>NC_051189.1:87637945-92437945 GCF_015220075.1 Falco rusticolus
TTTCTTCCTGAGGCACAGCAAAAAAGGAAAACAGATTCTGGAATTCTGATTATTCAGCAATTTAGAAACAGGAAACAGGAAACTGAAGCAGTTCCTACTTCATATGGTATATGCCAAATTCTGGTAAAGTGTAGGATTTTTATTTGAATACATTAAATAAAGAGAACTTGAAGTCAAATACTGTGATTATCAAAAGAAGGAAGACAGGAAATTATGGAACCTGAAGGCAACAGCATTTCTTAAAAAAAACCTCCATCAAGATGTATGTTGAAATGCAGTGAGGGATTTCCCTCTGATTTAATGTCAGAAGAGTTTGTTATTTGATATACTTTTGCAACTGTTTCCAAATGAAACAGATTAAATTACCTCTGTTTTATTAACATTCCAGAAAGAAGAAAGAACTAGAAAAAATATTATATTAATTGGACCTTTTGCAAAACCAATATCCATTATGCAGTAAAAGACTTAAGGGTGGGGGTTTTTTGTCTACAAAACAAAAGCAATTGTTGTAAAGGTCTTGGGGGTAAGCTGGTTAGGTAGAAAATGTCATATATAGAGAAAGACTTCACACCTGATACTTGAAATCAGTAGATTTATTCTTTAGACAGCTAGAATAATGAGAAGGTGAGATCATTGCTTGCAATGTTTGTTGTACCTAAAAAAAGCTGTACAAGACATCAGTACTCTTGTTTTGTATAAGAAAAGGTTTTTGATTTAATATCTAAGCTAGAAATGTTTATGGTTTTTTTTAACATGAATCACCTTGTTAGAACAACAGTGAATAACTTTCATGTTTATTTTCAGTTACTGTTAGTTCCCTTCCTCTTTCACATTTCCTGGCCTTAATATTAAATGTTAATTTTTTGTTTAGCAAAAACAGATCTGTGCTAAGAGAAAAAGTTAATATAACGCATGAAGTGAGAGGTTTTGGTTTTCAACTCTGTGCATGTTTGGGAGATACTAGACGTATTGGGGCCCAAATCATCACGCTGTGGTCTGATGCTTAGTACTGCTGCTGCTTTCTTATTTCTGTTAGTGAAATGTTGACTCTCGTCTTGTTGAGATACCGTAGATACTTCAAAATCCTTGTGAAATCCATCTTACTTCAGTTTAGTTAGTCATTGGTAGTAGATTAAGTTGATTGGCTTTGATTTTCCACTACAGGCTCTTGTTTTTTGTAATTTTATGTCCATGAGAGCCTGGGGTGTAGTTGTCAAATCACCTCATAGGTCTCGCCTGTGAAGATGATGATTGCTGTTGAACAGATTGCTCAGTTCCTAAATGCTTGCACTGGTAACACTTTTTGTTTCTTTCTTCTTTTCAGCATGGTGATTTCACTTTTCTTTATTTCTCCACACCTCCACATGCCCCCCTACAACCCAACCCCCTCCCCAGTTATTCTTAACATTCAGCAGTGTGACTGAAAGGAGAATGAAATCTGATTGAAACTAGAATAATAAGCATATATCTGATATAATCAAAACAATGTCTGGACACATTTTCATCATGTTTTGTTATAACTCAAAACAACACCGTATGTGTTTCATCTCAAAGATAATTAAAGTCTGGTAACATAGATCTGTTGAAAAAACTAGTAGTTGAAGACTAAAGATAACCATATCGTACCATAGTCCTGGTTGTGATGCACTGGGAAGAATACATGAGGTATGGTCCTCAAGGAAGAAATTCTTCACTATGAGGCTGCTGAGGCTCTGGAACAGGTTGCCCAGAGAAGTTACAGATGCCCCATCCCTGGATGTATTCCAGGCCAAATCATTCTTTGTATGAAGGTTCATGTCAGGCCAAATTTGGACCTGACTGAAATTAATACATACGATACTACTTTCCTAATCTGAATATAGAATTATTCAGATAGGTTAAAATAAATATTTCAGGTTAAATTGCAGATTCTGATTCTTAGCACTGAACGGTGGTGAATAAGTATTGCTAAGAGTATAAGATCATAACTCTGTCTAGAACAGCTAGATAGGTTAAAATAAATTATTCAGGTTAAAATAAATATTTCATTTTCCTCCATGATTTAATAAATGTTTATATCATGTGTTGAATTGTGTACAGCTATGTTATTAATGTAAATTTTATTAAGCTTGAAGAACTTTATTCCGTTCTTCCCAAAGACAGGCACAAGAGAGTGAAATAACAACTGGACCTTGAAATAAAAAAATTACAAAAATAAAAATATTACCCTGGGCTGTGGCTCTAAAATCCTGTGTTGCAACTTAGGGAAATTCTTCCTGCCACATCAGTCTAGTCAGATCTAGTCAGTGGCATATAAATAATTGGTTTTAGCTGATATGTGTGTTTTGCTAAACAGATAGAGGAGTTGCCAGATAAGACATGAGACTAAAGAGAAATTCCTTCTATGACTGAAATTTTTGGCACATAGATTAGACAAATATGGCTGCAACAATTTTTTAGCTCATGCTTTGGTAGGTACATGTTCTTCTATAACTACTCAGTTTTAGTAAATATGGATATAGATTCTGAAGTGATCTAGTAGTACATTAGAAAGTTTTAGCTTTCCTCAATATGTGTTGCAGTAGTAAAATAAAACTAATAGATATATAATTGTTTGTTATAGGAAAGTATTTTTGAAAAATGTATGAAATACCCAAAAATGTTACTCATTGTTACTTCCTTTATATATTATTTTTTAAACATAAAATTAAGATTGTACCATACACTTTCAAGGGCAACTGGGCAAAAAATAATTTTTACTGCTCAAGTAAAGAATACCTTCCAGTCCTTTCATTTTGATAGGCAAGGTATTCTAGAATAAATTGATAAAGTACTTGAATCATTCAGATCATTCTCAACTAAATTTAAAGTTCAAGTGATTAATCAATAATGTAGTAATGGAATTTTAGATGTAAGCTAGACTGATGGATTTTGCAGCATTAATGTCATTATGCATAAGAGCAAACATTCACCTTAGCATATGCATTCATGCATTTTTATTTTTAATAATGTATATCCCTGGAAGTTTTGTTACTTATGGAATCTCACCCACAGGAAGACAAATGCTCTAAAAGCAGTGAATGATTCGTGAGGGTTAGTTCATCTCTACAGCATGATTTATAATCCCATCTTGAATAGTCAGATACAATATCACTAGGTCCTGAACAAGGATGTAATGAAGTGATATTTTACTTTTAACTCTTTCCATATCTTGCATTGGTACAGAGTTTTCTTAAGTCTCATTTACATTTTCCTTTGTATGACTTGAAGTACAAAGCAGTGGAATTCTACTACAGTGGAACATGTTTTCGACAGCAACAACATGGTCTTCCACCAACAGTTGAGAATAGTCTGTGCTGTATCTGCTGGCTGAATGTTTTATACTCTCAGCTCACAATTAGTTTGCAAGTCAGATTGTTTGCTTTGTTAACATAAAATTGTGTCATTATTCTTGAAATAATCAAGACTAAACTGTTTAGCTTGTGGGGTTCCTTGTCCTTTTTCAGTGGAGTTCCCTTTAGTGGATTCACCTTGGATGACCAGATGTCCATTCAGATGTTCTCTCATTCCTCCTCCTCTTCCTCAATAGGACAGAAGGAGGAAATCAAAAAACTCATGAATTGAGATAAAGACAGGGAGATCCCTTACCAATTACTGTCATGGACGAAACACACTTGACCCCGGGAAAATAAATTTAATTTATTACCAATTAAAATAGAGTAAAATGTTGAGACTGTCAGAGTCAAGTGCTCTTGGTTCTTTAAGATAATGCACTTGTGGAGGGTATAATGTTTAATATAAAATATACTTATTTGAAGATATTTGATGTTACATAGAATTTCTGGTTTAGCAGAGTGATACAAAATGTACTGAAAACACAACATGCGTAAGTTAAACTTAGCAAAATGTAGCAATTGTAACGCAGAGTTCAAACACAATGCCAATGTATTTCCCATTACTGGGCTCTATGATACACTTATGGTGTTGGATGTCTCCATGTGCCAGGAGAGAATACTTGGGTTGCAAACAGCTCCATCCTGTTGCTCTCTTCAAAGTTCTTTTGCTGATTGTTTGGGTTTTGTGTTGGGCCGAAGCAGTGGTCATTCCTTCCCCACACCGACCTGGCTGGCTCTGGGAAGCCTCTACCTCCAGTTAATTCACTCAACTGTTGACAGCTGTTCATCTAAAACAAAGGCTGCTCTGTTCCGCTTTGTGTTGAGAAAGAACTCAGCATCTTGGCATTATTCTCTGGGCTTCATGGGCATATCACCCTTACCCTTTCTCAGCCTGGCTTTCCCTGAGGTGCCTGCTGAGGTGCCCGCCTCAGCTGTGCCCTGCGCTGGGGCCAGTGAAGCTGGCTGGAACTGGCTGGAACCGGCTGTGCCCGGCACGGAGCAGCCCTAGCACTGCCGGTGGCCACGGCCACAGCCACCAGCACCCAGGCACCAGCACCTGGGACAGTCCCAAATAAGTAAAAACTTCCTATTCAACACAATCCCTGTTTTGAAGGTTTACCTAAGCATACATTTAAGACCCATTTGTGTTAACAGGATTTTAACTGTTGGTTGAACTAATCTGCTGAATTTCAGTTGCAACTGGAAAACTGCAACTGGTTGTGCAGATGGAGCTTCCCTCCCCACCCCCACCCCCTTTTTTTTTTTTAAGGAATACAGCCCAATATTCTTAAGAGCTAAAATATTTAAAACTAAAAAATATATATTTATATATATATTTATATATAAATACATAAAGTACTTAAAAACTCTATGAGACAATATAAAATGTCCACTGTGCTCAGCTGTATCATACACCATGGAATAGTATAAGCAGGTAATGATTTTATTTACTTTAGTTTTACTATTAGGCAATTATTTTCAAGTACAGAGTTAGTGAATGGTATTTGGTTTCACTCAGACAACTGTGCATTTAAATATATCATTCACTGGGGTGGACCTTATTCTGCATGCTCACATCCCCCACTCGTGCAAGGTACCTGGTATTTTTAAACTACATCTGTGCAGGAGCAGGGATCTGTGTGAAAGGTACCCAAACCAATGTTCTACTTAAATAAGTACTCATTCAACTGTTTGGTAGAAGCTGTGTGATTTGACAGTTATGTACACATGATTTGTTGATCTGTGTTTTATTTCTTGGGCCTGATTCCCTTATTCATTTATTTTCATCTCAAGCAGTCTCCAAAATTGAGGTGCTTCCAAACAGGGAACTTTCCTTATCTGATGTTGTAATTTCATATTGAAATAGAAATGTATTGAATACAAACTGCACTCATAATTAATAACAACTGTATTTAAAAGCCTTAATGGAGAATATCTCCTTTCCAACATGCTCAACATCTTTCCTAACAGGGCAACAGGTGGGCATAGTACTTCTGAGCATGTATCAGTAAACTGTGTCTCCTGCTTCATTTTAAACAGCCACATCACTGCAGAAGGGTGAAATAGCTTTTTTTAGCTGTCTTTAGTACAGCTAGGCGTGGCAGCTGTGATCAGGTAGAGAGGCCTGCACTGCTCTAGCTCAAGGCTTCTCAGGATTTGGAAAAAGAAGGTCATGTCAGCTCAGCTCTGTCACTGTACTAATAATGGTTAAAGCCACCACAGCTGGGGCGAGGAATGTATGTACTGCAATTGTACAATTTCTAGCATTTTGTGTGACTCCAAGAATGCTCTTCTTACCAACTACAGCTTCTCATTAAACACATGTATATGCTAACACAGACACAATGTAGTCTGCCTCCAAACAAATAGGGAGTCTTCCAGGAACGCTGCTGCTCCAGTCTCCAAAGGACAGTGTCCCAGGCAGAGCAACAGGGCTGACTATTCTTGACCATGTGAAAAGGAATTCTAATCCATTCTGGCAGGACATAAGTGAGCAGAACCACTCCATGCTACATCTGCTTTGCACCACTTCCCATCCTAGTGGGGAATCCTATGACCAGGAGTAGAGGGACCCTGCCTCCAGACAGGTGAAGGCCAGGGATAACCCGGTTTACTGGACTGTGTGGATCTGATGGCGTGGCACATCAGACCCACAGGAATATAAGGCTCTAGTAGATACTGGTGCACAGTGTACTCTAATGCTGTCAGGCCACGAAGAGGAAGAACCAGTGAGTATTTCTGGAGTGACAGGGGGATCCCAACAGCTGACTGTACTGGAGGCTGAAATAAGCCTGGCTGGGAAGGAGTGATAAAACCATCCCATGGTGATGGGCCCAGAGGTTCTGTGCATCCTGGGCATAGACTATCTTAGGAGAGGGAATTTCAAGCACCTGAAAGGGTATCAGTGGCCTTTCGGTATCGATGCCTTGGAAACAGAGGAAATTTAGCATCTGTCTACTTTGCCTGGCCTTTCAGAAGACCCGTCTGTGGTGGGGTTACTGAAAGTCAAAGAACAGCAGGTACCAATTGCTACTACCACAGTGTACCGGTGGCAATACTGCACCAACCGAGACTCTCCAATTCCCACCCAATAGCTGATTCATCAAGTAGAGAGCCAAGGAGTGATCAGCAGGACCCGTTCCCCTTTCCTAGCCCCATAAGGCCAGTGTGAAGGTTGAGCAGAGAATGGAGACACAGCAGCAGACTATCGTGGCCTGAATGAAGTCAGGCAGCCCTTGAGTGCTGCCGTACCAGACATGCTAGAGCTTCAATATGAACTGGAATCACAGGTCACCAAGGGGCATGCCACTGCTGATACCACAAATGATTTTTTCTCAATCCCTTTGGCAGCTGAATGCACACCACAGTTCACTTTCACTTGGAGGGGCGTCCAATACACCTGGAATGAACAGCCCCAGGAGTGGAAACACACTGCTGCTTTGAAAGTGATTGGTACTGAAGCACAGCTCCTTCTGATGCCCTGGTTGCTGCTGCTGGGCTGGATGTTTAAAGGGAGGATCGCCTCCACACATCATACAACTGATGCTATATGGAGTTGAGTGGTTGCACTGGTCACACAACAAGCTCAAACAGGAAATTCCAGTCATCCACGAGTCTTCTGGATTGGGCAGAAGGTATAGATTTCAGAATGTTACCAGAGGAAGAGGTGACATGCTGAAGAAGACCTATTGTATAATAAACTACTGGACCATGAGAAGCAATACGCTGCAGGAGCGGACTGGAAATTAGGACCATGCGTGGCAATCAGTTAGCTGAGGGGAATGTGCTTGAGCTTGTAGGTCACGAACCCTGAGAGGACAAGGAGTGTGAAAAGGCACAACAATTAACATGATGAGTCATGCTGAGAGAGCATAGGGGAGTGGGGAATGGATGGCGCCAAGGAAAGGTAACACCTTGCTGTTAATTGATGGTAGTTAACCACCAATCAGTGATTGCCTAGTATGCAACGCTTAGCTTAAAGAACCAATCTGTTTAAAACGCGCAGCTTCTGAAAGTCTATATACACTCGTGCTTCTGTACAATAAATCAACATTTGCTTGCATCAAGCTGCGTCCCGTCTCTTCATCGCAGCAATATGCCTTGTTTACTGATGGGTCCTGCTGTATTGTAGGAAAACATCAGAGGTGGCAAGTGGCCATATAGAGTCCCCTAAAACAAGTCACAGAAACTGCTGAAGGAGAAGGGGAATTGATTCAGAAGTTTGCAGAAGTGAAAGCTATTCAGCTGGCTTTGGACGTTGCTGAACGAGAAAGTCGGCCAATACTTTACCTCTATACTGACTCATGGATGGTGGCAAATGCCCTGTGGGGGTGGCTGCAGCAATGGAAGCAGAGTAATTGGCAACACAGAGGTAAACCTATCTGGGCTGCTGCTTTACGGCAAGACATCGCTGCCCAGGTGGAGAACCTGGTTATAAAAGTATGTCATGTAGATGCTCATGTACCCAGATGTGGGGCACTGAGGTACACTGAGGTTTAAACAACCAGCAGGAAGATCAAGCAGCCAAGACTGAAGTGGCTTAGGTAGATTTGCATTGGCAACTTATAAGTGAATTATTTATAGCTCAGTGGGCCCATGACACTTCAGGCCACCAAGGAAGAGATGTAACATACAATTGGGCCTGGGATCAAGGGGTGAACTTAACCATGGACACTCTTGCACAGGTAATCCATGAATGTGAAACATGCACTGCAATTAAGTAAGCCAAGCAATTAAAGCTTCTTTGGTATGGAGGACGGTGGCTAAAATATAAATATGGGGAGGCTTGGCAGATTGACTGTATTAAATCCCCACAGACCCTCCACCATGTGCTTACAATGGTGGAGGCATCCACCAGATGGCTGGAAACATATCCTCTGCCCCACACTACTGTCCAAAACACTATCCTGGGCCTTTACACGCAAGTCTTAGGGTGACATGGCACTCCAGAAAGAACTGAATCAGGCAACGGAATTTATTTCTGGAACAGCCTCATAGACGCTTGTGCCAAAGAACATGGCATTGAGTGGGTACATCATTAATATTCACCAGTCTATGGGAAAACTGAAAGGTGTAACAGACTTAAAAACTACACTGAAAGTGATACATGGTGGATTAAACGCTGGGATACACATTTAGCAAAAGCTACCTGGTTAGTCAGCGCTCGAGGGCCTGCTAATTGAGCTGGCCTTGCCCAAATAAAGCTTTTGTGTACTGTAGAAGGGTAAAAAGTTCTGTAGTACACCTTAAAAGTATGCTTGGGAAGACAGTCTGGGTCATTCCTGCCTCGGGCAAAGGCAAACCCGTTTGTGGGATTGCTTTTGCTCAAGGGCCTTGGAGTACTTGGTGGGTAATGCAGGAGGATGGTAAAGTTCAACGTGTGCCTCAAGGTGATTTGATTTCAGGTGAAAACAGCCAAGGAATTTAGTTGTGTGATGCTAATTGTTACTTAATATTGTATGTTGTCACTTCTTTATGCCTGTTAGTACACTGGACACCCATCTCTGCCGTTTTGGATTTGAAGATCTGAACCTGACTCCTTTTCAGTTGCCACATCAGCGAAGACTGACTTTGTGAAACTAGATCAGTGCAGCTATAATAGAATCAGAACTGGCTTCAAAATGCAGCAATCCAACACCTTGTACCATCTGCCATGCCTTGAAAGACTGTTATAACAAATGGAGCCCAATGTCATGGACTAAATGAACTCATCTGACTTTAGAGGGATGGTCCTTAGACTAAGGGAATCTGTGTATTTATGTTAAAAGACAGGAGGGATGGTGATGTATTTCAAAATGTAACATGATGTAAATTGTGTAGAATAAGGGGGGGGTACTGTCCTGGTTTCAGCTGGGATAAGGTTAATTTTCTTCTTAATAGCAGGTGCAGTGCTGTGTTTTGGGTTTGGTGTGAGAACGTTGACAGTGCACTGATGGTTTTGGTTGTTGCTGGGTGATGTTGATACTAAGTCAAGGACTTTTCAGTTTCTCAGGCCCTGACAGTGAGAGGGCTGGAGGGGCAGAAGAAACTGGGAGGGGACACGACCAGGACAGCTGACCCAAACTAGCCAAAGGGATGATATTCCATACCATGGGATGTCATGCTTGGTATATAAACTGGAGGGGATTGGCCAGGGCCTGCAGATTACTGGGGAGGGACTGCCTAGGCATCGGTACGTGCAGGGGTGAGCAATTGCATTGTGCATCACTTATTTTCTTTTCTCCCTTCCCTTTGGATTTCATTCCTCTCCCTTTCTCCCTCCTTTTCATGTTGTTGTTGTTGTTGTTATTATTATTATTATTATTATTGTTGTTGTTGTTGTTGTTATCATCATAATCATCATTATTATTTTTATTGTTATTATTATTGTTGCTGCTGCTGTTGTTGTTGTATTTAATGGCAATTATGAAATTGATCTTATCTCAACCATTGGGTTTTACATTCCTCTGTAATTCTCCTCCCCATCCCTCTGGATGGGGAGGGATGAGTGAGCAGCTGCATAGTACTTAGTTACTGGCTTGGGTGAAACCATGACAATGTCAAATAGATATTTGGTAATAGGTAAGTAAAATGATACTCGTATTCTCTCCCTTTTCCTACCTGTTACCTTTATATAGTTGTATGAATTTTATGTTCAGCTGTGTTATTGAATACTTGGTAATGAGATAATGCATGTGGGTGAAAAGCTTGACCAGGTAGCCGTCTGTACACCATTGGTTTACACATACCTATTTATCTCTTCATATGGATAACTTGTATTACTTAAAGACAACAGATTATTTTATATAATCCACTGAAACTTGATGAAATGAGACATCAAAATGTATGTTTTTTTATTGTCTTCTTCATTATTGTTGTTCTTGAGGTTAATATTTTCCAGTTGGATGGGTCAGGTTGAGGTTGTGATACATTACAAAGCGTGTCATTCCACAACTTCCTTTTAAATGCTTCTCAATGTTGTTGATACTTTTAATAGACGAAAAAATGAAGGAAAAAAATCAGTAAGCTCCTCTTAAACATATCATTGTTACTTCTTGTATGAATGAAGGGTATGCTGTTGATGTTTACAAGATATTGGTGAGATAGAAACATTCAAAGCATTTTAATAAGGGTAGTTTGTTTTGTTTTTGTTGTTGGTTTGGTTTGGTTTTAATTAACTGCAAAATAAGACAATTTACAGAAATAGGATTCTGATCCCCTAAATTAAGAAGTCATAGGGTATGATTTACTTTGAAGATTAACTTATATTCATATAAAATAAAGATGATATATAGATTGGTTTGGGGGCTTTTTTTTTAATAGTTACTTCTAATTTGTGGAAATGAAACTACCTTTGCCTACTGTTAATATATAACTAAAATATAGATTATATGCAGTTCTCAGAGCTATGAAAACACAAAACTTCTAAGTCCTCCACAGTGCACAATTCTACTGGAAGTTGTTGTACTGGAAGTAGAATTGTTACAAGGTGTATCAGGGTTCAGGCTTACTGTGATACATAGCCTAAGAATTATACAGAATGATTGAATGATAGTGATACAAAAGACTTTCCCAATTTGTAATGTTTAACTTGTGATAAAGTTTTCATAGACTTTATAATATACACAGACAACCAAAGAGTGATCAAAGGGTTTGCTGAGGCTATGGAAATCCACCTTGTACTTTCTTAGTTTTTCAGTAACCCTTTCACAAAAAAATAAAATACTTTAGGAAGTATTACAAGAGCAGGCTGATATTTCATCTCACAAATAAAACATTATATGGTATTTGATTTCTGATCTGATAGTAATAAATTACATCAATAAAAAGAACTGCTTTTAGTCTTTGTCTTACAGAAGTAAAATATACTCCCTCAGCCTATGCCTGATATTTATAGTGAGCAGTGCAATCAGAATGATTTTGATAGCTTGAGCTTCCACTATGAATCATTGCCTGAGTGAAATTCTAGTCACTAATCACTGAACCGTTCACCATGCAGGTTGCATATGGCTCTGTTAGCAATTATCTTTATTTTAAATGGAGAGAATTACTTGGAAACACTGTTCAGTGAAGATTGAAACAGACCACAGCAATTAAGCATTAGTTGCCAAAGGCCTTCAGTTAAAATTGTTGGATCGTACTTGCACTATAAATGTTCACCTACCTGATCTCTGGAGAATCCTGTCTGATTTCTGAGAAGCTTTTACATTTCTCCACTAATACCAGTATAAGCATTTAATGATGGAACAAAACAAAACAAAACACCAACCAACCTACCAACAACAACAAAAACAACCCAACACCAAAAACGAAACAAGGAAAAAGGACTAAGTTCTAAGCTTTTTTCTGATAGCAAAAGATGAAGGGTGTTCACAGGTAGTTTCTTCCAGGCACTCTAACACTAGAGACCCCAGGTGATCTTACAATATTTCCATCTGATGGAGTCCCTGCAAGATCATATAGCTGTACTGTCTACCATTATTAATTGTGAATCCTTCAGTGTAAGTACAACACAATTTTGATTACCTTGTTACTCCTCCAAATTTACTGAATTGGTCCTAATGTATAAACAGCCATAATGGACTTGGAGATCCCTTGATTTTCTAGATGTCCTTTGGTGGCTCCCCATAAAACAGCTATTTTCTAAAACCATGAGAAAAAAAATAAAAGCATGCAGAACTTACTGGTTTGGGAAAGAGATAATGGAAGAATATTTAAGCAATTATTATCTTTATCAATAACACCCAAAACAGCTGCCAGTGGAACCCTTGTTAACACCTGATTTAAGCATTCTGGTTCCAAAAATATTTATTCTTAAGCTTTGTATGGTATTAGGGACATTGCCCTTTTACAGAATCATTGAAAGGTTTTTCTCGTTTTACTTCCAGTAATTCTGTAATTTAGAGTGATTTAGAGCCACAGATTAAGATGGGCTTTGCTAGAAAGCATGAGGAACTAACACTATTATATCTGTAGAATATACCAGATTAATTTTAACAAATTTTAACTTTTGTTTCTAGTTTCCATTGGTTTCAGTTGGTGGTTTCAGTGTAATTCTAGCATATGAAAGTGAAAGAAGTTTAATTTATCTTATATTTAACAATTGCCCTAGAATTATGAAAGGGAAAGTTGACTATAATTGCATCCTCAAAATGTAGATTAGCCATAAATCCAGAAATACAAAAATGTGTGGTCAGTACATTGAATAATTTGTTTTTATTTGCACCTATAGGCTGAAGAAAAGCTTGAGATATGTATATCCAGGGGGGGAAAAGTATAAATTAGAAAGCCATCTATTTAGAAATTATTGGCCAAAACTACATTAGCAATGCATTGAATAGCATTCAGAGATATTATAAATTCAGTAATTGAAACACAAATTATGCATGCTTATTATTTATGAAATTTTAAGTATTGCTTTTCATCAGAAAATGTAAATGGTATTTTAAACAATCAATTATTCAGACTGGTGAAAATGGAAAAGCTGGCAAAGCACTTTACCATCCCTGAAGTGAAACTAAATAAATTGAGAATACTTTAATTTCTTATGCTGTTTAGACTTAATGTAGCAGCTTAAGTTACTGAGTTGAAAAACTAGATGTAATTCTGAAATGTGAAAAGCACATTGCTAATGTGTTCTTGTTAATGATAATTCTTAAAAAAAAATCTGAAAATTTATTTGAATTGGATCACCAACACATTTTACCCTTTTGTATTCACTTAGAAGAGGGGCTTTGTTTTAACAAATAGTGTTATAAAATAAGACAGGTCAGAGGGAATATCATTGGGTTTGAAGCGAATTTATCTTTATCTCTTTTCCTCCTCCTTTTTTTCTGCTCCTGAAAGACAGATACTGCAGAGGATGCGAAATAAGAACAAATAACATTTAACACCTTCTGGTAACATGTACCTTTAATTAGATCCTAATACCAACATAGTGGGGAGGTTTAGGCCCATTGTATGAACATCTCTAGGAATATATCATGATTGTTTTTATTTACAGTGAATTTCTAAAGATTTTAGGATTGTTTGCTCAGTGGTGTCATATAGTTTTAAGGTTCTTTTGCCTTGAATTTGTACAATTGCATTCTTTTTTTTTTTTTTTTTACTTCCTCCTCAGGGCATGTAAAATATCTGTAGAGTTCAGGAGAGTCAGGGAAATGATCTTAGTAAGTCATCAGAGGATTTAATGTAATATCGCGTAGACAGTGACATGAGGATAGTCCAAGAGTTAATCAGATTTTCCAGATTTATAAATGGGGAAATTAGGAGGATAATGAACTGATAAATCAGTAATAAACCTATTCTAAAGAGTAAGACATTTTTGGCTCTCTTCATTAAGATTTGTATCTCCTAAAGGAAAAGTGATTTCTTAATGCTAAGCCTTCTAGAAGTCACTGTGACCTATTTCTGAGAATAAAATGAAAAAAGATAAACTTCCCTTTGAAATTCATAGGTAGGACAGAAAAGTCACAAAGGGAATGTAAACTTACTTTCTGCAGATAGCTCTCATGCTAACTGTTTTACAAAAGGCACCTGGACTAAAGCTGCCATGGGCTGAAATATCAGAAATCCCACTGTAACTGGTGTTCTTGCAGTTTCTGTGATTCAATAAAGCATTAATTCTAAAGAAAAGGTTGAATTCTGTGGTTTGAACTAAGAAGCTTTGCAACATGTATTCTAATGCAAACTAATTTCCTAATTCTTCTGGCTCAAAGCATATATTCATATTTGCACCCTATTACATTCTTCATAGAAACTGTTCAAAAGTGTATGGAAACTTTATCAAGAAGCATAACCAAAATTTCTCATTTTTTCTGTATGGGGAGAGTGTGCTCTGCCGTCATCTAATTTAGGATACAATCTAGATCCCTCTGCAGTAAGTGAAAAATTCCAGTAGGCAGGATTCATTTGAAAATATTAGCCTTCATATTTGCAAATCTAACTTAAGGACTTTTCCTTCTTCCCCTCCCCCCATTTTGGAAGTTTAATGGTTGAGCACTCATAACTATGTGTAATATATGTGTGATAATCAGTTTTATTTGTTGAGCAGTTCTGCCAATAATAACGGAACTGTGCAACTAATGATCCAGGAAATCACTTGCAGTGCTGTCTTCCTTATCTTCCTGTAATCACCTACTGATCTAAGTACTCAAGGTACAGGTAATTTAATACTGACTGGGAAAAAAAAAGTCTAGAAATCTGTAAAATCTCAAACACTTCTTGTCAGAACTGAAAAAAGCTAATGTCCAGTTTCCCTAGAGTTTAAAAAGATGTCAGTTGGCTGTATTCAAAATATAAATAAAATTTAAATATAACAATATAATACAGTGTGTAATGTTATAAAATACATTATGAAATTATAAGGGATTTCTTAACTACTTTTTCTATTTGATATTCAAACCAGTTAAGGACCTGAGCTCTAGCTTGCTGATGTAAACCAACATTAATAGCAGGTAACTAGATTGCATTCAATATCAAAATCTAAACAGAAAATCGCTGGAATCCAAAGATGTGTGCAGTTTTATAACACAGTAATAATCTATATTAAGTATATTTCTATAGTAGACTGAAAAAACCTGAAAAGGTAAGACTTGTTAAAAAGTCCAAGACAGATTTTGCAGCTAAGAAAGGGCTTCCAAAACAGCCTTTGTTGTGACCCTGGATTAATGTTTATAATTCAGATCTGGAGTAACAGAGCAAAACACTTTCTCCATGTTTGTAGAATGATGTTACTTATATTTGAATGTAAAATAAAGGTCTTTTTTTTCCAGGGTTTTAAAGAAGAGTTATTTTTTTTAAAATGGGAAAGATGAGAAACAAATTAATCATTCATCACTTCTTGATTTTTTTTCTCTTTTTTTCCACCATCAGTTCCCAATCCAACCTTTATTGCTATATTGTTCTCCATGCTGTTCAATAAGATGGTTATTTTATCCATCAAAAAACAATTGTGTTTTGGGGTTGGGTTTTTTTGTTGTATTTTTTGTTGTTGTTGTTTTTGTGGGTTTTTTTTTTTTTTGGTGATACTGTTCTTTTTCCCCTTTGTCTGTAAGTTTCTTTTACCTCCCCCATAACTCCTCAAGTGAAGAAATTATCTAACTCTGTTAATTTACTGTAAAAACATCTCAGCTATTGGAAAAAAACCTGCTTATCCTTTATCAAAGCCTTAGTAGAGATTTATGAGATATGTGACTAAATGATATAGCCAGAATTACAAATACACTTGGAAAACACAGTTACTTCTGTCAGGGCTAAGTTTGAATGTTGATGACATTTCTTAATAAATTTGACTGGAGTTATTTCAGACATTACTATTTTCTGCTCATCCATCCCCCCCCCCCCGCTCCCCCCCCCCCCCCCAGCCCTTTAACCCTTGAGTACTTGAACCAAAGTGATTCCACAGGCAACTTGCAACAAAACAGAAGCAAAGGACATTGAAAGGCATGCAGGAGACATGTAGTAGTGCTGCCTCAGGTGAGCATGCAACCTCACATAATGTTAAAGGGTGGGGCAGGAGGGAGTGATTTGATGTATACTTTCAGTTCTACCCATCCTTTTATCTGTAAACCTGACCCCATTTAATGAGTGGTTTTACACGTCAGTTAAAAAATCAGTCCAACACAGAGGAAAAGCAGCTGTATAACAGTTTCTTCCTGTTATACACCTAGCTCCACTCCTCAAACTGTATATGTGCAATGCAGAATTGATGATTTGTAGGACAAAAAGGAGAGCTCCTGATGAGTCAGTTTACAGCTTCTCCAGCCTGTACAGTTACCTGAGAAAATGGTATAAATTACATATGACTTTATACCCAGGAAGTCATTGCTATTGCTGTTGGAAGAGCAGCTTTCCTTCTGGAAGGCACAAGGATTAACTCAAAGCATCAATACAGAAAGATGAGAGGTACCTGGTAAACATTGTGAGACATCAGACTACACATGAATACAATAGTCCACACCTGGCTATTAATTCATCTCTGTTCATACTGTCTGCAATATGAGTGTGCATTTTGTCGTCCTTATTCTGTGAGATATCCGAGGCAAATTTGTGCTTCTTGGCTTTTTACTTATCCAGAAGTTAAAAAACCTGCACCCTCTTTAGCTTTTGGGGAGATTGGGTGCAGACCCATTGGAAAGACATAAGCCTCTCAAACAGTGTTGCGGAACAGATAGGCAGAGTTGCTGGAAGCTGGGGAAAATACTCTCCATTTTCCTCTGTTGCCAGGAGCAGATGTATGTGGCTGTATGTTGTCAGCCACTCTCAACCTGCTCCTCATTTCTGTGTTTCATTTCTTTCATTTCCCAATGCAGCTTTCAGGCCAGGAGCTAGCAGAAGGAGACCTTACAGTCTGTGCACGGATGTCTGTCAGAACAAGATAGGACAGAGAAAGCAGCGTAAGAGGCTTGTGTTTGTCTGTCTCTCTGGGTGGGAGAGAACACGAGCTGTGTGTGAAAGCATTCAGACATAGTGGAAGTGGAGAAGAACTGGGCTAGTTTTGCTTTGTTCAGTAAAATAGATAGAAGAACAGCAGTCCTGAAAGCAGCTGGGATCTTATCACAAAGGTTTTATTATGCACTGTAGTTGTACTGGCCACCTAAAAATTATAATTGTGCAATGTTTCTCTACAGAGAGTTCTCTCACATTTTCAGGGAGTGAATGATTTTGTTCCTTAAGAAGGAAAAAATGTGGTAATAAAGGCTTGTCCTCAGCTGCTGGTGACATTGTGAATGTTAAATGACTAAAAATACTGTGGTTTTCATTTCCTCATTTAACAAAGGGATAATTTTCATCTTAACAATGTTTTTGCTTTGTTGATGGCATAAAACTTTTACCTATTCCCTAACAGAAGCTGTTCCTGAAATGAGTACAGTTAGAGTTATGGATGCAGGGAAAGCGTAGGGGTTTGGAAACTACAATTTTACGCAGTACTGGACCTTAGTTTTGGTATGGCTCAAATTTCCTGTATTGTTCTACCTGTACTTCCACCAAGACTGAGATAAATGTATTGATCTTAGATGTAACAGAGGCCATTCACTGCTGAACTGTGTAAACATCACCACGTCTCCTGTTCTCTGGAGTGTAGGCCATATAAACAAATTTTAAAAGGCATGTTTCTTTTTGGCATTCTCTGCAAAATTACATCCATGGAGTGAACTATTAAATCTTTTTTTTTTTTTTTTTTTTTTTCAAATTAGAGTGTCTGAAAAGCAGTGCCAGCTTACATTTTTTATTTATCTTATAAACTACCAACTAGAATTTATCAAAGTTTTCCCACTATCTGAACAGACAGGGTCAATCAATCTGCAAATAATCAAAGAGCAAGTGTTGCTTTTTTGCAGGCCACTTACTTAAGAGCATAAAACTGTTGTACTGTAGGAAAGATGTTAATCTCCTACCATGTATCAAACAAATTAAGGTTTTTAAACCTAAAGCACTTTGTTGCTTCTCCCAAATAGAACTCCTCCCCACAGACCTTAGTAAGAATTGAATGGTACTGTTTTTAATTTAATAAATCCATAAGGATTCTAGTAGATATCATCTGCCAGGTACCTTACTTTTCCAGCCAGGGAATTCACAGGGGTTTTATATTCCTAATGTTAGTACACCTGGGACTGGGAAGGCTGTTGGGAATGTGAAAGACAGCTAATAGAAATGTATGCCAACCTTATGGATAGTCTTAGGCTGAGGTTCATCAAGATCTCTACAGTGCAAGAGTTCAGTACTCTACAAGCAGCAGATGGATTTGAATCAGAGAGAGAGAGAGAGTGAAATGCTAAACACTCATACTTCTCTATGGTGGCAACTGTCATTGAAAATGCCTGCTTGCCTCCTAAGGTTAGGCTGAAATCAGCTAGCTTAAATTCTTATCCAGGACATGATTAATCAAAACTGAATTACTCCTGGCTGCAAAAATGTTTTCCAACATATTGGCAATGCAGTCATATTTATTAAAAAGAGAATTGTACCCCTAGGTTTTTACGTTTCCATTTCATACAGTTAATGCATTTCCTTAAGGAACATTTTATTGTGATGACAAACTGAAAATAACTGAAAGGAAAACTTGAAAAATATAATAAAAATGATCCTGACTCAAAGGAAATCTAAAATACATGTACTGTATAATGTCATTGTATTTGTTGTTTTAAATTATGTAAATATTGTATTGTCTGATTTCAGATATATTTGTGTGCTTCAATTACTCATTTTTCCCGGTTCACCTTAGGGGAATTAGAAATTTCAATTGAGGAAGCAGAAAGCTAAATACACACAACCACCCATCACCACCACCACCTCCTCCGCCAAAAAAATCCAAGCTCAAATCTAAACTAAAGGCTTTGGAAATATAAGCATCTCAGGCATAAGTATTACTCCATCTGGAGCTGGTTATTTTTGTAGTAGTTCTTCAAAAAAATGTAATGTTTAACAACATAAGAAGCCAAGAAGAAAATATTCATTAAACTTAAACACTAGGACCTGTACTTCGTGGTTGGAGGACCCCTCCTGGTGTGTTCATGTGCTTTCATACAGCAGAGAACCTTTTTCTGGAATTTACCACATAAAACTTACCAATAAATGGTAATTCATTGATTAGGAGTGTGAGCAGTGGTGCATTTCCAGTCCCTCACAGAGCTTAGTTGCTAAAAGTCTTATGTAAGTACTCCACAGCAAAACTGATGAGTTATTGCAAACCAAATTCATCTTGTCTTTAAGGAAGCACACATAAGTTGCCCAAAAGCATAGTTGGAAGGGTCCGTGCCATTCTTTTTGTGTGCCAGATTGGAGTGGTGCAAGCAGCTGAAGTAAGGAGTGGAGAAAAGGCATCAGTAGTTTCTTGACAGATCTTTTGAAAGGTGAGAGCTTGGCCCCAGTAAAGAGCAGTCTGAAGAGAAAATTCGCCTCTGAACCCTGGCAGACCAGATAAGTTTAAGCTGAACTGTGTAGTGCTGTTTCCAGTGAGGAACCGATGGGATGTATTTACAGTACTCCAAGTTCACTATTAATTTATTTTTTTTGTTTGTTTGTTTTAGAAAATTACACCAACAGCTTCAGTATTCTACATCTGTATTTTTAAAACTTCAGAACATGCTGAACTTAAAAAGTTTTTTCCTTTCTTCCCCTCCCCACCTTTTATATTTAAAGCAAATGAGCTTAAAAAGACTAGAACATTCACATGTTAGAAGTGGGGTAGAAAGCACTACTAGAAATAAAGTTTACGTTTTAAATGCTGCATAGAAAAGAGCATCTATACATAGAAAACAGCATCTGATTTTGCAAATTTGAAGCCACCATTTACCACTAGCAACTAGAGTAGCTGACTCTAGATGAATCTGCATAACGGGGTTTGCCTCTGAGAGCAGAGGGCTGGACTTAGTGTGGGAAACCACATACTTCCAAACTGGAAGATGGAGATTCCCCTGTCTAATGTTACTAGGGCCTGAAAATGAATAAAACAGTAGAAGCAGAAAATAAAAAGATTATGTATGAATGAATGAACAGGATGAGTGTGTGAAGGGCAATATATATTCTGATGAAAACAAACCTTGAAATTAATCTTATTGATTTCTCCTCACTTTATTCACCAGTTATTATTGACAAGCATTAAAATAGGACTCTAAATCACCATATATTTGAGTTATTTCAGTTTCCATATTTGTTATCTAGTAATCTCCCGTTTAAAAATAGCATTTTTTCCAAGGACAATGCACAGAGAGAGCTGTCCTTAGTGAGCTGCCTTGCAATTAAAATTTTTTGAAAGAGGTTTATTAAAACTTGACTACATAAGAAAGGACATCCCAGGGAACCTGAGCTGCTTAATTCAATAAACAATAAGATGTGTACCAAAATTATTTAAGTAACTTAATCCTCTCACATGTAGTGTAACAGTAATTAAATAAGTTCTTTATAGAGGGCGTGAATTTTCTATGCAACAAAATGTAAAAATGGAAAGCTACTGTTTTACTGTTCTTTGTACTGCAACAAACATAAAAAGCACAATAGTTACAATAGTTTAAAATCAACTACAGTGATACTATCAATATCAACAGAATGGTTTCTAGAACTGCTTTTCTTCTTGTTCCTTTTGTGTATAGAATTCTATTTCCCTTGTAATTTCTTTGGCAAGTATCTTTCTAGTTAACTATAAGTACATAAATATTTATAATTATTTATAAGCCTATTTTTCACATCTAACTATTAATATTTTATTGATGTGCCATTTGTCTCTATTACTTTATGAAAAATTACGCAACTTCAATGTACTGTTTGTGCAAAAAGATTCCAGTCCTTTATAGAACAATGCAGCAGAACTTCAGAGGGGATTTTTGCTTGTGATTTTGTTAGGTCAGAATGTAATTTTACATGTACTCTCTGTATGGGATTTGCAGAAAAGCACTGTGTTCCCTTGAAGGTGTTTAAGAACATAATATAGTTTTGCTAACATTTTGATATATACTTCCATATGTTTGGGAAGGATAAAACGGTCTTTGCATTATTCAAAGCATATGGAATTATTTGTAATATACTTTCATGTCATGGAGAAGGGGACAAAAATTAGAGCATGGAGGGAAATGAGGTGATTCTCAGGGAAAACTGTAGGTGCAGGATTTAATTCTGCTGAATCCACATAATTCTACTGCAAGTGGCAGTCAGTAATCTGTACATCTAGATTCTACCTAAACCAGTGATGTTATCCTGATTAAACAGAAACTTCTTAAAAACAAATAAAGCATAATTTTTCACTGATGTTTTAGGCAAATTATATTATGATAAAGTACATATTGCCTGGGAAGAAAGCAGAGATTTAGTGCAAGAAGAAATGATTGTTAAAATGCAAAAGTGTAAATTTATGTTCTACTCAAACTCTGCTTGGAAGCAAAACAGTTGGAGCCTGTATATGTCTTTATAGGACATTCCAGCATAGCTTCCCTGAGAAAATCTTTTCAGAAGTACATTTGTGAGACGCCTTTCATGGTGCACTGCACGTCCATTGATTGTGCAATTTATGGTCTGATTTGACATAGAAACTTACTTATGTTCAGCAGCTTCTCCATAATGCAGGTAGCGAGGATACTTACCAGGTGACTAGCACAGCTCTAGGAGTCTGACAGACAGCTGTCTATGCAAACCTTAGCATGGTGAGGCCGGTTGTCTTTTTTGGTCTGCAAAATATGCAACATTACTTCTCAGGGTAGTTTACATGCCTCTCTGTCTCACATAAAGGAGGGAATGCAGCAGTGGAAGCATATAGACAGTGTTCAAAATAAGGTTTTGAAAGGTTTTGGCAGTATTTGGGGGTCTAGAGCAACTGTTTCCTGTGCATATCTACAGTACCGTATAAATTTTAAATAGCTTCAAAGTAATGCCTCAGGCAGGCCTAGAAATCAAATTTTAAAAACAGGCAGGATTTCAGCATCAGATTTTTACATCTGAAAGTTTAAACTGTGCCAAAGCATTCAAGTTTTCTGCCATCTGGTAGAATTTACCTCACCCACATATATACTAAACTGGCTTTTTAATTAAGCCCTTCCTTTATCCCACAGGCTACTTTCAGAGGTAACATTACAGATTGATGATATACTCTTATAGAAAGCTGTTTAATGTTAGTCTAGCCTCCAGTGAACCTACATTTTCAGCTTGCAGTGTGTGTTCATGGCATATATTTCCTATTACTATTTGTTTCTGAACACAAGGTGATAACAAGGAAATCAAACGAGAGGGTATTTTAGCAACATTAAAACTAGTGCCACTTGTGTTGGCTCATCATATTTGATATTAAGGGATATTCCTATATAAATGTACACTGCATTTCATGCCACTAGATGTTATCTTATCTTGAACTGTTTCAGTAGGTGGCATCTCAAAGGCTTTGTCTGCAGATATCTGATTTGTTGTTGGGTTTTTTTTAATTTAAGGTCACAGGATGAAGGGGTAATTCTCATATGTAGGTGTAGAGAATCTATGCACCATTTTAACAAGTAAACTCAAACAGAATTCTAATGTACAAACGCAAGAGGTCATCTACATTCAAAGATGTTACAGGGAAACTTCTGCAAAGTTTTGAGATGGTTCATGTACACCTCATTTATTGCTGGGTTTTCAGCCGTAGAGTGTAAAGCTTTTAAAGGATAAAAAAGATTTTTTGTAAAAAAATCTTTTTTTTCCACTTCCCAGTAAAAAAAGAGTGTCATATCAGACATGAAAATCATAGTAAGTGACAGTCATGGAGATTTATAAGATTTTTAGTTGGTTAATGTAATTGCAGCTTTATAGTAATTCCCCAGATGTTAACCAGGACACATGAATAAATTCCTCCACTTAGCATCCAAATAAGGTTCAGAAAAGAAGAAAAAAAGAGGCCTGAATAATTAATTATGCATGCAAAGTTAGTTTCAGCAAAAGTAGCTTGTAAGGTAGTGCTAATGCAAGTGATGCTTGACCTAGAGATATTCTAATATATTTCAGTAAAACTGAAACCAATTTTCAAGCTTTTTTTTTTTTTTTTTTTCCTATTTCTTTTTAAGTTTATCAGAGCCTCCTCTGAAATACTTGGAGGGAAAAAAAAAGAACACAGCTTTGTACATGAAATGGAACTGTGGACTGTACTTTCAGTCTTACTGTTCAGCAAGTCAGAGGTTAGTTTTTCAGCCAACTGAAACATTGATTTTCATTTAAATCTTAATCTCAGCAGTGTTTTGCTATGTCATTGGCATTTGTGTTCTACATCAGGGGATTAATGACCACAGAATAAAAAAGGGAGTTAAGATATATTTTGTGTCAGAAAATGTTAAATAATGCAAAGCACCAGATTAGAATACAGATATTTTTGATAATTGATATATTGCCCTTGCCATCTTCCTGAGTGATAATTTTTTTGATTAAGTTTTCATCAGCATGCAGAACTGTAGCCTAGACACAGTATGGAATTTTCTTACTAGTTAAACATTACAAATTGCACCTAGTCACTTACTCCTGTTATTTAAATGTTCAGGATAAGAGATGAAAAGTATTCATTTTTAACTTAAATTTCATGAAAAGAAAAGCAAGTAGAAATTCTACTATATCTGCATAGTTAGACTTTTCATGAGTTTTGGGAGACAGAATTATTCAAATTTTTTTTCAACTACTATATCGGAAGCAATTCATGGTAATGTGTACTGTTTTACTAAATAGTATGAAGAGTCTGATTTGAATGTGTTTCTGTCTAACTGATATTAATATGTGACTTTCCTCAAACTGTCTTCCTTTCTAAAGAAACTATTTAGGGCGAGGTAGACTAAAGGGTTCTAGAAAACTGAAGAATTAAATTCTAAGTGAGGCAAAATGAAAGCATACTTAAAAAAAAAAAAAAAAAAAAGGTTCCCCAGACAACAGCAACCAGAGGGAAACAGAACATTTGCATTGCTCATTTTTTGCACAAAGGTTACTTTTTATAGCATAGCATGTAGCTGTGAATGTCATTAGTTGAAATCTTAAGAAATTTTTGTGCATAGTCTTAATGCATGGTTTATAAGTGTACGTATCTATATAAGACTATAATACTAAATGTAAGTAGGATGTTGACTAAGTATGTTTGTAATATATGTTAATGTTTTTAGCATATTGAAATAGACCATTTTATATTTAATTAAATGTTAGAATAGAGCTTTGATTTTTATGAGTAGAATTTTTCAGTTTAGAGGACAAAGTTAGGTTTCCCCAAACTCTAACAGTCTAAGCTGCAAATTCCTGATAGTCATAATAAAAAGAAACTTGACCACATGGACAGGATTCTCTTTTTGTGTTGCCTGGGAATTAATTTCTGGTCACATTTAGAGATTTTGGCATTTATATATTCATGAATATTACTCTCTATGCTCATAGATCCAGTTCTGTATAACTGTGTCTGAAGTATCACTGTAGGTATTTGCAAGAGCTCATAACAGTTGGATAAGGTGTAAAATTTTGGTAGAGAATAAAACCCCCGTTTTCAGAATTAGATCAACATGCAGCATATTTCTCTGCTCTGGCTAAACATCTGGGAGCTTATGAGTAGGATTTTTATTGGTTTGCTATTAAAAGACAAACAAAACAGACTGTAAAAGATAATAGCTTGTGCCCTGTGGCTGCTGCATCTCTTAATCAATGTACTTACAGCAACCTTCCCAGTTCCAACTTGTGCCACTTCCACAACTGCCTGCCTTTCTAGTCTTAGCCTAAGAAGTCTCAAGTTGTCTTTCACGCTGGCTAGCTTGGGATGAAATGTTTATTTTAAAGATTGTTTTTTTCTCTTTCTGGCAAAACCAGTGAAAGAATTGTGGTGTTTGTAAAACTGAAAAATATTGGCAACACAGTGTACCACAAGGAGCAAGGAAATAACAGAAACAAGGCTCATTTCATTCTTTCACTTCTGTTGCTGTTACTGGGGGTTTGTTTTAATTAAAATTTTTCTTCCTGTGATAAAAAGGTGTGGTGAAACCCTTCTCATGGAATCTGGAAACAAGACGAGCTCATAAATTGGGTTCATCTCTTCAAACATAACTACTCTCCCATGGTTCATAGGTTACTGATGCATAAAATTGGTCATTTATTTCTCCTGCGCACTTGGACTTGAACTACTGTCCACCTGTGTTTTATTCTTTTCTTAAAGTTTTTAAACTTTGTGGCCTTGATCTTTTTCATCTTTATGAAGATTTCAAATCTGGTGGGTATTTGGTTTAATTAAACCGTTGTAGCAGAGCTGTGTGGTGATATTATAGTCACTATGAGTTGAAGACTAATTACTTTAACTTAATACCTAAAGATGTAATGATGTGATATTGTTTTCATTTGCTTTCTTTTTGATAATCTTTATTTTCTGGGATTTTTACGTACTCAAATTCACTACAGAGTTTAAAAGGGTACCAGCCAATTTCATTTTTCCATTTAAGTTAAACCAGGACCCCCCCACTTATATCAGCAGGGCTTAATATTGAGATTGTGTCTATCTCCCTTCATTGTTTTATTCAGCTGTTGACATTGTAGAAGAAAAACAAAATTAAACAACAAGAGCCAGATCCACTGCTGACATTAAGGTCTTCAAACAATATCAATTGAAAGTCTGTTACAAAGGTTATAAAAGTTGCAGGCTGACAAACTGATATCTCCAGCTGTTTGGGGCTTAATACTTTCAGTAAGGTAAATGCTACTAGAAATAGTAATGTCTAATTATATCCAATCCTAAGTAGCAAAAGATCATCTTATGAGGTGTGTTTATTGAATATATAATTGGAGAAGGAGTACAGTCAGATGACTAGGAGCGTAAGAGAAATGCTCCTTCCTCTTATTTATAAGTACGCCAGCTACCAGACAGTTTAGGACTAGTAAAATTTTACAATTCAAAAGAGTATTAAGATTATTTGTTTCAAAGAAATAAAAGAAACAAATCACTATGTGTTTCTACAGAGGTTTAGTGATTCCCTCTAGCAGTCAGTGTTTATAGAGGGTGGGAAGATAATATGCGGTCATTGATATCCAGCTGATTTCATTCATCTTCTGCAGCCTAAGTAGGTGTAACTGAGGCCAAATAGGCTTGATATACCAGTGCTTGGTACTGTGATAGCAGTTATTACTTGTTTGCATTGCAAAGGTACCTACCTTTTCAGCCTGGAGATTACAGTACCACTGTGCTAAACAGTGTGCAAACTCTCCAAAAGATCGCCCTTGCTAAGAGAACCTGTGGCCTCTGAAAGTCAGACACAGACAAACACAAGGAAATAAGAGTATTTGTCCATATGGCCATCTGGAGCCACAGCTACTGCCTGTTTGGCCATTGCTAAGGTTTTTATAGGCTTGATATGAAGAAAAGTTTTCATCGGGAGATTTGAAGTAGGATTGAGAAGTGGCGTTATGGAAAAGTCTTTTGAAGGTGAGAGCACAGGTCAAGGTAGAAAATAGCATATTAAAACCATATATTAAAAATGTAGTGA
This sequence comes from Falco rusticolus, assembly GCF_015220075.1. Taxonomy (NCBI): domain Eukaryota; kingdom Metazoa; phylum Chordata; class Aves; order Falconiformes; family Falconidae; genus Falco; species Falco rusticolus. The sequence continues at coordinate 87,664,245 of NC_051189.1, forward strand.
ATGGATGATGAAGGCTGTATTATTGGCTGATTAGAAATGGAAATCACCACTATGAGGCAATATCTAAGCACAGTTCTCAGAGGGACCAGCATGTTTTAGTACAATGCTGTTATTCATCTGTCCTATACTTTTACAGTTATATCATCAACTGGTAGGAATAAGGTGGGCTGTTAGATTATTCCTTCTCCCCCTCTTTCTATTTGACACTTACTACTTCTTTTGCTTTCTTTCTTTTGATATTCTGTCACTAAAGCTTCTTGGGCAATATTCCTTTGGGACCCTGAAAAGGATTCATCTCTGATATGAATAATATCTGCAATATTTCATATATTGTGGGGTGATGTCTGGTACCTGTCTATTTGTTCTCAGTTAGAGAATTGATTTCCTTTAAAAAAGGAGTGTCTGGGTCAGGTGAAACTCTGATGAGTGGGTGTCCTTTAAGAGCAGATGAGCCTCTGTGCAGAGTTTCAGCCTGAGAGGGTGCTGGTAAGAGGTGGGAAGAGTCACAGTGATGAACTCTAATCCTGCAACTTGATTAGGATTGTAGAATAGTTTGGGCTGGAAGGGACTTTTAAAGGTCATCTAGTCCACCCCCCCTGCAACAAGCAGTGACATCTTCAACTAGATCAGGTTGCTCAGAGCCCTGCCAAGCCTGACCTTGAATGTTTCCAGGAATGGGACATCTACCCCCTCCCTGGGCAATCTGTTCACCACCCTCATTGTAAAAAAATCTCTTCCTTATATCTAGTCTGAATTTAGCCTCTTTCTGTTTAAAAACATTACCCCTTGTCTTATTGCAACAGGCCCTACTAAAAATTCTGTCCCCATCTTTCTCTTAAGCCTCCTTTAAGTATTGAAAGGCTGAAATAAAGTAGTTGCCATAGAGCCTTTTCTTCTCCAGGATACTCTGGAGGCTACTTTCCAATTCTCTCAGCCTGCCCTTGCAGGAGAAGTGTTCCATCCCTCTGATCAATTTTTGTGGCCCTCTTCTGGACACCTTCTAACAGGTCCATGTCTGTCTTGTGTCACAGACTCCAGAGCTAGGCACAGGTGGGGTCTCACCAGAGCACAATAGAGGGGCAGAATCACCTCCCTGGACCTGTTGGCCATGCTTCTATTTATGCAGCCCAGGATACAGTTAGTGTTCTGGGCTGCAAGCACACATTGCCGGCTGATGTCCAGCTTTTCATCCGCCAGTACCCCCAAGTCCTTCTCCACAGGGCTGCTCTCAATCCTTTCATCCCCAGCCAGTACTGATACCAGGAGTTGCCCCAACCCAGGTGCAGGGCCTCACACTTGGCCTTGTTGAACTTCATGATGTTCCTTCCCACAAGCCCACTTCTTGAGCTTGATCAGGTCCCTCTGGATGGCAATTCCATCCCTCCGGCATGTTAACTGCATCACTCAGCTTGGTCATCTGCAAATTTCCCAAGGGTGCACTCAATCACTCTGTTTTTGATTAAGATATAAGATAGTACTGGTCTCAATACAGACCCCTGAGGGACACCACTCATCACTAATCTCCATCTGGACATTGAGCCATTGACCACTACTCTCTGGATGTGACCATCCAACTAATTTCTTGTCCAGCCAATAGTGCTTCCATCAAATCCATATCTCTCTGATCTACAGAGAAGGGTATTGTGGGGGATAATTTCAGAGGCCTTACAGAAGTCCAGAAAGATGACACCTTTCCTAATACTCCAAAATAGTACTTTTGGACTCTATGATCTTAAACATCATTTCCAATCAAAATGATTGTATGATTCCCTTGTCACCTGATGCAGTCAGTCCATCATAGAAGGCTACTAGGTTGGTCAGGCAAGACTTGCCTTTGGTGAAGCCATGATGGCTGTCTTGAATCACCTCCTTGTCCTCCATGTGCCTTAGCATAGTTTCTAGGAGGATCTGTTCCATGATCTTCCCGGGCACAGAGGTGTAGCTGACAAGCTGGTAGTTCCCAGAGTCCTCCTTTCACCCTTTTTAGAACTAAGTGCAATGTTTCCATTTTTCCAGTCACCAGGGTCTTCAGCTGGCTGCTGTGACTTTTCAAATATAATGGAGAGTGGCTTGGCAACTACACCAGCCAGTTCCCTCAGGACTTGGGATACAGGTCGTCAGGTTCCACTGACCATGTATGTTCAGGTTTCTCAGGTGGTCTAAAACCTGATCTTCTCTTACAGTGGGAGGGCCTTGCAGTCATCCACTCAAGAGATGTGGGATGAGAGGTTGTCAGTGAAAGCTGAGGCAAAAATGTTGAGTACCTCAGTACTTTGTCCATTGCTAACAGTTTACTGGTTATGTTCATCCAGGGTGAGGCAGAGCGGGGTATACTTTCTTTGACCTTCTTTTTGTGGCTGGCATACCTACGGAAGGCCCTATTATTCTTTGCATCCCTTGCCAAGTTCAATTCCAGATGTGCTTTGGCCTTCCTGACTCCATCCCTATACATATCACCATAAAGTGTCCCTATACTTTTCCAAGGATACCTGTCCCTGCTTCCACTGCCTGTGCATTTTCTTCTCACCCTTTAGATTGACTTGCAGGCCTTGACTCATCCATGCCAGACTCTTGTGTTCCTTTCCTGATTTCTTGCACCTGGGGATTGAGAGCTCTTGTGCTCTATGGAAAGTAACCTTAAAGATCTGCCTGCTCTGTTCTGCTCCCTTGTTCTTGAGGGCAGTTTCCCAGGAGTCCCATTGACTATCTCCTTGAACAGCTGGAAGGATGCTTTCCTAAAATTCAGGGTCCCGACTTTACTCCTCACCTGTCCCATGTCCCTCAGGATTGCAGACTATGCCAGTGCATGATCACTGCACCAAGGCTGTCTCCAATCCTGATGTCTCTGACTAACTCACTTGCACTGGTGGCAAACATGTCTAGTATTGCATCCTGTCTGGTAGGGCTGTCTGTTACCTTGCCTAAAAAGTTGTCCTCAATGCACACCAGGAGTCTCCTGGATTGGCCAGATTGCCTCAGAGATTGTAAAGGGAAACAGAGTTTCAGAGGGTTCTGAGAGAAAAAGTTACAAGAAAGCAGTAGGAACTGGGCCGAGTTTGCTGACAGCAAATGTACTGTGTTCTGCTGCAATGTCTTGAATCCTTTTGTAACTGTGTGTTTCAGTGACTTGTCCAAGGTAGCACACAAATACTTATAACAACGTTAGAAGCCAGACTGATGAACATTTACATTATGTAGTGGAAGGTGGTTAGAAATCTTCAAGGTAGCAGAGATCAGAGGCAGCATGTCCACACGATGCGATAGACTTTGTAGTTTTAATCCAAAGCAATATTAATGCAGGCAGAGTGCCATGTGTTGCAGCTAGGCTGTATGGGCTTTAGCTGGCTGGCTGGTAAGCAGCTAGCTCTGCTGTCTCTGCCTGTATTCTTCACTGATTCTTCTTTGACAGCATGGGTGGATGCAAGTAAGCCAAGCTTCTTTACATGTTTGCCTTTCTGGTCCTGGGTTCTAAATTAATTCCTTAACAATCACTGTAATCCTAGAATTTCCAAATATTTGGACTGTAGCCTGCTGCTGTCTCTACATCCAATTTAGTCGAGTTCTCTTTCATTTTCCTTTGCTTTTAAAAGTTGGAAGGATTGCATGGTGCTGTGCCAAGAGCTGATGCAGTACTTGTTAATGAGTCAGAACACAGTATTATATAGAATGCATTAGAATATAGAAATTATTTTTCTTAAAAGTCATTCAAGTGAGAAAGTAATTAGAGGGTCATAAGAATGCTATGAAGAGGAATACTCTTACATAACCTTAACTGTTGCTAATTATGTGCCACATTATTAAAGCTGACCTACTAAGCCTGCCTCCTCAATATAGCACACTTCCTCAATGATTGTTAAAAATGTCTGAGTTCACTAGAGACTACTGGAGACACTATGTAGTAGAATGCCCTCCTGCCTATATATGCTCCATGTCCCAGTAACCAAGCCCCTTTTTGGCCCCAGTCCTTACTGGTAGCAGGAGAAGCTGGTTAATTTGACTACAAAGGAGAATATGTTGTAGTGTCTTTCTAAGCTTGTCAGCAAAGTGTTTAAGGAGGTTCTCAGAAAGGAGTTTGCCTGGGACTGACTGTGTTCTGGAGTAAATCTTGTGTTATTAACCACTTTAACCTTGGACTTTGCACCATCTGCCACAATCCATGAGGTGCTCCCATCTGGGAGGAGCAATGCCATCTCTCTTTGAAAGACAATAAGACATCTTCTCCTCCCTTTTCAAGATATCATGCTCAGTCTGACATTGTAGCTCTTTTTTTTCTGTGATGTGTTTATAAGTTCATTGGAATAAATGGAGTCTGAGTATTTTTGAGAATTTGAGCAAGCAGAAAGGGCTGGGAGGGAGGGAGAGCAATATACCTAAATGGTGGCAGCCTTTTCAAATATGTGATTGCAAGGGAGGGAGAAAAGGCAGAGCTTTAATGTTTGAAATGTGAAGTCTGTTGGAGTGAGATACTTTGAAAAGACTTCAAAATGAGCCCTGGATAAGTTTTGCTGCAAATGAGTAATGGTTTAAGATTTTCCTCTTGATCCTGGTGTGAAAGCCTCATGCCCGCAGATATGTCAGGAAGCTCTGAATGTTCCAAGCCTACAAAGCAAAAGATTCAAACATCCTCCCCGTTTCTATCTTATTTCAAATACTACATTTTCCTTCTAGGGGTCTGTATGTGCCGTGAGGTAGTGATCCTCCCCAAGAAATTTCCTAATGCTCTAGTCTCTGAAGCTCTGTACAGAGTGATCCACAGACCTGGGAGAGGCTGCTCAGGTGCTTGTAACTGAGCTGTAACCCTTAACTGTTAAGTAGAGGTAGAGGTTTTTTGTTTTTTTGGTTTTTTTTTTGTTTCTCCCCTGTCCCAATCATATTCTGTCAGTTTAATTTTTTTTCTGCTATCTTAAAGTTCTAAACCCTATGACTTTCTTCTATGGTCTTTCTTCCCCCCCCCCCCCCCCCTTTTCTGGTTTTACAATAATAAAATAGGCTGCTGTTGGCTTTTCAGTCATAGGAAATGATGTCTTATTACAAATGGAAGAAGGCATATGCAAGAAATTTTCAGTGGTGCCTTATATAATTCTAGGGGCTTAATACATTCCTTACTTCTTTACTGTTTGAAGGTATTCTCTAAGTGACCAGTAATTATTGCATGGCATTTTTCTGTTTCCTCTTGACTCTGCATGCTTTTCTCTCAATCTTAGAGCCTAAAACTTCTACTGCGCAGGGTCGTTTTTAAGACTGAGTGTATATATTTTAGGGAGATGTTGATATCGTTGGGTGGGAGTGAGGAACATAGCTTTGATGATCTCTCCTCCCATGTCACACTTTCCTTGCAGTTGAATACACCATCCATGACAGAAAACTTTGGTCTTTTCCATAAAAGCTTTAATGGTTAATGTTTGTGGCTTTGAATATTTTGAAGGGTTTTTTTTTTCTTTTTCTTGTCCTTTTTTGAAAAAGATGAGTGTCCTTTTGCTAGACAACCTTTTAATTGTGTTGCAGATTAGGAACTAAAATCATTAATCCCTGAGGACTGTTATTCTCATACATTTGTAGTGCATGTCTGGTGATCTTTAAATAGAGCAGTTTTCCCATTACTACTAGCGACAATGGTATTAGCATGGTAATATAATTGCTGTGGATTCTAGAAGAATGAATTGAGTTAAGAGTCAGGGGTTGGTTTCTTTTTGGTTTTTAACGTTCTCTATTTTGTTGCCATGTTTTTCCATTTTGCTCAGTAATCAGTGGGATATTTTTATTGTTGGAAATCCTCGCCCAAATATAGTGCAATGCAGTTTTGCAAATAAACACTTAAGACAGAAGAAAGAAACTGTTAAGGAAAAAAAAAAAACCCAAACCAAAAAAACACCAAAATATTTCTACCCTTTAGCTTTCCCTCTTTTCCAATATGTTATGTTACTCTGTTTTGACTAGATTTTGATACAGCTAAGAATGCCATGGGGTAAATTGTGAAGAAACATATGCAGAAAGGATGTGCACTGCTTGCTCTGTAACAATTGCAAGGGTTGCTATTAGTGGGTTAGCACTTATTAGGACATGTGAATAAGCAGCATTGGACCCTGAGGGTATGTCTACACTATGCAGTAGAGCACAGCACAAACAGTCCCCAGCTCCAAGTAGGCTGGAGCATCAGCATGGCACAGTGCAGCAGCATATGAATGCCGACAGCAAAATTGCTGTGCTGCCATTGCAGTTCTCAGCAGTACTAATGAGCACCAGTGACACAGACTATTTCTCTTGAAACTTTTTTTTACCATCTTTGTCCTTTTTTTGCTTTTTACATTGTAGACACAGCACTTGTGTAGGCTCATAAGAGGAGAACTGCCAGAAAGTTTATTTCATGTTGTAGGTTGATGAAACACTTGCATATATATATTCAATGCAGAATATATATTAAGATATTAAATATATAAATATGTATTTAATGCAGAATGATAAATATCAAGTGATGCCAACTTTATTCCCTGCAAAAGCTTATTTTGAAAGCAATGTGATGTATTAAAGAAGGAAAACAAAACAAAACAAAAAATGCCTTTGTTAATGCAGAACACATACATATGACTGCAAACAGCTGCAGTTTGGTTACATTTAGTGGTTTCTATTGCAACATATTATTTTTCTGGGATTATTATTTCATGTAAGACTTCAGTAGCCACTGGTGATATGAAGTTGTTAATTGATTTATATTTTGGGGGTTTGGACCCTTTGCAATATCAATGAATGATGAATTTTAGCTGATGTACATACAGCAAGGTCTCTGACACTCATGCTGTTAACCAGTAGTGGCTCCAGCTGCATGCTGTGCACATTACATCAGCCTGCTGAGCTGAGCACAGACATTCACCATCCCCTGTTTCTTAGCACTCTTGCATAGCAGGGGATGGAACTTAAGGATGTTTCTGGAAAACAAAAAGTTACCTGCATGATGCTCATCTCAGAGAAAAATGAAGGAAAAGAAACATCCAAGAAGGATGTTTGTATCAATGCAATGTTCACGAAAAAGTGTTCCACGAAGGAGCAAATGCAGTAATCAAGTATCCAAGCGACAAAAAGTGAGCAAAACATAGAAAAATACTGATGTGTAAACACTTATTCATACACATTTGGGGACATTTTTCATGTAGTTTTTACTTAATGCCTGTGGTGGGTGTACCTTAGCTGTCTGCCAGATGCCCACCCAGCTGCTGTTTCACTGCCCCCCTTCTCAACAGCACTAGAGGGGAAATAAGATGTGAAAGCTCATGGGTTAAGATAAATACAGGGAGATCCCTCACCAGTCACCATCACAGGAAAAAACACTTGACCTGGGGAAAATAATTTTGATTTGTTGCCATGTAAATGCAGTTGGATAGCGAAAAACAAATTTGAAAAGAACACACACCACACATGCACACACCCCCCCTGCCCCAGCCCTCTCCTTTCCCCAGGCATACCTGGGAAGTATGTGCTATATTTATGTTGAAAAACTAAAATGCAAGACAAATAGTAAGATCAGGCCAGCATGTGGTGATAAGTAAGGACTGATGACCTGTATTTCACTTGCCTTACAAATTCCCTAAAACTTCTCATGACAAGGATCTACTGATGAGGAGGCAGAAGAGAAACTCAGGCAGGAGACAGAAAGTGCAGGGAGTCATGGCTGTGTTTCACGGGTGCTTTTTCTGCCACAGACCGACATTCCTGTTTGCTTGCCAAGGACATACCTGCATGGCCCAGCTGCTGGCATGCCACCTTTGCATCTGTACTTGACATTTTACCATGAACTAATCCCGTCTCTGGTGTTGCAGTTGGATACAGCACTACAGTGTGCAGTGCCAACTAGCAGTTAAAAGGAATAGTGGTGTGCAATGGCACATGACCATTTTCATATTCTGGTCAAAGTGGAGAAGGTTATTTGGAAGCGTGTTAATTGCCTGCTTTCAGGCAACTTGAGTTTTGTTATGCTCCCTTGTATCTGCCTGGTGTGGGAACATAGATTTAATCATGTCTGGGATTTTGCACAAAAGCAGATGATCACATCCCTGAAATGTTTCTTGGTAGTTCTCCTCAAGCTATTACACGTTATTACATGTCTTTAACTTAGCATTCTGGGTGCGATGCTAACTCCTCCATAATCAATTGCTAAATACCTTACCTGTTCCGGAGGGCTGGAATTGTAACAGTCGGTTTCTGTTAGTATTGATGGCTGCAGCTTCACTCTCTCTAAATAAGAGATCAAGAAAAGGAGATTGGATGGGGGAAAGGAGGTGATAAGGGGGACTGGAAACAAGATTATTAAAATTTCTGGTTAGGCGAATGTGAAAGGCTCATTTTGAGATTTTTCAAAATCAATCATTGCACAATGGTTATGTCGCTCTTTTCTCATTCATCATCTCTGTCCTTATTTCCCTCATGACAGTCATGTTGTTAAAATGTATTTAGGTAAAACTAAAAAGTGTCAGAGCATGTGTGTGTGTGTGCACATGCAGGCACAAACAAATGCACTAGGTATAAAACACCTAGCTAAAATATTGAAGTGTAAAATGATGCCTTACAGAGAAATATTAGTGGGTTTTGTACAGCTACTTTTAAATCATGACATTGACTTACATTTTAATTTTCTAAAATTACAGAAATACAGTGCAGTCTGCCAAATAATTTCAAAATTAAAGTATTAAACAGAGATTCTAATATGACAGGTTATTATTGTTCTAAATTATTTGAGAAATCCAGAGTTCAAAAAAGCTATTTCTTCATCAGCAGCACCCTTTATTCACAGGTACTGAAATCGTGACATCCTTTCTTCTGTCTTGTGACACAAACATTATCCGCCATTACATTTCCCTCACTGCACCCATTTTGGTTAAGCTTTGCATGCAACTCCATAAGACTCATTGCTCAAAAGAATGTTTCCCCAGAGAAGTTTCTGGTTTATAATCTACTGCCACTTGCTACTAGCTACCCACCACTGCTGTCAAAGTTAGTGTTGGAAAAATGCTGAAAAATTTTGCTGTTCCTCTGGTCCACAAACTTTTATGATGATGTGTTAAACCAAGAAGATAAGCTTTGTCAAATCATTTGCTTTAGGATCTAGCTTGTAACTTGCAAATGAGAAAAAATAAGTGTGCAGGCAGCCTGAATATTTAAAAATCCATACACAGTGGAGGGCAGAGGTTTTTTTGTTTCCTTTTTACACGGTAAAATTTGTCCCAGATATAGTCATAGCATACTGTTTCATTTCGACCCGGAAGCAGTCTCCTCACATTTTTCTTCATTTGTTTGCATTTCTTATGTACTCCTGCAGGCTTTTCCACCATTTTGTGTTTGTGCAAACTGCTATCTGTGTCTATAATGGGATAATTCACACTCTAGATGTATATCTTTCTAATAACTCTAACAAAAACTTTTTAAAAATATATGTATATGTGCGTAAATTAGATATTTAAGTTTCTTTTTACTGCCTAATACTTTTGAATAAAAAGTTACAGAATTTCATGCAATTTTTATTTACTGATAGGTCAGCATAATTTTACCTTATGTTTTAAAAATGATCATAACTTAGATACTTGTTTTGTTGTCATAAATGGATTACTGGTACTTGATTATGAAGTAACAGGTTAGTTACTCTGTTGCAGAACTAATCTTCAAATAACATTAGTAGAACTTTGTCATCTTGGTATTATGTTATATCACTGTGTGCAGAACCAGATGGGAAGGGAAATGAGAAAACTCCCTTGGTACAAATGCCATCTGACAAGATGAAATAAAACCACCTGTTATGCTGTGTAAAGGCAGAGTTAAGGTTTCTTAAGACAGATGAAGGGAATTTTTTACTATTTTTCTTCTTTCTGCCCCATGTGGACCTATCATTTCTTTCTTACATTTTATTGGAATTGTTAATTGTGTTCCTGAGGCCACAGCCCAAAACACACAGTTTATCCAGTGGTAAATTCTTGCCTCTTTTTGTGTAATTAACAGTTATTGCACCTCTTTTGTGCTCTCCTTCCTTTCCTATACATACTCATTATCATAGTTTGTCAATTATCTTCCAAACTGTATTAAAAAAAGATAACTCTCTAACATTAGCAATTGCTCAGAAGTTGCTAATAGCTCTCATGAGAGCACTTGTCTCACCCCATATCTCCCACCTTATCAAAAGGTCACATTAATTACAGGACCCTTGCTGGGAATAAATCAATGTGTCAATCAGAGACCCACAATTGTGCTGCAGTTGGAAAGTATAAATTCCAGTACAAGGTTATATTTAGGGCCTGAAGTGTTTGGTTTTGGTTGGTTGTTTTTTGTTTGTTTCTTTTTTTTCAATACTATATTAGTGAGTTAACCTAAGCACAAAGAACAATGACAACATATTGAAGATCAAGTTTACATGTATTTTTAAATTAACATTTTTATTTGTACTTTTATTCTCAAATATTCATCTACTTCTTATAATTATAATCCACTATTCTTACATGTAAGATCACCAAAATCATTGACTTCAGTTAAAAGTTAAAAAAGAAGGAAACATATTGAATTCAGGAGAAGTTCAGTTCCTCTGACAAACATTTCTGTATTTCTATATTTAGTCATTCATCTGAATATTCTAGTGTTGGATCATAAACCAATCACAACTGTAATAAAAAATTCCTTATTTAGTTTCTTTAGGTGGTGTGTTCACAGACTATAAGACTGTTTAGGGTATTCTTAACATTTTAGGACTGTTCTGTTGGGGTTTTTTGTGAAACAGAGCAGATAGTTTCTAACTAAATGGCAGTGGATGAGAAACTGCATAAACAAATAAGAAAGGAAAAATGTTCCATTTATCCAAGTGCCATTTTTGTTTTATTATACCAAGCTGGTTTCCAGTGGTGATAGACTTCATACAAACTCATTCACAGACTGCTTTTAAATCCCAAGACTTAGATCAGATTCTCATATATTGTTATTACCACCAGCCTAATTTTTCAAGATCTTAATTGTGTGCTAACTGCTCAAGCAGGTTAACGTAGAATTTAATTTGTGCTCATCAGCTTGAGGCTACAGAAGTGTGTAATAAACTTGATTCATAAACTTCTAATTTTGCTGGCCATTAAATAAAAAATAATTTATGTGTGCATATGTTAATATTACAGAGGAAACACTCTAATAACTTTCTAAATACAGTTGGATTGGTTATGTTACATCCATTTAATATGGTGTCTGAGTCATTGTTTTAAAACCAGACAACTTCAAATCTGATTCTGGTATTGCTGAGAGGCAAAAGTGGAAAGCTTCCAGCTTTAAATTATCGAGGTGGAGAACTCATGTAAGATTAAAAGTGAACAAAATACACAGGAGAATATCCTTAGGATGCCAAGCCAAATGGAGGAAATAACAGATGTCTTCTCTTCCCTCTTCCCTTTTTTAAGATTTTTTTTTTTAAAAAACAGAGTATAAGTTCCAGAGCAAGTCAGTTATTGCCATCTCCCCCTTATTGCTCAAATGGAAGAAAAAGTTAGCTTGTGAAGAAAACTGGAGTATGTGAAATGATCTTAGTAACACAGTACATCTCTAATTTAGGCTTATAAAAATACATGTTGTTGATATTAGGTAACTTACAGGAACCTGAGAGTTGATTAAAGAAAGAGATTTTTTTTTTTTGACCTGCCAAGACTTTCAATGCTACTGTTAAATCCCTAGGCAGAAAACAGAACATGAATAGATCGCAAAACTTTAAAACTGTCTGTGTTATGTGATCTGTTATGATAAGAGAGCCTGAATGGAAATTGAGAATTAAGCTGTAAGTACAGGGTGTTTTGGTCTTGACTCCAAACCCTGTGGAGGTTGCCCTTCTGGTCTGTGAAGAATATTGTATCATGCAAGTGTCCCCTTGAGTCTAAAAGCAGCTACTCTTGTTTTACTTGTCCACTTCTTACCTTGAATTGAAGCTGATGTGGGATGGGAAAAAAAAATCTTCCCTTTTACTTTTATTTCACGTAGGAAAATTAGTATCAACTGAACAGTGGACATTGTGTAGCTGGCCATTACAGAGTGAAACATCCTTGCTAATCTTTCTGATGTTTGGTTTATGAGCTGAAGTAAGATTGTGTATGTATTTTCAAAACTGCTTAGAGTAAATAAAAGCCCCAAATTCCTCCATGCTATACTATGTGTATATAAATACCGCCTCTTTTTATCTGCCAAGAAGAAATAAAGTTTCAGTGTCTCTGTGGAAAACACATTGTCAGAATCTCTAAATCCCATACAAACCTCTGAATCACCTAATTCCATTTTATTCTTTGTAAACTGGAGTGCTCAAACACACTTATTTTTGTGTGAAACCAAATAAGGATGAGAGTGCTAGGATGCTTCAGACAGACTTGTTGCAATCTTGTCTGTACTTAGAAGTCTTTGGACTTTTCTTTCAGTTTGAAAGTATGCAAAATACAATAATGAAGTGCTACATGTATATATGCCACAATGACTTACCACACAGAAAAAGAAAAAAAGTAAAAAAAAAAAAAAAAAGTTGTTAGGAATGAACTTAAGTTTTGGATAAAATCAAACCAGTTTTGATTAAAATCCAACTGCTCTGGTTACTTGATGTTATTTCTGAAACTAAAAAGGAAAACCTGTGAAGGAAGTTTCAAATTTTCCTTCACAGGAACACAGCAGGAATTATTATTTTAATTTTGAAAATTGTGTGATGCTCTGTTCTAATCAAAGGTAAACCTGCAGAACAAATAGTATGTTCCAGAGGCTGATTAGTTTAGTAATGATGATACCTGTAGGCGCATAAGTAAACTTTAAATCTCAGTTTCTGGATTGTGTGTGACAAACTCTAAGAGGTAAGCTACTTCAGTAGAGAAGAATGAATCTGACTTGCAAGACTACACCTGATTATTTATTTATGTATTTATTTATCTATTAATTATTTTTAAATATTGGGATTCATTTGTGTCTGAAAATTTTTAAAACTAGCGTGCCTAATCAAGGTTCATCCATTTATGATCACAGTTGAACACCTTTGCTAGCTCCTTTTCACTTCTTGCATTTACTCCATTATTTCCAGTATCATTTAGATGAATAAAGAGAGTAATAAGTAATCAGAAGACAAAACCTGGGTGCTGCAGTTCATAAATAGTTGTGTCATTAGACTCATTCTCCTTCCATCCTTGGAAGTGCTTTGGAAGAAAGTGTGGCTGTAGCTGGTACTGGTAATTAGCAGTATGCAATTATAATTTCCAAAATACAAGTTGTAATAGTTATAACCCAGATTACAGGGCATATCCAGTACCTTATGAAAGAAGAAGCAATTCCCATGAATAATTTCTAATAGAATGAATAATTTCTGACAGCAGAGTTCATATTAAGTGTACATATGTACCTTGGTTTCACTTAGGCAAGAAAAATGTTTGCTGGGATGTCTAAGAAATGCTCTCCTGAGTGTGTCCCATCATAGGTGGTAACTAGATTAGTCAGGCACAATTTGCCTTTGGTGAATCCATTTTGGCTGTTGATATATTACACCACATCTGGAGATACCTGTATTTACAGTTTCCCCCAAAATGTCTCCTTTCTTGCTTGAAAACTCTGCTCAGAAGTATTCAAGGAAATAATTGGATTTCTGCATAAACCACATAGCTGTACAGTGGATGTTAAACTGGGGGCATCCAGGATGCATTGAGCTTATCACTCATAATAAAAAAAAATGTTAAGTACTGCAAACCATAAAGCCTATTTGAGGTACAGTGTGTTATTATGGCTTATGATTTGCCATAGAAAATAAAGCATTTCACTGATGCACTTTATTTATGCAGCATGCTTACTATTTCTGTTAGGCAAATCTTAGGTAGAAATATGAACTTTGTTCAGATCTGAGAAAAGTTTAGTGATTTGTTAATGCCTACCAAATAGTTACATGCAGTGAGCATAAGCTGAATATTAACAGAAAAGCTTTTGAATTTAAGCTGAATATTAACAGAAAAGCTTTTGAATTAACAGCATTGTGTTTATTCTGAGGCCACAAAGTGTTCCTTTTTAAATTAAATTAAATCAGCTTTTAAGAATCTGATAATGAAGGAGGTCAGATGCCCTTTGACATGCTGAAATATTATGCTAGATAAGGATCAGAAGTATTTTGATCTTATTTCTCTATTTTTTTAAATTCCTATTGTCACAGTCACATAAGCACAAAAAGAAGAGATTCAACTTATCTACATTCCAATTTGAAAACTATATTGACTATTCAGTCCTGCAAAGTACAAAGTATTCTGGTTTCTGTTCCCCAAAGCTCTCTAGCATCTCTTTGAGTCTGAGTACAGTACGCAACAAGCTTCTGATTCTAAATAGCATTACTTGCATGTTTAAAAAGAAAGATAGGTTTAAGTGGTTTGTTGATCATGAGCTTTACACCCAGCATCCTGCTGGTGAAATGTAACCTAAGGCTTCTAAAGCAGGGCTATAGCTGGGTGTGATTTGTAGAGGATGATGGGTTGTGTTCTGCTACAGTCCCATGAGTAGCCTCTCATATCTCTGACTGATTCCAGAAACAAAACAAAAGTCATTGTGCAGGGAGGGGCAAAAATGCAAAGTTGCAACTACATTTACTAAAGAACACATTCACTTGCTAAAGCTCTAAGTAAATTGTTCTAGTATGCAAATGATTGCAAATCTACTTAAAATACACGTGCCTTAGGAAAATGGTATTAACCCTTATTATCAGAGGCATTATAATCACACATCAATTGAAAATTGGGCTACCTTGTAACACTTTTATATTACTGCTCAATTACAAATTCAATAGAAAAATAGCTACTCCCTCCTAACACATTTTTCAAACAATCTTCTCCATATCTACTTACCATTAAGGTGATCATGGAAACATTACTGTATGTTTCAGTGTAGTCCTCATTCTGTGCTCTTTTAGTATTTTAAGGTACAATGCTGTTATGTCATTCTACACAAAAATCTTATGGAATATTAATTTCAAGTAGTATTTAAAACACTCTCTGGCTGTGTTCCTCTGAATCTATTTACTTTTTAAATTTTTATAGTAATTGTTTAGAAAAGATAAACTTTTTGGCACTAGCACATTAACAGCCATGCTTTTTCTACAATTAAGGAACAAAGGTCAGCCTAAAACCACCTTTCTTACAATTCTGAGCAGAGCTGATTGATTGACTGGCTTTATTCATTAACCATAAAACTTATTTACATATGAACAGTACATTCCTTTCTTAGGAAATTATAATCATTATTAAAGAATACCTCATTAGCTACATTGATTTTTTTTTTTTGCAATAATTAATCATGGCTCAACTAAAATATAGGAAAATAATACCTTCATATTTTATAGAGTATACTAATTTTGCTCACCTCCCCTGATTGGTAATACTCTTTCAAATGCAAATCTCTAAACAATTCAAGTAGTTAAAGCTAAGTTCTCTATCTAGATACTTGAAAATGTTACGATTTTTAGGAAGAGCTTCTGGTTTACATTGATGGTTCCCATTCCTGTATCACTTTGAGTAGTCATCTGGCTAAAGGAGGCAGAGGCAAAAGCACAGACCCCTAAACTTTCTGCTCTTAGGAATTTGTAAACTGCTGCTTTTTCTTGTTTGTCTAACAAAAGGCTGTATTAGGATAGTGAACAGTGTTACTGCTCACTGGGAAAAGTGTGGTAGATCTTATTTCTAGACTTAACAGCTTTGGACATATGAACAAGTCATAATTTTCTATGTCGTTGATAATAACTTTTTCAGTCAAAGAATGCAAAAAGGCAATTTTTAACCTTAATAGTTTTTAGATATTTATAAGGCTGCTTTCCATACATATTTTTAAAGATAAATAAATGCATTTAGGTCTTTTTCCCAAACAAAAGAGCAAACAGAACTTTTTCTGAATGCTTGCAGAAAATATGAGCTCTTAATTTTTGTTCCAGACTCTTTTCTGAGGCAAAAGATAGGAACCATTAAAGTAGTTTCATGTTCTGCCAAGGTATTTCCAATGCAAGTAAAAAGAAAAAAAGACTGTCATAAAATAGAAGTGCCCATCAAAGCTTCATGAGAATATTTGACAGGCAATTTAGCTGTCTAGCAGTATTTAATGCAGGCAGATAGTACACGTGTCTTTAAATTTTCTGGGTTCCTCTTGTATGGAGTTAGACACTATAATTAAATGTAACTGTGTTATTGTATTATAATGTAATTGTATGAAATGAGATATAACAGTAACTTAAAAACTTCCTCTATATGGTATTTAAATATATTTTGGTATTCCTGCAATAAAGTTAGCTTGGATCAGTAGTTTTAACATAGGTATATTAATCATATTTAATAAGACAAGAACCGAACTAAGTTTACACATCTAATATCAAAGGGTTTGGGGATTTTTTGCTGGGTTTTTTTTGTGGGTTTTGTTTTTTGTTTTTTAGTTGTTTTTTTTTTTTTCAAAAACCTGGAAAAATTATTTGTCATAGTGTTTCAGGATTTTATCTCTATCTTCCATGTTCTGGTCAGGAGACATCATGAAAGGCTACTGTTACTGTATTGCTGGCCCAACTCTGAAACAGGTAAAGTTTTCATGAAGAATGACTTTCTTGTAATTTTGTAATTTTTGACTGTTGGACATCCATGTTTCTTAGGCAGGGAAAGTTTTATTACTAAAATATCAGATCTATCAAAGGAAACCACTCTGGTAGTATTTTCTTGATATATCCTATTTTAAAATGTTTATTTTAAAAGTAAATAATAAAGCCATTCATTTATTAATAGTTAAACAAAACAGATGTTTAGGTAATTCATCTAAGAATACCTGCATATGCTCAGAATACTTTATACACCTCTTAAAATGACTTTAATGTACCATGGCAGAAAAGTTACTGTTTTTGCAGATTACCATGTTATTTCTACTGTATGTCCCTTCTAAAGATTATTTTTTTCCCCCAAAATTAAAACTTTAAAGGTCTGCTTCACTCTTGGGATCTAAGGCTGGTTGTAGTGACCTGCTCAAGAAAGTAGTTTGGCTTACTGTTCATTGGGAAATAAGCTAATAACTTCCTTCAATCATTCTTGAGAACATACCTGAAATTCCTCCTCTCCTGGATAATGACCCTCCTCTGTTATGGTTCAGTCAGTGAATCCAGATTTCTGAGTGAAACCAGCAGAGAGGTGAGCAGTGATGGGAGGCTGAGTGTGTCTTTGCTACACAAGGAAGCAGAGACACATAAACACTTCTACTGTCGGACAAGGAATTAGGATTCCAGGTAGGATATTGTAGCTACAGGAATGAGAATTGCAACCTGACTCTGGAAGATACTAATGCAAAAGATAACTGTCTTCAGAATCTTACAGTAAGCATTGCATATATTTTGTGTGCATTTGTAGAGCACACATACAGTGTCCATTTATAGAGTTCAATCCAAGGCTAACTTTAAAAACAGACAGACCTAAGACATGGCTGTTAGATAGGGTTAAATTACATGTATTAATGCAACTTTTAGAATGTCTTCAATGACTTCCTACATGTGTATCTTTTTTTTTCAGTGTAATAGCATACTGTAGATTGTCTATCTACAGCCGAAAAAAAGGAGGAAAAAAAAGTCAGTTTCCCCCATTCTGTTTTATAGCTTGTATACAGTGAAAAATGTTCAATTTGTAAAGCAGAGGGACATACACTAGTGCCAACAAAGAAAACACTGAAAAAAATTAATTTTTTCTTAAGACCTATAAACACCATATAGCACAGCTTACAATCAATGGTTGATTACAATTTATTATATTTACCATTAAATACATCACAATTTCATATTGTATTTACAAATGTTTTTCCTGTAATTTAATTTGTGGCTGCATGCAATGTCATATATTTTATAAACAAAGCAGGGATACACAACTGTGCTACATGAAAGTTCTTTAAAATATAGTTCATGCCAGGGTCAAAAGAATGTTTAATTCTCTTGGTTCTAGAAATGATTTTTCATCCAAAATGGGTAATTAAAAAATAATTAAATCCCTTTTAGATTGCCTGCAGGCGACTTTATAATTTAACTTTATTATTTTTGTAGCTGCATGGATTCTAAGCCAGCATGATAGATCTGTAATTGTTTTTATTTCTCTATTTGCCACGTTTAGTTTTTCCCTTCTCTCTCTGTACAGCAGGCATTGTCTTCATTTTGGTTTTTGCTCCAAGCATGCTGTTGGTACACAACAAACAATAAATACTAATCACAGTCATCATTCATATTCTGTGATTCTTAGGGCTTGATGTAAAACCTGCCAGAGTTGAGAGGTATCTTTCACGCATAGCATGATAGTTAGAAATCTGCAGTCAGAGTTAGGATGTGATTCTTACCATGGTCCTAGGATTGACCTGCATGAGTATGTGGAGATCTTTTTACATTTCTGTATCGCAGACAGGCAATATATAGAACATGTACAATTTTGTTTATTGAGATGGCAAGCTCTCCAAGGCAGGCACTGTCATTCTAAGTTTGTCCTATCTAAAGCTCAACTGCAAGAGAGCTGTTTGGTGACTGTGTGTCTTAGAAGGATGTTATTGTGACATAGTGGAGAAATACCTTCTGTTCAATGACTATTCCTGAATCTACTGGTATTGAGTCAGAGAGACCCTGTTATGACAAAACCTTATGCAATTAGCATCAATAATGTATACACTCATACCAGCTACGTTATATGATCAGTACTAGAAGATTCAGAAATGTTTGCAGTTGTCTTTCCACAGAATGAATCTAGGCAAGCTGCAATATCATTCTATGACAATAATAAATCTAAATGTATAATTTTACTATATGAAAATTTTAATGTTTTTCTATAGGTTGTTTTCACTTGTTTTGATATTTTGACATAGTCCTGTTGGGGTTTACTGTTCTATCATTTCAAACATGTTTTTAACCAGAAATGCAATATTTTAGAAATATTTTATTAGACCATGTACCTTTATTTCAGTGAGATTTCTTTCTAATTACACTGGACTGACACCTGTTCTCTTGAAAAACCTCCTCCCTATTTTTCTTCAGCTGTTCTTTTATTAAAAATCTATGACCAGATTTTGGAAAGTCTGCCTATGAGTTCAAATCTCACAATGTCATTCCTCAGCTAGAGATTAAAAAATAATATGGAACAATCTGATGCAAGCCTCTTTCTGCCTCAGCTTTATAGCCTATTTTTTCCTATTTCTCTCTGTGCCTAGGAAAAAAGAATAGTTTTTGTTCTAAAAGTCAGATGTCATCAGGAAGTGGGTATTAGAAAGAAGCCAAAGTTATTATAACTTTTCTTTCAGTGCACTTTGGTAACTTTGTTCCTTAAAAATGTATATTTATGATGATCATGGTGTAACACATCTTCAAGTAAGGGGACAACATGCCAACAAAAAATCTAGAATGATTACTCACAGTATAAATATACATTCAGCTTTATTACTGGTTTAGAATGATATTACAACTTGTAACATTTGGGAGTATGACTGTCGGTGATGTTCTTTAGGTAAAGTCTTGCTCCAAACACTGTGTTGACTCAATACTTGAAATGGCAGTGGGGGGGAAGCAGCATTATTGTCACATTTGAAAGAGGCATCACATGATTTTGTTAGAAAGCAAAGTGCATGTAGCAAAGCCAACTTTTATTTGTCAGGAGGCATGGTACTGTTGTGGAAAATCGGGGAAATGTGTAGTGAGATTTCTGTAATTTGGAGACTTTAATTCAATTGTCAACATGTCTCTCAGAAGAATACCCTAACTGAAACAGACTTCTCATCTTAGTTCAGAAATCACAGGTTACAGTGCCTGTATCATGTAAGGATCGGTACTGGATGCCAAAATACTGATTTGAAACTTTTTTCTCTTTCAAGTCCCAGAGAATTTTCCAGAGTGCTGGAGGCTGTCCCCCAGATGTCTCCCGCATTGCCTGGACCCGATGCTTCCAACTGTCAGCTCTGGAGCTGATGTAGCAGCCCTACATTTGAGCAGCTGCAGCACTAGGAACGTTGACTTACAGAGTGAAAGGACACTCAGGCTTCTGGCAGAACTGCCAGGTGGCCTCACAGGAGGTGGGCACAAGATTTCAGCTCTGTAACTCAGGAATAGTCTGTTTTGCCAGAGCAACAACTTTTCTGTTGCTGCAATCGCTTTGCTTTTAATGAAGGTTTGGTTCCTGTCAAAAGCCAGCATAGAAGCCCTGAGGACACAGCTGGATAGTTTTCTGGATAACACTCGTATGAAACTGAAATCAGCCTGTGATCTGAAATAGTGCAGGGTTCTTTCTAAACTTGTGCTTCCATTGAAGGTAAAGTAGTAATATATGTTTAAACCAGAAACATGTATTTCACTTACCTTGTGTCTAAAAGGTTTCAAACTGCCTACATTAATGTAGGGCTAGAATGAAATATCAAACTTCTAGAAATTAGATATTTTGCATAGAACAAAATGAGAGTAGATAATATACTAGTTTGTTTGGCAGTCTGACAGGCAAATCAATCTACCGAGACTCAGGGAAGTGTCCTAACTGGCTTGGTTATGGAATTCAGTTTAGTTCTCTGAGGCATTTGAAATAGGAGAGGTATGTTATTTTACGGGAAAAGAAATAATTTTCAAGAATACAATTCTTGTTAATAAAAAGGAAGAAAATTGTTCAACAACCTGACATGTTCTTAACACCTTGTCTGTAGGTGTGTAACACAATGCAGACAGATGAAATGTCAAAGATGGCAGAAGCAGCTTGAAGCACAGTCTGCTTAGTTTCTTCTTACACCTGAACCACTAAACCAGGCTGCCTCCAACTGAGAGCAATCCAAGTAGCTTGTGGAGTCAAAATACCACGCCTAAGGAGGAAAAAAAAAAAAAAAAAAAAGCGCTATAATTCTGCAACAGGAAATTCCTTTGTATATGCAATGCATCACAAAAAAAGTGTTCCACAATCATCTTACTCTAAGTATTGTGAGGAAATCAGAAGGAAAAAAATATAATACTGTGTCTGCAATCATTAAAAAAAAAAATTATTTTCTCTGAAAATTTTCAGCAGTATTGTGGTTTAACCTCAGCCGGTAACTAAGTCTACAATCATACTGTAGTTTGGAATATAGATTCTCCAAAAGCTGACAATGCCTAAGAAAGCCTGAGTTTCTTTCTTATTAGTTGATGGAGACATAGCTGTTACTTTGTTGATCACATCCATTGGCATCTCACAACGTCCACCTTGCCATTTTATTCCCAACAGTTGGATCTCTTGTGCAGGTCCCTAGACTTTATGTTGTGACAAAACCAGCTGTCAGAAGGATTTGGATTATTTTCTTCTCTTTATCAAAAGCTTCTTCTGCTGTATTGCCCCATACGATGATGACATCAATGTACTGCAGGTGTTCTGGAGCTTCACCCTGTTCCAATGCAGCCTGGATCAGTCCATGGCAAATGGTAGGGCTGTGTTTCCACTCCTGGGGCTGTTCATTCCAGGTGTATTGGACGCCCCTCCAAGTGAAAGTGAACTGTGGTGTGCATTCAGCTGCCAAAGGGATTGAGAAAAAATCATTTGTGGTATCAGCAGTGGCATGCCCCTTGGTGACCTGTGATTCCAGTTCATATTGAAGCTCTAGCATGTCTGGTACGGCAGCACTCAAGGGCTGCCTGACTTCATTCAGGCCACGATAGTCTACTGCTGTGTCTCCATTCTCCACTCAACCTTCACACTGGCCTTATGGGGCTAGGAAAGGGGAACGGGTCCTGCTGATCACTCCTTGGCTCTCTACTTGATGAATCAGCTATTGGGTGGGAATTGGAGAGTCTCGGTTGGTGCAGTATTGCCACCGGTACACTGTGGTAGTAGCAATTGGTACCTGCTGTTCTTTGACTTTCAGTAACCCCACCACAGACGGGTCTTCTGAAAGGCCAGGCAAAGTAGACAGATGCTAAATTTCCTCTGTTTCCAAGGCATCGATACCGAAAGGCCACTGATACCCTTTCAGGTGCTTGAAATTCCCTCTCCTAAGATAGTCTATGCCCAGGATGCACAGAACCTCTGGGCCCATCACCATGGGATGGTTTTGCCACTCCTTCCCAGCCAGGCTTATTTCAGCCTCCAGTACAGTCAGCTGTTGGGATCCCCCTGTCACTCCAGAAATACTCACTGGTTCTTCCCCTTCACTGTTAACATTGTTCTCGCACCGAATCCAAAACACAGCACTGCACCAGCTATTAAGAAGAACATTAACTCTATCCCAGCTGAAACCAGGACAAGTACTTCTTCTCAAATTCTTTTTAGCATTTCCATTTTGAGAAATATTCATATTTCACCTTTATACACTGTTTTGAAATTATCACATAATACGCTTTTCTGTGGGACAATTGCACTACTTTTTCCCTCACTTATTGTTCTTAGAATGTTTTGCCTAACAAAGATTTCCATAATTTGCACATAAGCTTGGAGATTTTGTCTGTGAGAAAATTTTATATAATAAATTTACCAAAGGATAGTGTCTTGTAATCATGTTCTGAACTGCTAGATTAGTTGATTTATTTAATAATTGGGAGAACAAATATATGGAATCTGTTTCATTTTGCTGTGGCAAAATAGCTTTAGTGGTTAAATACTTGTTCCTTTTAAAAACAAATAATCTGTTGGCATTGAAAAAGAGTGGCATTTGAATGAAAATTTGGGAGCAAAACAATGGAACAGGAAAATTAAGGTTTAATTTCAGTGAAAGACTGGAGATTTAATTCTCTTAGCATGTGTACATGATAGGTTGTAGGCTTATTCAAGTATTAACAGATTCTAATGCTGCTACTTTTTATGTTTTTATAGGCCATGCCATATAGCAATATAATGGGAATGTTTGTTAACAGAATAAGGACATAAACAATAGCAGAAAAGGAATGATTAGGTCATTTTTGGCATGCCTGGTACATATTTTGTGTAAGTTCTGTGCTTTTCTGTTCATATGATAGCTGGGTCACCAGGGAATCTTGAAGTCGTCCCATGACACATTTTGTTCCCTTGGTTTCATTTGCCATGCAGGTGCTCCACTTGTTAAAATAGAAACAATAATCACTCTTCACTGCCCCCAAAATCCTGTTATAAGGTGCTTACAGGTTTTGGACAAAAATCAGAGAATATTTATTTGATAGGTCAAGGAGAAGTAGATTGGGTGGGGAGGAAGCAAAATGAAGTGTCCTGGGAGATTTTTACTTTGTATTTTAAAATGGAAAAATACTTATCCATGTGTACTAAAATTAACCAAAAGAGTGCCTGAAGTTTGAAAAAACTTTCACACCCCTTTGAAACCCTTTTTGTCTGTCCTTCTTTCACAAGATATTACTAGTTACACTGAAAAAGGAAAATCTTGTGGTCTTTCTTTGTAGACTATGGTGCAAAAAATTGTTTCCTAATTCTTGTTGATATCAGCACCTCTTTACATTTTTAAAGATATCCATACTTCAGTTCTCAGAAACACTGTTTCCACAAACCAGAATGCAACCAGTTTTATGTTCAGATTATCTTGAGAAAAAATATAAACAATTATTACATGTACAGGCTAGGCTTACTGAATTCAGTCCTGACATTTGGAACGGTTGCAAGAGAAATTCCTCCTTCCATATGGAAGGAGGAATTTATATCTCTGTATAATATATGTATATAAAAATATATATTTTAATGCAGCAAATTAAAATGTATCCTGTGTAATTAGCAGATTCAACATGAATGGCTTATTAATATATTATGTGTTTTCATAAATCATGGATGCTTTATTGATTTGGGTTATTTTGGTTGGTTGGTTATGGATTATTTGGGGGGGGGGTGAGCAGAAATTTAGATAAAGCCTGAAAAACATGTTTAGAGCCTTGGCAACCATAGTGAATCACATGATTCAGGATTATGAAAGTCATTGGGACTTATTCTTAGCATAAACTGTATATCTGTACTTAAATATAATACAGACTGATGTGATATGTAGGTATAAACTATCCATGTATGCTTAAGCCTTATATCTGGTGAAATACAGGAAATAAGGATATTAATTCTCTACCACTCCTTCCCTGTTTTCTGTGTTGAAGGAAGCTTCTTGATGTACCTGAAGTAGTGAAAGTGTTAAAAAATGAAATGAAAATTGAGAAAACGCAAACTATGTTTGTTTTGTTATACCTTTTTTTAGAGATAAGAGCAGATAGAAGCAGGTTTGCTCACACAAATCCACATTATTATTTAGAGGAATGAAAATGTAAATATATTATTTGCTTCAGAGAACAGCTGTAGGGAGGCACTTGAGTATTACACTATATACCCAAGAGAAACTTATATAAGGGGAAGCAAGAAGCTCCCCTGTAATGTGTCTGACAAAACCTACGGAGGAATATAAAGTACAAGATTCTTGAAGCTTATAATTTACACAACTCCTAACAAATTACATAAGTACCTTAGATTAATCTACTGTAGTTCACAAATGAATGCTTTAAAAGATAGAAAAATATTCAAGTTTCAAAACTGTTTAACGTCAAAAAAGTGAGGAAATTATGCAGATTTTCCCCATGGAATAGCACAAATCTTTGTAATTGTTTTGCTTTTGAGAAGAACCCAAGTCGTCCCTTTAAACATTCAACTACAAATATGGGGCCAAATGGTTTTCCAAGTTCTTTTGGAATTTCAGCATAGATAAGATAGTAGCAGTTCCTTATACTTTCGGGAACACTGAGAAATTAGTTTTTTTTATTTTAGACCATGCAAAATTACAAGCTTCCATCTCATGTTTTTGGGTTTTTTTTGGTTTTTTTGGGTTTTTTTTCTTTTTCTTTTTTATTTCCTGTGGTCAAAGGTAGTTTTCAGTTGCATAGAGATGTAGCTTACAGTATAAAATAAGAAGTTTCTGAACTCAACTTTGTGGGAACATTAATATTAAACAGAAGATAACATTACAGGGTTCTTGACTTTCCTTTTTACAGCTTCTGGATTCTTTGCTGGGAAATGCAACTACTTGTCTTTTTTCTGTATGCAGGTGAATTTTGGGATCTACATATCTGAGACAGATTTAAAGCCTCCAGCAACCAGTAGTGATGGTCTTTGCTATAAAGAATTTCAGCAGAAAATATTAATGCAAAGCAGTGTCCATAACTGTTCTGGGAAAGATGCTGCTGTATTTACTCATCTTGCTAAATCTATCTTGCCCACACCCCTTTTTGGAAGACCATAGGCAACAGTCCCCTCTTTCACTTAAAATTCCATGTAGTTTCTGTCAAAATAGGGTTGCACTGGGGGAATAGGACAAATTCAATTGTTTAATTGAAAAATATGAACACAATTAATTTTAGATTTTAACTATGGAATTTTTTTTGGAAGACTTAAATTTGATTAAATTTGTTAAGTTGAACATTGGGATAGTTCCACCACTTGCACTGTTTTTATACTGTTGAGACTTACTTATTATAGGCTTCCAAATATAAAAAGACTGCTTGTTCATAGGTCTCGTAGTCATGGTTCAGTTTAAGAGTCCACTTGTATTGTGTATCCCTTCTTACATCCTACTCTCATATACTCCTGTATGTAAAACATGAAAGATTTCAATTTTACATGTTGGATGTTTTCTGTGTGTTGTTTTTTTTTCACAGTCAAGAGGACAGTTTCTTTTCTACATAAGAACTGTTTTCTATTTGAAGTCACTCCAAACCTCTTGCCTGAAGGCTCTGAATTGTTTTGTACAAATTATTTTCAGATAAATTCTCCTTAATCCTGACATTTGTTTGCTTGTTCAATTCTGCCATGGGTTATGTCTTCAAGAACAAGGATGCTTTCTTAAGTAAGTTTGTTAAAATGAGCTCTGACTTCACTGGAGCTTAAAAGCAGCCAGAATCCCTCACACACTATACTAATCTTTTTAAGGACATGTTGTAAAGCTGAACTTCCTGGTTACTTTAGGTGACAGAACCCTTCTATGAGATAATTAATACTTCACTGAACAGAAATAGGAGGAGTGCAAAACCCCCCCCCAAATCTGCATTTTTTTCTTCATGCCATCTTAATGTTGTACAGGCTTTTTATCAAAAGAAGAATGAGAAATACATGCAGAGGTCTATAATGGTTACTGATTTTAGTGAAGAAGGAGAGTAGGATTATAAAACTGAGAAGTAATTTTAAAGATTTCACTTCAGAATTTAAGAAGATAATATAAGAGGATATATGCTCCTCGTTGAGTACATGACTGCCTTGACTTGAAGGAGCAATTTACTTCTCATCTTCATCCTATCCATTTTAGTTGCACCTGTGTTGGGGGGAAAAACACAGAACTGGTCTCCTGCTTGTGTTAAGACTGGTGGAGAGATTTAGTTTGTGCAGAGACTAAATGACTACACTTTCTTCCTTTTGCAGCAGCAACACCACTAATTCATGAAATTGACTCCCTGGACCTCTTTTTGAATGGCTGGCAAATCTGTATATTGGATTATGCATTATGCAATATGGATACCTAGAAAATGGGATAATGTGAGTGATGGCTTCCATTAAGATTCTACAGATTTTGTATTTCCTCTACTATACCCCTGTTTCATATTAAATTGTATTGGCTGAGGCATAACCACTCCTGAATATTTTCCTGTGTGATGGACAATAGTGTTTTGCACCAAAGCTATGTCTTCCTGACACTTAGTATTTTTTCTTCCAGAAAGAATTCTTGAGTAAAGCTTACTATCATTTCCATTTCATTGTGAAGTGAATTACAGCTGTATTCATAATTCCATGTAATAGTGACTATCCTTAGATATCAATCCAGAAGAAAGTTGAGGGTTTTTTTCTATTTTGTGGGGGTTTGCTTTTTCTGCTGTTTGTTTGTTGTTTTGTTTTCTCTCTCCTGATTTGTATTGTTTTTCATTAGAAATGCTTCTGAACAGTTATAAAGGTGGTTTTTTTTTTTAGTGAGTGTCACTTACTTATATTCTGAATTATCACTGCCTATTTGTACTACATACTATTTTGTTTACCTGGTACAGTGACACTGAAAGATATTTTCCCTTTTCCCTTTTCCTTTTTCCCTTTCCCCTTTCCCCTTTCCCCTTCTCTTCTCTTCTCTTCTCTTCTCTTCTCTTCTCTTCTCTTCTCTTCTCTTCTCTTCTCTTCTCTTCTCTTCTCTTCTCTTCTCTTCTCTTCTCTTCTCTTCTCTTCTCTTCTCTTCTCTCTCCTTTCTCTTTAACAAAAGTATACTTTCTAGAATCAACTTCCAAACATATTAGTTGTGCTTTTATGATACAGCTTAATACTTTAAGAATACTTCAGTTGCTCTGCAGTATCAAAGAGTATCCAATTAAATTAAGTTGGCATCAAGAAATATGTTGTGCTCCTGCAAAAGGAAACACTCTTACAACTCATGGAGAAATCTTAATGTCAATGATCACTTTGCTTACGTATTTACCCTAATTATAAAACATTTTCTTTTTTTAAAATGAATCTTACGTAATATTCAAAGTGTCTATTTTACATATCAAACTGCAAGCTTCTCTTCAATGTGGTTCTCAAACTATAATGTGCAAAACCACAAAAAGATTCTACTTATGGAATTGTATAATTTTGCACGATATGTATGTTGAATTTCCTTTTGTTTCCTTTAAATATTTGACCTTACTATATATTAAGTCAGGTACTCTTGCCTCAGGGATGTATGTCTTAACTACTGGGTGCAACTCCTAATGTTCTGTCTTTATTGTTCTCTGTGTTCCTACTGTAGTTTACAAGGAGGCCGAAGCTTAGGACATCAGTGTAGGAAGAGTTTGGAGAGTTCACTTAATCAAGCTGTGATAATTGACAGGGTAGATAAACTAGTAAATAAGATTATTGAAAAATATGGATAAGATGAACTAGATGAGTAAACTGCATTTAAGAGAAAAATGAATGAAAAAACCCAGAAAAAAACTATCTTTTTTTCATTTGCTTAACTAGAAAAATTCAATTTTAAATGTAAAATAAAACCCAGTATTTATGAAATGATATTCCATCTCACTAGAATTATTCCCTATTCATTCGAATCTGTATTAAGAGTACGCCTTTCTTAATTTTGCTGCATTGTACAAGTTTCAGATTACATTTTCTGAATCCCACAAGAAAGCACTGATTCTGAAGTTCAAAAGATCACCCTAGTCTGAACCATTTCTTCTAATAATATGAAAGCCTGGTTAATTACAAAGCTCAAAGCAGTAGGCTTTGAAAAAAGCCAGTAACAGAACTCCTCTATAATCCACAAAGTTTGCAGTAGTTAATAGGAGTGAAGTTCATCCAGCTTTTTTAGAACAAAGACATACTTCATGTAAAGAAGAGCTTTCATCTTAACAACAGCTGTTTGAAAATGAGCCTTATAAAAGTATACCCTTTGGATCACAGAAAGAAACATTAGGGATGCCTATACATTTCATATCAGAAAGGTAGGGGGCAAGGCAAAGAATTTGAAGATCTAGCATCTGTAATATTTTATCTTCAGCAGCCTTTCTGTGGGGGAAAGCCTTTGTGCTCAGTTTGTCACGGTAAAGGCTGGTCTAACACTGGTTCCTTTCTGATGCCTCTAGTCCTAGGGTTCCAAAAGAGTATAGGGCATAATACACCCACAAAAACTCACAGACTTTTGCTTTATCAGCTTTAGATGTAGTGTTCAGCATCACAGCACTGGAAATTGTGTTTTGTCTAAGTACCACCGGGTTATATGAAGCATAAATTCATAGAAAATAAGTGTGAACAGGGCCCTAGGAAGTAATTTAATTCATTCTATTCCCTTAACTTTTCACAAAAGGAATAGAAGTCCACTTTTTTTTGGTCTGTTTGTTTTCTTTCTCAAAATGGTTACTAGTCAAACTATTGTAGACCTTTATATAGTTTTGGTTTTCTAAATGACTCTTTTCTCTATTTTGTCAGTTCCATAAGTAAAAACACTTTAAGGAAAAAAGATGGAAGAGCTACAAAGGATCACAAGGTAGATATCAGTTAATAACGCCATACCAATGCTTGCTTTATACCTAAAATACCGTACTTCCATCTATAAAAGAAATGCAGTAATCCTTTCACTTGACTCAACACTGGTCAGGCTAAGTGTGTTCTAGTAAATTAAATTTGTCAGAGGCTCTGTCATGAAAAACAGCTGGCAGAGAATGGCTCGTATCACACCATTTATACCACTTCCTACCCTTCAGAAGAGAATGTTTTGTTCTAGAGCACCTACTGGGAATAGTTCCTTTTGTTCTTGAGAATTGTTTTGGAAAATACTAACTTGTATGGGCTAAAATATGACAGCCACTCTAACAATTTAGCTGTATACAAAACTGAGTTTCACAGCCTGGAAGTGTTCTGTGGAAGCTTTTATTTTCCTGATGCAAACATAGGCATGAGTTGATATTTACAGCCATCAGCAGCTCAAGAAAGTTATATAACATTGAAGAGTTCTGGCAGGACCAAAAGCATAATTTGTATCTAAAAAAAATGCCTATCTAAAAAAAAGAGAGATTTGAATAAATTAGAATTATTTACCCCAAAGAAGAGTTTATTGTCCTTCCGTCTCTCTCCCTTCCTTCTTCCATCCTGTTGCCCAAGTGTTTTTCACATAAGTAAATTGTACTGTATCAAAAAAATTGGAAGAATTTCTGCTGTGACCATGACAAATAGACAAAAGGTATAGAGTCTAAACTTTAGCAAGGAATGTTTGGATAAGACATGCAGAAAGGATTCTATTATTAAAGAACAGAGTTTCAAGATAGATTGCTGAAAGTTATAGAGATCCAGCCTTTGGAAGTCAGAATATCCTTGGAATAGTCATAGAAATATTCCTTTAAGAATGGCATTGGTACAGGTCTTGGGAATGAAGAAGGGAGATTGAATGAGCTTTCCTGCCCTGGTTTTCTATAATGGTCTTGAAACAATTGTACATTGCTGAATGTATTTATGAAAACATCATATCCTCTTACATTCATCTATGCTCTAGTATAAAAGGAAATCTTTTATTTGTGATTAAAATTTATTATCAATGCAGCCATGTCTGATTTTGCACATGCAGAAAAAGGAGTGCTACTCTAGTTTGTTATCTTCCCAGTTACTTGTTAACTGTTTATGCAGACATAATAATACAGCAAATTCTTATTTATTTTCACACACCATAGGTGTTCATCTTGTTTTCATACTTTGCTGCCAAGTAATATTTATCTGGGCTGTGTTTATTAGCTGTGTCCTCATATACAGCTGCTCTTTATTTAATACTAAAGCAATTGCATTGAAGGCAAGCTGCTGTGCCAAAATACCCAAATATGTGTGTAGTTTAGGTCTGCTGTCTTCCTGTTTGTTTTCTTTCAAATCTGGATGTGGAAAAAAAAAAAAAAAAAAAGAAAAAAAAAAAGAGTTGACTTCATATCTTCCACTATGCTCCTAATGAAACTACTGAATTATAAAAATAAGTCCCAGTACTGATCTCTGTGGTACTCCATTTGACGTTGTACTTTTCTCCACATGGAGGTCAAAATTACAATTATAACAGAGTTTAAACACATTTCTTATGAAATGGGACACAGCTAGAGTTGAAAAACAGCTGACTCAAGGCTTGTTCACAATATACTCACCTCCTTCACTGCAATGCTAGTCTAACATTCTGCATCTGCTGACAAGCCATTAATTTCAACAAGACATGACACAAATTATGTGAATTTCCACTTATCAAATGCTGTGGGAATCAGACTGTAGTCTGTGGTTTAAACTCTGACCAAGAACCTCAGATATTTCTCAGTTTTTCCTCCAACAGTTAGCATTTCAACAAATACTTACAGGGGTTATCAAACACTGATAATGTTCTTCCTTATTTTTCTCTTTCCCAAACCCTCTGTATCAGCTGTATATTCATGTGTGTACTAATATGTATACTTTGAATTTCCTATGTACGGAAATAGAAATTTTAGCAGTTTCCTGAATTTTGTTTATTACTTTGTTTCAAGTTTTCTTTTGTAAGGGTAGAAATTCATGCTCAATGTAGTTGGTGGAAGACCCAAGTTATTATTTTTAACTTTGTTTTCCAAGTCTTATTTGTATATTATATATATTTGTAAATATATAGATTTTATAAATGTATGTACATTTGTCTACTAAGTTTAGCATATAGGAGTATCTATACTTCTATTTTATAAGTGAAAGTATTGTATGTGCCTTCATCAATAACAATTTTTTAACTGTTTTCTGTCTTTCGATCCCTTTTAAAGTTCGATATATCTTTAATTTCTAGGCTTGTCAGTCTTGAGACTTACAGCTTCTGCTCTTCAAGAATTGCTCACAGGTGAATTTTACTTTCCAGGAAAGTTAATTCCCTTTTTGTTAAGTCAAGCAAAACTTCTTTAAGAAAATAGAGTTGAAAATATATCAGTTTCTATTATTAGTTCTATTGTTTTTCCCATTATTTTTAAAAGGACTTATTTGTCGCCTCTATAACTCACTATGACATAAATATTCTAGTGTCTTAAGATTGCCATTTATTATTTGTATATTGAAAGAAATGGGTTAAAAGTCAAAATTAATACCAAAAAATTGTATGTATATCCATTGGACATTCAAATAGCCATATTAATAACGTGGAAAAAACAGAACACACACACTGGTTTTACTTCAAGAAACACAAACCCCCCTCATATTAT
Organism: Falco rusticolus; assembly: GCF_015220075.1. Lineage (NCBI taxonomy): Eukaryota > Metazoa > Chordata > Aves > Falconiformes > Falconidae > Falco > Falco rusticolus. The sequence continues at coordinate 87,695,860 of NC_051189.1, forward strand.
GTTTTATAATGGCATTATTCATGTTAATAAGGTGATGTTTTAGTTTTCATTTTATTTATTTAATTTCAGCCATTTTACAGTTCTCTGTCCGTCAGACTTTCAGTGTTTTAGTTTAGCTATTTTTTCCCAATTACTTATTAATCACAATGATCAGATATTTCCCTAAGATATATACTCAAATACTTTAAAAATGAAAGCTTTATAAGGCAAATATAATGCAGCAGAATGCCATATGATGACCCCACCTGAAAGCTCAGTACTGGTGGATCTTTGTATTACCTTTTCTGCTAAGCTCTCTATATTAGTGAAGCTGGAATTGAAGGAACCATGACTTGTTTGGAAAATATGGCAAAGCAGACAGGACTTTTGATGTGTTGGAAGGAAAAAAATACAAGCTACCATCTTTTAATCAATTAAATCTTTTCACTTGTAGAGAAGGAAATTTTGAAGAACTCTACAGATTGAGAAATTTTGTGTTTAACTGAGGGGACCAGCTGTAGCCTATTTTAACAATAGTGTTATGCATAATTTCGTATGAGTGCTGATTGAAATGCAATGAACTCTATATGCTTACATATAGCAGCAAACTTTTGGAGAGATTGAATGCCAAAAAAGTCATAAAGAAGTTTATTTTGTAACTTTGTTATTCACTTCTGACTGATTTCTCTAAATGTGAGATTTTTTACTTTTTATGTATATTGTATGCCAGGGGCAAAAAAAAATCATCTGTGTAGGCAGGAAAGCAATGAACAGCTTTTTATATATGTGTGCGGTTTTGTGTGTAAACAATACTGTAAAAAAATATTTTGTATGGTAAAAATTTCATATGTTATGTTTTAAAGACACAACATTCTGCATGCAATGAAAACACCGATCAAATGGGAAGGAATGTTGATGGGAAACACCCAAGACACAGTTAATTAATTGAGAAGTGGTATTTAGCACCATGATTTTCTGTGGCCTTTTCATTTGGTTAAACAGCACTGCAGAATCCCTTCTACCCATTCAAGTGGATTGTGTGTTGGCTGTTGCAAGCATGAATAATAATTAACCTGGTGTGTTTGTGAAAGTGGATCCATCAGCACACGGTACAAAATTATGATGCAGAAGGAGGAAAACAAGCAAGTAAGACCTGTGAGCCAGAGTAAAATGTACCCTCTCTGAAGTGATTGTAAATAAAAAAAAACAACCCCAAAAAGATATGGTGCATGGGTGGGGGTCGGGGGAAATCTAAGAATTCTTAGTATAATTTCATGTCCAATTCAGAATGCAATAATGTTATCTTTTTAATTCCTGATAATACAAACTACACGTGCAAGGATTTCTGAAGCTCATGGAAAAGCATTGAGAGCCATGCAGGACAGAAAAGAATCTTCTCCAAGGGAGCCAAACAAGAAAGATAAGTGTATTAAAATAAATTAGAAAAGTTCAAGAGGGGTTTTGAATTTGTTAATGTCCATGTAATCTTAATGCAGCCCCTGAGTGCCTCTATGCTGCAATCTCAGCGCAGTGGAGCTCTGTTTGTGAGAGCACAGGGGAAAGGAGTGAGTAAATGTATGTGTAAGTAGAAAGGTGGTGATGGTACAACGGGACTGTGCAGTTTAAGACTGTATCATCCATCATGATGACCTCACTAGGAGGTCAGGTTAATGATCAGTGGTAAAATGGCACCTGCTTACTTGCCTGTAATCTAAACAAACTGTGTTCTATAACTATAGGACTATTTTTCTATTTTTACAATAAAAAGTATTCCTATGAAGCACTCCCTGTTGGCATTTCCCAGAAAAGTTTCTTTTCTCTCCTGAAGCACTTTTCCCTATCAAATTTTTAAGTCCCGCCATGAACTGTGGAAGTCTGAGTTTTAGTTACAGTGCAAACCAATTTAAATAATGATCCTATTACCGTTTTTTCCCTAAGTTACATGATAACACATGTGATTTTGAATTAAATAAAAGAAATGTTTGAAAGCCCGTATCCATCAAATAACTTACTGCAGTTATGGCAGTACTAATCCTGTGGAATGGGCAGTCGCCAGGAGAAAAAGGTACCATGGAATACCAAGCTGTTCTCCAAATTATCATACAATTGTATTAAAAGGAGGAAATTGCAAAAGGCAAACCGGGAGTGGATCTTCTTGTGCTTTGAAATGAGGTTTGCTCTTATGTTGGCAGGTGTTACCAGGTCTAAGGTTCAGGCCATCAGCTTGGCTTTTTAGAGCTACATGTGAAAGGTCTTAATAGATGTTTCACAAGTTTTCAATTTATTTTTTTTTTTTTTTTATGAAGAAACTTATTTTTCAATTCCACACAGAACTCATCCCAGGTTTTTTGGTAGTGCCAGATTCATTTCCTTATTTTAATAGAGGTGCATTTAGTTATTACTTACTGGTACTGTTACTATGTATAAATTTTCAAACATCCCTTCAGGAGACTCGTATGCACACACACACACATGCATGCACAGGCACATGGATGCACATGCCCACCCACCCTCCCCACCTTATCTATAAATAACAGGTTGCTGTTATGGTATTTCCTAATGCTGTCCTCACAGATGCAAAACTGTGTCAAGATTTAAATAATTCTCACTTCCTGGAAGTGATTAACATAAGTCAAGTGATTTACTTCCATCTGTCAGGTGGCAAAAGATTAACCAACAGTGCCAAAGCATGTAATTTGTGGTGGTTTACTGTCATGAGAAACAAACAAGTCTCCTAATTGGAAATTGACAGCTCTGGCACTCATCTGAGCTAAGCTTTTGCTTGCATTAGCTCTTGAGTCACTTTGCTCAATCTATAGCTAGTCATTAAAACACCATGAAAGTTCTCTCTGCAGGTACGTAAAGCCAGATCCTTGCCTGTGGCAGACTTAATTAAGGTAACAGCTGGATATTCAATCTTCACATAAAAAGAGGAGAATATAAGTGATGATAATGCTTCTCAAAGCACCATGAAAGGAAAGGATTGCATGAGCAGGGAATGATCTTGTCATGGTGGTATTATCATATAAATAGTAAAAAAGAAAATTTAAATCTTCGACGGGGAAAAAAACCCTATTTGTGTCAGACATCAACTCAAACAATGACTAAACTATAACAACATATGTAAACTGATCAGACTATATGAGCAAATGGCTTAATTTCAAAACTAAACATCTGCAGGCTTGAAGTGTTAGGATGTGGTTCTGAATTTAAATGAGCTAAAGATTTTTGTAATGGAATTTCATCCTAGGAAGTATTTATTATGGAGATTCTTCTCTGCAAACAGAAGTGCAAAGAACAAAATTACAGCTTGTGACAGACCCATTGTGTATGTATGATATATATCCTACAGTTTTTTACCATAATGTGTTTAGAAGACTTTGTGGATATGTAAACAGGATGTATCCCTTGAAGTGGAAGAAGGAGAAATGTATAGACAATTTCTGTTTATACTGTACTTATTGGTTCTTGTACAATGATTGATTATTACTATTTTTCTGTTCAAGTGGCCTTAAAACAATACTATTTGGGGCTTATACAGAGCAGTCTGCACTATGGAGATTGTTCTTGCAACAATGTCTCATAAACCTTTCTATTAAATGATCAGGTTCCGTTTCTGAAGTGGTGGGATAGTTGTGTATTCTACTTGCTGTTGGAAGGTTTTGGAAGAATCTTGTGCTTCCACCAGCTGGAAGCTTCCTTTTCCTTGCCAGCCTAAACAGAAGGATGGAATACAGAACAGAAAGTTTTCTACTTATGTTTCATTTACATTGCTCATTTTCAGATGTACAATTTCAGTTGAGTATTGTATTGAATTTTAGTAATCTTGTCACCAGTATTTTCTTTCATGAATTGTGGGGAGCCAGAAAAAGGCAAAAGAGTTTTTAGTGAAGTAATAGAAAGGTAAACTGTTTCATCTATTTACCTACTTAAACACAGCAGCAAAGTGGGTTCTTTGTGCCGCAATACCTGAGTCTCTGATGTAACTTCAGTGATGTTAATAAAGCTGCAGTAAAGATAAAGCTGTCCTAATCTCAATCAGTCTTAAATATACATTTTCCAAATACATGTTGTCATCTTTTCTCCAGTTTTTACTTTGGTGTTACGCGAAGTAATCTTTTATTGCAACCCACTCAGTGCCATAAAGTAACCTTTTTTTCATCCTTATTAGGTTTACTCATTCAGGATTACTCACAGCAGCTCTTCTACTTGTATGAAAACAGTGGGAAAGATGTCAAAAAAACATACAGGTGGAAGTATGAGGAGTAAGGTAAATGAAGTGTGTTAGATTTTACAGCTATCCTTCAGTAAAGGAAATGGATAGGTGCTGTAAGGGTTATCACTTAAGTTAATGAGCAAGAAAAACACATAATGGGAAGGAAGTACTGAAAAGCTAACAGAAAATTCTATTGCCAGGTGTACAGCTTGGAAGAAGCAATATTGTGACTTCCACAGAAAACCATTGGCTCAGAGAGCGAGCTATAGAGTAACAAGACCAAAATTTCTCAGCTTTGGTTGACTGGAATTGCACAGCCTAAAGTTTTACTTTCTCTGCTTTCTTATTTCTTGTGCCAATATACAGTAAAAACTGCAAGGAAAGAAAACATGAAATCTATGCCCATTTAATACTCTCCAAAACTTTTTTTTCATGAAATTCATTTCAATTTAGTTATGGTATTTGGCTAGTTAATATTTCAAATAGTTGAAGGTTCCTTTTTATCTTTTTCAGGGACTTTAAAAAATATTTAATGAAAATTAAAAAAAATATGTCCCTGAGATATTGGCTTCTACTGACAAACTTCTGAGACATCTGTATAAGCTGACAGATATGACAAAGAGCTTGCATCTTTCCGGAAGGACTGAAGGCCAGGCTGGTTATCCTGAAGAGGTGGTAGACATCTGTATTCAGGCAACTGAATTTCACACAATCCTATTCCATTTTTTGTTAAAAAAAAAATAAAAAATAAAGAGATCTATGTTCTTGAAAACATAGTTCTTGTCAGTCCAATGGGAATAAGTTCATTTAATTCAGGGTACCTAAAAAGGCACTTGGGTAATAATGTTCAGGCATCTGAATCCCACCAATGTTACCTCAGCATAGAATGTCACCTTCAGCAGGTGCTGAAAATGCTCTTACATTAATTGGGATGACCGTTGTTGTGGGGTTTTTTTTGGTGGTGTTTCTTCTTGTTCTTATAAGAATAAAAGCTCATACAAGTGGCCATAACAGACAGCATTAGTAGTGTACTTCTGTTTGTCAGGCTCTTGTCTCAAACTCCACAGTATATGAAGCCACAGAGAAGCAAGAAAGTTTACAAAAGACAGTGCTGGAACTTGGATGTTGGCTCTTACATCGAAACATGAATAACATCTAATGTATTTTTGTAGTAAATTTTATTATAGTGGAAATTGCCTTTAATTTTCATGAGCAACAGGCCCTTCAAAAGAATAATACATTCACAAAATGGCTTAGTTTTGCAAGGATTATAAAGACTGTCATTACCAAAGCAGTTGTTGCAAAAACTTATGCATGACCTTCTTTATTAAAGGACAATTTGTTCACTTCTTTTTGTTAATAAGTCTATAGTTCATTTTTATTAAAGCACAGCATATACCAATGGATGCTGCACTGCAAACAGAGAGAGGCTTGGGGAAGGAAGACAAACTACTTCAGAAGAAATGCACCTTTTTCTTGTTCTGATTGCAGGAGGAGTGTCTAACATATTTAAAATACCTTTAACTGAACATTATTCATTGTATTTGTAACAACTTTAGAATATATTAAGTCCCTGGAACTCCTTGGTCAAACTCCTTAAATATTTGCCAGATAGATTTGGTTCCAAATATTTAATATTATGTGAAATAACAGAGGGTTGATGGAAACTGTTGTTGAGATATAGTTTAGAATAACATCCAGAAAATTTATCTTATTTTTTAAACCATTTATACCTTATGAACAATGTCAGGTTACATTTTCTACTTTTTTGGTCTTTTCAGTATGTCCTGTATTTACACACAAACATTTGGAAAAATAAATTATGGAAAAAGAGGCCCTATTTGTGTGCATGTGTGTAATTGTTTCTTTACTTGCAACCTACTCAAGAAGCGTAAAATGAGAGTGAGTAGTACCAGTCTTGCAGATCCCTTCCTAATGTATGAGTTTTTTCATTAAACAGAGTAACATGAATATAACATGAGACAATCTTGTTTCTCATTATGTTAGTTGGGATTTTTAAAGTTTCAACATTGTGTCTAGCTTCATCCATGTTAAATAAAGTCTAGAAACCATTCAGTTACCCAACCCTCTAGTGTTTCAACCACCTCACTTATTAAAAGTGTTTTCTCCTGATCTTTTTAAGTATTTCTAAATTATGGGGTCATTTGCATTACTTCTCATGAACAGACTTTTTTTTTATCTGCCCATGGTCAATAGCTGCGTGTATTTTGTATTTATAAAGACAGTGATTAAAGTAAATCAATGACTGATTCTGGTGAGCAAAAGCACAGTGAGAAAAAACATTCATTAGTATAAGATAATAATATTTTCTATGCTCAGTATTGCTGTTTGTGTGTAATGAAGTCTTGGTCAAAATATTGCTTCATGAATTTTCTTTAAGAAAAAAACCCTGAAACTTCAAAAATAAATAAATAGCACTTACATTGGTGATGGATGAAGTTAAAAGCATTGAAATCTCTATTTTATCATTCACTGAAAAATCAGGTACCTACTGGTATTTTGACATTGTGTTTTCTAATCTAATCCATATGCTCTGAGCATGATGAAATTGAAGAGGGGAAAATGTGATGGACATTATTTTGGTTTGGAGTAGTAGAAAGGAAAAAGAAAAATTTTGCCAATAAATGGAAGCAAGGGAAAAAAAAAAAAGGAAAAAAAAAGCTTGCAACCTACTGGCCTGACTCTCTTACATTACAACACTGTGTTTGACACCTGAAATGATTGCCAGACACCAAAAATGACTACCAAACACTAGTACATCTGCTGTATGTGACCAGGGAGTACTGCTGAGCAGGTCCTTGGGAATACGCATTTGCAATTTACTTGTTCTTAAAGGCTGATGAAGATGAGTTCTGTCACAGGTTCTCAGGGTCATTACCTGACATCAGGATTTTCAGAGAAATGAAAAGACTCTACTGACTTTGTACAGAGCCCTTTTTGACAAGGTTTAATGAATATTCTGACAGTGTGATATATGTCACATCCTTCTGTTGTGTTGAATGCTACAGGTTTCTTTGTTTCCAGGATGTGGCCTCTTCATTAGTAATGATGTGTTATGTGCAGTTTAGTGTGCACAGATAATATCAATCAAGGCAGAGAAGGAAAAAAATTTTAAATGCAGTATGTCTGATACGAGACTTTAGAAGGAACTCTAGAAAGAAGAATTTGGTTTCATAATACATAATACATCACATCTTTATAAAAACTGAGAATACATTTACTATTAATAATTAAAAGAACAGTAATTTTCAACAAAATATGCAGTGATTAATTTTGTCCATGGAAGAAATGTAATTCTGGGTGTCTTATGCGTGTACAAGTAGTTTATTTCTTTCCCTTCCTTCCTTGCAACTTCTGGGCTGGAACTAAATTTTGTTGTTCTGCACCTGGACTTTTTTTGTCACAAAGGTAATTACCTTTTTCTTGAATTTCAGGTGACAAATTCAATGTGCACTGTACCACTATACAATGCTGTTTAATTGATCCTTCAAATAATACTGCTTTGCATGCAGTAGCTCACCAGATTTTTCAGGAAGCATCCAGGAATCTTCATGTAGATGTCAGTTTATCGGATACTATGAAGTAAGTAAGGTAACTTTCTGGTACTTATAGACCTTTAACTAGTGTAACAGTAGAATGACATTCATAAATTTTAATATGCCTGGAACAGGATGATAGAAGATGAGGGACAGCTGGGTTTAAGGCTACCTTTAGTTATTTCCAGACAACTTCCAGCAATCTCAAGTGAAGTTCCATGGGTGAACAAGGACAATATTCTTTATTTCTTTAATGACATGGTTTTTTTAAGTAGTCAATCCACCTACCAAATGATCAGTTAACTGGGATGGGTAGTAAACCTGGACTACAGGAGATACATTTAACTGTTACAATTTACTTTTACAATAAAACAGCACAAAGTGAACAAGTGTAACCATAACTTTCACAGATTAAAAGAGACAAATTAGTAATATTGTACATATAATAGTAATACACATGCAATATTAATACAGCATATATAAAACCCCTTACATTTAATATATGTACCACACAGATTTCATATTATGAGAGTTCAAAACTAGGAAATGCAACTCAAAAGTAAAATAATGGGTTTAAAAACAGTTTCCTTAAATTGACCTTGGTTAGAAATACAAGTGAAAATCAGAGTAATTTTTACATTCTTTACCCAGTGCTCTTATGAGCAGTGATTTGATTGTAATAGTGATTGGTTGCTAATTATTCTAATCTTTGATCAAAAATTATGATTCATAAAGCAGAAGATAAGTAGAAGATACAAAATTTAGGCAGTTAATGGTGTGCATTTTTTATGAAAGCTACCATGGTTATTATCTCTCCATCCAGGTTTCCTGTAATTGTATCCAAACTTCTTAAAAGACATGATTGTTTTGGAAGTGTTCTTATTGTTTTTGTCAGGTGATGAACTTCTGTCTCATTCTTACTGTGTATCTTTGCCCTGTAAGGAGTTCTGGACACAAAAGAGAAGGGAAAAGCATTTTCCACACAACTTGCTAACACAACACCTCCAAACAAGAGTTCCTGGAGGATCACAGGATGGCTAGACACAGGGATCAACTGCATTTCTTCAGTGCATGCATTAAGAGCAGCAGAAGTGAGTCAGCACAAAAGTTTAATGTCACAGAGTATTTTTAGCTTGGGGGAGAATCAATCATTGATTTGATTATTATATTGAGATTACGAAGATGTATTAATGGGTTTTAAATGTGGGTTTTTTCAGCTGTATGGTATCTGGAAGTCCAGCAACAGAATTTATCACTGGGGGACAGCTGCTGGACCAGTAAATCATTTGATTGTGCTTTGGATTACCTTGTTTTCCTTTTCCTTTGTCCCTAATCTTTTTCACCTTCTGACCATGAAAAGCAATTTGAACAAGCTGCTTTTTTTTTTTCCTTTTTTCCTTTTTTTTTTTTTTTTTTTTTTAATAGTGTGAATCCTTGTAATGTCACTGGCTGATCAAAGGCATTTTGGAGCTTGCTTCTGGCCAGCATCTTCTGCTGAGACACTTGCACTGAATACATGGGGACTATTTATTTTTAATTACAGAGAGAATTCCTCTCTACATGTCTTGACAGTCATAGCTGGCATTTCTTACTGAGTTTCAGTACTTGTTTTCTAGCCAAATGTTGGTTTCTGTCTCTGAATGTTCTCCAGCTCTGCATTTGCTTCTATGACATTGTGCTTTTTCCAGTATTCAAGTTATTACCCGAGGAAGGATAATGTCTGTGACTGAATGGAGACATAATATTTGAATTATTTCAAAAGTATAGCAAGACTGTTCCATCCTGATTTCTATATTTCTCAGTGGATTGGATGACTTCGAAAACAATTTCTTTAGAGACCTTTCCATGTCCCGTATTTTCTGCTTCCCGGCTGCAAGGTATTAAACATACAGCCTGGTATCCTAATTCTACATAAATAGCTTAGATGTGATGTGGTCTCCTTGGAAGGAATTTGTTCATGCTGACTGGAAATTAACACTCTGAATTTAAAATTAAACCTCGTTGTCTAAGGTTCTTAACTGCTAAAGCTTATTATGTTTTAAATCTGATAAAAATCAGATAAAATCTGATGGTTTAAGTTAAGAAAATCTTACTTTATAAGCACAGAACCATGATTATTATCAAAACTGTTCCCAAACTTCTGAATGTTTACCTGTTTTTAAGAAAGTAAAATATGGTACATCTTCAAGCATTATGCCTGCCATCCTGTTGCAAAAATCTGTTGTATATCACTTACCTGTACCTCCAATTGAGAAATGTTGCTTAAGAATTTTCTGATATATTAATATGTGGATTTCAAGAATATAATGGTATGTTTTTATGCTCATTTGCAATCTTTTGTTGCTCATTCTGGCTATTCTGGTTTTAAGGGAAGAAAAAATAAAATCTTGGTCTGAGAAACAAGGGGTGAGGGGCAAGGGGGTAAAAGGGGGTGATGGCTTACATTTAATGGTCAAACTGAGAATTAGATAGCTTATCAGAACTGAAGGACATCTAATGCTAATTTGCTTTTTACAGAAATCTCGACTGGAACAGGCTTTAAAAATTGGTACTTCATAGCACACAGCAAAAGTGTTGCCAAGCCACAGTGTTAAGCATTTGCTTTAATGCAACAGAGGTAGATAATTTAAGTGGGGTTTGGTTTTGTTTTTGTTTTGTTTTTTATTATTATAATGTTATTTTTAGCCTTTCTTTCCACCTACTTTAAAGGAGCTTTTTTTTTGTTTCTTTTTACTGTAATTTCTTTAGGATTTTGACCTACTGCAACAATGTCAGAAGAGAAGCAAAACAGTCAGCTGGGAAAGGTTGACTTGATTTGATCTACAGCTATTGCTTTGACTTAATCTTCTGTTGTGTATGGACCATAGGCTTCAGTATTAATAATATAGTACTTGTATAGTACTTCTGCTGTGTCACAACTTGCAATAGGAAAATATTCTCCCACCTATTGTTACTGTATTGTTAGGAGGAAAATGTTTTCTATTATCCATGAAGATTGTTGATTTTTGATCAAATCCGCATGAACTTGCATCAAATATTTAATAGCTTGCAGTAATGGACCCCCAAAATACTTATCTCACTACAGGACAAGTGATGTGCTGAGACTGAGACATATTTGGTAATTTTTCTAAAGATAAGCTGCAAGAGTGTTCTCCTAATGGACGCTGAACATATGTGGGTTACCAGTTTGATAAATACACTGCAAATAATATCTAGTGGCTGTCAACGCTTTAATAAATGGGCTTTTTTAATATTTGCCATATTTTTAAATTACTTTTGTAATCTTCCATAAGCAAGAATACTGTTTATATAACTCAAGCATTTTTTTTCCTTTAGATTACAAAGGCAAGAAATGAAGAATTGTTTTGTGGGTTTATTTTTTACATTTTACTTTGGCAAACAGGAATATTCAGTGTCGTTTTTAACTGCTTTTCTTGTCTCTTGTCAGTTTAAGTCAGACCTTTAATCTTATTTATATTTCTGCTTTGTGCTGCCTGCATTTCTGGTCTGTAATAAAATTAATAGCTATGTCCCTATGTTGCTTGAGTAAGGAAAAAACATCAACATTTTTGAAGAATATAAGCCAATAATTTTTTCTCCATGGAAGAGACAGTGATTGATGACATTACTATGTGTACTTAAAGCAATTTCTGTATTATTGTAGGAAAATACATTTCTTCTCTGATTAACTGTTTCATTTTCTAATTAGGATGCTAACATCAGCATGTCCCTTGTGTGCTCTTCCTCTTTGAACTATGCAATCTAGGTCATACTTTCTGTACCTTTCTGCATGGCACAGTAAAAATTAGACAAGGTTAGAATTAGTGATAGGCTAAAATACCTCGAAATAATTGTAATAGTTATTGAGCTTAAAGCTATGAATATTCTGCAAGGATTTACATTTGGACTCTGATTTCAGGCTCAGTTCTACAGCACATTAACTCATTTGCAGCCCTCAGTAATTTGATGCAATATTTCTATCCTGAACTTGCTAACACTATGTTATATAATGTTTACACATATGAATGATTATAAGCTGTTGAGTTTTTTGTTGTTTGGGGTTTTTTTCCCACTTATTCCCAATCCTAAGCAATAAAAAGAATTGAAGATAAATTTGTGTATAGGTTATTTAAAAGGTCACAATTTTGAAACAAAACTCAGTTAATCTTTAATTAAAGTTTCCCTTTGTTTTGTTTCCCTATCATTACAAAAGTTCATGTTTATTTCAGAACCCAGAGCCTTCATAAAGCAGCTTTTACTACTTACATTATATGCAGATAAAACTAACAAGTAAATTCTGCAATATGAAAACATCCCTTTGCAAGGTTCTGACATCAAAGACAAAAGGGTGAGTTAACAAAAAAAATCCAATAATTGCATTGAACAATTACTGAATTTAGGGCAGACTTCCACAGCGGTACTTATGTGCTCAATTCTCAATTATTTCAATGAAGGGGTGTGGGGGTGTGAGGGGGGGTGGGAAGCACTAAGCACCAAGTCTTTTATGATATCTGTCTCCATAGAGAGAATTGTTAGCTTTTCTATATTAAACTTCTAGGTCCAGCACCGATCAAGAAAGGCAGAATGAAAGGGTTGCTTAGCTTTAAGAAGAGACAGAGGGAGGGTATTATAAAATACATTCAGAACTGATTATAAAAAAGGAAAGAATAATTGTGCTTATAGTTGACTGGAAAAGAAGCAATAGGCTTAAGCGGCAGTGAGAAAGCTTTGTTAGGTGCAAGGAATATAAGTTTGTAAGGCATTGGTCTGTTGTAGCTCATGACGTGTCCAAACCTCAGCGCAGCACCTGAGGGACCATCAGCACTCAGACTCTCATGGAGAGGAAGGCAAAATGGCAGTTTATTGAGAGACACAGGCACTTATATACTAGTAGCAGAGCCAGCCCCTTCGTGGGTGGTTTTCTACTTAGTTCCTACATTTCCGTCACAACACGTGACCTTCCGCATTGCCACATCCCTATGCTACTACAATTCCCCCCTTCCATGCTAAGAAAGAGACAACATTAAGTGCATTGGTGATGATGGTCAGTCATGTGAGCCAACAAAACATATTGTGCCTCTACTGTGTCTAAGCAAGACTTAATAAATGCTACTAGTCTATTAAAAATGCAAGGTCCAAAAGTTAAAAGCAACATCAGAATAAGAAGAGGACCAGCAAGACTAGATAATAAAGTGGTTAGCCAGGGTGATTGGTTAAACCAGGATTCATACCATGCTTGCTGTGCCTCTCGTTCTCGTTTACGCTGTAACAAATCCTCGCGCAATTTCGCTAGTGAATCTCTAACTATGCCCGTGTAGTCCGCATGAAACAGCACTCTTCCTGCAGGGCTGCACAGAGGCCTCCTTGTTGTAAGAAGAGAAGGTCTAGGCCCCGCCTATTCTGTAGGACCACCTCCGATAACAAGGATAGGGATTTCTCTAGGGCCGAGATAGATCGTTCAAGTCTTTCTAAATCCTCATCAACTGCTGCAAGCAAGGAGGTCCAGCCTTTTCGTTGTTGAACTAGGGAGGTGATGCCAGTCGCCGTTCCGGTGATTCCAAGTGCCATGAGGGTTGCGATCGTTATGGCCGTTATCTGCTCCCTCTTCACCCGGACAGGTGGTGGTTGTTTTTCCCAGTGTGCTTATATGTCCTCCGAGGGATGATACAGAATCCTTGGCATAACTAAGACTTGGATACAAAAATCAGTGATGTTATTAAAAGGTTCAAGTGATACACATGGTACGAGGTCCTTCCTGGAACAAATCTACTGCTCTCCTTCTCCGGGAATAACCCATTTGACATTTCCACTAAAGGACCGTTGAGATGTTATAAGCACACGAGACCCAGCTTCTTTTCACCCAGCCCAGACAGGTTCCCTCCCCCCTGTTCGCAGACATCGTGAGGCCGATATTAGACTTCTCCCACTTACATGAACCGGGGTTTTCTGCCGTAGAGAAATTATAGTTGCCATTCCAAGAAATATCTTCATAAAACGGGGGTTTGATGTCATAGCAGAGCCAACAGGGGCTAGTGAGGTATGGATTAGATTCATTCAAGGTCAAATATATTGTCTGCATCATGGACCAAAGGGGATAAGGGTCAGGGCTTTCGGTATGAGCCCTTTGAGGGACACGAATTGTATCTTTAGTCGCTTCCGGAGTTGTGTCAGGGGCACAGGTCTGTGGGGGTAGAAGCCCTGAGATTACTACGTTGGGGCCTAGGGGTTGAGGCTGAGGGGTGTACCGTGGGGGTTCTTTTGTGATTTTAATAAGGGTGCCCCTATCAGTACCTGATGTCCAAAGCATTACTCCCCAAGTTTTGCCAATAAACCAAGCTGGATCGGACAGGTTAGTGACGCTTATCCAGAGGTACCTACAAGTCCCACAGTGCCATACCGTCCCACCATCAGTTTTAGAAGGTGTCTTACAGCCAAAGGGACCCCACATTACCATAAGAAATCTATCAGGCTGACTCAGGGTCCACGCTGTGGCAACAGTTTCGCAGCCCCAATAGGCACAATAAAAATAACCAGGGGAATTATAATAACTCCTACCGGGATTTGAACTTGGGCACCGATATGTATTCCTACCCCCAGTGTCCCATCTGCATCAGTGTCCAGTTGTACGGGCGATCACCATTGACCAAGGACACCAAAACCAGTAGCAGTGTTAAAAACTTCGGATCCCTCCTTTTCCCTGTAAAAGAATCTAAAGTCATGCATTATTATCATGGTTAAGGTCAGGTTTGATACATTTTGCAGGGACCCACCTAACTTCTGGCTCATCAGGATGAGATACAGCTGCGTATCCCTGACCAAAAACTACAAGTGACCACCCAGGCAACCATGTATCTGTTCCCAGAAAACGTACTAACACTTTTGCTTTTACATCAGTCATGGGAAGATTATAGTGCTTTCTCATGGGTGTACAATCTGTGCCATGCCTATCAAATTGATTCCAGAGATACAGCGCTTTCATTAAGACAACATCTTGTTGATCTAAAGGGACATGTGTTTTCTTTTCTATGATGCGATTTAAAGATTCTTTCAATGTATGGTGAGCACGCTCTAAAATCACCTGACCTGTTGTGTTATAGGGGATACCATGTGTGATAGTGATATTCCAACAATTTGCCCATTCTTTTACAGATTGGGCCACAAAATTTGGTCCGTTGTCAGTTTTGATGTTATCTGGTTTTCCTAGCCATGTCATAGCTGTCTGCCAACGTGTTATCGTTTCTTTCCACGGGCTCTCCTTTTAGCTGTAACAACTAAGACACCACTATAGGTATCAATAGTTACAAACAGATTAGAATTAGGTTTAAGAGGTTCATAGACTGTAACATCTGTTTGCCAAACCGCTGATGGAGCCAATCCCCGTGGGTTGACTCCCATTTGCCAGAGCGGTGATGTTTGACAGTGTGGACACATTGCCACAATTTCTCAAGCTTTTGAAAATGATATGCCTGTAGTTTTTGCTAAGCTCTTTGAAGTCAACTAACTTGTCTGCAGACCCGCTGCAGACCCCAACAATTCCCCCTTTTTGTTTTTTGAACAGCTAGTACCAGGTTTGCCATGTTCTGCAGGGCCCTTGCAAACATGATGGCAACCAAGGCAATAGCAAACAAACAATACTGCCAATTGCGTGAATTGATGCCAAAATGGCTGACATTTTCTCAGATTTTGGTAACATGATGCTGCAATGGGGTGCCTAAAATCCATGCAGTACATACCATCAAAATCCTCACAGCCATGTTCTTGAGCCAACAACAAAAAGCCAATAGTTGCTCTGTTTTGTTTATAATGGTGGCAAATTTGGATCACATTCTTAACTGCCTAACAAACAAGGAGATTTAATTCTTTAATGCTTTCCCTTCTGTTAGTTCGGATAAGAGAAGAACCACTGCAATACGTTCCCATCAGTTCCATAAATCAACTACATCATTACATACTTCATCCAAAGTTATATTGCATTTAAATGCATTATGCTTATCAACATGTTCACATGTTGATTTATGCAGGTGTCATGGTCCCATCATAGCTTTTCACTACATTAGCATCTACATAAAGACAACTATTGACATTCAAAGTGCAAACAATATCAACTTCTTTTGGGTTAACATTATACAGAGGTAACCATCCCAAATATCAAAACTTTCAGTAAGATTCTTCATTCCCCACATATTTTCACTTTTTTTTTGCAACAAAAGTCAGTTTCAAGGAAGGGCACACCAAACAAGGACTGGTTCAGTAAGGAGGCCACACATTAGTTGTTGGGTTGACTGGCGGCAGCAGCGCTCCCACGATCCGGCACACTGAGCTCAGGCTGCACACAGCAAGCAGGTATCCATCGCGGACCTTCATCTGTAGAAACACAAGCATAACCTCTCCCTCAAGTTAACAATTCATGCGGTCCCAACCAATGCCCAGTACAAGGGTCTTTCATGCGTACTAAGACACGTTCATGCTTTTGCTGCTTGTCACCAATTGACAACATAACATGCTTTCTCTAATTGTGCCTCTGGGGTCATTCCCTTAATTCCCCTTCCCCCCCCACCCCCCCTTTTTTTTTTGTTTTGTTTTAAGTTAGTGCCACTTTATTAATAGACTCACACCAATTTATACCCCCAGCTAAAAATACACACGCTACGCTGGCTTTGTTATTTAAAAGGTGATAGGTTAAACCTACTCATTCACACACTTCCATCTCCCCTATGACTGGCCCTGGTGTGGTGCCCACACGCTGCTCCCCCCTTGTGCAGGCATCCTGTTTTTTCTCATCTTTCTGTCCAACTCTCTTATCTCTCTGCGAATACAGTTTCTTTGTCTCCCTTGGCCTTGCATATGTCCTTCACAACACTTGCAGCTTGTTACAGTTTCGGTCTGCTCCGCCTGCTATTACAACAAAGTTACTTGGTCTGGATTGCTCATAATACGTCCGTTGTCTTCCAGCCATTCCACAAATCCCCATTTTTGTTTTTGAGTGATCCAGACCCCTTTTATTATTCTGTTCATAATTCTCATAAAGCAATTCCACACACAGATCAATATAATTAAAAAGATTACAGTGGCAATTAATACCGTTGTCCTGTGCAGAAACAAATCTTTTAACCATCCAGTAATTCCTAAACTCTGTAGTCAGTCTGTTAACCCGTTCTCAAACCTTATAGCCTGTACATTTTTTCTTAACTCAGCAAGCTGCTTCTGAATAGAGTTTGAGTGATCTGTCAAAATCATATGCTTTCTTTAGCGCTGTTCACTCTACTGTTCATGCTGTTTCCTTGTCTTCTAGGGGTGAGATCACATTCCTCCTTTGTTTCTGTCTCATCCTAGTTTCTTCTCATACTCCCCAAATTTATTTAACTCTTTGCTGCAGGATCTCAGCTGCACATCATCAAAGCAGGCCAAAACTGCACATTATCAATGTCAAAACAACCCACTGTCTCTGTGCCGTTGTTCCGTACAATTCTACAGTTCCCTAATTCTACAATTCCTATTTATTTTTTTTAACAGCAAAATACATTTTAACCGCTGTAATACAGTAGAGTATAGACAGCTTTTGTGCGTGACAGAACACAGTCACACCGTACTGTGAAACAGGTTTTTGCAAGTCCTGCACTACTTTCTAAGCAAATGGTGTATGAACGTGAGGATTACGAGCAGCCACATCTCCCAGTACAATAGGATATGCGTGCGGTGCATCGGTGGAAGGAGTAGGAGGATCAAGGAGTGGTCCACCTATCTGTTCTACTAAATCCCAGTTCCCGTCTTTTAATGCCCCATCTCTTACAGCCTGCCAAAATCGCCGAGGGTCGCGTGTCATTACTGTACCACTGGAAACTGGATTTTTACCACCTCCAAATTTTTCATTGCCTGTGACTGATAACGTTGTCATAGCTGGACCCGAATCCGGGTTTTTGGCATTTCCGTCCTGCAGAGGCAGGGCTGGAGCCGAGGGCGTGGGCGGGGTGGGGGGTGGGGGCAGAGCCAAAGGGGGAAAGAGTACAGGCTGAGGGGGAGTCAGGGGGGCTGGGATAGGTCCACTGAGGCTTCTGCTTGTCATCCTCGGAATAGGAACCGCTATCAAGTACAAGTCGATGCAGTTGGAGAGATTTAGGGGATTTGGGGCATTGGGGAGTGGTGCCTGGTAAGGGACACAGACTCTCCCCCTCCCCCACCCCCTCATCCTCTTGTCTGTATTCTGGAGGGATACAGGGGAGGTTTGAACGATGTACCTTTATTTGCATTTTGCTGACTTTTTAAGCCCCCACTTGCGTCTTGTGGACTTTGCAAGCCCCCACTCGCGTCTTGCGGACTCTGCAAGTCTCCACTTGCATTTTGCTGATTTGGCAAGCCCCCAGTCACAGTTTGCTGATTTTGCAAGCCCCCATTCACATGTTTTGTTCATAGCACAACATATCTTACCCCAGGTTGAACCCCACGCCGTTGTGCCCATTTTCTCAGATTCCCAAATTTCTTGTTCAAATTTTTCCCACAGTTCACAACGCATAATATCTTGTGGGTTAACAATCAACCCTCTGCCCTTCATCCATATGATGATTTCCGTTATATCTTTCCGTGGGCATTTTTCCCCCACCTCCTTCACCCATTTTTTCAATACCTGTACCACAGAATTAACATCAACATATTTATCTGGCTTCATTGCCCCTCTGGAGGTCCAGCGTCATCCAGCACTCTGCCTCCCAGAATCACGTCAAGGTCACCACTTGCTGTAACCCATGACGTGTCCAAACCTCAGCGCAGCACCTGAGGGACCATCAGCACTCGGACTCTCATGGAGAGGAAGGCAAAATGGCAGTTTATTGAAAGACACAGGCACTTATATACTAGTAGAAGAGCCAGCCCCTTCATGAGCGGTTTTCTACTTAGTTCCTACATTTCCGTCACAACACGTGATCTTCTGCATCGCCACATCCTTATGCTACTACACTGGTCAAGTACAGTTTTTAAGATTAAGCCATGATGTTTCTGATCATCAGTGTGATAACAGGTACAGTTCATGATCCTTAAAAATTTGTGGTCTAAATTACTTCTGAAGTTTCTTGCAGCCATGGTAGTTTAACCACTATAGAAGCATCAGAACAAAACCCACCACCACAAATAATTTAATTAACTTGGATGCCAGCAAATGTTCTCTCTCAGCATCACAGGAAGGCTTAAGCTGGAAGGGACCTCTGGAGATCACCTAGTGTAACCTTCTGTTGAAAGCAGGACCTTAGATGAGGTTATCCAGGGCCCTGTCAAGCCAAGTCTTGAATACTTCCAGCAGGACAGACCTCATCCCTCCTCTGGGTGACCCATCCCAATGGTTAATTATTCTCATGGTAAAGATTATTTTTTTCTTATATGCAAACATAATTTCCCCTGAATCAAATTGTGCTCATTCCGTCTTGTTCTGTCCCTGTCCATTCTTGTGGGAAAGGAATCTCTGGCTTTTTTAGAACTACTTTTCACATTTTAGAAGTGAAGTAATAAAATTGCAGCTGTTGCCAAAGTCTGCATTGCATTTCCATTGAAGAGATAAAACCAGCCAAGTTTTTTTACATGTATCTGACTTTCCCCTGAGATCTCTTGCTAGCTTGGTCTTGTTCTCAAAACAAAAACAAATAAAGAAACCCAGAAAACCAAAACCGCTTTGGAGCATACAGGGCACACATACAGGTGTGTCTGTTGCTATCTTCCCCAAAGGCCAGGAGACTTACTTGCAAAACTGGGAGGTCTGTTTTCAGGTTTCTCAGTATCATCAGTCTTGAGTCAAGATTCTCAACAGAACACCTCTGACTCACTGAATATCCTTTTATTAAGCACTTCCTAAGATGCTGCTATTACTAATGAGAGAGAAGTATCACAGCCTACGGTCAGGACTCCTAGCCAGCTTTCACAGGCGTGTAGGAGAGAGTAAGCTTCTAAGAGATTCAACTACTTTTAATAATCAAATAAAAGTTTTCAGAAGTGGCATTTTCACGTTAAAATGATAGTACTGTGCTTTGATACTAATTTCTGTTGTGTTCTATATTTGCTTTTATAAATACAAGAAAACAAGAGAGAATAGAAAGCAATCTTTAACCTTGATTACTGTTTGTGGATAAAATGGAAGATAGTAGAGCTATCCTAAAATACCTTTAAGATTTTTTAAAGCATGATTCTAGTTCCAGACTTGTTTTACAATAGCATTGTAATTATTTCAGTTGAATAACTTACATCATATGGCGTTATTAGAGGGACTTGTGTAAACAATGTTGGGGGTGGTATTCACGTCATAGTTTTTGTAAGAATTTAAAAACTGTAACAGGCAATGTTCATCAGATCATTTAAGCCACCCAAAACTAGTAGGATGTTTCTGATATTTTTTGCTTTAATATACCACTTCAGTAGTGTTGTGGTTGAACACCAGACAGCAGCTGGGCACCACGCAGCCACTTGCTTACTTTACTCCAGTGGGAGAAGGGAGAGAACTGGGGGAGCAAAAGTGATAAAACTTGTGGGTCAAGATAAGGAAAGTTCAATAGTAAAGCAAAAGCTGCGTACACAAACAAAGCAAAACAATGAATTCATTCACCACTATCCATCAGCAGGCAGGTGTTCAGCCATCTCCGGGAAAGCAGGGCTCCATCATGCATAATGGTTACTTGGGAAGACAAAATGCCCTAACTCCAAAAGTTCCCTCATTTCCTTCTTTTTCCCCCAGTTTTATATATGCTGAGTGTGATGTCATATGGTATGGAATATCCCTTTTGTTGGTTGGGGTCAGCCGCCCCAGCTGTGTCCCTTCCCCACTTCTTGCGCATTCCCAGCCTACTCGTTGGTCAGGTGGTGTGAGTAGCAGAAAAGGCCTTGACTCTGTGTAAGCACTGCTCTTAAACATCTAAATCACCTCTGCGTTATCAACACTGTTTTCAGCACAAATCCAAAACATAGCCTTATACTAGCTACTGTGAAGAAAATTAACTCTATCCCAGCCAAAACCAGAACAAGTAGTTAAGAACTGAATTTCTCTCAGCTTTAATGTTATCAGATGTTGTATATGTAAACTGATTCTACAAAAAGAATATGTTTAATAATTCCTAGCCTTCAGTATTGAGGTATCAGTAGACACAAGTGACCCAAAATCTATTTTCATAAACTGTTGTAATTGTTTTCAACTTCTTGAAGGCTGTTCTGAACTGTAGTTAAGCATGAGGAACCAGCTAAAATCTGTTCTGTAGCTGGAAGTCTAAACCTCCCTCCCTCTAACTCAAGCTGAACTGCTACAACCCTTGACATTTCAAATGCATTGAATATTTTATCATTCCATTTCTATGGATATGTTTCATTTAGACAAAATCCAAAGTAGCACATCCAGAAATAGAAGAGTTTTGTTTTATTTTAAACTTGACTTGCTGTGTCACACTGCATTTGTTACGCCATTCTGTGTCTCGTAAACAACAAAATACAATGATATGCTTCATAAAATATGAGTTATGCCTCTAGACTCTGTACAGGATTTTTCCATTTCTAATAGCAATACATGTACATGTCCTTTATATTCAGCTGGTGGATCTTTGTTTATCATTTCTGGAAATAGGTAAATGGTGAATGGCAATTACTATTTGTGACATGCATTCTGTCTTTTGCAGAAATATATAGTAACTTGTCCGTCTAAACTCTTGGATTTTATTGCTTTGGTGGCTTGTTTGTTTGTTTGCTTGGTGGATTTTGTTGACCAAATTGTATGCCATTTTAAAACTGCATGATTTTCAGAAGATGGGTACTTAGCATTCCTAAAAGGCAAGTTACTTGTGTCACAAACACTTTATTCAAATTTGCTACTTAAAATAATCTGGGGCACATATATGATTTACAGCTTTGGCAGGAAAACCATCATGCAACACATTGTTCAGTCAATTTTTTTTTTTTTAATTTTTTTAAACAAACAGGTAATATACAGCACAAATCCTTCTGTTCATGCAGTCTGCTTTCAGTTGCATCAGAAATTTGTATAATTTCATAACATTGTCAGCTGTTTAGTCTTTATGCTGACAGTACGCAACACTGGCACCTGTGAAGGATCTGATTGCTTTGAATAAGAAAAATTACTTTCTTAGGTACCAGAACAGACAAAACAGGTAAATAGTCTGAACCTAATTCAAAGTTCATTGACATCAATGAATTTCTTTCCCTTGACTTCTTTTAAGTTCTGAACAAAGTCTTAAGGGAACAGGGCAATAAAGGTATTGACATTAATGCTAGCATTACTTCTATACTATAGATTACATTATTGTCTGACATTCAAGTCATAATTACATAAATCTGCTCCACATATTTGCTTTCATTTTTATAGATGTGTCATTGACTTAGAAAACAAATGCACAATGTTCTGTTTGCTTTAGTATGCAAGAGATCTGAGTGCTTAAGAAGTGTATTTACATTCATTGTTGCCTGTAAAGATGCTATTTGTGTGCTAACTCAGTGAGAGGTATGATAAAGCCAACTTCAAATCGCAGACGATAAGAAAATATCATTCCTAAATCTGTTTCATAAGCTAATTAAAAAAAAAAAAAAACCAAACCAAAAAAACCCACCAAAACTGAGAAAGAAGGAAGGTGAGGATACTAGATTGCGGATTCCTGGAGACAAAGTAATATATGGGCTGAGCAAAGCCATGGGGAAGATAATTCCAATCAGACAGTTATAATGAGATAAGCCAGATAGATATGGTCAAAACCAGTTTTGGCTTCAGGAAATTAAAAAGAAAAAAAATTAGGAAGGTGTTAGAAGTATATAATTCAAAGCCCTTATGAAAAAGAAAAAGGCTGGAAAAAGAGGTAGTAACATTTGGAGGGTTAAGGAGAAGCAGTGTTGCCTGTCCCTTTATTTCAGCAGTCTATTTGACTCCTCAAAAAGTTTTGGTTTGTTTTTTTGTGTTTTGTTTTTTTGTTTTTTTTTTAACTACCTTTTTGTTTAAAAGTCAGTTACAACTAATCTAGAAAATACAGTTCTCAATCACGTCAGGTTGCTAAGGGTTCAGTGTGCATTTTGATTTGACTGTTACCTTTTCTGAGCTGTTCATATGACAATATGGCTCTGTGATGAAAACCAGATAGTTTTTTAAGGGATAGATGGAAAGGGAGGGAGAAGGAGAGGTACAGGTTTCTCTTTCTCTGACAGGAAATTCAGATAAATACAATTTTTGTGGTGTTTGAGAATTTTCTACTCATAAGAGATGTTTTCTATGGTTAAGAGGCATTGTGATTCTCATTATGCATTTCTTGAGATGAACAAAATGTTGAGGATCTTACCTAGCATCTCTGAGTTTATCTTATTCAAGGCAAAGTATAAATTTGTAAAAGGGGATTCCTTCTAACCAAAACTTGCCAGATTTTAGACCACTTTCCTTAATTTAAAACCTACCTCTGGAGTCAAGACATAAGACATAAAGGTGTGTAATATGAAAGTTTAGAAGAAATCTTGCTCACAACGCTCATGTTTGCTCCCTGGTATTTCTAACTATGGACCTGCAGTGCAACAGTTTGGCTGAAGCTACAGCTTCAGAAATCCTTCAGACAAATAAACCTAAAGACATGTAGATAGACCTGAGGTGTCCAATTTCTGCAATACCACATCCCAGTATCAATGCTACACCTAACCCCACCATCCCTCCGCTGGGTATTAGGGCCGTCTGAAGGCAGTGAGGTGCCTGCACTTGTTCCTTCTCAGCCAGCTGCAGGAACACATGCGCTTAGAATTAGGCTGTGTGCAGGAGTCAGCCTTTCAACGTTTGGATGCCATGGGCAACTTAAACACCTGCTCTCTGCCTTTCCTGAAAAAAGGGAGTGTGCTGACAGGAAAGAAGTCTTCTGTGTCCAGATTTGATCTATGGGCCATCAGTTGTGCCCTACTGAACATTGCGGGTTTCCTAAACCAAGCATTGATTATGGACTGCCTATTTCTTTCTCTGATCTTTAAGTGAACCTACACGTTGAATTCTTCAGTTCTGCACTATGGGTTTGCAGAGTTTTGTTCTCTTCCAATGTTAATGTGATTGGCACTTTTTCTTTTCTTTACTATTTATAGGGAAGATTTTTTTTTTTTTTTTGGAAGGATATGCACCTTGAGAAAACTTTTCTATGTTTTGGGGGGTTTAGGATTGTTGGGGTGTGTGTGTTGGTTTTTTTTGGTTTGTTTTTTTTTTTGGCAGGCTGTTGTCTAGACAATTCTCCAACTTCCCAGAAATTGTCCTGGTAGATCTCCTAACAGAGTTTTTTCCTGTTAAATTCAGTAATACAATTTGTGGACAACATTTTTTTTTTTTCATTTCTGGTCAAAAAGTTATACTTGTCCCTGCTAACAACTTGGGCAATGGATTGTTTCTTTGAACATTCCATTTATAACTCCAAAAACTATAGCACAAATTTATCTACTTTTGTAGTGCAAAAGCCTTTGGGATTAATGTTGCAAATTAAAAATGAAAATGGACTTTTTTTCACACTTTTTCCCTGGTTTAACTTCAAATAAAGAGATTTATATAAGAGCTGGATATGCAGGTGGATTTATAGAGTGAACTTCATTAAACTTACTCCAAATTAACTGTGTGGAATTTTTTTTTTTTTTAAAAGATATGAATAAAAAGTCTTGAATGTGATAATCATTTAGCTGTAGCTAAAGAGTGATTATAAATACAGGATTACTCTCTATATTTTAATGTCTATATTATCCTTCTGGGCAAAAACCCATATGTATTTATATTAAGTTTGATAAGGCATAGTCACCTTACCAGTATTACTGGCTTTACACCAGGGTATGTAAAATTAGCTGGGCAAAATTCAGGACTTAAGCATGGATATCACTACAAGTTAAACCTACAGCTTTGCTAAATGAAGATCACCAGTAGCTGCTCACATTAGTTGCTATCTTCAGGTCATGGATTAAACTGCTTAAGAACAGAAGTAGGCTTTAAAAGTGCTAAATTGTAGTGATTACAACTTCATCTCAAGCAGAAGTTACAAAAGACTGGTGCCCTTTAGGTAGGCAAATAGTGTTAAACTGTAGATCAGGAGAAACAAGTGTCAACGACCCTCCCCAATACAAATGTTTGTCTCTACACTGACCAGCATCTCCTACCCCAAGCTTAGGTCTGGAAGATGCAAACAGTAAAGATTTTGACAAATTCAACTTAGCTGTCAAAATGATGGAAGATTAGATCTCAGCTAACTAGAATATGAGTCTAAGACTCCTCTTATTGCTTTTTAAAATGCCCCTCATTCCTAGTCTGTCATAGTAAACCAGCCCATCTTGTCAAAAGTTTCTCTGAAGTCTACAAAAACCTGTGAAATTACTTACACTGCTGGAAAAAGTGGCCAAAGTTTGTCTTGCCGGTCATAATTATTCTACTATATATGTTTCTGTATATGTTGCTGTCATTTCATATGCTCACGCTATCTCTTGCCTTACATTTAAACGGCAGATTGTCTGGGATATGGACATTCCTTTTGGTCTTGGTACATACAGTGTCTGACACAAAGGGCTCTGTGACTGAAACTTGTTAGCAGTAATGGAAATGTATCTCATAAGTATATGGAAATAACAGTTGAAACAGAGCATTTATGTATAGGATAACCTTCTCAAGTGTTTTCAGAATTAAAGGTAAGCTATTTATATCATTGAACATAAATCAGAGTTGTCACATATGTACTTCTAACTAGGAAAATCACTCTTAACAGATTCAGTCCTAGCTCAGAGCTTGAACATAATACATATGAAAATCACAGAACTTAACTTTCTTATGTTTATGAAAAGGTAAGAGAAATCATTGAATCACAGAATGGGTTGGGAGGGACTTTAGAAATCATCTAGTTCCACCCCTCCTGCCATGGGCAGGGACACCTTCTGCTAGACCAGGTTACTCAAAGCCCCATCCAACCTGACCTTGAACACTTCCAGGGATGGGGCATCCACAACATCCCTAGGAAACCTGTTCCAGTGCCTCACCGCTCTTGCAGTAAAGAATTTCTTCCTAATATGTAATCTAAATCTACCCCCTTTCAGTTTAAAGCCACAGCCCCTTGTCCTATCATCCTGTGCCCTTGTAAAAAGTCCCTCTCCGGGTTTCAAAATGGTACATTAAGACTAGCTTCATCTTCAGTCTCAAGAGTTTACAAAATAAGATACTGGGGTGAGAGCTGGAGTGCATAAAGTGACTCTGTAGAGTTACAAATCTATGCCATGCTTTTTTTGGGGAAAAAAAAGTATAATTTGTGTGCACAAAGGCAATTGATGTTAAATCAATCATCAAGGTTTTACTTAATTATGGGCATAGAAGCTCCTGTATATTAAAAAGCCTGTTTCAACACTTGTTTTACACGTATAGTACAACTGAATTTGGTAGACAGGAATTATGATTTATAATAGTACAATATGTTAATACTTTAGAGAGTGTTAGTGGCCCAGTTCCTGCAGCTTTATTGCATGAATGTAGCACAACCCTTCCATGTGTAGAAAACATTTCCATTAATAGAAGAAAAAATACTGCTTATGATGTTCCAATTAACAAATTAAACTTCCTGCTTAGTTGTATGCAAACCCATCTAGTGAAACACCTGGCATTAAACACTTCAGTCCTGCTGTTAACGATCTTATATGTTACATTTGATAAAACCTGTCAATATGTGTGTCATGACTATACCAGTTAAAGAGCTGAGGTATATCTCATCTGAGTCTTGTACAGTGTTAAGAGCTAGGTATAGCAATACAAAATGAACAGGGTATCAATTTATAAGTGGAACAGGGGAAAAAAAGACAATAATTTTTGCAGAGTGCATTATTATAACACTTGACTTCTACCACTTCTGGCAAAACATGAAAGGAACATGGGGAAGAAGACATGAATACAAGAGCTCAATGTTAAAGGCTACATGTAGACTTGTGGCAGGAGGTGTAGGAAAAAAACACAAACCTTGTCTTAGAAAAATACAGATGGCATTTTTATAGATCTATTTCTAACTCCTTGTGCAAAATTCTGACAATAGTGTGAGAAACACTTTTGGCAAGATCATACTGAAACTTTCACTATCACTGTGAAAAATCTGAAAAGGAAAGGCAATATACATTAGGGGAAAAAATGTAATTTCAGTGGAATTTTAGGAAGGTGGAATTGAAAGTCTTTGGAGAGGGTGATAATGCTTAAATAATATAGCCTTTAGGACGTAAATTATCTGGTGTAGATGCACTTTTTCTCAGTTGGGATTATTTTTAAGATGTAGAAATGTTACTTCATCACAGGTTGTCTGAGAACAAACTTTCTGATATAGTTTAGGTTTTTAGTTTGTAGTAGCTAAACTGATTTGGGACATGCAAGAGAATGTAAGGCAAAACTTTTTGAGACAATTCTGAGAGTATTTTTGTATCATTGAAAATAACATTGGTGGAATATTCAATGCGTCTTTCTAAAATCACAAAAAAACCTGCATTCTTGCCATCCATTCCAAAATGGTTAACTAAAATATCTTACATTATTTATGAAAGATACCACATTTTATTTTTAAAACCATGGCACTCCTTTGCTGAACGGACCACTATCTGGGTCTATATATTACATGTGCTTATTTATCTTTATGCAATGCAGTTATCAACTGGGGTACCTGGACAAACTTGTTGTTTTGTGATACTATTTTTCTGGCGATTTTCTGGGGTCTGATAATGCTCTTTGTATTTTCCCTCCATTAGTCAAAGCTATGTACTTTTGGGAAGATGATTTATGTTCTGTAATATAGAGACACTAGGAAAGTTCAGTGTTTGAAGATTTTATTTTGTTCAGAATCAAACCAAACAGTTAAAATATTCATAAAATAGAAATAGTAATAAAAGATTCAATTAAGGTATGTCAAAAGGTCAGCACCAGAAAGTTCATTTTTTTACAAGGTTGCTGCACATTTTATTCAGGAGAAAATATCTCATAATCCTATTTAATGAAATCATTAACATTAACTATTTTGTTCACATAACATTTGACCTGAAAGTGAAGTCAAAACTCAGTGGAGTTAAAAAGATAAAATAAATATTTCCTTTAGATCTTGAAACACTGAAAACTTGTGATGTTTCCACCGAAGATTTTATTTTTTATAGCTCTGAGTGTCTGGATGAAATTTGAGCATTTTGATCATCTTTTAGTTATCCCTGGTTGTAGGCTAGTCAGTAAACAAGCGGTACAAACACATGTTGCTAGCAGACACAGTGGCTGTGCAGCTGCTTCCAGATCTTCTGGGAACCTCTGGGAGCTTCAGGGTATGTGCTGGTGCTGCTGGTATGTACTGGTGCAGCTGCTGGTGCTGCTACATAGCTCCTAGAGGCTTTTGCTTCTAATAGCAAAGTTGCAGTTTCTAATAGGGTCTGTTAAGTATTCCTGGTCAAAAGGTACTTTAACCTTCTGTCTTCAGCTGACTTCTGAAGAGACAGTGATAAGCCCCATCCAGCTGGTGTTAGGGAGAAACCTGTACTGCCTCCCAGCCTGGAAGGTAGCTGCTGGGAGCAGCTAACAGACACATTATTTTGTGCAGGAGCACGCATAGAAAGGGGTCAGAAACTGCTGCATTCAGCAGTGGTGATGGACCACAGCAGAGTGCCACCCCCAGCATTTGAGGCAGCACATGGGAGGTCTGGAAACAGAATGTAGCTCCCAGGGCCTGTGTGGGCAGACAGAGCACAGGTGAAGATGAAGGGGGTGTCACAGAATCATAGAATCATTTAGGTTGGAAAAGACTTTTAAGATCGTCAAGTCTGGCTGTAAATGTAAACACTGCCAAGTCCACCACTAAACCACGCTTCCTAAGAATCTACACTTCTTTTAAATACCTTCAGGGATGGTGACTCAACCATTCTCTGGGCAGCCTGTTCCAGTGCTTGACACCCTTGTAGGTGAAGGCATTTTCCCTAATATCCAATCTAAACCTCCCCTGAAGGAACCTGAGGATGTTTCCTCTTGTCCTATCACTTGCTGCTTGGAAGAAGAGACCAAAACCCACCTGCCTACAACCTCCTTTCATGTAGTTATACAGAGCGATAAGTTCTTCCCTGAACCTCTTTTCCTGCAGGTTAAACAACCCCAGTTCCCTCAGCTGTTCCTTGTAACACTTGTTCTCCAGACCCTTCACCAGCTTTGGTGCCCACACTCCAGCATTTTGATATCTTTCTTGTAGTGAGGGGCCCAAAACTGAAGACAATATTGAAGTTGTGGCCTCACCAGTGTCGAGTACAGAGGGAAGATCACTCCCCTAGTCCTGCTGGCCACACTGTTTCTGATACAAGCCAGGATGCTACTGGCCTTCTTGGCCACCTGGGGACACTGCAGGCTCATGTTCAGCCAGCTGTCGCTCACCCCCAGGTCCTTTTCCACCAGGCAGCTTTCCAGCCACTCTTCCCCAAGCCTGTAGAATTGCATGGGGTTGTTATGACCCAAATGCAGGACCTGGCACTTAGCCTTGTTGAAACTCATGCAATTGGCCCCGGCCCATTGATCCAGCCTGTCCAGATCCCTCTGCAGAGCCTTCCTACCCTCAAGGAGATCAACACTCCCACCCAGCTTGATGTCACCTGCAAACTCACTGAGGGTGCACTCCATTCCCTCATTCAAATCATTGATAAAGATATTAAACAGAACTGGTCCCAGTACTGAGCCCTGGGGAACACCACTTGTGACTGGCACCAACTGGATTGATTCCATTCACCACAATCCTTTGGGTCCATCCAGCCAGTTTTTCACCCAGTGCAGAATACATTCTTCCAAGCAATGAGCAGCTAGTTTCTCCAGGAGAATGCTGCGGGGAAACTGTGTCAAAGGCTTTACTAAAGCCCAGGTAAACAATGCCCACAACATTTCCCTTATCTACTAAGTGGTTCACATTGTCATAGAAGATCAGGTTAGTGTCCTTGCCTATAGGAGGTGTCTGTGGGCTGAAAGACTGTCACCAGGTTAAGGAACTGCAGGGGGAGGTGAACTCATTGAGCAGCTCCAGAGAAAATGGAAAGGAGATTGATGGGGCCTTCACAGAGACCCTGCAGAGACTGAACCCTTAACAGCAAGAATAATGTCAGTGAGAGACTGTGGACAGTTGTGGGCCAATGAATAGTGTCTGACACAGTAGTCTGTGATGGATAGGTAGCAGCTCAGCAGGGTAAACAGGGAGGAAAAGGAGTGAGTTGCCTTCAGTGTGAAGGAGCAGCTCAGATGTATAGAGCTCTTTTATGGAATGGATAATGGTCTGGTGAGCACTTGTGGGTCAGGATCTAAGAGGCCAGTGAGAGTAACAACAGCAGGAGGAGATTGTTACAGACTACTGGTCAGGATGAAGAAGTGTGAAAAGTCTTCTTTAAATGACTACAAGGAAGTCTTGGGATCACAGATGCTGGTGCTCATGGAAGACTTGAGCCTCCTTCATATCTGCTAGAGGGGCAACATGATGGGATATGAGGAGGTGGCAAGGATAACTTTTAGATACACATATGGTTTAGCTCAACTAGGGGTGACACAGCTGTTCACTGGAAAGAGGTGCTGACTGGGGATGTGGCAATGGCAGCCTGGGCTTTAGTAACCATGAAATGGTGGATCTGAAGATGTTGAGGGAGAAAGGAGAGTCACAGAGTCCAGACCCTTGGTGACAGGCAAGCAGACTAAAGTTTGTTTAGGGAACTGATAGGTAGGATCACTTGAGGATCCACTGTAAAGGGAAAAAGATGAGGGAAGCTGTCAGGTTTAGCATTTTAGCACTTTAACAGTAGCATCCTACAGGCACAAAAGTTGTCCATACTAGTACGCAGGAAAACAAGTAGACATATCAAAATACTATATTTATTTAATCAGGGAACTCCTGGAAGAGATCCAATGCAAATAAACCCCCCCCACAAAAAAAAAAAACAAAAACCAACCCAAAACCAAACAAACAACAACAACAAAAAAAACCAAAACAAAAAAACAAAACCAGCCAACGAACCAAACAAGACAACCCCACCATACCACCAAACCAGCATACATGAAGTGGAAGCAAGAACAGATTACAGATGAGGAATTCAGAGCTTTGCCCAGGAATGTAGGTTTGCTGTCAGGAAAACCAAAGTTTACATGGAGTTGAGACTTGCAAGAAACATCAGTGGCAACAAAAGTTGCTTAGGAGTTTGGTCTAGAGGCCTTCTGAAGTCCTTTCCAACCTGAATCATCTTGTGAACTTTACAGTTACTATACATCATCAGCTGTGTGACCTGTTGAAAGAAGAGAGACGGAAGTTTATGGCTGCACATGGAAAATGTTTTAACCAGTGTCTGTATCAGCAATATTTCTTTTTCCTAGGCTGTGAGATTGATTCCTCATCTGACTCTCTCTGCTTATATGGTTTTAGTTTAGCCGCCTGCAAAATTAAGATATTTTAGTGCTTTTGTCCTTCTTTTCTGCTACTAATTTTTTGTCCACTGAAGACAGTATAGGATTTAAGAACAGAGAATATTCATGAGAAAAAATCCACAACTTCTCAGCTGCTATCTGTGGAGCTCAGGTATCTGAAACTGTCATTCAATACTACGTTAAATCTACATCTAAGCCTCAGACTTCTGAGTTAAAAAAATCTGAGGCCACATGTTCCAAATGCTGATTCCATATGAAATGGTCCATCTGGTTTAAGTATGTTCAGAAATATTCATAAGTTACTTTTTCATTGATAAGCAAGAGCTTATCTGGTAGTCAGTCTTCTTGCAGCACCAGGACAGCATCACATAAACTGTTATTTCATCTTTAGGTTATCTCAACACAAATGGCACAAATGCCAACAAACCATCAGTATCAATTTTTCACTGAAGAACTGGCAGCAGTCATCATGGCACCATGACCTGATCATACAGAAGTAAGGAAGGATAAGCAGATTTTTTTTTTTTTTTTTTGTGGATACAGGGTTCTATAGAAATTCTGAAAGAGAAGATACTGTGTAGATTTCTGACATACCAGTAATGTATGACAAAATTTTGTAAAGAATAGTCAAAGGTAATCTTAGTAAGTGCTAATTTACTGTATTTATACTTATACACAGACATAAAGAATGAAACAGTATCTGAAAAGTAGGAAGTTATTTGTACCTTTTTGTACCAGAAACTTAACCTAGATTTTCCTGTTTCATCATATTCATTTAGGAATCAAATTTGTCAGCCTTGACTCCAGATTAATATTTTCTTTTGATTCTCTTTTAGAGGTCTTTTAGGAAAATCCACCTTTATTTTTAGATGTGAAACTACTAGTAATACAATGAAAACATTTAGAGCTTAAGGTTTGGGGTTTTTTTCTTTGTGTCAACTGAGAATTTTTAAATCTATTTTCATGTAAGAGATTGAATTGAGAATCTCTTTTTTGGCCTCTCTTAGGTCTTGTCCATCAGTTTCTATAGAGATTTTAATTTTCAAATCATCTTTTGCTTGCAGCCATAAATAAATGAGCAGAAAACAGTGCTGAAACGGATTTTTTTTTCAACTAGAGATTCAACAAAAGTACAAAATATTAATGCCGACCTCATATGCTTAAAATCAACAGATTGGCAACTCTGACTGTCACACATTGCAGGCAGTTGGGAATTTCTTCTACCGTGACATTGCTAAGGTTGATACTAAGGCTGAGAAAGTGAGTTTCGAAGTTTGAGACTCTATTGCTCTTTGAGATGGAATGGAAAATCTTGTGATACCTTGGTGTATATTATTATTGAGGTGGTTTACAACAAAAGAGTAGGGAATAATACATGGACTTTCTTCTTGAAGTTGTTTCCATTATTCTAGGGCTAGAGTTTGTAAGAGTTTGAGGCTGCCTTCACCAAGATAAATATTTCCAATTTGTTCTAAATTGTAGGAACTTAAGTTACAGTACACTTTTTTCAGTACTTGTCTCATTATGATCTATTTCCATTTAAATGCTACAACTATAACCCTGCATCATCCGTTCTGTGATAAGGGGAAAGGATGATAGGGTAGTAATAAGGCAGTGAGGAAAAGATGAAGTAAGCAGTACCCAGATACCCAATGGATACTTCAGAAGTGCCACTTCATACCTCTGCCAGGTTCAAATGGAAGCTTTTGTGAAGAAAAATGGAGCAGAAACATCCACGCAAAACTACGACAGTTTGTGCCTTTAGCACCCTGCAGATTTTTTCAGCTATCAGTTCAATTGTCTGAAAATGTATTTTGCATAATTAATAGGACAACTTCAAATTTCAGGTTTGTGTCAATTACAGTTTTTAAAAAAATACATATAAATGGTAAGGCTGCAAAAATATTTACATTTTAAAATGCCAGGCTGAAAGACTTTGATAACACCTTAAAGTATCATCCTGTAACATGTCAGAATTTTTAAGTGTAAAACAAGTTTTAAAAAATAATAAGGAAAAAGATGAAAGCATTTAATAGTTAAAAAGCAAATTTAAGTGAGAAACAGAATGGCAGTGATTCTTTGGCTACTCAAATTCTGTTTTACTTGATCAATGTTCATGTTTGATAACCAGGTCAGGGCTACTTTATAACCCAGCAGCATTATATGGGCTACTAAGAATCTTAAAAATCAAAGATTAGGAATTGGAGTCTAGGAATTGGAGTCATGTATACAATGAAATTAATCCTTTAATTTGTTTGGCTTTTAAGAACATTTAAGACATGTTTTGGAGTTAGGGAACTGTTTAAACTGCTTCTTTGCTCTGCCCCTACTGGACGTAGACTCCAATTCCTACATCCCCTGCTATACTGAGTTTCTTCTGCTGTGTAAGCCATGTTCTACTTTTCCCCCAGTGTTGTACCAGTGTTTACCACCAGCATCAACTAGTGTAAGTTGTAGTGTAAGTCCTGACTTCAAGCCAATTCAGTCCAGACAGAAATCTCAAAGACAAATAACCAAAAGCAAGACTGCATGGAACATGTGCAGTTATATTTTTATTTTTTTATTTATCAGAACCTTTTACTTCCAACACTTTAGCCAAATTTGCATGGGAGTCACAATGTTAATTTTCTGTGCCATGTTTAAAGTTCTGGAATGTACGGCCCTCTGTTGAAAGGGGCAACTTTTCAATAGTGTTGGGGTTTTTTTAACATGAACAAAAATATGTATTTTGCACCAACCTTCTTTGCTGAGTAATTACATTACTATTCTGTGTTTTCTGAATAGATAAGTAGAGAAAAAGTTAACTTTTCCCACAAAGTAGCACATATATGATAATTTTTAATGTTTCTGAATTCTGAAACAAATTAATGCACTTCACACTTTAAGACAAATTTAATACGAACTTCCAGTGACAGAAGATTATATGACCACTCACATCAGGTCAAGGAAGTGAATTTTCACTGCATTTTCCAGTACTTTCAAACACATCAGTTAGAAGCAACAAAAGTTGGGTGCATTTTTTTCTCCATCAAATATTCTGCAATACACTCAAGTGCTAACAATATACAGTGGCTTTGTAGAGATAGAATAAATGTACAAAGAGGCAAGGTTAACAGAGATATTGGCAAAGCCCATTTGTATGTGTAATATTTAATGTAATTTTTTCACGTAAAGGCTAATCTTTGTTTTCAGAGTAATTTCAAATGTATATTTTAAATGCCTTGGGTATTTGATTAAAGCCAGCATTTGAATGGCACACAATAGAAAAATAATGAAATCATAGAACAATCTGTTAAATTTCACCAAATTTATTGACTGTGCCAATGCTGTTTTTTTCAGGAGAATAGAAGTAGAACACAATGTATTATCTGTTGCAGATCGAACTAAAAAAATAGACAGTCTAAGATAAATCTCCTGACAACAATGCCAAACTGGAAAAATGGATCCTCTCCAAAAAATACTACAGAAGTTAGTAAGCTGTATATCAGATATTGGTTATCATATTCACTGCTCGTTGCCAAAAGAAAAGCTTAAGTAAAGGACAGCAGCATTTCTTATTATTTAGTAAGCAAACAAAAGGAACAAATAAGCTATTCAAC
Organism: Falco rusticolus; assembly: GCF_015220075.1. Lineage (NCBI taxonomy): Eukaryota > Metazoa > Chordata > Aves > Falconiformes > Falconidae > Falco > Falco rusticolus. The sequence goes on from NC_051189.1 coordinate 87,730,597, forward strand.
ATATGCACAAAGTATTGTGCAGAGACATCTGGATTGTATTTGGACATGTAATTGAATAAAGATTTCAAATATAAACAAAATTTCTCCTTTATTACTCATTAGATTGAAGTAGATATGGCCAAACTATTCACTGAAACAACTTAAATGACACTTTCATTCCCTTTGTTCTGTAAGGAGAATATATTTTATTTAAATTCTCTGACAATTGAAGTTACAAGAATATGGTGAACAAATACCATCACCTGAGTAGTTTATTACAGACATTTGGTTTTGAGTGTTTGTGTTACTTGTTTCTCATTTGAAAAGTATTGTATGCTAACTAGCTCATTTGATATGGAGTCTTTTTGTTATATGTATGTATGTATATACATGTATGATGTAATAATGACTGATGAGGAGGTCTGAATATATTACTTTGTTTTGGTCATGAGGTAGTCTGAAATATACTGTGTTGTGAGCAGCATTTAACTTAAAATGTCAACCTTTCTACTTTAAGTGACTAACCTTAAGTGAGATGTGATAACCAATTAAGTTGTACTGCAAATGCCACCAAACCAGACAATTTAAGAAAATCCATTTGAGCTTGAATCTGCAGTATGTCAAGAAATATGCTTGTGGTCAGTTTTTGTGTTTTACTGGGAGTGTTCACTAGATGCAGCAGCACTGATTATTGCAAATGCAGTGTATGTAGGCTGAGGTCAATAATTTGCCATAGGGTGTGTATTTAACATAGTCTTTCCTGTCTTGCTCTTGATAAGAAAGAGCATTTTATTTATCAGTGTGCATATCCCCTAGATTAGAAAATACAGGGTTTGCCTCCTATCAGACAGAAAGAAGAAATACACATTTGGAATTTCAATCCACTTTATCTCAGTTCTATCAAGAACTGGCATCATTTCACAGAACAGGATCACTCAAACTTTTGATGACCTAAAGAACATCCAACAAACCAATTGCTTTAAAGTATTACACACTACATTTTTGGTTCAGTGCTGCAGCTGCTTACAAGATCCCAAATATAGAAAACTGTCCGATGCACTTCTATCAACTGGTAAATAGAGAGGTACAGTGACATTGTACAAAAGGACACTGAGGCTGATGCTTAGCTAAGATTTTTCGGTGAGGTTCTGTATAGTTGCAATGCTTCTGGTATGTATAAGTTTGGCTAACGTGACCTCAGCAGGTCTGGCCTTAAACTGGAATTAACTGAGTTCCATCCACATCTCGGCCAGCAATCCACTCTGCTGACCTGCTAGAGATCACTTAGTCTTGCTGTGCCCCTCCTCTTTGTTCATCTTTTTATACTGAAGACTGTTCTGTTAATGTTTGTTTGTACAGTTCCTAAGGGTATATGATCTTGATCTTAATAGGGCTTCTTACACCCTACTGTAAAGAGCATACAGTGATTGACAGAGCATTAAAATGTTAATTTGCCTGGCAAAGATGTCATAAGACATCACCAACCCAATACCCAGCATACAGTTGTCTGCCTTACACTGAAGTGAGAGGAAAAATATATTTTACCTGGAGTATTATTTTAATGACTAATGTATAATTTTAGAAGGCTGGCACGAAATTCTTCTGCTTGATCATGGTAATCAACGTTACACATGATTTGGTAAGTTAAACAGCTTTTGCAGTGTAACATTCAGAGAAAGTGAATACCACAGTTAATTTTAAGACAACACTCAAGCTATAAGTTTCTGGTGCTATTTTATGCCACTGAGCAAATGAGGAAAAGTGAAAATAAAACAACAGAATTGTAAGTTGTTTATTAACAGCTGTATATGGAAAACATGTCCTTTCTCACAAAATGCTTGAGGAAATCTAAAAATTTTCAGGAAATAAAGTAGTGCTCTCATTTACATCCACTGCTAACACATGCATTTGTTAGTTTAGGAAAAAAGCTAAGTTTATTCAGTATTGTCTAAAATATTGCCTGGTTTTATGTAACCATTAAGTGCAGTATGGAGAAGGGAGCAAAGAAACAACAACATACCATCATTTCAATCAGCAGAATGCTCTCCCTTCAGCTTGAACCTACAAAAAGTGCCTTTTCTGTTCTAAAACTCCAATTCCCATTTACAAACTTACTTCAGCAAATGCACAGTATGGACTGAATTATCTTCTTTCAGTGAACACATCTGTTATATCTGTGAAATTGCATGAGCACAGGGTTAAGAGAGTTTGGCTTTGCTTTTACTTAGAAACTCAGAATAGATATGATTCCCAGGATGCTCTCCTTCTCTCACCCCTGAATGACTGGTCTTCCAATTTTCTACATCAAGGGACCTTTTAGAGCATGACTATGTCTAAATTAGTATTTATGTATTTTTAATGAAATGTACATTTTTATACAGATACATTTGCCAGGTACTTTTGAAACTGTGACTTTGAAAGTTTGCATACATAGTGCTGTCTTAAAAGATAATAATTTAAGAAGGTTATATGCACTCTTTGCCAAATTAAGTTATGACAATATATAAGATAGTTATTGGTGCCTAGTTGAGAGGTAAAAGCCTTAGCACATTAAGGATTACAAAGTAAAGAATAGAATTCCCTTCATCAGAAGTAGAGGACTAAAAATAGAGGACATTCATAAAATATCTACATTTGAATTGCACATTTTCATAAATGCTCTGTCAAGAAGTATCACCCATCCTTTCTGATCCTGAGATTTGGGATCTTAGACACCTACCTGGTGTGCCCTAGGTTGCCATTAAAGGGAATGTGAAGAAGGCCCTGATGAATGTGTTTTTCCCCAAGATTGCTCTCCTTATTACTATACTGCATACTCAGTGAATCAGACCGCAAGTGGAAAGAAGTAGGAATCATCTTATGCTGTATGGGGTTTTCTGTTTGGTTTTTTCTTTTTTTTTTTTCTTTTTTTTTTGTTCAGGTTTTTTTTTTCTTGTGCAAAACAAACACACTGATGATGTTTTAAACATTGTCCCTATTTTCTGTATCAGGAATGGAACTAATATACATCTTCAGTTCATGTGGTATTGTGTAACATTGAGCAGGAACAACAAGGAAACTAATTTGAGAGTGATATTGAGCATTTGATAACGTGCAGCCCTTATACTTCAAGTATGTCTTAAACAGAGCAGGATAAATAACAATTTGTAAACATCTGTCTCATTAGATTTTAAGTTAACAAAGTTAGGTGAAAGCATTTGCTTTGGTCCCATTTTATGCATATTACACAAACAATGAATAATAGATTTCTACAACACAGCAAATAATGCTGTTTGTTCTTTATTTTTAGTTGGAGGCTTAAAAATATGGAATGGAAGGTGGTTTGTTGTATAACCTTTAAATAACTGCAAGAGAATTATTCATTATCACATATATAGTAGTTACGAAGAGGCATTTTTTTTCTTATCATTGTTGACTTTTGGAGTGCAGCTTAAAGCATCTGTGCTCAGACAGGCTTCCTGCTGAATATTTGATGGCTGTGCTAACTAACACAGCCAGCAATTCAAAGTCATTGTCTTTGGATTACTTTATTTGTGGAACAAGAGAAAGGGGAATGTGTTTTGTTTAATTGCATGTTTTGAAATCATAGGATATAAAATGTTCTTTGGTGAGGAATGTCAAACAGAATTAGTTATTTGCTTAATTATGCTCCAAGGCCCTACATTTTATTCTCTTGGACAGCTTTATAGAAAGATTCTGCCTTCTGGTTCCTGGGGTTCCTGGTATTCAGAGTATGAACATTGCTATATCCTTCACTACCTAAGAGACTTAGTTTTGTCTCATTGCTCTGGGAACCTAACTCTGTACTGTGAAAAGCTAACATTCACAGTGTACACAAAGATAATAGTGCAGACTTTAAAACAATGCAGTTTATTTTTTATTTATTTATTTAATGTGAGGTTTGTTGGTTTGATTTTTTTTTTTTTTTTACAATTTGGTTTTCAGGCCTAAAAATCCTCTTTTTCCATGGCAATGAGATCAAGGCACACATCTAGTACCTAAATCTAGGCTTTATTTTAGAAACTCAGACCTTCAAAAAGAGCATATTCATAAATTAATTCCATGCATGAGGCTGTGTTCAGTAGTACTGAGTGATTAACTCGAGGTGCTTCAGTTAAGCCTGACACAATAATCACAACTCATCCTGGAGAATGGAGTAAGCTATTCTGCCTGATGACTATGTCTGATGAAAGGAAGAGGCACATGCATACCTTCAGGGATGCCAGAAACCTCCTTTAAGTTATATATCACTCTTTAGCCTGTGTTGGGTGGTGAGTGAGAAAGTCGGTGTGTCCCTTTGCCAGACTTGTCCGGGAACAAACACGCCAGTTGTTTGTAGTAAACCAGAAAATGAAACACATAAATATTCCTATACCACACCTCAACCTAATATGTAGTTTTGTGACTTCATTTGATCCTCTAGTAAAACAATGACTGCATTTAGCCACACTGATATACATTCTCTTCTGTCCTGGAATGGAGTGTAACCTCACAAAAAAAGACAATTGTATTGATAACTTCCTAAATGTAGTATCTTGGGGTTGGTTTGGTTTTGGGCTTATTCTTTTTTTTGGCAGAGTAGGCTGTGTATTACAGCCAGAAGGTCCCTTCAGAGACAGAATGACTGTATATGCCCAGTGGGTCTGAGTTATCACAAGAGCTGCATATTATAGTTGTATTTCCTGTCTTTCATGAATTACAATATTTAAGGATTTGTAAAATAGAAAATTTAATTCCTTTGAGTTGGGGGACTGATGTTTTTTGGTTTTGGGGTTTTTTTCGTGTTTTTTTTTAAGGGACAGTAATATTTTGGGATCACAGGATTTTCTATGTTTGGTTAGTTTTACTTCTAACACTTGGGAAGTATGATTTGTAATAATTGGTGGTAATGTAGACAGCTCTCATGGTTTTTAACTGGGCTAGTATGTTTTGGTAAAGGTAAAAGATGTTGTGCAATTCTTAATGATAATGCTTAGAAATATTTTGATTCAAAGTTGCTGACAATCTGTATGAAAAAATTGCACATATTGTCTATTGCCTGCTTCCAGAAATCCTGAAAATGTAATTACATTTAACATTGCCATAACCATCCCTGAGATCTATATTTGTTTACTGAAGATTTCTCCTTTTCTTATTCCCTGAAACTCCTGTGAACATTTTTCTGGAAACATTTCACCACTTGCTCCTCCATCAAGCTGTTCACATTCTGGAAGTCTTCAGTATGCTGTTGCAAAATCTGTAGGTAAAAGGCATCATGCATCCCATAAGAAACTGGCATTTCTGGTCAGAAGAAATAAATAAAATTTAAAAAAAAAAGTGAAAATTAAGGATGACAAAGATATCTGTCAGTTGGGGAATTTAGAGTGCAAAAACTGAGACCAGCACTGCATCACTTAGTGACGTAACACATAAGACTTACTTAGGATGGGACTAGTAGGTGAGTGAATACTGTTCAGCAACACCTGGAGATCTACCAGTTCCACCTCTAAAGGTTCAGTCCCCCAGCCCTGTTTAGATGAACGCCAGGGATCTACGGGAACTGGATACTTGCTTAAGTTCCTCAGTGTGCCCAAATCCTGGCTGCTGGTCTATGTTTCCATCTCAGGCTCAGCCCCAACTTGTTTCTGGAAGTCCATGAAGGGAGCAAGTTCCTCCTACATGTCTGAGAAGGTCCTGTTTTCGCTGTTTATTGCTTTCTGTATTAGATTGTTGGCACAAGCCACCAATGCCGTTGCATTTCTCCAGATCTAAGAAAATAGGGACACTATCTGTCTACAGAGGACCTTGTCCGCTCGGGCTCCCTGGTCAAGTGACCTACAGCAGACCTCCACTATAATGTCACCTGTCCCTGTCCTCCCTTTAATCTGGAGCCATAAGCCCTTGGTTGGCTCCTCATCCATCCCCAGGTGGAGCTCCATGCACTACAGCTGGTGATTGACATACAGGGCAACAACCCCTCCTCATCTTCCCTTCCTGTCCTTCCTAAAGAGCCTGTATCCTTCCATTCCAACACTCCAGTCATAAGAATCATCCCACCATGTTTCTTTGGCATGCCTTTGACCAAAGATATTCTTCCCCTTCTCTGTCAGATGAACCCTATCAGCCCCCAGCAGACCAGGTTTCTCAAGCAGGTCTAAGTAGCTGAACCCTTGACTCTGGCACCAATTCTGTAACCATTTGTTATTTTGCCAGATTTGGCTGGCCATTTCAAACCATTTCCCTTTTGACTAGGAGGATTGATGAAAACACAATCTATGCTCCAGAGTCTCTTACCACTGCTCCCAGGGCTCTGCAATCCTTCTTGATGATCCTCAGACTGTTCCGGGCTGTATCATTGGTGCCTACATGAAACAACACCAGTGAATTATAGTCAGTGGACTGTAACAGGCTAGGTAGTGTTTTGATAACATCCCTGATATGAACCCCTTGTAAGCAGCACACTTCTAAAAAGTGCATCAGGTCAGCAAATGCATGCTTCCTTACCTTTCAGAAAAGAGTTGCATACTATTATCACCCGTCAATTTTTCTTAGTTGCTCTGGTTGTTATACAAGGAATAAATCAGACTGCCTTATTCCACTCCAGCATCTTTCCTGATGTGATGGGTCTTTCCTATTCAGTTGGCAGAGCAGCAAAGAGGTTCTAGAAGGGCACCTCAGGCTTCAGGAGAAGTCTCTTAATACTGCAGGTCCTTGCCAGTACAGTCTTCCATTTTTCTGCATTATTGGTTCCTCCCCCTTCTGTGTGTGCCAGTGGGGGAGGTTTTTGCTGTTTACCCATGGGCTGTGGGTCCACTGCAGACTGTGCTTGGAACCAGCAATCTAACTCCTTGTCAGCACCTCTGATGTTTACTGCCTTCTCATCACCTTCTGCAGCTCAGCCACCTGCTGCTGGAGGTCCTTCACCTGGGTACACCTTTTGCAGGCAGGTTCATTGCCTTTCCCTGCCCCAGTAGAAAGGTCTAGACCAAGGGTCCTCAAACTACGGCCCGCGGGCTGGATACAGCCCCCCAGGGTCCTCAATCCAGCCCCCAGTATTCACAGAACCCCCCCTCCCCCCCCGCTGGGTGTTGGGGGGGGGGGGGGGGGGAAACCAAGCAGCCGCAGATGGCTGCCTGCCACTTCATCCGCATGCTGGGCCCCTGTTTAAAAAGTTTGAGGACCCCTGGGCTAGACCCTTCCTTCAGCCTGAGGTCTGCACTGCAGCCTCTGCCTTCAGCAGCTCTGTCTGGGTGGAGACACTGGCCAATACCAGGGTAGATGGAGAAGACACCTCAGCCAGAGCTGCACCCTTATCTCTCAAACAAGTGCCCACTATTCTGCGATGAGGATAGACTTTCTCCTTATCTAGGGTTGCCACTGGAATTTTTATCACCCTTTGGTCTCTTTTCCCAAGCTTGTTACAAGGGTTTGAAGCTGACAAGTCTTATATAGCAAAGTTTATGCATTTGCTTCTTTGTTTTCCAGTGCATATAACATAAAACATTAATTTATTTAGAACTGGACATGTAGTTTAGGTTCCACTTATCTGAGCAATGCATTTTTGTGGGCTTCTTGTGACAAGAACAATGAATGATGGCGCCAGTTACTTTCCAAGGAAGTTTTTCTTCAATCTATGATATCTGGGCAAATGTTACTGCACCACATCAGTCTTGTTATTTACTTTCTGATGTCTTTGTGTCTGAGAGAAGCCAGTAAAAAATTAAGATGCTTGAGTATTTAGTATGTGTTACCAGTGATACCAGAACAATAACAGACTCAGTATTGTTTTCTCTGCATCTGCTTTGACTAGTCATCTTGATCCATCCTTGGGTCCAGCTTTCAACTGAAAAGTGTAAACGGGGAGCCAAGAAGAACTTTAAAATTTAGGAGCTTAATAAAAGCATGCAGGCAGAGAGAAGAATTGGTATACCTGTAATATTTTACAATATTAAAAAAAAAATACAAAAAAAAAAAAAATTACAAAGGATTTTGGCTAAGATTTGTGGCAGGAAGATAAACTTAGATTTCTGACCCCAAATTATGAGGCTTCTTGAATTCTATCACATACACAGGGGTGAGGGATGCTGATGTGCACCTGGTTTCTGAGCGACAGACTACTTAGTTTTTGGTATGTTTGGTATTGCTTACCCAGAGATAACACCCTAGATATTAAGAGGCTAAGATGCTTGGGACCATAGTTTGAATCCTTGCAATGAGTGTAAACAACCTTTGTGTTGTTGAAGGGAGGGGAAAAGGAAGGTGCAACATTCTTTTGGAACTGCTTACTCAGATAATCCCTAGTTTACTTACTTGGATTGTGACCAGGTATATTGTTTCAAGAGCACCTTCAGGCTCTAACAGTAGTGCTCTGATACATCGCAGGCTGGTGAGGCACCTGTGCCCTCAGCGGTGTGCCTCCTCTTATGCTGGAGCAGGGGCCAGAAAGGAGCACCATTGCTGGTCTGCGCTAGGTGGAGGCAAACAGCATCTGATCACACCCCCCTGTTTGCTAGTCCTGCTTTGTCAGGGGAGTAAGGGAAGCTTGTGGAGGGAGGGAAGCCTGAACGAGCAGCTGTGAGGCGTGTGACTGCCTCTGATTATTTCCCTCTTTCCATTCTCCTCAGTGCCTGTATCTGGAAACCCGAACAGGGAAGTTTTCTGGTTTAAGACATATGAGAGAGTTTGTTTCATATGCTCTTCCGCTATCCTCAGCTGGGCTTCTATCATGTACCTAAAACCAGCATAAACTTTGGAGCTGATAGTATGAAATGATCAGTGTAATTAAGTATAATTTCAGATGTATTCTAAATATATCTTATCACATAGTCGTCTGTTTTTTATGCTTCTTTGTTACTAACAGAGCTATCCTGTGTTATCCAGATTTCAAGTTTATTAAATTACACTTTTAAACCGCTACTGGCCAAGCCAGTTTTACATTTGCAGTCACTGTGGCTTCTTTTGTACCCCACAGGGATGGGGTACGTGCTTTATTGACAATAGCACAGTGAAATGCACATAATTTTTTTTTAACTATTAGTAAACACTTAGTCAACAACTAAATGAGATGGGTAAATATAACCAGGCTGACTTCCCCCCCCCCCCCCCCCCCAATGGCTAAAGTTGTACTTGTTTATCAGTATACTATTTAGAAACATTGCAAAATATCATATGAGCCTGATATTACTCTGCCTTTCAGTCTTTTATTCAGAAATGTCACTCAAATTAGTCAACCTTCTGTGCTATATTTCAAAGACTATTTTGGAACACAGATATTTCCCTCATTTCAAAGAAGCTAACCTCATCATCAGAAAGTCAGTAAAGATTTATCTGTACTGTCTGCATTCCCAAATGTGCTAGAAGTCTGACTCTGCTCATGCCAATGGCATCTACTGGAGATAATGAAAGATTCTATGGGAATAGATTGAGCATGAAGATGATGCATACACCACTGCCACAATATTATGACAAATTTCTGATTTATGTACGCTTGTTCAAATGATAATGCTTATAGCATTATTTTTTTCCTTCAATTATCTCTTGAAACTCTGATCACAAATTAAAGTTGTTAAGGTGACAGAAATGTATTTTATGGGTCACATCACAAAAATAAAAATAAAACATCAAGCCCTTATTTACAAATGTGAATGATCTAAACAAAGCATAAATTAAGTTTGTTTAGGAATGGTGACTGAAGCTTTATCTTTGCTGTCTCAGACCCTGGCACTGCTCTGTGGACATCTACTCCTATTGCATGTTCTCAAAATGACAACTTGAAATATCACCATGTAGCTGAAAAACCACATCAAGTATCGCTTCATAAAAAACATCTCAGCGCTGCTGTTTTACTACAGCTGTGTTCAGCTTCATGGGCAAAACACATTTAAGTTTTTGGTTTCGTTTCTTTAAGCCTTATTCTGTTAGGAATCTGCCTACACACCATCACATTTTGCCCTGGCTAGGTTAGCCCCACAATTGTAGTGAAAGTCTGCTGGCAGGCTACAGCCCTAAGCAGATGTAGCAGATCAAAGAATACATGTCAAAAGCATCATTTTTCTTTGTCAATAGATTCAAACACATGTACATATCTTCTGCAGCTCTGAAAGACAAGAATCCCGGGCTTGTCACTGTAGAAATGAATTGGTGGTTTTCCCTGGCTGCAGAATGCCTCTTGTTGTAGAACTGGAGGAAGTTAAGGGTGAATGAGAGCAGCGTATATAAGCTCTCACACCCAAAACTAAGCAGAAGGAGCTAATGCCCTAAGAATGACTTTTACCCTGACGGTATATCAGAGCCTGCAAAATACCAACATTTTTATATACAGGCACCCGGTGCAGGGAACTTATTTTTCATGTTTTCTTAGGATACTTAATTGTCACAGTCAGCTTCAAAATGAAAAAGAAAAAGAAGGTAATAGCTGAAAACTAAATAACCATTCCTATAGTTTTTAAGCATATCATTTGAATCATTAGCTCTAGACATTTAAACTGAGACACATTAAACTGGTTAATGTGCAGAATGATAACTAAACATCTGACCACCTGGTTGATTAGCATTTAGAAAGAAATTGTACAGTTGAGAAATAGAAACCAATTACAGACCTTAAGAAAGACTATGAAAGTCACATATCTTGTAAATATGAATGTGAGCAACTTAATAAAAATACATTTTTGCCAGCTGTTTCCAGATTTGCTAAATCAAAGTAAATGGATTTTAAAAGCCACCTAGCAGATGGAAGGAAAATGCTCACATTTCCTAAAGTGTTAATGAAATTTAGTTATAGCAAAATTGCAGAAAACAAAGAATAAATACACAGATTTTAATGGTTATGTGAAACCAACAGCTGTCACAGTAAGGTACTGAAATGTAAAAAATAAAAAAGGGAGAAAATAATAAATTAAAAATGAAAACAGGTTACATCTCCCCTTTTCTTAACAAAAAATTGGCAAAATAAAAAATGTGGAAAATGTTGATTTTCATTTTTCAGATCTGTGGTAATGAGTGCCATTTTTTATTAGGCAGTGGTTATAATGCAGTGCAACTAACTCATAAATACTGTACTACTGAGACTGGTAATGATTTAAATGATAGACATAAATTCACTCAAATTGATACTTAGGGCACTGATAAAGAAGGCCAACAGCCTGAAACATTTTAAGTGTTCATTTCCAAAGTTTTAGCACACAGAATTTTGTTTCCCTACAGAGATCTTCATGCAGTTATTAAAGTTTTATATACTTACCTGTAAGACTCAGACGATGAAAAGATACAACACTTCTGAAGCATAGCAGCAGAATTGAAGTAATAGTCAAGCTGTTTATTAAGAGGCTAAAGGCTTTATTCCCCACATTATCCACAGAAATAAACATACTAAAGATAAAATTGTTTTATTGTGCTATACGGGAGAAAAGTAGAATAATGAAAGACTTCTGAATTGGCATGAGGACACGCTAAACAGTCTCCATTTTCTGCTACCTATTAGAAAAAAAAAAAAAAAAGCTACAGCATTAAACTCAGATGAAATGAAGTCCATACACCCTACAGGATAATAAAAGCTTTTAAAAATAGTTTATTTAAACATATTTTAATAAACGAAAATGTAGAGATCTTTGATAATTTTATCATTTCATCTTGTTTGCTTTGTTTGGTGACTAGTTGTGCAACGCAGGACAACAAATTTCTTCTGTTTTCTGATCCCCTGCTTTATGGCTCCTTTGCCTTCCTTTCCGACTTTCTACTTCAGAACCTCTGATTTTCAAATAATGTGAGTCCTTTTGACTTCTTGCACAGCTATTTCTTGTGATGTCACCAAATCTACCACACAAAGAGCAATTGCTGTCACCTGAGAACACTCATCATTATGTTACCTGTATTTGTAGAGAAAAGTGCAAGGAGGAAATATAAACAGACAGATAAAAAAAGACTATTTTTAAACACCGGTGAAAATAAAAATTTGTACGTCTATAATTACAGTATACAGACATCTAGCCAGTCCCCTTTGTACTTTCCTCTTGTTGCATCTCATGTTAAACACTGACTGCAAATTCTCTGAGTTGAAATATTGCTCCCATATAATTTGTAAGATACCATATATGTTTTTGTATTGCGAGAAAAACTTGATAATTGCTCCAAAAATATGGGCATAGTTTTCTTTCTTTTTTTAATAATAAAACCAGTCTTTCCCATGTAAAAATATTTCACATAAAAATATTAATTATCATTAAAATTATAATCTGAATATTCAAAATGCATTGTTTGACTTGCTTCAATTTTGTGGAATTTTTTCATTTTAATAGCAAAATATTTTTGTTTTATTTCTTGTTTTAATTTCTTTTTATTTTACAGTTTCCTAACATAAGTAAAATTGAATGGAATTGCAGTCTCTTTAAATTATGTTTTTACACATATTGATATAATTCTAATGAATATTTAAAGTTTCAAATTTTTCTTTGAAATCATAATGGAAGCAGCTTTTGAAATAGTGGAATTTCCTTTTGAATGAGAATGCTGGTTTCTGATATCTTTTGTTAATATGTTAGCCTCTTCGGAAAGTTTAACATTATTTGAGAAGTACATGTTGAGAATTTTCAACAAAATGTGTCACGTGAATGCAGACAACTTTAATTCTGAGGAAAATGTCTTTAGGATAGTTTCTTAGATAAGAAAAGTCATCTCAGCATTATCACTAGCATTCTGGACAGTGTATTCATTTGAAATGTAGTTTCCAATTTCTATAAACTCTATGGCCATCTGTCACTTGAAAGGTGTGCTATAAGCACCAGCATGTAAGCTTTTTGTATATATTCCTCTTTTCTGCTGAAAAAACTTTGTAAGGTGTTAGTTGCATGACAAAGAGACAAGCAGATTAGCTTTTCAAATCAGACACACTTCTGCCAGATGGATATTAAGACTTTTTGCTCAGGTCCAGTTCTGAAGTAAGTACCTGTGATCTGTTATTACCGCTATAAATAAACTTTTATCATTAAGGGGCTCCTTAAACTTGTATCATTCTTTTTGTGTTTGTTTTGAATTTTGAGATGTCATGAGGCTTATTATTTAACTTGGAAAATTTATTTTAATTCATTAATGTTGGGAAAAAGTAATAATGGCTTCGTGTATAGACATAAAATAGTGCTTCATTCATCTGAATTTTTTGTTTTTCCCTGTAAGTTTATGGAAGTTAGAGAATTCCCTCGATAGGGTTGCCCACTACAATATCCCTGCACTAGAAAAGGTCCTGAAGCATTAACAAAAAGTTGTATTCTTGTGTTTATATTGGTAGCCACAATCCTAAAAGACTCAGCTATTTCAATACAACTTGCAATCCATCCTCATCCCAATATCCACAAAAGTTTTGTAAACAGAGATATCTCATGTCAGGAGTTGAAACAACTTCAGCAGATTCATGTTACCCAGGGAGAATTCACCTTTATTATCAAGTCACATTTGAATGAAACATTCTATACTTCTATTTCTATTGAACTTTTTAATGCTGCCTTGTTGTCAAAGTGTCCACAATGGTAAGATAATAAAGGGTGTAATACCTTGTCCAGAATTCCTACTCTTCTACAATTATATTTGTAATACTTTCAGCATACTTGCAGAAATTGTTGGACTTCCTTCAGCCTTCAGATAGAGATGTAAAAATTTTGGTGTGAATGACACTTTAACACTCTCCTCCTCACCTCCCACCTCCCCCAGGCTTTCTTAAATAACATTTTTAAAAAAAAAAACACAAAATATCAGCTTCATATTCAGGTTTTCCCTTCAGCTGCACTAGAATTAGATTAGAACAAGTGTTAATCTACTTCTGGTGCAGATTAATGATAAAGTTAAAGGAGCTCCCAAGTCTTGCAATACACAGTGGTAGCGTGAAGGTATAATGCAAATATTAGCTTTCAAGAACTTTTTTTGGATGATGAGTGCTTCATAGCATTTTATCCATTCCAATCCAGATCCAGAAAAGTTAATGAAATGAGTTAATTCCTAGGAATTTAGTGCCATATAATGACAGGTATGTACTGTGAACATAATATATGTGACTCTGGGGCAAGATTACAGCTTTTATGTCTCTCATGAGCCAATTTCTTGTCAAGTGCTTGTCAGTCAGCCAACAAAGAGCTTTCCTCCACAGAAGGTCTCAGAGCTGGACACTGCCTGTGGGAAGGAGCTAAGCAATATGTTGATTACAGCACGCTGCAGCTGTTTATGGACCTCAGTTAAATCAAACCCAAAAGCTATTATGTAAAGATTTAGGCCTCTGTGGGTCAGGGAAAAGTGAAACAAACTCATATATAAGCTCACATAAGGTACTTTGGAATAAAATTTGTCATATATTTCCATATCAGGAGATGATGAATAAAGTGTATATGTGCTGGGATGGGATGTATTGTACCTAATGCTGTAGCAGTACATCCAGCCTCAGTTTGAGTGGGGATGGGAGTAAAGTAGTTGTGCAGCAACTATGATATCACTTTACCAATGCCTGTGTTTTTCTCAAAAAAAAACCAAAACCACAAAGGTGTCCTGACAGGCTATTATTCTGGCCAGACAGAAGCTACTTTTTTTTTTTTTTTTTTTTTTTTTAATTCTTCCAGTTTTCAGGTGCAAAAACATGACTTCTATTATTCACATTGTCCTAATGGCTACCCATATTAAAAGCATTTTTAGAAAAGCAGTCACAAAGCCGCACTTACTGTGCCTTCCAAGTTGAATGCTCTCGAAAATTGTATCAATGAAGACATGTAGAAAATCTAGTGTATAAAGCATATTTTGTTTTCTATATCAGCACTTTGGTAAGCCCAGGCTCCTTTGTAGTTGTCTCTCTTTTCTTTCCTGGTAAGCCCTATTTTCACATTTAGCAAGTTCTCATTTTTCCAGTATGTTTATACAAATGGAGTGATATAGAAAGAGTAGCAAGAGGCATTGCTTTGTGCAGGCAGGCAAAAAGTTTTGATAGGAACAGCTTCAAAAGCAGTACTGCCTCTGTTGATGCATAATGTAGTACCTTGAAAATCCTGTGCTTAGGTATACACATGTGCATGGCTATGTATAATTCTAGAAACTTCTAAAATTTTTTTCAACTCCATTACAGGGACCCAGCACACTTCAGCTGATGGCAGTGAAGGCGTTTCAGGTAGGGCCTTTTAGCAGAAGGCCGAGGTAGACTACATCTGCCAAGCTCATCGAAGAAAAAAAAATAAAATCAGTTAAAAAAAAAAAAAAAAAAGGGGAAAGCAGGTATACTCTCTGGATATATGAAGTCATGAAGCAGGTTGAAATGAATACTGTACCAAAGGTGAGGTTAAGAACAATTACATGAATGAGGAATGAAATATTTCCAAGATAAATCTGGTATTTCTCAAACTAGCATGTCTTTTGAAATTAAAGGAAATACTGGAAAAATGTTCATATGACTTTCTAGGAGTAATTATGCTCCTTCTGTTCCAGAGAGAATCCAGTTTATGCTGTGACTTTCTTTCCTAGTCTTCAGAAATGTGTCACTAGCAGGTCTACAGTTGATAAGAAATCATCTGATCATTACAAAACACGCTTTGACTCTGTTGATGTAGATGCTGTCCTGAAATGCAGAAAATGTCTTTGTTCCTTCTGATGCATTCCACTTGCAGAAGTTGACTTGTCTGTTGCTGAATTTTTAGAAGATTCTGTGACTCACCTATGTTTAATACCACCATCTTAATCAGTGTACATGGGTATTCTTGTTATCATGTTAAAACCTACTGCATACATCTGAAGTGATAAAAATATGGTAAGTACTTACACTATCAATTGTAAGTAAGTTCCAGAAAGCTTTTGTGTTTCTTGTGTCTTGCAAGATCTAGTATAAAAAAAAGATCCTGATGACCATCTTACTTATTTTCTAGAATTTTTTGGAATGTGATGATGAAATTGTTGTAAAAACTACTTTCAGGTGAATGTTTAATAGGCTTAATCTGTAGATTAAATACTAGTGCTTAATTGGCAAGTAAGTGTTTCTTGTATCTTTTGCTTTCCATTTCTGAGAGTTATGAAGATGTCATTTCTATAATGAGTATTTTATATTAATTCCAGTCCTCCTGCAGGTTGGTTGTCTGTACAGAATACATTAACTTGGATTTAGCTTGTTTTGTGCAAAAGAAGACCCCAAAAGAGCCAGCATAACTAACTTGTTTTCTACTTTTCGGCTTTTGTACTTGGCTGGTACTATGACTTACCTCATGTTCACAAAAAATGTAAAAGGTGGAAACCACAAATGAACTTTGGAAAAAAAAAAAAAAAAAGAATAATGCATAGATTTTACTGCATTTATTGGAATTCTTTGGTGCTTACAGTTTATTCCATTCACACTGTTCCCATCTGCAGCACCAGCTTGCTTTCCTTCCCTTAGGACTGCAGGGTGTTTTAATAATAGGCCTTCAAGACCCTCATAGCAACAAGAAGTCTGATAAAATAAAGAGAAAAAGCAACTGAAGTGATCCCTAGAGAAGCAAAGCATATTTTCCACTTTTCATTTCCATTTCACAACAGAATGATGGGCTGAACTAATAAAAGCCCATTGGCATTCCAACAAACCCAAACAGAGTTTGCCTGTTGGGTAGTAAATATGTTCCAAGTATTCACATACATAATTAAATAGCGTTCTGTTTCTTTAAATAAACATAATCACACAGAAGCCAAAATAGTCAAATGATCTCCTCATTCT
This sequence comes from Falco rusticolus, assembly GCF_015220075.1. NCBI lineage: Eukaryota > Metazoa > Chordata > Aves > Falconiformes > Falconidae > Falco > Falco rusticolus. Next base: position 87,747,254 of record NC_051189.1, read on the forward strand.
TATTTGGACAAGTGAATAACAAGAAAAGTTTACTAGTAGAACCTTGCCTGTTTTCATTTCTAAGCTCAGTTGACTTACAGAAATTGTTTCAGTTCACATCAGCAATCCTAGAATACTATTCATTTCTGAAACACATTGTTATCATTTGCCAGAACTGAAAACCCTGTCAGTTCCTACTAGCAGCCCATATTTTAATCGAAACCAAGTCTTCTGAGTTCAGCTCTACTATGTTTAAGTTTTGCTTGCCATTAAGCGCATACATGTCAAATTGATAGACATGCAGTTGTGAACCCATGAGAAATGTCCTGCCTAACCCCCTGCTTCCCATCTTCCATCTGTCCCAGGACTTCCAAATGCTTTCCCCTTTTCTGAACAAGGTGTCATTGCCAGCCAACCTTGTGTTACTCTTTTAGGTCCCCTGCACGGTGCATGGCGCAGGAGAGGCTGAGTGCTTCTGGCTGTAAGCTGCACTGCAACAGCTGCTGGGTAGCAGTCACACCAAACAGGAAGGGCAGGAGAGAAATAGCTCTCTAAACATTCCTGGCACACACACAAATTTTCTAATTCCACAAGATTAGCCCATAAATGTTTTGCATTTGTGCCATTAATTTTGTCATTACAGGAAGGAGATATACAGTCATTGTTAGCTCCATGAGGCCATGTGGAGACATAATGTTTTGTAGGCTTACGGCTACAAGTACACTGAGAAGACCAGAATGTCTCAGGCATGTTTATTACTTAGTTTTATTGGAACAGCATCTCTGACTTCTGATCACACAGGTTCAATGCCATGACATATGCCATGTGCACATTTGAAACCCCCCACTCCCATCCACCACCACCCCCCCCACTCCCTTCCTCCTTCTTACAGGCCTTTTACCTCAGATAGATCTTCATGTAGATAGAAAATAGTAAAAACATTTGGGGGAAAGGGTTGGGCTTTTTCCCCACACTAGTAATTCTGTATTCTGAGCATGTCAGCAATCTAATTATTGTAATTGTTTTTCTCATACACTGTGGCAAAGTTGTACAGGAAGCTCTTTCTGGCGCAGTGTAAGAAAAGTACTGTTGGGTTTGAAAAGTGTCTGCTTAGAATATGACCTCTTGGAAGCTGTGGTCACTCACCAAATAGGTGACCAAAACACACATGTTTATGGCTCTGGATGTGTGTAAGGCCTATTTTATTTGTCAAAGCTCTAGAAAAAAACAATTAACTGAGACATGGTGTCACCCTGATCTGTAAAGAACTCTGCCATGGTGGATAGGCAGTAGAGATTGCATCTCTAAGAGTTTTATGCAGAAAGATTTTCTGTTTCTATTCAGCACCTCTGCAATGGCATGACTTAATAAAAGGTGAGGCTGGCTTAGAGTTTGAAGAGCCCCTCAGATGAACTTGACACAGCATAAGAAAATCCTGTTAGTGATATACAAGGTAAAATAATTTTATGTCAGTGTTACTGAGTGAATCTAGAGAGCTGTATGCTACCTTTTGGATTGTGAAGAAATCCTGTAATTAAAAACTATTCAAAAGCAGCAGTGGTCCATGCTTTTAGCTAAGGAATTATCATCAGACAGACTTTTTAGAAGACTCAGTGTTACTCTGTACTTTGAGAAGCTTTTAACACAACTCTGTCTCAGCAAAGTTCTTTGTGAGCTGTTTATTAATGATATTGTGTCTTCAGAATGATTAAAAAGTTCTAATTAATCTGGGGTTGGTCACTATACAGTGCTATGTCTTTCCTTGGCCATATCTTTTAAACTGGAAAGAATAAAATTAAAAACTCAAGACAGTCAATCAGAAAGTGTGCTGTGTGTCTTTCTGCAGATCTGCAATAGTTATCCCTTTAGGGTTTGGTTTGTGTTCTGAAAATACTATCAGGAGAACAGAAATCCTATAAATATTTTTTTGTTAATAGAAACAGAATTTAAACAAATAGAATTTCTTTAAGAAAAATGAAATTACTTTTGAAAATAAAATGTATTTCAGGATTTTTATTTGATTTGAACAAGGGGTTAAATAAACTGTTCATGCTTCTCATGAAATTGTCTCCTAGTGGCCTCTAGTTCCACAACATTTCAGAAAATTTACAATTAACTAACTCAAATGGGAAGACATGTAATAAATATCCTTCTCTGATTTCTTCAGAGGCTGTGTCTTTATCACTATCCATTTTGGTCAGGGAGTGTCAGTAGATACTCTTTCAGAAGATCAAAAGTTGATTCAGATTTGTCTTTTGTTTTTTGTTTCATGGTTGAAAATACAATACAGAACACGGAAAAGCAGGAAAGAAAGTTGTTGCTGTCTTCAAAGGATTACTCATCTTTTCTCTGTGTGATTAGTGGTTTTGGGAAAGTAAACTTGTACATTTTTTGCAGAAAAAAACATGTCTGTCAGTATTGCATGACAGTCACATTAAACATTACTTACCGGAGAGTATAAAGGAGAGCAGTCCTTCAGGTACCTCAGTTCCCTTTTTTTCCATCAACTCATAATTCCAGACATTTTTTGTCATGGCCCCCTGTAGCTTCAACGTTTGGTTTGGTTTTTTTAAGTGTTGAGAGCAATTCCAGACAAGAACTCTGGCTAGAACACTTCTAAGTTCACCATTAAATCAGCGATGTTATAACAAGTACTTCACTAGTAGCATAAAGGAATATCATTTCACACATTCAGCATTGTGACTCTTTATGTGACTCTTTTTGTTTAAGACATTGTCTCGCGAGAATATTCCAAGGAAAATGAACTCAGAGAGGGACAAAGAGGTCTTCAGGTAGTCATTTGAAAGAATCTCTGTTGCACGGATGAACTTCAAGAATCAGTGACATTAAAGTCATTATTATAATTTCTTGGGTTCACATGCTTGAAAGGGAATAAAAAACTTAAATTCAGAAACCTACTTTTGGTGCCTTCATGAAAGGAAAGTGCTAACATTTGGACAAATTCCAAGTCAGGTAATTACATTTTACCTCTCTAGAAACTGTAGGAAATTTTATTAGATACATTATTCCAATTTTTAGAACTCAGCTGTTATGTTGTGTTCCTGCAGAAACATGAAAGCAATTATTTGTAGAGCTTTGAAAACCAAAGGATTTTGTTCAGGGAAAGAAGCAATGTTTTTCTGTAGACATGAAATTGGTTATTATGAATACTTATGTTCCACTTGACATGTTAGTGGACAAAGTTGAAACCTCAAGATTAAGCCTTGCCAAAATTAATAAATTTGAGGATGATACCACATGAAACCCGTAAGAATTTCCAGTGCTCTTGCTGAACAAGACCAGAGTCTAAAAAGCAACAAAGCATAGGTAAAACTAACAGCCATTCAGGAGAGATACTAGCATAGTTATGATTCTTTCCTTTAATAATAAGGGATACATTTTGTTTTGTTTTGTTATTTTCATGTATTTTACATTTTTCAGGTTTTATTCCAAAGCAGAAATACTGATTATTCATTATAATTACAATCCTATTTTGCGGACCTAGAAGATGCAAAGGGAAATCAAATAATTACCTAACCTAGTGGCTGATCACCTGGAGTGTCAGTATTATGCATAAGTACTCATAGTTTGAGGTGGAGGAATCCCAATACCTTCCTAGACATACACAAACAGAGGAATTTAATAGGAATTCCTATGTTTTTAGTTTCCTTCTCTACAGAGCAGCTGCATGTGAATAGTGAAGTGGAAACTACAGGAATAAATGACCTATTCACTCCCTTGAATAGACTAGAGGTTAGAGCATGAAGCTGCAAGTTAAAGAGACTTGGCTGCTGTTTCCCACTGTGCCATTTACTTGCTCATTGACACTGCATGAAAGATTGACTTCTCTGTTCCAGTTTTCTCATTGTCACAATGCAGCTAATGAAGTTTGCTCTCCTCTCGGATGGAACTCTTTTAAATTCCTCTATGGAATTTAAAAATAGTGAAATGCACAGTGTACAAGCCTCAGTAGAAATGCGAAGCATGATTTTAAGATGATTTGGGTTTATAACTATGTACCTATATCATTACTATTTTATTGTTACTCTGATTACTCTTTCAGTGCTTTTGGGAATATATGAAGATGCTAACAATCTGCTGAGCTGTTATGACACTGCTTGTTGCTTCACTCTAAAGAGCATCCTACTCTTACTTGGCTCTGTAATACATAGTGAGGACAAACACCTCAAGCTGGCTAATATGGAGCATTCAAACTGATATCCAGGAGGAGCATACGAAACCAGACAGCTGTTGCTAAAATATCTGCTGTTGCAGTTGGCGCTGCTTCTGCTGTTGCTGCTCCCAATCTGTGGCCCCCAAGGTCTGAGCGACACTGATCAGAGCTTGCCTAAGCCAGGAAGATGAAGCCAATTTTTTTAATGAGAAAATTGAAGTGCTAGTGCAGAAGATTAGTACCCCCCCGCTGCTTACTGTAGGATGATGGGACCTTGGTAAAGAAAAGCTTGGTACAACAACACAGTATCCACAGCAGATTCTAGCTGCAAACAAAACCAGTATTTTGGCATCTTGGCTAAGTGGCACCAGAATACTTTCAACATCTAATTAAATTACAGTTTATATGCACCCACATTAAATGTGTGATGCTATTAATCTAGCATCAGAAAATATAAGCAAAAGTCACCAGATGTTCCATTTTGACAGATGAAACATATTTTTTTTTCTCCTCCCTAATAAAATGTCCTGCTGTCTTAGTGAATTTGCTTGCTGAAATTTGACATGCTCCAACAACTGTTTATGTAAGAGCAGAGACCATTAGCTACAGTTCCACTGTCCCAAGAGAGTTGTATGTCCATTAGGCTAAAGAATCATATCATTTCTTGCTCAGCTTTGTCTCCCTCTTTCCCTCCAAATGCCTATTTCACAGAGTGTGGAACTGCTTCAATAAGAAAAATTGAATAGCTTCTTGCCATCCTTTTTCCCGAACAGCACAGTCTATACTGTTGATTCAAGAACTTTCTTGAAAAGCAGGAAATGGGGATTTAAATCCCTATTTCAGGAAATGGAAACTGTGACTTCTAGCACCTTATGACCTGGAGTAGTATTGTAATCACTGAACATTAAATACAGGAGGGCTGCTACTCTTACTGTATTCTGTTTCAGATATATTTTGAAAGAAAAAAAAAAAAAAAAAGAGTCTTCCACACTTCTATAAGGGAAGACCTATCTGTCTAATTTTCCAGAAGAATTCAGGATGTTTCCAGTACTAGTAGAAGGAGACCCTCCTCTGCAGCCCTGGTAAGTGTGCTTGAGTTAAAGAAGGGATAAAATTGATTTCTTTCAGGGCACAATTATATCTGAAGTGTTTCCTGTCCCTCATTTTACCCACCTTTATTTTTCAGCATGTGGGATGTTGTGAATCCCCACTCTGAAGCCACTAATTCCTTTGTGACACTCTGATAGAACTTCTGCATTTTGCTGAAAACTCTTGAGCACGACATGGTGCCCAGATGTCCAAAAGTTTACCAGTGTGGTGCCTGAGTTTCAAGGCAGAGATACATCTTCCCCAAGGCAGCTACATTAGGAGTACAACTGCTGTAATCTCTGTCTTTAGCTGGTGGTTTGAGCCATGCTCTGAGAGCTTCTGTTTCTCTTTGCTCATGCTAACAGCAGCCCTCAGCTACAGCACCCCTCAGTTAGCAACACAAAATTAAGTGGGGTTGAATGTGGACCTTGGCTGCTGCGCAAGCTCTCTTATGAAGTTTGTAGCTTGACTGGGATGCAGTCTCTGGTTTTCTGCTAACTGAAAACAGTTTTCTGTTTTCTGCCTGTTGATTCCATGTATGAACTTTGCACAGCTCCTGATGACGAGTAGGACTGTGCATCAGAATGTGGAAATACATTACAGGGCAATAGTATTGCAGTCAAGGATTTAGAAATGCCCTCATGCTCTTAAGTGTCAGGCTTTACCTGTACCTGCAGCGTGCATCTGTGATATTTTGGCACTGTACTATGTGTTTCATTGTGGGAGGCACACGCTGTTGTAGCAAGGTTTAATGTGTAAATACTTTGCAGATGTCTTCCCTTCTTCCCTTTCTGCCCTGTTCAAGCTCTGCTGTTAACACACTGGCTTCTTACAATGTTATTCAATCTGTCAAAATCCTATCTTCCCCTGTATCTGATGTTGCTAAATGCAGAAATAAAGAAAAACAGGTAGACAAATATGAGTTAGTATAAAAGAAGGGCTATGCTAAATACTGTCTAGTAATTGACTTCAGTTCTGGTGATATAATGTGGTCCAATTCACATTACCAAGGATTATATGCCCTTTATCAAGTGAAAGATTAAAAATAACTCTAGCAAGTATGCACTGACAGGAAGGTTTACATGTCTACCACACAGGTGGAAAGTACTCCAGTATTTTAAAGAAAATGAAAGTATAATTTCATAGAAAACCTAAAAAATTTGAAGTATCAATTGGCATGCACTGATCCTTTATCAATAGAAAATTATCAAAGCCCAATTTCTACAGGCATTAACTTGCAGTTTTATCTTTTAATCACAGGCTCAGCAGTAGTTTGTTTTGTAAATCACTTCTGGGATGACAGTAAACCAGAGGTCTAAGGACTGTACAATACTTCCAAACTGTACAAAGCAAAGAAAGATGATTCAGCTTCCAGCATTTTGCATGCTTGGGGATGTGACCATCCAGTGAATGTTTGTCTTGAAGATGTAACACTTTTAACTTTCAGTTGAGTAGGTGGAAAGATTGTCCCATAGGGAAGATACATTCAACTTGAAAAATAAGTCAAATACTCACACTTGATACTTCTACAAATATATTTCAGACTCTACAAAAGATGAATCTCTGGTGGTACAAAAAAGAAAAGAAAAAAAAAAAGCCTCAGTTAGTGCCTGAAGATAACATTTTATCTGTTTATTCTTACTCCACACACCTCTGATTTTATATTCACCTAATGAAGGGACAGAGGCTTTCTATCACTCTGCCTGCTTACACAATGCCTGTGTCACACTGCCTGTTTAACTTTTTCCTTCAGTAAGAATGGCAGTAGTCTGTCATTTTCCATTCCATGTAAGTATTATTGTAATGTGTCATTTCGAACGTGTTTATTCTACTCTTTGCATTTTCTTCTCTTTTTAACAGTAAAGTCCTTGACCCAATTATATGCAGAGGACTGATATTTGTACTGCCGTTTCATAACATTTTAACATGAATGGTTTCTTTTCAGTGCAGCATGTGCCTTTGTTGGCATACGCACATTTTCATGTTTTGTTTAAAATGGGTAACAAAAGTAAAGTGGCTAAATATTTTTTATTTTAAAACAAAATAAGAAAAATACCCACATAATCTTCATTGTCAACATTTATTTACTTATTAATTTCTCTAGTATGTGAAATAGAATTTTCACACAGAAGGTACAGTAGTGAAAATGCAGTGAAACTAATAAAAAGCGCAGTCATCCTCACTTCATATAGGGTGAGGGAGCTGCAAAATGATATGCCCAAGGCTGTTCGGCCAGAGCTCAAGACTTCAGGTTCTGGAATCCATGCTTTGCTCCCTGAAACACCACTGCTTTACTTTTTATTAAAGCCAAGGTTCCTCAGAAGTGAGGTTTCTGGGCAGAACAGGTGCCAGAAGGTAGCAATCTACAGCTTGTTTTAAGGCTTAATTGAATGCTTCTTCATCATGTAGAAACACCGTGTAGAATTAAAGCAGAGATCAGAAGCATGACGTGATTAGTGCAAGGTTTCTTGTGATGAGCATAACCTAAGATGATAACCTCAGAGGGTAACACTCAATTTAGCAGTTAATGGATGGCACTTTTATTGTATTCAGCCTTTTGAAAGTATCACATATGACACAATCCTTGGATTTTGTGCAGAAACTTCAGAAGGTTTGACTTCGTATGGAAATTTTCAGATTTGCAACATCTTTTTTTGGAGCGGGGGGTGGACAAAGCACACCATCTGCCCAAGTTATGTAATCGGTTTGCTTTAACACATTATTATTGCTTTTGCGCTATGAACTGACTGGCTTTGCCTTTAGATGTTTTGATATTTTTTTTTCCTCTTACTATTGAAAACAGGGCATTAACATCTGCAAAGCAGAGATTAGTCATACATCATATTGATATATTTATTTTTTCTGAGCGCTGGTATTGCTTCAAAAATCCCCTTGTGACACATTGCATGAAGAAACTGACAAGTCTGCAGGCAGCAAACAACCTTGAAGCAATTCCACTGCTGTTCAGAAGTAATTAATGATAATGTTTTCTACTTTCACCCTGCACTTCTCACAGATATACATTTTTACTCTTGTTCTATGGAGACATGAAGTACTTGTTCTACAGAGATAATCATCCAGAAGGACATTTTCATTGACAAGTATTTACCTAAGCCTTACAGTCCTTATTGATCAAGACTGACACCTTCATCAAATAAAGACAGCTATAGTCATTGAAATGCTTATGTGTTCTGAACCATCTCGAGTAAATCTGTTTTGTAGTGATTATCTACAACTGGAATTTAGCTTCATCTTCTGCTTTCTTATTCTAAACATTGGGAATGGTTTTGCTTCTTCTATTTTAAATATTTTACCAAAAAATATACTGATATTTATCTGAAGAAAATAATTTTTACTGTACACTAGAACTCATTTGATTCTTTGAAAATAAGTTGTCTGTCTTTTATTAGTGATTTATATTTTTGTTGTATAATTAAAAGCTTACATGGTAATAGTTTATGGTTTAGCAAAATATACTCCTTTTTATGATATGCTAAATGTGACAACTATTTGCAGTGAAAATTTAATATGTAGCTGCAAAGATATGTAGGTGTTATTTCAGAAACCAGTGCAAAACCAGATCATACATAAATTTGAAAAAGATTTAATGATTCAATCATACAGAACATAAGAGTCAAAGCTAGCAATGATAAAAAATATAGACAACGTTTGTGTATCCTTTAAGAAAAATATAATTAAATGCTGACTATCTTTGACAAAAAAATCCTGAGGGTAAACTCCAATATTTGTGGGTAAGTCACAGTAGTTTCTACATATGAAACAGACATTAAAGAGGAAGAAAAATGTTATCTTCACATCCTGGCAGCAAAACATTACTGGAATGGTTCATGATTCTCCTACTTTCCCAGAAAAATTAGTTTTGCTTTTTGATTGATGGATTTTGTAAGAAAACTGGTTGTTTACTCTTATGGTATAAAAGCTTAATTTTGAATAATATTTTGTAAAGCTGGGATGGACAAATGACAATTTGTGTTTCGCATAATTCTGGACAGATACTACCCTGTATTATTTCTCAGATCGCATTCTCATCCAGTGGTTGCTTTGTTTTCCTTTAGGGAATGTTGTTATTGTGCAAGCATTCAGGAGGCATGACTGAATTTAATCCAGTTAGTCTGTACGTTAACAGTAGTGAAGTCACAACAGTCTCAAATCCAGTATTGTGTGTGCACACCATTTGGGACACTCGGAACGGATGAATTTCTTAACAGAATTGTTTCACCTCTTGGTAAACTAAGTAGCTAGATAAAAGCAAGCTTAAGAGATACCTAGAAAAACATAACTATTGTGCAGAAGTACTCTGTGTGGTGGCAACACCGCTCACAAAGTTATTAAACACCTTCATCCCATTCCCTGTTGATGACTTTTGCCAGTAGTGATGAAGAACTAGTCAAAAGATGCTGTAGACATCAGAAGTTTTTGTTAATCCAAAGGGAGACTGGAGGAGCTGAGAGAAAAGAAATCCGGGAAGAGCTGCAGGATGACAAAGATGGCTTAGGAAATCCCCGAGACAAGTTTGGAGTATGGAAGCATGCTGGGAGGCAGTATCACATAAGCTCATGATGTTCTTGTCTTCTTGCCTAGGCACCCATTCACAGACATATTTGGAGAGAAAATATTGGGCAAGAGTGTCCTGATCTCATACAGTACAACTGCTCCGTGGTTCCTGTATTCTTAGACCAAAAATTAATGTTTCCTCAGTAAAGTACACTTGAAGTTAATGACTAAATCTGCATTCATGTATCTTTCAGGGGTGTGGGGCAGAAGAATATCACTTTGATTCTCCTTAAAATTGCACAGTTCTGAACGTTATAGTTAATTAACTGTTATGATTAAGATTTATATTCCCATAGGTTGAGCCCTAAACCAGCAAGCCAGGCATCTCTTGCAATGTGTTAAATTGGTGGTTATGTAACACTGACTTTTCCAGGAATTGGAAGCCTTGAACTGTCATTAAATTAAAGAATAAAAGTGACATATAATTCGGATCTGACAAAATGTTATGGGGGAAAGAAGACACGGCTGTGTGATCTAAGTGTTTGTTTTTATCCTGCAGAGCTATTACACACAATGTCTTTACGCTATGTCTCTAAGTAACATGAGTGTGAAACCAAAATTCCTTTAGAATAACTGGATATTACTTTTTTCGTTGTCAAAAATCCTCTATATGCCAAACAAATCCACTGTATGCACAAATTCAGATAAATACCCAAAAGGCTTGTGAAAGATAGGAGGGAAAGAATAGCTAATTTGAGACCCAAGGCAGGAAACCCAATATGGAGGCCTAATACTTGACAGGCTGTCCTACCTCAGGTCTAGGCCTAGAAGCCCACAGGCTGAGACTGTAGCAAAATACAAGCTCTAACCACAGAAATCCATAAGAATCTAAGATTTGGAGCCAGGGAGAGATTTGCAGCACATCTTCAGAAAAGGAATCTCAACTAAGGGTGGATTATTCACTTATATAACTTTTTTTTTTTTTTTTTTTTTGGCTGTTTTTAGGAAAATGGTAGGCAGGTAATATTTTCTCCATAATAAAGTTCTAGTAAAAAGTTACAGCCCTGAAATCACAACTGATAATAATAAATTGCTAATATTGTTTATCTGCTATGTTAGTCACTCCAGAAAACTGAGCATTAAACAAATCAAATAATGGTTGCAGTTATAAGAAAGTATTTTTTCTTCTTTTTTGGTTCTGTCTTAGAAATTCAGTTAGATATTGCAATTTACTTGGGGATTTGAGGCTGTCCTTCTCCAAAATAAGGTGAGAGATCAACACGTTTCCTTCTAAATAACCTAGTAAGGCAAACAGTGGTGAATTGAATGGGTTTGTTCCCCACCAGCCATCTACCTACCACCAACTGCCTTAAATGGTTTTCGTAGTCCATAAATCCTGCACAAACTCCCTAGGTCATACACTATAAAAACTTCTAAAGAACATCTTCAGAAACAACTAGCTCTCACTACTAGAACTTAGCTGCCTGTCCTGTCCAATTTGTATGTACAGTATCTCCTAAATGAAAATTACCTTTTTTCCTCTATTTAGATCAGAAGCACTGCATAATACTTTGTGGATCTCTTTGAAAAGGTAACGTGCAATCTAAGTGCAAAGAATCATTAACAAGGGGAAGTGGATTAGGTACTTAATAAGACAGGCACATGTTTTTAGTGATGATCCAACCCCTGTAAATTCACAGGAGGAAATCACTTTGTATACTTTACTAATTCGGAATGAATGCCAGCTAGAAATGTCTAATGGATATTTGGAGCTGAAGGTCAAGTCATATATTATTGTAAAGGCATATTCCCCAAGATTTGCAGTGAGGTTTGATGTATGGCTTTGATTCTGTTTTAATATACCTGTTTCTTTAATGACTACTTGCATTAATTTGCTTTATGAAAGGAGGAAATATATGCCAAGTGGTTTTGATGTCCTAATACTTAATCCTGCTAAACTGCTTTCAGCCTTAGTCTATAATAAATGTGTGACTTTTTTGCTCACTGATGCCAAGAAATTCTTGGATGTCAAACTGGCAACCTCCCATGCAGAGAAAGGTGAGATAGTACTTATCAATGGATGATGCTATAAAAACCATACTTTCGTTGCCAGGTCTCTAATTAAATTACCTTTTATTGCCTTTTTTATTATTATTATTTATTTCTCTTCTTTAAAGCTTTATCTTGCCTCATAAGCAAGATTTAAGACCTAAATGTAGCTGTCCTTCAACTGTTCTCCAGCTAAACACTACCTGAAATCACCATCCTTTTAAAGTTTGGAAAAATAAAATGGTGCTTAAATAGAATACAGAATTGCCATGAAATAAATCAATAACACCATAGAGCAGGATTTTCAAAGTAACATTACTTAGAAGCTTAAATTCCCTTAAAAATTAGATTTCAGGACAGATACAAAGGCACTGGATGGCTAAAGCATTACTTACATGCATGTGTCCAAGTAACACATAAGGCTAGCTCAAAACCTGTCTCACAGCTTAGTCTTCAGAGCATCCATATACAGGAATACTTTAATCTTTTTAATTCCCTAGGTATTTATATTCTTATGGAGTATAAGTCCAGGTTGCTCAATCTGAGAAACAAGAGTGTCTGACACAGCAGCTTGTATGTGATCTACTCTATATACCTCCCTCCCAGCTGCACTTTCTGTGAAGCTCAATCTGTTGTATGTTCACAACACATTTTATACAACACAGCAACATTCAGATTAACAGAGGACATAGTTGCCATTACTGCTTTCATTTAAAAATATGGGGTGGTATCTGTCATGCTTGTTATCAACAGCCACTAAACAATTACAGCAGTTTTCCATTGAGCAAGAGACTTGCATTCAAAAGCCTTTCTCATCTTATGAAACTTTCACTCTGCATCAACCTGCTGAGGCCTGCTGCATGAGGAAACTAGAATATATGTTGGGTGACAATATGGAGAAACAGTAACACTCACGGAACAGAAGAGAGAGAAAGCATAAGGTAAAAGAACATTTGCCAAAAAGATGGAGAAAGAGGCTTCCTATTACAATGTTAAAATCTTTTAAGCAGAACCAATGTACAGAAGCTGAAAATGCCTGATGGTGGTGGTTATTGAAAGCAAATATTACCAATATTGTTATGGAGGATGGTTTTAAATGCTGCATAATGTAACGAGGAAAACATTTTAAACTGTATTGAAGAACTGAGTAATACCTAAGAAGCAAAGGGAAATACTGAAATAAGCTTAGCATGTTCCTACTGACTTGACAGAAAAGTTCATTTTGCTTCATTTAGTTCAGCAGCTCCCTGCACACAGGGGCTCTACCATGATTGATGTTTTAATAATGTGAAGGTGGCACCTAGTGTAGGCCATCCAATGAGGGACTTCAATATCTGTTTGAATCCGCTCTAATCACTGTCTGCCATGTGGGAGGAAGGCAACATGGGCAGTATTGTCAGCCTTATGTAAGGTCAAGACAAGGTGAAATTCAGAAATAAACCAAGTTCCTGCAAAGAAAATGACTGAGGACAAAAGCAATGATGGGCTACGTTCTGGTGGCTCAGGTTGACTGAGGCTGAAAGGCTAACCAGAATGGTTTGGATTCAAATATCAGAAGGAGAAACATTTAACATGCAAATATGCCCCTTATAGGATGATAAGTTTCATTTTTTTCTCCGTTTTCTGTAAACTAGTGGAAATGTTTTAAGGTTTGAATTGAACATTGAATATATCTGGTTTCTACACTTTGTATTACCTTACTTTCATAATTTATCACAGGTGTGGTGCTATGATATTTACTAAGATAGCCCTGTGTTGCCTTAATTGCTGCATTGTGCCAGAATTTGGGGGTCATTAAACAATGAGACTGCCGAAATAAAGATAAGTACAGGAAATACTAATGCCTTAATTTAATTCAAAAAATATTACTTAATTTGGACCATTAGAGTAATTGGTTGCAAGCAGAATTTTGTGCAATGCAGGAGCTGCATGTAGACTAATTAATACTATTGGGATAGTCAGACTCATTTTAGAGGGTTGAGTATTATAGTAAAGAAGTAAAATGTCTCTAAAAATAAAAGCTGTTTCATCTTTTGATATAAAATAGACAGAGACTTTGTAAGCATGAGCCTTTACAATGAAATACCATAACGCAGCAAAGAATAGCCAAGCACCGTGACACTTGCCTTATTAGCTTTAAAACATAAATTAATCTGTTGTAAAATTAGGAACATATTACAGGACATATGAGGGATTGCAAAAACCCAGAATTTCCAAATACAAATCTAAAACTATTCAGGCTGGTGCATTCCTAGCCTCACTAAATCAGGGAAAATTAGTTTTATGAACAATCCACCAGATGGGAAAATGTTCAAATAACACAAAATGTTGATCAGATTTATTTGAAAAGCAAGCTGCAACCATATGCATATGAGAGGAAGTAAAATGGATTTTTAGATAGGCAGTGACTGCTGTCAAGCTTGCAGCTGTATGAATTTAACGCTATATTGCTGTTTCTACAGTAGACTTCCTTGGTTTCACTTACATTTTTGTCAGCTAGTATGATTAATATTGATTCAGTTTTACAAGCAATTAAATTGGAAAACATAAACAAACTTTCTACTGGCTTTTCACCAGAAAGTACCACACATCTAAATTTTTGACAGGAGGGGTCTCTGAATATTGCAGCATCCAGAATATTTTTGCACAAACAGACCACACAGATATCATGGCATCTTTACAGCTCTGGGATTTCTCATTTATAAACCTTCTCAGATTACAAAATTTACGGGTATTCTACTGCACTGACTTCAATTCATCTGCTGGAGTCAGAAGAGGGTATATAAACAGGTATAGTTGCTTGACAATGGATGTAACTTTCCATTTTAACTTTCTAAATGTTTTATTTGTTGAATTAGAAATGAAATTTGAATTGAATTTGAAAAAGACATTAAAGGGATTTGAATGTGCGGTTCACTCTATTGAAACCAATGATGTCTAAGTGATTCCTTCCATTTTTGTTTCATAGAAATTTTTGTCTTTATATCAAACCATCAGATGCAATTTAACTTTTATTTGTAATCTTTTGTAACTTTTTTAATTGTAAATTTTCAGAAGCCACTATCGATTTTAGGTTAGGCATTTAACCAGTCTTTTTCATAATGTATTGTTAAATGGTAGAAGTTCAAGATAGTAAAAAAATCAAGTGATTTAAAAATATATCCAATTGGGACCAAAATTGCCAGCCGCTAAGAAAAAGCTGGATATCAAAAAATATTTGTGCTTATATAGGGTGTGCCATTTGAGCACTCTCAAAGCTTTGTCTCCTTTCTTTGACTGAGAGAGGAAAGTTTGTATTAGGTCCAGTGAGTACAGAGTACAAAATCATTCTCCTGAACTGTTAGGCTACTAGATCTGTGTGTTTTATTAAATCCTTATCAAGTTGCTGCTATTTTGGTGACAGCCACTGCCAGTGTTGTGTTTTTTCACGTTCAGTTCACAATAAGTTTATTCATTTTTGAAAGTTTTTTACATCCTTGACTTTGTCAAATCAAGACCGTGTTGTTGCACTATACTGAACTGGGATTTCAAACACCAGCAACTTGTATCTGGTGGCTTATTAAAGGCACAATTCCCTGTAGGAAGTATCTTCTACATTGGATTGGCATTGGTTATGTGCCAATTTGTGGGTAAAACTTTAATGCTGACCTCATGCAGTATCTTGACTTCTTCAGCAGCAGCCTCAGTCTTCAGGTAAGGCTATGTTTTAGCTATTAGCAGCTCCTTTGTATTATGTGAGAAAGATGGTAACTGAACACCATCTATCAGCAGATGTCCAAGATATAGTGGACAGCTAAATTTCTTATCCAGCCTACTTGCAGGGAAGTGGGTTTGATTAGTGACTTGAAACAGAAATAAAGAAAAAAGAAACATAAAGAAGCCCAAGTAGGCATGTTTGGGTTTTTTTTTTACTTATTTCTCACCTCCTTCCTAGTTTGTTTCTTGGTTTTGTTATTTGTTTTTTTTTTTTTCTTTTTTTTTTTAAATTTCGATTTCTCTTTCTTCTATCATTCTCTGTAGATTTATGTTTATTGGAAAATAACTGTTGTTGAATACTGTGCAGTGTCCAACAGAGGGTGACATTTCAATTGGTTGGAATATTTTGAAAATCTCAAAATAAACTTTAAATATCACCAGGTATTTAAAGACACCAGGCTAGAAAGAAGAGATCCTGGTGTCTTATCTACTTGGTTTGGAACTGGAAATTTCAAATGGTGACTGGATATTGGCAATATTTTTTTTTTTTATGATGAAAAATTCATAGTTTAATCAACCCCAGAACCAAAAAAACAAATCAAAGAAAAAAGTGTTAGCTATGTCATTGGTATCTCTATGATGTGCAAAAGAATTTCAAGTAATCTAGTAAAACGTGGGACATGACAAATTTTGCTTTGCTGTAAAAAGGATCAGGTGTGAACCAGAGATTTTGAAATGAATTACTGTTCTATATGCCAAGATATTAGTAAGCTAAATTCCTTATCTTCAGTCAAAAGACCTAATTATTCAAATTTACCCCTCCCATGGTTGAGAATCCTCTTCTAAGCTCTCTCTCTCCTGATTAACTTCCTTACCTTCACACAGGAGGGGTACTGAGACAGGTTTCCCCCCTTTTTTCCAGTTATGGAAAGGAGGACTGTTCCCAGCCCACTGTCCTTTCGCAGTAGACCAGCGATCTACACCAGGATACAGGAACATGCCCTTGAAATCTAAACCGAGAAGATTTCTCTCTCTTTCTCAGCCCATGCTGGCAGCCTTGCCAAACAGCTGTACAGCAAGAATTGACCAGTTCTGCACATTTTCATTGATTCACAGCACTCTGTGCAGCCTCTGCTGCAATTACCCCTCTGTTGCTAAGAATAACCTGACTGGTCATTTTCTTTTAAGGAGAATTAAGTCCATGGCACAACAAAAATGTTGCTGTAAAACAAGAAGAGGTTTAAGGTGATTAACTTCCTTGTAGTTTCCCAGCTCGTTTCAGATGTATGCTGCTGAGCTATTACATAGTACCTGAGGTTCCTGGAAAAGCTTTGCTTTATTTGATGTCGGTTTCTCACCGACTGCTCATAACTAAGAGGCATTGCTGCACTGCTTTGTTCAGACTCTGCTAAGTGTCAACTTAAAAGCACATTTCATTTTACAAGAAACATGCAAAACCTGGGTGCAATAACCTACACTTTAAGTTTCAGAGCAGAGATACATGATTTACTCTGTCATGACTGAACCTTACAATTTTATCTCAAGGATTAGCATATTTTAATTTTTTAAAAAATTAATTATAAAACCCCTAAATAGTATTTATAAGAGGGAGCATTTTTACAAAATAACTTTTAATTATGTTGATTAAAGAGAAAAAGTTGAAAGGTCTACCTTGAGCTTTCAAAATCTGAGGGGGGAAAGTGCCTTCCCCTTTCCACATTTGTGATATTTTTTCTTTAAAATGTATTTTAAAGATCTTGGGAATACCATCTGTATTTTCTCAAACAGAGAGGTGGTGGGTTTTTTTTTACTTCAGAAGGCATAAATATGAATGCATCTTTGTGGAGTTCATTAAATGTTTCAATGACATGATATGTGCATTAATTTATCTTAAAAAATTAACCATGTTGTTAGTGTACACCCATGGACACAATGCAGAGGGATGATAATGAAGACTTTAAAGGCAGATTCCATCCAACTGCTAAGATCAGCAGGGGGAATGGGGGTGGTGGTTTGTTTAAGATTGAAGTGGGTAGAAAGAATTTAAATGGATCTCAGCTGGTTTTTTCCCCCACCGGTTTTAAGGCAGATTTCCATACTGACTGTTACCTACCTGGCTTCTAGAGTCCATACGAGATTTTCCTTAGTGTTACAGGAGGCCACAAATGCTAAGATCATTGTGAAGTATGAGCCTCTGACTGTGATGTCAGTGTCTGCTATGCAGTTTCTTCAAGTTTCTTTCTACTTTACATTAGGCACTCGGGGCATAGCACAGCAAGCCAATTTGTTACAGTGCATGTGAAACAGAAGAAGCGATAAGCATGAGAACCCAGCAGTCCAGATTATGCTCTAACTGCTTTTTCTGTCACCATTAAATAAGAGGGACATACTGTCGTTCTCCAGGTGGGAATGAATTCTGCCAGTGACGTGGACTTATCAGTATTGAAGTGTATGTGAAACCTTGATGGGATTTTTTGGAAGGACACAGGCATATGATGCTCTGGTCATACTGCCAGAAGCCAGAGATATTGAGACACTTTTTTACTTTTTCCTGTAAGGTCAATCCTCCCTAGATTACTTTTCCATCTGGTTGTACGTCTGCTTCATTCCCTGGCTCTGCACTAAGTCAGCTGTTGGCAACTCCAACATGACAAAAACCCTCTTAAGTCATCAAAGCCCCAAACTTGTCTTCTGGTACACATAAAAAAGCAGAGATTAGTGGCAGCGCCAGCTTCTGTTTTCCAAAAAGGAAAGTAGGTTGACAAGAAAGCTCATTCATGTCTGTCTTTAAAGGTTTGGATATTCATTGCTTTATTAAGTAATCATCATTTCAAGCCTCTGAAATCCCAAGCTGAAAGACCAATTAGATATTACCCTGACTGTGCTGTTTGCTCTAATTTAGATTTATGGCTATGTCAGTTTAAAGAATGAATCTCTCATATCAGACACAGAAGTATTCGTTTCATTTTTCCTATGGAATACAATGTTTCATTCATTGGCAAAATTCCCAGACCTTCAATATGATGGGAATAAATTATGTACATTTACATGGCACTTTTGTGAATTCTTAATTAGGGAATAGTAACTGCGCTCTGAAAAGAAGCATTTTATGCAGTGAGAAAAAGAATAAATCCATTAGCCCCTATGAATTGCAACATTTAGCAGGAATGGCAGATTTATGTTTGCTTTTAATTTTCTTCCATTGTGTTAAAATGCCCTTTAACCTTTGACTATTGATTAGGAGTAAAGAGTGAATAAATTCTGCTTGCTTTAGAGGGAAACTTTTAAATTTGAAAATTTTAGTGCATCATATCTAAGCTTATTAAAAACAAGCAAACAAACAAAAAGCCCAAAAAAGCAATATAATATTGGATTTCTTTACAGTAACAGAGTGGCATAGTTCTGGTCAGTGCAAAGGTTAAAAGTTTTGTGACCTTTTACAATTCCAGGTATACTACACAGAGAATTAGATTACCAGCCTCTTCTTGTAGCTATAAAAAGTGTTATTTCTAATGTTTCAGAGAGAGAGAAAAAATATATTTCACCCTGCTCTGCTAGTACTACTACAGAACACCATGTAGTTCTCTTAAAATTCCTGTTGTATTTACCACTATCAAAAGAAAAAAAGTGCTTCTTAGTTGCAGCTCAGTCTTAAGCATCTGGTCTTAAGCATGGAAAAAATTAAATACCTACTAGGCAGTTATAATTTTAATGCATCTTAACTGTGCATATCTTGACAGAAATTTTGGCAGTAGACGTGAGTGCATTCATGTCCATATATGCAGTTATAATATAAAGAAGATGTAAGAGAATATAAAGACCAAGAAGAATAGATGTTGTTCATTATTAGGATACTGTTAACAGGATTAATATACCTAGTCACTACATGCTGAAAACCAGAAAAATACTAGTTATTTCCTTTTAAAGGGCCTTGCCACTATTGTCTTGTGGTCCCTTTTCATGAGCAGCCTAAGCTGCCACGACTGAATCTGGGAGCTTGAACACATCAAGCAAAATCTCATCTGAGAGCTATGCAGGTACATGAACACATGTCATATCTGCAATGTGTTTAGGTATGAGTAAAAAATACATTAAGTGGAAAGTTGCTACACTGTGTACCAAGTTGTAACATACCTCCTTACCACTTACTGCCATTTCATTGTGCAGCTGCTGCATGTCGCTACTGGGAAAGAGTCACAAGGGAAGATGAACAAGGTTATAAAATTTCTGGTGGGGATCAATCCCTTGATCCCCAAGGCAAGAGCCAAATCTGGAATCGATATCCTTCAGCCAAGACATGAGCATCAAGCCTTAGATTACCTTGAAAGACTCTTCCCAGCCCCCTTACGCAGTAGCTCCAGGCTCTCCATCTCAGCCCTAACCATAAAGCTTGGCTGAGCCACAGGCCAGGGACCTCAGTCTCTCCAGACATGAAATATTACTCAGAGGAGAACCTGAATATCAGTATTGGCTTGCCTGGGAACACGCTTCCTGGACCACCTATGACGACAGCTCTGAAAATTTTATTTCTCTCAGCCTTAACTCAAACACTTGGTGGACTCACAGCCAAGGCACCCCAGCCCTTCACCACTAAAAATCCTTGGCACGGACAGTTTTTATGCCCCTTGATTTCCCTTGACAGTCCATTTTCAGCTCTACTCCAGCTTTTGCCTTGGGCTTTTTTTGTTTCTCAAACCTAATTCTAGTGAAATTCATGGGCAGATCACTATGTAGATGTTAAATTTTGAAAAACATATAAAATGGCCACTACCTCATAGAGGACTTTATAACTATTATCTTCCCCTTTCCATCCTTATTCTAAGTTATAGGACACAGTTTTTGCAAGACAGATTATTCACTGAAAAACCCACTACAGGCTACTCTGCAGGTCACAAATACACCACAAATCTATGGTTTGCTTAAGTGTTTGAAATATATATAGATAGATGGAAACTTGTTACTTGCAAAATTGGTTTATAAGTTTAAAGCTGTTGCACTGCACCCTATTGCTAATGTAGGTCATTGTGTGTCATTAAAATGGAGCAAAACCAAGGTCTTTTTCAAAATGGAAACGGTGGAGGCAAAGCCCGCTGTCCCCAAGGTACAAGCAAGCTTTGTTGCTTGATATTTCAGAGTACAAACATGCTGAACTGTTGCTCAGTAGGAAAAAGTGAGAAGTCTGATAAGATGTTTAGAGAAAATATTTACAGCAGTGCATTTTAAAAACTTGCTTTGCTTTTTAAGGTTCCCTTTATACTTCAGAGTTATAGTTTTTATCCTAAAATTAACAGAGTGAAGGTGAGTGACCAGCAAAGTATATGGAAAGAAATATGTGCAATTCAATATTATTCATGCAAATTACAGGCAGACAAATGAAGAAATGCTAAGACAAAATACATTTAAAGCTTTGCAAAATGGAGATTCAGACTGAAATATCATAACTATGTATTACGAGGTGTAAATGTTAAATAAAAGCATGGATTTGTTTATGAATCACTAAAAAGAATATAATTAAGTGCTAGAACAGAAGTGATAGAAGTGAAGAACCAAGTGACAGAACAGAAGTAAAATTAGGCTAAACATTCAAAGAAAATGTATAAAAAAGCATAGTGCTCTAAAGGAAGTGAAACGTGTTCCTTAAGTTTGAAATTAGAGGAAAGATTGGAAGTTAAATTGTAGGGAACCCTCTGCTGTTGAAGGGAGTCAGGCTAAACTGAGATTACTATTCTTCTAAAGTTTTTGAATTAAAAACCCTTTCAGGAAATCTAAAGCAAAATGAAAACCAGGAGTAAAAGAGGAATGGTAAAAAGAATGAAAAGGCTGAGGCAACGTTCATCTGCAAACCCATATGTGTTCAGCAAGTTGGCATGTAGCAGAAAATGCACAGAAATAAGCTGTCCTCTCAGCTTTCATGCTGGACTTGCTTTTAGCTCTGCACTGTGACATTGCTGCATGAGCTGGGCTTGGTCATGAGGAGGGGTGGGTGGGGTGGGGTACCATATAGTTTCACATCCATTGCAAGAGCTGCTCTCACTTGGAAAACATAGAGCCTATTCCCTCCCATTCTTACCCATCCCTTGAATCTGCCTTACAAAGATCCTTACCTTCTCAAAGCCGGTACGCTTGCACAAACACATGACTAATGACTCACTTTTTAGCCTTACAAACAACTTCTTAATTCTGTGTCCTTTTCTTCCCCTCCCCAAATAATTTCTTTTAAAATTATCATTAAAATTCTCTTTCTTTTGTTTTGATTTTCAGGTAAAGGGGACAAGAGTGAACACTAGCAACTATCTAGATGCAACTTTGGCAAGGTAAACAAGATAAGCAGTCACATCACTGAAAATACTCCAACAGTCAGGGTGGTATGAATTTAGTGACTCGTGCAATAAGTACCAGAAAAAAAACACCCAACATGCATATGACTATTTTAATATTTGTCTTTCTGGTACTTAAAAGTATGTTAAATGTTTGAAAGGAGGGTGAGGAACCAGATAAAATATTTTCCTTTTAGAAATGTTGGTTTACATGTGCCAAACTTTCAGAGGCATTTGTCTTTGTTTTAGGTCACAGAGCTCAGCTGTGGCTGCTGCTTCTGCAAACAGAAGTGGGGCAGAGCTGAGAAGTGCAAATAAATGCCACAAGCTACCTTATCTTGGAGGCCCTGAGCACAACTTATGCTCATGGATGATGAGTTCGGTCTCACAGCTTATAAATCACTGTGCATGCACCACAAGTTCAGAGATTCAGATATTTTGTGCAACGCTGTAGGTAAGAAGCGTCCCAGTTTTGATGAGTTGCCTGTGTCTGCTGGGGTTCTTTCAAGCTGTGAACTAGGTCACAGATCCTGTGGGACCACTCTGTAAGAAAATACTGGTCAGAAACCAAGATATGGGGTAGACAGTAGAAAATAGATTAACCCGTTAGAAACCTAAAATACACATTGACAAAGAGTCTACCTCAGTAATTCGGATATCAAGCTGTGTGGAAACAATTGGGCTAAGTGATCTGCTGATTCTCTTACATGTTAAGATTTTGTGATTAATTTCTAGAACGTATTCAATTATTCTTCACTGATGTGAACTCCAATTTTAGAAGTGATTAATTATTGAGAAACAAAGTCATACTGACTTTGAATTAAACTTAGAAAATAATTTAGGTAGTCTTGAAAAATTTGCAGAAGTTATTTAATGATTTAACATCAGATATTAAAGGAATGTTTTTCTTTATGCTTTATTGTTTTTCTTGATGGTTTAATGGTTGTTTTAGCATACCTTTTAATTTTGTTCTTATTGTTAAATATTATCAACATATTTCTTAAAGATGTAAACTTAAACATGCTGAATTTTAAAAGGTATGGCCTTTGACAAAATATATAAAAAAAACCCCAAACTAAAACCTAGAAAGATGCAACTCAGTTTTTCTGAACTAAATTATCCTCTTTGCTTTCCAAGTAATAAAGTTTGCATAAATCCTTTTCTACTGCTGTTACTGCGTATCTTATTATAACATTATACCTATCACCCAGGCCAGTATGGAAGAATCAGTACAAAATACTAATCTCAATATTAGATTATCCTACTGGTTGTGAAACCTGTTGTTGATGGAGTATGTAATCCTGTGGTATTTACAGTTTTACAACTAGTACTTTATCAAATTCTATGAAAACATACTTTTTGTTTTTCTATTCATGTCGTGCTTCAGAGAAGGAGCAAGTTCTCTTCTCTCTGAACTCTGCAAAATTTTTTCATTCACATCAAAGAGGCCTGACTAGCCATGTGCAGGGAAAAATCTTACATAACTGGAGAGAAGTAAACATAACTGAAGCGAGATAAATTACTTTTAAAATTTATAGAATGAAAAAGTTAATGGGATCTGTTATAAATGTTTCGAGCATGCTATCAATAAACTGCTCTCATTAATTCCTACCCAAAAGCTGTCAAAAGTCTTTCTACGGTCCTCTCAGATTCGAGAGGTTTTTGTAAACTAGAAAAATTAAAATGCTGAAGTTCCTCATCAGTCTATGTGGTGCATGATTTGAATTGTCAATGAATTACTTAGCACTCATTCTTCCATATTTCTTTGCAGCATACCATTTGCCAGCTAGAAATGTGAAATTTCACATGATGGCATACTACAAGTTTCTTCAAAGGTATCTGGTAAAACCTGGCACATGTTAATTTTTGTAATTTTCCAGGACTCAGAACTTTGTATCCCTGAAGCAGTCATTAGAAGTGGGAAGGCTCATTTCATTGATTGCACTGTGAGAAGGCTGTTCAGGTTCAGATGGAGCAGAAATGTTAGTGGAATATCGGTTAAATGCTTCAGTGGTCTGTGAAAAATCTCCAGTCATGCTCTTATCACAGCTGATGAATTTAATTTTTAAAAGGTGCTAAAACTGAGTACATCCTCATATTTTCCAAAGCTGCAGAAGTAACTGAATATACACAAAATGGTAATTTAGATAATAGCAATCTCTTTGATTTTGTATAGAAATTATCATCGTGTAGAATCAGTCAGTGAAGAATTCTTAAATTATCCCACCAAAAAGTATATAGTCGAGATATTTTTCTTTGGTTTTAATGGATGAAACTGCCAATAAACATTTCTGTATATATCCTGCGCTGTACTAGCCAAGTCAAATACTGTAAATGAGGATCACAAAATCAGAAATTAACATATGAAATTAAGGCACCAGCTGTGAAACTATAGACAGGATTGCCTGGTCACTTTTATTTCATGTATTTGCACAATGCTTTTTAATTATTTTTTCCCCACGTATTAGCATTATTATTTTCACTGGGTTTCAGCAAACAGCTCTTCATTTGCTACTATAGGTTTCGCTTGTTTTACCTCTATGCAGCTCCTTTGCTTTTCAACATCTGGTTACAATAAGAAAAACTTCGACTACTTTGGTTTTCTTGGAAATTGCAATAGGAAAATGAACCTGTAAGTGGTCAAAAGTAGCTAGATTAAAAAATCTGAATGTGATATTTGGAAAAAAATATTTCTTTAGCATTCCTTATTTTACTTGAGGGGCTATAGCTAGTCATATGCCCTTATGAATAATCATCATAATAATAAAAAAACCACAAACAAACCAAACAGAAAAGGCCAAATTTGTTTTATTTTATTCTAACTAATATTAAAGCCTTATTACAGACTGTAGCTGATGACTGCCTGGAGTCATTACCTGTTCTACAGCCTTCAGTCAGGTTTGGGACAATTTATATCTGCAAATTGAAAACTGGGCAAAGAAATAGGCTTTCTGATTTGCTAGTATTTAGCACATTTTAGGGAAGGGCATATTTATTTTTTTTCCACATTGTAGGCAAACCAAATGCATCACAAATTTCATTGTTTGTCTTTTAAATTTGAAATACTCTGGTGAAACATGAAACAGTTTTGTTGCTGCATTTTAATTAAAAGATACATTAATACAGTGACTCGACTCACTGACTAAACAAACAAAAAATGATTAATTCTAGTATATTGAACTGAGCCATTTTGGTTTTGAGGTTCATTTCTATTTGACTGAAGAACGAACAAATTGTTGGATGTAAAAAAATTTAGAAATTTGGTAACAGTTTGAAAACACTATACATGGTGTGTTTGCCTGCATTTATTAGATATTTTCACCCAGATTTAGTTCTGGCTGTAACTTTCATCCCCAAGGGACTGAATTTTCAAGATCCCTTAAACATCCAAACAGAATATGTGCTATAAAGTGGATTTGCATTTATTGGTGAGGACAGAGCTTAAGTACAATATAAATCACAAAACTATTTCATTATTCCCATTGCACCTCTGAAAGGAAATCAACAGAACATTGTAAGCTTGGTGAAGTCTTTTGTGTTTGTTTAAATGCCAGTGGTAAGTAGGTGATTACAGGAGGATTCTATCAGTTTTAAGGTCATATCAACGAACAATTAAAAAAGATAGAAAAAATTACAGAGCTTCTTTATGATTAATCAAGACCAATTAAAGAGCATTTACCTTTAACATCCTACCAACAAAGTCCAAGTTTCTAGCTATTCAAAGATTTGAGCACACTTCTGAAATCTATGGGACCAAACATGAAGGGAGGCTTGCAGCTGATATTTAATGTCTGTAAGATCCACTGATGTCAATCAAACTATGACAAAATTACAGAAACGAATTATGTCCCTGGCCTGTTTAAAGATATGCACATCTAAGTTCTCACTTGATCAGGAATTAAAGCTATAATTGAAGATTTGCTATCCAATCCAAAGTATTCTTGTCTTGTTTAGCCTCTTGCTTTTTTTGATGATACCCAGTCTTGATTATGTACTAAAAGGTGTTACTAAAACTTAAGACCAGTCTTCATTTGTGTACCCCTGCATAATAGAATATAATGCAAACAACACTCTAAGAAAGTAGCATTTGCTTGAATGTAATGCTTATTCTATGTAATGTTAGTCATAGTTAAAATGATAAAAATTCTTTCATTTCTAATAACATGGACAATCCTGTCTTTTTAACCTCAGAAAAGTTTAATTTTCAAGCAACATTTGTAGTGTTGCTGTAGAAGAGAATATATGATGGGAATGTTCTTTACTGTCTTTGATATAACATTGAGTTCTGTGGGGTGTGATGAGCTATCATGGATTCTTTTGGATTCTTTGGACTGGATTCTTGGGTTGTGCTGTTGATGACAAATCAATAAACCCCCAAAATATTCAGCTGACTAAGAGTTCACACATGTATTTGTTACAATTGCCCTAGTCTTCTATGTTATTTTAAAGTTAGAGACTGAGACCAAACTAGAACGAAATAAAAATATCACACCATAAATAGACATAAATCAAAATTTTAAAGAGCAACATGGGAAGTATTCTGTCATTGTGTGGCATTATAAAATGTAAGATCTGGAGATTTAATGTGAATATGGAACAAATGGGGGGAAAAAAACCCCACAGATGCAAATCAACTAAAAAACCCCATCTCAGTAATGCAAGAAAACGTGCCTTTCCCTTTGAGGATATGGCTTTTGGACCAGGTAAGATTAAGAGGTAGCTGATGCCATCAACTGATTACAACTCCATAATTTGCTAGAAAGTAGTTTGAGTAAGGTGGATGGCACTTTATACAAAAATTGTTACAGTATGTAAATTCAGTTTAATCAAAGCACATCCTCAGAAGCTTAATTCTTAATTTAATGTAAAACAGATACTCCTGAATGAGAGGGATAACATCAGAACAGCCTTGTTTGTTGGACACCTTCCTGAGAGGAAGGGAATCTGGATTCCTTTTCCTGATTCAAGGATTATTTAGGAAAGCAGTAATTAGATGTTAAGGCACTCTAGTTCTTTCCTTTTATCGAGAACTCCAGGAAATTATTAATTTGATTCAAAATTTTAATTTAATGCAGCTGTCATTGTTTAGATGTTTGGTATTTTAGTATCTGCCAAATATTTTGCAAATAATCTTAGCAATCTTATTTCCTTGAAAACTTTTAAAGCTCTTTTTTTTGGTATACACTAATGATAATGAAAGGACAAAGTTAGCCTGGCAATTTGCAATAATATCTCTAAATATATGTTAATTTTGCATTTAAAATTTCCTTTAAAACTGTGTATTTCCTAACGGAAGGAGTATTTTCTAAACTAAAAAATTAGTTTAAAAACTAGCAGAAAATACTTGGGACATATTCAAATGAAAAGCAAATACATACCAACTCAGAGAGGTGGAAAGATAGTACTTAACACTATAAATTCAACATGTCACAATGGTGGTTGGTTGGTTATGGGTTTTTTTCACTAGGAAAATCTTCTCTGAACAAAAAAGTAAATGGATTTATAATTATTCAAATTTATGCAGGTTTTCAGGAAGGTAAGTTTGAACAGTCAAAATGTTTAGTAAGAATTTTTCATATATAGGGAATGTGAAATACGTAATTTGAACAAAAAAATGTCTGATATATAATCAGGAGATAATGTTTTGAAAACGAAAATAAGCTAATTCTTTTAAAATTGAACAAAACTTCCCCAAATATTTTCTTGCTTATTCTTAAGGAACAGACAAAATGTGTAGGGGTAATCTAATAAACACCATAAAAGTGATGTAGGCTTACCAATTCACTAGAATTTTATTGTTAAATTTCTGCTTAGAATTTGAAAATACCATCAAGCACTGGATCATAAAGGGGTGGGAAATGTGAATTCCATAGCCCTGTTTTCCTAAACATGCAAACAAATTTGTGCATACTTGGACATAAGTGAAAACATATATTTGTTTGTTCTTCTTTGTTGCAGCAAAGTAACTCAGGCTATAAAAACAATTAGTAACATTCAATTTTTTTCTTTCCTTTAAATCTCATAAGTTTCTCCACAAGTATTCAGCAAGGCACAGATGTGACCAAACTGACTTTTGTCTGCTGAGAGCAGTTAATATAAATCTGATAGATAATTGATGTATGTATTTATTTGAATTATTATTTTCTTTAATTATAACACTAAAGCTAGAAAAGACGATGTAAATAATAGCCATAGGAACCTGACTTAAAGTAGAACACAATTTTTTGTAGCAGAGCATGAAAAATATTTTCATATTCGATAGTATTAAGTTGATAAAGGTCTAGTTTTGCTTTTTTTATTTTTTTTTTTAAAAAAGGGGGGTGGCCTGGTTATGGATATTCAATCATCTGTTTCTCATCTATAGAATCAAATTGCACTTGTCATGTCACCCAACCCCCCGATTTCCACACTTCTAAGATTACAGAAATAATAGTTATAATATAAACTTTGAATGGTGAAATTCCCTTTTCTGTAGAAAATACACAGCTTTTGCAACACTTACAGACTCATCAAGAAATATTGTAAAAGATATTTCCATTGCCCAATAAAACAGACTGGCATGAAAAGGGATTTCTGAAAGTTTCTGTATTGGTTAGGTATATCAAATATCCGACCTGATGTCTAACTTGCATCAGTAGTTACCCAAATATCTTTGAAAGTCTGTTCCTATTCCTTTACAGTTCTGTATTCTCAGCATGGAATTTAAATGAAAACTAAAGTATTTCTCTGGTGGTGGCTGTTCCCACAGAAGTTATTTTCATTTAAATGAATAAAATGGAAAGTATATTAAATAGCAATAAAACAACAGTTAGTATCTTTCCCAATTTCAAAGTTCAGACATCAGCACAGTGTATGTTTAAACTGAGTTGACTTTAATAAAGTTTCTGCTGTCTTAAAGCTTTTCTGCATATATGTGAGTAGCACTTATTTTATCAGGGAACAGATTGCTATCCACTGCAAACACTGCAGCCATTTCAACAAGTATTTTCCTGGCTAAGACTTTTGACATACATAATGTGTATGTCATACAAAGATGCTTAAGGCTTTAGACTACAGGTAGGGGTTGCGAAGTCATCTTAGGACAAAAAAAAAAAAAAAGTTAGAAAGTAATTCTCTATCTTGCTAGGGAATATTTACACTGTTAACTTGTATTTACCACTAAATCAGCTTCTGTCATGCTTGTTCCAATGACTCAATGTATCATTTGGACAGAGCTCCCAGCAGCATGCTAAATATACCCAGCTCTTCTGTAGTATTTTCTTCTGAAATTTACTGTTCAGCCAGCCAGTGCTGTAACAAATTGCCTGCAGTGAGAACAGCATGTGTTACTAGAAGGTTAGCTAGTCTTCAGCTTCAGCATCTGCACTACGGAGGTTACTAGCAAAGTGTTAAGGTCAAATGCCTTTCTTAAAACCATATTTGAAAATATTTGTTATGATACAGGTCCTTAAGGCATAGCTATGTATCTGTGCACTTAGAACTAGGCAGCGTGTTAGCAAGACAGGAACTGAAGTGATATGATGAGTGCTGCAGCATAAAATAGACATTAAAACAAGAATGAAGTCTTTCCTGTTCACTGTGTTTAATATAAATTTGGTGTTACATTCATATTTGTGCTTTGAATGAGTTTGACTAAATCTCTTAACATTTATATGTGTATAATTTTTTTTTAATTTGTAAAGAAATTGGGAGTACTAATGTTGTTAATCATCTTTCTCTTTTTACTGGAGGCAGATTAATCTCTAAATAGGACCATTATGGCATATTTCTGTAGCTGGCACTGCATAAAGGTGGTCTCGTAAAGGTCTGGGACAATATGCAACGACATCGTGACAGTGTCTTTGCTTGCAGAATGGTTGGGTACTTGTGGCTGTTTGGTTTTTTTTTTTTCTTTTCCTTACATATAATGTCTCTTTTATCCAGGAAATGCTTACTGACCACCCTTTGCTACACCTCTGTTTTGTTAAATTTCATGTCTATGACTTTCAAGAAGGTAAGTTCTTACACCTTTTTTTTTTCCCTTGAAGAAGACTTCAGGATTTGATCCATCCTTCCTGATCCGACATTAAAATCAAAGTAAAAGCTCCTCCTATTTTATGAAGAAACAAATTAAGTCCATCCTGTTCAAAAGTCATGTTTCATTCATACATAAACAATTTTGGGAAAAGACAACATATGAAATAGTATGCACTATGTTTCTTTAAGGTTTTTGTTTCTCTAAAAATTCTGAATTTATTACAATTCCTTCAAAGATAATTTTAGCATGCATTGTACAACTTACAAAAGAAATATTGAACAGTGTGTTTCCACCCACTAGATCATAAGCGAGTACCTCAAAATAGCTTGTTTCTGTCAGCGAATGTAAGACTCAAGTTATCACTTGTGAAGTATTGCATACAGGTACACCACAGAGGAATTAAATGCTGTAACATCTGTGGGAAAGCTATAAGTTACTGGTAAATATCCTTCTAAGCACACGTGAGAGAATAAAAATCACCTTGCTCTCTTCTTCATGTGGAATAATTATGTAATTCAGTTGAACATGCGTATGTGTGCACAATACAGTGCAGTTACTCTGTCAGAGACAAATTCAGCCCTCTCAGAGGGTGTGAACGTAGTTGATTCTTTGTATAAACTTTTAGTGGTATACAGGCACAATTATTTTTTTTACAGGCAACAAGTATTTACAGCTTCTAATGCACTGTTGATACCAGTGATGCTAGAGGAAAAACTCATGTGGAAGAATAAATACTGGAGTATCTACTTTGTTCTTTATAATCCAGAAAGCGTTTGGTCTGCTCATATTCCGAGCTGACTGATATGGTACATGATTGTGGCCAGCAAAGAATCTGCTGAGTGCTACTGAGTTGCCACCAGCCACGTGCAATCATCTTTTAGGGTGACCAGAATGTTATGGATTGATCTGGTCTACATCAGTCAAGAAGTCATTGCAGAAGTCATCTGATATAATAAAGTTGTAAGAAAACTTAACTTCTAGAAGCCCAAATCCAATCTGCCATTACTATTTTGTATGTATGTGATATTTCATATTTTAAAATATTTGTCAAGTCCCATAAAAGTTGAAAGCATTAAAGTTAGACTGGCATATGTGGAGAAACAGTGTAACATTGATTCTTGTACCTATGTACATGTCATTAGGTAGCAGAACAGTGGCCTTTGCAAAGTGTGAGAAGATATGCTGAACAGTTACACACTTGTATTATAACATGACCAGCTCAAATAAAATTGCATTCAGAATCTCTGCATTCTGTACCCAATTCTCCAAAATGCTGCTTTTGACAACTATACAACTTTAGGTAATGATGATTTAGCTGTTGACCATTGCTCTTATTGTAACCTTATGAAAACCGTAAGGATTTCACTTATTTTATAGCAGTACAGAATAGACAGGCGACATCATAACATTCTGACATGTAATTCTGAATTTGTAAAGAATGTGTTCATTAGAAAACCACCATTTCCTTATTTTCTTCTGTGAACCTTGCAGTATCACAGTCATCATGCAATTTTTTGTGATGTTTCCTGCCTTTTAAGTGCTTTGCAGGTTCAGATTCTGTAAAGCACTCCATCATTCTTTCACCATCTTCCAGAAGTTTAGGATTTTATTTGGAAGTCTCCTTTTCAAGTAGCAATTTGTCTCTGTCTACTCTGCATTACAAAAGCTGACATTATCAGAGCCTAAGGTTGTATGATTGCAGGCAGCAGCTGGTTTATACTGAAGTCTGAAAGCAAAGATGCCTTTAGATCTTATATTGCTTCATATATGACCAGGGATAAGGTATATTTTAGCAGGGATTTGCATTAATAAAAATTAAAGCTTTAGGATTTTACTTCAAAGGGAAAGGGAAATGTCAATGAAAGCATATCCTCTCTTAGTTGCATTAGTAGCAGAATATTAACAACACTAATGTAAATGTTTATATAGCTAGAGGCTGCGGTCTCTGTCTCAGTAGAGAAAAAATAATTCTTAGACCACATCAGAGGACTGCAGCACTTAAAATACAAAGATAAAGAAATGAGGAGTGACTTTATTTATTATTTTTTTTCAGGAGCAATAAGCACATGGAGCACACTCATTTTCAAATTGGAATATCTATTATTAAAAAGGTTAATTTTTAATGCATGAATTCTAGACAGGAATTGACATAAAAATAAATATATTAATCATTATGTGCTACCTTTGGCAAACTTTACTGGGGAAAAGTATTATTTTGTGCTACAAATAGTCATTGATTTCAGCAAAACAGCTCTAAAGTATAAGCTGCTGCTTGAGGGACAGAAAAATCTGTGTGAAGTATAACTTATCAAATACAATTACACAGCAAAATGGATTATTGCATTAATACTAGTCCATAGGAACATCCAATTTGCAAACAGTTAGTGAAGAGATATTTGAATGCAGGAAGTCCTTTTTAGTTGAAAGGAGGAAAAATGCATTGCCAGTTTTTTGGAACAAAGCACAGGTAGAAGATGTGTGCATTTGTTTTCTTGCTGTCCCAAATAATTAAGGAATTTTAATTCTTTTATTTTACATAATATAAGCAAATGTAAATCGTTCACTTAATAGGAAGTTCAGTAACATAAATTCTCAGCCAGGCATTGCTCAAATATTTAAAGCATTCACTAACTTTGGCAAATCTTTAAAATTAATATTAAAAACCCTGATTTTTTAAGAGTATAATCTAGAGATCTTGTATGAGAGCTGGAGTATTTCAGCTTTACCCTTAACTTTACTGGAATACTAGCAACCTAGCCTTGAATATGATCTCAGAATATTAGCGATTAACTTGTGTCATGTTTTGGTACTCAATGAATATGCCAGGTGCATTTGTATACTTGTGAGTGAGGTTAATAGAATCTGCACAACAGGAGGATATTTTTTAATTGTTTCTTTAGTTTTGTTGAAGCTGAGAAAAAATACATGGTCTAGGAATCCAAAAAGTAACATTTTCTAAAGTAGTATAAAATTGTCGCTCTCTCTCTCTGGATTCCTCACATATCTAGTTTAATCGCAAGTCTGCATCAAGTAGGAAGAATAAAGTTATAAATTTCTCTTGAACTTTAAAAATATTTCCTGAATCTGGAAAACATTAATAATTGCTCAGTCTTCCTAGCAAAGAAAATGTAGGGTTTTTGCAACACACCTTCTAACAGAAGTCTTGAGAGACTATTGAAGCCACTTTTCATGATAAATGCGAACTTTTCTACACAATTCCAGTAGTTTAATGAGAAGTATGTTTGGAGGTATTTTTAATGAATTTTTAGTGAATAAACAATCATTGTGAAAAAGGCAGGTAGTCACATGCCTATTCAGCAGGGTGTCATAGAGCTGCTGGTGTGCTATTTCAGCATAGGCTGGATTCTGTGCCTGGTTGGATTTGATTGAGCCACATTTGCAATTTTCCTTACCCTCTTCTGTGCAGTGATTTAATCATTCAGTCAGCTACTAAGAAAACCTGACTCAGTTCTCTTTCTCCCCTAAAAGGATTTGATCTAGTAATTACAGACTATGGGCAATATATGACCTGGAGTGAGGAGAGTGACTGACACCCAAGACTCACCACTTCTAGGAGAGTTTCCTAAACAGCATGACAGATATTCGGAGCCCCTTTTGGCACTAGAGTTTATTTGTTTGCTTGCTTGCTTGTTTATTTATTTATAGTTAATTTGGTAACACCAGCAGGAAAGATCTTGACTCCTGAGTAGATTGCTAATATTTTTACTTATAAAATTAATAAAACTTCTCTGACTTATAAATTACACCTAATTTATTGTAAATAAAATCTCATTCTGTTTTCATTTGAGAGAATGTATGTGGGGAATTCGGTCTTTTACTTCTTTGTGTGGATCATTCAATGATGATTCTGGGGGGTAATAACTAAGTGTAACAGCTCTAGGTATAATTATAATGGCATAACATCTGCTTCTCAATAAATCCATCCTTAGCATGGTTCAGCTGTAAGCCCTCATCAATGGACACTGAAGTTTAAGGCTTCCAGGTACCTCTGTTTTAACAGTATCAGGTTGAAAGAATAAATTCACAGACACTGGAGAGCCTGAATATGCTGCTTCCACAAGTAAAGTGCAGTAAATGTCATGCATCCAATTGTGGATGTGGAATGAGTTTATTGATCTGACAGTCTGCCTTCCACTTAATTCCAAATTTATAGGGCAACGCTGTTTAGAATTATACATAAAGAAATTTTGATGGTACATGTTTGAACAACTGTATTGTTGTTACTGATGTAAAAACTTGTGATTGGGAAAGACTCAAGATGAGATTTTCTCAATTACACATGCAGGAATTATTAATATATTTACTTCAGGCCAATACACAAAGTCTGAAGTACAACTCATTAAAAAAAAGACAGTGAAGGCGTTATTTTTGCTACCCCATTAAAGAAAAATGTGATTTATCAAAACTGAACTTTCAAATTACACTTAGAGACTCCCATTTACATTGCTTTGAATGCTTTTGATGCTCTAAATTCATGTTGTTTGACAAGCACTTTTTCTATCTCAAATTTTTCAAAAATTTTGGTCTGCAAACCTTTTCATTTTCTTTGTGATTCAGAAAGTAATATAGTTTAAAGATCAGGAATTCTTTCAAAATTTGTAATTCAATTCAACTTTGCTTTCAATGTATATATCACTTATAGTAACGCACTAAACCACTAGCATATCTTGACAAAATCTCACTGAACAGCATTATCAACTAGTACATTTTATGTCTGTCTTTTGACATAGTTCCTGGTGTCTACAAATGTATCACTTATGTCTTAATTATTCATCAGTTTGGATACCAGTTTTCAGATTACAGGTAAATTGCAAATGTCTTTGACAACTCAGTGTACGTGAATGGATACATGAAAAAGTTTCTGTTCCTCAGCTACATGACATTATTTTTAACTAATGAGTAATAATAGAATGCTAATTTATAGAATGAATTCATGACACTTTAAAAATTACTGATATTTTCATGAATACTAGCAGCTGTTGAAATATTCCTAATTACAAATATCACTTATCAAGAGTAGCATATTGAAGTGAAGTGGTTTGTATGCAAGCACATTTGCAAAGCTGTTACGTTCTATTTTTTCCTCTTCACTCTTGAGTTAGGTTTACTTTCTCTTAATGTGCATAATGCTGGACTTGAAATAGTTTAAAGTGAAATTAATACACAGTAATCTAATAAAATATATCTTTATTCCAGAGACCAGAAAAGCAAAGAAGCTGTAGAATTAAACTTTTGCCTTACTGAATTAGATATATTGTCTGTCACAGCAGATATATCCTGTATTATGTGGGAGATACTGGATCAAATAAATTACTTACTACATCAAATAAATCATCTGGTTAAACATACTATATTAATATTAAATCAAATATGTTTAAGAATTCTGCAGCCTACAGGTAGTTAGAAAGATATTATTTTCTAAGTCTTTATTTAAATTAAATTCACTGAACATGCAAGTTGTGCACCATCTGGTATAAGGCAGAAATGTTCTTTTGATAGATTTCTTTTTCTTTTCTATATTAGACTGCTTTATCAACTCTGAAACTGAAGTAGCAGAATGGTGGTATACTCAGTACTAGTAAGTTTTCTTACACTTTTTAATTGTGGATGAAGTTTTGTTAATGAGTGTTATGAGACATTTATATGATGACTATGATGTGGGATATTTACTATGCCTTTTAATGAAAAGCATTTTCCTGTTACATATGTGTGGAAGCCTGCTTTTTACTGACGTTGACAATTTTCTTAATTTAAGCTGCATAATATCTACTTAGAATTTATGCTGTTACGCAGATATAATGTCTGAATTTTAGCAGTTGCAGTATTTTGCTGTGATGTGTTTTATTAATTGTTTTCATTTCCTTGTTCATTTAAAAAAATGACTTTTGTATTTTCTTTTCCTTGTTTTGTTTAACCTTTGGACAAACCATCACCTTTTCTGGATTGATCTTCAAGAAACTCACATATTATATATATGGAAACCATTTAGATATTACATAGCTATCTAAAGGTAGATCTTACTGGTAATTCTGGTCCAAATATGACAAGAGTCCACTGTACTGCATATATTATATTAATAGAGCATTTGCACCTGGTTCATCCTCTGCTATATAAAATGGGGTTATAATGGCTCCCAGAACAAGGAAGTGGCCTTTAAGATCTGAGCGTATGTAGTCCTGAGAAGCCTGGATTGGGATTGGGAAAAATATCCACTTGGTTGGTTTTCCTACATTTTTTTCATCCATTAGCAGGCAGCTTTCTTCCTGCTCCAACTTAAGTATGGATGTTAGCTTAATCAATGGAGTTCCAGTGAGGATTTGTTCTATCAAGCTTATGATCCCATAAAGTCAGGTTTAACATCTCCTGTGATTTCAAGATTCAACTTTGTACAGACTGATTTCTTGATAAAAATAGTATGACCATGTGACGAGCAATGAAAGAACTGTGCAAATATAATTTAAAATGTGATTTAAAAAATAACCCAATGCAGCTTATATTATTTTGCTACAAAGAGGACATGCAGAGGAATGTCTAGAACTAAATGAGTGCTAAAAGGAGAGGGAAATGTGTTTCTTGAAGAGCTGTTTGTAAAATTATTTCCTTTTAATTTCTGATTGTTTTTTACTTGACTTTATAACATTGCAGTTAGTGATGCACTAAATCTTCGCCACAAAAATATATCTAGGTAAATGGTAGGAAGTTGCTATCATTAAGGAATTACAAGATATCTGCCATATTATACATTGCACCTAATATGATTCAGTTTGGGAATCAAGAGAAATTGCATAGCTAGTTATGCATTCTGTTGTTTCTGATTGTAATTTTAAGATGTCCCAGAGTTTAGAACAAAACCGTTTAGCCTCTATGATATACTTACTTGGCTCTACCACCACACCCTTAGATGCTAACTGCCATGGTGCTGGCACAGAACCATTCACTTACAGGGAGTTGACATGTACATAGCAAAACAGAAACAGTGTTAAAATACATAATAATTTTAGGTGTTTATCACATTTATAGATTTTGTCTTGCTAAAAAGTTACATATATATATCTTAAGATAAATTTTAAATAAATTTAGTGACTTTTTTTCAGTGAATATCCTTTGATGTGAATGAAGATGTTCTAATTCAGGCTGTGGAGAATTCTGTGAAATTGCATTTTTTCTACAGTCATAGGAAGTTTTGAAGTTACAGTGGGGTAATTTTGTCATGGCATTTCTCAGTGGCTGAATGCTTTCCTTCTGCTATGTGAATCAGAGGCAAAAGAGAACTTCTGTATTGATACTGAAGTCAGTTAGACCACTCTGGCGCAAGAAGGGCCCAGGAAAGCCTCACTGTCAAGCTGCCAGCGGTAAGCAGAAAAAAAGCAGCCCCACTCATGTGTGATTTTTCTACGGTATGTCAAGGAGGATCATTTACACAGGAGCTGTACAGCCATCGCAAGCTGCGAGGAAGGGGGAGAACCCCTTTAAAAGGGCAGTTCAGCACAAAGCATGGGAGCAAGCATTATAGTGCTTGCTGCTGTTTGCAGAGTAAGAAGTATCAGGGGGCGCAAATAGGGCCTCCAACAGCACTGCCAGCATCTGTATGCATAAGGACTGCTGCTGCCCAATTTATGAGGAAAATTGGCTTCTGGATGACATCTTCAAGTTACTTAGTACCAACATATGATAGTACAGGTAACTGAAGAGTTTTTGAGATCAGTTCCACATTAACCAGGATGCCTTTATCAGCTATCTTCAACATCTGGCACTGATGTGTCTTTCAGATGATAGCCTTCAGCTCTGTTTCCCTTTGGAGCATGATATACCTACCCTTGTACAGCAGTAGCAAGTAGGTAGAACACAAGACACTGATCTACAAAGCAGCAGTGTTTGTTTTGTACGTTTCTAGGCTGTCTACCACAAAGCATCCAAGGTACATAATGAAAATCAAAATACAAACCATTTCATGTCAGACAACAGAACTAACCTTACATACACCAGGCAGTACTTGAATAGCAAATGTAAGGCAGTGCCTGACAGATACTACGGCAAGTCAACCTCACAAAAACAGGATCAATGCTCTGCTCATATGAATGGCAAGTTAAATAAACAATAGCAAAAGCAAAACACGTGTTTTACAATAACCTTGTACAGTTTCTTCTATTGTGGGCAATTTTTTTGCTTGTTTGTTTGGAGTTGGTTGGTTCATTTTAGATTAAAGCATTTTTACAAGTTTTGAGAGACACTGCGAAAAACAAAATCTGTATCATTTTATTACCTCCTCTGTAAAATCTAAAAACATACTTCTCCATGAGAAACTCTTTAGCTGAATTATTCTAATGGAGATGTAAACATTTAAGGATATTTATTCTGTGTCTTAAATAAATTCAGGTTGATTTTTCATTCCCTTTCTCAGCTACTGACACAGACAAATCAGTATCACTTGAATTTATTTTTATTGGGGGGGAGGGGGGGGGGGGCAAAAGGTTTCATCTCTTAAGACCAATTAATTCAAAGATAATATTGTCTTACTGAAGTAGCAGAAAATCATGAAGAACAAAACCTAATCTGAGAACAGAATTTAACAAAAGCTTCATGTAAATCAAACCATAAGTATGGTTGGTACAAATACTCCATCTGTATTAGCTCACTGTTAAGCAGGTTTTTGCAGTAAAAAAAAGCAGAATCTTTATAAACTGTGAGACAAGAGACTTATAGCAGGTCAGGGTTTCACTAATATCAAATATAATCAACGTCAGGCATAATTAGTGTATTTTTCATATTCTTTTAAGGGTAGCTTTCTAAAATTAATTTCAATGTTTTCATATTTTAAAATAATGGTGAATATGGCTAATTGCTAACATTCATGGCATGATATGAAAAATAAATCTTATACTTTTGCATAGAAAATGGGAAATTAATATAACTAAAAAGCATCTATTTCTGAACTTCCCTGTGCTAGACCACTGACAAAATCAGGAAGTACTTCCTGTCCAAAATTTCAAACATTTTTATTCAGTTTTTCTTCTCAAGTGCAGTTTCATATGCAGTGGTATATAACAATATCCATATGTAATGACTAATGTAATCCTAAAAAATATTTGTTTTGTTGAGTACAAAATAATTATTCATCTTTTCCTTTGTTGTATAGACATCATGATGATGGTCATAAGATAAAGCCTGGACTAAAACAGATGCAAGAAATGGGCAGTAGGTGGTAAGCAGATTATTTAGCCTCACATTTGCCAGTTTGCCGTGAAGTTTGTGATGCATTTCTGCTTTGTAGGGCCTGATGGGCACTCTCTATTTTCCCATTTCCTGTAAAAAAGGGGTTTCAATAGACTTCACAATATTTCAAAAACATTAACTGATGAATAGGAAAAAGAAAATCAGCCAAATGGGGGGGGGGGCAGGGCAGGGGGGAAGGGGAAGCAAAGGTATTCCTGAGATATAACCTAGAGTCTAAGCTATAGAAATTAATTTTTTAGCTGGATGAAAGAAGTTCTTCCAGGAATGTGCTATCTTCTCTCTAAATTAATCGGAAGATAAATTTGAACTTTAGCCTTTGAAATTCCAGATGGATATACTCCCTGCAGTGCTAGAAGAAGGAGGAAGTAAATAACATTGCCCCACCATAGTTCATATATTTGATTCTAACCAAGAGACCCAAATAATTACTTTGGTCACATTTTTCAAGTGACCCAAAATAATCATTCTTATTGTTATTTTGTGGGCTTTTTTTGTTTGTTAACAGTTTTGTTTGTTAACAGTCAGTTAAATTTAAAAACCAAGCAAACTGACTGTTGCAACACTAGCTTTTGGCTGACTAAATATTTGTGAGGTAAATACATCCTAATTAACATACATTTGTCAAAGGTAAACTTGAGAACTACTTCATTAAGTTTTTAAATGCCTAACTACTTCAGAAACTTCCAGTTCTGAAAAGCTGCTCATATGAATAAAGGATTTCCATTTTAAGAATTTGACATTTAAAACAAAACAAAACAATTTGGTATGTCAAAGATAGACATGGATCAGCTCTTCAGTGGTTATGCTGTAGCTACTTGATTTTCAGTGGCATTACAGAAATCAATATCTACTAGGTAATTAATTTATTATTTTCCCAACAAATACTCTCTTTCAGTCATGGATAATAGGTGGTATAATTGCTCTATGATATTAATATAAAAGATGTTGACATTTTTCTATATCTTTTGCATCAGGAACAGTCTTTTAGTAATGACTTCAAATAAAAATTCCTAAATCTGTCAGACCATGTTAGGCACTCCAGTGTACTGAATTCATTATACACATAAATTTACAGGCATTTTCATTTGTTTCACTGATACCAGTTTTTATAAATATTGGTCTGAGTGATTTCACATGGCACAATGGCTTTACCTGTTATCTTCATATTATATTCAAAGAACTAAATGAAACATCTTTGATGATGAAATATACTCTAGTATTGTGGCATACAGTATTTTCACTTTAATCAATCCCAATAGACATATCTTACTATACCAGATCAAACAAATTGCACTTTTGATTTAGTTTGAATCTAGTGAGGCTGAATAAACTACATTTTTTCCCCTCACTATATGGCTGATAATGAGCAAATGGATAACCAGATGGCATAATTTTTGTAAAATTTCCAAGACATGTACTGTAGCATATAAAAAGACACATTCATAAAGTGTCCTATTTTCTGGCACGTATCTCAATTCATTCAAGTACAAATTATTTTGAGGAAAAAAGTTCTTGAGAAAACATAACAAAAATTAAACACTTCAATATGTGTAAGTTTACAAATGGACTTTGTTAATTTCAGTCAAAATAAATTTATTTTAAATAACACATTTCAGGAGGAAATTAAGTCTTCCACAGTAATCCAGAACAGGGCATTTGAATGACTTAAATCTTTCATAAGAGAAGGCAGTAATCAGCCTTCAGCAAAGTCTTGTCTGCACAGGAGAATCTCTAGTTTTGTTATACGTACCTTATATACATGTAGTATAGAAAACTTTAATTTCTTGGTGTTCACAAATGTTTGGGTGGTTTTGTTTTTTTTGGGTTTTTTTGTGGGGTTTTTTTTTTTTTTTTTTGTGCAAACACCCATGGTCTGTTGTTGCTATTGCTAAAAAAGATTAATATATTGTGATCTTTGCCATTTGCATGCGAGATCAGATCTCCTGAACATGATGGACTGTCACTGTCCAGATGATGATGGGATTCTCCCTTGCAAGAGTCCTTGGAACATCTGCTGGGTCTGGTGAGGCACCCTGAACTGCCATTCTAGTAATTTTTCGTAATTCAGCTGACCCATGGTCTCACATGACCACTTCAGCATATTTATGATTTGTTTGCTGTTGATCATCTATGTACAAAAGACTCACTGCCATGTGATAATTTAGGCACCTGTAGGAACAGTTTCTTTGGACTGTTTACAAGCACCTTACCTATGAACAGTTTGGTAAACTCTACATGAAGAGCTGCCTGCAGGGGTCTCTGGGATGGGCAGATTCTCAACCCAGGCTGGTAGTTGAAGCACATGTTGAAACACACAGGCTGTGCTTAACAGTTGGTTTAGACAGCACGAGCTGCCTGGAGGAATCTCTGGGACCATTTGAAATTTCCACCTGGACAGCTCCTCAAAAATTTGTCAAATGCTTTTCTGCAGCATAATGGCTGAAGGCAGCTCTAAGTTCTGCCAGTCACCCAAGGTATTAATGATTAAGTTTACTGCACATGTACACAGGAACAACATATGCTGTCTCATACAATGACTGATTGATCTTATCAACGAGGGTATCCAGATGTCCAGGACAGGACTAAGGAGTGTCAGTGTATGTAGGTGTGCGTATGTTTACTGTGAATTAAATGAGAGGTGAGTAACAGAAAATATTTCATAACCACCTTTCAGACATTTGCAATTTCTGCTCAGTTTATGTTGGCAGTCAAATGAAGCGGGAGAGGTGAGGTGGGAATACTCCTTTTCCTTGAATTTTCCATTCGTGAACTTTGATCTTCAGATGAAGGCCTCTTCCATATCTCGATTCCCAAATAAGCTGAGCTCCTGTTATCAGATAGTGGTATAAATATCAAGACCTATATTTAGAAGAGAGATCTCTCTTTACTTTCTGTGCTTCAGCTGAGAAGCAGGCTGACACCAGAACCAAGGAATAGCAGGGAGAAAAGGCACTTTTTCATAAGCCAGAGGATTCAATGAGAAGCTGAAAGTCCTGTCTCACTGTGACCCACAGTGTGAGATTATATCTTCAGGAGAAGCAGTGAGGTAAGCACACTGAATAAGTAATGTAGTCTCTGGCAATAAAATCTTCTATGTATGCTGAATTACGAGATAGCAAGGTTACAGTAGTTCATTATATGTTTTAACGGGGTATGGAGAGACACCTGCTTTTCTGTCCACATTCAAAGACACTTGACACAAGTCAGTGCCACTGTGTATGAGCTGGTGTTCCCTGCTTCTCATGTGGGGGCTGTGCCCACAAGTACAATTATATTTCTACACTACAGAAAACTAAGCACTCATGACAGTCACTGGGGATCTAGTCAATAGTACCAGGGGAGTCTGGGGAGACATTCAGCTCATCTCAAAAGTAGTCACCTACGTTTGGCCAGCTGCCTTGTTTCTAGAATCCATTGACTGGGGTTTTTTCATCTCCATTGACTTAGACATCTGCCCTAAAATAGACAACTACTTCTAGGTGGATAGGGCTGGAGCAAAATGAAAGAACATGAGTGTTATTTTCTGGCAATTTTCTTCAACATTTTTTC
Organism: Falco rusticolus; assembly: GCF_015220075.1. Classification (NCBI taxonomy): domain Eukaryota; kingdom Metazoa; phylum Chordata; class Aves; order Falconiformes; family Falconidae; genus Falco; species Falco rusticolus. Next base: position 87,789,894 of record NC_051189.1, read on the forward strand.
AAGATAAAATAATCAGTTTAAGTGTTCAACAATCAATAGTCATCTCTTATACTCTCTAATCATAACAGAGTGGTTTTCAAGCTATATCTACAAAAAAATGTCTCCATTGATTTAGGTAGATTTCTTCTCAAAAACCACTAGAAGAAATTTACATATTTGACTAAGTACAGAAGAAGACAATTCTGTATCACTTGCTTTATAAACCATTTTTTTTCAAGTAGAGATCTCTCTTATAAAAATATTTTACCATCTATTTTAATTGCTGGTGCACTGTGATGTCTTTTATTTTTCCCAGCAGAGACTGGGAAAAGAAAATGTTAAGGATCCCTCATGGTCATTTTTCATTTAAACTACAAGCTTTCCATTAAGGAAAAAAAATATCTTTTTCCTTATAGAAAGGTCATCACAATCCAGAAGCTATGAACTATAAAGTTCCAGGTGTATGTAAAGTCTAAAAATATATTTTAAGCTTTGCTTGAACTGTTGATAATTATTCTCTAGTTTTTGAATCAGTACTGCACGTCTGATACTTTGAGTCTCTGTGAAAACTACTTTATGATCCAGCATTCTGCAAAATGACAGTTGCTTGGTCATACCTATAGAAACAGAAAATCCAGCAGGATGGCCAGGGTTTCTTGGAAGTAGTGCTCCAAACAGAACCACTGTCTCAGTGTGTGAGAACATACAAAACTTTCTCAGCATAACAAATCTGGTTGGCAAGATTTAAGATAATTTAAATTAAACTGGCCTAAGTCTCTACTTACCTCTGTAATTCATGCTTTTACAGTTTTTGGTAGATTTTCTCAGCACTTTAAGCAGTAAAGGGGCAGTTCCCTGTGACAGAGCTGGCCGATTCAGAATGTAATTACCACATCTGTTTGTTGTATCCTCTGTTTTCCCATTATATACTACCATGATGCCCTTCCCCTCCACCCTCCCATCCCAAGCCTACAGAAACCTATTTTCAGATCTGTCAAATTTCAGCATTATGCACTGAATTCCCACATCTCTGTTTCTCTCATACTGCCCAGCTTCAGGGTTTGCAGGTAATTCTTTTGGAGCTCGATTATGGTTTCTCTCCCACTCCCAACATAATAGATTGACCTGCTGAGAAATTTAATCTAATGCATAGAGAAGGAGCATCCTAGGAGAGAATGTAGTCTCAAGAGAGAAGGTGGACTCATGCCATGTCATGATTCACATTTCCTGCCATGTGGCTTGACCTGTGGGGACCTCCATATCATGTAGTCTGACATGTGAATCTCCATTTTCACCTGATCCTATGTACAGCATCTTTTGTGCTTGATCAGAACATAAAAGGACTGAGTTATTATAATGTTTCCTTCAACTTAGCTTGAATTCAATTTTCTGTACTGTCTTCCAGTATAAAGGGCACAAAAATTTTCTGCACCCATGGTAACATTTTGTCATTTCACCGCACTTGGTTGACTTCTCGGATGCTGAAAACTTTGTTCTACCGCAAAGTAAAACTGCAATGTCATCTTTGAATGTGACTATCATTTGTCTACTCCTAGTATTGCCAGAACCTGGATTCCTTATTTGATAAAACCAGAAGCATTTAAAGACTAACAATTATAATATTGTAAACATTTCAGTTTCATATAAGATGTTCACACTCTTTCCTTGGTAGTCTAATTTACTTTGTGGCTCAGTAAAGTGAGGTCATCAAAAGCAGACAAGTTTCCACATAAACCAGGTAACTATAGGATGAAGTCCAACATTTCTTAACTTTCTTTTTGAAGAACTGCATAAACTGAAATTCTCCAGCTTCTTACAGTAGGACACTCTTTCCCCTCTCTGAATCCATTTTGGCTCCTCCTTGAACTTTCTCTGTTTTTAGGACAGCTTATAGTTCTGAATATCAAATTCATCTAGACTTGTCTTTCAGTAAGACATAGACGTAGTGATAGTGTTACTTCTAGTTGATTGCCATCACTTGTGTCTCCAAAGATTCATGTCAGCATGGAGATCCACAACAACCTCCTCGATGACCCATTTGTTATGGCAAAGCTACCACTGTGGTTGTTCATTAGATTGATTCTTCTGAATCCCACAGTATCAAGTCTTGTCGGAGGAATCTGCATATGCCTCAGGGCTGCATTTGGCCTCTGCGATCAAAGATATATCCCACAAAGAGAACACGTCTCTGGGCAAAGATATATCCTACAAAGAGAACAAGTCTCTGTTAGCCTGTCAAGAAAAATCAGACATTGCGGCCTAAGCAGTCCAGTGCTCTTGCCTTAGTTTTATCCTTTCCTTGTTTCCCTTACACTAGGAAGCTGGTCACTCTGGGAATATATAACAAAGAAAGCAAATAGTCATGCTCTTTTAAAGTCCCTGTACACAGAAAATGTCACTTTTGGCATAGCTCAGATATATATAATAATAAATGTCATACACATTTCCTTGCTTCACTGCTCCTCCTGCTCAGCAGGGTCCTCCTGGCTCAGGTGGATTTCCCCAGAAGCCCAGTACCCTGGGTCTCCATTATAGGGATGTTTTTCTGGGAGGTCTCCCTCTCATGCCTCTGCAAATGGCATCCTCCTGTTGTTCTCCATCAGTGCCTCCTTACCCTTTATCAAAAAGCCCTCTGTTTACCATAAAACTTCTCTTGGGTTTTATCTTATGATTTGTCACTTACAGGAGTTGAACCAGTCACCTGTTGGTGACTGAACAGTTGCCAACCTCCCAAAAGCACCCCAAGAAGTTATTCTTTCTTAAGCCATAAAGAAAATGTAATTTCACAAACATTTTTTGGGGCATTAATATCTGGCTTAAGACATCCCTACCATCCTGAATCACTCATCTTTGATCAAATCCCCTTTTTTTTTTTTTAAATCACCTCATTACAGTTCATCCCATGATAATTGAACTAATTGTTGCAAAGTAGAGTTGCACAGTAAAACTATTTTTTTATTTAAAACAACACAGTGGGGTAGGGGATTTCAAAATTTATTTCAACTTGTTGGAAAAAAACAGGTGGAAGTATACACTTCCATAATGTCTTGTCTTGGCTAGAATAGGCTAGGTAGTTATCACTGATTTTTTATTGTCTACTGTGCCGACATAAATATGCCAGTATAATGCATGCACTATTATCTGTTGTTGTTCTATTCCACACTGAAAAGAGATCATTTTAGAACAAAAATACACAATTAAGTTATATTAAATAAATAAATCACAAGATTTAACAAAAGTAAGGTAGAAATCTCCCACTGTCCAGTTGCTGTTTCCCAACTGCTTGAACCTATCTGACCAAAGAATATTACATTTCTCTGTTGCCTAAATGTATTCTGTAGCATAAATGTGAAAATACTTCTGAATGTTAAAAAAGTTTAAAAAAGCAAAGGTTTCACAGGATTCATGCCAGTCAGTCTGTTAGTGTGATAAAGTGTTAACATTTAATTTCTAATATTGACTTTGATATCAGTATAGCATGGCTGAATTTATTTTCCCAATTTCTGTGGACATAATTTCAGGTCTGTCCTCAATGTGCTATTCCTTATGTGTAACTAATTTCATGTCAAAGACAAGAATTACTCAACCAGAATAACAGCGGTTTGTAATAGAGGGACTAGCAAAGTTTTGGACAGTCATACATTCAGTTTTGATCTTTAATTTGATTAAATGAAAACATTGTGTATTCTTTGCATAGCTGTGCTATTGTTACCCTTTACTTTCAGATTCTATGATAGCTCTCTGCTAAGACCTGAAGTATTTTTACAAAAAGGAAAACCAACAAGTTAGTTTGAGTTGAGCAAAATTATATTATCTCCCTTGTTTACACAGACCTAAGTGGGCTTTGGTTAAATATTCTAGTACTGAGCACTCATTTGCATTTGATTTGCATTCAGAATATAAAGGTGTTTTATGTGTCCTGTATTTGGATAAATTGTACTAGATTGTCTCAGTTCTGCCTGTTCCTACACAATAACAGTTTTATCTACCTATTTGCTCATAATGATCCCTGTGGCTACATACACTCATGCAGAGAACTACCAGGAAAGAGTTCTGCCTTCTCAATATAACACAGGACAGAGATCAAATCAGACCATTAAATTTTCATCAACAATTTTCACCTAATAAAATTCTGGTTTATGTTTGTTTAAGTAATAGTAGTGACACCATAAATTTATCAGGTACAGGGAATCAGTTCTTGATGGAAGTTCAGCTATTATATACGAATGTATATCTACTGTACTATTTTTGATACACCAAATGGCTATTTTTCAACATATTTCTTTTTTAAGAGTATTTCTTAAAAAAACTTAATATTTCCAAGGTGCTATGCAGATCTTAACTAGTCCAGCATATGCTAAAATACCTATTAGTATATGTTGGCTGAGATTTTTAAAACTTAAAGTGTGAATTTTTTTTCCATACAGTAGTAATAATATTTTCAGTGATATTTTTAAAAATCATCATCAAGTATATTACACCTAAGTAATACTTACACCACAGCTTGAAATGGAATGTACAGATTTATTAACAGTGTTTATATATTTATTCTCATGACATTCAATTTGAATATTAGTCTGACCTCTCTGTTTTCTAGGAATATATTATATCTATTATAACTGTTATTGTCATTACTGTTCTTTAATTTTTAATTTTTTTAATTACTAAACTGTTCTTACCTCAACTCTTGAGTTTTAAATTCTTTTCTAACTCTCTTCCCCATCCCTCTGGGTGATGGGGGAAATGAGTGAGCAGCTGTGTGGTACTTGATTACCAGCTGGGGTTAAACCACAGCACTTGGTTGCATTCCAATGCTGGTAACTGAGGACAAGTCTACTTGTCCTTAGCCGGCTATTTGTTATTCAAGGGTGTAAGAAGGGGTACTCCTGCAATAAAATCTATTACAAATACTGTTAGGAGCAGAGGAACCTGTCATAGTCAATGCTGGCCAAACTGAAGTGCTACTCCATAAGATGCCATGTGCTGAATCTCTAGCATGAAGTCTGACAGAAGACATACACAGTGTATGCAAGACTGGCTCAGCAGCTGGATATATATATTTTTTTAGATATTGTCTACACTACTTCTAAAATTAACATAATAAATTTTATTACCAAGGCATTCTAAGAACATACTTTTCTGAGAGTTGTCTAGATATTTGAGCAGTGTAACTTTCCCTATCGCAGCACTCTCAGAACTATCAAGTTGCAACAAGGTCTTTTACCCATGGCATACCAACATACTCTTCATGCCAGTCCCGCTGCTGCCTTCTCCTAGTCTCTCCTCATCCAGGGCATGCTCTCTCTTTCTCTCCGCTTCTTCCTCCTCTCTCTTCCTCGGCTGCTTTCTCTTCATTGGCTGCCCAACCATTTAACAGAAGTAGCCACAGCTGCACCTCATCTACATCAGCCACAACTGTATTTTATCAATGTCAATCAACCCAGCTTCATTACTATATAATCCCCCCCCCCCCTTTTTAAACATTTCATACCTTATGTTTTTAACAATCATCACAACCTTTTTACAAGTAAACTTTCCATACAGTCTGGACACCTTGTCCCTGAACTCTTTTTCTTCTTAACATTTCATGCCTTATATATTTAACAATCACCACAACTTTTTCACAAATAAACTTCTCATGCAGTCCAGACAATTTGTCCCTGAACTCACAGACATATCCCTTCTTCCATTTTATCTTGGGCTTTTCAGCTTCTCGGGGCTGGTCACCTTTCTTCTCATCTGCTTTCTTGATATCTGGGATTTTGATTTCTTCAGAGGGTGGTTCTGATGAACTCATATTACCTCATCCTTTCACCTCTTGGGTCACACTGAACAGTAACCTGAATGAAGCTTTCAACCGCAGCACATCTAGAATACAGCACTAATACATTACTCTGTGTCTCAACAAGCTTTTCAACATCCTTGTGGTCACTCATTTCTTCTACGAGTAGAGACACCTTCAACGAGCACATAAACACCAGCAAGAATACCACCAGGCCGAGCAGAGCAGCAATGCCAAGAGTCTCTCACAGCACCACACTGCTCCGACACCTTCCCCTGGCACAGCCATCACCGCTGTCTGGCCAGGCCTGCTCTGGACCTGCCACCACTGCAGGCTGCTGCCACATCTGGCCATGTATTCCACCGCTATCACCCATTACCCTCAGTCCCTTAACTCAACGGCAGTCAGGCTTCCTTCTCTTTGATCCCAATGGCTCACCATTACAGGTGTCTGATCCAGATCCCCAGGCTTTCCCGCATGTCTCAACATGATCTGGATCACAGGCTATCCCCGTCTGCCTCTGCTATGTTGGGCACCACGATCACTGTTCAAAACTTCAACTGTCCCCTGGCACAGCCATTATTGCTATCACCACTCATTACACTCAGTCTCATAATCTAAAGGTCCTGATGCTGAGCCTCACACGGGGCATCCATTGTCACAGCACTCTCAAAACTATCAAGCTGCAACAAGGTCTTTTACCCATGACATACCAAAATACTCTTCATGCCAGTCCCTCTGCTGATTTCTTTTAGTCTCTTCTCATCCAGGGCATGCACGCATGCACGCACTCTCTCTGCTTCTCTCTCTCTCTCTGCTTCTCTCTTTTTTTTGACTGCTCTCTCTTCATTGGCTGCCCAACCACTTAACAGAATCAGCCACAGCTGCACCTTATCTACATCAGCCAACCCACCGCCCCTAAAGCCAGCCCACAGCTGTATATTATCAATGATAATTAACCCAACTTCATTCCTCTATACTTCCCCAGCCAGTTTAGTATACAGCCCCACAGGTGAGTAACAGCCAAAACAGATACAGAATTGAGAGGGTCAAAGTTGGATGAGAGTTACAAATGCTTATGTCCCTTCAAGCAGTAGCATCACCAGTTGTCTAGCTACAGCCTGATTGTGGTACCCATATGATGTATCTTCCATGCACCACCTCTCTAGCAAATGCAAGCATCGGTAAAATCATGGTTCTGGAAATAGAATGATAACTTTTTGCTTGTAAAAATCAAATAATCACCTGTCTTGCAGTCACCTGGAGGAGTCTGTGGCATTTCTCTATTTTTAATTCTGAAGTCCATTTTTTTATCAGTCCCTACTCAGTAAAACACTTCATACTCTGTTCCTTTTGAACAAGGCTAAATAAAGGTCTGCTTTTAGCTTGTAGGGGCAAGGCCATTTTAGCTTTAGGTGTCAGGAGCAGCCAAGATGTAGCTTATAGACTCCTGCATGAAATGTTTAAAACTATTGGTCTGTACTCAGAGACATGGATAACTCCAACATTTTGTTAGTAGTTACTTAAGAAGATTGCGTCTTTGCTATAGCTTTCATAGGGTGATCTGTTGAATCAGCAGGTCTTGAGCAGATGCTGATTGTCAAGTGCATACCTAACAGTTTTGCTAGTCTAGGGTGTGGAGTCAGGATACAGAGCTGACTGTGTCAGAATAAGCTCCATAGCTCAGAACGAGAACAACAGCTTTTGCAGACAGCATTTGTCATTATTTTCCAACGTTAGCATATTATATGGCTTCAACTTAAAATTAATTTAAAAAACCACAAAACCCCACTGATAAACATTAAAAATAATAAGGTACTATCCTATAGGGCCTATAAATGCCAAATTCCATTCCACTTGAGCTGTCACTATATTTCTGCAGTAGTATAGGGTTGCTAGTCTCATTCAGATGATTTTTTCCAATCATGTCAGAGCACTGAAAAAGTGGAGGCCAAATATATTCTATTTATGACATTCAGAGAGCTGCAGAATGCTTTCTTTGGTAGAATTGTTGTTATTGTTGTTGGGTGGTTTGTTTGGGGTTTTTTGTTGTGTTTTGGTTTGAGGGGGTTTTTTTTAGTTTGTTTGGGGTTTTTTGTTTTGGTTTTTTTTTTAAATGGAGATTACAATAAATATACATTCCTTTTGTATATGGACAATAACTCACTGTTTCTGCAAATGCATTATGGAACGCAGCTTTCCTGAAAGACTCCATCAAATGGGACTGTATTGTTTTAGACTGAAGATATCTTATGCCATAGTTGTCTCTTCCCTAGCTACAGAAAATGTCTCTTATGTGTTTACTCTGTCTCTTTCTAGAAAAAAAATGCATACAGAGGGGAAAATTGGAAGGGTGAATAAGGAAAGACAGGCTGCAAGAAGGTAAGTTAATGAATCTGTCCAATTCCATGCCATTATGTTTTTTCTACAACTAAGCAAATGACCACCAGTACTCTGATTAGTTAGTAATCATCATAGTGACTTATTTTATTCCAGTGTTAAACTAAAGTTACCTCAAATCAGTTAAGTGAAGTCGGACAAAATGAAATCTTAGGTATTTTCTAGAGAAAGAAATGGCTATAATTTGTGTGTAATACATGTAGTTTTACTTATTTTATTAATAAGAAACTCAAGATTAAAAAAAGGCTAAATCCAGTGGTTAGTTCTGAGTAGAATTTAGGCAGGGTGTGATCAGAAATCAGTTTTAACAAGTAATTTCTTTAATACTTTCTATTCTTATAATGTAACTGTTTCCTGATAAACTGGAATGGGATTGTGGTGTGTTGACCTTGGCTGGCTGCCAGATACCCACCCAGCTGCTCTCTCACTCCCCCTACTCAACAGAACAAGGGAGAAAATAAGATGGAAGAGATCTTGTGTCAAGATAAAGACCTGGACATCGCTTACCAATTACCATCATGGGCAAAACAGACCCAACATAGGGAATATTAATTTAAATGTTTTAATGTTTTAATTTATGTCAGTCCATAACAGCTCCTCTCTGCTGCCCCTTCCTCCTCACACTTTGGTGTCTTTTCCAGGGCCGCGAGGGCATCTGTTCCGGAGCGCCCGGAGCCCCCTGCCCCCCTCCCGCTCCCCCCTCGGGGCTGGCCGGGCTGTTTCTCACCCCGTTGCCCTCAGCCCTGGCTGCCGGGCACCGTTTTGCCCTTTCTCAGCCCGGCTTTCCCCGAGGCGCCCGCCCGTGGCTGCGGGGCTCAGCTGTGCCCTGCGCTGGGGCCGGTGGAGCCACCTGGAACCGGCTGGAACTGGCTGTGCCCGGCACGAGGCAGCCCCAGCACCGCCTCACGGGAGCCACCATTGCAGACCCCACTGCTGCTGCCAGTACCTGGGCACCAGCACCCAATATACTAGCAAAATTAGTATATTCATAAACATATTTTATAGGTTTTCTTTATATGTAACTACACCTAAATGCTGCCTAAATTAAATTACAAAACCAAAATACACTATCTACAGAGGATGTATTCACCCAGCTAGCTATATTCAAAACCGTATCTATGAACAGAAAAAATAATCAAGGTCTATAGAAAAGCCATTTTATGGACTCGTAGAATCATTTAGGTTGGCAAAGACCTTGGACATCATCAGGTCCAACCATTAACCAGGGACTGCAAAGTCCATCACTAAGCTGTGTCACTAAAAGCCACATCTAGGCATTTTCTAAATACCTCCAGGGATGATGATTCCACCACCTCCCTGTGCAGGCTATCCCAATGCCTGATTACCCTTTCAGTGAAGAATTTTTTCCTAATATCCAATCCAAACCTCCCACTTCACAACTTGAGGCTGTTTTCTCTTGTCTTGTTGCTGTTTTTCTGGAGGAAGAAACCAACCCTCACTTGCCTACAACCTCCATTCAGGTAGTTGTAAAGGGAGATGAGGTCTCCCCTGAACCTCCTTTTCTCAAGACTGAACAAGCCCAGTTCCTTCAGCTGCTTCTCATAAGACTTGTGCTCAAGACCCTTCATCAGCTTCTTTGTCCTTCTCTGGAAATGCTCCAGCAGCTCTAAGTCCCTCTTGTAGTGAGGGGACCAAAACTCAACACAGTATTTGGGGTGTGACCTCACCAAGGCTGAGTGCAGGGGGATGATCATTGCCCTAGTCCTGCTGGCCACACTATTTTGGATACAAGCCATGATGCTATTGACCTTCTTGGCCACCTGGCACACTGCAGGTTCATATTCAGCCGGCCATCAACCAGTAGTCCGAGGTCCTTTCCTGCCAGGCAGCTTTCCAGCCAGTCTTGCCAAAGCCTGTAGTGTTGCATGGGGTTGTTGTGACCCAAGTGCAGGACCTGGCACTGAGCCCTGTTGAACCTCATACAATTGGCCTTGACCCATTGATCCAGCCTGTCCAGATCCCTCTGCAGAGCCTTCCTACCCTCAACCAGTTCGGCATTCCCACCCAACTTGGTGTCATCTGCAAACTTACTGAGGGTGCACTCCATTCCCTCATCCAGATCATTGATAAAGATACTAAACAGGACAGGCCCCAATACTGAGCCCTGGGGAACACCACTTGTGACGGGTCACTAGATGGAGGTAACTCAATTTTCTATCACTCTTTGGGCTTGGCCATTCAGTCAATTTTAATCCACCGTAAAGTACATCTGTCCAAGCCATGAGGAGCCACTTTCTCCAGAAGAATACTGTGGTAGACAGTGTCAAAGGCTTTATTAAGGTCCAGGCAAAAAACATCCACAGCCTTTCTCTCATCTGCAAAGTGGGTCGTCTTGTCATTGAAGGTGATTGGGTTAGTCAGGCAGGACCTGCCTTTCATAAACCCATGCTGGCTGGGCCTGATCCCTCAGTTGTCCTGGATGTGCCATGTGATGGCATTCAGGGTGATCTGCTCCATAACCTTCCCCGGAACCAAGGTCAGGCTGACAGGCCTGTAGTTCCCTGCATCCTCCTTCCTCCCCTTCTTGTAGATGGGTATCACATTGGCTAAGCCCCAGCCTTCTGGCATCTCCTCAGTTAGTCAGGACTGTTGATAAATGATGGAAAGCGGCTTGGCAAGCTTCTCTGCCAGCTCTCTCTCAGTACCCTTGGGTGGATCCCATGTGGCCCCATAGACTTGTGCATGTCTAAGTGGAGCAGCAGGTCACTAACAGTTTCCTCCTAGACTGTGGGGACTTAATTCTGCTCTTCTTCATCCCTGTATTCCAGCTCAGGGGGCTGAGTATCCAGGGGGAAGATGGTCTTAGTATTAAAGACTGAGGCAAAGTAAGCATTAATTACCTCAGCTTTTTCCTCATCTTTTGTGACAATGTTCCCTGCCGCATTGAATAAATGATGAAGATTATCCTCCACTGTCTTTTTTTTTTTTTATAATATATTTGTAAAAACATTTTTTATTATTTTTTACAGCAGTGGCCAGCCTGAGTTCTAGCTGGGCTTTCAGCCCTCTAATATTCGCTCTGCATAAACTCATGACTTCCTTACAGTCCTTCAGAGTTGCCTTTCCCTTCTTCCAAAGGTGGTAAACTCACCCTTCCCCTCTGAGCTCCAAGAAAAGCTCTTATGTTATTTTCCTGCTCTTCAAACATGCTAAATTAGGTTGTTGAGACCTCATCTTCCTCTGCTCTGCTGCATCTTGTCACATGAGGGATTATAAACAAGGTAATGTTACTGAAAATGCCATCAATGTGACAAAGTACACCAAAACAAGTATTTCAAATTGCCTATCTGTAGATAAGTGTAGGTCCCTTCCCACAAAGGTCTAATACTTACTGGCTCACTGACTTATGTGAGGCTGATAGTTTGGACTTCCCTCAGATATTTTCTGTTTTCTTTAGATGGGTTGCTTCTAAATCACTCCTCACACATCTATGGTTTTAAGAGACTACAGAGATGTTATTAAGTCTTTCTATTCTGTATATTAGTCTGTGGGGTTTTGTTAACTCTTATTCGGAGTTTGTTGATTTCTAGGGTAGAAGAGTCAAAAGTCTTGGCTGCTAATGAATAGGCTTCCTTAGCAGCCTATATACACAACAGGTAGAAATCACACTGGAACTTCTGCTATTCCCTTTACAGCAATGATCATTGTCACAAGAATTAAAAAACTCTATACCATGAATACCACAGGAACTCAATCATAATGTACAGAAAGGAGTAATCCTTTGATTATACCTCTGATAGGCCATTAATTATCTTTGTGCTAAAGCTTTTGAAATCTGGTATATCCCAGGTATATCCCAGGATTCATTGTGATGAAAATCATATTGACTATTCACAATTTGTATTAGTAAAACTACTTTTCTGGGAAGAGCCCAGGATTATGTACTTTCTTCATTTGAAAGTTAGGCTGATTTTCATTAATGCAGTAAAGGTGTTAGCTTGCAGGCTGCTACAGAATGCTTTGTCTAAAAAAATGACTTTTGATGTTAAAGCTTAAAAGTACTTTAAAAAAATACTTGACTATAGTAATTTCAATGAAATATTTATTGCAAGCGATTAAAACCAGAAATTATGGAATTGCATTAATTAAGAAAAAAATGGTTATTTATGTATTAGTCCACTGGGGTTTTTTTCTTGCTTAAGATGCTACAAATTATGTGATTTTCAGATGTCAATAATATAGTTACTATGTGTACACAGTGATTAAAATTACTTTGCCTATGTACATCGATTCTAACCTCTCCATCCTACAACCAAAGATTTATCTAGTCCTATCATAATATTACACACAAATAATGTCTGAGAAAAATACCTGCTGTCTGTCACTCCAGTTTGCAGTCGTCTCACCTTAGACATTGATTTGCATTTTTAGTGAGATTGATAGGTAATAGAAAGTTTACGTTACTTCACTCAAGCCTTATGTCTTCACCCATATAAATAAACTGATTGTTCATACTGCTCCTTCTGATCATATCTTGCTTTTTTACAAGATGTTTTCTACAGGATTAGCAAATACAACTTTGTCTATGCACATTCACTCAGAATGCTGCTGCTAAGTTGGTTTTTTTTTTCTCAAACTGTTACTTTGGGCACATTAAAACTTCCTCTGGAACCATTCACTGATTTCTCTTCTATAGTCAATAAAGCTTCAGTATTATTCTTCCTAGCTTAGCATCACCTTTTCCCCATCTCTCAGTCCCCTTTCACCACAGGGAGGAATCTCTTTTCCAGTATGCCTGCCTTTTCAGCCTAGGAAATTCCTGCCTTTTACCATATATACCACCCTCCAGTTTTGAATAGGCCTCTCCATCTATATATTTTTTCAATTGTTCTCTGTCAAATTCTTTCCCAAAACTTTTATCATCAAACAAGCAAAAAGTTTGTAATGTTTCAGGCTGTTCTATGTGCTGTGATCTACATGTTGAATGGCTGAATGGCAGAGCTCAGAGGGCTGTGACCAGCGGCACAGAGCCAGGCTGGAGGCCTGCAGCTCGCAGTGTTCCCCAGGGGTCACTGCTGGGTCTGGTCCTGTCCAACTGACCCATCAGTGACCTGGATGAAAGGATAGAGCAGAGCCTCAGAAAGTTTGATGATGTTACAGAACTGGGAGGAGTGGCTGATACACCAGAAGGCTGCACTGCCATTCAGCAAGATCAGGACAGGCTGAAGAGCTGGGCAGAGAGGAATCTAATGAAGTTCAACAAAGGCAAGTGTAGGGACCTGTACCTAGGAAGGAATAACCCCACACACCAGCACAGGCTAGGGGTTGACCTGCTGGAAGGCAGCTCTGTGGAGAAGGACCTGGAAGACATGGTGGACAGCAAGCTGACCATGAGCCAGCAGTGTGCCCTGGTGGCCAAGAAGGCGAGTTGTATCATGAGGTGCATTAGGGAGGTCATGGCTAGTAGGTCAAGGGAGGTGATCCTCCCCCTCTGCTCGGCCCTGATGAGGCTGCATCTGGAGTGCTGTGTCCAGTTCTGGGCTCCCCAGTTCAAGAGAGACAGGGAACTACTGGAGATGGTCCAGCAGAGGGCTACAAAGATGATTAGAGGCATCTCCCTAAGGAAGACAGTCTGAGAGAGCTGGTCACTGTTTAGCCTGGAGAAGAGAAGATTAAGAGGGGATCTTATCAATGTCTACAAATATCTTAAGGGGAGGTGTCAAGAGGATGGAACCAGGATCTTTTCAGTAGTGTCCAGCAACAGGGCAAGGGGCAACGGGCACAAACTGCAACACAAAACATTCCATCTGAATATGAGGAAGAACTTCTTTACTTTGAGGGGGACAGAACACTGGAACAGCTTCCCAGAGAGGTTATGGAGTCTCCTTCTCTGGAGACATTCAAAAAGTGCCTGGATACAATTCTGTGCAACCTGCTTTAGGTGAACCTGCTTTTGCAGAGGGGTTGGACTAGATGATCTCTAGGGGTCCCTTCCAACTCTAACCTGATTCCAACTCTAACCTGTGATTCTGCTGAAAAATTATTCTCTATTGTACCTATATATTTTCCAATCTGTCTATATCCATATTGTATGATATAGATATACATAATAAATACAAATCATAAATAATATATATAATAAAAATACATAATTATTATGATACAATGATTTTATGATACAGCCATACAACTGTGCACCAGCACCTATTTTCTCTTTTCTTCCTGTGCTGTATGTTCTGTGCTTTTTGAAAGGAATTATGAGAATGTCTCCATATCCTGTTCACAGACTGACTTAGTCTTCATTCCCTGAGGTTGCTAGTTCAAAACCTTCCTCAGCTGTTAAACATGCTTGTTTCTGAAGATGTTCTCACCCCATTTTATCAGAAGGATCACAACACTACCCAGTAGTTCTTGTTCCTTGAAGAGGATCACATAGTCATAAAATCCAAAGCAATACCAGACAGGTATTGATGGGCAAGATGCATTCCTTCCTACTTGCACCTTCCCCACCAGGATCAAGAATACAACCTGAACCCATGTCTGTCATTGTATCACACCCAACCCCATACCTTTGATCCAGTCAAGGTCTTCCTTGGCATTGGTGTCCACATGAATGGGCAACAAACCAATAGTTATCTTTATTACATCATATTCATATGGTGTCTATGAATTGCAGTTGTGGATATTTCACTAGTCAGTGCACATAAAAAGTCTGAAGTTGAAAAACCAGTCTAAGAGAAGACAATATGGATATAGATAGATTGGAAAATATATAGGTACAATAGAGAATAATTTTTCAGCAGAATCACAGGTTAGAGTTGGAATCAGGTTAGAGTTGGAAGGGACCTCTAGAGATCATCTAGTCCAACCCCTCTGCAAAAGCAGGTTCACCTAAAGCAGGTTGCACAGAATTGTATCCAGGCACTTTTTGAATGTCTCCAGAGAAGGAGACTCCATAACCTCTCTGGGAAGCTGTTCCAGTGTTCTGTCCCCCTCAAAGTAAAGAAGTTCTTCCTCATATTCAGACAGAATGTTTTGTGTTGCAGTTTGTGCCCGTTGCCCCTTGCCCTGTTGCTGGACACTACTGAAAAGAGCCTGGTTCCATTCTCTTGACACCTCCCCCTTAAGATATTTGTAGACATTGATAAATAAAAAAACACAGTATCATAAAATCAGTGATGTGGCAGCAGAAATTGAGGTCTCAAATGCTGTTCTGAGTCTCATTGGGATATAGTTTTCTTCATAAGACCCCATCTGGTAGTATGTTTTGGATTTGTGACTAAAACAAAGTTGGTAACACACGCTGATATTTTATCTGTTGCTAAAGAATATTTGCATAGTGCCAAGGTCTCTTCTTTTTCCCACACTACCCCACCAGTGAGCAGGTGGGGGGTGCAGAGGAATTTGGGAAGGAACACAGCCAGGACAAGTATCTGAACTGACAAAAATGATATTCAGTACCATATGCTGCTATGCTCGGCATGCTAAAGCTCAAGGAATGGAGAAAGAAGGTGGGACATTCCTGGTTCTGTTGGTCTTCCCCACTAGGAAGTGACTGGATATCTGCTGGCCCATGGGAAGTAGTGAAATAGTTCCTTGTTTCTTTCTGCATGCACGTGCAGCTTTGCCCCACTGGTTGATCTGCTTTTATCTTGATCCACAAGTCTTTCTTGCTTTTGCCTTTTTGATTCTGTCCCTTATCCTACTGGGGGTAAATGAAGGAGGGACTGGTTGAGGAGTTACCTGCTGGTCAGAGTCAACCCAACACAAATGCTGAGCACCCTACTGTGGAGCAGGCAACAGCTAAGTTGGGAACTTACATGTCATGGTCAGAGAAGAGGTTGAAAGTGGGTAACTGCAGTGGGTGTTTGCTACAGAATACCAGTCAAGAGGAACAGGGGGATAATACCTCCTTTAAATAGCCTCACAATAATTGGGCTTATGGATCTCATGGGGGACTTTACCTGACATTTGCTGAAAAGACAACTTGGAAAGGCTCAGATTTCTGGAGTCTGTTGGGGTCAATTTTTGATGCGGGTGTTGGATGGCTGAACGAGAGGAAGTGCTTTGCTGTATCTACTGTTCAAACATAAAGAAAATGGTCATGGGTTTGAAGATCGATGACAGCCTTGGTTGCGGTGACCATGCAATGGTGCAATTTTTAATTTTGAGGGAAACAAGAAAGGTAAATAGGAGAATAGACCCTTCAGGGCAGTAGGCTTTGGATTGCCCAGGGAACTGCCAGCAGCTTCCCCTGAGAGGTTAACTCCTCCCAGGGGATACCATTCTTAAAGGCATAATGGCCCATGACAGCTTGCTGACCTTCAAGGACAGCCTCCTCAAAGCATGAGTGATCTACCCTCATCTGCAGAATATTGTGGAAATTCAGAGTGGAAGGAGGTTCGAGTTAAGGCTAAGTGTGTAAATGGCATGCTGAAAGTACCTTTATTTGAAATGTGTAAAGGCCCAGTCAACAGCTTGAATAATGTTACGCTGACACACAGTAATGCTCAGGAGAAGAAAAAAGATGCAGACAGTGATAAATTTAACCACCAAGTAGGAAGATCTGAAGGAGGAGAAATATAAATTTGCCAGATATTATGGGAAATGAACAAATTCACCTATATTAGAAGTGAGTATTGTATATTGTAAATAAACGATACATTAAATTTAAATAAATTTAATGAAATTATTATTTGAAATTAGTATTTGAAAAAAATATTAAGATAACCTGAGAAAGGTACTAAGAACCTGTGAGCTAAACTGGAGAGTGACATATAGCATGCAGGGAGAAAAGGTTGCAGAAGAAGATTATTAATATAAAGTACCTGACCCAGATGAAATGCCAAAGGCACATTTAAATTTTGGAAGATAAAGCAAGCAAACAGTTCACAAGGCTGCTCAGTAATATTCCTTGATCAAATATTAAATTATTAGCATAAAAGGCTTATTTTTATTAGTTTAAATATAAAGAAAATATTAAAATGTTTATCAGTTTCTGTGGATTTACACTAACTCAGCATCATCCAGAATATGAATGACAAAAAGACCATAAATGTTAGAAATAAATGGGTTTGCTATAGCAAATTCATGAGAAATGTTACAATGCATCTGTAACTAGCCTTGAGTCCATTTATACGTGCAAGTGTTACCTTTGTGGCAAATTAGAATAGCTGAAAGAAAACACCTTGAAATGCTGTGTTCACTTGTGATTCCATTATCTGCACAGAATAGTCATTCTTCAAGGTAGCTGTGCCAGTAGTAACCTGAGCAGGCAGGACTTTGAGTGTTAGCAAAATGAAGGAAATGCGCAGTGAAGAAAAATCAGCATGCTTTGCTTCAAAACGGAAATTAAAACTTTAGCACAGCTGAATGACTGGAGGATGGAGAAATGAAACAAGGAGACATACACCTTCGGTTTCAAGAAGGGAGGAGAGGGGAGTAGAAGGCAGGGGAGGAGAGGGGAGAGAGGACAGGAGAAGGGATGGGGGGAGGGGAGGAGAGGAGAGGTGATGGGAGAGAGGACAGGAGGAGAGGGGAGAGGCGAACTGGGGATGAAAGGGGAATAGGAGTAGAGGAAGGAGGAAGAAAGGGGAGGGAAGGAGATAGAGGACAGGTGAGGAAGAAAGGGGAAAGGGAGGAGAGGGGAGGGGATGGAAGGGAAGGGAAGGGAACGGAAGGGAAGGGAAGGGAAGGGAAGGGAAGGGAAATGGATAGAGGGGAAGGGAGGAGACATGAGGGGAAGGCAGGAGACATGAGGGGTGGGGACAGAGAACACCAGACCAGAGGAGAAGGGAGGAAAAGGGGTGGAAGGGCAGTAAGGGGATGGATGGGAGGAGAGGAGAGGATAGGGGAGAACAGTGGAGGGGATCAGAGGGGAGGGGAAGAGAGGACAGAGAGGAGAGGGAAGGAGAGAAAATGAGAGAGAGGACAGGAGAGGGTAGGAAACTGGAATAGGGGAGAGGAGTGAGAGGGGAGGACAGGTCAGGAAAGGAGAAGGGAGAGGACTGGAATAGAGGAGAGGAGAGTGTAGGGGAGTAGAAGGGAGGAAAAGATTGATGACAGTGGAAGGGAAGGGAGGAGAGGGGAGAGGAGAAAATGGGATTAGAGGGAAGGGAGGGAATGGGATTAGAGGAGGGGAGGAGAAGAGAGGGGAAATGCAGGGATGGGAGGAGGGGGATGAGGACACAAGAGGAGAGGGGAGGACAGGGGAGAGTGGGCAGGAGAGAAGTGGGGACAGAGAAGATATGACTGGAGGAAAGAAGGGTGAGGAGGGGAGAAGAGGGGAGGAAGGAGAGGAGAAGAGAGAGGATAGAGGGAAGGAGAGTGGAGGGGAGGAGATGGGATGATAGGAGACAGGAGGAAAGGGAAGGATGGGAAGGTACAGGTGAGAAGGGAAGGAGAGGAGTTGAGAGGAGAGGGTAAGGAAGGAGAGCAGAGGAGCTGAGAGAAGAGACCAGAGCAGAGGAGAGGGGAAAATAGAGGGGAGGAGAGGGGAGTGGATTAGTGGCAAGAGGAGAGTAAGGTGGAGGGGAGGAGAGGGTAGCAAAAGGGAGAGAGGAGGAAAAGAAAGGCGCCCAACCAAAGGTATGAGGATTTTGTTTGTGCTGTAAGGACCTGTGGTAGCATTTGTAGAACTGTCCCTTGAAATGATGGGTATAAAGCTATCTATCAGGACACCAAAATTGATGTGATACATAAACACAATACTGTTGAACGTCAAAAAATTCAAGCTACCTAATGTGTGGCTTAAAGGAGCAGTTTATGGTTTGAATAAGGTATGGGGAGGGGGAGAGGGAACCAAACAACCCACCTTGTAATTTAGACTTTCTTTTCTTGTGCTTTTATTGAACAAGCACTGCTTCATGGTGGTTGTTGCTTGTTTCCTGATGGAAGTACAATGTTTTTAATGTGGGCCCTCAGTGTACTGACTAAATATCATTAATATGAATTTACCTTTTCACAAAGATCAAGTATGAGAAAGGAAAGAAAGACTGACAAGAGCAGAAGCAGAGGCAGCTGAAGGAGTGACAGTCTTGACAAAACTAACATGTTTTCTTAATCGTTTATGGTTATAGTGTGTATTTAAGCATGACTCAAGTGTCATTCTCATAAATGTATGGTATGGAGAAGCCAAAGGTACTTTCAGCACCATTGAATGTTTAAGCAATAAAAAGGGTTTGCATTGTGTCTTTGAATATGTCATTAACACTGCAGAATGATGAGGCATTAAAAGGATACATGGCACTAAGTGTCCACTAAATGGTATCAATCAAGTATTTGAAGACTCACTGTACATTTTCTTGAAATGTCTTTCCTGCACTAAGAGGAATGTTCAGCTACATTTTCCCCATGTGAGAAAAATTTACAATAAACACTTAAGATTAGTGTAATTTGGATAATACCTTCCATTTAAATGATCAGTGTTAACAGCTGAAACAAATATAATCCACCAACATCCTGAAGCTCTCTGTAAAAATAGGATACAAATTAATAAGAGTAATAACAGAAGTATATAATTTCCTGCAAAGTGAGAGAAAAGCCCTTTCATCTCCTATTCTAGTACTAAGCACTCAAGCCAGTTGGGTAGTTATGTACCTTCCAAATTAACTCAAAGACAAATACATTTTACCAAAGTGTAAGTCTGTTCTCTAAGCTAAACAGCAAAGGAAAAAAACCCTTCATAATACTATGTTATCTTGTATTTCCTGCATTACTTATTGCAATCCTTCATTCCTCAAAGGCCTGCTCCTTCTAAAATTTATGTGTATGCCTAATTTAATGCAATAAAAATTCCCGTGTCCCTAAATGCATGCATATTTCCTGGCATAGAAATTAATAGTTCACAATTGGTACTGCATGTGGAAAATGTCGTTCAGACATTAATTTATCTAACACACTATAGTCAAGCTATAACTAATGTTACAAGTGGAAGAAGAGAGCTTGCATGTTCTCACTCCCTTTGAAATTATTATTTTTTTCACTTTGCAAATGCAGCTGCAACGACTGAGAAGGAAACTTTTACACATCCAAGAAAACTCCAAACCAGTATCATGCTTTTATAAAGTGTTCTTCAAATTGAATGATTCTGAGATGTTATACAAGTTCAGCTAATGATCCTGACTGAATATTTCATGGGAAAATTAAGGGGTTTATTTGTATCTCCTTGAACAAAGCAGAGGATTCTCTTGGCTTTTAAAACTTCTTTTCTGTTTAGGAGAGGGTGAAAGCAAATTTCAGTTTATTTGTTCCATGGAGCATGGAGGATATGGGGGGCATATTGTCTCTATTTCTGATTGCTATTTTTCCTTTCATCTCCAGGAACATTGCTACTGTGCGCTGTCCACTATTCACATCAACTTCAAGGCTAATAGTTCACAATAATGTAATTGATGCATCTGTTTCTCAGCCTGAATATCACTACCACCATTTCTTTGCATGTAAAGGATTTAGAACATAAACCTATAGGATTGTATAATATTAATTTATACAGGACCTATGCAATATTACATCTAAACAAAATTCTTCTATGGCTTTGTTGGACCATCTAGATAAACAACATTAACAATAAGGTAAATAACCAAGGAGTTTGGCCACAAAATGATATATAAATAAGTAATCAAGAGGTCACAAGTGGCTAAGGCCCAGTTTAAGGCCTACCTCAACTGAAAACTATAATTTGAACTCTATAGAATATGAAAATTTAAAATAGACATATAAGCTTAGTCTGATTCAAAGAAAATGTCTATTTTAGCACAGTGCACAGATTATTTCTGTAAGTAGGTGAAGCTGGAATTAACTTTCAAATTTCAACTATTCAAGTTACAAGATTTCAGAACACTGTTACATATTCATGATTTATCTGGGGAAAACTCCAGTACTTTACTGTATTTAAACTATTCTTTTATTACTGTAAATATTATTAATATTATTCTATAATTATTAATAGGGTTAAATGAACTTTATGTTTAAAGTAATGATAAAAAAGTTTTGGTATCTTCCTCAAAAGAGTATCTTTTGAGCACATGGAGACTATTCTAGAATTACAGTATGCATAAAATTAAGCTACTATCTGTCATACTTGAGTGTCCTATGGACAGTGGCTGACCTATGCTGGGTTAGTTTTTAACAAGAATGTTGAATGCCTCCATAAGGCAGATGGAGACAGCATGTTTAGCCCTGTTTGTAGTCATTTAGTAACAATTTGGGTGGTTTTCACCTGAAGCTTGTTTTTTTATTTGACTTGTGTTAAAAGAAAGCTTTATGGATAAGATGAAAATGGTGAATAAAGCTTATTTTTAAACAGGTAAGTGTTCTTAATTAGAAAAAGACTTATCAAGCATGTTGAAAGATGCCCGTTGAGATTTTGAGCATTGTACTGATTTGGCTGTAGAAACCAGTGTGTATGTATTAAAGCACACAGAATTTTAAAGACGTTGAGGATGCACAGTTAAACATTTCATAGTGCCTTCTTACTGGGCCCCAAAGGGCTAGAAATCCTCTATGTCACAAACTGTAGTCAAAAGAGCCCTGCAAATGGTTTCTATTCTGTTGATTTTAGACCAGATAGGATGCAATGTCCATTAGCACATTGAACACCCATTAAGTAGCTCGAGGATGGAAAATACTCAGTGACCTAGACTGAAACTTGGGAGCTAAGATAATTCAGTTTTCAGTAGCATGTAGGAGAAAAAAGCAATTATTATTATAAAATCTGAGACCAGAAACTTGATGAAGTCAGGTGAGGCAAAACTGCCCCTTGCCCTTCCTCCTTAGTTCAGAGGGTTACCTGATCTGCCAAAAAAGTGGCAGCATATGCAGCAGAAGTGTGGCAGAAATGTACCTGTCAGGAGCAGGGAGCAACAGGGTGGAGAGACTGGACCTGGAAATGCAGGTTCTGAGCTGAGTTATGGAAATGTGGATCGAGGGTTGGATTATCGGTGTTAAAAAAGTAGATGATGCAACGTTGACAACATCTGTTTTGAAAGTTATGTGTGTCTGGGTTATATTTGTGGTCTGAAATGACGCCAGGTGTCTGAAGAGCCATGAAGGCCCTGGGGGAAACTGATACTGTAGATATTCATTGGATTGTTAGGGTAATTACTCTAAGCATCACAGAAACATATGCATTTTATCAAGCAATTCCTGCTTTGATCCTGTTCATTCTGACTTAAATAATGATTTTGGGGTAAAAAAAAACAACAAACAAACCATCAAAAAACCAAACAAACAAACCCCCAAACCAGTCTTGTCTAGATTACATCAAAGAAGCTATGTGTGTTCAGATAAATTCCATTAATATTTTAACTTCTCTGTTCTTTGCAAAGTCCAAGCTCAAACAGACTTGAGGATAGATTTAAAGTCTACAAGCAACAAACAGTTACAGCTGTAAAACTACTGCTAAACATCAATACAGAAATAATTTTTGAATTTGTTCTTCTTAATGCTTTGCACAGCCTGTGCTTGAGTGGTCCTTTTATGACCTTAACTTTTTTATTTATTAAATCAATTTTACCTGTGATTGTACATACCTTCATAACTCTAAACTCTAGTTTCATACAATTGCTTCATAGTTTTATTAATTTTGACCAGTTCCGACCACTAAGCTTTCCTTCTGTACGTATTTTCCATGAATTTATGTGCTTTTTATTGCTGACTGCAGTATCTAATAACGTGACTAGAAGACACTTATTTAAAACTATGTGATATTCAGGAATGAATAACGAAAGCTGGGATGGTAGGATAGCATTGTTGGTTAATGAAGTGATAAATTGTAAAGAAATAAAACCAGACAGCATGGAGCAAACAGAAATTTTGATCAGAGTTGCTTTGGGGAAAGGTAATAGAAGCAGTTTTATTTTGGTGGTCTTATGAAAGCAAGCCTCAGGGGCTGGAGATAAAATAAAATTCCGTATTTTACTAGAGATTAATGCTACTACAAATTGCAGCATTATTGGTAATTATTTCCCCATTATATATAAGTGAAAAAAAAAAGTGCTAGAAATACTGCTGTCTGGATATTTTTGGTCATCATAACTAATGAAGTTCTTTGTGATAACTTTAATAAAATAATGAGTAGTGGTAACATATCAGACATGGGAAAGTTATAAAACAGCTTTAAAACAGATCACATATAGGAAATATGCATGTAAAATAAGAAAACGTGGCTTGTAACTAAAACTCCTGATTTAAAAGAACGGTATTTTCATAAAAGTACTATTTATGGTATGCTTACAGATATCCTATCCTGCAGATTAAAGTTTACCCTGATAACATTGTGTGCATAATTACTGTGAAATCAGCTTGACCGAGATACTAAAAACTTAACTGTAAAAGGCGCTTGAATTTCTCCAAATCAGATTGGCTAAAACTCAAAGGAATTTGTATTTCAGGGAAAGGGGGGAAATATCTGACACAGCTGGTGAGTGAGCCAGCTAGGGAAGGCACCCTGTTGGAAATGTTTGCAGGCAAAGAAGGATTTGTAGGTAATGGGATGGTTGGAGTCTGTCTTGTGCACAGCAACCACAAAATGACAGTTTTTGATTATCAGAGAGGGAAGGAGGGTGGTCAGTAGAACTGCCACCTTGGACTTCCAGAGGGCAGACTTTGGCCAGTTTAGGAGGTGGGTTGACAGACCACCTTGAAGGGCAAAGGAGTCCAGGAAGGCTGAACATTCTTCAAGAAGGAAATCTTAATGGCACAGGAGCAGTCTTTCCCTGTGCTGAAAGATAAGCCAGTGGCAAAGGTCAGCTTGGCCTAACAGAGAGATTTGGCTGGAACTCAGGAAAAAAAGAGTTTATGACCTTTAGAAGAAGGGGCAGGCAAGTCAGGAGGACTACAAGGATGTCATGAGGCTATGCAGGGAGAAAATTAGAAGGCCCAAAACCCAACTAGAACTTGATGTGGCTACTGCTGTAAAAGACAATTAAAAAAGCAAATGTTTCTATAACAACATTAGCAACAAGAGAAGGGCTAAAGTGAATCTCCATCCTTTATTGGATGCAGGGGAAAATGCATTGAAAAAGGATGAAGAAAAGGCTGAGGTACTCAATGCCTTCTTTTCCTCAGTCTTTAATAGTAAGACCAGTTGTTCTTGGGACACCCAACACTCTCAGCTGGAAAACAGAGATGGGGAGGGGAATGAAGGCCCCATAACTCAAGGGGAAATGGTCAGTGACAGGCTAAACCACTTAGATACACACAAGTCTATGGGACTTGATGGGATCCACCCAAGGGTACTTAGATGGCTGGTGGAAGAGCTCACTGAGCCACTTTCAATCATTTATCAGCATCCCTCGCTAAACAGGGACATCCCAGATGTCTGGAAGTGGGCAAATGCAATGCTCATCTACAAGAAGGGCCAATAGGAGGACCCAGGGAACTACAGGCCTATCAGTCTGACCGCAGTGCTTGGCAAGGTTATGGAGCAGATCATCCTGAGTGCCATCACATGACACATGCAGGACAACCAGGTGATCAGACAGAGTCAGCATGGGTTTATGAAAGGCTTAACTAACCTGATCTCTTTCTATGACAAGATGACCCACTTTGCAGATGAGGGAAAGGCTGTGGATGCTATATACCTAGACTTTAGTAAAGCCTTTGACACTGTCTCACACAGCATTCTTGTGGAAAAGCTGGCTGCTCAGGGCTTGGACAGAGGTACTTCCACTGGGTGAAAAACTGGCTGCCTGGCTCAGCCCGAAGAGTTGTGGTGAATGGAGTTAAATCCAGTTGGTGGCCGGTCACAAGTAGTGTTCCCCAGGGTTTAGTACTGGAGTCAGTTCTGTTTAGTATCTTTATCAATGACCTGGATGAGGGGATTAAGTGCACCCTCAGTGAGTTTGCAGGTGACATCAAGCTGGGTGGGAGTGTTGATCTGCTTGAGGGTAGGAAGGCTCTGCAGAGGGATCTGGACAGGCTGGATCAATGGGTCAAGGCCAATTGTATGAGGTTCAACAGGGCTCAGTGCCAGGTCCTGCACTTGGGTCACAACAACCCCATGCAACACTACAGGCTTTGGCAAGACTGGCTGGAAAGCTGCCTGGCAGAAAAGGACCTGGGGGTGTTTGTTGATAACTGGCTGAATATGAGCCAGTAGGTTGTCCAGGTGGCCAAGAAGTCCAGTAACATCCTGGCTTGTCCTTGTGTCCAACAGGACTATGAAGTGATTGTCCATTTGGACTTGGCAGTGGTGAGGCCACACCTTCAATACTGTGTTCAGTTTTGGACCCCTCACTACAAGAGGGACTTAGAGGTCCTGGAGCATGTCCAGAGAAGTGCAATGAAAGTGGTGAAGCATCTAGAGCACAAGTCTTATGAGAAGCAACTGAAGGAACTGGGCTTGTTTAGTCTGCCGAAAAGGAGGCTCAGGGGAGAACTTATTGCTCTCTAAAACTACCTGAATGGAGGTTGTAGGCAAGTGGGAGCAGGTGTCTTCTCCCAGGTAACATGCAATAGGATAAGAAAAAATGGCCTCAAGTTTCACCAGGGCAGCTTTAGATTGAGTATTAGGAAAAACTTCTTCACTGAAAGGGTTGTCAAGCATTGGAACAGGCTGCCCAGGGATATGGTTGGGTCACTATCCCTGGAGGTATTTAAAAGACATGTAGATGTGGCACTTAGGGACATGGTTTAGTGGTGGACTAACTGTATTAGGTTTAACAGTTGGACCTGATGATCTCAAAGGTCTTTTCCAATCTAAACAATTCTATTCTATTCTATTCCATTCTATTCCATCTTTTAGGGAATAGTGATAATGTCTTATCTTATTATGATAGAAATCATTATGGAACAAATAGAAACTTGAAGAAAAATAAAAATGTATTGATGTTCAGTATTGGTATTTTTTGGATGGAAAGGAAAGAAAATGACAGAAGCAGCTACAGGACTTTCAGAATGACCTTGTCTATGCAATTAGAATAAATCTTAAAGGAAATAATTACTATAGGAATTGAGTCAAATGAATAAGCCTTGACATGTGTGTGATACACATTAGCAAAATAGTATTAGATTGACCTTACAGCTTTCTTAGAGAAGATGGACTGTTTCACAGTCATCTTACCTATTAGAGCTTCCATAAAGTGTTCAACATGATGATGAATAAGAAGTTATTTTTAAAAAAGAAAAGGGAAAGGATAGGCTTGTAAAGTATACAGACAAAAAAAGGAAGATTACAACAGGTTTTACTGAATGTAAGTGTCAACTAAGACTGATTCTGTTAATGCAGTATTCTTGAAGAGGTAAGTAACAGAGAAGAAATGAAATTCAACTGTACAAGTGAAACATCATGTACTTAACAGCTAGGGGAAAATGTTTCTACTAAAAGATAGCTATTCTTACCTAAGAAGCAGGAACTGAATATATTAATTGACTACAAGATGGTTATATTAAAATGGTGGCATGACAATGGTGGCAGGAAAAGTGGCATGAAAATGCCACTAAAAAGTATGATATGATTCAAGAAAATCTGAGTGTAGTTGTTCCTTTAGAACAAGAAGAAATAGTTTTACTTTAGAAGTCACTAAGCTGATTTAATCTATAACATGTGTGATTCTTGCCACACAATGCATATTTCTACAGGTTACACTTGAAAAATCAATGTGGGGCACACTGATCTGCATAGGCTAATCCTAGTATCCCACAAACAGAAAAGACATATCACTCAGCAGGCTTTCGACAAGGATTTAGGCTAACACAATCCAAAGAGAATAGTTCTGACTCTTCTTAATTAAAATAGCTCATTTTTCTACTTCACGCTTATCATTTCACCTTATTTACCAGTATACAATGGTGTGCAAGAGATCAAATGGGTAAAAATTGACTGTGAATAAAATAAGAATGAGAAAGAAGACAATTTCTAACAAAAAGACCTCTGATGTTTTTGAGCAAAATAGTAATAGCAGGAACAAGAGGCCTAAATACTTCTAAAATTGTGCTTGATAAGTTTATGAAAGGGATTATATGACATGGTTGTCTGTGATGGCAGGTGCTGCATCCAGGCAGTTCATCACAGGAACAAAGGAAACAGGATTAGGAAGAAATTATTGCAATAATCTTATCTGCACTTCTCAGATATGTGTCCTATAGTTAGGAGGTGTCGAGCAATGAAGCAGTCTGCTGAGTCTAGAGGCAAGAAGAAATCAGCTGTAGTCAGCTTTGTTCCCTTTGTTATTATCCATAGCTCTGCTGATTTGATGATTTGTTTGGATTTTGGCTGCCTTTAAGGACAAGGTTGACAAAACAGTTATTTCGAGAGTATTTAAGAAAAGTATCAGTAGATGAGCAAATACAGAGAACTGAGGTGTCAATATAACTTGAGCAGAAGTAGTAAAGTGCTGCAGATGTTTGCCTGCAGGTAGAAATAAGGACAAAGTGTGAGAGAAATTAAAATCTAAAAAGCAGTAACTCTTCAGATTTGTCATATGCCCTCAAGTTCCAAACTGAATTTTCTGTGACTTGCAGGTGAAATAATCTCTGTTGTCCCATGCTGTCAAAATTTCATGTTTGAGTACTGTTAGTGTTGATGTATCTCCTTTGCTCTAGTGTTTAAAAATATGTTTCTGGGCTGCAATACCAATCAGCAGTATTCTTTAGAAATGTCAATAGCTGGCATATTACCACTTCAGATCTATATCCCTTATAAATGGGGAGCACTTGACATTCATTCTGTACCATACAGCAATACTTAGATGGTGATACTATAAAAGGGAGGAAAGACAGAACAAATATAAACTTTGAATTTTAGAAAGTGCAAAAAGACTTCTGGAGTTGATAGTTTCTGAAACTAATGGGAAAATAGCATCAGAACAGTCATGGACCCACTGAAATCTGGAGGAGCTTTGGTACTGAATTTAAATGGATCCAGGTTTCATAATTAATATGTATAGTTGAGAAAGTACTTGTTCTATAGTATGTACTTCAGGAATATGTATTTTCCTGCTTAAGCCTTTGTCTTTAAAGTAGGAATGAGTCACAATATATAAGGATAACTTTTGTTCTTAACTAGACTGTAAATTCTTTGGATTAAAGATCTGTAACTGAGGTTGTTCTCTGAAACAAGAGATTCTGTCTTTTATTAGTTGCTTTAGTGTTATTGTATACTGTATACTGTAAACTCTTGACTCAGAATATTAATGATACCAGTAATTAAAGAATTGTTCCCTGTAGTTTATAACACATGGATGTTTGCCAAGGCAATGTGGGTCCAACCTACTAATAATAATTTTAATAATATAATAAAGCACAATTCTTGCCTCAAAGCAAGCACATTGCTTAACAGAACATTCCCCAGCCTCTGTCCATCACAACAATGAATCTCTCTTTGGCAAATTAATAACTGACATCCATTCCAATCTTCTCACTACATCAAAGCCGGTCAGTGATACAACATTCTTAAAGAACACCATGTCAAGATACAAATAAACTGTGGAATGAAAACAAACAAACAAACCACACCTAAGAAAACCACCTCACAGTTCTCCTAACAAAAAATTTCTTCAATAGTGGGTTTGTGCAAGGAACTTTACAAATACAACACACCTGCTACTACTAACACCACTGGATAAATTAGGGTATGTCCACAGTAAAGCAGAAGGTTTAACCTATATGGAGATAGCTAAACTGCATTTATACTAGCTAGATTATATATTGATTAGTTTGCCCACATCAGTACTCTGATAGCGCTGGAAACAGTTTAACAGATTTGGTAGATCTAATTAATCAAGCGGCATCTCAAATATGTTTCCAAATAGTGCTGTGCTGCTCTTAGGAGCTGTTCCCTCTGTGTTTACTTCATGAAGTGACTATGCCTTCTGTCACTCAGGCTTAGGTACCTGGAAAGAGGGAGACATTGCTTAATGACTTCATGTTCCTGTCCCAGACTCCAATCTGTCTGGCTCTGTGCAGTGTGGCTGCATGCAGTTGGTATCACCATAGTTTAGCTACACAATTTTTAGTTAGTTTCTTCAATGGCTTTGTGGTCCATCCTAAGACTCATCCAGTTTCAATACAGAGATATTTTCATTGGTTTCCAACCTACCTGAAGGTAATTTTCACAATGTCTGCATAAACTAGATGCTGGACTGCAGCAAGTTAAAAATAAATTATTAGATTATTGCAGCACAGTGGTCTTACATGACCATTTAAGACCAATGGTCTCAAAACAGTCTCACTGCTTAAATTAACCTTTCATGTCAACTTCTATTTTACTCTTATTTCTTCAGCAGCTTTTATAATCACTTTTGATTTGCCTATCTTACATATTTTCACCTATTTGACATCCTTAACAAGATATTTTAATGAACCATGCTGGGAAATCCATTTGTCATCAGTTCTGCCATTTTTGCTCACATCTATAATCAGCTAATATGATTAAAAAGACTAGTCCAAGAATGAAATGCTGCTTAATGTAATGCTTACTCTGATGGTCCCTAAGGGATGAAGCTGAAACTAACATGGTGATACCACAACACGGCCATCACTACAGTTCAGGGACCCTGCCTCTCTATCTGATTCAAAGAAATAAACTTGGCTGTAGGACAAGCTGAAATGGGTCAATTCATCAACGGTTTCATCAGTGCACTGATGAAAATAAAGGACTTACTGTTGACTTTTTGTTAAAAGGATTCAGGTAAAGGCATCATGGTTAAAACATCATAATCAGTTTGGTAGACTACCCTCATGACTTTGGTTACAGCTCGTGTTCTCAGATGTTACCCTTTAATGCACAAGAACAAAGCATCAATATTCAGTGCCCCTAAAGGTATTTTTAAGTTTCTCTGAACTCTCTTCATCAGCTTATGGATACAGATCATATAAAATATGAAATGCAAAGTGACAGAAGGATACAAAGAGCAGCAAATATGGGGACTCGGTGTAAGAAACAAAAATGTTAGCGGAATGGAAGTCAGTAGGTCATGAAAGTAGATCAAGAACAATTATCTATGAAATTCTGCAAGGATTATAGCAGAGTCATGGGGATAGAATTTTATGTCAGTGAGATGAAATTTTGAGGATTAAATTTTCTCACAACGTGCATACAAGCTACTGTTGATCATTTCAGAGTTGTTAGTACTTTGAAGAGAGGGCTGTTAATTCAGAAACTGAACATCCTTCTAATAAAACATGCCTGATAATCAAACTTATTAAAAGATTGTATTTTGAACTAATAGTTTAGGATTAATGACTCAGACAAATGAAATGCACATTTTAAAGGACCGAGTTTACTGAATTAACATTAAATACAAATCACATTTTCATAATTTTGTTTTAATGGTATGATTTGTTCTTCTGAATTCCCCTAATATAAGTGTACTAGTGGACCTGGGCATAGACTGTAGGTCCCCAGGAATACTGCATCTGTCTGGCACGGTGTGCTGTTTTGAATCACCTTCAGTCTTAGCTTTGCTGGAGGGCTGAAGCCAGTATCTCAAATTACCAAAACAGGCTGCCAGAGTACTTCTTTACCATAGTTCTTGTCCAAGTGTTGTTTCTACCATTTTCAGCACTCCTCAAGTGGAAGGGGTGAAAAAGTCATCTTGAATTTCCTCTGTAGCACAGCACTTTTCACAGAATCCAGGTAAAGGAACTTCCACCAGTCCCAGGAATGACCTGGTTACTTGTTGAACTAGTTAGTGGCTAGCTGGAAACACAGCCAGCATCTCAAAATCAGATGTCATAGGTTGTGGTGGTGTGTCTTGGTCTGTAGCTAAACAGGGTAAGAAAGTGTTGATGTGACAAAGCTTCTGTGTCTGGTTCGGTCCTGGAAGTTAAAAAGGGGCTTAATGAGAATCTACAGACATCACAGGTGCAAATGGATGGTATCTGTGATCCAGGCTGAGATAAGCAGAGGTTGCTTCCTGTTATCAAACACATCCTAGTGCTCATTTGTCAATTCTGCCAATTAAAGGCTGTCAAGGGCATCACCTGCTTAAAAGACACTGAAATATTTATGAATCTTGCCTAATATGAGATATATTTTTCTGCTTTTAAAACTGAACAGAAGTATTTGCATTGTTGAAAAGTTTAATTCTTTCAGTATTTCTCTTTACACAATAATTGTCGTATATCAACAAAATACAATTAACTCACCTCCCAGTAAAAAAAAATAGCCTTTCCCTGCTTTTTAACTGTGTCCATTGCATACATCAAAGCATCACCTTAGCTACAGTCAACATTAGTCAGAATACCTCCTTGGACTTTCCCAAAGCAATGTCTGTTTTCATTTTGCCAGTACTGAAAACTCAGGCCTCCTATTCTCTTTAGAAAGAGCAGGATGCACCATGTGCTGGTGCCCAGGTGCTGGTGGTGGAGGCAGCAGCTGCTGCAGCAGCGGTGGGGGTGTGGCGGTGGCACCTGTGCGGTGGTGCTGGGGCTGCTCCGCACCAGGCACAGCCAGTTCCAGCCAGTTCCAGCCAGTTCCAGGCGGCTCCACCGGCCCCAGCGCAGAGCACAGCTGAGCCCCGCAGCCACGGGCGGGCGCCTCGGGGAAAGCCGGGCTGAGAAAGGGCAAAACGGTGCCCGGCAGCCAGGGCTGAGGGCAACGGGGTGAGAAACAGCCCGGCCAGCCCCGAGGGGGGAGCGGGAGGGGGGCAGGGGTCTCCAGGCGCCCCAGAACAGATGCCCTCGCGGCCCTGGGCAGACCCCAGGGAGGTATGGAGAAAGTGTGAGGAGGTGAGGAGGAATGATCAAGGAGTAGCAGAGAGGAGCTGTTTTGGAATGACCATAGTCCCCCTCTGTCCCATCCTCCTGCTCCTGCTCTCTCAGGGGGAAGAGGTAGAGAAGGAAGTTAGGGATAGAAGAGTGAAGTTGAACCTGTGAAAAAAGGGGTTATGGGGAGGAATGTGTCTTAGTTTTGTCTTTTTTTTTTTACCATCTGACTCTTATTTTACTTGGAAATAGATCAAAATATTTTTCCTCAGGTTGAGTCTGGTTTGCCTGTGACAGTAGCTGGTAGGTGTCCTTGTCTTTGTCATGATCCACAAGTTTTTCCATTTTACCTTCTCCCTCTGTCTGATTGAGCAGGGGGAGTGAGAGAGCGGCTGGGTGGGTATCTGGCAGCCAGCCAATGTCAATTCACTACAAGGAGTTTTTTTTTTATCAGGTCTTGTGGCATCATGTAAGGTGCAGGCTGATGGAAAACTTATCTGTAAAGTTTTTGTTTTAATAAACTAGATAAATTTGTCAGTACATTTTCCCACAACAGTCCCCTTCTTTCCCCTGTTTCCTTTCCTCTCAGATTAGCACTGTCTAAACTGAGGTATAACAGACACAATTGGAAACCTCAAATGTATATTTGATATTACACCAATATCATGGAGTAAGTTACAGTTTCTCTATGAAAAAGAGGTAGCTATAGGAGGTACTGCACTTGTCTTTGTGTGCTGAGTGTCAGGCTGGAACACGGTTACCTTCAATTAGATGTACAGAATACCTGTATGAATGCATATTTCATATAGAAATACGGTTTTGTTCCTTAAACTTGTTGCAATCTGCTAGGTGTGATCTTGTAAAGAGACAGCTGGGCTTACCCTGGCCAAAGGAGACATAACTTCAAGGACCTCAAATATTTTACCTCTCTACAAGGATTCCAGGCCTATTTCAAACCATACTTTACAGAGACCAGCACTGGGTTTGTGAATTGGTGTCATTTTAGCCAACCTAAAGGTGAATCTGTAAGCTAAGCTAGATCAAACTTAATTGACCTTAGCTTTTGTACTGCCTTTCCTGAGAGGCAAGTTCTGCGATCCAGCAACTAATTTGCTACAGAGCTGAAAGGAACTTTATAAGGACAGGGTAATAAACCTTGCTGCTGGAATTAATTGAAGGTGGGCATCTGGAAGTTCACACATCTCTGAAGAAGGTTTCTGATTTTATCTGTCAGGAATTACCCAGCTCATCTCAGAGCAGTGTAACAATTTCCTCTTGGCTGGTGAATAAATACATTTTAAATGACTAATGGCCTATTTAATTGTCCTATTGAAGACAGCACAGTTGTGACTAATTTGCAAAATAAACCAACTTTGGAAACGTCATACAGGACTTACTATCCTTAAAGTAATGAAGCATGATGATGGCATCTTTACTTGATCCTAACTACTCTCTGTCATTCATATCAAAATGTTCTTCTCAAGAAACAACATGCTCTTGCAAGAATGTTCAGAACATAAAAAGCTTGACCCTTTCAATACAATTCACTAATTTTGCCCTGAATCGTTATTTTTTTTGAGTCTTAAATACTGTCTTTTCCCAATGTGTCAGCAGTGAGGCAAATGTAGTTGCAGAATTACATATTTAATCCCAACGTTAGAAAGCCTAAGGTAAATAAATTTTTGTGTTTCAGTGGTGGATAAAATTGCAGAGTTCAAATGTTTTTTAGTTTCCTTTGCTTTTACACGTACGTGCTAAATGCAGCCTCACCAAATGGAGAAATATATAGCATAGGTGTCTGTTCAAATCCAGCTAATTGATTGGAGACTGTTTAATGCACAACAGCGAGCACATAGCTGGTAGTATATGTTATTGCTGCCTGCTATCTGTCTGGCATCCTGCAAGTGTGTGAATTAAGAAGCAGTTTTCAGGGACTACGCTGATGAAATTAATGCTAATTGATGCTTTTATTAGCAGTCTTAATAGTAAGACTAAGTTCTTTTAGGTCCTAATTTAATGAAACTTTAAAAGGTATGTTTAAATTCCATAGAAGACAATTTATATTTGAGTAAGATGTTAACATTTAGCTGGCTACTCATAGCTTTTCCCTATACCTGCTAAACTGAGAAACAGGACCTGCAGTACAGGGAAGGCATATGATGCTGAAATCCATGCTCTGTGTGCTCTGTAAGCAAAAGTTCAAGTGCATGTTTTACAGGCTTTTACAGAGACTGTATTCAAATGAAACACTTGACATGGAAAGAACAAAAAAATCCAGTAAGATATATGGTTAGTAAACATGGGTATTATTACAATATTCAAAAACATGCAATGTCATCTAAAACCAAATTCTTCGTTTCCCAGAATTGCACACAGTTGTATTAAAAACATAAAAAAAAATAAAAAACCCTTAAATCGTAAATGTGCTTACAGTACATTTTTAGATATTAGAAAACATGAAGTGAAAACGTAATTTTTAATTAAACTTCTTCGTGAGCTATTTCTTGCACTCATTTACATTGTTTGAGCTATTTTGACTAGCTGTTATTTTATCTAATAATCAGCAAATAGAAGAATAGACAGAAATTACTTTAAACTGTTGTACTCTCTTTTATCAGGTATGGTATTCTGAATATGCTTCTGAACATAGTCTTCAGGTATCAAACTACTTAAGCAATTTGGATGCTATCCTATCACCCCTAAGGAATGTAATTAAAGTTCACAGCTATGGTAGATGACAGGGCCATATCTTTTGTGTGCAATAATAGTAAATTGATAGCCCTGGTGACATTAATCTGTCACTTTTCCTAGGTGTGAAGCTGACTGAAAATAATTTTCAAAAATGCAGCAAATAGATATGTCTTATTTAAAAAAAAAAAAAAAAATCAAACATTTGCAGGTTCCTGTTGCTATGCAGTGCCATCAGTATCACTGTTACTATGGAATATCAAGTGATATATATGATGTAGTAGTTCAGAATATTTTGCTTGTGGTTTGTAGTACATGAAGAAAAGACTAAATTATAGAGGAGAGCAAATCATGACTTTCATGGAAGGGCTCCAGTAATCCAATTCAACTTAAGTAATGATACATCTTTTCTTCTTTCTGGTTTGGATTCTTTAGTCTTCTGACATTGGTTCCAGCAATTTGATCTGTTTTCTATTTATTTCTGCCTCTTCTACGATATATAAAAGCCTCCGTTCAAACAGGTGGTATATATTTTTCAATCTCTTTCCCTCCCACCTCCACCTACCTATAGACATTGTTCCTATGAGGTTTACAGGTTAAACTTCTAAACTTTCATGTGACATTTTTACAGTAATGACAGCTTTATGTAAATGCTCACAGAATATTAGTGTCCAACCAAAGCAGTCAGAGATCCAGTGCAACCATCACACAATGGTTTCTTTCTTGACACTGCTAGCAAAATGTATGCAATGGCAGTGGGGATTGTTAAGTCTCACTCAGAGAGCATGATTGCTGATCTTCTTTCAAACCGTGAAAAGATGGTCACTCTTCAGAGAACTTACACCAAGGAGATGAGGACAGGGGAGATACCAAACCCCATAAACAGAGTTGAGAGGGAGACAGGGAAGAATTAGGAGTTTGCTCAGTAAGGTAGGGCACGTCTGGATTAATGGTCATAGGAAAGGCGTTGCAGTAGGGATATCTCATATTTGTCCTATTTCCTTTTGCCAGATGTATTTCCTCAAGGCTTCCAAATGCATTACAGTTGCACAAAAAGCTTGACCAACATATTCATCATCATTGATCAAACTGACTTTGAATGTGTCCTTCAGGTGCTTCTGACAGTGATTTGAAACAAGCGCCACTTCCTGGCTGTCTTGTGTTTTTTATGGCTTCTAGTGAACATCAATAATATGAATTTAATTTTAATTCTTTTGTAAGGGATCTTATTTATAGAGCAATTTCTTGTGCAGCATCTTGTCTCTATGAAATGATTGCCAACTCAGGCAGCCATTAAAGTTTACTGCTTAGGCCTTCCTTCAAGGTACGCTATGGATATTACTTTCTAAAAGTAATTCGGACTACAAAGTGATAAGAACATGTTAACTCCTTGCAAGCTGCCCATCCCTTTTGAGATGCTGGCTGTTTTTATGAACTAATCTAACTTAATTAAACAGTTCAACAAGTTTTACATTCTTCTCCCTCTTCAAATATGTGGCTGACATTTAATGCTGATGATTAAAACAGTGTCAGGTACTATTTACATTAACATTTCTGTGATTGAAACTATGATGTCATGTTTTGCCAGTGTGTTACTCTTGATGTGTGCTTGGGCAATGACCAGCTATTTATTAACTGCTTCCATTTCCAGAGTAAAGTAAAGAAATAAAAAAAAAAATCAAAGAAACTCAATTTTTTAAAATTCAGGAGCAATCCAAATAAATAATAATGTAGGAAGTAGGTTACAATACTTGATGTTTCAATGAAGAATACAAAGAACTCTACTAACACACAGGTTTTAGATTAATCTGTTTTAGTATTTCATAGTAGAATTTTTTTCTTTCAAACCTACAAGTCAGTGGTATGTTCACGCACAAAGTTATGGTCTCTATAGCTCTTCTATCTTATTAATGGAATATTTTGGATTTACCAACCTTTGTAAATTGGGGGAATCTTTCTGATCCTTACATGTGAATGTTCATTTGCCCTGATTGCAGCATGCTTGGAGGGTTGGGGATAAGAGGAAAGCAAGGGAA
The DNA here is from genome assembly GCF_015220075.1 of Falco rusticolus. Classification (NCBI taxonomy): domain Eukaryota; kingdom Metazoa; phylum Chordata; class Aves; order Falconiformes; family Falconidae; genus Falco; species Falco rusticolus. Next base: position 87,826,389 of record NC_051189.1, read on the forward strand.
ATACACCTTTGAGGTTTCCTTGGCAAAAGTCATGTGAAAGACAGGAATGAGTTTAAAGGATGTTACCTCATGGAAAAACAGACTAATATTCTCAAAAACAAAGAGTATGTCACACACTTGGGAACAAGATCCAAGTTTAACACATTGGCACATAATCTGTTCACAGACAACACTAGAGGGCTGATGTTTGTTTTTCAACAGGGAAAAATGCTATCTATGTAAGATCTTGAAACTTCTGCACAGTGCCTTCCTAGTGTGTCTACTTTAAAGCTTTTTACTTAAGTAAGTGCAGGATTCTGTGGGGGTTTTTTTGGGGTTTTTTTTGTTTGTTTGTTATGTTCCTTGTGTTTCCTTATATCTTTATGTATGCTTTACAAAATAGTAAGTAATCGATACTGATTCTGAGTTTTCGAGATTCTTGAGTAGTGATTTATAATCTGCCTTGCATCTGTTATAGACCTGCAGGTAAAGTACTTTCATTTTAAGTCCCCTATGTGCTGCCAGCATGGTATAAAGGAAGAAGTGCAAAGAGTTTCTTGAAAAACTTAACATGCTGGAGGGAAACTTCTGACCAATTCTATAAAATTGCTGTCAAAAAATGAAAGCATCTCAAAGCCAGTGGGCTTTTTAAAGTCAAAACTGGTTCTAAAACCACAATATAATATTCTGTCTACAGATAAACTCACAGGAACCTGTAGTAGTCTGTTAATTTCTTTCCTTTTACTGTTTGAGAAAGCAAATAAAAACAAACAAACAAAAAATCACCTTTTTTTCCTTTGTTTTGTTTTTCTAGTATAATTAATTCAATCAATAAAGAAGAGATGTAAAGGATTTGGGACACATTGTATTCAGTACCTAGTATCAACAACATGCATGTAATCTAACACTTCCCATGATAAATCTCTTCCTATGTAAGAGACCATTCTTCTTTTCACTGTTTATTGCTATTGTTCTGGGTAAAAGCCAAGATTATAGATCTCTTTTTATTATTTTTTTCTATTGTCAAATAGCTTATTTTGCAGTGATGAGCCTTTAGATCATCTTGCTACCACTCTGCCGTTTTGTAACTTTCTTCCCACCTGCTACCTGAAAAATAAGATTTAGGTAGTTTCTACTGTGCATATAAACAAGTGATTTACATTAATTTACATGCAATTTCTGTGTTTGTAAACATTACATAAAAGTGTAGAAATGAATCCTTTAAGATTGATTTTACATAATTTGCAGAAAAAGCAGGCTAAAAGGGCACTTCTTATCGCAAGTACTTCAGGTTCAGTAAGGCAGATCTAAAACATTGTGATGGAGTCCTGTACAGAACATGAAAATGCTACCACAGTATGGTCCAAGTTCTCATTTTCACTCAAAAAGGACCAGATTTTGCCACCTTCGTCTTGGAAAGAACACTACTCTGCACTGACGTTGTTGAAATTGGCCATAGTGCAAAATATTGCTGAATATGTACTCCCAAATTAGAAAAAGATGTTTGGGTTGCCATCTAGATTATAATGTTTAAGCACCAGTCATAGATATGTGCACAGAAGAAAAACTTTGTGATTTGAGCATTTAATTTAACAAGGTTTCCAAGTCCAGTAATGACTAGACCCACACAAAGTCTTTTTGTTGAGGATGTAAAATATTTCTGGTTAGGGCATTTCAGAGCACCTTGGGCAGGCTTTATAGTGATGGGTTTCAAACCACAGTGTAGCATCTTTGCTCCTCCTGCCATCAAGACAATCTGAGGTGCAGTTTTCCTCCAAGGAACTGGGTGGGAGTTTTGGCATTTGCTGTGTTCTTTGGTGTGTTAAGGTTTTCATACAAGGAAGACCTATAGTCTCCAATAGATCATTGTGTTCAGTTGTCAGATTATCCAGAAACATATATTTGCCTGAAAACTTACATAAAATACTTCTGAAATTACCCGTTTAACTATCAAATAAATGATTGCAGTTTATGTAATGTTCTATGATATGAGAGACTTCTGTATTAGAAAACAACTATTGATTACAGGATACTGAATTAGGTAATGATTTAATTCACAGAAAAGATGGAATGATAAAACTTGAAAAAGTGTAATAAAAAAATGGTAGAAAATAGAGGTCAAGTATCTTCTAGATTATTAAGTTACGATTTATTTCCTTTGAAGGACATCACTTCATAAAAAATTTGTGAGGAGTGCATCGCCAAAAAATCCTATTTTTAATGCATTCTCTAATTTTCTAAATAGTGGTAGTCTGTTTTATGGAGAAAAATATATACATACATAGACTTTAGCTGTAGCTCTCATTAAATATTTTGCTGTCATTCTGGAGAATTTGCTGATAAACTTGTTAGCGATTGTATTGGGTTTCCATGGCAAGATTTTGGTAGCAGGAGGTTGTCAGTGTGGTTTTGTGAGAAGATGCCAGAAGCTTCCTCTGTGTCTGATAAAGCCAGTGGCTGCCGGCTACAGGATGGACCTGCTGCTGGCCAAAGCAGAGACAATCAGTAATGCTGGTGGAGCCTCTGTGACAACAGAAGGGGGGGAAACTGCTGCACAAAATCAGCCAGAAGAGAGGAGGGAAAATGTGTAAGAGAAACAACGCTGCAGACACCAAGGTCAGTGAAGAAGGAGGGGGAGTAGGTGTTCCAGGCACCAGAGCAGAGATTCCCTTGAAGCCTGTGGAGGTCTACAGTGGCACAGATATCTACCTGCAGTCCATGGAGGACCCCACAATGGAGCAAGTAGATGCATCTGAAGGAGGCTGTGAGCCTGTGGAAAGGAGCTCACACTGAACAGGTGTTCTGGAGAGACCTGTGGTCCCATTGAGAGGAGGCTGTGCTGGAGCAGGTCTTCTGACAGGACTTGTGAATCTGTTAATCTAAATTGTTGTTTGGATATGTACAAGCCTTTGCAGCCTAGTGGTGCTTCCTTTGTATTTTCCTTACTTTACTTCTCCCACATATTTCTCAAGAGAAATATTTTACACACTGTATGAAAAAAATATTGCAATTACATTCTAATGGAAACTTTATACTTACTGCAAGAATATGATATGACATCTGAATTACAGTGTTGTAGTCATTGCCTGTAACAGTGGAGTAACTTAAGAATGATCCATTCTAAAGCTTTCCTCTGAAAAGGAAATGAAGAAGGACGGTGTGTTCCTCTCCTTGCACATATCATGTCCATTATAACCTCCACCAAAAGATGGCAATCCAAGTCCACAAAAAATTTGGTTTTCTATATGGATGGTAGCATCTTTATGTATATATACTTATCCTTTAATCACTTCATTGTTTTTATCTCTTTTTGTCCAGGCTTTTGTTGGTGGATGGTTGATGAGAATTATCATCAGTGGATCCGTTATCAAAAGATGGCAGTAATGAATTTGTACTGCTTTCACTTTGGTACCACTTGTTACTACCACAGAATTTTTTATAAATATGAAGAGGAGACTCCATGCATTCTTGCAAAAGTCAGGTATGACTGCTCTGAATGGATTTCCTCTGTCTCTTTCTCTCCCTTATATTCACACCTGCCTTTTCCTTTAATCATCTATAATGCAGTCTCTGGAGGAGATGCTTTGCAGGGAGGAGGAGTTGTTTAAGCAGACACATAAATATCGATTTGCCTCAGCTGGAAGAGGAGTTGAGTGCTGAACAAGAATGTCATTCTGGTTCTTATTAATTACCCTACTCTAGATTACCCATCTTCCTTCTCTCTTTGGAGATTTGTCCCATTAGTAACCATTTCTGATATGCATTACTAACTACCATGATGCTATCTGTGTCCTCTTTCTCCTCATATAAGCTTGGCTATTTTTTCTAGCTATTGACTGCTACAGTAAATATTTTCTTAGAAACATTTTTTTCCCTCATATCACTATCACTGGCCAGCAAAGTGTCAATTTTAATCTCGTTTGTCATAACAATTTAACAAATGCTGAACAAATACTGAATGGTGTTTCAGTCATGTTCTATGCCTCTAGTCTTCAAACTTCATTCTCATTACACTCTTTTTTTTTAATCTTTACCTAATTCTTATTAAATCAGGTTTCTGGGAACATTCTGGCCAACTGTATTGCAACTGACACCCTAAAAGTATAAACTGAGTTTATCTCCACTGTAATAAATGCTTAAAACCAGAACCACCATAAACCTTCCCAAAACTCGTTGTCATGTTGGTGTTCTCAACTATTTATGCTTTGTCTGTTTTGCACTAACTCTTTGACAAAACCATACAGCAATACGGTATAAAGTTTTTCTGTGGCATGAATTACTGCATTGAGACATTAGTTTTAAATTTTTTCCAAAAGACAGTAGCATGCACTTTCATTTCTCACTGAGTGAATGTTTTATTTATGCATACAAAAATCCTGCATGTGTGAAACTATATAATATTTTGACGTAACATTAATTTTTACATTATTCAATGTTACTTTGTAGACAAAAATAATATGCATATGTTTCACATATTGCCTGAAATAAAAATAATTGCCTGAAAAAATAATAAATGCTACTGGCTGTATTCAAATTCAAAAGGAGAAAAGGTGTAATTTTATAATAAAACTGTCTTGTGATATACATCTAATGAAAAACTTCCTTTACTGATTTACATTTTACTGAACACTTAAATGAACTCAGGTTTTTTACGAGATTATGTTCTTATTATAAATATGGGATTTGGGGTTTTTCTTTTACTAAATTCCTTTTTTTACCAGTTAGTTTGAAGTACTTAATATGCACTCCAATTTTTAGTTACATAAATGAGAGCCACAATGGTGACCTGCTTTAATGTGTTTCAGTTCACAGTGAATACACAGACACTAATATCTGTGAATATCATATCTTTAACTGGCTAGTCCTAATCCTACTTAGCAAATTATTATTATTAAAATGTTTTTTCTTTTTTAGTACATGCTTTAATAAGAAGCCTAGAATGTATTTCAGAGTACATGGGCTAAAGCATCTAAAAATGTGGGAGTGAAACTTTATATGGCTTACCAACGACCCTGAGGTAGCTTTGGTAAGTTGCTTCTCAACAGAAAAGAACTGTTGCCAGTTCGATAGGATTCTTATAAAATACTTATCAGTGACCACCCGTCATTTCCATTCCCTCCCTCTGTACCAGGTAAAATCAGACTCTTCATTAAGATTGTCCTGAGTTTATAGCTCAGTGGTATTTTTCCTTTCACATTACAACTGCTGTTCTGCAGGTACAAACCCATCCTTCTATGAGCATAAGTTGTTTGTTGAGGTCAATGCAAGCAAAACAGTTCCACTATGCCAACTTTAGCTTTTTGGGGCTTGTAAAACCTATTTACACATACAGCTTGTCTTTGGCAGCAAGGAAAGCTCTGTGTTGGGAGATGTCACAAGTTCAGTCCTTCAATCTCCTTGCTCTTTCACCAGTATCTTTTCTTTGTACCTTCAGTTACATAGGCAATAGCCTCCTTTTTTTGTCCTGAGATACCACATCTTCCTCAATTAATAACCAAACTCCACTTCTGTGTGTATCTTTAAGTCCTGTTGTCTTCCTTGATTCAGTTCATCCTTACTATCCTAACCATTTTCTCTCTATTAAATTTAAATCTAAGGGAGTTTACAGTATCTCAGTGGCACAGGATTGTTTGTTTTTTCCTTAAATACTTTTATATGCCTATTGTAGTACCTGAACATACAGGAACAGAAATTAGAAGTCCAAATTGTGCTTGAGACCTGGTCTTCCTCCACAGAGAAAATGTACAATGAGTAAGAAGCGAGTGGATATGTAGATTTCCCCTGTATACAGAGGTGATTTACTCTGGGACAGAGAAGGAGTGACCTGCACAGCAGAGAAAGTATATAATTCCCAAACAGGAATTATGAAGCTCTTTGAGGAATGTCATTTTGGTACCACTGTCAAAGAGCCCCAGAAAAGAAGTATTAGGAGACTGACACGGCAGCAGAGAGATAATTTATTTTCATTTATTCAGGGATAATTCATTTTCTTTACAAGAAGCAATGAAGACTCATGTCATTACTAGACAAAGAGGCTTCATCCACCAGCTGAACATATTGGAACTTGAATAAATAAAGGATCTAGCAGTACTGAAGGAAGAAGCAAAGGCAAAGGAGGAAAGACTGCTTAACCTTTAAAGTTAGCCTCAGGGTGTTTTTTAGTTTTGTTTAAATGAACCAGTTTTGTATCTAAAATCACCACTACTGTGCATTACAGAAGGTGTAGATAAGGGTAAAACTTGGTCCATTTCTTAGTTCCAGTAAGTGTAATAGTTGTTCAGCATTCAGTGAAAAACTGAAGGCACAATGTTCACAAGTTCATCCAGGGTGAATCTTTACTTGTGTTTCCTCTCTATCCACCTCTAAAATAATTTCAAATTTCTCTGAAAATTTTAAATGTGATTTTAAGAAATCTGTGTTGAGTTACAAATATTATTTCAAAATCGTCCCTCCATTGAGCTTTGTTTCTAAGATGGAGTTGGGAAAAGACTAAAAAATAGAGGAAGGAATAAAACATATATTTATCTTGTACAGTAATTTGCAGGGTTGATACAACAAACTTAAATACCTCTTCTCATAGGTGTAACAAGCAATGCTAGTAACAGTCATAATTCCTTCTGCAGATTTGGAAATTCCATATAAAGGTTTTTGAGTGATCAGTAAAATAGCAATATTCTTTATAATTCCACTCTTAAGAATATGAAGAGAATAAAAATGAAAACTCTTGACACTCTGGAGAAAAATCTTATCTTCTGATTACTGGCTGCAGCACTGCTGGTTCAAGGTTTTTTCCTCTCGGTATTTATACAATAAATTTGGGTCATTTCAAATTGCAGCTCCAACAATTTTCTAGTAAGAAGCATAGGTTTGGATAAAAGAACTAAATGTAAAAACTTATATCACAAAGGTAATGTGACACTGGTACGGTAGGAATCTTATGTTGGTTTTCCCCTGAGTATAGAGTCACAAATGCCGGAGCTGTCACATAAATTAATAGCAAAATCCAGCAAACAAATGTCTAGGTAAAATAATCTGACTAAAATAAACAGTGCTAGCAGAAACTTTGCTTGAAAGTTACAGTAGGTGAACTGAAAATGATAAGGAAGGTCAGAAGATCTGTCTGTCACAATGTCAGCATTTGAATAATCCTTTATTAGTACCATAATGAGAAAATTCATAGCATGACTAGCTTTCAGTATTTTCTCTCATGCTCCTTCTCTTTAGTTTCCCTTCACCTTTTATTCTGAAAGTATGGAATTTATGGAACAAAATAAGCATAAGTTATACACTTAGATCATAAAAAAACAGGAAAATTTCTAAATGTTATAAAATTAGATACTTTCTAAATTATAAAAATGTAAATGTCCCTTTTTGAATAATCTCTATAGTTTACTGGTATACTATAAATGGGAATATTATGGGGTTTATTCATTTTAACTCTTTCTTCTCCTGAAGCAGTGCAATGAACTTTTTTCTCTTTACTTTGATTATGTTCAGTATTAATTAAAATGTTTCTCCTAGTAGTGACACTTGGAAAATTGGACAAAAGGCACAGCATCTGATAGTGAATAATGTCTTTGCAACCATCAAGGTGAGACAAAAGCAATATCAAGTATGAATCATCCTGTTAATTAAATAAATTAACATGGAGAGATAATGTGTTGAAACAACTGCCACTTCCTAATCAGGGAGCTTATTCTGAGCCTGAAGCAGGTTCAGTCTTTGTAGCTATACTGGAATCCATTTTACTGTTGATAGAAACATAGAATATGAATTTAAATCTGATCTTAGACTCTTTCTTCTTTTAGAGTCAAAGTAATGACATCTCAGAAAAATGTAACTTTCTCTGATGTTACTGCCTACAGCACTATTGAAATTATATGTGAAACAATACTATTTTTAATGTGAATTGCAGCTTCTCCCAGAAGCAGAACCAGTGTAGTAGTGCTGTAACAGTAGCTGAACCAGAACTGAAACAACAAACGCGTTACATGACTGTTGTATGAGCAGCTTGTTTGCCTGTCTTCTCATTCTTATGGAAATAGAGATGACTTTGAATGCAGGTATAAACTTGACAGCATGTTCAGCTGTTGGATGTGGGGTTTTTGAGTGGACTGGATCAAGATAGATTTATGTACTGCACAAAACCAGATTTCTTTTTATTTTCAAAATTTAAGTTTTTCCAATGCTTATAAAGGGAGACAATTAGAATAGAAATATAATGTGTGTATGTGTATGTGTGTATGCATGCATATACATATGCATCATAAAGTGAGAAATGTTATTCTCCTTTTTCACCATTTGTGTGTCAAGCGTGTGTGCCTGGTGTTTGAGAATAAAGAAAATTATACATAAAAAATATAAATTGTTCAGGTATCTCCAACTTCAAATCAGAACATGGAGTCTATAGCCAATCTTTACCTTTACCTGTTCCATAACAAAAAAAAAATCCTGTATGTATAATAAAATACATTTGTACTTACTAACTGTAGCAGGGTATTAGTGCATAGCAAGTAATATAAAAAAATCAGTCTTAAGGACTTGCATAAATTCACATCAAAATACATTTCATTTGTGGCTCTGTATTTTTACAGCATGTGTTTCTGTTCCAGGTTAAAAAGGTGAAAGATTTATTAAGGTGTACGAGATTATAACAAATTGATTCTGCTCCACTTTGCAACAAAAATTCCAAATGCTGTAATTCTTTGTGAGGGAGAATTTATCATACTGTATCGCTTTTTCACAGGAACTAGGGTTTCTTGTAATCTCTGGAAACCCAGACAGCAGAGAAATTGCAAAGCAGGGAGGGAAGGAGACAACTGAGGCTCCAGGCATCCAGGGCAATCAGCCACCTGAGTAGCTGGCAGTGGAGCCAGCAGCCCCGGACCTCACACCCGCACGTTGCTAGGAAGCCACCCTGACATCCAGACAGACCGCAGCCTGTTCTGTCAGGTCTGTTTTCCAGCAAAGGGCTACTAAGAGGTGTGTGACCCCGCAGAAGGCTTTCATTTTTACAAATTAAGAAATTCAGGAAAATAACTGTTTCATATAATGTGGTTTTTTTTCTTAGTTTCTGGTCTTTCCAATGTCTTTGCACACATATGCGTGTTCTCACACCTCCAGATAATTTCTGCTGAATGCAGCAATTGAAGTTAAACTTTGGGATAAAAAATCACAGCTTGATTTTTGGAGTAAGTATAAATACCATAAACTCTGTCTTTAATTTTACCCCATAAAAATCTACTGAATTAACTCAGAGATTTAATAATTTGATTTCAAAATGCACAACAGGCCAGGATTTGGCCTAGCATTGATTAAATATGCTTGAAATCTGAAGGGAAATTAAGTCATTAAAGATCTCCTAGCTTTTTAGCAATATGAATATTGCTTTGAGTCCTTAATGTTGTTATAGGTTTTTATTAATAATTGAAGCTAGTGAAAATGATCCTGTAGTTTCAATTGTAGTACAAAATCCAGACTTGCACTAAAAGCCTTCTGTCTGCTCAGCTTTCCTGCGTACTGGGAAAAATTAGCCTGTTAAAGCTTGTACAAAGTGAAAATAAAACTCTTTGTCTTATCTTCAAGAGACAGCAGAGAGTTTAGGAAGAAGTTCACTTTCTCATGGCAAGCATAGAGGAAAGAGCGGGTAGAGGAAAGAGGGGGAATGACCTGCGGTACTGGATGCTTCCTGTGCTGTAGGTGGGAGGGTGATGCTCTGACTTCCCTGTACCAAAGTTCCTGGATCAAAATCTGAGATGCAGCTGTCTTGGACTTCTGGAGAGAAGGTCATTGAACAACCCATATGAGTAAAATGGACTGACCTGACATTCTGCAGAGCTGCTATTCTCAGATTATTGTTCCACATTTGCAACTGGTGTCATTGCCATAATGATCCTACAGAATTGCAAATAAGAAGCAAAGTCCACATGGCCATTAATAAGAAAGGAGATAAGGTCATGAAGTTATTTCCTGTATAATGTGGTCTACTATCCCAAAAGGTTGTAGATTTTTTTAATGCAGAATTTTCATAAAGCAAGTTATGTTAAGATGTTTTACTGAGCTCTAGTGGCAAATTATTTCTGCTTTAAATGATTTTACCTGAGTTCTTGCTTTGCAAAGACTATTGTATAGAAAGGCCAATAAGCAGAACATTGATCTCAGAAGTATGTCAAAGGCAGATGTTTAAATTAATGTACAATTCACTTTACTGCATATCTAATCTCTTACAAATCATTAAAAATTCCTTCTCTATGTAGGCATTTATAGAGACTATTAGAAGTAGTTCTAAATCATTAACCCCTCCAAGTTGCAGTTATTTGAAATGTATAATGCAACTTCCTTCTACATTTCCCTTTCATGGTGGGTTCATAAATGTTCATTTTACTTTTTAAAAATTCAGTAAAATAAACCAGAAGTCATTAGTACACGCAAAACCTGAGCTCATGCATTTACATATGCAGGCAATCTTATCTTTTAGTGTTACTACCTCTTACAATGGTCTTTTTCAGAGTCCTTTGAACATAAGCTGAATGAAATAAGGAAATGCTCAACTGTCTTTTGTAAGTCAATCAATGCCCTTTTGCAGAGCATAAACCAGTCTACTTGGGTATTTTTCTATATATGCAACTTACTCTATTAAAGAGAAACTCAAACTTTACTTGAAAGGCTGCTTTGCTGTTTGTTACTGCCACCAGTTGTGAAACACTATGTAGTACAGAGTTGAAAAGGAGGTATGTCTTACTCCATATATTTTGTGCATGTGTATTTATATGTATTTGATATTTCTCATATGACCAGCAATGTTAATCCATTTTTTTTTTTACTTGTAAAAGAAACTCATTCTTTTGATTTTCTAAAGAAAAGGGATCACTGAAGTAACTCCTCCATCCTCTCTCCTCCCTGAAATGTAATTAGTATGCTCTGCTGTTGCAAACCAATATATTGATTTCACAGCCTTCCAATAAGGGTCTCCCGTACCTGCCCTCATAAAAGACACATGTCCCCATTTTAAGAAATTCATAAGGGCTACAACTTTGTAGTCAGTGTGATTGTACCCTTAATCACAATCACAAGGATCCCCAAGGATAAAGCACATTGTAGCAGTCTAGCCAGGAAAACCCTGACACTGATTTGTTTCAGATCTTTGTGATAGAGAGCACCTTAAAGAGTGATCCTCAAGGTCGGTTCCTCACTGTTTTTCTTGTTTATTTCTGTACCAAGTTAGAAAAAAAAGAAACTTATTTGGAAAGCCTACTGTGATACTGCGGAGTGTCAGACACAATCCTGCCGCTCATGTCAGTGAGGTACCAGAAGTACAGCTCCAGCTGTATGCCATGACTTCTGTGAGCTGTTAGCATGTGCATGGAGGCTGAGATGACTGCACTGTGTATAGGAGTGCAGGCCAGGCTGGGACGTGTGTCCGCAGGTGTGTGTGAGACATAGCCTGGTGTTTGGAGCAGGTCTTACAGAGACAACTCAGTGGCTCACTGAAGGGAAAAGAGAAGCTTCACACTTCATTGGGATGAGGAACAGTTAGTCAAATAGAGAAAAGAACACCTAGCCTTGTTAATTTTAAGCCAGAGGTGGCTGTGGGATCACTCTTTGTGCTTGTCACCAAACTGGAAGTTAGGTTAAGCTATAAATAACATGAAACAGCACCCTTGGGATGCAGTTCCTCACTGTGGGTTGAGGGGAATTACAGCTGCGTGCTCCCATTGCCCACCTTCAGCTGCAGCCTTCATGAACTGCAGCTTTAACTCATTCTTTTAGCAAGAAAGTAATTGGTGAGCAGGGAGTGAGCTACTTGCCTTCTCTAGCAGTGGTCTGTTATGCTGCTCATTTAACCGTAGAACAAAGTCTCAGCCTGCCATGAAAGGGAATGTTTTTGCTTTCATTATGTGATAAACATCACATTTTGAATCTCAGCAATACTATAACCCAGTTTAAGTTAAATGTGATTCTTAAGGAAACTGGAAAGCAGTATAAAGTTCCCTATACAAGGATGCAGTATATTAAATTATACACCTTTCAGGATGGAGGAACATCATAAGGACTCTTGCTCCCCTGTGCATTCTCTAGAGTGTTCAAAGAGTGAAGGAGTGTGGCCTCTTCTTGTTTATACAAAGCAAAGAAAGACTTTTGCCTTTCTGTGTGGTTCTGACTCTTCACCTGGCTTTTGATATTAAAGTGAACTACATTTGAATGCTTTAGGAAAAATACAGACATGTTTTTGTGGTTAAGGTGTTGGCTGTTTTTTTAGGGGGAAGGAAGAATTAATGCAATTTTTTTACAGCCTAATAAATTGAGTATAAGTTCATAGTGAAGTAGAACTGTAGATCTCAAATATTATTTTTATATATTTTCTCTGTGATAGTATAAATGACATCTTGGAAATTAGAATGGATGGACTGAAAGAAAAAAAAATAGACAACAGATGTTTTACTGCAGCCTAGTAGAAACACCAATGCGAACCATGTGAAACATTGAATTTAAGCTTGACTATAGGAATGTACACAAAACCAATGGCATTGTAGGATCTATTATTCAAGCAAGCCTTTTTAACAACAATAAAAACTGTCAAAGTCACCAAGTCCAAATACTGCCTGAGCAAACCTGAAACATGTCAGCTGAATCAAACCGCATTGGGAATTGTATCTCAAGGTAAATAACATGCACAGCTTAAATAAGCTGTAATTGGCTAATTAAATAATTTGGAAAACATTTCAAAGGCTAAAGCTACATTATTTAATTTTACCTACTGAATCTAAATTCTCTCTGCAGTATCAAATGATGTCATATTTTAATTAAAATCCCTTCCTGAACTAATAGAAATCCTTAAAAATTATGATGATAAAAACAGTTAGCTAATTATAGCTAGCAAATATAATTTGAAAAATTTAATAAACCAAAAATGCCCCTGGTTAATATTAATGCTGGCATCTGTCTTTTGATAGTTAAACTAAAATGTCCTGCTCAAAATAAATAAATAAATAAGGTTCCATTATCAGTCTTCTTGAGTAGCATATTACAGTAATTGGCTCCACACAGATGATTGCTGCATTACAATTCTAGCTGTGAATGCATGCAGAGAGACAGATGAATGGTTATCATTCAAATGCTCAATGGACAGTCAAAGAAACAGACATTGACATTTTGTATGTGGAGAAGGATGTGAGGCTCCTGATGACTGAGGAAAAATAGCAAAAATAAAAAATCGTTGGAAGTGGATTTGAATCACTAATAAATTCATTGCTTTTCAATAAGTAAGTGTTTCTGTCACTTTCTGCCTTCAATTTTTTAAAATTAGACACTTTTTCATTCTCTGTGTGAAGAGGTCCTCACAAAACAAAGATGGTATAAACATAATCCCATAATGCTATATGGAATCTCTACCTGGAGTCTTCAAAAGCAGACGGTGCACCAGCTGTTTTATGTTAGGCACAAGCCAAGGGAAGTCATGCAACTCAAAGACAAATAATCTTTTTAGCTAAGTACAGTTAAGGGTCAACCCAATACCCTCTGAATTAAATGAAAGCCTTCATAATATCGGTGGGTAGGAATGAGAATATTACTAATCATCAAAGCCAAGTGTGTATGATCTAGCTCTTTCTCCCAACTGAATCAAATATACCGGACACAAAAAAGCCAAGTTTAGCCTCACCATTTGCTGGTCACCTTTTCCAAGGAGGGAGTTAAGCCAGTATGTAGCCAGACCTGGCTGAAGATATCTCTGCATTAAAAGTCAAATTGAATTGTCACTGCTGCAGATGTGAAGGGTGCAGACTGGGTTGTTCTGATATCAGAAGGATAGAGATACAAAAGGGGGTAAAATTGAGTCAGGGATAATTTTGGTGAACTGGATTTTTCTTAACCCAGCAGTAGCATGTGCTGCTTCTTGCTCATCCTGATTTCTCCTCCTTCTTCTAACAAAACCTTTTTCTGTTTTTTTCCACCGTGATCCCTGGTTTCTGTCTGTGTGGTGAAAGTAAGCCTGGCTTTATAGACATCTGATATATACAAACCAGACAGCAGGACAGTAGCTACCTCGTCACTTGGTTGAATCTGGTGTTTGAGACAAGTGGAAAAGCTAGTAACCCTCTTCCCTCGCTCCTGGCTCTTTCATTTGATGTAGTAATTACTCAGCCAGGGCTGACCTGAAGGCAATTCTGTTTGTGTTTATAAACCTGCCCCAGACAGTCCACCTATAATTTGTGCCTGTGTGCTTGAGTAAGTGTTTAGTCCAAACTACATGTTGGTTGGTACCATATGTTTGTTGTTGACTTTGAAAGCAGGAAAGGTGGTTTTTACTACTATCTTTGGTGGACATGGAACAGTTTTAATAAACTTGAACTCATAGATAAAGGGTTATACTTTTGTTCTGTGTATAATTTAGAATTAATAAGCATTTGATATGCATTTTCTGTTCTACCTTAATTTGATTGGCACTTCTTCCTCAGTTTCAATCCTCTGTTATTTCAGCATACTTCAGATAAGTAAAATTTGTTCTGAGCCAATGTCTTATGCTTTATTGTTTCATGGGTTTTTGTGTCTGTGTATGCAGTTTTCCACTCAGAAGATATTAGTTTAAATATTATCCCCCTGCATTTACAATCTGAGAATGTCAGAAGGTATCAGGTCACTAAAAATTAAACACTTCTAGGAACCAATCAGTTCAAATAAAACTCCTTTTTCACAGAGAAGGGAAAGAATAAAAGAAATTATTTCGGATATTTTAAGGGGTTTTGTTTAGTTAGGTTTTTAGTTTGAAGGGGCAATATACAAGAATTTAAAAAAATAAATAAAAGTAATTACAGGCCAATATTGGAAAGTTTTGATGGACCTAGCTTAAAATGTTCTTAGAAGCTATGTTAGTTTAAAAATGGAAAATTATGTTTTCAACTGGTTATGTTTTTTTTTTTTTCGTTTTATACACTATCACATTACAATGTTAGTTGTGAATCCAACTTCGCTCTTAACCACGTGTTTAAAACAGTCCTCTTCTCCTGTGCTGTTTCTGAATCTATGTGATAGGACTGATGAATCTAGAAAACAATTTCTATCATGTACTGAATAAAATATAGCCTTATGTTGAAAGAGAATTGTGTTTGATGTGCAGTGATAAGAAATAAAATACATTTACATGAAAAAAATGTGCATAACTCCACATGCACAAAAGGAATACATGTGTTTTGAGCAAGAAATAATTTTCCACAGAGGACATCTTTTACAAGATAATAAATAATTGTAGGTGATTATATAAAGCAATATTTCACAAACCATAAAATTCCAAGGAACGGTATCACCGAGGAACCAGACGATAATTTTTTTCAGAGCTGGCAAGACAAACTTTTTGTGCAATGATGTAAACATGATAATTTCAGAGAAGTGTCTGGGCTTCATATTTTACCACTTTAAAATTTACTTTCTCAAAAGAATATGATTTTTGTCACGATTAGTAAAATTATTTAAGTTTACCAATATCAGTTTGAAGTACCTTCAGTAAAATAATCCTGCATTGAAGCCAAATTCTGAAATACATGTTCACCTTTTTTTCAGAGTTTATTTATTGCAGTTTAGGTGAGTTGAGCAAGAATGTAAGTTGGGCAAAAATTTAATAAATTCTTTTGGTGTTGGTTCATAATAAAAACTGGATTGATAGAAGTTTCTTTTTCCGTTTTTAGCAGACTGAAAGCAGATTGAAAAAAGAAGAATAAACACAATTATTTGTTTAATAAAAATGAGAAAAAATTATTAGCAGGAATAAAAATGAAAAATCAACAGGAGTCAGGAGGCCTTAAGAGTCCAAGGCAAGACAGCCAGCAAAGGTCATGCCTTTACGCCACTGTGGTGGACCTGGTACCCCACCAAAAGAGTTTAAATTCAGTTACCCCTACAAGTTGTTCCTGATAGTTTTGCAAAACACTGCAATTCAAAACTGCTGATTTGCCTTGCTCACTGTCATAGTTTAGATTTTCAGTTTATTACAAATCCTTTAAAAATGTTCATATGAAAATTATGATTTCTGCAAATATTTTTTCTCAGCTCTTAATTAGTCTCCTGTTTCCCTCAACAAAACCAACTGGTGGAATGTTAATATAATATACATAACTGAACAATAATGCTTTTTTTAAGGCCAATTTCATTGCTGTGTGAACCTCCCTGCTTAGTTAACAGGCATTGATTTTCATGTTGTGGATAGTACTTTAAATGTCACTATTAATATTCATCAATTCATTGAAGTATGAAAGAAAGAAAGATCTTACACAAGCATTGGCTGGAACAACAGTGGTGTTGAGGAAGGATGAATGCAGAGGAACAGGTTTTCACAGAGATAGAACGATGACTTGATTGATGCAACTCCCTTCCAGAGGTTGAGCTCAGCCTTTAAAACTTTGAGTCACTTCTCTAGACTGCAAAATACATCACCAGTAAAGTTCTTCAGGGTCATGACTGAATTCTGCCATCAAACACCACTGATATTTGTTGTTAGGTCTAAGGGCGTTTTACAGTTCCCTACATTAACATTTACCCAGCAAACCTTCAGCTGAACATCTATATTACTAAACTTTACTGTGTGTCCAGATGAAACAAAGAATCACATGCTCATTTCTTTGGGCAGGTGAAATCCCACTGAATCATATTTTGTCTTTAAGACAACGCTCTCTTCTACTCCAGAGAATTTTGAAGACACATGGGTAAAGAAACTTGCCAAAACATTATCACTTTGAAAGGTTCTCTCTGAGCCAGCCAGGTAACTGTGTGTGTGTGCAGGTTTAGAAAAAAAACATCTCCAAAACTAAACAATGTTATGGTTGATACATATTATGATAGATGTCTGTCTAGTCTTGAAAGTGGGAAAGGTCGGCTTATAAACCTGTTTCTTGTGTGATGAATCATTCTTGTCAGCAAAAAGTGCTTGTTGACAATATTTTATGTGTAGATATGAAGTTGTCAGGTTACAGCAGTTACTCTGATGGTAATGAAGATGGTAGAACATAGCACACAGTTATTTCATTACTACATCTTTTATTTCTGGAGGTTTGGGAAATACTTTTTTTTTTTTTTTTTTTTCCCCCTCAGGAGCTGCAGTCTGGAGGACTGCTTAGAAAGATAATTTTCCAGTGCATGTTGGATGTCTGCAGGAAATTACTATGGACAAAATCCATGGCTATACTTTCCACTTCTCAACACTTGCCCATTGTTATTTTGATTGCTAAGTATTTATTTAACAGATTTATGTGCTTTGTACACCTTACATTTCCTGATTCATGGCAAGTGTCACTGGCATTGAAATATTATGCTGGAGACCAAAGGTAAAAGGTTTTAAAGAGAGTAACTGGGACTTTTATGTTTACATCCCCTCCGCTTGCCCCATTTCTCTTTTTTATTTCCTTTCTTTTGATGTTTCTTTTTGTTTTCTGCCCAGAAGAATTCAAACAACGGTACAAGGTTATAGTTAATTTTCTTAATAGAAAGTAAACTTTAAAGCAAAGCTAATTTTAAATTGCTACAATAATAAAGATATCATCATCTATAAAGCAGCTACATTTAAGTAGGGTGCAGTTAGAATTTTATGCCATTAAAGATGCTAATGGTAAAACATCATTTGAGAATCGTTTAAAGAAACAAAAAAAACCATTTAAGCCACAGTTTATAGAAGTTCACCTAATTTGAAGAAGCTTTTACCAGTTTTTCGTTGAAGTAATAGGGAGGACATACATGAAAGCATTTATTGTTGTATAATAACAGCCACATTCACATTTTTGGCATGGAACAACACAAGTCTGAACAAAATGAAAGGCAGATTTTAACTTAGTTAAGACACATATTTGGGTGGATGAGGCTCCACAAATTTCTTACTACACTTGTATGTAGAGGTAGCTAGATACTTATCAATGTTAATAATTACCCCAAGCACTAAATAGAGAAGGCCCAATCTGAGCGGTGGTACTATAATCATTGTGCTGGCTGGTTTATGGTGATGCCAGTACTGTGTGTCTATAGACTTAAAAGACAGGTTTGTATGGGAAAGGAGGGAATACGTATTCTTAAAAATCAGAGGTCTTTGGGAAGTTGACTATATGGCAAAAGAGAAAATAAAAAGAAGGCTTTTGCTAGGGTTAAATTTGATGGAACCAATACAAAATATGCTAGCAGTTCTTGCTTGAAAATCTTCGCAGAGCAATTAGGTTTTCATTTAGCTGGGAAATACTTGAGAGGATCTGTTGACAAACTGAGAATGGTAATTCATCAAAAGCCAAGAGGATGCTTTTAAAAAGCAGAAGATCAAGGGTAGAAGACATCAGTCCTGTCACTGCAACCATGGAAATACTCAAGCTTGCAGAAAAAGTCTGATTTGAACACATCCGTATTTTAGGAATTTTTCCTTTACTTGAGTCATACTCCAGAAAACAAGGGAATTGTTTCCTCTGCATACATTTAGAGACAATGGTCCAGAATCAATTTAGAAAGCCACAAGTTAGAAGATATATTTTATTGGCATTGTAGAGAAAACTAGAAACAATTTTAAAGTTTTTGCTTGATTTCTTAATAACATAAACTGTACTTATTTGTGCACATCTTTTCATTCTTCAGTGTGCCTTCTAAATCTACACAAGGTGTATATGTGTAGATATTTTGTAATTATTACTTTGTTCTGTACACAGTAAGTTAATTTACAGGGAAGCATTACATTGTTTTTTTCTTTTACTTGTCCTTCCAAATGTTACACCACACTCACTTAACCCAACCATATCTCTGCACCCATAATCTGGATTGCTCTTTTAGAAACTCATCTGAGGGGATAAAAACACTGAAAAATGTTGCAGAAAGCTAGAATGCTTCTCTTAACATGAGTGTTTCAAAGCTTTAACGCACCTGAAAAAAACCCAGTAGCCTCCTGATAAGCTATAGAATATAATTTATTTAATTATTTATTTTGTTACTTCAACATGTAAATGTTGATTGATGTAAATCCTTCAACAGTTTTGGCCAAAGTATCTAGCTGGCAATGATAGGGTGCTCTCTTCAAAGGGAAAACTCTTTTTCTAATTCTATACAAACATGTGACCTTTTCCTCAACTGATTGTTTGTAGGGTAAAAAAATAGACTTTGTCACAATTCAGTTCCTTGGCAAAATTTTTTTTGCAATTATTGAAAAGTAAACTGTTTGCAATTATGATTGTTCCAGTAGTGCTGGTCTTGTTGAGAGACTGGTGACACTCCAGAAACTAGTTCTGTGACTGACATCCTATGTGACTTTGGAAAAATATTTTTGGTCGATGTTTTTAAAAGTATCTACATCCCTTCTCCAAAGTCAATGGAAATTCAGACTCCTAAAGGACTTAAATACTTCTGTACCTGATTACTGGGGTAATTTTGTCCATGATATTTTCTTAACTTTGAGAATAAAATAATATTGAAACACTAAAAATATTTTTTTTCATAAATTTCAAGATGTTTAAGTAGACATGAAATAAATGCTAGAGTAGCACTGACATATGGAGGTAATTTTAACATTTTGACCCTTTAGTGAGTAACTGGAAGTGGGAGAACCATTGTCATTATTTTCTAACTTTGGAAAAATTCTTGTTTTATTGTAGAACCCCATTCATTTTTTTGAGTTATCAGGTAGTTTATATGATTGGTAGTAATGTGGATCACTACATATGATAATGCTAATGATAGTAAACTTTAGGAGACAGGCACATATAAAATTAACTGTTTGGATCCTAGGAAAGAAACTCAAATACAAACATGTGATATTCTATATAAAAAAAAGATCAAAGGGAGGTGAAAAGCTCTCTGACATGTCTGCCCAAGGGAGGTGCAAGTTTGCTATATCTTGCTCTTTTCACCACCCCCTTGTGCCTGTTCTCAGCAGATGAATGTCTGCTACTGAATTAAGTGGACACCTCCTACTATGTCCCCTGCTAACCTCTTTCCCAGAGGGATTTTCCTTTGAAGGCAAGTTGGCAGTAGAAACTTGCCCTAACAGAACAGCAAAGTGGCATAGTGCCTTGCCTCTAAACCACAATCTTCTACCCTGCAGAAATTCAGGTATTGTGGAAAACAGCCACCTGGTTGAGATCATGAAACATGCATGGTCATAATACAAATGTTTACAAATGCAAACTGTAACTTCTTGATTCTATAGCATTGTTTCATTATGTTCTTAAAAAAGTGGAAAAATGGATGAAATTTAGAGTTCCTTATACTGGAACAAGAAGTAATAATGTATGCGGCATGGCAGTGACTCAAGAGGAGCATGCGCCTCAATAGGAGCATGCATTGCAAATTTCTGTGTTAAAAGGAAGATTTTGATTCTTGGACAAGCACAGATCAGTGCTGCAGGTGATAATAAAGTGTAATGTAGTGTTGGAGGTAGCACAGGTCCATATACGTTTATTTCTAGTGGCTACCGTGATAAAATGAGGAAATGTGCTGCAAAAGCGATGTGACAGCACAAATCTGTCCATGCTTCTGTAATTGTTTCAGTCAGTGATGTAATTTAGGAACACATGTAGCCAAACAGTTTTCCTGTTTGTTTTTTGTTCTACACAGGCAGGTGAGTTTACTCATTCATTAAAGTAGCTCTGATTTTATGTTTTCATGTTTTGAATGAGTTAAAGTATTCTAAATAATTCTTGTGGTTTCGTTGCTTTACAGTCCTTGTACAGTAAAGACCTTGGTTGAGGAAACTGCTTAGGTATGGGTACTGGAATTATAAAATTATAGTGGCATGGTATTGTTACAGGCTATACATGCTGCACTTTCTGCTTGAGAGAACTTCAGGATAACATTTGCACAACAGTAAAATTGCAAACACATCAGAAGCCAGAGTGGAATGAATGCAAAACTGAAAGAGACCCTAATATCCCAGAGAGCAACAGACTGTCTTAGTATAAGGGAAAATGAGATTGTACTGTCTAAGACATCAGGAAAGGAATACCAAATGTGTTTTCTTGGCTTGCCAAGTGCTCATCAGGTGATTAAATTGTCTGAGTGAAGTGAGTTTACAGAAATGTGCATGTAACCTTCAGTTTTAAGCAGATTTTCTTTAGTTCCCACAGAAAACACAATATTCTGAAACCTCTATTTGTTTTCTACTCTGTAATTTCTGCTCTGGGCATCTTTAGTTGAATGGTCTCTTGTCACTGCCAGGCAGATAAAAAATAATTTTGTGTGTATCATATGTAACAGCAGCTGAAGTCTAAGCGAAAAGCTTTTTGAAAGCAGAAGGTGAAGTGGGTAATGCTGCTATGACATGATGCTTTAGATCTTATGCTAAAATTGACTGAAAGGAAATACCTGCTCAGAAAATTCAGTCTGTTGTTTTTATTTTCTTCCTTTAGTAAGTGTATTATTTTAGTCACTTCAAAGCTACTAAGCTTCCAGTGTCTTCAGCTCTCACAATTTTTCTAGAAGCTTCCTGATGTTATTTATCTTAAATTCCGGAGGACTGTGATGTGGAATAATCTTAGACTTTTTTTCATTTTGTTTTTTCTTCAATTCTTAATGAAAGCTTTTAGGCCCCATGTCTACAGAGCAACGTTTGACCTCTATGTGCACTGAATGCTGAGAATGAGAAACCACCAGGGAAAAGAAGAAAAAATAAAGCAGAAGAAAACCCCAAACTATATTACTGTATTAGAATCACATGGCTTGTAAAACAATAAAATTACTTTGGAGATGCCTGCCACTAATGATGTTTGAATATCAGAGTCTGAATTCTTGCAATTTCAGATTGAATTTATACATGTAGGGCTCAGGATCTAAGAGACAAACATGGATCTGGCATGTACCCTGCTGTCATTTTATAATGCTCATGTAATGGAAGTGGTTGGCTTTATGCGTGCTGTGCCTAATCATGTGGGTTCATAACTATTCTGCTCAACACGTTATTTCTGATTGGGCACAGAAATAGCATTTACATATTGATTGCAGGTGGTAGAATTGTTGTTCCTAATATAACTATTGTTTTTGTTGATGGTTGTATCAGTTTCTTTTTCAGGCAGGAATGTTTTCCTCACAACATTGTTTTATTTACAGATTTTATGATGAGTCTGTTTATTGATCTCAGCTTTCATGTGGTCTGTTAATTGACTTTGTTATTTGACAGTGAAAATACAATAATATATTGTAATAATAGTAATAAATAATGAAAATTAATACCTATAAAAGAAGGAATGACATCTTTGTAATTCTGCATGCAGAAAGTTTGTTTACAGATTTTATTATTAGATCTAAGATCTTACATCAAAATAGCCTTTCCTTGCTTTTTAACTGTGTCCATTGCATACATCAAAGCATCACCTTAGCTACAGTCAACATTAATCAGAATACCTCCTTGGACTTTCCCAAAGCAATGTCTGTTTTCATTTTGCCAGTACTGAAAACTCAGGCCTCCTGTTCTCTTTAGAAAGAGCAGGATGCACCATGTGCTGGTGCCCAGGTGCTGGTGGTGGCGGCAGCAGCTGCTGCAGCAGTGGGGTGGCCCCTGTGAGGAGCAGCTGAGGCTAGCGTTTGATTTGGAAACACCAAATTTCCCTGCAGCCTATGGGAAGGCCCCACACTGGAGGGGCACAGTGTGAGGAGGAAGGAGTGTCAGAGAGGAGCTTGACTGCAACGCCCCGTTCCCTATCCCCCTGTGCTTCTCAGAGGGGAGAAGGTAGAGGAGTTGAGAATGGAGCAGTGAAGCTGAGCTTAGGGAAAAAGGAGAATGGGGAAAGGTGTTTTAGTTTTTTTCTTTTTTTTTCTCACCATCTGACTCTAATATATTTGATAATAAAGCAAACATTTTCCCAGTAAAATAAAGAGTAGTTAGTAAGTGTCTGAGTGTTTGTCTTGACCCATGAGCTTTTCCATCTTCTTTTTTCCTCCTGTTCAGTTGAGGAGGGTGAGTGAGAGAGCAGCTGGGTGGGCAACTGGCAGCCAGCCAAGGTCAACCTACCACAGTTATATTTCTCAGGATGATATTGAGGATTCCACTTTTGAGAACAGAGGTAAGACAGGAATAAAGTTTGAAATGACATAAGGATTACACCTCTTTAATATTTTTTTTAATTCATAATGCAAATACATTTTCTTCCAGGAATGTTAAGTTTTGCCAATTTGCTGTTCATGAGTTAGCAGTTAATACTTTAAGAACTGAATGAAGACTAGGCTATATAAATACTACTGATTATTTAATCCTTTTTCTCTGAAAAGAAAGGTCACTCTTTGGGAGATATATGACACAGCAACAAGCACAGACATCTCTGGACCTGTAAAACCATTCTGTGAAAGGTGACCATCCCTCCAGACTACAGGGCTCCTAAGTAATCATTTTCCTCTGTCACAATGTTGCTTTCCTCTTGTTCTTTGCCTCAGATATACATACTTGAGACAAAACAGAGCTTGTGACATGTGCTTTTTGCAGTAGTTTTGCTACTAAAAAAACCACATTAGTCTGTGCTTCACTACCCCTCCCATACCATGTTTTCCAGACCAAAACCTTCAGGGTAGTCCTGCAGATTACCCTGGGGGATTCAGGGTTGCTTCCCTCCTGTGTGGCATCACTATGCTACTGTCAGAAAGTGTTCCCATGTGTAATTTGCCAGCTGTTTTTAATACTTCTATGGATTGTCCTTCTCCATCATCCAACTCGCATTAGCTAAATGCTGCGTATATATTTGGACCAAAATCTTCCATTAACATTGAATTCTCTGCCCTGTATCGGTTCAGTATATTTTGTTTATGTTCTGTTGAGTAATTTCTCATATCTTTTGCAGACAGTGTACATACAATAGCAAGATGCACCCTGATAGGTGCCACCTCTCCCTCTGCATGCACGCTACCATGCAATACTCTACAATCATATGGTTGAACACATCCTTCAAAAACTGTCTGGTTTCCTGCAGAAAGACCTGCTACTCCAGGGCAACCTCTTGACCCTAGGAGGTTGGCTGGGTAACTACCTATCTCCTCCCAGGGCTTGGAGAGGAAAATCTGTGAGGACAGGATGACACATTTTTTCTCTTGCTCTATGTTCACATAACCACTGTGTAATTCGTAGTTCCTTAATTTGTTTCTTAATTGGCAGGGGGTGAACTGGCTCTGTTTTGAGGATTCATTTCAGCAGAACAGTTAATGTTCCTTAATTTAAAAAGAAAAAAAAAAACAAAAACAAAACAAAAAAACAAACAAAAACCCACACAACCACAAAACACCTTTCTGTGTGACTTACAGGAAATCATTAAAATAAACAAGTCCCTTAGAGTACCAGAAACACGGAAATCCAAGCTTCTAAGGCAAAGAAAAAAAAAAAAACAACCCACAAACCCAACCCCCCCCCCCAGAAACAGAGGTTTCTATGTCAATTACTTCTGTATAACCACCTCAGACTGCCTTTTTTCTTGTTTTGTTTCGTTTTAACATAAGAAAAAGAGTACAAAAAGCTTTCTTAGTCCTGCTGTAGGGCTGAAATGACCACTGTGGGTCAAGAGTGGCCCGAGGTTTAATTCGGGTTGCTGTTTAAGCTGCTTATTAAGGTTTTTCACAGTTACGTTGGAAATTCTGTTGAACATAATCACTAGCATTCTTCATTCCTAATGTCTTTTAGCAGTGAGAAATTTACTGCATTGATTTTCTGTACAAGTCCTGTTCCTCTGCTCCCTTATGTGATCTCGTTCTAAAGAAAACCAATCTGCCTTATATTTTCCTTGCTGATATTTTTATAAAAATAAATTATCAGATCTTGGGGAGCTTTATTTTACCTTACTTCATATTTTCCATAAGAGGGTGTTTCCTGAAACCAGGACAGGCTGCCAACATGCCATCAAACAATGCACCAAAGCAGATGGCCTGTATGTAAGGTACATGCTATGCCACTGTAATAATTTTTGAAAAGCAGTAAACATTTCATAAAAGATTAGTTGCTCTTGTAGGGTAATTGTAAGAAAGATTTTCAAGACCAATGCCAATAACATTCAAAAGGACTTTAATGGCTTATTGCTCCCAGTTATCTTTTTTTACAAGTCTGCAACCTGTTGAGAGGGAAAGCAACATTTTTGTTTCATATTTGTTAGAGGAAACAAATAGGATTTTGTCTGGAAAAAGACTTGAGAGGAAAAACAAGTAAAAGACTGGAAATGGTGGCACTTGTGATGTTTTCAAGACCCCTGTGCTCTGAGTAAAACAGTCTAGACTTTCTTAGCATGGGCTTTCCAAAATCAACAAAGAGACTTTCAAACAATACAAAAGAAGAAAGAATTAGAATTTACATTGGACTATTTACATTCCTAACAGTAAAATCTCAAAGTGACCAGGTCAGAAGAGAAATACAAAGGGTTTCTGTTAACTTTTTCCTTGCCCACTGTGTCCATAATCTGTAACTTGGGGTCAGCTAGCCCAGCGGCTTCTTGAGTTGCAGCCAGCTGGGCTCGGTGCACTCTGGCCTCAGCAAATTTTATTTTTTGACCCACATGAAGCCAAACTGTCTGTTTCTGCACCTTTCTGCAGTCTTTCAATCTTTCCTTAACCTGCAAGTTCCCAGTATTAGGCTGTGGCTCAACCTTTTCACACCCCAACCCCAACAATCTCCTCAGCATGGATGTCCTGCAGGCAAGGAGGAGGTGGTAGACCTCTGTCAAAGGGGCCTACCTCACCTTCCTTAAATCATGCCCGTCTTCCTTAGGGACATTATACCTTTAGTTATAAACATGTAAAAGTCCAAATGTTGTCTCAGTGAAGAGGGATGAGAAGGAATCAAAGAAACTTACTGTTTGGTGAAAAAGGGGAATGCTTGAATGAGGTAAATAGGATTTTTTTAAGAGACAAAAAAGGTGGCACAGGAAATCCTGTGATATAAATCCTTAAACACCCAACATGTTGGCATCCAATATCAATGCTGCATTAATCTTACATTAATTGTATGCCTTATGTTTGGCTGATAACCTGGAAGCCTTTCTTTTTTTTTTCTTTTTTTTCTTTTTTTTTTTTTTTTTTTTCTTCTAAACGTGCAATGTGACTTTGGTATAACAAAGCAGAACTACAGAGGAGTTTGTTTTGGTTTGGAGTTCGTGTCCTTTTTTCTTGTTCCCTCTGAAGCACTAGTGACTATTGTGGATACAGGTAGAGTGTTGTACTTAGATGGGCACTTCCAGATTTCTGTTTATAATCTTTGCTTTCCATGCATACCATTACAACTTCTGGCATCCCATGATAAATATGGTTGTTTCACTGACTGTAGTCCCTTCCAGTCAGAGCTGAGATTGCTAGAATGTGGAAGAACTTCTATTTCTACTATGTTTGGCACTATTAGTATAACACATGCATCCTTTTATGAAATGCAAATTATTATTCTGTGTGCAGCTAAAGACACTTTTATTTAATAGGACTAAAATTCTGCTATATTAGAAAATGTGGTCTAATCCGTATTAGAAATGAAAAGGAGAAAACTCAGTCCTCTAGCTATAAAGAAGCCTTTCCTCTCTCACATGTGTTTTAAAAATTAAATATCAAGAAATTTTTTCCTGCTGTTCCAGTCTTGGAAATGTTAAGTGCTGTAGTAATAATGTGAGTAGATTAAAAACAATCATCAGCTTTCTGTACCCATCTTCTTTGAGGCAGACCATCATGCACATCATATTGAAAGACGCTGTTCGTTGCCCATCAATGTGAAGCACAAAGGTAATTTTTATACAGTATTGCTCTGAGAATCTCAGGCTTACCTAAGTCTGTAAAATGACACTCAAATTCTTTTCTTGACTCTTAATATTTTCTCCCTGGATAATATTTTATCATAGATTAAAATTGACACATGAATGATTTTGAATGATGATGTTAGGGGAAAAAATCAGAGATACATTTAACAAGATATCTTTTGGAATGACAAAAACAATAATCAGGAAGTCTAAAAATAACAGTGAAAGTATTTCTAACGAAATTATGATGTATCTCATAAGTCATACATAAACTCTCTTTAATATTATATCCACAGGAATTTATACAGGAAGACTAAATAAAGTTCCTGCAAAATCTGGGCAAGATATGTCATGTTAACTGTATTTCAGCGTCACATATTGTTGATATCAACTGAGGACAAAAGTTCATATATTAGGTAGGATAAATGATTATGCTCTTAATCTTTAACAAATCTTTTGCACTTACTATTAAAATAAAAATATGTTGTAGCTCATCAAGTTGTTTAGGTTCTCTATAGCCAAACATTCTTGCTGTTTTGTAGCTAGATTATATAGAAAATAAAATATTTTATTTGGCATACAGTCTCAAGCTACACTCACCAAAAAGGGCCATTGTTAAGTTTCTGTCTCATAAAAAGTTGTTTCCTTTTAGTGATATCTACTGAGTATACTGGCTTTGGAGAAGTATCCAAAAGGGACATCAGGAATTGTCTTCTTTGCTATTAAACCTGTGGAATAGCTTCAAAATCCAAGTTTGTACTGCATCCATCTTCATTAGCCTTCTATGTTAACATCATTTCACAAATCTCTGTGGAGCTACTCCTGGTCTGTCCCAACATGGTTGAAGAAAAATAGGTCAGTTGCGTCATGCATGTTTTTGTTTACTCAGAGAAGTATCCAATAAGCCTAGGATAATCATTTTTATTTCATTTTCTGACTGTAAGGTGATCTTAGTCTGCAGTATACAACCACAAATGAACAAAAATCATCCTTAACTAGTACAACACTGTAAAAATGGCAAGTGCTAGGAAACTGTGCTAAAAGCTGAGGAAAGGAAGAAGGCAACATGAATAAAATATATCCACAGTTTGACTTAAGAAGAGATGTCAAAGACATTCCTACAAAAACATGTCAAAAAGCCTGTTGAAATGGTGTTTTTTATTAAAAAATAGGGTGGCAGAAAGAAGTAGCTCTAAAGTCACAGAAAACAGTTTCATTGAGGCTTAAAATTGCCCTGAATGCCAATGCACAGTATCTGATGAATAAAATCAGACCTGATTCAAAGAGCTGTTTGTGTGGCTTGTTCTCAGCTGTTTTCAGTCCTAAATAATGCCAGTGAATTTCCTGGAAAGTATTAATGACACAAGTTTTCCACAAGTCAGTGTGATACAGTTAAGATGCCTGTTTATTCTCTTAGTGCTTGTTCTTGCACAGTTTTAGTCAACAGCAGATCAGACATTAGTTATAGCCATGTCAATTAAAGTGATAACAGTGGGAATTTAAAATCTCACCAGAGTATCTTACTGTTTTGAGGATTTCTTATGTGTTTTCAGCACCCGCTGTTATATCTGGCAGAAGTAATCCAGTGGTTCTTTGTAAGCAAAAAAGAGACATGAAGACAGAATATTGCTGTAACTTGTGTTGTTCTTGCCTCTCCCAGTCTACAGTGATGTCACACCCAGTATCCCTTGCCCACATTTTTAAAATCAGTATCTTGCTGTTACATTGATTTGCCTGGTTAAAAAGTCATCCAAATTTTGGACTTTTGAGCTTGTCATTAAATTCTTGCTCAGGTTTAACAAACTCCATGATGTCAACAAGCATGCCCCAATAATGTTATCTTTTTAATTTTAGAGTATTGTACAGTATAAACGTGTCAGCTAACATGGAATTAGCTGTAAACTTCTGTTGGATGCACAACCTAATGAAGTACTGTTAGCCTGTTGTCACTTCAGTGCTTCATGGCTCAGGTTACCCACTTACAAAATAGGGAAAACAATCGTAGTATTATGGAATAGGTGTAAGAACACGTTGCAGTTATTGTTTTTTTCCATAAAGCCCCAGATCCACATAATATGATATGTGATCATATTCCAATAACACTGTCCTCCTCACTGTTCCCTTTAGTTTTTGCTCACTGTATCCCATTCAACATACAGTTTAGAAGACCAGAATCACCCAGCATGTTATAATATTTAATGGCAAATAGGCAATAACCAATGTTAGTTTACTGCTTCCATTTCTTAGTATCCATCATCTCACTCTTTATATGACTTAACAACACAAGTGCACTTAATTTATGGTATATTGAACACACACAACAGTTTTGTTCATTTCTTACATATGTTGAATACAAGCTATATGCCCTCAATAAAGTTTTTTACAAACATTCCAAATTGCCTCTTTATTTGCTGCTACCCAAGCTGCTTAGTAGAGTTTTAACCAGCCAGCAGATGGAGAGATGACAAACCAAGTCATATGATGCCTCTGCATATAAAGAGTTTGCTGATTCATAGTCTCAATTGATTTCATCTCAGTCAGGTGCAAGAACAGCTGAAATGTTTTTACTGCAGAAAGTTTCAGTCTTGCAACATTTTATCTGGAAGTAATAATTTTTTTTTTTCTTGCTATGGGATTCATTTGTTTTGAAAATAGAGTTGCTGACAGCTTATGATGTCCACAGAACAGTATAAGGAGGAAAAAAAAGAAACCCAAAGCTCTCCACCTATCTTAACCCATGGTAATCTGATTATCTAAAGCCACTGGGGGAAAAAAATAAACAAAAAACAAAGAAAACACCCCCCCCCCCCCCCCCCCCCTTTTTTTTTTTTTCCATATATGTGTACTCTCAGGCTTTTAAGACTCAAATAAAGAATCTACTGATGGAGTTCAGTGAGTCTTCAATTTACTCAGGCACTTTTCCTGACAGGACTTACTGCCTGTATCCCTCATCAGCTAGAAATAGTAATGTATGATTTGTCTATTATATCAGACTTCTATCCACCAAGAATATAATTTAATTTCTGACAGGAATTATTGCTGGATAATCTTGAATGCTTCTTCCCTCTTGGTCAATACTCCTTTTCCTAAATCTATAGTACATGAAGTAATAACCTAAAATAATTCTTTAAAGTAGAGCTTGGGATGAAGTCTAACATAACTCTTGAATATGTAAAATTGGGTTGCTTTTGGAAACTGGTAAATGATTTCTGTTATTTCCAGAACGGTGTTTATAAACCAATAAGAAAACCTCCCTTGTAGTTGAAACCCAAATGAGTATGTTGTCTATTTTAATATAAATGTTGACATAGAAGCCAAGTCAGGCAAAAAGGTAGCTGTCAAAAGTTTATCTAGTCATCCCTGTTCTCTAAAACACAGACAAAATAATGTTTCATGTTGGTATAACAGAATGGAAAAGTACTCTATGTCCCCTGGTAGTCTGAGGGCCTAGACAGACACTAGCCACACCAGCAGCGTGCTAGTATAAGTGAGCATGTTGCACACTCACAGCTACAGGCTGCCATGCTGGGCCTTACAAACATAAAGAAACTGGAAAGGTCCTGAATCCTGCGGTGTTCTGAAAATGGCAGGTACTTTTAGCCTGGTAACGAAAAAGAGGAGACAGGACCATTTAGCTCTTAAAAATGTTTTATTTATAGGGAAACTGGAAATCACGATTTAACTGCCTCTCAACTTGGCTGTAAAGAGCACATCAGAGCTTACTATCTGAGATGTCTACTGAGCAGCCAGCAGCAATGGTGGCTTTTAATGAAGCTGTAAAGCAATTTAAGTTAGTGGCATCTGAAAATAAGTGACATTTCCACATAAAAGTGTTCCCTAAGACAACATACAGGAATGAATAATGGTGATAATAAATCTGCTTCAGGGGAGGAGAGGCAGAGGCAGAAGCAGAGGCAGTTTATTCTGGCAAAGTAAGCAGCACTTAATTTTCTTTCTGATACAAGCCATCTTCCATTCATATGTATGACCAACCCTCTATTCAAAGTGATACATTATTGAAAATTATTATATTTTTCATAATAATAAATATTTTTTAAAGAGAAAAAAAGACCTGGCTACAAGACAGAAATGTCTGTGAAGTATTTGGAACTTCCTAGTATCAAACCAATTGATTTTCTGCATAGAATTAATTTTGTATCAGCTTATCATAAATACATGCTACTGGGAAGCTTATGCTAAACCCCATTACATTTTGATGTTTGTTCAGTCACAATCTATGTAGAAGTTGTCTGAGGAAAGTGGAAAATTAAAGCACAAAAGATTTTATTCTTTAATTTTTCCTTTTCAGAGCACCAAAACAGGTTGTTCTCAACTTTTAACTCTTCTACCAAACTGTCCTTGCTAGATGTTCTCCAACATGTGAATTTATTGAGGTCCGTTAAAAGGGAGCAGGTAGTTATTTTCCAAGATGCATTAGCTGAGGACGATGTAATAACTAGCTACAAGTCAAAATAAAAGACAAGATTTCACATAAAGAAAGGTATTTAATTTACGGTTTGTAATCTTTTTCTTTATTAGGGAGGAGGTAACAAATATTTTGAAACACATGTGAAGACTGGGCAACATCCATCAGAAATATGTAATTGTTATTAGCCCTGCTTTGGGGACACAAAGAAGCTAGGTGATTTTTTTAGTCACTCCCATCCTATTTCTCTATGATTTTAAGAACACAGAATCTATCTTTAAGGGCTGTCTGGAGCATTGTGCGACTTTCTCCATTATTTGCCCCTGTAAGTTTTGTAGAACTAAGTAGGTGATACCTATGTGCCCTAGTCCTTGTATCTTTATAAAGGCAGAAAATAGACAGGAAAAGTTATAGCAGGCCATAAAAATACTGCAATAATCTATTTTAATAATCCAAAACACTGAAGCTTGCAGGGAAATAACTGCAGCATTTTAAACTACTCTGGCAGAATAGTGTATGCTTTCTGAATAAAGTGATATAAAGCACAACCAATATCTTTTCCTGGAGTAGGTTTTCCAGTGCTTTGCCCAATCTTGTTTTCATGACTAATGTTAATGAGATTAACAAAGAGAAATGGTAAACTTGGCAGCAAAGATACATTATACAGAATAGAGAAAGCAAGATGAGTGCTTACAAGAAACAACATTCTTGGTTTATCACTATTAAACAAGCAATTCAAAAACTTTGGATGAATTGTCACCACAACAGGAGACCAAAGTACTTCCAAATTTCCTTTCCTGAGAATAATTTTTAGAGGTAAGAGGTTTGGGCTTTCTAGGGCAATATTTTTTGGGGGAAATTTACATGAAACTTCATCTTGTATGAAGATTCAGAAACTTCCATTTGCAAGCTTTATTTAAAAAAAAAAAAAAAAAAAGGCCCAAGGCATAGTGTCTATCAAAAGATCAAAAGAGAGGCACAAAAATTTCAGGAAGTTCAAATGATAAATATTTGACAGAAGTTTTGTTTAAGTAAGGGGTTTAAACTATGCCCATAATATGGCAATAAAAGAAATAAAAATGGAAATACCTGAGAGAATTGCATCTTCTAAGTCTAGTTCTGTGTGTATTTTTGCTTGACTGAAAAGATGAAGCCACATTTCTAGGAGGAACTGAATAATTTCATTCTAATAAGTCACATTTCTGAGTCCTTATGTTCATAATTGAAGCCAATAGTTTAATGTCCATATGCTGGCTTACACATCAAAGCAGTTGTTGCATGATGTAGTGGTGGTGCTAAGATACAGCAGAAAGCCGAAGAAAAGATTGATGCTAAGCAGCCAACATTTCCCTAGATAGAAGACCAAATGGCAGGGCGATGCAGAGGTAATTACAAAAAATGAGTCCTACACACACACAGTTTCTTTGACCAGGGAGTGCAAGTCACGTCCCTCTTACTTTTGCAATTATGCGAGTGGAGATCTACAAAAAGAAAAGAGGAAGCTGGGATGCAAATACAATATAATGCCTACATACAGAATTCTGACATCTTTCTCCAGCTTCTCAAATCCCCATTCACTTACTCAGCAGCCCTACAGATGTGTGAAAACAATTAATACCTCTTGGGGGTTTTGCACCAAATAACCTCCAACAGCAGCATTTCTGTGCCTACATGTGTCCTGGATTGCCTCAATCTTGATAATATGACATAGCTTCCTACTTATTTTATTCCTGGACAATAACAAGGCCTGAAAACAACATATTCTGCCACCTATCTCCCTTGAAGTATTTGATTTGGTACTTTCAAAATACACAAAGGTACCTGCTATGCAGCTTCTGTGTACTTATTCCAAGTACCTGTGCAGGAAAAAGCTTCAGACTCCCCGTCATCTCTTTCTTCTTTTCATTTAGATGTGAGCTTTTCAGGCAACATTAATTTTGCATGGAGCTGAGGGCCATAACTATTTGTCATGGTGAATATTTGTCCTGGTTTTGGAATAGGATGGAGTTAATATATTTTTCTTAGTAGCTGGTACAGTGCTGTGTTTTGGATTTAGTATGAGAATAATCTGATAAATTATGATAAAATATTATAAAAATGAAAAATCTGATAAATCTGATAAATCTGATGGTTTAGTTGTTGCTAAAGTAGTGCTTACTCTAAATCAAGAACTTTTCAAGTTTCCCATACTGTGCCAGTGAGCAGGTGCACAAGAAGCTGGGAGGGACACAACCAAGACAGGTGACCCAAACTTACCAAAGGGATATTGCATACCATATGACGTCATGCTCGGTATATAAACCTGGGGGAAGAAGAAGGAAAGGGGGGACCATTGGAATTATGGCATTCAGTAACTGTTATGCATGATGGAGCCCTACTTTCCCAGAGATGGCTGAACACCTGCCTGCCTATGGGAAGTAGTGAATGAATTCCTTGGTTTGCTTTGCTTGTGTGTGTGGCTTTTGCTTTACCTATTAAACTGTCTTTATCTCAATCCATGAGTTTTCTCACTTTTACCCTTCTGATTCTCTCCCCACTACAACTGCAGGGGGGCGTGAGAGAGCAGCTGTGTGGTGCCCAGTTACTGGCCAGTGTTAAAGCACAACAATATTCCAGGTACAACTACATGCTCACTTTTCAGCTTTTGTAGTGCCTTTTAGGAGGCCAAATAGAGTCCAAGTAGATGTTACAGTTCTGATCTCTGCTGAGATCTGATCTCTGCTATGATCCTGTTTCTTATGTTTTGCTTCCTCAGCGTAACTGTAACCAGTCACCTGAGAGAAGGTGTAAAGAAATGTAGGAAACAGGAATGCTTTCTGTGGCCTTTCTTACCATATATATGGCTACCGAATACTTAAAAATCAATGTATTTTCTTATTATTCTAATTAACAGCACAAAAAAGAATTTGACTAGAGTAATTGGAAAAATGGGAAAATGACAACACTTTTGAAACTATCATTTGATTTTGTCTCTTTGTATAGACACCTATGGCTGTAAATTTGTAAAAAAAAAACCCCAACCAACCAACCAACCCCAAAAAAACCCAACAGAACTGAGGCATCTCCCTCACGACTGCCCTTAATGCTTTTTCAGTATATGAAATAGCGTAGTGCAGGCTCCACTTGTCCCTGCATTCAGCTGGTGCTTCGTCCACCCTGTCTGTCTAAAATGTTTTGGGTTTGAAGCAAGCATTTCTCATAGACAAGGCTTTGTTTCAGGGGAATAGCCTTTGCCACAGTTTTACTGTTTCCCTCTTTCCTTGCTGTGCCCACACCATCTTTGTCTCTCGATGTATCTAGCAAAGAACAAGGTAATGCAGATACAAGAAACATTTCTGTATTCAATGACAAAATTAGATTTTTTTAAAAAATATTCATTCAGTCTGCATGTGGTTCAGTTTTGAGTCTAAGCATTCAAGATATTCCTCTGTAGAGTTTATATTCATGCTGCATTTTCTATTGCTCAAATGCATGAATACTAAATTTCTGACACAAATGTTTACTATGATTACTTGGTCTTGCAATTCATATAGACGTTACTGTTATATTTAATGTCACCTCTTCTATCTTTTATTAATAACAGGTGTAACCCAATGACAGAGTTGTCTAAGAATTGTTTGACAAGATGACTGAAACTTTTTTTTTCCTTTTTATCATGGTGTTTCAGCATAGGATCATCAAAAGTCTGAATTATTTCTTCTTTGATCGATTAGAACTTTACCTGCTTTCTTAAAACCCTTCCTCATCACCTGCTGTGATGGATGGGTGAAAGGAGAAATTTGATAACTTTCTGGGCAAAGAATAATGCCTTTAGAGTCTTTAAAGTCTTTAGAGACTCATTTATATTAAACTAATTGTTTTGTTATATCCTTGTTCTTATGGTCTGCTGTGTGGATGTTTCAAAATGTAATCTCATTGCCTAGAAACCCAAAATCAATATAAAAGGAAGTGAAGCAGCTAAGATGTGAAAGGAAGATTTTTTCAAGTTAGAGATTAGCATGTCATCTTTCCATTTGTCATATTAGAACTAAATTATTTTTGTGTAAAAGATATTTACCATCTCTTTAGTCCATTAATATCCATTTAATAATAAATAAAAGTAATATTCATTGCAGTAGTTCAGTAGGACTTTTAATCTCTCCTACCTGAGGGTTTTAAAATAATACAGCATTTAAAATGATGCACAGATTATACATACAAGTGTCTTTGAGTTATTTTTATTTTAAAATTATACTTATCTTCACAAAGACAGAAGACCCTAGTCTGTTATCTTTTTGATTGAAATACTTCCAGTATTAGATAATTCAATACAAAAAATCTCATGGTGGACCCTTAGCATGTAATCTGTCCCAAAAGAAAATGATAAAGTTGTTATTTTTACCTGTAAAGAACTTTTAAATTTTCTAAGTTGGAATGGTGGAGTGCCAGCCTTAGATTTAGGAAGCCTGCACTTGCATCCCTGCTATGACAGAAGTTTATAGACTTTGCACCAAAAACCCAAGTAAAAAGGGTCTGATCATATAACATAATTTCCTCTTTTTGTTTAAGTGGGTGCAACTGCAGAAAAGGTTGCAGGAAGGTGTTGTGGTATGTATGATGTGGTACATAGGCAGCTGGAAATGCCATACTGATGTGTTCTTACTCATTGCACCTACCTTAGACTCTGGGGGCCTCATCCCACACAGGATGACTCTCCCTGAACTGTTTCAGGTATGGGCAATCACACGTTGTTTTTCACAAAATTTGCCTCATCCTTCTTCATTATGCAACTATTCAATAGGTGAACTTTTCCCTTATCCATTTGAGGTGGGTAAGGGAACTGGTTTTCCTCTGCTTGCTGAATGCCTGAAATACCCACAGTGCTCCACACCCCTTTAGCAAGAGGTGGACTCACGGCCACTATGTTTGTGTCTCTACTGTCTGGCAGACTGTAGAAGAAAGTGGGGGACTAAAGCACAACATGTTCTTTATCCTACACTCTGCATCAGCCTATTGCTGGCTGTAGGCTGCCTGCAGCTGAGGTGAGACACTTGTGCTGTTTTCTAAGGACAGTCATATTTAGCCAGTACTGATGCTGAGCGATTACAGTGTTTGCCTTCTCAGTCCCTGTGGTTGAATTTCTTGCTTAGTTGTTGGATGGATAACAGTATTGATGTCTTGACAGATGTTTCTGGGTGTCCCTTGACAAGGATCGCAGTCAGGTGCTGAAATCCTTGCAGCATCTAGCTTTGTAGCTCTTTGCATGTCAGTTCCCACCTGCAGAAGGGGAGATAACAGTTCTACCCTACCCCACAGGGTGTTGTACAGATTTATATGATGCTCCAGTTCCACAGTAACAATGACATATTTATCCTGTGTAAACTTGATAGCATAGAACTTTAAACAATGTACCCCCACCCCCCCTTGCTGAAAATCCAGATACACAAAATGGCCATAATATCTAATACTTTTAAACACTGTGGTCTCTTTGATATCTATGAGTGGTAACTTCTTTGTCTTTTTTATTTTTAGTAACTCTAAGAAATGAGATTATCTGTGGTTTTCCTCCTCACTGTATATCCTTTAATTTTTGTACTAACAAAGAAGGTAAGTAGGATAACTCAGATTGGCTTGTCTGTATCTCTGATTATTTTTTATAACTGTATCATGTCTTGCTTGCAGTAATGAAACTCCTAAATTGAAACCTAATTTTTATTGATATTGAAATTCCTTATATACATCTAATAATTGATGTCACTGTACAACAACAACTTTTTATTACAACCTTCTGACCTAGTGGCGTACTGCTTTATTACAGATGAGGAAAGAAAAATTTTGTGCTATGTAAAGGCTCCGCCACATTGCTCAAGGCAATTGTCTTCAAAGACAGTGAAAGTTTAAGTACAAGGGAGAGGAGACAGTGGCTTTTCTTCTATTGATTTACAGCTGTATCAGCCTTAACTTGTAATTAGCAAAACTTTATATCTGGCCAGTTTAAGTATATGCTTCTTTAAACTTTATGGTAGGAGACCAGTTACAGCACAATCTTTCAGCATCAGTTACTAAAAGTACTAATTTATATTTGTTGGGGATGCCCAATTTGCATTACATTTAAGACTTTTTTATGTCACTCCAGAAGTGTTCAGGGGAACTAAATATTATTATACTTCTGCATACTTAAGGCAGCTTTACAGGGTTAGTGAGGCTGTAAAGTGGTCTAGTGTAGACTCAGATAGTGAAATCCTGATTCCAGTCAGTGACACAATTCACATTGGCTTTAATGGAACTAAATTTCACTCAACTTTTAGGGCTGGAAGGGGCCATAATAATCATCTAGTCAGAACTACAGCATAATACAAGACAGAATTCCTTCAAGTGTTCCCTATATAAAGTCTATAATTTCTGCTTGAGCTATTACATATCTTTCAGGAACACACAATTTTCATTTAAAGTTCTCAGTGATGAAGCACCAAGTGTTCCCCTAGGTAAATAGTCCCAATAGTTGATTAGATTCACTGATAAAAATATGCACCTAGTCCAATATCAATCATCTAGCTTCCACTTTCAGATATTGGATCTTGTTATGCTTCATTTGTGAAATTAAAGGGCTATTTGCAATCAGAAATCTTCTCATTGTAAGTAATTGTAGGCTGTAATCAAGTCACCTTTTACCCTGCATATACTAGAAACTCTACAAACCACCTTTTTCAAACCTTGGGTTATTCAAGTAGTGGTTTTTATGAAGCTTTCTGTTTGTCTTTAGCTTTTTTAAGGTGTGGATACCAATGTAATATGTACCATGGTAAAAGATCTTTAATGCCAGCATATGGGGGAAAAAAAGGAGAGGAGAGTAAGTATAGCAATTTTTCTATGAGTCAAGTAGTCTCTAAATGTATCTAAAACATAAAATATATTAATCTGAGTGCCAGGAGTTAAACCAAAGGTGGTTGTTCAGAGATAAGGAACAAACAATAGCAAAGACATGATGTATGGAGTGAGCATCAGCAAACTACTCTAGATAAAAGCACCCATGCCTGTAGCATGGAAAATAGCTTGGCATATTTTACGTTTGTCTGATTATTTCCAAAGCTCAGAGTCTAAAATCAAAGATGGCTTTAAAAATATTGATTGGGTAAGCTGGCATGATGTCAGCACACTGTGAGTAAAGAGCAGACTGAGCCGGAGACCCAAGGTCTGCAACCATTTGTCCCATTACATACATGAAGAGAGGGAAACATAGCCATAAATGAATTATATAAAATAAAGGTGTAAAGATATGCAGCTGGAACTCTGTAGTGTGCTGCATATTTGCTCTGTACCCTTTGGGAATTGAAAGCCAGTATCCAATATTCAGTTTCTGCATCACTTAAATTAGCTGCTTTCAGAGTTGTTTGTGGTACAAGGATACATATGTGCCAAACACAGTGGGTTCTTCTGGTTGGTACAGTTGCTCAACAAGGTAATTGCCTGAGATACCTTCTCTTGGGGTAGCCATAAGGGCAGGAAAGGAGCTTTGTTACACACACGCAGTCAAAGCACTCTCAGGAGCCATTAAAATAAAGAAAAAAGTGTCCTATGTGCTTGTCGTCCCTGACCTTTGTGAAAAGTCCAGTCCTCATTTTCATGGAGTATTTCCTCCTTTATACATCTCCATGTTTTCAGAGCACTCTTTGCTACCTTAGCATTATACTGCACCAGGAGTTCCTCTTGGGTCAATTATATATCATTTTCCCAAAAGCCTTTTCAGAATTCCCACTTTCCAAAATACCGGCTAACCTAGCGGGTGAG
This sequence comes from Falco rusticolus, assembly GCF_015220075.1. Classification (NCBI taxonomy): domain Eukaryota; kingdom Metazoa; phylum Chordata; class Aves; order Falconiformes; family Falconidae; genus Falco; species Falco rusticolus. The sequence goes on from NC_051189.1 coordinate 87,865,245, forward strand.
TGTAGTTTTCATTCTTAGTTTTCAAATGTGATTTTATATGTACCTGCACGCATAAAATCAATTGAGGCTCTTTTACCAAGTAAGTTATATTCTCTACAAGCTTCACAAGACCGCTTTGTTCTTAGCATTATTGACTATAGATCTGCAAAATTTAATGGTGTTGCATATCTATGTCATTTATCCAGATATCAACAGGTATTTGGACAACATTTTTCTTCTTTTAAGAAAGGCTCCCTGTTTGGCTTTTCAACCTTGTAACTATTTATTCCTGTCACTTTTTTAAAAAATCAAATCAAATTGAATCAAATAATTAAAATAAAATAAAATAAAATAAAATAAAATAAAATGGTGATCAAACTTGTACAGAGTACTTTAAACATTTTGGTAGTTCCTTACTGGTAGGTCTGTATCTATAATGTCAGTTAAGATATAGTACAGACTTACTGTTCTCACAATTGCATTACACTGTTGGCTCATTCTGTAATCAGCCACATTAATTTTCATTTTGGTGGTCTTCTTACATAAGCATCAATTCTGTCAATCTTAATTACCCTTCTCAAGAAATAAAGCTAATATACCTTTCATTCCCATTTATCTGCAGAATCATGGCCAGTTGGTTCTACAAGAACATTCTGTGAGGGCATGCTGTGAGAGAAAGCATACGGATGTGAGTGTGGTTTACACTGCAAAATGGAGGAAATTAAAAAAAAAAAGGAAGTGGGAAAACAACCTATGGAATGTCAACTATTTATGGAGCAGATAGTCTGCCTGTATCTGAGGTTCTTCAGACTGGAATTAAACTCATATATTGAAAATGTCTGCCAGCTTTCTGAATAGGTAATAATAAAACTGCATACTTTGAGCTGAAATGCAATTATAGGTAGAACTCCTACATGCTCACTAGATTCTCTCACCCATGGGCCCCCTAGCCCCTCTGAAGTTCTTTGTAATGATGTATAAAAGATCAAATCTTGTGTTGGATCCTGCTCCTGACACAGCTAACGATCTCCAAAACATTAAGCTCAAGTCAAACTAATAAGGTCTTTTGCAGTTGCTCAAACAGGATCTACTTTATTATTCATGCTCCATCTCAGCTGCATGATCTCAGTCTCCTCTTGCATCAAACCCTTTATACTTTTAAGAACGTGAGTGACTATGTTTCTTCCAGCACCTTGCAGGAAGAGTAACAAACATCAAGCCGAAGCTTGTGTGTGTGTATGTTGGTGGTGCTGAGGTAGGAAAGGCTTGGACAGAACGCTGGAAAGCTGGCATTGCTGTAAGATAAGAGATAGTGTTAAGAGTTACAGTGCTTTTTTTCTAAAATGGTTTACTCTAACTGCAAGGGTATATGATCTGAGTATAGAAAATTAGAGGTTATTGAGCATCTACTTATCATAGTGCATTTTTTGAGGTATTAGGTTCGTATTCAGTTTAACTACTACACATTGTAGTATATGTATGTCTATATGTATGCAACAAGATAACATTTGGTAAGTATGATAAGATAATATATGGAGTTAATAGATTTAAATTTAACATGGAAAAAAATAAGGCACAAGAATGTCAGGAAAGAAAGATTTCATATCTTAAGCATGTCTGTAGGATTTTCATTTAAGGCAACAGTAATAAAAGCATCACCTCATATAGCTGCACCATTCCTTTAACATCATACTGTATTTCTATCCCAACTAGCAGGTGTTCATGCGTAAGAAGGAAAGAAAAAGAAAGATAAATGCAGTACAGTTACCCAGTTCAACATGAATTAAAACTCACTAAAGGAAAATGAGGTAATAGACTCACTAAAGCCTCAGGGACTGTTCCCATACTCACAATGCAGCATGTGCAAAGGTTTGGTAAAAGCAAGACTGACTTTTATGTAGACCACCACTAACAGTTTTGAGTGAAAACATAAAATAGCTTCATTCCACATAATTATAATAATACCAGCAATACAGGAATGAATAAGGAGGTGCTTCGAAATGAAAGTCAAACTTGTAGTTAGACATACATCCACTGACATGGATTGTTGCCAAAAAATCCACTTTTATATTTGTTCTGTCATATTTGATTATACTCTAATTCCCCTAAGTTCTTTAGCTGAATTACAAATTATGTCTTTATCTGGAAACAAATATGCCCACAATGGCATTCTGTGCCTTCTTGTGTTCAGTGTATGGTGTTACTGACTACACAGATAAAGTAAAACACTTTGGACATTTCTCCTGCCAGTCAATTAATTGCATGTGATAGTTTTAATACAGCTACCATTGGAGAACAACAAAATTCACTAAATGTGCTTCAGATTGCCATGTAATCGAATACAAGTCAAATTCCTTCTGGGAGAAGAAAAGAATGTATTTATGTATGTATGTGTGTGTGTATATATGTATATATATATTCTATGTATGCTACATAGATTGTTCAAATATTTCCAGTCTATAATCAGTACAGATATATGTCTACAAAGTGATAAATAATCCACAGCATGTGATTTATTACACTACTTCTTATACTCCTGTCCTGGAACAGAGTTAATTTTCTTTTTTGTAGCTGGTGCAGTGCTGTGTTTTGGCTCTGATGTGAGAACAATGTTGATAGCACACTGATGGTCTTAGTTGTTGCTGGGTGATTATTCATACTAAGTCAAGGACTTTTCAGTTCCTTTGAGCCCTGCCAGCAAGAGGGCTGGAGGGGCACGGGAAATTGGGAGGGGATACAGCCAGAGCAGGTGTTCATGACCTGAACTAGCCGAAGGGATATTCCATACCATATGACATCATGCTCAGTATGTATAAGCTGGGGGAAGAAGAAGGAAGGTGGGGACATCCAGCATTACGGCATTGTCTTCTCAAGTAACCATTACACATGATGGAGCCCTGCTTTTCTGGAGATGGCTGGACACCAGCTGGCTGATGGAAGGTACTGATCCTCTCCTGTATCCCACTGTAGGGGAGCAAGTGAGTGGCTGTGTGGTGCTTGGTTGCCAGTTTCTTAATGACAACTCCTTAATACTTTGGAAAGCAAAGAAAGGTTGCAATTAATGGATGTTTTTTCTCAAATATTATTTTGTAAAATTTGCACTGGAAGCTAAAGGTCATTCTCACTCTTTCTTTTACTTTGAATATATTTTTCTATTTGAAGTTAGTTAAAATATTAGTCAGCTGATGTACATGAGCAGTTTTATTGTGACTGTGGGATACCTGCTGATTTATGTGGCCACATATGATGCCACATTCATTCTCTGAGTATTACATGTGCACATCACTGACAGCACTGAGGCCTTGTCATTAAAAAGCAAAGTGATTGATTTGTATTGATTTGTACTGATTTAAAAGTTGCTATTCATTTGCTGACTAGTTGTTTTCTGATTTTTTAAAATCACATTTCATAAAAAAATTCTAGATAAGAATTTGCTGTTTCCTCAAGCATTCCTATCTGAACATATTCACTAAAAAGAATGCAATGAAATAAAAAAAAAAAAAATCCATTAGATAATCACATTATTCGGTCAACGTTTTTGTCAAAGTCTACATATTTCCTTGATAAACTTCAACCTCCACCCCTTGTCATTACAAAACCAAAGGGAAAACTTATTCCTTAGTGTAATAACTTAGTCTATTGTATTATTTTCAAAAACTTACAATTTAAGACTTGATGTTACCATATATTACTGCCAAAACTTCATTTGAGACCATGAATAGTGAATATATGTGTTTTGAAACTGTGTACTCAATACATTTTGAAGCAGGCAGACACAGCACAAACAGGAAAAATGCTGGTCCCTTTGGCAGCTGAGATGTTTTTTCAAATCCTCAAGAGCTAACTATTTTTTCTGAACAGGGAGTAATTATTCCAGTCCATTCTGCCTTTAAATCACGCTCCTGTGACTTCATCTTGCACCAGGCACAATATGCCAGTTTGCACTGATCTCAGCCCCCTGAACCACTTTTGACTCATTATTCTTCCTCTGGCTAAATGAAAATAATCTGCCATTTAATCGCTTGCTTGCAAGCAATCACTCACTAACCTGATATGCTTGGCAAATTTCCTTTTTAGAGCTGTCAGGTGTATGCACAAAGGGAATTTGCCATGTTCTACTAGATCATGTAGGGGGTCACTAGCCAGGACATGGCTAAGCCGCTGCTGGTGTATGTGTTCAGTGAAATTATTTCAGAGTCCATATCAGGTCTTTCTTTCTGGATGTCCATAAGATAATTATAGCACATGGTTACAAACAAGCTAGATCGCAGAGGAAAATGCTCTGTTCAGTCCTAGTCTCTCTAACAGCTACTGTTAGCAGTTGTTATTAAACCTACCTATTTCCTAGTGCTACCAGCTAACATATTTAAACTGCACACGCTACAACTGAGATAAACTGCTCTGATGTCTGTACTTTTGACCCTTTGGCTGATGATTTACTGACAGTTGTATCTACATTCAGCAAATTAGATATGCAATTTTTCCTCTTTTTTTTTTTTTTAATAATAACAATAGCAGTATTCTAGAACTGTTCAAACAGTTCAGCCGAGATCAACTTCATCTTGTAGGATACAGTGTGTATGTGCACATTCCACACAAAGGGAGTAACAAAAAAGATTTTATGAATCTGGTATCCTTTTGATGTTCTCTCCCTGTGTTACTCAGTGATCTTTAAATAAGTGCCTGCACTTTTATAGACCATTATTTCTAAAAAAAACACCACCACCAATAATAATAATAAAAAAATCCTCTCCAACTAATACAAGTAGTTATGTATGTGTGGTTTAACAACTGCATACTCAACACCAAAATAGCATTGGAGGCTGCTGTGAGTTAACCACAGTAGGGAGCTAAGCACCACACAGCCACTCACTCACTCCCCCTGCAGCCGGATGGGGGAGAGAATTTGAAGTGCAAACCCAAGAAAATCTGTGTCAGGATAAACACAGTTAATAAGTAAAAGAGAAAAAGACAAAACAAAACAAATTAAAGAAAACCGAATGATGTACAAAGCAGCAACTCCCATGCAGCTGATGGATGCACAGCCAGTCACCAAGCTATGGCAGCACCTAATAAATTCCCCCCTCCACGGTTTCATTGCTCAGGATGGACTATCCCTTTGGTCAGTTTGGGTCAGCTGTCCTGGCTGTGCTTCCTCTCTGCCTCTTGTCTGCCCCCAGCTTACTCACTGGGGGGTGGGGGTGGGGGGTGGGGGTTGTGCGGAGTGAGAAATGGAGAAACCCTTGATGCTGTGTGAGGTCCACTCAGCAATAACTACAATATCAGTATCTTATCAACACTGTTTTGGTCACAAACCCAAAACTTAGCACCCTAGGTTCTACTATAAGGACAATTAATGCTATCCCAGCCAAAACCAGTACAGGGGCTAAGTATGCATTGTATCAATCACTAGGGCAAGCAGCTCAATTCTTCATTTCCTTCTCCCTGCTAGAAAACTTAGTTTCTTACATAGTAAAGGCATGTGGTTTTATTAATAAATTTCTTGGAGCTGCTCTCTGCTGCTGTGCTGTTTGAAAGTTTATGCACCAGAATGTGTTATAACAATGTTAGAGTAGACATATTAGGTATCCTTAGGGAACAGAACACGCAACAAAGACTGTGAAAGAAAATTAATTACTGTGACGTGACCCCAACACTACATCTCTACAATATTACTGTATGTGGTTGTAATATGATACATGAGCATCTTAAAGATGTCAGGATTTATACCAGATCTTAATGTTGACAGCACTCTGATATAAGACAATATGTTCTTAGAGAGACAACTCTCTTGATTCAGACAGTTTTCTTTTGCAACTATGTAATTGGAAAGACAACTTAGAGGACAGCAAACTTTTCCTTCTTTTTTTTTTTTAATTATATATGTTTAAACCTATCACAGAATACTGCGTATTGTAAGTTGTGAGCACAGATTTCAAAAGGAGGACTGCTGACCTGTATTGCTATGGCATGGCCACTTGCTGCTCTCACTTGACAGACATAGTTGTTAGAGGGCTCTACATTTTTAACAATGTGTTTTCCAAGGAGGTGGCGCCACAGAATGATTAGAACTGTTACCCTAGCTCTGAGCATTGCAGCTGTAACCACGTGGCTCCATCATTAGTGTCTTTGCAGAGATGTATATGTGAGAGCAGCACATAAATTCCCATGTCATGAGTTTGGAAGCTTTTCCAGACATCCGAATCCCCTCTCTTCTGCATGGGAAATGGAAAAAAACCTCTGATGCCAACATAATCCTTATATTATATCAAATATTTATAGAGAATACATTGCAGGATTTTTTAAGAAAGTGAGAACAATCTCCTCTTAAGATAAACCTGTCCTTATTCACATAAATAGCTCATCTGATTTCAGGGTGTTTGGCCTAAGTCTGAGGTGCACAAAGGATTGGCTCCAGTAACCTTATTTTAGCTATTCGTGTTTTCAGTGGTTTTTTTCTTCCTTGGGTTTGTACACCGACTTGTACTGCTACCATTTCAGCTGAAGCATGCTTTTGGTTAGTCTGCAATATCAATCAGATAAGAAAAGAATCACTGGCTGGGTAAAAAAACCTAATAATTTCTTGCCAGGCTTCTCATGATTTAGGCCCATTTTCACTGTGTGAGAAGTAAATTCCTGCTTAAGTATTTTCTAATAATTTGAATAATAGATTAATTTTCAAAATAAAATCTCTAATTTTAGTCTATTTTCTATTTGTTTTGCTAAGAAATACAAACAAAGAGTCAGAAAAACAGGAAATGAGAAGATATTTCTTACCCATAAAAGAGACCCTTCTTCCACAGAACATTAATGTTGTTATCCAGAAATGGAAGAGGTAGAGCTGCTACCAGTATACAAAAAGTTGATTTAGATGTTAGATTTTTAATCAAAACAAAATTGTATTACATTTACTAATTAAGATTTTATTACATGCGTTTGTTTCATCCTAATTAGGTAAGTGGAACTCTTTGTTTACAGTTATATAAATTTGCTTGGAGGGTAAACTGCAGCTAGTGTATAAATTTGTGTCATCCTTCAGGTCCTACTCTCCTGAAAGGATCACATTATCCTCTCTATCTCATACATGCAAACACACTATAAAATCACTAAATTACCATATTTGAAAGGTAATAGAGAGGCTCCCATTTTTCTTTAAATCAGTTAATTTGTTAACCTTTAAACTTTCCCTTAGTCGTTTTCAGACATTAATGTGTAGTGCCAATCTCTCAGTACTTTCAGCATTTGAAGTTTCTCTCACTTTGAGGCTGTTAATGTGTTCACTCCTTAGTTGTTGAGTACTATAGAGTTTGTTTAAATAATTATTTCTATGGCTTGTGTTGCTTACATTTGCTATACCTCATCTTGCAAAGGAATTTTGGCTTTGTAGTCTTAACACTACAGGGTGAGAGAAGAAGAGTCATTTTTTTACCTGCTTAGTTTTGTATACTTTCTGTGTAAACATATGCCTGAGTAGAATTTTAGCAAGTCTAGATTTTAGTTAGAGAAATGCAGAAACAGGAGTTTAAATCTTGAAAGTCATGTTAAACATAGCTGTCATTTAATATTGAAGTCTTTCTTGGATCTGGACAAGCAAGGTAACATATTTCCTTCTGAAAATTGCCTACTTGGATATAGAATTCTTAACATCTTTAAATTCATATTTAAGTATTTTTCTGGCTTCATTTTGCATAATTTCTGAGCACCAAGGTCTTAATTACTTTCACTGTTTTGAGCCTGCAATATAGAGGAGTATTATTGCATATAATACTATAAATAGTATAGTATTATGCACATATAAATAATGCATAAAGGTCAAGATTTATCTTGCCTACATTGTGTTATATGAAAGCCAGGTGTTTAATCTAAACCAGATCTAAGGTTGCCTGCAAAGCTAATGCAGACAGCCACCGTTTCTGGAGTGACTTATTCCATCTATGATCTACAAATTAAGACAATTTTAAAACAGGTATGCTATTTAAATCGACTTACATACTTCACTTGTTACTGAGGGTGTTTCAATGACTAGCTGCAACAATGCAACTAAATTTTACGTATCCAAATATAGAGGATATTAATGCTTCCCTAAGAAAATGATAGTCAAATATCCCTGTGTTATCAACACTTTTTTGGCCACAAATCCAATACATAACACCATACAAGCTGCTATGGATAAAATTAAATCAATTTCAGCTAAAACCATTACAATAAGAAAAAAATATTAGACAAGTTTCTGCAATCTGTTCTTACTTCCTTGCTTGGATACTTTTCCAGCTGCTGACAAGGAAAGCCACTACAGGACCACACAGCTCCCTCAGACACCAGTGCTAATTTTGTTTCTTCTGTTTCAGAAAAAAAAAAAAAAAAGACCAAATCCTTAGGTGTTGCCTATTCTTCTGTGTGTTTCCATCAGTTCTTCCTTTGTCCTACAGAACTTGAACACCCAAGTTGTCCTGTCTATTAATTTCACTTCCGTTGAAAGCTGAATATGGTAGGTCATATTTAACCATTTTGTTTGCTGTTTACCTGAATGCTTAGCTTCAATAGAATCTAAATATCTCTTTAAGGATGCTGTAGAATAAAATCTTCCCCAGTGTAAATACAGCTGCAAATAGAATACCTTATCATCAATACTGAACCTAATATCTGGCATTCAGAAACTTGCCTAAATTTGATTAAGTACATCTGTTGATTAATGTCTTATGTTAGAATGTAACATATGAAGGATGCTGTGTGGCATCAAATGTAGTGAACTTTACAGGATCTCCATTTGCCCTGCACTAAACTACACTGCAGCAAGTAATTGCAATGCCTAGAGCAGTTAAGAGGCCATTAGTCCTGGTGAAACCCCAAAATTATATTTGTACTGTAATTAGAAAAAGGTTCTGTAGCACAAGTGACAGAAGGAAAAATATCAGATTAAAGAAAGAAAGAAAGATATAAACCCATAGTTACAATTTTGGGTATAAACTTACAGCTGTTTCCTTCTCAACTTTCCAAGTAGTGAAACTAGAAAAAGCAGCACAAGATGTGGAATTCATGAAAATAGAAACTGTAGCACAGAAAATACAACAGTGAGATATCATAAGGCTCTTCATTTATGCCTTTCTTAAAGATCTCTTTTAATTCAAAATTAATTTCTTTTCCACTAGCTGCTGGGTTTTATTCCAGCTGTAAAGGATATCACAGTTTAAAAATTACCACATCGTAACCACAAAACATCTGCCATTTCTGTGCTGGTGACCAGCACATTCATATAATAAATGGTGCATTTCAAGATTATTCAGATTTCTATTTTCATATTATTTCACAACAAACTCTTACTTATCTTTAACTTTTCTTAGTTTTCCTTCATATCTTCCCATTTTTATTGCTTTTCTTCAGCACTAATGACACTTCCCCCCCGCTCGAATTTTCTTTTCATGCATTTGAATAATTGCCTTCAATATCTGTACATGTGCAAAAATGCAAAAATCTATGAAACACATTAACTTTCTAAAATCAGCACTTAAACAAAAGAAAAAAATATTGGGGCACACTAATGATGTTACTAGTTCTGTTTTCCCATTTTTTTCTGTTCTTTAGAGGTAGAATTGCAGTTAACCACCCTATTCTAACTTTCAGAGTTGACATTTCTTGTTAATAGATTTTTTCCTTCCAGTGTTTGCTCCAAAAAGTTAGAACACCAATTAACCTGGTGTGTTGAATCTGTCCATCAATAAAGCAGCTGGCTATGGATGAGAAACGCCACTTTCTTCAGACCATGGAAAACAAGAAGATGCAAGATTTTCAGTAAAAAGTATAATATGAGATTGGGAATATTACTAAGTGAAAAAGTGTTATTTAAATTTGTCCATGTTATCATTATGTGGGTTTGCCTGGTGCTTATCCTGATCAGGAAATGACATTGCCAAAACATTCCTCAGGAAAGGCATAACAACAGCTTTAGAGTTAAGATTTCTTTATGTCACAGTATCTGACTGCTATCAGCATTAAATCCTCTCATTGTTCTATTATAGTTTTGTCAGTTGGTCCAGTCTTACCCTTGGAACGTATATACCCATACAATACAGACAGAGCAGGTGCAGCATGCCTTTAGCAAAAAGTTTTATACTTGTGAAGGAAGGAACAACCACAGATTTATTACAAATATATACTGGATTTCTCTGTCCCTGAAATTTAGTTTCTTCTGTGCAACTCACTGGGGAGATTTATAATCTGCATAAAAATTAATGGTACAGAAAAAAAAAATATCTTAGACTGGATACCCATGAATAAGGTAATTACACTATAGCAGTGATGACCTCATAGGTTTTTTCAGTTAAAATTCCTGCTATCAAACCCCAGCTTTTTCAGTTGCAACTTCCTTAAAGATTCCAACATCTGAGACTTTGTTATTTATTTTTTTTTGCCCTTAAGCAGGGCTCATAGGAAACATCAACCACTGCTAAGAATGTAGAGAAACAAAAAAGCAGCCACAGAATTTTTTTGTTTAATATTACTTATGGGATATATTGTTACCTGTAAGCTCTCTGGGACCTAGAACAATGAGAGTCTGCTCCTGTTCAGAACCTTTGGCAAAAGCATAATATAAACAGAAATAGTTATAAAGAAGACAAACAATGAAAATAGGACGAGGTGTTTCTAATGTTAAACATTTTATCTGAACTTTAACACCCATTGTTCTACTTATTCAGGGTACATATTTTACTTATTTCCTCATTATATTCCACTGAAACAATACTGATTTCATTTAAATATTTTTCTGGTATGAAAACAGGAAAAGAAATGACAAACAGATGGAAGAGAGTTGTTAAAATAGTATAATTTGTGACTTTAAAGACTTCTGTTTCCATATGCTTCAATTTCTTTTTCATGTATACAATATATCTGGAAACATATACATTTGAAAGCCAAAATGGGCCATATGAACTTCCACATAAGACAGAACAAATTATCTAAAGTTCTTAGGTTCTGAATTATAAAAAGACATTTCATCTTGATCCCATAATTTCAAATAATGAAAAAACCTAATCATTTATGTAGGCAACTTTTACCAGTTAATTATTTGTACAGTTAAAAATATGTACTTTTTTTCTAGTCCAATCCAACCACGTTCAGCCTCCAGCTATTGTGCCTTGTTACATTTTTTTCCTGCATCCAAACTAGAGTCATCTACTTTCAGGAATATGTTCCCTGAGTTGGTACTTCAAGGCTAAGATAAAAACACCTCTTAATCTTCTCATGGGTAAACTAAGCACATAGAATTCTCCAAGATTTTCACTAGAAGGCAAATTTTCTCTCTCAAGTTATTCCGCTGCTATTTTTTTTTTCTAAATTCCAGTTATTCAGGCCCCCTTTTTTGTGACTGATGTCAGCCCTGAAATAATTTAATCAGTGCTGGTTTTGTCACAGACTTTTTTCACTGAATGTATCTCCCCTTTCTTATTTGAAACCACTCTACTTGGATATCTATGCATTGCATTCACCCTTTAATCTGAAGTGTAATACCATCAGCTAGCAATTGTTTTTGAGTCTTTTCAGTGATGCTGTGTGATGCTGTCTTCTACCTTTACCTGCAGGAGTTGGATTTTCTTCCTAGCTATTTGAGCTTGCTTTTAGCATTATTAAAAATTCTTTATTCTACAAATTTTTACTTAAAATGCAGATAAAAATAACTTGAGGAAAAGAATAGATTCCTGTGGAACTCTAATAACATTATCCTCGTTCCTCACTAAAATTACCATTAAGATCTAGCATTAAACTGCGTTTAAAATTATTAATAAAGTTTCCACTGGTATTGTATGATGCTGATTTCATTCAGGCTGTTATGCGGGATTAAGTCAAACACCCCATAGAAGCCTATTATACAAAATGGTTACCTTTATATATCAATCTTGCAAAAACAATTAAAGCCAATATAAGTTTATTTTTCAAACGCTTCCAGAAACCATGCTGAATGGCGTATTATCATCATCTAAATATTTACCAGTTGCATCTCCTATCAGTCTGTCTGTGAAATGGCCTAGGAAATATTTACAGGTAATTGACTCTTCACTACCTGTATTAAAATATTAGTAAAAAAGAACCAGCATATATTCACCTAGCAGACCTAAAGGAACTTAAATCGGTGACAGGCGAGTTAGTGATTGTGGTGTCCAACCTTCTGAAGACAGCAAATATGCCACCAATTTTTGAAAGTGTTCCCGGGCAGACCCCGGCAGCTTCCACCTGAGCAAATGACCAGTGATGCTCACCTTTGTTTCTTCTGGGAAGATTGGTAAGAATTAGTATAAAGTATAGAATTAATGGCTTCTTTAGACTCAGAACTCACAAGTCTTTGGAAGTTCTTTGAAGGAAGCAATGAGCCTGTGCACAAAGGTTGATATGACATCCTTTGATTTCCAAAGGCAATCAACACAATCCCTCAGCAAAAGCTCTTAAAGAAACTCAGCTGTCATGCGATAAGAGACGAGGTCTCCACAGGGATAAATAACTTATCAAAAGATAAGAAACAAATCACTGAAATAAATTATTTTTTATTCTTTATTTTTTAAAAGTGGAGACTAAGGAAGTATGCCCTGGAGGCTCTTTGCTCAATATCAAAGAAACAGTCAGATGGCAAAGCTTGTTGGGACTGATGGCTACTACAGAGTGGTAAAGGTGAAGGCCAGTTGCACAGCCTGGGTGATAGAACTGCAGATGAAGTTTAGTATGGACAAATGTAAACCATGCATATAGAAATATGCACTCAACTTCAATACGCTTGGATGAGCACTACACTGTATATTAACACTCAGGACGGATATTTTGGGTTTATGACAGATTGTTCTGCTAAAATGTTGGTTCATGGCTCTTGAACAGTAGGAAAGCAGAAGTGAATTCTTGGAATTCTGTGGATTAAGAGGAAAACAGGGTCTTTGTTATCTGAAAGGTGATGTCTGAACAGGCTAAAGTAGTAGATTTGTACCCAGTATTTACAAGTCTGTTTCTGTTTTAGTAGGTAGACATGATTTTGGGGTGTGCTAAGCATGTTTCCGCATCACATTGCTTGCATATAAAATTTTGCTCTTGATCTTTTAGTGGGATAATGAAGCCGAATAAATAGTTAGCAGGAAAGCATATAGATATGCATAAAAAAAAAAAAAATATAGCTGCAGCTGGTGCACAATATGAAGAAACACCTTTAGCTAGAGTAAGCAATGGCTAAACAAACAAAAAAAATCTCTTGTGATTTGGTATTTATGGGAAGAGTTGAACAAGAACTGCATTGGGGAAAAAGCCACAGAGACAAAATAACAAAACAAGCAAAATGAAACATTTAGGTTTTGTCTGGTATATCTGTGCCACTCCCTGGAACAGAGGAATTGGAAATTAACTTGCAAATAGCAGACTACTTAATGCACCAGTGAATACACTGTTAGGAATGCAATATTCCATGTGTAGAGAGCAGATGAAACATTCTAAGAAAAGATCTACATTTTCTTATTTTAGAACATTTTCAATTGTATTTTTTAATATCAGACAATGTCTTTCTAATGACAACAAGCCTCCTGAATAAATAAAATAATATCGGTTTTCTAAATTAATCTCTGACATCTGGACACATTCCACAACTCTACATAAAAATTGTTTTTCTGTATATTTTCCTAGTTGTCAAACATGATGGGGATAAACAAAAACAATGACAAATCACTGGGTGTGTTTCAGTTTGGTTAATAAGGACCTCTAAATGTAAAAAAAATAAAATAAATTTAAAGAAAAAAATCTAAAAAACCTATCAAAACACAAAAAACTTCTAAATTATAATTTATTCCTTATAGAGGTCCATTTATTTTTTAGAACCTGTAGATACTAAATTAATAAAGAATATAGTAGAAATTATAGTTTTCTATGTCAGCATTTTACTGCATAAACCCTTATGAGTAGCTATGGCCTGCTTTTGAGTGGGAATCATCCTGTGGCTGCACAATTTGGGAAACCCTTTCACAATGTTCTAAATATTTTGGCAATCATTTTAAAAGCAAAGAAGCAAACAAAAAACTCCCCTTGCCTACTTAGTTTTGGTTGCTTCAGGGTACTACACACTCAAAAAAGGACCAAAGTGAAAATGTGAGCTGGAAGTATGAGAAACATAGCTCTGAACACTTTATCATACAGAATGAGAAGACTGCTACAAAACAGACTCTTGTGAGGCATCTGTCAAACTAATTAGAAAAAACACTTTCATAAGTGAATACTGTTCTAATGTTCATGTTCATTCTCTCCTTTATGTCATTAATACTTCCTCTATGTATGGAATTAAATTGGTCAACCTATGGCACCCTAATACTGTCCTTAATTTTTAGACAGTAGAAGCTACTTAAATAATTACTAATCAGAAAATGTGTCTAAGTAAATCTGCAGGTTTTAACATACATATAAAACTGAGTACAGGCAGTCACAAAGATAAAGTTTAAGAATAAAAGAATTGGGGGTTTGCAATTTTTAATAGGAAAATTATAGTTTGCTTACTATTTGCACTGTCAAGCTTCCATCTTTGATTAAAGTCTATTCACTCATCTAAAACCTGTGATGATGGAAACTTTCCCATCTGCCATTAGAAAAACAGATGCTTTTTCACTTCTGCATTAATTTCAATAAAAGCTATTGTATTTATTTGCAAAGACCATTACATTTTTATGGTTTAATGTATAAGATTTGAAACATCATCTTGTGTTGTAATGAACAAAATTAACTTCATACCTATCTGTCAAGCCCAGTACTATCAATTTACAAACCACAAGATGTTGAAGCATTTTTTTTTTTCAGTAATGGCATTTCCCGTAAGCATTCACCTTCAGGATTGTTGTATTTTTTTATGTGTGCTCTTGTTAGAAGAGGTTTGGCCCAGCTGGTAAGTTCAGTCCCATTGTAGCATGTACTCAGCATGTGGATTTTTTTTTATTTTTTCCTTTTCAGGGGTGGATGGAGGTAAACAAGACTTTTGCTTAGAGACAATCAGTCATCTTGATTATTGCAGAAAAATCTTTTTCTCTCTGAAGTTAAAGTCAGAAACTTCCTTGATTTACATACATCCCACATTTTTCAAGCTTTCTACTTACTCTTCCACTGTGTATGTATGTACAGGGAATTAGTTCTTTCCCACTCTAGTCAAGCCAGATAATATTAGTAACATAGACATTTCTTCCTTAGAGCAATGAATCAGTGTTAAAGTCCCTAACCAGAAAACCTGACTAGCTATACAGCTCCAATGTGTTCTTTCTGCATTTATTTCATATGCTCTGTGTTAGCAGCTATGGTCTTGCTCCTTGTAGGTGAGACACCACTGAGGTCAATCACTGTTCTGTTCTCTAACAGGGCAAACCTGGGAGTGTACTCATGATCCAGCATTTCTTTTGACTCCATGTCTCCTCTACAAGATGCCACCATTCAACCTCGTTCAGGCTGCCTACAAATCCCATCTGTTCTACTATGGGGAGGATACACACCTGTCCTAGTTGCCCCTCATTGCAAGGGTAGCCTAGATCTGACAGCAGAGACCAGAACCCCTTTGCTTAGCATCAGCTTGTACATGCACCAAGGTGCACATTACACAAAAAGGCATTCATGAAGAGGAGAGGAGATTAAATTAAACGGTCAGGCAGCAAATATAACTGCAAGCTGGTCTTTGAGGCTGTTCCTGTGTGCTCTGTAGGCACACCTAATAAGACTTTGTGTGAAGACATCCATGGCTGAGTTTAATTCTGCTTAGACACTATTGGGATAGAAGGTTGTGGTTTACAGGGGGAGGTTTTACACAGGTTTTCTTGTGACATACTAGCGGTTAGTAGTTGACAAAACTGTGTACGTTTCTCAGTGCTGACAAGTTTCAGATGTGCTTAGTTCCTTACCTTTAGGTACATGAAACAAAATTGTGATCTTCATCCTTTCTAAGATTAATTAATACAAAGATGTGGAAGGTAAAATGTATTCTGCATCTAGGAGCCAGGGATCACAACCCAATAAGTAATGGCTGCATTTAATGAGCAGTTTATAAGTGGTTTAGTTATGAATAAACATAAGGCTTTTGGCTGTTGTTATTGATTTGTTTTCACCTTTGCATACAATGAAGATCACGAAATATTTGAGTGTTGGGTTCTATTTGCAAGAAAAGTACTGGAATTTAAGCTATTAAAATACAAAACACTGTTCTGTTATTGGTTTAATACTCTAAATACAGCTCATTGTCTGGACCAGCTTGCACTATTTGTAAATACCAGTAACAAATTTTTGCAACCAACAATCTGTCCATAGATAAGAGTTTTGACTCACAGCATACATAACGCAAAACACCCATTTGTCATAAGAAATTTTACTTAAGTTTATATGAGATGTAGATACTTCATATGGGAAATCTGAACTTACATCTAAAGGCTATGGGTATGAACATTTACTTTCCAGAAACTGAACAAAGGCCAAACAACAAAGGACCATGCCTTATGTTATAAGGGAAACTTATATGTAACCATTCTCTACTATGCAAAAGGGGATCTCACAACTGATGTTGTGCCAGGTTTTCAGGTAATAGCATATGGCTCAAGAGACCAAGAGTCAGAAGGGTATGAGTGGGTACTTTGTACACTTCCCTAGTTGCTTTTCCTGTTTCAGAGTAAAACTACTTATTTATTTTTCTTCCAGGAAAAGCTTGGTAGTGAAAGATGATTGATCCAAATTTGAAAATTATTGTCATAGAATCATAGAATCACAGAATGGTTTGGGTTGGAAGGGACCTTAAAGATCATCTGGTTCCAACCCCTCTGCCATGCACAGGGACATCTCCCACTAGACCAGGTTGCTGGAAGTGCCATCCAACCTGGCCTTGAACTCTTCCAGGGATGGGGCAGCCACAACTTCCCTGAGCAACCTGTTCCAGTGCCTCACCGCTCTCACAGTAAAGAATTTCTTCCTAATATGTAATCTAAATCTACACTCTTTCAGTTTAAAGCCGTAGACTCTTGTCCTATCATCCCATGCCCTTGTAAAAAGTCCCTCTCCAGCTTTCCTGTGGGCTGCCTTGAGGTATTGGAAGGCTGCTATAAGGTCTCCCTGGAACCTGGTCTTCTCCAGGCTGATTGCTCCTAACTCTCTCAGCCCGTCTTCATAGGAAAGGACTCCAGCCCTTTGACCATCATTGTAGCTCTCCTCTGGACTCTCTCCAGTAGGTCCACGCCCTTCCTACGTTGGGGGCCCCAGAACTGGATGCAGTACTGCAGGTGGGGTCTTGCAAGAACAGAGTAGAGCGGGAGAATCACTACCCTCAACCTGCTGGCCACGCTTCTTTTTATGCAGCTCAGGATTCTGTTGACTTTCTCAGCTGCAAGCGCACATTAGCAGGTCATGCTGAGTTTCTCATACATCAACACCCTCATGTCTTTCTCCTCAGGGCTGCTCTCAATCCATTCTCTGTCCAGCCCACATTTGTGCTTGGAATTGCCCTGACCCATGTGCAGGACCTTGTACTTTGGCTAAAAATAATAATAAAAAAATCCCATTTGGGAAATTATTTTGTGGTACATTATAGGAATTCTTGGTGGGTACTTAGTTTTCCTTTTCTATTCCTCCTTTATTTGTGTTTCCCATTGTGCTTTCCATTTTGCACTGAGAATAATTTTTACATATATGCTATCTGTGTCATTAGAAACTATGGGAGATTAATATTGGCCAAACCCCTCAATTTACAAGAATGAAAGAAATATCCCCCCCCCCCCCAAAAAAAAACAAAACCAACCTGGATTATTTTTTAAGTTTGATGTATTCAATTAAAAAAAAAGAAGTATTAATACCTTCCATTGAAAATCCATTTGTCTTCTAAAAACAGTGACTTAGCTAGTTTGTAGATAGAGTGGATATTTGACTACTGGCCTGGGATTTATTTGTAGTAGTAATGGGGTGGGGGGTACTGTAAACATCAAACTAAAAAGTCTGTTATTCTGTCAAGAAATAGTTTGCAGTTATGCTATGTAAGGGAATAATATTTATATGCATGAAATATCCAGATCTACATTAGGCATACCATTAGTCAATGCAACAGTTTATGAGAAGTTTCACATTGTGAATGCAAGTGTGTAGAGGAGGGAAGAGGACTGGGTTATGCTTTTAGGATTTCCAGACTTGAAGATATGGGCAAGTGATAGGTATTTTCTTACTTATTCACTGATGACCTGAGGATAAAATGGAGACATGATAAGTAAAAATATCAGGCCACAAAAGAGAGATAATATGGCTAGCATTCTGAAATCATTTATCTATATCTTGGGCTTAGCAGATAGGAATGGGGAATCTCCATCAAAAGAAAATCTGCTGGCCACAAAGCAGCCTGGAGTGATCTGCAGCTTTGCACCACAGTGCATCTTCTACTTGACTTCAAAACATCCTTTAGTTCCTCGGTCTTGGATCTGAATGAACTTCATGGAGACCAAACTACCTTGTAAAGAGCTTCTGGAAAGCAAGCCTTTTTCCTACACACTGTGATAAAGCACAGAAAATCCTCTTTTCTTTCCACTCCTTCAACAGGAATTTCAAGTGCACCTGTAACATATAAAAATAAATTCAAAGATGGGTCGTGAAAAAGACTTTTATCTTCCCTTTTGTCTTTTTTTTTTCTTTTTTTAATAGACAAATATTTTATATTTTCACAGTGTGATCTATGAGCCTCAAAGGTTTTTAATACATTTGGATAATCAAGTCTGCTTTGGATTACAGACAAAACAGCTAAAGTGGATGGAAAGCTGCCTGGTGAAAAGGACATGAGGGTGCTGGTAAACAGCTGGCTGAATATGAGCCAGAAGTGTGCTCAGGTGGCCAAGAAGGCCAACAGCATCCTGGCTTGTACCAGGAAGAGTGTGGTCTGTAGGACTAGGGAAGTGATTGTTCCCCTGTATTTGGGACTGGTGAAGCCGCACCTCAAATACTGTGTTCAGTTTTGGGCCCCTCACTACAAGGAAGACATTGAGGTGCTGGAGTGTGTCCAGAGAAGGGCAACAAAGCTGGTGGAGGGTCTAGAACACAAGTTTTGTGAGGAATGGCTGAAAGAACTGGGCTTGTTTAACCTGGAGAAAAGGATGTTCAGGGGGGATCTTATTGCTCTCTACAACTACCTGACAGGAGGAT
This sequence comes from Falco rusticolus, assembly GCF_015220075.1. Lineage (NCBI taxonomy): Eukaryota > Metazoa > Chordata > Aves > Falconiformes > Falconidae > Falco > Falco rusticolus. The sequence goes on from NC_051189.1 coordinate 87,884,373, forward strand.
GTAATGAGGTGAATGTCAGTCTTTTCTCCCAGATAACAAGCAATAGGACAAAAGGCAATGGTTTCAAGTGGTGCAAGAGGAGGTTTAGATTAGATATTAGGAAAACTTGACTGACAGGATTGTCAAGCACTGAAATAGGCTGCCCAGGGAAGTGGTTGAGTCACCATCCCTGGAGGTATTTAAAAGATGTGTAGATGTGGTGCTTAGGGACATGGTTTAGTGGTGGACATGCCAGTGCTAGGTTAATGGTTGAACTTAATGATCTTAAAGATCTTTTCCAAACTAAAACATTCTACAATTCTATATACCTATAGAGTTCAGTTATTTATTCCTTTCCTCCAATTTCAAGGAACTCTTGAAGATAGTTTAACCTCATCATCACAGTTAACAACACTATTTACAAATAACATCTACTCCAGTAATGCAGGCTAAATATTAGACACACAGAGATAAGAAGCACAGTTGGTAACTTCAGAGGAAAATAAGAACATTGAGGGTCAGAACTGAAGATCTGCGTTAAGACCAAGCTGCAGAAGGGTAGCAACAAAACTTTTAATGAGTGGGAACTTTTAATGCAAGAATAAATAAATTGAATTCTAAATTGTTGAACTGTTTGTTGACAACCCCTCTAAACATTGTCTATCAGCTTTTGCAAGAGTTCTTCTAAGACACACAAATATGTTTTCATAAACACAAATATAAACACACATATGCATTTTTTTTTATGAAACCCCAAATATTCTTACTGAATTTCATTCACATAATGAATAAGAAATTAGATCCATAGTGAATCTGTAGGACCCTGGAAAATTTTTGCATTATCACAGTTTAACCTGTGTCTTTGACATCACAAAATTAAGTCCCTAGAGGTTTCAGAAATCAAAGGTCTCTTGAATAACTAGAAATAATTTTAGAGGCTGTTTCACTTGTGGTACTGAATGGTCTATAAAACATGAAAGCTTCTTTTCAACTGCTTTTCTTTACAGCTGTTAAGGGTTCTGGGTTTGGGGGTTTTTTTTGGCTTGGTTTGTTTTTTTTTTCATCACAGAAAAATAAAAACTGCATGGAGAGATGCATATGTATTTTTATATATTCTTTTATATTTCTTTTTTTTTTTCCTTTTTTTTTTTTTAGCTCATCTTCATTCTGGTTTTTCTCTTAGGTGATAAATCTAAGGAACTTGGTTCCAAAGCTGAGGTTTTTAATAGAATAAAATTCAAGAGGATATGTTAATACAACTTTCAGAATTTTTTCATCCCCTGCTAAAAGACAGTGTGTCCTCTGCTGTTTTACAGGCACTAGGCAAATGTTGGCACAGTTGTACAGCTAAGAAATAAAACAGCTAAAGAGTTGTAGGCCACTGATTTTTATAGGATTCAAAAGGCAATTAAAGCCCATAATTAAAATGCATGATGAGGGTCAGTCATATTGTGCTCTTTCTCAGGTAATTATTTATCGGTCAGCTGTGGCCAATTTTGCCAACATCATCTTCACTCTCATTTATGACACATACTTCCCAATCAAACCAATTTTATGGTCTGAAATAGACAGGCCCTTCTCTGTAATTATTTTGAGGAAAACTCCTATAGGAAAACCTAGTGAAGTACATTTAGATGCTTTTGATTTTGAACCAGAACTGACCATTTCACACCAAAAAAAAAACCCCAAAAAACCCAAAAAACAAAACCCACACATAAATATATTTTTTTCATAGCTGCTCAGCATGTAAGCTCAGTTTTATGGTCTGACAGGATTATTATCTGAACATCACACAACCAGTACAGAATTGTAGATTCACAATACTTGCACAAAAGATATGTAAGTGCTAAGGAAACATCTGTCTTACTCTGATACAGCATTTGCAAGGCTGAAGTAAAGTATAGCTTAGAATAATATGCCCAAAATTGCTGAGAAAATTAATGAATGATCAAAGTTTATGAGGTCTAGACCATTACCCTTTTATTAAATTACCTTTTACCTATTCTTTGTGCAGTCCACTGGCAAAAAGTCCATACAGGCATCCTCACAAACAGCTGTGCAGTCTTTCACTACTATCAGTTTTTATTCTAAGGCATACACAAGTTAATTATCTTGATGATATACACTGAGATACACAGTTTCTGATGCCACAGAGCCAGAGATGACATTGTCAAAATACAACAGTTCTTCTACTGACTTTTGATAAAAAATAAAACCTAACAGGTTTTCCCATGAGTCTGTTGCAAATTTCTCACTTTGTAGGCTACCTCATGGTTTGTCCAGGATATCAAGCTCCATTGACATTTAGAGCAAGCTGAAAGACATATTTACTCAGACTTGTACTGAAAAGGGCAGGAGTGGTAGAATTGGCTCTCCAGCTGTTCACTCTCTGGTTTTCAGAAAATAAGTTATTACTGTCCACCTCTATGCAGTTATATTTTCACTAGATGATTAAAGTGTCTTAACAGTATGACTTTGTTGTACCCTGAATCAAGTAGATGATTAACATAATGAAATCTAGCTTTTGTAAGTTTAATTCTCAGACCAGTCTATTTTTCCTTTGCTTTTTTATCAATATTTTTATTCCAAGTACCCTTTTTCTTCATTGAGTGATAGGAAAGGTCAAAGTTGTCTGCCGTTGGAAGCTCTCCTCCCAGCTCCTAGCCAAACAGTTGAAACAGCAGCTAGCAGCTGCTGTGACATTAATGGAAGCTAATTTATGCACAGGGAATAAATGTAGCTGGGAGAGACAGCAGCCTATACCAAATAAACCTTAATCTGAAGAATAACACCAAACATTGGACCTAACACAGGTTATTGTACCTCTACTTGATGACAAAAGTTTCAGCTTATAATACCCAATGCTTATATAATAATTTAAATTGCCACATCAAGAAACAGGAACCATCTTCTGTACAACTGACTTTTCAAGGTGGTTATTCAACCAAGTGGGAAACACAGTATTTAAAAACAATTCAGCAGTAGGGCAGGTTGACCATCTCCCCTGTCTGATGGGTCACAGAATGAATATATCATACTTTACTTAAACTTAATTACTAAAGAAGATAAATTATAGATTGCATTGGCTTAAAAAGTTTTTTCAATACTCTTTTTTGCGTTTGTAAAAGATACAAGGTTTTCTCAGAGTTCCAACAAGAGGGTAACTGCAAAAAAAAAAAAAAAAAAAAAAATTAAAAGAGGTTTCATGATAGCAGGATGGAGCACTTCTTTAAACCTCCCTAATGTTTCCTAGAAGGGCAACATTACAAGTTACAAGCAGACCTGGAAATTCTGGGAGGTGCTTCATTGTAGATGCTGAATGGGCATACTAAAAGAGGTGCCCTACTGCGTCTACTGCTTATAAATAAGAAAGAACTAAAGAACTGGTTCAGTTTATGGAAGTTAAAAGCAGGTTTGACTGCAGTGATCACAAGATAGAGGAGTTTAAAATGTTAAAGGAAAAGAGAAAGGCATGTAGTAGAATAAAGATCCTGAACTTCAGCAGAAGACTTCACAGTGTTCATGGAACGGACAGGCAGGATCCTCTGAGTGGCTGCCCGGGGGACAAAAGAGCCCAGGAAAGCAGATCAGTTTTCAAGGACAATCTTCTCAAAGCACAGAAGTTATCCATCTCGTTGTACAAGATAATGGGCAGGCATGGCTTGAGGCCACAGTAGCTATATAGGAAATTCCTGACTTAGCTCAAACACCAAAATATAAGGAATTGGAGGTTGGAAGCGGAATAGAATGCTGAAGAGGAGTATACCAGTGTCACCCAGCCATAGAGGGACTGAACTGGGAAGACCAAAGCAATTGGATATTGATACATTGGTAAATGTGTAGTTGGTAGGTAAAGGGAACTGATTATTCACCTCTATTTAGTGTTTGTTGGTAAGGTCACATCTGTAACACTATGGCAGGTTTTCAGTCCCTGTGCTCCTCCCTAGCACAAGAACCGCCGTCAAACTGGAGAGAGTGCAGCAAATGGGTGCTAAAATGGTTTGCTGTTTGAAGCATATGGCATGCAAGGAGAGACTGAAGGAACTGGAGTTTTTAAGACTAGTGAAGAGAATGCTAAGAGTAGAATAGAAATTAACTACCTTCTTCAACTATTTGAACAGGGTGGGCATAGATACAAAGAAAACAAGGCCTGACTATTCACAGACATGCTTAGTGAAAACCAATAGGGATAATTCTGACCAGACATAAGGAAAAAGAAAACCTCATCAAAGGAGGTTAAGCACTAGAGCAAATTTCCCAGAGATATTGGTATGTTCATTCTCAAAGATTTTAAAAACTTGACTGGACAAGGGCCTAAGCTGCCTGATTTAACTTCCAAGTGTAGGCCTACTTTGAGCAGAGGGGTTGCACCAGATGATTTCCAGAGGTCCCTCCCAACCTGATTTTTTCTATGACATATCCAGTGTTTCTATGAGTCTTCCAATGTAATTTCTCATTAGAGAATAATGGAGAAAATCCCAAAATTAGGCTTACAGCACACATATTGTAAAGTCCTTTGAAATTTCCTGGGAAGCGCTGGATCCTTCCTAATTAACAACTAAATAAAATATGCTAGAAAAGCAGAACAATGCATGCAACTTACAACTGAACAAATGCACTATTAAAGAACACTTAATTTAGTTATGCTTGGACCCTTTTTTAGAACGGAGTCAGAAGCTTTGCTGCTACCAAAGCTGATAAACCCAATATGAATGGCAAATTAATTCAGTTGCAAAGGAGAAATACTTTGCAATGTTGAAACATCAGCACATATCCTGAAGTGTAAAAATCTGTCCCAGTTTTAGAACACGAAATATGCTAGACCACTGCATAACAATTGGACAAGGAACTAAAACCTAAAAAGTACTTACCTGTACTTTGTGGTGTTTGCATATTCAAACACATATGGGACCCTGTTTGTAAATATTGCAATCAAGGAAAGCTCTTACCATAAATATAGTGAGGTCCGCAATCACCAGAATTCTCTGATTCTGAAATTAGGAAATCTGAATCTTATCTCCCTCACACACTAAGTGAGGACGAAGCACATACTAGCACCGAGCCCAGCTCCACAATACACCAGCACAAAGTATATACAACCAGCAAGCGTTAGGTGAAACTGCCCACAGCTACCTATGTCAAAAGTCTAGTTATTTATTAAACACTTAAAGACAGGCAGGTGCTTAATCATCTTTGCAAAAACTAAATGCAGTAATCTGGAGCTGAAAACCAGAGGGACTCTTCACCTTAGATAAAACACAGAGTCATTCCATGGCCACTACAAAGGGCTGAAATGATTTTTCTTGCTTCAAATCATTAAATCTGCAGGCATGACTGTGACTTGCACAATTTCTGTTCCTGAAAGACTGCAATAACAGATATGTAATAGACCTCAGTCGTTTTGTGTTCTGGCTTCTAATCATTCTTCAAATTCATTATATGCAAACAAGAACAGAAATGTATCTGGTTGCTTCAGCCTCTAGTCATTCTGAACTGCATGTCAGAGATTTGTATGATGTAATGTATTTTTCTATTACATATTTATTCTGCTTTGTGTCTTTCCCACAAGGATGCTTAGGTTAATAAATGTGTTCCTTTTAAAATGGACTCTGTTCATAGGCCAGAACTTTGAGGAACACTGTCTTTTGCATGTCACCTTTCAACACTTACATCATTTCCCACTGAGCTGTCTTTTCCACTCCTCTTATCACCTTAGAAAATGCAAATCAAGTAATTATCTAGTTAAATTCTGAACAGGCATTATTCATTTGAGAAATCTTTACTTTGTAGTGCTAAGGAAGAGTTTTTCCCCCACCTTTGGCACTTTACAATAAACTCATTCTGATCTAAATTGATTGCTCTGGGATTATCTTGGAGTCATTAAAATAATGCTGTATTGACATTCACTAATGTCTTTAATTAGCAATTTCAAATTCCAACATTTTGAATTAAACATGCACAAGTATAGCTTATTTTAGCTCTATATAATTTTTGTATAACTTTGAGTGAAATTTTGAATATTACATAATTGGTCTCAGAACCCGTAGCTGATGACATAGGGAAACAAGCTCCATGAGGAGCAGAAAATGGCCAGTCTTCTAAGACTGACTTACCTAAAAAGTGTTGTGAATTACAACTCCAAACTATTCACTAATTTCTCTGTGTTACACCACATATTTCAGGTAGATATCTATACCTATAGCAATTGAAGGCAAGAATATTCTTTTTATGTGCAACCAGTAAGATCTGATGTTTTATGTGGAGATCTTGTAGAACTTTACATGAAGGTCTGCTTTGGACTACAGTACAAAAATTGGTGTGTGCAATTTCAGGTCATTAGATTGATCTAGGAAATGTTTTGATGGCTTGAACCTTCTTTTGTTAACCTAACAGATAAAAACAATTCTAGAATCTTTTGTAAATCTTTCTTGTAATCTTAAATTTGCAAAGATTTAACTATATCAGACTTAGATTTTCTCCTCCTTATCTACTTCTATGGCATTTTAATTATTTAATCTTTATGTGTGAATATAAAGTATGCCACAAAAACATCATGCTGTTCTGTGATTTCTTCACATCCTTGGTAACACCCATGTTTCATGGGTTCTTCTGATACCTCTGACACTAGAAATGTTCTAATTTCTCTCTGGACCTCAAAAGCCACCTAGACATGGTCCTGGGCAACTGGCTGTAGGTGGTCCTGCCCCATGCCTGAGCAAGGCAGTTGGACCAGATGACCTCCACGAGTAATTTACAACCTCAACCATTCTGTGATTTGTAAACTTACTACTGTGTGAGGAAAGATCTGAAGGTGACCTTGTTGCTGGCAGGTGTAATCAACATAGTTTTAGCTACTGTTGAATTCTTTTGTTTGTTTGTTTTTTATTTACAGGAATTTCTCACATCTTGACAAATGAATAACTAACAAGATCATACCACCATACTTGATTAAGACATGTTGGGATGGGACAGCTGGTTTATAAAGCTTTTCTTCAAAGAAGTGTTTTGGCCATGTGAGAATGAATGATAGTTTCCTGGTTTCTTAGGGCATCAGCAACATAAGTTCCATCTAATAAATATGTATTTGCTTAGTGAAAAATAGTTAACCAGATGTTCAATAGGTGTGAAAATGTATGGTGGTTTGTTTATGGTGGGGTTTTTTTTGAGACTAATTATCATAAATAAAGGCTAAAGAGCACAGAGAGTGCAAGATATTCTAGTCAGTGATTACTTGGTCCCAGTTGCCTCTGTGAAGGGTAGTTGGGGTGTCTGTTGGCATTAACCCAAATGTATTCAAAATGTTCTGACTTAAAAACTTTGTTGACAATTTTGATTTTTTCTTTATAATAATGTAATCAAGGAAAACATTTTTTTTTAAATAGTGCAACTAATGTCATATGAAGAATTAAAAATTGAGGACTTACACATTTCAAATAAGTCACAGTTAACACAGAAGATCATAGTCAAAAAAGAAAGGTCCTTTCCTCAGATTATTGCTATTATTAAATGTAAAGAAGATTACTGAGTAACATTCAATGAAGGAGAAAATACATCTCGCATCCGTGCCCCTTTTGGAATGTAACTGCTTAATGGCTTCTGTAATTGCTAATGGTCTATTTTATGTATAAACTACCAAAAAGTAGTTAGTTAGTAGGCTTGTCTGAATAGTTAAAGATGCAGTATCATTAAATACTAGAATAAGCAGTAATTTTAAAATTAAAATTTTATTGTGGATTTTGTTGGTTTGGGTTGTTTTGTTTGGGTTTTTTTTTGTGTTTTTGGTTTTGGGTTTTGTTTTTTTTTTTTTAACACACACAGGAAACCAAATAGGTTAGTTTAGTGTTCTGAACTAATCAACTGGTAATCCCTAACTTAGGTTGGAAATAATTTGTACTACACTTTCAATTAAAGTGGGGCTAAAAATATGTATCTGTGAATCATAAGCCTTTATTCAACCTGTATACATGAATTTGTGTAGTTCAAGATCTTGACAAAGGTTGACTTTGAAGAGGAAATGCACATAAAGGGTGTGAGAGCTAGATGTGTTCTTCCCCTTACATTATACTAAAAGTTTCAATGACTATTGCTTCTCAACTGTGTCATTAATGGCTTTCTGTGACCTCCTTATAGACTGTGATCTGTATGTGGAGAGACAATGGGTTAGCAGAGATCAGGTTAGCAATGAAATGAGAAAAAGACAGAGGACTACACATTCTGCTACTGTTATGAAGTTACAAAACATAGGAAATGTTCAGTTTTGGATGTTCTCACAAGCTGGAGAAACCTGGAGTACAAGCGAGCTCTGAAGACAAAAGAAGCTCAATCTTCCACTGTCTCAGGTTTTATGGGGGCTGCTTGCTTCTTTTTAAAAAGGGGAAGGGAAATACTTTTTAGTTCATAGTTTTTTCCACATTGCTGTCTTTAGTCTTCTCACTTGCTAGCATTGCATAATGGAGTGGAAAATAAATGGAGTAATGGAGGTAGCTCTGTTTCAATAGGTGTGTTTTCTGTACAACTAAATTTGAATCCTAGGGCAACAATATACTTTCTTTCACTTTTTCTGTTGTGTCCAGAAGTGTGTATGCATCCGAGAAGCAAAATTTTAAAGTGGGTGTGGGGTTGTGATACACAGCTTTGGCACAACTTATGTTGGTCAATCTTTATAGATGCTAACAATCTGACCAACGATAACCAAAAGTGTTTAGGATTTGAACTTTAAAAATTGAATGCATCAGAATTTTGAATTTACAGGTAGACGTATAATAAATTATTATCCATCCTGGGAACTTATTTTTCTGATATTTCAAACTAACCTTAATAGGCATATAAATCAAAATATTGAACTTCATGGTGATTTTACCTGAAATATAACTTAGGAAAAAATAAATTTCATTAAAATACTTTTTATTTAGAAGATTTTATAATATTTTTGATATGTAGAAGTCAAAACAAAACTTTTTTTACTTTATCGATCTATTAAAACTTCTTTTCAAAAAATAATTTGGACAAAGGATTAAATTGACTTCTTGTTTCAATGGATTAATGGGTTCAAAATTTCTGACAGAAGACATTTCAGACAAACTGAAAAGCCCCAGTCTCTAGTCAGACTTTACAATGCTAGCAAATGCCCTCAGTTTTGTTAAAAGAATAGTAGACCAAAGCTGTTCTTCTTAAGGTTTGATAATACTCTTTATTGTTCATATTAAAAAATAACAGAGAAAATCAGTTCTGTGTCAATATTTCAGTGAATTGTCACTGTAGTTTATGCCATGACCATCGAACACAATAAATGTTGCCTCCAAGGATGCAGCTAAATTCATAAAATAGGGAATTACCATAACCATCCTTTTTTACTTGAAATAATAGTTCTGAGAACCTGAACCCATTGATGAGCTGCATTTGATTGCTGTCCATCTTTGACTGTTATCATGGACATCCTTTTGCTGTAGGTAGTTAAGAACATTTACATAATCTAAAATTATTACCATTACTTGAAATTAAGTAGATGCTGTTGACTCTAGGGGCATCAGACTTTTACCCAGGTCCAGGCTCCCTAACATTTTTACATTTTTATTACATTTGCCAATACATCCTCTTTTTTTTTTTTCTTTTTCATGAAGTCAAAGCTGAAATCAAGGTTAATCCTAGCAAGGACATTTCAACCAGTCTCTTAAACACCCCAGCAGTCTCTTCCACTCTCCCTTGCCCTCTCACCCTTTCTCAGTAATTTCTAAGGGAATGGTTACTTAGCCCAAGATTCTCGTTGTAGATTGCTAGCAGTATTGATCAATACCAATATTCATGATGTCTTTGATATATTTACAGCTGTGTTTTTAATGTAAAGGTAAGATCAATTTATTGAATATAAAAACTAACCAACTATCAAATAGAAATTGGATTTTGGAAAATAACACCACATGAAAATTGTATCTTATGAATAATCTGTATTCCATACAGTCACCTTGAACATCTAAAATCTAAATATATGAATATGCATTAATGAACTCTATTTTCATAGGTAAATTTCATTAATAGTCAGGTTCTGATGTCTAAATTTGTACATTTCTCATTCCTTGCATATCTGATGACAAGGAACTCTAAAATCTACCTCAGAGTGGGCAGAATAGCCCACTGTCTGACTTCAGGAAAAACCTGCCATTACTCAGTGAATTCCATTGGAATGGAACAGCAGAACTTAGAAGCCCTCATCATCAGTCCCAGAGTCTTAATTAAAAAGAAAAAAGGAAAAAAAAAAGCAACAAACAAACAAAACCACAACCAAAAAACAAACAACCAAACCCCATCCAGAACTCGATATTCTAGGTGTATTCACCAAAGCCTTAGTTATTTCCAAATAAATAAAGTTTATGTCGCTGTTCCACTAGAGAGGGTTTCTTTCCCCCTTCCCTGAAGTAACTTCAGCTTCGCATAATCATTTCCATCTCCAGAGAGCAGTGTCTCTTGTTTATAAAATATAGCTCTGGGAGAAAGCAATTCAGTGACATATTAGAATCAGTCCGCAAAATAACAGTTTCTAAAGGTGATTCTTGCAAGAACGGCATCTAATTATAATCAGTCACCATCTAGTGTCAAGGAGTCACTGGATGTCACTAAGTGTATGGAAGCCATGAATCCAAAAGTATCTGGTCTGAATGGCATCTCTGAATGATGACCTCTACAGTCCATTGTTGATCTTTGAACTGTCATTTCTCCATCTCCTATCAACAACTTTTCTCTTTTAACTCGTTCCTTGTTTTGAAAAAAAATGTGAATACAGAAACAATTCTAATATACAAATTAAAATATAATATTTCTTGATATTATCATGATTAAATTAATAAAACATATTGGTTCAAGCACTTCTTTAGCTTCCAATTCCACAGTGGAAGCAGAAGCACTATCATCCTGTGTATTGCTGTTTAACCTGGGTTGGCAACAGACTGTGTCAAGATAGGGGAGAGAACTGGAAGTTTAAAAGTAAGAAAATGAGTGAGTTAAAATGAGGTCACTAATAAGTAAAGCAAAAGCCACACATGTAAGAAAATCAAACCAAGGACTTCAGTCACTGCTTCCTATGGACAGGCAGATGTTCAGCCATCTCCAGGAAAGCAGGGGTCATCACGTTAAATGGTTACTTGGGAATAGAAACACCATCACTCCAAATGCCCTGTCTTCCTTCTTCTCCCTAGTTTATATACTGAGTGTGACGTCGCATGGTATGGATTATCCCTTTGGCTGGTTCAGGTCAGCTGTCCTGGCTGTGTACCCTCCCAATTTCTTGTGCCCCTCCAGCGCTCTCACTGGCAGGGCCTGAGAAACTGAAAAGTCCTTGACTTAGTATAAATACTACTTAGCTATAACTAAAACATCAGTGTGTTATCAGCATTATTCTCATACTAGATCAAAAATGCAGCATTGTACCAGCTAGTAAGGATAAAATTAACTTTACTCCAGCCAAAAGCACGACAGTATTTACACTTTTTTTTCCTTTTTTCTTTTTTTTCTTTTTTTTTTTTTTTTTTTTTTTTTTTTATGAATCTGGATTATTGGAATAGCACTTGAAAAATCTGTTATAAGCCATCTCAGCGCTCCTGACCAACATGTGCTCAGTGCTGCTCAGGATTGCTCATAAGGTAAATGGCCAGGTGCTACTGTGTCATTAAGACAGAAAATAATCTTTCTTTGAGAAGGAAAAATACAAACAAGGATATTCTCAGCATGTGTGATCAGCACAAGTTAGTTTCTAGGTGGCATCTTATATTAATGATGCCAAAGGTGAAAAATCTTAAGAGTGCATTTTATATGTACCTTTTTACCTTAAGTTATTTGTTTTCACTTCCACTCTGATCTCAGGTGGTTTTATCATAAAAAGGAATTATTCTTTTCATAGACAGGTAGATTCTATGACATCCATTATAGCTTTTGTTGTTGATGCACTGCTTGTATAGAGAATATGGATATAGTATGTTATATTAAGATGTGATTTCTCTCCCTTTCCTCTGCATTTTTTTATCAAGAAGGGAACTGAATAGTTTATCCATCCTTCCCCTCTTGAATGATTTACAGGAACTTCACAATGAATTCTACACACAGCTCGTCAAGGAATCATTTTGCTTGGCTATGGTTCATCCATATAAATTGAACACTTCAAAGATTTTTCTCACTTTGACCTGCATCTCAAAATCCCTGCAGGAAACTGCATCATACAAAAGAAGCAGAGTGATCGGAGTGAATAATCTGGGACCATATGAGGAACAGAAAGGCTCAGAACTAATGTCTCGCTGCTATTTGCTTATCTGTATGTGTTACCTCACCTGAGCCCCCTGCTCCAGAAGAAGTACCTTTCTGCCGGTTCTAATGTAAGATGCAGGCCTTTAAATGCCTCCAACTAAAAATTAACATCAAATTGATATTGTGTACATGCCACCCCCATCAGAATCTATAGATTAGAAATATACCTCCTATAAAGCAGACTGGTACCTACAGGGATATGTGTGCTTATGTTTGCAATGGCTGTGAAGGAAGGAACTGCCTGGTGCAGAGTGATACAGCTGTATAGAAATCTGTGACTTGACTGAATGTAACAGACAATTGATCCTACATATATGAGAAGTAAATCTAGCTGTATATCACACATTTTTTAATGGTCTTACTTTATGGAAACTGGAGTACAGAAAGAGGTTTTCACGTTTTTTATATAGAACAAGTGATGCTTGAAGTATGTGTTTTTAAAAAGTCCCTTGGAAACTGCAAGTCTGACTAAAAATTTTGCAAGAACCAGTTTAATCTAAGTGCTTCTGTAAAATTTCTGGAATAACATCTGTGCAATAAGGGCAAAAAGTCAAATATTTCCATTAGCTTGAAAAGGAATGTGTTCAAAATAATTTGTGTAACACAAAAAAATCCTAAATTTGGCTTTCATTGCAATTCAACAGGAAGCTAAATTTTAAGACCTCATTGTCTTTCATGGGATGGAATTTTATTTTTTCAGTGACTACTTAGTATATTTACTTGTAACTGGCTAAAAAACAAATGAGAAGGATTACATTGAAAAGAATAAATTTACTAAAATCTCCTAAACATAACAATTTACACAAATTATGTTACTAAAAATTTTATTGTAAATATAACTGCCTTTTAAGACACCATTAGTTTTTGTTTCTCAGCAGTACACAGTGGTAACCTGGCTCAGGCCTGATGCAGAATTCATGGAATTAAGCAGAATTTTTTCTTCGATTACATCCTCTAAATGATAGCACTTCTGGTCTATGTTTCAGGCCTGAGTTTTAAGTCAAAGTCTTGATCTGATTATTTCAGTGGGGGTATTTTCTAAGCAGTGAATGACAGGCTTACACATACAAAAATAAGGTTCTACTGTGTTTCACTTGAGCATTTTCATAGCAGTTTATTAATTTTCATACAATAAAAAACAGTTCCAGTATCAGTGCGCTCCATTTGAAGCACTGCTTTTCTAAACTTATTGTAATTTTACTGCAACTTATTGCTGCAAATTACACATTTCTGTTAGAACATAATTGGCAATACAGAGTTTGGGATTCAATAATCTTCAGTGAAAAATTTGTGCTTTTTATTGGCACAGCTTTAATGAAACAGTCCTGAAAAATACCATGTTCAATTGCCTGTCAATATTTTTCTGAGTCTTTTACTTGCTAATAAAAATCAGTGTAACTCTCTAGGAGTACATTTTACAAAGGGAAAAACTCCCCTTCCTCTTTCCTTCATACAAAGCCAGGTAATTACTCAAGATAGTGAGTTTTCTGGCAAGGGAACACATGTTTGTTCTGTGTTTGTATAGTGTCTTGTACAACACCTACCTCATGCTGAGGACTACCGAATACCGGGGAGATACAACCAAGAAAATAATTCTATCCTAGCAGAAGATATAAAGCCTGGCTCCTTAAATATTCATGCCCTGTGGGTAAATTCATTGTTGTGTATATTATGGTGAACTTTTGTAGAAATTTCCCTTTGTTTGGGGCATTTATAATAGCTTTCTCCTATGTTGATCTCTAATGTTTAAAAAAACTTGAGCTCATCCATCTTCCATATAGTGAAGGCATTAATAAAGTCTATACAGTTTCCTATTTTTTGATGCTTACCTGATCTTCACATTGCTGAGACTTCTGTTAGCATGAAAACTGACCAAGTTCCAAGGATTTCAGGGAGAAACTGACAGAAGTTTTATTTTCTTGGAAAACCAGGCTACAGACATAGTATAATAATGATATAAAAATTTTCCTGCTTTCTATGCTCACAAATCAGAAGGATAGAGTTTGTTTTTCTCCTTGTCATCAGGGAAATAAAACACCTTTAAGTAAGAAAGGACAATATTAATCAAGATCCCACTTCACTGGATAGTAGCGGACGTGAAGGCTGAACAAGAGGTAAACAATTTTGAAGCAAATCAAGCCTCTCCTTTATCTAACAGGATTTCCTGTCGTGAGCTTCCCTGGATCCTGTCCTGCCAAAAAGCAGATCCTGAAACCCATGGAGCTAGAGGGCATGTAATGTGACAGAGATACTGGTTGCTCCCCTTGGCTAGCCTTTGGTCAGCCCTGCCAATTCCATCTATACAGACCTCTCTCCACACTCACTATTTATTAGGATAAGTTTTCTGTTTACCTATCACAGTGATGCAGTGTTGATCACTGAAATTTTCTATGCCTCATGTTTTCTCCCTGTATCACAGGTGATGAACTCAGGCTAAAGGAGACTTAAACCTAACACATTTATTTCACAGGGAGTTAGGTGTATGAATACTTTTAAGATGCTGAGTTTATATGTCTAATTTAAACCAGTTCCTAGTAAACTATAATCTCTATCTTTGGGCAGGGTTTAAGTAATAGGGCAGATCATGTTGTCAATTTACTCTGTCAGTTCACTCTGTTTAGAAAATAGACTGCCAAACAAAATCTAACATCAGCTTCTGCCTCTTTTGTCTCCTCTGTGCCCCTCTGCTGTAATCCCCTTTATTCTGTGCAGTCATTCAGTCTGTGTTTCTTCCCTCCTTTTGTACAATCTGTCATCTATAGTCTGTAATTGTTTATCCTACTATTACATACACCACAAGCTTTTATACACAGGAAATGGCTGTTCTGGGTATAAAAGGAACTGTAAAAAGAAGTGTAAAAGCTTGTGATGTATGACAGTAGAAAGAATGGAAGGCATATGGATTTTATGTCTCTAAGACTTTATGAAAGGATGGAAGGACAGTGTCTGACTCCTTTCTAGAAATTAATTGGGAAAATGGTTAAGAAACTATCATCATTGCTAAGCATGCAATTTGGTCAACCCTGAGCAAAAATCAACACTCACTAATGTAGCTGACATTTTTTGAAATATGTGAATGAGGATAAAGGCAGAAATTGGCCTGTAGCATCTAAGGATTCAATATTTCCATGAAGATTCTTCATTTGTATGACAATTTTGATATAAAACCTTGTGTCAAATTTTACTGGCCACCAAACTTCAGTAAATATCTAGCAAACTGAGATTGTAACAGAAGTCCATCACAGCTATTTTCAAATCAAACCAATTGTGCATGACCTTTGAGAAAAACAAAAGAAATAACAAAGCAGCAGGCCAGCTGGCTGCCGTAGGAGCCCTTTCTTCCAGGCAGTGGCTGAGGTTCTGTCCCAGGCCACTGTCCCACTGGAGGCTGCACCCGTCCGCTATTTCTTTTCCTGGAGCAACCAGACCCCTCTCGCAGCCTCGCTGCTGCCCCCTCCCCTGTGCAGGTGGGGCTTAGGGACCCTCTGCTGCTGCTTTCTGACTGGCAGCTCTGTAGCCATTATGGTAAGTACACCAGTGGCCACTGGCAGTTCTGGACACTTACAGGTCTCTTGTTCAACAGAGGCACGGAGGGGACACAGTGCCTTTTTGCCACAGGGATCTTGGCTGCTGCAGAGCAGGAAGAGAATTCCCCATGCACCCAAAGGCAGCCGTACCTACATTCCAGCCTAACCAGAGGCTGCCTGAGTCTTACCCCGTCATGCCTACAGAGAAATTGCATTTTATCATTTCTCCTGAGTAAAACAAGATTCCCCTTCCAAACTCTTAGATGTCTCAAGCGATCCACTGAAAGACTTTTCTTATCACTCTCACGAAATCCATCATCACATTGTCTCGCAAGACTGGTAACAAAAATCAACCATTCATTCACACAAACTTGTAAAGTTACCAGTTTTATTGTTACTTTTTACATAAAGCCTCTGTGTTCCTTTTTTTGACTGACCTGTATTTTCTGGTGTGAATATTTGTATGCTGCTGATATTTTTGATATTCCTCTGCACAACTCTGAAGTAAGAAATACACTTTCCTGTCTCACTCCCTGCCACCCCACCCTCCCCAACCTGTAACTTTATTTTTCCATGTATCCCTTGAGTCTAGATGCTGGTATTAAACAGAAAAAAATACATTACTGAGTGACTTCTGATAAAATTGCAGGTGTTGGCAATGTCCAACACAGGGAGAATAACATCTTAGAGGACACATTAAGGGTGACATCTCCAAGAAACTATTTAGTTGACGGAAAAGCTCTCATAGGGAACTCAGGAACTCAGACAGGTTTTTTCCATATTTATGCAATGTACATTGAGGAGTATAGATTTCTACTAATTATTTGGTCTTAGGTGTTCATAAACCAGCTGTTGAATAGTCATTGAGATTTTTAATTGTTACAAATACTACTAACTGCTGAAATTCACCTGATTTGTTGAATTGTTTCTGATTTGAATTTTAATTGTAAGAATGCATATTGAATGGCAAAGAACCATGTTCCATACATATCTGTTCAAAATACTTTTTTTTTTTCTTTTTTTCCTTTAAGAGGCCAGAGGGAACCAATAAGTTTAAGTAACAATTTTTTTTCCTACTTCTATCCTTGAAAGAAACATTAAGGTATTTTCTGAATGATGTCTAACTCATCCTAGCTGAACTAATGGAGATTTGGTTATGCCATGTGGGTCTAAATCTGGTAGCATTTGTTCTGTACCAGTTAGTTTCCTTTTTCCATCTAACGCATATAAACCCCTTTCTCTCTACTGTAAGACTTTTTTAATATAAAGCTTTTTGCTTTTTACTAGAAATGTATTGACAAATTGTTCTGCATTACTTACGCTAAATTAAAAACCTTAATTAAACATTTAATTTTTAGGAGTTTAATTTTTAGGAGTTTAAGATTTGTTCCATTTTATAATTTGTCACTGAGTAAATTGATTTAGGACAAAATATTATTATACAAGTCTTGGCAGATACAGCATCTAATAACATTCTTTATAACATACATGAGGCTACATTTTAATGAGCATTCTCTGTTTTGCTTTGATTTGTTTCCTAGGGCACAATACATAATTCCAACCATACGATGTCACCTTTATGGATACATTCTTCACCAGCATCAAAAATACCACTTGTAGAAATAAATAAAGCAATAAATATAATAGAGCTTGCATCTTTTCTATGGGTATTTCAGAGGCTGCTGGGTGCTGTTCATTTGTCTCATCAGTCTGTGGCTTGGATTTTTGAAGAAAAATAGAGCTAATGTCCTATTCCATGTGCTAGTATAATTGAAAATTCAGACCAGAATTTAAAACTGAAGGATATATGTAGTGTAGTACTATGGCCAAATGGGGGGACAGGGTGCCTCAGCTGTAGCTACATAATGGGTCCCCATCATCAGTAACACAAAAGTTTTACTGTCCAGAAAGAAAATTTGATGATGGACTAAGAAGCCTTCAATATTTTAAGATAATTTTAAATCCATTCATTAAAATGATACATAAGTAAGATTTTGAAATAAATTTGCACTTTGTTTAAGTAGTGGTTAATGTGAATATATAAAAGTCTAATATGAGCTATACTTCAGCAATTTTTGCTTTCTGGAGTCAAGTTCAACTTCTTTCTTAGAAAGGAGCTTGAATAATTAGGTTTGCAAATGCATCATTGATGATACCAATTAAAGAAAATTATTTTCCATGCCATCTTTCTCATGTATTTATAGTCAATGTTTTTGCTTTGCGGAGATTAATCACAAACACAGACTAAAAACACTATGACACTGGTTTCTTAGTCCTATGTAAATTCTACAGACTTTATGGATGAAATGTCTTTCTGTCACTCATTCACCCGGTTTCTTTAAAGAGAACAAAGTGAAGACCAAATCTGAACCCTCTAACTACACTGTAAAGGTATTGTTATTTTGGAAGTTATCCAAATCATTCATGCTTTTCCAGATTTCAGCCTGAAAAAACCAGTGACTTGTACCAGTAAGGAAATTACATGGGCCTATCATTACATAAAAGATAAATGTTTCTAAAATTGATATACCAAAAATGCATATATAATTCAAGAAATATATTATTAACACTAGCTTATATGCATGTCAATGGGGTATAAAGCAAAATGTTACATTTAATAATTCACTGATTTAATATATGATATAATAACTGAAACAGTTACATGAAAGTTAATAGTGGGGAACAATTCTTAGGAGGACTTTCAACAGGGTTTCACACCTTCAGAAAAACTATTCTCACTGGAGTAAATAGCTCAGTCTTTCAATTCCTAATTTGGTTTCTAAATGATATACAGATCCAGAGCAGGGCTGAAGAAAAAACACTAGGTTATGTGCTTTTCAGAGGAAAGTTATGAAATTGTCTATCTGAAATGAGTTTAAAAGAGTAAATAAGAAGCAAGTAATTGAAGTATGAAGCCACATCCTTTCAGAATTATTACTGCATAGGATTTGGTGTTTGGGTTTTTTAATTCTTTTTTGTTGTTATTGTTTTGGGGTTTTTTGGTGTCTGTTTCATTTTGGTTTTTTGGGTTTTGGTTTTTTTGGGTTTTTAGGAGAGCTCTGGGAGCCTTAGATTTATTTTTTAAATGGGAAGACAATACCTGCACTATTTGTTTTGTTAAGAACCTCAGTAGTAGAACAAACTCTTGCTTCCTCAATGGACTTCCAGTTAATATTACACTACACAGAATATAGATTACTATTTCAACTTCCTATATATGAGGGAAGAGATTCCCCAGGGACTCTAGCCTCCTGTAGCTTCTGTTATGACTAGGCTTTCTGAATAACACTGCAAATGCAATTTGTACCTCAGACTGTTTTCTTGATCGGTGTAATTTTTTTGCAGAAGGGAACATATATATATATATATATAATATATATATATATGTATATATATATATATGTTGTGAGAACCTACAACAAAAAGTTGGAACTTATAAAAATGCAATTTCATGGATTGTAATCATTGTTTTATACAAGAAGGTGTAAAATGCTACAATTTTGAAATTATAACCCTCTACATTAATTTGAAGGTAGTGTAAATTTGACAATAATGATTGTCCAGATGTCAATTAATGGAGAAATGCATCTGTATTGTTCTTACACAGCTCTTTCAGCAGTGAATACTTTTCTTTTTAAGATCTATCTTTCTACTAACTTGGACTGTTAGATCATTTTACAGTTACACATAAATTATCTGCAAATTAAAACTCTGTATATTAATGAACAAATTTATGGCAATTGTTTGAAGTCTTTGCTGTATTACAGCAAACATATACCCTGTGGTAAAAACTTTTTTCTGGCCTCACTGAACTTTACAAAATCTTGACCAGTTTACATTCAATACAAGTTCTGATTCTGGCACTTGATCTGCTGAGTGAAATGAGATATTATGAAAATATGCTATTTTAACATTCTTCTGTTTTGTTCTGTTTACTCTGGTGATTTGTAATATCAACCATGAACCACTGCACAAGTATAATTCACTTTCATAAACATCCAGTTACTTCCTTTGCATTGTTTTTAGGATGTTCCTTCCTGTTGTTCCTGAAATATCTCATTAGAGTTTACCACTGTGACAATCCTAATTTCATTGAGGTGTGCTGATAAGGCAAGATTATCTGCTAAGCACAGAAAAGACAGAGAAAATTTATGCCTGAACATTCCTTGCTTTCACTTTTAGGAAGCTACAACCTGAATTATATAAATGATAAATATTTCCTTTGAATCACTGGGTAGTCCAGTAATAAATTAATGCTGTTTTCACGATTTTCTAATAATTGGAAAACTTTATTCTT
Organism: Falco rusticolus; assembly: GCF_015220075.1. Classification (NCBI taxonomy): domain Eukaryota; kingdom Metazoa; phylum Chordata; class Aves; order Falconiformes; family Falconidae; genus Falco; species Falco rusticolus. The sequence continues at coordinate 87,904,467 of NC_051189.1, forward strand.
GCTTGTTTTCATTGCAATCAGAAAAGGCAGCAACAGGACTTGTCCAATAGCATTCCCTATCTGTTAGTAATACCTTTTTGATGTAGAGCTAATTTTCTAAGATCTTAAAGCAGCATGCAAAGGATGTAGTAACATTTTCATAGTTTTGTAGAGAAAGAAGCCCAAAATAGCAAAATGACTGCATAGGTTCCCCATAGAGTTAATATTTCTGAGCAGGCCTCTTCAGTCTCAGTTAGGTGCTTTGTCTGTTTCTAAAAAGAAACCAGAAAGTTGTGGATGAGATATATCTGATTGCTTAGAGTTTTGAAAGGCTGAAGCCCTAATATGATTGTTAAGTTGTTTTTATTGCTGTGTTGCTTAAAATCAGGTGTTATACATGAGATTTAAACACCATGCTTATTTTAGCTCTGTGGAGAAAGCAGTAAAGATGTCTAGCCAGGCATGAAAATATCCTTGGGAAAAGTTGTTAAAGCTAATATTTTATTACAAGTGTAAATAAAGTTATAATTGTAATAATGTTTAACTTTAGGGAGTGGCAATCCTTTTCTATCATGCCAGATTATTTATCTGTAGGCAAGATTTCATTTAATAGATAATAATGCTTTTGTAATTTCTTTTGGTAATCACTGAATTTGAAACAAAAAAAAATCTGTGTTATCACTACTAGGCAAAATGAATCAACTTTTGTTTACTTTAAGAGATGGCAGTACTTCAAGGAGATCAGAATCTCAAGTGCACTTAAACCATGGTCCACTTCTGCTGTTAGGCAATACCATAAAAGGAACGTTTATGTGACAACTGACCCTCTTCCAATGCTGCTGCTCCTTGTTTTGGAAGAAGGTGAGCTTTGCATATAAATAATTTGTGAAACTGCTTAACTGCTCAGTAAATTCAAGCACTTACTCTAAGTAGGAGCCCACAAAATGTTGAGTGGTCCTGGAGATGTTGGGGGGAAAAAAAGAAGCTTTACGTATTGATTACATAGGGAATGCAAATTTTTCGTCTCCATCTTTAATTTAAAAAAATCCTTGTAAATACTTGATACAACTGCCTTCCGAAGATTTGAGCTTTCTATTAAATAATCTAAGAGATTATTTTCCTGACAGGCTTACTCTTTTTTCCCTCACACTCTTTAAGAAGCATGGTGATGATTTTGCTGTTGGTTAACTTTTCACTTAAGTACTGTATGAAATCAGACCTGAAATCAAATGATTTAGGAAAGAGTTCTAGAAGGCCTGTGAAGGTCTGATTATCATCCATGCAGCTCCAGTGAGGTTTATTTTCTCCAAATTTGCTTTAGCAGGGGTACAAAGAAGAAAAAAGCACATCAGTGTTTGCGTTTCCCCTTACCAAGGCAATGGAAACAAGACAAATTTTATAAGGAAACATAGTAAATCACTTCAGAGAGAATATTTGGACGTACATAATGAGTATTCTGCACATACTAATAGGTATAATGTGAACAATTGTATTTGCTGATTTTGTGTATCTCTGTACTTTTTTTATTCTTTGTTCTTCCTCTCTTTGTACAGAGCCAAACCTTTGCCTGGAGTTAGAGGCACTCATTTAGCTTACTAAAAGCTGCACTTGAGCTGATTTGGGCAATGATCTAATTAGCAGTTAGCAAATTTGGTCATTTGAGTGCTGAGTCTTTCAGTGCCTTTTCAAAAGGACATACAGAATGGTGGACAAGTTCTTATTTCATTGATACTTAACGGCTGAGAAGAAATCCTAAAATATATCCTATAGAAATAGATGTGCCTGCAGGCCTATATGGATAAGCATATGTAGAATAAGGTGACAATAGACTGGGACCTGATTCACACTGCCATGGATGCCTGGACTTGAACAGTGACTTTATGGGTCGACTAAGCAGAATCTAAGCATAGCTCATCTGAAAACTGCCTACTATAAAAAGTTACCTTTTCTAGAAACTGATTGATGTTTTTCAGTGATTGATAGACACTTCCCTAGCCTACAGAGAACTTCTAGAGTGTTCTCTTTCTGTAATTACTTTTAAAAAATGAAATAGTTTGTAATTGGTAACTCAATCACATATAATTTGGGACCCATCCTGATTTGGATATCTCAGTTTAATATAGGTAGGAAGCACAAACAGCGGTATTTCTGGGGCTTCACAGCAGTCAGAAATAACTAACATACAAAGAGAGATACAGGCAATTTAGAACATATTAGGACATTTAGAAACTGTGCAGCAAAGTTTATCTATGAAAATATATATTTATATTGCCTCCAGATGTATTGATTTTGAATGTACAAACAGATGTAGTTGTCTGGTAAAACCTACAGTATGAAGTGTAGTTTGACGTTGTTGTTTTAGTGCCAGAACTCTCGAACTCTGTATGAATATAATTTCAGAAAGCTGCTGTATATACATCTACAGTGTTTCCAGCATCTGTGTAGTCCTCCACAGGGTTTCCAGTAACACATCTGCAAAATACCTGGATTAAAATTCATTGTCTTCATTCAGTTTTATGCTTTCATTGACCTACTACACCATTACAAAAGGCAATCTCAATGCTGATGATATTTGCCAAGTTCAATCACATTTGCTTCAGTATCAAATAATGTTGAATATATTTAGTGCCTGGCAAATCTTTGACATGGGATTTTAAGAAAAAAACCTGCTTTACTACTCGAAGAGTCCTATTTCTTATGAAACCACTTTTCAAACACCTGTCAGCTAATGGATTACAAAATTATTTTGTATTTATTTCTCACTCTTTCTCTTAACAAAGGACTTTTTTTTTTTCCTGTCATTTAATCTACAGGAAGCCTTTTTAAATGACTGTGTCATTATTTCCATTGCAAATATTAAGGTGAGTGATCATTCCTCCCTGTATTTGTAAGCCTTCTATTATCACTGTACTTAAAAAGAAGCCGCTAGAAAAATGCTGCAGAAGAAACAAATACAATTTAACAGAAAACAACTGAATTAACTTTCTGATTTATGCTCTGCAATGTTTATATCCATTCACTCTATAAAAAAATAATTATCTATCCAGATCTGCTAAATTATCAGACTTATTTCTTCAGTTTAACTTGTTCAGGTATGAAACCTGTGAATATCCTAGATTATGAAAAAACTCCAAACAACCGTTTCTTCTTATTTCTTAAAATTTACCTTATGTGCAGGAACTGCACCTCAGTTTCCAAGTCAAGCGACTTTAAAACTAGGTAACTCCCAGGGTTTTTGTTTTACTTTTAATGTTTTGGGTTTGGTGGTTGGTTTTTTTTTCCAAAAAAACCCTTTTTTTGGAATATAGCTGAAATAATTTTTGCTCTGCTAAAAATGATAAAGTGACAGCTTTTCAGAAGTGGTAAGATGTCTTGTCTCACATTCAGTACACTAGCTTTTTCTGCTCAGTCATTTACTAGATACTTAGGAGCAGAAATGGAAGAATAGTAATTTTTAGCTTCCAGTGAAAACATTTTTAGCTTCTTTGTGTTTCTTCATATTCCAGAAGTGACATGCAAGTTCAGTGCTCATTAGTTCAAGTTCTTCTACAAGCTACTATTTATATGGAAGCTTCAGCTCAAAACGGTCCAACTTTGTAGGAGAAAAGAATGGACACTTTTAAATATCTGTGCAGTGACAAAATTGTGTAGTGAGGGAGATGTATAAATGCAGAATGAAAAAGCAAAAATGTGCATTGGACTAGTAAATGCAAAGGTGCAGCCAGATTTATTATTCAGAGGTTTCAAAATTAAAGTTAGAAATACAAAATACAAAGAATAATAAATGTTTAACACACAAGTCAAGTAGATTTTTTTCTTTTTTCTTTCTTTTTTTTTTTTTTTTTCTTGGAAGACGACATGATGATCTATGTCTTGGGCCAATGTAGAGATTAAAAGAAAGTTATGTTCACCTTGCTTGTTGGCCAAGATGTGAGTCTTGAGTCTTGGCTCAGGAAGCATCTTGAACCACTACTCTTCCTATACTCAAATTAGAGGACAGCAGGGACACATTTGTTAGTTGCAAAGTTAGTTAGTATGTTAGTTGCAAAGGCAACTCACCACACTGCTGACATGCCAGTGCTGGTCACACCTCAGTTGAGATTGGAGTCAATCACCACAAGCATATGTCTCTGCTGACAAGCAGTGTCTCCCATCCAGAACGCACTGGCTGCTGGTGCCCTTCACACATATGCCAGAACAGTCATCTCCCAAAACTACCCTGCTACCCTGGCAGTGTGCAGATAGTAGTTTTGGGTATAGGGTGGGGAACTGCCACATAATCAAGTCCTCACCCCAGCTACCACTTCACATGTGAGACTTGCCACCAGTCTCTGCCTGAAGTCAGATCCCACCTATGGGGTAGTATCCATTCCATGTGCAACCGGGTTACTTGCAGTCACTGGCTGGACAATGAGAATGGAAGAAGTTAATTCTTTCTGCCTCCCTTGCCATGGCTTCAAGGGATTCTTTTGGATCTTCTTAATAACTGAATACTTTGTTTGGTTCTGTGGGCTCTTCCCATCTATTGTTTTGATTTAAAAATAAGCTCCAAGTAGCCTACTTAATTTTATGCTTCAACAGAACGCAAGAAAGTAGTCACAGAGTTTGTCTCTTGCTATTTGGGAAGAAGTAACTACACACCTCATCTGAGCTGTTAGTTGCCAGAGTTTCTTCATGGTTCATCCTCCATAGTGGAGCAAGATAAGGTTCCCCCGAGTCATTTTTGGTACATTTCTCATAAAACATTTTCACACCTGGTGAACAGGGTTCAGATCAAGACCAGATTTTTCTCTTTGAATAGCTCTACATTTAAGATCAATATCAATCAAGACATGAGTTTGAGTTTGGCAACACTAACATAGCAGAACTGTCTTTTAAAAGTTTATTCCAAAATGTACTTCAGGAACATCCTTTTCATTTTAGTACAATAAAACCATTCTACATATATTTTTCTCCTGTTACTCTGTGCAGTCCCACATTCCACCTGTAACAACATTGTTTGTCAATCCCAATACATTTAAAACAGAGTAGTCTCCTATACTTTTATCCCAAGTGATAGTCCTTGCAGATATTTAGTTATAATTAGAACCTAATAACAAGAAAGCAGATATACATCCTGTCTTTCTGTAGTAATTAAACAATGAGTGTCAATCTGACAAGAGTGTTTAGCATTCTTGAAAGGCTGTAAAAGCCTGTACTTCAAATGATCTTTGAAGGATGGCAGGACTTTGTATCAGCACATGTAGGCAGGACATGCAGAAATCCCTTCTAATTATCTACAGCAATGACAGCTGTTGCGTGCAGCAGATGTACAGAAAAAACTGGTTTTCAATACAGCAAGGCTTCTTGAGATTGGAAAAGTAAATCAGGTTGAAAAGTAATTTTTTTCTAAGGGTCATATATGCTTTTAAACTACAATCCTCTCCTCAGGTTCAACATACATTTTAAAGAAGAGGAATTTCATCTCCCCAAGCTCAAATTCTTACTCTAAGTAAAGGTCAAAATGAGTAGTTTTAATAGTTTCTAAGTCTTCTTTTCCCATGTTCTGAAAACTAATAGATTTATTACCCCCTCCAAAAACAAGATAAACCCTTTCCACAAGTCCCTTCAATTAACTAACATTTCCTACGAAAAATAACTTAGCAAGAAATCTTTGACATGAATGTTAACTGACCAGCGAGCTCTCTGATGTCTCATTTTCCTTTCCCTCACAATGTTAGATATCTGTTTTAAACATATGGCTGAATTTTTGATGTCCTGACCCGGTTTTTGAGTATGAAACTTGAATGTTATTGATATACCATATTTGCTTGATGTTTCACCTGTATCTGAGAATATTTCCAGCTCAAATTAATTTTCATATACTTCTTTTAATATGTGGGTTTTTTTAAAGTTCCATTTCAAGGATCTTCTTTTCTTTTTTTTTTTTTTCTTTTTTTTTCCAAGGTAAAGAGGGACAAAACCCAAAACTGACCCTTCTGATTGCTGTGGCGGGAGTGTCAATCTGGCTAAGCAACTAAAAGGGAATTTAAAACATTTATTTTTTCATCTGTTGGACTTTAAATATCAGGATTTTTGGAGCTGAAGTAATGATTGTCAAATACACATGATTACTGAATTAATGATGCAAGAATCTACTGGAGCAGTAATAAATACCAAATATTATGGGAAGCCAATTTTACTTAAAATCACAGAAATGGAAATGGCTTCAGAAGACCAACCTATGTGCAAACTAAAATGAGCTGTGTCACTACTGACTGATGTCTAGCTTGCTTTTAAAACAACCAATGGTTGTTTATAAGAATGTCTCTGAGACAATGTCAAAAAAAAATATTGAAGTCAAGACACATGACATCTTTTCTGTCTACAAACCCTTCTTATTATGGTATGATAAAAAGATGATAGATTGGTCTGACTTATTTCTGATATCCATATTGACTTTGACTTGTCTTCTTGTTATCTAGCAACTATTTATAGAAACAGATCATGATTCTACTTTTCTAGAAGTTGAAATTTGGTTCTCTGGACTGTAATTTCACACTTTCTTTCACTTTCTTCCTCTCTTTGCAACTCCCTTACCTATTTTAAAAGAAGGGCATCATTTTATCCTTCTGTGGTATTTCCTAAATTACTCATCCTCCATACAGTCTCAGAAATAAGCAGCAACAGTAAACTGTTGTGCTCACCTGTTCTGATTTTGCCCTTACATGTTCATGGTATATTTTTTGTGTGTGACATTAGGATCCTCAACTAATTTTCCACTTCTTATATGCCTGCTTATACTTAAACTCAATGAAGAGCTTACTTCTCTCTAGTCAATAAAAAGAAAATGACTGAATCAGATTTCAAACACTGTTGCTTTGTGAATATCTTGTAGGGGAAGCTGCTCCAAACACATTCCAGGGAATTGTTGGACATCCTGTATGTTCATATATTTGTTTCTCTTGTTGCTTCCAATTTATGAGTGCTGGCTGATTCTGTTACTTTTAAAAAGCCTTATCTACCTTCTTAATCTTGGTGTAGCAGTGAGTAGTCAAACCCACTGTGAAAACTGTCACATTTTTTCCCCGTTACTGATTAGAACTGAGTTTTTAGATGTCAGTCTCACACTGCAAAATGTACTTCAAAATGTACCTTGAAATGTGCTGTCTTTTAATTTTCAAAATTGATCTTTCAGGCTTTCCTGGAATATATTTTATGAATAATAATAATAAAAAAGTTAAATAAAGGAGTTTAGTCCAAAAAAGAACCAAAACATTGTATTTTAAATCAAATAAGTAATTTTGGTATGTCTCAGTTGCAATTATTTTGGCGGAGGCACATACAGAAGAAGTTTTACTTAAGCAAGAAAGGCCTGTAAAAGCTAAGCAAATTTTCCTTTTGACCTATTTGACCTATTTGACCTATTCTTTATAAATGTTGAATGTTCTGTATTTTTTCATAAACCCATGTGGTCCTTGTCATTCCTGTCTGAAGTGCTGTTCAATATGTACTAGTATATGCAAAATCAGGAAGGTAAGAGAGAATGGTATATATATTTTTTCCCCCCATCTGGTTTAAATAAGGTAGATTATAAGAAGATACTTCTATAATGTTAGTGTAATTGTAAATGTAGTGACAAATTGAGGATTTGCGTCTTCTCTTTCATTTAAATCTTGATATAATACAAAAATAAGACTGCTATCCAGTCATATCTGAAGGAAGTGATGGCCTGCAATCTTTCAACAAAATATAAAGCCATATTGTTCTGACATCCTGACAAGGTACAGGTCCTCAGTAAGGTATGTAAAGGATAAATACGGACTTATCATCAGTCAAAGTATAAAATCTAAAGGACTGCGGATACTTAGATACATGCTAATTGCAATTTTGTGCAATCTTGTCACCAAGTACCGTAATTCTGTCAGATCTCACAACTGAAGCGTAATTGGGTCATGATAGCACTGGGTGATCTGCATGAAGGAAAAAATAAGGTCAGGAGTGGGTTTGCCCTGTCTTCCTTTTAGTCTGAGTATAATGTGTCACCACACTTTCACTCAGAAAGGTAAAATCATTCCCATTTGAAAAGTCTACCAAGTCATAAAGAACAGCCTGCTGCCTCCTTCCCAGATAAATACATTTACTTTCCAAGAGTGTATGTCTTTTCAAGAAAATAAAAAAGCTTTCTATACCTGAAAGGAAAAAAACCATACACTTCTTTGGGAACTTTGGGGTATATGTGCTGTGCACTGCCCTGAAGCATGCGAGAGAGCTTTCTGGGTTATCCTGACAGTGGAAGACATTTCATCCCTTTAGCCCTGCAGTAACGGCTCTCTTTCAGTTCATGTAATTTCTCTGATGGCATACAGTGCAAAGAATCAGGGGATTTGTTAAAATGTTTCAGTACACTATTTTTAGGTTACTCTGTTGATGTGAAGTATTGAGTATGCATGCATATGTATATGCACCTGTATAAGTATATGTATATATGTGATATATGTATATAATATGTAATAGTCTGTTCTATGTATAAATGATTATTAGAAAAGGTATGGATGAGGAAAACAGGAAAATGACACTTGTACTGCTTACATTAAGAAACTAATTTTCTCCTTAGTTGACTCACTTCAGAGTTTTTTCCTGACCAGCCTGCTCAGGGCCTTCAGCTTCATTCATTCCACTTTCCAAATAGTGTCTTGTGGAGATGGTAGATAATTTTTGTATACCATTTCTTTCTTGGAGTCCTGGTTTTCTACGAAATTCATTCTCCTGATGCTTCTTCATGAAAATGTCCCTTTGGAAATAGGGTTGTCATCACTTCTACTTGACTGGCCTAGTAGCAGCTCTGATTAAGTGAGAGATGGGAACCCCCACTCTCTGGTGAATTGCTGCTTATTGATGCCAAAACAGCACAGAGTAACTGCTCAGAGACTAATTTTGTCTTTAAGCAGCAAAGGTATTTATTTCGTGACACGTTGGGGAGCTAGCCGATTCGCACCAGCCAAAGTAGCTCTGAAGTTTTCAGTGAAAAGTTAGGTATTTTATACAATTTTCGTGAGAGGTGACAACATCTTTACATACATATTCATTTGATTTTGACACCCAATCATCTCATTCATAATAGGTGGGATCTAGGTGGAAAAAACCTTTCAGTTTTCTTTGTTCAATGATTTCCTGACTTATGGTCTCCTTATCTCCTTCAGGTGCCCACCTTATCTTTTCTAATTATTCAAAGCACATTCCTTTACTTTAACATTGTCAGTGGAACTTTTTCTTATTCAGAGTATTTTTATTATTCAGAGTACATTCCTTTAATATTGTCAGTGGAACCTTTTCTAATTATTCAGAGTACATTCCTTTCTCAACACAAACAGAGCATCACCCAGAGTATTGTACCAAACTCATCCTGACCAATCTTTTTAAGACCTTGTTCTGTTTCACTATAACTCAGAAAGAACCTTTAGATGTTTCACACAAAAAACATTCTTGCTAACTACATAAGATTAATTTAGCCCACTACTTACTATGAGACAAGACACAAACATATTTAGTTGATTGGATACAGTTTTAAATGCTTTTGAGCACTCAGATACCATTGTGATAGATACACACACAGACATATAGATAGATAGATATACTGATAGGTTGATAGATATAGATAAGAAATGCTTTTGATTTTGTTGCCAGTTCATAAGAAATTAAGGCTTTTCAGGATTATATTTGCCTATAGAGAATATTCAGTGATATATAACTGTTATTTTCATAGTGTAATATAATGTCTTTACCCATATTGACAGAGACAACGAAAGCAATGTAGAAAAAGAATCCTATTCCATGCATTGTAACAGGTATCAAGTTCCAACTAACTAGAGTTGTTTCACAAATAGGATTGGCTAAGGCAGACAGAAAAACCTCTTGCTTACAGGAGCACTTCCAAAGAGGAAACTAATTGCAGAACTGATGCAGCACTTTAAAAAAACACACTGCTGCATTCCAGAAACAAACAAATGAAAATCTAACACAATGATGCTTATAGGGGTAAGAGACCCTTAGCTAATTTCTTTGGGATGCAGCATAAGGCTAAATATCTGATCTATTGACCAGCTTAATATTCTTTCCATGAAGATCGCTGATTTTTATGTGTGCCAGTAAATTTGAAAAACTATTTGCTACTTTTATACAGTCCCTCCTAAAAAGGCAATTGCATGAGGTATTCCTTATTCTCCATATTCTGTCTACAGATACTCAGTTACTCATTTTTTTTCCTTTTCTCATAAATGATGACACATTTTACTGGAGAGGAAATGGGTACTTTACGTTGTTCATACACTGTTAGATTCAAGTGCAGAAAATACCATATTGATGATTCTTTAATGTATGTTATTAACATTATTCAGTAGGCTTCTATACTATTCAGCACTGGATTTTTTGTCACTCCATCTTCAGACTATGAAAGATTTAACACTATATTCTTATGGAACACAGTGTTGTGAAAGATGTTCTTCTGTGATATGTGTGGAGTAGATGTGAAAGAATCTGAAGACACCTGGTGTTTCCTGAACTGTATTTTAACCAAAAAAGATATTCCCTGATTGACTTAAGTTTTATCAAAACATTTTATTCAACTTTAAAAGGATTATGTTTCTCTCCATTCATGATGTGAGCACGATAACTAGTAAAGGAAATCCTATAACTAAAATTAAGGTCAAAATTTTTATGATAACCATGATAGAATGAAATTAAATTTCTCTTTTCTGTTCCAACTTTTCAGTGTTAAAAAGAGTAAAAAGCAGTAAAAGCTTCATTTTGTTGTCATTAAAATCAGCAGATATAATCCCAGAAGTAGTGCACTGAATAAGAAGGTGTAATTTTTAAACAGTAAGTTTTATGATCACTTTCTCATTATTACTGTCTTTAAGGATAAGCACAGATTTAAAAAGACTCCAAACACAAGAGAAAGCACTGAACATTGTAACATTTTTATGCAGTTTAGTACAATCTAATCTATATCTTTGGTCTCCAGAAATAAAAATTGTGGTATCTTAAAATCATGCCGTTCTAATCTGCATTTTAACTAAATGATGGTTTTGGTTCACAAGACATTCTCTATTTTATCCTGAAAACGTTATTTTCACATTAATTAGGTTCTCAGTGCATTTACTACCAAGGAAAAGCAAACTGGATTTTTATAATCTTTTCAATGTAATTAAAGTAGACCTTCATTTCTCTCTTCAGACAATATGCCACAATTAGATCAGGAATGTGATGGTACTGAAAAAGTCCAATCTAAGAAAGACCCTCAAAAAGACAGCGAAAATAACTAAATTATGAATAATGAACAGACCAAGGAAGTTTCTACATCCTATAATTTTTTTTTAGTACATAAAGTGAGATTGAGATATGATTCAAGTACATAATATTCAAACCACAACCTCACAAAGTTTATTCCAATAAAATTTTATGTAAAGTTGGATGACATAGCTGAGTACTTTTTTCAGCTTAACAGTGTTTCAGTAGCATGCTCAGAACAGGCAGAGCCTCAACAATACTAAACAGCTTGACATCCACATTGGTTTTGCACACCATTGGGATCCAAAAATAGTTCTTTTAATTTTGCCTTCTGCTTTGCGCCTCAGTCTGTGGTAGGTGATAATAAATCACTTCTAACACAGACTGACAGGATTGATTTCCTCATAAAAACATTTTAAATCTGTCTTAACTTTTAGGCACTTCATTTTGATAAGGAGAATCACCTCTAAGATAAAAATACATGATTCTGAGCCACACCACACTTTTGGTTTCGTTGATCCAAGTGAAACTAGGTTTAGAAAACTGCTGAGAGAAGTGTTCAGTCTGAAGTCAGTGTGAATCCCTGGAGTATGAGTTTATAGAGGTGATTGAGTACTCTTCATCTTCTACAGTAATATGTTAAGATACACTTTAAGTGGGAGTGCAGCTCTTTGAAAATACGTTCTTTGAATCAGTACAGGCTGTGCAAATTTAGATTTGGGGCACCGAGTATGTGCATGAGTTAGAAAACTAACAATAATGACAAATGGATGAATAAATTCTGTCATTTTGGACATATCATACTTTTCTCTGCTCAAAAGCTATGAAAGAAGAAAGTAAATGTCATAAGTTCTCCTTATTGCATCCCAGAGGAGTCCAGTATAACAACAGAAATCCACAGTTCAGAAGGTGGGATGGTATCATATTAACATTAACAGTATAGGTCTATGCAAATAGTGAGTAGAACAAAATCCTACTGTTGTGAAATCAAAAAGAATAAAAACCAATGTTTGGATGAGCAATGTGCAACTGATAGTAGAACGTCATATAACATTTTAAAACATGGCCTTCTCATTTTCAAAGGAAAGTCCTTCTTACGAAAGACTACACACCTTCAAAATCGCTAATTAAGAAAGACTGTATGAATAGCAGAGTACTTTCCAAATCATACAGGTACAGTTTTGTATCTTTTGTTTCTGATAATTTCCTTGATGCTGCAAGCTTGCAAGTACATAAAGAAACATGATGCCTTGGAAAAAAAGAATGTGGTTTTCCCCCATCTTCCAAATTCCTTTATACCATATTACTTTCTGTTCCAGCTTTTCTTACCTCATCTCAGTATTATCTTCTCAGAATTTGAAAAAGACTTTGAATGAATCAGAATAAATTGTTAAAGGTAAAAACAAAGTATAATTTAACACAAAGCCAAAATGAAAACCAAAACAGATAGGATTTTGGAAGTTCAACTAATTCATGATGTAGCTATACTGTGTATCATTATTCATGATTTCATTGTGTTGTTACATCAGAGAACATTTAAGATGTTTGCAAGCTAGAGTAGCATCTCCTGTTGTATTTATTAAAAAAAAATTCTTTAAAATAATTCATTTTCTTTCCTGTTAGTACAATAGTCCACATCTTATTATGATACTTAACCTTAAACAAACCCAGCCAAGGAGCTTAAGATTCCACAGTTTCTTTAGGATACGTTTATAAATACTGTGATAGTCTATTTGTTATAAAGCTGAGAAGGAAGCTGTGATAACAAGACCTCTTAACATTAACAAGTGGTAAGGGACAAACTGATAACAAGTTTGTCATCTCTATTAGTGTCATACTGTGTGCAGACTCTGAAATACTTAAGTTGATCCAAGGATTATACGTTTAATTAATGATTGTACAGTGAATTACTTTTTAGTGTTGCAACAACATAAACCAATAAAATGGGATTGGAAATATGCAAAAGGGGATAAACAAGGAATAGGGAAGGTGGGTCCAGGTACATTTACATTTGCACTTACATATATACTTGCCAAGAAAATGTAAATCCTTACAACTATGCTTTCCAAAGCTAATTTTTTATTACATAAAATACCTGGGTTGCAAGTTTTCAAAAGAGAGGGAGACTGGATGTGGAAACAAAGGAGACTTGGGGAGGTCCTTCAAGCAAGCAGCTCTAGCTTTTGGTGTTAGGTTGTTAGCTTTTCCATTATTTTGGAGTAACACTCAAGTTGAGGAAGCAAGTTGTTGTAAGTTGCCTTCAACGTTTACTACAGGAAAGTTCAACCTTCAAGAGATTCCTCAAATGCATCTTCTGAAACGCAGCACTTTGGAGCTATTTATCCGTGGAATACCTGATATCTGTGACAGTAAGGAGGGTCTGATGGCAGGTATACCCTTTGACTGCATATTTTGTTCTGTGACTTTATTTTGCCATTTTTCTTTCAGTTTAGTGAACAACAGTTTAACTTCTGCTTTGACAGTATAAATTCACTTTTTATTTTCGTGCTTGTTTAACATTCAAAGCATTACAAATAAAACTGGTAAACTGGACATGCTTTTGTTTCTGCAGAGTTAATCAGTTCAACACACACACACACACACACACACACACACACAGAGCCCCTTTGGATACCTCCAATCAAATATAAATTTCAGAATCTCAGAGGCAAGTTTGATATCAGGATTAAATATTCTGTTTGACATCTGGCAGCCAAGGTAGGGAAGGAAATCTCCCTCAAAAATAGCTCCTGTTAATTGACCTCATTGTAAAGTGTGACTTTGCAAAACCCCATACAAGCATAGAAGCTCTAGATAGATCCTGTTGGTGTCAACATAAAGATATAAATGAAAACAAAGCACTTAAATGATGATTAGAATCAACATTCTCTTTGCATCTGTTCTTTCCCTAAAAGTATAAAGGTTGAGTCTATATGTTACCCATAATCAGGAAAAGAAAATTAAATACTTTCAGTTTTCCCTTAGTATTGAATGATGGGTGAATATGTGTCATTCAGAAAGTAATTCAGTTTAATTAACATTCTTTGCCTTGACAGGATATTTACTACCTGCATCTAGCTCTGCTAGAATGAGTTGGGGTTTGGTCTTACTGGTTTGGTTTGATTTGTTGGGTTTTTTTTCCCCAAATCTACTTACCTGCAACTTGTTTTCACATCTCAGTGTCCATTTATATTCTGTGCCAGTGATGCGGAAGGTAGAATTGTGTTAAAAGCATAGGTGGGTGAAGAAAGCCTTCCTGCTTGTCCTGCTGTCCAAAAATGTTACTGTGGAAACCATCAAAATCTGTCTGTCTTCCAACTATATAAGAATATATAAGAAGAAGAAAAAAAAGAAGAATAAAAAAGAAACTAAACAAAAAAAAACCCCCACCACAATAATCTTTGCTAGTGTATTTTCATGTCTCTAAGAATTAAATTCCTGCTACAGAAAACCCTTTCACTTGGCATAAATGAAATTCAATCAACAGTTCACAGTGAACAATGGTAGATAAAACCAGTCAATGGATAAATTACACTTGCTATAACCAATTGTCCTATGTTCAGTCTTATATATTTGGGTCAATAGATTGCTTAATCATAGAGGAAGTCAGCTTTGAAAACAAGACAAGGTTTTTACACAGCTTTTCAGGACCAAGGAAATGTTAAACTCTGGTCAAAGAGAACAGAACAAAAGCACAAAACCCTTTTACACTTTACACAGCATCCTTTTTTTTTTTTTTTAGTTTTAATAATGTTTTATATTTTTGTATTTCTAAACCTGTACTTTCTTAACTTCTTTCAATCCAATAATTTTTCCCCCGTATTTCAAGAACTATCTTTGCAAAATATGTATCGTATTTCTCATACCTCCGTTTTATGGCATTCACCAGAGATCTACCAGCTATTTTTTGTTATGCCTCTTTTGAAATGTTTCCTTTATTGAAAAAGAGTGCCAGAAGTTTTAGTGAATCTTCTTGCTCTTTAATGTGATGAGAAAGATGAATCTGGGAGATGAGTTTTATTGAACTATTGAAAATTATTTAAGGACTTTTGCTTTATTGCTTTCCTACATCTACCCATTTTTTAAGTTCACCAGTTTTGCTGGAGGTGACTATTACCAAACTAGACATGCCTTCAGCTGCTTTGTGTAAAGTCTGTCATCTGTCTGAAAAATTCCTCCACTGGCACATTAGACTAAGACATCTCTGTTCTGGGGTAGAGCTATAGACTGACTTTCACATATATTTTCTCTGCTGAAAAATTCTTTGGGGAATGGAGATGATCTTTTCAGGCAAAGTTGTGCAAAAGGATTTTGGACTGATATTTTTTTTAATTTCCACAGCACAATTTGCTGATCTGATCTGTTAAGGGATGACAGTGAAACAAAAAGCATTCACTCCTTTACCTCAGCTGTTTCTGGAAGACTAAAAATCAAATTCCTATTCAGATAATTTTGTATTTATCTAGTCTAGAAATATTAGATCAATAACCTGTCATGTAAGTCTAGAACTTTCAATCAGTGAGAGATGACAAGGCAATCCTAATGATATGGGTTTTTTTAGCTGAGGTAAAGACTTTTTTACATTTTATTTCAGAGTTCTACTGCAATGGCAGGCCATGATGGTGATTAAGTCCACATAATACCTGCACAGCCAGGTAAGAAGAAATGTGAGAAAATGAGTTTCAGCTTATCTCCAAACAAAATGTTTTCTTTATTTCCTTTCACAGAATTTCAAACCACTAGATGAACTAGAAGGAATGGAAGTAAGGTAACCCCAAATGGCAGCTGTTAATCTATATGAAAAGTTCTCTTTAAGTCATAATTTTAATGTTTGTGGTGGGTTGATACTGGCTGGCTGCCCGACACCCACTCAGCTGCTCTCTCACTTCCCCTCCTCAACAGGAATATGGAAAGCTCGTGGGTCGAGGGAAAACCAGGGACATCACTTACCAATTGCCCTTTTCCCAGGCTCAACTTCACCTCTTCATCCCCAACTCTTCTACCTCCACCCCCAAGCAAGTGGAAACAGAGGGATGGGGAATGGGGGGGCTGCAAGCAGTCCATAACAGCTCCTCTCTGCCGCCCCTTCCTCCTCACACTTTGGTGTCTCCTGTGGGGCCTCAGGGGTGTCTGTTCTGGGGCGCCCGGAGCCCCCTGCCCCCCTCCCGCTCCCCCCTTGGGGCTGGCCGGGCTGTTTCTCACCCCGTTGCCCTCAGCCCTGGCTGCCGGGCACCGTTTTGCCCTTTCTCAGCCCGGCTTTCCCCGAGGCGCCCGCCCGTGGCTGCGGGGCTCGGCTGTGCCCTGCGCTGGGGCCGGTGGAGCCGTCTGGAACCGGCTGGAACTGGCTGTGCCCGGCACGGGGCAGCCCCAGCATCACCTCATGGGGGCCACAGCCACTGCAGCCCCCCAGTACCAGACCCTTGACACATACAACCAATACAGTGTTATAGCTACAATTCAAGTACATATTAAGTAAATAACGGTCAGTATCTAAAAAATTAAATACCATAAAAAAACAGAGGGGGAAAAAACCCTGCAAACACTATAATATTTTCTTTGTGCTGTCTGATATCATACAATGAGTAGGGGAAAGAGAAAACAAGCCTTCATTTGATGCTTCCTGAGAATTATAATGTCATTTTTATGATATCCTGTTTTTGGCTGGGATAGAGTCAATTTTCTTCTTCATAGTTGGTGTAGTGCTGTGGTTTGGATTTGGTGTAAGAACAATGTTGACAGCACACTGATGGTTGTGGTTGCTGCTGGATAGTGTTTTTACTTAGTCAAGGACTTTCCAGTTTCCTGGGCCCTGCCAGTGAGAGGGCTGGAGGGGCATGGGAAACTGGGAGGGGACACAGCCAGGACAGGTGACCCAAAAGAGACAAAAGGATATTCCATACCATATGGTGCCATGCTCAGTGTATATAAGCTGGGGGAAGAAGAAGGAAGGGTGGGTGGCATTTGGTGTCATGGTGTTTGTCTTCCCAAGTAACCATTACATGTGATGGAGCCCTGCTGTCATGGAGATGGCTGAACACCTGCCTGCCGATGGGAAGCAGTGAATTAATTCCTTGCTTTGCATGCACAGCTTTTCTTTACCTATTAAACTGTCTTTATCTTGGCCCACGTGTTTTCTCTCTTTTAGTCTACTGATCCTCTCCCCATCCCACTGTGGAGGGATTGAGTGAGGAAGCATGGTGCTTGGTTGCCAGCCAAGGCTAAACCACGACACAATTACATACATGCCTAGGATTACTTTAGAACCAGATTTAGATTGAGATCTTTAAGTGCTACAATCAAATGGTAGTTCTTACATAAAATATTTTACCCTTTCCTCCTTTGATATTCTTTTCAAATTACTTTAAACAGAATTGTAGTTGACTTAGTTTAGATGTCAAAGCTATGAGATGACAAGATAGAGTATAAAATATAGGAATATAATTAATTATTCCAACCATCATTTGGTTCATGAACCCAGACACAAATCACCGATGCCTGCAGTTCTGAAGTTTCAATCTATATCTGATCTTTGCAACTCCAGAGAATCACAGGATGGTTGAGGCTGGAAGGCTTCTGTGGTGATCGTTTAGTGTAACTGTCCTGCCTCCTGCCCAAAGCAGAGTGAACTAGAGCAGGTTGCTCTAGTTGTTGTGTTTAATATCTCCAAGGACAGAGACATATAGCCTCTCTGGGCAACCTGTTCCAGTGTTTGACATGCTTCCTCCTAAGATATTTATACATATTGGAGGGTTCCCCCCAAGACTTCTCTCCAGCCTAGAAAGTTCCAACCTTTTCAGCCACTCCTCAGATAACAGTTTATCCAAGCCCTCGATCATCTTCATGGACCTTCCCCGGACTCACTTGAGTACGGCCATGTCTTTCTTGCACTGAGGAACCAAGAACTGGACACACCACTGGTCTCACCACACTGAACAGATGGGAACAATCATGTCCCTCCACCTGCTTGTGACACTGCTCTTCCTGATGCAGCTCAGAATGCTATTGGCATTCTTTAAAGCAAGGACACATTTCTAATGCCTAGAATGTGTATCTAGACACACAATAGTCATACTGGTGTCTACTTGTGAACCCCAAATCCTTCTCTTCAGAGCTGCTTCTCAGCTATAGAGTTATTCCTCCTTGGTGTATGACTTTGAATTTACCTCTATTGAATCTGATAAAGCTCCTTTCTGCTCATTTCTTCAGCCTGTCAGTGTCCTTCTGAATAGCAGCATAACCATGTCTCATTATCAACCACTCCTCCCAGTTTTGTATTTTCTGCAGACTTGCTGAGAGTGCACTATCCCATCACCCTGGTCGTTAATGAAGATGCTAAACAGTATTTGCCCCAACATCAATCCCTGGAGCACATGACTAATGACAATTCTCCAGCTGGACTTTGTGCCACCTCTCACAACAGTTTAAAGGTTGGCAGTTGAGCCAAATTTTAATTCCACCTCGTTTTCCACTTATCTAATCTGTGCTTTATCAGGTGGTTGATGAGGATGTTATGGGAGACAGTGGCAGAGGTTGATCCCCAGCCTCTTCCTGTACTGAAGTTACATTTAGCATTCCCAGTGATGAAGCTGGGGTGGAATGGAATTGACATGAGGGGTAGGTAAAGGTCTTGATTTCATAATATTACTCCAAAGTTATTAATCTAATGCCTTCAAATTTTTGCCCATGTGACTGTGAAACCAAAATTAATTCATTTGGCAGTTACATCTGTTAAATAAAAAGTATTATGATGATCTTCTATACAAAGTACCCTCTTACTGCAAAGCTCAAGGCACTGTAGCAGTTCATAAAACCAGAATTAAAGCAGACTAAATGTATAACAAAAATATCTACTTAATTAAAATTTCAACTGTTTAGTTACATTTTTATATATAACATGTAATATATAATATAACATTGTAAAATGATATGAAACTTATCATATAATATTCTATAGTTTTATGTGTGTATTTTAAAAAACCTCCAGCGTAAATGACAATGTGAAGACTAGTGAACAGGATATACAAAGTCACAAACAAAATCACTGTGGCTTGGGCCTGTCACCCACATAATTTATTAAATCAAATACAGGATTGCTTTCTATTTCTATTCTGAAGTGCTTTCACCTGCACCACCACTGAGTAACTTGAAATTGCATGAATAAATCTGCCAGTGTGATACATAGACCAGAGTAGAGCATACACATCAGGATGAACTTCTTTAAGGGGCCAATCCAAGATCCAGTGCAATCAGCAGAAGGATTTCTGAAGTTTTTGGATTCAACTCTTTTGAGGTACTTGGCAGGTAATATGTGATGTCATGTTTGTGGTGACAGAGGAGAAATTAGTTTCCTTTGAACAGTTTGCTGTTGGTTTTTTGGGGTTTTTTTTCCCACTGTAGGTGGCACTACACAGTATTTTTCATTTGGGGCAGGGATTGAATTGAGCTTTTTTTTTTTTTTTTTTATTACAGTGTAATCAATTCTCCATAGAACTCCAATGCCTTTACAGTAAAAGAGTTATATTTCCCACAACTGGTTAGAGCTGTGTGAAACTTGGCACTTTTTGTTCAGACACCAGAGCCAAATCTTTTATATAGCTAAACCCACTACCATGAGAATTCCTTAGTACTTTAAGTTCCTGGTTTAATGTAAATGAAAAAAAAACCAAAACAAAAACCACAAAAGCCAAACTATAAATCAGTTATGTAGGCATATTGTTAGCCAAATCTAGCCCACATTTGAGATAGTAATTAAAACTTTGCAAAGTTTTATTGCTGGGTTTGTTCTTCAGCTGACTGTGGAACAGTAGTACTACTTTGGCATTTCTGTGTCTAATTTTCCAAGAGCAAGAAAATTTACAGGCCTTACTGGTAGCACACTAGATCAAACTGAAAATGATCATTAGTGTAAGGTGAAAAGCTATGTTCACCACAAAAAAAATTAATTCTTGTAAAACTTTGAAAAAATATTTTGAACTAGTAACAAATCTACGTAGAGTTGCCATTTCTTACTTGGAAAAGTCTGTCCTTCCTTCAAATAGACACACAAAGTGCATCTCTCCTCTCTTCCCCCCACCCTTCCTCGTCTTCCTTCCTTTAATAAGTAAATATTCATGACTACATTCTTCTGTAGAATGTACCGAGTCTCACACCTTCTCTCATACCAAAAGTTTCATACTGGCAGGAAGGCATTCATACTGAATGCATAGCTCTACTCTAACCCAATGTGGCTGTTTTATGGGGCCTAGTAGCCATTTAGATATTTTTATATAAAATATCCCTAGTGTGATAATATTTTATGAAGAGATAAATGGATCAATGTTGTGTTAGTGTTGTGGAACAGGACTATACCACGAAGTCACATGAAGTCACATTCATGCTGCTATCTGCTGTGTGCCCATTACAGAAAAGCATTTCTTCCTGCTCTCTAGTCTATACCAGACAGTAATAGGACAAAAGAAAATGGTCTTGAGTTGCACCAGGGGAGGTTATTGTGTAATAGCTAAAATTTCTTCACCAAAAGGATTGTCAAGCATTGGTACAGGCAGCCCAGGGAAGTGGCTAAGCCACCATCCCTAGAGGTATTTAAATGAGTAAGATACAGATGTGGAGCTTAGAGGCATGGTTTAGTGGTGGACTTGGCAATGTTAGGTTAATGGTTGGACTTGACCTTAAAGGTCTTTTTGAATGTAAAAAATTCCAGAATTCTATGATCCTAAGAATCATAAAATCTCAAACAGTAGCTGCTGTATAGGAAAGCCCAAGCTGTTGATGATGACAGCTGAAATAATGCTGTTGGCTCTTTTCTGCAGTGACATAAGCAAACAAACTATATAATTATATATGGAGTTTGATTGATCTCATATTAAGGTAGTACAGTTGAAACTTAAAAAAATCAGCTAAAATACTCATCATAAATGAGTTACAATGCTGGTCATATTGCTGTTAACCTATGAAAACCTACAAAAAACCAACACAGCCTACGATCATAAAAAATGGGATACACCTGAAATTTTAACTTCATTCCCTGAGGCGAAAGGTTTGATAGCTTAAATATCATGGGAAAAAAGAATTTGCTCCTTGTCATATTTAATAAAACAAAATGTTATTTCCTGCTGGTTCTTCTAGCATTTTTGATCTTTCCTGATGCCTTTTTTTCGAAATAGTATAAAATATAAATGTTTTAATATCAGCATTCTTTGAAGAGCTCTTACCCTCCTTTTCCCCAAAATCTCTGCTTTGTTTCTACTAAATGGATACCACCACTAGCTTTTCAAAAGCCACCTTTAGTGTTACTGTACTGTGCATCTTGATTTATTTAAGTTTTTGCATTAACAGCAACAACCATGGATTAAGTACACTATTTTATGGTTTTTTATGTTCCAAGTCAGCCTGTTTTCTGTGTGTGCCCTGGCAGGAGTAGAAACATTGGATGTTGTGTCTGCCAAGGAGTTAATAAGATTTCAATTCCATTTTTAAGTGGTTCTAATGATTTGATGCTTTGATACTTAGAGGGGTGTCTAGTACAAAGCAAATATTTACTAATTATTACTTTGAAGCTTCATTAGATTCACTAATTCACTGCCGTGATCTGGAAGAATTCGTTCAGGTGTTAATTTCATTTTGGCTCATGTCTTTTTTAGTCACATAGTCAAATTACATTTTAGAAGACTGAACTTTCTGAATGAACTAAAAAAAAAAAGGACATATAAATCAACATAAATAGTAAGACTAGTAAAAATTTTGTGCACGTAAGTGTAGTTCAGCATTTCAATAGTATGTCAAAGTAAAATGCCTGAAAATGAAAAAGAAGTTAGAGCTAAGTGTTAAAAAGAATAATTAATTAAAATAACAAATTTGTGAAAATGTTTGGTTGACTTCTGAAAAGAAAAAGGTTCACCTCTGCAGTTATTCAAAAAATAAACCATAGGGAAATTGGTTTGAAGCTTAAAAGTAAAGTATTGTTTTAGAAAAGAGGGATATCTCTTTCCTAAAGCCAGTCAGGTACATAATCCTTTGCCTACTTTTCAGCTCCTTATTAGTTCTGCTGTAGTTTAATGACTACAGACTCATATGACTGAAGTTTAGACATAGGATTATGTATATATTTGGTGAATAAAAAGCAGTGTTCGTGTTTTTTCTTTTAAAATAATACTCGAGCAATACTTTAGTACTTTTCCTGGTTTCAGCTGGGATAGAGTTAATTTTCTTCTCAGTGGCTAGCACGGTGCTGTTTTGGCTCTTATATAGTAAGTCAAGGACTTTTGAGTTACTTGGGTCTTGCCAGTGAGAGGGCTGGAGGGGCACAAGAAACTGGGAGGGGACACAGCCAGGGCAGGTGAGCCAAACCAGCCAAACAGGTATTCCATACCATGGGATGTCATGGTGGGTATTTAAACTTGACAGTGGGGGGGGGTGGGTGGGGGGGGGCCGGGTGTGGGGCCAGAGCTTGCTGATCTTTGGCTGGGGACTGGCTGGGCATGGGTCAGCGGGTGGTGAGCAGCTGTATCATGCATCACTTGTTTTTCTTTCTCCCTTTCCTTTTGGATTTTATTCTTTCCCCTGCACCCTTTCATTATAACTGTTATTGTCATTATTGTTATTATTGCTCTATCATTTTTATTCTGTTTTAATTATTAAATTGTTCTTATCTCAATCTTGAGATTTACATTTCTTTCCAATTCTCCTCCCCACCCCTCTGTGTGAGAGGGAGTGAGCGAACAGCTGCATGGTGCTTGGTTGCCAGCTGGGGTTAAACCATGACAGTACTCAAGTAAGACTTTAATCTTACTTCTCTTTTGTACCAAATTAGGAAGTTTTTAATATTTTTTTTTCCTTAGAATTACAGCCCTTTTAAAATTAAGTACTCTAAAATATACTTTTTGTCTCACAAACTACCAAACCCATCAGTCTTCCTGGCACTGTGATATAACATTGTGTTTTCTAACATAAATTTCATAAGTAGAGTGTGCAAACACTCAAATAATTTGTGGAAACAGTAGAGAACTATTTTTCATTAACAGAAGTATACTCCAAATGAATTTTCTTTGTAAAACTTTCTAAATAAGTAACTACAAGTAATATGACAGTGAATATTACATGAAAGGAAGAAAATTATATAATTTTTATCTTATTTTTTTTTAATATTCTTCTTGCAAATACATTGATACGGGGTTTATAAAATAATATTTCTTTTTTTTTTAAACAGGTAGCTATCAAGTGGATAGTGAAGTTCCTTACAAAGTTGTTGTGGTTTTGGGGTTTTTTTTTATTTAAAAGTACAGCTTAGAAATTAAATGTATACTGTTTTTTTACAAGAAACTCAGATTTTTCATGTTGTAATTATCTTAATGAAGATTTTTTCCATTACTATCTGGCTTGCATTTTTGTTTTTTATTTTCATTCATGTTATCTTGCAAAAGAGATTTCTTATCTGTTGTTGCATTCATACAAGCTGATAAACTTGTTAATTCATAGCTTTTAGATTGATATTCTCTACTGATTTTGTGTAAAGGTACAGGACTACACAGATACAGCTTAAACTGACACAGCAGAAAGGCTGTTTCTGAGGCTTGGCTGCTTGTATTTTCTAGGCAAAGCCACGAATGTTGCAAAGCAAAAAGAACAAAGATAAGAAACTTCCTTTAAAATTTACATACCCCCACAAAAAATCACAGTGGCTTTATTTTTAAAATGCAGGTAAAGAAGAAAAGTGAGACAAATCAAAAGTCCCTTTTCCATCAGAGTTTAAAAATATTATATTAAACAACCAAAAGTATGAAATCATCCTGAAAGTAGTCCTGCATTTCTCACAATTATTAGAAGCTAAATTGAAAACCAGCAAATATGTCTTTGAACCTTCTTAGCCTGAAAACAACCTAATCTTATACTTCCAACTACTGAGTGGGTTCAAAACCTCTGAACTATTGCAGAAAACGTAAGTGGTGCCATGAACATTGGCATAATAGTTCTTTCAGCACCCATATTTTGGAACAGATAAAAACCAAACTCAAGCTATGTTCCATTCCTTGAAATCCTAAACTGCAAAGAAAAAAAAGATTTCTCTGCAATCTTGAATTAAGCACCTGAATTTTAAGAGATTTTCCCATTAGTTATTTGGCTGCTTTCTACTCAGTGTGAACGTGGTTTTGATACCGTCCTGCAAAGGATCCTGATTCTTTACACACACTGTGCAGTAAACCCGGGCATGTAGCTTCAGGTTTTACATCGTTCTTTATGGACCAAGCAGATAGTAAGGTGCTTGCAAGTACCTAAGCCTTTTTTATTAGCTCTAATTGGTGAGGGCCATTGGAAGATGATATTTTGTACCAAAAATCAATTGTGTCTCGGTATTTTACAAGGAAGGTTTCTCTAAAATTCAGATCTATTTCAGTCCTACATGGAAATATTTTTTCTATCAATCTGATAAAATACTTGTGTCACTGCAAAAGCTCTTGCTTCACCCCCCACCGTAGTATCATAGGTCATTCATTGTCATTCCTGAGCCTAAAGTTTAGAACTGTAGTAGTTACTAGTACTTTTTCTTTCAGCCTTCAAAAATCACTGTCCTCCCCCTTTAAAATAATATAAAAACACAAAATACCTTTAATAACATCTTCTCAAAGCAAACTCAGGCAGCACATGGCTGGAATATATCCTGAAAGTAGCTTCACTGTGCCTAGCAAGGCACCTGCTGGTGCACTGACAGGAGATGCTATTAAGCACTCTACAGAATTCAGACCCCCGTTAAAGTTGACAAAGCTGAATGCAAAGCCCAGGCTAATATTTCTGTTTACTATCCCAAACTGGGGAATTTTTTGATGAGAAATCACTATGATATCTGGTGCTTAGAATAATGAAATTCTCATGGCTAAGACTGTATACATAACAAATGTGCTTTCTATTCTTTCTCCTAATGTTACTGTTGTTTTTAATTTACAGATTGTCAGTGACAATCTAAAAGATGTTTGTAAGTCCTTTTGGCTGTACAGCTATTCTTTAAGTCTCAAACTTAAATTTATGTTAGAAATTTTTTTTTTTATTTTCCCCAGGAAGTGGGAGTAGAATCACAAAACAAAAATACCTATTATTTACCATTGCTTCATTTATTTAGTATACATGTTTTGTTCAAAAGATGTTGAATTTATTATACAAGGAAAAAATTTCTTCAAGTAAAGTACGCCTACACAGATGTTTCTGTATAGCTGATGGGATACAAACCTGGACAAGTTCAAATACTGCTAGCAGCAAGGTTAGGAGAATGTGAAGTTTAGTATGAACTAGCAAATTAAACAGCTCTTAGTGAGTTCTCTGCTATGTTCATAGTGTTAAAAAGTGCCTTAGCTGACTAGTTGAATGATAACCTATTTTCATTTACACAACACTGTTGTCACAGTAGGGGAACTATCAGGGAAATGATTTATCCTATAAAGATGTTTCCATTTTGAGACCTATGCAATTCTCAAAATGGAAACATCCTTACAGAATAAATCAACTTTAATGTTGATGTGCTAATCAACTCCCTGCTAATAATTCCTGTGACTATATACACTTTCTGATAAGCACTCTTACTTCCATTACTACAGAAATCTGGGTGAATTTTATAAAATAAAGATAAGAGAGTGATCTGTTTCACATTTTAGTGTAATATTTTTGGTTAATGTTTCTCAACTGGGCTTATTCTCAGTATTACTGCAAGTGGTCTTAAGCGAAGAAAAATGCTTTGAAAAGGATACTTTAAGGAAGTGTTGTCGAGCCTGATTAAAAGTGAGGCACTAGAAGCATAAGCTATTCTGTGCAGGCTGCTTCTAAAATAGCTGCAATGATTTGCCCAGTGATTGTAACACGTATTCTTTCGCATAGTGAATGTCTACAGATAGAAATTGTTATCTCTGATAATTCCAGTCATGCAGATTTTGAAAGATGTACTAATCCAAACAGAAATGTGCCATTTAACCTCTGTGTCTGAATAGAAAAAATAAAACAGATCTAACATTAAATACAAAACTTGGTAGGTGACCATTATTTTAAAGCACGGTATCAGAGGAAACAGCACAGGATTTGATACCCAATGGATGTATACCTTCCTAGGTGCAGGAAATAATATGCAAAGAAAGAGCATTAATTCATTTTAAAACAAAATGCATGATTTTTCGTAACTTCACTGAAATATGTAGTCTAAGTAGATTTCTGAACATTTCGGTGCAAGTAGAATTTCAGTAAATGTTGAAAGTTAAACTACTTAAAATAGAAATAGCCATGTATTATATGCACATTCAGTGCCCGGTGGAATGTGGCCATCTGTACAAGTGTCTCAGTCACAGTCAATAGGTTTTGTCCATGATTCTTTGGGCTTGTGAGTCTACATATAGGTGTGGGTGGGGGTGGAGGAGAAAAAAAGATCAAGAGGTACTAGAATGTGAAACAAAAAATGCAAATGATATTGAAAAGTAAAAAATAAAATAAAATAAAATAAATCAAATTTACTATTATTTAAGCAATTATTAGTATGTTTACCCCTACGGGTACCTCACAAGTTTATCTATTTGTAGCGGTTAAATATGGTATGATTCTCAGACTGAGACTTTTAAAAGGACCGGTGACAGGTGTCTAATTCCCCTTAAAATCACTAGTGTTTGATGGCTGAATTTTCACATACTGCAGGTAACTGGTAATCCACACCTTGAGGCCTATACAATGCAAACTAAAATAACCTCTCTTCCTGATGTGCCAATCCAGCTGGGCTTGCTGGGCATAACAGGAATAAAACACTGTTCTCTCAAAGTTTTTTCCTCTATCATTTTCATGCACAATTTCTGTAACAGGCACATCATGCTATGAAGTAAATATTACTAAGCCGTACCACAAGCATTATCTTTTCTTCTAGAGCAACAGTGTAAAGAGCAGAGCAATACAAAGCTGTACAAAAAGCTGAATTCTGATTTTGTTGGTGTGGCTTCTTCAATTTATGCTTGTGTTCTTGCTGTCATAATGGGCTTCTGAGCCTCTGTCAGGATCTGCTTGTATATTAAGTGGTTTTTAAAAACCAGACAATGTCAAAAAGACATAGGTACTTCTTTGTACATAATTGTTCTCTAGAACTGATTACCAAAAACCACTGCACACAACACCTTGTGTGAGTATTCTGGTATTTATGTAGGGAATAACGAACATTTATTTTACTTGCATGAAACAGATTGTTAGCTGGGCTTCTGAGAAGGGGTACGAGTTTAAACTAAACTGTTTTGAATAAAATGGAAAGCAGAATAACAAATTGTTCCAGGTTTATTTGAAGCTTACTTAAATTTTCCTATTAGACAGTAATTTATTAAATATTCTGCTGTTTCATCTCTCTTCTCCATTTTTTTGTTGTAGGCCATGCTTTTGGGGTTTAGTTTATTGGTGGGGTTTTCTATGTTTGTGTTGCATCTTCTTTGACCCCAACTCTTCTCAATTTATCTCCCAGCAAACATTCTTTTTTTGACTTTCATTGTTCTTTTCCAACTATTCCTACTATTCCTAATGGATATTTGTCTTATCTTGCTTCAGGTTTCTACATTCTTTATCTATTATTTAGTATTTGCTTTTTGAAATCCTGTCATCATTTTTCTGTTGCTCCTATTTACACTCCTTCACTTTTAAATACTGCTACATTCTTTCTTTTTGAGATGTTTTCTCCAATGTTTTCATCTCAAAATATTTTTCTTCAATGTATTATTTATTAACGTATTAATGTTTAACCTTTCTACTACTTGATTTATCTCAGTATTCCTAAAAGTAAGATAATTAAGTCGAAAAGACACAGATATGATGGAAGGAGGTAGGAAAATTAATTACTGTAAAATTTATTTACTGTAAGATAAATCCTCTTCCTGTAGCAAATGCTGTAGGAATACACATGCAGAGACTGATTTTTAATTGTGTATTGAATTTTCTTATTCCCCTTGTCCCTTCTCTTTTTTTCTTGATGAAAACAACCGTAGGTTTTGCAACAAATTTTCCTAAAACAATTATTGCTTTCTACAACTTTTAGAAAAGTTGGTTCCCTAGAAGATATTGTGAAAAGAAGTATTCTTTAAAGTAACTTCTAGATTCCTACTGTGTCTACATGGGTGTGGTACACTGCTGCTTTTTTAACCTGAGCATCCTGAAGATTGGACATGGCAAGATCTGAGGAACATTTTGTGTTTCATTAGAGTGGTTACACCAAATGATATAAAGTAAATTATGTGGGGTTTATATTCTACTGATGGAAAGTATTTAAACTTAACTTTTTTATCACTTATTTATCACTTACTAGTTCAGTATCCCTGCTCATTTTTTAAACTTCCACCTCAGAAAGACTTAATTTTAACTTTCTGGATAATGCTTAGTTTGTAGAATAATTATCTGAGCTCCAAGACTCCCTTTTACACAAACATTAGAGAAAATACTAGGTATTTTGGCTGTCAGGTACAGCCAAAAAATAGTCTTACTCAGGAACTGAGATCCATAGCATCACAGCAATGTTTTGTTGTACACAGCACACCATTCTTTCAATCAAATGATCAGATATTTACAAGGAGAATAAAGATTACCTGTTTTATTTTTACCAGTACTAAAAATGAAGGTTAAGGGTCTATATTTTGATCCTTTGTTTTAGCTTTGCAAGTGCAAGATGTCTAGTAATTAACTTAGTTATGACTCAAGTGCAAATTCTGGAATTTAATTGGGAATTAATTGTCCAAATTAACCATTTCTGAAAATCTCAAGTGGTATTTATATTCACATTTTGGTATATAAATATCTTTGCAAAGGCAGTGGTCAGAGACATGCTTAGAAGTTTATGGTCAAATTTATTTACATCTTTGGTGATTAATGTGTACTTAAATGCTTTGCTGAATATCAATTTCAGCATGTAGCAAGCTGCTTTGTTGAACTGGGGTCAACTTGAAGCATTTTAGCTGTATACTGAACTAGACGGGCTTATTCGTTTAGCTATTAGTTAAATTGTAGCTGCTACCTATATATGGAGGTTCAGAAAAATTTCATTTGTTTTGCTACTGATATCAGCAAGTAAATAAAAAAAAATTGTAATTTCATACATAGAGGGTTTCTTTTTTTACCATGACGTCACTGTTAGCGTGCTTAGGACCAAAATAACAAACCTCCCAGGAAGACTGTTTTAGGGAAGCACTGGAAAATACTGTGTTGGAAGTAAAACATTCCCATCTCAGTGAAACTTCCATTTCTCAGTCTTTCAAATGTATTAATTATCTTACATTAAAATGGTGCATCTGCATTGATATAAATTTTATTCTAAGTACCCTCTATCTTTTTATTTTAATCTTTTTTGGTTTTCTACTTACAGCAATTGTTTTTTCCTTGGCATAGCCCATGCTATGCATTTTTTGCATACTTATTGAATATAAGGTTATTGAATAACCTTTTCTAAATTATTAGTTGGTTTTAAGTGTTTTACAATTACCTTTATTATGAAAGATGACATAATTATTCTGCATTACTGTTGTCAGTGACAGAAACACTAGCACTAGAGTTTGCAATGTTGTCTGTCACTTACATCCCAGAATCATAATTATGCTGCAGTGTAGAAGGCTTGCCACTTAGGTGGTCAGGTAATAATAGCGCTTTTGTCTGCAGTAAAAAAGTTTAATTCTTTTCTGTATTTAAAAGAAAAATAATTCAGAAGCTTCATATTCTTACTGGCTCTTCTGAATAAATGTTAGTCATACTGTTATTTAAGGCGATTAATTATTATCTTGAAAAGGTAGTACCTGTCTCTTTGATCAGTGATAATACAAAACATAATATGTGGTATCTTTTCAGTGCTTGGTATACATGCAACTGAGGTTGTTAGAGCAATCTAGTAACAGAATAAACAAAACCAGCTCAAACCACCCAGACAAAGCATAATAGTAGTTATAATGTTGCTCTTCCTGTGGCATTTCTTTCTAAAGATTTCCAAACCACTGTGTGAATTTCACCAGTAACACTGGCATAAGGACTGGAACAACCACATGTGGTTTGTTGGATTCCAAGTATTCTAGTGACTAACACCTCCAATAGTAATCTACCCTTTATGTAACACAGCAGCAATGGCTTGGGTGGTGTTTGTTTGTAGATGAGAAACATTTCAAATATTTTTTCTGTGTTCAATGCTATTTCTCGCCACTAAGAAAGCTTTTAACATTTCTAAATACCAGCTCCTCTAACTTGAGGTCAGACATGGTAAGTTTGTCTTTGAGATATGGTGAAACTTATTTGAAGTGCAGTATAAATCAGGCCTACTCACATTATAAATTAATTGCAAAATCAGTCTATGCATGTTACAGAAGCCCACAGCAGCACTTCATAACATCTATACAAAATACTGTGCTTCTGTACATCTGTAGCACCCCTTCACACTTCACTCTACAGCTCACCTGTCTGCTTTTGTAGGATTTCTAGAACTTGCGAATGTTCATGCTGCTTCTTTCCAAAAGTCCTGAGCCCGGGAAATCAAGTAGAAACAGCTAGCTTAAAAGCTCTGTCTGAACTGAAGGTCCAGAGAACTCTTCCAAATGACCAGCCTCAGAGGTGTTTCCTGGCCATACCCTGGACTTATAGCAGGGTAAATCAGAGGGGGAAAAAACAAACAAACAAACAAACAAACCAAAACAAACACAACAAAAAAAACCCAAACCAGAATTCCCCGATTTCTTCTCTTCTTGTTTGCCATGGCTTCTTTGAGAAATAAATCCACATTTACATGTCAGCAGGTGGTTTCATTTCCATGCAACTGGAATCTTGTGCAGCACTGGGACTGGGAGAACAAATTCAATCTCTGATTTTCAGTAGGTAGAAAGACCGAAAAATGATCACTGCCTGAAGTTCCCAAAGCATCATCCTCTATTGTTTAAGAAGAGTAACGTTAATACCCATTAGCAACATTACTGTGTGTATTATTTGAAGAACACAACATACTTAACTAGCATTTTTAATATCAATGTTAAATTAAAACCCTTTGTCTCCGTTTCCATTACTTTTCAGGCAGGAGTATTTGTAAGTGAAGGATTTCTGGTTTGCTATGGTTCACTTACTGAATTTTGATTATCAACAACATTACTTTATGCATAAAACTTTTGCCATATTTGGTATTGGACTCTCAGTGGCTGTTGTGGTTTAACCCCAGACAGCAACTAAGCACCATACAGCAGCTCGCTCACTGCCCCTGCCACATCAGCGCGGGGGAGGGAATTGAAAGAGTAAAAGTGAGAAAACTCAAGGGTTGAGATAAAGACAGTTTAATAGGTAAAGCAGAAGCCGCACACATAAACAAAGCAAAACAAGGAATCGATTCACTACTTCCCATGGGCAGGCAGGTGTTCAGACATCCCCAGGAAAGCAGGGCTCCATCACGTGTAAGTTACTTGGGAAGACAAACACCGTAATGCTGAATATCCCCCTCTTCCTTCTTCTTCCCCCAGTTTATATATTCAAGCATGACATCATATGGTATGGAATATCCCTTTGGCTAGTTTGGGTCAGCTGTCCTGGCTGTGTCCCTTCCAAAATTCTTGTGCCCCTTCAGCCCTCTCACTGGCAGGGCCTGAGAAACTGAAAAGTCCTTGACTTTGTTTAAACATCACCCAGCAACAACCACAGCCATCAGCATGCTATAAACATTGTTCTCACACCAAATCCAAAGCACAGCACTGCACCATCTATTAAGAAGAAAATCAACTCCATCCCAGCCAAAAACAGGACAGTGACTTTCTGTTTACTATATAGTATCAGATTCATTACAAGACAGCTGTGGAAAACCCTAAAATAGTTTGAAATAAAGACTAATGTTTTAATGAAGGAGTATGCAATGTGTTTAACTTGGACTTCTGTATTGTGCGTGCCTCTGTTTTCAAATATTTTTACCATGTGGCCATGGTAACTGGAACAGAATTTAGAAGAATGAAATGCCAACACAAAACCTGTCTGCTAAAGCCCTCCTCCCATTCCATTCAGCTCTGAATAAATGCCTTTATTTTACTTTTGTAGAAATAGGTCTTGAGTTTTTATGAATTTTCATGAAAATACGCTGCTTACAGAAAACCACTCTGAGAAGCCACAAACACTGACGTTTTAGACATGGACTTAAACTCATCCCAAACCTGTTTTGCCTTGCAAGGAATGGTCCTGCATCCTCTCTCTGGCATCATCTCCATCCCTCTTCCTTTCTCTAGCAATAATCAGTATGGCTTCTGAGACATAGACCCAATCTGACTGGAAATACTAGTATTAGTGTAGTATTAGCATGAATATTTAAATTATAAGGGTAAGTTAGTGAATCTTCTATCAGCAGCACAGATTTAGGCCAGCTGAAGCTGTTATACTCAAACTTCTTATAGGCAAAAGGGAACATGCAGTATGTGTAAAAGCCCAAGATTTAGTGTTTGTCTAATTATTTTTAGCAACCAAATAAAAATCAGAGCAAATTTATTATCATTAGTCCAGCTACAATAATCGTAAGACTTGTATAAGTTCAAAGGCCTCATGCCAGTTAACACTGTTGTACCACATATCTTCCTACTATGTACCCTTTTTCTCTGGTGCTATGTTAACTCCTTTTGGGTCCAAAAGTCTATAGTGTCTGTCTTCCCCAAGCATCATGGTGAAGCTGATGCAATAAGTCATTATCCAGGCTCATCAGCAAGAGGAGTTCATTGTTAGTGGTGCCAGTCTAGGGTTATTGCTATACCTTTTGTACCAAAGCATGTTTTCTCATTGGTTCCCAGCTAAAGTTTCACAGCTACACTGCGGCCTTCTCCAGCCCCTGTTTACACAACAGACTACTGTTTGTCACACAGCAACTCACAAAGCTTCTTAGATCTTAACCATATATGATATCCACAGAGTGAAGCTGAAAAAGGTCAGGCAATAGTGCCTTGACCCTTAGATGGTTGTTATTGCAGCTAACACTAGCTCACAGCAAGACAAGCATGGGTAAGTCCCAACACCCTGCTCTGTCAGGTTAATATAAAACTTGTGGACTTCTAGCGGTAACAGCAAAAATTGTATTTATTTCAAATACAAAGCTGATATTGAAATCACACCCTAAATTTAAGATAATATTGACGACACCCTTAGGGGAAAACAAGATTTATTCTGAAATGCGCACGTTTGCACAGCGTACCAGACAATAATTAATTAGGAAAAATAGATCATTTCATCCTTACACAGCTAACCAATAAAGTTGCTTTAAATATTTTCAATCAAAAATGTATTTTAAAAAGTTTGCCATTAGTAAAGACATAAAAAAAAAATAGAATACTTCAGCAGAAAACACACTAAATAGACCAAAGAAACAATTTAAGAAAAAAAAAAAGTGTTTTTAAGACACCAGAGAAGTTATTTGAAGTGAAAGAAAATTTTATATCCTTTATCTGGTAGTTTCTAGCACAGTTATTTTTATTTTAATCAAGAAAAGTCATTGCCATCTTTGACTCTACAGAAGCATACATTGGTCTCTGCACCTAGTCTTAGAGAAGTTAACAACTGCTGCTCAGGGAAGTCTTTGCAGGAGTTAGAACTTATCTGCAGCCAAGGAACTAATATGTTATTAATATCTAAGACTACTATGCCAGCAGATCAAGGGAACACCTTTTTGTCTCACACACTAGTTACTTTTGAGGTCTTCAGCATCATAGAGCTTCATTGTGAGAGTGGTGCTATCACGGACAGAATTGCATGTTATTACACTCCATCATTCCCTCAAGCAATAGGGCTGAAGAAAATTGAGTTAGGTGAGCACTGGGAGAATCAAATAAGACTGTCAGAAACTGAAATTATTATGTCTTATAGTTGCCACTGTCTTCCTTTATTAGACTGCACAGTTATCTGATTTATTATTTGCTTGCATGCATGATTTATGCACTAGTCCCACTTTCTGTAGACATTTGTTTGTGTTGTCTACCAATGTGTTTCACTGTTTACCTGATGGCTTTTTAAGAGCATTGATCTTCAGGCTGATAGCCAAAGTCATTGGTCATTATCCATTTATCTAGTTAAAGCAGCCATGTGCACTAGGCATTGTGGCAAGTGACTAGATGAAATAATCAAAAATCTAATAGCGTGCAAGAAAGTTTAACATTTGAAAATCCTTTGTTTTGGATAATGAAAGCCTTTCAATTTCTAGTAAGTGGGATTGAATAAGGATTGTGTGGGGGTCAGGAAAAACGTTAATCATAAACATTACATTTGCAGCAACTTCTGAAAGACTTTGTCATGACTTTTAAACTTCTTCATATTAATAAAATCTATTTATTTAAAGTCTATTACTTATGAGTATGGTCTCTACAGACAAAGATTTATGGCATTTAATATATTTTAAGGCTGTCCCATAAAAAGCAATCCATCTCTCTAAAGCATGTTTATGTAAAAATTAAAGCTAGATAATTTGCCACACTTTTAATACAGCCATCTCTGTCCCATTTTACAAAAACCATCTATTTCTATGCAACAAAACAAACAATGTCAGGGGATTCTCTGAAGTCCATTTCTAATAAAAATTTAGCAAAAGAGAAAAATAATTTAGGTAACAATCAAGGAACAGCTACATATTTATCAATAGAGTACCTATTGATGAAAATGCAATCTTTGCTTAACCAGGACCTTTAAAATCTACTAGACTTTTTAAAACAGTATGTAGATATTTATGAGACATGAGTTTACAGCCAGCTTTTCACTGCATGTCTCTGATTCAGAAATGCAACTAATTTTTGTATGTTTTAAATGCTTCCTTTAAGCAAGGAAGAAGGGGAATTTTGATGAAGCAAAGTGCAACTCTGCCAACATCTCTGCCTAGTTAGAGCACCGTGTTTTGTCCTAGTTCCTAATAAACTTAACACAGTCAGGGAAGCACCGCATCATGTCATGGGATCTCCTGAGTGTCGGGCAACCAGGTGCTGGAGAGGTAATCACTTTCACATGAACTGCATTTGTAGCCTCTTTTCTAGCAGAACCAGAGTTCCAGAAATTCATTCAAGCAGCAATTTGACCTCTTCAACCATCATATTCAATATTTGAGCACATAGCATTAATTACTGGGGTGTTAAACCCTGTAATTTGTGATCTTCTTTGACACTAGATGCTAATTTTATCCCTGCGTTCCTTGGAAATTAGCCACCATTCCGCAAATTAGAAAGCCATCCCAAACTCCCAGCAGCAGGAGGCAGCAAACGTCTGCAGACAGGGAGCTGCTCCGGGCAAGCCTAGCCTGGGGCTCCTGAGCAGTTTTCCTGGAGGATCACAGACCCGTTTCGGTTGGAAGGCCCCTCTTCAAATCAGGCAGAGGTTTCGCCCGCATGCAGGAGGTTCTTCTTGTTGCAACATGACTTCTGCCGTTCTTCCCACTTGGTAGTAGCGAGGGAAGCTAGGAGTGAGAAGGTATAGAGATGTTTAAGCTGTAACATGTTCCTTCTATCATGAAGCTGTTTTCTTCCAAAATCTCCCGTTCCTTTGTAGAAACAGTCTGGTGTCTTTAGAAAAGGCTTTAATTCTGTCCTGCCGAAGCCCTTAAGGGAGGGCAAAGATACTTAGGGCAAGGTGACACATAAGTGGATGCTTCCTCCTACCTTGGAAGAGCTCTCAGATTTTATTTGTCCCTGTTTTTCTGTCCTGTCTCCATGTTTTCCTGTTTCTTTGTCAGTCTGTGCTCCATCTTTTCCTCCCCATCTCTAAAAGAACAAAGCAGAAGAAGGGGCTGGAAGTAATCACCTGTTAATTACTGTTTAGGGTTCTCTGTCAGCACTGGTTGCTTTCCCTTCGGTATCAGAAGCCACAGCATAAGGGTGCTGAGAGAAGAGCTGAGAGGACAGAAAGCTTCTAGAACTTTAGCTGTCTGTGCACCAGTGGATCAGGACCAAGTCTCTTTTGATCACCTGAATAAGCTTATAATCACTTTGGCATGGAACCAAATGGCATGTGTTAAGTCCAAGATTGGACATTTAATATGTACATACAAGTTAAAATTCATTCAGTCTTTAACTGTTGCCCTAAGTTTGTTCTCAGTCTCCAGGTAAGGCAAGTTAATGAGATATAGTGTAAGGTAAAGCAGTATGACTGTGCAAAATAATTCAAAGGCTTTCTTCATCCTGTTGTTACTCTTGGGAATTCTTTCTAGATGATGTGACTATAAAAACCTCACTTTTTCTCCATGGAATAAATAAAACCCATGTAGTAAATACTGACCTGGAAGTATTCTGGTAATAAAACTGACTTCAAATCTTGATTTCTTAGGCTGACAAGGTCACTGATTACCTGTTATCTCCATTCCTGAGATTTTCATGGCTCAGAAGAGGCTTTAAATTAAGGGTTTTAACTGAAAACATGTGCTGCTCATTAGCTGTGCTACTGGCACACCTGTGCTGTTCTCTTGTTTTTAACAGGCCTTTGCTCAGACCGGGGTCCTGGAAATTATTGTATTTACTTCTACTGCAGTGACTAAAGGATTTCTCTACTGTTATTGGTATTTCTTTCTAGTAGTTTAAGGGTACTAGAGGGGACTGACTTGATAAGCAGAAGAAGAGGTCTGTTAACCTAAAAGGTGGGGGAAATAGATTGTTTGTGATTAGTATAATGTTCAGGAACAGCTGTTCTTTTAAAATGGGTATCTCCTATGAAAGCTTTGTGAAAATTCAACTAGGCGTTGTTCAGTTTTTCTCGAGTTGCCTGAATTAAAGAGGGCTGCTTCATTTTATAGTTCTGAGTCTGTCTGCATTTTTTAGCTGGGTTTTTTGTCTTAGGGTATAGTTGCCAGTAATTTAGGCTTGCCTATGGTCTGATTGCTTATGCTTTGAAAGGAAGTTGGCATGTTCCTCCCTTCTGTCTTCAGTGTTCTAAGTTACATGTGAAGCCTAGATAACTAGGCTGTGTAGTCAATGAGTATGTAGTTCTAGATGTTGACTTATCCTGTCCTGAAGAATAGGATAAGTCTGATAGCTCTTGATTATGTACAGTTTAGATAATTAACTTAAGTGAGATACCTTATTTACAGACAGTGAAGTCTGAAGAATCCAGTGCAAGACCTCTTCATTCTAACTGCAATTGAAGAACTAAAATTAGATGTAAAATGCAGGGAGAAAAGTTGGAGAAAGAACGTAGCAGGTAATATTTCTGACTTCTGTCTATTCAGTGAGGTAGCAGTATGCTTTATTTAACTCATTTCTTCTCAAATATGCTTTCTTTTACGCGTATGGAGGGGGAAAGGGACAATATCCTGATACAAAACTGTCTTTAGCTATTCCTTTTAGGGAATAAAAGGGATGTTTTAGTGATGTTAACAAGTGGAGGTTTTGTGTGTTAATTCTGCCTGTTATTCAGCAGTAGTGCTTGCTTTCTTCTGAATTACCATTATGTTATATTTTGATTGCCTCTTTTATGCCCCCTTTTCTTCAAAGGGATGAGAGAGAAGGCTGAATACTTCAAATCAAAAAAGTTGTCCTTTTTCTTCTTTGTGGTACTTCTGCAATTTTTAAAATTTTCTAAAACATTCAGGAAAAAAGTTATCTGCAAAACTTGCCATTAAGATAGAAGAGTTCTTAAAGTTTACAGGGTCTGTGGAAGTAGGTGGCCAGTACAGTTTAGAAAGAAATCATAAACCAGTGTTTCTAGTGAGAGGCTATACCATAAGGTCAGATATTTTATTAATAACTCAAGAACCTACAGAGAAAGTAACTATAAGAATCAGATGTGATCTGGTGCAATTATTTTGCCCTACGGAAAGTCTGTTGAAATAATAAAGCTGGTGTTCATGTAGTGGTAGAGTAGATGCAAGGGCTGGAGGTAAAACTGTTCAAAGTAACTGTTTAGAGAGACAAGGCACAGTGTTTCATTAAAATATGAGTACTTACCTGAAATCGGTTACTCTGAAAAATCTGGTTCTAGGTGTCTGAAGTCTTACATATCTTGCTTCTTCTTTTCCTCAGTTCCATGTCTGTTAAATGAGATAAGCATTTTTTCATCTCATGAATTTTTGTAGCCATCACTATTTCTTATGAAGTATTTGGATGCCAAAATAATGGGAGCTATAGAAAAATCTATTAAGGGAATTAATAATTCTGTCCTCATAGCAGAGCCTGAAAACCAAGTAGTTAATGAAGTCTGAGGTCACAAAATGAGAGTTAAATAGGAAGCAAAACATTGACTAGTCAACCAGGAAGCATTTGCTATCCTTTCTGAGCTTCTGATATAAGCAGCGATCTTGTGGAAAATAAGCAGTTTGTAATTAAAAATGGAGTCATAACATACATACAGAAAGGAAATAAGGATTAAAAGATCTCTGGTGGTTTTTGAAGTTCTGAACACTTCTGTGATCTGATGTTCTGTATGGAAAGTGAGTGGGATTAGGTATAATTGACTTCTGCATTTCCCACTGCTGCAGTGGGAAAACAGAATTTTTAAAAATGTTAAAGATACATTGCTTTACTATTAAATATTATTTATTGCAAAATTTATATTTATAAATAGTCAGTATCATCTTATAAAATATTAAATAATTAAAAATCAATAAGTTAATAAAAAACAAGAGGGGAGGAAAGACAGATACTGCACGCAGCTTGAAGTACAGATGTATTTACTTGATGTAAATATTTTTGCAAAGAATACCCTCATTGCTGCAGTTCCATATTGCCCTGTTGCATAGCTCTTGGATGTGAAAGCAGTCAGGAAAGCATAGTTTGACAGAGTGGAACAATGCTGTGACAACAACAAGATCAGGTGCCTTTGTTCAAACTCATGGGAAGTGACTGACTGATAGGTAACATGGGTGATCTGCTGCTAGGAGTTCACTCATGTCTGTCTGTGGCAACAAAACCACAGCTGTTCAGCTCTAGCTAGGGTAGTGGTTCCTTGGCAAGGTTAGTTTGCATGGTGTTTTAACAGCCTTTGAAATATTTGTGGTAGATTTGTATATATGTGCATTTCGGTGTGGTCTTACTATTCTTTTTCTTTTGTCAAATGCTCCCATAAGTATATGTACTAAGTAATTGGTTGGTGTAATTGACCTTGTCATAGGAAATGCATGAATCTGATATCTGACTATGGGTATTTGCTATACCTCTCCAGATCTGTGCAAATCATGACTTCAAGTTTACAGGTATTATTACTCTCCTTAGTCTAGTTATAATTCAGAGATATATTTTGAATACTTCTTTATTCTTCTATTCTGTTCCTGCATATCTATCTAAGGATACGTACATTTCCATCG
Organism: Falco rusticolus; assembly: GCF_015220075.1. Classification (NCBI taxonomy): domain Eukaryota; kingdom Metazoa; phylum Chordata; class Aves; order Falconiformes; family Falconidae; genus Falco; species Falco rusticolus. The sequence continues at coordinate 87,943,948 of NC_051189.1, forward strand.
CTCTTTCCTTCCCTGCTGTTTTTTTCTCTTCTAATATTCTCACTGTGTTACAGTTAACATTTCCAGAGCAGCTTGTACTATGGCTAAACCGTATGCAACATTCAGTCTGCTTATCTGCATCCACAGGCTTCAAATGAGCAAGAAACAAGCTTTTTTAGGAGGAAAGCCTGAGTTGGTCCCATTCCACAGCATGGCTTGGGATTGCTTTGTAGGTAGGTTAGGTACAGATGTATGTGCTCTGCTAAGTCTGTCACCAGGCATGGTGTCTTGCAGAGACATTATGTAGGAGATGTAGTTGAGACAGGTTGGCTGAAAGATTCTTTTTAAGGGGTCTGATGTCATGAGCAACAACAGCAAGGGTGTCTGTGGTGCGTAAGTTCCAGCTGCCTTGAGATCAGGTGATCATGCAGCAATGAAGCACAGATGATTTATGGGTGGAAATGTATATGAAGAGTGAGACCTACCAAATACTGTTCTTGAGCCTTCTTCCACATCTATAGTCTACCAAACTGCGCAGGTGTTGCCACTAGGAACAAGCAGGGAAAAATAATATGGAGAAGTGATTATGTTTTTATAATTCAGATAGGTAGATGATGAGAGGGTTAGGAAATAAAAAGCTTGCTACCAAGATGGCTTTAATTTTGAACCTTTGTTCACTATTTCCTTTGTATAGAAGAGTGATGTCTCTGAACACTGCTAGACTTCCAAGAATCCAGGCGCTGTCCTGCTCCCTGCAAGTTGAAAGTGTTTCTGGCCTTGGTTCCTAGTGATGAGTTTTCCGTTACGGCTTTAGAATAAATGTGTAATCCTTCTGCATAACTACACACCTGAAAATGTTACAGAGACTATAAAATGAAATATTAGAGTAATATAAAAAAAGTCACACTATATTTTATTCCAATGAATCATTTAATTGGGTATTTGTCTAAATATGCGATTTATCGGGGAAACTAGAATTTTTTAAGTCCTTAAGTGTTATTTCCCATTTTATTCTTTGGGCAGGAGAATGAACTGAATCTGGCAAACTAACTTGTTGCTAAATCTCTTGCTTCTGCTTCCTGAAGTACTATTCAAAAATACATCTGATGCTCACTTCAAAAATTATTCTGCTCCCTGCTGCTGTCTGAGATGACAAAATGTATTTTTCTTGTTTATGTTCATGTATGCCTCCCACAAAGGTGAGGGCCTGTGATACCTGAGAAACCCCTTCTAGATTTATAATGAGTCTTTCTGGGTCTTCCACTAGTCCAACTCACTGCATTATAAATTTCCAGAATTCTGTTTACATTAATACTGTAATAAAGATTTTTATGGCTATCATATGCAGACATTTTTTTTTTCAAAATAGCAGGTTGATTTTGAGGCTTAGCCTGAGACATCTTAAAAGACCCCATTTTCAAAGCAGAATTCTTCTGTCCAGTGAAAATTCCATACATTTTCAACCAAATATCTTAAAATTACCAGCCGATTTTTAAATACATATAATTATCTAAAAAAATGTAGATTTTACAAATGTAAAATCTACAAATGATGAGCTTCCAGTTCCAGAAATTGGTTGTATACATAGCATAAAGCAACCATAGAATGACTCTCAGCATAATAAACTACGCGGAAGGTGAAAGAGAATGGAGGATTATGGTCTAGTTTTTCCTAAAGAAACAGAGAAGAAAAGGCAGAAAACTGTGTACCTAGCTGAAGGATGAAGAAGTTGTCATGAGACCCTTGTGAGTGCATGCGTTCTGCGTGTTTATACTGCTGTTGAGAGAAATGGGACTTTTTGTATGTGTCTGTAAATAAATGAACTACTCTGAGGTAATCCTGCTAACTTTTTTCCACAATTTCCAGTCCAAATCAAACCAAGCCAAAAGCCTAACATTTTTGTAGCAAGGGGTAATTACTAGAAATAAACAGTATGCAGCAGAACAGTAAAGTTGCTAAGCCAAGCAGTAAAAGGCCAGAAAAATCTAAAAAGTGATGTTGCATTATGCAAATAATCATAATTCTATCCTGTTATGTGTATACATTATGGTACAATCTATGATAATATCAGAGCTAGTGTTGTTGACTTCTTTTTATTTTTCCATTGGATAGATTTTTATTTTCTGCACAGATGTGCAGAGATGCTAAAGACTATCAGCTGCACACTTGAACAGACTTTTTTCTAAATGAGAAAAATAAATAGTTGCACCCATTTTCATTCTTAGACATGACTGACTGATTTTTGGCTTAAGCTTCCCAAAATACCTTTTATGAGGCACATTGCCAACATGGAAAAATTCACCAGAACAACGGAAACATCAGACAATATTTGTAACTCATTTTCAGGTGTGGTTTTGGTTGATTATTTTTTTTTTTAAACTGTGTCAGAGAACGTTGTTAAAAGGACAGAGAGCATGCTAGCTGTATTTATTGGAAACAGAGAAAAGCAGATATAGGCACTGTAATGAAACTACAGAAGCTAAAGGTAATGTAATAAGAAGTTTCTAACTGGATTAAACCAACCAGAAATAACAAGCAGATTGTTTCAGTGAATTGATACTACCTATCCAGTATCATCAAGTCCTTACTACAGACAAAGTACAACAGCATCCTAGTGGTGGATGTATAGGGAGTTGCTGGTTTCTTCTTCAGGTGTTCTTATCTAAGAAGCTATACTCCTTTCTATTAGTTCTGTGCAGTTTTCTAAACTTAAATTCAAATCAATAGCAGCTTCAGCTCAAATATCATTCCTGGACATCCAGATGAGATTAGTAAAGTAACCTTTTATGTGAAAGCAAGCAAGCAACTGAAATACACAGCTGAAACAGGGAGCTGCCACATGATATACCAAAGAAATAGCCTATCACTATAGGTTGACTAGTAGTTGGTCACTCGGTTGCATGCCACCCACAATATTAACAGTGCTTAGAGGCAACGAAGAAAAGAAGCTTAATCTGAACCCAGATGCAGAATTTAATTCTAAATACCATGTAATCCATCATTATTTGTGCTTTTGTGCATGAAAGAGGAGAGTTTGGAACAGATAGTGTCAGCCACTTCTTGCTGGAGAGCAAATCAGGATATATGCCATATACTGTCTCATTTCTTCCTAGCCAAGACCTTTCCCTTTGCTGGACCAGCCAAAACATCCTCATAGAATGTGTCAAAAGCCCCTCCCTCACCAGCAGTGTAAATACCCCTCGTATCAACATAACTAAATTTTAGAGCAGTTTTGGTAGGATACAATTTTGCGTTAGCCTCTGCTAGTTTTGAATCATTCCTAATTCTGGTTATTTTTTTCCTTTTTATGCATCTACTCATTTTTTTTCTTTCTGCTAAGAAAACAGTTCTTATTCTTTCTTCCTTCCCCCCCCCCCCCCCCCCCATGCTCATCCAAAGAAGAAATGATAAACTATTCTGTGTGTTAAGATAATTCTGATGAGGGGTGGGGTGGGCGTTTTTCTTTTCATTTGTTCTTTCTTTGCTTGATAAAATCTGAACTTTGAACACCAATCACATATTCCAGAATGGGTACTTGTTATACCAGATTTCAAACAAAAGCCACAGGAGACTTCACTATACAGGAGTCATTGAGAAAGCTGATTGAATTGTGAAGGGCACTCAGATTCCTTTGTTTGAAAGTTTTGCAGGATTCTTCAGTTATTTTAAGAGCTGTAACAACCTGAGGCTGGATTGAAGACTATCTTGAAAGGATGAAACTTAAAATAATCAGAACTCATATTTATGAAAGTTACTTTGATATCAGGATATTACTCATACTTTAGCAACAGAAGAGATGACACATGACTAGACTTTTGGATATGCCATAGAGCTTAGATTGGACTTTTAAATTTGTTTTATTTTTCCATCCCTGAGTATTCTGGTGCCTGGAACTGGGGCAGGCAGTGGCTACTGCTTCAATGGAGATTGATCTGGCTCACAGGAATACCCTTTCCTGCTGTTTTATTTTCCTATCGGTTAACTATTATTAAAGTTAACTAGGTAAGAATAGAAAACCAAGAGGAAAACCCAGCTAGAAGTTCATTTTTCTTTGTCAGCTCAAATTCCTCTGGTTAGAGATTCAGGCAGCAATTGTATGTCCCATACCTGCTGCTACTTTTCTTTTACCTCTTAATGAATCCCTGCAATGAGGCAGTAGCAAATTAATTGATTTCCTGCATGTGTCCCAGGCTTTGCTATTGAATTTAGAAGGAAACTATATAAAAAGGTGTAGAGAGGAGGTTGGTTCCTTACTTTTTAAATTATTTGTTTATTGGTGGGGATTTTTTAATTGAATGCTTGTTTTATTAAAGTTTTAATTGTTCCCATTAGGTATTTCTATTTTAAAGATGTACATAGAATATTTATATAACTCAAGAGAAGAGAGAAAATTGGAGGAGGGGTGATATTCTTTAATTTGTTACAAATGTGCAGGGATGGGTCAATTGATAACTGATAATAAAATTTTAATTGTAGTGATAAAGCTTAACAGGCACTAACATGAAATGTATTGAGGTTTTTTACGTAATTCACATGACAAAAATATACTGTATTGAGTTGGATTTGTTTGCAAGCATGATCAAAATGGGAACAATACTGTCTTTTTTAATTTTCTATTTTATATCAATAGATTATGGCTTAGAGCATAGATACGTTTTATACCGTAATCAGGATGTAACATCTGCTGGCTAGAAAAGGAATAAGGACTCTTTGACTTGGGAGATTTTTGGCTTCCAACTGTGTCACTGACATAACAACTCTATCGCTGCTTTAAAAACAAAACAAAACAAAAACAAGCAAAAAATCCCAACAACAACAAAAAAGGCAATCAAAAAAACCAGCCAAACAACAGCTCTAGCCACTAGATAGTCATCCTGCTCATTTTGTTACCCCAGATAGTGTGCTGTGGTCCTTTCCCTTCTTCCCAGTTCAGATAGCATTTTTAATATTAGGATGAGCTTTGGATAAGCTATCCTTTAAAAGGGAATTTAATAGGAACCTATGTATCCCTGGCAAATCCCATTCTTATTAGTGGCTTCTTCCTGTCTAGAGGAAACTGCATTCCTTGTGTGGTTTCTAAGCTTGTTCCTTCCTGCAGGCTTTCAGTCTGCATCTAAAATGTTGGAGACTCAGAGCTGTTATTGCTTTGTCGTCATTCAAAAGTATGTTTCAACACTCATCTCTGTTTAAGAAACACATTAAAGGAGATACTTAGTTTGCAAGATGCTCTGATCTTAATTATTTTTTTTAATATTCTGAAAGAGGTTTTAATGTTACAGACAATATTTATAGGAATATTTTAAATAAACATATTACAAAGAAGAAAAAAGAAAGCATAGATGTGTGCTAATCATACTGTAACTGAAAGAATTCATATAGGAACAAGAAAAGTATGGTGACTCATATCAGATGTAGTAGTTTTCCCATAACCACATTGATATTTTTCTGTTTCTACTTGCAAAACTTAAATGAGGTAAAAGATGGAATTTAGGGTTGCTGTTTGTCTTCAGCATGCATACAGCAACTGCGGCTCTGTTTGACTCTGCAGCTTTCTCTTCCAGTGGAAAAACTAGGAGACATTAGCTAGCTTAGAACAGGCATAGCAGAGAAATAGAAAAGGGAGAGGTATAATAGGAATTGTAGTAAGCTATAACAGCCTTTCATGGTGTGTGTGTGGGGGGGGGAAGCAGTAAATATGAAATGGAGACAGAAGATGAGCAGGTGTGTGTACAGTAATTTCTAGATCCTTGCAACTGAGAAAATTACATGAGTGAGTTGATCGGTACTTGTCTGGAGTGAGCTGTGCTCAGAAAACCAAACTATAATTAATGAGGGCAAGGACTAGGACTGTGATCGAGTAGGAGAGGACCTTCACTTTGCTGTTCTTTGTTGCCCTGGCTTTGCTAATAGTCTGCAAGTAGGAATAAGCATTTGGGAAGGGGTAGGAAACAGATGGTAATGAGAAAAGAGTCATGAACGTGAAAAAAGATCAGATTGTTTGCATGTGGTTGTTACTTAGTGCAGAAGCTTCCTGGTATAATATCTGCTATAGCGCTCAATTTTTAGTGCTACGGAACTGTCTTTCCTAGGGCTTTTGTGTGTAGGTTATTCCTGATATTCAGTAGTTGTGTCCCACAGTTGTGCAAAATGCTGATTTATCTTATAAGCATCTCCACAATAGGATCTATTTATTGAAGCAAAACTTTGTGTCTATTCCCTTTAAGTCATGACAGAATGGTTACTAATCAGGTCTTTTAGAAAAAAACAGAAATGGGAGTATGTAATCAGTCGGGGGGGGGGGGTATTTTAATTTTTGGTATAAGTTACAGAGCACTCAGGTTGTTCAAAAATTATGTCATTCTATGTATGTCCCAGCAATGGCTGCTAATGATAGGTAGAAATCATGAAACTGACCCACAAAAGAGAGGATATTTTTAAGTATCTGTGTACTTACTGGATATTTAAAATTACTGGGTTTATATTGACTGCTTGTTCTCATTAATACGACTACAGTAGGGCTGCTTATTCTCCTGCAAGTATTGACAAAACTACAATGATCGTTACTTCTATGTGTGTTTGTTTAAATATACCTCTCTTAAAAGGTATTTTTCTCAAAATAAACCCTTTCAATGTATTAATTTCTAAAAAAGATTTATGTAGATTAATAGAAGAACTATCAAATCTGTTAGCTTGATAAAAACCCCTTCTTTTTATAACTGAAGCCAGGCTTTTAGTGGAGGATAACTTTAACAAAGTTAGTTCAGATAATTTTAATAAAACTTCTCTGTGTTTTTTTTTTCTTTTACTTTTTTAAGTAACCAAAGCAATGAAATAAAATGGAGAATAGAAGAGTGTGGAAAGCAGAATTGTTTCAAACTCATTAATTGGCTTTGAAATCTTAAGTATTACTTAATTCCCCTTTTCTCTCTCTACTGTACTATTTCAGTGAACTCCTTCACAAGTTTTCTGTAGAGATTCAGAACACAGACTTCATATCTGCCCCACACTTTATGTAATCTTTCTTCTAGACTACCGAAGTATTCTACTTAAAACTACCTTTTGGAAATAACAGGATAACTTAATCTGTGGAGTTCTGGAGGCTAAAAACTATTTGTCTTTTTCTTGAAAGAAAACTGTAGGGACTGACTTGTACTAATTGAATTTTCTGTGGGCATGTCTGTATGGTTAAATTAATGCCTAGCTGTACTGTTAAGCCAGCAAGCCCAGGCTATGCTAGATTTCATTCTTTGAAAAACTCTAAAATGTGAGAAAAGTCTCTCCTCCCTAATGTGCTTGAAATCTCTTTCTTATTATGCATAGCATGCCATGTAAAACATTGGACTGGGAGGCAGAAATGGATTCCTGGGTGCAATAAGAAACATCTGAGCAAGGGTAGCTTCTTGAATAGTCTCTCTGCTGTAATTTGCAGCTAGTCCTTTTCCATAAAAATCGCTGCTACAGATGCTTTCAATGAATTGTAAGTAAAGGGCTGCTGTAGTCAACAAGTGTTCACCCAGTCAGAGACAACTGATGGATGACTGAACAAGCTGTTTCTTATTGCTAGTGTGTTGTCTGCTGCCATCTCCAGCTGAGATACTGTTCATGGCTGCTTGATAATTTGCACACTACAGCAGCAGGTTGGGATGCTTACAAGTTAAAGCTCTGGACCAGGCCCAGCAAAAAGTTGCTGGAGGCACATTCTGTGTGGTATGCTTATTGATGTAGCTAGACCTGCTGCAGTAACCTACTGTCTATAACTACTGTATATAACTAAGCTGATGTAAGTTAATAACCAGGGCTCTTTGTGTGGACTTACTTGGTTTTCCCTGGTATATCTGCATACAGAAAATCTGTGTGAACATCACAAGACACAGGATGCTATGGCTATCTTGATCAGCAGTTTCCTCATAAATACTCAATACAGTGTGCAGGTTGCTGCTCAAGTTTTAATATGAAATTTCTTCTGTGTGGATACCCAGCCAAGGTTAAAGTACGTAAAGTTAGTCTCCTAAAATGTAAGGAAGAGAACAAAGTCTGCAGTTTTTTAGCACTGAAACCTTGACATGGTCCAGGGAGAAATATAATTGATGGCTTTCTCTCCACCTTGTTTTCTTTTTATGTTTTTGCATATCTCTCACCTATTGGTTTTTATCTTAAGGGAATAATCATAATCACCCCATTAAAAGGGAAACGAAAAAAGTATTAGTCCACAAAGGTTTAAAAAAAGAAAAAATCTCAAGATGCAGGAACGAGACCCCTAGCAAAGCAGAGCTTACCCAGTTTGTTACAAAGTGCAGCATGTATAACGACTGATCCAAGAGGCAGATTTTGTATTTGTCAACAAAATGCAAGGGTCTCCCAGTACCAAGCAAACAGGCTTATGCTTTTTATTTGGGATTTGCTGAATTTAAGCAAATTAGGGAAACAGGCCCTGTCAGGAAAGCTGTGGGATAGCCTCACCTCTGTTACAGCAATCTCTGTGATGCGGAAAAGCACCAAGTCTCCAAGATGGAGAACACTCTACTAACAAGGAGTCTTTTGGATGAGATCCATGCTCCAGCTGAGATCAGTGGCATCTTATACTGAAGGTACAGCAGAGGGGTGGTCACAACTAGGAAGAAGCAAGTGGTAGTAATGGGAAATTCTGTGATACATGGGGTTTTTGACAGCCACTAGGAATGCAATGGTAACTTGTATGTTAGGCACAAAAGTAACAGATGTGAGATGTCTATTCAGGAACATAAAGAACAGACAGTAATTATTGTTTGTGTTGGTACCAGCAGGTAGGCATCACAAAAACCTAGGGAAGGTGTTTAGCAGTCTAACTTGGCTGCTTAAGAGACCAGGGTCCAGGACCTCTGTAGGATCATCCATGGTTTTATCCCAAGTGCCAGGTGGAGATTTAAGTATATTAGGAACTGAGGAAACTTTCTGGACAAGAGGAAACCATATAGGAAGGATGGACTACATCTTAATCATAATGCAGCCAGGCTGATGGTACTGAGTTAGAAAGGTTACAAAGGAATATTGAAACTTCGAAATTGAGGGAAAGCTTAAAGGCATAGAACATCACTTGTTTTAAACTGATGTGAAAAATATCCAATGCATTCCTGAAATGTCTGAGAGAAATAAGCAGCGCACACACAAAAAAATGAGGTAAATTAGCTCACCTACAATGCCAAATGATTTTTCTGTGCAACATTAAGTGATGGAGTGAATGTAAAAGCTTTGAAGTATTTTTATACCAGCCTAAATTCTGAAAAGTAGGATAGAAGTATTAGAAAGTATGACATTAAGTGACACCTGCAAGCAGGCATTTCGGAAGGAGAAAAATCAATAGGATGCGATGCTACCACGCTACCAACTTTACAGCAAAGTAGTTTACACTGACAGCAAGGTGAAAGGCTCAGCATGTGTGAAAAATTATGTGAGTGTACTGCAACAAGTTTTAAAGGAATAGAGAACAACTATGAAATCCTTGTGGGTAGAATTCCCAGATTCTAATTAGAAGATTGTATTGATTGTACTGTTCATACCATAGTTAGGAGAGATAATGAACACAGTGTTAAATAAAATCAGTCAAATTGCAATTTTAAGGCAGGTAGCAATAGTGGGAAATTTCAGCTATCGCATACAGGTCAATTAAGTTTTTAGATGCAATAATTAGCTGTTTCTGAAGCAAATGACTTAGAACAAGAAAATAAGCTGTTCTTGTTTAGACTGAGTGTTGCTTAACACAGTTCTGAGCTGCTCTGTGGTAGTTCCCATAGTACAATTAGGTTTAATGTTGTAGCAGGAGACAACAGGCAAAACAAATCCAGTGCATGCATATTCAATTTTAGGAGTTGGAACTACATGAAAATGAGAAGCATTGTCAAAACCAAACACCCTCTAAAAGAAGCAGTGCAAGAAAATGCAAGCAGTGTGGAGGCTGTTAAAAATCCCTTTTATTATAAGACCATGTAAGTCGCAGTTCAAACAGAAAACAAATAAAACCAAAAGGCCAACATTAAAAAAAATAAAATATGGGAATTAAATTTTCAAGTGAGAAGAACAGGAAAGCTCATAAGATATTGCAGTTCACATGCCTGAGCTAATATGGAGAAGTTCTTTAAATACTTCACAACCAGGGAACCAGCTAGGTAGCTGGTGGTACTGCTTGATGACAAAAGAGCCAGAGGTGCGGTAAAGAAGTAAGGTGAATTCTTTACATTGTTCTTTGCTGCAGTAGGTATTTGATAGATTCCCAGTGACCCGTTCTTTTAACAGACAAAGTAGAGAAGCTAGCTCATTTTGAAGTAAATATACGGGTTACATTAGATCTGATAGACAAGTTGCATTAGGTAAGGCTAGGAAGGTATTCACTAGAGGACTCTGAAGGAAAAGGTGTGAAATTACTGACCCTGGTCTGCAGCCCAACATTACAAATAGCTGCTATACCAGAGAAGTGGAATATTGCCACTGCAATCCTATCTGCAAAAGGGCTCTAGAGGATGTCCTGTCAGCTACAGAGCAATGAAGCTGGTGTGTGTAAGATAGCAGAATCTGTAATAACAGATATAAGCACGTGGGTAAATGATGTCTAGGACTCAGCATGGTTTCTGTAGAGGGAGGACCTGCCTTGCTAACAAGCTGTGTAATACTTCTGTGAACATGGCAGAACGTGGATAAAGGGAATACAGTGGATATAAAGAAGAAAGTAAATTGCCATGGTGTGACTGACTAAACCCCCGGGGTGGAATGTGATTCAATGAATAAACCTCTATGAGGGAAGAATTATCAACAGAGATGGGCAAGGGTGATGTCTCCATGAAGCCCAGAGAATAATGCAAAGAAGCTGACTTCTGTCTTCACTTAAAAGGGACTACAGGCTGGCTGTTGTTTTAGATGAACGGTAGTTGAGAGGATTAACTGGAGGTGTAAATGTCTCTCTGAGTTAGCCAGACCAGAACAGGGGGATTGAATATGTGGTTCAGCCCAACACAAAGTATAAAAACCAGCAAAAGTATTTGGAAGACAGTAACACTATTGAGCTGGTTTCAGCCCATGTGTTTCTCCCCAGTGATTTGGGATGCCCAGCATCATGACAGACGTATCTTAGAGACAACACTAGTAACGAGAATCACTTTGGTATTGCAATTGCTATGTTACTAAGTGTAACTTACACATGTATTGTGTTTTCAGTATAGTTTGTATTGGTCTGCTAAACCAGAACCTTCATGTGACATCATATATCTTCAAGTAAATTTGATTTGGGTTATTAGACATAGATAATCTAAAAGAGCCTGGTCAAAGTATATTGAACTCTGACATACGGTTTTGGGGGAAGGCCTTTGTTGTACTGAAGGCTGGTTAAAGGGGAAGAAGGGTAGGGCTTAGCGATCACTTTTCAGGGTAAGGGAGGGAGGATGGGGCAGCAGTGTTCTGCAGGGTTGATAATGGAATTGGTTTTATTTAACTTCAGTAGTGACCTACAAAAGAGAATGAACAGTGAAACTTCCAAGGTTGCAGATTATAGTAACCTCTGAAGTAAGCCAAAAAACCTGCTAATGTTAAAGAAGTCTAAAAGAACCTTGTAAAACCAAGCAAATGGTTTTTGCATAGATAACTAATGCAGGCAATTTAACCCAGGCAAAAGCATTTTAAACCATGTCTAAATGATGTCAAAATCAAAACTGGAAGCTATAACACAGCAAGGAGATTTTGGATTGACAGTTCTGTGAAAAGTTTGGTTCAGTGTACTGTGCACTACCCCTACATCAGTGCTCAATATTGGGCTGGTTTGAAACCTTCCTACATAGTATGGCTGTTTTAGAGACAGAAGCTGGACTAGATGCTTACTACGATGTGCCCTTGTTTACTATGGTTTTGATTACATTCAGATAATGTGCAGTGTTAGGCAGTAACAGAAGACTGACAGTAGTCTCCTTATGGAGTGACACAAGTCCAAATCTTGCAATGCTGTTCCTTCGTATCTTGGATGATGAGGCAGTAGAACATTGAACTACAAGACATGCAGGTAGTATGACATTTTCAGGTTTAGAAACACCAGCATGAAATGTGGGCAACTGACAATTATTTTATCACAGCATAAAATAAGTTCCAATGTGTTGTCTGAACCATAATGATTAGCCAAGCGTTCCTAGTTGATTCTGAATGTACTAACTTAAATATGAACAGAACATCACTTGTACCCTTCCTTGGGCAAAAAGTATGCATATATTCCAGTTATTGCAGTTGACTTAATGACTGGCTACTTGGATGCGTATTAAGTCCTCAATACCAAGCTGCTTTTCTGTATTAAGAATCTTTGTGATATTTCATTAATATTCATTGTTAATTAACACTTACAGAACAGAGAAGGAAATGTGCAGTATAGTATGCTTTTTTCATCATTCAAGCTTCATTGGTTCAACACTTTTTTCAACTTATTTTCATAATATACTCTACCTATGAAGAGCAATACTTAGGAGAATTATTCTCATAGCTCATACTTTTATCAGGCTGTTTTTGTTAAAACATCCTAAACCACTGTTCATATCTTCTCTATTACGACAAATCTTCAGGAGTTTATCTGTATGCTATTCTGCTAAGCTGTTGCACAAGTCACTTTTCTTACACTTGTGTCCTACTAATGTTGCTATATGGGTCAAAGTCTAAGAGATATATTATAGCAAAGTTTGAAGCAAAAGATTTTTATCTTCTATTGGACCAGCTTATACAACCTGGGAAAAAAAAAAAAAAAAAAAAAAAAAAAAAAAAGCAAGATTTCTTGAACAGCAGTTCTTCCTGCCATAGGAAGTCATATTGGTATTTACAACAATTCCCCTGCCCTGCAAGTTTTTATTTATACGTGTGTAAAATATTCAACAGAGGAATAAGTAAAACAACCAAACCTCCCCAATCCCAAAGATTATAAATTGAAAACATTTTCTTTCCCCAAAATTATTTTCCTCTTGTATGAATATTAGTTTAATTAAAAAAAAAAACAAGCAAACCACACCCAACTTAAGAAAACAAACCAAACCAAAACAGAGCATTTAGAGTTCTTGTTGAAGGATGAATCAGTAAAGTTGTCTGGAAAGAAAAATTATATAGAGGAAAATATTCCCTAAATTACAATATCTATCTTCAAATCTGTGGTGAAGACAAATGCCCCACAAAATTTCAGTAATAATGAGAAAATATGGGAGTTAAAACTTCTCAGAAAAGAACTGGTGCTGTGCTATCTAATGAGAAATCTCTTCCTGTGCAAGCGGCTGAAAAAGGACTTATCCATCCTCTAGACCTTATTTAAAGGGGGGGGGGGGGGGGGGGGGGGGGGGGGGGGGGGGGGGGGGGGGCGGGGAACGAACAGATTTCAAAAGTTTGTCTTTTCAGTCTTTTGATATTTCATTCTTAAAGTATTGAAGAAAGCAATCTTTCTGAGAAAAGGAAAAAATAGTGTAAATTTTGTTTGTGAGTTGAAATCTGGATAAAAATCTTGCTAGGTTTATATACTGTGTGTCTATTGCACAAAAGGTCAGCTGTTGTTTTGGCTGACTTTCTTAATATAGTAATATTTCACAGCTGGTAATTTGCAGCCAGTAATAGCCAGATGGTGCTTTTTCTAAGGTGAATTTAGGGCATTTTGAGCAGTTGTAAATGTGAGACTCGTAAAAGCAAAAAAACCCAGAGTATTCTAGAGCTCTGTGTTTCTGGGTTCAACAGCATGCCTAATCACAGCCAAGATTAGATGTGTTTTATGTGGTAGCCTGTGAAAGGGGACCTATGATAATTAGACATAACTAAACTTTTATTTCTGACCTCTGTCAAATTTAAACTTCGACTCACAGAGCTCATTACTCTCCTCAGAATGCTTATTTTCAGATTTTCTGCAATCTTTGTAGCTATTTTGGTAGACTTTACTTTAAATCACTGCCTCATTATGCAAGGTATCCCTGGTGTTTGTGCAAAACATTTTATTATCAGACACTAATGTTATGAGCCTTTTGGAGCACTGGAACAGGAGATAAAGGCATGGATCTGAAAATGTGTATATCTCAAATAAAATTGGTCAAAAAAAAAAAAAGTGGAGGTATGACTAATATGTTTACCTTGTGTGTGTTTACCATATTCATGTGGCAGGACTATGTAGTCCTAACTTTTAAAGAAACCTGCTTGTGAAGAGTGAAATTCTGTTACCATACTCATATCCAAGCCTGAAATGTTTATAATGGGGAAGGGAATGGTAAACAATGAGCTTCATGGATTTCTTGCCAGTTGGTAGTCTTATCTGAACTTTATTTAAGGTAAGGGCTTTGTCAGGGTAATCTGCCCTCAGGTCGTATCAGGGTTAGACCCATTTTAGCTTAAAGCAGACCTGAAACTAAGCAACACTTCATCTCTCTAGCCTTTAGCAACCTTGTCAAGATGTGTATATACATGAGTAAAATATGATGTTGAAAAGAGTCAAGTGAAGTAATATTGTTACTCTTGGATTTCAAAGAAAAAAATCCTTGTCTTGGTGAAATATATTACCTTCAGAGTGTTTTGTTTGGGTTTTTTTTTTTTTTTTTTTTTGTCCAGTGAGCAACAAATTTGCCAACATCTATTTGTAAACCCTCCTTGCAATTCAGCTAATTATATGTTCAGTGGCAAGAAGACAGAACATTGGACTACAGGGATCTGGTTGGCTATGGAGTCTAATCTCCCCCAGCTGCAGTCAACGAACCACATGTATTCTCTCATTTAGTGGGAGAATATGAATACCAAGAAAAGAAAGTACTGCCATTCCATTGCAAACGGGACAGAAGTGAACAGATCAAGCAATATATATAAGAGAATTAAAAGAATCAATTTCATAAGAAGGCAAATCTGCACTGGAATTAATATTTAACGAGGTCTGGTGGGAAGTACGGAAGACTGGTTATATCTAAAGCTGTATAGTACACTTTCTTTTTTAACTGAAAAACACACTTTATAGCTGAATAACGAGATCTTTTTTTTGTTGTTTTAAATTGTTTTGTTGTGTATATCCATAATGTTTGTATATCTGTACATTTTCATGAAGGTGGAGGAACTTTTGAATTGTACTTTTGGCCAAATGAGGGTTATTATCTTCCTGAGACCACAACTCATGCCTGTTGTCACCCAAAAGACCTGAAGTTAGCATACTTGATGTGTCCTTTTACAGCAGCAGGGAACACAACTCCTTCAAGTGGTGAGAGTGCTGCATCTAATAACCCTTTCTGTGTAACTTTCCTAGAACATCTAGTGAAAAGCATGGAAACGCTCAGATAATAGAAGTCCAATGCTTCATAAATGTTTTGGCTTGATGGTGCCTGCCTTCCTGGGGAAGGGGTCAGCCTAAATGGCATAAGTCATACAGTTGGCTTTCCCCTGCATACTCTTCTAGGTGGGTAGATGGGGGAAAATAAATATAGAGGGGTGCAATGGACACTTGGAAATGTTGTACAAGAACACTTACATAATGTCTTGAAACTTAGGGATTTTGTTGTATCTGCTTTTAAGCAATGTGATTATTGGTGTTTCTTTCCTTTCTGCTTTTAAACCTTAAGCAGTTATATCCAGGAACTCTGTCTTGGTTTTGGCAGTTACAGTAATCCTCTGTTTGGAACATAAAGTAGAACTCCATAATGCAGACAAATATATTAAATCTATATCAACAAATTCCTGCATATAAAGAGACACACAAAGGGAGGTCATTGTGTGGTTGGGATCTAGGGGTAGTTCTTGTTCTTGCAAGCTGCTTCAGTGGCAAATCAGGTGTGCTATTGAAGTGTACCCAAACAAGTCATGATGTATTTCTAACTGGTGAGCTTCTTTTGAAAACTTATGTGGCTGTAAGTGTTGTTTGG
The DNA here is from genome assembly GCF_015220075.1 of Falco rusticolus. Taxonomy (NCBI): domain Eukaryota; kingdom Metazoa; phylum Chordata; class Aves; order Falconiformes; family Falconidae; genus Falco; species Falco rusticolus. Next base: position 87,959,787 of record NC_051189.1, read on the forward strand.
TAATGTGTAAGGGTATCTATCTTGTGGAAAATATATTTATTCAACACTTGATAATTTATGGGAAAAATATTTTTTCCTTAGACAGAATATCATACCAAGGTTTTATATTCCCCTGTTTTAGTATCTGATGACATTATACTGTGTCATTTTACAACTAATTGCTGGAGGAAGATGCCAATAAATGAGGTCATCATATCCCAATTACACTCAGATGCTGTGTAAGAGAGAGGAGGAAAGACCAAAAAAAAATACCGGAAGACGTGTTTTCTTCTAGGAAATATCATGTTGGCGTTTTGTATGACATTTGTGTTATATATATTTGTTTTTAATTGAGGGGTTTGTTGTGGGTTTTTGTTTTGTTTTGTTTTCATTCATGTTTGGACACTGCTGAATGACTGTTTCCTGCAATACAGAGACAGAAGGAGGAAATGCATGGCTGGAAGACAAAGATTTATTAGCCAAAAACTGCAGGGAACTTAGTGGTGCTGTAAGTAAATGTCTAGCCCAGTGGCACCCCAGTGAGGGTCAGACCTTTGAGGTGAAGTAGCCATCAGAATGAAGTGAGCTATCCTACAGGATATGTAGGACAGGGAGAGATTACCAGCAGGAAAGGAATGAAATCTATTTGTGCCTCCAGGACACTTTGTTATAAATTTGATCCATTTATGTTTCTAAAAGGCTGTTTAAAACCCTAATTAGCAACAGGAAACCAGAAGGACTTGAACTGTAATCCATTGCTTTGTTTAATGTGGAATGCGGTGAATCTTGCCCAAAGCCACAGACAGCAATAGGAAAGCTGTTTGTGTATAACAAAGTGAAATGTGTGTTGTCCTTAACCTTAGTTTTTTTCCCCCAAGTCTTTAAGTTAAAGAACTAATTTGAGCAAGAATTCATTCATTTTACCTAACTATAGCCTAGGAGGAATTTGGGCAAAATTGCTAATAATCATATCTCTAAATGTGAAGTTGCTATTTGTACAAAGACTGCCTGAGCAAAACTACTCTTAACAAACCTAAGTCACACAGGATATAGTTTCTAACTGGAGACGGCAAAATGCAGTGTGTGACTAGCACAAGTTAACGTATGTTTTAATATTAAACAAGGTAATGGTACTATGTGGATGGAAAGACTAATTGTAACTAATCAGCAGACAACCGAGGATTTTTATATACTGATTTTTCACAAATATTTGGCTTTTTAAAAAAATCAGATGGAGGAGGGAAAGAGCAAAGTAAAAGTTGTTGGTATAGTGTATTTAAAATTTTATTACTGCTCTAGTGAACCAGCCAACTATTGAATCTCTCTGAATTTTTTTCTTTAACAGACACTTAAAAATTTGTTATGGAGATTTTGGAAATACGTATATGTAGGAGGAACAAAGATACTAGCACCTGAAGGAAGAATTTGTGAGTGTGGAAAACTGTAGAAGCCAGACCTTTACATTTATTTCGTGCAGGGTTTGTTTGGGTACTTTTTCAGGTGGTGGTGGTGGTTGGGGTTTTGTGATTTCTGTGTATAAATACATGTGTGTGTACATATACGTATATACACACACACACAAAGACAACTTTTATATACATATATATCAACATACATAAGTAATAGAGTAAAAATGTCCCCAAATGATCCTAAGTGAATGCAAGAGATACGTAAGTGGAATTACTTCACAAGCTAGAAATGGATTTGAAGTTTTAAGCTGTACCCAGAGATGAAACTTATTTTAACCTTTGCAAAATTTGTGCATGCTATTTGTATCATCTCTGTATTTCTTTTTTTTTTTTCCTGACGATTCCTCTGTGTTGCTGTGTTCCCAGCTGTAGCAGTACTGCAATGTGAGAAGAAGATATAAAAATAGCTCCTCTTCTTGGTGAAAGTCCACATGTTCAATTTCATTGTCCAAACTTTTCAGAAATTAAAAAAGAAAAAGACTGGGTGAGAGAGATTATTCATACCCTTTCTAAAAGGGGGAAGTTTTTCTTGGGGTTTTTTGGTGGTTTTTTTTGAGTGGAAGGATTATTGTTTTTAATCATTAGCTGAAGACACTGTAGATCATATGTTAGGCTGTCTTCAAGTCAGTGGGGTTCAACATTTGAACATCATGTTCTTTGTATTGCAACATCTCTGTTGAAGTTCTGTATATGAGCAGTAATAGTAAGATTCATTAAAATACTTCCTTTAGTATTGCTTCTGTAAATTTTTTTTTTCCTTCTCTTTTAAATCAGATGCTGACGTTAAAGGTAACATGGAAACTTGATTAGTTCAGGTTTTTACAGAATTTTCATCTTGAAGCATTTCTCTTCAAACAACTGTCAGAAGTTGATTTCCACCCCCACCCCCCCGCCCCACACACAAACACAGCCTTTTCCCTTTTTTTTTTTTCTTGTGTTTTGTTCTCTTTTCAGTTTCACACATGTTTCCGATACAGTGGCAGTCATGGTATCATGCCCCTCTTGGAAAAAGTGTTTATTTTACCAAAGCTGTCTGTCATCTTTAACTTATTTGCCAATGGACCTCTGATCCCTCAGCATGTGTCTCCAACATGATGTTAATATTTTCAGCTGTCCAAACCAAAGTATTACTGTAATTGCACAGAATCGGCTTTTCCCCACTCTAGATTGCTCTTTCTCTTATAGGTCTAGATAGTATTTAAAGCTAAACTTGTATATTTATAATTCCCAGAATGGTCTGGAAATTAATTGAAAACTGATAAATGACAAATTTGTTCCATCTGAGGAACAGGTTGACACAAACCAAAAAATCAGAAATGCTGTAACTGGCACATCAAAAAAAGAAGAAAAAAAAATCTCAACGGGGAGTTCTGATTTTTTCAAAAACTAGGAATAATGCTGGGTTTTCGTTCCCCCCCACCCCCCATGTATTTAGCTCCAGCTACTTACCTTTTCAAATATACAAACAATAACCTTACACATAATATTCCTTGAACCACTAGCAATCTCTGTGCAGTTGTTCTGTGGAAGCCATCAAACAATCTTTGATGAATTAGAGGGAACATTCCTTTACTGATGTTTAGGTATTTTTGCTTCATGAATCTGCCAGTCCTTACTCATATGAAAGGCAGTATTCATAAATATATTTATCTATTTAATTATTTTCTGTATTTTGAGAATCTGAGTATGTGCTACAGGTGGTACTTGGGCTTCCCTATTTCCCTCCCCCCCCCCCCCCCCCGAAGAAAGATAATTCATGATACCTGAAAGTAAGGCTCGTTTTTGTGGAAGAAGAAAAGATCATAATAGTTTGCTAAGCAACGTTGTTGAGGTACTCTCTCACTTAGTGTGGCAATACTTTTGCTTCCCCTGACATGCTTTTGTCACACAGTTGGATTAGCTTAAACAGGCTGCTTTGTGGTTTTGACAAGAAGTAGTTCAGTGCACTGCTCATTTGCATTTGTCTGTTGGTGAAACTGATGAATGACATTGGCGTTTGCCCTTTAGAAATCAAGCTACTTTCTATCACAGTTTGAGATACCACCTCATTTTCTTCCTATCATAGCATATGTGGTCATCTAAGTACTTGAGTCCTTTATCCATCAACATCAAACCTCAGACAGTAGTGAGGTAACTGATACTTCATACTGATTTTTATTTCCAAATAAGAAAATAGGGATGAGGGAGAAGTTTATTTCAATTTCTGGGTTATTTTTATTCCTACTTTTTTTTATTTTGTGGGTTTTAAAGGGGAAATATCCCTGAGTACACTAATGCCCAAAAATACTTGGGAATGATCCTCTATAAAATAATGTTAGCTGTAATGTTGTCCGGAAAGAACCTCTTAGAATGCATATTCAATAGCAGGGAATTGAGAAGTTGCAAGGAGCCACGAGATGTGACCAAACCTTTTAAAGGGGGTAGACTTTCAAACTCTGCACTGCCTGCCCACCCTTTAGCTTTATTTGCAGATATGCTGAATAACAGAAGCTGTTTTTTAAAATTTTGTTCTCTTCTGTGTATCTCAGCCTTGTTATTGTTGACATTTACCTGCTTTAAAAAGTCTTATATAATGTTTTTAAACAAGGAAACAAACTTTGGTCAGCAAAAACTTGATGAATATTTACTAGTTCCATACAGCTTCTTTTTACAGAAATAAAAGGAGAGAAATTTGTTTGTATAATCCAAATGCTGAGACACTGAGCAGTAGGGAATATTTCTGGAAAATTTACAGCTAAACTTTAGGAAATTTCTTCAGTAGAGAAGTAATCAAAGAGCTGGGGGTTATACACAGGCAGGATTTATAACATTGGCCTTTCTCAGTGTGGGAAGGAGTTAGTTCAAGGTTTAAGTACTTCTACATTTGAAACACTATTTGAAAATTCAAAAGGCAAATTTACTAGCCTAGATTTTAAAAATACACACATGCTATAGCTCTCTTGTACTTTGACAGCTCTAATTATGACGCCTTGGGGAACCCATGTATAACTTATGAATTCAGAACAATTCAGTGCTATTTGGATCCCGTGACTCCTAGGATTCATTGGCTCATCCATTTGATCAGCTTTATATTGTGTCATGTCCTGCTTACAGGACAAAATGAAAGATAACATTAACTCAGAACATTACTGGCTTTGTTATAAGACATGCTTAAAAAACTGAATGAATAGAATAGCGGTAATCTTCAAAAATTTTCTGTATGGAGTAGCAATTATAAAGCTGAAATCTTTCAGGAGAAAAGATTTGTAAAGAAGAGTTTGTAAGCGCTGTCGGACTCTGACATGTGCCAACTGAGGTAGTAAAACCTTTGATGTCCAAACCTGAATCAACTTTAAAGAAAGTAATTTTCAAGAATAGAAATGTTGACAGCTGCTTTGAAAAAGAGAGACTTAGATACAGAAAAGACTACATCTACAAATGGTGCTTCATTTTTATTTTGTGTGTGTGTGTGTATGTGTAAGAAATGTAATTGCATTTGAATGACTTGTTTCTGCAATGATCATCAGACTATTCCTAGATATGAACATATATTTGCTAGCATCTCTTGGTGGAAGCCTTTTGAACATCTTCATCTATCTTTTGAATGTGAAGAATTCAGTAGAAAGCACAAGAACTGTGGGGGTGGGGGAGGTTGGAATGGAAGACTTAAAATGAGTAAAGAAATTTAAGGAGGGAGATCAGTGCTGCTTAAAGCAGATAACAGAAATCTGCAATGTCTGAATGCCTTGGCATTGCACAGATGGGGTAAGGGGGGTCAGCAGCAGGGGGTGGGGGTGTGGGGTGTGACGGGGTGACCCTATGAACACTAAGGTCAGAGAAGGAGGGGGAGGAATCTTGAATCTTATTTCCCCCCTAGTCCTGTTGAGGACAGAGTGACTGGCTGGCTGGGCTGGTGTTGGGCAAGGACATGAGGACCGAGCATTCATTGAATCCCTTAAACCTGAATTTTACATGCAGCTCTTATTCTGCAAAGAGGTGCAGAGGAGGTAATTTTAGCTGGACACAGCGTGGTATAATGCCTGTAATGCTTGGATTCACATATACAGCAGGAGCAGTGACCATGAAGCTGGGAGATAGCTTGGCTCTTTTATAAACAAAAATATTTCGGTGGCATTTTGCAACATTGTTGCAACAGCACACTCAGCTTTAATGCTATTTCCTTGCTAAGTAGTAGGAAAAAATAAATAGACTAGAGTGAAATTTACATCCTTACGGTAGCTGATGAGGCATGGTTAGGTCCAGTGCAAATTGCTCAAGGGCCCACAGTATCTGCTGCAGCATGCCAAATACCGTAACTATGAAATCCAAATGCACTGGGAGGCTTATATAATATTTTTTCATGCATAATTTCCTATTACCTGCTGTTTTATTTTCCCATTTTCTTAAGATTAGCTTTTAGGTTTATTATGAATTACTGGTTTAATATCTGCTGTGTACTTAATAGAAAAGAAGAAAAAAATAAGCTGTTACTTTCACACTTTTACTTTTGCTATAGTTGTGATAGGATATCTGAAAAAAAGAATTATGATATTGCAGTATTTGCGGTTGTTTTTCTTATTGTTCTCTCATTTTTTGTTGTAAACAAGTGTTTTGCTCGGTATCAGAATATTACTCTTTTTCCACTGAAATTTAATTTTCAAATTCTTATTGGAATCTGTGAAGGAAAATTCAGCTTTCATTGTGGTTCTGTGGAAGGAATTATTTCTTTTCTGATTTTTTAGATGAGAGGCTTTATTTTGGCATTACTTGAGAAACAGAAAGTCATAGTAGAGTTAATTAGATGTATCTAATCTCATATATGCTGTAAACTGTTTTCAAAAAGACCTATTTAGAATAATTTAGTCAATGATTCCTACTACTTAAAAAAAAGCTTTCCTTCCTGAAATGTTGAAATCCTACATGCACCTGTAAAATGGTAGAAATAGCCATCCTTGATACTTTGTATGACTAATGTTAGGGCATTTCAGAAAGGTACCTGTGTTCAAATATGTGATTAAGCAACTATTAGCATGATGTACTTAACTGCTGAATGATGTCTGCTACAAAATGTAGACCTCGATCAGATGACAGTCTTATTGGTACCCCAGACCTTGGTATTATTTCTTTGAGTAGTACCTTGGTTACTTCCCTAGCTCTGTTGGTGCCACAAGGGTAAGCTTCTGGTCATCCTGAGAAAGTGTAAATTGATACCAAAAGATACCTATAACTCAGTCTGTCTTGGTAGTTCAGAAAAATCAATATGTCAGTACTCTCCAGGTGAATTTCCCTGTTTAATTGTCCCTGGAGGTGGTCTTTTCCTATTAATGGGATTCTTTTTTAGACAAATGGGACTCTTTGCTATTACGGACTTCACTATTCCAGTCATTTCTACACTTACAATGGCATTTTGAAGACTAGAGATCATAGCCTCACTACCCCAATGAGTTTCTTCATGCCTCTTTTCTACAACCTCAGTCATTATTTTTGAGGGAACAATGAGTTGTTTTGTGGGGGTTATTAACCAGCCCTCTCTGTTTATAGTTGCTTTAAAGAGTGATGCCAGTTGTTGATCTGCCTCGCTATAGCTGGGCTTCAGAACTGGGAGCTGTACCTTTTTTACTGGCACTAATGGAATGGTGTGTTGTTCAGCCACCTCCTTAGTGGTTTTATCAGCCAATCGATTACCCACGTTTAATATGGACTGTCCGGATTGATGTGCTTTGCAATGCATTATCACCACTTCCTTAGGATTTTTTGATATCTTGTAGAAGTTGAAGAACATCTTCCTTGTATTTAATAGGTGATCCTTGGGCTGACAACAGTCCTCTTTCCTTCCAGATAGCCCCATGGCATGGGCTATCTCAAATGCATATTTTGAATCAGTCAGTATATCTACTCTCTTTCAATCTGCTGTCTTCAAGGCTTGTCTTAGTGCTATCAGTTCTGCCCTCTGGGCTGAATCTTGGCCTTTATCACCTGTGCAGTTGTAAACATTGACTATTGGGCCATCCATCTTCCTTCTCATACAAAGCTACTACCATAAGTAAACAATTCCAAATCAGGATCAGTTAATGGTTCGTCCCTCAGATCTTGTCTGCTTGAATATACTTGTTCAATCGTTTGTAGGCAATTATATACAAATAGCTCTAAGGGTAGTCCCAATGCAGATGCTGACATCAGAGCCCTTGTTAAGTCCTTAAAGGCTGGGCACATTCAGAGGTCCACAGTAAGTGGTTCTTTTGACCCCTTCAGGATTTCATAAAGGGGTTTTAACAATAGCTCATAGCTGAGGATCCACAATCTGCACCATCTGACCATGCCCAGGAATGCTCTCAGCTCCTGCAGGGCTCTTGGTGCTGGAGTTTGGCAGTTGCTTCTTTCTTGTCTGTTCCCAGTTTTCATTGTCCTTGGGAAATCTCAGATCCTAGATACAGCACAATTTCTTTTCCTACTTGGGCTTTGCCTTTTGATACACGATATCCTCCTTGTCCTAAGAAATTTAACAAGCTTACAGTAATTTGCAGGCATTCTCCCCAGGTTTCTGCAGCCAATAAAATACCATCCATATACTGTAATTTTACTCCTTCTGGATACTCCTGTTTTCTACAATTGTAATTCCTTTGTTAGTTGATTGACAAATCTTGTTGGACTGTTTTTGCACACTTCTGGTAATACTGTCCACCTAGGTTGAGCTTTGTGCCCAGTGGTGGGGCTTTCCCATTCAAAGGCAAATACTGCCTGGCTACTTTTGTCTAGAGGTATGCATCCTTAAGATCAAGTACTGTAAACCGTCTATGTATTTCCTTTAAGGATGTCAGTAAAGTATATAGGTTAGCTACCACAGGGCAAATATCTTGAACAATCTATGATTCTTAGATCTTGAACTAATCTATATTCTTAGTTTGGTTTCTTTACTGGCAATATTGGGGTGTTATATTCTGATTTGCATTCTACTAATAATCATTAATTTAAAAATTTCAATATTAGCTTTTTTAATCCCTTCCTATCCTCTAACTTAATAGGATACTGGTTTTGGGCTTTAAAATTATTCTTACTGACTCATCCAACTTGAATCAACCTGGGATTCCACTAGCCCTTACCAAAGGGGTTACTGCATCTTCTGCCTCTTCAGGGATTTCTTCCTTTGATCTCCGTGCATTCTGTAACATAAAAATCTTTGCTTCCATACCTTAGGATTCAGGTATTAACAATTCTGCTTCTCCTTTAGTAATAACTATCTGTGAGTCTAGCTTACTCAATAAACCTCTTCCCATCAAAGGCATTGGGCATTCAGATGTATATAAAAATTGGAGAGTTACCCATTGTTTTCCTAACTTAAATTTTAAGAGTCGCAGGAAGGGTCATTTCTCACTTTTCCCTGTGGCACCAACATTTACAGTTTCTTGACTTAAGACCTCCTTTACAAGTAATGAGTACAGAATAAGTAGCTCCTGTACCTACCAAAACATCTATCTCATCATTCCTCAGCCTTAATATAACTAGATGTTCAGCTGGGAATGACTCCTCCAGCCCCCTTCAGGACTCAACACCTAATGTCATCAACTTGCAATGCAGGATCCAAGTTCCAGGCCTGAGGACAATCCCTCTTACAGTATCCCTTTTCCTTACAGGTTGCACATTGGTCCTCTGCCAAATGGTGTTGTATAGGTTGTGTGAAAGGAGGCAACCTGTCCCCTCCCCTGCTCCTTCTCAATCCCCGATACCTCTTCCTCCAGCAACTCCCCCTGGAGTCCTTGTTAGGCAGCAATTAACCTTCTCTCTCTCATGTTTTCTCTTACAATCTGTCATGTCTCCTTCTCTTTTTCTTGATTATTAAAAACACTCCATTCTACTTCCAACATTTTCCCCAGATCCCTTGAATCTGCCTCTCCTAATTTTGTAGTTTCTTTCTTATATCTAGGGACAATTGCCCTATAAAATAGAGGCCAATTGAATAGCTTCTTCTGAGCTTTCTGGATCTAGATCAGTAGATTTTCTAGCAGTTTTTAACCTTTCCATAAAAGCTGATGGTGATTTATTCAGCTCCTGTTTCACTTTATACAATTTGGACCAATTGATTGCCTTTGGCATAGCATGTGAAAAATAAATCTGCATATGACAATTCATCTCATTTTCCCTCCTGTCTGAAATAACATCAGTTGCAATGTAGTATTGTATCTTAAAGTTCCATTCTTTGGACATTTTTCTTGGTCATCAAGGCTATACTTTGGCCACCAATGATTACAATATTCTATGAGTTGTTTCCAAGTTAAAGGATTCACACCCACACCCACCTACCTCCCTTTCTCCAATGCTTCAATAAACATCCCAAGGGGGATTTCTTTAAAATACTTCCTTCAACAGATTGAGCTGTTCCCATGATAGTACACACAAACTAAATAAATGACAAAACACCTTAAACAGGACAATACAAAAATCTAAGACAAATCACACTCTTACAAAATTTTTCATCTTAAAACATAATCTGGATCCCAATATCCAGTACTGTTCTGAGGCCAAAACCAAAATTGCATGCAGTAGGACTGTAACTCACAGTTACGTACAAAAAATTACAATTCCAGGCATCTCTGGACCTATACCACAATTGTGCACAGAATTGTTCTACAGACTTTCATTTAGCAGAACTATAACCTTCCCTTTACCACGGTTCCTCAACGTGCAGGACCACTCTTCACATCTCACTTAAGGAACTTCCCGATGAATACCTTTACTTTTCCAGGGGTCTTGCTCAGAGCTACTCAGTCTAGACATCAGAGGTTCTCCCTGAGTATCCCTCAGTGCCAGCTGGAGTTCCTGCAATCCCACGGATCTGTTGGGATTCAGAAGCAGTGTCCTGTCTGGGGTACCAAAACTGTCACTGTACAAGGGATCATTCCACCTAACGTGCATCCAGAGCTGCAATAAAGAATGCCTGCTTCTTAATGCTACATTCGTGTTAAGGAGTTCTCTTATTCCTGGTTTTGGTGACATTTAGAAGACTGCTTTAAAGCATTAAGATCCTTTGAAACAGAATAAGGAAGGGCTGATTATATTCAAGCATTCTAACTGTGCAGAAATACAAATAGGGAAAACTTAGGCAGCTTGCTTGGCATTGTTGACAACATAGAAACTAAATATGAAAGGTTATACTGACCTTGTTTAGAAATTAATGGGACATTTCTGTTAATGTAGAGTCATAAGCTACAATTACTTGTTGTTAGTAATGAAGAATAAGGTTAAGGCAGATTGATAACAATAAACATTATAACAAGTAATAGAATTTTCTGATACAATTCCAAAAAAGTGATTTGAAACAAATAGCAATCATACCTAGCTACGGTAATGAATATGGTGAGGTGATGCTTTACAATCAATATGTGCAACAGATAAGTTATAAAGACTTGTTAAAAAAGGTACTTTCCTTAGTTACATTTCTGGCTATCGTGCCAACCCTCCTTCAGCCGTGCAGTATTCAAATGTACACTTGTTTTCATTTGGACAAGAAATGAATGTTAGCTCTATCTCTGGATTTCTGGTTAAGTAAAACTACAATCTTTTCTTTGTATGAGTATTAATATGCCCAGTGATAATGAAATAAGGAATTATATTGTTGCCTGATTAATATTAATCTACTCTGTTGACAGGTAAAGGAAAGAGAAAACCAAAAAAGTTGCTTATTGTTTAACTAATGTACTAATGAGGTAAAACTAAGCTGAGCTAATGATGGCATCACACACTCGAGTCTGACCCTTTCAGTGGTGAGGATGGAACTTCCATATCTGCTGTTATCCGTTTCCCTGTGCTGGTGTTCGTCTCCTGCAGGTAGATTAAGGACTTTTCAGATATGCTGCTGTCTCATTACACTTAAAGGAATTTCCTATGACATGGAAGTACTATTTATTCATCTGTCTTTCAGTGAATCATGCTTAGTGAAGAGCATAAATCAAATTGTAAGGAAATACCTCATTTTCAATGACAGCAAATGCACATATTGTCTCTGTTCTTCTATTGCAGGCTGTTCGGTGTGAGATATTTGTACAAGAAACAATCTGCAATATTTCTTGTACGTTTTCAGCAGATTAGTAAATGGTCATGTTATTCCCCAATCAAAGTTAAAAGTTTGTGTGGGAGGGGATGTTCCCATGACTGTCTGTCCCTGCTGTACTAAACACATTTTCTGTATTGAACTATCTGGCAGGAAGAAAATGTTCATTCCCCTCGCTCTTTTTAATGGCTGCTGTACAATAAATAATTGTTGAATTATTATATCAAAGCTCATTCAAAGAAATGAAAAAATACACACCTGTTCATAAAAGTAAAAATAGTTTTACTGGATAATAAAACTAACGTGAATATTCATCAAAATTTATTTAACTCAGTTTATGGGTGTTTTCCATATAATTTTCCTGAAGACCAGCATGACTACTACTACAAAAAAACCTAAACTTATCTCTATTGTTATTGAAGATATGTGTTTTTAAATCTTTTCTAAATGAGAAAATGTGGCTAGAATTTTCACATCTGTAAAAATAAAATGACTAAATTGGTTTGAACTGAAAGTCACCCAGCCCCCTCCCTTGTCTGTAGAAATGTTTGGCAGCAGCAACTAGAGGAAAAAATGTAAGACATGAAAAAAAAAAAAAAAAAAAAAAGAGCCCTCAAATTTCAGCACTCTGCCCTTGCGAATTTTCTAAGTCAGACATTGTACATTTATAGTCCATGACAGATTGCTTATTCCAGTAAATTAATAAGAACAAAAAAACCACTTCTAGGTTTAATTCTGGACTGTGTGTAAAGTTTAAAAATACCCACTAATCTTATTTTGCATATTCTTGTTAGTATTGTAAAGAACAATGGGGAAAAAAGTTGATTTCTTCATCTTTTCTGTTCATTGTTTCAGTCCTTTAAGAAACACATTAATGCGGTCAGTGGCATCAAATAAAATCATCAGATAAAAAATTAAAATGTCTTGAGTTTTGTGATAATGGGTTCTTTTTGCCTGTTTCAAATTCTGCTACAGGTACCCTTACCAAAGATTTTCACATTTCTCATTGTGCTTTGAGACTTAAGTTTCATTTTGTATTAGAACACCATACACAAGAATGGCAAAGAATGATGTCATACATTTTGTTTTGTTTTTACTAGAGGCTGGAAGTGTACTTATAGGTTAATTTGTTTATTTTATCATAATAATTTAACTTTTTTACAGTATTTGAGTATTCTTTTATTTTCTATTGTTATTCCATTATTATCATATTTGTATGTGCATCTAATATCTACAGTGTATTCAGGTTTTGTATCTTGCTGTAACTGAATGGGAACCTGACCATTATATGTTATCCTGCTAATACAATAGAGGTATTTTGTTTATATCAATAAAGATTGACATAAAGTCTAATTTAGTCAGATATGAAGGTTATATATTGCATTACAGTTTTCAGTCTTACCTATTTTATGTCCAGCTGTTGTACTAAGGAAGGACTTCGAGGAAGATCTAAATTTTCTTCTGTTCAGTCCCTCTCCTTCTACAATGACCCAAGTATTCCTTCTGTTTCCACACCCTTTTTTGTTATTTCTGGTCATAAAATCAGTCCTAGAACTACTCCTGTCAGCAAAGGTGTATAGGCTGACAAGTTTGCTGGACTAAGCACCTGTCTGGAAACCAACCTGAATCCAAAATAGCTTAATAAAAGAAAATCTTCATTTTCTCCAACAATAAGTGGAGTTTTCCTCTTTCTTGTAAAAGCTAGTCTTACAGCAGAAGAAAGTTGATGTATATAATGCAAATATTTTGAAAATCAGAAGAATGGATGCTGGTTTACAAGGATTTCTGGATTTGAAATTGTAACAAGCTTCAAAGGTTCCTAAATGGCTTTTCAATGCCTTCAAGAATTGCTTTTCACTTCCTTAGAATCTCTATAACAGAAAAATAATTTCTTTTTCAGTGGCTTGCATGTTACTCAACCACAGACCTGAGCTTTGCAAAGACATGAGAATTTGCCATCTGTTGCTTTTTGTATACCTTATTTACATAGCCTGATACCTCAGAGGTGGAAAAAACCCACCACCACCCAAGCCCTTACTGGGAGGCCGGGGTGACAGGCTGAATAGTGCCAAAAGTATTGTTATGGTTGCATTTTTATCTCTTTCATACCATTCATGATTTTCCTGAGATATAAGTGCTGATGTTTTTCAGAGTGCCCTGTAAAAACTGAGAGCCATGAAATGAAGTACTTACAGAGAACATAAACTCGGCCAATTTATTGAAAGAGTTTATAAACTTCATAAACTCCTTGAATCAGCCTATATTCTAATTTATATTGATGTATTATATGTAGATTATCTATTGTCTTAAATGGGCTTTTGCAGTATTTAATTTCTCAGCCTCCTGAGAGAAACCAGTGAGCATAATCATAGATCTTACTATTTGCAGAGCTTATAGTAATAGGAAGCTGTGCATGTAGACTTTGCAAGCTTTTTATTTTTAGTGTAATATGCACATAAAAGATGGGTGAACAGGAGCTTTTCAGGATCTGTAATTCATATAGGAATAATTTGATACATACTGACAAACTAATAAAAGTATTTTCAAAGTATATGATATTTCCTTTCTATATGGATATGTCTAAATCCATGAAAGGACTTGGGGGTCTACATTGTTTTAGGTGTCTCCATTTTGTTTAAGCCCAGAACTTTGATACTAAAAATTTTGCCAACTACTGAGAACCTGTGAGCATTCTTACATCCATAGTCATTTTTGTAACTAAAGTTTTATTTCTCTGCAACATCTTAGTCCTGATGCTGTCAAGCAGCTTGGTTCTAGTTTCAGGCACAAACCCTAGGTTGTAGGGGAAATATATTTTTCCACTTTCTACAAATCTAGAAAGGAAGAAAGTAATTATCTGCTGTGCAGAAAGATAGGCTGTAGGCTTCTACCTGCAAGACAGCAAGTTCAGTACTGACACTTTTATGTGGCGGAAGTGTCTATGTGTACTACTAAACTTGGGGACCAAGCCTGGGAGAGGGATGTCACTTAAGATCTCTTTCCTGAGCATTTCCTATAGCTAGATTAGGTTATACCTGGCCAGCTACCAGTGTTGGTGATCTTCTGAGTGACTTCTTGAAAACTCAGATCTTACTGTGACAGTGGATTTATACTACAGCTTTAGCCATCTTTTTTTTCTCCTTCTTCTTTTTTTAGAACTAGGTTTCTTAATGCAAATTATAAAGTTCACCAGTTGAGAACTGAGTAGTTTAAAGTTAGCTAAGATTTTGGGATGGAATGAAATCAGTGGGGGATACAGTGACATCTATTGTCAGAAATTTAATCTACTAGCGATCTGTTGGCAAAGGAAGTTTTTTAACCTCATTTACTGTTCTGCATCAGTGAGTGAGGTGTGGTGTGTGAGAGATGGGCCAACAACAAATAGCTTAATAAAATATCCTTTTTAAAAAGGTAGAAACCAGAGAAGTTTATATATATATATATATATATATATATATATATATAATTATTATGTCCCATCAGATGCTGGGCACCTCATGTTCATGCAGTATCAGACAGACCATGGATGGATTTCCCATGGCAGGCTGCAAAGATGCTGTCCAAGGGGAGAGATTCCTGCTTTCTGATACTTTGAGTTATTATGTATAATTTTCTTACAAGAAAGCTCTATTCATAAAGGATGTTCTCATGAGGACTTCTTGCTGCACTTCTAGATAATGGCAAGGCCACACAAGTGGTGTAGTTGCCAGTACCAAGTGGGAGCTGTCTGCAGGCTCCTCTGTTACACAGAAGCTGAGTCTGCCCCGCAGCCCAGGTCTGCGCAGCGCAGCCCGCAGCCACGCTGGGCAGGCAGCACACACCCGCACCGCTCTGCATGCACTCAGGTTCACGGTGATGTGGACCACTGACTCCCTGAGGTACAATGGCTTCCCAGTCAGAATCACTGTGCTGCATGCCTTGATCCTCACAGACTTTACTGTTCCCAAACATATTAAAAATTACAGATTATATTAGTAAACTGTTCAGTTTACAAAGTTTCCTGACAGGCTTAGATGTTCTCTACGTTATAGCACCCACCAGTGCAGCACAGCCAGCCACCAGATGTGCCAGCAGCTTCCCTACAGTGGCTGCTCATGCTGAGATGCTCAAGCCCTAACTCTGAGGCACAGCAGAGCAGGTGAGGCCTCTTCAAGGTCACTAACTTCTCAATACAATATCTTCTGCAAGGCTCCCAATGCATAGAGCAAGGAAAATACCAAGTGGCAAGATAACCTCAAAAATGTTTCTTTTGCTCTCTATTTTTATGAAGATAATTGTTAATCTAGCAAGGACCTGCAAGTTTGCCAAGAATATAGGCAATATATACAAAAAACACATAGGTTCACATTTTTATAAGGCAACTAAGCATCATCGAATAGTGAAAACTCAATCCGTGCCATCTTTCATTGTTCAATAATCTAATCTGCTTTAATAGTTTTATTTATCTAGTTTATTATTTTCTTCCCCAAATCCATGACATTATCTAATTGGGAGTTAGGTGAAACTTTTATTGATCTTTTTATCTCTTTTGCATTGTTAGTATGGCACATCAGATGGGATATCAGAAGTGTCAGATATCAAGGGCAATTTTATGATGCTTAATAGTCTTTCCGGTGGTTAACCACAGCACCCTTTCATTAACAAACAAGCAATCATCACTTTCGTTTTGTTTTTTTTTTTAGTCATTAAGATGGTAAATGAAATAAATAGCTTGCTAATGCTGAATTGTGAAAGCTTTTTGAGACCTAGTGTGCAGAAAAGAACAGATTAATGCTTTTACCGCTCTCTTTGTATGTGGCTCATAAATGATACACTTGAATCTGATTTGCTGCAAAGCAGTGCAGATTCATGTAAAATAAGCCATACAGATAACAGACAAACACTAAAAATAAAAAAATACATTTGTAAAAAGGCTTTGTATAGCTTGTTAAAAGGGAAGAGAATTTGCTTTACCCCATACGTTCCAGCTTTAAAAAAAAAAGATAACTCCACACTCAGCCCATCAGTCAAAATCATTGAAAAGGCAAGAACCATTTATCTGGGAAATGTATTTGACAATAAAATCCTAGAGTTGTAATTACAATTGGCAGATTCAAGAGTGCTATTGGTGGCAGCAGCCTTACTAAGGGAAAAAAAGATACATAATTTGTGTAATGTTCTATTGTGCATCAGACTGCGTTAATCTTGGACATGGTATGCTTCACTGGAGATGGAAGGGAACTGCATAAAAATTGCTACTGTAATTTGCTAAAATAATCAAATGCATGATTTGTTTTAAGGGGAGTAAAAAGAACCTGGAAACAAAAGGAACAGGGAAAGTGTTATTCTTTTGCATTATGGAAACCACTTCAAGCAGATACTGAAAATCTCTTAAGGTTGTGGGCTGGCTTTTATTTTCCTTTCCCAAAGTGGAGGTTAAACATGCTACTTGAAATTCCCTAGGGGCTTGGAAAGTAACCCCTCCAAAAAGGCAAGATGTTACTGCTAAGGCTTTTTCTTTCTTCTGTGGATCCTTTGTTGTCTTTGTTGCTGCACCTCCCTAAGCCTAAAATCAGCAGGACCCTGACCTCCTACTGTCCTCTAGACACTACATGTCTCTCTCTACCATGCTCTGAATGTGTTCTGTACTCAAAATTCTGATTGGAAATTTTTTAACCAAGATTATGTTCATGTGACACTTTCATAATATAGAATAAAACAGCGATCCTGGAAGAGTTTATTCTGTGTTTTTGAGGGAGCATAAATAGGGAATTAAATGTATAAGAGAATAAAATCCTGTGTTCATGACCATGTAACATATCAAGTGAGCCCTGAAAAGAACCTAATATCTCCAGTTCTAGCTCAGCCCAGTCCTTCACAGCTGCAAATGGGCTTCTCTAACTCCATTCACAAGCTGAAGTGTCTAGACCCAGTGGTGGTGTGAATGCTCCCGAATTGCCTCTCTGGTCTTCTACATGGCTTGGGCACCTTTGCCTTGAATCTGTCATTAGCCCATGCCAGTAGCTTTCTTGGCATATTTATAGTGCCTCTCCCCTGTGTGCTCTCTGCACATTTTTACTTAAAGATTCACTTTGGTAATAAACTTCAGTTCAGATGTCCAAGTAGTTATAATCCCAGAACACTCAGCTTTACCTGACTAGCATGAACCAAATCGCTTTATTTCTTCTTGAAAGAAAAAGATAATGAAAATTATTCTGCCTTTAAGAGCTTGTAATGACTGATTGCTAATCTAATACAACTTGATTTTAATCATGGTAGTATATAGTAACATGTATTTATTTTTTTTTAATTCAACTGTTGTTTTGGTTTTTTTTAAATTTGTGCTTCACTGGAGAAGGTACTTTGAACTTGAAGTTTCTTGCTTTTTCATTGTCTGAGTTGCAAGTCTTCTCTTAGGCTGCTTGATGTCCTTACAGGTTGCCTGTCTGTATGTATCCCTGTAGTTGTTTTTGTTTTCCCCATTCTTTGCTTTTTCCAGAAGTATCACGTGCCTGGTCAAGCTGTGCACATTTGCCAAGTTCACAAGTCACATCGCCATTTGGGGCAATATTACAGAAGACTGTGTGCTGTCTCTCGAGGGCTTTTTGAAAAGACAAGAAAATCCACTTTCATGCTGTTGAAGGCCTTTATTCATAATTCAATTGCTGTTGTTATGCACTGTTTTGGCAATAAAGTAAACTAGAAAGAATTTTTTTTTTTTTTCTGGGGGGTTGGGGGAGTTAGTCCTGATTCTTATTGAAGGGGCACATGCTTCTCACTCTTTTAACAAAAATATTTTTCTCTACTCCTTTCCTCCTCCTTCTTCATTTCTCTTTCTGTTCTAATCATTCAAATCACGTTTTTCCAAAGAGAAAGAGAAGAGCGTTGCATTTAAGCTCAGTCAGTTCCCTTCCTCCCACTCCCATCTCGGTTTCAGCCTGTGTACATCACAAAGTGCATTAGTCCTGTTGCTTTTATTAACTCATGTTTCAGTAGCTCTTGAATCTCATTCTTGTCAGCTCTGATCATATCTAAGGCTTGTGGTTTGTTTGTTGCCTTTTGGGTTTTTTATCCCTCCTCAGCTGTTTTTGCCTGGCTTCCTATTCATCAAAAATCTATTTGGGACTTTCAAGCTCATGATGAAAAGTGAGCTGCGTAGGCAAACATCATTAATTTTGTGACCTTTAGGGCTTTATTCATCGCAGTTTGAAATTCTGGCAAATATTCTGCACACAATAATAAATAATTATTAGCTATAGATCTTGAGATTCAGTGATGAAACAGCCTAATGATTTCAGAATGTGGATGGTTATGAACTTTTCTGGGTGGTGGTTAAGCCATCTTTACATAAGGGAATGCTGGAGGGGAAAGACAGACAGACAGAGACACACACACACGCATGCACACACACACACCTGCCCCCATACACACACCCCCCCAACACACACACACCACACCACCCCCCCACACCCATACACACCCCCCCACCAACCCTGACCCCCACCCCCCTCAAATGAGGTGGGTACCCTCTGGGAAGGAAGTGGTCATAGCTTAAAGGGATAATGGGAAGGCAAGTGCTGCTCTGGTCTAGAGGGATGTACATAAATGGCTTTCATGTGGTGTGACAAATAGTGTGTAATTTTAAGGCATTCAGAGACTTGAATTCAGAAATTTTTAGGTTACCTAAGGTTCAATGTTTGTGCTGGGCTGATCTTTAGGAGGAAATGCTTAACAGTTTGACATGCAACATGTCCAGAAAATGCGTTTTTCAGTCATCTCGTAGTCATATCCAGGTATGCCCTTGAAGTGAGTCTAAGAACTTCTTACTAAGAAAGCATCTATAAAAGCATACTTCGTTTTTGTGTTATTTGAAATGTATTATTAAAGAACATGGAGGACTTTAGTTCTTAAATTACTGAAAATATTTAAATGTACAAGAGATCATGAGCCATATATCTTTATTAGGTATTTTTTATTACCAGAGTAAATGTCAGCCTTCAGAAAAATTAGGGATAAAATAGAAGTCTAATATTTTTCCAATGCTTTTATAACTTCCAGTTATAAAGTATCTTTCTTCTAAGGCTCTTGTAGCAGATAGCTATAATAGCTGTGGCTTTAACAGGTTTGAGGGTGTATCCATTGTAAAGCTGTGTTTGAGCTATTGTTTGTAATGTAATTATTGTTAAACTGGAAAAATAATTTTTTTGTTTGCACCAAATGCTGGTAATGGAAAGAAGTATGGGTTATAGTTTTTTTCAATTGTCCTTTATGTTTGTCTATGTAGTTGCCCCCCCTCCTTTTTTTTCCTCCCTCTTCCGTGCACTGCCTGCTCTTCTTAGCACTACATTTAAACAAAGCAAGCCTGGTTCTTTACAGCACAGTCATTAGACTAGTTTTGGTTGAACTGCACAGTGCTTCCATAAAACTATGTTTTTATGAGTGTGATAATTTCCATGAGTGTCAGCTGCTTTGGGATTAAATTTTACCTTTTCAGTTCAACACATTTTATAGATCAGTTTAAAAAATATTCAGACCCAAAGTTTAAGCAAATATAAAAAGATGTAAATAGCTATTTTTTCATTTTTTTTTTTTTTAAAATCAGAGCCTTAACATGATATATATGCTCACTTGGGACTTTTTCCCTGTCATGTGGTATAGTGTTAAATACATGTATTTAATTTCTTATTAAAATCTCAATAGATGTTGCTACTTGGTAAGTTAAAGATAATATCCAAGATTGGTAGCTAGGCCTGTTTTCTGTGAGTCATTCTAATCTTATTGCATAAATAATTGCTAAATTAGTAATTTACTCTGTTCAACGTAAAGTCCTCCATTGACCCACAAAAAAAGTAATATTCAAGTTTAGCAAAAAAAAATAATAAATAATTGTCCAGCACCAAGCAGTTTTGCATTAACAGTTTCTGATCTGAGAATTATGCTGATGGGCACTAGTATCTTCTGGGCAGTTTTTGAGACGGGTAAAAATGTTTTGTCACCTAAATTCCCATAAGGTTGCAAGTGATCGAAGAAAATCCTGGAATGAGGTGTATGTCAGGGACACAGGGATGCAGAGGTAGATTTCTAGTCCTACATAGACTTCATTGAAACAGTTTATTCTACTCTTTATTTGAATAGAGTAAGACATACCTTTGCCATTTCCTAAAGGTTTTTGTTTGTTTTTCTTGTAGAGATAAAAGTTCTTTTTCCTTTTGCACTTTCCAACAGCTTTCCAGACCAGAACTGGCCAACTCAATTGCACAACTTGCTTTGGGTATTAGTATTAAATGGATAATGAACCTGAGTGGTTGGCTCTTATCTAGGAACAAAAGACCTATTTTTCTATTTCCTTTAGCTCAATTCCCAAAATACCTTCAAACACTTTGAGGTTTCAAGTGATTGGCACTTAGGTGCAAAAGTTCTTACTGGGCCTGGAAAGTAATTTGGGATGCTGTATGGATGTATGTACTTATATATGTGTATATGGAAATGTTAGAGTCTATGTCTGTACATGCATACATCCTCATTTTAAAAATATGTTATAGATCACATAAAACATAGCTAAAAGTTGTCACAGTTCTAAAATATATTTTGAGACATTTTATGCTAGCACAGCTCTGTAGAATTATAGATACTTGGGAGGGTCACAAGTAAGTGAAAACAGCACAATTTTTCAGAGATCACCTGATCTATTACAGCATGTCTACAACTGGATAGGCAATTTTCAGATGAGTATAGTTTTCTATTATCAAAATCTCAGTAGAGAGAATTTAAATGTTTTACATATTGTACTGATCTGTCATGACTTGGGTAAAGCAGGATTTAATGAGATCACTGGAATTGCTTTACCCCTGTTCTGTAGCTCACTATTCAGGAAAGGTGTGAGAATTTCAGGAAGCAAAAAATACAAAAAAAGCTTGAAGGCTCTTGTTCGAGGAGGCAGTCAGTGATTTGGTTTGTTTTATCCAGCATATCCACTATGTCACAAGGAGCAGTTGATGCCTGATACTGCAAAATCAGATAAGAGCAATGCTAGAAGTTATTAGAAGAGGCTGATGGGGTTTTTTTTCTGCCCTGCTGTGACTCGTTAATTCAAGTTGCTAGCTTGAATCTGATTCTCTTAATAGTCTGGAATTTAAGATATCAAGCAAAAAATACTTGATATCTTGAATTCCTTTGTTCTTAAATTTCTTTGTTTATTTGATTTTCATAAAAATAAAATAAAAGGTTAGACAGTGTTATCTTTCAACATTGAGATGTCATGGTTTTCGTGTGAAAAGTTTCTTTTATCTAAACCTAAACCTGAATGTATGTTTCATTTCATTAATTGGAATTAATTGTATACTTTCCTGGCATCTGTTAGAATAGATGGTCCAAAAGTTCTTTACAAACTGCTGGAGACGGGAAAAGAAGAAGATGGGGGAAAACTTTACACACACTTTTGAGTTGTGGCTCTGTGTCCAGGGTCACCTGCTAGCTTGTTTGGTCACTGTGTCCAAGTCTTTTCACCAAGATCTTTCCATGTGCTTCACTCTGGTTTCCAGGTTGTCTTCTACTACACTGCTACATGGTGTTGTACTGTACAGAATTCGAAGGCTACATCATAACTCTATCTGTTTTGAACTCTTGTATTAAATAAACTCAGATACAGTAAAAACCATCTCTGCTTCAGAGAATTTTCTGTTGGTATGCAGAATGGTTTGGAACAAATTAGCTGTAATAGCATAATAGCCAAAGGTGGGTCATTGAGTTGCTGTTTATTTCCTGTCACTCTCTCTCTTCCTCTTCACAAAGGAAACTGATGTTTGTTACATTATACCTTCCATTTGTATTTCTAATTTTTTTCTTTATCAGAGATGATACTGTCACTTTAGTCAAGTAAATTCTTGTGTTTACATGCTTAGGGTAACAGTATTCCTGCCAAGGAGGTGGTGGGTTTTCTTGTTTGTTTTCCAGGAAGTTTATCCATCAAAAATGGACTTCTTGTTTTTGACACGTTTTTCCATTCAATTTTTTCCACCCAAAGTAATGACCAAATCCTTCAGATAGTGGAAATCGCATATTTCATGATACTCAACTTACTGGTTCAAAAGTGATTTTCATTAGAAAATTTTAGAAAGCTTTTAAGTAAAATGTTATATGCGTTTATTAAACAAGTCTGCACAGTTTAACGTCCAAAATAATAAGCTTCTGTATTTTCAAAACATACATTTCTGAAAAGCTGACATGATTTTGAATTGCGCGTGTGTTATTTTCAAATGTTTCTCAGATTATGACTTCATGATCTAGGCTAAGAACAGTATTAAGTATCTCAAAAATTTCAGTGGATGGTGGGGAAGGATGATATGAAAGGATCTTCCTGATTACTTTTACCTCTGAACTTTGTGGTAGAAATAATTATGACCAAAAGAAAGCGATATGAGTCATATTTCATAAACTTTATCTGTTCAGATCTTTAACTAGAAGTGACTCAGATGCTTATTGCTATGATGAAGACAACAAAGCCATACTGAAGACGACTATTTCACACTACTCTTACCTACATTGCTATTTTTGTTGCTTCACATGCATTCATAATTTGCCTGATGCAATAGGGTTGGGGGTTATATTATCTGTATTAACATGAGTAATATGCACTGCAGTCTTCAAATTCTGCCCTAATAACTATGTTTTCCATGAAGAAATCTCCTTTTCCTTAAATAATTCCTAGTGGCTCAAAGAAGTAGAAGAATGTATTTTACTTCTGTTTTTCCTCCACCAGACTACTTCTTATGCTGATATGCCAGATCCATGTTGACTTAGAATCAGAAATTCTGATAATGGCCTTGACCATATAATATTTCATTTAAAATAACAAATCCTGTTTATCCTGTTCATAGCTGAGTTTGTCTCCACTATATTTCATTCCTGATTAATAGTTTACAGCAGTGAAAAGTTATTTTAAAAAGATCAATGCACTGGATTGGATTCTTAAATAGATTCAGATTTTTTTTTTTGTATATGAATTTTTAGCCTGTGTCCTGTCCTTTTTTTTTTTTTTTTGGTCATGCTTTTATCACTGTTAAATCAGAAATTAAACAAACTTTATTTACCCACATTTAAACACAATAAATTTAGCATTATCACCTTGTTACTATCAGTGGCTTTGGCAGCGGACTGTAATTTTTCAGGTTGAAAGGTACCTTCCAATTTTTTAAATGCTCCTTGTTTTTGTGTCAAAAATTCAAGTTTTTTGATGTATTTGGACTAAATTTTACAAAAACCTTTCCATGGAAAAAGGTAGTTATCAATTCATAGTTTCATTTTGCTCTCTTTTCTAATTCTATAACTTTTATGAAGGCAGTTCCACTGTGGAAAATTATTCTGTAAGATCATTTTTTCCTGTGTCCTCCTCCAATACCTTGTAACCATTACCATTTAGAGGTTCTAGACTGAAAAGAACCACAGCTGGTCTGTATGGCAATTCTAAAAAAAAGTTGCATTGTCAAGTTCTAATATGAAAGTTAATTGTTTGACACAATTGTGATTACAGAAGTGAATGAGGCGAGGAAATGATCTTACTCCTCTTCAGATGAATTCTTTAACAAAAAATTAATGAAGTAGGTAATAAGGTATGCTAATAATAGAAGCGTGGGTGCAACCTGGAGTAATTCTCATCACATACAATTTTCTGTTGCTATGAATAAATTGGGATTGATTTTTTTGGGGGGGTTGTTTTGGTTTCTTTAATGACAGGGGCTCTGTTCCTAGGGAGAAAGTGATTCAGTTCAAGATGTTTAATCCTAAACTCCAACAACATTAAAAAGCTGTGTGTTTAGTGCAGTGTTTCTATTCAGATTAAATCAGCATCGACAAGAGTTTTACCTCAGTTGAAAAATGCCATTGTATGTTGCTTCCCCAACAACTTGGAGCTTTGTTTTCTTAACATACTATTAAACCAGTGCTTTAATACAACAGATACTTGCCTGTGGAAGAGTTGTGGGGTTTGGCTTGTTGGGTTTTTTTGTTTGTTTGTTTGTTTGTTTTTGTTGTTGTTGTTGTTTTAATAATAATGTGAGTATAGCTGTTTGGATGAAAAAGAAAGCTAGATGGCTTCTCCTGTGTGATCTTGGGATGCCTACAACTTTAGAGCAAAATTACTTCTAAACAGTCGGTTTGCTTCTTGTGTCAGGAGTTTAAAAATGGGCACTCTGGACATAGTCATACCAAAATGCTGCACTATGGTGTGTTTCTTGACCAGTGTTGTTTGGTTTTGGTTTGATTGCTGACAAACTGATTTCTGCTTCAGTTGTCCTAACACTGCTTTAGATTCCCTGAGGGGGGAGGAGAAAAAAAGAAAAAAAAAATCCTCACAAGACATGATTAATTTTTCTGTGGAATTTAATTTGGAATCTAATGTTGAAAATTTGTTTTCCCAAAATACTGGGTAAGAATGTAACCTTTTTTTTTATTCTGTACCACAAGCTTTTCTTTTTTCTCCCCCCCCCCAAACATACAGCTTTTTATTGATTTTATTTTTCACCCTGCTAAATGTGGCACAATCCTGTGAGAGACAGATATCAAAGGAAACCATACACTTAGATCTTTGTTTTGTTCTGTGACAAGAATATTGCCAAGACATTAAACCATAAGTTCCTTATTTTTATTTTTTATGTGAAAGCCTTAGGAAGGGGAGTACAGAAATGATTACTAAAAGAGCTGTAATAGTAAAAGTACAAAAGAATGACTAGAAGATCATAACAGTAATTTTTTCTGACTTAATTTCCCAAACTTGGAAGATATCTCCTATATTCTATGTTGTTTTAATTGTATAATTTAAGTCAGAATCATTCTATTTTGTGCTGTAAACTGAGGTTTATCGTTCAAAGGAATTAATGTTTTTGTTTCCCTTGAACAATCATGACAGAAACAAGACTAAAGCAAAACTCTACAACTGGGCAAAACTCTATAACTTAGTGCTTGCAACTCCATAATTTACATAATAATAATATAAAATAATAATAATAATAATAATAATAATAATAATAATAATTTAGTTAATTGACAGTAGCAGAGAATTTGATCACAGATTCTATGAAACTATATGGAGTCCTTAGGGAAATTGGATTCATTCTTAGGTTAAAGAGTATATATTTTGAAATAATAGTTGTTATTCAGTATATATATATTCTTAAAGAGAAAAATGGTATCTGAAGAAGATGTACTGTGTTTATTTCGCTCAGCTTAGTCTTTAGTCTGCATTACCAAAAGGAATGTTAAATATTTTATTCGGTGCCAGTAATGTGCTTCTCTTTTGGCAGGGGTTGTCAGTGTGGAAGTAAAGTTGGTGGAGGGGAACACAATAAACCAGAAAACATTTTTTCCTTTCCCAAAGCGTGTTTCTCCTTTAAGTAGCTACCTGTACATCCCTTTGTGCCAGCATTGTCAAGAGAGTATTTGCCTTAAAGGCAAAGGCTTTCCCCTCTGTAAAGGTCTTACACAGAAAAATAGAGGAGGGAGTAATCACCTTTCTTTCTTAATTTCTTCCAGTATTTCACCTGGGACAAAATTCTTTCCTCATGTTCAAGTTAGTTGCTCTATATTTTTTTTTCCTTTTCATTTTACTGCAGACTTTACTATAAGTTTGTGTGTTCCTCACTTATGCAAAAGCTTGAGGTTTTTATAACAGCTTCTCCGAATACATATTAGTAACTCACAGAAGTGGCTTTCTGGCTTAACTTGAAGCTGGATATTAAAGTCACAACTCTGCAACAATGGCATTACTCATGCTACCAAAAAATAATGTCCCTCTTTGCCTGTGATATGATGGCATCCCCACTAAATTTCCTTAGCCTTCTGACACAGAGCCAAGACGAGTGGGCAACTGCACTGCCCAGACTGGCAGAGTTCCCATTTGCCCATACATTGGTGTGGGAAGAGCAGAGCTCGCTGGCTGCGCTTGCCTGGGAGTGGAAACCCTTGGTCTGGAGGAACAGCAGACCTCCTGCGGACCTTCAAGTCCAGCCATAAGAGGTTTTCTGGAATCTGCTCCAGATCATCCTCTTCAGCACTAGCATTCATAATGCTTGCATCCTTTGCTCAGCTAAAGGGCAGGAAAAGTACACTAAACTTTTTGGTGCTGACAGCACACATCCTGTGACTGTTGGATGGCATATGTTCCTTTAGTTTCATTATCTTGCATTTTGGTAAGGAAGATGTCAGACATCTCCTGCAGTGATACCTCAATTACAGGTTGTGACTGCCAGATCCCCCAGTTCTGTCACCCGCTCTGTTGGGTTGCCAGTCTTGTGATGTGAGCTCCTCTTGTTTTGCACTGCCTGTCAAAGGTTTTGCTTATCTATTCCATGTCTATATGTCCTTTGACAATTCTGCACATGACAAGTACATGCCTTTATGAAAGCATTAGTCTGTTTGTTTTTTTCACTCTAGCAAAGGTATTTGTGGTACGCAGGCTTTCCATAGATTTTTGATTACAGATTTTTCAAGTACTATACAGTCTTCTTGTTTCAAAGAGACAAAAATTAAGTATGTTTCAAAACAAACTTCCCCGCCACCCCCCAATCACCTCCAAACCTGTAAATCTGAATCTATGGGGCTGCAATCCATTTCCTTTGCTTTGGGTGACTGTTTATCCTGGACCTACTTAGTCCTGTTGCTTTTTACAGAAACAGCCTTTTCCATCCTCCCACAACTGTAAACCTTGTCTCACTTTGTAACATGTTTCCCAAACACGATAAAATCACCCACAAAATTTGTCATGGTTTTGACTTTCCCCGTGGTGCCAATAAGCCATAGCTGCTCCCACCTGCCAGGTGCCCCCACAGAGCTCCCTGTGGGCAAGGGAGCCAAGGTGCTGCCTAGCCACAAGCCTCACATTTACTTAAATAGTGGCTCCACACAGTCTTATTTTAGGTATCCTCAGGCAGGTACTGTGTGTAATCTCTCTCTGTGGAAATGGGCATATGGAAACCACTGGGAAGTTCACCCCAGAGACATGGGGTGAATGTGGGGCTTTCCTTGCTCTGCACTTCTCAGTGCTCCCTCACAGTCTAATCCCCCTGAGGTGGAGCTAGGATGGAGATGTAGGCACTGCACCCCAAAACATGGTGCTTAGAGGTTTCCTATTCAGAAAGCATCAGTAGATTGTTATGGAGAAAAAAAAAATAATCACTATGGGTATTTTTTTTCCTTTCTTTTTTTCAAAAAAGGGTGAAAGAAAAGAGGGTTGTAATTAGACTGGGAGACTAATATTTACAGTAATTTGTCATTTTTGGTCAGAACAGATGAAGAAGGATTTACAAATGTTGTCTCCTATTTATACATTGTTACATGTCACTGAGTTCAGGTAACTTTTGTGCTATCTGAACACTAACTTGTGTGATTTAAAAAAAAATAAAAATCAGTTGTCTGCAGAAGATGTTTTTGTGCTTTCCCTGTCAGTCTGTTTCTTCCCATGAGAATTAAATGTTGTTTGGATTGATAGTCTACGCAATTATCACCTATATGTAGAAAAATGAAAACATCTATAAGAAAAAGGAATATGTGCAAGCTGAAAACTACTAGAACTGCTCAAGAAGTTAGAAACTCTTTTTTTCCCCCAACTTTTTTTTTTTTTAAAGAGAAGGGTTCACCTTTGTCATCAAGTTGAGATGACAGTTTCCTTTTTCAGCAAATGAATTGGTATGAAAAAATCAGAATCAAAAGCAGAATAATTATAATGGCACTGGATGAATATCAGCTGAAAAAAAAAGATCACAGTAAAATTACTGAGAATAAATGCAGTGTAATAGATTTCTTTGGCAGTATATGGACACCAAGTTCAAATGAATACAAAACCCCTGAGTTTAATTCTAAACCTGAGAGAATATTCATGCTTAGTTTTTAAGATATAAACTTTTAAAAAACAGGGATTAAATTATAATTGCTACAAGAGAAGGGAATGCTGGAGAGAGTGTTTTGTTTTGTTTAGTAGCCATTTTTACATATGAATACTACTTCTGCTTTGAAAATGCATACTAAATAGTGTGGATTTCACTGTGGTGAAATACTTCCAATCAAATGGCAAAATACCATTTTCTTTACTCCCTTTCCTGTTCCAGTCCCTAATTCAGCAATTAAGAGTTGCACCAAATAGCTCTGGTAAAGGAGAAATTCACACAGACATGGGTACCACTAGGCTTGCTTCAACCACAACTCAGAGCTGGGCCACTCACTGAGGTGGTGGCTAAAGCAAGCCTAGTGGTACCCACGTCTGTGTGAATTTCTCCTTTACCAGATAGCGACCCAAATGGCACACTAGGATGCAAGAAGGAGTCAGGAGTCTCTTCTGGACATACCCATTACCAATGCTCTACTGCCGGCAACTAGGTGAGATCACTTGATGAGATTTGGACACGGGTAATTCCAGAGACAGACCTGAAAATACTCTTGTGCTTAAGTTTGCATGCTGGTGAGTAATTTAAGAAATTCAATAAGAATGGAAAATGCACCCAGCATTGAAAGAGCGATGCCCCTTGCTGAGGTTTTAGAGAGCTGGAAAAAGGTATCTCTGGCACAGACTTTGCAGGATTATTTTGTGCCAGGAGGAATGGCCATTCCCGACTTGTACTAGAGAAGGAGGACCAATGGATGTGTGGCCTCCTAGAGGAACTTTTAAGCCTCATAAACAAAAATTTTTGAGAATTATTTCAGAAGATTGTGGCAGCCAGGATATTGATTATTGGTATATACGATATAATGGGTCACAGCAAAGATGTAAATCACCTAAAACAAGGGTAAACTCACTTCCCTCTGCCCGAGAGGCAGAGAAGACTGACCTTCCCACTGCAGGAAGGTGTCCTTTGAGGCTGGAATACATTCCCAACCCCAGAGCAGGACCTGGAGCTCCTCCAGAGGTTCCAGCAGTCACTGAAGTAATGAGACATGGACCCTGGAAACAGGGAGATTTGGTCACTTGGCAGAGTGAAATGCCAAGATTGAGAGATGATGCTGAAAGATGTGCACAAATGTTATCTGGAATTGTTACAGATTATACTCCCAGCTGGAATGATACGAAAACTCTACTGAGAGAATTATTCCAAATGGAAGAGAGGGAAAGGATTTTTCAAAAAGACAGAAAAAATGCTCAAAGAAGACAAGGACTTAATCCTTGGCCCAAAGAAGATCCTAATTGTAAGTCTCAATTAAATTCTAATACTTTAGAATGTTTTCATTGTGGAGATTTAGGACATGTGCAATGGGAATTCCCGCTTCACCTGACAGTCCTGGAACAAGGATCGACACCCCCACATCATCCACAGCCTCATTCACAATAGATGAATAAAATTCTTGAGGAACTGCTGAGAGAGGAATCCAGAAGGAATAGAGGTAAATGAGTACAGAGAAATTACTGCAAAGGTAAATGGAATCCTATTTGATTTTTAGTAGATACTGGAGCAATATTATGAGATACCTCAATTATTAGAAGCAAATGTTATTGTTTAAGGCCTAGTAGGGAAGGAGGTGAAATATCTTTCTACACCCCTTCCAATTGTTTTAGCTGGAAAAATTGCATGGGAAAGATTCATAAGTTTTCCTAATTCCCCTATATCATTATTAGGGAGAGACCTTTTGCAGGAATTTGGTACTCAGATATCTCTAGTGCCTGATGGATTTGGTTAATCCTTATGGGTTCTGAAATTGTGTGTATTTTAAAAAATTAAGAACCTCATTTTGAAATACCATTGGGTTTGGACGCAGTCCCCTGAGAACAGTAGAGTACTTTGAGGGAGGATATAAGATTATTGCTATCAGCAGAGCCGGTGGTAATTAAAACAAAAGGAGGGACTCCCTCCTCTATTAAACAATATCCTATTGTTGCTGATGCAACCCCAAGCATTCAAAAACAAATTTATTTTTTTCCTGGGGATGGGGGGATGGGGGGTGGGAAATCTCAGAGAATGCCAAAGCCCTTATAATACCCCAATTTTACCTGTAAGTAAACACAAAATATGGGGATCCAGAGTATAGATTTGTTGATTTGTTCAGATCTCTGTGTGGTGAATGAGCATATTATCTCACCTCACCTGATAGTTCCAGAGCCTAATTTAACTCAGATACCACCATGGGAACACTATTTTAATGATTTCAAAAATTTAAATTTTCCGGGACATTCTATTTCGGTTCAGTACGTGAATGATGTTTTTAGCTAGTCATACAGAAGAAGAATGTATGATAGACACTGTGTATACAACTTGCAAAAAAGGGATACCACGCATCTTTATCCAAATTACAACTTTGTCTATGACAGTTTATTATTCTTGTACTCTAGATCCACTAATTAAAGGAACTCCTGTTTGTATACAGGCTATAGCAGCTGCTGCTCAGTTAGTGGAAAGAACTCAGACTATATTGTCCTGGGACACCCCCTGACAGTATGTGTACCCCATCAAGTGGAAATACTTTTGAAACAATATGCAGAAAAGGCACTTTCTCCACAAAGAGCACATCAATATAAAGTAGTGCTTTTACTTGCAGGCAATGTGAAACCTGAAAGATGTAGTAACCTTAATCCAGCTACCTTCATGCCACTGCCTACAGAGGGAGAAAAAGATGATCACAATTGTGACCAAGTGGTAGCCCTGACGAGTAAGCCACGAGACGATTTAACAAATCAACCTTTAGATAATCTAGAATTGAGTCTTTTTACAGATAAAACATCATACTATGAAGATGGTTGGCGCTGTACTGGATATGCAGTTACCACAGAGACTCAAGTTTTATTGCCTGGACCTTTATCTCCCAATCTAGGTGCACAAGGTGCAGAAATTGTTGCTCTCACTCAGGCTGCAGAATATGCACTTGCACTGCAAGTTAACCTTTACAGAGACTCTAAATATGCCTTTAGAGTTTGCCACGCTACATGTATGCTATGGAAGGAGTGTGGGTTTCTTACCTCCTCAGGTAAGACCACAGCACATGGAACTTTAATTAAAGGATTGTTAGAGGTAATACAACCGCCCACACAATTGGCAGTGATTTATGTAAAAGCTCATACCAACCACTGAGACTACATCTCAAGGAAATGCCTCAGCTGATCAAGCAGCCAAAGCTGCTGCACAGCAAGTGATTTTAATAATGACTGTGATTCTGACTGAACAGGATAAGGCTGAACTCCCTGATGTAACTCATCTCTACAAAGATCTACCTGAAGAAGAAAGAAAAACCTGGGAGAAATTGGGAGCACAACAATGTGATGGACAGTGACTATTAGAAAGCAAACCACTACTTCCAAACAGGTATTTATTGCTATCACTCGCTGGCAACACGATAGATCTCACAGCGGACCAGAAAGTATTGCTCTTAAAATCCAATGATTGTGGGCAACACCTGGAATTTATGCAGCAGCCAAAACAATTTGTGAAAGCTATTGAATATGTAAAGAATATGTCTCTTTCAGAATGAAGACACTGCTGGAAAAGCAACCTCCAGCGATACATGCTTTTCAAAAGCTTCAGACTGATTATGCCAAAATGCCAAAAGTAATGGGGTTCACATACCTCCTTCTTGTTGTTGATCAATTATCATGGTGGACAGAAGCTTTCCCTACTCAGAAAAATGACTCAAAAGCAGTTGTTAAAGCTCTTTTAAAGGAAATTATTCCTAGATATGGAGTTCCAGAGGTAATGGGTTCTGACAGGGGAGCTCATTTTTCTGCAGCTATATTAATACAGATTTATCATTCATTAGGAATTCAATCATCATTACAAACTCCCTGTCATCCAGAATCCTCAGGACAGGTAGAGAGAATGACTAGAACTCTCAAAGAGAAATTAGTTAAAGTTTGTAAACAGACTGGTTTAAAATGGCCTGAAGCTTTAAATTTAGTTTTATGGGATATAAGAAATACTCCCAGGCAGCCAATTGGAGTTTCTCTGGAAGAAATTATTTTTGAAAGGATTATAGTAGTACCAGGAACTTATGTCCCAGCAAAGATGAGTTTGTTGGATGGAGATGAACTGGTAACCCAATATTTATTGTATTTGCAAAACTCTTTTTGGGATTTGAGAAACCACGCATATTGGTTTCAAGGAATTAACATCTTGGTTCCCTAACCTATCAATGCGGTTAAAGAAACTGATTGTTATAACAACTGTTGTGATTTTTATAGTTGTGTCTGTGATTGTATTAATGTAATGTTGTGTAACTTGTGTGACTGGCATAGTAGCAAAATTAAAAGAAAGAACTTGGAAATATGTTAGCTATTAAACTATTGCAGGTATGCAATGATAAAACAAAAGGAAGGAATTGTTAAAGAAAATGTATTTTGAATTAAGAAATTTAAAGTGGTGAAGCTGCTAAATGGCAGAACTAGGCCTTGGCCCTTGTATAACCCTAACCCAAGGCTGGTTTAAAACTTAGTCAAGTTAATCAGTAGGAGAATAGAGAAAGAATAGATGATCAATTTGTGTACACAGGTGCTCTCAGAAATGCAGGCATTTTAAGAAAAATTATTATATGTGAATAGGAATTGCTTGTTCAAAGGCAAAGTGTGCTTGAAGAATTATGTGAGTTAAAGCAGGCAGAAAAAAGATCATGACCTGAGGAGGGCCTTGGAACCAAGGCAGAGACTGGAACCAAATAGATGAATCAACTGGGACAGAGTCAGGTGATGGATTTGCAGAGCTGACAAGACCAAAGGAAACTTCTGAAAACTTTGGACATCGACTAGTGATTTGATAAATGTATATAAGCTGCACTGCATCCCTTTGTTCTCTGCCACTCACTGAGGTGGTGGCCCAACTGTGAGCTGTGATTGTAGCAAGCCTAGTGGTACGCAAGTCCGTGTGAATTTCTCCTTTAACAGCTCAAATGATAAGCTTGGTATTCTCACCCTGTTCCCTGCTTGAACACACAGCAAACCAAACATATTTCACCAAAGTGGTGACTGCCAGCCTTTTCTTTGTGTACTCCACGAATCTAGCAACCAGGTGCTTTGGAGATCAAGACCAAGAGAAGCTGGCACAGACATGGAGTGAAATCTGCTTCAAGCCCCTCACTGCATTAGGTTGAAGCTGTCTTCACTGTTTTCCTCACTTACACAAGTTCAAGATGGACTCGCTGTTTCAAAATAACAAGGAAGTTTTGAATATGGTTATTACCACTGTGCTTTGAAGCCATGGGGTTGTAGAGTGTAGAAAGATTATCTCTGTATTAATTGAGATCTCTGATACTGCCAGTGGTAAAACCATCACAGGTTCATTAATGTTGATGATAGTAAACCTTTTCCCAAACTATTTGTCAGTATGTTTCTGCTCTAAATTTGGTCCTTAAGCAATGGGTGATTTATCTGGTTTATGTTAAGAAAAATCACGAACTAATCAAAGTTAAGTATCTATGTGTTTCAGTACTGTTTAGAAAATCAAATATTAAAGAAAGTACAAGCTGCTCTACTGCTTGGTGTTCCCATAGTTCAAACTTACAGGATTTGTTCATGTCAATTTCTCATGTAAATTGTAATGCTTTAATACTTTTTTTTTTTCCTAACCAATTTAAATGCTAACATTACCTTTTAACTACTAGTAAAGTACTATTTTTTTTTTAAGTTCTGCTTCATATTATCATTTTGAAACCTTTTTCTGGTTGAATGTTACATACTATTCCATGGGTTATAATCCATGTATATTAAAGTTGGGTACTTTCTCTTTTCTGAATAAAACAGCTTCAGAGATTTATTTTCCATAAAAGAAGATGTATGATGGTTCTTAATAGACTCAGCATTACTGTGTGTTTTAGACTAAATTTTTAAGATTCTTATCAGTGGCTTTTACCCTTTGCACCACTTTTATATTTGCGTATAAAATTTATATATTGACAGTGATTCTCAAGTAGGTAAATATCATTAAATTGTGCTCTTAATTTGCCTGTTTCCTCAAAGTTATTGGTTATAACATTTATAATAGCATTCCATAGCACATTGAAAAAAAGTATGAAATATGATCATGTGTTACAATACAAAAGAGTTTGATTTAATATATGAAAACAAGGAATCTGAAATTGCATTTAATTCTCAAATTTTAGATCTTTGTTAGTTAATCTCTTATCTGTTTTACTGAGTGGAGGATAGGCATGATTAACTGTTATGCTTATATAACTAATTCATTATTCTCCTAAATACAACTCCAAGTTTATACTGGCCTGGCTTTTCAGCTGCAGTAAGATACAACTTGAGTGTTGGAAGCAGTAGTGACATCTTTGGGCAGGATAAAATTACAATGGTTATTTTATAGATATTGTTGATTTTATATTCTTACTGAGTACTTTCGGAATAAATAAGGTGCATAGCTTTAAATAGTATTATAAGAAGAGTTCTGCTGTTAAATCACTAAATGAGGCTTTGATACACTCTCCTTTTGTAAAAACCAAACGAAACCAAACCATGAGCTGGACATACACAAAATTCAAATGAGATTTGTTAATCTCTGAACCTCAAATTGTCCCAGCTGTAAAATCAGGAGAACAATATTTCCCTATCTTATTGACGTGATATGTAGATAAATGTGTGATGTACAATGTGTATTTGTCTTAGTTCAGTATTAATCTTTTGTCTTTGTGTGTGAGTGTTGGTCTGGCTCTTTCATAATCTAAGTAATCGTCTGTTCTATCCTTTGCCTTTTGATATTTGCTGTTAATTACTCATTCTTTATGGGCTGGAGTGGGTTAACCCTCATGCTAAAAGTAGGGGGTTTTGGCTGAATATTCCTAGTTTTTCCAAGTCTTTTCCCCCAGAGAGTGCTTCACAAAAAATATTTATGATGTGGTTACTGCAGAAATGGTCTCTCTCACTCAGTGTGTCATCTTTTCCCGTTTTATGTCAGCATGTCCCAAATTATGTCATTATGTCCCAAAATAAAACATAACCCAATTTTGTGTATTCTTCAGTGCTTAAGCAGTTCGTTAATAAAACACAATGGCAGTGTATTTTCCAGTCATTCTGAGCTGAAACCATGAATTCAGAATGAGTCTTCTTCTTTGGTTCTAGTATCTGTCAGAGAAGGTTCTCTTGGATTTCTGCCTTGTATTGAATTTTCTCTCTCACTGAGGGACCCTTGCTCCCATTTGCTTCTTCAACTTAATTTAGAGACATTGATGACTGCAGAAGAGGACAGTGTCTCTTTATGGCCACATTCTTCCTGGCAAGAAGTCATGTTACATTTCAGAGAGGCAGCCCTCTAACAAAATTTCACATTTTACGCAAGGCCTCTTAGGGGAAAATCTCAAAGCATTTTGTGAAGATGGACAAATATTGCTAATTCAGAGACATAAATCAGTTGAAGGGGGTGCCTACAGTCACAGACTGACCAAAGCAATTGCTCTTCAAATACACACTAGCATTTGTTCCTACCTGTTTTCTTCTGTTGGTTCTATGTAGTAGTCACTTGGGTTGAGCTGTGAAGTCTGCACCAGAAGTATACATCACCTAATGTGGTGTCCCTTTTGAAACATCTCTTCAGTTGAATTGATCGAATACTGATCAACAGCTCTTCTTGCCAGTAAACAACTCTGTTGTACTTTATTTTCACATTGATATCCCAGCAGCAGTTTCTTTCAGATGCACAAAAACATGTAGTTAGTCATATCTTTAAAAGATTTAACTTTTCCATCCACCTTCAGGTCTTTTTTCTTCTCCAGAAGAGTATGAGATTTCCATATTTTTTTAAGGCTAACACTTTACCTTCCTCACAGATTCTTTTTAACGGAATAGCTAAAAGCCTTTTGTGTTTCAAACCAAAGAAAGCACAATATTCCATGAGTTAGTGCATTATACACAGATTTTTATTTTTTCAAAGTATCAACTGCTAGAAGGATTTTTGTTTTCTCCTCTAAACAGCTTGTAAGCTTCCCTAGCAGTTGATCTCCCCCTGCAAAGAGAGGGAGAGTATATTTTGATGAGGGATGTGCTCTTGCCAAATATTCCAAGCATAATTTTATTAACTAGGAAAGTTCAAAACATCTTAAGATACTATAAAAAATGAGAGGAAACTGTTCGGAGAGAGTCGTGATCCTATTTATTTTCCCAGCTGCAAGGAACTCAAAAAATGGCATATCTTCTGGGAGACAAGCACTCATAAGCAGGATACAGGAAAACAAGGCAAAACAGTAGGAGTTCTGGAGACATACATTAACATTAAGCAGTATGATCAAACAAGTTGCAAGTGTCAGAATGTGGAAGGAATAAAGGAGAAAAGTGTCCAGCCTTACAGACATAACCCTCTGTCCCTGCCACTTCCAAAATACAATATGGGTTTGCTCAACTTTCCTTTATGTAAGAAGCTCTGTCATTTGTCATTACATCTGTGTGTTATATTCCAGCTCATTCCCAATTCCAAAGCCTGACACCACCTAATTTCTTTCTTTAATGACACTTTCCCAAAGAATCAGAAAGAACAGGATTGTTTTCATGAAGTCGAGAAATCAATATGCTCAGTGAGAAGCAAAAAAGGATTGAATTCTAAAGACCAGGAAAGAGTCATATTTGGAAGGAAGGGTGATCCTGGCTGCTGCCAGCCCTGAGCCCTGTGGTTAGAAAGACTGAAGCTAATCTTGACATGGCCTTCAGAGTGGCAATGCATGATGTTACTTTGCTTGGGTTTAGGAGATGGCAAGATCAACTCTTCTAAGGTACTGAAAAGGTGAATGTATGACTACCGTGAGCAGCTGGTAGAAATAAACAATGAAGTAATTGGCTTGACTGGCTCTTACAATGCAATTGTACACAAAGTCACTGTCTTCTCATCATTGGGAGGAGACTCAGTTTCCTGAAAATAGGGACAGCTTTGTTGTCTTCTTTCCCCTCCCCCCAACATTTCCTTAACCCCCACATGATTTTCTTCTACCACCTAGAAAAGAGAAACTCTACAGTGATCAACTTTTTTATTTGACTTAACATGTGGATTCAGACAGGACATATTCCTTTACATTTAACAGAAATTAATTTGGTAACCAAAAATATTAGCAACTGTAACAAGTCATCATGGCTATGAGAATGAGAAGATATTTTCAAAGCTTCTTAAAACCCATAATGAACACAATACACAGCACTAAAATGCAATTCTTTTTTACTGCTAATAATTAGCAATTGACTAACACTTAAAGTTGAAACGAGAAGGGGTCTGTATTACTTACTGTAATACCTAATTTACTGTGTCTATGATGGATCTTTTTATCTACATGCTCATTCTTTTCTGAATTCTACTGCATCTCAGAAATCTGTCTTTCATAGTGGCATTTGTAAAAATTTTCTTTCTATTCAGTCTTTACTGAATTTTTATTTTCTGAATGAAGATGGCCGAGTTAGCTTGGCTCTGTTTTCTTTGACACTCATTAAATGGTTTTAATCTTTTCAGAGGACTGTGCACAGAGCCAGGGTATAATGCCCCTCTTAATTTGTTTAATTTCTACATTATTCTTTACCTGCTTCTGGAGGTATTTCAAAATCCATCTGTAGCACTCCAAATGTCTGCGGTATTTCACTTTGAGTTAGAGTATATGGAATGGAACGTAATAATATCTGGGAGAATATAATTAATATTTCTCCAGAAAAATATTTTCCATTATTTTCCATCTATCTCTTCACCTGCCTTACAGTATGATGATATTTCTATTACAGCTATTTCAGCACTATTAATGTTTTCAGTGTGCTCACTTGCAGTGACATGTCAAGACTTTTGCCTGAGTAGACACAGTTAATTTAAAACTCAACAATGTATATGACTCATGCACATTTTCACAGTGCAACTCGCACAATTTTAATCTGCCATTGTGCTTACAAATTGCATAATATTGTTTGGTTCCTCTGGACTTCACTAATTTTAAATATTGGTTTTATTATTAAATTTTGCAACATTGCTGTATATTCTACTGTCCAGAGTGTAAACAAATACATTCCACTGAGGGTTAAAACACGTGAGATTTTTCTATGATGACAATTGACAGCTTATTCCATTTATTTCCATTTATATTAGAATATTTTAATACATAGATAGTGTTTCAGGAATGTTAACTAACTGCCTATCTATCACTATATTCTTCCCTCATGCACCTGGGGAGGCTAGCGTTATCTCTGTTTTGCATGTAAGGAAACTAAGACAGACAAGCCAGAATAAATGAGACATCTCACAGTGGGATTTTGCATGAAAAGAGAGTAGCAATTCTTTGCCTTTAATTTATGGAAGCTCTCCTTACTACTTTTGAACCAATTCTGGGGGGAAAGCAGGGATCTTGTATTCTGCAGGACATTGCTTGACAGAGTACACAATGACCTTCATTATACCCCCCAACATATCTTGGAGTTCAGTTGTACATCTTATATTATATAAAAACCAGTTCTGAAATACCTACAAATAAGCCCACAGAGCTTCCTGTCCTCTGTAGCTTTTAAAGTGAAAACATATATAAGCACTTAAAATCACTGCACCATTCACAGCTCTTGATGTTTTTTTTTGTATTTGCACTTTTGCTCATATAGAAACTGTGTGCATTGAAAATGGAGACTTTTCTCTCTATAGGTTTAGTTCTAAGAAGTTGGTGCAGAAGATCTAATGCTCCCAAGTATCAGGTTCTGCTGTAGTTTAATGTATTTATACTCTGGACAGGAGGATATACAGCAATGTGGCAAAATTTGCCAATGATGCAGTCCTGATGACTTACGTATGCTGGAAAGGCATAGGTAAGCTGCCTCTGAATAGTTTTTTGCCGTCTACTCCAAACTATTTTTATTCCAAGGAAACAGAAAGTCTTTTGTTAAATACTTGACAACTAGGAACTTCTCTCTCTGCTCATAGTTTACTTGAATAATCCAAAACTATCTGATTTTCAGATATAATGCTTCTTTGGCACAGCCTGTAGGATCCACTTCTCCTTCCCCACAGTTGTGAGTTTGGTGGACTACTGTTATAAACTAGGTCCCTTCATCCCTTTCAGGTTAAATAAAGCAACAAGGAATATGTTCTGTGGTTAAGGGGTCTTCTTATATATAGAACAGACCACATAATATGGTTATTTTTGACTGTATCATACCTGCAGAAATAAATTAGTAGGAGAATGGTAATCTTGAATTATTACATTTCATCACCTTATGAATATCAACAATGACTAAATAAGGAGAAACAGAGCTTTGGTTTTGGATTAATATTAAAACTTTGGATATTTTTAGCCAGTGATGCTGCAATTTTTTTTTTTAATGCATCTGTCTCCTAAATGCAATGATATCCGATAGTGAGAGTTTCCAGAGAATATAGTAAGAAGAGTGTTTTCCTCCATGGTGATAATTTTATGAATCCTTTCAGTTTCATTCAACACCCCATTCTTTTGGTATTACAATGCTTCCTGAACTGAAGTACCTTATTGATATTCACCACACTTCTTATGACAATGGTAAATTGGGGAAAATTCTATGAAAAAAGATGGGTTTATACTGTTATGAAATTAATTTGAATGGGAAGAGAACCTCGTTTGATATTTATTGTGTTTCCTTCATTAATTCTCTCATCCAAATGTTTTGAAACATATATTTCCATTTGAATTACAATAAATTTTTCTTTGGAAAAAAATCCCTTCTGAAGGAAAATATTAAATATCTTAGACTCCCCTCCTCCACAGTTTATGAAGTTGTATAGACTGAGAGAAATTTGTAATGTAAAGAGTAACAAAAGATTGATCTGAAAGACAACATCTGTGTCTTCTACGTTACAGGGTTTGTAGAGGTAAGATTATATAATCACCTGAAGTTTAAGGCTTTCTATTTTATTAACACACACACACACACCCCCACACCCAGGATGATAATAACGGTACTTGCATAGCAATTATTTCATCAGTGGGTGGTTGAAGAGAGATTTTGTGTTCCACCTGTGTTCTACTTTTTATATTGATTGCACTTTTGCCGCTAGTTTCCCAAATAAAATATGCACATTTCTCCTTTTCACAGTTGTGGAACTATATTAACTGAAGGTAGAAGGAGAAATAGGTAGGTTTGCTTCATTGTTAAGGTAAATTTTTGCAAAAAAAATTTACTGCTAGGTGGTGAAAAATAATGTATTTAGTGTCATAAGCCTGCTACGCTAATAAACTGTGTCTGAAAATGTATATAAAGAGATTTAGAACCCTATTTTTCTGCTAATTTATTATCTGAAATTCATAACTCATTCAGTAAGAGTTCTGTTTAAAAGCTATGACATAGCATACACTATTCTGTGAACGAAAAATCTCAAAAGATCAGAAACTTTGTAAAATATTTTTTGCTGTTAATCTGGATGTAACTGAAGCCTGCCGTGGAATAAAACAGCAGTGCTGTAGAAAAGCATTGTGTGTCATTTTTGACCAGTTTTCAAAAAACCTTTGTGAGTATTTATTTTCTATGAGCAATGTAAAATTATCTTAACTTGTACAAAAAGTGTTTATTTCCCTGTGGTAAGTTCTATTTTTGAATTGAAAACACAAGTAAGAAATATTTTCACTTTACAGCCCTGTAAGAACTTTGAAGTGAAATGCAGGAAGTTACCTACCTGAAAGAATGCTGATCCTACAAATACTGATATCTTTTTGTGGGGATACAAGTGGTCAAATTTCAACTCCAAATGATTCACCTTAAATGTGCAAACATTATTTAGAATTTAATTAAGTAAAAGGTCTCAACTTCATTACAATCAAAATAAGCTACTTTAAGGCTCTGTTACACATTTTTTTTTTAATTAGAGTAGTGCTACCGAAGCTACTAAATTTGTATTGAGCTAACCAAAATCAGACTCCAGACTAGGATTTTTCAAAAATCTGGGATCAAAAAAGCCTTAAAGGACACTCAAATAAGATTTCCTCCTGAAATGCATCTTTATAGGATCAAATACATGAATATTTGAAGGTTTATATGACACAAACCCCACAATTTCCTTACTTTAATCATACTAAGATGTCATGGCACTCTCCAAACTATCAAGCTGCAACAAGGTCTTTTACCACCTCATACTACCATACTCTTCATACCAGTCCCTCTACTGCCTTCTCCTTACCTCATCCAGCACCCACTCTCCTCTTGCTTCTTCCTCAGCTGCTCCCTCTTCACTGGCTGCCCAGCCCCTTAACAGAACCAGCCACAGCTGCACCTTATCTACATCAGCAAACCCACCACCCCTGAAGCCAAACCACAGCTGTATATTATCAATGTTAATTAACCCAGCTTCATTCCTCTACACTAAGACATGTGTTTTGAGTAGTTATAAAAGGGCTGATGTGGTACAGTGACCAAATAGTTGTCATTATATCATCTGAAGATTTAAAATTGACATTTTTACTGTGCTGTGTCTAGTGCATTGTCACCTTCTATGAATGGCTGAATAAAATTTGGGATGCTCCTCCTTTTCAGCAGAATTCTGCATGACAAATTGCTTGTTTCCAACTTCAGCCTTGGAGCCTATAAAATGGCAAAAATAGGATTAAAAGAAAGGGAACGAGGGGATGACATAATCCTCTGTTTTAATTATATCTATCCATTTCAATTTTTTTTTACTTTTTTTTTTTTTTTTTTTTTTTTTTTTTGCGGGGGAGTGGGCATCAACTATTATAGGACTACAAAGCCATGAAGGTTTTCGGTTGTTCTACTTTGTCATCAGTTATTCAGTGTATTGATGTGTCTGGATGAACCTTGTTATTTGTGATGGCCAAAGGCAATGTTTCTGTAATGAAGGCTTAACTATGTAAAGTGACCCAGAGTTTAAAGAAGTGGATTTTTTGCGTGTTAAATTGCTCCTACACCTTTAAATTACTTTTATTCCCAGTGTGAAATGTTATAAATTGTGTTTGAAGGAGGACAAAAATGAATATAAAATGCCAT
Source organism: Falco rusticolus (assembly GCF_015220075.1). Lineage (NCBI taxonomy): Eukaryota > Metazoa > Chordata > Aves > Falconiformes > Falconidae > Falco > Falco rusticolus. The sequence goes on from NC_051189.1 coordinate 88,002,100, forward strand.
GTTACTAAGATTAAGTGAGCATTCAGTGGCATTTCAGACTATCGCTAGGAATATCTATTATGTTTTGTTTTAGTAATTCCCTCAGATAACTACAAGATTCCTTTGTTTTCTCATATTAGAAGGAGCATATAGCTCAACATGGCACCTTCTTACATCTAGTATTTAAATGGACTTCTGAGGATTCCTACCACCTTGGTTTATTTTTACGCTTTATCAAAAAAGTTGTATTTTGTACTTCCATTTAGTAACCGAAAAATATGTCATATGTAGGTACATAGGGTATAGGGAATGAGCTGGCTTCTGTCTCTGGAATTATTGTTTTGTTTGACACAGGAATCAAAAACTCCTATTAGGGAAAATGCAGGGTCCCAAACCAAACCAGCTGTGATTACAGTTCCAGAAAGAGGCGTCTCTAGCACAAATGCATTCTGTAATAGACCTGCCTTTTGAAATGTAGTGTGTTTGTTCTAAAACTGAATACTGAGAGAGGTGTCTTCTAATTTTATTGAGAAATGATATTTACACGAACTCAGTTTAGCAAAGCAAACCTTGCTTATTATTGGAAATTTAGAAAGGTCTTTACCTATGAAAATGTTACTATAAAAACAAATTTTAAATGAAATCTAAGATGTTGCAGCTAGAATGGATGAGGGTGGTGCGCATGAAAAAATAAAAAGCCTTTAAAAGTCAAAAGCAGTCTTTTATGATTTTTTTTTTCAATGACAGTTTAACAATTGAAATATATGCTCTGTATTTCAACAGAGAGAAAGACCGCATACATATAGATATCACTGTGTGTGGTACAAATTCCCCAAGTAGCGTACTTGGAGTAATTTTTTAATTAGTATTAAATACATTAAAATAACTTTAGTTGTAGTAAAAAGGTACAGTTACTTTATTCACATTTTATGAAGAGCATGAGTAGGTTAGGAGAGAAGCTCACATCCTTTGTGTGTTGTACTTGAATGGTGCTCGTCCTTGGGCTGCACTGCAGTGTTTGGAGTAAGGCAAGGCTATGCCATTTGCCACTTCTCCAGCAGTTATGGCAGACAGTTCCTTCTGCTCTCAAGTATATGTGTTCCTAAAGTTTGGTTCAGTGTCTTCTTCAGGCAGCCATTGTATCAGCTGGAAAGATTATGGACTTCAGCCCACCTGGCACAGCTTGTCACTGCTTTGCTGCCAAAATTTAGAGCTCTTTAATCCCATTTAGTGAAAATAAACTGACCTAGCAAAGACTATGGAATCTATTTTCTTGCCTCATTTTGTTAAAAACAAGCTAAAGAATGTTTAGACAAGTATTTTGGAAGGTAGATCTGAGGAAGTGAAGATAATAAGGATAAATTAAGTGACATGTAGCTGCTAAGAGTGGGCTGAGAGGAGAAATATTGTGTCAGAACTTTAGCCAAAAGAAGATACATGAACAAGTCTTTCTTAGTTCAATACCCAGTTCTCACCACAAATCTGTAATCCAGAGCTCATTCTCTTGTTCCAACATTATAGACCTCATATTCTACCTGTCCAATTTTTTCTCTTGTGATAAAAATTGTGAGTATTTCAAACAAGTGGGTTGGATTGTAGCAAACATGGTGCATGCCCATGTATTTGTATATTAGGTAATACTTGCACAGAAAATCCCAAATAAATCTGTAAAGGCTAGGACCATGTAAGCCTAGGAGACATTTCTGATGCAATCACACAGCTTTGAATGTTTTGCAATCTGTATTTTTCATGAGAATGATACCAACCTGAATGTAATGATTTAAAAATTAAATATTTAAGATGTACATTAGTATCCTTGGCAGTATATTATAACTCAGTAACAATATTGGAATCTCTTTTTCTTCTCAAAAAATACATATTTTAGTCAAATTATAACACCAGTTTTTCTTAATTAATTTGTCTTAAAATAGTATGCTAGAAGAGCTACTGATGCGATGTGGAAGTTGCAAATATGAATCCACATTTGTTTAACCTGTAGAGAATTAATGATGTGATGACAATAAAATGGAGTAATTGGTTTAGGTTGGTAATTTACATAGTTTAAACAAGGCAGCCTTCAGACTTTAAATCAGTGGAATTAACATATCATCTGCTTTTAAAAGTGGAAGGATCTATAATCTCACAAAGCCTGTTAATTGTGCCAGGATAGCATAAATTACATTATTTTTGGCAGTCTTTCAAAAATTACCCTCCATAAAATCTATATGTTTAATTATGTTAAGTCTGTATTAGTATGGCTTTTATATAGATCTTTTCCCATTTTCTCTCAGCAAAGAAGGAAATAAGGATAGATATAATTATTGCATTAAAAAAAAAAAAAAAAGAGCTCATGTGATTTTACAACATCGATATTTTTGAAAATGTTGTCCAGTATGTGATGAACTGAACTATCTATTTGGGTTGCTACTTACACAACTAATGTACTTCCATAATATTGTCTCCCAACCTGACCTAAAAGGCTAATTGTAAGCTCCAAGACTAATTTTAAGACCTTATATCAAAGTTGGACTTTCTAAAGTGCAACTTTTCTTGCATTTCTTGCCTCTTCAAGGATTTATGAAATAAAACAACTGAACTTAATAGTCTGACAAGTTTTATGAGATGTCTAATACATGTACTTTTCAGGGCAAAAACTTTGTTTTGGAGAAAACTTTTCTATAAGAGCTGGATTAATTTTTCTGAGGTTATTGTGTGATATGGAGCTGTGAATTAGCACTTCTGAGAAGTTCTATTACTGTTACTGTGTCCTCCTCCACTGGAGGTGGGGGTGTAGGGGTTGTGGTGTGTGTTTTTGTTTTGTTTTGTTGCTTGTTTGTCTGGGGGTTTTGGTTTTTTGGTTTTGGATTTTTTTTTTTGGTTGGTTGTTTTTTTTAAACATTTTTCCTTTTTCTTTTCATACCAGTAAAGCATGAAAATTGCTTTAATCAGAGTATGTTGTTATTGAAATACCTGCAGCTCCAGAGCTGGCTGGCTAGTCATTATAAAAGTGATCAACTAAAAGAGGACAAATAACCAGGTGCAGAGTAGTTAAATAATACTATTCTGGCAATTTGCCATAAAATCATTATGTTGATTTCTTCTTTGATACTTCACTGAGATTGAATAACTTTTGTAGCAAATGAGGCATGAAATATTTTCAGAATCTAATAATCCCAAATATAGTGAAATTCAATTTTTATTTTATTTCAAAGGTTAAGTACTGCCATGTGTTTCCAAAGTTCTGAATTATCTCTTTACTGTCTGGTACTTGTTCAAGGGACCTTGGTTTAACGCTTTTTCCAAAGAGACCTTTTCTCCCATCTACCTTTTTAACAGTATTATGGCTTCTTGAAGAAGAACTTGAAGAGAGGTAAAGAGAGCTGGCAAAATAGAAATGGCTGGACTTTGTCAAATGCAAAGGAGATATTTTCTTAAAACTTTTATGCATGTTTGTGTATGCATGAGTGTATATTATATATGTGTGCTAGGTATATGTAACAATTTTATGATAAAGTATTGACTACAGAACTAATGGATGGTTGTCTCAGACTTGTTCGCAATTACTGTATTATAGAATTATCACTGTGGAAATGAAGGGGCCACTAATGAAAATTTTGAAGGCCATTAGTCCAGGAGATCTTGTCAATTGATCAGAAGTCTGTTATTCTATGTTTTCTCTTGCTACACTAACTTGCACATACAAAACAGGAGAAAGCTTATTGAAAGACGTACAAAGGTTTTAGTAAGAAATCTATTTGAAAAGTTCCAGCTGTTTCATTTATGGTTCATGGTAATAACTGCTTATCTGTTTGAAAGTTTCCAGTAAATACTTGAGTCCTGCTCAGTTCAACTTTATATGAAATACTTAAAACTCTTGCTGCCTTTCATTGTTTAAAAGTGACAGTGTAACGAGAGATCAAATTAAGCTGCTTGTCTCTGATGGAATTTGTGAGTACTGATGGATTTTTCTTGTGTGTTATATGGGATAAAAAGGCTCTGCCCTGGGATTGGATCCATGGGACATCAGCACTATAAAAAGAGTTCTAGACAGCTAGTATATTTATCTCATCCACCCGTTCACCTGTGTATATGATATGCATGAATGATGTATTTAATTTTTAAAAGTGGTAATTTAATCTTAGATTACTGGGCTTTTTGATGTAGATGTACCTAAACAAGGCAGGTAAGTTTCTAATGAAAGTTTCTAAGTTTTGACTTCAGGGGCAGTTATTTCCCTCAGGAAACGAAAAAAGGTCATTATAAGAAATGTAGCTGTCACAAGACATTTTACAGCTTGTTTTACTGTTACTGGCTTCTCTTACTTGCTTAGTCTCCTTAGTAGCAGAAGGTGATTCAGGCAGCATGCTTATTATTAGTATTAGAATTATTTCTTTATCTTGAAAACAGTGCTTTAGGTATAAGCATTTGGGGTTTTTTAGCTTTTCCTTTAAAGACAGTCTTCAAGAAATGAACATGTGCTGTGTACTATGCCCATCTCTTTACATTTTGTGCATTTGAGTTGCTACATTGCATAATAGCCAGTGATTTAATTACACAGCCAAAAAAGTAGTAGGTACAACAAGCATGACTGCCTGGTTGCTATGGAAAGATGAAATCATTTCAACTTTAAGCTGCTCATATGAATGGGAAAGGAAGTGGATTAAGGTCATCATGTAATTACAGTTCTTATCCCAGGCACTACAGAATGGAAAACAAAAATGCCCAGTCTGCTTTGCCAAAGACATTCTCTAGATCCCTTAGTTTCTATATAGAAAGAGTAATCTGAAAAATTTGTCATTTAGATAATTATTCTAGATATTAGATGCTGCAGGAGAAAAAAAAAACCAACAAACTTGTATAGTTGTTAAATGAGTGCTAATTCAGTAAAAGGATTGGACAACTGTGTCTGCAAACATGCAACATAGCTACATCCAAATGAGTCTTCAAAGTCAGTGGGTTAAGTTCTTTCAGGAGCAGAGCTGTTACTGCACAGGTTACTATTAACCACCTTGAAGGAAGCTGTAATGTAAAGGGGTCTGTGATGTTCTCAACAGAGAGCAGCATAATTAGCTCTGTGCAGGATGCTTTTTAATTTACCTGTTCCATATTTTCTGAACCATCAAAACACTGTTTTAATGCAACATTTAATAGCCCCATCGCCAATTAGTGAAGATTTCTGGTTTACTGCATTTTGGATGCAATGGAAACAAAACGACTTGTTATTATCCTTGTTATTATGATGTTTCTACAATAGTGTTTGGGGTTCTGACAGATGCAAGCGTAGAGAACTAACTCAAATCAAAACTGTTATATTAGAAAGTCTTCTGATCAGTATTTCACAGATCAGAAACTTAAATGCAAAAGCACTAAAGCCAAATGTTTCAGTGTTGAGGCAGGGCAGCAAGTGGTTCCCAGAGTCACTGGTGAACAGGAAATTAGTGATTTTTAGATAAAAAGCTAAGTATCCCCAAAAAGATATCCTGAGGAAAACCTTATATTCCACTCCTATTTTCGGCATTTCAAGCCTGGATTCCTCTAGGTGACTAAACTGACTTATCTCTGTTTTGCTTTTGTTGTTGCTATTGTTTTGTGAGTTTGAGGTGGGTTTTGTTTGATTGATTTTTAAACAGGGAATTAGAGTTTTGAATTGTCTCTGAAAGCAACTCCCGGGGTGATTAGCTGAAAGGAGGAAGCAGGGTAGACTAGAACCACAAATTACTTGTAGCCAGGTGGTTGCTACTTGCCTGAGATACAGAACGCAACTGTCACATTTTGAAAAGATGTTGAATCCTTACACTAGGTGAGGACCTGGTTTCTTAACCGATATGGGTACAGGGCTAAGCTTTATCATTGGAATTGCTTGACTGAGTATGAATTATTTACTGAGTCGGAGAAAGTAAGAGAAACAGTATCTGTAGCTCACTGAGTAATTGTATCCCTGTTTAAGGTAAAACATGAACCCATATTTTCTATCAGCAGTAGGTGCTTGAGGTTTTTTTGGTTTTGAGCAACATGATATTTCCCAATAAAGAATGTGAGTGGTTCAGATATTGCCATGGAGCAAGGCCTTAAATTCACAGTAAGGAACCTTAGTCAACCCTGACATAAATGATTTTCATATCAGGTGACATATATGTAAGTCATTTGATATAACAAAGTGTCTTAGTCACTAGGACACTTCGGTGTTAGTGTGTAGGTTAAGCAGGTGAACACGTGGCAGTGACAATGGCTTGTGACACTGGAAGTGACATGTGGAGAGTGGATTGAACAATTGTCTTTCCAGGCTCAATCAAACTACCAAACAGAAATGAGAGTTATATTATCTTTCTGTTGTCATGACAGGCACCCACTGAATTGTGTAATTGGAGGGAGAGTGTCCCACAGACAAATTTACTGTAAGAACCTCTTGGTCATGCACTTAGTGACTACCTGAATGTTCACCAGTAGCAGCACAAACCCCACAAACTGAGGCTTTGTGTGTGTTTGTCTGTCTGTCTTTCTGTTTGGTGAGGGTTTTTTCGGGTGTCACAAAATTAGGTAGAGACACAGGAGACAAATTAGTCTTTACTATGATAATAAAGTAATTATTTCTCTTTTTGGACAGAGCCATTTTCAGTCCCCTTCCTTTAAAGACATTAAAGGCATGATGGCTCTTTAGACCCTAGGTTTCCCTGCATCATTTGAAATTGGGAAGTTATTACCTTTGAGTGTTTTTGTCTTCAATGCGACACATTTGGGCATGTTACTATTTTAAAACCTCCAACAGATATAGTCTTTTGCTGTAGTTAGACCAGTTCTTACCATATTTGGTCCTGGGATTCATAGAAAGTTTGAGAAGTCAATTTTTTTTCTCTTTCAAATCTCTCATCTTTCCTAATTATGGGCTGAGACTGGATTTTCTGTGACATCTAACTCAACAGCTTAAGTTTTTCTGAACTGCCTCAGGATTTGCTCTCCTAAATTCATTAGATATATTTGGGATAGCATCTTATGTACTGAGAAGGGGTTTTGGATTATTGCTTTATTCCTTGGGGGCAGCATAAAGCAAAATAGGAAGTTTTTCACATTTTTGTAAAAGAAAAGAATATATGACACTGCTTTAGCTTATAGAAACAACTCTTTCTGTCACTGCTCTCAGAAAGAGGAGCCTGTTGAAATACACATCACAAAGATAGACTTGGTACCCATTCATAAACCCATGTTTTTAAAATTGTCCCTTGCTGTCTCTAGAACCTTGTTATTTTGGGGGAAAAAAAATAATAATATATAATAGTTTTAATAATAATAATCATCATAATAAAATAAAGCTGAAATGTGAGCAACTGACCCTGCAGTAAATAAGTCACCTGACCCCAACACCCTTTTTCTCCCCTCCCTGTTACTCAGTTACCTTCACATATCCAAGTTACCTTCTGGGCGAAGTTATCAGGTGTGCTCTTCATCAGCTGTTTTTAAGTCACAGAAAACTTGAACCTATTTATTGCAAGCATTTGAAACCTGATAATAATGGGCAGCAGCTTTAAAATAAATTAATTTTAATAATTTATGCTGCATAATAAGGTAAATCTGTGGACCTCAGCACAGTGCATTTGGAACAGGGATTCACTATTCAGTGTATTTCTTTAAGGATGCAGTTTATAGTCAAAAGTGTAATCTTCTGAAGATGCATGGTAAAAGCAGATGGCATTCTCAACAGTGAAACTAGGAGCTTGTAGATAATTCAAGGAATGTTTATTATCAACCCATAGCATAAAGAAAAGTGAAAACAAGCCAAATAGTATTATATTTACGTTCAAATCCATTACAGATGCCTGTGTATATATGACTGACACTGAACTATTACCTACTACTTTATTAAATACTTGGTGACAAAGAAAAGAAATGTTCTCAATACAAGGCTGAAAACTAAATTGAGCATTTTGCTTTAGTATGTTAAGGCAAAGATGGTACCAAATTTTCTGGACTGTAATACCAGTTTCTGTTTTCTCACAGGGTGTTCTATAACAGACTAATCCTTCCTTAGGCTCACTGTCTGCTCAGTGACCCTACCTCTCATTCCAGCAGAAACCATAGCTTAGTTACAGCCCATTAAAGAGAAAAGAGGCTTGAACAATGGACAATGAAACCTCCTTGAGGGAGATGTCAAACAGGAAAGACCAATGGGGGGGACATAAGATGGGTCACCTCCTAGTCTTTGTTCTTGAAGAATCCAATGTGACTCTATGACTGTGAATAGTTAATGACTTATAAGTAAAAATTCTATAAACTCCAATACATGAACTTTATAGAGATCATTAACCCAAACGAATCTTCATTACACATTATAGCAAGATGCATTGGTCAGTAATATCACCAGCTAATAATTCCTTGATTTTGCATTAATTAATGATTTTGAATACTGCAAAGAAATGAAGAAACCAGACTTGGCTTGCTTCTATCCACAATATTTTGCTTTAATCATGACACTTGATTTTGAGCTCTGCTTTTTCACAACAATCCAGGTGTCTCTTCAGACTCTTCCTGAAAATTCCACTTCAGATATTGCCCTCTTTTGGGGTGTGTTTGTATTAAATTCCACTAACGACAGGTCAGTTTGAAAATGCAATCATAGAAAGCATTTCAGTATTTTGAAAATTCATAGCCAAGACTCTTTCCACAAGGAAGATAAACACTAAGAAATACATCTGAACAAAAGCAAAATACTAAATTGAATTGATGCAGTGAAATTCTGCTCCAATAGTTACCATAAAAGCTCAACTTTTCTCTCAATTAGGTCATTATTTTATTTTAAAAATTGTTTTTTTCTGCACCCTTCCTCCACTAGTAAGAATAATGACCATATCTACAGCCTAGTTTGCAGCATCGATTTCTACATACCAGTGAATAACCCTTTATTTTTTTCAGAGTTTAACTGCTGTAAATGCATAAAAAGCCTGCAAAAACCTTAGATTTTCCATGTAACAAAGAAAAAAAAAACAGTAGAGATCGGCGTAGAAATATAAAAAGACAACAGAGTTAGTTACTGAACGCTGGTTCACTTTATTGATAATTACTATGGAATTTACAATCACTTCTTAAGGGATGCATCCCATAGACATTTGCAGAGTTTGTTTCCTGTTCACATGCTGCTTCACATTAGGAGTGGCACGGAACCTGTCGATGACAGTAATTCTCTGAAACAACACTAGCCTTTCCGGTTCTGTGTTGGTTTCTTGACTACATTCCCATTTCTTTCTAAATCATTCTGAATGTGCAGGACTTGTCATGTTTAACACCTGTTGGCATGATCAGTTTTACAACTGTCACCATATTATAAACATTGCTGCTTCTAATAACATGTCCATAAAATCAAAGGGTAAGTCAAGCATTTCATTAGAAGCCTAATGGACAGGCATTGTAATATATTTTCTAATAATTAAAAATAAATAAAATGTAGTAGATCTTCTTATAATGAGTGCTAATATCTTTATTTTTGAACCTTTTTATCTGTTCCAATCATAATTAATATACTGACTCATAATATTGAGATTCCTTTTTAAAAATGCATTGGAAGAATTATTTGATTGTATTAATGGTTTTCTCTTTATGAAAATAATTATCTGAAATTTAGTTTAAAAAGATAGATTTAGTTGCATTTATGCAATCCATTGTTTTTTTAATTAAAAAAAATCTTTTTTTTTTTTCTTTGTCTTTCTGTGTTCTATATTTGCTTTATGTTTAAAACACTTCCTGATAACTGCTAGCCCTTTTTACTCTTCTGAAAACATGTACAGCATCACAAATAGACATTTTTTTGGTCAACACCCTCTTTCATGTCTTTCATCAAATATTATATTTGATGAAAATTATAATTCCTAACTTTATGGTCTTCCAAGTTTTTGGTTGTCTTGGACTTTAAGATGTGGGAGCAGTATAATTTCTTACCAGGTTTATTTAGAAGAATAAAGAATGAAAATCAAGTTACAATCAATTTTTTGAAATTCTTTGCTGAAATGACTCTACCTATGAGAAATAATAACCCTCTCAGATGTAACTTATTACAAGTTGCATGTTGAAAGATTTCTTTATGTAAATGTGGGGTCAGCATTTGAGAAACAGCCACCTCTGGAGCAAACTGGCCACCTCAACAGCATACTAGCACAGAATAGGACAAAATGTAAAGAACACCCACAGCTATGAGAAGAAACATACATGGCAAGCATATGTTTATTAAAAAATGTAGTCTTAAAAGAGTAGAAAATAAAAGAGCTATGTCAGCAAGAACTACTTAATAATCCTGTATTTAGAGAGTTTTAATCTGAAAGTTGACGTGGTCACACTATAGGATAATGAAAAATGATAGGATTACTGCATAAAAAATGGAGGTGTAGAGAGGTAGGGAAAGGATGAATACTTTAGAAGCTCAAGACTGACAAGAAATCCATGAGCTAATGAATAAATCTATGTTTAGGAGTCACAAGCCCAGAATCTGTGACTGAATCATGTGATGTTACACAGGCTGCTTAATACATTTGGTCTTTGCTTGTTGATGTTCAAAATGGAAGTAAATACTTGCCTGTCTTTCTAAAATACTTCCAGCCTTGGATGACATTGTCTGTGTCTGTGTGCTCTTGCTAAAGCTGCAGTATTTTATTAGCAATATTGCTATCAATAATATGTGTAATGTACAAAACAGGAATAATTTTTCATTTTCCTTTGGCACAGGAATTGAAGTGGTATATTACAGTATGTATTTATGGTTTATATGCCAGGTAGTGTCTGCTTTTCTGTTTGTTACTGATTATTTCTCAGAGAGTGGCACATGAAATGCCAAATGGAAAGAATAGTTCTTTCTTTTGCTCTATGAATTGTTCATTCATACAGCAGTACATCCACTTGGATTTGTGGAGTCTTAAACAGTTACTTTTTTTTTTTATTTTAAATTTGGCGCTTAACATCTAAAACTTATTCTGTTTTTTACGTCTACAAAATGTAAAGCAAGCAAAGAAACAATATTGAAACAGTAATTGTTTCTGTGTTTTCTCTCTCAAGGAGGGAATGAAAGGAAAACCCTCCCCCATCCCGATCACTCCCTCTGCACACTTTTAATTCACAGCATTAACTAACTAGTAACGCAATAGGAGGAAATTGGAAATAACTTCCTCTTCACCAAAGGAAAGCATCATAATACTTAGTTAACTAAAGAAATAATTTGAATAATCCATACTATAAATAATTACATCCCTTTCTGCTGTCACTTGCCATAGACACCAATTAATTTTCAATGTCCACAGATTCTACAAGTAAATGTACACTTCTTCAAACATTGCATAGGCAATACAAATAGACAGTAGCTAAAACAAAGCAGAAAAACATTTTTTAAATTCCAAAGGTAAGGAGAGAGTATTTAAAAGTGCAATACCTCCTACTGATGAGATCAGAGTATTCCCTATGCTGATAAATACATTTTTTGTTGTGGATAAAATACTCTGGAGGTTTAAATTAGAAAAAGGTAGAACCTTCATCAGTGCTAACTTCCACAGTCAACTAAGCTGTGAAAGTTTAGACAAAAGGCATTGTCTGCCCTCAGCCCTGTTCAGAATTACCCATCATTACACAGTTTAATTTATGCTACAATAAAACTGCAAAAATAAAGTCTCTTAAAGGACTTGCTTACAAACAATTGTGTCAATTAAATGTCTCTTTTTTATTTATTTCTTGTTTCTTTTTAATGGCTTTCCTTCTTTTATTGTCAAAACGTGACCATGTGAAAGTACAAAAAGAACACCTGAATTTCACCATTGGAAAAGGTAACCCTCTGTGTCATTCAGTAAGTTTTAGATGTTATAGTAGCTTTCAAATCCAAATTGGGAAAAAAAAAAGGAAGGAAAACAGGGAAAAAAGAAAACAAAAAGAAACATTTGGAGATTACTAAGATTTTAATTTAATTTTTATACAAAAATAACATATCTAGGCTTTTTCATTCTTCATCCTTATAAAGAAATCATATGTAACATGGTATATTATGAATACCACAGATTCCAGCCTTCCAACTCCAGAAGAAAAGAGAGACAGAAGACAGTGTACTTTAATTATGGTTGTACATGTCTGTAACTGAGTTATGCAAGTGAAAACCTGAACATCACTACTGACCTCAAAGTGTATTGCTGAATTGAGGATGGATGGGATTAGAATTCTGCAGAATTCTGGTTTAGGACCAAGTTGAGTTCCAAAATTTGTTCCCTCCTTCATCAACTTACTAAGAACAAGTTGCATCCATGTAGTTTTGTCTGTGAAACAGTTTAAACATTTACATTCCAAACTTAGATCCTCAAAACACTATTGCCTTAAATGTTGACTTCGTTCATCCCCCAAAACTCCCCAGACATCCAAAATTTTTCTAACAGTACCTGGTAATGCTTGAATTTCAATGTTACTGACTGCTGCTTTGCTCACAGCAAAAAGTTGCCAGTGGTATGGCTAGTTGCACCTGCATCAGCCTGGGAGTCTAGTTAGGAGGAGGAAGGAAGACTGACATTGCAAAACCAGATTGTTCCACATCCAAAGTTATTTTCTTCAGCCCATAAGCAGAAAGCCATAAGCATCATCCATACAGTATTTTTTGCAGTGGGATTTTCCCAGAAGTTACCTTCTGTAAGGCTGTCATAGATTTTCTAATATTCTGAAGAACACAAAACACAGCTGGAGAGAGAACCACAGTGCTGAACTGATGCTTAAGTGGTTGATCCAACTAGGGGATGTCCTGGCCTGTTGCCTCCAATGCACACAGCCAGTTTGTTCAGCATTTTACACTGTGCACTTCGTGCAAAAAGCCTGCAAGCACCTAGCATGTAAGGAACAGCAGCCATGTGTTATCAGAGTTCAGTTCCTGGGTTAGGAGACTGTCTGCCTGACCTTGACTCCTGGTGACTGATGAAGTAATGAATGTAAAACATGGTCTTTACTACCTTCAGCCATCCCAAAATATCACAAGTATGAAGGTTTAGTAACAATATATAACAATATTCAGTAACATTTAAAGGCTGACGTTTAGAAAAAAACTTATGCAGTTCAATTCAGAGGTAGTAGCTAACATTTTCTAATATATTTCTATGGTTTGTGTAATTTTCTAAAAGAGATTAAAGGAACTGAACATAATTCTGTTGCTCAGCTAGTTTATAGCATCCATACACACTTTTAGCTGCTCACTGATAAAGAACTTATAGAGATCATTCCAAGTTTTGTCATTGTGCCAGCAGCTTGCCAAAAGCGCCCTTACAACAATTTCAGTGTTGGTGAGGTGTGACACATGCTCTGCTCTTCATCTGAAAAGAAGTTTATCCAGTCAGACATTTTTCATCCAGCTCTCTTTCCATATTAAACATCTTTACCAGTATGGTCACCTTCTGGCCAGTATTTTAAACTGCTGTGCCTCTTCCTAACCAGCACTTCACTGTGACAACTGCCCCTGCCAGCAGCAACTCCTCACGTTAATGATGGCAGAGAATTGCACTGTAAGCTCTGCTGGTTTTTGTAATGACGAGATGATTAGTGCACAGCTTCTGTCAAGGAGCGGGTGATCAGCCTGTTGGAGGATAGATCTCCTTGAAAGGGTGAAGGGCTGACTTCTAGAGGTTTAGCAGAGCACAGCATCCAAGAGCTGAAATGTGCATGAAGTATCTTGAATAATAACCATAGGAATGTTGGTGAACAGCAAATCAGATTGCTTTAGTCCACATTCAGCAACCCCTAGAAGACTCGTAAAAATAATTATGTGTACACAGTAATAATAACTGTGTAGTCCAGTAAATATTAAATCTTTCTTCTAGCCATCAAAAGTTATTACTCATCTACTTTTTAATGGACTTTTATTAAATAATGAAAATAATTGCTCCTTATCCACATATAGGAAAAATCAGGTAAAGGTTGGGTTTTTTGGAAATGTAGGAATTCAGACATGAATCTGATGAGCTGCAAAAGGCTAAGGAAACAAATAAGACTATAATTAATTTTGTGTATGTGCATCTATGTATGTGATACTGAGTCAATGAAAAAAAAAAGATGATTTTCAGAGGGAATTAAAAAATAATTTCCCACAATGTCTATCACCACATTTTTAAGGATAGTGAACAAATTTGGTCGTTTGCTTCACTGAATTACAATTTCTTTTTGGCAGTGTTTCAGTTTATATGTACTTTAGTTAAGTACTGTGTGGCATTCTGATTAAAACAGTGAGATTACTCACCATAAAATTATATATATGTTTAATAGATTTTTTTTTAATTTAATAAATAGATCTGAAAATAGAAGCATGTAGGGAATCATCATTGAGCCAAAGCATCCTGGCAGGCTAATCAGAAATCCATTTTCAGCATGTTATTTTTGTTAATAGTTTGGAAGTATAAATAAAATAATTGCCAGTAAAAGTTACAGATGACAGAAATTTGTAGGATTCTAAATCTGCAGAGAAATCTTGCTTAAAAAACTAAACCACATTTACCTTCATCAATCCCAGGGATTTTTTTCAGACTTTACAGAAAACCAGTAAAAATTCAGACTGTTGCAGGTGTCATGCCTAAGAAAAGGACTATGGGATGAGGGAGAGGAAAATTTCAGCTTTAAAAGGGATGTGGTGTCCTTTATTCTATTATGCTAAATAACTTGTTAGAAAATGAATAAATGTGATCCTTGATGTGAACACAAAGTGTAAAGTGGCAAGGGTAGTGCAACTTTGGTATATTACAATTACAGTCTCAGTGCTGGCTGAACATGAGCCGGCAGTGTGCCCAGGTGGCCAAGAAGGCCAACAGCATCCTGGTTTGTATCAGAAATAGCATGGCCAGCAGGACAACGGAAGTGATTGTCCCCCTGTACTTGGCACTGGTGAGGTGGCATCTTCAATACTGTGTGCGGTTTTGGGCCCCTCACTACAAGGAAGATACCAAAGTGCTGGAGGACATCCGGAGAAGGACAACGAAGCTGGTGAAGGGTCTAGAGCACAAGTTTATGAGGAGTGACTGGGGAAACTGCTGTTGTTTAGCCTGGAGAAAAGGATGCTCAATATACAGTATAACAACATAGAACATGCAATTAACTGAAAGGAGGTTGTAGTGAGGTGGGTGTCAGTCTCTTCTCCCAAGTAACAAGTGATAGGACAAGAGGAAATGGCCTCAAGTAGTACCATGGGAGGTTTAGATTGGATATTAGGAAAAATTTCTTCACCAACAGCGCTATTAAGCAGTACAACAGGCTGCCCAGAGAAGTGGTTGAGTCACCATCCCTGGAAGTATTTAAAAGTCATGTAGATGTGGTGCTTAGGGACATTGTTTAGCGGTGGACTTGTCAGTGTTAGCTTTAGAGTTGGACTTGATGATCTTAAGGTCTTTTCCAACCTAAAAGATTTTATGATTACTATGAAACTTTTTTGCAATAGAAAGGTGTTTTATTGTCCATGTTCTAAAAAGGATGCTTGTCAAATTATAGGTGTTCTGAAATTTAATAGATAAATAAATAAAATAATAATACTTTTTGGCCTGTAAAATCTGTTTTTTATGTACCTTCTGGAATCACAAATACAGCATTGAAATCTGTTGGTTTTCTTACAGCTCATTTCAGACGTACTAATTGTATCGAAACATTTGGTGGAAGTAAAAATTAAGAAAAACAAATGCAACAATCAAGTTAGGAGCTAGTATGTATTTAACAGTTTTGCAAATCAGCTCAACTTACTTTACAGTGCATACCAGGTGCTAAAAAGCTGCCTATTTTTACATTATTTTTTTCTGAAAATTCATTTTTTTGACTTTGTAGCACAGAAGGGGATTGAGGACCTTAGCTGTATAGGGCATATGACTTCAACAAACCTGTTTGTAAGATTGACAATGATCCAAACACAGAATACATAATATTTGGCAAAAAGTCTGAAAGTCATTGTGTAGATGAAGGTTGCACACTCTTATGCAACCCATATTGCTATGTCTTAGGCTGCCTGGTCATGGAAGGTTGTCTTAAATGGATGTGGCATGTTAATGGACCAGCATTACTGTCGTACTTTTGGTAACTTGGCAGTACAGCCTAAAATAATATTACCTTTGAGGCAGTGCAGAATTAAGTATTACCCAAAACCAAAGTTGTACATCTTGAAAAAATGAGTTATAAAAATAAAAGACAATTCACAGGTAACTGACTTACTAAATCTGGATAATGTCATTTGGTTATATTGCAGTGGTGTTCTATCCCACTACATCTCAGCTACTGATAGGAAAATACTGTTTTCTGTTGTAAAATACGGTTCTCGGTGCTATACATCCTATGCCAAATGGCTATCTGTCCATGTTTTCTATGAACATATGAATTCTGTGTATCCTGACTTTCTGTTCGCCTCAGAAAAGAATATGCAAGTTCTTCACTCTGTCTTTTACCAGTAATTTAAAAACAAAATGTATTTTTCATATTTGAGGTTTCACTTACCATTCTTCACCGTCAAACACTTTCCTGTAACTGTAAGTAGGAATAGAGGTAAGACTGTTATTTGCATAGCAGAATTAAGATGCATGAAAGATAGTTGATTCCTTTAACTCCCCAAATTTTTGCCATTTACGTTTTTCTTTTTTCATTTATTTATTTATTTATCTATCTATCTATCTATTTATTTATTTATTCTTATAAAATCAATTTATAAGGTCCTAGCTTGGGAAATCCTTGGGATGATAAACTTAGAGAAATACAGCAACAAAAACCTTGTCGTTTCAGCCATTCTACTATTGACCCATGTTTTCATGCACAAAAGTATAAAACAATATGAAAGTTTTCCCTACTTACAAGTTTACTGCACCATTTTTTAAATATTCAGCATGATAAATAGGTTTTCTGCAGTAAAATAGCTCCATGTAACTGCTTGCCTCTCCTTTGTCAGTGGTAATCACTGAAGGATTTTTTTATAATCTCACAGGACTTATTTGTGACACTGTTTCTCAGTGATCTTAGCTATTCTTAACTGCTAGCAATAATTTACATTTTCACTATCTGAATGCACTTAATATGCTGCACCAGATCAAAGGCTCATCCAGCTCTGTACCCCCTCTCCATCAGTTAGATGGAGTGCTTCCTCTGCTCCCTGGCAGATGCTGGAGAAAGGAGTACAAGAACAAATAGAGCATTTTAGGAATTATTAATGAACAAACAAAACAAAAGATAGCACTGTTTAATTAACTTCTTGAATATTTTTGGTAATACTGATTTCTTCCATATCTGGATAAAAATCCACACAACTCACAAACAAAAAGTCGGGTCCGGGGGAGGGGGAAGGCTAAAAATATTTTGAAACTGGAAGATTCAGTTCTGATAAGAACATACTTGGAGATAAGGATTGTCTTTCTGAGTCATGACAAAGTACATTAAAACACTCCAGTCTGGGTTTCATGGGGTTGGAGAGAAGCCATATGGTACATAACTGTGAAACCAAGGGTTAATGGGATGGTAAGCAGGGGTTGTGTGAGTTGGTTTGTTTGTTTTACTGCGTCTTCTAGTACAATGACTTGGGTGACATCAAGTGAAATTATTAGAAGGTTAACACAAACATCATCTATATATGCTCTCCCAATCATTCATGATTTGGGGAACTTATGTCATTCCTTTTCCCATCTCTTTTCAAAAAAATCTCCATGTTTATTTACTATTTGCCTATATAGAGTTTTCCCACATTTTTGTCAGTCTTTTTTGCCTCTCTCTATTTCTTTTTCTGTTTGTTTCCTTTTCATATAGAAAACATGACTGCATGTAGTATTCAAGACAGGGGCATATTAGTGCTTTATATAATGGTATCCCATAATTTCCTGATCCTTCCTCCTAAATCCTTACACATGACTTAACTTTTTCAACATTTTCCAGAGAGGATCTGGAAATGACCTCTCTATATACACATCTGGAAATGATCTATTCTATGACCTCTTGTCAGGGAATACTAACTACAGTCACATATTAACTGAGATTTTTCTTTCTTATGTATTAAAATCTACCATTCCTGAATTTTATTTGCTGTTTTATTTCTCAGTCATTCAGGATAAAGAACTTTCACAGTTCTTGATTGTCAGCTTTGATAACTGGTGGCATAAACTTTTGCAAAAGAGACTTTGCCATTAATTTTTTAACTTTGTTTCTGTATCCTTTATGAAATCATTGAATAACTGGCATCCCACTATTCTCTTATTTGTGAAAAATCTACTTTTTCCCCTTCTTTTTGACTATGTGCTAATTCATAAAATGTCTATATGAATGCCTACTTTGTATATATTATGTGTGCAGGTGTTGGCAGAATATAGCTCACTCTATTAACATCCTAGATTTACAGAAATAGGGAATAAAGGAAAGATAAAATAAGTTTCTGGGCAGTTTCTAGCTATGACTTGAGAGTACCAATGTTTGAAAAAAATATTACTTAAATTTGTGGTTAGTTTTATCCAGTAGATGTCTGACAGCTGCTAGAGATGGTAGTGATCTCTGCACAATTAATGTGTTTTAGAAGTTCTCCTGGGTTAGTATCAACTAGAGTAAGAAGTCACTCATGTTTTTTAAATTTATTTTAAGATATTTCCTTTGGCTCCATTTTTGTTTGTCCTTTTGAGTTGGGCACCCAGAAAAGAGAATACATTCTTTTGATGTTGTCTAGCTTTCCTATGCAGTCCTGGTGACAAAACAAGTAGTATATAAATTTACATTCTCTTTTTATAATTCCCCAATCTCTCATTGGATGAATGAGATATTTCTCCTGTGTTTCCCACCACTAGCATGTTGATTATATTAGTGCTAAAAGAAAGGTTCAATCTGTTTATAAATCTAATTTAGCCTTTTTACATGTAATCTTTGTCATTGTCTTCTTTTTTTATTCTGAATGTCTTCCGTGTGAGAGATGATTTAGGATAGTTTTAGTCTTACCTATTTCACTTCCCTTGAAACAAATTGGAAGAGCTCTCTCAGACAATTAGTGAAGATTGGAAACCAAAAGTATAAACCCAGTAATTTTCTAAGTGTTTGAAACATATGAGGGATGCTCTGATTAAGCCCTAAATTTGCTGTAATATTCTGTGAACTCAAACATGTGTGATAAAAATAAGTAAAATAAGTGTGACTATAAGGCATAGAATGCATTTTGCTCAGTGTTTTTTCATACATGTTGGTTTTTAATTCTTTATGAGACTAACAAATCAGCATAACAAATTTAGTTGACAAAGACCAACTCTTGCTGACTGAAATGGTTGGGTTAATTGAGTGAGAAATTTATAGAAAAAAAACTTCCCCCCCCCCCCTCTGTAAATGCTTCTATATTTATATATGCTGGATTATTTTTCTAAAATATGGTGGATTTCCTTAGAATTGTATAATAACTAGGCAGATATTTAAGTAATTTTAGTCAGACCAAGTGTTTCTGCAGAATATTTCAGATAAAAAGATTTACTAAATGTTTGGGTTTTTTTTTTTTTCTATAATGATTTTTTCCATATACATGAAAATAAACAAGTCAATTCAGAGAAAAAAATGAAAGCCAAATGAAAAAGTGAAACAGTAAATTCTGAACAGGTTTGTTTCCCCAATTTGTTCTGAAGATTAAAATAACAGGAAAGGAAATGTTACCTGAAATAAAATCTAAAATGTAGTCTTAACCATAGTATCCACTTCTTGGGCCCATTACATATGACAGGGTAGTACCAGAGATTTGTGTGTGTATTCCAGGGGATATAGGCAATAAGCAAATAAAGGAAATTTCATTTATGTGCCAAAATAGATTAGAGATTATGAAGAGAGGTCTGCTGTCTATAAACAGTCAGAAGTAGAAGTCAGGAATAGGCAAGAGAAGGAATTACTTGCCTTGATATTGGAAAGATAGTGGTGTTAAACAGGCTAATTTAGAGCTAGATTTCAGAAGCAGCATAACATAAATTGGCCAAAGATAGCCAATGTATATGACTATCCATACTGATATACTATTTGTAGATTATATTGCTAGCATTTGCATTTTAATGCTTATGAACAAAAAGTTATATATTAGGAATGAAGCATTATGAATTATTTATTATTGGATGCACACTGACAATTTATGTGAATTTGACAAAACTATTATATGTGAAACCTGCACCTTTTCTAACAGTTATGTAATTTATTCAGCAGAGCAAAAAAGGGGATGGATTTTTTAATGATATAATTCTCTATTTTTAACTGTGCAAACTGTAATCACGCAATTGAAAACAATCTTGAACAGCTATGATATATTCACTTTCAGTAAATTTTATTGGCAGTGATAAATGAAAAATTGATACTACTTGGTCACTTTTGAAAGCTTTCTGGTCTGTTACCTTTGTGAGTTTTTTAATCAACAATTTCAGCAGTGATTTCATGTATATACCTTGCCTTTTTGTATAGCCATGTATGCATCTTAATACTTGATTAATTGTTACCTTTACAGGCAGAGATAAACAGATGTAGAGAAATGAAGCTGGGTTAATTATCATTGATAATATACAGCTGTGGGCTGGCTTCAGCGGTGGTGGGTTGGCTGATGTAGATAAGGTGCAGCTGTGGCTGGTTCTGTTAAGTGGTTGAGAGCCAATGAAGAAGGAGCAGCCGAGGGAGGGAGAGGAGAAAGAGAACGTGTGCCTGGGATGAGAAGAGATCAGAGGAAGGCAGCAGAGGGACTGGCATGAAGAGTGTGTTGGTATGATATGGTAGAAGACCTTGTTGCAGCTTGATAGTTTTGAGAGTGCTGTGACAATGGGTGCCCCGTGTGAGGCCCATCAGATTATGAGACTGGGAGTAATGAATGGCAACAGTGGTGTTGACTGTGCCGGGGGACTTCTGAAGTTTTGAACGGTGACGGTGGTGCCCAATGTAATATAGAGAGGCGGGGATAGCCTGATGATCCAGAACGTGTTGAGATAGGCGGGAAGAACCTGGGGATCTGGATCAGACAGTGGTAAAGGTGAGCCATTGGGGTCAAAAAGAAGGAAGCCTGACTGCTGTGGAGCTAAAAGAATGAGGATAATGGGTGATAGCAGTGGAATACACTGCCAGATGTAGCAGCAGCAGGTCCAGAGCGGGCCCGGCTGGACAGTGGTGATGGCTGTGCCAGGGGAAGGTGTCGGAGCAGTGTGGTGCCGTGGGTAGCTCCCGCCATTGCTGCTGCTGCTCGGTCTGGTGGTATTACCAGTGTTTATGTGCTCATTGAAGGTGTCTCCAGTTGTAGAAGAAATGAGTGACCACAAGGATGTTGAGACGCTTGTTGGGACACAGAGTAATGTATTAGTGCTGTATTCTAGATGTGCTGCTGTTGAAAGATCATTCAGGTTACTGTTCAGTGTGACCCAAGAGGTGAAAGAATGAGGTAATATGAGTTCATCAGAACCACCCTCTGAAGAAATCAAAATCCTAGATGTCAAAAAAGCAGATGAGAAGAAAGATGACCAGCCCCGAGAAGCTGAAAAGCCCAAGATAAAATGGAAGAAGGGATATGTGTGTGAGTTCAGGGACAAATTGTCTGGACTGCATGAGAAGTTTATTTGTGAAAAAGTTGTGGTGATTGTTAATATATAAGGCATGAAATCTTAAGAAGAAAAGAGTTCAAGGACAAGTTGTTTGGACTGTACAAAAACTTTATTTGTAAAAAGGTTGTTATGGTTGTTAAAAACACAAGGTATGAAATGTTAAGAAGGGGAGAAAAAAAAAGGGGGGGGGGGGGCGCGGGGGGGGGAGGAGGAAGAATTGTAGAGAAAATCAGATACCGGCTGTTTCACAGACTCCTTAAGAGGCTAGTCAAAATATCTGGGTGACCCTGATGTGGAGGCTGAATCAGAAGTAGCTTTGTGCCTTCTTAACTCAACATGAACAGCCTTTCCACATATCCTGCCAAGCGCCCTACAACAGATGATAGACACAGCTTTTTTTTTTTTTTTTGGTTAAAAACAAAAAAGGGGAATTGTAGAGGAATGAAGGCAGTGGGTTGATTGGGTTTGATGTGCAGGTGTAGCTCATTCCTGATAAGTGGTTAAATAGCCCTGAGGATTGTGGGAAAGGGAGTTGGACAGAGGAGGAGCAGTGTGGTCTGACCTCTGGAGGAAGGAGATACAGTACATATAGTAGAATCTGACCAATGGTAAAGCTTTGTTGCAGCCTACTAGTTTGTGTTGCAACAAACAGCTAGTTTGGTATCTGTCTTTTTTTTGAAAATAGAAATAAATATATAATGGGTAATCAAAATCAATAATAGTTTAGAGAAAGAACACAAAATCATCATCCTAGCTTCCCTATACTTTAAGGTGTTAGTAGATGTTTGTTGCTATAGACTTACAGGGTAGCTCAAACTTAAGGCTTGGCTATTGTTACCTATCCCTGAGTTACTTCTAAAACTTTGTAAAGTGCAAGTAACTTGCTTTGAGAGCACTACCTGTGGAAACTAAAAACAACTGTGAGATTGTTTTTCACATGAACCTAAATAAAAAACTTCTGGCTGTTTTAAGCTATGTCTAAAGTAATGATGTTAGCAGAAAAAAGTAATGTACAGAAAAGACTATGTGGTATTTATAGGAAGTATACTGATATTAAAGCTAATTAAATACCAAACTAACAAAGACTGACTTGGCTTTCAAATGAGTTGACCAATAAATAAATAAAACTGCATTGCTTAAACATGCTTCTTGACAGTTTTCATTTTTCCCTTAAGAAGTTTTGGAATGATCATGCCCATAATCCTTTTCTGTTTTTAAACCTTCTGTGATGTCAAAGGTTCCACTTGAATCTTTTTTTATTACTAGGAGCCTGAAATTACCAGGGAGAGTGATGGTACAGTGTAGATGATATGCCTGGAAATGCAACAGAGAAGTTTTTTTTTTTCTTTTTTGTTTCCGCAAATCACAAGGAAAGGGTAACTTAAATGCAGCAGTAAATGGTTATATTGCAATTACCTCTTTGACTACTGCAGATGATAGATGGAAGTAAAAAACTTTTGATACAGTGCAAAACAGGCAGTTGATCAAAGTAAATTATTTTCTAGAGGCAACATAATCAATTGTTGATATTTTCTGCCAAAAAAACTTTAAACCAAAATTATTTCTTTATTAATCTATTAAAGACCTGTGTTAAAAGACTTCAAAGAGATTTTTGACAAGTAGGCTTTTTCTTCCCTGAATTACTATTCTGTGTACAATATTGCTTTGACCTAAGTTTTGACTGATCTAGAGGAAAAATAAACTTCATTGTACTTTCAATATCAAAACTACAAAATTTACTATGAAATAATTATTTTTTTTCTTCCATACCATATTACAGATTATTCCTAGAGCAAAAAGCTGTGTTAGAGTATATAGATCAAACATTGAGAAGATACTAGGCAAAGTCTGGTGAAAAATATCTTGGCTATCATCTATTTCTACCCTTTTTTATCTCTCGCCACTGAGAAGGGAATTAGGCTGTTGTAGATGAGACAGCAAGAGGATAGGACCTGTACTACAGAAGAATCTCTCAGACATGTATTTAATTTTGTTTTAATATAAGGGAAATGGGTTGTTATTATTTTTGTTTACAAGGACTCAAGTGTTGCAAACCCAGGATGATACCAATGGCATCAGATAATAAACAAGATGAGAACGGCTGTGTTTCTTCACCAAGTCATATGAGTGACAGTGAAGTCTTTCTTGCCCACCTCTGATAAAGGTGAAAACTATCACGTTCCAGGCAGAAACTCATGAAAAAATAGAAACCTGAGGACTTGTTTGGCATCCTAAGGAAAATTTTTTGATTCTAGTCCTGCAAATCCATTTCCTCTGATTGCCACGTTTATGGGAATTAACAATACTGTTTTGGCTAGGCAAGATATGTATTAATCATTAACAAAAATGTTGTGTACTTTTAATCTATGAAGTATTTGGTTAATTCTAGATAGAATATTTTGTTACAGAAAATATTTTTTTCTCTTATTCCCCATTTCAGAAGAAAAACCTTTACAAAGCTTGCTTCCATCTGTTCTGAACAGTTGGTTCTAAGTAGGCAACAATTAGACCAGTCTTTTAGTTTCTTTCATTTTGGTGATGCAGTGTTTTTAATTTCATTCTCAACTAAACAAGCATTAAAGTACAATTGTCTTTACGTAAAATTATTATTACACGTAGTTACTTCTAGCACTGCATTCCAGGGTTTAAAGTCACCACTTAGCAAATGTCAGTAGCAAATATGACCATTTCCAAGTTTGGGTAGATTGAGATATTTTTTTCCACTTTCTTTAATTACCCAGTGCACAAGAATATTAAAATAATAATTCCAGACAATGAACAGCAGTTTATTATTTTGTTATCTGCTGCTTCATTTGTTTTGTTTTGGTTTATTTTTCATTTCAGCACCAGGATATAATTCTTCTGTATCAGACAGAATGGGATCATTCATTCAGGTGTTTTGCACTGTTGCAGAAGCTGTAGCTGTTTCTAGCAGCTCTATCTCAGATATCATTCAGCTCTGCTGTAGGTTTGTTTTATTAATTGTTTTTGATCTTTTAAATCCATCATTCCAGATATCTGAAAATTCTCATCTGCAAGTTTTCAAAAACTAACATCTTTCTTTTTCCATTTTCCCCCACTGTTTACTTTTCCTCATGCCTCTGCAAAGTTCACTGGGATCCATCATATAGGCTCTGGATCTTAATAATTACCTCAAAAAAGTTATCTAAAGGGCAAATAGGAGCCCCATTAACTCCCAAATATATTGTTTGTTTGACAAGTTTTCATAAAACACAGCAGGTTTTGATTTTTTTTCCTCTATACTGGAGCAGTGCTCATCTCTGATTTCATGTCTACCTAAGGGATTAATTATAAAGCAGTCAAGCCTCATATAGAGCAAACCTCTGGAACTACAAGATTTTCTTCCCACTCTTTGTACATGTGAAACAAAGAGATATCACACACTACATCAGAGAACCCCAGTATATATGTTGTTAATGTAAATGAGACTGAGCAGGCTGGTCCAAATTCAGAAGTAGTCGATAAAATAGTATGAGCTAGGCTCGCATTTGTTTATATTCCCTTAACTATTCTGTGTACTTAGCTCTAGGTCTTAGCTGACTGAATATATGTGCTAGAAATAGTATGGCACTACATGTGTCATAGCTTGGCTGCTAGTGACTTTGGTATTGCATTGTTACCTGCAGTTTGACAGAACAGGGGAGTGTGATGAGGGCAGTAGCTTGCATGCAGCCAGGAAGAATGGATCAATGATTTCAATGCTGCAGGTATCCCTTAAACTCACATTTTACTCAGTATCAAAGAGAAGATACGTTTAGATATGAGGAAGAATTATAAACACTTGAATGCAGTGTGGGGACAGAGGCGGGAATAGATTTAAATTTTCTTGCTATAAGACCACCTAGACTGGAAAACACCTCTCTAGTCAGTGTTCTACTTGGTAGACAGTCTCTCCTTGGTTAGTTACTGCTACCTTGGCTCATCTCTGAAGCTGTGTCCAGAGTATCAGTTGCTTTGTTTCCCACTTTTTCCACTCTAAGAATTAACAATCAGTTTAAATGCATCAGAAACACGTTGCATCTTGAAAAAAATAAATTAATGAACAAAAATATGTATAAAAGTAATCATTTGCACTTCCACTATGTTATCAGGTAGAGTCTTTTCATTCAATACCCAGATATTTGGAAAATAAATTTCTAAATGAGTAGTGCCTTGTTACCTATCAGACATCCTAATATATTGAAGCATAGCTTTTGACATACCCTAGAAACAGTTTCAGATCAGTTCCTACCAGTCCAAGGAAGAGAAAGGTTATTTGCTTAAAGTGAGTTCTAACATGTGTGGGATTTCACTGGAGCAGCTAGTTAAAATTCACTTTGTGGTGCAAGGCTAGTACAGCATTAGGAATTTACACTCCTTGGGACTTAATAATGAAGAACTGTAAAAAGTCAGAAGAGGGTTTTAGTTTCCTGGGGAGCAAATTAGAAGTTCAGACAGTTTGGGTTTTGCTAAAGATGGAAAGGCCTATGGGATTCTAGAACACTAGAAGGTAGGAAACAAAAATCAAGCCTTCTGAAGTCTGGGTGCATAGGAGCAAAAAAGAAAACAAACAAACAAGCAAAGAAACAAACAAAATAAAAATGAAATTAAGATAAAAATAATAAAGATCATACAGCTCTCATGAGTTTTAAATAAATTTCATAACAACTTAAAAGTTCACGTGGCTTTAATGCAAATCAAACTTGTGCAGCTGTGAGATGAATTGGACATAAAGCATTACTTGAGCCCACAGAAATATTCTCATGCTTATCCCTACTTCTGTGATATAAAAAACTGGTCAGATTTCTTGAAATCATATATGTCCAACTTGACAGTCAAATACTAAATATGCCTTGCTTTTGTTAGATATGTTGCTTTTATTTAATGTGTTTTTTGCAAAGCTGGTGTTCCTTGTGTTGAAAAAAGAGCATAACAAGGAAACTGTCTTGTCTTTGCAGCATGCATATTACTATATTAATACATATAAAGTAAGGTGATACTTTACATTCTCTGCTTTTTTTAAGAATACAGCTTATACTGAGCTCTCTTCTCGAAAGCAGTACATTTGGATAAATATTTGAAGTTAGGGTCCTGATCCAGTTTACAGCTCTATTCCAGTAGCCTCCAGTACCCATGTAGCACTTCTTGCCTAATACTGAATCAAATAATGCTTAAAGGTCATAAAAATACTATCCTTGCAATTTAGATTGTTTCCTCTGTGAATATACAAATGAGTTAAATAATTTGGTTTGAACATGGGAATTATTCTGAAGGACAGACTGCTGATATCACTTGTAAAATAAGAGTTATGCATGTAAAAATATAATCTAGGGGTCAATTTAGAAGCACCCTTGGTTTTGCAGACCCCAGCTTTTTGAGAAGAGCTGGGACATTACATTCCTTTTTTTTTTTTTTTTTTTTTTTTTTTCCCAAAAGACCAGACTTGCTGGGAATCAACAATAAAAATTACCACCATCACCCTACTCCTTCCCCTCAAAAAAAACCACAACAAGACTCCAAAGAAATGCTCTGATTGATAAGCAGAGATGTGACGAGATATGGTGTCCTGTACATCTTCAGAACAGCTTTGGTCAGATATCCCATAGCCTTTTCCTTCTATATTTTGCATATGGCTTTACTCATGAACCTGTTTTTCCAGTCCCATAAATATAAATTTCTTCCTCAAAGGATAAAGTACTATAGAAAAATGTGTAAGTAACAAAAAGCTTGCACATTTAGATACTTAGATCTCAGAGTAACTTTAACATTGAATTACCTTGCAGTATGGGAAGTACTTTTCTCTTGTTGGACATTGTAAAGAGTAATCTTCAAAATGGTTGGAATTCCAGTTCAAATATCACCTTGAGAACAGGATGATTATCCCAACTATCTACCTCTCTTAATGTACAATTTAAATCTCACGAAAACAGAGAGGTTAATGAAATTTCTGGACTTTCTCTTTCAGAGGTCAGAGATACCACAGTAACATTTTAACATTATATTTGATATTTCTATTCTACTTGGACCTGAAATTATAGTGGAAAACAAAAATGAAATCCTGTGTAAAAGGAAAAAGCAAAAAATGCCCCAAACTTTTTTAATCATCAAAGAAACTCTCATCAAGTTGAGGTAACTCTCATTTTATTAGAGCTGGTTTAATTATTTTTCTTGACATTATGAATTCTTACACTTTTTAATCAGTTATGACAGATGTTTTAGGAGCTGTGAAAAAATTAGATCAGGAACCTTGAAAAATGTTTACAAATAAGTTGCCTGGCAAGTCATCTCTTGTAATATCAGAAAATCTTCAGGTAATGAGATGCATTGAAAAAGAAGAAATTAGAAGTGTGTTACATGAAAATTTCCACGACTTGCAGATATTTACAAAAAAACAACCACCCCACCTTATTTTCATGGCAATTCCAGCTGTATTCAATACAAAGTATTTTCATTCAGTGAATAAAAGCCAAACTGATGTGTCCTATATATTATAAAGAAACTGAACTTAGAATACTTGGTGCAGCAGTCAGAAGCAGAAATGAATCAGCTTTATCTCTGGAAAATACCTTATTTCATTTGCAATTTAGTTATTTGCAATGTTCCACCTGCTATCCTTGGCTATAGTTAGTGAACTACTTAATCACATAATGGAAAACAGTGGGACGAGGGAAGGTGCATAACTGCATGCTTAAGAACTTGGTGAATTGAAGTCTGTTTTATATTCAAAATATGCAGAATCAAATGTCATCATTGCATCAAGACTGTGACAAAATGCACAAATGTTTAATCTACTAACCACATTTTATGTGGAAACAAACCCATAGCCCCTATTTTAAAAAGAAATGGTAACTGTCAGGTTAAAAACTGCAGCTGGATACCTCCAATTGGTGTTTACTAACGTATTTTTGAAAGGAAGCCAGTGTAGGCTGAATTAAAGAGAGAAGAAAAAAGAGAGGATGAGAAAGTGACAGAAAAAAATCTAAGGGATGATGGCATACTTATAGAGAAAGGGTTTCATTTTTTTCCTTGAAATATTTAGAATTCCTTCAGGAAGGTGTGATTCATTAAAAGTGGGTGGTATTTGACTGAATATATAATAACACTGTACCTTTTAGAATTTTAAAGAAAGATATCTGATAGTGAGTTGCTTATTATCTTCTGCTTGACAGACAGGTGCATCTAGTTCTGAAGACAGAGAGTGGGGAGAGAGAAAGAGAGAGAGACTAAAAATAATTTATTTGCACTTTTCATTGGGTTTAGAATGTTAATAGCAGTACAGAGAATAATACAAAATTAGATAGTTGTTTTTAGACACCGACTACTTAACAATTGTATCGTGTCTAACAAGGAAAAATTTCATCCAAGTACCTAAAAAAGAATAACACAAAATTATAAAGTGCTTACCTTTTTATTGATTAATAATACATGTTAAACAGCTGAATTTATATATAAAACTGATTCATATTGTTTTAAATGTAAGTAAATATGTACTTCAAAACTATACACATTTTGAAAGGTGGTATGTGTATTCATTTATACATTAGGAAAAAACATTTACTCTAATCTTAAATCAAAGATCAAAAATGTTGAAAGTGAGTATGTTGAGAAAGTACCATGAAAAGTTGTTCAACCTTAAAAGGAAAACTGGTTATATTAAAAATTTCCTGTCATTAAAAGGCATTTTATCAGTTCTTTTTTACGGCGTTTTTCTTTTCCTTGCTCTTTTCTAATTAATTGTCTATAAATTATCCTCTTGCCCTTTAAGATATAGGCATCTATTTTCACATTCTTACTAAAATATACCTGGTAGCTAGTTTTTGTTCACATAGCTTACAGCTGAGATAACTTTTGTTGTATTTGAGAATGGTGATATAACAGACATCTCATGCTAATATTTACACAAACAGAACTAATACTTTGCAAGAAAGTGATGTAATTATAATAATTTATTCAATATCTTCCAGATGAGTTGCCTTAGTAAACCACATAAAAGGCTCGTAGCAGCACATATAAAGGATAAAAATATTTGATCGAAATTAAAATACTTCATGATATCAGAGATCCAAGATAATGGTGGTCCAGTTATGTTTCTTTCATTGTTAAACTGTAACAGTAATATATAGCTGGGGAAAAAATATCAATCAGGACTGAAAGTAAGTTCCATGTATTTCCATATAAAATGTTTCTGAAAGTGTCTTCATTTTTATATGTCATTGAGTTTAAGAAAATAGTGGTGCATAACAGAAGTTATTCTAAGCACTTCCACGATTCAGTGAGTATTAAATATATCCATAAAGTTCTGTAAATGTTAAGTTTTAGCTATTTATAAACTTGTTTTTCTGTTTATGGTTTCTGTTGCAGCTTGGCCACGTTCTTAGTACGGGTGTAGATCCAGGTCATGAATAGTTAGGTTGTTTATATCTGGTGGATGAAACGAGATGAGACATGCTGTTTCTGTAACCCGGTGATTGACAGGACAAGGCCAAGCCGCTGGGGTTAATAACAGGAATCTGGCTGGTATGTAAGTAAACGTGTTTGAAGAGCTAGTTGACGGTGATGCTTTAAATGTGATTCAGTCTTTCTGCTTGCCTTTATTTCAAATTTTCTTCTGAAATTGTTGAAATACATTGGAATCAATAGAGTTTGGTTCACTTTTAACGCTAGAAAATTAATTTCTGCAGCTTGGGGCAGAAGTATAACATAGATGGTCCAGAAAGCCAGTCTGAGCTCCAGCCTGCATTTAGAGTGACCTGGTGAACTGACACCACCCAGTACATTTTCAGTGTTAGGTGACATGGCACCACCCACGGTAAGCATGCTGCACAAGGGTTTCCAGAGGAGCCCTTCTGGATGCGTACGTGATGCCTTGACTGGGGAGCCTTCCTCAGCTTACAGTGAAAAACTGCACCTTGCTTTTGTCCTTTCTTCAAAATTAACTTTATGATTAACTGTCCAGGGGTTGAGGCCTCATCGCATAGATTGAATATGTGTTTATAAGTGTTTTGCTGAAAAGATTTTCTTTCAATTATATTTTAGCATCTATGTAATGGCATGGATATTAACTGAGTTTTTTTTTCACAGTCCGAATGTTAAACAAATTATAAACATTTGAAGATTCAGTGTTGAAAATATTACAAAACATTATAATAACGTACTTTCTATATAAAATACTGCAGGAGTTGGTAGACAAAGTGTGGGGCAGGGGAGAGGAAAGGATTTATTTGAATCCATTACTTCTCACTTCAAACACTTAATGTCATACTTCCTAGGTCAATAAAGTGGGTGGAACTTTCCCCTAGTATATCTGATTAAGTGTTACATGACTACAAGCACATATGCCCAAAATGTAGTTATGCACTATATTTTCTTAGGTGATAAACCTGGGTTAAAAAATCCTTTTTTTAAAAGAAAAATTTCCTACCCTGACTCTGACTCAGGACTACTCTTTCCTGATGCATTTACAGTTTGCCATCCCTCTGTTTTTAACTCGTGTAGCTGTTTTTGGGACTGTGCTGCAAACCAGATCACTGAAATGAACATGCCTACAGCGTGCTTCTGGTAGTGCGTATGTGTGTGCTCAAAAAAATTACTTTAGTGAAAGTGTTTGAAGAGTGCTCTACAAACTGTTGTGCTGGGAAAACTGTGTGGGTGGTGCTCTGTAGCGCAGCAAGAAATGGGAGCGAAGAAGTGCTGGCAAGTACACCTTGATACAGTTCCATTAAAGAAAATACATACCTGTCCCAGTGGTTAAGTGGTTATGGGCATGGAATGAGGGCTTGCTGGTATCTGCCCCTCAGAGTTTAATTGCAACTCTACTCATGCTAAATACGGTTTTCTAAATATATCTCCTAGAATAATTTACCCTTACGTTCCAGCCCCAATAACTGTAAGTTTATGTATTCAACTGTCCAACATTTTCAGGTTTTTTGATGCTTAGTTTGACAAAATGTTTTTCTAGGCTTTGTTTAATTTGTATGTATTATTAAAAGAATATATATGATCTTATAAAACCCCCTATAAATGTGAATTACAGGGGGGGAAGTTATTTATATTTTGCATCAGCCTGAAAACTGCTTTGATTTCTCTGCAAATTGTCAATGGTTCAGATACCAAATTTAAGTAGGTGCTCATTTTTGTTGTTGTTGCTGTTTTGCTTTTCCAATGTTAAGCAGCACCGGGAGGATTTAATGGGTAGTGATTCATTCCTTAGCCATTTTAATTAGTTCATTGTTCCTTAACTTAGCAAGTGTTGACAGTTAGTTCTTCCTGTCTTGTACTGTGTGGGACCTTGCTATGGTGATGCTTCATCCTGTCTGATGCTGACCGATGGGCTATTGCATTTGACTGCTTCTGTTCTGTTACTGTATGACACTGTCCTGATCCATGCTGCTGACTGTAGCTTTGCCATCCTGACCCTCCTCAGCTCTTGCACTTCTTGCCACCTATATTTGTCATCCCACATGCAGGAGAGATGATGTGTGATACAGTTCCAGCATACCGAGTCAACACAATAGCTCATACAACGTACACCTGCGGTATTACTGCTGTGTCCTGATTTGGTCTAAATCATTAGAAGTCAGTGCCTAATATTATTGGATAATACTTACCCTTGGTTTAAATTTAGACAGTAGATAGATGGATATGAATGTACATATAAATAGCATGCATATGCACATTAATTTTAATACTAGAAAGAAATATAGCAGGTAGGTATGGGGAAGAGTATAGAAAGTCTAGAGAGAAGAAGGTTGTTATCTGAATAGAATTTTCTCTGCTAATACTCTAAAACTTCAGAACTACAGTTTTGTGGTTGTATCGTAGATTTGCTTAATTCCAGAGAGCAATATAATGTTATAAGAATGATCTGACTTTTTGAGCTGTAACAGTCTTTGGAATATTTAACCCTTAGTAATCTGAAGGAGTTGAGGATTTTGTGTTGCTGTTACTGGTGATTTATTAGTTCTTAACTGTCTTGTATGACATCTTTTTTGGGGAGGGTGGTAGAGTTTTTGTTTTTAAAACAATGTACAAATAATTCCAAGTTTTCCATAATTTGCCATACATGCTAGAAAGTGACCATATATTCCTTAAACATACCTAATCATTCCAGTTTATTAAAATTGACCCCTAAATGTTGTGGTGTGACCCATTCAATTTATTGGTTTTTAAGACGAGAGATAATTTGGTCTCAGATTCAACAACCTTTTATATCTGATGTAACTAATATACTTTCTCTAAAGATTTTCTGTCTTTCTGTACAGCATATTTCACCAAGAGCTATAATACTATGCTATGCAAACAAGGTAATCTAGTTTTGTTGAAAAAGCAGTTTTATAAACCTTTTAAAATCTGGCAAGACCCACAAGCATGAAATTATTTCAAAGATTGCAACAATCAATTCCATAGTATAATTTTGGGTATAGCAAAACATTTAATTTGCTCAACACAGAAATAAGAGTTTATATTGGCCTTTTATATGTTACAAACAGTCAGGGTTTTCCCTTTCCCAAAATCTACACAGAGCATACCGTCTTTTTTTTCTTTCCCACTCAATTTGTACTCTTCATCAGAAAATACCATCTTTAGCCTGCCACACAGTCATTTCTCTGCTGTGACAGAACAGAGGAAAGAGCAAAGTGGTAGCCAGCTAGGGAAATCCCTGACACCAGTCATAGAGTTCTGCTCGCAGACTGCACCGAAGAAGATGAATCGTTTGCACAAAAGGAATGGACAGAGAAGGTCAGAGAAACTGCAGAAAACTTACTAGACTTTGTCCTCTCAAAGCAGGATGGGAAGCTGCTAAGAGATCTTTCAGAGCATAAATCTGTAAGGTACCTCTGCAACAGCTTTCAGAGGCAGACTAAGCCATGAATTTTACAGGACCCCTTATCTATCAAACACTAGGGAAGAAAAAAAGGCACAGAAAGAGCATGTGTGTGCCATAGAAGCAGCCTGTAAGATCTGGTGTGTACTCTGAGAAGGCTGATTTTTCTAATGCCTGAGAAAACACAGTACCTCTGGATGTTTCTTTTTGCAAAGCAAAGCTCCACTCTATAGAACTGGTAATAATGTGCAATGCAAATAATTTCACTGGATGAAAAGTTGGAAGAGTCAAGAGGGTGGTAGTATTATTTCACAGGCTGCACTCCAGATATATTTGTATTAGCCAGAAATTGTTGGTATTAAATCAGCCAGAAAATGCTACATCAAGTAAAAACTGGACAACATAACAATGTTTGGTTTTTTAATTTATTTACTTTTTGTTTGCTTGTTGGTTGTGGTTTTTTAATTGCATCTAAGGGATATGAGATTAAAAAATAATTAAGACATTTCTGTTCAACAGAACAGATGTAACTGTTAACTATCTGGGAAAAGAAAAATAATTAAAAAAAAAAAAATTAGGAAACCAAATGAAAGTATCTATCGTTACAATTAGCCTTGGATGAAAGCTGGTTGTCACATCAATCAAAAGTCTTTGAGATTTTATTTTTTTCTTGTCCTCCTTACTTGTAGAAATCCTTAGAAGTATTTTATCTGAAAAAGAACTTTGCACAATATAACCATTCTGGTTTCAAAACATTTAGTTGTGAGTGGTAAGGAAGCTGCAAATACTTTTTAGGTTCCATGCAAACTAGGTCCCAAACATTCTGTCTGAAGAGCTTGACATATAATACAGGGTTTGTAATTACTGAGCTTTTTGTGGAAAATCTCTATTGAAAACTTGCAAAATTTTTCTTGATAGGTGTTTTGTTAAAAAATGAATGTTCTTGAAAAAGTTTTTGCTAAGAATGATTAATAACTCACAAAATGGAGTTTTGATGATAATATCTAGCCAGCTTTCACTGCAACATGTTAATTTTTTTTTGGGTTCCTGGATGGAAAATTTCTTAATTTCTTAATTAATTAGTTTTTCCTAAGGATTCTGCAATTTTTAATGTGTTTTGCTTTTTTTTTTTTTTTTTTTTTTTACAAACACTTCCTTTTTTTCTGGTAGTTGTTTAATAGATTTTGGTCTCCACACTGCACAGTAATATACAACGTTTTAAAACAAAGTTTTAATGTGTGTTTATTATTGTGATATTAGAAGCTTCATCATCAACACTAGCATTTATAACAGATGACTTTAAACTTGCAGATTCAGTGTCTGAATTGCTGATTTATTTTGATCTTTTAGTACACTCATCTATTATTTGTTCTTCAGCAATGTTTTTTCATAATAAGATCTCAAAATGGCATAACAATTACTTTCTTATCTAAATAGTTCACAGAAATCACATCAATTGTAATGAAATTAAACTGGTAAAGATGAAGAAAAAATTCAAAATGCCCTGAAAATGAATAGCATCCATATAACAAGTATTATAGCATTAATACCTCTGCGTGAAGCTTATAAATATACATATTCAAATAAAAGATCTTTATTCTGGTTTAATCATTCCTTATCTATTGACATTATTAAATAAATGTAAAGCATGTAAAGTGAGGATGGAGACAATGGGATAAAGATCTAGAGAGATCTGCCTGGTTTCAGTGAACATTTGTATTTATTAAGTAGTTTATTGCTGCAAACAACACTGTATAACATTTGGGTTACTGATTTATTCCTAAGCAAACCAGAAAATAACATTTCATTTTGAGTCAGGTGAGAAAGGTTTCAGCATCCACAGGGGTATGCCTGTTGTGCTGGAAGCAGAGAGGGCTGTGTCCACTTCGAAGCAACATTTCAAACACCCAGGACACAAACTGGCAGGGTACCTAATACCGCTTGGCTCAGTCTGAATATGTCTCTTGTCCACCATGCTGAGGGTGGAGATGGAGCCAGTTTATACTTTCCTATGTTTTTATGGGTAAATACATTCATGCGGATCTTGTACACCTATTTGCTTCGCTGGTGGGAGTGCCAGCTACCACCTGTAAGCTTCCTTAAAGTTCAAAATGCCAAACTAACGTTCTCAATAACTCAGACACAGTTGATAATAAGATTTACTCATATATTAGGCTAGGTACAATATTTAGCAATATGAACCTTCATGTACTTTTAGAGTGAAGTAAAATCTTTGCTTACATTTAAGTATATTATTCATTCCACTCTTCATTGCTTTTGAAATGTTATTTTTTATTTCTTTGTGGTTTTAGTAACTGTAATAGTGATGACCTTGAATTGTGTCTTCCTGGTTATTACAGCAAGCTGCACATGCAAGCGAGTTAATGGTGCAGCTGCTGTCAGGATGTTTCAGATGTCAGGTTACCGTGATATGGATTAACTCAGCAATCAGCATTCAACAATGTACAATAAGTGCTGTAACAATGCTGGCAAATTAGCTTTGAAAACAAAATGTAACACGCTGATGTGATTATTAATCAGAAATTTCTGGGCACACTTTGTGTATTGTAATTATGGAAAGTCTTGTATATGTGGCTGTTGCCATAAGGCAGTTTGTCATACTTTAACACATTCTAAGCAAATGCCAGATCTGGCATCAAATACTAGGAGAACAGAAAATGATGCT
Source organism: Falco rusticolus (assembly GCF_015220075.1). Lineage (NCBI taxonomy): Eukaryota > Metazoa > Chordata > Aves > Falconiformes > Falconidae > Falco > Falco rusticolus. Next base: position 88,038,101 of record NC_051189.1, read on the forward strand.
TCTCTCCTGGTCAAAAATGTATTTCGTGACTTAGAACATATTCCCATTGAACATTCCTTTACTTTATATGCAGCATCTTATCGCTCAGTGACTGACAGATGCTATTTACAGTCCCTGCTAGTTTTGTATTTAAGAGCATAGTCATTAAAGAGACACATACCAGTAAATTGGCTTTCTAAGGAAGTAAGTTGGTTTCCAAAGAGTGTAAGAAAATTTCAGAGGCAAGAACAGGATAAACCTGGGGCTGACGTACAGCAGAAGATAGGATAAAAAGTACATAAAAGAGAGAAGTCTAGAGAATTTTGATAGGTCCTAGTCTAAACTTAGTGACTGCTACATAAGTAGCAATACTACTTATATCCAAGCAATGCTGTGGCATTTCACACTCACTGTCTTGCAGCAAATTCTGTTTAAATTCTTGAGTTTCAGGTTTAACATCTAAACACTCCATGCTTGAGAAACAAAACTGGCACTGCAATCACTTACAGATGTACAACTATCATTCTGGGCCAGTGCACAGAGACTGAGTGCCTTCCTCAGGCTCCAGTCTCCGTCTCATCCCTCAAGCTGCTGCAAATCATCTGCTCCAAGTTTCATTCAGGCTGAAAAATTTCAGTTTTCATGTGTTTGTTTTGGGTGTAAACGGGTTAGAATTTGCTTGCTTTTGGGACCAGCAATTATTAATGCATAGCTAGTGATAATTGTAGAGGTATGACATTTTTCATCAACCTGCAGAGGCCTGTTAGTTACCATCATGCTTAACTTTTAAGGTCCTTGTTCCCAAATTATTTTTTTCCCCCCATATTCTGTACTACTCTCATACCTTGTATTATTTTATTTCTCTCCTAGCTTTTGGTATTTTCCACGTCCCAATGGTCCCCCCCTCAGCTTCATATTTCTTTATATGCCTGGCATCTTGGAACATCTGTTCTTGTTTTGCCTCGTTTAACTTCAGCATGTGTATTTCTTCTGCTGCTGCTCTAGAAATTAATGTTTTGATCAGAACCCTACACAGAGTATGTGCAATTGTAACAAAAGCAGTTCTTTAAAAGTAGACCTGTTCGATTATTTTAAAAACTAGTTTTCCATATTAAATATAAAATTTGATTTTCAATAAAGGAATATTTAATATGTCTACAGTAGAATGTAAGTTTTTTCGGCTTTGTTACAGCTTCAGTGTTTTCGTTGTTAATTAAACGGTAAATAACTCCAAGAACATATATTCTTATTCTAAGAGAGGGACAAAAATACTTGTTGTCCCGGTGCTTTAAGCACTTCTGTTTCTGGCAAAAATGTCTTACTCTTACTTGTCATGGTTCTATCTTCTTTTTTCTTCCAGGTTGTTGGTTTGTGGGTTGTTTGCTTTTGGTTGTTTTTTGGTTGGGGTTTTTTTTTTAATTTTTTTCTCCATTTTTAATCTGCATGATCATCTAAGAATAACATTTCAGCTACAGCTCCCATCTACTCAAGTGATTTTATGAGGGTTGTGCAGCATTCCATTTTTTCCCCACTTTTTGATCCATTTCTGTATGTTGTTAGCCTTTGTTTAATCTTTGTTTTATTTGAAATGTGTTACAACAGTAGCAGATATAGCTTTCTCTCAAATGATTATCTCAAAACGATAGGAGTATAACCTAAAAGGATTTTATAACGGGATTTGTGGTTATGTACCTGGACAGTTACCATACAGCATCTGCTTTGTACTTGCTATATTTGATCGGTGTCTTAGCCCTAGGCCTAGCCCTAGGTGAGCAGTGGAGGGGGCATCCCTGTGGAAGGTGAGAGGTACGAATTGCAGCTCATTTTGCATGAAGAGGGCATTGGCTTTGGTTTCCTTAGAAACTGCTGTAATCTCCAGTATATTTTAACATCCCTTTCTCCTCCTCCTCCTGTGACAGACAGGTTCTAAGTGAAAAGAGTGAACCAATTTTCCATAATCAAGGGAGTTTAAGTGCAGATGGGATTCCAGGCTGTGAATCCTACTTTCACACAAGCACATAATTTGGGCTGCACTTAGGCACTTAAAAGAGGGAGGCAACACTGTGGATCATCATGTGGTCTGCACAGAGAAACTACACACCATGGCTACTGCAAAAAGAAATGTTAAGCACTTCTAGTGGATGACTCTCTGTTAAGGGGCACTAGGGTGCCCACCTGCCAGCATGACAGGGAGCCATCTGAGGTATGCTGCCTTCTGGGAACTCAGGTCTGAGATGCTGCTGAGAGGGTGTCGCAGCTTATCAAGAACTTTCTTGTGGGCACAAATGACATCAGAAGCCAGAACCTGGGCAGAATCAAAGAAGACTATGGAAGCCTTGGTGGTGCAAGTGAAAAATGTTAGTGTCCAAGTTATTTTCTCTTCCATTTTACCAGTAAGAGGAAAAGATGGAGCCAGAAATAGATGTGTAATGTATGTCAACTTCTGGCTTCATGGCTGGTGTTGTCATGAGGGTTTTGACTTCTATGACAACGGAACATTCTTTGACCATAGCTTGTTAGGGAGGGATGGGTTCCATCTTTCTAGAAGAGGCAAGGCAATCTTTGGCAGCAGGCTGGCCAACTTGGTGAGGTGGGCTTTAAACTGAAGGACTTTAGGGGAGGGGTCCAAAGTGGCAATGCTCATGCCATCTCATCCAGCTGCGGAATGAGCCAGGCCAACCAGAGCAGCACTTTATGTCGCTTAGCTGCCTCCCAAGATGAGAACTGGGTGGCCAGCTACCTCAAGGGTGTGCATGGTAGATCCACTTGCACCTCTCCTGGGAAACCTGCTCTTTTGATTATCCCTCTGAAATGCCTGTACACCAACACACAGAGCGTGGGGAATAAGCAGGAAGAATTAGAGATCTCTGTGCGGACACATGGCTATGATCCCATTGCAGTTACAGAGACTTGGTGGGATAGCTCGTATGACTGGAATGCTGTCATGGATGGCTTTGTAATTTTTGGGAAAGACAGGTCTACAATGAGAGGTGGGGGATTTGCTTTTTATGTGAAGGAGCAACTGGAGTGTATCGAGCTCTCCCTAAGGGTAGATGCTGAATGAGTTGAGAGGTTATGGGTAAAGATTAAGGGACAGGCCAACATACATGACACTGTTGTGGCACTTTAATATAGGCCACTAGATCAAGGGAAGTCAGTGAGGCCTTCTACAGACAGCTGGAAATAGCCTCATGATCACAGGGCCTGGTTCTCATGGGGGACTTCGACCACCCTGATATCTGCTAGAAAGACAACACAGCTAGGCACAGTCCAACAGGCTCCTGCAGTGCATTGATGACAACTTTTTGATGCAGGTGGTGAAGGAGCCAACAAGGCAAGGTGTGCTCCTGGACCTTGTACTCTACAAAGAAGGACTGGTTTAGGATGTGAAGGCTGGGGGTAGTCTTGGCTGCAGTGACCATGAGATGGAGTTTAGGATCCTTCATGGAGGAAGCAGGGCAATAGGCAGGACTGCAACCCTGGACTTCAGGAGAGCTAACTTTGGCCTCTTCAAGGACCTGCTTGGAAGAATCCCATGAGATATGGCTCTGGAAGGTAGAAGGGTCCAAGAGACCTGGCTAATATTCAAGCATCTCTTCCTCCAAGCTCAAGATAGGGCCATCCCTATGAGTAAGAAATCAAGCAAAGGGGGCAGAACACCTGCATGGATGATAAAAGAACTCATGGCAAAACTCAAAACAGAAGGTATTTTATGGAATGCAGAAAAGGGACAGACTACTTGGGAGGAATTTTGTTAGATGTTGTTAGAACATGCAGGGAGGTGATGAGGAAGGGTAAGGCCCATTTGGAATTAAATCTGGTGAGGGATGTCAAGGGCAACAAGAAGGGCTTCTTCAAGTACCTCAGTAGGAAAAGGATCACTAGGGAAAATGTGGACCTGCTGCTGAATGAGGCTGGTGCCCTGGTGACAAAGGATACAGTGGAGGTGGAATTATTGAATGACTTCTTTTCTTCAGTCTTTCCTGCCAGGGCTAGCCCTCAGGAATCCCATACTCTGGACACAAGAGAGGAAATCTGGAGAAAGGATGACTTTCCTTTGGTTGAGAAGGATCACATTAGAGATCATTTAAGCAAACTTGTCACTGACAAATCCATGGGCCCCAATGGGATCCACCCCCCGAGTTCTGAAGGAGCTGGCAGGTCCCTTTGTAAGGTCATGGAGAACAGAAGTGTCTGAGGACAGTAGGAAAGCCATTGTCACTCAAGAAGGGCAAGAAGGAGGACCCAGAAAACTACAGACTGGCCAGCCTCACCTCCTGGAAATGTGATGGAACAGCTCATCCTGGAGGTTGTCTCTAAGCATGTGGAGGAAAAGAAGGTTATCAGGAGCAGTCAACATGGATTCACCAAGGGGAAATCGCGCCTGACTAACATAATAGCCTCTTATGATGGAATGACTGGGTGGATAGACAAAGGGGGAACAGGGGATGTTGTCTACCTTGACCTCAGCTCAGAGGGTTGTGATCAGTAGTGCAGAGCCTAGCTGGAGGTCTAGCGATGTTCCCAAGGGGTCAGTATTAGGTCCAGTCTTGTTCAACTTATTCATCTGTGACCTGGATGAAGGGACAGAAGCACCCTCAGCAAGTCTGATGATGGTACACAACCGAAAGGAGTGGCTGATACACCAGAACACCATGCTGCCATTCAGTGAGAAGAGGACAGGCTGAACAGCTGGGCAGAGAGGAATCTAATGAAGTTCAACAAAGGCAAGTGTAGGGTCCTGCACCTGGGGAGGAAAAACCCCACGAACAAGCACAGGCTGGGGGCTGAGCAGCTGGAATGCAGCTCTGTGGAGAAGGACTTGGAAGTGCTCGTGGACAGCAAGCTGACCATGAACCAGCAGTGTGCCCTGGTGGCCAAGAGGGCTAATAGGATCCTGGGGTGCATTAGGAGGAGTGTGGCCAGCAGGTTGAGGGGGGTGATTCTCCCCCTCTGCTCTGCCCTGGTGAGGCTGCATCTAGAGTGCTTTGTCCAGTTCTGGGCTCCCCAGTTCAAGAGAGAGAACTACTGGAGAGGGGCCAGCAGAGGGCTACAAAAATTATAAGGGGGCTGGAGCACTTCCCTTATGAGGAAAGGCTGGGAGAGCTGGGCCTTTTAGCCTGGAGAAGGGAAGACTGAGAGAGGATCTTATCAGTGTCTACAAATATCTTAAGGGCGAGTGCCCAGAGGATGGGGCTGGGCTCCTTTCAGTTGTGCCCAGTGACAGGGCAAGGGGCAATGGGCATGAACCGCGAGACAGGATGTTCCATCTAAATATGAGGAAGAACTTCTATACTTTGACAGTGACAGAGCACTGAAACAGGCTGTCCAGAGAGGCTGTGGAGTCTCCTTCTCTGCAGATATTCAAAACCTGCTTGGACATGACTCTGTGCAACCTGCTCTGGGTGAACCTGCTTTGGCAGGGGCTTGGACTAGGTGATATCCAGAGATCCTTCCAACCCTGACCATTCTGATTCTGAGATCTCTATCTATGAGGTTTTTTGTTGGCTGGCCTATGCATTTCCCTGTTTAGGAAGCTGATTACTGTGAATCCTACCCTTGGGCACCCATATCTCTGTTCATTTTACATTGTAGTGAGGCATCCAGTTCTGGTTCATGAGTCCTCTTCACAGGTCTGGAAGGAAAAAAAAGTATGTTTGGCTGATCATCAATACCTATAGTTCCTTTTGAGGATCTGAGAATTTTGTCTTGTTTTTTTTAGAAATGCAAACAGAACTTAATATGCATATATTTAGGATTTAGCTGTCCTTGATCAGATTTGGAGCTATAGTACATGGAAAATCTCAGCTAGTGCCCAACTGCCTTCAGCAGTCCATGTGTTTAGGAGCTCAGTCCTCATTTAGAAGAGATTTCCATCTTCTAGTTACCAGTGTGTTTTTGCTTAATGAAGAGTATAGGCCTTTTAAAAATAGTTAGACACTTCCAAAATGAAATTAAAATTAATTGCTTTAGAAAACATACATTTTATTTTTCTCCTAATTTTTTTTTCCTACTTCTAAGGAAATCTCTGTTTTTAGGAGCTGATGGGATACTTCCTCAAAAACATGTTTCGACAACTGCCTCCAAGTAATAGCAGTATTTGTGGATAATTTCTAGACAATTTCTGTCTGCTTTCTGGCTTGATGGAGCTCTTTTACATTACCTGTTACACTGCATAATGATCTGTTGCAATAGGGGGTAAGTGAAGACTAATTTAATTCTCTTGGCTTCTGAAAATTATCCAAGTTGGCTTTCACAAAGGCCTCTTTGTATAGCTGTACTTCCTTGGTTATTAAATGACAGTTTTCCTCAAATTTTGGAGACTCTTTAAAAGTCATGTTTCAAACTTGCCTCTTGTGTGCCTAGAATGATTGTCAGATACAAGGGTAGCATCCTGATTTTATCCCATGTACACAGGGATATTTTAAACCTGATGCCTTCTTCCCTCTGTGACCCATTTAATGATCAGCAGGGAAATAAATACTTAGTAATCTTCCTTTCAGAAGTGAAAGAGAAAAATCCAACCACTGTATTAATGCAATCTTAGCAGCCGGAAAATAAATCACAGTGAGACATTTTTCCCCTGTATTGTGTTGTTTCCTCATTTGCAATCCCAGGTAAAAATTTCTTAAGCACCTCAGTAATTTAAGCATCTAAATCCCACTTTTCAACATGGAGTAAGCATTTAACCTCTGTCTCTTCATTCCCTAAGCATATGAGAGAGATCACAATTCTTTCCCTGTTTATCTACTTCTTTTGGTAGTCTTCAGATTGTGATTTTTATCATGTATTTGTAAGTATTTGGCATTAGGGGGGATGAATTTTAATTGGGGCCTCAGGCACAATTGTAATACAGATAATAAGCAAGAATCATAGTAACAGGTGTTGCCAGGTTTTAATAATTCCATTCTCAAGGAAATTTTAACTCCTTTATTTGAGAACGCAGCTCTTCAGCAGGAGTTTTTATTTATTTGTTTCTAATAAGCATTTAGCTCATTTTATGAAAGCAGATATTGCCCACACAATTTGTATTCTCTTAACATTCCAATCTGATTACATCGTCTTTTAACTTACTTTATATTTTTTGCAGGTTTCTAAAAATCAGTCTTCTTTCAAGCCATATCATCCTGGTTGCCTTTATCCTAGCATGTTCTCGGAACTTTATTTCCTCCTGTTATGACCCCTTTACATCTGAAAGATGCAGCAGTAGCAAATACTTTGAAAACATCCACCAATTAACTGTACTTATCTATAAAATAGATTCAGTCATTTCATCTACTTCCTAAGACTTATTTTTCAAATCTTATTGAAATCACCTAGCTTTCTCTTTGAACTTTACCAGTTCTTTAATGTCACATCTATTAATTTAATTTCTCATAATGCCCTGCCTTCTTTGGATATATACACCATGCTGATACTACAGCTACAGCATTTTGGGCTGCCTCGTGAATGTGCTGTTATTTCTCAGTTTAAACTGAACTTCCTATTACATGTCTGCTTCTGCTTTTTCCTAGATTTCCCTGGCCTTTGATTTCATATCAAAATGTTATGAATTTTACATTGACTCTTGACCCTCAGTAGTTACATACAGCAGATGAGTAGAAGAGCAAATAAAAATAAAAAATAATTTACAATAGGTTGCACCTTTGTTCTGCCCCAAGTTTTCCCACAGATATGCAAGTGTAAATCTTAGATGTTGTAACAGTAATTGCAGAACACTTACTGAGAAGAGAATCTGGCTATTAAGATGAATGTGAGATTCACCCCCTGCCTCTGAAAACAGTTGTGTATGAGAGAATAAGCAGCTGACTCTCAGCAGATCTCAAAGAAGGTCATATTTAATTTTCTCCCTGGTTTTGCCTTTGTTTTGGGAAGAATGAGGAAATATTTAATTTTCCTCTTCAGTGGTTCATTGTGTGTGGGACGGTATGCACATAGATTCCAAGAAGTTCAGAAAGTAAGTGGATTGTGTTAAAAATAATGTAAGGAAGACTGTCAGGACAATTAACAGTGGGTAACTGCAGAATAGATGTTCTTGTTAGTCCAAGCTTTCAGAGTTTGTTTTGTGGAGGTATGCAGTATGTATAATGTAACTCTTGGATCACTGCATTGTAAATTCCATAAATGTTTATTCAATAAGTTATTGAGGAAACATGTTGGGAGCTATTGAACCAGTAATGAGAAGGGAGAATGAGCTAGAAGTATTGGGCAAGAAATAAGCTTGACTACGCAGAGAACTCTGATAAGGAAAAACGGCCTTTTAGATATATTAGATAGATTTTTGGAATTACAACTTTGTTTTCAGTGCTTGTTCTACCAATTGGTGATGTGCATTTGCTTTGAAACAGAAGGTTGTAATCTTTGTGCTAACTTATGGAGGCCAGTTTTGAAAGATACCCTGTTGTGTTTAGGTAGATTGTCACATGTTTCATGATATGACCTAATACAACTTTTAATTGTAAGAATTCACCATGGTATCAGTGTTCCAGTAAAACTGGAATCAGGCTTCAAAAGTATTACTTCCTTTATAGAATACTAGAGATAAAATATGTGGTTATTTAGTCTTTTTGTTTTGAGTAATTCTGTGATTTATGGCCTTCTGATTTCTCAGTCTCTTTAGTGACATTATATTGTGTTATGCTGTCTCAGTCCATAGAAGAAAACCACTATAGTTTGGCAAGAGAAAAAAAAAAGAAAGTATAAATGTGAAAGTGTATACCAGGACAGACTTTTCTTAGTGTAAAATAAGCATGATAAAAGCCGTATATGAGCTAAAAAAATCTATGCCAGCCAGAAAAAAAAAAAAAAAAAAAAAAAAGCAAGCTAACAACTAGATTTGCAGATTTTGACCCTATGATACACAAAGAATGCATCTTTATTATTCTGGCACTAGGCTTAGGCTGTCATTCGAATCAAAGGTTTACTGATAAAAAATGAATGTAGAAATCAAGAATTACCCCTCCTTTCCATCCCTCATCTTTAATATTGAGGATCTCCGTTAGCATTTAGTGAAATTTGCCCTTGTCTAATACCAGATTAAGTACTGAATCCTGAATAGTTCTTCATATCTGAAACCTTCAGTTTCATAAAAAATGCCACTTAACAGACTTCTGAGTTCTTTATCTCTCATGTGTGCTCTAGCTTCTCTGTTTTCTGCCACATACTTTTCTTGGGACAAAAGTCCCAAGAACACATATTCATTCTTTGCTTTCTTCCATGCTTACCTTCTGTCCAACTGGAATGATAATTTATTACTAACTCATCCCCCATTTTATAGCACTGCTTGCTGTAGCCTGTAAACACTCTGTCTGGGATCTTCTGGAGTTCTGCAGACCCACAAACAGGAGCAGGCCATACATAATTTATCTCAGAGGACCAGCACATTCTGTTGTGAGGTGTCCAAACCAAAACTTTTAACCTGAATTGTTCAGATCTTTGAAAATCAGCTATCCCTCCACCCTGTGTTATCTTTTTTTAATATCCTTGGACCTGATTCCCATTAATGGTCAAAATCAGGCTTTTGAAACTGTTTTTTTCTTTGAATTTTGAAGCCTGAGAATTGCTTTATATTACACCATTTGATAAGTAAATTTTTACCTTTTAGGCATACTATTAGCTCCTGTTCATTATAGTAAGAATGGTGGATGCGTAAAAGATCCTTAAACATCATAAAGATCCTAGTATAATAGTTTGAAGTTACTTGCTGTTCACTTGAAAACAATCAGTGAATGGAAGGGATGGAACCTGAGAATACTTCTAGTCCAGTTTATTTTCCTTTTCAATACTGCGTGAAATATGTAGCTAGTGTATATTGTAACTTAAAGTAATTATTCACATGTGGCCTAGAGAGGCAGCTGAAATTATGTGTGGCAGGGTAGATTTAATGCACAAAGGAAAACTACCCTCCTCGCTGAAAAGAGCTATCTGCTTTTGATTTGGCCATAGTTCTTTCATTTCTATTTGTTTTTTATTCTTGCTTTGAGTCTGAGATGTAATCTAATTCATTCAGGTCATGGTTTTCATCAAGTAGCAAAAGTGATGAATCCATTCCTACTCTCCATGAGTTTGGTATTTTTAGTCCAAACTGTACTTTGGCTTGCTGGCTATAGCAACTATTCAATCTGCAAATTCCCCAAGACAGTAGATTGCACAATGTGACACATGTAGCATAGCAAACAGCTCCAGGTTGGGCTTCTGGGTTTGTTTGTTTATTTGTTTGTTTGCTTGTTTTACTGTGGTGGATAAAATAGTAAGATCCAGTGTATCATCACAGTCATTGGCTGGGTTAAACTTGAGTTTGTCTAAGCTCAGGGAAGGTTTTCATGTGTGCGTTATGAAATGCAACTATTAAATTATCATAAATCATTGAGGCATCCATAAATCTCTAGGTGTTTTGCACTGTGCCTGTTCCTTGGCTTACCAGAGATGAGTCTTTCAGGTGTAACTGTTCTTCATGTTTAAAGAATTTGATTTGGGACTAGATGGAAGAAAGTACCTTATGAATAATATACTGAGAAACTGACTAATATAAAGCAGTTCCTAGGTCCCTTGATAATCATATGGATGACAGCACACAGCTGTTTGCTTTGTAATTGACTCTGTTTACCAAAGCATTAACATCCTTATTCACTATATTCATGCAAAATTCCTGTACCCACTTCTCTCCATTCAGAATGAGATAGGACATGGACTTGGCTTTTTGAGTTTCCCATGAAATGAGTGATTTTAGAGCAAAATAAAACTTCAGGAGAACCTCCCTGTTCTTGTCACCATTTAGAGAGATGCATGAGAAAAAGATTACAATTGCTATCTATATAACTATTTTGTTTACCAACTTAAGGCACATGAGGCATGCTATCTTTACAGTGGCTCCCAGTCAGAAGCATTGTGCATTTCCATCTGTTGCTGTCAGCTTCCTTTACTGGGCTTCTTTGTCTCTGAGGAGAAGGATATCCACTGATAGAAGAAAGGAAACATTGAGTTGTTAGTGATGACCAGCTTGTTCCCTCCCTCCTTCCTTCCAGCCTTCCTTCCCTTCTTCCTTTTCCATCCAGTGTGAATAATGAATATTAGTTCTTCAATAAGGAAAAAAAAAAAACAACAAAAAAAATTTGTTGGTTTTCACCCCAAGCTGTAAGCAAGATGGGTGGTCCATAAGGATGTCCTGAATACTGGGGCTAAGAGGGAGTATGTGTAAGAGCCTATTTACATGAGAAAAGATCAGTGCGTCTTCCTCTGGAAAAATGTAATTCAGCCACCTCTAAACTAGAGCTCTAGGACTGGTTAGTTGTGCCTGGGATAGCATTTGAATGGATAAATTCATCTATTTAAATATCACCTCTGCTTTACAAACTTAAATTGCTCTAATGGTATAGGAACATCCATTCTTCTGGTAATTTGTTGCTTGATGCAGCCAGAAGTATGGTTTGTACCATGTGCGCTTTTCAAGAACAAGACAAAATCTCCATTGCAGTTATATCACTGAGGGTGAACAACACTGGACACACAGTGTCCTTGTCATTCTCCATTCCTTTGTAGCCTTTATTAATTTAGAAAATATTGGGTGGGTGGATGATTACAACTAGAAATACTGTACAAACTATGAAATTGGAGGGAGGCAAATAAAATCAGCAGTCCTCAAGTGAAATATATGTTGCTACTAGTAAAACCCCCTAGACTACAGGCAGCCTGAAAGATGTTTATATTCAGATTGTAGATTTATGACTTACTCTTTCCAATATTCATGAATGCAGAGAGTATTTGCCTTAGGCATGTTATAGTAGCAAAGCCTTGAAACTGGCAATAATTGCTTAACACTCTGAACAACATAATTATATGTTTTTGAGCATTTTAGCAATTGATTTGAGGATGTATATGTACATTTAAAAAAGCAAGTATGATCTTTTCAAGAAGTAAAACTGCTCTTTCATCATTTTACATTTGAAAGCTGGTTTGCCTCCAAACAAATCACGTTGCTTTCATTTTACATGCATAGACATTTTACAAGTCTTATCGTTAGTGAGCCCCACGCAGTATGGGCTTAAAAGTTTAATCAAACTAAAAACCACGGTCCACTGATGTTCTATAGACCTGCTGGGTTTAGAGCTGTTATGAAAAGAAATGCTCCCTTTGCATCCCCGGAAAGTCAAATTAATTACTATGCAGTGATTCCTCCTGAAGAACAGAATTGCTTGAGCAGACTTTAAATAAGGATATGTAACTGAAGTACATGCATTGGATGATTTTTGGTTTGGTTTTTTATCTGCCATTGTCTGCTTTTTTTTTTTTTTTTTGGCAACAGTCTGTTGGAGAGTATTTCACTTAAAAAATATGAAATTATTTCATTTAGCATTCAAAGATGGATATTTGTGTAAATAAAAAGTAATCTTTCAGGCTTTGATGTGACTAAAACAACTATTTATATATATTTTTATGAATGGCAAATGTTCTTGGAAAGGTTTGAAAATATTTGATATTAATAGCCTATGTTTATGATTTTTTTTTAACTGTTTGGTCTACGTTATTGATGGTTCAGTTTTTCCTCAGTAAAAAGCAGCATGGGATAAGGAGCAAATATAAAGTGTGGTTCTGTTAGTGTCTAAATATTGGGGGAAGCATATTATGGTTAGCAAAGGAAAAGGAAGGAAGGAGGGCCTTACAACTTAATAATGTACCTAGTGTAGGAATATTAAAAATCTTTGTAACTATTATAATTTTTCTTTACTTTTTTTTTTAACCCAATTTTAACCCAAAATAAAATATTTAGGAGTGATAGAGGAAGGCAATAGTTGTGTTTGTCACTTACTCTGAGTGTTATTTACTGCTGTAGGGGTAAGGAATATTTCCTACATTCTAGGAAGGTGGGGGTGAGGATAAAGAATGAGGCTGTAGTGCTGGATGATGTAGGCAGGGAAAAGTTCATTTTTCTTTCTGGATAAGTTTTCAATAGCTGTAACTTCAGCATCTCCAGGACTAGTGAATTATTGTACAGGTTCCTGCTTAGACAGGCTGACCTTCTCCAACCACTTACACACATACAAGTTGATGTGCGTGTACAGACACATAATACTAGTGGCCTACAAAACCCTATCCATGTACTCCAGCTTTTTAATTTTTTTACGGAAATAGAATCCATTCAATTTGATGGCACCTGTGAATATTTCTGAAAACAAGTGCAGCAAAAATAAATGATACTTTCAGTAATCAAAATACACTGTTTTAAATAACTTGAAAAAAAAAATTAAATGTGATATTTTCCTCAGTTCCTGTTCATGCTGGTAGATGTGAAACTATCCCATTCTTAACTCCTTGGATCTTTAAAATGTTTATTAAAACTAAGTAGTAAATATTATGTATCTCATTGCCATCTTGATAAACTCTTAGTGCTAAAGGGTTTAATAATAATGTAGATTGTAACAGCTGCTACACTCAGTGTTCTTTCCAACTTCAGATGATTTATTTTTGAAGTTTTATTTCTAAAGGCTTCCAGTTAATTGCTGTGTGCTTTAATTAGGCTTCGGTATGCTCATCTTTTGATCACAGTGAAAGCAGCAAACCATGCTCAGATAAATCTTGAGGGTGTCTGCAGCTTGATGGATTGTGCATGTGACTGTCACTCCTTGGCCACACAGGATGCAGGTTCAGTTATTAGGACATTGCAAACTGTAAGCAAATCACAGAACCTAACAGTGCTTCTAGTAGATCTATGCTGTGTCATAGTGTAAGCACGGCTTTAAAGAAATGGGGATGAATAATAACTCCATTGCCCTGATAACATTTAGTCATTAGTCCCCTAGGTAAAAGCTGAAGCTGAGAAACAATGGTGTTAAAGTTAATTTGCATTCTCAAGGTGTTTCACCGGATAATTATATCCAGTTCCTATGTCTTCTAGAAATTAAATGGATCTCTTTCCATGTGTCTGTTTTCAAACTCAGAATAAAAGTGAGAAAATGCTTGCATACCCTACAGGTTAGATTAGTTGCTTAAACTTTTATGCTCTGCTGGTATTGTAAGATTATTCTGAATGTTGGCCTCATTTAATCATCTTTGTGTAGACACTGTTGGTCACACTTGTTCAATTAATTATTTATTACTATACTAACATGTTAGTGTCCTTACCATGAAAATTAACTCCATGTAACCAAATGTGGGGGGGTTATTTCTGAAAAAAAAGTAGTTTTCAATGTACTTTTGAAAATCAGAATTATCAAATGTAATAATGTATTATAGAAGAGTTTGACCATAACCATACCTGTTGTTATTCTAACCATATAAATTACTCATCTTTTCTTATTTTTAATATATTTGGCCAATTGCTTGACCTGAGTGCTATATAAGACAAAAATTATTACTGATTATTTGTGATATCAAAAAGATTTCTTTCATTACTTTTAAATCTAGTTCTTTGGTTTTATTTAGTAGCTCCTTGTGCTGCATTACAAGAAAAGGGAACAGCTTATTTTTATTGATCTTTTAATATCTTTTATTATGGTGTACTCTCTTTTCTGTCATCTTCCATTTGTGTTCCTTCTACAATCTTTTCAGCTCTTCACTTTGGTGGAGTGATGCCATGTGTTTAATTATTTTTTCTTACCATTACTTGAAGTTTCTATTTCTGTCACTTTTTTGACATGGATTTTTCTTTTTTGGTAAACTATTTCAATAAAGTGCACATTCATTTATATCAAGATGCATATAAACAGACAAAATATAAGTATATATAGTTATGTATACAAACATTATATGTATGCATATATAAAATGTACATATGTGTATACATGTGTATATATGTCCACACACACACATGTAAATGTACGTATACAAAATATAAATGTATATCATATATAAAATACATTAAAATATATAATATGAATTATAATGCTTTAGACATTGTGGGTTTTATCCTTTTCTCTTATAAACAAATGTTTTTCTCCCTTAATTTCTTTTTCTTTATAATGCAACACTCTTTTAAGAAACATACAAGTATCTCAGGAAATGACATATTATTAATACAATAAAAAATATTTCTAGGTTTTCTACAGAATACATAGTTTAATCACATGCAACTTATGTTATTAGACTATCCAGAAGTTTAATCAGCCTTTCTCAGAATGCAAATATACTGTTGAGATGAATTAAATTAAATTTGATCTGGTATTTAGAAGAGATTCAATATATGAAATTCAAAGTGAATCATTTTATTCTGAAAGTTAGTCTGTCATATAACAATCTTAGCTAAGTTTTGTCCCAACAAAAGTGTGTAGAGATTTATTGAAATTAGACCAAAAAAAATCAAAGGTATTTTAATATTGGAAATACAATCCTTAACAAGTATGAACAAAACTTCCTTATTTCTGACCCACCAATAACTCAAAATTCACACTGTTATATTGTACCTGGACATAATTTTGATGTAAATTTTCTTTGCAGAGGTGGTTGGAACTTTCTCAGTAAAAAGACAATCTTCGCAAAAGGAAGTTCTCATCTCATATTAAAGAGATGATACTGGAGAAAAATTCTTAGAGAATATGTTCATCCTAGTTTGACATGAAAATCTCAGCCTGTGAGTTCTCTTGATAAATTCTTATTGATTTTTCCTGTTAGGTGGGAGGTTTTTCACTTGTGTTATGATTCAGATAATATTGCAGCAGGTATGTTTACCAGTCTTTATATGATAAAATGCAAACAATATTGATATTTAATAGTAAAATTTAAAATTAAAATATAAACAAAAATGTTTTAATATTTGTAATGTATATGTTGTTAAGTAGCACATACATTATTAGTTCATGAATTATCATGTATTTCTGTATGTTGTTTAGAACTATTGGAGAGTTGAAATATATTCATGTACACAGATGTAAGTGAGCACAGAATTATTTGTATGTATAAATATATCTATATGTGAATACACAATGGAGATTGTGAAATAAGTTACTTTGGTCAGGATTCTTCTCTCTTCAATGCCTGTCATATGCAGTGGGCGCTAAGAAAAAGGGCTTTGCGTAATTCTTAGTTCTGCTGTTGCTGCGTTATATATTAAAGCTTTGTCTCTTCTCCTGATCAACTCATTTTCTGATCAGTTTAAGGGAGCAATAAGCACAAGATAGTCCATGTAACAGCCTAAAATAGAGAGATTAACTGAGAAGCTGGAAGACACTAGTTACTAAATGATCCTTTCTTATCAAGGGCAATATCAATTCAGGGTGTCCCTGTTTCTGTAGAAATACGTAAAGCATTTATAACCAGAGATTGCATTAAACCTTATTTTTGCCTAGCTTTATAAAGATGAAACTCTTTGTGTCAGAATAAAAGTAGGGGTACAGCTTGTAGGATCAATGTGAAAAAAAGTTTTCACTGTGGCCACACCTTCTCCTATATATTGTTGTAATTTATATGCACATAAGTCATGAGATAATTGTTGAACCTTCTAAGCATTTTTTTACTTTTTGCAGAAAAAAATCTTATTATATTTCTTTGTATTTCTATTACCCATTGGGAAGCTAAATCTCTAAAGAGCTATGTGAAGTCCCACAGAAAAAAATTTAATGAAAGCTTCAAAAAATGGACCAACATGCAGCTCTGTGAGTGTTTGAATCTATAGACACTTTTTCCTTCCTGGAATCATCTGTCTGTCTACTTTTCCTTTTTGCTTCTCTCTCTCTTTTTTTTTTTATTTTTTTATTTTATTTTGGGGTTTTTGTTTGTTTTTTTTTTAATTCCTGCTGGATGTTTAAATGAAGCAATTCTGTATCATGTAGCCAAAATTCTGCTAACTATAGTAGCAACCCTTGTCACCTTCTTTTAAGCTTGCCTAGAGCTTGGGCTTCTTTACTGTTTTTGTGTAACTAGCGTAAACAAATTCCATTGGGTTAATAAATTTAAGTTTAGAATAAAGGATGAGTATGATTTTTTATGTATAAAAGTACTTACACAATCACTATTGGTTAAAGGTTCCTTTAGATTACTTTGTACTAAAAGAATGTCATTTATATAACAGAAAGCCTCCTTGCTTTCCCTTAGGAAGGAGCCTGCAGATATCACTGGATATCACCGTGATCCCTACTTGATTCCTTGAGATACAGTGAAGCTCATTACAATAAGTAACAGTAAAAAAGGGCATCCCTTCCATTTGTTCTGGTTGGCTCTAGATGCTTTTGTATTGTTTTGTGTAAGATTAATGTTGTCTATCCTGAATTCAGTAATGCCATTCACTTTATTCTTTGGGATCTAGAGTCTGCATAGTTACTAGATATAAGTCTGAAAAAAAAAAAATCCTAACTAGGACACTAGATCTCAGGTTTATAACATTCAGATCAGAAGAATATGATTCACACCTATTTACCTGTAAACCTTGGCATGTAAAACTAAACCCAGAACTAAGCTGCTTATCTCAGTTACACTTTCATCTTCAGTAGAGGGAGAAGACATACTATTCAAGATGTGGATTCCTGGTTTGTTTATGAGCTAAATAATGTTCTTTTTAGAGTAGCATAAGGAAAAATACCTGTCAATGTGACAAAGAGTGGCTCTCATATGGTGAACATTTATCTTCAAAAGGGATTCATTTTGAAAAGGGAAGTTTTTTTGGTAATTACATACATGGTCAAGCCAAACTCCCGCCTCAACATACAGTACGTAAAGTAGCAGGCTGAATAAACTAGAGCTTTGCGAATATGCAATGGGAAGAATCAAGAACATTAGATCAGTTTTATTTGCTAAGAAATTGAAACAGCGGGAGTTCAGTCCAGACAATGTTTTTGAAGAGCTGTCCAGAACCTGTTCATGGCTAACTAGTGTAATATTCAGAGCAATTCCAATGATTCATCTTCCTACAAATATATTCTGCATGGACCATATGAAAGTGTCATTCATTTTTGTTACTTGTCTCTTATCTGACATTACAAATAAAAGTAAATAAATTCATACATGTTTTAATGGTGATTCCTGCCACTTTGATAAATGTCATCATAAATGAAAAATTACTAATTGCAACTTTATATGTAGCTTGAAAAATTAACCGCATGTTACCATATGGAGAAAAATAAAGAAAAATTACTTGAAAACATGTTGCTGGGAATTTAGCACGTTGGTCAGGCAAACATTTCCTGTATGAGCAAGGGGAAGAAGAGCCCAGTAGCTAAGCTGTTTTCATTTATTACAGTTCCACCCAACAAGCAGCCTTAGTTAGCTTTTTGGAGTAGGTGTCAGAAATGAACTTCTCACACTCAGATGGTGGTGTATACACAGAACAGATTTCTTTCAGCTAGTGCTTTTATGTTCTGCTCTTTTCATGCCACCACACCTTCCCTGAAAACAAGACACTATTGTTACACTGCATGTCTCTGGGCAAAATGTCCATGTGTCAAGGCTTGGAGTTACAGAGACTGATAGGAGAAATAGTCTAGGAACATGCTGACAGCATCAAAAGTGCTGCAAATTCACTGAGGAAATAAGGTTAGATTATGCTAGACCACAGCCATCTACCTGCTACCAGTCAGGCTGTCTTTTACTGAGATCATCTCACTTGTATCAGGTGTCCTCTTCATTGCCTCAAACTGAGGTGGCATATGTTTCCTCCTGCTGTACTATTTTTGATACCATTAAACCCCCCTTATATTAATGTTTAGCATTTCCCCCCATCTTTTGCATTCTCGCTCTCTGGCCCCTCCCCCCCCTCCTTTTTTTTCTTGAAAGAAATGGTTGCTAAAACTGTTCATGGTGATTGATACAGAGTGTTTCTGAATGCTGGAAACATATCTTGTAATTACCCTGTTCAGACATGAAGATTGTATTACCTCAAATTGCCTGGAATGATGTCAATTTATCAAACTTCCTGAGAGAAGTTCATCTCTGCTGTAAAGTGATCGCTTCTGTTAGCTTGCTTTATCTAATACAGTGGGCCCAGAGGGGTTTTATCCACTCTCTTATTCAGCATCATCCTCCTTTGGATTCTCCCAGACCAATGGGAAAAAACGAGAGTGTGTTTTCTGATTGCCTTGTTTATTTTATTGTCTTTCAGCGCAGCAGAGGGAAAGGATGTGTAATTTGATTTGAAAGCCCAAGACAGTTAAGCAACAGGGCTTTGACAGAGCAGCAGTAATCATGTCTGCTTACTGAGGTAAAACATGGTCTGTTTTTATTCCAGACAGAAGATTTCAATTATGCTTGTTTAAGACTAAGAGATTAAAAAGCATAAAGATTCATTTCCTATTAAGCGCTGTTTTGGTGAGTCTTTAATGCTAGTATCAAAGTGTACTTCACTTCCTGGACATTTTCCTGTTTGGTTAATGCTGCCAGAAGGAAGACAACTTTTGCAATATTTGTCTGCCCATTAGCAATCAAATGGTGTCCTACAAAATTCCTTTTACCCTTTGGACTATGAACAACAGCATAATTTACTTAAAGTTAGGTGGGCAAATGTATCATTCTTAGCCTTTTTCCCATGGTATCACTCCAGTACTTAGAGGTTAGCTGACCTAAAATTAAATGTAAGATTAATAGGAGACTTGTCTTAGAGGACAGTTACTCAGTGGCAGTCTAGACTATTACCACTCAAAGAATAAAATGAAGCATGACTTCTTAATAAAACAAATTTCATATTTTTTATGTGTTTGCTTTCAGTCTTCTAATAAGAACATATGCTTTTATATGATTTTCCCACTGTCATTAAGATCCAAATTCTGTCTATTGTGAAGTAGGTGATTTCCCAGCATAGACTGTTTCTCATTAAATTGTGAGCCAAACCCCAAGCTGTTATTCCTATTTCTGTTTGTTCTATAGTGCTAAGCAAGTACTAAATAGTTTTAAGAATGCCATGGTCACACTGGCAGACAAGTCAAGTTTAGCAAGAGTAAGTACTAACTAAAAAAATAGCTCTGGAATTTCTCACCTTTTTACAAAGTTCTTGTTAGCCAAAGAAATAGACAGCAAAGTCACTAGCTGTATTCCCTTAGCACATCAAATAAGCAGCATGAAGAGGGCTGCTCCAAGTGCCTCCAGAACCCTCCATTTTCTCCTCTCATGAGTGGAACCAAACTGTCTTTAAGATTTAGAGCTTGTCTAGACTCAGCTTCTTCCAATGTTTCAGTTTAAGGAGGAACTTCCAAATGGGAGACTAAAAAAGTCTTTGGGGACTTTATTAACTTTGCTTAGAATAAAAGGAATGTTTCTTGGCTTTGTATTTTACAAAGACACTCAGGCACTTTAATCCTTGAAGTAATGTATCCCTGTGATTTAACTAATTAGGCAACCCCATTGATGTACTGCTGGGTAAGTCTGACAAAACCTCCTACCCTGGATGTGTAGTCCAGAGCACTGGTGAAATAACACAGTGAGCACACTCATCAAAGGTCCTGTTAACAAGGAAAGAAATAGGTGCTAAATAAAATTCAAGACAGCTTTAGTATTCTTTGATAACACTTCATCTTGTAATTTTCAAACTACATTGCTGCTACTTCTATATCCTATAGTCTCCACATTTTTTGTACTATCAGGCTTACATTCTTGATGTGAGTGGTTTTATATTCACAATTTTTTTTCAGGGAGCAGCTCAGGGAATAACTCAAGAAATTCCTGAATTATTTTAAAAATTCAGATCCTTAATTCCAGGTTTTATTTAAGCTTACTGATTAGCACATATATTTTCAAAGCTCTTCCTCTGAAAGCACTATTATTGATGTAGACTATAATATTTGAACTGCTTGCACCAATGAACCATCTTTTTATTATATTTACATGGCCAACTACAATGATCTCTTGTCCATGTCTCTTAGGAATCACTGTAGTAATGCTAGTCCACAGTGTTACCTGTTGCTTCCATCCTCACCAAACAGTTTAAATAATTTGATTATTTGATATCTGGATTCTTTTTTGCGTATGTTTTTACTATTTCTTTTTAGTGACCTAATGGACTACTTCAGACATCCCCAGTACAAATTGTCTTGTATTGCCCCATGCCTGAAAGAAAGCCTGCTGTTACTGTGCCTGCTGTTGCTGCCTCATGCTGTACTGTACTCCAGGAAGGCATGCAAGGAAAAATAAAACAACCATAGCTTGCTATCCGACTTAAGACTGTGTTTTGTAAAATATGCTGTGAATAATTATCTTCTTCATAATTTTGTTACAACCCTAAGTCTCCTATGGAAATATGTGTATAATTTGACGGTATTTTTTTATTGTGAAATGAGAATTTTAGCTCTATTGTCAAACTGTGTGCATGGATACCTGTTAATGTATCCTTTTTTAAAGTAATTATTGGAAAACTTGGAGTCCCTAATCAAGGAAAAAATAAGTTAATAAAGACCAAGGTTTTGCCTCTACATAACATCTCCCTACCCACTGCTATCTGCAACTGAAATAGTTTTCTAACTTTGTACATTTAAAATAGCATAGACCTGTATTTGGACATGATAAAGATGCTAATCTTGGAAAAAAACCCTAATTAATTTCATTTTATGCATACAGCAAAAGCCCAGTCACTAGTGAGATATCTGTTATCACGTTAAGTAATAATGTAATGAGAAATATATCCCAAACTATTCTTATACATATATACACCTCTGAGGAAGGTACACTCTTCAGTATTCTTTTTATAGTCACTGTTGTTGTTCATAACATTTTTACAGTATGGATGGGCTTTTAATGTATTTGGATTGAATGTCATAGTGTATTTCAGCCTGAAGCTTTTTTCAGTGTGATGGACGTATTTAAATTCCTGAGAGAGTTTTTTCAAGGGGCAAGTGTCATCGCAAGGTAGATTGGATACAGCAATTGGAAACATGACACTTTTATCTTGTGGGAATTCTTTTTCTTCTTTTCTCCATGTTGTGTCACTTCCCCATCTCCCAGTTTCAGTAGAATTCAGAGAGCAAAACTGACTTTCCACATCTACAGATTCCTAAGAGGCAAAAACCTCATGGCACTTTCAGTTCCTTGATAGTAGGAACTGGTTTGCATGATGGTGGTTCTAGTTTTCATGAAATATTAGTTATGGCTATTTTCTTGGTTTTTCAGCACAACATAATTCATATTCCCTTTTACACATACACAGAGATGTTTATACAGCACTCTAGAATTAAGATGAGTGAGATAAAATGTAAGCTCCCAGTTAAGGGAGTGGCAGGGCCAGAAATCAGGAAAATGATACGATTTTGTTTTGAGGATAGGTGGCAGCAGCGGCTATACTGTTTCTACCTTAAATACAGGATTTAACATCCTTTCTCAATGGTAGTACCATAAAGAGGCAGACTGAGGCATTCAATAGTGGGTATAAAATCAATTTACCAGCAGTGGTATGTAGTGATAAGGGAAAGGGTCAAGATTTTCAGACTAGTAAGTCAAGGGAGTGAGTAGTTGAGAAAAACAGAGAAAGAGGCATTGACAGAGGCTGTGAGGAACAGGTGAGAACCAGGGGACTCATGAGGAATTTAGAAGTGTAAGAAGTATTTTTTTTGTTTGTTTATTCTCCTCCTACCCACTTCCTAATCTAGGTTGCAACCCCTTCATTGATCTGATTTTCAAGAGGTAATTCAAAGGTGTTCTTCAGGGCTGTCCTCTTTTCCCATCTGTTCTTGACTGCAGCCTGTTCAGGTACCTGAAGCTCCCAAGCTGCTTGTGCATGAGTGGGAGGAAGGGAGGGAGAGATGGAGGGAGGGGGGAATGGGGCGGATGACAATGAAGACAAGAAAGAGGAAGGGGAGGTATGAGTGACAGGCTATAAATGTGTCAGGGTAGTGGTTGTTGCTCTTGGTTCCTTCTCTCTTTCACCACCATCCCAGCAGCTGTCCTTGTCTCTCCTATGATGGCAGCTGTAAGCAGGTGTTATCCCCACTACCATGCAAGTGTTCATGGTGTATTCAAATTTAATTCAAGGGTCTAAAATGGCTATAGTGTGGTCTGGGGTAGTAACTGTACCTGGCTGAAAAATTTGGACAAATGTGATGTGATTCTGAGCTTCAAAATTCTTGCAAATTGGTAAACAAAGAAACAAGAGGGATATCTCCCTATTGTAGATTTTCCACCAAATGTTTTCAGAGTATATGCAGAAAGAAGGGAAGCATGAGAAGCAGGAAGATTTTATTTTGTTGCCCTTTTTACTTCTTTAGCATAAAACTCAACAGTGAAGAGTTTGAAAATGTCTTTCTAATGTGTAAACATTTAGCAAGAAGAGAAAAAAATATTTTTAACAATAAAGTTCTATAGCTATAACCACCTGGCATCATCTCTTGTTTAGTATATGACATACAGGAAGACCAACTAACAGGTAAACATCTCCTGGGGAAGGAGGGGGAAGCAAGAAGGCGAAGGGGGATATCACAGAACAGACATCTTTGTGGTGACATTCTCATCATATGAACTGGAAACTGGAAGCTTGAAATAGTCTTTGCACCTTGAATCATCAATAATTTTCAAACATCATCCTTAATAAAAGATGTGAGCCTGATGGATGGTAATGGAGTGCTGATTTTAAGTCTCCTTTTTGCTTTTTGTCCATTGGTGGTGCTGGTCCTCTGCAACCCCACACACCCCCCCCCCCCATTTTTTTTAACCAGTATGTATTCTAGCATGAAACTTTTAAATATTTTATATCTTGAGTGCCTTTTTCATTAAGAATACACTTTTATTTCTTGACATTGAGAAAATAGATCAGGATCATCAATTTAAAAAATTTTGTTTAAATGCAGATTTTGAATGACTGCCAGGACTAAATAAAAAATCCTTGCAGAACAAACACTATAAAAATCAATAGTGCTCTTTCCAGGGAGGTATATTTATCTCGTCATGTCTTCTTTCATTTCACTGTAGTACATTTTGTGGTTTTAAGGCTTTTTTCTTTCATAAAAGCAATGCCTTGTGCCTGGTTAAGCTAAAAAAACCTGTTGCACTCTGTGGGGCTTAAGTAAATGACTGATCTTCATAACTAAACAGGATCTTCTTAAGGATCTTTTTAATTTCTCATGTTCAGCATTCCAAGGAAGAATTCCAAATTATATTTAAATTTAGTCTTTAACATGTTATTGTTTCATACACACACACACACACACACACACACACACACACACATATATATATGAATAGAACAACTTGGCATAAGCTCAGATTTCTCTTCCTTCCTGAAATCTTCAGATTCCCCTGATTCTCCTCTTGCCTTGCTTTTTTGAGTGATGAAGAACTAATCAAAATGAAGAATTGCTTTTGGCTGAGTGGCTTGATGGAGTGTTGTTTCCTACCTGTTCCTTCTGGACTGATCTCTTCATCCAACCAGCCATAACCTCATCTTGCTCCTTGTGACAGTTCATTCAGATCTTTCAGTTGAGATGCTCTTGTGATCGCTTGTTGACCTGTTTCAGATAGAAAGATTCACTGAAATGGGTTAATAAACATGTTTTCAAGTTCTGAGGAGGTAGCATCTAGCAGCAGGACAGCGAAGAGCAAGGGGTTGTATAGCAGTAACTACTCAAGTTGGTATATCTGTTGCCAGAAGAAAAGATGTCAAAAAGTTCTCTGAGAGTTTACACCCATGGACTTTAGACATTCTTGAACACAGCTGTTTCCAAAATTTTAAACATCATGTCCAAGGTACGTAAAAATGGCAGCAATCTTAAAAAAAATTGCTTGTTCTGAACTAGTTCAATAAATCCATAGTTAGAGAAATAGACCAGAAATACTTCCCTCCACACATGGTACATGGGAGCCTCATTACATGCAAGTAAAGACTTCTCAGCAACGATGTCTTAGTCTTCTGACCACTGCACAATCATTGCAAAGAAGAAAGAAGTGGTTTTGTGACAGAGAAGGTACTGGATCAAATTTTCCTATGGTCTTCTCTAATTATTGGAGAACAGTTCTTCAGTAAGTGAAGAACAAAATGCACAAGATACGATTTCCATCATAGCAGTTTGTTGTCCAAATGAAAAACTTGTGATGCCAGAGAAAATAGAGTTCCTAAGCTACTACTAAGATATTCTGTCACACAACTGACATTGTTCTATTGAGTTTTATAAATGATGTACTTCTTCCAGCTCAGATGCAGACTGAGAGTCTTGCCTATTACAAAGTTTTGCTAAAACATGATAAAGTTCTACAAGTATGTTGTGTATCAAACGGGAACATATTTTAAAGGACACAAATTTCAGCTGTCCCCTAATTATTTTTTTTTCTCAGTTCTCATCAAATAAATGCAAAAAACTGTTGGATCATTCTTAAGCATTAAAAAATTGGATTGTAAGTCATACTGTCAATATCAAATACTAGAAAAGATGGTAGGCTTTATGATTTTTGTCATTAAGCATATTTTCACTTCTATTTCATCCTCTAGGCTTAGCCAAACAGTTTTATACATGGAATCCAGTTTTGAAAGAAAAGCTTTGAATCTGTTCAAGCATCCTGATTGTGAATGCTATTTCAGTCAAATTGGATTGCCAGAGCATGACAGCAATGTCATTAGTTTATTATGTTTTAAGTCCTTCCCAAACATATTTTAGTTATTTTGCTTTGTTGTTTCCTCTTTCCTCTTCTCTCCGCCCCATCCCCCCAGTCTATGTTTACTGGCAGGACTTTTTGTTTTAGGCAAGATAAAATTCATGCTGCGCTGTGACCAGTGTCCCTCCAAGGCTTGGTACAAATGACCAAATATTTATGGCCCATAGACAAAACCAAAAGTGAAGGGATGCAGAACTATCACACAAAAGGGGAGCCAGTCAGTACTTGTGGGGCTTTGCTTTATGACATGAGCACAAATTTTACTGCAGCTTGTATCCTTCCTAATTCAACTACAATCAACCCACAACCATAGGTCAAGATAGACTCTGGTCTGTAACTTAATAGGGAAATGCACCTATTGACCATTTAATCCTAAACCATGTATCTCCTAATACATACTTTGAAGTCCATTAAAGTAAAATGGTGACAGACCAAACAGTGCATGTGCCCTTCAGGCATGAGAAACAGAAACAAATGTCTTATGGACAAGGTTGGGTTGATTAAAGGTAGCAAGGTAGGTTAAAGAGTTCCTGTCTCCTCTGCTGTGTGAATGTTACCCCTGATTGGGTAGGCAACAGACTGGATCAATGAGCTGAACCCTCTCGAGCTATTTTTAACAAAGATCAGTTCAGTAGTCCTGTTTACTGTGTTGATCCCCAGAGGCTGTTCCAGCACAGTCAAGGCAAAGTAATAAACAGAGGCAAAAAATGGTACTGATATGTTATACCCTATCTCCAGTAGTGTGCCTTACTAGAACAACAACTTTTCTTTAATAGGATGCTTACGTAAATTTGCCCATTGTGTAAAAAAATAACTACATTCAAATCCAAATTTTACACTAGTATAATATTTGACATGCAAACCATAGCAGATTAAACAATGGAGTCAGTCTCATTTAAATATCATGCTTATAAATTGCATTTGACTTAAACCCTGGGAATACTTATAGAAAAGTTGGGCAGCATGCAGAAAGAGTGTATTCACAGAGAAGATCTGACTGAAGCTGAAGTGACTGTGAAAGAATTAGGGACCAAATGGAAACTCTAACAAACCTCCAGTATGTAACAGTTTATTTTTCTACCATTTGCTATCTTTGGTGACAAGTATGATCTTGTGATGTCAACTGTGAGGTACATTTCCAAGGAAAAGTGATGTTTCTGGCTAGCTCAGATGAATTGGAGTCATGAAGTTCAAATTCCATCTTCGAACACACCAAGTAAATGAATGTTCTGGTCTAGGGAATAGTAATGGCATACAAGTCAAAATAAATTGCATAGACCTTTTTTTTCTTGTTAAGCTTTTCATATTTTTAGAGATACTTAGCCCTGAATATGCTAGTTATTTACATGTCATTCTTGTGAAAAATACTTTTCACTAGTCAAGATAGTATTTCTGGTAATGAAAGTACCTGCTTACATTTCAATGACTTCAGAGAAATAGAACTATGTAAGGAAACACTTAAGCTCATACTTGAATATTTTTTTTCTTAAATGAGAAATGTAATTATTAAATGTTAGATATGTTAATGAATACAACTAGACATGTTTCTAAATTTTTAATAAGTTAATTGTTCTTTGATATAGCAAAATTATCCATTAATGAAACTCATCCCCTGAGTACTTTGAAGATTTATATTTCAGCCTTTCATAATACCAGAGCATTCTAAACATTGAATATAGTTTATACACCAATTTCCCTTTTATTACTAGAAATTATTTATGTCAGTTTGGGGGGAAAAAAAAGATCCAGAGCAAGATTGATCTTCCTATCAAATTAGTCATTCATAAATAAAAGGAAGAAAATTATCAGGTTTTGTTTTAGAGGAAAATTAAATGTTGGCAAAATTCATACTTTCATCTTTTGAAAATAAAGATATATCTGAGCAAAAGCTGCTTTAGGTTATGCTCAACACTATGACATACAAGGCAAACAATAGCTTTTATTTGCCTTATTTTATACACAGCCACAGAATCAGAATTTCAGACATTAAAACTGACAGATGTATTTTGATATTGCTGACGTTTTGTTGTAAACCAGTATATTTATATCTTCATTAAGTTAAATGTTATAATTTGAACTTGTAATTCAAATACAGTTCAATAGTTGTTGTCTTGCAATGTCTTCTTTTTCATCAAAGAAAACAAAAAGAATCCCTCTAAGTTCCAGAGTACTTTTGAAATTATCAGGTCAATGAAACATTTTTACTGAGATGTTTGCTTTTACGGAGTAAGATTTACATATTTCAGCACTGGCAGTAGAAAGAAAAATAAATCAGTCCAGTAGTTCAGCATGTATAATTCTGTGTTTATTTACAATCACGCTGAAACATCAGCATGTGAGCTACAAACCTGTAGAATTTGTAGTTGTAAAACCAAAATTAATGCTTCTATTTGTATGCTTTTCTTCACAAAACACAGACACACTAACTAGAAAGTAAAAGAATATGTAAAAAATCCACTGAGTTTTGGGAAAAATGTTAGTGTTTAGTAGTATCAGAGAAAAAAATAATTGTGCAGGCAATCCATTTTTTGTGTTCTGATGACAGAGGAGGGAATTTTTGAAAACATATTTTTTTAAAAAACAACATGTTAACCATTTTAAAATGGACATTTGTATACATGCATATGGATTGCATATTTGTATTATTTTCTTATTGCTATCATTCCTGTTGCTAAGAAGAAACTAGACAACTGAAAAGGTCTGAACAAATATCTTTGAAGCGTACAGGATTTTAGTTAGATGTAATGAAAGATTAGAACCTTCTAAAAGTCTCAAGACAGATTAATATATTTGAAAATACAAATAATGTATGAGCAGTGAATCTGTCAGCTTCTCTTTGCATATTGTAAGAGTGCAAATGAACACAAAACCACATCTAAATTAAGAAAATAAAGGCAAATTAACACATGTGGTTGCACTAATTCACAGCAGCAAATTTCACTGCCTGAGGGAATAAATTCATTGGAAGTTGGGATCAAGATGAAATTACTGGCCATGAATTACCACACTGAAAAACATTGTTTAAGGAGAAGATTAGAAGCTGAAAGCCCAGCTGGAACTCAGGCTGGCCACTGTCATAAAAGATAACAAAATATGTTTCTACAAATACATCATAAACAAATGGAGGGCCAAGGATATTCTCCATCTTTTCTTGGACATGGTGGGGAACAGTGCTGCAAAGGATGAGGAAAAGGCTGAGGTACTTAATGTTTTCTTTGCCTCAGTCTTTAATAGAAAGACAAGTTACCCTCAAGGTACTCAGCCTCTTGAGGTGGAAGTCTGGGACAAGGAGCAAAATGAAGTCCCCATAGTGCAGGAGGAATGGTTAGCGACCTGCTGCTACACTTAGACACACACATCTATGGGGCCACATGGGATCCATAGGGATCTGGTGGAAGAGCTCACCAAGCTGCTCTCTATCACTTATCAACAGTCCTGGCTAACTGGGGAGGTCCCAGAAGACAGGAGTTTAGTCAGCCTGATGCCCATCTACAGGAAGGACAGGAAGGAGGATCTGGGAAACTACGGACCTGTCAGCCTGACCTTGGGGCTGGGGAATGTTATGGAGCAGATCATGCTGAGCACCATCACATGCTATGTGCAGGACAACCACGGGATTAGGCCCAGCCAGCATGGGTTTATGAAAGGCAGGTCCTACATGACTAACCTAATCACCTTCTATGACAACACGACCCTCTTAGTGGATGAGGGAAAGACTGTGGATGCTGTCTTCCTGGAACTTAGTAAAGCCTTTGACACTGTCTCCCATAGTGTTCTCCTGGAGAAACTGGCTGCTTATGGCTTGGATGGGTGTACTTTATGGCAGGTTAAAAGTTGACTGAATGGCCAAGATCAAAGAGTGCTGGTGAATGGAGTTACATCCATCTGGCAGCTGGTCACAAGTGGTGTTCCCCTGGGTTCATTCAGTACTGGGGCCAGTTCTGTTAAATACCTTTATCAATGATCTGGATGAGGGGATGGAGTGCACCCTCAGTCAGTCTGCAGACAACACCAAGCTGGGTGGGAGTGTTGATCTGCTTGAGGGTAGGGAGGCTCTGCAGAGAGATCTCAAAGGCTGGACCAGTGGGCTAAGGCCAATTTCATGTTGTTCAACAAGGAGAAGTTCTGGGTCCTGCACTTGGATCACAACAACCTCATACAACCCTACAGGCCAATAGCATCCTGGCTTCTACTTATGGGCAGAAGGACTAAGGAAGTGATTGTCCCTTTGGACTTGGCACTGGCGAGGCTGCATTTCAAATCCTGTGTTCAGTTTTGGGCCCCTCACCTCAAGAGGGTCTTAGATGTGCTGGAGCATGTCTAGAGAAGGACAACAAAGCTGGTGAAAGGTCTGGAGTACAAGTCTTATTAGGAGCGGCTGAGGGAACTGGGCTTGTTTAGCCTGGGGAAAAGGATACTTGCAGGGACGTTATTGTCTCTACAACTACCTGAAAGGAGGTTATAGGCAGGTGGGTGTTGATCTCATCTCCCAGATAACAAGTGACAGAATGAGAGGAAACAGCCTCAAGTTATGTCAGGGAAGGTTTGGATTGGATATTAGGAAAAAATTCTTCACTGAAAGGGTGGTCAAGCATTGGAACAGGCTGCCCAGGGGAGGTTATAGAATCACAAATCCTGGAGGTGTTTAAAAAAATGCATAGATGTGGTACTTATTGATGTGGTTTAGTGGTGGACCTGGCAGTCCTGGATTAACAGTTGTAACTGATGATCTTAAAGGTCTTTATCAACCTGAATGATTCTATGTTTCTCTATGATTATGTGGAGGTTATTCTTTACAGGGTTATGTACTACCAAAAATACCATACTGGGTAAGAGGGACCATTGTTTTGTTTCAGTCTAGAAATCCCTATGGGCTAGTTAATCATTACCTGGCCCATGATGCTTAGCATCAGTATTAGAAAAAGGTATAATAATCCCCTATTTGTTCTTCCTTCTCTACCCTGGTACTCTGTCGTCTAAACTGTGGAAAAGTATTCTAACTCTTGAAGATACTCCTTAATGCAGTAATCAAACCAGTAACTTGTTTGGCTCAGAGAACAGTTGCCCAACATGTTGCTTGAGTATCCATACCTACTGATTTTTTTTCTCTTTTAATGAAGTTGTTTCATGGCAACTAAAGTGTGTTCTAAGCTCTTGACTGAAAGACATACTTGCTTTAGGAGACAGCTCCTCTGTCTTTCACAAACATAAAGGACAAAGAAGTCTTTGAACTTTTAAGACACTGCTGCATATTCTTTATCTGTAAGTGATATGAGTATGAATGAAGGGGAAAAATGTGGAGCAATCATTTTACAATTAAAAAGGGAACATAAGAAATATCTGTCATGAGAAATTGGAAGAGGTATCCATTGAAAAACAGGATAATATATATAAAGCTCTTGGAATTAATACAGACATAAGAGAAAAAATTCTGTCTAGAAAATCAGGCATCCAAACTACAGTCTAACATCTGGATCTTCCTGCAGTCTGAGGCATCAAACCCATGACCCTCTAAACAACTGCAGCTCCTCAGTGTCCTTCAGCTTATTCTCAAGATGCAGGACCTAAAGGCTGACCCTAGGAAAACAGGAAAATCAGACCTTTAAATATCAGACTTTTGTTTTTGGAATACTTTACTTCCTGGTCTCAGTTACTCCACATATTTTGATGGGTTTTGTTAAGCCTCTGCACCTCAGTAACCCTGTTTTTGTGGTTGTCAGGATATTGGTACATCTGGCTACAAGTTTCTGGTCATTTCTGACAGAGGATAATGTTGATGAAAATCTCAGTCCCAATCAAAATCTAAAAACACTACTCATTTATCATTTGAAAATAGATTAACACAATTCTAGTGCAAAAAGGCCTTTTTAAAACAAAAAAGAGGGGATGGGGTGGAAGAGGCAGGACTCCATTATGAGAAGCCTTTTAAAGAAAGAAAATCTTGATGTTTTCCTGACAGCTCCAGTAATAACCCTAACTCTGCCAGCATAGTGGTGATGAATCCTTATGTTCTTACCAAGTGTCTTTTCAGACATGCTGTCATGGGAATTGGCACTGTTAAAATGCAGGCGTTGTGATGACACTTTTCTCTTACCGTCAGTACAGTTAAGTTCATTTCTATGTAAAAGCAAACTCAATGGTCCTGCACAAACACTAAAGTAGCAAAGACACTAACAGCTGCTAATCTGTGCTTTCTGTACGTGGCAGTCTAACCTGCAGCTTCAAGCTCAGTTATATACACTGGAAAAGCTATGAATGTTTCTAAACCAAATGCTTTGTGAGTTAATTTCTTTTGAAATGCTTTGTTTCCTGTTACCCTTTTTGGTAATGTTTACAATTCTTGCTTTTGAAGGTTAAGGAAACTCAGGCTTGTTTGCACACCATAAATAAAAGCCATCAGTATACAATTAATGACTCTGGTTTACACACAGTGAAGAAAAGGAT
This sequence comes from Falco rusticolus, assembly GCF_015220075.1. Lineage (NCBI taxonomy): Eukaryota > Metazoa > Chordata > Aves > Falconiformes > Falconidae > Falco > Falco rusticolus. Next base: position 88,070,006 of record NC_051189.1, read on the forward strand.
GCTGTCATTGTTGCTGTCCTTTGCAGGCTAGGGTTGATGTGCAACAGCAGGTGCCTTTGAAAGAAATGTTGGCGCTTGTGAAGGGAGACTGCCCAAAGCTCCATCTTTTTTTTTTTTTTTTTTTTTTTTTTTTATTCAGGAAAAGGCCATTGTTTCTTTTGTTGCCAGTCTGTCAGGGGAAATTTTGCAGAAGAGCTCAGGCAGATTAAATAGCACAAAAGGTTTAAGAAACATGTCTATGCTCATGTCTATGCTCAGGGGTTCATGGATGTTGCAGTCATTGATCATATTTAAATATACTCATACATGAATACTGTCCCATATTGTCTAAACATAGCGATCCTGAAATTGTGAGATAACCTTCAGCTTTAATACTGGTTTTGTTGGTGTTAGGTTTTTTTTTCCTTTTAATTATTATTATTTCTTACATGTTTCAATGTTTAGAGTTATTAAGCACAGTATTTTTTATGTAAGAAACCTTATGTAAGAATTAAGTCACGGTGAAACAAATGGAAAGAACATAGCCTGAAATAATTAATTCTAGGTATCTGTAATTCCAAACGTTTCAAAGCCCTTTTTGGTTTAAGTTGAAATTTTGGAAAAAGTGTACATGTCTAGTTACAATTTATACGATTGTGTAACATTGGTAGTTCTTACATTTGTAAGCAAATTTAAACACTGTGCCATTTCATATAAAGCTGAATTATACTCTTGCATACAGTAAAAACCTGGGTCAGTCAGATGAATTCTGAGAGTATCAAATGCAACATTTCTTGGAGATTTGGGTTCTATTTCTGTGTTGAAGCTGACGTTGCTAAGCAAGATTCAAGGTAATTACTACTTATACTTGCTAAATCTGCAAATAGCAGTATTCAGTCTTCTAAGTTGCATCAATTAGGAGGAAGTCTGCATACATGATTAGAAAACACTAATATTGAAATAATATTGATGCTGATATTTTGTTCCATTGTCACAGCATTTTGTTCCAATAAAACCCTTTAATTTCTTCCTGACTTTTCCAATATACTAAAGTATGGCATTACATTTAAACCATAGTCAAATCCAAAACATCGAATTGATACAAGAACAATTAAATATTTCATTCTTATGAAAATGAAATGTTTTAATACTTGTATAAAATGACAGATGTTAGATTTTTCTCATTTATTTTTCTAGTACATTTTGAAAAATAGTCTTCCAACAACCCTGTATTTTCAATGGAGCAGAAGAATTTAGCTGTTTAATAGTTTGTAGCCTGTTTTCTGAGTTATCGAAGTACCTTCAGTCCTAAGTTGTTCAAGTGAAGAGTCTCAGTTTTTATGCTTTTGTCTGCTTTCTGCCCACTGTTCCATTCTGATCTCTCCATTTGAAATAGTGTTGAAATAGAGTACCAGGTATGAATGACTGTTTTGATAAACAAAATATCCAAAGTCAAATCATGGCAGAGGACTGTCATGTTGAAAGAAGAATGCACTACCTAGTTCTTCCCTCCCCCCACACCTTTCCCCCCGGTTTCTTCTGAATGGATCAGGAGTCCTGAATTAAGTCAGGAGTATATAAAAATACAATTTTTGGCATCACAATTTGTAGAAAGCTTTATTCTTTTTGCACTGCTGCTGAGCTGCCTCTAACACAAAACAAAACAAAGCGACCTCATCTTTTCCATAAGTAGGTGCAAAATCAAAGGTTCAGGGAGAAGGTGAAACATTTATTGAAAGGAAATTTGATTGTCAGAAGTTTTCGACACCTCTATTTCAACAACATTTAAGTGACTTGGGAGACCACTTCAGGAACAATATTTTAGTTTTTTTAAAAAAAGAAAATTACATTAAACTAAATTAATCCCCCCTTGTCCTGGTTTCAGCTGGGATAGAGTTAATTTTCTTCTTAGTAGTTAGTGCAGTGCTGTGTTTTGTGATGTGAGAACAATGTTGTTAGCACACTGATGGTTTTAGTTGTTGCTGGGTGATGTTTATACTAAATCAAGGACGTTTCAGTTCCTTGGGCCCTGCCAGCAAGAGGGCTGGAGGGGCACGGGAAACTGGGAGGGGACACAGCCAGGACAGGTGACCCAAGCTAGCCAAAGGGATATTCCATACCATATGATGTCCTGATGAGTATATAAACTGGGGGAAGAAGAAGGAAGGTGGGGTGGGGACGCCTGGCATTATGATGTTTGTCTTCCCCGAGTAACCGCTATGCGTGATGGAGCCCTGCTTTCCTGGGGATGGCTGAACACCTGCCGGCTGATGGGAAGTAGTGAATGGATTTCTTGCTTTGCTTGCGTGCATGGCTTTTGCTTTACCAATTAAATTGTTCTTATCTCAACCCTGGAGTTTTACATTCCTTTCTGATCCTCCTTCCCATCCCTCTGGGTGAGGGGGAGTGAGCAAGTGGCTGCATGGTGCTGGATTGCCAGCCAGGGTTAAACCACGACACCCCTTTACCCCCCTCCCCCTCTCCATTTGAATACTGAAAGGATGGATAATTACAAGAAATATTCAATCTGCATTTGATTTGTTTGACTGGCTCCAACCTGCAACAGAAAGTGCTTTGTGCTTCCATTCAATATTTTAGTTGTCAGCAGATGTTCAAAGGGAAATGCAGTTCCCTGTACACTGTAGCTGACATCAGGGAGTATGTTCATAGTTATGTAGAATAGTATCATGCAAGAAAGTGTCATAATGTGATTGCAAGTTGCCTATTATTGCACAACATCAGGCTTTGGAAGACAGTGCATTTGCTTGCTGATATATTATACCTCTCTAAATAAACTGGTAGAGTGTGAGAAATAGGTTGCCTGGTATAGCTTAAGGTACAAAAAAAACCCCAAAAGCACACAGGTTGATGTTCAGGTACCTTTTTTTCTCTGCTAGAGTTAGCAAGGCATTTAAGATTCCTTTTGGCACAAGTCTTTTGTTATTCAGAGTAAAATATTTTCTAAAGCTAACTTTTCTCCTGAAAAATGCATTGCTAGCTGGAACGCTGTGTTTTCATGTGTAACAGGTGCTCACATGTGGCACTTTCCATAATCAGAATCAGGCAACAGATTATGATAATACTAAGACAAATTCATGGAATAGCTGCATCCTATATCTGAGAGTGAAAAAGGAGAAGAGCAGTGAGCGGGGAGAACCAGTCCCTGGCACAGCAAAAGCATGGTGCAATCCGTGAGGTTATCTAACCCAGCTCAGACCACCATAACCCCACATTTTTACTGTGGTTGTTACTTGCATTGTTTTGTGTTATGTACCAGATAATGTGTTGTAATCAAACAAAAGATCTGTTTCTGTAGTAGATTGCATTCCTGAAGTCATGGAAGGCATTCTGGTGAAAAAAAGTTTGAAATGATTCTGACCTGATATCTGAGGGATTTGTAAGTTGACAACCCCCTGAAATTCAGTCTGAAGTGCTTAGTCCACAAGGAACACTCCTGCTGCATGCATCGCTGCACAGCAGCTTGGCGTGACAATGATAGAGGCAAGCAAACATGGGTGGATGCATTAAACAGCATTGCACATGTAGTCCAAGATAAGTGAAAACATGGCAAAACGTTTTAACACATACTTTGGGAGGAGAAAGCCCCATCAGATTACTCAAGTGAGGGGCTGAGATGTCCGATCAGTTTCTGAGCTCAGTCTCAGCTCTTGTGTGCCTTTGGGCACTCAGCAGGCTGCAGTGCAGCCCCCATCACACAGTGGCTTTGAGTACTGGATACCTGAAGAAAGTCCTGGCCTGTGGTTAGAATAGGGCCCTGTGCTGTACAGCCAGCAACCTTCTTTTTCCCCAGTAATCTCCCAAACTGGGTCTAGTCTTGGCCCTGAGGATCTTCATTGTGTGGTTATCAAGTCTGTTTCAGTTTATATAAAAATGTAGTGAGGCCTACAATTTCTTACGTAGTCAATTAATGAAATCCAAGGCTTTTAGTGACAGAGCTAAATTGTGACATAAAAGTATTTTTTTCCATCTTGAGCAATGCTTAAACTTTTGTACAGCTCTTTTTCTGACACTGAGCCTTATACTTCTATTAAAATGCAGCCTGATTACCCTCTATTCAGCCATGTAAATGACATTCATACACACAGCATATTAGCTACATGTCAACTGAGACCAGGGGAACTTGTCATTGATCAGTTTAGACAGATGAGAAATTTGAGATAGCTCATTTGTAAAACAGCCATTGAGAGAAGCCACTATGATGACAGTGCTCACAGTGTTGGCCATTTTTCTGAAGATAATATTTTTTTCTTAATAATCAGATACAGTGGTTTTCTTAATCCTACAGAAGGAAAATATAACAAAAAAAACCTGTTCTCAAATGAAAATTCTGTAGTATGTTATTTAAATTAAAGAACCTAATTTACAGGCCATGCCAAATTACCATATTTTATTATGGAATGTAGCAGCCACATTTCTTCATAGTCAATTCAATATTTTTGTTCAAGTTTAAATTGATTACTTGGAAAATGAATGCAAAACATTTTTTTAATTGAATTTCAAGGCAGCTGGCTGCTTAACAGGAAAGCTGAGTAGCAGACTAGTACTGCCTGAGAGGTTCTCCAGAATCTTGAAAGCATCCAAAAGTATGATGATTATACATTTTTACAAGTTTTATGTAATTATGCATGACATTTAATAGAAATCTTCCAAAGTGGCTAGCTGAAGCTTATCTCAGCTCAAGTGAAATTAAGCGTTCAGAGTATACTTCAAAAAGAAAGCCTCCTTGTTTTGCACATCTGATATTACAACAGTAATTTTGACAAAGACAATCAAACTGTAACTAAAATAAGCTTTGAAATAGAAGCAATTTTTTAATTACATATTTGGAAGTTTGGTTTTGTTCTATTTTTTATCCTCATTTTGCTTTGCTAAAATTTTACTCTTTGATGCAGGTACTCAGTGTTTTGGTGCTATTCTCTTAATGCTTTCTCACCCAAGCCTTTGGTATATTAAAACATGTTGGTCTGATGATTGAGTTGTTTAAAAAATTAAGCTATTTTTCTCAGTCTTCATTAGTTTGGTGTCTGAATGACAATGGACCAGAATGAGAGTCTGTAGAAATGGGGTTTACATTCAGTATGGTTAGATAACAGAATCAGAATGCTATTGCTTCATGCTCATTTTTTCAGCCAAAATCCTACCAGTAGTTTTCAAATGGAGCTGTCTTTATTATAAAAAGAAATCATTTAACCTCAGAGAGGACCTATCATTTAATGACACAAAGTTTCTACATAAATTTAAACAAAATGCCAAAACCACAAACAGTGGAGATTTTTTTCCTGATATCATATTTTAATCAGTTTGAAGCAGAGATTACACGCAAGAAAACATTAGCCTGCATGGAAAATATTTGTGAAGATTCTGCATAACCTTCAGTTCTGTTACGACAGAACAAGCTAAACTATTGAAAGCATTCCTATCCCCTTTCATCTAATATTCCCATAGGAAATTCTAAACCTAATTACACAGTGTAAATTGTTTATTACAGCCCTCAATCCTTCTTGAATTTGAACAGTAAAAAAAAAAAAAAATCAATGAGAAAGTTAAATAATCTAACTTCACTCTTCTATTAGAAAGCTTATTAACTTTCTTTAATATCAACAGCAATGTTAATGTCAGCATTTAGAGAACGTAGGAGTATTAATAGCAGAAGGAGTTTGAAGATTCACAGAATGGTTTACTGAAGAAAATCAGAGTAGATTTTATGAAATAATGACTAGGACTGGAGTATGGAAAATACTATTGCTAAATGCTTTGACGTGAGTCATTAATGGAAGGGATTTTTGGTAATTATATCTGCATTACTGAGGAGTACAATTGTACAATTAAAATAGTTCTTATGCGCATAATCACTTTTTCTCCCTAGCCCTATTAATAGCAATGTTAGTGACAGCTGACCCAACTAGGCTTCTAAGTCTAGCAGTGAGGCAACCTGAGCTTGTGTGGGCACTTAAGCCCTATGCATGTGTCTGACTTGAAGTGCGTGTATGCACCAAGTGACTACAGGGTCAGATGGTCTATAGAATCCTCCTGTTTCAGAGGATCTTGTTTCTTTTTCACCTTATTCTTACATAAACTACTGTGAAACACTGTTATTCTGGCTACTTTGTCCATCTACCCCCAGAATATGCTGCAAATGACAGTTGCGATTGCTACTTCTTAAAGCTCTTGTGCTGTAATTTTCTGTAATAGCAACCATGCCTAAGAACAGAAGTTTGTTTGGAGCCTGTAATAGAAGTGACTGACCCTCATTTTCCTCAGGAAGTCTAGAACCCACATAGAAAACACCATTAATTTCCAATTCAGCATTATCTTGCCTTCTCAGTCCCTTCTCAAAGTGAAGCATATGGGGAGTGTGGCTGTTTTCTTATTTGGAAAAATTGTTCATTTACACTTTCAAATGTAGAGCCATAAGGACATGCAAATATCAATTAGTGCATTGGTCTCTATCAGTACTGTCAGCAGGCCTGAATACGCTTCTTTCAAATTCCCGCTGAGGACTTTGGAGTAATAAAAAAGTGCTTCTGAAACAGTTCATCTGAGGTTTTTTAATGCCTTGTACAAACTCAAGAACAAAGTCTTGAGAGATTAATTAGTGCCACATGTATACTAAAGCAGTGCAGTTCACAAGTATCTCACTTGAAGACTTGTAACTTTCATTTAAGGTACTGCAAATTATTCAAATTTAACAGCTGTTAGTAAATACTAAGTAATTTGACTTAAATTCTTCCTGAAATATATTGGCACCAGTCCCAGCTATTTATTTGGGCCATGCCTATGTTGTGGTGAAGGTTAGCTTTCCAGGTTAAAATCCCAGACATCATCCACCTCTCCAGCTGTTGCAAATGTTTTGGTTGGTGGATATTTTTCCAGAAGTCAAACATTTTATGTTAATTTAATGTTATACACTGTAAATTCCTTCCACGTGGAGGCTGTTATTCCTTTGAAATAGTATGTTCAAAGATAAAAACTAAACGAAGTTTCATATCCTACAGTCACATTTACCTACTATGTGTAGGTGTTGGAGACTTAAGGCTGGAAGAAGACACTATATAAAGAAAACAATGGTGACATTTTAATGTCAGCCGTTATGCAGTGTGTTACAGATAACTCATTGAAAAATGCAGCTTTTACCATATTTCATCGAGTCAACTGTACAACTGAAAGCTTTGTAAATGTCAAAATTTAAAATTCAAAATTACAAGGCAGCCTGGTGTCTGCAGACTAAGACTCTGTGGCAGGATGGAGGGGGGCGACATACGTGGAAAGAGGAGTTTGAAAACAGAAAGTTCTAATTCTTTAAGGAAGATCACTTTCAGATTTAAAACATGCTTCCCTCCTCCAGTGATACTGAAATGTATTCTATTTTCTGCCCCAAATATATTAATGTTGTTCTTTTCAGTGAATGACTGAATGAACTTAATATATCTCATCACAGCACAAGGTTTTCCAGATTAATTGACTCAAGATCTTTTAGGCTTCTTTTGCAAGAGAAGTTCTCTATTCCAATGATCATCAGTGTGGCTCCTCTCTGTCCCCATTCCAGGTTATGCTTATGCAGTGTTGTCTCAACAGTGACTGCAGTTAGCAATACTCCAATCAGACTATCTCCGTAAAAGGAAAAGAGGAGGATGATGCTGAGAATAACTAATTCAGCCTCACAGCTCATATCAATGCCTGACTGGGGACTTCGCAGCAGTGCTAAGTAGGCATGCTAGCAGTGAGCTCAGGTTTAACATTCAGTGGAAATATACCTGACATTCAATACATCTTCCTCGAACATGATGGACCTGTATTATATACAGCATTCCAGATGATATATTAGGAGTGCCTGCTCCAATGACATTAATACTTCCATATTTCTTTGTGAAATACCTTGCCTGAAAAATCCTAGGATTGCTTTTGACATTTTCATGGCTACTTCACAGAGATGGTTCATAGTAATCTTATAATTGACTAATACACCAAGATCTTGCTCTTCCTCTGACATTTCCAACTAATGACTTCCCATGTGAAGGAGGAAATTCTTGTTACTAATCCCTAAATGCATGACCTTGCACTTTGCAATGAAATCTCATGCGATTTCCTTATTTCAGTCCTCAAGGTCTACGCCCTGCCCCCCCCCCCCCCCCCCAGGTAATAGTGTGATCTTTTCCTGTGTTGACATTATCTCTATTTTACACAATCAACAGAATTGGCAGGCTGAATTTAATACCAGGCTCCTAAATGTGAATGTTTAAGTTGGAACCTAAGACCAACTGTTCAGAAACTTTGTAACTGCCTTTGAGCCTTATATGCAGTTTTTTAACGTGAGCTATTGCCTCTCATTTGTTTGTTCCCTTCCTAAGTTAAATATATTTTCCTAGTCTAGCAAATCCATATCAAAGAAATGTCCTTGATTTTTTTCAAAGAAAGATATCAGATAAATGTCACAACCTACATGTGCTAAAACCATGTTTGCTTTTTGTTCAGCTTGTCATTTACTGATTCTTTATTTCAGCATTTGTTCTGTACTTCTGGATTCTCAATAAAGAAGTTCGTAGCATCTAAGATAATTTCTGTACCCTTTCTATGACATTTTATTTTCAGAATGTAAGATATCATCCACGTTGTGATCTGTTCTCTAAAAATCCTTGCTAGTCCATTTTGCACAGGTTGGTGTTGAGAAACAGAGGGACCCAAGCCATCCTGCAGATTGCTTGCACCAAAGGCTACTTCTGTGCAGAAAAGTCAGACTGGCCCAGTGCTGGTAACTCCTTTTGAGGCAGAGACACAACTTTGCTCAGGCACTTTGTGAGCACTCGGAGGTGGGCTAAGCAACAGCTTTGCTTCTGATCCCAGTGTGGGTAACTGAACTGCTCCCTTTACTTAGGATGTTTAGGAACCCCCAGGGTGGAAAACCAATTTTTCACTCACAACATGAAGGCCTATTAAAATTCAACAATATGTTCAGTTCTTTTAATAGACTTGGATGTTCTTGATAACTGCTTTCATTGTGCATACATTTCTTATGTATGCCCAAATGATACATCTTTATGGCAACGAGATTCTTGACCACTTACATCTTTCTCTCATGGTCAAAGGAAAGTGGAACTCCGGTCTTAGTCTTCCACATAGAGGTCAATTTAATTGGTCCCCAGATGATATTGCACTATTCAAGATGAAGTGGAACTTACTTGCACTGCAGTTCATCTGGAATCATGATACTTGGGTGAAGTGAACCTGAAAAACTGAGTGAAATGTGCGGGTTGTAAACTCTTGCTAGCAAGCTCTGGATCACTAAAATAACATCAGCTGAAGGCATGTATGACAAGTTATACTATACAGAGAATTTACTTACTATGCTGCTTATTAGAACTGTTTGTATGCTATGTATCCTTTGGTGTGGAAAAAAAAAAAAATCCTCCATATTATTTTCCAAGCTATTTTTTATCATAACAATAAAATCAGTTTACAGGAAAATTCTGAAGAGACATTATTTGTAAAATGTAATTAGACAGAAATAGCCATTACAAACTTTCAGTCCAATGAAGGTATGATTGCAGCTGGGGGAAAAAAACCCGACAACCAATAACTATACCTCTTCAGAAATCTAGCAGCTATATAGTATGCTTCTTTAGAGCTTACGTAGGTTCTGACTGAGGAAGAATTTCTGAAAAGAAAAAGACAGACGTGAGTTATCCTTAATCATTGTCTGGTAGGTAAGTCATTTAAACATCTAAGCCACTCTTGTGGTTTAATATGCCTGTTTTGATAGATAATATAGTCTTTCTCTAATCACTGCAGTGATATTTCTTAAACACGAGTTTTTAACATAAGAAATGAAATGGAAGAGTGCATATTTCTTTGCTGTTTTATTTTCAGGTTTTAAGAAAGAATGAATTTCTAACTATATTAATGGAGTGAAAAAAAGGCACTTGTTTTACATAAAAACAGGCTTTGTACTGTGTAGCTTTGAAATATTTTATGTTCTTTATTTATTACTCTTGGCTATGAAGCTTTTGTTAAGTATCTCAGAAATGTAAATGTACAATCGTCCCACCCCAAGGCATCTACAATTTTTTTTTTCAGGCGGCTATTAGGATTATGGAGAATGACTAAGACAATTAATTAAAAATTGAATATACACCAAGGGTTGTAGTTTACAGCTGAGCAGGTTCAAAATATTTTTCTCAGTTCATAACATGTTCCACATGTGTGTTAAAATTCAAGAAAATTAATCTCAACCCTATATATTATATTTCACTTTTTCATTAAAAAGTTACTTAAATGCTTTCATTAAGTGGAACATTTATTTAGATATTAGAAGAAATTATGTTGAGTATGTAAATTATCTATTTGACACCAAAAGGGGAAAAAGGCAGCAACAATTTTAATTAAAAAATCAATCCTAACAGGGTTTGCCCTCGTCAACTTAGAAATATTGCACAGACACTTTATTACAAAGTATCTGGTTAAAAGCTATTCACTATGTTATGTGCTAAATCATCCTTCTCCACACTAGATTCAGTTTCTGTGAAAGTCAATGGAAAAAGTCTGACTCTAGAACTTAACAGATCAAATTTATCACTTCACAGTAGTTTCCTCAATGAGATAAAACAATGCATCTGTCTGGGCTTGTTTTAGATCTGGCTAGATGGATCTACAAGGAAAAAAAGAGTTATGTTACACACACAGATACACCTTGTACCCTCTCTGCTTATCTCTGGCTGTCCCTACCAAGAGTGTATACAGGACACACTTGCTATTTTCCCCTCTCCAGAGCAGATAGACAGAGACAGAAAGTGGCATAGCTAAAGCACTTGCATTATTTTCCATTTATGCTGTAATGTGTTTGTTTTACCTGTCTTGTTTTAGAGGAAGGATCATAGTTTCTTACAGGAAGAACCCATCAGCAGCATACTAATTTGGAGTTAGCAGGGGAAAAGGGAGCAAACTGAAGAAGCTATGGGTATGTTTGGAGGCATCTGAGATTTCAGGGTCAGAATGCAGTTGATGGTTGCGGCAGGAAAAAATCTCTGTTCCTGCTTATGTTCTAAGTGTGGCAAAAACATTTGGGCCCAGTGTGGATCTTGCATGTCTAAGACTTAAAAGAAGCTGGTTCTCTTCCTCTTTCTGCCACTGACTTTGGAGTATGGTCTTGTTTAAGTACTTCCACCTCTGAGTGGGGGTGTATGTGGTGTGTGTGTCCCTTCTCTTTTACTTAGCCTTTATCTCTTTCAATTTTAACTGTAAGGCTTATGAGAAGGAGTGTCTCATGGTCGGTGTACTTACACTGCACAATGAAACTGTCTTATTAGCTAGGACCTAACATGGTTCTGTAATATCAATAATTAATAATAAAGCAACCCTGCTTCATGAAGTGTGCCTGATTCCTGATTCATTAGAACTAAAATTTATCTTAACTTTAACTGGATCCTGAGATCCCTATAGACAGGCCATACAAACTTTCTTACAGCCCTACCAGCCATTTGACTAGTTCATATTATCTTTTGATTTAAACTTTCCAGAACTAAATGACCTCGTGCACATCAGCAAAGGAAATAGATTGACGTCAGCAAAAACTAGGGCAGTGTGAGCTGTACCCTAGCTGGTAAAATATCACCTGAGGAATTTGTAATTCCTGTAGCAGTTCGTACCGCAGTATAAATTGAATAAAATCATCACAGGACATGGAAGTGACTCTTATTTTTTTACTTTGACAGGATGAACCATTCCTTCTATATTCAAACAGTCTAAATACAACATCTCAGCTTGCCAGGCTGTTTCTCACCCCGTTGCCCTCAGCCCTGGCTGCCGGGCACCGTTTTGCCCTTTCTCAGCCCGGCTTTCCCCGAGGCGCCCGCCCGTGGCTGCGGGGCTCAGCTGTGCCCTGCGCTGGGGCCGGTGGAGCCGCCTGGAACCGGCTGGAACTGGCTGGAACCGGCTGTGCCCGGCACGGGGCAGCCCCAACACCGCCTCACGGGGGCTGCTGCCCCCTGCACCTGGGCACAGGCATGTGGTACAAAGTCAGATTCATAAAAAGGGAAAAAAACAGGCTTGGCTGGCAGTGTACTTTGGATAAACACCTCAAAATCTAAACGATTATGTTTAACAAGAAATCACAGTGTGGTTTTGGAGACCTCTGTTGAGTCTTTTTAAATTTCTTTTGCTGGGGGCTCTTTCGACTGGGAAAGTACTTTTCCTTTTGGCTGTTTTTCACTCGATCTTACTTTGTGGCAGGTTTTAACATTGGGAATGTCTTTTTATCTCAACAGAAGGAAAGGGCAACATGAAAAAGTGTGTATTTTTTCCTTTGAGCAGAGCCTCTGCTATCAGGAACTGTGCATTTGGGAGATAACCCTGTCTTTGCTTCTTGAGCTCCATCTGAGGGGACAAAGTAAAAGTCTGTGTTTCTGTGTGAGCCGAGCTTGTGCAGTCAGGGAGTATGCTATGGGGGAGCTGCCCGCATGCCTCGTTGGTGCTGTGGTAGCATAGTTGAAGACCCAGTTACTACCTCGAAAAAAAGTGTGTATTTTGTTTAATTATTAAACTTGACCTGGCCTATCAGAAGGAATTCTGAGGTGGCTGGTTTTGTTCTCCTCAGAAGTGTAATATAAAAGCAAAGCATAAAACACACAGAAAATAAAAATTTAAAAGAAAACCACCCAAAACAAAATCCCCCCAAAAACCCAGTCATAGAGCCTGATTCCCCACTGTGCTATATTTTTGGGACATAGTTTACATTGATGCACTGTAGTTTTAATTTCCAGCAGCTAAAACCAGCTGGGTCTCTAAGTAAGCATCTGTAGTTCTCCTTTGCCTGAGAATTTTTGAAAGCAGAGCCAAAGGAGAGTAAAACAATAAGCCTAAGTACGGTACGTGTAGTCCTTTCCCCTAGCTGCAGGTGCTATGCATAATACAAGTCAGAGATCATTAGGGCTTGCGTTAATCTAGCACAATAGCACTTAATTTGTGTTAAATTAGAATGGAAAAATGTTTAGCATTATTCACCATTCTTTTTCTTTAAAATTTCATTAAATTGCACTGTGAAGAAGGCTTCTAATTTTACTAAAAGTTCTGTGTTTACTAAAATTCAGACCAGGAGAAAAAGTAGGAAAACTGGTTTAAATAAAATAGGAAAAATATCCTCCAGTAGTTAATGAAAATGTGATCATTTTATACCCCAGTATCCAAATAGGTATCCTAATATTTATAGCCTAATTGAAACAAGCAAACAAACCCAAAACTTTTAAAAAATGTACTTACTCATGTAATATTTCTTTGCAGAAATGGGATATCTGGAAAAAAAGACATATTTTTTTTACTTTTGTTCCTCATGGAAACAGCATTGAAATTCTGAGCATTTAGAGATCTTTCTGCCACAGCTTATTAGAGTTGGTCAGACACTTGAAGAATGTTCAACAAGGAAACCAGAAATAGCAAAAAGTAACTTGCAGTGCAGTAGAGCCATTTAGCTGTTTTTTAGTCTTCTCATAGCTCCGATTTCATCATTTCAAAATGCATTTTCATTATGAACTGGAATGAAAAGACAGGATTTGGTACAATCTGTTAAAAGTTCAGAAAAACATTTGCTGAAGGCATGAAGAATTTTCATTTGTGTCATGTTTAAACCTTATTTATTTATATAGCATCATATATTAATGCATTAAACTTTTATTAGAATAAAAGTGAAAATGTAAGTAATCTAAATTTCAGGATTAACACAACAGATTTGGCTCTAATCAAGTAAAAAATCATAATTATTTATTTGAAGTCTTTCCCACAAAAGATTTCATCAAGATGATGAGCCAAGAAACTCTTCCATGTGATAAAACTGCACTGTTCAACTGTTCCTTCAAGAATATTTCAAGTTGTATAAGCACAGAAGCAGCAATTGAGGATGAAAATGGCTTAGCCTTTGAGAAATACCTTGTCTCATGTTATTGAAGCAACAGTGGAAAATTAATATCTCTCTGAGCAGTAACCCAATCAGCAATATGTGCTCTAAATGAAGTGGAAGGGGGAAGGGAGTATATGACATGTATCATATTGATTGCACTTTTGTGTTATGACTCACTTCAACCTCTTGTGCTGAAACCAAGAAATCTACCAATACTGAAATTGACTTTTTTTTTTTTAAACTAAACTATAATTATACAAACTGAGCCTGATATTATAATTACAACAGTTCAACTCCATTAGGAAAACTTTTCATTTTAATATCAAGATGGAGTTAAACTGAGTTAACTTCACCAATGTTCAAGAAGGGAACTAGAGAAAACTGAAAGTAAAAGTTAATGTCACAGGAGCATTTAGGAGAGGTTAAGGTTTATTCTGCTGTCAATAATTAATTAACAATTTTGCATGTTTAGGAGTCCCCAGCCAGTAAATCTATTATTCAGGAACACTCAGTGAATTCAGTAAATTAGATTTTGTAAGACTTTTTTTTTTTTTTTTTTTTTAAGTGTTGTATGGGCTCAAAACATTGTAGTCATTCTAGTCATGAATGGTTGTTACAAGCCATGAACAATGAGAAAGAAAGGTATATCTGCACAGTCCTTTGCATGCTGATACACATAGTTTACTGCTATTCAATGCAGATGAACATGAGCCAACTCAAAATCCAAAGCCACTAACCATCATTAGAAAGGCACAGCCTGGTTAGCCAGGCAGTTTCTCCCCAGACACCCTGTGCTTATGGAGTCTATAGACAACTCGTTCCCTTTGTAACTTCTGGGAGAAGGACATGTGGGGATGAGTAGGCAAGGGGGAGAAAAATCACAGCACTCCAACCCTTCTTTGTTCTTTAGTGTCTTCCTTAAGACTGTGTCTCTTAGGGGAGTATCCAAGAAGACAGAAAATCACACACTACTTTTTCTCTGCTTCCCTTGTTCTTGGAACAGCCTAAAGGAAATTGTTCTTCCCTAACGGCTCCAGCAGAGTCAAGACAGCTGTATCCTGCCCTTAGACAGACTGTGACACTAAATTTGCCCCTATTGAACTGTTTTGGAGATTTTAGCTGACAAATGTGGACTTTAATAAAAATGTCACCTTCAGGGGCCAATACATGTAAGGTGTAACAAGTTTAAAATACTTTAAGGAATAAAGGTAGTTTTCATCATTTGAGGAAAGGCCTAAGATTTGTAGCCCTTAGTTTGCACATGGAATCAAGTCTTTAACATTATGGTAAGTAGATGTAAACCGAGGAATGCAAAGTTTATTTTCTTCCTAGGTGATTACAACACCAGGTAGCAGGGGTAGCTTCCTAACCTTCGATGGCTCCTAGTAGTCAAACAGAGTCTGCACAGAGGTATTACGTTGTGCTGTTATTTACAGCTATAATGTCAAGCCCCTCCACATATGCAAAGTTATCCATATATTGAACTCATGCCAGAAGAAAAAAACTCACACACTAAGGCAAGTCGAAAGCCATGTTTGATTCCCCTACCTCAGGCAGGGCTACTGCTGTGCCACAAGGGGTCGAATAAGATAAACATCATTACCACCACTGTATGTGATTTTCCAGCGCTTGAGGTGCCGCAATGAAAAAAAACCCAACTGTTTCATAAAAAAAAAAGTAAACACCTAAAAAGTTATTTCAACTTTTCCTGGGTTCTTTAATGGCCATGAAATTTCAGGTATGTTAATACTGCTTAATGTAATTTAAAATAATAAATTTGTATAATTGAGTACCGTATTTCTGTGCCACTAGTTTCTTTGGCTATGACTTTATCATTAGCAAGCACATTTCACTCCCATAGAGAATGTAGGTGAAATGTTTGAAAGGCCATGTAATTTTTATGTTATTTTTTAGACTATTTTGAAGCTGAACATAGGAATGCATGTGTTTATAGGCAACAGACATAGTGAATTTATTTCTTTCTGGCTATGCCAATTCTGTGACCAGGTGACTCTTTCACATCATACTTCTTACTTCTTGTTTGTCTAATGAGAACAGAATACTTTTTTTTTTAATTTGATGCAAGTTTGTGCTAATCTGTGTATCAATGTTTATTTCTCCCTCATGTTTTTCTTCCATAAAGAGATATATTACCTCTTTGACCTTCACTGTCATTCAGGTTTTTATTTTGTCTTCTGTGCGTTTAATTCTGACATTTGTTCTGCTTGATATCTTTGCTGTTCTTTCTATTTTCTTTGTTACCTTTCAGTCCCCTTTATATGCGTATGTTTTTGATGCTCTGGAAAAATGCTCATTTGCAACGTTCTTAAAGGTTGTAGTGAGGCTGCAGTTCCTCTAACTTTGAGACTTTAGGAGTTTAAAGATTTCTAGGAGGGCTTTGCAATGTATTTTTAAAACATTTTTCCAGATCTCTTCTCAGCATGCTCCCATTAACAGCTGTCCTCCTGTTTCTGGAGCCCTACTCATTTTGTTAAATTAATAATTTTTTTTTTTTTGACCTCCCTACATAGCTTCTCTCAGTTGCTTCCATATCTCACTTAGCTATTCTCATTAATTCTGAACTTTCCTTCCATTATATTGAATTCTAAAAATACCATTCTGTAATTTCACTGCCTTGGATAAAAATGTTAAATGATTTGAAATTATCATGTGTTAAGGGCAAAGGATGATAAACTGCTGTGCTAGATAGAAACTTAGTACCATGGTAAAATAATGTTTGAAAATAGATAATGCGTTTGTATGTATATAACAATTTTCCTAATAGTTTCTTATTGAGGTAAGAACATTTGGTTTTGTATATATATAGGAAGAGGTATATCAGTATAATTACAATGTATTTCCATATTTGAAAGATAGAGCAAAGATACAGCATAGCAGATTTTCATCTGATGAAAAGTAACTATTTCTTTTGTGTAGATTCTTCCCTTGTCCTCTTTTTCAAACAAGAGAATAAAAAGAAATAAGAAACCAAACCCACAAAAGCCAACCCTGAAACAAAAACCTGTGAGGTACAGTAAGCAATACTCCCTGGGCTTTCTCCATTTCTGGGTTCATGGTTTATCAGTCTGATTATCTGTTGTGCCCTCATGAAGGCACAGCACTTTGCCTGGGCCAGCACAGTGCCCTCCTCTCTGTCATGAAACACTGCATGGCGTCAGTAAATCATGGGCGTGGGTACATTTGCCGCATGGAATGCAATCTTCCCTTTGTTGTTAGCTACAAAATAAAATGTGCTGGCTGTCTACATCAGGTATGGACTGTATACAGCTGTGTGTATGAACTGCTGTGATACAAAGGAAACTACAGCTGTCCCTGTGCCTTTGCCTGGGATAGAAATTTCCTGCACTAGAGTGAACTAGTTTCTCTCAGATTCAGGAAGTTTTATTCCAGTTTAAGTAACATTATTACACTAAGAAACCTATTTTATGGTTTATGCAAAGTGTTTTGTCCCCTAGCATACTCCATTTAGGTACCAAGGTGTTGCAGCACATTTTTCCATCATTATTTTAAAGTGTGATTGACTCCTCCTTAAAGAATAGAGCTAAATTCTTGGTATTATAAAAGCACTGGTCATCGAACTCTTATATTTATCCTTGGGCTTACTAGAGATAGCAGAGAGCTTCAGAACATCTCCATTCTATCCATGACTCAAAACTGATATATAGGGATTGTCTTTTCTTTCTGAGTGAGAGATAATTCTGTCTGCAGAACTGAGCTTGATAGAAAAAAATTTGTCAATTATGTATAAAGTTCTGAGATATAGAATACTATCCACTAGGGACCATGGATAAAACCTGCAAAATTCAATTGCCTTAAGGATCTTTAAGGCCTCAAAAATTGGACGGAATTCTTTTCTACTGAAATCATAAAACTTCATCCAACAAGATATCTTGGTTCACATCTGTATTACAAATTATTTACTATGGTAAAAGTAAATATATTTATATTCATGAAAAAATAGGGATCATGTCCTCTGCTTATTTCTGGAGTTATAACCACTTCTTCCAGAAGGACTTTGATTATTTGGGAAAGGTTTTCCAACTTGTTTTTAGTATCAGACCGCTTTCTTTATTCTTTATTCTGTACAGGAAGATGCTAGCAATCAGGAGGTTTTAGTTTGCAGTCCTAGATACATCTGCCTCTAGTGTAAATACGATCACAGACATGGTAGAAGATGAAGTAAAATACAGATTCTTTGATATGAGTTGTTTGGAACCCATGCATTCTTGTGCTCCTGCTGTAGCAACTGTTTAGGGACTTTTCTTGCATTATAACTGTATGTGATTGCTCTGGTGGGAAAACAACAGCAAAACAAAGGGCATGAAAACCCTTATAATTTTTGAGCTTCCAAATCAATCATGGAAAGACAATCATAAATGGCAGATTAAAGTAAATGAATAACAATAAACAAATTAAACTCTGACCTTTCATGCAAAACCTCCCTAACATGCAAGGACTCTGGCTGAGTCAGGAGGTAAACTGGTACAGTCCAAGGATATGTTTTGCAGCCCTGTCTTCTTTAATTACTGCAGTGTCAATTAAATGGTTCTGTGAATAAAAATAAAAGTTTTTCCTCTTTTTTCTTTTTTTTTTTTTTTTTTTTTCCCAAGCTATCTGGCATATCATCTTCCTTGGCCTGTTTACCCTTAGCAGAAAAAAACTTGTTGGAGACTTCATGCATGAAGTGTGTGACATTCTGCTGCTTTGATGCGACTGCTGTCCACACAACGGCTTAGGGCAGAAGTGAAGCCTCTGAAGTGTAGTGTTCTAACAAAATAATATCTATTGTGCCTGTAAATACCTGTGCTTATGTGTGGATGAGCATATGCGTGCATATGTACATGCTGTCTTTATAATTTTAATATATTTTTTTTTTATTTTTCTCTTATTTCTCACATCTTAAAACCAGCTCATATATTTTGGATCACTGTCTATGAAGTCAAGTCCCCTTATATGGCCTATTGCTCCTCAGATTTTCATTGGCGTGAATTTTCAAAATTATGTATGAACTTCTATAGCAATTCAAGACTGGTGCATGAACTCTAGATTTCACTACTGCCAATTTATCATTTTTACAGAATTTCTGCAGGTTAGTCCCCTGACACATTGTTTAAACAGAATCCTGCATGAAAGCTTCTATGTAGAAGGTTAACAGTAAATAGAGAAAGGATGAAAACCTTTTTCAGTCTGTTGTATACTAATGGAGAGAAAACAGTGAGTGATGTTCACCCCTCCAAACCCACCCCTGTTCCTCTGCCTGGAGATACTGAAGAAGTTCACATTTGAAAGCATTCCTAAAAAATTTAAAAAAAAAAAAAAAAAAAAAAAAAAAAAAAAAGTAGGATCTAGGAAGAGCACAGTCATAGAATCGTTTGGGTTGGAAGAGATCTTTAAAGGGCTATCTGGTCCAACCCTCCTCCAATGAGCAAGTACATCTCCAACTAGATCAGGTTGCTCAGAGACCTGCTCTGTTTTTTCAGACCAATTTAAATAGCTATTTTTCAGCTGTATTACCTAGCATTTGATATGTGGACAATATGAAGTTCACAAATAGACTTCAGACAGTATTAGACAGGTTAAAATTAAACCAGGACTAGAAAAGGATCCAAAATAAAGCCTTGGATTAAATCCGAGTGTGCAAATCAGGATAACCTATTAGATGGTTAATGATGATCTAAGGCCTTCAACATTAGCAGCATTTTTGTTTGTGGGGTTTTTTTTGGTTTTTTTGGGGGCGGGGTTGTTTTTTGGTTTTGTTTGATTGTTTTGTTATGCCCTCTGTCCCACCTACTTCTAAGGCTAGTTTTGTGTTAAATCGACTGTCCTTTCTATCTTAGTGGTTGCATCAGGTCTCAGGAACGAAATGTCTTTGGAACAGTGAATTTTTCGAATAATTCTAAAAGTGACTTAAAAGTCCTGCAACTTCCAGTCACTATGTAATCATTTCCCCAAACTGTTACCAAACATAATAGACAGCATCCTGTTTTAGTGATCTGATGAAAAGAAGGTATCCAGAAACTGAGAAATATTAGGAACAATTCCTTTTCTTTCTTACCAAAAGTAATAGGCTTTTGGTTCTGTGACAATATATCAGACTTAGCACTGTAACTTTGAGCTATGAAAGTGAATTAGCTTGTCTACTCCCTTTACAATTTAGTTTATAGCAAAATAGTCTTATGTTTGCTTTTTAGTCTAACCTAATTTCCAATGACAGCTTGAGCTGTACCCTTAACCTGAGGGATTTTTTTAGTCTGCAACAGTTACTTTGTCTTTCAGTATCTACTGAAACATTTGAATGAATGTTACAGACCTGTAACTTGAGGGTATTGTACATAACGAATGAATCCACAGTGTTTAGCTGTGGTATTCTAGGAATTACTTTGGTTTACTCGGGGGCTGGTCAGGAGATAACCTAGTGCCATTAACTTTGGGTTCTTGCAGCCACAGGCCATTTGCTTACAAGGTGAAACAGCAAGACTTAAAAGCATACCATTACAAGATCGGCATGAAAATCCTATCAAATCTCACAGCACGTAAAGATTATATGAACGTCACCAAGGTGCATATTATCATTTTCCATGAACACACACACACACACAAACACACACACAGAGGCAGTTATATACATTTGTTCTGAAGGACTTTTCTTCTAAACTAAGGAAAAAGGGGAGAAAAGGAAAATCTACTTCTCTCATCACAGCCTGTAACTTTCTGTGTTACCTGCTATCACTAAATGGCAATTGGGCTGCACACTGAGCTGGGTTACCTAACTCCAGATGCCTTATTTCAAAACACAAGTGTATAACAATAAGAGCCAGTTGGTCAAATATTGTGCTGTTGTGGTGCTAGAATACTTCACAGTCATTGATTTATCTGTCTTCAGCAAGTACTAACATCTGCAGATGGTTGCCTAGCTACAGGAAAATTAAGTGTAAGTTTATGCTGATTGTCAGGTGTGTACCATGGCCCATGCAAGAGCCTGGGTCCCTGCAGGATCCATACTGAGAAGCTGTCAGAGCAAGCAGCAGTTCCCTTCTAGTCTTGACAGACAGGCTTTCCTTTCTGCTTTTAAAACTGAGGTACAGGGATACAGAAGAGGGAGAGGGGTGGGGAACTGCATGTCTGGGCTCCCACAGATATAAACAGGTATAATCTTGGGGATTAATCAGATGACACAAGATATGTTGAGTATGGTGGGAAATTGGATGGCTCTCAATTACACAGCTAACCTTCCTACTTCTCTGGTGCTATTTTCTGTGATGTTCTAATAACATAAAATAGTTTAGTGTTAAGATATGTTTTTCTCCGACATTACAATTTTAAGTTAAAGTGCAAAGATTTCCTACAGAAGAAACACCTTCCTTGTCAATTTACCAGTTTGTTATGAGAACAGGAATGTGAAGATGTGTTCTTGCAGCAGCAAGAATTTTTTTTTCTTCACTGAGATCTGACTTTTTAAGATATTTTTACATGGGGTCAGTGTTCATGAAACAGGAGAATTGGCAGTGTTCAAGTTTCTTGCACAGTTTTGTATGCATATTTCAATCCTGATCTGCACAAGATGCTCTTGGTCATCTGTTGAAGAGAATCAGCCAACAGCATCAATTTTTTTTGTGATAGCTGCAAATTAACACTGAAATGAAAACATCAAACTGTTTTTTACTAGCAGAAACTGAACACAGATATCCATAATGGAACAGCTAATGTGTTAATAATCTGTATTATACATCCAGACTCTGTGTGTGTATACTCTTGTAATTATGCATCTTTCTTTTTAGATACCAGCATTCATAAACTTCTCTGGAAAGTAGGTTAAAAGGAAAATCATGATAAACAATGTTTGGGTGTTAGTGATACAAAGTGGACGTGCTGCCAATATAAAGGTATTTAGAGCCCATGCACCAGTGCAGTGCTTATGTTTTCTTCCTCCAAGAAACAACTGTATGTAGCTTTGGATTAATGTGAATGTGAAAACAACAACCTTTAATTTTATGCAGCTAATAGTTCAGAAAATACCAAAGCAGCTGATGTTGTATCTAATGAACTACAGAGTACAATCTTAGTTACTTTTATCTTTCTATACACAGGAGAAATTACCAAAACCATCCAGCAACATTAAGATAAGTCTTTTCCTAAAATGATTCAATAGTGCAATATGTAACCATCTTATGAAACTGTTTTAACACTCTTGTCCCTGGACACAAAATGAATTTCAATCATGTAGATAGAATGAATTAATTTTTAACTGTTGTCATGATTACAGGTCTAGCTGCACAGCTGTTGTCCTTTTGGTCTCTGTAAGTGCATCCACTGAAGTACCAATTTTCTGGCTTTTACTAGTCCTAAACCAGAAATTATCTTAAACACAGTGCATGCATATCTATCTATTGTACTTACTTATATGCAGATGCTTGTGAGCCACAACGAGCACGGTGATCAGTCAACCTTTTTTAACCAAACTGTATTTGTTTAAGACAAGAAAGAATGTAGATGAAAATTACTTCAAAGAAGGGGACAAGACACTTTAAATTGTTGGGATTTTATAATGACCTAGAGTGGACCAGAATTTTTAAAAAGCCTTTAAAAAACTTTCAGGTGGATCTCCATATTTCTGTCTATTAATCATCTGCTTGAGAAAAAGGGAGATGCCTTTAAATTTCAACAGTGCTTCTGTTTCCACTGTTCTAGGACAGCAAGTGAGACAACAGACAGATAGATGAATGACTGGATGGATGGATGGATGGATGGATGGATGGATGGATGGATGGATGGATGGGGACAATTTAAAATTATGAATACCAAGAAATCAGCTTTCTTGGAATGAATCAGTTTGCTTGAAGACTGGCTTACCTCACTACCTTTGTGGCTTTTCCCATTAGCTTCCATATATCTCAAATTGAAACACCTCAATAATTTAACCAGCAGATGGTTTTCATAAATTTATAAAGTGTACATTTAATTCCATGACAGCTGTATTCTTGAATATAAGTTATATTCTTCAATGTGTTCTAACTAGATCCCAAAACAGTTGTTATTTTCAGGATAGGTGGTAACAATCGAAATTTTAATAGTGTTGTACACTATTCCTCTAAAAAACTTTACTGCTCTTTGAGAATATCTTACTGTCATGTTCTAGACAACATGGATAGAAATCGATGCAGCTGCACTCACTTCAAAGTGTGATTGATTTTTTTTAGATTCCTTGATCTCCAAAGGAGTTATGTACATGCTTAACTTTCTCCTTTATGGCCATCCACTTTCAAATATGTGGGACTACAATGGAGATACATTTAAGCATGGGAATTGTTGTCCCTGTACTCGGGTCTTGTTTTCACCTGATCCAGGACAGAAACTTTGGGCTATTATTCTATATCCTGATGAAAGCACTGATCAGAAGCATGCAAGCAAAGAATGAAATATTGCTTAGTTAAATCAATTTCCATGTGTCTCTTGATTTTTGTCATGTTTGGCAGTAAGATTATCAAAGCTATTTACTTGTCAACAAAGATTTGTTTCCCCATGACCTGTCTTATCCTCTTCTATGACTTCGAAAGGAATGTGTAATACTGAATTACTTGATACTGTGGTGTTCAAAAGAGCAGGATTAAGGTCTGACTATGAGATTGATCAAGAAGAGAAGCTGGGCTGAAAAACATTGTGTATTACATTAAAATATCAATACAGCAAAAGCAAATAGCAGAGAATCAGAGAATCATAAAATCATTTAGGTTGGAAAAGACCTTTAAGATCATTGAGTCCAACTATAAACCTAACACTGCCAAGTCCACCACTAAACCATGTCCCTAAGCACCACATCTACCCATCTTTTAAATAACTCCAGGGATGGTGACTCAGTCCTTCGCCGGGTAACTTGTTCCAGTGCTTGACCACCATTTTGGTGAAGAAATTTTTCCTAATATCCAATCTAAACCTCCCATGGTGCAATTTGAAGCTATTTCCTCTTGTCCTATCGCTTGTTAGTTGGGAGAAAAGACCAACACCCACCTTGCTGCAACCTCCTTTCAGGTAGTTGTAGAGAGCAATAAAGTCACCCCTGAGTAGCCTTTACTCCAGGCTAAACAGCAACAGTTTCCCCAGTCACTCCTCATAAACTTGTGCTCTAGACCCTTCACCAGCTTCATTGCCTTTCTTTAGATGTCCTCCAGCACTTTGATATCTTCCTTGTAGTGAGTGGCCCAAAACTGAACACAATATTGAAGGTGCCACCTCACCAGTGCCATGTACAGGGGGACAATCACTGCCCTCGTTCTGCTGGCCATGCTATTTCTGATACAAGCCAGGATGCTGTTGGCCTTCTTGGCCACCTGAGCACACTGCAGGCTCATGTTCAGCTGGCTGTCGACCAGTAGCCCCAGGTCCTTTCCCACCAGGCAGCTTTCCAGCCACTCTTCTTGAAGCCTGTAGTTGCATGGAGTTGTGATCCAGGTGCAGGACCCAGCACTTCTTCTTGTTAACTCTCATACAGCTGGCCTCAGCCCATTGAGCCAACCTGTCCAGGCCCGTCTGCAAAGCCTTCGTACCCTCAAGCAGGTCAACACTCCCACCCAGCTTGGTGTTGTCTGCAAACTTCTTGAGGGTGCACTCCATTCCCTCATCCAGATCATTGATAAAGATTTTACACAGAACGGGCCCAGTACTGAGCCCTGGGGAACACCAGTTGTGACCAATCGCCAGTTGAATTTAAATGCATTCACCAGCACTCTTTGGGCCCAGGCATTCAGAGATTTTTTTACCCAGCAGAGTGAAAAGAAGATGCGTGCACCATGTGTAGAGGTGAATATAAGAGGAAATGTGTTTTGTGGGGTTTGATTTTTCTGAATAAATCCACAGAAATAAAGGAGACAGCTGCACAATCCACTGGTCAGCGTGTGTTATCTGCCAGTACTATGCCCATCCGAGAGGGTGGCTTTTATTGCACTCATACCAGAGACTGTGGCTTTTCAGCTTTAGCCTCATAGTTTTCCCCCTTGAAGTCTTCCATTGTTAAACCTTGGTATCAATCAAGTTGATAGCTCTTAAAAACCATAGTACCTTAACGACTATGGCATGGTAGATGCTTGTTTCCAAAACACAATCCAGATTCTATTGTTGAGAAGACCCAGTGTGTGCATGTGAGGGGCTGTGCATGTGTGGGGGGGGTGTTTTTGTGTGTGTGTGTGGGCATTAGCAAAGCAGCAGTGTGAAGGAAGATCTTAGTACTAATCAGTATTCAGCACTTTGAGGAGAGAGTTTGCACCAGTTTTAAATGGACAATTAGATACAAATTAATGGAAGAAGTAACTGACTCACATTTATGGTAATTAAATGACATGAATCTGACAGACAGTGGCTATTGAGGATGGGAAGAGTTTCTTCTGTGGTTCCCATTCTTCACTCTTTTAACATATTTTCAGATTGGAGGATGACAGATTCACTCATTCTTATCCCCACAGAATTTCTATTCAACAATGTAATAATTAGGCTGTGGGTAAAAGATGAGTGAATGCCATCATTACTGCAAATAGGCAAACACAAGGGAGGGAACTAAAGGCACAGTTTCAACTATAATGCAAGAAGCTTGGACTGAATTTGTTACAAATTTGTAGCTACTTGGGATGATGCTACCCTTGAGTTTTGTAGTTAAAATGAAGTAAAACCACAGGAACTAATAAAAATGCTTTGCATGGTTTAGACGTTATGCAAATTTCCATACTTGTAAATGTAAATGTAGCCATGAACTGACCCAAACTTGTAGAAAAGATTCAGATGAAATGCTATACCAAAAGCAGAGAAGAACAAGAGGAAAATTAGTCCATCTGATTTCCCTTTTCTAGTCGTAGCCAAACTCACATCCATTCCTGAGTTATTTATAGTTATGGAGCCTGCCTTTACCCAGTCATCCACTCTGGCAGTGCAGGATCTCGTAATTGTAAACATGAGAAATTCCTGACTGAACCTTTAGGCTATGTGCTCCACAAAACCCAATAAACAAAGGGCAGTACACATTTCTGGATATGGATAGGTATGCGATTTGACAATTGCTACTCACAGCTTTATCATTCTACAGAATCTTTTATAACAATGTAATTTCCTGTTCATTGATCAAAAAACTTTGTATATTTTATATATATATATATATATATATATATATACACACAAATATTTTTTTTTTCATTGTGAAACTATCCAGAAGAAGGTTTCCTACTAGCTGTGCTTGATTGTTTTCTTCAAACTGCTCACAAATTTCTGGTTACAAGCTCCAGAAAGTTTCTGGAAGTTTCACATCATGTAACTCCTCCAAAATTTCCTAAGTTGTACTTAGTCCTTGCAAAAATTATGTTTCAAAGAATAGTACTAACATCAGTCAGTGTTTACAGAACCCAAATACATTTCTTTAAAAATCACTCTCAGTTTCACAGTATATTAGAAATGTACAATAACCGTATAATTTTTATACTAACCTGTAGATTTTAATGGATTAATACAATTCGGCTATAGTGTTCAACAGGTTAAATGTATTTGTCTTGTCATTAGTTTCTATAGTAACATTTTCTGTAAGGAAAGCATTTGGCAGGCTCTCAATTTAAAAATATTAAAGATCAAAATTATCTATTTAAAGTATTAGGGTGTGGTTTTTATAGTTTGGTTGGTTGTTGTGCTTTTTTTTTGGGGGGGTGGGGCGGGAGTGGAGTGGGGTGAGGGAGTGGTATTTTTAATTTGTCCCTTCCTGGACTGGGGACTGGATTAAATCAGTTTTAAACCTGAATTACATGGGTAGTTTTGGGGGTTTTTTTTGTTCCTTTCCTGTTTAGCACTCCTTTTGGAATTGATACTGCTTGCTTAGATGACTCTAAAGCTATGGTTAAAAGTGCCTAAATATAAAATAGATGCATGAGTGCATCTTGGGAAGGTGGTATTATGGATGGAGAGCTGTCATCACATCCTTCACAATTACATTATCATGTGCTCCTGTGGTGTACACCTGTGGCTTGTTGGCAAGGCATTTAATTCTAAGGACTATTGAACACCATGCATTTTCATAGTGAATCAGCATAAAGTTATTTAACACAGGTGTTTCTGTAATTGTGATACATTGGGAGATTCACAGTGTTCAGTAGCCTTCAAAATTACACCCTCCACCTGTGTGGTGAAGCAGTTTAGCAATACCTCACTGATGTCGGTAATAAGCTGTGTTGTGTTAAAATTAGGCATCTGTGCGCATTTATGCTGAGCCATGGTTCAGGCATGTTACAACGCAATTCCTCAGATTTGCTACATTAAAATAATATTCCCAACTATTTGATCTCTTGAAGGCCCATTACCTAGGAGCTACTAGATGAGTCTTTTCTTTTAGAGGGATGCTGCCAATCCTGCTGGCTGTGACCTTTAAGAAGTCAAACAATTTTACCAAATTCAGAAATAGTGTATCATGAAACATTGAGGTGACTTTAACTCTCTATAAGAATAAACATTTTGACATGTATGTAATTATGGATTATAAAAGTATCGATGTTGCTGAAACTGGAGGTGTTCGTGATGGCCATGTGTGACTTTTTTTAGCTTTTCTTTAACATAAACATGAGTCTTTTTCCTCTTCTACCATGTAATATTTATATTTGAAATGCCAACAGGAATTCAACCAGGGGCTCACCTTTGCAAAGGGGAAAAGAAGTGCTCCTCCTGAGAGGCACATCAGGCACTGCAGAGTGACCAGTTCAGGTGGCAGGCAAGACCTGTGAGAGGCATCATTACCAGAGCTGGTAGCTCACATCTCACCCACAGGGAAAATTAACCACAGGGAACTATGTTCTTCAATAGGCCCTTGTTTTGCAGAAGATGATGTTGGTCAGCTATACCTTGCGTCTGTGTAATGTGCTAGATTCTAGTACCCATATTTTTGGAAACATATTTACCTTGAGCTTTTTCTTGTTGCAGTTATGTAGCTTTTGCTTGGTATTGACACTGGAAGGGACAGCCTGAATTATGAGTCCCAGTATGTACCATTCAGTCACTGGCAATTCTTTTTTGTCACTCTACGATATCTGAATGGATTTTAAAGGGAGCAGTAAAACTGAAATTTGGTAAAACAGTTGTATTTCTAAACACAGTGGTACTAAGCTTTTCAAAGAAAAGTTTACCTGAATTTCTTTTTTAGGAAAGAAAAAGTGTTGTTTTGGGTGTTGGCTTTTTCTTTTCTCTTTCTTCTTTTTTTTTCCTTTTTTTTTTTTCTTTTTTTTCCTTAGGCTTATTAGAAACAGCCAAAATGAAGCATCACCAAAACTTTCACCAGAGGTTGAAACATTGGAGGTTTGGCAGAGTTCTGTTTTACTAAGCAGTAGCCCATGAGAAAGTGTCAGGCAATTATAAGAGGTGGTGCTAAGCTGATTTGTTGCTATATCACTCCTGTTTCACAGTTGTGTATCTTTATTGATTTCCCTGTACCTATCACAGTAGCTAAATTAAATTAGCTGAAATTAAAATGAAGGAAAAATAAAAGAAATTTTTAAAAATGAAAGAAAAAAGAAATCAGGGCATACTATCAGGAGCTAACATTCCAAAGAATTGCAGAGAATCTGGTCCAGTGTGAGAGCTGATACTTCAAGGACTATCATAGCAAACATGGCAGAAGGCCAGCATGGATCAGCAAGGAATGCCTGAATTAGCTCAGCTAGATAAAGGAAGAACACAGAAGGTGGAAGCAGGGATGGGGGAGCTGGTAGGAATACAGAAGCATTGCCCAAGCATGCAGAGATGGAGCTATGAAAGCCAAAGCTCAGATGAAGTTGGAATTAGTAAGGTATGTGAAGGGCAGCCAGAAGAGCTTCTATAAGTACTCTGGCATCAAAGGAAGGCAAAAGAAATGTGGAACAACTTTTCAGCGGGGCTAGAAAGCTAGTGACAAATAACATGGAGACAGCTAAGGTACCCAGTATTGGTTTGCCTCATTTTTTCACCAGTTAGGTTTGCTCATGTGCCTACTAGGTCCTCAGGTCTGTTAGTAGAGTTTGTAGGAGAAAAGCATTACCAGCAATAGAGGTAAGATCAAGTGAAGGCATACTTAAGCTATATGGACAAGGTCAAGTGGCCAGACAGAATGTACACAAGGGTTCTGGGGCATTAGTTGCTGTATTTGTGAGGTTGCTGATAATTTGAAAGAGAGAAATGATACCACCATTCTGAAGATAGGGAACAAGGAGGATCCACAGAACTACAGGCCAGTCAGCCTCACCTCATGAAGACCTGCAAAGTCTTCACTAACAAACTGGATATTTATACAGAGTACATTTTCCATACATTTCTGGACAATGAGAAACTGAAAAAATGCTGGAGGGAGAAGGTTCAAAAGACCACACAACCCAAAGGAAAGGGATGACAAGAACTAGATGAAGTTCAACTCCAGTAAATACAGACTTCTGCATCAGGGACGGAATAAACTTCTGCAGGACTAGTCTTGGTGCCAGATGGTTAGAATGCAGCTTTGCAGAATGCAGAATCTGGATTTCCAGGTAGAAAACTCCTGGAGGAGTTGAACCAGAGGAGATAGTAGTGCATCCTTGCAGCAATGAAGGCCATCTACATATTTGGCTACATTAGCAATAGGACACCGAACAGTTTGAGCAAAGTGAATTTTGTGCCTTACTCAACCCTTGAGAGATCAAATATGAAGTATTGTATTCAGCTTGGGGTTCTCCAGTGAAACAACACTGACATACCACCAGGAATGTCATGGTTTCAGCCAGGATAGAGTTAATTTTCTTAGCAGCTGGCACAATGCTGTGTTTTGGGATTAGTATGAGAATAATGTTGATAACACAGTGATGTCTTTAGCCATTGCTAAGTAATGTGTATACTAAGTCAAGGACTTTTCAGTTGTTTAGACCCTGCCAGCAAGAAGGCTGAAGGGGCACAAGAAACTGAGGGGGGGGGGGGGGGGGGGGAGGATGCAGCCAGGACAGCTGGCATGAACTAGCTAAAGGGATATTTCATATCATATGACATCATGCTGAGTATATAAACTGGAAGACATTGTGAGTGATGGTGTTTGTCTTCCCAAGTATATGTAACATGTGACGTAGCCTGCTTTCCTGGAGATGGCTGAACACCTGGCTACCCATGGGAAATAGAGAATTAATTCTTCATTTTGCTTTGCTTGTGTGCACAGCTTTAGTTTTACCTATTCAACTGTCTTTATCTCAACCCACGAGTTTTCTCACTTTTACTCTTCCATTTCTCCCCCCCTTCCTGACACAGTGGGGGGAGTGAATGACAGGAGGTGTGGGGCTTAGTTGCTGTCATGGGTTAAACCACGACAGACCATTTTATGCCCAACATGGGGCTCAAAGGGTTTGAGATAATAACAGATTTGATTAGAATGTGCTAGGTCTAATTTATAGCTGTTATTGCTGTTTAGCTATTAAAGGACAGGTTTCTCTGCTTGCCATGGAGCTTGCTTGCCTTACTGTTTATTAGAATCTAGTTTTTGTTAGTGGCGGCTTTTTGCTTTCGCTGCTTGCTGTACCGCTGCATTGCTTATCATCCCACTGTACTGTGCCTGGGAACATTCTGATGACAGCAGTGGCGAAGTGCCTGGGCTGGCAGATGGCCAGAGCATCACTGCTGTTTCTATGCTGCTGTACTGGCCAGGCTGGAACTCCAGTGTGAAGTCGAGTCGAAGGGACTGTGACACCTTGGGATGAGTCCACGTTGGAGCAGGACACCCTGAAGCATCTGTGGCCATGGATAAGTCCATGCCAAAGAAGGTACATCTGTAAGCATCTGTGGCCATTGTTATGTCTGTGCTGTAACAGCATGCCTCTAAAGGAATTGTGTCCCAAGGTTAAGTCTATGCTGGAGAAGGTACACCTCAAAGCACCTGTGGCCGTGGGTAAGTCCATGCCACATCAGGTACACGTTGAAGCATCAGTGGCTATGCATGAAGTCATGCTGGAGCACCTCAAAGTGTGTTGCCATGGATAAGCCCATTACAGGTACACCCCTGGAGGGATTGCAGCCAGGGTTAAAGCCATGCTGGAGCAGCTTTACTTTTGAAAGGATCGTGGCTGTGGGTAAGGCCATGCTGAAGCAGATATATCTCTGAAGGCATTGTGGCCCATGGATAAGGCCATGCTGGAACAGGTGAACCTTGAAACGACTGTGGCTGTGGATAAGTCTATGCTGCAGCTGGTGTTCCCCTGGAGAGACTGTGGTTCATAGATAAGGCTGCTCTTGGAGCAGGTACACCCCATGGGGACTGCAGTCTGTGGGTGAGTCCAAGGCAGAGGAGGCACAAGAGGAGGAGTTCACTGCAATGTTAAACCCCATGGGCTGGTCCAAAGGGACAAAGGGTGGAGATTGTAATGGATATACCTTTAAACTGTTGTAAGCCATGATTTGAATTTCATGCTATGGGAAATACTGTAGCAGAAACTCCTTATTGCTACGCAGGCTAGGAGCAAAGGGAGAAGTTCATTGCAATGTTCAGCCCTGTCGCCTGGTCTGAAGTGTCCAGGGATGGAGACTGTAATACATGTACCTTTAAACTGTTGTAAGTCATGATTTTGAGTTTTGTGTTATAAGAATTACTATAGCAGGAACCACCTGAACAAATGGAGGACAAGCCTTACAAGAAGCAGTGCAAGTGCAGTGCAGCAGTGACTCAAACTGAGCTGGCTTTGGTACCTGATAACTCCATGCAACACACAACCTCTCCTCTCCTGAGTAACCATCATAACAGAGGGAGCCCAATGTCATGGACTAAATGAACTCAATGGGCTTTTAGAAGGATGGTCTAAAACAGTGTGTTATCAACTTTAATCTCACACTAAATCCAAAACACAGTGTTGTACCAGCTACTAAGAAGAAAATTAACTCCACCCCAGCTGAAACCAGGACAGGTTTTCACATTTGTGTTTCTCTTTTAGGTCACAAATGGCTTGCAAGAAGACCTCTAGATTTTATTTGTAGGTTAATATTATTTGTACTGTTGTGTATATCATGCTGTTTACTTCAGCAAGTAATTTTTGGCTTTTTTTGTTGTTGTTGTTTTGTTATAGAAGTAAATATTTAAGAGTGGAATAAGAAATAGCAATATTGATAGCAAACTTTATATTTCCAGCATGAAATTTATGAAACTTCGGGGACTTAATAGTAACATTCAGTTTGAGGATACTAGGTAATTGAATGTGGATCCAAAATGATTCATTGGTCAAGACATGTAAATCAAGCAAAATGGATCTGAGCAAATTATTCTATCTTTTTTGTTGTTTCCTCCTATAAAATTAAGAAGACAATGAAAAGTGGCCTAATATATGTGGTATGTATATTTCTGGATGTACCTAAGAACTGAAAATGAAAGAAATTCCACAGATCTTACCAGTATCAATCATATGAAAAAGACTGGCTGTTCTCGTACATTTCAGTAGGTATTGATAAATACTGGAGCCACTGTGAACTCTCTTCTGCAGACTTGTGACCACCCACACTGCTCCTACTTTGTACCAGCAGCATACAGAGCAAAGTTAGTCCTGTTTCCACAGCTGTTTCCCTAGCCTGTTACAGTGAACACAAATCACCAAAGACAAGTTTTTCTGAGCATTTTCAATGCCTTCACTTACTCCATTTTCCCCCTCTCCTGCTTGCTTTTCCTTTATTACTTGCTGAAAAATTGCTTATTTACTGAGGTGGTTTTCTTAGAATGTCTGTGTTTAGGAGAGAAAAAATGGTGGCAATATAAACTGGAGCAACGAAGTCCATCTTTATTGCTGGGGAGGTAAAAAAGAGAAAAGACACGGGTATGAATTGCTTCAATACGTTTGTGGCAACTATGTTGTCATCCTACTCTGCATGTGTGTTCATATGCCCCACTAAAGAGAACGCAGGGAAATGTAATCAGTGGGATAGTGGACTGGAAGGAAGTGGTAAGGAATAAGATACTCCAGGCAAAATATTTTCACTTAAATATCAACAGAAATGTTAGAATGGAAGGGATTTACAACTATAGTCTAGTCAAACTGCCTGACCAGTTCAGGGCTGACTAGAAGTTAAAGCATGTTGTTAAGGGGCATTGTCCAAATGCCTTTTAGACACTGACAGGTTTGAGGCATCAACCACCTCTCTAGGCAGCCTGTTCCATTGTTTGACCACCCTCTCAGTATAGAAACACTTCCTAATGTCAAGTATAAACCTCCCCTAGCAAGCTTCAAACCATTCCCATGCATCCTGTCATTGGATACCAGGGAAAAGAGACCAGCACCTCCCTGTCCCCTTCCCCTCCTCAGGAAGCTGTAGAGAGCAATGAGGTCACCCCTCAGCCTCCTTTTCTCCAAACTAGACAAGCACAAAGTCCTTAGCCGCTCCTCATAGGACATTCTTTCCAGCCCTTTCACCTTTGTTGTCCTCCTCTGGATGCATTCGAGGACCATCACATCCTTCTTAAATTATGGTGTCCAGAACTGCACACAGCGTTCAAGGTGAGGCTGCACTCGTGCTGAATACAGTGGGATAATCACCTCTTTGTCAGGCTGGTTATACTGTGTTTGATGCACCCCAGGATGTGGGTTGCCCTCTTGGCTGCCAGGGCGCAGTGCTGACTCATACTGAGCCAGCTGCCCACCAGCACCCCCAGATCCCTTTCTGCAGGGCTGCTCTCTAGCCAGTCCTATCCCAATGAATATTTCTGACTGCTATTGCTTTGTCCTAGGTGTAGAATCTGGCATTTTGACTTGTGAAATTTCACACCATTAATCATTTCCCAATAATCCAATCTATCCAGATCCTTCTGCAATGCCTCCTGTCCTTCAAGAGAATCAAAGGCACCTCCCAGTTTGGTATCATCAGCAAACTTGCTAATGGTGCATTCAAATTCTGCATCCAGATTATTGACAAATACATTGAATAGGAATGGACCTAGAATTGAACCCTGAGGAACACTGCTGGTGATTGGTCACCAGCCAGATGTAACCCTACTCACTACAACCCTTTGAGTTCAGCCTTTCAGCTTGTTCTCCACCCAGCACACCATGAACCCACTCATTCCGCAGCTGGACAATTTGTCCAGAAGGATGCTGTGAGGGACAGTATGCAAAGCCTTACTAAAATCCAGAAAAACTACATCCACTGACTTTCCTTCATCTGCTAGGCAGGTAACCATATCATAGAAGGATATCAAATTAATTAAACAAGATTTTCCTTTTGTGAAACCATGTAGACTATGCTTGATGATTGCATTACTCTTTAAATGTCTTTCAATAGTACCTGCTCTGGGAGCTGACCAACGCTTTCAGTTCATCCTGTTTTTCTCATACTGCGTGTGTTTGTGTACAAGCATTTCAGATATGCTCCTGAACCCTCTGTACTCCCAGGAGCAGTTTAGATGTTCCCAATAGGATTGTCACCCTCAAGCAATGCCATTCCAACCCTTAGTATGTAGACAGTTTATCTACTACTCTAGGTTTCTGGTTTAAAGGTCTCTTCATCAGCCATGTCAGCTTATGCCCAAAGACCTATTTTCCCCATCAGAAGAGGTGGATCCCATCAGGCCCCAGCATACCTTATCTCTCAAAGGCTTTTTCATGGTTTAAAACCCCAAAGTTTTAGTAGAGCCAAATATTGTGTCATTCAATATCATCCACTGTAGTAATGGATTCTGATGACTTCAGCTTCCACATACAAAGGTAAGACCTCAGCAGATAGGGATATTATAGATGGGCAGGAAAGGTAACAATGCTTTTCATTTCAGGTGATATGCTGGGCTAAGACAGTGGAGATAATGTTAGCTTTTTTCATTTGACAAAGTAAGGAACTTCCATTATCTAACTAAACCTACATTTTCTGTAGCTATCAAATCTTGTCACCTGCAGAGATACATGCTATTTGCACTGTCTTAAAGTGCTATCCAAACTCTGGGCTTTTCATGGTGGAGAGGACAGATTATTAAATAACTAGATTTTACCTTTTTTTTTTGTGTGTGTGTGTGTGTGTGAACTGAAAGCAAGGAGCTATCATCACATTGCCCAGTTACAGGAAAGGTCATCTGAAGTTTGCTTCTGTTGTTTGAGCAGTGCTTGGCATTCTCTTCTTACCCTCTCTCTGCTCCATAAATCACCACACACAGAAAGGTCAGGAACAGAGAAGATACCAGCTAAATAAGGAGCAAAAGATTCATCTCCTTCTGGAAATTGTCAGAGCAGAAAGGGAATTTCTAGAATCCTTTTGGGATAGAAAAGAAGACCTGAGATAGTTGAAATGTTTGGGTTACACACTGTATAATTCAACTGTTTGGATTCACCTCACATCCTTGTATAAATAAAGGAATTAACTTGGTGAAAAGCTGTCCAAAGCCACAGAATAGTTACAGCTGACTTTTTTTCTTTTAATCTGTGCTTATTTCTCCTTACAGCATGTGGATTTTTCCTTGTGGTCTCTTTTCCTTTATCAGACCTAACCTTTACTTGTTTTCTTGAATATGGGAAAGGACAGAGGTGAATTGAAAAAAAGGATGTTTTTTGCCATGTTCTTCACCTGCCACAGTAATTCTGATCCGAGTATTTTTAGACTGTAGCTTCTTCAAAAAGATTGAGCTAAAATTAACCTCTAAATTTTCTGTCAGAGCAAAAGACAGCATTCAAAAAAAAGTGGCAAAGGAAAAGAGGTGTGTTTGGTTTTTTTTTGTTTGGCCCTTTACTCATTTTAGTTAGATTTTTCAGATTAGTGAAGAGTTTGCTAAATAATGTTGTTGGAGATTTTGAAACAGAAGCTGATACCAAACTCAGGATGAATTCACTGAAGCTGTGAATCTGAAATATTTCCTGTATGTTTTTGCAGTGTTATGGGGAATCTGGCTGATTTCCTGACCTTTTACCTCACAGACATTTCTACAATTCTATGAATAATGTCAAAATGGTAAAGTAAAAGTGACTTTAAATAAATTATTATATCTAATCTATGCTTTTGTGAAAAAGAATGCATTACCTTACATGTCTAAGTCAGATGTAACCACAGCCTTTTCACAGTGACTTTTATGGGCAATCTAACTCATATCCAGCAAATACTAGTGTAACCTTGACTAAATATTCACAGGCAAAAGTACAGTGACTGGCAATTCTTGATCATTCCATTCATGGTTTTATACCTGTTTGTTGGAGTATTTTTAGCACTGCTCAAAGAATTTATGTAGTGGAGAAAGGAAACAATTTTTAATATGGCTAGACTGTGTCTGATGGTAAGGTTGGAAGTAATGAATGACCTCTCTCCGTTCACATCACTATGACAAGTGACCTATCTTGTTGTTCTAGAAGAAATCTGAAACACTGAGTTAGTTGTCTTGATGAGAAGCCCCGTGATGACTTTTTTATTTGCAAATATGGCGGAAAACTGATTTTTCAACAACACAAGTTATTATAATGCTAAAAATATGACTATTTTTTTTTTTACTTCAACAAGATAATTATTATTACTTCAGATTATAAATACCCTGTAAGAGTTCAAATTTGAAACCTGTTGTGTTCAGTGCTGAACAAATGTACAACATAAACAAATGTGTAGCAGGGAACATCTGAAATATAGAAAGCAAATGTTTCCAATGGAAAATTTTAAGACCTTTTTTCCAGAATGAGACCTGTAGAGGTGTTCACACAGAACCATCCAATTATGTATGTTCTTACAGAGACATGCATGCAAATGAGGTATCTTGAATGTATATATATATGTACAGATTAGTAAAATATGTTAAGATATATTCTAGGTAAATTTAGAATTGGCACTGATGAACACAGATTGTTTTCAGAAGATAGAATTGTCTTTGGGGTTTACCTTCCTGGACTTTCTGCTTAGAAGAACTTCTTTAAAGAACAACAAAGACTTGTAAACAAACAAGCAAAAAAAGCCAGGTTTCATTGGAACATAATTTGGAATACTTAAATTCTTAGACTGAGAAAACTAAAAATGAGTAGTTCAGGCAAAGCAGAAAATTTCAAAAAGAAAAATCGCAAACCGCTCTTTTCCTTTCTGCTTTCTTCTTGCGAGTCAGATTCTTACTTTCAGACATAATACACAAGAATTTCCAGATTGCAGTAAACCTTCCCAGTGCTCTCTACTCCCAGAAAAAAAGCTCTTTCCATGCCCTCTGAGATGCTAAGATCCCATGGCTAAGCTTCTTGTCTGTGGGCATCTGGCTCCTAAGTCCCATCTCAGAGTGTTTTTTTCTACTCAGCACTCCTCAAAGCTGGAAGATCCTCTCCCAGAGGGGCCGTTGCCTACCCTTCCATCCTCAGCAGCATCACTGCTTCCATCCAGGAGCATCTACAAATACTCTACTGAGAACAAACTGAGAATAAAGAAATAAATCCACTAGCGCGTTTCACTGTAGATACAAACATACTTAGAAAATTGTTTCTTTACTTTCTCCTGGAACATGAACTCAGAAGAATGAAGTACTGTGCACAGTTTACCTTTTTCTGGAGAAGCAACCCTTTCTTAAAGACATGGGAAAGTTAATTTCCCATTCTGCAAAACATGCTTAGTGAACATCATGAAGAAAATACTTTTGTCACTGCTGCTTATGCTATGTGTTAGGTGAGGAAGAGCTATGGGTTTATAGCAACATTCAGCCAAAGGACCAAATCTACTTCCTTTCCAATGTCTTCTTTCCTTTAAACAAGAAATTTGCACTGGCACTGAAGTAGTCACAAGAATATTTTGGGGAAGTTCTGTTTGTTGGTTTGTTTGTTACACTGGCAAGAAATTAATTAACTGCCAAGATATACTGCAGAATATAAAATAGTACAAAAATTCTGGAGAAGCACAGATGCCAGTGCTGTGGGGCAAGTATAGTGATTATCAGATACTCAGCTTAATGATTGAGAGTATATTAAAAAGTCACTCTGCTAACAGAAAAGCCAAATTATAGTCCCTATATTTGACTAGAAAACTTAGAAACAGCTAAGCATAAAAGTTGGAAGGAAGCTCTGCAGTTCCTATATTCAACATTGTTTTTAATTTTCCCCTCTTATAGCTGTAAGATATGAAAAATTGGTAAACCTAATCCTTTGAATCAGCAAAGTGTATGTGACTGCTTATCTTGGGGGGAAAGAGGATGCAACAATTAGGCAACTCATTTTAATCTTCTAAACTAAGATCCTTTATGCAAAGCCCTTGCTGACTATTTAAAGATTAGCAGTAGTTTAAAACGACAGAGCTGGCATAGCGTTTGCTGCAGAAAGCACATGAATGATGACACAAATAAAGGTAAGGAAGACTGTGAACATTCAAAGACTTTTAAAACTGAAATAGAGGGAACTGCAGCTTGAAAGGATGAGAAGTGTGTTTTAATGGGCATTATTTAATGGCCTTTTTTTTTTTTTTTACACAGTGCAGTACCTTACTTTTTCTGTACTGTTGATGACAAAGCACCAAACCAACTTGGAAGCATGGCATAGCTCACAGTAGCCTGACTGCTACGCTAAGCTTCATAAGGGCTAAGGCTGAATCAGTAAATCGATCACCTCCTTCTGGTTTCTTTGCACACTCACAACTTTTACTCCAAACAAACATCTAGTGTGGGAGAAAATGTTCTCTTTTCCGTTTTATTACCTCATCTGTTCCAGGTGGTACAGGTAAAGCATTACACACTGACAACCCCTTACACTTTTGCATGGTGACAGGACACTTAGGTTAATGCATACATGCTTGTACAGACCAGATTTGATCTCTGTGCCACAGCAGGGCTCCTCTGAGATCAGCTTTATCAAATGAGGGGATAATTAGGGAAGAACAGGGGCATTGTTTCTACAGATCACTGGTATTTTCTTATACATTTTAAAGGAGAATTTAACTCGGTTCACCGTCAGTATGATCTGAAAACCGTTGGGGCTTATAGTGGGCTCCCTTCAAGCACAATAGAATTACAGTTATAGAAGTTATGAAAGCTGAATTTGTTTTTGTGATTCATTTTATTCACTTACTTTAAAATATATTCTTGAAAATATAAGAATTTAAAAATGTATTATTGAAAATACAAGAAATTGTTTTCATTTGGTTTTATTTTGGTTTTGTATTTTAAAATTGAGAAGTTAAAAGAGGGACTGTTCTATTCATGCTGCTTCTGTTTGATCTACTTTAATTCCCTCTAGCAAAAAAAACCCAAAAAACAAACAAACAAAAAACCAACCCAAACAAACGTGAGAGAGAGAGAGAGAGAAAATGTATGGTGTTCCCATAGGGAGCAAAAGCTTGAAAAGAAGCAGCAACATGTTGGCAATAAAAAAAATTAAGGAGGACCATATTTCAGGCTGTGGGAGTACAAGGGAAATAATTTCTTATATAAACTGCACATTGTCTCTTGTGAATGGCAGCTCAGGAGTCTGCATATGTTCTTCTCCTACTTCACAGGAATTATCAAGCAGATAAAAATGAAGGCAGTTTTGATAACTAACCTCATAAAATTCCAAAGAGTAGGGGTGGGCAGATCAAGCTGATATTTTAAGATTCCAGGAGGGGAGGGTGATGGGTGGAAGAAGGAGGAATGTCAGATTTGCTACAGACAGAGACTTAATTTCTTTAGTTTGGATGAATTCCAAGAAGAGCTAAGGCATTTTTAGAATCCTTCTATTTCTTACACAAAGCAAACAGTTTGATTCTGTTTACTTAAGCACACTGATACAAGAAAAAATCCAGAGGCTTACAAGACCACAGCTGTCTGTTCTTCAAATACTGTTTCAAATCTTTGATGAAGGGTAGTGTTGTTTGCGCTCTGTGGATTGAAGGTTAAAATGGATCAGGTTGTTAACAGGACATAATTTCTCCAGGGATAGCACTTCCCAGCTGAAGTAAAAGATAAATAAAAATGCATAGTTAATTTAATTTATTTTTCCCATTTCTGAAAGAATTTCCTATTTCATCTAAATCAAGGCTTAAGTCCAGAGACCTTTAAATCAGGCAATATGATTCTTCAAAATTATAAGTAATTAAGAGTCAGGTTATGGCAGGTTAAGGTCTGTCTTAATTTGCTGTCTCTGCATGTTTTAAAGGCCTGATGCTCTAAATCACTGCTTTTATCCTTTTATCACATGTCATCATCCAAGTGTGTAGTCCTGATGTAGATGGTCTTTATTCATGACACCACTTCCAGTGTCCTCATTAAGATTACTTGACTAGTTATGAGCTGCTTACAAGATTAGGGCTTGTTAGACCAGCTTGTGTCACTCACCTCCCTATTTCTTGCTTCTGTGCTTTTTGTCTTCCTTATCCACAAACAATTCTGTCTCAATCAGCATGGAAATGATCTCAGCAGAGTCCTTTGCAGCAGTGTTTATTCACATTTACAGCCTAGGCTATTAGATATAAAGAAGAGTTATTTTATTATGAGGGTTGTGAGACAGCGGAACAGGTTGTCCAGAGACGTTGTGGATGCTCCATCACTGTAAGTGTTCAAGGTTCAGGTTGGATGGGGCTTTGAGCAACGTGATCTAGCAGATGTCCCTTCCCATAGCAAGAGGGGTGGACTATATGACCTTTAAAGGTCCCTTCCAACCCAAACCATTCTCTGATTCTCTGATTCTATTTGATTTGTGCAGCTCAGGACCTGTGCAAGAGTAAGCTTGAATAAGACTGATTTGGCATCTGCATAGAATATAGTACTTAACCCCGCAGAAAGTAAGTGGGAGACAAACCTGTCCAAACTGGTCCATGTTTTTGACCTTGCAGAAAAGCTTATATATCTTCAGGTGAACAAATGACAACTTGAGGTATGGCTGTAACTATGCAGCTCTAATAAACCTTATTGCCAAAGAAGCTAGGCACCCAAAAATCATATCTAGATTTTCATGGTTCCCTAGGGTTCTCCAGAAAAACATTAATATCAATAGGGGTGTGCATATCCCATACTTCCCTCCCCTCCTCAGCTGCCATAAGAGATACTCCTCAATTGAGTTGCTGTGGATATTTTATATCTCAAAGACATGTGTTCATAGATATTTTTGGTTTAGGAAGAGTAGGGATAGCAAATAGGGTAAAGTTTGTAATGTAATATCAGAGTTTGGAAGTATTGTCATTTTGTAATTATTTGTATAACGCGTACCTGTCATCTTTAAGTTAAGAAATTCTAGTATCAAGGATATACACCTACATATACGCGAACCTACATAGACGTTGGCATATATATTGATAGTATAAATTCAAGAAAGATGCTTGTGAGACAAAACCCTATAAGTAAGAAGTTATGTAACAAGTGCTGCACTTAGTTTTTTGTATCATTCATCAACAATTATTTTTTTTGTTGGGGAATGGTGAATCTGAGCCAACATGTGAGCACACATAGGGAAGCTATATAAATTTGTGCTAGTCCTAGGAATTGTACTTACAGAGAATATTGACATTCAAGTTCAGCACCCATGCTTTTCTTCACAGTTAAGGAAGAGAAAAAGTAAACCAAAGTATAGATTCTGCTGTCTCCTCAGGAAGTTTTTTATTGATGTCCTCAGAACACCTAACCCCTCTTTGTAGACCAGCAGGTGTGAAGGACATGTTACAGAGCTTACTTGTAGAACAGTATTTATACCTAAAAATGCTAGGCAGACTGGATTGATGTGAGGAGAAAAACCTTCTGTGCACTTCTAATAACATTATCTCTTCTGATCAGGTTACAATGCAAATATTATCAAAGGGTCACAGCTTATCTGTAGTATTGACATTCCCAACATTGACATTCTTAGGTCAATATACTAAAATTATAATACCCTTTGTGTGAGTTAAGAATGAAATTATCATACATTTTATACATAAAACCTCAAAAAAAAGAAAAAAGGGATATAACACATAGCCCTTCAAAAAAGCAGTAATTTGAAAGCAAGTTCTTAGACATCAGGTATCCTCACACACCTGCAAATAACTGGAGATACCAGCTTAGAGAGGAAGAAGTCTATAGATATTTATGAGACTATTGGAAGGGTGGAGGAATGCAAGGGGAAAAGATATTTAAGAGGGCTATTGGATAAGGGTAAATTTGCAATACATTTTCTTTTTCTATGGATGTTTTCATACATATATATATATGTATAACACATACTGCTTTTGAATTAATTCTTTTTAAATATATAACACACTTTAATAAATCTTGCTAATACTTTCCTATCTTCAAAAAAGGGAAGATAAGGAATCCAGAGAACTGTGGACTGGTCAGCTAACCATAGTTCTTAGTGAGATTCTGGAGCAAATAATCTCAGAAGCCATGTCTGGGCCAATGGAAGGTATGGTGGTGATATGGAACAGCTAGCAAGGATTAACCAAGGACAAATGGTGACTTGAAAAGCTGGCTATTATCTTTAATGAGATGACTATGTGGTTAAAAGCAGGTACTGGCTATTGTTTACTTTGTGTTAGAGGCATCTGGTCTGTCTAGAGGCATCTGGTCTGTCCCTTTTGTCACTGCACTAGGTCCCACAACTGGGGAAGAACATTGGGCACATGAGGTATAGTCAGAACAGGTTTATCACCCTGCTGCAGGCTGCACTGATCAGGTGTAAGGTTCTTCAGTGGTTTGTCAGGGCCTTCAGTGAACCAATGGGCTCTGAAACCTTTTCATTCCTCTCTCCTTCCCAGGGTTTTGTCTGCCAGTGCTCAAGGCCAACTCTGATTTAATGCAGCTGTGGAATCTTGGATCAGACTGCTGCTAAAGAGCTGAATGACAGAGATTTGGAAGAAGTCAAGTCCTGGCCTCCCTTTGTATGGGAGCAACATTAAAGAGTTCTTGCTGAACCTATATTGTTGATGTGCCTATGCCTGTTCATGTACCCTGTTGATCCTGAGCCTAACCCATAGACTTGACTTTTCAGCTTGACTTTGGACCTGCCCTGTCACTATGGACATGTCTGGTGATCTGGACCCTTGGCTGACTTTGCTTACCATTCCCAATCGTGCTTTGCTCTTCTTGTTCAGGTATTATGGGATTGCCTTTGTGGGTAAGGGCATGGCCCTGCTGGCCTTGCTGTCTCAGCTCCCATTTCCCCTTCCTTTATATAGCAGTACCACCCTCGCTTCTCCTTAAGAGTACTCTCAGACAGCCCAAGCAAATTATTTGCCTTTCCTATACTCCTTTTCTTCTTTTATTTCTCAGTGAACAACCCACCCTGTTTACACTTTCTTTGCACAACTGGTTTTGCAGATCTACTACCTTATATGGCAATTTTGGTCTTAGACATTGACTCCAGTAAACCTGCACTTTTCTGTATTTTGACATCTTTCACCCAGAAGCATTCCTGGTATTCCTCTTTCACCATTTACAACGTGTTGTAGTTTCTTACATTCATTCTTACTTCTTTAGCCTCAATTTGGCTTATGCCAACCCCTTTCCCATTTTGGGGTTTTGCAGCACCTAGGAGTTTCTCACATTGCTATCATCACACTCAATTGATTTGTGACTGGAGTTGGCCTTCTGCCTGTATACTTTAATAACTTGCTTAAGAATGGGTTTCAACATCGCTTTCCACAGTGTAGTTAGAGTCAAATTTGTAAAATATAAGGTGGGTTGAAAATCAGGTGTACCTCTGGGCTCAAACTGTGGTGATCACCAGTAGAAAGTTCTACTGACACCTGCCTAGTTAGTTGTGCTCTCTCCAGTAGATACTGAGGACACTTCTCTTTAATGTTTTTGTCTTAATGGCTGGATGATGTGCTACAGTGCACTCTGCATGTCTCCAGACAATATCAAATTGGCTAATCACAGGAGGGCAGAGCTGGCAGGAGGGACCTAAATGAGGTGGGAAAATGGGCTGATGGGAACCTCATGAATTTGAAAGGGAAATGCAAAGATCTCCACTTGGGGAGGAACAACCCCATGCACCAGCAGAGACTAGGGGGCAAATAGCTGGAAAGCAGCTTTGTAGAAAATGGTCTGGGGGTCCATAAACCTAAGTTTTCTATGAGCGAGAAATATACTACTGCAGCAAAGCAGGCCAACAGCATCTTCATCTGCATTAGGAAGAACATTTCCAGCAGGTCAAGGGAGGTGATCCTTCCCCTCTGCTCAGCACTGG
Source organism: Falco rusticolus (assembly GCF_015220075.1). Lineage (NCBI taxonomy): Eukaryota > Metazoa > Chordata > Aves > Falconiformes > Falconidae > Falco > Falco rusticolus. The sequence continues at coordinate 88,113,935 of NC_051189.1, forward strand.
TGAGACACATATGAAATTCTGTGTCTATTTCCAGCCTCCCCAGTACATAAGAGACATGGACATATGGGATCAGCACACAGGTGATCAGGGGACAGGTTGAAACATATTGCATATGAGATGCTGAGAGATCTGGGTTTATCCAGCTTAAGGCAGAGAAAACTGAGGAGGATCTTATCTCTGTCTACTACTACATAATGGGAGGGTCTAGAGGAAACCAAACCAGAATCTTCTCAGAGGCACAGAATAGAAAGATGAGAGGCAATGGGCATAGATTGGAACACGGTAAACTCTGAATAAGTCCAAGAATAATGTTTTTCACCGTGATGGTGGTTAGACACTGCAAGAGGTGCCCAGAAAGGCAGTGGTATCACCATGCTTGGAGATAGTCAGACTTCACTGAGCATGGTCTTGAGCAATTCCTCTGACTGGAGCTCATCTGAACAGTAGGGATTGAACCAGTTGATCTCTAGTGGTATCTTCCAACCTATATGTTTGCATAAGGTATGCCTTACTAAAGGCTATGGACAGACTTATGCTTTCTAATAACCAGTATCTCACCCAAGTGAGCTAGAATCAGACGTTTCTTTGACACATTTCTTATGTTGGTTAATTTAAAACACAGACCATAATTCTGATTATCCCAGCAGTATGCAATTTTTAGCAATATACTGATAATATGTACATAAATGTAATATGTGATATCTTATTCCACTGCAACACAGAGTATTAGATCTAAATCATTCTGTATTAAAACATGAGCCTGCAAATATTTATGCACTTCTGTAATTAGTAGTCTTCCAGTTTACCACTTTAATAATAACCTTGCAAAAATATCGTTCTTTTTTTTCATTCTGAAGTTAGTATGTTTTTAATTGCTGAGTATTTTCAGCAGAACAATACTTAAGCAGAATTATGGCAACCCATACATTAGGTTATGTGTAGTCCTATACCATTGCTCACCAGATGTCTGAGTTAATTATAGGCACCTCATACCGATTTTCATTGCTGTCATGAACCTGTGTCTATGGCTTCAGCATTCCTCAAGCAATATTAAAGCCAACTGATGCAGTAGAATCACTCAAAAGACCAGTTTTCTTCTGCACTCTCCCTTCCCCTTTCCCCTCTAAAAAGCAGTAACACAACACCATGCCATGTTTTATCAGCTAGTTGACTGTTCATCCTCGCAGCCTCACTCCAAAATATTTTTTGCATGGTTAAAGGGATGTCATGTTTCACTGAAACAGTGGTTGTATTTCACTGTTGGATGAGTTGTTCCTAATATTAATTAATTTTAGCTAAGTCACCAAATACATGAGGCTCCCAGTGGGAACACTGATTTTGTCTGGATTAAATCTTCAAGATGCAGTTCATCTAAAACTGTATTGAATTAAGTTGTCAGTGTGGTTCTGTGAGCAGGGAACAAGGGGAGTAATGGAGAAACTGAGGCACTGTGTTTTCTCTTCTACCTTGAAAAAGGGATGTTAATGTCTCAGGTTCTCCATTTGTAAAATGAATACTATGTTAACTAATAATTCAGAATACTTCAATATTCTGAGTCATGCTTCAGTAGCTATTCTCCTGCTTCAGAGCAGGTAATATTTGATATTCCAAAATGCTTCAGGAAAATAAGAACAGAGCAATGTGTTTCCATAGGCATGAAGTTTAATCATGAGAGCACTACTAAGAGAGATATCACTACCAGAGAAAAAGAAACTACTCACCAAAAAAATCCCACTGATACTGCAAAGATGGTGGAGACTGAGAGCAGAGGAAGCAAATCCTTTTAAGGCCATTTTTTTTCAGTTCTCCTGGATTGAGACTCTGAGCAGTATGTAAATTGGTATTTTGTCTTGACTCAAAGCATTTACTGAAACAGTAGGAAGGACAAAAAGAAAGCAGAATAAGTATCAGGGAAAGTTTATCCTAATAAGAGAACTGGTATTTATTACATCTGTAGTATTTGGGAGCAAGAATTTTGGAGCCCAGAATCTGGTTGGCATGACAATATAACCAGTTCTTATTCCTCCTGTCCCATATCCTCTTATTTAATCTTTTTTGTACCCATGTGGTAATCTGCAAAGAAGAGGTGTGTTAATTGGATAGAGTGAACGCAGCATGAGATAATAAAAGTCTAAAATGCAGTATGGTGCCTTGTGTGAGGCTTTCAAAAGGTCTGTCTGTCTACTGTCTAAAATGAATCTGTGAGACTGTGGCACACGGGTACTGGAAAATAAAATGCTAATGCAATCTGCAGTTCTACATTGTCAGCCTGATTTTCGGTGGTATTTGTTTCTCAGAAGACATTGCAGCTCCAGCTGATTTCAGCTAGAGAGAATGAAGCTACATGTTTCTGAAGATCCAAATGACACAAAACACACAAAAGTGTGTTATTTAAAAATAAAAGGACAGAGAGTCAAGTAAAGATGTTTACTGTGTCATCTCTGTCACAAACTGTCCGAGCAAGTCGGGCAAGTTCTTTAACATAGATACCCCTTTAAAAAAATAGTTTCCCCTGCTAATTCTCTTCCACTATTTGTTAACATAAATATGAGCTCTTCCAGTCCATTTTCTCCTGTGCCCATTCGAGGTGCTATAAATGAATTCTTTTTTTCTTAAAGTAACTTTACACATTAATCAAGGAAGACTGTAACTCATCATTCCCTGTATCGACACTTATAAGACAGCAGTGATGATATGTGTTGTATGCTTTGTAAATCTGAGGAAAGTTGCACAAAAATGAAGCGTTGATTAGAAGTCAGAGAAGGATACACATTTACTCAGAAGTATCAGAAGAGGTAAAAGGTTGCTTATAACGTATCCCTAATTTACCAATGGACAAAAAATTTTATTCCTCTTTAGTGCTCAAAGGTTCTAGAAATGTGTTTACATGTTCATTTATACCACTAGGTTAACATAAAATAAAATAAAAAAATCTTGATACCAAATAACCAAGAATTTTCTTAATCAAATTTGTAGGTCAAACTCTTCTTCCACTCAAGTCAAATCCCCATTGATCACACTAAAGTGGGGAAGGGAGCAGTGGGAAACTTCTACTTTCAGAGTCAGATAGAGATGTTTTTACTCAGATTAAACTGGAACTCAAAAGTGGCTATTTATATGCATGAGACCAACACAAAGTGCATATTCTGCCTCAGGATTAAAGCATTTAGTTTTTCAACAGGGAACAGTTCATTGATCAATGCTTTATGCCCACATTTCTCACTTTGATAGAGCTTTTCCCATGAACTCTCATTAGATGTCCTGATTCCAACTTAAAACTTAAATTTGATTTCAACTTCAGCAGTCAGATATCACGAAGGAAAAAGATTGTTCCATATATTCATCAAAATACAGGTCAAAGCTCAGTATGTATCAACAGTATTTCTTCATCAATAACGTGTGCTACCAAGATGAACTGATGTTGAGAGCTGTAATTTCTAATCGCTTGGTATGTTTGCAATTAATTATATGTACAGTTAAGTGCATCTGTGTTTATTTGCAAAGGCAATTTTTATAAACCAAGCAATTTTACTCTTAAACACAGACACTGGAAAAGTTGTGCCCATTAACATGGCTAGTTTCACATGTCTAATATATGGTCTCATAGTTAACCAGTCTGATAATTTAATTTCATGGTACAACTGCTTTATGTTGAATGTTTGATATAAGACAGATTAAAGGTTTGACATTAGAAGGTTCTTCCCCCTTTAACTTTACTGATCATCTTCTGCCATAGCAATAAAAAATGGCATTTTCCAGTAATTTTTTTTCAACACAATGCTCCAGTCCAATTTATTTAAAAAATAAAACACCAAAAAAAACCCTCACAAACCCAACACAAAAAAAAAAAACCAGACACCTCAAAACATGGAACTCATTGGTTCCAAACTTCCAAAACAGTTAAAGCTTTTCTTCATTAGACAGTACTCAATGAATTAATGGCGATTGCATGGCTAAATTCTTACATAGGTCTGAATGCACTCCCTTCATTATATGTCCTTTTAAAAAGTTCCTGCCAAATCTGATGTGAATAAATTGTAGAGCTATGGTTCAGAAACTAATTCACACTTATTATTTTCATGAGTTATAGTACAAGCCATTTCACCCTTCAGCAGATGTGTATTTAGATTAGTTTCAGAACATATTCTAGTCTAAATCCCAAATCTCTCTCTAATAAACACTAAAATATGCTTAATGTACCCAATATGTATCTTTCTGCAGTTAGAGGCTCCCTGCCATATTCTAAAAGTATTGGACCTGTTCCCAGAGTAATACTCTCAATTCTGCAGTGAATCACTGCTATGTGCTGTAGCTAACCCATGAGGTGCTTTCAGGTTTTGTACCTGAGAGCCACAACATTTCACACACACCAGCTCTGAAATCACTCTGAATTAAGTTATTAATCTTGATTCGTTTTTATATAAACCACAATGTTAGAAATAAGCTCCTTTTGAAAAATTTTGTAGAAGGTTAAATAGTGTAAATAGTATTTTAGGACAACAGCACTACATTATCAGAAAAAAATACATGACAAATAAAAAGCTATTAGTCCACCAAAATGGTAATGAGATTGTGACTAATAAACATCTCTGAAAGGTCTGCATCAAAGTCAAGGTTTTTCTGTGATAAATGTTAACATCCAGACCTTACTTTGCCAAAAGCTGTGTGTTTCAGTTATCCAGCTGTCTTGATTGATTTGTTCATTACTCTAATAAATAATTTATCACCTTGAAGAGGACAATTCATTATGCAGATAGCACGAACAAGTAACTAAACAGCCGTATCTTTAGAAGAATTAGCAGTGTTAACAGTGCCATGAAGTCTGTTTCTGAAGCAGAATTCAGACTGGCTTAAAAACAAATTAGTATAAAACCAGGCCATTTCAGAAAACTTCTAAGCAATAGGCATGTGAATTCACAATGTAGATCTGTCAGAAATATGATGTGTCAGAATCTCTTTAGGTCCTTCTAACTATACTGTGTTAGAAACTATTATAAGCTACAAGAAGCCTTCTTAACTGTAGCACAGAATTAAATTACAGTTTGTAATATACCTCATTTCTTAAATTAGGGAGGAAGTCTGTAATATTTGCAGCGCTGGTTATACTCTCCCATTTTCTCACCGGAGTGCCTATATCATTTTACATAGCAACAAATGGTGGGAAAAAATCATGTAGAAATCAGACAGAGTGGGTCATTTCTCCAAGTTTAAGAAAATTTTGTTGCAACAACTAAATTGTAACTCATACCAGAGAATTGCTTCTGCATTTAAAGTTAAAAAAAGTGGGGATAACACATTAGGGGAAAAAGTAGACACCATTATTCATCACACTTTTCCCTAATAGGAGCACAAGGGATTATTATTATATGGGCTTTATAGCTTATTTATTTTTTATAAAACCTTTAAAGGATGTAAGAATCTCTTTGCTGAAGAGAAAAAAACCCTTATAAATAAATGCCTTTGTAATTAAATTTGTAACATGTGCCTAAGAAATGGGATTGAATGGGATTGTTCAGCATCATGCATAAAATTGATGGCACCACAATTCAAAGTAATTTAACCAAGTTTTCTCCCTCAGCAATGTAGGAGGAGAAAGAGGTTTTGGTTTCCTTTTTTTTTTTTTTTTTTTCTTTTACACTATTTTCGTAGGCAATATAAATGCACTAAAGCTCATACACTCTACTGCAAGAGAGGAAACTGTGAGAATTTTGGGAATGATCTGCTGTGGTTTTTTTTCCACAGTGAAAGTCCCTGTTTTTCTGGGAATTAATATCTACAATAAGAAGCATGTCACCAGTCTTGGAATACCAGCCTACTCCCAGAAGTCTAGTTCAGAATAACAGAGTGGACACTTTTTCTCTCATCACTTACACACTACATTCCTGTGTCTAAAAGATATTTCTTTGAAGCAATGTCTGTATTACAGGATTTTATTTCATTCCACATTGCAAGACCTGTGATTGTGATAATCAAAGATTGCACCAGATTGTATTTAAACCCCTTACTCTTCCCCCCACCTCCCCACCCCCTTCTTTTTTCTCCCCTGAATCATGGAACTGGCTTGAAGAAACAGGGGACTGTGACTACTGCTTTATCTGTTTTGTTTGTGGTTATCCTATGATTTGACCTACATGTTAAAGTGCAGTGTATTCTGGTTTTTTGCTACAGTAGAAGTTGATGAGCTAGCTGTTGCATACTCAGAACAGTGGTAGAATTACTCAAAACTAGGATACTTCATACAGAGTTGCTACTGCCATTTATAAGACTTCCGTCTTTATTCAGGGAGTCTCATAAAGGCAATGCCTGAAAAGTAGCAGTATGATTTGCACAGGATTCAAAAAAATGTCAGGAGAGAGCTAGGGAAGGCAGGTGGTAACACAGATGCTTATGATCTCCTTCAGATCTATGGAAACTATGACTTTAGGGATCTGAATCCCTGCCTTTTTTGGTACAGGGTTAAGTAATGTATCTGGTGGGAATATTCCAGAAACTTTATAACACTGAGAACCAGGTTTTGCCAAAACTAAAGCTAAGACACTTCCTTCTCTCATGTATCCTCATGGAAAATGTGGGCTCCAGTGATTATGGACCCTGTTTGTTTGTGTGGGGCTTCATTGATGCTATGAATTTCAATATGTAGATATGGTGTACTAGACAGGATCTTAAAAGAAAAAGGAAAACATAATTAGCAGCAATATTGAAAAAAATTAAACTATTGTATGGCATAAAGTTATATTTCCTCTGAAGTGCATTAATTAATTAAAGAGAAGAGTTAACATTTTTCCCATTATGACAAAACACTTCTGAATTTGCAGTAATAAAATGAAACTATTTGCCAGGTGGATGTACTGCATCAGCAGCATATGTCTTCCATAATGTTTTATTCCCACATGCTACTCCTTTTTATACATACATACATACATACATACACATAAATATATATATAACCTTATGACCAGGGATGTGGCCATGGAATGAGCAGAAGAAACTAAAGTCTGAACAAAGGTTTCCTCCGAACAAGCCACAGTGCAAGGAAGAATGAACAAGAAATGGGATACAGCTGATAAGCAGAAAGCTTGCTTTATTGATTTTTTTCCTCTGCCCCAATTAGGTTACGTAGATTTTATTCATCTGCTCACTTAAAAGATATGAATGTGAACTCTCTGAGGTATTCCTAAGAAATTTTCAGTAAAAAATTTTCCATATCATTGCACTAAGAGGGTTTGGAGGTAGCTGACAGCTGTGAGTATATAAATTAAATGGAAGGTTATTGATGTATTTGGAAAAAAACCCAAAACACAACACTTATTTTTTTCCCCCACAAACTTAAGCTTTCAAAAATAGTTCAATGGTGTAAAAACAACATTCAGTTTCATTTCCTATGGTCCCAGAGTTATGACAGTCTGGCTCTTCGTAACTCTACAAAGTAAAGGTTATATGCCTTTAAAGTGCTCCACATATTGTGTTCACAATATCTCATCTGTACAGCAGGTATCTGAAAGACTGTCTCTCCACCTAATGGATAGTGAGAGACAGAGGAGGTTTTGGATGCAGTGAACTTGCCCCTGAACCCAAGTGGGCAGCTACCCATAAAAAAATAATTGTGGCCATCTCTGAAGACAGGAAAATCTGATCAATGTGACCCTGATCCTGCAAGGGATGGTTGAGGAGCCTGAAGTATTTTGTGCTGTCTGGGAAGTTTCTGCAGAATAGGGCTTTCATTTTCTTCTCAGGTAAGGAAGCTCAATAAAGGCTACTGCTGCACCTGTTTCTTGGGGAAAATTGCAGAAATTGGTGCACTAAGTGCCCCGATATCAATTTGCTTTACAGTGAGAAAAGATGAGTCACCATCTCTGTGTGTAACATGATAGGCACTTTAGAGGCCTCAAATCAGCAGAAAGAGGCAAGATGCTGCTCTCAGCTATGCCGATGTGTGTGTGAGGGCAGCTCTGAGTTCACTCAGGCTGGCTCGACGGTAACTAAGAGAAGATGATGAGTTGGGGAAGAGCCCAGTGAGACCCAGTCAGGGTCTGGAAGATAGAGGTGACCGGATCAGCTGTGATTGCTTTGTGCAGTGAGGCAGACAGCAGAGGTGGGAGGGGGCTCTCCTGAGCCCCTCGGAGTCATGATGTTAGGAATATAACCAAATTAGGGAGGAAGAGAAAGGTCTGAACACTGTCCTTGGCTGGGACTGAAATGAAACAAGACGACTCCCACAGTGAAAAACAATACGAGCCCTTGAAAAATTAAAGGGTGACATTTTAGAAGTATGGTCATGGGAACTTTGCCTCTAGGACATAAGAGAAACTTCACTATGTTAAATTAACCCCTTGCTTTCCACAGGGGAGAGGACAGGCTATGTCTGAACAGCTAATCATCTGCCAGGTTGCTCTGGGAAAGCACCTCAACTTGTTGCTTTATACAAATTTCATGAAGCGTAAAGGAAAAAGGGAGGGTAAGAGGAATCAGTTTAGGGAATTCCATCCCTGACCTCCTAATCCACCAGCTTCCTCCGTTGTACATCACTGGCATCACCTCATCGGAGGGGCCCCTTAACTCTGCTCTGGTCAGAATGCAGGGGTGACTGCAGAAGGCCTGAAATGCAATCCGTAACATGCACTGTTATTTGTTTTTCTGTATGATGAAGTACTGATTCAAAAGAATTCCTCTTCAATTCCTCTCTGTAATATCTTTTCATAACCTAATAGCAATATGATAATAACTGATACATGGTAACTTATGCTACTTTCATGGACAGCTAACTAAAGCAACCTGATGCTCATTACACACCACACCGATTTGCAACAGACAACTCTAATCTCATTTCAGCAACACCACTGGTATTAGTTACATAAGATACATACTTGCATACTTAACATCCACTTACAAATGACAATACATGGTCTATTTATTTTTCAGGAATAATTACCATTCATAATAAAAGGAATTGTTTTCCTTTGGTTTGGATTAGGCTTGGGCAATTGAATAGGGCTACATGTTAACTTTGCATGGTTACTAAATTAATTTTGAAAGGAAGATTGTAGTATCATTACAGCAAATTTGCTGATGAAGTGTGATAAGAGGGATACTGCTCCTTCAGTTCAAGGACTCTGGACAGCAAGAACATGCCTGATATGCTCTTGCAAAGGCTTAGCAAGAAATGTAAGTTTTGGTTTTTTAGAAATATTTGGTTTAACTCAATGGTTTTCAGAGCTTGTGGAAATAAAAGCAAAAAGGTTACATTCCTTGATGTTCTTTCCTCTCTCAAATATACTCAAAGCTCCTTCCCTGTTCTCTTCTTAGGAGGCATTAATAGCAGACACCCAGAGAGAGTCTATTATAATCAGAAAACAATACATTTAATTTAACATATTTAGTTTTGTAAGTGCTTTTATTTGCTGTATTATAATCATGCCTATTATAAATGGACTGCCCTGTAATTATATTTACACTTACCAACCACTTTCATTGAATGGGAGACCATGGAGGTCACTGCACTGCAACCTCTGGGTATTGCAGACATTTTAAACATCTGGCACAGCATTATTAGAACTGTCACAGAGAACTAGAGAGCTTTGAGAACCTATTATCATTCATGTAGGTTATGACTGATGAGATGAGATGTGAGTGGGTTTAGAGAGATATCTTTCTTTTTTTTTTTTCTTTTTTTTCTTTTTTTTTTTTTTCCTGGAAGAATGCAGCACTATAAACACTGTGTACTTTTCCTGTCAATAAAAATTTGAAATTAGACAGGCTTAGAACATAAGATGTTTCATCCCTAACTATAAATAGCACACCATGTGTTATCTGCTGGGCTTTTCTAGGCTGATTCAATAAATATTAAAACTGTATAAAGCAAGTTGATGAAAATCAGTTTTTCTTTTCTTACCTGGTTGCACAAATTTTAGTGCCCCAAATGGACTTCTTTCCTATAGAGAGTATAGAAGCTTTTATATATATACACACATATATTTACATATATATATGTAAATACATTTTAATGTATATTTTTCTTCTATGTATGGTTTCTTCTACGTATTATATTTCTTCTTTTTCTTTTATAGATCAGTTTCTTCATGGAATTTCATGGATTCCATAGTGTTAAATTTGCTGTTTACTTGAAAACTGCTGCCAGCTTCAGGAACTTTGGCTCTGTTTCTAAACATGTGCTTAATTTTGTAGCAGAATGGAGATATTAAACCTACTAATATAGCTCAGCAGACCTGTAATTACTGTCTTGAGCTGGGGCTTTTAAGAGCAGCTAGTGAGGAAAGAACTCTGGAAATTGTTTACGGTAAATGTAAAGATAATAGATTTCACTTCCTAAGGGAAATAGATGGATGACAGTTGATTACTGAATACTAACACAATTTAACACAGTTTTCATTTAGCTTATTTGTATTTTTCTATTATGTAGTTGTTAGGAGTAGTTGTAATTCTGAAAATAACTGTACTTACTCTGGTTTTGGGAACAACTCGATTTCTCTTTGGCCATGGGTTCTAGCCATTACTTCACAATGCAGTTTTCCCTGGAAGGATGTATATAATTTGAAAGTAATAGACATTTAATGGCATTCTGCATAGCACAGAGTTTTAGCTCAGAATTTTTGTGTTGTGCCCCAGCAACAAGGGAAGGTAATACACACATGGAAATACAAGTCAAACAAAAGAGAAGGAGAAATAAGAAATTAAAAAAGTTGAAAGAAAATCATATCCATCTATTTCTCTGTTTACAGATTTGTTTGTTTTAAAAAACCTGTTTGCTGACACTTCTAGTTAGTCTGAACTCTTACTAACTATGAAACTAAATTATTTAGATACACATTATTGGAGAGAACAGAGTTGAGTTTGTGCCACAGTTTTTGCTGTGTCTTATCTTCACCCTTTGAAATCTTGCTATATCTTTATTGTAATCAAAATGAAATATATCATTAAACATCTGTGATTTTTCTGGGAGGGGAGGGGAGGTTAGGGAAAAGAAAGCAAACAAAACTCCTCATCTATTCCATGCTGTTTTCTCCTATTCATGCTACGAACACAACACAACAGTGCCCAACATTTTCTGCAGTGGAAAAAAAAAACCAAGTCCCAGGTTAGGTTATCTACAAGTTACAGATATTACAGAGTCTGGGTTTATGGATATTGTGTGTAGCTGGCACAGGCTTATGACAGATTAAAGACCACAAGATCAAGGGCCAAAAATTTCTTGCCAAATCCAAAAAAGCAAACCAGAGAACAGGGCTATGTGAAAAATAATTCATTGTGTCATATCTCCAACAAATTATCTGCTATTGGGTCTTATTCCACAGCTCAGTAAAATCACCCAGCGCGGGGCTTGAAGTCAACTTCGAACTCCAGGTAGTTTTCAGAATATCAGTATATCAAGAGACAGAAGACAGTTCACTGAATACAGTACAAGGCTGAGAGGCCAGAAAAAAAAAGTTATTTTGTTTCATTTATATAAGATTTAAAAAGTCTATTTTCTATTAGAAGTACCTCTGATGAGATTTCAAAAAAAGCAGTGCTCAGAAGCTCACTTATTTATTATGGATCATAGGGGATCATGAAAAGAATAAACTTGGTCAGAAATGAACAGGCCATCCTGCACAGGTGGGCAAGGTGAGCAAGGAGTGCAAGGGGCAGACAGGACAGGACAGGTGGATGCAGCAGTCTGGTAAAGGAGAGAAACTCATCATTAGGCACAGGTCATGCTGCAGACTTCTTAACTCACAAAGCAGGAAGAAATTGTCAGGTAGAATGTGTCTCTTGAGTGCTGTTAGCAAACAAAGGCTGTTATGTTGCAGTATTAAGCCCACGTGAGGTGGTGTGTGGGTGCTCCTGGGGTTTTAAACTGTAAATTATAGGGGCATACTAAACTGGTGTGTGTCTACACAGGTAGTTTCACTTAATTTAACTGTCAATCTAAATCATTTTAACATCATGCCTTTAGTTAAACCATTCATTCTGGGCAGCCTGCCTTTAAGACCTAGTCTTGCAATGAGTCCCTGATGGATTCTAGCTGAAGCTAATGGGGCTGTATGTGGTTGTAGGGTAGCAATTGCATAAAATTCATTAAAGGGCTGGGGCTTATTTGGATAAGGCCAGCCCTGATACTTATGCTTATGGGGAGTCTTCTTACATAAGAATTATTCCTTTCAACTTTGGTGGGACTATTTATGGGTTAAAGTATAGCTCAGCAAGAATTTGGTCTCAGTCAGGTGGAGATGTCTTTTACCTTGCTAAATGTATCTCATGCTGTTGAAATCAAGGTGACTACTATTACCTGTGGGCTGTTACTTGAATAGTGAAAGGTCTGGAGGAGTGAAATGCTTTTTTTGCTCCGTTTTCATAGACACTTGTTTTCAGAATACCAGAATGTCAACCATAGAGGAATAAAAAGAACCCCAAAAAAACAAAACAAAACCCCAACAAATTTAGAAATTATAATAGTGTTATAAGAGAAATAGATCTGAGAGAGAAAGAAAAGGAAAAAAAAATTCCAAAGCCAAAGCTCTATCATGTACCTTGGTAATAATCCTAGAAGGACTAGGAATAGCTCATGTTACAAACTTTATTTCTGGGTTAGAAGAAACAGTCAATTTTCTGCAGATGAAAGTGGTTAAAATCCAGATCCTATCCTAGTCTTTTACACTTGAATTCTGGGGAGCAAAGTGCCCCTGTGCAGAAATACACACACTGTATGACACAAATGTTATACAATCTTCTTAAAATTGGATCTGGGCACAAAGGTGTATGCTTTCCTGTCCAGGTGCAAGGCAATACAGCTGAGCTGATTAATGTCAATATCCAATCTACCCCTTTTAAGAGGCTGACAGATTATGCACAGCAGCATAATGAAATAAATGGAATTACTTATGCAAGTGCTTTCCCCCCATAAGGGCTCAAAACTCAATCTTGTCATGATTTCTTCCCCAGCCCTGATTTGCATTCTTAACAAGGGAGCTGTATCTGTCCCTATGATGCACTAACATTTCCAATGTGGAAAAACAGAGGACTGCTATTCACGGAGCAAAAAAGTGTTTTGCTTCAAATAACTCTTTTTTTCTCAGGTTTCGGCTCAGCTGCTTGTTGAATGGGTTAAATTGTAGTAAGGAGTGACAGAAATGAAAGAAGCCAGTATAAAATTGATACAAATAGCTATGGGAGCAGGCACAGAAGAGCATTATTGGGGTTGATCATTTGTACTGCAGACCATTAAGCATGGATACATTAAGCGTCTCACCTTTAAATTTTGCATTTCAGCTCTTAGGCTTGGAATGCAGGGATGCCATAATTTACTTAAGCGAGATATATTTTGTTCTTGTTTATACTGGAAAGAAAAAGATCCGGAAAATTACATTGACTACAGTGGAATTATACTAGATTTGCCTTAAATAAGCTATTTTTTTCCACGCTTTACAAAGCAACCTGGAGATAAGTGGACCATCTTCATGATACATAATCTAATCCTGGTATCTGTGGAGGGTATACAAAGAAAACCGATCCAGGGGTTGAATAGCTTCAGAACCAGAGATATTCGGCCTTTGAGAAAAAGGAAGTAAATCCATGTACTTTGATCTTATTGAGCTTTATTCTTTGATTTTTTTACCAGTGCATAAAGGTAATGGAAGGCATCAGAATACCTGTCCTGAATAATACTGAAAAAATCAGTCTCTCACAACTACTTTTACTTATCATCACACAAAGCCTGCTTGATAACATGTACGGCTATAAGAATTCAAATCTGCAGGATTCCATGAGCTTTCATATATATTAAACAAATCTTTCTGTCAAAGGGGATGTGTCTTCATAACATGGTGAAAGATTTAAAGTATCTGGGCCTCACTAAGGAGTCACTTAACACTTTAGAAAACTCATGCCTCCATCATGCTGGGAAAATAAATCACAGCATCAATTTTTAAAATCATATCCTGAAGTTCATTGATCACAGAAAGGTGAAGGAAAGACAAAGGGATGATCTTTGATTCCTAGATGTGTTTCATGTTACACAAGAAAATAAGATGAGATTTCACAAACGCATTCAGCTAGTAAAACACACTAGAGGAGAAATTACTAAGCTGAAGATGTATCAAACCTGAAGTAGGAATATCAACATAGAAGTTCATCATGGGATTTAATCATGTTGTATGAAGAAACAGAAGGACAAAACATCACACTGAGTTGCCTACTCCTTTTGCTGTAAGAGCAGGGTAAGATGGCAATACATTAAGTTCCAGAATTCAAAATGTCTCACTTCTTTGCCTTAGCTCGGCTGCAAGCTTTCAGAAAATCAAGTGATTTTGTCACTGGGCTTAATTCTGCATCTGTAGAATTTCTTGTCTAATTGAGCTACACAAGTATAAGGAAACACAGCAAGGTTCTTATCTCACCTGGAGCCTTTTAGTATTCCTGTAATAAAAATTATAAAATATATTGTCATATCCCCATTTTATCTGTTGAGAGGAAAACAATTTCCAACCAGCTGAGCTGGCATTGTTTGCCTTGTTCTGAGTGCCTATCTTTTCTAGACAGTGCAGTTACTATTGGCTCCGTACATACCTTCTGGTGTCTGTTTTGCCAATTTGGACACATAAGCACCTTTTCTGTGTTTGTTGTTAGTATTCAACTTGATTCCATGTTAAGCCTGTTTATTCATCTTACATATTAAATGACAAAAAGCCAAAAACTTTCGCAGATGGAAGGTTTCCTGGTGTGTTTTCTGTCTTTTTCAGGGTGTTGATTTCTGAAAGCCAGGAAATACACCATCTCTGCCTTTTCTGGGGCAGTCCATAGCCAATGGGTACTGCCTGCAAATGCTCCAGAGGCAAACACCTTGTTAGATATAGCTGTATTTAACTGATCCACGGGTTAGTTGGAACAGATTGACAGAGCGGTGCTTGTGATAGGAACCAGGGGGTGGGGGGGAGCTGAAGGAAGGAATGTAAAGGGAAAAGAGAAAGAAAAGAGCCTCTACACTCTCTAAAATACCTGATAGGCCTTATTTCATGCTCTGTTGGGTAGGTTGGGCAGTAAAGAAGTAAGAAAGTTTTCTTGTGTTCGGAACTGTCTGAAGTTGTTTACCTATAATTCACAAGCTGACAATCACCTTAAGTCTGCGTTTCCTCTTTTCAGAGCTATTAATTTAGGTTATTTTCTGCAAATTCTGGAGTCTGATTCAAACAGAAAGTGGGGAGAATGCTTCATAACTTTCCATCTAAAAAGTACAATACATACCCCTCCAAATCTTATCACAGAACCAGGGGTTTGAAAGGGCGCTGACATCCTGTTAACAGAACAGCTAACTTGCCCTTGCCATATGCTGGATTGCAAACTTTGAATAGAATTTATAGTCTTACAGAGACCTATTCCAGCACATGGATCCTGACATTTCCAAAGGGCCTTGCATAACTCCACACACACACACACAGGTAACGAAAGGTGAATACAGCTAACAACTACTTTTCCACCGATAATCTACCTATGTCGTTGCCCCAGTCTGAGTTCTCCCAATGCTGTTTCTTTCCCATACTGCTGACTTCCTTCTCAGTCAGTTCATGCACAGGTAATTTATTTTCTTTTTTTAAATCTTGTGTGATTTCTCACTTCTGAATTTTACCCAGATTTACTCATATTATGTTTGTTTTTCTTCCTGTAACTGTCATAAGGAGTAGCACAACACACTTCTTCCCCCTTTTGTCCTCAGTGAATGCAGGGAAGCCATGACTTTCACGTGGCACTGGCCAGACATAGGTACATGTTCCCTTGAACTACTCAGGTGATATGAAACACAGCATGGAAATCCCTTCAATCTGCATGTGTGCAATGCAATTAATTTGATTTGTAAGGTTAAAGGCTTGCGGTGTATTAAGCATGGTAAACAGTAGGAGTTTTATCAGTGTTCAGTAAATACAGTGTATCAACAACAAGGAAAAGCCCTGCATATATCTTTATTTCACCTGAATTTACAGTAAAGAAGAATTCTGCTTAATTGTAATAGAATATGCACAAACCATAGCTGTCTAGAGAATGTGAGACCTATGCAATGTTTCAGATTATGAGACTGCAGACTGCTACGGTATTAATTGGGGCATATAGTATTTGCTTTTTAGTATTTACTTTATTGGAAATGGTATTTTGTTACTTGTTCAGTAAATGCAGATGAGCTTTCTTGTCTGTGCAATAAAAATACTTCTCATTGTAAATCAGCTTAAGTCAGTCTTACATTATTGTTGTTTATTTCCCCTCTTCTGAATTTCTCCTCTAATGAGATGTGGTGAGAGATCACAAGAAAGAATAGGAGGAGTATAAAAGAGAAAGAGAAGATGCTGATTCCAAGCCGTATAATTACAAATGTCTTCTTGTAGGAGGAACCTGTCTTCTCTTTGATTTCACGGATGGTTGGGATTTTCCATTTGAGGTTATGGGAACAAATGTGCTGGCTTGTCCAGAAATGTCTCTTCTTCTTGACAAGGGCTTTGCCCTAGAATGTGCTAAAAGGACTTAAAAAAACTCCTCAAGATTCTATTTTTTACTGCTGTTTTAAGCCATTACAGATGATCTATCTTGCACCTTTTATGCAGTATGGCTATTATTTATGCATGAAACAAAATTGTACAGGTTTTGTATGGAGAAGGGGGATATTTCACTTTCTCTTCTCTTGTGCTTTAGGTCAGCATTCACAGCCTTTTCTCCAAAGTTCATTGCTCATGCTGTGCAATCTTATATCCTCACCCAACATCCACTGCAGCAGAGAAATCCATTCTACCAATAATTTATTTTGTACCTAAGTATGTATATCAGGCTAGGATCATTCTGTCCTTTCTCCAAATCCTTAGTGGTGGCAGTACAGGGATAAAATACACTAACCACTTATCTGACAGGGCAACAGTGTGTTCATTAAAAACTTTCCTTCTTTCCAGTAACTAATTAATTGCTTTTACTTAGAGTGCAGGTAGCTTAAATTGATACTTGAGAACCAGACATATTTAAATAACAACCAGATCATTTCTAAGGGAAAGCTCTTTCGTAAAAAATTATTACAAACCAGCCAAAATAGTCCCTTCTTTCTTCTAGTCTTGCTTTCTGTAAGTCTACAAGTTACATTCAAGCTGAACAAAATAGAACCGATAGTTCCTTCTAGAAATTACTAGAGATTCTAATTAGAGTTGGCATTGGGTGGGGGTTTTAATGCAAAAATTCTCAACACTGTTTTTTGAGCACTTAAATATTGTTATTTGCCAACTTTGCTTGCAGTTGAAATGAGGCTGGAAGCTGACTGCAGAGTCTTATTTCATTCAGACCATCTCCCAGCTAGTGCCATGTAGGGACATTCACATTGAATATACAGAAATTACTATGCAGAAATTCCCATTTTGTTGCTGCCTCCTAAACTTGCTTGTTTTGATTTTGGTTTTTTTTGTTTGTTTGTTTTGTTTCTAAAGAGTCCCTTTCCCACGAGCCTAATTTCCATTCTGGTTTTCATTAATGTCTGTAAGAACAACGTTCTTTCTGCACTGAGAATGCTGCTGGCTCTGCTGCTGAACATCTTCACTCAGAAATACCTGCAGGAACCAGGCATCCTCTGCTCAGTCACACAGAGCAGATTCAAAGTCTATCAAGTGCTTGCAGATTCCTTTTTCATCCGTACAACCAGTAACGTTTTCTTTTGGCAGCACCGTTAATGCTTTGTTGAAGTTACTGCTATCACTTCTTCAGTTTCATATTAAAAATCAAAAGCTTTGTTAAAACACTGCAAGTAATGACTACAGTTGCTTCCAAGTGCCTAGCCTCCTTCTAATCATCAATTTTTGTTAACAGTATAATATCAAACCAACAAGTCTTTACATTAAATTTAAAACCAAACCAAACAAAAAATCAAACAGAAAAAAAAAAAAAAAAAGAAAACCCACCAAAAAAAAACCCCCAAACCCTAAAATGCAAAACCCCACAGACATTCCTCTAAGTAGGCATTACCTGCCCTTACCAGGTCAAAAACAGACAAGAAGTGATGATAAAGAAACTTGAGAGAATCAGAAAGTCAAGAGGAAAAAAAGATGCAAAGATATTTAAAGACTTGTCCACGATCATACAGCACACTGTTAACTGAACTGGCAATAGCATCTAACTTCATGCCTCCCACCAATCTGTCTTCCAGACCAGCACAGTCAACTATATATTGATAGTTAGAATTAAAATAATTATGTCATATAAGTAATGAAATCATATATTTCCTGAGTAAAAAGATCAGCAGTAGGTACAATCTGCTATTCTCCTGCTTATTAATGCTTCTATGACAATATGGCTGGAAGTCATAATTTTGAAAATGGTGGGAATACAATATGTTTTGTAGCTTTAGCAGTTTTTTCAGAACAGCTGCATGAGGAGTCTTAGTAAGCCTGCGACTGAAAGTTACTTGAATCAGGAAAATAGAGTCACACATCTCTGCCTTATTAACTTTTAACAGTTATTGGTTTCATTTCTAATTACATACACTGGTGAAGTGGATGTGCAGTCTCTTGACAATTTAATGTACATTTTTTTCAATAATACCACAGAAGCAAGATTCTCAATATTGTCACATTACTGTATTTCAACTGTGATCAGAAAGGACTAGGGCTGCCTCCTTTCACTTTGATATTCAAGTGGCATTTAACCTGAATCTAGCACAACACTGTTAGATGAGGTAGAAGATTCCACTGTGCTAATAGTATAAGGGCACGGGGTTTAAGTACATTATATATTGCACAACAATCTCACTTTTACAATTAAAAAGGCCATATATATATATAGCCATAGTATTTTCCACTGATGAGTCAACTATTTTATTAGTCCTTTTCTCCGGAGGTTCTTGTTATGATATAAACAATTTCTTGTTTCTGTTAGCCATAGCTTGTATTGTGGTATGCATGTATAGGTAACACACATGGCTTTATGCATATTTCTGTAAAATGATAATTCTATTTAGTATGCCCAGTGTGTAATTCAGAGTAATCTAAGCCCCAAGCAGTTTTAATCTGCTCTTTTAAAAAAAGAATCTCAAGAAAGGTGCTTCTGCTTGTGATACTTCAAACGGTCTTCAAATTATTCCCCTTGCCATGCCTTCTTGCTACTGTGTTATCTTAATAGTTCTGAAAGAAGGGGACGGATTCTCAACTATTTTGTAGAGCAAGAGCTGTTCTGCCTGTATCATGTGTCTGTGTCAAGCAATAGCTATAGGTCCTATCTTTTCCCGGATCAGTCCATAACCAATATTCTCCTAATTAGCCTTAAGACTTTTCAACCAGTCTGAGCTGAATGAGGTTGCCAGGGTGCAGAATGAAATTACACAGCCTTCTCCAGCTTTACACAGAAGGAATGGGGCACATAGCATTTAGTATGTATAAATCAGCAAGAATGATGCACCTGAAATGTGGTTTGAAAAGGGCAGCAGCCTCTTAAAAGCTTTGGAAGCTAACTTTTAACTTTGGAGAGAGGCTTGAATGTTGAGATTCAGCTTGTGGTATTATTAGCGGGATTATTGTACCCATTATCTCCCTTTTTTCCCCATGTGCACAAAAGGCCCATAACTCACCAGCAATGTGGCCAACGTTAAGAATATTCTTGAGAGCTGAAGAGACATATACATTATTTACTCTTAAGAGATTTTGTTTATTCTTGAAAGAGATGTTTCTTTTTATTGTATGTCCTCAGACTTTACTTGAATTGGCATATACCTTGAAAAATGATCCTGTATATAAAGTTGTACAATTAACTTGTAGTAGTATTTAAATTGTAACTAAGCAATACATAGTACTGATTTTTCCTTTTGTGAATACAGCTGATTCCCACATAACAAATACGAGGCATTTCTTTGCAGTATCACAGCAATCACTTAATGAAAATACAATCACAAACTATACTACAAAGCAATTATTTAATGAGTTGGACGTGACAAAAAAACCTAGAGGTGCTGGCAGCTAGAAGCCAATTGGCGTGTTAAATCCATACAAATTGCATAATGGAACAGAAATAGGTATTATGCATTTATTCTTAAAGGAATTTATTTTCATAAAGGAAAAAAATTGTATCAATTTCCTTGAAGTCTACCTAGTCATCTCAAGGTATACTAGATTTTTTCATTTAATTTTAAAAATACAAGTGCAAACCCTAGAAACTGACCAAATGCACTGTCTTTTAGGGAGGAACTGTTTTAATTTTTATATTTTGGGCACACATGTAAGCCCGTTTTTCTTCCCATTTCTTATTTCAGCTGCGATCAGTTCAGTTTTAGATTGTCTGCCTATCAATTCAGTACTGCTAGCAAGAACTTCTTTCAGTTTCTAGAAAGCTGATAAGATCTATATAGCTCTGATGGACTCTGAAGTCTGAAGTATGTTCCTTTTACACTGGAAATTAACTAATATGTAAGAATGAATAGTGAAGTGTGAATATTTTTCCCTGTGTTTTTTTCTTCTTTATGTAGAACTGTAATTAAAAAAGGAAGACAGTGAGATTAAAGAGCACTGGTCAGTTATCAACATGAAAAAATGCATCCCTGGATTAATTCACATCTTAAAGGCAATCAGGTTTTTGCATTAATTTTATCTATTATTAATTCTATTATTTCTTTACTGGTTTTCCCAGAAGCCTAGAGATACAGAGTTTATAAATCAGTCAAGGCATGTGCAAGGTATATATATGTGCTGCACACACAAATTTTCTAGCTATCATCTCATTGTAAATATTTGCATCCATATATGAACACCACTTGCTGACTGCCTGTATTAGTACACAGAAAATTAATACAGAAACCAGGCATTGCATTGCTGTTACCTAAAGCTACACGACAAGAGTTTTGAAGACTGCACAAAACCATCAGTATGGTTGTTAACTTCTCCATCAAATCCTGGCCTAGACTTGCATTAAGCAAAGCACTTCAAAATGTTTTCAACTTTTAAACATTGATTTAAGCCCATTCCTTTTGGAAAAGCAGTTAAGCAGGACTCAGGTCAATGGAAATCTGTGCTATTTAGTCATGCCCACAGAGTTCAGCATGTAGTTGAATGGTCTTCCTAACCTGGGACCTTAGGAAATACTACTGAAAAAACTGTAGGTACTCTGTCCTTCCTGCTAAGGTATGGCTCTGTTCATACTTTACTGTGATTTAAAGGATTATTAACTTTATCAACTTTTAACATCTTCCAAACTTCATGAAAAAGTCTAGATGTTTTCTATAGTTCTTTAAGTGAGATTTTGTATTAAATTATAATGCAACCTACAGCATGTCCACATCTGCTAGTTAGATGCCTTAGTAAAATCATCCAATCAATCTAAGAAGATTCATTTTAGTTTCACCTTAGAATACAAGATTCATTAATGACACAGAAGTTTGAATTTGGTTAATTAGTTGAATGATGGTCATCCATGTCTATCACCACTGGCAGATAGCTGGAGTAGTTAAATCCAGGAAAATAAATTCACTTTCAACACCAAAGTATTAATCAGCTCAGGAAGGCTTGTTGAAGTCCTGAGAAGCACCACATGGGTGTGAAATAAAGATGTCCTAGAGCTGTTGCTCTAATTGAGGGTCAGATTTACAAGGTGGAATTCATGGCTTTAATGATGGGCAGTAATCTCATGTGACAATCTGGTTTTCTGTGGCATTTATTTATTTACTTCAGAGAAAAGGAAACAAAGACTTGCATTCTGATACTTTCACACTATCTGCTGCCTGAAAAGAGTCACTTTTCAGAAGAATTCACACTGTCTTAACATGAATGCTCCCTGTAGCAGTACACTCACAAACAGGCAACAAGGGGGTTTATGCAAGGAAATGTTACTCAGAAAGGCAGCGAGACTGCATGCAGAAACTCTGCAAGATGTACTTATTGAAAATGTTTCTTCTTATATGCAGAGTTCTTATTCATTCTTTTCATATATTCCAAAGGCTTTTAAAAGCTGCACACTTCTCAGTGCAGTGTTTGGCAGACCAGATCTCAAACATTGCTAACAAAAATTTTTGCTGAGATACCATAGTTTGTTAGATTTAAGGATGGTCAGAATAACTTAGATTTACTAGCTTTTCCATTCTAAGCAAATCTATTAACTGTTTTCACACCTCTCCATAATAGATTGATTATTGTAAGCAGAAACTTACCAATGTGGCACTTAAAGTACATTTTTGGTATGTATATAACAATACAACTCTTTTCACAAATACCCTAGTGATCATAAATTTAACATATTCTATAAATTTAGCTTAATATCTAACTACAAACTAAACTTACCTGGAAAGAAGACATGTGAATTTGTAAAATTAGAGACATTGATTCTTGTGAAGTGAAGCGAAAAAGAAACTGGTATCTAAGAAGAATAATGGTACCTAAGACTGTATCTTATGTAAGTCTACTGTATTTGAACAAACTAAAATGACTGAGAACTGAAATCTATTTTTTTTCTGGTATACATAACAGGGTAAGATAACTGTAAGAAATTCCTAACCAGGTTCTTGATTCTTCACACACCCTATCAAATGCCGTTGTGACGCCCATAAGCAATTTTTATCTGCAAATCAAAAAAGTAGTGTCAAATATTTGTAGTGTGACAAACAAATAAAATTAGATGTATTTTTGCATTTTACCATGCACTATTTAACAGTTCCCCTAAATATTTAAATGGTCTCATTATCACTTTGTATGACAATGTGGGTATTCCTGTTAAAATCAACTTCTCCAGATTGCCAGCACAATAAACTTCATTTTTGTACTATAAGGATTCAAAGGAACATATGACTTGAACATACTCTAACCCCTTCAGAGCAGGAAGAAATGAAATGACAAATATTTCTTCTCATCCCCTCAGGAAATTAATGTCTTTCATGAGCAATTTTTTTTAGGTAAATTTATTTAAGCCTAAATCCATAAAGATAATGCATATTTAACTCTTAATTCCATGCTTCACTAATAATGGATAATCATATACCTTAATGGATCTGGAATTTAGAAGCCTAGTAAGGCAAGTGTTTACTGACTCCTAAACCAGAGGCGCTTTTGAAAATTTCACGATGCATGTATTACATGTCACTGTAATATATGAAAATGCATAGTTAGAATTATAAATGAATTAGCATGATGTTAAATATGGTTCTGCACTGTAGCATATAAAAATTGTATTTAGACACTTTTTGACAGACTGTGGTTAATCTTAAAATTCCTTTGGGACTTTTATGTGATCAGTTCTAACCCCTGCTTTAACACCATTGACATATTATGATACACACATGGTCCCAGAGCAGATAAGGTTTTTGTAAAGATTTGGGATGTCCCAATAGAGTAAATTATTACACTAATTCTGTTATATTTACTATTTGCATTATAGTAGTGGGACTACTGCCAAGTCACATAGATTTGAAACTATTTTAGGATAACCCTCTCCATATTTTTATGCTTCCACTTTTTAATAGAGCTGGGAAAGAGGTTTAGGGAAATATTATTTTTAATCCAAACTTTGTCAGCTTGTAGAGAAGGATTCACTATGGTCAGTCTTCAAGCAGCAATTCAAGGCAAATATTTTTTTCATCCAAACAAGTTTACAAAATGTCTCTGTGTCCTCTGTGAGGAATTTGTTATTTGTAACTTCCTGATTCACAGTTTTGCGCAGTATTTCCCTATTATTGACAGAACTAGGTCTTAAAACAAAAAAAAAAAAACAACTCAAATCAAACAAGACATAATGCATAAATGGTGATACCCATGGACAATGGTAGAAAAAAATACTTTGGGAAACTGCTGTGCAATGTATCTTACTGTAGTTTCCACTTGCATTGCTAGTTTCAACTTTAGTTCAGTTTTGGTAAGTGGTGTTTTTAAAGTGAAGCAGAGGCCTGAAACTAGGAGTACCACCCTCGAGGGCATTCAAAATGAAGGTTTATACATAAGATGTATGCTTTGCATTGAGATTCAAGAAAGTAATATTCCTCAAAGTCTGATCTGAAGCCAATGAGACTCTGTCAGCTTCAGCAGAGTCTGGTTAAGTTTGGTTTTGAAAGTAAAAAGTTATTCCAGGTAAGGGAGAGAAAAGCAGGTTTTGCGACAGAATTCCTAATCTGTACCTGTTCAACTTTGTAATGTGCCTAATTACTTAAACCATCTTGCCAAAAGTAAAGAGAATTCAATATATGTGCATGTAGTTGCAATTGATAAATTCCCCAATGACAATAGATTTATTCAGTTACTAATGGATTTTCACTAGACATCGTAGTAATAGAGTCTGTCCCATAATCTAATAACTGATTAATTATTACATCTTTTTTCCCCAATATAATAATTTATTATAGATTTAATTTAAAATAGATTCTTGAAAATCATTGCTTTTGCACTACTAATTCACCAAGAAGTTTCATGAAGATGATGAAATTTCCATGTGTTGTTTACTACATTTATTGAAATGTAGGGTTTTTTGTAGAATTTGCAATAGGTATTCAAAGCAGGCAAAAAAGTTGCTTATTTTAATTTTATTCCATATACTTTACAAGAACATTGAAGGTATTATTTTCAAAATAATAATCCAATGCATAGTCAGTGGGAAAATTTGACCCATGTAGAGGTTCAAAAACAATGGTATAAATACATCAACTTGTGTCAAAAAAAGCGCAAATTAAAGTATATAATACTTTTTTATTTTTTCTACTTTATCAGAGCAATTAACCATATGCTTTAACTATATACTTAGGGGGTTTGGTTGTACAGAAAAGATATGTCAATATTTTGGTGCTTTAAAATGAGTGGGACCATGTTCATTGTGTGCTTGACCTAGGTAAATATCATGCATGACATAGAATGTGTATACATGTACATAGAATACACATGTACATACACATTTATGTATTCAGACCATATAAAATTTACATTTTCATCTCTGTTCTGAAAGAATGAAAGTCAAGCCATAATACAGTTCATTTAGATATATTCCGTGATTGAAATGGACTGGAATACTGTGGTGTGTAATAATAATAATAACCTTCACGCTTCATCATTTTCTCCAGCAAAGAATGTGAGTAGAAGACACCTGGGGACCTCTAATTTTTTTTATAAGTATGTCAACATGTTTCTTTTTAGCAGTGGTTACATATTTTAATGTAAGTCAAAGATTCTTGTACATAATAGTGTGCAACTACATTTGATCTCTAATTATGCATTTGAGCATGTACAAATGGTATATAAAATGACAAGATGGGGGAGGGATAAAGGAATAGAATAATTTAAATGACATTTCACTATATGGGTTCTTTGTGTGTTCATTTAGAGTAAAAAAAAAAAGGTTTTAAATCAATTTGCTCTCTTGTAATTGCAACAAGCAGTAGACTTTGTTAGGATTTGATCTTAATGCTTTATGTCTATGTCTTAAAGCAGTACAATCCTTGTCTCTGTATAATTCCTGCCTTCCTTCCTGACTCCTGCCTTCCTTATCTAATTGTCTGTGGCCTCCTAAAATGAGGGAAATGAGGGAAATAATGGTTCTTTTAATGCTACCTTGCCTGTGATGTTTGGGGGACATGAGAAGAGAATCCTTACCCCAGGAGTTTGGTTCAGAGCATGTAGAATCAAATTCCAATTTCCAGACAAGTTGAAATGACTTGCTAATAATAGAAATTAATTACAAATTAGAAAGACTCCCAAGGCTGTTTCAGACATACTGAATGAACAAAAGAAAAAGGGAAAAGGGGAAAATGAAACAAGAAAGTCCTTGAAAATAATAACTTCCAACTCTCTGTGTAACTTTAAATGTTAGATCGAGGGTTTCCACTTGTGGCTTCCTTCTGGGTATATGATACAATCTTGCTCTAACAAAGCACTTGTGATTTCTTTTCACTTGAATTAAAATAAGACTTTTAAAGGAAATACACATCCAAAAGGGTAAACATATCTTCTGTTTCCTTGAGTTTGTATGTAATCATACACTCAAACTGTGAGTTCTGTTTAATTTAGGAATAGGACTGGATATATTAAAAACATCTTGGCTGCGGAAAAGAACTCCTTAACTTTATGGTTTGTGATTTTTTGATGTCTTATGAAAACAAAGTTATCTATGAAAGACCATGAACATATGACAAATTATTTATGCCTTACTATATCATGACTTACAGATTTCATTTTTATTCATGACAGAACACAAACAACATTAAGTAACTTAAATGACCAGTTGTGTAATATTGTCATTAGTAAGCATCTGGATTAAAATGCTCATAAAAAGCCCCATTGTTTTTTTTTCCTGAATTGCTTAAAACCACATTTTTCATGGGAGGGTTTGTGAGTAATTAAAGAACAATACAGTCAAATTCCTACTAAATAAGTGTTTTTTATAAAACAGTAAGAGTGAAAAGAATGTTGTGATGTTGAAAAACAGCAATAGTTCTAGATTTTGTCTGGCAAATGCAGGGGGTTTTTTCACCACATTATCCAACTCTATGCCATATATCATACATAATTCACATTAAAAACTATAGGAAGTGAAATTTTAATTTAAAATTTCTATTTAATCACTGTTAGACAAATCAAGAGATTCTTTCTAGAAAAGACTTATCAGTCTCTTTTAAGCTGAAAATTTCCTAGAATCAACAGCTTCACATAACCTCTCCCCCAAAACAACACAGTCAGTAGACAGGCACATATTCATATTTTCTGTTAAAGAAAAGTAAAAAGAACTCTGCAAACTTCCATTGTATTGCTAATGTGCATTTCCATTATTTTAACCCATTGTTACTACAACAGGGATAATGGAATTGAAAAAAATAAATTTATTAATAGAAGTTGATAATCTGTCTGTGAATGTCAGGTTAGTTACTATTGATCTTAATAAATACAGATATTACAACATCCTCTAACAAAAAGAGGGCTTTTTGATTGACTTGCAGAAATAATTTTAATATTCCCATGGCACAAGAGTATTACAGGATTCTAAATATATGTAATCTAGATTTAATACACTTCAAAATGTACTTATTACTAGTAATGTCATGCTAGAAAAGTAGACTTAAAAATGGAATTTTTCTGTGAAAACCGTTGATTGAAATTTTGTCTTTAGAAAATCTAGGTGAAAGGTATTGTGCAGAAAACACAATGCTGTATTTAAAAATATGTATTCCTGTCCCTTATTTTATCTGTGTTAAGGCATTTCACTTCACCACATCTGGTTTAAATGGGGGTAATTACATTGTTCTACCCTGTAAAATGCTTTGTAGTCTGCTGAAGAACTAAGCTTTTTTTGGCCTCTGAGATTTCCTGTGCTTTTGTAGTGTTTCATTGGAGCTGTAATTCAGGTTTTTCTCATCCTCTGTTCCTTTCTGCTGATGAAATTTTTTGTTAGAATTCAGTAGCATGGTGTGTTTCTGTAATGGAGTTACTAATGAGTCTTGTAACTACTCCAAAATTAATTCTCTGAAATATTTTCTTTCTCTGTGTTTTACAGTTGACAGTTTGTTTCTGTTCTGGACATGAAACACTAGTTATAATACCATGTAAAAATTTCAGTCACTCATATTTGAGAAAAAAAGTAAGAATGCAGAGTAGAAGCAGTACAGAAAAGGGATATAACACACAGGGGGATGATAGCCAAGTAGATAAAAGATGAATCTTCCAGATGAAATGAGAAGGGTGGGTTTGTTTCTTTATTTAACATAACAAAATAAATTCTGAAGGAAAAATGCCCACTGTCTCCAAATGCTTCAGGTAAATGATCATCAAAGAAAGAGAAGAGCTATCTGAGTAAAATGCTGAACTGACATACTGAACCTGTGGAAGAGTATTTGTGAGGAAACTGTAGTGAGGAAAGCAATGTAGCTGGTAAAAGTAAAAGGTACTAGGTGAGTTACTAAAGACATAATATGGTAACTCTCAATATAAGATAAGTGATTCAAAAACCTAGGAGGCTCCTTCGACTTCTATACTGTTTGAATTGCAAACTCTGAGACTTTCCTGCTGAATGGAAGTTACATTTTTCAAGTAATTCTAGTGAAAACTGTTTTAAGATACAGAGGTTTTAAATGGTTTTCTCTTTAATTGCAGAAAGAATTTTCCAAACAGAGGGCTTTGTATAGAGAAAAGCCTCAAATTTCAGTTTCTCCATCTTTTTCAGACCCCTAATGTACAATTTTAGTGAGAAATTATGTAAACAATCAGTGTTATTCCAGTAGCAATTTGGAAATATTTTGTAAAAAGTTGCAAAAGGACTGCAGATAAATGAAGTAATAAATGAGTAACTTAATACATAAGAGAAAATAGAATAGCTGGTTGTGTTTTGGTCCATAAAAATAGGTTAAATTCATCAGGCAAGTTATTGGTTGTGAATTATTCACTATGTTCTACTGGCTGTAATTCTTTTTGCATTTAATTACAAGGGGCTACAGATTACTTAGAGGTCTTGTAATGCATGTGCATGACTGCCAAGACCACTAATGGAAATTGCATGCCATTGCTGAGAGAAAAGTATACACTTCAGTAATTACATGTGGTACTCTAAATGCAGATGCAAAACTAATTATCATAAACTGGTACTCTGCATATTGAAATGCCGTATTGGCTCAATGCATCAGCTTTCCCTTCCGAAGATCATCAGGACTCAATATGTAGTAGTTTTCTCGTGAAATAAGATTAAAGGTCTCTGAGTAGCTTCCTTTTGTTCTTAGAAAAAAAACAAGGTACTGTGTGAGTAACTCCACAGGGAGTGCTACATTCATTATTACACTAGAGAGAAGAGTGTTACTGGCTGAAGTATTTTGGTAGAATTGTAAAGGATAATCATATAACACTCGGGTTTAGCTACTCTTATTTGTCACACTTTCATGACCACTAAAATTTATATAGCAGAGCAAGGAAACTTAAATTCACAAGAGGTTTATTCACATTCTCCTCCTGAAATTTCAGTAACAGTGGAGCCTTGAAACTATGACCTTGCAAAGAGATGAACAAATAAAAAAATACAGAGAGGAAAAAAAAAATTGTCTATGTGTCAGAGATAGGATTGGATATCCAGCAGGGCTATGAACTGCAGCAGTGAATGATTCCTTGCTGTAAAGTAGTTTTAATTTGTGGTCTTTGATAGTGGCAGTGATCCAAACCTGGCTGAAACTTCAGCATTTCTCCAACATAAAATGTGAAAGTGAACGTTTCCAAAGATATTTGGTCCTTCTGTCACACCTGGTTATTGCATTTCCTTGTTATACATTGGCTAGCACTTTTAGACCATTGCTGCATAGAACTAGCCTATCTTTTTCCCGTTTTTTTTGTTTTTTCTACACTATCTTGACTCTCAGTTTAACCCTTGACTTCTCTCAACTCTGTATGTCCTTAAAAAACCCTTCAAAATGCTATTTCAAATTTATGAAATAATAGTTAACACTAATGTCTCACATTATTCTTTTAAATTCATGAGGTATGCATGGAGAAATTTCCTTGTTTGCAATTTCTGGTTTAATTTGTGTTTTGCGTTATCTTAGTTACAGTAGACTTTTACATACAAGGAAATTAGAAAGCTCACTTTAGAAGAATAAAGCTGTACAGTTAGGTCTTATCTTGTAAATTCTTCATATATGTGAATAATTTAAAATATAAGAATACCTGTCCTATTTTTGATGCAATGCAATTTTGGGGCAATATGACCTTGAACATTAAATGTGAATATATTTATAATTTAAAATATTTGTTTAAAATGATGACTTAAAACATTCTGGTGAACCATCATGGGATATTTCCCTCTCTATAAAACTTCTTGAGGTTCCACACATTTTACATTTTTATTTTTTAATTAGAAACCAATGACCAATTTGTGTCTCCATGTGCATTTCTTTTTTTTTTTATTGGATATCCTAAATATAAATCCTAGCATATTTTAAACACAGTTTTAAATTTTTATTTTTTGTCAACCATAATTAACCTAAATAAACATAAGAAGTCTTATTAATCCATTTAAGCAAATTAATATTCCTAGGTAAATATTTTTTCTCCCATTAATAGCTTCCTCATAGTGTTCTGGATTCTTTCCCTTTTGCAGCATTTTCACATACAGCGACAGCTAAGCACAAGAGTTCAGTTCATAATCCATTAGACCTTCACTAATGACTTGTGAAAGTGGCCATTCCCTATTTTCAGTTTTTCAGACATTGTAGCTGTTTAAAACTTCACTTTTGCTATCTGTGCATCTCCACTGTTTTGCTTGCACTTTTCTTGATTGCAGCTCATCATAAAATACTTTTCTGTCTTGTGAATGTTGATGTTTCCAGATTCTGCTGGGTCTGTGTAAGTTACCACACTTTTCTCTGCATGCTTTTGCAGTTTTCCCTGAAGCCTTCTCTAAATATTTACTGTTTGCTGGTTTCTTCTCCCACTCATCAGCAGCTTACCTATAGGTACCTCTGATTTGCCTTCCCAGCTTTCTGTCTGAGTAAGTTTTTGTAACTTGACACAATCTGATAGTTCCAAGTTTATGCCCCTGTGTTTCATCAGTCTCCTCTGTCACCATGGATTCTTGGATCACCATCTGATCTCTGGTGCCAAAATACTACAGTTGTATTTCTGATTCCTGAATTTCAAGTCAGTGACAAAAAGAATGTTAAAGGATTCTATTTTTGCAGTCCCATCTAAAACTTCTAGAAGTTCCACTCTTCATGAGTGTTGTGGTTTAACCCCAGACAGCAACTAATCACCACACAGATGCTTGCTCACTCCTCCCCCGTGTTGGGATCAGAGAAAGAATTAGAAAAATAAAAGCATGAAAGCTCGTGGGTTGAGATAAAGACAGTTTAATAGTAAAACAAAAGCTGTGCACACAAGCAAAGCAAAATGAAGAATTCATTCTCTATTTCCCATGGGCAGGCAGGTGTTCAGCCATCTCTAGGAAAGCAGGGCTCCATCGTGTGTAATGGTTACTTGGGAAGACAAATGCCACTACTCCAAACGTCCCCGTCTTCCTTCTCCTTCCCCCAGATTTATATATTGAGTATGATGTCATATGGTGTGAAATATCCCTTTGGTCAGCTAGGATCAGCTGTTCCAGCTGTGTCTCCTCCCAGCCTCTTGTGCACCTCCAGACCACTCACTGGTGGGGTGGTGTGAGAAGCAGAAAAGACCTTGGCTCCGTGTAAGCACTGCCAAGCAATAACTTAAAATGTTCTTGTATTATCAACACTGTTTTCTGTACAAATCCAAAACACATCCCCATACTAGCTACTATGAAGAAAGCTAACTCCATCTCAGCCAAAACCAGCACAATGAGATTGCAGCTCTTCTCAAACTCTTTCACTACTTTTCAGAGGTGATCTTCTCAACCTGACTTATTTGCATGTTATGAAAAAGTGGTAATATGACGCACTGCAATAATCTGTAAAAAACATTTTTGTGTGTCTTATTAAATCAAGTTAGTTTATCTCTATATATAGGTCATATTTTTTCTTGTATATTTTCTGATTACATCCACCGTGCAAAGACCAAGTTCATAAAGATGTATTTGTTGCTCCAGCTCTTATTTCTTCTCTCATACCCAAATTTCTTTTCTTTTATTCTTTATTTCATTATAAGTTTTTTTCCCTCTCAAGCTCCATTTCTGGTTCATTGTGCTCTTTTAATGCCTAAAAAAAATGACATCCTTAACTTCACATACTTTTTTACTTTTGTGTTATTTTCAAACTTTTTTTTAAGAACTCTAACAATCTGCACATGGAGACTCCTGGGGAAAAAAAGCTTATGCTTCTTTATGTCTCTGACATGTTTTAGCGAACTCAGAGTGATTCACCATGCTCTTAGCTATGCTGTTAATAAAGGGTGAGAAGAAGTATTCCATATGCCACAGGTCCCTGGGAAGCTACTTATATGCATGAAGTTAGATGGAACTTTTACTAAACTGAAGTCAACTCCAACAGACTATATCTATAAGGAGTTCTTCATAGCATTCCAGAGCCACATATGAGGAGGAAATCTTCCTTAAGAAAAGAATGAGAGGGCCCAGAGAGATGAATTCTGGCCCTAAACAATCTACCACACAGGAGAATGCAAGCAAGGAGTTACCCTCATACATCAGCAAACAACAGAGTGGTGTGTATCTGTATAAAGCACCCCATACCTGCAGCAGGAACTGTTTAAGTATCTTATTCATGTCAAATATTAAAATGGAGATGTTTCTGTAATGATTGTCATGATTATTTACCAGCTGCTCACAAGAAAATTCATTGCCATGAAAATTTAACCAAATAAAGTAAGTTAGCCTTTACAAGTAATGAAATGATGTAATTACTTGTGTCTGAAATGCAAAAATAGAGAACATTTAGTTTACATGATATATGTTTAGCTGACTGCAAGAGGTGATTTTTTTGCATGGAACCTATAACTAAGAGAAATTAAATCAAGCTGATTCAGAGATTAGGTATGTTGAGGGAACAGATGTGCACAGAGTGTTTATGTCAGGTCAGACACTTACATGCAGATAGTGCAAAACCATACACCCCACAGATATATGGGTTTTATATAAATGCACTAGATATTTTTCCACGCTCCTATCATTATATATTTTGATTAACCATACACAATACGTTCAGTTATTAAAAGGAATACTTATGGAAGTGAGAGGGTAAAATAAGCAATTTATGAAAAGAGTTTTTTGTTGAAAATTGACAGGCTATGAATGTAAAAGAAAATGTACACTTGTGTATACAGCAAATAATTAACAATAAAAATTCACTGCTGTTAACACTAGTAATGAAATAATTTGGTTTTGACAAGCATTTAGTATTTGTGTAAGTATGAATAGCATCTGTTTTTACATTACAAAACACTAATAGTGGATATTAGTTCCTGGGTTTAACCACATAAACAGACTGAAATCTACGTAGTCTATAGTCAATAGTTTTGAGGTGAAGAGTTTCCTCACAATTATTTCATTATGTTGCGTGGTTTTCAATGACGTAGAATTAATCCTTAATGACGTTCATTTTAAAAGGGTAAAAGTGTTGTAATACTGAAGAAGACCCCAAATGAAAACAGTATCTGTTCTGCAAAGCAATGGAAAACAACAAATGCATCAGCAATGCAGACACATAAAAAGGTTTTAACAGTAGGGATGGAGTGGACAGTTAAGGTGACAGCAAACAGATATATTTTTATGTAAGCAGCCTTAAAAGTGACAGACTGACACTGTCATCTACACAGTAGCAATTCATAATACCTTCTGGTTAAGGAAAATCTTTTGGTGTCTGAAGCTGAAAAGAGAATGAAATAAGACCAAATCATAAAAAGGAGAAACTGAAGGTGAGGACCCATATTTTCATTTTTTACACACCAAGATATGAGACATGCTTTGCAAAATATTAAATCTTTGTTTATTAAAAAAAAAAAAAGGCAAAAGAAAAAAAGTGCATCATTTATTCTTGTGTATATCCATTAAAATGAAGAGTTGTTTAATTAAA
The DNA here is from genome assembly GCF_015220075.1 of Falco rusticolus. NCBI lineage: Eukaryota > Metazoa > Chordata > Aves > Falconiformes > Falconidae > Falco > Falco rusticolus. The sequence continues at coordinate 88,147,362 of NC_051189.1, forward strand.
TCTAGAAGCTTTGTTGACCCTCTGGTCTCCCCCCTTTCTCCTTCCAAGAAATATTGGACAGAAGGAAGTCTATTTGTGCCATAATGACTTCTACTTAAAGCTTAGTAAACTGCCCACAAAAACACTAAAGCTCTTACTGTTGTCTTAGGACTTCTGTCCCAGTCTTCTAGAACAACTGTCACATCCATACTTTGAGACTATTTCAAATCAATGTTGGAAAAGGATGAAATGTGAAATGATTTACAAAGGAGAATAATAACATTTGTCAAATCTTGCACTAGGCTTTTTGGGTTTTTTTTTTCTCCTTTTCCTCCCTTAACCTTTGGGCATAAATGACGATGTCACTTGCAGTTAAAACAGAGTGCTTCAACATAGCTGACATCAAATTTACTTAATGTTATATCAGCATGGAAAGTGTACAAGGGCTGGTATGTCTGAGAAAGCAAGTGTATATATGACTGCTGAGGAATATTATCCTGTTCCCAGGATACTTGTTACAGAGTGCTTATGTCAGAATGTCAACAAGGGAGCTTTTAAACACTGGAATTGCACAAAGATGTAACTTAAATATTTCTGAGGATAGATTGTTCAAATGGATCATCTCCCATTGTTGTTTCTTTGGTTTTATATCCTTGGGCATATTAGTTCCCTCAAACTTTATAATTGGTTTAGATTTCAGGTAAATTAAGTCAATTTGCTGAACATAGCTTTACTATTATAATTATTATAAGTTATTATTATTTTTTAACACAGCAAAGTATTTATTTTTTTAATATTTTTCCACTGTGTAGCTCAGTTTTGCTGACATCAGCTGAGGGTTCAGGCAAACCAGTGCAAGTAGGAATGCTGGTTCTATTAGCAGACATTAATAAATAGTAATATAAAGAGAGGAATGTGAAATTGTATGGCAGAGGCAAACTCTATGCAACATTTTAAATATTGTTTGAAAAACAGCAATTCATAGATTATGTAAATTATAAAATATTCTTTTAAAGTATTATTAAATACATTTTTATATACATTCAAATATGTTCTCATGTGTACAGATTAATAAATAGAGAATATGCCTAAGTATGCTTAGGAACAACAAATGAGTTTTCAGAACTGTCAAACACTTTTTTTTTTGTTGCTTTGGGCTCCTTCTTTTCATATCTCATACCTCGCATCTTGAGCTAATCTAGCTGAATATGCCTGCTTTTGCAGGGTGTGGAGGTAGCAGACTATATCAGAATAGAATACCAACTTTTCTGAAATTTGCTTTTAAGTGGGAATTTTCACCAATAAGTTGTTTGAAACAACTAGATTTTATGCTTTAATAACTCAGTGTCTCTTCATTTGTCAGAATATTACAGGAAATAAAATATTAAAATGTACCATAACCTTTAACATACAAAATTAACATCTAAATGAAATCTATTACCACCAAAAAAAAAAAAAAAAGGCATTTTAGTCTTTTTATTGGAACATAAGTCAACGGCCAGTATCACTTATTTTCTTTTTTTTTTTTTTCCAAATAAAGTTTACAAGCATTTTCATCAGCTCCCAGGAATGTGCTTTTAATTGAGTTTCATTTTCTAGAATATTTGTATGGAGATATTTACTTAATTTCAATCTTATTCAATGGCATTCTTCTCACTTTAGACAATCACTATGTGGAAATTTACATTTGATCAAATTGTCTAGCCTCCCTGTAAAGACAGGGAAAAGAAATCTGGTCCCCTTCAGTGCAGTTCGCCTCATTCAAATGCAGACATGTTAATGAACATCTTAAGTGAACTTCAGCTTAAAATCTGTTTGTCCCTATTGAATTCTATTGGATGTAGGTGTCCATGTGTTGGCAGTGTTGGGGGGAATGGAAGGGGGGAGGGTGCCTGCAGGGGTGACCTGTGTGACAAGCGAGGCCAGGGCAACCAGCCAGCCCCACAATGGTCCCACCACAGAGAACAACTGAGCCCTTTTTTCCCATACCTGACAGGGCAAAAAAAAGAGAATTTATTTGGTTTGAAGTTCACTAATCACTTTCTGCCAATGGTATTTTTACTGTAACAGGAGATGTAAATTTTTTAAAAAATACTCTTCTTTTACCTGTGAGTTTATTTGCCCGGTAAACTAGTCTATCTGAAAGATTATCAGTATAATCTGAATTGGAATGAACTTTTGCTTTCACAATGTTCCTTTACAGTACAAATGTGGAGTGATGAAGCTTACACTCCAATTATGTTTTACAATGTTGACCATGAAAATTTCATTGTAATTGTAATGTCAGATAATTTCCAAGAATACGATTCTTGCTAGGAACAATGCGACCAGCTGCAGAAAGCCAGAACTCTGCCAAAACCTGTCACTTTTCATTTGGTCACTGTTTCCAACAGAGCTGTTCCTCTTTTTATGACTCTTTAGGGTTTTCTTTTCTGAAATTTGGCTTCTTGCAGCATGGTAGCTCCATGCAATATCTGCACATGTCATCAGGCCTAGCACAGGACCATGCCTTTCCACATTAGCTGTTATGAAATTGTTGTGAATGAGGACGTCAGCTATTGTCTTTTTCTGAAGAGGTTAAAATGACACTGCCTGAGAACGGGAGGTTATGACCCCACAACTGGAGGCTAAGACAACTCCGTTTCAGCTTGTTCATATGGCAGTTTATTGGTGGCTAGAGTTCAAATTTGCTGGCTGTGTACTGACCACGGAAGGACATGCTCCTGTGCTCCAGGCTTTGCTCTCTGTTGTTGTAAGGGCAGTAATTTCTTGTAGAAAGTGGTAACAACCAGTATTAAACAGTATCAGAAATAATTTTAACCATTTGCTAAATTAACACATATCTGAAGCCTTCAGAATCTTTTTTCAACTCAGAAATGGAACATACAGCTCACTTTTCTTTTGCCAGTCTTTTACTTTTGAATTTTTCTTTCCTGCTTGCAGGAGTAAAACCCCGAAACAGGTTAGTCTGAATTTCTTCAGTTTCATTACAGAAGTTTTGTGCAGATCTAGCTGAAATCTTTGAGAACTATAATGATTAATGTCCCGAGCCACAAAGAGAAGATCTGAGCCAGAGAAAGAAGAGAATAGAAAACTAAGAAACAAATGGGACACAAAATTGAATACAATTCCTGACCCCAAACTTGCTGAAAGAGTCTTTTCACAATTTTATGTTTCATATTCCTCCTCCGTTTCTTTAAACTTTTGAAACTGATAGTGCTTCATTTTCCCAGCAATGGCAAACTCTTCCCTCATCTCATACAATCTCACATATTTGTGGGTGAGAGGGGCTTTTATTTTCTTTTCTCTCTGTATTTTTTTTTCACACTCTGCCTTAAACTTCTGGCAGATTGCCAGCTATCATAAGATCCTTTAGTGTGCTAAATTAGTGTTAGGAGTAGAGCATCTTATTTCTGAATTAAAATTCTAATTCTTTAATGCATCCTATCATCTTATCTTGTCACGTATTAGCAGGGGCATGGGAAAATAAATGGACTTAAAATTGTGTTGGCTATACTGTTAGAGAAACACAAAAAAAATATTGGCTGATATCTTGCTTGGTTTACAAAGTGCTTACTGACTGATAAAGCAGACTCAAGAAACAAGGAAAACTCCAGGATATTGGATAAGTTAGATGTAATACAAGCCAAGCAAAAGTTTTTGGTCTGAGCATCTCAGTCATTAATCAGATTAGACTGGATGCCAAAGAAAAAGATATAATGGCTCCATATTGTTTTCAGGTTTGAGAAGGAAATTAGCTGCATTACATCTGGAATAAAATAAAAGGAAAAAATTATTGAAAGACATAATGACCCCCATCTGCTCCAGGTAGAAGTCAAACACAGATCTGCAATGAGTTCATAGGTACATACTGAAGCTGCTTGTGAAAAGATTGTACTTGTCTATAGGTACTATAAACTACTTGGGCACTGGGAGTACTTGCTACATGGGTATAAGAAATACTGTAGGACGGGCTGGTGAATATATTTATTCAGTAGCCATTATATTATTAAAAAACAATTTAAATCAAGTGAAAATATATTATTTTATTTAAATGATATTTGAAAAAAGACATGTTTATTTTAGACAAAATTTTTTTTTAGTGTTCAAACAAGAAAGTTGGCCACTTTTGTAATGAAGTCAAATGAAATGAAGTGTGCAAAATATCAGGAAGAGGAGGAATCTTTCCATGAGCTGACTAAAGCAGTCACCCAGGAGGTAACGAGTCGGTGAAGTTTTCTCCTTTGCCTGAGAGGACACAAACCCCCCACAGTCCTCTTTAACCTGTCCATTCCTCCTGCCAGAATTGCCAGAGTATTAGCTGAGCTGAGCGGCATTTGGTGTCAGTTCTGCCAATGCACCTCTATTTAGAGTATTTTAAAAATGAACAGCTTCTTTAAAAGAGACTGCCTTCTACAGTTGGATGCAGACAGTACCTTTCTGGAAAGTCAGGGATTTTGGTTCCCATGACTATTCCAAATCAAGCTGAAAGTGTATCTGCTCAGTCATCTCCCACCTCTGAGAATGACCACCCACCAGGCAACACAGTAAGCAAACAGCTAAGGAATAACTTTAAACACCACACAGGAAAGGATGATTTAGCAAAAGATGCATCTGTGAAAATAACCTATTGATATTAAAGTTAATAGTATTAAAGAGATACTAATCCTCCTATCTGGCAGGAGAGCTGCCCCATAGATGATGTTTCAAAGCAAGAAGGGATTGTAGAAAAAGGCTGGTCAGAAGGAGGAATGAGGCTGCAATCCACTGAAGCATTACTGCAGAGGAAAATGGAAATCTGCCCAGAGTGAACAGAAATGGTTACAGAAAACAGAGATCTTCATGTCTGTAGCCAGCAGGGTGTACTGCAGCAATTTTTATTGGGAATTTTATTTTTATTTACATTTATTAAGTAGACCTAGGTAAATTTTGACAGCATAGGTGAGGGTAGATCAGACTAGCCATAGTAATAAAGAAGTTACATGCATTGCATAAAGAAATAGAGACTGAAGAAGGAGAATGGAAATTAACTACATAATCTTTGATAATAGATCCTTAGTTTTTACAGTGTCTTGTTAATGAAAATTGTAAGTATACATAGCAATGAATTTCCAATGCTTTCTATGCCCCCCAGACTGGAAAAAAAAATAGTGTGTAGACAGCAGAATTGAATAAATCTATCCTTTAAGTTATGTTACTTATAAGTTACCTATGTGATCAATTACAGTACATCCTGCTCAGTTAGCTTTTCAATTACCAAGAGGGCTATTTTGCCTAGCTTGCCATGTTGCTTAAATGATTTATTTCCAATACACTGTATTGATTTCCAATAAATTTGCCATTTGAATTAAATGGAAACATGAAATAATGACAGTAGTGTTTGCTTCCTTAGCTGATTTGCTGTTTTACTTGTCTACAATTATATTGTATTTATGTACTAAGGAAGGGAAACAACAGATGATTTCAGAACCAAATCTAGTAGGGAGATGGAGAAATGAAGGAAAAAAGTCAAAGGCTTGTGGATAGGGAGAAAGAAAGAAAAGGACAGGTATTAGCATTGTGACGCGGTGGTTGCATACATTAGGGAAGGTCTACTAGGGCTATGTGTACACAGTTCTGAAATAGCAATCCCAAGAACATGTGCACAGCCTGCTCTGCCTGCTCTCTGTTACTTTTCTGCACGACTGCCTTGCAAATCGCTGCTGGCCTGTCCCCACACTGCATGCAGGAAGCCAGCCCAGCCTGCACCATGGGGTGCAAGTCCGCCTGGCCGGCATGTATCGTCTTGCATGCTCTGGAGAAGTAGCCAGTGATAACCAAGCCCTCGTGCAACCTTGTGCTATGCACAGTGCATAGAGCCACCTTCAGCAGGTACTGTGAAGGCCAGGGAGTTCATACCTGCATCCCAGTTAGTAAGAATTTTATGGACCTGCAACTGCCTTGGGCTGATGCTTACAGTTCACACCTTATGTGCAGAAGGTAGTTTCTTCCCTAGAGATACTCTTAGAGAGGGCATGTATGGGTGACATTTCTGCTTTTTTTCTTGTCTTGCTAATATCTTCAATAGCATACCTTGGTGTTGCAGTGTCAGCAGCAGCACATTAAAAGGATGTTATTTGCCACTCACAGTTTACTCTCTTCACAAAGTGGAGCTCCTTCTCAGTGGACCATGATAGCAGTGTTCCTTCTTCTGCTTTACCATCTTGCAATCAAACTTGTAAAACACTGAGAAGTGGTCATAGTAGAGCTGTGCTATGCAGGAAGATTCCATTCACCTAAATTTTTACATGCAGGAATGTGCAACAAATATACTTCTGTTGACTAAGTCAGTATCATTTTTATAGAACTGTATTTTGTGGTACATTCTGAAGTACATAAATTAGTTACATTTATTATTCACACAAATTCATAAAGGGAGGAACATTGGACTTATTTCTGCAGTGTAGAAAATAGGCAAAGATTATCATGTATTACAGCTCAGTGAGAAGAATGCAATTGTTAATGGTATTTCTTTTTTTTCTTCTTTTTCTTTTATTTCCTCATTACCTGTCTACTTTACTCAGGACCACAATCTGAATGGATTTTGCTTGTGTGTATTTTTACACTGTTGGTAATCTAGTCTTGTACCAATATCTACGCTATTTATGTAAAACTCTTTTGTTCTCAGGAGCTCTCATCTGAAAAAGGACGACATGTAAAGATCAAATGTATTACATATGTGCTCTCCACCAGGGAGATTACTGAAACTGCCTGGTCTCTAATTCTATTGTTTCCTTATATTGATAATGAGATGTAGACCACATTCTTTAAAATGTATTTGAAATTTGGAATTCTGTAATTATGCAATTTGTCTCTATTTGTTCAGTTCCCTCACAGAGGCAATATGTCCTGTGGAAATAATAACATGTAATTAGCGGTTGCCATGTGGAGTATAGAAAATGTCATAATTGCATGGATCACTTCACTGTTGTCGTTCCCTACAGTTTGAGGACTTTGTTACTTTACTATTTTTAAAATAGACTATTAATACTCTTTTTTTCTTATAAAAAGGGAAAGAAGTATAAAAAAACTCCAAATGCATGAGGCAAATTAATGTGGTAGAAGCCCTAGAATATCTGTCTCAAGCCAGACATGGAATATCTTCATTCACATCTTCAAAGGTCAATTAAATAAGGCAATATTATATTGTAGGCCTGTGTCTCTGCATAGAAGTTTTGATCAAAACATTACTGTTGCAGCTATTTGTCTTTTTTGGGGGGAAATTAATCTATTTTCCTTTTCTGAATAGGAAAAAAAAAAAGTATCTTAAATTTTTTGGTTAAACCTGCACATGTTCAGTATGGATATACTACTGCAACAGGGCATGGAAGATGCAATCCAGATACTCCACAGCCATGCCTTTATTAGCAGTATAGAATCCCATGTTTGATTTCATCTGTTCAGAAGTGGTAACATCCAAGACACTTATATGTGAGAAGGATGCCTCTACCACCTTTATTAATGTCTAGAGTGAAAGCTTGGCCCAAAGTAAGTCACCAGAGTCTGGATCAGAAACTACTTTTTGTGGGCATTGCCTGAGAGGCAAGATGCCTCTGCTTCTTATTATAAGTTAACCTTTGTAATACTCTGATTTTCCTGGCATGCATGCCTCCAACACAAACTCAGATTAGTAAAGAATATGCTGTGCAGCCCTAGCATGAAAATAAAGCAGTCTTGGTATTACCTCTGTCCCTGTGTTAGCTGGGAAAAGATATCTGCTTCTAAGCCCTCATTAACTGCATTTGCACTTGTGCTCTGTATTTCTGTGTATAGAAAAATGATAGGTGGCCTGTAATTGCAACCTGCTCAGAGCAAGCAAGTCAAACGGTAAGGTCAAACCCCTCCTTTTTCTCTTGCTGTGGACATCCTCAGGGTAAACAGCAGAGAGGATTCCCATTGCTTTGTCAGTTTTCTTGCTGCCTGCCAGACCAACTGTAGTGCAGAGACAGAGACTGCTGGATACTTCCCAGGAAACAGGCAGCAAACTAAAGTATTCCACAGCTCGTTACAACTCACTACTTACTAGAAGAATACAGCGGTGACAGTGATTTTAAAAGCCCTGATATTTGGTGTATTTCATATATATATTATTTTATGTAAGCACAGGGCTCCTCTCCTGGTGATGCCAGCAGATGAGAGGTGAGTACAAGATGAATAAAATGCAAATAGGCATGGTCTAAAGCGGTGTCCTGTTAACCCCTACTCAGCCTAGCCTTTTAGCCATCCACAATGGCAGGGTATTAAGTGAAAATGCATACTCAATTAAAAAGCAAACAAACAAAAAAACTAAAAAAGCCTTAAGTTCTTTTTTTTTTTTTTTCAAACTCAAGCATGGGAAACAATTGCTGTTGGCACAGTACCTCTTTAATAGTAAAGAAGAAAATTATGCACAATACAGGAACAGGCTGAAGATTACTTAGAAGGCAAGAAGTCTTGGTCTCAGTTAGGCTACTGACAGAGCAAATTTTCTTGTTATTTTCTTTTCTCAGCTTAGGCCTAGCTGCATTTTAGGAGGCTGGGGTTGAACAACTGATGGTTTTTTTCTGATGTTCTGCTCTTGGTTTGATGCTGCCCTCAAAGTACTGTTTTGGGAAGCCACAATAAAAGGAGTTTAGGGAAGCTTCAGGTTTCTGCAAGGCCTTCTGTTCCCATTTCCCATTCAGTCTCTTGGTTTTGAACACGTCACTGTTTCCTCTCTTGTCTCCCCTGCTATCAGCAACCTGGAGCAAGAGGCTCTGTGGAGGTGGGAAGAGACTTCTGTAACTTCAGCTATGAGAGCAGATATTAGTTCCTTAATGGAAACCTGTTGTCAATACTGAGCAGTAGGCTGTACTGAGTGACAGAAGAAGGTGCCACAAGGAAAGAAGATACTACTTCATTTACAGAAAATGTCCGTTTTTCTCTGACTGCTAGTATTGTTCTTTCACACACCTGTTTTGTAATGATCATATGGAAGATATTGCTTATTAACTGTCTCTTTTGCACACTTTGTAATATGTAATATAATAAGCTTTTGCCTTGTGGCATTGATCCATGGTTGACTATGCACTTTACTGCTAAATACCTACTTACAATCATATATAGGGAAAGAAAAAGAACAGAAAAAAAAGAAAAAAATAAGCTTCAAATGTGACACCCAGACAAAATGATGGAGTCAGGCTCTCACATTAAATTTCAAAGTGTGACACTCTTTCAAATATATTTTTTTGGGTTTTTTTCACTTCCTTTTTTTTAAAAAAAAAAAATATTATGGGAAAATACAGACTGAAATTTAAGGTTAGAGTCCTGTGAGGCACAGCCACTTATTTTCTGGTTAAGATTTTATAAGTCTGTAATTACGAACACATCCTCAAAGCAAGTAAAAATGTCTTCCTCAGCATTTAGAATGAAAGATTGCTTAAGTCTATTTTTTTTTTCTGTATAGACAGTTACGTGTTCTGACAGTTGGAATATAAGACAGAGGAGAAGAGCAGTGACTCTGGGAAAGGCCATGCCATAGTCAGGATATAACATGAAGGCACCTTTGAACAGGTAGGACAGAGAAGGTTTCTGTCAGAGGAAGTGAAAACACAAGTGGTTTTAAGCTCCCTAGTCTGTCAACCTTCCATTGGGCTGAATCTGAATATAAGAATGATTTCATTGATATTTTTTTCCCTTCAGGAGAGATTTTCAGAGATATTGCAGGCTCAGGTAAATCACAGGTTAATCGTTACCTTTTCTCAAAGTGTTTGTGGTTGACTTCTGCATTGGTTGAAGAAAAGACCGCTGGAACCAAAAGCCAGTGCTTTCCAATCAAAAGTTGGGTGCCAGCACTACACTTCCTGACACCATGTTGAAACCAAGTTTGTATTGTATATTATGATTAAAAACAACATTGTGTAATTTCACAGGGAAAGTCTTATTGCACTAATATATACCTGCTTAAGGATACATACCTGTACGTGACACTTGGAGGATCTTGATGCCCACTTAATATCCACTGTATGGTCTTTAAACACAATGGCTAGAGCAATGTTTTTAAATTTCACAAGAAAATATATCTGTGATTAAATTCCATATGTTGTATTTCAACCCTACATTTAAAATAGATTTTAAAATTACTTATAATTGCAAACCTTCAAAAATCTGAGTTCATAATAAAACACTGACAGTTAACATAGAGAAATGACATTTTAAGTGAAATAATGAAAATGCTGCACTGTGCACTTCTGGAGTAAGCGTGGGAGGAGAAAGATCTATCAATGCATGTCCCTATAATATCAATGAACTTCCTGTACAAAACACCTAAGGCAAAAGAATTAATCCTTGTTTAGTATTCCATAAGAAGTAGAAAGTAGTCCAAAGTCAGTCTCAGTTAGCACTGGAATTGTCTACTCAGCCACAACTTTAATATATGACAGCATCCTCATAATTAATGTGTTTGTATTTTCTCACCTGCCTTTCATTTTCTTTCCAAACTCCCGTATGAGCCCTTAGATTTTAATTAAGAGGTCAAAGTTAGAATGTAGAGTTGAGATACCGATAAAGCTTTAAAATACAGACTTCAATATTGAATTGAATAGTAAGCCTGACAGTATTTGACTTCTAGAATTTTTTTTTTGGTTGATTGGTTCATTATTAAATATTTATCCAAATGGCTTTGACATATTAGGAATCAGAAAAAAAAATATGTTAAGAATCTCATATTTGGGACAAATGTCTGTAAAAGATAAAGTACTAGCAGTTGCAAAAACTTCCTACCATATTTATCTCTCTTTCAGTAAGTAAATACCAATAGCAAAATTCTTTCATGAATAAGTGTGTCCCTGTGTATATCAAAATGAAGGTATGCATTGACTGATGGTTTTAGATCATGCCTTACATAGGATTACAGTAAATTGCAAGTTTAATGAAGTCACAGAATCTAAAATCAGACGATTGCTCAAGGAAATGTATTGTAAGAATATTTTGGCTACAATTTTCAACATCACTGGAAAATTAACATATAAATTAATAACAAAGCTAGTGCCAGAAGCGCTTATGAGGGCAGCTTGTTGGATTAGGCAGTAACACATAATTAGACATAGCTATTACCAAGGATATCTAGATTCAGCAGCACCTGAGAGGAATAGGAGTTTGTTTGCCCTCCTCATCTAGTATTCTTTAAAATCAAAGATAACTTCTACACGTAAGGCACGGTTGCATTTAACTGAAAGCTGCAGGCTTTGCTAAGAACTGATATGTATGGTGAAGGGAAAAATGATGGCTTTACAGTTAAAAACATTTATTAAGAACCTAAACCCAATACTTAAAATTGGTGATGCTTGTAAACCACTGAGCAAAAAGAAGATCTAAAGTCAGATTCTGCATATTATGAATATCAGGGGAATTCAGATTCTGAGTCTGGGTAAGGTCCCTCTGCAAATGACTATGAAAATATATTTTTCTTCCCCAAGTCATCTATGCTGTCTTGAGATGAGAAAAGCAGTACATGCTGCCACTGTCAGCATTATAAATATAAATCAAGAGACACCCAGCCTCTTCTTATTATAGCTACTGTAAGGGACTTCCACTATTCAAGAGTCCTGAGCTTTAATGTCTCCATATCTATGTCCATGGAGACTGGTCATATATATCATCAGAGAGGTCAGAGATCTGAGGCAAAGAAGGGATGTAGCTGGAGTTGAGGAAGAAAAAATTCTGCTCATAAGAGCCACTAGTTACTTCTGCTTCTCTCCTCCAATGATTAATCGCTTATAAAAAGTGAAACCACTCTTACAGGAAAGATGAAGTAGAAGACTTGCTTAGCAGCTCAGGCAATCACCAAAGGTTTTATGCTCCTAGTAAAGTGAGATTTCAGTTCTCAGCTTGCTTTCTTTAAAGTGGAGACTTAAACCTGATATTTCCCAGTACATGTTAACCAGGTAGGTCAGGATTTTCTGAAAAAGACTAAACCAAAACCTCATTATGTGAACAAGCTATGCAACCTTCTGATCAGCAGCTACTTTGAGACTACAATAGGATATAACCTCTTGAGCTATTGCAGTTTACCATTACTACTCAGTTCGCAACTTGATTCATTGGCAATACGCCTGTGGATAAAGCTTCAAAGTGAAGAGCATATACTGAAAATGAAAAATCATTTACATTGAATCAAATATAAATGCTAATGCAGTAGTCAAAATTGCAAAACAGATTCAGTCCCGTCTTCCATTTAGTGCTTGCAATTAACTGTAATGACAGCTTACTGCAGAAGAAACATATCCAATGTAAAATTAGATTACCTTTTTTGTTTTGTTTTCCTCTAGAAGATTACTTTAAATTTACAGTGATGTAGTAGAAATAAAAATAAAAATTAAAAAAAAAAAAAAAGCTGTTGGTTTACTTGAGTCTGCTCACTTCAGTACTTGGAGATCACTTCATTTCCCCTCCTTTTTACAGTTATATTTTTAAAGACAAGATTGTGGGGTCCTCATGTAACATTGACATATTACTTGGACTACAGTTGTCAGTGTAATCTTACAATTTAATTTAGTATTATTTTCCTTCTTCTCCCTCTCCACCTTCCTCCCTTTGCAAATAGATGCTTAATGTTTTAGATAAAAAGAGTAAAGTATGTTCAAGAATAATTCATAAGATTTGTGTTGCGTGATGTGAATGTCACATTTATCAGTGTTATATGGTGCGAGAAACTTCACAAATCCTCATCATCACCAGATTTTCTCTAAGTATTACCAATGACTATACCTAACATTAACACTTGTAGTGCTTAAGTACTTCAGGGTATTTGAAAGCTTCAGCTATAATTTTAGATGTCAGATGTCTACCTGAAGCTTTATCTATACTGATAAGAACCAGCGCTATCTGGAAATTAAGCAAGAATTCTCACAGGTTTATTATGGGATGCTGAAGTCACTGAAGTGCTCAAATGTCCTTGAGGGAAAGGGATATGAAGGATTTAGTGGCAATGAAGGTATCAGGAACCCCTAGTAAGGCAAATACATGAATATTTGAAGTTTGTTCTGACTCTTCACATGTTAAAAGAAGCAATGGTTCATCTTTCTTACTATCATTGCATGAGAGTTACCTAATACCTAGATGAAACAGTTGTGCTGAAACAGCTACCTCCCCCTTTTCTTTAATTCACCCACTGTTGAGATGGCTTTTGACCTGGCAGGGTCTTTTGCTGGAAAAATTGCTAATGGGGGCAGGAGGGTGTCCTGGCTTCAGCTGAGATAGAGGTAGTTTTCTTCCTAGTAGCTGATACAGTGCTGTGTCTTGGATTTACTATGAAAATACTGTTGATAACACACTGGTGTTTTAGTTGTTGCTAAGTAGTGCTTACCCAAAGTCAAGGACTTTTCGATTTCTCATGCTTTGCCAGTAAGCAGGTGCACAAGAAGCTGGGAGGGAGCAGAGCCAGGACAGCTGACCCAAATTAGTCAAAAGGATATTCCATTCCACAGAGTGTCATGCTCAGTATATAAACTGGGGGGGAGTTGGACAGGAGGTACTAATTGCTGCTCAGGGACTGCATGTGCATTGGTCAGTGGGTGGTGAGCAATTATATTGTGCATCACTTGGTGTTTTTCTTGGAGTTTATTGCTCTCTCTCTCTCTCTCTCCTTTTCATTGTCTGTTGTTGTCATTGCTGGGTTTTGCTTTATTTAAATTATTAAACTGTTCTTATATCAACTGAAAAGTTTTACCTTTTTCCAATTCTCCTCCTCATCCCACTGTGGCAGGGACAGCGTGGGTGAGCAAGCGGCTGTGATTCATGTGGTATTGAGTTGCCAGCTGGGGTTAAACCACAACAGAGGAGGAAGGAATGACTGCCACAAGCTTTACTGATTCAATGAGCATGTTAATCTAAGTTAGCACTGCTCTGCATAGCTCAGATGTCCAAATGTCATAAATACATTTTATGATGGGTTACCAGTTCATAGTCCTTGATTATTCATATAACATATTCCAGTGAATATATACCCATACTCTACCTGAAGCAAAACAGTTGTCTGCAGGCTCAGGAGAGGACAGCCTCGCACATTGTAGATAGAAATTCCTAGACCACTTGACTTTGCAAGTGAATCCTGAAGCTCAGTAAAGCTACCGAGGATGATACAGTCACAGCCTCAGTGGAGCAAGTAATCACATAGTTTCCTCCTAATAACTACCATGTATATAAAATAGCCCTGTCTTTTGGATAGGAAAATGATACATTTTCAGCTGTATCTCTAAAACAAATTTAAGGAGTAGAAAATATCTAGATACATATTTGTGAAAGTGAAGTTCTGCAATTATGTATCTACATGATGTTTGCTGTTAGAGATAGAAATTGGTGTCCTGATTTTTAGTGTAATGATCTGGCTATAGTATCTCACGTAACCTACTGAATCTTAAGCAGCTGGAAGTACTGATAACCTGCTCTTAAGCATTTGTGCAAACCATAGCAAAGCAAAGTTCTTCAAATGTTTTCTGCATTAACTTAATATGTGCAATAATTGTCTATTAATAATTTTGAATTTTGCTATTGGTCTGAATGAGGACAATGCAGATGTGGAAAAAATGCACAAACAAACAGACCTGGAAAAGACTAAAGCAGTGAGCACTTGGGAAATTGAGCAAAGGAGAAGTCATCACAGTAATCCTCAAGGATTCTAAAATCCTTGCAAGGGATTTTAGAAAGATGGAATAAATATCTCTCCTGCCTTGTCAGCATGAAGGACAAAAGAGGGTGGGCTTTAATTCCAGCCTGTGTGTTGTAGATCACAATTCCTAACAGAAGAGCCTTGGAGCACTGAATTATGTCAAGATTTGGAAATCTCCATTAGTGAACATTTTTAAGAATAGACAAGTACTGGTTTTGTATGTGATAGACTTAATTTTCTTTCTAGTTTCTGGTACAGTGTTATGTTTTGGATTTGTAATGAAAACAGTGTGTTTTAGTTATTGCTGAGCAGTGCTGACACAGAGTTAAGATCTTTTCTGCTTCTCACACCACCGCACCAATGAGTAGGTTGGGGGTGCACAAGAAGTTGGAAATGGACAGATCTGGAGCAGCTGACCCCAACCAACCAGAGTGATATTCCATACCATATAACATCATGCTCAGCATATAAAGCTGGAGGAAGAAGAAGGAAGGGGAGATGTTTGCAATTAAAGCATTTTTCTCTTCCCAAGTAGCCATTACATGTACTGGAGCCCTGCTTTCCTGGACATGGCTGAACATTTGCCTGCTGATTGGAAGTGGTGAGTTAATTCCTCATTCTGCCTTACTTGTGCACACAGTTTTTGCTTTACCTATTAAACTGTCTTTATCACAACCCACAGGTTTTCTCATTTCTACCCCTCAAATTCTCTTCCTCACCTCATTGAGGTTGAGTGAGCAAGCAACTGTAGGGTGCTTAGTTGTCAGCTGGAATTAAGCCATGACAACAATAATTATTGGGAATTGTTTAGGATAAGTAAGGACAAACAAATGAAATACTGATTTCACAAATTTCCATCCAGCCATGTATTTTATATAGGTCTTGGTCGATGGTTAAAACTTTTCCTCAATGAAACTTTTCCTCCATGAAAACTTTTCTAGCACACTGAGTCAATGTGAAGCAATCAATGAAAGCTACTCTGTGTGGTAGAAATGATTCTACAAAGAACATTTTTCTCCTACTCCCTGTTTTCTGGCCCTGTCTTCTGCTTTTTTTTTGGACTAGAGAATAGATGGGAAGCAATGACTGCTCATGGAAGTAATTTCTGTCAGGATGAACATCCTTCTTTTTCCTGTTAACTTGCATCAGATTTTTATTTATTTTTAACATCAGAGGCCTAAACAGTTTAGAGGAATATGGGTCTAAAAGTCACCTAGTTTTGAAGTGTAGCTTCTTGGCCAAATGCTTTTATTGTGCTGGCATGCACCTGCCAGACACTCCCTGCAGCAGAATTAGAGTCATATTATTAATGGGTACAGCTTCCAGTTCCTTCTGGAGGATGGGGGTGCAGGGCTCATTTGTGTGATTTATTTACTCTTGGTACTGTGATAGCATAGCAACAGCAGAGAAAAGTGCTAAAACATCAAGACTTTTGAAACCCTATTTTAAAAAAATTAGACCTTATCCATTCCCCCACCATGCCCCAACAGTTACAGAAACAATGCATGTAGGATAAAAATGATGGAACCATAAAAAAGTCTGCTGATGAAAAAGAGTAACCTCTGTTGCTCTTTGTTGAAAAGTGTTGCAATGGTTTGACATCATTTTTAGATAATTTTTTGGGGTGGTATTTTCCATATGGAGAAATGAGGATATTAAAGATTTAACTTAATACATTCAGATGACAATTCACTTTTCATTTCCCATTAAAAATCAATGAATTCTGCTTTCTTGCTTGTGATTGTAAAAGGTTTTAATATTCACAGCTGTTTGGTTCTTGAGACTTAAGGTTTTCTGTCCTTCAGCAGATATAGTTTTTCTTAAGATATATTCTATGGAATAACAGTTTTTTCTTATTAGGAAAAAAAAAAAAAAAAAAGCAGTGAAAATTATATTTTAAGTGGGTAGCTTATGCCTCCAGTACCTATACACCTGTGAGGTTGTTAGGTATATTTCCACACTTTTTTTTTTTTTTTAAAGAGCTTTTCTCCTAAAAAAAAACCCTTGCTGTTTCCATAGTCAGTGATAGAATTATTCTGTATATATTTGCATATCTTCAACTGTACATGTCTATAAGGAAAATCACCCGCAGTACTTCGTAGGTATCACTAATACATATCCCTGTATCCAGAGAGGTCCATGCACCCTGAAAGACTTGGTTCAAAACACCACAGTTTAAAAGCCAACTGCTCCTCTACTTTCCTTCCCCACCCTTGCTAGAGAGATTATGTTGATTGGGAACAGAAAGTTCTACTAGAAAAAGTTTTTTCCTGACACGTTTGAGTCAAGTGTTTATAAGATTTATTTTGCTGTTGTACTTTCATCATTGGAATTGCTCAAAAAAAGACTTAAAGTTTTGGGAGGAGGTACAGGAGGTAGGATAGGAAACAAGCCATTACATTCTGCCATGTTTCTTAGCTTGATCTTGAGCTCTGGAGTAAAGATTGATAAAGTTCTGAAGTACTGAGCAGTACAGAAGTGAGAATGAACAATTAGTAGTGAAGAGATGTGAAAAAAAAACCAAACTGGCAGATGTTGGGAGGAAAAGGAAAAAGGGAAGGAAATGGTGTGAAACTTTTTTGCATAGGTTCAAAATATTTACACTACTGTTTGCCCTTTTTCCAAAGCAACATTAGATAAAGGTAAGTATTCCTAGAAAGTTGAGTGTTTTTTGTTTTGGTTGTTGTTACTGTTGTTGTTTTGGCAATATGTATGTACTTATACATAAACAGACACAGACAAAACATACAATGCACAAGAAAATGCCATTACTAGTACCCAGTAAATCATAGAATCATAAAATCATTTAGGTTGGAAAAGACCTTTAAGATCATCCAGTGCTCTCGTTAACGCAGGAGTGCTAAGCCCACCACTAAACCACATCCCTAAGCACTGCATCTACATATGTTTTAAACACTTCCAGGGATGGTGTTTCCACCACCTCCCTGGGCAGCCTGTTCCAATGCTTGGCCACCCTTTTGGTGAAGAAGTTTTTCCTAATAGCCGATCCAAACCTCCCCTGGCTTAACTTCAGACCATTTCCTCTTGTCCTGTCACTTGTTACCTGGGAGAAGAGACCAACCCCCACCTGCCTACAACCTCCTGTCAGGTAGTTGTAGAGAGCAATAAGGTGCCCCTGAGCCTCATTTTCTCCAGACTAAACAAGTCCAGTTCCCTCAGCTGCTCCTCATAAGACTTACGCTCTAGATCCTTCACCAGCTTCGTTGTCCTTCTCTGGACATGTTCCAGCACATCTAAGTCCCTCTTGAAGTGAGGGGCCCAAAACCGAACACAGTATTCAAGATGCCACCTCACTGAGGCTGAATACAGGTGGATGATCACTTCTCTTGTTCTGCTGGCCACACTGTTTCTGATACAAGCCAGGATGCTGTTGGCCTCCTTGGCCACCTGGGCACACCGTTGGTTCATATTCAGCCAGCTGTCGACCAGCACCCCCAGGTCCTTTCCCACCAGGCAGCTTTCCAGCCAGTCTTCCCCAAGCCTGCAGTGTTGCAGGGTGATGTTGTGACCCAAGTGCAGGACCCAGCACTTCTCCTTGTTAGCTCTCATGCAATTGGCCTTGGCCCATTAAGCCAGCCTGTTCAGATCCCTCTGCAAAGCCTTCATACCCTCAAGCAGGTCAACACCCCCACCCAGCTTGGTGTTGTCTGCAAACTTACTTACTCCTCATCCTCATCCAAATCATTGATAAAGACATTAAACAGGACTGGGCCCCAGTACTGAGCGCTGGGGAACATCACTTGTGACTAGCCTCCAGCTGGATGTAACTCCATTCATCACAACCCTTTGGGCTTGGCCACCCAGTCAACTTTTCACACAGCACAGAGTACACCCATCCAAGCCATGAACAGCTAGTTTCTCTAGGAGAATGCTGTGCGAGACAGTGTCAAAAGCTTTTCTAAGGTCCAGGCAGACAGCATCCACAGCCTTTCCCTCATCCCCAAAGTGGGTCATCTTGTTGTGGAAGATCAGGTTTGTCGAGCAAGACCTGCCTTTCATAAACCCATGCTGGCTGGGCATGGTCCCCTGGTTGTCCTGCACATGCCATGTGATGGTGCTCAGGATGATCTGCTCCATGACCTTCCCCAGCATTGAGGTCAGGCTGACAGGTCTGTAGTTTCCCAGATCCTCCTTCCTGTCCTTCCTGTAGATGGGCATAAGACTGGCTAACCTCCTGTCTTCTGGGACCTCCCCAGTTAGCCAGGACTGTTGGTAGATGGTGGAGAGTGGCTTGGTGAGCTCTTCCATCAGCTCCCTCAGTACCCTCTGGTGGATCCTATCCAGCATGCATGAGAGGAATGCATCTGACATGCATCCCTCAAATGCATGACGGGAGGGGCATAATGTATGTGCACTTCTAACTATGAGTGCTATGAGCTAGAAGGTACATTTCTAGTTGTTATAAGATGAAAACATATCATCCAAACATATTATAAAATGCCATTGACATTTAAGTTTGGATGTGTTAATAGGTAGACAGCATGAGTCATATCTGTCAGATTTTTCAGCGTAGCTGTGTCAATTCTTGCCATAGCTTTCTGCTACTGATCTACAAATTCACCCTTCAGGGGACTTAAGATCCATCTCAGCATTTTGTCTTTGTTATGTTTTTATCATACATATCATCATGCTCAAGGATCAAACACAATCTCTCCTGCAATGGATAGAAGTTACAGTATTTATCAGAAATGGTGTGCTAAAAATGAACCAGAAGTACAGCGACAAGAAAGACATTCAAGCTACAATTTACACTTACAACACATAGGTACTGTATTGCAGATTGGTGACCAACCATTAAAGTAGACTTTGATGGAGAAAGGAGATTTTCTTGGACCACAGGTTATTGCTAACATAAGGGGTACAGATTCTTAACTAGTGTATATTACCTTCATTAAAATACATGAAGCTATAACAATTTTCTTCAGCTGAGTATCTAATCTTTCCTATTACCACTGAGAGATTTAAAGTAAGACCCTCATGGAATAATAGCTTGGACATCTAGCAAAGAAGCATTGCTGTTGTCTCAGCCAGTGAGAGCTTCATTATGCTTCTCTATGGGTATGTATTTTCTGCTTATATTTGCTGAATAGAGCTAAACCTCTATTATCTAGCTGACTCAAGGGTCCTTTGAAAAATTCAGGCAATTACAGTTCATTGTAAACAAAATATGTTTCTATTTGAGTTTTGAAATGGGAGAGGAACAATATGTCCAAATTTGGGGCAATTTGACTTTTGGATAATCAAAGTTAAAGTAATTGAGATTAGCATGAATCTCCTAGTTGTATTTGGCCTGTATGCTTGTTTGTTTATTTTTTAAAAGCATTGCATTTCATTATTTCTCTCATCTTTTGGATTGTTGATCAATAAGGCAGCAGTCATGATTTGCCAGCTCTCTCTTCCCTTTGTGACAGGACAACAGAGTATTGCATCCTTCTCACTATGCATTTCCTCCATTGGCAATCTGTTTTCAACAGTCAAAAACTAACAGACCAATCTGGTATGTTTTGGACGTAAAAGGGAGAGGATAGAATCTGCTGATTTATTTTTTCCATTGGCATTTTCTGTATCGATGGTGTAGAAACTCCCTATATTGTTTCATATTATATTCTGGTAGTAGTATTTTCCAAGGTAACTTCTTCTCAACAGTTATTGCTAAAAGGGTTAGAACTTAACAAAGCATTTGTATAATTACACATTTTTAATGTAGTTTTCTGCTAAACTTAAATGTTGCAATGGCTTTTAATTTGCTTAGTTTGATCAAATTTAACCTAAAAACCTCAGTGTTTTGACTGAATTGTAGTTCTAATTGTATCTCCTTTTACTAGGAAGTTAAAATAGAAGAAGATATGTAGTTGAAAGCTAGTCATATTTGATAAGCATTACAAATGGGTGAAGATTCCTTGCAGATGAAAAAAAATAATTTTCAGTAGTTCTTAGAAATGCAAAGTATGCTGCTATTTCAGATCTAAGTATACGCATAAATATGTACCTTTCTGTACATACAGACAACAATTTTACCTAGATGCAGGCCTTGGACTTTTCATGTCTTTGTCTGCAGCTTCCAGACTCATGAGGAACCAATGTCACCTATTTGGATCTTGCCCTCACCCTTCCTGCCTTCCCCAGTAGCTATGCCAGTGGGGCACATGGTAATGATTTTCAGAGCAGGTATGAGGAAATGAGGCAGTCTGGCCAGCAGCCAAATGCCTGTCAGAGGTGCCTGAAACACAGGCAACAACCATGACTTTCTGGGTTCTACCATCTGCTCTCTGCTATTGCCTGTAAATCTGCTATCTGCTGTAAATTCCTGGAGAAAGCACCCAAAAGCCCTTCTGACCTTGCTGAGGGCAGCATCTTCCCAGCTCCTGTAAGCAGGAAAAGGTTTTTATTACATTGTCCACAGTCAATACCAGGTTCTTCCTCCAGGATTACCTCTTTTCTTCTCACCTTGAGCCTCCCACAGAAAATATTTTAAAATATTTTTTTCAAAAAATGTGCTGAGGTTGATATTCACATGGGCTTCTGAAGTGATGCTTTGCAGACTAATCCTAGATGACAATTGATATAATTTAATACTGTGAAAACACCAAAATGTAGAAGACAGATGTCAAGCAGGATTGGAGCAGTCACCTCTGCTCTTTCATCTTAGTTTTCTTTGTTGTTTTTTAATCACTTTTCCTGATTTTTTTCTCACAGAATATAAAGCCTTTTGACACATTTTTGAGATGTTTTAAGGTCCAAAGCATGGTTCTGTGTCTAGATGCCATCAGCAGTTACTGAAGACTAGCACTCACAACCCTTTGATTAGAATGGTGACATTTGGACAGTGGAGAACTGGGATAGGAAGCAGGCAGGGTCTGAAATAGTCAATGACTTTTCAACCCTGATACATTTAAAGATGCTTCCCTCCCCACCTCTAATCAGTGGAAAACACATGGTTACTTCTGAAAACAAAATGTAGTTACTACTAAAAAAAAAAAAAAAAAAAAAAAGCTTTGTAAAATTTATATTTTTCTTTCTTAAACCTAACATTTCACCTACTGCACATTTACTGGAGCCAGCACATGTAAAACTTTCTCTTTTATTTCAATTAATAAACCTATCATAAGGACATAAAAGATTGCTGGTCAGGAAAAGGCCACACGCCTCAGTAAGATTGTGTCCTTTAGATTTATTTTAACCTCACCTCTCTGCTTTGTAACTATATCATTTAACCCCTTTGTCTATAAAAATGTCTTTGCTGGCTCTGAAACACATTTATTCTGTTTGCCATCTTATTTCTTATGTTGCCAAGTAACAAAGACCACTGAAGCTAAGTAGGTCACCTCAAAGTCTTCCCTTTTCCAAAGAGAATAAATTTAGCCTTTTTTTATCTTCTACTCCCCACCCCAAGAACAAATACTATGAAAACCCAAACCCTTCTTTGGCAGCTTTCTCTTATGTATTCTCCAGAGCAGTGATATCTTTGGGATTGAAATAATATCAGATTTGCTAAAAGACAATAACTAGCTCTTCCTTTGCGTAGAATATCTGTCTGACAGCCTTTCCTTCCCCGCCCCCCCCCCCCATCTGCTTATTTCATATGCTGTTTTAATTTGCAGTCTTTTTCAGAAGCCTTTTCTTTTTCCAGCTTTGATGGCTTTAGGGGTTTTTTTCCCCCCAATAAACTTTAAATCATGGTCAGCAAATTACATGATGATCAATCAATTATATATAAGGTCTCTGTTTGGGGTCATTGTGAATTTCAAAGCAAAAAATGTAGAATTCTGGTTTGTAAATGTAATAATTGGCATTGAGAGAAAATGTATACATAAAACTACCAACTCTTGCTTTGACATTAGCCTAAGGAAAAAGCTTTTGATAATTCTGTAGCGTTTGGTTAAAGCAGGGAATAGACAAGGTGTGACAGTAAACACTTCTTATGTTTTGTTCCTGGCAAAGGTTCCTACAGTCGTTAGTGTCAGGCCCTTCAGTGATAGTGGCTGTTTGTGGGATCTCTTTTACCTTGAGGAAAGAACCCCAGCTAGGGATTGCACAGATAATAAGCAGCAAGTTGAATTAATTGTTCTGGAGGTGGTTACTGTCCTATAGGAAGGGGTTCAAGGATGCACAAGGGGGAAGTGGCAGTCAAAAGAAAGATGGAAGAATTACTCTGGTGGTATTAGTCCAACCACATCTGCTCACTCATTGAAGGGGCTGGTGAATAAGGACCTGGTGGACAGGTGCAGAAAATCTAGCATGGCTACGGCACTCCTATCTTGCCCCATGTGCTCAGCTTGACTGCTCCATGGATGTGGGAGGCCATGCCACAGTAATTAAGAGGTGCTGTATCCTGCACACTTTCACTGATGTCAAGAGACCTCAATGGGCCATCCTACTCAGCATAGTTGGGTGGCATTGCTGTGAGGCTAACTTGCATCACTCACACTTAGTCATCTCCTGCTCATCCTGTTGAGCCATCCTAGACTCTAGTCTGGATGGCATTATCATTCATTTTTTTAGAAAAACAAAAAAAGGGGGGGGGAAATTTCTTCACTGGGTACTAGTGATCTCAGTCTCCAAAAGACTAGCAACACAGGAGGGCTTACTTCACTGAAACAGACATCCAAAGTTACTTTCTTAACTACTTAATGTTCTGTGGCATTTTTCCAGTGATTCTAATAAACAGTGGGCAGTTGTATATGGAACTTTTAATCTCATGTTTTGATTGGTGTTTTTGCTGATACTAGTTGAACTTAGAGATAGTTAAGGCCAGAAACCAAGTGAAAATACAGTGGCTGTAAGAAAAGATCCTCTTTAATAGATCTTAGGTTTTCATATTTGTGGGAGTCTTTTCATGCTCTAGTACCATTAAAGCTATCATTAACCACTTAAATTATAAATGTGGCTTAGTGAGTAAATAAATATTAAGCCTCAAACTAGTTTCTTTGACAGCTTTCTCTCTACAACTACCTGAAAAGAGGTTGTTACATGGTGGGTGTCGGTCTCTTCCCAAGTAGCAATTGATAGGACAAGAGGAAATGGCCTCAAGTTGCACCAGGGGAGGTGTAGATTGGATATTAAGAAGAATTTCTTCACTGAAAGGGTTGTCAAGCACTGGAACCTGCTGCCCAGGGAAGTGATTGAGTCACTTACCCTGGAGGTATTTAAAAGATGTGTAGAGGTGGTGCTTAGGGAGATGATTTACTGGTGGAGTTGGCAGTGTTAGGTTAACAGTTGGATTTGATGATCCAAAAGGTCTTTTCCAACCTAAAGAATTCTATGATCCTATAAATAAACAAGGGATGTCAAACATGGTGCTTATCAAATGAAAATGTGTTTTTACAACTGAATTGATGAGGTGACAGTTTTTTATATTACTTTGAGAAATGTGCAGTTAAGGGAAGGAATAAGAAGAATGGAAAATTTCTCTAGTTTTTTCTGGCTTTTATAAGTAAGTAAACAGGAGAATCCTATGTTGGAGATGTGTGCTAATGGGAAAGACAGAAGCTTAAAAACGTTGAGCATAAAACATCTAATGCATGGTCCAATAAATAGAAAAAAAAGTGATTTTTTTACTTATTAAATTTCATATATCTGATTTTCTTTTTGCTGCTTTCCTTTCTTGTCCCTCAAACTGCACAGAAAATGCAGAATATTGTCAGCTAAGTCAGGGAAACAGTAAATTGCATCTCCTTCATGTCCTGTTTTACACTGTTCCTTCTATCGTTTCTAGTCTCTGCTGGCCAAAGAATAAATGAGGTGGTGACTAGCATGAAGAACAAAATTGCTGGAGGACTCAGGACTCTTTGCTTAAAGAGTACCTGAAATTACATTTAACCCATTTTTTTTTAACTGAATAGATTTCAACTTGACAGTGTCTCTTTAAATATATTTAGTTGCATAGATATTTAAAGCCTAAAGTCTCAGTTGCTCAAGACTTTGTGATTTGAGCTATAACATGTCTTTTTGGTATGCTATTTGTTTCCTTCCAGCTGTTAAAAGAGCAGCTGTTGTACATTGTACACGCAAAACATCAGCAAAGGTACAGCCCTTCTCACTGTCTTCTGCTAATGTTTCTACTTCCTCCAGGACTAAGGTTCATTTCTAGAGGCCCCAGTGGGACCTGTTAAAAATGGAGACAAGAAGCAGAGAAATTCAGGTAAGCATAAAAGTTACCCTTCACTAGCTATTTTGCAACACCTTCCAAACAATTGACAACATGATACAGCTTGCCTTTGGTACAAAAAAGAAAAGAAGAAATTAATTATTTTGCATTTGTATTGTGCCAACAAGCCTCTGACTATGGATGGAGGTTCCATAACTACAGGCTGCCCTTGAGAGTAGTATTCATGACAGCAATCCAAGGCTCGGTGACCCATACATTGCCATGCCCTAGTCCTGTATTTCACCTGTAAGATCTCTTGCATTCACACTGCACACCAGCTGAGATACTACTACCAATGGCCAGGATCCCACCTTTCTCTGCTATGGGCCAAGGCAGCCCCTCCTCACATTCATGCCACAGCACAGTAGCTCTATGACCTCCCCTAGCAGACCATGACAGTATCATAGCTCAACTCTTCAGCATCCTCACTGATTTTGCTGCCTCACTCATGCAGCTCACATTTTTTGACACAAGGTAAGTGAAGAGAAGGGTCATAAAGCTGGTCCAAGGATTCAACAGATTTCCCTGTGGGGGAGCCACAGTTGGTGGGACCACTCTTGTGATTTCCTCATACCCACAAAGCATCCATGAGTTCACCACTAAGACCATGGCACTGTGATTGACACAACTCAGCTACTTCTCCTGTCTTTATTACATCAACAGCATTACACAATCACTACTGTTTGATATGGATGAAAACAGCCTTACTATAAGGTAAGACAGCTTCATGTCTATTAAGGGTAAGAATCCACAACTCTTGATTGTAGGATCATGTGGGTCTTTAGAAGACAGATAAAAGAGCTGTGGGCTGTTAACTTGAGAAAAGAATGAATGTGCTTGACAATTTATGGCCATGCCATAAATCTAGAGATAATTTATGTCTCTAAAGTGTATCAGTAACATGTATCTAACAGAATATCCATCCTGGTAGAGAAAGAAACTGTGGGCCTTGACTAGCCATATTTGTTATCCATTAATGACCCAATCTTTTAAAAAGGATATTATACTATTGCTGTATTGCTGTTATTGTGCATCAATCATTGTATAGAAGGCAGTTGCTGACATGTCTGAAAGCATCTCAGTCACTCTGTGATGGTGTCCATCCTAATCTTCTGGGAGAACAGCTGACTTAGTTGTGCTGAAGAGAGGGAATATATGGTATTTCTGGGACCAGTTGTCTGGGAAGGCACCATATTTCCTTTAGTGCAAGTCGGCAGTGATACAAGAGACAGCCATGTGGCATGGCTCAAATGCCCATACCGTCACATGAACTTTTGCAGCATACTAAAACCTACATACAGTATTTACAAGCTAGGCTCCTCTTGAATTTTTAAACAGCTTGTAAATGTTCTTGGAAAATACTGGTCTTAGGTTTCTGTCTTCTTTGTAGATAGGGAGAATAATAAGTTTTGGAAAATTTATCTCATAACCTCAAGGGCTGACCACAGGCACTTCATGGACATCACTTCAGCAAGTAGCCAAACACATGGAGAATGGACACTCAAGGATGGTGGTTGTTGTTGGGTTTTTTTATATATATCCTCTTCTCTCAAACTCGCCAAAAATCCCCTCACTTTCCAATACCAGTGACATTTAATAGGCAGATTTGTCTATATCCAGGCTTGAATGTACTTTTGAAGCTATAGGCTATTTTAGCTAAAGGCTATTTTATGAGGCTAGTTTAGATAAAGGTGTCGAGAAAATGAATTCCACAATATACGTTGTAATATGTTTTCCTTCATGTTTGCAACTTGTGTCACAGGACAGTTCTCAAATTATCACAATGACAGACCATATAACAGTTTTAATGGGAATACAATGATACGAATGAACACAAACATGTTGATATTCCACTTTGGTTAAATAAAACTTTTAAACTGATAACCATGATTAAAAATTGCTTTTTGTCTACACAGAGTCTTTCATTCCCCAATGTGAAAGCTTTTCAAGAGGGTGGGACATGATTATATCCTTTTTCTAAAGAATAAGGAAATGGTACGTACAGAAACTAAATAATTTATCTGATAGATGTAGAGGTAATTCTGGCAATAGAAGCCACACCTTCAAGCAGCACTGCCTAATTGGATTTTGAGTGACTATATAAGTGTCAGTTATAGAAAAGTTTCACTTGGGGTTTGACTCCTAATGCAAAGGTGATCTAGAAAGTTTCAGCACTTTATATGGATCAAGTGAACAGTTGCATTAATCTACCAGCATTAAAAATTTCATTTGTAAGCAACATCAATTTTATCACTCTTAACATACTCAAGCAGCTCAAATCAGACTAAGCATGAGTTTTGCCATAAAGTCCTGAGCAATGCAAGTTGAAGGCTTGTAATATTAAATAATTCATGCTTAAATTAAGCCCCCAGAATTCTTATGACACCTTACTGTTTGCTGTAAGTAATCTGTCTGTGGTATAGCAAAAAACCCACCCTGTTTTGTACTGGTATGTTCCATTCACTTCTGCAAGATACAATCAAAGCTACTGAACTGTAACTATAATCTCTGTATTGATAGCTAAAAGAAATATCTTTTTCTGCTTTGACAATTTGGGAGATCCAACAATGTTGTTGTATAAGGTTCTGCTGTATACACTGCTCCTGAAGCTTAAAGGAAGAACAATATGTATCATTATGACAAGTAAAACTAGTACTGCTCCCTGCAATTTATTTATTTCCTTTGATAACAGACATACATCATAAGTAGGTTAAGTATGTCTTTCAATGGTGAAAGTAACTATTTAAAAATCAGACTAAATTTGTGCACATTTATCTGTTGGAGGGTTGTTTGGGTTTTTTTTTTTTTTGCTAATAGGCTCAAATACACCAAAAAAGGATATTTTCTGTTTGTGGTTCGTTTGCAGAATGCATTCCATTGTTACGTATGAGAAGGGATGAAGGTGCAAGGTATTGCCTCTGATTCCTGATGGGTGTTCCAGCACAGCTCAAGTAATACCTTTAAATCATTTGAGCAATGTCCATTCTTCATAGGACAGTTTTCAGCAATGTCTTGTCACAGACTTTTCAACAGTTACTGAAAAAATATATCCTACTATTTCTGAATAAAATTTTCTACAGTCTCAGTTTTCATGGTGATCCTAAGATAAGAAGCATATATCTATGAAATTGTATTAACATTTGTGTTAATTCTACTTTTTGACCAGTAGACTCATGTTATTTCTGTGCACAACTTCATATTTGTTACACAGCATACTCTGTATTTAGTAAATGTTATGTCAACTGGTAAATAAGAACATGAACAGACAGCACCAATATTGTATTCCTGTCTGCAGAACAGTCTTCTGGAGTTCACTCTTGGATATTCTTTGACTGCTTTTACAAAGATGAAGGCTGAGTGACAGAAGTGACTTATCTTACAAGAGTGTGCTGCTTTGCAGAGGACCACAATGAGGAAAAACAAGAGAATCAACAAGAAAGATTTGATTTATGTTTTGTTGTACATACAGTGCATCTGAAATTATATTTTCCTTTGAAGGCTGCTTCTACACCACCACTAGCACAGAACTGACAATGAGGTATAATTTATCCACAAGAGAAATGGAAGGCTCAGAATTTCAAAGTGAAATTTAGTGTGTTAAGTGTAAGTAACCATAACTGCATTAGTCACTGTTTTGTTTTACCATTCAGTATAGCATACAAAATCTACCTAAATTTATTTATTCTATACCTGGTATCTAGTCTCTACATATTATATTTTGTCTTCTTGCCCTTTATACTTCCCATTTTTTTTGAAATCACAGGCAGTTTTGGATATTTTGTGTCTCTTTATCTGGCATAAGACTGCACAATACGGCACAATAAAATCTCCATGGCACTATTTCCTTAGTCTATGGGTGATCACACAAAAGTGAGTAGGTTTGTTTAATAAAGTAATGTCCAATCTCTGAGGAAAAAAAAGATTATTTCTCTATATAAACTACATCTATAATGGTTGGTTTCCATTCTCTTAATTTCCAGGAAGATTCTGTATATTTTGCTTTATATTCTGCAATCCTACTTATCTTACATAAACCTTCTGAATAAGGCCTTTTTTTTCAATAATCAGGGCAAGGTCTTACAGAGTAGTATTAAGAAAGAAAGAAACAAAATTCTTCCTTAGACTGTGTGGTCCTTTTTTATTGGCTGAACAAAAGAAGAAAAATAATTCTGGTATTATAGATAAAGTTTAGGTTAAATTACATTAGAATTGAAATTTTTTAAGGAATTTCTAGTTAGTGGATAGCACTACATAATATAGTGAACTAATTTTGAGGCCAGGACTGTAAAATAACATGAAATTGAAAATATAATATTAATTTGAGCTTATTCTTTAAACACATTATCTCAGAGTGTAAAAGGTAAGCTCCGGTCCACTTAACACCTAAAAGGGAAGTAGCTTTAATTATACATATGATGCAGAAGAATCAATTAAGCAACAGAGAAATTGTAATATAACTAAGGTCAAATAAGCAAGATAGTGGCAGAATAAGGAGTAGAACTCTTTTTTCCTTCTGCAGCTACTATACGTAAATGAGATGGAAATTAAAAAATAATTAGGAGAAATATATTGAATTTGTATTCCTAATGGACTACAGGTTTTTGGCTTTTTTTCAGTGCTCTGGAAGGGCACACGAGACTGATACACATTGCCTGGTAGGTGCAGGAGGTAGCACAGCTGCAATGCATTGATCTGTGTACCTCAGGTTGCAGTTGCTTGTAATCATGCATTTTATTCTGAAAGCATGGCTCATCATACTTTGGCGTACCAAGACACACATTTGAGATTTGCTAGAAGCGACTGTGCTCTACAGTATACTATATATGCAAATAACAATTTTATGTGGGGAAAAACATCACACAACTCTAAAACTAGACTATTGTATGCCTTGCTTATTTTTGACTAACATTTTGTAACCTTAAGTAAAATCTGACATTTAAAATCACACTTTTTTACAATTGTGAGGTAAAAGCAGGGCCTAATTTTAAGCTTTCTCAAGTGGTGGACCAAATTTTCATGAAGTGTCCATTATATTCTTTTACGTACAAAATAATACAATGCTACTTCTACCTGTGGCTGCCTTGTGTACTCATAACAATAGCATTTTTATATATAGTTTAGTACACATATATATAGTTTAGCAGAGTATTATAGTCCTATGCTTGAATATAACTGACTTCAAAGAAGGTTATGACAAGTCCTACCGGCTATTATTTGGCACAGAGCTTCAGCTTTCAGGCAGATGTTCTGCCCAGCAATGACAATGAACATGGAGCATTGTTGTGTTTACTGTTCTTTCCCATTTCAAATTTTGTTACAAGGGATTCCAGGCCACATCAAGACTATCCACACCATGGATATCACCCCCTTGCTTTAATTCTCTTGGAAAAGTCAGTTGCCATCAATCAAGAGTATTGTAGAGAGCAAGGCAAAGGGAAAAACATGAAAAAAACCTACTTTTCATGGGGTTTGGCTTCCAGATAGGATAACCAAGAGAACAGTTTTTCAAAAAGTATAAAAACATTGTATGATATAGCTATTTTTTCACCCTGTTATTTTTCTTTTTTTCCCCACTTCAAATGAAGAAAAAGAAGCCAGAATGTAAACCCAAACTCTAAAAATACAAAATAGGTGTTGTTTTTTTTTCAATTGCAACTGAAAAAGATTGTCTTACATACTAAAACTATTATTTCAAAATGAAATGTTCATTTCAAACAGTCTAAATAGAAATGTATGAAATTTTATAAATTACTTTTCTACATAGAAAACCTCACAGTTTATTAGCGATTAGCATTTATGCCTCTAGTCTGGATGTGGCTGAGTATCTGGATCTGCTAGAAAATCTATTAAAGGATCCGTTTCCTTGAGTAGGATCTGCTGGTTTTTGTGTATGTGGAACATCAAGTGCATCTGCATGCTTACAGGAAAGTAGAAAACTCCTCCCCTCTCATTTACAACTGTTTTGTGAACACAACCTTGCAGTTCCAACTGAAATGCAGTTATGAACTGAACAAGTACTAGATGACATGATTTAACCATGTTTGCCTCAGAGGAAAAAGGTTTTAAGAAAAAAAATAGTCTATTTTGCAGTAAACTGCAATTTCACAAAGAATTTACAAAAGGAAAAGGAAAGTAAACTTATTATAATTGAACTGGTAAAAAAGTTCATGTTTTCAATTTATGAAAGGTCCATCTTTGGAGGAGAGGCAAAATCCTGCATGAAAAACAGCAGTATCATCCAATACGACACAACAGTGACATCACCTTGGCCTAGACAGAGCAAATCATCAACAATTATAAGATGCTGCAATCTTCTGAAGGTTTTTAATTAAAATGTATTAATCTTGTTATTTAAAGGATTCTAGTGTCAAAGACCTTAGGAAGAGAAAGACTGTAATAGACTTATAAAATCTGCTGTTAGAAGGGAAGATAATCCTTAGTAGATAAAATTTTTAATGCTAAAATATTAACACATTATTGAATATGATTATTGTAATGTTTGAAAAATGAAGGCTTGGTTTAGGGATTACAATATTAATGATAATATTTTAGAACTGTTTCCTTTGCTAGCACGTGATAGAATAAAATTATCTTTAACTTTCCACGTTTTGAAAAACTATGAAATGCCCTGAAATGTGGCAAATTTCTGCTCAGAGAAAGCAGACTAAACTAAGCTTAAAGGCTGATCCATGTTCAGTACAGGAACCAATTTTCTTGCCTATTTCTTGATTGTAATGCTTTTTAATAGCAAGTGCCAATAATGTATTTATTTAATTCTTTAAAATAGAAAAGGTCCCATTTTTATAAAGTAGATTTTCATTTCACAGGCACAACGTAGTGTACAGACTGGTTTTGGTCAATTCATAATGCATTTGCATGTGGAAGTAGTAAGCAGATGGTCACTACTGTTAGTAATCTAATGTTTTGTTTCATTTGAGAGGAATATGCAGGTAAAGTCAATAGCTACAACAGGCAGGGGGAAAACACCCAACATTAAGAAAAATAATGTTAGCTAAAATATACTAAAGAATCTGTGCATGTGTGATATTTCTCTCATAGATATTCTTGTACAAAATTTCTCATAATTTTAATTAAAAATATTTTTGTATTTGGAATTGGATTAATTTAAAATTAAGGTTTATGATTAGCATTATTCTTAGACCCATCTCAAAAAGATATTGGTGCTGGCAGGGGAAAAAAATAGAAGTTTCATGAAGCAAGGAAATAGATGCATGCAGTGATAACTCTTAGGGGATTAGTTCTCATTCAACAGAAATTGGCTTCTCCAAAGGAGGCTGGTATGGATCAAAAAGCTACTTAAGTCAACCAGAATGTTTTTAGCCACCCAATGGGAACTAAGCAAAACTGTGGGAATCCAAACAAGTAGATACGTGTGTTTTGATGTGTGCTGCAGATTCCTACTGAAATCTCCAGAAATCTCTACCATTGAAATAAGACAGAAAATCAGTCATGTTTAATGCAAGATTTACACCGTAGTTTGTGAAAGCCTGATTAGCTGGGTTATTTTGGTGCTGGGCACAAGAAAGAATCTCTGTTTTCTCAGAAATTAAGATGAAAATCCTTCTAATATCTGTGGTTTATACTGCACTGGTATAGACATGGGCATTTTTAAGTAGCAGAACTGTGACTGTGTTTTGATTGATTTATTTATTCCCTTCACAAAATTTATTAAACTTTATCAGCAGTGCTGTGCCCAGATGTGACAGTTATGAATAGGCTCGGTTATGTCACCTGAGCGAGCCCTGCTGTGAGTCCTGTGCCACTGGACCCATGTGCCAGAGGGCCCAGGCACTGTGACCGCAGTTGGCGTGGCGCTCTTGGGTGCCAGCACAGATGATGCAAGGATACAGGGTCACAGGGAAGCTGTCCACAGGTCAGTTTAAGACACCCATAAAACTCTGGCAGCAGTAAAAGGTAGGAAATGCTATTGGTACAAAGGGTTATCTGAGACCTTTGTGGAGAGAGCAATTTCAGTCATATGAATCTGACAGAATGTGAGACCTCTAAGAGCACAAGTAACACCTACAGGAAGATAGACATAAGGTGTCACTATGAAAAAAAGTTTAGCCTGATTCCTGTCACATTACTGTCTCTATAAATAAAAATAACTGCCCTTAAGAGAGAGAATGGTTACATGTTTATGGCTATGCTGATAGGGTGCAGCCAGGAGAGATACTGTGAAGAGCAGCCCAGGTAGTGCCCAGTCCATGTTTTATCCTCAGCATTGCTAAGCTATTAACTGCTTTCCAGAGGCCAAGCATTTGGCCAGTGCTCGGATCAGAACTACTATTGTCAAGACAAATAATGGACTGGGGTTTGTTTTTTTTTAAAATGCACAACCCACAGTATACCCCTAGTGGATAGTTCACACAGAATCCATCACAGCAATCTGTAGAACTCCATCTTATGTCAAACACATATCTAAATCTTCTGTGTGATCTTCATGGTTTTTATGTATCTTCAGGTGAATTCTTAGTTGTGCTCTGCATCTGTGAACAACTGTTTTTGCTCTGCCTGCACAATTGCTCAGTTCTTTCTCTTACATTACCCAGCACTGTGAATTTAATTACTCCTCATGTTGAAGTAATTTCTGATTTATCCTATTAGATTTGCTCCAGGGTGGTCCCTCATGAGTTTAGAAATGCAAGGGTTCAACTATCTCAGTAACATCGCTCTAATGGAAAGCCATATCAAGCAATCCAGTAGTACAGGCTGTGCTTGAGTATAGAACACAGTTGCATATTTAAAGGATAATATTAGTTCAAGACTTTTTGTTACTCTGTGAGGAAGTTATATTTTTCCTCTATCTGAATGAGTTTAGATGTTTTTTAAAAAAATTATTTTAGTTTAATGAGAAACACACAAATCAAGTTGCTGCTCAGTAATCATTCCAGGAAATAAATGAGGCAAAGAACTGTATTCAATAAGAAAGGGGTGAGCATGTGTTATGTGCTTGTTGGGAGACTAGAGGTTCATTCCCTCAAGACAATATGAATTCTCTTGCTTTTCAGTGAGTCAACATAGCAATTGTGCACTGCCCTCAGGGTCTGTGATGCTCTGCTTAGTGGGGCAGAAATTATTATTTTCATTCATGTTATTCTTAGGAACTTCCTTTGTTATCCTCTCAAGGGGAGCCATCTCTGGGCTAAACTTTTAGTCACTGGGGATAGGGCCATGCAGCCCAGATGACAACCATTTTGCCAAACACAAGAAATAAAAAAACTTGTTCTGAAAAATAACAGGATACCTGAAAAAGAATAATAGGATACCTGAAAAGACTGTAAAAGAACCAATCTTTTCTATAGTAGTGTGACTCCAGGAGCTGGGTTCTTACTTTGTACAGAGCCAGTGACTTGTAAAACTGTAAAGAATCTCACATTGAAATTATAAAAGTTTTTATTCCTCCCCACTGTAGGCTGGGCACTGGAGATATCACAAGCAGACTCACAGCCTGATGTGGTTTTGCTTGGGATTTCATATGCTACCCTGGACTGGCATCTGCCTGTCCTGCTGCTTGTGGTTGCCTAAGCAGCCTGAGTGTCCTTGTTTTATGAAGCATGAAACTCCATTTGTAAGCATTAAAGTCCAAAGGGAAAAAAGGAAAGATAACCTAAAATGCTGTGTGTAGTCTAGTGGAAAGAAACACCTATGCAGCAATTTTTAAATGAAATTATTTTTGATTAGACCAGAACTATGCAGTGCATGCCATGCACTTTTCTATGAAGCCAGCAAATCAGGCTTTAAAAGGTTCCAATAGTTAATATCCTCAGTTAGGCATGAGTAAAGGTTTGGTGGTGCGTTTTTGTTGTGGTTGGTTTTGTTCTTTTAAAAATAATTGCACAGAAGGAAGACTATAGTTAATGTAGGTTTGAGCTAAAATATTTCATTTGAATCTTGAAACTATACAATTTTCTTCTTTCTCTGTTTTCCCTCTTTTAACTGTTTGAAATCCTGCATAGCTGAAAGAAATCTGGCTCTCTGGGGGATGTTACAGAGGAACAGCAGCCAAATGAAAAATGAGAGACATAAGCATTTGCCCTATAACCAGGACTTTCCAAGTTCTACAGTTATCTCTGAGGGGGGGGGGGGGGGGGGGGGGGTCCTTTCCAGTCTTAAGCATGTCCAGCTTCAGCCTTTTTGGTTTTTTATAGTTATATTCCCAAAGTGATCTGTCCACATAATTTCCATCTTTTATTAGCATGTATGTGAGGATCCTGCAAATGAAGACCAATGTTTTTTTCTTAAGTTTAAAAATTTCTCCCTCATTGTTTTCATGGGAGGGAATGGGATGGGATGACACACACACCTTTTTTTGTTTGTTGGCTGTCGGGTTTTTTTTGTCACAGAGGTGACAAAAGCCTTGTTTTCAAATGTGGATTTTGACACGGTTCACAGAAATCTTGGGGGGCTGAATGGGTCATTGCTATTCTGTTTTTTCAAGGGCCAAGTATGGTTTTCAATCAGATAAAGGAAATCAGCTAGAGGTTTTTAGGTTTGAACCTGTCATGATTCAGTAGTTTTCATCTTTATGCTTTGCTATAGCAGAGATCTTAATTTAGGGATTAGTTTAGAAAAATCTCACAGCTTAGTTCCACCATGTGCCTGGCCTACAGCTGGTACATCCAACGTGTTCAGAAAGCTGGCAACAAACTCAAAACTGCAGCCAAAGTGGTGTCTGTTGCAAAAAATATCAAGAGATTGGCAGAAAGATTCAAGTGTTTGGGGAAAGCAATGTCCATCACCGCATATGTATAGAGTACATCCCCTTCCCTGCACATAATCCCTAAGTATGCTGCAGAATTGTTCATACTCTGTGACAAAGTGCCATAAAAGAAGGTTTCTGGTACCATTGCCCTGGACACACATAATCATATTTATATGTCAGGGTTATATGTTAACCTTATATACAAAGTTTGATTATGCCATTTTGAAAACTACTTCATTATTTGCATTTCTTTTCCTGCCTGCCTGTCTTAGATAAGCAGTCATCTACCTTAAAGGGTTTCCTTACTTCTCTGTTTCACTCCTCCAAAAATAAAACTTTGGAAATTTAATTAGAAAAAATGGGGTGGGGGGAGAAAAATAAAATAAATGAAAAAAAGACCTTGCAGAAATATGAAGTCAGGAAGTATTTTCACAGAAAGTTAGGAGGCAAACAGGTCTTCTGTTAGACACGAGGCCTTACTGAATATGCAGTTCAGCTGTTTAGATGAATGGTTGATAAAAATCCATTTGTCTGTGCTTTTGTGTGTTTTCTTCACCTACAAAGATGAAAAGATGATTTGGAAACCACTTCTCTGACATGTATCTGGTTTTTCTCCTACTCTGGTTTTCAACTAAATAACCAATGGCTACAGGGCAAAGAAACCAATTATTGTGAGAAGTGAACAAATGTAATCTAGAGAATATAATTACTTGGTCATTCCTTATTGATGGTTTCTGAATATGCCATATTTCTTAATAATGTGATAGCTTTTTTGACACAGATTTACTCTGAATAACTTTAGGTATTATCTCCTCCTCCTCAGCATACTATTTTTCATGTTCTTCTTATCGTCATACTTGTCTTCAAACCTTTCAAATACTGATTTACAATTCATGGCAAAAAACAAGAGGAAAAGTTAGCAGGTGGCTTCACTTGAGAATAAAAAAAAAAAAAAAGAGAGAGAGAGGAAAAAAAGGTTAAATTGGCTATTATTGAACTTCTTAACGTAATTGGAAGATGCTAAATTTCATGTAATTTGGTTTTTGAAATACACGTGAAATAGTTACCAGAATGCTGTAAATATTTATAATTACATTTTCTGAAAGTGGTTAGATTATAACAGCAAAGTTTGGTGGGTTCTGAGTGAAAATATAAGGTATTTGTATAAGTATTGAAACAGATTCAAAAACATGAATAGAAACTTCATTCTGTTGTTAGAAAGCAAGTTTCACCTCGAAAGATGTGCTCTTTACTTTTTCTGTGATTCAGTATAAACCAGATTCTCAATTTCACCCACATCTTTCAGCATCTTTTAATTCATTGTTTAAAAACAATAAAATTTTTAACATTTTAAGACCCTCAGAATGAGCTAGAGAATAATTTGGAATCTTCATATTGTTTAAAATAATTTCTTCAAAGGTAGGCTTTTCCCCAAATATCCCTTACATATATTTATTATTTTTTTTTCCAAAATGAAGCTGAACATAGAGAACACAGAAGGAAATCAAAATGCATGCTTAAAAATAAAATCTGTATATTTTTACAGAAAAAAACCCCAGTAGAAACAGAGTAGAAAGACACTTTTGTAATCTTATGGCTGATATGAATAAACACACACACCCGGGCTTACGCATACATTGCATTTTCCTGTTCAGGAATACCTCGTCAAGACATATTTATGGATTGTATGAACAGTTCTAGACCCATTGGTTTAGTCTCTTTCCACTGGTTTGTTTTACCCAGGTGGGAAGATGAAAGCCATGTACTTCGTAGTGTGTTCTGAGGGGAGTCAGGACTAACTAGGAACGAGACATTGGTCTTACCTTCCTTGGTCCAGCTCATACTTTACTTTTTACCACTTGCCTTATTTTTACACATTTTTCAACCAAATCATTAACAATATAAAAGCTAAAAACTGTATTTTTAAGGAATCTTTATGCTTTTTCTCTGCATAAAAGAATAAAATGTATTCAAGCTTTTATTTAATTATATTACATTTTAAGAAAACTATAACAACTTCAATGAACAGCTAGAAAATAAGAAATATGATGGGGTGCTGTTAAGAACTAATTTTCAGTTTTGAAAACAATCTACTATGCCTGCATATTCCAATTTACATTTTATTTTCTTATATTTTTACACAGGAAAGTGTTTCTGCTTTTTCTACTTTTTTGTAAGTTCAGTTATTAAAAACCATTGATAGGGCATTGTAAAGAACATCTACACATGCATTTCAACCAGAATAGTACTGAAAACCTAAGAAAACCACTGAAAATATGGACTGATACTATGGCACTGTTTTGTACCTTGGGCCACTCTGGGATACTGTTACAAGTTTGAGACAGATATTTAGTTTCTACTCTGAAGAAAAGCACACTGATGCTCGAATGAGTTTTAGAAAAATATGTGATTAGAATCAGCAGCATACTGAGTTCTGTGCATTTTTGAGATAAATCAGACCCTGACCACAATGCTTCATAACCAGACCTTTGGAGCTTTACAATAAATCTGTGCAGACTATTTATCAAGCCTTTTGAAATAAGAAAAGTAAAATAACGTATCCCTCAAACTGGGATTGATGTCCACATTTATAAACAGTCATAGTTAATAATATGCTAGTCATACATTTTTAATTTAATTTCTCTTTGACAAAAAAAGTAAAGTACATTAATTTTCTTTACTACATAAGATTTATTTAAAAAAACAAAGAAAAAAACCACACAAAAAAAACCATTAAAAAAAAAAAAAGAATTAGATTTCAAACTAAAATATATATTAAAGAAGACTCCTCTAATATGGAAATTTTTAATCCATTGATTTCTTTTTCAATAAAAACCCAGTAAAAATGTAGAAAATTAAAAGAAGGAACATTCAGGACACATCCATAATATATGTGCATATGTGCCCGGTCATATGTGATATTTTAAGGTGGATATACAGGTTAGTAAAGTATTGTAAGACATACATATTCAGAATATAGTTTTGGTTTTATGTGTTTAAAAAAACACAGTAAGTTCTTTAAAAAAAAAAAAAAAAATCACTGGTGTTTTATAACACCCAAAGGGGAAGAATACAACCTAAACCAAACACAAAAAATTAAGTTTCACATGATCTTTAACTTGTCCCCCTGCTGGAATCAGTGTAAAATATAACATTTGTGTTATTAGATATATTTTACATATATATATGAAATATATATATAGTGTTAAGAGGTTATAACATGAAAAAAAAACATTTCTGATAAAATCTGAATGTCTCACAATATATTTTTATTTCAGAGATGAGAAAATGAAAACTATGTGGTAATATGAAAATGAAACTGTTAGAAGCATCTGAAATTGTCAATACATTTCGTTGCACTTATAAATACGTTTAACTGTGCATAGAAAGAGCGGTAAAGTCCTTTGTACAAGCAACACCTGCTCTCTACTGCTCAGATGAATACATACACAGGTTATTTTTGCAGAAGTGGAATCGAGAATTTATTCTCTCTATAAAGCTATCAAATATCAGATACCAGAGCTGTTTATTTTTTCAGTTTCTAGAAGCCTTTTTTGTTGAACTCAGGTTTTCATTTTGGGGTAATATCACATATAAGCAGAGCGCATCTTTTTTGCATGTTGGCTTCCAAAGAAGTGTGCTGAAGTCCAGGCAGGTCTTGGTTGGATTTTGCCCCAGAATTCAAGGGAATTAAAATTTCACTAGAACTTGGTCTTGCTTCTTTGAGAACATGCCAAAACTACGAATATTACAGGTTCCATTATATCTTTGGATCTAATAATCACAATTCATACCTCAGCTATGCCAGGGAAAGCCATGGACAATTCAACCTCATTGATTGTTGTACATTTCCATTCTTAATAAGTTTTATATACTCAATATGGGAAGAAAAAGGAAAAAAAATACACATCTAAATATTCTGGTGTTGACATAGTTTTAATGGGAATATGTTTCTATCTCTGTCACAGTACCATATACTTTGCTGAAATAATTTCTGTGAAAAATGAAAATTAGAAACAATTATGTGATTCCTTTTTTCAATCAATAGAAACTTTAATGGAAATTATTAATAGGCATTAATAGAAATGTTGTGCACGCTAATAGTGAAAAAATTCCTAAGCAAATGAATGGCAGGAGAGGTTAACTAATAAAAGCCACTTTAAATGAAAACTTGAAGGAAAATAGTCCTGCATGGAATTGTCATTAAAAACACATTGAGAAAAATATCTCTATTTTTCCACACATTTAGTAAGACAATAAAATAATAACAATAAATGGAAACATTGTTTTTCCTTTCACTTGGAGCGGTATCCAAATAGCAATAGACTTCTCTTGAAGTCAAACAAATATATTTTCAATAATTAACAGTGAACTATAAATCTAAGTATCAGCAAAAATCTGCTCAGTAGCAGAAGAGAGTCAGTGAAATGACACATAACTGCTCCTTCTGTAGACTGCTCTTCAGCAACACTTTTTTCCTTTATGTAACAGTTACTTTGGTGTTCAACTTCTGTAGTTTCATGGGAAACTTCACATCCTGTCACCCTTGCGTTTCCTTTCACTTTTCAACAAGAAGAAAATTAGGAAAAATATAATCATAAGGCCTTTGCTTTTCTTCTGTCACAGGCTGCTAATTTGCTGGTTTTCTATCTGTAACTTTGACTTCATTATTAGCATGAAGTGTGTTCATATACAGTGGCATTTTCAATGCCAGATCTGGAGCATATACATTTTTTGTTGTTAGGCCTGTTTAATTGTAATACTGTTGTCAAAATGAAACTGATGATTCACAGTATTATTGAGTATAATTTCTATATAATTTTGGTGGTGCTGATGTGTAAACCCCATTGTGTGCCAATAGGATCTTTGCTTCTAAAGTCATGTAAAAATATTTGGAAACATACATGAGACAGGCAAATCTTGATAAAGGGAAAATAAAGATGTGTCCACTGGATAGTGATAAAAAAGAAAAAAAAATAATTGCCCAGGGTTGTATACTGACATAGGGGACAAGATTTCTCAGCAGTGACATTTGTGCCTTTAATAACCATCGCTATAATTCACAGGGGGAGCACCTACTGCTTCTCAGTGGGTAAACAAAGTCCTGCCCAAGGTGTGGTAAAACGTATAACATGGGGCAGCCCTTGGGGTTCCTTTGGGACAGGGCAAGAGAATGCAACTTGTCTTCTCACAAAACTACTGCTGCACCTTGGGAGAGACACAATTAATGATTTTATAAGCATTTTTTTTTTCACCCACTGCATGCTAAGTAGCATCACAGTTGTTTTTGCTTAGACCTAAATATTCCCTAAACTCTGAAAACTATTAATTTTCTGGATTTCAGGAGGGGATTTCCTGGAACAGCCAGTTCCAGCAGAAGGCATCACATAGCTAAACAGTACCTTGTTCTGTAGGTCATTACAGCTTCTTTTGTGGTGGTTAGTACCTGTGTAGCACTTTTCATCCTTGAAAGACTGAAAACATACAGACAATAATTAATCTTCCCTGCACTGCAATGATGAAGTATGTGAACAGTGTTAGTGCTATCTAATGAATGAAAAAAACAGCACAGCTGAATATTCCTGGTCAAACTGAAGTCAGCCAGTCATTTCACCTATGGAATTTAAGAGTTTTGTTAACCATGATATTTGCACCGTAAACTATATCAGTTTGAACTTGGTAAGGTTAAAAATGTAGAAGCTCTAGAGTGTGTATATGTGAACAGGTCTAAAACCATTTCTACTGGAATAGATTATTCATATTTGATTATTGTGTTAGAAGAACTGTTTCAGTAATACAG
The DNA here is from genome assembly GCF_015220075.1 of Falco rusticolus. Taxonomy (NCBI): domain Eukaryota; kingdom Metazoa; phylum Chordata; class Aves; order Falconiformes; family Falconidae; genus Falco; species Falco rusticolus. Next base: position 88,188,700 of record NC_051189.1, read on the forward strand.
CGGCATCCACTCTACTATCTGTACTGATTACACTGTTTTGGTTAAGAAAAAATTTTACTCCAGTCTAAGATTTTTTTAAGTGTGGAAAGACATGTAGACCTGGGCCTTAAAAAAGAAAAAAACAAAACCAAAACAAACACACAAAACCAATCAACCAACCAACCAAAAAAAAACCAAACCCTGAAACACCTAGCAATTAAAAAGTTAGCCAGCTTTCTCACTTTCCTGTCTTTAACATATTTTTGCTAGCAATCTAACACCATTTTTTTCACAATCCCAAACATTCTGTGCCACACTGTGTCTGCATCTTTAATACATTTTGGAATAAGCATAGGAGAACAAACCAGCTGAGCTGGTTTAACGTGACTACTTCGATTATCTTTGTTATATTTGGACAAGCAATGTGTGCTGATGAGGTGGAAAATACACTTGGGGATTCTACTTCTCCAGTCTCAAGTAACCAGAGAACAGTGGTCATGAGCTGTCTCCAGGTTGCAAATCATAGTTTCATTTGCAAATACAGTATTTTTGGGAATGATAAGTAGCTCTACAGTATTCCTATAAGTATTACACCTGAGTTAGGAGAAAGACTAGGAAAGATTGTAATGTATGCTTTGGTTCAGCCTGTAAGGACAAGGCAGCCCTGACACAATTTAGAACAGCTCTCCTGCTTACTCGTATTAATCCCAAGTAACAAAGGAGAGGAGTAGCCTGCTGTATAGAATTTGGCTTCCTTGCTTTGTGAATGACTTTGATACTTGTTAAGTGTAATGTTTCTTGATAAGGTGAAAGTGGGAGACATATAGTATCTGGTTTGCAGGTCATATGGGTGGCCTGCCCAGAGCAAGTCCAAATTCCTACTAGCCTGAGCCTCCAGGCTGCATTTTGATGGGAACCAGTCATGGAAGGCAGGGGACAGGCATTTGGGGCACATCCAGAGCTTACCCTGACATGGAGTCAGCCAGGATGTGCACTGAAGTTCCACAATTTGAATGCAAACATAGTGGCCCAGGATCCAAGAAAACGTGCAAACCCTGTACTTCAGAAGTCGCAGTTCTACATGGTGTTACAGTTGGCACATGGTTTCAAACACCTCAATGCTGGAGATGAATTCCTTCTTAATGAGACCATTTACCTAGTGAAAACTACACCTATTGACTTCTACCACTTGCCATCTTGCCATATGTTAGTGCTACTGTCATTTTATTAATAGAACAGGATGAAAAAGTAAAATTGAGTTTCAACATTACAAAGATTGTAAAAATGTTCCTAGGCATATATTTTTTAACTCTAAATAGATTGCTAACTGAAGAACCGTGTTCAGTTTCCTCAACCTTATTTGAAAATTTAATTCTGCTTGGATTTGGATCATGCCAGAGTTCTTTTTCCCCTGTGGTAATAATAAAGGATATCACAAATGAGCACTACTTTATTCGTACTCTTAAGCCTTTCCATTAATCCTTCAGTTCTCCAGTTGCACGAATATTTTGCGTCCTGAAGCTTTTTTTAAGAGACTGACATGTCTAAATACCATTGTAAATTTTAACTTTCTAACCACAGTGATGGTCAAGATGAAGACTGCTCATGACAAAAAGATGAACATTCATGACAAGTTCTCCTTCAAGAACCACCACCACTGATACAACAAATTACTCTGCTTTTTCCTCATATTTGAATTACATGTTGCTTTCACTTTTTGTCATAGCTGTGTGTCAACCAGTTGGCTGCCTCCCAGCTTCTGCTAGCAGCTTTCTGTATTTTGAGAAGTCAGTTCCTCAGGAAAATTTCCTGGATGATCGAATCCTCATCAGAGAGGAGGAAAAAAAGGTACATGTTTCAAGTAACCCAGGTTCCCCCTTAGATAAGTAAAGCAGCCATGTGTTCTTTTATCAGGACAGCAGACTGCAGTAACAGATGCTTCTCTAGCACCTTTTTTACTGAACATCAGCTGTTGCCTAGACCTAGGCTTCAAAGAGATGAATCTCCATTCATAAGGAATTTCAATATTGAGGCTGCAGCAAGACAAGGTTGGTTTAACTTTGTGGGAGGGAGACCGGGAAGAGAAAGAAGGCCTTAACCTCAAATTTCTGTTAAAATAGGTCATGAGTTACTCACATCTGCATGGAGCTAATGGACAGATACAAACCTAAGATTAGTCAGTAACAGCAGCATCTGGCATTTCTGCTTTCAAATCTCATTGAGCAGCAAATTAACCCTTTAAATTATTTTGCATTTTATTCCCCTCCTCCCCTTTTCCATAGCTATTGGTAGACTTGTCCCTGGTATGTGGTTAGAAACTATACAGAGAAAGACTTAATTGTAACTATTTTGCATTTTCCAAAAAAAAAAAAGGGGGGGGGGGGGGAGGGGGATAAAATAGTAAGAGAAGAAGATAAAATTCAAATATTTTTTGCTGTAAACATGAAAAAGCCCAAACAAAACCAAAACCAAAACAAAACAAAACAAAAAAAAAAACACAACAAAACACCCAAAACAAAAAAAGGAGAATGCATCTTCCATGAAACATGAAATACAGAACTTGCTGTGGAAATGGACTGGGTTCTTCCTGGTTTATTAAACAGTCTAGCTCCAAAGTCTTTTTTCTATTTTCTGACTCAGTGTGCATTTTATCAAAAAAATGTTAGCTTTATTGAATACAGAAACAACCAACCAACCTAGTGAGATCACAAAAAATCGTCTAAAGCTGGAAAACCACCCATCCAACTATTAAGTTCAAGCCTTAGGACTTACCCTGTTCCCAGGAAGCTTGTTCAGATCTGTGTGCTGCATAGAATTGTTGCCTCAATGTGAGACAATTACAGTCTTTTTACTTTTTCAGTTATGGTTTTCTCCTCTAAGTGGATTGTTTCCAGTTTGTGTATGTCTGCTTGCTTGGTCTGACTTTTAGACAATTGTTAAATATATGAAGCCTTCCTTCCCACTAAATAGCAGTGGTTAAACAAACATGTTTGGTTCAGGATTCATACCAGTATCAGATTGAAGCATTCAAGGAACTGTTTAGTTTTGTGATTGCTTTTTTATCCTCCTCTGAGTTTTCCCTAGAATAATAAAATATAGTTAAATTGCAAGGCAGATATGAAAAAGCAGAGTTCAAAAACATATATGTGGCGTTTCTATAGTGGACTATCATTGCAAAATTATTTTGATTTTTTTTTTTCATCGGGAAAACCACACTATTTTCAAAGATCAGTACTAAAGAATGACCTTTTAAAAAGGGACCCCCAATTTTTCACAACCACCAATATTCTTCCTATTGGTGCGGAAGTCAGTGAGATTTTCAGCACTCAAGACTTGTGAAATTCAAAAAAAGATTTTAATTATAGGAGTTGAAGGGTGCAATGCTTTGATTCTGAGTATTTATATAGCAATGAAATATCTTATCCATTTGCAAAAATGTCTTTTACATTACTGTTTCTTTTCTTGTGTCCAATGTCAAAGTTTTGATTCCCACAGCTATTTGAAAAATTTTCCATGCTTCACCTGAGTGAAACTCAGAAATAGAGGAAGATATTTGTTGAGTTGTTTTGGGTTTTGGAGGATTGTTGGTAGTGGGGGGGGGGGTTGGGGGGGAGAGGGAGCTTCTTAAGGAAACGCAGAGCTATTCACAAAATAAGTAGAATAAATTCTTAGGAATCTAGATACCTCTGTGGAATAGATAATACCAAAGATCTAGCATCGCAGATCAGGAAGGAAGATGTTTTTTGAGAATAAGACCAAATGTTACATAAAAAATGCAAGCAGCAATTCCACAGAACATTCAAATATTTGTCAGTTATAAACAAGTATAAACAAGTCTGTCTAACTGACAACCTACAAATGGAAGAGAAAAAATATCTTGTAAAGATTTTTCATTGAACTCACACCATTCTTGCACCTGTAACTCCATTGTGTATTTACTACAAAGTATAAAACATACACTTACATAAATTTTAAAATATAGAACATGTATTAAATTCAGATTTATTTCTTTCAGTGCAGACAATAAGTATGAGCATCTAAAAAATAAAAAATAAATCCCCCTACATATCAGACGTACATGGTGGATATTTTTTTTCATTGGAGTTGATCATTCCAGGTTTTCTTCAGTGAAGAAAATTTTATTCAATAAATACTAAAGTCTCCGGGAGAGTGTCAATGTAAAGAGGTGGAAATCTGATAGCATCTTGGCTATTATCTATTCCTGGAAAGTTTCTAAGCCAAGTTCCTTGTAACGCCGGAATATTACTGTGTGCAATAAAAGTATTAGACAGACAGTGAGAGGGAGACTGAGGGAGCCATCACTCTTGGCTGAATTTTTATTTTCCTTCAAGAAATCTATTTAGGAATTAAAGCAGCTTTATCTCCTTCTGTGTTCCTGGTAGGCAAGACAGATCTGGCACAGCCAGCAGAAGTGGTACACCAGATGACATCCAGGGAGGGACACCTCTCTCTACACAGTGCATGGACAGCTACTGGATGCTCCTATATTTCTGTCTTGTAAAAAAGGTCCAAGTTCTATCTTGCTATTTTGCCTTTAGTCCTGGCACGTGGAATATTTTATGTGACACAATTTTTTCTGAGATGTCACTGGAGTAGTGGTGATTCTCAGTCCTTGTTCTTCTGTCTGCATGATAAGCTGTGATAGAGAGTTGTAGTCTCTTGAAAGAAAGTATAAATATCCTTATCTGATAAAAATATTCTGCTGTGTTTTACGCTGTGGTTTTGACAAACAATGACATCTGTCCGAAGTCTCCCAGTATGATAGATACTGAGCATAAATCACATTATTTTGTGTTAATGTGTCCATTGGAACAATATCTTGCTTTAAGTTCTATTGTAAGTTAGGAATTAGACCCACAGGGATAAACAGAGGACTGAGCTTCCATTTAAGTCACTTACTGGAGAAATTCATTGACACAGCAACCCCAGATCTGTAAAAAAAAATGCCAGTATGAAATAATCATTGAATTAATTCTTGCTAAGGGAGCTCTATTTCTGCGCTGTGAGTGGGAAAGGAGGATATGTTGGGGTTTGGTTTTGGTTGGTTTTTTTTTTTTTGTTTTTTTTTGTTTTTTTAATATCCTGAGATTATTTATCCATTGGAATTCACTTTTGCAGTACCTCCTTATCTGCATACAATAGCAGTGGAGTATGAACCATGTACTTGCAGTGAATGGGTGATTCCTTATGGGAAAGAGGTTGAGATTAAGTAACAATATACTGAATCAAGTATGTGTTTTCTTAATTGGCGCCAAAAAAATGCTAAGTTATTATAGTTGTATCTTATGCTCCTATTTCTATATAGCATAAAACATATTATTGTTAATAGGATTCAGGATGGCTCTTTCATCCTCCACTCAAGTACTGCACTGCATCATTTAGAGCTTTCTTTGTTCTTACTACACAGGCTATGTTGCTGTGCATTTTCTGTACGTATGGTTAACAGGATACAAGTGCACAAAAAAAATTAAAGACCAATTTTAAAAAAATCATCTAAAGAGTAGGAGAAATAATTCAGAAAATTCAACCAAAATAATGTATATTACTTTGAATAAGACAGTTTCATAGGAACACACCAGTAGAAATAGTAATTCTTAGCTGTAGCAATGTAATTTTCTACCTTCCAGCTGAAGACAAGATTAAAGCAAGGGTCTGACCCTAGAGTGTCACTTGAGTTCTGATATCAGGAGATTACATTGAAATCTTAGCCTATATTTCAAGGGAAGTTTCTAGCCCTCATATGGAGAAAAGCTAAACGTGAACTTGTAGTGTCTGTTCAGGCAGCCAGGGTACAATGAACACCCGAACATGCAAAAAGCCCAAACTATCAGAATAGCCATAGACTCTAGTAAAGCCACATGGCAACATAAACTTTTAGTTCTATGGCCATGATAAATATCAAATAGAGGTACATTCAAATGTTATTGGATTAAAAAAAAAAAAAAAAAAAAAAAAAGAGAAAGAAAAAAAAGGAATACTTTTCCATATTGTTAATAGTATGATGCCTATTTTCCTTAAGATAGTTCTTAGCGTGCTAGTACTGTGAAGATTCAGTCCCCTTCCTTTTAAGTTAAATCAGAAACAGTCAACCAGTAAGTCTGACATTTACTCTCATGTAAAATCATCACCATACTTGGGAGGGATTTTTTCATGTTCTTGGGTTTTTTTCCCCCAAGGTGGTATTCAGTTCAGTCTGTGGTGGTCTTTGCCACTGTCTTCACCTCCAGCATGGAACTCAGGGCTCTAATACTTGATCGGGTTGTATTGTTATGGTGCTGCTCAACTCCTGGGAGAGAGCAGAGTTCTCTTAATGCTTGAGAGAACAGAGGCCTCTCTAGGGAACTTACTTTTTTCCGTATGCAGAGAAGACTGAAATGAGAACAGAAAGACTGTGAAGAAAAAAAAATATCTACCAGTCTTTTTGTAGCATCAGAGGGATTGCACAGATAAAAGAATTGTGTGCAAGTAGAGACAGGTTATAAAAAGCTGGTAATACACCAACAGCTTACTCCAAACTTACAAGGTCAAGATAAATATTATCCAGAGGGATGAGGACACGACTTTACTCCAGTTAAGGAGGAAGGGATATGGGCAAGCAAAAAACAGTCCTGGGACAGTACAGTGATTCTGTTTCAATTAAGGTAAGTGCTATCAGAAACTTCCTCCTGGCTTGACCTTCAGGCCGGCAGGCAGGGAGAAGGTGAGTATCCTCTCATTGCAATTCTGAACAGGTTCCCCTAAGAGTTTTAGCACAGTAAGAAATTCTGAGATACAACTACTCTGGAAAGATTAAAAGCCTTTTTTTCTTTTCTTTTGCTTACCATAGCACACGATTAAAACAAAAAAATAAAATAAAAGTTAAATTAAGTTAAATTGAATTAAATTAATCTTTAAAACCTTAAAATACTTGCAGCCTAAAATACATTTGACCTCTCATCAGAATAGATTTTTCTATAGTTTTTGTAAAATATAGTTCATGTTTCATTCTGGAATTAAATGAAATACAAAAAACACCCAAGAGGAGAGTAGGAGGGCAAGACACTAGTATGGAAAGATGCTTTACTCATTTTGGCTACTTTCTTTTGTACATTCCCTATGACCTTTAAAAATCATACGTCTTAATTAAATCCACCATATTGCAGAACTCTTCTTCTTTAGTGTCCAGAGCGTATTTGGATGTTGCACTAGGAGAACATTACACTCAAAGTCATCATAACACTATAATTTTAAAACATTATGTCTCCAGATTGGATTCTTGTCCCCTAACTTTAACCATTCTGAAATGAGAAGGTGACACCATTTTAGTTTTCTAAGCTGCTTATAGGCTGCAGATAGGCATCCTGAGACTTCACTAGCGAGGGACTCTTAGTAACTCAGGCATGAAATCTAAATTTTAAGCGGCTAAAGTTGGTAACATTACACTGGATCTATTTCCATGTAGAAATAAGAGACAAAAGACGTTGTACATTTTTATGGGGACTAGTCTGATTTCAGAGGCTATTCCAGTAGTTACAGAAATTATAAAATTATGCAGATGAATGATCCAATGATATAAAAAGAATTAGCCACCAGAAACCTAAAAATAAAAAGGCCACATTAAAGGTTTGGGTTTTTTTTTTTGTTTGGTTGGTTGGTTGGTTTGGGTTTTTTTACAATGCTGCTGTACCCTGTGGAAGGTGATGGTAAAGAAGGAATTGTAATTTCTCATTTTAAAGAGTGACAGGAAAAATAAAATCCAAGTATTTCTAGTACTATTAAGCCAGTGTAAAATTTTACAGTAAATTCTTTGTGATCAAGGAAGAAAAAAACAATTAAAAACAAAACAAAACAAAACACAGATTTGCATCAAACAATTTCCAAAAAGCTGATTTTTGAGATGACACTTTTTATAATTGCCAGATACATTGACATTTCTGACAATCATGACTACCTTACACTAGACCACACCTATAAAAAAATCTCATGTTCTATCATGAATTATAAAATTCACTATAAATTGAGAATTATGTTATTATGCTTAAGTTTTACATGGTGCTAATAATGTTGAAGATCTGATTGTACTACAGGTAAAATATTCCAAATTTTTACAAACAATGGACTTCAATATAGAGGTTTTACTAATTGCTTGAAATTAATGCTGAGTTCAGTTTCTATGCAGAAATGTGTAATTCCCACTGCAAGGTAAGAAATACCACAGTCTCAAAATTTCATAATTTATCTGTATGGCAGAAATTAATTCTTCTTTTATATACATTTTTAAGAATTAGAAATATAAGAAGCCTTTGCAAATAGCATTTAAGTTCTCATGGCAATAGAAATTATTAACTTAATTTTACCTGTTCATACTGCTGGGAGTTGAAAATATAATGCATATGCCAAATGCTTTTTCAGATCAAAACACATTAAACAACCCACTACACTGACGGAAGGAAGCAGCTTTGGTTTTGGTTTATATAACTTCATTCCCTTTAAAAAGAAATCTATTTTATTTTAAAGTTGCCTAGGATCAAGTTTAATGTTGAGCTCTGATGAAAAATCAGTCATTTTAAAATGGTATGGCTGAGACTGTAGGAATGGGTGAAAGTGCTTATCCTTTTTGCAGCTGAGCCTGGCTTATCTGCATTAGAAACATAATTTTCTGTCTTGGCATAGGCACACTCAGAGAAGAAAAAAATGCACGTGCTTCAACAGAAGCTGAGAACTCATCAGTGATGTCAGGCATCTTCTCAGGTGCACAGCTCCTCTTCTACAGTCTCAGGAATGCAGCAGTATTCCTTCCCATTCCTTGTATTTAGACATTTTACAACTACAGTATATAAAGTTTTTTCCACCTCTGCAACCAATTGTAGGGCAGTAAAAGGTGATGCAGTTAGGTGTAAACCTAGGCTAAGAAGTTTAATTTCAATTCCATTAGCTTTGCTATCTGTTTCATCTCAGTAATACAAGGTATTGACAGGTGGGGATTTTCCTCTTTAGTTCATGCTGCTAAACACTGAGCCATGGGCTAATAAACTTGCTGCCATTCATAATCAAATTAATGGTAAGACCTTTCTACTCCCCAGCTAGATACCTAGGTCTGACATAGTAGGATCTATGATATCTACATCCTTTCACTGGCTCGTGCCAGAGAGGGAAGAGGTGGGGTTTCTGCATATCTGGCCATAAATACTGAAGGACCTCCCACGCCAAAGCTAGACATGACTGAACAGTAATTTCTGTCCTGTGCAGAGTCCAGCGAAGACAGTTGGCTGGGTCCAGTTACAATGAATGCACAGATCTTCTTGATGCAACTAAGAGACTTGGGCGGAGCCAGGAATATTTCTTTTTCATTTTACTTTCTTATTGACACTGCCACAGATGTGTGAGCTGCATGATTATAAGTAAAACACTGCTAAAGCAGTTTGTGAGTTATGGTTAATGTGACTAAGGGGCTTGTCTCAGGTGAGCTGTAGCTAAATACACAAAGTTTACTGCCATGCAGATCTGAGATTCATTTATCCAAGTATAGTATTTGTTATCTGGACTTCTACATTGAAATCACCCTAGGCTCCTTTTCTATAGACAGTAGAGTTAAATAAGTCCTTCCAGGAAATAATTAATTTCATGCTATAGTAGACATCTAGGTACAGACAAATCATACTCCTTCTCCTTGTTCACATCAAAATGGCTTTATTTCAGTAAAAAAATAATAGCACATCTCATGTGAAAACTTGTACTATTTTTCAGTTTATCACTAACATTTTAAAATAAGTAGTCTAAGACTAGTGTGTAATTTCATATCCATACTGTATAATTTACTTGACTTGTGCTATTCCAGTTGAGGAATCTGACAGAGAAACTCATGGGGAGGCTTATGATGATGAAAGCTGGTGTCTCCCAGGGCATGAGGTGTCCAGCAGTGTGTCACGGGTGTGCTGTAGCCTGCTGCTTTTCGTGGGGAATCTGCTCTCCCAACAGATTTTCTTTGATGAAGTCATGTTCAGTGGCAACTGCCCTGTTTCAGTATAAAGCTGCCTGTCCTTTGGCCTTAGCTGTAACTGGTTGGTAGATGGCACCTGAAACCATTTATGTGCAGGTCTTGGAAAAAAGTATGCCACAGGAATCAGTCTTGCCTACTGTGTGAATGGGCAGATGTGGGTTCTCGGAAAAAGAGGGTTTCCTTCCTGTTAGGATAGCAAGTAATGGTGCATAGTACTTTGGATTAATTTCTAGACTTGAACAAAGCTGACAGGGTGGCTTGAAACCAAGAGAATATTAAATTTCCTTACTGCTAGTTTCTTTAAAACAAACACACAGCAAAAAGAATTCTGACAATTACATCCTTACACAATGTGAGGCACCAGGAGACAGTACTTCCTGAAAGGAAGATGCAGACTGTTTCATTAAGCATAAGACATCAGATTGAATCTGCTCAGGCTTTTTTAGGAAATGAATGTTGGTAGGATACAGCAGAAAAGAACATAGACATGCCTATGAGGAAAGTAGATATAATTTGCATAGTTTTGTGCAGGTGTCTCTTCCTAACAAGGATCCATGGACGGCATACAAAGGAAGAGGAAACCTGTCTCACTGATATAGGAGTCTGATAAAAAATAACCTCCCAGGTACTTCACAAACTCATTGCTGCAATAGCTGTAAATTAAGTCACTGCTAATTACTGTGGCTGCAGTTCTAAATATTTTTTTCCAGACTATTTACTACAGATATTAGTATTTATTACAAGCTCTAATAGTACTACTCTCTCCTTTTTTTCACTTCAATGTGAACTCAATAATTTTCTCTCAGATCTGAAAAATAAACGAAAAACCACATTTAAAATGACTTTTTAACGACTCCTTTTCTCAAAATCTGTATTTGTATTGGAGGAGGGGAGTGCACTACAATATGCTCGTAACACATACCACTTCTGTCAAAAAGATTTCTTGGAAAGGTACAATGCATTATTAACTGTAAATCCTTACATATAAGAGTGCTCTTGAAGGTAGTTTTTTGGTGTTACTTTTTCTGGATGTGAAAGAAATACTTTTACAAGCATTTTTTCAATTCTATAATTTTATACACTTTTTCTTTGACTTATTGCTTCTATCTATGGATTTAGTTGGACTCAAGTCTATTCCATTTCTCTAAAATTTGTACATAGGATCTTTTCTTTCTTCAGTATTGTTGAGGGTCTTTTTTCCCCCATAGCAAAAAGGGTGACAGGGCAATTTTAACTTTTCATAAAGTTCTCCCCCTCCCTTAGCATTTTGTTTAAGCTCATTCTCTTCTGTAGGAAACAGCAGAGTATTCCACTCCCACGTGAAGTGCCCATAGACAGTTACTTATGCCCATAAGGTCACTTGCTTGCATGAACTGTCTCTGAGAATTCCCCAATAAGCCAAGATCAGCTTCCAGTTCTGTTCTTAAATCCAGACATGGGAGCATCGATTACACATTTCACTTTTGTGACTCCTATTCCTTGTGATAACACAACAATAAATCACCCATGTAATAAATCTGAAGCCTTGCCATTACTTTTAGAAATCTATATTAAATTATGGTCTTCTATTGAAAAAAAAATGCTAAGGAGTAAACAAAATCCTTGAAAAAATGAGAAACATTTTATGGACTTTTCCTGGAACAATGGCCCAGTAAAAGAACAATTTCCAGAAGCAACTTGTGAAGGGGCAAGAATATTTTCATGGACTAGGAACATACTGATCCAAAACAAAATGGAAAGACCATCCCAGCATCGAAGAACTGATAGTATATAACAAGAAGTAACAACAGAAGACAGTCAATTGGAAGAGCACAAGAAAACAAGAGATAGTGATCTTGGTATACCAGAAGTACAGAATTTTCATGTTATAGAATCATAGAATATTTTGGGTTGGAAGGGACCTCTAAAAGTCACCTAGTCCAACCCCTCTGCAATAAGCAGGGACATATTGAAATAGGTCAAATTGCTCAGAGCTGTGTCCAATCTGACCTTGAATGTTTCCAGGGTTGTGACATCTACCACCTCTCTGTGAAATGTGTTCCAGTGTTTCACCACCCTCATTGTAAAAAATGTCTTCCCTGTATCTAGTCTGAATCTAGCTTCTTCAAATTTTAAACCATTACCCCTTGTCCTGTCACAAAAGTCCCTACTAAAGTCTGTCTCCATCTTTCTTATAAGCCTCTTGTTCACAAAGATGTTGCTAAAAAGAAGGATTTTTAACATGAATTTAAAGGACAAGAAAAGCAACAAAATTAGAGTTAATGGAAAATTATACTTTAGAAGGAGGAGTCAAAGTTTTCCTTTTAAATACAACAGTGGAGAGGTATTTGGGAACAAAAAGAAGTACTGTATGTTTGATATAATGGAGAAGACATAACCAGTAGAGAAATGAGCAAAAGGGAAGCCAGGATGAAATTTCTTAAGCAGCATTCTGAAGAAGGATGGCTCAAAATTATTCTATTCTTAAACCTGAGAAAGGTGTTGCAAGGAGATGGCAACCTGCCATCTTATCAAAGGCTAACGTTAAAAACAGTATATAGAAAATATGCAAGTATTAACATAACCTTGATTCGTGGATGATGAGATTTGCCGAAAACTGATGATGCCAAACTAAGCACCGAAGTGTGAAGTGAGGTGAGGCTGGGAGAAAGAAGGAAAGCTGAAGTACTATTTATTTATATTAAAGAGACAAGCTGAGAATTTAAGATATACTTTTGGAATATGGAATTAAAGCAGTACCTTTACTGCAAAAAGTTCAGAGTTAAATCTGCATCTACAGTTGAAGTTAACCTAAGAAGTTATAGAGAATGAAGAGTTGTGACTTAACCCTAGAAAACATGTAGGAATTTGAATAAGCTCTTTAAAGGACACACTAAGTAACCAGTGACTAAAAAGCTAGGAGGAGGCACAGGGAAGGGCTCAGACTTGGAGGACAATTTATCGCAGAGGACAATATCTCATGGAGGAGAACATGGTTAACTGTCAAAGATGGCTGGTAGGAAGAACAAGCAAGGTGGACAGAGTGTAATTCTTGCGATTTGGCTAGGAAATGACCATCTGAAAATTTGGTGTCACGGGTTTAAGCTAACAGGAAGATGTGAAAGCTAAGAAAGGGATAAGTGCAGATGTGAAGGAGGTGTGAATGCCAGAGGGTCAGGAGGACATGTGGCAAGAGGTGGTGCTCCTGTGCCCACCTTCCAGAGAGAGCAGCGTTTGGCAGAATTTAGATGGCTCAGGGTCATGGGGAGCATCACAGGGCTTGCTCTACAGCTGCTTTAAGCATCTCTTCCTCTCACACCACTGCCAAACATGTTCACAGCTGAGAGCACCGAAGAGACAATACCCACTGCTGCCTGCCAGGCAGCGAGAGGTGCAAATTGTCGAACTGTTGAACTTTACAGAGGGTGGTCTAGACATTGACACACACTTCCTCTCCAGAGCTCTCTAAAAAAGGTGCAGAGGTAGTGTAATCTGAGAGAAAATCCAAAGGGAAGAGCAGACAGTCAAGGATATGGAGGAGGAGATTACAGCCATAATAGGTGTCTGCTTATTGTGATGTATTTCCAGTGCACTGCTCAGAGCTCCTGGGGTTTCAGCTCTGTCATTCGCAGAGCACTTTGCCATCTGCACAGCAAATGGTGTGAAAAGGTGTTTAATTCAAAGTGGCAATCATATAGAACAGTGAGTAAATGATATACTCAACAAGAGAGAATAGCTGGTTAAAATAATGTATTTTTTTATACTTCCAAAAATTTTTAAGACAGTTGATTAATGTAAAACCCTCCTTGAAATTTAACTTCATGCCAACCTCTATAAATCATTTGTAATCTCTCTCAAAAAAGCTTCATCGTCCGATAGTACTAGTGTTGAGAGGTTTCCTTTGATCTTTGTCCCTTTATAACGCCCCAAATAAGACAGTAAATGGAACTGTAACTTTCTTCATCCACATGTAACACTGTATACAGCTGATTTCTTTCTGGAAATTTATTTTTCCATTTAGTGTTAAAAGTTAAAGAGAAGTATTAAATTCTGTCCACAGGATAAATGAATACAATGTTTGGCTATACAGAACATTTAATCATTCGGGTGTAATAGGCATCACTGAATATATTTTGCTGTATTTGTCAGAGATTCCTAAATGGTGCCATTCAGGATTAAACCAGAAAAAACAAAATGAAAAAAAAAATAATATCTGGATATCTGCTGTTTAGAGAGTAAAATCAGAAAATATTATCCAGTCCCTTGCTTAAAATTAAGCTATATAATTTTACATATTTATAGTCTGATGTTAAACATGCTTTTGTTAGCATTTTAATGTCTATTTTTGTTCATATTTTTCACATTCTTTTTCATTATGCTTCTTTGCTTTATCTCTTCCCCTTTTTTGGCATAATTTCACTATTTTAAACAAATTATTCTTTGGGCTAATTAAACTTACTGTTAGCCAGTGCATTATTTACTGGCACCTAGTCTGACTTTCATTTAATACCCTGATTCTTAGAAGCATTAATAAGCTTAATTGTATTAATTAGAATTCCACTGTAGCTTTAGGTTGCAAACAAAAAAAAGAAACTTAGCAACAACAACAAAAAAATTCCTGATAAAATTCTGACATAAAAATGTCCACTTACTATGAATTGGGAAAAACTACATTTTTGAAACTTTCTCCAGCATCCAATTAGCAAAGAGTTATTTGAAAACCTGTGTCGTGTGTGTGTGTGTGTGTGTGTAAAGTAAAAGTTTGGAGTTACACTGAACAGAAGCAAAATGAAATATGCTGGGTTTTTAAGTTTGCTGCTGAAAATGTTACAGAAAGTGCAACACTGAAATACTTTTTTATACGTAACATTTTCTGGAGAAAAAAACCAAAACATAAGCTTGCTCCATTGACAGAAAACTACACAACTTACCATTTTTAAACATATGCCTTTATTTAGACGCCTAAATATGCATTTAGGAACTTGAATTCAGACTCTGACTCTAAAATTTTGATTTCCTGATCACCAGCACCATCCAGCATCTTCTTATAAGACTCAAATGCTTGATTTTCTGTCAGCTGTGATTATGCAGGACATACTGTGTATTGAATATGATACAGAAGGCCTTAATTCTTTTTTCGTTTTATGGGAAAAGATGTGATAGGATAACTTTAGCAATAAGTAGAATATGAACATAGTCTTTAGTCTAATTATTCTCTGTTTTCCTGTGGAGCCACAGGCTTGCCACGAAAACAATATTATCAGGCCAAGTAGAGTATCACAGTGCAAAGTTTTGCTTGGGAGTACTATTGAGTTCCTGAAGACTTCTCACTTCATACTTATTATTGCCACCTATCCATGGTCTCAACAGAAAGCTCATCCTTTTGGTTCTCGTATTGCATGCCAGCCTGTGACTTCTCTGATGTTCACCTCAAAATGTAGAGGCTCTGATGTCACTGCTCAAAACAGCACTATGTAAACATTTCTATTCTATGCCACATGCACTGGAGTATGTTGTTATAAGTGACTTGAACAACTTGCACCTAGAGCACAAGGACTTCTGCAGGAAGCGGCCCCTACTTGAGCCAAGGGTAAGCTTACCAACCACATATTTCCCTTGTATTATTTTTTGGGGGGAAATAAAAAAACAATGACATCAAAAACACTTTAGCATTTTTGTTCAAGAAACACTCATTACCCCGATGAAGCATTTGGTCCCTGGCAGTAAAGTTTTACATAATAAGGCTAGGTCACCTGGTTGTCACTTGAGGCACACTTCAGCATCATACAGAACAACTTATATTTTGCCCAATGTATTTACCTAATCTTGCAGGGGCATTTGAATGTATGAGACCATTCGCTGCTTCTTGCTGAGATTGCCTTGTAAATCATACACTTTGTTTTGAGAGATTTTATAGGCCATTTGTGGGTGGAAGTGAGGAGTCAATAAACAGTGCAGCTACATATCTAACGTATGGTAGGGCAAATTGACTGTAAGTCTTAGACTGATGTAAGGATATATAAAGTACATGAATATATTGCTGGTAGGTCCTGAAAATAAACTAGATTATTAAAACTAGCAGTATTGGCAAATAAGAAAATGACAATTAATTTAGCCAATTGTCTGCATTCCTATTTCTACTAGCAGCCAGCCCAAATGAAAAGATGATGAACTGAACTGTGGAAAAATTTCAGACCCAGCCTCAGACCAGCCATCTAGATTGTTCACAAATCCAAATTTGAAGTGTGACTCTAGCTGCTCTGAGCTCTACTGCTTTGATTCATTCATCTTGGGTTCTGACTCTGGGCCTAAAATTGTACTTTCAATTGATAACTAGACTGTCAGTTGTGTAAGGTAAATGCTTTCTCTCTGCTTTGGCCTCCATTTTAAGAACAGCTACAGGTAACTGATACATTTTTTTGTTGTTTTGTTTTGGTTTTGTTTTTGTTACTCAGTTTAACTTATCTGAAATGGGTCCAGTCCTGTAGAAGAAGTTAGAGGTTTCAAATCTTCTACAAATCACATACTCTTTAGGGAAACAGGGGCTAAGGACTGAGAATTCCTCAGTATTCTTGAAAGCATCTTGCTCAGTGGAACAGGTTTTTTTCCAAAACTGGAGCTGCTATGTTTTCTAGTTCACGAAGTATTTGTTCTCTCAGAATATAAAAAAAAAGCAACTATTTTTAATGTGTTTCTACTTCTTTTCAAAGAATGCTATAAATCCACTGCATATAATGTTATGAAGCTTCACTTTTTGAATATGTGTTTTGTTTATACTTTGTTTAAAAATGTAGTGGGATATATAATATCTGATTTATTCTGTGTGTCTACAGATACCAAGCAGAATAGGTCACTGTCCTGAAAAAGCATATCTGATATTTTTATGAAACATGTAGCCTGTCTTTTGAAGATTGTTTTGAAGGACCGTACCTTTGTTGAAGAAAAATAAATAACCATTTTGGAATATATTCAGACATGAATCATGCAGTGGTCTTAAGACGTGACTTCAAAGCAAGACATGAAACTATCCTCATCAGGAAATAGAACAATTTAATCTAGCAAACCCAGAACAGCATCTTCACTTTTTCATAAATTTTGCTGTTTTCTACTTTCAGATCTACTTTTCCCTGGACTACGTCAGATGACTGCCTTGTAGTAGTAGTGTTAGAATGAGGTGATGAATAGCCTTCCATATTGTGGCACAGTAGGATATGTTAATCATACCAGCGTAACCAACTGTGTAGCCTCCAGGGTAGAAGAGATCAATGGTTTGGAGAAGGGTCCCAGTCATAAAATGCAGCAAGGGGGTTGTATACTCTTTCACATGCATAGGACTTACCTGGACTACTAAGTATATCACCCAATGTAGGAACAACTGTTTAGGTAGGACTTTTAGCCCATTCAGTTAGATCAGTTTATAGACTAAAAGAGTCCTTTTAGTTCTTTTACAGGTCTTGTGGTTTGGTTTTGCTTTCTTTTGAGGGGGGTCAGTTGTTTGGGTTTTGGCTATTTTAAATACCAACTGGGTAGACCTCTGTATGCTCGATTTTATTTTTTCTTTTTGGTGTTGTTTACATTATCTAACATCCACTTGATCAGCTTTCAAAAGGAGGGTAACACCTGCTCCATGCCTTCAGGATCTCAGATATCATAGTGGATTTCTACCAGGGTCTTGAAAATTAGCTGCGTGCATTAAGGGACTTGAAGCTTAAGCAGGAATAGATGTATGCTCCCATCTAGTTTTACAGATCTCTGACAACAGTCATGCTATGTAAATATCTGTGGCTGGCCATGAAAATAGAACAATGGATCTATACTTTACCATGACCAGGGAATAAAATACACTGCAGCTTAACAGATTTTTTTCAAGCAGTCCACAATTACTTAACTCAACTTTATCTTTGACTACTTTTATGGTATGCAACTTGTCATCTAAGCCATATGGTCTTGCTGCTGTTCACTGACTGGATGACAACCTTTGTAAACAAGAGGAACAACATCAAGGAGATTTTTAGATATTAATCTGAGCATGTTCCCCCTGAAATCTCATAAATATCAGATATTGGCAGCATTTTTGAGAGTTTTGCTTCTGATATACAATCTTAAGAATTAACCAGGATAGCTCATAGAAATGTTTGCCAAAACTAGTTCAGAATATTCAAATGAATATTATTTACTCTTATATGAGCAAACAAATTATTGTTTTTAATAATAAAAAATTGTTTTAACACAAAAGAGAATCCCTAAAAAATATATCTGAATGTATAAGTTCCATTTTGTCTGAATATCACAGTTGAAAATACACAAATAGAAAAAGATAAACTTTTAATTAATAATTTTGGTCAGTTTCATCTGTAATATCTAATATCGGCATCTTATAAAGTAAGCATTTTCCCAAAAAAGAGCACTAAACAACATTTTACAAAAGCTAATATTAGAGTTAGCTAATTTGATATATCTACTGTTTTTTTCATTAAGATGTTCAGTAAATTCAAATTTTTTTCACCCCTTTTTAAAATATTGTGTAGTTTTTGCATTCCATGTAGCTTAATATGTGTATGTGTATATAAAAGACTAAAACAACCTTTTAGATGTAAGATAAATGTAAACTCACTGTTCAACTTTCTAAGTACTAATACGTATCATAAAAATAATTATATTTTCTTGGACAGGTACTATTATTCTAGATGTTCACTGTCTTTTTTTTTCTTTCTTTCTTTCTTTCTTTCTTCCTTTCTTTGTCTTTTTTTAAGTGAAAGATTGTTCTCTGGCCTTCCTTCTTGGTTCCCTTACTATGACCCATCAATCTCTCATGCAGTACCCTCATGTAAGCCCATCAAACTAAAAATGTGATAACAACTTTCTGTATAGTTACTGTCTTATTTGTCCCTATCATACTAGAGAATTCTTCTTCTGTTTTAACATTTTAATTTTTATGGCTAACATATTCACCATCACACTTAATCGTACTGTTCTCTTCTGTTCTGCAAAATGTTGCCATCTTACACAAATCTTTTCTGAGCCTACTTCTAATAATTGTAATAATAGTTAAGTTGAGCCTCACGGGATATGTTTGTAGGTTCCCTGTTTCTCTTAACCAAAACTTGCCTAAGTTTTCTGTATTAAGCTGAAACGAGATTTAAGGGGTAACAGATTTTAATTTTGCAGTGTTGATGTTTGTGTCTCGTAAAACAGGCAATGAAGCTGTAGTACATTTTCAGACTGTTCTAAAAGTTAAATTAACCCTTCTATTCAAAAGATGAAAAGTTGCTAAGTATAACTACAGGGAAAATAAAGTTTTCCAGTCAAGGGATGAAAATACAGTTGTGCAAAAGGAAGTGAGTCCCTTTGCTCTACTCTTGCCCCGAGAAAACATGTTATGCAGGTGTATATTTAGAACCAAGGACGGATGTCATATGGTGGTTCCCTCAGGCCACCTGACAGCCAGCAAACTGTTAAAGAAGGGGTAACAGCTGCTTCCAGTAAAACTGCAATGAAGATGGAAGTGGATTAAACCCAAATTTGCTGCCCAGATCTCAAAGGAACAAGTCTGGAAAAAAGGCATCCTGTGCCTGAGGAAACAGCTTAATACCATCAAATGAGAAAGCTCCAACAATGTATCAAAGACAAAATGCAAGATAGTTGAGAGGCACTTGAAGTTGGAACTACACAAACTTCTCACACTTGATGCAGTAGGCCATACTGGGAGGCATTATATCAGAGAGCTTGCTGCCTGGAAACACACATACATCAACAAAAATGTCAACATACCCTACGTAGATCATTGCAATAAACATGGAAAAATCACACAATACTAATATCAGTCTGATGCACAAACTAACTAGCCACATTTATTTTTATGTTTAAAATACAGCTAGATATAAAGAAAGAGAGGCTCTTTAAAGACGAAGATTTTTCCATGATTATGTTGAGTGAAAACCTGTTCCTCTTTATACTAATGCCAAGGAAACACAGCAGAGACTGTATTTCAGTGCTCTTTGCTTGAGTAATCAAGTGAAGGATCACATTAGCCTTATTCACCAATCATACTAGAGTACATGTTTTGTTTTTAAATGTTGGCACAGAATTTCTGTACTGTTCTCAGAAACTGCAAGAAATGAAAAGATATGAAGCTATGATCCCCCCCCCCCTTTTTTTTTTTTCTTTGTTTCCTCTTTTTTTTGGGGGGGGGGGGAGGGGTTAAACATAAATTGTAACCTTCACTGGCTTAGAATCTAAAGTTTGCTTGGGGGATAATGTTTTGATTACTTACTCTTTAGGGAGCATATCTGGAAAAAACGATGTACATGGCTTAGGTTATGGAAAAAGATAAATCATTTTGCTGGAGATACAAATTAGGTAATTCATAGCATTCAGTTATCTTAAAGCCTAACCATGCCTATGGATCTTCCCCTCCCCCCTTTTTTTTAATTATTTTTTTTTCTCTCCCACCCTCTCTGTTCTTCTCCATTGACTTTAAATCAGGCTCCTTGTACTGAGATTTGCTGGACAGAGTTGGCTGTCAGGAAGATGACAGATAGATGGAAATGTTCAAAGAGAGCAAGGGCAGGTACTTAAGCTTAATTTAAAGTTTTGCCACCTAGTTTTGTCAACATATAATGTAAGAAGGCCATAGCCCAGCTGAAATAATTATTCTGTGGGGAAAACCCTTTACATGAACACAGCTTTCCTAGCAGAAGAGGTTTGCCAGCTTATAGCATATTTTACAGGGAGGTAGCAAAACTACTGAGAAATTCCTTCTGCTAGTGTACACAGTCTGTGCTCTGAGGCAATGCTGGCATAGTTATGCCAATGTAACTCTAGAGAAAAAGGTGGCAGCTTCTTACTTTAGTCTGTATTTATAGCTCTAGGTTAGAGAGAGATTGAAAAGGCCATTAACACTTGTATGTAAAATGCACTGTTCTGTGCAATTTCTGCTTCTAAAATGGTGAGAAACACATACTGTGAGGATTCATTTTGGTGGAGCTCATGAATGCAACTTCATGTAAGCCTTTCCACTCTCTGATTTCATATTTCTAGTTTGAAAAACACAGACCAGTTAAAATTCAAACTATATGTATTTTACATCACATTTGTGTTTGGGAAAAAGTTGAGACTGTCACCTACTTTATGGATTTTCTTACCTTGTATAACAGTAGCACAAATTGCCATTAGTGGCCATCAAATGTAAGCGATGCTTTAAGCTCTAAATTTCAAAACTGTCAGATTTTTCTTCCATACCATAATCTTCCTCATGCAGGAGAAGGAACAAGTAAAAGGGTTTTAATGTAACAGTGTACTACTTGGTCTTAGCAACAGAGGTAGTAGGTAGGTAGCCCTGCTAATAGCCTGCAAACTGTGAAAACCTATGTTGAAGCATTTTTAAAAGAAGCAAACAAATATT
Source organism: Falco rusticolus (assembly GCF_015220075.1). Lineage (NCBI taxonomy): Eukaryota > Metazoa > Chordata > Aves > Falconiformes > Falconidae > Falco > Falco rusticolus. Next base: position 88,210,062 of record NC_051189.1, read on the forward strand.
GTAAGGTTGAAATTGTGTTGGAACTTCAAAATGAAACTAAAGGTTTTCAAGATAGAGACAATCATGTTACATTTAGTATTCTTTATTTCCTGAGATCAAGAAAAAAACGCTGAAAATAAACTTTTGGAAAACTCTGATCTTATATTTTTGATCTATTCTAAACCAGGAAATACTGAAATTACAGTAACATCAAAAAATCTGCTTTAAAAAATGCATAGCCAGTTTCAAGAGGCTGAAATAAACTTTGAAAAAGAACACAAAGCTTTAGATGCTGCTTCAGACTACCAGTGCAAAAAAACATTGATAATGAAAAGCAACGTGACTTTTAATTTTGTCAGAACTCACGTGATCGTAGTTTCAGGGACTCAGGTCCAGCACGACATGACTTCTTTTCCCTATTATCTGGGTCGTTAGAGCTGTGTTGGAATTTTTTCCTGTTTCTGTGTACATATTCAGGCTTAGAAAGCTTTCCTAGTTCTTCAGGAGAATGATCCATCTTGCAGGGCTTAGATATTTACTATGCAGAAGTGAAAACACCAAAAATCCTGGTAAGGAGGGTCTTGATTTAAGAACTTGGAGACTCAGGCTTGGTTATTTCCTCATAAGTAATGTAGCCACTTCATGATTTATTATTATGGACCAGGCTTCTTTAGCCCTTTTGCTACCTCTTCAAAATAATGAAGTATTCACCATTTTTTGGTGGGGGGTGGGTATTTTTTCATCCCAGGTGACTTTTACATCATTGAAATGTAAAGTCAGGTGCTCTGATCCTTTAGCTAAAAGTAAGGACTGAGAAAAAAACAGATTCCAAAGCCAAGTAGTTGCATCCTAGTCCCAAAGAACATACACAATTTCGATATATGTCCCTGAAGTATCTTCATGGAGAGTTTTGACTATTATGGAACCAGTGCCTTCTGATGAGGGTAAAAAAAACAACCCCCAAACACTTGAAAAATAGAACTCCAGACAGAGGTCTACTTGGACCTTTTCTGTTCTACTGATCTGGTTACTTCCAGTCCTGCATCTCTAACTTTGCACTGAAAATTGCTAGCACTTTTTATGCTCTGGACCACAAATTAATCATATTTCTTTTTACTTTTCACAAAAGTCCCACAGGCAATATTCATACAGGATTGATCATGTCATTTCAGTTTACTCACTCTTTACAGAAGAAAAGAATAAAATAAAAGCTCTGCTCATGCACATTCCTGCTACAGAATGTCTTCTTCAAAAAAAGCAAGTTGTACCTTTAGACCACTCATGATTTTAGAAGATCAAAGCTAAGTTGATTTTTTTAGTAGTTCTGATTACACTATATTGTGCTAAACTGTTTTGTCTAACTGTGTAATCAAATACAGTACAAACTGTCTGTTGCTAGCAGCTTGCAAGTACCAAACAACAACAAACCCAGTAACTAATAAAATAGGCAAGTACAAATTCAGGAGCAATAATTGTAAAATACGAAAGTGTTAAATGCTATTTCAGCCCAAAGCTTATCAAATACACATTGAAATTCAGTGCTTTACAGATGAAATAGCACAGTATCTTTTAAAACAGCAGCCTACATTGTAGTAAAGAACAGTAGAGAAGTTTTTACAAAACCTGGCAATTTATGCAGTGTGTGTACAGCCAGATATGTAAAGGGTAATTTTCTCACAATGGATCTGATAGACAATATTACAGAAAGTAGGCTGATGCACTTTATTCTGGTATGTCAAGACTCTTACACAAAGGAGCTTTTTTTAATATATGTAGGAGAACAAATACTTTGGTATACAAAATTCAGCTCCAAAGTTCATACTCATAGATTTTGATGTGCTGTAAGAACAATGCAATGAACTAGTCTAACCTTCTGACATTGTTCAGCCTCAAGAGCTATATCTCCTAATTCCTGCACCAAAACAGGCTATGATATTAGAACATATGCTTGAGAGAGACATCTGAACACAATTTTAAATTTCAGGTAGTATTTTCTATTTATTTATTAATTGCTGTTTTTTGCTGTATTGCTGTAGTTCTCAAATAAGCTTCAGCCAATAACTATGATCCTGGACTCTCCAGCACTTTTCCCTGTACTTCCTTCCCCAAAAGGCCATCCAAGACAACTGTGCTTCCTAAGAAGAAGACAATCTTCAAAAGCAAAATCTTTTTTTCAGATGGAACTTTTCTATATATGGCAATGATTTCTAGTGGCACAGTATGAAACCAAAGGCTCTTTGAAATTACATGCTGCCATTGGCTTGATAGCTCAGGGATGTATTCCTGAATAACTCTAGAAGTTTATGAGAGGGCATGGTCTTTTTCTTACACCAGTGATGTAATTCTACATCCTTCAAGACTGTTAGTAAACTGAGATTTGGGAAGTGGGGTGTTATTAAGAACTAAACTTAATGCTTATTTGGCTAGGTTGACCCATATTCTTTACAAATGTACACCTCAGAGAACTCATATAATACAATGCATTTTCATTTCAGATGTAAATAATTAATGAGCTTGAAAATCTTACCTGCTGCTCTAAGACATTAACTATTTATATCCCTGTCAAAAATCTATGATGCTACTATTGCTATAAAGTCCCAACAGAGCTGTAATTCAGCAGTGAAGGCTTAATCTCTCAAGTATAAACTTAATATCTTAAGTATATACTTAAATGCCTTCCTATCAACCAAAGAATTAGAAGAGATTTTATGTCCTATTGACTTTATAGCTGGTATCATTCAGTTTTAAATGGTAAAATAAGCACAAAATAGAAATTAGTTTTAGGAACTCTATATTTATAATGCCATTTCTAATTTCTGTTTCTCAAACCATCTTCAACCTTACAAAGAATGAGCAAAAATTACAGGTTAAAGCTCCTGTTGGAGTACTTAAATGTTCCATAGTATCTGGATATTTAATGATTAATTTTCACCATTTTTAAACGATACTTGCCAAAGTTATCTTCTGTGACAGCAATGTAAACACAGATAAGTGTCTATCTCAACAGCTTGTTTAAAGCTTCCCTCACCACCCCACAGCTACACTTTTCATCCAGGTTACTTATCCCTACAGGATATATATTTGCTTAGATTCAGACTGCCTGATGGAGCACCTGATGCCTCTGAAGTTACCCATCACTTCTTCCTTTTCCTTGAGGATCAACAGCTGGGGCAAACTTCCAGCATGGCTGCAGGTATTGGCTTACCTTTCACCTCCTACTGGTTTGCTGGGTACTCAGTGAGTTCACTCCAGTACACGCTTCACTCAGGAGAATATAAAGGTCAGTAGGGTGAAGTACGGATCTTCAGTTCTACAGGTCAGTGTTAGTGTACGTTACTTAATGTGTGTGAGATGGAAAAGAGACACATATTTTAACTTTGCTGTAGTAGAGTAATTCTATGAATTTCCATTATCTTATTACTCTTGAGATAAGTTGCTTAACTGAAATGAGAAACTGTAGACAAGTGAAGACGACATCTTTTTTCTCATATTATTTCACTTAAAGCTGTACAGAGTGGCAGTCTATTTTCTTAGGAGCTAATTGAATAGGAGAGGTGCACAAAAAGATCTTAAAGAATGTAGTGTAGTAAGGAAGTATGTTTAGTTTCTTTTGGGGATAGCTTAAAAAGCAGATAATCCAAAAAATAAGCAATAAAGTTATTGATTATGGATTATATTTTGTTTACGTTCAGCAAGGAAAAACTTAGCTAGACTTTCCTGAATTAGATGGTATCCTGGTTTCAGCTGGGATAGAGCTAATTTTCTTCTTATTAGCTGGTACAGTGCTGTGTTTGGGATTTGGTGTGAGAACAATTGCTGGGTGATGTTTATACTAAATTAAGGACTTTTCGGTTCCTTGGACCCTGCCAGTGAGAGGGCTGGAGGGGCATGGGAAATTGAGAGGGGACACAGCCAGGTCAGCTGACCCAAAATAGCCAAAGGGATATTCCATACCGTATGATGTCATGCTGAGTATATATAAACTGGGGGAAGAAGAAGGAAGGTGGGGACATTTGGCATTATGGCGTTTGTCTTCCTGAGTAACTGTTATGCATGATGGAGCCCTGCTTTCCTGGGGATGGCTGAACACCTGCCTGCCTGTGGGAAGCAGTGAATGAATTCCTTGCTTTGCTTTGCTTGCTTATGTGGATTTTGCTTTACTTACTGAGTTGTTCTTATCTCAGCCCTTGAGTTTTACATTACTTTGGGATTCTTCTCCCCATCCCTCTGGATGAGGAGTGAGCAAGTGGCTGCGTGGTGCTTGGGTACTTGGTTGACAGCCAGGGTTAAACCATGGCAGATGGATATGGTGGGTGACCTTGGCTGACTCTCAGATACCTGCACAGCTGCTCTCTCACACTCCCCTTCCTCAAGAGTGCAGGAGGAGAAAATAAGTTGGACAAGCTTGTGGGTTGAAATAAAGTCAGAAAGGTTCATTACCAATTACCATCATGGACAAAACAGACTCAGCTAGACAAATATTAATTTAATTTATTGGCAATTAAAATGAGAGTAAGACAGCCTTCCCATGAGCTGCAGGGGAAAAACCCGCCCTGCCAGGGTCTGCCCCGAAGCCATGGGGGTGTCTGTTCCGGGGTGCCCGGAGCCCCCTGCCCCCCTCCCGCTCCCCCCTCGGGGCTGGCCGGGCTGTTTCTCACCCCGTTGCCCTCAGCCCTGGCTGCCGGGCACCGTTTTGCCCTTTCTCAGCCCGGCTTTCCCCGAGGCGCCCGCCCGTGGCTGCGGGGCTCGGCTGTGCCCTGCGCTGGGGCCGGTGGAGCCGGCTGGAACCAGCTGGAACTGGCTGTGCCCGGCACGGGGCAGCCCCGGCATCGCCTCACGGGGCCGCCACTGCAAATCCAACACCTTGCCACATGAAAAGCGCACCATGGATTTCAATTCTTTTCATTATCTTTCCTCCTGAAGAGTTAGTAAAATATTGTTCCAGTGTTCAAGTTAATAACCTGTACCTTTGCTGATACATTCTTCTTCTGATATGGGGGATGCCAGGGTTTTAAAAAACCTGCATTTTTAATAAATGTTTATCTAGTAATAAATATTTATTTTTTTAATTTTTATTATATTAATATATAATATATGTATAAATAAAAAACAGCATTTCGCTTAGTAGCTTAGTGAAAAAAATAGTCTAAAGAAAAGAAAGAAAAAAAAGAACAACACCACCACCCCATTTACTGTTTCTGATTAAATAAGTATTATTCATCTGAGTCCTCTTTAAATTGAATCATGTCTTTAAATTGGTGGGGTTTTCATTGTTCCTTAGCTTTTAACCTTTGCTTTGCACTGATGGTCATACATGGGGAGACCTCTCTCAGAATGTGTTTGCACTCCAAGCTTCAGTAGATATCGGTTTATTAAAATAAATTAGAGCTGGAAGTGGATTACTGATTTTGCTATAGATTTGCTGAGGACTAAGATTTCATTGGCAAACCTTGTCAGTAGTTAGAAGATCTTTCTCAGACAAGGAGAAGAACAAGTCCAGTATTCATATGTGGGGAGCTGACTGTTTCTGAGCAGAAAGTGCACTTATAATCCTGTTTTCCCTCCAGCAGCCAGGCATCAAATTGAATGAAGAGGACCTGGGCTATACTTTCAGATCAGATACTGGCATTGTTTGGACAATAGTGTGTACTTCTGTTTTTCTGTCTCTCCTTTGTCGTGTCCATTTGGGTGGTGACTTTTTCTTACTCTGTATTTGAACAATAACTCACAGACAGTTCTAACTGACCTCTAGCTGCTACTATAATAATAAACAGAAAGAATAAACAAGATGTATCTACAAACATAGCATTTTAAATATCTAGACTACCATTATATCTTGGATACAAATTTGGGATGCAGCTTCATGAGAGATTAAGTAGGCCTAATTGTCAGTGCACCCTTGGCTCTGGTACATTTGCTTATCTTTGCTCTCTGATGTGTCAGTTCACTTGCAAAGTCAGCAGAAAAACCAAGAAAAATACAGAATAGCTTCCTGCAAGCTGATTAGGTTGAAATGATTCATTAGAAGGCCAAACAGACGCTGGAGCTGCAATAAAGGAAGAGGGAGGAAGTGGGGAACTGCCATAGCCAAATTTAAAACAGTTTATGCTGCTCTAGAATTATTTCTGGTTTGCCAAGACAAGTAAACAGTTTAGAATGCTCAATGGAAAACACGTCAGCCATGTCAACATAGTTTTTATAGTTTTTTAAAATTTATGAATATCTGGTAAGTAATATTTTCTGGAACAAAATTTTTGGGGAATGTGGGCTTCAGATTAATGAAGAACAAACTGAGTATTTGCTAGTTTTTTAATATCAGTAATCTATAAAAATACAAATTTTGCATGGTTCTTCCTCACCTCTAGTTTCTGATCACAGATAGAGTTGGCTGAATCTTTTCTTCCCTCTGTTTTGTAAAGAAAGAAAAAAACAGAAAATAATTTCTTCTTATCACTTACTTTTAGTGGATACCTACTTCTGTAAACACAACAGTAGCAAAAAGACTAAGAAAAAGGTGTATTGACTGTTCAGTGGGGTGGGGAACCTAGTGACACAGGACATGGAAAAGGCCAATGTACTCTACTATGCCTTTTTTTTAATATTTTTTTTTTTACTGGTAAAGCCTGCCCTTAGATGAGTCAGCTCCCTGATACTGCTAACAGGGTCTTTGAGAATGAAATAACCACAGTAGGGGATGATACAGTTGGGGAGCACCTGAGCCATTTAGACATACAGAAGTCAATGGGTTGAGATGGAATGCATCCAGGGGTACCTAGTGAGCAAAACAATGTCACTGCAAGACCTTTAACATATTTGAAAGGCCATACCAAACAGGGAACTTGAAGGTAATTGGAAAAAGACAAAAAACACAGGCATCTTCAAGAAAAGCAAGAGGGAGGAAACAGGGAAGTGCAGACTAGTCAACTTCACCTTGTTCCTAAGGATATTATGGAGCTAATCCAATGGAAGCCATGTCCAAATTCATGAATGACAAGACAGTGATCAGGAACTGCTATCAGGTATTTCCCAAGGGCAAATAGTCTTTTGATAAATCATGATGAGAGGGCTAGCTCTGTGAACAAGGACAGAGCCGGTGGTGTTTTCATTGACTTTAGCAAGGCTCCTGATCCCATCTACCATGGTGTCATAATAGGCAAATTGGTAAGATATGGATTGGGTAAAAAGACTACAAAATGAATGGAAATTTGGAAAGACCTCTGGCAGCTGGTCTCTTAGTAATATTCCTCATGGACTGATCCTGGCATCCTGGCACCAAAACTGTTGAATGACTTTATTAATGGAATGTCTGATTATGAATATGAAAGGAAATTCACAATAAGCACTGAATTGTGGGCCATGGTCAATGCGCTGGAGAGCAGGGCTTCTAATGTGATGTAGACAAGCTGAGAAAGATGGGCTGACAGTGACTTCATGCAATTGAACAAAGGCAAATGCAATTTCATACACCTAGGGTAGAATAATCCTAGGCAACACTACCAAGATGGGGGTTGACTGATTAGAAAACAGCTTTGCAGAAGAGAACTGAAGGGATATAGTGAACAGAAAATTGAAAAGGTATCAGCAATGTACTCTGCAGAACAGAAGGCTAACATCATCCTGGCCTGCATTAGCAAGAGTATAGCAAGCAGGCCATGGAGAGGTGATCCTTCCCTTCTACTTGGCATTTGTGCACCTGCATCTGGAGTGTCATGACCGTACTTTGAGCAGGAGTTTGGACTAGATGACTTCAGAGAGTCTCCTTCAACCTTAAGTATTACATACTTAATATGTATGTAATATTACATACGTTACATAACTTCATACACATAATACAAAATTATTAAGACCAATTATATAATACACTCTTTTTTGGTTCCTTTCTGGATGCTCAGAGATTTGGAGAATTAATGAAAATACTACAATCCAGATAGCAAAAATCAGTGCAGAAATGCAATGGCGTTGGCATTATCAATCATAACTTTCCAGTGTCGGTATTAATGTAGCACTAACCAGTTTCTCCAAATCCTGTCCTAGGTGGCTACATTTAAAATATGGAATGGTTTCTGTAAACACTGTTTCACTTCTGGTTGTTTGCAATCCTGCCAAGCAATTGGAGTGGACACTTGAGGACATTACATAGTCTTTCCCTCTTTAAACTTGGGCAAGAAAGGATTTTTTCTTTGTCCTTCCATAAATAAGGAATCCGTACCTATTCTTTATATCCAGTGATGGTTTGACAAGTATGTATCTATCAGTAATTTATAACATGCCCTGCTGCAGTCTTGGAGAGATCTGTAATTCTGAAATTCTGACTGCAAAAGGAGGAGTCAAATTCTCTGTACCAGAGAATTTTAATAGATTATCTTTCTGTATAGCTTTTTAAGATACCACAAATTTCTTGATAAGCTAATGACTTTTTGGCATTGACAATGTATTGTTTTACACATTCTATAAAACATAATTTTGCATGAAATTTTATATACCAAAAGCATAAAGTGTAATTATTATTATTTTTCTTTAGATTATAATGCGTCAGTGAAAGTTCTGCATAGTTCCCATAATAGGAGTGTGTTGTATAAAGATTTAGTCTTGAAAGAATTCAGCTCTTCACTGAATAGAGCTGTATAGTATACAGCACACATAAAAAGGAAAAATCTAATTTTTGTTATGAAAAACTGAATCTACAGAGAATTATTAAAAAGTGGAGTCACAGCATAATGACATAAAAACTTTCATGCTGACTTTTCTGAGACAAGATGTATGTTACAATTGTGCTACGTTAATAAAAGATTAGCTAAATATGCCAATTATCTCTTCAGTGTAAAATTTCCCTCTCATTCAGTATCACTAGGAAGCTGGGAACTATTTTAAAAATTTGTTCCATTTTAATCATCACAAGACAAAAATTTACATTTAAACCCCCATGGTTTTGGCTAAAATAACACCTTTCAAAAAAATTCCACTGTATTATTTTTGCTTCATATGTTATCAGAATAATTATTAAAAATTCAAGCCAAAATCTATCATGAGAGATTCTATTGTTTTCATTGGAACTGCTTGTAAGGGGCTTGATCTAATGGCTACAGAAAGAGAAAGGAATTTTTTCCTTCTGATTCTAATAGGGGCTAGAATAATTCCATAATTCTGTTTTTGTGTTCATATATATATAAAGTAATTAGTGAAAATAGTCGGTTCTTTTTTTTTTTTTTTTTTCATAAAAAGGCTATATTTCAAATGGAAATAGTCAGGGGTTTTTATTTATTTATTTATTTTCATGTATTTACTTTTATGCAGTTAGCAGTGACACCAGGAACACTTTATATATCTGGCCTGATCTAATCTAGTTGGTATAAATTATTGATTTTAGTGAGGGAGGACAGTAACAATCCCAGTCTGATGAGACTTCTCTTGTTATGAGGGCACATTTCTGGATCAAATCCCAGGGTAAGAATGTCAAATGCTTTTACAGAAGCTTTAAAAACTGCTACAGTCAGAGCTTGTTGAAAGGTATTAAGTGAGAAGAAAGAAAAAGCAAAGAGATTCTATTAAACATAATAATTCATTTCTGTGTGCTTTTTTATTAGAAGTGTGGCCCTGTCTTGTAAAATTACCAGGGGTTATCTTGTTATAACCATCTCTATCTGCTATATAAATATACATTTGGCACTTAAAAATGTGACGGCTTAAATTTCTATTATTTGTTGCTGAGCTATTCATTGTCATTTTAAATCCAGGGAATAACATCAGAATTGTTAAAATCTTCAAAAGTATAATAACTTTATTTTCAATATAAGTTGAAAGCCAAGGCTTTCAATGCATTTGGGGTAGCCATTTCATATTAATTTCTGCTTATCCACATTATGTGAATTGCATATACAGAACCGCACATAAGGGAATTCAATACCCTGTTTCAATTAATTTGTAATGATAATTGGGAATCAAAACCCTTTGTATGGCTTTGATAACCCAATAGATATGTTTCAAGGAGTCCTATAAATGTTTAGGGAAGAACTCTACTTCAAACATGTGAGTTGACATTAAGACAACTACATTTATGCTTTTTGAGTTAAGAGTCACCTTTTTCATAATTTCAATCCAATTTGGGGTTTACTTCAGAATCTCTGCACGCAGTAGGGATCTTTTCAAAGCTTCAGTGGAAGTCAGTGTCCAACTGGGAAAACTGGAATTTTGGCTTTTGATAGATGAGATCTTCACACTTTCTATTCCCTGGTCTGATCCACACTCCATTTTGAGGAAACGGGTTAAAAGTGAGATAGTCCAGTACTCTCCATTTTCTTTTCTGCCAACCCCAGCTCAACAAACAGCCTTCCTTGTCTTCCCAAAGTTAAGTTGCATGTAAAATTAACACGAGAAGAAAACAACTAAGAGTAAGAAACTGGTAATTTAAGGTCAGAAAAATGAATTAATGTTGGAGTGGAAGGATGTAGAGAGGTTGTTCCAGATGATAGTTCTACGGCACGAAGGATCTAATAATGATAGGGCTGCTGGCAGGGCCAGTGACAAGAGGGCAGAGGGAGCTAAGGAACGATGAGACAATATATCTCTAAACTATCTTGCACGCTTTTCCTGATTTTAGAAAAAAAAATACTGTTTTCTAGATTTATATATTAACATGTTTTGGAAAATGGTATTGTATTCAATTGATGACCTAGAAGGAAAGAACCATGTAGAAATGATGACATTATCTTCCCCCATTTAACAAAAATGGTTTCTTTCTTTTTCATAAATAATGCTGAAATGAACTTTTAGGATTTCATGTGCTAGCACCTTTGCTGTCTTTTATTTCCTTGTTTAAACTGATGCTTTGAGGTGTTGTGCATTAAAAGCCCTGAAATAGTAATTGAACGGTGCATTAAAAAGAAAAAAGTTTTAAAGCACATTATGCTGTGGTGCCACATTATTAATATTCTAAGATATTTTAAATTGCATTCGCTATGTTAGATTGGGATTGTTATATAAAACTGGGTCCCTGGTTTTACTAGCTATTTAAAAAAAAATTCTAAGGTAAAATTTATTTTTCCAGATAAATTCCTGCTCATCGTGATTTTTACTGTCCAAACACACATATGCATAAACAAACACACAGACACATATGCCTTTCTGTAATGGGAGGAGTTTCTTCATATCTGAGAAACAGCTGGAAATCTTCTGTAGGACTAAGGTAGGATTATAGTTCCATTTTAATGTTTATAGTCACAGATAAAAGCTATCGCCCATGCAGCAGGGGAGATAAGATGGCTGACAGCACTAAGCTGCCTTCACTAAGCAATGCTGATGACTGCCTTTTTGGCAGCCTGGGGCAGTATGCATGATTAAAGAGAGAAACTTAAGCTAAACCAGACACTTTAAAAACAAATACACTTTACAATAATGTTAACTCTACTTAGCACCTAGGATTTCACTGTATATATCTTAATAGTCTTAAGCAGCTCCCTTTGTAAGTAATTAATCCAGGAGTTAATGTGTCAGGTTTAATATGCATCAAGAAACGCTCATTTGTAACTAAAAGGTTCATAATTCAGAGGAGCTTTTCATCTTGGACATGTAATCACCAGCCTCCAAGCGGAACACACCAGAATATACATTCTGTGCTTGAGCTCTAGGACTGCCACAAAAAAAAGGCTGGCATGAATTTTCTTGCTGTTATTTCCCTTCTTGGCCTCCTGGATTCCAAAGAAATCTGGATGTGTCAGACAGATGCTGAATATGTGCAGTACATCAAAAACTATTCTCAGTAGAAATTATATATGTAAAATTTAAAATGTATCTTAGCTAGCCTAATCGACAGAAAACAGCTGGTGAGCCAGGAATGCTTTTCCTTTTTTCTGTCTTTGCCTGTAGTGAGCCTGGTCCCCTGCTGAACTTATTAGGAACGTTTGCCTATTTAAGGTCACTGAAAGATGAAGAACTGATTAGGGGTAATGGGCATGCCTTGCCTTTCAAGTGAATGGATTTTCATTGGCTGAATATGTAACCTTCTTGATGCGAAAAGGAAATACAGTACGTATGTTCAGGTCAGAGCTTAAATGTTAAAAATAGTATTTTAAGAAAGATTACATAGTCATACCACCTTAATAAAGTATTTATTGTTGAGCCACATGCATACTGTAGAAAAACCCTTGTTTGTGTATGGATTGCATAAATAGAAAGTGAAATGCTATGTCCTCTCTTCTTGTTTAGACTTCAGAGTAAGAGAGTGAATATCAGCATTTAATTTAGACACATAACTAGAAAAAATATCTATTAGTAAATATCAGGTAATTGTCACCTTTGTAACAGTTAGACATATTTTATATGGCCCCTTTTCATTAGTAAACACCAAAGGCCAGTATGTGGATGAGAATACAGTGAAGAAGTGATCTAACCAAACCACTTGGATTAGACTTTAGGTTACCTTAATTTCAGTCCAGTGAACTGCATGCTCCTTGCAATGACCTGATATATTATATTCTCATATAACTTTCTATATGGATTCTAGCAAATAATGCAGTCTACACTTCATTAAACTGCAAGATTTTAAAGGGAGGTTTTAGTAGGCAAGCTGTCAGGCAACCAACTGGGCAAGAAGGCTGAAGAACAAAATTCAAGAAGTCGTAGAAGTAGGAGTGTTCAGGTCTTCTTTATTTATCTTGAAATTACTTTAAATTAATGTTTGTTTAAATTTGAGATAGCCTTGACACTTTTCACAAAAGAAGAGATACTCTCTGCATTTTACCTTTTTATCTTTAATTACATTAAAGAATAATGGCATACTGTCTTAGGTAGCTGGTTGTCTCAAGAACATATGTTCCTACTTTTTTTTTTCTTCTAGAGAGATCCATGATTTTTCAGGTCCATCTGGTTATCCATATTAAAATGTTGTCCTAAGAACACTATGTGAACCTTTTATATCTGCTGTTTACAGTCATAAAGCCCAGAATCTGCAGAAGAAGCTTGTTGTCTTTTTGCATACAATTTTATATCATAAGTTCAATGGCAAAGCTTGCTGACATTCCAAACAAATACAATTGGCTAACAGATTCTCTCCTAAAACTTTCTTTATATTATCAGACTTTTTTTTTTCTTTATGAAATTTAGAGAATGTATATTCATCTAAGACAAAGCTTTTTAAAATAACATACTGATGCAAATAAAGAATCAATTGGTCAAAGTGTGGACATTTGTCTGAGAAAGTGCAATAGCAGTCTGGGTCAGTTTGGAGCAGTTTAGATCTTCAGAAATTTAGGTTTAAATCCTTAGTCTTTTTTATTCATTTGAATTGGACTGGCCACAATAACAGAGCAAAGATCCCTCAAATAGTCAATTTTTGAAGCACTTAGAACACTGTCCTTGCCTGAGGGAAGGTGACAAAAGAGGCACTAGAATAGCAATTACACTGCTGTAGTAATCACTTGTGTAGCATTCCCTGTAATCTTTTATGAAATATTTGTAATGGTTTTAGTTGTTGAAATATTCTTTTTGTTCTTCTTGGAAAATTATGGGTGATAGGGAAACAGATCTTTGCTCAGCTCTAATTCTATAGAATTATCTAAATAAGAAAATAACTTTATTTTGATTTTTAAAAAAGCCTGTGGGATTTCAGTATTTGTTGGTATTAAACCCACGCCCAACTAAATGCACATTGCAATAAAGGTTCTGTTCCAGGGAATGCAAAATCTGAAGGACCAGCGGTGTTCCATTGATGTCAAGTATTAGAATCAATCCATGCTTTATATTTCAGAAAAATAAAATGGTGTAGAATTTACATGCCCTTTCTAACATCACGTGTTACATCTGTGACACAGCTAGGGATGATTTTTAGATTCTTAGTACACTACCATTCATCTGATAGAATTTGCTCAGGGGTTCTGCGTTTGTTGTAGAGTTCTGCCAGAGAGATGAGAAAAAGAACAGAAATTATCTAACAGAAAGCCTTAATCTGTAGATGGCTAGAATCTCTCCCTCCCATCATTAATGGAATACTCCTATTGACTGTGGTAAGGCTAGAATTTCATGAAAAATTTTAAACATGCAATTTCCATAGAAAGCTTGGAAAATGGTAAGATTTGTCAAGTATGCAATTTATTTTAAATATCCAAAATAGAATGTTAAAAATAAGGGTTTGATCTTGCAACCTTGCAATGGACATATTCAAGTATTCTTTTTCTTTACCTACAAGAATTCCTTTCCAAATTTCTGGTAACTAAAAATATCTATCCAATTTATTTTCAGAAACATACACAAGATACATATATCTTGTATGTCTGGATGTCCTGGAATAAATGCTGCTGTGTCAGTATGTAAAGGCTCTTCATTCGCCCTCTCCCCCCTCATCAGTAAGGCTGGGACCTGAAAACTCTGATTCCAGCAAAGATTATCATGAGGAAAAAAAAAAAAAAAAAAAAAAAGGTGATAGGCAATCCCTGATCAAAACAACAACATAGTATGCAACCGTGGGACCAAGTAAGCTATGGTAACCTCTCTTCTGAAGTTATATGATAGCTGCAGTAGCCAAAGCTGTAAATGAGCATAGAAATAAAAGCAAACATATCAGAATAAATTAGGAATCACTAATATCTGGAAAAATAATACAGCTTATAAGGTAATTTAAAAAGGAAGATTGAAATAGGGTAGGTCAGTGATTCTTGAATTTTTAGGGCAAAACAATTAAACACCATTATTCAGAAAACTAAACCAAGCAAACACCAGCATTTTTCTCTTTCTTTTTCTAGACCACAGACCACTGTTTGACAATGCTGACAGAAAGGGTCAGTAGAAGAAAAAAGAAGGACTAAAGAAATAATTTCCTGGGCTGAAAAATGCGATACCAAAATATAAATAGGTACAAGAAACTAATAACAGCAGGAGTGATAGAATTATTTTGATCTCAGGACACGATAACCTAAGTGGAGTACCAAGGTAAGTGATAGGCTACACATATGTATGTGGGTGAATTAAGCATTGTTTTCCCACTGGTGACTTGCAGAGAGGCACCCTGGCACTGGTGGATCCCCATTCAGGCCCTCATATGATGTGAGCTGTGTGATATGGATCTCAGTTCAGCTATAACTCAAAGAATGCTGGGGATCCTGTCAGAGGGAATGGGGTAAACTCACTTCACAAAAATACTGTGGGATACAGGTAAAGATACATAACAAGTCTACTTCATGACCAATATGGTAAGACAACTTAAGAATAAAGAATTAGTAAGATCTAACTCATTAACTAGCCTGAAAAACCTATCCAGGCCTTGCCTACTGGGCTCTAAACCTCACTATTTCTCTGCTAAATTCTAAGCTGCATGATAAATTAATTTAAATGGAGATGGTAGAGGTCTAGGTTTCATCACCTCCTTTTCATTATACTGTCTTTCTTGCTTTGCTTGAACAGCTGTGAGGGCAGTGATAAAAAGTGAAGTACCAAGATGTCCCTTGATCTTGCTGGTTGGTAAAGTTGATATTTGGATAGTGTCATGGATGCAAAATTTTGGTGTTCGCCTATGTTTTCAAGAGCAGACCAAGTCAAAACAGCTGAAAATAGTTCAGAAACAGAACATACTTGTGACAACCATTGTCCCACTTTTACTCTTAGATGCCAATCTTTTTGGAGGCAGAACTGTGTAGTTCATGTCATATTCATAATGCTTAACTCTATGGCTCTCTTTTCTTATGTAATCCCTAGGCATTGTCTTAAGCTAAAGAACAGTTAATTTCTCACGCACACGCGCACGCACACGCACATGCACACGCACACACACACACACACACACGTGAAAGAGAACTTAAATGAAAATAAGACAGTTTCATCTTTGTCAAAATACTAATGTCTTGACCAGTTTCAGAAATGCCTGGGAAAATCGTGTCATCATCTTTCCAAGTGTAGAATTAAAATGCAAATGCAATAAAATGGCTTGATTAACTAAAACCTTAAAAAAAAAAAAAAAAAAGGAAAACCCAAAAACAAACAAACAAAAACATTAAGAGGAAAGAGATGTCAGGGAAGATGGGCATGTTTATTCAATTTTGACTGTAAAGGTTGGTGGTTTTTTTCCATAAAGGTCTTACATAAAGCTTCACAATGTATTATTAACCTCTGCAGCTCTCTGATGCATACCCATTCTTGCCTTCTCTTATATTAGGATAAGGTTTTGCACAAGACAACTGAGATTTTTTTAGTGCCAACTACAGCAAAACAGAAATGTTTGGTGTCAAAGTCATGGGAATTTATGTAATAAGGGCTGAATGACCTAAATTCAGATCTGTACTACCCATTCCGACTGACAGCTCAATCCTTGGTCAGCTGATGTGTATTACAGACATGAGGAGAAAACAAAAAGAAATTTTTTCTTATCCACATTTCTCTGAAATTTGCAAAGGTTAGAAGAAAGCACTAAACTAGCAGTTGTGACTAACAGTCATGATTCCTTTCTTTCTAGCCAACTACATTATAAAAGAATAAAATGTATTAACAATATGCATTAGTACCTAAATTTATGTGTGTGTATATATTTATACATATATTAATAACTATAGCTACTCCACCTGCAAAGTTTCTAGAATAATGACTATGTCATGGCCTGCTGTTTGGGACATAAATTAACAATCAAGAAACAGCTGAAAAATAATTTTCTTCCTCAGGTTCTTGTAAAGGATCATCAAGATTTGCCTTTGAGATGGCTCTTAAGCTCATTCTTTTCACTAAACATACTCAGTGATTTCTGTCTGCTGCTAATGCACTGTATCAGCACCCTGGCCAGACAGACCCAAAACAAACGTGTCTTTTTATTTATTAAGGTCTATTTACTGCAAAAGGCTTCAAAATTTCAACATTTCAACTTTATTTCTAGTAGTTACATCTGGATTCTGTCACAAAAAAACACGACAGTTTCATCATGTTTAACACAGGAGCATGTAAGAAGACATATGTGAACTACATATGCAAAGTCCAACCAACCATGCTCCAGGATGAATGACTGATCTAGTAACAGGTGTTAGTTAACGTGAGAGCTCACAAGCGTAACCCCACTAGGAGCACTCATTATTTGCAGTGTAAGAGCTTGCTTGATGGATCAGACTGGGAGTGTGCCTGTACTGGCCTGCTTGACTTGACCTTTAGCTGGTATTATCTCCTTTGTTATTACACCTACCATTGCAATAGATAATAGATCTGCTAAGTGTGTGTGTGTGGGGGGAAACATACAAACAAACTAAACCCAAACAGAAAAATAAAAAAAACCCACTCTGTTTGTTCCTAACCTTTGAATTAAGTTAAAAATTTATTCAATAGGTGTCCATTTTTCAAACGGAGAATACAGACTGGAGCATCAGGTGACCTAGATTTTTTTTTCCCCAGAGTTATTCTCAAGTTATATCAAGTTTTTATTTAAAAATATGACAGTGTCATCAACAAAACCTACAGCAATTAAAATGAGATACAATGGAAGTCCACCATACTTTTTGTGATGCTATGCCATTGTTTGAGTTCATTTAGAGTTCTCTTTTTTAGCTCAATTGTTAGTGAAAGAGTTATTTTGGCTAATTTGAGTCAGTTTGAGACAATTCATTAAATGGAATCATTGTTTCAGTCGTGTTTCTTTGAAAAAGAAAGAAAACATATGAAAAGATTTTATTCTATAAGTGTCCAGAGCAAGTGGTTTTAGTCTTTCAGGGTTTGGGGTATCTTTATGTAAATGCATGAAATAAAAAAGGAATTTATCAGGCAACCTCTGATGGTTTTTTTCAATTACCTCTCTGTCAATTTCTCTCGTTGCTGATCTGTCCAGGCATAGTTTCTCTCTCTGTCCAATTTCTATGACAAAATTCTATGGCATACTACTTTTCCTTGGACTCTTTCTCTGCCCTCTGAATTGTTAAAATTGCTGGAAAGCATTTCTTGGCAGCAGTCACTAAGAGCAGTTAAAATTTTATAACCTTTATTTATAATTACAAATTGTGCCATGAAGGTAGCAATTGAGAAAATTGTTTTTAAATTCATCTTGTAAACTACATAGTGTAAATATCCCTCCAGAAGGAAATAATCAGATTCCTTGTTTATTATAATTACAATCCATTAGAAAATTTGGATTTTTCAAATCCTTTTGTACATTGCTGTTCTGAGGTATAAGATAACTCTTTCTAAAATGTTTTTTGTTTATTAATTTTTCTACCTGAATCCACTTTTTTTTTTTTCCTTTACATCAGAACAAGAGGTGCTTTCAAGAGCTTATGATTGATTGCTTAATTTGGGATTATTTGCTTTTCCTGCTGAAGAAATTAGCAGTTTGATCATAGCAGTGGTATTAGGAACTGATAAATTACATAAGCAATTTTAAAATAAAACCCTTCTCTTTTATAAAAGTTTGTAAAATATTTTGACAATTACCTTTGTATTGCAGTACAGTGAGTAATCAGAACAAATTTTCAGTCATATTTTTTTTGCATCTGATCATTTTAGAAAGATGGACAGTAATACACTAATACATTTTGATACTGATAAATCTCTGGGATTTCTGTTGTATTCACAACTGGGGGGGTGAGGAGGGGGGGGAGGCTTGGGTTTGTTCCTACTCCATTGCAGATTTTCCAGTTTTTCCTTAAACTGACTTTAAGACCTAATGATATTGACAGCTTTCCAAATTTTGGAAGTACAATAAAATCTATAGTAAATTTACACCACAGCTCTTCAGCACCCAAGAAAGATCTATCCAAGGAGATTGTGCTTTGTTTTGTTTCCAAAACTTAGATTGCTTTATATTTTAAATAATAATAATAAAAGAAATTAATCTTCTTAACAATGTGAAACTCAAAGGAAATAAGGGAATTTAATATTGCAATTTTTTTTCATACTGTAGATCTTTTTCTTGATTTGGTAGCATAAAAATACATTGAAAACTTGTATTTTCATTCAGGGTGATAAATTGTGCTTGTAGAAGAATGTGGGTAGTGTATATGAGGGGGAATATTTCTGACACATCATCTGTGCCTTCTTTTATTGTTGAATGTGCTGGATGATGTTCCCCAAAGCTTCTGCCTGATGAACTGCTTTCAGTTTTGAAACATTCTCAAAGAAGCTATTCAAAGACATCATATTTCAGTTCTGTTATCACACAAAATTCCAACTTAGGTGATTAAATTTTCATATTTAGATTGTTGATGAGTTTTTGCATCACCTCACACCTCACATTGATCTGTTATGCAATGTTGTAGTGCTTTCTCAGAGGGTTTTCTTTCTATGTTTGCCTTAGAAATGGGTGAAATACATCTAGCTGTATCTCACGTTTTGTTCGCAAATATGCTGTTGCAAATTAGCATTAGTAAATTGCTAGAGACAGGCTGAGAGGAAGTCATAGAAGGTCCTGCATACTGTGATACGCGGGAAGCCAGACAGCAATCTCTTTCCTCTAAGAACTTTGAATCTATCAAACACTTTAAACAAGTATAAACTAATGCTTCTTTGTTGTTCATTCATCATGAGCAACTCTTTCATTTGCAATACACTCACAAAATGTTTTTCTCATGTCCTATTATTGTCCTTAATTACGACAAATCACTGCTATATGCAAGGTGATGATCTTTGCATACCAGTAACACAATACCCATACTTCATCTTTATCTCCATATTCACAGGTCTGGTTTCCAACCTTAGAAACAACGATTGAACAGGTTATTATGTTGCCCAATGGCTTTTCATTTTAAGCCTGAAATGGAAGACAATTTTCACTTCTCGTATTCTAGTGTACATGAATTACTTAAGTATTAGGAAAAGCTTGCACTGTGGGCATGGTAACATGAAATCACTCATTTTCCCACTCATCCAGTGAACTCCATCCTGCCACAAAACAAAAAAGAGAAAGAGATGAGGTTGACTGTCTTTATATCATATTATTTCTTTCTTAAGTCATTTGGATTTGGCCTATGTTCTGCCTGAAGCGGTTTGAAAGGCTGGGGAGTCTTCAGACAGTTAAAAAAAATGTTTCTGGAACTAAACCATGACTTTTTTGAAGTCAGTGATAGTTTTTCTAATTCACTTTATTGATGCTAGATCAAATAGCTTTAGTGGTTTCTTTGTTTTCTTACTAAAAATTGAAAATTGTGAGTGAACACACTTGGACTCATTGAATTTCATACAATTTTTTTTTTTTTTCACCTTAGTCAGTCCAGAATCTCACCCATTATTTTTGGTATGAAATCAACCCCCACCAGCTTCCTATGGCCTGAAGTCAAAGTGATCTAAATTAGAAGCCAAAATATTCAGGATTGTATGTAGTTAAATACTGTCACATTTCTAAATGTGATCAGATGTTTGAGACAAAAGCTTATGAGCAATCACAGGACAGCAGGTAGGCAGCCACATAAATGAAGCATAATTGGCTGACTACAGATTCTAGTCAATAGCGAAATGTTTGATAAGGTGACCTTTTAAATTAACCTGCTTTAAACATGTAATCATTCTAAACAGACAGATACAAAGCAGCTTATTAACAATACGTAAGATGAAAATACAGCCCATCAATCAGGTTTGAGGATTACTAGATTAAAAAAAGGTCAATTTCCAAAGAGCCCATATAACCGCTAAGGCCTTTTGCTTTAGCAGGGACAATTGCTTAATCAACAACACTCAGCTTCAAGAGCTAAATTCTGTTCTAGCAGAATGTGGCCATCTGCTTGTTCAACAAAAGTTCATACTGAAGGAGGAGATTACAGATAGTTTTTTGGTCTTCTTTTAACTTGTTTTAAAAAGTTACTCTAAAAAATTAATTCTGTAGTTTGCATTTACATGCTAGAAGAGTAATCCAATGCAGCTAAAATGACTGCATAGCAATAACTCAGAGCTTGAAGGAAAATAAACATTGCTAATTACCTAGTAAACCAGTCATTCACTTTAAACATATGCCATTCACCTTAGCAATTATTTTAAATAGATCTCAAGTAAAAGCAAAATGCTGAGAATTGTTGCAGAATTGAAAAAAAAGGTCACAATAAAGAGGTGAATATACAATGTATCTTGTGTGGTCCTTTTCCCCAGTACCTGTGTACGCAACAAGGTTCCATCTGCTGCAAATAAGGACTATTTATTAATTTAATTTTTGTATACATGATCTTTTTTACTCACTTGGTGTTAGGGTGTAACACTTTATAAAACGTCATAGAGATCCAATACAAAGGTCTTAGTAGAGATAACAAGTAGTTCCTTAATTTCTCTTATGCCTTTGTACAAGTCTGAATGATACAAGACAATATCGTCCTAAGCAATTTGATAACATCTTAATTTATCAGATGGAATAAACAAATGCATAAATATTTCATCTCAGAACTCCTCTTCTGATTTCATTTTTGACTGAAGCACAAAGAAGGATATTAAAGTACAGAGTTGCCTACAAGTGATTAGAACAGGAAAAGCCTTCCTTTCCATTGCACTGGATCTTTGGAAATCTAGTGTACTAAGTGTACTAAGCCTTGCCTTTCAAGCACCAGATTTTCATTTAAAAAAAGGTATCCTTCTGAAACAGGGATTAATTTAATTTGACCTTAACCACAAAATATATTGCTTACTCTTAGATCAGGTGGAACGGGTTCAGTGCATATACAGACTAACACATCCACCAGAAAAAGCAAAGATTCAGTCTGGTCACTCTACCATAGGAATGAAGAGTCTCTTTTTCATATTAATCTCAGGTTTTAAAATTTCTGAGATGGTAATTAATGGTGTCAAGACAACAAAAACACTGCTTGGTCTTCCTTCTGTAGGGAAGAAAAAGCAAACAAAAAAAAAAAAAAGAAAGAAAAAAAAAAGAAAAAATAAGAAGAAAAGACAATTTGTCAGGCTTTGCACAAAACATTGCGTTTTACTCACTTCTGGCCTCTAAACACAGAAGATCTTGTTGGTGTCCCCAGTTAAACGTAGGAGATCAAAGAAGCATTGATATATAAACTGCTGTCTGTCTAGCACTATTTCAAAAGAGATCAACTGCAAATTACAGAAAAAAATGAGGTGCAAGTTGCTAGAATGTATCTTTTTCTTTATATGTAAGAGAAAGAAGTGAAATTGCAGGTGATTTTTTCTGACTCTTTTCTCTTATCAAACAATTATTTAGGCATCAGATGGAGCATTAAATGACATGAGACAGAAACACCAGGAATGCAATTCTTCAGAAAGTATTTGTGACAGAAATACCAGATGATTATTTGTCTCCACTAACATCCACAGTATACTACATGCTGTAAGTGATCTTACTTAGAACAGTGTAAAACTTAAATTTTCAGATTACATTTTAGTTTAAAAAAATCAGTATGAAATATTATTTTGCTTTCTTTTCTTCATATCTTTTCACTTTACCCTTATACTGTACAATTTTTCTAGTGCAAAAGGCTGAGAAAAGAGTTGAAGAAAGAAAAATTGGAGAAAAATGAGAACTACAGAGATGAGGATTGCTCTTTTTAACAACACTGGCTCTCCAAATAAAAAGTTGTTCGGAATAATATGCTTTTGCTGAAATAGTGGGGTTTTAAGTTTTCCATTGAAAAACTTCTGCTGATTTTTCTTTTTTTTTTTTTTAAATTTCTTTCTTCTTCCTTTAACTGTTCACTTAAAAAAGGTTTATCTGTAAAGATAGTAGTTTGTTTGTACATTCCTTGCCTGATTCTTTTACAGGGTACGGTCAGAACTGGTAGAATTTAAGTCCTACTGCCATTCTTCATCCCCCAATGAAGGTGAGGAGATACCTATGTGATCAATAATGAAAGTGTTGTGATGCATGCTTTACCTGCCTAGAATTCAGTTTCTGCTTTTTGGTGGAAGTCTGGATGCTAACCCTTAGGCCTTCAGTTTTGCATATCTTCATAGCTTCAGTGCCGCAATTCTCCTTCTTTTAGACTGTTGCTAAAATAAATTCAATACATAGCACTAATGCAAGATTTAGCTGTAACTTCGCCTATGAGAGGAACATATTACACAGACTTTGTGTTCTTTGCACTCGCCAAATGGATGATGTGTGAGTTTGAAAGGCTCTTTGATGCCAGAACTGCTCTGCTATCCCCCTTGTGTAAGCTGCTTTGAGATTTGCAGAAGAAAAGTGCTATAAAAGTTCTAAATGGTATTGCTGTTATTATTTATTATATATTAAGCTAGAGTAAACTGCACATTACTTTTTTATGTTTATGCTTGGAAAGGGTAATGTATAGATAACTCATATTTAAAAATGTAGGTATTTCGAACATTTGCTCTGCGCCTTACCATCTATTTCTATTATTAAAGCCAAGGGAGAGTTTTACATGAGCAGAAACAGGATGAAGACGGCAAATTCATTTCACTGTTGTGTATATTGAATCAGGGATGTTTCTCAGTGCACTTTCTAATTTTCATACTTATCCAGCTATAATTGTCTGCTATTTTTTTGCACTACCTTTGTGAACATAACTGGGCTATGAGAAACCTAATAGTTTCACATACTTTATTACACTGAACTGTCTCTATAAACATTTCAACATCTAAAATTACAAATAATTGCTTCCCATTAGAAATGGCCTATAAACAGTTTATTGGTTCACCAATACTGAATTTGTATAAATAGTGGTTCATCTGTTTACAGGACCAGAGGAAATAACCTACATACCAATAAACACACCTTGGACTATGAAAAGCAAGACGCATGCCAGTAAAAAAGCAAAAATTAAACATGAAGAGCTATACAGTAATTTCTTGCATTTAAGCAGAACTTTTAAAGAAGTAACTGAGAGGAAACCTATAGATATACAGCAACAGATTTCAGGCAGAGATGTTATTTGCTGTTTTCATCTCCTCTATCTTTTATTAGTTTGTCTGTCATGGCCACATTTACCTTTAGTTTTAAATTCAATAACAAATTTTTCAAGAATAATTGTAGACTATGTTAATGCCTTGTAAAAAATGAGTCTTCACCTGTGATGTGGCTTCTGGCCACTAAAATATTATTAATTGTAGTATTAATTGCTGTAGTGTTAGCAGCCTGCTAGATAATTGCAATTATGTAGAATTCAAAGGCGGGAAATTTCTAAAATATTATGTGAACTTGTGTTCTGTAGTCACTGCCAAGTGTGACACATGGTACGTATGGGAGTGGTACTCAAAAGTCCAACATTTTCAAGAAATAATGTGTTGTAAGGTGTTTCTCATAAAGGAAACCAAAACACTAGCCACATACAGAAACCTGGCAGAGATTCTGGTTTCAAAGACTTAAAATTCAAACAGGTGCCATATAAAAATTGGTCACAAACAGTAAGAGCCATATCTGAAAGGAAAATTCCTTGAGTTAGTCTCCTAAATTGAGGAGGTTAATTTATATATATATATATACACACACACATTTAAAGTTACATGATTTTCAAAACTTCAGAGCCTCAAGCCTCAAGGCCTCCCAGAAGGCCAAAGGAATAGGCCCTTTTAGTTCACAGGTTTCATCTTTGCTTTCTTTGATGTCTAAAAAACAATATTATGGAATCTTTGCTGATTGCAGGCAGAATCACTCAAGCGCAATTTTTGAATGCCTTATATAATAGAACTATGAAATTGTTCCATGCATGAATTGTTTAAAACATCTGCAGTAAATGCCTGAGATTATTTCATCTGGTACAATGCTGGTTTAACTACTTTTTTAAATTTAGAAAAATATATGCAATTAAAGTGCAATTACAGAAAAATGAAAGTGGCAGTGCAATTAAAATACATAAAATGTATAAATCTGTCCAGAACTCCTTGTGATTTATTTGTCTCCTTCTGTACTCTGATGTCTTTTTTCTACATATTTTTTTCTTATATATATTTTAGGAAGCTTAACTGGTAGAAAACATTTCCTTTCCTGTACTTCAGAACCATTCAGTATATTCCCCAATAATTAGATATGCCAGTATGGGTTTAACTTCAGAAAACTTTAAATTGTTTCTGGTTTTGTTTCCACTCTGAAAATTGCCTTAATGATAATTCC
This sequence comes from Falco rusticolus, assembly GCF_015220075.1. NCBI lineage: Eukaryota > Metazoa > Chordata > Aves > Falconiformes > Falconidae > Falco > Falco rusticolus. The sequence continues at coordinate 88,234,999 of NC_051189.1, forward strand.
AAATATCTTAAAATCTAACTTATTAAATAAAACCCCAAAATCTTCCTTAAATAAAAATAAATTGGGTATTATTCTTTAAGATATTATGTTTTCTTGATAGTCTGGAGGCATGAGGTTGCAAAACATGTACATCCAAAATACGCACAAACAAACAATTTAACAGCAGAAATTATTGCTTCTAGATTCATCTGAAAATGAATTTGAAAACAATTCTCTGACAGTTACTACTCCTAGAGAGTCTGAATCATGACCGTAAATACTGGATGAGAGAATGTGCATCTCTTTATGGAAAGAAAAGAAAAAGAAAAAAAAAGACAATGTTATAAATGAAATTTTTATTGCTCAAGCACATAATTGAATGTATTTATATTTGCTAACATTAGTTCATAATGATCATATTCTATATATGCACACACATTTGAATATGTACACTTTAGATGTTCACTTGAAATCAACTACTGACAAATACAAAGGACCGTGGCTGAATTACTCAGAATGAAAAAAAAAAAAGACTCTCCCTAAACCATGCAAGTAAGTTATAGAGGAAATAGATTTTAATTGAAAAGAACTCAGTCCTTAAACTTGCTTGATACTGCAGAAATGTGAAATTTGCCTAAGACTGTTGATGGCTGAATCATCAAGTGAATTTCAAAGAAATTTTGAAATTGGGAAAAAATAGTTATATGAGTTTGCACACTCAGAAGGTGTTTTATATATATAGATAAAATTTAGTCATTGTTCGCTAGCAAGGCAGGAAACTACTACTCTTTGAATTTATCAGAAACAATTATATTTAACAGCATAAACTGTTCTTCAGTTTCTTCACAGAAAGAGTGTAACGATTTACTGTTCAAGGTAGGAGAGTAATTGCTAGTGTAACTTCGAACTTTGTGACTGGAACCTAAAAGTACAGAAGATTGCTCCTGGATACCCACGTAGGAGAGTTGCTCTGAAAATTATTCTGTCATTTTTAGTATTTTTACTGATGGTTGTGACCACACACTCCTTTAAATTTATTGAACTTGGATAGATTCACATTAAATTTTTTGGGGGGAAATTACATCATGTTTCCATTATACTTGCGTAAACATAGTTAGGTAGACTTTATCTGGAATGCATTACAGATATTAAAGGGGGTACTGGGAATTTTCTTATTTCAAACCAGAACCTGAAGTAAGTTGCTCATGTACTGCAGAGAAATTCAGATATCATTGCAATGTGGGCATTACTACACAAATAGATCACTTTCGCATGTGTTTTCCAGTTCAGAAGAGAATCATTAACTTGTCTTAATAAGCAAGTTATTCAGAAGAAAGAAGCTGCATGTTTCATGTTCCTATATTTTTGATGAGGTGAGAGGCAAGTGTTTTGGTGGACTGTAGAAGCAAAAGCAGTAACAATTGAAGTTTCCCTAGTTTTTTCTACTTTGTCTGGAATTATTTATGAGATGATCATCAACATTTTTTCTCAAGGCAGCCTCTCCTGACAATAGAAAGATTCACATTTTTCCCCTTGAACTTTAGACGAGACCTTTATTGTAGATTAAGCTAATTTCAATTCCAGGTTCTCATTAAGATTCCAGACAATTGACAAAACTTTCAGACACAATCTATTTCTTGCTTTATCTGTTTTTATATAGATGCAAACTTTGATAGTAGAAAATTTAAAATTTACTTTTCTTTTCTGTACTTTTATGAAAATCTACTTGCTATTATGGCATTTGCAGTAATAATAGTACAATACTCTGTACTCTTGTCACAAAAATTATGTACTATTACACCATAAATAACACATAACAATGAGCCATATGAGAGTTAGCAATGAATAGATGGTTCATTGCCAGGTTCATAGTAGGACAATGAGCTATCAAGGAACAAACAGAGCCAAAAAAAACACCAACAACCTAAAACACCCCAAAAAAGAGAAAATGTTAAAGTATGTATATATTGGAGTCTATCAGTTCATCTTGGCTAGAGTGGAAAGAATCACAGCTATGAATGAACAGAGAAGTTTCTGAAGACTTGCACATTCACCATGAAAATGACACAAAGGACCACTGGTTATTACTTTGCAAAATGGATAATGTGAGGAAAAAGATCATTCATTTCTATATGATTACTGCTACAGGTAATGGAGACAGCAAAGTGAGAAAGGTTTCATGAAAGTTGTATGAAACTTTTAAACTCTGCTTCACACAGATTTTCCACAAAATTTTCTATGTAGAATCCTTGTTTTCACATGAGTACTATGCTATATAAATACTCCCTTATTCTAAGGAATCACATTTATATCAGGCAGATCAACAGTATAGTTCAATATTGTGAAGTAGTCTCATCCATCAATATCTTTCATTTTGTATGAGACACACTGCATGAACCTGTTTCGTTTGAGGAAGGGAAGTGTAAAAATTTAACTGATGTTTTTCAAAGTCGCAGTCCTGGTGATTGCTTATACCCATAAGCCATTAAATCTGCTTTATAAATCTTTGTTCTTAGCAGTATCTTACTGTTTATCTAGTGAAATATGAGATGCAGACATGCTACTTAACCTTGTTGTAAATTACTAACTCTTGAACCTTCTAGTCTCTACTAAAGGGTCTGACTTATCTGTGTCTTTTCTTCTGCATCGCCTTTTTTATGTGGTTCCCAGCCTTCGCAGCCCCTCTGCTAGCTATTTTGGCAAGAAGAAATAGGTCAGGATTTTTGACACTGCCCAGTTTCTAGGCAGTCCCTGAAGTTTTTGTAAATGTAAATAGGTGAGACTTTAGACTGCCCTGGATTATACAGGAGGGCATTTACAAGTCTTGGATATCACAAGGTTAGAGAAGCAGACATATGACTGAAAGATTTCATTCTCTTTCACATTTTTTTGGCTGTGCTGAGCATAAATTGAGTGCACCTGAGGCTTAGGCTGACTATAAATTGAAGGTACCCGGTCAGATTTATATTCACAATGTGAGAATGTGGAAGATGTCACAAGACTTTGGAGTTGAGAATCTCTAGATCTTTTATTGTATGTACTATGTTTATAGACCAGAAGTCAATATTGATCTTCACCCAAATGCTACTGTCTGTGGCAAAAGTTCCTAAGCAAATATTTACAGACAAAATTATGAAATGGAGATTAAGGTCCCTGGAAATCAAGCATTTTTACTTGTTCTTTCTAGATAGAATTGGTTTTATTTTTTTATTTAAACAAACTATTCCACCAAAAAAGCCTTTCATCTGTTTAGTCAGAAGTGTTTCAGTGTTATGTTGTTTATGGCAGAATACCAAAGGAAAGAAACCTAAAAAGCAAGCCAGAACTTTTGGAGGACTCTTGTCATTTTCTCACAAATCCTGCCCTGAGTGCAAGTGCTAAGCAGCATCAGAGAAAGAGCAGATCTTTACATTCTCCGTGTAGACTAAGGCTTTTGACCTAAGGTGCTCTCCTGAGATCCAGTCCTTGTGCTACCTTCTTTCTAAAATAATAACTTTCTGCTTTTATACATTTCAGTTTGTCCAGTATGTCAAATGTTACATTAAGGTAGTGATCCACTCTCTGCAAATGGTAAACATAATGTCTCATTCTCGTTTATACTCAGGGCCATTTATCTCACTGTGATATTGATTATGAGTATGAAAATTAGAATAAATTTCTATAGATGCATGCATATATATTCATGGACATGTGTACAGATGCACCTGCATACAGACATGAATAACTGTAAATATCTGCTGTGTTTAAAATTGATATTTTTATGACATTACATACCATTTGCAAAAACAACAACAACAACAAAGTGTGATTTTTGTCTATTTAAAGTGAAGATGCCTTTAATTTTCCCTTAAAAATGTATTTGCAACTTTCAGTCAGGTTCAGTCTTGATCAAAGTACCTGACAGTGTTTCCAGCTAAATTTGTTCTTGCTGTAAAGTGCTGCACTTATATTTACACTGAAGGTGGGTGTCATGTATTGTTTATTTGATGTCTTGTAGATGGGACATTTGAAAATAGAAAACACATAGGCTCAACAAACCAGCCATGTGTTTTTTTTTTCACTGAGAACTTTATCTTTGTCAGTGCAAACACAGATGGAAAACATCAGAAGTGGAATACAAATATTTCTTTGCATTTGAGTTTCTGACTCAGTTTTCAAGTCCTCAATTCAAATAACCATCTTCCAAGTTTTTCTGAGGAACTTTTTAATATCTCAGTTCCAGACCAATTTTATTTTTAAGTTTCTTATTGTTACCATTATTTGTTCCTTTGTTGGGAACATAAGGTAAATTCCTGAGTCTTAGCACGTGGTTTTACTGAATTCACTGTTATATTAAATGTTACATTGTATTTAATGTATGCTTATTTTAGCATTTTCTGTAGGATAGAAAGCTTTTCATTTTGCTAAAACTGAAAGCAAAGAATATATTATTAGTTGAAGGTGGAGATTTTAATACTTTCAACTTTTCATATATATTCAACACCAGTTCCTGAAGGCTTTATTTTTAATCAGTCTTTATTTTGATAATGCTTCATTATTTTGATTGTTAGCAAGTAAGGGCCTCACAGAGGGCAAAACTTAATATTGTGTCCCTATTGTAAAATTGGGAAATATTTTTTTTCTCCGCTTTCTGTTCTTTTTATGTATTATCTTATATTCTCTACTTGCAATAACTCAATGGATAGGACGTTTAATGCTGCTTTTAACTATAGGGCTTAAAGAGTGTATCTCTTTCTTCTTAACTGATAAGAGATACAGGGCTTAATCCAGCACTCATTGTAGTCCCTCTGATTTCACTGGATTTTTGAACATGCCTTAAGTGAGCTATACATTCATGAGTCAGTCAGGAAATTAGCCCCAAAACTCCATCACAAGACATGACCTCATTCTTATAATGAGGACTGGACAATTTGTTTCGGTAATGGGTATAATGGCAAAAAGCCAAGGAGGCCAGGAGAGAATCTTGTCTGTTATTTTTGTCAACCTAGGAATAATGTAAGCTTTGTATAACATACAAAGCATCACTTAGGAGCTATGCCTAAACTGTTAAAGACGAACTCTGCTCCCTGCAATAGGCAGACAGCTCTCGCTGAGAATAGTGAGTGTAGTCTATGCATGTCTGAATTTAAAATTTCTTCTAGACAACAGTGTTTTGTGGCAATTTTGTTTCCAGTGAATCCTCTCTCAAATTCTTTCCCTTTCATCTAATTGAATGAGATGATTTTTTGTTAGCCCTTCAGTATCTTTACTCTAGTTTCTCAGCCAAAGCTTTTCTCTTGTGAGCCTTTTCAGTCTGTGAGCACTTTGGGGTAAGCATTGTTTTTTACTATTCATTCAGTGCTCAGAAGAGTATTCTTTCTTAAATCCACAATATTCTAAGTGTTACATAAGAGGCCAAAAAATCATGAACAAAATGCGGCTTGGGTAAGAACGGGGTAGCTGCATACAATTCACTTGGAAGCCTTCACTGCAATATGTTGTAGCCAATATAAAGAAGGCACCAACTTTTCTCATTCATCGTTACTGAACATCAAAATATACAATTGCAGTTAATTTGGGTCTTCTTAAAATCCTCTGTAGTCTTAGGGGGGGTTGTGGTCTTCATACCTAGGAAAGATAGCTAAATTTAACATAGGAAAACAAGAAAAAAACTATTTTATTGTTTAAATCAATTAACATCAGAAACAATGGATCATAAAGAATGAGAGAGACTTTTTAATATATATTTTTGTTTGTAATCACTGCTTGACACACCTTAACCTAAGATTCCATAAACATTTTTTGAAAAACTAAACATTAGAACTAACCATGCCATTTTATAAAAGTAATTGACAATGATCTTAACGAGAAATAAATTTGTTTTGCCCTTAATAAAATTGAGCAAATTCCTTGGTTTTATAATATCATGCAACTGACATATGGATCTTGAATGTGCACATTATACATTCTTTTATATATATCTGTATGTGTACACTTTACAAAATCAAGGAGCATTTAAAGAAAAAAAGTAGGATCAGAGAAAAGACAACAAAAAAGAAAGTACAGAAGTGTTCAAAATAGTTTATCATGTAGGGACAGCAAAAAAATTCAGCTTCTCTAATAACTTGATGTAACAGTTTATAAGACTGAAAGGCAACTCCTTTCAAATGAATAGGGAAAAAAATAAGCACAGTTTAGCATTAGCTTAAGATAATTTGCTCCACAACTTATCTTTTAGGTCAGGGCTCAGTAGGTTTCAAAACAGCCTAATATATTCACGGACTACAAGGATATGTATGCTTACAATAGAAAAGTCACAAAGTCAATGTAAATTAAGGCTATAAACACTAGGCTACGCTCCAGTCATTAGACATTTGGGATAAAGAAAAGCTTCCTCACTCTCCTAGTCAACAGCTGTACTTTATTATTTCTTCCCTATGTGGTATCTGTTATTTTCAGAAAAAACATGTGGCTGGACTCAAACTTTCTGGCTGGCTTGGACTAAGTATCGTTACAGAAGTGACCCCTCCTGAACGAAAATTGTTGGAGCTTCACTGGTCTCACTAGACTTATGAAAATATCTGTTCATGTGCGCTTCGTCTGTAAAATGAGTACTTTGTGTCTAAAGGTTCACACACGCCTCTCAGTCCTTCTACATACGTGTTGGTTTTGCTGGATCATTCACTACAGGACCATTGAGAACATTCTATGATGAGCCTTTTATTTTCCTTGAAATTAAATCTTATTTTATTAAATGGGAATATCTAGGCTTAAAAAATTGGCAGAAAGAGAAGGGAAACAAAATCTTCACAGTTCAGAGAGTGTGAGCAGACTGTGTCCTTTCTTATCAATAACATTGACATGAAGTTTTACTTCTTTTTTTTTTTTTTTTTTTTCTTTTTTTTTTCTTCTTCTTATTTCTCTAGTCCTTATAAGCTTAGGTCAGGCCAGGCTGAAACTTCCAAAATGATCAGCCAATTAGGATAATTCTGGTGGTGTGTACACATGGCAACTGCTGGTATAAACTACTGTGTAAGTCAGCATGCCAAAAAGCAATTGGTGGCAGTATTCCAGAAAGAATTAAATTCATTGAATAGCTGTTAATAAGGTTTTTACTCAGGGGTACTTTTTCTCTTTCATTCTCTGTGTTAGCAACCCTAACAACAGAACTGTCCCTCATGAATTAGTGAAATAGACTAGATAAGACAATATAAATGGAACATATAAAGATTTCTATTAAATGATACTAAGCTTAAAGACTTTTCCTAATGCCCTCATCCGTTATATTAGAGCATTTCAGATACCCAAAGGAGGCAGAGGTTTTGCTGAATAATATAAGAAATACGTATGTGTATATGTTTACAAGTGTATGTACATGCATACCTGAAAAAGCTACTTTTCCCTCTGTTAACACAGAGAAGGAATCTACAATCATGTGCAAAATAGCAGTAGAGAATTACCAAACACCCTACCCTCCAACTGCAGCATGGGCAAAGCTAGTTCATACCATAGGACGTAGCATGTACTTTACATGAAGAGTACAGATTTTAAGTTCCCTGTAGTTCAGAATTCTCCTTTTCACACTGCAGATTGCTCATTGGTATTTGTAGTTATCCCCCACATACTCATCTCTACATCAAAATCACCTAACAACAGTCCTGAACTTTCTTTGCTTCAAATAAACAAGAAGGAATTAAAATCCCATATTTAAATATATTCATTTCTGAAAGCAATGCAGTCTCCTGATCCCAATAGTCATGAAACACCTACAGGCAGGGTAAATTGTTACACGTGGTAGGACCAACAATACTATAGGTTTGGTTCAGATTGCTCTGATAAAATCTTTTACACTAACTTTTGGTCTTCCATAAACACTTTTTCTGTAAATCTTGAGTCTGTTCCCAGTGAAACTGTGCCAAAAGATATCTGGGAGGAATGTATCAGCAAGTACTTAGGAGTAGTCCTCCCATCTTCCCTGCAGTAATTCATTTTGCAGTACCCTTTCCTGTCAAACTGGAGATGAAAAAATTGCCCCCTCTGAGTTGATGAGATTGATTTCTTTTACAGGCTGTGTTGTAACTGTTTTGCATACAATGAAATGTGTGTCTCAAAAAATAAACCACACAGTGGCACTGATTAAAAGAGCAAAGTGTTTCTTTATACTAATGGCAAGACTTTTTCTGAGTAGGACAGAAATATCAGAAGAATGTTTTCTAATCTGTTGATTAACACATTCTTGGCTCTTTGGCTGGCAATGTAAATAGTATCTTGTGTTATAGCTAAATGGTTTAAATTATTAAGGCTTATTCTAAGCTAATGTTTACATTTTATAAAATATAGCTACGCTGTGAGTCATTTAGGTATAGCTATTTATTTTCTTCCAGAAGATGCTTTGCATAGTAAGAGGGGATACATGGACCAAGAAATCTTTTTGGATTGTTGGGAGAAATGGAGAAAACTGAACCAAAATTGTCAGCAAATTCTTACGTGTATCATGTCAGAGCTCGTAAGATTTCTGTGTCCATGTAGCTTCCTGACATGATACAAAGAATATTCCCACTTATATACATTGTCAATTATTTCAATAATTTTCTCAATAAGTGTTCCAGCTATAGCACAAATACTAAGAAACACACCTAGCATGAATCACAGAGAAAGATGTTAACCTCTTGTTTTTTTAGTGAATCTGTTTAAAACAGTGGTCACTTCACTATTTCAGGCAAATCAGAGATTTTTGGTGTTCAATGACTATGGATGCCAGTAGGTTCATTCTATGTAAAGAACACAGGAAAGGAGATCTTTTTGGACTGTTGGGGGAAATGGAGAAAACTGAACAAAAAGTGTTAGCAAATTTACATGTGTGTACTTCTGTTTATGAAAGCAGTATTTTACTATAACTACTGTATAAAATCAAGATGGCAGGAAAAATATTTGTGCACTAAATTTTGCTTTCTTTGTAGCATTGGCTTTAGTCTGATTTTCATTTAAATGAACTTTCTTTATGTGTTGTGGAGAGAAATATGAGAAGGAAGAAGGGTGTTTCAGATTTACTTGAATCACTTCGGCATCCTATCTGGCTACAGAATGAGACTTCAACTTCTCTCTTCAACTATAAAGCGTTCCTCTTGTGTTAGTGGTCTTTAAAGAAATTTGGTGAAGTGCTACAAGTGTGCTACATATTCCAATAGCAAATAAATGTGGGTTCCTGAGAAAGTAAAAGATATCAAAAGTTGCAGAACCTTCATGCATGCCAAATCCCTCCGCGGATTTGGGTGTCCTAAGTTCTGGGCAAATGGAGAATGAGTTCAATTCATTTTTAATAAAAAGGGAAAACTAGAGTATCTGGTTCCTGTTTGGCACAGGGGTCAGTATAAATCTGTGCTTTTTTCTAGGGTTTTTTTACAACCCTGTCATCTTCTAATAATAATCAAGTATGTTTTTCTTACAGACTATATCAAAGAAACATTTAAGTCTTGAAGAATTTCAGTAACCTTTTCTATAGCCTAATAGCAACTGCAGTGTGGCTCGGTTTCTGGTTCTGCCAGTGGTTTCCTTGGAGATCTTCTGCAACTTTCTTCCTTGCCCTTTATTATCAGTGGTACTAATTTGATGTAACTAATCCTTCATTTCCTTGGCTTTTATTACTAGTGTGTAAAAAACAAATGTTTTAGAAGTACTGAAAGAAACTTTCATCATTTCTGCCACATATTGTTCATTTTGGCTAAACTTTGCTGGATAATTCAACTTCACACATAGAACTTCTTGAAGGCCTCCATTTTGGCTGATGCATTTCTGGTGAATAAATAATTGTCTGAAACACATCATTCCGCTCCATTTTGATTTGCTTCTGTGCAAATCCAAAATTCAGCAACAAAAGAAGAGCCTGTTCTGGGGGTTATCTGTTGCAAACCGGGAAATACTGCAAGTCTTGTGGGAAAACATTTTTTGTGAGATTTTGAAACAAAAAAAAGTTCTAGAAACAAACAATCTGAGTATCAGTAGAAGATCCAATGCTAAGTGAATATTAGCTTTTTTCTTTTGCAAAGAAGTGAATAGAGTCCTAAAGAATGACTGCCTGATGACTGAAATGGTGGCATTGACTGACCCACAGTTGTATTTTTGAAATATTTTGCTTTACAATTTCTTTATATACTAATGTTTATTATTTGAAATATAGACATTCTGTGTTTGGTACCCTCATTTAATTTTAGTATCAGCTGAGGAGCTATGGAATTGATCTGAAGATCTAAAGACCCAACATCCTTCCCTGCTTTTGGTTGTTTTTTTGGTTTTTTTTTTTAAAGGACGCTGATGATGAAGTTTGGTAACACTAAGATTTCACCTCATTCTTTTTCTTTCCATTTGTAAAATTTTATTTTTTATCATGCTTTATGTTCAGTTACTCTGATTCTGTCTTTGCTTACTCAGTCTTGAAAATATCATTTGACTTTAATCAATGGAAATGAAATCCAAAATGTGAATTAATCTCTATTTTCATAGTATGTATCTTCCATTCTAAGGGATAACATTCTGAAAAGAAAGTACATGGTACAAATATCCTTCCAGAAAAATTGCATGCATCACAAACTAAACCTTAAACTTCTTATTTTTAATCTTAAGGCAGGAGATAGTCATTCCTATTTTAAAGCTTGCAACTTAGTATTAAAAGAAACTTGAGCTCCTGCCTACTTTTGCCACTCTACAAAAAGCAAATCATTATGGACTGGAATGAGCTGATTTTTACTGTAAAATTTTCCATTCGTCCTGACAGTTCCCTACAAGTACGTGTACATAGTGTCCGTGATAAGCATAATGGTTTTCAGGCAGAGGCTGTCAATTTTTACCAAATTGTAAGGACCAGCAGATGGTGCTATTGAAGATGCTTTTTTTTTTCTTTCTTTTTTTCCCCTCCCTCCTGACCCAAAGCAGCCGTAAACTTTTTTTTAAAAAATAGAGATATTCTTAGCCATGGTATGGTACTTTTCAAAACTGTAGAACCTTTTCCCTTTCAATTTTATTTTCTGAATCATTTTCCTCATTGAACAAAAAACCTGCCAGTGTACCCATGAGCAGGCTACTAGTACCCAGATGCAGAACTTGTGGCACAAGACTTTCAGTGAAAGACGGTAAGTAAGAACAGCCTTCTCTCAAGAGCGTTACATGAGCTTTTCATTTTCTGCAATACAAAATGAAAAGGGGGTGGGGGCGAGGGTGGGAGGTGGAGGAGAGAAAGAAACAAAACTATATGTAATCCTGTCCAAACTCAGAATCTCCAGCCTGAGGCACCCCACTCAGCTTCCCATTCTGCCTTTCTCTGCACTGGGCTTCCTTTGTTACGAGTGCAATCTGTAACTAACCATTTGTGAAAACGTTGGGCCAACATAACAAAGCAAAAAGAATATATTCATTTTCAATATTCCAAGGAAGATTTTGAATCCAAATTAGTCAATTTTCTAAATGAAGTACTAATACATTTCAGTTGAGAATAATAGTCTGAAATTTATATGTCAAAAAATTAAGGACACTTATCCAATTTTCAATTGTTTTTCAAAGATAAATTAAAAATGCTGCACGGTTTATATTAACCTTTGGTCTCCCTCCTTAGACTATGCAAAAAAATTCTTCTTTAATAGTACTTTAAACAAACCAGTCACTTTTGTTCAAAATCTAAATGAACCTATCAATCTATTTTACACAGAGCACTGAACAACTACTAAATAACAGCAGATTTTGGCCCACACAGACCTGACCTAAGTCTGAGTTTTTCAATCCAGTGGAAAAATGCTTTATATCCAGTCCCCAGTATTTGTAATTGTCATACAGGTACCAGTTTCTGAGTGAATTATATGAATCCTGAAAAGTGCCGCCATTCCTTGATGGAAGAAAGACCGTTCTCTATCTCCAGCTCCTGCCTTTCCTTGCTGCTACTTGAGTGGTTACGACAGGCATGCAGAGCAGCCTTGGCTTGAGGCATACAACAAGAAATGAGTGGTGCAGCTATCAACACAACCCTCGTTTCGAGCTTTGATTGCACACGGGACTACAAAACAAAGGTTCTTAGTTAGCAATCTTTTTACTACTCAGTTGATTGTACCCAAAAAAGGACAGAGGAATCAGAGCAAGATATGAAATGTCCATGCAATTTGAGCAAAATAATCAATGTTGTGTATAAATAGTTTTATTTTATTTTGTGTTAGGTTTGGTTTGTTTTGTGGGTTAGTTTTGTTGTTGTTGTTTTTGTGAAAGCCATAATCTTGCTAGAAAAACCACTGAGAAAGAAGGGCAATTAGCACACAGGGATTAAGCATAGCAGAATTTCAACAGTCAGGAGCAAGGGTCCTTCAGTGTAATGCGGGAAGCAAGCTGTCTCACTCTTCACTTTCAAATTATGTGGGCCAGTCATCTGTTTTCCCATTCCTTAGTGACAGCTGTTGTAAAAGTCAGAGGTAATTTTTTAAAAAATTTTAATTGTTAAAATCATCCAGAGTATTCCAGAGCTGTAAAGACAGTGATATCTAGCGCTGATCTGCAGTATGTTGTAATAATGCTTGTCCTGGTTTCAGCTGGGATAGAGTTAATATTCTTTTCAGCAGCTGGTACAATACTATGTTTTAGTTTTAGTATGAGAACAGTGTTGATAATGCACTGATGGTTTTAGTTGTTGCTAAGTAATGCTTATACTAAGTCGAGGATTTTTCTGTTTTTGAGGCCTTGCCACTGAAAAGGGTGGAGGGGCACAAGAAACTGGGAGGGGACATAGCCAGGACAGCTGGCACAAACTGGCCAAAGGGATATTCCATACCATAGAACATCATGCTAGGTATATAAACCGGGGGGAGTTGCCTGGGGCCTGCTGATCACTGCTTGGGGACTGGCTGGGCATCGGTCAGCGGGTCGTGAGTAATTGTATTGTGCATCACTTGGGGTTTTTTCTCCCTTTTGGATTTTATTTTCTTCCTCTCTTTCCTTGTCATTACAATTGTTTGGTTTGTTGTTGTTGCTCTTATTATTGTTGTTGGTTTTATAATATTTTATTTTAATTATTAAATTGTTCTTAACCCATGAGGTTTATGTTTTTTTCCAAATCTCCTCCCCATCCCTGGGGTGGGAGTGGGTGGGAGAGAACAAGCAGCTGTGTGGTACTTAGTTGCCAGCTGGGTTTAAACCACAACAATACTATTGGGAATAGATGAAGGGGCGAGAATGAAAAATTAGACTCTGCTTCTCTGGACCCTGCTGGACCCACCTAGACTTGAGAACAAGCTTCTAAAGAAGTGCTTTGCATCTTTTAACACAACAGTATGGATCACATGTAAAGACAGTCAGAAGGAATACTAACACTATTCACTCAAAAAAAACCACTGTTATATTTTTAGGTGTCCCAAAGAATTACACCTAGGCTGTGTCCTATGTCTAAGCCTGTATCTGCACCAGCAAGTTTTGCCACCTTATGCTTCCTACCTTATATATCTCTATCTGCTGCAAATCTGGCTGTTAAGCTTATATTCTTGCTTGCTTGCTTCCAGAAAAAAATATTTTCTGGATCCTGAGGTTTTGTGGGGTTTTCAGTCCACAGTCACTATCGTTTTTTCTCAGTGTATCTTTAGCGTGACTTGTACAGAATGATCTTTCTTTTTGAAAGACCTTATGGTCATCTAGATCTCATGAAGGCCAGTACTCCTGGCATTGCTGCATGCTTCAGTGTCTTTAGAGGGGTGCCTTGTCAGAGAGATGACAGTTAGACATAGACAGAGTGGTCTTCAATAAAAAAATGTCATTTATTAAAGTCAGCTGTCAAGCTGCTAGACTAAGATATGCTTTTAAAAATTCACTAAGTGATGTGCTATGAAAAAAATATTTTTATTGTTTGTGCAGCCTGAATGATAAATTAGTCATATATGCAGTACTGTTGACAATTCTTTGAGAGGAAAACCTGGATAATATTCTAACACATACCATACATACTGCATGCATTTTGTCCCTTTAACTTTTTTATTGCATGCAAAAAGGCAAGTAAAAGGAGTGAAAGTCAATCATTCCATGAAAAACAAATATAGAACCAAACAACCTATTAGTTAACATACTAAAAGACCTTTGAAAAGCAACAAAGGGATTTATCATTGTGCTAAAAAAGTTTTGTTGATAAGTTAAAAATTATGGAAAACATTGAACAGTATTTTCCTGGAATTAAAAAAAAAAAGAAAAGAAAAAAAAAGTGAGGAAAGAGCAAGCTGTTTATGGAGGCTTTATTCCTCAAAGGTTTGCCATACACCATTTTATTCTCCCCTTGTCCAGCATGCATCTGTTACAGACACGAGTTGCATTGTTTACTGTCCTGGAAAACATGTACAGCAGCACAAAGAATGAATATTACTAGTTCTGCATTGGAAGTGACAGAGAGAATTTTGGGCCAACTTATGCAATTATCTGCATCATTTTGCATATGCATAGTGTCCTAGGACACTGTCACCTCTGCTTCTTTCAGTCCCCTGCTCCTTCTGCCATGGTCTCCTGTTTCTTTTCTGGTGTTGGGTCCTCCTAGTTCTTCGTTGATCACCCAGTTTTATTTTTCCACTTTTTGATCTGACTCCGTCTTTAAATGCCTGTGAAAGGTATGTGAATGCCTGACAAAGACACTGATTAAGAAAGATAGCATGATTGTTCAAGGGGACAAAACAATGATGAAAGCCATCTACATTTCTATTCCCCCTCCATACTTGGTCCCCTATAATGATTCTTCTACTGCTATGTAGAAGATCAAAGTTTTTTTCTTACTTTTACTTTGGAAGTGTTGTGAAGCTGCAGGGATTGTAGCCTATACGGTGATCTTATTTTCCAGCTACAGGGAGAGATGCTTGTAAAAGGAGTCCAAAGCTATAGGGGTTTTGGTAGGGAAGAGTTTAAGGAACTTATTACAGATGATGTTGTTAAGGCTGAAATTTTTATTCCTGAGAGTGTTTGAAGAGTTTTTATGGTCCCTTTGCTACCTAGCTGCACACAGAAAATATCTCCATGGATTTCACTGCTTGTTGGCATTGAAAAGTGTCTTGGGTAAAAGAACTGCATGCATTTTTTTCTAAAAATCCCAGAAGTGAGACTGTCCAGGACATGTGTCTATAAACCAGTAAGGTCCCTAATGCAGGACCTAGGGATGTTTCTGCTGCTTAGCAACACAAGGCAAAAGAGAACTCCCTTTCCTGTCCTTGCCTCTGTTCCAACTATGTTACCTTTAACTCTCTATCAGCATGTTCATGAATGGTTTATATGGGACCAGTATACTGTATTTTAATGTAATGTATCTGTGTATTTCTTTTTAGAAGCAGCACAGGATTGGTCCATCAAAGCACAGATTTTCAATGAAGCAAATAGGAATTCACTCTTGTGCCTTACTTCAAAGTGATGAGGCACAGCTTTGCAGTCAGGGATGCAGCTGACATTGCTGTTTATAGTACCAACATTCAACAGTGACTCCAAAGCTGTCTGGAGCTGTATGCAAAACATACTTCTAAATAATAAATGGTAAATATGAATACTATAAATAGCAGAGATTTGTAAAAGAAAATTGTTTGTATTAAGAGTCCCTTAAGAAATCCTTCTGCTCTTAAAAAGTGATAGAATGTTGGTTTCAGACTGAACATGTCTCTGACATGAAAATACATGCCCTGCTACATCCACTGTCTTTCCTATGATCCTATTGTTCCTTTTGACTGTACACAATGTGCATAATAGCTATACACCAAAGCTGGACTAGCTTTTCTCCCTTTCCCTTTTTTTTCATGTACATTCATACAGTTGCCTTTCTTTGATCAAAACAAGACATATGGATCAGAAGGCAAGGTGACTTTAACCTGTGTCATGCAAGTCTCTTTTGAAAGATAAAGTCCCTGAAACAGTTCCAGATTTTCTTTCCTCTGCCCTCACCTTATGGAAGGTTTGGCATATTTCTTTACCTTTGCCATTTATTAATCATTTGCTTCCCAGCCTCATCATAATTCTAATTTATACCTTTTTTTTTTTTTTTTTTTTTTTTTTTTTTCAGTGACTGCTGTGTCTGCAGTTGCCCCATGATTAATCCTACCAGCCAATAACATCTTTCTTGGGTTTGGCATCAACAGAAGGACTAGTTGTTTTCTTTTTTTAGACAATGTTACATGTACTTAATTAGGACATGATACTGTACAAGTAAAGAAGGTGGTGTTTCCATAACGTTGAAATGAAGGAATTAGGAAAACTGAGAATGCAACTCATGCTCACTATGACAGAGGTAGACTGAATAGTCATTGAGCAACAATAGTTATGTGATTGTAAGGGAAACCAACACAGTGATGCAACAGTGCTTGATTTGTCCTTGTTGGATGTCACCCTTGTGTATAACTGGGGCAGTTTTATTGTGTGACTGAAAGGCTTGGTCACACATAGCAGGATTGCATTATGTGGAGCCACATTCAAGGCAACAGCAACCAAAGTCAAGTTCTGTCAAAAATCATGAGGCATAAAGCAGGGGTGCAACAGACATAGTCACAACACCTGTAACAGCTGCCCTTAAAACTGCAGTTCATGACTGTGCACAGAGCAGCCTCCCAGGTTGTGGGTCTTACTCCCCTTCAAGTCATTCTCAAAACTTCTGTTGGAGCTGAATTGGCCCCTACAGGTGAGAGGCCTTCCTGAGTACGTGTTCAGAATCAAAGGCATCCCTTCAACAGTCTCAAACTGTGTACAGTTGTTTCCTTTCTTGTATTAATGGCCCCGAACTACTCCTGAATAGCATTCACTGAAAGCACCAGGAAAAAAAAACCAAAAACAACACATAGCCAAAAATGTGAAACTACAGCAATTCTCAAAAACTTGTTTATTGAATGTCAAACTGAGAGCAGTTATTGACCCAGGGGGATTACGGTTTATTCAGGGTGCCAAGTAATTATAGAAGTGACATTATATCATCATTTACACTCACAGTGTAGTCATGAATGACAATGTCAGCTAAAACAAGGACAAATGAGAAAGAGCCCACAGTTTATAATATTCCTGAGAAGCACTGCACAGGGTGTAAGTAAATGAGGGTTGACTGGTCTAGTGGCTGCTCGTTTCCACTGGAAATTACCGCCCACTGTTCTCAGTGGCAGTTAACACTAATATGACAATTCCTGAGCCAAAGCAATAAACTAACAGTGAATATTGTTTTCTGCCTTTTCAGTTAGGTAACAGATAGAGGAAATTACAGAAGAAACCTCTTAAGCAGAAAGCTTTGTTACTCAGCAAATGTACTCCTTTATTGGCAAATTGTGTAATAGAATTTTGCAAAATGTAGAGCACTTGCTTAAATTTGTACAAGTGATTAATTTACAGGTCAGGTATCAGTCCCCTTTGTATGTTTTTCACGGTGCTTTCCAGATTAAATTCCAACATATGCAAACTCATCTGCTAGAAAGATGAGAACTCCTCAAATTGGAAATACTTTTTGGTCTCTGGTATCAATGTGATCTCATTGCCTTATACAGATTTGCAAGCAAAACCAAATATCCAACTGAGAAACATTCAGTAGAAAATATCTTTCTAAAACTGTTCATGTTAGGACAAACAATGGGGCTTTTGACACAACTTAGGAGCTTTGCAAACAGGAAGGCTGAAGGAAATTCTTGGAGGTCATTAGGAGACAATGGTCAGTCTAGTCTTCCACTAGATAAGACTTCTGTAGAGAAGACTATTTTACAAAAATATTGCTAAGAACCCATACTGGTGTTTTAATGGACCCTGGCAGCTGAAAGATCAATGAGCATTGGAGAGAACAGGCTAGGAACATGCACATAACCCTCTGACTGCAGCCTGGCCAGAGATCTTTATTTAACAAGGTAGCCTGCCTCTTGAAGAAAAGAAAATAACAAAACACTCTGATAACTAAATTATCAAAATATAGCAAGAGAGAATTTCACATAGAGTTAATTTTTCAGCTTCTTTTTTTCTCTTTATCCAAACTAAAAATATCTCAAGTAGTTCAGCTTAGGAAAAGTGTACACCTAACCAAATAAACAGTACAAATGTCACCTCCCTACTCCTTCAAATTAACATTATGTTAAACTTTGTGAAGCAAAAGCCTTTTTATAAGCTGCCCCGGAAAACAGAAAACCCTACTGTTCTGTTTTCTCTGTGGCAAGCTTTTCCTTCTCTATTGTGTAGGCTGTGGAAGATAAGCACCAACAGCAAAGGAAAGACAAAAACAGGAAAAAAAGTAAGAAAAGCATAAAAGGAATAAGTGATTTGGTCAGTGAGTACTTTATTAGATGTATGCTTATTATATTCATGACAATTAACCATTTCTGCAGGTACAGAAGCAGCTGAACACCAACCTGAAATTTTCCATCTACAAATTTCTCATTTATATCCTTATTTATATGTGTATTCTGTAAACACACAAATGTCTGTACACAATCACACTCACATAATTGCTAAACTGGTTCACACTATATATTTTGCATGCTATATCCCAGCCACATATTTCAGGATCTAGAGGTTTCCTTTTGTGACCAAGCTGTTATTCTCCAGATTTGAGTAAAAATGTTGAATAACAGCCTATTAGAACTTTGCTTGAAATAGAAGGTACGATAAACATTTACTGGCCAAAAGCTGTTGCATTTATTGGGAATAGAACTTCTTCCTTTAAAAAAAAAAAATAAATCTCTTTCTGGCTACTTATAACTGAAAAGAACAAAAATTGTACTAAAGTTATTACATAAATGAGAATTTTTAACTGTCTGCTGTTTGCGGATGGGTCTCCTTTTTCCAATATGTTGCTACACTAATACTCACTTTAAAAAAAAAAAAAAACACCCAAAAAACCAACAAACAAAACCACAAAACCAAAACCAACCAAACCAAATGTTAAGTTACTTCTGTCCCTGGAGATGGAATTACTAGTAATTTTAATTTGCTGACTATATAGGTAGTTGTTAAGCCACACCTGGAATGACCACATCTGGAATGCTGTGACCAGTTTTGATCTCCCCAATTTAAAAGCAACACTGAAAAATTGGAAATTGTCCAGCAAATGACCAGCAAGATGCTGAGGGGATTAGAAACTTGACATATGAAGAAAGGTTGAAGGATCCAAGTTTGTGAAGAGAAGGCTCAGGTGGAACTTAGCAGTTTTCCAACATCTGTTGGAAATGATGGAAATCTGATGGAAGATACCATCTTCATGAGGATGCATGGCAACAGGAGAAAAGAAAATGGGCACAAGTTGCTTCAGGGCAAATTTGGTTTGTATATAAGAAGTTCTTCACACCTGAGAATGAGAATAGGTTGTCCAAAGGAATCTCCCTGTTGCAAATATTCAAGGCTCAGTTTGATAAGGTCCTGAATAAGGCCTTGCTTTCAACAGGTCGTGGTAGATGATCTTCAGAGGTCCTTTCCAACCTAGATTTTTCCATGAACACAGTTCCTGTGATTTCCTTATTATAAATGGATATGAAGATTTTTAGAACATGGTCTTAAGCCAATTAAACCTGCAAGTCAAAGGTTACAGTATTTTAGCTTGCTTCTGTATGTACCCTTGGTCTGTAACAGGAAACATGCTCGATGGTATCACAACTGCAGTTATCTGCAAGGAATTTTGCAAGCAGCTAAGGAAAGGGACACAGCAGTGGAAGCACTAATGAAAAACTGGCACATAAGAACAGTTAAGGATTGTACCTTTTGCAGGAATTACACTGTTAGATGATATCCTCTCAATGACAAATATCTAAAGTCTCAAATTCTCCTTTTCTGACCAGTGCAGGCTAGGGAGGAAGTCCATTACTTTCAGCAAAGGTAACGTAGAATAAAATGCTTCTCTTACAACAACATTTTTTCTTTAAGAAGAAAACCAATAAGATCACAGCATATAAGCCAACTTTGTTTTCTGGTTAGAGTAAGAGGAAAAGGTTTATGTTCTGGAGCAGGGTAGCCTCCAAAATATTAATGTATGTCTATCTTCTGACAAGCACTACTAACATGAACAAATCACCATTTCTGCTAAAAACAGAGATAATCTTTGCAAAGACACTTCACATCTAGACATTAATATTTTAGTATGGGAGTTAATTCATACAAATAGTCTTGTAGCAGCAAACATAGGTGAATCTGTAAGGGCTTTTCTCTAAATTCAAAATTTCTATTAACCTTAAATCAAATGGACTTTAATAGTTTAGTTATATAGAACTGAGTGAAGGAACTAATTCTTTTTCCTTATTTCTGTTTCTCAGCTAAATTCCATGGCCTGGTTAATAAGTCCAAACAAAATATGTGTGTTTTTAAATTAATTTAATGGGAAGATGAGTTTCTAGCCTATAATGTACAGGGTTCAGGGGTTCCTATGAAGCCCATGAAAGGTAACTAAGAAAGCAATTTCAGAGATGTAAGTTTTGATGCCATTGTGATGGGTATCCGAAATTTCTAAAGTTGTCTACCTTCCTATTGAAAAGTTAATACTGCAAAAAAAGTTAAATGCTATTGGCTGAGGTTATGTTGCAGTGTCTGATCACAGCTTCTTTCTCCATCAACGGCTAGAATAGCCTTGTTATAAACTTTAGGAGTGCAAGAGCTAAAATGACCATTCTGTGCCATACTTCCATTTAAAAGGAGCAAGCGCCAGCAAGATGGTTGCACAGGTGATAATAGTTTCATGACCACTTGTGTACTATGCAGTTATAGCTTGTCTAGGTCAGTATTCTTTTCGGTCATATGTACTGTACCTGTCATATTTTACTGGTATAGGGCAGGTATGAAATTAGACATGCATTTCCCAATAGCCTGGCACTCTGACAGGTAGATCAATTATTCAGTATCAAAGACAAACTACCTTGTGGAAATCCTACTTTCTGATATATTTGCATAGTTACATTGTAGTAGAAAAATCTTTCTCCCACCCCTACCTCCCCCCCTGCACTCCCCCCACCCCACCCCAAAGCTAAAGTGCTTGAGGGCTGCAGAGATGTTTATTTTCTTTGCCTTCTGAGGGCTGAATGTGATCATAGTTGCAGGTAAAAATTGTGGCTTAAGGGTTCTGTTTTATTTGATTCCATGACGGAGAGTGTCATTACTAATTCAATTAAAACTCACTCATATATGCTGTCGTAACTATACAGTTACCCAAAGCTCCTAAAGCTCCAAGCACTGCACAGACGTTTTACAGTTGAGCATATTGCACTGTCAAGATGCATTGCAAATTAAATACCTTTCTTTTTTAAAAAAATTGTCTTTTCCCAGCCTATCTCTAACCACACACCAATAGAAAAAGTCAAATCATTTTAGAAATGGTGTTTATTTTCATGTTCTCTTTTACCTTGTCTTCTGCACAGAGAAGTAACAAATGGAGGAAGTCACTTCAATATGCAATATGAGACTTGCTCTGCAAGTAAGTTTGTTTTATGAAGCTTGTCTGAAGAACTAATCAGATTTTGTATTAATTGCAGCTTCAGAATGGTGAATAGTGATATATCACAGACACTAAATAGCTCATTGTTGTCCTAAAATGTTTGAATTTGCCCCAGTAAGCCTATCAGGTGTCTAAACAGGCTTCTGACACCTTCTTTGAAGTCTTTTCTTTTTTCTATCTCTTTTTATTTCTTTTTTCCCTTTCAGAAGCCTTGGCCTTAAAATATTGGTATTGTTAGGCTGGTAGAAATGTCCCAAAGATACACATACAGATGTGAAATATTATCAAGTATGGGATTGTTTTAGGGAGGAATTTGCATAACCAAAATAAAAGCCATTCCACTGCAGTCATTTATATTTTCTATGTCCAGCATTCAGCCTCCTGCTGGAAACAGACTGCACATGGGACTTCAGAGACATCAGAGAGCTTTATTTATTTTTCTGTTGTCTACTTATGTAATCAAGAAAACCATGGGTTCAGCAATCCTACACGTTTTCTTGTGTATTACAGAGGATGAGATCCTAAAGTCTGGAACTCTTTTCTCTGTCTTTTTGTTGTTTCTTCATAACTTGATCACTTTCAAGATTATTTTTAGTGTTTTTTTGAATGCAAGGACTAACAGAAACCTTAAGGAATTTTTTATTAAAAATACCAATAAACAAATTCTGTCAATTTTTTTCTTATACTCAAGAAAAGATGAACTTAACAGGTTTTGATATTATCAAGGTTTTTTCTTTCTTATCTGAAATAATTTCATCCTTTCTAGCTATATGCTTAATTGTTTTTTTAAGATCTATCATAGCCACCAAATATGTGCTTTGATATAACCATATTCCCTCTTAATTATCTGCTTTCACTGTCTGCAGATAACTAATTCTGTTTTTCTCGGGCTTTTGTAAAAGGCCTTTTAGAAATGGCATTTTGGTGCTAATGAGTCAACAAAGAGAAAAATATCTGGGGTTCTCAAAACATTGTGTTCAAACAAACTAATAGCACAGAAAAAAACCCGTTACCAGATAATTATTAAATGCACATTAAGGGACAGCTAAAATGATGGTTTGATTTGCCTTTTAGAAAAGTTTTTCTAGATATGCAAGGGGGAAAATATCAGCTGGCTGTGATCCTGCATACAAGACAGGAGGAAAAGCCATTCCTCACTTTGGCATTTATAGACTGTTAATAGTAGGAAAATAATTTTTCATTTATAGTTCCATCCTATACATACAAAGCCACAACATGCAAGAGGGAGCTTTTTTGATGTATCTTGGCCTTCTGAAGCACAGTGCAGGAGTGCAAACCACAGATTATTTAAAAAACAACCAACCAACCCACCCACCCACAAAAATCAGTCTTTCTTCTCCTCAGTTCTACCCTTTTCCTTCATCTCCCCAAAAAACTCCATGACATTTAAAGATGGTGCTGAAGATTGTTTTGGTTTGGGGTTTCATTGTTTTTTGGTATTTTTTTTCATTTCCTTACTTACTGAACACTCAGGACTTATGTCTTCTGATTTTTCTCCACACCAGGAGCTCTGGAACTTCACTATGTTTTCTCCTTTTAAAAAACAAACAATCACTTAACTCCAAGGATTGCAATTCAGAGGGAGCCGTGGGCACTGTCCCTGTCTCAGCAGTGGAGTGAAAGCAGAGCAACAGCTCCCCATGGAGGGAACCAAGGGATTCTCCTCTGTCCTCACACCGCTGTTCAGTAGGCAGTGAGCTCCACTTCCCACTTATTGGTAGGGAATGAGGACTCGGACACAGCCCAGACTACTTCTGAGGGACTCCAGATTCTGTGGAATATAGTTACACTGGGGTTACACTACAACTTCAGGTGGGATCTAAGACTCTGGGAACAGAAAGAGCCTCAACATCTTCCCATCCCTGGTCTGCAGGCACTACCCAACCTCACCGCTTCCCTCTGCACAGTGGGAACCAACCAGTAAATGTCACCTTCTTTGCAGGCAGATTTGACCAGACCACCTTCTTTTTTACTCTCTGTTAGGGTAAGATCATATCACTATGGCCTATCGTAATATGATAATCCACCTATCTATTTATCTGATTTCTTTAGTGGAGAAATGAATGCTGGATATACTGGATGTGATTTTATTTTTTTTAACCTGTCTCATAAACCCAAAAACATTGTACAAAAATCATCATCAGAACCACCATCAACATTAATAAGTACCTAGTTTCCAAGGAACTTTCCTAAAAATACTGCACATAGACACTCTATAAAAATGTATTTTCTGATGGTCTTGAAAGCAGCAATGCAGCCGTAAATAGAAAAGAGTCTTGTACAGCAAGGACAAATTTAGTCTAAGAAAACTGGGATAAGCTACAGCTTCTACAAAAAGAATCATGACATTTGCTTGTCCTAGTAGAAAGGTTTCACTTTAAAAGCATTCTGGAAATGTACTATAATTCAGAAAGATGTAAAGACCAGGTGGAATTTACAGGGGTTTGGACGTGGGGTATTAGAAAGTCTGGCCGTCTCAAATAAGCATTCATTTATCTCACTAAAACGATGCACTGTGGACTAGGATTGCTCTTGTATGGCCCTTAAAACATTGTCTTCCACTTGCACTGAAGTCAGTGGATTATGAGAGAACTCAGCAGTTCATGAGAAGTGAACTCTGTGAGGGGCTGAGTCTTTAACAACCCCAAAGATGGGCAAAAAGAGACAACGATTTACCTCAGTCAGGGATCTCACTTGGTGCCACATCTTACTGTGGATTTCGTCACTTCCTTTGTGAGCCTGCCTCCACAAGCTCCTGACACAGACAGTATTGAGGAGCTGCTGGGCTAAAGCCAGTGAAATAATCCCCTGGGGAAGTTGTGGCGAGTAGTTGGTTCATTGACCTCACCTGGAGTATGTCATGTCTTAGCCAAATAAAGCTGGGAAGGGTTGTCAAGGGCAATTCTCTACAATCCTAGGCCACCACTTTGTTTAATTCCTTTCATAGAGCAAGTACAATCTATCTTAAAATAAATTAGGGTTTCTTTGGGGTTTTGTGTTGGGGTTTTTTGTTTTAGATGGGGGGGATGTTCTCAGAAACTGCTACCTGCAACAGAAATCCTCCTTCTAATTTCCATCCTAAATGTCTTCATTTTACACCTTTTGCTCTACTTATAATATTGTCCTTCCTCCCAAGTAGTTCCTCTTTCATCTTATAAACTCCAATTAAGAAAAAGAATAATGAAAATAAGCTGTCAGGAAAGGTCTAATAAAATATGCCACTAGAACACTTTCCCTGGTCTTACACCATTTTTCACTACTTCCTTCTCCTTAGTTATGGGTTCCTTCAGAGTTTGTGCTCCTGCTTTGCTTATTATTGAATGTAGACTAAAAATGTTGTAGTCTGATTTTCCCCTATGATAGATGGGAGGAAAAAAAAAAATCTTCTTTCACATGTGATTGCATATGTCATTTTTTCCTTAGTTTAGAAGTGGAGATAACTAGGTCTTCCTTAAACATCAAAAAAGTACTTAGAAAGTTAAAATGCTCTTTGGCTTCTGCTTTGACATCAGATTGGCAATTTCCATATCCAAATTCTTATTACACAAACTTTCCCTTTTGAAAGAAATGTGAAACAAAGCAACAAGGACTAGACTGGGTAACACTTATGCACGCATGTACACTGTAAGTTTGTGTCTTCATTTAGCGTATTATCTGCTGTGCTATAAACACTTCTGTGTTAGGCTTGGATATTTTTTTTTTCAAAGACTCTGTAGCAGTTAAAAAATAACTAATGACCACTGTTAATATAATATGAGCTAGTATTTTTGGCAAAAGGAGGTGAGTACACTTGAGAGTGTAGTCTCCAGCTCTCAGGAGGCTTTGCTTTTCTATTGCTGAACACAGAGTGCAAAAAGAAGGATCTGTCCTCCCATATACATTTCCACTCTCCTATTGGGAAAAGAGAAAAGTTTCAAATCCCCAATATAGCAGCCTGCTTGGTCTTTTTTTAACTTGACTTTTAAGGGGCCAGGAAACTAAGGAATTCAGACTCATTCAGTTGGAAAAGCTGATTAATACTTTCGCTGATTTAAAAGGAATGATCTACTCAAAAGAATGGGGTGAATTTGGAGATTCTCACCACTGAAAAAAGAACCAGGAGTGATCTGAATTCTCAACAGCTACAGTAATCCCAGAATATTAACAGTGGGTGAAACTGAATTTGCTTCAATGTAAATTAGCTTAATGTGTTGCCATAAATAGGTATGAATTTGAATAAGCAACTGTGGTATAATTACAACACTTATTTTTCTTACTTAGTGGAGGGAGGAAAGTATTTTGTGTCAGTGGGGACAATCTCTGCAGGACAGACATTGCAAAACGCCATTATTATACTGAAAACTGAGACAAAATTGCTTATTTATTTGAGGGCAAATCACAGGTTACTTTTACTCTTCAGCATATCCCTATTATACACTGACCTCCTTTCTCTTTTCCTGTTTATATAGCTGAAGAAGCTTTTACTTGTTAAAGCATCCTTTGCAAGATCTAACACCTCCCTGATGGAGGTTTGTTTGCTGATACCTCTTTTTACAGGTCTTATAGACTCCTTTTTTATTCTTACTGTCTTCTTGAAGGAGTTATTTGTCTAGTTATGTCTAGAATGCTTTCCTCAATGCTTTTCTGCCTTACTTGCCATAAAATTGACAGATATCTGGAGCAAAAATATCATTAATTTCCATTATTCTTTCAAGTTTCATCAAAAAAAAAAAAGAATATTTGTTTCCTACTACTTTGTATGTTTGTTTCTAAGTTAATCAACACATAAACCAAGTTGAGTTTTCCATAGCATCTTCCTGACTTTTCAGAAATCACGTTTATATTATTGGCCCTTGTTGGAATAGAATCATAGAATCATTTAGGTTGGAAAAGACCTGTAGAGTTCATCAAGGCCAGCCATTAACCCAGGACAAGTCTACCACTAAAACATATCATTAAGCACCACATCTACATGTAGTTTTGGTTTTGTTTTTTTTTAAACACCTTCAGGGATGGTGATTCCACCACCTCCCTGGGTGGCCTGTTCCAATGCTTGGCCACCCTTTTGGTGAAGAAAATTTTCCTAATAGCCGATCCAAACCTCCCCTGGCTTAACTTCAGACCATTTCCTCTTGTCCTGTCACTTGTTACTTAGGAGAAGAGACCGACCCCCACCTGCCTACAACCTCCTGTCAGGTAGTTGTAGAGAGCAATAAGGTCCCTGTTGAGCCTCCTCTTCTCCAGAATAAACAAGCCCAGTTCCCTCAGCTGCTCCTCATAAGGCTTGTGTTCTAGATCCTTCACCAGTTTCACTGTCCTTCTCTGGACATGCTCCAGCACATTTAAGTCCCTCTTGAAGTAAGGGGCCCAAAACTGAACACAGGATTTGAGATGCCACCTCACCAGTGCCAAGTACAGGTGGATGATCACTTCTCCTGTTCTGCTGGCCACACTATTTCTGATACAAGCCAGGATGCTGTTGGCCTTCTTGGCCACCTAGGCACACTGCAGGCTCATATTCAGCCAGCTGTCAACCAACACCCCTAGGTCCTTTTTCACCAGGCAGCTTCCCAGCCATTCTTCCCCAATCTCAGAATTGCAGGGTGGTGTGGCCCAAGTGCAGGACCTGGCACTCACCTTTGTTGAACCTCATGTAATTGGCCTTGTCCCATCCAGCCAGCCCGTTTAGATCCCTCTGTAGAGCCTTCTTATCCTCAAGCAGTTCAACACTGCCACCCAGTTTGGTGTTATCTGCAAACTTACTGAGGGTGCACTCCAATCCTTCATCCAGATCATTGATAAAGGTATTAAACAGGACTGGGCCCAATACTGAGCCCTGGGGAACACCACATGTGACCAGCCACCAGCTGGATAGAACTCCATTTTCTATCACTCTTTGGGCTCGGCCACCCAGCCAGCTTTTCACTCAGTGAAGAGTATATCTGTCCAAACCATAAGCAGCCAGTTTCTCCAGAAGAAAGCTGTAGGAGACAGTGTCAAAGGCTTTACCAACATCCAGGTAGACAACATCCACAGCCTTTCCCTCATCCCCAAAGTGGATCATCTTGCTGTAGAAGGAGATCAGGTTTGCCAAGCAGGACCTGCTTTTCATGCTGGGTCTGATCCCCTGATTGTCCTGCACAAGCCACATGATGGTGCTCAGGATGATCTGCTCCATAACCTTCCCCAGCCCCAAAGTCAGGCTGACAGGTCTGTAGTTTCCCAGATCCTCCTTCCTGTCCTTCCTGTAGATGGGCATCAGGCTGACTAAACTCCTGTCTTCTGGGACCTCCCCAGTTAGCCAGGACTGTTGATAAGTGATAGAGAGCAGCTTGGTGAGCTCTTCCACCAGCTCCCTCAGTACCTTTGGGTGGATCCCACATGGCCCCATAGACATGTGTGTCTAAGTGGAGCAGCAGATCACTAACTGCACTATGGGGACTTCATTCTGCTCCTCACCCCAGACTTTGACCTCAAGTTGCTGAGTACCATGAGGGTACTTGTCTTGGTATTAAAGACTGAGGTAAAGAAGACATTAAGTACCTCAACATTTTTGTCATCCTTTGCAGCAATGTTTCCCGCTGCATCCAATAAAGGATGGAGTTTATCTTTAGTCCTCCTTTTGTTTCTAATATATTTATAAAAATAGCTTTGTTTTTATAAATCTGTTTATATATATGTATATATATTTATATATATAAATGTAAGTGCCCATCTCAAGTTCTAGTTGGGTTTTTACCTAATTTTCTCCCTGTATAACCTAACTGCATTCCTATAGTCCACCTGAGTTTTCTGCCCCTTCTTCCAAAGATGGTAAATTCTTTCTCACCCTCAGTTCCAGCAAAAGCTCTCTATTCATCCAGGCCAGTCATCTTCCCCTTCTGGTTTGTCTTTCACCATACATGGATAGCCTGCTCCTGCACCTTTAAGACTTCATTCTTGAAGGATGCCCAGCCTTCCTGGACCACTTTGCCCTTGATCACTGCCTGTCAAATGTCAACCAGTCTCCTAAACAGGCCAAATTCTGCCCTCCAGATTCCCAAGGTAGCAGTTCTGCTGATCCTCCTCCTTACTTCTTCAAGAGTCAAAAACTCTTATCATCTCATGATCACTATACCCAAGACTGCCTCGCCCACCAGTCCTCCTCTGTTCATAAAACAGTGGACCGAGCGGGGCATCTCCCCGGGCTGGCTCACTTACCAGCTATGTCAGGAAGTTATTTTCCGCACAGCCCAGGAACCTCCTAGGCTGTTTCCTCTCCACTGTTTCCAACGGACACCTGGTAAGTTGAAGTCCTCCATGAGAACGAGGGCTAGCAATCATGAGACTTCTTCCAACTGCTTGTAGAATGTTTCATCTGTCTCTTCAACCTGGTTGAGTGGTCTATAATTGAATCCCACCGGGATATCCATCTTGTTAGCCTTACCCTGATCCTTACCCATAAACATTTTACCTTGTTGTTACTATCATTAAGCTGTAGACAGTCAAAACATTCCCTGACATACTGAGAGCTACCTCACCACTTCTCCTTCCTTGCCTGTTCCTTCTGAAGAGCTTATAACCATCCATTGAAGCACTCCAGTCGTACAAGTCAACCCACCACGTTTCTGTGACAGTGACTATTTCACTGTCTTCCTGCTGCACGATGGCTTCCAGCTCATGTTTGTTGTCCATGCTTCAGGCATTGGCATAGATACACTTCAGCTGCACTATCGATCTCACTTCCAACACTGGCATGCCATCCCCAGGCTCATGTCTAACAAGCCTGGGTTTATCCCCTTCTTTCTCTGAATCACATTTAAAGCTTTCTCAGTGAGCCCTGCTATCTCCTGACGTAGGATCCTTTCCCCTCTTTGAAACAGATGAATCCTATCTGTTGCCACCAGTCCTGGTGCTATGTAAACTGACTCATGATCAAAACCTCCCAACATTTAGCCCATGACACCAGGCCTGATGCCAGGTATTGATCTGTGACCTTCCAATTACATGCACCATTGTTCCCTGCAGTTGGCAGGATGGAAGAAAACTACTTGAAGTCCTGATCCCGAAATCAGTCACCCTAATGCCCTGAAGCCTCTTTGGGTTGCCCTCAGACTTATTGTTTGGACTTCATTGCTGCCCAGCTGAAAAAAATGTTAGTAACAGGGAGACAATCTGATGAAGAAATGTTTGGTTCTCATTTCCAGCAGCGCTAAGCTAGAAGCGTTCATTCACAAATACCTCTAAGGAAACAGTTTCCAATGAAGACACAATAGCAAGAGTGTTTATATCTAATAATTTTAGCCATATCCAGTCAATCTAAAGGTAGACTTTACCTTTAGACTTCAGACATATCTAAATACCTATAGAAGGCAAGTGAATCTCAATGGTTTATGTAATCATATTCCTCACATATATTTTATTATATTAGCAATCTTCAGGTATTTGTATTCACAGAACTATGGGATAATATAAAGAAAAGAAAGATGACCAAACCTTGCACTTACTGATGTCTTAGGATACTTCTATAAACAAATGATACGAAAACTTTGATCAGTACATACAGGTACAAGGTGGTCTGTGCTCTGTGTCAAAATGACATAATAATTAATACCCCTAATAATAATCTAATGTGTTTCTCTACTTGTCTATAAAGCACGACAATGGAGTACTCAGTCTTTATAATGTTATCAGATTCTTTCACTTCTTTGCAAGAAAACTGAGTAATCTCACCTTCATCTATCAAACAGGGCAATTGAAAAGCAAATGAAAATTTCCCATTGTGTAATGGATAAAACCTAAATATATACTTTATCTGAGAAGTTTTTTATTTGGAAAAGACTAATGAGCATGGAATTTATGCAGCACAGTATACGAATCCCAAAATCTTTTTCTGAATAAAGGGAAAGTTCTAATGCATAAAACTGAATATCTGGTACAGCCTTTGTCTCTAGATTCTCATTATAGCATGAACATATTAATTTACCCCTTTAAGAAATCATGATTCTTAATTTTCTTGAAGAGTATTAATTCAGAGACTTAACAAGACCAATAACCCAAGTGAATAGCAGCAACAAGATCTATCCAAGTGAAGCTTACTCTGCCTCTCATAGACATGCAAATAAATAAAAATATTAGATTATTAAGCAGTAAATGTATATTCATAGCAAAATTTCTCATAAATACACATTCCTAACTCATAAACAGATGCACTCTACATCTGAGATTCAATATCTCTTGAGTCTCATTTTATACATTTTGCTATGCAACACCACAAGTACTCCTTTTGGTATAGTGAATGCCTTTTCCTAGTGCTGTTGATGAGCTTTTTCAGAAGAACAAGGTAACTTTTGATCTTTTCAATTTCCTCAGCTTGAAAAATACTTTTTCACTTTACAATCTGGGCTAAATATTTGCAATAGCAATACCCCAGGCATACCAAAACATACAAATATTTTTGCTTTTACCTGTATTTTTCACCTAAATGGTCACTTGCTTACACAGGTCAGGTAAACAGTCAAACACTAACTGTCCACTTCATCTATGGTAACATAGTTCCTTCTGTGGAGGCACTGTCTGTCTTTGTGTTTATAACTTGTCCATGGATGTTTAACAGCTACTGGGTAGATTCCTCAGGAATTTGGCCACTACAGTAATTGCCTCTGGAAAATGAAAAAAAGTGTCAGATATAATTCTCTCTTCATATTTTTTAAAATTACATAATCATTACACCAGTCTGTTTCTGGCATTACCGGGTCACAAAGGTATTCAAATCTTCAGAGCTAAACAATTGTCTCATTGCTGGTACTTCTTTTGCATAAAAGATTTGATAACTATTGTTTTTCTAATAATTACCATAAATTCTGTACATTGCTTTCTAAATGTAAATAACTTAAAATTTTATAACCCAGTGTTAGATGGTGATGGACTTACATGGATTCATCCTTCCTCTCAGCCATATTATACTGGGGAAAAGGGTGCTGCTAGGCATGGCTTTGTGTGTCTGAATCTGGCCTGCAGAAGTGTGTACATTTCTCTATTACACTATGGCCAAAACAGTGAGAGAAAATATTCCTCCGAAGCCAAACGGACAGAAAATATTACTGCAGAGGAGAATGAACTGGAGCCAATACAGAGTTAAAATCCCCATAGAAGCCTCTGAATAATAAATAGACATGCAATTCATCTAACACAAACAAAACAGTTACTTTAAACTTACACTGTTGAAACCTGTATATTCAATAGATGAGCTGCATAATGTACTCAGTAAAATAAATACATGAATAAATGAACGCATAAGAGCCTTTAGATGGTTCAGTTGGCTTCCTATGGAGCTGACACCCTTGGTTAATGAATTCAGAACATTTAATATTTCCAAATAGAAGAACAAGAAACTGAAATGAAAGAGAAATGAGGCCAAAGCCCAAATCATCCTGGCAGTAGCATGCCCAATAATTAGTTTGTCTCATCAGAAAGTCACTACTTTTCGATGTTATTCTTAAACATTTTGAATAGTCATGTTCATATACAAATGTGCCTGGTTTAGGGGAGTGTTCTTATTTTCTGTTGTGTCATTATTCGAAGAAGAGATGAATGCACGTGACTTTTGTCTTCACTGAAGTATTACCTTATTATAAGCAACTACTTTGTCACTGTATTTTAAAAGAAGTGTTTTTCTTTCCTATGAAACATTTGGCCCAGAGTTCAGTTATTCACTGCTGCCCAAATTAGATCTGTATTTTCCATTCTTATGCAAATAATTTTTTTGTTGTTGTCGTCTTTCAAGCTGGTCTTACATTCTGCTTCAGTGACACATACATGTTGGGGGCTGAGCTCTGTGGGCTAAAATGGCCTCTTATCAAAACTGGGAGAAATCCTAATTTTCAGAAATGTATCTACATATGTTATCATGCATATTTTTAAGAGAATATGACACTGAAAAACGGATACAGTTTGACTTCCCCTATGTTAGGGAAAATGGCAGCCTAGTTTTAAGTATTTTCCCACAAATCCTGTCTTTCAAGCTGAAGAAGAGAAACATGCATTAGATTTCATAGCGAAATAGAATAATTTCAAACAGAATATTATTTGACTGCTAGATAAACCTGTTAAATTTGAAGTTTTGCTGTATGCTTCATGAATGAAAAAATCTATAGTAGGTTGATGTTGGCTGACTGCCAGACACCCACCCAGGCACTCTATCACTTGCCTTCAACAGGGCAGGGGGAGAAAACAAGACAAAAAAGCTTGTGGGTTGAGATAAACACAGGGAGATCACTTATCAGCTATGGGCATAACAGATTTGGTCTGGGGAAAATGAATTTAGTTCATAGTAAATTAAAACAGGGCTGGAATGTGTGAAACAGACAAGAGCAGATAAGAAATAAAGGCCTGCTCTCAGCCCTTATCAGGCTCAACTTCGCTCCCTCATCCCTGACTCCTCTACCTCTTCTCCTCTGAGCGGGATGGGGAATGGGGGGCTGTGGTCAGTCTATAACAGCTCCTCTCTGATGCTCCTTCCTCCTCACACTTTTCCCCCCACTCCAGCGTGGGACATTCCATGGACTGCAGTCCTTTAGGATAAACCTGTTTCAGTGTGGGCTTTCCATGGGTGGCAGTTCCTTCAGGGAATATCCACCTGTTGTGAAACAGGCTGTGCAAATTACAAAAAAACAACAAACCCAAAAAAAGTGTACTGGGAGGAAAAAAAGGAAAGTGAATGGCTCACATATGGAGGAAGAATCAGAAGAATGTTTTCATTTAAAATAAGCCAATGGCATTAAGTGATGGACTTGTTTTCCTTCCTATTTTTTTTGTGTTTAAAAAAATCACTTGCATATCCTCCAAAGTTATTTCTCTAATAGCCCATTACAAATTACTAAGTGTAATTTTCAAAGATTTTTCACTAGAATCTTCTATTAACTGACTGTATGGCATTTTTTCTAATAAATATCCTCATATTTCTTCTCCCTTGCATAATGTACTGTATACTGAACTCTTATTTCAGTATCAATCTGTTATAAGGGTGTTGAACTCTATTTTTATCATTTCTTAATAACATAGAATAACTAGAAGATAAGGTTGGATACACTGACCAAAAATGCATAAAAGGCAAAAATGGAGACTTCAGATTCAGTTATTAACTTTGAATACAATAGTGATCTCTCAGTTTATGGGGATAATACAAAATACTTTGTTGCTTCCTCATAGTCCTGTTCATTTGTTCAGCCTATTTAGGATGATCAGACTACTTTCTAAGTATCACCTACCATCAAACCCTTACAAGGGCAGAGGTGAACTGGGATGCACATCGTATACATTTATGTTCTGGGAGGATGATATCTAGAGAGAATGTATATTTTAGAACTAAACTTTTAAAAAACTTATATGCCAAAATCCCATCTCATTCTCTCTGTAAATATCTATGTTTCCATAAAAGACAGGAAAGTAAGTCCAGGCACCAGTTCAGGAGGTTCCCTCCTCCCAGCATCATTTCAGCATCTTCCCCATTTAATGTCTAATGCATTCATAGCCTTTGGAACAAAACCTTAATTTGTTTCTTTCCCTTTCTTAAGATCCTGTTCCTATGAAGCCTTAAACCATTTTGTGTAAGGAGAACCTATTTTCTCCGGCAATTGCTGCCACCTGGGAGCCATTATGAAAAAATTTGGGGTAGAAAAATGTTTCTTTGAGCTGAATTCTGACACCAAAGTACATACTAAATGGAGGGAGCCCTAGGACTCAAAGTGGAGCTTGGTTATTTACCATCTCATCAGCTGGATGCTTAGCAGCTCATTTCTGGAATTTAGTCTATTTTTAAATAACTGAAGAACAATGCATTCCAAACCAGAGATAATGACTCAGGCTAGAAGTACAGCTGTAACCACAACAGCAACTACAAAGCAGAGTAGTCTGGAGCAGGCAGCTCTGAGCAGTCTGAATAAATTTTCAGCCTGTCCATCAGAGTAAGCAATCTGTACATAATTCACAGTACACAGGAAACCACTGTAGCCCAACATAATGTCATACAAATAGGTAGTAAAACAGTAGATACAAGATCCTGCAGTCAAAGCTAGAATACCTAACACATATGTAAGCCTCACTCCTGCCAGAAAGGATTTGTCATGCATATTTTTTTTGAGGGAAAAGACTTTTTTTTTTTTTTTTTTTTTTAAATAGAAAGCCATGAATTGTCACAGCACTCCAAACTATCAGGCTGCAACAAGGTCTTTTACCATCTCATACCAGCACACTCTTCATACCAGTCCCTCTGCTGCCTTCACCTCACCTCATCCAGAGCCTACTCTCTCCTCTTGCTTCTTCCTCTCTCCCCTTCTTCCTTGGCTGCTCTCTCTTCATTGGCTCTCAACCACTTAACTTAACCAGCCACACTTGCACCTCATCTACATCAGCTAACCCGCCGCCCCTGAAGCCAACCCTCAGCTGTATATTATCAATGATAATTAACCCAGCTTCATTCTACTACAGTGAATCATTCACTATTAAGAAGAAAAGCAATATATAAAGAAAATAAAAAAAGAAGAAAAATATCTGTGCTTTCTTTGTGTTTGTAGAATCAGTCATAGAGCAGCCAAGGTTGGAAGGGACCTTGAAAGATCATCTGGTCCAACCTTTTGTGGGAAAGGGAGCCTGGGTGAGATTATTGAGAACCCCGTCCAATTGCATCTTGAAAACCTTACACAAGGGGGACTCTACCACATCATTGGGGAAGTTGCTTCAGTGAATGATTGTTCCCACTGTAAAAAAATATCTTTTTTATGTCCAGATGGAACCTCTCCCTGTGTAACTTACCCATTATCCCTTGTCTTTTTCATGTGGCTCCTTGTGAAAAGAGAGCTTTCATCATCTTTCTAGTCACCTTTAAGTACTAGAATACTGTGATGAGGTTCCCCACTGAGCCTTGTCTTCTCCAGGGAGAAAAGACCCACTCCTTCAGTCTTCCCTCATAAGGCAGGTTTTACAGCCATCTGATCGTCTTCATGACCCTCCTTGGGACGCTCTACATTTTGTCCATGTCTTTTTTGAATTGTGGGGACCAGAACTGGACACAGGACTCCAGGTGTGGCCTGACAATTACTGTGTTAAATTAGTTTACATAGTAGACATCATTATAAACTCTTTTCTAGCCCTTTGAGACCCTGTGTTGACGTGAACTTCAAGTTGTACCATCTTTGTTCCCTCTGATGAGGATTTTGGTGATGTTATTTTATTTAGTGTTCTTTGACTGAAATAATAATATTTTGGACTCCATTTGGATTATCATGTTTTACCTCTGTTCTTTAATGGTACAATATTGGGAAATTACCAGACCATAAGAAAAGATGAGACTTACAAGAAGTTCTACTTGCAATTATATTAACATTGGTGCTGCACTGCAAATTAAGAAACTCCACCTGATGCAGAACTATATGTCTTGGATTCCTTTAGACACCGTTATGTGTTCACTGTGAGAAGCTCAACCACCCAAGCACTTACTGGCTTTTATTAATTCTGCCTGATTTTTTTCATAGTTAGGAGATTGTGTTTTAAAATACCCATGAAGCAGCCACATGCTACTGTGCACAGTTAATCTAAAGTGGTCTCTAGCAATCACTAGCAGCTATTGAGTCGCTCTAGAATAGAGAAGACATGGAACATTTTGTCCTCTACTAAAACTGAATTAATCTGGCTCTGTTTCGCAGCTAATACCACATGCTCTAGTGAATAACTATGTCTATTTGCACAAAGATGTGCATACAAGCACACACACAAGTTAATTTATGGTAATCTCACTTTTTCAGACATCTGCCATCATGATCCCTGATCCTCAATAGGTTTGGAAGTTCATTTCTGTTCAGGTAAGTGTTCAGTTTACCGAATACACACACACAGTCTGAACTTCCCATGCCTCTGGACTCTGCAAAAGGTGGCTGCAGCTTTCTCAAGATCCCCTGCAAGATGTCAGGTACTTCATGCTATAGAGCCTGATTCCCTCCGGAAAAATGTACATGAAAAAGAACTGACCCTCTGCACACAATTCTTTCTTCTGCAAGGAACGAAACAATAGGATCAACCTTAGGGACACAGTGCTCTTGAATGGAAAGATAGTTGTGCAGAAAAAAAGTCCAACAATATTAGAGATCAGAGCAATATTTTTGAAAGCTGTGTGCTTGCTGCCAGAGACCTCCTTTCACACATTTCTAAGATCAGGGAAACAAAAGAGTCGGTTTGAGGGTAAATTGTTATAAGAGATATTGTACTATTCTGTTGAATCTCCAATTGATCTACACACTGCAAAGTCAATCCTGAATGATGAGTGAGTGAAGTGTTGAGGAGTTAACCCAGATTCATCTCTTTCAATTTAGGCTGATAACCTGGGCCCAGAACTTTACCTTCATCACTCCTACCTTGAGGGATTTAACTGAAGTGCTTGAATGAGGGGCTTGGCCCTCCTAGGCTCCTTCTGTAGTCAAAGGGAGTGTTACTTAAATTTTCTGAATCTTTCACTCTTATTGAGTTGAAAAAGAGGAGGATTAGGATACCTAAGCTTTATTTTATTTGCCTCAAGCAAATACTTCAAGTAAGGAGGATTAAATCAAAACTTTGGAGCAGAGCAGTCATGGAGGAGATCCTCACTGTTGTGTCCAATGTCAGCCAAGAACCTCTGGTTTGTAGAATGCAATGTTTTTGCAGGCTCTCTTCAGACTTCTCATGCTCTTTACAATGCTTTTCCTAAGCAACCTCAGCTCCCAAACCTGCGGCCTTGGCTTGGCCGAGCCTGTAGGAGAAGCCATACATCTGTCATGTTGCCCTTGCCAGTGCTGTAGCCTAGATAGGCCTCCTGAGTGTCTTCTCATACCCTGTGGGCAACCCAAAACTTCTGGACATTGGGGTAGCAGGGATGCATTCTGGAGGACTGTCAATACACAAATATTTAGCTTGAGTCTTCACTTCTGGGAAGTTTTCCAGATACTAAGCTGATTGAAAGGAAAGTTCTGCTAGGGCAAGGACACTACATTTCCCCTCCAATGTAGATGGTGGGTAGTGCAAAAAAGCAAGTAGCTAATGTGCTGTGAAACGTAACTAGCCAGCTGACAGCATGGCTCATCATGCAACTGTGTCTTCATTTGGACATTCCCCATCCTTCTGACTTTTTCAAAAAATATTAGAACTCTCTGACTTCCACATGTAATATTTCTTTGTGTTAAGTGTAGATTTAATTTTTTTTTTTCTTAAAATAGTTTATGTAAGTTTCTAGACAGGAATTGGAGTCAATAGCATTATGTTTACATGGAAATCACAGAAATCATAGTAAATAGGGTCCCAAGAGGTCATCTAATTCATGTAGTTGCCCAAAGGCAAGATCAACTATGATGAAACTATTCTTGACAGTTTTTTGTCTCACCAGTTCTTGAAAACTTAGTGGCAGAAATTTGCACATTGTCCCTTGGCAGTGTACATTAGTGCTCTGCTGCTCCTATAGCTGGAAAGATTTCTCCCCGTTGCCAACATAAATCTCTCTTGCTGTCATTTAAGACCATTGCTTCCTGTCCTATCTGTGAGAAATAAGTAAAACAGTTTATTCCAATCAAGTATTTTGGGGTTTTTAAAGTTATAATTTTACTCTGAGTACCCTCCAGATTTATAAAGAGCATACCTGTTAATCTGTCCAGTTATGATGCCTTCTGCTTCTCCCACACACACATTACCAGCTACCTTTTCTTAGAAACCCTAATCGAGCTGGTCTGATATAATTTCTTCTTGAGAACTGTTGCTTCTCATCTTATTATTCTTTAGAGCTTTTTAAATGGATTTTTGTTTTTGCTGCTGGTGGTCGGGTTTTAAAAATATTATTATTTTGTATCTTTTTCTATATCTTTCTAGGAACTCTGAAAGTCTGATCTATAACTTCCTTGTTCATGCTTTCTCCTGCATCTCCTTTTATAGACTAATATTCTTTGCCTTTTTGGAGTTTCCTGAAAATGTACCTGTTCTCCACCAGTTCTCATAGATAATGCCAATATTGTTTGAGAATGTTTCAGACACTCCATAGGTATTCTAGATCAAATTTTATTTTGTTCGATTTAGTTTCAGCAAAACTTTTACAAGGAGTCTCTAAGCAGTTCTATGTTGAACTGTGTACCCCACTGTGAATGAGGCTGTCAGCCATCGGATCAGAGTTAAGGCTTTTTAGTGAAATTTGTAGTTGAAACCCTTCATAAACCAAATCTCCCATCATTCTCACTTTCATCAGTCAATAATGTTTTCTCCCCCTGAAATCCAAGTGTTCTCTTCCTTCTAATGTGGTGCTAACTGGCTTACCTGAGAACACACATTTTCCTCATTGTGCATAGCAATCTCTGCGCTGATTGTTAAGACATACAACTTTAATAAGCTTATACCAAAAATCCCAGCTGCCTCTCATGCCTTGCTGACTGCCAAATGTTCTAAGTGTCCCCAGAAAAAATCCCCAGCTTTCTTCTGACAGTTTGTGTAATACAAGGAATATTAGCCATGGAAAATACCATGTGACATCAAATAGTTAGCAATACAGAAATTAACCAAATTGAAATTTCAGTTAAAGAAGGGGTACTTGAACACTGTGTATTTGCTTTTACATTTGTATGAGTAGCCACTTGTATTTTCTAATGTGTCTGGAGCTGTGAAAGGCTCGCTGTTCTGTTGCAGTAGGATACCATGCAAAGTAATTAGCTGGTATTTTAATCAACATATAGTCAATAAGGGATAGTGCCTGAGAGTCTGCCAGACCATAGGAATCCATCTGACTAGAGAACTGGGGTTGTCTTCCTTTTCTGACATGAGTAACAGACTCAACTCTGCTGACAGTAAAACTCTGTGAGAACGGGGGAAACATACCCTTTCTTTGGACCAAAATATTAACTTCACCTTTTCTAATATTACCTTTTCATTCTTTCTCGAAGTGTTGTCTGGACTCCATTGGACACAAAGCTGGAGAAAATAAGCATGATGTAACAGAAAACCACTTTGTAATACTAGTTTTACCTTTCTATTGATGTTTTTTCCTGATCTCGCTAGAAAGTTACAGGAAATTAGTCCAGTCATTTATTCTGTCTAGTTCTCAAAAGGGGTTTAGGTCATGTTTACTTTGACAAAAGAAAAAAGTTCACTCTTTTTTTTTTTTTAAATTCATACTGCTTTGTTTGCCCTAAACTTGTGATAAAAAAGAAGTCATTATTCTTCCTTAAAAAAATTTAAGCAGGTTTGTAGAGCTTAATTTACAACAGAATTTTCAAACAAAAATTCAGAAGGGTGAGGTCCCATTTGGGAGGGGATTTTCATCAGAGAAATGTTCTCAGATATTAATTTTATGGCTTATTGAGAAAATACTTCTTTGAAATCTGACAATGTTTATGAAAAGCAAAATTGCTTTCCCCACTGGATGAGTCATACCTTAAATATTTATCTTCTATCTACTTTGCATTAATTCAAGATAAATATAGTGTGTGGTACAAGTCTTGATTTTATTTTGTCTGTGTTCAAGGACCCCAAAGAATCCACAGAAGATTTATTTTCTGGGAGGAAAGATCTGCTTCTCATCATCCGGTTACTCAGGTCGCATAAAAAAAGTTCAGTGCTTGACAGAATCTCAACTTCTAATCTTTGTTGGCAAGGTAGTGTCCAAATAACATGAAACCATGGCTTTTTGGCATTCTGCAATGAAAACTTAAGTGGTCTGTATTAATTATAAATAAACTGGCATGTCAGGACTTCAATGATACTGAACATTTATTACAGCAGTAAAGATTTCAGAGACATAAAGGGGCATTCAAAATTCACTGCCAGGGTTCAGTGCTCCAGAACAGATTGGAGTGAGACTGTGGACATACTGTTTCAGCATATAGAGGAGGCAAGGTTTGTGGGATTATCTTTCCAAACCAAATTAAACATGTTTGAAATTTGCTGACAAGGTTGATGGTCTTAATTTATTTTTTTTTCAGTGCACTTTAAAAATCTGGTCATGAAGAGATTTAAATTGCAGCTTATTCCATCCTATCTGTCCCAAACAAGTCAATCAAATTTCAGTCAGTGGCCAAGCAGTGAAGCAGGAATTAGATATTGTGAGGTATCAGCAAAGTCAAGATGGAATTGATAGTATTATAAGGACATGGAGAAATAGGGAACTTAGACTTGGGGAACAAAAGAAGATAAGAGAGGAAGTAGTTGTGGACCTAGCCACAGCAGAACAGGAAAGGTGGTAGGAAGGCAACCAACCAGTCCTGTAATGAAAGGAAGGCCTGAAAGAGTGAGAAACAAAAAATATAGAAAAGCAATTCCTAATGAAAAAAAGAAACACAGGGAGAAATAGTTCTCAACCAAATAGTTCTGGTACAAGCAGGGAAAAAAAGGCAGAGTAGAGCCATGCAAACTATAGTAATCCTGGTAAATATGGAGAGTTTATAGTCTCT
This sequence comes from Falco rusticolus, assembly GCF_015220075.1. Taxonomy (NCBI): domain Eukaryota; kingdom Metazoa; phylum Chordata; class Aves; order Falconiformes; family Falconidae; genus Falco; species Falco rusticolus. Next base: position 88,275,793 of record NC_051189.1, read on the forward strand.
TGGAACATATTATATGAGGTAATTTAACTTTTAAATCTTTAGAAGGTACCTGTTAATATTGTTTTGTCTTCAAGATATTTACAGATGTAAGAAGTAAACATTTTTCATTCAAGTGCATTATCCATCATGAAAGTGTAATATTTACTAAGCTCAAGGAAAATGTAATTTCAAATATATGCAGTCCTAGTTTTACATTGAAAGCAGAATTCTAATTCAGTTTCTGAGTTATTAAGTCCAAAGGGTAGCCAAAACAAGTCCTGAAGGCTGAGGAAAAGAAGACCATTTAAACAACTGGCAGTAGGAAAATGGAGTAGGGAGTAAGGCCAGGATGATGGCTCATGGTGTATGTCTGTTCCTGCCCATGTTCAAGTCATAGTTTATACACAAGCAGTCAAATTAAGATCAACATGAATACACAAAGCACAACACTTGTTTTCTAATGTGAACCTAGGGGAATACTGCTGTCACTGATATGTAAAATCAGTCTTAATTAATTAACATTGCTTCCTATTTTAGATTAATAACCATATGAGCCTTAAAATCATCAGCTTTGACTACTTTTTTTTATATACTACTACTGTATATTTACCTAAAACAGGTGCAATCAGTTGCCTCCTTACTGGCTTGAGTCTTGATTTTGTTTGGAGATGTACAGAGTTCAATGTTTGCAACAAAGCATTTCAGTGAAAGATACAGGGCTAAAGAAAGATGAAGTGATCACACTGTGTATTTGGCAAAGAAGTTGAAATAAAGCCCAGTATCCTGATTTCATGATTGCAAACTAATGCTGCCCATGCCCTTTTGCATAAATCTTAGCATCAGGCATATTTTTTATTTTTTCAAATATTCAGTGTACAGTCCTGTCCTCCTGCACTGGTGACCCTTTAAAGGTTTTCTCCTTTCTTTGAGAGATATTTCCTGGATGTCAGGAAAGGAAATTGAAGCAGCAAAAAATGTTTTTGCACACATCATTGCTGCTCAATTATTTTAGCTCCTGACCTCACCCTAGTCAATTAAGAAATCCTTGGAGCCTCAAGATAGCATCTGACTTGTGGAGTACTGGGTGCTTTCTGCTTCATTTGTTGTTCATAGTGCCTTAACAGGAAAGCATGCTTCACAAATTAAGAATGCTATGGAGACTGTGTTTGTGTCTGTGCACACACACACACACACATACACACATGCTCATATACACATGTGCAGGTACACATGCACATATATATGTACACAAACACTATAACTGAATACAGTATATATCTCTTGGACATTGTGGTTTGATAACAGACCTGAAGTTTCTCAAATATTTTGTCATTTATTAGAAAAAATATAGAGACCCAAATAATTCTGTGTTTATATACCTATGTGTAAATATATATTTTAATGTATAAAGATATATCTGAATGTGTAAATGTGTATCTTTATATGTATGTCTGTGTCTAAATACATGTGTATGCCCTCTATACACACAACTGATGGCACGTGGGTTCAGCAGTTACTTTAAGCTTTGAAATAATATGACTAAGCACAGAAATAATGTAGATGTAAATTTCAGTTGGGAAGGAGGATACATTTTTATATATGTATATATGTATATATATATATTTAGCAAAAAATGGGGTCTGTTAAATGAATGCAGTTATTCTGCGAATAAAGGAATTGTGCAACTGAATGTAATTCCAAGCCATGCAGTAGACAGCGTGCATCCCACAGAGGGAAATGGTAATATGGAAAGGGCTACAGCCTTTCTATCCTACTTAGTAATTATCTATTTGTGGGCTTCATGGCACTAATTTTTCTTTTCATCTCTTACCCCTAGTCTCATGCAATGTATAAGACTTCAAAGAAAATGCTTTCTTTTCTTTGACCATGTAATTTTCTTCAACGGCCTCGTACAGGCTAAAGGATAAATAAAGAGTTCATCAGATATAATACCAGAAGACTAAAAGCAGAAACCCCATTTTCATGTGAGATTTACTTCTTCAAACAGTGTGGCAATAACTTGGCATACGGCTATAGCAGGAGGCAAGGAGGGGACCTGTGTTTGCAGCATGCTGGCTTCTTGCTGTATAGGTGAGCTGCCAAAGATTGATCATACAGAGCAGAAGTGCAAATGAGTGCTGAATTACAACCCTATAGCACTAATGAGAACCCAAAGGCTACCTCCCCTGAAAAGCTGCAATTATTGCTGCTGGATCAGGCCCCAAAAATGCTGCTGACACAATATACTTTAAATTACATATTTATGTTGCAGGAAATGGCCCCTGTGGAAAATACATTGAACTGACCTTAAGACCATAAACCCATGTCCTCTCATCCCTTACTAGTTATGGAATTGATCCCCAGAAACCTTTTTAATTTTACTGTCATTTTACTCTTTCTCTTTTTAAGGGCTATGGGATAGCAGAGAGGAGTCTGAGAAGGGTGGAGCTGAGGTTGCTGTTAAATAACTGAATTTTAAGAAATTAACCTTGAAGGAAAAAAAAGAAAATTTCCAGTGAAAAGGGAGAGCTCACCTTTTTTGGCTTTCTCCTCTACTGAAGGAAAACCTCAGAGTCTCAGCCTTGGAAAAACACATCCTAAGCTGATACAAAGCAGCCTAGCTGTGCTGAGTGCAGTGCTGCTTCACTAGTGGAATTAGTTTTTCCTAAGCCTCGGAGTAGAGAAAAACCTTCATTGTCCTTTCCTTCATTTTCCTCATGCCTGTCATGAGAATCTTCTTTTACACTTCCCTTTGTCTTATAACTCACTGTCCTGTCAAATTGTCATGAGTAGTGCAACACCTGAGTCACCGATGTCAATTTTGCTTATTGTGCCTGACGTTTCAGTGCTTATTTGTGCTCTTTGTGGGCATATCTCATGTTTCTGTTCCTAGAGGTGGGACAGGAAAAAATAAGTTGTTTATTTTTCTTATTCATTAAAATTTTGAAATCTACTTACTCTTAAATGAAGCATACCTTCACATCAATGTAACACTTTTCTTCCTCTAGTGTCCTATTACCTTTGGAATTATGAATTAATTGTGTATCTCATACTAATTCTGAGCAGTAAAACCAAGCAGAGGAAGAAAAGACAAGATTCTTGAGTTCACACAACACATTTATGGTAGAACCAGAAAAAAAGCCAGACAGATTAAATCTTTTTCCTTTGCCCCTGTCAGTAAATCCAAGCCCTTAACAGTGTTCACTGTGAACAAGAGCTGGTTACAGCTGAAAACTGTGGGCAGGAGTCATCTGCATGGAATCACCATGAGAAAAACACTGTATGCATGGACAGAGTACTACTGAAGAAAAATAATCTAGAATTCAGGTTTTAATATCTTAATATTAAGGTCATTGGTTCCCAATAGGAAGTTCACTTTGAAGTATTTTCTTATCTTTGATTCAGACAACTTACCAAAGAGCTTAGATCTGAATAAAAAAAGTTTGATTACAGCCAGTATTTTGAATAGCCTGCCTAATGACTGGCGATTGTTCCTTCACAAGTGCACCTGAAGTGTGACACCAAAATGTGCCAGTGGCCAGATTATTTTTTTACATGTGTAGTTTTCCCCCCGTACATGACTTTAGTCATAAAACAAGTACCTTGTACAGTGAAAGTAAATGAGTCTGGCAGGTCTATGCTGGAAGTGAACATGGCCACAGATAAAGGTTCCTTGGCCTTCACTGTGAATCTCTGCTTTTTCAGAAAACTGTTCCTCTTTAGACCAGGTCTCTGAGAAGACTTATCTTCAGAGCTGGTCCCTGAATCTACCAGCTTTTCTGATGTTATACTTGCATCTATAAGAGTCCAGATGCTTAGTCAAGGCTAACGTGTTACAGGGATGAAACAATTTTGACTGTGACTGCTTCTATAAGTTATGTTGGAGGGGCTGTGTGAAGTTAACCTGGAGCTGTATGTGATCCAGACAAGAAGATAGGATGGGTAAAAGTGACTCAGCCTGTCTACACACACTATTTTGTTCTGGGTTAGCGGTGAATGAATGGCCTGATATGCCCTCAGTGCCATGCAGCTAGTAACCCAGGATCAGACTGGTTTTCCAAAGCACAGGAGTATATGTGTGGTGCTTGAATTGGAAGAAGAGCACTTGGAAAATGGGAGCAATAAAAGATGAAGCACTATACTAGTGTGCTTTGGATAAAATAGTATGGTTGTGGGGTCACAGCCTGACTATTTCCCACTCTCCTCCCTCTCCTGCCCAACTACAGTATAGCAGGACCCTGTTCTGGGCTGTGCTAATATGGAGTGCTATCCTAGCTAATTAGGTTTCCCTCATTTGGGCTAATTGGCCTGGACATTAAACTGATGTGCCTAAGCTATTTCCAATTCTAGACCCAACTTTTCAAGACAGATTGGGGAATTCTGCCCCAAGATATGTTGCATAGCTTAGGTAGTGCTTGTACTACCAAGACATATGGCCAGACACCACCTCCTTGCTCTTTTATTTTGGACCTCTGCATAGTGCCCTTTGGGTGTTTTTTTGAAAACCTGTACTTGGAAATGCTGCAAGAAACCAGTGGAACTGCCTGTTTGCCTGTCTCTGTGGACAGAGCCTTACACAGTGTGTGCTGCTGAAATATAAATAATAAATAAGATTCTCTCCTTGTGGATTCAGTTGTATGATCTACTAATGTAAAAGTGGTTTTAAGGATGCTTTTGTTGTGTATGTTGTTTAAAAATTAAGAAAGGTAGGTGACATATTTAAAGGCTTTCTTGAAAAGCAAAGTTGAAATTCAAATTTAATCTTACCCAATATTTGAAATGTTTTTATTTGGGGCCTGGGTTTAGCTTTGTCATCAAATTAATAGATAATTTTAAAATGCTCAGAGGAACAACTACGTCAGAGGGGAGGCAAAGACAGTTTAGAATAAGCTGATATAAGTACATATCAATATAAATATGTGTGTACGTATACATATATATATTTATACATATGCGTATAAACTATAAGTAGTATCTGTATAACTATACCACAATTTGAAAACTTGGCCTGTGTGACTTCCATTAAGGGCAATCTGTCCAGTAGAATGAACAGTGTATCAGTAAAATTAGTCTTACAGCTTTCCCATCACTTCTCTGATGCCTACTTACTTAAAAACTGAGGGAAGTGAAATCTTTAGACTTTCTATATGAGTAAAGAGAAGTTGACTTGCTAAGTTCTATGGGGTTTTTTGTTGGTGTTTTTTGTTTTTTGTGGGTTTTTTGGTGGGTTTTTTTTGTTGGTTTTTTTTGGTTGTTTTTTTTTTTTTTGTAGAAGACATTACTTGAGCTTCTTGACAGTGTGGGAGGGTGAATGGGAAGATTCTTTTGGACCAAGAAAAATGGCTTTAAACAAGAAAAGGAAGATTTATATGAACTAAGATATACTGCTTTAAAGATAAAAATTATGTTCCCTTACCACGAAAAGAAAGTATCAACACCAAAAAAGTCTTAAAAAATACAGAAGCAGAAGAGCACTCAAAAATTAAACATGACTGCAAAAGGACTTTGTCTGAAAAAGTTACCACTGAAAGATTCTTGCAGATCTGTCTGGACTTTAGTATTTTTATCTCCTTTCCCAGTAACATTTGCTAAGCTTTATCAAAGAAAAAATGCAGAGTGCTCTTGACTTCAGGAATGAAATCCAACTCCCAAATTATTTCCTGATTTCCAGTGAAATCTTTGGCAGTGGGAACTGTATTCAATTCATAGTACATAACCTATACAGAATAGGTTAACTTGCAAATGTATTTATGAGGTCCTTTTGAATTGTTTTCTGTTAGTGTTCTTCAAAATGTCAGGTAATGTGGAAATATCCACATACATTTGTATTGATATCACTGTTTCACTGAAGCTCTAAGCAATGCTTTATTTCTCATCTTTTAGTTTTAATGAGAGCATGCTGCTTGCTTCTAATAGAGCTGAGTAAACAATCTACGCACATTTTATTCAATTACTTTAGCTCTTTTTCTTCTTATGGTAATTACCTATGAGCGGACAATGATTGCTACCGTTTGTCTGTTCCTCCCAACTGCTCACTGATTATTCTGCACAAGCAACTTGTAGCCTGTGTTATTGCAAACCGACTGCTTGCAAGTATTCCTTTGGGGATCACTATTTGGTTGCCTACAGCCAAGTACTTGTTTCTTTTCCATGATTGGATGATCTACTTTGTCACAAAACACATTCTATTTAATAAATTCGTAGCTTCATCCTGCAACATACTCTTTAGACCAGCAATCTGGAGCTATGCAGTAATAATGGGAACTTACATATTAAATACAATATCTGCCATAAAAAAATAAATCCTGATAAATACAGTCATTCCAAAGCTGACATGCCATTCTCTGTCCAGGCATTTATTCAATTGTGCTGGTGGCGTTATCAATTAAAGTGTTTCTTTCATTCAGATTTCTGTCAATATAATTTCAATTGCCATTAGGGACTGAAAATTAGCTCATAATAAGACTTTTCACATTTGACATTGTTTCTTTAATGGATTGTAATGTTTTCTTTTAGCCCCAGGATTCACTTTATATGGAAAGTGCAATGGACAAATTACTAGGGTTTGCATCAAAGCAAACACAATTCTGAAAGTTTTGTGAAACAGTATTCTGAACTATTGGAAACAAAATTATTCCAAAATTATTAACCCATTTAAAAATAACTTTTGGTTTGAGTCATATTAAAAATAAATATGAAAAAAGTTAAAGAAAATCTGGATGATTTGGATCCTTAGGAGAGCCTCCTATGCAGTCTGGCTTTATCTGTGTATCTGTTGCCACAGCCAAGGTCACTCCTCTACAGTCAGCATGATTTGAAACAGGTTGCTGATGACCTTTTTCGATAATACAGCATGTAACACCATACAGATATCTGCTCTACCTTAACATAAAAACGCAACAGTAATTAAGCCATAGACTTGAATGTTTTTCTTGGAGCTCATTTTTCTCATCAAGTCTGGTTATTGGCTGAAGAAACTTATTTCAGTTCACCTCAGTTTCTTGTGTTTCTCATTATTTCATAGCCTGGTACCTGGTATTGAGGTTCCTATTTTGCTTCATAGTAGATGAACAGGTCTGTCCGCTTGGTAATGGATTGTGCTGTCAAACAGTAGGGCATGAGGAGAGTTTCCCAGGAGTGATTTCTGAGGCTTTGATTTGTCCCTGAACTGAATACTCTGTAGCGGGTGTAACAGAAGCAATTCTGAAAAGCTGCAGTAGATTACAAAATGCGTCTTTATGATGAGAGACCATGGTAACTCAAAATTCTTTTACAAAACTCTATAGATGAAATTTTTGAAATTTGATGAAACCTTTTGAAATTACCTCTCCTGCCATACAATTTAAGCAAATGCCAGTAGGCTAAGTAAAGTTATTACAACTTTTAAATTTAGTACTTGCTATGATATTTTCTACATCAGATCCAAGAAATTACTTAAGTCCAGCTCTGGTTTCTGTTTCCAGGCCTGCACCTCTCCTGTAGTGTAACAGCGCGTAGGGCACTTACCTTCAGACTTTAGTTTCTCCAGCTGTAAAATGATGTCTACCATTGTTTGGGGTTTTTTTTAAGGTGTTTGTAGACTCATGAATGAAAGGAACTATTCATAAGCCAGTGACTTTTGTCTACTACTTGACATCCAACTGGACATTTTGCCTTTAGCATACCCCTAGATATTGAACAGATTGTCTTAATTAATCTAAATAATTTAAAGGGATTAGGCCAGATCTTGACATTAAATTTTTGCTATAATATCTTGAGGCAGAAGGCATGGATTTGAAGTTTTATGAGACAAATATTTGAATATTCTAATTTTCCATGACAATAGGAAGTGATTCACAGCATTTGGGATCATCTAAATAAAAATAAATACAACATACATGTGAAGCTGACTTTAAGGAGTTCTTTGTGGTTTTAAAAGCAGAACCAAGTTTTCTGACCCCAGAAAGATAGCATCTTGTCATACATCAAACACCAGACAATCCAATCAGAATGTCCTTTAGGTGATGGGTACCAATGAAAAAGAATGAGAGGTTAATGTTGAGCCCTGCAGTGCTGTCATGGAAAGAAATAGATATGAAACAGTGGCAGCATTTATGAAGCAGCTTTGAAGTTTTGGTCCCACTAGACTTTAGATGGAAATTTGCCATGGCTTAGATTTCATTGTCTCTATTACTAGAGGTTTCAGTAGCCAGATGGTCAGGGAAAATCTAAAGTTGCATGCACACTTTTTAAAGGTTAGTGATATGTGGAAAAAGATACTGTTACTTACACATTATCTTTAAAGTGAAGATAATGCTCAATGACACAAGACCAAAGCATGTCTTATTATGCATTATGCTTTACTGTTATGCTCATTATTGCTGTGCTAATTCTTCCCAGGAAGGTTTTGATTTTCTTTCCAGATGCTGCAAATTGAACTGGATTGTTGTAGTCAAGAACTGATTTTTCAAGTTTGTTATTTTGTTTTTAACTCTATCAAACTTCAGCTTGCCAGAAATATTGAGAGTCTCCTGAAACACAATTCAGCTGACAAATCAAATGAAGCTGGGTTGTCAGGCTGTAAATTACAAATGTAAAAAGTCGTAATATCTCTAGAAATGCAAAAATAAGAAACCCCAATAAACAAATTGTATGTATCTTAGTAAATATAAAGATTGACTTAAATTTTCTAAGTCATACTATACTAGAGTAGTGTCTGACTATTTCCCACTTCTGGTCTTTTAAGACATTTAAAAGCAGATTGACTGTCCCTGCTGATTATGCTCAGTATTCTGTATCCTGAGACAAGGACAGAAAAACCCTCAGGAGCTGACTGCCTGTAATGCCCCTTCTCTTAGGAAGTTAGCTGAACTTCTTTTAATGAATATAAGAGCTCTTTGCTGTTAAATTACCTTCACTACTTTTAACTGAACACAGATTGTAAAAACTGTTTCTCCATGAAAGCTTGGAATTGTGTTTTTTTAAAATGTATATACAGTATGTATGTGGTAAAATTACCCACTTTCTGCAGGAGAGTTGACCACATAAGAAACAGGTTTCTTTTATTTTTGAACCAGAACTGAAAAATGTTTTCTTATGAAATGCTTATATTCCTCGTGTGAGCTATACTTCAAGTTTATTGTTTATCTCAAGAGGTAGAATACTCAAGTAGATTAGGCCATTTGTGATGCCCTTGTGAAAACTGCAAAATATGCCCTTCCTCTTCAAGGAAGAGGAGAAATAAAATTATAGAATAGGAAGTGGTGTGCAAATAAGGAACCTTCTACAAAGAAAACACTCAGTTAATTTTCTTTATACTTTGCCAAGACATGCAAAGCATAACTTCTGTGAAGTTCTATAGCTCTTCATAATTTATGATATAACAGTTTTGATACAGTATAAGTAATATATAAAAAAGTTCAAGGTTATGGAAGGGCTGCCTTTGAAAAGGAATGCCTTTCTTTTACAAGAAATACAAAAAAGATGTATCAACTAGGCATTGTCAATGGGTATAGTGCAGACACAAGAAAAACATGATTCTGTTCTTTCTCATCTGAGGGAGTCATGTTATTTCATTTTAACTCACGAGTGACAGCTGAGTATAAACTGAAACCAGGGACCATCATCTAAGTCTATTCAAGCCAACAGAAAGATCTGTACGGATCCCAGTTGTGGTCCCACTGAAGTCAGTACTAAAGCCCACAGTGGTGCCAACTTGTTCTCAAATCATATAGCTACAAAACATATGTGGTGCAAGGAAAAAAACCCCAATATTAAAAAAAAAAAAAAAAAAAAAAAAAAAAAAGTGGCAGGTGTTTTTAGAACTGAATGGGGCAGCATTGCACTGTCAGTTACAAAGATACTAAACAGCAAGTGATCCTAGCGACTAATTTCTCAGTTCCAGGTAATTGTAAGCATGGTGAGGTAACAAAGCCAACAATAAATTGTTTTCCTATGAACAAAACAAGTGTGCGATTTTTTTAAAGGAATTTTATTGATCCAAATATTGATCCTTAATACAGCAAAACAACTTACTCCTTTCTTGCCAACCCCCAAGCAAACTGTAGTTAAAATTATAAAGCACAAACCCCTGTTTTTAAACTATAAAGTCTTGATGTATAACAGTAATAGCATAGCCCTGACTCTATGTAAGTGTTGCTAAAATCCTCACAGGGAAAAGCTGCAGTACACTATGGATGTCTACTGAGTCTTCATTGCTTATACATTCAGCCAGTTCCCTCATGAAATGCATTTTCTTCTCATTATTATTATTATACACATTCTATTGCTGTTGCTTCTTGTAGCAGCATGGCTTGTGGTACAGCCACGCTGGGGAATCTGTCGGGGATGAAAACTATCACTTGAGCAACCAGATGGGGCCTCATTCAGTAATGCATTAAAAGGCTCGCTGAGCATGCCTCATTTTTTTTCTGAGCAGGCTACTAAGGAAGAATTCAGACAAATTTCTTAATTTTCCTTTCAGAATGGTTTTCCCTATTCTACATAGATTTTAATGGGAAAAGGGCCTAGTTATTGCTGCCTCTCTACATGTCTTCTAGCAATATACAAATGCTGAAGACTAGATTGTGATCTCATTGTGTTCTAAGTTATGTTACTGAATGCTGAAAAAAAAAAAAGTTTGGCCGGTTTCTTTGTTTCTTTATCTCCACATATCAGGAGTAGAACTAATACTGTATTATTAGATGCCCACAGACTAATGATATAGTCTAAAGGATGGTCATAACTAATAGGCAGGAGCCAGGGTAGTCCCAAGACAAAGGACAGGAACATGGCGCATGAGCTCTTTAACAGTCAGTAGTTTGAAGAGGCTGAGCTCTGCCTACTTTTTGGTTTTATTTGCTCTCCTAATAGAGCAGACAGAGAACAGCAACAATAAATGGCTACCAAAGTCATAATATTTACAGAACACCATCTCTGTTGCAGGGATGCAAGCATACACCCCCCCCCCCCCCTTACCCATAATGTGCCCCTACATCCTCTGGTGGACCTGATTTAGCAGGATAACAAGCCTGAGTAGCTCAAACCTTTCGTAGGGCATGCACCTCTGACATAGGCATGATCCTCCAGACCGTACCCTGCTCAATTAATCAAATACTGCAGGATATCTGGGTATATCCCAGGATCCAAAATAACCCAGCCACAATATTCCCTCCAGCCTTAGACCATAAGTGGAGGCAGAAGTTGAGGTTGTGGCTGGAAGGGATCTAGTTCAACAGGTTTAACATGGAGACATGAGCAACAGTGTAAGTCTGGAGAGACATGGAAGCTACAAGTGAAATACAACCAGACTAACCGAGGCCATTTTATATGGGTCCAGGTAACGGTGCTCCAAGTTTAGAGGGATGAACTGAACAAATGTGTTCACCAGATGACCAAACATAGTCCCCAGCCACAAAGTCCTGTGCTGGTTGCCTACATCTATCTGAACAGACCATGTAATCAGCCCCTGCTCTTTCCAGGTGCTCTTGAAGAAACTAATGTAGATGTTGCAGACACTCAAATGAATCCTCAGGGGAAAACTTCTGGACAGCTGAGAGAGTAGATGGGTGGCCACAGGGATGACACACACCATACTGTGTGTAAAGAGAGGTCTGCTGTGGGGAAGGGTGGACACTACTGTTATAGGCAAATTCTGCCAAAAAGAACAGAATTATCCAGTCATACTGGTGGCAACTAAAGAAGAGGATAATACTACAGGATCTGTTCACCCACTCTGTACAACCATTTGATTGCAGGTGATGCAGGGTGGGAAGAGAGAGTTGCACCCCCCGTAGGCCCATAAACCTCTTCCAGATCCAGGCATCGAACTGGGCCCCCTGATCTGTCACCATGTGATCTGACAGACCATGTCAATGAAACACATATTGCAAAGAAAAACTTGCAGTCTGAGGGGCTATGGGCACCTTCACTAGTGGAACAAAAATAGCTTCCTTCAAAAACAAGTCCACCACCACAAGCACTGCCCCTGGGACTTAGATAGGTCTGCATAAAAACTGAAATAATTTTCTCTTCAAGCAAGTTGTCAAGGCCTGTCCGAGAAGAGACAAGAACAAGGGATGTGAGTGATCAACAGGCAATAGATTAAAGAGGCTGAGCTCTGCCCACTTGCCAGTTTTATTAGCTCTCCTGATAACAGTAATAACAATGGCTACCAAAAATGTGATACTTAGAGAACATCATCACCTCTGAAGGGATACAAGCATAACCCTGACAGCAGAACATCTAAGATACATCTTTAAGACATGGGTTGAACCACTTCAAGAAATTAATTATGAGCTCATGTCTATATCAATACAGACAATAGGCAAAAGGAACATTTTTATAATTTGCTAGCAAAATATAGCATTTTGGTGCATTCAGTATTCTGAATGAATTACTGAAAAATTTCTTAGAGTTATTTTTCACAGTAGTCAGTCCTTGAAACCTGTGCCACTTTTACTGGACACACTTTTAAGTGAGATCTTTGGATAGTATAAGCTGCATAACTCCACTAAAATCTATGAAATTGCAATGCTTTACATGAACTGAGAGTTTGATCACTGCAAGCTATAAAATAAATTTAAGTTCTCTAACAGAATTGGCTGCACTCTTAGATTCCAGTTTCTACAGTGAAAACAGTTCCTATTATGAATTCAGATTTGGATTACAGCATGTATTTTATATTGCCCACTTAAATTTGTGGTTCCAATTAATATGTCTTCTGGGAAGCTCATTTGATGGTAAATCTGTGCCCAATTTTCACCTGTATCCATAAACCAATGTTAAAAAAAAGCCACAATACACTTTTTTTTACCACAAATGGGTATTTTGTATCCTTGCATACTCTAACAAGTCTCATGGTAACCGTGAAGTGTGTGATGGAATGGAAAACATGCAAGTATGTTCCTAAACTTAAGAAAGCTGACTTAATCCCATTTTTAAAACAACTGGCCTTTGTGGCTTGAGAGGAAGAAACTATGCTTTCCTTTTTTCTTTTTTTTTTCCCCTCCCATTTCAAAAAATCTGAGACACTGATCTGAGGTCTATTGAAGTAGAAGAAAAGACTCCCATTGATTACAGTAGGATTTGGTTCATTCTTTAAAGTCTTAAGCACTTACCTTTGAAAATAAGGAGTACATGTAATCAAGTAAAATGTCTATAGCATTTTCGTAAAAAAAACAGCAAGATACTTCTGCAAAATGAGTCAATAAATGTATTTGGGTTGTCAGTTCTGCATATCATAAAAACCTTTTAGATACACAATCCAGACAAGTACATAATCCTGGAAATAACAAGTATTAGGTAGAGGAAGGTGGAAATACATGAAAACTTTTCACTGTCTGCCCCACTGAAGAGATACTTCTGCTCATTCCATTTCCTGCTCCCTGTCTTACTGCCATTATAAATTGTAATCACTGTGATCACTGAGAAGAGACACCTTTTTTTTTTTCTTTTTTTCGTTGATTGCCAATGCATTAAGATCCTCATGAGAAGATTTACTAGGCAATGTAATTTCTTGTCTTGCTTCAGTCCACCTGAAAGAGAGGTGGGGCAGGCAAATCCTTTAGTTATGGCAGCCTGCATCTTTTTCCTGCCTGTGAACTTGTGCTACTACTGGAATCAAATCTTGAGTAATGAGCCTTTGTCTACCATGCAAAGGAGTTGTGATTTTAAGCCATTTATAAATATGTATTGGTTTGTTGACTGGAAATACTTTGGTACTGGAAGGAACAAAGGGAACACGTTCCATCTGTTGGAGGGCTTCATTCCCAGCTAAGCACAATCACAAAATACATCAGTAGACCTGGCAAATCTGCCTGGAATCAGCTTCAGAAGCTGATGTGGTCATGTTTCCTGGCACACCAGAGCATGCTAAAGTCCCTAAAGCTAAACCTCAGCTAAAGGTTGTCTATGGCATTTCAGGCATTTTGGAACTTTTTAATATGGAATGGTGTACAGCTCAAATCTGAACATAAATCCTTTCATGGTAGTTAAAGGGTTGGGTACATCATTCTAGGAAGGTAAAAGATATTCTGAAGGCAATGAAGGAGAACAAATGGCAAGCCAGTTAGAACAAATTCAGAAAATGACAGGTGTTTTCTCTAGTTGCCAAAACCCTAGAAGTTCAGATACAATCCCAACACTGTATAAACTTAAGAAATAATTGATCACATTTTACAAAATATTTAAAACATCCTGTACCTATTAATGAATAAAAAAAAGGGCCCCAATTCACACCTTTTTTGGAGAAGTTTTCTCCAAAATGTCTGATGTCATCTTCCTTTTTCTCCAGTGTTTCTTGCATAAAGCAGTGAAAAGTATTGCATGTGATGGGCATGAAGGTAACAATAGGTATGTTTAGATCTGTGGCAAAGGCGTTGAGTATTTTCGCTGACTTATTTCTGGCCTTCAAGAGGATTTTAAAAAGTAAGTTCTTCAAGGAGGGTCTGAGAGTCTTTGGCACTCATCTCTTTTTAAATTTATAATAGATAACTAAAGCCTGTAAAGACTTCTGAAAATTCTCACTCACAATTTTTAATACAGCTTTGTTTTCAATAAGTGTAAGTATGGACTTGTTTTATTCTTTACTGAATTTAGTTCCAAATCTCCCTAAAAAGTTTAAAGAAATAATGTAAAATATAAAAACAATATGAAAAAAGTGCCCTATTAAATTTTGACATATAAAAGAGTTCAAGCCTAAAACTGCAATGTAAAAAAATGTCATACTGATTATAAGAATAATAATAGGGATGACTGTAAATACTTTAGTGACTTCCATGATACTCTTCATCCATCCCTAAGCACAGTGAAAAGTATTTAGCCCTCCACAGAAGAACTGATTTTTCCCAGCTGGAGACAGCCTAAATAGAATTGAAAATAAATAGATCTGAAATTACCAAACTCCCAATTATTTAGTTTAAAATTTAAACAAAAATTGACTCCCTGTAACCTACACAAGAAATTAAATAACTATTATTTTTTTTTGTCCTAGTTCCACTCAAAGTCACCAGTGCAAACCTCCCTGATCTATGATATGGGCCAAGCTTTTGCAACTTGTACAGATGAAGTTCAGCACAAACTGAAGAATAAAAGTCAGAGAAGTGGAGGTGTCTGCTCCATTCACCCATTACATTAAGAAAGGAAAACACTACTCAAAGCTGAAGTTGTGAATGAACTTCACTTTTACCACAGTTCCTTTATATGCTTAATATCTGTGATGTTATTGAGCTGGACACTGAGATTTACATTAAGCTTAAACAAAGTATTTTCCTTTCCAAAATTAGCTTTTTCATCCTCCTTCTCCCTTCCATCCACTCACCCTTCAGGTTTTTGTGGTTTTGTCTGCTCTGTTTATTTATGTTTTCTTTTTATTTCTTTCTACCTTTATCTCTGCAAACTTTTGACTTTGAGACATATTAATCTCTGATTTTTCTTTATATAAACCCATTGAACATTACCTAAAATGGTAATGTTGTCTTTAAAAGTGATTAAACTAAAATCTAAGTATATCAAATGTCACAGAGTATATATATGTTTAATAAACTTGGGATTTACAAATCTTTTCTTCATTCTATACTCATAAAGCAATGGAAAATGTTTACATTGCTGCATGTCACATATGTTGTCTACACCCCCAAATGTCTAAATTACATAATTTTATACATTTTAACTAAAAGCTGCCAAGGTAAACTTATGAAATTAAATACAAATGTTAGTTTATAGGTCTATGCCTCCTACTGAACCAAGCAGGAGCAATAAAAAGGACCTTTCAGGACTAATGTTATACCCCTTCATGTGAAACCAAAGATTTCCTCCATCTAGAGAGCAAAATGCCTTAAGTTCTGCAACTTTATTTAACCATATCATGAGGATTTAGTCCCATTAGTTTTCTTCATCTTACCCAACTAGTAACAGCCATGTAACATGCTGTGATTTCTTTTGTTTATGTTGAAATCTTTCCATAAGCACTAGGGATTGCTCTATAAAATGCTGAAACAACGCAAACTAAAAGCCTGCCGTGTTCTTTCTTGCTCAGCCTACTGGTAATCTATCATTTGAGGATTACCATTATTAAGTTGACCCTAATTTTGAGTAATTACTGGAGACATTTAGACTTCAAACTGGCGAAGCTGGAAGTCCTGCTTAGAAGGTTGGGCTAGAGTCATTACAGAGAATCTTCTGTCACTGTATGAGAATTTCATCAGCTTGTTATTGGGTTGCATGCATTTCAATTTCCCTGGCAGAAATTCCTAAAGCTTTATTTTTGCTTCAACTATAAAATATATGATTGGGTTTGTTTATTTGCATTTTGTTAGCAATAGTTTTTCTCCTGCTTTTCTTGTAATAATAGTGGGAATTTGTGTTTGTTATCTCCTTCATCATAGGTATTCATAATGCTTCATTGCTTTTCAGCATGTTTTATGACAGTGAAGCTAATGGCATGCATTTAATGGACTGCAGTCACAATTCCTCTGTAGCTCATAAGAACATGTATACTAGTGAAGTATATAAAATACAACTTTTTCAAATTGGTAACATTTAGTAGAATTTATATCTTATTTAGCTTGGCATAAGAAAATATCATGCAAAATAAAAAGCAGTAACAAACCAAATCCTACATCGCTGGGTGTATATAGTTGTGCAAAACTCTCTCTCTCTCTCTCTCACTCTCTGTGCAAGTCCTCTTAAAAACTGGTAAATCTTAATTTAATCTACCAGTATTTAGCCTCAGTGGCTTCCCAAGATACTGTACACCTTATATACTTCTCATATTGGTATAAAACATACTTATCTGGAATGAAATTTTTAGCAAGTAACAAATTTTTAATTATGAAGTATTTGAGCCAATCCTATTACAAAAAGTACGTTTGAACGTCATAGAGGATAAAGCAGAGTGCTGCTATGTGAGAGCCCTTACCCTGTCTTGACATGAAACTTTCCTGATGATTTACAGCTGGGCAAAGCATGCTGCCTTTCTGAAGTTGTCAGTTTTCACTGCTGTAAGCAACTAAAAGTTTAAAGTTAAGTTAGTACTCATCTAGCTTGGCTTCTGTAGACAGTATCTTCTAAGTGGGTCAAGGTAAAGCTTTTCCGGCAAGTCATTTACTAAACTTAGGTCAATAGCTATCAATAATAACTGAATATTCTTCTGTAATGGCCTTCACTATAAATGAGAAGGTAGCTAGTTTTACTGTTTGTGGCTGATCCCACCAGAATAAATTGAGGAGAGAGAACAGAAGGAAAGAAAAAGTGAAAGTTTAAGGGGTCACCCCTCAGGGGAAGCTGTATAACGGCTCTGGAGAGTTCCCAGTTGGCTTCAGTTCTAGTAACTAGAGTAAAATCCTGGTTTCCCAGCTTTGTAGGCAAAATTTGTACTGATTTCCTCAGAGTAAAGTGTGGTCTTTCTTTCCCTCCATCCTTCTACCCTCAACTTATGGGCTTAAGCAAAAACATAAATCATTGCTCTTATTTATTGAGAGCCCAGTTGGGATTATTCCCCTGAAATCCTGTGCCAATAGGAGTGCTGTGAGAGCAGAACCAGTTCACGCTTCTGTTTTCATGTTTACCCAGCAAATCCTCCGGCACTACATCCTTGTATACACTATGAAATCAGGCATTTGTCTATTCTACAGGACACTTGCCTTGCTGGTGGCTAAGGACATTACAAAGCACAAGGCGTTTCAAGCTGTGCTATTTCTGCTTCCCTCTGGGAGCCATTTTTCTGCAGATAATCTGCTTTTTATTCCTCATATGATATTCTTGCAAAGTTTACATTTACCACAATACTTGGAACGTTATCTTTAAATAGATACAAGATTCATTCCTGTAAAGAAGCTCATTTAAGCACCGCATTATAAACAAAATACTACCAAATCTTCCCTTTGGAAGAAAAAAATAAACTCTGCAAATTTATTTAAAAAATAGCAGTGATGCTAATGATGAGTAGGTCAGATTTGCAGGTTATTAACCTCAAGAGTGCTTTATTAAACAGGCAAATATTATAGTAATTTTAATAGCTGGATTAATTCCTGAGTAGGTCACAATTAAGGCCTCTGTTAATAGGCTTTGGAGAAGACATTTTGAATATCTCATTGCAAGGGTTGTGAATAAAAATATTATTATGATACTTCAGGTCTCTGCACCTGGACTTGGGAATTTACACCAAAGGAAAAAGCATCAATAAGACAGAGTCCTGTTTGCAATGGAAATACAGTGCTTTTAGCATTTGTGGGCTTGAAATTAGAGCACTGGATCTTCATCATAAAAAGGTAAGCAATTTATAAGTTTATACTTAGAATGTATTTGTCAATTAGTTATTTGTATACATACTAATAAATTTAGTTGTTAGTATTTATACAAAGTGACTCATCACACCAGAGAAACTGAAAACTATGTAATTTATCTGATCAGTCAGTCATAACTAACCAAAATATAAATGTTGGATACTGTAGACATCAACATCAATCTTTTCACCAAAAACCCAATGAAGACAAACAAAGCCAGCAAAAAAAAAGATGGGGAAATTCTGATAACAAACACAAAGACAGTTCTGAGTTGCCATAAGCATGCAGTAAGTAAAACCAGTAGATTTGTTGGCTAAAGTATTTACCCCATTCTATTCATAGTACATTTTACTTCAGCTTTCAACAGAAATATATGAAGACCTGCTCAATCACAAGAAGTTTGGGGCATGTTTAGAGAAACATTACACTGAGATTTGTTTAATGCAGAAATTAACTTTTTTTTCTAAAGAAAACTCCAAAACTGTGACCTCTGTTATCCCTGCAGGTTTACATGAAAGGGGAAAAGGACTGTATAGGATGCACACAGCTCTGGAAAACTATAAGATTTGATATAATTATTTTAAAAAAAAAAAAATAAAAGCAGTAATCACACTGCTATGACATACCTGATTTTTTTTCTCTTAAAATATGTCTATATTTTGCTTTTTCAGCATTACAGTACCACTTACATCACCTTGATGCCTTCATTCTGATAGCTATGAGTCAGGGCATAATTTTTTGTGGAACATCCTCTAATTCTTTATAGTCGTAGTCTGTAATCCTTTGCACATTAAGTGTCAGAAATCATACCAACATGCCTGTATTTAACTACCCAGTCTTGTCCTGATGACTTTTCTGAAACAATCAGTAAAATAAAGTTTTATTTAGAGCTGAATCATATAAATTCCAGGTAATATCTTGCATTAGATATCTAGTCCACCAGGATAATCAATCGTTGCCAGTAATTAGAACATGCACCATTTTTTTGCAGCGAAAATGTTCACTGCACAAAGTTGACAGCCTGTATGCTAAATGTAGCTGAGTGACAGTTTAAACAGAAATTTTTTACAGTCAATCAGGCTACAAAAGGATTATTTAGAGTATCCTTGCCCTTTTTTTTTTTTTTCTTTTAACTATTGATGGACAGTCATTTCAACCATTAAAATAATGCATTGATGAACTTGTCCACCTCAAAGGAGCAAAACTCAGCAAAATGGGCTACCCTAATTAAGTTGATGAAATAACTGCTGCCTATTCAATCTCTATCAGTGCCAGTAGAAACCAGAAATATTTTAATTTATTTTGAAACTGTTGAACCAAAGAGATATTAGCTGTGGGGCTGTTCTTGCAAATTGCTGAGCACCTCTGGGAGACACTCTGTGTTTCAAACTCTCATCATACCACTGGGAATGGAGAATGCTGAATAGAGGAGAAAAATAATGCAAAATAGTTTCTGCAAATATTTGCCTATATTTGAAATAAGACCAGTGTTGCTTTGTTTGCACCTTATTTTATAGTGAAGCTCGATAAGCACTGGCAGTATAAAAGTGAATTACAATATTAATACTTGCAATACTAACATGATCATTCAGTCAGTGAAAAAACAGAAAAAATGTCATGACACACCTGACCGTCTAGGTCTGTTGGCACAGATGATTTTCTAACAGTGTCATAGGTAAGAGATCGAATTTTGTGCTGGATGAATTTTGGGGTTGCTCTGTGTTAAATGTTGCTAATGGAATTCCCACAACAGATGATCATACAAGGGTGGTAATGCAGAGATGATAATCAGCCCTCATTTATTTATCAGTATGATTCAGTAGCAAAGTTTTCAAATTTAGAAAACTAGATGCATTGATTACTGTAACATCACTGTTTTGTATCTTGCTTCTATGAGCACATTTCCTGTTTTGCAATAAAGCTCTTCTTTGTAATCTAGAAGTATCTGCCCATATACAAAAGAAGACACTTGGGTTCTAGATTTCAGTTTTCTGCAGCTTCCACCTGCTTGGTCAGGTCCACACCAGTCTTTTAAAATATGCTTAAGGATTATATGACATAAATAATAAGAATGAATTTATAGACTAATAAAAAACCCCAAAACCTAACAACTAGCAATTAAGAGAACAGGGGCATATATGATGTCAAATGATCTGTATTTTGTATTGTAATTTACTAAAGCAGTAATAAATAAAATAAAATAAAATAAAATAAAATAAAATAAAATAAAATAAAATAAATAAAATAAAATAAAATAAAATAAATAAAATAAAATAAAATAACATAAAATAAAATAAAATAACATAAAATAACATAAAATAAAATAATAAAATACTGTTCCATTTTAAATTCCTGTTGTATTTATAAATATCTCTTCTTTGATCCATTAGAGAAAAAAAGCAGAAAAATCACACATTTGCATTCTTTCTACAGCCACAAACCATAAATCCAGGCTGTTAGCACGACTTGAGTTATTCCCTCTTTGCATTTTTTGGTTTTACATCATTATAATTCCATTTGCTGCAGTGATGTTGCTCTTGATTTATCTTGGCAGAAGTTAATTGCAAATAAAAAGCTTTTTTGTTTTTCCCCTTTACTTTTCCCTCCTTTTTTCAAACAATTGGCTAGTTAAACCAGTTATGCTGAAATACACCTCTGTCATATTTCACCTTTCCCTCAAACACAGATATGACTGCAGGCTTGGCTTTCACAAAGTGATCCTGAATTAGAAATTAAGCTCAGCATGTCACATAGCAAACTGAATGAGTCTTATTCTGAGGAAAGTAAAAGCAGACCTGTAAAACTAACGTTGAAAACCTTACCTGACCGAGATGAAGGACTCACATTCTGTTCACTGTATGAGCATCTTGCAGTTCTCTTCCTCCTCCTCCTTTCCCCTTTACCTATCTGGAGTGTCTGCAGCTTGGGACAGGGTTTCTTTTCACAAGACCTGATAGGCCAGGGGGAGTCTTATGCAGGCTGAAAACTGTAAGCACCATTTCATCTGAACATAGCACATTGGAATGATCCCTAACTAGTGCTGCTGCATCCCTTAAAACTACCTTTGCAAAACTATGTTGCAAAACAGCACAGTCTAGCTGCAAAATTTCTGCGCTCTTCCCTTCATGCTGGTGTGCTTCTGCCACAGCCTACCACATCCTCTTGTCATCTGCCAGCATTTCCAGATCTTCACCACAATCTTCGCAGGTCCCAGTCTCCCCCCTAGCCAGTAGTCAAATCCTCCCTGGATGCCATTCATCTCAGTCAAAGTTACCAATCCCGCCTTATTGTAATGGAAAATTTCCTATGAAACACATATACATTTAGGGTTCTGCAGCCTTCTCCTGAAAAGACAAGGATGTTTGAGAAGGTAGGAAGTTCTTTGATATCACTTGGGTAACATTTCCTGATCTCATTTACTCCAGACTGAGGGTGTCTGCCCTCCGAGTCACCAATGCACTCATCGTCTGCCAAGGTTTAATAAAGAGCTATTAATAACCACATGGCAGCTTTTGTTTCAAGGTTACCAAATAAAAAATTACCTAAGCAGGTAGAGGACAAATAAGCTATAACTTCAGATTTAGGACTTACGTGAAGTCTTAGATCACTTTTCAAAGGGTAAGTATCTCAGTTGAGTGGGTGTCCCTGTCACAGTCTTCAATGAAAAAGCAAAGACTGAAATGATAGAGTGCCGTATATTATAAATCTTTAGGATTATTTCCTCTGGTGGACAAACTTAAGGAAGTTCTACATAAGATAACAGAAAAAAACCTGGCATTTATGTGTGAGGAGTTTGTGTTATCAGTCAGCTGGGCCCTATAATGCCCTGTGTTCCATTTTATACCTGAAGTATTAAATGGTTTCTGAATAACACTCTGTTGAGGAGAAGTAAGTATAAATTTCTTGGTTTTAAACTGAGTCCACGTGTGCAAAAAATATTTTCTTCTTTCTTTCATTAGAACAAATGATCTATCAGCTTGCAAAGAAAAACTCTCAGTTCTTGCCAGTTTTCTTCACGTATTTATAGAATATGTGACCAGGCTGTGCCTTCCAAGTTGCAGTTAACGTCTTTTATTTGCATTGTGCTGCTACTGAAGAGTCCAATGACAAACCTAGGCCCTATTTTACTGGATCTTGTGGAAATGACAGAACAAAAAGGACGGCCTAGCAGATAAGAGTTGACTGAGAATCTGCTTTTACACCTTCCGGTTTCCCTTAATGTAAACTGGGTTGGCAAGGCTGAAATTAATACAGTTGGTCTCCTTTAATATGGAAGTAAGGAAGCACAGACTTTAAAAGCATGTTGATGAAAAACAGGGTGAGCATGTCTTTTTCCCCTCAACCCACCACTCCCTTCCCATGTGCTGGCCTTGCTGAAGTCCATGTGATCTACAAACTGCCATATCTTCTTACGAACATTTAATGGGCAGGATTTAACAGTGATTATCCAGGTTAGCACTTGGGAAACATGGCCTGAAGGTAAAAATTACGAAGAACTGCTTGACGTTCACCATGAAACTCAGTAGAGAGTACAATACACAGGAGAGAAAACCTACCAAGCAATTTTAAGTGTTATTTGTCAAGTTCATTAATAAATGTAGAGAATTTTAAAAAGGAAATTATGCTTCCTGAAGTCCTGAGGGATTTTGCTACCAACTGTCTGAAAATTATAATTTTTATAGATAAGCCAATTAAAGGGAAATAAGGCTTTTGCATCATACCGTGAGTACTAAACAGGGAATTTAAAAGGATCTGTTTCTGCTTAATAATTTAATAAGATTTTGTGTTTTGTATTCTCACAATGGGCAGTTCAAGACCAAAACCTTTTCTATAATTTCAATTAGAAGTGAGTTATTTATTGATTTGGGACATATGAGGACAGGATTCTTTATGGCTGTATGTAGCTTTCCAGTAGCAACTATTTTGGTTTGAAGAGGAGACAAATGGTGATTCATAGTCCTGCAAAAAGGTGATAAGGACAGAGTGCAAATACAGTTCTTCAGTTACTGGCCCAATCCCACTGGCTCTGAACAGTGCAAAAGCTCTTTTTTACCACAGTGGGCTTTGGATCCGCCTGTTAACTACGCCTCTCTCACTCAGACTAGAGGTGGCAATATGATAAATGTGTCACCTGACATTTTTGTCATTGGAAAGGGAGAATCCTGAGTAACCTTGTTAGTCCAAAATAAGTTGTATGCATCTCTTCAGGAAATTTCATACCAGAAACACTCAGCCAACCTCCATTCCTTCAGTTAAGCTCAGATTGTGAACCTAGAATGCTTTGCTGTGCATAAACACATAATTCAGTTTTACAGTGGAGCATCCAAGGAAAACATACTGCTATGAACACAGAGGGAGAGAAAAAAGGAAAGAGACACAGAGAGAGACATCACTGTGGGTTATCTAGTATGCATGGAGACATACCCACGTGCCCAGGAGAGGCTTTATTTGAGCCTACCGAGGTTAGCTTCTGAAGATGCACAAGATAAAAGACCTTTCTATGAGTCTTTGTTTATGATTGTAACTAGTCAAAGTACTTTTGTTTGAATTATTTTTTTTTTGCTTTTTCATATAAATGAGTTTTTTGAATAAAAAGAATGTTTCAATGAGTAATTTTTGTTAGCTCCTCCAAAAAAATTCCCCAACAATTAACAGATTTGGGGGTTTGTAGTTTTATTCAGTTTCAGCTTTTTGTTAAATAACTGATTCCATAGTCAGTTTAAAGAAAAACTATCTTAAAGAAACCTGATCTCCACCTTTCAATAAATTATACAGGGAATATGTGAGCAGGTAAACTACAGACACACTAAACTCTTCCAAATAGATTATGTATGTGTTGTCCTACTGCCACAATATGATACCTATTCAAGGCTTCATAAGAGCATAAAACAATTTATCTGGTCCTCATTCTTGGAATGACAGCAGAGCAGGATCTGGGGAAAGGCAGCTGGAGGAAGAAAGAGCATGCTACTCTGTTCCTCCTCTCCCCTCTGCACCTCCTGCCCTTTCAAGTGATCTGATGATTCTGCTCTGCCACAAGCATGCCAGCGCAGCTTCTTCTACAGAAAAGCAAAAAAGGTGCACCTGGATTAAAAAAATGGAAAAGCCTCCAGGCAAAGAGAAAGAAGAAAAAGGGGTGTGGGGTTAATGAGCTCATGCAAACTTCTAGGGAATCCTTCTTAACCTCCCAAAATAATTTCAGCTACTGCCTTTTGTGAAGGTGGAAGTAGAGAGTTGTTCTCCGTTTCCCACTGTTCAGGCAAGGGATAGTGATGAACCACTTGGACAACATACTCTGTTCAAACAATGATGCTTTTCTCCTAGACACAAGCAGAATGTGCACCTGCAATTGCCTACATGTTCTGGGAAGTCTTTGAGCATAAACTGACACTTAGTTTGCCTAGACAAAAAGGCTGGCCCTCAGTAAGCACCTGTGAATTCTGCTGGGCAGAGTGGAGCAGAAAACGTATGAAGAGTCACACAAGCTAGGCAGCTTGAAACATTTTTGCCCCAGCCTTGTGGATGGGAGAAAAGATTTTGTTTTGACATCTGACCCAGGGACCTGAGTAACATGATCATACGTTACTTATCAGTTAATATGGTTCAGTGCAATAGCCTGTTTGTTTTCTCTCTGTTCTACTTACACTTGAAGAAATGAAGACTATAATGTACGCTTCCAGGAAAGGAACACAATAAAGCAATATACTACTCTTTGGTAGAAAGAAAACCCCTGGCATAGCCATGTCTTACCTATATGCTGCCATCTGAGAATTCTGCACATGCCTTTTATCACAATGTACAATTGTACTGCTCACAAATATGAAAGGACTACACTTTATATCATAGCTATATGAGTGTACATGTGCAGGTGTCTACATGCACATGCGTTCCTCTGGTTCTGTATTTGGATTTAGTTTGATGTTCCTTGTTTCTTCCTGTGTCACACCTGCACTATCTATGTACAAGGAAGCAATCATAATAATGATTGACCTGTCTGTCATGCTTGAACTGCTCCTGACAAAAGGCTGGGCTGAAGGAAGAGAATGTGAAGCTGTTAACCTATAACAGCAGAAACTGAATAAAGAAAGATCTAAGATGGCTCAAGATTGCAATAAAATTAAGAGAAGATGTGGAAAAAATAAAAGCTAGTATGTAGGCATTAAATCTGAACCCAATAGTACATCATGAAATATTATCATTGCTTTAATGACCCAAAAGTGACACTGCTTTTTTACCAGCTAAAAGATCGTTTCGAGAAAGACAAAGTGCAGCTGAGTGCAGAATGTGGTCCTCTCATGTAATTCCCCTGAATGAGGAAGGTAGACCTAAGAGTGACATGTAAAGTTGGCTTTGACTTTTTTTCCTTTTAAGGTGAGTTTCTGACTTCAAATGTTACTCACAAAGGCAAACTGTGAGCTTTCACGGACTTGCTGTCAGGAAGTGGGGGAGGGGCAGGGTGGTGGTGATGGTTTCTGCACCATCTAATACCTTTATGCCATTTCCAGAATTATCATTCACAGACTGAATGTAAATACTGATGGTATACAGCATTACACTGAAGCTCATATTTTTCTTTTTGAACCATTATGTCTGGTTTTATATGCTGTTTCCTTTTTTTTTTTTTTTTTTTTTTTTTTTTTTTTTTTTTTCCCAGGGACAGCTTCATTCAGAATAATGGAGCACTGGGTATTAAATGAGTGTGCCTGTAGTCCAATGAACTCAGTATGCTGCTCATCCTGTTACTATACTTAATCTAAATAACCTTTTTTATGCTCTGCTGGAATGGCATTTTCAAAAGGCTATATGGTAGTAAATGACTGTATATGTCAGTAAGGATTTGCTAGACAAATCAAATCTTCCTGACAAGTACATTTATTCATTACTATTTACTACACACTCCAGTTTGAAGGACAATTTTTGTGATCGGATCATTAACATTTACTGTCATTTTGGCAACATTTTCCAACTTTTCTCTTTACCTCCTTTTTTTCCTGTTGTATGCTTAGCAGCCTCTGCTTAACAGAAGTTTGCTTTACAAGGATTATATCACCAATGTGTTAAAACAGATTTTTTCCCCTGTCAGGCTGGTTTATTGCACAGAAGGTGTCTAAGTATTAAAGTAAATGTTAAATACAAAGTTCCCAAGTGTGACATTAAGAACCTACTACAGTTACAGCCTTGATAAACACAAGAGAATATTTTCTTATGAGATCACCACTTCTTGACGGGCATATTTACATATATTTTTTTTTTAGGCCAGATCCTCAGTAGATATAAATCAATACCTTGATCACAAACTGAAGGCTTGCCTCTGACATTGAGAAATACCATGCAATTATGTGGAGCTTGAATGTATTTTCCTTTTTTTTATTATTTATTTATTGTGACCTCATTTGAATAAAATCAATTTCAGTAAACTTTTACTTCGTAAAACTTAAATGAGGAAAATAAGGAGTTTTCCTGGTAGGAGCAATTTTTCCTTTATCTCATCAAGTGTAACATGAAAGAAGAGCTCATAAAATTGCTGGGTAAGTGCTAGAGATTGTGGGAAGCAGAGTTCAGGAATAAAAGCATGGTGCTAAGGCAGCTAGGACATCAGAAGAGAAGAACCAAGATCACAGTTATGAAGAACCTAGCTTCCTTCACCAAAAGGCACAGCACAATAGAATTACATCACTAGAATTTTTGGTAAATTTATTAATTGAGAAAAATACCCTGTCTCTAGGGTATTTCCAAGCTAAAACACCTTTATATAACAAGCTCACAGTTGATTTCCAAGTTAAAACCTTCTTATAATAAAGATCACAAAAAATATGCAAGTAGTCAAAGAAACCTCCCACGGTCAAAACTATCAGAAGTTCCTTTCACTTTGAAGTGTGGCACCTGACATGGTACAGAATGTTCAAGGTACCAATTTAAAGCCAGTGACACAATTTTCAAATGATCAAAACAAGGAAGGATTAAAGGGTATCTCAACGGCTTGCAAAATAAGTGGTGGGTCACCAGGATTTACCTAAGAATTGTGGTATCTTCAAAATAAGGTTGTGACATCTTCAAAATAAAACTAATTGCTAAAAAATCAAATAATAAAAATAAAATAAAATAAAATTAATAAATAAATACTATAAACACTGTTAATGCAACAGAGATCCAAATAGCAGACTGCATCCAATGCTGCTTTATTTCTCATCCGGGCTAACTGGAAAATACTGAGGCATTGAACAAAATGATAAAAATTTGGGGTGGAGAAGGAGAACTCGAAGGAATTACACCTTCATGTGAACTGCCACCTTGCTGGTTAAATTCTGATTGCCTATTAATCAGTACTAATTAAGTTTCAGAGTAAATTAAACACAAAATGAAAATTTGCCAATAAAATTGAAATAATGAAAATAATTTAACAGATTATATTTAACATATTTTTTTTACAAATCTTAATTTTTTAGGGTTTTTTTTAGAGGAAAGTCCAAACACTGACAAAACTGCCAGTTTTCCCTAAGCAGTCTAACACGGTTCCCCAACCAGCACTACAATCTGTCTGCTCACTTGGCTAGCTATAAGTAAATAACTTGGATGCACAGACAGCCCAACCCACCTGTTGTCCCCAGGATGGCTATGGGGAGACCTTGGGAAACTGGGAGTCCTGACAGCCATGGCTTGAGCCAGAGTTTCTGGTCAATGGAAATTACTTTCAAGACAAACAAGAAGTCTGCTTGGAAAATTGGTTAAAACCGTGCTGCTCCTGAGAAACATTTTAATTGTGACAAAATGCCATGGAGAAGTTTCACCTGAAGTATTTTTACTGTTTCTCATTAGAGCAGCTTGAGTTTCCTATTTCCAGATGAGCTTGTAAGCAGGTCCATTAGGGAGATCATCCTCCAACTGGTAGACCTGGTGTAGAGTCAGGCAGAGAAGACACAAAGAACCCTGGGTTGTCTGTTTTTCATTTTCTTTCCTTACAATTGCATTTTGAATGTGAAAGCTTTTCTCCATTTTCTTGAAGCAACCCCCACAAGTTATAAGCCTTTTTTTTTTTTTTTATAAGCCTCATTTGCTGCTGCACTTTGCAGTGTTGTCAACTTCGCCTCTCCCTCAGATTAACCCAATACCAGACTGTACAACCAGGCATGTGGTGTTGTGAGTAGTGTTGCTGTAAATACATTAGTCAGAGATTCATAAAGGAGGAAATATAACTGAACAGGTCAGAGAAAGCAAATGCTGGATGCTAACTTAATTTACACAATGTAAAACACCACCAATGAAATTTAAACCAAAGGTAAATAAGAAGAACTCCATAGACTGTGAAAAAAAAAATATCCCAAGGTGATACAATATTATAATAAAAAATTAACATAATATTCTGGATGAAAAATTAACCATGTGTGATCTGGTAAGACTGTCCTTAAAATTACTTTAGCCCAATGAGGTCATGGTTGCCTTTTTGAATTATTCATCCTTCATCCTGCCTTTCAGTCTTACAATTCTCTGTTTGAGAATACAATGCAAAAATTTGTGTGAATATCTGGTGCTGCACAGACCTTTCAAAAGAGACATAGTATTTTGCCCTTCACCTGTAAGCACAGGAACACAGCATTGGAACACTGACCTTACCAAGCTGTCGGCTCTCGATTTCTCAGAGTTTCAGTAATCCTAGGTAGGGTAGCTTATTTTTTCTTAGATAAAAGTTATTTTGTTTGAACTGGAAAGGGATTTGCTGTGGAGCTGTTTAAAAACAAACAAGCATAACATATTGGCAGAGATATATACAAAAGATTCCTGCATACTGCATCTAGGGTGGTGTCTGGGAATTCAGTGTGAATCCCTCTTAATAAACTTTAGCTTCCCAGATTTATGCATAGATAGAAAACCTTGTTTGTGTTGGTCTGATCTTTGTTTCTAGGCATACCCGCAATATAAGCAGACTTGGGAACCATGCCGTACACAGGGTTTTATTGTGGTTTCTTTTTTATTACTCCATATCAGCACCAGAATATTAACATCAAAAATATAGTAGTGCTTTTAAGTCTTATCTTGCTAACCTTATCTTGGAAGTGCACAGGATGTGGGCTATATCACTGCTATTTAAAAGGCAAAAAGGATACAAGGGCTATCTGCCTTCACAAGCTTACTGTTTGTTCCACTGAAGAAGTGAAGAAAAGAAAGAAAGGTGATAACATCTAGGGGGGGGGGAAACCCTACAAGCAGACTATCTTTGACTTCTCAAGGATATTAAAATCTCACAGTTTTGTTTCCTGTTCCATGGGTTGTGCATCATGTAGTCCCACAAATCTTGGAAATTAGAGAGATGCAGGATCTGTTGTACTTGCTTACTTCCAGGCAGTTGCTATTTACCATCAGGCCAGGCAGCTCCATCTGTTGTGTTTGAACAAGTCCTAGAAACTCCACACGCTGATTTTAGAGCTGTGCCATTTTCCCAGTCCCCACCATCATCTTATATCAGGTTCCTTCTTCTATCAAAACCTGGGAGAAGAAAAAAGGCACGTAAAACATAAGTATCCACCTCAGGCAGAAACATAGGAACTTATGACATGTCTGAGCTCCTGCCTATGGTGTGCTGCAGAACTAGTCATAAAAATAACTGTTCCCTGCAGGTGTTCCTGTATCAAAAATGGCAAGTGCAAATAACAGAGACTTTGCAAGTTGGAAAATTAAGTTGCTCATCTTTGCAATTATTATTCCTTAAGATAATTAGGTTTTTAATCATAGATTGGAAGAGGTCGGGGAGAAGGGACAAATAAAAGTAATCTTCCAAACAAAGTGCCAGTGGCAGTTAAGTCAATCCAAACTGTGACTATCCAGCAAAGGCATATCTACCCAAGAGATAACGGGAACTCCAGACCTTTCTTTCCCCACTTTTTCTCTCACAGTTTCTGTCTCTTACAGTTTAAATTTACCTTCTCTTTTAGAAAATACATGACAGCAGAACATCCAGCTGGATGGAAATGGAAAATTCAATAGCTTTTGTGATTTAAATCAATACGATTTAACAGGTGGTTGTTTTGCTATTCACATTTGAAAAATCACTGTAATTATAATTCTACCATAATGAAGTGTTCTTTACATTCACAGTCTTTGACAATCCTTCCTTAATTGCTAACCTTCCTCATATTTCTGGTAGTAATAGATCTCTGAGAATCCTCTCCCACTCATGGGAAAGTTTCTTGGCCTACCTTAACACAGCATTGCATCAGATTTCCAGGAGCTACCGTCCTTAATACTTGAGGTCTTTGTGGATGTTGCCGCTGGTGACAAATCCACTGGTTTACAGTCTACAAAGCTCACAGTGGTAAGTCAGGCTTTAGCCTTCTGACCATATTTAAAGCTGAAGCTAACAAGAAGTGAGAAGAAAAAGTAACAACAACCATTCTTCTAAAAAAATCACTTAGGTGAAAAAAATATTTTGTTTACCATGCTTTATTCTGCAGTTATATTATTAATGCTCAGGCCTTCTTATAAGTTCAGGATCTACAGGTTAAAATGCTATTTGAGATGACTTTAAGTTATGGTCCTACAAATTAAAAAGCTTATATAATCTGGGGTGACACAAGGACCATGCAAAGAAATGTGCTTGGATGTGTCCTTCTGTGGTGCTGTGCTCCTCTGTTCTGCCATTTTGGCCTAATATGAAAACAGGAATTGGTCTGATTGAAATGTGGTGTTGAGGACCAGTAATTAATATTCCACCCCACCCACTCCCTTTCCACCCTTCACACATCATTTTGACTCATCTTAAATGTCAGAAATGTAAGTCTGAACATTTTGGGGAGGTTTGGGGTGATTTTCTAAAATATAAAGGACTGTAACTTGTATATGACATGTTTTGGCAACCTTGAGTCCAGATGTAGCCAATTTCCACCGTGTCTTTTAATTTAATTAAAGGGCTGAAAATAATGAAGTTTAAAAACAAGGTTGTTGATAGCCTGGTAAAAAGTTTTCCAAAAGACAATCAGAGCCGTATCATGCCCCTACAGTATGGTACACTAACTACATGGCTTTTTTCCCCACCCCCCATCCTCCTCACTCCCCCAAGTACAGTCTCTCAGTAGCAAGATGAAGGCTTCCACCCTCCTGATCTGTGGAGGGTGTAGTGTCAACTGTTTGTAGATCGAGCATCCCTACCAGCATACACAGCCACAAATCACTGCAACAGCCTGGAAAAAATTACGCTTTCCTTTTCTATCAATGGGGTTGCTGTAAGCTCCAAAACTGGGGTAGTGTGAGTGGCATCTTGTCAATTTTCTTGTTATTTTCTGCTTTATTCATCTACCTTATTTTCCATACTTTATAAACAGGTTAGTTGAATAATTTTGTACTCTTCTGTTTTTCTGTTCTAGAATATTATAAACACAAAATTCCCCCTTGAATTCACTCTAGTACCAGATTTTGTTAATCAATACTAGATTTCAGTGTAACTGAAGGCAATTTGACCTAAAATGCAATATTGAAGTTTAGGACCCAGGTCTTTCTCAAACACAGATACTTATTAGAAGACAAACAGGCTTGCATATATCTTTGAGTTCTTCCTTTTCAAAGAACCATGTGGCTTCTAAACATATCCATGGGTTAATTTCTAAACCCAGGGTTACAATAATTTTATGTACAAATAAGGCTTTGTTTGCTTAATAAACTAAACAAATGGTTTCTTTATTTTGTTCAACCTTTTAGAGATAATTTTTCTACTGCCTTCCAGTGAAGTGATTACTTATTCATTTTGACTGTGTTTACTGCACCATCAAGTATTATTTTCCTTCTATCAGGCTTATTTTGAGATTAACCTGTGGGTTTGGTGTTTGATCAGAAAACCTTCTACCTGGGGAGTCCAACAGTGTCTGAGTCCTAAATGACTGGTTTAAGCCTTCCTGTCTTTCCAGTTTATAAAAGAAGGATAATAAGCACTTCACAAACAGGGCTCCTGTGAGGATTCATCAGTTAATATTTGAAGACAAGCATGCTGATGATTTAGCATTTACCTATATGAATGTGTGACTTTGGAGTTTAAGTTTCATTGCTGCATTTTCTGTCAACAGAATTACTAACAGGTGAAGGGATATCTCACACAAGATGTTCTCCAGTAAATGCATCCTCTGGCATGCATGATACTACTTAAGCACCCACAATTTCTTCAGCTTCACAGCAAGACCTCTAGCTTTGCTGGTGAAGGTAATAGCACGTTGTACACTTTAACCTGCACTCAAACACTTAGCTTTAACTGGTTCAGAAGCTGTTAGGTGCAAATGAGGTGTAAAAGAATACCCCAGCAGATGTACACATGTAGGGCCTAATTAAAGACTTCAGGGGGTACCAGATCAGGACACGACAGGCTTTTATGTAGTAATTTGGTCTTTGTATGAGAAAATTTATGAGTTCAGCAACGTAATAGATGTCAATCTGCATATCTGTGAGACTATTGCAACCTGTAGCTGAAGTTCACTTACACATACAGCTGCGGTCAATAAATGCATAAACAAATTAGATCAATTATTTCAAGTTGCTGTAACCAACCTTCCTTCCTGAGAACTAGCAATTAATGAATGAAATGGATTAGCGAGCAAGGTAAGGAGTAAAGACTTGCTGAACAGGTAGAGCAGCACACATCTGTAACGTTGTCGAGAATCAGCAGAAGAAGCAATGCTATTTTTAAGAGCGCTGCAGTGTCTTACTCTGCCTGGATCTTCCCTTATTTTCTTAGTCCTCTTTCTCTTTCCTTCTTTTTTTTTAATTTTTTTTTTTTTACCTTGCTTCTAATTTTAACTGAACAACAAATATCCCTCAGCCAAGTGAAATCTCTATATTCTAAGAATGTCAGGGTGTCAGAGGAACTCAGAAAGGTGTTACTTACAAAAGTTATTTGAATCAGATATTCATCCTCACTCTCCTTTCCTTATTCCTATGCTCTTCTGCAAGGTACCAGTGTATTCATTCCCATTCTTATCCAGCTTCTATAGGATGGGCTTTGCAATGATGATTATTTCATTTTAGTACACTTTTTGAATCAACTATTCCTTTTTCTCCTGTTCTTTCTGGGGTTTATTTTCTTCTTATGTCAGTTTTTAAGAAAGAACTTTTTTTTTCTGACACTGACTTAAGATTTGTTTCAATGGCCTCAACTTTTGTACAATGTCCCAGCAGTGTTTAAATTAAATGCTATAAATTGACTGTCCATCATAAAGCTGCTAGGAAAAAATCATAAATCAAATTAACACCAAGCTTCACAAATGGAAATCATAAACTATGATCATGTCTATATGTATGAGCATTCACACAACAGTTATTAAATTCCTGAAATTCTATCCCAAAAAAGAATGTAATCACAATCTCTAGCTTTGTTTCTTGGAATTTTTTTCCCCCTTTGTTTCATTCAAGATCCAGGTTTGGAACTTGGCAGCAATATTCCATGGTAGGCTATTACTGGTAATGCTATGTTGAATGACATCTGGGATGAAATAATTCAGATTTGATTACTGCTACAGTGTATTATTCCCAGAAGCAGGAGGGAATTGTGTACACTCTCGGTCATGGACGAAATCCCAGCCTAAGCTGAAACTCCCGAATCAACAAAAAATTATGCAGAATCAAGTATGTTACACAGTTAAATGAAGTATCTTTGATCTAACAATGTGCTGCTTGTGCTTAAAGAAAGAAAAGTTCTGCTAGTTCTATGTTATGGACTGCTTAAAAATAGAGATGTGTGCACTGCCATATATTTTCTGTAACACAGATCTGATTGAGATCTGTAATAAATTTTGGGTCCAATTTCTGCTACCCAGAACCTTTTAGAATTCACCAGAGGGTGATTTTGGCAGCCTGTCAGCAGGAAAACAAGAGAATGAGTTGGGAAACATTCATAAAAGTTGAAAACAACAGCTTTTGAAGCATTTGAATTATCATTCACATGCATGCGAAGAGGCTGCCAGATGAGAAAATAAGAAAAAAAGGCTGATGGAGGATAACAGAAGACCAGAAAAGAGACATTGGAAATTATATTCCAGAAACCTGATGTGAATTTAAACTGTTGTCTTTTTTCTAAGCTCTTTCTAGGTGGCATCTCTCTCAAACCCAGAAAAGGAGTCCTTATGCCCTGTATCCACATAACACACACTGTGCTTGAACACCCACATTGGAACAGATTCCCATCGTGTCTGCTTCAGCTGAGAAAATCATTAGGTCTCAACCGAGAGAGGAGGAAGATCATAATCGTCACTCAAAAAGACAAGTCAAACAGTAAGGAAGGCAGCTACAGCCACTATGACCAGCTAACTTCTGCTTGGCAAGGAGACGGAGGAACTGCTGGTACCCCATTGTGACAAGTGCCTACGCCTTCCGTCTTATCTTCTTTGTTACCACATACAGAAGAAACATGTTCCACACTATGAGCAATACAAATGAGATGCTAAAAGAGGAACATGCTTTGTAGCAGGCTGTTCTCAAACTGCAAATTTTCAAGCATTCTGTCCTTCTCTTTACTGAAAAGCCTAACCCCCCCCAAAAAAAAACGAACATGTTTTTGCTGTTTTCCTCCCTCCTTATTTTGCTCTCCCTCCTCATTTTTTTCCTAATTACTATTACTAAGGAAATAAAAAACCAAAACAAAACAAAAAACTATTAAAAAAGTGCCAGAATACAAGGAAAATTATGCAGAAAAACTAAAACCAGATTTTCCTCTGCTGAATAGTTTTTTGCTCAGTAAGTGTTGGTTGCCTGTACACACCCAACATGTCAATACACCAGGAAAAATAGAGTACATATGAATATAAACTCTTGGTATCCCTGGCAAGGACAAAATTCTGAAAAATATTCAAAAATTATCTCAAAAGCCATATCTATAACTTTTGTATAAATATATACATTTACATTTCAGTGTGTTATTCAAGCAAGCTGAATGGAATGCACACAGATATAGTATACTGATTTCTCAAAAGAAAATGCACAATCTGTCAGGGCAAAGGATTTTCAGCCTAAAAAGACACTTTTTATCACAGAGAAACAAAAACCACTCAGAAAGTTATTGAAGAGGCACAAGGTAAGGACTTGAGGTACATTTGCAGAAGAAAACTCAAAACTATTGGCTTGCATAGCGCTTGGATTCAGTATTTCTCCCTGTGGCATATTAGAGGCCTTTAATGACAAAATAGATATATTTACAGTTCTTTTAAAGCTTATTTACTCCATGTTAAAGTAGTAAAAATACCTTAGTCTATGTAAAAATAAGCCTTACATATCTGAGGTAAATGACCTCGGGACCTTCTCCAGAATAGCACAAATTAAAAGATTCCAGATTTTTAAATATGTTTCTTAAATCTCTGACGTTTTTAGCCCCACAGGAGTTCCTGCACCGGCTGTGAGGCAGCGTAGGTGTCTAGTTTGGAAGGTGTGGCAGCATCAATATTGTTGGTCTAGAGGTCTTCAAAATCCCAGAGCCGTGCATGGGAAATTATTAACTTTTCAACCTTTACCTTCATCTTACATTTCGATAAGAAATCAGCTAACCACATGTAGTACACAAATAAGAGAAAAGCCAAAAACAGAGTTTAAAATTTTCTGTGTTTTATTTTTGAAAATTCATTGATAGTTTTCTTTAACCTGAACTCTCAGAGACGGGAGTGATTTGACATGCACATGCCCTTGCAACCTTGGTGGCTGCACTGGCTCCCGGTCTAAGAGCAACTTAGCTTTGCTTTACTGGCTCGGGTGCAGCTAATTCCTGCCAGTGTGTTATGGTGTGCAACCTGTCACTGACTGCCATGAGGCTGCTGATGTCTTCTCCACCATCAGTTCTGCACTGTGGATCAACATCCAACCTGGAGGAGGCTGAATGGGTACAAGGGGAAATGGACTTACCCACAAGCAGGAGTCAGAGACAAAACAGAGCATTAAGCACCTGTAAGATACTGCAAAGTCTCAGGGTTGCATTGCTGTTACCTTTCTTAATTTTTTTTTTTTGTTGTTTGGCTTTTGTGATGAAAAATCTTAGATGTTAAGGAAAAATATCAGGATTTTAACATGGGAAGTTCCACTTTTGTTGACACTAGTTTTCCCCCACCAAAAAAACCAAACCAAACCAAAACAAACCAAAACAAACAAACACCACCCCCACCCAAAAAAAAAAAACCCACCAAAAAAAAAAAACAAAAAAAAAAAACCCAAAGCCAAAGAAACCACCAAACCCAACAACTGCACCCAACAACTGCTCTGGGGATTTCTTTGTAGTGCTGTCATCAGGGCCTGGTTGTGTGGCGTATTGTATCCCTCAGATACCAGCTAGAGAGAGCTAAGTGCAATAAAGATTTCTGTTCATATTTCTAAATGTCATGGTTCAGTATATTTACTTGTGTTAATGGTGATCAATTCATGTATTATCTGTTAGATGCTCCTGACATACACTGGACAGAAATTTTAAAAATAAAAACCTAAACCCTTAAATATTAAATTCTTAATATGCACAATTTCATCCTCAGAGTTCAGGACCAAAGGAAACCATCTTCAAAAGATAGTGGTTTTACCATTACATGTACAGTTCTTATTTCTGCTGCTAAAATTACAGACCTGCTGTCTTACTATTAAAAAAATGCATGTGTACAATGCTGTTTGTACAAACTTGTGTTCTGGAAAGCATATCCTCTGTACAAGATTTCACACTAGACTCTTAACTACATCCAAATGGAGGTCTTGATCATACTACTATGTTTTGTGACCTAATTATTTCAAAACACTCCAAAAATTAAACCAGAAAAAAATGGTTTTAAAATACAGCTAAAATACTTAAATTACCTTATCTTTCTTCCCTAAATAAGCATGCCATGAAAACATCACAGTCTGCTGGATCAAAACTAATAATCTTTTCCTTCATGTTTTCAGAAGAATTTTGTTGACTAATAGAAAATAGATAGAAATAAACTTATATCAAATTATTTGTTCATTTCTTCCAACTTTCAGAATCAAGGAGGAAAGAAGAGGAAGCTTTTAATGACCCCTCTTTTAAGAACAGAAATGCTGAAGTAGCAAAAGAAAGATGATTTTCACGACAGCTCTAGCCTGCTTGAAACCATGGAGAAGTATTTTGCCAAAATCCTGATAAGCAAAGGGATGGCTTCAGATAAGCTTTTTGTGGGACTTGATTCATCACTGTATAGGTAGCTCCAGGCCTATATTAATTCCACAGTAATTGTGGGAGTGTTGTATAGGTATAATACAGTTGCTACGACAGTAATGTGTCAACGTTCTGGTTTATTCTTTGAACTGCAGAATGTTCATCCATAACTTGTTCTGAAACAGGACCTATGATCAAATTTCTGAAATTATTTTTCTTATTATTTTTCTTTTTCTCTTGTTTTCTTGGTTTGTTTTTGCTTTTTTTTCTTCTTTTCTTTCTTTTTGGACTGTCATGATCAACCGAGTTTTGCTTGTAAAGCTGAAATGACCAGATTTCATACTCTATTTATCTTTAATGCAGGCAGTGAGACAAAGTTAACAAAAATTAGTATCTAGCATTACACTCGATCCTAAAGAATGCAGGTCAGTAATATTAAAAATCACTTTAGCGGGCGGGTGCTTAAGTGAGACACCCAGTAAGAGTCTGAAATCAGACCAGAAACACCTCAACAAGCTGTAAGTTTCTCTTAACTTTTATCAGGGAAAAATTGTGTATACTTCATTAACTTAAATAGAATTAGATCCAGACAGTGAAATGTATCCAGTGACATTAGTATATCAACAGTACTTGAAAAAGGCATTCATAATGTTAAAAATTTTGTTTACTCCTTTTGCTAACAATAATCTACTGAAGTTTTGTCATCTGCTTATATTAAACACTCTTCATTTTTAAACAAGAAATCCAGGGCATATAATTTTAAAAATTTGCAGTAATGACTAACTAATCTTGACAAAGTAAGCATAAAAGCATGATACTTTTGGTGATATAGACCTTTTTATTGTTTCTCCAAGTGCAGAGAGAGCCAAGAAATAACAGTGACTGTAAAAGTAAGAACTATAAAGATAAAGTTCAGTTTTCTTGTCAGGATACTTGAATTAAATGTGCTGCTAGGTTGAACAATAATAAGGATAATAATAATAATGACAACAACAATAATAATAATTATAACAACAGTAATGTCACTGGTGTAAATGGACATAGCTCTAACATTTATACCAGACAGCATTAGCAAGACTTCATGTCAAAAAATGTATGATTTTTCAAAAATATATATTGATGGCTGTGTAATACTGAAATTATAATGCCTTGTTGTTCTGGAAACACTGAGATTTCATGGAACCACTAAGATAACTGTATTTTCTCCAAAAGGGATGACTGAGTCTTTCAGCCCAAACAGAGGTGAAATAATTTCATTTGGTGACACGGAAACTGTCTCATAAGCAGCAATCCCATCTCCCAGCACTCCCAGCCCCACTCCCTTCCCAGGCATGTTTGCTGCCTGATACATCCTGTTCTGTTTTAGCCTTGTTCCCCTGTTATCCCTGCTGAACTCATCTTCCCTGCTGTCAGGTTAGCTCTATTTAAGGGAACAGTGAAAGATGCAGTACTATGTCCACATTGAAGGAGGGAATCCCTTTTCTGCAGCCACCAAAGTGGCATGTCCACCCCCCCTCCTGCCCCATTATTACTTACCAGAAGGGACACACTTGCCTCCTGGCGTAAATGGCTGTGCAGCCTGTGTGAAGTGCCAGTGGGACCACTCATTACCTTCTGAATCACTACAAAATGCATTGACAGAACTACAGGATTTTCTTAAAATAATTGATGTGCACATTGGTTTATTTATGAGAATACAAAAATCATAAGAAAAATTGAAATTCAGAAAGCTGAGAAAGAGAAATAGAGAGGGAGATCTCATGATTGCATTCACTATAAATAAAGAGATATTATTTAGCTGTCAGTTTTAATTAAGGCACACATTTCTTCTCTATATCATCAGATTTACAGGCACATCCATTCAGCATGGATCAATCATTTACTCTGTGGACAATCTTCACAACTGCATTTGATAAGAAAACATTTAGTTGAACAGAGTGAATTATAAAATATGGAATATATATACCATGTATCAACTCTGGGTAAGGGAAAAAATATTTTCAGTTATTGATAAAGACAGTCTCATTCATTTTCATATCTTTCCTGTGTATGTAAGCATACAAACCAGCATGCTTGGCCATATAATATTAATTTTTTAAAAATATGGTGAAATGGATATCTGCTAATACAACTTCCAATAAAACTTATTAGAAAGCAGCTATGGTAAAGAGTAAAAAAAGCATTAAAATTTTAATCTTGCTATTATAGTGTCAAATCTGGTCAAAATATAGCTTGGGAATAACCAGGATAGCCAGTTTAGGTCACAGAACCAAGTGAAGTTCATGGAAACTCTAGGATCACTGTAACTGGGAAATATTATATGATTTCTTTTAAAAAAAAGTCTTTTTTAATAATAGGTATTTTTGCAGCCTTTATGATTCTTGAAACTCTTCCATTGAATATCCCTTCCCTTCCCTTCCCTTCCCTTCCCTTCCCTTCCCTTCCCTTCCCTTCCCTTCCCTTCCCTTCCCTTCCCTTCCCTTCCCGTGATATTGTATACATTACTAAGTTCTGCTAATGAAGTCTGTGTGATTCAGCAAAGGTTTTTAAATTTTTAAAATTTAAATTTTAAATTTCAAAATTTAAAAATTAAAGGCAAAATAAACCCAAGGTTTTTATTTTACTGTTGCCTTTTTCTGAAAAAAAAAAAATCTATTTTGAAATTTTATAGGAAAGTTGTTTGAAAATGTTGCTGTCAGTTCTAATATCAGGTCTGTGCCTTTGGTAGTAAATATGGCAATTCACATAGCAGCACATTTTTTCTTCTGCCAACAGAATTTGTTTTGTTTTGCCACTATTTCAGTAACCATAAGAGTTTTCATGTAGACAACTGGAGCACTTTGGGATTGACTAGAACTGCTCGGGAAACCTCTAGAGAACTCATGGGTCTGCTGAACACTTGGTTGCCTTTCCTGTGCTCTGTGCTTACTGTGGTGCGGATGGTAAAAGGGAAGAAAATCAAGAAACTAATGTATGAGGGGCCTGACTGCCGTGGTCTGAGGAATCCAAGTAGGACTGCACAGCTATTTTTCTTCTCTGATTTTCTGTTCTCATGGAGTTCCGATGTTTATACTGCCAGCTAGAGCGATCAAGTGCCAAAAAAAAGGATTCTGTAAATCTTTTAACGCAGATGAAAAGCAGCATGTTATTTATAGAGATGAAGAAAGTCTGCCTTGCCCTTTTCCATCTTGAATTGTGAGATACACCAATGCAACACGCTCTGCTCTTGTGCAGTACCTTTCTCAGTATTTCACCACATGTAGTTTTACTTTTGGGTTGGAGAAGTCTGTCTCAGTAACAATTCTGAAAGAAAAGAATAAATGTGGTAAATGTTTGCTTCATGAACAGCCTTCTGCCCCAAGCAGCACCCACTGTCTGTTTCTTCCCCACCCCTTCCACCCTCAGTGCAGAAAACCATAGCCCCAGGTACCACTGCTGGGGCAAGATGGGTATGAAAAAGACAGCTACCAAAGGATTAGCTAGGAGGCAGATTTTATTTATCCTGGAACCAGTCTCCTCTTTCTTAACCACAGTCCATCTTTTAAGTCAGCTCTGGAAATCAATACAGAATTCCAGTGGGAGAAGCACCACTCTCCCAGTGCTCTTCCTACCAGGATTGTGAAACTTCTGATATTGTTTATTGTATAATACCAACATGAAAAAGGTTAGCTTGCTTTATAAATAGTGCCTTTTATCGCCACCCAGAAGAGGACACTAATTTGCATACTTCCCCAAGTTTTATGGGAGCGCTACCTTAACTGCTTCAGAAGCACATTCATGAAGCCATTCCCTTCACTCTGGTACAGCTCACAGCCGCATGATATAATAAAAAGTCAGTCTGGGGTAAAGGGTTACCATAACTTAGGATCACATTTTGGGCAATCAGCTCATCCATTCCCTCCAGCATTTACGCGTAAACTTAAACCTGTCACATGCAGAGAACATTGCCACATTTCAGCAAAGGCTTATTAACCACTATTCTTCATAAGTTTAAATTAAAAGACAGACTTACTCAAGTTCTTTCTTCACCTTTTTGAGGATGCAGTTTCCTGCAGTCAGACATGTTTATTGGCTACACCATGCCAGCTTCAGGTAACGCTGCTGCTATTTGTTACATTTGCAGCCACTTTTTAATGTGGTATCTTAAATACCAAATGCATGCATTTAGTTCATCTGAAAATAAAACTCAAGGGACACAGAGTAATGATAAATGAAATTGTGTCAAGTGGAAGAGGTATCTAGTCAGCACCAAAGGAATTAAAGTTTGTCTCTGCATTATTTAATTAACAGTCTGCAGGAGGGGTTAATAAATGTTACCAATATTAGCAGTTCATATGAGCTATTAAGAAGAAGCAATCCATCCTGCGATCTGTAAAGAGGACTGGAAGGCAGAAAGCTCAGCACTCTCTCCCTGGCCTTGCCAGAGAATCCGTGTGCAGTTCTAAGCATATCTCTTTTGTCGCATCTTCTAAACTGTCCAGTCACTCAGATATCCGTGTTTTGGTTCTAGGGTCCAAATAAATCTTACACTGAGCTTTCAGAGACACTGAGCATCCACTGCAACTGATGTTCCAGCAAAGTAAGCTAGCCTGAGCTCGCAAAAGTTGTACTGAGAAACAGCTTCTGCCTTGAATACAGTGTCAGTCCAGGATGATGCAGTCAACAGGATCACCTTCTCTTCACCACAGGGAATGAGGGTATCCAGGGCTCCTGCTGAAACAGGTCACCTACACCAGCTGTGCACACCATTGGTGCTAAGTCACTGAGCAAGTTGGAAAGAGCATGTTTAGCTGTGTTTCCTCTGGATTATTAATGTAGCTGTGCTAAGAAATTAATAACATTTCATCAGTGGTGGTCTCAAACTGCTGTGCCAGAAAGGTCAACTACATAAAGAATTAAAAGCAAAAAGCAACAAAAACCTACACAGCACTCAAGGAACCAACCAAAAATCCCAATGTTCCAAAGAAATTCCATTGCCATCTAATTTTTAACGACAGGTACAAGCATATTAGTTTGACTGTATTTACTTTTAATATTTTTTCCTGTAATTGTAGTACTGCATCGTTGGATTTTTTTTCCCCTGTTCATATTTTACTTGATATTTGGAGTGTTCCAAAGGGACATTTAAAACTGCAAAGGACATTATTGTGCAGAA
Organism: Falco rusticolus; assembly: GCF_015220075.1. NCBI lineage: Eukaryota > Metazoa > Chordata > Aves > Falconiformes > Falconidae > Falco > Falco rusticolus. The sequence goes on from NC_051189.1 coordinate 88,318,298, forward strand.
TGATTCTCTAACACATTTAGATGCCCTCTTCCTGTTCATTTCAATGAATGGTGCCATAAAAATAACCCTGGTATCTCTGACAAGTTTTGAAACTGCATTTTCACAATGCTTCAAGAACAGAGTGTGTTCATATTGGTGTTTTAGTCCATATCAGGAGTGTGCTTTTGAAGCAAGTAGCTCGATCATTCCCACGTACCACATAATTTGTTTCATACTGTGTGGCAGTCTAAGACTGCATGAACAAAATCCTTTTTGGATTAAATTAAACTCAAAGATGACCACCAAGAGCACAACTAACCTGGTCCAAATGCTGGTGGGGTTTTAGACCATGGGACTACCCTACATTTAGCCTGAAATAACATTCCTTCCCTATAAAATGTGTAGTATAGACCTTGAATTCTATACACTAACAGGTTCCTTCAGAGATCCAATTCATAAAGATGCAGGTCAAGACCGCTAGGACAGGAAAGTATTGACACAGCTCAGAGGAAAAAAAAAGCAAAGGAAAAAAAGAGATCTTTAGAACAACTTTAGGAACTAACCAGCAGCAAGTAAAATCTTCGCTTCCTCAAATTTCATGGACACAAAACAGCAAGTCCTCCCAAAGCCACATAGTAACCCAGTACATAATATTTGCAAGAACATCTGCTGCACAAAGTAATTGAAGTGCATTTTTTAAGCCACAGATACATCTGAAAACACTCTCACTAAGATCCTGCTGTCAAAGAAGCTTGCCTGACTAACACTGATTTCAAGCAGACCCTCTACCACAAAACTGCATTACCAGTTCCTAAATCTGTGTAACTCTGTGGAGGTGCATCTTTTTTGCCATCTGAGTGCTGTGCATAAATGCATGCAGGTACTGGACACCAAAAAAGAGGTCCAATCCTTTCCAACAGTACTGAGTTCAACAGATTTTTAAAAGTGCAATGTCGTCAGGTTATTTAGCATCTGTTTTCCTACTAGACAAGATTTAAATGGCATGTTTATTTAAAACAGAGATCTGCAGTAACAGACCAAAGCTACAAACAGCTTAAATGAAAAATAAATTACTAAGTCTGCTGCTAATAATTCATCTTTGCAAGCATTTGAGGTTCACTAATTAGCCTTGAAAGTCTGTCCCTGATCTGGCATGATCAGGGGAAGTCTCAGAGTTCTGTTTTAGCTTTATGCCATTGTTGACTGTAAATACTAGAGGTGCAGAGCAGACTTTTAGCCCACGCTGGGCAGGGTCTCTCTCCATCTCAATTTCTTCAGCTTTTTCTCTGCTATAACTGGGCATGGAAGACCTCATGGTAATGTGGAGGATTAAGACATCTCCTTTCTTTGTCAGCCTTAGAATATCTTGATTAACATTTCAATCACATCTCATAATTAGCATATTCCCAGGAGATTTCAGGCTGCTTTTCTTTTTCAGAAGCCTCTAAAGATGCACAAATAAAATCGCACATTTTGTATACCATATTGTAGGGAATATAAGTACAATGTTCTTCACAGTGAACTTACTGCTATTTGCTGTCAATGAACACCATTCATAGGAAAATACTAGTATAAAAGGTGACTTGTGGAATGGAGTGCTTGTGCTAAGTCACACCTTCTTTCCTGAAAACATGTCTTTTATTTTAGGATATAATCATATGGAACATATATACTGGTAAACTAAATGGTGCTCTTCAGAATGCCATTGTTCATATTCTATTAATAACTGAATAGTCATTAGCATAGTTTTGGCCCAACAAATGAAGCCTTTCCTAAACATTTCTTGGGCGTAAATTGGGAGTCAACAAAAAGCAAGGACTGTTCTCCACTTGTCCCCTGTTGGAAGCTTAGTTGTTAGTAGCCCACGTTTAGGACAAGAGAACTTAACAATAGGAAGGGGTCCAGACTAGGCCAGCTAACCTGAGAAGAAGAAAACAAGCCCTACCACTGTTCATTTTACTAGCATATATGTAGCCACAACATCCCAGCATTTTTTTTAGTGCAAATAAGGTCAGTAAATGACTCAAGAATGTATCTGAACATCATCTTTTGCATGACTAAGAAGCTTTCAACTGAAGAAGCTATTTTTTTAGTTTACAGTGTGACCTCTGTATTTAACTCAGGTAGTTTCCTTCCTGAGTAGAGGTTGTAGAAAGAGAAGATCACGGTTGGTGCCCTTCTATCATCTGTTGAAGCTAACCTCAGATGCACTTGTAGCCACAGGTGCACTTGAAGCATCTGATACTGGATGAAAGCTTACCTGTTCAACACCACAGCACCTTGCAATAACAGTTTCTCTGCAACAAAACCCTGGAGAAAGTGTTCTGGAAAGACATAAAAGTTGTCTTTGAGCAGTTTACAGAAAGTTTGCTACAGAAAGACTCTTAATCCTGTGATATTGATCTGGAAGCTGTAGGAGAAACTTTCTAATAAAAAAAAAATGAAGTAAAAAAAAAGTAAAAAAGAGGAGAAATTGCACAAAAAAATAGGTTATTCTGCTCTTATATTTTCAAATTATTGTCCAGTTTTTATTATATAATTCCTATTAATACCAGTAGGTTTTGTGATATGCAGGTAAATCCTTGTGAAAAACTTTATAAATATTTACAAATGCCAAATGACTGGATATTAGATAGGAAACAACTAACTTCTGTCCCCCAACCTACTTTTCCCCAGAAGTAGATATTTTTAAAAAAGTAAATCTTAAAATGTTAAAAAAATAAATTTTTGTAATTGTATGCAACCTTTCCTCTTATTTTATTGTCCTGGTCCTGTATTTGTGATTTAAATACACTGCAGTAGAAAATGTAGGATTATCACAACAGATCTGTGTGAGAAGGAGATTAATTTTGAACCAAAATGAAGACTGTCCCTTGCTAGGACAAATCAGATGCTTGAGGCAGAGTCCTGGCTACCTGTAGATATGGGTTTGGCACAGCAGACAAAAGAAGAAAGAGCATGGCTGTTGCAGAAAGTAAGCAGAAGCAGCAAACAAACAAGCCATACTGGTGAAACAGCAATAGATGTGCCATAAAAGAAGAAGAAGCAGACTCCTGTCCATGAACAGATGCTGAAACAGAAATTAACTTTGCAGCAAAGCCAAACAATGCCAAAACTGCAGTCCTGTGGATGAAAGGGCAGAAATCCAAACGAAATCAGCATCTCATTCTGATCCACCCACTGCTCATACAAAGTACCGATAAGGGGGCATTGCCTATCAGACTTATAGTTTATCATAATGGGCTTAAAATGCAAATACTGGAGTATCATTATGCATTTGGGCTCCAATATCCACAATCTCAGCTGCTACACTTTGGTGCATGACATCCCCTGTTGACTATGTACATTTATATATGCATATATATACATATATACACACACCCCCCTATTTATTCACCAAAGAAATCAGAGGGACTGGATTCTGTTTGTTATAGTCTCAAGAAACATCTGCTCTTCTCTGGGCCTTCAAACAGATATTTTCGTTTGCATTTTCATAAGATACAGGGTAGAACACTAGTCACGTTAAAGTCATTGAGAGAATTCCCACCAGCTTCAGTGATATCCAGCTTCAGTGATATTACAGTTTGACTTCCCATATCTTTCAGGCCTGCCACAAATCTTGCACAGTCACTGGTCTTTGCTTAAGTTTTTTTTCACCACCTCCTTATTTGTTTGCTTTTGCTTTGTGATTAAAGCTGATCTACTGTTTTTTACAGACTGAAAAGTTGAGAATGCTGGTTCAATTGCATGAAACATTTTCTGGAATGTAAAGATAAACAAAATTTTTTTACACTTTTTTTTTCTAAATACTTTATTTTTACAATGTCAAAGAACCTTCTTTCAGTGACTGTTTTGATTTGTTTGTTGTTTTTTTTTTAGGAATATTTACCACATCCAACAAAAACCTTATTATCCTGTAGCTGATATTAAAAAGGTCAGAAAAAGTATGAAAGACATTGTTTACTCTTAATGAAATTAAGCAAGCCATGGGACTAATTAGAGATATCTAAAGTTCATGATTTGGAACTGGCATCTTGTAAGAAATTGCATCTTTTTGCCCCAGTTTGAGATGAAAGGCATTTCTGAACTAGAATGAAGACTAGGAACTCCAGGTAGCTATTCATCTCATCTTGAACTCCAGGGGCTTCAGGAGAACCAAAAATTAATTTCACATTATTTAGACTACAACACAATTGTCCATGGTTTATACAAGATGTTTCTTCCTAATCAGGATCTACGCTGAAGAGCTGCGTTCTTTGCTGCCAGTTACAGCAATTATTCCCCTTGCAACTTCACACCTGCCCAGTGCTGACCTTCAGATTTGCCAATGCAAAACAACACCTGTTTGAAAGGAAGCTACCAAAACATTCTGAAAGAAATGCTGTCACCCAATTTGTAAAGCTAGTGGTGGTGGTAGTGACAGGGATTAAAAATCTGCTTTAAACACTTCCAGAGCCCTACAGCTAGGCTGCAAATGAGAACAATGTTCCCCTCCAAACTTGCAGAGCTACTGCCAGTGTCCACTCACAACCACCTAATCCTGTAGCAACATCTGGACATTATTTCTCATGTCTGAAAAATAAAACAGGGTGGCTCAGGTGCAAAACTCAGTCTTGTGGAATACTTACCTTGCTGCTTATTCTCACACTTTAAGCAGCCTGTAAAGAAATGAGAGCTCAGTCCAAGACAACATAGCTCTTTTTCAGTGGTAGTAGGACATTTATACCAGCTGAAAATAAAGCCCATATGTTTGGAACTAAAGAATGACAGGTTATTCTTCATTAAAAATGTATTGTCCTGACTGTACACAGCAATGTTTTGCAGACAGACAAGTGCAAACATGTAAACCCCTCCATTCAGCTTGATATTGTGCAAATTATGAGGTGAGGATATACAGCACTAAAAGCAACAATTATGTTAATTATGTAATCACAGGGGTGATAGATTCTTGTAAAGTATAAAGATCTATGGTCTAGTATGAGTGATTATCCTAACACCTTCTTTTCTCATGAGTGAACTGAGCTTGACTTACAGGTGGGGTTTGGGAGGCTGACACCCGAAGACTGCCTCATAGCAGTGTAGCATGGAGTTGTCTATATGCCATGAGATGAACACAACTCAATGTCAGCTTCAAATCACTGCATCTCCCAAATTCAGCCTCTACCTGACTGGGAAATTTCTGCCTTCTAGTTGTGGATTGCCTCTTCAGGCTCATTCAAGATCATTTCTCTCTTAAAATAAATTTTCTACATTTCTGTTAGAGGAAAACTAAAATAGAAAATAAACAAAATACTATACCCAAATATATCAGATGCACTCTTCTTTGGTTGTGTTACTCTGCTCTGTTCCTTGATTTGGAGAATTGAAATGTAGGTTATTTTAAATATGTGAGAGATTAGGTGCATGTCCTAAGAGACAAAGAAAGCTTCACAAGTCCACAGCGAAACTGCTAGCTCCTGCTTGTATTATGTATTGAGCTTTGTGGGAAAGTATGCTAAATCAAACAAAACTTTCCAACCGTTTCAGTTTCCTGTTATATACAGAAGGGGGGAAAATACAGAAAAAGAAAAAGTTCTTCCTTTCTACTAGTCCAGTTTCACATATTTTGAACTTCTAGCTTTTTCCTAGCTTCTCTTTGTTAAGCAGCAGAGCTTCTGTGGTTTGGAAAGAAAGTGCTAAAAGGGAGATCGTAGTCATATTTGTGTGTATGTGTGTTATTTCATTAACATATATGCAAAAAAATTCCCATCATTATTTGAATGTAATAAGTAGGACCTTTTTTCCTGTGAATATTTAGTGGCATTAATTCCTTTTTGCCTATATTGCTTTCCCTTTACATTTGCTTTCACTGAACCATCTAGGAATTAAGTTTTACCAACATGAATATTCATTCTTTCTGTTACCTCTGGTGGCTTTGGATCAAGCCCAGAGCACAGTTGCAAATGTATGTACATGAATATTTACAGGTGCCAGATTTTATATCCACATTTGCAAATACTGCACTAGAAGTGGTTTCTTCGTTTCCAGTCACAAACATGACAGTGCCATATCTCTCTTTTGACCTATCACAACAGCTCCAGTCTGAAATGATGATTATTCATGGAAGACTGTGCATGATCAAAACAGAGTTAAAAAGATTTGCCAAAACAAAATACAGTGAATAATTGTGAATAATAAATTCCAGGAAATTGCAGTCTGAGAGCAGGCTTTCCACAGGCTTAGAAGGAACATCAAATAAGTTGTTTGTCAGCTCTTCTCAGTACCCACTGCATCAATTTTCTTACTGCAAAACAGTTCACAAAATCCAGCATAATCTTTAAAGCACATCAAACTTCCGACATTACATCTGTTAAGTGAATAAGCAGTATGAAACTCAGACATGGCATTACCCCCATTGCTCTGTCTCTGCTGCCCATCATTCACAATGGGTATGCAGCATTTCTGAGTACAGTGTATCCATATGACAGCCTGAGATAATGCCACCAAGGCTGGAGCTGAGCTTCAAGACTGATAGAGCCGACCACACCAAAGAAATTATGTAGACAGTCACAGAGTCACTAAAAATAGCAAAGGACTGGAGGAAAATTTACTTTTTGTCTTCTCTGTTATTGCCCATCAGCAAATGTGTTGACTTTGAAGATATTTAGTACCCACGAGACTACCAATGCTACAAGCTTGATCTGTCTCCTGTGTGTGTAATTTTACTGCAATGCTCCCAGTGAAGGAACTCCACCAAAAGTTTCAGATCAATGAACAAACAATTACAATGTTATAATAAACCTTTATAATTAAAATATTAAATTGCCAATAGAGGGAAAAATATGAGATTAAACTTGGCATATATTTTTCTTTGGGAGTTCTCCTTTTTTTTTTTTTTTTTTTTTCTAAACTCTACTCTCTGTAGTGGTGAGAAGGAAAGAATTTGCTTTGTGTTACAGGATGGTCTCCAGACCTGCAGAACTCACCTTTTCAAAGAGGATTTCCCCTATCCTGCAAGCAGCTGTCACACTTGCAGCAGAAGCAGCAGCTTAGCACTGCTCTTCTGCTCCTAGAAAGTAGGCAGAGGCCTGACTCTTCCCTGGCTTAAATTGGTTTTATAAATCCATGGATGTTAGTAGATTTTTCCATCTGAGCACAATCCTGATTGCAGAGTTCATCTGTCATTTAGAGCAAGGACACTGGCATCTGGATTCATGGGTTGAACTCTCTGCTACAGCACTGAGAAGCTTCATGCCTTCAGGCAAGTCACTTAAACCTGGTGTTTCAATTTATCCTTCTACAAAATAAGTATAAATAACACTGTTCTCAGTGGGGTGTTTTGAGGTCAAATTCTGATCTTATTTTGGCAAAACTAGCACTTCTGCAGCTGATGGAATTAGGCTAAAGTAAAATCACCACAAGTGTCTTTCACTGTAAAGTACTTTACAGACTACATACAATGCAAAATGATGCATTGCAACCAACTCGGAGATAAAAGAGGCAGACCAACTGGTACAAGGGACTAAACACTGTCATGCAGAGGGTTGAAAAAATCCAGGGATCACAGGAGGAATGCTTAACTTGATTAAAATGGTAATCGCATCTTTCTAACTGCTATGCAGGAAGAGAGAGTCTTGGTGTTAAGATTATATCAGATATCTTTGCACATCAAACAGCAATGAATGTGACTCAGAAGGAGGGTTTTTTTCCATTTGGAACAACTGCTTTCAGTTTGGTTCTGCCACATGTAAGGCTAAAACCTGTATTTTGCTAACAAAATTAGGTTTTAGGCCCTGCCAGCACAATCAGTCCCTGGGAACTGCAAAATCCCATGCAGAACCACTTGTGCCCGGTCCCCTTTATCACAGGCTGGTGTGTCACACACACCACCTGCATCTCTCCTGCGATGCCCCATCAGGTCCCTTGGTCACCCCTCAGCCCACTCCTGTGCCCCTCTGTCAACCCGGAGCCAGACCGCTCAGCCTTCCTCTCCTTCCACTCATTTCTCACCCTTGCTGCTGCTCACCACAACTCTGATCTCTCACTTCCTCCCCACTGCACATGCACACATTAAAACATTCACAGCTTTTACAGCTGTGAGCCAGGAAGAAAAGGCATGATAATTTAATCCACTATTTTTTTACCATTGCAGATTTCAGTGCTTATGCTCAGTCTGCCCCAGGCAGTACTCCCCGAGATATTAGTTGCAACTAAAGAAAAGAGCAAAGTAATACTGAAACATTTGGGGAAAAGAACAAATATAAATCACGTATCAAGCACTACTGGGAGTGTTTGAAAGCACATGGAAAGCAAACGGCATGTAAATCTGAGCTCAAAAATCAGCTGCTTAAAAAACCAACCATAATTAAAAACAAACAAACCACCCTATGCTGTTATTGCAATTATTATCAATTAGTTGAAAAGAGGCTTACTTTGTTTCATTTCATGTGCATACACAATTACAAACATGCATGCAGCTTTCTTAAAGCAGCTCCTTTGCTTTAACCTTCATTTGTTCTTCACAGCTGGAATAAATGGTTAATCTCTCAGGGGATCATGCATGCTATTTGTTATTGATTTTATAGCTCAATAACATACTAGAGCTGTGAACAGGTTCGTATCAGATTAGGAAACAACCACTTAGAAGCAGACACCAGCTGTGCACTTGTGATAAATTACATTTTTTCCCTATGAATTTTATACCTAGTTATAGTTAGTTTACAGGATTTAGCACCATATGGGCTGCCTGCTAGTGAGGTAACAACCCAAAACACACTTTCCTTAGTGAAAGAAGCAACCTGTAGCTGGACATTTTTCTTTTAGAATACTGTGTCATAATTATCGATTTGGAAATCATGAAATGTTTGGCATACACCTTTGTGGTTTGGATTTAACTTAAACACTGAGGTTGTATGAAACAGCAATACACAGATGGTAAATGTGATAACATTAATATGCAGAGAACTTGGAACCAATGTATTCTAAATATAGGGTCCTTTTGAAAAAAGGCTTTATTTTTTCCTAGAGCTGTTGAAAAGAACCCTCTCTGAGGTTTGTGGTGAGGGAAGAAAATCTCAGACTATGCATTGCATTCCAAAGATCAGCGTTATAGTGCTATGCTTACCATTAAAACCTTTCCAAGCATCACTTCAAGGTAATTAAAGTTCTTGCAATATTTTTATAATGTAAGACAAACTATTCTTAGACAAAAAGATGTAATTCTAAAAAAAAAAAATAAAATAATGGAAACACTTTATCACAATAAAGGACCCAGAAACATTATGAATAAAGTGTATTTCACTCAGAGCTTTTCACTTGCTCTGTTATTTCCCAGTATTGGTTATGATGTTATATAGCAACACGCAAGACACTCTCTGTTGAAAAAAACCAAACACATAAACCTACACATATGTATATGCATTCTCCTCTGGTTTTCTACCAGCATTGTGGACCCCAGTTATGTGATACAATCAGTAAACCTAGATATGGAAAGATTTGATAATTCTTCCTGTATGTTATTGCTCTGCCACAACGAAATTGTTACCTGATATGCATTCAAAGGTGCTGCTCCCAGTGTGATGAGATTATTATCCCTGGAAATTGTCTAGGCCACTTATATACTTATTGTTTAGACTAAGCTAAAGTATCCTGCTGAGCTGGCAGCATACTGTACAAACCTTATTTCTATTCTCTTCCACCCTGGTTAGAGGTTTCCTGATATAAAATGAATTATCTGAGCATAAATCTGATGACAAAACTCACTGACTAATGAATGGGTACATCATCATAATTCTAGCCTTAGTGAAAGGTAAATTTGAGGACTAGATTTTGCTATAGGTTACTATATAGGTTTAAATGCGGGGAAAATGTAATAAAAAACCTCCCTTAGTTTATGAGAACATACTGTAAGAAAACTGAAGTTTAAATTTAAATAGGCCTAAAGATCCCAAATCTGAATTTGCTAATCAGATTAAAATGCCACTTATTTGTAAAGTAACCTTACATAAATACACATTTCATTAGCTTTTGGATTTAATATAAGGTGTTCACAAGATTCTGCAGTAAAAGAAGTTGCTATACTACAGCTAACATTCAAGAGTCAACAGATACTCCTACAGCTGAGTGAATAATTAAAAAATATTGAATAACTTATTCAAAACTATGAAATTCATCAACTAAATTACTTGACTAATACATCTATGAATTATGAACTGACTATGCTGGGTGAATAATACATTAATAATTAATATGAAAAATATAATTAAATTCTTCAAATTAATTACTCGGAGAATATGAGAAACCATAATTATTCTCTATACTGTAGTCAAAGAATAGAATGTCTGAGTAGTCTGTATGCTCTTCAAGTCTTATAATTTTTCAGTGCAATGTATAGGGTATATCTTTATAATTACGGAGTACTGGGGTGATATCTCAAATATCGCTTCAGGCTAAGAATGAAGAAACATGTCATAATTGAACAAAATAACATATGTTTTAATAGAAATATGCTAATGGTGGGATGCGTAGCACATCCTAGTTGGCAAAGACTTGCTCTGTCTCTGAACCAATTGAGCAAGGAATGCCCACCAGAGGGAATTTTTGACAAGCAGTCAGATACTGGGGCTGTGTAAATTGCATTTACTAATTCTGACCATAGGTTACTGTTAAACACCAGCTTGTAGGGTGCCTGAATCAAGAATTGAGCATGGTTCAAGAATGTGCAGCGACTCGGCCTCCCGCCTGCCCTCAGTGTTGGTGCCCGGGTGCCCACCCAGACACAGCTGGGGGCTCTGTTTTCAAGCACTCCTGCAGTAGATAGCTCAGGTTTTAGGACCCCGCTTTGCAAGGACTTCTGGCATGCTTTTGGATCAAGCTACAGTGCATCCAGCCACCTAAGAAGGAAAATGTGCACATCAAGGGGCCTGACGTTCTTAGGTCTGCTCCAGGACTTGCACATCACTTAACAGTACAAACCAGCCTCAGTGACCAAGCGTGTGCGCAGGCAGCTGCAGACAGTTTGAACAGCCCGTGTGACTGCACTTGCACTCACAATGTTTGTCACTGCCGTGAAGATATTGCAATGGCAACCCCTTTTCCTTTTGGGACAGGGGCCAGCTAGGAAGAGGCGGATGTTGTCTGTAGGGTGCTGAGCCCCTCATTTCTCATGGTGGCAACTTTACACTGAGCACAGTTTATGAGGAGTAACAGGGAAATCAGCCTTGCAAACTAAAAGTGGAAAAAAAAAACGGGGCTCTATTTAAGAACTTTCCTTGCCTGTCTTTACATTTGTCACAATTTTATATAAGACCATGTAGCTATTTCCTGATGGACTCTGGCATTCATCATAAAAATGCACTTGCATTCTCCATGCACACAGAGTATAAAGTTATGCTCAAATATGCAGTGATACCCAGTGATGCCAGAGAGAGTTAGGGCTATGGACAGAAGTCAGTGCTACGTGTGGGCCATAGCATAGCTCTAATGAGGACTGCTGTTGAAGACAGTGCTTTTTAGAAGTCTAAAACCATGATGTTTTAACAGATTTTTTCAACTGTCCTTCAGCGATAGAGGGGGGAATGTTGATTTATCATGCATTAAATGTAAAAAGTTAGCACATTCCTTACACTATTATGAATGGAAGATGCCAATTAACCACAAAACTAGCCAGATACCTCATCCTTCTGTATACTATTGCTATCTTGAAAGTATAAAGTGTTTATAATATTGTTTGATGGAATGAGGAAAACCTACCTGTCTTTATCTCCACATGTTTTGCTTTGACCAAATGGTTTTGCTTTCAAATGTAAAATATTTTTAAAGATTCTGAAACAAACAAGAAAAAAACCCCAAAACCCAAAACAGTCCTTTTCTCAGAAGAAAATCAACCTCTGTTTCTCCACTTTCATAACCTGCCACACCTACTCACCTAATCCCCACTCCCAGAAACTGAGTATCCAGGTTACAAAATAAGTTTCCTTAAGTCTGAAGATTCTTTAAAGGATATTTCAAACAGCCTTCTAGTCCATGGTCTGATCTGGCTGGTTAATGAGCAAACAAAAACTGTCCTGAAAGTAACTGTCCCTGACTATAAAGACATACCCTAAATTATTTATCCCTAGATACTGGATCCATTACACTGCAATTTTCAATCACTGTCTTCTTAGTCTCTCACACCCCCAGACCTGTCTTTATCCTCTAAAGTTTCCCCATTATCCCCAACCTCAGAAATAAACTCCCAGTTTTTCCTGTACTATACTAGAGGTCAATTCTTACAGTTTGTGAAAGATTCCAATTACATGGAATAACTAATAAGCTATCCATTTAATCTGATTAAACACAGCCATTTTTATTCTCTGCACTCCTTTCCATTTCCAGGTATCAAACACACTAACTAGAGAGAATACATGTTTTTGGGAGCATAGCTATGCTTCTTTCTCAGTAACCTTGTGTATATTACTACAGGGTACGATTCTTCAGAAATAAAATAAGTTGCTCTCCAAATGGACAACTGCTTCTACAAAAGCAACTAGTGATGTTTACGTATGACTTTGTGTAACCAGCTTGCTACTTCCTTCTCATCTCCTGGCCTGAGACACAATTCTGTACATAGGCTTGAAACTGGCAATTACATCCTAATTCTGCCACACACTGAGCATCCTCTCCAAAATGCTGAGTCTTCTGGAGCACTAATGACTTCAGTGGGAGTGAAGAAGCTCAATTCCCCACAGGGCTGAGGCACAGCTTCTTTCACTGGGGATTTCAAGTACTGTTTATTCCTATGGATTTTCATGCCCTATCAGTCCTTGAAGGTGACACAGGAGAAAACATGATGACAACAGGGCATGACAAATCTCAGGGAAGATTTGAATGTAAATACTCTCCCGTGAAATGTAGATATTATTGGAATAACCTGAACAAATCATGAAATTGGCTGGCAAGGGCATGGCATCATTATCACAGTACAATATCTTCAAGGAGAAATTGTGTAAGGCGTTTTATAAGATTTATTACATTTCTGAAATGAAATAAAATATTAGACCTCTAAAATTTTTTATTTAAATTCTATCAGTAACTTCCTGCATTCCTTACATTCCTTCTCCCCGCCCAATGAATTAGCCATTATCATATTTTTGTCTGAGATAAAAATGAATGATCTGCTTTTGATTAAAAAAAAAAAAAAAAGGAAAGGAAAAGAAAAAGAAACCTTCTGCATAACTTTGAACTATGAATCAGCCTTGGAGCTCTCATTAAAAATTCCCTAACTTTTAATTGCAGAACACAGTCTCTGCTATCTCTGGACTGCGAAGTGAGATTCCTGGCAATTACTCAAAGGCAAAAATGGTGAGGGGAAAAAAAAAAAAAAAAGAAAAGGCATTATTATTACCATAATTTAAGACACAGGTGGGGTGTGAGTACAGTCATCCAAGTTAGAAGTTGCAAGTATCTGAACTTTGCTTCATCACCAAGTCCCTCTGCTGACTTTTGGCAAATGGCATTCATTCTTCAACTTGTTTCACCAGTTGAAAGTTTCTAGTAAACACTTACTGTGCTGACGTATTATGTTTGAAGGTATTCTGACAGCTCTGAATGTGTATTTGTAGGAGCAAAGACTGTAATACAATGCAAGGCAATTTGAAGAGAAGAAATCATCAGTTACTGGAGCAACTTTCCTTATAAGTCTTTGCCCAAGGCTACTCTTTCTGGTATAACAGGCAACAGTAATGTTGATAAGGTTCCCCATTATAAAGCCAAAGAAACTTTTAAGAAAATCCTTTACTATGGTTTCTTTGCAGTTACTTAATTCAAGAAATAGAACACAACACAGACAATGTGAAGGTTCAGGTGGAAATCTGTGTTTGTTCAAGATTCCATCACCATTACCAGATTCTTGTGCTGATGACAATGAGGAACCTGATTCAGAGAGGAAAATCTTCTGAAAAGCAAGAAAGTGACAAACAAGTTGGGAAGTCAGAGAATGAGGCGATGTGTGAGAAAAAAAACCACCTCTGAATGAGTCATAAAATGCTCTACAGAGCAGAACTTTCAAGTGTATCTGAAAATAAATATTTCTCCGTTTTTCTCAGTATGTTTCTGATTCAGTCTAATATACCTACGGTTCAATCAGAAATGCATAAAGGCTGCCATTGGTGGCCATATCCACAGGAATGCCATCCAAACTAACTTAGATCTGAAAGCACAGAGATACAGGGTGAAATGGAGGCTGGAATTCAATACCTGCAAACTTAAGGCACCGTAGCGACTGTACCCTTCTATGACTTTGCTTTTCTGGGGTTCCTTCGGACCTTAGGATAAGCTTGGCTACAGAGAGGTTCCCGTTTTATCCTGACAAAAAGCTGAGAGTGCTTTCTTTCTAATGACACAGATAACCCTGGGGATTCTAGTGCTATAGAAGGCGTGAAGAAGCTGGCTAGTTAGGCAAGCCACTCCAAAAGGGCAGCAGGACTGGGAAAGATAATGAAAGCAGAGGGCTCTGAGGCTCAGAAAAAGGAGAAGAAGCAACCATGTGCTGTAAAAGCAGACATTTAAAGAAAGAAATGTGTGTTTTTCTTTTCTCTCAGGAGTTCTCTACACTCACTCCTAAAGTATGACACGTGTAGATGTATAAAACTAAACGATCAAGCACTGAGTTCACTAGGGAGTTCAGTGTAACCAGATTGGCATTAGTTGAGACTGAGCAGAAGCTATCCAGAAAGACAGAGCTTAATATGGAGGTTCTGATTTATCTGGTGGGCTGCACTTCCCCATCAGAACAGGACTTTTCCAAATGATTAAGAGTTGGCTTTACCTTCTCTAGAACAGGCAAATTTCCCTGAGTGGACAAAGAGGATGCAAATCTGTTGGAGTAAAAATGAAACCTGCGGTGATAGGAAAAGCTGTTTGTTAGGAACCACATATCCTTTTAGGGTCATTGAAGTACCCTATCTGCCTCCAGTTCTCACAGGAGCTGCAGCTAGAATTTTCACATTTCATCAGTCTTAATACAAGCAACTATGACCACACCGCTGATGAGCTTGTAACAGTTTCACCCCTAGCAATGGGTAAGTACTTCAAGGACTACTTCCCCTGGAAAAATTCTGACAGCTCACTTTTACTTAAGGCAGAAACTGAGATTAGCGCCAGCAATTATGTGGTCATATAGATAAGGATGGTTAAATGCTGGCTCTGCCCCAGACTGGCTTACTTTATTTCTGTACTTACAATCCCTTTACATCTGACTATTAAAATTAATCAAAATTCTGTCGGCTCACAAGCCCATTGCTTAATATTTTCTGTAGTCATTTTCAACAGGTAAGGCAAATACAGACAGTCAGGGTTCTCCATTGGCTTCTAGCTGTGGAAGTACTCTGTGCTGCAATTAATCCTACTAAGCCAACACACAAAGCTGAGTATATATGGGCCCAGCTGTTACTATAACATGGGCTTTTATGCATCATATTTCTAAATGCTCACCGCCTTCTCTAAGTGCAACAGCACCAACCTAGCATCAGAAAAAAAGAAAAAAATAAAAATATTTTTAAAATCTGTTTTTAACTCTGGGTTTATTTGATCATTCATTACTTCATTCAATATCACCAAGACCCCCTATTGGATATATTGATTCAAAGCATTTTGTTAGATATCAAAAAATCAGTAAAAGTAACATAAGATGGTCCAGACACAGCCTTATGAGATTATTATCGAAACTGGGAAAACAGAGTTGCTATGTAAACAATCAAGTCAAATAAGTATAACATTGCTTTACTTCCAGATGTTGTTTCTCAGCATTTACCACTCACCTGGCTACCTTACTCCTCATCCTCCAAAGGCCCTTTGCAGATACTGAAAAAAATTCAGACTGTAGCCCCAGTTCTTATACATGCACACAGGAAACTGGAAAAGGATATTACATAGTGGAAGCTGTTGCCACCCGTTGGGAGTGACAGCTTCAGGCAGCAGGTTAACGTTTCTGTGCTGGCTGTGCAATCTACAGGGAGAGAAAGGACAACTCCACCTGGGAAGGAGTCAGAGCACCAAAGTGGTGCTTCTGCCCCAGGCCCCTCTCTGGAGGAATCCATTTGTCTCCATTAGCAGTACAGGGAGCCCAGGGAAACAAACCTCTTAACTGATACAGCTCCATTACCTAGTTAGAAGGTAAGTGATGTGGATACACCCTCCCTCTCCCTCCTTCTGCTCCTGCCACGTTTTTCATTAGCAGTGCATTGCAACATCCAGGCAGGTTACAGGACTCAGAAGAAGCTATAAAAATGCATAGGCAGCAAAAGTGCTCCATGTTGCAATCCACATTTTTCACCTTTCTAGGATTTAATCCCCCATGTGTCAGGGCACAATCTAGCTATATAGTAGTCACAAAGAGGGAATGTTTCCTGGGACAATGTATGGCATGACTGTTCTGAAAGGTTACTTTTGCTTTCCTCCAAAGCAACCATTGTTAGCATACCCAAGAGTTGGACACAGGATGAGCAGAACATCTGAACTGTTCCAGTATGGCAGTCTCTATTATGTTGGTTAATGACTGACACTCTGTCAGGTTACAATAAACATGCATACAACACCACCACGTATTTTCCTGTGCACGCAGTAGAGATCAAAATGTATTCAAATAACAGCATTGCTTAGCCTTGACTTAGCCAGGTATCCGATGAACTGCACCTTTGTCAACAAGTGCTTCCTTGCAAATACCATAGAATCAGGCTTCAATGCAAAGCACTTACTTATATGTAGGATGAATTTTACTAATTCATTCCACTTACCAAAAAGGGGTTACTTTCACTGTGAGGTTAAGAGGCCTGGATACCAGGGAGACAGCTTGGCATTGCCACAGGCAAGCGATATCTCACACATAACAGAGTTGTATCACACCTTGTCTCAATATGTAAGGCGAGTAAAGATTTTGTTGTGTACTTAGTCACTCTGGCATTATAGTCCTGCTATGCAATAATAAAAGTGAAGTCATCAGGGAAGTCACAGAGGGGGCTCTGGTGACTAACTCCAGAGTCTCCCTAGGGTACTCATTTGTCATGGGACTCATTCACAGCTAAATGGATGGGAAAGTAGCTCATGTTCTCTTGTTTCTTTAAAGTGCACTTGTCACAGAAAAGAAATAAGAGATTTTCAGTTTATGAGAGTAGAGGCAACCTCTCAGCGTTCCAGTTATTACTATTTTTTTTCCTCTCTGTTAAAGAAATATTAGAATAATACTGGGAAGAAAACATTTCCTTCATCATGCTGGCAACAGGTCATTGCTGCTACTAAGTGCTTTTCATCCAATGATTTCAAATACATTTCACCCTGGAGATGGCACATGTTATTACAAGAAATGTGTGAAAAAAATATGTAACTTTAAAATAAAATAAGCTTAACCCATGTAGTTTTCAACTTTATCCACTTCCCTTTGTGAGTTTCCATGAAAAGTAAATCCATGTCTATTAAAACAGACACTTTGCATCAAAGATATTAATAATCCAGAAAAAATATTTCAGATGCTGATTTTTATTTAATAAAAAAAGCTTTGCATGAAGTAGTAGCAAAATAAAATTTTTGATTGTACATAGAGTTTTTGAATTACTGAAGCAGAGAATTTCCTTTCCCAATGCAAAATATTTTTTTCCAGGTAGGTGGGCCTAGGAAGTGACTGGGGAAGTGAACAAAAACATAGATGGAAAGTGGACTGGGTCATTGGGTTCAAAGGATGGTACAAAGCAGTGTGAAGTCCAGCTAGCAGTCAGTTACTAGTGGTGTCCTTCTGGCATTAATGCAAGCCCCAGTGCTGTTCAATGTCTTTATTAATGACACCGGATGATGAGACAGAGTACACTCTCAGCATATTTCTGGACAATATCAAACTGGCCATCCCTGAAGGACAGGGCGGCTATTCAAAGGGATATAAACAGGCTGGGAAAAGGGGCTGATGAGAACCTCATGAAGATGATGAAAAGTAAACGTCAAATCCTTCTACTGGGCAGACATAACCCCATGTATTAGTACAGGTAGAGGTCCAATCAGTTGACAGCAACTTTGCAAAAAAAGACCTGGGGGTACTGGGCTGCTGTATCCAGTTTTGAGCTCCACAGTACAAGATGCCCACAGACTTGGAGCAAGTCCATCAGAGGACCACCAAGGAGGCTGGAGGCTGGAGCACACAGTGTGCAAAGAGAGGTTAGGAGAGCTGGGTTTGTCCAGCCTGAAGAAAGGAAGGCTGGAGAGATGCCTTATTGCTATGTACGAAAATATTATGACTTGAAGTAGAAAAGACTAAGCCAGGTCCTTCTCAGAGGTGCACAGAGGAAGAATCATAGAATCACAGAGTGGTATGGAAGGGCTGGAAGGGACCTTTAAAGATCATCTAGTTCAACCACCCCCTGCCATGGTTGGCATCTTTCACTATATCACGTTAGTCAAAGCCCTGTCCAACCTGGTGTTAAATACTTCCAATAGTGGGGCACCCACAACTTCTCTGGGCAGAATGAAAGGCAAAGAGATGTAAGCTGGACCATAGGAAAATCCTATTTGTTATAAAGGGGAAAAAAAACCCAACTACCAAAAGGGTGGTCAAACACTGGAACAGTTGAACAGAGAGGTTGTGGAATTTCCATCCTTGGAGATGCTCAAAACCTGATTAGGCATGTCCCTGAGCACCTGACCTGACTGCAGCTGCTTTGAGCAAGCATTTGGCATAGGTGACCTCTACTCCAGCCTAAGTTTTTCTTTGATTCTGTGAGGAGCTCCTGTCCTAATATTCTCCTCAACTTAAAGAACGTTTTAAAATCAAACCATATCTGGTCCTGAAGTTTCATATAACAATAAATGAAGATAAATAAAGCGGTATTTTTTTTTTCCCAAAGGGATAATAATACATAATCCATTGCACTCTTGGTTTTATTTGGAAAAAAAAAAAAAAGTAATGAATGGGGGGGGAAAAGAGAGAGAAGAAGCAAGACTACAGACTTTGAATATCCTTTCTGAGAAGAAGTATGACTCAGTAGAGGGTATTACTTCAGGAAATTTTTAGTCTGTTCTCGATACTCAGACCTGCAGTCGTCTCAGTTAATTGAAACAACTATACTCTGTCTTAGCATCGATGGAGGGACAGAGATGTAATCCCACATTTTAGGTGGACTACATCATTTTCTAACTGTATTTCTATTCAACTGACAGCAGAAGGTACCTTAGGACTGTTTTCCCAACCTTGGTTCAGCTTAGGGGATGCAAAATATTTAACAATGCCATACTTTTGAGTGATTTCTCATGGAGCAGTAGTCACCTCATTCCCAACACAGTGTTTTCTAAAACCATGAACGTCCCAATACAGGGACATTTTCACCATCGTTTTTTACATAGGAAGGGACTTACCATAAGATTGGAAAGACTCTACAGAATGATGCCTATGCTGGTGGCTGAAAGAAATGAAACAAAGAACAAAACCAGGCATTGTTACCCCAGCTGCAGGGCATGAACTCTGTTTAGCTCTGATGGGTAAGAAGAGTAGCCAGCCTGAATGTCAAAGAAAAAGATCATGTCAGCAAAATGGTATTGCCAGGAGGAAATAGCCCATACAGTAAGAAAGTTTAAGGACTCAAAGAGAGGTCAGCAGCTTCATTAGGATTATATTTCACCAAAATTTCACTATGAGGGAAATTTTTGCATGTGCTTGAATCCATCAAGTTTCTGCATCCTGAAAATAGAATTGAGGATTGCTTCAGTTTAAATGAGCTCTTCACTTAGGTGCTTCTCAAAGGATAAGCTTCTGCTTCAAGAAGCCCATAGGCATTCATTGTCACAAGACAAAGGGAAGCATCATAAATTATACATTCTCAAACCTCAGTAAATTCTGAGGAAAAAAAAGGTAAATGGCTGGGTGATGAAACAGCATGAAGCTCCAAGCCTAACTCTTCAAAGACATATGCACAGCAATTTGCCACACTGAGGTGGAATAAACAGTAACCTTTCTGATAAAAGCCATTTCTTGCCTTATAAGTGTATTTCTGCTTTTTCAACATGTTAGAAAAACAGACATGAGTTGTGCAGTGGTGAAGATAGAGTGAGGGTCTATTAACTTTTGGACTTTCACCAACTGAGGCAGAGGTATGGATTGTTTTGGCAAAGGATAGTAGTCACTCCACTGAAGTCTGCTCCTTTTAGTTAGTTAATTCGGAGTTCCAGATGAAGGAATCCTTTTTTTATGGAGTGAAGGTGGACACTGTGAATCTTCCTTCTCTCCTTGTAGCTGAGTGCTGGCAATCATTCAGGAGCAGTATTGATGAAGACTTCTTGAGGCCAACCAGGGTCCATTTCTCCAGACCATGTTGAAATAGGTTGGTGATTCTGACGAAAATACAGTCAGAGAGTCCACTGAGCAGAGGAATCCAGATCCCAGGCTCTTCTCCTAACCATGGAACTGCCAGAAAATATGCATTATTCTAACAGGGAAGGTGAAAACTGTCATGTAAAAATAAGAACAACACACAGAAATGTGCTAGCACTGGGGAAAAGAAGATCCATTGTATTTGACTGACACAAAGGTGCAAAAATAATAGTATTTTGCATATAGAATATAAAAAGTGAGGCATTATTTTCCTGGGATCAGTTCCTCCCAAGTAAGAAATACTTAAAGAAATACTCCAGCTTCGCATTCCCACTGTCTCCTTCTGCCTTCCGTCCCCCCTAAAAATCCAGTCCTGAATGTAGGAAACATAATCATATTGTTTAACACTGTTTCTTTGGACACGGGATTTTCAATGGCATGTAAATCAAGACACTTTATTTGGAGAAATCACCCTGAAGGCTCCAATGATTTAAAACCATAATTTTACATATATATATATATATATGTATATGTATGTGTGTATATATATATATATATATGAGACTTCTAAAATATGGGTATTTTTACCATTACAGGACAGTTTCCTGAAGGTTGCCATATGACCAAGAGTTATGATGTAGCAGCTGTTCTAAAATAGGATATGTCAACCTCTTTAAGCCTGAGGAAACCCATCATAGTTTGTGTCAGCTAAGCCCTGTTGGGTTTCTGTGTCTAAGCAGTCGGACACAGGAAAGTGCTGCCTGATAAATGGTCCATTCAGCTTCTGTTTAGGTCTATATGCACTCACCCAAATTGCAGCATTTGAAACTGGAACAATATGTACAGTTTCTGATTCAGTTAGCAAGGTGTAGGGGTGATATTATCCTCTAACAACTAGAAGGAAACAGTGAGAGTGCAGAGCGCAGAGCAGAATTCAGCTCTAGCCCTAGCTCTTAGGAACCAAAAATGAAAGGCAAATGTGATAGGAAAATCAGGTGGGCACAGCTTTTGAGAGCCATGGGCTTCAGTTCTAATTTCTCCTGGCATAACTTCCAGTCACTCAGGTCACTGTATCAGCTAGGGGAAGTTTCTCAGAAAGAAACCAAATTTCCCATTTTACCTCTGAAAGTTAAATTGAAAAATAAGGGATGATTAAAAAAATTAGAATAATTCTTCAGAAAAGACAAATCTAATAAAGTGGGGAATTGTGAGTCCTAAAAAAAATGTATAAGAATATGAATCATGTAATGAGTATGGGCATAATTATGCTAATGGAAGCAGTCATGTTACTCTGGGAATGATTATGCTAAGCCTCTGAGCATGCCCTATATAAATTAGTCGTTTCCTTAAACCTGAACAGTCTGAAACAAAAATAACTGTTCTTGCAGTGAGAGAAATAGAGAAGTATGAGGAAGGGGAGGGCAAGGTCATATCCCTGTACCCAATCTAATATGACTGCAAACATTTCAAAGCTATTGCATGTATCCTGTGCTAGGTGCCAGTCCTGTTTTACCAAAGTGGAGCACAGGAATGTTGTCAAACCTCTAGTATAGAGGCAATCTCAGATCATTATTTGGTGCTTGTATTAGAATAACAGACAGAAAAACAAGAACAACCCATCTCTATACTGAATTCAGTAGAAGCCCTAAAGCGCAGATTACGCCTCTAGATAAAGGTCTTGTTACTCTCCAACAAATATACTTGTGAAGGAATTATTCTCCCTTAGAACAGGAAGGCCACAACCTGCTCCAGCTTTACAGTATGGGATGCACGCCACCTCCTTTGCATCAGCTCATTTGCAAACACTTGGTAATTTCTACTCACTACAGTCTATTCCTGCTTACAGGGGGGTGTAGGGAGGGGCGTGGGAAGTTTCTGCTTTTTTCTGTGGAGTGAACCTAAGAAAGATCCAAAAAGGGCATACGATAGCACAGGGAACTTTGTATCCCAGTTATTTAGACATCATGACCTTGACCTACATAAAGGCCTTAAATTGTTCTGGGAAAATTTACATTTTCCACATGTTTACTATAATTTTTATTTAGGAAAACTGTTGCTTCCCTAGCCTTGATCTATATTCTGAAGCATAAAGGAACCCTAAAGATGGTGATTATTTTCCTTAAGAAGAGAAGGATCAAAGAAATCTCAGATGAAATTTGAATTAAAACACCACGTTGGCTCAGCTCTTCAGCCTGCAACACTGACTCCGTTAACTGGAGAGATGTCTAAAACAGACCCACGTTTGTTTTGCAGGGGCATGTCACAAGTGAACATGGAGTCATTGAGCAGACCATGTCGCAAAACACCACACACCCCCAGCAGCAGCTGCCTGGGGGGTGTCAGGCTGACGTTTGGAGAGATGTGGAGATTCAGTGACGGCACTAAGTCATTGCTGTTGTGTAGAAGAAACAACCTCCTGGAAGCGTACCCAGCAGCAGTCTGTCCAGCCCTTCCCAGGCTCCTATCAATGTGCCTGCTGCTGCTTCCCTCCGACACAGCAGGAGCCCGTGCTGCAGCCCAGCCTGCCTCAGCCGTGGCAATGAACAGACAGAGCCTCCCTGGTTTCTCCCTTCTTAACTGTTTTAGGGTGCTGTCTGTGTCTTTGAAATATATAAATGTGTATTCCTTTCTTTTGTGTGAGTAGAATAACAGCATGTACACATGAGGAACAGACCCCAGGGAACAGGGAGCTCTTCGCCCCTTGCCTCTCTCTCAGCATCTGCCATTACTTTTCTACCTGAAAACAGCTCATCAAATCTGAATCCCCCATCCAGGGTTTTTTGCAGCTGAAGGGAAATAGCTGTTATAGGCAGATTCATTTATCTTGCTTACTCCGAGTAACATTGTATGTCATCGAGTAGTATCAAAATAGCCCAGTAAGACACATTCCTCAAATAATGTGATATTGAATCATACGGGTGGGTTTTTTCCTACAAGTACACTGAAGCTCTCTTACAGCTCCTTGACATCTTACAAGAGCCACAGGAGATTTTCCCATAGCCCTGGGTGTCCACAGCATTTGGAAACAATGTAGTTAATGTAGTTCAAAGTATTTCAGGGGGGAAGGGGAGGGGGGAGAATGGAGGGGGGGTTAGAATTCCTCAGAAAGCCAACCAAACTACTAATTATCATATGAGATTTTTAAAAAAGAAGAAAAAAATAGATAGGTATCTTGAACCAATTAAAACCACTTTTCTCTATTGCAGCAAAGCCAGCTCTTGATACAGAGCTTTTCTTCTGTTTTCAATTCTCATTTCTTTCTTGCTTTGGCAGGAAAATATTTTAAACGTTTTTTTTCTTTATCAAGGAAAAAATGTTTTACCTCTGTTTTCTTCAGACTCAAAAATAGTGACACTCAACCAAAGTTAAAAAAATAATAATAAAATCACACAACGTGACAAGCACAGAACTTTTTCTGCTATGACAAAGTTTCTAAAAGTCATGAGAAGCTGAACTGAAAGTATGTCAGCAATATCTTCTGCTCCTGCTCTCCTGCCAGAGACAGGACTTGGATGAAAATATCTAGACCTTGAGAGCTTTGCAGTTCAGGGGGCAGCAATTACGAATTCAAATTCAGACCTTCATCAAGAATACATGACTAGAATAGATGCCCCACATCAGGCTAGACAAACTGCAAGTGTGAGTCATGAACCAGCAGAGTTAGAATCAGTAATTCATAACCTATAGCTGACCACTGAAAATCTGGACTCACCTATTCCCTGTATCACTGCAGATTACTGAAAATAAAGCATCACCCTGTAAATTGAAAATTGTAGTTCCCGAAAATGGATCAGTGAGATCAGGTGGGTTTTGTGAAACACAGGGTAATGCTTTGGCCTGTTTGCAATTACCTATATATTGTGCAAAGGCACATATCTATCTTCCCAACACTTCTTTTCCAAGTTGTTAATATTATCTGTTTGTAGATGTGAGGACTGGCGGGAAGCACACAGCTGTAAATAGAAGGGTAGAGATGTCGGTGAGTCAATGTCTTCACAGAGCTGCGACCTGTGAAGTCTGAGTAACCAAAAGCATGAAGAACCTGCCTAGACCCAATACCCTTAATAGTCCCACCTGAATTGCGAGAGGTGGGAAAAGCAAAGGAAAGGAAAGGAAAGCCCTTTCACTCTTAAGGCAGGGGTAAGATGTAGGGTTGGACAAACATTGGCTCATTAGGTGCTAAACCCCTTGCCACCTCTAAGATCTCTTCTTGGGTCAGCAGCATGCTGTGCTGATTTTCATTGCTATTTCTATTGCATATAGTGTATTTTCTTGTATTAAATGTGATTTTTAGAGGTTGGCTTTTGCATCTTTCTGTCACACATACACACACACCATCCCCACCCCCCCTTTGATTTTTAAAGAAAATCTCTTTTTTATTCTCTTGGATCTACAGCACTATTGAGTGAGTCTTTACTGAAATTGTTTTGGTGTTTGCTTTTTTATCTTTTTAATGGTATTTCCCATCAAATTTGCTTGCAGATGCTAATACTTTGATAACTAAAGAAGCAGGTGTGTCTAAATTGTCATCTGGCAGTCAGTTTTTCCAGAGGCAAAAAGAAGTGCATCCCTCCCCACCATTTTATTTAACTTTTTGCCTACCTAACTATCTGCATTTTGAAAGGTATCTTTAAGACTCTTTTATGGACATACAGCTCTTAAGCATTTAAGCAGCTTCACAAGGATTTAGGCATGCAATTCATATAGTCTCTAATAGAAATTATGTGGTTAATTCCCCATGCAATCCTTTGACTTTTTTTTTTCTTTTTTTTTAACTATAGCTGTGCAATTTGTATTTGCTGAAATGTGGCTAAAGTTCTCTGTTAAAACGTCAGTAGGGGAATTATGAAACCTTTTTTTACAGTAACCCACTTTAAAGAACTGAGCCACATTGCTCTTATCTTTCCATATTAGGCCTGATATATTGTGTCAAGCATTTCAACCTCTAGTTTCCATCAAAAAGATAAATGACAGCTGTCTCTGAATTAATGGAACATGAGAGCAGATCACTGCTCTGCATCCTGAACCCTATGAAATGTTTAAGCATGCACTCACCTGACCTGACCTTGCTATTTCCACTTTTCCAATTTGTTTTCTTGTGATTGAGAAAGGTGAGGGAAGAGTTTGGCACTCATGCAGGATTTTGCTGTCAAGTTTCACTGTGCCATCCATCATAAATTGTATCTGTTCCTCCAAAATCAACAAGGTATTTTAATAAAAATTGGTCCTGGTAAAAAAAAAAATAAAAAAATAAAAAAGGTAAGAATCTCTGAACTTTATGGGATTAACTTCAATTCTTATTCGTCTCCTGTCATGTCCAATAATAATTTTGTTTAATATCTTCCCGTGAGATACTCCTGGCTAAACCAGGAGGTGTTTCACTGCATACAGTACAATAACACACCCCATCTCACCCATCCCACCCTCAAAAAAGAAAAAATAAAATAAGAAATCATGGTCTTGAAATATTTCTGAAGTAGCAGACTGAAATTATATATGACTCCTGATTTTGTGTTGCTAACCAGATTCTTGACCATGCAGCAAATAAGAACTTGAAATACACATTTTATGTATAATATATATTGTGAATATATAGATGTGTACATATATGTAGGTAATATATATGTATTTGTGTGTGTGTGTATAGTTTCAAAGTATAAACAGCTATTTGTATTATTTTTGGGGTTCCCAAATAAAGTTTTGAAGAAGAGCTTAAAAGCAAGACTTGGGGGAGCAGACTAAACCAGAACTTGTCTCTAAAAACGAATGCATAAATGTATCTAAATGTCCCAGTGTGAAAACGATTACTGTGGGGGCCTCAATTAGGATAAATGGGACACAAGTAAGATGTTTAAACACTGTGCTCCAGACTGCAGAGTATTCTTTCCAGTATAGCAGAAAACCCAGAGGGTGAGGCTTTGGGAACCCAAGCCCCACAGATGCACTGTGATATCAGCTTGCACTGATTGTAATGGACAGCCAAGTGCAGCAGGATTTGGCAAAAGTAAGAAGGATGAGAAAAGTAAGTATTTCAAGACATTCATAAATACGCTTTAAGCAGTAACCTCTGTCTCACAAGCAGGATGAAGGAGATGGGCTAACCTGAGCCTCACATTTTTAAAAGGTCAGTCATCCAATTGCTCATACAAAAAATGTCACGGTACTTATGTTCCTAATTTTAACACACAGCTGCTGCAATGGCTTTCCAAAGTGGGTGTTTATGTGTTTGACTGACTGGATTTCACTTTCTGTTACATCAGTCATATCCTAGTCAAGATAAAGTAAAATAGATCTGGTGTAAAAGATGGGCAAATCAGACATGTAAGCAGATTTTTTGAGACTAAGGTACCTAATTTACAATCTCTGAGGTTGCTATGGATGCTTGAACAAGTATGAATTTTTGTATGTACATTACTGTGCATGAGGTTTTAAACAATATCCTAGACAACTTTTTTTCATTTTGAATTCCACTCTATCGCAGTATAAGGAGAAAAAAAAATAATCATATAGATGGAGATATAGGCAGAGTAAAAGAGTGTGGATAAGGCCAAAATTACAATAAATAGAGGATTTCATTTTTCAGTGATCTAAACTTGACATTTTCATAAGCTTCTCTTATGGTCCGTAAACAAAATAAGAACAGAATCAATGTCTGCTCTTTTTATAACCAGTCTCAGAGGCTCAATACAGAAGAATGACATTTGGCCTCATCAGAATAAGAAACAGGCTCTGTATGTGCCTCTGGTGCCTGTGCTCACTTGTCTCCTGAGTATTGCAAGTGTACTTCTGAACTGTAGAGAATGCAGAGAGCAGGGTATTAAATCTCTATGCACAGTCTGAGGCTTTTTGCTTTCTCCTTGACCATCTGAATGCAAAGCAATATATATTATTTTTATCCACTAAAGTATGCCATGGCTGCTTATGCGTAGGTACTTTTCTGTGAGCGGAGCATACTAGCCACGATAGAAATACAGAACTGAAAATGCTTAAACAGAGACTTCAGACATACACATGATTAGGTATTGGAAGAACACTGTTTATTCAAGTTCTTCATGTGACTTTAGCATTATAACAATTAGTTCACACCATTCATGGAACTGGCAACTTCAGCAAGGGTGTGAACAGCTGCAGCTTTGTCAGTCCTAATGAAGGTAGAACTCAAGACCAGATTCACACACCAGATTCAAATGTGACTGCTGCTCTGTAAAGACTCTTATATTTAGGATAATGGCATGAACACTAGGTATTGTGCTACCTAAATTACACTAACAGCAGTAAAATAAACCAACAATACTATAATTGAAAGCAGAAAGGTGCAGAGACAAATTACAAACTGCTTTGCTCCTCAGCAGCACCAACGGAGCTAAAAATTTGTAGCCTGTTTTTATGTATTTGTAGCCTGCAGGATACCACAGCGTTTCATAAACAATGTGTACGACACCCTGAAATGACATTGGTGGGGAATGGCAGCCAAACCTTAACCTAATGCCGTAAGCACAAACCTCATATTTTAATAATACATAATGGAAATGCGTCTGCACCAAAGCAAAGGACCCGTGTCATTGTGAAGCGCCATGGAAAGAGGTAAAGGCCCAGCCTAAAGACCAGGAACCAGCAGATGTAAGCACAGTCTGAAAGAAGTAAACCACCTGACTACAACCAGCATTGCCTTTTTCAGGAATGAAAGTGAGAAATGAAATTTAAACTCAAAGTCAGAGTTTGTGCACATGACTGGACAACTTTATGCAAGTCCACATTCAAGCATTTTTTTTAAATCTTTGCAGGAATTAGTCACTAGCATTTAACTCATTACCAAAGTATCATTAAAAAAAAAAAAAAAAGCTTGCAGTAATAGTTTATTTATGCTCTGTTCTTCCCTCTAGAGTTACAAATGTTAAGAACTTCAAGTAGATTTGATTTTTCTTTGTATTGAAACTGAAAAATGACCTCAGACACTGATCTGGCATTTGCTAGATGAGGATGTAGATCCAGGCTTTTCAGAGACCTTCTGTACCACTGCCTTCCTGTGAGGTCTCTGCAAGATGGCATGGCTTTCGGCAGAGGTTGACTTTCAGGTAAAAGAAGGGTAGCGGAGAGAGAGCAGATGCATGCATATCCTTAGGTTATTGCTCTAGGAGGTACTGATATATCCATAGGTACAATTCCTGATTGAGTTTTGCTGCTGGTGGAGGTTTTTTGATCTGCATTTGTTTCAGACATCCCTCAGGTTGTTCATCATGGGCCAGATCACCAAACTAAGTTCAGCTTTGCTCAGAGCTTCTTGTAAGTCTTGTGCTATGACATATGTTTCTTAAATGAGGAGTAGATTCCATCTTTATTAAAATAAAAAGTAAGTTCCTGGTAACAGGAAAAAGCCTAGAAAGTGCTAGTACTAAGTGCTTAAAATCATAAACGGGAAAAAATTATTATTTTTTTATTCTCATAATTCTCAAGCTGTAAGATGTTAAACAAAGGAAAGCACTTAAAGAATGATGAGTGAAAAAAAGGAGTATCTGGTTAGATAAATTGTCAGTGCTTCATCTTTTTACCCCTACTCTGGGGTCTGAGTAAGAATATCCTGTATAACATTTCTTCCCTTGAGATAAAACATCATAAAACACAAGCATTTTCACAGAGGAACAGGAGCCTGTTGTGAGCCAGCAAGGTGCCTTTGGAAGGAATAGAAGAGTGAAATTTTGTGAAATGCTATCCTGTTTGACTCGTTTCTTATTCTGTAACATTAAATTTAAAACTTATTTCCATTTTGCTTTTTTCAATCACATTCAAGTGGTTTGGGGCTTGTTTGTACAACATTAATCTGCTTCCTGTGATATTCTACCACTTTCCGTCATCTACATTGTGTGATCTTTTGTCACTGTTGCAGACTTCACAGTGTACTAGTGTGCATCCTCTCCACAACCTGAAAGAGCATACCTGCTAGACTCTTGTTCACCAAGCTCTGCTTTGGGTCAGGGGGGTCAGGATATGCCTGTGGGGAAAGGGCAGGGTACAGAACCGCTGAAGAAGAGGTTACTCCAGCTTTTGCCAGCCACCTTCAGCTAGCCAGCATCTCAGGAAAAGTCTCTCTGCACCCTCTGATGCAGCACTGCAGTTTTGCATGCTCCTGCACAACTACACAGGCAACTGACCAGGCGAGAGGGAGTGCTTCTTGCCCCCATTTAGGAATTAACAGGAGGTGATCTAGCTCTATACAATTAGTCAGAGAGACGCATTCACACTACAGTGATCACTATCATTAGCGAGAATAAGCAGCATTTTCTTCATGGTATTGCTGCTGTTTCGTAGGGTATAGCACCAACTAAAGAAACCTTCTGTCAGTGCAAAGGGAAATAAACAGAGCATCTGGGGAGCATAAAGGGAAATTTTATAAGGAAAAGCATGATTTTTTTTCCTTCAGGAGATGCTGTATGCATCCACAAGCTCAATATATCTCTCTAGAAGGGATGACTGTTGGAGAAAGTGCAGAAGTGCTCTTCAGAGTTATGCTAAAGAAAATACCACTTGTGGAAGGGCAAAAGCGACACAATAGGTAAAAAGGAACCCATCCAGTGGAAGTGGAAATGGATGTAATGCATCACCATTTATTTTCTGATAGATTGCCTGTTCTGATACCTATATGCTAGTTGTGAGCTAGATTTCATCTCAGCACAGTGTATCACTGCTATTCAAGCAGCCACTATAGGCATGAAATTACCTGAAAGACACATCTACAAAATTATTCCAATGCAGAGAGCTGCCTAAGAGACTTATTATACTGTAATAATATAAATATGTAAACATTACACACTGGAAGTCCTATTGATCCTTGCTGCCAAACATGACATCATTATTAATAAAAATGTAATGGGAGAGTTATAAATATGCAAAATAATAGCATATTAACCTAAATAACACCAACAAATTGTACAGCTTAGCATAAAATTGAAAACCACTAACCAAACACTGTGTTTTTTTCATACTAGCAGCAGTCAAAAATCATGCATAATGCAACAGTGCAACTGCTAACAACAGCTTCATGAAGATAATTTAAGCTAGAGCTGGACAAGCTCCAGGAAATCTGCCTAGAGAGTAAATGCTGAGCTTTTCTTCTCTTTCTAAGTGAAAGAGCTCTGAGTTGTTTCACTCGCTGTCCCAAATGAGTCTTATTATAAGGCAAAGGATCATTTTAAAAGTTAAAAGGAAGAGATAAACAGCTTATAAATAATACAAATATATACTGATATATGGATATATATATAGATATATAACAATAAACCAAAACCCAAACCCACACACACACACACACACACACACACACACACACACAAAAAAAGCAAGCAAACAGAAAAAAAAACCAGTAGATGAGTCCAGACAGCTTGGGAAAAGGGTGAAAAAAGCAAGAAAAATGAGGAAAAAGAGAGCCACTGTGTTGCCAAATGTTATACATTAAATAAAAAGTATTATAGTGCAGAAAAGAGTCCAGAGAATGTCGGACAACTTAGAAAAGAAAGGTTAGACTATCAAATGTTCAAAGTTGGCATCATATTTTATATCAGTCTAAATACCAATTATTTACAACCTATGTAAATAACATTATTAGAATAAAAGCATTTCTTATAATAATTAGGAAGAGACACCACTAATGAGAATGGAGATCATACTGCAGTTCAAGCAGAAATAATAGGCCTAATGCAGAAATTCGTTGTGGAGGTTTTTTGCCCTATGTTATGAAAGAGGTCAGATTATCTCCTCTGAATGGTCTCTTCTGGCCTCAGAGTCTACAAAACTCAGATATTTTAGCTGACAGAGACTTTGGATATTTTAGCTGACAGAGGCTTTTTCTCACTTCATCTTTTTTTTCCTTTTTGCAATGGGATGAGGGAAAAGGCATCCCTGAATTCTTAAAAAAAAAAAAAAAAAAAAACAACCAAAAAAAACCCCAAACAAACAAACAAACAAAAAACCCCCAAACAATAGCATTACTTCTGACAAGGACTGAGTGAGTCAAGGGCAGTGTTGAGAATCTGAGTCCCTGGCTTGGGACATTGCCCTCAACAAGGCTGTGCTGTCCCGTACATAGAGATCCCATCAGCTGCTGGATGAACCTGATACCACAAGCAGAACTGGCAAGAACGCCTCTGTTTTACTTGGCAACTTTAAGGCCTCAGGGAGTATATTTTGTTTTGATTTTTTTTTCTGTTTCCAAAACATATTTGCTGAATTTTCTGTTTAAAGAGAAATATGAAAGATTTAGTTTAGTTGGGGGCAATCAACAGATACACACACAAAAGGCCAACATAAATATCTTGCAAATCACAATTCCTGTGATTTAGTCCTAATTGAATTCACAGCAAATTCTTAACAATGTTTCTATTTTCTAACTGCAAATTACCTAACAGCAATTGAAAGGTACATAAACCTTTCACTGAAACCCGGCTGAATTTGGAGTTTGTAATGAGGTCTCAAACTAAATGAGATTTGGAGGACTCGATAATAAAAAAGTAAAGATTAAGAGTTAATTAGCATTTTTCTTCAAACCACTGAAAACTTTAACTAGGTAATCCTCATCCCCTTCCTTGTCACCTCTTTAAGTGTAGATGAACCATCTGGAAAGCAGCTGTGTGTTTGTTCATGATCATTCCCTTAATTCCATGACTTTTAATTCCTACTGTTCTGTATGATTTTAATTTTATGCAGTGTTTGCTACTCTCAAAAATTTGTTGCAATATCTGGGGTTTATGTTTCATCCTTAATGACTAAATCTCTGAGTATCCCAGATTTTCTTAAGGATTTTTCCATTCTTCTTCATCATTTAGGAGAAGAGAGCAAAAAAAAAGAAGCAAACACACCCTAAAGTCTTAGAACCCAGAAGAAAAAAGAACCTCAATGTGTTTAAGCAGTCCACAGAATCAAACCCAGCACCTGAAGATTTGGGATTGTTCAGAATATTCAGACAATATATACACTCTTTCGTGCTAATGCCAAATGTCAGGCTCTGACTTTATATATATGCACACACGAAAGCTCCTTCACCTTGCCACAGCGCACTGCCAGCGTGAGAAGGGTTGGCTGAGGAACTGTAGACACAGAGATGTGAAATGACGGAGCCTAAGCAGCCAGTCAGAGCAGGGGCAAAGCGAGGCATCAAGCTCAGTTCTGACTTTGAAAACAAAGTCCATCCTGAAACAAGCAGGCTTTTTTCTTTTTTTTCTTTTTTTTTCTTTTTTTTTTTTTGGTTTTGGGTTTTTTTGACAGAACACCGCTTTTCAGTTAGTCTATTAAGTTCATACTGCCGCTTTTCACTATTTGAGTGTAGAGGGACCTTCTAGCTAAACATCAATGCTAAATTCTATCGCTTTGGCTTCTGCCCAACTGGTGATTCAGAAATGAAACTTCTTTCAGAAAGAATTTCACAGGCAGCAGGAGATATCCTGAGCTGCAATAGTGTTTGGCGGGTTTGGCTGCTCAATGGTTCTTGTTTCTCCCAAAGTTCTCCTTAGTGGAGGTGTAGAAGAAATAAGGAGGAGGAACTTACTATACATCCTTAGTGTTACTATGTAGCTTTACAAAAACTGCCATGGGTGTCTTAGGTTGATGTACAGCCTTTATTCACAATATCGCCTCAAATCTTGCCTTAAAGTTCACATCATTTACATTGTTGAGAGTCTGGCACTGAATGCAACAAACCTGAATAGTCTTACAGAAGAGACTAGATAAGCGTATGAAAAAATAATAGTAGTAGTCAAGAAAGAAGAGTTCTTATTTATCCTCCATAGAAGAGGACCAAGTGATATTCAATGACAGGTTCAGGAATACACCATGAATATATATAACAGATACCAAAGTATATAAATAACCTGTGGAACTTATTGCTAAGGGACATCACTGGAGACCAAGAATAAATTGAGATTCACAGAGGGATTATACTTTCCCACAGATAATGACAACACTTACAGTTCCAGCAAGGTGAGACAGCAGAACCTGGAGCATCTCTGAGCCCAGCATGTCCTCCCCTCCAGCCGTGGCCCATGCACATGCCTGCTTTGCAGATGACTGCATTGCCTTTCAACATTCTATTTGAAAATTTCAATTGGCATCAGATCTGCTGGCCATACTTGGGCTCCTAGAACCTGTCACGCTGGAGATCCCCAGGACCCTCAACTCTAGTATGTGTGACAGTGGTTTACTTGGGTCTACCTTCAGGAAACAGCTGGAGCAAGCACAAACAGAAGATTTTGGAAGGAATAGGAACAAATACATGTAAAGGCAAAAGGTGGTCAGGAGTCAAGGAGGAACTTCTCCAGGAGCATGTATTTTTTCTTCACTGACTTTTTAAGCTTTCTCTGGGTAACCAGACCAGATGGACCATCCGTCTGACCCAGGATGACCATCCCTGTGTTTCTAAATGCTAAAGTGATATTTGACAGAAAAACATGTTATATTTCCCCTATTAAATGATTCCATTTATTAGCCTTTGATCTCTAATGTCTTCCTAAGTGCCAGGTATGAATGTGCTACAAGAGCATGGCATGCTTTTCTCCGTGCATTGGCAGTATACCTGCAAGATCGCTCTGTCAAGATATAAGGGTTCAGTTCTTGCAGATAGGGACCAAGATGACTTCACCTTTTCTCCATCAACCTTTCCACATAATGTATCATAGCCTATTTGTCATGCTTGCCACATCTGAGACAGGGAATGCAACTAGCTACAACATTTAGACAGCAAGTTTGGCAGAATTGCTCATTTCCTCTAAATCACAGGAAATTGCCACCAAGGAATACAGCACTGCAAACTGGTGAGATTTGATCTTGTAAAGAACTGAGACAGCACTCGTTATCATGCTATTGGAATTTTTATAGAATGAAAAGTAAGTTAGAAAGGATTAAAACTGCATGTTTGTCATCACAGCTAGCGCTCCCCATATAGATAACCATATACACACATGCATGTATATGTGTGTGTACGTATATGTGTGTGTATGCATATATAAGCTCGTGACTGTGATTTTCTTCTGTGCTTTTAACAAGAGCACATCTTTGAGAGGGCAGAACAGCTTTCATTAAAACAAGGATTTCAAGATTAGACAGCAGTATTGTGCTGCTTTGAAGCCCCCCAACAATGGAAGAAAACATACATTCATATATTATTCTGTGTCAGAGAGTTTATCTTCCTGGATTTCAGAGCATAAAAGGAACAATTTGCAATAGGCACAGCTCCACTTCAGCATCTGAACAAATATGAATGCTGCAGATAGCTAGGGCTAAATCTTGCTATTGATTTCAGCAGGAGTTTCAGTAATAACTCTTAGACACATTAAATCCTGCATTTTAACAGTCTTAATTCTCATTTTCATATTTCTTTTCTGCTTTAACAAAGATTTTTATTTTATGTATTCTAACATGAAAAAAAGGGTTTTTTCACCTTAGTCTAACTACCTGGATTTAAGCAGAATCTGTGATGTCTGGGTCTAGCCTTACACACTGCTCTAGCTGTGCAAATGCAACAAGAGCCAGATGTGGTTATTCAGCAAGGCTTATTTATGTACAGTGGAGGAAGTTGATAAGGAAACATCTGAGCAATGAAATTACTCCAAGTGACAGAAATTTGTTTCCTGCATATTTCCTTAAATAAATTGTTATTAAGGTAATGTATAAGTACTATGCATATTTCTTGGAGTGGTCATGACATTTGAATATTTTTTTTCCCCACAAACATGTCTTACAATATTTGTCAGGAAGATGTTAGGCATAATGTAAACCACAACTTGTGGTGAAGAATTTACTTTCTTTCTGCATTAAAAATTGTAAAGCCACCCTTCCAAGGGAGAAGAATAAAAATAGCACTAGTAACATTTTACATGGCAACTGTGCATGCTAAATACAGAGCAAAACCTTTCAAGCCTCTTGCAAAAACAACATTGCTGCAAACAGACAGTCATTAGTGCTGTGACTGTGGTTTGTACACTAAAATGTACTCTAACCACATGGGACTTCCTTTTGGTAGAAAAGGAATATCAGTCTTTGTTTGCAGCCTTTGAACCTAGCAAGGATCAAGAGAGATGATCTGTACTGCAGCAAGTTCTGATGCAGTGGCACTGGAATCAAGAAGGGAAGGGTCTGTATCTCTTCTGTTAATGGTTTCTGGAATGTGGTAAAAGGGATCCAAAAAAGGAAGAACATGCTCCTTCACCTCTGGTACAGCAGGATGTAAGGGAAGAGAAAGAGGTCTGTCCTGTGGTTTTCCCACTACCACAAAAGAGTCCTTTAAAGACTGACTATTAAAGCCCAATCAAGACTGCATTGGCATTGCTACTAACTGATGTCCAGAGGGACACTCTGTCAACTGTGAACTTGCCTTTGTCTCTTTGCTCTGCTCCTCTCCTTCGCCTGTGAGGAATGCAGCTGGCAATTTTCCAAAAAATTCTTGTAGTAAATCAGGATGTAAGCAAACCTTCCATGGTCCCACAGAAACAGACAGGCTTGTGTTCTTCAGTCTGTCTACTAAGGAGCAGTGAAAGCTGGCACAGGGGAAAGTCAAAGTATGCTCATAAAGAATCCTGTTAGTATTATTACTGGTATCCATTATACCTTTTCCTTACTAATCTGTCTTTCTCAGCTGGATGAAGAGCTTCTTTGGAAAACTAGCTACCTCCTCACCCTTTCCCAAATTATTTTCCTCTCTCGTCCCTTGCCTTCTCGGGTTTACCCACTCCCAATCCTAACTCTCAGGCTGCCTCTAGCACTGCTCTTCATGTAAGCCTGAATTGAAATACATTAATGTTTAGTACAAAGAATCCACCTAAAAGACACGGCAATATGTGTTTCTTATGCATTGGTACACAGCATTAAGGACAAAGGCACATTGTACAGTAACATGCTTGGTTTTGTTCCCCTGTTTATAACCTAACAAAAGCCAAAAATTAGCTTTCAGCTGGTTTCTCTTCTGCCTTTTGCAAGCCTCCCTTGCAATATTTCTAGAGGACTCTTGAACACCTTACAGGTACCTGAGCTCTCGACCTCTGATAGTCTTAGTTTTGGCACACAGTTTACTGCATGTTTAGAAAGTCAGGTGCATACGGCCCTAAGCTCCTCTTCGCCACAGTCGGCACCAGCCAGATTTGATGTATCACCCATGTGCAAGTGCAAGACCTGCTGCTGCACAAGGGTGAGACTGCTCCAACAAATGCACCTGGGAGCAGTAGGAGCAGTGTGGATCCACAGGGAAAGACGAGTGAGGAGCTGAGGGCGATCACAGTACAGGCAGTGCTATTGCTGCCAGGGCACCATCCAGCACTGCCTGAGCACCTGGGGATAGCGACCAGCACGTGTGACCCCAGGCCAGGCAGAACTGGGGCTCCTGGCCCATGAGCAGGGCTGGGGCAGGTTAGGGGCAGTAGCCAGAGTGGTGGTGCCTCAGGGCTATGACAAAGTGCTCTGGTTCTCAGAGGGTCAGTCCTGCTAGCCCCTTCCTTGCCTGCAGAACAAACTTGTTTTTCACCAGTGGTTTTCAGCTTTGCTTTCTGCCAGCTGAGCTACGCTGGCCACACAAACTGACTCTGATCAGTTCAAATTTTCCATATATTCGTCTACAATCTTCACTTATGCTTTGAATCATGAAGGCAGCCACATGAACTGACTTATCAACATGTCCAGACTGAAATTAGGCACAAGTATGTGCTTTATTCACCTCATTGCTTCTGCCTACCAGCAAGGCTTTACTTACAGGTAGTTGAACTATATCTGCAAAGCCTATGATGCCATTTGCAAACCAGGAGGGGGCAAACTAACTCTCATGCCCTCATGCTCCAGAAAGTCTGCGAGACAAAAGTGAAGGCATCCACAGCTAAATATAGGCACCTTCCAGGCCCCAGATCCTGAAAAGAGATTTGTGTCCCTTTATGAAGCAACTTCAGTGGCTAATAGGCTCTTGTGCCATCGATACAGGTCATGTTAGATAAATTAGCCATCTACCTGGGTATAGAAACCCACTGCACCACAAAGGCACAGTGAGTATATCATCATTCCCGTAATAACACATTAGCATTCCCCTTTGAGCAGTAGTCTGTGTTATCCCCATTTTTCATATCACACATCCTCTTTTGTAACACCTGAAAGCATTTCTTTACTGCTAGGAAGAAATGAAAGACACCAGTATTATAATGCATGCTTATTTTCAGGCACCTGTACAATCTGATGTTTTGACATTAAAAGTCTTTGGCAATCAGTTAATCATTTCACAAAGACTGAATCAGTGCTGTCAAAGATTTATTGTTTTAAGTCCTTCCTATCAAGCATCCATTCACTTTGCAAGCAGTGTCTTTTAATAATTCTGTTCAGACTCTCAGCACTGCTGCTGTCACTGCTGTTCTTGCACTATAAGTACAATCAATAGCTGTATGGACAAAAATTAAATCATTTAATGGAATCTGGTTGAGTTGATTTAGGTCACAGGGTTGCCCCACGCTCCTGGCAGCCAATGTTATTTCATATTCCTATACTGTCATACCAATGCACATTTCCACTTGGTTGCTCTCCTATGGCATGTCATAGCAGAAGATGTGGGCTGGCTAGATGATTGTGTGGAGTCATGAGAGAAGCCTCTGATACATCTGGGCAAAACCAGAGATTTCTTTTCACCTTCTTGGTTACTACAGCTAGCAGTCAGAATTGTTTATCTAAGCATGTTCCTTCCATTCTGGAGAGGATCATGCCAGTTCTACAAGTGTGCATGTACTTACTTTCTCAATACAAACCTTGATATGCAATATAAACCTACAACAGGATTATATCAATATAATCCTATGACAGGATACATAGGCCTTAGGTTCCATGCCTTAGCTTATATGGAAAAGGCAGCATTTGCCAACTGCAGCTGTGCTATGGGGAAAGGAAAGGCTGCAGCTATTTCTTCTCCTGAGTTCAGTAAAATGGAGTCATAATCCTGGAGTCATGATCAGCAGAATTACACCCAGATCCCTAGATGCTACCAGAGTATGTACTCCTCAGTGTTGAGATAGAGATGCCTGGAACTTATTGTTGGAATTTGATTGCCAGAAGTTGGAATCGGTTTGTTTCCAGCCATGTGTAATTTCACTGGATCCTTTTAGAGCTGCTGTAATTTAAGTAATAGAACAAGAGTCATCCTTTTCTAGCTGTTAGCTTAGCAGAACACAAGGGTGATTTAAAGACCTCTATCTTCTGGTATTGTTCTCTGGTGAAACTAAGGAACTATTTATACCTCTGTTGTGTTGTAAGGAAAAAAAAACAAGATATGGAAATCTGAGTGGTGGTAGGGTTTATGGATGTTATAAAAAATACGAAATATACATCCTTTAATATGTTGAGAGCTCTTGATCTGAATGGAATATGTGAAAAAGTCCATGCAACTACAGCAAGCAAGTTTCTTACCAGAGCAGCCAGAAGCTGCTATTCAACACATTTCCTTATCAGGAGTCTGGTAGAACAAATTATAGATGCTCTATGTTGCTAGAAAGCCTGTGGGAAGCTAAGGTAAAAACACCTGAGAAAGTTTTTGAGTTGCATGAAAGAATGTAAATACACAGTTGAAGCCAATGAGTGATGAATCCAGATGAGAATGTGCTAAATATTATGGTCTACTGCAGAAATATGTAATTGTAAGCATGCTTATTACACTATGCATAATCAGGGATATTTTTACAATGTTTTATTTACTAGTGGCATGCAATGGTTTGGAGTAAATAGGGTTTTTAATCTGTTTCTAATTGGCATGTTATACTTCCGAATCAGGAATAAAAGGAATTAATAAATGTTACAAAAATTGGATTGAATATAAGATAAATTAGAATAGAGCCATTATAGTCCTTTGAGTAAGTATTTAGAAATTAAATTATAAATATATTTGAAATGTTAATCGTTTACCCAACAGGCTATAACAGCTTGCAGTGTACCATTACAATTTCTTCTTTAAATCCATATTTAGACATGGAATAAAAGGGGGGGTGGGGGGGTGGAAGGGTGATGTGTACGGGCAGTCGTAGCTGTGAAACATAGCTGTGAAACAGCATTGACTCTCCTTGATAATCTCAGAAACTACTCAAATCCTGAACAAAGGAAAACACCAAGAAAATCTTTAAGTGGCCATTACAATTTCCTTTTTAAAAAGTGCTCCTTGCATAACTTATGAAGACAAGTTAAAAATGCCAGATTAGATCATGATCAATAGAAGAGGCCAAATGTACCCAGTGATGCAAACATCTATATATCCTAGGTGCATCTGTCTTATTACCACTCTCACTGAGCACAGTCATCGAGTTTGCCTGTCTTCACAGAGCCCTGATGAGCCATGGAAGTGTCACTTTCCATGGTTTACAGACAACAAAGAAAGAAGTACAGGATGAGATCCTTTAATAATTTCAGCAGCTGAAACTCCACAGTGCCCACTCAATTCCCAACTTATCATGACAGTCCTCATGCCACTGTTATCCCTGTTCCTTGGAAAAGGCGCCCTGGGCAGGCAAAGTGTCTGCTTTCAGCACAGACAGTCCAAGCAGCGGCCCCTGGAGCAATTCAGCTGTGATATGGGGCCGAAAACAGCAGAGCATCCCTTCATCCCTGGCTGCCCTGCACATCGGAGGTAAAATTGGTTCCCTGCTGGCTCTGTAGCTCAGGATCTCAGTAGCCTGAGGCAGGGAGTAAGTTAATGCTGTGATGCCCTAATTCTGATGTACCGGAAAGGGCAGCAGGTAGGAAACCCCTAAGTGCATAAGAATGAGAAGGGTTTATGGCCTTGTGTGTAATCATTTTCAGTAGTTGTATTGAAAGCCTCTTGATATTTGATGTTGCAGACTGCTGGGTACATGATGAAGCCTTCTTATGTAACATTTTAGGCATTGCACCTCTGTGGTTGCAGAAGTAATCACATGAACACAGATCTCAAACGTGGGTTTTTTTTTAAAAAAGATATAGACATTTATACACCTGACTGTTAAAGCAAACCCTCGATTTGTTTAGAAACTGACTAGTTAGTGGCATCACTACTTCCTCATATCCTTTCTATTGACAGGTTGTGCCATTAGGGCTTTGACAACAGCTAACAAACTGTCCTCTACCGACAATCAGCATAGGTGGCTGTTCCCTTACTGACTGTTGTCTAACAAAATGAGCACCCAACTCCCACTGCTTTATACCAATAAGATAGATCATTATTCCATACCTCAGCATTGTATGAAGTATATCTCATGTTCAGGCCAACAATTTGGGTACAGCTCAAGAGCTGAGATGTAGTAAAGGAGAGATACATGAAATTACAGCTGCTGCCAAGCTTCACTTTAGGCTTTCAAAGTAAGAACAGAAATCTTGAAAATATTTATTTTCCACTATCCCTAGAACTAGCTACAGTTCAAAACTATCTAATTTATTATTGATACAGACCTGTAGACATCTGCAGCAAGACACGCCTTGAATACATCGAGAGCATCTGAACGCAGCCTGTGCTACTCACATAAATATAAGTTTCACCTATCTCACATGCTGAGCTTAATTTAGGATCTGAATATGATTACTGCACCCCAGCTGCTCCATAGCTGGTGTCCAGAAGGTGAAGGACAGAGCTGATGTTTACCCTCTGGTCAGAGATTTGACTACCCATCTCCTCCATGGTGCCCTGGTTGCTAGAGCATAGACCACTCGGTGTGTAGATGAATGTAAGAGAGAGACTTGTCCCTTGCATGGAACAACTGGGTATTTAACAGAAAGGAAGGGGGAAAGTGAAAGAAGCCATGAATCTCCAGCCCTTGCCACACTGAGTGCTTAATACAAAAGTCCCCAGAGCAGAAAGCAGAAAAAAACTTCCCCCTTTTGCTGAGTGCCCATCACCAGGGCTGGTACTGTCTAGATCAGCAAAGTTATTGCTCCATACTACAATGAAATGCATTGGCAGGACAGATTGAGTTTTGCTTCTATAGCATCATGTGGCTACTAGCAGGATTATTCTGCTGGCTCAAATCCCCTCGGGTGGTGGGGGAAGCTGAATGTTGGTCTTTGACACTTAAAGATACTATACTACTTGTCATGCCATCAGCTAACAAGGACATGCTGCTCCTGTTCTGTTAGCCATGTTTTATGCACAGCCTGGTT
Organism: Falco rusticolus; assembly: GCF_015220075.1. Classification (NCBI taxonomy): domain Eukaryota; kingdom Metazoa; phylum Chordata; class Aves; order Falconiformes; family Falconidae; genus Falco; species Falco rusticolus. The sequence goes on from NC_051189.1 coordinate 88,359,696, forward strand.
TTGAGAGTGTCTGTGAAATCAAAGCCACGTACTTTGGAGTTGACAAGACACTGGCCAGGTAAACAGGCCTGAAAAAAGTACCAAGCCACCCAGTGATGTCAAGACCAAAGCACTTATGCACAGGCTGGAGAACAAATGTGGATTTTACTGGCAGGAATTTTGGTTTCTATGTTCTTTAGATACCTCCAAGGCTGGAGCAGCTGCAATCACTAGTGAGAATACAGAGAATATTGGATCTGGGAACCTAGCATGGTATTTTAGGAGAAAAGACCATTTATGAGTCACCCCTAAGTGACTGTGGTTTCCACTAAAAAGCACTAAACTACCAGAGTCCCTCTGTGGATCCTGCCCTAAAGCAATTAAAAGTCTGTAATTTCGTTCTTACCCCTGAGCCTCCCAGGATGACAACACCATTATTTACAAAGTCAATTGGTCTGTGACAGGGAGGAATTCTTTTATATATATCTTTTCATTCCCAGCTCCACTCTTGTGTCTTTCTTCAGGACTTGTGCCTTTCTCCACTCTGCTACCTAAACAAAATATACCAGGCATATTTAAGTTCACCATTCCCCATGAAGAACTCTAGCAATTAACTCACTGCCCTGATGTGTGGATGAGTAAATTGGGAATAGAAAAACAGATAATTTGTATTTATGGTGAGAACCTCCTGTGAAGCCTAAAAAAAGTATTATTAGTAGGAAAAAACAAACAAACAAACACACAAAAAACCAAACCAAACCAACAAACAAAAAAAAGACAAAAACCACCTACGTTAGCGGGAAAGATAGATTTTAAAATGTCTAAAGAAGCCTTAGGCAAAGTTTTCATGTTGAGTTCCCTCATGTAACTCAGATGACTTCAGTTTTTATCAGAGATTTTGCCTTCAGAGAAGTTGTTTCAATTTTCCCTACCTGCAGATCTGGGGTACCGTTTACAGTACATAAGTTCTAAAGAGCCATATTCAGGAATCTTCCTCTGCAATGTTCTGCTGGTGTTTTAAGTTTGATCTATTTTCTATCATGAAAGAAAAAAAGTAGCAACATTAAGTAGGGGAAGGTTACTGTAATATCCCCAATGTATACGATCTTGGTTTGTCAGAGATTGAACATTTTCTTCCTGCTTTTTCCTTCCTTTTACAGCTCCTAGCTGATGGAAACTTTCATGTCCAGTCTTACTGTTGGTTCAGCAGCTTCGAAACTCAAGATGCAAGGTTTGTGATTCCTTAGAAGGCCGCATGCTGTGCTCCTAATAGAAATACCTCACTTTTGCTCACCCTGACAGGAATATTTAAATGCATCCATCACTGACAAAGCTCAAATCAAATCAGATATTAATCAAAGGCTTCATTTTCCCCTCTTTTCTTTTAATTTGAAAGAGCTACAACAATAGAATAAATTCAGCAAGAAAAAAAAAATCAGTCTTATTGAAGAAAATGCACATCAAAACTACAGGAGATGTTTTTGCCAAAGGCAGTGCCCACATCACTCTCTTCTACCCTATTATTTCTCCTACCTTCCTTCATTACATGAATTTATTTGAGGCTGAAGAATGGCCCAGGGGCCATCTAATTTCCTGGCTTTTATGGGAGAACTGAGAAAGCACCAGTGGCTCAACACCTAGAATTGACTCAGGAAACACAGCAAAGGCCATGCTTGTAGGAAGAGATCCAGCTTTGTAAAGAGCCAAAACACCCAAAAGCCTGTGTGGTTTACTGAAGTAATTATGGACATTAGTTCCTCTAGCAGGGTAAGTTACAAGATAATATTGTATATCATCCCTAAAATTTAATTTTTTCTCAGTCTGCTGTATTTGCACAGAGCCCCAGCCCTTGGACTGACATGGCAAGACTATCTCTGTCTAACAAGGAAGGCACTCTAGAAAGGTCTTTCTTCTTATAGGGCAAAATAAGGCAGAATGATGGAATGAAGGCCTACATACCTAGGCGTGTACACACACAGAGTTACACCAACAGAGGATGATTGCTTGAATACTTCACATCCCTCTCCACCCTCTCACTTTCCCCCAGTTCTACTGGCTAACATCAAGAAATCCATGCTAAAAGAGTATTTTATTGTATCCTGCTGCTTGGACAAGTAGACCACACTACTGTGAGAACAACGCAGTTTTCAACGACCATCATTTTAGCATCTAGTCAGGGACAGAATGAATAGGTCAATGCCAGTAGCAGCAGGCAGAAATACCTCCACACACACATATGGACACTGACTCTGAGAAGTTTTCCCCTCACCTCACCAGGGGTTGATGAGGTGCTGGGTACTCCAGCCCCAGATAAAAAACCCCACTGAAATATTTTTGTTTGAAAGACCAGCTGAGAGTGTGGAAAGGCACCCACACAGGTTTTCTCTCCCATATTTCTTCCAGGGTGCTTTGGAACTGTGTTTCACACTTTTACTTTGCATAAACTATTCAGTATCCTTGACTTAACTTCTAATGGTTCAGCAAACTTCCCATGTAAAGTGGTACACATTGCATTTTATTTTTCATACACGAATCAAACCAAAATATTTATATTATACTATGCAGGCAACCCTCTGCTTGCATTTACCAGCATAGTTCCTTTGAAATAAAAAAGCTGCATCATTTATGGGCTGAATATCTGCCCATATTTGAAATTCAGGTATAAAACTTAGTGTTGATATGCAGTGAAGCAGTTTTAAGTAGTAAATATGATAAGTGAAAAAATACAGATGTATTTTACAACTTTTATAACTGAAGATCTACAACTCCATTGCACACACATTCTCTTTTTCTGTCTAACATAAACACACATCACCTCACTAGACAAAGTGAGATGGATATGCACTGCATCTGGGACAAGGCTTTCTCTTCAGATGAGTGACAGAAATCCTAAACTCTGTTAAGAATCACAGTTTTCTGGCAAATCTCAGACAACAGTTTCAGGCAGGTTTTGATGTCCAGACTACAACAGCAAGATGTAAAGAGAGATGCCTCTTATGTTTTTGAAGGAGTATTTTAAAATGAAGGCAACATGATTTAATGTCTCTTATGGCTCTTATTCATTTAAGCCAGAGACTCAAGTTTCAACTACAAGAATATTTCTTATGCAAAAACAATGCAGAAAGGGAAAGGCAGGCAAGGAAGTATATGGTCTCGTGTCATAAGCAGGGCATTAGAAAAAAGAACATCACATTTCAGTATAAAACTGGACATAAACTTCTTTATCTTAGAGTGAAACATGTCTTGTCAGGCTGATCCATCTCAAAAAAGTCCCACCTATTGTCCCCTGTTCTCCCCAAGGATCACTTGCCCTTCAGCTCCTAAACAGATGACAGTTACCTTCCAGATATTTCTCTCATGAGAAAGCATATTTTTAGTTGTGTTTTAGCTGAGTCAGTACCTCCTACTAAACCAGCTCTCTGCACTTATAATCAACAGAGATACAAGAATCTACAGTTCACAGTCTTAAAATTTCTACAGCAAAAGAAGGAGAAGCAGTTTTCCATGAAAAAACCCTTGTGCATTTGACTGTTTCCCTGAGAAAAGTACCCCATGAGAAATTACGTCAATTAATTCCCACTTCCAGCTTTGCAAAAACACCTGAACAGAAACGAAGACCTTTGGAACAGGTAGACAGGAGTGATACCTACAAGTACTGCATTTGAAAACCTATTACATCAAATTAGTCACTCATGGAAGATAATTGAGTCCTGTATGGGATCAAAGCACCACACAGGATGCACACGAATCAGCTCTTCTTCCCCTGGGCTTGCTTTGTGCCCAGCCAGCTCATGGCTTCCTGCACCATGTGCCAGGAGCTTGGGGTGCTGCAGAATGGAACGATGAGATATCCAAACTGTGCCACGTGAAGCGAAGTCTAAAGGAAAGGTCATGGCAGAAGCAGTTTTCAGCTGCTGAAAAGCTTGGAAAGACATGCAAGACTACAGCTTTTTTTCAAGTGGGGCTCAGCTCCAAAGATATTGCTAATTGTTGTTGTAAAGATAGAATAACGAGCTAGACCATTCACATGTACACATTTTCACAGAGCCACTAGACACTGCCTCTCGCTAATCCATTACTGTGCAAGGCATAGTACGGTACCAGCTGTACAAATGTAACCATGCTGGAGGAGCTGTGCTCTTCTTCCCAGGACACCCTGAGCCTTAGGCTTTTGGTACAGCAGCCCATGAGGTCCTGAAGAGAAGAAGCTGTTGTGCCAGTGCCATTCACCCAGCCTTGGAGCAAGGACTGCCCATTCAGCTCCTCCTCCATTAAATGGCCAAGCTGAGGTCAGTGAACTCCACTGTGGGACACCAATGAGGCTATTTTGTCATGACCATGATGCAAGAACCCCTATCAGTATGCCTAACCAGTCCTTTCCTTGCACTGGTCTTATTCCAGTTTCTAAACTACTTCTCAGCCTCAGTGATCTGTTTAAAGACAGCCATGCTTCACTGAAAATCACTGCAAACAAACTGTCGTGTTGATGTGGGATGACATCCTGAAGATGTAAAGGACATGAGCCAATACCCAGCCATAATTTCTGTATTTTCTCAGAGCAAAACACCCTCCCCCCTTTCTTTGGCTCCTTTCCTCTCGTTCATCCTTTCCCACATCAAATGCACAAATTTATCATTGACTGTTCTTCAGGGAATTAACGCTTCCAGCAAAGCACTGCAGTGACAGGCACGCTGTGCAGAGATGTTCAAAGATTTCCCAAAATGGCAGTGATGAGGACATTTTTAAAGAAGGGATGTGACCTGTGAGGGGAAACATGCCAGACTGCAATTTGCTACAGCACTGAAGGGCCACTAAAAGCACAACTCTCACCTTTCTTCTCATTATTTTTGGATTTGAATGAACCCAAGACAAAGACTGCATGATTAACGCTGAAGCATTTTAGTGACAGTACATTGCTGACAAATTTGTATGATGTCCTAAGGGTGTCTCTCTTTTAATTAAACAGGCACTCAAGAGCTGTTTGGGCTAGAGGTTCACATAAAAAAAAAAAAAAAAAAAAACACCAAAAAAAACCACCCTCCGCACAGACTACGAAGAAAGACACTCATTACAAAACAAAGTTCCCTTAAAACATGGTATAAATGTGTTTCCAATTGCAGACTTGACAAATTAACAGATATTATGCAATTATATTTAGTTTTATTTTCATTTTCTTGCCCTCTGAGGAAATTTTTGAGCCATTCAGAGAGATTACCAATGTGAAACTATATAGGACAGATTCTATCATTTATATGCTGTGTGTTGGGCTAGACTTTTCGGATCTACAGAGGAAATGCCTCTTTACACAGGATTTGATAAATTAAGTGTGCACACTTTGAAAATCCAATCAGAGATTCATCCTCTAGCACAGATTTTTTGTTTGTTTGTTTTGTTTTGTTTTTTAATTTACTGAAAAAACAAGAAGATATAGGGGAAAAAACTTCCTAGTGGAATGCAGTGGTCATTACATTAGACTCTTAAATGAGCTTTGCATCATTGAAAGTCAACTGACTACTGTTGCTAGAGCTGAAATGTGAATGAGAGATCTATAGAAATACACGTTTCAGTATGATCAGTCGATTAAGCAATCTCATTGTTCAAACACTGCTAAAGGCCTTGCAGTTATGAGATTTTAAACATCAATACTGTTTTAAAAAGTCAGTATATTACTTTCTCCTCTGGAAGTTTATTGCAGTCTATCTACACTGGAATTAGAGGACTCCTGCTGAGCAGTAAATGCATTGAGGCTGAGTATCATGAAAGAGATCAAGCAGTTCAACCCAGCTAGGGAGACCAGTCATCATGAATGATTCCAGTGCTTGACAGAAATCCTCCAATCTCTTTGCTGCTGTGTCCAAATGAGGACAGCTAGAGTCAAGGTTACTGGGAGAAAGAAAACTGGTTCTTCTGCAAAGAGGTGTTACAGAGACTCAACTGAAGTACCTCAAATCAGGAAGGTCTATGGGAAAACCATCTGGTCCAGCCTCTGGGTTATCACACAGTACTAAAAGGGTTCTACACATTAAATTAATTGCTGGTTCACCTAAAATTAATAAAATATTTCCCTAGCACTTTAGTCAGCTTGCCAGAGGGTGTCATTGAATCAACAGACTTGGCTGAATTTTTAATAATTTCATGATCTCCGAAGCATCAAATATAAGGTATTGCAGGAGGTAAGATAAGCCCTCAAAGGCCCTCTTAGTTAGTCATTATTAGGAGATGGATTAGGAGAATGGCTGGACTGGATTCTTCACACTGGTACATAGATGTAAATAAAGAATAAAACACAGAAGTGCAACAACAATGTAAAATCTAAATCAGTCTCAGTGCTCTTTAAAATGGCATTGACAATGGTTAAATATATGGTAACATTTCCCTTTATGTTCCCTCTTCGTAACCAGTTCTTATATTTACTGCATCATTTCTTTCAGTGATGTTGTCATAGTCTCAGCAATTTACAAGAACAGTTTGTAAAGCATGAGTATAGGCAGCAGGTAATGGAGTTGGGCAGTGGACGGAAAATTACAGAAGGGGAAGCAGAGCTCTGCTATTGCCAACTAGCAGGGAGTAGTGTCTGAGATGCAATTAGTAAACGCCGTGATTCCTTTTGTGCCTTTTATGGGTTTAGGCAATTATTTTTTGCTAATGAGAACTGCACAGAGAATTCAAATTCAATTTGGGGAGGATTTCAGGATTTTAAAAGTTAGATTCATCCTGACAAGGAAAAAAAGGTCCAAACATTTCTGAATTCTCTCCCAAAGAAAAATCTGACAGGATTTTTTCCTCCCTGTTCTACAGTCTCATTTAAAATTAGAAGTAATTTCAAAAAGAAAAAGTAAAATGTTGTACTTAAGAGAAAACAACACCATATTATGAAGACACGCACAGCTCCACTTTTTTTCTCTAATCTTTGGGAAAATAAACATAATTAGACACATTAATTTGAAAGAAAGCTACTTTCCAAGGCAAAATGATCTGTCAACGTCTTTCTTAACCTAGTTTATTGCTACAGCAAGTAAAAGTGGAACTCCTAGAATGTGCGCTGTCATGAGATCAGGCTGATACGTTGTTTGTTCGTATGCACAGCAGTCAAGAGTGCATTCTCATGCAGAACTGCTCTGGAGGATAGCAGGAGGTCTGCCAAAGGAAAAGAGCAAGTAAAATTAGCTGACTTACTACATTTCAGACCTTTTAAGGCACTATACAGTACGGTATCTGGTATTTATTCTTAGTGGACTAACATAGTATGTTAATGAACTGAGGCTGTTTCTTGACCGATGGGTTGCACCACTCCTGCCCAGTGGTAGCTCCGCAGTGATTGATAGCCACAGAGCAAATCTGAATCACTCTGCAAAGTTTGTGATTGATGTGAACCTCAAGCACTGCGCCCTTCCAGAGGGCAATTGAGCACACATGTCTGAAAAACTCAGGATACAAAATTTTGGAAGGAACTTGTCATTTAGGCTCCAGTGATGCTGTAGTCTTTTGCTGCTCATTGCGGTATGTATGGACAGTGCCAACATCAAAACTCTGTACATCTGCAGGGTCAGAGTCCTAGGGATGTCTTCCCACAGAAAGTCTGAGCTTCACACATAAAAAGTACCAAACTTTCTACTAGTTGTGAGAATAGTCTGATGGAGTTTTGGTAACAATTCTATAAAGAAGAGAATGATCAACTATATGTCTGAGGTTTGTGTATTAGTTAACCTTTCACATTAAAAGCTAAGAATAGAGGGGAGGTGTATTTTCTAAGTACAGGAAGACAATCTTTGTTTTAGAGTGCAAAGTCTAAAAAGACAAAGATAAATTACAGTTCAGAAAAGAGAAACAATAAACAAATAACTTTAATGGTAGTTATCAGTAGCTCTTGTTAATTACAGACTTTCTCCCCTCACCATCCTCTTGGTTTTTTGTGGTTTTTTTTTTAATTTGTTAATTCAGTTAATGCACTAAATTTACTGTCTTTAGCAGCTACTCCAAGTTCCAATGCACTCTTTCTCTACAACTCATCCACGAGATAAATCCCCAGGATAGGGGATTTAGCCTAATAGACTTCCCTTACTCTTCCAAGGTAACAGGCACCTCTATCTATCATGCAAATCCCCAGCAGGTCTCAAAAACATTGCTTAGCTCCCACCTAATCTCATAAACTTCTGTGTTGGTGCCAGTCTGCACTGCCAAATCCGCCCAACCACTGTAACCACCCAACAACTCCTAAGACACTCAGGGTTCTGGGTCAGCCTAAAGCTTCACAAAGGGATTTTCACAATGGTCAGGAGAATATCCTAAAACTTGTCATCAGTCAATCTAGGTAGCAGAGCTAGGAGAGGCCAGCAACAGGGAGCACAGCCTTGCTGAATCTACATGCAGGCAGCTGGGGAGTACAGGGAAGCTAGGTAGGGATAGAGTTAGCCCTAAATGAGAGGTCCTTAATAAGGACTTAATGTCCAATGTGGGGCAGAAACTGGACCTGAGACTTTCCACATCCCACAGAAGAGTTCAAAACAAGCTATTCTCTGAGTAAAGCAGTTCCCTCAGCTGCTCAATTACTTTGCATGAGTAATGATTGACTTGAGGCTACCATGAACCTGGTGACTACCCTAATCACTGGGCCATGGAATCAACCTCTCTCCTTTCTAATGAATATTTAATAATAGCATTTCCCTTCCTCACAGAGATATCATGAGGAAAAATTATTTTGGATTGTTTAGTGCTCAGGCAGCAGACAAAGGAAACTACCTTAAGTGTAATCAGCTATCCAACAGGCCTAGGGCATCAGAGACCAGAGAAAAGACAGATTTAGATAGGACTAGAGGTTAATAAGATTGAGTTTTCATTTTGATAAAGAAACAAGAAAGTCATGTCTGAAGTAGGAAAAAAGAGAGAAAAGAAACAAAGGACTAAAATATTAAAATAGAGCAGAATAGAGGGTTCAGTAAGTAATTTGACAGGGATGAAAACTCTGGTGAACAAACAACCCCCTTTTTTATGTTTTCAGGCTCTACACCATTAGCTGAACTATTCATTGCCAACTTGTTCAGCTGACAAGTGCCTTGTTACGCTTGCGAGAGAATGCAAGGATTTTAAGAAAATGTCTAACTCTTCAGCTCAGCTCAGCAGGCTGAAAGTTCAGAGGGTAGGAAACCATTTACCATGTGAATAAACTGCAAAATGCCTTTGAAAATTACATTTTTAATTACAGTTGACATTTCTGAGCCTCCTGCTGATGGTATCTCTCTAAAATGAAAAAAAAAAAAAAAAGAAAAAAAAAAGATATAATTTGAGACAGGAAAACACTATAGGAAAGACTGTAAAACAGTTCACAAGCTACTACTGATGGAGGCATTGACTTCACGTTGCCACTCACCACAGTTTTGTTTAAACACTTCTCATGCATTAATGAACTTCATTTCATATAAAGCCTCTGAATTAGCAAAGCAGCTGTATTCCTGATTCACTGAGACAGCTCAGGAATAATTTTTAATTCTTCAACTTAGCTCAGCAATTGAGTTACCATCTTATTCCACCACCTGTGATCCAAATATCTGGCCTTTTGTGGTTCTTCCAGTGTCAGGGACACACTCCTCCATGCTGACTACCTTCAATGTAAGGGAAAGCTGCCTCTTCCCTCTTCCCTCTTGGAGCTCCAATCATAGGGAAAATTCTGTGGATGAAGAGGAAGGGGAATCAAGGAAATATGAGAGAAGTTCTCTGGAACCCAGTCATTTGTGGATGAGGACTGAAAGTCAGTCACTGTAGTGGATTATATAGAGGATTGCAAAGATAGTCAGGCAAGATACTATGCAAACTTAAAAAAGAGAAGGCCCACTGATTATGTACATCACTTTCTCTTGCCCTTGTTTTTCAGCTACTGCACAAAACCAAGAGGTAGATTGGAGGAAGCCTGCCATGCCTCAACAACCTACAGAAGATCCCAAGCTCTAACACTCAACACTTCTGCATTTTTTTCCTTTGGCAAAGAGAGAAAACACTGCTCTGGAACAGGAGCACTTTACCAGCTGCGACGACTTCCTTTCCCAGAGGAAGAGCCCTGAGCATTATGGAGTCTATAGGGCTTCAGATAAATTTTGTTGCCATGTTTTCCTTCCAAGGGTGTTACATCCACTCAGTTTAACCTGGGAAAGTGCAAGGGTTATCTCCTGCACTGCTATGACAACAAAATCAGCCTTGTTGGCTACAAACATGCTAGTAAACTAAACCCTGCTGGGCAGTAGTCCCAGTCACTGGAACTTGACTGTCTGTGCTGTTAAACGGAGCAATGCCTGGTACACATCTGGCTTATGCTAATTAATACTTTCCTAAACAATGACCAGTTACAGGTCAGGAGTTAAACACATTCAAGCACCATTTGTGAGATGTAGTTTACATGTAGCTACTTGATTTTGGAGGTTAGGAGTGTTTCCTTACGTGGAAGGTAAGCTTTCTGTACTGGTTAGGCTCATTAGTCCAGAAATTTCCCAGAATCATTAAATTCACTAGGGAAGGTCTAGCAAAATTGTTACGTATATATGCCATGCTCACCTTGATCTAGCCTGCTCAACTCAAAGTAAGCTTTCTTTGCTCCAAACTATAGAAGTATCCTTCTAGTACTTCTAATACTAACCATTAGCATAAGCCAACACAGAGCCTACATCTCATGATTTTGATCATCATCAGACTTGGTGGTAAAGAAAAAACTCTCTGACACAGTTACAGGTTAGTAGGAGTGATTAAACAACTTGAATATGAACAACATAGAGCCCCACGAATTGGATTTGTTCCCAGATATCTGTGATATGACAAAAACTAATGTGATTGTAACCTCATCACAATCTACTTTCTTCAAATATGGACAATTAATTTATTTTGAAGGAATTATAACTGTCTGGGAGCTGAGAATATGATATATCTGATCTGCTAAGAACTCTGTATAGTCAGTCCTATGCTGCCATCAAGGAGCAACATGGGTTAAATGTGTGAGTACCTCCTGGCAACCAGATGTCAGATAAGCTGTGCCTCCACATTGAGTTCATGCATGATCTTTCAGAGTCAGCAAATGGTATCAAACATGAAAATCAAATTTCAGAGCTTTTCCAGGAACTTACTTATCATTCATTAGAACAGTTAAAGATGTTAACTGTAGGCCTGTAAATGGCCAGTCTCAAAAGCTTGAGTGCTAACAAATCATTTTTGTGCTAGAGAGATGAAAAGAAAAGTTAAGACAGAAATTCAAATTTCAGATCAGCCTATTTTTAAATGACCTATAGCTTAAAAAAATCTGACAATGTGTCTTTGGACTTTGCAGAAATATTTCATTTCTTCCATAGGAAATGTGGTAATTTTCTGGCCAAGTTAAGGTGCCAATTCAGGAAAGCATCACTATTCAAAAAGGATGTAAGCATATGCTTAACTTGAAGCATGCACTTGAGTCTCTTTGACTTAATGATAGGATCTAAGCACATATTTACATTTAAGCACATGTCTGAGTGCTTTCCTCTATAGAGACAGATTCAAGCTTGTGCTTCAGTGCTTTCACTGTCTAATTTTCCAAGACAAAGCTATAACTAGAAATAAAATAGTGTGTTAGAATGGAAGCTGCTTGCCAGGCTAAGAGCATATAGACAATCAACGTCTGCAAAATTATATGCAAACATAAAGGTGCACAGCTCATTAGTTGGGCACTGAGGGGGAGAGGGACAATGAGCCTCTGAACTGTGGTCCCAGCTCACAGAAATTACAAGAGCTGGGTCTTTTAGTTGCCTGAAGAAGTGACGCAAGAGCTAATACTGGACTTACAGCCACCTTGACTGAATTTGAGGTTAGAGGAAGAAAGGAAATAACAGTGGGCATTTCTTTGGATTTAACCCAAGCCCAGGATAAGATGGGCATTATGTAGGGACAAATAGCCTCAGGCTATCAGTGGCTGGTGCTACTCTGACTACCTTTGGAAAAGGTGCAGGGTTGCGGCAGTGGGACAAGCAAGAGATAGAAATATCTGTAAAGAGCTCAACCCTGCAGTTTTCTGTTTCATTGGGACTTTGAAATATCTCCAATAATATGGAGTAATATATTCCTATAGGAATATTCACAACACATCTGAATTTTGGTGAAATAAAGGATCAACAGCTATCAGAGAATCTGGTAATTTTGAGATTTTCTTCTCCTCCTCCTCTACTCCCTCCTGCCCAAATACATAGAAAAGTCAAAATACCTAGACTCTAAAGTTCTTCTTTGATCAAAAAATTGTTAATATGTTTTATTAATTGTGTGGGATATATCCTGCACTTTACTGTTAACTGCAATAACTGACTGATGCTGTGACTGAGTGTACATGGGAATCAAGGTGACATAGATAATGTAGACTTCTCAATGATGTGTCTCCAGAAGATTTGGGACTCAGAAATTTCTCCTCTCTGACATGCAGATACAAGTCAGTGATTCATGCACACACACTGTTAACATATAGTCCTATAACCTGCTCATTCAGGTTACAGGGAAAATATAAAACCCCATGCAAACTGCCTGCATTGACACAACTAAATTTTGTCAACCCAATCATGTGTAAAAGCAACACATAAATTGACCTTAGGCGGCTAAAGTCCATAAGATAGCAAACTGCTGAGACAGGCCAGGAAAGTATACGCTCTGAACCATCATCATTTCAGCACAACTGCTAGTGGTATTTGTAAAATGGGCTGCAAAGATGCCTTAGACAGGTTTTAAGGTGGCTTTCACTGTAGAATCTGAAGGGAAGCAGTAGCAACATTGCTTGTTTGTTACAACTGGGCCTCATCACCCATATTAAGGGTGGAAGTGAAATAACTTGCTCATGTACGTTGGCTATGTAAAAGACAACTCATCAGACAAAGCAGTTGTCCTTGCTACGATTTTTCTGAATCCAGGAGCCAATCACCGAGTTATTTGGAGTGAATTGACTTACTAGTTTCAATATACTGTCCATCATTAGTTATTGTTTATAACAGTGTTTGTTTTTTTCAATATTTTCATGGTATTTATTCTGCAAGGGACATTGAAGGAATTCATAGTTTTCTAGTAGAGATAGAAGTATAGACAGATACAGGTATAAAACTGATAAGATCTCTTGAAGACATTTCCATACCCAGCACAGTTATCATAGAATATTAGAATCATACAATTATTTAGGTTGGAAAAGAACTTTAAGTTCATCAAGTCCAACCATTAACCCAGGACTGGCAAGTCCACCACTAAAACATATCATTAAGCACCACATCTACATGGGTTTCTTTTAAACACTTCCAGGGATGGTGTTTCCATCACATTCCTGGGCAGCCTGTTCCAATGCTTGACCACCCTTCCAGTGAAGAAATTTTTCCTAATATCCAATATAAACCTCCCCTGGCTCAACTACAGGCCGTTTCCTCTTGTTCTGTCACTCATTGCTTGGGAGAAAAAACTGACCCCCACCGGCCTACAACCTCCTGTCAGGTAGTTGTAGAGAGCATTAAGGGCCCTCCTGAGCCTCCTTTTCTCCAGACTGAACAAGCCCAGTTCCCTCAGCTGATCCTCATAAGACTCATGTTCTAGACCCTTCACCAGCTTCATTGGCCTTCTCTGGACATGCTTTAGCACCTCGATGTCTATCATGTAGTGAGAAGCCCAAAACCGAGCACGATATTTGAGGTGCCACCTCACCAGTGCCAAGTACAGGGGGACAGTCACTGCCCTGGTTCTGCTGGCCACACTATTTCTGATACAAACCAGGATGTTGTCGGTCTTCTTGGACACCTGGGCACACTGCTGGCTCATGTTCAGCTGGCCATTAACCAGTACCCCCAGGCCCTTTTCCACCAGGCAGCTTCCCAGCCACTCTTCCCCAATCTTGTAGTGTTGCATAGGGTTGTTGTGACCCAAGTGCAGGACCCAGCATTTCTCCTTGTTGAACTTCATACAACTGGCCTTGGCCCATTGAGCCAGCCTATCTAGACCCCTCTGCAGAACCTTCTTACCCTCAAGCAGATCAACACTCCCACCCATTTAAATGTCATCTGCAAACTTACTGAGGGTGCACTTGAGCCCCTCATCCAGATCATTGATAAAGATATTAAACAAGACTGGGCCCAATACTGAGCCTGAGTTTTCTAAGTATAATCTTGTATATATTCAGACTCGAAAGATGTCTCTCCAGGGAACACACTACAATAATCCTAAGGCTCGATTCGTTAGAGAAGGCTGGATTGGAAAGAGTTTGGGGATAAGAAAAATACAGCACAGTATTAAAAAAAATAGAGCATACATGCTGAGTAACCTCAACTGAACAATTAAATGCATATTGAGAATTTTTCTCATAATGTTATTATATAGTCTGTACATCCTACTAGTACCAGAGAACATTTGCTTCTGAAAATAGATATTTTTGCTACCATGAATCATAGCTGAGTTGCAGGCCGATATCAGTATTTTAGATGAAACAAATATCACGTCATAAATACAGAAAATGCCATAAAACCAATATACTAAAGCTAAAATATATAAACTCTATCAAATATATATATTATATTCCCTTTAAAAACTGTCATCTTTCATATCCATCAACAAATCAGACTGAGATGCAATATGTAGCAATAGCTGGCCAGTCTCTATTCAGTGCATCACTCAGCCACCTCATAGCTAGACAAAAATAACATAAGCAGATTATTTTGAAGGATAAACAGATCATTAAAATGAGCTAGTGATGACTGATCATTTTAAAACCACATTTTCATACTTAATTCCATGTTCTAAGTGTATCTGGAATTAATTTGAGTCAACAGGGTAGCATACGAAAGACAGCAATGCAATAATCCTGTGACTACATTCACTAAAGAAAGCTGCATCAGAGTGGGTTTCTCAATAACAGCATATAACATAAACCCAAACATATCGACATGCAGTGATTGAAATTGAGCTATTCAAGAAATTTGATTACTGGACTTGACAGAGAGCCATTTATTTTTATATTCATTGTGCCAGCACACTTATATCCTACATTGTTATTGCCAAGCTTGTGAGAAGAAAAAAAACCATATGTAAATCAGATGTTAGACAAGACTCTTGGATAAACTAGCCAACAGGGAAACGTCAGGAACAAGATCACACCTTTAATAGCACTGTTTCCAAGGCTCAATGCCCTATTGTGTGCAACCAACAGGCAACTTCGACTACCATGCACTGACAGCCCAGAATCATCCGATACCTGAAGCATCCCAGTTATAGCACTATGCAGCTTTGTTCAGGTTTATTTGCTTGGTGCGAATGCCATGTACCCACATTTTCAGTGTTCTTGGGTGTGAACCGTCATCCAAGGGCTGGGGATTGCTACATGTGCACAATGCTATGAATTAAAAAAGAATGATCCCAATTCCACCGTGCTATGTCCTCATCTCCTCATGTACAGTTACTTCCCATGCATGTCACTGAGAGTCTCTTGCCACTTTGTGGACTACCATGTTTGAAGCCACAGCTGGATACAGTCTGCAGGGTTCACCTCATGAGAGTGGAGAATATTCAGGCAACTTTAACACCAGTGAAAGAGAAAAGCTCCTCCACGTGATTATTTCAAACAGAAACTTAAGCTACAGTTTTTGGGGAAGTTTCTGGCTCATTGAACTAACTAGGGACATTAAGACAACTAACCCACTAAGTCAAGTGTCTAAGTATCTCAAACCTAGGAAATATATATCTTCCCCTTCCCTTTTTTTAAATCATCAAGTTTTTATTATGATCCTATTCCATAGGCAGGTGGTGACTAAAACTTAGTAAGACATATAGCATTATATGCTGTCCTGGGGTGCTTGCTTCTCAGAGATGGATGTTCAGCTTGCTTTGTTTAGTCTTTCCATTTATACTTTCTCCTTGACACACAGCCACCTCAGTACACCAGGTCTATGCTACACTTAAATGAATGACTGTCATATTAGCTCTGAACTGGAAGAAGTAGGGGTGCACTGGTGTGGCACTGTGCTGAAGGAAACACCCTGCTAAAAGGAAGGCATATCACTCAGGAGGACAGGCTGCTACTGCACTGGTATCAAACTCTGACACCAGAACCAACTCTGACACCGCATCACCATGATGTGTGAACATGCTTGTTCCTATCAGCATTACCTTTGAAACCTAGATCATACTCCAGTGCATAGGTAATACAAGATCATACTGTCCTAATACCTAGCTGATGGTCTGCTGCATGTGGGTGGACAGGGACACTGCTTGGGCACCTGCAACATACAAACTTCCAGGCTTATTTTCCAAGGCTAAAATATTAGCCTCAGAAACTTCACAAACCACTAACTGAAGCAAAGCATTCTGTAGGGGTAAATTTCAGTTTCTTCTACCAGAAACCTCTTATGTGATCCTAACGCCTATTTTAATATATCATTGCAAAACAAGTCATGCAATTTTCATTTTTCACTGCTCCAGTACCTGAGTTTTGTATCAGCTTTTGGCACTGAAAATAGGTTTGGATGACAAAGCAACGTCTGCAGTGAAACATGATTTCCTTCCAGTATGGCATTTTTTTTTGTGTGAATAAAACCTTTGCTATCAGATGCTGGAGTGCTCAATGTTTAAGGTAGTATTGCTGTAAGCAAGAGTGAATGGAAACATATGGAGATCAATTGGTTTATTCATTAAGGTACCACCACGACAAACTAAGCAGGCCACCTGTGTTCACTGCCTCCAGAGGCTTTCTCTAAAACTCATTTTAAAATAATTTGGTGGAAAGACTGGCACTGATTATAAACTGGAAATTCAGAAAAATCCTCAACCAGGGTTGTGCAGGGAGAGGGGTTCATATACATACATTCTTCTGTGTCCTTTTTACATACGTGTATCAGCAACGCTGGATTACTGCTTTAGAGAAATACAGCATGCAAAAATAAACTGCTCAGCAATTAGAGCTCCTACAGCAAAATAACCTCAGTCACATTGCAAATTCTGTACATTTTGCAGTATGCATTAGACAATAAGGTAATACAGTTAACAAGGGACAGAATGTATCTAACAAAGAAAGCAGTAATAGATTGTGTTGCATTACACAGGACAGAGTTCCTTTAGCTTCTCCACCTAATCTTCATGCTCTATGTATTTCATGCTGTATGTATCACCATCCTCTGCTTTCTGTGCCTTTACCCTGTGCTTGTTTTTGACCTAGGAACTGCTTATTTGATTAAAGACCCTCCCCGTTTCCTGAATTTGTTCACGGCTGGGCTGGGGGTTTGGAGCAGAGAGGGGAATCTGACAAAGATTTTTGGGTTTCCACAGTCCCTTGCACACCATGCTAGTTTCTTCTAAGCTCTCGAACCCATGTCTGAACACTTCTTCCAGGCCTCCAGCTTCATCACCTCTAAAGGACACATACAGACAAAAAATCCTGCTCTGTCATATGCATCAGCCTCTCAAAATGCATCTGAGGCTTACAGACAAACTGAAGCCTTCAGCCATGATTCACTTTCAGCCATGGCTCACTAAGATCCCCAGGTATGTCACCAGTATTAGGCTTTTGCCTGAGTGCTTGCTTAATGGAACCCCTGGCCTTTCATTATGGACTCAAGACTTGAGTGTAAGAGACATCTCAGCAGCTCTAGGGAGGCCTGCCCTAATTTTAGCCACCCTGATGAAGTCAGCCTCTGCCCCCTCAGCTACACCATCCCCATCCATCTTGCTTACCTCATGACATACACATGCTCCACACACCAGGCACATTTCCCACCTCTTGGATGCTTTCTTGTCTTTCACTTCCCACCTCTTCCTCTAAAAACCTGCTCCTCATTCTTATTTATTCTGCCCACCTTCTTCGCTGCTTAGGAATTTGTGAAAGAAAGGAGAAAAAAAAAGAAGTAAGTGCATGGGAGGGTGGGTGGCTCTGCTTTCAAACCTGCAGCCTGCGCCTGTGCCAAAGCTGCGATCCTGTCCCACTCAGCACCGGTGGCCTAGGGAGAACCAGGCTTTTTTGCCTCGAGCAAATCTGCAGAAGACACACCAACCGCAGGCTTCAAAAAAGTTCAGACAGGGCAATGATATGACTGAACTTCTAACTAATGTGCTCTAATAGTATTTTTCTCCTTAATTGCTACCAACCTATAGGAAAACATTGTGTTTATAGCTGTGAGCAAGGCTGCCCCAACCCAAGCCAGCCTCCAAACCCTCCTTTATCTGTGCTGGAGTGTGTTCTGTTGTTCAGTGTGGTTATCACTGTCCAAGGAAATGTTTATTTCCACTCTGTGTTGTATTTTTCAGATCTTTAGCTGGACTATTACAGTCTCATGCTGGGCTGTCAAAATAACTCAATCTATGCTGACTAGCTACAGAAAAACATATAGTTTCCCTTCAGTGCCTCCAGAGTAGCAGTTCAAATAGGGAAGCATCAGGGACTGTGATCTGAATATCAGAGGCTCACCAGGATTAGAAGCCTTAAAAAAACTTCTATGGGTAATAAATTATTCATAGCTTCAAACTATCTTAGATAATTAAAATTACCTGCTTTCAGCAGATATGCCATCTATTACAGTGCCCCCCTTCTCATAGATCTGATTGACACAATCTCTTTCAGATAGTTATATCCATTCTGTTTATACATTTGACAGGTGCACTATACATACCCTGTGCTGTATTACTCATTTTTGCATGTCTGTGCATGCATACACATAAAAAATCATACAAGCAAAGTCTCCTATTGTGCTAGGAGGCTGACAGCAAGTATGTTGAGTTACAACAGGTTGGGTTTAACCTAACATGCCACAGAAACAACATATCATGTAGATAAATGTCCATAGCAGCCAGGGTACAGAGAATAAATAACAAAAGCTACAGTGGAGAGAAAGAGACAAGTAAAATCCTCTGTTCCATGAAAAAGCTGATACCATGTATGCTACAATACCTATTGACAGTAACATGAAACTAGATTGCTTCATGAGGTGATTCACCTTACACGAGATTGACTTGAGTTCCCTGCATTCTGTTGCAATATAGGCACTGTGGGTTTATTTTTTCTCTGTTCCCTTTGCAAACAGCACAAGGAAGACATCTTTGTAGATGACTGTGGGACAAGGGTGACAATACTGTACCACATTGCTCCTCAGCAATTTGAGACAACTTTTACTAACCCATGAAAAGGGATGGAGGGGATATATTTCTCCAAGTCATGGTCCTGAACTTTTGACTTTAAGAAAATGTTAAAAATTAGGAAGTCTTTTCAATTCCTAAGAGAAGCACAGTAATTTTTCAGTTTGGAAGACCGAAAATTTCCCACAGTTAAGAAATGGTCAAATATTTTAATGTCATTCTATACTATGTAAGCTTCAAAACCCATATCTCTTGCAGTCTTAAGCATCTATAAAAAGAAAGGCTCTACAATAAAATTAAATCACTGTGTACTGTGTGGAGCCAAGTGAAAGTATTGGTTGAAATGTGCAGGTTATGAGGTGTTTGCAGACAGAAAGAAATCATAATTAATTTAAATTACATGCTTACATCAACTGAAATTACCTGCTTACACTATATATGCTGTTCTCCTAACTACCTCAAAAAGCTTATAAAGAAGGGTTGGTGGTTTTGGGTGTTTTCTTAATTAATTGGCTAAACCTCTTCTATTTGTGACTCATTAGGTTATGCTAGCTTCTGATACAATAAAATACGATGATGTTGTTGCTCTAAAAAGTAGTATTTCATCCCCTTTTGTTGAGGTCTTCTACCAGTTCAAGCAAGACGGCAAAAAAACAACTCAAAAAAGGCAAAACAGAACACGATTCTCAAAAAAAATGGGATGCATTCAGTGTCTCCAAATGTTATCTTTCTTAATTGTCTGCCCTTTTGTTTTACAAAGAGAAAATAACCCTAGCTTCTAAAGGGAGGAGTAGGTTCTGCTTCTTATTTCTATTTGTTTTCATGTCTTTGCTCTGCAAGTGAATGGATAAAAGACTATCAATAAAGAAGAGCAAAGAGCATTGAAAGCTACCTTCCACATAATAAGGAAAAAACCCAACCAACCAAACTCAAGGAAAATATAGAGAAAGAAATATTACTGTCTTGAAAAAAATGTCACATCAACAAACTGGTAATGGGAAGCATGGAGGTTGGATTTAACCTAACTAGCTACCAGAACAACATATCATATATATAAAAATCCATAGTAGCCAGGGTCCAGGGGATAAATAACAAATGCTACAATGTGGAGAAAGAGACAAGGTTTTCCCTTTGTATTTGAATACAGGACTGGAGAACTGACTGTATTTGAATACTGGACTGGCCGCTGCCTACCCTCTTAGTGTCAAGGCTATGTGTTTCCATTATAACCAGAAATCATCTTTATGTCATCAAATAAAAAGGAAAGTCCTCATGCCAGTACAATAATACATCTGAAATGCATTGTCCTTGTGTGAGCTTCAACATTGTTAAGAAGGTCCTTTAAGTTCTTTAATGTAGGAAATCAATAACAGTGGTAAGAGCATCCTTTGAAAGGAATGAAAGGCTACACTGAAAGGAACCTTGTGTGTGCTACAAGATGACGACTGTGCTGTTCTGCTAATCTGAGCTGTTTGTGACAACAGTGAGTGTCAGAAATGTTACAAGATGATTTAATTCATACCACTATCAGTCAAGGTCACATTTGATCTCTATTCCCAGAGGTGCTTACAGACAACTTTCAATGGATTCAAATTATGGGCCAGATCATTAAGTTAGCTGACTGATTCACCCTTTCTTGCTATTAATACAGAACTAATCTTGGAGATTTTCCGCACGGCTGTATGGATAACCTGAATTTATGTAGACCTCAGCAGTTCAACATTGGAATGTGCTGCAAGTGGTGCAACAAGCAGTGCCGGAAGCTTATTAGCATGGAAAAGGATTCATCTTTCATTGCATCACTCTGAAAAGCTGTCCACTACATAGCACACTGTACATGTAGTACCTGTAAATTAAAGTCCATTATTTGCATGTGGAGAGATTGAGGGACAGCTAACATTTCATAGATTTGAAGAGAGAATTCTTCCCCTGGATGCATACAGCCTGTCTCACAATGACTTTCTGCTATGAGCATGAAAAATTATATAAAATAGGCTGAAATACATCTCAAGGAAACCTTTACCTCGCCTTCCTACCCAAAGACAAAATCAGTTATAAACTGCTGGAGATTGTGTCCAGAGAAGGGCAATGAAGCTGGTGAAAGGTCTGGAGCAAAAGTCTTAGGAGCGGATGAGGGAACTGGGCTTGTTCAGTCTGGAGAAAATGAGGCTCAACAGGGACCTTATTGCTCTCTACAACTACCTGACAGGAGGTTGTAGGCAGGTGGGGGTCGGTCTCTTCTCCCAAGTAACAAGTGACAGGACAAGAGGAAATGGTCTGAAGTTAAGCCAGGGAAGGTTTATATTGGATATTAGGAAAAAATTCTTCACTGGAAGGGTGGTCAAGCATTGGAACAGGCTGCCCAGGAATGTGATGGAAACACCATCCCTGGAAGTGTTTAAAAAAAACCATGTAGATGTGGTACTCAAGTGATATGTTTTAGTGGTGAACTTGGCAATCTTGAGTTAACAGTTGGCCTTGATGAACTTAAAGTTCTTTTACAACCTAAATGATTCTAAGTTTCTGTTATTCTATTCTAATATTCTATTTCTTTACCAACAAATTATTGTTTACTTGGCTATTAAAGACCATCAGTGAAGAAGATTTACCCTTTCAAAAAATTTATTCTGATGCTTAACTATCCTATTTGCAAGGTTTGATTGATACACAATCTTAATCTCCTTTGCTGAAAACAAACACATTTTTTTTTGACACATTGGGTACAAAGAACTGTTTATTCCCTTTCTGTTCATATCAAACTTTTTTTTTTTTCATGTATCTTGTCATATAAGCACATGCTTTCCACCTCAGCCCTTCCTTCTCTTGACTGAACTACTCCTGCATGTTCTATCCTTGATCACACAACATGCCTGGGGCCTCTTATACTGGACCACCTTTTTCTGCAAGTACAGTTTCTAAAACTGGACACCATATTTTGGTCTGATGTAGCAATATTCTAACATTGCATAGGTGGTCATATAATCAATTTAAATTCCCTGTGTCACCCCTACACCCCCGAGCTTCATTTAACTTTCCATTCCTTAACTGTAGAGAGCAGATAAGCTGTGCAATGATGTAATATGACATTGCATCAGTGTAGCACACCTAAGCAACAGAAAATTTTAAAAGCACATCTGATTCCCTTTCCAAACTCAGTCAAGCTTCTAAGTAAGGTTGAATGGACAGCAGCCCAGGTTAAGGGATGGGTACAGTAATAGAACACAATTCATTATCAGAAGGTCAGACAGAGGCAAAATGAGAGAATGCAAAAGAATGACAGCAAGACCACTTTTCTAGGTGTTACAGTTGTGTTTTCACCAATGGACTCACTTTCCTCAAAGGACCTTTTAATGCAGTTGTATATGTATTCTCTATAGCTCCAGTAACTTTGGTGTAGCCTGAATGATCAAATGTGAGACAAAAATGGCAAATACTCAGAGCAAATCATGGACAATGGAAGGACTACAGGAGTATCTCTGATTGGGGGGGACAGGAAATGTGGGGAGCCTGCCATTCAGCAAATAAAACGGGCCATTTCCCAGAAATCAAAGAAGGCTACAGTCAGAAAGACTGAGAGTACTTTTAAGGCAGAAAAGTCCAGAACGCACTTTCTAAAATCCCCTGGACAGCTCCAGTTTAGTGTTGGCACTAAGGAAATACTGCTGCTCTCTCCAGGGCAAGGTTCTAACCCTGCAGCAATCCCTTCCAATAACCAAAAACCCCTGCAGACATCGTACACACACCCATAGGTGTGTGCCATTGAAAAATGGCTGCATCAGAGGCTCAGTTAAAAAGATGAAATGAGCTTTCCTACACTGCCATAAATATTTAGCAAATATAAGAGTCAGTAGGAGTCGACAGCATTACTGAGAGCCAACTTCTAGCCTGCTTGATTCCTCGTGCCATTTGACTGAGTTCAATGAAGTCAGGCACAGCTCAGGCCAGGGGAGACTTTGGCCCCCAGTGCCTCCCTTGAACTTTTTGTTCTGGCCTTCAGAGTTCCTACCTGGCTGTGTCTGCAGACAGGAAGAGAAAAGCTATCCCAACAGAAAAGAAAAAGAAACAAAATAAAATAAAAGCCAAGTACAAAACTAAGAAAAATCAAACATTATACACTACAGATAATACATTTGCTAGACTTGGTTAAAACAAGAGAGAAAATCACTGTAATTTCCACTTTCTGAGGAAGTCTATTTGGGCCAGTCACTGTCTCTTCTTTACAAACTGTTGGCCTTTCTTTGTTCCCACCTTGTGAGAAAGTTAATAAAGAACATCCAGTTCCGGTGGCATTTGTGGAAAACAAGCAAGTACCTCTCAGTGAGCTTGCCTGTGAGGCAACAGGCTTTAATATTACTGCAACATGGGAAGTGTCCATGGAATTTGTGGCTCAGAAAAACCCTACATAATCTACATAATGTCACCCGCCCATTGAAACCTGCAACCCGAGAATTTGCTGAGACTGGAGTAAGCTAGGCAGTCAAAAAAGGAAGATACATTTATCAGTACATTTTCAGAATGTGTTGAATGGAATAATTGATAGGCAGAGTGCCCTGGAAACTACTTTCCATTGCAGGAATATTAAAAACAACTGTTTTCCTCTGACTTTACTAAACAGCGTTATCATAGGAACACCTCTAACCAAGGAGTTTCACAGATTAGAAGCTGGACTTTGAAAACTTTGTGAGCACCTGCATCCAATGCCCAGTGACAGAATAAATCCTGGGTGTTCATCAACTCTCAAACCAGAGTTAAGAGCTGCTGAGCCATTCCACACATCTTTCAAGTACAACCCATTAGCCTGAGGGTTAGAAAGAAAAAATGCTCTTGGTCATACAAGGCTGACTTCATTTGTAGAAAGCCCAAATTCCACCATACAAAGAGGCTTCATAAGAAGCAATTCTGATAGCTGCAATTCCCAGGCACAAATTCTAGCCAGGAGAAAAATTCTGGGCAGAATGACTGCTTGTGCCAAACTGTAAGCAGAATATCACAAGCTGGGTTGAAGCTCTTTTGAAAATGTTGCAACCTGCTTTATTCATCTCTTTTTCTCAGCTGGGGAATATGTTCCTAATTACGTACTGGATTGCACAGCATTCTACTGAGTAGCAAACAGTTTTCTGACAGCTGTTACTGTATTTTTATGAGACCTTGATCCTTTAGAAGATACTATGCTAGCTCAGACAGTTATATTAAAACCTTTTTCTCTGAGAACAGAATCTGAAAAAGAGGAATAAGTCAGGCATTTGGGTTCTTCTCCTCTGACAGGCTTCTGAAAGCACCAGGTCTTGCAAAAATCCCTCCCAACAGTAACGTTTTCTCTCCAAGAGGCATATGGTCCTGCAGAATAAAGATCTGCTCTGTCCTTTCTTGATTGGAGTGAGTTTTGCAAAGTGCTTTTGTGCTGTGTTTTAGGGCAGATTACAACAGCAAACAGGAACAGTAAGAACATCAGCTGGAAGGCAAACACAGCACTACCATGCAGGAAGTGGAGATCTGAGTCATAAGTATTTTGGCAAGTGTCGTCACACAAATACTCAGTTGTTGAAGAAATGATTGACGGTACAGATCTTAAGAATATTTTTTCTAGAGGGGAGAAAGAACATAGGCAACAGTTGCAACCACACTTGGGGTGAATGGACACAATTTTCAAGGAATCTGCACATGCAGAAAAAGAGGCATGTAGGAGAGAGAATCCCTATTCCAGGGCTCAAGATAAGAAGATTTTTCAAAATCTAAGACTGAAGAAAATTGTCAGATTCTTCACCTTCCCTAAATTGTTATTCTTTTCCTTGTAAGAACATGTAACTATCACAACTCTACTGCAATTTGGAAGTATCAGAAATAAAAAAGAAAATTCTCAAAGCAGTATCTGTTCTTATATGAGTTCACAAAAACTCAGGTAAATTTCACCTCGATAATCCAAACAAATCCATGATTACCCTGTATACATCTTTTGCAGCCTATCAGTATATATATATATAAAAAAAATAATAAAATACTCCAATGTCAAAAGCCAGTTAAAAGTCCTATATATTTTGTTTGATTAAAGTGTAAAATACTGAAAGTTAGGCACACTCTGTATGCATTTTACTGAATTCATTCATTACTGCATGAATTGTACTTAATTTCCTAATTTGAGGTTAACACAGTGTAAACTATGCCTTTCACAATGAATTTTACCTTAGAACCATACAAAATCTCCTCTCAAAAAAAATAATAAAAATTCTTTTTTGGTGTTCAAAGTAATTCATCCTTAAGCCCCATCCTTTACAAAACCAAGATCTCAATAGTCACTGCTTAGTTATTAATAATAGCAAAATAATGGTAATGTCATTTAACTCATAACCAGAAGATAAATTAAACAGTTTCAGGGCTGTGCTTATGTGCTCTGTTATATTTTTTTGTTTCTTTTGGTCAATGTTCATCTACATCTCTTAGCTTTGTAGAGCTATGCTGGCCTGTGAAGTTTCTATGCAATTATTCAAAAGTTTTCTCACATCATTAGTGACAAGAGGTAAGTAATTTAAATCAAAATACACCTTTTAATATTCAGGGAACAGGAAGAGCATAAAAATAACTAAACAAAATAGAACAAAAATTACCATTGAAAACATACTTGGGCATGGAATAGTAGAATAAAAGCCAACAAAACACCACCACTCCTATATGACATGAAGAGCAGAAAATGCAATGCGTATAAAAATCCCTCTGACCTAAATCACCTGCAAGAAGGCCTGTTTTCCAATGGACCTCCAGCTTTTGTAAATGACTGAAGAGTAGCCCTTGACTGTACAATAAGCTCGCCAGGAATTCTGCTGCTGTCTTCTTGCCATGGACAACAACAACTATAAAAATAACCCGTGTCTGATAGTCTAGCCAGAGAATGTGGTGTAGCGTGGAACACTAAACATTTTAATTAAAGCTGATGATGACTATTTCCAAATACCAGGGTCTCCTTGAATCAGATATAGACTCAGTACTGAGGTATACATTGTCAGTTTTCTTAATCCTATCTGCCAGCCCAACTCCCTGAAGTCAGATCTGGCACGTACTTGGTTTGGTGTAAAACAAGGGGGTAGATAATGCCTTTGAAATTGGTACAATGGCTGCCTTCAAAATGCTAGTCAGGTACCTGGAGGTCCTTTCCAGCTCTCTATAATGGGGCGTGACTAACGGTCTTGAAAGCCCATGATTGCAGCCTTCTAGAGAAACCAATGAGAAACTGCCACACATCGCACCCAGGACTGCAAGTACCACAAAAAGCCTGTTACCAAATCCATGGAAGTATTTTTTTTTTTATCAGGTCACAAACTTTTTTATGCTATCTTGGACAACAAGGATATTCGTTCTGCTTAAGTGTCTAACCCCACAGGTAACTGGGACCCCCATTTTGGAGGCTACAGCACCAACTGAGAGAATCTACCTCCTAATTTTAGGCGGTTTGGAGCTAGTTAAAACATCTGAAATAGCACCAAGGAGGTAACTGAACACTTTTGATGTCACCTTGCCTCCATCTCTCACCTGTACAATGGCAGTCAGGGTGCTTTTCTACCTTACCAAGGCTGGTGTGAAAGTGGAAGGCACATTAACCTGAAACAAAATCTGATATTCCTTTTCTGGGAAGAAGGTAAGGACCTTATATACGTAGTATTTTAAATAAAGTGTATCATTGAAAACTTAATTATTTTGTAGCAAAAAAAATTTCATTATGAAAGTCTAATTAAAAGAAAACAATTTTCATTTTAATTATCTTTCATAACTAACACACATTTATGAGAAAGTCTGCAGTAGCAATGGGTTATGCACTTCTAAGCAATTAAATTTCCTACTTGTCTGATTTTGTTAGACTAATAAATTATACCAGGAATTTAATAAAGTGGACAGTTAAAGGAATTTAATCTATTCTCTCTAGAACAAACAAGATAACAAGATTAAGGTTCAGATTTGAGAAAAATATTTAAGAGATAAGCTAAATTAGAAAGTGAAAAAAAGCTCTTGTGACTCCCAAGCAATCACATAACTGAAGGAAATTATTTAAAAAAAAAGAAGAAAAAAAAAGAAAAAAACAAAGGTTAACAGGCAATATAAGAGTATTTTCTTTTCTCATAAAATAATTAACCTTTGGAAAAGGCTTCCTGTCAACACAGAGGCTTTTACTGTGCCATTTAAAGAACTAGGCACATTCCTGAAAAATTAACAATAGGGAAACTTAAATACACCCTTTGAAAATAAAGCATATTAGACATAGGCAGTTCCTGTGAAAGTGATTCTTCACAGCTAGAAACCAAACCATTCTCTTCATCTCTGAACAGGAAAACAAACTAACAGGTATTTTATAAGTGGGAAGACGAAGCAATTTATTTTAACTCTCTTCTCCTTCAAACATACTTTAGTGGTTGGCTTAATTTCAGGGCTATGATTTTCTACTCTGTGGATTAGCTAATTAGCTATATGTGGGTCTGAACACCAAACTGGAATGGACTAAATATCATTCCTACCATGACTAACTCCCTTCATGTGAGTTGCCCTGTCAAAGATATATTTTGTGAGTAACGCTTGCATGTTCTCACTATTATAATTCTCATTTTGAAAAAAGTAATGAGAGAAACTCCTATTTTCAATGCAAGTTACAGGGATCAATACCTCATTCTTACTGAAAGTCGGTAGGATTGAGGTGCCTAATTCTCTTGGACGACTCTGACACTTCTAGAAGTCTTCTACGGTGAACAACCAGCAGGCTTAAAAAAAAAAAAAGGAAAAAAGAAAGAAAGAAAAAAAAAAGTAAGATTCTAATGAATCTAGAGGAAAAGTTTTAAATTTCATAAAGGACATTTATTTTATGTGAAGGAAGAATCAGCAGAAAAAGCCGTATCAGGATAGCAGTAAAACACGCTCATTGGTTAAAGCACTCATTTCTGGACAGATGGGAGAACTGAACACAGTTCACCATCTATTTAGAAATCAAATATCATGTACATCCACTTGCTCTTTATTACTTAATTCCATGCTGTGTATAGGTTACAGTGATTTCTCCAGGGTGAAATTGTCCTTCCCCATCTCACCATATTCTGATAATGACTGGAATGAGTTTGATATATTGAAACACTCTTGCTTTGATTGTGTTTTTCATTCATTACTAAAACTTGGAATATTGAAGTTGCAAATAGTGTACAATACTTTATTAGAAAAATAAGTGGTTCCAGGTCTTAAAAAAAAAAAAAAAAAAAAAAAAAAGATGGCATCTGACATTGTAATAAACTGATACAGTACTCTATGCTGAACCTCGTGCTTAAAAAATAAAAAGCCATTACATTCACTTTGATAATTATATTTGGAAGATGCCCCAGGACACAACAACCAAGCAGTGAACTGTTCATCTCACTTATAAAAGCCACTGTGTTAAAGTGGAAGCTAACATACTAAACAAAGGCTGATAAAATGACAATACGAACTGCAAGATTTGAAAAAAATGGCTGTAACCCAGCAAGGAAGAAACCATTTCCAACGAAACAGTGGAAAGACTCATGATGCATCTCTCCCCATCAGCTCCCCCCCCACCTCTGTGTTTCAGCAGAAAGCACAAGAGAAATATTTCTACTGAGGGCTTTCACATTGCTTTATACAAATAACAATTTGAGGTGTATGGATAGTTTCCCCTGTTTTTCAGTATTCTGTTAGCTGTAAAGATGAGACTTCTGCAAAACACGGAGTGGTAGCACATCCTGACTATGCAATATTCCTCAACACTGAGTGTACACTGATGATAGTGTAAATCAGGTGTGCTGATCTCTATGGAGCTCCATCACTTTACTTCACTTGAAGACCTTTAAATAAGCACCAGATACAAAAAGGAATATTCATTACTCATATGTCTATATTTTGAGACATGAAGGGCTGGAAAAGATATATTAAGGAACAGCAAGAGTCCTCTTAATGAAGGCTACAACATGTATTTCCATTACAAGATAAAATTTGGCTCCTATCCCTAGTTCTGAATTCCAGATTCACAAATCATATTGGCTTCAAGATTTGTGGTCTAGGTCTCAAGCTGAGGTAGGGTTTTTCTACCAAATTTGCAGTAAATCAGACAAGGATTTAATGAATTATGAGCCTATGAAATAGAGATGTTCACCATAGTTCAAAAAGTCTCAACTTTTTTGTCACTTCATAGCCAAAAAAAGTAAATAGGAATAACTCCAACATGGAAAAAAAGAAGGCAGGTAAGACTTCATTTATCAGACTTGTGGTTGTGGTCTGTGGCACAGCACAAAATTGCTTGATAGCAATCACAGCAGACATGTTATTAACATTTATATAGGAATGCTGACATAAGTTACTCATCCCATGGAAGAGACATGTGTAACAGATATTTGTTCCTTGAATCTGGTTTGATTCAGGCCAGCATAAGTACTCATCAATTTTATGTGTTCACAAAAGGTAGCCCCCCACACATGTGTGTGCACACACATAGAACCCCCATCCAAACACCTTCTTGCTATTGGAAAACTGTGCTTCTATTGGAATGAATGGAGGGGGGGGGGGGAAGGCAAATATCCAACTACCATCCTAAACCCTAAGTCTCAAAATGCAAGAAAATACACATTTCTTCAAAACCACCCAGGTGAATCTATCAGCATAGGCTCCTAAAATATTTCATTTAATGCTTAACATATTAAAAATATATTGTGCGGAATATAAATACAGAATTGGGGTCCTTGCCTTCTTTATTTGTAATCTCTTAGAACATAATCCTACCAATTTTTCCCATGGTGTCTTGTGAGGTCATGATCAGACAAAAGCATTTGCAGGGGTATACATTTAAAGCATGTTTGCAACATGATTTTAGCTAAGGTACAGGTACTTTTAAGCTGATTAAATTTACTTACTTAAATATAAAAATAGTATGATGATAATAATAAGAAGATTCCTAAGGATTGGCATTAAAATGTGCCTAATATCACACCAGCTTTGCTTATTACACTGCCCTCCAGAGATCCACCCACTATTACCCAGGGCTGTACAGCCCAAGTTCTTTATGCTACAAACCATCCATTTTGATTCGCCTAATCACGCTACTCCCAGTTTTTGGCAGGACAGAGGCAACTGGTTAAAAAACAATGCAGAGAAGCCACCAGGCATGACGGTACTGCCATACCTTCATCCTGGTGCAAGCTGAGGAAGAGGAAGGGTCAGCACCGCAGAGACCTCTGCCCAGCAGAGGAGCTTCCCTACTTCCCCATCTCTATTCAGTGGCAGTCCTTGAATACGGATTGTGAATGGGCACCTGGCCAGCCACTATAGAGGTGCCCAGTAATGTGCTTTTGTGCATTCTTTCAGCCAAGGACTATTTCTGTGCCAAACAGGAGACGGACCAACCACTGTGTCAGGAACAACAAATACCCTGTTCCTTATCCAGCCTCTCTTCTCTGCCCAAATGAATAGTAAATGTTCAAACCAGAAGCCTTTGCATTTTCACACCCGTACCAGACTGGAGAAGTGCATCTTTTCCAGAGCTGGTTGAAATAGTAGGGCAAAATGGTCTAACAAATGCAGTCTTTTTTCCAAAATAGAAACATTTTGTAAGTGAGAAAATTTTGTTCTGAAATTTTCCAGTTTCCAGATAGCTCTTACTTCTTACTCTTTGCTTTTTGATTTCATTCCAGTGAGATCATGGAAAATATATCTTCTATCCCTCTCCAGCCTTTACACAGAGAGGTTGCCTCCCCTCCTCCCTCCATTTTGGAAGCACTGACTGTGTTTAATGGCTGTTCTTGATGTAAAAGATCATGAAAACATCAGAGACATCTTTCTAGGCTTTATTCAGGAGTGGACTATCTGCTGTGTTAGGAATCTTCCAACTTCTAAAAAAAATTTGGATTTCTTTAAGCTGTTTCAATAGGAAAATGAAGGGCACATTAAGGAATAAACAGGATCTTTGACATCACGGTGATATATGAAAAGCAGGCAAAATTCAGCTTAGTTTATTTTTCCTTCTGAGACATGTAGGCGGCTAAAACCAGCTTTTCTAAAGAAGACTGAGAAATTTACTTGAAAGTGTATAACCAATAAAGCAGTCTTTTATTAACAAAAAAACAGGAAAACAACAAAGAGTTTTTACAATTTCTTCAATGCTTGAACATAATCCCTAACTGTGACTTTTGCTCCCAAGGCTGTTCTGCAGCATTTTCTTGTACAACCAGCCTGGAGCTTGAAAAAGAACAAGTACAATAGCATTAAGCTTCAACATGGTGTGCATTAATAAGCGACTGGTGCATACCTTGGATTTGTGGCATTAGGTAAAAGGATGAAAGCACAGTGCCTTCCCTTTTGGCCACCTAAGAAGCATGGGGCCAGCTTAATAATACACATCCTGAGGAGGCTAATTACTGGTACCATGGGATTTTTTATTATTATTATTAAAGAAAAACCAATACAAACCACTATTAATTTTGTTCTTTTTCAGCTTTTCATAAAAACAGTGTTGTATGGCTTTTTTTTCCCCCCCAGAGTGCCTTTCCACTATAAAAGCAGGTCCCAGCAATGAGATGTCAAAAACATAAGAACAGACAGATTATACATACTTCCTTCTGTGTTATTCCAAATAAACCTTTGCTAATTTGCTTGCGTAAAATTTCTTAAAATTCTTAATCTATTTTCTCTATTTGCATGGAGCTAGTAGCCTCAATATACATAGTTACTGGCCTCAACAATAAATTTCAATTTATTTTCCTTTGTGAAAATGAGACTAAACTTTTATTACTGGCCGGTTCTGATGCTAAACACAAAAAAACCCACCAAACACCAAAAAACCTTAGAGGTAGCTGAAAACTCAGAACCTGCTGCTGAAATAGCAACAGGGCACTCTAAAGAGCTGTCATTTTCCCTGTCCTACTCAAAGCTCTGCCTTCTCTTGAGCATCTATTTAGTCTTCTACCACATTAATGCCCTCATTCTACAGATACATTTTTGTGTCTTGATCTATGTAAGGGAATGCTGATGAGCAAGGGTGGGTAGGAGAAAAGCAGCCCTGCAGGTATCCTGGTAGATCCTTTTAGATGAAATGCCTCTGGCTGCAGAAATGATTCACTGGCACACATGCTCCCATTGCTTTTTATCTTCTCAAAAACACTCAGCAATGGGCATGGGAATTTCTCAGACTATTAGTGAGCAGTGAGATATCAGGATACAGTATTGGGAGTAGAAATTAAGTTCACCTGCCTGCAAAGAAAGCCCCTCTAATCAATCCAACTTTAGCTTTGAAAAGTCAATATTCATACCTAGACAATAATGATGACTATTTCTAATCACTCTTTAAGGAGCATATGCCAGTCAAAGCTTACTAGCACTGCAGACGGGGTGGGGGGTGGGGTGTGGAGAGGGTAGGGGTGGAGAAAAGAAAAAAAACCAACAAAACCAAAACCAAGTAGCTTTGAAGACTTTACATTTTAGCAACCTGCAAAGCTGCGTGCAAATGCTTATCTCCACATGCTGAGCAAGCACAGCTATTGACTTGCACAGGTGCATAAAGTTAAGCTTAGATTTCAAGAATTTGCAAGATTAAGATCTCAGTTTGGACAGACCGAACTCCAGCTAGTTTTCCCAGCCTTTCACAGTAGCATTAACCATATCCCTCAGCTCTTGCGACAGATTACGACACCTATAATTCTTTCCATCAGCTCTAACTGTTCTGCCACAGGCCCAATGACAATCTTGTCAGATTTCTGACAGCTCCAACATGTAGATTTCTGAATCAAACAGGGGAGAAAATATAATTACTGTTGTCTAAGCAGGTAGCAGCAGTCCTTCTTTGTCTGCCGTGGAGAAAGGTTAAAAAAAATATAAGAGTGACTAAAAAAACCCAACAAAACCCCAAATCAAAAAAACAAAACAACAATCAAACAAAAAAGAAAAGGAGAGGAGTTTATTAATACCAAACAAATGTACAAACCCAAGATTTTACAACTTTACATAGGAACATCCCCACATATACTCCTTGTATGACATGATGCATGTGCATGGTAAGGAAATAAATTGTTATCCCTCCTTTGGGGCCTTTATTTTGTGTCCTCCTTCAATAAGTAAATAAAACCTCAAGAATCGAAAAATATTCAATAGAAGGAAATATTCAGAAAAGCTCAGAATGAGAAGAAATCAGGGTTAACTGTCCTTTAACATTCCTATTAGCCTTTCCACCTGTATGAGGATATCCACCTTGGCAGGGCTTGTGTAGGTTTGCTCTGAAGAATTTATGACTTCAGTCTGAGTAATTTAAGTTAGTAAAAAGGGTAGATCTCAGTCTTACAACAAAACCTATTGCATCAAAGGCTGTTGTGCTGCAAATTCACATGCATACCCCTTCCCCACCCCAGAAAACAAACAAACAAAACCCCTATCATTTGATAAATCTTTACTTACGCTACTCTAATAAATGGATGCATGAATTTTAGGAGGAGTTTAAATGTATTTGAAATGAGGTGGGAAGGGAAAGGGAAAAAATAAGTTTCTCACTTCAAAAAACCTGCAATAAGGTCATGTTAATTTCTGTGGTGTGCACTCTATCAGTTATATTTCTGAAGGTTTTGAAAAATATGACTGGGAGATTTAACAGTACAGTGTTCACAGTTAATCAACAACAATTTAAAAAGACATTGGCATCTGTTGTCTAGAGACAAGAAGAAAAATGTAGGGGGGGAGTGGGAATGGGGGGTTGAAAATTAAATCAGTTTGAATCCTCCTTAGTGTTACAGAGTCAATAGCAGGAAATTTGCCCTCAGAAAAATGTGGGGTTGTGACCTTTTATGTTTCAAGACTTCCTAATTTAGCTTGATCTTTCAGGCTCTCTGCTCCTCCTACTTGTACCCTAGAGGCAGGTTTTCTCCTACTGAGAAAGAGATTAAGGGAGAAAGTGCAGAAAGAGGGAGGGAGAAAGAAAATAAGATAAGAATAAACTGGAACTGAAGTCCTAAAATCTAAGAGATTATTAAAATTCAATCACTCTGCAACGGAAGTTATTTTTATGCAGGCACCAACAACTTCTTTGAACTGATGTTGAAAGGTAACTTTTTATTAGTGTTTGAGACCATTTTCTGAGGACACGAAAGAGCTGGTTTTGACATATACAAGTAGTGTTCATACACTATATAATGAGTATACATTTACCAAGATACTTTTCTTCATCTCAGTATGGACCATATGAGTGAATCAGCTTCCCAATTAAGTGGTAAACTGTGTAGGCTATGAGGCAGCTGATGAATGGTAGCTCCTTAGCAATTAGTAAAGGGGGAAAAGAAAGCCAATATAGAAGAAACTAACAAAATTAATCAGTTGTTAATACTACTCAGCTCCAAACCCATTAACTATTGTTGCACTGCTTATTCAAGTAGTGTATTTATGGTTACAAGTAGCTGATTTTCCAGGCAAGCCACACTATTACGTGGCTGAGAAGCTCCCCAGGTCACCAAGGTAAGCCTGGGCAGCCTCTGGCAAACAGCAGAGCAAGGAGGGATGTGGAAGGGTGGGAGGTGGGTGCAGACTCGATTCTGCTGTCTTTCCTCATTCATTAACAGCTCAAAGCAGCTAGCAAATCACCCCCACTGTGAGGTCCATGGGAACTCAGAGGAAACAGAAGTCCATTGGCATTTCAAGCACCTCCTCAAGGCTATGCTGGAGACAATGTTCCACTCTTCACTCCTAGCAGCACACAAACAAACAAGGATTTCCATGCAGAGCACCCAGCTCTCTTCACTGTGACCGTGCCTGGACTCCACACCTGGCCCAGCATATGCCCCTGCCTCTATCCTCCAACATCTATCCCAGGGAAAGAGCTGGGCAGACTAGACAGCTCATGTCCCTCCTGAATACTGCGGCATGTCCCAGGGCCAAGGCAGATTCCTGCTGGCCCAGGTGACCCACAAGGGCAGCAGGTCTCAGGAGTCCAACATGTTTTGTCCGCTGCCAGGTTCAGGCTGCATGTGCAGCATTGACCTCCCCAACAGTGCTGGTGTGCACCAACACATTACCAGAGGAGATCAGAGGGGCTGGAGTAACCTACCTGAGTCCAGGTTTCTAAATTCTGATCATAATGCATTTGTGGTATGACTTGAAACTCCATAAATTCAACAGTTGTCTTTCTATACGTTTCAAGGATTTCTGCTTTGGGTTCATAAACAGCACCATCAACTACACTGAAGTTACTTGGCACATGGCAATATCCACCTCAGAAAATGTTCCAGAACTGAGCACTTAAACTTGTGAACAAACACTGATACCAATGTGTGTGGGGATCATCTTCCCAAGCTAATTGTATGTCAGTTTGATAGAGATGAATTATAAAATAAGCTGTCCTTGATTGACAGCTTTACTATACAGCCAGGGAAAAAATCAGAATAGGAGAATTTAGATCAAAGATTAAATTGTTCCTATTCATAGATTCCTAGATTTTTAGGGGGGGGGGGGGGGCGCGGAATAAGAAACCACACACATTCATATAGCCTGACCTCTCACATATCATGGGTAAAAAATATTTTGTATTCCACCCATAACTTCTGGGTAACCATAAGCTTATTTTTAGAAAGACATCCCATCTCATTTAGTATCGTTCAAGATAGGAAGAATGTTTCATGCTCAGGTAAATTGTTCCAAAGTTAATTACCTTCACTATTAAAAACATGCTCTTGAATTCAAGTCTGGATTTAACTAGGCTAGCCTACTGTCATGAAAAGTCAATCTGCTGTATTCAAGAGCTCTTGAATGATCTTGAAGTGCAAAGAGACATAAAAGAAAAAGAAATTCCTTTTTTCCCACAGAAATACTACAGTCATCCTATACCACCAGGAAAGCTTTATAGAAAACATTCTAATTTGGTGAGCTTTGTTCAGCTCCAGTAATAATTTTTTGTAAACAAAAAAAATATTGGGAATATGCATTCTGTATCAACCAGAAATTAGTTTTGGTGTGTCTCTAATAAGAACCTAAGACTTTTTTTATTTTCTTTTAAATTACACTTTGGCACATTTGATGTAAAGAAATTATTTGAACATTAAAAAAAAAACAAACCACAAACAAACCACATTTATTTCTGAAAATTTTGTAATAAAATTTCAGTTCATTCTTGGCTAAAACAGTTTACTAAACTTACAAATCATTTCAGTCAGCCTATCTGCAAGTGCATAAATAATTTGAAAGGTTCCCTCAGCTATAATGGTACTTAATAATAGTAGACAAATAATTAACACTAACTGTGCACTTTTTTTTCACACAAAAGTTTTACAACTGATTCTTATCTTACATCTTCAGCTGACACTGATTTTGTCATAAATATTCATCATGCATGCTCATAAATATTTGATTAATATTAATCGTTTGTTTGTTTTAAACACAGCTTTTCCTTTCGTTTTCATGACTATAGAGGAAGGTATTTGCATGGCAAAAAAAAAGCATAGAGGAGAAGCTTTCAAAGACGCATAAGCAGAAATGAGAGGCCAAGGTAGTACATTACTTCCTAGATTTTGACTGAAGAAACAACTCCCTCCTTGTGACAGCAGGTTTTGAGAGGATGCGTATTTGCCTTGTGTTGCATTCTGCCTTTGAGACGTGTTGGGGAGCTTATGGAGATCTTGTGGTAGCTACACCAAGTCAAATGAGCTCAGGATGTCTCAGGCACATAGATGATATTGGATTTTATTTTTCTAAGGATAACTGGGAATAAAGATAGGCTCCTCCCACCATGGGAAAGAGACTGGACAGGGAAGAGCATAGCTAGGTTAAAGGGTAAGAAAATAAGGCTTGCTGCCACAGAAGTTAGTGGATCACTTAGTTTCTTAGTGTTGTGGTATATTTGCACAGATAAAAGTTAGCCTAGGCTGGGTCCTGTCTGTGAGGAGGAGAAGGGGAAGAGAAAGTGGATCAATGAACAGCAAAAAGACAGCCAGTCCCTCGAGCTGGGCTTGGATCTGTACAGCTGCTGGTCCAGTTAGTGATTTCCCTATATATGCTTGTTTTCCTTTCCATGTGGGTTCAAATACTACCAGTCCAGGAAAAGATGTACATGAAATTCACTGGACACACTTGCAGAGTAGGGTGGTGCTTTTTGACATAGTTTGCAATGGCAGGGGATCTAATTGCTTTCCGGTTACATTTCTGCTCACCCATAGAGGGAATTTATGGCCGTTCAGGTACAAGTTAGAAAACTGGACACAAGTGTCAGTTAACTGTGGATGGCATACACAGCCTGTGTTCAGATGTGCCGCAGGTTCCCAGACAATTACAGTGGCCATCTCCATTAATAATACCTGGGAGTACTAGCTGAAGCAGGATGTTGTATGTGCAAAAGGGCATTCAGAGCTCATCTGGATGCATCAGCACCAGCCTGCTCTGTCCCAGGGCAGAGGAGGTGGGATCCACAGAAAGCAACCAGCTCTGCTCATCTTCAGCTGTGGCTAGAACAACAGCTGGGCTCATAAAGCAAATCAAAGTCTTGAACTGGCTACTACACTATCTACATCTCATATTCCCACATTCCCTGAGTCCAGAGAAAGCTCATTGGACAGAACCACTCAGCCCAAGTAAATGAACATGAGAGAAGTTTTGAAAGAATCAGTTTGTTCTGAAAAAAGTTATTAGCTCTAAGCTGGCCTCCCAAAAAATTCCCTCAAATGTCCCCACACTATGCTCATGTTCCATGTTTTTTTCTAATGTCTGAGATTCCCCAGACCTTCATTACCTGCAGTAATGGGGTTGTCAAGATCACTGACAGCTACATTAGCATAAAAACAATACAGAATGCAGTTCCTCCATGTTTCTGGACCTGAGCCAGCTATTAACCATAAAAAAGAAACATTCTCTTGTGGCAAAATAATCATGTAACTGTCTACTATGAGGTTTCCTACACCTTCCTTTCAATACCTGGTACCATAAACTTTACTGAACAGTGTAGGTAACTTTTAATATGGAGGTTGTACAAGAAATGTTATTTTAGAAGTCATTTAGCATCTTTCCATGGAGAATTTTTAAGTGGCTTTTATTTTAATTATTTGTTTGCTTGTTTTAGAGAGCATATCAGTATCTCTGTTCCATGTGTGTCTTCCACACTCATGCACATTGCATACCCACACAAATTACTTAAGTTTTGGAAATTACTGGCCATAACCTAAATGTGAATTTCCAATTCATTTCTGTTGCCAAACCCAGGTTTTAGAGGACAGAAGCTATGCAGGAACCTCTAACAAGGTAACTCAGGTCATATTTCTTCTGTAGCCTCAGTTACTCCAGCTGCACTTTGAATCCTGATAGCAGTTTGGGTCTCCAAACTTAATATCTCCATTGGAAAGACAGAAAAGGCATAGCTAAAATCATACCTATATGGAGAGAATTAATAATTTTGTTTAGTTTTCAAACAGATACTCGAGAAAGTAGTTGCCATGAGAACTCTTGTGTTTCATACAAAGAAAACTATACTAGAATTGCAAAGTCAAATACACAAGCACTAGAAAATGGCACAATTAAGCTCACCTTTTCAACCTTCATTATGTTCTTCCCTGAAAATATCTTTAATTACATGGTAACATAGCGTGTTTTCCAAGAAACCCCCTCCCTCATTCAGCCTATAAGGTGGAAGGTGCTTACTAAATATGCAGCTATTTAATCTGTGTTTTTATCCCAAGCATTCATACTCCCAATACACTTTTCAAACAGTAGACTGAATACATAATATTCTAGTTCCAGCTAGAGATTTTGTAGATGTCTTCAGTGTAGTATTTGGAAAAAAAACTGAAAGTGTTCACAATTTTTATTTTGTTTTCACAGCATTCAGTTTTAAAGGTGGCAAGTTCAGGTTCAGTGATATTCAGGTGAAATTTGCTAATATCCTAATGTTCCAGACCACCTGAACATTGACAATGGGTGGAAAGGAAAAATAACATTGTGATTGTAAATTATTTAAAGGTTTTTGCATTAGGAAGTTATACATACAACATTTATAACATTTTAACAGAATCAGTATATTTACTTCTAAGACTGCTGCAGACTAACAAACAATTTCTCATTCGCTGCCCAATTGATTGTCTTCATGGGGAGCTGATGTAAAGTAAATGTTAGTTTATCTTTACATTCAGTCCCTTAATGTCTTCTGAATTATCAGTGGAGATATGGCAGAATGATATCAATGATCTGCATAACAATAAAAAAGCAAATATTTTTTTCAAATCTAACAGATGAAAGGAGTCATATCGCCTGGAGTGGCATGAGTGGAAAATGCGATTAAAAACATAAAAGTGAAAGGGAAAGAGAACAGCAAAAGTAGTTTCTAGTTTACAGCTATTAAAGTGCATGAATTACTAGAGTTATGGCACTTCAGAAGGTCTGGTCTGTGCCTCTGAAATTCCAAAGCCCTCAAAGAGCAATAAACTCAATATTGGATATGAAGATGCATGCATATTTCCACCTCAAACTAAAAAAAGCAAGAGAAAAATTTCATAATACCTGGGAGAACTGATATTTAAAAGCTTCATACTTAAACACATCAACAAATAAAA
The DNA here is from genome assembly GCF_015220075.1 of Falco rusticolus. Classification (NCBI taxonomy): domain Eukaryota; kingdom Metazoa; phylum Chordata; class Aves; order Falconiformes; family Falconidae; genus Falco; species Falco rusticolus. Next base: position 88,399,286 of record NC_051189.1, read on the forward strand.
TAAAAGTTGTGGATTTTTGTGGGTTTTTTTCCTTATTTTTACAAATAGAGAAACAAGCTAAGGCCCCAAAAAATCTGATCTCATCTTGCTTTTAGATACCAGTGAGTTCAGCCTTGCATGGATCAACGGTTCTGGCTTGACACATTAGAAAAAAAAAATAATCTTTCTGGGGAAAGTAGATACAGGTTTGAATTTCCAAATGCACAGAAAAACTCATAATGCATCAATTTAAGTACTTGTCTAATTGGAAATATCATCAAGACTAGCTGATTTTCTTCTGTAAATATTAGCATTTTACATAATAGTATACTACATATATATCGGTCCTTCTCTTTTCCTTCAGCAGCTGAATCTCCCAGAATGTCTTACTTGCTCATTCTACTCGGAAAAAGAGAACAAAATTCTCTTTCTATCTCCTGCTGGTGAAGAGTCAATAACAGCTCATTAACATCTGTCTTAGTTTAAAGCAGAATCCAGGCTGCAGGAATGCGGTCAAGTAAACCACCAGTGCAATGACCCCCAGATGACCATGGAGACAGAGAGAAGAGCAGTACAGGGCAGTATATACAAAACAAGATGTTTTGCTTAGATATCTTAATGGGAGGCCAGAGTTCCTCACAGACAGCTTGAAAATTGCCTTCTGCATCACAAATATTACCTTTCCCTGAAAGGAAAATACATCAGTTTTACGCAGCTGGAAAAGCAGTTAAGTAAACTCAGAAATCCAGTCACAAAATACTAGGTTTTGGTTGTCCTCTTCTATTCCCTCTCCCCTCTCCATTGCTAAACCTTTTTTGGTATAGTCCATAATAATATATGCTTGACAAATTATTATTAACTGCAATTAAGTGATTCTAATCCTGTAAAAATTAGTCAGGTTGTTATTACTACTGATCTGATGACTTTGCTAAAATTAGTGTAACACTGCGGTTTGCTCTGAAAACATATTATTGATTGGATGTTTATTTCACCATTTGAGTACAAAACCCCACCACAGTCAATATCCCAGTCTCAGTGAGGTCAGCCAGTAGACTTGTTGTCTTGTCAGGGAGAAGAAATACCAGTTAAATGCAGTTCTTTGTGCTTTGCACCCCTTAAATAAGAGTGTGGAGCTGCAGTTGAAGAAAGGCCAGTATTTCCCTACAGTAGCATTAATATATGTTGCCCCTGGCCAGTATATCTGTGATCTTTGGAAAGCACTGTTAAAGGTGCAGTCATGGAGTTCTTCTGTAAGGCAAAATTACGTTTATTTCAAACATTATAAGATCTACTCATGGCCAAGGAAAACAGAACTTTTACATAAAACCCCTGAGCATTCTGGTAGGTCCTACTGCTCCACTATGATGTGAATCATGACTGAACCGCAGCAATCAAAGAGGTTATGCCTGTCAGCTGAGCAGTGGCAATTCTCCATGGGTAGGTTTTCAGTCTTTTCAACTGAGATGAATTTTAGTTTATACAGCTACAAAAGCTCAACTGATTTGTGGATACCTTGTCTACTTGCTAAACCCTAATTGTCAGAGCAAGCCATTTGGCTTGATCTACACATAGCCTGCAAAGTAAAACTATTTTGGTTAAAGGTAGATGAATTTTTTAAACAAATATTTTTACTGTTTTATAACCTCAAGGTTATATATGTGGCTATAGCAAACTACAGATGCTTTATTGCTGTGGTGAGTCATTTTCTTTCATAAACAAGATCTACTCTGTTTTTATAAGAAGACAACTACAGTTGCACTAAACTAATCAGGTTCATTCCCTGTTAAATATGTTTCCATACATGAAGGTTTCTCAAATTTTGCTTATAAAAATAAACCAGAAAAAACATTCTTCAGTTTCCTCCCTCCCCTTCCCATTAAGTGTCATAAGGAATATTGGAGGTGAGAGGTTGTAAAGTGCCCCCCACCCTTGCTGTTTCTCAGGCAAGCAGAGTAAGTCAGAAACAATTATTTGCTTACTAGAATTTTTCATCCTCCATTGAACAACTTACATGACCTTTAGTGTAGGTTTTAAAGCTCAGTTGCCCATTCATTAGGTTGACAAACTTGTCAAAACCCTGCAGGACTATGTCAATTATTTCAAAAATGCTTACAGGTGCTACAATATGTGTCAGCACTCAACTGACTCCTGTCAGCCATTGCTGAAATGACAAGAAACCCTTCTGGGGACATAAGGCAGCAGAGGGAAAGGATAGAATCACACTCATTGTGTTGACACTGGCCACCCTTTTACACTATTGAGGGTGATTGCAATTCTTTATTTTACTGAATTACTCATTTCTTTCATGAAATGAATTATTAGTTGATTTCCTCCTTCACATCCCTGCTGTTGATCATATCATACTCTGAACATACCAGTCAGATAACTTAATAGTTTGGTTCTAGCTTCAGTACTAGCTTTGGGAAATGCAACCAGAAGCCGGTCAGTTTTAGGCCTGAGTAGAACATGCCAAAAAAAGTTAACTGTTACAGTAGCTTTCTGATCAACACCTTTAAAAAAACCAAATAAAGCAAATCCATGTGGTTAAGATTAAACTTCATTAAAAGCACTAATATACTCAGAAATTTTCTGGAAAACTTTTCCTATTTTGCAATTGGTAAAATCTGCAGTGAAGTTTCTGAAAATCAGCAAATACTCTGTATATTGCTACACAGATATGGATCTACAAAATGCAAACAGTTTCCCTGTGCTCTCATTCATGTGCTGATCAAAACTTTTTCCCTCCATTTAAACCATCCACAATTCATGCAGGGAAATAAACTGCAACTGAAAGGCAAACAGCAAATGCAAACATAATAGTCTGCATTGGACAGTAGGTAGCAGTTGTCGTTCTCCTTGTTTATTTAGACTGCCCTGAACCATTTCCTTACTAAACAGTCCTGTTTTCTCTTTCCATAAAATCTTTCCAGTAAATGACAAAAGAGTGCTGTACAGGCCAATATGGTGACAGCAGAAGGGTTTATAATGTCAGTGGCTGATAGCAGGGCAGACGAAAGTGGCTAGATGAAGTGTCTCAGAAATTTAAGATTAAACACAAACCAGAAGCTGCTGTGTATTAACGTTTTGGTTTCTTTCTTCCCATAACCTTTTCTCCAGAAGGTGGCTTGTTCTTCTCCATGTCATTTGGCTCACTAGAACACCTAGTAGGGATGAGGGCTCCTCTGGGCTTGATATACAATGAATATGATACACAACAGTGAGCAGCAAAGTATATCCAGAAAGTTCAGACTTAGAAACTAATTATAGAGCAGGGATAAGCAGAGACAGGGAACACAGCAGGGAACGGTTTGCCAAAGTTTTCTTGGCACACTGTTCTTCTCCGCGTTTTACAATAGAAAAAAAAAAAAAAGTAGTCAGCATACAGTTAGCATCTTTCACCCACAGGTCTCAGGAAGCTTTACAGACATCATTGCCATTCCCAGCTTTTGTACGTTGGAAGTGATGCTAGAGTCAGGAACACTACATAATGCACAAAGTGTCCTTCATATGGCTTTTGCTTTTCCTTTGGATTGTTTTATGCATGTGCATATGGTTTGGGTTTTGTTTTGTTTTGTTTTGCTTTGTTTTGTTTTGTTGTTTTGTTGGGGGTTTTTTCATGAATGAACTGGTATTACTTTTAGCTCTTCTGTTGTCCTCTTTACTTTGAGGTACAGACCAAACAAAAGTAGATCACATCCCCTATTCTACTGCAGAAAGGGCTCTAGGACAAGAATGAGCACACAGAATACATGCCTTCCACATGCTAGCAGTGCTATAGATGTATGGGGGGTCAGCTGTATTTCTCTCTTTTTTGAGAAATGTGGGTAAGACTGTGGAAAACAACTTGCTTATGTCTTAAATTTACTTGTGAGGGCCAAATACTGCTGTCACATCAAGCACGTAGATCAGACAAGTAATTTGATATGGAAAGGACAAGATAATTGTAGCTGCAAACCCTAGTAGCTATACACACTTCTGGTTTTCACAGTCAACTTGTTTAACATCATACCTAAACAGAGCTGCAAGTGCTCTGTAAAATACTTCCCTTCCCATTCACCTCAATATAAGACTTTGAATAGGAAAATTAAGGCCAACCAGGCTCACACAAAAATTACTTAAAGCTTCAATGCATTGAGAGAAAATGGATTGGCTCTGAACATTTGCAAAAGGAGGCTTAAGAAGGGATCTTTGTCTAGACTCTTCCCAATCTTGAAAATATTTGTAGCAGAAGTTTTATTGAGTTACACCTACAGTCTGAAATATGGGTGCTGAAGCAGAAATGTGTATGCTCTTGGTGCCCCGAGGGTTTGCCTCTCTGATCATGCAAAGTCACATGAAGGCAGGGAACAAGCCATCCTTTTCAAGTATCAAAGCTGGGCATTAACAGAAGCACTAACGTCTGCAACAGGATTGTGTGCATAGCAAATGACAAATGCTAACAGTTAATGAATGACATCAAGAACAAAGAGCTAAATGATGCACCTGGCAGCTGAAGGATAGTCATAACAGTCATTAAAAATTAAAAAAATGACTACCTTAATGCATGGTGTCCTCACAAGCAAGTACTTGCCTTTCTCTCTCTTTAGACTTAAAAAATCTACTGAAACAAACAACTAAGAGTGGAAGCCACACAACACTGAGGAGTAGTATCCTGATAGGTTCAGTCATAGCTCAGCGGCAATGCATGATTAAAAGCCTGTTGATACTATTTTACTGGAAAGCCTTCCAGCTCATTTTCACAATCTGTACTAGAAAGGAACAAAGAAGGCTGCTAGGATTTCCCCAGCTGTGATCATCCACACTATATGCCTGTGGGTTCCTTGTACCAGCCTTGGGATGCACTGCCTAGGCAGAGGCTCTGTGCCACCATGTGTGCATGATGCACAAGGCAGTGCAATGAAATTCACCATTGAGTATGTTAGGAGATGTATTGGAGGCTATTTAAATCAAATTTGTGATGTGCTGAGGTGTACACTAAAGGGAAAGAGAGGTACTCCCAGTATTATTTCCAAAAGCAGCGGGTGACCTAAAAACCTCAGACTCACTTTCAGAAGATAATCAGACAGCTGAACTCCTGAACTAAACTCAAGGTAACCCTCTTAGCTTGGTACACTTCCCTCTTTTCTGCCTAAGCCTTACATATCTTGCTTTTTACTAGAGCATATTACAGTTGACAGTGCATCTTTATGGCTTCCAGTAGGTGTGCTAATCCAATCATACCTAGTTTGGACATTACTTTACTCATGTTATCTGTGCTGTTCCAAGAACTTCTCTGCAAAATCAGCCAAACTTTAAGGGTCACTGCTGCCTAGAGGTTTCCCTTCCATAAACCAGATCTCTTCCAACACAGTTCTAGGGAGGAATTAAGCACTGGAGAAAGACAGCAACAGAAATCAGTATGCAGAATCACCATTACAACTGTGACCAAAAGTAAACAACTACTAGCAGATTGCTTGGAGCTACCCAACTCCATACTTGTAACTTCCAGTCACAATGTGGTTTGGAAGTGGATCACTCCATTCCTACAGCAGCCCCACAACACCCAGTAGTTCAATGGTTATAGCAACTGCTTGGAGTAAAGAAGCAATGAGTTCCAAAGTTCCTTTCTGATCCCTCCTTATCTGCATACATCTTTCAGCTGGGTGGTCTGAACTCTTAGATGTTTTGTTGTGGGTCTTTCTCAGTCCTTCTACTAGTACCTTCCTACTTTGCCTAAAAAGGAATTACACAAACACTAAGTGAAATATGGCACCATATATTATGGTAATTACCTCTGGATAACAGTACTGAGATTACAGTCCTGGCTTTGAGCAAGTTTAAAGGCTTATGTCAAACACAACAGTTGATAGGAAAGACTGAGTGAGCTATAGTTTAGAGTACTCATGAGATGAGAGGAACACTTGCCTCTGTTCCTTTAGGAATATCTTTAGGATCCAGTTCTGTGATGTAAGAGGAGACACATGTAGTTTATATAGCTGGGAAAATTCAGGAAAGAAGCAGACACCTGTATATTCCATATTATCAAGACATCTGACCACTCAGAAGCAGATCTCTAATGTTGCTGTGAAATCATACTGGCAGAAAATTTTAGATAGACAGTTTAGGAGTAAAAATGTTTAATGTCTCCAGTTTTGTTAGGAAACAAACAAGAATTCTGAAAATCTAAACCTGTGAATTTAGGCACTGTTAAGTACATTTTGGAGGGTATGCTGCACCAAAGTTTTTTATGTATCTAACCTTATTTCTCCTATAGTGTTATCGATTTACCTAGACCTACTCCTAAGTAAAAGTACTACTGTGGGTAAGATTATAATTTGACCTTTAAAGACAATTTCAGAATATCCTAGTTAATTTAATTTTATAAGTGACATTAACACCTATCACATACTATAGATGCTCTTAGAAAATATTAAAATGAACAGTGGATGTGTAAAAAGAGGCAACAGAGCACCTAATGCACCTTAAAATGTAACTACCTCACAAAAATGTCTTCAGTCATATTAACATCCATAAAAGAAAAAAATAGTGCCATGAAGTCCTTTTCTTCTATTGCACATCCTTCCCAAACTGTTGTGAGGGAAGGCCTGGGAACAGATCACTTGAAGGTTCAGCACCTTGGCAGTCCTCATAGACCAGAGCGACAAATATGTTCCAGAAACCAACGCCTTATTGTGTCTGTCAGTAGGGTGAGGTTCAGGTCTGCACAAAGGGTCAGCAGAAGCCTCACTGTCATGTTAGTCTTAATAAATCCCAACCAAAATACAACATATTGTTCTTTACAAGAGACTAAAATGAGGATTCTGAATAAATTTCACCTGTAGTATGAGGTTCAGCTAATAAGCCTTTTGGAAGCTCACATAAAGAAGGCAAAGAACCAGGGTTGCAGGTAATCCAAGTCTTAATCAAATCAAGGTTTTGACAAAGTAATATAAGAACTTTAAATCTCGGAGACACAACAAGCAGCATTTTCAGTGCAATAGTGCCATTATTTTCATGTGCAGTTTCCAAGCTCATCTGGATTCTGACAGGCATTACGTTTAACTCTTGTTATCTGCTTATCAGGTTTCAGAATTTCAAAATTAAAACCTGCAGATATATAGTGCCAAACTTTTGCCTCTTGAGTTAGCAGTTTTCCATGATTTACCATATTTGAAAATGTTGGTATGGATATACTGTACACGTTTCTTTGACACTACAAACTTTTGGGGTTGTTTACAGTAGGGATCAAATTAGGAAGAAAACCAAAAGTTTTCAGGAAAAAAAAAAAAAGTCTAATCTAAATAAAAGGCTATTGAGGCTAAACAGAAAGAGTAAAAATATATTTCTTCACCTGAGCTCATGCAAAGGCCATGGTCTACTACAAATGGCAAACAATTTTAGAAGACAGTTGTCTTAGTTCTGTTGTCCCACGGTACAGTTAGTACGAAGTTTTTTTCACTAGCATGAAGTATTGTTGCACTAGCAATGAATTGTTTTAAAAAATTGATGATCAAATGATTCTTCATTTGAGGCCTGACCACTTTGTCAGGTAGTTTCTGTCAGACAAATGAGAAGACAATTCAGAGTAGCTTCAAGTTAATTCAAAATTTTGGTCCTCTTCAAAAGGTCATCTGAGTAAGTGCAAATGTATTTCCTTAGTATACCATTGGACAGATGTGAGATCATGATGTGTTGTTACATAACTGTACGGGGGTTTCACTTCTTTTCTTTCTTCCACTTCACCACCAATTCTGAAGGATATCTGATTATGTTCAGCCTCCATATGTAGATATGCAACCCTACTACATTCAGAAAAGCTCTACATGGATGGAAAATGATTGATTTAGTCAATGGCTTTTTTGTCTTATCACATCTTTTTATAACTCTTATCACTATTAACCTTGTATTCTAATTCAATATTATTCTATTTTCATTGCAAGTTTCTAATTTCTCTTGCTCTGCAACCAAGGTCATATATCTTTTTATTATTTTCTTTCTTGGCAGACTGCACTGTGTTCAGAAATAGTCGGACACATGCATATATTTGGGGTTTTCCCGCTTCTAAATAATCACCAACTTCACAGCTCTATATGCATTTCCTGTGATTCGCTTTAGTTTGTCTACACCGTTGTTGCAAGAGATTAGGCATCTTTTGAATGGAGTTACTTTCATCAGATTTGCATCAGGGACCATTTACTAACACTTTGACTACCTTTTTATAAGCCAGTAGTAAGCTGCTACTGATTTAGGAAATGTACTGTTACTTCTTTGCCTTGAAGAAGATCTGTATATATTTTGGGGAGGTGTGAGGTAAATGCTACCTTACCTGCCCTGTCTCTTGATTCTACCCTGTCAGGGACTGATTATTTCATCCTAACAAAAGAAAACTCTGTGGGAGTTTGTGCCGCTTAAGCACAGCTGGAAGAGACCTATAAAGACATAACGGCAGAAAAGAATATTTGTCCTTTGCATTATCAATCCTACTGTGTTGACAAAGGCAGGTAGATCCTTCTGCCTCAGGAGTTAGAAGGCGACATAGGGAAAGATGACCGCTTGCTCCTTTTCCCCATAGTTATCCTTTCATTCTGTAGGTCTCCTACCTACTGAGATTTTTACCTTCCCTCATATTCAAAGTTCCTCCTGTCTAAGTATTTGTGCACTTTTCCTTTTAAAGAATATCTTCTTCATCCACACTTGGAAAAGTATACATGAAAGGAATAAGCTTGGAAAATACAAAGCAAGAGTACCATGCAGCCAATTTGTTTTTCTTACCAAAATTAACTTCCCTTAAGAAAAGGTATTGTTCTTTACAGCTAAGGTAAATGCACACTTATCAGGACTGTAACAAATGCATTACAGAAGCTGACAGGGAACATTCTAAACTTTGGAGACAGCATCATGTAACTTTAGGAAAAAGGAAATTATAAAAATGGAACAGAACTCACAAAATCTATTGGAAATATTTGAAAGAAAATATTTCCAAAATATCTTTTGGAAATGCTGCTTTTGACCAATCTAGAATAAAAGAAAACTCCAAGCAGAATGGACTGTCACCCAAAAGAGAAATAACCAGTTCCATTACCTACAAAGAAGCAACAAAAGGGTTTGAAAGTCTGATAACACTTAAAATGGCTCCCCTGTGAAGACCAAATTCTCTGGTACACATTCATCATTGAAGTTGACAAAACAATGCTGATGTTCAAACACAGACAATTTAACCCCAAATTTCTTTGTATTAAAGTCCCATTATGAATATGAAAGTAATATTTTGACAAGCTTTTTTAAATTGAGAAAGTTCTAAATTTGTGCCACAGAAGAGGGTCTCTAGAAAGCTATATGCCCTAATTAAAAGCCACAGAGAAAGGTAATCCGTTCTGTCTCTGCTGGAGGTGAAATGTCCTACCAATACCACAATATAATTTGCATCACTATCATTACTGCTCGTAACCAAGTTCTGTGATCTTGAGATGTAATTAATGTAGATGGAGTTGCATACACATAAAACAGGAATAGCGCTTTTCAAGATATCTTTGATCCTACTCATAATTAAACCCCACACACCCAAATACAGGATAGAACAGGCTTTCAGAAACATTTGCATAAAGGTCTCCAACTCTGTTGTACATTTCCTCCACAGTTTCTAGACGACTAATGATCTCATTTTTCACATTTTGAAATCAATGATGTTTGTGACCAGGTTACTCTGAAATTTTGGGCATTGCTTCACAAAGCCATTTAGAATAGTAAAATAAGATTATGTATCCTTTTTAGGTCACTATGGTGATTTTTCACTCATTTCAGCATGTCACACACGTCTGTGGTAGCTCTTAATCTATTTTTTGCATACATTTTTGACAGTTTTCTGCAATTGTTCCAGTCTGACTCCTTTGCTGCCTGCCTTCACCCTTACTGATTCCTCAGCTGTGACAGCAATGACTACCAGTCATGTCTGATATGTACAATATAGTGGCTGAAATGTGTCTCCAGTCATTGCTATGGAAGCTTTTACAAGTGCCTGGAACATACTTTGTTTTATTTGAAGACCCTATGCTTTTATTGCATTTTGATATTCCTGATGTTATGAAGCTCTTTTTCTTATGCTATAGAATGAACAGATATATATACTTAGATATACGTGCTTCATATACAAATTAATACCGATACAGCTGTGTATACAGATGTTCTTAATAGAAAATAACCAGGTGATGCTCCTAGGAGAGCAATCTCCTGGAGATTTACAAACATACGGAGTGAAATGGGTGTGACCATATAGGCAACCTCTTCTGGGATACTTTGCCTGTGCATTGGCAGGTTAAGGCAAATGCTCTATAAGTCCACCTGAGATGACCTCCCTGGAAATGTAGCTCTGGAATTACAGCAAAAAACATACTCATTAACGCAAAGAATAAGCACAGAATTCTGCCAGTCACAGTATCCTGCCACTAGTAACATTGCCCTTCAGGCAGAAAAAACATTTTTTCATTGTTTTGCTTTTTTTGGGGATGAAATGTGGTCCTTCACAGAAATCCTACAACTGTATCTGCATATCACCTGTATCTAGCACTGATCCTTAAATCAGGGCTTATGTGGATTTAAACGATGTGGCAGCATTTTGCTAGAACTGTATTTGAGAATAATGTCCCTCTGTCATGGAACAATATTTCCCATAGGCATTTCCATTAACTTTTATTATAGATGTTATCAAAGATAGCATATAAAAAAGCCTATGCTACTGCTGTCACATCAGCCTTATTCCTGGTCAGTGTTTTGTCAGGAGGGTCTTTACATTACCAGGTACAACAGCTTTATTCATTGTCTTAGTGCTTCATACTTGCCAAGTGCCCAGATTTCTTCCTGCCAGACTAAACAGTCCTTGTTTGATAATCAGAGTGAGCATAGATCCACCAGAACCACCCAGCACTTGACAGATGCATGGGACAAACTGCTGGGGCCCACACAGTGTATTTATCCAGCTTGCTGGCAGGAAGTTTTCCTTTGTAAATGTAAAAGGACTGATCACTATTCTTGTAGAGGTGGGATGGTTCCTTATTGTGCCACATCCTTTTATTATTTCTGGCACTGATACCTGTGGAGAGAAATGCCACTGAGACAAGAACAGTTACACTAGAGCCAGTTGTTGCTGTTACTTAATTGGATCCTCATTCTGCCTGTTAAATTCCAGTAATGTTTCCTTTTAGTTTTCGTTAAATTGGATATTTTCTTCTGTACAGTATCCACTAAGTTGTGTTGAAATGGAATATTTATGTACTCACAGAGGGGGACCAGAACACATTATCTGCACTAAAGTAGTGCAGTACGATGGCAGCAAGACTGATGAGAAAGACTGGTCCCTCCTTTTCCCACATGTCTATACCCCTACAAAAACCACGATGATGTCCTGTGTGTAACAGGTCAATACAGCTGCAATCCTCAATACTCCTTGCACTCTAGAACAGACTAAGATCAATAAGCCACCAATTCATTCCTCTCTCATCCTACAGCCTGGCCATAAACTTCAGCTGAGGCTAATACAGACTTCTCTTGGCAAAAATTGTTTTATTTTGGCTTTGATGTAAGTTTGAAGGTTTGGCCTGTTTTAGTGTTATAACAGAGCTTTGAGAATTCCTATTATATGATAGATGTTGACTAATAAATTGTCTGAAAAATGAAAGGAATGAATCCAACCTTAAAACCCAAAGCAAATTAGATTCAGAGAAAAACATGCAAACGTCATGTATGTTTCTGCTGGCATCATAAAACAAGCCTTGTTTTATTCAAACAATTACATTTTCTGGACACTGTGATTAATGTAGATGATTTCAAGCTATGTGGCTTTATTTGTAAAAAAATACAATCCCCATACCCACAACTAACAACTACCAATTAAGGATAGATATTAAACCTGCATGAAAGAAAGAGAAAGTGAAAGAAAGTCCTTGGATTTCTAAGGATTATTTGTCTTTAAAGTACCTTATGCTCAAAATCAACAGAACTATTTCTCTTTTGAAAGTCTGGAAAAATTCCTGGGCATATTGCACTATTATTACCTTGTCAGGAGGTACACTCTGATTATTGTCATGCCTTGAGTCTGAATCAATTAGAGCATTGACAGTAAAGTCGTTAGAAGCAAAGGAGTTATAAGCCAAATACCTTCAAACTATCAGCATCCAGGAGGGATGCTCAGACAGGGCAATTTTGTAATGACAGTTTTGTGACTAAGAATAAACCTGAGGAAGCTTTCTGTGAGAAAACTATTGGGGACAACTTCAGTTTATCTTTTAATTCTGTAAAAATCACTGGGAGTTTGGGTTGAATAAGGGTTAAAGGTTACATCAGCAATTTCTAATCTCAGTAAAAGAAATGCAACAAAATGCATACCAGTTTTACATGAAGGAGTGAGCTTACATCTGTGTATATTTGTTTTCATAATGGCATATGCTTTTCCCTGTGGTCAGAGGCTGAAAAAATACCTAGCATTTGGTTTTACATAGTGCCTGTGGAGTCCAACTATTCTCAAATTCTTTTTTCAGATTGTAGATCATGGTACCTGCTAAGAGAGATTTTCACATATAACATCTTCTAACCCCTGCTTTTAAATCCAAATCTTTCTTGAAGTGATTATCAGTTTTGGCTGTATGAAAAATTCACATAAAAGACAATTAAAGTGACAAGAACGATTTTTAGTTCTTTATTTATTTTTAGCAATGGGTACATTCGTTTTAAGCATTCCCCATTTTGAAAGATGGACTAATTCTGGTCTATGGGTTTACAATATATTTTTATTATTGCCAGATAACCCATCGTTGTCTGCACAGTGTGTTGCTACAATCAGTTTTAGTTATTTCCTGGCTTAGCTCTATTTTCCTGTGTTTCTGCCACTCTTTCCTCCCTGGCTTCAAATTCCATGTAGGTGACAGATGGATTTTCACCAAAGCAAGAAAAGAAGCAGCCATCAGAGACAGCCTGTCATAAGCAAACAGCAAGAAACTCTGCTGCTGTAGGACTAAGAGATGCTCAGCTGTTGTGACAGAAGAGCCTTCCTGGATCACATGAAAGAGCTCTGAGGATGAATCCTGCCTCTCTGCTGCCTGAAGTCTTGCACTATTATTAAAAAAATGTCCACAGTGAGTGCAAATGTAATGCAAAGTGCCACTAGCCTTGGATTTCCCTCTCAAGGCTGGGGTTGACCACGGCCACCTTAAAAATACTGCTTAGCACCATAACGAACTGCTTTGCATAGATATGCACCGCACACCTGTAATGAAGTAACACAGGGGAAAGTGCAGCAGCCCTTGCATATGCCAAAGTCCTTCTCACAGCATCTCAGATGGATAGCAACTTCTGTTTTCTGAGCAATAGAGCTGGCTAGGTTACAAGAAATAAAAGTAGAAAGGTTTGCTTTTACTTCGTGATTTTATGCTGGAATTGTATAAATTTGGATAGTATTTCTTCCCCAGATGTCACTAGTTTAATTTTATTAGAAGAATAACACCCATTCCACTAAAATCTGCTGAGATAAAGCAATTGTGTAATGCAGAAGTTCTGCAAACCTGATCCGTATATTGCCGATCCATAATTTGTGCTCTACATGTCTGAATTGGTTTTAGCACTCTGAGAGCCAGCTTATTTTATTTAGCTTCTGGTTAACACATTTAACAGGGAAAACTGAAAGCTAGAAGTGCATGTGTTTCAACTTCTTTCAAGTTTCATGAACATAAAAATAGGAAGATGTCCAAAAAAAAAGGTGCATATATCAATTTTATGGCACAACGGTGCTGTTTTCAAAGCAAATTGGGTGTCTAGTAAAATATGCAAGTGGTGACATAGAATTACTGTTCTAAATGCTTCACAAATGTACTAGGTCACCAGGAATAAAGCTGTCCATTTTTTTTTACTCAGCTCAGCTGAACAGGGGCTGTTTACCCTGTTTTCACCCTGTGAAGTGGCTTATTTCCAGGCATTTCATCTATGAGCCAAATCCAGGCAGGAAGGGAAGAGGTTCACAAGAGCCAAAGTTGCGAGAACCACCTCTCCCTTCCCAAAATAGCTGATCGAGTGTACAAGTACTATGAATTGGGAAAGGGGGTGCTGTAAGTTGGGCTTGGGTGCACAGAAGCTTGATGGTGCAAAGCCTGTCTAAGGCTGGTCGGCAAGGTACACGTAGGCAACTAGAAATAGATACCAGCTAAAAGCCAGGTTAGAATAACTGACTGAGACAAAACAGCTGCAGAAATAGAGCTTCTGGGTAATATTTCAAAGCAAAGCACCAGTTCTCGTCAGTATAGGATGCCGTATAGGAGGTACTAGGAGCTCTATAGATTCCAAAATTCTTGAAAAGCTGCCACTCCTGGCAAACAAACTACTGAAGTTGAAGACATGCTGTGACTGCCATCTCCTATGAAATTAACAGTGCTTCCAGTTCCACTTCCAATTTAAGAAAGATCTTCATAGATGTTATTACCAGAGTACTGAAATAATAATGGTGGAAAACCTAGGCAGAATTCACAATCACTCTTGATGTTTCCAGATACTTTTTTTTTCAATTAATCTGAATGATTCCTGAAATTCTAGTTAAAGATTTACAGATTTCCATAGCTATCCCAAACACAGTCCTATAGTACTGGTGAGCAATGAGATATTTAGATTGAATTTTTATAAATATTGCATTAATTTTTACATCTTTGCATTCCACCAATAGAGGAAAGCACCTTTTAAAGCAATATATTGTTCATGCACCAAAACTGCATTTAATAGTTTTCCGTTGCATTGCTTTTGGTTCATTAACATTCATACTGTTGTCTGCCACCTCATTTGTTTCAGAGTTTGCTTTGAATTTGCCTTGCTGAAATAGTTTCACACTGTGCTTGCTCGGGCTCATCTGCAGTTTCTATCTGACTAATGATTTTACTGCATGTGTATATTTTATATATTTATGTAGGTTTCGTGCTGACTTATGCCCATTCATACACACAGTTAAGTTTTGGGGCAAAATCAGACAGCCCAAATCCAGTCCTGTGAGTGGTCTTTCCCAAGAATAATGGAGTCAGGTATTCTTTTGTCACAAGCACTGCTTATTGTTAATTAACAAGTAAAAAAACTTCCTTCTCCCCAAATAGTTTTATTGCTTAGTTCTAAACCTTCTATGCAGGGCTTGACCCAAAGCTAAAATGAAATTGATCCTCCACCTCAATGCCTGTCAGATGAGTCCTGGCAATCCAGTCCCTCGAGACACAAAGGTCTGATTTACAAAAAAAAGTTTTTGAGGCTTACACAAAGCAGAGGATTTGATCTTGTTTAGCCCAAACGGAATGGGGTTATCAGGCTGCACAGTTTCAATCAGGAGGTGTTATTTTGCAATCTCCAACAGGGCCATAGACAATAACTTCTGCTGTACACACATGGAATACACGATCATTTCTCTAGTAAAGGCTTTTTGCTTTGGGCAGTCTAGAGGTATCAGGATATTCTTACAGCCCGCAGCTATACTTTCTCCTGCTCTTCATGGATCAAAGTGTCTTAAGAAAGGAAGAGATAATGCTCTCCTAACTTATGCAAACATCTAGATACTGCCACTCATTTAAGTTGCTCTGTGCGGCTTTCCAGGAAAAAAGAGGAACAGAAAAAAGGCTTAGGTAATGAGTGTTCTACATGTACATGGAAATTCCTGAGTAGCATTAACACAGCATATTGGCCTCTTCATCACCCTTTGACTAGCTATTTGTGCAGTCAATGACAATAGACATATCAATGACCCAAAAAAAGTCAGATTCTCTTTCTGTAGCCCAGACTCTTAAAGAACATGCAACCCAAAGAAGCAACTTAGAACTTAAACTTCAATTCTTCATTATAAGACTTTTTTTATATCAACTGTGAAAGTAAGCATCAAATCTTTCAGATATTCAGCCTTGATAAAGTAAGACTAGAAATAAAAAAAAAATAATAATAAAAAAAAAGAATTCTGCCCATCTACATCCCACTGCTCTGAACTGGTTCATAGTAAAAGCATTGGATGAGGATCTAAGTGTCCAGAAGGACATTTAACACAGCTATGACAGTTAGCTCTGAGTAGCAAAACTGTTCAAATGTTAGTTTAGACTAAGGGAAGAAGTAAGGTAAGAGCCTTTGCATAAACTGGATGTTTTCAAATAAACTGAACTGTATGCTAGAATGCTTTCCTAGAATGTTTTAATAATTTCAGGACACTTGATATTTATTTCTGAGAATCTGTGGAGGGTGGGTGAATACCAGAAAGCAGGTAAACATGGTGGACAGCTTTAGAGAAGATAAAAGTGAACACTGGGGAAAAGGAACAAGGGAAGTATAGACTAGTCAAATAAACTACAATTCTTGAAAAAAACTAAGGATAATGAATCAAAATATTAGTAAACTGATACAATGAGTTGACACGGACATCAACCAGATGCCCACCTGTTGCGTTAAAGGGGAATGGAGTAGAGTAATTTAGCAAGAAAACACCGCCCAACTAGTCTCTCACTCTCCCTGTTCAAAGGGGCAGCGGGAGAAGATGAGATGGTAAACCTCATGACTCAGCATAAAGACAAGAAGATGATTTACCAGTTACCATCATGGGCAAAACTGACTTAACTTTGGAAAAATTAATTTCTTGCCAATTAGAATAGATTTGTACATCGAGAAACAAAGACAAAACAAACACAACACTGTCCACCCACTCAATCTCTTTTCTCATGCTCAGCTTCACCCCTTCATCCCCGATTGTGGTTCCCTGAGGACCTGGGGGTGTCTGTGCGGGGGCGCCCGGAGCCCCCTGCCCCCCTCCTGCTCCCCCCTCGGGGCTGGCCGGGCTGTTTCTCACCCCGTTGCCCTCAGCCCTGGCTGCCGGGCACCGTTTTGCCCTTTCTCAGCCCGGCTTTCCCCGAGGCGCCCGCCCGTGGCTGCGGGGCTCGGCTGTGCCCTGCGCTGGGGCCGGTGGAGCCGTCTGGAACCGGCTGGAACTGGCTGTGCCTGGCACGGGGCAGCCCCGGCACTGCCTCACGGGGGCCACAGCCACAGACCCCCAGTACCAACACCTGGACACCAGCACCCAACACAGAGGCATGAGATAAGTCCTGAAACTGCTAAAAGATAATAAGGGAACAGGTAGTAACCAACACGAATTTGTCCAGAACCTACCCTGTCAAACAAATCTCATTTTGTTATACAACAGGTAATTAAGTTTGTAAATAAAGGAGAAGCAGTAGGTGTCATAGCTTGATCCCATTTAGGCTTTTGGCATAGTCTTATGTGACATCCCTATAGGCAAGCTAGGAAAATTTGGGAGACTTAATAGAGAAAGCCTAGCTGAACAGCTGTAAGAGAACCTTTATTGCTAGGAAATTGTCAAAATTCAAGTATACATCAGGCAGGATACAGAAGGGGTCTGCCCTTGTTCTGGTTCTATGGAACATTTTCATTAGCAGATGGGATGAGGGAACAGAGAACATGCCTTTCTCACAGACAAGACAAAGCCAGCAGGAACAGTGAGTGTAGCAGAGACCAGGATTATAATTCTAAATGAATCTGCCAAACTCAGGAAATGGGCAAAAAAAGAAAAAGATTAAACTAAATGGGGGAACCACCACAGAAATACAAGGTGGATAAAAGCTTGCTGGGAAGCATTCATTCTGGTCAGAACTCAGAGGCTGCAGGGGATCCCCACACAAGTGAATAAATCCTTGCAGAACAAGAACCTTTCATGCAACCTAAGCAGAGGTTGAGATTATTTCCTTTTATTCAATTAGGCCAGTAAACTGTGTCCTGTTTGGGGACTACACATCAAGAAAGAGGTGAATCTTTCAAAAACTATCCTGAAGACTGAAACAACAATGCTCTAGAAAACATTAATCAGAATCAACCAGAAAGAAGGCTGAAAAATTTGACACTGTTAGGCTAAAGAAAACGAAGTGGAGGTTGATAGGGGTGAGGAGACAAGTGGAAGGGAAGACATCAGAACAGACTTCAACTGTGCGAATGCAAAGAGGAAAGGTATCAATCGTTTCTTGTGTCCACTGCTGGTATAAGAACTATGGAGCTTGAACAGCAACAAGGAAGATGCTGGGTGAGCTACTAGGAGAACTGGTAGGACAAAGAAAGCCCTGGAATAGCATACCCATGAAAGCTGAGGAAGCTTCATCACTGGAGGGCTCTGTAAGCAACTTACTTAATCACCCACTATGAGAGACATAATTATGGTTGATTTCACTTTAAATTAAGGGTATGGACTACATATGACCTTCTGAGTCCTACCATTTTTTGTTATTCTTTCAGTAACACCAAGTGGTAGTAATACAAATCTCTACCTTTTCTTTTTTTCTTCCCACAGACAAGGACAGAGATTCTTTTCTACTGCTGAATATGCAGTTCCTTTTATCCAATGTTCACACTACCAACCTGTGAAATAAGGTAAGTTTAAAAAAGTGCTTTCTGAGATGAGGCAGAAGAATGCTGAATTAAAGAGTCACGTGTGGACAAAGTAGAAATCATAACAGTAGAAAGCATGACAGCATAGGAAACTCCTGATCCTACCTTTTGGTCTAGTATCAAGAGCACATCTTTCCTTCAGCTAGACACTTCTAAGACCTTGGTTCACCTATGCATATAAAACAAGACAATCCAAATCTTCTACACCAATTTCTGTAAATAGATCCTCTCACGTTATGAAAGGAAACAAACACATAATATTGATAGTAGCTTGCTTAATCAAGGCCAGTTTTCCACTTAGTTGGAAGAAGGCAGTAAATCCTGACAAAATTCTCCTCTGAACCTACAGGGTAAGGAGAACTTTACTCTGCAGAGCACAAGAAATATGAAGAGACATGAAGAATAATTAATTGGAATCTTTAATTAAACAGCAGAGCCTAGGAGATAACTTAGTGTCATCCGGAAATGTTCTCAGGAAGTGACATTGTCTCAAATGAAAGTCCAGATGTCGATTAATTGCAATTCAGGCAACCTTGAAACTAAACAGAAAGTGACATGAAGGTGTGAAGTTTCTGCAAAATGTCCCTGTAGGATTAAAAGGGTAAAACGTTTTGAATGAAGATAAGTAGGACAAGAAGTTTGCCACATCACATGTTTTCCCATTTAGGAACTGACAGGACAAACCACAAGCAGTTGCCTTGAGCACTACTTTATATTCAGGGTGTGAAGTTAAGTAAGGAAAGGGAAGTGCAAAGAGAAACATGGTTTAATGTTGGAAATTATCAGGGCTATCTGAAGTGAGTCAGTTCATCAGATAGGAAACTAGAACATTGGTCTAGAGGGCTGAGTATCAAACTATGTTTTGTCTTTTTAAAAGAAAGAACATTTAGGTAAAGGCTTTGAAGTTTCTTTTAAGTTCAGCATAATCTAAAGATTAGAGATATCTGATACTTTCTGTGAAAGCTCATGCTCAGAAACAGTATGTTAGAGCAAAAGGATTGCTGTGTTTAATTATATCACTCTTTCACCTCACTTGTTACCTTTTCTTCAGGACTTCCTGGTACCTCAAAATGTGTCACCACAAAGCATGAGAAGCACCATATAAAATCACTCTGCCCTTAGGGAACATGTCTTGCCACCCCTGTTATTTAGTAACTGGTTTATGTCCTGAATCATGAGGGTTTATATCCCACATAAATTTTCTATCCAGCCTAGTATAACTGTTCTCCTTATTCACAGAAATGTTTATTTCTGATACTGTATCTTGTGGTAATGACTTAAGTATGCCAGTTGGTCATTGTACTAAAGGTAAATTCATTTTATTTGTTTTAAATTTGTTTCCTTCCAAATTAATTGAATCTCCTTTTGTTCCTTTCTGATAAAGTTACACAGCATATGTTAAAATTAGTCATTATTTTATGTATCACTATCAGCATTCTCTCTTATTACTAGATTTTAAATGTCATTTCACAAGATTATTTTCTATGCTTCCCATGTGAAAACAAAGCATTCTGCATTCCAGTTTTTAAAAGACATACTTTTAATCTGTACCCGTGTTTTACCACATATGAGCATTTGCTTCCAAAACAACAGAGCCTCTGTTCCCCAAGCAAATAGGGATGCCTGGTTCTCTTATACTTAAAAAAAAAAATAAAAAAATAATAAAATTGCATGTGTTATTTTTTGTGTACCTAAAATTGGGATACAATTTTTAAGATCAAGCTGTAAATGTGGATATTTCATTCAACTAAATTGCCCTTAAAAAGGTGTTGTTTTCATTTTCATGCATTTTCATTAGATCTTCCTACAATTTGTCTACTAACTTTACTGCATTATATAGACTTAGAGGATGAAGGTGGATATATGTGTGCTCAATTTACCCAAACATTTGCACTATTGGTACCATTCATGCCAGACCAGCAGTGCAACAAAAGCCGCAAGAATGGACAAAGCCTGTTCAAAAAGAAACACAGAGAAAGGGAAATTAAGTCAGAGAGAGGCTGTTCAGAATGTGTGTTGTAATACTAGGTGATACCTGGAAAGAGCTATCTGCCTTAAAAAAAAAAAATAAAATGCTAGAACGGTGTAGGAACTGGTGATAGAGCTAACCAAGGCAGTGCAATCCTGGGAGAGTAACTGCAACGGAGGTATATTGTCACAGAGTCTAAATGATGACAGCAGGACCAAAAGCCATGGGGAAAACACATTTTTTAAAATTGCAAATTCTTATGAATGTCAGGGTTTCCTAGACATAGTCATCAACCCTGAGACTTCTTGCGTGTGTGATGTAAATTTTGATATCTCAATGAGAAAACACAAGAGATCATCTTATGGGATTTTCCCAATCACCATGCCCCAAGCCACATTAATAGGAGCAAAGCTGGGCTGATACTCAAAGAGTGCTGACTAGCAGCCTCTGCCTTATGTTTTTAGGAGAGGCAGTAAAGCTAAAGGTCAAGTTTTGCATTTTGTTAGCAGCCTAGTGAATAAATACATTGGATGTGTCTCATTTTGTTGTGTTCACGGTACTAAACGTAAAATATGCAGTGATGAATGACTCCTAGATTAACTTATTCTCAAACATTTTTCATTCTTACGTTGCTTTCAGTAAATAGTAGCAAAATAGCCCATGTAGTGATCTGAACAATTAGTGCTTAAATATATAGCAAATAGCCACTTTGCCCTGACCCTTCAATAAAATCTGTCTGATTTAGAAAACTTTTGGGATTGTCTAGCTGTTTGATGTCATGTCCCTTGCATGTTTATGTTACACTAGGTCAAAGTGCTCCCTCCAGATGATATTCAGATCTTTCTAGTATTGCTACTTCAGACAAAAATGTATCACAACAACCTTATTCTAGTTTGCACCATGTACTTCTGCTGTGATCTGGAAAAGCAAAGGAGCCTAGAACTGGACCTTAACTTTATTCACATCAACTATGTGGTCCTGTTACAAAATTTAATGAATGTCAATAGACCATAATGTCAATGGAAACCAGGCCTAGCAAAGTAAACCCTACATTTTGCTTAGTACATGATTTCAAATTCAAAAATGAATCTGATGTTCTCTGTAAAAACTGAACCAAAATGAAATTATTATTTAAACGGGTGAAGCAGCTTTGCAGGCAAAGGCAATTGAATATGTGGAAATCAAGTTTACTTGATCAAATATCAAGGAGAACAAAATTAAATCATGCACTCTACTAAAACATTCTTTTAATAACAACAGAAAAAAACCCCAAGCCTTCCAAGTGCCCCATGGGTTTTATTAAAGTAACATATTCAGCAGCTACCTTCCTAGACCCAGGAAGGAGCTAAACATGTCTCTCCCCTTCCTTATGTTTCAGTTTTAATGGATTGCTAATTGAAATGAGAAAAGTGTCTAAAAGGGGATTGGAATTATCAAGATTTTTGTGATTTGATTATGGATACTTTCACCTCTGGCTGACCAGATTATTTCCTGCAAAGGTCAAGGAGACTGATGCCTCAGTTCACCAATTCATCACGTTTGGCATACGACTAAGTAAATGATTATGTTCTATGGCTTCATTAATATGCAGTTGTTAAAATTTTTCCCTAAACTGAAGCTAGAAGGTCTTAATTCTTTCACAGCTAGTATAAAATATATCGTGTGTCTCACTCTATTTCCTATTGCACACAGACTTGCAACTGAAAATGACCATCAAAATGGATAACCCATGGCACTGTTATCATATTGGGCAATGATTAGATTACCCAGAACAGTCTGCTAGACCTTTAACACCAACTTACAGTTCAGCACTGACAGAGGAAGAGATTATATCAGACATTCAAAAATACATAAACAAAAAGAAGTGTGGATTGAAAATGACACCTCGTTCAGACTCCAGAAATAAAAAATAGTCCTTACCACTTCAGTTAAATTTAGAGGGAGG
This sequence comes from Falco rusticolus, assembly GCF_015220075.1. Lineage (NCBI taxonomy): Eukaryota > Metazoa > Chordata > Aves > Falconiformes > Falconidae > Falco > Falco rusticolus. The sequence continues at coordinate 88,421,596 of NC_051189.1, forward strand.
TTAAGAGCTGAGAACTGATTAGATAATCTAGTTCCTATTGGTTTGTGTCAGTTACAATTTACATTTATAGAATACCTTCAAAATACATAATCTTACTCTATGCCTCACATGAAAACTTAGAAATCAATGGGGTCTGGTCTTAATGTCTTATGTAGCATTTTATATACAAAAAGGAGAAGAAAGTAAACCCCAGACTATCAATTATGATAAATTGACATAATATAACAATTAAATATATATTTCTGCTTAGAATAAAACTCACCCTAGGTACCTGAGCAGGACTTGATTATCATTCCTTGTTGATATAGCAGTCTCTCTCCTGTTGAAAACATACAGGTTTAAAACAGTTTAAATCTTAATGCATCAGGCACTGTTTTAAATTAACAATGAATCAAGTTATTTTGTGTAATTCAAGGAAGGCCATCTATCTTGCTCAGTTTTCAAATTTTTCACAGCTCTTATTTTGCCATGCTTAAGACATATTGTACATTATCAATTCATCTATCATATATTATCACAGATAAAGTTGCACATGACTTCTAAAGGATAAAACCTCTGTGCTGCCAACAGTCTTCGAAAACCACTCCAGAATCAGAAAAAAAGCTCAACGAAATCAGTGAAAAGGACAATGATAAAATAGAAACACAGGAAAGAAGAAGAAATGAGAAGGGGGCTTCAATCAGTCTGCTTCTCCTTATGAGATTAATCCATATGTTTGCTTTTGATTTGCCATGTTTTCTGTGTGGGTTTTTAGGGGTGGGTGGGTGGATGGGTTTATGTTTGGGGGTTTTTTTCAAGTCACACACATAATTCTTCTATTATTTCTTTTTCTATTGTACTGTAGAAAACATCACTATGTTATTTCACCAGTAAAATGAACAGACTTTCCCCAGGCCATGTTAGTGGCTGAACACTACTGAACACCAGCCAGTGCACTTTTTGTGCAGCAAGCCATTGGTGTCAGAATATCTTCACTGGACATAGCCATTAAGCATCAAAGTTTTCCTGACTTCAGGCTGCAGTTTTATTGTCTTTGGAGGGGAAGGGCGGAGGAGAGGTCTGTCCCAGGAGCTTTTATTTTCTTCAAATAAAGTTCAAAATTGAGACCAGCTTGATAAGGAGAACAAGTGCTACTTTATGTACTTATCTGATTGCTGCAAGCTGAAAACACATACAAAACTGTATTCACACTATTTTGGACAGATACATGGGCTCTAGCAATTTCCAAAAGCTATGACCCCATCCTTTACAAGAAAGACAGATACCAGGCTTCTGTTTTGGATCACAGGAATATTTTTTTTGCATTTAAGCCAAATGACCCTTTGGGGGTCATACATATTCATAAGTAACTGGGAACCATTTCAATGTAAATATTAGCTTGTTTAGCAAGAGTAGAGTTTCTACATAAAGCAGTCTTCTGTGCAATTGATATTACTACAACCTTACCGTTCCCTGAGGAACACAGTTCAAGGAAGCAGCTTGGAGGAAATAAAAAGGTAAAAAGGTGATTATTTCTCTGGCATTGTTAAAATAAGTTGGAATAATGAATGCAATAAAAAAAAAGAGAGCAACTTAGAGCAAAAAGTGTTCCAGGCTTTCAAAAGAGTAAGTTATTGATGTGATCAGAACAATAGCTACTAATGGCTGAAGATGTTTCAGAGTTCTTATGCACCTGCTTATTCTTCTGTTAATTAAAATCTGTGATTGCCAGAGTAATTTTTGCATTGCATATATATGCATCTTCAGAAGCAAGTGACACATTTTGCAAAGAAAAATGCAAACCAAAAACCTTACCAGTAAATTAATACAAATATAACACTTATAAGTATGCCACAAGAATTAGGATCAATGTTTCTGAGCTTTATTCAAATGAGTAATATGCGATGGCAAACAGCCTAGACTTGGGGTTTTTACTGGTGAGACTTTTGTGCTGAATACAAGTTAGAAAAAGAAACTAAAATCCATACTAGTTCAGGCTTTGGCCATTCCACTGGGGCCTGCACCAAAAGGAGCCATCAATGCCAGAGTGGACAAGGAGCAGAGTGCCACGTGAAGGGAAAATTATTTTAGAGTTTTGTCTAAAAACACCTTAATTTTTTTGAGAAACTTTCAGTTGAATTCAGAGAGTTCTTCAGAAAACTTCTCTTGTGGCTTTTTAGGGGAATAGCAGATACAGGATTTGGCTATAAGAGGATGTACATGAATTTTGAGGTATCCACACAAGCTAGAGGGAAGCTAGAAGTGAACAAATGTACTTAACTGTAATCTTTTCAAGGATGGGAACAGTGTACACAAAAAACAGGGCTGGGGTATAAAGGAAACTCCTCCTTAGATACTCAAGCAAAATCCAAAGCCTTTCTGACCAGATTTGTCTATTTGGTAGACACAACCAAAAGCTCATGTCCACCAAGAACAGTAGTCAGTGGTATCTAATACCTTTAAGGTTTTTCTTTTTAATACTAAATAATAGAAGATCACCATATTCAATGTGTTGGCAAAAGCTGACACTTACTACAATGCAGACAATTTTTTATACTACTCCCTCTGGAAGGGACCTCTTCAATTTCTTAGACCGCTTCAATTCAGGCCCCTGTTCCTGAATGCAACTTTGTCAACTAATCCCTTTCATAAACTGAAGATTAAAGTGCTTTGCATACATTCATTAATTAAGCCCCACAGTAACAGCTGTCAGATAATATCACTGAATAATTTATTTGACAAATTTCACTTTTTATGATAAATTATTCAATTTTCTTAATTCTTATTATTTTCTCTACAATTTATACAGCTGGGCAAGCAATTTGTGAAGCACAGGCATTCTACAGCCTACTAGGTATGTTCTGAAAAGATTAAAAAAACAAATAAAAGTGCAACTAATATCTTCCTAATCCCTTTCTTTTTACCAGCTTTAGTCACTGGTGGAGGCTATCTTGTATTTCAATAGTGGGAAACCTAAGCTTCATAGACACCTTTAACATGGGCAAAAGTCAAAGGTTTGAATCACAAGAGCAAGATCCGGGGTTGGGAGCAGTGACTGGGTTGACACACAAAGTCTGATTTCTAAAAATTCACGGCAAGAAAAGAAGAATTTGGTATACCAAAATCCATCTTCTATATTTCAGCTGCATCTCAGTTACTGCAGCAAATGTACATCAATAAGAAAAATTACAATAAAACACTACTATATAAAGCTCTGCAGTAATATTCAGGACACAGCAACCAAGTCTTCAAATCCAAACAGATTATTTCCTTTCCTTCTCTCTAACAAAATTAAGAAGTAGGGGGAAAAAACTCCTATAAAAAGTATGCATTATGCCTTGAAACTTGCTACATCTGGGTCACCAGCAGGAACAGAGAGAAAAACTCCATCGAAACCTATTGTGCTGCTTGCTTGTCTGCAAGAACAGGTATTTGGTCCTGATGTTCAAGGAACAGTCAGAGGACTGCAATCATTTCATATAACAACACCATACTTTCATTAGTTGATTTCAAAACAATCATAATCATTAATAAAATAAAAGATATGCATATGTGGCATGACCCACCCAACTCAAGAAAATTTGAAGAACTTCAGAAACATTATTTGGTGTTCTGGGACCTGAGGGAATCCCAAAGTTCAAAAATCTGAACCCTAATGAGCCAACATTTAAAAAATTGAATTAATTAATGAATGAATTAACTTCAGACTATGTTCAATTTTGTCTTGAAACTACCAGAGGAGAAAGCCTGGTGTACCCCTGTGTCCTAATGTCTTGACAGTCATGATCAACTTCAGCCTGTCTGATTTTACAACACTTTCAAGCAAGACTCTGCAGTCTAATGTAGTTGAGAAAAGATACAAAACATCTTTTTTACAAGCTGTGGTTGCAAAGATGCCATAGAAAAAGCTAAATCTTGGCTTTGCCATATGTCCCCTTATGTCCAGCTGAAAAAGCAAACCAGATTACATGTCTTTCCTCAAGATGCAACAGTTCATCTCCTCAACCCTTACTGCTATAGGATATATTTGTTAGATGTGGGGCAGTGTGTATGTACTGCCATCCTAACAGACTGCACGGGAGGACACAAACAGCCAGGAAACCTCCTCAGGCCAAGCTCTGCCCAGACCTTGTCCCATCTCACCCATGTGCCAGAGGAGTAAGAGATACATAGGAACTGCTCCTCCTACCAATCCACGGCCATGGTATGTGTAGCTCCAGCAAGGGAATAAGAGAGACATTAGCTAATTGAATTTGTCACAGTTGGATGAGAAAACAAAATGCACAGATACAAGTGGTTCTTGTAAAGAGCACTGCATGATATATGTCAGTCTGAGAAAGCAAGGTATGGATTAATTGCCAAGGACTGACTAAACATTTCAGAGATGAAGTCCAAGATTTACAGTGCATCCTTTTTTTTTTTTTTTTTTTTTAGGAAAGCCTAAGTAAATTGACCTAATCAGTCAAATTAAGGAGCTCTTCCCCTCTGCATACTGAATCTTCTTCAATGCTAGTGAATTTTCTAAGGAAAAATTAATAAAAATGTCTTATCATAGATCAATAGTTGAAAGTGATGGACTTACAGTAGTGAATTTAAATGAGCCTGTAAGTCTAGGATCAAACATTTCCTGCTAGTCTAGGGAGCTGGTTCATTTTTTTCTGTTATCTCTAGTGATTATTTTAAAGTATTATATTTAAGTTCATTAACCCCCAAAATTATCTTTAAAGTGAAGGAGGAGGAAATGACACATGCTGGGATATATCAGAATTTAAAAGGCTGGTTTAGTGCTGTGATTCTGAGATTGTCTTACGTCTTGCTTAGGAAACAAATTTGGGAGGGGAGTGAGAAGGATTTTGAAACAAGAATAAATGGTTTTGGATTTATGTGCTCTCCTGCAGTTACTTCTGTTAATATGGAAAAGGGCATGAAATGATTCTAAATTTCCATAAAAACAAATGTAAGAAAAAAGAGGTAATAAAAACATTTTACAGAAGATGCACCATCCTGCCTGCTGCAGTCACTTCAATGGAAAGTGATGCTCCAGCCTCTTGACAGCAATGCTTGTGTGAGACATAACACGCTGCAGAGGTCTGCCCTTTCACAAGTCCCACTTCTGAAGGCAGCTTAGTTAAACAGTTTCTGTGTCTTTTTCTTCTCTTTTAACACATGATTTTAATGAAAAAATTGGTAAGAAAAAACTCTGTTCTGTACCAGCACTTAAAATTCCCCTTGGAGACCTCCTTGGTCTCTTCTGTATGCCCCCCACAATCTTCCCCTTGACACATTGGCACTTCCTTTGAGAGAAAGTTAATCAATTAGGTCTTGAATCCTCAAGTCTTAAAAAGAAACCAGCTTTAGATAGCATGAGAAAGTATGACTACTATCATCTCTGAAAATTATCCAGACTTGTAGTTGCAAGATTTCGTAAGTGGCTGGTTTCATTTGGGTGATTTAGTTTAGTTATATATCCTCCACTGGTCTAAATCAGTCCTGCTTTACTGACTCCACCAGCTCTTTGTCATTTTGCATCCAGCTGAGCTCGTAGCTCTTTATTTCTTGCCATGAGAAGCAATCATTTATTCCCCAGGATTAACATTAAGAAATAAAGGGAAAGGTACCAAATTACTTTAGACCACAGAAAGGCTGCTCTCCACTGGATGCTGCTGAACACTCCTGGTGACAATCTTTTCTCTGCCAGTCAACCCATTTTTAAGATTTCCATCTGTATGACTTTTTTTCAGAGGTACTGGTTGAAGATAACTTTTTTCATCAAAACCAGTTAAACTGGTTGGAAGTTAACCTTTCCAAAGGTCTAACTGTTGTTTTATAAAACACTTCTGCAAGTAGCTGCCTATCTGAAGTATATGAATGAGACAGGCATATATTTTGGAACATTTTTAAGTGCTTCATATTTACATTATGAATATTTATTTAGTGTACTCTGGAAAACAACCAGTTGTACATCTTGTCTTGCAGGACCATTTGAAATACTAACACATGTAGTACAGCTGGATAGTAAAATGATAAGTTACCTTATCTAAACCCTTGCCACTAACTCTGCACTAGACAGGGTATTTCCTAACGCTCTAAAATTCTGAGCAGCTTTGAATAACCATCAGTCTCTGTACAGCTATCCAAAGAAATATTTATTCTGTCCTGAACATGCAACTTGCTAGTAAATTAGCAGAGGGCTCAGGAAAGAAAACAGATCAGGTTTCACACGCTGGTTTCTCATTTTCTAGGCAGGAAAAAAGGGAGTTTTATAGCACTAGGAAAGGGAGACTCAAATGTCTCCAAGGGATTGCATTATTTGCTTCAAAACATGGTAATTTCAGAGAGTCATACATTGCAGGATGGTAATTTTGGAAAAAGGAAAAGATCAGTAAATAAAAGAGGAAAAGGATATGTTGCTGTTCCTATTCCAAGGGGGCTGAGGGTGGGTGGATGGGTGGTGGTGGGAGGGTGGTGGTGGTGTTGGAAGAAAAGAGAAGAAAAAAGGTAAGGCAAGGCAAAGCAAGCAAAAGGAAAAGGAAAAAGCAAAGGAAAAGGCAAAAGCAAAGGAAAAGGAAAAGGAAAAGGAAAAGATGAAAAGAAAAGACAAAGAAAAAAAACCCCAAAGGGTTGGTAAAAGACTCAGTGAGATGAAAGAAAGAAGGAAAGAAAACCATGCTGCTATAGTATTCATAGACACACCAGGGCAATGGTACCACTTCTGAATACAAATCATACACAGGGTTAAATGACAACAATTCCATTTAAAATTAAAATAAAATTTATTGCACTTTGCAGCACTTAAATTAATTTATTCCTTTATTCATAGACTGTTTTCTGTTTCCAGGCTAACAATGGAATGCAATAATGTACTCAGCGGTAACCCTTCTCTACTGGATAAAAATCCTGCAAAAGTATTGAACTTGACTGAAAAAATTAAAACATATTCCCTAAATTATATTTTCACCAACTACTCCATTTTGATTCAAGAACAAATATGGGCATATCGGAAACCATTTAAATTTTTTTTACCAAACAGCAGCAGAAAAAAAGCAACCGTGAGAAATAACAAGAAAGCATTGAATGTTCAGGTATACTATCAATGATTAAAATCCTACACAACACAGGCACAGTGCAACTAGACATCAAGAATGTGGCTTGCAATGACACACGCTGTCCTTAAAGGGAACATGCTTAATGTATTCAGGAACTGTGGGAATTAAAAGTAGCATGGGCATCAGATTTTTTTGAACTGGACATTTAAAGTGTCAGCATTTCTGTCCCCCTCTTGGATTTTTCAGATGAGTTTTATTCTGTCCTGACTGGAATAAAAAGGAGATTCTAGCTGAAGAAATATGCTGAAACACTTTCATTGTAAGTGTTCTAATGCCTTGCTGATGCAGCCAGCAGAAAAATGTTGAAATGACGTCTCAACATCAGCATTGCTGAGAGATCTAAATGACATTTTTACAAAACCCCATAAGGCTTACGGTTAGTTCCTCCTTCTCCCAATATGTATATTAATTGCATCCTACAAGGCATTTTTACAACACTTTAACTCATATCACAAGCTTTCAAAAATGCTACTAATTTCAAACTTTCTATCAGCTCCAACCTGTTCCAGGCTTGTCTACCCAGAGAAGTCAATCCTCTTCAAACTAGCAGAAGAGTTCACAGCTCATGAATTACTATACCCCAAGCTTCCTCATGGATATTCTCCTCATATACTGAAAATGGATTTTTGCAGCCCAGCCTACTCTAAGTTCTGTGTTTGAAATAAAACGCAGTCTTTTGCTGATGTGTGAGCATTATACACAAGGCCTCAGTTACTGCAAGTATTTTCAGAGAAGACTGACTTAAAGCAGAATTAATCATGCCACATGAAGGTTATGCCATTATTAAGATTACATTTTGCACACAGGGAAATAACATGGAGTTTTGTGATATAAATGAAGACTTCTGTATTAAATGTATAGACAGCTTCTCAGTAAAAGCAGTTTGTAGACTGGACCATCTTTTATACACTAATGTGTTACATTAAGAATTCATTTATGTCTGTTTAAGAACCAGAGCATGTGAATTTTTTTGAGACAGACTTGAAGAATGCAGAGCTAAAATGCTCCCAAATAAGAGAGGAAAAAAGACAGGGATGTCCTTTGGAGTGGTAATAACAGAAGAACTAAACACGTATTTTTGTGTAAAGCTAATACTGAAGGAAAAGATGTTTTCATACTAGAGTCCTTATTTACAGAGGAAAGTCCTAGAGGTGCCTCTGACTGAAGGTAGAAAGCTTTTAGAATATATTGATAAATGAGCAATAATAGATTCCAAGGACAAAGTGATATTCATTCAGGATTTCTAAACACTACTGAGAACTGAAATTGATGAACAACTAAGAGTAGCGTGTGATCAGCCTTGGTATCAGAGGAATGAAAGATGCCAAACATGGTACCATCTGGTTAAATAAATCTCAGGAGAATCCGGTTTTGGCTTTCATTCAGGACAAATTGAGAGAGGAAAAAAACCCCACAAACCAACAACCAACCAACAAATAACAGAATAAATAGACTGAAGAAATGGTTACATTTTGGAGAACTATAAAATGAGAAAATATATAGAGAAGAAGAGTTAAAAATAACCCTCTGCTTCTCCTAATACCAAAATTAAGATATAAAATTACATGGCAGTGGATGTAAAATAATGAAAATGGGTTTGTTTTATACAAGAATACCTAATATCTGTTTTCAAGTTAGGTGTTATTACAGAAAAAAAATAATTGCAAGTAAACTGTTAAAAAGTTTGTCCCTGAAAAATTTATGAAAATATTTTCTTTTTTTTTATCAAATGTATTAAATTACTGAGGAAAAAAACCCCAGAAGTCCTAGTTCCAACTCCTAGGAAAAATAAACATCGTTTACCCATTAAAATGCCTCCTCCTACTGTCCCCATCTCCCACCTCCTTCCATGACCACAGCATCTCCCACAGCTCCGAGACACCCAAGTACTGATATTTGTCTTAGGGTATTCCACAAAGCCAAAGCTTTACAAAGCTGCAAAGCAGTCAAAGTAGAGAGGTGTAACATGAATAACTGTTGTGCTTTGAACTAGAAGAGAGATGACCTAAGTCATACCTCACCTGGCTGTGGTATTGCTGCAGAGATCAGCCATTTACCTGCACAGAGAGTTAAACCCATTGGTGTACTCTCCTCTTGGCATTCACCAGTCTTCAGGTTTCCTCTGATCTGCTTGTTACAGAGGGTGGCTTGTATTGTGGGTATTCTCGACCCTGTCAGTCTCATGTACTTGGGTATTAAAGCTAAAACATTATCTAGAAAAAAACTTACACAGAACCAAAGACACAAGAAGACATCTGCAGAAATAAATAGCTGAACAACAAGAACAGAACAAGGTCTTTCTTGTAAATTTAACATCTATTCCAAACTATGATCTCATTCCAAGAACTACTGATGGGTTAACATTACTTGCCACACCATTATAGTCTCTTTGTACTACAAAGTCATTGCTTTTTCCTTGCCTAAACCAGTTCAGAATTAGCTCCTCACCCACGCTGGCTCATTCCTCCAGTCAGGTCAGCAGTGTTGCAAGAGCTTCTCCACCTTTGTGCTCTGACCACACTGTTACTTGCTCGCCAGAACGTGCACATGTCTTCTGGAGATCTTTCTTTCCCCCAGGCTATCGTTTGCAGCAGCTCATGGTCCCAACACCTCTTTCAGAACACATCACATCACAGTGCTTCCTAAAGGAAATTAATAGGTATAGCCTGAAAATCCCAAATTCAGTGCACTACTCTGTGCTTGGGTACTGTCTGGATCTCTTTGTGAAAGAGACACTTCAGCTGAAATTGATGTTTCAAGGCTCAACTGCAGTTTCCTGAGAAAATCGTATGAATTATGCTGTGTCATTTGACTGGCCAGACTGTCACCTGTAGACTTAACGTATATTCAAATATGAATTTGCATGCTGTAAGTATCGCATAAAATATCGTAAGTGGGTAACAAATATGATCTGATAATTAAAACATACAGGCATACTTGTACCTATACTTACATGAATGTGTCTCCCAGACTCATATGTACAAATACAAAAATATTAATAATAAAGATGACAAAGGGTCACTTTTTCGGAAATATGAGCTCTTCAAAGATCTAGTTTTCATAAATTTCTCAATATTTTTTAGGAATTGTAGAGATTAGAAGAAAACAATTGCTGAGGTCTTTAGTTAAGAAAGCATTTGTTCTCAGCATCATTGAAAATAAATCTTCACCTGTTACCCATTTTCTTTTTGGTTACAAAATCTAGCATTTGTTTGAAGGATGGAAAAGAAGGTTTAGAAGTCATTTACACGGAGAACAATAAGGTACCAACAGCAGGAAGCATATTTAGTACTATTGAGAATTAATTACATTTTGAGTGCAGGCTTACTGCCTAATTCAGAAGCATGCCGATACAGGCATCTGGTGGCTTCTTGTTTGGAGTAGCAATGCCATTCCCGAACATTTTTGAATCGCGAGTTTTCTTATTTCTGAGGCTTCAGAGAGCACAGTCTCAAACCTATCTCTTCAGATTTTAGGACTAGGAACTCACGGGTTTTTTCTTAGTGAAAACTGAAGGTCAAAATAAACTTATGACTTTCAGCTCCAGGACCTTAAGGGCAAAAGGTGAGGAGACAAGCAGGAAGAGCGAATAAGACAAAAATGCCAGGAGGCTTCAACAGCAGCCAAAGAGAATACTGTGTGAGTGAACCCCACAACTCTCATTTTTCTGTTGTGCAACTCACTTGAACTTCCCCTAATTACAGGTGCACCACGCTTCATTGTGAGCAGAGGTCAGCACTAAAGGGCTGCGTTTCAGAGGAAGAGAGAGAGGTGCCAATTTTCTACGGATGTAAAATGACACTCCTTCATTGGCCCAAACTGCTCCTTTGCAATTCTCCAGCGTTTGCAGAGGAAACACGCCGACACACCTGCACTCCCATAAGAGTATATTCCCTTCATGCACACAGACACAGCTCATGGCCCTGCAGAGCAGTGACAGCCCCTACGATGAAGGAAGCATTCTGGCTTCACTAGTGCCTCTTCCTTTGCAAAAAGAGAAGTGAAGTTTCTCAAGCTAGCCTCTTCCCAAACACACTGACTGCGTGAGATAACATGCAAACAATGTATCTCATGGTCTCTGTCCTTTGTCACAGGGACCAGCAGCTCCCATGTTCTCACACAGCCTGCTGGCTAAAGGCTTAAGTAAACGTCGTGCGCGCGTGTGCATGTGTGTGTGCGTGTGCGTGCGTGTGAGTGTGTCTGTGTGTCTGTGTGTTTTGCCATTTCTGTGGGAGTTCAGTGATATTTGAGGGAGAAAGGAAAAAATAAAAATGCCCCAGCCTCTGCTCTTCTCACCTGACAAACTTGCACATGTTTGCATACACATCCTTACTTTTTGTGAATACGAGTTCCTGCCTGGATAAACCTAAGACTTCAAATTCTGTTTAGGTTTGCAATATGGTTTGGTTAGATTTTAATTTAATGCATTTACTATTTCCAGCAGGAATTTCACAAAGTACAAAGCAGGATAGAGTATAGCCCAGTAATCTGTATCTATTTTTTACTGTGGCAATTGCCAAAGCTACTTAATGTATTATGTGGATTTTGTGGTTTCACAAAGTCACCAAATTTGCATCATAAAAGTTTGGTAATATTGATTCTGCTATATGACATTTTTTTATCCATGGAATATGCTTCTGGACTTCCCTATGAAATATAAATTATAATTCCTCCAATAGACTCTAATTTAACTCCCTGAATCATGTAGTGGTAGGAATTCCCTTCATTAACCTTTAATATTGTCAAAAAACAACAACTGAGACATATTAAATAGTTCAATGTATAACAATAAATGAAGTTCTTTCACAAATGACAGCAGCTTCCTAACCTTTTTTTTTTCTCCTTGTTACAACTGAACTTAACCTTTCCCTTCCCTGGAGTGGCCCCTTCACAGTCATGGCTCCCGACCTACTTCTTACCTGTTTCCCTAAAGAAAATAAAATACCTTCCTGAATTCTGAAAGTGATGAAAAAAAAAATGTCGATAATGTTTAATAAATAACCTTTGTTAAAACAGTCTAAATCTATGTAGAGTAAGCCCTGACAGCCCTCTCACATCCCACAGCTGATTTGCATATTGGGTCATGGAACATGTTTTAGGATATTTGACTGCAGACCTCACTGAAATATTCATAATACTGTGTTCCAAGTAACACTCAGTATAAATTGTCATTAGACAAAGACTCCTTGTTATGAACACCCAAAACATCTCAAAATCCATATTTTAAAAAAGTCAAATCTTAAGTATATTCTTTATTTGAAACCAGCTTTCGTTAGCCCTACTTTTCTTAAACACAAATTTCCCATAAGAGTTCTGCAGCCCTGAACGTATTCACATACATGCTGCTTAATTGAGAGAGGCCATCAGAAGCTGACCTGGAACAGCTAACTGCGCTGTCTCTAAGGGAAGAGAGATCTAGAAAGTTGGAAGAATGTATTCTGACATGGTACAAAAAGGGTATGTGTTACAAACATGGTTTTCAAATGTCTGTGCTGCTCATTGGCAACAAATCGGGTTTTCCGTATTCGTGTTGTAGAGATGATCTCAACTAAACCAATAACACTTTCAGAGATTATCAATACAACTAAATACATTGATAATCCACTTGTGTCCTGTGATAATTTACTTATGCCATGTGAACTTTACCCATTGTCTGTGCTGTTTCCAACATGGCAATTGCTCATCTTTCTATCTTTAAAGACGAGTCCTTACAGAAACATTTTCAATTTCTTTGAGTTTTGAATATTATAAATATCCCCTTTTATAAAAGTTTTAAATGCTCTAATACTTTCTTTTTTAGGAAATTATTTAATTTAATGGAAATTGAGCTAAGCACTTAAAAAAAAAAAAAAAACGTGTTCTTTCTTATTACCTGTGGTCTAACAGCATAATTGGACCAACAGAAAGCATGTGGAATTTCTGCTTACAAAACAATCATCTCTAACTCCAGTGCTTTCACTGATTATTGGACATTACATCTGGTTCAATGCTAGGCAACAGACTAACAGGCAATTTCATGAGCAAGCTTCCCACTTAAGAGGAAAAATGCAATATATTTGTAGGTGTTTACTTATTTTTCTTAAAGGCATTCACCATCAATGCTCAAAGGCCAATGATGTCAGAAGTAGTCCTGGTAGAAATGGATAAGTGAGAAAGAAAGATAAATATTTCCTTCCCCATGCAAATTCTTACTCAATTTTAAACAAATGTATTCCAACTGTCACCCTATTATTATTCTTTGTTCAGCCACAAGATTCTAGGAGATGCATTTACTAAACAGTAATACTCACTGTAAAGCTGGTTTTATTTTAACTGCCCAGAAAGTTTGCTTCCCAGCTCCATCCTATTCAATAAGGACCACGCAGGAAGCTTCTCCAGTAGAAATCTCCACTGCAAATGGCTGAGCCAGAAAGAAACTCTGCAGAGGTTCCTGCTGTTCGGCTGCCCCACTTCAGAGATGAAAAATAAGTTTTTCAGAAACTTGTGTTTAAGATAGCTGTATTACCCATGAGTAGCAAAGCCACAATCACATTAGGCAAATTATTTCATACAGTTTAGGTAAAAGCTTTATGTCATGCCAGAATATATTTCTGTGCAGTGAAAGGCCATACATGTCAGAGGCACATTATTTTAGTAGCATTTGAAAGCTGAGAAATTTTATTGGTGTTGCGTGTCATATATTGCTCACAAAGAAACAGGGTTCCCTTAATACTCTAAGTCTCATTTTAAAAACCTCAGAAGGAGAGATAAAAGCTTATGCATTTTGGAAAGATCTAAAGACTACCAGAAATAACTTTTCCATATTGAATAATATTCCAGGATTAACACTTCATGTCATAGGACCTATCATGTCTGGAAACAGAAGCCTCCTCCTGTTGGACAGAGGGAAAAGTAGTCTTTGCAGCTTTCTAATAGTATGGAGCGCCTGCCTCTAATACTGATGAGTTATCAGACTTTAATCCTTTTACTAATCCGGAAAAAATGCCAGAATACCGTCACTTTCAACACAAAACCAAGTGAAGCTTGGCAACTTCAATGAACATCACTTTGGAGAATTTAAATAAACTCAAGTCCAGAATTCAAAACAAAACTCAATGAATGGGAAGCCATGCAAATCAAACCAGTCAACCAAAACTATTCCCATGAGTCGCTAGAAGACAAAGCTCTGTTAATGCAGGGATGTTCCTCAACATCAGTGACTAGCTGCCTGTCTGGCAAATCCCAGGTGGCAATGGGAGAAGCCACAGTTTGCATCACATGCATCGGCTCCATTTTATCTTTCCTTTACGCTCCGGGTATAATGCTGAAAGCCCTCCAGGGGTCTGAACTTGCTGGAAAGACAACATATATTGCATCTTAACACAGTATATTCAACAACAGCATGAGGGAAGTCTCTTCCCATTGATTGATTTGGGCTCCTTTGCCTCTTCAGTGTTTAGCAGTTCAAAGGACTAGGTACAAGTACCAGAGACATGAGGGTACACACCTCTGCTGGGGGCTGGTATACCCTTACTACTTTATCAAACATGCAAGCTGAGCCACAGCATTGCCAGAGGCAGAGAGAGGCAGAGAGAGGCAGAACATCAAATAATCCCTGGCAATGGTATCTAGGTCTTCATAAAATTGGTTAGTCCCTGAAAATTAAAACATGACTCTTCTGTTTGCCATATAAACACAGATACTAGTAGGATCCACAAGCCAAGCCAAAGTATCTTTTATGCAAATTTAAAAATATGCATTGTATTTAAAACAAACTGATGCATAAGAAACTGTATTTTCATATTTTGAAGGATGAATTTTTAATAACTTAATTACAACTTCACAAAAGAAAGAATCATTACTTGTTACACATTCCAAATCCTTCTATATCAAACATGTGTCTCCACAATTCTCCACAATTGCCCTCTACATGTATATTAATGATGCCATCAGATGCTTAAAAGACATGCCCTGAATAATACATACAATTTAAATTAACTCCCATTCTTAATGTTCCCAAAGAAAAGTGGAAGCAGTCAAGTGGTAAGTCAGGTTCACTCACAATTATTATCATTTTAGTATTATTATTTATTATTAATACAAAATTCAGTGATCAGTATGTATTTACAAGCAATCTCAGTGAATCAACTCAGAACCCAGACCTTGCAAGTCACATCAACATTGTAGAACAATTAAAGGCTTAATGAGCAGAAAGAAATCTCTGGCAGCTTGACAATAAACTGGCTCAGACAACTTACAAAATCAGTGACCACTCATGATTTAGAGAATTACCATTCTCTCTTCCTGGTGGTAATAAGAAGTTAGCATGAGCCTCAGCTATCCCACGGGACAGAGAAGCTAGGGAATGCATCAGGCTGTTACGGTCCTGAATTGTATCCGTATAAATTCAGTAGCTGATCAATGGGTACTTGGACCTCTCACATTTGAGATTTTCCTCTTTGGTGCCACCCAACTGCACTGGGCCTTTTGCAGATGATATGAAAACTTCAGTGATGCTCCAGTCCCACTTGGGAAAAAATATCTTGAGGGAGAGCAGCAAGTGTGTTATCTAAAGAATAGCCCATAGCCAGCTAACTGAAAATGCAGAGGTAGTTGCTTTTATATCAATATATGTAAGTAGTTAAGTGTAGTAGGCAGAACAGGGATCAGAGAAAAAATGCAGAAGGGACATAAAAATAGATACAATCAAAACCTAGAATACAACTTTACATTCCTTTAGGGAACAGGATTTGAGGAACTAAGAGAACTCAGGGGCTAAGAATTTTGTAGAGAATCTTAAGAAAATTATAATCACTTTCTTATTCTCAGCCACGCAGTCAAAATCTCCAAGACTTTCCAGGGGGTAGTCACATGATTTCATGGGGGAAGTGATGTTCTAGCTATTAATGTAATTCATCAATACAGCATGAGGCTTTGCTTTTGGTTTACAGAATCAATACCTGGGAGATACTGTATTTTGAAGAAAGGTGGGTTGTCAAAGTATCCAAAGAGCTTGAAACCTGGTTTTGTCTGGCAAAGAGATGGCTTAGAGTCCCCTCATGGATGGCGCTTTCTCTCTCTTAGACCTAATGTCAGGACATGAGGGAACCTTGATATGGAGTAAGGAATTGGAATAAAACTCTCTAAGGTAGTGAACTCCACTTTCTGCTCTTATAGAGAAGCAATTTGGTGAAACACTGTGAAAAGAACCTCTCACAGAGGTTCTCCTGGTCATTGAAGATGACAGAGCCAAGAAAAGCCTTAAGGTTTCCCTTGTGACTGGTAAATGCCAATTTGTCAAGCTAATGAAGTCATGGATGCTAGTGTTTTATATGGGGAGCTTACTATTGTGCCAGGAAACAGCAAACTGAAAAGTAACAACTACAAATATTAAACAGCAAGAATAGTCCATGATACAAAGTTGGCAATAACCTCACTGAGTTTCCACCAGAACCTCAGTTTCAAATGCTTCATACATCCTGTCATTTCTGTTTATTTGGGAGTGTGATTTTTAACCCATGAACTCAGTCCTGTCCATGGTGATGGCCATGGCAGCTTAAGGACTGAATTCAGTGAAAGACTGAATACCAAATCACCAAGACATTGAATCTGAGTTCTATTAAATTGGACTTCTATTAAATTTCAAGTTGGAGAGTCACCTCAAGTCTACAGGCACATTAGCAGTTTTGGTAGTTGTTTGCATAATATTTCTCCCCTTCCACAGTAGATTTTATGCAAAGTGTTTATAGAGAGAAACAAGGTTCTAATTTTTATTGAATCCTCCTTCTTACCCATAATCCCTGACTCACCTGTAGCCACTTTTTTTTTTTTTTTTTTTCCCTCTTTACTCCCAGTCCTTTAACCAGGAAAGTACTGCAAGTGGTGACTCAGGATATAGGTGGTTAAACAGATGTCTAACCTTCCCACAGCATTTAAAAGAGAAGCACAGTCTCAATAATTCACTGCTGGGAAGACAGCACACCTAGATCAAGGACCTAATAGCAGCTTTCTCTGTATTATTAAAATAAGTAGAAAAGACAGAGATTGTGATTACATTTAAACCCTGGCCTCAGTCTAAAGTCCACTGCATATTTCTCACTTCAGAAACAGTAGCCAAAGAGGCATTTTTCCTGATGTTGTGCTCAAGAGCATCACCAGGCATTTCTCCTTGAAGGATGTTTTCATGCTTCTCTCCAGCAAGAGCCATCCTCACTGATGGCTTTTTCCATCACAGCCTTTGGAGGCCATTCACTGCAGTAGCTGCTGGCTGGAAAGTTCTGGCTCTGCAGCATGAGCAACAAGGAACAGAAGAAGATGGAGTGATCTGCATACTGCACAGCATTTACAGTCTAAAAGGAGAGCATGTTGCAAGTGTGAACCGAATTTCAATAAAAAACTTGGAATCCAAACTAAAAAAAGAAAGGTTAATAATGTTTACCTCCTAAAAAGGCCAGCATGCATATGCTAGAGGGGAAGTCTGTAAGGAATGACTGATTTGGCAACTACTTTCTGTATTGCTTCTGTTGAATCACCAGCTTTATAATACAGAGCCCTGCAATTTGAGTGACTGCATAGAGGAGAAAAACACAACTTGGAAATCCCACCTGTCTAGGAGATTACCCACCAAGCATCCATCTCATGCACATTTTGATAGGTCTAGCCTTAACCACACAAGTTAAATCTTGAAGATATGAGGCTTTAATGTCTTGAAATTACCATTTCCCTTGGTCAATGACTCTGTTCTGCACTGATTATTTTTAGGACACAGAGGTTGCCAGCTTCAAAAGAATGTCCCTAAAGGACTGTCTTAAAAGCCACCGTCAGCCAAACAAAGTATGACAACAGCTAGCATTACCATTTACTTGGCTGTATAACTTAACCCTCCTGACTATGTGTAGCTTGGCAAAGACAGAGACTCTTGGCCTTCCAGGTGTGCTATAAGGTCAGTCTATTTCTCTAGCCTTTCTCCTGAAGACGATGACAGCTGTAAACTGGGGCACTGATCCAAACTGAGAGCAACTATCATTTGGCAATGGGTTCAGCTGAGTGCTTTTCACTCTATATTTTTCAAGTGTCTGGAAAATACAAGCATTAAAAACCTGCAGCTGGCAAGTATTATACATCAAATTAAGATCCCAGAGATATGCTCAGCAAAAGCATCGCTTGCCCAGGCTGGCAGTTATAAACTGCCAACCCTGAGGGAAGGAGGGAGGATCACTTTGAGCTTGGGGACAGTGTGCCTTTCATCCAACTGAAGCAAGTTTTCACCTTTGCAGTCCCTCATCACGAGACACTTACAAAACCAGGATACATCTTCCTTTACACTGCTCACCCTTAGAAAGCCAGAAATCTGCTTGCAGCTTGTTGGGTAAACTCAATCTAGCATTAGGTTGGAGTTAGGCAGCAGCACAATGGTATCGATATGGGGTTTGGTTAGTGAAATAATTGCTTATAGTTTACAAAGGCTGAAGTAAATCTTGTGCTTTTATGACTATGTTCCTACTGAAATCCATGTTAGACACTTGAAGTCTTGTTCAGATACACCTACCTGTGATGCAGATCCAGCTGCACTGCAGTACAGACAGCTCAGCTACTAGCCAAATTACCACTGGGGATAGTCAATAATTAGACTATGCATGAGATTACACTAAGGTAACATGAAGGATACTTTGAAAGCCAATGCCATGCTATCCTATGAAGGACAAAAGAAAAGAAAAGAAAAAAAGAAAAGAAAAAAGAAAAAAAAGAAGAAAAAAGGCAGCAATCTTCCTGCTCATCCCTCTGGGAACGTAATTCCTTCCTTTCAGCACAGCAAAGCTCAAATATATAGGACACAGTGTGGGACAGAGGGTCAGTGGGTTACACTTATTTATAAACTACCTGTATTTGGTTCAAGGACTCTCAGATAGAAAATAGAAAGAAAAAATCCTTTCCCTGATGGAGCTTTCAGCCAGTAGAAACTGAAGACAATATTGTACTTTTACGACATGCAATAGATCACCAAATTCATTTTTACTGGGGTCATAACAAAGGATTTTAGCTCTAGCCTTCAGAGATAAGGAGCTAGTGCACTAATCATATGGATTTGTAATCTGAGGTGCCTGACTGTTATTGTAGTTTTCGGGGGGTTGAGCTGGGAGAGTGTGTGTTTGTTTCTACACTCAGCTACCTATTGGTCTTGAGTTCAAGACTAATTATATTGTTGCCATACCTGAAAACAATACATATAAAGGGAAAATGTACTTTCACATAAGCCAAAAGAAAGTAATTTGAAAAGTTCAAAAAAGTAAGCCTGTTCTAGCCTGTATTCCATACTTTACTAGCATTGTTAGTGGGTTTTATGATATTTTTTTTCTGTTTAAACATCTCTGTACTTCTGCTCTCTCCCTATGTGTATGAATGGTTTCTAGGCATAGGCTGTAGAAAGTTGTTAAAGCTATACCACATATCTTACTGTTTCCAGGTCAGCTTTCAGCTCATGAGTGTTTCCAAGGGATTGTGTGCATTTGGTCTTAACTTTTGAGCTTGTCCTTCCATTCTGCCAGGATCAGTTACAAGGTTTGATGTTACAACGCTGGGTCTAGTGACCTAGACACTTCACTGCATCCCTGGTGACCTAGAGGAAGAAAAACCCCAAACTCCTGATGAGAAAGTAAAAATAGTAATAAAAAAAAGGATAAAAACAGCTCAAGTTTGATGTTTAGGAGAAGCAGTTAATCTGCTTGCACAGAAAACAGCAACAAATCTTACCATGATCAAGAGTGCTGGAAGAAGTATGGTTTGTATATGGACAAAAATCAACAAAAATTTTGTATCCCCTCTTTAAAATCTTCTATTCAAAACTCTTTCAATGCACTTTGTTAAAAAATCCTTCTCACATGTTGTCCAATTATATGAATAACAGATTTCTTCCTCCTTTGCCCAGAATTTTAAAGTAGAGACCCATAGCATTTTCTTCTCATCTTTATCTTTTTTGTTTTCTCAGCCTTTGCCTGTGGCTGGCAGAATTCAAGCCATATATATCTAATATCTGGGTGGAAGGTAGGAAAACAAATCTAAGAATATGTACATCTAAAAAGGTCCATGTTTTTGCTGGGAGCACTAGAATGTAAGGATAATTAAACTTGTAAGCCAAGCTAGACATTAAAGCTAAGAGCCATTGGAGGAAAAGGTTATGATTTCTTTAAAAATAAACCAAAATTAATATAAACGGACTCTGATTATATTATTTAGCTCCCTTCATGAGAAACAAACCTCAAAACACTCCAAATTTTTAAATTAAACTTCATAAATCCTTTCATGTAAGCAAGTAACATTGCCCCTATTTTACTTTTTTTCAAAAAAGCTAGCACAAATTGTATAGCATATATTATGGTCTGCTCTATGCTTTTAAAGTATATTGGCCAATACTCAGCAACAAATAGAGTTAGGATTATGCACCTGATCCTATAAGGATTTGCAGACAAATGTAGCGTTTCTTTCACACCATGTGAGACACCTCCCCTCAGTTTCCCTATTCTTGTTCAAAAGAAAGCATTGGACTGCAACTATATAATCCATGTAACAGATTTTTCACACTGGGAGAGCTGTTCCCTTGAGGCAGATCTGTAAAAGGACAGAGGTCAGAGGGAGAGTTTAGGAGGTGTATGCTCAGTGTGTGTCTCCCTAGTAAATCAGGCCTTTTAATTATTTGCAGTCTGGGGCAGAATTCCATAGATACACTTGTTTTTACATCTCAAGCTCCTTTACTTAAAGGGGTGGAAATCCAGACTCTGAACAGCAAATCTCTGAACAGCAAATCTCTGCACCTCATCAAGTAGCCTTTAAAGGTTCATATGTTAGTCCAAGTACTACATTTTGTCTTCTTAAATGTACACTGAAGTATCACAGTTTCTACTATGCTGGTTATCATTATCATCTCTTACTCACAGAAAGTGTAAGTATCTTCAATCAGTCCATGATGTGAATTTTCATTATCCAATATCTTTACTTTAAAAACAAATATCAGTATGTCCAAAACTATTTCACTATTTCATTTCATAGATGTCCTTAAAATGCTCCTAAAATACAACACCAGTCCATACATATATTTCTTATTTTCTTACAAACCTATGCTCACTCATTGTTTCCTTGTTTTCCATCTGTATCTGTCCACTGCCTCCTGTTTTAGCTGCTTTGAGGTAGATACCACTTTTCTATTTGATGTTTGAACAGACTTTTGCAAAATGTACTTGACTATGATTAGAGCTCTTCAAAATACAGCAACACATGCTCTATCAGCAACAAATAAATGCATCATTGATTCCTTTCACTAAACTGAACAATGTGTTCTTAAAATCGCAGGTCATCTGATTTTGCTGATTCACTATAGGTAACCCAGCCAGCAAGGTTCAAACAAACATTTTCTGACTCTTGCATTGCCATTCCAAACATCAACTTCATATTCTTTTATATACAAGCTCTTTAGTAGAGGTAGGTTTACTTTAGCTCATACGCATATTTATAATGGTCCTCTAATCTTCATTGTAAACAATGCACTGAGACTGAAACTGTTACAAAAGCAATCCCAGTAAAATCCCAGGGATTTGAACCTGATTTAGGAACTTTTCCAAACCTTGAGTACTTGCTGACTCCATTCATGCCATATATTGTGAATGTTTATTGCCTCATTACTTAGAGCTATAATAAAAAAGCTCAGTTCCATCATATCAAAAAATAAAATAAAATAAAATAAAATGTATCTTCAACAACCATGAGATTGGCTTTAAATCATGTATTATCTTTAACATAAAAGAAAAAAGTTTATAGTTCTTTTTCTCTTCCTTGATGTGATCCTGGTATTTATTATATGCTTTTACCACTGGAAATTCACTGATTATTTTTCATTTAAAGGCAAGGCTCTCATGTAAATACATGAGTTGGGTATTTAAGAAAAAAAATAATATCACAGGAGTATATAATGACATGTTTTTATACATTTTTTGAAAAAGCAAAAACCATTTTTTCCCATGAAGGATTTACTACCATTTGCCAAATTAGACTATTTGATATGATAGCTGTTTTAATTTAATTTGAAGAAGAAAGACAATCCAGAAGAAAAGCTTTACCCACACACAGAAATTAACACGTGCCTTTTTTAATGTGTTGGTAGTATTTCAGTGGGGGGTTTTAAGCAATGAATCGGGTTTTCCTTTTGGTTATCCATCCATAATTCCATTCTATCTAGCTTATTTTATTTTACTTTTTAATGGAACATGTTAATGAAGTAGCATATGTTGTTAGATAAACCTTGATTTCTCCCCTCTCTCTTCCTCTTCCCTCCAAACTTATAAAGCAACCACATCCCCAGAGGATCACTATCTATTGAAACTGAAAGTCTTTAAGGTATTTTGGAAGCAGGAGACTGCAAAGTTTGAATGAAGTACTCCACTGGCAAGCTTTCAAACTTATTTGAGGATCAGGACCTCTTTTGTAAAAGTCTCCCCAGGAGGAAGGCAGTTAGACACCTGCCAGTAGCCTGCAGTGGCACCATCCCACTGTGATGTTAATGAGATGAATGAGAGCACTAAGGAGAGCTGCAATAATTACAGGGTGAAAAGCTTGTCTTTTCCTGGCCCTCCTCTCTGGGCTGCCTGTTCTATAAAGCAGGGTCTTTTGTAATACTAATTACAAATGTTAATTAAACATATCTTTGGAATTTTGCCCTCCATTAATAGGTCAGATAAACAGGGAATAACAATGACAGGCACAAGTCATTATCAGCAACATGAGAAAAATACCATTTATTTGCTCCCTCCCTTTGTTCCCTCCAAAGACATAACTTCTAGTTTTGTTTTGATTTATTAAACAGACACTAAAACCACTGAAGTATAGCTTTTCTGCACAGAACTAAAACAAAAATAATTCCTACAATAAAGGAGTTAAACTTAGTTCTACAATTCACTCTGGTCCATGTTGGCTTGACCCCAAATTTTAAGCGTAATCATGAATCTATCTCTAAGGCTACATGAAAACTCCTTCCAAATACAGATTTAAGGAAACATTCGTGACAGCTGTTGGTGACAGCACAAAATCTAGCTTGTCTGCTCGGTCTGGCATGAGCAGCACACGGCATTTCAAATCGCTATACTAATCCCATTTCTAACCTAGTCCCTAGAATTACAGGAGTAACCCCTGCTCAGATCAGAACAGAGCACAAATGCTAGGCAGACGTTGCCACAAAAAGCTCTACCCCTTCCCTGACAGCCTGCCACAGCCAGATGCTCCCATCCAGGCTCACGCGAAGCAGAAATACATCAGTGATATTATCTATTTCAATTAAATAACTTCTGCTGGGCCAGCTCATCTTACCTTTCCTTGTAGTCCACGTTGCTAGAGCACAGGAGGAGACCAGACAAATTCTGAATTCCTTCTTTTGATATTTTTCTCAAATATGTACATGTGGTTTTAAAAAGCATTTGATGACATCAAGCAGAAACAACTCCTTTTAGATGAAATTAAGCCAGAAGGTGCACTTCAAGAGCACAACTAATGCATTCCGACAAAGAAACTTCCCGGCAAATGCTAGCGGGGTGGGCACAAAGTTTTACTCTGTGGATACATTTCTACTGGGCCATATCACTTGTAAATGCAGACATAGCTTTTCTCTAATTTAATCCTGTTTTTATTACCCAAAGACAAGAATTTTCCAGTTTTTTCACTTTGTCAGATAACGTGGTCAGTTCTTTTCCTATTTTGACAGGGAGTGCAGACTGGCACAAAACTGAAGAATCCATTATTTTCCCACAAAGCTCTATTGCTTTGACAGGTGGACACCATGTGAGAAGCACTGGCAAGAGAAAGCCTATAATATTGAAAGAGTTAGTATCAGAAACTTCTGAACTTAATGAACTTTATGATTTAAAGGTATCTTTATTTGTACTACTAGTTACCATGGCATGGTTGGCTGTGGCTACCAGACTTCATTCTTACCCACACTTTCCTCCATGCAAAGGACTTGAAAAACAGTCTGTTTTTTCAGCTAAACACCTCAAGACTTGCAGCATTACAGTGCAGGATGGACATATACACAAAAAATGTCTCAAACTGATTTATAGATTCATAGAATTGACCAGAGTTCTGATTTTTTTTCCTCGGATGGAAAAGTTTGAAAAGTTATTACCATCCCAGCTCTGACAGCTTTTAATTCATCAAGCAGAAAATGTGACTGAGAAGAGCCCTAAGTACTCCCAGTATTTCCAAAATGCTCCAAGATGCACCACGAGCCTAACTTTCTCCTCATCAACCTTCTATCACCCATCTCCAATGCAAAAAGACAAAACAAAGAAAGCCCATGTGTCACTAAGCCCACCTACTTGAAACAGCTGCTTTGCACTGCCATGGTGTCTGTGAAAATGCAGTCTCATGGTTTTTTGAGTCAAATAACTGTTTTCTCCTACAGTTGCTAATCCAGGTGTATACTGTCAGCTCCAGGAAACTACCCAATCTAACACTGAAAATATGGCCATGACCATCAGGACTGCTCAGAGATCTTCTATTCTGCTGAAGTTCACAAAAACTAGCAAAGTATCTTTTACATCTCTAGTGATTCACTTATCCTTGCTTAGCATACCTACCATTTCAGCTACGTTTGCAATTATTCTACAATGACTGTCAGATACTAAAACAAGCTTGCAGTTAGTAAACAAGAGGGAATTTAAACAGAAAAGTCACAAATAAGAGCATATACAACACTGATGCACATAAGGGACAATTTTGATTATCCAATCTGATTTCTCAACACAGGCCATAGATTTTTATTGCAGAAATCTGTACATTAGCCTGTAACTTCTGAATTAGAGTACACAGTTTTCAAAAGACATTCATTCTTGCTTTACAAACTTTAATTGATATATAATTCAAAGTATCCTTTAACAAGTTGCTATAATGATTAAATATGTCAATGATTAAAATTTACCTTTTAAAATCTCAATTTATCTAGTTTCAACTTCTGGACAGTCGATCTTGTTACACCTTTTTCTGCTAAGATTAAAGAATCGTGGTTTTCTCTATGTAAGTATTTTCAGATCATGACGCAGTCACCTCTTAACCTTATCTTTGATAAACTAAGCAGATTGACTTTCATAAAATCCCATACTGGAAGAGCATCATTTTCTTCAGAAAAGAGAAGATACTACTTCATGGGGCTTCTCTCAAACACTATGACACAGCTAGGTAGAGTTTCACAGAGAAAGTATCACACTTCATTTTTGTTTTTAGATCACACAGTCCAAATTGCTACTAACATAGCAGGAGGTTGGACCTCCAGAACACCCTCCCAATCTGAATTATCCTATGAACCTGTAATTTCTCAATTCTGCAAGACAGCAAACAAAGCAGAAAGTGAGTTTAAAAGCAAGATGATCAGTTTGTTTGAAGTAGAAGGTGCTCCAATGACTTAAATAGAATTGTATCATGTTACACCAGCTGAGGCTCTAGTTCCAAAAGCTATAGAAAGGATACAAAACACCATGGTCCAAGCATAAATCTGACTTAATAGGGAGGTACATAGTTAAAAAAAAAGAAATATATTTGTTGCTATTAGAATAACTAGTCTTCTGAAGTACATGTTATAAAGACTGTAGGAGGCATTCTAATTGTCCTATAAAACATGGCAGTTCCCATCTTTCTGTAGAAAACATTTCAGTCTCGATAAAAATCTGAATATTTCCGAAGTAGTTTTACAGACCAGTTATTTAGTTTCATTTCCATTGCATTTTCCAAGACACCATAATAACTGTGTGCTGAATGTATAGCAATTTCTTCCATTTCATTTTGCAAGACACTGTAGTAACTGTGTGCTAAATATATGGCAATTTCCTGGGAAGTCACTTTTCACTGGACAAGGCTTTAACCGTGCCAGGGAATATACCAGCACATTGCAGCAAAGCAGTGCCCATGCCAATATGGCCACAGCATTTACCAGGTGCATCAGCTGCTTTAACCTAACTCATCTGCCTCGCTGATCTGTCCCAGAAGGCTGTGTTATATTCGTACTAACCTTAACTTGTGTCAACGTTATTCTAAGGGGTCCTAATTTTTAAAATTAATAATTTTTTTCCTTTGGATTACTGCTTTGAGTACAGGCCTTTGAATCAGGTTCAATTTGGGTAAGTCTACATCAGTGACTCTGTGTGGATCACGGTGTACTTTTGAAGTGAACCTCTCAGCCCTTCCCTATGTAACTCTGGTTTGCATTGCAGGACAGTCTCAGAGCAGATGATCTGTATACTTTTTGGATGAAATTAAGCCAGAAAACACACTTTGGAGCTAGTATGACAGAACCTTCCCACAAACACTTACAAGGTGGCCACAGGGCTTTGCTCTGCAGATTCACTCGCTAACATAGACATAGCCTTTCTCTAATTTAATTCTATTTTGATCACCCTCATTTGTCAAAATAAGCTGAGAGAGAAACACTTTGGAACCAGTTGTTTGAAACTGCTTTCTATGGTTCTCTTTTTCCAGTGTGCTTATAAGGTAATTCAAATGTATTCAGCCTAGTGCGTACGTGTCCCTTTGGGTATAAAAGCCTGAGGAAGAACGAATTGCTGTTTAAAGAAGCAAGCGCTTCATGCATGTGCTCAGCTTTTCATAGACTATTTTAGTGTGCATACTTACTGTGAATGCATGGTTTATTCTGTCAGTGGTCTGTGGTTAACACTCCCTATATACCTATTGGCATGATAAACTGTAATGACTTCATAAAAAAGTTAAAAGCCCAACATAAATGCAGAAAAGCAAGGAATTGTGGAGGTAAGACTTTAATTTCATCCCTCACTCTTTCTTGTATTGGGACTTTATGAAACAGCTACATACTAGTTTCTTTAGACATAAATATAGAAAACATCATGACAGGAATATAAACAGTGAAAACTGTGTGTTCTGACAGGTTCCCATATTTCCTCAGAATTGACACATTTTCTGTCATTTTGCAATTTCCTAAATGTTTTTGTTGGAGTTTTGTTCTTTATCTCAGTGATAACTGTTCCATTTCATACTGAGCCAGGGCCAAAATAATTTGATACATTTTGAAAAAAAAAAAAAAAATCTAGTTGACAGTTTACTCTGTTGAAGAACATGTTAATAAAAGAATGTCAGACCATGTACCACCTCTTAATACAGAGTTTTGATACCTGTGACATAAATGCCATAAAAAAGCTCTGGGGTTTTAGTGGTTTGGTGGTTCAGGTTTTGGGGTTTTTTTGTTTGTTTTCTTGTTTGTTTTTCTTTTCTTTTAGCTGGAGAAACAGTTGCATATTTTAAGGGAACACAGAAGTTTGTTCATTTTGCATTCCCCATCACCTGTAGAGCTAATGCTCTGGCATTGTGTTACATTATGCAAAACATAGCCTTACTTACTGATTATGGGAATAAAACCAAGGATTTGGATACCAGGATCTACCAGTGAGTATTCCTGAAATCACGACCTTACAAACTGATCTTTGGTGTCTCATTTTTTGTGTGACCTAGCAGGCTTTGTGCAGTTTTCAAAAGTAATGAGTAAAATGCCAGCTGAAATCCAACAGCTCTGCAGATGCTCAGCATTTTCAAAAATCAGTCCCAAATCACATTACTTATATTACATTAGGATCTTGGTGTCTGATCTTCTTTTACATAACTTTCCAGCTCACCTCTGCAGCCTGATTCCCCACCATATAACTTTCTTGATGAAAGCAAAATACAGTAATGTTCTTCCCACCTTTTTTACTAGACCTGATGCTGTTGGACAAGATTCTTCTGACCCTTTATGAAAAGCTTCCAAATTGCTAGAAGGGAATTTGGCTGAAAGATTCCCACTAAGTTCTCATGCAGTGCTTTGAAATTTTGTCTGTGAATTATTAGACAGTGGTTAGATGAATAAAAGAAAATCTAAATACAAGGATGTGGTGGGATTTCAATTCCCTACAAGAAAGTATTTATAAATTATTCTGTATTATATCCAAGTCATTCATAGAGCTTTGCTGCAAAACTAATTTTTCTTCTGCTGAAATATTTACTTTTACTACAATAACATAGAATTCTAGAATCAGTTACTTGGAAACATCATTTTTAGAACAGCCTGTGAATCTTTCCACAAGTGCTTACACGGGAAGAAGATTCACTGAAAATAAAAGGTCACAGAACTTTATTTGAGGTGGGGATTTTTCAAATTAAACCTATGAAAATTTTGAAAATTTAAAAAAGTTTTAGTTCTATATTTTGAGATGAAAATTGGAAATCTTTTATGACAAATGCATTTTCCATACAGCAAAATAAATGAGGGGAAAAGATACAGATATTACTGTTAATTCTGTGTAGAAAATTAAAGTTTTAAAGACATACCAAGCTGAATGATCATGCTTTAGTGTTGCATATAATGTCAGCATCATTCAGAATTTCCTATCCTTGGTATTAATTTAGCCCATGAAATTCTGGCCTGCGTTGGAATAAGAACAAATTGCTTCAGTTCACCCAGAAATTCAAAGGCAAAACCATGCAGAATAGGAGTAAAATAAGAGACTGGTATCTTCAGGAGTGCTGTTCAAGGCTCTTTCCACAGCTAAACGATTCTTTTAGTTAGTGCAGTGAGAAAATTTGCCCTAAATTTATCTTTTCACAGAATATTTGGGGAAGAAGCTAAAAGCCTTTGTTCTCAGGGAAACGCAAGAGTTGCAATTACAGCAGGCCCTTTACAGAGTATCCTGGTGGGAAGAAGGCCCTTGTGCAGCGTCCTCTTCTGCAAATCCAAACAAATGTTGGGCATAATACATTTCAGAATGAAGATGCTGAATTCCCCTGCTACTTCTGCAGGAGAAATCGGGATGCATACTTCCATCCTGTACACCAGGATGAAAGAGATCAGTGCTGGAGACAAAGGAGGAATAAAACAAACCCTCCAGTGAGAAAAACAAGATGGGGAAACTTCACAGTCTGCTGAAGAAAATTCAGTGTTCCCTTCTTTTTGTCAGAAGAGAAATGTTCTCAGTGTCAAATGTACTTGATAAACAGTTTTTTTGACTAGGAACTTTACTTCTTTCTGCTATGTGCTGGATTTTTGTCCATTTGAAGACAAAGCAGGATGCTGTGAAATACTTCAGAGAGCTTTTCTGCCCAGGAAGAATGCTTTAGAGCTACAGTGAATGACAAAGCCATACAGAGGGATTGGAAATCAACCATTTGCATTTAATTGCTGAACCAACCAGTACAGCTTGTATACCTATAGGTCCTCAGTCTGGATGTAGGGAAAGTGGAGACAGAGAAGTAAGACCACATTTCGAAGATCTGGATAGAAATTAATAGACTCGATTTCCAGAGTGTAAGTGCATTTGATATCATTGCAAGGCGGGAGAGGCTGGCTTCATACAAGGCTGGGATGGTGTGAGCTCAACAGCCTAATGGGGGCCTTCAGGTAGAGCTCTGCCATTAAATCTCTGTGAATGTCTTTCCATGAGAAGGAACCAGATGCAACCACTGACAGGGAAGCAGAGGCCAAGTCACAGCCTTTCATCTCTGTGTAGCAAGTTGAATCATGGTACAACAGATACAGTATGTACCCAAAAGTTAATCTCTCATATTAACTCAGATCCTGTAGAGCAGAGCTGAGCCTTAAGTTATTACCAGCAAAAAAAGCCATTCCCTCAACTGCCTCTGATTCTTACTAACTCCATGTCCTGGTCCCCTCACACAGACCAAAGTTAGAGATGACTAAGCTCTACCTTCACCCTTAAGGAAGCAAACCTCCTGATGACCACCAAGCCAAATTGACACACTGGGGGAAAATCTGGCCTGCCAGGGACAGTACTAACCACATCCTGAGAATAAATGGAGGTCTGTCTGTGCTCTCCGGAGCCGTTGATCCATTGCTTCATAACATCGCTGAACCCTCCCTTACTGTAACAGCCTAGGTACCCACAAGCAGAGTTAGGAAAGCCCTTTCACTCAAGCCTGGGAGGCATCCCTCCCCAGAAGCAGGATCAGGGTAAGAGAGTTCTGTGCTAGTGTTCCTCTAGAAATCACCTTCAAATATAATGCTGCAGTTATAACCTAACAAGTATTTCAATTCTCCCTAAAGGAAAAAAAAATTATCCAAAATATGTTTATGTTGTTTTCTAGTATGTCAGCTGGCTGCTCTGCAGTACATATCAGAAGCAGCTGTAGTTCTTAATGGTGTGAGAAGTTTGGGTCGTTGTCCTGCTGGTCTCATGGCAGAGACACAAATTCAGAATCTGTTCTCTCCCCTCTCCTTCACTGTTTCTTTTGCTTCCTCTGAACTGTTTGAATGGCACATTAAAGAATAATCCTGTTCACAGCTAATGTGCGGTAACAGGATTGAGGAAAAATCTGGCTTAAGAAGCTTTCATCTGGGTCAGGACATATAGATACTATATTTAAAGATATATGCTCTGCGCCCTTGTGCAGAGGCATATGTTTCTACTGTAGGCTTTAGAAAAAAAAAGAGAAAGAAAAAAAAAACCAACACCCCAAAACACACTCCCATGACACAGCTACTGAACTATTAGACTATGAGAAACAAGTTTCACCCGCAATGTTTGCATTCTTCACAGGTTATAGAGTGCTGCAAATAAGTCAAAGAAAATATTTCCTTCCTATACAAAACCACCTATGCCATAAGGGTTTATTTTCACTGGTTCAAAGTGTCCGAAGAACAAGATAAAGCCACTGCAATAAACTGTACCCATCATAATGTCAGGAAAGAGGGGACCACCCTTTTAGCCATCTTACCCACTGATCCACTCACCTCTTCAAGACAAAACAACATTTTTATCCCTTAAAACATTTTTCATACTGGATTTGTAAACCTGTTTCATTAGTGGGTATCAGCATCGTGCATTTTAATTCTCACTCATGTCTCCTCTTCCAATAATGACAAGATGGGGTTTTCAGACAACGACATCAAGGGAATCCAACAAGTTCAAATCCCAGAGTCTTCAGTTTCCTGTGGAATTCTGGTGTCTTGGTTTCAGCTGGGACAGAGTTAATTTTCTTCCTAGTAGCTGGTGCAGTGCTGTGATTTGGATCTAGTATGAGAATAACGTTGATAACACACTGATGTTTTAGTTGCTAAGTAACACTTACCTGAAGTCAAGGACTTTTCAAGTGTCCCATGCTCTGTCAGTGAGCAGGTTCACAAGAAGCTGGGAGGGAGCAGAGCCAGGACAGCTGACCCAAAATAGTCAAGATGATATTCCATACCATAGAATGTCATGGTCAGTACATAAACTGGGGAGAGCTGGCTGGGGCCTGCGGATCACTGCTCAGGGACTGGCTGGGCATTGGTCGGTGTGTGGTGAGCGATTGTATTGTACACCACTTGTTTTTCTTGGGGTTTATTCCTCTCTCTGTTTTTGTTAGCTCTCTTTTCATTACAATTATTATTATTATTACATTTTACTTTATTTCAATTATTAAACTGTTCTTGTCTCTGAAGCCACAGGTTTCACCTTTTTCCAGTTCTCCTCCCCATCCCATGGGGGGGTGGGGGGAGCTGCAGCAGGGGAAGGGGAGGGGAGAGAGCAAGTGGCTGCATGGTACTTTGTTGCTGGCTGGAGTTAAACCACAACACTCAGATATGAGGGGGTTTTTTATTACTTGCTTATTACAGTTCCTAATATCACTAATGATTAAAAAAATAGCACAAAACCAGTGGCTGATATGCTATGCTATCTGTTATAAAGCAGATAACTTTACCAGCCCAGCTTATAAGTGGCCTGAGTCAGCTTTTCAGAAGTCTTAATATCAGTCTTGTGTAGCTTGCACTATGATATACCCATATTACGCATTTACTTTGACTGTAATCCCAAAGTTTTAAGAGTAAATTCAGCTTTTGCTTCTGTGTCTGTGTGTATGCACAGCTCATCTGGTTTGAGTGATGCTGAAACTGCTTATATTAGGCTTAACCTAAGTCCATAGACAATTTTCCAGGAGTTAAACTGTTTTGTTTTGGTTGGTTGGGGTTTTTTTGTAGATCACAATCACAGACAAGTCTGAGTGGGGAAGAGATGTTTGGAGTTCATCTGATCCAACCTTCTGTTGAAATCAGGGCCTTATATCAGGTTATGCATGTACCTGTCAATCCATTTCTAATTCCAGTAGAAATTCCAGTAGAAAAACAGAATCCTGCTTCCCTGTGCAACACATCCGAATTGGTTCTCATGGTTCTCAGTCTCCCTATAGTCAGATGGAGGTTCCCTGACACGGCTCAGGCCTGTTGCTTTTATCCTGTCACCGAATAGCTGTGAAGAGAGTACTTCTATCTTATCTATAATTGCCTTTTAAAGATTGGAAAACTGATTAGCGCCCCACAAAGCCTTTGCTTCTCTAGGCTGAATAAACCCAATTTCTTCATCCTTCTTTCATATATCAAATTCTCTAATGCTCTAATCATCTTGGTGACACCTCCACTGAACCCTTTTTAGTTTTTCAATCTCTCCTGAACTGGAGAATCAAAACTGGATGCAGTATTCCAGCTGTGGCCTATCAAGTGCCACATAGCATAAAATAAACACATCCCTTAATCTCATGGCTGTACAGCTCAACAGACCGTTTGCTTTCATTTCTGCAAAGCTGCACTGCTGGGTCATGTCCAGCTTGCTGTCTACTGAGATGCCCAGGTCTTTCTCAGCTGCGTTACACTCTAGCAGGTCAGGCCTCAGTCTGTATTACTGCTTGGGATTATTCCATACCAGCTGCAGAACTTCACATTTGTCTCTGTTAAAACCTTGTTTGGCCAGTCTTTCAGCCTGTCAGTGTCTCTCTGTACAGTGGTTTTTATTTTCCTTCTCACATTCTACCTCTCTTCCCAGTATTGCATCATCTGCATGCTTGGCACAGATGCATTCAGGCCTTTAATCCAGATTGTTTATAAAAACCTTGAATAGTATCAAACCCAGTGTTGATCCCTGAGGAACTCCACACATAGCCAGTTGAAAATTTGTCTTTGAGCCATTAGCCACCAACAACTTTGAGCTCAGCAGACTCCATGCAACTTGTGTGCCTTATCTAATCCATATTTTAGCAAGCTGTCAACAAGGATTTTGTGGGAGACCGTGCCAAATGACTTGCTAAAATTAAGGTAGATTATGTCCAAAATACTATCATCCTTCACTGACCAAATGTTTTCATAATACAAGACAGTGGGAGGCAGTTTACCCTTGGTAAATCTGTGTTGGCTTTTTCCACTCACCTTTCTTGCCCTTCATGTTCCCAGAAGGAGCCTCTGTGAGGACCCTTTGTACATTTTTTTCCAGAAACTGAAGTGAGGACGACTGGTCTGTCTTTTCCCAAATAATTTTTTCACCTATTTTATAGATGGGTGTAATATTTGCTCTTTTCCTGCCATCTGGGACCCCTACAGTCTTCAGGACCTTTCTGAAAAGACAGAAAAGGGATTTTCAAAGAGGTCAGAAAACTTGACACCATTGGGTGTGTGCTGTCACATCTTACAGACTTGTATGTGTCCAGCTTTTACAGAAGGTTCCTACCATGACCCTGCTCTACTGTTAGTGGTTTGCTATTTGCTTTGCCATTGACTCCTGTCACAGGGACGTGGGGCTAAATTTACCTGTTAAGACCAATGCAAAGAACCCATTGAGCATGCCAGCCTTTTCTGTGTAATTTTTGACCTAACTTGCCAATCCCATGCAGCAGCAGACCTGCACCTTACTCGTTCTTCTGTTTGGTAGTAACACGCCCATAGGAACTTTCCTTGTTTTCTTGATGCATCTTGAAGGCAGTCTCAAAGTCTTCCAACACTCCCAAAATCCTTTGTCCTCCAAACGAAATTCTTCTAGGATCATTCCTAACAGCTACATGAGTCAAGCTGAAATCTGCTCCTGTGAATTTCTGGGTCTTTATTCTGCTACTTACTTTCCACTGCCTCTTCAGATATTAAACTCGACAATTGCATGGTCATTGCAGCCTAGGCTGCTGTTGAAGATAACAATAGGTATCATCCCTATCTACAGGCCATACAGGGTAATAAGAGGATACAGGACTGAGTTAATAACACCTATCTGCAGGCCATGAAACCAGATGTAAATTCCTTCTCCAACTGCATTTATAAGGCAAGTTTAATAGCATCATTAGGTATCGGATAATATGGGCCTCATGCTTCTTATGAGCTCAGTGGGAGTCTCTGGTTGAAGCTCAGTCTTCAAGAATACTTGTAACTAGTCACATGTGCCACATGACTGTGTATGACCTACCTTTCCCGCACTCCAGATGTTAAGCTACAAATTATTTCTCTGCAAAAATCACAAGAAAGCAAATGACACAGTTCTAATGATTATGAACTAACTTTGGGTGGGTGGGTATGGGTGCATGCTGGACAAGGGGTATCAAGATTTTTCAGAAATTCTTGAGAAAAATCTTGATTTCAGTCCAGGCAAAAGTAAAAGTCTTATGAAGCTTTCTGAAGCCAGGATTTTACCCTCTGCCGACCTGACCTGACTATATTAAAATTTTCAAAAAGTTAAGTTCTAAAGGCCACATCCTGTCCCATATTAAAATCTAATTGTAGCTGGAGAATCCTGTCGCAACGGAGGGAAGACACAGTCCCTCAATATGAGTGATCAGCAGACTTCGTTTATTGTCTCTTACAGTCACCTTTTATGCCTTCTTATAATTAGCTCATACATATTACAAAAGTTAAGCTCATTATTGGTTAGTTGCCTAAATACCAAGCCCGCCCCTAGTTTCTCTTCTGTAGTTTTCTGTTCCCACCTGCAACATTCTTTTCCCACCGAAATCTTCCTGTTACTGTGTAACAAGGACAGCCAAAGACAGTGTATTTTGCTTTACTTCAGATAAGCTGAGAGCGATGTGCATTTTTGTCCAGCCAGCTGGACTATGTCTATGTGACCCTTTTCAGCTAGCCAGTTATCCACAGAATCCCTTTGAATTCATTGAGACGCAGGCAAAACACAAGTTCCCATTGAAAGTTTATCTGTGACCTAGGAATATCTGATTACCAATCTTAGGGATGCAAAGGTTGTCATCTAGTAAATTCTTTGCTTACCATAGAATCTCAGCCAACTGGGATTATTTCTAAGAGCAATTATGTACTACAAGGAAACTATGATGGCACCAAATTAGCTAAAATGAGAGGCCCTCGTGTAACAAAACAACATCTTTAGCCAATATTCTTCCAAATAGTCTGTCCTGGTTTTAACAAAAACTCCTGTGAATCTGAAAATTGAAAAGCAGGCAGCAGGATACTTTCATATACTAAGAACCTGTATTTTTATTTTTTTTATTTATTTTTTTTTGTCATTCCCTGCATCACAAGCGTTCCAAAGACTGGAGTTGAAAGCAATCTCAACATTGTTCAATAAGACTTAGAAATTAAAGTTACTGTGCTTTCCAGAGTCCTTTGATGGAGTTCTGCAGGTAGAAATTGAAGACCGGTGCCAAGCAGAGTCTGTAATTTCTAAATGCAAAAATCAGAACTGTGTTATCTCAGACTTTCTTTCCAGTCTAAATACACTTTTCTCTTCCAGAGGTTGGCAAAAAGAGGATTTCTAGTCCTAGTCCTTTCTGTTTCTATGTTTTACCATGTAATACTACACAGTTTTGAGATATTTTAGGATTAAAAGCCTTCTGCAATAGTACATTCCCTTATGATAACTTTTGACCTAACATAAGAATTAAAACCAAAATAAAGGAAAAATAACTTTATTTATTTAGCTATAGTCACTGCTGTTTTATTACAGACAACTCTACCAGTTCCCACAAGAATATCTATAATCTTTCTTGGTATCTTTCCTAAACTCTCAGATCCCACAGTCAAGTGAAGACTTTCAGTAGAAAGTAAGTGTTAAGAACAGAACGTGTGAAATTTTTAAAAAGCTGAGAATATCTGAAGTGGTGTCAGGATTTTATGATGCCTGGCTCATGGTTCTTGAAGCTCAAGGTTGGCAATACACACATTCACATTGCCATAACTTGTAGCAATATTGCCATCCTCATCCTGTTCTCAACAAAACAGTCAGAAAAATACCTTTCCTGATGCCAATTTTATTATGAAAATGGTTTTCTAGAAACAACCACAGGAAATGCAGACCTAATGCCTTATCTTCAGGCTTGGTGATTATTAAGGTGTCTTCTTTCAGTGCTCACCCTTCTCAAACTCTAGCTGCACTTAGCTATGGTCAACTCCAACTTTCCATTTATTGGTAATGATGCAGTTACACCTTTAGACAACAGCATGATCCCTTTAATGTGGCAAGACAATAGAGACAAACACTGTCTAGCTGTTAAAACTGCCTTTCCATAGTGCACACATTTTTCACGGCATCTGTTTTCTCAAGACCAAAATAAAAGACTTTTTCCTATCTACAATTTCTTCATATTTCATGTAATTTATTGAAATAGAATGTGGGTACAACATCCTGTGCAAATTCATCCAAAACTTGCTAAATAGTAAGGTGAAAAAGACATCATTCTTCAGAATCTGAGACACATGAACCCTGAAGAAAAGACTCTTTAGTAACTGCTTTTTTAAAATTATGTCGTTGATATTTCCAAGTATTCTCTTCTGCATGTACACAGACATGCAAAGAAGACAGTGTTCTGGCTTTAGTCTTTCGGATATGCAGTAAAAGCCTTTAACATCATTGACATAATAAAATTACATGACTAAAATGAGAAGCTTACCTTTTAAATGCTTTTTACTAAATTTACACAATGATCCTGAAGTCATTGAGACCCAACTCACCCTTGCAATAGCAAACTATATTGTTTGCTGTTGAGTGCAACACAGACAGAAAATCAGCATTATGTTATCCTTAATATTTAGACAGCAGGGGAAACAATTCAGTTTTCCATATGCTGTAAAGATTAAAATTCATCTTCATGAACTTCAGACTGACACATTTGAGAACAGGGAAAAAATGCTGTTAATTGAAACTCACAAGAATTCAACTTCATATGACAAAAATGTTTTGTCTCATTTTGCATTTCTGCACAGCATCATTCATCAGCCAGCTGTGCCACAGGACACTGCCTCTCGAGATAGCAAGGGACTCTAAACTGAAACAAATACACTGGTTAGAAAGCATATTTTTGAACCATACATATTAGCAAGATAATGCTTTACACTGATTCCTTATTGAGCAGACTGTAGCATTATACATTAAGCCATGCATAATGGTAAAAGCAAAGTACTTGATAATATGATAGGTAAGTAAATATGGAAACAGAGTGGGGAAGAGTATTTCTTTGCTTTATGATGAAAAAAAAAACCAAAAACAAGAACACACCACAAACTTTCAGCTGATTGGCTTTTGAAAGACAGGTGGTTGTAACTGCACATTCCTCAGTAGTGTACATTTTACTAGAGAGAAACACAGTTTGAATAGTTTAAGTTTTCAGGGCTACTCTAACTTTCATTTTCTCTGGGTTATTGTGAATGTTACCACATGCTGGATAGGCACAACCAAAAAGAATAAGATGCCAGCAAGAGAAATGTGCAAAAGACAGTGCTTGCATTCCTAGGGTAAAATTTGCTTTTCTTGCTTTCACCTTTCAACACTGGATTCACATACCTCAGCCAGTGTTATTAAGGATCTCTAAGGCAGAACACCTGGGACAGCTCCAAGATGAAAAAAGGCTGCAGGAATTTATTTTCCATCCCTAATTTCTATCAAGCCTAATGAACAAAAATTATTGACTAGCCTTTTAGAAATGAGAAAGAGGGAAATAACAAAACATTGCCAATATCTGCTGAGCAGGGTTCATTTTCAACTAGTATGAATATTTGTCATTTACACATACAGTGTCCCAGAAGCTGCCAAGATGACGATGCTTTTCAATTATAAGAAAATGCATGTCTAAAATTTCTCTTTTCCTGAAGGGTGACATCTGTCTGAGTGGCAGACTGCTCTGTAACTTAAAGCATCTCAATCATCTCTTTTGCAATGTAAGGTATCTATCGTGTCAGTTAGAACAAGGTATGTAGATGCTCCTTACACCTTCTGTTAACTTGGGCAACAGTCATGTTGCCAGAGATAATTAAGACTCACAATTTACACACTGGACTTGTGTAGAAACAAACAACATCTTCTCTTCTGTTTTAACTTTATTTCTAGTAGCTTCCCTTCAAATATTATTGGTCACTATTGTTAAATACACTCGGTTTATCACAGCTCTCATTTGGATGTGCAGTTCATAAAAGACATTATAACCACTGTAACAGATAAATCTTTCTTTCCTTCAGGATAGGCCATCCCTTCTCTTGCAAAATGAGAGAATTGCTGTGATTGTCCCTCCATGGAGATGTGCAGTCAGAGATCTAGTGGAGGACCCAGTCTGAGCCCCAGGACAGAGCTGCAGAATGTAGCTTCCACCACCATACTCTCCAAACTTCAAAAATTTCATGGACAAAAAGCTATCCTTCCTGCCTAACCTGGATTCCCGAGAGTGTCCCAAAATCCATTTCTATCATAGCTAGGATCCACAGTCCTAGTCCTATTCTGTTCATTGTAGGCAGGGCTTTACTGAAAATAAATGATCTTGGGTTGCACCATCCCTTCACTATTTCATTCTCTCAAGAAGGGGCAAAGCATTCATCCTTCTCCATCTATCTGGTTGTCTCGTCCTTTACATGCCCAGAGTCGTGTGATCAGCAGTAAGTGAAGGACAGAGCTGTAGAAGTAACTGAGCTGCTCTTTCACAAAATAGAGGGGTACATGTCGAAGTATTGGTTTTCTGCATGAATTGTGAGTCCTCACATTTTGTCACTGATTGTTTACTGCCCTCATCAGCATGTGACTGACATGAAACTTTCAGTACTTTCAAGACTGGTCCATAAGAAGTGGAAGAAAGGGTAGCGGGGGTTTTAGCCTTATTTTATTAATTTGGCAACAGAAATCCTAAGGGAGTAGGATCATATGGAAACCAAGTTGCAGCCAGTTTACCTGCTTATTTTGTAGTTTTATAGTTCATTTCTCATTAGTAATTGTATGAAACCCTAATGACCATGAAAATACAGAATGAGCTATTTTTCACTTCTCTTCCAGGTGGGCAGGTCTCTGAATTATTTCAACTCATTAAATAAAAAACCTTCCATTTGGTTGTTATGACAGTGACACAGGATCCCTCAACAGCTGTTTCAAAGGCTGCTGGAAACTAAAGAGCTTTCTGTATGGGAAACAAAAGTCTATATCTCTACATTATTAGGAGTTATGTGGGTAAATCCCCACTCATTGAGATAAGAGTATGCCTCATTCAGCATTAAATTAATAGCCAGTGTTTTCCTAATTCACCATAGCAACAATGATATAATGGCAAAGGAATGAGAACAGCCTGGTAAAGCAGACTGTGCTGGGGACAGTAGATGAAGCAGACAACAGCTTACATTTCACATTTCTTGTACACAGAGCTTTGCTAGTGGTCAGTGCAAGATTAGCAAAAGATAAAAGGCAGGAAGATGTGGTGTATGATAGCGTCCTCTACCTACCTATGAGAAGTATGTTGCAAGTTCTTGCAACAGTCATGAGTGCTACAGTTTCCCTCTAGGTGAAACATTTAGCATCTCATCCCAAAATAATACTGCAGTCTGTTATGAGGTCAATGAATTGTGAAGTCCTGTATTTTCTCAAGATGTAAAATAGGGCATCAAGAAAAATAAATGAATAAATTTTATTACCTCCAAAACCAGAAACCAGCCACGTACCTACATAATGGAGCTCAAAGTCAATTTTTGCTAAGGGTAGAATCTGTGAAGATGATAAACCAAAAAAAAAAAAAAAAAAGTATAGCCTTACAAATTAAAAAGCTATGGAAAAGTTGATTTAATACTAAAGTGCAGGATGGCAGTGCACAACAGAATCTTGCCAATATCTAGCCTTCTACAAAATATCTTAGAAGATGGTATGCTTCATTACATGCATGCTCCATTTTGCATTGTATACATCTGTCTCTGAGGTTTTGTGCTCTCATATGGACATAATTATGGAATCCAATTTACATCACTTGAACAAAGTGAATATAAAATCTGGAAGAAATTCCAGTTTGCAAGCTCATACACTTGAATGGTACCAAGCTGGTATCATTAAGTATTTAGTACTCAGAATATTGTACTCTCTGTCTTGCCCAGAAAAAAAAAATTTATTTTTTTTTTAAATAATCAAAGCTATCATTTATAAAATTGTATACCTCAAAATATCCTTTCAGAACCACTAAAACCACTGAAAGGATAACATTAAGCACAAATAAAGGTGATAAGATTGTACCATAAGCTAACACAAAATGTCAACTCACTGAATAGATTAAATAATTTCTATCACAGTGGTATGAGATTCCTCATCATGTTCAACTAACGGGGAAGACAGGCAGCAATACAATGACCAAAAAAAAGTCTCTCAAAAAATTGGAGTGAAAAAAATATGAAAAATGCAATATTGTAGAGCATACTAAGTACAACTCTAAGCAGGTAGGTGAGGTACATTAGTAACACATGAGATACTTTGAAGTGGAAAAACTTGAGATTTTTTCTTCATGGCAATTGTTTTATACTTTGTCCTTATATCATTCCACATTCAATTTATACTGAATTCCACTGACCTTACATACAATCAAGACAGCACCAACAAAAGTCACTTTATCTTCATAAAATAACTTCTTTATGGTCCATGATAAAACAGTCAAAATTAGGTGCTCACATCTGTTTACCTGTATCTATTCTGTAAGAGTAGGGCATCATGTCTTGAATGGTATGTGGTTTTAAATACCTTTTAGATTTCGTAAGAGTGTATACACTTAGCTAGCACCCAACATGCACTTATTCTATTGACACAGAAATAAAGATGTCCTTGGGTATTTTTAAGGCATGAAATATGAAGGCTTTATAAAAAAATAAATTCCTAGTTAACCATTCAGTCTCAGAAACTAGACAAAGGACTGAAGGACTTGGAACTTAAACTGAAGAAGTTGTCTTTATTTTTGTTTTAAGGAATCTATACCTTTTACACCTCACATATAATTGCAAATGCAGTTACAATTTCCTTCTGTGTTTTCAACTCAAATATGAGCAATATGTGATGATGGGTTAAATTCAGGGCTTGGATTTTTTTTTAATTCATCTCTAATTTCATATGGCTCCTCTCTGTATTGTTCAGAGATAGCACAGGAGTCATTAGATTAGAAATTATCCACTTTATAAATAACTATGATGCATTTTGCGTGGTTTTGTTTAATCTATCTTAATCTCATAGAAGCAGGTGGTACATTCATGCTATTGTTTATCTGACCACACTAACAGCAGGTAAATTTGGATTTTGAGAGAGGACTAAAAAGCCTCTACAAAAATAATACATACAAATCTTATCCTTCCTGCAGTGCTTGTGAAATTTCATCCCCCTCCTCAAGAAGTATCCTAGGACTTTCAGGAAAGAGAGAAAAAACCCCACAAACAAACAAACAAAAAAAAAAAACCAACGCAAACTCACATCCATTCAGAGGAGCACAGCAATTTCATAACTTCTTCCCAGCCTGAGCCTTTCTAAGCAGTCCTTTGAACCGGTGCCCTTTTGGATTCAAATAGTATGACTAATAATTACCATATATGTCTCAGAATCTGCTATGCCCATTAAGCTATCGTTACTTTTCCCTTCACCTCTTACTACATCAAACACAACAGTCACCTTTTCTTAATGATCCCATTCGACAGGCAAACCTATTTGCCTTATCTGTCATTTCTTACGTAGCCTTTAACCGAGTTACAGTAAGCAACCCAGTAGCGTTGTGGTTAGCGCGCCAAATGGACATGTTTGTTCCTCTGTTCATTTAAGCCTACTGAGGCTTGTATTAAAGAGCTTTTAAAGATAATTGAGAATCTTAACCTTTTTGTTTATCCAAGCCCTTGAAAATCTCATCTTCTTATGACTTTAATCTGGCAGACCTTTGATGTTAGTTGTTAACCTGCTTGTATTTATCAACAACTTAAAATTCACATTACTACAGAGAAGCAGCAAGCCTGTGCTTAGTCTGTGCACGTGCTGATGGGGAGGGGGACAAGGGTAGAAAGGGAAGGTTTATTGAACCAATTTCTATGAACAAATCCTTTATACTTGAAGGATTTTCTCTTAACACAGGATATTCAGAAAAGTTACTGCCTAAAAAGTGCGTTGCAAACATGGAGTTGTTTACAGACCAGGAAATATATAATTACTGGGAGAGACACAGATAAAAGATACTGTGTCAAGGAAAATGAGCTGTTCACTTAACAATTGCCTACTTCTTAAGGTTTTTGCATTTATAGACACTCCTTTTGTGAGGTCATTTTAACTACCTTTCTTTCCCACAGATGTTTTCACGGGTCACAGGGGCACTGCAATAACATGGCATATCCTCATCCCATTTAGGCTGCATTTCAAGCATCTGCACTCACACCAAAAGCAGTGCCTCATTCCTTCTGCTGTCCCAGTGGTTCAGGGTCTAAGCCTCCTACAGGACACACATGTGATCTCAGCAGTGGTTTCCCCCACACAAAAAAAAAAAAAAACACCAAAA
Source organism: Falco rusticolus (assembly GCF_015220075.1). Lineage (NCBI taxonomy): Eukaryota > Metazoa > Chordata > Aves > Falconiformes > Falconidae > Falco > Falco rusticolus. The sequence continues at coordinate 88,464,210 of NC_051189.1, forward strand.
AAACCAAACAAAACCACCAACCCACATCACTGCAGCCCTCAGGGCTCTCCTCCCTGTGAGGCATCACAAGGACTTCTCTACCCTGACCACCAAGTACCTCAGATAATTGAAACTAACACAGTGACTTTGATGGTACCTGTGATGTGTCCCACATTTCATATGGAGCTGCCATGGGTGGATTTTGAGCACAAAAAGGAAAAAAAAAAAAAAAAGAGTGTTCTTAGGACCGCTCAGTGGTGTTCCACAAATCAGTTAGAAATGCTGATGCCAGACAGCCACAACATTTGTACTGATGACCTGGCTATTTATAGTCAGAAGAAAAGCAGCAGCATGCTTCCTCTGCTTTCCACTCCAACACTTACACCCTTTAAAGCCTCATTTAGGAACGTACCCAGATTACAGCCATTGATCCCTCACCATCAAATCCCCCTGGGTCAAAGTGCAAGTATAGAGCAGGAAGTAACTGTGGAGCAAAACTTTGCTGGAATTCACATGGTGCCTTGTTGGTATTCAGAGTTCACATTGCTGCAGCCAGGGTGGGCCACCAAGAATAAAAGCCACTGAGAGGCTGGTTATCTAGCAAGCAAGATCAAGACGAGTTGTGGCTCCTTCCTTTGACATTCAGTGAATCTTTTCACTCTGTGCAGAATAAAGTTACCCCAAGAAGAAACCAAAGTCATTTCATGCTTGCTCCACACAAAGTCAGCAGCCTGTGCAAAGTTTCATAGATACTACAATGCCTGTCTAAGGATCCAAATAACAGGATCCAAAAAATCCTAGAAAGTATGAACAAAGTGTATCTCTGCTGGACCCTAGGGAATCACACAAGCGTAAATATAAGTTTATTATTATTTGTTTTACCTTTACAAAAGTCTAGATAGGTGATATAGGTGAAAGGGATATGCTAATTGCAGTGCGCTCAGAAAGTCCTTCTCAAGGTTCCAAATAAAGGAGCTAGATTTTCTTCTCAGGTTCAAAGCACCCTCGCTGTGCTGGACCAACAGAGCAGCACAGTTTGAAGTTGAAAAGACAGATCGTGTGGCTGCTGCTCTTTGAAGAGTGGAATAAGAAAAAGTAGTATTTAAGAAGCTTGGAAAGTACTTTTGGAAATATACACCTTTTCCTGGGGAAAAATACATGTAAATTTTTAAACAGTAGAAGTTTAATGAAAAATGGGGGAAAAATGTTTTATGAAACTTCATTTTGGTGATCCATTTTCTCTGAATAGCATCTTTTTCTCCCTTATTATTCCTCCCACCCGGGAAAGAGGTTCTGCTGCAGGACTGATAAAAGAGTTAAATACCTGTATTGATGGATGTGTTTTTAAGCATTGCATATACTTGGCAATGAAAAATTATTGCTTTAGACATACATGCATATATAGGATGTGTATATGTGGTTGTAGAAATGTCACATGCATATATACACACACATGTAGTATAGATATACACATACTACATATCAATTTAAGAGACCATACGTGTGTATATTTATGCATATCAAGTGGAGCAAATTTAGACCTTGGCAGTATTGCATGTATTTAACCTTACATATGCAAATAAACCCATCAGTTTAAACTGGACAGCAGTAAACACACATAATTTCCTTCCAGTGGTCAAAGCTTTAGCTAAGATTTATGTGCAAAATTCTCTTCCTAGCCCGCTCAGCACAACAGAAATGAGCAGACTATATGTATTCCCCTCTACCCCCAGAAAGGGGGAGCACCTCCTAAAACCAAAAACATGTGAAATTGCCTCTGAGATTTTAGACATCTGTTAATAAAAAATTGTCTAGTGCTGATCACCATAACTAGGAAATGTTACTATTGAACCAAACACTATTTTTCTTTGTACCCTACTAGTTTTGGAACATTAAGAACATTACTGAGGATGGTTGGTGTCATGTCAGACCAAAAAATCCAGCCAGCCCAGCACCTTGTCTCTCATGGTCATGAAAAAAACGAAAACAAAAACAAACAACAAAACAACAACAACAAAACCCACAAACAACAAAACACAAATAGTAGAGCAAGCACATATTTATTTTTCTCTATTCTTTGCCATGATACCATTTGTTTTAGGGTCCCTTTCATGTACGACTCCCAAGAGTACAGCCTGGATTGTCCTCATCTAGTGTCACTTCACACTGTTTTTTACAGATCCAAATCCACAGAGACAAGACCATGCTGTACAGAGTTTAATAAGCAGTGCATGAAAGGGCGGGAGCTAAATTTATTTCTGGACAAGAATCTCTGCTTTAGAGCAGGATCGTGTCTTCTGCCACGCAGGGACAATCTGGGAGACAAGGAGTGGGGACTGAAGACTTAAGATGCCTTCCCCTATCACAGGGCCTTTCTCCTAAAGGGCCTGTGCTGCTTTACAACTGCTCCAGGAGAAACAAAAGCACACGATAAGGGAACACACATATGATCCTGCTTCTTTGCACATTTGATGATCAGTCACTGGAAATGAGCCATCATGAAGGAAGAAATAGCCTGCTGCTGATTTTGACCTAAAGTCAATTACTGTCCCCACAGGCTATGATGAGATTGGGAAGCAGACCCATTTCCCACTTTTGTCATCTTCTACTCCCAGGAGCATGTGGTTCGGCAAATATCCCTTAATCAGGGTCAGTTTTACTGCTAGACTGCATACTAGTATGAGAACACATCATGTTAAGATTTCTGCTGACTATTTTAAAGTTTGAGAAGCTGTAAATGATAGCCAGCTCTGAATTTCTTAGATGTACCAAATTTCAGCTTCTGTTGCTGTACTGGGCTGGATGCAGGCACAGAATCTCAGAACAGTTGAGGCTGGAAGGGACCTCCAGTGGTCATCTTGTCCATCCTCCCCTGCTCAAGCAGGGTCACCTAGAGCTGGCTGCCCAGGAGCATGTCCAGACAGCTTTAGAATATCCTGAAGGAATGACACTCCACTAGTTTTCACTTGTTCCAGTGATCAAATTAGTAGGAGTCACATGCATACATGACTAAATGGGAGGAAAACATGAAACAGAGGAGCTAAGAGTCCTTGACCTCCCCTACCGTGAGTTTCTGGTTTGTGCTCTGTGACTCCATACCCAGAAACTGCTGCTTGTTAGGGCTACTCCCAGCCCTAGATATTTTTACACCTCTCAGTCCAATCTTGTATGAATCACTCAGCCCCCACTGTCAAAACATATAAGCTGACACGCTCTGAAAACACGTTGTCGTTGTTTCAGCAGATATGACTCCCACACAGAAACTGCCAGAGTGGAAGAGATCCATGGTTAGCACAGTCTTCTATCCCAACTGAGAAAGCAAGCAAGACTAAGTGCTTCCAAAGAAATGATAATAGCCCTTCAGTGGACAATTAGTCAGAACTATCCCTCTGTAACCAGTCTTTTGCTAATTTCATGGAGTTAGTGACTGGTTTATGCCCTTGAATCATAGACTCATCTCCCTTATGAATTTTTACCCCAAGTAGCTAAACTGCAGGTATTTTTGTCACATGCAAGGCTAAATCCTCATTTCTGTGGCACTAAGTTCACTGTCTCAGCTGTACTTCAGAGTGGTTTGGGGTTTTTTTGGTGCAGAGACCATGCCTTCTTTTAGATATGAATGGGACAGTGCTGGGTGTAAGCACATGCTGTTTGGAAAAACAACGTCAAACGTAATAACACTGCGTTTTGTACTGCCATTTAAAAACATTAAATTTTCTCAAGACAACTCCCTTTCTTATTACATAAAGAACTGTACGGCTTTCTGGTGAGCTACCCCCTTGACTTGTGGACGGGGGAGGGGGAGAGGGAAGAAAGAAAAACAGAATGCAGGAAAATCCCATGTGGTTTTACATGGGATCCACTTGGGAAGCAGAGGAAGTCCTACAGATAATTTAAGAGTCTTGAATAAAAATTTTCCACATTCAACAAGGTATGGCCAGGGCAATGTGTCAGAAGAGGAACACTGTTTGGATTGCACTGAACTGGATAAGAGTACTTCTGTGTTGTCATGGTTTAAGCCCAGCCGGTAACTAAGCCCCACACAGCTGCTTGCTCACACCCCCACAGCAGGATGCGGGAGAGCATCAGAAAGGGTAAAAGTGAAAACACATGTGCGTTGAGATTAAGACAGTTTAACAGGTAAAGCAAAAGCTGTGCACACAAGCAAAGCAAAACAAGGAATTTGTTCACCACTTCCCATGGGCAGGCAGGTGTTCAGCCATCTCAGGAAAGCAGGGCCCCATCACATGTAATGGTTACTTAGGAAGACAAATGCCGTCACTCTGAACATATATCCCTCCTTCCTTCTTCTTCCCCCATCTTTATATGCTGAGCATGACATCATAGGTATGGAATATCCCTTTGGTCACTTGGGGTCAGCTGCCCCAGCTGTGTCCTCTCCCCAGTTCTTGTGCACCCCCAGCCTACTCACCGGTGGGGTGGTGTGAGGAGCAGAAAAGGCTTTGACTCTGTGTAAGCCCTGCTCAGCAGTAAACAAAACATCCCTGTATTATCAATACTGGTTTTAGTGCAAATCCAAAACATAACTTGTAACTATCTACTACGTAGAAAACTAACTCTATCCCAGCCAAAACCAACACATATGTTCATTTTGCTTGGTTCAAGTTGTTATTTTCAGTATAAGTAGTTGTGATGCTTACCCTACACTACAGAATTTAACAGTTAATATCCCATGTAATCTCATTAGCATTATTTCTGTTCAGAACTTCAAAGAGTACTAGCAACAACAGACAATAGATTTGGTCTCCAGCAAAATTACTAGGTTTCCTCAATAAAAGTAACATGATATGCACAGTTAAAAAGGGACATTTGCAGGTAAAGAACTTTTCTATCCTTCCCCATAAAAAGCACTGAAAATAATGGAAATTCATAGACTCACACTGAAACAGTTTGGACTTCAAAGTCATCTAGTTCATATCTCCTCCCAAGGCAAGATGAATTATACATAATTTAGGTCACCTAATCTGTCCCTCCACTTTTTGCAGTGCTGTCCCTTATTATAGTTGCATTTGATGTATGTGTCATGTATGTAGCCTAAGTGACTAGGTATCTACAGTCTATCGTACATCACTATTAAAATTAATTATCTTAATATTGAAAGCATCTGTTCACCCAATTTTCCTTCTAGCAGAAACTTCTTTTTAACCCTAACAATTATGTTCCTAGTGTTTTATCTCGCCAACATACAGTTTACAGAACTAATCTTAAATAGCTCAGCACAGCTGATGCAAATTTGCACAGCAGTTTCCTGTATTTTTCCCCAACTCTGTATGTTCTTCTGCTTATAGACTGGCATTTGGAAATGGTAGGTCAGTCTAGTAGCTCTCACCAAGCAATAGCATTGGGGTGATGGTACATGGAAATAAATAGTTCAAGAGCAAAGCTCAAATAAAACTACACACATAGGGGGGTTATATATATAGGTATGTATCTGAGTGTAGATATATATTTTAAAAATTCCACAAAACCAAGAAAAAAACAACACCCAAAACACACATTTGCAAAGCCTATGGTTTGCATGCACTGCATTCCTTTCCGGTTCTGCAGTTCCAGCCAAAGAAGAGATCAGTTTAGGTCATTCCTCACAGGAGCATGATTCATTCCTCCTAGGAGCCATAAGGTCAAAAACCATAAAATGTAAAGCCTGTTTCAGGTTTCTGTTGAGACTTCTTTTGTCCCATTCAGGTATGGGTTCTGCCTCATCACAACTGAAATCAGTTGTATTAAATCAAACAAAGGCATTCCTGAGGAATTCAAGTGAACTGTGACTAAATTCTTGTCTCCAGTACCTCTCAAGCACTGTTTAAAAGTTAGACTTCCTTTAGTTGTTCTAACAACAGAAAAATCTTGTCCCAACATGGGGTGTTAGGTCCCATAGTGGTTTTAACAGATTCCTTAATAACACTTCCTTTTTGTACTTCCCAGCACGCAGCTTTGTTTAGTAGAATTTGTTGTGGGGGTTGTTTGCTCTAAGGACCAATATCTATTTTCCTTTCTCAGCTAAAAGTCCTGGTGACATGACCAAGAGCCTATCTCACTGAAATAATGGGCATGAACTGTGGGGAATTTCAGTTAGGGGAGGGAAAAAAAAAAAAAAAAAGTAGCAAAAGCTTTGAATCAAGAATTCAGACAATCTACATCCAATGTTGGAATTACACCAATGACCCTTAGGGCTGAACCTAAATAAGTATAAGGATCATTGACACTACTACTGACACTATATTACACTGAATAATATTTCCCTTTGTCCTTAACCCAAGAAAGTCCCAGCACAATGTATATGAAATATAACACTGATTAGGCATCGGTAACATCACCACCAATTCCAGAGATTAGTGTCTGCAGATCAGACACTCAGATGGCTGGGGGAACATGTTTTATCAGCCACTAGAAAACATATGCAACTTTGATCCTGCTGTTTCATGTTGGGCTTCTGTTTTTTTTGGCATGTGTTTGCAGTATCAAATGCCACAATACATAGATGAATGCTCAAAGACCATATGATATCACTAACAGTGCAAACCAAACAAATGCCAAGATGTCTAGCAATGGAGTTCAGACTCAATGCCCTTGTAAACCCATATCGCCTGTTTTCTTAGTTCAATCAAATGTTGATGGAGAAAAATACACGTTAACTCACATTGAAAGCCTGCCCTGGAGTTCCTCCCATCCCTCCATCTCTTTATAAATGTTAGTGCTGAAATCTAGTAAACATACATTAATAGAGATCATATTCATCTTTAGAAATGAGCAACCACTGGCTTTGCAAAGTCATGTTGACATTCTGCCACCCTGTTCTACTGCCAGTAAAATTTGGTAATTTAATGAAGCAGAGATCTAACAAATGTGCAAACCTCGGTGGATTATTCAGCATCAAGGTTTGCATTACAGTGTGTGAAAAAAGGATTAAAGTAGTACTTTTTAGTTATAGAAAACTCTGAGCACTGGATTAAAGTGCAATGGAGCTGGCAAGAAGGATATAGTATCTATAGAATTTAATGGTAACCTGGGTCTGTCAGGCCCTACAGCTTTAATTTCAATACAGCATTTTCTTTTTAATCCCTTGTTTGCCAGCAGTAATGCTGTTGGATTAGAGTGGCCATCAGGCTGTGGCTCTTTACATAAAAATTAGGCAAATGTCTTTAATAAGGAAAAAATTAAGTGGTTGCTTGATATTAGAAAGGTTTTCTAACTTTGTACCCTGCTGCTTCTGCGAATCTCTGCTAAGTTTAAAAGATCAGGAGAAGAATTGCCTTTCACTTACGGCAGCCAGCAAAAAATCCCAGCCATTATCTGCCACAGCAAGAACTTCATGTTGAAGGCTGAGGGGTTTAGCAAGTGTGTTTGCACCAAGATAACATTTTGTTGATTATAAAAGAAAGCAGATCCTCAACTGGCTTAAATTGACAGCCCTACACTTACTTCAAAATAACAATTCTGATTTGTAATTGCTGTACAACAGAAATAACTGATGGGCAGGAATAGGCTCATAAAGCAAAAAGATGATCCATATCTACTAAATATTTTTCTCTACTTCGTTTTAGTATTCCTGCCCTGGATATCTTTTCACTGTCTTAAAGTAATTTCCCCCTCCTTTACAATTTTCTGGAGTGAGAGATTGAAGAATCTTCATGTGGCATCATGGGGCTGAAAGATGAAATATATTCCTCAGCAGCAGCAGACACCCAGATTTAGGAAATGAAGAGCTAGTATCGGAGCTGTAAGTGAAAGTGGCCTGAGATTACAGATGGGCAGTCGCAGCATATCTGTTCTTCACCAGCAGATGGAAAGCAAGGAAGCATATAACAGAGAGGAAAGTTTGGGGAAAGGAGGCTAGGAAAGATAGGGGGGCAACTCCAGCCACTTATGAAATCAGAAGGCACATGGAGGAAGAAGGATCAATTAAAGATCACTAAAGAATGATAAAATCTCCCCTTTAAGGTTTTGTACAGCTCAGGCAACAAAATGAAAGGGCGCTCAGTTTGGCCAGCCTGAGCTCGCCGACAGCACGAGCTTGTCAGGTTGCTGCAGGAGCAAGTACCATGGACAGACAAAATGCTCAGGACAACAGGGTGCAGATCCCTACTGCTAATCAAGGAAAGCAGAGAAGGACATCAGGGTATAGTATCCTTTCCTGCTTCTCTGCAACTTTAACCTCTGCTTTTGGGAGGCAGGTAATGAGCCAGCCTGAGGTGTTCAGTCTTGGAAGGAAGGAGTGGATGGATTTGCAGGAACACACTTCACTATTCTCCTTTCCTGTGCAGGGTGTGCATGAGACTGGATTAATACAGGGAGTTGTGTCATGGAGTATGAGGGTGATGTGTTTTGTCCACATGTCCATGCACAGGAGAAACACAAAGGGGTGGAGTATATGGGTACCCAGAGCACCCAGGTACTCTCAGAGGAGGTAACACTCTCAGGGTTCAAGCAGCAATCAAATAAGTGGATAAAGTACATTATATAAATTGAAATGGTTTTAGTTGAAGAGGGTAAGAGCAGACATCTGGGAAAATAATGAGAGCATTTCACAGAGACGTAGAAATCAGAGTTCAAATCTATTCAGCAGACAACAGAATTAAAACATCACTTTCCACAGCACTTCAAAAGGAAGCCTTCCTCCCTGATCCCCACCTCGCTCCACAGCCATCATTTGGGAGATTTTTACATTGACCAAGTTATTTGGGTAATTCAACCAAAGTCTATTCCTTTAAAAGAAGTTAATATTAAGGTTCTGCCACAAATATGGGTGCAACATAAAGAGCTCCATTTTATTTTCCTCAAAAATAATGTGTAAGCGAAACATTATTTTTCAAATATAATACATGGCTCCTGTCTTGCATCTTCCCATTCATCACATTTCACTGGTCAGAATACCTAATGCATTTGTAAAGAAGAACCCCATAGAACAAAGATATCAGTAACTGTTTCTTACTAAATACAGGCTTGTACGTTGGTTATATTGAATAGCTGTGGTTTGTTTATTTGAAGTAGGCCAGGCCATTTCATGCTTTACTGCAAATTATCTGATTATTCCAGCAACTTAAGAAAAAGATTCCCTGTATAAAGCTTATTTCCATTCTTTCATTATGGAAAATAGATAATAAACCCATTACTGAACAGATCTGTCCTAGCTCTTTTTCTAATCCACTTAATTTTTCTTGGCACTGCTTTCTCTGGCCCTTTCTGCACTACGAGTATAGGGGAGAATAAAAGTGGCGATGTTTTTATTTTTTTCCCTTCCCCAAAATAAATGCTTCTAATAAGACGACTGTTCCCTTGTGCCTGAGAATGCAACTTCTTTCCTTCAGGATCTATTGCAAGTAGGAATTCTTTGTATGCTCCTTAGGAAGTAGGATAGTTTATCTGTTGAAAGGACATGGCTTGCTTCCTCACTTCAAGCCCGGCTAGTTATTATTACTAGTGGGTGGTAAACCCAAGACTGTTTCTTATTTCTTTATAATTCACCTCACTCCTCCAACACCTCTACTCTGGATGATTGCAAAAGTTAGAAAAGAGAGCAAAATGTTTTTCATGAAAAAATATATCCATAGACCACACAGCACAACCGTTACATATCCTATTATAACTACCTTCACCTATCCTGTTAAGCAGGGAAAACATTCGCAGCCCTAGAAGCATGGTCGAGTAAAGGGAGTGGGTAAAGGAGAAATAGCATGCAAAAATAATTATTTGGATAAATTGAAAAGGAATTTAATTTTATAGTATTTTTTCATTTCTGTGTATCACCCTATCCTGCTCCTTACTGCACCGATTAAGCTGTAGCTTAAGAAAGTACCTGCTTAATACTTTATGCTAATTTCATACTGACTTTACCCCATCAGCCTTTAACCTGTGTAGACTTAACCAGGACACATTTTAATTACAGTCTCTCTGAGGAAATCACAGTTACTTTTCAGTTGTACAGATGGAGATTTCCATAATCAGAAGAAATTCCTCGGGCACTTTTCCTCAAAATTAGCCTTTACTAACCTCAGCCGCCCCCCAACCCTCTGTGCTTCTTCCTTAAGCACTCCTCAGTCTTCCCAGCCTGACATCAGGGTCCTCCATAGGTTCTCTCCACCTCATTTTTCATAGTTGGCGCTGTCCCCCAGGGCTGGATCCAAGAGAGTATGTGGCTGTACAAGCTCACAAACAGCTTAAGAAAGCAGTCCTGTACTATGTACCCTTTCTTAATTTGTGCATAGTTATTATCTTAATCAATATTTCAGTAATTAAAACCCTTCATGATCAATTTTCTGGCCTTCCTACAGGCCTCTCTAATTTCAAGAATAGCATTTCCCAGTCCCCTCACTTTACCTTGATGGTGGCTTTTCCAAAAATCACTAAGCTCCCTCCTGTGCTTTCAAGTTCTACAGAGGCTGTCCTTGGCCATGTCAGCTAACACATTTTCTAAGACTTCTTGTTACAAATTTAGTAATATCATCCACCGATATTGTCAAGTCATGCTTGATTTTGCTTACTCTTTACTAAATACAGTAGTAAGTCCCCACTCATTGTATTTGCTCTGTTTTGCCTCTTGTTACAGTAATAATACAACCATTGTCTCTGAAATTATTCTACCTACAGTCAATAACCTTAAACTTAAGCCCTACTTCCCCAAGAGTCTATAGTGCAACATCCATTTTAAGAATGCAAGACAGGTGAATAGTGCTTACTCTTGAGGACATATTCACACCTCAATATAGTGTCCAGCTTTCCAGCTGGAGAACACGGGCAGCCCAAACAGATAACCAGTGCTCATGGACAGAACATGTGTTTTGCTTTTCTTTAAATAAATAAACATTTATGTCCTTTGAAGTTAATGGGAACTTTATCCCTTCTCTCCCCTGTTCCTCCATTCCTTCCTGCCTAAAAAACATAGGTTGAGGTCAGATATACAGTCCTCACCACACTGCTTTTGAAAAGACTGCTGCTCTTTAATAATCTAAGCATTCGAATCAAGTGCTGTCATACATGTCACAAATTCACTTTATCCCATTACAGCAATTGTAAAAACAGAAAGCCTCTGAGTATATTTAGATTTCTGTTTTCCTAATCTGGCTGGGTTGTGGTTTTTGGGGGATTTTTTTAGCCAAAAACCATACAGGGCAAAGGAATATTCCATGATATGTGTTTGTACAGTGCCCCATCCAGTAGGTTTCTCTGAATGCTGAAAAAATGAAATATTAATAAGCAAACCACTATTCCAGGTTTCTGCTTCTGAATTTATCACAACTACCAGCAACTGATCCCATTCAATACCAGCAAAGAAAAATGTATATTTTCCTTTTTCTCATTTTCTAAGCAAAGCATCTGATTTTCCTTTCACATCTCTCTGATCTTTTTATTAAATTATTGATATCAATATGCAATGCTGCAGAAGAACTCTCCTACTTCTCCCAACTATCATGCCAACAGCCTCAGTCACAGAATGAAAGTTACATTTTCAGGCTGCCCTTGGTCAGAGCCTCACATTTTGGCAAAGGGCTTCTGATCCTTCTCTGATTGAAGTCAAATGGCAAAACTGTCTCTGAATTCAGTGATCCATGACCAAGTCTTAATCATTCTCCCAGAACACCAGACAGTATTTTCACCCTTCCCCCCAAGCACTCTTGCACTTGGGAGATCAGAGTCTCAGCTGGTGAAAATTAACCAGCACAGTTGTATGAACTGTTGTGGACCAGTTCAAACTATTTGAAGACTGGGCCTGAAGGCAGTGTCATTCCTATTTAAAAAAAAAATAAAAAAAAAAATCAGCCAGTGACAAAAAGACTAGATCATTCATTCACTAATTAAGTGACCACATTCCTAATCAGATTTTCCCATGAAAATGCTTCAATACACCCCTGCACACTACAGGGGAAAAGCTAGCACTTGGAATACCTGCTGTTGAGATTTTTCAAAAAGAGAGTTAGGTGCTGGCAAAAGGATTCCTGCCAATTCAATAGGCCAACAATTTTCAGCACTATTTGTATGTTAGCTATCTGCATTAACCAATATGAAATTGCCACAGGGCCTATATCTGTTTCCCTGAAGAACTAGCAAAGAACAATTATCATAAATCTGTGATTAAAACCAGACTACTGTATTCTTCACACCACTGGATGTTAATGATTCCTTGTGAAATGTCACAGTTCAGAAGCTTTTCCCCTGCCAATGCATATCTGTAAGACAGTTGTGCTGAGCACTACACAAGCAGACCAACACAGAGAATATCACATTTCCCACCCAGTACACACCACACAGGTGTTTCATTCACTATTCTGCACCTTCTGCTTTCTGTTTCCCCTGCTTGTATTCAAGATCACACAGCAGAGCTTCTCCCCCTTATGAAAGTTTCCCACTGGTGTGCATGTGCCCTCCTGTACCCTACTCATACCAACTCTTCTGGCACCCTTCTACCTCTCAGCTCAGACAGCAGCTCAGGCACTTCTCACTTGAGGCTGAACACATCCCACATATGAAACTCTCAGCTGATCTTCCAGTTCCACCACACCTACTCAGCTTCCAACTTGCACTACAACCATGCGAATAAGGCATAAGACTTATTCAGCTACCCTGAATAAGGCTTCTTTTGCTTCTTCAGCCTCCAAAAGCATAGCATTGTGCAGCTTATAAGCAATGTTATTTAGAAGTATCTGGGGAAAAAAATAGACAACTTCATGTAATGAACCTGTTGGGTCATTCGTTACTAATTCTGCCAGGGGGTGAAGCATCCAGTCAATGGAGCACCAACAGGCTAGTTCAGCATTCGCTTGCCAAAGTTATTCCATAACAGCCAGGAAACTCACGCACACAGCTGAGAGCAAATATACCTTGTTTCAAGCTTGAGAAATATGGTTAGATAGCCAGTGTCCTAAGGATTATCATGCTTAAGTGAGTTCCTTACTTTAAGAAGACCTAGTAAAATTCCCTGTGTGTTTACATTATCCACCCCCTATCCTCAGTTCCCAGAATAAGGGCATGTGTAGCTGGTTTTGGATCACCTACAGAACTGGCCTCTGCACTTGTTGCACAGGGACACTGTTCCCACACACTTGGTAGAGCACATAGCAACACTAAGGTCAGCTAGTGGAGCAGAAATTTGTCGCAGTAATTGCACGCAGCCGCAAAAGGGCTTTTCCATCTATTTACCCTCTATTAGCATTTTGCGAAGTGCAAAGGCTAAGCAGCACCCTCATCCCTGACCTCAGCTGTAAGGTTAGAAGTAGACTGTCTAAGAGAAGTTAATGATCATTTACAGTCCCCATCCTTTCCAATTCAGTGTTGTTGCCTCATCTCCATAGTCCATTGTGGGGTTAAGGCAGCACTTAAAAGCATACACATTTTCAGTGTGAAGTATAAAAGAGGAACAGCTACTTCTGACATGCTGAAACATGGCCTGGGACACTTACGCTAATACAAGGAGACAGAGATAAAGGATGGAAAGACATCTCAGAACGTCATCCTGTCCAAAGCCACACACAAGGATGAGACCAAGGCAGTATGTTTCTTTTATCTATAAAAAATTCCAGTGGAGAGGAGTCTATCACATATTTATTGCTGCACACACTTCTAACCCCTAACTCCTTTTTTGAGGTACTAGTGTCAAAACCTCCTTCTAATAAATATCTACTTTTTTTCAGAGTAGCCTTTCCTACAACTACATAGCAACATTCAAGGTGTGTTATCCTAATTTACAAATCAATTTTATTTCACCCACATAAAAAAAAAATGAAACAAAAAAACCCACACAGCGGCTGTCCATCATGTTAAGGTACCACATTTTTTACCTTCTGCAGCTTCTAGTATGGAGAGGTGAGGGGCACATTTGCTTGAATAAATCCCTCAAGTAGAATATTGCTTGGGCCAGCTCATTTTTCTCATGATTAGAGGTGGCTGGTGCCATCAGTGTTACATTAGTAACAGGAGCATTGCTTTGGCATTAAAGAGAAAACAGGTTTATGAGAATGTCGTATTTTGGAAGGGAAACAATGACCAAGCTTTTAATGCCCATCAAAACCCACTTGTTTGCCCAATCTCTTTCTTTTAGCTGGCAATAAGTCTTTGCAGTCAAGTTCAGAGAGATTATATTTATATCTCAGTTTAGAAATATATTTTTAAACAGCCAAAATATCAGAGGAATTCAAGGCAGAGAAACACCTTGCAATTACTTGGTTAGGAAGCATTAGGTCTGCTGACATGGCATTTCCCAGCGCTTTAGTCTTTTGCTTCTGAAAGTCATTCTTGGATTTCAAAAGTTTCCATTTAAAGGCAAAAGATACTTCTGCAGAAACTAAATAGGCACTTACCGGTACAAGTGAAGCCCCTCTACATGAGGTTACAATTTCCATTCCAGTGTTTTATTAGGACATATGCCTCCAAAGTCATCATTAGGGACTTAAAACCTCATGTAGTGGTTTGCAGATTGTGTCTACAGATAAAGTATACCATATATGTAATTTGCATATCCTCAGTAAAGAAGGATTTTTGTTTTACTGAAACAGAAATAGAATTTGACTACAGGGGAAATTCAGACATTCACCACATCAGTCACAGACTTTAAACTTTTTGGAGGATCTCGATTCTGCCACATTTAAGGGCTTTCTGAAAGGTGCCAAATGCCAATATTCCCACTTGCACAGAGAAATGCTTGGAAGCTGATGTTCACTCAGTACCGCAGAGGAAGTGAAATACATCCTTAGGTCTGTGAAAGGACCAGCTTCTTCCCTCTCCACAAGCAAATTCAGGGTCAAGCCACCTCTTGATCACTGAGTGAATCCTGTTCCATCCCTGCTCCAGTACACATCCAGAGAATAAAATCCTCCATAGTTAGATCTACCATATTTTGGGAGAAATGCCTATTAACAGAAGTTCAGCTCCTAAGACAATGAGATTGCTGCCTATCACACTGATGTTTGATTAGATTCAAGCAGATACAAAGATGGTATGGAAATGGTGCCTCTAATCATGACAGAAGCCATGATTTGATCCTATGTCTGTAAAGCACTTCACTCAATAATCCTGGTGTACAGCTGGAGCCTCTAACTGCATGTCATACAATAAATGCATAGGTTTGATCTAAATTTCTTCCACAGGTATCACACAGAGCTGCTGTCTGTTTCTTGCAAAACGGGAAAAAAGTTCATCTCTACAGAAGCTTAGTTTTACCACAGGCATTTCCACAGTCTGAAAAAGAAAAGATAGGTGGTGGTATTTTGAGAAGGGACATGAACAAGTGTTTAGGATAAAGAGCAGTTTTCTACAAAATATTACTAGCCTGCACCAGATCTGGTTGGGATGGGCTTAAGCTTCCCCATAGCAGCCTGTGTGGTACCGTGTTTTAGATTTGAGGCCAAACCAGTGTTAATACACGAGTGCTTTAGCTATTGCTCAGAGTGCTTGCAGAGCATCAAGACCTTCTCTGTTTCCCCACTCTGCTCTCCCCAGCAAGTAGGTTAGGGAGTGGGCAAAAGGTTTGGAGGGGTTGCAGCCAGGACAGCTGATGCAGATTGTCCAATGGGATATTCCATACCATACAACATCATGTTCAGCTATGTTCCCAAGTTGCCACTGATTTCAGACCAGCTAGGTATTGGTCTGCTGGAGGCAAGTGACTGCTTTTGCATCACTTTTGTGTTTTTTCCTTCTCACTTATTAAATTGTTTTTATCCTGACCCATGAGGGATTCCCCCCCCCCGCTTCAATTTTTCCTTTCTAATTTTCTCCCCCATCTCACTGCAGCAGAGCTGTGGTGGCAAGACACTGGTCGGCAACTTAACCTGTTAGGTGATGTCAACACATAACAGTTCTTTTTGGCACCCAACATGGGGCTTGAATAACTATAAATTTGATAAGAATGTACTAGAATGTATTCACAGTTGTTATACCCATTCAGCTGTTGCTGGTCTTGGTGTTGACATTCTTGTTCTCAGCACTGGTTTCTTCCCTTACCTGCTCCCCTTCTTGCTGTACACTAAATTTCAGTACTTGTTAGTGGCTGCTTTTGCCTTTTGCAGTGTGACCAAAGCTACATGGGTAAGTGGGTAGCACTGATCATGTAATAGGTTTGACTGGGGAACCCCAACCACCCAGAAATCCCCAAAGAGATCACAGATTGATCAGAAGGCAGATATTTCAGACCTCCACCAAAAGAGGTAACTCAAGCCAAAAAGGTCCCACCACTATATAACAAATTGCCAGAAAATAGGGATTGATATACTCTGTTTACTGATGTGTCCCATCATATTTTGGAATACCATCAGAAGTGGAAAACTGCTCTGCAGGGTCCCATATGGCACATCTCAAGAACTGCAGAGGAAAAAGGCAGACTGAGTCAGCCTGCTGAAGTGAAAGCCATCCAGTTGGCTCCAGATATTGCTGGATGAGAAAAGTCACCAGTACACTTTCTATATACACTGACTCCTGGATGGTGGCAAATGGTTGTGAGGGTGGCTATAGCAATAGAAACAGAACAGGCAGCATAGAGGTAAATCCATCTGGGCTGCTGCACTGTGGCAAGACCATTACCACCAAGAGAGAGGATCTTATTATAAAGGTAGACCATGGACAGTCTCACATTTCTAAGAGTCATACCAACAAAGAATGACAAAGCCATAAGCAGGTAGACCAGGCTGCTAGGAACAAAGATGACGTTTCAACTATTTGAAAAATAAAACACAGTCAACAAAGATTATGTTGTTTTAAGAAGGAATGTGAACAAGCATTTGGAATAAATAACAGCTATTCTACAACACATTGCCTGTTACAATTTGAGTCCAGATCAGTTTTACTCACACTAGACACCAATTATCACAACACAAGAAAAAACTAGCAGGCTACAACAAGACTTTACCATGGGTCAGATTCTACTATCTGTGCTGTTTTTCCATCCTCCCAAGGCCAGACCACACTGCTCTTTGTCTCTACTGTGTCCAGGCTCTTCCTTGCCCAGGCTCCTCCTTCACCCAGCCTCTCTCTCCCACACTCCTCGGTGCTATTTAACAACTTTACAGGAACAAGCTACAGCTGCACATCGAGCTACAGCTGCACATCACCCATATCAATCAACCCACTGCCTTTAAAGCAAGGCCACAGCAGCATTTCATCAATGTTAATCAACCCACTGCCTTTGTTTTCCTACAATTGCAAGTCATATGACAGCTGTCTAAAGAAAGCATAACAGGGAGCATCAATAATTTTGCATTATGGAAGTAGGGAGTTAGAAAAACACTGCTTACAGAGACTACCCAAATTGTTCTCCTTAAACAGAATGAAAAAAAAAAAAAATCACACCTCAGCCTCACACAGGAATGCACCATGGACTAGAGCTTTGGGGGGAGTCGGGGGCTACATCTATACTGAAATATTAGGAGTGACTGAGGCATTAGAAGAGCCAGTCCAAGGACGATTGTTGCCCATGACTGGGTTGTTTTGCTTTCAGCCTTGTCTCTGACAGACCTTCCTAGTTTACCTAGAAGAGACCTTGTGGTAAGCATGCTTGAGCTCTGCTCAAGAATGCTTCAGAAAATCCTATGCTGAGCAAACACTTGCATATCGTCAATATGAATGTTAGATGAATTGGAACTTGAGAATTCAGGGTCTCCCAGTACAGTTAATGTCAGCAGCACAAAACTGGCAGGCTGAGTTCTGTGTTTAATACTGAAGCTCTCAGTTTAAAGGTAAGCCTGAGTATCCAAGAAAATCACTTTGTTGAATTAGATACTGAAGTTCAAATCAGGTATCATTTAATATAAATATTTTATATTCCTACTGACACAGTACTGATTTTTTAGTTATCACTCTACTCACACAATGGTGGCTTTTTGCTTTTTTTTTTGTTTTCTTATTTAAGTAACCTATTAATGTTATTAATAATTAAAAATACCATTTTTGCTTCTTTGGTTAGGTGAGGCTAGTTTTTTTGAACCAAAGTACTATTAACAAACGGAAAAAAAAAGTGAGCACATTCTCTTTTGTTCCTCCATGTGCCAGGACAGTTTCCCCATAGACAATGTTATTGTCAGGTGAGCTTAATATCTTAAAGCAAGAGTTAATGTAGTAACAGAATGCTTTATCAATTGTTCTTTGGAATTAAATGATGATGAATAAAGTTTTAGAGATAACCATACCTCAAACTAAAAATATGCTAAGTATTTCTAAAAAATTCCTGACAGTATTAAAGAGATGCTGCTGTAGACAAGATGCAGTTTCCTTCAGAAACACAGGGATCAGATGGAGGAATTGAAAGGGACCTACTGGCAGCTGGCCTTCAGGTGCCTGAACTTCATAGGCAAATTAATCTGAAAATACTGTAATAGCAAATGGCTTCAAAAAAAAAAAGGGGGGGGGGGAGTGATTCACAACCCCTACAACTTCTTTTCCAAAATTATTTCAGTGTTTAGCTGCTAATTCCATTTCTGTGAGGGCATTTCTATCTTCTGATTTGTGTGTTCTAATGCTCTACTATTTAATTATTTTTTTTAATATCCATTAGCACTATAGAGACAATCAAGCTAAGATAATGTAAATAGTCACATTCCATTTCAGTTAGTCACTTACAGCTGTGGATAGTTCTGAATTTGGTATATTTGAATCAACTGCTACCTACAGAACCATTACTGCTGGTGGTAACAAAGAAAAATTAATCCACTGGTCTGAACCTCAGATGCCAGGGTATAGTTACAAGGTTAATCAATATTTTAAATTGTATGTATGCATTGATTTTGCTTGAGTAGTACATAGAGTCAATATAGAAATTATTGTGATAACGCACAAACCCTCAAAATGAGGCTTTTTGTCACTAGTTCTTATACTGAAACTGTTTTAAAATTCTTCAGTGTATAAGTTTAAACAAAAAATAAACAAACCATCCCTTTCCCTCCCCCTACCTCTTCCTTGCTCTTTAGCTACAGTTCTCAAGATATAACAGGTTTTGCCAGCTCTGCAAATTCATATAAGTAGCACCAATACACAGGGAAAAAGGCAAGGCACACTGAATATTCAGCTATTGTTAAACAAATAATGAACATTGTTCGTTTCAGCTTCATTCAAAACACAGAACATCTCACTGCCCTTGCAAATGGAAATGAACTGAAATGAAAGGGATTTTTTTCTTTTATAATAGTTTTTGGGTTTCTGCCAGCATGCAGATTCCAGAAGTAAATGTGTCATAAAAATGTTACTTCACTTTTTTTTTCACCTCAGATTATCTACAGTTTTTCTTTCTATAGACATACGACTCTTGTGTTTCATACTGTAACTCCTGAGATAGGATGATTATTGTTAATGATACATACAAAAAGATGCTACCCCATACTGAAGCACTGCAGGGCAACTTGCCTTCTTGTAAGAGATATCTGTGTGGAAACTGGTGTTGAAGTATACACCCTGCGTACTCTCCTCTTGCTACGTTTTGTATTTAGCAAAGATATCTGATTGTAAAGATATCCAAAACTGATCACAATTAGTTTAGTCAGCCCTGAAGTTTGATAGGTTCTCGTTTTGGTATCATCAGCCTGATTTAGTCTGCAAAAAAGGAAATTGTGATTCTTTGTTTGAGAAGAGTGTCCATCTACTACTTAGAGAAACCCTATCCTTGTAAACTAGGCCAACAACTGACAAAGGGAATAGTGGGTACACTCAGATAGGGAGTCCAGAAGAAGCAATTTAAACTATCAGCCTAGACCTTGGAGGACTGGGTTCAAGCTTCTACTTCACCACAAGCTTCTATACTATAGGCAAAACACTTGACCTTATGAAAGAGACTTAAGTGAAGAGAAACATTTGAAACCTTCATCTGGTATCATGAGCAATCCTCTCCTCCCCTTCTCTGGTCCCTTCCCACAGCCACATAATCCAATGACTAAGAATGCTCAGCCAGGAGTAGGGAGATGCACAGTCCATTTCTTACTCATAAAAATGTTTCTGTATACTATATTAGCCATAACAGAGAGAAATTGCAACTTACACCTAATCAATTAGCTAGTGTTGTACTCCATTTTTCCCCTTCTCTGCAACAATAAAACATTTTCAATAGGAGAAATGAATAGTTCCCCAAAGTCAAACAATTTGGATTTTTGTAGCTAAGTCAATCTCCTGGGAGATGAGATTTGAATCCCTTCCAGCAAAGAAGTTAATTCTCTGTCTTGCTACCTACAAATAGTGAACTGTAAGAACAGGGAAGAGGGTTCTCTCACCACCTTCTTTCTTCTTCTCTCTATTTTTCCCCCTTCCAGCAGCAACATAAGTGAGAAGCAGAAACCACACTCCAGCTGAGGAAGGACAGAGGACAAGCAGAAGAAAAGGAGAAGCCCCAGGCAGCAAGTATCACAACTCTGAGAGTCCATCAAAAATTTCAGGCACAATACTTGCCCATCTACCTCTTGTTGTTACCTGTGAGCAGCTCACTTTTGCACATACTTAAGGTTTTCTTGATCCCACTAGAAAGGCCTACTGTAACATGTACCCTCTACAGGCTATATACACCTGACAGATTTCTGGTGTCTGTTGTAGGCACTCGACATCTAAAAAGCATGGCAATGTGTTATCTTGTGTCAAAGCACCTAAATATTCCAATGGTTCTAACACCTTTGATCAGAGTTCTAACCTCTGCTAACCTTCCTCTGCATCCACAGTGTCACAACTTGTCATATTACTGTATCAGTGGCATACGAATGCTGTGCACAGACACATATTAAAGATGAGGGTATTTAGACAGCTGTAGTAACACAAGACACACAAAAAATCTTCATAAGGAGCAAGAATGGAAAGCAGGGAAACCCTATGCCTTGATGATTTTATCTAGCACAGAGTTCATCTGTCCAGACAGTCTGACGCGTGTACTTTAAGCAACGCTTTAGAGACACTTATTCAGGAAAAGACAGTCAAAACAAAACTAGTACCAGAAACCAACTTGGTTTGTAGCATGACCTGGTTTTATGCATGGCTGGATTATTTGGAGTTTCTTTCCTTTTTGTCATCAACAAAACACAGACAAGGATAACAGACTCTGGCCTGCACTTCTGGGCCACAGCCAAACGGCGCTTGCGGTAGCTCAAGGGGAGGCTTCAAAACTGTCTGCCTGAACCGTGAGGGAACATGTCACCTGGCCTCAGCACTTCCCCGTCATGTACCTGACGATAGCCTTATGAAGCCAGAGGATTCAGTTACACAAAGGCATACTCCACTAGAAATTTAAGCTGGATTTAAGTTGCTCTGCACTGCTGAAGCAGCGCAAAGCTGCCTTTCGAGATTTGTGAGTGTAGCTTCTTATTGTTACACTTCAGCTTTCAATAAATCCTCCTCTAGGGAACAGATGTTTTCCTTCTATGGTTTCTATCATTTGGATTATCTTTTGCTATCTATGCCACACTATTTATTAACTTCTTGTGCTCCCTTTCTCTTACTAACAAACGTATCTTGCAGAATAAGGTGAAGAGAGCACTTTACTCACCCTGAGGAGCGCAAACCTAAGCCTGCACTTCTCAGGAATATCCTTTGTGCTCTCTGCCTCGTTAAGGAGTGAGTACCCACAGGCACTGGGCATGGATGCCCACTGGTACCACTCAGTCCCTATTTAAATCCAGTGTAAGAGGGGTATGGACACCTCATGCATACTGGGGGAATTTCTAGCAATACTTGGGTTTGGCACTTTTAATTCAGTTTGATGGTAACCTAGCAGGCAGAGGCTAAAGATAAGGTTTTTCTTAGCACAAAATGTACAAATATCTTTTTTTTTTATTTTTACTCTTCACCCTCCCTCAAAAAAAAAAAATGAAATACTTATGGTCATTCATCTGTAGTATCACAGCATTAACGATTAATTGGAAATGACTGCTCCTCAGGTTGGTCTGTTTGTTTTTAAACAAGTAACTGTGTTAAGATTGCAAGGTAGCTCTTACAGGAGCTTTTAAATGTTGACACAATATTTATTCTTCCTTTTGTTTGACTCCCACAGCTGTTTTTTCTTTTTGCCTTATTAAAGTTTGCCTCACTTTTGCTTTAAACCGATAGCTAACTTTATCTTTGTGACATTGTGGTGTTCTGATTAGATCCTCAACTGGTATAAATTGACATAATTGTGTAACTCCATGGGCTTCTCTATGTTTACCTCCACTGCTTATGCCTTTGTGTGTTACAGTCCAGACAAAAATAAACTAGTATACTAGGTTCACCTTATCAGACAAATAAATTGTCAGTGTCATGATTTATCCTGAATAGCAGATGTTTTCTGCAAGTTTTCCTTTAAATTGGGGGGGTTACAAATTACCTAATATACTGCAGCAAAATACCGTAGGCAATAAGTAATACTGTTATTATTTCTTGAGATGGATGAAAATCTGCTATTTTCTACCTTCCCTTCCAATATCCTGAAAAATAATGATGTGATTTAAGAACATAAAGCTTGCAGCCCAATTGTGGCAATTTATGTTTCTGTAAACTTGATGTAAGCCTGAGCAGCCCGATTTTTTTACTGCCTATTGTAAAGGATGGTGTCTCAAAGGTCATAGCAATTTCCACAATTTTACTTCCATTTTTTTTTTTTTAAGTTTTTCACAGGGAAGTGTTGAGATTTACCTCTGACACAACCTACTCTCTCAAAACTTGAACTGTATGTAAAGAATGGAAGGATTGCTCAATGAATGGGTTCTTTTTTTGGGTAATATGATTGAATGACAAACCTTACATCATAAGAAGGTATAATGTACCCATAAATGCATTTCAATTCCAAAGTGAGAATGGTAAGCAACCTCTTGCTCTAACCTTTTCTCTCTTCACTGAATGTAATGTTTTCAGATTCTGTTGAGGAGTGTGTCTAATTCATTTTTCCAGCTTAGTGAGACTCACCCCAAGTCATTTCCCATTTGTTCTCTTGCTGTGAGTGGAGTCACATACCCAGTAAGAAGTCAGCTCAGTTCCAGTGATTATCTCTGCTACATGAGCATGCCTAGACCTGGGCGATGGCCTGAGAGGATGCTTGCTCATGCTGAGAACAGATTTTAACAATATGTTAATAAACACACAGGGAACGTGTGTTATGCAAAAAAAAGCACATAGCCCCAAGACAAATCCCTTTGCCTCTGGAGATGTAAAAAGAGTAATATGTTTGGGGGGAATGAAAGAGTACTACATTTAAGAAGCAGCCTCATTGTAAATGCATCTAGATTTGCAGTGGGGAGAGTTAACATGAAGACACACTGGCTATCATTTTCTTTTGCCCTTCCTTTGAAAATCATTAGAGTTAGCATTAAGAGGAGTTGTATGGATTAAAGTCAGCTAGGTCTGTTCTCAGTTCTCTGTGAAACAGTTACCATCACAAAGCAGCATACCTTCAACTAGGTATTAATTAAATGCCACTGAAGTCCTTAAAAGGTAGTTGATTTTAACCTTCAAACTTCGTTGTTTGCCTGTAAGAGACCTTCCACTTACAGGGTAATATTAAAATGGAGGCTTCCAGTCACGGTGCTTAGAGATATTTTGTTCAATTACATTTTTTTTCTGATCTGAACTATAACAAAGTATCAGCACCTTCTTAAACCCTCTACATCCCCAGCCCAGAACCCAACACTAAACTTAAAAACTGGTTTAGGGTCTTCAAACAAGGCAAAATGTTGCCACTCTCCCTTTTTCTTCATCTTTCCTCATCCCCACGCCAATTTTACACTTCACCCACACAAAGATATACATTAGAAAGTCTCACATGTTAATATCACACTACAATACAGAAAAATGTTAATCTTAAAGGTATTACAAGAAAAAAAAAAGGAAGATACAAGAGTGATAAGAAATATTCATTCATTACTTTAAGGCTGTTTCAAAATCAGAAAGAAAAAGCATAGGAAGTCAGTACTTACACATACTCTCCTCGTTCTTCTGTTTTCATTAACATTTCTATAATTAATTAGAGTCCTCAGGGAAAAAATAACCAACATTTTATACACTCCTTTAGTTCTGAAAAGCAATTAAGATCTATAATAGCCTCTCAGTTCTGAAGTTTAATGTAAGCTTGTATGAGTGAGGCAACCATAGTTGTTTTTGCTTTTTGCAAAAAAAATTGAGAGTTAGAAAAATACTAATATGTGGCTTTTGGGACTAATGACATTTAAAAAATAATAATTCTATGTCCCAGTAGCAAATAATACATTTAAGAGCCTAGGATGAATTAAACAACTTATATTTTTCAGTTGAGAACTGTATCATTTACAAGCTAGTCAAATTGTATCAAATGCAGCAAAAAATCCCATAGCATTCTAACATAATTTATAGCTCCATGAGGTAAATAGGAGGGGGGGGGGGGGGGGGGGTTGCCTTCTGTTTGCTACTTTAATCAGATTCTGGAGACACAATTTTGTATGGAAGTGGCTGTAAATACACCCGTGCATTTCCAGCTCATGGAGGCAGTTAGAATGCACATATTAAGGACAAGTTTTACAACCAAGCGTGAGATGCAGAATGCTATGATATGATGAAAATGCACATCTGTAAAGGTGAGATTAATCCCATACAATTTTGGCTGTTCAGGAAACTAACCTAAGGTTTCTCTATAGTCAACAGAGACAGTTAAGTAACTCCAGTGGAGGATTCTTCCTACCTACTTTGAACATCTATGTTTGCCTGCTAATGGGCTGACACTCCACTGACTTGAAGAGCATGCCTAAATATGTTGTTTAGATTAGACATCTAATTTTCAGAAAACTGAAGTTAGCAAACCTAACCCCATGCTGCAGGCTAGCTGCACTACAGCTAAAGTCAATTGCAGGGTGGGGTTTTTTTTATGAAAGCCTGAGCTGTGAACTGACCTGAGCTGGGGTACCATGAGGAGTTGGAGCCACTAGAGCGGAGGTTTCACTGTGAGTTGCTCGCCTGGGCACCTCCCTGGGGCTCCTGGCTAGCCTACTCAGGGACTGCAGCCAACAGTCCCTGTGCTGATCTAACAATTCAGGAGATTCAGGCTCCTTCCTCACCCTCTGCTCCCAGCTGATTCAGCACGAACCTTCTCACTGCTCCCTGTGCTGAGACAGCATGCTAAACTAACCCAGGGAAAAGAGGGGAAAAAACCCAAACCAAACCAAACAAAACAAAAACAAAAAAACCCAACAAACCCAAACTAAAAAACAACAGCTTAAAGAAGGAAGAGGAGGAGAGAGGAATACTTTTCAACTGTGCTTACCAGAGAACTAAGACAGGAGAAGACACAGCACAGAGAGAGCATGAGACCCCAGGGGCAGGAGTAAAGGACAGAAAAGCAAGAAGGGGGGGAGAAGGAGCTCCTTGGCAGCACTGAGCCATTCAGCTGGTTTGGCTGCATGCTCTGAGCAAACCCGAGCTCTCTGCTACCCTGGCAAGCCCCACTAGTGGTAGCAAGACAAGCTGGCTCCAGGGTAGACTCAAATAAGTCTAAACGCAATACAGTTAGTCCTATCAGGTATAGATACCAAGAAGGCAGGTTTGATCTAAGCTACAAAAGGAAACCTAAGATTTTGGTATCGGACCAATGTTTAACATAGTACTCTAACCCCACCTTTTCTCTCGGCAGTGCTACTGAGTAGCCAGTTCACAGTTCTGCCTTAGGAACGGGCTGGGGACGGTACATCAAGCAAGATAAAGCTGTATTAAGCCCCATGTATTGCAATGTGCATGGTATAACTCTAAGGATGGAAATCAGGATGTTCCCTCTCCTGATGATGGGAAGGAAAAGAGCTGGGCAGTACAGCATAGAGTCAGCTAATTATCAAGTCCCAGTTTATTCAGCCTCCTTGGCCTACCAGTAGCTAGGGACCATGGAAAAGAATGCCCCTCATGAACTGTGTATACAAGAAAGCAACGTGACAGATAGATAAATCCAGATACTTGAGCAAAGTATGTTTGCTGCCTGCAGGGCACAGTGACAAGGAGAAAATTATAGTCTGTATTGGGTTTTGCTGGAACATAAAATGCACAGATTTTATGTCCTCATGCTCCAGTTTGCTCTGCTTGACTGACAAGGTGCACAAACATACTGGTACCAATTTACACATCTTTTTTGCACAGGGGGATCCAATGCTGCATAGCACGTTTCTTACCAAGGCGCTTCCCAACAACACCTACAGTGCTAGCCCAGCTAGCAAGGACTGACTGACAGACACTAAAAGGCTGGTCTGTGATCATTCCTTCATTGACACACTGACATTTGAAGCAGTAACCGTTACCCAGCATTGTATGAAACCACAGTGAGAAAGGTTAGGTATACTGCACTGGTGGTACAATTTACATCCACCTTTTGAAACACCCCCTTCCATCTCTGATTTGAGATGAAAATAAAACCCAGCAATACAATTCTGGGTGGACAAAAGCTGAGAGTCTGTTACAAGCCTCAGGGAAGTCACAGCATCAAACTTACCACCTTGGTAAAGCGGTAGTTAGTCAAAACATCAATCATAATAGTAACAAATGGAGGAACAACTGCTAATTAATCCCCCTTTCACAATCCTGATCCCAGGAGCTTGCTTTTCTCCTAGAATCAGCCAGTTGGACACCTGAGGAGTCATGGCCCCACCAGAGGCTGTATTGCATGACCTCCCTAAGCATCACTGCTCTGGACCCACAGCCTACAGCCCCACAACAAATTTAGGTGATGCATGGGGCAGCAGCTCAAAACCAGCTCAGGGCAAATTCTTCGGTGACTCTTCAGGGCTCTTAGGACCCCTGAAAGTTCCTGTCACAGCAGCAGTCAAAGGCCATGGTGGGAGCACCTCTCCAAGTCTTGGATAGCCTGAGGCAGGGAATATTGCACCCCATTTTAAGTATTTGGCCCACCTTCCTGCTGTGTGACATGTTTGGCAATGCTGTCTAGGGCAATCCACATGGGAGCCAGCACACAGGTTATTCTCTGGCACTGCTGCCAAGTTCTGTATAGCTGGAATGACATTTTTCAAGGATGCTAGAGAGTGAACAGAACAAGCACTTTTTTTTTTTGTTTGACCTGTCTCCTTGTCTAGTAATAATATATTAGTGGTTATACATGACACTTACATAACATCCTCCACCTGAACTGCTTCACTACCCTGTGGAAAAAAAAAAAAAAAAGAAATAGACTCTGTCCCTACATTATTAAGGGGAAAAGTAAGGCAATGTAAGGAAAGATGTGCTGATTGTGGTGACAGAGCACAGCTCGTGAGTACACCCGGCAACAGGACCCACAGACAGTCCCAAGCCTTAACTCTTAGTTTCTCTGATCCCACCTTGCATTCATGATCCTACTTACAATCACCCTTTCCCCACCACCTCTCTTCACTTGTTTTCCCAGTAAATTTTTCCAACATTTACATTGTTATTAATTGTTTTTAATTGCTCTAATGTTTTCTTCTTCAGCCACACAGTTCTCAGCTAGTATGTTCCACAGATCATTGCTTTCAGCAGTCCCGTTTCTCTGAGTAAATACCTCAACCCTCCATTATGTTTTCTCCACAGGGTCAGGGTACTCTTTTGCTGATTTTTAAGACAAAGAAAGAAATGACCGGCAGTGCACAAGACAGCAGGGGCTGAATGTCTTTTCCCACCAGGCAGGACTTCTCTCACTTTGAGCTGCTCTCAAAAGCACAGACAGAACACATGAATATGGGGAGTAGCAAAAAAAAGCAGAAAATTAGGAATTGTTGGCAGTGCCCAAATCTGCTTCACTTACCTGACAGACCTACCAGAGAAATCTTGCAGTCCTGCATCTGCAGGGCTTCTTACTAAACATAGTGAAAGCTCCTCTCAGAATTTCAGCCTTCATTTTCTTATGCTGGAAAAAATAAGAATCAGGACATACGCTCTTCAAAGCTTACAGTATATATAAACTAAGATACTAAAAACTTCTATGAATCAAAATCACCTACTTTTCTTAGTATAATTTTAGCCAGAAAAAATACGAGGGAGAAATTATATTGTTTTAAACCAAGAACGATATGCACTATTGCAAAGAATCCTTTGAGTACAGCCTCAGATGTTGTTCAAATACAAAGCTGCACTTTCGAAAATCGGTCCAGAAAATACTTTCTCAGGCCTTTTCCTCCTCTCAATATAGCCCACAAGATATTTCTGCTTGTCAAAGAGGCATGGTAGAGTTCAGGTTCTCTTGTACTCACAGCAGATTGGACAGTGTGTTCAGCTAACTTGTTATTTGGTTTTTATTTGCAAAGGACAGCATCTGGTACTTAATCTCCAGAGTAGAAGGAACCATTTACACAGATCTGAGATCACTTTGTGACAGGTGCCAAAGACTCATTTCTAGAGCCTTGTGAGCTGACCATATGCTACATCTTTCCCCAGCTGGAATAAAGGTATTCAGCCATCATATAATTAATTCATCAGCAGCATAGGATAAATAGATAAATAAGTGATAAAATGACACTATATATGTCTGTATATTTATGTCTTAAACGGTGCAAAAACCTGCATGCAATATAATTACTATGCAAAAACTATGGTTCAGGGTTTCACTCCAGAAACATGTAAAGATCAAGCTGAATCTGTAGTTTTACAGTGCAATGCGTCAAATAAAAAAGTTGTATGCCAATACCACTTCTTTCCTATAGCCTGTGTTCAATGTTCACTCATACATACAACTCATACAAGCCTGAAACCATATTTGTAGAAAAGTATCTACCAATATGGGATTAAAATATGAGAGGACAATAGGAAAAAGTCACTGAATATTCAGTGGAAATACTAATAAAATCAGTAAATTATTCAATAATCAAAGTGCTTTTTCAGTCTGACGTTAACTAATTTAATGTCCCAAAATTGAACTACCAGAAGGAGAGGAACAAGAGCCTCTATGCTAAAGTTTTACTCGTGGGAAGTGATTAGGGTTGTAAAAAAACCAGTCATGACATTTCCCTCATCATCAGTTTTGCCATAAAATTCTGAATTGAGCTGAGGTACAGAAATTGTATGCAGGTTTCAATTTTTCCTAAGAAGCAGATGGTCCTGGGGTCTGACCTCAGCCATACATATTCCTCAGTAGAGGGGAAAAAAGGTGTATCCACATGTTGCTCTCCTGATCGTCAACATGCCTAGTATAAGGAAGTATAAGGAGTGATATCTAGGCAGCTATTTCTATCACTTTTTCAGAGGCAACGCCTTGGATAGGAAACTTTTCTACAATTTTGAGAAGATCCAGAGAAAGAAGAGAAAGGATTTAGGGGTCTCTATAGCAAGTAAGAAAAATCTTGCCACTCATGATTGATGCTACACAAATGGTATCTTATACACTTTGAAATTCTAATTCCAAAGACTGAGGCAAACAGGAAGAATCCTTTGAACCATGAGTGGCCACTGATGATGGGAGGGAAATGGTAAGGAGTGCTTCAGACACTCCAAGCAAGCCTGCAGGAGTCTATCCAGAGCCATTCCCTGCAAAAAGGCTTTTGGGGATCTGGACTGTGTAACTAGCATAAGCCTAGCACTGACAGGTTCAGTCATCATTAATTTCCAGACATTTGGGAATGGGGTGATTATTTGACAGTAAGATGTGATCTGAGAGAGGTGCTGTTATAATGTGGAGAGAGCTGCTATTCTTGTACTGCAGCAGTGATCTAATACAATAGCAGAGCAGTGTGACTGTGCTGAAATTCACGGGGGAACAGACTCCTTCCCAGGGCTCAAATTATCAGCACGTTTTCATTGCTGCCTCCAGAAAGAGACATGTAATACTGTCAGACGCTGTTGAGTTGGGAGTTTTTAAAAAGAGATGGAAGTGTATGCATTAAAGAAACCAATATTTATACAAGGACAATCCTCTCATGAAATATAAATGCTGGAATTCTGCTGGTTACAGTCCTTATTTTGAGATTTTACATGAGGGCAGTAAACTGAAGAGGATCCAATGCTCCCTACCCACTCACCATTTTGATTATCATATATGAATTTTAAAGGGGTTGGGTAAAATCCAATCAAAGCTGCATTTATAGATGCTTGTACTTTATACTGCTGTCCTTGGTACACTCATCCTTGGTCCAAGCAAAATAACTCCAATTCAGGCTACAGTTCCTGAAAAGGAATGTGACTTTAATGAAGTAAAAGGCTTATAATGCCAAGCCCAGTTTGAGAATAACACCCTATCCTGTTGCCATTACAGACAGAGACAGAAATATATCAAAGTCGCCTAGACACTTAAAAGAGAATGGGAAATAAAAGGGACTTGTCCAAGCAGTGCTGGTGGCAGGTGTCTGAAAGCGAACATCAGCAGGATCAAATAGGAGAGCCTTTCTCTGTTGCTTCTTGAAAGGAAATAAAAAACCAAGACCCATAGATTTTTATTAAATACAAAGGAAAATTAGATTAAGGTAACATTAAAGAAAAGCCTGGGGTTCCTACAGCATGGGTTTGCAGAGCTTGGCTTACTTGCCTCCCAGGACACAGTACAAAGACATAGTATTTGGCATCAAGTCTTTGCTAGCGTTTCCCCATGGAATGCCTGAAAGAGCTTCTGGGTGGGCTGGAAGATATGTCAAA
The DNA here is from genome assembly GCF_015220075.1 of Falco rusticolus. NCBI lineage: Eukaryota > Metazoa > Chordata > Aves > Falconiformes > Falconidae > Falco > Falco rusticolus. The sequence goes on from NC_051189.1 coordinate 88,494,669, forward strand.
GCAGTTCAAGGTGCATGAGGTACCTTTTATTCCCCCCACCTTGGTACAACCCTTTTGTGATGCCCTGCTGAAGAAAAGCTGATATATATACCAAGGAGGTTAAGAGTTCACATCAGCTGGGCCACAATTGACTCTAAGAAGAAAGCTAATCTGCTATGGTGTCGAGTACATTGTTCTAGTCCTTGCTCTGGAGGGAGCTGATTTAGCTTCCACAGTTAATGAACTAAACTAGGGCTCAGGAGAACTGGGTTCATTTCTCAGCTCTGCTGCTCAGCTCCCATCTGACTTTAGTCAAATCACTTAGGTGACATGTACATCACACAATAACTGGGCTAGTACCCCTCACAGCAGAAACCGTCAGCATGCGTACAGCACTGAGCCCAGGACAGAAGCGATTCATGCGTGTAGCACTAGGTGAAATTACCAGCTTGGTCCAGAGTCAGCTTGGAAATCCCTGCATTGTGCTCCACTGATCTACAGAGATATGCCTGCACTTCTCTAACAGGTGATCAAGCTGGTATCGTTTATTATACTCATTAATATTGCCTAGTTGCATATCCTCCTATGAGCCCCTCTGCCCAGCTGCTTCCTAGCTTCACCCAATTTAACTTTTTTGGCAGAAATTTCACTCACCCATTATCTGTGCAGTTATTTATATCTATTCCTGGTAAATATCAGTTAATGCTTTTCAGTCATTTCCAAGAAAAAGGCTAATGAGAAAATACATTATCCCCTTCATGACAATCCTTTCTTTGGAATGCTCTCCTGCAACTGAGCATTAGGCAAAGACCAGAAATCTGTCTGGGGAGAAAAAAGAATGAGTCAGGGTTGTGCCTTTTACCCTAGATGAAAATTAGTCCAAATGTAGCCAAGTTAAAAGCCTTTGAATAATTGCTGTTTGTGCATATCTACGATAGGTTGCTTTGATTTTAGCAGCTGAATTCCCCAAAGAGCCTTCACAGGATATGCTGGAGATTTTCACAGCTCCTGTGCTTGAGGAAGCGGTGCCTGTACTACTAAGCAGAGAACAAGGGAATGTGTTCAAGCCAAGGGTTATAGGTATGATTTTCCACTTTAATGACTGCTTTGATTCAGACATGAGTACTAAAAACACACAGGATTGTCTTTCCCATGTTGGTGGTGCCCCTTCTGCTGGCACCCAAGCAACGTGGGGGATATAGCTGCCCCATCAGAAAACTGGGGAGAAGGGGGAGAAAGGAAGCAAATCTGACACAGAGTTGGTGCAAGATGCAAGGGGATATGGAAGTGAAAGAAGGTACTAGGAAGAAATTAAATAGGAGCAGAATTTTATGGTGAGTGCTGCAAAGGAGACCTAAACTTACATAATGTTACTATGTTCATTTTATAAACATAGAACTGATGCAAATGCTGGCGTTTTCTAATGTGCGAGTACTATGCTTCAGGGGCTTGATAAAAAGAAAAAAATATATTTAGTATCATTTTGCATATGCATTCTCCCAAATTTATCTATAAATAAACAAAAGGAAAGACAACAAAGCATATACAGACACAAATTTCATTATTTGGCATCTTCCTAAAGCACGTGCAGGTCATTAGCAGAGTTCAAAGCTTTACTGCCAATGCACAGATTTTGACACAGAGCTAATGGAGCGGCTGTTTGCATTAATAGATTGCTGTCCTTGCAGACAGATGCTGAATAGGGATGCAACACCCCATTCTGGCAGATGGTTCCAGAGCAGAGCAGTGACATTCAGGGATATTGGACTCAAGATGTCTGCTCAGATCTGTCCATAAGCTATCTGGCTCAGGGAGTGTGCCAGTGCATCTCAGATACAACTACTACTACTCATAAGTTTCTTTTGTTATTAAACCAATCAACAGAATCCTGATCTTGCCTATTCCTTGCCCTTGGCTCCTCACAGCCACATGCTCAACAAGGTTCTTACTCCCCTCTCAACCTGCTTGCCCACCAAGTCTTCATCTCAAAGGATGTGCAGCGTCATGTACCCTCTGGTTTCCAGACCCAGAGCCTTGTTGCTCTTCCTGTGACATACCCACCCTCCCCGTTCCCAGCTTATTCCCTGGCCTCCATTGCTCAGTGCCATATGTGCTGTCCACAAGGCATCCCACATCCACACTCCTTGCCTTGGTCCCCTGACTCACCTGTTCCCTTCACTCTCTCAATCAGATCTGTCCTGCCTTTTGCCTTTCCACCTTCTCTCAGCTTCACTCGATCTATGTCTTACACTCCCAACCATGCAGCTTCATCTTCCTCTCCCATTCCCAGCCCTTCTTCACCATCCCCAACTCCAGCCCCAGTTTTCCAGCCCCAGCCCAGCCTCACTTTTGCTTCTTGCCTCTCTCCCCATCACCAGTTCTCAGAATAGTTTACACAAACCACAGTTTTCATGGCTTCATAACAAAGATTTCACTGTTCTGCCAAGAAGATGGTAGATGTCATGCCTGACACAAAGGCTATATACCCAGTGGATTTCAAAGCTTGAAGCCTTTGAGCCCTTTAAAACTGCTTTAGCATGGTCTAAACAAAGTGTTTCTAGCAAGATCTTTTCTTCAAACCAGATGAGCCATCTCAATGCTACAAAAATTTGGCCTCTTGCTAAAAGACAATAAACAGAAATCATTGCAATGCTCAATGACTGCTGCTGAATGACAGGCTAGGGAAAGGGTTGGTCAGCCCTAACATTGAGTAATGCCATCAAACATGCATAGACTAAAAGCTGCTGCAGATACAGTGGTAGAGTGTAAGATTAAACTCTGCTGAAGTCAATATGAAAACCAAGCAACTAGCCTTTCAATTTAAATCCACTTTGAATGCAGGTCAAGGAGAACAGGCTACATCAAAGCAGTCTAAATTTCACCTGTACCTCTGTATTTTGTCATTCCTACTGACCAGCTTGAAGTCTAGACGTTTATGTACAGCAAATCCATTCAGTGAACTGCAGTAGTTATTAAGTTGGTGTAATTCATGCAATTAATCTAATTTAGTTGTCCACTCATCATTTGGCACCATCCTAAAACTACAAACAGCTGTATATTTAAAAAAGAAAAAAAAAAAAGAGAGAGAGAAAAAGAAGAAAATAAACTTCCATTCAAGGGCTGGATATAAAAATGCAGCTGAAAAATAATAATCTTGCAATAACAGAATTCTTTTCACAAAACAAAAAGAATCACTAAATACGCAATTTGTTTCAAATGAGTCACTCAGATCCATTATTAATTGCACTAACTTTGGCTACTTAGTGGTTTTGATTGCTTTTGATATTGTTTATTTTATGATGTTTTAATTATTGTTGTTTATTTATTATAGTAATTGCATTTTAATTGTCTTTAAAGCAGCACCCTGACTGTCTTGGCAGGGAGGCACTAAATAAATAAAATCATTATTATTATAAACATAACTGATGGTAATAGTTTTTTTACTGTGTATTGTTAGTAATGTGGAAACAAAAAAGTGTGTGTGCATATATATATATAGCCTGTAAGAGAAAAACAATAATCAGAAATTCAAGGTTATATATCCAACTCTGCCACTGATTATATCTGTAACTTTGAAAAGTCACTTAGCCTCCCTCTTATCTCCATTTATTCATCCATGAAAGGATTATCATAACATTGTCCAATCTCCCAGGATTAGAAGGAGAATGAGCTAATGTCTTTAAAGCATTTTGATCTCCTCAAATTAAAAGTGGAAAAAGCTTTAATCTTTAGATTATTAATGATATAACAGAAAAACTGGTATAATCTACTAAGCCAGAAAGAGTTACTCTAGTATTAATATTTTTTATCTCTAATTGGTGCATTTATATTGTCCATACAGTTAGATAATAAATCTTTCACAGATTCATGAATAGCTACTACTAATACAGGCAAAAAATACATTCTAGAAAGAAAACAAAAATGCCTTCGGAAGTTTCCAATCTGAAAAAAATGGGGGAAGGAGTGGTTTTAGATACATAAATTCTTTTGTCCTCCCTATTCCTACATCTGAATCCTTTTCTCTAAGAAAGAAAAAAAATCCAATTTTTCATTAGGATGCCCAAAGACAAAAGTTGTTTCTGTGGATCCACAGCATAAGAATGCAAAAAAAGGGAGGGGAAGTGCTGCACACTACAATTCAGAGAAGACATCTAAGCTTTAAAATCAAAGCCACTTTGAAAGCTACAGGAAAAGAAAAATTTGACATGTTGGGCAGGAGAGGGAGATTTAAAGTTGTTATTGAAATTTTTATAAATTTAGAATATCCTAATTTCATTTAAACCACATAATATTGTTCTAGGCTCTGATTCATTATGCTAGGTTCTGACCTAATCAGCAGGCTTGGGGGTTTTTTTTAAGCAGCTTGTTAGAAATTCCTAAAATTTAGTGAAAGGAGCAGAAAGAAATACAACTTTACACTACAGTAACCTACCCGCTTGCTGGGTCTCTAGCCTGAGGCACCCAGTTCTTTCTCCATATTCCCATTCAACTTCTTACATGCCTTTTTGCTGTTGTAATTAACAGCCATTTCAGTTAAAATACAGGAAAATCCCAAACAAAACAAATTCATCTTTGCTATGAAAAGGTTCTCTCCCCCTCACTGAGACTCATTTTTCTTCTTATAGAGGGCTACACCCAAAGTTGTGATGCTCTCAGAAGTTTGTTCAGAAAATGCTGAATTGTCATTCACAGCTGTGTGGTTGCAGTTATCCTCCCTGCTTGATCTTTGCCTTGCCATGCTTCACTCGCCCACATCAATACTGATGCCTGTTGACAGTCAAATTGCTGTTCATACTGCTATTAATTAAAAATTTATACAGCTGATAATTTGTTAACACTGAGAATATTGCAGCTATTATTAATGACATTTGGCTTCCAATCCTTTTCTCCCCCCAGTGCCATTTGCAATGTTATTAATAACTATAACAGGACATCATCAAGACACTTCACCAAATGAAATTCTGGTTTTAAGTAGGGTGTCTTTCTTGTGGAAAAAATTACCTAAAGACTGTAAACAATAAATTAATACTTTACACGTATAGCAACTCCAATGCAAAGGTTAAATTTTAAATGTTTCATGTTGGGATACCTGTGTTTGGCAGATATCACCATCACAACTGATTTTGTATCGCGAGCTTAGACCCTGTAAGATCATGATAAAATTTTTAGAGAGGATTCAGAATACCTCAGGTGAGCCAGTTAAGGCTCATACGCCAGATGTGCCAAGCCCTAGGTATCAGTCGAGGTCAATAAAATCCTCAGTAGCTAAGCACCTCTGACAGTCAGACCCCAGATTATTTGAGCTAGGCATCCAAAAACCCAGGGACCCAAAATCAATGACAGTTTTCAGCAACTTGCCTGAGGTAATGGAGCAAAACCTTGGCAGAGCTAGGAGTATATCCCAGTCTCCTGCTGCTCAAATTGCTGCTGTAGCTACTGTGACATCCCCTCTCCTAACAAGAGCTGTGCTTGATGTGTCATGCTTCTCCCACAAATCCAGTGTCAGAGCACTCTGCACACACAGGCAGAGGGATCTCATCTTACCTGATCCCTGCACTTGACTCCTATTGATTTCAAAGAACAGCTTAAGTGTGCTGGTATTTAGGGCCAGCCAAAGGGATGTGCCACATGTAGCTGCCCAGGGTCCCATGATCACCACTGTTTCTATCGGTCAGCATGCTTTCCAGATGGCATCCATGGCCCACCAGCTCACCTCTCATGGCAAGATGAACTGAAAAACTCACTTCTAGGCCCTACAGTCGCAGTGCCCCCATCAGTTACCTTCATGCTTCATGCTGCTGGCACACTTATTTTCTGGTCGCTAGTCAGTCTGTGAATCAGTCATCAGCATTTTGATATGGGTGAGCTGCTGAAACGTCACACCCTCCAAAAACAGGCCTCCCACCATAAAATCATCCCCTCAACAAACCCTCCTTCCATCTCAGTGACATACCAAAGCCTCCCCAGGCCTATTCTCTGCCCATGGACACCCAAAAAGCTTTTTGCAGGGCAAGATAAAGTTGACATTTCCAGAACATCACCCCCCCTTCTCCACATTCTTAAAGATTAATTATGATTAATGCATTGCATCTTATACTTTCCCTTCTTTCACAGAAGAATGAAATACTTCAGGTTACTTGACAATTACCATGGGGTAAGAGTACACATGCAAAAATGTTACCATGGAGCTGCTTGAACACTGCAAATTCACAGCTTCACTTCGTCTGTAGAAACTTATTTGGGTGTCCAAACTCACAGCTTATTTGCACAAGTTCTCAGAGAGACCTGAGGCTGGCACCAAAAGAATCAAACCTCCCTGCTTATTACAGTGAATAGGGGTTGTATATGTTGGAGCCTCTGGGACTCTTCTTGTCCGTGAATAGCTCCCATTAACATTTATGGGGGGTACGCATACTGAGGGAAAGAAGAGAATAGGCGCCCACCGAGAAGAGGGCAGACTCCAGCAATTTTATTCTTATTACATTGTGTGCTTCAGTCTTCACTAATCTCAGTGAAGTATCCTCATGCAAGACTTCTGAAGTGTTGTTTTTTTCTTTTTGTCTCCATAGGAATTGTATTTTTTTGAATAAGAAAGGTGAAAAATAGTTAGATTATGCTCCAGTAAATCCACAGGGCCAAATGATCTCATTTAAATATCTATTCAACTCTCAAAACAAATATCAAAGTTGAGGCTTTGCAAATACGTTCTTTGCTGGGATAAGTAGGAAACTTTCCTTTGTCCCTGTTCAGGCTACTTCAGGGTCTGCTCATTCCTTCATATATACACCTGTGTTCTCTTGCAAGCATTTTTACCTGCCACCTGAAAGTCTCTCCCTTTGTCACAGGGCCAACAGGCTTTCACAACTTTCACAACTGAGCGGTTTCCCATAACTTCTGCAGCACTACCACCAACCGCCCAGCCTCACCACAGGGAGGATAAGCGCAGGCTAGGCAGTGACAGGATTTTCACTCTTGCCTGCTCTGAGCAAGATTAAAGTGCCAGCAGCTAGTCCCCGTTAGCCCCTCTGACTGTTGTTATCACCAAGAGAGGTGAATCAGTGCTGTGCAAATGCTGGGAAATCTAAAGAAAAATGTTAGTGCCAGCAGAAGCACAGAGGCTTAACTGAAGTGCTGATAGAGAATACTTTGGACAGCAAGAACTGATAGTTGTGCTACAGAGAGAAAAAGCCTTCAGAGCTTGCCTTTTATTCTTCAAAAGCATGCATGAAAATTTTCATTTAGCTAAAAGTTAAATTAAGGTTTTGATTTTTAAAAGGTTTGTGGTTCTCTCTAGTCTGCAAGCAAGTAACACTGGTGTGACTACATCGATATCAAATGTAAAAGCTAACAGTTTCTTCTCTCTACTTCACACTCACAATGATGAAAAAAAGCCTGCATGAATTAGAACACATTTTTTCTCCTTTAATTCAGAAGTACCATATTCCTTTCATATAATACCAACTATCAAATAGAAAAACATTTAGTGTCTCCTCAGATTTAGCTGACATTTGAAATCTTACAAACTTGGAAAATGTGTAAATGTGGAAGATTACTCTTTGCTAGAAATTAGTCAGCATCCTTTGAGGTTACACCAGAAAGTCTCAGCACCACAGAGTAAGTAGTGATTGCCATAGGACAAAGGACAAGCTTGGACTTTGGACACTATTCTTGTTTATGCTTTCCCCAAAGTAAGATTCTGAAAATAAGGTCCAGGAGCTTACCGAAAGCAACAGACATGCAACCTGGCAGGGCAATATCAGCTTCTCATTTGTCTGGCCCTTTGAAAGAAGCCTTCAGGAGAAGGTACAGGGGAGTACTGTCTCCCAGAGAACAGCCCCATGGAGCTCATTTCGAGCAATGAATTACAACCCAAACATACAGAGTTTCATTAGATGGCTTATTTAATGAAAGGACATCCAAACACACAGAAGCTTTTGTGATGATGCAAGTGTTACAAGGTATTGTTGATGAAGTTAACTACACTTGTGCTATTGGGTCATTAAATCTTATTCATTCTTCAGAGATCCTTTCTGCCTGCCAGTCACCGCTATGGAAATGAAAATGAAAAGCTCTTACTGGCACAGCACTACCCTGCTCAGCAGAACAGGTGATGATGCCTAAAGCTATGACTGAGCTACACATAAGTAAGTAAGTTTTGGAAACAAAATTTGGTATACAGTCTCCTCATTAGCAATATTTAGTCTCCTGACAGAGCTGAGTGATAAATACTTTTTCATTTTTTAGAGTGTTGAGTGTATCACTAACAGTAGAACTTCAGTGATACAGATGAAAGCCCATTAACTGCTAGTTCCCTGATGTGTTGCCCCTCCTAGAGGAGGAAAAGCCCAATAGGGCTTTGTATCCAGTTAATAGGGATACCGCAACCAGTTAAGGACATAAACATCTTTATTAAGCAGCTTGCTGCAGCCTGTGATAAACAAAGATTTTGTGTCACCGTAAGTGTCCTCTATTGGCCTGGTACTTTTCTTGTTTCTCTTTTTATGAGTGCTGTCAATGGCTGCTGTAGTCTTGCGAAACAAACATGCCCACACCAAACACCACCACCATTCTTCAAAGTGTCTCCTGTTTCCCTTCAAGATACGGGCTTTTTATTTTTTTTTCCTGACATATTAACAATCCTAACAGCCATTTTTCTTTATGAATTTCCCACAAGCATTGCAGGTTACTGCATCTGCCAGTTTCTGGATTATGCAGTTTAGCAAGCAGAGCAGAGCAAAAATGGCATGTCAGTGTAACTGAGAGGAGATTCAGGACTTTTGTTTTCAGCAACCAAGACCTTAACCAGTAAGTGGTATATAGAAGTTGCCATGTGGAAGGAACTGTAATTAGACCCAAACCAAACCAGTAACACTGACAGTGACAGATGCCCTTGAGATGGATAGGTGATCAATAGACAGATAGTCTTGTTCTTTTGCTTTAAAATCATTATTGATAGCGCATCTTAAATTAATCCATCATTCTGTAAATCTTCAACTCTTATAGAACAAAAGCATTCCAGAAGTTTAATCTATGCCTTTTTTTTGTTTTGTTTTGTTTTTTAACTAACACATACACCAAGCAGCAACTGAAAGGCAGGAAAAATCAAGTTCAGAACAAACTAGTTGTACTCAACCATTTGTAATTAAGCATGATCACCAATTACAGAAATACCTGGAACAGCTCATGATTCACTCTCTCACATCAGAGGTTTCCTAAACAATTTGAAATAACTAGACACTGCTATAGAAAATAAGCAAGATCACAGCATTTGCTAATGAGTCTCAAAAATGGATTTTGCTGCATGAAAATGTTCATTGTCAGGAGAAAGCCTGTGTTCCCAGAAACTTTAGGGTCATTTCCATTTGCATTTGATTGGAGAAAAGTCCTCTTTGTTCTTTTCTTCCTTCTCACATCCTCTACCACTCTGTGTTTTTTTCCCCCTCTCTCTCTTCAGTGAGCTGGTGTTATTGTATTAATGTAGTATACTAATTGCTAAAAATATATCCAAATAAAACCCTTTGTGCTGAAGTATCTAGAATCCACTTCAATTATTATTTAATTTCTCTATATTACACTGATTGTCTTGAATATAAATTTAGAGATGAATGACTTCTGGAAAATTATATGGCAGAAGATGCAGTGACAGAGCTCTGAAGCACACACCAGGGTAGTGTATTATGCCATGAATAATACCACTTAAACATTTGTAAAATGTAAAGCTTTTCTGAGCTCTTCTCCTTCCCCTGGGACTCGAACTCTTGTTGAACAAGCTGTTCAAAGCTCACCACTCTGATAAAAACCTACCCCAACAAAAAAGTGACAGTGACTTTTATTATTTTTTTTTCATTATTATTATTAAACCACCATTTCAGGTTGTCAGTTGCTTGCTCTTCCTGCAACAAAAAAATCAAGTATCTATTTGACCTACTTGTCCCTAACCCAACAACGTTTGGAGCAAGATGAGATCTGATGATAATGAACTTATCTTGAAAAAGGAATTGTAAACTATGTCCCAGACCCTGCAATCAATTATTCATGTGAGTAACTTTGAACTCAGCAGGAGTACCCACAGGCATAAACTTTCTTACAGGGGGGAACAGTTGGCAGGATCAAGACCCACCTCAGGAGGAAGACACACAACACAACATATGAACCCTCTGTGACTGTTTTTATTTTATTATTTTTTCCCCTTTTTGTCCTTGTTATTGTTCAATTTTATTTGTTAGTGTATTTCCCACTTCCAGCTGGGATTAGAAGTGAAGATGCCAAAATACAAAGACAAAAGCTGCTGTGACGCTCAGCTGGAAGAGAAAGTACTAGAAACCTCTCCAGCAACAACAACAACCACAAAACCCAAAAATAAACACAAAAAAAGGCATAGAGATTTCCAGACCAATTTTATAGTCCACAAGGGCACCATGACAGTTCAAAGAAATTTAGTAAAACTTGTAATGGAAAGCAGAGGGAGAAAGGCAAGGTACTGCTGGTGCATTAAAATTGCCCACTCTAACTTCCCTCAGCCTAATGTATATCATCTTTCTTCTACATCAAGATGTTAACAGTCCCTGCTACCCAGATGCTTTGGAGAGCTCTCTGAAGGACCCAAGCCCATGTGCCATGCAGCCCTCAGGCCTACCACAACAAAAGGACTTCTCTTACAGTCTTATGGTCCTCCTCCCAAAGAAAAGGGATTCAAACACCCCTGGGCAGAGTAGATGTTACTTCTAGAAAAACCTTTAAAAGCAAAGCTACCTTGTCATAGAGCTCAACTAACTTAGAGAGTGAATGAGATGACTGCCTGTTGATAAGAGAAAGCTGAAATGCATAAAAGTCATCTTTCTACACCTGCATCTCTTATTCCAAAAAACATAAACTTGAACTTATAAAGTAAATTACTGTCAAAGGAGTTAATTTCTCACTTTCAGGTTAAAGCTAATACGACGGAGGCAAAGCAAAGGAAAATTAAAAAAAGAAATGAATACTTTGTAAGACAAGGTTATAAAAATACTAAGGAAAAGTTAACATTAGGATTGTTAACTCTCCAGTGTTCCCAAAGAGTAGAAAGAGGAAGACGTCTCACGCTTGAAACCCTTGAAGTAGACCTTGAGATTAACGTCACTGAGGGGAAGCAGAAAGAGCACCTGTGAGATTCTGCAAGGTGATTGACATAGGATAACCATTACTAACACGCTTAAATGTACAACTGCACAAGTATTGCTCACGAGAGCTAGAACATGTGCAAGCTAGAAAAAGAATACACATTCCCCTACATAATTGTTCCAAGAGTGTTGGAAAGCAAATACAGGCTACTCAAGGCACCGGCCACAGCAAAATACAAATCATGACATGCCTCAGGAAATGTTTAGCTCTCTGTGCAAGCTGCATGATAGACACGAACAGTTTCCAGGATCTAACTCTGATAGTTAGATCATATAGATAATAAAACCCTATGCTAAACAAATTCAGTACTTCATGCTTTTGTTGGGTAAATAAGCAAAAGAATCCCATCTGAAATTAAAGTATGGGATATCGGTATTTTGCATAGTGTGAGAATACAGCCAGAATGTTCAGATGTCCACGCCACAGGGAGGATGATAATAAATTGACAAAGGTTATGAGAAGAGCTGCTTGGGTGATTAAATGCACTGAAATACATGCCCTATGGTGACATTTCTTAGCCTAATGACAAGGAGATGAAGGTCTGATTTGATCAAAGGCAGGGCAGCACTACCTGAGGACTCTTTATAAATGCCTCTTCATTATCTCAACTTAGCAAACAAAATCATAAGAAAAGCCAAAGTCTGAAAGTCGGAACTAGAAAAAATTCAAGCCAGCCATAAGGCAGACATTTTTAAGTGAGGATAATTAACCACCAGAGTGTTAGAAGTATTACAGGGTAGGATCTCCATCACAAGATACGTTTCAGTAAGGATGGGATGTCTTCGGGTAGTTTTTTTTAATTGGTTTTTGGTGGTGGTTCGTTTTGGGTTTTTTTTTGTTTTTGCAAGCTCAGGTGATAATTAAATCCATTAGGAAGGTTGCATGGCCTGCATGATTAATGAGGTCAGCAGAAATGGCTCACAGAAGTGTTTCTTCTGGCTGTGCATTTTGCATCCTGAATGCAAGAGAAAAGCTCCTCCACAAAACTCCACAGTGTAGAGCTGAATGCCATCTATAATATTGGGTTTGTCTTCTTTTCATCTATTGTTTTCCTTTCATCTGTTGAGCATGTCCCTAAAGACTGCCAGTCTTTATATGGCACTTACCGGCACAATCCTACCACCTCCTATTTAATCATACTATATAAAATATGAAGACCAGTCCTTTCCACCAGCATATAAAAGCTTTGCATAGAAAAATACTCGTAACTACACATTATTCTCATTTTAGCTCTTATGCTGGGTTGAAGTAAAAAGAAATACTCCAAATCACTCTGTCTTTGGAGCTACAGTACCAACAGGTGTCTTTGGGATGACAAATGGTTGTTTGGTCAGGGAGAAATAACATCTTGAACATTTATTGGACTATATGAGCCAAATAAAGCCATAGTCAGTCCTGGCAAGGAACCAGGTAGACACAAGGAGACGTACACATCCTACTATCAGAAAGAAAGTCTTTTACTTTGGGGGGCTTATTTAAGCCTCTGAGAAGAGATTATCTGCCAACACATCATGAGTTAGTTGAAATTGCAAATGATGCAACAATGAAGATAATTTGAAGATCAGACTGCAAGAACAGCAATTTGAACATCTCTTATTGGGAGGTGAGTTTCCCAAGCAGGCAGGGAAGCTAAGCTCCTTCTTATGGTCATGGCCTTTGTGACGTTCAGCATTGATGAATGAGAGTCTATTGAACTAAATAGTTTTGCATCCCTGACAACTGCAGTATTCTAAGATATGGCAAAGGCTTATATGATAGAATTATAGCGTACTCTCCAGTAACAGAAAAAGATCTTCATAAAGGCTAATAAAAAATTGGCATCTGTACTTGAAATGTTTAAATTTCTACCAAGATCATGCCAAAACACTACAAACCAAAAATGTTGATACAAATGAGGTAATAGCTTAGAAAACATGACAGAAAATGAATAAACTGTGTTTAATTTTGCCTTAACTAAAAATTATAGAGAGAATAGAGAAGCATATGGATAAACTCATAGTACATAGACTAAAACAAAAACCTGTGATCAGCTTTGGTTAATTTCTTCATGGTTTTTCATATAAGAAGGCCTGGAAAGAACACCTGGAAGCCTGACTGAATTTCACAGAAATAGACCTAATTGTGAGAAAAACAGTAAATCCCAGAGCAGCAATGGATTTCCAGTTGAGTTTTATTTAAACTCTAACTAAATAACCCACAGGCTCTCCGATAAGCTTAATGAGGCCAAAAGAGCAGTATCTCACCTCTGACCGAATGAGAGGTAACAATATCTGTTACCCAGGCTAAGGGAAAGATCCTGCTGACTCTGCATGTTGGAAGCCCATTTCATTGATAAATTATGACATGATCATTCTTGCCAGAGCCTTAGTCGTCAGTTGGAAGAAGTTATGACTCAAATTATTCACGTAAATCAGGTCAGATTCATTACATGTCAGCTTGGGACAGACCACCCCAGGCCATTCATTGATACAAGTACAATTTCACAGCAGTCACAAGAGCTTTTGGGAACCTTTTTGCTAGATTCTTTCCTTAGATTTGGCTGAGATGTTCCCATCATTTCTTAATAGTGTACAGTTTGGTGGCCACTGTTCATTAGAGTGGATTAAGTCGCTTTACACCCGCTCCTCCTGCCTGCATGCTTCCTTGCCTTGTTATGAAGGCAGGGCTGCTTCATCCCCACTGAAGCTGAGTCAGCACTGGTACCACTGAAATGAGCAGCTGTGGGGCTTGGAGAGTGCAATGTGGAGTTAAAGCTGACCATATGAAACAACAGCAGCAACAGACTGTTTATTTGGACCCAGTGAGGAGTCAATTCTTGAGCTCACAAAGCTCAGTGTCAAAACTGTTGAACAGTTTGGGTTCTTGCCTAGACATTGAATTAAAACCAAAAAGTCTTTGGTGGAATTTCCAACAGCTATTCTGACTGCTTAGGAATTACAGTTTCTGGAAATTAAAAAGAAATGCCTCAGTTATCATTCCAATCACAGAAAAATTATCTCTATCTCCATAAAATTTTGTAAAATCCTACTTCAGTGAAGCTGTTGCCCAGATCACATGTTCAGGCAACTCCATTACTATGCTCCACAAACCAAGGCAGCCTTTTCTATTGTGGTGTGGTATTGTTTTCAAATCTGTTTCCCAAAGTGATTTTACTGTTCGTGTGGATATTCATCTCTCCAAGACCTTGCGCTCACCATGACTTCTGAACTCATTGGCCAAATTTAGATAAGCTTGACAAAAGGACAGAGACTGAAAAAGTCTTAAATTCCTATGGGCTTGATGAAAATAGATGAGAGGGTAAGGATATCATACTACTGCAAGGATCACTGAAAGGCTGTGACCTAGCAAGAATATACAGTTCTCCAACCTCAAATCACTCAATCCTAGGAAAGAAGGTTTGCTTCCAATGCTCATGGACCACCTTCCTTCCAGAACAGGGAAATGTCCATATGTCTTTTTTAAAGAGACTACAACTATGAGCTGAGAAACAGCAGGTAACATTCCCAGATCTGAGGCAACATTACGATGCCTTTGTAACTCATTCAAAACATAGTCTTCTGAACTACTCTCGGGAAAAAAAAAATAATCCTAGAAGGTGTTTATAAACCTTTGTGATTTTGTAGATACCAAACATTATGGCTAGCACAGGGCCCCTGTGCTGCTCACTGCTCACTGCATGACAAGGGCTTGATTCTGTGAAGTCCCTCCCCTTGGCATCAGGGGAGCTGCAGATATGGCTTGACACTGCAGCTTCAGACATGGCTTCAGCACAGTATAGAGATATTTAATCTAACTTCCACCCAGTATGAATACCAGACATACTTGACACAGTAACCCAGAGGTCTGTGTAGGTGATTCATCCACACTGACTCCAAACCAAACTAGTCCTTTCATGATAACATATGAGATGTAATCAATGCAACAGTACTAGTGGACTAGTAGTCATTAATAAAGTCTGAATATAAATCCACATACTTTCATCCTCTCTATTTCTCATCCATTCTTTCTCATCCCAGTCCTTCTTGCAGAGCCTGGTAATACCAAGATGTGTGACTGCAGCACATATACCCCCACATGGGCCAGCCTGCATATGATGAGCTAGGAAAATACAATCAGATAGGCTTCAGCAAAGTATGCTTCCCACCTGCTCTGGGTTCAGCTCAGATGGCAACACTATATTAAACATACCTGCAAACACTCAAAACCTGCACACCTGCAGTAGCATTGCAGAAACACCAGTGGTACCTTCTAACCTTCAGTGCCACTGGAGTCAGACTACCCACTGCATCCTCCCACCTCCATCACCAGTGCCTTTTCACTCTCCCTTTCAACAGTTTGCTGTTTCTGCATTTGAAACCACTGGGAACAGTGTGAATCCAAGCACTGTATAAACACTTCATCTCTTCTTATTTCTGATGCATAATATTTTAGGACCCAGAATCTGCCTGGTTTGAAGTACTTGAACGCATAATGTAGTGAAAAAGCACACAAACAGAAAGGGAATTGCTTCCTGGCTGAAAATCCAGCAGTTTGTGAATCACTACAAACTGAGGTGTACAGAAGGAGCACAGTTTGCACAGAACAATTTATCTGGGAGCAGTGGTTTCATTACAGGAGTGCTCACAAACTTACATCACACCTACGCAATTTCCTTCAATTTTTTTTTCCCCTCCTGTTTTTATCTACACTAGTGTAGTTTAAGGAAAAATTTGTTTAAAATGCCTGCAATGTGAAAAAAGAGGAAGGAACATATATCAGCAAGAGCTTTGAGCGTGCTCTACCTATACCTTTAGCTTGACGTGAACTGCCCCCCAAATCAAAATACCCTGTAAGCTTACAGGCTAATGTTGATTAGAGTATAAACTAAGACAATCAGCTTTCTAAAATGCAGGAAACCTGCTGTAAATTTGAACCCATGAATTTCCGTTACTAAAAGAATTGGTCAGGCAGAAGAAAAATAGAAGGGGACTATAGTTAAATCCATCCCACTGACTGTGTCCTTAAAGAGAGCTCCATGACTCCACATTTGCTTTCAGTCCATCTGTTCAGAGATGCAGAAAACACTATACCACATCCTATGGTCCCCAGAAAAAGTCTTTTTCTGTCTGCCATCTCTGAGGCCTGACACTGTTTGCCCCTGCTCTTTTTCAGGAGCACCCCAGTCCCTTGTACCTGACCCATCCTACAGATTTTCCTTTCCTTGAATAGCCTCTGTTGCTCACAGGAAAGAAGCAATCTCCTGCTCCACCTGCCAAGGGTTTCCTCGGGTCCTTAAGTCTCTTCATACAGGACCATGACCTAACATAAAGCAGACACTCCACATCCCAGCTTTTGTAGCCCAGATGCTGATGCTATGGGGCAAAAAGGCTCTAAGGCATATTTGCAGTGGCTCTGTAGAGTAAAGAAATGAAAAACACTATAAATGCTGGTGGATTATATTCATACTCTTTGTTCCATCATCCCTATTCATATCTCTCTGTCAGCTAATATTCTCATAATGTTGGGGGCAACAGCCAGCCCCCACAGATGGTAAAATTCATAGTTCAGTGGTAGAAGTGTTGCACACTCTTAGTGAGCTTGATACTGCTGCCACTTTGGAACAGAACATGAACTTTTTCTGATGAAGCTACAGTGAATTAAGAAAATTCATAATACCTGTAAAGTGCTCCAATATTATGATGATATTACCCATGCAAATAATTAAATAGACAGATTTATTCTTTTTCTTCTTCACAATTTCTTGTGAAGAATTTTCTTCTTCACAGCTGAGGTCCCTGTTTAGCTCACAATTCCTTTTACTTCAGTCAATAACTTTCAATCCACCTCACTTTTAGCAGTCTTCTACTCTTAAACTTTCCACTTAAATTTATGGTTGGAAATGATAGAGCTGTATTAAAAGAGAGAGAGAGAAAGAGAGAGAGAGATTGTACTGTTCAGCTTACTTTACAGTATAACCTAACTGGCAGCCTACAGCCTGATGCCTCAGACAGCCTGGGACAGGGGAACAGGGGAAGCATTTCCCCATTTCCCATGAACATACAACAGCAGAAAGATAATGGCAACTGCTGGAGTACTTTGCATTGCACTCTTTGGGCAGATGCCACTTCTGCCACAGAGGCATTGCTAGCTCCTATTTCTACTGTAAGGCAAGCCTTCCTGCAGCACCATGAGTGGAAATCAGAGCTGAGTAACCTTGTTTCCACTCCATTACCCTGCAGGAGCATGTGGAATTGAATCTTCTTTACAATAAGGTTTGCTGGTTTAATGTGCAATTTCACCCTTTGTTCATACACCTCAACTACTAGTAACAACCTGAACTGGAACTAGCAATGGCCCATGGAACTGGAAAAGCCTTGACGTTCGTGAAAACTTTATTGCAAAATTGAAATGCCCTTGATTGCATGCAGTGGCAGAGAAGAAGTGAAGACACAGAGTTGTCCTGGCAAATGACAGAAAAATTTCTTAGCTGAAGGTCTTTCAGGAGCAGTGTTTTGGAAGGCGCTATTTTGCATAACTACAGATTGTTCATGTCTGGCTAAATAGTAGTTATGTAAACCTTTTAGGAGAATAACCAATTCAAGGAGTTACAGAATTACAGCACGGTTGAGGTGGGAAGTGACCTCTGGAGGTCATCTGGTCCAAGCAGGGCCACTTACAGCCAGTTGCCCAGGACCATGTCCAGGCGGCTTTTGAGTACCTCCAGAAACGGAGACTAACACCTTTCTGGGCAACCTGTGTCACTGTTCGGCCACCCTCACAGTGAAAAAGTGTTTCCTGATATTCAGAGGAAAGCTCCTGTGTTTCAGTTTGTGCCCACTGCCTCTGGTCCTCTTACTGGGTACCACAGAAAAGAGCCTGGCTCCATCTTCTGTGAACCATCCCTTCAGGTATTTATACACATTGAGAAAACACACCCTCCCCACCAAGTCTGCTCTCCTGCAGGCTGAACAGTACCTCAATCATCCCTTGAAAGATGCTCCAGTCCCTTAATCTTCTTTGTGGCCCTTCGCTGGACTCTCTCTGCTATGTCCATGTCTCTCTTGTACTGGGGAGCCCAGAACTGGACACAGCACTCCAGGTGTGGCCTCACAAGCACTGAATAAAGGGGAAGGATCACATACCTCCACCTGATGCCAGTTCTTTTCTGAACGCAGCCTAGGATACCATTAGCTTTCTTTGCTGCAAGGGCATACTGCTGGATCATGTTCAACTTGGTGTTCATCTGGACCCCTGGATCTTCTTCTTCAAAGCTGTGTTCTAGCTGGGTGGCCCCAGCATGTATTGGTGTATGGTGTCATTCCTCCCCAGGTGCAGGACTTTGTAATTCCCCTTGTTGAACTTCATGAGATTCCTGCCTGCCTATTTCTCCAGCCTGTCAAGGTCCCTCTGGATGGCAGCACAACCACCTGGCCTACCAGCCACTCCTCCCAACTTTGTGTCATCAGCAAAATTGCTGAGGGTAAACTCTGTGCCATCATCCAGATCATTAACTAAGATGTTAGACAGGACTGGACTCAGTATTGGCCCCTGGGGTACACCACTAGTTACCAGCCTCTAACTAGACTTTGTTCCCTTGACCACCACCCTCTGGGCCTGTCCCTTCAGCCAGTTTTCAATCCACCTCACTGCTCATCAAGCCTATACATCAACAGCTTCTCTATAATGATCTTCTTACAGGATGCATTGTCAAAGTCCTTACTGATGTCCAAGTAGAAAATATCTGCTGCTCTCCCCTTATCTACCAGGCCAGCCATTAATTCCACTCATACATACCAGCATCAGAAAAATACGTTGGTACACTTGAACTTTGTTTCATTTCATAGGTGGAGATGAAAAAAGCAAAGCAAAACAGCATACAGGTAGTCTCCCATAAGCATATTAAGAGGGAAGAGCCCTGATCTGCAAAAGTGAGATTGGTGATAATTGATGCAAGTGATAGTCTTTCAAACTACAATTAGAACTGTACCTTAAGGAAGTATGGTGACTATATTTATGAAGCAAGCCTGGGTTTAAGTTGTTTGGGCTTGTTGTTTTTTTTGTTTGGTTTGTTGGTGGTTTTTTTTTTAATATTTGAGGGCATCTATACAGTATCAGTAGGAATTAATGGATACAAGGCAGTGGAATGGATTTGCTCCCCAGCTGTGAGTCTGTTTCAGAAAAAGTACATATTTCTGAAAAAAATTATAGTAAGGTAATATGGAAAGACGGAGAGAAAAAGATTTTGTTCTCCATTATGAAGTAGTCATGACAGTTTTGTTTTCAGTGATTAGAAAGCCAATAACACAAATGTCTTGCAGCCCGAGAACAACTTCTAGTTGGCCACAATGATAGAACATGGGCATGGATGACTAGCAACATACCTACCGCCTACACATCAGCAGGGGACAAAGCACTGAAGAGAAAAGAAAAGGATGTTTTTTCTACTTCTCAACTTTCTAATCATCCAAACATCCCATTAGGAAACCACATTTATGTTTATCAGTTTTTGCCTGCTCCACGCCATGTCTTTGATCCCACATCTTGGATAACTCAGTGTTTGAAGGTGAAGTCTAGAAAGTCAATGAGTTTCTCCTGATTAAAAGACAATGAGGATCTGACTTCAAAGTTCCATGCAAACAAAATGAATGGAGTCACTGTGCAAGGCGACTGCCACCATGCTGGGCTTATGATTCCAGCAGCTACTTTCAATATTAAGGAGGAGGAAACAGGATGACAGAGGCCTTTCTGTACATACCAGAGAGACACTTCGAGCCTTTTGTTAACATTCAGAAGAGCTTCTCTATGGGCTGCAGAGAGAACAAACAGGAATAGTATTATTTCTGTTGCAGCTACATCAGTTGCTGATGATGACAGTGATACAGGAAAAGTGGAGTGACCTTACCTCCTCTGCCTTCTGCTCATCAGCAGTATAAAGGCCTAGAAAGACAGAGGAAAACATGAGAAGTCACATCACTACATTCAGATCCAAAGAAAAAAAAATGTACCATTTTGGTATATGTCCCATTAGACAAACATTTATTAGCTACTATTTATATGCATTGTATCTGAGTTGTAGTATGCTAAAATATGTCAGCAAATATGAACACATTTACTATTCCAATTAGTTTCTGTGCCTCCCCTGGAAGATACTAATTCAAGATCTAGTAACAAAAATGGGATAAACCATTCTTTTGTTGAAAGGTTGATGAACCAAACCAGTACAAAGTTGATTAAAAATAAGTAGAAATCACTGCTTTCTAGTCTGGCATTTTGGCTAACTCTATGGGACACTGAACACCCAGCTTACAATCTTTTTAGCCCCAAGCAGAAGACATGAGAGAGAAAATCCCCAGCAGGGAGTAATGTAACGTGACCTCATTGGGGCCTTCCTACAGAGATAATAACACAAGTTTTTGATCATGACATGGCACCCTGCAAATATATGAGTTAGCTAGGATCCGCTAAAAATTTTATGTGTATGAGTGAGGCTTTTTTAGCTACAGAAGTGCCAATATTGTAAGGAGTTGTTGTTGCAATACTGGTGAGAGAATTGTATATTTACTTGATCCCTGTAATTTAAAACCTAGGCACAAAAAAAAAAAAAAAAAAAAGAAAAGAAAAGAAACCAAACCACTTTGAATCCTGGAGCTGCTTTTAAAGGAAGAAATAACAATTTAGCACCCAAATGTCACTGAAAAGCAAAGTAAGTTTGGCACCCAGGTCTGACGAGGCTAAATGTTTACATGCAGTTACATGCTTTTTTAATTGCAGAGAAACAGGAAGAATCATAGATGAGACTGAATCACAAATTAAATACCACAAGACTAATTTGCTCCATCTAGAGATTTTGTTTTACACTAAACAAACATCTTATATGATTTGTCTGTTTTCAGATGAAGAGTGTACAGTGAATGTGCCAGTTTAATAGTATGATGTTCCTAAGGTACTCATACCCTTGGGAGCAATGCTGCAAACTATACACCGTATTCTTCAACTCTGACACAGAGGGATGGCCAGAGAGCTCAAAACAGCGTGGCTGGGTCAGCACAGTTACCCACCCTGCCTCTCACCCCACACTGCAGCCTTACCCTCCCTGGTGTGCCACAGCAGCTGCTGTATCTAACTGCTCTGTAAACCAGATCACTCAAATGCTTGGGGTTAAAAGCAACCCTGAAAAGTAACAGCAAAACAACTTCAGTGACCTAGCTCACTGGTTCAGCTCTCGTCGAGCTGTGTCAGCACAGCTGGGGGAGTTGGGACAGTGAACTGCAATGCAGTCTTCAGCACTTCCCAATAATCCTCCCCAAATGTAACATGCAATTACACCTTCCTTAGCCTCTGCAGCCCCAGAAGCTGTATACCTGCTACCAAGAATCCCACAAATAAGGCGGCTGTGTTTTGGCAATACAGTGTATTTGGCTTCAGAGTTCATCATAGCTCTTGGATGCAGAGTGGATTGGGTATTAACTCATTCTGCCACTTGTGATGTGAATTTTACCAGTTGGCTGTATCAGCAATTGTCTGTTGCCCTATAGCCAATATGCAGCTGCTGTACAATACACCATCATCCATTACTGTGAATCTGTGCTTTAGTTCAACAGCAACAAAAAAATGCAACTGTGAGCCTGTTCTTGATGCAGGCCAGATGCCCGTTGTGCTGCGATCCAGCTGTACAGACCCACTGCTCGGGAATGCAGAATCAGGGGCTGGGCAATGCCGGTGTGGGGGCAGCCTCGCCCCCTCCCCGTGCCTCAGCCTGGCGTGCCCGAGCCCTTGGGCCAGCAGTGGCCACGCTGCAAGACGGGCACACATGAGGAGCCAGCAACATCCACTTGACATCACGTCAGCTCAGCCACAGGAGCTCTCAGTACTGCTATGTTAATAGATACATTGTCGTGCAAGTGTAGGAAATTGTTTTCGTCCCACTCTAAAGGCGTTTTTCTTTATAAATTTGGCTGCCACGTAACAGAGTGAAAGCAGTGACGGATTGCTTCCTAACCGGCAGCTGGCACAACCAGCAAAGGCCAACTGCAATAGCCTTCTTGAGGCGGGAGAGCTGGTGTGCTCTGCCACTCCAAAAGCCGTACTGGGAGAGGAACTTCTCCATAAAAGGGAACACTGCAGCTCCAGGGATTTGCAGGGAGATGTTGTAACACTCCTGGAGCTGCTTCTGCGACAGTCCATTCCCAGTTTCAAAGCAATCCTGGTCACTACCAGAACAGCCCAGCCTGAGATAACTGGTTCAGAAGTAATGGGACAAACCCCTCCACAGTTCTTAGGTGATTTTGTGACATAGCCTGCGCTGCAGGGAGATTACTTTGCACATTCAGAAACAACCACTGAATACTGCAGTAGTATCCACCTCCTTAACTGATGTGGAACCTTCGTACATGTTACTTTTCATTTCAGCATTTTGGATCCCTGAATAGAGCTCACCTGTCTTCTACTATAATATTTCCGATCCTTTCTTTTGCTGTTGACTATGCCTCTGCTCCTTGCAGATTGCAAAGAGGAGAAATACCTAGCCAGTTTTACTCTTGCAAAGTACCCAAGAAAAGAAATGGAAGTATCCTGTAAATCCCAAACCAAGCCAGCATAAGCTAGTGAGTGCAAAAAGGAGAAAAAAAAAATGTAATTTTCTAGAGATAAAATGCAAAGATAAGAAAGGATCCTGTGTGCTTTCTCACCTCCTTATGCACATAAGAGATTCATTGCAGCCTTTAATTGCTGGTGGAGGTGGAGAAAATAGAAGGGTTGAAGAAGAGTGCCAGGGAAAAAAATAATGGAAACTTGACCAGTGACAGGAGCTGATTACTGTTGGCAGACTGTATAGGTTTCAAATTCATGCTGTGACTTAGGAAATAAGTCCTGGCTGGGGATGCATTTTTCTGGAACATCCCTAAGGAATATCTATCAGTGATTCATCTAAGCAGCCACTGGATATCATTACCGCTCTACCAAAAATGAAGATAAAATAACATTCTGGAAGAAATAAAAGAAACAAGTGCCCCAGATTTTCTCTCAAACTGTAGCAGAGATCACAAGGGTGGGTAAAGAAAGGAGGGGGGAAGTAAGAGAGGGCTGAACTTTTCATCTGCATGTCCTCAGTTTGCCTTTAAGCTGTGCACATTTAGTTTACTCTTGTCAGCAGCTACCACCGCTGCACTTTGTAGCTCTCAAAGAAAGAGATAATTGCCTTTTTTTCCAGTCACATGCTTACTAATACAGAACTTTATTTCTTTTTCCCCCAGCCCTACACAGTAGGACCTCCATCCCTCAAAAAAGCATAAGCTTTGCTAGAGATGCTAATGCACTATCCAAAGCAAATACAATGCGCAGGATCTGACAGGTTCACATTTTGAAGTCCCTTTTGAACTCAGAATTTATCTCTTTTTTTGTCAGATGAACAGTGGCCAATTATAAATTATCGTTTTTTCCTAAGGCCCCACCCCAGCAGCTCCTATGGGTTATGTTCCTATCAGGTGTGTGTTATAGTAGGCTGGGTTTATGTCTGCAAATAGTTGTTGGGTATTTTCCCTACTGTGGTGTTTAGCTAATGTGTAACTAATCATATGGGAGAAAATAGAAAAGGGAATTAATTCTAGCCAGAAAGAGCCTCATAAACTTTTTTTTTTTTTTTTGGAGTCAAAGACATGCCAAGAAACCTATTTTTATCCACAGCATCAGATACTCAGCTGGACCTCTAACAACAGTTCACTAATTTACATCAGATGCCCCATAGGGTCTATTTGATTTGCAAGTTTAAATAGGAGATTGTTATCGAAATCACTGTTCTTATATATAAATATATAGCTGATCCAAAGAGAATGTAACTCTCTACCACAAACCAAATACAGCCTAGATTCTCTGAACCTTGTAGGAATTAATTACAAGAATTACACTTTGGATCTTTTAAAGTAAGAGATAATTGCCTCTTTTTCTGTCATGGGCTTACTAATACAGAACTTTAGTTTTTCCCAATCCTCCACAGTGGGACCTCCATAAGTCAAAGTAATGTAAACTGTGTGAGAGATACTAATGGTAAGCACTACAAAAATATTCAAATGGGCTATATAGTATTTCAAGTGTGAAAAAAGCCTGTGGGTTCAGGAAATATTTCTTCACATGTAAACAGGATTTTTTAACTCTTCATAGTCCACCAGGAGGCTTCTGCAGTGCTAATCCCCATATCACCTCAAGCTCTGATTCAATGAAGATGTTATAGTCATTGGAGCCTTGGGGGGACTACTCAGTTGCCCAAAGTTCTGTCTGTTTCTAATTAACTTGCAGAGCTACAACCTAGGTCAATAAACTAACACTTCCAACAGGAATCCCAAAGCAGTTACTGTCTTCCCCGGTTTTATCACCGGTGCTTGTTACTGTACTTATTTCTATTCAACATCAAGACAGTCTTTTCTCACAAAAGCCCACTTGATGCACTCAAATTCCTGCTGAAATGTTTCCCACCCTGCTAGAGGGCCCACTGAACAAGAGATTAGGGGGAGCAAGTAGAGGATATTTAGCTCTCTTCTCTTCAGCACAGTCCCTATTAACAGGAACTAGGTATATCCCACAGCGTTACAGCTCCTAAAATAGCTACAGGAAGAGGAGACAGTGAAGCGCAGAAGCCAGTGTGTTAATTCTCCTGTGAATTACTATCAGTTTGCCACTAATTGAGAAAGTAAACAAAAAAGATCCTGACAATATGGCCTTTTCTAGTGGGGGCTATTCTTATTAAGTGCAAAATAAAAGGTTGCCACTTCTGACTGGAAATCCTTTACAGCGGAGAAAATGTTTCTTTTAATTTAAGGAAAAAAGACCCCAAATTAAATGAATACCAGGCTCAGTAACCAGGTACATTATGAAATTTCAGTATTTCCTTTGCAATTCATGGCAACCTTCAGTGAGCTGCCGCATCCTTAGGGACTGTGCTGCTAATGTCACACACGTGTAGTTGTGCAGCTCCTTATGAAGGGAGTCATAATAATTTCTGCTAAGAATTTGGCTCCTGGTTTCTACAAGTTCCATGAAAGGGCCAGGGCTTGGGGGATAGAGGGTGAAGGATGACTGGGCAACCATGTATGTAACCCTTAAAGATCAGGATGAGGGCTTACAAGCAACCAGCATGGAAGCAGATGAGCTGGAACTTTTAAAAAAGCTATAGCCGCCTAGGAAAAGTATATGTATTTACAACCACTGCACAGGCTTTCCTACCCTTTCAGTTGCAATCACATTCCCATTTGAAATTTAAACATCCACTTAAATTCAAAATACCCCTGTCTTCTCAAGTTGCAGACTTATGTGTCACTTTCCTACAGTAACGCAACTTTAGCATCCACAAGATGTAGGGACAAGGAAGTTATTAAAATGTTCTGGTCACTGGACTCCAAAAACCAGGATCACAAAGAGGTCTCTAATGACTAGTCCACCTGGCAGCTTTAAAGCCAGGCACAAGGAACTGCAATTTCCACTCTTCAGATGAAGGAGTTTGTGAAGAAGCAGATGAGACGAATTCCAAAAAGAAGAAGGAAAGAAAAAAAATAAGACATATCGTGGGGAAGAATAAAACAGCCCACATGTAATTTCATCAAGTACTTTGCTAGGCCCTTGCCTTCAGCCACACATAGGAACATCAAGTTATATTGCTTAGATAAAGCAAGTGGCATACAGAAAACCCACGAAGCTGTGGTGTAAAGGGTGTTTGTTTCCTCTGGGATGACAGTATCAGTTGGCAAGTAGAAAGGCAGCAGCAGATTTGCTGATTAGCTCAAGTAAATGCTAATACAAAACTCTAGCTCACTTTGCAAATTCTGTATATAGCTAGAGAAGTATCTTCTGCAAATGTCCTGGGGACTTCTCATCATTTTTATCACTACACTGCTATATAATTTCTCCTGAAAAGGGAATGTATCTTTTAACGTGTAATATGACACTACATTTTTGCCAATGACATAACCATTTAAGAAGTTTCCCCCAACCACCACTCTCCTGCACATATACAGAGATGCAGTAGTTCACCATTCCCCCAGATTTAGCACTACAACACGTGACTCAAATGATCCTAGTTACAAAACTAACTTTGGCAACAGTCATTTTTAAACACATCAATTTCTGTGACCAGGTTACAGCACATCCCACAGATGATTTCAATGACAAACCTCTGGAGAGAGGTGAGCTGGGGCAGAGGTGGGAGTGACTAGCCCACGGGTAGAGGAGGGGAAAATGCCTTAACCTGCTTTGTTAAGAAAAATGCAATGTGCATTTGCAACCTTAGTGTGTGTGTTGCAGAATTCAAACCTGGTGTAACCCCATTGATTATTACAGCCATGCAAGGAATGTACTTGGGAATATACGAATCAAAAAGTGGAGGAGGTGGAGGAAAGCAAAGCACCATGTTTTAGAAAACTACCCAAAAATGTTCTACTATTCCTTGTGTAGATGACCTAACCTAACACACACACAGAGGTATATACATCAGTAGTATTATCAGGAGAGATGAAGATTTGGACTAAGTCATAATCCTGAGACAGGGGAGCTAATCAGCCAGGGGGAAGGAGTGACCTGTGGTTCTTAGCAATACTTATCTGAGAAATGAGAAAGATATGCCTCGGTGGAAACCTTTGGTAGGAACCAGACGTGGCAGCCACTGTGAAGAGGAGGATAACACACTGGTGTGAGCTAGTGGAGTAGGAATCGGGTCTGGATTTTATCCCCAGATCTAAACCAACCTGCTGTGTGAAGCTTAACACCCTTCACCTCTTCATTTTCCTTTTCAGCATTTCCCTTACAGCTCTATTTAGGTGACAAACCCTCTGGGCCAGGAAGTCTGTGAGCTGATGTGTGTGTGTGTATGCACTGCTGGAAAATACACTGTGATTTTTATATATTAAGTATTCGCATGACTTTTTTAGTACTTTTCCTCCCATTGTACTAGATGCTGTGCAAGCAGAGGCCGAAAAGACAGTCAATTCTCCAGAGGTTATTAAAATATAAAGTATGTCCATGACAGACTTACAAGCAAGTTACTACTGCACACTTATAGGCTCTCTTAGCCAGCAACAAATGGAAGGTAAATCTTTTTAGCCTGGTCCACAGTGAAAGGGGATTGACGAAGTCAAATTACATAGTGTTCTCTACCACCTGAGAGTACACACAGACAGTTACTGTGGCTCAGACAGTGAGGAGTAACTGGTTAAACCATGGTAACTTACACAGAAGGTTCGAGCCTTAAGAGAGAATTGATGGATAAAAACAGACAGGGGACTGGTAAGAACATTAGCTTCACACAATTAAGTAATATCTTAATTTCATGTCTAAAGTGGGGCATTTTGATAGCAAATGCAACCTTATAGAAGAGCTCTGAGGGTTCTGCAATTAATTAAAGGGATTTTTTTTCAGAAAATGAAGCGTTTCTTGAAAAATATTTAGGCACATTTTGTAAAATATTCCCAAGGGACCCAAATTTTTGACACAGCTAGCAAAATGGTATTGCATTCTCATTTTACAGCAATAGCATTGCATGTGGAAAGGACTAACATCTACAGATTCTGACTGGTGCCCATGACTAACAACTCCTACAGCGGCAGCAGCAGAGGATCACTGATAACATTTCTTATCAGTTACATGGAAGCTATCAAAATTTTGACTGTAGCCAAATGACTTACAGTGAAATTTGGTCATGAACTGATTTTATTGTGTAATGATTATTCAGCTAGAGGGATAGAATCTGATTTTCCATTTGCTTCTATCCCATGTGTGCAGATGTGTGCTGGCTCCTGACTTATCCTAATGATGTAAGCTTTTGGTTTTAAAGACCATTTTAGTTGTGATGTGTTTGTTCTCTATGGTGTTTCAAATGGAAGATGTTTCTGTCCTTTCAGGCCTCTTCTATGGCCATTAGAAGTGCTATCTGCTTGTAGGAGTGCTGATGAAAGGGGTTATAACTTCATGTACCTATTGAGGTAATGAAACTCCCAGGGCATTAGCTGCTATTTACCTGTCTTATTTGTTATGCTGACATTTTTATGCTTCTGTCAGGAATGATCAATCGGACATATTGGTAATGCAGAGGTGAAGGACCCCCTTACCATTTTTCTTACTAGCAGTTTCCTTGTAGTTTGCAATGAGTGAGGGGTGAACCCTGAAATGCAAAAGTTCAGTTCAGCTGAACATACCTAAACTAGATGTATGTGAAACTTAACCTGCCACCCTTTAGCTTCTTACTTTCACAACACAATTCTGTAATTTCTGGCTCCAGAAGCAACATGACAACAGCTGTTCTTGTGATATTTCAATACCACAGGAATTAGAAGAGGTAAAAAAAATTCAGAGGTGTATGACAGTTTTGAAAATATCTGTTTCAGTATGTATTTAACTCAAAATGAGACTGTTTTTGCCATCCCTAGGCAAAAAAAGACATGGACCAAGCAGCCGAGGAAAAACTGGGGGAGGGCCATGATGATCAGGATTATTCAATTCAGAAGTAATAACTAATTCTTAAAGAAAAATGGTGCTATTCAGAATAGTTAGAGGGACACAGAGCAGCAGAGGAATAGCTAACATAGTGGTTGACTGGAAAATTGAATTTAAAAATAAATTCTCGTCTTCAACCAGGGCAAGAAGACAGATGTTCCAGTTCATTAAGAGGAGCTACGCTATTAATGATTAAATGCAACCATTTCAAGGATAAACCAAAAATGTTATTACTGTTTTCTAATTACCTTCATTTCCTGACTTTCACCACTGAAATGGAGAAACTCAAACACCCAAGAAGCCATGAGACTGCAAGAATTTGCAGTTCCAGGTTCTGTATTGGGAGGTGGCTGAGAGGTTCAGACAGTAAGCTAAGAAAAACCAGGCAGATTTCATAATGTTTCCATGAAATCAGCAAGCTCTGATGCAAATTTTGCTTCTTTGTCCTTTTGTACCTCACAATGGGAATCTCTTTCACCTTAAAATGTCTATGAAATAGGCAGAAATGGAGTAGTTCCTCATGTGGCGTATGAAGCAACTAATCAAACCATCTCCTTTTCGTCATAGCTTCTAGAAGGGCCTAAAACATCTAACAAACTCAGATTAGAATAAGGCATTCAGATTTGCTGGAATAACCTCTTTCTCCAATTTTGGGGGCCTCACTGGAAGAGGAACATCAACAAAGAACAAAACTATTCAGAGAAGGGGAACAAATGTGCAATGCAGGGTTGCATGCAGTCACTGGGATCCATCTGGCAAGCCATCACTCCTCCAGTGGTCAAGGAGACCAGGGGTATGGACAGGAGAAGACTGGAAATTGGTTGGAGCTAACCTGTTTCTTTTGTATTTGCAACTGATTAGGACTAGGAAAACACAAGGGGTCAGGTTCAGCGCTATGAGAAGCATGCCTCACTTAAGGAATGGTAAATTGTGACATGTTATCTCAGCCCCTTAAAATTGCCTGACTAATCTTTGATCACTGCACATAGATCTACAGGACAGCGTTTAGAAACTTAGAAGACATTGCATTCAAGCTTGAGAAAGCCAATTTTTTTAATGAAAATAATTCTATTAGCAATAATAAATGAAAAATATGGTTAAAACTATCCAGGAGCTCATTATTTTCCTGATACTTAATATAGCACTGACACTGAAATTAAAAGGCTATAAATATAAAGCAAACAAAGAAGGAAAGACACATTCATGCTGTATGCAGTTCACCTGTGGAATTCATTATTACAGAAGGTCAGAAGTGTTAAACTGTGGATTTTGAAAGATCTGGATAGTGACCATGCATAGCATCCGTAATGATGTGTCACCAAGTTAATAATTTACTCTACCTCAAAAATTTTGGCATCAACTGATTTCCTACCAGGTTCAATATAATTTTTTTCCCTTCTGCCACAGTGATGCAAAACTGTAGTCATAGTCTTTTCTGGGATGTTTTCTGACTCCCTGCACTCAGCCTCCCCCACTGCCTCCCCCACCCCCCCACCCCCCAAAAAAAACCCAAAAAACAAAAGCAGAAAAGAGTGCAGAGACATTGTTACACTGAAGTTTCCCCTTTATTAATTCAGAATAAGGTCCCTCAACATTTCTGGAAAATAAGCAGGGCTGGGAAACCTCTGAAGTGCCTGATTCATGTGAGAGGTTATAAAGTGAGACCTTCAGATTGTTTCATAGATACTGCAGCTTGTAGTGAACCATAGGTGACTTTTCATCAGCTTCAGTTTTTTCTTCTTAGTCCTTAAATCTCACATAGGAATCTTCTACTGCTTGGAAATGGGATTTCTCCTGAATAGCTTAGAAAAAAACCATCACATATTCCCAGCTTGTGTTGTATTTCAGTTTTGTGCTGGTGGCTGAGATTCATGGGCATTTTGGTAACAGTCTGCAGGGTCTGGGCATTCCACAGAGCCAGAAGTTGCCACTTTGGAACTTTGTTCTGGTTAATTCAGTGCTGTGTCTGTCCATGGGCAGGAATACTTGCTTCAGACAACAGCCACAGACAAGACAGGTGTGAGACAGTGTGTTTTACTTGGAGTACTCATCCTGATTTCCAAATATTAGATTGGTCCAAGAGCTGAAAAAAAAGTTTTATCTCCTTTCTAATCTTAGGTACACTCATAAACATTCAGTCTTTCTTTGAATCTTCTTAAATTCTCCACCTCATGACAGGGAAGCTGACTTCAACTAGTGCTAATCTTGATTAATTTTCACAATCTTAGCTGAGCCTTTCACTGTCAGGTACAGGACACTTCATGGGCTAATGACGTGATCTAGTCTGGGAATTCTAATATCATTATAGCTGTCAACAGAAGAGAGTTGAGGAGGAAGAGCACTATCTTGACAGTGCTGCTCAAAAAAGAAAAAAGTTTTTGTCATACAGCTATACACATAAAATTATCAACCAAAATTTCACATAATTAATGAAAAGATAAAAATCTCATGCACATGCTTTGG
Source organism: Falco rusticolus (assembly GCF_015220075.1). Lineage (NCBI taxonomy): Eukaryota > Metazoa > Chordata > Aves > Falconiformes > Falconidae > Falco > Falco rusticolus. The sequence goes on from NC_051189.1 coordinate 88,525,722, forward strand.
AGAACACAACAGTTCCTGTACTAACTCTTCATTTTTGACAAAAATATAGAAGTCCATCTTGGACATAAATAACCTTGTCCTGTCTAGGGAATTAATGGGAAAAAAAAAAAAAAAAAGAAAAAATAAGCAGTTTATTAAAGCTAACCAGAATGCAACACATCCAGGAATGAATAATGCCCAAGGAGACCTCAGGGTCAGAGTGAGCAGTGAATCAGACATTGACAATACAATATGGCAGGGAAAAAGAAAGCCTTCAAATGTGGTCTGTCATAAAGGAGAGATAAACTGTGTCCAGAAGGCTCTCGTGGGAATGCTCTGCAAACACTCACTGAGCTCCTGACCTGTCATTGCCAAAAAAAATATAAATAAATAACTAAATAAAATAAGGAACTAGAAGTTCAAGGAAGAGCAATCAGAATGATCTGCAGACAGGAAAAACTCAGCTGTGTGGGAAGACAAAGCTGGCTGGACAATACCAGTTGTACCTAAGTGGCTTTTCTGGGTGATATGCCTAAGCAGAGCTCACAAACATTTAGAAAGCAGAATCCAGCCTCTTTACACTGCTTTGGCTTTTGCAGGTATCATACAGAGTCCTTAAAAGCCCAATGTTGTGCTGAAGAAGTACTCTGTCAACACCGTGACTGTAGGGAATAACTTGAAGGCTTCCTTAAGGAGCCCAGTACCAGTTTCAGGGATAAAAGCTACGCTGAGTACCAGTTTCAGGGATAACAGCTATGCTGTGGAGGTGGTGCTGCAGTACTGTAGAAATTACAGAACAAGCAGCAGGACTGTTACCTGAACTTCTGGTGCTAAGAGTATTTAAATTATACTAAAAGCCTTGAAACGGTCCAGAAACAGGCAGACACAAAGGTGGCTTAGAGCCAGAACAGACCCATTCTTAAGGCATCAGCAACGAGAAATTGTGAGAGGTGGGTAGGAGAAAGGGAAGACAAGAAAAAGGGGGGGTGGGGGGAATCACTTAAGATTGACTAGTGGGAAAAAAAAATACATTATAAAGGTCAAACTTAAGACTGGAGATGTGAGAGGAATGGTAGAAAGCTTCGCTCCTTGCAACATTTGCCATGAATCTTAAAGGGACACTGCGCAGCTGAATTGGAGTGGACTCTTGGGTAAATAATAAACTGGCAGGCAATTTTCATCCTGCCGTTTAATATTGAGATTAAAACACCTAAAGCCTTATTTCAGGCTAGACTTAGGGAAGGGGGCTGTACAACATGCATGTGTGCAGAGGGGCTCCACGAGCCCCACGGCAAAAGCCGAAATTTCAGTTCATTCTGCATTAAGGTTAGTCATAACCTCGTGAGTGGGGAGCCCCTGGGAAGGAGGGGGAGGGGGGGGCGAGCAAGGCCAGGCACCTGGAAAATCCTCCTCCGCTGCTTCCCATTCACACAGCCACAGCCACATGTGATCATCCCCACCAAGTATCATCTCCTTTAATAAATCACCGAATTTTTTGATTCACCAAGTCCAGGAACTTCCCGGGAAGTGTGGGAAAAGACCAGTCGAGCATCTCTGGTGTCAAGAGAAGGACTTAAAAAAGGGTTCCGAGGATGAGAAGCCTGAGAAAAGCCGCACAGCACAAACATGCAGTTCACCAGAGGAGCATGTCTCTCCCTCCTCTTTACCACCACCCCCACCCCCCACCCCCCCCCCCACACACACACCCCGCTTTTACTATCACCACCAAACGCTTGGGAAGAAGCTGGCTGCTCTCCACCTCAAGCACGGCGCGGCCGCCGTGGGGAAGGGGGGCTCCGCCGCCCAGCCCTCCCCCTCTGCCCTCCCACCGCATTCACTTGCAGATCCCTGCCCGCCCGCCGGAGCCCGCACCGCTCCGCGCCCGCCCCGCGCCCGCCCCGCACCTCCCCGTCCCCAGTGCGGCAGCTCCGGCGGCTCCAGCAGCCGCAGCGCCGGCGCCAGGAGCGCGTGTGCGTGTGCCCGGGTGTGTGTGAGTGTGCGTGTGAGCGCCTGCCGGGGAGGCGAGCAGGGAGGGAGGAGTTTGGCTCCCCCCTCCTTCCCTTCCCCCCCCCCCCTTTTTTTTTTTTTTTTTTATTAATCAGGAGCAGTGAATGGAAACCAATCAGCTGGAGAGCCCCCTCGGCTCGGGCTGCTGCATGCGGGAGTTAAAAAGTGCTGCTGCCCGAGCGGGAGCCCCAGTGCGCGGCGGGCGGGCTGAGCGGCGGGCCGAGGGGCAGGAGCTGCGCTGCCGCCGCGCCGACCCGGGCCAGGCTCGGCCCCGCCGTCCCTGCGTGCCGGTAAGGAGATGCGGCTTTGCGCTTCTTTGGGAACAAGTTTCAACTGTCACCAGGCTCCTGCCTCCTTCCTTTTTTTTTTAACTTCTTTTTGCCGGGCTTACTGGGAATGCTAATTAAGGGAGGGGGGGGCGGGGAGGGGGAGGGGGGCAAGCACTTATTTTGCGAAGTTGGCTTGCGGAGGGCTCCGCATCCCACCGCCACGCCGGGGAGCCCCCCCTGCGGCTCCGCGCCGTGCCCGCCGGCTCAGGGGCGTGTGGGGACCACGTTTGCTGTCATTTTCAGTCAGGCGAAAGGATGCGGCGTTTTCCTGGGAATTGTTACCGCCAGCGAGACACTTCGGTCGAGGGGAGGTGGTGAGAGAGCGAGGTGAGGGTCGTGTGTGTTTGGAAGGGAATAATAATAATAACAACAACAAAAGGAGAAGCGTGATGAATAACTAGAAAATAATAGTAATAAAATCTGTCTCGGGGTCTTCACGCTGCCTAGTTGCTGTGAAACGGATACAGGACAAACCCCTTCGGATCATGAGCAAAATCCGAGGCGAAGTGCCGAGCTGCATGTAGAGCACAGTTGAAATGAGGCGCTTCCTCAGCGAAAAAAGGGGGCAGAGGGGGCAGATCTGGGGACGCTGCAGGAATTGACAAATGTGAAATCTTTTATTTGATAAAAGAATGGGTTGGGGAGTGATGGAGGTGGTGGAAGAAAAGGGGGTAGGCGTGAAGGCGTTTTACAGGAGAGAAGTTGGATAATTGCGGAAAGAAAGTGCTGAATTCGGTTATGTTGTAAATGTTTCTAAGGAGCTGCTAACATAGTTTGTATGTCAGATAGATTGAACTACTTAGATATTCACGTGTATATGACACCTAAATGCAAACACCTAAACAGGGAATCAAATACACAGTATGTATACTATATATATGTATTCTTACTCAAAAGGTTGAGTCAAGAGATAAGCAATAACAGTAGAGGTCAATGGCAGTGGAAAGAAGTCTTGTCACTGCTGCAATAAAATCCATATTTTACAGAGAGTTAAATGCAGTACTTTGTAAGTGCAAGTGGATGGTCACCTAAGTAACTCCTGATGACATTCAAGGATCAAGAACTTTAATGACCGAAATTACTCCCAGCGCGATGGCACAGCTGCTACTTTTATACAAATCAGGAAGATGGGGCACATTTTTCCTTGTATTTGTGTATGGTGTGGGATTTTGAAGTTCTGTTCACACTGCATGGGAGATTGTGTAGCAAAAATTACTTACAGAGTGTAAGGTCAGTCCTTTCTCCAAACTTATGATTTTTCTAGTACAGCTGGAATAGAGAATAAATACAGTTGTTTCTGTTCAGGAATCTGCGATGATGGTACATACATCCTACATGGTACATGCATCCTACATGTGTACTTCATGAGCTGTGTGCATGAACATATGCGCAAGGAGAACACTACAAACAAGAGCAAGGTTATTTCTGTTCCCTTTTTTCATAGGACCATATGTAATAGCACCCTGAAAACAACATAATTCCAAGGGAATAAAATTGCTTGAACATGCAGACCTCTTTGGTTTTAATCAAAATAAACATAACTCTCCCAGTCAAGATAATGGCTTATCTCATGTATTTGCTGGGCTGAAATCTCTATTATGCAGTCAGTTCTGTGCAAAAGTGCTTGCATATTACTTAAAGCATTCTATAAAATTGATTAACATCTGTTCCTGAGCAATATAATGCTATGGGTAATGGTGCATCCCTATTCATTTCTTTTTTTCTAATTCCTGTTTAAAGACAGTAAGTTTGCATGTCACAGGAGAGTCAGGGAGGGCTTGGAGGCTTATGATCAAGATCAAGTAGATTTCTTTATCATGGATATATACAGTTTTAAAGGCCTGGCAGCAATGACACAATTGGATAGCTCCTTTAAACAGCCCAAACATGCTAATAAAGACTGCAGGGCTGAATCCCTTTTTCCTCTCCTCAGATGTTATCTGACACAGCACCAGTAAATATATAATCTCATATGCTTCTGGCTTTCAGCTGCACCATAATCTTTCTGGACATATTTCTAGTGGCTTGCAGTTGACTTTTGAGCTGGGGGAGGGAGGGGGAAAGCAGCCAGTCTTTTCAGAATAACGTAATCAGAGGCAGCAATACATATTTTATTTTTTTTCCCCCAGGGGAAATGGCATTGATTCAGTCCTGTTGTAGTCCTCTGCAATTATCCTTTGCAGCCATTTAAGGAACTGGGGTCCCCATAGGGAATTAATAGTCCCTCTAGGTATTTTAGTTTTCACACCAGTTCTTGCATACCTCCATGCCCGCACTCCAAAGATTACATTTATAGACATGGTCATAATTTTCAAACCAAGTTGTTCAGCTAGGAATATGCGTCTTAACTTCTAATTCTTCCCTCCCTCCCTCCCTGCTTTGTACAGCTCTCCCATGCAAACAGTAACCTGCCGTTCACGGCAGCCTTCCCTTTCATAAAGTTTGCATTTTGCCATCTGCTGTTTCAATAATATTTAGTTGAGAGACTTCCTTGAAAGCAAAACACACACATTAAATGTTGTGGGGTTTTTTTTTCCCCTCCTTTCTGCTGAAGATGTCAAAACTAATGCAAACTTGATAGAAGTTGTGAATATGCCTGTGTTCTCACCAGCTGAGATCCTGCCAGAGCATCTTCTCTCTACGAGCAATCCTCTACTCAAGGGCACACTGGGTTCCTTGGGCCAGGATCCTCTCTCCACTACACTATCCCCTCGGGTCTGCTACGTCATTTTTTCTTTGACTGAAGGTTTCAGCACACCGATCTGCTGCTTGTTAATAGAATCCTACAGTGTTTTGGGGTTTGGAAGGAATCGGTATTGGGGTTTCCAGTGGATGCCTGTGTGCTATGTAGTGGTCAAGCACATCTAGAGGGCAACGAGATTTATCTGTTAATACATGAAATGGTGGTCTCCATCTCTTGCTTAACTGAACTTTTTAGCATGCTGTCTGCCCTTTGTTGACTTCTTTTAAACTACCTTCCCTTTCTAGTGCAATCTTGTAGCATTATGGCTCAAGATGGGCAGGAAATTGCTTATGGATCTCCTTGGAAATGGTGGCTAATTACTAAAATGAAAGGTAGCTGAAATCTATAAAAACAAGTGGGTAGACTCCGTTGGAAACAGCAGGCCCCACTGTGATGGTGCCTCATCTTGCGTAATGGTTGCAGTTCCTCTAGTGGCTCAGCTGCAATTATACCAGAATAAAGTAGAGTCGGTTTTCAGTATCTTTTGATTATCATAAGCATGTGGGAAATGCCATTAGAGGGGCTGTACCTTGGAAGCTGGTTGTTAGGGAGACTTCTTCATTAACCCCTTAAAGACCTGGTTAGCTGCAGTAACTTCCCATTTTTTCCAAGGCTTTGCATTGTTTGGGGTTTGCTTCTTTTTTCCGAATAATTACTCAGGTTCACAACTCTCAGAAACAGGACTGATAAACTTAGTTGTGATTATCCTGACTGCCATATGGGGCCAAATTTAGGACCTTTTCAACATAAACCTTTAAAGTGAATCCCCTGTCCTGCCCATGAAGTGAACAGCTTTGTGTGCCACTGAACCAAATCTCTTCTGCTGACTCTATGCAGGATTTAACTTTTGCAGTATAAACACAGTTCTCAAGTTTAAATGTGGTCTGGCTGAAATAAAAATCCAGTGCTAGCTGGTTTGCTCATGCTGCTTGCTTAGTCATGGCAGCTCTTTCCAAGGAGACTGGAGAAACTGGGCTCTGTGAGGAGGGAGATGTTACAACATCCTGCCTTGTTTCATTTGGGATGGGGAGAGATGAGATGTTGAGGGAATGTTTAGAGTGATTAAACCCAGCTGTTATCTGTATTGCCTAACAAAAGGTACCGGGGAGATTATTAGTCCCTGTCTGAGCTTTAAAAACACTCTTGCAGGATGCATAATTAATGCAAAATATCAGCAGAAAAAAGTCATTCGCTCTGTGTTGTGAGCGACACTGCAGTGGAACTAGGTGCAGAAAGTCCTGGATAAAAGCATTTTTAAACTTTGACTACTTCTTTTCACATCCATTTGGGTTTTTCTTGCTGTAAATCTCAGCCGAAGAGCTTTTCTCTCATTCTTCCTCAGTGATTGGCTGATATCTGTTGGGAGTCCATCCAGCCTTGGGTTCCTAAGCTTCTCCAGGGCACTGCTGTGTGTCCTAACCCTGATCACCCATCAGCGGCTTTCCCTCCCCATTTCAGGCAGCATTATCCCTCCTTGCACCCGTGACCATCTCCTGTACTTAAGGTGTGGCAGGTTGCCAACCGAAGAAAGTAGGATAACTGTAGTTCAGGACTGTTTAGAGTGCTGTGAATTAATGTTACTGATTGACACAACCAGTCTTGTGGAGCTGCTCACTCCTCGAGTATTTTCCTTTCAAACCAAAGCAGAAAAGACAGTTTTTCCTGCAGCTGCAACCCCCTTAGCAGTGGCGATGAGCAATGCTGATGAGGAAGGATAACTGCGTCTTTCTGGTGAGGGGAGCCTGCGAGCCCTGCCAGGATGGAAAAGGCACGTCTGGCATGGTGTCCTTCATGAGTTATGGTGTTGGACCTCTGAAAAGGAGTTTTAAGAGAAGAAGTGATTGCTTAACTGTGACAATGCCAGAGCACTTAATAGAACTGTGCTGAAACATCCAAGATTACACTGATACCACATTGTCTTTCTTCACACCCAGCCACAAGACACCCTCTCCATGCTCTTTTCTCTTTGCCAGGCACACAGACAAAAGAGCATATACATTTCCATCTGGTCACATTCAGGAACAGTGCCAACCTTGCTATGTTTTAAGTAACCTGTTCAATAATGGCTTTATTCTGGCATTGCGGGCAAATGCTTTATGGATTAATTAGCATTTCTTGTCAGGATATACATATGTATTTATATATAGTCAGAAAGTGCTTAGTTCTAGCCAGAATGTGACTATTAGATTTGGTTTGCAACATAAATACCCGTCATAACCCCTCAGCTCTTCCCACAGAAGAGAGCACTTTATGAATGAGATCGGCCCTGTACTATCTGGGTACCTTAATTCCTCTCAGCTAAACTAATTCCATTATCTTGCTGTAATGTTTACAGCTGCCTGCGAGATAATAGGTAGTGTATCCTTCCAGCATTCCCACTTTCTCATCTAATCACAGAGCCAGGGCAGGAGGACCTGGGAGAAGGGTCAGCAGGAATTGAAAATTAGCACAGAAATGAAGCACTAGTTGGGTTTCCCCAGGTACTGCAGGTGCATGCTTGCCTGGGTGTGAGGGCCTGCTCCCTAACTGCTGCATTTCAGTTGTCAGTTAATAGCTCCTATAAGCACAAAGGCTGCTTAATCAACACGATCATTAGTGTGTAGCTCCGCTTTGGTGTGAAGGGTAAAGCCAAACTCAAAGGAAATACTTGCCTCTGACGGTAACTCCTCTTTGTGTTCTTGGAGGTCATGGCATACAGACCTGTCCCGTGTGTGAGGCAGCGGGGTGGTGAGAGAACCACGTGTGCCTGTGGGTCCCAGCTGGGGCACCGACACCGTGCAGCATGGGGGACAGCCTCTGTACTGGCGTTCTCTAAGTGAGAGGGCTTTCCCTTGGGTGAAGGATATCCATGTGTCTTCCTCCCTCATTTCCCCCAGTTCCCACACATTAACAAGAATAATTAAAAGCACGGTTGCTTCTAGTTTTGCCCTAAGCATTCAGGTGAAATCTGTCTCCTCGCTGAATTGATTCTCTTTGAGTACCTGGTAGTTTGTAACTTTAGGGTGTCATTAGTTTGGCAATCATTATTTGACAAAAGCATCTTCATGGACAAAAAGAAAATGAAATAGCTTATAGTATCCTGCGAAAAAAAAATAAAATACAACCACACAAAACCCCACAAAAAAACCCCCACTATCATTGTGAGTGAGGTGCACTGTGGACATTTGGGAGCCCTGCTTCAAGTAAGGAACAAGGCATAGCTGATTGACATGAGACCTTCACTCAAAAGCTGTTCAAGTATTCCACAATGTCTAAAAAATATGTCTTCACCGCATCCCCCCCCCTGTGAGACTGGCCTGTATAATTGGCCTTGTTTTACAGCAGGGGGAAGCGAATCACAACGGAGGTGAGTGACTTGCCCAAGGTCACACAAGGAGGCCGTAGCACAGCAGGGATGCTGAACCAGGATCTTACAGCAAGTACAGCTTGCAGTCAACCCTCCTGCCTCTCCGCTGCTCACTTGTGTTGTTGGAGCTGATCAAAGAACGGATGGGGGAAAAAAAATCAGATTTGGGTCTCTTTTTTCATCCAAAAGCAAGCCAATTATTTTTCTCAAGGACTTCTTGCAGTCACTTTGACACTCTTTGCCCAAAGGATTTTCTGGATGCTTTTTGCTTGTTTGTTGAGCCACATTCTGCGTGGAGGGGAACGGGGAGGCTGGGTAGCTCCGGAGCCATCTGGGACAAGACTGAATATCTTATTCCCAGGAGAAAGGAATCTGAGCTGTCCCCAAGCAAGGTGGCAATGACCTTCCTCTCTGCGTTGGCCCAGTTGGACTGCCCAAAGAGGTTCTTTACCATTCCCTGCCATGTCTATTCCCACCTACTTACGCCTGTGGGAGAGAAGGGGATAAAAAAAAGTCTCATAAAAGGCTGCCTTTTCTTCACGCTGCTGCCCATCATTTAGGGCAGCCAGAGGTCACACCACGCTCTTGTTCTCGTCCATTCCTGTATGAATTAATTTCAAAGCACCACTGTTTTGTTTCTTGAATGAGAACATGACGTACACCAATACCCCTGCAATGGGTATTGATCCTGGTATAAATAAACAGAGAGAGTAGAAAAAGACACATTAAAAAGACTTATTAAATTTACAAGTTATATGACAGGCTTAGATCCAAGTAGTACCAGGTTCTGAGCTGTGTGCCACCTACTGTGCCCTAATGCTTTTGGAACTGGCCTCACAAACTGATGGCCACTACAAGAATTCAAGAGGGCCTGTTTCCTCATTTTCAGTGCGAAGAGTGCTCTGGCAGATCACAGAGCAGGAATATATAGAGTTAGAATCCCTTTCAGGGAGCAAATTCCTTTTGTGAAATTGGTACTCAATTTAGCTGTCACTGCTGAAAGGGAAAAAGATGCAGAAACAACTTTTAAGTCCACCAGCCACATCCCTTTAAGCAATTCGTGGTGTGCCAACCAGTTTTATAAAACTCTGTATTTCATCTAAACTCCATTTAAGTTTAAATAATATGAATGCCCTGCTATGGTATTTCCCTTCTCACTGCTGATAAATTACCAAGTTATTTCTGCTATAAACAAAGCAGTGTTCTTCTCTCTCTCTGCCTTATCGTACCTGGTCCCAGAGCAGTTTACTTTTAAATATACCAATAAACTGCACTGAAGTCCACAAGACTGTTTGAATACTTAAGTGCCTTCCTGGATCAAGATGTCAGGATCTTGTAATGGTTTACAACTTTGCAATTATTTCCATGGTGACCAAACTATGACCTCCAAAAATTTGTATACTTGGTCTCCCTAAATAGTAGACTAGGAAAAGTGGGAATGAAAAAAAGGAATAATCATCATTTCCCACTGAAGCCCCTAGCTCATTTACACAGCATGGAAGTGGATTCTCTGCTGTCCTGCTCCCATTAGCAGCTGGGGACAGTTGCAGTGGGGATGCAGAGGACTGGACTGAGATTGTCACTGGCTGGCTGGGTCTGCTGGAATATAGCAGGAGCATCTTTCCTTTGTGCGAGTGTCGCTGTGCATTAAATCTCTAAAGCCAGTTCTTAGCTCAGATTCTTCCTTCTGGTGCCTGTGTCTTCAGGTCATCTGCACTTAAGAGGAAGCAGCGCATAAGCATCTGAGGGAAAAAGCTGGCCCAGTGTATCTTAGTTATTAATATTTACAGCCATCAGCACAATTCTGCAGACAATCTAATCTCAAGCAGCTTTGAAATTCAGTGCTTTTCAGTGCAGCGTTTCCCATCAGAAACAGAAATGTGCACTCTGATTTGCAGAAAGGATTTCTCTTCTTGGAAAAAACCCAACAAAACAACACAAAAACAGGCTGCCACTTTTCTCAGTACAGAATTTATATTGTTATTAAATTAAATGTATTAACATATTGTAACATGTTAGGGTGCCTTTTGCGGGATTTCTGAAGCAGCTCCTCATTAATCTACTGTATTTCATTTGTCAGATGACTCAAAGATACTTGATACCACAGTTACTTTAAGGTATGACAGTTTTCCTTAGCAACAGGTTGTAATTTCAACCAGGCTGGCAAATGAGAGGTCAGAAGCTGGTTGCCACAAATCTAGGAGGTTAAAATACACTGTACATCCTTGTTTCCTGTTGCAATACCATCCTGAATCCTGGATGCAGAAGTAAGTACTGGGGTTACTCAGGAACAAACAGGTTTTGTCCTCTTGGAATTGCTCATTTAATATTACATATACTTTGTGTTTATTACAGAGGTATTTATATTTGGTCAAACTGGCATTAAAGCCAGCCTTCCTGTGATGCAGGCACCTCAGGTGCAGATTTAGTTTCGAGCCCTGACCTGAGCAAGTATCTATTACATCTCAGAGGCTGTGGGTCACTGTGGGGTGGAACTGCTGGAGCAGTGGTGCTGGCAGGGAGGAGGTTAGCAACAGTCATCCTGACATGGGCAGGCATCCCAGCCTCAGGAGGCAGCCAGAACACTTAGTTCTGGGTGAACTTAGCAAAGGTGAGCACATAGACTAGATAGCTACCAGTAATCACTGCTTCAGTAAGTGTTTGACTGGGGCCAGGTTGGTGCAATCAAAATGACCAGAGGTCTTTTGTTAAGTCCCAAACTTAGTGTGCTTGGCTACTACATGAAAGAAAGTACTAGATTATGGCAGTGGCAGCAGTTTCCAGCTCTAGGAATGGTGGGGTGAGCACAAATAGGAGATAATAAGCCAGCTGGTGCTTCAAGTCCCGTTCTTAACTTCCTTCAAAGATAATGTGGCTGAAGGCTTATGTATATATATATATATATTTAATATACACTACTGAATGCAGTGCGGGACTCATGGTTATCCCAGCTTTATTTATGGGATGTGCTGTATAAAGGGTAATGAGGACCTAAAGGGGGCTTATGAGAAAGGTGGGGACAGACTTTTTGGTAGGGCCTGTAGCGATGGGACAAAGGCTAATGGTTTTAAACTAAAAGAGGGAAGATTTAGATCAGGTATTAGGAAGAAATTCTTTACTGTGAGGGAGGTGAGCCACTGGAGCAGGCTGCCCAGAGAAGCTGTGGCTGCCCCATCCCTGGAAGTGCTCAAGGCCAGGCTGGATGGGGCTTTGAGCAGCCTGGTCTAGTGGAAGGTGTCCCTGCCCATGGCAGGGGGGTTGGAACTAGATGATCTTTAAGGTCCCTTCCAACCCAAACCATTCTGTGATTCTATGTTTTCAGGCATCATACAGCTTCCTATGGTCTCCTTCCCTTACACACTTGTCTTCTTCCATTGAACTGTTTCATTTTCATCTGTTGTTTCATAGGGTAACAATCCTTTGCCTAGCTTTGTGGATGTTAGAATCATAGAATCATCTAAGGTTGGAAAAGACCTTTAAGATTGAGTCCAACTGTTAATCTAACACTGCCAAGTCCAACACTAAACTATGTCCCTAAGCACAATGTTGCCTCTGGGAAGACAAGATATGCCAGGAAGCCAAAAGTTCAGTAGACATCAGTGTGTTGGAAGTAGGTCTTTGTCCTCACAGGGTGCGGCACAGGGCTGGATGAGCTTGCTTTGCACTTGCTGTTTCACCCTTGACTCCAACTGCCCGAACAGAGCAAAGAGACCAAGTAAGATTCAGCTGCAAGCTGGGATAGATGAATTATTGTAAATAACTGAGCTGAGCCATTAGAAATAAGTTGCTAATGTAAGCAAGATTAACTTGATGTGCTGCCTGAAATGAGATATTAGAGATGATAGGGGAGAGAGAGAAAACTTTTCATTTAGATGGAAACAGGACTGATTAATTAAGCAGTAACGAACAAGGAGCCTTGCCTTGAATTGATATGAGGCTTGCAGTGCTAATTTAACACAAAGTACAGCTCCCAATTTGTTATTAAATTAAAATGGCTTTTAAAATTGTTTACTTTTTTTTTTCCTTATCTGCTTCTGTGTGGCAAAATGATTATTCTGGCTAGTTACAGAAACCAATCAGAGCAGCAGAAACTGTAGGTTGAAGAGGGGAAAGATTGTCCTGTTGTGTAATTAAGAAATATACAGTAATATCCATGACATCATGAATAAGCACTTCAAAGTAGTAAGTGTGCTCTGTATTGCATATTAAACTAACAATTAGCATGCTAACAAGCTGCTCTGGACATAGAGTGGAAAGGTGTTGCACTTTAGGAAATGACTGCTTCTTATTTTTTTTAGTCTACAGATCTGCTCACCTGACTGATAAATATTATTAAGGAGTAATAAAGAAGAAACATTTCTCGTTTTTCTTCCTTTCCCCTTTTCTTGCAATTTTCAAAGCAGTTTTAATTTGGAAGACTTTGTGGTTACCCCATACAAGGGAGCTTTTGCTATCCCACATCAAAGTATATGATGGAAATGTGGGACATTGTGTCTGATAGACAAATGCTGTAGAACAACAGGGAAAATAACCTTATAGTGATATTGCTTTCTTAGCCTCAAACAAGTTTTGCTCTTGACAGGAAGGATTCTATGTAATTTATTATAGGAAAGCTCAACAGTAGCAATTTGTCATGCATTGTGATGTAATTTGATGGGTTCATTTCTTAAATGAATTATGGATTATGGATTACCTCTGTATATCAACAACAGAGCTGTATCTTTTATGTAAATATTCCCTCAACTTTTCCTTCCTCTTCCAATCCATTTCCCGTCATACAGAGATGACTTTTCTCACATCTAATCTTTCTACTAATAAGGTGTTTAATAATTTAGCAGCCTAAAAAATGAGCATATTTCAAAGGAGTTGGTATCAATGGTAGTGTAAGAGCCTCAGGCTACAAAAATGTGGATGAGGCTACCAAAGTTTTAGAGTCAGGATCCCAACTGTCTTTCTGCTTCAGGCAGCTATTTTATTAAAGTTGGTATTAAACAACACCGCCTAAGGTCTGATTAACAATTTATGACTTCCTAAGAAGGATTAGCAGCAGCTTATCATTTTTATATTTAAATCTTAATTTGCATCTAAGAGAAACCATACCCAGGTTTATATTTTCATTGTCTATTATTTTTATTATTACTGTTGCTGGCTCTGAAACATTGCTTATGTGAACATTGCAGGCACCAGTTTGTTGTACTGATGTTTTAGTACCTCGTCCCCTTGCATGCGTCAGAGGGAAAACTGGCCTCTTGTGTCATGCAGTGGGCTTGATCCTGCAAAACGATGGCTTTTGTCTCTTGCAGGGCTCAGTTGCTTTTCACTGTCCCTGAAGTCCATTGGGATGGATGGTGATCAGCACTTGGCAGAGTCAGGCTGAGATCTGCAGGTCCAGGAACCGAAGGCTGTGCAGCTAACATTACTTTAGAAAATGAAATCGAAATGTACATGACCAGGGCTTGCCTGATGTACCTTCCCAGAGAGGAATTTTCCTTTTTGACATTTACTTTGTACAAGTAGTCACATCTATGTATCAGTGATGCTTTTCTATAAGTCTCCCAGCCCTGCTTATTAGGTTACTGCTGGGCAGTCTCTAGTAGGAGAGGAGGCAGGGGGTTGATCCTGCTGCTATATTCTAGGAAGCAACAGCGGGAGTTGTTGCTTTTTCGCTATTGCAGAGGCAGCCCAGGAAGGAGAGTGCTACCAGGTGGCAAGGGGGTGGGGAGTAGATAACAGCAGATCTGCTGGCCTAACTTTGCTCACTTTTCTGAGTATAACACCAGGCCAAAGACATGGAAATTAGTGGAACAGAGTGGAATTTAACTCACTTCTGGCAAAGCTATTTTTTATTTTTGTTAATATTTTTTTTACATTTAAATGTAAAATAATGACAGTGGTCTGTTCTGTTACCAATTTTCAAATTGACCTAATGCCCCTCCTTGACTTTGTCTTCTCCAAATTCAACAGCTTTAGAGAAGTGTAAACCATATTTTCTTTTTTTTTCCCCTGTGTATTTCCATTTCTGATACTCTTCAGTGGATTTAACACTCATTTCACCAAGGGCTGGATGTGGTGGTCATAGCCTGTAGAGATAAGGGAAGAGATTGTCAGTTAGGGGCTATGAGCTCCACTGGCTCGCAGCAAGGGAGATGCTGTTTGTCTTCTTGAGCTTCTCTAGTCAGTAAGACAGTAAAAGGCTCAAAAGAAATGCTGATATTTAAGCATCTTCAGTGCTTTATTTGAACTCTCAACATCTCCATGGCTTTTCTTTTAATCAATAGCTTAGTTTTTGTCTTGGACTCAAGGGCTTTAAGTTTTAAAATACTAGAGCCATAATCTGAACGCTGCTGGTTCTTCAAAGCAAAACCAAACATTAACATATTCAGAGGAAGGCTCATCTTCCTAGCTTTTCAGGACATGATAAACTCAATTTTAGTTTTAGGGCTGCATCCATATTTCAAGGATCTGCTGTTAGAAATACTCTGAGAACTGCGATCAGAATATTTTCTTGTGGCACTTGCATTCATGTGCCTGTGGGCCATTACTGTCAGTGGGATTTAAGAAAATGCTCAAAAGATTGTGATGAATCAGGGACTGAGCAGTACCTGCGAGGAATAAGGCCTATAGATTTGGGATTAGCAACATTTCAAGGTTTCTAACTTATTCTTCAGTTCAGACTGAAATTTTATCTCGTCACATTCTCAGCCAAAAGAGGACAAATTAATATTATTCCATTGACTTCCAGGGAGCTGTAATGGTAAGCATGAGCTGAAAAACTGGACCAAGCGAGCAGAAGAAAATGCATGAATAAATTATCAACAGTGGGCTTGCCCAGGAACTGAGAGCAGTCAGCTCCCCCCGCTTTCTTCTCCCTTCCCCATTAAAAAATCCTCAGCCATGTAGCCAGAGAGCAGGAATGATATCATGGGACTTCTGTGGCCAGTGACACAGCAAACAACAGTGTAAGCAAATAGTTCATACTTAATCTGTGTGATGAATTATTTATTGAAACTATTCTACAGCAACATATTGTTATTTATTTGTATTAAATTAGTGCCCATAGGTCCTAATTGCATGAAATGGGGCTCTAACCTAATAGAGTCCCAGCTGGCAAGTGTGTTCAGAGAAATCAGTCTTGACTGCAGGATTATTTAACCAAAATGTGGCTAACTTCGCAGGAAATCATATTAGAAGAGAGTGATTAACTGACTTCTACCCTGTAATAGATATGTAAGTTAAACATGTCAGCTATGCTTTTGTCCAATTAAAGTACACCTATTAAAAAAAAAAATAGCTGAATGCCTACTGTATTCTGATTCATTGTGCTGCCACTGGAATGATTCTAGTCTTCTGTGTACAAGATTTTCAGGTATGGTCAATGTAAATTGCAATCACAATTATGGCTTCTGGGTTTCCTTAAATAAATCAGAAATGAAAAAAAAAAAAAAAAAATCAACCATGTAGGTCTGTCCGTAGCACACAATATCTTATGTGGAGGAACAACAAGTTATTAGGTCTAACATAAGGATATCACAATTCTTTGAAGAAAGTAAGAGAAAGAACTAGGGAATAAAAAGTGAGGTACAGAACGTTTGCTGGGAGCTCCTGGAGGTCCCTGGAGACAGTGATATGTGCCTTCAGTGGTCTTCAGGATAAATTCTGCCCTCGGTGTCACACATTTCCACAGTTCCACTGTATTTGTGGGTAGGACCGTTGCCAGGAACATGGCCTCTTCTTTGCTTTGTTTTTCATTTTATCCTATTCTGTAACTGCACAGTTTGAACTATGCACTAACTAGCGCCTAGTTATATATAAGCTGTTCAGCCTTGGTCAATAGGTATTTTATGGTAATCGCAAGTTGCTTTCTGCAGCAAAGATAACAGAGTTTGGTGGGAGGTGTTGGCTTTGTTCCACATGAGTCTGCAACAGAATGGCACAGTTTGCAGATAAGGACATGATGTATGCATCAGAAGAACTGCTAGATGAAAAAAAAAAAAATCTACCTGGTTTGTACACATCTCTCAACCTCTGCTTTTGGATACTGATTACTAATCAAATTCCACGACACACCAGTGCACTAAAATTTTCTCATGTGAACATCGTTTCCAGGAGAACATGTGGATGTCAGCTTGCAGTGGAGTGTCAGCTGGCCTGAACCCAAACTATAAAGTCAAATACCTTGACACAATGAAGGTGTTTGGAGACTGAAATGAGGTTCATGTTGTGCAAGTGGCCTCATCTTAACAAGACAGAATGAGTGAAAAGCATAAAGTTGTTATCTCTTAATATCTGCTCCTGCCTTATTTCATGAATCTTTGCAGAATCAGCAGACACCCAGCCCTGCATCCACATACCCCAGTTTTAAATGGGTTACTGGTACCCAGCTCTGCGCTTTCCAGCTCAAGTCTTTCTGCTGCTTCAACCCAGCTCTGAAATGTGTCCCTCCAGGTTAGCTTGCATAAACATAAACCCCCACATTAGCATTGCAAGCAGCCATTGCCCTCAAAAGCCAGTAGTTTGTCTGTACTCAGTGCATGTTTGCCATCTGCTAATGCATTAAAACAAGGAGAGAAAAAAAAAAAAAAAGGGAATCTGGGCCAAGTCCTTAATTGGAGTAAATCCATGTGCAAATAGTAACTTTAAGGAACTGTCATCACCTTTACCAGCTGGTGAATGAGTCTCTGTGACTGCAAAGCAGAGGATGCTTTGGAGCATTTGGGCTATGCATTGGTTCTGCCTGACTGAAAGGATGCCAAAGGGAAGGAGTATGTATTCACAGAGGCAGCCTTCTGGTTGTTGTCTGCTGGGCAGAACAGTGTGTATGCCCACACATTGCATGCCTTCTGCACCTCTGGCTGCTTGGCTCTAGTCACAACTCGCATACCTTGTAATATGAACACTCAGCTTTGCTTTCTCAGTTCTAACCCTTCTCATGCAAACTCAGAAGCATGGACACTGTGCCAAAAATAGGAAGCTGAACCCTAGCTCCTGCAGAAATGATCTCTTTAAAAGCCATAAGCAAAGAGGAAAAAGGATGTGGAATGATCCCACACCAGAAAGAGTATTTTGGTTGTCTGTGGAATTTCTCCTCTGTCAGAAAAACAAACAAAAACCTCACAACCTTAAAAGATTACAAGAACAACCCCAATTCTTTTTGACAAAGGAGTGAGCATTTTAACCCAACTCCTGCTCAGGATGAGTAGTGTGTGACAGCCTGGCTTGTGCTACATATTTACTATTCAGGCCATTGGCACTGGAAAAAATACAGGACTGTCAAGGAAAGAAATGTAGAATGGTGAGAATTTATAAAGAATATGATTGTATTTTACTTCTAAAATTCTATTTTCAAAAAGAAAGAGCGACTCACAATACGGTAGATTGGTAAATGCCTCTGGGGGAGAGCTATCCGGGAATAGAACAGAACACACTACAAAAACAGTAAACTAGCGCTACTTGGGCAAGGTAGTTCAGTAAGAGGGTTTAAAAGGCCTCACAAGAGGAATTTCGCATCTTTACTTCGTGGCTCACCCTCACACTCTTGTCTCTTTCAATAAACCATTACTCTGCTGTTGAGAGTACCTGGCTTGCTGGCTGGTATTGCACATCTTTTGGTACGTTGGTACCAACATAGCTGGTATTCGTCAGGGGATTGGTAAGCAGAGGGGTTTTTGAAAGCCCTCTGCCTTCAAGGCCCCTACTCAGACCCTAGCTAGAACAGATGCCAGTAGTCGAAAGCACCATTAGTACCACCTAATGGCTCTTCAGGAAGCAAAATGAGTATTGCCATTCCCTTTCATACAGAAAAAAATAAGTAGCGGTAGGTTGTATTAATATCTGCATGTATCATCAACAGATGTATCAACATCATCTGTTGAGTGAAGCAGTAGCAGAAGTGACACAGAGGACAGCACTAGAAAATGAGCTGTTGGCTCCTTGGCAAGATGGGCTGAAGAAACTCTCATTGCTGCTGTTTATCCCTTATCTGTTCTGTGGACAAATAAAAGCCTTCAGCCTCTGCAGCTGCGAGTGTCTACACTACAGAAACATTGCATCAGTACAGAGATGAAAAAAAAACCACAACCAAACCCTCATTCCAAGGTAGCTGATTTGCAGTGGAGGCAGGCACGGGAAGGATTCCTGTATTTTTGGGGCCCCGAGTTACTCAAAGAGCCCATATCCTGTGTTTTCTCATATCTGCAGAGACAGGACAACTACAGACAGGGAAGTCTCCTATCTCAGGGTGGAATTCACTTTTCTCACACTCTAGTCATGCAGTGAAAGACCTGCAGTGAATATACCTGATACATTTAGGCCACATTTTTAAATCTTAAAACTTTGACTTGCAGTATCTCCTGCCATGGAGGGGCAACAGGAAAGGGTAGATGAGTGGATTTGCTTGCAGATTTGCAGTCACCCATTGGAGACTAGTTTTTAAAAAGGAATTGGATAACTCTAGGTTTAAGTGTCAGTGCCCTGCCTTTCATGAGTAATCCCTACTCATGCTGAGTTCAAATTTTTTTTGTAAAGTGCATTTTATCACTGCCTCTTAAGGTCTTTATACCCCAGAGCAGATAATTTGCAAATTTACAATGGAAAAATTATTTCACGAAGCCAGTGGTGACTCACTTGAATAGGAGCTTGCAGACTGGGACACTGGGGTTTGAACATTCTCTGAGTATCCATGCTTTGTAGATATGCCCCTTACTAGAAGCGCAAGCATGCAAAAAGAGACCATACGACATGCATTTGTAAATAAACAGATTTTGCCCTCACACAGATAGATGTATATGCATATTCATCACATGCAGACACCTTTTGCCTTCCACTTAAATCTTAGTCACACCTAAAGCTCAGCCTTAAGTTTCAATTCATCAGAAAGGCATGCACATTCATCAGTATTCTTCCAAGGGAAAAGCAAAGCACAAACAAATTAAAATTGTAATAGCTGAGGACATGATCCTGTTTTCTGTCATTTAGACTGTCTGGTCAAAGGACAGGACCTACATGTGCTCTTATTTGCATTGGATTATTGGTCTTCCCTCTCCACCAGAGATCCTGGAAACATTTTCAGTGGAATTCTGTGAGTTTGAGAGGTTTAGATTTTAGTGAAATTATTCTCAGCTTATGTGACTAGTAGCAATGAATCAGGCCCTTATATTTTAGGGTTTTGGTGGTGTTTATTTCATCTTGAAATTCACTGCTGATGTGATTCTTTGTTGCCCACTCTTAGCATTCATTTTACTTAAAGTGCTGACCTGTTAAGGTAAAAATGTTGTTATACAGGGATTTTAATTAGCACTGAAAAGTAAAATTCCTAGATTTTGTACATAAAAAAAGCCTTGAAAACGTGAAGTCTATCAAGGGGGAAAAATATAAAAAACTCTAATCTTTTAGGTCAGTCCAACTTATGATTTATTTGGAGACTTGGAGTTGGCAATACAGTTAATTTAATTGCAATAATTTATTACTTTCTTTCTAACTAATAGCTTATTACATTACGGGCAATCTTATCTCTCAGCTCTCTGGAGCAAGGCAGGTTTCAGGACTCCATCTCTCTGTTCCTGTGGTCTCACTGGCTCGCCCAGGTACAGTCTGGACAAGACACGCATATGCCTTCATCACAAGTGGCTAAATAAAATGGAAATGTATCAAGTGAAGGTGATTGCTGATGGCTGTAACACTTAACACACTCATGTTCCTCTGTGTCCAAGTGCTTTGCAAGTAGGAACTAATTACGATGTGTTCAGTAATAATGGTATGTTCAGGGAGATGCTAAGTTGTGTCCTTGCTGCGATAAACTGCTGTGCTGGGATAGGAAATCACTAGATTACAAAATAGAAGGACGCAGCTTTAGGGTAATCCTTCTGTAACCTCATGCACCCAGGTCCTTCACTGGAGATATGCACACATCTAGACTTCTGCACAAACACCTACTCTTCTTTCCAGGAGACATTTATACTTTGCCTGCATTGCTTTTGCTTCGGCTGTACCTGTGCAAAGGGGCTGCAGGGCTATAGGAACTTTTGCCTTTGTGTGTTCGTGATAGGACACCAAAGAAGGGCTGGTAAAACACCTTTTAACTGCCACGGGTTTAAGGAAAGCTGAGTAACCCCTAAAGCATTTTCAGTTACATAATGCAGAGCAAGAGAGAAAAAAAACATCCCCTCTTTGCTGCTCTGCTCATACTGCTGTAGCAGAGTCATCTTGTGTTTTTCCTTGAAGTATGTGATGTCACAAAAAAATAATTACTTGAGCAAATTGTAATATTAACCCAATCATAGCTGCAGGTAATAGATAATCTTCTTTATTTTGTGGGAGAAAAGATAGCTTGTTTTAAAAACTTACTCAAAAACATGCCCCGTTTTTTATGAGGTGTCTAACAATAAAGAAAAGGAAAAAGCATTATCCATGGATTTTCTCATTTGCCTTATTTGTAGAAAAACTTTCAAGGGATAATTCACATTTCCACGGCCTCTTGTTTATTAACTTCAGCAGATAACCCTTTTCAGGAGTTAAGTGTGCTGCATGGAAGAGGTGGTGTCAGATGCTCCCTAAGAGGCAGCTAAATTGCAGGGTTGTGCTTTGTCTGCTGAACTGACCTCCCGCCAGGCTCCGGGGGCTGCCCCGGAGCTGCCCCTCGGGGGTGCCAGGACATGGGGATACAATTGATGTTGCCCGCCAGGGAACGACCGGGTCATTCTGGATGAGAGGGAACTATCAACCAGCAAATTTTTAGGCATTAAATGAACTTTGGAAACGAGCAGCACGTTCTGTTGATTTGGCCAAGCTCCAAAAAATGTGAAGTTCATGGCATTTCTGGGCTCACCCATCACACATCACTGATGGCAGTTTTGCTTTTTTTTGTAACAAACGGTGCATAGGTGAACTTCCCTCTCCACGGGTGCTTCAGGAATAGAAGTTCTTAAAAAAATATACAGCCACTAAATGGCAGTGGTGGATACCCTAGTTACTGGCAATGTTCAGGGTTATGGAAGAGTACCCACCTCCTGGCCAACTTTAGTTTCTTGACATTAAAAATTTATACTGAAGTACCAGCCCTGTAAAATCCATTGATTACTTGTTCTAATGCAAGAGAGAAGACATTTCTGGACCTCTTCAGTGTTTATAATACAGATTTAGTGAAAGTGGATGTTGCCAGTTTCATGGATAGTGAAACTCGGGTTGTATTCTTTCTGCTGGTCATTGCTTAAGTGGCATTTGATGGCAGTTTCCCTAGGCTAAGCTGCTGAACACCCTTTTCCTCCTCTCAGCTTTCTAAAAATTAAGTGTAATTCAACTCCTGTGAACATTAGCCTGCAGATAACAAGATAGCCAAAATTCCAATGGGTGCTCATTTAAAGAGGTCATTATTCTTTATAAATAAATAAAAAAAAGTTGGTCCTTTTTTATTGGCAAGGAGTATGATTACTTTTCTCATCCACCTATTCTCTGTTCAGTAAATCCTATAACAGACAAATTCTAAAAGCAATTTTTAAAGGTATTACAGCACAATTTTACAACAGATAACAGACATGCTGAAAACTTATTTTTTTTTGTTTGTTTCCCCCAAACCTTCCTGAAACTGTATCGTTTTGACCTCAGCTTTCCTGGTTAGCAAAGCACTAAAAACACAGAAGATACTAGATTATTGGCATAGTTAGCACAGACCGTGATCTATTTAACTGGAAGAAATAGTTCATTTTCTAAAATGCTGTTTTAAGAAAACAATATCAAACAGAAGGTGTTTACATTCAGAAGGCTGGGATAATGCATTTGAAAGAAAAAAAACAAAACAAAACAAAAAAAACCCCAAAAGACAGGGTCAAAAAGAAACAAAAAATCCCCAGCCATCCAAATAGACTGTGGAAAATGAGAATGATTTAAAAAAAAATCTCTGATCAAAAAAACATCTGCATGCTAATCCTGGTGTTTTCAAGTGCAACAACAGAGTTGAGGCAAACCCCCACATATTTAAGAAGAAATGTGAGAAGCAAACAAAAAAATAATGATGAATGGATTAAATACAACCAAGTCAGAAAAATTGAGAGAAAGAAACAGATTAAATCTGTGCATTCTTTCACAATGGAGCTTTTGCTGGTGTGACTGCATATTCAGCAGTGTGAATATTATAATTAGAGAATGTCAGCTCAAGCAAAATGTTTTAAAACCTTCCCATTAATAAGCAGATAAACTACTTAAAAATACTGATTATATTAGGAAAAAGGGAAGTGTTTGGGTTTTATGTTTCAGTTTCTTTCATACACTGTAACACATTTAAATAGCAGATGTCTCTTCCAAGCAGTGTTTGATAGCGGTACTGTTGATTTTGATACCGAAGTGATAAGAACATCTTTATGGAGGGTTTGGTGCTATGCTGCAGGTCCCAGAGCTCGCTGGTATCCGTGCAAGGGCTGAATCCGGCAGCAGGCAGAGATCCCACAACAGCCGCTGAGTGGTACCAGCCCTGTGCTGTGTCCTGTTAGCTAGTTGCCGCTGCCCGTCAACCGGATGGATGAGGCCAGCGGGATGGATGAGGCGAGGTGCACTGTGGTGCTGGTGTGGCAGGGCTGGGTGCTTTCCTCATCGCACTCCTGCACAGCCCTGTAGGCATACCCTTACAAGTGCTGCAAACAAAGAGCGTGGCTCTGTAGGACGGCAGGCAGCAAGCGCTGCGCAGCACTTTATCCCAGATTGGGACCGGAATGGGAGCATGTGTGAGAGAGCTCCCGAGCACTGTGAAACATGGATGCAAGATCAGTGCAAATCTCTTTCAACTCTGGAGTTTGGGAAAATTTTGACACTGAATTGCAATTAAAAGTCACTGCTTCTTTTATAATAGCAAGGCAAAGCTATCGGGGTATTGAACAAAGGACAGCTATGAATTCAAAAGAAATTTAAGCTAAAAGTAAAATTAGCTTTGGTGGTTGCAGGTTAGACAGATGAGCCCAGTCCTGCAAATACTTATGCACAGATATATTTTTAGATACATGACTACATGTGTAGTCACCTGCTTATCATTCAGAGATTGAAGGAAGATCTAATCACCACATGGCAGTGATCTTAAGGAAGATCATCATTACAATGTAGCTTAAACACATGCTTTTTTAGGTCTCTTTAAGATACTATTCCAACAGAACTCAAAAGTTGGCTGAACTCTGAAAAATAGCAGTTGAAAAATAACTGCTGATGTTTATATTCATCTTGGGCTCACAGGAAAACATTTGTCATTCAGAAACTCGC
Source organism: Falco rusticolus (assembly GCF_015220075.1). NCBI lineage: Eukaryota > Metazoa > Chordata > Aves > Falconiformes > Falconidae > Falco > Falco rusticolus. Next base: position 88,549,363 of record NC_051189.1, read on the forward strand.
TCAGAGTTTGCTTTTTTAGCACCCAAAAGTATCAGAGCATCTTAAATTTTTTGTCAGGCTCTACCTGTGAGGCTACGGTGCACATTTTCTCCCCGTTGTGGCCAAGCTCTGTGTTGTGAGCAAGACAGTTTACCTGAGGTGTCATTACAAAGTGTGAGAAAATTGTCATCATAAATCATCCATGTGAAAATAAACACAACCTCTGGGATTGCAGGATTCCTTCCAAAATTTTTGCCTTGCTACGAAGTATCCTGTAATCTAATGCTAGGTTGCTGTCTTTTTCAGTTGCTCAAGTGCTGTTCTGCATTTCTAGGTTTCCAGAGAGTCACCATGGCAGTCAGACTGTTAACCCAACCTTGAAGACCAAACAACAGCGCAAGCAGCAGCCTGGTTATGAGTCTGTAAACATTACCTCATCCGCTTCAGAGAAATTTTAACTCTCTTCCCTGTTCAGACAATGAGATAGAAACTGCCAACTCCAAAGTCAACTGTTCAGATTCCAAAAACATTAAAGATTATAAAAAAAAAAAAAATAAAAAAAATCCAGAGTTATAAACTACACATAACCACAGCCTGGTGACATCCTGATTAGATGATTTTTGCATCATTCAAAGACAAAATGAAATACATGTCTTTTATTGTATATGTTTAACTTTGTTCTGTATACAAATCTCACCAAAAAAAGACTGAAGTTTGCAGTTTGGCAGAAGAATAGAGAGGAATGTGTTCCACTAGACCTTAGTGCAGAAGAACTGTGCAGTGCAATATGATGCACATTTAGACAAATAAAAGGCTTCACGCTTAACGGATGATATTTGAAGAGAAAAGTATTTAATAATGTCAGTTCTGAGCATGATTCTCCCTTCTCGTTCTTTCATCCAATTGTTGCCTTATCATGCTGTAGTAGTATTATGTTTTGGTATCAGAAAATTATTTACCTGACATTCACAATCTCTCGTCATTCCGCAGTCCAGTCATAACCATTTGGTCGCTAGTTCTTGCCGCATGATAGTTTTAGGCTACTTAATTGGAAATAGTTAATTGGTCCTGGTGTCTTATGGCAGAGAAAATAACGATCTTAAACTGTATTAAGCTGCCATAAATATTTCACTGCATGCTAATTTCTGTGCTTCCAGCTGAGCTATTTAAATTGCTCAGAAAAACCCTTTTCTGGTCACAGTTAAATACTTTCCTAGGAAACAGTGAGAGGAGCAGCATTGTGTGTTTTAAAATGGGTATTGGTGAAGGAGAATTTTTTTCAAAAAAACTACAAGGCCTTTCCCTTCTGTCCTTAAATTATTTGCCGATCTACATACCCCATCGAAGCACTGATTTAATTTTTTTTTTTTTTTTTTAAATGTCAGTTGACCGGGTGTGAGGGCAAGTTTAGTCTCGGGCCGGCGGCTGTCCGCAGGCCTGGAGCTCCCCCACGCGGCGGCCGGCGCCGGGGCCGGGAAGCGGGGAAGGGGGCGGGGAAGCGCGGCCGGGAAGCGGGGAAGCGGGGCCGGGAAGCGGGGCAGGGAAGCGGAGATGGGGCGGGCTTCCGTGCACCTCCTGGGAATTTTGCACAGGTCGAGCAGGAATTCTGCCCTGCCATCAAATGCAAACATATGTCGTTAAAATTGACACTGCAGCACCGTTTTCAATTACTAAAAAGCCCCACCCAAGCAACCTTCTTTTTCCCGCTGTTTCTACGGAGTCTCATTCTGCACGGTTTTCTCCGAGAGCAATGAAGAAGGGGGAACAAATTCCTCTAGGGAACAGTGTAGCCGGAGGCTGGTGGCCTGAGGAGTCATCCGTGTGGGTTGTGGCCTGTTCCAGCCGGGAGCCACGCTGGGGGCCGGCACCACAGGCCTTTGGTGTGACCCGGCGGGACTTCGAGGCCGTGTCCTTTGACAGAAGGAGGGGACACTCCATGAAGGAGGGCTGTGTCGCTCTGCCAGACACACAGGGCAAACCTAGCAAGGGCTGTAAGCACAGGCAGGGAGTGGGGGGCTAAAAATACCCTGTCCTTCCACTGAGCATTCGCAGGAGGAGGTGTTTGGCCATGGACAGAATGGCGCTGTGGAAATGGTTTACATTTTTTTTGCCACCAGCCATATGTCGCCATGCCGCTACCAGCAGTTAGCATTGATAGAGTGCAATATTCAGCGCTAAATCGCCTGGGCTTACTCAAACCAGTCTGAGCGGCTGAGGACTGCACTGGTGTAGATGTCTCTGTGTTTAGGTATGGGGGCAAAGACTTACAGCTGAGGTGCTGTGACTGGCCTTTTGGTCTGAGCCCTGCAGAGACACCTGCGTCATCTGACTACAGCTCTTGCCTGAGTCAGCTCCAGAGCCTATGTATCGGGTCAGCCTGAGCCCTCCATGAGGAGCGAGAGGGTGTTTTTGGCCCCTTTCCATCACTTCAGCAACATGCAGGCCATGAGGGATGAATATTTGGTTTTGGCAAGCACAAAAATTCACTGAGATAGCAAGCACAAGAAGTCAGAAGAGCTGATAGCATCAACTCTTCCCTCAAGTTTCTCGGTTTCCTTCTTTGGATGCATATAACAAGGCAGCATGCTTTTATCTGGACACACTGCTTCTTCTGGCAGCTTCAATTTATACCTAGCTAGTGTCATTTCAAAATCCTGGCTTCGCATATGAAAGCACAGAGCTTGAGCTTAGAGATTTTCCCTTGAACATCCCATCCTTTCTTTGCTTTTTACTAGATCCAGTGAGAGTACTGAAAGAGCGTTATATCATGCCTAGTACGTTATGCCTGTGATCAGAGTCACAGTGCAGTAATATGGACACAATTTTGCCCATCTGTTTCTATAAGGTGGTTCCTTTAATGGCGTGATAAAGCACTCATGCAATTGAGTTGCATTAACAGGGACTGAAAACGGGTTATTGGTTTAATGAATGAAAACTGAAATACCAAAAACCGCAGCCTCTAGCCAGCTAGGTCTCAAATATCAATCTTTGGACTTAAATAATTCTGCTATTTTTATTCCCTTTCCACAGTCACAGCCTGTTTGCATTAGTGCAGATTGTCACCATTGCTCTGGTATAAATCTACCCTCACTGAGCCCTGGAAGGCTTATCCAAAAATAGGTGAATTCTCAGACTGAGCAGAGCTTTCCTAGCAGTTTTTGTGTTACGCTCCCTGCAGAGACTGTTAGTCAGGACTTGGTCTAAAATGTCCTTTATCACCCCGTTGAATCCCTGCTGTGTTTAGCAGCTGGTGCAACTTAAAATAGCCTTCAGGCTACTCTAAATATTGCTGAATTTCCGGGGAACATAGCACAGAAGGAATCATTTGGGACACTGAGTCCAGCTCTCCCATAATCACAAGTCTCCACATAATAGGCATCTGGTTTGCAGGAGTGCACAGCACACTTCACCCTTCACTACATCTTTTAACCCACCTGAGACCTGAGGTACAAGGTGCAGAAGCAGCTTAAAAACGGTAAAACATTGCAATAAGGGAAAGGAAGAGATCAAGGTTATGATCTGGCAGAAACTGACAGAGGGCTAGTAGTATGAAGGGATGGCTTAAAGCCACCTTCAACCTTACCTTTGCTCCCCAAGCTGCTCTTAAGCCACAGCTTGGAATGAGTCAGGTTCCCCTGTGCTGCTTTTGTGCAATGCTAACTTTGTAATCCTTTCTAGAAGTACAAAGGATTGGCAAAAAGATTTGTTGCACTCATTTTAAAGCCTGAGTGCTTTGCAACTGTGTAGGAGTTCGTACCATATGGTTTCTGCTGGATCATGTAACATCATACTGATGAGCTGAAAAATGCATGATAAAATAGTTCTGTTTGATACTGGCCAAAAGCAAGACCTTGCTCACTGTGGTAACGTACTGCCCCAAGTCTTATGTCCCTGTCAATATATCCCCATATGAAATACAGGCTCGCATGACATGTGAACACTATTCTACTCTTTTATATATCTTGTAACATATGACAGTAATGACTAAGGAATGCATTGCCTCAAATCGTACCTGTGCCTTTCCTACTTTCTTGCTGCATTTCCACTAAAAACCCCCACCATGGACAGAGTTAATATTTTGATTACTTTTTAGGGCCCCGTGAAAAAGGATTGTGATCTTGTCAGTCATTCTGGTTTCTTTTAATGAATAATTAAAACTAAGAATGTGAAATATATTCAGAAATTATTTTTAGGAGCTTGAATTTTACTCGCCAGCTTTTCCATTGCTTATTAGTTAGATTGACAATGACATGTTATTGCTCACCCAATAGACTCCTCTGCAATTGCTGGACACAATGGTAGGGCTTCACATTTCACAAGAAAGGAGTAGTTCAACATCAATAATAATTCCTCTTCTTCAGAGGTCTGGCTGTTTGCAAAAGTCTGTAGAAGTTTATGTCCTTATGTGCCAGTATGTCTGCATACTGGTTTCTCCTGCACTTGAGCCAAAAGAGCCATATCAAAATACATGTTTAAGAGCACTGATAAGAATATGTCCAAGAAAACAGGCTCATCAGGGGACGCATAGCTGTTAGAATAAGTGATAACAAGGGAAGGATCTTGAAATTTTCTCATGTATGAAATACAACAACCAGAAGGTCTTAGGGAAAGACTAAAAAAAAGTTGTTAACAGTATCTGCAACATGTAGAAATCCTGCCCCCGCTCCCATTTCCTCCTCTCCCTCATGTGCTTGGAATATGTTGTAAGGGTGCAAGTGTGAAAAAGTACACATAGAGAGTTACTCGTAGGCAGTACAGAGACATTTGTCATTTTTCTTGGTGTCCATATTTATTTTTGATGGCCAAACATCATAATTTGGCCATTATCATGGAATTAATAGGTCAATAGATTTTGCAGCTGGCATGTTATTGTTTGCCCTGAAATCTTGCAAAGGTATTAGAAGTCAGGGTGTCACGTCAGCTGGATCACAGGGACCTAATTTTCTCAGTGAACTGGATGTAGTTTATGTCCTTGATACTACATTACACTGAAAGCTCTCCTTATACACATCTTAATGTAGCCATATACTGACAGTCACCATTCATTCAAACAAAACCTTGTAAAAATCTATTTTATGTAAGAATATGAATCATTTCTGACTTGACTTCGATAATAAAGCAAAAGGTTTTATGCTGCATTGTTTGTTGGAGGGGAGGAAGCAATCTGGTAGGTTTGTGTTTGGAGTATTCTGACAGGTATATAATGTTTCACATGTTGTATGGGCTTGACTTGTCTTGCATATCTGTGCAACACTGTGGGATCAGCGGAGACAAACATCTTTTGTCAGCTATCTGTGTTTTATCAGTTCCCATTCACGTCACTTTTGTAATTCCTGCTACCTTCCACTCTTATGGCTACTTTGCAGTGCACCCCACAACTCTAAGCTTTCTGGCCCCATCCCTAACTGTATAAATACATATGACAGGAGATTTTTATTCGCCCCCCCCCCCCCCCCCAATGTAACAGGAATATATACTGCAGGAACCACTGCAACACGTAATCCTGCTAAAACCAACTTCACTAATATCTAAAAGGGAATGGGACACGTGTATGGACACAAACAGCAGACACTGAATGAGAACGCCTCGGGGTCCCCACAACTGCTTTTGTGAAGTCCATAATACCTCAGATTTTCAGAGTTCCAAGCAGTCTGTAGCTCTAGCAGATTAGGATCCCCACATGGAGAGGAGATTATCCCTGTATCAGCCTATTGCTGGGATCTTTGAGGATTCCTCTAGCTGCTGACAATCCACCAGATGCTGGCCACCTTCAGAGGAAAAAAACACCAGGCCAGATCTACCATGTGTTCATTCTCACACAGCATGATGGCTCTAGTCCTACATCCCATATATTTTTTTCAGTGCTTCAGGAGTTCAAATTCTGACTCAGGATGAACTCTGCTGTAATAAAATAGCTGTGGCCTGGAAGTGTTATGATGCCCAATCTTTTAATGCACCAGCTAGAAGAGACAGAAGAGCACGGATGTAGCAAATGCCACTGCACAGTATGCTCTCTAGTTACCTGGAGGTGTTATGCTGTACAAAAGCGTAATGTCATCAAGCACTTGGGTGATTCAGCTCCTCCCCATCCTCAGTGCTACCTTGTAAGAGGTATAATTGAGCTCTTTCTTCTGTTCTTTTCAGATTTTTTTCCTATGTATTTTTGTAAAGTCAAACAAATAGGAAAATTAATGACAGCACATGAGTGCACCACAGAATAATGCTACTTAAGGACTGCTGTGCCCTTGGCTCCAATTAACTTTAGTGTTTGTTATAGGTTGCAGCCAGCTGCATCAATCACAGTTACTTTGGCTGGGGAAAAAAATCCATCATTATTGCAGCCACACACAGATATATACATTATTTTCCTAAAGTATCATAATCCTCCACTTACCAAAGAAGGCCTGTGATAGCTGGGAGGAGATGAAACTCAATTTTCCTTCACATCTGCTTGATCCTTTGGTATAATCAGCACTGCATGCACCAGGCAAGGTCACAAACTATGGCAATGTTCATCGCAACATGCAATCTCTCCATTCTAGTGCCATTAACTGCTCAGCAACCCCTCCTTCTCCATCCCACTGTTTTTAATCTGCTAGAGCGCTTCAGAGCAGGAATGGGAGAGCTCGCCTCACAGACCTGTTTCCAAGATCCCTGTCACAGACCACACTTTGAGAAGGTGTCAGCAGTGAACCACTACCCCATTTGATTCCGTGGAATAGGAAAACGAACATCACAGTGGGATTTAATTTCAAGTTTCCTGGCCAGCACCTGCATCTAGGAAAAGATTCTGACAGCACCAGCATTACAGGCATTGCAATATCTTCTCTGAGTAACTTGCTTATAGTTTATGGAGACCTGTAGCTGATCTAAAGACATTGGGACCAAAAGCATAGTTTATTTGCTTCCTTTTATTTTTTAAAAGGGTAGAGTTGGGGGTGTCATTGCCCTCTGTTACGAATGGTTATTTGTACAATGATGTGGTCAACCATGCACTATGATTTTCTGAAAGTCTGTTTGCTTAACCTGGATTGTTTTGGCTGAATTTTTGTTCAAAGCCTGTAGTTTGCTTGAACCAGAAATTAAAGCAGCGTACACATCACCTGAGACAAAGGTGGGAAGTTCTGGTGAATCTCACCTAATATTTTCTCATATAGCTCTTGTTGTGTAGCAGTTGCTTCCTTCATAAAAGCAGACCCTTCCCAAGCTACCTCCCTGCAGATCTGATGGGTCAGATGCAGTCCCCTTACCTTTTTTCCCTTTATTTTTGTTGACTGCTTCTCTCCCTGACATGCACTGGGCTCTCTTTCCACGTATGGCCCTGCCTCCCCAGCCCACAAGACAGCACCTTGGCACTGTGCTGCCTCAGTGTCCCTGTCCCTGAGTAAAGGTTTGCCACGCACAAGGGTTAGAGCACTCAAGCTTTAGCCACTTACTTTGAAGTTGGCCTTAGCTCAAACAAGGTGAGGTAAAACCAAGCAGAAGCATTATGAAATAAGCAAGATAGGCCACAGGTGCACAGAAGTAAAAAGATAACCAAGTTCCTGTCTTCGAAGTAGCAGCATCAGCTGTAAATAGCTTGCTCTGTATGTATCCAGCTGACAAGCTGACAGATACTTCACAGCCCTCTGGCTGAGGATTTCGTTCTTATGCAAACCTATGACTTCAGATTGCATTCATGCAAGAGGATCTGTGATTTTTATAGAACCAGATGCATCTTTTGGCAGGAGGTATATATGCATGTGTGTGTAGGGGGGCATATTCAAATTCAAATTCTCCTCTTCCTTCTCTTTCCCTGCAAGGGAAATTGTTAACTCAGGCAAGACATTTATGTTACCAGACCATTGTTTGCTTTTCCCAGTTTCAGAAATGCTATTGTACTATGGGAATGGCAATGTGTAGTGGTTTCCAGCGTAGATGATAAAACAGAGTCACCTTGCTCCTGGTCTGCCAACTCATTGTAATACAAAATGTTCTTTGTCATTTGGCAAACGGAAAGTCTCAGTGCAAAGCTTCTTCCCACATGGAGCCTTTCACCACATTTACAGATGTGTCACTGGAGAAAAACAGGCTGCCCTGAAGTTGCAGAACAATCAGAAGAGTTTGTTCCCTTTCTTCTGTACCTGGCTGAAACACAAAATGCCTATTTGAAACTAGTAAGTTAAATAAACTTGCTGGAAACATAAAACAATTTATTCCAATGAGTGAGAGGTAAGATGCAGAAATCCGTTCCTCACCTGTAATCCCTACTGGTTTTATGTGCACTGAAAGAGTACTGCTATCAGCATGATGCCAGCCCATCATTTCTTAGATTATGATCAACATTTTCCCTGTTATGCTCTGCCTCTTAGGCCTCAGTTCAGCAAAGCATTCAAGTACATCTTTATCTTTAGGTCCACTAGCAGCCTTCAGTAAAAACATACAGTTTGAAATTAAAGTGCTCAGCTAAATTTGGTCCTTCGCAGGACTAAAGAGAAAGCTCACACAAGAGCAAAGCAGCATTGCTTTCCTTCCAGTCACACCTGGTTTATTCACTTGCTCTTGCTATGTACAGCTGTGAACTGCTGGCAGTGTGCTTGGATGGAATTTGAGGGATTCACAGCTTCAAAGATGAGATGTGCCAGCCTTTAAAACAAGCTTGTATAAACCCAAGAAACAAAAGCATCCATGTAAACAAAGGGGAGCAATACCTATATTCACACTTGAGCAAAGACACACAGTTTTACATGCAGCCCTGTATCAGGATTGCTCCAGCAGGTTATATAGCATTCACTGTATCAGCAGACATAGCTCTCATTCTGCTACTGGTTTTCTCTTTGCTTCGTGATCAGAGAAGCACTGGGGCCAAGCCTGCTAGTTTTGCAGCACACTGTAAAACACATGAAGAAGTTTCAAAAGCTCTGACAGTGTCTCATCTATACTGAACTAACGTTATAGTTGTGCTCAGGGAGTGCTGTATGCTACCCATAATTGAATTCCTACCTTGTTCTGTGTTGTCTGTGTACTTTTTGAGTTTCTGTACTTTTTGCCTGTAAGTGTGGATTTGTCTGTTGTCTTGCTGAGATTTTTTGGGGGAGGGACATGTCCAATTTTTGAAAAGACAGTGAGATTTTAAAACATATCATCCAATTCAAAAGGCTTGTAGAGGCTGGGTGTAATAATAGAGATCAGAGGATCAGATGTAGAAGAAAATGTACCATTGCAAATGCTGAGTATTTCTGAACTCTGCCACAAAGGGACCACCAGATATCTCAAAACTTCAGCGGGAGTGGATTGCTTCCTTGTAGCCTTTACTGCCTCAGCAGCTCCTTCCCTACCCTGCCACTAACTACAGCAAGAAGAAGCATTGTCTCCATGGCTGATATAAACTGATCTAGCTTTTATTTCCTGCTCCATTAAAGAGTAGCATATGCAAGTCACCATACAGGTGTTAGCCTTTTGGGGGCTGCCCAGAACCACCCTCAGTACCAGTTAAATGCTGATCCTGAACACACAGCCAGAGCATGTAGAGCCTTTCATACCTGAGCACACTTGGCTGACTAGTGGACTAGTCTGGCAGGCTCCTGGATTATTTGGGCTCATTGTCATCCCCTTAGAGTTGTACAGGCTGACCTCTTCTATAGCCCCAAGTCCCATTTACTGCAATGAGAGGTAGAAACATTTAGCCCTAATCACAGTTGGCTCAGGCTTGACACCCTCTTCTGTATGAGATTTGCAAAGATTTAATGTTGCTTCAAGAGACTTGCAAATGTCCCCAAGGGAGTTCATCCATGGGAGTTAGATGCCTTTGCAGGATGCACAGAAGTCAGCTGGGTGCCTAATTCCCATTAAGTTAACTTGTGCAAGTATTTTTGTAAGGCCCTCGGCACTAAATCCCTCTTGGCTTCCCTTCCCTCTCCTCCTTTCCCCTTCAATCTTTTAAGTAAAGATAGCACTTAGCATAAAGATGTGTTGCAAGGCTCCACTCAGTGCCTATAAAGTGCTTTTCAACTCTGGCAGAAGTGCCTAAGTGTACAGTATTCAGTGAAACTGGAAACAGTGGGGATTTTTATGGAGATAATGTGCAAGCTCTGTTCTATCAGATACATTCATCTCCAATTTCCCTGGTGTCAACATCATACAGCTAAAAGAGGGTACCAAATCCCCAGGGCTCTCCGTGCCTTTTGGCACTGCAATTAAATCCCCCAAGTCTCATTCCCATTTCATTCATTTCTGCATGACTGAAGTAAGAGATGTGGTTTGAGGAATAGAAGAACAGGGGATATTTTAGCTAAAGAAATGTAGCTAAGTCTTAGTTATACTTTGTTATCTTCAAAGAGGAGACAGATAACATACAAAGCAGCTGCGTTACAAACAAAAATGCATAGAAAGGGAGTAGGGAAGGGTGTAAGCCTACATCTGACAAATCAGTAATTTGGCAACAGGGAGATGAAATACAATTGATTTGTTTATCAGACCATTCTATTAACCTCTAATGCAACATTTCATCATTTATAATTGAGCTTTCCATTTTATTATTAGACCTTAATAGCTAAATTGGCATCTTGCAGACCAGGCCATACAAGTAAGCAAAGCGCAGGGCTTCAGACACAATTCATTCCCTTCATGTATTCTGCATAGAAGCTGCATCAGCCCCCATTTTACAATGTGGCTGAAATCTTGTTCCCACATTCTCTCCTGGCTGTGCTTCCCTCCTCCACCTGCAAGCCACTTTGCCAGAGATTTTCACATAGACCCACTCCTAGGAGCCCTCCCTACCTCCTTTGTGTGAGGATTGTGTAGGTTCGCTAGAGATCTGCAAGCTACAATGAGCTTATTTTGACTGAAGCAGGCTGAGGCATAGTACAGCTAACAAGCTTCTCTCCTGGGAAGGTGTGCAGATGAGTGTCTGGTGACAAAAAGGCTCTTAAGCCAACACAGCTGCAGCTGAAAGACAACATGTGGATAAGACCTCGCTCCCCCATCTAAGCCCGTTTTGTTGTGTACAGTAGACCTGCAGTGCAGTTTATGCTCTATCCATTTAGGCACGACTAGGGAAAGCAGTCAGACAGAAGAAAGAACTTGAGCCAAAACTTTCCTTTTGCTACTGGGCCAAAGAAAGGCTGGAGAGGAGGCTTAGATGTGGTGGTTAGGGCAGTCAGATGGACAGCCTGGGTGCTATGAATACTAGAGTATGTTACTCAGCCTTAGCACAACATAAATTCAAGAGGATCCAGCTCAGAGAGACCCAGCAGAGCAGAGTGGCTGGATGTGGGAAATGGGCTTGAATGTTGTCCCAATTTGATGGACACATTTTCATGTCCCAGCTGAGTCTCCTGAGGGGAAATAGGGAAAGGAGGGTCTAGCTTGTGAATCATGCCAAGTGTTAGCTGCCACATTGCCTGCCTGCATCAGATTTGCATAATTGTGCCCTTTCTCAATAGCAGAAGTGCATGCACCTGGAGGGATTTGATGGCAGAAGCACAAGTGCCTGGGGAATTCTGGCACTGCCAGGGTCAGCTGGCAGCTGAGAAAAGGTTCAAAGACTCTGAATACTGAGCTTCAGAGCCCAAGTTCTCTGTCCAGGAGACAGGACGGGAGAATTGATCCTGTTGACTGTTCCTGAATTGATCCTACTGACTTTTTGGTTGGACAAATATTACTTCCATAATTTGAAAGTTGCTTTCGCAGTTCTGAACCCACAACTTCAAATGTCACTAATGCATTAAAAATCCCATATAATAACCTAATAACCAATCTTAGTCCATTCCTTTCTCCCATCTTTTTTTTTTTTTTTCCTTTCTGATGTAATCATCCTTTTAAAAGAGGACAAAGTAATAAAGCTTGTTCTCAAAACTCTGCCAATTATGTGAGTGGAGACTACATCAGCCACATTTGGGAGAAAAAAGACCTTAAATTACCTATGCTGACAGCTAATGTCAGAGCAGATTATAAGTAAAACTGGTTATATTCACACCAATGATTCAGTGCAACAAACTAGGCCACTCCATGAACATCCTCGCATGTGTAAAGTGACATGTTTCATGAGATAGGGAAGGAAGAAGAAGGTACCATTTGATAACTGGAAATGGATTCTACCCTACTCTTCCTGAAGTCCATGCAAGAAATCCCCTGAATTTAAGTAGATATAAGAAAAAGGCAAAACCCAAAAAAGAATAAAGTATTATTTTCTGGCCAGTAAGAGGCTTTTACTAAAATATTATTGAGTAGTAACAAACAAACATGAAAGCTACAGAACTGCACTTGACATGAATGTCTTTTTTAAAATAAACAGACATGTTTGATTATTTGTAATCCACTATAATCCACTGTGTAATGTTAAATATTTTAAGAGAATTTTTCTTCTATTTGTTCTCAGCACGGCTGGCCTGAAGCCAAAATGTTATTTTTAAAAGCAACACTTCACTAAGGGTTTTGAATTTCTTTCATGTTGGCTCTTTTTATAGCATTTTGAAATTGATTGTGCATAGCAAATTCACAAACAGCAAAAAAGCTATGGCAGCATATCTCTTGTGTAAATTCTTGGTCTCATTTCCTGGGGTTCTGCAGCAGAAGGGACTCTACAAAGTAGTTGCTGTGAGAAACAGACCTGTAAGTACAGAAGAACAGGTAAAATCCTGCTTTTATACCTACAAAGCCAAAATACAACCAGTTCCTCTCTGCACCTCTGCCAGAGGAGAAGCAGCAGCCGGGTTTCTTAAAATGCTACAGAGCTGAGGATGCCACTGCTGAAAGAATTGGGCTGAGCCTTAAACATGTATAGAGGTCTGGAGAGTGTCTGGGTTGTCTATAGACTGAAACCAGGGCCCAGGTTTTATCATACAGTTTTGAATACACTTTTTAATGAAATTTTGAAGCCAAAAGGTGAAGTAAATCAATCTCTGTAAGAAACTGTTTTCCTCAGTAGAAAGTAACACAATGATTTTTCTCTGTTAGCTTTTCATTCCCTGGCAGAGTGAATGCTTTTGCTCCTCCTGGGGATGCAGCTAGCAGATAGTGTTTGCTACAAATATTCTGTTCCTCCTGGTCCCAACAGGTATTTTGCACGATCTCTCCAATCTCCTCCCTGTGACAGACTGCTGTGGCCTCTTCCATCTCCTGTTCTGTCTCAGCATGTTTCAGATCTTGAATTTGAACATCCAGAATTAACCATGCTACATATGAAAGTCTGGGGCCTGGACCTAACATATATTGGTTTGGCTTTCTGCTCAGGAGGTATTTTGTCTCAAATGATGAAAACGCGTTGTAAGTACAGATTGGCTTTCATTGCATACCAGCTCTGGGATGGATAGGACACAGGTTGTATTTAAAAATACTATTTTGCAAACATCAGACTAGAAACATGCTTTCCTAAATGAAAATGGGGATTCTCTAACAATCACCTGTCTCCAGGAGCTGGGGCTTTAATTAAAATATCAATTATTGCAAGACTTGTAATGAAATTGCCAATCAGCTGTGCTGAACATCTCACCTTCCTGCCCTACTCATGCAGGTTTCTAAAGAAGTAGCATTCCTTCTTCCAAAGAACTTTCTGCAATGTAAAAAATAAGCTGCATGAGCAGCCCAGTTCTCTTGTAAGATATTTGTATAGGCCTATAACCTCTTTCAGGGATTTCTTCTTAATTTGTATTCATTCACAACCAGCAGAGAGAATGAAAAGTGTGGCAGGGAGAAATTCATTCCAGGAGTTCTGCAGCACCCTGCAGCTTAGCAAAGGTAATTTGTGTAGTTACAGCTCTTCTTTTATTGAATACATCTGCAGCAGTCATTGGATTGGGATGTTTCCTTTATGCCTCCTTGAGAGCTAGTACATATCCTGGGTGGAAGGTTGAATTTGAAAAATGTTCATATAGCCTGTGACCAGCTATGGGAATATGAAAACCAGAGTACTTTGATCCTATCAAGCCACAGAAATACTACAACATACACAAAAAAGAGAGAAACAATAGAAAGGACTCATGGGTAAACAGCTATTTATTTGTTGTGATCTCACTCTAAAGATTTTCTCATTAAGTCTTAATGTGGTTTGGTACAGAGGTGAGCTGGGGCATGGGGTTGGAGATCATGCCTATAAATAACAGCAAATAAGAAAAACAGTTTTAAAAACTGTTCAGAGCTTTTTTCCTTGTCTAAAATAGAATTTATAGATTTTGCCCTTCTACTATGAGGATGAAAATAAATCTTAAAGTGCAATTAGAAGCAATTCAGAAAAAAAAATAAAAAAAAACCCCAACCCAAAACCAAAAAACCAAAAGCTTATCATGACTAAAACAAGGTCAGCTGCAGGCAAAAGGAAGAAGAGAACCCACAGCCACAAGGTTGATGTTACCCAGCCAAAAGTACGAGGAACAGGGTTAGATGCTGAGAGTGCTCACGGAATACTATCTCCTCACAGTGGCTGAAAGAGATGTAATGACAGAATGTACTCCCTTTTAAACCCAAAGGAAAATTCTGTTTGACTGAGTCAAAGTTGTCTGCTACTCCTTTCCCATCCCTCCCAGGCTCTGAAATGTTCAGAAGTAAAATGGTGACCCATTCTACTTCTAATTTTCTTCCTGCAGTTTTGCATTTTAACATCCTTCCTGCCACACCTAGAACAGTGGCCATTAGATTCACGTGTATCTAGGGAAAGAAAAAGACAGGCATTTAAGAAGTGTAGATTCCACAATATAGACGTTTGTCAAAGTTTTGCACAATAGACCAACTGAAAACTAATCTTCCTTTCTCCCCCAGCCTCAAGCTGTGCTTACATCCCCCCATGTCAGAAAAAACACATTCATCAATGATCTGTCTCTTTCCCACCCCACCTGTCAAACAGCTGTAATAAAAATATCCACCATATAAATTACTTTGGAACTCAAAGGGAAATCTCTCAATTTTGAAGCAACTTTGCTAATTTTAAATGGAATGGGGGATTCTTTTTCCCTTGTGTTTCATGCTAGCGTATACATTCTAGGACTTCATATTTTGTTACCAATTTACAGCAAGTATTCATCCATATTACTACAGGGTCCTCCAGCAAATGTAGAAACAGATTGACATTAAGAAGCCATACATTTTCTGTAATGAGTCACCTTCTGCAAACCTTGCCTGTTCATAAGTACACAGAAAAATGGAGCTCCTGGGAAAAAAGATTGAATTCTTATCCTGGTGGGGGGAATGGAGGAGGAAAGTTGTACTATTAATAAATCCAAATGTTAGGCTTAACTCAAAATGCACACTTTAGGCAGGGATGATATATTGTACTCCCCCATTTGAGAAGGAATGGCAAGGAAGGCCAGACATGGCTATTTTTCCTTGAAGACAACTAATTTTCCTTCATATGCTTATTCAGGATTCGTGGCTCAAGTGCCTTTTAACTGGGAGCCCCCACAGGAACTGTGTCCCAGCCCTTTCCCCACCGTCAGTTCAATGGGTATGCAACTCCACTGAAGTGAAATGCTCTCTTTCCCTGTTTAGCTTTCAAGAGCAGTGAGGCATGTTGGTTTTTTCTTTTTTTAGGATTGAGAAAGCCAACTCATGTGTCAAGCCATACATTGCAATTGGATATGAATAAGGAGCTATCCATCACTCTCCCACATTCCTGTGTTTACTAAAGGGTCTGTTTAAGGAGCTGTTAAAGGAGCCTTAAAGGCCCCAGACGCCACCAGGAAGGACATGTTCCCCCAGATTTCATAATTTGCACAGGAACAGAACTCCAGTGACTCTGCTCACGTATATTATCAGCACAGGGAGCACATCCAGGATGGTCTAGGACTGCAGCTTCTAGATGCAGAGATTTGAGGAAGCAGAGACTAAGCAACAAAGAACAGGCTGCTGTAGTGACTACAGAGTTCTCCGGGACTGCTTAGGCTTTGTCAGGATCCACTTCAGGCCCCAGAGCATGCCAGAAGGCAAGGGTGCTTAAAGTCACCCTCATCTGTGTTTCCCTCAGGCCTCCAAATTAGAGACTGCACCTCTGAGATGCGGATCTGAATTTCAGTCAGCCTTGACTAATGAATTGATGCTGTCTGTTTTGGCACGGGGCTTGTCCCTGCAGTGCAAAACTGCTGAGAATAGGGGGCTGCTCCAAGAGCAGAATTGATGCTGCGAGCAACAGAGTGATCACTGCCCTTGTGACTGCACACAGTCCCCTGCCTTTGATGCTGCTCCAAGTAGACAGCACGGGGGAGGGACACCCACTCAGATCCCTAAATACCTGACCCCTGTGATGCGGGTCAATATGCCAGAGTGCCACTGGCATGAGCTCAATATAAATGCAGTGAAAAGGTACATCTGGGGCGCGTGCCCTCAGTTTTCCTCATCTGGCTATGTCCCAGGCTCCAGCTGGATAACCAGCTGTGTCCCAGCTCTGAAGCACTGCCAAGCTTGGAGCCTCTCTGCTGCCACTCCTTCTCTTTCTCCTTGCTACTACTTCTCATTATTTTCCCGTTTTCCACACTTCTGCTGCATAAAAATTGCCCATCTGACAAAGAGTGTTACAGTCAAAATCTCATTATGGGCACAGGGGAACACACCTTATTTGCAGAGCCAATAATTAGAGTTTATTGTTAGTCTGATTAATGTTTCAACAGTAAAATCAAAATGAAACAAAGTCCAGTTACTATGATGCTAACATTTGTAGTCCGTGTTAACTAATTATTGCTAATTCTATTATCAATACAGTCCAGGTTGTTAGTCACCAGCTTCCTGGTATCTACCTCTTTTTTGTCATGCCATGCTCACCTTGCTTATGAGTAGCAACAGCAAATAATTAGTGTCCCAAGTTCCTCACTGGGAGGAGTATGCTGTTGATGGTTATTTTCCTCATCTTTGGTCCTGGGTCTGCTTGGAGTTTTCATAGTCTGTTGCTATCCCTTTTTTTAATTGGTGCCCAATTTTAGTAACAGAATATCCACTTAGGGGTTGTTGGAACAACATACATGATTTAATTTCTTCGGGCTAAACCCATGAAATTCACAGTGTTAAGCTAAATAACAAAAAATAAGTTGGACATTAGCCACTGTTTGGCAATTGCTGGTTCAGCTAAAACAAGCTAGTGTAAGCTCGGGACCATACAAGGCCTGAAGTGGCCTGGTTAAGATAAAATAAAATAAGCACTTTTTCAGTAGCAATGGCAACATCTTATTTCCTAAGGTGCAGGGCTACAAAAGCTGAGTTCACAGTGGTGCTGCTGACACATACGTGCTCTCACACATACCAATTACGTCAATGTTTTTGTCAGTAAAACTCTGCTTACCTGATCTTTTTCCAGTTACAGTCAAATGTTAGATGTTGTTCCCTGAAACACCTACAGTTTTCTTTCCAGCTGAAGTTGCTCGGCTCTGTTCACATCTGACAGAGTCACACTTGCATTTCAAGAAACAGCAGCTTGTGGTTTCATGTGGTTTTCAACACGAAAACAGCCTCCGTCCTGTTCTGGACACTAACGTCAAGGAAATGCTTTAGCCATTCAGCACTGAAACCAAAGTTCAGTTCCACCAATAGTAGCATTACTATAGCCATTACTAGTACAGGTAGTAGTGTACAGCACACAGGTGCAGACATAAATTTATATATTTTTATATATATTTATATATACACATGTAAGCTCAACACTTGGAATATGGAACAAAGTGACAATGTATCACACTTCTGACAAACTTCAGGCATTTATAAACAGAAAGGAACGAAAATCTAAAATGATATATCTTAGATTTCCCATTTAATGAAATACCGTATTTTTTCATAGACAGCCTGAACCTTGGATAATCCCTACTGCTTTAAAAGCGCCCATACTTGAAAATAAGTCCTCTTACAACCTACAGTGTAAAATAACCTGCAGTAAATCAGAAGAAAGGGGTATTGGTTAGAGATTATGGGGAGGAAGGGGAGGCAGACAGCTCCAGGGCAGACTTTCCTTCATATTACCTGCATGTACCTAACACCTGCATTGTTGCTAAGCTGCAAGGACTTTAAATTGGAAAGAGAATCTAATTTCTGTCTTAAACCAGATAAATTATGGATTGGTTATGTAACTGAAGAAACAACATTTCATTACAAGACAATCAGATAATGTGTAGATGGAGCTAATAAACTGCTGGTGTAATTTTGGTTTGTTTTAAAACTTGTCTTCAACCAGCACATGAGAAATGTCATAAAACTGTAAATGTCCTGCAGCTTATTTAAGAAAAAATCATTAAAAACAAAGTTATTAAGACTTTGAGTAGAAATACATGAAATCTTACAGATTAAAAAGAAGCGTACACATGTGTATGTATTTATGAGTGTATCCATGTTCAGTTTATAATAATTTGTCAGATTTTTTGGTCTCCATTTTGTGTTTTGTTTTTGAACTAATGCAAAAACAACATGGGATAAGAGGCTTAAATGCCATTGACCCTATTGCAGTAAGAGTTAGGTTTCTAAATACCTTTGAAGGTCTGGTCTTTACATTCACTCTGTTTCCACATTCAGGAATGGTAGCTTTACAATTCTCACAAAATTATTTTGAGGTTAAATATAATAAAGATAATTAAGTGATCAAACTCCTTGGTAATTGAGACTACATGGGTACCTTAGACAGGTGAATAAACAGTCATGTTTACCTTCAGGGCAGTTTGACAATTTTCAGCTTACATCAGTTTGCCCATAAGTAGAGGTGAGAAGGAAACAGGAAAGCAGAAAGTGGGAGGACTTTAGGATCAAAGCTAAGTGACCTTGACAGGAAGGTGGTTTTTATCTCTCCAGAAGGAAGTAACCTAAGCTGACAACAGTCACAGTGCAGTAGAAGGGCACATAATATTTAGGATAGTGGTACAGTGTAATATTTAGGATAGATTTGCATTAAAATGCAAATAAGTGCAATTTTTGGAATCTCTGAGATTTAATTAAATGCGTCCTCTTTTGCAAAAGCATGGATTTCTCTAGATACAGTCAGTAAACATTTGGTCACTTCATGTAGTATTTAAGCTCCAGTGTCTTCAGCTGTAGTCATTAAAATCAGGCTAACAGAATTTTTGTCAATAAAAAGAATAGCAACAATTGAAAGAAGCAATAGTAGAATGAAGAAACATTTAAAAAAGAATTAAGAGTGACATGCTGGCTTTTATGACACAAAAATCTCATCAGTTTCAACAAGACTGAGGCTGGTTGTTTCTGTTTACCACTTTCTGTAAAAGCATCAGAGAAGTTTAGTTTTGCCTCAAGAAAATACTTAAGACATATGGACTAGTCTTTCCCCTAATGGAAGAATAGCAGATTTATCCCTTTCTGATGGGGAGCAGTGTCAGAGACTGTATTGACACCTCGGCTGCTCAAGCTTCGTTTCTTACTAGAAATGCTTTTCTTGAGCATTAACTGCTCAGGGGAATATCTTTCAAATGAAAAGGATTTTCTGAAATAAGAAGGAAGTCTCTCTTGTCCAGATTAGTATCTCTTTGTCTTTTTTTTTTTAAACAGAGACATCTGTTTACAGACATGAAAGCACAAATTATGCAGAAATACTTTCTTTTAATTCTGCTCCTCCCAAACTACTTATCCAGTGTTTTTCATCTTGGTTATCAATCCCGGCAGCTCCGTGGAATTAATTCAGAATCAAAACCAAAACTCCACTGAACAAAGGAGGCCAATTTTGCCGTCTTCAGAGGCTTGCACAGAGCAACGTCCCACTGAATCCTGGACCTAGAACAACCACTTACATCAGACATTTTGTATTTTTAGGATTAGCTCCTTCAGTTGTCTAAAACATAATAGCAGAGTTGTCCTAGAAGCTTCTAATCCCCAATTTGCTGTGTATGATGATCACATAGTTATTCAGCATTAACAATATAGTTAAGAGTTGCAGTGTGACTCCCGCTACCTTCCATGGAAAATGATGACAAAGAGTCTGTCTGGAACAGATTTTAAAATAAAGCACCACATTCACGTCTCCATTACACGTGGGGAAGATTTCAGTAATTCCATTAGATACCTCACTTCCAAAAAATTATAAACTCTTCTTATATCCCAAAGAGATTCTACTTATAATTGCAAAGAATTTAACAATACTTTTAACACCAATTGTCTTAAGCAGATTGGAATCTTTCCAGATTTTTTTTTACTCCTAAGCAGCAACATGTTTACAGGGATGTGATACATAGCACTGAAAGGAACCTTCCTACAGTTTTTAATGCCTGCAGGAGTATGCTTTAATAATACAAGCAAAGGGGTTA
The DNA here is from genome assembly GCF_015220075.1 of Falco rusticolus. Lineage (NCBI taxonomy): Eukaryota > Metazoa > Chordata > Aves > Falconiformes > Falconidae > Falco > Falco rusticolus. The sequence continues at coordinate 88,569,534 of NC_051189.1, forward strand.
GTCACTTGTATTATTTGATGTTCGCAGTGTATGTATGCAGAGCTGTGTGAACTAAGAGAGAAAAAAAAATAATTGTGTGATTCAAATTCCCTCAATATTCCTAATTAAACAACTCATTAAAGTTTTCAAAGAACTAGTGACATAAGTGGCATTATTAAATACTTCAGAAGCTATTCAGTCACAAGTAACATTATTCTTTTATACATTTTCATATTCTGAGAAACATAAAATTACTAGCAAAAACATATTAAAAGGCCCTTTTCAAAGAAGAAAACCACCTCTCAGATTAGTGATTTGAAAAGCAAGTATGCATGTTTCCTATTCAAGAAACTTCAAGAGTTTCAGAAACATCACTCACTGTTCACAAAACCTCAGTTAAGTAATGAGTCATCAAGTGGCTGGAAATACACACTGAAGTGGTAAAGTTTATTGCCTCACCTGAAGTCACAGGCAGAGTGTAGATGATTCTGGCATGCAGTGGTACAACAAATAAATCATCTTGCCTGGACAAGAATGTCCCACTAGCCAGATTTCTAGAACATCCCTGCCATCATGGCGTGGTATTTATTCACCCTGGATGAACCTCAAACGTGCCTTATTCCTATTTTAATAGTCATTAACCAGTCCTAGTATCCTAGTAGCAGAAATAGTCCCTTACACTGCTGCATCTTTTTTTTTTTTTTTTTTTTTAAGCTAGCCATGAGGGTAGCCCAGGAGGACTTGCCATGGATATTTCCACCTGCTGTCATTCATTACAGCCCTGCTTGAGAAGATCTCCTAGACCCTTAATAGGATCCCAAGTAGGATCAAGAGATCTGAGAAGGGAGGCCAGCAGATCTGCATTAGCTCTTCTGCTACAGCTTAAGCTGTGCAGTTAATAGAGGTAACATTAAGAGGCTTTTAAAGAAGCTATAGCATTTTAGTGTAGCCAGTTACTGTCACGATCAAAGAAATAATAAACTCTTTCATCAAAGAAAAGATGTGACCTACTAATCTACAGTTCTTTTAATAGCACTCTCGTAATGAAATGAGTCTTAATGGGCATCTCTCTATTTTCCAGTTGATTGCTTCTGTTGGAGCATATTTGCACAAATGCAGTTCACTTGCCCACAATAAGCCGAGCATTGCAGGCGTTTCTGATTTGGTACCACTCTGCATCCATTTCACACTGGTAAATGACCATGAAAGTCTATAAGAAATAAGAAGGCCCTTGACAATCAAATACAAAGCCAAAGTTCAGCTATTTCTATCTTCCCCAGGTCCAGTACCATATGTCCCTATGGTTCACCTAGCTTCATAGTGGGAAATTATCACACTTTTCTGTCAAGAAGTAAAGAAAAATATGGTGAGCACTGAACCTCTAGCAGAGAGAATGAAGCAAACAGCAGCTGGTGAATGGAAAACTGCTTAAGACAGACAACTGCTTTGCTCTCCCACAGATGAAATGGGGCACGCTGAAAATGTGGGGGTAGCAAGGAAAGTTGCTGTAAGGGGGAACTGCAAAAGGCAGGCAGAAGAGATTAGGGTCACTAAAAAGAGGCAAACAAAAAGGATAGTAGCAATCACATGTAGGATTGTGGCTATCCAAGAAATGTGAAGTTACAGACAGTTGTAAATAGCCAAAATGCAAAAAGTAGAAAAGAACAAACTCTTTTGCACATATAGAAGTGCATAAACTCTAATATGCCTAAATTAGAATCAGGTGAACTCCACCTACCTGTTAGCCCTTAGTTGTACCAGTTGCTATAATCCCATTATCTCAGTCTGTGAGTTTCTTCTGTAGGAAATAAATCAGGATTTTAGCAATTAATATCATGTTTGACAACAGTATACACTGCCCAAAGCACAACCAGGACATTCCTGTCAAAGAATTTTCTTTTACTTGTGTCTGTTATTGAACTGCTTCATTACTACATCAAAAATAGTTAGTCTTTGATAGGAAGATATGCTGGTGCCTATTGAAAAAGAAACCTTACCTCCTCCTTTCTTTTATTCCTGGCTATGCGTGTGGCAGTATAGCCTCTGCCTTCATTATCACACTGCAATGCTTGAGGGAGAACTGCAAGGCCACTAAAGCAGCTGCAAGCCCAGACTTTTCCTCTTGTGTTTGGAGAGTATGGCTGACACCTTGGCTTTAAGTAATTGCTGATCAGCAAAGACAGGATCTGTTGTCTATGGTTCTGTCTCATTTATGGGAGCTTGTGGATAATTTTCCTCTCATGGCGTGGAGATAGATGCCTGATAAATGGTAGGCTGAGTGCGCATAGAAAAAGTGAAACAGGATATCTCTTCTACAATACAAGAAACAGTTTTCAGGGAGAAGCTGACCAGATGTTTTTTTAATGTGCCTAAAGATTTGGAATAGTTCCCTTACTAGAGATTTTTGGGTGGTGGCATCTCATGCCTTTCTCAGAATGGAGTCTTATTTAAAACAGCTCCATTTTTGCTTTACAATGAAAAGCCTACAATGTCACTGATCATTTCTAAGAGTCTGTCTAGGAGACTTTCAAGTACCAGTGCCTAAAAAGAAATAGAAGAAGATGCATTCAAACGATGTAGCTTTTTTAGTGGAGTGACAAAATGCTTTAACTTAGGCACTTCGAGTCACCCAAGAGTCTTTCACTTTCTATTAACTGGGTAGGGAGACTAGGCTCCTTTTCAGACATCAAATTTTGTTGAATAACGTAGTCTGAATTCCTTTTTGATGACACTCCTGCTTTGAAGAACCTGGTAGTTCTCTATTCTAAAATAAATAAATAAATAGATAGATAAATAGGGTTAGGGAAAATCCCAACTTTATAAAAACAACTGCAAGCTTGATAGCAGCTTATTGCATGTCTGAAAACAACAGTAACTTTCACAACAGGATGACAACACTAGAGAGTTCCATCAAGTGCTGCAACAATTTTCATGCGTTCAGGGATACTTTTGGTACTGCTGAAAATCCTTTGGCTATGATTCCATGTACATCTGCTACTCTCTGCCATTAAGATATCATTCAGGAATAAAAGACCCATGTATCAGATATGCATAGCAGTAGGAGTGCTACCTATTTGTTCTCCTACTAAATGTTTTTTACTACTAAATTGCTTAGCTGTTTTAGTCTTCTTTCCATCAAGGAAAAACTTAATATGATTTACAGCATTAGTATTAGCTGCTAGTCACATACCCGTCCCCTGTTGTTGGTTGTAACGAAGCATTAGGGGAATGCTTCCGGCTGCAGGGGGACAATAAAATATCGTGGAGACCTGTCCCATCACCTGCAAAAGGCAGAAGTGGCAAGAAGCCTTTTGCAAGACCAGCTACTGCTTCCTCTTAATGCCACACAGAAGCACCACAAAGAGGATAGGATCAGCTGGAGCTGGGTCCGTCCTTCCTCCTCCATATAGCTGCTTGCAGAGGTGACTAGTCTGTGACACCTACATAATGTTGCTGCTCTTGCAGCAGTTACTGCTCTTGCCTGCACACCCAGGGGACATCAGATCCTTTTCCAGGTGTTTCAACTACAGCGTCCACACACTCTCCAGCATACGCCTACATCCAGCCAGTCTGTGCAGCAAAGGTGCACGTGGTGGTTAAAGCACAGATATTATGGCTTGGACTGGCACACCATCAGAAAGGAAGAAGAATAACCTTGTGATTAAAATGCTGCTGTATGCCTCAGGAAATCTAAGTCCACGCTCCAGCCCTGCACAGGTAACGTTGAATGACCACAGAAAAGTCACTTTATGCAACCATACAATGGAAACACGATTTCCTTACTGTGCTTCGATCTTTTGTGTTGAGGCTGTTTATGCACAGTGGACAAAAGACACGCTCACAGTGTGGCTAAATACAGACTTATAGTGGGCATCTCTGGAAAAGGATGACACTAAGGCTCTTTTCAAATGCCAGGTGAAAAAAAAAATCAAAATATCTGAGAGCAGACAAACATCATCATCAATCCAGTCACCAGCTACTTCATAAAGTCATACAGTCGTCTTTTGCCACCACCAGTCATGAACTAAAGATGAAGATGTACTTCTCACTTTCTCTCTTTTGTCAGGGTGTGCTTTTGTGAAGGCTGGTGTTTGTGTGCGTTCAGGTCCACCAGCATTAAAGCAGTTGCATTGTTCAAAAGTGCCACATTAATAGATCCTAGTGCAGGATAGAGGTGGTAGTTATCTTAACATTTCTTCTGCATTTAGTTATTTTTATAGTTCTGGACCTTTTTTCATGCTGAGAGAATTGAATAAAAAAATTACTTTGAAAGACACTATAATCAACCACTGATGGCTGCAATTACATTGTGTACTTCACGTCTTCAGAAAGTGCCTCTAGTTTAAAACCACAAATCTTTCAGTTTGAATTCTCTCTTGGCTCTGTTCAGTTTTATTATTTCAGAGGTGTATTTACAGGAATGATCGCTAGAGTATATGGGTTTATATAACAAAGATAGGAAAAAAAAAAAGGTGAACATCAGAAGATTAAAATTTCCTCAGCTATCTTCACACTGAAAAATTGATATTTTTTTTTTCTGTTGATGATTATTTACAAAGGAATGCCTCATGGACAATGAAGGAAAAAAAGCATTTGGATTTCAGAGCTGTAAAAGCTAATTCACATTTGAGAAAATTATTAGATGGAGACTTCCAGATCTGACTGGTCATAAGAGAGATGTAATTGTAAAGTAAGCTCAAACTCAACAACTGCTTTTTAAGTCCAAGTCAATTATGGACAAGTCTGCAGTGTTACAGCTTCTGAGCACATGAAACTTAGCTATTACTGAAAATCTAGTAAGGAATTCTTTGCTATGTATGAAAATGTATCAATATGATATATTAAAATGTAAGAATATGACACTGAAAAGAAGTTAATGTGATAAATCTGGAAGCCTCCGTTTTTTTGAAGTTAGCTGGAATACTGTCTTTTCTTTGTACAACTATTGCTACTTTAACCTTTCCCCCACCCCCCCGATGAGAATAATTTTTCTGCAGATTTCCCATACAGCCTTAATCCTTTCCTTGCAGTCTTGCCTGCAGGGTAGCAGAACCACATACTTTACATTTGCAAGGACAGCCACAAGGACAGCCTAGGGTCCTGGCTTCCCTGGGTCATTCAAATTTCCTTAGAGACTTAGACATTGCTTCTTGGGCATGGCTTTGCAACAAGGTAAAATACAAGCAACTGATCACCAGATCCTCACCTAACATGCCTCATTCCATACTACAGACTATCCCACTTTGCACAGCAAACACGGGATTTGGCCATTATTCTTCTCCCCCATTAATGCTTTCCCCATCTTTCATTCCTCAGGCTTTGACAATTAAGTGTTGATGTCTTCCTCCTCTCTGTCAGGCTTGATGGGTTAAATACTTGCACCTGATGCTTAAGCCAGGGGAAGGTTCTTCCAGCAGGACTGTGTGAGTATGGAGAGTATCTCTCACTGCATGTTCTTGCCAGAGGACTAGCAACTGGTTGTCCTGCACAGGGAAACTGAAACCTGCAATCCAGTTTCTGTGGTGGGCCATTTGCTCTGTAGAATTGGTTGGGATTTAAACAGGGTCAGTTTGCCTGGCAAACTCAAATCGGTACTGGCTGAGTATGCATCCGAAAGGTATGATATCAGAATATTTTTAGTGCATCTCCACATCTTCTACAAAATTAAATATAATTTAAAGCTACCAGAGCAAAATCCTCCTTTTCTTCCAAAAGTGTTGTATGTACTTCATATAATATGACTATTAAAGAAGCCAGGAACTGGTCTGCATCTATCCACCACCAACCATAAATCAGACCTGATTTGGGGGCAGTGAAGGCACATACGCTGCTGGATTCACAGTGTCATCTGCTAGAATGAAAGAGCAGGCTCTATTCTGTCTTTGTGCATTTTTACCCAAGAATCTAAATGGTGTCTGTGACGATGGATGCAGTTTAGTTGTGTTGCATAAATGAGAAAAAAGAAAAACGCAAACAAAATCCACCTAAACCTACAACATTTCCCATGCTTAGTTTCCTAAATTACTATACCACATCACTTACTAACTTTCAGCTCCTTACTCAGGGTCTGTGTGAGAATAACAATGCATTATCAATTCCTGAAAATACAATTAATATTCATTCCATTGTATAATGGACCTTAATTCCTAATGTATGAAGGTTTGTACCCAACCCTCAAACAATGAAACTGCACCTAGATGACTATTGAATAAAAGAGAAAAAAAGAAAAAAAGAGAAAAAAATATCAGCACTTCTGTTTAAATAAAGGTTATGTCAGAAACTTTAGAGACAGTGATGGTTGTTGGCATATTTAGAGGCTATCTAAAATCTAATAATCAGCAGCCCATAACATCCAGGATTTATAAATACATACAGAAGAATAATTAAATGCATGGAATCTGAAAAGAAATTTTCAAGTCCAGAATCTAGGACACTTTATAAAACATATTCTTTTGAGAGTTTATTGAGGAGGGGATACTATGGGGCTGAACAGAAAAGAATGAAGAAAAAGTGTTTTCCCTCTCCTCGCTGTTACCTCTCACGGGAATGCTCTTTGCTAGTCTGATTTATTTAACCAGCAGCTGGGAAGCGCAGCACAACCCACAGGGCTGAGTGGGAGTGAAGGTGGAACATCTTTGGGGTTCCTGGTGTCAAGAATTTGCACCTGATGCCTGTCACTGTGCCAGAAAGGCATGTCCAGGGCAGAGCTCCCTGATTTGTAGGAGCAACTCCAATGGACACATTTTCTCTTTGATTTATAGCTGAAATAATTAAGTATTTCTCTGAAAGGGTGTGAATTTGCACTGAATTCTCACACTGGTGTCATCAAGACATTACCTACATTAATGAGATACTGTGGGAGAAGGTGAATAGAAAGGTTGACTAAGAATATCATCACCTAGGGGAAATGATTTTGAAGTAAGTTGATGTTTATACTGATTAAGCAATTGTTTGAGGGTTTGATCCTTCAAAGAGGCATGAACATAAACTTTAAATCTGCAGCTTGTCACACCAAAGACAGTTCTGTGACTGCAAGTAACAGTGTTTTTATGTTAACAATCATCATACCTAAAGTTAGACTGTGATTCTTTTAATGCTTGGCTATGCAGATTCCTTCTTCTCCCATAAACCCCCCAGATTTGCTATATATTTGAGCTGACAGAGCTAAGCCAGTTGTCTGAGTCTGTTGTACAGTAAAATTGTTTTTCATTCTTGACAGTTGAACATGATGAGTTCCGCAACAAGCTGACCGGGCTGATGGTCGAGAGAACACCATACTTAAAGCAGCCCTTTTGTCTTACTGCTCATCTTTACATGATGTAAAGAAAACAAAGACATTTTAGCCACGATCCCAAGGTCCCATCAGTTATTTGCACATCTACATTTGAAGAAAATAAAATATCCCTGGTGAATGGCTTGTCTTCAAAATAAAGAAAGGAGATTGCACAAGAAAAACTTTTTTTTTTTTTTTTTTTGCAGAGACCTCTCTGGAGCATGAGACACAGGGACTGGAGCACAGAATGGCATTTAAGAGCCACAGGATCTCACTCTTTGCTAAAGGCTCCGCTTAGAGTATAGTGCTTCTGTGCTTTTTATTCACTCAACTGAATTTATCACTATGACCCATAAAACAGTTATCAGCACCTAGAGGGCAAAGACACCCTGCATGTCATTTGGTACTTACCCAATTGCATGCTTAAGCCAAGGTCTGTAAAGGTGTGCCTCCTCTCTTGCCACTCACAGGGAAGCTGCTGGGGCTTAGCTGATCTGCTGCTTCAGAAGACTTCCCAGTCAAGAAGGACATTATGGGATCATGCCCTTATTTCAGCATTTTCGACACATCTCTGCAGAGGAGAGTAAAAGGCTGTATTTCACAGCTATGATATCATTCTCGTGAGCTATATTTCAGCACGAGCCACTATAAACCTCTCCCATGACATCAGACCTGTGAAATATAGCTGACTTCAAGTGCAGAAAATTCCCCCCAGGAATAATTGTTTCCTGGCAATTGGCACTTGAAGGACCGATTCTTTAAGGTTGGTACAAATCCTGTGTAGTTGATGCTGCTCTGGGTAGCACTGCTTAGGAAACATTAAGTGCAGGACCAGAGGTGCGGAGCCCCACTGTGCGATGTGGCCATAGGAATAACGAGATGAGCACTGGGGGAGCCTGTCAAGTGATGATTTTCACTCGCTTATGCCTCAGCAATCCATGCAGACTGCACTAATAGCAAAAAATAGGTTTTCTCCTATGCTGCAGTCCCTACCTCAGACCCTGTCTCCCTGATAAGGCGAGCCGTGTGGGCACAGCCAGAGCTGCTGTCTCATCCATCTTTTCACATCTGCACGCCAAGCACAGATCACGAGGGGTGTGCTGTTAAATGGCAGCTTGCCAGGGCACTAATTAACTCACCTGGGCAGGCACCAACCTCCCTGCAAAGCAACCTGGCAGGAAAATGGAAGTCAAAAATATTGCGTGAGATATAATCTCCTCTTTCACATCACACCAGGGAAATGCCCACTAGAACAGACTCCACTCAGAGCTGGGGGTTAGAGGAGTGGATGTTAGCAGAGTGGTAAAGGACAAGACCTTTCGCACGTCAGAAGGGTACAGCAGGTGGTTAAGAGAGTATAAACTGGGAGAGAATTAAAGCCACTTCAGGTCTCCGGAGCCTGAATCTGTCCATGTTCCCCTTTAGCGACCTGTGCACTTATTTGCCCCTGCTCCATGAATCGCACTAAAAGCGATTGTTGAAAAAAATTTTAAAGCTTAGTCACTCTGTTTCTGTTCCTGCTCTATGAAGGTCACCTTGTGGTGGGCAGCAGGTCAGTTGTTGCTGTTGGATCTGTGTGCGTGTGTGTGTGTACGGTTACAGGTATGTGTGCCTGTGTCTATCTCACAATGCTCAAAGTTTATGTGGACACAGCTTCCACGACCTGCAGGACAGAGTTGGTTTTGCCTACGGGAAGTTCACTGGCAGTAACGAGAGCTAACTACAAACCTTCTCTCTTCTCTGGAGAAAACTACACTGCTTCAGAATTAATTGTACCTTTTCTCTTCTTCCTCTTAACGCTAAAAAAACTGACTCCTCATCCAGAAGTTACCTTTTTACAGTATTTTACCTTGTGAAGCAGTAAAACAATATTGTTTGAACAGCCCTGTTCCATTACCTACTCCCCATCTAAAAGCTAAGTGGTATTTTCTAAGAGGAACCGTAAGAGACTTGAGGTTATTTCATGTAATTCATTATTAAGAACAATGAGAACCAGAAGAGTGGCAAATCTGAGGAATTTTAAATGCTTTAACTCCATCATTGTAGCTCAAAAGCTAAATTCTGCCCGATTTACACCTTCAAAAAAACCAAACACACATAATATAGGGAAAAAAAAGACCTTTGATATAGAATATGATCCAAGCAGTGCTGTGTAAAATGCTTAGAAAAAAAATAAATTCCTCTTTTAAATTTGGTATAGTGAGACTGTCATTCCACAGTATTTACAAAGATTCAGAACTGCTGCATTGAATTTTAAGCTGGTTCAGAATTATTGTTTTCTGAACAGAATATGGAGGGGGGAACAAACTTAACTTAAAAGAATCTATGCAAAACCGAATGAAATTTAATGAAATTATCCTTCTCTAAAAGTATGGATCTGTTTGGACTAAAAAATTAACAAAGTCTTTATGAAACATATATGTTGTGGACTGTTTCTGTCAACTAATTCTGATTTCTTCACATTATAAAACATTCCGAAGCTGTTCATTAGGCATTTTGCCTGACTGATTACCTGAGACTCATAGTACCATTTCTTCTTCCCGAAGAGAAGCTTTCAATGTTTTTTAAAAAACAGAACTGGCTTCACTACACTGTGGTACTTTTTGTGTAGCTTTTTTCATGATGAAACCCATGCAATCTTCAGAGATAGGGATCATTTTCATAATTATCTTGTAGGTGCACAGATATTTAGTATTAATAATGATATTATTAATATATACTATATACTAGGAAGCAGTACCTAGTAAGAACCCACAGATAGCAATGAAATAGCTGATTTTTTTATTATTATTATTTTAGAAGTTACTAATTAAAGCATTTACATATATAACTTGGTATTTAAAGTTCCAAAACTTGGTACAAAACTCTGGCAGTAGGTAACTGAGAAAACCAAAATGTCCACTGAAGTTCCTACACAGTATCAAACAGGTCTAGTATGTGGGAGATATTGACAAATATGCACATTTATTTCACTAACCTGTTTACTCGTCCCCACCTAAATGAAGCCAAAGGCAAAACTCCTTAAATGTGAGGGGGAAATCCTGGAGTTCTCTAAGTCCAGGCTCTTCAGCCCATAACTATAGTGACAGAATACTTCCTGGGAAGACAGGTGTACTCTTGCTAGCCCTTCTTCGATGTAATAAGATAACCTCATCAAGATCCCCAGTCAGAAACTGAGCAGTTACGTCCCAAAGTTCGGGCAGTAAAAAAGAGAAATGCCTGGTTTGCCTTAGTTGATGAATGGAAGTAAATTGAGTTAAGGGGGGGGGACCCCCAAAAAACCCCAAATATCGCAACTCCTTCCTCCTATTCAATATAGATCCCCCCAGATTATTTGAAGGACCACGTGCAACATTTTGAACCAGAAACAGTCCAGATTTTCAACAATCGCTATTACTCTTCTACTTTTTTTGGACTTGTTTACTGTAGTCATGAATGTTAAGTACCTTTGAAAAAGCTCAAAAATTTGTTGTTTTTCTTTTCAGAGATCCTTTGAGACTGCAAAGACTATTTGAAGAAGGAAGACGGCATGAGATTGGATTCAGTGCAGTAAAGTAGGTTAGTTTGAGGACAAGACAAAAAGTGGTTATTTAGATTTTTCTTGTGTTGCCGTGATGAGAACTTACCATTGCTTCTGGCTGCTATTTTGGGCTGGTCAGCCCCACCAAAGTTTCTTAACTTCATTATCCAGAAGGACTAGTGGCTTTGCAGAAAAGGAAAAGATTTTGGTATTGTCTGGAAGCAGCAGACAAGACCCCCATCGTTCCAAAAGGAGCTGGATGTGGAATCAGTTCTTTTTATTGGAGGAATACACAGGAACTGACTACCAATATGTTGGCAAGGTAAGATTCTTTCATACATATCTATGTTTTGATTTTAGAAGCACTGGAAAGCCAGCAATAGCAAGTAGGTAAGAACAACTCCTGCTACAACGTTTAGTTCACCTTCCTGTCTGCTGAGCTTCTGCTGAGGAGTAATTCAGTGGAAAGGTTAGTGCACTTCAGCTTCAAATTATAATCAACAACAGGAAGTTCCTCATTTAACCAGCAAGTGCCATAGCCAATCATGCAGAATTATATTAAAGATTTTTCTTTTCATTTTTGCTTGGAAATAATGCAGCTTAATTACAGAGTTGTCTAGGCCCGATTTTTAGCTTTAAAATGTAATATGCATTTTCCCTCATGCACATTAACTTTCCTAGAGTCAAACTGTATAAACCAGAAGAAGTTTTGATCTGAGGTATCTGGGAATCACAGTGCTGGTATTTTGGTGAGGGTTCTTTTTACCCAGAAAAAGGTCATAATTTCCCGTTTTATCCCCCACTGCACACAACAATGTTGCAGCCATTTTCTGACAAGGTTTTGTGGTGCCACCGAGGACTCTATGACATGACCTTAATATCATGAGCCATGCTATTACAAAGAGTTGAAGCACACTGTGCTTATACACTAAGAAGCAACAGGCAACTGAGCATTTCTAAGCTCAAAGCCTGCTGACAGAAAAGGGTCTGTAAATAAATAAATAAATAAATAAATAGAAATAATAATAACAATAGTAGTCATAATAAGAACCACAACAATAATAAAAAAATAACAGCTTAACTCTGAGAATATCCACCTCCCTGAGCAGCAGACCCCCATGTAGGTAAATATGCAAATTGCAGAGCTAATGCACTGTGGTAAGTCTAGAGAGAATCTATACTGCCCATGGTACCAGAGTCTATAGGAGTTTCTCTTGCAGAATTCAGAAATTGTGCTATTGATGATGACATTCGAAGCAGAAACAATACAGCTTAGTTTTCCAAACTGAAATAGGATTATGCCTAATCTAGTTTGATCTCTCAAGCCTCTTAGCAAAGGCTGCAGGTCACAGTGGTTTGACATTTTATCTCCCTCTGAAAGTCTCTGAGAATTCCCATGAGAGATGGTGGCTGCTTTTCTTGCCTGCCAATCAACTGTCAGTCAAAGCTGGATGTGACACCTCTCTCCTGCTAGGATGGCTGCAAGGCATGATTCAAATGAAGAGCTACTCAGATGGTGTAGTACTCTTAGAGCTCTGACCAGGATAATCAGTATTCATGAAGGGTACCATTGAGCCCAATCTACAGGAAAAAGCCAAAGGCAGAGAGTCCTCAGAAAGGGGAAGTAGAGAAGGAAGATAAGAAGGTAATAAAAAAGCCAGAAGAGAGTAAGAGGGAAGAGCTAGAAAGATGGAGGTGGAAGGAGAGGAAGTCAGAAGAGGAATCCAGATAGAGGAGGGTAAAGTGACATCAAATGGGAGTAGAGGATAGGACCTGGGAGAAAAAGTTTAGCTAAAGAGAGGACAAATAGGAACAGAAGATGAGACAGTGAAGGGGGGTGAGTGTGTGTAAGAAATATGGAGTCAAGGAAAAAACAAAAAACAACTACAAATTGAAAGACAGCAGTTCTCCATGCACTCTCCTTTTTCACAGTTTATTCTGGGAGTGTGAGAGTAATGGGGATCCCTTCTCCGTATATAAAGTATGTGGTCCTAAGGTGAGTCTTACAGCCTGTAATTTTCACTGTGAATTTTTACATTAGACCTGCTCAGCCCTAAGTCCCCATTCTCCCCACTGCAGAGTTAGAGCAGAAGCTATTGGCTTCAGAGGGACTGATGCGGCAGGGAATATTCCTGTAGGATGAGTTTGCTGAGAAACAGTTAAAAAATGGTCTAGTTGGACCAGAAAACAAAAAAAGTTTAAACTGGAGTCATTGAAGAGAAAGAAATGTGGATGTTATTTTTAAAAGTTGTTCTACTATTGGTACTTTAATACACTTCCTATTACAAAGCGTAGAAACAACACATAACGTATAAATGTCATTGATTCTGTGTTGCTGGGCTGTTCACAAGTGGCCTTTCACATGTCTTTCAAATGCCAGAACTGCTCACACCCTTGTAATTGAACAATTAGCCAGGAGGCATGGAAGAGCAGCCATTTATTATTAGACAAAGTTGAGTGTTGGTGTGAGGATAAATTATAGAAACAGCTGAATGTCTCCAAATTGAGGTAACCAGACAATTTAACTGAGCAATTAAACTTGATTGGTGTGGGCAAATGAGGATAATGAACATATTTATGAAACATATTTTTTCTCAGAGAACTAAATGTTAACCTTAAATATGAACCGAAAGTGGTAAGAATATTTGGTTATAGTCTTTTTATTCTCTTCTATCATAAAGGAATGTGAACAAGAAAATCTTTTAAAACAATAGCAATATATGTATGTAAAGGGCAGCTGTGCTTACAACTTACTGTGTAAGCAGTCAGACCTGGATCTTCTGGGTTTTTTTGTTTAGTGCTTAAAGCTGGTGGGCATTAACATCATAATTATTAAAAAATTACTCCATATAAGCGACAAGAAAAAGAATCTTTTACTCAGGTTGGGTTTACTTTTTTCTTCTCATTTGTTAAAATCTGTTTAATTCAAACATCTATATCAAAATCTGAGATACAAGAAGTCTGTTGTGAAAGAGTCTAACAGTGGTATTTCTATAAACTTCCTGAATTACAGTTGCAAAATCCTGTAACTGTTTATACTACAGGAAACCACATTTATACCATAACAGTCTTAGAGAGAAGGGGAAGAAAAGTGGGAATATATTCAGATTTGAGATAAATGAAGAAGGTAATCTGTCTGAAGATAGAGCTCAAGGCAGTACTGAAGACAACACTGAAGCATCATCCAAGTCATGGACCAGAGCACTACTGTGCTCTGTACCCTCTATACTCCATATCCAATGAATGCAAATGTTTTCCATCTTTAAGGAGATAATTGCCTAAGCACACACAAAACAAGGTAGCCCTTTTTTGGTACCCATGGGTAGTCAGATATTAAAAAGTGCTCCCTAGTTTTGTATGCCACACACTTTACTGTCAGCCCAAATATGCTTCTGTATCACACTGGACAAGAATATGTGGCTGCCAACGAGAAGCTCCCAGTGTTATCAATACCAGTTTATTGTATGCTATGGCTTTGACACCAGATCCATCATTTTATTATTCAGTTCTTGTATTCCTGAATTTCATTCCTGTATATTCATGAAATAAAGCCTTTTAAAAAGAGTAGAAATTCACACGTCCAGTCTTGGTTAGTCTCAAGCATAATAATATAAGAAACTTGCAGAAAACTTCTAGAGTGGAATTATTCATTTCACTGCTGAATAACTTGTGAACTACAGCTATTCATTGAAGTGTGATTGATGGGCACAGTGACATTTTAACCTGAAGATATCTTTTCTTCTGGTTCAGAAATTATGGCACTTGGCAGGGACTCAGTCCCAAAATAAAATAAAAGGATTACATGAGCATCAAAATAGAGAAGTGCCCTGCATTACTACCTAGCAAAAATTTGCAACATTTGAGTCAGGTTTTAAAAGAGACCTAGTTGTACCTGTGGCTGCTTAGCACAATTTTAAAGGGTGGGGGTGAATGCATCTCTAAATCACAGGTAAACAATGGAGTGGTAGTGTAGCTGTATGTAGGAATATGTGCTACACTCCCTAGAGGTCTTCAGACAGTCCTGGGCAAAAGAGTGAAAAAAATCTGCCTTTTCCAAGAATATACTCAAAGGTATAGTTACTGTTTGTATGCACTTGATATCTTTGCATGGCTGTCCCATTGGCTACATAAAATCTATGTACTGGCGTCACTGAGTGGTCTTGTTAGAGCACACACCTACAAATTACTGTTAACATAAAGGGATAGGATGCCACTTTCTTTTAGACTAAAGGAAGATCTGAACAAGTCTTAAATCTTACTCGTTAACCCAGAAACAGCTTCTGGCAGCCTGCAGTGGAAAGAAGCAACTTGCTTTCCTGACAACAGGCAGAACTGTGGAATGGTTTTGTCACACACTCTCTGTCTGGCCCTAAAAGGAAACTTCCAGACATACTTTTCATTTTTGGTGGTCTTATTGATGTTCACACAGTTCAAGCAGTATGCTTGCCTGGAAGCTATCTGATGTTACTACCTGTACAACCTATTATAAACAATCATCATCTGCTGACAACTCCATTTTTCAAGGAAGATAAAGTCAAAGTCCTGCTGCTATGTGGCTTGGCAAAGCAGAAAGGATATGGCATTACTGTAGGCAAAACCAGAATCCTTTGTTTGGTGTTGAAAGAACCACTGGGAAAGATAAATTCCCCTCTGTCAATAATGGTATAAGGTACCATTGATCCTGCTTTGGAGGAGGAGATGACGAACTAAATGGTATCACAGTATAGTTTCAGTACTGGTTTCCTTTCTGTTGCCTGATTTTACTTCTGGCTACAGCTATTCTGAAGGCAAGCAAAACCGTTCCTTGCAGTGTATGTCACCAGAAGCAAATCAAACAAAAGGTAGAATCTTTCCAAACCACTGCAAGTAGTGGGACCAAGTCACATACTGAGACAAAATATCTGGTTGTGAGTGCATACGAGGGGCTATTTAAACAAGGAAAATTATTGTCATGCATTTTCAGCATTTGAGGCAGTAATGGATCACATTAATAGTTAAAAGGTATTATACTTTGATTGGATGATCTGATAACTAGCAAGAGAAAGCTTCACTTTCTCTCAGATCTTTAGTACGCTAACATTCTGTACTTACCATCAAAACTTTTTTCCCCAAAAAAAGCAAAATGTGAAAAGTCAGACTAAAATGACTCTTCCCATCTGCACTTTTAACATTCTTTATGGAGTTCTATGCAAACATTTGCTCAGTATTTGTTTTGTTTATCTTTTAACTTGCATTACAATATAGACTTGATACCTTCAGTTTCTGATTCCAAACACAGTGACTATTTGTTATCTTTACAAGGCCTGAAATTCAAAGTTCCACTTGTGACTTCTATTTATTCAGGGAGTCTACTCAAAACAGTTTTCAACTTGTTTTGACTCTCAGAATACCCTTCCTACAGGTCTGGATTCTGCACTCTGCTTCCCAGAGAATTGTCAGCCCAAGAGCTAGGCTTTAAGTCTCTGAATGACCTCTCAGTTCTGAACAACTTCTGAGCTTGAAGTGGGTTATAGCAAAACCAAAGACAGCTATCAGTAATCCCGAGGTTGCATCAGTCAATCTGAGGTACTCTCTGGGTTGCAGCGCTACCCACAGTGTACACAAAGCTCTGGGCTGGACCCCTCTCCCTGGCTTGTCCTCAATGGTCTTCTTCCACAGCTAAATGTGTAAATGAAATTTGACTACGCTGTGCCTCTCAGAGGACCTCCATACCCTTTCCCAGGCAGAAGGAGGAGGACTAAAGTTTTGCACCTTTCCAGATTTAGGCTCCCTCCAGCGCAGCATCTGTGTGAGGGTCCTGTGGTCCTCAGGGAGCACTAACAGCTCTCTGCACTGCTCTCCGCGAGGAACATGTCTCTTAGCAGGGCATAGGGTGTTTGTGGGCCATTTATGGCACTCCTGCCCCTGCTCCTGACAAGGAAGTGACAGGGTCCTTTACATGTACTAATACTAGTTAATTGCAAACATATGTTTAACTCTGCGGTGAAAGAAGCATTACCACCAGCCTTTTACACATAAGGAAACTGATGTACAGGGAAGTTAAATGACCTTATACACAGCTAAAAGTCCGAAATGTCTAAACCAAGATTTAAAAATAAAAAATAAAAATCAGAGTTCTTAGCCCTTTCTCTCCTCCCCTGTTTAAATGATTAGGTCACCAGCTTCCCGCTTCAATAGGCTGAATACTTGTCATTCTCTTAAAAGGTAGAACAAATGCTGTGGCACATCTGCACTTCCTTTATTCCTCATCCATCAGTCATATTTTATGTTCCACCACTTGACTTTCCCAAGTGCCCTTCATTCCTATATTGAATTGCACACACATACACACACTTGTCTTATATTCCTCTTTGAAAGATTTACTGGCACTGATAGAAGTTCTCTGTACTGTCGGTCTCTGTGGAATAGAGATAACTCTGAAATGAGGGACAGTTGAGAGGTTAGAGGCCCAGGATGACAATCCAGAAACAGCTTGCAGACTTTAAACCGTCATATGGGAGCTAAGAAAGGAGATAATGAGAAATGGGTGGGATGGGCAAGAATGTTATTCAAAAAATGAAAAGGCAGGAAATATAGCATGGTTAAAGTTTACGATCATCGTAATTGTGAATCTACTTGGCATTATCCTTGTATCCAAATATATTACACAATATAAGAGCCTTACAACCATCTGTTTCAAACATACCACTTTTCCTACATTATGGCACATGATGGTACTTACAGTGTAATGGTACATAACCTCCTCCCCTTCTTCCCATTATAGCTAAAGAAGCAAGCAAATCCTGGGACCCTCAAGCTAATATTTCTATTAATTCTTATTTTTCTTTTTTTGTGCCCTGAACTAAACTTTTTTTTTTTCTATATGCTAATGGTCTGCTCATACCAGTGCTTACATTTTTGGGCCATGTCTTTTCACAGATCATCCTGTCCTACTCTTGTTAGCAATCTGCATGTCTTCCTGAACTGTGTGCCCCTAGACTTCTAGCTATAAAAAAACAGCTGGACACATTAATCTTCCTACCCAGGGAGAGACTGCAGGTGAAGTTCATGCTTTATTTTGGGTTACTTAGATCACTGGTCTTTGAAGCTGTGATTACATTTTCTTATTTGTTTGTGTAACACAGTAAAGTCTTCACTATAAAGCTGCAGTGTCATGAATATAGAACTTGCAGGATAGCAACGGCTTAAAAAAAAATCCCTCTTTCAGGCTCAAGACAAAGAACCATTGTTACTCCATGTTACTCCACCATTTGTTGTTTACAGTCAGCTTACCAATAATATTAAACCATAAGGCTTAGAGAAAACTCTTTATTAAGTGAAACTCATATTGTTTTAAACTCCTTTTCTTTTGCTGCCATTTCCCTCACTGGTGAACATAGGTTCACAGGGGGACAGCAGCAGATTGAGAACTGTGGCCAGTCAGTGTAGCATTTCAAAACACAAACCGAAAATGTGTTGTGATGTGAATACCTACTGTTGATCCATATGCGCTAATGCAGGCTGTAGCTTGCTTTCACCATTAATGGGGTGAAACAAACCTCAGCATGCACTTGCAAGTACTTCAGGATTCAGTGAAGCTTGTAGTTATCATGAAAGTCTGAGGTGGCAGATGAAGGAAAGGAAAGAATCACCCTCTGGAAGGAAATGAGAAAAAAAAATAAATCAATCCTTTCTTCTATTCTAATTTCACAAAAAAAACCCCTGACACAACAATAAAGGTTGTAAAGAAATAAAACACTGAGTGTGCTGGGAGTTAAAAATGTATGTTAAAGGAAAAGTGGAAAAACAGATCAGCAAATGTTTATGCTAGAACTGTAATTCCTACTGTTTTCTTTTCAGAGTTGTTTATCTTAGAGTCAAAGCATTCACTGAAGCCTGCAGTCCTTCTACCCCCAACTTGCAAATGCTGTGTTGTACAAAGCAGGGCTCCAGAAGAGATCAGCTGGAATGGCCTCTCTGTATAAGAATATCATCTATCTGCACTATTTCTTACTTGTCTCTTTGTGAAACATCAAACAATATTTCACCATTAGATGTCTATTGCAACAAATAAAGTTTTACTGCCCCACACAGGATCATGCAATGATCATTCAGTCATCTTTAGCATGTTTTTCAGCTTTGTCCATACTATATCTTCATGTTGGAAGGCAACATCTGGTTAAGTCAAGTCATTTGTAAAACTATTGTGTTTAGCATCTTATTATTAATGGAAGGTTACATTGCCCCTGAAAGACAGAACTAAACCATATAACTGTACCTTTGGCTCTATGACATGCTTCCTTCTACCTAGCAGCCCTTGCAATCAAGCTGATGGGGCACCAGCAAAGGATTTAAAGGGCATGCAAACAGAGGTGTCAGAGCATTCATAATGTCTTTCCACTCCATGCTCTTTCTCTGGTTTTACACATTTCAGGTCAGTTGCTTAAAGCTGCTTACAACTGCTAAAATTCTTCATAGAATGTCCTGTACACATAGAGAATAACAACTGACAAGGCAGTTGTAGACGAACAGTTAATGCCCTGTGGATGAAAACTCTTGTGTGTGCATACATGGTGATTGTAAACTGGTGTGAGCTTGGTTCTCATGCTACTTCCAAGTAACAAAGCCTGTCAGGATCTACACCATTCACCTGGTAAAGCCACGTCATCCAAATATCTACATCAAATATCTAAAATTACCTACAGAAATTACTTTATGAAAAAAATCTTTTTGATTATTTAGATTGAAAGGATCATACCAAGTATATGCGCTTCAGAGAGAATTTTCTTCTTTCATGAATACTAGATATGTTATCATTGGGAGAGCATAGTCACAAGTATTCTCACCAAAAGAATTCCAGGCTCTCCAGTCAAAATGAACCCACATTCCTAGACAGGCGATCTTGGATCCTGAACAATTACCTGAAGCCTGGGACTGAATATTACTCCTGCCAGATAGAATCACAGAATACTTAAGGCTGGAAGAAACCCCTAGAGTCTATCTGGTCTAACTCCCTCCTCAAAGCAGGTCCAATTAGAGCAAGTTGCTCAGGTCAATGTCTAGTCAAGTTCTGTATATTTCCAGGGATGAAGATTCCACAACTTCTCTGGGCACTTCTTTCAGTACTTAACCATCTCTCCTTTCTTTTTTTTCCTTCTTTTTTTCCCCCCTCCTAGTATCTAATAAAAATTTCCGTCATTGAAACTTGTGTCGATTTCCTCTCATCCTGTCACTGCCTTCTCTACACCCTCCTGATAACCGTAAACAACAAGCCTCCTCTTCTTAATTCTAAACAAAACCATTTCTCTCCTCTTCTCATATATCATATGCTCAAGCCCCCCTAACCCTCTTGGTGATCCTTCCGTAAATTCAATGCAATATGTTAGTGTCTTGTACAGAGGAAGGGCAATACTAGATGCAGTACTGCAGTTGTATTCTCACAAACTCTGAAGGGAGGGGAATGATCAATAACCTCAATCAACAGGCTATATTTCTGCTAAAACAAACTGGCTGGATTTCTTCTCAGCAAGGACACACTGCTGATTCATGTTCAATTTCCTGTCTACCAGAATGCCCAGATACTTCACTGCAAAACTGTTTTCTCTCCAGTCTGTAGTGCTGCAAAGGATTATTCTTGACTTTGCATGTGCCTGTGCTGAACTTTATGAGGTTTCCATCAGTCCATTTCTCCAGGATGTTCAGGGCCCTCCAGGTAGCAGCTCTACCTTCTCAGTATTGAAAGTGCTTCACTCCATCTTTTTATGATTTGCAAAACTGCTGCGGATGTATTCCATCATCTGAGCCATTAATAAAGGTATTAAGCCACATTGGCCCCCAGTATCAACCCCTGAAGAACTTCACTAGTTATCAGCTACCAGATCAGACGTACCACAGATCACAACCCTTTGAGCTTGACTATCGAAACAATATTCCACCCACCTTGTTGGACATTTTTCCAGTCCATATCTCACTGATTTGTCTCTCAGGGTACTATGGGAGACTATGTCAAAGGCCTTGCTAAAGTCATGCAATATCCACTACTCTCTACTTGTCCACAGTGCAATCCATGCCATCATGGAAGGCAATCAGGTTAGTTAAGCATGATTTTCCACTTTTAAATCTGTGTTGGTTGTTCCAAATCATCTTGTTTTCCTTCGTGTACTTGAATTTAGCTTCCAAGTGGATTTGCTTTATGGCCTTGCCTGGAGCTGAGGTATAGCTGGAGAGTCCCTAGGTCCCAGATCCTTCTTCATGCCTTACTTTAGAATGGCTGTGACTTACCCTATTTTCAGAATTTAAGAACTTTCCCCAATGACTTTGACTTTTCAGACATTATAGAAAAAAAAAAAACCAAAACATTTCATCACCATCCCTAGATGCAGCCAATGTTGTCCTGCTGAGTTTGTCCAATTTACTTGAAAGGCACCTAATTTATTGGTTTTTGTCTGCTGTGGAAAATGCTTCACTCCACCAGAATTTTCTGCTAGGCTCAAGGATCTTTGGGGCCTGTGGGCAAATTGCACTTTCATACCCTTGAGCATTTTTTCTTTATTCATGAGTAATGGGTCCAACATGATGCATCCTCTGGCCAACTCATCAATCACCTGGGTCAAGAAATTGTCATATGTTTGCATACAGACATATTACCTATCCAGCAAACATCAGAATGATCAAAGTCCCCCATGAGTACTGGCCTACAATCACAGGGTTTCCTCCATCAGTCTAAAGAAGGCTTCATCTACTGCATCTCTTTGAACAAGCAGTCTGTAGCAGATGCCTACCATGATGTCTTGTGTGGGTCTGTCCTCTTATTCACAAGTTCTTGACTGATTTGTCACCTGTTTCAAGGCAAAACTCCATCTATTTGAGCTGATCTTGTGTTAATCCACCTCCTTGCCTTCCTGGCCTGGCCTTTCTAAAGGGCCTACCTACATCCTTCTGTTGCAGCATTCAAGTCATGCAAGCCTTCCCTCCACATACACTTTGAGGAACCCTCATTTGAAAGAAAAATCTACTTAATGGCAGCCTTAGCTAAGGTTCCTTGTTGAGCAACCTTCCTCAAGACTGTCCTGTTGAAATTTAAATGTGCAGCCTCTTAGATTGTGTACCTGCTGTCTTTCACAAATCCTTATCTGCTTACAGAACACAAACTTGTTTAGAAATAAGGTTGGGGAACATGATAGTATGGAGATATTTTTCCTTTCCCCAGCTTCTGAACTGTAAAAATAGATGATCCAGGCATGCAAATAGATTAAAGACTCAACTAAACCTGTGGACATGAATTAATTTCCTTCTTGTTAAGTCTTCATTTAAATCTGAATATGGGTTCTCATTTGTATTAGTGTTTGTCTATATCCTCCCTTTTCCATCCCCCTACTTTCCTCCCTGCCACACACACTTTTACGTAGCATATAAAATTCATACACATATTTCAGGATTTGATTGTCAGCGTCAAGTGCTCAGAATATCAAAGGGTCACCTTTGTCAGTAAGCAAAGGATGAGAATTTGCTTTCAAGCGCATCCATCAGGGAGTAGTCAGAAGCTGTTACTTGCTGAAGAAGCCTGATGTTTTATTCAACTATATTCCAGAAAAAAACATTTCTGTATATTAGGCCAAGGGGTTTTTTTGTTTTATTTTTTTCCTAGTTCATCTTTAAGACATATTTTCCCCTACTCCCACAGGAGAATAGAGGTTTACAATGAATTAGAAATGTACTTATTCATATACCTTAATTAAGGTGCTGTATTTGCCTACCATATAATTTTAAGGGATTTTTGAAAGTCTATGAGTCCAAAGAAAACATTTTCTCGGTGATGAAATGGATAATTCTGACCACTGATAAAGAGGAAATAACCGTCCCTGGGTAAATTCCCTAAAAAAATCAAAGGCAATCAAAGCTGGGCATATAATAGAGACTGATTTCACTAACTATATATCACATAATTTAGAGACTAAGGAACATGTATTAAAACAAGTTTTTACTTATAAGTGCATGTTTGTTGAATGTACTCTTTTCTGAAAAAAAATAAAAATGTTCTCTTAAAGTCAGTAGAATACCTGCTGTCATCTACTACTATGCGAATTCTCCTTTTGAATGAGTAATGCAGTACAGGACAGAAGTCCCACTATAGTCAGTTGAAGATCTTCAAATTAACTGAAAAATATTTAGATAAAACCAACAAAGGTATTCCACTGTAAAATGGCTGGGTGCACAAAAAACCTCATATGATTATTTTTTCCTGTGTAATTTTTAAAAGATTTTATATATATATATATATATGGACCTTTTGGCTCAGTATCTTTTCTTGCAAAAAAGGAAAACGGGACATAGTTTATATATTAATTAGTAAGCTTAAAAAGTACAGGTACATTAATGATGCTGTAAGTACCTTTTCACCTGTCTTTCAGATACAAAGATATCAGGATATTGAAACTATTTTGCTCTGACTTGAAAAACAGCTATAAGGAAAGTTGCTGCTCTTGAATTGTATGCACAATTCTTACTGAAAAATGGAGGTTTAGGGGAGACATTTCCCAGGGAGACACGCATCCCTTTAGAACTCAGTGTATTCCTGCTGAAAATCATTACAAGCTAGGCACTTAATTTTCCTAACCCCACAGCTCACCTGGTGGAAATGAACGCATGTGTATTCCTTTTCACTTTACCACGGAGTATGTCTTAAGATACCTCAAACTGTTACTTGAAGTAATATAGCTAGCCCCAGGGTGCAGAAACTCCCCCATCTACCCCATCCCTTAGGCAGCCTGTGATGACAGTAACCTTCAGCTGGTGGATAATAACAAATACCTGAGAGCAATTCAATTTCCTTGCGTTGTGGCTAGATTAGGAATAGGCTATTCCCCCAACCTCTAAATTCAGCGGGCTGTAGCAAAGCCACAGTATTGCTAATCTTTCCTCCAGCTGAACAATTCTCAGTCTTTCCACAAACCAACACAGAACAAATTACACCCAAGGCTCTCAGATCATGTTATAATCATTACATACAGAACTGGACATTGTTAACTGCCCACATTTTACTGCAGGGAGAATGTAGAAGCATCAAATAGTGATCTGTCTAAGATCAGACAAGAGCTGTGACAGAGACAATGCTAAAACCTGTCAGTCCTGTGTTTGCGGCTACAAGCCTGTCTTTCCTTTGCATATCTTCTGTTTTGTCAGAGACACACTTAAATGTGCTTCACTACTTGTTTGTATTTTTTTTTTTATACCAAGAAAATCATCAGTGATACCTCAAACTGATTTCCTAAATTCGTCTTTAAGACTCACACTTGAATCCAGCGACTGACTATTCAGTTATGGTGGTAAATTTGCAGTGATAAGAAAGTCTATCTTCTAAAACAAAATGACTTGTACATCTCTTTATGGCTTTCAAGAATTTACAGGCTTGAATTTTCATTCCTGATCAGTGAAATGCATACACTAGGTAAGAAAATAATTTTTTATCCCTCCTAACCTTCACCTCAGCTATTCATGTAAGAGAGTTTTCTTGCTACATGAGCTAAGGTATGACAAGCGTGGGGGTGGCTGAGTTTTTCATACGTTTTGGTAAGTTAATGCTGATGCCTCAACTAAATCAAATCTTTGCGGCTACCACACAGTTTAAAAACATTGGCAAAAAGGGATGATTGTCAGTATGATAAAGAAATGCCAGATCCTGAAACAGATGGACCAAAAAGCATAAACCAGGTGTTTAAACTGCCTTGGCCTTCATTAAGAGAGCAACCAGATCTCGGTGCTTTTGTGAGGGTAATTGTAGAAGTCTGTACAATGCTCTTCTGTTACCATCACTACTGTTTAGCTGGAGAGGGCTCTTTGATCTTTCAGACCAAGGCATAATGAGACCCAACTGGTGTAAGTAAAACTGGGAAAATTCAGTTTACAACAAAGGATTATTTTTTTTTTTTAAGTGAGAAGTCAGTTATTAACTCAGAGGCAAAATTGTTTTGAGTTCCTTAGAGCCTAAAAGGAAGACTGGCTATCTTTCTTACTGTTATAGAGTAATTAAAAGAAAAGCAAGTTTGATAAAAGAACATGAAATTCAAGGGCCTATATGTGTAGAAGTCAGACTGGACACCACAGTCCCTTATGCCTTACAAAGTAAGGACCTGTTTGTCTTTGTACATGCAAACTCTGTAAATTCCTGCCTTAATTGTGCTTAGAGATAACAGGAAGAGGAACTAATAAAACTGTATTACCAGCGCTCAGCTCAAGAGAACATGACACCTTTATAAGATCTGATAACAAGTTGCCCCTAGAGAGAAGGGCCAACAGAATAAGGGACCTTTCAAATATGAGGTAGTGCAGAGTGGGATGATAGCTATGCTGCCATCATCCCTGTTTCATCACAATGAAGAACAGAAGCAGTTGGGGAACCCAGGAGGGAAAAAAGTTCATAGGCCCTAGGCAATGTTGAAAACATTGACACTTTCCAATCGATTTCTTGCAAAGCTGATTAGCTGTGGCCACATGTTTGTATTTCAGGTTAGAAAAACCATTTGTGATTTTGAAGGGTGTGTAATAAAGATGTGAGTCACCAAATGGATGTTTATTCTTAGCTTCATACATTTAGAACAACAGGTTCCTGACTACAGTTTGGGCAGCCTATTCCAGAAACCAAGGATCGTAACATCAGCCAGACTGTTGTCTCTGTCTATCTCAGGCCATGTGGCCTCACATATAGCCCTCACAAGAAGAGAATGAAAGGAGCCTTCCAGCCTGACTGGGGGGTGTGAGCCTGGAGGCTCCAAAGTGAGAGCAGTTTGCCTCTCATCCCTGGTCTAATGAAAAATTCTTATTCCATTGCCCTTTCTCTTTTTTTTTTTTTCATTCCAGAGCCCTATGTTCTTATTATAGTGCCTTTTCTATGTTGTGGTTGGTTGGTTGGTTTGAAATCGGGTGCCACCATCTTTTATTCTGTTTGCCTTTTCAGTACCTGGTTGCTTCTGACTCTTGAAAAATGCTTAGTGCTTATTGGTCCATGTATTTTCTGAAGTTGTTCAGCAGCACAAAACTGGTTTTAGCTTCTCTTCTGTCCTTCATTTACAGGGAAGAGATTGGCACTACTTTTGAGAATGAATGAGAAAGTTCACTGACATTTTTATACTCTCAAGAAACAGAAAGATAGCATCACCCTGGTGTTTTTTTCAAGATGTCTTTTTTATTCCTCCGGTAGTTCTTGATATCAGGACAATCTTTTTTGCAGGTAATACTGCAGTTACTGAACACTTCTATCTGACATCTAGCTTTTGTCCCCATTTTCAGTGGGTGCAATTCTAGCATTTTTTTCCTTCTTGAATATCAGGGGGTGTGTGTGTGTGTAAAAACTGCAGGGTTAGAGCTAAGAAATAGTACTTATGTTGAAGGAGGCCCTTAAGGGGTATTGTTGTTTAACCCTTTGCCTGTTATACACTGAGGTGGCTGTCTTAATAAAACATTTTATTTACATTTTAATAGTCCAACTATTGGATCCCTATATGCTTTAATTTTTTTTTACATTACTCTTTCAATTTTTACTGAGGTTTTCTTCTAATCTACCTGATTCCATGCAATCAGGGCTGATACGATTTCCTTAAACAAAGTAGCTTGTAGATAGGAACTTTCTATAAAAACACAGCCTGTTATATATTATTAAGTTAATAGGATTCCACAGCTGAATGAGCCAGGGTTTAGAGTATTTCTGGTTCTGCTATACAAAGTCTTATAGACCAAAAAAGTAAGCACAATACAAATAGGACATAGTATATATTGCAATAACTCCAAAGAAACCAACACCTCAAAATACAGAAACCTCGTATAACCTCAGTAATTATTAAGTGCTCTATTTCATTAATTTATTACAGATTTAATGTTTGCATTCTTGTTTTCAGTACTGAATCTTATCCTTTATTGCTGATTGGAATATCCTACAGGAAGAAAAGAGTGATCTTAAAAATGAAAGGAATAGAATCAGGAAGAGAAATGCAATGTTTATGAAATAGGAGGTACTAAAAAAAAATTAATCTAATACACAATGAATGGTCATAAATTAGAAACTGCAGGAGAAGGAGAAAAACCTGAGTGTTTTAGTCAGGAAGTGGTTTAGACAGCAAGAAGCTAGTTTGATATAGCAATGGAAATGGTAAATGTTTGTACTCAAGTCTAATACAGATATGAAAATATTAACATTGTTGTTCAAAGACCTATGTCCATTCACACAGAAGAAAGGCCAACTGAAATGCAGCAATTAATTACAGAAAAATGGCTAGGATCATCAGCCCTTCATATCTGGCCTTTTCTTTACTGGCTTTTTTTGGAATCCACTTGACTTGAAAATGAGCGACTGTGGCTATAAGCAGGATTCCAGCTGAGGTCTCAGAAGTGCCTATTTTGCAAGCAAAGACTGTATATAGGCTGGTAGCCTAGCAAAGAAAAATAATGAGAGCATATGGAATTATTATCTATAAATGCTGCATGAGGAAGAATCTATATATGTGGGAGGAAGTTCTTAAAACAGAAAAATAATGCTGGCCCAAACCCAGCACATCTAATCTGGGAAACAAGGTTCTTTCTAATCACCAGAGAAGCAATTTCTTCAAATAGAAACTGTGTACCTGTTGCACCTTTTTCTTCACAAGGCATGGTGGGAACCAAGCAAATTAAAACTACATTAAGAAACTCAAATACTTGGGAATCAGTCACACTGAGCCATATTCAGGTTTACTGTATTAACTATAGCATAGGAACTCTACTTACTGTAATAAACTAATCACTTATATATAATTAACTAATTGAAATATTCTATAAACTATGATATCTGTACAGTCAAGAAAGTGAGGAACATTCAAGACTGCCGATTGCTCTAGGACAGCAGATCCTGGGTTTGTGAGGAGAGACAAAAAAGTGGGAATCTAAGCACACAATCTTTTAAGTGCCTGTTGTAACAGTTTAAATACAGCCCCTGTGTAGAAGTGCTGACAGTTGTATGTCTGGACTCACAGAATCCCAGAATCATCAGGGTTGGAAGGGACCTGTGAAGATCATCTACTCCAACCCCCTGCTAAAGCAGGTTCACACAGAGCAGGTTGCACAGAATCGCTTCCAAGTGGGTATTTAATATCTCTAGAGAAGGAGACCCCACAGCCTCTCT
This sequence comes from Falco rusticolus, assembly GCF_015220075.1. Taxonomy (NCBI): domain Eukaryota; kingdom Metazoa; phylum Chordata; class Aves; order Falconiformes; family Falconidae; genus Falco; species Falco rusticolus. The sequence goes on from NC_051189.1 coordinate 88,597,434, forward strand.
TGGCAGCCTGTTCTACTTGCTCTGTCACTCTGAAAGTAAAAAAGTTCTTCCTCATATTGAGATGGAAGTTCCTGTCTTGCAGTTTGTGGCTGTTGCCCCTTGCCCTGTCACTGGGCACCACTGAAAAGGTCATGGCCCCATCCTCTTGACATTTGCCCTTAAAATATTTGTAGACATTGATAAGGTCCCCACTCAGTCTTCTCAAGGCTAAACAGGCCCAGCTCTCCCAGCCTTTCCTCATCAGGGAGATGCTCCAGCCCCCTTGTCATCTTCGCAGCCCTCCACTGGCCCCTCTTCAGTAGTTCCCAGTCTCCCTTGAACTGGGGAGCCCAGCACTGGACACAGCACTCCAGATGTGGCCTCATCAAGGCCAAGCCGAGGGGGAGGATCATCTCTTTCAACCTGCTGGCCACATTACCCCTAATGCTTCCCAGGATCCCATTGGCCTTCTTGGCCACCAGGGCACACTGCTGGCCCATGGGCAACTTGTCCTCCAGCACTCCCAGGTCCTTCTCTGCAGAGCTGCCTCCCAGCAGGTCAGCCCCCAGCCTGTGCTGGTGCATGGAGCTGTCCCTCCCCAGGGGCAGAACCTCACACTTGCTTTTGTTGAACTTCATAGGTTCTTCTCTGCTCAGCTCTCTAACCTGTCTATTTAAATCATGGTGCTGTGATCTAGTAAGGCTGGGTTTGTTTGCATTTCTTTTTTAACCTTGTCAAATGTATTTTTTTATGTTATTTTCTTTGAAAATTACAGTGCTTGAATCTTACTTCAAACTCCAGCTCTCCAGCTCTTTTGAGGCTGTAGAGTATTAATCTTCATATAATCTTCAAATTGCTTTATATCAGAATGGGAAGGAATCATTTCTTCTTGTTTCTATAAATGCCAAGGAGAGTCGGAGGCACTGTAGCATCTTTCTCCCATTGTCTTCCAAATTCTTTTTTAGCATCTAACCTCCCATTTTTACCAGAAAATTAAGATACATTTTTAAAATATTAGTCCCTAAGTTTTAAGTACCTAAGTCTTGACATAACCCTCCAGATACCTGACCTGAGCAGATAACTAGCTTCAGCAGTCTAGTCTCTATTTCTGCCTGTTGGTGTCCTCTAAATAATTCTTAATTTCATTAACTGCTTTCAATTAAATTTTACAGAGTAATAAAGGTGTCATAACCATTAATTTCATATGCAGTTTAAAAAACCAGTAACTGCATAAGACAAATCTACATTGTGCCTTGACTGTTTGGTCAGCTGGCTGTTTCCATAAATACACATATGAACTGCCACCAACCACAGCCCATGCTGTCTCTTCTCCAGCTAGTTTGTACAGAACACAAGAAATAGCAGCATTTTGCAGTCAAGAGGATTTGCAGGCAAGGGCAGGAGCAGGAGGCCTACAGTAGCATGCAGTGGGCTAAGTGATATGAGGGGGAGCAGGATGCTTTACGTTAGGTTGAGTCAGATAGATTATGTGGAGCATGGAAGGAACCAGAGCTTAGCATAATTGAGGCCATAAGAACATGGCACACATGTCCATTGGAGATCTGTCATTTCTGGTGATGCTGGATCTCCCTGTGGATCCTGTGGAATATCTTTTTAGAAGAACGGTTCTTTTATGGCTTAAAAGAAATCTTTGTGTAGGAATTTAATCTGATAATACATGATATAGTGTGTGTTTATGTGGACCACATATACAATGGTTTGGTGGTAAGTTTTATACATTACCAAGAAGCTTAATATACTTAAACTTCAGCAAAATATACATTAATACTTATTACCTAATGTGCAAAAACAATGCCATTTTCCCTTTAACACAGAGTCACCAAGTGGAGCAAAACCTTTGGTGCTGATTATTTGGTGATATTAATGGTGTTATGATATAAATTGAGGAGGTTGGTGATGCTATAGGGGTATAGAGCACCAGGAGAGACAGGGAAGAGTGCGAAATTGTTATTATTCTTAATATTATGGTATTAGCAGTCTCATTTAGAGTGCTTTAGTTTTTTCTGAATGCTCTGGCATTGCACTGTGTAACCTCAAGCAATACATTTGGTTAAATTTGTTCATTACATAGACAGGACTCTGGTGTTTGGACCTATTCAGTTTGCAGTGAAATCATGCGCTATGAATACTGCGAAGAGTAAACTTGTGATTCTCTTTGTTAGCTACCTACCAACTGCTTGCTTACTGTTTTAATAATTGGTTTCTATTTCATTATTGTGTCAGGAGAAAAAAGGTGAACAGAGCAAGCCCAGAACAGCTTCTAAATACAGAATCTTCTAAATACAAACAAATAGTAAGATGCAACAGACAGCTTATTTCTGGATAATTATAGGCTGATCTTTCAGTGTGTACATCCCAAGGTCAATTGAGTTTGATCTTTGCAGATGTTCAGTAACCACTCTGAAATTCAGCAAGTAGGGTGTTACATTCACAATATGAAAGAGAACTTGGTCTGTAGGATGAATGGAAAACTATTTTACCCACCAAACTGCCAGGCATCATAACCACCAATATGATATTAGCGGGAGCTAAACTGCAATTTACAGCTCTCTGGCATAATCTAAAGCTACTTCAGAAATGAGATTAACTGTCCTGTTTAAATCAGTGTTATAGAGTGAGGTACAGGAGAGATGTTATTTCATTCTGGAGAATATCTACTTCCTACAATTTCAATTATTTGGAATTTAATTACCACCACTATAAAAGTACATTTTTAGTACAACCTTATTACAAATACGTGTGCTAGAAAGCCGCTCCTCTCTGATGTATTCCACTTAAACAAATAAAAAAAAGTTAGTGATTAGCTTTAACCTGTTAAAATACATGGGATCTCACTTGCTTTTTACCGTTTTGGCACTGCTGTTCCATACAGTTTCATACTAAGGTGATTTTAGCATGGTTAGGAAAGGGCCCTGGGGCCCTGGGGCACTGCCAACCCTGACTGTCCCTGCCTAGGCCAGGGTTCCCCACATCTTTCCATGGCCCAGGACCCCATGCCAGGCCCCTGGGGCTCCCCCAACCCTGCCCAAGGCCCAGGACCCCGTGTCAGCCTCCAGGGCTGTCAGGCCCTGCTGTAGGGATGCCGCAGCAGGGCTGATCTGCAGCTCCCCACAGCCCTGCCAAGCCAGGCCCACCTATGGGCTCATGTCTGACCTGGCCTTTGCCTGTCTCTGTCCCCAGGGTGGTGCCCTGTGGCTGGGGCTGCCCCAGTGCCCCTGGCTGCCTGGCTCCTGGCTGAGGCGGTGGGACAGGCCTTGGCTGCCAGGCCCTGGCGTGACCTACCCAGGGAGCCGCTATCCCTCACCTCTTTTCAAACACACCCATGCTGCTTCTTTTGGAAGTGCTGCCGATGTTTTGGCGTAGATTTGTGACTTTATAATACCAGAGATGGGCAATAATGAATTGTGCAACTTAATGCCAATTGGATCTGCTGTTTTCATGCCACATCATCTTATAGTCTTACTGCAAATTCACGTGAAAGATGCACTTAAATTCTTCTCAGATGCTTTGCTGAAGTAATTCCTGTGTGTGTAGCATGGGTCCAACCCAATTTTTTAACTCTGGTAAAATTTTCCTGGAGTGTTGTTTTAAAGTGAAGCAATACTGTGTATTGGAGATGAACACAAAAGCTGTAAATATATTCACTCTGGAAATAATAACAATAATAATTAAAAAAATGTTCACAGTACCTGTGCTTTGAGCAGAGCATTCACTTGCCTTTTCCTTTTTGTTGTGCTGAAGATACCCCGTTGCTACTGCCCTTGGTGCTTTCAGAGGGTTCTGCCAGAGACACTTTGGAGAAGAGGCTACTCCAGACTGTGGCTAATTTGAAAAAAACAACCAACCAACCAACGAAACCCAAAAAACAAAACAAGTCTCCTGTTAAAATGATTATGAATTTGACAATACGCAGAATGTCCAATACAGGCAACTAATGCTGCAGTCCTGTGTGCACTTTAAACACCTCTTGATGGAGGCGTGAAGCCTTCCCTGTTTTCAGGCAGATGTATTTGAACATTTGGAGACAGGACATTTGAGAGGGGCAGAAGAAAGACAAAGGCTGGACAGTTTATACCTGACTGCAAGTCATTAAAAGCAAACCAGATGGTTCACTTAACAGTGGTATTAAAGTAAAATGAGTAAAAGTATGCCTAGGGCATAGTAAAATCTATAATTTGTCATTCATCCTCAGCCTTAGCCAGTGATTGATGGATGATTTCACAAAAGTGTTCAGATTACATTCTGAATGAATCAATTTACTATAATATTAATACAGTGCAATTGCTGATGCATTTACTTTTTATTGCATAGACTTACTTCTTCACAATTTAGCTTACCCTTGGGGTATTGCTCAGTTCAGTCACCAATTGAAATGAATGCCATTGAGTAATGCTGAGTTCCTGTGGAAATAAAAAATCTACCTTTATGTGGAGTCCTAAAAACCTTTGGCTGAAGTAATTTTGTCTTGAGGAATATTAATATGATACAGCTCAGATGACATGAGCACTGCGTCCCAAACATTTTATTCTATCCCATGATTATCTGACATGGCCCATTTATCTGACCAACTTTACACCGAAGATAATGGACACTCTTGCAACACAGGTTAGCACACAGAGTGAAACTAGAGTGAAACTATAATATTTTGCATTGCCTAGGATCAGTGCTGCTAAAAGCATCTGCAGTATAATTTATACACCTATCTCATCACAGCAAACTTTCTTTGCAGTGAGGTGTCTAGAGAGTGAAAAATAACTTCAGCTTAAAAGGAAAGGGAGGGTTATTACCACTCATTTCATCTTCATAACCTAACAATAGTGTTAAGTTTTATATTACAAAACCATCAACTGTATTTTTAAGTGCATCTCCCCTCCAGGCTCTTCTTTTGACCTCAGCTTGCACCACTTCTTTCTCCTTTAATTTTATTTCCAATTTATTTTTTTTTTAACCTGGTTACAGTAGCAATTTCCTCCTTCGTATAGGTCACACAGACAAAATATTGCTTCCAAGATAAACTGACACTTAAGAAAAGATAAAACAGATGATTGTCTTGTCCTGGGCAAAACTTTTCTACCAAGTAAACAGTCAAGGACAGATAATGTAATCTAAAATAATAAATAAGTTTTTTGTATATTTTCCTAACAACTGAACGTTACACATTTACAATTTATGAGAAACTTCTCTGGAGATCTGCTTGTTTTTTCCAATACATAAAACCAATTATTTTCAAAAAAGAAGGGAACAATCATGTTCTTGAGGCCACACATGATGACACACTGTAAGTTCGCTGTGGGTTTGAAGAGTAGGCATTCAGCCAGCCTTAGCTGTACATAATATACATTGGTACATATGACGTGACCTCCCTCAGGTCCTGCTCTCACAGGAAATAATCCACATACAGCCTGGCCGACTGAATACTTCTTTGTTCTGTCATGTCTTAGGAAATTTGTAAAACTGAAGGTACTGAAGTTGAAAAACATCTTGTCAAAGTTTATTTTCAAAAGTTAGCACTTTTGCTGAAGGGCTAGAGATTAAACCTTTGGTGAAGAACACCTCATTCTCTATATTGATGAGTCACTACACTAAGATATACTTTGACTTGATAACCAAAGTCACAGTCAATCTTTCACAGGTAGATTATTTGCAGAAGAGGTGTGGAAATTTCTGAAACAATTGACTTGAAAAAAATCACAGGACTTTCCATTTTTAGCTCTTTAGGTGGTCTGGGCTAGGTAAAGAATATTGTGGAAGACAATTCCCAGTGGTTCCAACACCTTTTCTAGCTTGACCTTTTTTGCTAACTTGTTCATTGAAACCAGTTTTAATTAAAACTATGATAAAAATTAGATTGGGAGTTCAGCCTATAACAAGTCTCACAACAGCACTATTCCATTATTCATATGAATTAATGATAGTCTGTTACCGAGGAATATTTCTGTCCCAGTATGATACAGACAAAGTTAAAGAGGCTTTTAAGGCAAACAAGAGTTGATTATTTGGTGTGAAAGAGTCATAAAAAATAGACAGTTTTAAAGACAACATTCTTTTCATGCCTTTTCTGTTGCAGGTTGCCTTTGAGGAAAATTATACTCAAAAAACCTATTGAAATTACTTCCCACAATAGACTTATAGTCTTGACTTCTTAGGTCTAACAGATACTCATCAGAAGCTGAGGTTATATCTAGTAAATCATATAATTCCTCGGGCCCTATGGCCAAGTGTATTGGCCAATTGAATGGGACTCAGGAGACCTAAGCTCTGTTCCAGGTTCTAAGTCCAGCCTTCTGGGAAACTTCAAGTTTCTATGCTTTGTTATTAAAAAAAAACAGAGCAAATGATATTGACACTTTTGTGAAGGGTTTTGAAATCTGCTTATGAAAAATGCTGCATACAAGCTACTTATTTGTATTCTTATTATCAAGAGAAAGGGCTCTGTGCAGGAATTACATAGAGTGCCCATTTTCTCCCTGAAGGAAAAATTAAGAAGAGTGCCTCAGCACGTCTGCTAACAATTAACCATGCTACGGTTATGATATTTTGTATTATTGAACACTTCTGGTATGTGTGGTGACAAAGAGTTTTGCTTTTAAAGGCAGACTTGTTGCATGGAGCATGCCTTCTGTGAGGACCGTAGGCATAAGCACACATAGTGGGACGCTGTGCCACCAAGTAGGTCATCAGCATAGCACTGATCTGGGAGAAAGTTGGAGGAAGCCCAAAACATTGACCATATGGTCATGCTGGAAGCTGCCTTTCCAGTATGGTAGGGGCATAGCCAGGTATTGGTAATGTCAATGTGAAAATTTCTACATTCTTCCAACCTACAAATCTTTCTCTTCTACAAAGCATACCATACAGCAATGCTGAGTACTTTGCCACACAGTCTAGTAGGTTTCTCTGGGTTTTTTTAACTTCTGTGTTGGAAAAGAGAAGCAAAGAACTGGTTGAGAAAATCCAACTTTCCTGACTCAGAAACATGTCTTTTCTATGAAAGCAACAATTTCCAGGAATCTGCTACCTAATAAATTCATTTTTTCCCTATGAATTTAATCACCTATGCCCTGACTTTAGAAAGCATTTTATTTTTTTTATTTCATTTTTTTAATTTTTATTTTCTCTAAAGTAACAACAAAATAAATTGTAGTTGATTAGCCTTGATTTTAAGGCCAGGGGGGATAAATAAGCCTTTATCAAAAGAACAGCCATGAGAGTATGATTTAATCAGTCATACCTTGTGTGTGTGCTAAGTAGCATTTCAAGAGACACGGATATCTCTGGGAAAAAAAAGATAATGGTTTGGGCAGCTCAAGCTTTGTATGCTAGTTACCATCATTTTTTCTTTCCCCTGCATCCACCATGTTTCATCTTGGTCCATGTCCCTTTGGATAAGGCAACTGACTTCTTCACTGCCAGTGCTGTAATGGTCTAGTATGCCTGCCTGTCTCTGCTCTTAATTTGCCAAATTTGTGAATGCATGTGTTTATCTGCTATTCTTCTATGTATTTAGTATGTTTTTGTGTTGTGCACTGTGTGATATATTACATAATGTCCATGGGGCATAGAAACCCAGCACCCAGAATTTAAACTCAGGAACTGGCTGACCTGGCCACTTTTTAATTCTTGGCTTACTGAAATTCCTGAATCCACTGTTTTTCCACTGCAGGATTTCACTGTCCTACATACTCTTAGGATTCCACCTAAGCCACTAGCGTTCTAGGACACTAGATCTGTTTGATGTGTGCTTCGCTTGGGAGAGCGATCTGCAACTTCAGTTTGTGGGTTTCCTCAGACAATTTCTTATAATATTGCAGACCATTTCAATTCTGAACATCAAGATACAAGTCCACCAGTTTACTGCTTCTACTGTGGTATCATCATCATTTCCCAAAAGCAGTGTACGGCGATTTGGGTGGCTATTGCTAATAGTAAAGCATGTATCATGATGTCAATTAAAGTATCTAGAACTGTGTCCCAATTATTGATTTTCCTTTCTTTTTCTTTTTTTTTTGTTTCAATTCCCATTTCACCACCAGCTGCATTCAGACCAGGATAAAGGAGATGGATCACTTAAGTACATCCTTTCTGGAGATGGAGCAGGAGACCTCTTCATTATCAATGAAAACACTGGTGACATCCAGGCCACAAAGAGACTAGACAGGGAAGAAAAGCCTGTATACATACTCCGTGCCCAGGCTATAAACAGAAGGACTGGAAGACCAGTGGAACCAGAATCTGAGTTCATCATTAAGATCCATGATATCAATGACAATGAGCCAATGTTTACAAAGGATGTTTACAATGCCAGCATTCCCGAAATGTCAGATGTTGGTAGGTGCTAACTAATAATTGATTTTAATGTCTGGTCTGGGTTCTTTCTGTGGAGTTAACGAAGAACCCGAACTTTACAGGCATTGAATACAGACATCTGCTATTAGAGCCTAGAGTAAAAGTACTTCAGCCATTTAAAAAACCACAACTAACTCCAGGAAAATAGGGACAACAGTTTGCTGAAATCAGAGATGTTAGCTAAGTGAAACCCTCTCTGTTGTACTACAAAAAATAAAATACAATCTGATGTAGCTACAGTGAAAGTGAGCTGAGCTAAGCTGTGTTACATGACACCTGTAAAGAGTTTAATATGCTTTGTTAATGTGATTTAGTAGCAGTGTAATAATATGGTAATCCATGGTCACCTAAGCATGTCCATGCCACCCCTAGATCTGTTCAGCAACCCTTCTTTGGTTCAGGAAGGTAAAAAAAAAAAGAAAAAAGAAAAGAAAAGAAAAGGACAGGTTCAGAAGTGGTTGTACACACTTCAGGAGTGAAAACTGTCACCCAAGTCAACTCATCACTAATTCTGAGATATGCCATTAACTTCCTGTAACCTATGTTTCTCTTTTCATGCAAAAAACAAAGAGCTCCAAAGTCCATTGAAGTTCATTGAAATCTTTATATTGATTTAAAATGTATCAAGCTGTAAGAATTAATCAATAAAAGAAAATAGAACAACTTCCTTGAAATAAGATTTTGAGATTGGATGTTTTCCAGAGAAGTTGACAGGTTTGGATTCTTTATCTCTGATTCTTAGGGAGGTTATTTTGATTTCTTTGTCAGAGAGCAATGGATGGTTAAACTGCAAGAAGCGCTCTTCTAATCTGAATTAATATCCAGGGAGAGAAGCATTAATTAACCATGATGGAGAATGAGATTAAAATAAAGCTCAAGCAATATAAAAATAAAGACTTTGGGGCATACTCTCTCCTCTCATTCATGGGACTTGTCATATGGATGAAATCTCATCTAGAGAAGAGAGAACCTAATATTCACATTTTAATATGTGAAGTGAATATTTTATTCACAAATCTGTTTTAAATACCAAAACCTAAGCTCATTTTTTATGTCTGTTAACACTTTGCCTAGGATTTAACACCGTTTGTTTCTCTAGAAGACACAAGAAATAACAGATTTACATTCCTAGGGCAAATACCTTACAAGCATAAGTAAATTTGCAAAAGTATATCCTTGACCTAGATAAAATTCTGAATGGCTTCAATATCTGAGGAAGGGTGCACTTCTGGTTTCTTTGTAAGAAACATGATGAAGCATCTACATATCTAATCGATAAATGTGATTTTTAATGAACTGAGAATAAGCCAACTGTTATTTGGTTTTGTATCCGTGTCCTTTATCAACAGAGAAACTTCTACAAAATAAGAATATCTCTAACTTTTTGCCACAAACCTAACCTTTTGACCTGAACCTAAGCTATTTTTTTTTCTATATAATAAACTGTCTTGGCCATGAAAAAAAATGTGGATTTTTATTTTCTTTCATTTATCATTGCAGGTACCTTTGTTGTGCAAGTCACCGCAACTGATGCTGATGATCCTACGTATGGGAACAGCGCTAAAGTTGTCTACAGTATTCTCCAGGGACAACCATATTTCTCTGTCGAATCTGAGACAGGTTAGGGGACCTTATCTGTCATTCTGTGACAATGTCTGTAATTCAAAATGACATGCTAAGCCAAGCTAGAACATACTAGGCAAAAACTTCAAAGAGATTGCATCTTACTCAGTGCAAAATCTGACAAACTTAATAGAGCGATACATCTGTAAACATGACACCTACATTATTTTAATCTTACCAGTAAAGTCTAATAAATACAATTAGTACTGGATGTGAACCAGTTTTCAGTCATTTCTAACAAGCAGTGGGTATAGAGACTATTGTGGATGCTGAAATTAAACCAGACATGTTGGCTTTTATATGAAAACGAGAAACAGGTGGATGTGGAAAAAAGTGCTTTATCTTCATAGATCTTCACAATGGCTAAATTAAGACTGAGGGTTTGTTCATGGGTTTTTCTTCTCCTATTTCTTCAAAACTTGTTTGAAGTAATTATAATTTCTGTACATCTGGAACATATCACTTTAATGCTAATTCTATGAAAGAAATCTTAATTAAGAATAATGACAGAAGAGGTAAAATTGGCTGTTGTGCTATACTAGAAGATCACAAATAGAATCCCAAACTTCTGAGTTCTGTTTTTGGAAAATGTTGAAATTATACACAGTGACTGGATTTTTTTATGGACTGAATAACAGCTTTGGAAGCTGTGCGTGTAAAACATGAATTCTGGCTGACTGAATCTGCTGTACCACTGACTATCTGATTACATAGACAGTCCCTTCCCAAGTTTTCAAACAAAATTATCCAACACGAAACAAAGGACCTCAAGAAACTCCTTAAATGGGAACATCCACTGTGATAGGTTGCTGGAAGCTAGAGAAATTTGTTCTCCTCAGCATCCTTACAGGAAAGGAATGGATTATCCCAGATGATTAATCAGGTTTTGGCATTGTTTCTTAAATAAATCTTAGACACTCAGACAGGGAAAAGGAGGGACAGATTAGATATCTCAAAGAAAAACCTGAGGCAAAAAAAGGTACATAATTGTGAAAAGAGGGAGAGCCAAGATCAAAGGGAGCTTCCCTTCAAGCATAAGGTATTAGATAATAAAAGCAAGGATTTTGCACTGATGCACTTATTCTGACTTGGACAGTGCATTATGTGCTCTTTATCTAGAGTTATAATAAGGATAATGTAGCTGGGAGTTCACCAGTAATCTTTTAGCAAGAGGGTTGTGCGGGGTACAGAGGGGAAGCAAGGTAAACCACAGGCTTGATCTTCCTGCCGTGGAAATCAATTGCAAAACTCCTACAGTGAAGTAAGTCTGTTGAAGCTGCTGTGAATTTTGCCATGGATTTCAGTGCTCAGATTTTCCCCCTTTTGCCTACAAAGGAGTCAGTTCTTAGCCTTAAGAGACCCAGTGAGAATGCAAACATTTTGCTTCATGGTAAATCTGAATGACTGAATTTCAGTAGGAGTTGGCCTCATAACTGATATTGGTTCCTTTAAAGGTGGAAGTGACTGGCATAATTATTCAAATCAATGTATAAATAGAAATATATTTACCTGGGCGTGCTTGGATGCTCATAATTTTCTTAATTAATTTCTCTTCTCCCATTTAATGTTGTTGTACTGCCTCTTTAATGATGTCTTGCTGAAGTTAGCTTTCTTCTTTTTTTTACCACATCTGTCAAAATAAAAATATTGTCAGAACAGGAGAGAAAAGATGGAGCACATTATAATGAACAAAGAGCCCTTTTGCAGTTCAGTGAGAGACTTTAGCATGGAACTGAAAGGGGATAAATAGTTATGTAAAATAACACCACTCACAAATAAGTAGAACATCTTTCTGGGATGCCACTAATATTGTCTGTCACATAGACAGCAGCCTGAGCTATGATATGACAAGTCTATAATTTAATGAGTCATCTTATAAAAGTAAATATTTGTACTGGGCAAAGTTTACCTGTTACGCGGAGATTGTTTTGTTCTTTAGGCTGTGGGGTTTTTCTTAATAAGAATTACCATCAAAGTCAGTACCTTACTTGTGAACTCCCCCTCTTTAATTTTCATATTTTCAGGCATTATTAAAACTGCTTTGCTAAACATGGACCGTGAAAACAGGGAGCAATACCAAGTGGTCATCCAGGCTAAGGACATGGGAGGCCAGATGGGCGGATTATCAGGAACCACCACTGTGAACATCACACTGACCGATGTAAACGACAACCCACCTCGCTTCCCCCAGAGTATGGAACATTTACATTCTATGTCTTTACTTTAAAACAGACAAAAGTTGATTTGGTCTATTTTTTAACTCAGATATCTGCTGTCATGTACTTAGTGAGTATAAAACTTCCCTTAAGAAAGAAAAAGAGAACACAGAATCAAGAAATGGCATCATGTTCAGATTAATTGCAGTAACTGGGAAACAAATCTACAGTTGCAGTAGGCAGTCTGAGAGGTGAATTAATGTACAGAAACAACTTCTGTTTTTCCTGTCTATTAAATAGCTTCGACTTACATAAACTTTTCTTGTGCATTATCATTTCTATTAGATGTTGTGGTTGACTACATTTTAAGATATCTGTTCTATTTAAGCTTTGAAACATATTTATTTAAGCGTAAAATGATCCCAAGAGCAATTCTATCAAAATGAGTATTTATACCCAGGAAGCATTTGCCTCGGTGGCTTTTCCTGTATTCTTTGCATGCAGAAACAAAGGCATGTACATAAATATACCAGATATTTATGACTATTTTCTTTCCCCTGTTTCAGATCATTTGGTAGATATCTGTGTGATATTTGAGGGAATCAGTTGAGCAAGATCTGTTGGAAAGTAATTTCTATTAATGACCATTCATGACCATAAGTGGTTCATCTTTCATCCACTTCTCTGTCTCTCTCTTCCTTCCTTGCCTCTTTCCTTCTTTGTCTCTTGTTCTCTTTCCTTCCTTATTTCTCACTCTTTTTTTCTTCTTTTTATTTTGTCTAACCACTGCAGTGTGTGATGTGTATATATCACAGTGTCAGTGTGTGTCAAAGTCAAAAGCAGCTGTTAGAGAAAATAATTGCAGATACTATCAGACAAATCAGCAAGCTTTGGCGGTTAAGTCACTGGGAAAGTTATTGGAAGCAACTTGTCATTTAAGTTCAAAGTCTGCTCTTAGCTGTGGGCAACGCGTTTCCATTTAAATTAGAGCAACTTAAGAGAAAATACAGCACTCTACCCCCAATGAGTTAATTATACATCTCTGGACATAAATGTCTTCAGTATAAAAGCCAAAGATACAGCTTCATAATGCCAGCATACCCCAAGTAGAGTTTTTTTCAGAGGAGAATTCAATGTAGCACATTATTAATAGGCATTTGGGCTGGATTTGGTTTTAGTGTTACTAAGCTGCATTGGCCTGTGGCAGTTCTTACTATTTGTCCTTTAGCCTCAAGACATTTTTCATATACAATTTTGATATGCCCAACAGAGGCCCTGATAATGTCTAGAAATATGCTGCTAAAGACACATATTTGTAGGAAAACAAAATGCTTATCCTTCATACTTGAAAATAGATAGAAAAATAAGTTACTTTTATCCACACGAAAGTAAGGTAGAAGCTAAAGGCTGTTGCCCCAGGAAGGCTTGAAGGCACAGTGACTTGCTAACTCATTTGTGCATGCCCAGCATGGACAGAGGGCTGAGAGATGGTGTCCAAAGTACCATAAGACTGACAAAATTTCCTTCTTTGTCTGCTATAGGCACCTACCAATTTAGAGCTCCTGAATCTATGCCACCTGATTCACCAGTCGGCAGGATAAAAGCTAATGATGCTGATGTGGATGAAAATGCAGAGATTGAATACAGCATCACTGAGGGGGATGGATATGACATGTTTGGAATTACCACAGACAAGGACACACAGGAAGGAATTATAACTGTCAAAAAGGTACACAACACAATGTTATGCTCTGAAATAGCAGTCACAAGTTTACTTATACTTGTTTTCCATTTGTAGTGCAGCATGTGTTGTTTCTTAATTTGAATGCTATCTATTAGGAATCTCTACATGACCTATGTAAATTTATTTCTATACAGTTAATTGGGGTACTTCCTCTTATACCCTCCTTTGCTAAACCAATACACATACTTTGAAGGATCTGAGAAAGTAAATAACTTAGGGAGTGGGACGGGACTCAGAAAAAATTGTACAACATATCCACAGAATAACTCAAGGAGACACCACCATCTGTCTGATTTTCTCCCTATGATGCTTACAGGATTTGCTAAATTACTAGAAGGTGCTGTGTTAAGACCACAGAAATAATCAGTATTACATGCCTATTTTTCAGTATCAGGAAGTGTTGAATTCTATAGCTATAATGTATTAAAGTACATAGACAATTTTTTTTTTTTTACTCTGATTTAGTAAAAATGTAATTAATAAATACATCAGCATGCTTTTACTTTAGAAAAATAATAATCACAGCACCTTGCTGGATCACAGCAGACATCATCTACTAGGCTGCACATTGGCTGTCAGAAGTTTTGAGAAATATTCTTTACAGTGCATTATCAGGCAAGCTTGATAAGGTTACAGATATCATCCTCCATCAGTTCAAGTTCAGTCATCACTAGATAGGCATTGTGTAGATTTTCCGAACATGCACTTGCTTGTTGATATCAGTATGACACCTGTCATTACTTGTTTTTTAGGAGATGCCTTCCAGGGGCTGATTATGATATCAGTCTAACTCCGTCTGCATTTCTGTCTGTTGTTGACAGAAGCTGTGAATCTTCTACAACATAATGGAAAAATGGGGTGACTACTCTCCCCCCACATTTCTCTAAGTACTGTAACAGAGTCACTAAATGCTGCTTGTTCATACTTTTAACAGAGTGTAATATAGTCATAGCCTATCATAAAACCATTTTTTTTCCTTAATGGGTGGTCCTGGATGTCCAGACACTAGATGTCAAAGTGTTTCATTTCAGTGATGGAATGGCAATATTTAAAGAAGCAGTTCCTAGAAAATCTTCCCCCCTTTAGTGTGTGGTGCTTAGCACCAAGGAATAGACAACAAAATGTCAAAATGTCAAAAATGACAGAATAAAAGGCATGAAGAGTTACGGCTATTTGAGAAAGAAAGATTAATTTGTGTTTAGGAGTTCCAGGCAGGCACAGAATTCCCTGAAAAAGTGGGGGTTTTTTCCTATAACATGCCATCAGTGGCATAGAACCCTAACTTTCTTTTTTGTGCTGGCATTTTAATTTCAAATCAGGCTCCTGTTACCTAGCACAGGTCTCTCTGTGACATCCTCCCATTCATTTGACTCATCTGTCTACAAGCCACAGCAATCCCCACAGACCTCTCAGACTTTTTTCTTTTTCTTTTCCCAGGCATTGGATTTTGAAAATAAAAACCTGTATATTCTGAAAGTGGAAGCTACCAACACCCATGTGGACCCTCGATTCCTCTACCTTGGGCCATTCAAGGACTCAGCTACAGTCAGAATTCAGGTGGAAGATGTAGATGAACCCCCTGTGTTCAGCAGACCAGCATACATCATGGAAGTGAAAGAAGATGTTCCAATAAACAGTGTAGTAGGAACAGTAACTGCCCAGGATCCAGATGCTGCCAAGAACCCTGTCAAGTAAGCATAGACTGTTTCATCTTGTGAGTAAATTTTTTATAGCTCTAATTTTTCTTTTTTCATGTCAGCACATAAAAATATCCCTTGTAACAATGAAACTGTTCAGGTATGCTCAAATAGGGAGTATGCTAGGTGGTAAATGATCTCTCACACTTGAGCATATCTAGCTGTGTGATTGTGTTTGCATGGCCCTTACATCTTGAATTACACCCTATCCTCTTCAGCAACTAATGTTTGTGGCTATTTCTAACATAGAAGAATTTACTGCAAAAGAACACTAAGATGTTCATCTTCGCCTTCCACCTTTACAGTGTGGTTCATCCTCTTGGCTATATGACAGGGGAGCGATTCAGCAGCCCTTTCTTTTCCCATCTGTCCAGGTCTGCTTGACAGAGGTCACATTCACCGCCTCTAAACTGCAAGTAGAAATACCATAAAAGCAGATCATGTGCATACATAGACTCTGATCTCACTTGTATCAGTGTAAGGTTAGTAAGATAAGAATCAGTCTCATGGACTTCATGAAGTACACTTGCCATGAATCAATAAATTATTCTTAGAGGAAGTGGAGGAAATGTTAAGGTTGGAGTAACTAAACCTAAACCTTCATTTTTTTGTAAATTTACACGTACACCATTTCAGTACAACTGAAAACATATTGGAGTATTCAAGTCATATTAGATAGAGTATGATAGACCTTTTAAATAGTTGTGTGCTTTAATTAAAGTTCATTGCTACTGACAAGGCAGTAAGAGGAGGAAATGAAAAATAACAGCAATACTAATTTCAGGTCAATTTTCAGCATGTCTCTGGGTTCAGCACCTTGGAAATGCAATAGTAGTCTCAAGATCAAAATAAAATAATGCAGGTCTAATACAAATCCAATCCATCAATAATTTACACTTCTGCAAACAACTATCTTTCCTCAAGATATCTTAAAATGTTTATGAGTCACGCGTAAGTTTTAAGCTCTCAGCTCACCTTGTGAGAGGGGTAAATATTATCATCTTAATTTCCTAGATGAAGAAACTAAATCTTAAATGTTTCTGTCAGAAACCCTCTCTGTCTTCTGTTTACATGCAATGACCTGCATATGAATTCATGTTCAAGACTAATCCTTGCTAGGACTTACTTTCATTTATATGATGGCATGCAACAATTATATGGAGTTCTGGACTAGCAGAGCAGAGTAACTTAAAGAGCAACATAATTTTTTGCTGACTTTGTGAAGCCCTGGGACAGAATGAACACCTTCTATAGCATGTCTTCATGGGCATGCTAGTAAGATGAAAAATTGGTTGGGGTGACACCCAGGCCCCTTGCAGTCTTCATATGAACCTGCCTTTTTTTTATATCTAATGACACTGGAGAGTAAGGGGAGTGCTTCCCTGCTTCCCTGTGGTGGTAACTACAACCATTTCCATTTTGCACCAGCATCAGCTCCTAATTAAAAGTGATTTACTGTGGATAGGGATTATGCTGTTCATTGTTGAGTACTACCTACTGGCTTTTTTCTGATAATTGAATGTGTGTGCTAAAATTTACCTATCTTTCGAAGAGCAGTTCTTTAATACAGTATAGGTAATTTGCATATTAAAATATCAGATAGTAATTGAGCAAAATTTAGCAGAGGTGACAAAACTGATGCAGTGCAGCAGAAAACTTGTCTCCTTTATGCTTTAATAGCATGCAACAGCAAGGTGAAAGAAGAAGAAAAAGAAAAATGAGGAAGAGGTTAGAGTAATAGATATAAACACAGCAAGAAAAAACATCAAAATCAGTAAGAGGGGAAGGAAATCAGCAGAGAGCAGTAGCCTGAGAGATGTTACCTCGTAATAAATATAATTTTATGGTGCTAATATCTTGGGTATCGCCTAGAATTTAGGGGCATGGGTTGAGTCGGCATCTTTTTGACAGGGTGATTTTTTTTTTTTCCATCATGCAATAGAGATGCTAAATCCGATTTTCACTCTGAGCTTCGGGGAAGATGCAATTAGACTGTATATATATGACTTGTCACTTGCTTGTCAATTTTTCTTGACGCTTAAAAATAAAATCTTTAGACACTTGATATTACAATGAAAACCTTCCATTTTCTCCTCTACTTGAGTGAAGATTTCTTCTTTTTAAACAAACTGAGCCTTAACTCTGTTAGATGAAAGCCCCTTTGATCTTCCATTAAAGGAAACCTTCAAAATATCATTATGAAAATGCATTATGAAAAATTCACACACACTTACCTTCCTGACCCACAAATCTTCCTGACTTGTGGTTACATTAGACAGCAAGCTGAACAATGCAGCAATAGCAAAATATGAAGTGGGCATCTGCCCTGATTGTAAGACTGCATAATCGTTCATGACCTGTGTATGGTAGAGCTACATACATTTCATCAGTCCAGACCTTGTAAATAAACTTTACTGTGGCCATGAAATTGAGAAAATATAAAAATACACTAATAGATGTTTGGCAGTATTTGAATATGCATCCCAGCCTAGCAACTTTAATACATTCCTGAGTAACACTCCACTCTCCAGCTGTGTTATAAAAAGAAGGTTTGCATCCTGATTGTATTTGATCTAAACAGAAATATTATGAAGTGCTTCATACTTAAAAAAAATAATGCTGCAACTGGCACTGCTCTATTGTACATCAGATCTTTTTACATTGCTAGCTGAGTTTTTTTGCTATAGTAACTCCTCAGAGGCATAATGAAGTTCATCAGTCACTGGAACTGTCTCCCTGCTGTGATTTGATTTACTAAAGTATCCCAGATGAAAATGATCTGCAAACAAATGTAAGGCTTAATTGTGTTTGTGTATTTTTACTGAAAACATATTTGCATGTGTTAGATTCTGTCTTTCACCCTCCCCTTCTTCCTGTTATGTACAAGGAGAGACTGGAATCTGCATAGATACTTTTAACTTCCTAGCTTGTCAGTTCCTGAATTCCTGAATTCCTGATGAAGTCCTGAAATCAGAGAAATACACACCAGTAATTTCATTAAATAAATATAAAAATTAGTTTGATGTTGTCTGCTTCATACTCACTAGGTTATGATCCATAAGTCAGAATCACCACCAATTTAACATAATTAACAGTCCTTGATCAAAAGAAACTGAGAAACAGAAGTGACAGCCTAGCTTATTAAAATCATCCTTCTAGACAAGGGTTAATGGTATAATTAGAATATACTTTAATTGCATTGACCTTGTATGTATTTTCTTTTGGATATGAAGAAATAAAATTAACATTTCATTAAGAAGCTTTTATCTGGTTCGTTTTGTTTTTTTGTGAGTTTAATTTTCCGCTGTACAAATGACTGAATATACATATGGTTTTACAGGGACTTATACTTTAAAATTCTCAATATCTTGAAGAAGTCCTTAATGTTACAGCTCTGGTAACCTTAGAAAAAGTCCAGAACAATTTTATTTTTTTCCATTTCTTCCAGATACTGTACCACAGATTGAATTTAGAAAATCTTACAAAGTAAACATAGTGATTACAATATGCCAAGGCATTAGAATGTGCTAAGGCAGTAAGATATTTTAAATCCATTTATAATAGGAAGTATGAGTGAAGGCATAATTGAAGATTAAAACTCCCAATGAACAGACAACTCATGCCTAAAGCCAGTTGCTTACTTACATATCTTGCTGAATAAGCCTGAAACATACTATTACAGTTGGCTGGAACAGCTAATCTATGGAAAATCCTGATACTTCATTTCAAATAGAAATGCAAAATCTAGATTTACTGCAAAATGGAAATACCAAAGTATTTCAGCTGAAAGATATGGTAAAGAGCTACAGAATATCTGAAAAAAATAATTGAATTCACAAAATACCAACATAATATCATGTAAAAGCCTGAATGAATGAACGTTGAAATGAAATGTTTACCATATCAAATACTTACTTTGTCAAAATATAAGAGAGTTAGAGTGGTTTGTAGCAACTTGTTTCCACTAAACATTTCAGCTAAGTAAACAAATTCACATGTGCTGTTTAGATTTGGACAAAATAACACAGCTGTCCCATCAGTCAGCGCTTGCCTATTGCATACCTTCTCACATACTCTTTTCAAGCTGATGGTAATGTTGCAATGCTGCATAAAAGAACTAGGTTAGTGACACCACAGCTGACTTCCTGCAGCTGAAATTGCAGTACTTTTAGGTAAGTCACAGCAATGAATAAAAATTAAATCAACTCCTGAAAAACTAGCAAGGTTTGCCTATGCAAGTCCTACTAAAAAAGGTTAGTTTTTTGTGCAAGTACCTTTGAATCTCATTTGGCTGTTGACATGGGAATTTAATGTGGAAAAAGAAAACCAGTCTAGTGCAAATAATTAATACTTGATATAGTTTTGTTTAGGAAGGTAGGCTACACTAAAATTCTTATTTTAGAATAAGACTAGTCTAATTTGCTGTGGATATTATATCCCATTTGTTTTACTTGCAAAGAAGAAAAAAAATGCAGTTACAAGATAATTATCAAGTTAGGTAATTTTAAACCTTTGTCAGAATCACATGTTTCAACTGGACTATTCTGTTCCCTCCTCTTTCCATGCAAGATCTTTCTGAGAAGTTGAGACACTGCACAGGCACTGGGAAATCTGTTCAGAATAAGGGACATGTCACACAGCTTATCCTAGGGCAGAACAGGGAGTGGAATTTTTTTCTTCATCCTCTGCATTCCCCTCAATCCTGTAGTCATTGTCCTGGCCCAGTTTCTGTCTGACTGCATACCAGCTCAGCCGTATCTTTCTCCTTGTCTGGACACAAGGGACACAGTAGCTGCCTTGTCTCCATTGTCATGACCTGCAAGGAGACCGAGGGAGCACCCTGGGCTTCCTAAGGCTCTGTCCTGGATTGTACATCAGGACACATTTGGGCTTGAAACAAGAGCAGAATAATGCAACTGCATTCTTGATTTAGCAATACCAGGGATGTATTTCCGTCAAAACCGCTGCAATTTGTGCAAGAATTTTCTCTTTGTGAGAGATGAAACCACGTCACAGCATTTGGATCAGGTTGGTATCACCTTCTCCCATGAACTGGATAGTTATGCTTTTAAAGCTGGGTTTAGCTCAGCAGAAAAAGCAAAGATCATACTGAAAATTGGAAACTATATTCAGACTCTGAGCTCCTCCAGAGCTCGTTAGCATTCATTTTCACATCTAGATACCAACAAGCAGGGCTAAGCATGTTAGTTTTAATGAATTACAGCAAACCCTTATGTGATATGTACCACGGAATAATGACTCTCTGTTCCATGCTGACTTCGGGGGGCGGGGGGGGGGGGGGGGTACGACAGTCTTTTTAAATGCTGGGAAGTAAAAGGCAGAAATGCACCCCAGCTGTCAGATTTTATATCAGAAATCATTTGGAACAGTTGAGATATCCATAAAAAGAGTTTTTTTATAAAGGGAAAGCCAACTCAGCCTTAAACTAAACTTCATATCTTTCAGGACACAGATTTAACATTTCTCACTAAAAACAAAGCTTTGATGATTCTCAGAGGTATGTAAATTCTGCAGTAATTCATTTACTCAGTGACAATGCTCCACCTTCTAAATCAAACCTCCAACATGTCATTATCCAGTAACTCAGAACTAGCTCTTTGTGTGAATAAATAAAGACTCTGAAGCCTGCGCTGAAAACAAAAGACAACCCCATTTGCTAGCTGTTTGATGTCTAGTCTTAGAAAATGGTTTAAGAATTAGAAATTAAAAGGAAAGCATTCTCCTAACCCCTGTCTCTGTATTTGCAGGTACTCTGTAGATCGACACACTGATATGGACAGAGTATTCAACATCAATTCAGGAAATGGTTCCATATTTACTTCAAAACCCCTTGACCGGGAAACACTGCTATGGCACAACATTACAGTAATAGCAGCAGAGATCAGTAAGTCGAACCTAAATAGCACTGCTGCCCCTCATGTCATGAATTTAGCCTCCTAGCTGAGTGTGTGGAAAGCACGGCTGGAGACATGTCACGTTATATGGATAGTCCACTCAATACTAATGAAGAAGCAGTAACTCTGCAAGAGGTGGTCCACACTGTTGTGTTTACTGGGAACACACTTCATAAAGAGGTAACTTAGCTGAGCAGGGAGCAGAGGTAACAATCCTGTGTTTTCTAATCAGTAATAGCCATTTTTAATTTTTAATATGGTTGCAGAATTCTAGCATGCAGCAAGCAAGGTGGTTTAAAGCCAAACTGCATTCCATGGCTGAATTCAGTCAGAGTGAATGTAACACAGGCTGGATGTTTTCAAATAAGACTAAGGTGGCTGAGCTGAGTTAGGGGCCCAGATCTTAATCAGTTTTAAGGATTTCCATTTTTAACTTCTTTCATATCCTTTGAAATAGGAGCTAAAGTTACAAATCTGTCTGTCAGTTTAGCATTGCTCAGAAGAAGGAATCTTGTGATATTACTAGTCATGTTGATTTTAGGAACTGAAATGCCAGGGATCTACCTAAGGACATGTATGCTAGGTGGCCTTAATAAACAATCCTCTTTATTTATTACATTAACTATAAGCATGTGACATGCTTGCATATTAGGGAATGCAATTCTATTTGCTTTTGCAGAGTCACAGTACATATGATTGCGAAGCATGGTGGAATGGTAGATAGATCTAATATAAACACCAGTTCTATGACAGTCTTTGTGCAGCTTGGAGGCTAAATGGCTGCTTTTTTTTTTTTTTAAACATATTCTGAGACGATATAAGCTCAGCTTTCTTGTGGTGTGTGTATGTGTAGATGGCTCAGTCAGATGCTGAATGGTGAGAAGGGTGTAATTAAGGAGTACTTGACTCTAGCTTTATTCTGTAGGTCTTTTTAAAACTGAAAATTGTTGTGAAATGATCCTATTGAGGCAAGCAGGTGGGGTTATGTAAAGGAGCGGTGGGCTAGAGCCTACAGGAATGATGTTTCTGAATAGTTTCCTCCCTTTCTTTAAAGTTGTATCTTTCAGTGCTAGGTATGTGGTTTCAGCATACCAAACTGCTTCTGGCTGACTGTTAGTCATGTGTTTGTGTTTCTATTAAGTCTTTGGAGGAGTGATCTCAGGTCGAGAGTTGTATGTTGCAGACTGAGCTCCTGGGTAGAGGAGGAGGGGAAAAATAAACACCTAAAAAGGAAAGAATAGCAAGAACATTTAGGAAGAACAATTGTATTGATCCTAGCAGACCTGAAATAATATACAGTATAGAAAGCAGTATGCTGTCTGAAAACCAACTTAGCACCTATATGAAATACTCAATTACTTCCTTGCCTCCTTCCCTAAGGACAGACTCTCTACTGGGCCAAACCCTCTCAGCTAAACCTCTTGTGTCTGACCCAGGCTTCTGTCTTAATTATTATTCTTCTTTAGTCTGAATCCTTCCAGGCTGCAACAACCTACTTCCCAGGCTGTGTTTCACTGAACATAGACCAAATTTGGCATAACTGGTGTAAATGCCTTCCAAAGGCAATTTTCTTGGTTGAAATACAGCTACTGTTTAAACAAGCCTTGGTCTGATCCAGGCTATCTCACTAATTTTAGTCTCAAGAGACTAGACTGGAAAGCACTACTGCTTAACATTCCTAGCTAAAACCAGTAATTTCTAGCAAGACTAGCTCAAGTCCCATTCCACTAAATTCCAGCTAATCACTGATTGCTCTCAGTAGCATACCATCGCATCGACCTCCAGATGTAACCTAAAAGAAATATCTATTCATGTTACAGGCAGAATGTAGATTCAGATAGATGGGTGCTCTCTTTGATTAAAAAAAAGTTTAAAAAATGATGACGTCTTAAAGAGAAACACCTTTCAGTGATGACTGGTCTCGATTACATTTTACAACTGGAAAAAAAAAAAAAAGGAAAATATGGAAGTTGTTCTGCCTTTAATTGACTAGAATTGCCAATATATGTCAATAGCTCCATTTTTAAAGTGTTATTCTTTTTCACCAGTATGAGCTGCAGTTGCTCAGCAGCCGGGAGAATCATGCTGTGAATGTTGCAAACAAATAGCTGGTGACACACTCGGTCAGTACATCCGCCATAGTCAGAAGGCAAACTGGCAATAAAACTCAGTACATAGGGCTACTGATTCACAGCTGCAGAATTACAGCTGATTTACCAGAGAGAATTCCCATAGTATTTTTAAGTATCCTTTACTTAATGCTTAAGGGTAGATCAAACGTTGGTTGAACTTTGAGGCTGTATTCAGAAAAAAATCTTTAATAGTTTGTTTGCTGGCTCAACAGAAAACATACCGCTATAGGGATGAATAGATTTAAGCAGTTTGTTGAGTCTGTGGAGCTTATTTTGGAGATGGAGTCCAGCGATAATTAAAGGATAATGCAAACAAATTAACATAAATCAAATAATTTACAAAAATTATTGAAAGGATAATTTGATTAATACTTGGGTTTTTATATTTGAAAGAGAAAACAAAAAAAGACTTAGAGGTGTATACATATATTTCAACTTAGATTTCCATTAAATCACAGAAAAGGCCCATGTCCTTAGAGAATACAGATTTTATGAAACTTCTGTTTATTACAGTATCATTTTAAATTGTGATGATCTTAAGCACCTAGAAGTAAAATGAAAATATGTAGTTCATGGTTCAAAAAGCAGGAAAGAAAACAACTAATCCTTGAGAGGAGAGGAAACACATTAGTCAATATATTGAAAGTATTTGTTAGAAAGGTATGCCCCTGTAAAATAGTCCTGCAACTTCAAATAAGTACCTTTGATTTCTGCCTGTTATAAAAATTCAACATTTGTATTGATGTACTTTAGCATAGAATTCAGCCTAGTCTATATTGTACATAAACCGTTATTTTATATATTGAATAAATTTAGCCCAATGGTTCATATTAGAAAATGGTTTATGCCTAATGGAATCATATTAACTTCAATGGTACTGTGGAGCTTTAAAGCACAATATTTTGTCCAAATGACTGAGCTCTTTAATACAAATATACAGTGCCAATTTTGGAGAAGGCATATTCGAATTTATAAAACTATGATAAACACAGTAATAGGACTTTTATTAAAGCCTAACTCAACAAGCTAGTATAATGAATGTTTGTAGAAGCATAGAGAGTCTTAGGTCTGCTATACTTAATTGCATTTTTTTTCATTTGAATCATAGGTTAAAACGCATTAATAAACTATATTAACATGGGTAGGAAATTAAAGTAGCCAGACTCATTGTGAACCCCATGAAAGGGAGAGGGAAGGTATTTTTTTTTAAATGAAACTAATTTCAATCACACTCATTCCCTCATAGATTTCACTCTCTCACATTCCCAGCCCCACCGAGGTGGGTATGTCTGGGTGATGTGGCCCAGATCATTCTTTGTGTGATATGGAGCATGAAGGACACAGGTCAAGTCCTGGCAATGTCTCTTGGTTTCCTTTTTGATTAGTGATAACAAACTGATTTTGGGGCAGATCGGATACCTTTTAAGAGTCGATAGTTGTTATAGACTTGTGCCTCAGAATCTTGCCTATTTCACCATTCATGGCTCCTAGGCAAGGTTGCCACCTGTTGCCTTTCTTCCTTATTTTCTCTGTCTTCATGACTAAAGCCTGTCTCCCCCCAATAGGAAAAGGAATGGTCCAACAGGACCAATAGTCCAAGAGGAAATGGAATAGTCTAAAAAATGTGGTTCTTTCCCAAATGTTTTCATTTTTATCTAGAAAGACTACTATTTTCATCAGTATTTTATGCTCAGGAATTTTCCTGTCAAATTCAATCTCTTGGCACTATACAGTCCTTATAGGGAAAAAAAAAGGTGATTATATATGGGGATCTGCACATTCTTTATAGTTCTTATGTTCTTCAGCTGGTACAGTTTAGTTAACGTTTTAGAAAAGAAGCCAAATCAGTTCACAACAGATTAGAAAATATCTGTGATCACAGCCACAGTTAATATTTATATAACATAATGGAAATCATGGCAGCTTAAGGAACTGCAACAAGATTCATAGGGAGCAGAATATTATATATAACAGGTGGAGAGAAAAAAACCCCACTCAGTCCCATCTTCATGACTCTTCAGTCTTTCTGCTTCACAGTTAAGGAAGGGAGTATGTTCTAGAAAAATTTTTGCCACCAAACTGTATCAGTTAGGCTAATAAATAGATTTGATTTAACTCCAGTATTATATATGTTACATATATATATATATATATCACACATACATTCATAATCATTATTGCACAGTTCAAAAAAATTTGTAAATCCTTGACTCCTGCCCAACCTTAACTGTATAGTTTACACAGAATCGGAATAATGATAACACAGCACAATTTTGTGGATTTACCTATCATGCATTCCCCAGAAATCAACAGAATATGCAGAGTGTTGTGAGTGAGAAGAATTAAGACAATGAGCCCCTAAGTCTGTATTTTTATTCTTCTATAAAGTCAGTAGCTGGGCTAAGTAAAATCTCTATTCTTTCTGGTTTTATCATTCCAGATAACCCAAAACAAAGCAGCCGTGTCCCAGTGTTCATTAAGGTTTTGGATGTAAATGACAATGCTCCAGAGTTTGCCATGTTTTATGAGACCTTCGTCTGTGAAAATGCAAAGGCAGAACAGGTGTGTTTTCTGCTTGTGCTAAGAAAATATTCCAAATTAACTGAGTTTTGCTACTACTATTGCATCACTTCATCAAGAGGTGTACTTTGCATTGCATGAAACTGTCAGTTTTGCAAAATTAAACTAAACAGTGGCTGCACAGTATCTGATTACACTTGGCATTCTTGCAGCAATGTGACAGTATCTTCTAGGCTGTTGTTTTCTGTACTGCACCTTGTTATCCCCGATTCATTTTCATTCTGTGATTCTTTGCATTATTTAGGCACCTCCACTGTATCCTTCAAAAACAGTTTCTGGTCTGTAACTTTTACAGGTCCTGTCTGTGATATAATTATTTCCTGCCAGATAACTCTCACTCTACCAGTCCTATTACTAAATGGTTCAAAGTAGCAGGTAATTTGGAAGATTCAGCCAAACCATTCCTGTGACTTGAGATCTGGGTAGATAAATACACAGCCAGCTTGGTCTGTCTCAACTTTCATCTCTATTGCTTGTCACATGCAGAGGTTTCCTACCTGTCTGGAGTGGCATCAACCCAAGCTTGCTCTTGAATTCAGCATGATTTTCCTGCCAACTTCTAAATTCATTACGTTACTGGCTGATGATATAGAATACAATAACATGGTCATCCTAAACAGCATCAGCAGCACATGGATCACTTTTCTTAAGCTCTCCATAGCAGCATCAGCTGCCTTAAAGCAGGAGGAAAAAAAAATTAATAAAATAAGATTGCTTTACAACCCTAGATATATAAATAAGTGTAAGGTCCATTGACTTTGAAGATAATTTTGTTCTTATTCTTTCAGCTGATACAAACATTAAGTGCTGTTGATAAAGATGACTCTTACAGTGGACATCAGTTTTCATTCTCCTTAGCTCCCGAGGCAGCCAGCAGCTCAAACTTTACACTACAAGACAACAGAGGTGAATTTCTAGGAAGATTTTTCTTTATTATCTCATCCTTGCTTACAGTCTTCAGATGAAGAATTTAATGCATGCTTTGTGTTTGCAGACAACACAGCAGGGATTTTCACCCGAAAAACCAGATATAACCGGCATGAAATGAGTACCTACTTCTTGCCAGTGGTAATATCAGACAATGACTACCCTATCCAGAGCAGTACTGAAACAGTGACTATTCGAGTATGTGCTTGTGACCATCGAGGAAAGATGCTGTCCTGTAATGCAGAAGCCTTGATCCACCCTACTGGTCTTAGCACTGGGGCTCTTATTGCCATTCTTCTCTGTATCATTATATTACTTGGTAAGTAGCTCAGAGGTATTTTGTTCATTTCATGGTTATTTTGCATTGCTGCAAGTTATGATACAAAGGCTAGGACAAAAGCAAAATGAAGACATCCTCGTCTTGCCCTGCATTTATATTATTGTATTTCCTCCTCTGAGGGCTCCTACCGATACAGTGTATAGAAAACATCCTATCTAATCTTGGTTATCTAAAAGTTAGCGATGTCCAAGGAAGACAAGACAGCTGGGCTCCACCCTCGGGTCAATGGAAAGAGACAGGCACCTCTAGAGAGACATTCATCCCATCCCCTTATTGGTATCTGAGGTGGACCAGGCACCCTCTGCAAGAATCTGTCTCTTTCTGTTAACTGTAGAAGGAGACCAGATAACTTCGTTTTAAACAGCTAACTTCCTGTGTCTAAACTGAGGAGAAAGAAGTGTCCGTGCTTCTGTTCTGCTGGAAAAGGATGCTGAAATGGGGTGGCTAATAAAGCTGTCTCTCAAAAGCTGCCAGGTCCTTCCTTTCAGCCACCTCTGAATATGAACAGGTTGGATCCTGCGTGTGCAGAATGTACAAATAGATGTCTGGCTACAGCACTTACAGGTGGTCAACATTTATTTTTTTATAAAACATTTCTCACATTCCTCTTACTCAGATTCCACCGTACAGCAAACAGGTGATCCATCGGTCCCTCAGTCAGTAGCCATAGTCTATTCATCTGGGCAGAAATGTACAATACAACACAGGCAGTTTTCAGGGAGATGTTTTTAGTCACCTTTAGGAGAGAAGGAAGCCAGACTAATTTTATGGCAGTAGTTTCAAGCAAAGGAGAAAATGTTTCCTCAGTGATACCACTTCTTTCTACCATACCCATCCTTGGATTTGCTCCTCACCACTGCCAAATCATCCTAATTCTTACTATTAAGAAAATTTCCTTCTCCAGTGGTGAGTCAAAGACCACATTGTGATTCTTAGATTTTAACAATATAGTCAAGGCTTGCCCAAATAAGCACTATCCCATTTTCAGAAAAGATTCCCACAATAACAATCCTACTCTTAATTTGCCATTAAATTTATTTTTCAAAACATGGTATCATTGCCTCTAAGGGCTGAGCTTACTTTGTATCAAGTTCTTTACCAGAAAGAAATCTAATGCTGCAGGTAGTCTTGCACTTGTTAGTACAACTGTGCTCATTAATATCAATCTGACATTAAACGATTTCCTGGTTTATATCAATCGAAAATAATTGATTCTGTGTGCTAAGCAGCACTTTATGTCAATTACTGCTTATGCCACCATGCACCATAAGCAGATTTTCAAATAACTCAGCTATATAATTTTTTGTTTTCAAGATGGTTGCAGGGTTTGCATGTGCAATGACTACAGAGTGAAAAACAATACTCTGGGCAGACCTGAACCACATCTTAAAGTTTAGCAACAACAAAAAGTGCCTACAAATTCCTAGGTTTATTTACAGTTTGAGCAAGTCTAGTGGTTTATCAGGAGGCCTCAGATACTGCTAAACACTGACATGCAAATAAAGGTGATGTACTTTAACATATAAATTATAATGGGGGCTTTTGTCTGCAAGTTCAGCACAAAATAAGAAAATCCAAGTATCATAGATGTGACATAATTATCAAGATCTCGTCCCTGAATATTCTGTGTAGCGTCTTTTTTTTAATGAGGTACTTCAGTGACACATCAATGTAAAAATTGTAAATGTAAAAATGTGAAAAACATTCCTATGCTTTCTCAGATCATTCTACAAGTCGCTATTCTGGAAGCTTATTCAAAATTGATGCTGTGTTTTTCAAGTTCTCCAAAATTCTCTCCAGCTACCTCTGTTCTCTCACATGGATCTTTCCCCAGTCCTCCCATGTGGTGTCAGAGCCTTATGCTCTTAAGGAAGAGACTTGTCTCTTACTGCATTTTTG
Organism: Falco rusticolus; assembly: GCF_015220075.1. Lineage (NCBI taxonomy): Eukaryota > Metazoa > Chordata > Aves > Falconiformes > Falconidae > Falco > Falco rusticolus. Next base: position 88,626,793 of record NC_051189.1, read on the forward strand.
CACAGCAGCACAAAGAAGCATCACCCAGATTTGGACCCTTACATGACATTGTAAGTAAATCCTCATCATTAGGGTGACTTGCTTGAAGCTTTCACCACCTGAACCGGCCCTCCCAATTCCTTCAGTTTCACCACCTCACTTATTTCCTTTTAACTCATATTAGCAGGTGTTCTCCCTTACTTAGACTATTCCTGTAGTAAAGACACAGCTGGAATTACAACATTTTCCTACTTTGTCCTGTCTTCTTGGATCCCTCTATAGTCAATGGAGAGAAAGATTACAAGACATCTACAACATGCTTGAGCACACGAACAGACACCATCTTGCTCTAGGCAATCCTGCAGGGGAGCCCATCATTTAAACAAAAATAATCAGCTTTTTTTTCTGTCAAACAAAGCTAAGAAACACAAGTTTCAATGGGCTAAAATTTTGTCTGGGGGATGTCCTTAGTCCTTGGCATCGCCCTTAAAAGGGATACAAATGAGGAAGGGACTGAAAAAAATACAAAAATCTTTAATAGTTACTGTGCTTTGACTCACACATCATTTTATAAATACATCTGACATGAAAGATAATTTTGATCCACCTTATCATCTTATATCAATGAGTTTAGGCATTTTCTGATTTGCTTTGCTCTGCTATGAAAGAACTATAAAGACAGCAAGACATGTCTTTTCTTGGAGTTTGCACAGCAGAGCTGAAGTACTGGACACTGTGGACCTCAGATTACCAAAGCAACAATGATAGTAGTAAAACATCCTTGCTTCTTGCTGCTGTTCATTTGTAAATATTCAGCCATTTACCATCTTAAGGTAGGATCCAGCTAAGAAATCTGAAATTAGCTTCTAAAGGAAATAGTGTTGAACATATCCCCTCCCACCCTCTGTGCCCACTTCTCCAACAGTACCAGGGATCAATGTTGAGAAAAAAATATTTCCATTTGGATCAGGGCCTTAGAAAGAGTTCCTGTCCTTCAAATAAATGAAAAATATATGTATATACACACACATCTTAGAATGAAAGGCATTAAATATCTGAGAAGTCTCATGCCTCTGGCAGAATAAAAATATACCATCATCATATCTCATCAGTCTAAGATTTAAGCCATGTAGTTTTTTAAGGTGATGTACGTTGTAAAAACATGCCAGGGAAGTTAATAAAACTTGGACTTCGTGCTGGCTGGAAATCCATTCCATGTTCCAAGCATTTTTCCAGAGGAGAATTAATTTACTTATCTTGAAATGCAGCTTTGCTAACCTTTTATCGTAGCCCAGTAGATACTAGCCTTGTCCACAGCGTAAAGTTGCGTCTCTTCCCAGGGGTTCAAGGTAAATAACATCTGCTACTCATTTTGGAGAAAGTGTTTCTTCCTTCCCAGCTTTCATGAAACTAGTTCTGTTCTCAAGGCAACAGAACTGCTGTATGACTCTGGGTAAAAATGTGCCTACTGACAAAAAGACACTTCACTTGGCTTCTTACAAGCTTGACATCTCCTTTCTTCTAGTGTATATCCATGTCATTTCATCTCCCAAGGTACTCACAGGCAGAGCAAGTACAGTCTGAAAACCTGACGTGCACATTTGCAGTTTTGCAAAACATCTTTTAAAACTTCAAATTCAAGCAGAGGCACAGCATTTCTTTGGGGGTTTAATGGAGTTAGGGATTAACCTTTCCCTTTCTCTTCCCCTGTTATTTTTGTTTCCAGTTACAGTGGTGCTGTTTGCAGCACTGAGGCGGCAGCGGAAAAAAGAGCCTTTGATTATTTCCAAAGAAGACATCAGAGACAACATTGTCAGTTATAATGATGAAGGTGGCGGAGAGGAAGACACCCAGGCATTTGATATTGGCACGCTGAGGAATCCCGAAGCCATAGACGATAACAAATTACGCAGAGACATTGTGCCAGAAACACTTTTTATGCCACGGCGGACTGCAACAGCACGAGATAACACGGATGTCAGAGATTTCATTAACCAAAGGTTAAAGGAAAATGATACAGATCCAACGGCACCCCCGTATGACTCGTTAGCAACCTACGCGTATGAAGGTAATGGTTCCGTGGCCGAGTCCCTCAGCTCCTTGGAGTCGGTGACTACGGATGGAGATCAGGATTATGATTACCTCAGTGACTGGGGGCCTCGGTTTAAAAAGCTGGCAGATATGTATGGCGCAATGGACAGTGACAAAGACTCTTAATATGTTGCCTTTCTTTTTTTTTTCTTTTTTGTTTCCCTTCCTCATTTTTGGAAACAGCATTGAGATACGTGAAGTGGCTATTTATCTCTATTTTTCCACAGCTGTGTGAAAGGGTTCTCTGTTCTACCCATTTAAATTGTAAAATGACTGCAGTCTGTGTGGATCAGCCATCAGAAAACCTTTTCTAGTATCATTTTATGAGCTTCCAAGGGGCAAAATTCTTATTTTTTAGTGCATCCAGTTTACCAAGCCAATCTTACAGGCACAGCCGTAGTGGAGGGGGAAAAAAGATCAGATGGGGAGCAATATTTTTACCTGTTCTGCTTATATTGTAAATTGGAGTATATTACTGTTTAAGCTCACTTGCTCTTTTTACTTGTATTCAGACTATTCAGCTCAGATGACTGCTCTGTTGATTGTGTATTGCACATCCCAATGTAATGAGGTACCCTAGTTTACCCTATGTATTATAGTCAAAAGTAGTGGTGATGGAATGAAGGTTTATTATACAAGTAGAGTAAGTTGAGAAAAAACATCAAACATGCATTTTACTCATGAGGAGGGTAGAAAAGCCTAATGGTTTTTTAAACCTAAGTGTTTTTCTAGAACTCGCCATTACCCCCAGTGCACTGAATCATATTAACACACACATATATATAGTTCATTGACTACTATGTATATATTCTTCTGACCCACCATTGCTGGAGAGATACGTGTGCGTGCATGCGTGTGTGGTTAGCAGCTCCAATACCTAATTCTTAGATGATTTCCCAGTTCTAACCCAGATCTGCCTTGTGATACAGGGTAAGTCATTTAACCCAACTCCAGATTAGATCATGACTTAGAGGAAGGAGCAGATAACTGTTCTTCATACATCTTCGGTCAGCCTCCACCTGCACATCAGTTCAGTGGTGGCCACTGCACTGGGGAGGTGGGAGTCAGGCTTTTCATATCCATCTACTTCTGCCTCTTGTCACACGAAGGAAGGGATTAGTAGCAGCCCCAAGGTGACTGCCACACATTGGGGCAACAGGAGCAACTGCAAAGGAGGAAACAGTGTTTTCTTTGTCCTGACCTTCCCTGCCTGGATGCCGAGGGTGGCTTCCTCACTGACTGGCCAGTTTTGCTATCTGTAAAGTGAGGAAATAATGCCTACCTCATGAGGATGTCAAACTATATAAGTAATTTGGAAAATGCTCTAGCAATGGAAAATGCTGGCATTCTGCTGGAGAAAGTAATTTCTCATGCTTTTTGGGTGGTTGTTTTCTTTTTTTTGGGTTTGGTTTTTTTTTTCCTTCCCAGATTCAAGCCCTGAATGCACAAGTAAGCGAGAATCAATTGTCATTCCAGTGGCCTGAAAATTAGGTTTTATAGCTATAACTCATTTTTTAAAATAAACTACTCAGCCAGGTTTGTTAAAGACTTCACCAAAAGGTAAAATTTTAATTACAAGTCTGTGTGTGTGTGTTTATCTGCTTTGCCAAGCTAAGGGGTGGGGGAAGATACCGTAGTCTCAGACCAAAATTATTTTCTTTATAACTTGTACACCACTCAGTATTTCTGTTGGTTTGTCAAATGCATGCAGTTGCTGCTCTTCAAATCCAGCCTCCTAGGAGAGGCTATCTGGAGAAAACCCTAAGGATCTGCCACGGATCATACCCAATTCCAGGAGCTAAAACTTACCCCGTGTCCCAACGTAGGGACACAGCCCATGGCACTGTGCCAAGGAAAGGAGTTTATTTTTAATATACCTCATACATAACTAATCTCATGTATTTCATTTTGAAACGGTATTTAATACTGGAATTACAGGCATGGATCTATTTCCCCCCTCCCCCTCATCCTAAGTGAATCAGTTTGAAAACCAAACAACAGCTCTGATTTACTCTAAAAATAAAAAGAAGGGAAAAAAGTTAATAAACAGAAAATTAAAAGGGATTAAAAATTAATCCCTGGAATTCATTACTCCTAGAGACTTAAATAAAGAGAGCACTAAGATTCGTAAGTATTAGAGTTTTACAAGCACGACGACATAATTTCAGGTTTGGTGAATGGGCTGATGGCGCGGGGGGTGAGCCAGCCACGCTGCAGCGCCCGGCTGCACCTGGGGAGGACCCTGTGCCATGCGGAGGAGGACACTGCACATTTGCAGCTCTAGGGCAAGGCATGATGGCTCACAGTGCCCAGCATGATAGATTGGGTGGGTTTTCAGAGCAGTGGAGCCCAGAGTTTCAAAGGGTGCAGAGCTCCTGGTCTCCCTGATGGAGGCCTCTCAGAGTGCTTCAGCCCAGCAGTGAGGCGCCCAGCTCCATCGTCGAGGGGAGTTGAGGCTGTTGCACCTGGCACAACGGCAATGGCACGACTAGGCCCTTACTGTGCCCTCCTGAGGGCCCCTCAGTAATTTACAGTGATAAAAGTCTTTGAAAGTCTTGCCCTTCATGGCTTCATTGAAACCAGAGTGTCCAGGAGGCAACAGATCCTGGCTGTAGCAGCACAGGAGGGACCGTCTGGGTCTCAGACAGGCGGAGAGCAGCAGATGCTCAGCACCACCTGCCACAGGCCCCTCACTTGAGGCTGCTCTCCTCATACAGCCGGCAGAGACAGCGTACCCCTCGCGAGGCTCTCGCCAGCGGCTCCCTAAGACTGGCCTGTGTCTCACCCTTCACTGCATGGGGCTGCCACAGGCAAATCGCCTCAAGCTCAGCGAGCCCAGCTGGGTGCCCAAAGCCAGCCAGTGAAGTGGCCCTTCCCCTCCTCAGCCCCGAGGAAACAGATCTGTGTGCAGAGGGGATGGCAGAGGTGGCTGCAAACCACACATGCCTTGGGCCCTGCGAGCCACCCTGAGCTCACAGGGAAGAGGGAGCCACCGCCAACAGACTTTGCACCCTGAAAGGTCCCGGCCACCCCCCAGGTCAGCTTGCATTAGCCGCTCCTTGGGGTGGAATGACAAGACAGGAGGATCACTTATCTCCTTGTAACTACTTTCCTATATTTGTACAGTGATTTTGTCTGATTTAATGATTGCTAGTAGTAGTCCAAGCACAAGTTTGGGGATTTTTTTTTCCTTTTTTTTTTTTCTTTTAATTGGAAGTTGTTTTTATCTTGTCCACTGAGTGACACAGTAAATAATAGAGTGGCTACTTGTGCCTGTTGTGTAAATATATTATATATAAAATTATGTTATGTCACCACAGATATGATGCCTGAATAGCGAATGGATTCTTCTAAGAAAATTCAAGGCAAACTTGCATCCAAATTATTGTTTATGCATCTAGGTTGCAAGCTCTATTTTTCCTGAAAATTAGACAGATTTAAATCTCTCACAGCAAAAAGTGTTCAATTCTGTCTTTTCTTCTTGTTTGGCAGTACCGCAAAGTGCAATTTATAAAATCAGTACTGCATATTAAATATTGAAAGTGCCATATTGCAGTGAATACAAAACTTTACAGTAGTATTTCTTTGCACTTTGTTGCATGCCAGCGTGCTAGATGATAGAAGTCAGTATTTAACAATGCTTTCGCACAATGCAAGAATTGTCATGAATAGATAAACAAATGTTAGACTATGGGTTTTGAAGTGGGGCTGTTTTAAGCCTGCTTTTCTTACAACCACACCTATTTGAGAAAAAGAAATATTGTTAGGAAGTTTAGCTATGCCAGATAGAGAGATGAGCAATGCAGTAGGCTTTAAAGTTGGAAAAGCATCCGATCTAACAGCAGGGTATCTATTAAAAGACACCAAGGAATTCAGTGGAGTTAACATTAAACCAGGACGTTATTTACATGAGAGATTTTTCCAGCCTTACTACTTCAAAACAATAACATCTCTACACTTGAAATAGCTTCTAGTACAGCTATTTCATCCCAGTTCCAAAACAGGCCACTTTATTTTAGAAAAATGATTATTTTTTTTCACTCCAGAAGAATGATTATTTCAGGTTAAAATCAATTCTGTCCAACAGCAGTACCAGTATGGGGAGACATGGCAGCAGATGCCTCCAGTGCAGTTGCACCAGGACAACTCGCTATGTAGACAAACATTTGGAAGAGCTGAGGCAGAAATTTGCAGCGAGCTCTGAACAAGAGAATTTAAGGGTTTCCACAGGGCTCCACTGACAGTACCACAGGATTGGGATGTGTTTCCAAACCTGACTTAGACAGAGATATATCTAACCATAAGAAAAACAAGTTGTCTGTGTTTTCCAGTTGATAAAATAATTGCTGGGAAAGATTCTGCATAGAACAACACTACACTTGTACCTACACTATTATTTTCTAAATTTATCCTAAGAAACAGATATATTTTTCTGACATTCTTTATTTTGTTAGTTGTCAGGTCTTAATGCATTTTATGGACAGGTATTTCCTAGCTGTTAAATGTGAATGGGAGAGGCAACCTTACAATGATTCAGTTTTGGAAGTAGCAGGCTACATTACAGGGCACAACATTTCCATTCCTCTGTCACAAGAAAACACAAACAAAACAAAACAACAACAAAAAACCACAAAACCCAACTAACTGAATATCTGCAGTACCATAAAAAGCAGAATGGTCATAAAGAAGTAGAGCAGGGAGAAATGGCTCTGGGAATGTCTGTCTGCACATGTACAGTATGAATAAAAAGGGAAATCCTGGACATTGAAAGTTGGCCATGTTTGAAAACCAGACTTTTCCATGTTGATCAGGGCCAACGCTGCACAGTCACTTCTAATACTTCCAGGTTTCCTACAGCAGCCAGAGGGAGATTTGCATGACTAGGAAGACAGAAATCACATTTTTCAGAGCAAGCAAACTAAACCCAGGTCATTTCCATGCAGATTTCTAGGAAAGAAAGTCCTTTTGTCATGATTATTACTAAAATGTGTTAAATTTCTGCAGCAGATCTATCTTGATGGCCTTCTGCAGGGTGAATTACAGAGCGATTCTGAACAGGTAACTCTGAACACCACATTGTTAGCTCTTCCTGTCGCCATCTGTTTTAAATTTGTCCATGTTTCCTTTGGCTATAAGTAGTTTCAGAAGACCACTGTCCCAGCTGGATGCTGCCATCCCCTGCCCATTTGTGTTTCAATTAACACGACAGTCAGAGCTCCCTTGTCAAATGAGAGCTGACCAAATTAAGTCATTACACTACTTCCAATGACTGTGAATGATGTTGTAAGTTGTGAAAGGCAGGGGTTTTTTCCAACCCTTCTAGACCTGTGAAACAGCAGCTGCCTCTAATAAATGTCAAAAATGCAACATTTTTTATTTTCAGTTTAGTCTTCAGAAAGACTTGTTTTCTTAGAGAATGTTTCTGTACTGAAAGAAGAGGAACAAAATCATATTTAATGTCTACAGCTTCATGCATTGCTGCAGAAGTGAGGGAAAAAAACACAGCAGCCAATGCAATGTTTTAATGCCAGACTCTCCTCTCAGTAGTTTTATTTAGACAGAGCTGAAACAATCTTGATCCTGCCCATCACTTTGCAATATTACACTTTTCAGCTCAGACCCGCATTTGTCATACAATAAACACTTACCCAAACAGTTCATAAAATTCAGCAGGAGGTATCTAAAAGCCATGGCTGGGATTACAGGGTGTACAACAGTTAGAGAACTGGGACTTTCAAAGGATAGAAAGTGAATTGCATGGGGGTGGGGGCTAGGTAATCAGTCATATGCAAAGCAGGCCCATGGCACTTAGAAGCCACAAAACTATCATATTATGCATAGAGTTACTGAATTTCAAAGAGCTTTTACAGAACCTGCTCTTTTTTTTTTCTGCATGTGTCTTTTGCTTTCTTAAAAAAAAAAAAAAAAAGGAAGGGAAAAAAAAAAAGAGCTGCTAACTTCAAATTTCTCCTTCCACAAGGTCGATTTAACAGATAAGGCATAAGTCCAGCCTATAGAGAAATCCTTTCCACTCCCATGGGCTTTTGACCTTTCCTATGAGACTGCACTATATATGTAAATATACCTGGAGACACTTTCTATGAGCTTTTAGTTTTCTATGATCTATTACTTTAGTGTTTATTAAAGAAACAAATGTATAGAACTATTAATCATTCAGGTGAACACAGCAAAGAAACAACACTGCAAACACAAAATTGTTCTGAATTTTGACACATAAAACTCTTCAAAATCACTGTACTGTTTTAATTCTGTGATTACTTTCATTGCTTTGAAAAATTAAACTTAAAAGAAAGGCCTTACAATAAATGCTATGTGCATCTTAACTGTGTTACTGAGCAAAATTAATCTGGCAAACTCTTATTGCGATTTGTGATTTTTAAACCCTAAAAATAAATGCTTCTCAATATTGATTTTTTTTTAATTAAAAATACTTCCAAACATAAATTGAAACTGATGCCACCACCTGGGAAGATTTACTTGCTGGCATGCTCCAGCCACACAGTCTCTCACGATGTCATCCCCTGGTTGTGCCAAGGGAGCCTCAGCATCGGATGGATCTGGTCATGGCTCAGCACAGAGGATCGATTGCAGGCGATACAATTTTTGACACCCAAGAGATTTACACCTAGAAGCTTCCCTGTGTTGCAGAGGGACCTATGCTGGAATGATTATCTCTTCTGTAGTGTGGATGGGCAATCTGTTGTGGTCAGATGGCAATCGCGCACTCTTTCCCTTACATCTCCTGTTCACTGTACTGTCTTCTTTGTTGGGGGTGGGGGCAGGGAGAAATGAAATTTAAGGATATAATGAGAAACCAATTTCAACAACAATTTCTCACAGACAGTGAGTTTGCCTTTTTGCAAATTGATTTTTGTAACAAGTTATTTATATGATACTACTTAATAAATTGTTTTTTCTAACTTTTTTTTTTCCTAATTCTCTCTATGTTTTGTATTTATAACACTATCATAAAGATCAGCCTTTGAAAAGATTCTGCAATCACTTTAAGACACAGGGTTAAACTGACTCAGTCTTTCAAATGCCATTGGTTGTGTGTCGGGCTTGCAACGTGCAGTAAGAGCAGTAGGATCACTACTCTGTGATCAGCGAGGCCTCACAGAAGAGTGGTATCACTTCAGAAGGCATCATTTAGTAATGCTTACTATGGGGAGGATATTAGTCTATAATCACAAGCCAAATTTTGACTAGCCAAGGTTTCCCAGGAATTCAGCAGGAGCTTTCTTGAAGAATCATGTGGAATACCTTCCTTGAAGCATGTAAAGACCATATCATTTATAATAGCACTGTTCAGTTATTTGCCTTTCATTATATGAGGTCCAAAAAAAAGACTTAAAGGCTCAGTTCACTTATGGAGAGTGCAAAATGTCATTTGCATTATTTTTCTACATAAGGAGAACAACCTCCAGAGAAAATTATTCATTTTAGCACTTCCTTAATAAAAGATCTGTCTAAATCTCCAGAAAATCCATCATGGTCAAATTTCTTCCTCAATACAAAGACAAAGAAAAGAGTGGGAAAGGTCACAGCAAAGCTGTACTTCATGAAAAGCATTAGAATAAACCACAAAAAGCAACCAGTTTAACACTGAAACACATTGTGTGGTTTGTAAAAGAACAGTGTAACTTTTGTAACTGATGAAAGGAATTAGGTTAAACATCCACCTGCAATCCTTGGTAGACCTTCAGAAGAAAAAATCTGTATGAATAACCTAAGAAATCAGGTGTTTTAGACAATGGTGGATCATAAGGCTATAAATACATAAGTGTTTAACAATCTTATTATCTCAACACCAAATCACAGAAACTCAGCACTTCACTGTACATGGAGGACGTAGTTACTTCCCCTCCCCACCCTGCAGTAAGGACACACACCTTGCAGGTGTCACCACAGAGGGGCTGCAGTTACCCCATCTCTTGGCTCTGTTAACTTCTTGCATTAGAGCAGCCCTACAAGATTTCACAAAACCTCAGCTTGAGCTTTTCATCTTCTAAACGAAAGACAGAAGCAGCAGCAGGAATCCTGGCTGTCCACCTGCTGAGAGGTGGTCCAGGCTCTGTAACCCTCCATGTGTACTGAGGCTCCGAGTGCCAGAAGCAGAAGGACTCTACCACTTTTATTTACATGAAAGAAGAATCTGCCGCATTTCTTATCCTCTTATTGGATTTACTATATCAAAGAACACCTCAAAGGCTAGCATTTCAGCCAGAAAACATATTGGATTCTCAGACATTAATTTACCAGGTTTACCTATGTAAAATAACTTCCCCCCCAACAAGCAACTCACAAACCATAAAACCCCCAATATTCATCTTTCAGTAAAACTACCAAAGTCATCACAGAGACAAGTTAGCTAGACAAGACATTAAAGCATTTAACCAGTCTGTTGAATTTCAAGGACAGCTCAAACAAGGGAACCAAAGCAAAAAGCAATACATTTAACTGATGCTTTAATAAATGCATTAAAATTGCAGGAATAATCACACAAGCAGCCAAGTGAATTCAGCGTTAGTCCTTCCAATTTTAATCGCAGATAATGTTACTTCTGATGCTGTAAATGAAACCCAAATTTTTTGGATAAGGTACAGACATTTTTTTAAAATAGTACATATTCTTATCTAAAGCCTTTGAATCCTTTCCTCTTTCTTGCCAGTACTAGTACATCTTTCTCTGTTTTTAGCACAGTCAGCTGTCTAGCAAATACCCACCCCCTACATTTTCTTTTCTCCAAACTGACCACACCAACAGGTTCTCAGCAGCTGCCTGTGCCTACATCAGATGTCCAAGCATAGCGTCTCTGTCTCTCTAATCAGAAAACCTAGTTCCACTTTCTTTATTCCCCACAAATTAGAAAGCAAACATGAGCATTGTCAGAGCCCTCAGTCACTCACTATTTCAGACTTGCTCTAGTACTCTTTATGCATTTTTTAACCTTGGCAAACCATAGAGTGTAAAAAACCATGTATATTTTTACTAATTATGGAGATACCTGTAGCCTGATAGGACCTTATCATGTATCTTACTTTATTTAATAAAAAGATAAAAAACTTATCAGGATCAGGGGAAGAGAGTCAGAAAGACTGTACGCAGGGGGACATACTGACCTGAATTTTCCAAAAAGCTTTGGGGTTCTTCCTCCTTTATAAACCACTCCCCCCCCACACACAAAAACCCCACAAAACCCAAACTGGGCAAAATCACCTGAACCCCAAGACCTGTATACAGCTTTCCTTGTACCCTCTACTGGAACTTTGCTGGCTGGCTGCTCATGCATGATCTTAATTAATAAACAAATGAATAAATCCCCTCCTGATTACTTTCATATGTTTTTCTAGACATCTGCTTCTACCTACATCGTCAGACAAAGCTGCTGTCTTTACAACTTAGCTAGGGAACTTATTTCTCTATCAGGATGCAATTGTGTATTTCATGTCAATTATCTTAATTAGAAGCAAGCTTAACCCATTTACCAATTACAGCTCCAGCATATTAGAACAAATTCTCAAACCTCCTTTAATAAAATAAAATAAAGCCAAAAATGCCCCCAAAGAACAAACCTAAACTCTGGTAACAAGACATTGACAAGAGGACTGAATAAAAGAGCTCTGGTAAGTGAAACGGTGAGGAAGCTGGTATAGGGACAGAAGGAGAACATGCGGGTCTAACTGGCTTAGTCTCTGGCACAGCATTCCCATAAGTCTTCTTACTGGCAGCTTGCAGAGGGTGCACTCTTCACCCTGTTACTCATTTCACATACTTTTCTCCCTCAAAACCAAAAAACAGAGCTATGTGCACCTTTGTTTTGCCACTGCTGGGAATGTTGATGGCCCAACTTATTTATAGTTGGGCTTATAATATAAAAAAAACCCCATATTGTGCCAAAAAACCCCACTATGCCAAAAAAAAAACCCAAACACACACATTCAGCATTTCATTTTATTGCCCATTAACAATTACTTTGCAAAACCAAAGCCAGGTTTTCTCTGGCTCCTCCTCTCACTAATCGCAGACTTTATCACTTATATTCAGATGGACATGAACCTAATACCTATTGCCAAAGACAGAAAGCCTAAAGGGTTAAAAGGAATCCAGTGACAAGAGGGCCAAGCCACCTGTTACTGCTCTAAATTATGGCTGGCTTAGCCATGTCTCTTCACAAAGCCTTCATTCTTTTACTGACCCATTTTCTGTCACAGTGTCAAATGCATTAAATCTAGAGTTTCCCATACCAGGCATCCCTTATGACTTATCTGTGAAGACAATAGATTTCAGCTCTTCTATTTGGCTTCTCATGCATGCCACCAACTTTTTGAGAGGCACCCACCTTTTATGCGCACACTGGATACTAGTCTAAGGAGCTATGTGTAGAAATTATTCCACACATTCTACTATCTACCTGCACAGAGCACATGATGGGCAAAATATTTAGCCCGCAAGTTTATTATATTCTGCTCACCTGCAGCATCTACCAGGTACTGACCCAATTATGAGTGTTTCCCCCTTGCCAAGTTTGCACATTCAGAAATAGTAACTACAATGGTATTTTGGTTTTTTGGTTTTGTTGTTTTCTGGTATTGTCAATATTTTTCTATACAACTTTTACAGTTGTTTTTAGTAGCAAAGAAAAGTCAAAACTACACTTTGAGATTCACTGTTCTGATATCTCGGTTTTTAATCAACCTGTAATATAATATTGATTACAAATGCCCTGAAGACAGGTACTTGTCTTTAGAGCAAATACTTCATATAGCTCTTTATTGCAGAAAGAGCCTTTCAAATGTTTTGATACCAAATACCCATCTGGCCCATGGGCTCACTAGCTTGAGCAGTCAGAATTATATCATTGATTCTGGCGGGAGTGAAATGGGAGTCCTGAAAGACAATACAAGTTAACTGTTTCATTACCAGCATGAAGCACAGCAGAGGACAGAGAGACTCAGTTTAGATGTTGTTCCTGAGGACTATGAAATAAAACAACTACACATGAACAAAGATCTTTGGCAGGAAGATCATAATATATAAAACATTGTGCCGAGACTTCAGCATTTCATTTTATTGCCCGTTAACAATTACCTTGCGAAACCAGAAAACCTCCTCATTGCATGTCAGCTGAGACATCATCAAATCCTCTCAGCTGTCTCCTTTCTCTCTCTCTCAATTCCTCTCCACTGGAAGCCCAGGTCCCTGATGCCAGCAGAGCTTGCTCTGTGCCAGCTCTGGCCACCCCTACTGCGTATCCAGCCTCTAGACCAACTGGACCAAAGCTCAGCTGCAGACTTTTATTTCATTCAGCTCTTGTTCTCGCATCTTCTTTCTGTTATCCTCTGGATAGCTTACACACATTCATAAACATTTACAATATCTAGTAACTATATACATATAAAGCTGTTACACTAATGATTACTCAGTCTTAACATCTTAATCCATCTTGTCTTTTGAAATCCTGCCAGGTACTTAGCCCACGCTCTGGTTTACACCTACAGGTGTGAATAGACTATTCACATTTCACTGATGCACACGGTTCTGGGCACTCACTACATACCTTTTACTTGTTGGTAAAGTCCAAAAGACCTTTTCTGTATGTGCAGTCCTGCCAGCACATGAGTTATTTCTGTCATTGCTGGAGCTAGTACTTCAATGAAGTGAGAAAATGCAAACTCCAAAAGGTATTTTGATTACTCAAGGTAAAACACTTTCCACTTAGCCTACCTTCCCACTGCTCAATCTCTTTGGGACAGCAAGCAGTGAGTTGGAGGCCACCAGAACTCTTTTAGGCTCCTTAGCAAATAAGGCACATTTTTTATTTGGTGTGAGGCATGTTGAGTACAGGAAAAGAAGACACACATATCATTCCTCCAACACTGAAAGAAAGGCCCAGAAAGTAGTTTTAGAAGCAATTTTTCCAATTAAAACAGTGGCCAGCTAGTGCTTTCTTCCTCCCCCTCCATCCTCAGCACCAGCTGTGGAAAAGACAAGAGTCTGTCTGTGTTTGTCTCACTTAAGGACAAAAGGGGTTGACACTGCAGCAAATGTAAAGAAGTGCTGAGAGTCAACTGGAGAAAAGTTGTTCCTGACAGAACTATAACTTGGACTGTCATAAAGGGTTAGTGGACACATTTACACACCTCCCATAAACCCAAACCATTAATATCGCAGGCACGTAAGAGCTGGTCAAAGGGAGCTCAGAAATACAAAGACTGTTCCAAAAAATATGGAGCTGGTTTCTAGAACCTGATGGGGGCTCAAAAACTGACTTTAATTTATATATATATATATAAAATTATTCAGCCTGTCAGTTCACTGAAACTAAAGGTACCGGTGCATAAAATGAAAAAATATGCATAAATCTGGCAAGATTGGTGTCTTATTTTCTTCAAGTCTGGGACACGGATTGAAACTCTAATCAGTCTGAAGTACTATTTGAAAAAAAAAAAAACACTTTCACACTTGTGAAGACATGCTGATATGCTGCAGGTATGAGAGTTTATACTTGTGACAAAATTATCACATGTACTGTTAGGTGCTGTCTGTTCTAATCCTCAAAACCAATGCTGCTTTACTGCATTAGACTTCTCATCCATTGGCTGTAGCCACATCAAGTCATTTGTCATAAAGTCAGAATAAGAATACTTAGGCAAAGCAGCTTTGGAGAGAGCTCTCAAGCACATGAATATACTCCAGGCCAGGGTTCATTAGCACAATTAACGCCATATTCAAAAAGTTGCTCCATTTGAGGGGATGGCTGCAGCGCTCATTCACTTGAAATTGGCTCAATACAAAAGTACTGGTGTATCCCTCTGCAGCAAATGACAAAAGGATGGCCTGTTTGATTTCCAATACCCTCCTTCGCTGCTAATGGTTTTGCACCTGCAGAAGGATGCTTGTCTAGTCAGATGTTGCTTGCCATGTCCTGGTTTTATGGAGTTAAATATAATTACCACACAGCAGAACAAAGCTAAGTTGCACTGGGCTGCACAATTTAAATGAATAAATGACACTTTGGCGTATATTGGTTGCAAAAGGTCTTTGAGTTAGTTTGTTTAGAAGAGAAAAAAAAAGGGGAAGAAAATGAGGTCTCTAGTCTCTTCTTACAGTATGTGGATAGACCGCTGCATCTGTGCAGAGTGACAGAGCAAGCCAAGGAATAATTTACCAGTCTATTAAAGAGGGAAAAATAATAATGTTGCCAAACATTGAATGTTACTGAAACATTTATTGCTCCATCATACAAGCTGTTCTGTAACTGAACAGCCTAAAACTCACACACATGTGTGTGTTTACACAAGCAGGTTTTTTCTGCGTTACAGATAATAAAGACTCAATAATCGCTTTTTTCAAAAAAGTATTTTTGTCAAGGAAAAAAAAAAGTCAAATGTCTTGTGTTTTCTCTTATTTACTTCTATATATACTAGAAGAAATGAGTCTGTCAGGCATAAAGACACACTTTGTGATTGAAATTTGTTGATAATTCTATGGAGAATTAGTATGTATTTGTATTTTGAGCTTCCTTGGCCCTGGCGGAGTTGAAAGACTTGATTCTTAATTTACAATATTTATTTATTTTAAAAATAATTTTAGTTACTCTGAAAGAAAAAATTCATCAGGGGAGCACTATCTGTCTTTTTAACTAGAATGGCACAACTATTATCTTTATAATGTGGTGCCTATTGTACTTAAGGCTTGAGTTACAATAAACACAATGTTCCTTCAAATTCTTCCATCTAAAAGAAACTTTATTTTCTTCATTCAGGCCTCTCAAACTAAAAAAAAAAGGTGAGGGGACAGATACAGCTCTTTGCAGTACTGCTTAGATGTGCAGGTTAATCATAAAGTGCAGTGCTTTTTTAAATGTTTCAAAATGTAAAATAGAGGTGCATTCAGACCTGCCTCATAAATGGACCATTCTAGTTAAAACTTCGAGAAATTAATTCCTGGCTCTGCTTCTTTTTACTGAGCAAGAAAACATAGTGGCCTTCTGGGGCAAGATCTTTAAAGATTTTTGATGAGATTTATGTGGCAGAAAGAGCTCTCAGAGACAAATCGATATAACTAAGTACAGCACTCTCATACAATCACGCTGATCAGGAAAACCGGCTGCATCATCAGAGGGCTGTCATTTTCTCACTTGCATTGTGTGAGATTGCCTATGGTTTTGCACAACACTGAAACCAAACCCTCCACTTGACAGCAGCCAGTGACAATAGGGGGTTCAGGGCAAAGGAGCTGCATCTTCTCGAGCCTGTGGGTTGCTATACACATTTCCTTTTCTGACAGACTGAAGATTCCCATTCCCTTGCACTGCAATGCCAGTGCAGACGCATTCTCAGATTAACAGAGGGACAGCTGCAATCTTTGTATACAAATACAGGGCCAGAGATTGCAAAAAGTATATTCTTGCACCTTATATACTTCCAGCCTGTTTATTTGTGGATATTTTTAATCAGTCTGTTTGCAAAGAATGGAAAGACAATGCCTCATCTTGAACTGCTAAGAAAGATGTGTTTGATCATTATTTCTTCACTTTCTCATCACCAGGTTAACTGATTCCATGGTGTCTTTTTGCTTGGCTCTTTCTACTTCATATTAATTCCCGCTGTATGGCCCCTCGACATCAGTCTGGTTTTGTTTTGCTGCTGTTAGGCATTTTCAGGTTGGTACTGCTGAGGTAAGTTGGTACTACTGGTAAGGGCAGAGCTCTGCTACTTTCAGCGCTGCACAGAGAAAGTGGCAGTTCTCTCCCCAGCAAACTTACCAAGAAGAGGTAGCAGATTTCTGAAGGTATTCATGGGTAAACCTGCAAAATCAGGAAATTAAGGATTAGGAACTCGGCCTGCCTAATCACTTCCAAAAATCCCATCAGACATCTGCATGCAGGTCTATCTGCTTAAATATAACTGCAAATTTGGCCTGGCCTTTCTTAAATGGAAAACATCCAAAACACGACATGCACGCCGAGTCTACTCTGGAGTTTTCATTGCGGAGCACAGACTGGCTACTTGTTCAAATGCACGCACCAGATTCAGGTATTTACCACAAATTACGCAGAACCCGTGCAAGTCTGGGCAGTTTGTAAATAAGATATGCACCAACAAGAAGTTAAATAAATGGGAATACAAAATCCTACTTAAAAAAAAAAAGAGGGCTATAGATTTATTTCTTTTTCATAACTGCAGCAGCTGGCTTAGCAATACAATAAGTTTGCTGCTGACGGACATTAAAAGCACAAAATACTGTGATAAAAGAGAGAATATTACGCAGTATTTTTGTGGAAATGTTCCTCAGCATTTTCAGGTCAGTTCTGCTACTTCACTATTACTCTTAAACACATGAGAAAAAGATCACACATAAAATTAGTCAAAATGCAAAACCGTACCGGTAATATAAAAGAGATGGGGAGCATAAAAATGAGCGAAAGAATAAAAAAGAAAGGAACTGAAAAGAGAAACACAGGGGAAAAGAGAAACCTCAGAAAAATGAGCATAGCCTGTAAACATCTTCAAAGCAACCATATAAACGAAGAAAGGAAATTACGCCACATCTTAGAAGAAAACAGAAAAAAGAAGTAAAGTCCATAAACAAAGGAAGGAAAAGTTTAGGCTAAACATGAGGAAAAACCTAAAGGTAATTAGGCTACTGAAAAATTCAAAGGTAGCTGAGGTGCAATTAATCCATGTATTTAAGAACAATGGACCAAGAATAACATGGGGAAGAGAGCAGATCTGTAAAATTTAAGTTCTGAGAGGAAACAAAGAAGAAAGTCTCCCCTGGTACCCCGTCTATGATTTTTCTCCACAATGGTCTGATCAACTACAGATTGGCACAGTGTTCAAATTGTATGGCTTGCAACATACCTGTTTTCTCATTACACCTGCTTGTTCATAATTTTTTTTTTCTTTTATGACAGCTGACATCAGTACTGTTCTTTTCTTTTTTTAAAATCTTATTTGGCTTCTCATCAGTTATACTTCAGTCACCACATCTCCTCAGCTCATCATTTTGTTCCCTTTCCATCCAGCTCCTTCAATCAGGATATAGATACAGATGCTTCTTTTGCAATGAGCACTGATTTGACTGCATGTTCCTTCAATTGCATTTGCCTCAAGCATTTTGAATTCTCTCTTGATCCAAGAAAGCCTGTAGGCATTCAGGTGGAAGTGGCGACTGTTAAAAGCTCTGCAAATGGATGACCCTTGTTCAACATGGAGCTGGTTTTCAATGGGTCTTTTCTTTCAAGAGACATCTGTGTTTCACTAAGTGCATTATGATTTAGTACACAGCATAGATGTGGTTTTATCAGCAGTATGCCCTTGATATTTTGACAAACTGTAAATCCATGCTTTCAAAGTCTCAGTTACTCGCATTCTGAAAGGTTTCTTTTCAAGGTTCAGCTTTCAGCTCAATGTAGACACTTATTAAAGGGAAGGACCCTATCAACACAGATGAGTTTTGAATGAGACCTTATACTTCTATTCAATCTTAAGTAACCCAGAACATAAATTTGCCATTTGGATCCTTTACCATGCAGTCAGTACAATAGCTTCCACTTCTGCTATCACAGATAATTCAACAGTCTGGTTTAAGTCCTCACACAACTCTCCATAACTTTGTACGCAAGTGCTCAAAGACCTGGAACTGACTTACATTTCCAATAATATAAGTGCTATTTTCTGCTTTTGCAGGTGGGTAGCTCACTCAGTTAAAAAGGAGTTGGGCACCTACATAACCTTGATGACCAATTCCAAAAGGACTTCTGCAGTGTCCCAGTAGCCCTTAAGCTTTTCCTGGAAAAAGCACTTGAACTTGAGCTTCCCAGTGTGTGGCTGTAATGCAGGGAAAGCTGGATGGAGCCAGTACAGATGCAAGGACAGGGCGGTGTAGCAGTAAGGAGCTCACGCCAGCGCAGGGACAATGACAGGAGGCAAAAGGGAGAGAAAGCAAAGACAAAGTTCATAGTCCCTTAACATTTTTCTCCTCATTTTGCCATTCTAAACTTGCGCTTGCTGGTGTTAATTAACAGCTATGCATGCCAGTGCTAGAGGAACAAAGCAGACTGCAGTTTTTACCCCTCCTTCACGTTTTCCATAGCAGTGACTGGACCTTGGGATGTAACCTCTGTAAATGCTCTCTCATTACTTCCTACTAATTAGACTAATTTCATTTATGAGGTATATTATCTGGGGATTTTATATGGTTTAACACATTAAAAAATAAAGCTTCTTGACATTTGAAAATACTCTCACTTTGGAAAAACTGTCACTCCTCACATTTGCACTGAAGGCGATGGTTGAAGGAGTCATCTGGGGATAAAGAAGCATCCTCCTTACAGCAATGGCCATGTGAAGTGTTAAGTAGGCTATGCCATGCTGGCTCAATTTCAGCACTTACATCTTATTAGAGCTACACGCCACAAATGTTTAAAGACTAGATTCAACTCCTCTAACTATGTGCATTAGACTAATCAGAAAGATAAAAGAGGTGTCACCCTTCAGTTCTCAGGCAAGACTGGGTGACTCATCCTGCCTAAGCCATGAACTAGTCTCTGGAGGCATTGATTTCTCTTTTGACTTATCACAGCAGGGGCCTAGGGACCCATAGCTATGACTTCAGTGTCTACTATTTGGTAGGATGTGTTTCAGCCTTAAGAGTTTAGTACGGCACACTGCCAGGTGTTCTTGAGCTTGGGGTATTTTATTTTTCCATAGTTGACACTTGCTGCAAGTTCTAATTTCAAACATGGTCCTTAAAAGCCTGTTGTGCCAGTCTGTGCTTCCCTCCACCACTCTGCATGCTTACATGCAAGCAAGCTGGAGACAAACGTTAGTGAAAATTCATCCTAGATTAGCAGAAGCCAAATCAGCACGCTTCCTCCACTATGTTGGCTAAGGTAATTGAAATAGAGGCTATTCTGCAGAGCAGGTATGTTCACAGGTTGCTGGTATTCACCTTCAGGAAAACAACAGCCTTTAGTCTTTTCTTCACTATCCCCTCCTTGGAAATGTGAGTGGGATCAAGGAGGATTAAACTTCTGAAAGTGCCGTGCCAGAAAAGGAGCTTCTTATCTATGTTCACTGGAACGTCTTCTGATGGGGTGTCTCCTCCAGACTTGCCTTCTCTACATATGCCTACTTGTACGGAAAAATTGCTGAACAAAAGAAACTGAGTTAAGGTGAACATCTTGAGTTGTATTACAAGTTTTAAGACAGAAGGATGTGATCTATTCTGAAAGTCCCTGATGATTTATTTAGTGGGCATATTTTTACATTGTTTCCTTTAACATCAGAGAAAAGGTGCCTTTGGAGAGGCACGGCTTTTATCTCATCTCCTTTCAAATCACACCACAGATCTCAAAAGAAAGGCTATGCCATGTCAGAATTTAAAACATTCACCTTATGGTTTCACCCAAAGTAGAAGAAATATGTGCCACCAAGTTTTAAATGATTGCTTATGCTGCCAATCAGTCAGATTATCAACTGAATTATATAAGTTCCCACTGTTTCCCTGCAAGTGATGAAGCTGAATCTTTTTTAAACCAGAAAAGGACCTGGCCCTTAAGTTTCAGCATCATCTGAAGCCGAAGTAATTTTATGCACTTGAATAATTTATCATCATAACCTATTTTTCATTAATTTGACTACGCTCTCGTTCCTCTCGGGCTTGGTACTTACAATGTAGCTCTACTGCGAAAAATAACGATGTGAAATTAGCACTTTCTTACTCAGCAGAACCCTTTCCTGTGTGAAGTCAGAAAGAGTGTTGCTTAACTTACCACTGAAAGTACTAAAATCTTTATTTTTCCACCCTGCAGAACTAATACACAGCTGAGGGGAAGCAAACAGGACAGGATTTTGAGCGTGTGTATTTACGGGACTATTAACCAAACCCCAGGGTCACCTGGGCAGCCTGTGTGTCTCTGGACTGCGACCACCACCACGCTCCTGCTGCTTGCAGAGGAGAGCTGTATGTACAAGCAGAGCTTGCAAAGCTGGTGGTGCTGATAACACGCTAGTCAAAACAATGTGAGTTGCCAATTCTAACATGCTCAACTCAACAGTCATGTGCTTAAAACTAATCTTAGGCATAAGCATTGCAGGATCAGGTCCACTACAAGTCTAGGGACTAAAGAACAAATGAGGCGAGGCTATTTGTTGATTTGCTGCAAAACAGCTCAGGTGTCAACCCTTCTGCACGAATCCTGAGGGATTCACTTAGCTAAAACAGATTGTGGAATCAGACTGGGGGTCTAAAATCAAATAAGATTTGGGGACAACTTCTTACACTGTAAGAGAGAAGCTGCTCTTTCAGAGACAGATAAAGTAACATTGGTGTAAGATCTCATGTGGAAGACAATCAGTTTGAGGCAATACTCCCTCCAGTGTATCCAAATTAGTATCTTTTTTTCTACCTTTCAAGGTAAGTAATTTCTAAAAATTCACACTACAAATTCAGGGTTAGTTTCCCCCAAGAAAGTACATACAATACGTAATAAACCCAGGAATTTTCAAAACAGCTTTCAATTTCCCTTTACCAAAAGACATTATTTATTACCAGAATGTTCTTCAAGTTCAGACAGTCTTTAATAAGTGACTAAATCTGAAGTCACTTTGTCTGTCAAAAGGTAAAGGGCAAAGGAGTTAAGGGCAGCTGGGTCATCAGAAGTCGTTCTCTTTGGACCCGATGTAGTAAAAATTATCCTGTCTTTCAAACAACTAAAGTCCCAAAAGGCCACAAATCCTAGCTTTTCAACAGGCCAACCTATTCAACACAAAGGTCAGTATCATTAAACGGTATAAACAAACCAATCCTATAGCCAGGAATGACAGACCTGCCTAGGAGCCGAAGGAGTCACGCAGCTGTCTCTCTGGGCCGCCTTCACTCCCACACTTGCAAAGTCCCAAACTTCTTTACACACACACACACACATATTCTTATCTGTTTAACTCCGCACACACATATGCATACGTATGTCTGTACAATGCATGAATGTGTGGTACCAGGCAAATACCCCCTCAAGACATGAGAAGCTGTGAGATAAGCCATTACCAAACAGTACGGAAGCAACAGCTGATTGAACTTAGCTCTTCTGCACGTGCACTGTCCTCTGGACCTCTAGTCTTCCTCCTCACCGGCTCACGGGAAACACTATTTCAGTCAGAGATTAGCCACAGCATGTGACAAGACAGTTTGTGAGAAGAGAGGGGCTGCTTCTGCCTTCTGCCCTCACTCCCATCTCAGTGATTTCTGCCAGTCAAGACTGGGCTAAACCCCATGTTTATTCCTGCACTCGCCTCCTTACCAGCTGAAAACACACTGGATGCACGCCGGCTAGCTTGGCGCGGCACCGGCACCCAACGCTCCCAGCCTGGGGGCTGTGCCTCAGCACATGGCGAGCGCTCTTGCCCTACCTCCACCGCCCGTAACTGCCATGGGGGCTGGCGGCTGCTAATCCTCCTGCAGGAGCAAGTACACATGGCAGCAGGAGACTGAGGGGCCGCTCTTCTCTTTTAGCGGCCTTAACCCATAGCTCCCTCTGCCCATCTGTGGCCATTATGGGAAGGCAGAGTCTCCTCAACTTATTTTATAGAAACCAAGGAAATTGCTTAGGCAACCTCAAAATCAAGTACTTTGCACAAATGACAGCACAGCTGTTTGTGTGCTTATTTCCTTTTGTAACCATGCTGGAAGTGTATTATATGTGCTTAGAGCCATACTAACCTCTAATGGATGTACTGAGGATATGATCGGACTTAAAAAAACCCCAGCCATTAACGCTTGGCCGTGCATCCAGAACAGAGACCTGCCTTGTCCTGTGTGTGTACAGCAGAGCCAATGCCAGCTCTGCCACAGCACAACGACGCGGATTGTTACAACCCGAGTGACGCTTGTCACACACACCGTTGTGATGTGCCGAGTGGTAGACCCTGGAGCTATGAGCCTGAGCTGCCACAGCAGGAGCTCAACAGCAAAGCCAGGCAAACATGAACATGCTGGCTGAAAAGAGAGACTCCTACCATGCAGCACCAGCCACTTGATTTTTCTTTCACTTTTTAAAATTACTTTTACAAGCTTTCAGTATGAAAGAAATCACGTAAAACCGCATTCTAGTCTGCTGGGCATGAAATTTAAAATGCCCACATTAATGCAGAAATAAAACAACTAGTATATCTAAAGCTAAATGCTATGCAGGATGAAGAGAGGATAAATCCTAGCTGGGATTTGACAGATTCGGGTTTTATTCTCATTTCTACCCTTGACCTGTTTGGTGACTGAGTAATTTGTTGTTTGCTTTCTATTTCTTTCTGGGTCAGGGACTCACCTTTCATTTGGTGTTCATAGTGGCTGGCATAAATCTGGATGCTACTACAATACAAGCAATATTTAAATACCTGTGAAACCAACAATAACACAGAGGAGACCTTTTTTCTTGGTAAAAAATTTTCATGTTGCAATGAGTGAATTTTTCAGATGTTTCATAAATAAATAAATACATACATATATGAATTACCCCAAACACATGTATTCAAATATGTTCCTAATTAAAATCTAGATGCCTATTAAAGCTTTGCTAGATTATTTCCCACCTCTGTGTCTTAAGATATTAAAAGTTTATTGCCTCACTTCTAAGAAAAAGTATTGATTTGCTGTATCATATCCTTAAGATTTGCACTCTGGCTTTGCATAAAACTCCACTTTTAATGCATTTTTAAAAAGCCATCATTATTCCAAGCACATGGCACAGAATTGTATTTACATTACAATGAAACCCCGTATTTTTCAATATGTGTTTGCAAGTGGTTAACGTGTCTTTCCATCTCAACCAACCTGCTTCTCAGCAGTCAATGTTGACACAGGTCTTTTTCTAGTGGTTTCAGTAACACTTCTGCCTTTTCTTACTTCTCTCCCCTTACCATTTAGAAGCTGCCAGCTGAAACACATGCCAATCCAATTGCACAAATTCACAACATAAACAGCAAAAAGTACATCACTACATGCCTAAAGACTTCACAATCTCTCTTAAAATGTCCAACAGAATCCCCCCAAAATTGAACTGAAAAGATTTGATATTTTATTTGCATGGCTGCGCAGTAAGGCTTTCGTTATTGCTGTTGGCACTTGATTTCTGATACAAATGCAGAGTTATGACTTGCAAGGGCAAAGAGTTCAAGGTCATTTATTTTCTTTTTTCACAGTGGGCAAGGAATTAATTCCGTATCTTACTGACCAGAAGTAAAGATCAGGGAACTTTGAAATAGGAGACAGTAGCGCTACAGACCACATCACAAACTAAAGAAACAATGAAACATTATAAAATGAGGAAAGCATTGAAAGCAATGGGGGCAAAAGGCATCAGAAGTCTTGAAAACCAGTTGCTGGGTAAAGCCATTGAGTACTCTGGAAGTTTTGAGGGCTTACAAGGTTGGCAGTGTCCCACCAGTTTTGGATGTCTGGCTAAGCCCCGATTCAAAAAACAGCAAGCAATAACACATAGATTGCTTCTGATTGTTAGTGTACAGACACCTACTGAGACAGGATATTGGTTGTAAAATCTGACACATTCTGACAGGTGGAAAACGTATTTTAAATATTTTGCTTGGTTTTTTTGGAAGAAGGAAGAAGACAACAGTATTGAGTGACAGGAATTTTAAATATCAAAGATTAAACCAGGATTTTTTCTTATTTTTTCCTTTGGATGGCATTTGTTTTTTCTTAATGACGACAAAGCTGAAAGATTCTGTGTGTATTTGACAATGTTTCTCATCACAAGAACAGAAGGTAAGAGCAGCAATTTTGGATTACTTGTCCAATGAGGTAATTTTAAATTGTCTAAGATAAAGATTATTAATTTTTTCTTTTTCTAAATATAAAAATAAATTCATAATTGGGTATTGAATAACATCAGCATTTTAAAGTGTTGCTGGATTGGGAGATGGCTGCTTTTTGTTTGCCAGTTCAAGTGTCCCTCTGGAAACAGAGCTGCAATATTTGAATTGTAATTCTAGTTGGCAGCAGAAACTGGTCACCATGTCAGAACTGTTCTGACATAGTAAATGGCTGAAGTAATGACAGGAGAAAATCTTCAGGGAAGTAAATTTTTTTTTTTACTTATTTTAGACATGTTGGCTCAGCTTGCATCAGTGGGGTCCCATGAGTTCCCATGACCACCATCCCCATCTTTAAATAAAGTAAAAAGCTACCTCCAGTGACAAACACTCACCCATCACTGCTGCATCACTTCTGGACTGCCAAGGTATGAGCTGCTTCTGCCACCAGTAAAAGTTCACAATTTGTCAGCTCGAGTCTGTCCTTTGCTGATGGATTACTTTTGAAATGTCTGCTGTAAGTGGATGGTTTTATTTATTTACTTACTTTTTCTAAAAAGGCATATAAGCAACACACTGTTTGGGCTCTGGTTTCTCATAGCAGAGCCTCCAATTTTAGTGATCATCTCAATCATCGTTTTCCAAGACTACGCAGGAAAAAGGGATGAGGGTGACAGTGCCCAGTCTGCATGGCCAAGTTCTCCTTTTCTGCCTCAAAGACACTCTCAGGCACAGGTAGAGAAATGTAGTAGGCTTTCAAAGAAAAGATACTTAATCCACAGACTAAGGCATCCACTGGATGAGGATCATTGCCCTAACACAGACCTCCTGAGGCCTGGACCCAAGTGACAATTTCATCCTTGTTTTCATCGCTCAGCAATAGAAGAAATAGTCCCTTATTCCCTCCACACAGGTGCTGTGAAGAGCAACAGAATCACGCTTGAGGCATTCAGGTATGACTGTTAAGTCACAGGTATACCGTTTAGACCCTTACACATGACAGATTTGGGAATCCTTTTGAGGAATGAAGTGAGGATTTAGATAAAGAGAAATTTACCTAGTTAGTGAGGTTTTTGGTGAAATTTGGTGCTCCCTTTGTTACCTGTAGCAAACAGGGGAAGAAAAGGGCCTCCAAGGTAAACATGCTCCCTGATGGACGGGGAAATCTGAGTGGCTGGAGCATGTAGCCTATTTCATCTTAGGACCCCAGAAAGAATCTGGGAAATTTGATGGTACCTAAAAAACCAGGCATGGAAACAAAAAATCCAGGACAGCTGGAGAAAAGTCACTTTGTCTTTGAGCAGTCCTTATCTCCTGTGTTCTTAAAAAAGTCAAAAGACATTTCCTTTAATTTCTCTTCACAGACTCAGCCCGCCTGTTCTGGCCAGTGCACGCAGCTCAGCTGAGGGGGCAGCCCCTGACTGCACTGCTGTTGTGACTCCCTGGCAGATCTTCCAGGATGCTGATGCCACCCAATGCCCTCCAGTCAGCAATGATGCCTTCCCTCTGCTCATGACCTTCCAGGTCAAAAATGCACCTACAAGCAGAAAGCACAGACACAAGAGCCTAGGATGGTTTTCTTGTCTGCAGGCTTTGGACCGTTGCTCTTGCTGAGCAATTCACTGCAACAGCCATGAGGTAGTCTACCATGAAGAGAAAAAAATGAGGAAAACAAAATGAGACCAGTGCAAAGCCACTGGCCCTTCTACAGACAGAGAATGGCTTTAGAATGGGAATCCAAAGAAATGAGATGTGATGGATGGTCTTGCCTAACATTTCATCGCTAGGTAGTCTTAGTATGTCCATGAACATGAACAATTTGCTAAGAAACACACCATCTGTAACTCAAGCTGGGAACACAAACCACATCAGAATATGAGGGGAAAAAAAGTCATTAAATGCTTTAAAAAGGTCATTCTCACCAAAATAAAAACTGCCACCCTGCCTATAATTTGAAGTGACCAGCACACCTCCAGATTTGCAATCCACTTTAATGAGCATCTTCATACAAATTGTCTTCAAAATACAAGGGGTTAACCTAATTTTCAGCAGTAGATGGTCTAATGAGCAACTCTGCAATAAGAATAAATGCTACTGAGGTGTGTCCATTAAAGATCCGATTCCCTGTTCTGCCTACCATATCGTTATGGCATTATTATTATTATTTTTTGTTAGTCTAATAAGTAAATGTAAGTTCATTATCCAGCCACTGGTTTATTTTGCAGCTGCTTTGCAGGTTATTCACTACATTTGCTTAACTATGAATGGAAGTACAGAGAGCAGAACCCAGAATGCCTGTCCTCTGGCAGCATGGTGTACTGGCCAAGAATAATTACCAGCACCCAATGATGAGACATGTCATATTTCATTTCTGAGCCTATTCACACGAAGATGTCAGTCATTCCAAGTGCTAAACATTTAGGCCTGCAGGCAACAGAAGACAGTAGAGCACCCTTCAACTGCAAGTTTTCACTACACTTGAAGAAACAAAACAGGAACCACTTTCTGGTTATTACTCCCCATTTAGGCAAAACTATTTCAAATGCTCAATGAAAAACATATAACCCAGGGTGGGGTGGGAAGGGGGAGAAGCAGGGTGGGATGTATGGGTCACAGAAATCTCTACTGCAATACCATCCCAATCAAAGACAATGTACAATGGTACGATGTACACAATCAACTCTTTAAGCTCTTCTACCAAACAGAAACTTTTTACAAATGAACCACTTCATTTAAATATGCAGCCTGTATAATCAGACTCTTTGAAGTAGGGAGACAGATGATCAGGATTTGCCTTTTGATCTTTCCAAATTGTTTTACCAAGTAACAACTATGCCTGAAGTCTTTTCTGGAAAACTTTATTAGTGACAATGTTTACAACACTCTTAGAGGCCAAGGTTCTCTTAGTATCACTGTTAAAGAATCTTCCAGAAACTGAATATTACAAAGCACGCTTAGGCTCTGGAAATAATGATGATGAATGTTATGCAAGTCCAATTCAAATTCCTAATCACATGAGCTACAATTTTATTCAATGCTCTGTACATATGCACATTAAAAATAAAAAAAGATGTGCTTTCACGGGATCTGATGGATCCACATAGATCTGTCTTGCTCTTTGTTCATCTTCTTGTACCCAAATCAAGTCAACAGATCTTGCATGAGAACTAGATCACGACAGATCAGGCTCTGAGGCAATCAAAAAACAGGACTTTATCAATAAGGCAGAGACACCTTCACATTTCCAAAAAAGCAGCCAAAGTTGCCTAGTTATAAATTACAGCTGTTCCACTGATTAGCATAATCGCAGTAATAATTTTTCTGAAATTTAAGGCAACTTAAACAACTTTCTGTTCTTAGTGTATGTTACAAAGCACTACGCTCACATTACACATTCCATGCATCTCCTTAAATTATCAGAAACATCCACAGCCACTGTTTTTAGACACCGCATGTGCAAATACACTGTGGTTTTGATATAGACAAAGGAAATGTGAATTTCTTTACCTTCTGTTTTCTGCCCTCAAGAAAAAGAAAATAAAATTTCTTCAATCTTCCTAGCCCATGCTTAACCAGTAAAAAAAGGGAACATAGCCCACTCATAAAAAAATGGTCATTGTCCTCATTTATTGAGGAAGACCTAAAAATCATTAATTGTAATGCAATGCAGAAATTGTTTTAGAAGTTTGTTTTCAAGCAATTTCTGGGTCAAAAAACCAGTTCTGGGTTCCTCCTCCCCCAGACAGCATATCTGATAAATTCAAGACATTTTTATGCAAATGTTGATGAATAAGCTCACAGTCTTCTTATAGCTGAGAAGTGAAATGATGCACAGGAAGAAAGAAAATGTTAAAGTATGAGTTAACAATTCTGCTGGGGTAGTCTGCTGATATCAGATAGGAAGAGAGAAATTTGCAAAGCCACCATACACTTGAAAATGAAGTCACTACGTGTTCTACTTGTTAAACACATGAATCTGGTCACAGTTAAGAGGGAAAGATAAAATAATGGTGTACACAATTACGCTTAACCCTTTACCAATGCACCATTTCCTCTTACTGCTAGAAGCAGATGGGCAATTGTACAAAGGAATTTGAAACACAAAAGACTTGAGGGCAGTTGTTGCTGCTTAGTTTTCAAGACTACTGCTGTTCAGAGGCGTTTCAGCTTTTATTTTACAGACTGAAGCTATGAGTTAGAATCACTTCTCAGAAGTCAAAGAACAGCAGCATCTAGCATAGAGCAGTTACTTGCCTTTATCTTGTTGTTTTTATCCCCTCCTTTATGTTTTAACGGTTTATTACCACTCTCTAAATTACAGAATGTTTGGCTTTTTTCCTTTGTTTTCTCTCATCCTCTGAAATGGATTTAAAGCATCAATCTATTAAGATAAGGCAATCACAGAAGCTGTAACAAGTGAGGTAGTGCTGTGGGGTCAAGTTTTAAAAAAAACCCCACATTTAAGAACATCTCATTGCATGCGTACAAAAATGTGCTTATGAAAATACACATACTGATTAGTTCAGAAGTGAAGCTCTGGAAGACATTTTGGGTAGTCTGAACTTTTAAGCTACACTTGTGTCTACTTTGGCACCTGCAATAATGTACTTTCATGGATGTCCAATCCCACGCCTACAGAAAGGCGCTTCAGACAACCGCTGAATTTGTTGTTCAGTGTAGCGTGGCTATCAGGCAAACGTTTTTCAGGAGTCTGTATCAATTCTCTGGGCCAGACTCATGCATCCATGATCACAAAGTTGCCTGGTACCTTATTACATACATCTGCATTACTTACATCAGAAAAGATGCATAAATGACTCGCCAAAAACGATCTGGAGCAGGAAGAAAATATGCAGTTAGGGAAAATAAGAGCTTTATCTGTTCCACTTATCAGAAAAGAAAGACAGAGAAATGACTATGCAATACGACTAAGGGACTGTTTTCAACTCTGAACTCAGCATAATGAAAATGAATGGCTTGAAGCACGCAAATTAGAAGTACAAACAATGCACCAACATCTACAACGAAGCTGGTAATCAGTGGGAAATACCACCACCAAACACAGTGGATGTTCCACTTCTAGTACCATTCAGAGCTTTTATAGAAGAAACATGTCTAATACAAACCACTGACACCAAAAATCAAGGAAACTGTGTGACTTAAACCTGTATGCCACCTTCGATCTACACTTGGAGACAAATTCTGCCCTCCTTTGGATACAGTTTCCAATAAACCTACCTGGAACAGCACCTGCATGGAGTTTCTAATCACCATTTGATGATTATGGTCACACTGGTACCTTCTGGACAAAGAAATTCATTAAAGTAGACACCAGCTTGATAGAGCAGGAAGTTGAGAATGAAACTGGACTTGTAAATGTAAACTCAGTACATACTCTACTAAAAAAGTTGTCATTCTCTTGATTCATAATTTCTTAAGAGTTTTATAATACTGATTTAAAGATAAAACCCACCAACCTTCCACACTCCAACCTGTGCCACACTCCAAATGTGGAATCCACTGTTTAAAACAAAACTGAGTATCTCCTTTGCTTAAATTACTGTACCAGTTTTGGTAAAAGGACCTGAAGTTTATGGCTGTGGTTTAGCAGAGTCCAGGAGTACATTTAGCTGCAAAACTTAAGTTACGTACATCATGCTTAAGTGCTCTGCAGAATTAGTTTCTTGTAATACTTTCCTCCTCCACAGCAGAGTTCATGCAATAACTTTGCTGGTTATTGACAAAACAGCATTTGGACATAAGAGACAATTCTTAAACAGCTTTTCCTCCTACAGGCTTTTGAAATTAGTACTTTATTACTTCATACAAGACAGTAAAAATAATAAAAATAATCTGACAACTTTTCATAAAAATTAAAAGGATTTTAAAACAAATCTTATTAAAAAGCCAAAACAAATTTTGCACTTAAAATGAAACTAAAGAAATACTATATATACACACAATTTTTTAATTATAGGTTCTCTATTTGATATCAACAGGCACTCTTCATTCATCATCTGCAAGAAACTAGGTTAGGTCTCCACAGGCCACAGTCAGAGTTATTAAGTAAGTAAATATGCCACTGCTCCTGTGCCCCCCTTTTATTTTCTTGCTTCTTCAGTCTCATCTGGCTCTCTCTCTTGATGCTCTCTTTCCCACCTCATTTCTTTCAACTCTTGTCTGTACTTCCGTTCAATGAACCGTTTCTGATGGGCCATCTGGGGAAAGTTATCTGACACGAGGAGAAATATTTTACATTAATAAACAAACCGGTAACACAGAAAGCCTCCGTTCTTGTTTTTTTGTTTTCTTTTCTTCTTTTAAACTTTGATGAGATTAGCGGTAGGGGGAATATTGTTATTACCATTTTTACTAATTTATTTCTAATAATCCATAGTAAACCAGGGCTGTGTGTCATAAGAGTTTGGTTTCTTTATGATTTCCACATCTGTTTCCCCTGCTACAAAGTAGTGCCAAATCTAATATACTCACAAAAATAAAATATAAAATCCTGGTATAGCATCATGGCTAGGTATTACCTGGATTTTACATTCTGTTCCCTTAGCAACAGGTGGTCGATATTGAAAAACAAATGCGAGACTACTGTCAATGCTGTCAGGGGTTTTTGTCTTGTTCTCACTCCAACTAGTATGAGCCACTGGTTCCAAGCACTGTACAGACATTTCCATTATTATTTTTAGACCACACAGAAGCCACTACCTGCCCCACATTATGGCAGGGTTCCTAATGGGAAAGTAATAGTTTAGCAAAATGGAACGCAGTAAAATCTGTTCCGAAAAAGTTAATACTTGGCTATGTACCAGAATACAGCCTTAGCATAGACTAAGAGCATGGATGAGTGAAGGGTAAAACAGACTAGACGAGGCTCAGGTGATGGAGAAATAGCTAGGGAGATGGATGCTTCTGGTTTCAGACATTTGTCCGTTGGCTGATACACATGTACCCGAGTTAGAACTCAGGCTGTAAAACCAGCTTATATAACTGATCAGCACTGCTCTCAATTCAGCACACAGCTGACAGAATGTGATGTTTTCTGTACGACCAAGGTGCTGACATTCGTCTGTGTGTCTGTGCTGCACAGACCTGCGCTCTCCAGCTGGTCAGAAAATGAAGAGGTGGTAGAATACGTGGTAGCCTGCAGTTGGCAGTAAATCCTGCTGGGATCACACTGAGCTCTGGGATCAGCACAGCACACACCTATCTGTGTCTGAGATGAACACAAAAGGTTACTACACTGACCTTTAAAGCCATAAAGAAATTGGGGAGGTGTCTTGGCAAAGGACTGCTCTCTCTAGCTGGCTACCAAGACAGAATTCAGCTGAGGCTCCTCAGGAAGGAGGTCCCTAGGTACCAAGCGTTTTCCTCCTCTTTCTGGATCTCAGGCAGCACAGATTCATTCAGCCAGAGAACACGGTGCAGAAGCTACATAATCCACAGCAGTTTGT
This sequence comes from Falco rusticolus, assembly GCF_015220075.1. Lineage (NCBI taxonomy): Eukaryota > Metazoa > Chordata > Aves > Falconiformes > Falconidae > Falco > Falco rusticolus. The sequence continues at coordinate 88,659,185 of NC_051189.1, forward strand.
GGTAGAGTAGAATGACTTCCTACTGCTTTGTTTTATCGGCCGGTGAAATTTTTTGCCTTTTATTATATACTGCAGGAATAAAAGGTTTATTCTTCAGTTATTTACAACTTGGGCATAGGAGGGTATATTTATTTAAACCAGAAAGCAATCTAAACAAAAGAAAATTGTTTTTAAATTGCTGCTGTTTTAAAAAACACTGGTGCTTTGTTTAATGGTGTTCTGGGACACTTTGTTGCTCATGTGCACCATAAAATGAAAATCACATTTTCAGCCCCGTGCCTGTAACGTGATTCTTTAAGAACTCTGAAGAACTCAGCCTGGTAGCAACCTGTTTGTTTGTAATTCATTTAAGATTTTGAGAAGGAAATTTATGTAATAAACTCATCATGGCTATCATATATATAAGCAGGTACATTACTTCTACTTCAAGTTAATTACTTATGCATTAAAAAAACCACCACCACCAAAAACTGTCCTCCACAAATATATAATAGAGCAGGTGCCCATAGAGGCTGCTGAGTCTCCATCCCTAAATATGACCAAAACTCAAGTGGGAAGGCACTGAGAAACATGACCTAACTTGAAATTTGGCTCTGTTTTGAGGGGTGGTTGGAGTAGAGACCTCAGAGGTCTATGGTATTCAAACAAATACGTACGTCAGAAAAGATCTGTGAAGTAGCCGACAGGAGATGAAGCTCACAGCTCTCTGAGCAGCGACATTGTCACAAGAAAAAATACTCAAAAAACCACCCGAGTAACATTTTGCAGATATTCAGTGGAGAAGGGAAGTTACATTTTCCTACCTGTCAAATTTATTGGTGGTGAGAAGTACATGCCTAGCAGCTGTATATAAAAAAAATTCTGAGTTACAGAGTCTTCTGAAAATTTTAAGCCCTGGGATTTCCAGATGCAGAGATAACAGATTAAAAACCTTTGGCATCTGAGGAACTGCATGTCTTTGCTTTGAATCAAATGCAAAAAATGTACCTCCCCACATTCTTCTGAACTGAGAGCTACCACTGCACAAAATGCTTGTAATCTATTTGTTTTCAGTATGTCCACAGCTGGCACTTTAACTCAACTGACCAAAGGTATTTCGTACAAGAGATCTGTATACACTCATTCCTTTCATATCTGAGACTCCATTGCAATGAAGGACTGCTCCCTTGCTGACTACCCCGTGCATAATTTGGAGAGTGCATACACAGATCACTGGATCCCCAGCTGATATAAGCCATTCTTAACAGATAAATATTGACTTATATTGACTTACATCTGCCTATTAGGTTTTAACCTAGTCTACTGTACAATCTGAGATCAAATTTTATTTTCTAAATTGGCAAATGGGAAGTAGTTTTCCTCCTCTCCTAAATTAGAGGATGAGACAACCATAAAGTCAGAGACTAAGCAGTGTTACCCCACTGCATATTTAAGCGTGGAAAATCCCAATGAGACTTCACTGCACAGGTTTCCCTCTAAGTTGCAAACTCTGCAGCTCACCAGCTCCCTTTAAAAAATACCTGTTGGTTTCATATTAATTTCACCTGTGACAAAATTGTTTTGAAAGTACTAAAAGGAAAACCTGCTGTGTAGAAGCAGCATTTACCATACATGTTCAAATGTCATCCCCCACAAAACCTGCACCTCACCTCACTAAAGACCAAGGTTGCAAACTGTAAATTTTGTTACCCAAATATCTTACATTTTTCAAGTGCATCCATTGCAGCTCCCATTTCTGCTTGCTGAATACTGTGAAAGCCAAACAAAAACATGTTACACGAGATCTAAGTTTCACAGAAACTAAATTTTCTTACAAAGCGGTTCACTAGCTACTCTTTGTAATAAAACTCTTTGGATAACCAGTAGCTAGTAATTCCCAGAGCGTCTATCTGCCTTTCCACAAATATGTGAGCAATAGCACTACAGCTCCAGTAGCACATTTTTAAACTTTGATCAATAACACTAACAGAATATTCCAGTCCATTCTTCACTGAAACATTTCCTTTTACTTGAGAGAAAAAAAAAAGGAACAAAATCACAGAGGTGTGAATGCTATGGAACCAACAATCTTTTTATAACCTTGACCAGATTTGGTAGCAGAAAATAAGATAAAGTCTTTGGGGTTCATGGTTGAAGACTTTGCAACTTTAGAAACCATTCTAAAATGCCCAGAAGTAATAACATCAGAAAAAAACACCCCCGAGAGCCTTGCACGCTTAACTTGCTAGCTTAAGCTGGCCAGTAATCCAGTAGCAAAGCCAAACATAAGTCGTCATTTCCTTGAAGCTGTTCTGCAGTTTCTGAGAGCCACAAATTGGTTACCACGGCTAGCCACCTTGTAGCAAGTTCACCACAAAAGCTTAAGACCCAAAACTATACAGATGTTGAAACCTTCAGGTATTCCTGAGGCAGAAACTTGGAATAGCTTGAAGAAGCCTCAATAGCTTTCCTTTTCTAAGGCCAACCACAGGCATTTCTGTCTCCATGGCTAGTCACTTTGTACTGCCATATCCAAGCTTTAACACCATGCGATTAATTTTTCACTATACCTTGGGCCTTTACCACATCCTATTCTTTCCCCTTTGAAGTAAACGGCTACTGTGTATGTCCTGGCATGAGATGGTCCCACTGTCTGCAAAGTCCTGAAAAAAGAAAGACGTGACTTATTCAAGCAGGAAGTATTAAAAAACAGAATTTTGCAGCACATAAATCACCGAGCTTTCAGTCTGGTCAACCCATACAGTGGAATTAGTGCAAAGCGCACGACAAGGGTTGAAAGAAGCCTATATAAATCACATTAACTCAGAGGTTACCAGTATGGTACACAATAAAAAGTGGAAATTTATATAAAATGCACCTTGTTTATATTGGTTATATTTATTCATCCAAGTTCACTCAGGACCACCACATGAAAATTTACACTTTAACCTATACGCAAAAATGCAAAATATAACACAAACTGCTTAAACACTGTGAAAACACTTGCAATAAAGTCATATAAATTGTGCATAGCTATGCAGTTGCAAATGATCACACCAATATGACTAACGTGTGCACTGAAATTTTAGTCCCTGAGAGCTGTGCAGTTAGCAAGGTTTTAAAAGGACTTTATACTGGACATGGTAGCTCTCTACATACTGAATCATCACAGTACAGAGAAATCTGCCATCAGCTTTGAGAAGTTACAGTTTGTCACAAAACAAACTTTTCATTTGAACTAAAGTCTAGGATATGCATCAGCAACCATCTAAAAAGGAAAAAAGATAATTCCCTAGACGTGCAACAAATTCCTTCTTCCACTGTTTCTTCCTGTTGTCCCAAATCTCTCCCCACTGTCAGCTCAAGTTCTGTCCACTACCTGGGCTTTTTCAAAGGAGCATCAATTTCACATCAATTTTTAAAGTACCTAACTACAGTATTCTGTCTCTATGTGCTATGACAAGAGCAAATAAAACCCGCCCCAAATTTAAATGCAATAGTACTGACTGCAGTGAAACAGATAACCCCAAGAAAAGGAATTTAACAAGACAACAGGAAGATAACAGCATATTACTAGCTCTAAGCTGTACTATAAAAATCAATTTATCATCACAGCAAACCAAAACAAACGTTTGGTACTTGATACTCAGTGGGTTTTACAAGAATTGGGAATTATTGTTTTTATTGTATTCATCTCCCTCACTCAAGACAAAGCTGTGAGCCCTCATTGCAGAGACACTGAGGACTCAGATTTGCAGAGCATCAGTTGCAATGTTAAAGTGGTATTTCTGAAGCGCACTGTTTGTCACTATAACTGAACTGCTACATTTCACTGAAAACTTTATTTCAGTAAATGTGACAAATGCACTTAGACTTTCATTCTTCATACCTTTTTGATATAATAATCCCAACAACACAATCCTTGAACTTTCACAGCCTTTATCTCATCTTTTGGGGGCTAACATTGCACCCTTTCCTACATTAATTGAATGGATATGGTGCAATATACAATCTTAAGTTTTTTACTGTCTCTTTGAAGAGCTAGCTATCTCTTTGAAATAGCTATCATGCTATTTTACAACTAAAAGAGAGAAGGGAGAGATCCATCCCATCCAGCTTCAGGTATCTAACTGAGGTGTACAAGTCAAGAGGTTCATTGCCCTCAGCTTCTCTATCACTAAACAGGACGACATATGTGGGCTAAACTGTGCCAAGAAAACGTCCAAAAGTTGTGCTGCCCTTCAGTGCCTGACTTTGTGGATTAGAAACAAAGCCTATAATCAGGATGTGTAACACAAGGCATTTATTATGTTTGCATAATAACATAAAGCGTAGAGAAACTTCATACTATTACTGAAAATAGAATGGAGATATCTTGACTTCATACCAAAACAGCCATTGTTCCCTTTATTTAATTTGAAATACTGCCATTCCTTACATTAGAAGAAGAACAAATAAAAAATTATGCCAATGAAATGCTCCACTTGAATATAAAAAATGGTATTTTTCCCTTGCAACTGTACAAGGTAAAATGTTTACTAATTCTTCCTTATAATGGCTTAGAACACCTAAAGCTGGGAAAACATTGGTTCAGCATTTTCCATCTTCAGACAAAGAGAGACTGAAGGGCTTGGATAACTACAATAAAACCAGACTATGGGAAAAACATAGGGTGCCTGATCGCATCTTTCTCCATATACAAGAAAGACTGACAATTAGCTTGTATCCATAAGACGTCAGTTCTTACTTGTAAAGAGGAATATCTGGCTCTTTTCCTTCTGTCCGGAGAGTCAGGCAGCACTGCTGAAGCTGGGATTTAGGATCATTCCAATCTTGATTTAAAATAAACTCCTGTAAGAAGTTCACAAAGATGCTTTTATGACTGAGAGATTGTGCTACAAGTCCCAGATGCAGAAATGTGTTAAAACACAGTGGCAGGAAAGTAGGAATCTGACTGATCTTACCTTTAGCCGTGGAAAAAAGCATACATTCATGAAAGTGTGAACATACTCCAAATCTTTGTCAATGTACAGGGCAGCAATAAAGGCTGGGGGAAAAAAAAAAATTGTCACTCATCCAAGAAGAACGTCAATGGTGTGCACTTTTAGAAGCAAGTATCTCTGAGTACTCTAAAGCCGTATTCAATTATGTTTCACAGCAGTGATGTGATGATGGTATTATTATCCTGCATACACAGGGAAAAATAAAGTTGACCAAGAGATTAAGTGACTTACTCAAATCCACTCTGTCATTTGAAGAGCTAGAAAAAACACTCAGCTCCTAATCTCATATTTTAACCAGGAGACCATGGATACTTAAAAATACATCAGCACTGGGTACCATAAAAATTTTTAGATATAAATCACTCCTATTTGTGTTCTATTTCCATTTGTTTAGAGGATCTGTCAAAAGCCAAGGGGTCTGAATAGCTCAAAAAATCTATCAAAATACAAAAGATTAACTTTTTTTGCAGAATATTTATCACTGTTTCCACTTTTTTTGGAAAGAAGGTAGCACAAACTTAGATAAATGGACTAAAATGAATTTAATTTTTATATAGGTTACCCTTTTGTGGAATGACCATTTTGAGACCTCCTAAAATGCAGTCAAATGAACCAGAGAAGTATTTATTTGCTGAGGGAACTACTTTATCTTCCAACAGTGACGAGAACATATTAATGAAACATGGAAACTGCTGTTAAATAGCTCAACTTAGATCACAAGCTTTAACTTCCTAGACATGCTTTTTACCTGGTCATCATGATCCCTCAATTTCTAAGCCTATAACTTTGTATCTGCAATTATGCCTCCTTCTTGCTTTCATACAGACTTCAAAAATCTAGCCTAGTGTTCAAAAATCTGGTTTTCAGAGGTATAGTCAAATTATTATGAAAACCTGAACATACATTTTTAATAGTGATTTGGGGGATTTTTAATGGCTTTCTTCAACAAGCCCCAAGGAAAAAGAAGTTGCATAAGTACTAAGCTATTATAACCAAATTAACTCACATTCCAAGAGATCAGCCAAAGTCTTAGTTCGAAGAGCCACAGGTCTTTTTGTCTTGTCATTAGTGATGGCGAATTCTTGCATACCCAACTCTTCTGCCACCTTGGCCTGTGTCCTGTTGTTCACCAAAGAACTTCTCAACAGCTGCAACAGAATAAAGTTCCACTCAATGGTAACAATTAGCAATACCAAAATATGAAAGGTACGGAGAGTTGGCGAGAAGCTGTTACTCTTATCCTTGTAGCCTCTCACTTCTTGGTTTATTGTGTTTCAGCACACCTCAAATGTGTGTTACACAAACACACATTCGTTCTTTCTACTGCTGGTTTTTCCTTCTGGAAAATAAATTTTATTTATTCTATGGACACATCACTTGCCCAGATATATCTTGTATTTAAAATGCTTGTTTCTGAGCTTCTTTGCAATCACATACCACCTCTTCACCAGTCCTGTACTTCTTCAGCTAATCTGCATTTTTCTAGTTTGCAATACACAGTTATATACATTTTTGCACTACAATGTATAAACACACAATATTCTGGAGTGTATAGAGCAGTCTCCAGTGTCCACCAAATCAGAAATAAATAGGCAGTAATTAAAACAAATGCACATTAAAGCAAGACAGTCTAGTGTTTCAGAACAAGCAGATGAAGAAGCCACTCCATTCCCTTGGTCAGAAAAGAAAATGCATAGCTGGACAGCCTGTATGTACTGTTTGCTTTACTGAGGATAGTATATCCGAGCCAATGCACCCCTGACAAAGACCTGGCTCTAACATTTTCAGTGTTTGACAACGTCCAGCACCCCTGGCCCTCCAACAGAATTACCTGAAATACTTAAACCTGGCTCAAGGCAGACTGCATAAATAAACAGACCTCTGCCAAAGGTACAATATAGGTTAAAGGAATATTTTGGAATTTTAGAGTTTCATACAATTTTCTGATTCCCTGCTTAAGGTGCGCTTTTTTCCTTTGAATGAAACAGCATTAATTTAAGGACAGTACAGAAGCCAGGAGTGCGAGGGGAAGAATGTCTCTGTTTTCCACTGTTTAAGTGTAATCTACAGTTGAGAAGCTGCATATACATTTTTTTTCCCTTTGTCTTCCATATCACATTTGCTCAGCTTATTAGATCCAAGTTATATGCTACCTGGCTACAGAATGTCAGCTGAGCTTATGAAAATCAAGATTTATTTGCTGTGCTTGATACTTCATCTCTGACAACAGATAAATAAAGAACAGTATGCTCATTTGTTTGGCAATGATGTATGAAGTAGATACTCACAACTTCATAAACTAGGCAGACTGCAGATAGGATTACCTGTCTCCCTAACCTCTGCTTAAACTCATCTTCTACTTGTTCCTTTCCAAAATTCTTCCATTTTATGTCCTTAAGATAAATCAACAGTACTTTCCCCAACAAAATCCTAAGTAGGATATGCAACCTACGAGACAGAAGTGCAGTATCACATGACAAAAATCTGTTTCTTGTAACAGGAGAAGGATCTCTTGCTGTGTTTGAGGAGTGGTTTTTTTTTATGGGACCCATAATCATGATTAGTAGTGCATAAACCAAAGAGCAACATACATGTACACTACATAGTGAATTAGAGATGGAAAAAAAAAACCAAACCCAAACAGTTATCCTTCTAACACTGTGGTTATTAACTTGCTCTGTATTAGGATTCACCTTCTCTACAAGTGGAATCTAGCAAGACATGGTACCTGTGGCTTCCCAGCAACTTTCTTTAGAACTAGTTTCCACTCCAGCAACACACAGCCTGCATCACTGCAGATGCTGTAATGTGTGACAGGTGCTCAACTAGAGTTTAACTCTAATTACAAAGCATTTTTTTTTTTTATTCTTCTAATCTTCATGTAGCATGCTACTACCCACAGCTGTAATGTAAGCCAGCACTGGAGAAGCTGCATCTTCCAACATCCAACAAAATGTCCTCCTCTTTTTTGGCACATCACTTGGACATCTCAAGACAGGTAGAAAAGAGTATGTTCTCCTTTCTTTTTCTTAAATATAGTTAATTTACAAATATCTCTCCACAAGTAAACACTAGACACTGGGAAGCCACTGCCAGTCAAGTAAAATCTTCCCATCTTTAACAAAAATTCTCCTTAACACCACAGAAATCATTCAGCTGATGTTCCATTATTACTTTGAATGTTAACTATGTTCCCAGATGACAGGAGAAACAGCTCAGTGTTTGCTGTTTCTCTTTGGATCCCACATCATCACACTCCTTTCTCACAAGTCTCATTTTGTCTAAGACTATTTTCATTTTCACTGCATGCACACCCCCGGAGCTGAAATTTCATTCTAGGCATTGCCTGCTTCTCCATATCTTTATGTGTTTTCAGCATCCATTCCACTCTAACGTTGTACTTTCCCCTACAAACTTGGATTGTGCAACTTGTTCTACTTACTAACTCACTAATAATTAAGCAACACTGAGACATTCTGATCATTGTTTTGAGTGTTTACACCCATTAAGAGCAACACTTCATGTCCTTCCTGCTAAACAGTTCTTGAAAGATTTACCTTACTACTACAAGACCACTGATGCCTACATTCTTGAAAGTCACCCACAAAGCAAAAAAAACCCCAGCCACCAGTCTTGGATTTCTGCCTTATATTTTTGTTTCTCTGAAGAATTAGTTTGGCAAGATGCTTCCCCTTTTAACTTTCACTTCCAAAGTTTAGGCTTTATCTACTCTGTCTCTTGAACAGTGCAGAACAATCCATGCAAACGTAAATGAAACTTAGGAAATGGTGAAGAAAAATTAAAACTGCTTTTAGTCCGAGAATGTCTTGTAAACAAAAGCTTTAGCTTCTTGTCTTGTAAACAGCTTTAGCCCAAAAGACTCAAAAAGTGCATTCTTGAAAACACATTGCCTGCTAGACTTAGCAATGCCATCCCTTTATTGATTTGAGGAAGTTACTCCAAGTAGCTAAGAAACTTACTGTGCTATTTCCTAATTTTAACTAGAAGATTTGATTAATATTCTTAATACATTTATCGCTTTTTATTCCAGTCAAGACTTGAAAACTAACAAAAATTTAGTAAGCCTAAGAAAACTTCTTCCTCACAAACAAAGCCACAGCTGTCTAGCTGCAGTACTAAATGAATCAATCAGGAAAAACCCTACATACCCTACCACCCTATGTTTAAAGTACTGTAAATTGCAGAAAGTTCCCCAAACTGGGATGTTCAGAGTAAGGGAGGCTGAAAGGCTAAGGTAATCAACAACAGATGACTACAACAGTAGTAAAATTAAATTCAAAAGCTACTACAGGAGCTCCAGATTGAAGACAACGGGAAAACCAAAGTAAAACAGACTGTAAAAACTTCATCAGGAAACATAACCCTGCCTGGCCACAGGTTGAAGACACTAGAAGTCGTGAATAAAAAACATCATGTGATGTGCCTATTTAAAGAAATGGTTTAAGACACCCATCTTTAATCAAGAACTAGTCTTATCTCCCAATTTCATCACTGACATCCTTAAAATTATTGATCCATTTCACAGAACAAAAATTATTGCACTGGGCTCATAAATCACCATTTCCTATTCATTGCAGTGCTCATGACTTAAAATTAACAAAGCCTCATTAAGAGCAGTGGTTGCTGAGGCTTCTTTTATTAATCAAATCCAGAATAATTCACTAGCTGGTCCTATAATTTCAGTCTCCACCCCACTCTTGCTTTTCCAGAGATCATGATTGATGGCAGTCTCACCGTTAAGTGCCCTTCATGATGATCAGGGAAATGTATGAATAAATACTCTGTGGCTACCAACTGCATTATGGAGTCACCCAGGAATTCCATCCTCTGGTTGTGGCCTCTGAAAAGGAAGACATCAATGCAGCAAAATCAATAAGCACTCAGGGAGGAAAAAACAAAACCAGCATGCACACACAAATTAAAATGAAGAGCAACCTCAAAGTGAGCCTTGCTCATTTCCAAACGCATTTAAGACAATTTTCCAGTGTTAACCAGATGAGATGAAAACACAGTTCATTACTGTTTCAGGGAGAAAGCAAATCAGAGTAGCTACGTATAAACACCAATATTAGATCACAGATCTGGGACTAACTGAAGGAGCAGAGCAGTTAACAAAGCTTGTAATGAGATAAGGTCTCTACCTGCAATTTCTTATAAGAAAGTGAAGTAATGAATGCAATGACTTCAATAGAGAAAAAGGTCTGTCCATTCACAAGAAATAAGAGAATCAGGGTCTAAACTCATGTGAGATCCTGGACCAGGCAACGAGTGGTAATGGCTCTACTGTTTGCTTTAAAACAGGGCCTGGCAGCTCTACACACCACAGAACACAAGGGCTGCACTTGGACCAAAGAGCACGATTTTACTTGTTTCCGCTGCCCATATGTACCTCCAAGTATGTTTTGCTACTGTCTCAGAAGTGATGTACAAATATCAGCGATGTAGGAAGCTCAGAAGAAACACCAGCATCGTGCTCTAATGCCTACAGTCTTTCCCACAGTATCCACTACTGACTACTGACAGAGATGGGACACTGAGCCACACAGGCTTGCAAATGTAGCTGCTCTATTCTCTTCTGGAGAACAGATACAGCATCTAGAGTTTGTTTTCAAATACAGCAATCTGTGATACTAACATAAGGATGAGGACTCTTGCTGTGTACTCACAGAGTCAGATGGTTAAAGCCCACTGTCCTCAGAGTGAACGCGCGTGCTAGAAGCCGAACATGAGTAAAGATGACTCCAATAGCCTCCTCAAACTCTGTAAGCTTTTGAAGAACTGGAGAGGTCTCAATGAGTTGCCTGTCAGTATTGGACTCCTGCAGCTGTAAATACAATTCAGTGCAAATAATGACAAACTGACGCCGTTTCAGAACATTTGAGAGAAAAGCAAGCCTTCTGTTAAACAAGGGCAAAGAATACAGTGAACAAGTTGTTCTGTGGGCAGCTGAACTGAGAAAACAGTTTCCTCTGGCTTTTTGTCTCAGATAATTACCACTCAAAGATGCGAGCTCTGATGTATGCTTTTTTAACAGCTGAGGCATTTATAACACATTACTTGTCTCTACATGTGGATAGCATGGGCTACTTATTTGCACAAAACATGTACAATTTTATGTGTCTGAATTTTCTAGTATTATCATATTGTCTTCAACTGAAAAACAGATTAAAAATCACTAGAATAGGGCTGGCAGACTGACAGCACATCAAGATGAGACAAAACACAAATTATTTCTCCCATTTTCCTTCACTATCAAAAATCAAGAATAAATACTTAGCATATGAAATTCGAAAGGGCACAATAACACAAGAAAATTAAAATTATCAGTTTGGGTCAGTATCTTTTCCTATCAGTTTCTTATCTGATGTCTTCGATGCGGTGACACTGTTAAATGGCTTTCTGGAGCTGGGAAATGGCTTAAGCATTTCCTCCAGCCACTCTGGGCATCTCTTTTGTACAGAAAGCTATAAGAGGAAGAATCATCCAGATGAGGATGCCTAAAGGAAAAGTAAGAATAGCAACAGATTTTCAAAATGGTATTAAGATCTCTTCTGGTTTGTTCCTTATCCCTCTTCTGTTAATTATTTACATTCAATTTGCCCCACGCTTGGATGATAACAGTCAGTTTGCAGGTGGAGCTGAGAGTGCTTTTTGCTTCTTCATGCACCATCCTTTATATTTACCTACACAACATTTCACCTGCTTTTTTATTCCACAGTTAGTCACTCTTGCATTCTCGCAATCAGACTGCAATTCTTCAGCATGCTGTTATCCCTGCTACCCTGAATAATTTGGTATTGTCAACAAACTGCCACCTCACTGCTCATCCCCTTCTCTAAGCTGTCGATGCGAACAGCCTGTACTTCAGCAAAGATCCCTAGGGAAATCTGCCACTGATCTCCATCCCTTGTGAGATGTGGTCATTTCACTCCTGCTCTCCATTTCTTATGTTTCAGCCGTTCCTTTAAATCTTGTAAGGACTGACAGTATTCACTGGGGTTGCTTTTTTTTTTTTTAAAAAAAAACACATTTTTAAAAGCCTTTTAGAGTGCTTTTCCAACATCCTCTTAGAAAACCCAGCAGACAGTATCATCTGCATCATCACATGCTTTTTTGTCTCCTCTGAAATCACCTATTCATTTGTGAGGCAGGACTTGTCTTTGCATGTTGACTGTTTAGAAAAAGAGACCACACATACCCAGGTGACCACTAATTAATTTTTTAATCACTATTTTTACTGACTTGACTATTGCCAAATAACAGGTTACAGGTTCCCAGTTCTCTGTATCTTACCCAGACCTTTTGCTGTTTGTTTGTTTGTTTTTTTTAATTGGTATCTCATTTGTCATATTGTTACAGCGGCTTTAAAATTTTTTTAAATACTATTTTTCAGGCTAGCTGCGCCCAAAGGCCAACCTAAGCAGCCTGTGTTTCCCCTACTGGCAAGCAGAGAGCCAGGCTGGTTTCTGGGACATGGAAGAAAATAAATTTTCATCATACAAGTTAAGGTAGTAGCAAAAAATTATAAGCTGCATACACTATCTCCAGTCTCTAAGCGGAGTCCCAGTCTTCTTTGTGAAAGCACAGATAAAAATGTTAAAATAAAGTAAGAGAAAAGAAAGAAATCCAGAGTAAAAAGAATTTTCTTGGGACCTTGTGCTACCATGCAGGACAGCTGTTGCTGAATCTCAAAAGTTCACTTTCCCATTAAGATTCTTTTCTATTTACATTCACAGAGTTAGTCATAAAAACACTTCATGTGCACTGATTTGTTGCTGAAAATTTTGTGTATGTACCCATTGCGAAATCCCCACAAATATACGAGACGTTTCAGATGGAGGACTCAACGTGACCTTCTGCTGGAAGGGTGCACTCATAAAAAGTTTTAAAGGAGTCAAACCGACCGCACGAAACATCAGGGATTTGGTTGGTCAAAAGACACCTCTCAGATGTTCGTATGACCCTCAAAACCTTACTGACTGACTGGATGACAATGTGAATACAGCCATTCTTGCAGCACCACGGCATGCTTGGAACATGCTACCATGTTTGCTGTGATGGCAAGAAGCTACAGTGACCATGACTTGCTCTAGGTCTCCTCCAGAATTCAGTCAGGGAACAATGCTGGGAAATCATTCTCCCAACTTTCAGCCTTGTAAACTAACAGCTTGGGAACTTGTATCCTTCAATACATGGAGGATAAATTAACCTTCAGACACCTTCATAATTTTGGTGTTTACTTGGTATAAAAAGGTACTGGAATCACTGAAACAACCACAGTATCATTGCGTGTGTCCACACGCACACAAAACGACAAAAAAATCAGAATCACACTCATTCCACTCAACTAACGTGCCCTCCTAACTACTAAGGTTTCAGTCTTAATTTCAGGTTAACAAAATATGTATGTAGATTGGTTCTGCACCCTTTTTCCCTCAACTTCAAGAAGATGAACATGAAGCTACCAAAATGTTACCTCTCACTAGATTTAACATATAAGCACAATTATATATCAAACATGAGCTAAGGAAAGGTGAATGACTAATTCTCAGACAGGCAGAGACTCGTTATTTATTAAAAAAAAAAACACAAACAACAAACAAACCCAAAACCAAACACAAAGGCAAATATATAGCCTCCTTTGGCTACTTTTTTGCACAATTTCTGAGATGTCATTACAATGGAAACCTATGGAAATGCATCCCTGAAAATAAGAGCTATGAAATTTTTTACAGAAAGAGATACACTTACTTGGAGTGGGTGTAGTGGATAATTAAGCCATACATCCCGCAGGTCCTGCAAATATTGAGAGATGCCTTTAATGCTCAAGGGAGTCATTTAACAAATTCCACAGTACTAAATAAAATGTCATTACTTGAAATACTGAACTATTTCAGATGCTGACTCTGCTTATTGCAAATTCAATAGTGCTGGCAAACTAATTTTTAAAATCATGTATTTGCTGTTCAAACTGCCTGTAGTTCTCCCAATTAGCTTGTCTCAAAGAGGTGGAAAAATCCTCAAACCAAATAAAAAGTGGTTAAAGGAAGGAAAAGATTTGTTTGAGCCTCAGGACTAACTTTATTTGCAAGTACTTCTCAGTAGCAAGTTTGACTTCACCAAAGGCAAGGACTAAAAAAACAGAAAAAAAACCCCAACCACGTTTTCTTCTATTTCATATTGGCTTCTTTCACTACAGGCACCGAGCAGCAAATAAACAGAGTTACAATAGGCTTCAGAATATTTCTAATAAGCTTTATAATTTCACAAAGTCAGAGATTTTCAAGAAAGAAAACACAGTATAATTCATCCCCTCACCACAGCCAAATGTATTGTCCCAGAAGTACGTACTTGTTACTTTCCTTAGCCACTCTATGGGATAAATTCCAGCTAACAGTGATCTAAGATACAGCATGGAAGAATGGATCAGGCTTTATTTATGCAATTGGGTAAACACTGGATGAAATCCCTGTATTTTATTTGAAGATATGTTTTAAAACTTTTAGGGGTGGGACAATTTAACTGATGAAACAAGAACAGTCACTCTACATGTGCATCATTTCCCCAAAAGCGTGCCGCCTGGATCCACAGCACCCATCTCTGTTATTAAAATAGCACTCTGAATGGAAGTCTGCAGGTTTCCCATGCCACCTGCCGCTCCCTGCCTAAGCCAGCCAACCAACAGCACACCTGAGGAAACACCTGAGGAGCCTGCTGTCCTAAAAACACTGCTACGTTCAGTTTCCAGGAACCACATACAACAGGCGTACTCCTATTCATTTGTGACTCTCAGCTAAAACAATGGACAAGAGAGAATGTCTTCAGTTATTTTGAAAATGGAAATCAAATCATACAAATATATAAATACCTTGTCATTGAAGAGTAAACGTCCAAACAATTGTTTTGCTTCTTCTAGGCTCCCCTCTAGATAAACAGCTCCTGCATGAGGGGACCAACATGTCAAAGGTCAATAATGCATTAATACTTGGAAAATTACTAAGCACAGGAAAGTCAAAGATCTCCGCCTTCTTCATTTCCAATAAAATTATTTTTTAAAAGCATGCTTTCTGTAGTACTACCTAATCTCTTGAGAAATTTAAAGCATGTTAAACACCAACATAAATCAATGGTCATAAAATGCACAGAAAAACCTGACATGGTTAAATCAGTGATAAAAAATGATACCGTCAAAGAGCAAAGTTTACACAAATTAGGTTAGAAGCAATCTATTTCTAAAATTTCTAAAAGCAGTTTCCAGTAATCAGCTAACTGTACCACATACGTAGATAGTGCAAGCCATGAAATACATTTCAATAGCTAGTGAATAACTTTCATTTATTCTGTACTTTCAACAACATTACATTCTGCATATAAATGATGTGTCAGGACTATTCCAAAACTCGTCTTCCCAATATCCCAATAATACACTATCTGAACTGGTAAGTGCACCTCTGCATCTCTCAGTTTCTGAAGATTATGGTACTTTTTAACTGCATGTACAGCCCTCGCTAGTCTTCCATTAGCCCCTTTAGTAACAAGCTCTGCAAAACTTGTCAAAGTTGTTATATTTTGCATGCTATATTTTTTGAGTGTACCATAAACACTCTGTATCTGTGCAGGCACTTTATAAATGTAGTATCAACATTTTTTCCTTTGAAACTCTTTACAGGTAGACTTCTGAAAACCTCAAACTAGTTCTTGTAAGCACATCTGTAGAAAAGCAAAGGGAATACACAGCTACATGAGGAAGACAAAGAAAG
Source organism: Falco rusticolus (assembly GCF_015220075.1). Classification (NCBI taxonomy): domain Eukaryota; kingdom Metazoa; phylum Chordata; class Aves; order Falconiformes; family Falconidae; genus Falco; species Falco rusticolus. The sequence continues at coordinate 88,674,948 of NC_051189.1, forward strand.
GGAGTCGATGTTCCCACATACAGGAAGAACGAAGAACTTGGTTTGCTTTGCTGTGTCTTTCCCCCTCACGTTTTCCTTTTAATTCCTCATTAGGTCAACCACTTTCTCTGGACTCTTTGGAGAACAGTTTGGGGGATGATAAGACCATGATGCCAGAGGCACACAGGTCCTTGGCAGCCTACATATACTTCTGGCTATTATTTTTATCACAGGGAAGTACCACCAGACTTTTACAAAGGTTCTCAAGTAGGAGCTCCAGACCCCACATATACTTTTATAGTCCCTTAACTAGCTCCCAGATTTTAGCTATGGCCCTGGCAAAATCTTATTACTCAATTAACTTTGTGAACAACTTTGTATTGGAGGTTAAACAGCAAGCCACTCTCTTAGCAAATCTCAATGCTTGCCAAATAGTCCTCAACATTACATCCTAGACAAGCTGAAATATATGAACAAAGCCACAAATACCTATCTGGTGTTCCTTTGCTGTTTGTTTTTTATTTTTAAATTAAAGATCCAAGTACTCATGGAAAGCAAAATAGTTAAAAAGAAAACACTTATTTCTTGGTAAGATGAAATGCAATTTGGTCCAAGGCAGAACGCATAGAACTATTAACATCTAAGCCAACTATGATCTGTTTTTCAAAACAGACAAAATGCCTCAGGAGCCTGTGCAGCATGTAAAGACCTGGATCGGGGCTAAACCATCCCCACAGCTAGTATCACGTACAGTATGTTTAGATGAATATGAAACCAAATCAGTGAGATTTATCTTGCTTTGTGTATTCAAACAAGTGATGTATTATAAAAACATGCTGTTTAAAATACAGCTTGTGTGGATGTAACAGATCGGATTTCTTCCTTACTGCTTACTTATCTGGTAAATGTGGCCAGGCAGCCTTGATTTCTTCTCCAGCATAAATTTACCAGCTAGCACAGCCAGTCACTACTCAGCATCTTAGTGCCCAACAGTAAGTTTGACACAACTCCCCTTCATCCTCAGCTAAAGGGTTTTGGTAGCTTTATTATACCAGCCATGGCATATTGCCATGATTTTTATTTGTAAGGAAAAGACAAACACTTATTTGTCAAATTTCGTTTTAATTCATAGGAGAAGTTTAGCAGGGCACAGAAGAAGTAGACCGCTGTCTGGGCTGGGAGTGCCGGGTGCATTCAGACAGCAAGCTCCAGAGTTTAAAATGCAGGGCTGAAGTGTGAATCTATAATTTGCAGGTCTGTGCAAGTACTATTGGAAGCAGTGAACCTGCACTTTTCCTGCCAGACCATGGTGACTGAACTGCTCCCGTTGGGTGACTGCAGGCGGCAGGCCATGGTGGCACATGAGAGATGGTGTTCTGCGGTGATGGACAGAAGTGCCACGCCACAACGGCATGAAATGGGTGTGCCTTCAGTGCGTGGCAGGCAGAATATGGAAGATGAGATTTTTCATTCTAATACGCATCTTGCTATACATGTGGCATATATGCAGCAGATGGGAAGAGATAAGGAAAATTTAAACTTTACTATTGGCTACCTTTACTAACACTACTCAAACCAGAACCACGTCTCCTCCATCACAGTCAACATAGCATAAAGACATATTAAAACATAACTGTCTGCATACAGAAATACTCATGCTTTACCTATTAGGGCTTCAAAGCAGTTGGCCATGGCATGGCGGAGATCCGATTCTCTGCAAAGGTCTGGACCATGAGCGTAAAGCATAAATCGATCTAGTTCTAGCTTCTGCAGAATATACGGAAAGAGTCAAAACTATGGTTTTAGAAGTACAAGAGTACAAGTTCTAGTCACTAGAATTTAGAATTCAATTACACTATTTTTATACATCAGCTGCGTTTGGGAGAACTTTAAAGCCTTTCTTCATAGTTTCAGTTCAGACATAGGCCAAAATTAGAGGACTTCATATATGTTTATCAAAGGCACGTAACTAGAGTGGGATAGCATGGGAAAGCTAGGAATTATGAAACCAAATTGTCAAGGGAAGCCACATCAAAACATGTTACTAGTGAGACTCAGGGATGTGTTCAAGAGGAGGGCTGAAGGTGCGACAGAAAAATAGCCTGATACCGGCTGGATGGTACAACATGCTGTTTCTTGCTGGTAGTTTGCCCTCATGTGATTTGCCTTCAGAAATGCTAAAGGGACATTCAAAGGGAGGGGAGTTAACACCGAGGAAAAAGATTTTGCCTACAAGAAGATAAAGTAGAACAGTGAGGAACAAGAACTCTGGTAGACACAATCCACTGAACATCTGGCTTTTCCTCTAGGAATGTCAACAGGTGGCAGCAACAAAAGCCTCTGGGCACTGCAAGCAGAAGAGCGATATTTTAATCCGCAGTGCCACCTAGCCTTCGCTTTCCTTTCAAATGTGCACCATTGACATTCATCTGTTGTTTAAACTACAGTTCTGCTTGCCAGCCAGAAACTCAGGTAGCAAGTCAGATATATAACATAATTTTGCTATACAAATGCAGGCAAGAACTACTAGGTTCTCTTTACATATTCATCTTTTTGACACAAAACTGTTATTGAGATTTTTAAAGAGGAGGTTTGTGCATCTTGAAAAGTTTGTATTAGAATAGGTTCTTCCTAACTGGGTGTAAGTTTCCACTGACTAATTTCTCATTAACTTTCTACTTTATCCTCCTGGTGTATATGTAAGAAGTAAAAGTAGAGATGAAGTGGTTTGAGGTTCATGGTATAGACACATTCCAACTGGAAAAACAAAGTCTTCCATTTTCAGTGAATGAGAGCCTGTTCACTGCTCCAGAACACAGGGAATAACCACTTTCAATGTTCCATTGTGCTTTACAAAGTGCAGGGAGCACTCACTCAAGCCAACATAGAAGTGGAACATTAGTTGTTTAATAATGAATTTAATCTTCTTACAGATTATTGTCATTTGTTCAAGTTAACAGGTGTTGGGGTGTCTCACTGACCTCCAACGGCTTATCACCATTTTGGGGGCTGGCATTCAGCTTTTTTTTCCAACTGTTTCACTTCTCATTTTTTGACCACAACACATTCCAGATTATTTTTAAAATTTCTGCTACAAGGCCCCTTAGAAGCTACATAAATTTATAGTTTGATCTTCAATTAAAATAGCATTCCACATGCACAAGAGAAGTTGAGGAGCTGAGAATATTAAGTAAACTGAATGCAACATGACACTGCAGGGGATAATTAAAGGGGATGAAACCATGAACATCATATAAGATATAGTAGAGGAAAAAAGTGTAAGTTGGGAAATCAGGAATGTACATATTTCTAATATTTACAGTTGTATCTAATACAAATAAATACAATTTAAAAAATGTTGAAATAAATTTTTTTAAAGATTGTCCATGTACAATGATAAGGGCTGTGAACTGACTTTAAGAATATATGAGCTTTTCTGATGCTGTTTTTAAAATAGTAACATCAATTCATGCTTATCTAAATCATTAAAGAAAGCTTTGGACAAAAATGATTTGTGTTCACTCCCTGCCCTATGCCTCTCCTGATAGCTGGGAAAAAGATGGCATGTTAGAAATCACGCAGGTTTTGCCAAAATCTCAGAACTGGATACACTTATTTAAATTACTGCATGAACACAAACAGAGAAGATTAAAAGAACACTTGAAAACTATCAGCAGTACACAGTGGACATGTGTGCATGCATGCGTGGGTGCACAGCTTAATACATTACATCAGTAAGTATCAGACTTTTTAAAAAAACACTCTAACAAAATTAAGTATGAATAACAGAGTAACAAATTACCTATGGAGACTTAATCAACTTTCTATATCATATTCCCACCCTCCAGTGTCATGTAGAAATGTAAAAAGTTCTTCATTCACATAATTAAACAAAATAAGATTCAGAGGCATCTCAGTTTTCCCCAGGAGATAACACAACTTTTTACCAAAAGCCTTTCTAACATATTTCTCTTTCACAGTACATATTGAATCTGAAAATGACTGTGTAGCTTAGGGAACAGACAAAATGATTTTTTCCCCACTTCCTCTACCACGTGCTGCCATGTTCTCCCTACATATTCTATCAGGAAGTCCTTTTATAAACCACCAGTTTGTTTCTCTCTCTTCACTGAATTTCTACTATCAGCTTCATTACTTGTGCAATTTGAAGGTAAATACAGGCACACCTTCAACAGAAGCATCCTGAAAACTTATCCTTCTGCTTGCAAAAACTACTCCTTCTGAAAACATGCTTTGGGGAAAACACTATGTCCTACTTAATCTTTAAAATCTACTTTCAAACTGAAAAGAGTTCCTGTATCTTAAATCTTGTATACAAAACATTATAAAGACACTGATGTTCAAAGCAGGCAGATCCCTCAAGAAGCAATCCATGCACAAAGACTATCCTACCTATGGGTGTCAAATACAGAGATGTGTAAAACTGTACCTTAGCCAACATGGCAAGGTGTTGGTTCTGTACTATGGCAGTGCGGTACGTAGCTAATCCTCCTTCCTCCAGAGTGGGAAACAAGTAGTACAAGTGGACACTGGCAAAACAAAAATCAAATCAGAATCTGTCAGCATATGGTTAAAGACGAACCATGTGTGCCCTCCAGGGAGCCATGCCCTTCCTTCAGCTAGGACCTGAAGGTCTTCATCCCTTGCCAAGGTGGCAACTCAGCTTGAAGTAAGGTAAAGAAAGAAACATTAAAACAATGCTCAATAATATTTGACTGGGTAGCACTAGCAGCAGAGGAGGAAGAGTGCTCTTTCTCTACCGGGCAGCACATGATCTCTAAATCCCTGCAATGACATGCAGTTCCCTCTTCTGAAGGTTTGTGTCTATCAGCAGCAGTGGGTTCAGCAAGGTTGACACCTAGAGGATGCTGAGAAATAAAGCACAAGAGAACTCTCAGCCCTGAGAAACTCCATGCTACAGGTAGTCAGTGCTTTAAGGTGGTACTACCGATTCAGGCCAGACCACTGCTCAGAATACTTGTTTTACAAGTTTCTTACAGGACTTTAACAGATGCTAATGGAGCCGAAGAACGAACTCAACAATCTGTATTTATCAAATGTGTGAAGTCATTAATACCACAGAAAAAAAAAATGTGTAAAAATCACAGGCTTTCAACTGCCTTTAATTATATATGTCATCAGTCAAGTAAGATGCTTTGCAAAACAGAAACAAAAAAAAAAAGTAAATTCAGTGATCCAACCAACATGAGTAACAGATAAATGTTCTTCATATTTGACTATCTAACCCACATCGGAAAAAAGTTAATACAGTACAGAGAGGACTTTCAACATCCCACAAGTACGCCAGTGGATGGCACTAATTATTAAAATATTTTAACCCAGCACACAGGAAGGAAAGTGCAGATGGATGCAATATTACTTAAGGAAAAAAAAACCTGCTATAAAACTTAGAGGCAATCTAATCAAGCACCACAATTCACAAAAGCAGAGACCTGAAGTCGAGTCAGAAAAAATCCTTCAGACTTAAATAGGTGCTAACATGCTCTATTGAACAGAAATGTAGCTCAGTTTTTTTCTGAATTCAGACAAAAGTTAGCTCCGAAAGTCAACTGAAGGTTGATGAACAATGACAATGAAAAATGCAAGACATTTTAATCAGCAAGTCTTCCATCTTATTAGACTGTACGTTTGTATGACAGAAAAGGCCATGGGTTTTAAGGGCAGTGGAGACCTCTATATAGACTAACAGCTTTTAATGCCGAGTAGCTAATGCTAGTAGAGGCCAGCAGAGAATGGAGATAGAAGGGCAGTTCTGTAATTCATACAATGAACTTGCCTACAGAGAAGCTTTACAGTAAACACTACTCCCCTTTTCAAAACAGCAGAACAAAGCAGCTGAAAATGGATTCTAGTCTTTATTTTGTGCAAAATGCCTGCCTCTAGTACTCAGGTAAGAAAAACCAATGGAGGTAAAACATCTGTGCTCAGCTCTTTATTTACATACAGACATTATGGAAGCTACATCCCTAATAACTGGAAATATACAAACTGCAGCACATTCAATATTACTAATAAATGCCTTTCACTTGCAGCTAGAGAAAAAGAACACATGGAAACAAAATGGCATGCTAAGAAAAATATCTTTCCTTTAAAAAATGGGTACAAAGATCAAATTGTCAGTAGCTGAATAGTCTCTAATCCCAATCAATTTAAAATTGCACTCCATGAAACAGAAACTCTAGCTTTTCATTTTGTAATCTTTCTTGTTGTACATCAGCACTGAAGGAATTTTCAATGGAGCTCTGTACACGTGTAGCTCTAAATATTAGGCCGGACTGCAAACACACAGTCATAAAGCAGACACTGCAACGTTTAGTAAGCCCAACAGTACGACAATAACATACAAAGGTGAGGGCAGCTGAAGAATTCCTCATTTACCTCGTTAAGAACTCCACCACAGCATCTCCCAGAAATTCTAAACGCTCGTTGTGGTTAATCCTGAAAAAGGCATTTTATGATTTATCATCAACTAAGTAACACATGCTGGTTATTTACACAATACAATTGAAACAGAACAAATCAGAGTTGACTGCTGATCAGCCATGACAGACATTCTTGCAGCCTCCCCTACCCTCTCTGGGTTACAAACCTTTCCAAAATAGAATAACAATTACATGAATCTTGAAACTCAGGACTTTGAAATTTTCATACGTTCCATTCTGAGCTATTGTCAGAGCTTAACAAATAGAGAAAGGAGACACAGCACTGCTGACTGGCACTGAGGTCAGGTTTCTTTGTCCATCAGAGGGCACCAGGCGATTGAAAAAAACCAGCCTGTCTTCAGTCTTGTGCATGCAACCAGGGAAGTGTACATCATTAACATCAACACCTGCAGGGTATGATAACTGCAACAGATTCATTGGTATGGCAGAGCTACAAGGGAGTAAAGTCCTTCCATTTTTCACAGCAGCATTAAATGCCCTGTTTTCTGTAACTTCCTTTGAGCTCAAAAGAAAAAACGGCTGTACAAGAAGATGTATTCAAAGATGCCATTAAGCTAGCAGAATCTTCTGTTTCCTGTGTTTTCCATCTCTTCTATCACTGCTCCTAATTTTCCTTTGTTTTGCGTAAAGTTTTGTTTCCTTCAAGCTCTTTGCCTGCTTATATAACACAGGACTAACAGGACACAGCAACTGAAAAAAAATGACAGTTTGTCTTCGAATATGTACAAATTTCTGCTCTACACATCAAAGCACGTAAGTAGCACCGTTTTGCCTTCCAATATGATTGTAACAGAATCAAGGCCATTGCCACAGGATTTTCTTTTTTTATTTAACCCAAAAGATCCTTCTCAAGTGTTTGACAGCTTTTACCGTCATCTGCACTCCCCCAACAATCATATAGTTAGTCTAGTTTCTGAAATAGCAGGCCTTTGTTATGGGCTGAAAGAATTCAAGTACCTCTGCTGCGTGCAAAACAAAGCATGAGCAACACTACGATTCCTCTGTGTAGCAACATAGCAGAAAACACAGCTCTCAGAAGTGAACTTTATATTTGTGTTATTTTGTGAGAATTAATGCAATTTAGCCTTATTTCACATTATCTTAAGAGAGCTTAAATAAGCTTGTGGCTCACTCTTGAAGAAAAGGGCACGATCTAGCTGGAACAGCATTTGAGGAAGGCTGCAACAATAACTTACTCAGAATTCAGCTTCTCCCATTCCCGAGCTTCCTCCAAAATGATGACTCTTAAAAGGCCCAGTAACACTAGTTAACTAAAATACATACACTCTGCCCTCTAGAAAATGCATTTAGGAGATTCCACGTGCAACTGTTTCTTGCATTAGCCCTATGAGATTTGTTTATTCTCTTTGGCTAAATATGGTGCCTGTGGCTATAAAATGCATCTTAAACATTATTTATGTGCACAGAATTCTTAGCGGTCACTTAAGGATTATTACATTACAACATTAATGTTTTTTGCATATGTCTTTACATTGGACCAGTAAATCAGCAAAGCCCACGTAAAGTATCACAGTCAAGTTAACAAGCTGTCATGCCAGGAAGGTACTACTGTGAGGAAACATGATGGAGAATCCAATTTATAGCAAAGACAACAACAAATCTTATTTTTTATTTTGCAGAAAGTAAGAATTTAACTTTTTAGTCCTCCTCATTTCAAGGATAAACAAAATTATAAAATTATCTGTTAAAACCTTCCTCAGGAGTTTTCTGCAGGCATGACCAAACATTTACTATGTCACTGCTAATGGAGGCTCAGCACATCTTCATAATATAAAAGTCAATTTAAAATTACTTTTCATTTCAATTATTTGCCAAAGCTGTTGCTGACAGTAAAGTGGGCTGTTTCCATTAAACATCTCCTTCTGCCAACATCTTCCCTACTTGCAAATAATAACTTTGATTACCTGGAAGGAGCTGGATCATCCTGTCCCAAACGGGACATAATATTTATCAGCGTGTTTATCCCTAGAAATATAAACAACACACTATGAAACAAACCATCACTAATTCAGTTTGAATAGGCTTAGAAAATAATTACCAAAAATGTTACTTTGTAATTACTGTAGACAACTTCATCCTGTTATTCAGAGGGTTTACTTACAAGTATAAACCTTACACATGCTCTCAGCCTAACTGCAGTCCTGTTACAGTACTATTGTACAGATAAAAATACCACCTTTGTGTGAAAAAGACATTCAAAATAATACACAAACAATAAACAACTTACTTCATTACAGCTGAGTATACTTTTAAGGGGTAAGGAATATTCTGCAGCAGACAAACCACATATTTTCATATTAATAAGACGTTTTTACAAAATACCCTCCAGTTTGCTCACCATGCTCAGCAGCAATTTAAGAAAACAATACTTGCCAAAAATCAAAGAAAATGCATCCTCCCATTTATTACCCTTGGCTTTTCTCAGCTCTTTACTTGTTGATTAATTTGCAATATCCAGTCTTTTAGAAACATCTCACTGATGTCTCTGGATAATCACAGAAATCCTTCACTGAAGGGATCTCTCAGAAGAGCAACGGCCAACAAAATAATAATGGACAAAAGGTTTGCTTACTGATTAAGTGTGACGTAAGAGAAAAATGGTAGTGGTGTAACAGCATACCTTTTTTTCTCATGTGCATATGGTGAACTTTTCTATCTCCATACTTTGGTTGTCGGATCCCACAGTTGGATAAGGAATTTCTAGCATGATCCGGATTCATTCCGAAGTTCAAGTGATGGCTTGGATGAGTCATGGCAAGCTATAATGTAGCACACACAGGGGAAAAAAAGTCTTAGATGCATTTTTGCAAATAAAAGAAAAAAATATATCTTGGACTGAAAGCTAATAATTATTTCTTAGTTTGAAGAAAGGCTACAAAGTGATGTCGTCAATCAATCCAGCAATTTAAATGTAGGATGTACTATTTCAGATGTCAGAAAGCAATATTTATACCCAATCATTGGTTTAACTAATTAACTTTCAATATTTTTTTTTAAATGAAAAATTAGTTTAGAAATGAAAAAGCATGAACTGCCAACTTGCCTTAAGAGTTTTGCTTACCAGCTTTGCTGACCTGATTTCAATACATTTGCTTATTTAAACATATATTCACTCTAACATTGCAGCGTAAATATTCGTATTAAAAATATGAACAACCAAAAGAGCTTCTCAACCATTCATATATTTTAATTAGTTTATTTAAATATCTATAAAACTTTCCTACTTCAAAAAAACCCTCAAAAAGCAACAAACAAGTGTATTATCTCTGCCATCGTTATTCATATAAGAGCTCCTTCTCTCCTGACTACACAGGGCCACTCTTCAAGTGGAAGTGAAGAGCAATGGCAAGATTGTTTTTTTGTTTGTTTTACCTTTGTACCATCTAGCATTATCAAAAGCTTACTCTGCTGCTGACACCAACACTACAAAAATGGCATAGTACATAGAACTACAGCTAGCTCTTATGACTCCATCCTGGAAATTCTTGCGTTTCTTTACTCATACACACCTAAAAATATTATATATGTATAAACATACGTGTACACACACCTTGTACATAAAACAAGATATACACTGGCAAATTCAAGCTGCAGAAAGTTACTTCTGAAAACCTGTAGGACTAGTTCTGCAGCTGTGAGCAAAGGACATTCCAGTAGTTCATTCAAACACTGTCTGTGGCTTTCCAAACATAAGACTTAGAGCAACTTATTTTCATTATTTTTGAGAGTAAAATTATATTTCATCAATAAGAACATTCTCCAAGTCCTTTTCAATTCCTCGCTAATATTAGTAACTTTGTCATAATTGCAAATTCCCAACTTCTGTTCCATCTGCACTGGATGACAAATTACAACTTCCCTGAATAATTAAATTAGCTTAGTCTTTCTTGCCCAGTCTGTACTTTAAAAAGAATACCTCATGATGAAACAGGTAAAAATCATTGCAACATTATACATCTAATATCGCCTATATTTAAGTAGGTGACTCGTGCCATATAAATTTTTAAAAAGCTCTTTCTCTTCTAGAACAAGTCTGTAAGCTTTAAATACATTTGCATAGGGATCAAGCATTAAAAAAGCCCATTTGTTATAACTAAACATTATTTTGAGTAATGCTGACATACTTGATTTTATGCTTTCTCCCCTTTTCCACTGCAATTTGCTTTTTGGTTGGTGTATTTGGTCTCAATATTTTGAAGATTTCCACCACTGCATTATTGTCTTTCATATTAAAACCAAGGCAGCCTGCAAACAACCAAATCCTACAAGGTGCTCAATGTTTATAACTTTCAGTGGGACATGCCCTGGAAACCAACTTGTAGAAAACAGAAAAGTCAAGAGAAAAATATTTCTCCATAAGCCTCCGCTTAAAGTAGTTTGGGAGTCCATTCTCCACACACACACACAGAAACTGCATGTTTGAACTCAAAAAAATTCACCTTTCTCAGCCCCAGTGGGTGGAGAAATAACACTTATTTCAAGGGGTAATTCTGAATAGAAGTCTCCATTTCCCTTCAGTAACTTCAGAAAAAACTTAAGGAGAAAGGGGCCACCATGCAGAGTCAGCCTTTGGAACCCATCAGTTCCAAATATGCACTTACATAAATGACTGGTTATGCAACATAGATGCATTTAAAACAAGAAATTGCCCTCTCCAGATCCTGCCCTTTTTGTATGTGCAAAAATTTCATCATGTACTTGTAGAAATCAAGAGCTAAACAGAAGTTTGCAAATTCCTTTTCACTAGCTATAAATGCAAAAAACAAAGGCAATGCTTAAGTTATTTTATTCTTTTTTGGAACAACAGACTATAAAAGGAAGAAGCAAGGTGTGTACATTCGTCTGCAGAATAACATCATATTCTTCACATGAAAATAATGAATAATGTACCTGGTATTCTTTTCAGTAAGCATATTTTTGTCTTTCTACAGGTTAGAAGCAAATCCAGACCTACCACTGGAGCAAAGGTAGGTATATGCCTACATGCACAATAAATGTCTCTAGAAGTCTCTTGGGATAACTGAAATTTTTGTAAGACCTGCAGTGCAAGTGATCAAGTACATCCAAGCTGTGGCAACGCAGTGCATTTCTCAAGTTTGTACAACTGGCAGTATTATGGATAAAGTCAGTAACGTTAGGAAGACAAACCAGCCAGTAGTTTATTTTTTTCTTATCTTACCTGTAGTAAGCATCTATCTCGAAAAGTGTAGCCTATCAATTTGTCCAAATGCATCAGGCACTGATGGTAGCGGACATGGTGGGTGAGGACAGGAAGCATCATCGCATGCTGAAAACCAACAGCAACATGGAAAAGCATTTAACTTCAGTGTGCAGAGTTCTCAGCTGACTAAGCTATAAATACAAACATTTCCCATTTGTCACAACACTGAGTTTTACTGTTTTGGTTTAAATGAGGAACAACAACAACAACAAGATAATCATAGTTTCTCAACTTTTATCATCAGAGCACTTAATTAAATCCGATTTGTCCACCTGCGTAACCACCGTCAGGACACAGCCCCACACAGACTAAATAAATAAATAAATAAACCCAGTATTCTAGTTAAGTATTCTGAATGAGGTAAAAAATGTCTGTCTCCAGTAACACCAAATTTCAGTAACCTGGGACTGAATATGATGCTATATGTTTGTATATTCTCATTTAACACCCTGCAGCCTTAAGTTAGTACCAAAGATGAAGAAAGACCATTTCCCTCTGCCTCATAACATTAGGGAAGAAACACTTCATACCACTTCAACCAGCTTTCACCCAACAACAGCAGCTACTTCATTTTCGAGCACAGTTATTAGTACCTTGCTTCATTTCCTTCCAAGGAAAATTAAGGGCCTTTTGAAATGCTGTAGCCTGGCATTTCCTTGCTTAATATGCTAAAAAATATCAGAAAGGTTGTTTTGATTATCTAGGAAACCGATACTGTTTTTCTGTTGGGGAAAATGTCGATAAAAAATTTCAATAAAACTATGTTGCACCAATGAAAATCTTCCTGTTTTAGTGTTTTACAGCAGGAATTCTACACTAATACGGGCTTTGGATGGATATGGGTTGAAATAAGCAAATAGTACAGTTTATTAGTACAGTGGTACAGCAAGTACATCAACATCTAAAATCTTGCATAAGTGTGAAAAGTAAGTGCTACAGGAGAACTGTCATTATTGCATGTAATCATTTTTATAACACTGATCTCAAACGTCAGTTCTTCTAATCATTCCTATTAGTGACATGGCATGAATATATTCAAAAGAATGACATGTTTTTAACAGAATCAAAATGTGAGGGCTATCACTATTAATTTCAGGAAGGGGAAGGTGCATAATTACAGAATATGAGCGTACAGTGTAGAGGGATACAAGAAAGTCAAGCATATAAAGCAGATTATGTATAATTCACAGAATAAACGATGTTATGGATTTCTGCATGTCTGTTAAAGAAAGAACAGCAAAAAACACAAACCGGTGAAAGTTACAAGACTGAAAAGTTAAACAGAAAGTATTGCCATTGGTTATTCTTAAGTAAAAGACTGAAATTTTTGAGAACTGAACACACAGATGGAAGGTTGTCCTGCTTTCAGCTAGGATAGAGTTAATTTTCTTCTTAGTAGCTGGTGCAGTGCTGTGTTTTGGCTCTGATGTGAGAACAATGTTGATAGCACACTCATGGTTTTAGTTGTTGCTGGGTGATGTTCACACTAAGTCAAGGACTTTCCAGCTTCTCAGGCCCTGCCAGCGAGAGGGCTGGAGTGGCACGGGAAACTGGGAGGGGACACAGCCAGGACATCTAGCCAAACTAGCCCAGTGGATATTCCATACCATAGAACATCATGCTGGTATATAAACTGAGGGGGTTGGCCAGGGCCTGGGAATCATTGCCCAGGGACTGGCTGGGCATCGGTCAGCAGGAGGTGAGCAGTTGTGCATCACTTATTTTCTTTCCTCCTTTACCTTTGGATTTCTTCCTTTCCCCCCACCCCTTTTCATTGTACCTGTTATTATTATTATTATTGCGTTTTTTTTAATTTTTCTTTCAACTATTAAATTGTTCTTATCTCAACCCTAGAGTTTACATTCCTTTCCGATTCTCTAAGCAGCTGCATGGTACTTAATTACTAGCCAAGATTAAACCACAAAGGTAATCACAGAGTCATAGAATTGTTTTGGTTGTAAAAGATCTTTAAGATCATCAAGTCCAACCGTTAACTCAGCACTGCCAAGTCCATCACTAAACCATGTCCTTAAGCACCATGTCTACACATCTTTTAAATACCTCCAAGGAAGGTGACTCCACCACTTCCCTGGGCAGCCTGTTCCAGTGCTTGACAATTCTTTCAGTGAATAAACTTTTCCTAATATCCAGTCTAAAAATCCCCTGGCACAGCTTGAGGCCATTTTCTTGTCTTATCGCTTGCTATCTGGGAGAAGAGACCAACAAACACCTTGCTACAACCTCCGTTCAGGTAGTTGTAACCAGTGATAAGGTCCCCCCGAGCCTCCTTTTCTCCACGCTTAACTGCAGTTCCTTCAGCTGCTCCTCAGAGGACTTGTGGACCCTTCTCTAGACACACTCCAGCACCTTAAAGTCTTCTAGTGCGGGTCCCAAAACTGAGCACAGGATTCCAGGTGCAGCCTCACCAGTGCTGAGTACAGGGGGTCGAACACTGCCCTGATCCTGCTGGCCGTGCTATTTCTGACCAGGACGCTACTGGCCTTTTTGGCCATCTGGGCACACTGCCTGCTCACAGGACAGGCTGTCGACCAACAGCCAGTCCTCTTCCACCGGATGGGAGTAATTAGTTAAGAGCAAGACAAAGATGCCTGGATCACTGAATGGCAGAAAAATGCAAAACTACACCAAGCAAAATGATTAAGTGAAATTTTATTTTGTTACCATGTCACTCTATTTAGAGTTTCCTTAAGGTAATTTACAAATTTTCCAGGGGAACATCCCTCTTACCTCCATTAAACTGTACAGGTGTGCTTCCTATACCTTCCTTCATAGAAGGAATTATTTTTAAAAACAACCAAACAAAACCCCCCCCAAAACAACCCCAGATCTGTTTCATAGGACAACTCTGCTTTCCTGCCTGCATGTTCCAGTGCCTTAGGCATAAAGAGTCCCTGAAGCAAGGTTTAATATCCTTTATAGCAATACATGTGGCCCTAAGTTTGAAGACTGAAATATAAAGTTTTAGATTATTATCAGCTGTGGTGCAGTGAATGAAGAATTGACATCTCCCTGGGAGCACGCAGGTCTTTAATTTGAGTCTTGCAGTTATATTGACAAAGTGCTGCTTTCATGGCACTAAGTACTTGATTGATTCAATTAATGTGCATCATGTTGGATTATAGCTATTTGATGCTTCTGATGTTTTATGTATTTATCTCTTTACGAGAAAATAAAATATGCTTGAAAAATTGTATTAGGCTAAAGAACAGCTAATGATTAAAAAAAAGTGTCCTGAAACCATATGGCCACAGGAGTTTTCACAACCTTGAAACTTGCATCTGGTTACAAACAAGTAAACCCTTTTCTTTGTTTAAATATATATGATTTTAACAATGCTGCATGTTCTTTTTCCTGCTGCAGCTGGCATGGCAAGGCAGGGACTCTCTCAGGTGCCCACAGCTACTGCCACCATCCCCCAGGCTAGCAGCCTGTTCCTCACCTGAAGCTGCAAAGATGAACCAAGTGAGCTGAAGTATTTTGAAATGTGTAATTTCTCTCCTTACCCTGAACACTTAACACTGCTGTTGAGGGCAGACCAGCAACAATACAGGCAACAATGAAGGGGGTTGTGTGGGGGTACCTTCTCAGCATGGCCTCATCCCGCCAGACTGCATAGTAAGTGCTGTCCAGCTCTGTGGGCAAGCAGTGCACTTCAACTACTGGGTAACTTCAAGTAAGCCTGGCACAACACAGCCATTTGACATTTCTGGAACACTTCACTCACCCTTTTACCTCCTGCTCCAAGTGGTTCATTTGCGAGACTGCACAGACCAGCGTCATTACTGCTACGTGGAACTTAGAACAACTCTAAGCTATCCGAGTGACTTAAAAGAGATTCAAACTTTTAAACTGTAACACTTTTAAAAGCATTAATTTTAAATCACTGCACTTTAGCTCTGCCCACAGAGTAGACTGATGTGTGTTTGGTTTTAGTCTTCTTTAATCTGGGAAAACGATGTAGCTACAGCAGTAATCTTAAATTTTACAAACATACAGTTTGCCTACTCTTGGACTCTCAAAGAAATCAAATCAAAGGACCTTCATACAAGAACTGGCTGACTTGCATGTTATGGCTGCAGCTGGGCACAAAACCATGAAATAACTTTACTTTCATCATTCTTTGGTGTTTTGCTGTCCTTCAACAACGAAATTAAACAGCAATATCCAAGAAGACATTAAGGGATGAATCACAGCAGATATTACGAGTAACACAGAACTGTTTCAAAGCTCCTAAATTAGAAATTTACACTCTTTACTTAACCTGTAAAAAGAGATACAGTTCACAACAAAAAATTAGAAAAGGGCTGTAATTTTTCTTGGCTTGAGAGAAGACACTGTTCCACTGTTCTCTTTCTTTTACTTCAGAAACAATAGTGGAACGACAATAAATGTTTCAGACAGATGAAAAGCAATTTTAGTTATTAGCATTTCCTCTCCTGTTAGAATTTCCCCTTTGGCCTTACCAGATTTCTAAAGTAACAATGGGATTTCTACCTATAACTTTGCCTAGCAACCCTCAAAGTCTATATTTCATACTGTTAATTTTAAGCATTTAATGCTTAAATAACATCTCCAAAACAACAGTTAAAAAAACGATGCAAATATACCTCCAGTATATTTATTTGGCTGTTATAACTACTTGAATTTTACTAATACGTTATTATATAAAAATTGCACTTATTTTTATCATATCACAAATCTGGTGGCTGTCAACTGCTCCAGGACAGATCTGGCAGAGATCTGTACCTTGGGGGTGTCAGGCACATAAAACAGAGTATCTGAAAGACATCTCCCTACTGATGGTCACCTGTTTTAATCCCGAAGTTTGGTGTGGGTTTTTGTTTGTTTCTTTCTTTCTTTATTCCAGGTTAAAAGATACTTCTTCATGCTTCACTGTAAAATTTGGGTTTTGAAAAAATATCTAAATAGAAAAATGTATTAAAATAAGAACATCTAAAGCCAACTCAATTGATGGATGAAGAAGTCGTTGGAATTCCATGCTAGACTCAACATTTGGGTAACCTCCAGCCTCAAGCTGGCCATTCCTAACCCCTCTCCTTGTGCTAATCAACCCAGTGGCAAGAAAACTAAAATTCTGAGATAACTTTTTCTGTGTGTGGAGGGGGGACAAGACACTAGAATAGTTCTCTAAATCAACAGATCTTATTGAGGTATTCACTTCACTTTGGTTCTTCAGCCTAGAATCACAACAAACCCTCGTACGAGGTAACTGGCAACTATCAAGAAAGAAAATATGTCAGTCATTTTTTCAGTTTAGTCACCTGGCAGACATCAGAGCGTATCCCTGTCTTCCAGAATCCCTGGCTACTCAACTCAACAGTCACTTCACGTCTCATCGTGTTCTTCTGACGAATTTTCTGCAGCGCTTCCTAAACAGGGAGAGAATGGAAGTCCTGTGAAGAATTTCTACGACAAAGCACTACCAATGCACACATGCGTGTGTTCACAATACCCTTTAAGGTTTGCTTTTGGTGAGCAGTTTCTAAGACAATCCAAGTCTTATAACTGCTAGCCATAGACTGGCAGATGTGCTGAAGTACAGTGTAGATAGAGGGTTTTGGTAAACCAAGAAGAGAACACAGGTGAACACATTTTTTATTGAAAATGACAGAACAAACCAGTCTGACTCATACATCCAAGATGATACATAAGCAAGTTAAGATCCTTAGAATGAAAGCACCTTCTTTACCCCTCTGTGCAAAACAACCTCTTCATTCTAGGCTGTCACCACGAGTACTCCTGGTTTGAAGCATTCAGTAGGAGTAAAACAAACTAAGTAAAAGAAAGGCTTTGTTTTGTGATCTCAGCTACTTCATAATAGCTCCTGTTCAACATTGTCAGTGCTCCCAGTCTGGGTAAAGGGTAAGCATTCACTAGTCTTGGAGCCTATTATGACGAAATCTGCTGATATTTTTTCAATTAAAGATTAAAAAAATAAAACCTGTTTTGCCTTGACCACTGGCTGTTTAGTGTCGTGTAAACAGTTTATTTGCCTCTAGAAACTATGGAAGGGACAGATTCATTAAAAGCAAGTATTTTTCTGTAAAAATGGAATGAAAGAAAACCAGCTAAAATAAATAATTCCTGGATCAGGATCTCCTGGTTCAAATACTACAAAGCCCTCAGGGTATGCAATCTCCCCACATGGCATGTGCTACTGGTAAAGATTCCCTCAACACTCTTCCTTCTTCAAAACACAAAACTTTTCAAAGCTGCAACCCATCCTCCCTCTCCTCTTTTTCACTACAGGGCACTTGCTCAAAGCTGTCTCTTCCCTGCTGCCAGTCTAAAGCCTGTAAGCATCTCTGGGCAGGACTGAGCTCTGTCTTCTGTTCTGCAGAGACTCAGAGTGGTTCCAAGAGGCACATCTATCCAGACACAGATTCATCAAACCTCAGACATCTCAATACTGAGGTGTCTAAGGTAGGAGGCTAGTTAGCCCTGGCGCCTTTTATATTCAATGAAGGGGGATAAATGGCTTCCAAAAATGTATTTTATTTCTCTCTCCACTGACTTCAAAGTGAGTCTTCAGGTCCCAATTTATGCACCTGCTGCAAATGCTCAAAGCTAGGTTAGAGGAACCTTGTCACAAATAACAACATCATACAATCTCATAGTAGTGAATGACTGATGGCAAAGGGAACAGAGATGCTTGCAGCATTGCACCCCTTATGCATTGCCCAAAATTTGCATTTTGAGGCTGTGTCATTGGGCATTTTCTGAGACAGCTGCTACAGTGTTTGCTAGATTTAACTGTACTTTTAGGCTAACTGGCTCATAATACATGACTGATAATCTTTAAAAGCCCATGTACCAGTCAGGTGCAGCCCTGCTGTTCCTTCTAAGTTACTATCACTTCCACTGGCAAAATGCATAGGTTATCCTCACATAAAGCTTCTGCTTCAGCCCCATACGCGCCTCTGATGGCAAACTACTTGTGATAAACCCATTATCCTAGATAATATGGTCTAGCAACAAAAATCAGCACACCACACATTAAGTGATAAATAAACAAGGAGCATTTTATCTTTTGAAGCAAAACGTAATCACCCACCTGCATCCAATCCACTACAATTTTACAAATAAGTCATCCATTAGCCCTTAATGAAAAGATGCCCATAAAACAATAGTTGTCCCTTCTACTTGCTCAGAGTGTAGAAAGCTGTAGCAAACAAAATTATCTCCTATAGGGACAAAATATTTTTTTCTGTTAAGTCACAACATTGTTGTTTTTTCCCATTTACAAGTAAGCAAGCTAAGGGCTTATTTAACATCAGCGTAAATAAAACATTAACTAAGACTCTTGCTCCTGCAACAGCATACTATGCTTTGCAGTAATAATAAAAATCAGATGCAATGTCAAATGTATCAAACATTTACTGCAACCAAAGCTACACAATTAGCAAACTGGGGAAGACTCAGGAACTGGATGCAGTGATCCTCATGGGTTCTTTCCAGCTGAGGTTATTCTATGACTCTATGAAACATCAGTTTTTCTAATCAATAAATAAAAATACAACACCACTTAATTAAATTCCATCCGGTACAAAAGATGTTAATTTCTCCTCTAGGTATTCTTTACATCAGCTGTCCAATTAAGAGTGCCTGGTAGACATGCACCAGACAAGTTCAAAGCTTTAGTCCAATATCTTAAAAAATAGATACCTGAGAGCAGGCTGCTTTAGACTATATTTAGGTGACTTTAGTTTTCTGATTTTAATTCCCAGTTGGCTGAGCATCTGCACTTAGGAAATGCTTATAGCTCATCACTTCAGGGGAAAAAAAAAAGTGAGAAAAGACAAAAATTCAACAAATACCTCATTTATCATTGCAGATTACTGAAAATAACAACAACCAGATGACTTCAGCTCAAAGATCTTAAAGAACATCACTAAGACTGCCTAAAAATTACAATTTAAAATCATGCACAAGTGTGGCAGTTTTCATCTTAGAAGAGAAATGTTTAAAATTACGAGCCAGTTAAAAGTGCACTCTGAAATAAAAAATCCTTCTCTATGCTAATTCTTGAAATCATTAATGGCAATGGCTATAAAAAAGTTATGGTTCTATAACAATCATTTCTAGACTTGGGTAAAAAAACTTGCAGTAGTTTGACAGCTGAAAAAAAGAAAAACGCATCCATTCACTAACAAGCAAAGATAAAAATAAAATCAGTGTTAACAGCCTGAAATGAAAATCTGTTGTAAAGGATTTCTATTGTTTCCATATACAGGGTGGTCATATGGCTTTATTTCATCCTGAATTAACCATGCTTATTTATCTGTTATAGGACAGCCCAGCATACCTCTCTTTGTGATAATTTCTGTTTATCAGCCTGTTTGACTTTGGGACTATTAGCCAACAGGTGACGCAGCTTCACATAACTCTTCCACAGCTTTTGGTACCTGAAGGACAAAATCAGAAAACAAACATTTTGGTCAATAGAACAGAAGTCCCACTGTTTCTCCTTATGAATGCACCAGCTGCTAATAATGTACCCATATACACACAGATTGTCTACAAGCATCTTCTTGCTGCAGAAAAAAATCTCAGAGCATCTTCCAAGAGAGTCAACAGTGTCTCTGCAGTCGTTCCAGCTGGGTGGACACAGCAGCAGACAGGAGGCATTAGTGTGCACTGAGGTGAACAGAAAAGCTCAGAGTAGAATCCAGGACTCCCAAATACCCACCCATCCTCTCCAAAGGGCCACCTCTGCAGGCTGAGAAGACTTGCCCACAGCAATGACAACTCAATTCAGGCAAGTGAGAACTCCCTCTTCTCCACAGGGTTTACTTATCACTAACTGAAAAGCAGTTGTAACTTTTCCCAAGAAGTGTCTGTTCTTACACTGGCCGAAACATTTTAGTGAAGCACCCGAGAAAGAGCATAAGTCATGTGCAACACAAAGTCATTCTGTGAACAGTGGAATAAAGCGTCATTCCCTACGGGTTTGTGATGAATGGAAACAGCAAGTCAAGTTTTCTCTATGGTTACCATACACTTAAGGTTTCTGGTTCTCTCCAACTGTCAAGCCTTTTCCTATTCTGGGGCTGTTGAATTACACATGAACCTCAATAACAGAACTTTTTCTTCAGTGGGAGTCCCTCTGCAGCCTAGCACAGATTTTCACAAAACCTGTGAAGAACTTAATCCATTTGCAGACAACATCCCACCACTCCGTTCAGCTGCAATTCACCAATGGGTTCAAAAGTTACTATGGCAGGACAGCAACCAACAGAATCGTGACACAGACCTTGTGTCCTTAGGAAATGATACTATCTTCAAAATAGTATCACCTCTGTAGAGATTTTTCAAGAAAACCCATAAACCCAGGCTTTTTAATAGGAAACAAGGAATTAGAGGACTGTGGGAGGAAGTTTACCCAAGTGGTTTATTTTCTTCTATATATTTACATTATAAAAGAAGATCCTCTTCAGCACCAGCTTAGAACAGTGGTTTTAGTAGGAAGCTACCACATTAGTAGCAAAGCTGTAAACAAAGCAGCAGCTCTTTTACTATTTCATAATCGTCCCAGCATCCTGGGTTCACAGGCACACATTTTTTTATTGGCATTTTCTCCATAGCTATTGCTCTGCAGCATTCTTAAATATATACTCTGTCTCTAGAGATGCTGGTATCTTTTGAGTCTATAAACACATCTGAAAGGGTCAATCCATAGATTTTTTTATGCTCTGTTCTCCGCATTTCTGCAGTCTGCAGAATAGCACATCTATTTCTGACAAATCCCCATCCAAAGAAGAAAAACAAGTTAATGAACAAATCGACCAACCAGAAAACAAACAAATGGCACAAGGAGGTTTCAACCCAAAAAGAACCACCTGAAACTATGATCTACAATGTATGTTTTACTACTAGTATTAATATGGGTAGAACAAGCTCTGTTACTGCGTTTAAGTTTGAAAATTATTAAACAAATTACAATAACAAAAATTCTGTATTAGAACACCATAAAGAAAAGACACATCTTTTCTGGGCATTGCTTATCTCACACATACCAGAGTTAAGCCAGAGTTAAGGCACAACAGAGGTCTTCCACACAAACTGCTTTGTTACTTTGATAAAAAGAACTACCCCTAAATTCTGGAAGCATCTCTGGAAAAACAAATAAACAAAAAACCCCAACAACAACAACATGAAAATTTTAGAGTTAAAATCAAAAAAAAAATGTGAGAAGAATATGTTTTGTATCTTTATACTGGTTTTGATACCCGGTACTAGAACTTTACAAACATTAAGAAATTCAGCATCAAAATAAAGGTAGTTCTTAAATATTCTTTCTATGGATGAGAAAACTAGAAGATTCACATGGCACCAAGGCCCACCAGCAACAGATGGGAATGACCTGTCTTAGAGGGGGAAAAGGACACTAGGTCTGGAGTTAGCAGGGCTCACAGAGAGCTTTAAACTAGATTTGAAGGGTGAAGGGAATAAAACCAGGCTTGTTAGAGGCTGGGGGCAGCACACCAGTGTTGGATGTGAGATCAATAGCACAGCTGACGTGCACCTATGCCAATACCCAAAGCATGGGCAACAAACAGGAGCAGCTGGAAGCCATCATGCAGCAGAAAGACAATGACATAGTCACTGTCACAGAAACATGGTAAGATAACTCGCATGACTGGAGTGCTGCAATGGACGGCTATAAACTCTTCAGAAGGGATAGGCAAGGAAGGAGAGGCGATGGCATAGCTCTGTGTGTCAGGGAGTGTTTTGACTGCCTAGAGCTGAATGATGGTGACAGTAGGGTTGAGTGTTTATGGCTAAGAGATGGTGACAGTAGGGTTGAGTGTTTATGGCTAAGACTATTTATGGGAGGGTCAACAAGGCAGATATTCTGGTGGGAGTCTGTTATAGACTACCCAACTGGGATGATGAGACAGATGAAATATTTTACAAGCAGCTAGGAAAAGTCTCAAGATTGCTAGCCCTTGCTCTCATGGGGGAATTCAACTTACTGGAGGGCCACTGAAAATATAACACAGCAGAGAGGAAACAGCCTAGAAGGTTCCTTGAGTGTGTGTAAGATATCTTCCTGACACAGCTGGTAAGTGAGCCAACCAGTGGAGGTGCCCCACTGGACCTGCTGTTTACAAGCAAAGAAGGACTGGTGGGTGATGCAGTCTGAGGACATCTTGGGCATAGCAATCATAAGATAAGAGTTTTTTGATTCTCAGAGAAGTAAGGAGGTGGGTCAGCAGAACTGCTATCTTGGAGTTCTGGAGGCCTAACTTTGGCCTGTTTAAGAGCCTGGTTGACAGAGTCCCTTGGGAGACAGTCCTGAAGGGCCAAGGAGCCCAGGAAGGTTGCACACTCCAAGGAGGAAGTCTTAAAGGAGCAGGAGCATGAGCAGGTCATCCCCATGTGCTTAAGACAAGCCGACAGGGGAGAAGACCAGCCTGGCTGAACAGAGTGCTTTGGCTGGAACTCAGGCAGAAAACGTGAGTTCACCACCTTTGGAAGAAGGGGCAGACAATCCTGGAGAACTATAAAGATGTCACAAGGTTATGCAAAGCAAAGATTAAAGAGGCGAAAGCCCAACTAGAACTCAAGCTGGCCACTACCATAAAAGATAACAACAAATGTTTTTACAAATACATTAGAAACACAAGAAGGGCCAAAGATAATCTGCAACCTTTATTGGATGCAGCAGGTAACACTGCAACAAAGGATGAGGAAAAGGCTGAGGTACTTAATGCTTTCTTTACTTCAGCTTTCAATAGCAAGACCAGCTCCTCTCTGGGTACTCAGCCCCCCGAGCTGGAAGACAGGGATGAGGAAGAGCAGAATGAAGTCCCCACAGTCCAGGAGGAAACTGTTAGTGACCTAGTGCTCCACTTAGACATGCACAAGTCTATGGGGCTGGACTGGATCCACTCACAGGTACTGAGGGAGCTGGTGGAGGAGCTCACCAAGCCACTCTCCATCATTTTTCAACAGTCCTGGCAAACTGGAGAGGTCTCCGAAACTGGAGGTTAGCCAACGTAACGACCATCTTCAAGGGGCAGGAAGGAGAATATGGGAAACTACAGGCTTGTCAGCCTGACCTCGGTGCCATGGAAGGTTATGGAGCAGATCACCCTGGAGGTATTTAAAAAATATGCATAGATACAGTGCTTAGTGACATGGTTTAGTGATGGACTTGGCAGTCCTGGGTTAACGGATGGACCTGATGATCTCAAAGGTCTTTTCCAACCTAAATGATTCTATGATTCTATGAAGATGAGAAGGATTAAAAGTCATGCTCAAAGCCAGAAGAAAATATGTTATTAATTGGATAAGCATGGACTCTTCCCTCTTCCCACCATACGACATTCAAAATTCTCAGCACCTAGTTCTAGAAGAATATGTTCTAGAAGAATATGAGTGTTTGGGCCTCAAAACTGCAGGTGAAATTCAATGTCCTTAAAAGACACTGGAGGAAAATGCATGAGGAAAAAGACAATGTTAACTGGATATGCACAAGAGAATAGCTCTATACTGTCTGGCATCATTCAGAAAACAGATCTCCAACTCACTGGAAGAGTTCCCTGGAATTGTGAGAAATGAAAAATTGTGAACAAAATCCAGCAATCATTATTATGCTACTACACCAGTCCACAGTGAAACAGTATTTCTTGTTCTGCCTGAAGTTCTGATTTCCTCTCCACTCCTTCACTACATTCCTCCCAATACCTATAATGATATAAAAGGTACAGAGAAAATCAGCTTGGACACTGCTGTGTAGACTTGATCCTTCAAGGCATAGAAAGGGACAACTAAGTAGGATATGGCAGAGTGCAAGAACGTAAATGTCACGAAGAAAGCAAGCAGAAAATGGCTATATTCTTCATCATTAGATGTAAGACCTGAAAAGCATTTAATTAAACGATCAAGCAGCAGCTCTGAAGCAAAAGTCAGTCCTTTTTCATATGATGCACAACAGTACTGTCAGTAGTTTTATGCTACAACTACGGTCAGTAGCATAAAAAGATTCAAACAGTGATTTGAGAAATTTAGAGAAGGAAAGTCCATTCAGGGCTGTTAAAACAAAATGATCTACACACATCCTATAGCTCAGAAGTCCATATGCTACAGACCTTTGGAAGCATGGATAAGTATTTCTTCCCCTCTGCCTTCCTGTTAGGCTATTCTCTCTCCAAAAACCCCGCAACTGACCTCTCAGAGAAATAACACTGAGCTTGAGGAACCTTTGGTCTGACCTAGAAGAGCTGTTCTCAGGTTGAGAAATTTCATGCTGCACATGCACGTTTACTTCAGCAGATCCTGAATTATGCCAGAGAAAAGAAGTTATACCTTATATTCTCTGATTTACAAGAGCTTGTGTCCATTGTCATAAGCACTAAGCTTCCTAGCAGACTCAATTAAGCACATGAACAAGCCCTATTTAAGCCACAAATTACAACAGTAATGAGATTCTGAATGAAAGATGGAATGAAAGTATCTTACTGAGGATCTCCAGCATAACTGAGTTGAGCAGGTCGTATCCCAAAGTGGACAATAATGGGGAAAGTAATTACATCAGGATTGAACTGTTCCCGGTCCAGTTGATCAATACGAACTGAGCTGGGTTTCTAGGAGAAAAAACAAAATACACCTAATTGATAACAGCTCCATGAAAAATTTATTGCCTCTAGCTCATACTGTCCAGGAACTACGAAGCAGCTCTATTTCAAGCTCATACTGTCCAGGAACTACGAAGCAGCTCTATTCCAAGCTTATTAAAATACACATAAAACTAAACACTAATATGATAAAAAAAAATATTTGAAGTGACTGAAACAAAGTTAATTGACTTAGCTCTTAGTGAAAAAGGGAAATATTTTTATTTTCATTTTACAAGTTGGGAAATTTAGTTTGATTATTTTCATGAAAAGTGGCTTTCTTTGGTTGAACATCACACTGGAAATAAAATCAGGATTAGCATTCTGGCATCCAAGCTCCCACACACCCGAGTAGTTTGCTAGGATCAGGTAACCTCTCTAATTTTAGCTCTGCTTCTGATTTCCCAAAGCAAGTGAAGCCATTATTATATCCATTCAATCACACCAACCAAACAGCATTAAAAAAATCTGTCATGCTACTCTTGCAAAAGGCTCCTAGGCTGATGTGTACAATGAGGAATACAGTCTCATATAATGAGGAAATTTCTGTCTTTTTTACACTTCAAAACAGAAGTTCTTTTTCCAGTTAAAAAGGACAGCACAGAAGGAGGCAACTTTTGCTTCCCTCTAAAAACACCGAAAATGAGTAATTCCACATCACTGCAGAATACATGCTGCTTACAGAGCTCTCGATCACTTATCTAACATATTTAAAGACTCAGCTGAAGATGCACAGTTTGTCTTCAAGTAAACACTTTCTCCATTACCTGGCAAGCTGCTTTGTAATGTGCCTGCTTACTCCCTGCTTTGCAATCAGCTGGATGAAGCCAATATTTTGTTTGTCTAAGGTTTCAGAAATAGGGCATTACTTCTAGTTACCTGCATCTCAGAACTTCTAATTTAGCATTGTGAATTTCTCAAAGATGAGTTTCATAGACAGAGAAACAGCTTCCACCATTCTCTTCACAAAACAATAAAAACTGTGTCAAGAACAAAGCTTTCAGCCTTCAAATCACCTTGGTAGAACTGCTCACAAGAATCATTTTCTGCATGGATAAGCAAAGCCCATTCTATAAATCAAGGTAAGCCTCACCAGGTGGTCACATTTCCAATCTATTCTAGAAAAAACAAAAATTTACTTAAAACTTTGACATTCAGATAGAGAAACATTTTCCAAGGGAAAAATGCTCATCAGTTTCCCTTTGAACATGATGACTGAACATAAAGTTACATCTCCCCAGCCAAAAAAACCAAAGAAAAATGAAAAAATTAAAAGTTAGTTAGGTCATGCTTCTAGGCTTTAAAAAAAAAAAAAAAAAAGGAAGAGAAAAACACTCACCCACAGCACTTCCAACAAAAAGGGATTAGGACGACAAAAACTAATGAAAAAATGGGGAGGGATTTGTAGCAGGCAGAATGATGCTCCCAAATTTCAGGACTTTAAGCTCTGGTTTAAAGTTTATCTGGTTTTGTGAGGTTTGCACAAAGCCAAGTCGAAAAGCTTTTATTTTCAGTTTTTCATTGGTTCTCCCCTTCCATAACATTAAAAATTAGGAACTTCTCCCGTCCCCACTCCCCTCAAAAAAGCAGCCTTGCTATGCAACAAGTCCTCTGAAAACCAAGGTGGCAAAATGTGATAACAGAATATGAAACAATAATTATACTCAATACGCCAATTATAATCAATATATATTTAAAAATTACAGATAATATTTTCTTATTAAAATGTTCCATACTTTAGACACTGAAATGGAAGAAATCTGATCCTTACAAGTGCGAAAGGGAGAAAAGCTTTCAACACACCTATAGCGGGGCCTGTGTAAAATGCGTGGCCTCAGGATCACTCAAAATCAGACTCTTCCTCTTTATTTACATGACACTGCCTTTGAGTTTTGTCACTGTTACACAGACGTTCACAGATGTCTGAAAACAACCAGGACAAAAGAACTCCTTCTTTAAGACTCAGTCACCATTGTTCCTTCACTGACAGTTATGAGAGGGGTGTAGCTAGGCCATGCTTTTTTCCTTCAGCACAGTGAACAATAGCTTCCCCTCTGGTGCCGCTTCTGAAGGTTAAATGAACAAACAGCACCATACAGAAACGTACAGTACAAACTGCACACCAGCAGACAGGACACAATCAAATTAGATATTATTCTTCCAGATTTTTATCCCTGTATTCTTCTAAAAGTGCTGTGAGTGACCATGTAATAATCACAATCTCGCTTTTAAAAATCTCATCAACACTAAAGAAATTCTAACAGAACAGAGGCCCATTATCTTTGTTTTCTACTCCAAAACCCATCAATCAAGGCTTTGCTGATATTAGAAGACATGATGACACTGTTTGCAGATGTAGTGCAAAAATATGTTAAAATACATATATATTTAAGTGGGATTTATACGCCTATCAAAGTTTTTTCCCTTCTCCAGCAAGCATATATACACCTAACTTAAAATTAAAATACATATAAAAAACCTAGATCTGCTCACAAAAGGAATTATTTCTGAAGGGATGTTGTGTAGGAAAGCAGCAAAATAAAATTTAGTGGTTTTACTTTGTAGTGTCAAGTGGATAAAATTGAAGAACTGTCATTTTCTAAAACAGTTTCACATTGTAACAGAACTGTTTTATCTCCTAATGTTACAAAATGCACAGAAAAATACTTTCATACTGGTTTTCACTTACTTTCATACTCAATAGAATATGCTGCAATGAACAGAAAAAATCCTCAAACTAAGAAGAAAGTCATTGCAATCTTGAGAGAAAAAACATGTTCTAGTTATGGCATTATAACATGACATTTCAAAGTGTTGCAGATTTCTTTTATGCTTACATATTTTGATGTCCACATGCATCTCTAAAAACGTTGTCTTGTAGCATGCAAAGCTTGTCTAGTAAAAATCACACAAAACCTCAAAATTAACACTACCACTCACAAAATGCACCCCCTTGTGCATACATTTACAGTTTAGTGACACAAGGAAGGAGCATATATGCGTTTGTTCATGCTAATCAAAAAATCAAGTTTTCAGCTAGCTGAAATCAGCTTATCTTCAGCGACGCCACTGAAGTTACCTCAACGTATACCATTCAGATGCTGAAGACTGTTGCACTAGCATGTACCTTGTATCACAGAAACCACAGGTGACAAAGTTACACAGTTAAGGCTGTCTAACGATTTCTATTATGAGATTCTGGTTTAGCACTGTTTTAACTGTCTCAGTTTTTCATAGTGAGAGTTCATGTGTATTCTGTATTTCAGGTTCCCAAAGATGATCTTATTTTCCTTTTGGTTTAGAAAGTTTTAGCCAGAACTAAAACACTTAGAATGAAATCAAGGGAAAAATAAATTACCCTGTCCAAGTTATGATTAGCTTATAATGCAGTTTACTAAATTTAATGCTGTCATACTTAAAAGTATGAACTTGAAAAATATATTTAGGAAGTCATCCTAGCTGCAGTTTGGTAACAAGTTTTTTAGTTAGCAAACAATCTCCCCTTAGGCATGATACCTAGGCACATTTTTTCTGCAGAAGCTGAGAAGTTGAGCTATAAGTAAAGGAGGAAAAGCAAAGAAGGAAAATGAAGTCAGAGATAGAGAGGTATTACAACTGAGAAAGCTGCATGGCAGTCTAAAATATTAAGTCCAAAACATTCCTATACTACTGAGATACCACCATGCAATATTGACCAAACCATGCAAGCAGAACTCTGCAGCTTTTAGTGGACATTTACTTGTATGACCCACATTTTGTAAGTGCAAAAGTTAAAAAAAGAAGTGGGCTAAAATCACATAAATACTGGAGTTGAAAGGAGCTGTGTTCAGAGAACATATGCCTTAAAATACTAATTGTTCCAAAATAATAAGGCCATAGGGGTTTCAAGCACACCACTGAAAATTAATGGATGCATTCATTAACATACACAAGATTCCTCAGTGTGAGTGAGAGCAACAGAGAAACAGTGTGGGAAAACCCCACAGAGGCAGAAAACACCTTTTCCATATTCAGGGCAGAATCTGCATGGAAGACACTAAGTAGAGCTAGGGGGTAAAAAGAGGAAGATGAAAGAAAATAACAAATAGTTACTAATTCTCTGGTTCTGTGTCAGGGAAAAGAGAATGAGATCACACAACACAAAGACTGCCTAAGAAAATAAGCAAGCAGAGGAGCAAACTATGGTTTCACATACATAAAATATAGCCATTCCTTTTACACACACATTGAAACAGTGCTCATCTGGAAACATGCCCTCCAGTAGAGCGGCGGAGGGTGTAGTTCTTCCCAGGGTTGGAAGAAGTCAATGAACTGTTCCTATGGCAATCTGCAACTGTTACTGGTCATCTGTTCCCTTTCCAATTCAGCCTGGAGCAAACTCCCTGAAGCAAGACATATTTGTGTCATTGGGTTGTTGATAATCAGAATTATTTGCTCTACCATGCCAGGGCTGGTAACGATCATCCCTTTGCATTCTTCTGCGTATTTCTGCCATTCCAGCTCTTCCCACTGAAGCATGTTGGCAATCTCCTCTTCAGGCACCAGGGCTTTATTGCATCGTAACAAGTAGAGAAGAATCTGATGCATTGAGAGTACTTCTTTTCCTCCATCTTAAAAGAATAAATAAATAAAATGCATTTCAGATATTCACTCCTAAAGCATGAGCAAGACAGAAAATATGCAGAACACATAAAATATATGGATAAGCAAAATAAAATGCAAAATGCTTAAGCGACTTGACAAATATGAAGGCAAATATTTTATTGATGAATACTGCACTTGCATAAACACTTTGCTAAACTGGAAGCAATAACAGTTATGGTAGCAAGTGTAACAGTTTCATCATACTGTAAAGTTGAAGTTTCTAACTTGCCTGAAAAAACTTTAAAATGAGTAGGCAGAACAATCAGTTACACTGTCCAGTTATATCTTCCTTTTCACACTTCTATAATTCTTTTTTACAACAGTAGTTAAAAAGCCTTTAGGCATTCTCACAGCTTTTTTTTTTTAAAGAGCACTCAAAATTTTATGGGATACTTCTGGATGAATGTAGCAAGTTATCCTTGCATTTCAAACTCATCTGCATGCTTACATGCTGTACCTGCAGACTAAAGAGTCTCATGCTGTTTTCTATCACTAAAATCAAGGACACGTGAAAACAGCTAAATACTTCAAAGACCCCAGGAAACATGCATAGCAAAGGCTGCCTGTAACAAAGGAAGGCAGTATAATAAATATCTGACTGGCTTCAGGTAGCCAGTTACAGGTGTGAAGACACAAACAGGAAATATGAGTGACAGTCCTGACAGACCACCACTCACAGACACTGACTATTCAAACTAAGTACGTACATTTATACAAGTAAAAAGATAAGACAGATTACTATAGTGCTTTAATTTGGAAACACATCTCTCTGACTCCTTCCAACAACAGGGTATTAATCTGTAGGTATAGAGGCATCCAAGTTTCATCCCTACAGAGCAAAAGTGTTGATTTCCCTTCCCCAGGGAGCAGGGCCAAACTGGTCCTGCTCCCGAGTACGTTCTCTCTCATTACACATACAATAAAAAGGAATGGAATAAAAAAACCAGAAGTAAAGCCTTAGAGCAGCATGGGGGATGATGCCACACCACAAGAAATGTGATCCCAGGCACACAGGAATAGCCTCACAGAACTGCTCTGTTAACAGTAGTGCCGCATAAGATGATGCTGTCTACAAAACACACGAGGGAACAAGCACCTCTCTTACTTCAGCTGCGATTACAGCTTTATGGTACAGAAAAAATGAAAGGGAATGACATAACTTGGCCTCTTAGAACAATTAACCTCATTCAAACTCCAAGAGGGAATCTTGAATAGGGAAAATACACCCTAAACCTCACTGGAAATGGAAATTACTTCTAAATAGCTACAGGGGCAGATTTTTAAAAGTGAAAAGTTTTCCTTCAAATTAAAGGGTTTAATTTGAAGTTTACAAAACTTGTGTCTTTGTCAACACCCAGATTATGCTGTTACGGAAGAGGTAGCCCATGTCCAACGATCACTAAAAGAAATACCACAGTGCAGCCATACTGTCATGGTTTAACCCCAGCCGCAACTAAGTACCATGCAGCCCCGCACTCACTCCTCCCCTGGGTGGGATGGGGAGAGGAATTAGAAACAAGTAAAACTTACAGGTTGAGATAAAAACAATTTAACAATTGAAATAAAGTAAAAGATAATTATAATAATAACAACAACAACTGTAATGAAAAGGGGGGGGAAGAGAAAGGACTAAAGCCCAAGACAAGTTATGCACAATACAACTGCTCATCACCAGTTGACTGATGACGCCCAGTTTATGTACTGACCATGACATTCTATGGTATGGAATATCCCTTTGGCCAGTTTGGATGAGCTGTCCTGGCTGTGCTCCCTCCCAGCTTCTTGTGCATCTCCTCACTAGCAGAACATGGGTAACTTGAGAAGTCCTTGACTTCAGGCAAGCATTACTTAGCAACAACTAAAACATTAGTGTGTTATCAAGTTACTCATATCCTAAAACAAAAACACAGCACTGTACCAGCTACTAGGAAGAAAATTAACTCTATCCTAGCTGAAACTTACTGAAGACCATGTGCAGGAAGGGTACAGCTTGCTAAAAATAGCATTTTTTTTCCTGACCTTTCCTGGGTCAGAACAGGCAATACTTGGGACCTCATATATTGGGGGTTTTTTTGTAGTCTTTTACTTTCTTGCATTTATAATCATAAAAATCCTTGACAATGAATACAATACAGCAACTACTCCACATGCTATGCATCTCTGGCACTCAGTAAACCCAGTATAATTAGCTCAAAGCTCAGAGCTACACCAAGGCCTGTCCCTAAGTAATCCTGACATCCCAACCCCCACATTTTTAGACCATGTTAGAAAAATAAGAAAGAAAAATAGAGGGGATGGAAAAATCAGTAATTCATTTATATCTTTAAAGAGACAGCTGATGGATGTGTGGAGATCTGTTGCACCAATATGTCTTCTTTGATTAGACATATAGAAACACTGTTCTGCAAACATACCTGAAGGAAATAGATTCCTACTCTCTGGAAATTAAATATCTCCAAGGATATCTCAAAAAAATAATCAATACAAAATGTAAACTTGATTAAAAAAAGTATCTGTCAAAGACATTAAAAGGCAACTATATATCCAGAAATATCAGGAAAAAGACATTTTTTATAAAGAGTTAGAAGGCTGGGGACCTTAAAGAGGAAGCACACAGGAATACAGAGACTTATCTCTCCCTATCAGTAAACAAGCCAACAGTACAGAAACGACTGACTTCTAAAACAAAATAAAACAAAACAGAACATAAAACCCCCGAACTAACAGAAAAACAGCCTCAAGCTACAAAAACCAAGCAGGTCAAACTTGTTCTCATTTTGTGCTGAGGTCAAGTTAATCAGCCACATGTGGCTTGATGGCTTATTTTGTAAATTGCTTCTGTAAAACCAAATCAATGTTTGCTAGCAAGCCTCAGAGCTCTGCTTCTGATTGAACAGTGTTGTGTATCCAGGAAGGAACAAAAATTACAAATATAGTCATCTAGCCATCAGTACTCTCCACAGTAGCGAGCCAAACCTCATTTAGCTACAGCTGTAATTAATATCCCAACTAAGTTTCAAAGCCCAGAGCACAGTGTACCTCCAGGCCACAGCCCTCTTGATGAAGATTGTTCCATGTCTCATCTGTAACCTCAATACAGCAGCTGAAATGGATCCTTCTGTCCACACAACCCTTCTGGAACAATCACTGGCAGGATCTCAGCAGGAGACGTTTTCAACAGAGCCATGACATTTTTATCAACTGAAAGTCTGTCCTAGTATCTTAGGATGTGTTAAATGCCTACGTAAGCTGTTCATTCAAAATGAGTGTAATGTTTCACACTGAAGCTCGTCCTTGGCTAGCAGGCTAGGGTTGAATTGCATTGGAATGGTGCTTTTTGACTTTCACTGTTTGCTGCAAGGTCTAAGCTTGCATTAAGATAAAGAAAAACAATCAGAACAACATGTGCTCAGGGGCACCAATCATGCTGACCCTCAAAACTGTACATCAAGAATTTTAATATAATGACACAGTATCCTGAAGAGCAGAGGGGACAGGAAGTTCAGTTTCATGTGTGAGGTTAGGTAATAACACTCCTCAAATGCTACAGCTCCATCACAGGGCAGGACAAGGATGACCCAGCACTGCCTGAAGTCACCACGAAAGATACAAAAGCTGGACATGAGACTTGGCCTGCCCATCTGAATCCCAGTGCTGAGTAAACCATCCACACTGCCAGCAAGCACCAAAGACTTCAGGTGGAAGCACCAGATCTCTACGCTGACTGAACTACTTGACTTGCAGTAAGTTTTCGGGGGGTGGGCATTTTTTGGGGGGTTGGGGTTTTTCAAATGTTATTTCCATAAAGCTACACAATACAAACATTACCTGGAAGAAATCTCACAAATCGTGGCATAAAGTGAAATCTGGGGCAGCAAATAGAATCATTTTCAATCGAAGGACCTTAAATATGAACAAAAAAAAAAAGGGAGTAAATTTATGAACAGCAACATATTGGCAAAAGAAGAAAAAAGGTAACCCTGCTGCAGAGAAAATCAATATACAGTGATTACATTTGATAGGGCCTAAATTTCAATCAGAAAAGTAACAAAACGCACAGCAGAGAGGAACAGAATAACCTTCTAGTGAAAGCTTCATGGACAATTTTAAAGCAAGCTACAATAACTTAAAAAGAATCTAACAAAGACACAGCAGTTGTATTTAGAACATTGATACAAAAAAATTGGGTTTATATAATTAATTTAAGTCTTAAGATACAAGTACTAATTGATTGGTCCCTCCCAATTAGTGGGGTGTTTTTTGATTACAATAACAAAGACAACAAGGAAATTTCCATTATACTATCTTGTGGCATTTTTGTTTCCTATTCCATCATACATAGCTTTGCATGAAAATCAAAGCAAAACCAGTAAGTACCTGGTGTTAAAAAAAGAACAATCAGAACCAATGATATGAAAAACAACAATACTAGAATACATTTATTATCAAACCAAAGAGGGCTACACAAAAATGTATGAAACCTGTATGCTCCTCTGCTTAACTGCAATAAGTAGAGTGCATCTCCATAGAGAAAGTCAAGACACCAAGAGACACCTACAGATTCTGAAATAATATTCCTTTTATGTTCTCGGTCTTCTTTTAGACCAAGGGAAGGATCATCCCCAAAATTATCCTCTGTCACAGTCTTCACAGAAATATATATTTTCATCTTGTCAAGTCAAAACCATTCATCTATAATGACATGTTACCCCTCTATGGCTGTCTGTATGACAGTACTTTGGTAAGTTGACTGTAGAGAAATCCTGTATGAGTGACTTGTTTGTTAGCTTGTAAAAATAACAACAGTAGTTTACCCGACACCTTGGCTTTCAAAATACCTCGCACCAAATACTGTGCAATATTTACTGTTCGATTAAAAAGAATAGATTTGAATTAAGGAGAAAATTTACAAATTTAGTGCCAAGTTTGTGCATTTTAATTGCTACAGCCCACATTAATGAACTCTAATATATTTCATCTTCCTGAAAAACAAAGTGGAAGTTTATCCCTGCCATGTAAAACAGCATTTGACTTTGTTCTTTTGAGGCCCTCTCCGTTATATTTTTAAACCAAAGAACATAATAGAACAAAATCCTACTTACAAAAGCTGAAATTCATTTGGTTTTGTGTATGGGGTTTTTCCCCCCCTAAATAAAAATTACCTTTAAGATTCCAGTCATAGAGCTCCAAAATATCTTTAAATAGATATGAAGAGAACAGCTCAAGACCTCTCACACAAAAATTCTAGGGGAAGAAAAAAAAAAGGCAGAATTATAATGATGTAATAATTATTATGATAATTTATATATATGTTATGAATAATACTGTAATACAAATAATGCCACTTATTTGTAGTTGAATAAAAC
This sequence comes from Falco rusticolus, assembly GCF_015220075.1. Taxonomy (NCBI): domain Eukaryota; kingdom Metazoa; phylum Chordata; class Aves; order Falconiformes; family Falconidae; genus Falco; species Falco rusticolus. The sequence goes on from NC_051189.1 coordinate 88,710,328, forward strand.
AATAAAAAAACCCAGTGTCTTCATATTTGCCAACTGCTAGACACTGGGCTTTGGAAACAGTATTGATATATCTGTAATCATCTACTGTAACATAGCACAGTGGTCTCTTCAGAAAGCATTGTAATGAAGACTCCTTATTCAATGTCCAAATCAACACTATAGGCAAAAATCATGAATCTGCGATAAACTGCCATGCACTATAACCCTCTCGCCTGAGTAAGCTAAGCAGATGACATATTTCTGAGAAGGATCCCTTCTGTAATTCACTTTTTCCTACATGCTGATATTGAAAGTTTATATATCACCATCTGTGGTATCATTATCACTTCCACAGCAACATATCAGCACAACACAAATTGAGGATTATGACCTCAAGAGCCAACAGGAGAGGAAAGAAAAAAACCCAACAACCAAAAACACAACAGAAAAAAAAGAAAAAAAAAGAATGAGATTCTTCTCATCAAGTGGGGAAGCAGCTCCTCCAAAGCAAAGAGCTCTCATTCAGAAATAAAAGAACATAAAAAGCTTTCCTGAACAAAATCGGGCCAGGCCAGGCTGATGTAAATTGTATGTGTATCATACCGGCCATAAATTCCAAACCCAACACCACAATCTCTTTCACAAGAAAGCATTAGTAAAGATGGCCTGCAAATTAATCTGTAGCCATTTGACCAGGAGTCCAAAATACGGCCAATTCCCTCTTTTGCTTGGTGGCCATTTATTGTTTTAGAACAAGATCTGGAGACAACACAGCAGATTCAGTAACAAGAAATAAATTCCTTTGATCATATTTATCTTGCTGAGGAATTTCAGGGCTCTTGCATATATTTAGATACTGTTGAGCAAAAAAGAGATAACTAGAAAGAAAATGTAAATATATGTGACTACATTAAACACTGATCCTATCTTCGTAGTTAATATGCAGGGGTGTTTCTGTACCTACACATGCTGTTCCACTGCAGCAATTTACTTCACAAACTGACTTCACCAGGGATTAATTTGTAATAAAAAAATAAAACAGATTATGGACTGAATGTTCTTTCTTTGTATCCACAGGAAATTTGTTTTGGCAACAGCTTATATTAAGTACTGATAAGCAATCTTCAGAGCTTCAAACTTATGATTAAGTTTCAGCTCTGCCATCACTTATGTGGTCCTGGCAAACAAATATCTACATATGCCTTATTTTTGTTATCCGTGAAGGACGGATCTAACTCAGCTTACAGATAAGAGTACCTGACATTATATAATATATAACTTAAAATGAAAAGAAGCTATGGATATAAGCATTTCCTACTATTTGATTTTAATATACAATAGCCCAGGTAGATGGATTTATGCTAGTACCTGTGGGTGAAAGTTCCTTTTCAGCCATTCATTCAGAACACAGCCGGTCTCTTACGAGACTTCACAAGATGGGATTCTGAAGAGTTTAATCCATTAAGCATATCAACAATTCATAACCCACTCTGACTTTTTGACTAATTATCCTTCTTACCTCAGGCATCATCTCCTCAATGAAATGAATTGTATAGTCTATGTTAAATCTGATTACTTTACATAGAGGAATCTGGAAGGAAAATAGAAATTCAGCATGAAAAACTATACAGCAGCAAATGTATAGTTAACACAATTTTGTAAGCTAAGGTATTACTGTCCACTGAAAAGGGTACTTCTAAAACAGCTGTTCTGGGGGATCATGCAAAGACAGAAACACAAGCATGTGCAAGAGAAGTAACAGTTCTAACCTCCACCTCCGTAATAACACGGAGCTGACAGAAGGGATGGTGAAAGATTAAATAATGCCATCTACTGGAGATGAAATGTTGTTTAGAAGAAAAAGCAAAGGTCAGTAAACTCCCATCTTCTCTCACTTGTATATTTGGAAGTGAATTTATTACTGGTGATGCAACATGTCAGATTGAAACAGTGACCTGAAGGCAAGGTGTTTGTAGCACACTGCCAATTCCGCTAGTTATACTGTCTTAAAATATAGCTTTAAGTCATAGCAACACAACATAAGAACTTCAGGATAAATTTATAGGTTTATACCCACTTCATCCAATAAATATTCTCAGTTCACTCAACTAGTTAATAAGAAAAACATCTAATTCCTTTTTTCCACCTTTGAGAAAAGATTCTTTTGTTTGCAAAGTCCATAGACTGCTGAAGGTGTGCATTTGTATTTCTAAATGGGATTTTTTTAAAGCAAAAAAGCTGCATTTCTAAAAGACTACAGGAATGCCAAATCCTGCCCTACATATGTACAGCTCTTAGCAAATTTTACTGGCCTTCCAAGCATAAAAGAATCTTAGAACAATTCAATGGCCTGTGAAAGTGAGGTAATGCAAAGTTATTTTGCACTGATAAGCACACAAATATCTGAAAGGTGCTGGGGTTGCACTGAAATCAATGGACTTGGAGGTGCAATATTCTGCTTACACGGTCTTGCAGCCCACTGTCAAACATCTTACTATTCTGCCTACAAAAATCTGCTGATATCTGCATGATAAAGGAATTACACCAAACAAACAAGAAGTTGCATTGCCTACAATTTGGCACTATTAAATGTAAATACAAAAATAAAAAGCCTTGGAAATCAAATGTCCCATTTAGAACCTGCAGAGATGACAACCTGTCACACTGAAATCGGTAGGACTTTTATAAAAATAAAAAATAAAAAAATATAGAGAGTGTTTTCTTATTGTCTAAACTGCAAGTTCAACAAGGAGAAGATATTCTGATTCAGAAAATCAATAGTCTGGGATATTTTTCTTTGTATTGAACAGAAAATTAATGCTTTACCGAAGTGACCATGACCAAAATCTCCATGAATTTGAGTTTCACAAACACAAGTAAATACATTGCAAAGAACACGTAGTTAGTACTGTAAAATTGTTTTGGTAGTTATATAAAAAAAAAATTATAATTCCTCTTATGACTGTACTAACCATTTTCCCTAATATCTGACCTGCTCAACTATTACTGAGTAATAGTAATCACAGCAGTAAGACTTCTAAAGTGTGCAAAGCTAAAACTTCAAATTACAGAAATCTGGTTCGAAGACTGTTTTCAGATCTCTATTTCTGCCACCCTTTGACACCTTCCTTTTATCAAATATACTCCAAAGTGTCTCTCAAACAGCAGCTTTTATGCTGCCAAAACCCATCTCAAGACAGCAAGAGACTTCTGCCAAAGGGCTTTATATCTATTATAACATGAACTGACAATACAGCGTTTTGTATTCAACTCTGAAAAAAGCAATCATTTGCTGCTGATCACTTCCCCTATTTGGAATGAGAAAAAACACATATGCACTTTACAGTAAGAGTAAGCTCAATGTCTTCACTAGCTACTCATGGCAGACAAGAATTTTCCTTCTTCTATATTAAAAATTTCCATAAATCTGCTTTCCTGTCATACAACAGACACAAAAATTGTAAAGGTAAGGTGGTCTCTTAATCCTTTTAATGGCAATGAAACAAAACTGTCCCTTTTTGCTCATTTGCAAAGTAAAAATGTAAAGCCCTGGGACAAATCTGCTTTGAATCCCAAGGCTGAGTTAATGCTCCTGGGCACAAGTGCTTCACACTGCCACGCCACAGGCTGAACTCCACTCTCTCACTGACTTATTGTCAGCAAGAGTCCCTTTCTCCTGCTCACTTGAAGTGTTGTGATATACACATAATGTAAACGAACTGTCAAGGAAAAAAGTATTTTCTTCTCAGTGCCTCTCCGTTCCAGTATTCTTGCATCTCAGTCCTGTACTGATAACCATTCTTATACTGGGTTTTGGCATTGGTGTTTTAGCTAGTAATAGGTATAAACCCAAGGAAACAAATACTACAGCATTTGAAAAAATAATTATTGAAACATCAAGATAAAAAAAATCTTCAAGAGTACAGAAATTAAGTATTTGCATATTTTTTTTCAGATATGGCTAAATCAGCTTACATTGGAAAACCAGGACAGTCAGGTACCAATCATGTCCTTTTCTTGTTACATTTGCTTTCAAAACATAAAATTAATTGCGTTTAAATACCTACAACTTTTAATAAAATTCATAGCTTGTCTAGCTCCTGAAGAAGCTAAAGAGATGTTAGAAAGTAGTGGGTATGTCTAGAAGAGTATGTCTAGGTAGGTTTTTACAGGACAGAAACCCCTTTAGAGCAGATGTCTGAAAAAAGTTCATTTGTCACTTAAAGTGAAAACCTTGTTTTGTTGTTGGTGCTGGTTATTTTTTTTTATTATTTTTAACTTAATAAAGCTCCTCACCCCACTTACATCCAATTAACAGCTTTAACAACTTATTCCATGGTTTATTTCACTTTCAAACTGTGAAACATGTAAAAACATCACACTGATACACATCACAGTCTCAGTCGCATTTTGAAGACAATGCTCATCACAATTAGTCAAGACAAAACCTGAGACTCATTAGCACAAAAAGTCTTTCCCCTGTCACCAATGGTGGCAAGATGTTTGTAACATACAAGTATCACTGTTTTATGGGAAGTTCTACTTCAGAGCAAAAACATCTTAACTTCCAAATAAATCCGATGTATATAGTAACGAACATACTTACATTTGTTAGTGGGGCATGTGCAAACATTGAGAACCCTTCAAAGATATATTCATGGTCATCATATTCAATCACAGTAGGTCTGTCTGTCTTAAAAAAGGAAAAAACACCACCAAGTAGTAAGCAAGAAGCAGTACTACTTCCATCAATGAAAACAAAATTAGAGTCCTAGTTAGAATTATTTATAAATACTTACTAAGAAGTTTGTGGGAGGTGACACAGTAATTCGATAGTGGTATAGTCTTCCAGCATTGTTGGTCATGGGGCGACATGGTTTAATGGGCTTAAAGAAAGAGATAAACAGAATTCTGTGTAAAGTCAAGGCAAATTTAGATTAAAAGAGAGAATAAAGCATTTCTAATAGCCATGAAATATGTACTAGGAAAAATTAAATAAAAGCAGGTAGTCATAATTAAGCATTCTGGGAAGAGGGAAAGTGCAGCCTTATCTACATTTTCACTTTCAGAAATACTTTTAAAGCTATTCAAAAGGAAAAAAGGTGAAAAAAAATTCCTGTAGTTTTTTTTTTCATTTGATTCTCCATTTTTCTTACACACAGCAGTTAGTTGTTCACGTACAAGACTAATTTTCTCTTTCATATAATTTTTTTTCAGGAAACTGATTTTAAAAGCTTACTAAAAGAAACCTGTACCTCACGTGAGAAGGTCTCAAAGTATGTTATCAAGATAGACAGGTATCAGTTCATCTGCTTGGAGCAGATCTGGGGCCTGAAAAGAAAGCATTAGTCTATCACCACAGAGGCAGCTCTGGTGACCCTGTTCTGTCTGCCAAGTTGCCACGTGTGTAGGTGAGGTCCAAAGGCAGCCAGGCCTCCATGCACTCGGATGGACCACCAAACACCTGGGACTCGTGTATTTTCTTCCTTCTTGTTCTGAAGCAGTCCAGTTTAAAGACCTAAAAATCCCCAGTCAGATAAAACCTGTTTCTCATATGCCCTACATCCAATTTGCTGCAGTTCAGAGGCTGCCACCAGCCTTTTTGGAATACACATGTCTGCATGGGGTGGGGTGCGGGGTGGTGAAATCACTGCAGCAAGTGGGCTACTGCTCTAAACAGTGTTAGAAAAGTTGGCCTGATTGCGATGGCAAGATAGCTACACCACTACATAGCTCTGTGCACTTTGCAAAACCCATCCTGTAAGCAGGGACATTACTCTGGCTGTTCTGCCCCAAATTAAGCTTCTCACTGCTGCGATGAGCCAGTTACAAACCAATTAGTTTAAAGCTACACAGTTTTGTCTACAGGACCAGTAAAAACTAGTGTATCCTAGGAGATGCTCTGAAACCTCAGATTCCCAGCTGGCCTTGCTCCAGGGAACAAATGCCTTTGTGCAGCAAGTTTTATGTATTAGTTTTCTCCTCCTAAATTTTCTCCCTCCTTCTCTGAAAGATTAACACTAGGGACGATGTGGGGCAGAACTGATCCTGAACTGGAGCCATTTATAGTAAGCTTCAGACCAAAGCCATTTTTCTGAACTGGAGTAATTAACAGAAATATTCGTAAATCCTTAACTACAGAGAAATAAAATATTTTTTCAGTAAATATATGTAAAAAGGCATATTAAAAAAATTCAAGAAAAATTACAAAGGTAAATTGTAAAACCTACATATTAATATTCTCCAATTCTTTTTACAAGAACAAAGCCTTTTTAGAATAAAAAAGTTTGAGGTCATCCAAGCACTGTGTTTATTTCCAGAAACAATACTGATCACAAAGCATGCTCTGTACATGTACAACTAAGTTATTTAAAGTCGCACAGGAGTTGTTACTCAGCCTGTAAATTATGTGAAAAAAACTCAAATCAACGCCAAAAAAAAAAGTAATGAGTTTACAGCAGCAAGTCTGTATTCATAATTCTTAGAATTACTTACCTCTTCACCAGGATAAATGCCATGTCTTATTCCTGTTCGTCGGGCTTTAGCACTGCACTTGCACAAAGGTCCATCATTCATCTGTCAAAAACAAAATAGGATTCTGTTTTTACTGAAAAATGGTTTTGGAAAAGTATGTTGGTTTTAAGGCCTGGAGTGCTGATGCTTCTAAAAGCCTGTCATGCTTAGATTAAGTGGATGTTCTTAAGCCAACAAAACTGAAAACAGTAAAGACCAATGCAAGAAAACTGCACAATAGCATTAGAACCTCATCACTGTTTCAGAAGCACAAGATGCAGAAACACTTCCAGCAGAATTCTACCACTCTACGATGACATATGTCTTTTCCATTTCTTATACATACAAACAGCACACTGTCTGCCCAAAATGAAATTCAGGCTCCTAACACACACATGCAAATATTGACGTGCCAAAATCTCCATGTTTAATCAGTTCCACTAAGTTCACCAACTGAAATCCTGTCCCTGACTAACCCCTCTGTCACATGGCAAGGCTATAACCTGAAGTATGCAAAGCAGACCATTTAAAGGTTTTACTTGGCACTTTAAAGAACCAGTGGGAACACTTCAAATCCATCCTGTGAAAATATCAGTAAGAAAAGAGGAAAGGAGAAAAAACATCCACTTCAGTGGATATTGTGTATGGGTGCATCAAGCAGCTACACCAAAAAGAGACAGTGCATCTGGTATAAAGCTAGTCTTTTCATTTTTATGACCAAGTTCAATGCAGACTATCAATTACTGCAATACCCTAAAGCTTTCTGATCTTAACATCATGCCCATTGCAGAAATCTAACCAAAAACTACTCAGAGTCAAACCAGAGACACAAATTAGGTTCCCAACCCCAGGCTTTAATGGAGCTTTTCAAAGTTTGAATCTGAGAACTGAAACATTTTTTTAAGACTTAAAAATCCCAACCACCTTGTAATGCAATACAAAAACCAACAAAACTTTCCATGCTATTATAAGCAGCCTAAACATGTAAACAGCAGCCGTGATAGGACTAAATAGCACCATCACACAAAATATATAATGTGAAGATACCTCAGGAAGAGCCACCAAACTGCTGTTAATGTAGTCTTTAGCTGGGAGAGGGACGCAAATTTTTTTTGTTCTGATGTCAATTCTCTGAGTATTCATCTCAGTTTAATTTCTTCAGACTGGCACAATGCATATGTGCAAATGAACCTAAGTAGGGGACTTCCCCTTTTGGAAATTAGCCGTGCAATCTTCAACAGAATGACAAGACAGCTTTTTCCCCACACATTTTTGTTCCACACTCCGAGACCCTTGTGGAAAGTACAGGCTCAATGAAACTGAATCATGCTTACAGGTAAAAGCACAGTTCCTTGCCAGCTTATACAGCCACAAAACAGAACAGAGCTTAAAAATGCATCAATACAAATTACCCATCTGTCCTCCCAAAATAAAGGCCTACTAAGGCTATTAAAATAATAATCACTTATTTTTTAAAATCTCATCGTTCATTCTTAGAACTGTTCAGCACTAACACTGCCTCTGTTACATTAAATGCACAGATCGAAACTGAGAGAGATGTGAAGTACCTGTAAAGCCCAGGACTTGAGAAACAAGTCAGACAGATATGTATCTTTTCCCTAATGACACCACTCATGGAAAAAAATGCAGAAGAGCAGTCAAAATGATGCTGAAAGATCACAATTTTACACAGGCAATGCCTTTAACTTTCTCTGACTGACAGGCAACACAAGCGGATAACACCTGTAAAGAGAAGGCCTCTGTGGTGGCATCAGGTTTTATTCTCTGGCAACTGCCAGCACTGCTGGAGATTATCCAAAGAAAGAAACACACTGCGCAGATTCAAAGGTTGGGAAGATCCATCCTAAAAATCTAGTTCCATGTCAGACAATGTACATGTACATACCAGTGTGCACAGCAATCATTCCTGTTTTATGTAGTGATAGAATGCATTTTGGCATACCAGATAAATACCTTGGGAAACTTGACATGTTTTCAAATTAAAATCTACTCAACACTGACAAGCTCACCACGATCTGATTTCAGCCCCTTGAAGAAAGACAAAGAGTCAGACTCAAGAAAGCCTTTTGGGAAAGGAAGTTTTTCAGGCAAGTTTTTCAGCAGGAAACTCATAAGCCACACATTCCTGAATCTATTCATCCTACAGTTACTTACTTCTTTTTATTTAGCTAATATGCTGGCCTAGAACATTACTTTGAAGTGTGCCCAAGAGCGACACAATTTTTTCCGTTAAATATCTAAACAGCTTGCTAATTTTGTTTTCCATACAAATAAAAGCAGCTGGCTATGCTCAGTCAAATTATTTTATTCTTTTTTAAACTAGAAGCATAAATATGAGTTTGTAGTAGAATATTCAACAGACCTTTGAATTACCACAGTGGCAGTAAGCTTTGCAGTATCTCTTCACATTATGATTTGTTGCATGCTGAACTCATGTATCACACAAAGTCCCAGAAAAATAAATTTACTGAGGTGCCATTTGATAATGAGTTAGACTAGACTGTAAAACATTTAAGTAAGAAAATGAAGATGGCAAATTTGCAAACAAAAACTAGTCTTCTGTGCAATGTATACATTCAAAACAACACTTCACGAGCTTAGCAATTATGTTTAATGGCAACTATAATCTCCATGCAATTACAAAAGAACCATTAGACAAGAAATTAGGAGCATTAACTGCATATTTAAAAATTATTTATCATTATGAGCTGAGACCATTTATGTGAAAAATTTGTAAAGGAGGTAAACATGTTACCTTTCCTCCATCCCAGAATTGATCTGTGTACCTTTATCTCAGGGCTAAGACGACAGCATTAGTACACTGTCAGCAAATCAGGTTTTATTAATGCTGTCAGACAAAATTCCAGCTGAATAATCCCCAGGGTTCACGAGCTGGAACCACACTCTTGAAATCAAAAGTTAAGATGAGAAAGGAAAGGGAAAGGTGGGTAAAAAAAATCCACATTGAAATAGATGTCACTCGGCGTGTTTGACAACAATGCAGAATTTTTGGTCTACCGGGGAGAGTGACTTTCAGACACGCAGTATTTTTTCCTCTCACCGTACCTACCTGTCCTGGATCATTGTACCAGAGTTCTTCATGGAGACGATCAGGGTGTGCTTTTTTACGCTTGATTTCTGCAATGACGTCAAAAACATCTGAATCTGAACTGCTAGAGCAGCTGCTGTCATCTTCAGAGTCACAGTCTGAGTCACTGGAGCTCTCTGATTCACAAAGGAAAAATAAATTCAGCTGAAAAACACTTCCATACACTCTCTTCTCCAATAGCAATCCATTCTCTAACATGACATAGTTAACTGTGGCATACTGAAAGTTACTGAAGTTGTGCATGACATTCACAATAACAAAAAGAGGGACAGAAACTGTATTTTTAATTAAAAATGACAGGAAATGCTATGGATATTAAATGCCTATAACAGCTGCATCCGTTAGCATGCAAGAGAGATTGCTGTTTGGCTGTCCAGGAGCACCGCTAATCAGTTGTAGAACAATTTGAGTTATCTGGCATCAAAGATTTCCTGTCTGCAGCAGGACATTGTTTATTTAAGAGTTTTGAAGCAGCACATATCTGTAAAATTATAGAACATGTACTGTTTGACTCATTTTTAAAAATCAATTTCTAATAAATACATTAGCACATATTAGAAACCACAGACAAGAAGAAAACCAGGCACTACTAGCTGAATTAATCCAGTCCTATGTTTTTTAGAAGACTTGTTCTTTGAGTTTTACTCCTTACTTTTTCTTAAAAAATCAGTTTTCTTTGTATTACATGAAACAGTTTTTCTGATATGTCAGAGGGGAGAGCAATGCTAAAGGAAAAAAAAGAACTGAACATGGTCTTAGACTTATTAAAATGTCTCCTTTGTGGTGTTGTCAAAGAAATGTTAGTAAGTGTCTGGACTTCATTAAAAAAAAACCAAACAACCCAAACACACACAAAAACCACAGGGCCTAATCTCACATATCTCTAACCTCCTGTGGTACTTTACAAGGGACTCCCTATCTTATGCATGTAATATCATTCATTTTCACTGACCCCCTCAGCTACAATTTAAATAAATGTCTTCATAGCCAAAACATACGCCACGATGCAATTAAGGTTTATTGCTCTTGGAAGGGCAGATGTAACATTTCTTCCATTTCTAAATTTTTACTTAAGAGAAAACATATTACTGCGCTGCCAGTGCTTTGAACCTGTGAAACTATGGTTTAAAATATGTGGTTTTATTGGTGATTCTCCTTAGTTAAAAGAGAAGGAGAGATAAAATGAGTATTACTAGCAAAACTTCTCCTTTATTTTTTTGATGAAGATGTATTTTTATACAGTCCATAACTCAGCATTAGGTACTACTAAAATACATCTTGGGACATAAGGTTTACACAGGTCATATATGTCCAGCTGAAGTAAAGTTTTGTCTAGATGTGCATATACATATTCCTACAAATATTCAAACACCCAAGTTTTAAAAGTTCTAATAAATTTTAACCAATTGTGTAAGTCTAATTGCAGGTGCAAAATGTCTGGGACCTGTGAAAATAAGCTGGAGTTCCAAAAGTTCTGCGATGACTTTTCAGACTTCATGTATTCAAACCAACCTTTCATGATCTAGAAGTGCTCTTGGAATGCATTGCTATCTCACTACAATACACGATTACTGCTAACACAAGGCAGAACAGAGACAGCATTAACTTAAGTACAAAATAAGACAAACTATTAAGACACTACATGAGCACGGCTGTAGGAGAAGCTGGCACATGCACCGTATCAGCCCAGGGGACTGATGCAGACACAGAGCCTTCAGGTCCTCCAGAACAAGCAACAAAAGAAACAAAGAGAAGTTGCTCTAGGCCCTATCATATTTTAGCCTGGAGCAGCAAAAGAACTCTTTCTGCAGAGATCTGAGGAAGTAAAGCTTTACACAGGTATGTTGAATGTAGTTTTGTCCTTGCTTCACCCACATGAAAAAATACCTCCTGAAAAACCCTACAGTTGACTTCGCTAGCGATTCTTGAGTGAATTTAAATATGTGCAAATCTGCTGTTCAAAAACCATGAAGTGTTTCCTTTACAAAAGTGAATTCACATTTTATTTAATCTGTTTGTTTTTTCTTTCATCTTTATTGTATCTTGTTATACTACCAGCATGTAGCTGATATGTCATCATATACCTGTATTTCAACTTCAGAATTTTTGATAGATGATTTTTAAAAAGCTACTAAGCTCAGACATGAGTCTGAAGCAGTTCAACAGGCAAACGTGAAATGCCAGTTAAAAAGCAAGCCCAATAGGGTATCTAAATTAATGTGATATGCCTAAGAATTTCAAGAACTAATGCAGCTGACTGAAAAACATACTCTGAAACACTGAAATGCTTGAGTATGAAATGAACGCTAAAAATTCTCACAACGCAAAATAAAGTCAGTGAAAGGAATGTTTCTTAAGTAGACAAACTGCTATCAAAAAGTATGCCGTTAATTCAACCAGTATTTCCCCAATAACCGATACAGCTAGCAGACTTCCTTCACTGCAAGAAGATACATGTATGGTGCATGACAATGCAGATAAACTATGTTTTGAAAACTGATGCTTCTGCATAAGATCATAGTAAGCAGAGTCACACAGCCGAAATACAGTCCAGAAGAAAGATGAACTCTGTGCCATAAAAAGCCATGTGAGTTTATCACTACTACTCTTGCTTCGTTTTTAGAAATATAGGCCAAGGAGCTCCTCAAAGCCTACTGTGTGCCATGCTTTGGCCATCTGATCACGCCTAGGGTGTTTTCAAGCCATGGAAAAGACTTTAGCATAAGGCAGTGCTGGATACTCTCCATTTTCCCTTAGACATTCTGAGTAAAGAATCTAGCTCTACTTCAGTCAAAAGCAACAGCTGAACTCCCATGGATATGCAACACAAAGGAAGGATGTAAAAAACACAGATTAACCTACCAACATTATTAAATACACACAGCTGCCAAAACCAGGTTAATTACAGATTATTCCAATTCAGAGCTTTGTCATCATTTCTGCCTACCTAAATCTTCATCCAGCTTGGTCTTTGGTGGCTCCCACGGTGGCCTGGCTGCTTTGGCCTTTGCCTGTCGCTTTCCTAACTCCTCGTCAAACTTTTCATATAGATCTCGGAGCTTGCTTGTTCCTACCACAGTAGAGTCCCCCTGTTAATTAAAAAACAGAACAACAGAAGACAGTGTTGAAATAGGACATGAACGCAACATGTACCAGTGTTTCACAATGAAAAGCAAGAGGAAGGAAAAACAGATCTGTATAGCATGGAAATACTTGTTAAGGCTTTGGGATACCATTACATTGCTCCACCAGGTGCACCAGCAGAGAAATTACTTCATTTGCTGGTGCGCTATCCTCAAACCTTTAGCCTAATGAAGCAGAACTATGGCTAAGCATTGATTTTTAACAGGTTTAGATGAAAAAGGAAACCTGTGAAAGTATTTTGCAATTAAAAAGAATTTTATCACATGCAAACACATAACCCAGCTCATTCTGTCATTCTCCAAAAAAATCCCACAACTAACCACGACCACAAAACCCCCACAAAAACAGCCAGAAACCTTCCAGGTCTTCTATCACTACTCCACCAGCAAGCGCTATTGTCAAGCACAAAGAAACCTGACATCCTGCTTCTGTACAAAATTTCTCCAAGGTTGTGGGAACGTATGGTGCTTGAGGCATCTTTGCTTTAATAGAGCTATAATGGAAGAAAACCCACCCTTCCCTCCTGGAGACAAAAAAAAAAAAAAAAAAAGTACCCCTCTTCCATGCACCACTAATCTGAATGCAAAGAGTCAGAATAAACTGGTGAAAATAACAGAATACCACCAACAAATAATGCACTTAAGAGTGAAAAGACGGAGATGTTGGGAGAAGGATTAAATGACACAGAACATGATCCTGCTGAAGAGTTCACATTAATCAAGTAATCAAATAAAGGACAGTGTACAGCGATTTAGTAATGCAACAGTACAGTAACACAGAGTTCTCTCACAAACATACCACTTGATCCATAGGGTCATTTGAATAATAGCTTTCAGAATGGGTACAGCGAACCCAGACTGGCTTAAGTAATTCCTCATCTTCCTCTTCATTTTTTTCAGATGCATTCTCCTCTGATTCTTTGTCTTTGATAACAGTATAATTTTTCTCTTTGCTGGAGCCCTGGTTCTCAGACCACCTTTCTCTGTCCTCCTCCCATCGAGGTCTCTTTCTCTCCCTGCTTGGAGACCGGCTTAGAGGGAGAAAGCAAACAAAAGCAATTCTCTATTATTTTAACAATGGCAGTTTTATAATGAAAAACAAATAGTTTTCTTCAGATCAGGACATCATTCTACTATACATTACAGCAAAAATCAATTGCCTCTTCCTGCTTTTAACTTGCACCATAAAGAGTAAGTGCATGCATCACTGTGTAAGTGTGACCTACTAGAAAAAACTACTTAAGATTGAAAGTGCGTTTTTATTTTAAACTTTATTCAAGAATAAAAAAATACATGCTATTTTAGGATAAAATTCCTGCTTGTATTCTAGGTGATTTTAGTTTTAGATGTGCCAAAGTTGGAAACATCACTAAAACCTAAAAGTCATGTCACTCACAACTACAAGTTACAATATGAAGAAGTTTTAATACATAGATAATAAAAACTATTTGCATGAGAAAATAATTAGGGGTTCATTAAAAGGATTATACAGAAGCCAAACTGCTTGTGTTGCTCTAACTCTGGCACACCTTTGAACACCACAACCTGTGATATTCCCTATGTATTTCAAGAGCAATGCCTTCAAAAGCTTAATGCAGGAAAACTACTTTTTCTTTTTTTTTTATCTCATCTGCCTACAAAGCCAATAATGTTGCGTTGATTTCAACTATCCAAGATTCAGAAGGAAAGGGGCATCAATATAAAAAAGCCTCCTAAAAGATGACCTAAACATAGAATGACTTTAAATAATCTTGGCACTTTACAGACTGGAAGCAGATGTAGGAGGAAGTCTTTAGAACACAACAGTGAAGCCCTCTCTCCAGAGATTAATCCTATGTCTAACTCTACAAGGTCTTGAGATAGCTGATGTTTGCATGTATAAACAGATTGTTATAAATTTAAGACACATTTTCTCTGTGTTTCAAACCAGGCATATATGCAGATCTCCGTACATAAAACTCACGTGGATGCACAGAGCCTCAAACACACAAGAGGCTGAAGGTGACTTTCCTTACCTTCCTGCTCTCTTGTAATCTTTTTTGTAGGATCTGTCGGGTGATGGTGATCTTCTGCTGTCACGGTGCCTATGCCTCTCCCTCTCCCGCTCCCTTGGAGAGTTCAAAAGATAAGTTAAATGAGAAATCTGGCATTTCATATGTTCCACACCTGAAAGGAGCACAGAAGCAAGCTAAAATCATGTTATGCAAAACAACATACATGTGCTGACTGCTAAGAACCCTGATATTCTCAACGCAGACCTTCAAGAAATTTGTAAGAGGGAGTTCACCTATCTCCTCCACCTTTGTCATATCAATCTCAATATAATGGTTAATTCATACCATACAGAGGTAACTTCTATAAACTCACCACAGGACTTGTTACCATTCTTCCTCTTCTCCTGTTACAAATGGCAAAGGGTAATATTACCGTATCTTTAACCACTCGTAATGCCTCAAGGATAGGAAAGAAAACCTACTGCACGCACAATAGCTTTGTAAGCACAGCAGTCATTCAAGTATTTCAGGCAATCCCTCTCTTCCTGACAGCCACTTCAAGCATGCACAAAAAACCGACAGACACAGAAAACCTGCATCATGCTGAAACTATGAATCTCATCTACAATACTCAACTTGCATACATACATAAAGAACTTGACCAGCCAAACATATTTCTGGGGCAAAATAACTTTAAATTAACTGAAGGCTTAGAGAAGAGTGGCTGGAAAGCTGCCCAGCAGAGGACCTAGTAGTGGTGGTTGACATCCAGCTGAACATGAGCCAACAGCGTACCCAGGTGGCCAAAAAGGCCAACAGCATCCTGGCTTGTATCAGAAACAGCCTGGCCAGCAGGACCATGGAAGTGACCATCCCTACATACGCAGCTGCATGGTTTAACAGCCAGCAACTAAGCACCACGCAGCCACTTGCTAACTCCCTCTCAGTAGGACAGGCGAGAGAATCAGTAGAGTAGAAGTAAGAAAATCCACGAATTGAGATAAAAACAATTTAATCAGAAAAGGATGAAAATAATAATGATTATACAAATAATGCTGATAATCATAACAGAATTAAAATCTACAAAACAAGTGACGCACAATGCAACTTTCCACTGCTTGCCGACCGATGCCCAGCCAGTTCCTAAGCTGCAGCCCCCAACCAGTTTATATACAGAGCGTGATGTCCTATGGCATGGAATACCCCTTTGGCCAGTTTGGGTCAGCTGCCTTGGCTGCGTCCTCCCAACTTCTTATGCCCCTTCAGCCTTCTCACTAGTAGGGCCTAAGAAACTGAAAAGTCCTTGACTTGGTATAAACGCTACTTAACACACTGATGTTTTTATTCATTGCTATCAAAGTTATTCCCATACTAAATCCAAAATACAGCACTGTACCAGTCGCTAGGCAGAAAGTTAACTCTATCCCTGCTAAAACCAGGACATCGACACTGGTGAAGTTGCACCTCAAATACTGTGTTCAGTTTTGGGTCCCTCACTATACAAAAGACACTAAGCTGCTGGAGGGCATCCAAAGAACAAAGCCGGTGAAGGGTGTAGAGACCAAGTCTTAGGAGGAATGGCTGAGGGAACTGGGGCTGTTTGATCTGGAGAAAAGGAGGCTCAGGGGACACCTTATTGCTCTCTACAACTACCTGAAAGGAGGTTGTAGCAAAGTGGGTGTTGGTCTGTTCTCCCAAGTAACAAGTGACAGGACAAGAGAAACAGCCTCAAGTTGTGCCAGGCAATGTTTAGATTGGACATTAGGAAAAGTTTATTCACTGAAACATTATCGAGCACTGGAATCAGCTGCCCAGGGAAGTGATTAAGGCACCATCCCTGAAGGTACTTAAAAGACATGTAGATGTGGTGCTTAGGGATGCGGTTTAATGGTGGAGTTGGTAGTGCTAGGTTAACAGTGGGACTCAATCTTAAGGGTCTTTTCCAATCTAAATGATTCTCTGAAATTACTGTATACATGAGGCAGCAAAGATCACACAGGCAGCTTTCATATTATCATTTGTGTATCTGTCAAGTCTCCTAGTAAATGAGTCTGCTAGTACACAGGGAATTATAAATACATGCCTCAGGTGGTTTGGTGGGCTAAAAGAATGAATAAAGATTATTTATGAACATATATAGGTATGTTTCCACGTGCATAACTATAAACAGAATGCAAATTTACAAAGCATAGAATTCATATAAATTATCTATTGTTCTTCCCCATACCTGTTCGTCTTTCTCTGTGCCTTGCTCAAGCACGGATTTCTGTCTTTGGAGAGAACATATTCTACACCATCTGATCTGCTTGAGATGGATGCTGTGCAAAAAACACACTAAGGCCAGCAAACAGTTCTCTTTAAAATAAGCAGCTACACTGTCAAGTAGACCTGGAAGCTGTCGGACTCAGACAGTAATGCACAAATGTTTGAGAAAGAAGCTGCTTAAAATATACATTTTCAAAACTTGAAACTGAACTTCAAAATATAAAGAATAAATTATTAAATTATGTGGCAACTATTTGAGTCACCTACAAAGGGCAGAAAATTCCACAAGCGCTCATCATACAGAAAAGGCCAGTGTATTAATGCCAGCTGCATTCAGTTTTAGCAAAATTCTTTTATGGAAATCAAAGTAAACTGACTGAATGTGAGGTCTGGGTTGTTGTGGTGTTTTTCTTTTTTTAAATACAGCTGCCTGACATTCTGCAATTAAATCTCTGCATATCTAAATCAAAGTGGCTTCATGTCCACAGGCACTACATGTAAATTCATGTCCCACACATGACATGAGAAAGCTCAGAGCTTCTAAAATTAAGAGCACATGATCCAGGCACCCTGATAAATCCTTAAGTATTTAACTTTCCAGTATCTCTTTGAATATTGACCTAGGCATAAAAAAAGCCACCAAGAAAGCAAAACTAAGACATCTGAAAGATTTAACTGATGATGGTTTGCTCTAGAACACCATGTAGCAAATCGCATCAGGTCAGCTCGTAACTTGCAAACTGTTTGTGCCTATGAAGCAGACGGACAGAAACTTCACGATGCACCCAAAAATAAGCAGTCCACGCTCATCCATCTGAATTATGTCAACACAGCCTACAACTTGCCTATTTCTTTTAACTGGTGTATGCTAATTTTCACCTCAGTCCTCTTGACATTACAGGCTGGCTTGCCAAGGTTTTCATCCTGGAGAGGATCACACAGGCAGTTCTAAGCACCCACTGGGAGGTCTCTCAAAGCCTGCACATCTGCACTGGTCTCCCATGAGGATGGAAACACAGCAGTACAAAGAACTAGTGAAAAGCACATTGCAGTGAACACCTCACTGCGGCTATTAGATATATGCACCTATAAAAGTATAAGCCCTGCCCCCCCCCAAGTGCTGGTTCTCTACAGAATACAAAGGTTACTCAAAGTAAGACTGAATTCAAGTAACGCCTAGAACCCTAATTCTGGTAACTAAATCTTGAAATTTGAAGTGTTGGGACTTAACTGTTTGCAAGGCTCAACTCTGAGCAGTCCTTTGCACAAAGTTGTGCCAACTCTACTTTCATGCCACATGTGCCTAAGTTTTACAGTAAACACCCATGACAGTAGAGCACTACTCAGCAATCCACTGTTTTTAAAGAGCTTCTTTGCTTCTGGCTATGTCCATGGACAAGGGCAAAAAGTCTGACAGCTCACAAAGGTGAGGCAAAAGCAGTGTACCTGAAAGATGTCAAAACAGTAGCTCTTTCCAGACCTCAGTATTAGCTACCTCCCAGGCTAGAGGGGAAAAAAACAAGGATGAGGAAAGAACATTGATGCAAACAAATACTATGGGATAATGATGACAGCTCTCCCTCTGCAGGCAGAAAAAACCTCAAGTTACCTGTTACGCTCATAACTTCTGTGGTGAGGCGATATCCTTCCTCTGTCATAATCTGTCCGGTGCCGACTGCTTTCCTGCCTCCTCCTATCTGGGCTCCGGCCTCGATCCCGACGATCCCCATGGTTAGTGGACCGATGCCTGTCACTGTGGATGTGACTGTGTTCACGATGTCGGTGCTCGTCATAGTGCTTGCTCCTGTCCGGAGATCGTCGGTCACTTTGCGACTTCTCTCCCTGGTACTGACTGGTGTGGCGAAAATGGCTGCTGCCACCACTGCTGTTGGTAGCGCTGCTCTGAAAGGAGCCAGAGTTGTGCTGATAGCTATTGAAGTTAGGCGGTGGGAACGACTGCTGGGAATACCCTGCGGAGTACACAGGCTGGTAGTTGACTTGCTGTGGTATGACTGGTGGTGGGGGAGGATGTGGTACTGTGGGAGGAGGCATCATGTAAGGAAAGGTGCTTTGTCCAGCAGGAGCTCCTGGCACAGGAGTGTTGCTAGGATTTGGTACTGGTGGAGGAGCGGGAGGGAAGCATGGAGGCACTGGGAAGCTCTGCCTCATCTGGTGGTTTGGAAATGGTGGCCTCATGGGACACTGGCTGATGGGATTTTGCGTGGAAGGGGGCACTGGAGGAGGATAGGGCACAAAGTCTGGCCTGGGAGGCATGTAGCCAGTGGCTGGAGGATTTGAATATGTTGTTGGAGGGGCAGTTTGCTGGTCATACTGGTATTGTACAGAGGGCTGTTGTGGGTGAAGCTGCCGTAGGTTCTGAGGGCGGTAAGCCTGTGTTGAAGTTCTTGCTCCTGGTCCTCCCTGACCACGGGGACATCCTCGCCCAGAATGGAAAGACATGGCTCACCTTTAATGAGGAAAATAAAAGTCCATTGTAGGATGTCCAAAATGCATTTGCAGGTACTCCCAAAGCTCCGAAAGTACAGTTTCTGCAGAAAGGGTAAAGGATGTCCACTGACTTTCACTGGGAGCTTTGTGCTCCTCGGGCCCTAGAACCCAAACTAGACCATGCTCTCTGACTTAGGGCAATGTTAATTTCAACAACTAGCCAACGACAACTAGCCAAGGATATAAGCACCTCTACCTGTACTCACCAGACACTTTGATACAGAGCTTTCACATACCCCACACCAAAGAAACCACTCACTTTAACAACTGCAGTTGTCATCCAAAGTCCCACAATGAGGAGTCCTTTCTAGAAGATTATTCTAAACATCAAGTTACCTGGTCCAACAACTTATGTAAGTTTCAAATTATATAGTAGCCATTTACACTCACAACTGAGACCTCAATTTAGCGAAGGACTGAATTCACCAGATACTTCAAAGTATTTTAAGTTAGATTAGTGTATTTTTGTGGAATTAGTCTTACAGGTCACAGAAAAAAAATATTATGTAGTCTGTGCTGTTACTCCAATTTCATTGAAATAAATGGTCGTTGCTGTGTTCCGTCCCCCCCCCAAAAAATATCCCTCTGCTGCCTGCTTGGCCCTGTTACCTTTCCAGCAATTGCCACTGCCTCAAGCAGGCTTACACCTCGCTCAAAACTATTCACATATTTAATGTATTACATTAATCTTTATAAATGAAAAACACTATGTTTCATTAAAGTTAATTCTTTAATTACAATGTTAAGTTTCAAAAACCAGAAGAAAGGAAGAAACCATTTAAAATAAAATAAAAAAATAATTTTGATGTCTTGGCTGGAATGGACGGAGAGAAAAAAGTAAATATTTAAGCAGTCAAAGTAGTAAAATACATAGTCTTCCATAAGGGGGAGGGAGAAAGACACACGCATAATTGGAAAGATCACCAGATAAAGAAAACAAAGCCCCTCATTTACTGAGGCTTTGCTGATGCTGAAGTGCACACACAGAATATTCTCCCAGCTGCAACCAACACAACATGGCCAGCCTAGACTGCTCAGAGCACTACTTTCAGCTGCATTCTGGTGCCAGCGCTGCAAAAGACATAGCTTGCCAAGTTGACATAGTTGACAACTTCTGGTGAATGAGAGGGAGAAAGGAAAAGACATGAAGAGGGAAAGGACTGACATCAAGGAGGAGGAACCAAGGGGACCCCAAAGTCTCTACTTGTGCACTCAAGGCTTAGTGGAAGCCACAGGAATCTGTGACAGTGGCATTCATTCCCTCTCCAAAACAACCAACAGACCAAGTGAGAATCCCGCATTTTTAGGAGATCTACTTGTTCCTTCCTGTCAGCCTGTGCCTGCTCATTACCCTCCAACCTCGTAAAAGCCCTCAAAAAGAAAAGGATCTGGGGGGGGGCGGGAGACGACGGACAGAATGGGACAACACGGCCCCATTATTTTGGCTAGCAATAGTGCAACATTTTGTCATTATAATTCTAATCCACTGGATGGATTTCAGCTGAATCAATTCTGCTTTGGTTCTCCAGTCATGATCATACACAGCTCAGGCTTGTAACAGAAATCTGTTCTATACTGTGCTGTGCTGACATTTACATACGCATTTTATTTAAACTGGCTGCGCTAAACTCTTATTAGCTTAAATTAAAAGTACAGGCCACTGTACCAGGGTGCCTTGCCTTAAAGCACTTTTCCTTTTAACTTGTCACAGCATTCAAACAAAAGGTTTTGTTTATCAGCTCTCTCAAACAGAATCCCAAGACTTCCCCAACGACAGAGCACTGCTCTGGTTCTACCCCCTCAACTTCACTGCTTCCGAATACACAGAATCACAGCTGAAAAAAATACCAAAAGAAATACATGAAGTTATTTTGTACACCCAAATTATTTGAAAGCCCCCTCTGCTGCAAAGTTTGGTCCGATTAAATTTTCATTTAAATTTAAGTTCAAAAACACTGGAAAGGGCAAACTTTTCCCGTCACCCAGAAGACACCCAGAATTTATCGCGCTGACGGAAGCTGTGGCACGCAGAAGTACCAGAGGCTCCTTGGAAAACCACCGAGGAAACTTCTCTCCCTGCAGACACACAGCCGAGAGCAAGGGGGCACCGAGGCCCGGCCTCCTCCCACCGCCCCCCAGCGCTCCGTGCCGCCTCCCGCGGCCGCCGAGGGGCCGGCAGAGAACACAGCGAGGACAAACCCGGCCATGAGCGGCCCCCGCCGCACGGCCCCTCTCCCCACCCGCAGGGTCTCCCCAGCCGCAGCCCGGCGGCCGCGGGAGGAGCTGCCGGCAGGGGCCGCCTGGGCCCCGCCACCCCCCAGCACCGCGGAGCTCGTCAGCACCGGCGCCGCCGCGCCCCCCCCCCAACACACCCCCTCCCCGTGGACCTGCCCCGCCGCCCGCCCTGGCCACAAGCCCCCCGCAGAGAGCCGCGGCACCGCGGGCGGGGCGGAGCGGCCCAAGCGGAGCCCCCGCCCGCTCCGCGCCCCCCAGCAGGCAGCCGGGCACGCCGAGCCC
The DNA here is from genome assembly GCF_015220075.1 of Falco rusticolus. NCBI lineage: Eukaryota > Metazoa > Chordata > Aves > Falconiformes > Falconidae > Falco > Falco rusticolus. Next base: position 88,732,377 of record NC_051189.1, read on the forward strand.
ACCTGGCGCCCCGCCGCCGCGGTTAGCCCGGCCCGCAGCGCCCCGGCTCCGGAAGAGGAAAGCGGTGGGAGGGCGCGCGGCCGGAAGCGCCGCCCGCCGGGAGGGAGGGGCGGGGGCGGGGAGGCCGGGCCGCGCTGCCCTGCTGGGCCTCGCCGCGCCGGGCCCGGAGCCGCCACGGCATGAACGGCGGGGGCCCGGTGGCGGGCAGCGGGGAGCGGCCCCGCCGGGGCTGCCTGCGGGCCTACCCCGCGCTGCCTGTGTGGGTGGTGGAGGACCACCAGGACGTGAGTGTCGGCGCTGGGCGGTGGGGCCGCGCCGCGCGGTGGAACGGGGGGTCCCTCGGGGGCTGCACGGGGAGTAGCTTCGTGGTGCGGGGCTCAGGCCGGTAGGGGGGAGCGGAGGGAGGTGCCCGGTGGGTCGCCGGCGGCCCCGCAGGAGGCAGCGCCCGCCCGCCCCGTAGCCGGGTTCTCCCCCCTCCGGGCGCTCGCTGGGAGCAGCCCTTGTCCCCGCAGCCATGCCCGGACCTTAAACCGCCTCGTCTGGCACTGCTGGAACTTAAATGAAAGCCACTGCCCAGGTGACCTGGATTTCCTTCCCGATTCACTGATTGATTAATGCCATGATCGGATTTTGGCATCTGTTCAAGAAATCATTGCTGACTCTGTTGGTTTGGTTTGGTTTGGTTTTGGCTTCTTTGGGTCGTGATGCTGTAGTAGTTAAAAGGAAGTAACACCTACGCACCTACATTACACTGGTTTTGGAATTAGCTGGGCATTGCTGCAGGACTTGGGAACTCAACCCCACACGGTGTGTGACATGTCGACAGTAAATTTGTAAATGTAAACACATCCTAACAAGCAGATTGACTGTCACTTGATGGAATGTGTTAAATTTGGAACTTGCATTTTTACTTACGTAATTGGAAAAGGGAGCGAGGCAGGAATTGCTTTCGAACTGCTATTTCTGGTTTCTCATGTGGTTTGTTTATAGTAGCATAAGCTGAGGCCTTAGTGCCAAGTAAGCAGATTCTTTACTTACAGATTCTTTGCAAACAGAACATTTTAGTGTAATAAAGTTTATTAAAGAAAATAATGCTCAGGATTTTTAAATTACTAGTTTAATGCAGATCGTTTTTTCTTAGATTCACTGAAATACATGATGCTGTGGTAGCTGGCATTTCATGGTAACCAAGGACTTCGAGTGCCTATGTGCCAGGAATACTGAGATAACGACTTCTGATGATTCCTCTTTGTTTTACTCCCTATATTTCTGTTTTCGGTTAGCTTGAAGTCTATTCATATTAAGTGTACACACTGTGTTTTCAGCATATGTGTGTATATGCATTGGTCTATCTTGCGTAAAGCTTCAATGGCTTTTCATCCCAAAGTGTAAGGACTTCACAGAAACTTTATATAGTTCTTTGCTGACACTGGTGTTCCTCTGGGGCAAGTTGTCACTAGATATGTCATGCATTGATTAATAGTAACAGCTGGTATAAAGGAAATCTTGTTCTTAATCCAAAACGGGAGAACTTGCAAAGGTAGAGATCATAGTCTTTTGTGTTTTCTCCCATCCTCTCCTAGTCTCACAATTTGTAGTAACATTTACCTGAGATGAAACTGTAATTTTAATTGCAAAGGCTGTAGGTTTTTCAGGCAGGCCAGATACTTCCTTTTCCAAAGAAGTAGAAGTCATGGATCAAGGAACCCTCATTATTTTTAATCTTGTTTTATCTAGTGTTTAAGTAGTATAACATATTACTGCATATGTAGCTGGTAAGCTGAGCAGTGTATTCCTAGGCAGATGGAATACAGTCCAAATTTCAGCTGTCAGACATATTTTATGGTTATGCCCATGCAATATGCAGGATTTGTCATTCTTAATCAGTTTTATGCCAAAAAAGTAGCTCAGTTTCTGTTGTATTGTAGAGATGACATGTAATTTTTCTTGCCCAGTCTTTAAATTCCTCGTATAATAGGGCTAGTATAATTCACGATCCTTGTTGGATTTGTTCTGTCAGCTAAGGCAGTTACTGTCCCATAACTGTGAGAGACTTGCAGGTACTGCAGTTCAGTGTAAAAGGTATGAATCAGCCATCAATTTTCTCATTTTAGTACCCTATGTTACTGCATTTTGGGAGTTTGCTACGTGAAAAATTGATGAGTTGCCTTATCTCCTGTTTTGCTCACGTTTGAGTAAAGACCTTCGGTGGGGGATAAGGTTGGAGAGCTGAGAAAGGTAGTCTACTGCAGCCACTAAGTCCTGTAGAGATTAGGAATTAAGCCCTTTTTTCAAGGGGGATAGGTTTAAAGATCAGCTAAAGTTTAAATCATGGTGGCGTGTCAATTTTCACTTTGTATCATTTAACTTACAAAGCACAATTAATGAAATGTTTTTATCTCCATGCATCGTGAGGAAGCTTTGTAGCATGGAAAAGGCAATGCAGGGACAATGTTCTGCAGAAGAGGAAAGGCATTTCTGGGGTTCAGTTGTAAATTAAAAAATAAGGATTGAGTTGAATGGTTAGTGAGAAGAGCTACTGCAAACAAAACTGCCTATAAAGAAAGAAGGGAGCAAAGCTGTGATTCTTCAGCAGCTCCTTGGGTGGAACACTTGGACTCAAATGATTACGGTACAGTCTTGCCACAAGTTGTTTCTCCTCTCTTGTTTTCTGTCTTGTCCTCTCAAACCCAAATTCTAAAGGAATAGGAGTGGGACTAGTGTTTTTGGCTGTTAAAGCCATTGCATTTTTCAGCCCACTAGTTATAATCAAAATGTTTCTATTCATGTTGGTTTAGGTGCTGCCTTTCATCTATCGTGCCATTGGTTCAAAGCACCTTCCTGCCAGTAATATCAGCTTTGTTCATCTTGATTCCCACCCAGACCTTCTTATTCCTGTGAATATGCCTGCAGACACCGTATTTGACAAAGAGGCTCTTTTCAGGTAAGTCCTGGGTACTGCATCAGAATACTTTCACGTCCACTTCTTGTTGCCTGTGATTTACAGTGAGTATTGGTATGACTGCACAGGCAGCGTGAACAAAAGTGTCAGGTTCAAGTTGTATCTTGAAGTGAAAACAATTTTGATGAAAACTTTATTTTTTTGAATGGAAAAAGTTATGTGTGTGTTTTATGTGGCATAAACATTTGTCCATTCATATTAAGCAATTTAAGATCTATGAGTTTCCTTTAGTTGTTCAGTAGTATATAATGGTATTAGCCCAAGTAGTTTCTCAGGGTAACAGGAGAGCACTCTGAGTGTATGCTTTGTCTGAAGAGTTGTAGTTTTGAAACAGCCTTTCTCTCCTCACACTGCAAAATTGACTTTGAAATTGAAATAACATGTCCTGTGCTGACATGGTAAATATGTGAAGTTGAACAAGATTTTCTTATTAAGATCATTAAGACCAGTATTTTCCCCCAACTACTTTGGTAACCAGCCACAACGTGATCTTTGCTATTGTTTTGCTCTTCCTGTTTTAAAATAAATATTGATTGCTTCAGTATTATGGTGATTTACAGCAGTGACAAGCTGATGCAATTGTTTTGTAAGTACTTGAGTCGTCATACCCATAGTCAATATTTTGTTCTCTTTGTTGGGTGAATAAGAAGTTTTGTGGGCTATATTGTACACCTACAAAAAATAGCGTGTTGAAAGATGCTAGTCAGCAGATGCTGATTGACTCAGTTTAATTACTGAGATTCTATTTAAAATCTGCTTAGAACAGTTTACAGTAAAATACCCTCATGTGGTCAGTCTGAAGTGATTTAGAGTAGTGTTCATGCTCCTTGCATTTTCCTTTGATGTATCAAGAGAAAAAGGACAACAAATCCATGGAGTTTGTAATCAAAGTGCTGTGCTAAGACTCTATAATCTTAACTTTTAAAAATCTACTGTAAACATATTTGATCTCTCTTATGAATAAAGATCTCCCTCTTTTTCTTTCTTTGATGGTGTGACCCTTACACAGAGTATAATTTCAGATGATTTGTGTGGGAGCTTTCAAGATATCAAAGATATTTGTGGTGTTCTTGACCATGTTTTTCTTACGGAGAAAGTAACAGTGTTATCTCCTGCGTTATCTCCTGCCATTCTCCATTCGTTACAGTGAATTAAGTATTGAGAACTGGATTATGCCTGCTGTTTATGCTGGTCATATTTCTCAAGTAGTATGGCTTCACCCACCCTGGGCTCAACAGATCTCGGAAGGAAAACATAATTTTTTAATTGGGAAAGACATGTCAACAACTACAATCAGGTAAATTGTCTGATCTCTAATACTAGTAATATAAAAGCTATCTCTGTAGCTTTTCATAGTCCTTTTTTTGTATTCTTGGATAAGATGAAAATTTAATTTGTATTTGTGATTTCCTTAGGACCTAATGTGGCTATTTGTATGAATGGGCACAGTGGAAACTGTGCCTTTTTTTTTTTTTTTTTTTCCCAGACAATTCTAGCTATTCACATTTCACTTCAATTACCCAGGTTTTAAACTAGTTCTCCTCATTAAAGTAAAAAAAAAAATATCTCAGAAAGCAGTCTTTTTAACAGAGGATTTGGGTAACGGAGGGCAGCAATTAGATCCTCCTCAGCCTTCCCTTACCGGGACGGAACAAGCCAAGTTACCTCAGCTTCCCCTTGTTCATCATGTGCTCCAGCCCTCTAATCACCTTAGTGGCCCTCTGTTAGATCTTCAGTTTATTGACATCTGTCTTGTACTGGGGGCCCAGGCCTGGGCAAATTATTTCAAATGTGACCTCACTGGTGCTGAATAAGAGAAGAAATCTTTCCTTGACATTTTGGCTATGCTTTTGCTAACACAGTGACATTTTTTGATTAGTCTTCATCACTGCAGGGGTGCACTGCTCAGCTGCTTTCTGCTGGAACTACCAGTTCCTGCTCTACAGGTCCTTGCTTGTCTGGGCTAACCCTGTACCGCTGCATGGGGTTAGTCTGTCCCAAGTGCAGGACCTTGTATTCATCTTAATTTAACTTAACGATTCCTGTAGGCTGTTCCTCTAGTCTGCCTGGGTCATTCATGAGGCCAACCCTGCCTTCTAGTATATCAGCAACTCCCCTAGCTTCAGTGCTGCCTGTAAACTTTATAAGAGTGCATTGCTGAAGGTATTAACGAAGATGTCAAAACAGTAAGAGTCCCTGAGGAATGCTGCCTATAACTGGCTGTCAGTGAGACTTCAAACTATTGATCGCCACCACGGTACTGTTGGTCCAGCCAGTTTTTCACCCACCTTGTGCTGCACCCAGTGAGTACATATCAAAGATTATATACATATGATCATATGATAATAGATAGTAGATATTTTTAACGTCAGGGAAGCCTAATTTTTCAACTTTATCAGTAGTGCATCCATTATTTTCTCTACCAGTTAAAATGGAATTATTGATGGAATATCCTTCTTGCTTTACCATTCGATTGTAGAATGCCAAATTCTAACCTAACTCATAGTACAGTCTAAAAAATATATATAATTAAGTAAATGAGGTAACTTTGATAAAACTGTCCTGAAATAAAAGGAGATACTATTTAGCAAATGTTACAAAATTCATAATTACTTTTTGAAGAATTCTATTTTGTAGTAACATACTTCAGAAAACTATGTGTTTTAAGGCAGATATTTTTTACTGTTCCCTGTTGAAAGAGAGAGAGGAGTCATGTTTGGGCTACGTGGCAAAAAATCACTTGTTCTGCTTTGATTCTGTACTCATATTCAGCTATTTTCAGCTAGTTCCTTTGATAAGTTTCCCTTCAGGGTGAGCTTACATGGTTAAATGCAGTATGACTGACTGACCCATGAAGTTCAGAGGCTGCGTGTTCAGTAGAGTTAAAACAAAACTGGACAGAAAGAGATGGGCAGCTTTTATTTTATTTTCTAAATGGTACCTAGGCGTACAAATCAGGACAAAGTTTGTCACTTTTACTGTGAGTAAACTGGGCATTTAATGCACATAAAGCTTTGCCTTTTTTGTTGGTTTATTTGTTTTTCTTAAACTGTGGATGGGAGAAAGCAGTTCAACTTCTATCTGTTTAGTCTTTGGTCTTGCTAGTAAAATTTTTGTTTGGTAGCAGCCATGATTCAGTTTTTCTGGTATGGGGGTTTTTTGTTTGTTTTGCGGGGGTGGTGGTGGTGGTGTTGAAGTTAATCTACTAGTTAAGCACTGAAACAGCTGCACAGGCAGGTGGTGAATTCTCCATCCTTTGATAAAAGTCAAAACTCCATTGGACAAGGCCCTGGGCAGTCTCATCAAGCTTTGAAGTTAGTTCTGTTTCAATCAGATGATTGACTAGAGACTTCCAGATGTCTCTTCCGATCTGAATCGTTCTGCAATTCAGGTTCTGATTAGACCCTTCCTCATCATGCAGTCCATGACAGTTTTGCTTTCACCATGTTCACTGCATTGTGACTTCTTACAGCTAGAATAGACACTTAAAAATCATGTCTCTTGCCAGCATGTCAGAATAAATCTTTTGAAGCAAGTTTAACAGAAGACAGCAGAGAACCACTTTATTTTACTCGATTAAATAAAACACTGAAGCTGTACAATTCTGAATCTGAAGCCTGAAGTAAACCTAAATAGTAAGACAAAACCAGTGCTTTCAGTTACATTTCACCGTGAGAACTGGCACACATACAGAAATACTTCATGATGACTGAATAGCTCCCCCACAGATCCTCTGGTCACCTTAGCATCCTTGAAAACAGCATTTTGGGCTACTTTTTGAAGACAGTCGGGTACCTTTTTTTCAGGTTGTAGGCTTACAAAAATCATGAGGGAAGAAAGAGTCCTCAGAAATACAAACTTCCTAAAAGTTTTATTGACAACAGGTGGCTGGATAGGTAATGAATACCCTAGCTGGTGTCCCACTAAGGGAAAGGCTGTAGCATAAGCTCCTGTTGAACCCTGGAGAATTTCTGAGAAGAGGCCTTGTGAATGCCCTGTCAAATGAAGTTGAGATCCAGGCTGTCATCTTAGCAAGCTCAGGATAATCCAGCCACAAGTCACTGAGGAGCTAAGCTTCAGATTTCTGCTGCTTATGAAATTATTTGTCTTTGTGGTTGGTTGATGGTGATACCCTGTAATCAGATGAGGCCTTAACAGAAGTGAGCAGAAGTTCACATTTCTTAAACTTTTTTTTTTTTTAATCTGAATTTATGATGCTTAAGGCTTAATGTACTGAAATATGACTTTAAAATTATTTTCTTTGAATTTCTACTGTAAGTGGAGTTTTTAGCGTTAATGCTTTTGTTTCTTTGGGATTTTTTAATTAAGTGGATTGCATTGGTATGTAAGTGTTCATCCTTGAGTTACTAGTTCTCCCCCACTTAGAATAGGAAATCTGTAACAGTGGTTAAAAAAAGTTAAATGCTACCTATTAATTCAGAATATTTTGCTTTTATTAAATCAATATCCATGGGTTTCAGGGCACTTCTGAAACACAACTACCAGAATTTTCCATAAAAGTTAAGCAATCCAAGAAAAAATACCCATAGCTTTGCAGTCTTATATGCCGTAATATTGACTAAATCTTGTTAAATTCTGGATGTTGTCTTTAAAATGCAAATCAATAGCAAATTAATCTTAGGAGCACATAATATGCTTTTCTTATCTATTAAAACTTTGTAGGCCTATCATAAAAAATAGAGAGTGAATATTAATATATTTGTTTGGCCATAAAGAATTTGAAAAAACTTCAATGTAAAAACCTGCAGATTAAAATAAATAATTTTGTGTATACAGTTTTATTGTTTTTGTTACCCATCAAACATCTATTCATTCTTCTTAGGATCCTTAAAGTGTACATGCTCTTTCCTAAGCTCTTTGCAAAGATGTATATTAACTGTGAGTTATTGTCAATTGCAGGGTTACAGGTACAGACCATTACTTTTTAAGTGATGGTCTGTATGTCCCTGCTGATCAGCTAGAAAACCAGAAGCCTTTAAATTTACACGTCATTCTCATCAATCCTACTGAAGCATCAAACAGCCAGGAAGAAAATGGCGAAGTAGTATCTGCTAAGAGACTGAAGCTAAATACAGATGACCCAGCAAGCACTGCTTCTGCCTCTTCGTCAGTGGCTCCTGGTGACCTTGATCACAGCACCCCAAGTGTGGAGAAAAAGGAAATACAAAATACAAGTGCCCTGAACAGGACAGAAACCTTGTCAGAGTGCTCAGCGGCAAGCTCTCTCAGAAACAGTGAATGCCCGATAAGGGCAGTTGCTAAAGATGTCTGCCAAGTACTGCAGAAAGGGGATACATATGTTTTAGACATTGACTTAGATTTTTTTTCAGTTAAAAATCCATTCAAAGAAATGTATACACAGGTAAGCATAACAATGGAGAGGCCTGTTACCATTCACAGAAGGTATCACTCCTAGCATTTATGTCTATGGAGAAACTAAATTAGCAGAGAAGCTGATTGTGATTAATCATTCATGGTAAGATTTGAAGGAGAGACCTTCTAAGGGAGTGTACGCTCCAAAGAATTACAACAGCGTAATAGGGGGTAGATACTTAGATTTGAAATCAGTATTGAGCGCACATTCAAGCTGAGAGGTATATGGCTCACTTCTGCTTATTGCTTGGGACAGAAAAGTTATGCTTGGATTTCCAACGGTAACGTTCCAGATACCCACAGAAAGGTTCCTCAGGGAGCGATGAGGGATTGTATCCTTTTTTACCCGCTGTAACATACTGTTGGAAAGCCACAGTGGTATCGGGAGACCCTGCCTTTCAAAAGGTATGGTGGCGTTGTTTATTCAGAGTGGTAACTTGCCCTGATGAGAGGCTCAGGCTCATTTCCTTTGTCTGGAGCGCTGAGTACAAGAGTGAGCAAGCAGCTGTTGTCTCTGATGCCATGGGTTTGAGCTTAAGACTCAGTGTTCCATTTATAATTTGGTGCACAGAAAAGGTACCTCACCTGTATAGAGTCATAAATATGTAGATCCTCAAAAGTGCAAAGCATTTAGCAGCTTTTCTTGATGTGAACAGGATTTTTAGGAACTAATCTGCCCTGAAAATTGGGTGTGGCATTTAGGTTTACAAATTCTTCTGCAATACCCTGGCTGCTTTTAGCATTCAGATCTCTCTTTTTAACACTGTTTTAACTTCAGCCTGTGGTGGTGAACGTCTGACATCTTTGACTTACAGCTAGACTACTGGTTCCTGTTAACTGTAAGGAAGTGAATATAGTGTCCCTGACCTCTCTTAGCTTCTGACATGTAGTATTGATGATCATATCTTCAGACAATGTGCAATGCCAGTTGTTCTGAATCACAAAGCAAAGTATGCAGCAAAGGGAAAGCACTGTGGGGGTCTTGCCATATAAGAATAAAATTCAGTACCCCCCTTAACACTTGAAATGTTCTGAATAAAATAATGGAGGAGGGTTTGGGGCAGGGGGGGCATTGGTCAGCTGGTGGGGGTTTTTTTGGAAGGGGGAGGATTGGTTTTTTTCTTACGTTTTTTTGTTTGTTTTGTGCTATGATAGGTTCTCGGTTCTAGGAACCATTTTTGGAAGTGGGCTTGCACAGAGCACCTGGTGTACCTTTTTTTATACAGTGATTTCATTTTCAATTAATATTCTTAACTACATTCCCTTTATTGTAAACTATGATAATTTCATCAAAAAATGTTTCCCAATTAACATTTGAAATGTAAGAATCCAAAGAAAAGGTAAAAAAAAAAAAAGTTCACTAATCCAGAAGAGTATTGTCTTCCCACCAAAGAAGTCAAAAGGCCAAAACATTGCCCCAAAAATGCTCTATATTTCTGTAAAAATTGAATAATCTACCCTACCGTTCTCCCTCTGCTCTGAAAAATGCATAAGTGTTCACCTTTTTAGTCCTGTTAAGTAAAAAATTAGATCTGTTTATCCTTGATTAATTAAACCTGAATATTATCAAGGAGTAGGGCCGACAAGCCCCTGTAATAGTTTATTTGTGAACTTGTTGGCCAGCCACCCTGAAGCCTTTACTTGTCCTATTTTCTTTTACAATCATACTCTCCTGTTGGTTTTGTCTGCCTAAATCTGCCATCTCAGTTTTACACAGCATCTCATTGGGACCTTAGTTCAGTAACATGCATGTTTAATTGCAGAGAATCTTAACAGGCTGTAAATAGTTAGCTTTTTAAGCTGTATTCTTGAAGTCAGCTTTAGAATTAAGCAATTGCAAAAAGTTTGGCTGAGGCCATGAAGTATTGCTTTCTGATGCCTTACAGCCTCTTCCTCACCTGCATTTGTAGAGAGTTGTCTCAATACTAGAGCATAGGAATGGTCATGGTGGTCAGATTCTTCTTTTGAAGAAGGAAGGCTTTAAAGATTTTGTTTCTCATTTGAAGAGTCTTAATTTTTTGTCTCTTTTCTTTTTCAAAGACAGAATATGAACTTCTGCAAGAGTTGTACAGTTTCAAGAAGCCTCATAGAAATGCAACAGAGGTATGATGTGTCCTTGTGGGCTGTATGAAGGAATGATTCTTTTGATTTACCCAATAAAAATGAGTTATGACAAGGAAGCAACCTATGAAAGGTGCTTAATGAAGTGGGTTCCAATTAAGCTGTGCAGCATGCTGAATGCTAATCAGCAGTGTCTTAGGAATTCTTTCCTATTAAATGTTTTGGCTAAACATGTGAATTGCATAAATATTTAACATGAGTGTGAAAATTAATTTCTGTAAACAAGTGGTAATTGACAAGGAAGAAATGAAAACAGTAAGTAATCTGCAATCTTGTTCTTTTTATGGCTCAACAGGGCTTTGGTTTGGGTTGGGGTTTTTTGTTTTGTTCTTTTTTTTTTTTTGGTGGTTTGTACTTTTTTTTTTTTCTTTCCCCTCCAGGCTCTCCCCTTCCTTACCATAATTGCTGTTCTTGATAGAGCTGTGCTGAATGCCTAACTGGTATTTTACCTATTTATTTAAATGTGGAAAGGACGTATTATACCACTGTGATGTACTTTTCATTTTATGCATTGTGCGCTTCTGAATCATGGAAATAGAAGCCTGCTGTAGCTGCCAAAATAGTCATTCAGCCCTGAGCTGAAACCATGGAGACAGCCATACTAGTGGTCATTACACCAAGTAATTTCTAAACAAGATCTTGTCTATGCTTTTGTAATCTCATCTGAACACTATTACAAAGAGGTTTGACACATGCAATTATCACAGATTAATGATACCTATTTAGTATGTGTGTATAAAGAAATACAGTTATGGGGAAGATTGTCAAATCAATTTTTGTATTTCTTAGTCAACCAGCAATAAAAACAGGTACCTGTGTAAAAGGGGTAAATACTTGTGATTTAAGTGCCCAGTATGATTTCAGGACATAAGTTATTTATATAAGCCAACAAATTCATAGGAGGCAAATGAAATGGTTAGCTGACACTGAGTAACAGATAGTTATAGAAATGAATAAGGCAAGATAAGATCCGTGAATGGTTTTATAGTGAGACAGTCAATTTGAAGGGTTTGAAGGCAGAAAGCTGGTGAACTTAGCGTTTTTTTGAAGTTCCAGGAAATAGCCTGTAAGTCTAGTTTCTTAAAATCTATTTTCCTAGTTCTAGTTATGCAGAAATGTACAATTAGATGTACATTTCTATCATACTGCAAACTATTAGTGTGGTGTTGTCTGGGATTTTTTTGGTTAGTTGGTTTTGTTTTTCACGTAGTATGGAGGGGGATCAGATGTGTCTTTAAGGTTAGTTGCTGGTGCTGCCTAGAAAAGTATCTTATGCATACCCCAGGATAAGATCATAAAGCTGTACTTCATGAATGACTGATAACCCTCAGCTTCTCTTAAAAATTATCCCAAAGTTGACGTCACTGACTAAAAGAAGCATTATCTGTTACATGATACAGCCAGCAGAATGCTAAGAGGGAATTGTTACGTTCTTAATTGTTACCCATCTATTCCAATATGCTTTTTAATAATTTTCCTTTGTACACTGTTGCATTTTTAGTACCAAATATGCCAAGATTACTTTTCATTTCATATGTTATGTAGGATGTCTTTCTGCAAATATTTGCATGTACAACTGTATTCATCATGTAGCCTTACTCCAAGAAATCTGCCTCTTTATGTGTTCTGAACTTTTTAAGAAAGGGCATAAACCTTTGCAGGATCAGAGCAATAATGGACATTTTACATTATTTCTGTGTTTTTTTCAGGCAGACAGAGTTGAAACAGCCTCAAAAAGCATCAAGTAGCCCATTTTGTTTTCTTTTTCTGAAAATGCGTTTGATTTGATAATATTTTTTTAACCTAAAAAATTGAATTATCCTTTCATTATAAAAATGTAAAGCTTGTACTCATCTGAACATTTCAGTGATATAGAAACAAATCCAAGAATTAGTCATATACAGTTACTTAGCACTTCCTAGTATATTCTGCCAAAATGTGGATCTGGATTGGTTTTATTTGTTGGGGAGAAGACAAAGCAGAGAAGTGATTTATTCTGAAGGTGTAACAGCTTCTGCAGGCATTCATTCTGATCCTTTTGAAAAGATGTTCTGTAATAAGGAATCAGTTGTTTCTGATTCCCTACTTCCAGTAGATCAGTTATTTCAGAATTTAAATCATAGTTAGGCATTACATTCTTACCTCTTTTTTTCCTAATTACTTTTATATGTGCTTATTTAAAGGAGGGCTTGCTGGATTGTGTTGAGAACCGTGTTCATCAGCTGGAAGATCTGGAAGCAGCATTTGCAGATTTGTGTGACGATGATGATGAAGAGACCCTGCAGAAGTGGGCTTCATATCCTGGGTAGGAGATTTCTAAATGCTTGAAATGCAAACAGTAGTTTGGGAACTGATTAGCTCAGCACTTTGCTAACAGCAAAGGGGAGAGGCAAATTAGGATCTGTGCAAGGCTACTATTTTTTCTGTAGTTCTAGAGGAGAAAGAGTCAGTTGAAACAAAGGAAAGATAGTCTGCTGTCCTCAGTGCCGTGGTAGGCCTTTCAAGGTGAGCCCTGTACAGCTTCATGCAAATTCTGTTGTCTGGAGGGACGCATATTTGATGACTAAAAATTTAAGTGATCTGTGTGAAGTAGAGCTCTCGAAAAAGCAACAAACTATGGAGGATATGGAGAAGAAATTCTTTGATGCTCCTGAAGGTTCTGCTTTGTGTGGAAAAATGTTAAGTGAATGAAAGGCTGTACCTAAGCAACAGCCTCCACAAAACATCTCAGCAGCATCTGCTGTGCTTTTAAACTAAATGTGTTCAGCTGAAAAACAGCAGTCCAAGCTTCACATTGATGGGAGTATCACTCATTTTCCCCATCAAATCAGCAGTTACTGTCAAACCTGTGTAACACTGACCACAAGCATTTCCTATCGAGTTCATATGACTTTGAGCTCCAACTACGTCTCTCCAGGCCTGCCCTAAAAGAAGTGCCAAGAGGTCTTGCCAGAGGCAGGTGTGAATATAGGGGCTTTCTAAGAACGAACTGGTGAGACAGTACAATAATACTGACAATTTCCATTTTTCTTGGGTGCAAGATTACACAGAGGTGTAAGTTTCATTTTCAAATCCTAGGCCATGATGACTTCTACTTTCTTCTTTTATTTCTCTCTTTTTTTTTTTTTTTTAACAACTTAATTAAAGACGTGTTTCCAACTGTTCATGTAACAAATCTTGGTTTTGGTTTAACTCCAGAATGAAGCCACTTGTTCAACTAGTTCACAGTTTGAAAACCAGGATGGAAAGCCCAGACTACGAAATGGTAGGTGGCTACGTAAAAGAGCAGAAAGTAGGCAGATTTCAAAAGCACAGCCTCAACAGGAAGGCAAAAGATCATGATTCATTTCAGACTTGCTTCTTGATACAGTGCTTTGAGATTTTGGTAGGTTTTCTTGCTTTTTTTTGAACGACTTGATTACTTAGGCCAGCTTTTCTTTTTAGAGCTTCTAAAATTCTACTCTGCTAGTCTATATTTAGGCAACATTAATGTGATCTTTCAGGACTGTGACATCTCAGGCTGCTTCCTGTGAAGGGAGGTTTCATTTCACCAGGGTCTGTTGATAGACTTTATAGAACTTAAGGTTCCTATTTGTAAAAGATCAAACCTATGTCTTCAAGGGCTGCAGCATACTTTTGAGTTCATAGAGGTACAGTGTACTGGAGATAATGAAGCAATCCATAAAACCTCTGGAATGTTATTCTTTTTGTTTAAAGAACAAGTTGGGGGGCAGGGGGAACAACAACTCTTGCTGCCTGGAGAGGTGTAAGTTACCTACTGGGCTAGGTATGGTATCTTAGAAACTTTTTACACAGATAAGCTATATCAGTAATTCATCAATACAAATTAAATCTTTGTTTAATTTACATGTAGGTCCATCAGGCTGGTCTGACCTGTGATTATGTGGAGCTTCCCCACCATGTTAGCACTGAAGAGGAGATCGAAGGCCTCATACAATCCATTAAAATTCTACTAAAAGATATGCCAAAGCCCACACTTGTGACAGTTGCTCGGTAAGACACCTGATACTTTTATTTTAAAAGTTCTCAGACTGTGCTTACAAAGCTAAATTACTCTTATCAATATAGCACTGGTCAGCACATCTTAAATTCTGTCCTAAAGTGGAAGCCTTGATTGCAGTGAAAATCGACATTTGAAAATGTTGGTCATAAAGCAGTGTCAGTATCTGCACGGATGAGGGAAGGTTCTGCGCTGATGGCCAGTTTTACCAGGCGTTAGAGTAGATAGCACAGATCTCAAAAGAAGTGAAAGCATAGAATCATTGAATTGTTTAGGTTGGAAAAGACCTTTAAGATCATGAAGTCCAACCATTAACCCAGCACTGCCAAGTCCACCACTAAACCATATCCCTAAGCACCACATGACACATCTTTTAAATACCTCCAGGGGTGGTGACTCCACCACTTCCCTGGGCGGCCTGTTCCAATGCTTGACAACCCTTTTGGAGAAGAAACTTTTCCTAATATCCCATCTAAACCTCCCCTGGCGCAACTTCAGGCCGTTTCCTCTTGTCCTATTGCTTGTTACTTGGGAGAAGAGACTAACATCCACCTTGCTACAGCCTCCTTTCAGGTAGTTATAGAGAGCATGATGATTTTATCAGCTTCAGCACAGGCTATATAAAGCCTGTGGTAAGGCTTTGTGTGTGCTGTGATTGATAGCCGTCTCTGGGGTTCATACTGCACTACTTTTATTGCTTGTGCTAGTTAGAGCAAAGCTAGGTTGGATAAGCCTGCATGGGCTCAAATTGCACATTCCTTACTCTCTTGCTCCAGGGTTTACTGTACTACAGATAGGTTTTATGTTTTCACTGAAACTTCTGATGGAAGTGGTTTTCATGTAATAGGCTGAAAGGGATTTATATTCTAGAAAGCTCTTGCAAAGCTTTGTATGGGGTAAAAGCTATGCTTCCAGGACTGTAAGGGAGAACAGGATGGAGTTTGACGCCAGAGACCTGGGAGAACTAGGGATCTGTCCTGGAAAAACTCAATTTTAAGACCACAGTGTATCTGTTGAGAAATTGTTGTAATTTAATCACTTGAAAAATACTAAGTGTGCCCTTAAAGGGCAGACAAAAATAGGAGAAGCTGACAGGAAATTGGTTTTGTCCACAAGAAATAATATGGCTAATACCTACAATAAAAGGAAACTGTCTTTCCTGGGCCAACTGCAGGGTTATTATCTGTTGCTGAGAAAACAGAATCATTTATGTAGATCTTGACAGATAGAAAATCCAAGAAGTGTCAGCTCTGCTTTTTCACTAGTATCTGTTTGCAGTTCATTAATAGATACTGTTAATAATATCCTGTCCCAGGTGTTGTGAAGATTTGTTTTTCAAGTTTTCCTACCTATTTTACTAGTAGCATTTGAATTTTTCAATCTTAACTTTCTACCAGTGCTTTAATTAGATCATGTGCTTGAACTTTGCCTGCCAACATGTGCTGTGTCAGAGTCAGGAAGAGAGTAGTATTGGAAGGATGGATAGGTTACATTCCTGATCAGCTGAGACTTTCTATTCAACTTCAGGCAAACTGTTACCATTGAGATAAGTGAGGGGAAACACAGCACTACACTTTAAAGGGATGGCGGGAGGCAGATCTCACTACAGTTTGAAAGTAGCTTCAGCCTAGACACAGAGCGTGACAAGAATACAAAACGTGGTCATGGTGGTGATATCTTTACTCTCTCATGCTTTTTTCAACTCCTCGTTACAGATCAAGTTTAGATGACTACTGCCCTTCAGAGCAGGTTGACATCATTCAAGAGAAGGTTCTCAGTTTACTAGGTTTGGTGTATGGCACTCTGGATGTGCACTTGAATTACTCAAGCACCTCATCTTCTTTGTGACCTTTATGTATTGCCCTGTAATGTACTGAATTAATTAAAATTGTGTATTAGCTATGGTTGCATGGGGAAAAATACTGTTATTTCAGCAGGTGGCACTAGAACCCAAGCTGACCCAAAGCTAGTTTTGAGTTGCATTGCTTTCTCCAAGTCAGCTGCATCTGAACTGTTACCTGTTTGGCTTTGTTCAGAGTAGTTTTGTGATTATTGTTTTTACTGTCTTGTTTCTTCAAATTGGTGCAAGAGAAACTATTTCTCGACCATAGAATGTATTTTTTCACCTTATTTCTATAAGTGTCTGTAAAAAAATAAATAATATATATAACTTCTTGAAATAAATGGATTTCTTTTATGTAATTAAACTTTTTTTGATAGAGTTTTGTGAGTAATAGACATGTCCCTGAATTGCGTTATACTATTTACAAAATTATCTCAAAAATGCCATTGAGACATGAGGTTTACATAGTGATGTTTCTTAACTGCTGTACTGAGATGACCAGGCACCCCCCTCTCTTTTCTTCAGAGCAGCTTATGGCTTCTGCCCCATCCACAGAATATCATTTGTATTTATACTCTCTTGCATTAGTACTCTCCTATTTTGCCTTAGTGTATTTCATTGGTGACTCAGATAATATCCCTAATGTATGGACATTGTCTTGGTATTTTCATTTTTACATATTTTTGAGGATAAAAAGTACGCATGCATGTGCATGCTTTTATCTGTTGAATCCTGTAAGGAGTGGAATTGTTGTTTTCTTCGGAAACAAAGATTTAACTTCACTGAACTCAGCAGCAAAACCTTCTGTACCAGGTTTTTGCTCACTTCAGTATTGCTGTTTCAAAAATAACAGGTTTAGAACTGTTTAATTTAGACAGCAATCTAGTTCTAGCAAAAACCGCCACTTCCAGAGGGAAAAATCCCCACAGGCTTTATTTGGGAATGAAACTGAAATGGGAAAGAGGAAATAGCACCTAGAATATTGTTTTTTATTGTGAATAAATTTTGCTTGTAATTTTTTCTGAAATTGTTTGTTAACATCAGTATTTGCTCTCCAGAGACTTTGTACACTTTTACAGTACTACTGCTGTTGATATGACTTATGTTACAGATTGTAAATATGTAATTATTCTAAAATACTTCTTCCATCAGAATCTATTCCGTGACCGCAGACCCATTTTCTTCGTGTTTATGTATTTTGTCACAAAGATGTGGCTTGCCTTGGATCCGAGATCCTTAATCCTTCATGAAGAGCCATGCATTGCATACAGAAACTGAGTGGAATCCAATCATGTACTGCTCGTGTCACGTTTGGGTTTTTTAAAGTAAGAGATGCTCTTTGCAGGACTTTGAATAAGGTAGAAAAAAAAAACAAAACAAAAAAAACCCAACAACCAAAACCGTTGTATCAAAGGTGGTGCTGGGGCTGCCTGGTGCCAGGCACAGCCGGCTCCACTGGCCCCAGCGCAGGGCACAGCTGAGCCCCGCAGCCACGGGCGGGCGCCTCGGGGAAAGCCGGGCTGAGAAAGGGCAAAACGGTGCCCGGCAGCCAGGGCTGAGGGGTCCTCTAGCATGGACTGAGCTCAGCAGTGCCTGCGTCCCTGCTTGGGTGTATCTGCCTGGTTGCTGCTTCAGGGATCCCCCGGCTGGTGAGGTAATGAAAGTAAATGTACTGTTTGCATTTCATCTGTGGTTTTGTGGTTGTTCTGCACCCTGCCAGTGCTGACTCACACACGTTCGTTATGGTTCTGCAGAATGAAAGTAACATCATGAATTGTCTCAGTGTTAGCCAAGGTATTCAAGAAATCTTCCTTTCAGGCATAGCTTTTGTTCATGAGTGTCAAATTAGTATCATATTAAGTCTATGAGTAACACTGTGCAATACATTCCAGAAAATATCAGTCTTGCATAATTACAAAGCCATTAATTTCTGCATTAAAAAGACATATGCAAGGTTGTTTTCTACTTTGGCAAAAATAATCAAAGCCAGAAGCGGGTGTCTGTTTCTCGCATCTGCTGGATATGACTTATTTATTGACCACATGTACAAATCTCCCAATACCTGTGTCTGCCTCAATTTCCTCTCCACTTATTTTAATATCTATTACGCAGAGCAAGGCAATTAAATTGTAACGCATAACACCTCTAATCAGTGCTGTAAAGATGGGGCATGAAGGTCCATTAGAAATAAACTCACTCGGGGATATCGGCATAGCAGTGCCACGTCAGACAGCAGCTCCACATTGTCTCTTGTGGAGGCAGTGCCCCTGCCCGCCCTGCTGCTCCCTTTGGCACCACTGAGGGGTGAGGATGCCCGCTTTGCAGTGCACTTACAGAGACTCCTCAGCTGCAGAGGTATGCAGAGGTAGCTCTATCTTAATTGTGGCTCCAGCTTCCAGGATGGACGGACCATCCACCGTTTGGGTACAAACAATCACGCATTTGTGTGCAATACAACATAGGGTACGTAAAACCAGATACACTTGAGCGGCAACTGTCTTCCCTGTGCATCAGCAGGACTCCACCCCAGCTACACTGCGGTTGCTCAGCTTGTCACTTGGAACAAAATGAGATTTTTCAGGAAGAATGGACAGGAGGTGAGTCAGATGGCCGAGGTTGCCATGCCTTGTTACCATTTCTTCCCTTCATTGCAGGGTTTGTGTCTATGGGAGCTCTGGTCTATGCCTTCCCCTGATGACTGCCGATGTCCCTAGTCACAGTCAGAGCTGGACTGGGGGTGTCAAAGAGTCGCTGCATAAACATGTTATGCTGCTGCTGCTGTTGAGGAAGAAATCACTCTCCAGCAACATCAGTCTTGGGGGAAGAGACCCATTTCTAGGAGACCCAGGGTAACGGTCCTGTCTTGTGCCTCCAGTGGGCAGCACCTGGAAGGGCCTCTCCTGGCCTCCTCAATGCCACAAACCCTTTGCGAGTCCCATCCGCTCTCGGGAGGGAAGATGAAAGGCATCAGTTTTCTACCTTCAGCTTTCAGTCTCTCTTGCAGGTGGACCCCCTCTGTCCCTGCAGCAAAGGTGAGCTCCCACACCCCAGTGCAGATGGGAAGGCAGGTACACCGCCAACCCAGGCCCACCTGCTTTGGCACAGACCTCCCTCACCCCCATCAGCTTCAGCTGCAGAGCCATCTCTGGAGAGGCGGCCTGCCTAGGTCCACAGTGACCACAGGGGAGTACTTTGACACTCCAGAAGCGGCAGGTTAATTCCTTGCCTTTCTCTCAGTCTGTGGGCCCCTGGATGCCCCACTTCTCTGTCAAGAACAGCTCGCAAAGGTGCTGCATCCTTTTGCTGGCACTTACCTCCCTGCAACCTTACAGAACTCCCACCTCCCTCCTCTCTCGGATAAGGGAACTCTTCTCCAAGGAAAAGCTGCTGCTCACCATATCCCCAAACATTCAAGAAATGGATCTGGTCTGAATTTTTGTCTGGTCCTGTTTTGTGGTTGGTTTTCTTCACAGTTTACTTACAGTTCACTTTGGACATACGTCATTTCAAATAGGGATATTTAGCGTTCTCCAAAAAGGAGCCACCTCACTGGAGATAGAAATCATTCCAGCCCTCTTTGTCTACAAGCTAGTTATGTATTTCCAGCAGTTTCCGTAAATGTCCTAATGGTTTTGCACATCTACCCAGGGGACTGAATTGTCTGCTAGGGAGCTTTCTTATGGGATTGCTTACCTTTAGCAGAATCATTGGTGTATAAATTTACTGAAGGCCCTTGGCAAAACAAAAATAGTGTTACATTTGTGTTTGTCTTTCACTGCGTTACAGAATGAGGTCCGTTATGTGCAAACTTAGGGCTAAACCTCCTAAAGTAGGTCTAACACATGCCTGTCCCTCACCTGCCCTAAGTGATACTAAATCTTAGATTCAGTGTAGTGTCAGTCAAGAAACATCTCGCAGCAGTGTTATTAATATAAAGCTAAGATAATCTGCTGAATCTCACTGTACTATGTTCTGTTCTAATGGTTATGTCCTTTGTATGTCTTCCAGCCATTCTTGTCACTGCCATAAATGTTTTAGAAAACACAAATTTAGTAAGTATGAAAGCCTTCTGGAACGCTCTGCCCCACACAAGGTGGTCCCTCCCTGGCACTTCATTTCGCTTAGCTCTGAACGCCAATGTCCATGCCAAGGCAAAGCCTGCCTTGAGGCTTTCTTCTCTTTACTTCAGCTTTATTAATTTTTTTTATTTAAAGGTAGTACAGGTCACCAGCTACCCAATTTCCATTAACATTGAATTTCTGCTGTCATCTGTGTAATACCACTTACCTGAACTGGAACACCCCTTTGTTTCAGGTAACCTACTGCTTCCCCAAGTCCCTCCCTACCTTGGCTCTAGGCTGGTCATTAAACTGGGAGGTGGCTGGTTCTCATCCGTCAGCACACAGGGTTAATACCTCTCAACAAGCAACTGTGATGTGATAAATCTCAGTCCTTCCTCACACCTTGAACACTGAAAAACAACTCTCTCTCGCTTTTAGTGTGGCATTTTGTAAATTCCTGTAACTAAAACCAGATCTGGGATTCTGCTATGGATTGTGTTTCCATACCTTTAAGTGCTTTAATTTTATTTCAAGTAAATATGGAACTGCTCCCAGATAAATCACATCTCACTTGCCAAGGAGTGCAAAACCAAAACCTGATGCATTAGCGGTTTTCATTTCCCAGATAGTCCAAAACTTTAAATGCAGGCAACAATATCATGTCAGACAGAAATACTTCATTAATAGGGTTTTTTGTTTTCTTGTTTCTAAATTGCAAGAATAGAAATATGTTTATAAAACATAAAAGATATGATTCACTACAATTTTCATAGGGTCCTTGAAGCAAAAAAAGAAAATTGCTCAGTCCTTCAGTCTTTAGGAAAAAAGATACTGTTCTTAGAGGTCTGACAGAATAAATTTGTGGATCGGAGTACCTGCCTTTGGTGAGGTTGTGAATGCTGCTCCTTCTTTTCTGACAAGTCACTTCATGTATTATTAGATAGTACAGAAGAATGGAAGTAGTTCCTTTTTTTTTTTCCTTTGTTTCTCAGATTTCAAGGAGGCAAGCAATCCCAGAAACAAAACCTCTGCTTCTTCCCCTCCCACATGCTCATCCTTTTGGATTTTTGATCCTTCCTCTTGGTCCTCTTCTTTTTGCTTCTAAGCCTTTAATTCAGTTAATATTTTCTGACTTTAAACTACAGTCTTTCATGCCTCATACACTCTGAAAAACACAATTCTTATTAATTTGCCTTTGTATTAATTACACAGCATCTTTCATTCAATTCAGGCAAGAGGAAAACAGAAAGTTGCTCTTACTGCCTTGGGCTTTCAGGCTCTTTCTTTTGCCCTTGCTGATCCTGGGTTCTGTTACAGCAGGTAATGCAGGTGTGCTGCCGCTGTGAGCCATGTCCAACATTCAGCCTTCAAAACACATAAGGCAGAAGACACCTCTAGAGCCAGAATGCTGTAGTATTAAATATCCTACTTTGTCACAACCCTGTGCACAATGCAGAGTAAGTGACACTAAAATCATCAAAATAGACCTCTTATTAAAGAGAGGGTAGCTAGTTACACAGTGGTGCTGCTTAAGCCCTTTGCCAAAACACCCTCATAATTAGGTCCAACAGCTGAAAAGGTTAGTGAACAAAATGCCTAGCACTGGACCCCTGGAGGAGGAACACCTTTAAAGCACTTAATGCTGTTGGGGATGACTTCCCACTAATGTGTTTATTTTTGGTGCTGCTTGTGATTCTTCAGGTTTCTGAGGAAACCCTAGTAAATACCTGACACAGGTCAATAACCTTTTAAAAAGTGGCTGGAGACAGAAGAGAAGCTGCTCCCTTAAAGGTATTTCAGGAGAAATTTCTGAATATAAATGTGCTGTATTATCCCTGTGGGAAAATCTCCTTGAGGGGGGGAATTAGAGAAAATTGAGACCTAATAGAAGCATAGTATTACAGAAAGCTTTTTTAGGGTAAAATACACCTATTGCCTTCAGGATGGTTGGCATGCATGGAATCTACATCACCACAGTTCCTTAAGCAACACATCCTGCCAGCTGAGCACCTGCTGATAGGAGTGACGGAGGATGGAGCAGAGTGGAGACACCATGGCCAGGCTTTTGTGCTCCCTGCAGGAGTGGGAACTTGCTGGCACCACACAGCTGGTAAACTGCATAGCAGTTGTCACATGAAGAATCTGTGAGATGTCCATGGCTGAGCCAACCATTGTGGCAAAATTACTTTCCTCAGGTGAAATAATCTCATTGTAATACTAACACATACCTCCTTCTCAGTTACCTGCCTCCAGGGTACTACTACAACTCACTGGGCACACGATACTGGTCAGTAACAACAATATGTATGACTAGAGTCACTCAAGCTCCACCTAAATGTGATGGAAATGGACTACTCCTGGACTGAAATAAGTCCAGACAGGGGTGGGATTGTTGTCTAAACTCCCAGATTACCCAACTCTCATTCAGTGTTCACAAAGCTAGGTCAATCTGACTCGCTCTAAAGTTGTTATGAATGGACTTCTAATCAAGGCAGTCAGCCTTGGAGAGCATGAGAACACAGTGAAAAGAACATCATTATCTAAGTTACACAGAAAGAAGCTTTCAAGTGAGGAAAATTCTGGCTATCAGAGAAACAGGGTCATAAGGTGCTGCAGTCCACTGACATCAACAGAAAATTGCCTGAAAATAAGGCAGAGATAATTGTAGTGGGAGATAATGATGTCCAGCGCAAATAGCCCCCCCTAAAGAGGGCAAAGCCCTGCTTGAGGAGCATGCGTAGTTAGCAGAGAACTTCAGTAGTGCTATCTGAGGATGGGTACTAATTTGCATTAGAAGCGAGAAACTTGTAACCAATCCTGTGTCTGATGAATGAATATGCAATGTACTATGAAGTGTAAAAAGTGAACAGATGGAGAAGAGAGGGGAAGATTCCATTGTAATTTCTGGGATCAGTCAATGGGCTGAACGTGTCTTCTCCCCCCATAGGGATGCTTATTGGTTAAGAACTTTGACTTATGCATGATAAATAACAAATTAATTCTAGCTGTCATTAGTAATTAAGGTTTTGGTTGTATATAGTTTGGTAGTGTATCATTTCAAGCTTGTTTTTGCAGACAGCCCCTATCACCAGCAACCACGAATCTTAACTTGCCATGATTTTGTAATAAAGAGCGTTATTCTGCAAACTGTTAGTGTGAGTCCTCTGTGGGCACTAACAGTTGCTGACAGCGGGTAACACAGTCACACAAAGTGGGAAGACCCGCCGAGGGGTCTCCTTGATGCTGTTGACACGTTTCCCTGAACAAGGCAGTTGAATTGCCATCTGATCCAGTGGGATTGTTCGGTGAAGGGTCCCTGTAACAGGACACTGACAGACTGGTTGGGCACGAGGGTCTCAGTGGCTTTCCTGAGGCTCTAATAGATGGATCAAACACCTGGGGTTGAGAGGATTCCCTCCCCACCACCCCGCTTTTCGCTTGACAGACCCCCAGGCGTTTTTTTTCAGTTTTCACCAACTCAGTGTAACTAGTTATAGCTCTTTTTATAGATTTTTACACTTCATCAAAGTGCTTATATTTCAATTTGAATATTCTTCAGATAAAAATGAGATAGAAAGAATGTTAAGAATGGTGACAGACCTTTAAAAGGAGATGCCACAAGCTGTACTTCTATTGGGAAAGTCATAAAATTGAAGCACCAGGGAGTTCAGAGGGCAATCAGTAGCTGCAGTGAGGCAGAAGTGGTGTTCAGTGGATGTAGCAGATGTTAGCTGGTAAAGACAGTGTGTAACATCATGAGAATGTAAAAGTAGAGGAGGGTGAAGAAGCTGTGGGGTGGGTCTGAAGAGCTGCTTGAAAGTCAGACACTGTTGGAAAGTGCTCTGTGATGTGTGTATATATAACGAATAATGGTGTATAACAAGTGGGAATAAACTGGATTTATTCTCATTGATCAAAAAGTGAGTGGGAGAAGGCTGTTGAAACTAGAGAGAGTAACTGGAGCATGGGTTTAGGGAGCATGTCTGGGGTTGTGTGCACATGGTGAACCGTGCTTCCTGGAAACTTGGATCATTCAAAACACTAGTGTTGTTGAGTGAGATATGGAGTTAGCTCTCTGCTTATGAAAGAAAACTATTCTATCGATTATATTATCTGCCCCGGTCCCACCTCTTTGCTGGATTATATAGGTGAAACTAGGAAGGGCTGCCAAAATAACCTGGAGCAGTGCATACCATTTAGTCTCAGTACCCTTAGGTAAAGACCATTGGTTTACCAAATGCATTTAGGCTGATACCTTATTTCTTGGAGTGCCCCCATAATGAAAAAGTCACCCAGGGATTTCTCTTATTGCTGAGGATGGGAACTGTGTAATATTGTAATGTATGTAGCCAGGGGCTATATGCATTATAGCCTTTTTTTTTTTTTTTTCCTCAGAATGAGAAAGCATGAAATAAAATGGCAGGAATTATGACTTTTCTAAAAACATGTTGGATTTGTAAGATAGTGGAATACTAGAGATGAAGGAGAAATAACTAGAAAAATGGGGAAACTAATTGTTATTGAAGAATATCACATAATGTGGTGGTCAACTGAAGTAAGGGGAGAGGCTGGGGGATGAAGTGATCAAGAGCAGCCCCATGGAGAAGGACTTGGGGGTACTGGTGGAGGAGAAGCTTGGCATGAGCCAGCAATGTGTGCTTGCAGCCCAGAAAGCCAATCATACCTTGGCTTGCATAAAAAGAAGTGTGGCCAGCAGAGCAAGGGAGGTGATTCTGCCCCTCTACTCTGCTTTGGTAAAACCCCACCTGGAGTACTGCATCCACCTCTGGAGTCCTCAGTAGAGGAAAGACACAGATCTGATGGAGCGGGTCCAGAGGAGGGCCACAAAAACAATCAGAGGAACGGAACACCTCTCCTGTGAGTAAACACTGAGAGAGTTGGGGTTGTTCTGGAGCCTGGAGAAGAGAAGGCTCCAGGAGACCTTATTGCATACTTTCAATACTTAAAGGGGGCTTATAAGAAAGACGGGGACAGACTTTTTAGTAGGGCCTGTTGGGACAGGACAAGGGGTAATGGTTTTAAATTAAAAGAGGGTAGATTTTGACTAGATGTAAGGAAGACATTCTTTACAATGAGGGTGGTGAAACACTAGAACAAGTTGCCGGGACAGGTGGTTGTCATGGTTTAGCCCCAGCCAGCAATTGTTAAAAGCGTTTTTGTGCATTGACCTCAGAGGATCCTCTGGGTCCCTTCAGTCCTGCTGCTCTTCCAATATCACGCAATGACTAAAAGAACATCTAGAATTTGTTTTGGCTCTTGTAAGAGAATACTTCTTGCAGAAAGCAAGCAAATCTGATTTTGTTTCCTTCCATATTAAAGTGGGAAAGTAAGCTGTCCCTGCCTTCCTCCACCCCCCAGCACAACTGCTGCAACAGTGTAACGTTTTCATCTTGTATCTTTACTTGATCACTTCAAAGTGGTGTCCTACAACAACAAAAAACACAGCTTGCATCCTCATCAATCCTATGCTTGGAAGTACTTTAGGGTTTGGAAAGTTTCAGCATTAACAAACCTCAGGTCTCTCTTGTATGAAGCCCAAGAAAGTACTGTCCTGTTAGCAGTCATCCTTGATCTGTGAGCTCCTGACTGATGGTATTCCCTTTCTTAGGGGATGTACTCAGTTATTGAGAAAGGGGTGCAGTGAATGAGATATACTAAGTAATGTTCATGAACTGGATTTCATAATAAATACAAATAAAGTTTTAATTACAATAAAATTGGCTTCACATTGATCTATTATGCATATTTTGTGTAATAAGGATGCCTATTGAAAAGATGTCAGTATAAGTTAAAATAACGTCTTATTCTGATGCTTCTACGTAAGTGCCCATAAGAGGAGGCATAAATATGGTGAATTTTTTCACAGTTACTGAATAATGTTTCATCCTTATTTTGTACTTGGAATAATTGTTTCTCTGACTAAACATCATTTCTTGCAGACTAACCTATAAGTATTTACCAGAAATGTGCTGAGCTGTTGTAACCTAAACACATTCACTTCTATGAAGGTAGGCCTGTCTATGTGTGTACTGTCAAGTGGAAGTATATGCTGCTGATGCTACTTTTTTTTTTTTTAGGATGCATCCTCCTCCCTCCACCTGAGCTATTGAGAAAGTTGGTCTTCAGCTGAAGAAACCTCTTCCTTCAGGCTACTTGTCTCTGTAGTTGTGCTGCCTTCTCTTGCACCTCAGCCTTGACAGAGGACCCCAGCTAGATATGGAGATTAATGTTTCCTTGCATCTGATGCATAAGGTCCTGAGCTTTTCTTAGAATAAGCAAGTACTGATGCTGCCTTAAACATCTTGATCCATGCTTTATATTGGCTGACCATGGAAATGGGTCTTAGTCACTTTTCTGTCTCATGTTTTACAGCCAAAAGTGCCTTACTGGGAGAAGTACTTCAGCCTTCACATGAGTAATTTTTCTGGTTTCAGCTGGGATAGAGTTAATTTTCTTCCTAGTAGCTGGTACAGTGCTGTGGTTTGGATTTAGTATGAGAATAATGCTGATAGCACACTGATGTTTTAGTTGTTGCTAAGTAGTGCTTGCCTGAAGTCAGAATTAAGCGTCCCATGCTCTGCCAGCGAGCACGTTCACAAGAAGCTGGGAGGGAGCAGAGCCAGGACAGCTGACCCAAACTAGCTAAAAGGATATTCCATACCACAGAATGTCATGGTCAGTACATAAACTGGGGGAAATTGGCAAGAGAGGGACGATTGCTGCTTGGGGACTGGCTGGGCATCGGTCAGCAGGTGGTGAGCAATTGTATTGTGCATCACTTGTTTCTCTTGGGTTTTAGTCCTCTCTCTCTCTCTGTAACCTCCCTTTTCATTGCTACTACTACTACTACTACGTAGTATTTTTACTTTATTTCCATTATTAAACTGTTCTTATCTCAGCCCAAAGGTTTTACCTTGTTTCCCGATTCTCTTTCCCATCCCACTGGGGGAGG
Source organism: Falco rusticolus (assembly GCF_015220075.1). NCBI lineage: Eukaryota > Metazoa > Chordata > Aves > Falconiformes > Falconidae > Falco > Falco rusticolus. The sequence goes on from NC_051189.1 coordinate 88,759,752, forward strand.
CAGGGGACTGAGCAAGCAGCTACATGGTACTTACTTGCCAGCTGGGATTAAACCGTACCAGTAATAAAAAGGCTCAGGGAAGTATATTTTCAAGATGCCACAGGTATTACATGAAAGTAGTGACAGCAAAATTGCTGAAAGAGTTGGTGATGTTTTATTCTAATGAAGCTGCTTACCTGGGATCTTTACTCCTTTTGAACAGTGAGACTCAAAGGAGAGTCAGAGGGCCTGACTGCTTGAATATTCAGCCTGTGCACTTCACAAACCTGAAAGCACTCAAGTCCTATGCCTTGTGAAGTGTTGACTGATTCAGGCTTCTACAGGAAGACATTAGCAAACCATCATTATAAAAGTTCAGACCTAGGAAATTGTGACCTTGCAGAAGAATAGCTCAACAGAAGTTATTTGCTCCAGCCAGATCCTTTGGAAATGAATGGTGCATTAAAATTTCTCTTGCTACCTACAAAGCCTTTAGGATTTGAGCCAGACTTTTACATGAAAATGAGTATTTATTCTTCTGTGCCCTGAACCCTGGGGTTTGGAAGTGCTCAGCCTGAAAAATTATAGGCTCCATAAAGGCTTACATCTTCTGCATAAAATTTAAGGATCTGGCGGTGCAAGACAGTTTCTCTCCAGGTACATTCCTGGCACAGGACCTTCCCCAAAAATCGTAAAAACAGAAATACAGAATGGCTGAGGTTGGAAGGGACCTCTGAAGGTCACCTGGTCTGACACCCTTCCTGAAGCAGGGCCAACTACAGCCAGTTGACCAGGACCACGTCTATATGGCTTTTGAATATCTCCGAGTATGGAGACTCTACCACCCTGCTGGGCAGCCTGTGCAGTGCTTGGTCACTCTCACAGTCAAAAAGTGTTTCCTGATGTTTAGAGAGAATCTCCTGTGTTTCAATTTGCACCCATTGTAGCTTGTCCTGTCAAAAACACCTCTCTGGGGACTTGGAAGAAGTGCACGTAGACTGATAACACTGTGTAAAACAACCTGGTCTTTTTCCTTAGCAGGGCCTAAGCTTTCTCTGGGGCTTTTGCTAATATTAGCCTTTAACAGACTGTGCAATGCTCTGTTAAGGGAACATCCCAAGTAAATCCTGTGTCTTACTTCCCTCTGCTGACAGCTGTCCAGGAGGTGCTCCTAAGCTGTGGATGGAAATGCCAGTTAAGTGGTGGTGGTGGAGTTAAGAATACATATTTCAAAGGAGACATCTCTACAGATTTTCAAAGATATGTTATATTGCTCTGGTAAGTCTTCACTTACTAGGTCTTATATTCTAGCTTTTTAACTGGGTTAGGAATTTCCTGAAATTCTTGAACATTAAGACTCTTTCCTTGCAACAATATAAATTCCTTCTAATTTCTCACGTTGCTCAAGTTTCCCTTTGGATGTCAACAGCAATGTAATGCATTCAAGGGAGATTATTGTGAGCGAAACTTCAAGATGTTCTTAGAAAGCATTTTCTCTGATAATGTAGACCAGAGATCTTTATGAGAACCCAGGAGATGCTTAATTGTCTTAATGAAATTTTATCTTGTATTAATCCATCCTGGTCCACCTTGTATAAAACGATGAAAGTTTGAGAGCTTCAAACCCACCAAAGCAGACAAGGAAGCTCGCTAGGAAAGATGTTAGCATTCTTATTTTTCTAAGTACATGTAAGTACTGTTCAGACTTTGTTCAGCTGGAATAGGTCAAGAATTTGGAAGGAACTGTCATGATATAAAAACTCTTTGCTAGGAAACATTTTGCTAGGAAATATTTCTTATGGTACCTATTTATTGAGGCAGTTGTCTCCTCAGAGGGTAATGGCTTTAGATATAATTTTAACATTCCAGGTTAAACAGCTCTTGTTATCTTTATTCACTGCTCAAGAGGTTGAGATTTCAGTTCTTAAGACAATTGAATTATGCTAGAATAATAGTAGCAAATTGCATTCAGATAGGAATGCAAGGAGTGTAGTAGCTTGAGATTGCACATAGGAGCTGAATTGCTCTTTAAGATTCATTTCATTTTCACTGTTGTTTTGAAATCCATCTGTACTGAATCTCTCCTGTGGAGACAGGTTGAATGAAACTGATATTTCTCAGTACTACAGTTATTACACCATCTTATTCACTTCTCTGAGATAAATCATTCTTCAGGATGAAGATGCAGTGGCCTTTAATACTCACTGATTCTTATTCAGTTTCAAGAAAAGGGAATTTAAAACTATCTTTACATTCTGATTTTCTGAAATAGAAAAGTTATGAAAGTGCCAGTGTAATCTATAAACTTTACAGAGTAGGATTAGACTTTCACAAGAGAAACAGAAATGCAGGCCAGTATTACTTTCTTGAAGGGACACAGGATCCAGCAAAAGGCTATAGGCATTAAATATTTGAATAAAAAAAGAGTTTTTTTCAGAAAGAGATACAGAAGGGAATGACATTTTGACAATTTGCTCTTACTCTGTAGAAGTAGAGAGGAGTGTACTGCAGAGAAAAATAAAATATGGGATATTGCCTTTCCCTCCCCTTTCTTTCTTTTCATAAAAGTTAGTGGTGTAAGTAAATTGTCAAGCTCTTGGCGTTAGATTCAATGGTGGACATTGATTTCTCCAAGGCACAGATTAGCATGGCTGTAGTCCTGGACAAAATATCTTCATGGATTCTGTTCTCTCTGTATTTGGTTGTGCACGCTGTCTCAAAATGTGATATGCTTTCTTGAGGTGTGGGGCAGGACAGTGAGTAGGAGCAACGTTGCTTAAATCAGAATTCACTACCATGTGGCTAGAAGTTGACTGTACGCATAATGTAACTAGCTTTATAGGAAAAGCCTTCAAACATACTGGAGCTGGAAGGTATTTCTCAGGCTAGATCAGGGGTCCTCAAACTATGGCCCACTGGCTGGATACGGCCCCCCAGGATCCTCAGTCTGGCCCCCAGTATTTACAGACACACACACACCCCCTTCCACCCCCCAGGGGTTGGGGGGGAACCAAGCAGCTGCAGATGGCTGCCTGCCACTTCATCCGCGCTGGACCCCTGTTTAAACAGTTTGAGGACCCCTGGGCTAGATGCAGCTCCTAAGCATCATGCTTTTAAATCCTCAGGGTGGTCCTGATCTGGATCCTTGCACCTCAAGTACGGTTGGGGATTTCTGTTCTGGGGCTTCTTGTTTCATGACACTGTAATTCTTGAGAATTCAGTTACACACAAGTCAAACTTCTCTAAGAACAGAAAAAATTAAACTAAGGAGGGTGAAAAGATCTTTTGAAGTTGGTTCATTCTGCTTGTGCCTGAGGAAAGCTGTTCAACAGAATCTCTGTTCAGGCTCAGATCTGCCAGGCTCCCACCTCTCAGGAGGGTTACAATAACTAACTGCAGTTATCTTTGATGAACAGGGTTTTCTTCATTACTTTCTGCTTAAGAAGTTTTTCTCCAAAATATATCTGTCTCCTGCTGCATATCTGTGGAACATCTGTGATAAACATTATCTTGCTCCCAGCAATAAGCGGTAGCTCTTGCTCTTGAAGATAACATGGTGTATATATCTGGAATCTGAACATTTCTGTGTAAACCTTTCCTTAATGCAAATATCTTCCTCCCTCAAATCTATGGAGTTTCTCTCTTCAGTATGTCTTGTTAATTAACATTAATATTCCTTCTTTTATAATTAAGGAGTTATAATGGAATGCAGAAAACTCTCTGTCTCCAGACAACCTCTGAGCTTGGTTTTTTAGGTCTTTAGTATAGGGTTAGATACAGTGTCACATCAATTAATCTAATTTTATCCCATGTCATCAAGGAGCTACTCCCTGCTTTGTAGTGGTTTACCTAAGCTGAAACTCCACCCATGGTACCTTTCTGTTTAAAAGCTTCTTTGCAAATGGTCATCTCCCTACTCCAGCTTCTGGGAATTTATTTATTATTTTTTCTGCATAATTTCTAGAAAATTTTTCTTCCATCTGTAATGCTACTCCTTACAATGAAGCACAGGGTTCGGCAGAGTAAAAAACATTCTATACTTCCAGCTGCAGCTCAATCTGCAGTTCTTTTCCCCGAGTGCATTTTTTTAATATATGGACACTGTGCATGGGAAGATGTCCTCAAGAACATCAAAAATCAAGACAAACAGACATGTACAACCACATACAAAGAGCCACCAGCTGCGATATGCATGACTGAAAGCAGTAAGCAATGTATAAAAGTGGTGAAATGGTAAAATTGCTTATATGAAAGTGAAGGGAAATGTAGCCTCAGCTGTCTGTAACCATTCTCTCACTATTGCAACATAATCATTGTTTTGGTTACTGCACAGAACTTAAATCTCAAAGCCAGCAATGCAGACAGTACATGTGCTGAACTTAGAAATGCAATACATGTGGCATTAAAGGTGGCCTATAATTGGGCTCATTTAAGCAATTACTAGATATGAAATGGATTCTTTGTTCTCTCTTGGGTATAATGTTCAATTAACAGACTTCTATTAACATTCAGGTTGGAGAACAAGACCGGACTCAAAAGTTAATTGAGTTTAGTAGCCTGTTGCATTTGAAGATCTGAAATCAACCTTCCTTCACACTTAATGAGCTAGAGCTTTTTAATTTGGAAAAATATTTGTTATAGTGCTCTAGCTGTTATCATTATAAATGCCTAGGGACTTCTCTAGTTTAATTTGTTGTGCTTTCATTTGAAGTTCACTACAGTACAATTTAAATGGTAGAATGTGAACCAGAGGGAAAAATTGATCACCTCTTACAGAACATTCTTCGAAGACTGAATAAAACCATGCTGCAAGCCCTGACAAAGCTATAAAACAGACATTAAGAGCAGATGATTGTTTATGGTGGGTGACAGGATTCATGTCAGAGTCAAACAGCACAGTTTGGAAAAGGTTATTTATGCCCTACACAATCCATCTGGAGAGGGTTCTTCTTACAACAGAAAACATAGCTTTGGGATGCTGTGGTTTTTATTAGATTAGAAGGGCTAGACGAAAAAGAAGTCAATGTATTTCAGTTATAATTCTAAAAATTTGTCCTTGTTTCTGTTGTTACTGTAAAGTAAAAATATCTGCAAGGTTTCTTTTTGCATTATCTTAACTTAGCAGATTTTCAGTCTGGGTTTAAACCTGAGGATAGCTAAAATATATGTGAAACAATGCTGGGAGCAATTGATTGTTGCCACTTAACTTCCAGTTCTTTCCATGCATCAGGAAATTAGGTATAAGCATACCTCAAAAGTTCTCTTGCCTAGGACAGGTGCCTATGATTGAAAGTTGCTTCACATCTTTGTCTCTGTGTAAAAAGTAGTGGTATAACTAGAGAAATGATCAAAGTTGTCAAAACTTTGTTCATCTCAATTTACAAATAGTGTATTAGAATTCTGCTTCATAACTAGAAATGACAAAGCAGAATTTCTTAATATCATCAGGGATTTATTTGATCACAAAGAACATAAAAAATGCATGGTGTTATCTAAATATTAATGTTATACTTAAACTTGCATGCTTACAGCAGTTGAGAAAACATCTAAATCTTTAAGATTGTTTGTCTTGTTTTATGTCTACATGTGCTTTTAAGGGAAAGAAAAGTATTAGTCATGATGTACATAGAGGAGTGACAGTGTTAGTCTCTTGAGCAGAACTCCCAAGCCATGTAATTCCAGGATTGCTATAGGAGTGTTGATCCTATAACTGTGGTCTTCTGGAGGTTGGGCTAGCCCATTATTTTCATAAAGCAGCTTCCAGAGAAAAGGCTGTGGACTGCAGTTCTGCTACGGCAACACCACCTCCTCCAGAGAAAGTCATAGGAAAATATTGACTAAAAGGCTAATCCATGTATTTGCTTTTTCTGTCAACAACACAGTAACATTGTGTATACATCCATGGGTCTGATAACATTATAAACTTTCTAACAAAGTTGGTATGTGCAGTGAAGAGACTGCATAACCCCTTTCCTTTGACTGCATTAATCTGCCCTAACATGGAGCTGTCTGAACAGCAAACGTGGATGTGATCTTGGTGGGCTGGGGTATGGGCTACTCAGCACACATTTAAATGCAGAAGATCAGATACCTAATTTCATTTAACAAGACTCTTAAGTTACAAAGCATCTCTTACAAGATATGCATTCCCTTTAAAATGGCTTTTAATTACCTTTTAAATCCCTACGTAATGCTTTGCTTTAAGTGGTGCAGTTGTGGATGCAGCATTATTAGTTGCTTTGGAAGGACTAGGACTCCTGCCTCCCAAGTCTGCCTGAGGCTGATTTAATTAAGTGACATTTCAAACCTCCAGGCAGAAGAAATGACTCCATTTTGTAGTCAGTGTGTTCCCTTGAAATGTACATGTCATCCTCCATTTGTCAGGCAGTACTGTCACTTGATTTATAGAAGGAAAACCGCGTATACCCATCATAAACAAAATTAGCAATAATCCTCCTCAAAGGTAGCTGAGTACCAGCTTGTCCTTTTTTTTTTTTTTTTTTTTTTTTCCAAGAGGGTGGTAGCATAGGTTCAAGAGCTTGATTTTAGAAAATAATACATTGGTTGAGCTACTCACACATAATAGAACATAATTTTTTACCCATTGTCCTTGACAGGAAGAGTTTTGTTGCCTTTACTGGGTCAGATGTCACAAGCCTAAAGCAAGAGATTCTCATCTACATCAGTACAATTGATTCATTCAGAAGTAAGACTCTATGTTATAGTACTTCAGTGTGAAGAGACTGAGACAGGTCATGTCATCGATTTTTTTTTTTTAAATGGAGAAGTAATAACTGTGGGTCAGTATATTTGGGCAACAGATGAGCTGACTTCTTACTGAAAGAAACTACTTAGGAATAAAAACCTTAGGCTTACTAGGTTGATGAATCTGCAACCTGTTTATTATTTCTGTGGGAAAATATGGGCTCCCAGCAGCTGCATTAAATGTTCTGCTGTAGGGTGATTTGTCAGTGCTGTGACAATTGCTTAACTGTTTAGGGATCATCAGATGCAATATATGTTTCATCATTGTACACAATCTACACCTGAAAAGAAATTGTGTTATTACAATGCATCGAGCATGTCCAATTTCAGACAAAGCAAATTATTCTGAACATACTTCCTTCCACTTCTAATGTATTTTTACAACTACCTCTGGGTATATTCTGGAACATGTCATTAAGAGAAAAGGGAAAAAACTGTTCAGTTCTAACCAAACTCTCACATTTCAAATTGTCTGTTCCAAGAACAGAGGGATGGGTTGTAATACATTGTTGAACTGAAAAAATATTCATCTTGCCAAGATTCCTTAAATAAATGATAAAGTGTAAATATATTCAGACATATACTGCTTGGCATAAACCCAAAGAAAACTGCAGCACAGAATACATATAAGCCAAAACTATGAACAGATGCAAAACAGCAGAAATCAAAGCTGATATCTAAAATACAGATTACCAGAGATAATATTTAGGTATGTTAGGATTTCTTTTTTTCAATGTCATGTGGTACTTGGAGTGGACAGTATCCCTCACTGGTCTTCAGAAATCTGACATATTAATGAAAACAGGCATGCTACAGGTCCTGTGGCAGTAGTGTAAATTCTGCAAATCCCATGGCATGTTAACAGCAAGAAATTATTATAATTGTCAAAGAGTCGTAATGGAGTTTAAAATTCATTGCCTGTAATCGGAGGTACATCAGGCTTGAAAAGGTAAGGTTTGTTTGGGCTGAGAGCTTAACAGCTCAGTTACATATTTTAAATGTTACAAGATTGTTACAACTTTTTCTAAATGTATTCACATGGCAGACTCTGGTAAGCAAGGAACAAAAGCACACCCCAAAAGTTCCTGAAGTACCTCAAATTTTCTGAGGCAAGGGATCTTAACTGTTGTTCCTAACTTCCTGCTTGAACTCCCGAGCTATGTGCCACTCTGTCAAATGACTGAACAAATGCTACGGTTTGGCTCATGTTGTCACCGTAACATCCAAAAGCGCTTGGAATTTTTAGAGCCTCGTGGAATGGAAAAATCCTGTGTTGATACCTCCTTGTTAAACACTTCCATCTAGTGATCCTTCTCCCTGAGCTGAAACTCCCCTCCAAAGCTGGTGAACAAGAGTATGACTGAAAATTCACCCTATCAGGTCAGTCATCCTGTCCTTTGTATTCACCAGTTTCTGAGCAGAAGAGATAGAAATGAAGCCAGACCTGGCTGTTTTCTTCTGTCTTACCAACAGCTTCAAAGCAAAGCCTTTAAGAGCAAATATTGACATTTCAAACATAAGTCTTACTGTTACCATCTTTGGTGACTAGGCCTTCTCTTACATTGTAGCTGTCTATACCATACTTCTAAAGGTTCAACGTTGAAACCTGATTGCAGTGGGGTTTTGCAGTGAGGGAGGAGGTTATGTCTCTGCACTTCAAGGGCTAACCTCTGAGGGGCTGAAAGGAGAAGACAGCTGCTTCTCATACATCCAGACAACTCTTCACAAGTAGTGTCCAGTCTGCTTTTCTGTAGGGTTGTGAAAGAAGGACACGTACCTTCCACCACTAGAAGAGAGTAGTGCTGCTCTTCATGGTTTTGCACTTTTGAAAAGACTGGGATTTTTCCACTATGAGAAAGAATCACAAACTTCTGATAAATCAAGGCTAAATAGGGGCATAAGAGCCTAGTGACTAGACTTCTCTCAAACTGATATCTGAAGAAAAGCATCACAATATGATTAAACTATCTGAGGCATGAATTGCTGTAAAAGGCAGCCTTTGGCAAGTCATCAAATCTGTTCCTCTGCTTTCTTTGCATGCCTAAGGTTGTAGCTGTAATGATGAGGAATGGACATTCTGAAGGCTTGCTTTCCCTCTGCATATTCCCCTTGCAGCTCTGAAAGCTGACAGTAAAATACTCTCTGTTAACATCTCACTCTTCATCAGTTCCACTAATGAACAGACTGTCTACTTCGCAAATAATGGCCACTTAAGAATCAATTGATTATGCTTCATAGTGAAGCGTTGTGCTACTGCAAATTCTACCAGCCAGGAGACTTTTGGCAGCTCTAGTCTGCAAATCTAGGTATCTTTGCAGATCTTTCTTGACAGTTCAGAGCACCTTAGTGAAAGGTATCAAGCTCTTAAGTAATGTTTAAATGTCACACCTCTGTACAGGAAAATAGAAGCCCAATGAACCTGAATGTAGATCTGTCAGTTTACCACAAGAAATAGCTTCTGTTAAGATTTATGTTCATTGTTAAGACGTTGTTAAGGCTATAAACTACAATATTTCTTAACCAAAATTAACAAAATAGGTTCAAATTCAGATTAATCTGTGTGCTGATACATTTAAATACATCTTCTATACAGCTGTAAGAATCTATTTTCCTGTTTTTAGTATAAATAAAATCAGGTTATCATGTTTCAATTTTGTGTACAGATTTGCCTTTATATGTATATGATAGGTAGATTTTAAAAAGCTTTTCTAAAATGACTTCACTGACAAAAGATGAATGCATAATGATCCTATCAAACCAGTAAATGCTACACAGTTAATGTTCTGTAATTGTGAGCCCCCGTGTCTTCAGTTCAAAAAGAGTATGTATTAACACATGAAGCTAACCCATACTGAGAAGACAATGCAAAGACGGATAGATTAGTGACCTAGCATATCTAACATCAATTAAAGGAACTGTTACTGTTAATTTTAATGAAAACACATTTTTGAGTGCTGAAGGATATGGTAACAAGGAAAGTCATGGACCTTCTAGTTTAATATTAAATACCACTTTAGTTAAATGCTCAAGTGATAGCAATAATGCAGAAGATAACAGTTGACAAAAGAAGATGAGCAATGGCATATAGCACAAACTACATTAAACTATATTAGAAGATTTATGACTTCCGTTAAATATTATTTCTCAAGGATAGAGGTATTCAGTCACAGGGTAACAGAGGAACCAATGACTTTCAGGAATCTGATACAAGCTGTGCATGTGTCAACACTGTCATGGTTTTAAACTAAAAGGGCTAGTGGTTTCAAACTAAAAGAGGGTAGATTTTGACTAGATATAAGGAAAAAAATTCTTTATGATGAGATTTGTGAAACACTGGAAAAGGCTGCTCGGACAGGTGGTTGTCATGGTTTAACCCCAGCCAGCAACTAAGCACCACATAGACGCTTGCTCCCCCCTGCAGTGGGACTGGGGAGAGAACTGGAAGAATAAAAGTGAGAAAACACAAAGGTTAAGATTAAGACAGTTTAATAAGTAAAGCAAAAGCCATCATGCAAGCAAAGCGAAACAAGGAATTCATTCACCGCTTCCATCAGCAGGCAAGTGTTCAGCCATCTCCAGGAAAGCAGGGCTCCAACACATGTAATGGTTGTGTGGGAAGTCAAATGCTGTCACTCCAGATGTCCCCATCTTCTTCTTCCCCCAGCTTTATATGCCGAGCATGACATCTTATGGTATAGAATATCCCTTTGGTCAGCTGGGGTCAGCTGTCCTCTGTGTTCCCTCCTGATTTCTTGTGCACCCCCAGCCTACTCACCTACTCACTGGTGGGGTGGGGTGAGAAGCAGAAAAGGCTTTCACTCTGTGTAAGCCCTGCTCAGCAGTAGCTAAAACATCCTTGTACTATCAACACTGTTTCCAGACCAAACCTAGAACATAACCCCATACTAGTTACTATGTAGAAAATTAACTTCCCAGCAAAAAACAGTACAAACACACTGGTTAAATGGTTTCTCTAAGTTCTTCCACTGGATGTACATCTCTCAGATTAATTCAGGTAATCTGTATCATAAACCCATGTCCTGGTTTCAGCTGGGATAGAGTTAATAAATTTTAACAGATACTAACAGAAAGTTATGATGTTCCTTGTCACTCAGCTTCTAGCTCTCTGCCTGCTCAGGCTCCAAAGGCACAGACATATGGATCAAAAAAATATTCTGTAGGAAACCTCATTGTGTGATAGCTGAAGCTAAAATCACTTAAAGTCTTTAAATCATAATCCTTCGGCACTCTGAATCACAGTCATAGCCAACAGGTGTAATATTTGGGCTACTTTATAACTTCAATGATCTGTAAATTTACTCTGGCTTGCTTGTATGTCCATGCCCCACGTAGACCTCAGCATTTGACAATGTCTGTCAACTGTTGATCCAAATGTTTAATCTCAGCCTATTACCTCTTTTTGTTTTTTTAAAGCTAAAGCTTAAGAACATGTAATTAAATGTAGCTTATAAATGTCAGACACAGCTAGGAATGCCAGGTAGTCAGTTTTTGTTTTTGTTTTTGTTTTTGTTTTTTCCATTTTAAAAGACCTTGCATTGTTCAGGGAAAGCTCTGTATCGGATCTTCCAGAAACAGAATTTTCATTATTATTCTTTCCTGTATGTTCTTACTTGTGGAGCTTGATGACAGGTAGCACAAGACAGAGGAAAATACTTCCCAATCAAACTTCAAACACTACTCTGAACACTAAATAATGAGCATTTTCTTCAAATGTCTACAAAATTTGGGCTAGCCACTTATCTAATAGTTTCAAAAGAATTGCCTAGCTATGGCTTATACTTCTAAGCTAAGACACCAAGCATCCTGTCCCTCTCAGAATGGATAAGGAATATATTTGGGAATTTTTCAAGCAGATTTTGTCATATCAGACAAACACAAAACTTCTCTCACAATGGATAAAGATTAAACTGGATAGTCACAGAGTAGTTCTGGAAATGCAGCTGTTGTGAGGGAAGGAAATGATGTGCAGTGAGATGGATAAAACTGTAAAATCTGGGTGATCAAAGGTAAAAATGGTATTGGTTCTCCAAGTTAGTGCTACATGTTTACCTCATACAGATGTTCTAGGAGAACCTCAGTAAATTCAGGTTAGGGATTAGTCTAAATAGAGAACTGCAGACCCAGCCTGTAGTTCACCTTTCAGTCTCTGCAAAGGTATGTTATATCTTGGGTGCATTGTAATGACCTGTTAGTAACCATGATGCTCTAGGAGCAAAAGCTGCCTTTACTAACCATGGATGTTGTCATCAGCTGTGTTACTGTACATCCTCATTGCACTGCAACATGGGTGATTCCAAGCACTTCTTTTCTCTCTGGCAGTCACAATTAACGTGGCTGCTGTTTAAAAACTGTGGTGATGGTTGTGAATTCTCAGAGACCAACATTTGCCGGAGTTTAGCTCTACTAGCTAAATCCTCTTGCCTGCATTATGGTTTGAATCTGTGTACCTGTTGACATGGCTGCATAGGTCAGTTCAAAAAAGCTAATTATTTCAGGTTCAGTAGCTGCAAGGTGCCAATTGTCATTCAGAGCTACAGATGATTTAGTCCTTATCACATAGGTCACCAAAGCAGGTGTGGAGAGTAAAATGAATCCATTAGCAACTGAATTGATATGTTCTTCTGAAGTGGCACCCAGAAGCTACAATTAAATTTATGAAATTTTAATCTTACTGTGAGACTCCTATCCTTTGTATGTTCTTACTGCACCAAAGGCATCACTGCAGTTGCAACAGCCTTCACACAAGCTTCTGAGGCTCAGCGCAGGCTGCCCAAACTGATGGACTTTGTGTCAACAAGCTGGTCAACAAAGCTGGCAGCTCAAGTGCCCACATTTCCTAAACCAGCTATATTAAAATCATCTCAGCAAACAGAAATAGAGGCTTCTCTTAAAAAAGCGGGGGTGATCTTGTATATATTTATTTTGGTTTTGGGGGGAAGGGGTTGGAGGGTTTGTTGGGTGTTTTTTTTGGCAACAGCTTAAATTAACAGGCCTTATTTTGAAAGGGATACAAGCTCTGTGTTCTATGTTCCCAGGGATCACAGTTGCACTGCTGGCCACAGCCGTAACTGTGAAATGCAAGGCCATAGCTGCAGCATACTGGTGTTTTACTTCCTGACTGCCACTCCAGCCTGTGATTCAGACCCACAGCACATCCCAGGGGATGGCAGAGCACCCACAGCCAGGCAGGGCCCACTTCTCTCCACCTGGCGTTGTTCTGGATTTGCCAGCCTCGCCTTGCACCTGTTACAGGCTGGCAAATACAGGTCTAGCTAACACGCCACAAACTGCAATGCTTGAAGACACCTGCTAAACAGCTTTTTCAAGCCTGTTTTCTTTAGGTTCTCAGTTAAATCTGAAATGTTTCCTTCTTTATCTCAGTCCCTCAGAGCAGTTGTTTAATGTTCTAGCTCTAAGCAGACATAAGGCACAGAGTTATACATTGCACACTCTTGTCACTCTCTTTTCCCTAGCCGAGCTACACACCAGGAACTCCCAAGGCACCCATCCAGTAGGGACCAGCGGCAGCACGGAGGTGACCATGCCGCTGGCTGGACTTCCCGAGGCTGGGAAGGGCCCTGCAGGCAGCCGTGGGCTCTGCCTCCCGCTGGTGGGACCCGGGCTGCGGCCGCTGGGCAGGAGCCAGGGGAGGAACAGCTGGGAAGGGCCTCACTGGGGCCTCACCTCATGCTTGGGAGCTGCTCTGGGGCCTCAGCCCTGTCCCGGCCATCGCCCCCCCTGACCGCCCAGCCTGCCCTGGCACCCAGGCACTGCCAGCCCACGGCCCCCTGGCCCCCTCATACAGCAAAGGCCAATGTGGGAGAGGTGTGAGAAGATGTGCTGAACGGCATCCAGCTGGGGAGGATTTTAAGGAGAAAGAAGCTCCCCTTCTGCCCGGTGCCTGTCACTCTCAGCAGTTGGAAGCCTGGTGGATCTTTCCAGGCAAGCCCGCTGTCCTAGCTCGCCGTCCTTCGTATTCTGCCTGGGCAGCACTCAGAAGGCCCACGACACGCAGCTCATTCCACTGGCAAACACTTACACTCGGGCGGCAGCGGTCAGCTGCTTGGTTTCCCCACTTTCTCAGAGTATTTTCACCTTATGTATCAGAGAGAAACCAGCCAGAATCAGGGGGGAAATGCCATCCCAACTTCCTTCCATGCCCACTTGGAGAGGTAGTGGGGACTCGCCTCCAGCATGTCTGGGCTGCTGATCTGACTTCCCATGCGGGAAGCACAGGAGTTACTTGCTCTGGCAGACGTGTCTGACACAAGAATTTGTGGCTGCAATTTTAAAATAAGGATGGGAGAACTGGTTCTTGTTGTGTTTACTTATCAATGATTTCAGTGAGTGACCATTGTCTGTACATGTGAGTTACCTTTTCAAATTATATTTGATAACTTTAAATAATTAAAATATTTTAAATAATTTTTAAGGCCTTATTTTTCAATTATTTCTGAACAATCAGAAGTAGACAACTGGAAAAAAAAAATTTTTTTCCATGGCTGGCCACTGGAGTATGGAAATACAGTGGCTGATGCATGCTGACACAAGCTGAAAAAACAGACTGTTTCCCTGCGGTGGAGGAAAAAGGCCAGTAATTGAACTTCCTAAATGAAGTGCTGTCAGCCCAAATTACAACTTTGCAGCTCTTCCTAAAGTTCCAGACTCAAATTTCCAGATATGATTGCCCCTTTTGACACTATGAGCCTGCACTTCAGAACACCCAAACCACTGGAAATAATTGTTCTGCTTTTGAACTGTATCACCTCTGAACTGGCTGTGAACAAAAGTACTGTATTTGCTGCTAGTATTTGATATCATCAGGTAGCTCAAATGAGTAAACAACTAGAGGATGGTTATTAAACAGCTACTACTTTGCTGGGCAATATTAAGAAATACTCTGAGATTAGATTCTATCTGTTTTATGTTCCACTATGAAAATAAGATGCCTGATTGACTAACTTTTGTCTTGCTTACCTCCTGGAAAGTTTCAGGATCTCTTAAAAGACTGATTTTTCAAGCCCAGTGATCAGAAAGCTGAAGTGATCAGCAAGCTGAAGTGATCAGCATCATTTCCCATAGCAAATAAATAGAAAACTGATGGATCATGTCTCTGATGTTCCAGTAAGTATTCTTGAGAAAACCTTGTGGGTTTTTTCCCCCAAGTGTCCTAAAAACATGTTAGGAGCCACTTGAAGAGACAGATCTGTTGGAGTTGTTCCTTAAAGCGGTATTGCACATTGAAAGTTGACTTTATAAATAGCATTATGAATACTTGTAACACTTCAGTCTGGCTGTACAAAATGAACCTCTGCAAAGTGTTTACAAGTGTGCATGAATGTTATTTTTGTCATTTATAGAATCATAGAATGGTTTTGTTGACATGTTCCTTTTGCTTTCAAAACTGTAGACATAATTATGACCATTGCACCACCACAATGACATTGTCTATGCGACAATTATAGAACTTTCAACTCCTATTACTGATAAGACTACAGGCTTCTGCTATGACACTTTGCTGGTCAGATCTGCATTAAATTGCATGCTTCTCTTCTTATTGCATCCACTTTTGCTTATTACACCAAATGGTTCCAGAAACTACGATATCTTCTCTTGGGCCTGAAATGTATTTTGGAGTACGGCTGCTGCTGAAAAAGGCTGAGAAGAAGGAAAGAAGGAAGCAAAAGGGGAGAAAATGAATTTTATTTTTTTTTTTCCTTACAGGAATTCATGACTTCATAGGATTATATTGCTTTCCTTTATTAAGCACTTTTACACAGCTGACACAGATTTAACTACAGTAAATGGATATATCCTTTTTTTTTTACATAAACATACAATTTTAAGTGACCAAATAAATGGAGAGGCAGGGAGAAGGCTTAATCAAAGCTGTAAAAATGTTAAAAAGTGTGTGTGTAATGCATTTTTGTTCATTTTTAGGTAGTTATTCTTTGATAAGGTTATTGTAATCCCAAATTGCACTGGAAAATTCAATTACTTCTACTTAAGAACATGAAAATCCATTAGTAGTGTAATGTACCAAGAGCCTAAAAAATTGCTTTTCTGCTTAGCTATTAAATATGGTTGAAATGAATTACCTTTGTAATCATAATGCTCAATCTCAGATTGTCCAAGAAGGCAATATATACTAAACTTAAGTGAGGGGATGGGAGGAGACTGATTCTTTAAATAAATGGACTTCAACTTTTACTAGTGGTTTGTATGGCTATACGTAGAAAAACTGTTGATTGTACAACCCCTGTTAACATCATATAGTTACTACTACCACCATGTGTAATGTGTTGTTATTCTACAGCCTTTTTTTTTTTTATGATGCTGGAATATGAAAAGCTAAAGAAAGATCACTTGTGGATAAAAACACAGGTCCCATTTACTGAAACTTTGGGAAAAGAATGTCCCATCTCCTTCATTACCATCTTTACTGGATTGCATATAACAGAACTTCTAAAGGTACAGATGCTTCTGTCAACCAACCTGGAGTCTTTCATAATCTTCTTCCCTCATTTTCTGTCCTTTTTCAGTTACATTTTGAAAAGAAAGGAATAAGCTACCATATCAATTTACAAGGGTTGTAAATACCTGTTTCTAACAGTTTTAAGCTGAAGCTAGCTCAGGAAAACCTTTATATACTCCTATATGCTAGGTCAGGAATAAAATACTATTTTTTATGTAATCCTTTTACCATCTAAAGTTAAACTGACCCTGCATGGTACTACAAGTCTTACATTTCAGTCTGATTTGTTTCATTACTTTCACTCATGAAAATGTGTCTTTAATAAATGTCTGTATCATACTGAAGGCTATCCCATCAATTTACACTGTTTACAAAGCATCTTCAATAGCAAATGTAATGGTGAGGGATAACTGCAGGCTGAATATATCAACATTTTACTACGAAGTCTCTCAAAGGTCTCTACAATTCTGCTTTCCATGTCATGGGAACAGAGCACAGTCCCTTTAAGCATTTGCAGAGAACTAAGGGCATGAACAGCAGCATGAATGGCAATAACTTAATTTACAACTGATTCCAGCCACTGCCAATGGGAAGCTGGGCATGATAAAGTATTAGCAATTTTCATCTGTTGGTATACTCAGTGTTTCATTCAGAGTCTCTATTTGGGGAGGGGAAAAGGGATGGAAATTTTCTAGCTTTTGCTCATTTGGCTTGCTACACATGCAACTGTCTGATTCACACTCAGATTGCCTGCAAACAGAAGTGGTCATTTAAGTGTATGTCTCATCTGTTTGCAAATGTGACCCTTAGCTATGACTTCACTTGCAGGTTAATGCCACAGTGATGTAATGGAAAACATTCATGCAGCCCAAAGCTGAGCTTTTCAGCCTAAGACAAAATAGAAAACGTTCATGTTTGGAAGGTTGTGTTTGCAACCAGAACAGACGAGCAGGTTTCTCTTTCCTACTTACATATTAAAAAGTGATAATATTTATAGAACATAAGGCATTTATAAGAATAGCAGAAAAAAATTGTCCAGTCAAATTCAGTTCATCCTTACTTATAGTTTTTAAATCAAACTGGTCGTATCCTACTTTCAGCAGGACCACAGGCTCATTGTGCACTTGTTTGGAATATGAAAAAGGGAGTTGCAGTGAAAAAAATCTCTCAGTTGCAGTTCCTATCTGATGCTTATCTTGGAATCCATCTACAGTAGGGCAAGAAGGAAGAAACTTTCTTGTTTAAAAAGGCTGCTAAATGCCCCTCTGGAGATTCTCATTCTATAGCAGAGTTCCTATAACATGCTGGGAAATTTCCTTAAGAATAAGATTTTCATGAATATTCACTAACAGCATGTTCCTTATATTATACATGATTAAACTTATCTAACTAAATTAATGTTAACCTGAGATTCTCCAGAATTAGGAAACTTGAACAAACCAAAATCACATTTTACATTGTTCATACTATATGAACCTTATGAGTATAGTTCCTTAACTGGGAAGTGGTTGCAATAGATCATAGACTCCACCTACAAGGTCTGTCAAATAAAGAAAATGTGCAAATAGTCTAACAAATCAGATTTTTCACTCATAGTTATAAAACACCTCCACTGTTTTTAGTAACTATTATTCCATCCAGTTATTTCTGGATGACCTGCGTCAAGACTGATGGATGTTGAAGGAGAGACCTCACAGAATATTCTGTTTTCAGTGGTAAAATCATTACCACAGCTATTTGACAAAGAACTTGTGGGTGTCCTCCCAGCAAAAAGGAATGACCCTGATATGAGCAACAAGATGTTAGTTGAAATTTTCTATAAATACTGATATCAGAACATGCTTTAAAATCTGATTGTGCACAGCATTGAGGATACCAAGAGTTTATTTTTCCAAGGTACTATCCACCTAGTATAACTTCTCCCCTGGAATATTTATTAAATTTCTGTGGTGCATTAGCTATAAAGTATGTTTTTTTGTAATTTCCCTTAGAGTATTTATCTTTTCTATATTAATTAGAAATCTGTATTTATCTTAATACTAGTCTCTTTTGTACAGAAGTCTTTTTAAAAATACTACTTGAAACCGAGGATAATTGGGAATAGATCAGAAAGTAAAAATAACAAAAAGACTGCCAAATATTATTTCTGTCATGTGCTACTAGGATCTCAACTAAGATTTTGTGCAGAACATTAGCAACTGGAAAGCTAAATTTCCGAGATTAACTTTACCATTGCAGTAGCTGTGTGTATGTTACCATGGAAGCATACTTGAGAGGGAAAACTCAGCTGCAGGGAGGGAATTAATTTTCTCAATAGAGCAGGAAATAACTTTTACAATGCTAACTTCCTTCTTACATAAAACTCTTTGCAGGACTGTAAATCCAGACCAATAACCATTTCATGATTAGACCCAGTAGAAGAATAAAGTGCTAATAATCTACGAGCTGTCTATAGAATTGAGTTGATTCTATAAAATGGATCCCAGGCAAAGGCTCACATTTAGGCCAAATAGGAATAATCACTCTAGCAGAAAAGTGTGATACCTAGTCACACAGAAAAAACAACACGAAATGTCAATATAATTAGCCAAGTATTCAGGGTGGGTGTGGGTGGAAAACATATGTATGAAAGTGGAGGAAAAGGTGGGTTTGTCATTTGATTCTGTCTCTTCATGATTTCAGTAGGCTTTGATTTTGGAAGCCTACAATACAGTAGTGTATTACCATTCTGGGGACCTAATCGTTGACTTAAACTAAATTTAAGCTGAAAATGACTGGAGTGTTATATGGCTACACGTACAGAAGTACACTTGGCATATTTTCTTCAAAACCACAGTAAGAGTTAGGCTTTTAGGGGCTTTAAAATAACTTTACTGCCAGTCTAAGGGAACTTTGAAAATGGTTAGGACACTCTTAAAATACTACTCTGCAAAAATGTTGCTGAAAAAGGCAGTTTTGATTGGTGCTGGTGTATCACATTTCTCTTGTCATTTAGAAGATTTATTCATATTTGCTTATCTTTGGAAGGTGTTGACTATCTCTCCTTCAGTACTGCTATTACTAGCTGGTAGACCGGACCACTGCTAATCTCTCAGTGTATAATCCATTCTTGTAGCACTTAGTCGTGGGGCTTGGAAATGACCCTTACTTATTGCAAACAATTTACTCTTTTACAGTATTCTCCAATACAGCCCTGTTGTTAGCAGGGTGCAAAGGCAGTCTGTTTGTGATTTACTATATGTATTAACCTAAAGAACGTGTTGAACATGTTTTAATTCTATCTACTCTTTAAGTGTTGATCTAGCTTCTTGTATTCTCCTCCTTTGTCTTCAGCTTCTGACTGGTGTCTAAATTCCCTATGGCATCAGTGAGATGAAGGTTAAGACTGCATGTCAGGGATGAAAGCCAACTAAAAGCTGAAAAAAATATGGTGAAGGATTGAAGTGTAATACTTTATTTACATCAAATAATCCAGATTATATGTTGTATCAGCCTATGCTAATGGAGACAGAGCTACATTCCCCAGTAAATCCAGCCACATGCAGTTTTTATTTTGTCTATAACTTAAACTACAATGAGTTTGCTTCCCTGATCCAAAAACAAAACAGAGCATAAATCACTACAAAGAAGTATTTAAATAGCCTAATATGGTCATCAAGAGGAACTGATCTTGGCAGCCTGTTGACAAAGACAAACAAATCACAGGACAAAAAAGAATTGTAACAAGGAATTTAAAAAACCCCAAAAAACAACCAAAACATAGCTGACAAAGTGTTGAGCTGTTTGGTAACTTCGTGAATATTTTTTTACCTCAGTTCCCTCTGTTCTGTTTCATTCCATTGACTGAATCTATCACTAAAGCTGAGTTGGGGGTCCTTGTGGTTCCCAGCATTATCTGCTCACTAGGAATTGAAAATTAACTTTCTAGCTGACTGATGGCTGAGGCTGGCATAGCTTAATGAAATCACAGGTCACCAACAGATGTATTGGAGGCCATCTAGAGCAACCTCCTACTCAAAGCCAGGACTACAGCTGACTCTGGGTCAGCTGTGGCTATGTCTAGCCAGGTGTTCAAAACCTTCAACAACAGAGATGCAACAGCGTCTCTGTACAACCTATTCTTGTGCTGTGCTGCTTTTATTAGTGAAAAAGTTTTTCCAGATATGGAAACTCTGAAGGAATAATTTGTGACTGCTGCTTCCTCTTCCTCCTTCCTGGCACTACGAGGAGGTGCTTGGCCCCATAATCTTGGTACTGCTCTTTAACTAGCTGTACATGCCCCTTAGTCTGCTCTCAGTAAATGTAATGAGTCCAACTCCCTCCACCTGTCCCTATAGTGTACCTGCTGGTAGAGGAATTACAGAGGAATGAAGGCAGGTTAATTAACATTGATAATATACAGCTGTGGGCTGGCTTCAGGGGCGGTGAGTTGGCTGACATGGATAATGTGCAGCTGTGGCTTATTCTTGCTAAGTAGTTAAATAGCCAAGGGGTATGGAAGAGGAAAACCAGGTGAAGAGAGACCTGGAAGAAGCAGAGGGAGGAGAGAGCCTGCCCTGGATGTAGGGGAGACAAGCAGAGGCCCCAGGAGAAGCAGGGGGCCCTGATGAGGAGCCTGGAAAAGGAAAAATCTGGATGCAGCAGAGGCAAGAAGCAGGGTGGACTGGCCTGAAGAGGATGAAGAAACAGCATGGACAGTAGATGGGCTGTTGAATCCTTGTGGGGGATTGGTGGCTGTGCCAGAGCAAGGCATGGGAACTACTTTATTGAAGTTAGCGTGGTGTGGGGTGGTAAAAGCCTTGTTGCAGCTGGCTAGTTTGGATAGTGCTGTGTGTGATACATGCTCACAGCCTCTATCTATCACAGTTGTTCTCTGCAGGACCTTTTCCTGTTTCACAACAGCCTTTTCCAACTGGGAGGTGCAGGACTGGACAGTATCCCAGGGCAGACTTACCAGTGCTGAGCAGAGCAGGGATAAGAGCTTCCTAAACTAAATTACCTGAGTCTGCTGGTCATCTTTCTCATAATGCAGCCCAATGTCTGGTTTGCCTAATTTGCAATGAGAGCTTTATTTAATAAATAGTTTATTCGATAAATTCAGAAGAAATTGGGTATGGATAACAAGAAAAGAACTCTAAGCAGCTGAGTGAACAATAACCAGGGTTTCAGTCTGGGGACAAGAGGTGGGTTTGGCAGGAGTTTCAGCTAGATGGAGGAAGACTGGCAACTGTGGTCAGAAGGTGACAGGGAAGGTATGAAACAAGAGGAATTCCCTAAGATAGGTGCTCCTTCAGTCAAAGTTTGCACAAGGCTGCTATTTAACTTCAAAGACCTGTTCATATCATGAAAGTGCAAACAACAGAAACTAGATTAGCCAAAGCATTCTTACATTTGACAAGTCAGTACAGGACGTTCAGGGATTTTTTACCTGAAGACAAATCACTGGAATAAATGCCTTTAATATTACTCTGTTCTCTGAGGCCACCAGCTGCATACACTGGTTTTACATAGGTCTCCATTTTGATGTGTTCTGGTTCTGCATTCTCCTGTGAAATGTTTTTGGAAATGTAGTGAAATCAAATTGTAATCAGATAGTGTAAATCTGTAGGAAGAGCAGTGTGTGAACAGCAGACAGCTAAGGTCCTGGTGTAGGACTGTGTGATGTCATAGTTGTGGTCCTGGTGACATCTCCACCTGTCATTTGTTGTACCAGGAAGTTTTGACATTTGTGATGAAACATTTAAGATGTAAAATCGCATATCTGAATGAGAAATCTCCAGGGTTTTGGTGGTTTGTGTTTGTTTGTTTTTTCTTTTAGTTAGTATTGAGAGATTTGGTTCTCACTGGTAGTGACAGATGAGAAATGACAGAGGAAACTCTGTTTCTTGCAAGCTGAAGACTTGGAAGTTTTCAGGAAGGAAGAGTGAGGCATAACGTGTTGGTTTATATGTGTTGGGGGTTGACCCTGGCTGGATGCCATGTGCCCACCAGGGTGCATATGCCACCAAAGCATAGGGGTGCTCTGTCACTCCCCTTCTCATCTGGACAGGGGAGTGAAAATATAACAAAGGCTCATGGCCTGAGGCAAGGACAGGGAGATCATGCAACAATTGCCATCATGGGCAGAAGAGACTCAACTGAGGGAAATTAATTTATTACCAATTAAATCAGAGTAGGAAATAAAAAGTAAATCTTAAAACACTTTCCCCCCACCCCTCCCTTCTTCACAGGCTTAACTTCACTCCTGATTTTCACTACCTCATTCTCCTCCAGCAGTGCAGGGGGACAGAGAATGAGGGTTGTGGTCAGTTCATCACGTTGTCTCTGCTGCTTCTTCCTCCTCGGGAGGAGGCTCCTCACACTTTTCCCCTGCTCCAGCGTGGGGTTCCCTCCTAATGGCAGCCAGTCCTCCAAAAACTTCTCTAACATGAGTCCTTCCCATAGGCCACAGTTCTTCACAAACTGTTCCAGTATGGGTCTCCCATGGTGTGACAAGCCCTGCCAGTAAACCTGCTTTGATGTGGGTTCCCATCTCCATGGGTCACAGATCCTGCCAGGAGCCTGCCCCAGTCTGGACTACTCTGTCTTTCTCTGGGATCCACAAGTCCTGCCAGCAAACCTGCTCCTGTGCAGGCTTCCCACAGGTTCACAGCCTCCCTCAGGCATCCACCTGCTCCAGTTGGATATCTGCTCCACTGTGGACCTACATGGGCTGCAAAAGGACAACCTGCCTCCTCATGGTCTTCACCACAGGCTGCAGGGCAATCTCTGCTCCAGCACCTGGAGCATCTCCTGCCTCCTTCTGCACTGACCTGGGTGTCTGCAGAGCTGTTTCTCTCACATGTTCTCACTCAACTCTCCAGCTGCAGTAGCCCTTGACACCATGAGTAGCCTGGTCCCACTGAGTGCTGGGACCAGTGAGGGAGTTGCTAACAAAGTGTTCATTTTTGCTTTGCTGATGTTATTGTAGTAGTCTCTTCACCCACCTGAATCTTCCTGAACATTAATCAGGTGCTTCTGCTTGATAAACCAGTGTGTTGAGCTGTTTGAGCTGGGTGTACAGAGCATGATTAATCTCAATTCCCATCTACCCAATGGCTGCAGCTAATAGTGACTGTGGCACTGAGCTTATGAATTCATGGTTACAAAATGTGACCCAAATAGCTAGATTTTTCTTCCAAGTCTCATCCTTTGGAGTTAAAGAGTTATCCTATACTGACAACATCTGGAGTCACTCTGGTAGAGATACTTTTATTTTACTTCCTCTTATTGAGATATTTTTTTCTTTTGGTACTGACTGAATCTTCTCATCATAGCCAAGGCCTCTGTATGCAACATGCCATCCAAATAAACAAGAAACAGTTGAAAATTCATGTATAGAGACTAAGGCAAGATAACAAATAAACACTCTGAAAAAGGTTACTCTGGAGAAATAAGACAATAGTAGAGATAATCCCCACTTGCATATGGAAGGGCCATTGCTTCCAAGCAGAAAAATGAGGAAGGATTCGAGTAAGGCCTGTAAGGTGGGACTGGAGGCTTAGAGAGGTCATGCTCCTCCATGGAGCCAGTGCAGAGAACCAAGAGACAGAAGATTGAAAATGAAGCAAATTTGGTGACAACAACATTCTTGCTGGAAAGAAGACTGGATGATTTTTAATCTTTTTCTGTCCAGCAAGACTATATAGTATTGTATCCACTTAAGGTAGCCTGCTTCTTTGGGCTGTTATATGAAGTATAACAGAGTATTTATCTGAGCCAGATCTTATGAAGCTCAATAGCTCCTTTTCAATAGAAGAACATAGAAGTGGATACTAATGTATTGTTGCTGAAAATGAAGCAAAAGCAAGAATAAAGTTGGATATATATAACAGGCATAGCAAGTGGGTTTCATCTAAATGGCACAGACTGTAGGTATGTTGTAATGAGTTGTAATTCAGCAGCTTTCTGCCAGTGAAACAGCACTCAGTCCTTTACAGTCTCATATTCTCCTCTTTACCAGAGAGTAAGATGGATGGTAGTGTTCCAGGACAGGATCTCATCTGTACTTTCACAAGGATTATGTTCTGGGTGCAGAGGCATGGAAATACATGTCTGAGCATTGCTGACAAACTACACACCGTATCTAATACTGTAAATGTTGTATAAAGTCCAAATTGATTTTGGTTCTTCCAGTTTTCAGGAGTTTGTGCTAACTCAATTAATTTGAAAGGGAAACTCCTTTTTGCCTCGATACAGCTTGCTGAGGGATAAGGGTTGGGAAAAGAGGGAAAGCCTATTAAAAATCATTAAAATGAATGGTCTTGATGAGGGACATATTGTTTCTGTGAGTTGATGTGAATTCACTGTGTGGGCAGAAGCCTGCAATAAAGCAGGTTCTTAAATAAGAGAACAATAAAATTGTTCTTAAATGGGAGATCAGGAGTCTGCCTAGTGGAACAGGCAATCAGCAAAAGTCAGCTATTAATCTTTGAAACTTCTTATTTGGAGAACAATCTTCCATATGTGAAAATGCTCCTCTGCATACCCTGTCAAGGTAGAAGTTAAACCCTTCACTCCTCCCTGTTACAGGGAACACCGTAAGTTTCTCACCTTGCTTAAGTGAGAGCTCAATCGGGGGTGAGAATTTACCAGGCAGGAGCAGAGTTGGGCAAAAGTAATCCATTCTGTAATGGATCCTGCTGCACAGCAGTCCTCTTGCCCCCTGCTTACTTATCAGAGTGCTCTAACAAGGAAAATATATGTCTCTCTACAGCTGGATCTGCTTGGGAAGGAAGGTCAGGTTAGCTCAAGACCTGGGATTTGATCCCAGTCAGTTCTCGTTGCAGCTTTTCCAGCAGTAAAAGCTGCTTGCTCTGCTGCCTGCCCGCAGCCCTTCCCGATGCTCTGTTGCGGTGTGCCTGTGCCCTGCCTTTGCATTCCTGACCCCAACTTTGTCTTGCCCGCTCAGTTTCCTGGCCTGCCTCGAGAACTCTCATGGCTGCAGCTTTGCCTGTGGATTGCTGGACTGTGGCCAGCCCTGGGGCTCAGCTGCGGTACCAACCCTGCTTAAGCTTGGCTTACTGGGGTGTCGGGGGGCTGCACCTCGTGGGAGAGGAGAGAGGAGGGTACAGCCCTGCTGGCTTGTGGGCACCCGCTGCCCCACCTGGCCTGTGCCCCGTGGGAGGCACTGACTCCTGACACCTACCTGCTAGCAGTTGTTTGCACGAGCCTGTCCTAACCCATCTAAGCAAAAGCGTTGGTTCAAATGGGAGGTCTCTGGTGATTCCGTTCTTCCTGACTGGGCTAGTTTAGGGGAGGAATGATCTCAGCTTGTGGGGGAAGAGCAATGGTGCCTCTGGTGAGGAAACTGGTGAGCGGCTGGTGGCACCCTAGAGTCAAAGCTGTCTTCACTGGCACATCCGTTTCAAGAAGAGGATGTATCTACGCCCTTACCCCCAAACTGGCAGAAAGTGTCTTCTCAGCTGCAGGCTAACCCAGAGAACCCAAAGGCAGCCGGATGGGGGTGTTTCCCAGGTACCAAAGTCCTTGCAAGCCTGTAAAGAGCTACCCCACTGGAAGCTGCTTGATGGTCTCAAGATTTAGTCCCAGGCATACAGGTCATAGTACAAATCCTGGGTGTTTCTCTGCATCTTTCCTGAGCACCCCTGTCTGGATATTATTTTTACTGTGTCTAAGATACCAACTAGAATACACAGGTCATAAAATGCAGCTGTGGCCAGTTCCTTTTAAAATCACAGGCACTAATACCTTTGTTAAGTTTAACACAGACATTAAAGCATCAGGTCATGGGGCTGAAATTTGCCTGTATCTCAGGGATAAATTTCCATTCCTGACACTCCAAAAACGTGATATGCAAAGAGTGGGTAACTGTGGCCTTTTGTATTACTTATCTTTGAGTATTAACTTTTTTGCCGCCACTTTACTACACCAAATAACACTTGTTCTTCCGTCTTGCAGATCTGAAACTGGGCTGTGTTTCGCAGTATTGTGAAAAAGTTTCAGAGGCTTTCAAACAGAGTAGACAGAATGCTTATTCTTACTGATGGAAACAAGATATGAAGTATGAGAACTGGGTCTATATCCCCAAAGGAGTGTGAGTGAAGTAACCTTCTCTGCAAATATCCTGCAGCAGAGTTTGTGATCTATCATTTAACTGTGAGCAGCAAAAATAACTATTTTCATTTAAGCTCCTCACAATAGAGAAGTAACAGTGCTCCAGTGTATATTCTGAAAGAAACATGCCGAGGAATTTTATTTTTTCAAGGGTGAGACTCAGGTTCTAGTTTATTTTTAATATCTGATCAAAATAGCCTCCTCTCACTTTATTCCATTTTACTTTCTCTCAAATAATTTGCATTGTTTCTTTTTCTGCCACTGACTTTCCAGCCAAGTTTCACAATAAAATTCAAGCCAGAACAAAATATTTCCCTAGATAAGTAGTAGGAATTGAAAACAAGTCTGCTTTGTCACACCAGTATTGCACTCTGTTATAGGTGCAACTACTATGTTTAGCTATTCTTCAGTAACATGAGAAGTCTAAAGGGAGTAAAGTAATTTCCATTACTAATCATTTTCAGCTGTCTGCAGAACTGCATGCCGTTTTGCAGCTGTCCCATCCACTAACACATCAGCTATCAACAGAGCTACTTCAGTGGAGATAAAACATAACGAAACTATACTGAACAGAAGACAGTCAGGTTTGTGGAAACTCTGTGCATACACAGTTGGAAGTTTCTGCATTATTAACTCCTCCTGCCTTTCATTCTTTGAACTACAATTTTTGTAACTAAAGTACAAACAAATGATCTTTTATTGACATTCATCATGGGCTGTTTTCAGCTGCTGTATACAAAGGAACACTATAACAAACATATTAGCCGCCTTTAGCTTTTTCTAAGGTGTCCTTACCTCTTCAAGTAGTAAACAAGGTTATTTTCTTTACAGTCCAGTGGATGAGATATTGCTTTGTGATGGCTGGCCGATGTACAAGGGGATAAACAACAGAACAGAGTTTCCTTCAGCTCATTGGTGTAAATGTGGAGTGCATTGCTATAGCAACAACACAAAATGAAGCATTCAGTAGTTCCTCCCACTGGCATCTCTTAAATTACTTGGTGTTTCAGAGGGGATAGAGATCAATTTGGTTGTTCTTGTTCAGCAGCAGGCTCAAAATAATTTGCCCCTCTGATATGATTCACATGGGTTTGGGCATGTTAGCGCTACCAGACTTCAAACTCAGACACCTGCAAAAGCAATTGAGAGCCCTGTGATTCTGCTGAGCCACCACCTAATCCCAGAGAAACCTAAGGTCTGATAAAGCCTGTATTTTGTAAATGTTTAAATAGATGAAGATTTACAGCCCTGCAGAGAAGGATGTAGCTTCCCCATTGGCACGGCCCAGGGTGGTGGAGGAGCTCTGGGTCACAGGAGTTTTTTATGCAACAGCATTGATGCAAATCCACTTTTTCCTCTTGCCTAGCACAGCAGCCCCTCCTGCTATTGACTATGCCCCAGATGCCTTTATGCAGAAGCACTGTGCTGTGGCAAATTGACCACTGCTCTCTAGGGAGCTCATCTGCCTGGCTCACTGGAAAAAATAAACGTTTAACGTGGTTTGACTGTAGTCCTGAACACAAGTTTCTTGGTCTAGCATACTCCCTGTGTGATGTTCGGAGATCTCCACCAAAATGAGAATTGGAAAACACAAGTGTCTGCTGATTAACAAATCACATCTATTTCCTCACCTCTACTTAAAATACCCACCAGCACCTAATGTGGAAAGGGGGAGGTCAGAATTTTTAATGAAGAAATAAGACCTCTCCAGCTCAGAATTAATGTTAAAAGTCACTACTTCTGATTGACTTGTGTCATACCTCTGCTCTTGTATCAGGCACTCAGATGCTAGGCTTTTGAACAAATCTTGACTTTGCAGATGCCTTTGCTAGTTGAAGATGTTATCCTCTTTCATCATCCGTGATTTCAAGGTGAAATCTCAATCAACAGAGGTAATAGCTAGACCAGAAATTTTGTGTTTCCATTGTTATTAAAGAAAAGATTATTTTTTTTTTAAATTCCATGCAAAAGCTTTTTTTTAACAGCACCTGATTAATTGGGTTCAAACCTGGACACCAGGTTTTGAAAGAAATATATTCTTCCAGTTTTACTTTAGTGTGGAAGCACTGACTCCACAAGCATGATAGCAGCAGGAAAGCAGAAATCCATGTTTGACTAAGCCTTGGAGAGTAGCAGACTGTTAAGCACAAGACTGCTAAGAGTTAAATGAAACTGTTGCAGACATATGTAGTGTCTGCAGTTGATTTGTAAGGACTCAGTGGCAGCAGGAGCAAGGTTTTCAATTTCTAACTATGAGGCTTCGTACTTCAGGGGACACCAGGGCCAGACTGTATTTCTTGTTCTGTTAGTTGCCTAATGTTTAGATCAAATGAGGTACACGTTAGATCTGAGCTTTCTGCACTTTCTCTTGCACTCCCTCTGAAATAATAGCAGTTCTTGTACTGGCAGAGCCATTGGTGCTTTAACCTGTGTCAGAATTCTTCCACCAGTGGAGAGATAAGAAATGTTATCAGCATGTTCAATGATGCTGTGGTAACAGGGTTGCAGCAGAGCAGCTAAAAGAAGGGACCAGAAAGTGCTTCATCTGGTTTTTGTTTTTTGTTTGTTTTGGATGGGGTGTTTTGTTTGGGGTTTTTTTGGTTGGGTTTTTTGTTTTTTTTTTTGTTTTTTGTTTTTTTTTTTAAATGGGAAAAATAAGTGGTTTATTTGAGCAGTTCAAAATGTATAAACCATACCATTTCTGGAGTAAAACTGAATGAAGGGGCATCATCTTGATGGGGCAGTTGATGAAGTACCCTTCATACTTACTTTGCAACTCAGTTATTAGGATGTTTCCTACTGCATCCAGTAAAAGCCTCAGTCTCTAAATCCTGGTGTCACTTGCCTACGCTCATCACCTGTTAAAATGCATGAGGAAAGTTAGATGCTTCTGGAAAATCTGAGTAGCAAATCCAATAACCTTTATTGTATGATAAAATATTCCCAAATAAGCCTGTTAAATGTATCTATGTAAACAAAGGTGAAACAGATTTTCAGAAAACTGTTCTCTATGCAGAACGCTCTTCCCCTCTTTCACACAATAAATATTCTAGAATTATATTCTTTCCCATTTATCAGCATCTTCTCCAGATATAGGCTATGTTTAATAACAGATGCTTTTTCCCCTCTACAGAAGCTCCAGTTAACGTCAGTTTAAAGCAGAAATGGAAACACTTCTTTAGGATTAATTGTATTTGTATGAATTTAATTGCTTGCTCAGATTTTAATCCATGGTAGAAGCAATACTGAAATGCACACGTAGGCCCAACAGCTCAGCTTCGGGAATGATTGACTGATAAGGGCACATTTGCTACTTTCTCTGATATCCTTGACTCACGTTATTCACTTAGCATTTATGTAACTCCTCCTTGCTCCACTGGAACACTGGTTTCATTCTAGATTCAGAAGAACTATCGTGACACCCTGGTTGAGGAGAAAAAAGCTGCAGTTCAGTTTTCTATTTGTTTCAATATATCTCTATAGCATAAATGCTATAACCTTTTCTCTTACCCTAGGCAATCGCCTTGTGTAGGGAGGGGGAAGGAATCATGTTTTCACTTGACAATTTCCATAGAGTAAGTTTTATTAAGTTATCACATACTTCAAGATAATACATATGTTGTCCATGTGACTGCTTTATCTGCAGTAAGGTGTGAGGAAAAACACTTTATATGCTGTTGTTTGTATAGAGAACTTCTCTTGTGTTTGTAAGGGTTTTAGAACCAGGACACACTGATTTTCAGCAGTGTAACTGTAGTATGTAGGTATTTTCAAGCTAGCTCTAATCTTGCTAACATGAGTTAACAGCAAGTCTTTCAGTAGCTGCTACACAAATCCACCAGCAACCCTGTCAACAAGCCTTGCTGATTGGCTTGTGTAGAACTCAATACCTCTATGGTTTATGTGCTGCATAAAGTAACCACCCAAACCTGCTGGTGGAGATGTCTATTTTGCTCTCAACAGCACCTTTAAATTGAGGTGAAGATACACTCTGGGTAGAGGTGGGCACAGAGTGTGCAACAAGGTGCCCTGGTATATCCACCAGAGGTTGTGGGTTTTTTTCCTAATAGCTTGAATTCCAGTTTCACTTATTGTTTTACAGCTTTTGCAGGTTCATGACTGGTGAAAGAGTCTCAGTGGATTACAGAAGATCAGAAGAAACAGTATGTCCTAACTTCACTGTGTATTCAGACTACAGTTACCCAGTTGAATCACTGTCACACTCATTTCTTTTGAGAGCGACAAATTTCATTTCAGATTTTTTTTTCTTAAAGACTAATGTGGATGCATAAATTAGAAATTGGTCTAACAGTGTTGGTTCACTTCTGAGACTGACTACCAGAGCTACAAAAATCACAAATTTATAAGCCTACTGATAGCTTTTTTGTATCTTTGCTGTGAATCTACATCTAATATTGGTCATCTTCTTGTTTCCACAGGGTGGTTTTGCATTGCAACGACTGTTGCTTCCTCTTGTCTGCCAGGCATTTTCTCTCCATGACACTCTTTCTCAATGAAAACAAAGTGTTTTTTCAAAGTGAGCAAGCATTATAGGAAAGACTCTTACTGAGTACTTTCTTTTCATTTTGAAAATATCTTTTATGTAAAGCAACTAAAGTCTTGATACATCCTGTCTGAATTGACAGTGTTTGTCACAAACAGTAAAACTCTTGTCTGTGCTCTTGTATCATGTCTTCACTACTGCAACACCATCTGCTTTAGTGTCAAAAATAAAAAGCCTTAAAAAAAATAGTCTTCATGAATACCTAACTGTAACACTTTTGCAAAGATATTTTCCCAGACACTTACTCAGCACATTTCAAGATGTCTGAAAATGCTTCTTCAGAAGAATAGTCTATTTCACTTTGAACTTCCATCTGACTGTACCTACTTGAGTTCTAATGTAATAGTTGAAGGTTCTTATGGGTACTGAAAAGCTTTCCAAGTTGCCTACTTCTCTTCATCTTTTGCTGGCGTAGGAGAGTCCTAGCATAGAGAAAGGGTGCAAAAGAAGAGGTTTTTTGACATCAGCAAATTCATTATCCCCAGAACAACAGGCTAAGAGTATTGTTATTCAATGTACTTTTTGAGACTACCTTTCTGTTTTGGGGAAACGTTGGTTTGGTACAATCCCTTATTGGTATCTCTTTCCATTCCATCTGCAACGTTTTTGCAGACATTTATAATAACCTTTAGTCAGTCAGGATCCGACTAAGTTTTTAGCTGCGAGAAGTTGCTGTGGGCCAAACCAGCACTGGAAATAAAGAGGAGACCTTGGAAGATGTGTTGAAGAACTCCTGAATGTTCTCCATTCATATGGGTCAGCATCATTCTCCTAAGCAGCCACCTATCTGACAGAAAGGGCATCATGTTCCTCTCCCATAGTTAGGAAAGTTAAAGCCCTTAGTGGGTTACATGCAAATATACCAATGTGCCATAATCATCACTCTCCACACACCTTTAGAGGGTTAGCCATGACCTGCCCTCATGTTTCACCTCTGGTCTCATAAACTGCTTTTACCAGCTTTTGATGTTCTTTCCATATTCGTTCTAGTCTGCAAGTAACTCCCTGAGTACAAGCAGCCAAGAATGAAACCTACAAGAAGATGCCTACTCAGTCTTGGAAGAGCCGTCTAGAAAGACACCTGCTCATTTTAAGGGCACTAGGCTTTATTTTTATATGTCTTGGTCTATTACATTTTTAATGTGGTGCAGTGATGTAAGTCTGATTATTTTTTAACTTTGCTTTTATTGCCTGGCTTGACCTACAAATACGCTTTCCAGGAATACAGTTAATTGGCACTAATGCTTTAAACCATTTTGTAAGTTCTTCTAGCTATCCTGATTTATGCCTGCTAGCATTTTGGCTATCACATGTTGAAGCACAGCTTCTCCAAGCTTAGAAAAGTTCTATTTCTCTAGCATCTCATTAATTAGCTCTGCAGGTCATTAATAAAAATGTCAAGGAAAGCTATCATGGCAGACTACTCCTGCACTTCACACTATTTATATGAGCTGCCCTCAGTTTCTTAGTCTTTTAGCTACATTTCTATCCATGTATAGCATTTTTTGCTACAGCAAAACAATATTTTTGTCCAAACTCATTTGAATTCTCTTTCAACCTACTTTTTTAAACCTAAGTGTTTCAATTTTTGAGATGTTTGATATTGCCTTTGTTTTTCCTTTAACTTACTAATTTAAATATCAGGGAGCCAGTGGATTATTTTGTGCTTTCCTTAAAATGAATGTGTTCTATCAAATTCCATCTCAGCATATTTTACTCATCCACAGAGGTTCAAATACTGGAGTTTGACTGTAAAATAACTTTTCTTTGTACATATTCTACCCACTTTTAGTAGCATCTTCCTCAGCATACCATGAAAATACACTCTTCAATGAAGGGACCTAGAACTGTATGAGGAAATGAAAGACTTATGCAGAAGAGATATAGAATACTGAAACTACATAGGTGCTTTACCAATATTAACAAAAGATTATGATTGATTTAGCAGCAGAAGAAAAAGGTAATATTTCACAGAGACTGAAGGACAGGGTTTTAGTTAAAAGGGAAAACTTATTTATTGGTCTAGGGTAACACTCTCATGGGGAAATCAAGTCTCCCAAATAGGCGGTGATCATTTACTATCCAATACTGATGAGAAATCCCCTAGCAAGGGACTTTGTAGCATCTTTCTCAACTAGATCAGAAGGGACTCCCTGAAGTACTATTCTGCTCAATTTTGATAATCCAGCTGGCAGCAGCCCCACACAACCAACCCAGCATATGTATAATTCATCACTGTTTCTGTATCTTAACTACTAAATGCAAAACATCTTAAATATCATACCTATTTACAAAACTGTCCTATGTGATCATTTCTGCAGGAACAGTTTCCATTGACTGTTTTCAAATGTCTTATCTATGTATAATTTGATTAACATTTCAACAGAAACCATGTAGGGGAATCTTTGGGACATTCTACCTGGGTGGTTAATCAACACATTTAAACATGCAAACCAGACTAGGTGCAGCAGGAGCTGCTAGGGAAGCTCCTACTACTATCTGAAATTTCCAGCTGGGAGCTCCTGCAACAGCTGGTCAAATACTTGATGGTGAAGGTTCGGTCTATGACCCAGTTTGGAGTCTGTCCATTGCCTCAAGACAGCCCAGTATTCCATCAATGCAGAGAAGTGGTTGGGGAGTCACTGAATGACCCAGGGAATTAAAAGCTGAAGTATACTGGGTCTGCATACTGCCACAACTGTGATACTCAGCTACATTGCAAGTATTAACTAAGGAAAAAGCCTGATTGTCATACTTACTGCACACTTAAGTTAAGCTCCATAGTTCTTTACACAACATTTTAAACTGAAGCATAAAGGGTGCATCTACTCTGCAATCACAAAAATATAATCAAAACACACTTGAGCTAGCTGAAACACTAGTAAATGTTGTGCACCTGGTGGAGCTAATTACACAGCTACTACCCTGCTGCTTGAAGAAGTTTTGCAACCACTTCTAAGCTATATGCTGTGATAGCAAAACTGCTGCTGGAGGAGATAGTTGTTGCAATAAGAGTCTAGTGACCATGATAACAATTACACTAATTATTTCACAGGTTAATGATAGACTCAAATACCAAACTTTTCCAGAGATACCAGTCAATAGTACAGCCATGGACAGGCCCAGAAGGCCTCCAACTCGTTGCACAGCGCCAATGATTGAGGGGCGTGTGTGTGTGTTGTCTTCTGTGTCTCAGAGATGTCATTATTTAACATTTTGAAATACAGGTTTTATGCTCAGAGCATCTTTTAAGTCATTTATTCAGAGAAAAATGCTGAAGAGAGGGAAAGGCATAAAATTTTACTGTGTATTTGAACTTTGGAGACAAGTAGTATTGTTAGCAGACAGATTCATTACTCTGGAAATTAAGAAAATATTAGTGGAGAAAGAGAACTAAACAACAAAATGGCAGCAAAAGAAGGAATTAAAGAAGTTCTAAATTAGTTACGAGGCCTTTTGACTTCAGGTTAGTGACTGTGATCCAGGCTAGCTCTGTATTGATAAGAAAGTAATTACCCTTTGACACATCTGAGGGGTCTGGGGTGATACAAATTAAAGATCTGGGCCAAAACTTAATGAAAAACTCTACATGTTACAAAAAACAAATACAATCAATTTTTTTAAAAAAGCTGAGAATACCTATTAAAATGTGCAAAATTGATTTTATGTAGAGAAAATAACAGATTTGGTACATGTTCTGGTCCTGTCAGGAACCCAGGTGTTTCTGTCACTGTCTGCTATAATGAATTCTGTAGATCAAATATTTTATCCCCTCCCCCTCACACCTTAACTCTTGTGACACAAACTCCTACTCAGAAGGACTTGGTTCAAAACCTCCAAAAAGGCAACAGGATGAGAAACAACTTAATAATCACCGATTTCATTGAGTGTAGTTATTTGACTGTAGAACTGCCCATTTGACTTAGCGCTTTTAATCACTAAGGTACTAATGGAGAGCCACGGAAGCATGACTGCCGAATATGCCCTTTGTATGTCCCACTCCTTTTTGGTTTCTTCCCCTTAGCCTTTATGGATTGTCTTCCAACAGAGGCTCTCCCACCAGCCTCTGATTAATAGCACAGAGCCTGAAGCACTATCCTTTGTGTTTTGCTTAAAGATGACTATTTCCGCTCATACTTTAATAGAAAGATTGAGAAAACATCCGATAGCAAAAAAAGCTAGAGTTACAGAAATCAATGAACCGTGAGATAATTGACTGCCTTTTACAATCAGTGGTTTAGACCAGTCAATAAATATTTAATGGTATTTTTTTAGGTCAAAATGCTAGGGAGCAGCAGATGGAAGGAAAACTAATGCTCTTGATATTTATGTACTGCATGATTATACCTTTACATCAAATGGAAAGAAATTTTCAAAGAAAAATGTGTTTCTTTATCACCTGTCAGGTTGGTTAGTAATAACACTTTGAAATATTGTACAAAGGTATAAGCAGAATTTTAGGGCTGGATGCACTCATTCTTGAGGTATGGAGCAGATTTCTTCCTCTTTGTCAAGAAAGTAATAACTACCTGCCCAAAACCTGGAGGTAAATTGCCATCCTGATTCTGCAGTGTAAGCCTGTGTTGCAAGTTAAAGAGATTTACTATGACGGAAGAAACAAAGAGATCTAAGGTAAAAAAACCTGCTCCTGAGTTTATATCCTGTTCACTAGTCTTCCTAACCAGTATCCCGTTTGGTACAGTTAAAGTCTGTTTGTATGTTTTGACAGAGCATATACCTAAGAATTTTAAGTCATTTGCGGCAGGGCTGAATGAGCCACTGGAATCACTGAGCTGGAGAGTTGCTGAGCTGATTGAGTGAAATCACTGAGCTAGAAAGCCCAACATCTTGTCTCTTGTAATCATGCTGCAAAAGTGTGCTTTGGTTTGTGATTTGGTTGGTGGTGGGGTTTTTTTTGTTTGTTTGTTTGTTTTTTGTAAACGCAAATTAAGTCTTTTCATGTGAATTATTAAATCTGAAACTCTTGCAGTTCAGTCTAATTTGAAGGGAATTGTTTCAGCTTTCTAAGGTACAGATGCCAGTAAGTAACGTGAATACCAAATATGTAGCATTAAATCTATGGCACTAGGTATATATTGTTAGCTGAGCGACCGATTAAGAGGAAAATGTAGCTACGTAAACTGTAATTTGGCAGGAATGCATCCAGTCCTTTAGCAGTTACTTTACTGAGGTGTCTCATCTGAGATGAAAGGAAGCAGCTGTTTTCCTGAGGCTGCAGAATTTTGTACTTTTGCACTATGAGAACTAAGTCGGCAGGAAGTACTGTATTTCAGTTACTTGTCCTAAAGGATACCTTACAGTCAGAAGAAAAGCTTATAAAAATTTTTTTGAGTAGGCAAAGGAGAAATGAAGAGGATGGGGGAAATTGTTTTCTAAGCCCAGCTTCCCAGGAAGAACAGAAAAGGCTGAAAATGTTGGTAGGCTTAGTGAGTGGGACAGGATTAGAAGTTGTAAAGAGCTTCCCATCAACTCCATTGTCCTTTGGGCATGTTTGGGCAATGACTCATTAAAAATCAGCTCCTTCCAATAAGGAATTGCTTTCTACTCACTCACAGAGCTGTTATTTGCCTTTGCAAAAGTTGATGTCACTAATGAGCACACCAATATTTTACAATGGAAGATAGTCCCCTAAGCTTCAGTCCCCTTGTTTAAATACTATTGCCTAGAACCCATATTTAAGTCATGTGATGAGCAGAATCTAACTGAAAATGCTTATGTATATATATATATATACCCACCTGTTAAAGAATCTTAGCTTGTGTATGGCTTCCCCAGCAAGCCTATGGAGGGTTCCATGGGAAGCCTATGGAGGGTTCTATGGACACTTTGCATTTTGTTCTCCAGGCAGATCCCCTCCCTTCCCTTTGCAATCACATGAAGTCCCTGGCATAACCTAGTACAAGTGGATCTGGAGCTCTTTAGATACTCACGGACCATAGTGGGAGTCACGCTGGGTCACATGGTCCACTTTAAGGCAAACTGGAACACATCAGAAATGTGCTCTTTCCAGAGCTGCAAACACAAAGCAGATACTGTGATTAATTAGCCACGTAGAGACCACCAGCAGCCAATATAGGAGACAAAAATGTAATTCCATTATAAATCAGGATTTAAAAACCAAAACCCCTCCAACACTGTGCAGGAACTGCAAAACATAGGGAAGTCTGAACAGAAAGTAGGGAGAGGAGCAACAGAGCCTCCCCCACAATGCAAGCTATCACGCTTGCCTGACTCTCCAACAGTCTACCTAGAAAGCAGTAGGGAAACCTGCAGGTCAGCAACATCCCTCAGCTCCTCAGAGTCTTCCTAAGTTAGTGACTTAAAGCTTTTCAGGAGCTGCAGCTGTGGGCTAAGCACTGGGTCTTCCTCAAGCTGAACATTATTGGAATCACCTCTCCCTGTTCAGTTCTGTGTTCACCAGAACTGGTATGCCGTTTAATGCTGGAGTTAAAGAGAAAGTAGTTTACTAGTTCCAGCCTAGGATAGAAAGCAAATACAGAGAGATCTGTATTTAAATCATATCAGACTTTAGATTAACGGTTTTGCTCAGTCTTTGTGAGTTCAATATGAATACTTTTTTCCTCCTGAAATTACGGCAGGCTATCATATAAAAGATGCCCCTTTAGTGGAAAATTACAGCATTGGCATAATTTGCTTCTGATTAGTTACTTACTGCATTTAGTAAAATGAATGCAAGGACATAACCTGAGTCTTCAGTAAACCAGCTAGGTGCAATCTAGCTCTATCAGGACTAATAAAACCACTAGCTATTTCTTGTCTTCCTCTTCCCAGCTCACTTTCTACTTTATAATTAATCAATTTCTTGCTTACCTGTATCTGTAAATTAGAAGCAGTGCACTAAACAAAGGAGGTAAAGAAAAGAATAATCATTCCTAATCTAGTCACAGCTGCATTCAAATTAAAGAACAATCATGCAGATTAGCTCCTCAAGAGACAGATAGAGATTAATGGGTAGGTTTGTAACAGTACAAGGCCATATATTTACATTGAAATCTCAGCAGCAGCTTAAAACAGATGCAAGTTTCAATTTACATTGTTGAAATTTTTTTAAGTGGTAAGTTTTTCTAGTATTGTTTTTTATCTTTTTGTACTTTTCTTAGCTTAAATATAAAAAAGACATTGTACGTTGTGTTCTGAATCTTTTTTTAAATGATCACTGTATTTATTTTTTTCCCCTAAAAGACAAGGAGCACAGAATCAGTGACATCAGTCTCCTAGATAGTCCAGGTAATATCAAGAAGCACAACTGTTTTTACTACATCCACACAATGATACAGAATTGTCTCTTATAATTCTGAACAGAAATTAAGATGAAAGATTTCTTTGTGCACCTATGAAAGAAAAAAATAACCTGAAGGATTAGATGCCAATTGATCATTTGCTGGTTCACATCCTAATTTTCATTGTCAATAGCTTCTACCAGCAAGCAAATAGGGAAGGGATGTACTAATTTTTGTTCTCCTATGTATTGTTACAGGTGCTCTGTGATTGCTCCTATCCCGTATAAATGAAGTAAGTTTGTATTTAAAATATATTCTCTGTTAAGTCTGGTAGATTGTCAATATATGGACCTTATTTAGTCTATTTTGACCCACTCAATTATTTCTTAAGGAATTTCTAACAGTCTTTATCTTATTCTCTTTCATTTTTCATGTCACATTTCAAACTTCATGACACATATTCCAATCTTGGTATTAGATCTCCCAAATTAATTAGTGATTGTAGGAGTTGCATTGAGTACTCAGTACTGCAAAAACAGAAAGGAACAATTTCTGTGAGGCTTGTTCACCTCTTAATGCAGTAGCATAAGTGCCATCGATGTTCTGTTAAGTGCAGTCATTAATAACCTTTTTAAACATTATTATTTCTCCCTATACTGATGCTTTTTATGTTCATAGCACTAAGATTCAACTCTGAGCTTCTTCTACTACACATTTTCTGTACTGATGCCTGTTGGTGTTTTTGTAGCAGCGCATGCAAGAATCGGTTCTCAAGAGAATCATGCTTGTCCCTTACTCACAGTCATTACTTCTTGACTACTAAGACCCTTCCCATTACGCTGCAAAATGTCTGCCTTTTGAATTTCAGTGATAGAGGAATTCTCTCACCCAACTTTTCTCTCACTCTACAGAAATTGTCCCCATCAAGCCTCAATCACTGTAACTTTTTTTCTTTTTCTTCCATTTTTAGTATTTCCCCCTGCAGTTCTAAAATCTCTATGAGAACTTGTCTCACCTTGACTTTTCTTCTGAAATGTCATCCCACTAAACCCCCATGGCACTCCACAGCTGAGATAAAAGTGTTAAGAGCCAGGAAGAGAGATATTGATATAAGGTGTCAGTAAGGATTCCCTTCAAAGCTCCCATTTAATTTGAAACAGAATGGCAAATGGAGTGGTGTGTGTGGCTGGGATTTGGGAATTTAACTGTATGGAATAAAACTGACTTGACAAGCTATTTTCTCCCAAGATACTTACTTCAAATGTTTTGGAGAATAACATTGTCCCCTATCCTGCCTTTGATGTTCATGGTATTCAGTCTTGTTCATTTCTAAATCTCATCAGTAGTGAACTGCATAAGCGCTGGATAATGTTAAAACAGAAACAACAAAATCATCTTGCTGTTGCGTGGTATCATCTCCTGTCCTGGTTATGGTTGCAAAGGGCATCTGCTTAAGAGGGGCTCAATGTCTTCCATATAAATAGCTGTCTTATTGGACTGTCCCTCACCGGTAGGCTGTTTGCTAAGTCATCTTCAGTTTCATTACAGATGAAATTATAAAGAAGATGATGTTTAAAAGCGTACAATAAATCTCAAGCAGATAGATCTTGAGAGAGCTGTCCTAGCATTTATGTCCATTGACAGAAGGTTTCTGTACCCTACTGTTTGAAAAATATCCCACCATGATTTTTTTTTTCTTTAATGTCTTTCCTCTGAGGAGCTACAGCACCATTTTATTAATATATGAATGGGAAAACTTTATCAGATGTGTAATTATATTTATGCCACTAGGATTTAAGGCTTCTGCTAGCTGGAAAGTCTTATGACCATTCATAGCTACTGTGTCCCAAGCAGCTCAGTGCATTATCTGCACAATATATGTTGCTCATATGTGAATGAGTCTTGAAAAACATTAGGGCCTATGGATTCATTGGAAACATTTTGCTTGATTTGGTTGTGCTCTAAATTGGTTCTTAAAGTGTTGGTGGGGGTGCCTATTTTGGCTTTAGGTTTTCTTTCTTGTTTCCTTGGCATGATTTTCTATTTACATTGCTGTACATCAATTCTGGTTTTCAATTTTGTCTGTAGTTAAGGGGCAAATTATTATTGTTTACAAAAATATTGTAAACCCTCAAATCTCTGAGTCACTTTTCCTTAGGCATCTGTCTATTGTGTATGGAAACTTAAAAACAGAATTATACCTACAGCCTATTAGCATCCAACAATTTTCATATTCATAGTTAATACTCGTAATAGTGTGTTGGGAGCAGCATTCCTCAAGGCCAGGCATTTTTATGCTTACCTCCCCCAGTATCTGCCGTCCAAGCTGTCACCAAGCAGATGAAGATGCATCAGCCTTTGTTCCTGGGAACAAGCTGATCCTTGATCTTCCTGAGTTGCTATGCTTTGACCCCCTACTTTCTTGTTAGTTTTATATCTTTCCATGTGTGTGTTTCACTTCAGAATCCTTGAGTTACTAACTTGTTATTAATTCAGCACATTCACTCCTGTACTCTGTGTTCTCATCTCATCATGTGTACTTCTCTCTCATCTTGCCTGATGTACTACCCTCTGGGTTCCCTCACTTAGAAACTAGTAGGGATAGCCACAGCTCAACCACAATTTTTTTTCAGTAAGGAAGGATCAAGGTTACAAATTGGGTCTCACATAATGTATGTTTGGACATAGGCTACAACATGAGATGACAAATAATTGTATAACCATTTCCAGTGAAGGTAACAAAGCATTAAAGCGGAGTAGAAATGAGGGTCAGGAGGTATTTCACCTTGGTTGCACGTGTATTCAGCAGAACCTACTATCCTTTGTGGAAATGCATACTTTGTTCTGAAACTATAAATAATTTTATCTGAATCTTGTAGAAAAGCTACTTTTCTAAGGAGCAGCTAATTTCTTTTTCACTGTTGTAGTCTGAGGCTTTGAACAGTTTTATTTATCTTGCACTACTTCAGTACTGCATGGTCTATGTGCTTAGTAGAAAAGCTGAAAATTAAAAATGCCAAATCATTGAAAACTTTAAATGTGTCCAAATTTCCAGTTATTGAAAGAATTATCTTTAAAGAGCTGTTTTGGACAAATACCAAGTGTTATTCCTACTCTGTTGTTTCTGATGTATGGTGTTCATGTAGAATCAGTGTATAGGGGTTGCTCAAACGAGTTTGATACAACCTTGCTCATGTTAGGTGTATCTTCTTTAATGCAGTGAAAAAGGTGAAAAACTAGAATTAACAGTGCAAGAAACATACATATGAACTCCCAAGGCACTTAATAAAGCGACTTTTAAAAGCAAAGGGCTAAAGAAACTGAAGTCAGCTTTGAAAAGAATTTTCTGTGCATCAAAACAATAAACTCAACACTTTCGTCTGAACTGCAGGCAATTATCACAAATTCAGATGCCTTTAATTGTTTTGAGTATGATAAAAAGATGTGATAATTAAAGTGAACAGACAACTGAGGAAATGGGGAACTTTTCAAAGGCTGAGTAAACTCTTAAACCAAATAAATTGGCAAAAAAGTCAATGCAGTAACATAATCAAGTAAGTAATTTTTTTCTAGACAAGTTGTCACAGAAGCACTGCTGCAGAACACTGAGTGATACACAACAGAAAGTACATTTATGTAGGAATGCATAATGGTGTTCCATAAAACATCTGAGCTAGCAAGCATATTATATGCTGCTCTACCCAAGTGAATGTACCTTGAACAGTGTTCAGAGACACTCTTTGTCATTATAGATATATATATTGTAATATACATATAACCAGCTGTAATTGATGGATGTGTAATATGTCAAAATCTACATCTTGATTTGTATTAATTTGCATATATAGACTGTGTGGTCTTGTTTTTAATTTTATGGAGGTAGATGGCAAAACTACCAGTAATTCCAAAGATAACTATCACCTTTTTAATGCACAAGGACAGCGCTCAATAGCATAGAATTTAGTAGGGTTTTCTAAAACTAATCAATAGAAAAATCTGCTGAGTAGACTGCCAAGTTCCTGAACCCTGTCAAAAGTATTTTAGATTAATTCCCATCTTGTTGAATACTTAAGAGTGATCATAGGCTCATTCAAGTATTAGGTAGCAGATGAATAAATAAGACCTGAAATACTACAGTAAAATCAATTACAGCAGTCCGCTGTGGGTTTTAGTTTGACTGTACCTGTATGAAATGTTTGTGTGCAAGTGTGCATATGCATGCTTTAAGCAAGTTTGATTGCATTTTCATTAGTTGCGGCATGCAAAGTGTTTTCACTGTGGGAAACTGTAGTCTTTCATTTTTATATTCACCATCACCCCTTCTTCCTATGTCAGACTTGTTTATTCACGGAATCTTATCTGTCAGCAGACAGCCTAGCATATCTCATCATGTGTTTCATAGTCACAGCCACCTGAAATACCCAGGAAGTAAGGAGCCAGTATTAAGGTGGTAAATACTTCTAAGAAAGGAAGAGCTAAATAAATGATCATGTAACAATAAAACTTTATTTCAGACAGAATACTCACAATTGGCTCTTTCCACATGTAAAGATAGAGTTGTTTCTTTGATAATTTTACCTTCAAGGACAAAGAAGGTAACTGAGTCTACAAGATAGACTTGCTCAAGGATATGTAAGGAACTGAATCAGAGTTAGACACCCTATCCTTTATTTAACACTTGGGTGAAATCTACAATACAGGATACGCAATGGATGATAGCTATTAAATTATAGAGAAGTCTCACGTGATTGTCATGGATGGAGTGATGCACTTCACATAAGAGATAAGTAGAAATATGTTTATTGATATAAAATGACAATTTAACAAAGTTTGATAATAAATGTGACAGTGGCCTAACAAGTCTTGATGGCAAGGCACACAATTATTTACTGTGCAGAGGACAGGGTCAGAGAAAACTCAGTTTCAGTTGAGTCACAAGGTTTGGAAGGGATCCCCTTGCATTCTAAACTCCTTCTCAGAGGGTA
This sequence comes from Falco rusticolus, assembly GCF_015220075.1. NCBI lineage: Eukaryota > Metazoa > Chordata > Aves > Falconiformes > Falconidae > Falco > Falco rusticolus. The sequence goes on from NC_051189.1 coordinate 88,802,919, forward strand.
GTTTAGGTGCAACTGGATCCAGACTTGGACAATGGTTTATATATAAAGGATTATATGTGCACAATCAATCCTTTATGTCACTTAGTTAAGATTTCAAAGTTTAGTATGCTATTAATCACTTAACAAGAATCTATTGCAGCAAGGAATCTCTCAGCCTTGGTGAGTAACCTTCAGGGTTGTCCCTACTCGAGGGGAGATGCTGGCATGCAGCTCACTGCTATATAGGAGAGCTCAACAGGCCCTGGGGTGTCCACTGTTTATGGAGTTAAGATAACTGACTTATAATTGCATACTGACTACAGAAGTTAGTTTCTTTCAAACATGGCTTGAGTTTCAGGACCTTAACTAGCACTGTGATTAGGTGGCAGCATTGCTCAAATTAGCTCTTGGCTGTCGTGTTATCTGTCTCCCCTGATTCCACTTTGAGTTGGATGTAGCCATCGGGACCAGACACATACATTATGACTGTCACTGGTGGTTATCACTTGAGCAGGGTTATGGGAAAGTTCAGGTTGCAGCGGCTGGAAAGCACACCATCACAGTGATACACAATTCATCAAGAGTATTATGTCCACTACCATTTTGAAAATGCAGTTATGCATCATGGCTACTGAAACTGAGCATTTCTTCTTCTTGTCCTTCCTGTCTTAGCTGAAAATGCATTTGAGTTATGTAGCCACATCCAGAAAAGTTCTAGAAGTACAATAGACAGAACAGAATAAGAACAGCTTGTAAGGAGCAGCCTACCATAGAGGAGTAAGAGAACCAGGGAAGGTCCTTCTCAGATTTCTGTGCATAATTCCTGGCTAGGCCTTGATAGCTACACTTTGGTTTCTGTTTACTGTACATATAGTGAGTTTAAGAAATAATTTCTATGTCGTAGTCTTTATTGTATTTTTTTCCTTTTTTCCCCATTCTGTATCAATTCACATTGTAAGAGTAGTTATGCAGCTGTTTCATAAGATTAATTATTTGAGATAAGTTATAGTTACATTATTCTGTGACTTTCTTTATTTTCTGTTTTGTGAATATCCAGCATATGAAGAAAAGGGACAATCATATTTTGCTACGTTTTTCAATCAATTATCCTTTCCTTCAATTCAACAGAATAATTGTATTTATTGGGCACAGAGTTTTAACAGTTTAACCCAATACCATGAGCTGCTCTGTTTGCTTCAAGAGAACTGCTCAGGAAAGAGCTCAAGGAGCTGAGCCATTTATTTTACATCCTCATAGCAGAGAATTAGAAACAAGCTGCTCAGGACTTCCAGGTATGAAGGACCGAATGCTGCAGTGTTTGTCAGCAGACGTGTCCTTTCTTTGCACCATGGGCCACCTCCTCTGACATTAACACCATACAGACCCAAACTATGGTAAAGAAAAGATTCTGGAGAGTCAGGCACAAGGTTTAAATGAGGTATTTTAGGAGCCAGCGGTACTCCCTGCTCAGTCCCCTCACTAAACTCTGTTGAGAAGGATAGGAAAGGAAATGCAGGTGAATGTAGTTGCTGGCACTGCAGCAAGATCTGCTGGTCCTGAATTGCCATGCATGAGGAACAGAGCCTTCACGTCAGGTACCTGGGCCTGTTGTAAAGGCCTATCCTTGCTTGAAATTTAAATGCAGTAAACACATTGTTTCAAATGACACCCTCTGCGCTGGTTAACAGACTAACGTGATGCATCTGTGATAAATTCACAGTCCTTTGCCTTCTATTTACTCTGTACCTTAGAACTAGTACTAATACACTACCCCAGCTCCCTTCTGGCAGCAGTGGTGTTATAGATGAGTTTGAACTCCCTGCCCCAGGTCTAAGGATGTTTTATGAGCTAACAGCATTGCTCAGCAGTGACAGCCCTGAACTTATGTGAAGCTATCCCAAGAGGACAATCTTATGGTGGGCATTACTTTGTAGAGGAATGAAGCTGGGTTAATTATCATTGATAATATACAGCTGTGGGCTGACTTAGGGGCAGCGGGTTGGCTGATGTAGGTGCAGGTGTGGCTGGTTAAGTGGTTGAGAGCCAATGAAGAGAGAATGCACACCTGGGGTGAGGAGAGACTAGGAGAAGGCAGCAGAGGGACTAGCATGAAGAGTATGTTGGTATGTGGTAGTAAAAGACCCTGTTGCAGCCGGCTAGTTTGGAGAGTGCTGTGACAATTAGTGCCCCGTGTGAGGCCCTTCAGATTATGAGACTGAGTGTAATGAAGAGTATGTTGCTATGAGATAGTAAAAGACCTTGTTACAGTTTGATAGTTTGGAGAATGCTGTGACGGTACTTGTTTTTAATTTTTGTGTGCAGGGTTGTTTTTTTTTCTTAATGCAGAGATAAATTGTCACCTTGCTTGCTTTCAAGTGCTTGTTTTCAAATTAATGTCTTCCTTTGTATGGAAAAGGAGAAAAAAAGAAACGATGGGACACTTAGCAGTTACACTTCTTGTCTGTTTTGTAAGTGAAAACAGGAGAATGTACAAAGCCAAACCCCCTGATTATCTGTTGTTTGCATTTTGTTTGAATGCTTATGTCTCGTGCTGCTGGTGGTGGTAGAGTAGGAGCAGGGAGAGGAGGGGAGTATTTTAAAATTACTGTTGACAACATGAACCAGACATGATCCAGCTGGGAGAATGACTCAGAAAGCATCATCCTCATTTTCTGATGCTGAAAGTACATTTGCCGTAGGACAAACCCCCACAAAGTAGTTATTATATAAGGTTCAGCTTTTAGATAGAACAGATTGGCTCAAAGAGGCAAGCTACACCTATTTCCTTTGTCTGGGAGAGCAAGAACTCCAGATGCCACATTCACCTTTTCAAAGATGCCTGCATACAAGCAGACCTCTCCTTTTTCTAAATAGGATAGTGCTGGAGGCTGTTGTTATCCTTTCAGGAGCTGCCACTTCCTCTGTTTCCTACACAAGGTTTTTATGGGTCTGGACTTGTACAGCTATGAAGAACACAGTAGTCCCATGTATAAGCAGTAGTATCTCATGTTTTATAAGATAAGAGAGTGTCTGAGCATCCCACAACAAAAGAAAACACTGTTATGATACTTTCTTATGACCCCCAAACTGACTATTATGGCAGAGACTGTAGTTATTTTAACCCAGAAGTTCAGGGAGGGTTTCAGACTACAAAGGCAACTTTCACTCTTTATTTCTGTAGTAAGCACAAAGAAATATTACAGGCAAAGCCTGCCTTCTGCTTGTGTTTCTGTACTGTTTGTTTATTTTCCCAGTCCAAACACTGAAGTACACATAGAAGAGAGGTGAACAGACAGAAGAATGACTGAATATACAGAATAAGTAAAAACTGCATTATTTAAAGGATTCAGCTCCCTCAGGAAACAATTGTTCTAGCCCCTGTGCAGAAATTGAATAAATTATGGTCTTTGCTTCATAAAGTCCATACAGTCAAAATAGGGTGGACTAGCAAAACATCGGAGGCAAGTGAAAATTGAATCATTTGCTTAAGAAATTTGTCTGGGCAGGAGCTTTAAGCGGAATCCGTGTCTCAAAAGACCTAGTCTTGTTCTTGTACTGCAAGAAAATTAAGATTCTGTTCTTGCTGTTTAATGTAATATATAGCCCTGGACTCAATTTACATGTGAACTGTAAGCAAATCTAGCAGTCATTTAACATTTTGCTATATTCACTTTGTAAAGATTTGCTACTTTATGTTTGTATTTACTTATTCTGAAACTTGAGAGTTGGATTGGATTATTCTCTCTTGTGTATCCTCAAGATCAATGGAAGCATGAGTTAGTTATAATTCTAAATAAAGAGAAAGCACTAATCTCCAGAGTAATAAAAAGGCATTTTTACATTTCAAGAGGAAAAAGAATGAAGCAAAGCCATGCAGGACTCTTTTGATACTGCTTTTTATGGCATTCTTGATGAAAACAGAAAACACTAACGCACTGAATTACTATCAGGAAACCTTGCGTTCTTATATCATCATATTATTTCTCTTTTGTTTTTTCTATCACAATGTGAACTTTATAAAAAGAATAGCAGCTCCTTAAATTCATTTTTACTTAAAATGAATTCATCTGTGACCTTTAGACAAGGAGGAACTAATTTTTTTGGTTACATTTTGATGTCTGATTTAGTCTGATTCTCTGATAGAAATGACATTTAGTGTAGAGTCATGCAGAAAATAATAAAATGGGGAACATGCACAAATGCAGCAATGCCATCTTTGTAATACTGTTACTTTTAATGTTTCAGTTGTGTTTTGATTTGGATTAGAAATTCCATAATCTTCATTATTCTTGTGAGTTATATTAGGAAGTTAAATAATGGAAGGAGACTCAAAACCATGTTAGAAAACATGTTCAGGGCCTCATAGAATTGGATAATTTGTTAGAGTTCTCTAGGGTAATCAAAAACAGATTACTGCCACTTGCCTTTTTCTTGTATGTCTTGGGAATTCCTGGTATAAACCATAATAATAAATTAATCTTCACACAATGAGAAAGGGACAAAAGAAACTTACTCTTATAAAATACATCCCAGTTTAATACCTAAGTTCTAGAAGAGATCTATAAGAAGATTTATTTTTTTTTTTAATCACTGCCAATTTTGCAGGCCTTTCCCTCATTCTTTAAATTTTTGTTGATTGAAAAAAAATCATTTGCCATTTTGGGCATAGATCTTCTTTTCTCCAATGACTGAGCAGCCCTACCAGAATGGTCTATGCCTGTCTGTCTTTGGACCCTTCAGCAACAACTATTCTGCAAATAAATAAGCCATCATAATCTTCCTATGTAATTTCTATAAGTAAGCCAAAGCACTTTGTGTCATGCTATTTTCATTCCTTTTCCTTTCTAATAGAGCAACTTGAGTTAATGAAATTTTCCTTTCTTATTTTTCTTTTAACGTTGACCGCTATAAATGTAAGTTTATTAAAGATGCCAGCCTGTACCTTTTTGGCCAGCTATTTACAGTCATAATAGGAACTGGAAATGAACATGACCCAAAGGAATTATGGCTGAATATCATGCACTAAGTGTTCTTTCTTACCAACTTCCCTGGAAGCTTTAACATATTCCAAGCAATTCACGTGCAAGGAAACTACACTGCACTGTTTTAATGAAAAGTGAGTGGAGTGTCTGTGAAATGGCTTAGTAAAGATGCAAAATGGACTTGCCTTGTGCCTGACATGTATTGTTAGAATACATTCTCATTTTATGGTTTTCGTTTGTTTTGCCTGCTAAAGAGTTACAAGACCTCAGGGCAAGACAAGTTCTTACGTGTTCTCTAGCCAGTCTTATTGACCAACAACTACAGAAAGGTTGATTTTGATTATATAGCTGCAAGTTTCTTCAGTTTTGTGTTCTCAGAAACAAAATTAAAAGTGAAGCTGCTTTACGTTCAACTGATATGTTACTTTCCTGTCTGAAATGAGTTTAGAATCCAGGAAAAGCTAAGAATTTTTCAAGCAGGTGATTACTCAGTAAATGGCAAGTTAGAAGATTTATACAAAAGGACCAACTCGAGGATATGGGTGAAGATGAACTGTACTACTGGAAATAAATAATAAAGATTCTGACTATTTAATGAAAAGTACAGCTTTTCATGGCAACTTCTAGTGTTATGTAATAACTGGATTAAGTTATGAAGTGGATCTAAAATTGTGTTCAGAAATACTTCTAGGCAAGACTGTGATGACAGTCTATTCTAATGCATAGAAAAATTGCAGATTAATACTACTTACACCTCTTGGAAAGTCTGGTTACTGCTGCAGTTGAGAACTTAATGCTATTTACTTTGCTTACATCGTTTAACCTGTTTATACACACAAATCTTATGTAAGGTAGACAAGCAGTGGACCATCTGGGTAAATTAGGGACAGAATTGTTTGGTTTTCTCTGTCTGACTCAATCAGAGAATAAGAAATAAAATGTTATTCAAACACCTCATCTGGCTAATTTCTAAGGCAGTAATGATTGACCTCATCAGAGAGAGATCAGAAGTAAATATTAAAAGAAAACAAATCACCTGTGAGATGGTCATATGTATCTCTGAACAGCAACAACAGCATGAAGACAGGCCAGATGAAAATACAATTTCCATAAATGTCATGTCCATCTTGTGACTGGGAAAAGATTTGTTTATAAAAATGCAAATTGACTTTCATGGAAAATGTGACGAAAATAAATCCAAATATTTTTTTTTTCTTCTAAACTGGAGGTATCTAGATTAATTTTTTCTCTTAAAGAATACTGAGAAAGAAAGAGGAAGGCCATAAGAAATCACCCTGGCAACTAATGTTCCCTCAATTTTCTTCAAAGTTTCTTCAATTTATAATTTTACAGGCAATTAGAAAACATAAACCACTGGAATTCATTTCCATTGGTACATAACTCTCCACTTTTTTCATGGTGAGAGTGACTGAACACTGGCACAGGTCTCCCAGAGAGGCTGCGGGGTCGCCATCCTTGGAGGTATTCACAACCTGGACTGGACATGGTTCTGGGCCACCGGCTCTAAGTGGCCCTGCTTGAGCAGGGGTTTGGACAAGACTATCGCCAGGGGCCCCCTCCCACCTCAACCATGCTGTGATTCTGCAGTTCTTGGAAAAAAAATATAAAATTGTATTTCCTGAGATTCTCTTTTCTAGAAGTTACTATTTAGGAAGTTTGCAATCTCACTAAATAGTAATACTAAATCTGGTTTACTCCCTGACCTTATAAAGTCATGGGTTTTTTTTATGCTGGAGAACGTATCAGATCTTGATCAAAGATGTCAAGTCTGTTTTAAGCCTTTGAAGGTGAAGAAAAAGAAGTGAGATTAATGACTGATAATCATGATTGACCAAGAGGTAAATAGTCCCTCTTAAAACATGGAGTAGTAATGAAGGAAACAAAGTAAGCTGAATGCTTAGTAAAAGCATATGGAGTCCTGTACAAATGAATAGTAGAAATATAGGAGAAACTGTGTTTCAATCTGTTGCCTATTTTGGGAAAGGATATTTTACAATATTATTTGAACACTGACCCCTCTTGGAACTTCTGTTTCACAGGAATCAAGTGCCATCTCTTAAAAAGAAATATTAAATCATATGGGTGCTCATTCTACAGGTCCTTCATTTTAGAAACACTTAGGAAATCAAATGAGAAACAATGTATGTGTTACTGAACTTTTAATGTGCATTTAGAAGAGATTCTTCCATTAATATATGACACCCAACGTAGGTTTAACTAACCATGAAAATTACTGTCTGGCATGCTGCTTGTTGGACAGAAAGCAAAGGATACAGACACTGAAACAAAATGAAAGAATACATTTCCCATGGGAATCTCTCAATGTTTTAAGTTGCCTAATTGGATTAATTTTTCTCCTTCCACAGTGAAATCTGTGCCATGGCCATGACAATTTTACACCATCCCCACAGATTTAGAAAGTAAATTAAGAATTAGCAAATAACCAGTGAAGAGGTCTTTGATACAAGCATTCATGAATTTTTAGGCTTTTCTGATATATGATTGCATAGAAAGGAATGATTTTCTTGATTTGAAGCTGCTAGCCTATGCCTTTTTATGCTTAAGCATTATTAAGCAGAGCAAGGTATTTTTCATCAGTGATAAACTGAAAGCTTGTCTTTCTAGATGACATCTGAAAATAAAGATTAAACTGTAGTGAAGATAAATACCCTACTCAGTTTCCTCTTTAATTACATTTTGTATTTATATCATTCTGCATTATTCAGGAAAATAATACAGAATGCAGTAATCAAGTAGTACACTTTTTGTCTGACTAATTCCAAGTAATGTTCCTGAATAATATTTTTGCTTTAAGTCTGATTTATGTGATATCTGTTTAGCATGTCAAGGTCATTCCTGTATGCTATTTTTGAATCCTAGATCACAGAAACATTGAATGGTAAGGGTTGGAAAGAACCTCTGGAGATCATCTAGTCCAACCCCCTGCTAAAGCAAATTCACCCAGAGCAGGTTGCACGGAATTGCGTCCAGGTGGGTTTTGAATGTCTCCAGAGCAGGAGACTCCACAGCTTCTCTGGGCAGCCTGTTCCACTGCTCTATCACTCTCAAAATAAATAAGTTCTTCCTCAGATTGAGATGGAAGTTTCTGTCTTGCAGTTTGTGGCTGTTGCCCCTTGTCCTGTAGTTGGGCACCACTGAAAGGAGCCCAGCCCCATTGTCTGGGCACTGTCCCTTAAGATATTTGTAGGCACTGATAAGATCCCCTTTCAGGCTTCTCTTCCCCAGGCTGAAAAAGGCCCAGCTGTCCCAGCCTTTCTTCACCAGGGAGGTGCTCCAGTCCCCAGTATCCTCATCATCTTCAAAGCCCTCTGCTGGCCCCTCTCCAGCAGTTCCCAGTCTCCCCTGAACTGGGGAGCCCAGCACTCCAGGTGCGGCCTCAGCAGGGCCGAGCAGAGGGGCAGGATCACCTCCCTCGACCTGCTGGCCACGCTCCTCCTCACGCACCTCAAGGTCCCGTGGGCCTTCTTGGCCACCAGGGCACACTGCTGGCCCACGGGCAACTGGCTGCCCACCAGTACTGCCAGGTCCTTCCCCGCAGAGCTGCCTCCCAGCCCTCAGCCCCAGCCCGTGCTGGTGCGCGGGGCTGTCCCTCCCCAGGGCAGGACCCTGCACGGGCCTTTGCTGAACCCCATGAGGTCCCTCTCCGCCAGCTCTCCGGCCTGCCCAGGCCTCGCTGAATGGCAGCGCAGCCTTCGGGTGGATCAGCCGCTCCTCCCAGCTCTGTATCGTCAGCGACTTGCTGAGGGCGCTTCTGCCCCTTCGTCCAGGTCACTGATGAGTCAGTTGGACAGGACCGGACCCAGCAGTGACCCCTGCGGAGCACCGCGAGCTGCAGGCCTCCAGCCAGGCTCTGTGCTGCTGGTCACAGTCCTCTGAGCTCCACCATTCAGCCAGTTCTCAGTGCACCTTTTTGGTTTCTTCATCACCTGTGTCAAAAAGTTATCATCGGTGCACTACAGGAACTTCCCAGACTGTGTGTGCCTAGCTGTGTTGTCTTTCCATCAGGTATCAGGGTGGTTGAAGTCCCCCATGAGAACCAGGGCCTGTGATCTTGAGGATATTTTCAATTGTCTGTAGAAGGCCTCACTGATTTCCTCTTCCTGATCAGGTGGCCTATAGTGAACACCCATAAAATTGCCACCCATGTTGGCCTGCCCCTTAATCTTTACACATAAGCTCTCGACTCATTCTGCATCCACCCCTAGGGAGAGCTCGATACACTCTGGTTGTTCTCTCACATAAAGAGCAACTCCACCACCTCTCCTTGCAGGCCTGTCTTTCCTAAAAGTACAAAGCCATCCATGCAGACCTTGCTCCTGGGTGTCTATAGCTGTTAAAGCTTCATATCTGTTTTTGGTTGTGGTGCTGGAAGGTGGAGACTGAAGTAGAGTCCTGCTTTTGTGGGTCACTAGGATCCAAGGTGCATCATTCCCTGCAGTGTCTGCTGCTGGAGCCTGGTTATGAAACCACCTGTTTATCTCCATCTTGGTGCCTCTAATACTGTGCAGCCTTTTAACTGTTTCCTGCATCTCAGCCACCTGATGTAACAGATCATCTGTGGACAGCCTGTGCAGGTGCTTGCATTTTCTCCAGGAGAAGGATTTGGGCCCTCATTGCAACCTACCACCTGTACTGAAGTCTCCTTCCTTACCAGTTCCATCTGGGCAGAAGTATCAGACATCTCAGGGGCTTTCTCTGTAGAAACACCAGTTTTAACTCTGAGGTGAGTGCCCACCATTATGCCAGAGACCTGGAGCACTCCCCTGGGTTGTGGGCCTGCAAGCAGGGTGCATGACTCTCCCACACCAGCTGCCGCACATACCCTGGTCATAGCACTCCCCAGGGCTGTTTAAATCTGCCATGGTTGCTCCTGGCAATGCCCAAGCCGTGTCAGCCTCGCCTGAGGGAGCTGCCAGCTCCTGGGGTGTTGCTCAGCCCTTGCTCAGTTCCTCCAGGTCCAGGAACCTCCTGTCCACTCAATCTAGCACTCAGCCATAGGACTTACTGTTGCCACTGCTGTGTGCCTCGCTGTCTCATATCTGATATCTGAAGTGTCATGGTTTTGCTTATAGTACTTGGATCTTACTACTTACAATCAGCTTATTTGAAGCCACAGTGAACACTGAGATAGTTTAGGGGATGTTGCCTCACAATAGCTTGGTTTTTTAGAAATTATTTATGCACTGAAATTTCTGTGAAAAAAGTATCCTGAACGCGATTCTGTAAAACATGATCAAGCATGAAGCAGGCAAATTCCTAAATGATGGATGTGTATTCCTTGAAGTTACTAAAATGCATCAGAAGGGGTAAGTTGTCTCACTTCTGCAAAACTGGTAAGAGTTTGCTCTATGTTTATCAGCTGAAGTGAAGTGCTCATGAAGACTGGACTTATGACAGGATCCATATGTCAGTGGCTGAAGGTACCAAGGATGCTGGAGAACCTCATGAGTTAGAATAGTGCTTCCGATTCAAAGCTCCAATTATTTCAAAAGTGCCTATATTCCTTTCTGGATCCTTCTGTTGCTCTTCTTGTGTTAAAAGTAACTGAGGAGGAACTATGGAACCTTTTGGGGATATTATGATGCTATGCAATTGTTTGGCTGAGTGCTGTCCACACACACTCATATGCAGAAAGGCAGAGATTTAAAAAAACCAAGGAAACAGCTTCTTTAGTTGATATGGATGGTATGCCGAGACGTATTATTCTGTATGTTTCTGAGTTTGTGGATACTTGTTATCTGCAATAGGAATTCCAACATACTGTCCAAATTTCATATGCATAAAGAGGTTAGTGTTTTCAATGCCATTCAGTGTATGTTGCTGAAAATTTCCCATAAAATTTAATAGTATGGGTCTCCCAGAATTAATTATTAAACTCTCAGTTACTGTTCTTGAGGCTGGGAAAGCCTTGATATTGATGCTGTAGTGTGACCTCTTTGATATGTTTGTGACAGATACTGCACCCAGAAATTCCTTTTGTGAGGTAAATATTTTAATTCCTGAAAAAAATTATCTCTATTCCAAAGTCATTCAGAAGTGATGCTATAAGTCAGTGGTAGATAATTTCCTATATCATTCTGTCGGGACATGTTATTGTCAATAACATCTTACAGCTAAAAGTTTGAGCTTTCTTAGCTTCAGCATTTGGATGGCAGGTCCCAGATGATTGTTACACCTTGTCAGCTAAGTACCTAGATTGGCTCTGTGACTTACGTCACTTCTGCCCAGTTATATAAATGTCATATATATATATATATATATATATATAAATGAAAGTATTTATATTCTGTGATTTTGTAACCTCTTAACCTTCCTTACTTACAAACACAATGTTGTGAGCTTCTTCAGTGTCTCAGTGAAAGAAAAGCTGGTTTTTTTTTTCCAGAGCGGGAATAATTCTTGCAGCAGTATAGTGATCCCTCTCTATTTTTCAGGGCTCCCATTCCCCAGGTAGTGTGACTGGATGCAGTGTGCAGGTAGGTGGCTCATTCCTGTGAAGCATGGAGTCAGAATCCTGCCCTGAGTGGCTCATGGGGAGTCTGTGAACTCTGCTGCAGTGAGAGAAGAATGAGAGAAAAGAACCCATAGCAATGCTGGTGGGATGTCTCTGGCAAGTACAGAGAAGCTTTCTAAGTCCTTTAATCAGTGTTTCTGGAAGGCTACTGTAATGTCCCTGAAAATCAAGCTCAAATTTAGGCTGATGAAATTTATGGCATGTTAAAAAGTACTGGTGATACATTGCTACTATTTGTTTTTCTCCTTAGAGCTGCAGTGCTGACAGATGCTATGAGGACACATGCACAGGAGGAATTCTTCTCAGTATACTTAAATCAGGCAAAGATTAGAAAACAACAAAAAGACTGCTTAAAAGCAGCACCAGAGCTTGATAAAAAGAAGCACAAAGACATTTGATGAATAATAGTACATTAACTTGCTATTATTGGACAGACAGATAAGAATTACAGGCTAGCCCCGCTCACAGCAAGGTGTAAGTGCAACCTCCAAAATTACAGTCCTCAAAATCCTGGCATAGCTTCCACCTGGCCCTGAAGATGCCTCAGTTCTTAGCCTAAAAGCACCACATGCAGCTCTACCCATTCCACTGCGAAGGATTATAAGGTTGATACTGCTAAACTCTGCACTATCCTCAGCTCTTTTTCCTTTTGTCAGGACCTTAAAGGCAAGCATATAATATCAGTACCAGAGTAATTCTGGTGATGTTGGTGGAACTTTCCTGATTTACAGAAGCTGAAGGTCTGTTGTAGTATGCCAAATAGGCAACCGTGTTGAAGTGACCAAAGATGCAATTAGAGTTTCTTGGGGGAGCATCAGTGGGTTATTGTACAGTGAGACTGGAAAATATGCAAATACAGGGCCTCAGACTCTGCAGCATGGAGACAGCATCTTGCATCTACTTAACAATTTTAATACTCAACCGAGGTACTCAGATAAACTGTGGTAAAAACAATTGTCCCCGTATCCAGGCTTCACTATAGTTGTTTGGTTGGTTGTTTGGGATTTTTTAGCAAACAAGGGAACTGAATTAACATAAAGGAGTAAATTCTTTCACACTTTGAACTTGCATCTTAATAACTCCACTTGCAGCTGCTTCCCAAAATAAAAATAAACTTGCTCTTTAGGAGTTTGAATATTGTAGGGTTTTGAGATTATGATTTTGTCTAGCTCCCTGAATTCTGATTGCAGAAGAAACAATTGGGCCCACTGGGAGGAGATACACAAGTTTTGTAGCAAGGGCACACACTTGAATTCGTACATGTTAACACCTGCCAGTAATTTTCTCCATTAACTTCTCTGTCTGCACAATGCTGATACATAATATTAGTCTTTCCTCCGGAAGGGTATTATAAGTTAACATCATTTACACTGAAGGAAAATCCTTTCCTTTGACTGTTTCTCTGTACTTTAATTAAATGCAGAACCAGTCTGAAAGACTTGACAGAGCTGTTAAAAAGAATGGAGTTGAACTCTTTAGAAGCCGTATTTCTTTAAGGCTTTCCCCTGTTAGTTCTTGTGATCTACTGCATTGTATTACCAGCTTCAGGTTTTGAAACAGAACGTGCAGCAGCAACAAACAGCTTTAAAATTTAAATTATTTGTATTTGCTCATCTCTTATCTAACATATGTTCACTCTTTCATGGACCATAATTCTTCTTATATGCAGGTGGCCCAAATTCCACATGCATCCCCAGGTCTACTGTTCTCCATTTCCTTGAAGGCTTTATCTTTCCCCTCCCACCACCCAGCTAATGGGTAATATCAGACACAGGAACACAAGCAGAATTTAGGCTCTCTTCATGAGAACTTTTCTGCACCTAGAGTTCTTGATTATGCTATTCTACTAGTTTTGACAAATCCATATAGAGTTTGAATAGATCTGCAGTGTTTCTAATCCACTGTGGTAAAAAAATGTGAATGCATGCTCTGTTCTATACTTGCACCTACCCATTTCAAGTAAAGCAAAACCTTAGCAAAATCACAGTGGCACATTACAGAGGCTTCAGGTCTTGCGAGTATGCAATGACAAGAAGATAGCTCTTAGATCTCCCTGAAAATTCTCCCTGTTGTAATTTTCTTACTTGGACTGAACAACTCTGTAGCATGAAGTTAATTTCCCTGACTTTTCACCTCCAAATACAAAATACTCTTCTGGTTTTTCTCGCTTTTGTTCTGGTGATTTTAAGTATTACTGAAGAAGATACCGGAAAAAAAGATTTGTGCTTCTTGCAGATCGTGAGGGTGTTAAGATAGTGATGCTCATAGCTGCATTGTAAATTTTCATGCTACAGGTTTGCAAAAGTGTAGGTAGATCATCTGTATAGGAACAATGATCATAAATCCAGGACAGATGTTTATTAGTCAGGTTTTTCATATGCATTAATAATACATGCAAGAACCATGACGTAACTTTGAAACGTTTCTAAGAATGTATTTTGCCTCTGGTTTACATTCCTGAAAAATTGCTTTCTGTGTTTCTTTCCTTGAACATGTGTGCATGAAGAAAGCAAACCTGACTGGGAATCAGATATTTCTGCGCTGCAGCTAGTGCTGTGGGCTACAGCTTGTATCTTTAGCTGCCAAGATGCAGCTAGAATGAAAATAACCTTCCATTAGTGCTTCACTTCTATCCAGAGAATATTTTTGCATATTCACAGGTATGGCTTCAGTTACTGCCATTATGTAGGGGCATAACTAATACAAGTTTGTGATGCAGTGACTCTTGTGACGTCAAACCAATATGCTCTTGATGGAAACTGGAACATGAGTCGTTCATTTCAGAAGTTATTGGGTGCTGAATTAGGTGATTGTAAAATATTAATGATTCCCTCCTGCTGATTTTCTCTTTTGTTCACTCCTAACAAATGTTTGAATGAGCTATCTTATTCACTCTGTGTTTTAGTATATTTTTGCCTTTGCCAGGTGCAGTATGAAATCAAGTAAATTCAGTTTTCCAAGGGGCTGACAGGTTTTCCTTCATGTATGCCTACTACCTGAAAGTTACCTCAAGTTTGTACGACCTCTCCAGACTGCAAGTATGAGTAGCTGTATATGACTGTGTATCAAAATTGCAATGGGGTTGCTTGCACTACGGTATAGTATTCCATATGAAATACAGAATCCTTTTGTCAATCTGTGTGTGTGTGTGCACTTATGTATGCATGTACAGGAAGGATGAGGGCATCTTAACTTGTTTTCTTAGAGTTTGCCCCAGAAATGTTTTTAATTTCTTTTAAAGATATTTTAGTGATCATAAAACTTTGACAAATCTTTCATTAACCACAGAGAAAGTAAGAAGGAACTGATTCTGTAATATTATAGTTGACAGAGCAGAGAGGAAGTAAATTGCTTCTATTAAGGGAGTGAGTACAGTATTTCTGAAATGGTTTGTGTCCAAAAGCATCTAGATCACATCTGCTAAGCAATCTGAAAATGCTTAGTGTGAACTAAAGGAAAAAACCTAGCCTAGCATCATTTCATTTGCATGCTAAAAAGCAATTTGAAACTAAAAAAAAAATTAAAATAAAATGAATGTTTTTTCTTGTGAAGGGAATAACGATACCTTTAAATCTCAAATGCTTAACAGGTGTTAAGGATGGTAAAATGTTCTTATTAATGAGCATATCTCCTTTATGAAGAAAATATGACTGACTTGCTGCTTTTTCCTTAGGCCAGCATTAAGCCCACATGATGTACTATAAGAAATACAGGCACACAAATGTTAAATAACCAAAAATGAATAGTCAAAGCATTTTTGTGTAAAAACTGAGCGTATATTTGGAGTGGAGGTTTTTCTCTTCCTGAGTTCATTGGAAAAAACTACTGTATTTTGTGAGAAGAGAATCAGGACCCATATTATTTTGCTGATGAATATTCTAGCTGTGCTGCCCTATATAACTGACTGCCATAAAAATATGGATTGGAAAGGGGATGGGAATGTCCATCTCTCCCCATAGTATGTCAACCAATAGGAGTACAACAGTAGAACCTTTCTCTGATTTACGTAGATGTTCAAAGCTATTAAATTGAGAAACTAGGCCAGCTGGAAGTTCCTTATTTGGCCTTGTGAGAGTGGGTGGAAACAGGAAAGAAACAGCTCATTTGTGTTAATCAGCATGAGAAATCTATTGCAGAGGAGCTACCTAACTGCAGAAAAATCTTTTCAATAAAACAGATAAGGTGGCCAGAACTTAACATTCCTCCTGCTTACTTAAAAGACTTCTTTATCAGAGCCTGTAGTTGGGAAATGTAGGCATCTGCAGCATGGCAGTATCCAGAACTGTTTCTTGTCAGCCAGGGTATGTTGGGAAGGTTGAGGGTGATATCCAAGGTGGCAGGAAACATCCATTCTTTTGAAGATATAGCACAGCAGTGAGAGAAGATGTGGCTATGATTTGGAGGAACAGATTACCAGGAAGCATGACTTTACTTCCTCTTTCTAATGTAGCACTGTGCTATCTCCAACACATTTTATCATTTCTTCCACTTTGCTTTTATTGCATCGTCCTTGGAAGTACAGCTTTAAAGACAGAATGATGCTGGGGAGCAGCCAGCTGACATTTTGACTTTGAAGCAATGCTTATCCATAGCAGGAGCACAGGAGAAGAAAGAAAAGCTGTAGCAGAGGGTCTGCCAGTGGAGTGCCAACTGTATCTTCTCCTCACCCTGCAATACTATTTGTACAGTTCTGTCCATCGCTAGTCCTTGAACAGTTAGCACTTACCAGCACTACCCGTAAGCAATTAATGTGTCTGGAAAGAAGCTCTCTGAAGGAAAGATGATCCTTATTTTATCCCTGTCAACTGACATATGTCTTGGTTTTGTGCATGGCCATCCTTCTTCCATAACTAGTTATGCTTACAGGAAAGCAGCTATCTGCAATTCTAGCTTGGGCTTAATCCTCTTTAGCTGGGTTTACTGTGTCAAGCAGATAGACTTCAGGTAACTGCAATTTATAAAGAATACACATAAAAACAAGAGATTAGTTTAAATTTGGGACAGAGGACCTTTGAGAGAGACTGGACAAAAAAAAAAAGTCTTTTGACATTAGTTCACCCTAGAGGAGAGTTTCATGTGCCGAAAAATTATCTGATTTCTTTAAATTACACACAGTAACTCCCAGAAAAGGTTGTCTCCTGCTGTTGTTATACAGGAAAATGCTGTAATGAATTGGTAGGTTATAAAAGAACTTATAACTCCAACTTCAACTCCAACTCCAACCTCATTTAAAAAATCCACACTTTTTCTTGTAGGTAGAGGAAAGGTCTCTGCTACAGAAAGTCTCTGGAATATAGCAGTGTTTGCAAAGTAAACAAATAGCTATACATTTTTCAGTGAAACTCATCCAGATCTGTGGCATATGTGAGTCCTGTAGTGTAGGGTAAAGTTGCCATTTTAAGAAGTGTCTTTTTATCTGATATGAGAGCTCCTGACCTACTAAAGCTGCAGAACTCAGTAATATACAAATTACTGCTACCAGGGGCCGGGCCAACAGCTTCAGTTTTGCAGAAAAATATTTTCAAATGCTGCCTCTGTGGGACTTAGAAGGAGACATTTGGGAAAATATTTTGACAATTATTCTGTTTCTGTTGGCATGCAGGAATATATTATACATCGATGAAAAGTACAAAAATCAGGACCATGTTTCTGTTTTCCTGGCTGTCTGAAATGGAAGTGCATAAGAAGTGAGTAATTAACCATTTCTGCAAACTCCTGAATTTTGCAGCTGCAAAAAGAGCTATCTGAATGCTTACTGATTAATTTTTAATGAATGGTTATTGCTTATGACCGTTGCGGATAATTTCTAAACATTATGCAAAGGATTCACCATACAAACAAAAAAGAAACATAAGCTTCTTAGGCAACTTTTTATATTTAATAGTGTAATACAGTGTAATAGCATTAGCAAAATAAGCTCAGAGAACTAAGCATCAGTCATGCAATAGCATAAATCCAAATTCCATTAACCTTACTGACTCACAGTTCAAAAGAGATGCAGACCAGCTGGAGAAAGTCCAGAGGACAGCAATGAGAGTACCCAGAGGTCCAGGAAACATGACCCATGAGGAAAGGTTGAATTAATTAACTAAAGAAGAAAAGCTAATGAGCGAGATAAATCCAGTAGGTAAACATAATACATATCAGGCAGTTGCACAGCAATAAAACCAGTTGTTTTTCAGGTCCAAAGTGAGAAAAAAAAACAGTGGCCATAAATTACAGTAGCAAAGATTTAAGAAAACTGTTGTGAGAATAACATTCATGCATAAGAACAGAGAATTAATCACTGCCAGCCATCTAAACAGAGGCTGGAGAGTTTTCTATCAGGGATGATATAGATGTGAAGATGCCTGAGGGTCTGTTCCTGCCTCGTGGCTCCTCAGGGGAGTAAACTCTGGGTTTATGTGTCTAACCTTGAATAAATCAGTGAAGGGTATCAACACCTTTTATATTAAGGTTTCAAAACATACACAGAACCTTGAGGAAGTGATTTATATACTCGCTGTTGATGCCTGTTAAAAAAAAAAAAAAAAAAAAAAAAAAGGCAAAGCAAGGAGTCTGAAGATCAGAAAATATAACTTGATATTGATACTTATCTTTCTGCCTCTTTCAAGAGCTCTGCTGTTGTTAACGCTATCTTGGATCTTGGAAGGAAGGTAAAGTCTGCTCTTTTGCTACATTGCTTTTTTGTCAACTACAAGAGTTTGGAGTGGTTTTCTTCAGCTTCACACTTCCTGCACCACTCTTACATTCCTACAGAGTATTTCCCAGGTGGGACAATGTACAAAGAGATCATCCATGGGCAGTACAAAAGTGGTGAGAGCTGCAATAAGCACCATTTCCATTGAACATCACAGAAAGCTATTTCTTTCTATGTGGTAGTCACCTATAAACATGCTAACTGGCTAAAGTAATGAAAAACTGTATATTTGTTGTGTTGTGGTAAAGATCAGAATCATCCTGGTTTTCTCATGCACTACATGCTGCCAGAATAAAAGATTATTCACACTGCAATAATTTTGGTGTTATTTAGTTGAAGAATATCACAACGCATGTTCTTTACCCAGATCTATAGCACTGCTTATGCTTGGTCATTGGCATCTATGTCACTTAATTCTGTTCATCTTTGTGAAAAAAAGAGAATTTTTTCTTTTTTTTGTTTCAATAATTTATGAATCTAAACATCACTTTATCAATTCAGTGGTTTGTAATTTATCTCAGCTCCAGTCAGTTTCTCTGCCACATACAGACTCCATTACCCTGAACAGGAGGATTATCTAGAGCATTTTCAAAATCAGCAATATATCTTCAGCTTACTAAAATCAAGATTTTAATGATCAGTAAACCTGGCAATGTTTAGAGTTCAATTTTAAAAGCTTCACTGAACTTTAACTTGAAAATTTTCTCATTAAATTCTCCAGTACTTGGCTTGACTTTCAGGAAATGATCTGGAATTACTATCTGCATATCCACTATTGCTACTAAGACACAGCGCTTTTCAGGTGAGTGCAGCAGAAGAAAGAATATGATGACTGGGGAAATTTGCTGATTAGAAAGTGGTCAAAGGGAGTTGGGAATTTACACTTTTTTACTGAAGATAGGTCAAAAATAGTTGTTTGTTGCTACTTGCTTTTTAATCTTCTTCTGGCAGTTGATGAGAAGATGTTCACATTCATTACTTCTTTTTTTCAAGGGGATTTTTATTAAATTATCTTTATTTCAGCATGGAAAAGTCTGTTAACCCCCAAGTCATTGCTCTGTGGTACTGAGATAAAAATCTTGTACCCTGACATTCAAAAATCTTGTGCAGCACAGACTTTCCCCCAGACAAAAGGGAATGGTTATGCAATAGCTATTTAGGGTCTAAATGTTGATATTAAGTGTGAATAGTGAATGCTGTACCACTTATCTAAAGGATGACGCACCTATGTTTAGCTAAAAAGTCGGGAAATGTCCAAGGACCCTTATTGCCACATGACAGATGCACAGACTGCTAAGTCCTTGGGTTGGTTATCTTTAGAAGGGGCATCTAGTCTTAGATTCCTGTTGTACATGCAACGTGGCAAAGGCAAAGAATTTAAACATGGCCGCTAAGGAATAGAGTCTGCGCAAAGACAGCTCCTCAAGGACATTGCGCAGGCGCGAGATATGAAAATGAATTCTCAGAATCGTAATGAATATGTAAACGATTTCCTGGAAAGTTAATGAATTGGTATGAGTAGCTTGTATAAAGGGGGGACTGAAAAGTCCCCTCGGTGAGCATGACTTTGGTGGAGCAATCCCCCATGCACCAGCGCTGCCGAATAAAGATAACCTCCGCTCACTCGAATATTGGTGACTGATTCTTTAAATCAGTATGTAGTTTAAGCTTATTTACACAGAGGAGGAAGAAAGGAGAAAAAAAAGTGCTTCCTAAATCTCTAGCAGGAAGTAATGCAGGAAGAAAGGGTTATATACTGATGAGAGAGATCAAGAGAGCATCTTGGTGGGAGTGGAGGGGGATTGCAGTAGAATAGTTGTAGATCTAGATCTTGGTACACTCAGTCACCGAAGCAAGCAGCTCCTGAACTTGCCCAGCTCAGCAGGCCAATCTCATCTGTGACTTCCTCACCTTCCCAGGTGTCCTTGTACAATAGATATGAATCTCTAGAACTGGAAGCAAACAACAATGAGGATGATGGTCATCTAGGTTGTAGCTGTTCCAAAAGTTAAGTTGTCCTATGCCCCATATCAAACCCATCTCTATAAAGAACAAAAGACAGGTCATTGTCAGAGGAGACTCTCTTCCCCTTCTGGAGGGAACCAGAAGGGCCAACAGCTGATCAGACCCACTTTTCAGGGAAGTCTGCTGCCTCCCTGGGGCCTGGGTTAAAGATGTTACAAGAAAACTCCCTACCCCAGTACAGCCCTCGGATTGTTATCCATTACTGCTTTTTCATGGAGGCAGCCACAAAGTTGAAAGAGGTCCAACGGTGAGCAAGAGACTTCAGGGCCTCAGGATAACTGGTTAAGGATTAGGAGCACAGGTAATGTTTTCTTCTGTCCTTCCAGTTGCAGGGAGTGATGCTGGAAGAAACAGGCAGACCCAGCTGATCCATATCTGGCTCCATCACTGGTCTTACTAGATACATTTTGCTTTTTTTTATCACAGGATGGTCTACACAACATCAGGCCTGCTAGTGACAGATGGGGTACACCTTTCCCAAAGGGCGAACAGGATCTTTGCACAAGAGTTAGCAGGGCTCATTGAAAGAGTTTTAAACTGGATTTGAAGGGGGAAAGGGATAAAGACACGTTCACTAGAGCTAAGTCATGAGGCAGCATGCCAGTGGTGGAGGGGATGGTGTGCTAGCGAGGTCCATCAGTCTGCTCCACAGTGTACTGAGTACACAGGAGCACATCTGAATTCCTCTATTCTAATGTGCCCAGCCTGAGGAGTAAACAAAAGAAGCTAGAAGCTTTGGCCTGGTACCAGAGCTACATCAGTGGCATAAGTGAAATCTGGTGAGTGCTGTGACTGGTGTGCTGTGATGGACAGTTATGGGGTCTTCAAGGGTGATAGGTAGGGCAGGTGGGGCAGGGCATTGGTGCTGTATGTAAGGGAGGAGTTGGAGTGTATGGCATTTACAGTTGGTGACAACATGGTTGAGAGCCTCTGGGTAAGGATGAAGGGGAAAGCAAATAAAGCAGATATTGTCATGGGAGTCTACTATCAACCACCCAGCCAGGACGATGACACCAATGAATTATTCTATAAGGAATTAAGGGATATCTCTAGATCAGCTGCCTTTGTCCTTATAGGTGATTTTAACTTACCAGACATTGACTGGGAATATCATACAGTGGACACAAACAGGTCCAGGAAACCCCTGAAACATGTTGAAGATGAATTCTTGGCACAGGTACTAAGGCAGCCTGCTAGGAAAGATGCTCTCCTACGTTTATTGTTTGTAAACAGAGAAGGTTGTGGGTGAAGTGGTGATTGGTGGCTGTCTTGGTCACAGTGACCACAAAGTAGTTGGGTTACAAATTGTTGATGACAGGAGGAAAACTAACAGCAAAATTTTGACCCTGCTTATGGGGAGTGCAGAATTGGGGCTGCTGAAGGAGCTAGTTAGTAAGATCCCTTGGGAACCTGCTTTTGAAGGTATTTGGGCCTATAAATGCTGGTCTCTTGTCAAGAGCCATCTCTTAAGACTGCAGGAGCAGGCACTTCCAAAGTGTTAGAAGTCAAGCAAGCAGTGCAGAAGGCTGGCTTGGATGAGCAGGGATCTTCTTTAGAACTTAGGTGGTGGAAAAGAATACAGACATTGGAAACAAGGACAGGCAACACAGGAGGACTACAAAGATGCTATTTGCCGCTGCAGGGAGAAAATTTGTGCAGTCAAAGCTCAATTAGAGTTCAAGCTGGCCAGCACTATGAAAGACAACAAAAAGTGCTTCTTAAAATATGTTAACAGCAAAAGGAGGATCAGAGATAATATTGGTCTATTAATTGATGAGGTTGGTCACCCCACAAATAGGGATGTAGGCAAAGCAGAGATGTTTAATGCCTTCTTCACCTCTGTCTTTGACACTGATGAGCCTTGGGGCTTCCAGAGCTCTGATTTGGAAGACTGTGGCTGGGGGGATGATAAACTCCCAGCCAACCCTGAACCTGCTCAAGACTTGCTGCTCCAGCTGGATGCACTTAAGTCTGTGGAGTCCAATGGGCTTCATCCCAGGATACTGAAAGAGCTGGCTGGTGTTAATGTGGGACCTCTTTCCACTATTTTTCAATGGTCTTGGTAGTCTGGAGAGGTCCCAGTTGACTGAAAGCTGGCAGGTGGTGTCCCAGTTTTCAAGAAGGGTAATAAGCAAGACCCTGGTAATTACAGGCCTGTCAGTCTCACATCAGTGCCTGGTAAAATTACGGAGAAGGTTATTCTTGGAGTTACTGAAAAACACTTGAGAGTTAATGCATTCATTGGTCATAGCCAGCACTGGTTCACAAGGGTAAAGTCCTGCTTGATTAACTTAATTTTCTTTTGTAACATCATACATCTAGTTGACCAAGGGAAGCCAGTAGATGTGGCATTTTGGATTTTAGCAAAACTTTTGGTATCGTCTCTCACAATATCCTTCTGGGCAAAATGTCCAGCATACAACTAGACAAGTCCATATACATTGCGTGAGCAACTGGCTGATGAGTCAGGCTCAAAGAGTTATAGTAAATAGGGTTACATCAGGCTGGCAGCCAGTCACCAGTGGGGTTCCCCAGGGCTGAATTTTAGAGCCAGTGCTCTTCAATGTTTTTATAAATTATATGGACCCAGGAACTGAATGTACATTACTGGGGTTTTTTTCATAGTATCATGTATTTTTTTAGTATCATATTACCGATGATACTAAACTAGGAGGAGCTGTGGACTCCCTTGAGGGTGGAGAGGCCTCAAGAGAGATCTGGATAAACTAGAAAGCTGAGCAATCATCAACCATATGGAATTTAACAAGAGCAAGTGCAGGATTCTCCACCTGGGATGGGATAATCCTGGTTATATGTACAAAGTGGGGGATGAGAGGCTGGAGAGCAGCCCCTCAGAAGGAGACCTGGGGCTCTGAGTTGATGGCAACTCGAATATGAGTCAATAGTGTGCCCCAACAGCCAAAAGTGCCAACCATGCCTTGGAGGGCATCAAGCACAGCATAGCTAGTCAGTTAAGGGAGATGATTGTCCCACTCTGCACTGCACCGGTGCAGCCCCACCTCAAGTACTGTGTGCAGTTTTGAGTGCCTCAGTATAAGAACAACATAGAGTGTGTGCAGAGGAGCGTGACAAGGTTGGTGAACAGTCTTGAAGGCAAGACTTAGGAGGAGTGACTGAGGTCACTTGGTTTCTTTAGCTTGGAGAAGGCTGAAGGGTGACCTCATCATGGTCTACAACTTTCTCAAGGAGGGCAACAGAGGAGGAGGTGCTGATCTTCTCTCTCTGGTGGCCAGCGATAGGACGCAAGGAAATGGAATGAAGCTGTGTCCTTCACTGAGATGGTGGCCGGTCACTGGAACAGGCTGCCCAGGGAAGTGGTCATGGCACCAAGCCTTTCAGAGTTCAAGAAGCATTTGGACAATGCTCTTAGTCCTATGGTTTAGTTTAGGTAGTCCTGCGAGAAGCAGGGAGTTGGACTCAATGATCCTTATGGGCTTCTTCTTCCAACTTGAGTTATTCTATGATTCTGTGATCTGTTTAGTGCAATAGCTCTCCATCAATGGTGATCCGTATTTGATATTTAGAGAAAGGTCCAAAGAAATCTTGAATTTTCTAGTCATGGATTTATTTCCTCTCAAGCAGTTAAAAATCTAATAATGGCTGTTTTGATTTTGATCCCAACCACTTGCTTCAGCCTATGAGCAGCTGGGACAATTTGCATTACTGCACCTTCACAGCCACTACTGAATACCACCAGGCAACATGTGCTGTGCGAGAACTGCATCTGAACTTGACAGCTGAACCTTTATAAGACTATTGCTAATTATCACTAAAGAATCAGCTTCTGCTGGAAGCTTTTCTGACATGCAGCCTAGCCCATGGTGTTATACAAAATACTTTTTCAGAGATTCTGTGCTAGCAGTTTTAAAGAGAATCTTGCAGTGGGATATAATCATGCAGTCTGCTTTTTACAGTAACCGAACCTATAGTAAACAACAAGAATAACTGAAGTCTACAGCTTGTTCACATGCACTGCCTCCAGCAAAAAGGCAGCAGATATTTTTCCCCCGTTGTAAGAGGTCATGGTAGGTGCAGGCAGAGAGGGAAACCATAGGATCCATATAGAGTAGTAAATTGACTGTGAGGCTGAGGGGGTAGCCAAATTCTTCTACAGCTCTTTATTGCTATTGCTAGGGCAATGGGTCCTGTGCTCCAGGGGCAACACACTGCAGATCTGGGGCAGAGATGTGACAGCCATCTTATTGAGAAAGCTGGCTGTGCTAGACTGTGCCTTCACATTGGGAGGGAAGGTCCATTTTATTCTCCTTATTTTGGCACCTTCTTCCCAGTACAAGACACGGTCTGACAATAATGGTCATGCTTGCCTATTTGAAAATCCCTTTGTTGTGGGGATAATGGATTTGATTTTTCTTTTCTTTTTTTTTTTTCTCCCCTGTGTTGTACATCCATTCCTGGGATGAGCATATCTATTTGTCTGTAGTGGCATTTAGCAGAGAAACACCTTAATCCTGAAAAAAACACTGTTGATTTTGTTCAGGAATTAATTTTGAAATTGAAGAGCTCATTATCCAACCTCTTTCCTAAGCCATAACTAGCTGTTCTGTCTGTCTTTGGAATTTCTTTAAAAAAGAAAGCATTCAGTGCATTGAGCATGTGAGTGTATACCCAGCAAAAAAAAAAGATGGGATCTTTCTATCACTGCATGCACAGCTTGTTGCTTTAGCTGGTGTTACAGATGCCATGCCCTGGTCAAGGAGTCTCCTGCCACTGTCTAGTGAAGCATAGCCACAGCAAATTACTTTCCTTCCTTTCAGAGATGCTGTGTTAGCTGATATGGTCCACTTCAGAAATTTCTGCTGAATGCCCCCAAATGTATATTTTGCACGCTAAGTTTGTACACTCAGACGTGCAAGTTAAAAAAAAAAAATAATACCACAATACAGGTACATTATACTACTTTTCACCCTTTTTCCTCATCAGTTCAGAGTAATACAGTGAGTAATTATGGGGATTTGATGGTTGTTTTGGCTGAACCAGAATTTCAGGGCAGAAAAAAAGTATTAGGATTTGCCCAAAACACACAAATGAAGAAGAAGAAACCTTTTGGGGTTTTAATTTCATGTCCTCTTTAAGAATAAAATCTGCTAAATTTTAACGTGAAAATTTTGAAGTGGGAAATGAAGATATATGTAAATATGTTTTTTTTCTAGAAAGTATATTTTACTGGAAGATTTAATCATTAGTTTTATGGATAATTTTGGACAATTTGAGATAGCATTTTTCCATGAATAAAATACTTTATGAAATAATATTTGTCCTTCCTGAATAATTTAAAATACTTTTACATATTATCTGAATTTGCAGTAGAAAAACGTAAAAGAATGACATTAAATCAGTTCAATAACAAGTTAAGAAGACTCTTGTCTTGAGATACAGAAGCTAAACTTAACACAAAGCTTCTTTTTTTTGTGCACAATTCCAGCTTTATGCCAAGAGATTAAATATCATAGTGTTTCATTTGCTCTGAAATTCTGGTTCAAAGGGAATAATTTGCACGTTAATTGAATTTTATTTGTACATCCCAAACCATCAATCACACAGTATTTACATGAGGTTAGGCTTTCTCAGTCCTGAACAGTTTCTTGGAACACATTTTCAGTCCATTTATTCTGTATTGCTTTGAAGAGTGCATGTTACATTTGGCAAAAGTTTGTCATGTTCACTGTAAATTAATGCTTTTATAAAACAGGGAATAATGATAGTCTTTTTTATTAAGGATGAATTATTAGTTTCTCAGTTATTTGGAAAATTGAATAGGAACGTAGACTTCAGAGTTTACTTTCTCTTTTTCTTTTGTATATCCTAGATTAAATGAAAGATGGTAGTCAAAAGCAGACATTGGATAACTGATTTGTAACTAAACCAGACATCTAAAGGCAGAATGTTAATGAATTAGTAAAAGTTCTGCCATCAATTTCAATAGAGCTTTCATAGCTGACAAACTACTGAAAGTTCATACATTTACAATGTATTTACCAGGTAAGCTTTAGCAATACATTCAATAAAAGACACTGCATTTCTAAAAATGATAATGTTAAAGAGTTTCGAGCATTACTATTGGTAATTAAATACAAATGAACTTTTAGAGCCTTTTTTTTTTTTTTTTTTTCCCCTTTGCATTTCTTAGAATAAGCTTGCCATGTGCTTGCAAAGAACTTCGGGAACTGAACTGGTATTTCAGAAAATAAGCTGATTCAAATGAACATTTAAAAGTAAAACTTCTAACAGGTTCCAGAAAGCATCTCTGACTGAGAGGGAAACATAGGTAGTGTCAGACAAAACTACAATCCTTTCTGAGTATGAAATAACTTAAGAGGAGAATGTGCAACTCTTGCATGACTGTAGCAATGGGAGAGTGAGAAATGCTGATGTCTCTATCCAGCCATAAGGTAATAAGTCTGATCACCACTTTTATTTCAATTCAAAATAACAAATTAATGAAATTCGGACATGTAGTGGGTTTGCATGGCAAGGTTTTGGTGGGAGGGGGGCTACAGGGGTGGCTTCTGTGAGAAGATGCCAGAAGCTTCATCCATGTCCAGTGGAGCCAATGCCAGATGGCTCCAAGATGGACCCTCTGCTGGCCAAGGCCGAGCCCATCAGTGACAGTGGTAGTGCCTCTGTGACAGCATGTTAAGAAGGGGAAGAAAAAAAATCTGCACTAGCAGAAGAGAGGAGTGAGACTATGGGAGGACAACTCTGCAGACATCGAGGCCAGTGAAGAAGGAGGGGGAGAAGGTGCTCCAGGCACTGAAGCAAAGATTCCCCTGCAGCCCATGGAGAAGCCCATGCCAGAGCAGGTGGATGTCCAAAGGAGGCTGTGCCCCATGGGAAACCTGCACTGAAGCAGGTTTGCTGACAGAACTTGGGGAGACATGTAGAGAAGAGCCCACACTGAAACAGGTTTTCTGGCTGGACTTGTGACCCCCTGGGGGACTCACCCTGGAGTGGTCTGTTCTTGAAGGGCTGCACCCTGTGGAAGGGACCCACGCTGGAGCAGTGTGTGAAGACCTGCAGCCTGCGGGAAAGACTCCCAGTGAAGTTCATGGAGGACTGTCTCCCATGGGAAGTACCCCACGCTGGAGCAAGGGGAGAGTGTGAGGAAGAAGGAGCAGCAGAAACAACATGTGATGAACTGACCATAAAACCCATTCCCTGTTCCCCTGCACTCTGCAGGGGAAGGAGTTAGAGAAATAGTAAATTAAGCTCAGGAAGAAGACTGGGTGTGGGGGAGAGGGGAAGGTGGGGGTCTTTTTTCAGATTTGAATGGTAATAAATTAAACTAATTTCCCCAAATTGAGTCTTTTTTTGCCTGTGATGGTAATTGGTGAGCGATGTCTCCCTGTCCTTATCTTGACCCACAAGCTTTCCTTATATTTTCTCTCCCCTGTCTGGTTGAAGAGGAGAGTGGTAGATGGCTTTGGTAGGCACCGAGCATTCAGCCAGGGTCAAACCACCACAAGACACGAAAAAGGTAAAGTTATTTACTCTCTGAATTCAAAGCAGCAGTTTGCACAATAACCCCCACTGTAGACAAGAAACTTCCCATACAAATGCAGAAAAGGGGATACCCTCTTAGGCTAGAAAGCATGAAAATAAATTTATAAAGAGCCCTGAGCTAGACTAGAATGTTCATGAGAGTCTGGTAGCTTCCCAAAAGCACATGTAGTTTTTTTCAAGAAACCTCTTGTTCCAAAGTGTAGGTTATTAACTGTATCTGCCATTAACCTCTGGACCGTTAGACTGGACCTCCTGTTTTGGATAAAAAATGCCATGTGATGGAGCTAATAAAGAAAACATAGAGTTAAGCCCCCTATGAAGTCTGACATTTTCTTTAAATAGTTTGTCTTTTTGGATTTTGATTCAAGTTGTTCTCTAGTCCTGAGAAGTGCTCTGAATTAACGGGAATACTGAGAACTGCAACATATTGAGTATTTTGTGAGACTGGGTACAGTATAAATTTGTAGTTTAGGCAGAGACTGTGGAGGCCAGGCGTGAATTACTTTCCTGTGTAAAAAACAATCCACTGAGATGCCAATTGTTCTCTAAGGAAGAGATAGGTTGTATTTTGCGCAGTGTCTAGGACAATGGGCTCCCATGTTCATTTAATTGCTTCACAAAATATATCAAAAACCTGGTATCAAATTCAGTGATTTAAAAATGACAGTCCGCTAATTCTGCAGGTACTTGCTTTGCATACAGCAATAGACTGTTTGGAAATCACATACCTTTAAACAAAATTGCCCTTCATGCCACTGACTTTCTAAAAGCATTAGAAAGGTTTCAACTTGATACTTTCATTAATTCTGTGCTGCTATGTATGGAAAATTGTCTCTAGGGAGGTAGGGCAAACGTAAAGAAAATAATATCTTTTTTCAAATGAGAGAAGGATTTCTGCTATTCAGTTGAACTAAAACATCACTGGCCTTTAAGTTGCTTGCTTGCTTGCTTAATACAAAATAGATATTCTCATAGAACAAGCAGTGGGAGCACATCCTCACATCTGATAGTTAAAACAGACCTATAACACTTCATCCTTGTTTCTCTTTTCTGTCCTTTAGATTAATTGGAATATAATTACATGTCTTCCATGACCCTATCACAGAACACTACTCTGTTCTGGCTCAGAGTGATTCGAACCACTTTAATGCACAAAATCACTTGCTTGAATTTTAATGACCTTGCTAACTGTCATTTGTGTGGACTTTGTACTAGGTGAGGTGGAGAAGCTCATGACCCTCACAAGGAGTTTGCTGTACTTCATTACAGAAAATCCTTTTTATAGTACTAGTTACCCATATTGGGAGATGCTTATAAGAGCTATTTTTAAATAAAAGTCTTCCAGTGCTTGCTCTTCCTAATAGGTGATAGCCACACACACAACTACACCCGGAAAACTTGAGGGGGAAGGTTGTGCCCTTCCCATCAGTAGCTTCCCAGCTAAAGCTAGGGCTGCTTTCATTCCCTGTCTGAACCTTCCTTGCTTCTCAGAGCCTCTGTGGGTTTGACAGAGCTCTACCAGCTGTAAGAATGTCTTTATAATCTGAAGTAAGCAGAGGTACTCCATTTTGCTGAAGAGTTGTCTCAAGGAAACTATGACCTTGTTTTAGGTGAGTGTTGCAGTTTTCTCTTTCTCAATACTTTCAGCCACAATGTGGAGTTAGGCTTATAACTGATTCAGTCTGTCGCTAAGCATGTGGTAACGCATATAGATTTACTTAACTCCTGTAACTGTATTTTACTATTCTCCAGTTTTGATAAGCATTTTCTAAAATTACAAAGAAAATCTCCTTATAGGCAGAGAAAAAAGTTGCTTGTTTGATTTCTTTCAAAAAGGTTCTGATTTTCATTTATTAAAGAAAGAAAGATGAAACAGCATATTTTGAGGAAAACACATAATATGTGATCTGAGTTTGTTTAGATCCTGTATCTGACTGAGTTTGAAGACCACGAGAAAAAATAGCCTCAGAGTTCTTAAAATGAGATGCCAAGGAAGTTGTATTTAATATTAGCAATGATAATTGTTGGAAGTTGTTGCCTTTCTGAAAAAGAAATTTAGATCAGACAGTTCACCCCAGGATGTAGTTTTATTAATTTTGACTAAGCTTTTAGAAGCTTCCCAGGGTGATGAAAAATGCCTTTGGTTATTTGGTAATTTTTGTTACAGTTTGGTTTTTGGTTTTTATTTTTTTCATTTTCTCTGATGTTCTTTACCTAACTAATTTCTGAAGCCTTTTCAGTATTTTTCTTTTGCTACTTTTTCAGTTATCTGCAGCAATGAACAGTATCTTAAGGTATAGCACACCTACATATCTGTATGTGTTTGTTCAGGATAACAGTCCCTGGAGGGATTTTAGCTTGTTTTCCGTTTTCCTTTACTGGATAGGAAATGCAATGTGCATTTAAATAGTCTTTTTTTGCCTTTGCATCCCATGTTTACAATTCTCTACCTTGTTCTTGCACATCATTATGTGAGGAAGAAATCTCATCCCTGTGTCTTACACAGTGTCACAGTAAAATTCACTCTGAACTGGGGAGCTAACTGACTGTGCCTGCCCACAAGCCATTTGACATTGTAATTTACACAGCTGCAGAGACTCCCTTTCTTGTTGAAGAGTCTGCCATATGGCATGCCAGGATCCTTTGGCACTTTCTTTTTCCCTGTTCTCCCAGAAAGTATTGACTCCAGCAAGGGATAGGGAAATGTTCCTACTGTTCTAACTTCCTTCTTTCCCTCTTACAACAGCTGTCTATGAAAAGTCTAAGCAAACTGGATCTCATAGACAAGTCAAGATATCCCCGGGTTTTCCTCTTCATTTTACAGATATATTTGTTTTGCCTATATAATAGAACATCTTTACCTGTTTCAAGTATAAGCTCCTGGACAGCCTAAATTCATTTGTCTCCCACCTATAAACTCCAAGATCTCTTTTTATGATTTCTGGGTCCAAGACCAAAATCAAAGAAAAGAGCCAACAGTGCAGTGTTTGTTTGGACACAGCACTCACTACTCTGGCTATTCCTGTTTAACTCTCTAAGGTTTCAATTAATCCTCTGATCTCTCAATTAAACATTTAGCTTCAACAAAATCCCTTTCTTTCCTATACAAAGGCAGATGAAATTTTACTAATATGTTAAAAGATTTCAGGTATAACTTGAGGCCTCTGGGGATTTTCTCTGTCACTTCTCAAAGATGATGTACTTTCACCCACGGTTCTCTAGACAAAAGACTGCCTCTGAGCCCTTATCAATCTTTAATTCACTTTCAGGATTTAGACCCCCACCAATGCTATCCATTCTGTTGAAGAAAAAGCATCTTCTAGCCCAGGTTAATTCTCAGCCATCCTGCTCTGCACCATATCATGACAAGGTGATTCATGTGTTACTTTTCTATTATAGCTACTCCCTCCCTCTCCTGTTCTAACAACCTTAGAATACAGTTTTGAATACCACAAAGGCAAGAGCTACTGCTCTCACATACACATTCACCCTTTCCTTTTCATGACAGTCTGCTGTGACAGAAGATTATCAGCCTTTGTCACAAGCAGCCATACGAGCTGCACCCCAGCAGTAGAGAGGAAAAGGATTTATAGAACGTACTTCCTCATCCTGAAAAGAAAGGAGACTCTTCCTGAATTTAATAAAAATGGCCCTTCAGTGAGGACTAGAAGTTCTGAGTAATGACCTAGCACAGACCTCTCTGGTATTCAAGAAAGGAATTGGTTCATGTCCCTGAATTTTCTAAGACAACTTTTTCTATAAGAGCTTTGCAAATAAAATATTTCTGCTTTCCAGGGGGTCAGCTTCACTATCAATACAGCCTTTTATTTCAGACTTTTTAAAGTACTGTTGATCTTTGATTATCAGCACTTGCAACAGTTGTCACAAGATGAAATATGGGGTATTCTTTTCACCACGTGTTGATGACTGATATAAAAATTATCAAGAAACCAAATTGCTGCAGACACACTATAGCTCTTCAAAAGTCTAGAAATCTTGTATTTTCCCTTTCTGTGCCCAGTTCTTAGAGAAACCTGTGAAAATTTCCGATTGCATGTCAGTAAAGATGTGCTTACCTCATGACAGCACTCTCAGGTTTGTCCTTTAATCTACAGTCCTATCTTGACACCAGTGCTGGGTAACTCACTCTTTGTCATATGAGTTGGTGCATCTACTTCATGTCTTATACCAGATTATGAGTCCAGTATTTCTAGTTCTTTTCACATAATTTAATTGCTATGGAAGAAAACAATTCACAAGAAGGTTAAGCTTTCGCTGCTGAACTGGCAGACTCCAGGATTTTTTCCAATATCTCTGCTAAAAAAGTGAGTAGCTATAAAAATGGATGGAAGCCATGAAAGTGCAGCTACACACTGGGAGAGTGTGTAACTTTTGTTAACACAGCTTAAGCTGCTTTGGGATTTCTTGACGAGTAGCTCCTACTTCCTGTACATGGAATTACATGGAAGAGCACAGGGCAATACAGAATATGACTGCACTATATAGAACTGAGATGGGAGTAAGTATTTATATAGATAGATAGATAGATATATGCATGTGTGTGTGTATGTGTGCAGAACTCTCAGCAAGGGTTTTCAATAACTCTGTATATGTAAACCCCTCTAGACATAAATTATGCATCTTGAACAACCGCTACTAAGCCTAAGCACACAACTCTCTCTGTAAAGATACTAAAGAAATGATGTCATGGTAACAGCAGCAGCCTAGTAATTTGTGGATTTCCCATATGCACAAAATGCATAATCAGAGAATTAAGGTATAAGTGAAACAATACAAGGAATTTGGTACAGAAGACTGGCATTCTTATAACCATAGGCATTAAATTCAAACCAGTTGGATGCAAACATAGGTCCCATAACTATGAACCACTGGGAGTGTAAATTTACAATACTGCGTTAGTAAATGCTGGGTTGTTTGGACTTTATTTGGAAGGCAATGGACTGTACTTCGTCTACTTTTTCTGCATCAAGTTGCTATCAGACTATGGTTTCTGTAGGATGCATTTTCCCTCTTATTTAATCAGACATGTTCAGATCTAACTGCATGTCGTTGCCTGAACCCCCCCCCCTCCCCCCCCCCCCAGCACCAAAGGATTTAAGCCCCCCCAAACTCTGCAAGCATAAGCCTTTTAGGGCATGTGCCATCCAGCATTGTCAGATGGCGCACAGACTGGAGACAATAAATTCAGACAATAAATAATTGGAGTAACAATGGAAAACATTTTGGAAAAAATAGTAACAGTCACCCTCAGAAGTGAAGGGACTGGAAGAGAAAACTCCAGTTAGTTAGTAACTTCCCATCTCACATTAACTGCTGGTTATACTCCCACTCTGAGGCCTTCTCTGAAAAACTGAAGTGACTTCACATCATCCAAAACAGCTGGGGTTTTGCCTCAATGCAACCTTGGGCTGTCACTAAATGATGATCTGTCAGATTTTCTGCCTTGGTTCTTTACTTCTCATTCAACTATAATGAGACACACCATTTTTCAAGCTTCCATGGTGAGACAGCTGGACTGAACCAGATAATTTTTCTGCTAGAATAAAATGCTACTGCAACTCTCACACAGAAAAACACTGCATATCATTATGTCTAGAAACTGAGTATGGAAAGTGGAAAAGTGAAGTTCATCCTAAACTTTGTAACATAAAATGTACTTAATCCTGCATACTGCTGTATGTCTTTTGGAGAGGTATTTGGAGTGGGATACCAACACTAAGGAGATTGTGAAGTCATTTGAAAAAAAGTGCTTCAGGTGAGTCTGAACAGACAAGTGCCTAAGTAAAAGAAGACTGATTATTTGGGAGGGATGGAATGGGGGAGAAAAGACTAAGACAAGGATGGCAATTGCTGCATTGACTGTAAATTAATGAGCTCCATGATCACAATCGCAATTGCTTAAAATAGAAATGACATTGGATTTAGACTGTTAAGTGCTTAAAGCCTCTGTGGTCATGCCATTTTAATGGAAATCATTCTGCCTCTGCATATTTACAGCATCTTCAAATAAGCAAACATAATTTGCCAGCAGAATATACATTTCTTTTCAGTGGCCAGATTGGCTAAAGAATTCTCCTGCCCTTTCAACACACATAAGGAAAAAAGGCAAGCTACAGAGACTCCTGCTTTCAAGACTGAAGCCTCTTGACTTAAAAACTGCTTTCGCCTCAGGCGAGAAAAAGGTTAAAAATAAATTACAAAGATTAGAGAGCAATCATCACTCCAAAATAAAAACCTAGATGAAAATGTATTAGACTAGTTTTCCACTGACCAGTGTTTTCATTTGCATGTCACAGGTGGGTTGAAAACT
This sequence comes from Falco rusticolus, assembly GCF_015220075.1. Lineage (NCBI taxonomy): Eukaryota > Metazoa > Chordata > Aves > Falconiformes > Falconidae > Falco > Falco rusticolus. Next base: position 88,837,034 of record NC_051189.1, read on the forward strand.
GCTTGGATTGATGGTCTCAAAAGGTAATCAATGTACTGAACACTGGGAACTGGAACAGTTGACAACTGGGAACAAATGGAGTACCCTGGGGTCTTTACTGGGAATGATTGTTTCATAGTTCCATCACTAACAGGGATGTTAATACAGAATGTACCATCCACAAACTTGCAGATTGTAGTAAGTTGAGGGAGTGAATGGTGGGCATACTAAACAGCAGATTTAATCCAGAAGGATGTTCAGAGACCTGATCATTGGACCAACAGAAAATTTATGAAAGTGAACAAGTACAAAGCTCTTTCATGGGATGGAATACCCCCATGCTTCAGAACACAACAGGCACTGACTGCCTGAGTAGCAGCTTTGCTGAAAAGGACAGCAAAAAGCTTATGTTGATTGTCAACCTGAATATAAGCCAAAAGTGCAATGGGGCCAAGCAGGCACTCAGCTGAATTAGAAGAAGCACAGCTGACAGACAGGTAGGTGATTATCCACCTCTGCTTAGCCTGGGGGAGGCCATAGCTGGAACAATGTTCAACTTCCGGTCACCTTGGTTCCTCAAAGGGCTGTCACGATGGGCAGGAACTTAGGTTACATACCCAAGCCACAATCTATGACTGCTGCTTCTTGTTATATCCCCTGGCACTAGCAAGAGGAGCTTAGCCCTATAAACTTTGTACATTCTCTTTCATTAGCTATTAGATTAGATTCATCTGCTACTAGATAGCCCCTCAGCCTCCTCTTCACAAACTTTTACCAGTCCAGTTCCCTCTGACTCTACTGTAGTGCATGTAACCTAGTCTTGGGGGATTCAGATTAGGAAAAACTTCTTAACTAGAACAGCGATGCAGAACAGGAAGAGGTTACCCAGGGAAGCTGTGGGATCACCATTCTTGGAAGATTTCAAGACATGGCTAGACAAAACCACAGCTGATCTGATCCCAATATTGGTGGCAATCCCGTTCAAAGCAGAAGCTGGACAGATTACATCCAGAAGTCCAATCCAACCAACATTTCTGTGACTCTGAACAGAAGTTTAACTACACAATTTATTCTTGTTTGACTAAGACCGCCCCACTAATTCATTACTTCTTCCTTGAACTTGTTTGTACAAGCACAAAGAATAACAATTTGATCTACAATTGTACTTTTTTCTGTGAAATAACATTACACAGGCATCTCAAGTTCTATACTGCAGAACTAGCGACCTTCTGCTATGTGAATTTTCTTTGCTATCTGCAACAGACATCACCTTTACTTCATCCAAAACCAGTGCCAGTTCTCCTCTGTATTCCTGCTTATCCTAGGTTAGCATCTAAGTTTATGACAATCAGGTCTCTATTGATATGTCTGTTTATGCTCTTATCAGACTTTCTGGCCAATAATATGTTTAAGGACCAACTTAAAAAGTACCTACCAATGAAAATACAGGAACAAACAAGTGTCTCCATATTGCTCATATGCTAGTTTAGTGAATCTGGAAAGAATTCAAGAAAGGCTTCTTCCAATTACATCTGTGGGTAGGATGGAAAAGTACATTGCATTACTTGAAACATTTTTGGTGAGTATTTTGAGTGTTACGCAGAATTTGCCTTTGCTGTAATACAGAGAGATGATGCAGGCTAAAATCTCCTAGAAGCTTCCAAAGTTTAATTGCCAGGCTCCTTTTACATTTCAAAATCAGTGTGCAACAATATACTACAGTCTTTTTACTGTGTATTAGACTTGAAGTTTTGAATGAGCTGAAAAACTGGATGTGAGCACATGTATACAAAACTTCTTCCCATTATGCTTGTGCATGTAAATGTAGCAGTGACCTTTGCACAGTACTGGCACACTTGCACAAATCTCAGGGACTGATTGTTGATAGTCTGCTTCTTTGGCTTCTCCTTCTACCCAGCTTCTTACAATCCCTCCTCTGTTTCCACTGACATCTGTTGAAGTGGTAAACATCATCTTTGTGCTTGAGCAACATGGACATGGGATTCAAAGAGATCTCAGACTGTGCATTTGAGCAGGGAAGTGCCTGTGCTAACTCCCTCTACCTTTCTTTTTCTCCCATAGTGAACCTATACAGCCTGCTTGTGACTTTGCCTGTCTTCCTGTATCGCTACTGGGATTTGATCTGCTTATTATTGATTCCAGGGAACACTTTCTTCTGACTTTCAAAAGCAACTGTCAGAGGATAATTCAGCTTTTCAAAATGTTGTGAGGTGGAGATGGATGTAACCCTATCTGGAGGGTTGGCCTTAGGGAGTAGCTGGAAACAGAGCATAGGACATGGGAAGAATTATGTAGGAAGAAGCCTTAAAATGAACATTTTAAAATAATATTTTTAATCATATGATTCCTCATTATGTTAGAAGAGAAAGCTGGTATCAAATCTTCACTGATGTTTTATTTTTCTTAAGAGCTGGAGCTCATATTAGTATATCACTGTTATCAGTTTATAGTTTTCTGCAGCCATAGCTGCTTTTCCATGGTGCTGCAAAGCTTGTCAGCCATCACTTTTGAAAGAAATATTACCTCAGTGTTGGTTTTTAAAATTTAAGAAACAGTTTAGGTAATGTATATTAGGCAATGCTTCTGTTATCTGTGACTAAAATATTGAAATAGACAAATTTTCAGACATGAGAGAGCTAGGAACCTTTGAATAATTTTACATTATATGTTTTGGGTTTTATTAAGTGGGAGCCGGAGGCATGTATCCGTCTTCTACTGTAGATGTACTTAGACATACATAAATCTCTCATTTAAAAAAGTGCTTATATAATTTGTTTCACCTTCTAGTCAGAGCAGGCTAATGGTACATCACCTCTTTAGTGCTTCAACTGAGTTGCTAAGCTACCATAAGTCTACTATTTCCAGTCATGTACCCTCATCCCACAAATATGACTGGCTAACACACCAAAACAACCTTTTGTATTTATGTAAAGCATAAATAGAATTTTTGAGGTGAGTGATGGCTGTGGGTGTGAGAGAAGTGTCCTTTTCTTTCCTCTGTTGTAACCGATATTGCATTTTTATGACAACGTCCAGAGAAAAACCACACATAGAGCATTGTCTGATTAGCTTCTGGGTAAAGAGAGATAGTAAATGGAAAGATAAATGGGGATGAGAATAATGCACAGAGAAAAGGGAGGAACCAGAAGAAGGATAGACAGACAAACATCTGGAGCAAACAGGGCAATATGCCCTGGAAGCAGCTTCTCTCTATCTTCGCTCAGTCTCCTCTGCTCAAGCTCCACCTAAGTAGGTGAAGGGGAAAGACCCCTGTGCCCTGAGCACTTGCAGCATGGAGGGGGGTGATGAAGGAAGGGATGCCGAGTGACTGCTTCCCTGGGACAATCTGAAGGTTACACATTTCTGGCTGCAGGTGCAGAAAAATACCTTGTCTGGGGAGATGCTGCTTTCTCACATTGGTCTTTATATGAATTTTCTCACTGCTCTCACAGTGTAGCTGTGTCCTTAAGGGTTAGTTATGCAAGTCCTGTCTGTGGCAGAAGTTAGTGTACACTGGCCCAGGGATCAGTAGCTGGATAATAAGTCTTTTTGAATCCTAGGTTGCATTATGTCTTGATAGGAAAGTAAATCTCACTCTCTCAGCAGCAAGCTATTCTTTCATTGTGAGGATGCTGCTGGTGAATGATGTTTTCCAATGAATAAACGTGGGATTTCCTGCGCCACTAGTTATTTTGTTTGTCTTGGGTGTCTGTGTTTCAGATTTATGAAGCAATCCATCTGGGGAAAGGCCCAGAAATAATTGGCTGAGCCTTTTGTTCTGATATAGGTCTTTATAACTACAGATCTATAGCAAATCCAAACATGAAAGTAAAATCATGCTTCACCTGGACGCTGGGATATTGAATACAAAATACACACAGGATGCATTCCTCTATCTCTTTATAGCTGTTAGTTGTAAAGCCAGCTAATGCACAGAAGATGAAAAAAGTTTGAGAGTTTGAGGAAAACTGGTACATCACATACAAAGCCCTCCATAGCCTTCCTGGTAGTTGACTGGAAATGTTCATTAGATCAACTTCCTTGCAAACATTACTCCCAGGTGTACTGACTGATTTTCCTGTAGCTTCCATAGCTTTAAAAAACACCTGGACTTTTGGTGTTGTTCAGTATTTTTATTTTTTTTCAATCCTCAATTGCAATGCTTGAAAAAGAAACAGCAAAACAACTTTTGTCTCTGTCTCTTCATATTATTTTGGCATTCTTTTCCTCCTTCTTCTCAAGGGCTTTCCCTGGCAGAATGCAAACAAGCTGATTCAGCTCATGCCAGGTAAGCACAGGGACATCCCTTCAGATGGATGTTTAGGAGATTTATTGATGCCTTTGACTCATTACCATTGCATAAGACCCATTTCTCACAAGTTGCAACTTTGTCGCCTGTTGCTTTCCTTCATCTGTTCTAAACAGAGACTTTTTCCTGCCCAACACCCTAATTCCTGATGGTAATAGGGTTTCTGCAATCAGTTCTATCATCTTTTCCTTCCTGGAAATAAAATGATGAAGAAGGTTATTACCTGGAAAAAACTACTTTCTTTAGGACAATTTATTAAGCCATTTGTGACTTTGGCTCCTTGTTCTGTTTTTGGTCCTTAGATGGTCTCCATTTCTTAAAAATTATAAGAAGCTTAGAAAGTGTAATGCAACTTTGGAACAACACATTGTGCAAATGGACAGTTAAGGCATAGAAAAGTTAGCAAAACAAGGGAAATCTGGGAGAGAGAACAAAAAAGGAGATAAGTATTCTTCTGCTTCCTTGTCCTTTTCCTATTTTGCCACATGTGCAAAGCAGACCAACTTTGTGCACTAGAAGGAGCAAGGGGAAATCACAGTGAATCACAGTCTGAAAAATAAAAAGCCCTGAGTTCAGCTGCAGGAATTCTGTAAGATTGCTAGTACAGTTCTGTAAGATTGATAACTAAAACTCAGTATTCAAATACTATTCTGAAAAGTTAAAGAAGGGAAACAAATCTCTGGTAGCCCATCTGATTTCTTGCTCCTACTGGCAGCTCATGCTGCCATCTGAAGCTACTGTGCCGTGTTTTTCAGAGAGGCTCAGAATCAGCAGCCCCTCGACTTTCTGCAGCTCCTGAGCCCCATTGGCTGGAAGGCAAAGCAGAGGCGGAGAGTGCCCTGGATATTTTTCTCCTCCACACACCATAAAACAGGCAGCCGGCATGCACTGTCTGACAGTGAGACCGGTGCTTGCAGTTTAAAATTACTTTCTGCTCCGCAGCAGTCACTTGACCATTTTATGTTTGCCTCTCTTAATGGAAGGGAACAAAAAAGCCTTGCAGCACACCAGTGAACTAAACAGGAACTGACCATAGGGGAGAATCTGATGCAAACTTACAGACTGTTGGGACTCCATGACATAGATCACCAAGGTAAATGTGAAGATGATCAGAAACTGCATCTGTGAGAGAGTAAACCAGTATTTCTGAGTTTGAAATCTTATTTTGTAACAGCAGTCAAAGTGTTCTGAACTGCCGCCTGCCTCTGTGCTAGTTTATTTTTCTTTTCTTCCCAAGCTGAAAAGCCAAAGAAGGTTTTAAAAGGAATGCACAAGGACCAGGAGTTTTAAAAGACAGAATCTGAAAGGGGATCTCCATAAGATGAATTTCACTCAGCACCGTGGGACACTCCAGCCTCTTCATTTCTGGAACCACAGCTATGGACTGCATGGAGGTGGCAGTGAGCCCAGTGCAAAGGGCCACTCCTCAGGAGGCTGCTATGAGCAACTCTTTGTATCCCCCGAAGTGTTTGTGACTCTGGGCATCATCAGCTTGCTGGAGAACGTCTTGGTCATTGTGGCAATAGCCAAGAACAAGAACCTCCATTCACCCATGTACTTCTTCATCTGTAGCTTGGCAGTGGCTGACATGTTAGTGAGTGTATCTAATGGATCAGAAACTATTGTTATCACGCTGCTAAACAATACAGACACAGATGCACAGAGCTTTACCATAAACATTGACAATGTCATTGACTCAGTGATTTGCAGTTCCTTGCTTGCATCAATTTGCAGTCTCCTCTCAATAGCAGTGGACAGGTATTTTACTATCTTTTATGCCCTCCAGTACCATAATATCATGACGGTGAAGCGCGTAGGGGTGATCATCACATGCATTTGGGCTGCTTGTACGGTCTCAGGCATTTTGTTCATCATTTACTCTGACAGCAGTGTTGTCATCATCTGCCTTATTAGCATGTTCTTCACTATGCTCATTCTCATGGCATCCCTTTATGTCCACATGTTCATGATGGCTCGGATGCATATCAAAAAGATTGCTGTTCTTCCGGGGACTGGCCCTATTCGCCAAGGGGCCAACATGAAAGGGGCCATCACTCTCACCATCTTGATTGGAGTTTTTGTTGTGTGCTGGGCTCCATTTTTCCTGCACCTCATTTTCTATATCTCCTGCCCCTACAACCCTTACTGTGTGTGCTTCATGTCCCATTTTAACTTCTACCTTATCCTCATCATGTGCAATTCCATCATCGATCCACTTATCTATGCATTTCGGAGTCAGGAGCTAAGGAAAACATTCAAGGAGATTATATGCTGCTGTAGCCTGAGGGGAGTTTGTGATTTGCCTGGCAAATATTAAACTGAGTGGATACATTACTCTCTAAACAACATGCAGCACAGACTTCTAAGCCTTCAGATCCTCTCTCTCAGCAGAATTTCGTTTAAATCTTTAAAAATGAGCACTTCTTTCTGTCTCCTGAGTACTTCTTTCTGTCTCCTGAGCGCTTCTGTCTCCCCTCCCTCTCATCCTTGTATTCCGTTCACATGTAATTCATATTTCTGTATAATGTTCGTGATATCTACAGTTTGTAATTTGTTTGGCTGGAAAGAGAATTAGCACTTCATACCAGTTTATAAATAAGCAAACAAATGTAATGATGAATGTGAAATACTAATAAACATGAGCAGCTGTATGTTCCAAATGCTGACAAAATAAATAACTTGCCTGACTTACAGTACATATTGGCTGATACTGTTCCTTATTCTGTTGAAGTAATTATAGCTATCCATTACACTATATGCAGCTTAAAATAGAACACATGCTTCTCTATTAGTGGATTAGAGGTTATCCGGTATTAGAAAGCAGATTTTTCATAAAGGTTACTGCAACCAATGAGTTGTATTAATTAATTTCAAAATCTTTTCCTCCTACTTCACAAGCAGCAATTCTGTTTGTTACAGTTTTTGCCTACAACAAGATTTTTCAAATGCCTGCTACACAGACAATTGAATGCTTGGATTTTGTTTGTTTGTTTTTTCAAGATGATAATTGCTATATGTCTGAGTACCTTTTTGCAAAGTTGAAATTGCTCCCTAAAGCATCAGTTAGCCCTGGATATATTTGCTAGACTGGTATCCAGGTAGAATAGCACCGTCCATTCGGCCATGAAGCAGGTACATTATTACATTGACAGTGCCAGCATGACAGATTTACCTGACAAAGATGAAGAGGGAACTTCAGTTTGAACAGTCAGTCCTTCCTTGTTCTGAGGTTCTGTGGGGAAAAAGGACTCTGTGCTTTAGAAGGAAATACACCCTTGTTAGAAACAAGGTGCCCTCTGTTCTGAAGTGTGGAGTTAGGAGATGGGATCCACTGCCAGGATCCTTACAGAGGAGTCAAGGTATGTGTTAATTTGGCCTGAGCACCTGAGGCTATACTGTGGAGCATATGAGCTTTGTAGGGGCAATGCTAACACATGGAAGGGGCTAGCTGGTAAGTCTGTAAACCCATACTCCCTATCTTGCAGCCCTGTGTGTTAATGCTGCTTGAAGTCAGTTCACCTTTTCAGGCATCTAATTGATGTGTTCTCAGTTTCATGCTAAAACACCTCTCTCTCTCTCTCCAGAGATGATAATAGGAACCTCAAGTCCATGATTTTAACACCATCGGAGGTGCTTAAAGTATAAATGTGCATACACAGGATTCCATGAAGATGTCTCTTAACACCTCAACAATATCAACTTCTATGTAAGGTCATAGAAATATTTATTTATTTATTTATTTATCTCCAGGAAGTATAAAAACATAGTGGAAACCGGTAGAAGATGTGGAAATTTCTGATCTGAAAATCAAAATTAAATGTAAAGAATAATTTAGATTTTAATCCTGGATGTTTGATTTTACCAAGATGAGTAATGAATTAGTTGGATGAGCAGCCCTATTAATTTTCTTAGAAATGTCTTGTTACCTCAAGCTGCTTGTTCCCTTGTTAAAGAAAGACATATAATGAAAAGCTATTCATGAGAGCCCAATGTTCGCTACCTGGGATTCTTCTCCAGATGGAAGCTGATCTTTCAGTTGTGGGTAACTTTTCAGGATAATGTAAAATTGTGGCAACATTGGGTCCTCTGTCAAAGAGGGTGAAGAACTTAGGGTGAGTCTAAGTATCTTTAACTTTAATTTACTTACAGGGAGAGTAAGAAAGTCATTTGACTTTGTGCATCAAAGTCGCTTGGTAGACCAGCAGCAGAGAAATCAGGTCTCCTATGCCTACTCTTGCACTTGGGCCGCTCCATCCACCATACTGCTTGCAGCACATGCCTCTTACCTTCTCTCAGCTTTAGCATATTATGTTGCCACATCATAATGGTTGCAGTGTGGAAGATGTTGTAATACATCTACTACATATAACTCTACTTATTTCCTTCCAGAGGAAACGATAAACATTTCAATAATACAACCCTGCCTGGTTCCACTGGGTATAGAATAAAAAATGCCAGACAAGGAGGATTAAAGTTCAAAGGGAGCAAAAAAGAATGTTTTTAAATTAATAGTCTATACAAATATCCAATGGACTTTATTAAAGGCCTTGCCCTCTCCCACAAGACACGATGATAGCTATGCAAAAATGCTCCGGCAATAATGCAATAAATTGCTGAGGCCATAGTTCTCACTTGGTCTTTGCTTTGCCTCACTTTCTTTAGCTGTTTTATGACTGTAAATTATTATATTGGGCTCCAGATATTCCCTTTGTGGATGCAGAGAGGGACCAGTGAAAAGTGGCACAAGAGCAAGATACTACCTCAGGTGCTCTGAACACTACCTTGAAAGTCTCTCTTTCTCCCCTGAGGCTATACAAAGACCAGGCACCTGATTTAAACATATCTGGACCCTGAAGAAGATGTGCTTCTGTAAGTTACTTCCTGAACTCCCACTTGATTCTTGAAGCTAACAGTCTCAATTCTTTTTGCAACCCAAGGGGAAGAGAAATAATTAATTTGCATCAATGGTTTTCTTGTAGTTTGCAAAACCAGCGTGTAGCTCTTTTGAACTTATTTGGACTAAGACTAGTCAAGACAGTTGTGACCCCATTAAGCTCTAAATTACATTCAGAAATCTAATTTTAAAACTAGCTTATTCTAGAATTTTAGCAAATCTGAGGCTGCTTAGCAGCTCTTCTGTGTTTATTTTATAAAGCTAAATGTATATACATACCTTTTCCAATGCAGTTTTTAATTAAAGAAGACTTTTTCATTTCATGGTATTATCTTCTAAAGTGTAATTTATTGAAATTGCTGGTAATCCTCCTACATAGGTAATTTTCCTATTCCCAGATACTTTGTTCCTTCTGAGTAGCTAAATCAGTTTCTGTTTGCCTATACCTCTAGCAGATTTCCAGCAGAGAGCCATAGAAATTAGTGTTGTGAAAGGTTAAGTTCACCTAGCTTGCTGGAGAGTGGGGACAGTAGGGGATTATCTTCTACACTCAGTTTGCTGGAGCCTCATTCTTCTATTTGAAAATCTTCTAAAAAAGAGAAATTTCTTTCTTTAAATCTCTGGGATCCTAATCACTTTAGCACTTAGCATTTTGGTCATGTTATATAACCACAGTGTGTTCCTCTGTGGCAAGGAAATGGATTTGTCTCCATTTCACAGGTGTAAGGATTTACATTTTCACTTCTACTGGAAAAAAGGGACTAATGGATTTGCTCAGCCACCTGAAAGGGAGTCTTTGCTTGAGCTGGGAATTGATGGCAGTGTTCTTCACCCCTTCCCGATAACCAGCTGTAATGTAACACACAAAACTTTTGAAGCCTATGTCTTTCTTCAAGAGGGACATTTCTTTACCTTTGAAGTATTTTTTGAACAAAGGATTCCAAAAAGCACTTAAGAGGCTGTAGCTGGGAACAGTAGAGTGGATTTTGGATTGTGACCCAAGATCCCCTTTACAACTGAAACATGCTGTTATCTGGAAGGAAGGAGATATGCACTGATGGACTCACATGTTATTGAATGTGCAGCAACAATGCCTTCAGTTATGCATTTAGTAGATGTGAATAGTACGTGCTGTTGATGTAATTCTAAAATGACTTTGTTGATGTTAAACTGATCCTATTATACAATGTGTTCATTTGGGGCTCCTTCATTCTCACGCTGAATTCTGGTGAGAACAACTTTGGTCCTGAGGTTATTTATAATATACTGTATTGATTATAGGCTTCAATAAACATTGCTTAATTCCACTGGAAGGAGCTGTCAGAAAATGTACCTTTTTCTTCATTGTTAGTCCAGAAATTACTTCAGATTTTAAATTAATGTTCTGATCTGTTTAATTGTATCTCAAGGGTCTTCTCTTAGGTTTAAATACTTCTCTCACTAAGAAAAAGACTTCACAAGTCACAGGAACTGTCTACTGCTACTACAGATACACACTGGCATGTAAATCAGGTTATGACTTGACCTTGCTTGGCTTCTTTTGTTTCACATGGTTCTGTTGCCCTAGCTGTTTTTCATGGATTTGCCCACGCTGTTCATAGAAGAGAGACTTTCAGGTTTGTGGATTAAAAATCACCCCCTTTGAGTTTACCCACTTGTTGCCTTGCAAACATTGTTCATTTGTTTTAATTATTCTTCTTCACACTCGGTATATTTCTGTAGTGGTCTATTTCTGGACTGCCACCACAGTTCTTCAGGGCACCTCCTGCCTGTGTGGTGGGTTTGTGACAGCAAAACCCCCACCGAGCTGTTTGCTCACTCCCCATCGAAGTGGAAAGAGGGGAGAAAATCGAACAAACAGGAAGGAGAAACCTCACAGGTCTGGATGAAGACACATATATTACCAACAACCATCACTGGTGAAACAGACTTGATTTGGGGATAATGAACTTAATTTATGGCCAATTAAAATAAATATTTACTTACTGATTCAGCCAGTGGGAACCAAAAAAAACAAACACTAAGATAACACCTTCCCCACCCGACGCTTCTTCCCAGCTCCAGCTTCACCCCCACCTCCCACACCCTGCAGCAGCCCTTGGGGCGGGCACGGGGGCTGCGACCGTGCTCCTCTGGCCTCAGCCCAGCGCGGGCTGCAGCTTCCCTCAGGCACGGCCGCCTGCCCCGCCAGGGTCTGCTGCGGGGGCACCTGCCCCCCTCCCGCTCCCCCCTCGGGGCTGGCCGGGCTGTTTCTCACCCCGTTGCCCTCAGCCCTGGCTGCCGGGCACCGTTTTGCCCTTTCTCAGCCCGGCTTTCCCCGAGGCGCCCGCCCGTGGCTGCGGGGCTCAGCTGTGCCCTGCGCTGGGGCCGGTGGAGCCGCCTGGAACCGGCTGGAACTGGCTGGAACTGGCTATGCCTGGTGCGGGGCAGCCCTGACACCTCCTCATGGGGGCCACCACTGCAGCCCCCAGCATTGCTGCTGCCAGCCCCTGGGCACAGGCACCCAGTACAAAATGCTAGGCAACAATACTGCAACCAGCATTTCAAGTGAAGTCCCATTGCTCTGTACATTTTAGTTCAGTTCCACAGAAAACTCCACCTAAATTATTTGCCTCTTTCACGTCCACAGATTGAGTGCTTTTTTTTTTTTTTTTTTTTCCCCCCTGCAATAAGCTAATCAACCCCAACTGTTCCCGTCTCGGGCTCTCTCCTGATGAAAAGCTCTCACTGTAGAGCTTCAAAACCTGTCATTACCTTCTGAATTAATGACTTTGAACATCATACTGTTGAATCCCATCCTATTTCTATTATTTCAATCCTCAGAATGATCTGCTTTCCCTAATGAACTTTCAGATAGGCCTTTCCATGGAAACTGCGGCCAGCCTGTCACCACCAAGGCCTGACCCCAGCACGACCCTTTGGCACAGCCCCGCAGGCCCCACCGCACCAGATGCCATCTCCGCTGGCTGCACAGGCAGGGATACGCTGTAAGTGTTGCCTATGTTGTGCCATGCATCAATGAAAACTAACTTATATAGGTTTCCAGGTGGCAAAAAGAAAACTGGATATCATATAGGTGTGCAATTTGCCATGCTTAACTTGGTTTTGAACCAAATGCATAGCTCAGTAGAGCTTTATTCTTTGTAAAAGGCAGTGGGTGAGTAAACAGAAGTCCAAATACATTTGGAGCCAGTACCAGCAAAGCTTGAACAAAACACTGTATTCCTGCAATAATCTGCAGCAACCATTTGAAGTACAGAGGAATTAAAACATATTATGAAGATAATATTGGCTATAAAGCTGCCATCTCTTGAGATAACATCTCTGTGTGGTTCTGAGATTTCTTCTCATTCTAACACAGGTCATGCAGAGTTCAACGTAAATCCCTCAAGCACATCATAAAAAAACCCCACCCAGCAGGCTTTCTAAAGTTGTATTCGGTTCAGCCTGAAAGGTGATTTATTAAAAAAACAATCCACTTTGCTTTTGTCCTTGAAAGAGGAGACAAAAGAAGGGGTCTGAATGAACAACAAAAACAAAAACAAAAAAAAGAGGCAAAATTAAATTGCTACTATTGAGGCAATCGTTTTCCACACTTTCCCAGTTTTGGTTGGGCCAAGGGATTCTGAGAGCTTCTGGAAAGAAGGAATTGTGTGGGTAACTATCCACAGATTTAACTGCTTGTGCATAAACCTGCCAAGTTCTGATAGACTAGTGGGGTTTTGCATTTAAGCACTGAAAGTCATCTTACAGTGTATACCATGCATTATCACTGATGCTTCTAATTATCTGGATACACATACAGCCACAGTAAAACTGGAAAAAAGCCTGTCTGTGCATGAAGACAAACACAAATAATGCATGTTTGGTAGAAATAAATTTTTACTTATTATCCTGAAGTTTTTACTGTGGAGATGACATAGATGTCATTGTTTTTTTATGGTTATTATCTTCAGCTTCATCTTGGAAATGCAATGCCCACAAGTAATTCCAACAGCCGAATTTCTCCCCCTAAGACAAAGATGCAGATTTCAGTAAAAATTGCCTCCAGGAATAGGATGGTATTCCATGTAATATTATAGGTATCACTGGTATAAACTCTCCTTATTTGTGATCTGTGTACCAGTGCACACCAGGATCATAGAATCACAAAATTATTTGGAATGTTTTGGGTTGGAAGGAACCTTAAAGATCACCTAGTTCCAGTCCTCCTGCCATGGGCAGGGACACCTTCCACTAGACCAGGTTGCTCAAAGCCCCATCCAAACCGTCCTTGAACACTTCCAGAGATGGGGTAGCCACAACTTCCCTGGGCAACCTGTTCCAGTGCATCACCACACTCATGGTAAAGAACTTCTTCATAACATCCAATCTAACCCTCTTTTAGTTTAAAGCCATTCCCCCTTGTCCTGTCGCTACGTGCCCTTGTAAAAAGTCACCAGCTTCGTTTCTTGTAGGCCCCCTTCAGGTACTGTAAGTCCCAGAACCTTCTCTTCTTGAGGCTGAACAACTCCAGCTCTCCCAGCCGGTGTTCAGGACAGGTGCTCCAGCCCTCTGACCATCTTTGTGGCCCTCCTCTGGGCTCACCTCACCAGGTCCATGTCCTTCTTATGTTGGGGACCCCAGAGCTGGATGCAGTACTACAGGCAGGGTCTCATCAGAGCAGAGGGGGAGAATCACCTCCCTCAACCTGCTGGCCATGCTTCTTTTGATGCAGCAAATGATATGATTGTCTTTCTGGGCTGCAAGTGCATTCTAGGGCCATGTTGAGCTTCACTCAGTTTGGGACTTTTCATCACTTACCAGTTGCCCAGAGCAAAGGACTGAGATAGCAAATCTGTGAAGGGTCAGCTGAAGCAAGAGATGACCCATCTTCATTGCTTTTCAGACAGCTTCTCTCAGACTTCAAGACCTGCTGGCATATCAGATAAACAATAACCAACAGCTGGGCAATTCAAGGAAGGTTTAAGTATGGATTTGGACTGTAAATTTGGTTCTGGCCTCATGGAAGATCCATATCTGCAAAACTTCCATCATTCCTGCAGGAAATCCCATATTTCTGACTACCTTAGTGGAACCAAGTGACCCAGGCTGTTCCCTTCTCTGAAAGCAGAATATAGCTCTTTGCTGGCTCAGGAGAATGCAACACTGATAAAAACTCAGAGGTAAAACCTGAGCAACCTAGTTTGACATTAGTTGAAGTTATTTGCTAGAGATAGTTTCATGCTCTTACAGGCCTCATTATGGACCATGTTTCAAATATATCCTTATGCCAGTAACATCAGACTTACTGTCCCAGTAAGAGCTTGGTCGGGTAGTAAGATATCTGCACTAAAATGATAGGGATATGGAATGTTATACACCATATGCACACCATATAACACATACATTTTTAGCCAGATTTTACTTAAGTTTTCAGAAGGCTTTACCTGCTTCTGAATACAAGCCAGAGAGAACTTAATATCTTTGATTTTGGATGCCACAAAGTTAAGATCCTTGGTATATCCAAATAACCTGAATACTCAAAATATCCTTTGGGTATTCAAATATTGTAGTCATTTTATGAAATCTCTTTCACCTCTGTCATAAACAGTGGCAGCCTTATGGAATTATAGAGTGCACTATCTGATACATTTTCAGCTTTGAAGATTCCCTTGATCTCAGCTATATTTTAGCTCTGAAAGAGATGTTGTGATTGACTGCATAAAACTAAAAATGATCATGATGCTTTAGACCATATAGTTTGGTTGCATGTAGATACTGAACAACAAGACCATGAACACTAATAGCATTATAAGTTCATTTTTTCCTTCAAATAATTATGATTTTTTGATTTGTCTGTGGGAGTAAAATCAATGAGGTGAGTAAGACACTGTCTTATTGAATGAAATTTAGTTAGAAAGAGGCTTTTTGAGGCAGGGTGTAGGATTGTTGTTTTACTTTTAATGAGCCAAACAATATTTTCTGGAGAAAAAAACAATTTATGAGACAAAAAAAGTTGCAAACAGGTCATAGAACGACATGTTAGTACTGTCTTACTGTAAAATTCATATATGTAAGTACCTGCTGAATATTGTACTTCAGACCTGGACTTCTGCTTTTTCATTGTTTTCACATACTGTGACTAGTGAATTAACCCTGTCTCAAACAGTTCAAGGGGGATGTCCATAAAAAGGTCCATGGCAGGGAAAAGTTAGATAAGGAGCCAACTCTTTCTCCCAATGGAAACAATAGGGGATATTTCCTGGAGATGATTCAAGGAGGATTCAGAAGATATGATGGAAGCTGGCTGTAGACTTGGGGGACTTACTGCCACAGAGAGCTGTGGATGCCAAAAGTATACGTAATTTCAAAGAAGGACTGTCCAAACTTTTAGGAGAAAAATTCACTGAGTGTTACCAAAGGCACACATCCACATACAGCTCATACAGTCTATGAGCTGTAAATAACTGGAGACAGGAGAAGCACTATGCAACAGCATTATACACACGCCTACTGCCCTCCCTAGCCAGTTTAAGGGCATACTCTTCTTGTTGGTTCTCCAGTTACAGAAGCATTCTTAGCTAAATGAAATGTCACTTCCCATCAAAACAAAGAAAAAAGAAAAAAAAAGGGGGAGAGAAAAATAAAAAGAAAAAAATCAAAATACCTGTGCAAAGCTTAATGATTGTTGGAGGTAACAAAATAACAAATAAAGAATAATGAAAGGGTGAGGACCAATGGATCAAAAACGTAAATTATGTGGGACTGGAGAGAGACAGAGAGCAGAGTATCCTGACTGTATCTACCACTCCCCTTTAGGTTACCTAATGCATTATGGATGATGCCAGACGATGTTTTGGCCAGAAATGTGAGTGGAGGAGGAAACAGAACGAGGCTACTCCATCACCAGGTCACCTCCATCAGGTTTCTTCCTCTAGTGCTAAGGATAACCAGCATGGTGAGAAGATTAGCAAGAATTTGGCTTGTAGGAACTTGAGTGGCCACTGCTGGAGATAGGACAGCTTCACATTAACTCCATACAGACAACACTATGCCCTGATACAGGAGAACAAAGGCTGTTCTCAGAAGCTGTTTTCCTATAGGAATCCACCTAATGTCCTGATATGGAGCTGCTTGGGAGATGAGGCCAGTGGCCTGTTTGCTTACATATCTCAAGACGTGCAGGCATATTTTATGCAGTAAGCATAAAATGCATTAATCAGTGTGTGTATAGGTATGCATGTGTGCCTTTTTGCTTGGTAGCACCCTCCCCAGCTTCCCCTGGAGGAAGTGCTGCTGCCTGGAAGTAACCAGATGCCCAGAGCATTGCTGCGGGTTTCCCCTGTGGCTGCCTTCATACTCATTGACACTTCTGCTCTTGTCCCGGGGCATCACTGCTCCTGGGGACAATGTACTTGTGTCTTCAGCTGCCTGACCAAGGCCTCCCAAACTCTGAGTTTGTCTCCTTCCTAACTGGAAAATATAAACATCTCCTCTCTCAAGCTGACTTCTGATCCAAATGAGCTGTCATTTCCCAGTAAACAGTTCAAAGCCGTGGCAGTACTTTTTTACACACTAGAAATATTAAAGCAGTTAGTGGCACTTTCTTTTATCTCTTTTATTACTGGGCATTTGAATTTGTAGCCACAGAGGTACATTGGGAAGAGTTACCACTCCAAATATGTGTATTTTCAAACACTACCAGCATAGACACTTGTCACTAAATTAATTACATTTGGTGAATGGTTTTGATATTTCATCAATCATGGAGCTTGATCTTAAACATGGAAGGCTCAGCTTACCTACCATCTTCATCCATCTTTTGCTTCAACCTTGAGGCTGTTATTCAAATGTTGGGATGCTCAAGGGATACAGCTTTAGATGCTCAGTAGAAAAGTTTAGTTTATTCCAAACTGAGTTTCATTTTTAACTGTCATTTAGAAGGATGGTCTGAGCTCAGGAAATCCCAAGGAGAGATGCTCAGGGGGATGAGCTCTTCACTGTGCATCTGAATATACAAAAAATACCCAGAGTTTTGAATTTGTCTTCTGAGGTACAGCCCCCCTCTGCTACACAGTATTGTGGATACAGCAGTGTAGGCAGTGAGTGCCTTGCGAGACACTGTGAAAATGTGTCTTCGTAGGACCTCAGCTTTCCTGCAGGCCATGGAAAAAAGAGGTAAACCACATTCACAGCCTTTCTTACTTTCTATGTTGCCCTAAGAAATAAGGAACTAATTTTCTTGTAGAAAAATACAATTTACTACAAAATCATGAAGACCATATTTAAGGCAGAGGAGCTCTGAACTCCTCTTGGGCTGTGTTTCTAGTCTTCAGAGATATAGTTTCTTAACCTGAATGTTGTGCTTATCATATTTTCTTATCCTCATTCCCCTAAAGAATATCAGTTAAACCTCCTGATTTACTGCATCTGCTGTCTAATGCAGGAACTAAAAATGCAGACAAAGTATAATGTGTCTTTGGCATCCCTCAGTTCTTTTGCAGTGCATTTACTGATGACAGGGAAACCTCACCTGTAAACATTAATTTCCTAATGATGACAACAGGGACAAGAAAAGACTCATTTGTATATGCTTTTTCTCTCATTTGCTGGTTCATAGGCATCATACATCTTTTTATAATAGAGATTTTGTAGCCTCTTTTTTTAATGAAGGACCAGCCTCAAAAAGATTGGATGCAATTTAGGGAAAAAAATCAATTAAGCCACAACTCAGCTGGTAATATTGCTTATTTAAATCTGACAGCTATTTAGGCTCAAAGTGAACTGCTAGCTGTACAGTAAGTAATGACCAGATAGCTCCAACTTCAGCTTATAACACCGTTTTGTGGAAAGGATGTTCTCTAATATAATTTCATGAAGGAAAACTTGAAGGCAACTCAAGGAGGTAATACTTAGCATATCTTCCAAAACAGAGAAACTATTTTTTCCATATTAGATGCTGAGACTGAAGAATGCAGGTTCTGCATTTTTGCATTTGGTTTTTCTCTCTTTTTCCTTTTATTAGGTGAGATTTTTTAAAGGCTTTAAATATCCTGGAGTCTTCTAATTAGAAAAGCAAATACAGATCTGAGAGAGAAGCATTTCTGTAGGCCAGGTAGCTCTGCCTGGAATCTTGAAATGTTGAGTAGAAAATCTTTGTACCTGATAAATCTTAATTAATAGCGATTTTCTCTAGATGTTTTACTCTCACTTGTTCAAAATGGGTGTTCTGGAGCATTAATGTGAGTAGCAGCAATCTCAGGAGAAGGAGGTGATTTAGAAATGCCAAATGTTTTTATGTTAAATGATAACTGCAACATATGATGCACCCTCAGGGTAGCTGAATGTGAAAGAGCTGTGGTTACTGAAGAGTGTCCGGGGATGCAAGTTCAGTGCCTGACAAACAGGAGTAGAAGCAGCTCTTTGCCCTTAGAACTATAAAGCTCTGCAACTTACACACCCCTCCATCTAACAAAGAAACACATAACATCTACTAAGAGGAAAAAACCAAAACCCAATCCTGTCTGTCACACATGCATTTATCATGCATTTTTTTTATCATGCATTTTCACCATTTTAATTACTAAGAGGAAGTTATGTCAGAAGAAAGAAGGCATTCCTATATTTTGTGCTAGGTGAAGAATTTCATTCTGGTAATACTAAACAGCTGCACTTCTAAAAGATCTCATTACAAAAGAAGTGTGTGCCTCATATGCTTGGTTTCTTGGGTGACATCTCCAGACTCTTCCATCATTCAACTTATATTGCCTTCTCCAATCTCTACATCTGTTTGAAAAGGAAAGGTAGCAACTTCCTCAGTAGGTAACACTGGAAATACTGTGTGCTCTTGTTGTGTTCTTGACTCACAACACAAAAGTTCTCAAGAATAACTCTTGATGCTTGATGCAGCTGTAGATACTGGTTTATATGCCACAGACACAGGAGTAATTTTTTGTTTGCAGTGTAGGTCAGGGGTTAATTCCTCTTTCAATTATACCTCTGCAGTTCAAATGAAATAATGAGAACTACCAACATCTTTCAGTAAAGAAACATTTTTGAATCAGTTAGAGAAATAAAGTGTGTGAGGATCTTTATTTCCCCTCCCCCCCCTGCCCCCAGCCCAATAGCCAAATGAATAGGCTGGTTTTAAAGCAATCCTTCCAGAAAAAGAGTGCAGTTCCTTCTGAAAATGTAGTTCTTTTGGCAGTCTTAGCTGGCATCTCTAAGTGACAGCAAGTAACTGCAGTTTGGTGATCTAGGTGATGAATGATTTTCACAGCTTCCTATCCCATGAAGTATAATACACAGAGCATTTGTCTCTGAAATTGGGTAGGTTTATCAGCTCCTGAGGGAACTTTCAGTAGTTCTTCCAGGCTATTACTATGCTTCAGAGGTCACATAATGCTTTGACATTACCAGTCCAAATAGCTTAAGATGAGCTTCTGAGCTTCCTTTTATTGTTGCTTTATTATAGAAAACACAGAGAAAATTTAGTTCCAAAGTGAATTCTAAGATTAAATCGCCTGAAGTTAAGAATTTCAACTTCTGAAAGGGTTGATACATAAAGATGTTGAACAGTTAAGCAGTATGAGCAGGGAGACTTGAATCTCTTCTGCTAGCAACAGACAATTTAAAGGAATTTACTTACAGTTTCTTGTTTTAAAAGTACTGATATTGAACAAGTGCTAACTTTGATAGGTACAGAACAATAGAACAGTAGATATAAGCAGAAAAGCAGTAATTTTTCTAGTTAGAGATAGTTTAATGATAGCTTCTAATGAGAACCTGGCTTCTAATTACACTAAAAATGTACTTCACTGAAATCTGCCCTCAAAATGAATTTTAAGAGAAATATTATAATGCCACTTGATTCAGGAAGCAGTGCAATTATCTTTTTTTGGTTTTAGAATGTCATTTGCACTGCTTTTACTGGTTAATTCACTTGGCTGTCATTAGCCCCCATGTTTTCTTTGTTACTACATCTGCAGCATTTCATGGTAGTGACCTTGCATGCATTTTAGTGTAAAACCTTCCCAACATACTCCCTGGTGCTAACCACAAGAATATAAATAGAGTCAGAAATGCAAAAGTAGGAAATAAATTACAGCTTTCAAGCATATCCTTTCTTTCTTAGATTTTTGTCAGACAATCAGAGCAATTTAGAACTTTTGCTACATCATCACTATAGAATCGCATTGTTGACAAGTATGCAGTAGATTATTTTAAATGTTTTGCAGGAACCTTGGATTGTCCCAAATGCATCAGCACTTTCAAATCTGTTGTCATCCATTTTTGGATATTGAAGTCTTTGACACTTTTCAAGCATGTGTGTATTTGTTTTGGTTTAATACAAACTTTTCCTCCCTGCTCAGCCCCAGAGGACTTAGCACTCTGTAAAACTTTCTTAGCGATACAGCAAATTCCTTAAATGATCCCTCAGATCATGATGACTTCTTTAAAGTGATTTGCCACTCCTTGTCTATAAAACAAAACTAAAAAAAGATTAACTGCTCTGGATGTCTGTTGAGAATTTTGTGTTATTTGACTTCATTTAAAGAGGACATATATATGTTACATTAGCTCCTAAATCCTGCAACCATATTGAATCCCACTGTGTAAAGCACTAAGTGCTTTACAAAGTTATGATAGACAACACCTCAGAGAGTTTCTACACTAAATAATACCTAAATCATTTGATGTAGAATTCTATAGAAATTCAAAGTAGTTATTATTACTGAAAGAGTGGAAGCTGAATTTCTTTTGTATTTGATGTGCTATCCCAGGAAATGAAAGTAATTTCTCTGAAAGGTATATCCCTGTCACCCCTCTTTCTCCCTGTTTCAGGAATCTCTGGGGCTTTGGGGGTGGGAGTGGTTTGTTAAAGCACTGGCATGGAAACTTGAAGAGGACTTCTGGTTTTTAATGATAAAAGTCAGAATGCTTCATCTTTTCATTCCAATGCATTGTGGAAACAGATGAGAAGGAATATTGCTTTCTGTTTATCTTTAGTTTTTGTGGGATATTTTTGCAACACTAGTAGAAAAGCAGTAGTAGGAATATCAATATATATTTAGGGATTAAAAACCTCCTTGCAAAACTCCCTGGTCCAGTTCTGGTTCCTTTGAAGTGGATAGGAAACCTGAGCGAACTTCAATGAAGCCTGGATTTCACCTCTGACATTTAAATGCCAGTGTTATTGACATATAGTTACTGGGAATACAGAAAGTGTGTTATGAAATGAAAATAACCTTTGCACCAGGTTTTTATCCCTATTGCAATATTCTCTGATGACATCTCATGACTTTTTCTTTTCTTGTTAATGTCAGAGCGACCACTTGGAAGACCCCAAAAGTCCAAGTGCTATTTGTACAAGTTTCTACATGATCATAAAAATCAGATTCTAAACACTTGTCAGAAAGCTCTGCCTTAACCTTCCTTTATCTCTTTTTCTTCTCATATTTTATTCTTCCCCAGTAAGTTAGGCTGTATATTGTTCTTTCCTCAATAATTCTTCTCTAAAATTTTCTCCCATTTTCCTGTGCATCCCCTCAGAGGTCTCCTTATGTGTGAGGAGCTGAGCATGTTTAGCTGCAAAGCATGGTGGGGTGGGCAGGAGGGAAACACTGCTGCTAGGGGAACATAAGTCTCAGAAGTGTCATAGGAAGAGAAGGGATTTGATACAGCTCAGGTGTGATGGAAAGAGGGGTGGGTTGTTTTTTGTTTGTTTGAATCTCTTTCCTTAAAGGTGCAAAGGGAACAGTGCAAACTGGGCTGCAACTCAGGAAAATACAGAAAGTTGCTGGTAAAAGCAAGTGGGGGAAAAAGCAGGAGGTACTTTGCTGCAGATTCTTTTACTTTAATATATCTTGTGTAGCAGAGCTCTATGTTGTCTATGCCAAAAGTTCATTGTTTGAAAGTGTGATAAAGGGAACACTACTTCAGACACTGAAAGCTTCTTTAGTTTTTCTACAAGCTTCCCATAAAGAAAGGTACAGATAGCATCACTTCAAAGCTCTGGCTAGCTGTTCCCACAAAGCTGCCCACCACAGTCTGCTTGCAACTGCATAAGCCCAAGTATGGGAGAAATTTTTGCAGTTACAGTTACCTAACTTTTTTATTAATTCTTGGGTTTTAGTTAAAAAAACAAATGTTTTTCTCTGTCAGATTCTGTTAAATACATTAATGTTGTTCTGCTTTCACTGCTTCTTATGATCTGAGGTTTATGTGATGTTTCTGGAAAAAGGTTTTCCAGTGCTTGCCAGAAAAAAGTGTATTTTTCAAAGCAGAGTTTCCTATGAGACTAGGAAACGAAACATTAAACAACATTTCAGAATTCAAAGCTGAATCTTCATATAGCACCAACGAATATGAAGTATCACAAATGCAGATCTGTGGCCCAATGGGAGGTTCTTTCACATAGTTTCAATAATATTCTCATTTCAAACAGAAAAATTGTTATATTTTTAATGCATTTTATGTTAAGGGTATCCTGTGTTAGGTGACCTTGCTATATAATTTAGAACCACTTCTAAAAACATCTGGCCTTTCCATGCATAGGATAAATTCCTACTTGATTTGAATATGCTGCCTTTACTAGGCTTAATTTATCTCAGTATCTCTGTATCAAAAAAGTTGCTTTCTTTTTACTTACTATACTTTTGAGATAACAGAAAATCAATACTGAAGGAAAATAAATGCAGTCCATTAGGTTCCCTATATTACCTTTGTTTATTTCTATGAAAATGCGTAAATAAAGGAAATATTTTGAAGTGTTCTAGACTGAGCAAAAGCTTTGCAGCAAAAACGTAACAGTCATTTAAGACATTGTTCATTGTGCTTCTAGTGTTTAAGTACAAAAGAAACAAGTTTGCTGCAAACAGGTAACCTGTGAGCACGTACAAAAATGAGTATTATGTGTAAGGTGTCACCGAAGTGCACTGCAAGAGAAAGGCTTCTCTTCTTTTTCTGTCTTCTCATCAATTGTTTGAACTCTTTTGGCTTTGCTAGCTGATTAATGATGATTGCAAGTATAGCTTCTCAGATTTGGCCATGAGGGATGTAGAAACAACTGCCTATGCAGAGAAGGTATGACCTGGTTAAGTGTAATAGAATGGGCTCCAAGTTCTACTGGCTTTAAAAGAGAGCCCTACGGTACTTAAGATAAATGTGAACCAGAATGACTCTCTGACAACAATACTAGTGAGCGATAAGAAACTTGTATTCTAGACAAGTGTCGCTTATATGTAAATTTTTACTTATTACCAACTGCATGATCTGAGATCTTTAAATTATGATAAAAGAAGGATTCAAAAACTTCAAATTATACTCTGAAAATTGATATACCTCTAGGTAAGAGAAATACAGCCCCAAATATTATTTTTTTCTTATGGCAGCAATAATTCTTCTTTGTCAGTCTCAAGTAGGAAAACTCAGGTGTGTTACTAGAGCTTAGGACCAAATACCAAAGTCTGTCTCCATGTAACTGGAATAATAGAGACCTGTTTGTTTTGGGTGTTAATTAATTTTCTAGCTTGCTACATGTTCATTAACTTACTGTAGAGATTTGATAATTTCTTTATGTGTAGAACAAAATTCACATACATAGGTACTGGATATTATTTATATTCCTTGCACAAAGGAGGAATCAAGATGCAGTAATGACATCTGAAGTGCTTTTGGGCAATCTTAAGCATGTTGCAGAAGTTTGGTTTAGTCTTCCTAATCCAAAGTCACAATTTCATTGAAACCTTTTTAGGTTTGGGGTTTTTTTTCCTTTTTGCCTTGCAATCTCATCAGATCCTTCTACCCAGAGCTGGTCCTACCTATTATTTTCCTGATCCTTCTCTTTGATCAAAGTTTTCCTGTCTCTGACTTCCAAATGTCTTTGTAAGTTATCTTTCAAGTGATTCTCACTGCTGGTTCTCAAATCTGCAGACTGTATGACAGGGCAGCTGCTCTAAGTTTAATACATGTTCTCTAAAGCTTCCCTTCGTATGAAAATGTGCTGCTTTGTACTCTAAGGAGACTTACTTTTTAATTTAATTCTGAAAAAAGAACAGCAAAGTGACTGGCAATTTGACAACTGGTGTGTTAAGCAGAGATCTGACTGGAGGGACTGGGAGAGGAAGAGATGTTTGAAGAAACTCTGAATCATTGGCTGAATAGATTGGCAAGCATTTTTAAGATCAAAAGACTATGGGCAATTAATACTGTGGTGGGTTGACCCTGGTTGGATGTCAGGTGCACACCAAACCTGCTCTATCATTCTCCCTCCTTCAGCTGGACAGGGGAGAGAAAATATAACAAAAGAAAGGCTCATTGGTCGAAATAAGGACAGAGAGAGGTCACTCACCGATTACCATCACAGGAAGCTACATTAGCCAAAGCATTCTTACATTGACAAGTCAGTACAGGACGTTAAGCTTTTTTACCTGCAGATAAATCACTGAAATAAATGCCTTAAATGTTCAGTTCTCTAAGGCCACTGACTGCATGATAAGCTGGTTTTAGGTAGGTCTCCATTTTGATGCCTTCTAGTTCTGCACTCTCCTGTGAAGTGTTTCTGGAAAATGGTAGTGAAATCAAATTGTAATTGGGTAGTGTATGTCCTGGTTTCAGCTGGGATAAGGTTAATTTTCTTCTTAGTAGCTGGTATAGTGTTGTGTTTTGGATTTTGTATGAGAACGATGTTGATAGGACACTGGTGTTTTTATTCAGCCAAGCCAGAAGGCTGGAGGAGCACAGGAAATTGAGGTGACACAGCCAGGATTGCTGACCAAACTAGCCAGAGAAGTATTCCATACCATATGACATCATGCTGAGTATATAAACTGGGGGGAGGAAAGGAAAGTGAGGACATCTGGCATTATGGCATTTGTCTTCCAGAATAACCATTACACATAATGGAGCCCTGCTTTCCTGGGGATGGCTGAACACCTGCTGGCTGATAGAAAGTAGTGAATTAACTCCTTGCTTTGCTTTGCTTTGCTTTGCTTTGCTTTGCTTGCATGTGCGGCTTTTGCTTTACCTATTAAATTGTTCTTATCTCAACCCTTGAGTTTTACATTCCTTTCCAATTCTTCTCCCCATCCCTCTGGGTGGGGGGAGTGAGTGAGCAGTGCGTGGTGCTTGGTTGCTGGCTGGGGTCAAACCATGACAGTGTAAATCTGTAGGAAGAGCAGTGTGTGAACGGCAGACAGCTAAGGTCCTGGTGCAGGAGTGTGTGATGTCATAGTAGTGATGACACCTCTCTAGGTCATGTGTTTCTCATACCTGAAAGTTTTGATATTTGTGATGAAATGTGTAGGATGTAAGGTCACAGATCTGAATCAGAAATCTCTGGGTTTTTTTTTCACTTAGCACCGAGAGATTCAATTTTCACTGGTAGTGACAGATGAGAAATGACAGTTCTGATAAGGAAACTCTTTGTTTCTTGCAAGCGCAAGCTGAAGACTGCAAAAGAGTGAGGCATAATGTGTTGGCTTATATGTGTTGTGTGTTGACCCTGGCTGGATGCCATGTGCCCACCACAGCTCCTCTATCACTCACCTCCTCAGCTGGACAGGGGAGAGAAAATATAATGAAAGTCTTATGGGTTGAGACAAGGACAAGGAGAGATCACTCAGCAACTACCATCCTGTACAAAACAGAATCAAATCAGGGAAATTATTACCAATTAAATGAGCGTAGGGCAATTAGGAATAAAAACTAAATCTTAAAACACCTTTGCCCCACCCCTCCCTTCTTCACAGGCTTAACTTCACTCCTGATTTTCTCTACCTCATTCCCCTCAGAGGCACAGGGGGCAGTCAGTTAATCACACTTGTCTGTCTGTGCCACTCCTTCCTCCTCAGGGGTAGGACTCCTCATGCTTTTCTCCTGTTCCAGTGTGGGGTTCCTCCCCATGGGCTGCAGTTCTTCACAAACTGCCCCAAGCATGGGTCCTTTCCACAGGGTGCAATCCTGCCAGCAAGCCTGCTCCAGTTTGGGCTTCCCACAGTGTCACAGCTTCCTTCAGGCATTCACCTGCTCTGGCATGGGGTCCTTCATGGGCTGCAGGTGGATATTTACTCTACCATGGACATCCATGGGCTGTAGTGGGACAGCCTGTCAAGATAAAGGCAGTTTCATGAAGCATTAGCAAAAGCTGCACACATGGAAGCAAAGGAAAACAAAAGATGTTATTTTCTACTTACCATCAGCAGGCGGTGTTCAACCACTTCCTGGGAAGCAGGGCTTCAGTACGCATGGTGATTGCTCTGGGAGACAAATGCAAATAACAAATGCCCCCTCTTCCTGTTCCTTTCTCTTAGCTCTTATATCTGAGCAGATGTCGTATGGTATGGAATATCTCTTTGGTCACTTTGTGTCAGCTGTCCTGGCTATGGCCTTTTCCAAAATCTTGCCCACACCCAGTCAACTTGTTACTGGTTAGGGGGCAAGGGGAATGTTGGAGAGACAGCCTTGATACTGTGTGAGCGCGGCTCAGCAGCAGCCAAAACAGCAGTTTGTGTTATCAACACCTTTCTGGCTACCGATGCAAGCTCAGCACTATGAGAGCTGCTGTGGGGCTCAGCCAGACCAAACACAATTTCTCACAATCATTCCAGTCTTTGCTGTTTTCCAGTGTTCAACCTGTCTTTTTCTTACTGCCTCTCCCAGTTACTATCCTTATCTCTAATTCCTCATGCCTTACTTGGGAACCAAAAAGGACGGTGGTGGGATGACCCTGGCTGGATGCCAGCTGCCCACTAAGCTGCTCCATCACTCTTCTCCTCAGCAGAATGTGGGGAGAGAAAATAAGATGGAAAAAAATTGTAGGTCAAGATAAAGGCAGTTTAATAAAGCACAAGCAAAGGCTGTGCGTGGAAACAAAGGAAAACAAGAGATTTATTCTCTACTTCCCATCAACAGGAGACACCCAGCCACTTCCCAGGAAGCAGGGCTTCAAAACTCATAGCAGTTGCTCCAGAAGCAAATGTCATAGTAGTGAATATCCCCTCTCCTCCTTCTTTCCCTTAGCTTTTATTGCTGAGCAAACGTCACATGGTATGGAATATCGCTTTGGTCGTTTTGGGTCACCTATCCTGGCTGTGTCTTTTCCCAAGATCTTGCCCACCCCCTGACTACTGCGTGAGGGGGAATGTTGGAGAGACAGCCTTGATGCTGTGTGAGCACTGCACCACAGCAGCCAAAACACTGGTGTGTTGTTAACCTTTCTAGCTACCAGTACAGAGCATAGCACTATTGGGGCTGCTGTGGGGAAAATTAACTCCAGCTCAGCCAGACTCACTACAAATTCCGAGGGAAAGGACTGAGATCAGGGAAAATCTTTTAATAAATGTTTGTCTTTCACAATCTTAATAATTATCTTAGAAGTTTCAAATAATACTTTGCATTAAAAGAAGCACATCAAACTGCTGACATTCTGAATGTCTGCTTGACTATTTCTATGTTCTTTTAACAAGAAAAAGTAAACCAGAGGGCAGTTGCACAGCACATAAAGCTCGTGACTAAGAGTGGAGATTCAGCTGCCCTAACTATACTTTCAAAAGTTGGGTCTGCAGTCTAAATTACTCATTGGCAGTTGCCTCTTCAGGCAGAAGAAAGAGAGAAAGGTGCCTCTGAAGGGTAACTGATCCCATTTTCAGATAGATCTCTGCAGATGTTATCTAGACATCCTAGTCTGACTTGATTACCCAGTCTCAGGCTCCCTTTATAGTCAATCTGCCTGAAAGCTGAGAAGTTTGTGACTCTTAGTTCCAGAACAGGTATTACTGGGAAGTGGGCACAAACCATGTATTGCAATGCCCACTGTTTATCTGAATGCAGAACTGGTCACCTGAAATGCAGCCATGCTCTAAAAAACAAAAACAAAACCAAAACAAACAAACAACAACAAAAAAAACAACAACACAACAACAACAACAAAAAAACAACTCACCCAGAGCTGAGGCCTCTGGCTGTATGATGAAACAAAAATGATAAACTCTGTCAGAGGGTTGAGTGAAGGAGCAAGAATTCAGAAATACCTAGTGCTTTGTCTACGTGGAAGTCTACGTGGTGCTCTGCTCAACCTGCAGGCTATTTGGATGCTTTTTTTACATGGCCTGTATCTCCCAGTGAGCTGTGTATGGAGCTAAAGAATGTGACTTTTGGGTTTGGGATTTTGCATTAGAAGCCAGGTATTTTAAATTATGGTGGTACAGTTTTCTACTGTGTTGATCCCCTGAGGGCCTACTGGAGTCTAAAAGCCAAGGATTTAATTATCTGCTGAGCACAGTCTGAGCTTCATCAGCTTTCAAATGAGAAAATTTAATTGAGAATATTCCATACACAGTGAAGGAACAGAAAAATCAGACTACAAGCTCTGTACACAGCAAAACTTTCCAGATGTGATGAGTGGGAATGAAATGACTCTAGAATTTTTTAAGATATTGTTTTATTATTTCTTTGTCATCAGCTTTTGAGTTCAGACACATGTTATGTCAGATGGGCCAGAAAGGAAATGTTTTCTGAATGTATCCAAAACAGTGTGGCCAGCAGGACCTAGGGAATTGATTGCCCCCTGTACTTGGCACTGGTGAGACCGCACCTCAAATACTGTGTTCAGTTTTGGGCTCCTCACTACAAGAAAGATATTGAGGTGCTGGAGTGCATCCAAAGAAGGGCAGCAAAGTTGGTGAAGGGCCTGGAGCCAAGTCTTAGGAGAAGCAGCTGAGGGAACTCTGTTTTTTTGATCTAGAGAAAAGGAGGTTCAGGGGAGACCTTATTACTCTATACAACTACCTGACAGGAGGTTGTAGCAAGGTGGGTGTCAGTCTCTTCTCCCAACTAACAAGAATTAGGACAAGAGGAAATGTAAGGATTCTTTCTGAAATCTGTGCAGGTTTCTCCTGCTTGCTCCCGAGCCCTGAATGTGGAGATAAAGAAAAGGCCTTGTTCATTGTCTGGGTGCCAGGCTCCAGAGGGATTATGCCTTAAAATGTAGTGAGGAAGCAATTTGCACTAAATCTGGCTCTCGGAGCTCACCTGAAAATCAATTCTGTGCACACCTGTCTGCAATGATGGGCTGCCCAAAGCCTCCCACAGCTTAAATCCTGATCTGGGAAGAAGTGACCTCCTCAGATGAGCATGGAGGGAGTAAAAAGCTCGGTGGAGTGAGAACTAGTTGCAAAGATGCTTTGTTGCACATAAGCATGTTCCAGGGCAGAACCTGGGTGAGTAAGTGATTGTATACAACCAGTACTTATGTATGCAATAAAGACTTTCACTTGTGGTCCATGTCTTCATATGCCACAAGGGAATGGCCTCAAGTTGTGCCAGGAGATGTTTAGTTGGATATTAGGAAAAAATTATCCACTAAAAAAAAAAGGTTGTCAAGCATTGGAACAGGCTGCTAGGGGAAGTGGTGGAATCATTATCCCTGGAGGTATTTAAAAGACATGTAGATGTGGTACTTAGGGACAGGGTTTAGCGATGGACTTAGTAGTGCTAGGTTGATGGCTGGACTTCATGATCTTAAAGATCTTTTCCAACCAAACCAATGTGATGATTCTATAATGTCTTGCCTCTTGATAAACAATATTCTGTGTCACTGAAAACTGTAGTCTCTGTTCCACTGAATGTGTTAATGTCCCCAAAAGAATGTGGACAAAAAGACAAACCAGAATATTTGTACCATTTGTCACCATTGACTTCATACAGAATTTTTCTAAACACCAAAGAGGGAAGTGAGATTACTTATTGGTAGAAAAGTAAAAGCA
The DNA here is from genome assembly GCF_015220075.1 of Falco rusticolus. Taxonomy (NCBI): domain Eukaryota; kingdom Metazoa; phylum Chordata; class Aves; order Falconiformes; family Falconidae; genus Falco; species Falco rusticolus. The sequence goes on from NC_051189.1 coordinate 88,866,984, forward strand.
CTATTTTCTAGACAGGGATGTAGTTCATACTTATGCTTTAGACCAGAGAGGAAAATGTAATAAGGCAGCAGCAAAGTCAAATAGTAGAGTATCTTTATATTCTGCGAATGGAGCAGCACTGTTTGAAAAATTCAGCCATAATGCACAGGCACAGAGATGCAGTTAAGGCTACTTCATACGGGGTTGAAACAGCATACCTTGACAGAGTTCCATTTGCACAAAATACAACAGCTGGTTGGTAACTATATTCATATCCCACAGGAAAGTTTTAAACTGTCCCCTCTCTGGACACAGAGTTATCACAAGATATTTGCTGTGATACTCTCTGCAACTGATGTGAACTACCTTAAAAGGCTGTCTTCCATCTGTGACCAGGACTTGTGGGGGCATCAAGTCTCACTGCAATAACCTGAAGTAAGGATGCCCTCAGTGTAAGAGGGAGCACTTTAAGAGGAAGTTTATATAGACTACAGAACATTTTTCAGTGGAAGATTAAGAGTAATCACTGAACTAAGTACTTACAGATGTAAATATAAAAGGAAAATAATTTAGTTTTCCTGTTTGCTTCTACATTCATGAGAAGAATCTATAAATTAATCAAGTTACATTTCCTGCTGACTAGAAAGCAAGACAAACACTCAGAAACTATTGCAAGAACAGGATTTCTTATGAACTTGAGGAGGTCTGAAATGCTAATGATACAGACCATAGGAGAAAAACACAAGGATGGGCAAATGGCTGTGGAGAGGCCATGAAGACAAAGGTGGAAAGTAATTCATGGAGACAAATGAGAATCATGAGCACCGTAACAATTTTCTTTGTTTGGATTGGGGGGTGGAGGTAGTGGTGTTAGGTCTCTTTTAGTTGAAATTATTGTGTTGAACTATTTATTTGATCCCTGGACTTCCAAAATAGCAAATTTCTTTGACAGTGGGGACATAAAAGAAGTTAATTGGAGCTTTGCCTTCAGCTTCCATATTGATACTTTGCGTAGGCTTGTGGTTGCTGCTTTTCTGGAGTGTTGGAGCTTTTTATTTTAGGCTTGCTGATGGTACTTCTGGCACAGTAATGCATGTCTCTTTTCAACTCGAGTGAGAAGTGACTATTATGTGAAAACTTCTGATGGCTCCATGCTTACATTTGCTTGTTAATGCACTGTCACTTCTGCATCATCTCTCTTGGACATACATTTACTTTCCGGGAAGTGGGATTTTCTGATAGGTGGAGTGAGAAGGATTTTATTATCCCAGGTCTTCCAGGGCCATTGCTGTGCCCCTTATTAGGCATTTTTTTGTCAGTAGTGCTCTGGGCTTTTCCTCATCCACTGACATGCCCCTTCCTGTATCAGAGCAATCAGTTTGGTGTTCCTCTCTTTCTATCACTGGGTGGGTCCCCATTGCTGGAGAAGCTGCTTCTGGGCTTTATGCCAATATATTTTTAATTTCAGTATTTTATTATTTATTTATATTATTTTAGTATTTATTATTTCAGCACAACATTTCTTTCAATATTTTTTTTCCTATAAAGCTTGCCCACTTGCATGAATGTGAGTAAGAATCTGTAAGGATTCAAGAATAAAAAAAGCCAAAAAGAGGTATAGCATGGTGGTTCCCAGGAGTATTTTACATACTCAGTTACTGAATGTGCCAACTGTCACCTGTGACCTGAGAATGCAAAATTGCTGTGGGAGAATGAAACATCTTGGCAGAGATCTGGAGCTCCTCTCTCATTTAGAAGGGGAGCAGGCATGGAGCTGAGTCTGAGATGTAAAGTTGTTATGATTAATGGCTAATATCCTGTGAGTTACAAAACAATTTTGTAGCTGTAGATTCAGAAATCAGTTTGGGAATAATTTTGGTATCTAATTTATCAATAAATCAAGGCTGTGATTCTGTCCCACGCTCTTTTTAATTTCTGCTGGTAAAAGGCTGGATAATAATTGATCCAGACTGCCTTGCTGTGTGTTTCCAAAAGACAGTGGTGTCCTCAAGGGACTGATGAAGGGGCTTTATAGCCAGATTTCCCACACACCTACCAGAACTGCACAAGAGCAGAGCAGAGATGTGATCAGGATGCTCAAGGTTTGTTTTGACCATTGGGAGTTATTGCTAGTTAGGGTTTCTACAAATTACAGGCACCAGGAAGCCAGACTAGACAGAAATATCAGGGCCATAGATTTTCATTGGAACATCTCCCTTCCTTTTGTATCTTTATAAAGTATTTTTTTTATCCAGGTATTCTAGGCCAAGCCAGTCATTTTTGACCCTCCCTTTTTCAGCCCAGTCCAGCACCAGGAGTGGAAGCTATGAAAACTAAATCCAGAAATAATCAAGTTGAGATGATGACACTTCGCAGCCAAGTTAAAACTGAAAATTGTGCACAATGGATTAAACCTCTAGGAGTGAATACCTCTATAGCATTCATACTTCCTGTCACTCTCTCCCTAACCTTCTATTGCTTCTGAGGTGGTAGCAGGAATTATAGAAAATACAAGGTGTTGAAGAAATATCCTGCTACAATCCACTTGTTGTGGAAGAACCATCAGTCCTGGTCAAAAGTAGATGTGACACAGTATGGAAATTGGCCTGGATTGCTTGGTATAATGAGAGGTTGATGTATTTCAAGAGTAATGACACCCTGAGATAGCTCATAATGGAAAAGCAGAGAAATTATGATCAAGCTGTTTTCTGTTGCCTTTCTCTGATTGAGGCTTGTTGTTTGGCTGGTCCTGGATGCAATAAAAAAGAAGACAAAACCCCTCCCTCCCTCTAGAGCATCCAGTTCCACTGTATTGTAGTTCTGAGTACATCGTGTCCTTCTGAATATTTTTTTCTTGCAGAGGAAACTGCAGAGCTGCTGCTTTCAAAGTCTCCCTTTCCAGCCGATCTCTCTCCTCCACTTGTTGCAGTGTGCTGTCCCATGGCACTGCTGCTCTGACCCTCCACCCTGACCCCAAGGGCAGCTGTGTGCCTGCTGACTGCAAATCACTGCTCCAGACTCTGCCTGTAACTCCAGGGCCCTGCTTGTCTCAGCCTTGCCTACAGTGCTGTCCTCACCATGAGATGTACCATTTAGTTTCCTTTTTTTCAAGCCCTATGGCAAATGTGAAGTGTGGTATCGGGTACAGGTATTCATAAAGGACAAGGTGGGAACGAGCAATGTAGCAGTGCATTCCAGTGACTGTGACCTCTGGCTGTCCTTGAATGTGTGAAACTGAATCTTGTGAGTTGTATGTTCTTACTTTACAGCTCTTGTCTCTCTAAAGCATGCATCTATGTATACATCCTCGCTGGCTGAGCTTTTTAATAACATATAGCCTGTCTCCCTTTCCAGCAGCTAATCATTTGATTCAATAGGGGCATTTGAAGTGTCACATTTGTTGATATGCATGGCTTATCTTCAGCAGGCATGTAAACTCCAACCTTTCTTTTGTCTTAATTTTTGTCTAGTAGCCTTGCCCTATTATTAACCTATTTTTAGATGTCTATTGTATTTATTCTTTTATATAGGAGGGAAAGAATCACTGCCAGGAACATGATGGACAATTGAAAGAATGAAAATGATGGATATAGAAACATTACATAGCTTCTTAAATATAAGTAAGAAACTGATGTCTTCATACAGGTACACTTGAGAGATCAATCAGACTTTCTTCCCTATTACAGTCAGAGCAATCTGAGACATTGCAAAAGCCATCAGAAAATGATAAATGCTTTTGTGATTGTTAAGTTTGCTGTAACTACACTGGCATAATTTCTTGCTAACATATCTTGCTGTTACCTCATTCTAATTAATGTGGCCAAATTCTGCTATATTACTAGGTTTCACAAGATTGCGTGGAAAAAAAAAAAAAAAATGTGAATTAAAACCAAAGGGTTTCCTGGCATCACTTTTTCTGCTTGTCAGTTAAAAACATAGTAATTTGTCAATTACACATTTAAATACCTGTTTTTCCATCAAAATATGTGCTTAGATTTGTGAAGTCTGTGGTTGGGAAGTGCACGTAGGCAGGATCATTAAGGTTGATCAGATGTATGGACTCCAGCCAGAGAAAACAAAACACTCTTACCTAAAATAAATTCGATAAGCATTCTAGTGTACAAGAATGCTAGGTTTTGACAAATAAATAATTCAAAATAGCAATAATTTTAACATGCTATTTTAAAAAAAGATTTGTTAAAATGTGAAAATCAGATGTGTTTCCGAAGAAATTAATCAATTGACTACATGCTTTAACTAAAATATTCATTATTTGTAAAAGCATGGGACTGTGAGTTTAGCAGAGGCCTCAGTGCTTAGAATTTGCAGCTTTCTACTCTATTTTGATCAAACTGCTACTGCATTCTCTCAAAGTTCTATACTTATAAGTTCGACTTGGCCTGCCAAATTGAAAACCAGTACAGAAATCTTTTTCTTTAGGTTTTATACTAAAAAAGTGCTTCTCTTTTTCATTATAATGAGATCTCAAAATGAAGGATATTTACAAAGTATTTATTTGTAGATGTTTCCTTTTTTAATTTAAAGAGAAAATAAAGTAATTTTGAAGCAGCTTAGAAATCAGTATAGTCCTCCAAATCACCTGCTGCTTACAGACCAGTGCAGGCTAGTGACTAAGGCTTTGGGATTCCTCTCATGCAGCGTGCTGCTTGCAGCAGCCAGCTGGTATGGCAGGCTGCCTGTTATGCACCACCAGGTACTTAGGCATGCAGCCTAGAATTACAGTCATGGAATCATGGAATGTTTTGGGTTGGAAGGAACCTTAAAGATCACCTAGTTCCAGTCCTCCTGCCATGGGCAGGGACACCTTCCACTAGACCAGGTTGCTCAAAGCCCCATCCAAACCGTCCTTGAACACTTCCAGGGATGGGGCAGCCACAACTTCCCTGGGCAACCTGTTCCAGTGCATCACCACACTCATGGTAAAGAACTTCTTCATAACATCCAATCTAACCCTCTTTTAGTTTAAAGCCATTCCCCCTTGTCCTGTCACTACGTGCCCTTGTAAAAAGTCACCAGCTTCGTTTCTTGTAGGCCCCCTTCAGGTACTGTAAGTCCCAGAACCTTCTCTTCTTGAGGCTGAACAACTCCAACTCTCCCAGCCTGTGGGGACCCCAGAGCTGGATGCAGTACTACAGGCAGGGTCTCATCAGAGCAGAGGGGGAGAATCACCTCCCTCAACCTGCTGGCCATGCTTCTTTTGATGCAGCCCAGGGTTTGGTTGGCTTCTGGGCTGCAAATGCACATTATTGAGCCATGTTGAGCTTTTTGTACATCAACACCCCTAAGTCCTTCTCCTCAAGGCTGCTCTCAATACATTCTGCATCCAGCCTGTATTGACACCAGGGGTTGGCCCAAACCTTGTGCAGGACCTTGCACTTGGCCTTGTTGAGCTCCATGATGTTTGCACAGGCCCATCTCTCAAGCCTGTTAAGGTCCCTTGGGACAGCATCACTTCCCTCCAGCGTATCAACCGCACTACACAGCTTTGTAACATCAACAAACTTGCTGAGGGTGCACTCAATCCCACTGTCCATGTCACTGACAAAGGTGCTGAATGGCACTGGTCCCAGTACGGACCCTTGAGGAATGACACTCATCACTGGTCTTCACTGCGCTTTTGAATGTGGGTGGATTACTGGCTACTAACATCTCTTTTTTGAAAATCCTGAACTTTCTGTGTTGTTTCATCTGATTGTTATATGGTCCCTTTAGCACTGAATCACATGCTGGCTTGTCCTAGTGGAAGGTCAGGATCTAATAGCAATTTCTGGGAAATGTTTTTTGCCTGTGACTCTAAGAGCACTGTTTGTGTTTCTTTCTGTTTACTCCAATGAAAAAGAGCTTAATGCCATCTGATCTGTGGTTCTTCTGCACTGATGTTGCTTCCACAGGCTTTTGTTTGCTATGATAACCTGATTTCTTACTGATTGGATCTGATGTTGAGGAAAAATTACTTACAGCGTGTCTTTGTTGCTGTTTTATCCTAGTCTCCTATAATTTGTCATAAACAGAGGTAAATAGTTGTTTTCTCCCTCTACATTAGCAAGCCTACCTAGATATTAAATATATACATATATAAAAACCTTGTAACAGCATCTTTTGTTCGCCATCATGCCCATTTTATAGGCCTATGACATCTCATCCTGTCATCAGTAAATAGGATGAATCCATCTGCTTAATATCCAAACAGAACAGTTCATTCACCTGCGCAGCACACACAATAGACAGATAAATGCTTTATATTGTGGGAAGTCTTTTTAACATTTCCTTCTAGGGGACTTTGTGAAGTGGGATTTAACACACAAACAAGGGGAGAAGAAACCAGGGCAGGACATAGATGTTAAGATGTTCATTCAGCTTGCTGCTATGCAAATTTCTCCCAGCCTTTGTGTTGCTCCAGTGATCCTTAATCCATATGGGGCATCTTGCTAAGAGCAGGGAGAGGTCCTGTTGGGAAGGACATATGTGAAAAACAGAGCAAACTGGGAGAACTAACAGGGACACTACAAAAAAGAAAGTGCAAGTCTTTTCTTCTTTTTGGTTAAGCCACTGTGACTTATTTAATTTGGGACAGGAAAGAAGGAATTAATCTGTATATCAGACAAGCTTGTGGAAGCTTTGAAAGCTTTTTGGAGAAATTTATCATTGCAAAGTCAAGCTGTCATTGGCTTAAGTGGGAGAGGCAATTATGGGATCACAGAATTGAAGGAGAAAAAAAGAAAGAATAATTCAAGAAGCTTGCCAGCTACTACCCAAATTTGTGCTTTAAAATAAGGAATTGAAAGATCAAGCTAGAAGTAAATTAATGATACAAAGCAAATAGCATCTATGAAAATGTTCTTCGTGTCTGCTATTATTGCTGAGGCAGAGACCAGCTCCAGTGGGAGTTGTGCTGAACTAATGAGCTGCTATGCAGTCAGTCAGTCTGGGCTGCTCCCTGCCTCAGCTGTACATGACTGGGATGCGAGCCTCTGCACCACGCAGCAGTGGGGTTTGAAGGTGCAGTGACCTCCAGATTTCTTCCTGGAACAGCTAATAGCCAGTACAAAACAGACTTTCTTAAGGTATATAAAAACAGAATAATACTCAGCTGGTCATCTCATGCCCTGGGGCTTTGCTTTCCCAGAACATTCTGGTTGCAGTTAGTCTCAAGGCTTGATGGGCAAAACGGTTGACTCACTTCTTACTGCCTGTACCTCTTCTTGAACTTTGAGATGGTGATGTCTTATTCTTCTGTAATATGTGTCTGCTTGGCTTAAACAACACTTCCTGTGGTACACAACAAATTGATTTAATATGTATATTGGCCCAGTTGAGTTTGAGGGGGTTTTATTATTTATTTACTCAGATCGCTCAGTTCAGGATTCCCTGCCGTGCACACACACCTCTCCCCCCAACTTATCACCCCACACGGCATTATTGGTTAGAAAGTACTCAAATCACATTGTTTTGATTGCTTCCCATTCTTAGATTTCAGCTCTTTAAGTTTTAAATTTCTTTCTTTATTTGAACGTTCCCAAAATGTTTCTGTTGCCATGCACAATTTTATGACAAACAACTTTTTATGACTGAACTAAAAAAAAAAATAATAATTATGACTGAACTAAATCACAGCTCCTAACACTCTCTTTTGTTATACTGGAGCTTCGTAATGAAACAGCAAATCTGAGCTCTGATATTCTTTCAGCCCTCATCTGTGCTGCTGGAACTGCCAGGAGAGTTTTTAACACTTGATAAAGCTTGATGTAACAATTTTAAGTCACTCTCAGTACTTCAGAACATGTTTCTTTCAGAGACAACATTGTGTAAAATCAAGAGTGGTCCTATAACTTTCAGTCCCCTCATTTCCTTCAGCCAGGCACATGTCTTGGTCTACAGCCTTTAACATCTAACAAGAATTTGTGGTTCACCTTGTGAACTTGTGACACTGTGCATGTCTTATAATCATTGTACCTTGATTAGTTCTTGCTTCTGACTGAACCAATTCTACTGTGGTTCATGTAAATTGAAACTCTACATAGAGTTAATGCTCTTCTAACAGCATTTCCACCTTCATCCCAGCTGCCTATTCAAACATCAATTCCTAGCAGATTTTTTCCTCTGATCCTGGTAAGATTTTTCAGCTGATCCTGGTAAGAACTAAGCAAAAGAAAGGATTGTACATTCTACACAAATGTCATAGAAGTCAACTATGTTCAGCTATTTGTATTGAGAAAACTTTGATGTCATTTAGCTAATATCTATACAATTGATCTTCTGTCAGAGGCACTTCACTCTGCATCTCTCAGATAAGATTTTAGTGTGAGATAGCTGGGTCTTAGCAGACACGTCTATATTCTGGGAATTGCTACAGCATGTCATAAATTGAAGTGTATTTTTCCAGGAGAGTCTAACTCCAAGTGTTTTTTAAAAAAAGTCTAATAGCTACTAATAATACCTAGCTTCTCAGCTTGAACAGGCATTGAAGTTTCAGATATTGTATGTTTCTGCAGTGAGCCTTTAAGTGACAGCTACAGCATATGAGAATAAAGCACATTTCCCTTTGCCATCAGACCATGTGAAAGGATGTACGAATCCAGCCTTACTTACTCTAGAAATTGTTATGCTTTTGGAACCCCTATCATCCTATATTTCTTCTCCAAACAGTCATTATTGTTTCCGTTTGTTCTGAATTTCTTTTCCTGATCTCAGATATTAATTTTGTTGCAGAATGTATTTCCAACAAAATTAGTTGTCTTTGTTCTCTGCTGCTTGGATCCTTTGTGAGACACTGGCTGATGCATTTTCCTTGATTTTTCAACATTGTGCTTCATTTTTAACCTTTGCCGGGAGCCTTACTGTCAGCTTACAGAGTCACAGACTTTACTTTGCCATGTGACATATCACAAATAGAGCACTCACAGACTCCAGTTTGCATTAGTTTACTTGGATAAGAGTCCCCAAGATTAAGAGCATGTTTTGTTTGATGCTGTGGTTGTTTCCACTACTATCTCTGTACAAAGCTTCAGCTTATTCAGGAGGAGCGTTTCCCTGGAAAGGACGTTCAACATGATACCCTGGTCTGATTGAATCATCTCTACTGAAGAAAAAGGAGGTTTTATCCCTGTCAGATTTGAGGAACTTCTTTTCAGACTTTAATTGTTTTCTGCCCAAGAGATTGTCTCAGTACTGTAATAAAATGCAATAGAAATATCATTTTATAAATAAACCCAAAGGTTATTGCACAACACAACTGAACATACCCAGAATCCAATCAAGTGTGATTACATTGTAGTGAGCTGGCACTTGGAAATCCGTGAAGAAATTCAGAAAGAGTAATCTTGAGTCATTACAACCTACTTGAATTTAATTTCCATCCTGTGCCAGAGTGACTGAGAAAGTGAATTGAATGTGTGCTGATTGGTAATCAGATGATGTCTTACCTCGAAATATCTCTGTACTAGGGATGGACAAGCCAGGGAGTTATTTAAAAATTGGCACACCTTCTCTCACTCCCTTCCACCCTGTAAAGGTGGTTTTAAAATACAGAGCATTAAAAAAAAACGAAAACAAAATAAATCTCTACCCCCTTTTATAACTACAGAAATTACAGTTAAGGATTAGCAGATAAGAAAAAAAAGAATGTTTTAGGTGTTTTCAGTATCAAGGAGGGGCGAGAAACAGCATTTGCCTTGCCAAGATTTATCTTTTTGTTTATCTTCAAGGTGAAAAACCTCAAGTGTCTACTTTTACTTCCCTCCTCCTTTTCCCCCTACAGTAGAAAAGTAGGGCAAATTCCTTACGGATCCTGAGATCTCAAAGCATGTTTTATTTACTTATTTTTTGACTGTGCTGTCTTTTAATAGATCCACCAGTTCCCAGTAACTCCCTCTTCATTTATTAGCTCTAGAAGCATTTTAGTTTTGGTGTTTTGGTGAATAAATGCCAGAAAGTGACAACTATGTTTCATTGGTTCTGTTTTGCAGTTTAGTGCTACTAACCATAGGGTTTGATTCCCTTGTATTTATGGTGACACAGGATGATGTAATGCAGTCTGGACTTTGACATTTCCACCACCTCTTTTTTTATCAGTGTGCCAGAGATGACTTACGCTCACAAAACTGGTTGACAGGTGCATGTTGCTGTGTTGGATCTGTTTTATGCATTTAGAATATGTTTGAAGTGGCTGATCCCCAGATTAGCAGAACCTGTAAATAAAACTATATTGCAGGGCAGTTACCAACTTTGCATACCATTGCTATTGCTATGAGCTCTGAGCAGTAAACCTATCTATCTGCTTCTTTGTTTAGGTTCGGCTTTAGAAATGTTGTTTCTTAAACGTGAATTTGTAAGAAGTCCTTCAACTCTCTTCCAAATCTGATGAAAATGTCCCTGTCTATTTTATGTCCTTTGCAAAATCTTCCATTATTGGGATTTGCCTTGGGTTTTTTGTTTGCCTTTGGCAGTTCCTCTTCCTTCCAGGTATGCTTTTGGAGCACTCCTTCCTTGTCTTAGTCATACTAGACAGAATGCCACAACATGAAATCTGCCTGGTTGGTTCAGTTTCTGAAGCTACAGCCCTTAAGTACAATCATGTATGCTGGATTTTTCTTAAGCAAAGAAAAATTGCTGTTATTTCTGATCAATAGCTGAAAGTAAAATGGAGTATGTTGCCAAGCACGTACTGACGTTTGAAGTCCAAAGAGATCATGTGTTCTTGGTATCTCTACCTTGTACTTCCTGAAATTTTCTCCTGCCCTCCTGCCACTGGGGTGGTTGTTATATTTACCCATTTTTATGCTTTCTTTGCAGAAGTGAGTCCCTCCTTCCCTGTCCTTGCTAGACATCTCACAAAATTTTTCTCTCTGGCAAAGCTCCTGTCAGTAGATTTGTTCTATCAGGGACTGACCAGCCTTGGACTTTGGTGAAGGTGTCTGCATGTCTAGATCTGGTGTTTATTCGTAAGGGTAAATTATCATTCAGCTTTCAGTAGGTGAATAGAAATTCTCTCTAACCATCACACATTTATTTTGACAGCTGGACCACAGGAGGCCCGAAGGTCCATTTTAAGTAGGAGAAGTCTTGAACAGGACAAGACAACTTCTGCATTTGATGTTGGTATGCAGAAGGCTTAAAATTGTGCAAATGAAGATGCAAACATAATTTTACCAGAGGTTTTTTATGGTTTTTTTTTTTAGAACTCACAGTACTAGCAATAGTCCCTCATCTGGTTAGGATACAGATGTGGTCAGAAACAATGAACTCTAAAAACATTTTTATATAGAAGGCAAGAGAATAGACAAAAAAATAAGGAATCTGGACTACTGGGATGAAGTGTTCAATTCTGGTTTATAGAGATAATAGAATTTTCTTGTCTTTCAATCACAGGACATAAATGGTACATATTGTTCAGGTCAAAAGTGGTAAGTGTGGCATGCGCTGATGCCAGAGAAGAGTGGTCAATATGTGAGACTACTGAGGTACTGAATAGGAAGCAGTAGACTGGGCTGAGGATTGGCTGATGAAGGCGGAACTCAAGTGAGCAGTACAAAATCAGATGGTTCTATGTTTGTGAACTAAGCCTCTTTGTAAACTGTGAGGAGCTCAGCTAGAAGCACCTGAAGTGGAAAAGACTTGGGTGTATGGTCTTCATGTCGTATGGACTAACTAGCACAGACATGAAGAATGCCAGTATAGTCCTGAAATGTGTGAAAAGAAGTATTTGTAATAGAAGAGGGGTTACTGACATCACCATAAACAGCTCTGCTGACGCCTCATTTGTATGTAGCTCTTTTGTTCAGCTATGAGAAGGGCTGCTAGAAATGTCAGGGGAGCAATGAGCCCATTTTTTTAGGGGAAGCTAGGATGCTTTAGCTTAGCTGGTATCGTGAGGGCTGAGAGGGGATATGACTGTGGTCCATAAATGAGAATAAACATCAGGTTTTAACTGAAGGGCAACGTCACCATGTGAACAAATGGCTATAAATCGACCATCTTTAGATTAAGACTGGAAAACAGAAACATCATGGTTTAAACGGTCTGTTTGAGGCAGAAAAAAAAAAAAACCAAATACAAAAAACAAATACAAAAAGCCACACTTAACTTCACAACATAACTCACTTATCTGATGAAAAGGTGCACATGAAGCAGTGCAAAGACATTACAGGACATCATTTAGTGACTCAGGACTCCTTCAGTTTCTGTGCTCTTAAAAATAATGGAAGACATTTTTACCTGATCATAATGAACACTAGACCTAACTCATATTGCTGACAGCTATCAAATTATGAGGATATGAGATGTTGCTCCCAGCAGTCTGATCATAACATAGAGTGGGTAAAAGCTGACAGTGCAGGTCCAGGTTGTGACTTACCCTGCAGTTCTAGAAAGCTCTTACAGCTGATGGAATCTCTGTGACTGATAGCAAGTCCTAGTAGATGAGACCCTGCCACATCCTCAGAGGTCACGACAGAGGCACAGCTGCTGCACTGTGTCCCCGTGCTCTCCGCACTGCATGCAACCCTTGTTCTCACCTCCCCTCCTGCTCTCCTCCAGCCAACTTGCCCAGCTGGGAGAACTGTGCCATGCTGGGGAGGGGGGTGGGGGTGGGGGGTCTTCAGCCAGCACTTTGGGCTCCCATGATTCTCTCTTCTTCTAGCTGTGCTGTCAAATAGAGAGTCCTAAGCATAATATGCTGTCTGACTCTTTTATTTGTTTTATTTATTTTATTTTATTTGCTTGGTCTTCTGTCAGTTAGCTATTGTCTCCTAAGTTGCAGGTATTGCTTGCCTTTGCTACAGGTGCATGCTCATCCTTTGTTGCATTACAGTACTTTTCAGGAATGATTTTCTGTGCAGAACCAGTGTTCTTGGGAAGAGTCATGATCTGCTGCCATGAGTAAAACTACATATTAAAGATTCCTGTAGAAAGGAAATATTTGCCTTAATTGTAGAGACCAACCTACACAATCCTAGCTCTCTTTCCTTTGAGAAAACTAATATTTTCTGAGAAACCTTGTCCATGGTCGTAACCAAAAGTAGTTAAAACACCTGAGATTGACTGAATAGTTGAGAAGAGCCAAGAAATATCACAGAGCATTTCTCATAAGTTATTTCAAAACCATCATGCTGTTTATAAAATAAGCACTAAAATTTGTCTAGACTGCAAATGTCACCTCTGTTTCTTATGTTGTCTTTAATTATAGAGTGTTGATGTCTAATTAATTTTACTTTTCCCCTCTGATCAGATGTGTTAATGGAAATAATACTGTTGATGGATGCAGTCAACCATATGCATTAATGTGAACAAGATTTGTAAAGAAATAAAAACTTCATCAAAGATTGTAGAAGATAAATGCCAAAATCTCAGGCTCCTATCAACATAAAAATACACTTGAGATAAATTATCAAGTATTTGGGACAAACAGGGTTCAGACTTATGAAGGCATTGTTGGGTCTTACTAATCAATATTTTTAACCATTTGGAATAGCAATCAAAAGGGACACTTGGAGCAATGTACCCTGAGCATATAAGGTTAAATTTAGAATGATTACATTAGTTTCCACTTAATTCTAAAGTAAACTATGGAGATCAAGTTCCTGCTGCAAAGTTTTTGGGATGGTAATGGAAATAGATTATGAAGCAGTGAGAATGTACATGAAATCGTCCATTGCTCACTAGCAACGTTCATTTTAACTAGCATTCAACATGTAGCATTTTTTTAAATCTCAAGCTTTCTTTACACTAGCTGAAATCTTCATGGGAAAAATTTCATCTCCATTTTTGGGCCATGACTTAGGACCCTGAAGAAGCCTATAGGTGTGGCTTGAATCTTTTACAGCAAATGTCATTCAGAAAAGAATAATTCTAGAAAGCTTCACTGTGTCAAACTGATCCAGTGTAGTTAGTTGAATACATTTATGTCTTCAGCTTCATTAGTATGTTCACTTTTAAAAATGTTTAACTCTTGCTTCTATTAGAAGTTTTAATACTAATAGCACTTCAGTATGTGGCTAGGCCATCTTTAGTGCACCTTTTCTGTCTTTATGGAGGTCTGTAAGTCACTTTTATGAAGACATGTAAAATGCTTGAATACTGTCATTTCTTACAACAGTATTTTTAATTTAGCATACTCCCCACTCTCTAGAACCTTACATTCCAAGCAATGTCTCAAATGTTGCATTAGAATAGCTTCTTTTTTCTGCCTCTGTCTACTTTACACATCTCCAATTGTTAATGCTAACAGTTCTGAGTTGTTCTTCAACTCTTTTTCTTCTTGACATATGGATTTTTCACAAAATGATGCGTTGAATTTTTTCACAACTCCAAAACACTTTATTTTTTCCTCTGTGACTTCTCCCGTCTGACTACAAAAAAAAAGGAGTTCTTTTGTTTGTTTCTGTGGACTCTGGTACTGTTAAAATGAAGCTAAATTTTTCAGTGGAAGATTTCAGCCACAAAATGGTAATTTAAATAAATTATAGTATTCCATAGGAACTTCTATAAGAAACTATCAGAATATTTTGAAAGACAGAAATACTGTTTTGGAAAAAAAAGTGTCTTGATATTTTCTTTCTTAAAATGGGACTTAATATTTACCTGAAAGTGCATATCACATTTTGCAATAATAAAAGAGCAGATATATATCTCCTCTTTGAAAGTGTCATAAATTACTTTTTGTGCAATATTTTAGCTTAAAGCAAACCATAACTGTGAAAACTTCTTTCACAAGCCTGAAGCCAGGTTGATATTTCATCAGCAAATTATCTAGGTAACTTTTGCTATCAATGGGTTCAGTAAACAATGTGAGTCATGCCTCATTTGTGTTTTCTCTCTCATCCTTGTTGCTCCAGGAAAGCAATTTACTTATATAAGTGGTTTTGGGTTGATTTGTTTCAGGGCTTTTTGTTCATTTTAGAGATTTTCTTTTATTATTTTTTTTGTCTCACCTTGACTCTGCCATTCTGAAGTTGCACATAGACGACTTATTCTTTCCTCCTATTCTGTATGTGGGTGGTGGTGGCGGATATTAATGTCATTATTCTTCATCCACCTTTGGATGTCTGGCCCAGCATAATCTTCAATTATCATGAGTCTACAGTTTGACTTGGCAGCTCCATTTCTTCACAGTGAGTAAAGTTCTCTCCTTAATGTTTAACTTCGATATCCCCTGCAGGAACTTCATTCCATGGCTTTGTTCTGCCTGCAGTGACTAATTGCAATTGTCATAATCTGTGGCGAACTGCCTTTTTATATACTTGTGCACAAATACCACATCTGTCTTTTCCGTAGACTCAGTGTTCCCAGTTTTATCAACCTTTGATCACATTTGATTCTATTTTCTGATTTCTCTTTTACTTAGGTACAAGTGGCACTCAGAATAAATACCCTTTTAAACCTGAAGCTGGACCATGCAGCACAGGGTAAAAAACTCCAGCTAAGGGAGCCATTTGAATATCTAGAATTTCCACCCCAAAAGTATTTTCAGTGTTTTCAAAGACTGTTATTTTTCCCCCCAAATGGAGATGGAAGAAATTAAAATACTGAATGCATGAGTGGAATAGAAATTTCTGGAAAAAATATGATTCAGAGTGTGAAAATCCAGCCCTGAAATGTCTCATCCAGAATTACTGAAGTAAAAGGAGACTCTTCTTTGTGCATGGGTTTGGCAGAAAGTGCCCTAACTGTCCAAAACCAATCTTACATGTCCACATTAGTAAAAGCCATCATTCAGGTACCTTAGGCCACCTTCTCAATTCTGAACTGTGTCTACCAGCCAGATTACATCACTTGCACTGACTAAAAATTCTTGGTGAGCTTTAATAACACAATAATATCTAAGACATACAGGTACTGCCAGGAAAGAATGTCAAGCCATAAATAGCTCTGCCTTTGCTTCACCACAGGCAGAACCAGCAGTAACAAGTATGTCCTGCTGGGCAGTGAGCCTTCTTCCTGGCTTCTTGACTCAGATAAAATAACAAGTATATCCGAGCTGGCCCACATCATTAAGGAAAATGACTCACACAGCAGATCTAGGGCAGAACCAAGGGCGTAAGACTGGAATAGGGCGGTGGGGATGTTCCCCCCTGGTTGAGCTTTACTTATAGTGGGACGTGTGGCTGTCCCCTCACTGCTTTCTTCTCCTTGCTGGAAATGTAACTGAGCACCTGTAAGTTTTTGTGTGATGTATCAAATTTCTTCAGTAGAAAACCTCAGATGTCTGCCTAAAGAAGGGTGTTTCTAACAGCTAGAATGCTCTTATTTCTATCATTCAGAAGGATTCAGGTATCTATGCAAATCAGTGGTGAATAAATAAAAAAGCTATGTAGATACGAATCTAAAGACAATTTTTTCTTGAGTTTTCATCATCTTGCTGAAATCAATGTAGTCATGAATGTAAAAAATTACAGATGTTATCACACAAACCACAGAAACCTTATCGCTCTCTACAACTACCTGAAGGGAGATTACAGTAAGACTGGTGTTAGTCTCTTGTCCCAAGTAACAAGCAATAGGACAAGAGGGAAAAGCCTCAAGTTGCACCAGGGGAGGTTTACATTGGATATAAGGAAAAATTTCTTCACTGAAAGGGTTGTCAAACATTGGAACAGGCTGCCCAGGGAAATGGTGAAGTCGCCATCCCTGGAGGTATTTAAAAGACACGTAGATGTGGTGCTTAGGAACGTGGTTTAGTGCTGGACTTGGCAGTGCTAGGTTAACAGCTGGACTCGATGATCTTAAAGGTCTTTTCCAACTGTAATGATTCTATAATTCTATGATTCTATAACTACAGTTTCATACAACCTTAGCTAATGAAGAGCCTGGTCTGATTTTGAGGTAAAGTATTTTGAAATAGTCCTGTTCTGTTTTTCTTCACAGAGAAAGAAACCCTCAAATATTGTGTCATAGGAATTTGTAATCTATGGTATTTTTATGATAAATTTAAAAGGATCTTTTGTCCCCACCCAATTTTTGTTACGTCCCCAGTGGGAAAAGTTCAGAGTAAGACAGCCAATAAACCTCACTTCATAGTTGTCACCAGCTGGAGGACACGTTTGATTTCTTCCAAATAAGAGGATAGGTAGTGTTGCCAGGTTCATATCACTGAGTATTTGTTTTTGATGTTTAAACTTGCAATAATTTATTAGATCAAAGTTAACCTGAGTGTGGAACCCAGGAGTCTGGGGAGGCTAACTGCCCTCTGATTACTTTGCTTGACATGAATGGATGGTATGTTTGTATAATAATTCTTATTTGATTATTTGATCTGTCTCTTTGATTCTATAGCTAAGCAGTTACCATCAAGGAGCAGGCTGAAGCCAGCTGTAGTTGCAAAAATCTTGGCATGTTTCTCAGAGATGCAAATGGTGTCTGTGTAAGAGAGGAAGCGGGGTTCCCTCTGAGCTGATTGTTAGAGCCAGGGCACAGAAATCTGCTCTTAGTTCAGTATGTGCCACCATAACTGGGCCATACAAGCACAAATAAAATCATTGATGTCTGAGCTGCATGTTGGTTGGTTGGTTGGTGGGGTTTTTTACACAAAAAGAAACAATAGGTACTGAACGCCTCGCATCTTGAATTCTAAACTGTAATTTCGTTACTCTTGGGCTCAGCACACAACTTGCTTAACTAAATGGCTTCCAAAAAAGGCATCTCATCTGATGTGAAATCACCAAGAGATGCCAGATTTACTGCTTTCCTTATTATACTATTTGATCAGTTGTTTAAGCAAATAAGTCGGTCAACTTCACTGAAACTTTACTTAATGGGTGCTATCGAAATATAATTATCCTTTGTATTTCTTCTACACTAGACTGAAGAACTCTAAAATTGTTAGTACTCTAAATTGTTTTGCATTTTCTTATTGTAGAATTAGATACTGAATACTTAAAATTACTCTTTGATTCCCCTTTGCTAAATGTTAGAAATATTAATGTATAAATGTTAAGGTTTCATTGTAAGAACTCTTTACCACCAGTCAGATCACTTCATCCATAATTTCTGTATCTTCCTCGGTTGCCTGGATAGTTAAAAATGGCAGTAAGAAAACACATAATAAGGAAATGGCATTTAGACCAAATTTTAAAAGGCTTTTGAAGAGAAACATAGTTAAAACTCTAAAAGCGTGCTTATTTACAATATGCTGTGATGTGAATGGTCTAATACAAAGCAAGTAAATCTCAGGGTTCATGAAGTTTTTTTATTGATGCATTTCTACATTTTTAGGAAATACAATTAGTCTTGCATCTTATTGTGTGTGCTCAGATGTAAGTGGCAAGAATGCACTATTGTGTCCATTTCCTTACCTCAATCAACACTAGCTGTTCAAATACTTCGGAAAATGGTTTGCTGATGCCTTGGTTTTAACGATGCAGAATCCAAGGAAAATCATTTAAAAGTCTGTACTAATCTATCCATAATATGAAAGTAATAGAGGCTTTTGTGATATTTCTAAAGAAAAGAAATTGACATCCTGTTCCATTCATACAAAGACCGTAGTGTCGGTTTCATGTCTGATATGAAAATAAAATGTATGATTTTTCAGATGAAAGCTATAATGAAATATACCAGATAGCGCAGCTTTATAGAGTTGGGGACTGACAGGCAGAAAGAGAGGTTGACAGCATTGTATGCTCTTTCTCCACTCAGTTCCAGTTGAAAGCAGCTAAGCTTGTAGGAAGGAAGACCCAGGGTGGGGGTACAGCCCCTCTGCCACTGAGCAAACACCCTTTCAGAGAAAAGCTGTCAGCACTTCTGTGCAACCTACTCTAGGTGAACCTGCTTTAGCTACCAGAGGTAGCTTCCAGCCCTGCCCAGTCTGTGATTCTGTGATACAGCTGGCATCCCAATGGTCTGCATCTGCTTTGACAAGTTGAAGAATGAGTAAGCCACATCCTGAGCTGCAGTGCTCCTAAGTAAAGCAGCCTGCACCTTGGCAGTGACCTGGAGGGGCAACCCAGTGGTGAAATAAGGTCTGTGGGGAGGAACACAGAAATCTTAATGATCTGTGACTAAGGAATGCCTATGCCCCCTGCCTCTCTGGCATTGCCAGCGTCTTCGAAGTTGCAGGGAACACTTGTCAACGCTTAATGGCAGATTTCACTTCATAAACCATGGGAGTTAATTCTGTTGTAAACAATTCTCCAGCACATCGGAACGATGTGAGTATTTGATACTGTAAGCAAAAGGTATATTCATCCCCTGCTCTATTTGATCCTTAAAATACAGTGCTGCACTTCACACCCTGCTGGGCACTGACATAGTTATAATCAGATGCCCTTTCTGCTTGAGAAGGAATATGGTAGTTTGGGAACTAGCCTGTGCCACTGAAAATCTGATTATGCTTATGCTTTACCTTGCCAGAGCTAACATCAGGTTGGAGCCTTTGGCAGTGTGTTTCATTGTCGTAAGGATCTGTGTGCTGCTGTGTTTTTCCTACTGTGCATGCACAGTCCCTGCTTGTCGGATGACTATGAGAGTGGCCAGCCGAAGTGCCTTCACTGTCTACCGTGATCCCTACTGGTGAACTAAACAGCCTCGTATATGGCAAGCTCACTTGTTTGTGCATATAAGTGTAGCCGGGCTTTCCTTGCAGCCAGCAAGTAAACTTCGTAGGGTGAGAAGATAATTTCTCTAGCGTACCAGCTGATACAGCAGAAAAATGGAAGTGGTTTTGGGTGCAGAAGCACACTTAAAAATGTAACAGAATTAGGTGGGATTTATCAAAATTATTTATAAGAAAGGGGCAGACCTAGAGACAGGATGATATGAAGGGCACTTTCTGAGAAGACTTTTGGTTGCTCATTCTAGCACACACTACAGTAAATGAGAAAGTAAACTGTTTACGACAGGAAAACCTCAGGCTGCCATTTCATATCTCTGAGATTCCTTATACACTACTCACAAAGGGGCAGCGGGCTGAATTTTCTCAAAATAAGCTGTTTGCAATAAAAACCCAGATAGCCCCAACGAATGTATGATTTAGTAAACACTGTCTGTTCTCCTATCAGTAACCTTTGCAGAGTTTAGTTGCTTTTTTGCTTTGAATCTTACTGGGAGAATCAAGCACAACCCCAAAGAATGGGACAGAGCTAGGCAGCCAACAGAACTACCAGTAGCTCAAGTGATTACAGCTTGCTCTGCAAATGTGTGGCAATGACAGCCTATTTACACATTTAGCGGATTTAGCCTGTTTAGAAATTGTCAGGCAATGGCAAGAAGGTGTGCTTATTGCTGGTTCATAGCTGAGGCTGTTCTAAGCACTCTTCCAGTATTAGATCGAAAACCAGCAGAGATGCTGCCTTGATACCAATGTGGGGAGAGAGCCTATTTGAATGCACTATGAGGCTCAGTCTTAGATCTTCCTTCTCAGTAGATTTTACCTTGCAAACTGGAAAAGGTTGCATCTGACGTGCCATCAAAAATAGGCGATCTAATGCTGCTAAGGCTAGCTGACAACGTTAAAGTGAGCTTTAATATGTCAGCAAAACTTTGATTCTCTGTAGAAGAGAGAAGTAGATGATCTCCCATAACTTTGAGAAGAATCAGCAGGAGGTAAGTAAATGGATAGAGAATTTTAAGAAATATCAGAAACCTCCACTTTTTTCTCCACTTTTTCTCAGAGATCTACTTTCTGGTGTACCGTATGTAGTATGGACCCCTTCTCCAGATCTTCACAGCCAGTTGCTGTTGCTGCCACCCAGAAAAGATGTGAAGGTTGTGGTGGCTGCTCCAAGCAGCAAAAGGATCTTGTATAAAGTAATGCAAGTAGGGATGTACGTGCTGGGAGTGGGAGTTGGCTACTGCTTTGCCTGTCCTGCTCTCTTCCTATGCACATCAAATTACCTACAACCACTGCCCTTGTTTGAATGGGCTCTTCCTGAGCTGCCATCCTGACCTATGGAATTGCAAACCACAAACCCAGAGAAACCTGGGGAGACAGGCTTTAAGGGAAGCATTCAGGGAGAGAGTGGCTGCATCCCCGTGTTCCTGCTGCCAGAGGAGCCTGGGGTGAGACAAGCAGGTGTTCCCAGGGTGACATTGTGACCATGCCTATGGATGCTCCCACCAATCTGCTGCTTCACCCAGGTAGGGACCCGCCTGGGTTGCTGCTATCAATTGTGTGATAACCCAGGCTCATAAGGAGTGTAGTCTTCAAGAAGGCTCTATCAGGACACCACCAGCACACTAACCCCCAACCCCTATCCCCTTTCCTAGCAAACTGCCTTTTCTCACACAGAATTGCTAGGAAGATGATGAGTTTTGAGAGGCAGAGCCCTCCTCACATGAACTGGTGTCTGTAGCTGGTGATATCAAGCTGTTGATAATCAGATTTGAAGTCTGGTCTGTCTTTTTCCTATGCATGGGTTGTCTGCTCTTCTCTCCTCTTATCCTTGCCTTCCTGTTCTGTTTTTTCCTTTGGTATCTCTCCTCTCTTTCTTTTATCCAAACCAGCTTCTGCACCCAGAATAAAAATCACTGGAGGGTTTAATCTGAGGAATTATGTTTACTTTGCTTGCCTGTTCAGATAAGGCATACATAGTTAAAGAATGCTTAGAGGTACTGGAAGGTGCTTAACACAGAGGATTATTTCCTGGTGCCTTTGCTGAGCTGCCCTTAAGTGAGGGGAAACAAAAGTATCTCATTTTACACCTGTAACACCTCACATGCCATCCTTAGGCTAGGAATGCTCCTGCGGTTACTGGTGCATGAAATCTGTGTGCGCTGGCACGAGAATGGCAGGTGTTGGGAGAAGCAGCGGCAGTAGTAACCATCTGTATTGGGAAGCAATCTATTCAGGTGGGGTGTGATGTGCTCTTCCAGCACAAGCTCTCAGTGATGCTATCTCAGAGAAAAATAACCCCTCTCTGTGCTTTTTCCCTTCTGAAAGCAAGGAGGTAGGTTTATATATAAATATATATATGTAATTTTTACTTTTGTAAGCATAATATGTGGTCCTTTCCATTTAGGTAAGGCTCTGATCTCCAACTCTTTCTTCTATTGCTGATGCAGGTAAGGGCTGAGAAAACAGCCCAATATTTCTAAGCAGGCATAGCGAGTACTTGTCTGTTATAGTTGCTAAAATATGAAATATTTCAGAAAATAAGATAGCTAATAATAAACCTTAAAAATCTCTTACCTCAATAGAGCCATATAAAATTTCTCTCTGTTTTGGGCTGACTACCTTGTTGCTGTGCTAAGCCTATGTCTTACAAAGGCATTCTGTTTGAATAAAAAGATTTCAGCTAATGGTAAAGCTCTTGCCATAATCTGTTATTTTATCTGCCTTCATTATTGGAAATACTTGTCTTTTACAGTAGCAAATGCTCAGCATTATAGCCATTGTCTTGTGTGCTGTATGGGCACCCTCTGGAGTGCAGCGTGGCTCCCTCTGCACTTGTCATTAATTCATTTTGTACCTTATTCTTGAAGTCTAGTGATTAAATATGACCTCTCATTTCAATCGTACACTACTATTGAAATGTTTCTTTGAGTTATTGGTATTCTGTTTGTTCAGAAGCACTATATAATAAATTTCAGGGAGTCAGGAAGACAAGCAGAAGATGGAAAAGTTTTCTCAGAACAGACACGTGCTTCAAATTCGATCTGTAACTGTTCTTGTTACAATAACAGCATAATAACACAGTAAAACTCTCTACCATTGTTCACATACCCTACTTTTGTGGTTTCTCATGGACATTGAAAGACCCATCCACAATAATTTCCCTTGACAAATCCCAGAGTGTGGAAGTCTGGGAGAAGTTCCACTTCACTGGTATCTTCTGGTGTTTCTTCTATTTTTGGTGCCTCTACTAGTAGCTCAAAACATTTTCTCACAGGTCATAGCTATATGCACGCTTTGATTTCGTTCTACAGGTATAGCTGGCATAAATATGTAAAATTGTACTGAAATAAAGTAGAAGAGGATAAAACCATGAGAGGGAACTGCTCATTTCACTTTGTCCTGGTTTTAGCTGGGGTGGAGTTAATTTTCTTCTTAGTAGCTAGTACAGTGCTGTGTTTTGGCTCTGATGTGAGAACAATGTTGATAGCACACTCATGGTTTTGGTTGTTGCTGGGTGATTTTTATACTAAGTCAAGGACTTTTCAGTTCCTTGGGCCCTGCCAGCAAGAGAGCTGGAGGGGCACGGGAAACTGGGAGGGGACACAGCCAGAACAGTTGACCCAAAGTAGCCAAAGAGCTATTCCATACCATGGGGTGTCATGCTGGGTGTATAAACTGGGGGAAGAAGGAAGGTGGGGACATCTGGCATTATGATGTTTGTCTTCCCGAGTAACCGTTACGCGTGATGGAGCCCTGCTTTCCTGAGGATGGCCGATCACCTGCCTGCCCATGGGAAGTGGTGATTGAATTCCTTGTTTTGCTTTGCTTGCATGAGTGGCTTTTGCTTTACCTATTAAATTGTTCTTATCTCAACCCTTAAGTTTTACATTCCTTTCCGACTCTCTTCCTTATCCCTCTGGGTGAGGGGGAGTGAGCAAGCGGCTGCATGGTGCTTGGTTGCTGGCCAGGGTTAAACCACAACACACAGATACAAGTTCCAGGGAGCCGGGATGTAGTTGTAGGCTATGTGAAATGCAGTTAGATCAACCAGAAGTTGCTAAAGAAATTCAGTGAAAAGTTCAACCACTCCAAACAAAATAAGACATCAGACACATCAGTACAAACCTGGTTATTCACCAGAGCCAAGGTCAAAAGACAATTATCACTAAAAGGTTAGGGAGAGTTTTGACAGTCTGGGAGGACTTCTTGAAAAGGAGGGAGAATGTCAAGCAGGGCTGTCTGTTGTCCCAGCTCAGATGGATCAAGAAGACCTATCTCATCAGAGGCAGAAACGAGCTGGTGACCTAGTTCAGCTTGCTGGCTTTCCAGCACAGGTTGGGCTGAGCTCCAGAGGAATGTACTGGTTGGCTTCACTTGCTCTCAGGGAATTGTCTGTGATGACGTTATGCATCCATTAGAGGTGGTTGTAAATGGAGCCATTTGAGAGACTCTACAGTTCTGTCAAAGGAAGAACTGTGGGATAACATAGCTCTGCCATGATTCAAGGCCTTTAGCTGAACTTCAGAGCACCTTATATTAGCCTGACATTTGTTTTCTGATTTGTTTTAGATAAGAATGCATAGGTGCTAGTGAGTCAGCTTATTGCTATTAAAGCATCTGCAAGTTTCTAAATGTTAGTCTCTGTGTGTTGAACAGCTGTTCCTCAGTAACAAACAATTACTGAGTTGTCATCTGTATGCCATTTTTTTTCTTCCATTATGCTGAAAAATGGTCCTTTTCCTTGATGGACAAACCTCAGTTTTCTGGACTGTCATGGTTTAACTCCATCTGGCAACCAAGCACCATGCAGCCTTTTGCTCACTCCCCCTCACCCAGAGGGATGGGGAGGAGAATCGGAAAGGAATGTAAAACTCAAGTGTTAGGATAAGACCAATCTAATAATTGAAATAGAAAAAAAATGAAAGAACAATAATAACAACGATGACAATAAGTTATAAGCGGGGGGGGGGGGGGAGGTCTGTGTGTGTGGAGAAAGGATAAAATCCAGGGGGAAAGGAAGAAAGAAATGTGGTAACGTGGTGCACAACGCAGCTGCTCACCCCTCACTGACTGATGCTCAGCCAGTCCACAAGCAATGATCTGCCTGCCCCAGCCAACCCACCAATTTATATACCAAGCATGACACCCCATGGTATGGAATAGCTCTTTGGCTACTTTGGGTCAGCTGTTCTGGCTGTGTCCCCTCCCAATTTCTTGTGTCACTCCAGCCTTTTCCCTAACAAGGCCTGGGAAACTGAAAAGCCCTTGACTCAGTATAAGCATTACCTAGCAGCAACCAAAACCATCGGTGCATTATCAACATTGTTCTCACATCAAAGCCAAAACACAGCACTGTGCTAGCTACTGATGATTAACTCCATCCCAGCTGAAACCAGGACATGAACTTACAGTTCCCCCCATTTCAGCTGCCTCCATATAAACCGGTAATCATCTAGTTCTCTAGAGCTGAGTCATCTTTAACCTTCCCTTATTCCCAGCAACCAGACATCAAAATGCGTTCTTCAAAAAGTCATGTCTTTCTGACTTCAGTGATGAACTTTGAGTTGCCAGACATCTCCTTTGCTTTTCCATTCACCAAGCTGAGCATACTGTTGGACCAAATCAAATAATTCATTTTTAACACTTTAAAATATTTGCTTTTAGGTTTTGACATTGCAATTATACTGATTTGGGCACTGTATTTGTATTATGACTATGCTGGTCCTGAAAACACTGAACTGAATTTCTTGTATTGACCCATTTTTTTCCAGCACTGTTTGCAAAGGTTTTCTGTAATCATCAAGGCATGTGTGGTGCATGGGGCTGGACACTGAAACAAGTGAAGTTCATGTCCTACAGAGCTTGTGATGTAAGTTACCACGTTCAACAGGGGATACAAATAAATGAGTGTAAAATGCTCTGTGCTTGAAATATGGGCCTAGTGAAAAGTGTGAAAAGAGTAACCTTCTTTGTTCTTCTCAGTTCAGGTTAGGCAGCTGGTAGGCAAGCTGTTTTCTTTCAGAAAAGTGTGAAGGCAATGGTTCTTGAAGGCCCTCAGTGACTACTGTAGCTGATTCACATACTTCATCTTTCTTACCATCAGTCAGTCAGGGCTTTCTATTGTTCCTTTATATCTACACCAGTACAGGACAGAATATGAAACTGCCATTTAAAAAAAAAATGGTTCAGTTCTGGTTTTCATCTATCATTCATCTACCATTTCTTAGAAAAATGAAACAAACAGAAACCCACCCACCAATGCTAGCATGTCTTCATGGCAAGGTTCTCCATCAAGGGAGCAACTTAGCATAGCACACTTGAGATAATCCTGCCAGAATGTTCTTAGCTCTCATTTTTGCACTATGGGCTCCTAAGAGAAGATCTGTGAGCACTATAGTGTAGCGTCTTTACCTTTCTCTTTTGAACATATGTATGTGCTGCAAGTCTTCAATATCAAAATAGGATGAGATAAAATTTGTAACATCATGTAAAGGCAGCATAAACTTTCATTACTCAGGGGATGTAAACACCTTTTTTTAAAAAAAAAATGCTTGAAGATGAGACAGAATCTTTTGTTCTTCGACAAAAATGTATATCCATTAATAGTGTGAGGCTTGGATTTTCAGTCTTGTCAGTCTAGTGTTCAGACAGCAGCTGTTCCTGCAGGACTGTCATAAAGCAAACCCAAGAATAACTAGGAAGAGGAGGAGGGAAGAGTATATTATCAAATGAGTTTTTGGCTCGCTACCTAATTTTTAGTGTTTAAGGTATACCAGCTATATATTTCAAATGCTTCGTCACAACCATGTTATTTGGGCTGGGAGGCAGAGAGGAAAGGGGAACCTATTCCTCCCTTTTCTCCTCCTCCTCCAGAAAAAAGCTTTCAAGAGCTGGGTCTTCCAAACATTGCACAAGTGCTTGGACTTTTGAAGTAATTATCTATTCTGGTTTTTAAGCAATCTTCCACACAGAACAGGTAGAAGCAGAGGAAAGCCTTTTGCTAGCAGAAGTTTATTGGCTCCCTTTGTACTTCTTCACTGGAATACCGATAAAGAAGAAATATGTTGGAAACTGAGGAAGACAGTAGTAACATCCATGAAAGCTGTAATTTACTTATTGAAAGGCTCAAGCTAAAATTAAACTCTCTTGAAAATTTAGGGCAAAATATATACTGGAGAATATTTTAAAAGTGATTCTTCCATTTCTGTCATCCATCTGTGAACCTGAGTACTTTCTCCTGCTACCTTTTCCTGCTTTGAAGGCGGTGTTAAAAATATTGACTCCTGCAAAAAAAAAAAAATGAAAATTGCTAAACATTGTTCTTTATATTTCATGGTCAAAAAAAAAGACCAACAAAAAATCCCCGTGCTAGATTGTTACAACAGGAGTTGATCTTGTAATTCTCATAATGCTTAAAACTTACAGCTGGTATCAGGCAGTGAAATGAACTTTTTACTTGTGGGCTTATAAAATAGAAATTGGATTGCTGTTAAGACCATGAAGCTGCCATCAACTCATCTTCACTTTTATAAGACTGAGACCAAGTTATGATTTTTTTTTTTAATAATGTTTGCTTTTTAGCAAATTACAGCAAATATGAGTTTCAGCTATAGGACCCAGTAAAAACACATGGGCAATGCCTGATTTCAGAGCTGCACGAAACCGTTAGATGCTCAGTGCAACAGCACCCTCTGTATCCTATGACTTTAAGTGCATCTAAACACATCCCTTGCTCTAAGATGAGCTGCGTCAGGCAACAATATTACCGATACGATTTCTGGGCATCTGGCCTTTTGGTCTGACCTTAATGGCATAAAAAGATTAAAAGCAAATTATAAACGTAAGGGTAGTTAAAGGTACAGAGTAAAAAGGAGCATGAATTCAGCACTGGGAGCCTGTTACCTTTCTTTGTTTTAGAATAATTGGAATAATTGTTTAGTTATCTAGGCAAAGGAACTGAAACAATTTAATTCATGCTGACTTCAGTAAAGGATGTGGTATGATGTTTTGTGGAAAGTTACTAATTTACAGAAGATTGGAAATAGTATGGGCACTTGGACAAAGGGTCAAAGGGGACACAACAGTGGGCTCTGCTGAAATGAAAATAGGATGCTGGAGGACAGTTACTTGAGGAATTAATCGTGTATAGTAGTCATTCACAAGACAGGGATACAGGAGGCACATGGCGGGGGAGGGGGGGAAGGCAAATGTAGTTCTAGACTATGTAAGATGTTATTTCTGCAGAAATCAGGAATATTGAAGTACTTCACCCTTGTACAAAACATTGCTAAAATCTTCTCAGGCACACATTGTGTAATTACGGTCACTTACCTTTTTTAAAGTAACTGCAAAATCAGTGTAGTGGGAAGAGAGGAAAAATAGCACACTTGTTTTCTAAGAGGGGAACAGAGGCATCCTTGTCTCAGTTTTTTATTGAATTACAAAATTTAAATCTTCATATTTAAATAAATTATGCTACTTACCACTAGCTCTCTGGGAATTTTTTTTAAACCAGAGAAAACTTCCATTTGACTTTACTTGGGACTGCTCTGAATAAAAATCTTCAAAATTTACCGTGAAGTGAATGTGGGGAAATCAACTTCATTGTTATTCCCGTGTAACGAAGTTAGTGTTTCACTTAATCTCTGGAGTTTTTTTTGGTGGGGAGGGCAAAGAGCAAAGCCTCATGGACATAAAAACGGCAGAGAAGGCATGGAAGTTTTCAGCTAACTTTTTGAACTCACTGATTTTGCTTACAGGTAGTAGAACCACCCTTCAAAAAGAGCAGCTGTAGCTGTGCCAGTCTTTTCTCTGGTGATACCTTTATCACAAGTGGAAATTTTTATTGAAGGGTAAATAACAAGGCTGCTTCTTCTGTAAAGCTATATTCTGTGACCAGTGGCATTCTGAAGTGATCCACCTCTACAAAAATTAGTTTCCTATATTTTCACCTTTGCAGAGACAACTAAATAGGGTACTAGGCTTAAAGTTGTTCTGCTGTAGTCTTGAATTATTTCATTGGTATACAGGCTTGTGTTGGTGTAACTCTATTGAAAGGGAAGGGTGTAAGCTGCAGCATTTTAAGGAACTTTACACTTGTGTATTTCCAGTCACATCAGGGCTTGCCCCAACTTCTTTAATTCAATTTACAAATTTTCTTTGTTTAAACCGTGTTTTAGTGCTGCTGCTGTGTGTGTGCATGAGGGATGCAGTGGCTGTATGTTTTATTTGTTTGCCAGTCTCCAAAAGGTATGTATTTGTTCTTGGAATGAAGTAGCAGAAGCCATTAAAGGTTTTGTTACTTCATTCAGAGCTGGATGTTGATGCTGTCAGTTTCTCCACTGCTGCAGCATTTCTCCATTCCCTGTGAGGTCAAATACAGCAATGTTGAAGAAATAGTTGTTATTTAGAACGGTTGGCAGGTCTACGGTGAAGGACTTTGGTATCAGTCACAATATTTGTTTGCCTATTCAATATACATAAAGGAGATTTTTCTGGTTGTCGTTAATTCCTACATTGTTTTTGAATGCCATCTGATTTTTTGTTCCTATTTTTTTAGGCTGATTTTATACGTGTTTCGAATCCAAGCTTCAGTCTTTGCTCATTTTGCTAGTCATGCTCTAAGTCTGATCCGTGTGCTTCCAACTGTATGTTTAGTCTCTTTCAGAGTGCTTTCAGGGTAATCTCACAAGGTGGTGCTGTATGATTTTCCGTATCAGAGCTGGGACAACTACTCCATGACACTGTATATTTCAGCAGACCAGCTTCCGCCTCCGAGGCTGTTTTTCTGCCTACCTGGGTTTTCCCGATGTTATTAGAGTTTGTTTTTATCTTTTCTTTTCTTGGAGCAGAAGCCTCTAGGAATTGTTTGTTGGTACAGGTCTATGAGGAAAGGGGTCAACTCTTTGATAACCTCTCAAATGGTATATAAGAAAAACTAAATCAAGTTGTATGGAAATTACATTGATTTCTCTTCTTTAGGCACACTCCCAAATACATACTTAGTAATTGCTTATTAGTGCTACTTTGAAGAAGGGAAGCATTATCTTTATTAACTGCACCATAGAAAGTTATAATACAGGCAAACAAAAATGCCTGTCACGTTTGGATGGCTTTAGGGTTGAAATTTTACGGGAGCGGGGGAATGCGGATAAAGCTCTGTAAGCCCAATACGTTTAAGTGAGGAAGCAAAGATTTTGGAAGCTCTGACCACCTGGGTCACACGGAAAATGAGCAAAAGATTTATTTCCCTGCAACACATTCGTATTTTGAGAAATCTTTCCCTTTCCTCTCCCCTTAGCTAATTTTTAACTGTTGCGTTCCATGGGCTTCTTTCCACTTTAATTTCAGTCCACTTTATCATTTTTTTTTTTTGTCATTTTTTCACCACTGCCCCTATGTCCTCCAGCTCATCTAATTTGTTGTGAGCTAACAACTGCTTTGAAAGAAGGTACTTCTGGTATTATGAGTCAGGCACACATCTTGCTTATTAAAAAAGGGAAGAGGCCACACATGCTTTCGGATGCAGAGGATATTAAAATACACTTATAACTAGTATTTTATGAATATGAATATAGTTATGTTACAACTTATGTCATATTTTACACTTCCATTTCATGAGGTTATACTTAACATCAGCCAAACAGCATGACAGGGAAACTGCACCTTTTTTTAAACTCTTCAGAAAAGGAAGAGTTTCTAACTATACGAATAAGAGGAAGCACAAAAAGGTGTTGAGTGCTTTGTGTTTACTAAGGCAGCAGTGACTGACAAATGTCCTTCCAGCCTGGAGATGCTGTGTGGCATGCTCCTTGAGGTGTGGACAGAACTTGTGCATTAATAGTTCTCTTTTCC
Organism: Falco rusticolus; assembly: GCF_015220075.1. NCBI lineage: Eukaryota > Metazoa > Chordata > Aves > Falconiformes > Falconidae > Falco > Falco rusticolus. The sequence continues at coordinate 88,897,384 of NC_051189.1, forward strand.
ACAGAATAAACCAAATGCTTTGGTTTAAATCACGTCTTCTTTTGGAACATCTGAGCATGAAATTTGGGTGGTAATGGTGGTGGTGGTTTTCTTTTCCCTAAGAATACCTAAGGGAAGAAGTCCTCCTGACCTTATCTGTACTTTTTTCAAGAACAACAAAACCTCTTCCAGCAGTGTATGCATTTCTGTGTTGATACTGGCATAGTATCAGACCAGATTGGACACTTATGTTGGATATATTGGTTAGAACAAGTTGTGGATGTCTTTGAGGTTGATCGTAGAAGCGCGTGCTCCCATAAATAGGTGGGTTTTTTTTAAGATCAGGGTTATGTTGCTTTCTGAAGTATGATCTTTACAGCTGTGCAGTACCTAGGCTCGGCTGGCATCTTTTACATTCCTGAACACTCTGGCTCATGGAGATTAAGGTATATGTGTGGATTTCATGCCCAATCATTCAGAAACTTGTGCTTAGTGTTTTGTGCTGCTTACAGCATTCGTGCTCTCCAACAGGCATACCTGTTCTTAAGAAAAACAACCTACCCAGCAGCACTGGGCACAAATGTGCCTGCAGAACATCTGTATTTCTAACAGGTTCCCCAGTGTGTTTACAGTCATAAGGAATCTCTTCTTCTGTTGTCTGTTGTGCTTCTGTCTTTTATCTCTAGGTGAAATACAAGCCTAGCTCTGAGAAAGCTTCCCAGCAAGTCTTAAGTTCCAAGAACACTTTTCCCAAGAATTGGCACCCTCCAAAAATGGAGGGGGGAAAAACTTCAGGTTTTAAACCATTATTTTTTAAAGTCCTAATTGACTCTAAGCATGGTTTTAAATGCATCTCAGAGGCTTTGATAGAGATCAAAGAGGAGCTACAAAACAGCAAGTCATTGTGGTCCTGATTGCCAGTTTTCTTTCTCCATTGCTTATTTTTTTTTACCTGCTATATTATTTCTTACACGAGGCTCTCTAAGGGATTGCCTGAGACACTGGTTCCTTCATCCTACCCTAGAGCTCAGCAAAGAAGACAGGGAGGGGAATAAAACAGAGGCAAGACCATGGTAAATCAGCTTGCAGTCTCTTCTGGAGGCACTACAGTTCTGTGCCAGTCCCTCTTAGGACTACTAGTCCAACACTACAGATTGTCTTGAATTATTAAACAGAGTAATTAAGAAAAGTAAAGAAGTCATCTTTGCTTTGGGCTGCAATAAATAACTGTAGATTTAATTTTGTCACTCAATAATGATAAAAGGCTCTGAAGGAATGTTCTGGGCTCAATAAAAGTTGAAGCGATATCCTTTTGAAAATGAATACTAGCTGAGCAAACTACAGATTATACTTGCAAAATGAAATCTGAAGTGCTTTTTTGGAGTCAATATTGCTTGGAGTAGTAGTGTCATGCCGCGATTGAGAGACGGAGACCCGGTCAGGTGGAATCAGATCAGATCTGCTTTATTGTTCTTAACATGCTTCTTTTATAAGGCTGCATACATAGTCTAAGATTATCGTGCACAAAGCTCATTGGTTACATATTGCAAAAGTGATTACATATTGCAAAAGCTAAATTCCTTATTCGCTGTTCCTCTTCACTCTGCTTATTTCGTTTCCTAGGGTTACAAGTTATGCTTCGGTACTTTCTATTGTATGCCTCAATCTTATGCTTGCTGACAGTTTCGGTTATAACCGGACCTACATCCTGTTTTGTATAACCACAGGCCCCAAGGTCGCAATGCCCTTGCGGCCTAAACCTCCACTAGTTGTATTGCGTTATGTTCTTTCTCTTGCAGTCCGTTCTTCATGAGTTCCCACAGGCCTCCCTCAATTAGATAAGTTTCACTGGAGGTCTTAGACAAATCATTCCCTTCATTTCCCCCTTCTTGTTGCACCATAAAAACTCGTTTCACAGAGTTAGCTATTAGCTTCTGTAAACATTGCATAACACACGGCAAAAGCAAAGCTAACAATAACACTATTATTATTACAACAGCTATTTTTTCCAAAATTGTAATCCACCATCCAGACAAACCTAATGAAGATAACCAATCTGTAAAAGGATCACTACTTTCTCAAAGTTTTTTCATATTATCCCTTAAAATAGAAAGTTGTTTGTGTATTGATTGGGAGTGATCAGAAAGGTTCATACAGCACATCCCTTCAAACTCATCACATCCGTGCCCTTGTGCTAAAAGTAGAAAATCTATTGCGGCACGATTTTGTAACAGGGCATGTCTTATTCCTTGGACGTCACTGGCCAATTCAGACAAAACATTTGTCGTTATATTAACCTGTTTTCCGGTCCAACATGCTAATTTCCTTAGTTGTGTCAGTGCTTGTGCTGTAGCTATCCCGGGGGCAAATATGCTAGCTAAAATAACTTCAGGAGGATTCCAGAGTTCCACATTATCCTTACAATCATTGCCTAGTTCTACCAGAGCTCTTTTACTGCGGTGAGAACTTGAAGTACGATTGGCTTGAAAGATGTTAGTAATGCTTGGTGTAAACAGCGTTAAACGGCCAACATAACAAGGCCCTCCCTTAGCACTTCGAGGAATTCCTTGCCAAGCTCGATCACCACAAATTAAAAACATTCCCTCTGGCAGCCGTCCTGCGTTGGACGTGACCGTTGTAACATTAATAGTTTTTTGACAATATGCTGTCACGTTGTATGGCCTATATGACGTGACATCAACGGGATCATCTTGATTAATATGAGAGTTAAACCAAAAACATAGATCTGAGGGAGCAGAGCCTAAGAGGTTAAACTCCTGTATTTCTCTAGTTGTGATACACAGAGAGCTATTGCATTTCATAAAAGGGGAAGAAACGTTAAAGGTAATATTATTTTTGTCACAACACAGAGGTGTCCTAAAAGGTGGCTGGTGACGGAAACCACAAATAACAACAGAAGGGTCAAGAGTTATAGTAGAGTTGTTTATCAGGCTCATGTTAATAGGGATTCCTAACAAACACGTTCTAAAAGGATCAGAAGGAGTAGCCATTGAGAGACAAAGGCTACTCTGATTGATTTTTTCCGCCCAAGTGACCCACAGATTCTTTCTCTCCTCTATGTGCTTGAGGGTTTCCCAAGCTTTTGTACTGCTAACGAGGATGGAGGTAATGATACCTGCCAAGAGGCACATCATGTTAGAGCTACTCTTAATCATTTTCATTTTTTCCTTTTATAGGATCAGTTCTATCGCTTGGTTTTTCTTTTCCAGGCGAACCGCTTTTCACACTTTTGCTTTATACATTCCCAGTCTTCTCTCAAGACTAGCCAAATAGCAGGTACTAAATTAGTTTTACTACATTCTAAACCACAAATTTATATAATTTTAGCCCTCTCAATAATCACTCTTTGCCAGTCAGCGCGATAATCAAAAAAGCGACTATTTTCTAAGGGTTCATGCCCTGTTATAAATAACAGTCTCACTGTATCAAATTCTTTCTTTAGGCAAAGATTACACCAACGCCCAGAATGAGTTAAGCGGCACCACCACTCCTTGCTACAAGTATAACATACACATAACACCCAAGGGTCACAGTGTCCGCACAAGTTGCAAAGAACTTTCCCAGAGAGTACTTCGTGGCACTCACGCGTATAGCGACTATTCATTTAAAATATTTGAGTCCTCAGGCTCTGTTCCTTTTGCGAGAGGTTCTCCTAGACGCTGTTCAGAATCTTCAGACGAAACTTGTGGTAAGGGTTCACGGAATGGTCGCACGTTCTTTGCTGGGATCCACCGGGGGCCTCTCTCTGTGGAAACACAAGCATAGCCTCTGCCCCACGTGACAAGGGGATAAGGCCCCATTATCTTACCCGTTTCTGGATCACGGACCAGTACAGGAGCTTTAATTCGCATCTCGAGTGAAGTATTTGTGTTAAAATGTCGGATTATTGGAGGATTGCTGTCTAATAAAGAACAATTCAAAAAGTTAAAAACATATAAGGCTTTCTGTAATCGTTCTTCAGGAGTAACAACTCCTATTCCCCCTTTTTGTTGTTGTAGTAAACGTTTTAATGATTGATGGGAGCGTTCAATTAAAGATTGGCCTGTAGGAGAATGAGGGATGCCAGTAGTGTGAGTTACACCCCAAGATTCAAAAAATGTTTGCATTGCTTTAGAGACATAAGCAGGACCATTGTCTGTTTTGATTTGTACCGGGATACCCAATGTAGCAAAAGCACGCATAAGATGCTTACGGACATCACGTGCTTTTTCTCCTGTATGACAAGAAGCAAATAAGGCACCTGAAAAGGTGTCAATAGAAGAGTGGATATATTTCAAATTGCCAAACTCTGAATAGTGGGTAACATCGGTTTGCCACAACTGTAAACTTTGTAGTCCTCGAGGGTTGACTCCGCCTGCAACAGACGGAAAAGAATATCTTTGGCAGTCAGGGCACGTAGCAATAATGTTAGATGCTTGCTGGGAGGTAAGGCCAAACTGTCTTTTAAGGCCTCCAGCATTTTGGTGGAAAAAAGAATGGCTGAGTTTAGCTTGAGCTACACGATCTGGTAACACTTGTACCGGTAATGTCAAAAGATCAGCTCGGCGATTACCTTCTGCAATGAAGCCAGGTAGAAAAGTGTGCGATCTGACATGCATAACAAAATAGGGGTAAGGGCGAGAATCCAGAAGAAAAACGAGTTCTTGTAATAAAGCAAATAAGTCAAAGTGCGGAATGTCACGCAACACAGATGCTTCAGCTCGCTCAACTATTCCTGCAACATAAGCTGAATCAGTGATAACATTAACTGGCGTTGACCATTTTCGAAAGACTCGAACTATCGCAGCCAGTTCCACTATCTGAGGGGAGCCAGGGACTGTTTTAACGTCTGAATCCCAACGCTCACGTTGGTCGTCCCACCATACTATAACTGATTTGTGTGATTTTCCAGATCCATCTGTAAATACAGTAAGGGCTTGCAATGGTTGATCACTTCGTTTTGGTTTAGAAGTTATACAAAAATTAGCATTAAGCAGCTTATGTGAAGGTGGGTGGGATGTAATCTGGCCCATATAACCTGCTAATGCTAACATAAAAATGTCTGATTGTTGATAAAGCCATTGCAGATATATGGTTGTCACAGGTAAACAAATATAAGCAAAATCAGTTCCTGATAACATCAACAACCGTTGTCTGGCCTTAATTATCAGGTGAGCAAACATCTCGTGTTGTGTTACAATAGTTTTCGTAGACTGGTTAGATAAAAAGACCCACTCGATAATCAACAACGGATCCGATTTTTGTGGATCCCATTGAAATATTAACGCATAGGGTTGTCGAGCTGGGTTCAAAACGATTAAAGAAAAAGTGAGATTGGGATCACATCGGTGTGCTTGTCTAGAAGCAATGGCTGTAGCAACTTTCTGTAACGAGGTAACAGCCTCAGGGTTAAGACGGCGTTGAGAACGTAAATCTGTGTCTCCCTTGAGCAACTCAAACAAAGGGCTCAAATCTGCATTAGAAATCCCTAGCAAAGGCCGAACCCAATTAATTGTTCCTAACAACTTTTGTGCATCGTGTAAATTTCTTACATCAGTCTGTATCTGCAAAGGTTGAGGAACTATGGTTTGGGCTCTTATGCGCCAGCCCAGATATTTCCACGGGGGTGTTTTTTGAATTTTTTCTGGCGCAATACAGAGGCCTGCCGAGTTAACGGCCGCCGTGACAAGGGCTACAGCTTTCTCCATGACTATGTGATGTTGTGCAGCCACTAGGATATCATCCATATAATGATACAATAGGACATCAGGCATTGTGATTCGGACAGGGCTAAGTACCTTAGCTACATACCATTGACATATCGTCGGGCTATTTTTCATTCCTTGTGGCAACACAACCCACTGATATCTCTGCAATGGAGCCTGCATATTGACGCTAGGAACTGAAAAAGCAAATTTAGGAGCATCATCTGGATGCAAGGGGATATTAAAAAAGCAATCTTTGAGATCAATAACAGTTAAATGCCAATCTCTGGGAATCATTGTAGGAGACGGGAGTCCAGGTTGCAAGGCCCCCATAGTTTCCATGGCGTCATTGATTTTTCTAAGGTCATGGAGCAAGCGCCACTTGCCAGTCTGTTTTCGGATAACAAAAACAGGAGAATTCCAAGGGCTGGTAGAAGGCACAATATGTCCCTTTTCGAGTTGTTCTGTGACCAGGTCCTGAAGGGCGCGAAGCTTTTCTAAAGGTAGGGGCCATTGATCCACCCAAATGGGAGCATCAATTTTCCAGGTTAATTTAAGGGTGTCGCGCATTTCAATGGCCCCACCTAAAAATGGGTACGAATTGTCATTCCCCACTGTGATAGCACGTCCCGTCCCCATAGAACCATGGGAACAGGTAACACAAAAGGTTTAACAGAAGCAATACGCCCTTCTGGGCCCTGAATTTGGATCAGCTCCAGGCTCTGGTGGCTTTTGCCAGTTCCGCCAATCCCAGCTAATGCCTGTGGAGTATTGGTTAGCGGCCACAGCGGTGGCCATTTAGCATGAGATATTACTGTAACATCGGCTCCGGTGTCAATAATCCCATTCAAAACTACTTTTTGTTCCCCTCGAATAAGGGTACATTGGCACATAGGCCGTTTTTGAGAAAGAGACTGTACCCATAAAATTTGTGGGTCCCCAGTTGAACCAAACCCACCCTGCCTTTGTTGGAGCTGGTCCAAATTTAAACAATCTTTGCTTGTGGGCATAAGGATCAGTTGTGCTATACGGCTACCTTCCGGCACCGTGCAGGGAGGAAACGGGGTCCATGCCATGATTTTAATGTTTTCAGTACTATCAGAGTCAATAACACCTGGTAATACAAAAAGACCAGATAATGTTGTAGAAGACCTCCCTATCAATAAGGCCTGTGTTTTTGGGGGTAAGGGTCCTGAAACATCTGTTGACAATAAGTGAACCGAGGAATCAAGTAACGTTACTGTGTGGGCGGTTGCCAGGTCCAATCCTGCGCTGCCGGTTGTTGCTGGGCGAAGACTTGAGGCGCTGCTGCTGCTCCTCTTTGGGAATTGTTGAAGGGTGACGGCGTTATTTGTGTCTGCGCGCGTCGCTGTCCCGCGCTCCGAGATCGGTTTCCCTGGATTGGTTGTCCCTGCAAATCATACTTGGACCGACATTGATTAGCATAATGACGACCCTTTTTACATCTAGGACAAATTCCTGGGACTCTGGGCTTAGCGCCAGCCTTAGTAGCCAGACAATTTTTCTTTAGATGACCAGGTTTACCGCAGCTATAGCAATTCCCCAACTGGCTACGCATGGCTGCAAAAGCAGCAGCCATGGCCTCAAATTTATAATCTACAGTACCGATTCTGTTACATGCCTCGATCATTTCAACTAAAATAGGGTTTTGATTCGGGAGAGATTTTAAAAGCTTTCTGCAATCTGCATTAGCATTTTCAACAGCCAATTTTAACAACAAAATTTCCCGTGCTTCCGTATTATCTATTTGGCGTTCCAAAGCCTGTTTTAATCTATCGATAAATTGCATATAGGGTTCTCGAGGTTCTTGTGTGATAGTGGTAAAAGCCTTCTGCGGTTTTTGAGAGTCAGGAACCTTAAAAAAGGCCTTTTTTGCCTCCTCACGAATCGCTTCAAGAGCTTCTCGTGGGATTCGGGCTTGATCTGCCGGGTTAGAATGACGACTCGTGCCTGTAAGGTGTTCCAAAGTCAATACAGCAATTGCATTGTTGTTATGACCCGCATAAGTTAAGAGGAGCGCTTGGAGTCCCCCCCTCCAATGGGCCTCCCACAAAGTATACTGAGTCGGTGTTAGGAGCAGCTGCGCCAAAGATTTTAAATCATGTGGAGTCATAACATATGTATCAAAGACAGAAGATAACAAACTTGCAAAGTATGGTGAAGAAAGTCCATGTTCAGTAACAGTACGACGCAGTTCCTTAACTACCGAAAAAGATAAAGCTTCCCATTGGCCCCCTCCGACTCGCCCTCCGCCTCGCGGATAGAGTACAGGAGCCACTATCGTTTTGGCAATCTCCAGTTCCCCCTCCTGTAAGGCTTGACATCTAATGCTGGCCCACACATCATGTGGGTCGGGGGGGTATAAATCTGGCTCCTGTTCAGGGTCTATGGGTCCCGGGTCAAAGGGGTCGTCTTCAGGTGGATACTCCGCGGCGCATACTGTCAGTGGTGCCGAGGGCTTTGCTCCCTCCGGTAACGGTGGGGACACCGGGGGGGGGTCTTTCTCTTTGTCTGAGTCTTTTTTATGATTGTTTTCCTGGGCTTTTAAAACCTCAAAAATGCTTCTCCACCACGGGAGCATACGCTGTGCTTCAGCATTCCCCGTAGTCGCCGCATCCCATAACTTCACTCCCACATTATCCCAAAGGTCTCGTGTAAAAATAGTGGATGCGGTTACAGCAGGTAATTTAACTTGAACCCACTTAAGAATTGTCTTAAGATCCTGCCCAGGAATGCTCTTCCCATGTTTTTTAAGAAGAGCTTTCATAAGCTCATATACGTCTCTCTCAGGGGCCGACGCTTGATTCCCCATGTTTCTCACAGCTCACCTCTCTACTCCGGAGGGATTTCAGGCCGCCTCCTGCTTCCTTTCAGCAGATCATTCAAAGTTCTGTGAGAGTCGCAGCAGGCCGCTTCAGCTAGGCGGTTCGTCGACCCATCACGTCGGATCCTTAAACGTATCACGTCGGGGTCACCAATTTGCCGCGATTGAGAGACGGAGACCCGGTCAGGTGGAATCAGATCAGATCTGCTTTATTGTTCTTAACATGCTTCTTTTATAAGGCTGCATACATAGTCTAAGATTATCGTGCACAAAGCTCATTGGTTACATATTGCAAAAGTGATTACATATTGCAAAAGCTAAATTCCTTATTCGCTGTTCCTCTTCACTCTGCTTATTTCGTTTCCTAGGGTTACAAGTTATGCTTCGGTACTTTCTATTGTATGCCTCAATCTTATGCTTGCTGACAGTTTCGGTTATAACCGGACCTACATCCTGTTTTGTATAACCACAGGCCCCAAGGTCGCAATGCCCTTGCGGCCTAAACCTCCACTAGTTGTATTGCGTTATGTTCTTTCTCTTGCAGTCCGTTCTTCATGAGTTCCCACAGGCCTCCCTCAATTAGATAAGTTTCACTGGAGGTCTTAGACAAATCATTCCCTTCAGTGTCAGCCTAAAACATTGATGAACCGCTTTTTAAACTGCATGAACATGCCACAATATCGATTGGATAAGTTTTCTTTATACCACCTTGCAGAGGTACCTTCATGTACTTTGTCATTGACCATACTTCAGTTAGAAGAATAAATGAAAACACCGGAGCGGTTGGCCAAAGACAAAACACATGAGAAATTATTACAATCAGATTTTTAGTAGGGGGAAACAAAAATTATTTTCGGCTTTTAAAAAAGAAATACTAAATTATAAGCTTCTTTTTAAGTGACTTTGGCTTTAGAAATTGAGGTGATTACAACAAAATATATTTCAATATGCAATACTGAATATGCAAAAATGCAATAAAACACCTGAAATTGGTCAAAATGTTTAAAAAACCTTTAATTGTTTTAAATAAGGTTTTATGAAAAAAAGTGGTACTACTATTCCATTCTCACTTCTGTTATACTTTTTCTCTGTATTTGTTCTGATACCATTGCCTAAATAGGAAAAATTACTTTGACTCAAAGTGCAACCTTTTAAATTTCAATCACATTCTTTAAAATAAGGAATTATTTCAGTTTTATGAATTAAAAGATAGCTGAGGAAAATTCATTAATTGTAGTTCCCCAATTTTCTATAAAAATAAAAGCAAACAAAACAATAAAGCACTTTTTTAAAAAATCAGTTTTAAAACACTTATATTTAAAAAATAAATTAAAATCATGTTTAAATAAATAAATACTAAGGGTTTTATTTTATAACCTCATATTTCCAACTTTCAAACTAATTGCTGCCTTGCCTAGCTTGAGGAGCTCATTATTCTGTGATGCATGTAGATTGCCTGATTCTTGTGTAGTTTCAAGTGTATTTCAAACCATATTTTAAGCAAAAGTGTTATGGCTATTGCTGTATTACAGGAAGTTGTTTAACTGCATGACTCAGTGGGATTGAGTGGGTAATATTTTTGGGTGCAACACACTGCATTTTTACTTTAAGCATGAAAAACATTTCACAATGTTACTTGGGTTTAACTTTTAAAAAACCTGTAATTCAAAGTATAGCTATATTATCCCAATGACTAGGAAAAAAAAGGTGTTAAACTATTGTAGTTATAAGAAATTGGGGTCATAAGTGACTTATCTCAATGTTGTATAAATTTCCTTAAATGTCTGAGTACTATAAGCACCACAGGAAAATGTGCAGGTTTTCCTTGCAGAAATGCTTTATTTATTGTTTCATGTCTCCCTGGCTGGTGTTGCTGTTAAGTCTGTATTATTATAAGGCACATTCATTTTTATTTGGCTTCTGTTAACGTGTGTTTAGCAGCTTTGATTTGTTGTTTACAGCTGCTTGTAGGTATGTGCTGGTTGAATTGACTTAATTCATCCACCAAAGAGAAAAATGCTGTATATTGACGTCCAATGTGCATACAGTTTGTAAGTAGTATAAGTTTTACAAATTACTGTGTTAGCAGCATCATTCTCCAAAGGTCTTTCTGAAGATGTGCTGCCTCTGTCACACCTCACTCGATTATAGACTAAGTTATTGTTTTGCATAATTTAAAACTGCAGAAATGTGTGAATCAATAGTTCAGTGCATCAATGAGAGAGCAGCTCTGTCATATTTTAACTTCTCTGTATAATGCATAGCACTAGCTACGAAGCTGATGGCAGGGCGAGTATCCCCAGTGCTCCATCCTCTGCCGCCACAGCAAGGAGTCAGGACAACCACTTTCCCTTTGAAGAAGTGGGCACAGAATCACTACAGGGCAGAAAAGTCCCTGGGGTGTAAGACTTGTAAGCTGGGACTGCTTTTGGTTCCTGATCTACAAACCATTATTATTTGACTTAATACTTTTGTAGTCCAACCTTTTCATTACTCACCCACTGGTGCTTTAAAATGTCTGGCATACATTTAGCCCTAGACAGGATCCTCCTGCATTTACAAAAGTCGAGGTTTTCTTTTTCTTCTGTACACGCTGTTCTTCTGTTTTTCAAAATTGCACCCTGTTTTGTGCCTTGCCTTTTATTGTGCACTTAGCCAGTCAAATTTCTACTTTACTCTTTGATTACTTGGGTGTGGAGCTTTGCGTGAATTTCTCCCACATTTTTGTCTTCCTCCCTTCCACCTCCCTTCCTCCTATCCACCCATCACCCACCACTCCCCTGCATTTGAAAACTGTTGTTTTGTTTCTGGGAATATTTCCCAGTGAGAACAACAAAAACTATTTCATTTCTGGTGAGGCAAATAGTTATTAGTCTAGGCAGGACTGATCTACAACACAGACGGGATAAATGCTTGCCATCAGCAGAAAGATTTTTAAGAACTGTTTAGCATTCTCCAGAGGCTTCTTTTGGGTGACTTCGGGGCGTTGACTGAGAGTTGTAGTCTGTGGACACCAACAATTATAGCTTACTTCCTTCTGTTTTCCATATTTCAGCCTTTCACTTGATGCTTATTGTTGTTTGGGCTGGTTTTGAAGTAGCTTGTTGTAATGCAGAAATGAGAGCTCCCCTTTTGTGATTTATTAAAATTTCATTTCCAGTATCAGTTCAAAAATGACTTGTGTTTTTATCAAGGACATAATTGTATGAAGAGGTTTGATTATCTCGGCAGAGCTTGAGGGCCATATTTAAGTAATGAAAGGACCTTTTCTATCATCTGTTTTGTTGGGGTTTTTTTTGTGATTTCCTGTTAATGGCACAGTTTTCTGGAATCTAGCATAAAAGGCAATACAACAAGGTATCTCATATAGGCCTGATCTGTAGGTGTGAATCATAACTGGATCTGTATATGTGTGACTTTCTAAAGATCTCAACTTTTTCTTCATTGCAGTTTGCAAATTTCAAGTCAGAGGCTGTTTTCGGCAAATAGGCTTTGAATATTTAATAATATAGACAAACCTTAACTAATCTTAGGCCATAGTTGCATGGTCATTTTAAAGCAACACAGATTGCTTCTGGAGCTGAGGAAGCAGCCCTACCTGTGTCCTGCCCATGGTGTTATAACCTGACTGTCAGCAACTAGAACAGCGGGAGGTGTGAACAGGATTTGGGCAGTAACTTAGATGAGGCACCTGGCATGGTCTTCTGCAGAGAGTGCTGGGGCAGCAGCATAATGAGAGAAGCAGATGGATGCTGTGGGTGTTGCAGGGTAGGTGAAACCACACTTCCAAGCTGGAGAAGCTTGTGGGTGGGCATTGGGTTAGGAAGCAAAGCAACCAGTTTGCAGTATGGATAAAGTTTGATCTCTTCTGAGGGAGAATTGAAGATCTGACAAGGCAAAAGTTTGAACCACTGCAGGCATGGAGTGTGCCCCTCACTGCCTAGTGAAAAGATAATGTATAGATGCAATTACAGTAACTACTGCAGAACCAGAGAAGATATCTAAGCAAGGATGATCCTCCTGTGGATCCTGGGTAGCTAATCTAAAAAGGAAGGTCAAGGGGAAAAACCTGACTTTTGTGAAATAACTGTGTTTGACAAAGGTGAAGAGCCAATGTCTTCAAAAGCCCTCTTCAGTCCATTTGTTTTAGCAAACTAAGGAAGCAGGTAAGGGCATATCTACTAATTTTCAAGCTTTTGGTGGACTTACATTTCCAGGGAGTCAGTAATTACCCTCTTACTGTCCTTGATCTGTGTAAAGAGGGAACAGGGACAAGCATTTTGGAAGCTGTAAAAACTTCATCTTTCAATTACGCTTGTGGAGAACATGGAGTACTCAAAGGAGTTGTTTAAAAGGCAAATGTAGCTTTTACGGCTTCCAAAATCGTTGTGACAGGCTTTATTGTGGTCCTTGTCTTCTCTTTTTTTTCTAAGGAAAATGAAAGTGAGCCACCACTTTAAAAGCTTTTTTCTGTCCTTCTCCCAACCTACTCCAACTTGGTAAATGGGATGCCTCAAGAATGATGTCTAATCTGATGAGTGTTTTGAGGGAAGTGCTTTCCTTTAAACTCTCCAAGCTCCTTCTGCACAAATGATTTTGCCCAGGGAAGAAAGCTTCTTGATGTTATTTTGCATTTATCTTTCACACATGCAGGTATGCTACTGATGCATTATTTCAGTTGTAGAGAGCAGGACCTCCTAAGCCATCAAGAAAGGGCCCTATGCTTGAATGGAATGAAAGAGGCTTCATCCTTCTTTAAAACAGCATATGCTTCCTTTCATGCTTGTTTTCCTTGTTCTTTGTGTGTTTGAGAGAGTACCCTCCCTAACTCTGCAGTATTCTTGTGCTCAGGAGAATTCAAGGCATCTGTTTCTTTGGCATTTTTATTGGATGTGTAAAGAAAGGGCTGTGTAGCACGCAATACACCAGTGTAGGACCAGGTGGACTCCTGACTGTGCTGTCACATGTCTAGGTTGGTAAATACACTGGCTGAGAGAAGGGATGCAAATGCAGTGAAAATTAACTTTACAGAGGAAAATGGAGTAAATATTTTAGGAGTTTCTGGTCTTGTCTCTTGAAGTTTTTCCAAATTTCCAATGAAATAGTAAGATCTAAAATTATATGGCAAATTCAGAGGGAACTAGTTGCAGTCCTGATGACATGACAAGTATTTTCAACTGCTGATAACTGTGCAATCATTTAACTTATAAATTTATAATTGTTAAGCAAGAAGTCAAATATTTTATAATCTAAGCATCAAAAATTAATACTTCTAGGTCCTTTTCCACTGTTGCTGTAAATTCACAGTAGTCATATTTAGAATTCGTATTCATACTCGTAATGTAATATTGCTTGCTGAAGAGTGGTTGTCTTTTCATATGTCTTTTTCAAGGAAACAATAATTTAAAAATAAATGTGGAGATCAGAAAGACTTGTCTTTATTGTAATATGAAATTTATATCGGAAGACATAACTGAGAGCAAAGTTAATGAAAGAAAAAGCTAATGTTTAATGTTTAGTAAATTTTAATTTTAGACACTCATTAAAGGCAAACATTTAATCTTTAGATTTTTATACTGCTAAATTTAATGGATATTAGGTAGAGCTAGCTGAGGGATGAAATTTAAAAAAAAAAAATCTATAAAACCTGCATGTGTGCAATCCATGGGCTTGAAAATGCATGGGCAGCTTCTGTCAGACAACATACTTTTTCATTGCACATGCAACAGGGAACATGTAGGTTTCTTTTGTTGTTTTTTTTTCCCCCTACAGTCATATTTTTGAATCTTTTTAAAACAGTTCCTTTCCAAGCCAACACTGGAAAGAAAATTGCTAAGTCATGCAAAAAATGCATCTGCAGGCACATTTGTGCGAAGGTGGCAATTGATGCCAACAGATAACATGAAGATGAAATAAATAATTGAATGCATATCTGAAGATTTTCACCTCATTCATTTTTGCATAACTATAGAGGACCTCTTCCTTACTGCAGTATAATAATCAGAAAGAGTGCTGCCAACTTGCCAAGCAGTTAATGCCAAATATGAGGTGTCAGTTCCATTACATCAGCTTATCTTTGGAAAATCAGCCCAGACCTAGAATGGGGCATATCAGCAAGACCTACCCCAGCAAATGTTGTTCTAAAGGAGCCTCTCCTGGTGCCCTTGTCACTCAGCCTACATCTAGATTCCAACACTAACTTTTTCAACCCATGATTTGATAAGATAAGGGACATTTCATGGAGCTATGTAATTGTTCATAGGGAGCTGTGTAATTGCTAATAGGGAGGTAGCTAGGACGCTGGTGAAACAAACCTTGTGGCTTAATTCGGGAATTATCTGAAGGCTCAAGTATTGCTGTAATGCTGGCTGGCCCAAGGGATCCTTGTGCTTTAGTCCATACAGTCTGTTTCATCCACAGTAAGTGGTATGACTTTTCCTGTAGAAATCTGCTTTTCATGAAAAAATACATTTTTTTGATCCTAAACTTGAAATATTTCTGTTGAAAATCCAAATCTGTTACCTTCAATAAATTATTGTGCCTCTCTGCCTTTCTCGTCTCCGTGAAGTCCTCTGTAGGACAGGTACTGCTCATAAATACTCTTCTCATACTGCAGCCAAGGAAAAATGAGGGAGGGGAGTGACAACTTCTGAGAGCTGGGGTTTAGACAAACAGCCTGCACATGGAGGGGAGTGGGAGCTTAAGCAAACTGTGAGATACTTTAGCAAAAATAAATGCTTTGGGGTTTAGGGAAAAGTTTGATTTAAAGTAACATATGTACGTTCTCTGAAACTTTTAGTAGAAAAAGACCCACTGTTCTAATAATCTGTAATCCTCAATTATAATGGAGAACAGAGCAAGACAATCAAAACTGCATATGAGTCAGTTTGTTAAGATCTTTCATTTAAAAACACAAGCATACCTAATAAGCATTATGATACTGGCATACATATATATCTATAGTACAGAGAATAGTTACAGAAGAAAGAGTTAAGACCTAAAAGCTATAAAACTATGTTTTTGTCCATGCATATGTTACAAGTTGCACAGCCAGGGTCAAAGTCTGCAAACTTTTCTCTCCTGTCTGCAATGAGTTAAAGAAATATATAATTTAAGAAGCTAGTAACATTTGACAAATCAATAGGAAAGTAAACAGGAATCTATAAAATATCTAGAAAAAAGTGAGACGTAAATGGCAATAGAAATTTTCTATTTTTCAGTGAGAAATGCAGCTCACAGAAAGAGGCTGGGGGGGAGTTAAGGAAAGCAAGTGAAAGCTTTTTTTGTTTCCTCTATTCTCTTTTTCATGAATAAGGAAAGAAACATAACTAAGTGAATCAATATAGTTCTTAGTTTGAATTTGTGAAACATTAATTTTACCCCTCAAGAGAAGTGGCATTTGTTTCTTTCGACAGCAGAATCCTGTTTGATTCTTTGTTTCGTTAATGTCTAAGATGTCAGTCCTTTTCAAACCAAGGTGTTGCAAACAGTGCTTTTAATAAATTGCTGTGCATTGTAATTCACATCCTGTTTCTATGGTTTAGTGGTAAATATGCAGATAATGGATCTACTTATATCATGTGTATATTAAAAGTCTAGTACATTGTGAAAGGTATTTCTCTTTTATACACAAAACTAGCCAATAGGAACCTCACAAAATACAGATGATTCCTCAGAGCCCTAAAGACTGTAAGAATTTTAAGGCTTCCAGGAGGTTTCACCTTTGCTGCTTATATAACCTCTTCATTTAGTCTCCAGTATTTCTGCCATTGCACCATCACAGAAGGTCAATCTCTTACCTAGAGAGACCTATACATGAAAGGAGCTGTTTCAAATGCCTCACTCAATTTCCAGCTACTTTGTTTCTCCACATCTTATTTTGGCTTTTCAACATACCACGTGAAGTGTGCAGCTTCTCTTGCTCCTTAGAGGAGGAGATGGCACCTGATTTAAGACTAAGCATTGCTTTTGGTGAGTCAGACAAGTAAAAGTGAGATAATGCCATGTGAAGAGTCAGTCCAAGTGGCTGTGCTTGAGGTCAGGGGACCTGTGCTGGTAGAACAGGAAATTGAACAGAGATATTTAGGAACACGGGAATATTCTTTGCAAGGCTGGATCCCAAAAATTCCTGAATATTTTCTGCTTCTGTTGAACACATTGAGAGTAGAAAGCACTCAACTTTCTTAAGTTTCAGCGACAGATGGCACTGCACTTTCAAATATTTAACATCACACATGAGAGACACCATCCTTCTTTACATAAACATAAGGTGGGGGCAGCTGAGGAAAGGAGGGTGCTAAGGAAGCTTTTCCACAGGTAAGAGCTCTGTAAAAGCTCTGACAGCTCTGCCCACTGTAGAAGCAAAACGAAAGCAGATTTCAGCCGTCCAGTTAGCTACCACAATGACTCAGAGTTGTTCCTATTAGACCAGAAGAATATAAAACCTACATGTTGGATATCTGTTCAGACACAGATAAACCTCTCCCCTTCTTCAGAACTGTGTGTCCATGACTCCTACTGTTTGTTACTTTTGAACACAAGCTGTGTGCAGGTGACACAGTTTATTTTTGCATAATCTGTATTACTAGAGTAAAAATGGATCTGTACCATCCCATTAAGTTAATAAAGAACTGAAACAAATCTTTTGAACTGAGTTCTTTCTTTTTAATACAGTGAAATGATATAGAGATGAAAGCAAAAATGCAAAAGTGATCAAGTTCAGGTGACTGATATTTTTAATATATTGCTTAGTCTTCTCCCAGAAAGCCCCAGCCCAAAAAGCCAAACAGCGAACTGATAACAAATGTACTTCTTCCTACCTGTCCCCTGAAAACAGTCGTAAAATAAATCATGTTTATTTACAAGAGTCATTCATATCTACTAGGTTGCTGTTTGAAACAAAAATCTGAAAAGCCAAATAGTGCCCTTGTGTATACTCATTTGTATCTTTATTAGGATGATGAACTTCAATGCTTATTGTGGAAAATTTCAGCTACGTACCCGATTTCTGCCTAAAATTCTGCATCTTTATTGTTTTCAAGATTTTGTCATCAATGCTCAGGGCTATTAAACCTCTTTTTAAATTGTGAATTTATCTGAAGAAAAGCCCCAACTTTATTAAGCACCATGATATTATTTGCTGAACCTTAATGTAAGAAATAGACCTTTACAATATTGCCTAATTTAAGGGAAACGTTCCCCAGTGGCCACATCGGTGGGTCCCCAGCAAGTTCAGTAATAACTCCTACAAGGTCATTATATTCACATTGAAGTAATTTGGAGCAGAGAAGTAGGCATTCATAAAATTGGTATGCTCATAGATAACATATGGAGCGTGACTCCACTTTCCTTTGAAGTATGTGGATGCTGTCTAATTTTAAGGGTCTTGTGTGCTTTGAGTTGACTTCTGAGAGGTTCACTGCTTCTAGGCTCCCTCCTTATTCAGTCACCTAAGTAAGCCATATCAAGGTCACATTATATAAACTTGTACCCTTTTCTCCCCTCCAGACCTTTTTTTTTCCAGGAGTACAGATCAGAGTTAAATCGTTGAACATCAAAACATTAGTGTTTTGTACAAAGGGCAAGCCTTACCACAGCTAAACACTGGTGTGACATCCATTGCTATACACACAGCCTCGGAGACCTGCTTGTGGACCAACCCCTCTTTATGTCTGCTGTACAACAGGAGGAAACAAACCAAATCTTCCATGCTTTGCCACTAGGGTAAGCTATGGAGAAAAAAATTGTTGAATGGTGACCTGTGCAGCGATCTCTCTGTTGAGTGGGTTGGTTTGATTTTTTTTTTTTTTCTATTAAGTAAATTTACAGCAAAAAGAGCTCTATTTAACATTTTCTGATTCACAACAGGAAAATAGTTGTGAAAGCTGTGAAAATGGAAGGTGTGATGATAGCCTTTTATTGTTCCTCATTAGTCTGGACTGAGTATCAAATGGTATTATTTTACTTGTGTTAAATAGTTCATAGAAACAAAGCTACCTGTTGGGAAAAAAATAGGGAATTGAGGCAAAATACATTAATATCTTTAATTTCAAAACCCATACTTGTGTTTCTCCCTGGTACGGTGAAGGCATGATTTTGTGTTTGGTTAAAGCTGATCAAAGCCTGTGCTGTTGCTGAAAGGGACATCCTTGCCTTCCTCCTCCTCTCGTCAGCCCTGTGCTTCGGCAGCCTCATAGTGCATGGAGCCGAGTCAGCTGCTGAGCCCTGTTGTTTTGGGTTTTTTGTTTGGTGTGTCATGTCCCACCCACCTCCCCACCTGCTGCCCCTAAAGAGTGGTTTGGGGGTTTGCAGCTGTATCAGTATCTGATCTGATTTGTTGCATGGCCACATGCTAGTGTTGATACAGAAGTTGCCACAGGAGACATTCAGCCAAGATTTGGGAAGGTCATACGGAGGGCAGGGGTAGAACCATCCTTTTTGTTGGCAGCCTCCTGCTAGGGCCATGCCCACTTCAATCCTGCCAGAATAGTTTCTATGATGGGCTGCGAGAATTTGCAGTTTACTAACCTGAGTTTCTTACTCAGCTAAGTACTAATAGTGTCTAATAGGGTAGTTCAACCTTTTACATCTCTGCCCCTCTGTGTGCCACAATCTTGGTTCTTGTCTGGGCATGCACACACCAAGACACGTGGACGTGACATATTGCAGTCTCTCAGAAGCAGGCTGGCTGTGCGCCTGGGGGGAAACAGGCGTACATCAGCATTGCTGCATGTTCCTGTTGCAATGTGAGGATAAGAAAAAGTGCTGGACAGAACTATCCCGACACCAGCTCTTCCCATGGTTCTCAGGACACATATGCCTGACCGTACCTCTCCATGGGACAGTGAACGTATAGATGAAGAATGAAAAGCTGAAAACATAGACATTGCAGTGCTGGATGTGAAACACTTCAGACTGAGAATGATGCTTCTGCAGTGATGCAACTGCTTTCCTGACATGTGATCCCAGAAAACAGGTCTGTCAGCAATGGGGACCCTACAGCTTTTTTAGTCCAGCCCGATAAATCTGTTATTAACATGACAAGGGCAACTGGCATATTTCCATCCTAAATTAAATTAGCAAGCTTAAGACCCAAACTATAAAGGCTGTTATCTTTGGAATAGGCTTGCTGCCAACTATGCAAGTAAGAAAACAAATATGTTATTCTTACAGATATTTCTACTGACTTTAGAGATATTACAGATATTCTTAAGAAAACAGATATTTTCAGATATGGAAACTGAATTTGGTAAAGCAGAAAGCTAAGGTAAGCTTTAATAATAAACACACAAATAGTTACTGGTGCAAGAGTAGTGTCCTGGCTCCCTACCTTTTGTAAGAACCAATCCTTGACGTTACAGTGCAGAAAGTGTGATGCTTCCTTCTGTTCCCACTTCCATTTCCAAATGATTCATCCTTTGCTTGGTGATAAAGCAGAGATAAGCTTTAAAAACGGGTCTTTCACCATCTGCTCTCTGAGATATCAAATAAAAGAAAGATACCACCACATTCTCTGCTCTCTGAGCTTGACACTGACTTGAAAACCCTGCAGTGATACCCCAGCATAATGCTTCAGCTTCCAGCAACCTGCAGCTTGGTGATTTCTCAAACCACAGGTTGTTTCAATGTATTTCATTTCTCCCCTTTCCTCCTTTCCCTCACAGCTAGGAATCAGATTCAGGATAACATAAAGGTAAACGAGTAGCTCTATCATTCATAAAAATCCTTGTGTTTCAGGCTACTCAGCCTTGCCAAGTGCATTAACCTCACCTGAGGTTTTTGGGATTGGTGCTTGTGGTTTTTTGAGTGCTTCTTCAAATCCATCTGTTGGTTTTTTCAGCATCAGTGCTATAAGAAACTGAAAAGATACTTTCATAGTCAAATAACAGGTCCTATCTTCAGCTGGATCAGATGGAGAGCTAATCTCATAGGTATGGTAGTTTTTATGTTTTTAATAATGCTTTGTCTTATTCTTCTCCCTCTACCTTCTCTCCTATCCCGATGGTATTTCTGCAGATGAAGACATTAATTCTAATGCTAGAGATGCAAGTAAAATAGACATCTGCAGTGTCCAGCAAGAGAGTGAGGAGAGAGAGACCTGCACTGAGCTTTGAGGATTATTTTCAAACATCTGTGCATCAGGTAAGGCTAAATAATAATTTAAAAAAAACCTTACAATTTGTGATTACTTCATCTTAAATGTTGCTGAGAACAAACCTTCTTCGTCTGTTCTCTCGAGAAGATCTCACAGGGCCTCAATAGCATGCTGTGGAGCTACTTTGGCAGGGTTCTTAGGGACCACCCCCACATGTGAGAGAAAAGAAAGCTGTGAATGTACAGTGGTCACTGTGGCACCCACCTCTCCAGAGCAGTGTGGGGATTTATGGATAGTCTCCCTTTCTTCCTGGGAGATGTGTTCTGTCATTGCTGCTGGAAAGTGGCATTGAAGAGCAGTGCACTCCTGTGTCCTGGGAATGGCTGCAAAGCAAGCTAATGCTTCCCTTCTCACCCTTCCTCATCTTACCCTCTGGCAGCTGGCCTTTAAGAAAATGACAAGTCTCTTACGAGCCAGGTTCGCAGTCTGTGGCACTTCTTGTGCCAGAAACAAGAAGTACAACATAATTACAAATGTTGCAAAAACATTCATGTGTTAAAGCCCTCTGTTTTTAACCATGTTTTCATTTTTCCTCACTGTTTTGTTATAGCCCCATTCCTGTTTGATTGCCTGTGAAATGGCTATACAGGGACAAACTCAGCAGAAAATTCATAGTCACTAAAACAGTCTCTGACCAGCCTGACTAAGCTGATAAAGCTTAACACTGATTCACACGTTCTCCTCATTTCTGTGTAGACTTGTTACCTGCTAAAAATGCTGAAGGCTTCACAGAACAGTTCTTGCTTGAGGTGACAGATTCTCCTGAGTTATGGTAAGAAAACCTGTGATGGAGAAAATTAATTCTTGGACTTTCACCACCCCAACAGCTTCTGGAAGGCTTGGAAGGGTTCAAGTCTAGAGCGGTGTGACCAGCCAGAGCCTTTGGAACGAATAGTAGCTGAATATAGGGGCACCTTCAAACACAGAGTTAAAACAAGTAAAGTAGCAAAAGCGTACCTGCCTTCGTTGTTATATCACATCATGGATGCATGAAACATTGATTCATGGATTAGACTAGATTTGTATGAATATCTGGGTTTTATCAAACGTATGGTATATGTTTTGTGACAGTTCTGTATTTCCAGTATGTTCATAATGCTCTGAAAAGGTTTTGTTATTATAGAAGACATTTGGTGGAAAAAGATGTACTTCTCTGGGACCAGTTAACAGATTGGAAGAGTTATTTATGCTGTCTTATTTAGGGGTCTTCGTATGGTTAGTAGAAAAAAAAAAAAAAAAAGGCTCCTAAATTGGGTACTCAAAGTATTACTTCTTAGATATTAAAGTTCAATTTGTAACTATAAATGCAGGAGGGAAAAACTCCCCTTACTCCTTCATTAATGGTAAAAGTTATTGAAACACTAATGTTTTTGCAGGATTGGATTCTTTTTGCATGGTTTCATTTTCACGCTCTTCATTAAGGCATTGTTTATGACATGCTTGGCTGACTTCCCGTGTCCATTTTTTTCCTGTATATCTTCAGCTAACTTGTTTGCTGTGTTTACAGAGGCATTATGTCCTGCACAGTCCTTAACTCAGTACAATCCAGGAACTAGCAGAAAGATGTAAAACCATTTGGTTTTGTTCAGATATTCAAGGACATATGGAGTTCTAGTCCTAAAAAAAAAGGATGCTTCTGAACATCTGCCATGAGTAACTTCAGCAAACACTTGTGTGTCACCCTGATGTAGATGATAAATTTAGTTGATTAATTTAATTTAAAAAATTTTAATGGTGCATAATGCTTTACAGCATCCATTGTATCATTTTCTCAGGGATGTCTGTCTTTCCCAATGTCACCATGAAACGTGCTCTGTTGTGTCGCATATTAATTTCCATATGCTTTTAACAAATCACTTCATAAAAGATCATAAAGACTGTGTGGAGAAAACTATTTATTACACAAATCCTGGTTTGCTTGCCTATTATTTCAGGACACCCTCACAACTTCAGTCAACTTTCTAGTGGCCTTGACATTATTGGCCTACCTGGAGAATGGCTCACAGCTACAGCAAATACTAACATGCACATACTGTACGTACCAGTCTTTTGTAGCAAGTGAAATTACAGCAATTAAGCCTCTACCTTGACCTTTTAGTGCAGATAAACCCAAGGTGTGGTCATACAATTGTTTGTCAACAGTGGACAGCATCTCTTTTGAGCATTCCTTTCCTGACTACACTCACAGTTCTCCCCTGCTCAGCAAGGGGCATGACAAAACAGAACAGGACAGACCTCGGCTCTGCCAGTGCCAGGCAGCCAGCTTTAGCTGAGAGCGCTTCTGAAAGCGCTCCCCATTCACTTCCAGCAAGACATTTCCTCAGGACATCAATGACTGCTGGCAGAATATTAAAACATTTATCTCTCCCATTTTGCTTAATAGTAACTCATCTTGTGTGTGGCTTGGGTGTGCTAACCAGAAGAATTACGGTATTCCTTTGGAAATACATTGTATTAAAATGTGCTCTTGATGCAGATCAAAACTTCTAATGTCTCTGTGCTCTGTCCTGTGAAACTGGTTGCAGGACCAATACATGAAGAATTAATATTTTAGGATGTTTGACCAGGGCTGGATATCTGCGTGCAAGACTGTGGAGCATTTATAGCCCCATACAGAAGGGAACAGAGCAGGTTCGGCAAAGGGTGGATTGACCTCCTGCCATAGCTTTGCCCAAAGAATCTTGCAAGAAATCTAAACTACAGTGTGTATGTGACTGGTTCTGCTATATTTGTGCACCCTAAAAATCTTTGTTTAATGAATTCCCTGTAAAACCCTCACATACACATGGTTATACCTATATACGTATGTGTGTGTATAGGTATACATACATCACTCACCAGCCCCCAAATGAAAAGAAATATTTGTCTTTTTAATATTAGTTGATGGTTTACCAGAATAATACTTTCAGTATAAGGCTTGTTAGATATTTGCCCTAAACACCTTGTTTTCTTTTTTTAGCATCCATGAAATAATAATGAATAAAAGGCAGGATTTTGTCAAAGATGTTTTGATAGGTTTCAGGACTGAAAATACAGCTTTTCAGAAGTGTGGAATGGGTAAGAATAGAGGAGTGGCCTTGAGAGCATTAGCAAGTATGTTCTACTTGCAGAAAACGAATAGTGCTAACATATAGGACAAATACAAAGGAGTAAGAGACCAAAGCGTGTTTATACAAGAAAAGAAATCACAGGTTTAATGAGAAGTACTTCCACACTTGCTAAGGGAAACAGAGGAAAGAATTGATGGTTGCAGGCTTAGCTGAGGTACCAACTCTGTCCTTCCTAGAATTAACTTAGGTTCTTTGACAAATAACTCAAGAGTGGTTCATAATATATTAGTGGGCAGAAACAATGTGTACTTACTTGCCTGTGAGGAATGTTTCTGGGTTTGTTTGTTTGTTTAATTATTTTTGGAGATGCTAGAATAAGGTTTTATATTCATGGAAGTAGCCAGTGGTTTTCACGTTTGATAAACAATGCTCCTACCTCCATTTCTCAATCAGAATATCCTTTTAGCTCTTTGGTATGTCTAAAAAAACAAACAAACAAAAAAACCCCACAAAAACCAGAGAAATCTGGATAATTATAGTATATATGGTTCCCTTTAGAAAGGGTAGGTGGAGAAAGAAGCATGTAGAGTGTGTATGTGATAACACTTTATCATCTTTAAGACTGTGGTTATTTTTAACTTGCAACATTACCGTCTGATACCCTTTGAAAAGGGTTTATGAGGCTTCTCATCTACACTGCATTTCTTGATTAATATCAGACAGGGATTGTAGACCCAGTCTAATAGTTTTGAACATATAAGTAGTTCTCCTTCTGAGCTGACTACTTGTATTTGGCTAGGGAACTTCTTTGCAAAGGACTGAAAAAGTCTCTCAGTCCCCTTTGACAAGCTATAGTATAATTTGCAGGGGAAAAAGGGAGCTGGTGTCATAAAGCACGCAAGCGACCATTTCTCATTCCTGATGTTTCCAATTAAATTAAGCATGCATTTGGCTTCATTGGTGATAACAAAGCCATTCTTTATTATTTTTTGCATCTTTCTAACAATCCAGCACACAAATATAGCTTATTGTGTATTAGCGTAAATTTCTGTGGTCTAGGCAAACCTGGTCACGTGGAAAAAAATATTGCATGCAAAAGGCCAAAAAGCCAGAATTCTGCTTGAAGTTTCAGAGCTTTTTTCTTGCTTGCTTTAAAATTATTGTCTTCTGAAGAAAATTCCTGTTGCTATTTATTACCTAATAGCTGAGGTTGTCCTAATCTGGTTTTCAGTTTGAGTGGTGGTGTGACACATTAATCTGGGATGGTTAGATTTTTATTTTTTTTGACATTCCAAGCTAAATTTATAGGACTGTTGTGTTACAGACTTTGGTTTAACTAGAAAATACCAGTGCTTCAGTGTCACGTCTAGTAAGTCTGTATTGAATAAATTTAATATTCTCTTGGGCTCTAGTACTAGGCAATAGTGCATAACTATACCTTATAAGCACCGCTTATAAATCTTCTTTCAGGTAAATATCTGTATGGCTTTGTAATCTAATAGAGCAGTGTAAATTAAGTAAAAGTGATTTCAATTGCATGCAAGTCATCGTATCGTGCAGTATTTTTGCATGTTTTGTTACTCAGTTTTGCCAAAGTGCTTTGTCCTCTGCATTACAAATGACAGAAAAGAGCTTGCAAGCCTTTCACCAGCCCATGTAAATACTTTTTACTGGCTAGAAGTTGTGTCTGGCTTCAGATTTGTTTGGAGTTGTATGGTGAAGTGGGCAGGTAGTGCATGATAATGTCCATGTACTGAATGTAACTTACTAGGCAGTTATCCTGACTGCCTTAGAGATCAATTTTACTCAAAGAATTTTTAACTGCCTCTACAGCAGGCATCAGGTAGCTGTCAAACCCTCTTGCTCCATAAAGCATATTATTAACAGGGCTGCAACTTTACCTTAAGTCGGTCCTCGATACTTTGGGGTTATTGTAGCCACCCAACATCACTACAGGTTGTATGGAGAACGTCTCAAAGGTGATAGTGTGGCATAAAGACTGTGCTACACAGTCCAGTGTTAATTTTCAGCAAAAATAACAAGGTATGACTCTGAAATGCTGAAATCTTTAAGTCCAGGGAGCTATAGTTCACAGTTCCCACATGAATTAAGTAAATTTTGTAGCGAAAACCTGACTGCGAACTACAGTTTTTAGAAGCAGTAGACACAATCACAGGCTGTATAGTGACCCCTTAACACGTCTATCAAAAATGCAGCAAATGTCTTCTCTGGAGAAATGCAAATATTAGTGCTCTCTGGTCTTATTAAATTAAAACTTCCATTTAATTATGTTTCTCCTATTATGCATCATTAAATACTCTTAAACTAAGGTGTTACTTTTTTTTTAAAGAAAAAAAGAAATGCATATATAGGTTTACGTATGAAATGGCTCCTGTGTTCACTATCATGAAGCAGATTCTTCTAAAGAAAATGCATTAAATGATTGGATGGAGGGAATTTTAAGCAGATAGCACATTTTCTCCAGGTAAGCGGAGTAAGGTAATTAACCCTGTTTATGGTTTATGTCAGCCTGTGATGTCCTATAGCACCACTGAACTGAGAGAGAATTTGTACTTAGATCAGGCTCTAGAGGAGGATGAGTTTTCAAGAGGGCAAAGGAGCTTGCAGTAAGATAGGCTGTAACTTGTACCTACATTTTAATTTAGAAGCAAACAGCAGTGAGTGAAACTGCTTTGAAGGCAGATAACTTTGGTTATGCTTTTTTTTTTAAAATAATATCTGTAACTTCAACACAAATTGTGACAATTGAAATATACTGTAAAAACATGGTAAAAATACTTTCTCAGCCTGAAAAATCTCAGATAGAAACATCTCCAGATTTGGAGGTACTCAAATTATTTTTTTTTCAATTTGATATCAGAAATCAGCCTCAATAAAACAAAATAACAAACTTAAGGCATGAACTACAGTGACAATGGTTTGGGTGTAAGCAATTCATCTTCCTCAATGTTTTGGTGTTCTGCTAAAGTGTAGGACTCGATGGGTGAAGGAAGAGGGAAAGGGTTAAATGGGCCTAGGAAGTACAACTGTATAAAGAATTAGGGGGGAAAAAATAATCCTTTCCTTCCCATGTCCCAGAGTAAGTTTTCTGGCATTATCAAAACTGAGGAATTACAGAAAGGGCTATAGAATGGAGAGGAAATCCTCCGATGTGCTGTCAGGTGGCAGACGGTGCAAGCAGGCAGAATGTGAATGTTCGCAGTTAGTCTCTTGCCTCACAGGGAATTCATACAGGGCTGGAAGAGCAATGATGGCTCACACTGAAGATCCTGGCCCAAGATCTCTGAGAATACACTGTTCAGATTCTGCAAAGGAATAAACTACTTCAAAACTCAAACTCTGTCATTTCCATGCCACTAGGTAGGACCATACCAAACCTTTGCAGTGTTTCGCTGGCTTCCTACAAGTCTTGCCCTGAGGTTATAACTGAAGGCATGGTTGCCCTTCCATGTGTTATGTTGTTTGTTTCTGAACACCTTAGTTATCTCACCACCTTAAGGCTCTAGAAACTGCCTGCTTGTGACACATCATCAGTGAGTACTGCTGTAATGCCTGTGCCAGAGTGCACAGCCTGTGATTTCTGAAAATCCCAAATGTTTTGTACTGCTTATTGGGAAGAATATTCTTAGTGGTTTAGGAACCTCTGGTCTTAGATTTAAGCCTGCAGTGCTCTGTACTTCTGAGTCACTTGGTTTGTGATGTTTAATGTAAGCATCCTCATCCTGCAAGTATTTGAACCTTAGCTGATCCTTCAATCATATGATGGGCTGCATGGGAGAGCATGGTCTGCATAAGCACATAGTCAAAAAATCACTGTTACCTGAATGCAGATCCCTGAATTGAGCCTCTTTTCCTGCTTGCTACTGCAGGGAAGGGAAGGAGAAATAATATCTTGCTGACCTGTATTAGCAAATTAGCCTGAAGCATGCACAGCATTTTACCTTTTTTTTTTTCTTTCTGTTTTTTACTCTCTTTTGTTTTTCTGTCATTGTAATTTTGAGTTTCCAAGAGTAGGAACAAACATAGCTATACATTAACCAAACCCAGGTATGTCTATTTTCTGTACAAACATCAGTCTTTTGTTTGAATTAAATATTTCATGTCAATAAAAAAGAGCTGCTAATACTGAATTTCTTTTTTTCTTTTTTACAGTACAAAGACCTAAAGAAATTTCAAAAATAAAATAATTCTCAGCTGAAAGAACTTGGTATGGAATATGAATATCAGAATTAAGTGTAGGGGTGCTCTTTTCAGAATTTTTTTCCCTGCTGATAAAAACAGCTGCCAAAACTGTCAGGTGGTGGCGAACCCTGTGGTATCACTTTTTTTTTTTTTTTAATGTCCTTTTTATTAAAGAAAAGGCACCTTTGTTCTGATCATTTAGTAAGAAAAACATTCAGTCTTTTGTTACAGACAAGTATGGAGAGTGTAGCTCACCTGTGTCAGGGGCAAAGATGGGTGAGCATATGACCTGCTCCTACTCATCTACTCATCATTGTGTGACACAAAAACTACTGGTAATGGACACAGAGTGTCCTGGATGACATTGCTGCGCCCTGCAGCCACTTTGGCTAAGCCACTGGCTGCTTGTCTTTTGCTGCTGTAAGTAACTTTAAAAGAGCTGTGGTATGCACTGAAAAGCTTTCTAGGGTTAGATCCCAAGCCGAGGTGGATTGCGTGCCAAGTTGGGTGGGCTTGGCACAGAGCTGTTTGCGCCTGACCTGCACCAGAGGTTAGGGAGTGGAGGGGTTTGTGAAAGCAAGCAAGCAATGCCCTTGGGGTCTGTAAAAGCTGACACTAGGGTCTCAAGAGCATCAATAAAACTCAGCATTTCTTCCCCAAATATAAGAATCTGCCTGGTAGGACCAGGGTGCCTCACAGCCAGCTGGATGGCCAAGCTGTGCTCCCTTACCCTGCTTTCCTTGCCCCGCACCCAGCCCTGCCTCAGGCACCCCCCCGGGACACCCTGCGGCAGCAATGTAGGTGGTGTGGGCGTGACACTCAGTGCTGTGGCTCTGTGCTTGTGACTGTTCACTCAGCTCCCGATTAGATTTTGGTTAACACAGCTCATGCTAAGGCCTGTTATACACTGGGAGCAGTGCTATTTAGGTCAAAGCGAGAGCAACATGTAGGCAGGACAGGTGATCAGAAAGAGCTGAAGGGTGATTATGCAGCCATTGTCATCTGCAAATTGCTGTCCATCATCTTTGGCAGATTTGTCAGAATCTGTTAACTTATAGACCAACCCTCCAAGCTGGATGGTCAAAACCATCAGCTTACCCAAAAAGCTTTTGGAGTGGATCCCACAGCAGCTGAACTGCTAAGACTTTCTTGCTTCCCAGTGTTATACAGGGTGCACCCACAGTGTTACAGAGGAGGAACGATGAGCACTTTCCCCACTGGCTAGGTAAATCTCGCCCCCCCCCTCCCCCCTCCTTCAGGTGCACCAATTGAGTTATGGGTTGTGAATTCTAAAACCTTATGACTTGAGCAGTGAACAAGTGAATTCATGTGATAGATTAGTCTGGGCAAAAGGGGATTGTGCTCCTGTTTGTCATGTTTGTTGTATTTCTTAATGAGCTCATGAAATAATTTTTTTTATTGGAGTACGCTGTTATGTAAATTTGAGAGATCTAAATGGATGGTGACAGCCCTCTGTGGGGACTGGCTGCCTCCCTGCAGGTGTCTGGAGAGGCACAGTGACCTTGTAGGGGGCAATGGTGAGCATCACCCTGATGCTGCTGCCTCAGCTGTGGTTTGGGTATGTCATTTCAGAGGACAATGCTCCTTGCTTTCTTGCTTTTTGTTTTGTCACTGTGAAGGCATGTGATAAAACAGTTAGTGAAGCTTTAATGGTTTTAGTTAAGGATATTACAAGTCAAGGGTATTATTACCCAAACAAAAATGATGGAGAATACTTTAGATAAATTTATTCTTTTATATTGTGCAAATCCTATAATGTTTGATTTGAGACATTCTAAGTAGTTATATAGCTCAGTGCTTTCACCTACAGCTTTAGGACTAACTGCACTAACCAACGTTCAAGTAACCAACCACTTAGTAAATATTCATGATGACACATAGTAAGTATTCATTATAAAAATGTTACTACTATAATTTAAATGGTTATTGATATCGCATGGCTATATGATAATCTTGCTCAATAATAATGCCATCATAAACTACAAGGAACATTCCAGAATTGCTTCTCCCTTGCTACTGAGTGAAATTGTTTAGTAAATTGCTGAGTACTGCACTGAAGTTAATTATCGATGATTAAACATATACACACACGTGTATATCTTATCAGAATGCATTATGAAACCATTTGAGGAAAACCTGTTAGCTTCCTGTGTGGCATGGTACGATGTTGCACAACTGGATGCATTACAGAAGACAGACTGCTTCTTCTGAAGGATGTGTTGCTGCTCCTGCTGAAGACACAAACTGACAGAACATTGATGATTTTTAACAGGGCTCCTCTTTAATGCTAGCATTTTAATTTAACTGAGTCACACACAATGTATTTCTTTAGGACAGAAAAAATGAAGAGGAACATATACCACATATAGAAAAAATTATGTATATAGACAGTTTATATTTCATGTATGCAAAAATATGCCTAAAGCTCCCTCAAACGTTTTATTCTTTATGTTTAACAGCCATTATTAATGGAGGAAAGCAACAGCGGTTCTTGGAATTGGGACAGATAACATTACAGTGAAGTGTGGTAGTGGTAAAATGTAAGACATGCCATGCCTATCAATAATGGTTTTTTAAGGCCTTAACTTCCTCTGATGCAGTGTGCCTTTGGTTCTGTTTTCTTGCAGAAATCCCATTTTATAAAATTAACTCTATCTTGAACAAAATCCACTGTTCATAAACACAGCAATCAGTTTTACAAGTTGCTTTTCCTAGGTCTTTATTCAGGTCTTACCCTATTCATTTAAGTAAAAAGTGGCTGTTGTGCCTGAGGAAAAAAATGGAGTCAAAAGTATGGAACTGTCCTAGACATATTCCACAATCTCATTGCTTATTTGCCTCTAGGAGATGTGTGTCACGGTGGCAAAAAGTGTTTTGGGAAGAGAATGGGATTGGGTGTTCTTACCACGTTCTGTGCAAACAGCAATGTGTGGCTCAGTCATTTCAGCAAAGGTGGGTGTGCTGGTTTTGGCTGGGATAGAGTTAATTCTCTAGAAAACAGATAGTACTAGCCTGTGTTTTGGATTTGTGCTGAAAAGAGTTGATAATACAGGGATGTTTTGGTTACTGCTGAGCAGGGCTTACAGCGTCAAGGTCTTTTCTGCTCCTCACACCACCCCACCATCAAGTAGGCTGGGGGTGCACAAGAAGTTGGGAGGGGACACAACTGGGACAGCTGACCCATGGATATTCCATACCATAGAACACCATGCCCAGCATATATGAAACTGGGAGGAGAAGGAAAGGGGGGAGATGTTTGGAGTGGTGGTGTTTGTTTTCCCAAGTAATGGTTATGTGTGGTGGAGCCCTGCTTTCCTAAAGGCTGAACACCTGCCTGCCCATGGGGAGTGGTGAATGCATTCCTCGGTTTGCTTTGCTTGCATGTGTGGCTTTTGCTTTACCTATTAAACTGCCTTAATCTCAACCCACATGTTTTCCCACTTTTACTTTTCCAGTTCTCCCCCTCATCCTACTGGGGCAGGGAGCAAGTGAGCAGCTGTGTGGTGCTTAGTTGTCAGCTGGGGTTGAAGCACAACAGTAGGGAAGAAAACTGATGTTGGATAAGATTGATTCCTCCTTTCTTAACTCAGCATTTCTGGGGTGTGATAGTTCTCCAAGTGCTCCTATCTGTCATATGTTAGTCTCATTGGGGCAGTAGCAGCCCAGGAGCTTGGGGTGGGGTGGGAGACCCTTACTCAGACCAGAGTGCCTCCTTGGGGCACAGGTGGGAGTGTAAGAGACCTGCCTTTGCTTTCCAAGCCAAAGGATTTGCCCCAAGGGATCTGGGTGTGCTGGAACAGGTGGTGGGGAACTGGCCTCTTAAGCTAGGGCAGCCTTGGCTGGAGTCTTATTTTCTTCTGAGCTTCTGTCCAAGCACCTGCTACCATTTTCAGTCTGTCTGAATTTCTTCCATTTTAGACTCCACTGTTTTGTTTAGAAGGTTTTTTTTCTTCTCACTGGTATGTAACCTTTTGTCTTCTGCATAAGCCTAGTGGAACAGGTGCAGTAGTGGTTTCAAGGAGAGGTTTACAAACATATTTCTTTTATATTCATTGTTCTTGGCATATGTGCAGGGCTTTAGGGCACATCTCTTTAGTTCTGTTTCTGGTTTTTTTTCTTGTTAAAAGAATATGAAGTTACATTTCATTGAAGAAAAACAAAACAAAACCACCACCCACGCCACTTATTACTGAATTCTTCATATTTTCTGCCATTGCCAAAATGTAAACTGGCAGTGTTGCAGCAGAGGAAATCTCTTATCTTTCTCTCTTTACAATCTGTGTGATGCCCACTGTGCTGTCAAATTCTGGTGAGAAGCATCATGAAACAAAATTAGGGGGTGCGATGAGGGGAGATCTGTTTGTTTCTTAGATCTTACATGATGGATGAGAACCAAGCGTTTGTGTTTGAACTTTTGATACCTTTCTTCACATTTTCTTCTCTGCTTAATGCAGCATCTTGTCAAAGCTACAGGGAACTCAGTCTGTAGTACCTGTCTTGAAAAGGCAACATTCCTTTCTGTAGAACTCTCTGCTTCAAGGTTTATCAGTTTTTGTACAATTGCATTATTAAGGTTGAGATGTCTTAGGCATTTAAGAAGGCAACTCCCACCACTCCACACACACACATTTCCATCCCACTAAATCCCCAGAAGCTTAATACATTGCTGTAAGTTCTCTTGGATTCTTGACCCCATTCACTTTTGATAAAGCAGATGAAACAAACATTTCCAAATAGCGTATTTCTCTGGTTTTGGTGATCTGCAACATGGAGGATGGCCACAGTTATATGGTGTCATATCATGTGACATAACTTTGAGATCAAGGGGAGAAAGAAAATTCAGCTGAGGGCAGTGTTGCTTCTGTCCATGAAAACATGTGGTAAAGGGGGATAGCTATCACTAACACATCAGGGGAAAAGGGAGTATTCCCTCTAGTACTTTATCTTCATATTGCTTTTTATCATTGTTATTCTTGGAAGGCTGTAAATGTACAATGCTTCTGCTCCCTGTAGCCTCAATGACTGAATCTGTTGACACAGACTCTGAATCTGTACTCTGAAACATAACAAGTAATCCAGAAACTTGGCGCATTCTCATTACCATAACTTTTCTCTACTGATACTCAAAACCGAAATGGACTCTTCCCTCCCCTGGGGCCGCGGGGGTGTCTGTGCGGGGGCGCCCGGAGCCCCCTGCCCCCCTCCTGCTCCCCCCTCGGGGCTGGCCGGGCTGTTTCTCACCCCGTTGCCCTCAGCCCTGGCTGCCGGGCACCGTTTTGCCCTTTCTCAGCCCGGCTTTCCCCGAGGCGCCCGCCCGTGGCTGCGGGGCTCGGCTGTGCCCTGCGCTGGGGCCGGTGGAGCCGCCTGGAACCGGCTGGAACTGGCTGGAACTGGCTGTGCTCAGCGCAGGGCAGCCCTGGCACCACCTCATGGGGGCCGCCTCCGCAGCCTTCACCACTTCTGCCAGAACCTGGGCACTAGTGAAAAATTTAAAAAATGAAATTAATGTAATCACAGTGAAATTTTTAGTAAGGACACTGAAAAAGCAGAAAATACTGGTTTTGAAAGGTTTTGGCCTGAAAGAGGCTTGGGCATGACAGCTGACTTCTCCGAGTTTGGGGAAGAAGGCCCCTGGACCATAAATAGTTTTAAAAGGTGTATCCTTCTTCTTTGTAGTTGTCTGTAGGGTAAAGATTAAGGAAAAGGATGGCTACGGCCCTGTGAGGCCATGCTCACCAGCAAACCGGTCCTCCAGCCTCTTCATGCTGAGGCAGGTCCCCTCGGTGGCGAGGCGAGGGCAGCTGCTGCCTGCCCTGCTCCCCCAGCGCGGGGCTGGGGCTGTACCTGAGCACGGCTGCCAGGAGAGCCTCCAGGTGCCTGCAAATGGATTGTCAGGCCTCCACACACAAATGGCATATGAACACTTTTTACAAGTTTAGGTAGTTCTTGGATGAAAGGAGGCTGAGGAACATGAACTTGGGAACCTGTTCTTCCTCTAGTGCTGTTTGTCATTTTTCTTCACAGTTTTGGTGATGACATGGAATTGTTGCTCATAAATTTTGCAGATGAAATGAACATATTATACGGTAAATAATAATGAACTATGAACAGTCTTAGAATTAGAATCTGATACCTGATTCCTGTATATTTAAAGACTATGCAGAAGAATAACTGACATAATTGTCTTGAGGTTGGTTTTGTGTTTCTTTTCCTCCCTTTCAATATCTGACACTGGGAAAATTATTCTGGCAGATTTGGAGGCCAAGATACTGAAAATCAAAAGATAGGTTGTTGTTTTCACTCTCATTTTTAATGTTAATGTGGAGCTGAATCTGACAGTGCTATCTGAAATCTGGCAGCATTAATTCACATAAAATTGTCATTGATACTGATTATAAAAGACAAAGTAGGATACGTATGTTTTCCCACTCCCTGAAGAAATAATAAAATATCTGAAAAATCTGGTTTTGAAGAGAACAAGAACTGTCTGTTAATTTTTGTCAAATTCTGTCCTGCTGTTTCAATCAGTTTTCCCCAAATGGAGGAAAATTTGAAATGCTTCCCTCTGATATAATATTAAAGGAAACATGATGTTTCTGTGTTGGCTCACTATTTTAAAAAAGTAACTTAAAAATATTGTACTTGATGCTTAAGTATTTCATTGCAGGTCCATCTAAATTGTGGACTTTTGGTATTGTTACTGTTCAATTGTTTTTCACATTGCTGAAACATCTCATTGGGTGGAACAGCCAAGAAAGCTCAGAAAACATTCTTCAGCTACATTACCACCACAGCAGGAACAGGATCTACATTTGCAAAACCACTGAAGAGCTTGTGGTGTCTTTGGATAGCTTCTGATTAGAAGTAATGGAAGTTCTCTGATGGACGACAATACTTGGGCTGTGTTTTATGCGTGGATATGTGAGATTCTTTCACACGCAAATTGATTCAGGCCTACAAAGTGCCATTATATTTTTGGGTGTTTTGCTTTTTTTGGAAGAGCACCCTTTTTTCTAGTTTACCCTGGAGTAGGAATTTAAGAAATAGAAGGGATGGGGTAGTAAAGGATATTCTTATTACTTAGAGAGCTAAGTTCTGTCTGCATTCATGCAGTAATATAGCACATACCACTTCTAAGATGGTTATTTTGTGCATCAGCTAAGTCAACTCCAAAAATCAAACACTACCTGTCCAGCACATAACATTTGAGTTCTTGAGTTACTGTCTGCCCTCAGAGTTGTCATTTGGTTTACCCTCCAATTTCAGGATATTTGGCTTGTAATAAAGTAAGTTGATTATGCTTCCCAAACAAAAGTATTAGTAAGTATGTGGGTGTAGGGGGGGAAGTAGCTGGTTTTGATTTTGAGGTTTTGTTGCTATTGTGAAGTGGTATGAATAATTAGTGTTTATATCTTTAGCCAGTTTTGGTATTGTGTTTACTAAATAGTCTGGACTGGTGGATTTTTTTCCA
This sequence comes from Falco rusticolus, assembly GCF_015220075.1. Classification (NCBI taxonomy): domain Eukaryota; kingdom Metazoa; phylum Chordata; class Aves; order Falconiformes; family Falconidae; genus Falco; species Falco rusticolus. Next base: position 88,932,812 of record NC_051189.1, read on the forward strand.
TATTCTGAAGTTTATAGGAGCTCTGGGCCATTAGCCCCTTTTGAAAACTTCTAGATAGATGCTATAGATAGGCTTATACACCTCATATTAGGAAACTCTTTTAAGGAAACGTTGGCTGTTGCACATAAAAACAGTTGAATCCTGTTATGCATAGTATTGATTTCTTCCACAGATTGCTCCTTTTTGGGGAGAGCTGTCTGAAATCGCAAAGCAGGCTCAAAGGTCTTGCAAGGTTGTGTAAGCCAAGCTTATATTTGTTTATGCATTTATAAATTTAAAGATTTAAAAGTAAAAGTCAGAATTATTATCAGGCTTGCATGGTACAGTATCTGATTTGGGTTTTTTCCAACGGACCTAGACTTCTTTTTCTAAGCTGTTGCAAATATTTGGGAGCACATGGAATTAAAAGGCTTGAGAGGAGTTCTATCAGATCCCAGATAGTTGTTACTTTTAAGTATGTTTTCTTTGTGTAAATCGGAAGAGCAGACTACTCACTTTTCTCACCTTTTCATTAAAATACCTATGGAAGCTGCCATTCTTTGAAGAGCAAAGCTTGCTTGCCAAACTAATGCCTGGCAAATGGAATACACCATAGTGAAAATTAAATCAGCCTTTGTACTGCTAGCTATCTTAGTACAGTACGTGGTGTTCAGTGAGGCTGGGAGTTTCATTTGCAGGAGAAGTCAGCATGCAGCAGGGAAAGGTGTGAATTTATAGCATGTTAATTACTTCTATTTCCTTATGCAAATAGTCCTTCAAATATTCCACATGGGGTAACTTTCAAAATGCAGCAACCAGCCTCTCATGGCGATACTTGGAGCCCACACAGGGAACGTAGCATTAATTTATAGCCTAGCTAAGTGCTCACTTAATTTTCTCCTGTAGACCAGCCAAAGGATAATGTTGTGGTGGGTGCATTAATTATCTGTAGGGGTTTATAGTCTTTAACCTTGACATGATGTGGCAAATACACTCAACTCACCTATGAGATACTCTTATGAGAAGTTAACAAGGTTGCTTGCTTATGTTTAGGTTTACCAGAGTCTGTGCTGTCATTCTTAGCCACAGGACCAACAGAAAACATATTGTCTTAAAGATAAATGCACCTTTAAAGGCATTTGGGAGAATTATTACTTTTAACATGATTTAATGCTTCCTTCACACATTTGGCTGTTAATTTTCATGGGTTTAATATGGAAAGATCCTTTTATTGCTTCATTAATTTTTATTTCTCTTCAGTTGATGGAGGTGTGGCTTTGAGCAAGGAGAGATTTTTAGTCCTGCTTATTTTCTTTTAAACTCCAGTTAGAGAGAAAAAACCTGAATTTTCCTGAAAAGTTATTTGCACATATATCATTACAAAGTGACCATCATATAGTTTTAGTAGGATCTTCTATAATATTGTAAACAGATGTGTGCAGGCTGTCTGTTCCAGCCAAACAGTATGACATAGCTTTTGTCGCGGGGACAGGACAATTCACTGTGGTCAACACGTTGATGTCTACAAGCTTTGGTTTAATTTGGAATGCGAAGGTAGGAAAGGACTCCAAAAATACAAGCTTATTCCAGAAATGTAACAAATTTCTTTCATTGTTTCAGGCTGATAAATATTTGAAAACAAAGATAAAACTTTAAACTGCAGTGCAGCACGAAATATTAAGAAGCACTCTTATAATAATATGAGCTTCATCCACGTTAGAAATTATATGTCTGTGGGGTTCATCTCCCCTCTCCAGAGTTATCTGAATTAAGTGTCCTTTAAATTACAACCTATAGATTCCCCTTCCACCTAATGGTGAAGCTAAGCATGCTGCTAAACACTCGGCAAATATCTTTACTTTAAGTGGTCTTTCTAACTGCTCGGAGATCTAAAGTTTGAAGTACATGTCAAACTTGTAAGTGGCAAAGGACAGGTGAATTAAATTCAAAGCCATAGGTCATGGTATTGAAATCCTGTTTTGGTATGGGACCCTTCAGCAGCAGCCTTCATCAAGGGTGAACAAGCCTTCTAAAGCATGGTGAAGAGGACAGCCGTATTAATTTCTCAAAATCACCGCTACAAGTTGGTTAGGGAGCCAACTAGGGAAGGTGCCTTGCTAGACCTTTTATGTGTGAACAGAGAAGGACTTGTGGGTGATCACATCTTGGGCATAGCAACCACAAAATGATAGTTTTTGATTCTTGGAGAAGGAAGGAGGGTGGTCAGCAGAACTGCTTCCTTGGACTTCTGGAAGGAAAGGAGGTTGTACCAAGGTGAGTGATGGTCTCTTCTCCCAAGTAACAAGCAATAGGACAAGAGGAGATGGCCTCAAGTTATGCCAGGGGATATTTAGATTGAATATTAGGAAAAAATTCTTCACTGAAGGAAAGGGTTGTTGGGCATTGGAACAGGCTGTCCAGGGAAATGATGAAGTCACTGTTCCTGGAGGTATTTAAAAGACATGTAGGTGGTGCTTAGGGACATGGTTTAATGGTAGACTTGGCAGTGCTAGGTTAATGGTTGGACTTGATGATCTCAAAGTTATTTTCCAATCTAAATGATTTGGTGATTTTAAGTGTTGTAAGGAATGCTATGCTAATGGGAGTGCTTTGGAAAGACACAGACCACAATGAACATGTAGACATGCAACAAGAGTTAAAATCATCTTTTGTCCACAGTCAAAATCAATATTTCAGGGGTTAAGAGAAAATAATACTTTGTTTCCCATTGATTTTTTTAATTGTTGTTTGCTTCTGCATCAACGTTTTACTGAATAGATGGGATGCGTTTCCTTCATTATAAAAGTCAACATGTTGACCAAAAGGCTCTTTTTGTATTATTTTTGCCCTTTTCATGCTAGAAATGTTTCGGAGAGGGAAAGAGGGGGGAACTGGAGGCAGCAGTATACGGTCTATTTCATTGCTGGTCCAGATCTGTAAACAGAGGAGGCACCTATCAACCACCTAGCGTATGAATGCTCTTGGTGACTTTTGTAGTACAAACATATCACTCACGTTAATTGACTTACTGCTGACTGGCACCTTATGACTGTGACAGGCATGGAAACTTGCAGGTTCTCAGATGAATCTGGCCTCTTGAATATTGATGTGTTCTAAAACCTATATTGCCATTTCTTCCTACCTTCCATATAAGATCATTACACACTTAAATTTGTGTAGCTTTGTTTTCAAACATCTCCAGCCCTTAAATCTTAAAACACAACTTGTTTTATGTCCTTTTCCTTGAGAGTGTGCTGCCAGTTTTCCTGTTCCAAATGGTTATGTATAGATATGGAATCTTAGTTTTATTTAGAATACAGTAGCCACTTCTTTGAGTTAGATGAACAAAATTATGTCTTGTATGAAATATTGTACACTGCATAAAAAGGCTGATGTTGTAAATATAGAATATTAAATGTGCACACTTGCTTTTTTCATACTTTAAGCACAAACAACAATGACAACAACTGTTGTGGCAGGTAAAGTTGATGTTAAAAAACCAAACACAACGAAGTATAGTTGTCTGATCCTTCTGCCTAGAAGAAAATCAGTAGTGTTGTATTATAATCTACAGTAAGATCAAAGTATACTAAAATTCTCACTTTTATGATTTATAATTCATGAAAACAAGTTGTATGTGTAAAAAAAAAATCCAGAAATTGTTTAAGATAGGAAGTAAGGTTAAGTTAAAAAATCCATGAAACACTACTTAAACAGTAGTTAAAGAACCAGAGTTTTGTTAATCACTAAATGGGAAATAACAGTTATCAGTTAAAAAGCAAAACCAAACAAATGGACACACATCACTGGCAACCTAAGATGGCTAGCTTCTTTATAGACTGTGTTATTTTAATTAAGAATCAATGCTTATTGCAGAAATGGCATTATTTCATAGCAGTTTCTTACTCTCATGAAGCTGTTGCTTGTATACTCTGGATTGGTATATTGTGCACAGCACAAAGTTCTCGGGTCAGTATAACCTATAATTTTCTATCATGATGTTTATGTAATGTATAGTGAATATTTATCATTGCTATGACCACCTCTCTAAATGTGTTGATATTCAACAGGGAACATTAGGCTTTGAGACTCTTATCAACAGATTCTTTGAACTTGCTGAGTAGCTTTACAATGAACTGAGCTCAAGAGAAAACTCTAAGCTTGTATTTGATGATAAGGTAAGTATGGATGAATGGCATATCTTTCTGATCTCTGCTTTCTACATATTGTCTTATATTTCTTACATACTCAGTCTTCTTTGCTAATGTAACATTCTACTTTGTTTTTCCTTTGTTTAATCGAAGCAGGCATTTTCTAGATAAGCATTCTAGTGTACTGTTGAGAGTCCTTATGGTAACATGTATTTCTTGAAGAAACAGTATCTTCAATCCTTCTTCCTCTTATTCAGCAAACACTGGTAGTATTACAACTAAAGGTAGCAAATCAGATTAGAAATATTTTTAGTCGTCAGCTGGGAGAAGATAATTAACTGGGGACAAGTAAGGTGTTGAATCCTGCAAGATGTGAACTACAACCTATCACAGTGTTCTGTCAAAGCAGTAAAAAATCAAATAATTTTATAGTGTTTTACTTATTTGAAAAGGTTTCAGTGGGAGAGTAGAAAGGTGCAAGGACTGTTAGGTTGATTAGACTTTTTTTCATGTCAACATAGCTTGAAAAGGTAAAACAAATTCTTTTATGATTTGACTTTTATTGTTTCACTACTTAAATAGCAATATATGCTTAAAATGTAGAAGTTGGGATTGCCGAAATGAAACACTATCCTAGTAATTTTTGCCAGTATTTTTATTCTAGGTAAAACTTAGAAACCTGGTTTTGTTGCTGTTCTGAACAAATTTTTTTTTAAAATGGAAGCATTTTAAAATAACAGTATTGCATGCATAATGAAGATTCACTGTTTCCTGTGTGTCATTGTGTTCTGAGGTCCACATTATGACAGAACAGCTCAACAGTTTAACGCTAAACATCTGCTTTAATGTTCTGCTTTATAAGGGCCAGAGTACTCAGCATTTTCCAGGGAAAAGTTCTCATAGATGTAGATTTCTTCAGAAAGCAAGCACAATGAGGAGGGTAACAAGTAAGAGGAGGGTAACAAGTAGTACTGTCTTGCAGTAATTGTCAGCCTTAATCAGAACAATTGTTATCTAGATAAAGGGTAGAATTCCTGAAAATTGCAACTTAGATTACAGATCATGCATGTACTGCTGATTGTGTGTCACGTCCTCTGACTTCAGACCAGTAGCAGGAGAGGTTTCTGTTGTGATTTGGGGTTTCCTAAGCTAAGAAATAATTTTTATTTTTATTTTTATTTTTAAGCCTGAACTCACCAGTGTGTGCTTCTGGTACATCCCACTGAGTGGACTAGAACAGAATAAATTACTTTATCAGGTAATATTTCTAACGTTCAGTCAGTCTGGAGGTTACTAAAGCACTGAGCAATAATTCACTATAGTCTAATGTATTTTTTTTTTTGCTTGACTGTAAACAGGATTCAAAAGTCATTGTTCAACTGATATGCAAAGAACAGTGTCAGAAGTAGAGCTGGACAAAGCCAAAGACAAATGAAATAAACCCTCACACATCTGTAGTACAAATAAAATAATAAAAAATTTTTGGAAGTGTTTGTGATAGTGGAGATGTTTGAAGTAATCTCACAGAAGTAATGAAATTCTGAACGTATGTTATACCAACATTAACAAAATTGTAGTGTGTTAATACAACTAAAGTCCACTCTGACTTTGTCCTGTGTTGCAGACTGAATGACCCAGCCCTGCTCAGGCTCTACCACTATTGTTATTCCCAGGGTGGTCATAATAGTGCCTGAATGAGTGTTCCCCTCTGAGTGGGCTGCAAGTGAGGTACTAAGGACAATTTATGATTACTGATCACTTTTTATGGTGTTTTGGTGGAGTTGGGACAAGAGTTGAAGGAATTACATTCATAGGATCATTCATGAAGGAAGCATTCATGGGATCAGCAGAAGGCTACAAGACCAGACAGAGAAGCAGGGGAGAAAGGGTTCTACTGGAGCAGGTGATCCCTTACTGCAGTGGGTTAGGATAGCATGCCCATGTCTGTATTGCCTTCCTTGTTTGTTTAGCCATTGTGAAAATTTCTTGGGGTTTGGAACTGTCTGATGAGGAAACAAACAATAATCTGACTAGTTGTACAGCTGTAATATTGAAGCATGGTTACTGAAAGCATTAGTCACATCAAATACTCATCAGATAATCCCCAGAATGAAACACTTGTATTAATCCTATATCAAATTATTTCAAATCCAGGGATTTACTGTCTTTCCTTGTTTTGAATTTACCACCCCCCATTTCTTCAGACAGAATTCTTTCTGGCTTCAGTAAAGGCCACATGACACTTGAAACTATGCAGTCAAAATAATGCATAGCTCTCCTCCTCCTGACATCCTTTCTTCTGTTAGGCACACCCCTGTGAAACATTTTGCATTTTGATCATGCAAGGTTATATAGCAAAACCAGGTACAGAGCAGAGGGAGAAAGCAGTTTTGCCCACCCCGCCCCCCTTTTTTTTTCAGGAAGGCTGTTAACCACACTCATTCCCACCTTATATGCAGATTGTTTCCAAGGTCAAAGCACAGATGACAGAAGGGATGACAAAGATTAGCTACCAGCCACAAGGTGACAAAGCAATTTTTTTCAGAATGGTTTTCTCCACCCCTGCTACCAGGAAACCAGATGTTGACTTCTTCCTTGAAGAAACTGAAAGACCTGGCAAAGATTTGTGGTAGTTAATCTCAACTTTATGAGGTACCTAAATACATCAGAAGTTTCCTACTTTGTGTTAGCTGAACATAGTACTAATCATTCTAAGGCTGGGAATAAGCTGTCATCATTGGTAAACACTAGAAACACAGAAGTTTTCACAGCACTCAGCTTGTAAATTAGTTTTTTCCCTATTTCACAAAGCCTGAAATTCATTGTATGATGCTTCCTCAACTGAATGGGGGGTTCACTGTTCTGGGCGGGTGTCTGAATAAACTTTAATTCTTGTGAATTGGTGTGAATCCTATCTTCCTTTTGGGGCTGGTATTTACTCTCTTGTTTGATCTGGGTCTAGTAGCGGGAACTGAGTGCTATAAAAATAGCATTCCCTCTTTCATCAGCAAACTGAATAGAATAGAAAGTCATAGCTTGGGACCCTGGATTGTAGCTCTCTTCCTTACAGTCAAGATGAAATTTTGAAGCTGTGTTTGGCCATCTGATTGTTTTAGAGTGCTCTTGGTTGCTTTCTGCTGCACTGTATTGCATCTTTGTAAGAAATACTGTTGCATCTCTTTGTTTGAATACTTCAGTTCTGCTTTGTTTTGTGATGTTCTTAGTCTGTGTTTTGCTCTAATTGTCTGCAATATTGACTGAGTTTTGTAACTTGTATGTCTGTGTTGCAGTGTAAGAAAGCTTAAGATCCTTCCATGATTATTCAGATGACGGGTTTTTTCCCAGTTGGTTCCTGCTTTATCTAGTGTGCAGATGAGCAAAAGTCTGTTAATTTAAAGTTACAAAGGAAGGGACTCACTGTGCAGGAACTACCATTTTCTTTGTGTAGCACTAGAACTGTCTCAAAGCTTCATGTTGAGTTTCGTGTCCACTTTTGGATATTTCCTTTCAATAAAGGTGCGGGTAACCTGGAGGCAAATCAGTAAAGGCCTGAGAATAGTTAGAAATCTTGAACATATGATATACTGGAAAACACTGAAATAATTTGAGTTCTTCATGAAAAAGAAAACTGGAAAGACGCACCATGATGATCTTGAAAGAAGTTTAAAAAATGGAGTATATTCCCTTCATATTCATAGTGAGCAGGACAAAAAATAATAGGCTCATACTTCAGTCAAGGACGTTTTGGTTCCAAAATTAAGAAGCAGCTTCCTGACAGCAGGCACAATTGAGTACTAGAACAGATTAGTTTATAAAGAAACAGAATGGTCATTTCTCATTTAAGGCTTTTAAAACCAGGTTATATAATATCTTCCAGTAATTGTGTAGCTATACTTGAACTTGCCCAGTGGTGAGGAAGCAGATTAAATGTCACCTTAAGGTTCTTCTAGCCTTATGTTGCATATGCACGTACCAATATCAAGCAAGGAAAAGAAAGGAGTAACCAGGTTGCTGGAATTGGAGGGAAGTTTTCCTGACTGGACCACAGTCACCAAAACAGGTCTGGATCTCTGACTGTGTCATAACGCACACACAAGTCAGAGCACAGAGTTGGTGAAGCCTAGAAGTGACTTGGAAATTATATGTAAAAATTAAATTGCCCCATCCAGTGTACATATAAAGTGGTGTGTGATTAGATCAGCTCAGATCAGTGTGTATATTCTTTAGCAGTTACCGGAAGAACTGCTATAAAACATGCTGCAGAAGGATATATTGCAGTCTTTCAATATGCAGACTTAGTGACTTTAAATGGTTGTTCCCCTTTCTAATTTTTATTAATTTTTTGACACTGGAAGCAAACTGAGTCCAATTCATGTTACAAGGCAATAGGATTGAATAAGATAATTGCTAAATGGATTTTTTTCCCCCTCCTATTTAAGTATTTTCCCATTGTAATGGTTTAATATCTGTAGGGTTTGTAGAACACCTACGTAATTTTGCATTATACTAAATCACTCTCTTTTCTCTGAGCCTTGAGCATTTAATGTACACATAGACAAAAGGGAATCTAATAAATGATGAAGCACATCAGAAAAATCACATCTGTATCTGAAATGTTTGTGTATCTCAGTTTCACACTTTATTTAATTAAAAAATGTAAAAACGATGGATTGCAATGACAAGAGTTTTTGTGGTATGTGTTACGTGCTGCAACCTTGTTATGGCAAAATAGAAAACAAAGTAGAAAAATTGTCCATGTGAGTGCCAAAAGAGACTAATGCAAGTGGTGATGATTAGCTCCTTGTTTTGCCTGCGCCATTGAAAAAGAAGAGATTAAGCCTTTTCTGAGAAATTCAGAATCTGTAGCAGCTGGGAGAGATGCTTTGACTCCTTTTTTAGCTCAAAGACCATCACGAGGAATGGGATTTCTGAATGATTCCTTTCTCTTGACTGGAGGAAACTTTCAGCTCCATCTCTGTCCCTGTCACTTTTTCACTACTCACTGGTAGGGAGACCCCAATATGTTGTTGTGACTGACACCTCATGAATCAGGCAATTCCAAAGATTGTTATGTTTCATTTTGCTAAACCTTATGGACATGAATTTTTAAAGAAGCCATATGCACTAGTGCTATACGTGTGATACATGTTCATTAATTGCCAGACAGCTATTGGCAGTTAAACAGACAATTGAAGGTAGCCTCGTGATCACAGGCCCTGGTTCTCATGGGAAATTTTAAGCACCCTGATACTTGCTGGAAAGACAACACAGCTAGGCACACACAGTCCAGGAGGTTCTTGTAGTGCATTGGTGATAACATTTTGATGCACGTGGTGGAGGAGACCCTGTACTCACAAATAAAGAAGGACTAGTTGGGAGTTTGAAGGTTGGGGGCAGTCTTGGCTACAGTGAGCATGAAATGGTGTTCAGGATCCTGTGTTAAGGAAGCAGGGCAATAAGTAGGACTGCAACCCTGGACTTCAGGGGAGCTAGCTTTGGCCTCTTCAAGGACCTACTTGGAGGAATCCCATGGGTTAGGGATCTAGAAGGTAGGGGAGTCCAAGAGAGCTGGCTAATATTCAAGCATTGCTTCCTCCACGCTCAAGATAGGTGCATCCCTGTGAGTAAGAAATCAAGCACAGGGGGCAGGACTCCTGCATGGATGAGCAAGGCAAACTCAGAAGAAAGTTTACAGGATGTGGAAAAAGGGCCAGGCTGTTTGGAAGGAGTGTAGGAATGTTGTCAGGTCATGCAGGGATGTGACGAGGTGGGCTAAGATCTGTTTGGAATTAAATCTGGCAAGGGATGTCAAGGACAACAAGGGCTTCTTCATGTACATCAACAGGAAAAGGATGACTAGGGAAAATGTGGGCCTGTTGCTGAATGAGGTGGATGCCCTGGTGACAAAGGACACAGAGAAGGTGGAGTTACTGAATGCCTTCTTTGCTTCAGTCTTCACTGCCAAGGCCAGCCCTCCAGTTTCCCAGCCCCTGGAGGCAAGAAAAGTCTGGAGAAAAGACAACTTGTTCTTGGTCAAGGAGGATCATGTTAGAGATCACTTAAGCAAACTTGATGCCTGTAAATCCATGGGCCCCAGAGGGATGCACCCCCGAGTGCTGAGGGAGCTGGCAGATAATGCTATACCACTCTCCATCATCTTTGAAAGATCATGGAGGACAGGAGAGGAAAGCCAGTGTCACACCATTCTTCAAAAAGGGTAAGAAGGAGGACCCAGGAAACTACAGGCCAGTCAGCCTCACCTCATCACTGGAAAAGTGATGGAACAGCTCATCCTGGAGGTCATCTCTAGGCATGTGGAAGGAAAGGCAGCTATCGGGAGTAGTCAACATGGATTCACCAAGGGGGAATCATGCCTGACCAACACGATAGCCTTCTATGATGGAATGACTGGCTGGATAGATGGGGGGGCAGAGCAGGGGATGTTGTCTACCTTGCCCTCAGCAAGACTTTTGACACTGTCTCCCATAACATCCTCATAGGTAAGCTCAGGCAGTGTGGGTTAGATGAGTGGACAGTAGGTGGACCAAGAACTGGCTGAATGGCAGAGCTCAGAGGGCTGTGATCAGCAGCACAGAGCCAGACTGGAGGCCTGTAGCTCACGGTGTTCCCCAGGGGTTAGTGCTGGGTCCGATCTTGTTCAACTTATTCATCAATGACCTGCATGAAGGAACAGAGTGTACCCTCAGCAAGCTTGCTAATGATACTGAAAGGAGTGGCTGATAACACCAGGAGTTGGCGCTGTCATTCAGGACGATCTGGACAAGCTGGAGAGCTGGGCAAAGAAGAACCTCATGAAATTCATCCAAGGCAAGTGTAAGATCCTGCATCTGGGGAGGAATAACTCCACTCACCAGCACAGGCTGGAGGCTGACCTGCTGGGAGGCAGCTCTGCAGAGAAGGACCTGGGAGTCCTGGAGGACAACAAGTTGCCCATGAGCCAGTAGTGTGCCCTGGTGGCCAAGAGGGCCAATGGGATCCTGGGGTGTATTAGGAGGAACATGGCCAGCAGGTTGAGGGAGGTGATCCTCCCCTTCTACTTGGCCCTGCTGAGGCCGCATCTGGAGTGCTGGGTCCAGTGCTGGGCTCCCCAGTTCAGGGGAGACTGGGAACTACCGGAGAGGGGCCAGCGGAGTCTGCGAAGATGATGAAGGGGCTGGGGCATCTCCCTGGTGAGGAAACGCTGGGAGAGCTGGGCCTATTCAGCCTGGAGAAGAGAAGACTCTAAGGGGATCTTATCAATGTCTACAAATATTTTAAGGGCAAATATCAAGAGGATGGGGCCGGGCTCTTTACAGTGGTGCCCAGCAACAGGACAAGGGGCAACAGCCACAAACTGCAAAATAGGAACTTCCACCTCAATCTGAGGAAGAACTTTTTTACTTTGAGAGTGACAAAGCAGTAGAACAGGCTGCCCAGAGAGGTTGTGGAGTCTCCTTCGCTGCAGACATTCAAAACTCACCTGGACACAATTTTGTGCAACCTGCTCTGGGTGAACCTGCTTTAGCAGGGGGTTAGACTAGGTGATCTTCAGAGGTCCCTTCCAACCCTGACCATTCTGTGATTCTGCTTCTCTCACTTGGTAAAACTGTATTCTGTTCTGTTTCAGGATCAAAAAGCTGAAGAAGCAAGGACATGATGGTGTTTTAAAAAGATGACTAACCAAATGTCAAATGAATATCCAAAGAAGAGAAACATCAGAGTAAGCATATTGAAATTTGTGTCTCTGCTTAGTGTCATCTAAGGTGGCTTTGAGTTAGGACTAGAAAACCAGCAATAAACTAGATTTCATATTGTTTTTTATTATGCTTTTGTTCTGAAATGCATGTCAATAGGCTCTGTGGTGACCAGTTGGTGACTGAATTGCTCACAGAAAATTTGAAAAATACAATTATGCATTCTACAGAGCCTGCAAAAAATTAATTATTATCCAGAGAAGTACTGTCCTCCGCTTCCATGAGTCCTACAGAGATCTGAAACTTGAGTAGGTCACTCTGAGGAGGACATGGCATGAGAGGGTTAGGAAGGCAAGGTTATTCTTACCCTAAAGTTACAGCAAAATCTAAAGCAGGCATGACATAATGGTCAGTGTCAATTTCCTTTCTGTCTCTTCAAGCCTCCCTCCTGCTCAAGAATGAGGACCATGAACATATTTCAAGAAAACGGATTTACAGGGCTATTCATGTTCCCTCTCATAGCTGGACCTCTGTTGTCAGAATTGGTTCAAGGCTTCTCAGCAGTAATGGAAAAATCAAGCTTTGCTGATCCAAGACTGAAAGCAAAATACTGGAGGTTTTGGGGAATGAGGGAGTCCTTTTCCTCTCTCTTAGTTTTCACCAGGGCAAAATTCGTTATGGTAACAGGAATAGTAGCAGCTACAGAAAAGGAAAGAGGAACAAGGAAAGTGCTGCTAAATTTAGTAGTCCAGAGTAGAGCCATATGCAGCTGATCCACAGCTGTAATATCATTCTCGGTTCTCCAATTACTTTCCAGACTAACTGTGACACCAGTGCTTTGCTACCCTTGAGAACCCAGCCTCCTTTAGGTGCACTCTTTGTTCATTCCTGGTGTCTCTTCAAAGTATCTTCTGCAAAACTTACAAATGTTAGCAGTTTTTTGCACAATACAAAGACAATTGTCTGCCAGGAAAACTCTATCCTCTCTCTCTTGCAATATTTCTGCTCAAGTTCACACTTTAGTACTGCAGGCCCAGCTGAGGAGAACATAACAGCAGCGGTGTTGGGCAGTTTGTGTATCTCCAATATTGCCCCATTGAAGAGTTGCAAAGAATTGCCATTTCCCATGACATTTGGCAGAAAGGTATTGGAGTGTAGCTCTCTTTACTGTAGAATTATAAGGCTGTTGGATTGTTTCAGTAAGTCTTCCTGTAAATATTAAAGTTACTAGAGCTGCCATTGTTTCTTTTTGAACTGTTACCTGCCATCCTTGTAAGTAGTGGTGCATGCATGATATGCAGCATGCAGACACAGTTTGTTTAAATTACAAAATTTGTGTTGTAAGCAGAAAACAGTAGAACTGAATCATAGAAATTAACACTAACACGATTGTAATCTGGAATAACCTACTTCATCCTTTGAGTACTGTTGTAACTATACTCTTCAAATAAGGTTTCCAGGCTCATTTTAATTTATTCCATCAATACAGTTTCAACTGCATCCTTTGGAACATGATACCAGCACGATATGGTTCTCACCCCTTAGATGCTTTCCCTCCTGATCTTATTCCTGTGATTGGTACAACTCCTAGTACTAGCCCTACCTTTTTTTTACTAACGTAGTTACTTTGCTTCAACAGCAAAAGAGCAAATTCAATTTATTGAAATAGACATAGAAAACAAACCATGTGTTTTAACAGCTAATTTAATTTAGATTCTTAATAGGAGATACCTGAAAGATCAAGGGGACAGATAACCCAGGGCCTGGAAAAAAACATCACATTTCTTACAGGCCTGCAAAGAGTAAATAATTTTTAAACTGGTTTTCAAGAAAAGGTTTGGGGATTTTTTTCTGCACTGTTAAGTGGGTGATTCTCTTGACTTGGATAGATTTCCCAGAAAAATGCTGTTTCTTGTTAAAAAGGCAAAGGGTATTTAAGGGGTGATTTCAATTTCTATAGGACCACTTGCTGGTTAATATGTGCATTTAGAATACAAAGGAAAATACTGATTGTATGATGCAAGTTAGACAGTGATGAAAGACCAGTGGGGTTCTTTTAAAACTGCTGACTTTTGTAAAAATGTGTAATGATTTGTGAAAGTTGTGTCAAGGGGTAATATTAAGCAAAGTCTTTCTATCAGACTTTCACCTGTCATTCTTAGGCACCAGTGAAAACCTTGTTTAGTATCTTGCTTTCAATCTGAAAAAGCATTTTCCACCTGTTCTTTTAAGGATGTTGACATAAAAGGTTCTGGTCCTGCTCTGAAGCCCACCAGGCTATGCCTCTCTCTCACACTGAAGTTGTTCAAACAGCAAAAGGGAAAGAAGGGAGGCTTTACAGCCTTACAGCAATTTTAAATACAGCTTGCATGGAGAGTTGTATGGACTTTAAATGTTACTTGTACTGTGACCCAGCTTCATCTCTGTCAGGGTGCTACGAGCTCCCCCTCTCCTTTCAGCAGTTTGCATCTGCCCTCAGCACTACTGTTTTCATCCCTGTCTGTCTCCATTTTCTGTCCTTTCTCTCCCATCTTTTCCATGTGTCCATGCTTCAGTTAAACCACAGCACCCCGCTCTTTACCCTCAATGAAGGCAGACCCAGGCTGCCCTGTAAGGTGCCTGGGTGCAGAAAGATCCTCTTATTTCTCTTCCAGCTTTGGCAAGGTGATCTTCTGTCAGGCACCCTCATTAACCAGGAGAAAGTTGTCATACTGAAGAGGTGTTTGTTTTATTGTGCAAAGTGCAGTAACACAAAAGAGATGTACTAGGAGCCACCCCAAAACCCAGCAGCTAATGACAAAGCTGCATGTGCAGGACAGGGGAGACCACTCCTGAAGCAGTAGCATTAGGGGCTTGAACTTCATCTGATTCTCTAGTGTATCCATGCTCTTACTCATGTACCATAGGTTTTAGACTATTAACACTCCTGCAGTAGCTCTGCATAGCATAGGTCTTTCTCCAGACCTGAGAAATATTTTATTTGTTAAAATTCCTGAGAGGAAATCTAGTTCATTAGAATAACCCCTGACCAACTCAGCTCAGGTCTGCAAAACATTTAAATCTAGCCGGATAAAGAGCTAGTACCAGCCAGAAAGCAACTGGACTTCCTAGGAGGGAAATCTCCTGCAAGAGTCAGTCTGCTCAGGGAGACATTGCTGCTATTTATTCTCATGGTTATAACAGCACCCAGTAAATCCAACAGGAATTGCAGTTGCATTGGCCAGAACAGCTAGTAGTTGAAATAACTAAAGTAAAAAGCGATAGGAGAAATAGGGATGCAAAAAACCAAAGTAATAGAGGTAAGTCAGGCCATTGGTCAGAAGAAAACAGACTTTAAGCAGAGAAATTATTTTGGTAGTTACATAACTGACTAGTCCAGAGACCAGGTAGAAGAATAACCCTCTTCTGACCACAGCCAAATTCTTCACAATCCCGTTGGTGTGACCCAGTTACTTTGGCTCTTTAATAATCTGATTGATAACCATCTGATCAGGGCTGTTGGCACAAGGCTGCAGTGCACATGAGTGTGTTGTGCTGTGTGCAGACCGCTGATCTAGGCAGAGAAAAAAAGGTGCCACTGAAGACTGATGTCAGGCTTTAGTACAATAGTACAATCATATTCCACTGCACCCATTCATGATTCCTCAGAAATATGTGAGAAGTGGGGCTACATGCCTTACATGCATAAATAAGCTCAGCATTTGCTTCCATGCAATTTACAAAGATCATTGGAACTGCTGGCAAAGAGTAAAGTTTTGCCTGGGAATGCTGGTATGAAGGGAGGTATAAAGTGTATGTGAGTTTCTTTATTAAAAAAAAAAATGTGAGGAAAGAAAATGTACTAAGAATGTCTGTAAATACCATAAATATTTTTAGATAGTTAATTTCTAGTTTAAAAGAAACATTTCTTATTCAAAAACCATTAGTCAGTGTTTTTACCCTTTGGTTAGTCACTGCACATCAGGCTGACTGCTAGCTTTCAGCCTCTCCTGATTCGCAACAAACTGAAATAATCAGGTTTTTTTCTGCTTCCAGCCACCTTTACTTTTGTTTTGGTTTGGTTTGGTTTTTTAACTGATATTTTTTTTCTTTTGGAGTTTAATGCTTATTTGTATTTGGTCCTTGAAAAGCTTTATCCCTCCCCATATTCTCAAGGCTGAGACTCTTACGAACAATTTTAGTCTGCAGTGTTTGGTACCCTGGAATATGCAAAACAAGATTAGCCTTTCAAAAAACTACCCAGTGAATCCTGTCATCGTCATAGTGGATTTTATTATGGTATATCATTAAGATGTGAGAAAAGCTGGCAAACCATTACATTATTACTTGAATTAGCATCCAAGTAGATTTCATTTGCTCCTAAATGCCAATTGTAAAACAAAAAGTCCACTCCTCCTTCTTTGCCTGTAACTAGGCTGTGAATCTCAGCAGGGTAGGACTAAGGAAGGGCCTGTTCAAAGGAATCATACATGCTGTTAAAAACGTGTGAAAGGTTTTGTCTACCCACTGGGAGTCTTAACATAATTATCCTATTTGGGCATTTATAAGAAATGTTACAATGCTGCTTTTGAGCAAACTAATTCAGCTCTTTTGTAATTCAGTGCATCAAATGCAAAATGGTTTAGGTTTTTTTCCCCAAAAAGCCTGCATTTTCAGTAATACTGTAAATTTACAATATTATTTTCTCCTCAGTTAAATTATTCCAACAATAAAATTCTGCATATCTGACTTAAAATACACATTTCAATTTAAAAAGAATAATTGGAATTAAGTACATGCTATGACTGACATGAATAGAGACTTTTGTGCTCAAACACCAGAAGCGGTCATAAAACTAGATTTCAGCTCAGATTTCGAAAGTAAGTCTTGCCTTTGGGTACTTCCACTTTTGGAGGTGTTGGAAGCTTGGAGGCTTTTCTTGTAGTGCGGTGTAGGAATCTTAATTGCTGAAGTAATTCTGAAAATCCCACCTCTAGTCACCAGTCAAAAAGCAAGCAAGGAAACAAGCAAGCAAGCAAAAAACTACCTTAAAGAAATAGTAAGCATTACTTGGAATTTTAATCTAGGAAATACAATTCTCACTGGTATTGCAGAAGTATTTAAGGAACAATTTCCAGTGAGTGGTTTAATTTTGCTGGCTTGTTCATCAATAACAGAGTTCAGTGCTTTCACACTGTATCTTACCATCTGATAGTAATTAAACTGCTTTACATAGCAGTCTCTAAGATGTTACGATACTACTCTCAGAGGCTGAAACAAGGCAGTTCTGGAATAAAATTTTAACTCTGACATAAAGCATTAATGGAGGCAGAGAGCTTTTCTCTTGTGTTTCTCGTACATCTCCCGAAAGACCTTGGATTACCAACTGAAAATTAAATCGTTAGTGAGATTGTTTAACTTTCATTGAGTCTGTTTTAGTAGATGTGTTGTTTAAATAATAATAAAAAAGCAATGTGATTAGATTCCCTAACATTAAACCTTTTCTACTTTATTTCATTCTTGCTAGAATTATCTTGAAAAGAAAAAATGCAGCGCTCTGAACTCCCAAGTCTATTCCTGTATGTGCAGACGTCATTTTACTGCCCTTAGTAACTGCTACTTCTGCCAGAATCCCACCTCATTCAGGGCATGACTGGGCCATTAAAATGGTGTCTCTGAAAATCCTCATTTCTTCCAGAAACCGCATATTTGAAAGATCACATGTGCTATCTAGCATCATGTCTCCTCCTACTTTGTGGGACAATGAAGGAGAGATGAAGAATCCTTCCCTGTTCTGTGTCTCCAGTCTACTTGGTGCATAAGGAAATCAAAGAAATATCAGTGTCCATGCCTAGCAAAATGCAGTGCAATGGTGAGACCAAACTGAAGCCAACCACCAGCAGACACCATGGTATGCTGTACACTTGTGACTTTGCCATGACATTGCCCACTCCTCCATCTCTCATGATGGTCCTGCAGAAGCTGGCGGGGGAAGGGGGGGGGGGGGGGGCACAGGGTGTGTTTGGGGTGAGCAAGGGGTCTGGGATGTCCCCAGTGTGGTGCTCATGCTCTGCCCTGGGATGTGGGAAAACTGAACCTAGAACCAAGATGGTCTCTGGTGGTTTGCCAGAAAAAAAGGACAAAGGGGAGTCTCTCCAGGCTCTTTGCCTCACACTGGCCCAGGCTTTCACTGCTGTTTTGGCAATATGTGAGCTGAAACTGAGCGCTCTCATCTCTCATCAGTGCCAGCCTGATGAAGCAGGGGCTGGAAGATGTGAACCCAAGAGTCAGAGGCCTGTGTGCTGAATAGCATAGGCAGACCCATCTCAGCATGGACAAAGTAGCGGTGACACTTTGCATGGAGTTGGAGCTTGGGCCACAGCAGCAAATGTCCATACAGAGAGGACCTAAGGACCCTTTTAGCCCCTGCTGTAGGCAGCAAAGACAAAAGAGATGACAGATGACTGTCATGCGATAGTCAATTCACTTCTGAGTGCTTTGCGTCAGCATATTGAGGCCTGGCACTGAGCCTGACTTGATTCACTCAGCTCAGTGCAAGCACAGGCTGGGGAATTGTCGTGTGTGGTAGTAAAAAGGGTTAGATGCAAAATCAGCATCAGTGTTTGGCTGATCAAGTAGTAGAACCCGGATCCTCCTCACCTCTAGCTGTGTGCTAGGCACTAGAGCTGCTTATGCCTCCAGGGTCTCAGAATGCTGTAGTTGCTGCAGGACCTGTGGCTCAGCTTCCCATGGCACTCACCGACTTGGACAACCTAAGTTCATACTGGAGAATGTACAGGATCTCGATCCTTCAAGAGGTTCAATTTTTTTTCTGCAAGGTTTTTAGAGCCATTAACCCCCACAGCTGACTTTTTTCCTTCTACAATGTAGGAATAAGAGGAATGTTTAATGTCCAGATTAATTTTTAATTATGATCTCTATGTCTGTATGTACCTAATCAGATATCCTCAAATGCTGTACAGAAATAACTGAGTGAGGACATAAAGGTTACCCAGATAAAGATGGGCTATTGCATAAGAAGTCAGACTTGGGAGAAGGTTAACAGTATTATTTAAATGTCATCCAAGTTAAGTAAGACGTAATAATGGCTGCAATGTAGTGACATTCACGCACCTTTCAATTTTTGTAAAAGATACGTAACTCATACAGGAAAACTGAGCCTATTATTTCAATGATGATCAGATTAAATTTCACAGGACCTCATTCAACACAGAGTTGGATAAAAATGTTTGTCCTCAGATGATGCTGGAAAACTTCAGGACAGTAACACTGTCCTTCATTCCACCTGCCCTTGCCTTCTTCGGGGCCAGGTTGGGAACTGAAGACTTCATCTGCATCAGACAATACCGTCAATAGCTGTTAACCCTTGGCCTTCCCAGGAATCCACTGGTGTCTTATTAGTAGGTATTACAATGACAGTTCTTCCATAGGGAGCTAAGAAGATATTAGAATACAGTTTCCCTTTCCCGTGAGTGTGATAAGCAGTATATATAAATATATATTTATTTATATATGTATGCATTCATATATGTGCATATATACATATATGAATATGAAGAACTGGGAGCAATAATTAACATAACTGGTTATTGATTTTCCCTGTGTTTTAGGTAATTGCATTAGTCTTTATGAAGGGCTTGAGATCTTTGCTTTGTTCTAAGGCATAAAAACGGTCTGCATTTTGAATGAGCTAGAGCAGAAAGATTAAAGGATCAGAAGTAAACCGTGGTAACACTAACATGCAGGGATCTCCCTTCTACTCCCACTTCTTTTCCAGCTAGCTTCACTACTGACTATGGGATACATGCAGAAACCTTTCCAATAGCTTAAACAAACACATGGCAATGAAATATTTTTGGCAGGAATTCATGAAAGAGTCTCTGGTTTTAAATAATGTGTTAGCATTGCTTAGGTAAGTTGCATGTCCACAACAGTGTATAGGAAATAGGTGGCTGAAAGGGTTCACGGTGTACTTGATGCCAAGATGCTGTTTTTTCTTTGCATGAATATTCTACTCCATAGAAAGTGCTCTAATTTTTTTTTAGTATCTTCATTTTATTTCTGTAACTCTGACTACATCTAGTGCTTGTATGGTTTAAAAATGTATGCGTATGGTCCTGGGATTGCCTGCAACTGCCTGGATCAAAACACAGTCAGTTTCCCAGCAGCTAAACAGTTTTTAATTAACGCATTTGAGCAGCATCTGCTGACAGTTCCTCCTTTGCCATTTAAAGTTATGTGTATGTTATTGCAAAAACACTCTCCTTGCTGTACATTAGTCAACAGTGATTTATGAAGGATGTGAATGTCTGTGCCAAATACACAGCTCCAGATTACAACTGCCACAAAGTTTATGCATACTCAAATTCAGGAGTTTGGGATCTGGCAGTGCGTTTCTTTGACTCTAATCATTGGCAGATAAAACTGGAGACATTAAGCTTCTCTGACCGTGGGTCATTTGGGGTGATTCCCCACAGGCAGCCGGGCTGGCAGAGAATTGCGGTGCCGGCCAGCTCCGCTCTTCAGGAGGGGCTTGGCGCAGGAGCGCTGGCTGCGAGTCGCAGGACGCTCCTGCACTTCCGGCAAGTCCCCACACGGTGGCAGTGGCAGCTCACCTGGCAAACGTCGTCATCCGGCTGCAGGTGGAAGAAACCTGCAATTTTAAATCTGAAATTGTCCTATTAACTAGCTATGGGGTTGTGGAAAGCATGCATGGGAGCTGCCCTCTAAAACCTTCCTCTCTGTGCCGTCTGGACACTCCAGCTTCCCCTTGCAGGTACTTAATGCTGACACCGCTTTTCTGGGGTCAATTTTGGTTTCAAAAATGAAATGTTATTGCTTTCTATACAGCGCCAAATTTTCCTTTCTCCTTGTTAGTTTTTTTTTTAAACTTTAGCTGTTTTCTTACCATTTGCTTCATTGCTTTATGAATAATGCCTGCAAGCAACCTGGAAAAGAAGTGAGAAAAGAAACAACTTCTGTAAAGTTTCTAGCAGAGGAAGGGAAATTTACATGTAATCTTCTAAAAGCTGGGACGTACAGGAGGCATAAATGCCTTGAATGTAGTCTCAAAAGACCTCACATCAATAGGAGCTGGCATCAATTCACTGCTTTTCAATGTTGCTGTGTACTGATGCTGTGGCATGAAGCAAACATTGCATGTTGGCAATCTTGCGTGCTAAGTGTATTTTCTGGGTCTGTCTACAGCCATCCCTCTATGGTGAAGATCTTAAGTCTTGAGAACATACAAATTCCTTTTCTGTATCTTTCTCAGCAGCAGGAAGAGAAGGATTGATGATGAAAGAGAAAAAGAAAGTCCCTAGGAAGTAAAACTGGAGCTCCTAAGAGACTTCCCTTTGGACTTTATGACCTTAAACGACAGGCCTGGTTTTGACTAATGTACTGAGAGGACAGTTTGAGAGTAGATTGTGAAATTTACAACATTTTCTTGTGCTATATAAAGTGCCAGTCAAAAAAGATCAAAAATTTCTACATCTTTCCTTGGAGTGGGAATTGCTTCATCCTTTTCCTGCATTTCCTCTTCTTTATGTAGTCCTTATCTTAAGGAAATAAGCATTGGTCTGTATCTTACCCAGAAAGATCTCCTTGACCTCTGGTACACTTGTGAGAGAAGGTGGTTGGGCCTTGCAGTTGGGTTCTTTATACCTATGAAGTCACCAAGAGCAGAATCTGGACCTGGTAGGGGTTTTGTACCAGCTTTGCTCTGTTGTCCCCTGCGCCATCTCTCCTCCGAAAGATGAGTGTCACGTTAAGAAGAAGGGTTTCCTCAGACCCTTTATATTTGATCAGCCTGTCAGTTTCCCAAGAAAGACAAGACCCTTGTGTCCGACCAGCCTGTCCACTACCTGCGCTTTGGCAGCCCGTTGTATCAGAGGGTGGCTCGGCTAAACTATTCAGGGACCTCTGCTGACAGCGTCACTGAGTCAAATCCCTTACAACAACTACTCAAATCTCCAGAGTTATACAAAATGAACTTCAGCTAAAGATTTTTATTATACAAAATGCAAGTCTGTGACAGAATAAGGTTCAAAGATTGCCAGAGATAATACACTGACTGCAAAGCAAGCTTAAAACGATCCACTTAACAGCTAGTGTGAGTCATAGAATAAAGTTCTTACCCAGTAGGCGTCCCTATGGGGGAGAAGACAGGTTCAGCCCAGTGACTGATCCCAGAAGTTATGATGGAGTCTTCCCTAACTTCTCGCCTCATTTGTTTGCTTGTTACACTTCATAGCACATTGCATATTCATTTGTCGTACACAGGATTGGTTACAAATTTCTCGTTTCTAAAGCAAATCAGTACACATCCTCAGATAGCTCTGCTGAAAGTTTTCACTACGCATGCTCTCCAAGGTGGGGTTGCCCTCTTTCAGGGCGGTTATTTGAGTCAGAGGTTGCAATCTCCCACTACCACAATTACCCTTGTCCTACTTTCAACTAATTTTCTGTTGATGTATGGGGGTTGTTACACCTTATCAGCTTGTCTTCTCTTGAGGTCAGAACTTCCTCGCTTGAATATTAGATAACGGTGTTCTTTTCACCATCTGTTCTTTGTCACTCATCCTTCCCAAGGCTGACTCCCTTGATTAGAAGTCCCTTCATTTGTAACAAGTTTAGAGAGTGCATCAGCTTGACCTAACTTTGTGCACAGATGTGTTTAACATATAGTTAAACACTAAATCAGAGTATGGTAATTCAGAAGTTT
Organism: Falco rusticolus; assembly: GCF_015220075.1. Classification (NCBI taxonomy): domain Eukaryota; kingdom Metazoa; phylum Chordata; class Aves; order Falconiformes; family Falconidae; genus Falco; species Falco rusticolus. Next base: position 88,955,362 of record NC_051189.1, read on the forward strand.
AGACAACATGACCCCACCCCTGCCCCTTTGGATTTATTTCAGCCCAGCACTAGTCTATTTTCTTTACATTTAAGTGGAGCTTGAGCGACGAGTCATACATATTTTTGTTACTGATTGGTATCACGTGCCCAGTGAGGTGTAGCAGTACCTTGGAGGCAGGTAGCGTTGGGATGGAGGTGTGTGTGTTAGTATTGCAATGAGATTCTTTCATCTGTGGAAAGTAATTTCACCACAATTGTTGGCTCAGCAGTGGACATCTCATTATTCTTCATGTGACAACTACTATGCTGTTTACCAGCTGTGTGGTGCCATCAAATTCCCTTTCCTGCCAGGGAGTACAACAGAGCCTGGCCATGGTGTCTCCACTCCGCTCCATCCTCTGATGCTCCTATGGCAGGTGCTGAGATGGCAAGATGTGTTGCTTGGGGAGCCATGGTAAAGTAAATTCTGTGCATGCCAACCATCCTGAAAACGATAGCTGTATTTCATCCTAAACAGCCTTCTGTAGTAATACTACGCTTCTATTAGGTCCCAGTGTTCTCTAATTCCATACACACACACACACACAGAGTAATTTTTTCACAATGGGTTAATGCTCTTGTCTCCTTATTCCAGCCACTTAGCCCTCCATCAGGAAGGTGAGGATGTGTTTCCATCCATCCTGCTGGGCCCACTGCCACATGAGCTCTTGAGAGGGTCGTTCTTCTTCCACATGGTGGCAATGATAGAGGGAAAAGGGGGAGACCAACAGGGATGGTGAAAGAGGGGAAAGAGGAAAGATCAAACACTTGAACAAAAATGAGTACAAAGAAATGCCACCATCAAAACAATACTGCGACACAACAGAGAGACCAAAAAGAACCTTTGTTCTTGCTAGATTTTTGGTATCCTTCCTGTGGTTTAATTTTACATGAAATATTCATGTGCCTAGTAATGTGACTTATTGGTGGCTAAGGAGCTATTTTTCCTTCCAGGAGAGTCCTTCATGGATTAAGAACTTGAAAATATTTCTAAACTGCTAAAAAAAAAAAAAAAAAAAAAAAAAGGTTGCATCAATCAAACTGTTCTGATTTTAAAATGTTTTTCCATTGCATTTTTTTTCCCCAGTGTTAATATGCTGAAATGTGCAGACAAGAAGTCACAGGAAAATAAACTATTTCCTTTTAGATAAGAGATCATAAGAAAATAAAATATTTCTTTTTGAAAATGAGATACTGGGACATATAAACAGGGGCCAGTCTGTGTGTAGTTTTTTGTTTTTTGTTTTAAATCCCTATATTATCTAAAGACTCATTAAAAGTCATCTTTTCCCATCACCAATTCTGTCAACTCTATTAAAAATGATTTGGCAGCAAATACCTGCCCAGCTCTACTTAATTATCACCATGAGTCAGTTTAAGATTCCCCTGTATTTTTTACGCACATAGAACATTAAAAAGCATGGTTATTTCTGGCACCTCTCTGAGGGGGACGTGCAGCACTTTCAGAGTACCCTCCTCTGCTGAGCGCCTTGGTGCCACGCGGAATCACAACGTCAGGTTTGGTTTGTTTGGCTGGCAGGCTGATGGGTGATATCTTTTCACCTACAGCATGTGTCTGCTTTATAGAGACATATTAGTACTTGATAAATGTGGAAGTCCCTGGACTCAGATTCAGAGAGCAGCTGACAAGAGGGGAAGCGCATTTAAACAGCTGTTGTGATTTAATGAACATCAGGCAGTTGAGCCGCTGCTGGATGGGATAAAGCAAAACTTTTATATTAAAAGTCATTGTGAACATCTTGCATTGAGTTAAGAAAAGCCAGCTGATTATTATATCCTCTTTTTAGATTCATATTTTACCTTCTCAGGAATGTTTTTTGGGATTATGTTGTCTTGCTGTGCCCTGTGGAGTTATCCGGGATTAAAGGGGGAGACTGAGTCACTTCCCCACGTCACCCAACCTAAGGGTCAATAAAAATCTCACTCCTTGAACTCTCATGGGAACAGGTTTGCCTCCAAAAAGGGGAGTGAGGAAACAACCTTGCAACTTTCTGCACTGGACTGCTGGCCGTGTCTGCTGTTCTGGGGAAGAATACCACCTTCTTTACTAAAGCAAAGCCAGCCTTAATCTGAAGCTTTGAGGTACATTTTTTCCCTTTAACTCATGTACAGCCACACAGGAGGCAACTGCTCTGCTCCTTCCCCAGCTATGGGAGAAACTAAACAATATTGGTGTCAATACTTCTGTTTGAGAGGCACTAAAGTAGCGCAGTGGTTGGCTGGATTAATACCTGGATCATTAATTTCATTACTCGTATAAATTATGGTGTCAGTAAACTGAAATGCACAAACATACTATAGTTAAGCAGAGGGCAGGAAATAATAATAATAATAATAATAATAATAATAATAATAATAATAGGGTAGCTCAAAACCTGATGCAAGCTGTCAACTCTGGCCGAAGACACATGGGAAGTGACAAGCCTCTGGCTGCCCAGCCCAAGAGACTGGACCCTGCTCCCAGGTCGGCTGCCTGCCTGACCCCCGAGGGAGGCTGAGTGCATGTCCAGGCTGTGGGTACTGCCCTGGCATGACTGCTCAGAAAGTCTGGAAAAAAATTCAAAAGAAATAAAACCAAAAGTCAATCGAAACAGTAAAGAAGTGTGTCTGATAAGCATGGAACAGGTTTCCACCATCAAAATGACGCATTCAAACCCCATCCCAGTCCTGAAGAGCCCCTGCAGAGGCGAATGTCACCGTTTCCTCGCTGATGTCTGAGGCAGCATCTCTGCACTGAAATTACAGCTCTCAATGTATGCCAGTCCATCTTCAGGGAAATTTCAAGGGATTGGTTGTAACAGCTCTTAATAAATTTTAATCCACCTATTATCGTGGAAATTAATTAAGAGATTACAAAAACTGCAGTGTTTAGGGGTGTTAACTTGAATAGTTTCCAGCATGAATTCATGCTCAGTCTACCTAAGAAAACCAGTGGTAGTGGTGCCTCATTGTGTCTTGTGAAAAAAAAGTACTCAGTATTAAACAGTTGGGAGGTTTTAATGATAAAAAAGAGTAGTAAATACATAATCTCCAGCATGTCTGCATGTACCACTTGAAATGTCTTGAATTACCATTGTGTTGAATTTAGCTTTGAAAGTGAAGATAACGTTGTTTGGTTTGGAGTCATTATGAGAGAGATGTACGTAGAATCACTCTACCTATCAATTCACATTTGATGTCATATAAGAAAAGTAAAATAATCTATAATGTATTTCTACCTAATTAGCCTTAAAAAATATCACGTGATTTTAAAGAAGAAAGTGCTTTTAGATTAAAACTATACACAAATCTCTGCAACTTTTACTACATGAGTTACAGAGTACACAAAGGTAACTTTCTTCTATACTGAGATACCGGAGACCCTGGCTATGTGCCCTGGCTGGGATGTGACCCCACACCTGAATGGGAGTTGGGTGAACCTCCAAAGTGCCTCTCCCATGGGGGGATTATGTGTGCCATGAGGGCTCCAGAGTGCTCTGCAGTCAGGTGCCTGATCTAAAGGACTGGCAGATCATTAGCCAGTCTTTACACTACAGCTGATCTTTTTAATACCACTGTGACAAGGAAGTATTATCTGGTGGGAAGTCTACCACTAGGATAAATCAGTAGAATTTTGCTTTAATCTCATTTTATATTCTGTAAGGACTGTGCAACATTCAAGGCTGAAGATATATTTATTTAAATGAAATATATGCACAACCTTACAGTGATTGCCAGGAAGCCAGTGCAACCCACAGATTAGTGTTATAACTCAAAGGTAGTTTGGGCTATTTAAAGAGGAAAATACTTGAAAGGTCTCAAGTTTTACTTTGATGCTTTCAAAAGGAAATTTCAGAAATGTGTCTGAAGAGGCAGAGGAGGGAAAGGAGGTGAAAAGATTATTTAGACACCTAAACCCCTTTATTTACAGTGAAATGAAATGGTTCATTTGATTTGAAGTCTCTTCCCATTCAGCAGATGGATGGGAAGGTGGGAGATGTAAGTGGTTTAGCTGATAAGAAATCTTCTATTGAGTGAGTGGGTGGAAAAACTGGTCAGAGAACTAAGAAATCTATTATGTTTCTACAGCTTTTGCTATTGTGAATGCTGCCAGTCTACTTGATGGAAATATGGAAATGATGAAGTACAAGGTATTTGCATACATATAGATAATGTTATGTTGTACTCAGGCTTTAACATGTACCTTAAAATATATACAGTCACTTTACAGGAGTGAGAAACAGTAAATTTTAAAGAGCATCTAAATAAACTTTGAATTTTTAATTCAGGTAACAAAGCAAATAGGTAAGAATTTGTTTAAGTCTCTAAGCACAGACTTAAATCTAACCTTACAGGTTAATGCCAAGAAGCTAAAGGTTTTATAGCTTGTATGCAATCTAAATGTTTGCAAAACCTCAGTCATCTTACTGCTTTAGGAGCAACAGTCAGTTACAAAGTGGAAAGGATTAAAATATTCATTTGAAAATAGAAATTACTGCTTGTACAAGGAAAAGTCTTTTGAGACTACTATGTTCCTTTCAGAAATAAACTATTACTAAACTCAGTTTAAATTTGGCCTCTAGTTCCAATGAACAAGAAAATTGAAAAATATTTGAAAAATCCAAATTTCTATCTTTCAACTGAGTTTAAAGTCAAATTCAGCTAAATTTAACACAGACAAATTACAGAAGAAAAACATTTTGTCCTGTTACATTTAACCTAAGTGATAGTATCCAGGTTTATGGTTTACTAAAAATTCAGTCTTTTTTGGAAAGAAAGAGTTATCCTGAATAAGTTGCTAGGAACTGAGTCTTGTTTAAGAAACTGAATTAAAACTCATTTACTGATAGGGCCACTAGGAGGCAAATCAGCTTGGTGCAGTGGTTCAGTTCAGAGGGGGAAAAAAAAGGAAGTTAAAAACTTTAAAATAGAGAGATGAGGGGAGAACGAAACAATTAAAAATAAATAGTCTGGTGATATACTTCTGATCGTTTACTGTTCACTAATATTTACCTGTGTCTGACAGTACTTTTTGCTCAGCTGTTTGCTTTATTATAGGCATCATTCTGTACCTTAGAAAAAGGTGTCAACTTTTGTACAGTGAAAGAAAAAGTGGGTAAACACAAGAGGGAATATAATGCAAGTGTAAAATGGCCTTGTTCTGTGTAAGGAATAGCAGTTTGAGCACACTAGCTGCCTGGTCATTGTCAAGTGGTATGTGGCTACCACCCAGATGCAGGCTTAGACAAGCGCATGTTTATTTCAAACAGTTGGTTTGAAGGGAGATACAAATTTAATAGCACCTGACATATTCTGTGTGCTTTCGTATATAGGAATAGAACTGAGATTACAATTTTGAAAGCCTAGTTCATCTGGGATCATCTAGGAACTTGCAGTTTAGATATTTGTATGTAATCAAACTGCTTATCTTCATGCAAGGTAATCACAAATATTTAAAAAAAGAAAGAACCATGTTATTGTTCTGATATAAACCTAAGCACCTACGCAGTTTGACAATTGGCTGAAGTTTTTATTCATAACAGGAAAATATGGAAAACAGTAGGTTGATAATGTGTAAAATACCTAGTTCCTGATTAGTTGGAATTGCTAACTCAAAAATAAGAGCTACAGCACTATGTAGTCTTTTATACTTACCCCTGGAACCATACAGTTCTACATATGATTTCAGAAATTAACACATTTTTACAGTGCACCTATTCTCTAAATGAATGGAAATCTTAGTCATTTCACTCAGTAACTGGTTTCACAGTATGGCTGTAATATTAATGCCAGGAATTTCACAAAATACTTGAATAATGTAGGCATTTCTTGCAATGACCAAATAGAGCAGTCAAACAGCGTGATAGAATACTTGTTGTGCCAATCATTGTGCTGAGTGATTGAAACTCTGTCATTTCATGGAACAGGTGACATATGATAAGGTGCATATTTAGCTTCACTCCTTTGCAGTTTGTATCTCAGGGTGCACCCACTGAAGTTTATGGTTGCTTAAGGCCAGATTTGCTGAGCTCTGATTCGGTTTCATGGCCCTACTCCCAGCCTTCTGACACTTCCAAGAACACATGGGGAGAGGGGAGCTGCTTCATCTGCATCCTACTGCTACCACATCAAGTGGTTAGTTTTCAGTTGGATTAGCTCCCTTACCCAGCTCAACTGTACAAGTCCAAGTTCCAGGCAAGGGAGGCAGGGGATGCAAACAAGGGGAAGGAGAATTGCAGTGTTCAGGTAGGGTCAGGACGCGAGGAATCTGCACTTCTGCCTCTATCCAAAGGGGAGCTTCAAACGTCTGAGAAAACAATGCTCGGTCTGGATGAAACATCCAGAGATGAGCAGACCTTTATGGCTTTGCCACCTGTCTGAAAAAAACAGCAGCCCAGGCCTTCTAGGCCCCTGTACAAAAAATTGTCCAAACCATTTGTCCATGTTTGTTTGCAGTGTAAGGTTCTGAATTTGTTCTTGTGGCAAGCATATGGTAGAGATAATATCTGGGACAGGAGAGGATGCTTGCAAAAAATAAATGTTGCTTTTCTCAGATGGCTTAGGTGTTTTGTTTGTTCATTCCAGCATGAAACAACTAACAAAAGCCACTTACCATTTTCTTATTTTCCTCCATCTCTTAATTATATGAAAACATCAGCATCTTATGTAGTCTTAAATTAGCATAATCCAAGTACAAAGTTCAGCCTGGGCAAGGACACAAGGATATTGATTACCTGTCCTTTCCACCAGAGTCAAAAATCACTTCTGTGCTGCGTTTATTAATATATGTTCATAGCTATGACATTGAAATCTATCACTGTGATCGACCTTTATTTTCAGGCAGTCAATAGCCATTGACCCATGCAGATTAATTACCATAGTGGATTTTACAATTGCTTGCTCAGACTCATGTATCAATAGCTGACCTACTGAGCACTTACTCTTTTTTTTTTTTTTTCTTCCCTTTTGCTTACCAACCATACTGTGCACACACATTCATGCAAATATATAAATAAGAAGCATGTCGCAAATCACTTGGTGTTCTCTGCTTGCACAGGGACACATGGTACCTTTCTTATTTCTACCTTTTGGTGTCAGCAAAACACCCATTTTGCTAAGCTGAGAGGGCAACAGCAGGAATAGTGTTCCCAATAGATGGTACTTCAGACAAGGTATATTTAACATGGGTACAAAAGATGTCTCTCAGATTTTTTAGATCCCAGTAAAATCTTCCTGAGTGATCATAGACCATAACTTGGACTGCTACGTTTTGTTCTTGATTTGAATCTAAACATGCCAATGTTTAGATGAGACAATAAATAGATTGTTGCCTCTGTCCTACAGAAGACCTAGAGATCTCCTCCAAATATGGGGTCTGAATCTGACGTTTCCCATAGATTTCAAGGGTTCAGAAACAAAATCTTAGTTTGAACCAGTTGTAATAATTTGAATAACAAATTATCTGATTTGAAAAATTGAATAGTTTCTTAGATTGCCTTCCAATTTTCTCTGTTACATTAAAAAAAACCCTAACTGCCAAGGAAGAAATGAATAGCAAAAATGATGTGTCAGTTTGTTTGTGTCCTTTGTGTATTTGATTTGAAAAGGGCATGATTTTTAGGCAACTTCAAAACCGTTTTCCATTGTTGTTTCAGGAGACAAAGAGGGAGTCTTAGCAAGCAGGTGGCCTGGTTGTTAGCGTGGAGCAACATGTAAGTTCAGGGAGGCAGTTTCAATGTGTGTCTTGTGCCATTGAGCCAGAAAATCTCTGAGATTCAGTTTTAGCTTGTTCCCCCTAAAGTTACTGTTTGGAGGCAGAATGTGAATTAAGTATTGTGCTTGTTGTGTCTGATGTGATTATTGTTAAATGACAGGATTCTATAGAGGGTTTTGTGAGTTATTCACATCTTTTTTTCAGTTCCACATAAAAGTAATAGATTAAAGCCAAAAGATTCTTTTGACAGAAATGCCAGATAGACTGTGACTACATTGTTTTGCCCTTCTTTTATTTTTAACTCTCCTCCCTGATATCCACAGTGGCTGTATTTACATTAGTGGTTTTTTTTAAAGCAGAAATATGTTTTTGAAGCTAAGCTTCTGTCTGTCAGGGACCCAGTGTACCAATTGACGATAATGGCCCTGATTCTCACCTGGGGCCTCCACCCAGGTCTGCACCCGAGCCTAGGAGCCTTATTTCAGTTCAGCAAGGGGCCAGCAGTCCTGGCTTAAACTTTAGTTTAGGTGTGCCTGCCTTTGCTTCCTGGATAGACCTTTAACTTACATTTCAGCCCTGTTGCCAGTCCTGTCCTCAGCCCTATCCTGCTGGACACTAGCAAAAGGATTCTCTATGAAAAAAAAAAAAAAAAAGAAAAAAGAAAAAAAAAAGTTCTTCAGAAGCAGAGGACTTGGTGGGGAAGTCAGAAGGCTGTTAATCTTATGATGGCCACTGGGTGCAAGAAGACTGGTGAGCGATGCTGGGAGATCAAGGAGGTGAGGGTCATGCTTCTGAAGCATCTGGGAGCTTCCTGTGGAAATGTTTTTAAATGTTTTCACGAGGAAGGATGTGTGTAGAGCTTCTTGTGGTATTAGTGCATTGGACTCAGAGGAAAGATGACGTATACTGCTGGTCTGCTGACTGTGAGGGCTGTTACGCTTTCTAAGCTGTTCTGCTGGGAATCCAAGAGTAGTTGCCTGCATGGTGACTAACCAAGTCAAAACCTACCTGACCAATTCCACTTTGTACTCTTAGTCCCTGCTACAATGTCAGCTGCACGTGCAGCTTTACCATCGTGGTAGAGCCCTCCTAAGCTTTTCTGCCACAATCGTGCTCTGCATCCTTTCTCCCTTGTCTGAGTGGGTGGTGGCTAATAAGCTGGTGGCATGGTCATGCTCCGCAAAACAGTACTGCTGGTCCCAGCTCTGGCCCTCAGGCAGTAAGAGCGACAAGGTAGTGGGATGCAAGAGAAACTAGGACTGAGAGGGTGACCTGAGTGGTAGGTGTTAGGAGGCATGGACCACACACAACAGCAGCCATTCTCCTAAATGCAGGTAGGGGCTCCTGAAACTTCAGAAGGGGACAGCAAAGTCAGGGGACTGCCACAGCCAACTGTGGGTGCAAACTCCGGGCTATCTCGCATCCTAATGGTTCCACTCCAGGCTCATCTTCTGGGCCCAAAACATATATCTGGTGATCAGCAGCTCCACAACAAGGACCTCCAGAGGGTCATGCTCTTTGTCTTTTTCCTTGGAGAAAGGGAGGCATTGCATGTCAGGCATTAATTCATTGAAAGAGTCCTGTAGTAGTTGCTGCAGCCACAGAATAAAGGCCACCCTTCCTTAATAGGTGCCTTTATAGCACCTTGTATCCAGCATAGGCCCAATTCAGAGTGAGGAGGTGGGAATGTTTCCTCAGTGAAGTGAACATCAACAGCACTGTGGGTCTGAAGTGAGTTTTCCTTAGTGTAAACAAGCAAGAGGTAGAGTGGAGGACTTCAAATCCTGTCATCTTTTGTTGCATATGAAAGATAGAGAAGAAAGAATATCTGTAAATCAGGACCATTTCTAACTCATCTTTGCTGAGGTCCCTCTAAGTTTGGAATCTGACTATTCGACAGACAGTAGCTATCTGAAAACCTGCTCACCTATTTGTGCAAAGAAGCAGAGTAAAAGTTAGGGGGAAAAAAAAAAGAAAAAAAAAGAACATTAAGTGTTGATTCAATTAAGCAATTCTGATAAGAAGGCAAAGACCACCAAGGTAAAAAAAAATAGTAGTTGTGTTTATTATTGCACAAAACCATTATATGATGGTACAGAATCCTAAGTTTTTGATGTTTGTGTTTGTCAGTGGGACTGTGAAGGAGGATAATTGTACTTGCAGTAGGCAAGGCAACGAATAGCAACAAATTGTCTTACTTTGTTAGGGTTTCTTTTTAATGCTGCAACCTACAGTATTTTAGTACTTTATTTGCAAAAATCAATGGAAACTTACACAGTCAACTTTATAATATATGCTGATGTCTTTGGGGGATAAAACCCTCTGCTTGTTCTCTTGTTTTCCTTGTCACAGTCCTCTATCTGTCTCATCTCCCACCATGTTCAGTGTTAGAGGCAATTATGTCAGAAGTTTAATTCCTTCCACTTTGGAATGAACACAAACTAACACCATATTTTTTTGAGTTTTGTCATGCAAAATATCTTGGTGAATTATTCTCATTGTATGGATTACTTTTAGATTACACACCTGCGTAAGTCACAGTTCATGACATACCAATCCATTAAATAAATCACGAAATACTATTATGCTTGTTCTAGTGCCTTATGTAATTAAGTAATGAAGCCTTTTGGTAATTAGCATAGCGGTGTCTATTTTCCCCCCTTGACAAAACCCAAGTGAAAATTGTCCTTTCAGTGAGTATTTGGGGTAGGAAATAACCATGTTTGTATGAAGTAAACGTGATAAGGTGATGAGCACAGTACAAGTCACAGTTAGTTTTATACTTAAGTATCTGTGGAGGAAATCGGTCGGCTATTTGCTTAGCCTAGGAGCTAAGGTATCCTAGCAGGGTATGAGCAAACACTGCTGTCCTGTCACATGTACTGTGCCACCTGAAGAGGTCGCAAGCGATCAGGACCTCCATTCTTGCATCATCTGAGACTTGTTTCTAGTAGTTGAGTACATCCGTGCAAGATCCTCTCTCAAAGCAGGTCTGAAAGGCAGAGCAAAAGAGAACCAATTTAGAGAAAAGAACATTTCCTACAGGTTCACCACTGTGCCAATTGCTTTTGTCTGTATCGGGTTTTCTTTGGAGATTTCCTATAAATGAAATAAACAAAATTCATTCTCACCACTAACTTAATATAATTCAAGATGTGTCTATTGCAAAGAGTATAAAGTACAATTGAGTGTTCTAATCATAGTAAGTACTGTATAATTAGTCTTCCAAATGAATGTTTCCACTCTCAGGATGACTAAATAACTTGTTGAGTAAAATTCTTAATTTACATAACTAAAAGCCAATAACAGCTTCATCTCCCTTCATCTGATTATATTCTGGTTTTATATCCACGTTTCATTGGCCACCTGCCACTCTCTAAAGGATAGGAGGTAATTAGAAGCAGTGATAGTGCACCATTGTTATACTTTTTACAGCACAGATGCAGTTGTGTGCTATTATCATATCTGATACAATTTCGTGGATAATATCATTATGTCTCTGCTGCCCATAAATTTAATTGGAAACGTGAATCAATTGAAAATGTGTTTTAATCTCTGCTTCATAATACATTTTGCCTAACATAATGGTACTTCAAAGTTTTAAAATATTTTACACTGTGGGCACACAGCAAATCCTACATTGCCTCTAACTGTTCTGTATATGCATGTATTTGCACAGAAATATTTTCACTGTGGTAAAATAATGTACTGTACAAAATACCATTGAAAGTATACTGAAATGATAAAAAATAATATTGAATACTAATTATTACTGTTCTGACTTCTATATTGCGTTTCACAGGGATCAAGTGACCATATAGCGCCATAACAGATTACTATAAGTAATGAAATTGCTCACATGTAACCATCTCGTTTAAAAACAACTGACAGTCAATCTTATTTAAGTGTTCTGTTTCACTGTAGTACTGTTAGTTTCTGGGGTTTTTGTTTTTGTAGTAGCTGAATTAAAAAACAAAACCAAAACAAAAACCAACAAGCATAAGTGTCCTGGTTTCAACTGGGATAGAATTAATTTTCTTCTTAGTAGCTGGTGCAGTGCTGTGTTTTGGCTTTGCTGAGAACAATGTTGATGATACACTGATGTTTTTAGTTATTGCTACATGATGTTTATTCTGTGTCAAGGATTTTTTAGTCTTTCAGGCCTAGCCGGTGAAAAAACTGGAGGGGCACAAGAAATTGGGAGGGGACACAGCCAGGTCAGCTGACCTGAACTAACCAAAGAAGTATTCCATACCATGGGATGTCATGGTTGGTATAGAAGCTGGGGGAAGGAAAAGGAGGGATCACAGACATTCTGCACTGTGGTGTTTATCTTCCTGAGTAACTGTTACGTGTGATGTAGCCTGCTTTCCTGGGGATGGCTGAACACCTGCCGGCCCGTGGGAAATGATGAATGAATGCCTTGTTTTATTTTGCTTGCATGCGTGGCTTTTGCTTTCCCTATTAAATTGTCTTTATCTCAACCCAAATTTTTTCTCACTTTTACTCTTCTGATCCTCTCCATCATTCCACTTTGTAACGGTGTATTAGCAAAGAGACAGAGAAAATAAAGACCTTTGAATGACCACTAATACCAGGCACAATTTCCTTTATATATTTAACACAAGGAATCTCTGATGTAGCAGAGTCAAATGTTCCATCACCCCTCACCTCCGCCTGTCCCAGAACTGAAACTGATCTACATCCTACACTCTGCCATAGTGAAAATGTTTCCAAATAGTTCTCTCTACTTCCTGAAACTGTTCTTATAATTGGTCCCTTAAAGCAAGCTTCGGATAAGCTCAAGTTGACCAAAATGGCCAGCTGGTCCCATCTCTTATTAAATTAGTTCTTGTTAAAAATACTCTAACATCTTAGTTGTATTGTGGTACTGACAGCTGAAATATTTTTGGGGTTTTTTGGGGGGTTTTGTTTGTTTTTTTCTTAAACTCTGGATTTGTTTTGTCCTGAAGCTCTACTGCCTCTCTGGTTTATGAGAATCTCACATCCCTTTTTACCTGATGAGACTGGAAGAAAGTTCTCAACTACATGTGAAAATGCCTGTCCCTTTCTATTCTCTCATTTTAGATCAGTTCATGGCTTTTTTCCACTGGGTAATAGGATACACTGTAACAATAACTGTCACCAGTCAGGACTCTCCTCACCTTTCCTTTGTTTCCTGGATTTGTGTTATTTCTCATATCTCTGGATTAGTATTGTTGAATTCCTTTGTGTTCACTACCTGTGCATACCTTCTAGTTCTAGACTGGCTTTTCCTATTTTTCACATCTTTGGAAGTGTGGAGGGGATGTCTACAGTATACCACCGCAGACACTGGTGGCACTTTCTTCTTGCCAGATACGCTGTTTGTGTCTTGCTCTGCACTCCTCAGAGTTGACAAATTACCCTTTCATCATAAATGTTACAAAGTTGGTGTAAAACATTCTACTTTCTTTAACAATTTTGGGGGCCCACAGTGGAGAGTAAAACTGCTTTAAAACCTTTGTCCCCTGGAGGAGATGTAGGTCAGTTGTCAGTTCACTGTCAGGGTAAATAATATCGAACACTTGACTATTCTACTCAGATGAACTCCATCAAAAAAACAAAAGCAGGATTAGAATTTCATAATCTCACTTCTTCAGTGAGCACAGATGTGTCTATTCATACTGGATGGTGATAAGGTGGTGAAAAATGGAGGCAAGAACTTTACACTGAGGTTAAGAAAAGCCACAAGGAGTTTTTTTCAATTTAAAAAAAATCTAATTTTAATTTTTTTAAAAATATTTTTTTAATTAAAAAAGGCTAGAATTGTGTTATAAATCACAGCTCTGTCTGTTACAGGGAAACAGGTATTATAAGTCACTTAACCAGGTTTGTGAGGTCAAATGCCAGCACTAGCACTTGCTTTAGGTGTAGCACAAAACCTACAGAGGATTTGACCCTTTGACAATAGAGTTAACAAAACTTGAAGAAAATCTGCCTGGACTTAGCTTCAGGAAGACATGGTGGCAAGAATGAGAAGGGAAAGTTGTGGGTCTGTAAAGAGACCCGTACTGCAAGTGGAGAACTTGCACAGAAGTTGTGCTACTACTTTAGGGCAGCAATACACATCATAAACATTAGCACCTACTTGAGGCACATTATGAAACTGTCATTAGAACTGTGGTAAATTGCTAAAGATGACCGGGTCATCAAGTTGACTATGGTAATTGAAGCAGCAACTTCTGGGAGGAAGAAGGGGTGGGAGGATGGGACCTGACAATGACAAAAAAACCCAAAAGACCCAACCCAAAATGCTAAGCTGATATGAGTGGACTTGACTTGGGAAAGGTGTATTATTAAACATTCATTTGCATTGCTTGAGAAGACTTTTCTGCAAGGTTTCCTGTAGAACCATATTCTGTTACTAATCATGATCTGATGCTGATTTAAATACAATAAAAGAAACCAAGAAAGAATAATTTTGTCTGAGGTGACAATGTTCGTCTTAAAAATAACTTATGGGGGTTTTATGCTGGTTGATATTTTAGGGGTGCAATTAGTACCTCCTTGGCTGTACACAGGAGATGTTGAACAAGTCTGGAATGGATTTTCCCATCCCTTTTCCACACCGGAGGGAAACTTTACCTGTGTAGTTTGTTCACGTGTTGATCAGGTTGAATAACTGCCCTAGACACATTCAGAGCCAAGGAATTACTCTTTCCCTTTATTGTGTGGAGGCTTTGTAAGCACGGAGACTTATATTTTGTGCACCTTTCTTTGCTTACCTTGGATAAATATACCTAACCAAGTACATCTACTAAATTGTTTCTACTAATCACCTGACTTCTCTTTGAAGATATCTTAGGACTTGGCATTATGACTCATCACATTGATAACTCTCTGTTCCTACTTCACGTAATTTGTCATTGACTATATTGTCATTTTCCTCTTCCTTTGCTTCACAATCTGGTTTGTCTCATTTTATTGTCTTCCTAGATATGTATTTTTCCCATTAGTATCCCTTTTCATTTTCTTGTTCTATATCAAAATCAAAGCACATTATACCCTCTCATATCAACGTTCACTTGCATAACATTCTGAATCAGTGCACGCTCTTCTTTTAGACAGCTCAGCTGATATGTTTTGTCTTAGAGAATTCTGGCATAAAGAAACTTTTCTAATCTCTTCCTATGGTTATAGTCGAAGTACTCCACTAGGGGCTTTTTTCCCTTCCTTACCCATAGGTTATGGCTCTGTATTTACTTTTCATTCTTTTAATATTAAAATTGTCTTTGTTTCCATTTGGTCTTTTTCCAGTCGAACACTTAATTTTGTTTGTTTAGGTTTTTTTCCTTCACCTAGTAATCATGTGTGATCTGCTATTTATCACTCCCACATGTCTAATTAACCTTCTTTTTACAGATTTATACCTCTTTATGGCTGGATTTTCTGCTTCTGATGTCTGTATGTGTGCATGTGGCTTTCCATGCGTAGACTATTTTTTTTTAAGTGTAGGTATGTAACATAGTTTTTATTTGTACCTGCCATCCTTGGTTTTGCACATGAATGAGATTTTTAAAACTAATTCAATGCTAATGGTTTTTGTATATAATGTTACACAATTTGCTTTAGGCAACTTGTGTATGCAGACTAAGAGTATTGACTGCATGCAGTTTTCCCTCTGCTTCCAAAGGTAGAGTGCAAATCTTCTTTATAGCTCACATACCTGGATAGCTGAAGATTTGTATTTTTTCTTTTTATTATGTAGAGAAAGTCCTCATGTGATACAGAGCTGCTCTAGTGACTTAACCCAAGCCTTTTAGTCTACTTTTGGCACAGAGAATATTTCAAGGAAAGGGTCTGAACTGTGATTTTCTTGAGTAATTCCAAATTTCTGCTGGAAATTACTGTTTGGTAACAAACACAACTCAGGGAAGACAGGACTTCTCAAAGGCTTGACAGTCTTAAAATTGGGAGGTTATAATTTAACAGCACCGCCTACTCTGAACTTTTATGAATGTACAAATCAAAGATGGGATTTTTAGATGCCTAAATGTTTCAAGCTTCTTATCAATGCAAAGGAACTTAAGCTTCCTAGTAGTGAAGACTCTGTAATCCCTCCGTGGTTAATAGCAAAAGCAAGTACCCGATTCTTTCAGCCACTGCTCCTTTGTTAATTACAGGTTATTTATTGACCTTTGGGCATGGGTTTTTCTTTTCGATTCCCCATCCCTGTTGCTTCTAATGCCTTCTTTCTAAGAATTAAAGTTCAGGTTTGAAAACATGTGGTGAATGTTTATTTGTGACACTCTTTTTAATGTCACCTTCAGTTCAGCTGGAGTTGAGAATACTGGCAAACTTTGTTCTCTGCCATTGTGCTGTTGCACAAGACTTCTGAAAGAAACAACTGACATGTTGATTGTATCAGTGTAGTCCAGATTTCTGGTGTAAACCATATATTTATATTACAAAATATTCAGACCCCATATGACAATTCTCTGTTGCATTTGAGAAGCTAGTTTAAATAACTTCATCTTTTCATGGAGAAGCCAGTAAATTACTATCCAGACATGGTCTTTATCACTCCAGGCTGATCTAATTTAACTTCCTTCATCCATGTTTGTTGACACATGGTTTAATTCGGCTTTTTAGGTCGCTATCATGATCACTGAAATAGCCTGTATTTCTCAACAGTTTAAATAGATCATGTCAAAACCTGAAGAACCCCCTCCTATTAAGAAATCAGCTGGAGGGTAGGAGAGAAGGCAGTGGCTCAAGGGAATCATCAGAAGACTTCTTGGAAATGAAAGCTGCATAATACTGCTGGTGGGTTTCTGCGCTAACTGTTGTTTTTAGGTGAACCAGATGGCAGAACTTTTGCTGGCAATTCTGCTTCTATGACAAGAACTTACTGTCAATAGGACATACTACTTGCTTATCTCTGAGCCTCCTACCAGCTGACTATCGTATTACACGTGGGCATTGTAGAAAATGCCAATAGCAAACAAACACAGTATTCTCAATGGTTCTGCTCATTCAAGGGTTTTTGATAAATCAGAAAAAAAAAAAAAAAAAGAAACCTGTGGTGATTAACCATATTGGTGATATGCTTGTCCTCTGAGGATGAGCATAAATAGCACAATTCCAAAGAATACCTAAAAGTTGGCCTCATTCTCTACAGCTGTTCTGCCAAATAATGTGTCATGCTCCCCATGATACATTTAGTGAATGTTTTAAAAACATACTGAACCTGCTTATGCTTTCTAAAGACAAGCAAGAATATTCTTTCTGTCTCGAGGCAACCTGTTGATGCTTTCAACAGTGGTACAAAAATATTTTGCTTGCAAAACTTTGTGTGTCATTAATGGGAACACCTAATTAAGTCCCTCTTAACATCCTCACAGAATACTCCTACTTAAAAGAACTTCATAACTAGATATGAATTAGGTATTTTTTTAACTTTCATAAATATCACGCATGGTTAATAACTTATATTTACAAGTGCTGTAAAAGAAAGGGACTTACCTCTGTAACTTCTTTGTTTGTTTGTTTGTTTGTTTGGTGTTGGGGGGGTTTGGTTGGTTTTTTTTAATACAGCCTTATGGCTATGCTTCAGTTTTCATTCAATACTCAGTCCTACTGAAGGCCTTAGCTAATAACAAGCTAGTAGTTCTGCAACAAATCATTTCTACTGCGTGTTTTTACAGATTTCTTACCTGTGGTATATCTTTCTCTGCAGAAAAGACACCAGCCCAAAACTGCTAGTGAAGTTTCATTGTTCAACAGCAATGTAACATTTTCTATGATTTCAGTTTATTAAAACACTTGAATTGTGAAGTTAACTTACAATTGAAGAATTTGTAAGGTATACCAGGAGTCTGAGTCATGACTACTAAAGTGTTTCTCAGGGTAACATGGAAGACTTTAACGTGTCCCACAAACAGACTGCTGTTTTCAATCAGTATGTAGGAGGTATGCATAGATTTTATACTAATTTCCTTGCACTTTATTGTATTCTGCTGCCATGATGCTCAGCCCGTCAAAGAAGTCTGCTCTGTAGACTTTGTGCTGAGAGTACCTTTTTCATCAGTACACCTTTCACTTTATCAGCTCAACATCTGACCAATAATGAGCTTCTTAAGTTTGTGTTGCTCTGCCTCAAAATCATTGAGCTCTCTGAAACAAAGTGCATTGGAAGTGGAAAATGTATGCAAGTAACCAGTCTAATCTAGAGACATTTCAGATACAGCTCTGCCATTGAGAGGTATACCCTGTGACCACTGATAAAGAATAAGGAGTGGTAGTAGGCAATCAGAGGAAATTAAAAAAAAAAAAAAAGAAGCAAAAGGCTTCTGTATACCAAATCCCAGATCAAAATTTAGAAAGAATTTAAAATAACCCAGCGGGCTCGAAAGGCTGGCATACCATAGGTAAGCATCGCTGCTTAAATTATAGCATAACCTAAAACTCCACTAGGCAGAGCAGACAAAATTTGGCAGAGAGCTTCAAAGTAAAATGACCACAGACAATCTTCCATTTCTGGTCTAAATCTGATTCTAGAATTAGGGGAATGTTATTTTATTTTCTGTCATTAGTAATAGCACTCTATTACATGTTTTTGAGCCACGAAGCCACTGGTAATATGTTGCGTCTGGTGGTAGGGATGGTCACATTTGAAGGGGTACAACAAGAGCATTAGAGACTCAATATTTAACATTTTCTGTAAGAACTGTCTGCTTAGAGTGGCTTATTGGCTGTTGAGCTTGTCTCTTGAGTGAATATGTCTTTATCCTGCTGAGCAAGACTTGGATTGAAATGGCTAAAGAACACATGCTGAAGATGAAGAAGTGTAACACCATTCAGGAGGAAAACTAAGACTGTGCTGGGATATGTCTTTTTGACATAAATAATTGTATTTAATATGTATGAAGAGCCTTGGCCTTCCCGCAGCAGTGCACACAGAGGACTATTACTGGTTATTTACCCCACAGAGCTTTGAGGAAGCCTGGCTGAATTGTCCAAGTAACTGTTTATTGCTGTTCTCCCTGGCTGTATGAGCAATAACTGCCTTTTGCTTAGCTTAGGCAGCAGGATTAAAATTACAGTATATGACAATGGAAAGGATATTGATGATTTTGGTGTGCTCAGGACCTATTTATTTTCTGCAGACCAGGAATAGTTGTCTCTGTTCCTGCTCTGTATGCTGGGACTCTTTCATAGCTGCCTAAGGGGCTTGGAGACTTGGATAAAACAAATGGCACCTGGGTCTCCAAATCCTTGAGGTGACATGGAAAATTACAGCCTTAGCCCATCTGCACCTCAGTTTTCTTAATAAGTAAAACCAGGCTTGCAGGACTTTGACATTAGGACAGAAAGCTTTCCTCCACTGGAATCTACAAAAGACGTTGAGGGTAATGTAGGGCAGCTGTGCAGGGAGAGAAGTCACCTCTTGGAGCAATAGCTGAGTGAATTAACTGCTTTGGAGTTCCTTTTTCATCATCTTCCTATAGCTAATCTTGTAGGGAAGGAACTGTCCCGTGTGATGTTTGATCGCATGCAAGAAAATAGCAAAACTGTCCTTTGCCATGACTTCTGTGAAGGAAGTAGTTATTCCTCCTGTCTCCAGATGTTTCAAGATGCTGTTAGGATTTAGGTTAATGTTAAGATAACATTATATAAAGAAAACTTTTAAAGATAGAACATAAAGATGTTTAAACGTGCTTGTATTATTAATAAGCCAAGAGATAAACTGCAGGTTTTAAATTAATTCTTCTAATTTATGCATTCACTTTGATTATAGAGACATAATTAAGACGGGTAATTACAAACCCTCTGTTTCCTAGTAACATATTCATAGCAGTAGTAGCTATGGTGTTTTACAATATCAAGCTCATATGTAAAGCAAATTATCTATTTAGTTGGAATGATATTGCTAGAGCCAAATTAAATTCTCCTACAAGCACAACTATTCATTAGTTGGCTGCACATTATCTAAAAGCCACTTGTATCTCAGCAAAAAAGTTGGAATATTATCCTACCCTAGATACATTTGCTCTCAAAAGCTTAATACACAAGTTTAAGTAGATCAGCTGAGACTGTTTTGTTTTTTGATTTCCTAATTAACTTGAATTAAATTGCCACTGACACATCTGTCTTAGAGTTGGTTTCACTGAGCTTCTGACGTGCTGCAAAATCTCTTTCTTACACAGGCTAAGGTCTAATTCTGAAATGACAAAAAGGAAAAGAGAGTTTTCAATAGCCATCTGGGTGAGCTACCCTTGAATCGATTGTTTTATGCTGTTGAATTTTAAAATGCGCTGTTAATGGTATATTAGGTGGTGAACATGCTGGAGAGGTGTCTTCAGGCATTTAAATCAAAATAAATAAAATATTGACTAAGCTGAACTCTGTAGCTCACTGAATTAAACTGAAACGCTATAGTCCAGTTTCAAACAATTCATTTCTGGGGATTTATTCCAGTTTAAATCAATGTTTAAATCTTTCCACTTTCAATTGATTTGGTGCAAATTTCTGTGCATAAGCAAAATCCAAAAGGATTGCTGTTACAGTAGTGTTGTGGTTTAACCCCAGCTGGCAACTAAGTACCACGCAGCTGCTTGCTCTCTTCCCCCCACTCCCTGGTGGGATGAGGAGGAGAATTGGAAAAAGGTAAAACCCATGGGTTGAGATGATAAGAACAATTTATTAATTGAAATACAGTCTAATAATAATTGTAATGCAAAGGGAGATAACAAAGAGAGAGGAATAAAACCTAAGAGAAACAAGTGATGCCAGATATGTTTGTTCACCACCCACTGACCAATGCCCAGCCAGTACCCGAGCAGCAGTAAGCCCCCCTACAACCAACTCCCCCCGGGTTTATATACTGGGCACGATGTTCTATGTTATGGAATATCCCTTTGGCTAGTTCAGGTCAGCTGTCCTGGATGTGTCCCCTGCCAGCTTCTTGTGCACCTGCTCACTGGCAAAGCATGGGAAACTTTAAAAGTCCTCGACCTAGGCAGGGAAAGCACTATTTAACAATAAGTAAAACATCAACATTATTCTTGTACAAAATGCAAAACACACCACTGTACCAGCTACTAAGAAGAAAAGTAACTCTATCCCAGCTGAAACCAGGATAAGTACTCTGAAACTTACAGGGTAATTTTCACTTTTCCTTAAACACTGCAATTTTGTATGTAATCTTCCAATTTTCGTACACTATGTAGTTTTTTCATGGGCCAGCATCAGGGGGAAGGTGGGACAGTAAAGTGCTGTTTCTCTCTCCATAGCATAGTAGAAGAGAAATGACCTTCTCTGTGCTTGTCTTTAAAATCCAAGGTAGGACCCTGCACACCTGCACCTGCCCCTGTGAAGGACTTTGGGCTTTGCACAATTCCAGGTGGGTGAGACAGTACAGGAGTCGGGGTATCTCCTGTCAATCTGAGTACAAAGATTTATCCAGAAGATACTAGTTTTCAGTGATTCACTGGGTAACAAAACTGACTGGATGGCTGAGCCCAAAGAGTGGTGGTGAATGAAGTTAAATCCACTTGCAGTCGGTCACAAGTGGTGTCCCCCAGGGCTCAGTACTGGGGCCAGTCCTGTTTAATGTCTTTATGAATGATCTGGATGAGGGGATCGAGTGCACCCTCAGTAAGTTTGAAGATGACAGCTGGTTGGGTGGGAGTGTTGAGCTGCTTGAGGGTAGGAAGGTTCTGCAGAGGGGTCTGGACAGGCTGGATCAGTGGGCTGAGGCCAGTTGTATGAGGTTCAACAAGGAGAAGTGCTGGGTCCTGCACCTGGGTCACAACAATCCCACACAACCCTACAGGTTTGGGGATCAGTGGCTGGAAAGCTGCTTGGTAAAAAAGGAGCTGAGGGTAGTGGCTGACAGCTGGCTGAACATGAGCCTGCAGTGTGCCCAGGTGGCCAAGAAGGCCAACAGCATCCTGGCTTGTGTCAGAAATAGCATGGCCGGTAGGACAAGGGAAGTGATTGTCCCCCTTTACTGGGCACTGTTGGAGGTGGCACCTTGAATACTGTGTTCCGTTTTTGGGTCCTCACTACAAGAAAGACATTGAGGTGCTGGAGTGTGTCCAGAGAAGTGCAATGAAGCTGGTGAAGGGTCTGGAGCACAAGTCTTATGAGGGGTGGCTGAGGGAGCTGGGGTTGTTTAGCCTGGAGAAAAGGAGACTTGGGTGAGGCCTAATAGCTCTCTAAAACTACCTAAAAGGAGGTTGTATCAAGGTGGGTGTCAGTCTCTTCTCCCAAATAGCAAGTGATAGGATAAAAGGAAATTGCCTCAAGTTGCACCAGGCATGGTTTAGATTGGATATTAGGAAAAATTTCTTGCACTGAAAGAAAGGGTTCTCAAGCATTGGAACAGGCTGCCCAGGTAAGTGGTGAAGTCACCGTCCCTGGAGCTATGTAAAAGACATGTAGACATGGTGCTTAGGGACATGGTTTAATGGTGGACTTAGCAGTGCTAGGTTAATGGTTGGACTTGATGATCTCAAAAGTTTTTTCCTACCTAAATGATTCTATGATATATATTTGTCTCTTAACAGCTGTAACTTGCTTATGTACTGAGTACTCTTCCCTTCATTGTACAGTATCTTGCATATATGTCCTGTATTACTGATCTGTTTTACAACAAATTAACATTCGTGGTTTATGCATTGTTACCCTGTTTATAGATTTTCATTCGTATCTGGTAAGTTTGCTGATTGGAATATCAGTATTGCTTTGTTTCACTGAGAACCAGTATATGTAAGTGATTTGAGGCAAAGAACAAACCTTTGACTTTCTTCTGTTTTTGTCTTTGATTTAAAGACACATACTATGTACAGTAGGAAAAGCTAATTGTTTACTTCTTAAAGTTTCGGTGTTATTCTTACCCATTAATTAAAATATAAATGAAGATAAATACAATATTGATCCATTGAATCTGAGACTCAGATCTTAATCTCAAAATTAAGGGCCAAGTAAAACAAGGATTTATTTTTTTTTTAATTAGATTCAACTCCTGGATTGCAATATTCTGTAATAAAGCTAACATATTATAATTCAATGAAGCTTGCACAGTAAAACCAGAAAGAAGTGAAATACCCTTCCACAGTGATTCAGATTTGTTTGGAATAAATAGCAATGGTTTATAGATATTTTCTTTGAAGTAAAAAAGGTGTCAGTGTCATGATCCTCCAGGAGCCCAGAGCTTTGAGCTAGATTTCCTGCACCTTTTTCAAAGTGAAGTTTCTAGTCATTAAGATAAAATATCAACTAGAAAAGCAAACTTTTTAAAGGATAGAGAAAATACAGAGTGAGGTAGAAATAAAATAGGCTTTATAAACCTGTATCTTCCTCCAGATGTGTGTCCTTTTAGGGTGAGTCCTTTTCTCTAGTCTTACTTTCAACCCATTAAGCTGGTGGCTTCCTAAATCATAGCAGTCGCTATACTTTCTCTCCCCCTGAGGTCTAGCTCTGGACGCTCACTGTTTACATGAGGAGTCTTATGGCCTCTGCTGGATGAAGACTCCCTGCCAACTCTCTGCTATATTATAAAGACTCCCTGCCAACTCTCTCCCATATTAAAATATCCTTCTCTTTCTGCCCGCACACATTTTTTTTTTTCTTGAGCAACAGCTTAACAAGTACATTATTTAAACCTTTTTAAGGTGCGGATAGTTTGAGATGTCTTTCCTTCTTTACATGCAAAATTTTGGCCTGTGGACTAAATGTGTCTGAATTCTGTTGCCAAATACTGGAGTCCTTATCCTCCATGCCAAGGATCCACCCACCCATAAATGCCTTGTTTACTGGCAGCGTGTCAATCAGATCAGAGCTGAATGATACCAGGAACAGAGATGTTCTGTGTTCAAATGAATATATGAGAGTACAAATTGTGCTGAGTTGTCTTAATGAAGGTACAACCCTCTAGCATCCTTAGCATCCTATTTTTATTGATGTATTGTGTGTTGGGTAGAGAATTGCTTGTGAACTAACTTTAAGACTAGAAAATGCCAGATCATAAACACCAGATTCTTATACTTGAAATTCATGGGAAGAAGGAGCAGAACAGCCCATAGCAAGAATTTTCAGAGCCCTCACCAGAGATCTGGAAGGCCAAGATTAAGATCTGCTCCAACATGTCCAGTCACACAGTTTCCATCTGCAAAAAAGCTGTGTGGAAATAAATGGCACTGTGTGGTCCTTATCTTTTCTGAAGTTCTTACTAGAACTGTCCTTTAACTTCTCTGTTCTTTTTCCTCCTCCTGACTTATGCATTAGTCTGAGGGTGAAAACAAGTGATAACTATTGTGTGTGGCAGACCACAGAGAGAACACTTTTACCTGACCATGGTGGGCACCAGCATATACTCCAAACACTTGCCAGAGTTGGTGGGGACAATGTAAATCTCAGTTCTATATTTCCATGGTTTAGTGCAGGGAGAATTTTTTGATCTCTTCTTCGAAATCAGTAAGGCCAACAGCAAAACTGCTGTGCCTGAAAGAAGCAGTTCCCTTCCTTAATAATTGTGAAATTTTCCCCTGTCTTTCTCTTTAAAACCGAATCTTGTAATTAAAATGCACATCAATGCCATAATGATACAGTAATCTGCAAGTTAGTCTGACCCATAGTGCTTGAATTTAAGGGTGGAGGTAGATACAATGAATTATTAAATATTTAAGAGTTGTGCATTCCAATTACAACAAAATGACAATTCCATTCCTACTGCAGTAGCTACTGCCAAATGTGGGAATCAACATTTAAATCCTGAAGTACTAGGGGTTTTTTGGTACAATGTATGCCATGTAAACAAGTAAAGTGAGAGATGATGCTCTTAAGGAGGAGAAAAGAATGTCTTAAACACCAGCTGCGTATATTTTAAAATGTCAGATAAAATATAAATTGAAAGACAGTTTCACATGGAATAAGATGTTTAAAATACCAGCAGCAGTTTGAGTATGTTTTCCCCTACTTTGGATTGTTAGTTAACCACATTTGCAGAAACAGGCTGTTTAGCACAGGTGCTCACCTAAATCAAAGTTGCCCAACTAAAGGCCCAGATCCAAAAAAAGCACCTGAATGTCTTGTTCCACTGATTCCAAGGGTGTAAGCCTGAAAACTGCGTTTCCCTATGTCCTGTGGGTTGTATCCCAGTATGTTGGCCCCTGCCCCAATGTACTGAACAGCTACAATTCTCCTTAATTTTATGGATATGTTTGATGTTACAGACCCATGCCAGAATGAACAGGATGCTTCTACCAGCAATCAAAAGCATGGTTGCATGTCCTTAAATTTAAGTAGGTAGCCTTGAAATTGTTGCCCAGGTTTTTACCGAAGTTAATTTACACAATAAGAGAGCATTCTGATTTAACTAGATCTGCTTAATGCTTCAGTTAATATCATGTTATGAAGTGTTATTTGCTATAACATTTTCCATGTGTCAAGTATTATACATGAATAAGATTTATTAGTGGGTAGTAAACAATTCCCATCACTGGCTTCATTAAAGAAAAAGAATAATATATTTCCGGTGTGGAGGACACAGTTTAAAAAAAAAAATAGTCATTGGAAAAATAGTCATTGGAATTTTTGGGATCTGGAAGATTCAGTTTAGTCAACGTTTCCACACTGAACCAGATACTTGTTTCCAAATATTTGCTTCCACAGAAGATAAGAGATGAAGTATCGTCCCACTGCTCAGTTACTGCACAACTATTGGTTTTGGTCTGGTCAGTCAGCTGAAGCAGAAATCCCTAAAAAGACTGAAGGTGAAGTTGGTCTTTTGATCTATAAAGTAACTTATAGAAGTCTTGTATGTATAGAGAGAATAGACCTAGTGAAGGAGGAGAGCAACCTCTCCTCTTGTTCTAAGGCAGATTACTATCCCAGGGAGCAGTAGAAGGAGAACCTGCTTTGCTAATAGGTCCTCTCTGTCCAGCTCTGCTGAGCTCAGATTTCAGATGAGAAAGAAGAAAGATAAAAGGACACGGTCATCCAATCCAGAGAAGGATTTTGGAGAGGTAATATCACCCTAGTGTTGCCACGGTACTTATTAAGCAAGGATACTTCTGAAATATGGTAATGAAACCTGGCCAGTTTATTGGGTACCGGTAAGTTGATGGAAATCCTTTTCTGGTTGCAAGTTGATTAGCATTTTGGATTCTTCTACTGTTTACAAGACTTTACCAAATAGTCTGATCAAACAATTTCAGTGTGACAATTCTCTTCAGTCTGTTTGTTCTGATTACTGGCTTTTCTTTGCATGCAGTGTTCATTGTTGGTTCAGCTTGGGTGTCTGAAACTTCTAAAGCAGAACAATCAGTGGCGGATAATGTGAGTAGCAAATATCCTTGTTCCCATGTGAGCAGGGGCAAAAGTGTATATATAGGTTTTGTATATATATATACACATACACAACATATGTGTGTGTGTGTATATATATATTTTGTAGGTATAACTTTCTTACAAAAAAACCCCACCCATCTCTTCTCTTTATAAAGTTAACTTTGAAACAGATAGTCCGGTATAGAGCTTTAAAAGAACACACATTTACAGAACGCTTAAAATTAATTGGGAGTTTCTTGAGTTGGGTTAAGTATCCTCAGAACTGTGACTCAGAATTTATCTTAGTTGTCCTCTGCACCCACGTTTTTAAATCTTACGAATTCTCTCAGGCAAAATTAAAGGTGATTTGCACTGTAATATTCTTTTGGAAAAGGGATGAGAGGAAGTCCACACATTCTGAAAGAATCTGAGCTAAGATGATTAGCATATGAGACAAAAAGGATCTCTGTGAGTTGTTTCTCTAGTTATGTATTCTTCCTCACAAAAATGGAGTGTACACTATAGAGATTTATATGTTTTTTAATTACCAGTTTCAGTTGTGTATGTGTCCATGTCCCTATGTGTAGCATCTATAAATATATTTTAGTTTTCCACGCCTCTGCAATTATTCAATCTGAGAGCACTGGCTTTACTCAATTTATGCCAAAGTATGTCAGCTTAGGTTTTGGCCTGTACTACCTCCCACTGCCTTTAAGAAAGCTAGATTAATCTAAACTGAAAAATTACATGGTCCATTAAACTATTTCAAAGACATGAAAACTTGAAACTTCACTTTGTCTTTTGAGATGCAAGCCAGAGTTTAGCTTATATATGTAACGCAAAAAAGGTAACTCCAGTTGGTTAATTATATATTAAGTTAATTAAAGGGCTCTGCTTTAAAAATCATATTCAGTATTCAGTTCTGAACTATGCACTCTGAAAATATGTAAGCAGAACCCCTGCTTCTATATTTACACTTTAATGACAATGGTAATATATTGAAAGGATCCAAGTGTACAGACAGTGTAATTGATAATGGCTGGTACAAGGAATTTTTTGTGAAGAGGAAAGAGGGTGGGGGGGGTTGGGGAGGGTCCCTTTCTTTTTTTTTTTTTTTTTTCCTTTTTCTTTTTTTTTTCCTTTCTAGGTGAGATAAAGGAAGGGGAAGTAATACAGCCCCTCTAGGTTAGGAGTCCCAGACACAGAACAAAGGCAGAAGTAAAAGGAAAAGCCTCTGAAGAGTACGTGACTCTGACATGCTTGAATCTCTCTCATTTGGACCTGGTGGATTCAATGGGCAGGAAACTACGCTGAATGAATGAATAATGGAAAACAGAATTGCCTGGAATATAGATACCGGTATGTGCTTAAAATCAGATTATTTCAAGGCTTCTGTGGAAGCATGGTGTTTGTCAAATACTTAAAGCCTTTCAGAGGGAAAGTCATCCTACGTTTCTCCTCCTTCTCATACTTTTTTCCTAAAATGTCTCTAACAGCCATTGCTGTTGGAAACTAGAAAGTTGACTAGATGGGTTTGTAATCCAAATCCCAGGGATATCACTTAATTGTTTGTGACTAATATAGATCCTTGTAGTAAGAAAGATTGGGGATTTTACAGATCTTTGGTTTTATTTATTTTGAGCCTTGGCAGAAAGGTTATTGAAGCCTATAGGAAGTATCCCTTGTAGTAGGTCTAGCTGTTTCAGTCCTGTGGACAAAACAGCCACTCCAAATTAACATAGCAGAGTTTAACAAGCAATTGGAAAGAAAACCAAAACCAAATTAAACCCCAAACAGCTGTCACATTCTTTTGTTTCAGTTTTACTTTTATACTCATGACTCTTGTTCACACATGTTGGGATGTATTTGTTCATAGCCACTTGCAGAGCAGCTCTAGCTTTGAGTTGCTTTTTGCATGCCTTCCAAACCTCCAGCGTGCGGCCAGGTTCCAGTTCTGTGTCAGAACCACACAGTCATTTCAGTTTTCTGACAGTGTTGGGTTAGTTTTCAGGTCTCTGGAGCTGATGTGCAGCTCCATCTTGGTACTGAGAGCACCAATGGTATACCAAAGGAAGAATTACCCAGGATATGAATTCTTTGTCATAATCTCTCTTCTAATCCTCTGTTAATAACCAGTGTTGCACAGAGGATACCAAACTATGGTAGAGATTCAGTATGAGTATGGCAGTTACTATGTTCTCATTTAAGTACTGGTAGAAAGTTGCAAACTGTGTGTACTTTTTTTCCCCCAAAAGGGAACAGAGGTGACAGATTGGTTGAACTGAAGGGAAGGGGGATTGTTTGTTCTCCATGCTCCCCCTGCCATGTGCTGTGCTGAGCCTGGTCATATATAGCTTAAAACCCACTATATCCACTTGCCCTTTTAGAAAGAGTGGGACATATATATGGTGGGCAAACCCCTGTATGTTTCTTACCCTTTTAGGGAAGATCTGTACACATTTCTCAACACTTAAAAACAGTGGGAAGAGAAGACTCCTTTAAATGTGTTAACTCTTCTTTTTTTTTTTTTTTTTTTTTTTTCCTTTCTTCTCGGCTTAGGCCCCCTAAAATTTATCCCAAGGCTACACAACGCTGTTTGCTCATGCCTTTTCACACTGCACCACCACCCCTGGCGTTGCAGAGTCATCACGAATAGCTCCCCACAAAGACGTTTAGCTGTGTGAATGCCCCTCATGCCCCGGGGAGGCTTCAGTGCTATTGGAAATGCACCAGCAGATTTCCCACCCCTACTGAATCCCACAGTTGATCTAGTTATGATGAATTATCTATTTCTTTTAAAGAGGAGAAAGCTCAACTGCAATTGATTGGAATCAATTGTTTTATTGAACAGTGTAAATAATACCTTGTATTCAAATTAAATACAATCGTTACAGTTGGATTTCTCATTTAAAATTTAATAACAGAAACAAATTGGGGGGGGGGGGGGGTGGAATAACAGCTTTTTATGTGCGTTGCTGCAGCAACGGCTAAACTGTATATTGTGACTCTTACGTCTGTAAGAGTGGGACGTGCTTGAACCCCGTGTCAGCTCCCCACGTCAGGCCACCAGCATTGCTGTACCAAGTGCTTTGAGGCCAAATGCTCCCACCAGCCTCTCTGTGAGGCTGGGCACACACGAGGTGACTCCCTGCGGGGCAGGGAGAAGGGGGCCCTGGCTGAGCACCCGCCTTCTGGCCCAGGGGGATGTCACCTGAGGGAGCTGGGTGCAGCTGGCAGTGTGGGGGCCAGGGGCGGCCCCCAGCTGGTTTGACCAGCTCTGGCACACTGAAAGGCTGTTGCGGGCCAAAGTGGGGGAAGTGGCTGTACATCACCCCTGTGTAGCACATTTGAGAAAGGGTCAGTGGGGTCCTGCAGAAGGGGACATTGAGGAGACACAGCTGGGGATGTACCCATGGGAGCAGGTATCCCTAGGGATGGCAACGTGCAGGTGGCCCATGCTGGGGCAGAGAAGTAGGGAGATGAAACCAGCAGTGGTGGAAAGCAAGAGACATGGAGGAGAGGTAGACAGACAACAACCCCAAACCTCCCATGCCACCCGCTGCTATTTCCAAGGGCTGGGTAATGTGACACTAGGAGGGTGGGAAGGAGGGGAGCTGGACTTGAACTGACCCTCAGGAAAGAGAAGAAAAGGTGTTTCCTTTAGGCTCTTTTCAGTGGTTTGTTTAACTTTTTTTTTTTTTTTTTCTCCAGTACCTAAATCTGTAAGTAAAATTTGGTGTTAATTGGCAATGAGTTAAGTAAAATTCCCTGAGCTGCAGACTGTTCAGCCTGCAGCACTGGCTTTGCTTGGGTTTAGAGTGAATCAGCTCCCTGCAGCGCCGCGACACACTCAAACGTTTCCCTTGCGTTCCCATTTGCTTTTCCCACACAAAAGATACCTCCCCAGTCTGCTGGCCAAACCGGGTGAAACTGAGAAGAGTGAGTGCTTGTTGCTGTTTGCCAGATATTAAAGGTCATTAGGCACATGAGCATACCTTGGCTGGCAATGGAAGGAGGATGGCTGTGCTGGTGGTGACTCTTGCCAAGCGGGTTGCCTGAGTGCCCATCCTGGTGGCTGGTCATCTTGGGGAGCTTTCTGTGAGAGGTGTCTGGGGTGTTTTGAAAGCCTCCATTTAAACAGTTCTCGGGAGGCAGTTTCCTCGTTTCAAAAGCAGTGTTGTTACTATGAGTCAAGAAGGAAGAAGTACCTAGGAAGAAGTCACTTGACTGACAAAATACAGGTACATTTAAATAGAAATGCTAAGAAAAAGAAATTTTATCTAAGTGAAATGCCTGAAATAAATGAGAATAAACTGTATGCATCTCACTTGCATCCAGCCTAATCTCTGTATCTCTGAAACTAAATTCCAAACCATACATATCTTTTAACAGAGATCAATTAATAAATCTGCAGACATTAAAAACCTACATGAAATATTTGAGCAGGGATCCTCTTGGCTGTTGTCTAATAACCCATCTGGACATCCCTTAGCCATGCTGACTCATGCCTCTGAGGTCTGTGATATCTCAGCACTATCAGCTATAGTGGAAAAAAGCTACGTCATCATGGAGCAGTGCATGAAAGATGCTAGGTCAGACTGAAGCCTGTGGCTGGGATTTGCAATCAAGATATATGGGCTCCAGAAAATCTGCAACAGATGGATGAATTTCTAAACAAATTCCGAAATCTAGTGAAACTTTTGTAATACAGTGAAGTTGGCATGTCTTCATGTGATCTTATTAAGGGCTTGAACTTATACTACGATGAATGTCTCAACTCCCACAGACCAATGTGGGGAAACAAATGCTTATGTCCTCCTTGTAGGTTACTAGGTTAAGCCAAGGCAGAGAAAGAGAGATTAGATATAAATTTGGTTACAGAATTTTGTAAGACGTTTACAACATTGGCATGGCAGCCTCTTTTCCAGATGGCTAAAATTTGTGATCAATGTAGTAGTGCCTATTAAAAGGTGAATAATAAGTAGATTGTCAACTGGAGCATTATCAAAGAGTGATTTTATTGGGGGACTTTGATAGTGATTTTGAAGGAGAACACGTTTTCAGTAAACAACTGGATATATATTTGAAAATTGGATGTAAAAATACTGCTAGTAAAAACTGCCAATGTCATATAATGTGAAGCAAAAAATAATAAGTACTTACACAAACTCATTCAGAGCAAGTAGACAAAGGGTCTGTTTTAAACAGAACAAATTTTGACACTGCCAAATGTAATGCATGCAATTGAGGGGAAAGGCATTGCTCAAACGTGAGATTTGGTAGCATCTATCTAGTCCTCATTAAAACTCAAAAACTTTGGAGACATGATGAGATAATGGGAAAAACCCTACAACACGAGAAGTCAGTGAGATGCTATTCCAAAACAGGTCAATAAGGATACTTCAACAGGAAAATTAAGTATGCTTCTTGATATTTAGAGTAACAGTTTGTGTTGGAAAAAATTGTCTGGAAAGACCTTGATTCTCCATGGCTTGAAGATTCTAAACCTTCCTAGAAGGGATCTGCATAAGGCCTTGTTACAGAGGATGTCAATCAAAATATCCATACTGCTGTCTTCTGTCTTTCAATCTATGCAAGCCTCAAATCTTAATTCTGCTAAGGATTTTTCTTGAAAAATTGTGTAAAGCAATCAAAAAAAGCAAATCAAGTAAAAACAGTACCTCTGCAGAAGTATGAGTCAAGGATTTATATGATCACTGTCATTCCAAACTGGGATTAAATCTGGAAGACTGGTCTGGGTCAAGTGCAACAATCAGCTTTTTTCTGTGTGCTTTCTTTTATTTCACAGCTTTTAATTAAAGTAAATTCAAACTAAACTATCTCGTTCTGCAAGTGGCAGAACAGTCATCCTGGCTTGATTAGTTATTTACAAAGTGTCTTCTAAAATAAAATTTCAGGAAAGCCAACCTGATTTTTTACACAGCCTTTGAAATTGTATATTGCCATGACTCATGCTTCTGTAAGACTAAATATTTCAGCCAGCTTTACTTCTTTTTTTACCCATAACGTACAGAACTCCTGAGTCTTGCTCCACACCTTTTTACTTTCTTAAGGAGAAAATGAAACCCTAGCATTCTGTTTAATTGCAATTAAACCATATTTTCTTTTTATAGAGGAAAAAGAATCAGATTGTAACTGTACTACTACTTTCAGTGTTGACTTAGGTTGTCACAATCTGTTCTCAGGTATAAGAAGTATAATGTTCCGGTTTCTGCAATTAAGGAACAAAATTGCTTTGTAAGGCAGTATCAGTCAAGCCCAACCTGTATGTGTGTTTGGATCAAGTTGCCAGTGGAACTCTCCAAGCAGAAAACACCGAGCCACAGAGTAATTTTTTCCATTCATCACACCAGCTTTATGTTAATGAAAACCCAATGACATTAATAAATTTCCCTTTACTTTACACCAGTGTAAATGGAAGAAAAAACAGATCCCAAGCACTTTTAAAGAAAAGAATGAAAATCAGATCTATCTTTCTTCACTATAGCTCCAAATGGAACAATAATGAAGGCACCACATGCTGAAGTTTCCATCTGCATCTAATGTGCAAGCTCTTATGTCACCTGTGGACTACTGCATTTATGGCCATACTGCAGAAGCACTGGTTCACCAAAGTGATTTGTGTGCCTGAAGGTGTGTAGTGTTGTTCCAAAAAGTGCTTTAAGGACCAGGCAGCCCATGCTTTCTTTGCTGGCATTACTCTGAAGATCTCCTGGAGGGATCGAAGAACATCAGTGGGAAAAAAAATAAATAATCTTTTTATAGACTTATCTATATGCAGTACATTGAACTTCTCTTATCTAAAATGTACTGTATATGCCTGGCACTATCATGCTTGTACCTACAAATTTATTAATAAAATTTTTAAAAACACCCCTTTTTTTGTAAGTTTAAAACATGGGGTTTGACACATGAATGCGTATCCTCCTGTATAGTGGATGGGTGAAAGTGCAGGCAGGTTGAGATTTGTGGTTATGGGTAGAGAAAAGGGTTTTTTTTATTCCTTATCCTTTTAAAATTCTATGGCTTTTACTGTCAGTTACTTATGGAGCAGGAGTACTACATCACATTTGGAGATACAAAGGCTACCTGTATGTGGCCAAAACTAGAAAATTTTCTATAGGCAGGAAAATACAGCTCAGGAAGGTAAAAGTAAGGGAGTGATTCAAATCCATGGTGACACTAATGTGTTCCAATTCTTCTATGTGTTGCAAATATATCTGATATTATTTTCATTGTGCCATCACAAAAGTATCACTTTAGCATCAGAATAAGATCAGCTTATGCATTCTGTACACTAGCAGAAGCTTTGGCAAAACTCTTGTGATGCTTAGATTTAGTTATTGCAGAAGTGATTAGAGGCTGGGAACACCTCTCCTGTGAGGAAAGGCTGAGAGAGTTGGAGTTGTTCAGCCCGCAGTAGAAAAGGCTCCAGGGAGATCTTACTGTGACCTTTCAATATACAAAGGGGCCTTACGAGAAAGATGAAAAAGAACTTTTACCAAGGCCTGTAGTGACAGGACAAGAAGCAACAGCATTAAACTGAAAGAGGGGGGGTTTAAATTGGATGTAAGGAAGAAATCTTTGTGATGAAAGTGGTGACACACTGGAACAAGTTGCCAGGGAAGTTGTGGATGCCCCATCATTGAAAGTGTTCAAAGTCAGGTTAGATGGGGCTTTTCGTAACCTGATTTAGTGAAAGATGTTCCTGCTGTGGCAGAAGAGGGAGGACTATATGATCTTCAAGGTCTCTTCCAACCCAAACCATTCTATGATTCTATCATTTACACTCATAAAAGGTTTTTCGTCTTGGTATTTCCATTTGTAAAAGGCTTTTTCATACATTTTGAAAATTTTCTTTTTCTGCAAATGGTATAAAAACTCATCATGTATGTAGTGGTTTTGTTCCTGAACTGTGAAAATAATCAGGAGAGAGGGGAAGCAAACTCTAATTTGATCTTTTTTCCCCTCATGAGGTAACAAACAGAGCAAGGGGAGAAGTCCTTGACTCTTCAAATTCAAATGGTGTCTTGCCTTGACCTCACTGGAATCAAGTTTTACCTTGGGGAGTGGGGAAATAAGCTGACATACAAACAGGGAAATGTTTGGGTTGCTGGTTAATGTCACTAGGAATACATGAGTTTTAATCCACCATGGGATGTGTATTTGCTACAAAGCTTTGGGCAGCTGTGAAATCAACTAAAAATTTGAACATTAATTAAATGGTGTATCTGAATCTTAAGTGTTTGAAAATCTTAACCTCCCAGCATCAGTTATATCAAGAAAAGAAGCTGTTAACGATGATTGTTCACATTCAATCTCAATCATTCTTTTATTTAATATAATCAAATTAGGTTCAGGGTAAAGCAAGGTCATACAGAGTGTGTAACAAAACTCTACCCTTGTGGAGACTTGAACCAGTCTTGTAATAAGGATAGAATTCTGTGGGTTTAGAGCCTCAGCATTTACTAGTTTACATCCCTTGAACTGCAGAGTTTAAGTTGGGCTAGGTTCTAGCACAGGAAACGTCATGTGTATAGGATTTAATTTGTTAGTAAATGTCATTTATTTACAAACATTTTTTGTAAATCTTATTGATTTTCCATAATTAATTATTCATTGGAGCTCTATTAAATTCTTTCCTTTTCTCTTTCATAACAATGCTGGAGACTACGAGTACCAGAGGGGAATTAGGAAGTAGGTGCATCACATGGCGGGGGGGTTGGTAGGGTCTGAACTGAACAGTTAATGGGTAGAAACTGCACAAAAAATGCACAGGTGTTTACTGCTCTCCACATATCGCAAGTCTGTGATATTTTTAGTCTGCCTGCGGTATTTTTGCTAGCAAAACAAACTACCATATCTTGTTTTTAAGTAGAGGCTGGGAGATCATCATAGCCTCCAAAAGGGCCTGATCTCTTGCAGCTAAGCAAATGGCTCCATTTTTCCTTCAGTCTTGCTACTTTTCTTAGTGCTTTTGTGTTAAGGTGGTAGTTTTTCATTGTGATACAAAATCTCTCATGTAAATGATGCTCCAGAGCCCGTGGCTGACCCTATGGCGTCAGAGCTTGTTAGAACACCATGTGCAGTATAATTAAAACTGAGGAATAAAGTTTAAAATAAACTAAAAAAAAAATTTCTTACCCTGAAGTATATTATGTTAGACTGCTCATGTCCCTGGAGATGTGTTAAATACAACTGGACAGATGTACACAGGGCTGCAAAATAGTTTTCAGTGCCTGGTCTGAACAAATGTGTTTCCTGGTGTGTACTGTCCCTCAGTAATGTTAAGACCACAAAAGAGTGGGACCGTGCGGCTTTGTATAGACCCAGAAAACTGCACGGCTTCTCCGGGCTCTCATCAGTTTAGCTGCCTGTGCTCAGGGCTCACTCTGACATGGTACAGCTGTGTTGCCTTGGAAAAGAACTGTGAGAGAACTGTCTGTGAGATGCCTTTGCCCTGGACCCTCCCTTACGCAGGAGTTGTGGTTATGCTCAGTCCCTTGCCTTTGATCCTTGCCACAGCTAATTTGCCACTGCGCCTGTGGCTGGCCACGGGCTTTGCTGATCCTGACCTGATCTGGCTTGTTGACTTCCTGGCTTGACCTCAGGCTTACCTCAACCCTTCAGGTTTGCCTTGTGAGCTGGACTCTCGGCTGACCCTGCTTAGTGTCACCAACTGCCCCACCCCCTCTGTTTTCTGTGCTCAGCATCCCACTGTACTCAGCTCCCTGCCGATGAGGACACTGCTGATGCCCGCCTTGCTGTCAGCCGCAGCCCCTGGCTTGCTTCTCCGTAAAGAGCAGCCCACTTTTGCAGCTCCCTGGAGGAACTGATGTGTGATTGCGATTGTGTTTGCTTTTTGCTGATGGTCCATTTGTTAATGATTCCACATCTAGCCAGAAGGAAGCTATTTGGCCTACTACAGCTTCCAAGGACAAGATGGCACAGTGAATATGGATTCTGACCTCATGTCTTCTTACACAGGAATTAAGACATGGCCATGTCTATTAGGCAAGGCTATTCCTATTCCTGATTAAATATTCATAATAATAATTACTTGTTCACATTAAAATATTTCTGCACCTCCTAGCTAAGATTAATGCTTCATTCTGCTAGGCAGTACACGAATAAAAACAACCTGGGGTGGGGTGGGAGGGTGGGGGTGGGGGTGGAATACGCATCAGAGAGGGCAGAGAGGATACAGGGAAGTATATAGAGCTGATCAGGGAACAGAATTTTTGGTGTTTAAAAAAAAACAAATAAAACAAGGTTTTGGGGAAAGCAAAACCATTCCAATGTTGTCAGAGAATGGATGCAATTTATTGATTTATTTATTTGGGTAGGAAAACCATTTGAGTGCTCCTGGCTGAAAACCCACTGCTGAGCATATCCGAAGGCCCCTTTCTGTCACCGCCCCAGTTAGCTGTCTAGTTCTCCGAGGTTCACTGCTGCCCTGATTGCTCAGCTGTTGGGCTGCCTGCCAAGGCAGGCTGCTGAGCGACCCAGGGAGGCACACAGCCCCTGTCTGTGCTAGTACCTGGGGAGCTCGAGGTGGCAAGCTGACACTTGCTGTTGAAAAATTGATCTGTTTTAGCTGGCTACGGTAAGTCTGTTACACAAGGCTTTAGGGGAAAGAGACAGTAGAGGCAAAAAGATGACCAAGTAGCAAGGATCAAGATTATCACAAGCTCTGGCTTCTTTAAGAATTCTTGCCAAAGAAAGAGGACAGAAAGACTCTTCCCAGTTGCCATGTGTCTGTGCATCCCACCTGCAAGTGGAGTTAGGGTTATTGTGAGACATAGGTGTGTACCAGCCTTCAGTGTGTAGGATGCATGGGTATGGTGGCCACCACTGAGAACTGGAGCTGCCACTTCCAGACAGTAGAGCTGTAAACAATATGATATAGTTGCCCTTGGCAGTCTATGTGAAGCTGAGAAAAGCTCACTGTGACTCTGCTGCTGGTTTTAAATCATTGTTTTCTTATTTCCCCCAGACTACACATGCCTGAGAACATGAATCAGGTCTTTCAAATGTAGTGTAGTAAGAAATAATCGTTTGGCTTTATCGGGACACCCACTTGTGGGGAATACCTAGAGCTGAAATTTTGAAAATCAGAATTCACTCATCACTGATCACAGAATATAGTAATTTATGAGGCGAGACCGTGCAGAACTGATGATACATTGTGAATATATTTTCGATAATTTCTCTTGCTTACGTGCCCCATGAATATGTGAGTCTTCATGAACAAGACAGAAGTGAAGCCAGCTCTGAGGAAATCCATTAAAGACCCTGAATGTATTCAGATCCCACTAAAATTTGCTGAACCCAGGGATTCCACAAAGAAAACAAGATCTTCTTCAATATATGCTGAAACTTAACTAATTTTCTGGAGAGGTTAGTTCATGGACAGAGCATGAGGAAAGCCTTGACTGCATCTTTCCTGTTTAAGCAGTTACATGCACTTTAGTTTTCAGGAACATAAATGTATTTTTATTTTTCTTTACAAAAGCCTTTCCATATTTCACATATAATTCCCTCATTATGCATGTAGCTGACAGCTCACAACCATCTCAAATGACCTTTCAATGTAAATGCCAAAATTCCACTGAGGCTGATGGGGTGCTATTCATTTACACAGGCCGAACACTCTTGCAGCAACACTTACTGTTGTTATTATTTGCTTTTCTGATGTGTGAGTGCTGAAAAGAATAGTAATGTAAACAAGCTGTATTTATTGTAGGTTCCATTTTGTTATACTTCTATTCATTACAACAATATCATGTTGGTTTATAATATTTATTCAGAATAGGAGGGATTACATCATCAAAACTATCTTTTAAACTGTTTGTGTTCTCTACAGATTCTTTCCAGGATTAGGAAATTAACCAGTTATGAAATCACATATTCACAAAAATAGACTAGAGTTTGTGGCTTGATGATGCAATAAATCTAGCTGAGGGCTTACGGATTGATGTGGAAAATCAGAATCATTGCATTGTTTCCTTGATTTCAAAATTTTGACTGCTAGGAATGCGATTCTTTAAATGCGGTGATATGAAAGGCTAGATTGCTGGAGACTGAAAAAGCCAAATCATATTGGTTTGCACTGATTTGAGAGGATTAGTGAAACAAGTATTAGATTGCTCTTTAGATTAGTCTAGATGAAAAGAAACAAGCTTTGGTGTAAGACCAGTAGAAATTTGAGTGCTTAATTGCTATGATTGTTCTGAGAGCACCTCCAAAAACTGATAAAACTTTTGTTCTTCAGAAAGGATAGAATTGCCTTCGAGGGACATTGGAATGGATTGGAGCCTTCAGAGGACCAAACTTACCTATAGATCAGAGCTGCCTGGAAATTAATTTTTTCCTTCCAGTAGAAAAATGTGGTGCAGCAATAAGAATTGTTAGAATAATCAGTGGTGTGAACATTTTCAGGGGTTACTCTGCCAAACTCCTGAAGTGACTTAGTTTTATTGATACCTAAGACACACTGACAGATAAGAATTACCTACAAAACAACTTGCTGTTAAAATGGATTTTAGCGAGAAAGAGCATGTGATAGATCATCTTAAAAAACAGCTGAGTGCTTAGATTGCTCCTGAGTTAGTGGATCGATAACACAGTTTGTTTCTCATGGTGAGCTGGTTCAAGGCCCTATTTCCTACAAGAACCATGAGGAGTGGGGAAGACAAGTTTTGGAGTGAGGGCACTGTCTGTGGTCCGAT
Source organism: Falco rusticolus (assembly GCF_015220075.1). Classification (NCBI taxonomy): domain Eukaryota; kingdom Metazoa; phylum Chordata; class Aves; order Falconiformes; family Falconidae; genus Falco; species Falco rusticolus. Next base: position 88,994,166 of record NC_051189.1, read on the forward strand.
TAACACGAGCTGTTTTGCTCAGGGACCTTCCAGGGAGCAGGAGGATGAAAGACCATTCCAAGGCTAAACAGTGGTTACAACATACTTTCAGAAAGCAGAACCTGTGGATCCTGAACCTCTTCAAGCTAATCTAAGCCTGAAAACCAAGGTCACCCACTTACAAATGCTCTACCAGTGCCTAGCACAGGACTCCAGATTCTTGGCGGAGGTGAGCCTCAGTGAGATGTGCTTCAGCAACTTCACCTGAGGAGCTGGGTCTTCTCTCTGTTCTGCATAGGGGAGGGTGCTCTCCATCCATAGGAGCCAGAAAGTAATCCCAAAAGTCTTTCATTAAGATTGTCCCAATTAGTTGACTGGTGTGGTCCTTATGCAACCTTTGCCAGGATATCCAGGGAAATCCAGGCAGCAACTCCCTACTCAATATACTTCACTTGAAACTAGCCTGCCTCTCTCACAAACTAAACCTGTGCAGAATGGGATGCTCTGTCTTTCCACATCCCTACATAATCTAAATCCAAATCCCATTCAAGATACTTGGTCAAGCAGAAAACTTCTGAAAGACCAGTGAGATGTGTTGGGGTTTTTTCCCTTCAAACACTGAATGAATCTTCTACTGTTTCTGTCACTTATTGAAAACTTATGCCTATATCTCAAAATCTGGCTCTGCCATGACTGATAATGAAGTATCAAAATTGATTTTCAGTGATATCCCTCTCTCTTTTGCAAATTTTGCTCATTAGAAGCTTCAGGCCCACTCTGTACCATAAAATTAATGCTTGAAAGCAATCTACAAAATCACCTGTGCAATTCAGTACTTAAAAAGGACTGACATTGCTGTTAGAAGATCTGAGAGAATGCCTGAAAGCACTGTGTATTCATTGGATATTCATGGTCTTTGTGGAAGTGCAGGCTGAGTAGATTGGTCTTGGTTTTAAAGGCATAGTGGAGACAGGTATAATTTTTTCTTCCTCTCATTTATTTTTTCCTGGTTTAAAAACATACATAAGTTTTAGAATTTTTTCATGAAGTTTAATAGGACACTACCTAAATGGGTACCATAACAGAAATGACCATGTTTCTCGCTACTTGAGGTGCCAATTGTTAATACTCGGATTGTTGCAAGTCAACCTTTTTATTAATAATCCTGTATGCAGTTCTTCACTGTCTGCAAGCCTATATTAACTTAGGCTTAGCTTTTCCTGGTATGCTTCTACATGGGAGATGACCTATTAAATCTGCAGTCTTAATATGCCTGTATGACACTAGACTGTTCCAGAAATCTCTTTTCTGTCTGCCATCTGATAAATGCATTCTTACATTGTGTTGAGGTTTACTTGACTTGTGTTTTTCACACACACACACACACACACACGCTCACTCACTCACTCACTTACTCTGTGGCATCTGTCTTTTCTAATTCCCAAGGGAGCTGATCTCAGAAAGACCTTGAGTGAGGTACTCACAGTCTGTTTATATCTATGAGGATAAAGCATACAGATAGAAGGTGAGTCTGCAGGAGCTGGATGTTAGTGCTGTGGTAGTCTTGCATACCTGGAAGTCAGGTGATCTCTTCTGTTTCCCTCTCTCAGTTTTCTTCCGTGACCACCTCCAGATAAGTGGCCTCTGTAAAATGAGTGGGAATACTTACCGGCCATGGCAGGAGGTGAGTGTGGAAAGGGCAGAGTAGAGCTATATGGTCAAATAAACTTTGCTACTACCGTGGTAATACCTGAAAATCCCTGTCAAGCTTGCAACCTCATGCTGGAAGGCATTATACAAGTGCGTAGTGAGAGGCAGTTAGAAGCTTAAAGTCTAGCTGGGGAAAATAAAAATGGAGAACAGAAAGAGGAAGGAATAGTTGAAGGTGATGCTATTCTATAGGAGGTGTTATTGAGTTGGAAAATGTTATTTGTCCCTTAAGATTATTAGTAGATAATGGCGTAATGCAAAGGATGTGTTTCTCCAAAATAATTTAAAACTTACAGAATGAAAATTTAACTTTTTTGAAGAAAAATCTGCTTTCTCTTCTAATGGTAGCAGGGTGCACCATAAAATTTTAATTCCCTTCCAAGTAATAATTGCTAAAGTTTTAATCATTGTTTCTTATCTGAATTACCAAATCTCTGTATGAAAATACTTACTAGTTATTACTGAGTAGTTTGAAATCAGGTTAGAATAGACTATTACTTTGCCTGATTTTCTGATGAGTTCTGTGGTTTTGTTGTTGTAGTAATTATAGGCTGTCTTAATTCAGATTTTGCTATCTGCCAATATGTCCCATTTAATTATAAAATATGCATTTAATGACTGATGGGCTTATGACTACATGGGCTTAGAGATATTGAAAGAAGAGATTTCTCTATTGGGAAGATATATTCTCAACATATGGTCTAAGATTTAGATTTTGTGATACTGAAAACAGATTATCTCTAAGGTTAACAAAGTGTGAATATTAAGACGTTTGAGGCTGATTTCAGATGATGTACTCAACATGCAAAAAGTTGTATGTTTTGTCAGTCACCTAAATAAAGTACAAGTGATAACACAACTACAGGTGTCTCTCTCCCAGCAGAGCTTGTCATTCATGTTAGCTAATTCAGTAGAACTGATGAGGAAAATGCATCCAACTTTTACCAAGGCAGGGGTTGAGAAACGACTTCTATAAATTAGCATCTGAAGGGTTGAGCCATAATTCTGTTGCCTGCCACACACACTTTGGGTGTTGTAATAGACACACAAGAAATATCACATGAAATCATGAAAGATTTGTTAGTGTCTCTGATCTTGAAAAATAGAAGTTCCTCATTATGCTATGAAAACTTTAGCATTTTAAGGCTTCCTGACATGCTTAATTGTGTAATGTTTTTTAATATACTGAGCTCTGAGTTGCATGCCTGTATTCCCTTGCCATGGATAGAAATAATTTGAGGAGGAATGGCGTGTCTGACTGTCATCCCATTGTGAAGTGAGGCTTGGGCAGGACAGTTCTGTGGTCAGCAGGTCTCAGAACGGCTCCTGTGTCCCACAGCTGTGTCAGAGCTGTAGTTTCCTGGATGAACTAAGCTGACTCAGAACGTGTGGCTTTGCAGTGAGACTATAATCTCAATGTGAGAACCTGTATTTCTGTTCCCAGTTTTGCATTTGTGGCCTGTTGGGCCACTTGGAAAGTTACTAGCTACAGTGGTAGTCAGGAAACCTTCCTTTTTTTGACTTTAAAAATAATATGACTGGTTATGCAGTGTGTCTTATTCTTTTTGTACGGTTTGAGATTAATTTTGTTGTTAAGCAATGCATAGGCTTCTTTATAGGCACCCTGACCTGTTTATAAATTTCTGTTGCCCCTGGGTAGCAGAATTTAAGAGGTCTGAAATCACAGGTAGAACACAAGTGAGCAGTTTCTATGAAATGCCTCAGATACTCTACAGAGCTAAAAATAAGAGGATTTGATAGAGATGGGGTTTTAATATTCTTCATAGAAATGGACAGGTCCTTACAGATTTTATATCTACTATAAGGAATATTTTTATGTACTTACGAGCTCTGTAGGAACTTGCCTAATACTTCCTGTATTATACTGACCCCATTAACATTATGTTTATGTACAAAATGCTGTAAAAACAGATGTACTGATACATTTTGTCTTATCTCAGCCAATGTAACTAATCTAAGTTGCTTCTGGGTTGGGCATGCAAGTTTAATCTATAGATAAGAATTTTGAGAATTAGTGTACTATTCTCGGAAACAGCATTCACTTTGTTGCATGATAAAAATGTGTCAAAAGAAGAAATATCTTGTATAGAACAGAAAATTTTATTTACTATCAAGGAGAAAGAAATGCAGTATATGTTTTGGATCTATTTGTCTTCAGAGTGACTACTGATGATGTTAGCCAAGCAAACATACCAGCAATAGTTTGAAGTTTGCACTCTCTTTTTGTTTTTCTCCCAGAAGAAACTATATCTTTAAGGTAATCCTCATGTGATTAAATCCTATTTCTGTTTCAGGACAGAGTGATATACTTAATTTCCACTGATAGAAATGTGTTTCCTGCATACCTGCTGCTGATGTCTTTAGGGACCCTGTGAAGTCTCTCTGTAGGTGTCTGTTTATGCTACTGGACCCTGGTTAATCACAGGTCACTTCAGTGTTTTGGGGATTTAACCTTTAATGTCATCTCTCAGCTGCCCAGCCTCTATGGAAGCAATCACGAGATGCCTGCCCAGTGCTTAACCTACCAGTAGAGATTCACCAGCAGAGATATTATCCTTTACGGTATTAAATCTGCTTACTACTTCAATCCACTCAGTTTCTGTACCAGCCCTCTAGTCTTGTAGTGTAGGAGTGTCTTTAAAAAAAAAAATAAAAATATCTTAATAACCTTTGAAAAAGAAGAAAAAATGCTGCCAGAAAAACTTCTTATCATTCATAGATCCCTAAAAGGCAGGATGGCTTTAAGGTCTCTGGGCTGCAAGACTTCTGGAACTGTTCAAAGTAGTTTTGGAACAAACATCTAAAAACAAAACAAAAAACCCCCTCCACAACAAGAAGAAGAAGAAGTAGAGAAGGCGGCTTAAATAAATAAATGTGTATGATCATTGTGACGGTGATGTCTAATGGAGCTTATTTGGCTTTGGTTTATCTTTGAAGCCAACCAGATCAGTTTTCAGCAAATAGCATGTGGCTAGTCATTTTGCAAGGGCTCGTGAATGTTGGCAACAGCAAAGCACAATCCAGCCGTTTTCCAGGCCTGGTTTTTGATTGTGCTGTGCCTTATGATGTCCACAAGTAAGAACTGGGATAAGACCACCAGGCTCGTGTTTACGAGACTGGAATTGCATATAAAATGGAGTCCCTTGAGAATCTAATCCAATCACCGTAAAATCAGACACACACATATATGAGTATTTGTTCCATTGGAGCTAAATACTTGTTTCCTTTTTGTAGTATTCCTAACCTTGCCATTTAAACCGACAGGTACTTTTACCTTTGCCTGGCTTCAAGGAAGTGGTGCCTCTCCTGTTCTCAAATCTGATGAATGTTTTGGAGGAGTCTTCATAAAGCTAGTATCTAATCTTCTAGAAGACAAATTGTGTTATATTTGCACATGGTCTTTCCGGTACTTCCTGCAATCATTTGTACTCAAACAGAATATTTTTACAGTTACTGTTTTAAAACTGGCTTTGAGTATTTTTCACACTCTAAAAAGAGTTTTAGCAGAGCTCTCCTACCCAGAGAAGGAAGAAAAAGGGTGATTTTCATACCACCTTGTCTATTGAAATGTATCCATTGCTTCTGGGAATAGGGCCATTAATTCTCATGTTTTTTAAAGTGTTGATCCATGGTGGTGGTTTGCAGGCAGCAAAAAGAAGGTGGAAAAAAATATTTTACCTTTAATCAGACTGTTTTGGGAGAATCTGAATTCACAATATATATACAAAGCTGAGGTCAGATAGTTTAGCTTTGATAACAAAAGTCCATTTTTAATTGCTAATTAACCACCCAAGTATACGCTTTTTAAAAAACTAAACTCTCTAATCATTTCACTTTGAAGTTCTGTTTTCTACTAGAGAAAAAAAAAAAAAAGCGGGGCGGGGGGGGGACACTATGCAGCCTCTTACATTTCTCTGGAAGGGACCAACCAAACAGCTGATTAAAAGAATGAACTTTAAGCGTAAAAAGAAAATTTAATGACATCTCATGAACAATTAAAAAGACCATTTGCATCCTTCTAAATCTAAACAAAAAAAAAAAAAAAGCAAGGAAGGTTTGGCTATAATCACATGCTGCGAAGGGATAGAAAAGAGAACATTAAATGCTTTTCATGATTCCTCCTGAACCCTTCGATAGCACAACAGGATGCTTATTACCATGCACATTGCTGTGACCTGGTTTACTACAGCTTTGCATTTAGGCAGGTGTTTGAAACAGGTGTACAAACCTATATTTTTTTTCTTTCTCAGAACCTTGATAATATGGATGAGTTTGTATGTCTGTTCTTTCCACAGGGATTTTCTAGCCTCTTGGATGCAGCAAGCAGCTTTAGAAGATCTTGTTCAAATTGATTTATAAACCTTTTGAAAGCCAACAGAAAAGTGAATTGTCAGTCTCCAAGAAAAATTTCCTTCCTTTATTATTGGTTGAATGTGCATTCTGAATGTGCAGGGTGTTTGGTGTGTCCCTCAAACCCCAAAATTTATGAAGTGTCAGTTGATGCTATGTTGTAGCCCTAGTAACATCCATGGCATTATTGAGATTCCATATTATTTTTCCTCTTAGGCTGTTCCCATCTGAAACCACAGTGTTATCTGATGTAGAAATGGCTTGGAGGGGAAATAACAGGTCATCCAACCAGTGTTATACCTGTAGAGGGCAAATATACCGCTATATATACAAATATATATATAAAAATATACAGCAAATATACAAATATAGGAACAGCTACAAGTATCTAAACAAGACATGAATATGTTATGACCTTAGATCATAAAATTTTAAAAATATCTAATATTTCTACAAAAATCTCTTAAGCATCCATAAGTCTAATCTTGCTGAGCTCCATCAGTGATGTCAGTGCTGGAGAGATGTAGAGGAGCTCAGAGCCTTGGAAGGTTCTTGGGAGAGAATCCTGTTTTTCCCTGCATGCTCACTCTCACACAGTTCACTGAGCATCTTTCAGAGGCTGTATTTGGGAGCAATTTGTTTTGCAGTGTCAGACTTCCCCTGTGAGACCACAGCCCTCCACTTTTTCACCTTGTACCAAATGAGCCAACAGAATCAACTACTGGAAAGACCATGTTATGACAGTGCATAGGGTATTGACTGATCAGATGCAGCTCATACGCAGGGTGGTTTAGGAAGATGAACTTGTCCTCCTTCATTACCTCCAGAACAATTTCTATGTATTGTATGGTGAAACTTTTATTTGTCTTTCTTTTTGTTTCTTTTTGTGTTTGTTTTGTTATTTCTTTTTTATTTCTTTAAATAGGAAAATAGTTGTTCAAACTGACAAGCAACCTGTAATTCTTACGCAAGCAAGCAGGGAAGGCACAAGAGCAGCCTTCAAGGGATTAGAAGTGTCGAACTGTGTAACTCTAAATGGTGCTGATCTAATGTATACTTTACTTAGCAGAGGAGGAGAAAACTAGCAAATACTTAGTTCAGAAAGAACAGTGTCACAGACTTCTTCCTACAAATGCCACATCAGTTGCTAACAAGTTGTTCTGGGAGAATCTTCTTGCTGATCTATATGCTGCCACACAATTCTTTTCCAGTCTCTGTGAACATCCTGGATTTCCCTTTTACTTATTATGAAAGATAGCCTTGAACATGGACAAAAGAGCCAGTTAAGCAGCTCACATCTAGATCCTGGGAGCATAGGAAATTAGTGTATATCCTGTTCTTTGTGTGTTACATGCATATGAAGCAATGGAAAAATAGGTTTTTTACTGCCTTAGGTGTAGAGTGGGGGGCACGCATTCCTTTTAATCCACATCATAATTTAAATTTAGCATGAAGTATGTCTGAAACAAGCAATAGTCCCTCTACTTTTACAAAGGAAGAAGAGTGTCAGTAGGTAGGGCATTAAACAGGGTGTCAGGGAGCTCAGTGTCAGTTCCTTATTCTCTTGCAGGGTTCTGTGATTTTAAACAAATTGTTTTCCTACCTGACTGTGGTGCTCTGAGATAAAATGGATGCTTGGGAGGAAAGTGGATACTACATAGGGAGTGGGGGTCTGATGAACAGATAGGCAAGTTCTCTTTTCTCAATCTTGTGACTTTTCTGACTTGTTGGGAATATAGAAGAAGTTGAAGTTATGTATTGAGTAAGAGAGCTAACACCAGCTGCAACACTGGGTATGAATACCTGTCATGTGCAGATGGGTGCTTTCTTAGAAGATGAGCAGTATGTGCTTCTGAGATGTTTCAGGGCATTTTAAAACAGTAGGAATAATTCGTATCTTGTTCCAGGGCAGGCAAAGATGGTACATTATTTTTAGTGGAGACACTATATAACTAGGTAAACCCACTATGCGTCTTACCTCTGATGCTTTTGAAGATACTCACCTTCATTGTGGCACTAGGAAAGCACACTCTAGTGAAACAGAGACGTGTGCCTCATGGACTAGTAGTGACAGCAGTGGCCTTGGTGTTAGGAAACTTTGGAGGAGGCAGCAAAGCTTGACACTTTTATGATTTGGAAAGACAAAATCAAATTTTATGTTTTGCTCTCTCTTGCCACATGCAATGAGAACTTTCCCTTTTTTGGAATTAATGATTTTATTGCAGAGGAAAAATAAATGGCTCTCTAGCCAAGACACACAGTCAGTGTAACATGTCACTAATAATAAATAACAAGGAAACCTGTTCCTTGTTTAACTCATTCGATCCAGTGAAATGCTCCAGTAAGCACTTGTTGTATAAAAATAATAGATATTCATGAAGCAAAGAGGCTTTTTTTACCTTCTCCCTATATTGCATGTGCCCTTAAATTTATGCTTCTGGTTGCTTTCTTCTATTTCTTGAAGGAAGATTCCTCCTGCTATGTGAATGTCAGCTCTTATAAGCGACAGGAAGATTAAGTAAAATGCTGTACAGGTAATTATAACAAGGCTATTGGCAGCCTGTAACACTGTGTAAATGGCACAACTAATTTTGCTGTTGAGACATAATGTATGTGGCAAGTTTTATCTGTAGCTGTACTTTGTACTTATGCTGTCTTCAGAGGCATGTGTTGCATATCACTTTGACCATGAGTCAACCATGAACTCAGCATAGCCCTTTTACACAGTGTCATTAGAGTGTGAGGAGCTGCTCTGGGAAATTCATTTCAATTGCAGTTAATTGTGTCACTTCTTGGAGAGCTTGTCTTACTGCATAGATGCTTTTGTTTAAATTCAGATCAAATGTTTTTGTATGTGATCCTCTGCTGTGAATTTTCTCTGCTAAGAAAAAAATAACTAAATAATATACTATATCTCACGGTCTGGAGAGAAGTTTTGACAGTTTTTATGTACTTACCCTTGTGAGATTGATCAGATTCTGGTTATGCATATGTTCAGTGACTCCATCCTGATATACCCTTGACTTTCTCAGAGGTAATATTGCAGCCATCCTGTTTTGAAAAACAAAGCAAACCAACAAAGCATAATAATGTGAAAATCTCCACATTGAATGCTTTACTTGCCCTTTTCTGTTCGCCCACACACGAACTCTTTCAGGGTAATTAAATAACTGTCATACAGGCAAAGCAGCTAATGAAGCTTTCTTCACCAGCCTTGCTCCATTGAGTAGTTACCGAAGAGCCAATGTGTAGTGCCAAGGATGGGCTGCATTATGGAGAAGCGTACAGTGTGCATCCTTTGTAACGCTGTCAGAGGTGAACCTTTTAAACTTGTTTTAGAATTTCACCAAGAATCGTGCAGTCAGGTTTTTAATAGCCTAAAGGGCTTTTTTAAATTTTCAAAAGGCAGATTATTTGTTTAAAAATGTAAGCAGATTACACATCTAGGAGCAGATATTTTAGGGGTTGTTTTTCTCTCTGTCATCTTGAATTGCATGCAAAAAGATTTGTTTCTCTTCTAGCCTAGACAGCATCACCTTAGATGTGCAAAATGAATCACTGTTTTGTACATGGGGTAGCCGTTTATATCTGTGCAAATTGGCTTTAAAATGTTACTTTTCTAACTGTCTGGTTTGCCGTACTTGCTGAAAAGGCTGCAATGAGAGAGAAGTCAAAAGGACAGTGCAGTTGCTTTCAGTTAAATCCAGCCATGCCCTGAAGAGGAGAGACCTAGATTTGCTAGGACTGGTGTTTCTGGAGCAATGGGATAGTTCTTGCTTCCACATCAACTAGAGAAGATAATATATTTATATTGAAAGTTGGAAATAGTAAAGGCTAAGACTACTAAAGACTTCTTGTTATATGTTTTTTCATTACCCTGTTTGAGGAAAATCTGCCATCTTTCTCTTAATAACCATGACTATATTTTGGTGTTCAATTGAACTAGATGGGATGATTAATATCACACTGTTCCTGTCAGGGTCATCCTCAGTGACTGTTCTTTTGTTCCAAGGAGACTGTTAGATAGGATCCTGATACAGAATCCTCTCATCACATGTCCTGGCCAATGCCTACATGGTGCTGTTGGAAGGGGTATTGAAGGGACTGCTGTGTTGTCTGCATTATACAGCTTAGTGATTTACTTAGTGCATAACCGAGGTGAGAGCTTGGATGAAGGCTGCCTACTGAAATTCAAGCTGATTGATGCTATGTTTATGGATTGGAAGAAGACACTACATAGGTGTTTATACCCATACACATAATTTAAAGAGATATGCCCTATTAGCTATTGTTCATATAATATTCTGCTCCCTGGAGGCCAAGGCAATCAATACTTACCAGCTCCCCTTTCTCATAGGCAAAAGATGTGGTCTTTTATGTCAGAGGTGGAGGTCTCCACAGAGCTCTGTGACACCTGCTTTTAAAAGGGAGAAGATCTGTCTAGATCTCTTGTAGACTTTTTAACAAGTTGGTAAATCTACATAACTTATGTCTGTACTCTTGTTTGAAATTACCTGTTTCCCTTCCAGTGATTTTGCTGACAGAGGAAAACAGCCTACTGCATCTCCCAGCTAACTATATTGTTCCTTTCTCTCAGATGGTAGAGACACATCTTTTCTCCTGTGTCCAGTGCTCTGTATCCATGACACTGTAGACATGCGCCATTGGTCCTGGCTATTATGTGTGGCTCTCTCTCCCTTACTTCTCCATTTCTGGCTTTTCCAAAACAAGCAGTAGAATTCCTATTGGGCATACAAACCCACAATATCCCGGGCAGATTTAAAACAAGGTGCTGTCTCTCCTTATCATGACTGAAATTTCCAAATCATGTTACTTCTCTTACAGATACTGGCTCCAACTTCAGTTTTCAACAAAAAACCCCAAACAAGCCAAAGTTGAATCTTGGCCTTATACAGTGAAGATTAATTATTTTCACTCAGCCAGGATACCTAAATTATAAAAGAATTGCAAATAATTTTTAAGGTAGCTTTTAAGGCATGTCATTCCTTTCACAACAAAATTACTAAAACTCCAGCAGTATTTTGTATTTTATTTTCTATATATGTAACTATAGCATTAGATCATCCCAGGGTAATTTCTTAAAAAAATAGCTTCTTTTATTAAGTCTTGAAAGTTCAACTAAAGCACTTTAAGTTGTTAAAATAATCAAAGAATTTAAAGATAATTGATATTCTATGAATAAAGGACAGAAAGGTTAAAAATATAGCCACTTTGATTTAGTTAAATGGAATTGAAATCAAAATGTGCAACTCAGTTCTTTGTCATTCTTTTCTGTGTTGTAAATGTCCATTTTTTTCCTAGATTGAGTTGTAAGGCAAATCTGAAAGGCCATACTTGGCTTTCACACATTTCTCCATTATAACGTTGTGGGTTTTAAGCATTAGGTAACTCTGGACAGGGAAGAATTTCACCTTTAAAATGCATCTGAAGCACTCCATAAAATGTGTAGGTGACAAGCCAGTACATGAGAACTGAGACAAAGGAAAGCAACAGGTAGCATACTGAAATCCTTGCACCTTGCAACAAGTAAGAACTATTCTTGGATGGTTCAAGTCCTTCAGACTTGGATCTCTTGTCATTTTACTATGTGGGCTCTATGTTTTTCCAGCTTTCAAATAAACAAAGGCCTTCTGAGATAGGAAAGGGCTAGATGAAAAAGAAACTCAGGGACAGACAGCTGGTTATAAAGGAAAACCAACCACTGGGGAAAAAGTAACAGCTAAGAGGACAAAAATTGCTTGTAAAAGCACCAGAAAGAGTTATTGAGCAGAGCACCCCAGACAGCACCCTGTTGCCAGATGTCCAGCAACATGTTTTCTGCTTCCTCAGTGCTGCTTGTGTGACTGAACGGTACCTTCAGCCTCAGTTCGGAGCACACAAGCAGTGGCAGGCTTTGTGCCCATGTTCACTCATAGGGCAGGTTCACTTCTCTTGGTATCTTGCATTTCTGATCACCAATCACCCAGACTGGCAGACGGGGACACCAGTTGCTAAGTGTCAGTGTCGTGGTTTAACCCCATCTGGCAACCAAGCACCACGCAGATGCTAGCTCACTCCCCCTCACCCAGAGGGATGGGGAGGAGAATCGGAAAGGAATGTAAAACTCAGGGGCTGAGATAAGAGCGATTTAATAGGTAAGGAAAAGCCACACAAGCAAAGCAAAACAAGGAATTCATTCACCACTTCCCATGGGCAGGCAGGTGATCGGCCATCCCCAGGAAAGCAGGGCTCCATCACGTGTAACGGTTATTTGGGAAGACAAATGTCATAATGCCAGATGTCCCCACCTTCCTTCTTCTTCCCCCAGTTTATATGACTCAGCATGAGGTCATATGGTATGGAATACCTCTTTCATTAGTTTGGGTCACCTGTCCTGGCTGTGTCGCCTCCCAGTTTCCCGTGACCCTCCAGCCCTCTTGCTGGCAGGGCACAAGGAACCAAAAAGTCCTTGACTTAGTATAAACATCACCCAGCAACAACTAAATCCATCAGTGTGCTATCAACATTTTTCTCACATCACAGCCAAAACACAGCACTGTAGCAGTTACTAAGAAGAAAATTAACTCTATCCCAGCTGAAACCAGGACAGTCAGAGCTGCCTGTGAAAGATCATACATCTGAATTTCATTTCGATGTGTCAGGAGTTGTTCAGGGACTGAGTCAATGAATTGCAATTACCTTGCTGTGTAAGCACAATTAATATAAATAATAATAATAAAAAACAAACAACGAAAACCCCAAACTAATCAAGCAAAAAGTACCCATCACTTCTTGTCTTTTAAATAGCGAGGCTATGGATCTCCAGCAAGAACACAGTCAAAGATATTTTTTATCATTTCAGATGTATAGGGATAGATGCAAAGGTTGAATCTGCCTCATGAATGTAACAATCATTTTCTCACATACTTTTCACAGAAGTGGATAAAAGTCTGTTGACATATTTGTTTTGAAACAGAATATGCTTCTTTTACATGGAAAAAAAAAATCATCCAAGTCAGTACTTTTGGATGGTAAAGGTATTAATGACAAAGAAGTTAGAAGGACAAAGTAACACACAATGAGCAACCCAAACTAAAAATCTGAGCGGCAGCTGTCAAAGCAAATAGCAAGAAAACAAAACTTGATTTTGTCTGATTGGGTTTAGCCTTCTACACCTCAAATAATTTCTTGTCGACCTCTTCTCCATAAGTTGTTGTAAGAGCTAACCTAAATCATCCCTGCTGTCATCAATCCTGTTTTCAACACTGCAATTGAAAAGATGTACTACCAGTGATCAATTAGAAGACACTACTGCTTTTATAGTGCCATGGCCCATGAAACAATAGTGCCATATGAAGACTACCTTGTCCTTCTCAGTGTCCTTGATACCAGACAACCCATAAGGGGAACAAAAAAGTGAGTAATGTTCTGTACGTGTCTCATTTTCTTTCTCTGAAAATTGAATTAACATAGCCCTGAAAATGGAAAGGAAAGAGGAAGCAGTTGAAAACAAGTGTACACTTTTCTCTGTGACCCACCTAAATGTATGTAACAAGCTGTAAAAAGCTATTTCAGCCTCTTCTCAGTTGGCTGAAAAGCAGCTTCTAATTAGCACCTTATCTAGCAAATTAAATAAAGTGAATCCTTAGAGCACACACTGTAGAAAATGCTGGAAAGATGGGAAAAAATAATACTAGGGGTTGCTTCAAGGCATAAACTGTCTGTTGGTTTAGCAAATAGGTGCTTCTTTTTATTCAGAATATGTTTTTGTCACCACTACTTTCAGATCCCTCACTGAGGACTTGGTACAACGCACGTTGCCCCACTCAACTTTCATGAGAATGTTTCCTGGGGGCTGAAGGGAATTGCATAAATTATCGGTATGATTCATACTGCTTATTAACTAAATGCTTCAAGTGTTGCCAGTTGAAGTGGACATGTTTCAGTCAGCAAGTTTATTTATCAGGCTCTAGCAGACTATAATTGATCTGGGTTATGCATGCACATTCACAGACGTGATGGTCTAAAGCAAGGTTATTGCAGATGGCACCGGTGGTAAAGTCTGCAGTTGCCCATGAAAAAAAGCAAACTTTTAGCAGTACGATTTTAACAAACAGTAACTATTAGGTTAAGGGTTTTTTACACTGTCTGAACAATTCTATTGTTGGGTTTTTCATTTGTTTTTGACAGTAAAATTAGCATAACTCATCATACCCATCATGAGCTGTCACAGCTACTTCACTGAAAAGCTTTAATACATATGAGCTTTTCAGAAGTAAATTTTGCAAGCTTCTCAAGGTGTTCATTTGTTTCTTTCGTAGTTTGCTTAGGTGCTGCTGAGTTACAGTTTGCTGAAAACCCCTTTGCTTAATAGACTCAGAAAACTAATTTCTTCAGTGTTTTGCCTCCACTGAGCATGCTCCCTCCCCTACTGCTTGCTGGGGATATTCTGTCTTCGTCCTGTGAGTCCTCAGGCCAAGATTTCAAAATGGAACAGAATTCCTCATACAGTTAGAAGAACTAGACTATACCAGCATGGAGATTTGGCAAGGTTTTTGACATAATTTTTGTTTGTACTGTTTGCTTTTACTGCAAGCTTTCTGTAGTAGTGCTACTGAAATGACTGTTAAAAATTCCTCTGCCAGCATAAGTTCCTGGCCTTTCAATACATAATTTCAGACTATGGCAGTGTTATCATGCTTGTTTTTAATGAAAACACTTTGATCAACAATAAATCTTGTAAGAAGATCACTGGATGTGGGAAGGTGGTTTGTCCTACCTTTCAGATGAAAGGAATAAGAAAGGAATATGGATAGTCACCAGAAAAAATACAGATGAGACCTTGGAGTCTAGACTGGGATAGCGATAAGAAAGTGTGGGCAGGCATACAAGGTGCTAAGTTGGAAGAGAAAATTTTAGAACAAAACACTGAGATGAAAGATGCTAATAAAGAAAATAAATGTTATAGAAGAGAGGACTTAAGTCAACCCAAATGACCGGGATCCAGCTTGAGGAGCCTTTTGTTTTGCTGAGGAAACTGAAGGGAGATTTCTATACATGAAATTGATTAAGGTGAATCCTTCCATTTAAATAAATCTGGGTCTTCTACCTCCATCTATGAATGTCTGACAGAAAGGGAGATAATTTTAAGCAATGAGTGAGTTTACCTAATCATCTATAATATCTGGCTTTATCTTTACAGAGAAACTAATTGTCTGTTCCGAAACAGTGTGTTACCTCTCTTTGTCTTTATATGAATCTTTTCTCTCACATATGTAGAAAAGTTTAAACCAGAAAGCTTATATTTGCAGAAGGGGAAAAGACTGGTAATGTGTAAGGGAGAGCCTCAAGAAGTAGGACTGGGTCCTGGGGAAAGCAATTGGCAGTTGTCATGGTCTTGGGAGCAGGTGCTCCAAGGAGCTCACATGAGCAACCAATGTGCCAAAAAGATTCCCAGATTAAAAGGTAATGCTTGGAGTTGCTTTAAATTACAGGCTTAAACACTGTTGGCTCTGTCAAGGGTATCTTCTTGTTGCCCTCTTTCCCCCAGCACGGATCTGATGGCTGTCAGGGAAGATATGTGGCCAAATCACAATCAAATACAGTGGGACAACTTTGGTATGAAGGGAATATAGAGTGGAAGAAAGAAAGTGACCGGAATTCATAGAGGTAGGAAGCACAGGGTGAAGAAGGTGTTGGGCTCAACAGCTTGGGGAAGTATGTGGGACTGGCTCTGTGCTAAGGCTGTGGGGAAAGGATTGGGGAACGAAGGTTGAAGAGGGATAAGAAGGAAAAGCTAGATCCCTGGCTGTCACTCACCCTATAAGACTAGGAAAAAACCCACAGATTCCACAATTGCCCACTTGACAGAATGGCTTTGATCTGGAGAAGAGAGGAAAAGTGACAAACTGTATCTATTCTTCCAGAGATTGCTCCAGCTGTAGAAATTAACCTTCTCAAAGCGTTGCTCCATTTACTCAGGTGACACAGGTATGTGTGGCACATCTAAAGGTTTATACCCTGTGGTCTGAGACATGTAGGGATGGATTAGGGAAACACAGGGTGCATTTTCTAGATTTTGAAAATTGTTTTGGTTTGCTTTTTTGATTGGGGATACTCATCAAAAAACTCCCCTCTTTAAGAGTACTTTGAGAAAGCTGTCAGTGTTTGCTATTAGCAATGTAAGTTTGTACTTTGACAGTAGTCTCAAAGGAATATCACAAATATAAATTAAGGTTTATGAAGTGCTTGGTTACTATAATGATAAACTTGCTGTGAGAAAATGGATAAAGCTGTAAGTGGAATGTGCTGTATGTTAAACTATGTGTGGGGACACACTTTTTAAACATTAAAATGTCAATATTTAAGAGTTCTGCTCATTCAATGCAAATCATTTGAGAAAATCTGACTTCATAACATTAACATGTTTTTTCTCTTCCCCATCCCCTCACCCCCAGAAGTAATGGAATAGACATCGTCTATAATTTGCAAATAATATATGCATGTGATTTCAGCCCTTGAAAATCACTTTTTTTGTGTCCTTGAAATAGTAGATAATGATCTGTGGAGTTCAACCTGCAAGTTTTGCAAACTGGGTTTTCTTTGCATCTAGCTGTTGTTCAAGCTTTTGTTGCAATGACTTTAAAACAGATGTACCTGGCTCTATGAATCCCATATTCCACTTGAAGTACTTTTAAATTCTAGATATGCTGTGTCCTCGTAATTATATTAGAGGGTGAAAGGTATAATTCATATTAATTTTAATTATTTTTTTAAAAGGCAAAATTAAAATTGTTATATAAAATTGCTTTGTGCTTCCGCATGTGGCCTCTTGAGGGCAATAGTCTTTCAGAGCTATAGAAAATTGAGACTTGCTTAAGTTTTCAGTCAAAGCATGCTCCTCGTAATAATCATAATTATCCATTGGCAATGCAGAGGGATGCTAGAATTCATTGTGTCATTCAATCAATAAAAATGCTGCACTCAAAATTTTCAAGCCAGTTTGTTCTTAAAAGTGTCACACAAGCATTTCTATTTGTGTTTCATTATGGTATAATCTGTATAACCGGACCATATGTTCAGTAAAGCTAGGCTTTCTTCCGAAATTTTCTCAACTACACTAGAAATAAACAAGATTAGAATAAATCTGTTTCCTGGAGATTAGGACATCTCATAGATCTTGGAACTCTACAAATCTGAGATATTCAGTCTTGCAAAACACTTAACTTATTTTATCTACATTTAGCTCATGAAAGTATATCTTATGTATATTTGCATATAAATGCTGTTTTTCTTAATACTCAAGTACTCTTGGCAGCTGTCTCAAAGGATATGAAGATAGGAAGACAAGGCAACCTTAGATTCCATTATGAGACCTCATGGGTTCTTTGAATCTGAGAATATTTAAAGTTTTTAGTTGAGACTTGACCCATTGGATACAAATGTTATTTGACTTGATTCACAATCAAAACTGCAGAGTTCTGGTTCCAGCAAAATCTCGAAGGAAAAGGAGGGGAAACCCCATTCCACTCCTATCCATACCTTCCCTAGTACATGGCATAGTCATTGACTAAAGTACTGTTCTCTGGAGCAGGGATTTCAGCCACAAACCTTCCTTTCCAGATGACCACCCTAATCGTTAGGCTACACTGTCAAGTGCTTTCTTGTACTATCTGTTGCACAAGACATGAGAAATTTCCTTTTGTTTGTTAGAAAATCCTGAACAAGATGAAGTGTGTCACATCAACGTGTATATCCACTAGATGGTACAGCCAGTTTAGTGGACCTTAAAAGAAGTATGTGTCTTTGTCTGCAAGAGGTGAAATAAATTTATTCTGGGTCCTAATTCTCCCAAAGTAATGTTTTAATCACAGGCCTTTTATATAAAATAGCTTTTCTGTTCCGTACAGTTCTTGCTTTCTTTTGTTTTAAACTGGTAGCAATCACTATGGTATCTGTTACAGCCTGATCCATAAGGTATCTTTTTAAAATGAATACTGGATTAACTCCTTCAGGACATCTGGGAACAGGAACATAAAGTATGTGGAATCTGAGAAAGGATAAAAACACAAGATGGATAACAATTTTTGCCATGTATTCAAGGCCAGACCACTTCCCACCACAGGTGGAAACATAGATTTAAACACCTGCCTGCAGAACCTGAGAATCAAAATTCAAGACGCATGCGGGGTCTGGGCCATGAAGTCATCATTTTTAAGCATGATATCTGAATTCTGATTAGACCTGACTAGAATTTGTTAGTAGATTGAAAACGTGCTTGCAAGTTTTTTTCGAAGTATACACCATTAGGAGCAGCCAAAATGAAAATCTAGAGATTTGATCTGAAGGAGAACAATTTATTCATGCAGAACATAACATTTGCAGCTGTTTTGGGAGAAAATAACAAATTAATAGCAAAATAGTACAAGAAACAGACCTAATTTCTTGCAATAATTATCAGTTTAGATTTTAAGTCTGAAATATATGGAGCTGGCTAAATATTCTTGACTAATGTGCTGTGTTATTGGCAAAAACTTTACTAATGCCTCTTTTTCACATGAGTCCGCTTTACTAATAAAGCAAAACCATGTTTGTCTTCCATAAAAACTGGTTTAGAAGCTCTTTAAAATGCAAACAGATTTGATGGTGATGCTCTATTATGAGCTACCCACCACTCTTGCACTTCCACTTATCAAAATTATCATGCGACTTCTATTGCTGCAAGAGGAGGGAGATTTACACAAATACTACATATGGAAATAACTACTTTGGATACTTGTCCTGTTTACGCGTTACTTGCCAGCTGAGCCGATGAAGCCACTTCATTTATTCACAAGCTCATACAATCGGCTCTGGAGAAGGATGGGATTATCTCGTGGTGTTCCCAAGCCTTGTAGGGCTCAGCCCAAGCGTGGTGTGTGATTCCCACCAGGCTGTTAGTTGGGTTGGATGCTGCGTTGCCATTGACTGCTGGCAAGCACAACCTGTGGCCTGCAAGGGCAGACACAGGAGCCTTGTGACGGGGGCAGCAGCCATGCCCTTCTAGCCTGCTTACCAGAGCACCGCATTTCCAATGTGAAGGATGATGAGTTCACAGACTTTTAAAGCTAAAAGCTATAACACAACTAAATGTTATGTGTAAAGGAGGCAAAGATTTTTCACTCAGCATCAAGCCAGCAAACACTGGGACCAAAGTTTATCCGTAGCTGCTCACCCGTGTTGATTAAAAAGTTGATGTGTGGGGGGATTTGCTGTTTTGCACGTAGGTCAATTGTTCCATTGCATGGCAATTCTCTTGCTGCTAAAATAAAGCGCTAGGTTTGAACATGTGTGCCCGGTGCCAGTGCCCAGGGGCTGGCAGCAGCTGTGGGGGCTGCAGAGGCGGCCCCTGTGAGGTGGTGTTGGGGCTGCCCCGCGCCGGGCACAGCCGGTTCCAGGCGGCTCCACCGGCCCCAGCGCAGGGCACAGCTGAGCCCCGCAGCCACGGGCGGGCGCCTCGGGGAAAGCCGGGCTGAGAAAGGGCAAAACGGTGCCCGGCAGCCAGGGCTGAGGGCAACTGGGTGAGAAACAGCCCGGCCAGCCCCGAGGGGGGAGCGGGAGGGGGCAGGGGGCTCCGGGCACCCCGGAACAGACACCTCTGTGCCCTGGGGCAGACCCTGGCAGCGCACGGAGAAAGTGTGAGGAGAAAGGAGCATCAGAGAGGAGCTGTTATGGGTTGACTACAACCTCCATTTCTCATTCCTCTGGGCCACTTCGTAGAGAAGCAGTAAGTCATTGGGGATGAAGGAGTGAAGCTGAGTATGGGAAAAGGGGTGAGAAGATGGTCGAGAGGTGTTATATTTTTTTTCTTTGTTTCTCACATTCCAAAGCTATTTTAATTGGCAATAAATTAATTTTTCCCAGATTGTGTCTGTTTTGGTAAAGGATCTTCCTGTGTTTGTTTTAACCCATGAGCTTTTCTATCTTATTTTCTCCCCTCTGTCCTGTTGAGGTGGGGAGTTAGTGAGCAGCTGGGTGGGTGTCTGGCAGCCAGCCAAGCTTCACCCACAACAACGTGTCTGCATTTGTGCAGCATCAGCTCTGACACACAGTTTTGTATATTTGCTCTTAGTGACCACTGATAATTTTGAAGTTCTGGGCATGACCTTTTGGCAATTTCAGGTAATGCCGTTGTTTATCAGCTCACGATGTGACATAATTTAGTACACTCAGTTATGTTAGCAGCATGGTAAAATGTATATGCAGTCTTTTATTGCTTTTCATGGTAACAAATATTGCCATTATGATTCCTTTCACTCCCCCAAAAACAACACTTCACAAGTAAAATGTGAAATTTAGTAATCCACTCCAAATTATGAACTGCTAGCAGTAGTTAAGGTTGATGTTTGGAACTACAAATTACCATGCATAGACGGTAGCTAATAATTTTATGAATTTTTCCCTATAAAGCTTCCTGTTGTGTTTAAACTGTTGTAATCCTTAGAAGTAGATGAACACATGGGATATAAAAGCTGTCTTACTGTAAAATTGCGAAATGTGCACAGCCCTCATCAGATGCAGGAAAACCAACTTTCTGGTTTTTCTACTTCAAATATTAATTACACTTTTTTTTTTTTTTTTTTTTTTTTTTTTTTTTTTTTTTTTTGTCTAGGAGAATGGTAGCAGTTATCACTATCTTCCACAGTGCTATGTGAACAGTTCAGGAGAAAAAAGAGAGCTAAGCTGCAACTTTTTCTCCAAATGACTATGTACTAAAGGGAATGTGATATGTTCAGATGAAATAAAACAGTATTGCAGGCCTTAGGAAACAGTAATATGGAAGCATTGGTACAGAAGCAGAAATCCATAGTTGGTCTGGAGACCAGGGACCAGTTTGAACCCCCTGAAAGAGCAGGTTGTATGATTAAAGTTAGATATTTTTGTCTGTTCTCAATTAGATTTGACATAAACTCTCTCTAATTGCTGCATTTAAAGGTGAAAGATTTGCCTATGGAAGGGTTTTCTTTTTTCCCGGTTACTTCTTTCTTCAACGTCCAAGCTGAGGGTGAGCCAGGCTAGCTGGTGTCTGGTCTGGAACTTGTAGCCTGATTATACTGAGAATCAGGCCCAAGTCTTTCATGTCATGGGGCAGAGAAAAAGCCCAGGGTGTGCATTTCAAAAGGTGATGCAGTGCTGTCTAGAAAGTTAAAATTATTTTTTTTTGTTTCAAGACTTCAATTAAATAAGACTATTCTTTTACAGTTATGATGTCAATCAGCATATTTTCTCTGTGTGCTTGCAATCCTCCTGCTGAAAATCTGAGCTCTTTACTCTACTAGGTACAAAAGAGCCTGTTAGATCAAACAGAGTTATCTGCAACAGCATGGGGTTCAACAGTTCTTTGGTTAAATATACATGCAATAAATAAAATCCTATTCTCCTGTTGTGTTATTTCTGAATTTGTTTTTGATATCTCCAGTAATGTCCCTACAAATTTCTGGATAGTGCACTAAGAAAAGAAAGGGATGGATTAAAGGTAATTCAATATAAATGACAGTGTTCATCTGCAGGAGCTTCCATAACAGAGATCAGAAATTTATGTGTGTTAATTTTGTCACATCTATCTATGCCAACTGCATGGGTTTTCCCCTTCTAACTGCACAGAAGTAATCCTTTGGGTTGGATGGTTAAGAGAGGCCCAACTGGTGCTTTATTTCTCTACAATTGTACAGCTTTCCTTCTCTTTCCTCTGTTCTCAGGGAGAAGAAACAGATAATTTGAAAGCAAAATGTGAGCATCGTTGCCACAAGTGTCTTCCTCCTGACTGAATGTTTCTGATTATTTCAGTTGAAATGCAGGTAACAAAGTCTGTATTTTTCCATGCAACTCTTCTGAATTAGTCTATAGTGCAGAATTTCTGGGAACAGAAAATAAAAAATAAAAGATTGGCTTTGTTTTTAAAGGGCAAGATTTTCCTAAACTCAACCATAGCATAGATTTACTAAGACACACAGGTTAGTGGAGCTTTTCTTACATATAGTATGGTCAGCCTATGAAGAAAGTGAACAGAGTATTGATTAGCCACCATGATGGTGTTGTTTCTTTCCTTCAGCCCCTGTTCAAAGAGGCATTGGTCAGTGGAGCAGAGGTGTTAGACCCATAGGGTGGGTAGGAAAAGCCAAGGAGAGTCAGCAGCCTGGAGAGCAACCAGCATTGACAGAGCAAGTGTTCCACAGTAGTCCTGTAAAGTACAGCCCTCACAGAGCCCCTAGGAGGTTGCTGAATTACTCCTGCAGTCTGACACATGCAGAAGGAAGAACAAGAGTGTAAGGGAGATGTATGTAGGGACATACAGACACAGGTATATCCTGGAAGTATACACATTCTGTTAAAGTCAGTCCTGTAGAGCTATGTCACAGTGAGGTGATGGGAAGGGAATCATGACAAACAGGAGCTCACAGGCTTAATCTAACTTTTCTTGTCTTCCTACAAATTTTTTTTTTTATCCTCATTGGAGTTATTTTTGCAGATTCTGGTGTATTGTTGACCTTACCCTCACAGCTTAAATGCCTAACAAATTTTTTAATCCTTCCTCTAGATATAATTATAGGAAAGTATTTTTAAAGCACTGAATGAAACAGTACAAAGCACAAGAGAAGGAGTTGTCACCCCATCTGGCCATCTAATTTCTTCAGTGATGCTTCTTATACTGTTTCAGAATAAGCTGCTTTCTTCAGAAAACAAACACAAGCATTAGCATGTCTTAGACTTGTGTTCCTCTGATCACTGTTCAAGGCATCCCTAGATCTTTATCTGCCTGCCTTTGACAAAACATGGTGAATACTTGCTATTTGTATTGTCAGCTGAACTCCATTCAGAACTACAGTAACAACTTGTAAATTTCAAACAATAATAGAAATGGGTGCTACTGGTTTTTTGTTTGAGGTTTTTGTTTGGTTTTTTTTTGGGGGGGGTTGGTTGTTTGAATGCTTTTTAGTATGCTTAATTCAGTTCATCCCCTTCAAGGCATAGATGTAGATGCAGGCTTTATGAAAGTATCTATAACCTTGAGGAAACAGTCACATAAAGAATATGAAGGTACCTCAGTTATAGCTGATACAAGATAAAGATCCAAATGATACAGACAGTGCTGGTAACTTCAGATACCCCATCTTTTATTTTCCTTGGGGATCATCATTTAATTGGCTGCACTTATTAAGAAGGTGAATGAAGGCAGGTGGTATCACAAATCATGTTTTTGATTGGGAAGTGGTGAGATGTGATGAAAGAAATTAATGGTTATAGAAAGGAAGAAGGTGAAGTGGAAGCATACGGTACATGCTTTTGTTTTGGTGCTTTTGCAGCTATTTCTGTTGTTAGGACAACTGCAACAATACCTCAGGCAAATCTGCATATGCCAGCCTCCAGAAAACACCACCAACCTCTCTTTTTTTGTCTTATTAACACCTGTTATTCAAAAGGCAGCAGACACAGAAGCCTGGAGTTCAACAGGTGACTCAGTTTGCTGTTCCTTGGGAATGGACACAACCAGTTCGCTAAGTAGAATACACACATAGTTCTGGGAAATCTAGGGAAGTACAGGAGATTGTACAGGAAGAGCTGGCATGGCAGAAGGAAAATAAAGATAAAACAGAAGACAAAGTAAAGGACAATGTGTGACAGGTGGCTACTGATAATTAACGGTGGTTTCAGCAGAAAGGGAGAAAGGAAACCAAACAAGATACCAAAATGAGAATTGGAAGAGAAACTGTAGGAGAACCTGAAGGGAGAGAGTCAGGTTGACAAAGTAGAGAGTAGCCTGAACAGGCATGTCAAAACAAATAATGGTCAGTGTTTTTTCCTAATACTTTTGATGCAAATACAATTTTCTGTGTGATAATAATTCACTCAGCTTTACCTGTCTTATGGTAACAGTCAAGAAATTTCTCTCTCCATAACGGTATGTGGTAAAGGTAAGGTGTGAAAGGAGTCTAAGAGGCGTACTGCTGTTCAGTGATTTGTTTCTTCAGCAGTATTGGCTTGTGAGTTAAACTCTGTGATTCCTGATATCGAGATTATTTATCTCAATTTAGATGTCACTATTTCCTTTCAGAGATCTGAAATAATTTTCTTACCAAGCTAATGTTTCATTGGAACCAACATGAATTATTTTTGGCATCTTTGTAAAGAAGTTAGAAAAAATGAAGAATTGTTTGCAGTAAATGCAGAGATGAGGAAAGTTGTCCCCACCAGCTACACAAGCAAGGAAGTTGATCAACATGCGGGAGAGTGAGATAGGTTTTTCAAAATAACTGTTAGCATTTACAGTACGGGCAAATGTATCAGAGGAATTCTCCTGGAATCATTTTCTACTCAGTGGAAGCAGTTATTACAGTAGAAGGCAAAGTGCATTTTGTCAGATCAGTGAACCTAACTCCATTGCTAATTTGGCTGAGATCTCTGTTGATAATAATACTGGTCCTACACAATGGAGTCAGAGAGTGGGTAGGAGGAATCCCACCCACACTGACCCATTTTTCTTTTGCTCATAGGGACTTGAACCTATATTACCTATTCTGCAAGTGAGCAGATGAGCCACCTGGAGAGTGGTCTGGGACAAGTTTCTCATTCACCCACCTTGTATTGCAGCCCTTAAACACCCAAATGCCATACCATCTGTGGTGGTTTGAATTTAGCTGGATGCCAGGTGCCCAACAAAACTCTTCTGTCACTCCCCTCCACAACTGGGCAGGGAAAAGAAAATAAGAGATCATTCAGCAATTACCATCATGGCCAAAACAGACTGGACTTGCGGAAATTAGTTTAAGTTGTTACTATTCAAATCAGAGTAGGATAATGAGAAATAAAAATCAAAACTTAGAAACACCTTCCCCCCACCCCTTCCTTCTTCTTGGACTCTACTTCACTCCTGATTATCTCCTGCCCCCAATGGTGCAGGGGGGTGGGGAATGGGTGTTACGGTCAGTTCATCACATTGTCTCTGCTGCTCCTTCCTTCTTGCACTCTTCTCATGCTCTAACGTGGGGTCTCTCCCATGGGAGACAGTTCTCCATGAACTTCTACAACATAAGTCCTTCCCACAGCCTGCAGCTCTTCACAAACTGCTGCAGAGTGGGTCCCCCATAGAGTCACAAATGCTGCCAGCAAACCTGCTTCACTGTGGGCTTCCCATGGGTCGCAACCTCCTCTGGACATCCACCTGCTCTGGCATGGGGTCCTCCACGGGCTGCAGCTGGATATCTGCTCCACCATGGACCTCCATGGGCTGCAGGGGAGCAACTTGCTTCACAATGGTCTTCATCACAGGCTGCAGGGAAATCTCTGCTCCAGTGCCTGGAGCACCTCCTCCCCCTCCTTCCTCACTGGCCTTGGTGTCAGCTGAGTTTTTGCTCTAACATATTCTCACTCCTCTCTTCTTCTGCAATTTTGTTGTGCAGGTTCTTTTCCCCCTTCTTAAATGTTATTAGAGAGGTGCTACCACTTTTGCTGATGGGCTTGGCCTTGGCCAGCAGTTGGTCCATCATTTAGCCAGCTGGCATTGGCTCCATCAAACACCGGAGAGGCTTCTAGCAGCTTCTCAAAGAAGCCACCCCTGTAGTCCCCACTGTTACCAAAACCTTGCCATGCAAACCCACGACACAGGTGAGGGTGGGGTGGTATACAATGGTTCACCTGGGTTCTTACCCCTTCCTCCTCTCTCTTCTGCCTTGGCATCTCCACTTGTCTTACAATGCTTACCTATGAATTGAACACCCTTTCCAGAATACTGAGGGATTTAGGGCTCTGTCTGGAGAATATCAGATGAGACCTGATGAGATCCCTGATCTCAAGGGTGACAGATGAAAAGAGCTCTTCCATGTCTTCTAGTCTCCAGATTGCTTCCCAGCTGGATGAAGTTCATAAAGTTGATGCTGTCTGTGCAAGCAAACTCCAGAGGATTAGGAGGATGACATGAGAGACTTGAAGCATAGAAAATAAATTAAGTGACAGGGACATTAGCTGAAAGTGAACATCAATCTAGTGGTGGCTTAGATGAAAGTCTAAAACCCCTCAGTGACAGAAGACAGGAAGGTAAAATCTTCTGCTTTCCAGAATCCACAAAGTAAATAATCAGTGGCATAATGTTTTGTGGTCAAGGTTTTACCATGTTCTTTAAAGGAGGATCTAGAAATGGAATACATAGTAGTATTGCATGTCTTCGTTAGGAAGAAATTTCTTCATTTCTGCATTTCTGCATTTCTAAGGTGGGACTGTTTAACTTTTTGCATATTTCAGGCATGTTTGTGCATTTAAGACACTGTAAAAGGCTCTTGCCATAAATAATCATCCGGGTTTTGGTATTCTTGCCAATTTTTTTTCTGTTTTAATCAGAGCTAAGTAACATTGGAAAGCTTCAGAACTTGATTAGAAAAGTTTAAAGGTGGTGAAATTTGCTTAAAATATACCAGCTCTTTAAACACTGTAATCCCTTTACCAATTATTTAATCTAATTTTTATTTTGTATTTTTTAATTTTTTTTTTATTAGATATTGACAGTTCCGTGAAATCTGAGATTCTACCTAAGGCCAGGAATATAGAAGCAAGAAGTTCTGATCACAGTTGACCTGGGTCTTCTGAAGCTTTACTATCATCCTAAACTAAACAAAAAAGTAAGTGCACTTAGGACAATGGAAGGTAAACAACGTTAAATAGAATATATATATCTTTAACTCTCCTTGTCTTTACCAAGTGGTACATAAGTTGAAAGAGTGCAGAGTCTCCTTCCAGAATTAAAATGATGCTTTTCTAGTCATCTGACTACGAATCAATAGTGAGTGCTTACATTAAAGTAAAAAACTCTCTTAAATGAAATAGATGATGAGCTAGTAGTTATACAAAATGAAGGGTCACAGCAATCTAGTAGTAATTCCTTTTTTAATTTCAAAACCTAAAGTAATTGGACACATCTTGCCTTCATTTACACCTGTGCAAATCCTGTTATATTCAGCAAGGCTTTACAAAGAAGACAAAACTCATCCCTTGCAAATTAAGAAATGAACACATAATGAGAAAGAAATTCATTGCCTCCCATTTCCCATGGTATTCATTTTTCACTGATGAAAATTTTCTGCAAAGTCTTGTACTTTATACCTATCCAGGATTAGAATCTTGACCGCAGGCTGTAGCTATGCTGTTACAGCTACCAAAGTCCATTTGGTGATGTTTAGATTTTGGTTTGGTACTAGTTGCTTGCTGTCCTGGAAGCTGGGAAACATCAGTGTCCTCAAAGTGAAGAAGGTGTCCAAGGTACTATTTTTCTTTCCATTCTGTGCTGAAATATGAAGATAACTGGATGCAGCTGCATTGTTCCTGGGAAACTTTGGGAGAGTATTTGAGACTGGGACTGTGAAAACTGAGGATCCTAGACATTTACAGCAAGATGCTGTGAGACTCCTCTTATTTTAATGTACAGCCAGCTGTGACCTGCCAAAAGGTAAGGTGGATTTCTTAAGTACACTGAAGCTTTCGGTGGACTACTGAGCACCTCCCCCAGCTCCAATGAATTACAGGTGCACAGTACCTTATGGGTAAGGCCTTACTGGGCAATTTGTGTAGTCACTTATGCCAGTGCAGAATCCCTAAAGGAAATGTAACGATCTGAGTTCACATTACACTGGTCTAAGAGGCCGATTAACAGTAGACAAAGGGCAGTGCTTCAGACACTGACTTAAGGGACTAGAAGTATAACACACAAAAAAACCCCAAAATAGGCAGCTCATATGAGCTCGTTGTGATTTTGGAATCTCACAAACAATTATGTGACTATGTGGCATTTTTTCAAATTGTAATTTCCTCTTTACTGTTATTACAGTCCTCGGAAAGGGGTGACAGTCTACTACTTCGAAAAAAAATGTTCTCTGTAAATAGTAATTGCTTATTTGCATTGAATCCTTAACATTCTATTGTATAATTGCCAAAACATACTGAAAAGTTATTGAACATATTCATGAACAAATATAATATGACTGTCTTTTTAAGAAAAATGTATCTCACTAATATTATTAATTACATGTTTATTACAGCTTTGCTTACCAAGATAATGAGGAAAATTGCACACAGGCTACTCTTAAATTACCTATTGGCGAACATTTTTTCTATCATAATCTTGCCCAAAGATAGAGTACAATTTACAGTCTCAATTGTTCCATCTACATTGTTTTGCTATCAATTGAAATTTAAAATATTCCAGGGGGTAGCTTTTTATTTCTCCCAATGTTGTTTTTTTTTTTCTTTTGTGTTTCATTATTGACATTTTTTATATATGCTTCCAAAAAAGCAAAGAAAATATGTTACTGTGAAGAGTAGAATGGTTCATCCTCATCCACATGCACCATAAACTCACAGTCTTATTGTAGCCAAGTAAATATTGATGAAATGTCAAACTTGAGATATTTTTTAATATAAATATAGAGTTTAAAAGTAAAATACAATGTACTAAATTGCTTATTGTAATTGCTGCACACCTCCATGATGAGAGACTCACACACTAACTTCTTACACTTCAATACAAATAAAAGTCATCAGACAGGGTTTCAGTGGTGGCTTTAACAGCCCTCAGAAGGTTTTTCCTTCAGTACCACGATCACCATTTATGGTTGGCGTTATTTCCTTAATTTTCAGTTATAAATTTTTAATCTTTTTTAATGGAAAGTGTGTTATAAGTAGTATTTTAAAGCAGATTTCATTTTAATGAAGCCAGGAACTGGTGGTGGCTTCTTCTGTAATTGACCTACCTGAAATTCTCCTGTAAAGGTCAGCAGACCTGAAATGCTCTTTTTACCACAAAAATCTCAGTGTATGGCCTGTGCTTCTGGAGCAGAGGCCTTCGTTTTGTCTAATGTTTTCTAGAACAATGGGTCTTTGTCTCTGAGCAGGCTTCTGTGGCGCTCAAGCAGTCAATGAAGTTGAAAAGGAAAGAATTTGAATTGGGACACTAGCTCAAAATCACCTGCAACCCACTTCTCTCTGAGCCATTCAGTCCCTCATATTTTCAGTAACATTTATCTAAAGTGTATTCAACCAGTACTCTTTATCTTCCCAGAGTACTTTGCAGAGATTATCTAGCAGATATTTTTTCCCATAAATATTTTGGAAAATAAGATAAATGTTTAGAGGAAAATAGCATACTGGTGTGTTTTACTATAATTTCATAGTTATAACGGTGATAATAGAAAGAATGTAAAACTATCTAAAGACAACTTAAAACCCACCAGAAGCTTCACCTTCAAATGGCATCGAAATCTATAACATAAATTTTCAAGATTAATTTAATTAAAATGCAGTCATAAGCAGATATTTTTTTCAATATTGAAAATTTGATGAGTTGGTTAGAGAAATAATATTTTGAGCATGTTATGTTGTTAAAACCACTTAAAACATTTTAGTGGACATCTTTAACAGAAGGTTGTACTTAGAGGTCACTGTCTTTACCTTATCAAAAGGTTATTTATCCCTAAGTGTTCAAAACATTGTTATGTTAGCTACATGCATCTCAACTGTTAAGCAATTCCTTTGATTAGCAGTTATATATTCGTAAGTACTCCCTGAGGTAACCTGGGGAGGGGGGGTTGTGAATGCTCAAAGAAAGAGGTTAAATCGGATCAGGAAATCATTACCTTCTGTTAGCATACAGGAGTTTCTGTGGTTGTGATCTGCAGTTAGTTTGGTGCAAATCCGTTTATTAGCTTGCATGAATGTTTAGAATCTGTTTTACCACTGTTTCTGAATATTTCCTCTAACAATGCTGGATTCTGACAAATGTCTCCTTTTCAAATCTGTTTACCATATTGGGGTAGCTGGCAAAGAATTAGTGAGGGCCAACTAAAAAACCTGCAATAGATGATGAGGTATGTATATACTGAATGCTGTAGTTATGGTATATTGCTTTACCATATGCACACTGTTTTGCAATATATTAATATTTTGTAAACTTCTTAAATTCTTGATTATTTCCCCTAGAGATTTCTCTGGCAGACAAAGAATGTTACCATACTAATTTTTCAGCATCTGATAACCTTGAATGTATTAAACTCATAAAGACAGGGAAAAATCTTGAACAAATATATAAGCCAAATTACTTGTTCTTAGAATATGAATAGAAAAGTTTACTTTATATCTTTGATATGAAACAGCTGGTTATTTCAATAGTTAGAATAGAAAGACAATTTTGTATCTAACCTAGGCATTATCTAACCAGGTTCTTCTGGTTTTCTTAGAGTTATCAATACGATTATTAGGGCAGATTTTTAAGGCTACTACTTTTTTCTCTAGTTCCTAGATTGTGCCTGTCTTTTCCACAGGAGGATTCTATTTATCTTGCACGAAATGTAGAATTCAAAGACATTCAACAATCCATTTACGAAATACTGTGTAGGAGGTACAGAAAAACATTTCTTATTAATTTTGAAAATTATTATGTGTCTCTAAACTCTTCAGCTATTTTGTACCTTTCTCTGAAATTATATTTTCATGCAGCTGATGCACTAAAATTGTGCCTTTGAAAGGTCTCTTCTTAATGTGCTGATTTTGCAAGTGACTAATTCTTTGCGGAGATGAGAACATATGACTCTTTTTCTTGTTGCTTGTGTAAAGTCACAAATTCCCAGCAGAGAGAACTTTGCATTGCTCACAGGATCCAGAGTCCCTTTTACACTCTGATATGTGATCTGCTGTAAGAGTGCAGCTGATAGGCTAGGGGGAGTGGGGTTCATATTAAACATCAGAATGAAACTAAAGAGTTGCAATTACCCATGGTCTAGCAAAGACTCAGAAATTATAAAGTAGAATGTTCATTACAGCTGTCATCTGACCCCATTGTCTTTTATGATGAGCAAGTTTTCAGTTCATCTTTCCTTTTAACCTTCGTTAATCTATAAGAATTTTGAAGAACTGTAACTCTATTTTTTATGTCTGAAAATTAGTCCCATATTTGGGTTTTTTTTTACCCCTAAGTATGAAGACTGGAATTCTAAGGGGGTCATATTGTATTTTTCTGCCTATAGAAAAGAGTTTGGGCTATTGTTAGTGGAAAGAGAAAAAGAAAAAGAAAAAAAGGAATTGCATGATGATGAGAAATTAAACCTTCTAAATATAAGGGAGGAAAACAGAATGTTAAAATTCAAGTCAGATACATGGTACTTAATGGGAAAATAATTTAAGATTAGGTTACTAACTCTGTGAAGAAGCTATGAAACAAGCATGTTCATGCTGTGTTAAGAGACTTTAGCAGATTGTGTTGTTCATGAATTTACCTGAAACAAGGAGGACTTTAAAGGTCTGAGTTCTCACAGTCTTCACCAAACTAGCACCTGCTGTCAGCCACAGCCTCATCTACAGAAAATGGATTTTATATAACCAAATACTCATTTAGACATATCAATTTCTGGTAAGTTTATGTTGGGAGAGTTCAAATAATGATCTAAGGACTTCTTTCATTTTGAGATGGAGTTATTTCAGCCCCAAGTAAAAATCTACTTTATTTCAGGGATCTTTGGTCTTGAGGTGACCACACCATTTCAGTGGTGTTTGTTTTGATTTAGTTAAGAGATCCTGCACTCAATTTCTTTGATTATTCAGCTCTGAGACCACTATAGTATTTTTTTGGCCAACAAGGAAGGAGAA
Organism: Falco rusticolus; assembly: GCF_015220075.1. Taxonomy (NCBI): domain Eukaryota; kingdom Metazoa; phylum Chordata; class Aves; order Falconiformes; family Falconidae; genus Falco; species Falco rusticolus. The sequence continues at coordinate 89,025,885 of NC_051189.1, forward strand.
GTTACTTATTTGTAAATGACTTTCATACAAAGTAAATGAGTAAATGCAAATTAATTCTGTATCCTCAATGATGGCATTTGAATGATTTGTCATCATGGAGGAATGAGAGCTGGTCAGTGCTCAAATGTAGTAACGAAAAGCACTTAGACTGTGAGAGACCACTAGTAAAGGAACAGTAAGCAGAACTGAAAGCCGTATACCACTGTATAAGTAATGATGTTTCTCACACCTTGGACACAAGAACAGCGTTCTTGTTATCCCACCTTGGAAAGGAGCTAATAGAATAAAAAAGGCATAGATAAAAGCAGCAGAGATGAGCAGAGGTGTGAGATCGGTTGAATAGACTATTACACTTCATCATGGAAAAGAGGAGTATGACTATAAGGGGGGATATTTTAAGATGTGGTATGTTGAAAGCTGATATGGTGATACATAGGAATGGTTATTCACTGACCATAAAACAAGTGGTTGGGAGTTAACAAATGAAGCTGTCAGGCTTGAAATTATCAAGCTTTAAAAAACCTAACAAACAGAACTCAGTGTGTAAAGTAAGTTGGAAAGTATGAACAACAAAAAAATGAAATGTCTAAATTAATGGTGAATAGAATCATTGGCTGGAATCAAACATGAAGGTCTAGTTACAGCCTCTGGCTCCACAGGTCCCTAAACTATTGCAGATTTGACAACATCAGGGTAGATTGTCTCCTCTTCGCTAAAGATGTACTAGTGACCCTTTATAGACATAGGTTAATGTAGCTTTTGATCTACCTCAATGAGGAAGAAACTTCTATGTTCCTGGAGGTCTTTAAACATTATTCCTTTAGGAATTGCCATCTTTTGCCCTTAAATAAAACCTTATTTACTGCCAGCTGCTGTCCTTCAAATTGATAATAGGACTGTGATCAGGGCCTTCATTAATCTCTGCGTTCTTAGCCATAGCTCTGACAATTGCCATTTATATTTTATCTGAGATTGGACAGGTGGTGGTTGATGTGTACATGATTCCTTTTCCTCAGACTGACATGTATTTAATTTAGTTCTGGACTTTTTTCAGCTGCTTTGTTTTGCTGAAATGCTCTAGAGGGTGAACCTACAGCCACAAATCTTTCCAGGTTTGTGTTCAATTTACAAATCCTATATTTGTAGCAGAAAAAAGTGCTCTCTGTTCTCAGTGGGAGTGTTTGTCAGACATTTTTTGGCAACAGCAATAAGTAGTTTATGGTCAATTTCATCTAACACTGGCCTCCCATAAATGAAGATGTAAAACCTTTTACACTTGTAGACTAAGGCCAAAGAGGCTTTTTCTTTTTGCACACATCAACACTTAGGCATTTCAGACACTAAAAGAAAAAGGAAATATTGGTCTCCAGTTCTGGCTATGCTGCTAAAAGCCTGTACTCTGACACTAACTTCTTCTGTAGATGCATTCATAGACAATTTACCTTTCTGTTTGTTGTACCTTTGGGCTTCCTGGGACATTCTTAAAATCTGAGAAACTGAATGAGATCTTAACTCAAGACTGCCTTTTTGATTGAACCTTGGTTTTAACACACCCTTAGTACTGGTTCAGATGGCTAAATGAGATTCTATGTTAGCAAACTGAATTTCCACTCAAAGGAATCTCTTCATTGCTTCCTGTCCTGGTTTCAGCTGGGATAGAGTTAATTTTCTTCCTTGTGCTGTGTTCTGGATTTAGTATGAAAGAAATGATAACACTGACATGTTTTGTTGTTGCTAAGTGGTGTTTATACCAAATTTCGACTTCTCATACTCTGTCAGCAAGAAGGCTGGAGGGGCACAAGAAGCTGGCAGAGCACACAGGCAGGACAGCTGACCCAAACTGGCCAAAGGGATATTCCACACCATATGACATCATGCCCAGTATATAAAGTGGGGGGAGTTGGCTGGGAGATGCCGGTCACTGCTCAGGGACTGGCTAGCAACAGTCAGTGGGTGGTGAGCAATTGTATAGTGCGTCACTTAGGGGTTTTTTTCCCCTTTTGTATTTTATTCCTCCATCTCTATCCTTCTGATTACAGTTGTTGTTGTTATCATTATTATATTTTAATCATTAAATTGTTCTTAGCTCAACCAATGAGTTTTACCTTTTTCCCAAATCTCCTCCCCATCCCTCCAGGGGTAGGGGGAGGGGAGTGAATGAGTGGCTGCATGGTACTTAGTTGCCAGCTGGGATTAAACCAGTACACTTCCTTATAACTGCTCTTATTGGGAAATGCATATCCAGCACTGGCTTCCAAATACTGTGGTTTTTTTGTTGAGTTCTCTTTTCTCCCTGTTATATTCTTCTGTTACAGGCAATTAGTTTTTTCTTTGATCGTTCTGCTGCCCCTTAGATTTCTTTATTACTATATTTTGTTCTCTGTTCTCCACTCTCTTGCCTCCCTGTTTGACCTACCTAAAATATTTGATTGTGTTCTTCTTTTGCTCCTGTAAGTTAGAATCTCATCCAGGTAATATCCCTCTATAACATCAAAAATTGATTGTTTTTTAATAAAACTGTTGCCAATCACAGTATAAGCTGCAGTACAAGGAAGTTAAGTCTCCCAACCAGCTGGAGTGCTTTTTGGGTTTTAGGTGTTTTGGTTTTGGTTTTAGTTATATAATAGGTCTTTGTAGCTTCATCAGGTGATGGACAATAGTTTGTCGGTCATTTCCCCTAGGCTTTCCCATCTCAGTAAGAAGAAATAAATATCCTATACCCTTCCTCATTTACTTTGGATGCATATGTGAGTCTTTGTCTTAAACTGAAAAGTGAATGAGCCTTAATTGCTCGGTCAGAGAGTAACTAACTCATTTAAACTAGCCAGTATATCTTGCGGAGTCTAGTACAGGCATCACAGAATGGAGCTGAATTTGGTTGGTATCTGAGTTCTCATTTTTTTCAAAAACATTTTTAGATAAGCTTCTCGGTTTTTTTTCAGTTCTCTGTCCCTTATGTTAAGTCTATATTTACATGAAACAGACAAACATTATTTTAACCCTATATTGGGCACTTTCTGCCCCAGTGCATATTTTCTCCTCCATTCTTTATCCAGTGCATTTCTCCCTAAGTTTAATTCCCTCTGCCTGACCATTCATCCTTATGAACATCCAAATATAACCAGGTTTCTATGACATTGGAAGCAACCTTGCATCTGTCACAGCTTGTTTTCTAAAGTAATTTCTTGGGTACTCTAGTTTTGATGTCTGTTCCTTGGGCCTTTTGTGAACTGTGTTTGATTGCTTGTGTCATCAGATGACTTGAAAGGATCTGGAGAGGTCATTAAGTTCATCCTCTTACTCTAAGCCAGAATCAGTTATACCTATGTCAGTCTTGATGGATGCTTGTTTGTTTTGCTCTAAAGTGTTTCCTAGTGATGGAGACTCCATAGCTTCTGCAGACAGCCCCTTCTACTTTGCCATCCTTACCTCTACAAAATCTTCTCTGCAAACTAATTTGAAACTCCCATGCATCACTTCAAGTCTGTTATTTCTGCTTCTAATGATCATGAACATGAGGAATGTATTGTAAAGAAAATGAAGAGAACAATAGCTTTTAAAATATTTTAATGGCATTATTTAACCACTCGTTCAACCCATTGCTTTTTTCCCCCAATAGGTTAAACCAACACTAGTTTCTTTAACCTGCCATTAAATTCTTATTCCTATACCTCTGAGTCTTCTTACTAATCTCCTGGCCTTTCTCATTAGTTACAGCTATTATTGAAGCATATTTGAGACACAGTACTTTGAGGCCATTCCAAGGTTGGATAAGGCTAGAGGGATATATCCTGTATTTTGCAGGCAATAGCATGACATTGTTGATGGGTAGGCAGTTTCTGATTTTTATAATTCTGTTGTAACAGTCTTGTTATAAATGTTACAATTTCACTTGCTTGTGTTGAATTGTAATCTCTCTTTACTCTCCAAATTGCACATCTAACTTGCTAGGATCCCTTTGAATTCTGCACTCTTCATGGTATACTGTATCTCTCCCACTCTGGTGCCATTAATAGTGTTTAATTATCATATGATACATTCAGTCATCAATCTATTATTGAAGGTATAGATTGATCCTATAGCTAAGAAAGAGTCATGTAATGATGCCCTCATAAGTTGTTGAAACTGCTTTAAGAATGATTTTCTAACTGATTTTTGTGGCTTTGGTATGTTTCTCTATAGCTTTTAGTACTTCCTGAATTGGCCAACAAAAATGGCATTTGAAGTAACTCCTTACTAAAGCTAAGACGTGTAACAGACCACCTATCCACAAAATCTGTTTATCTGTCAGAGAAGGAACATGATCTGATCTAATTTACTTATGAACTATCCACAGCATGCCATTCATATCCCTATTTTTTTTTCCTTCCAGGTGTTGTTAAATGATGTGTTTGTCTGAGTATTTGAATGCAGATTGGAATCAAGCTTGATTCACCCTTTTTTGCTTTTTAAGGGTATTGAATGTACTTCCCCTCATCTAGTCTTCCTGTACCTCACCCACTCTCCAGGCATGAACAGTATAGTCCACAGGTCATTTAATTACATGACAAAGACAAAAAACACCTGTCTCCTAGGACAACCTTTTCCAGTGTTTACTACTCTCATGCTGGAATAGTTTTTGCTCTTGTCCATCCTGAACCTTCCAAGATGCAATTCATTGCTCTTGTCCCTTGTTATGTTGTCTGTCAGTACTGAGTAATTGTTTGTTTATTTAGAGTGGTTTTCCTGCTAAGAGGATTTTTATGGGTGGAGTTTCTCTTCCTGCCTATGTCTCAGGCTTATAAGTAGAATTTTTGTCTTGGGTTTTCACTAGAAAACAAATTTTAAGTGAAAAATACCATTAACCCCCTTAAATATGAAAAGGCATATATTTATCTCTTTGATTTTGTCTATAATATCTATAGCAAGTGTTACTTGAACTGCCAGAGGTGTTAGAAATGTGTTTCATATAACGTCATGAGTTTTTATAAGCTATTATATTATGAAAGGTGAGCCTGGATTTACTGATAACTTATTCATAATTTCAGAAGATTGGTTATTTTTCCTGTGACTGTTTGTCTTAATTTCTTTTAGTTAGGAGATTGATCCAAAAGTGACAGATATTTTTATTTAAGTTGATTTTATATTAATTTAATCTTTTATAAAGGCTACACAAATTCTGATAAACTGAATTTATGTGCCTGTGCCATGTTTCTAAGTTCACAAGGCAGAACCACCTGATCGTGGTGTTATCTAAATATGTAATAAGAAAACAGAAGACCAGAAAGATGGTCATGACCATGTGCTTCCTGATTCAATCCTGGTATCTTAAAGCATTAAAGCCCTGATTCAGTGAAGCGCTTGAAGTAGTGTATAACTTTAATCATTTGAGTAATTGCAATGATGCTCAAAACAAGGGGTGAAATTGAATTCATGTCCTGAGAGGTTTGCCTCATCTATACACTATGATTTTTTGTATTCAAACAGAACTAAAATATCAACTCAAGACAAATCAGTGCTTTGCCTGCATTCCAGCTTCCCCACATCATCAAATGGAAAGCAAATAAAAAAATAGATTATATATTTGAATTTTTTGGATGTGCAAGAAGTGTAGTATTTTTTGAAAACCTGAGATGCTAAACTGGCCTGGTTTTGAATTAAAGGGAATATTTTTCACAGCTCTATCTATTACATTATGACCAAGTCTTATTTCATGCAACACTAACTTAGAGATGCTTTCCTAAGGAAAACTGATTACAATATTTGTTTTCGTTTTGGTAGTCAGTGTCAATAGTAAGCCATGCATAAAGTTTATTAAGACCTGTTATTTTTTTCCTGTTATTATGAGCCATAGATACATGTATCTACTGTATATGATTCATAACATTTCATGCTGAAATAATAAAATAAATATGTGATACAAAAAAATCTGAAAAATACCTAAACCACCTCAGGAATACTTTGAGTCTTATGAACTGACTTCATAGATAAGTTCTAAATAATGGTTATAAGGATTAAACCATTCATACCTTCTTTCTAGGCTCTCTTAGCATTCATTACACAAGATTCAAACTTGAGAAGGCTTGTGGGCAGTCAGGTGATGCAATAGGTGTAGAGCAGCCTGTAGCCCTTATATGATGGCACTTCTGTAGCTCCTTTACCTCATGTGTCTGAGCTGATCCTGTTTGCACTGTACAACAGTGCAAGACAGAGAAGAAATGGGCATCTTAAGGGCATGGTATCGGGTTTAAAGATAGTGCATATTAAGGCGATTTTGTCTTCAGATAATCTACTTTTTCATAAATAATTCCTGATTTCAATGGGAGTGAAAGCAACGGTGCTGAAGTCTTGATTTCAACGTCATATCATTCTGATTATTTACAACTTATCATATGCATTTTATCTAGTCATCTAATCAAAGTCCTTTATTTGGATATAATTTCTGGAGATGATTCATTCTTGCTAGAAGCTGAAACTTTGTAAGTGGACATATGTTTTATCAGAGTGTATTTGTTCATGTTTAAAAACTCAACTCAAACCCTGTAAAGGTGAACCTAGTTTTACAACATTTTCCTACCAAGTTCTATGACAGGGATTGATTTGTAGAAATTAGTAACCTTACCTTTGATGTTTCTCTTTCTTTTGGCCCATATGCAGCTAGACATAGATGGGATCTCTGGAAGACTTTACTCTCTTGGTTGTACTTTGCAAAATGATCCCTCTATTTAAGGCCTGCCTCCAGCTCTTCAAAATATCTGTGATCTCTAATCTGCCAGCTTTGATGTTCTCTCTGGGAGCAAGCTGCGCAAAATCTTGCACACAGCATAGCACATGGCTATTGATATATTTTTTTGTTGGCAGGACTGGAGGGGAAGAAGGGAGAAGGGTAAATGAGAAGAAAAGTGTTTAAAATGCCTATTATCTATTTATGTATTTAGTTGCTTTTGGTACCTACAATCAGCTGGAGAGGCCTTCACTTGGAATAGCTGGTATTCCTGGAGGAACTGGAACTAAAGTCAACAGAAGATTTCTGATTACTTAGCAATGTAAGTGCCATTTCTTAATGCACTTAACCTTGAGTTGTCCACAGGGATGCTGATGAAATTCATTCTAAGTGCTGAATGTTGTCATTATTAAACATTTTTATTACAGCCAAAGCTATTATGCACTGCCTTCACAAATTAGCAGTATTCTGGCCTGTCTTCTGTAGAGGTTGAGGCCAAAAGTCTCTCAGACCAAGGATCTTGGAGCAAGCTGCAGGCCAATACTTTGTAAGCCCTTTGCCTTCCCAATACCTGTCACTACCCAAAGCCCAGGCTAATGTTCTCTGCCGGCTTTTCAGTCTAGTCTTGCTTTCTGCTCTACTGGTAAGACATACTTTATTATCTAAGAACCAGCATACTTTCTCATAATCTGATTTCTTGAATACTACGGACTTTTAATTTCCAATCATTTAACCCAAAAACTTTTTGGGGTTTAAAACAATTTGACTTAGGTAAAGCTTGTCTTCTGAAAAAGCAGCCAGTGTTGATATAGAGTTGAAAAGAGATGGAGAAACCAGGTCTTCTTTTGCTACTTCTCAGCATACTCATTTTTCTCCCTTTTTTCTTTTTTTTTTCAAATTTTAATTTGGTTTTAAGTTCCAGCTTTTGACTTTGGTTTTGTCTTTTCCTGCTAGATTGAACCGCTTTGTGCAAACCATTTCCCCCACCCCCTTCCCCGTATTTAAGACATTTGTACACTGTAATCAAACTACCTTTCAGTCTTATTTCTCGTAAGCTAAACAGACAGATCTTTATGTTTCTCAATGTAAGGCACTTTACCTGAACCTAATTTGTCTGCCTTTTGTTCACAAGTCCTTCAATTTGTCAACAACTTTTATGCAATGAGAATGCCAGAGCCAATTGGAGCATTCTTGTATAGGTTTTGCAAAGGTAAAATTATTTTCTCGGTCTTGCTCACTATTCCTTTGTTTTCTAAAAGACCAACAACTTGGAAATGAATTCTACAGTTTTATATAATTACACTTCAAATGATAGATTTTTATTTATGTAAAATGCTGTTTCAATGAGATAAAAACTCCCTAAGCTTGTGTCAAATTCAGCAAATATATTCAGCCGAAAGGAGTAAAATGTTTAAGACTATGCATTTAATTTTGAGGCATTTTTTTAAAAACAAAAAAATGTTTTGATTTCTTGGTGGAAAACTGACTTCAATTTTAAAACATGAGAAGAAAGGGGTTTTAAATTTTTTTCAGTTGATCAATTTTTCTTTTTAATGACACACATTTTTTGGCCAACACCAGCACAAAACCAAAACAATTTACAGCTTATCCAGCCTAGATTAAGCAGGTGAGTCGTGGATGTAGTCTGAATGCGCAACCTACAGTACTGGAGCGGGTTGGAGTAGAGTAATTTTGTAGTGCATTAGAATCACTGACAATGGTAATGCTTGATAAAAGAACTAAATAGAAAAATAGCACCAAATTATTGTTGGAGCACTTCTAAGTGAAATGTGGGTAAAGTATAGTATTCAGGCAAATATTTCAACTTGCTGCAAGGACTAAACAGACAAAATACTCCCAAAAAATTTTTAAATAAAGTGTAACAAAAATATTCAGGAAGCAATCGAACTTCTAGATTTGTGGTTATCTATTCCTCTCTCATGGAGATGAGAGGCTAAAAACCAGCAGGTTAAATTCCTGCTTGCATTGACTGTAGTAGGAGGAGATTAGGCTTTATAATCACACTCCTAGGAGTAGGGAATGCAGTAACAGCATTGCTGTTGCAGGCAGTGGAGGAATCAAGGACTTGAATAATGGAGGTTGAATTTCTGCGCTTTGGCAAGATAGGTACAAGCATTAAGCAGGTGATTAGTAGATCATATAAGCACTTTAAATTTTATCACAAATCTTTTTCTGCCATTCTTGTGATACTTGTAGTAGAAAATAGTAGGCAAGATGGAGAAAGCAAAAGACACCTTCAAAGTCTTTACTTCCCTTTCTACCCTCCTTCTCTTTACCACCTCATTTCAGCTTGGAGGGATTTTTTTTCTTTTCACAATGTGTCACCTTGGATGATAATTGCTTTCTTGACTAAGACAGGCTTGCAGAGAAAGTAAATTTATATATATATATTAAAAGTATTTACGTAGTTCTGGATATGTCTTTTTTCCCTACTGGGGAAATTCTTATACATGTGAATGAGCTGCTTGCTTTCTTAATGGCTTTCAGACTGGCCCCATCCTTTGAAAGGCATTTTTACTGTCAGGTGACCGGACTGAAGACCATGCTCCCCTGGAGCAATGCAAAGCAGGTAAAAAAGAGCCACTGATGTTAGATGTCTTAAAATTCCTCATTTCTCATGCAGCTTACGTGTGCCAGCAGACAGATCGTGAAGTGCAGCTGTGTGACAGAATACAGGTGGTACCCTGCTTTCTAGCTCTGAGTAAGGAGTGGACTCAGCAGAGTTGAGGAGTCATGCAAGCCTCACAGATACGGAGGACCAGTCAACAGATGTGTACTTTGCACTGGTTCAAGGCCATGGGGACTTCCCTGTCTTGCATTTCAATCACTTAGCTCTTGGGTGTAATGTTCATTTAATTTGCTTGACTGTGCCTTTGAATCCAGTGGCAAAATCTATAAGCCCAGAATACAGCTTTCCACTATCTAATGAATACACCAAAATATCCAACTTATTGAAGTATTTCAGAGCATAGATTAAAACTTCCTGAAGGAATATAGCCACTGACCTGGCAATGCAAGCATTCTAGGAAGATCCCCCAAAATGATGGAACAAATGTAAGGTTATAGGATACCATAATATAAGGTCAATAGTATAGATAATAGTTATTATTCAAGCTTAACAAGCAAATTCCACACTACTTTTATGTTAACTGATTAACAGTAATATAATGATGAATTCAGGAAGATGTGTTGTAACATGCTATTCAAAATGAAAATTGTCTGGGTCTATTATGAGCTAATTTATTATATTCATAGGGAAACTGCTGTAAAATTAATGTTGTCTTGCTTTAATACTATCATCAAGGAATATTAGTTTTAATGAACAAAGATAATGAAAGAAACAGGGGAAAAGCAGGAGAAAATAAAATAATTAAGCCACTGAGTTTTGAAATTCATCACTTTTTAGTGTTCTTTGAATAAATAAGTGGTAGAGTTGATTACTGCACTGCTATATGAACTAAAGTCACAACAAAAACTAAGGCTGAATTAAGAAATTCTGCAAACTCCTCCTGAAGCCTCAGAGAGGCAGCTGCCAGGAAAGGCAGGTTAGCAGAGCTACCTGCGTCTTCCCGGACTTTGTCCTCCTTGAACTAACTGGTAGTCATATTTGCCCAGAGGGAGGTTCTCTGCTAAGATGGCAGCCTGAGCCACTGGAGACCAGCCTTCACCGCCAAAGAAAGACACTGTAAGTTTTTATCAACCAAATATATAGTAGTGTGCAGCCACTCATCTATATATGTACGGCTTTTAATACACAAGTAATTATCCAGCATCAATTTGAAGACTAACTGTTAACTTTAGAGGCAGCAGGACCCATCACAGGGTTTGTCCTTTTGACTTCTGGAGGCATCTTTGGGTATCCTGGGCCTAAGTGGTGTACTCAGTATCAGGAAGAAAAACCTGTGGTGGATCAAAGAATACGAACTAGCTGTCCAGGCAGGCTCTAGAGGTAACCGTTTTCTTTCTTTCCTCACCTAAGAAAAGTACAAAAAGGAAGGCAGTAGAGCATCCCCATGCAATTTCTATGTTGAGGAGTAATAAATTGTTCCCTCCCTCGCCCCAGTGGAATTTTCTGTTGCTGAGCCTGACATCTGGAGTGCTGTATATTGCTGAAAGCGAGCTCAGAGGTAAGAGGATGCTTTCATCCCAAATTAAGGTATGTGAAATTTGTTAGGTCTAATTATAAACAGACTTTTATCTTGTGCTCCAGTCAATTAACCATTGATATTTGGTAGGCTGTAAATGCCATGGAGCAGTGTGGTTGTCAGCTGTACTCAGCCACACCTAGTTGTTAGCACACCAGGGACTGATTTTCCTCAGATGATCCTTTTTGCACAGAGATGTTTCTTTTGTGCCATGTTATTTCTGCTCCGAAGGAGAGATTCAGATTCTTTGCTGATTAAGTGTTATATCTACCCTGAAGTTAATGGAGCTATGCTGAGTATTTGGCTAGTAGGAAATTTGTTATTCCAGAGATCAGCAGAAGAGAAAGATCAACTGGAGAAGAATATCTAGGAAAGGAGTGTTTGAAAAGAATAGTTTTCGTAATTTGATTTTATAATTTGCTCTGTGATACCAATCATCATACTATTTTAAAAAAGCAAAAGGCCTCTCTCAAGTGAATCTTTTTCCCCTGTAACAATGTCTTTGCCTGATCAAATATGTCTTAAGCCCCTCTGTGAACAAAAGTTGCACACTTTGAAACTCACTTCTTAATGCAAATCAGCTTGCTTGTTTTCAGCTTCATAATCTTTTCCACAGCAACAGCCTATCAGGTTGTCACAGATAGAAAATGATGACTTTTGATGAGTAATAAGCAGCAGGGGCAAATGAATCCTTCAGGAAGGGAAGAGGGGAAAAAAAAATCCTCTTTAGATCAGATCTAACAAAAAGAGCTGAATTCACCAAGCATGTAATTTAAAACCAGTGATGATATTTGCAAAGTTTATTTGGTCTTAAACTCCCTTTAAGTAGTCTGTGCATGATGCAGCATAACTTGCTGGTTTGCTGGGTCCCCATCAGCACAGCAGCTGACAGTCCTGGAATTTGTCCCAAAAACCATGAAAGTCTGGCAAAATGTTCTTGATAAATGAAACCAATGAAACAGAAGAGAAACATTTTTGGGGGAATTAGGTGGAATTTAATGTCCGTGCACCATGCTGAAGAGTTTTACTTGGTAGCGCCTATGTATAGCAAGCTTTTGTCTCTTCTGTCAGAACTGTCTGCCACCTACTGCTTATTCAGAGGGTGTTTTCATAGTTAATAGCAGCATAACTAACAACTAAAAGATATTTCTTGCTGCAGGGATTTTGCATCTCTGGGAGAATATTTGAGTGACTTAGAGATTTGTTTTGCTTTTTGTTAGGGCTTATATTTGTTAAAAGACAATACAGAAATATTGGGGGGCTAGTCTTCAGCCCTTCCTGAGGCAATGAGTGTTAATGATTAGTCTGGGATCCCTCCAGCCAGGGGCACTTCAGTGATTTTTAAAATTAATGTGTTACTGCTGTTAAAATCTGAGTGTTCATTTGCCTTAGGGATGTGCAGAATGTCACATATTCCCAGAGACATTACCAGAGAGGGAGAGATGTATGTGTTTTTAGTAGGATCCATGCTGGTTTTAGGTCTTCGAAGAACTTTGCATACTTGACTACAGCATTAGTCACAGCAGCCCACAAGAGGCACCAAATAAGCATGCAGTTTCAAAAGAAAACAGGGAAAATACAGAAGGTAAATTCAACCTTCCACTCCTGCACTTCCTGGTGATTTCTCCCTGGCAAGGAGCAGCCCGTGTGTTTTGAAGGAGGTGATGTAGTTCAGTGAAGCTTCATACAGGTTACAGCTGAGTGGACCCTTATGATGGAAGAAGCACAATTCTTTTTTTTCCCGTCTCACTACTCCAGCTTTCCATGTTGCCTTTCCCACATCTGTATTAGAGCCAGGAAGAACTGAAGCTGCTTTTATTTTCTCGGGCAACCTAAAGCAGCTGTGTTACTAACAGCCTCAGTTAGTGTCCTTTCGCCTTTGGGAATCATTATTATCTGTCTTGGGCAGCTGAATGTTAATTCTTCTGTATGTGTTTATGCACCCAAAGGTGTAAAATATGTTACATCAGTTACCATTTAAAAGCCCAGTTACCATTTAAAAGCCTTACTCCACTGATAGCTGCAAATGGAGCATGTCCACAGGTGACCAAATGCTGGTAGGGGAGGAAGGGAATAAATCTTATCCTTGAACATCAGTATGCAGGTTTTGGTGTCACTTGGCAGAGGCTAGAGTGTCTGTGCCTTTCAAAGCAGAAATCTAGTTTGACTCTTTTCTGGCATCTCTGCTGGAGTAAGCACGCCATGCTCTGGAGTGCCTGCTGTTTTGACGTACTTCACTGTTCACAGTTTCTCTAACAGTTTTACCTCATGGAGGTTGGGAGAGAGACATTACCCATTTATAAGCTGCTGATTTAAGCAGAGTCAGTGGAATGTGGTGATACTGGATGGAAAAATTAACACTGTTATGAGTGATGCCTTTGGAGAGTGAGGTGCTTAGGCTGTCAATGTACTGTAAAAACAGCATGAACTGGTGTGTTTTATTCATAATGGCACTGAATAAGGAAGGCTTCAGTAGAAAGGAGTCAAATATCAGACATGACTGTGTGTTTCTGTATCAGTTTTGTAAAAATGGCTAATGCAAAACTAACGATCTCTCCCTGGCTTGCACTTCATACTAAGATGCTCCCTAGGTTTTCCTTTCAAAGTAGCTGCGCCATCAAAGGAAGCTGTCGTCCATGGGTTCAGCTCCAGCTTCCGTGACTCTTCTTTGCCATAGTCCCACAAGACATTAGCAGCACTGCTTGTGTGCCAGATGAGCTGTCCCACTGTCCCCTTTGGGTTAAAAGGTTCTGACTATTTAAAGCAGTTTCAGGTAGCAGGCCATGGCTTTTGTCTACTGAACAGGGTTATTGGTGGGACTTAATAGCCTGCCACGAGTATTGCTGGGGGCAGACAGATGGGTACGCTCTTTAGCAAGCACAGGTGAAGACTGGAGAATCAGTTTGTCCATGGCCTCCACAGAAATGAGAGGAAGGCAATTTCTGGGCTCATGCACGGAGCTCATGAACTTGAAAGGACAACCTGGAGGAGTAAGTGCTCTTTAATGTACAGTAAATGTATTTCTGTCCTCTCGCATATATAGAATAAAATTAATAACAGCTCCATCTCTGTGTGGTTTAGGTAACTGCAGATTTAATAGAATCTCAAGTTAAAGGCTTATTTTTTCTCTCCTCCTTTCCAAGTCCTCCAATCTTTTAATCCACAGTTAGTGCCAGTTTACACCAGGTGAAGGTCTGACTCTGAAGTAGATCATAGAAACCATCACAGAACAGACACTCTGAGAGTCCATTAGATGTTTTGAGTTTCCCAAAGAATGCCCCCTTTCCCTGGTGTCTGTGTTCAGGTGAAACCGAACAGGCATGTGCAGAGGCCTCTGGCAAGGCCAATCCAAACTGACCTAAATGTGATGGGAGATTCACCATTAACTCACGTGGACACCAGGTAAAAGCAACAAGGGCACATACAAGTCAGCAGCATTGCCTGTGGAAGCGGGCAGGTAAAATCCAAAATGACCCCTCAGAAATTAGCCTGGGCTTTAAAATGGGCTTAAAAATAAACATAAATAAGGGTATTTAGTCACTGCATTCTACTTTTTTAGACATTTTAAGAATTTAACGGCAAATCTGTAAGTGTTAGTAAATTCCACATGTCTAAGTGAGAAAAAGTCTCCTTCATAGGATTCTGTAGGATTTGAATAGTTACAGAAACAATTGACTGTAATATATGAAAAAAAAAAAGGCAAGTTATGTTTTAGTACAAAATTTAAGGGCCCAGTTCAAATATATTCACTGCAAATGTCAATTTTAAGAGGGAGATGATACTCAATGCAAAATACTATTTGCATATATGATGGCTTCGGACATATTGGTTCCAATGTATTTCTACCAACTTGAAAGATCACGATTTAGCTTCAGCCTGAAACATCCAATTCATCTACACAAATAAGAGGATTTAGGCTTGAGGGAAAAGTTGAAAATTTAGCAGACTGCCTCCTTAGACTGTTAGGCTGTAGGTAGTTTGGAAGAATGGTTTGATTTTTTTTTTTCCTAGCTGCAGAATAATGTAAACAATCAGTTTACATGGGGTAAATAATCAGTTTATACTCTTCTTTTAAATGCTATTTAAATGTAATTGAAAACCGGTGCTCTTTCTCTTAAATCAGCTTAGAAGTGGCCTGGATCCCAAGTGTTTCTAGCAATAAGGTAAAATTAGTAATAATTTTCAAGACTTTGAAAAAGATGTAGCAAGTTTCGCTTTTCACTAATTTGTACACAGCAAGATGAATCAGGCATCATTGCTAGCAAAATTGTTAATATTCAGTGTGTTATTCTTTGTTTATCCAAATAAAAGGAATGAATGACTTGTTGACAACCATTTGGAAACTTGAAATAACTTTTTAGTGAAAATCTGATGATTTAAGAACATCCAGAAGTAATATATGATAGGGTTAAGACAGCTATCTGTTTTAACTAAGCTGTGTACTTCAATTAATTTTAAGTTCTAAACTGTATAAAGTTCTGTTTAAGGCAGAGCAACTGTTGGAATGAATACATTTACTTTAAATAGGCACTCTATAAATGTTAATCAAAACAGTGAAACTTGAAATGAGGCTGGCACAAGCAAGAGTTAATGCACAGAACTGTATTTTTCAATAAAATTTGTTTAAAGAATGCTTGGTTTGATTCCTTTCTATTTATTCTAACATTCAAACCAAGTGAAACTCCAGGGAATTATTAGAGAGACAAATTAAAACAACAGATGGACTTGCAGTTACATGCATAAGGACATCTTTTCAAAAAGCCTCCTGACAATTTCAGATATTCCAAGTTATTCTATTTAATTTCAAATGAAGAATCTTTCTTTTTCTGCAGAGCTGTCAATCTCAGAAAGCCCATAAGAAGATGATTTAAAAACATCATGAAATATATTTTTCCACTTGTCTTTTTTTGAAGTACATTGACAATCAGCTTATAAAGTAGGTAGAAAAATGTATTCTGTTTTTTAACGGATGCAAAACATGAGCATTCAGGTCTTTCAAACCATGCAGGCTGCAATGCTTATACAGAAATTATTTCTTTGCAGTCAAGTACATTGACATGGTCTTTGAAGAAAAATATCACAATTTCCAGTGGTCTGTCTACTCTTAGAACTAGAAAAAGTTTTTTTGGAGAGTGGGTGTTACTCAATCAGATCAAACCTACCTGAATGTCTGCAACCCAGGCAGCTAGTATCCTATTGGATTTGCATCCTGACTGCAATGTCAAAAGATCATGAAATAATTTGTAAATTGCAGGGAAACAGAACTGTTATTGCTATGGCCTTTGATTGTTTGGCTTTCTGCCACTTGCTTTCAGCTGTCACTATTAATCATGGGAGAGGAACAGAGAGGGAAACAAAATCAGCTCCTCCTTAATAACATGACTTAGAGATGTACATGCAGGTTTAGAAGCTTTGAGACAGACCTGTTTAAATACCACGCAGCTTGTATGAAATAGGCAAATTAGAACCACAAATGCCACAGAACAGCTGTCTGTAGCAGGGGAATATGTTTGGCCACCTGAATGATGGGCATGGTACAAGGATGTAGGCAAATAGATAAACATTACTAACAAGTCTGTGAAAATGGCAAGGGGCATGTCAAAGCAGTCACAGAGCTCCCATATGAACAGGCTGGATGAGAGCTAGTCAGTGTCTGGAAAATATATTGTTGCAAGAGTCACTGTCCATGCTAAATGTCCCTCTTTGCTAACAAGGCGATGTCACAACGGGACCAAATCTGGCATGCATTGCCTTGTCATGGGCCACGAAGCAGTGCTTTCAGATCTGTCCGGTCAACTTCTTGCACCTCTGCCCACAGGTAAATACTAGTATAACAGACTGAGAATTTCCTTAATTAGCCCTTTAAAGAGGGTTGGACTTCACACAAAATATAGCCATTTCTTCAGGTAGGTCTCCAGTTAACATATGGATAAATATACATATGCTGACCTTTATGTTCATGACTAAATCCAGCAAATGCAACAGGCTGGCTTTCCTGGGTTTTAGTAAACTCCTACGGTGGAAAATCACAACTTTTTAATTGGGGTTACAGCAGTAGGAGTTCAGGTAAATTGGGTCTCTATGAGTATAAGTAGGTTCCCCTTCTTTAAACCTACCCAGAACCACACTGAGAAGCTGGTTCTGGTTCATTAAGAAATACCACTGCTTCCCTAAGAGATCTCCATGAAGACAATAGATCCTGGGGCTGCAGAATCACTGGGAGCATGGGAACAGGGGTAGGAAAAAATATTATTTTCATCTTTTATTTCATCATATTTTGCAGTAATGCCTTTATTCAAATGTGAACATGGGTTTGAAAAACATTATTTATTAATCAAAATTATCTTATTAAAGCCCACTTGTGTCTAAGTTGCTTTACAAGCATCCCATTTAAAGTGCTACATTTGGTTACTGATGTCATATCTGTTACTTTCCATGTTTCTGACTGCTTTGTTTTTCAAAACAAATAACTTATTTCATTTTTCTTTGTGTTTTCCAAAAAAACAAAATGAAAATAGAATGCTAACAAAGATGTATTTTATTACTAATAAATGTTCCCTCCACTCATATTCAAAATACTTTCTCATGAGGTAATAGTACTCTGTAGCAAGAAAACATGCCAATGTCCTCTAAGAATTAAATCAAACGAGGCTTCAAAAATTAGATGACATACCCAGAAGTTGGTTCCATTTACAACACTTAATATTTATAGTCACTTTTAATCTAATAAGCTAGAGCTGGTTTATTTTTATTGTAAATTTTCACAGCCTAGTGGTAGTGTAGTTGATTGAGCTTGCAGATCTAAAGCATTGACCCATTCACAAAATGCTTTTCTGAGACTTATAGCCATCACAATGCTGCAAAAATTTACTGATTTGCTTAAGAAATTTATAGAACAAGAAAATGCAAAATGGTTCAATAGGTGCCTATTATTGCTATCTTTACTTATTCCTTCTCAGCCCTTAAGTAAGTTACTGATCAATGTTCATCTGCCCAGTTGACTTTTATGGTATGAGCTTAGGAAACCTTATTCTGCAAGTGATGTTTTATTTTCCACTTTCAATCATAACAAACATATAAAATGTTCTAAGTTGAGTCTTCTTAAATTCCAATGCATCAAGAGAAACCAGTCTTTTAAATTTCAATATTGCATAATGAAATTAATTTTTAATGCGTTGGTTATACTTGTATAATTTTATGTCATTTTTCCTCTAGACTCATACCAGTATCATCATCAGTTTTATTTGGATTATGATTATACCTATACAGCAAGATCTGGGCCATGTTAAGTCTCATTCAGATTTTATGTCTCTATAACTACAAAATTACTTTATTCTTCCATCATTTCATGAAGTTTGTCCTAAGTTAAGACTAAAGCCTGTAAAGAATTCACATTAAGTTATGGTCTTTAAAAATTATGCAATTGAAAGGCTCCTACAGACTTCAGTAGGTGTTTGCATTGGTCTCTTTATATCAATATGCTTTCAGAATTAGTCTTTGAATTAATTTTGTTTTGAAGTTGATTGCATGCCTATTCCAGCAATACCAAAAAAACCCAAAGCTCACTTTTTCATTACAGCTTCTGGAAGTTTTACTATTAATGGGATCATGATTTTGACGTCTTAAATTATGAAGAAAGTTTTGCATGCTTTGATTAAAAGAGCTGTACTGTTTGGCCTTTTGGGTCAGGCAGAGAGCCTTTTAAGATATTTTTTTTTTTAATGTGCCAAATAGCAGATATTTCTTGTCTAGTCTCTCGTGTCTGAGAGAACAGCTTGAGCTTTGTGTTCCAAAGAAATTTTCTGCCTTGCTGAATTAACCTTTTCTTGAGAAAAAATTGATCATCTCCAGTTCCAGTTCTCCTCTGACACAAATAACCGATTGGATCTGTAGGTCAGAGAATGAGAGTACTATCCCTCTGTTTTACCAAATATTCTGGTTAAAAAAAAAATCAGTAAGTTAGCAGGATGGACTCTATAAATAGCAAAATTAGTAAAGCTGGAAAACAGGTTGTGTTTCAGGATAAATGCACACAGAGGACTGTACTTGGGAATGAGGAATCCTGAGGCTTCCTTTTCAAGTAGTGATTGCAAAGGCACTCTAGAAACCCTTCTTTCTTTGTGCTGGAGAAACCAAGGAGACGGATGGAAGTCTAGGATTCTTTGATCACAAGAGCTGAAAAGCTGCTGTAAACTTCATTTTGTGGTTAGGTAGAGCTACCTCAACAAGTAAAGGTAGCATTTGAACAGAAAGTGATAGGAATATCATTACCAGTAAGGAAGGTCTTTGCCTGTAACAGTATAGGAGGAAGTTCATGAAGAGAAGCAAGGAGGGCTCATTCCCATTCATCAGCCAGAGTCTGAGACCAGAGTTGTTGATGTCAGAAAACTTCAACTGTGAGGTACTATCAAGAAATACTGGTAAGAGGATCGAAGCTGGATCTTGTTTCAGACTTTTCCTTGGAAGGACTGTAAAGTTCAGAAGTTTTAGTGACGCAGTCTAACTTACTGCTGGGGAAGAAAAGAGACAAAGCATCCAGAGCTCTAAGCATGGTTTTGCTTTGCAGTGTTGTACCGTGACAGGCAGCAGGCTGCAAGCTCAAAGTTTACTTTTGTATAAAGCGGGAACAATGCATAGCTATCCAATTGAAGTCAGTGATCACACAGTACATATAATACAGTACACATTCTCAAATTCTGTCTCCTCATTATAGCATTACAGCTACTTTCTAAGGTGTGAAGATGTACAGAATGAATTGGTGATTTATTTTTAAGACTCTAAAGCACAGTCAACAAAGTGCAAAAATAACTGGATTCAAGCACAGACACTGATAGCTTAAAAAAATGGTTTTGTAGTCCACATAGAATGCTGCAGCTGCTTCTAAAAAAAGATCTAAATAGCTTGAGACCTTTTGGGATCAGTAGACATTTATTTCCATGAAAAGCAAAAGTCTGTCAACAAATGCATGGCAACAGAATAGTCTATATGTTTGGGGTTTTTTAAACAAATCTTTTGTGTATAATTTCTCTTGTAAAATATGATGGGCCTTTCTCTGTAGAATGATTGTCCAATCCAGATAATAGCTAGAGGTCTTTTCTTCTTTTTCTCTCTGTAGGATCCAAACCACTCTGGAGTCTTACATATCAACACAGTTTCACCTGTGTGGGGCCTAAGCATGAACTGACTAAGTCTCATTATTTTGCCAAGATATACACAATACCTCTGAAAAGTATATAATAACTTAGGAAACCATTAGGAAGAAGTTTATGGTAGTCATAGACTCAGACGTTTTTAGGTCAGTGGAAGACTTCTGCTGTCAAGAGTTCCAAGCCTCTAGATAATGTTGTAAAGAAAGATTCACTCACTGTACTTGAACACAGAGTGAGAGAGAAAGTGAGAGTACTTTAGCCTATTTCTTTGCTAGCTTGGTTCCTTATCTGTTTTCTGAAAGCTGCTGGAAAGCAACAGAGATTTAGCTGCCAGGTCTAAACTGCAGGGGTGGAATTGGCAGTAGTAAAAGCAAAAAGATTCAGCAAATAAAAGATAATATAGATCGTCTCCTGTTGTGCCTGTTTTCAAATTACTGTGTTTAAATGAACTTCTTGTTCTGCAAGCTGTCTTTAGTCTCTCGCTTGCTGGCCTCCAATGACCTTTCTCTGATTTTCTTTTCCCTTTACAGTCTCATGGCATTGCAAACTTTTATCTGCCTTTCTGGTACTTTAAATATGGACAAAATCAATGCATACTTTTAATCCTATGGGAACTGTGATCTCAATTTCTAGCTGTTTAGGTGATGAAATGCAGTGTAAGCTAATGCCTTTTATAATAGATGACTATATGATTTTTGGCTTGTGAATATAAATATTTGTACACTAAAATTCTCACTTTGCCTCTTCTTCCCATGACTATGTAATTATAAGCAGCAATAAAAATCCAAATCTCTTGTGTTAGAAGATATGATCAATGTTATGGTCAGGTCTCTTCAGTATTTGTATATGAATTGTGAAAAATTCCTAGTCACATTCAATGGGACAAACAAATTATTTTTTCTTTTTTTTTTTTTGTAAGTAAACTTGTCCTAACATAAAAGTACCTCATCTAGGTTTTGGTGGTGTTGCTTGAGGTATTTTTCTTAGACCTCTTCATTGACAGACATTATTCAAAAGAAAAAAAATGCAATAGTAATGTGTGATTGAAGAAGTGTGTTGTGGATTTTTTGTTTTCTTTCCTTTGTATTTTTGTTTTCTTGTTTGTTTGGGGTCTTTGGTTTTGTTTTGGGTTTTTTTTGCATTACTTCATGAGTGTCAGGATAGCCTCTGAAGCTTTTTCTGAAGTCTAGGGAAGCTGTTGAAGACTTGTCAGAGAGGTATGTTTGAGACTCACACTCATCTTGAACTTGCTGGGCTAAAATAATGAATGAGGAACAAAGTGCTGTAGTCTGTGATCTCACCATGGCATTTCCTTGCTCAAACACCTTCAGTGGTCAAAGTAGCATTGCCTGCCAAAAAGAAAGATGTAGTTAAAGTTTCTTGGCTTCTTGCTCTTCAGTGACCAGGGAATACATAGTGGAGCAGAGGTATTGCTTCAGAGCTGGAAGCTGTACTAACAAGTCAGAAGAGAAGCATGGTGAGCTTGAAACTCTGCTGCATTGCCTGCAGGTAACACCAACAGGAGGATGGCAGCATGAAGGCTGTAGTCTTGAGGAATGGTAGTTAGCAGTGACAGGGTGAGCCTGGTACGCTAAAATATCCCAGGCTGATTGTTCCTTTGACATGTCGGATTAAATGCAGATCAGAGGTCTGGAGCAAGTAATTATTGAAATGTTGCCTCATGTAGAGCGAGGGACCAAGGGTCAAAAGCCTTGCATGTTAGCTTCTTTGTCATCATGTCATCTTAACAATCAGTAAGGATTGTTAAAGGGTCCCTACAGTTAAATTCCCTTTAATCGAGCCTAGAGCCCTAGATTTGCAGCAGTACCTAAGGAACTCATAATTTTTCATGTAGTTGTGCTCATAATGCTACCAGACTTAGAACAACCATAAGCCCTGAGAGTACCTTGCCTGATATGCTTTAACACCTACAGCAAAGCAACAAACTGAATTTAGATTTTCCAAGTCTGATGTCTCTACACAAACCAGTATTTACTCTCTTTTCCACATCTGGTTAAACTGCTTGTGCCAGGAATTTGAACTGCCACACTTTATGCACATATAGTAATGAGTTCAAAGTCAAATCTCAACACAAGTGTTACAAACATGGGTTGTTTCAGCTTCCCTTCCTCTTTTTTACTAGAGTGATATGGACCTAACTAAACTGCCCTATTCATCTGACTATGAACAACTGGGAGAACTACATCTTGTGAAGCAACTTGAAGGCTATGGGTGAAATGCACATTGTTAATATTAAATGCAAGTTTTTAAAAAATTGGAAATGTTACTTCTACTAACAGAATTTTTTGCAAAGTTGAAAGTATGAAAAACTAGGGATGTGTTCCTTCTCATTTTTAATACAAGCAGCCTTGTGTGTTTGAGTAGTTTTGAAACTTACTCTGGTTTTTCATCTTCATTTTTAACGACGTTCTTTCCTTCAGGGACACATATATATTATTCCTTCCACCTCGTCTTTCTTAGTGCTAGTAGGTCTCACAGCGCTTTTCATTCATTTCTTCCCCTGTCCCAAAGTGAAGTGTGCAGGGAGGTGAAGAGAAGCGTGCTTCTTACCAACTGATAAGTTATATAAAGCCGCTATTGAAAAGTAGAAGCAATGCAAATCATGTAATGTCCCAGGAAAGAACTATAAAGGAAGGAATCTCAGTCCTCTGAGTCCATTATTACTGGTCTGTGGCATCATTGTTATTCAGAAGACAGAAAAGAAAAAGGTAAAATATAGAAATTGCATGGGCAATAGTATTCAGGGGAACTTAATGCTAAGATTTTGGTTCCTTTTGATACTTAAGTTTCCCATCAGCTATTTATTTGGTTTGTGACCATCTTATCTTTTTTTCATCCTTTCATGTAATCATGGAATTTAGAGTAATAAGGAACCATTGCAAGTCCTTCATCTCCTTACACAGTTCTTTCTAAGTATCTCGTGTCAAGAAAGTGACTGGTGCCAATTATGAAATCTGCTAAGCTGGCACATGTACTAAGTTCATCAGGCAGTCACTGAAGAAGCTTAAAAATGAAACTTTTCATACATGGAGAGGTGCGTTCCAGAGTGAGAAATGGTGCTGACCAGCTTTTCAGAGGCATTGCTTGCTGTTGGAGTTAAAAGCTTTGAAAGTTCCTATGAGCAATCAACTATTTATAGTTACTCTCCTCTGAAAGATCTCTGTGGCTACAGGTACCCCAAGAAAGAAAAAACAGTATGACAGAGTGACACAGAGATAGCCTACCTACCTTTTATTTGCTCTGGTATAATAGAAACCATTTAATAAGTCTTATTAAGGGTTCATAGTAATTATTTCATGCAGACATATTATGCTTAGGGACTTGTGTAAGATACAGTTTCAAAGGGCTAAATACCTGAAAAGAAAGTACATATGGTTCAACATAGCCAAGCAACCCAGAATTCATTTTGTTTTGCACTAATCTTGGAATTTAAGAAGAAAACTGTTTCTGCTCAACCTGTGGAGACACTGACTTCATAGGGAAAGTTGCCAGCCCTTAACGGTTGCTGATTTTCATTTACCCTCTGTAGATGAAAATTCAGCCTTTTCTCTGTGATAGTGAACTCATTTGCAAGTAATTGATTTCCCTCCCTGCTCTCCCCCCCCCCCCCCCCACACCCCCATTCACCCAGTGTTGGGATAATCATGTTGCAAGGCAGGTTTTGCCAGGGCACTGTATTTTGTGCAGTTTGTGTCTTTTTTAAAGAAATCCCTACTCACCAAAGGTACCCTGACTCTTTTGTCTCTTGGGTAGTGTGTGTTTTGTTTTATCCAGATATATAGAGCATCCTGGATGTAACTTGTATTCTTCAAACTGCTCAGCTGTTGCAGCTGAAAAAACACACAAGTATACAACAGTATTTATGACAGCTTTGAGTTAAGTAAGAAAACTGTGGAATGTTTTCTTTATTTATGTCTCTTTGAAATGTTTCTTTGCTAATTTATGCCACCCACAAGACGGCTTGGCTCTCTGCCATCTTTCCTGTTGCCCCACACAGCTATGTTTTTAAGATTGGGTGGTGGAACCTGGCAATTTAGTGTTTTCAAGTGTTCAAACTTCTCTCGGGGAAATTATATATATTTGGGCTATTTTTCTGTGCTTTACCACATGCACAGCATAGAAGTGTTGCTGGAAGGTGAGGTTTTCCATGTTTCATAATGTAACTGTGTATTTCTTGGCCATTCATTAATGAACTTTGGTTCATTAAAAGGAGCAGACCTGTGTGGACCTGACACTCTGCGTGTGCCTATGAGTGGCTCTGACAAGAAAGAATGTAGCAGAGAAAACTAGGGCTCATGTCAATGAGATCAATAGGCTGTAATTATTCCTTTGCCCATCCTCAGCACAACCACGGACAAGACATCTTCTGGGCTCAGACCTGTCAGCTGCCAAGCAACCTGGCTGTGGCCCACCAAAACACTTAGGCATATACTTATCTTGAAACAGTCACGTTGAACTATGCCTTCAAAGAAAAGGGTGTGCATACTTAAAAGCTTTGTTGATTCAGAACCTAAAGAACACAGCATCGTTCAAGAGGAAGCCCTCTGTGCCCCTGCTTCATATTCTGTCCTTTGTCATGTCCTCTTAGAGCACAAGTGCTTGAGGCAGCAATCATTTCTTATCCTCTCTGAGTGTGTGTATAACATTTAGTGATGGGGATTTTTATCTGAACTGAAGCCTTTAATTGTCTTCAATAGTTGTGACTACAGTTCTTTCAGGAGAAAAGAGAGGGACTCTGCATTTCTTCTTTTTAAAAATGCTCATTATTATTCTTGCCTCTTTCTCTTGCTTTCCTTTACTCCTGTTAAGCGTTCCATTTTTTTCAGGCTTTCATATTTTAGGCTGCAGCTCAGAAATTCCCATGTGATGTTACTATACATATTTCTATTTTTTAAATATTTTTAAAAAATCATTTTTAGTAAGGAAATGTTCCCAAGTGGAAAAAAAATAATTTTCCCCAAGCCACTGAACTTGACTACTAGGAACATGAGTAACAACAAAATCAGGAAAGCAAGAGCCAATGGACCACATTATGCCCAGCCAGGTAAGAATTTTATCAGTGTCTGTGTGCTCTACAATGTGATAAAATTAGCCATGGGAGAGGGATTTCAAATAAAAATTCCAAGCCAGACACTTCCAAAATATGATCAAATTTTAATTTGGACCCAAACTAAACACCTCAAATAAGTGCTGTAATTTGGGGCAGCTATCGATTAGCAGTGCTCTCAGCACATTTTACATACACAATGAAGTAAAAAGGTGGTAATAAATACAGAGGTAACAACATCAAATCAGCAGGTTGTATTATGGAAAGGATTGGAATATGGGAGATTTTCTTTAAATGCAATTCAGAATAAGCTAGTTTCAAGGTTCTTGTAAGGACTGGCAAGATAGATACCTTGCAGATACACTGCCAGAGAACCAAAGACAGAGGCAACATGTGATTGCTTCCCAGCTTCCAGGAAGTCTGTCTAAGAAAGTTAGAGGCTTTCATAGTTTCCAGAAGTTTTGCCTTCTGAAGTATTTTCAAGTGTCATCTTATGTAGTATGTTTGCAGCTGTTGCTGATCAAGGGAAGTGGCATGGATCATTCACTTGTAATTACTGTCCATCATATCTTTTCCTCCTGGAAGTTCCTGATGAACCTGGTACAGTTTAAAAGCAAGACATACTTTTGTGAATATAGCAGCCTTGAAAATCATGTGCTGTTTCAGTCCTGCAAACCTTCAGACATTGTTTTGGAAGAGTCGCTCTTGTTGGATCTCTACCTATTTTGTTAACGATTTGAAAGTGATTGGAAAAACTGTTTAGTGTAGTCAGGATAAAGGAGATGTTTGTTCCCTCTTCGAGTCCTTGAAATAACCTGGTATTTTTACACTAAAGTACAGTATGTTACTTCCATCCAAATCTCCCTTCATTGGCTTCCATGCCACTGTTTAAATTTACAATGTGAGATATAACTTGTCCTTGTTCTACATTTTTGTAATATCTGCTTGTCTTTTAGGCACACACTCTATGTTTTGGAACCTTTATACATTCTCTTTTTCCATCTCATTTGTCCTTGGAATACCTTATTTTCCTCCTGGTTTTGCTGAGGCAACCTGCATACCTCAGGGTGCTAAAATTTTAGCTGAGGTTGGTAACAGGCAATGAAATCAAAGTTATGCAAACTTAGTTTTATGTTAGTGTTGTTATTTTTCAATCACTTGATTAGGATTTTTTGCCTCTCTTCTCATGACTTGAATTATTATTTTGCTGTAGAGACAATAGCTCCTTGGACAGGGTTTGCTTATGGTCACAGAATGTGACTGTCTAACCTTGAGTATAATGGGGTGGGACTACAGCTGTACCTTTTGTTTCTAACTATCACATAATATCATTTTATCTGTGTGTAGTCAACCTTGTTCTCCTTCCAACTTCCAGAGACCATCCATGACTTCCTGACATTTGGCCTACTTCTCACATCTTAACAATGCTTCTGGTATCCTCCCTTCTTTCAGCGTGAATTCTCCTCCCTCCCATCTCCATCACCTTCAAGACGTTCAGTGTTTATATTGATTATAGTCAGGCTGAGTTTGCATAAGACAGTGGTTATCTAGCCAATGTTCAACAGTTCTGTTAGTCTGAATTATCTCTTTTTTCCTTATCAGTCATATATAAATAGTTATTCTTTAGAGAAATTTAAGAAGCAAACATGTGTCTCATTTTTCTAAGGTCACTCACTTATTTTAGAGGTTATTGTAAAATGAGGAGCTAAAACTTAACATCCTGTTCCCAGAAGTAGTCACTGAGTCTCCTGCTTGTCGTTTCTTTCCTACTCTTTTTGCTTCATCTGTGTAGAGCAGATCAGCCTCTCCATGATGGCAGTGCCTTGTCGTTTATTTCCTGCATGTACACCAGCTCCTTACAGACACATTTACAGTGTGTTTGCCAAAATGCACTATGGCTACTCACTTAAGGCAAGAAAAATCAAAACAGTCTGCAGAAGAAACAAATCTCAGAGGCTAATGGTCACCCAGAGAACCTATTGTGGAGAGGTAACGTCTCTTGCTACTAAGCTAGAGGTGTGCGCTATGTCCCACAGTGAAAATGTATTTGGGATGGGTGTAATGGTCATACTGAGTAATAATACATCCATTTTGGTACATAGCTAATCTTCTGCTATAAACGGGCATCTTATTCTGTGAAAGTATTAGCTACAACAGGTGAGCATCTTTCACCTTTAAAGGCCATTAGATGTGAAACATTATAAGGTGGCTATGCTGTCTCTGTAATAATGCACAAGGGGATAATGAGGCTAGCTCACAACGAATAAAACCTTGCTCTCCACTATATTTAAATGAGCGGTTTTATATGTGATAAACGTATCAAATACTCACGCAAAGCTTGATGGATAATCGGCAAATCATGTCACCATTCAAAAGAAGGTCATCTCTTAAGCTCTTGTGTCTCAGCTATTTTAATTCCAGCTCTGCTGTCATTTAAATAGTTTGATACTCTCAGCATTGGCAGTTGAATTTGTCTTGTTTAATAGTCTTTCCCTTACAGCGCATCAATGAGATGCAATCCCATATGTGGCTCCTCATATGGTGACTTCTCCATGATGTTCAACTGAAGTAAAGAGCGACTGTAACAAGCATAATAATTCTTTTGTTTGGGGCAAATGTATCAGCTCAGCATCAAAAATGTTTGGAGTATTTCGGGGTTTATTTAAAATGACTGTAGGAATTATGTGAGTGTATCCTGAATCATCATATCTTTTTTTTGTCTTTAACACTAAATTCACCTTACATAAAAATACATGTGGACAAAAATTTCTCTCATATTAATTAGAAAGATTGCTGTAAGCCTTTACGGTCATTGGGGACTAATATCCCAGATATTAGAGAACAAATATTGCTAGCAGTCTAGTGTCTAGATATGTAAATGCCTGATTTTTTATTTTAAAAAAATCTAAAACGGAAGTTTGTTTTTTGTTTTTTTTTTTCATCAATACTGAGAGCAATGTTAGAGAAACTAGAATTAGAAATTTTCAAAATTAGTGAGAGTTGATTGCAAGCATTAGTTCTACAGCACAATTATTAAAAATAGGTCTGTAACTAACAGGGGGAAAGGTGTTTTGTTAGTTTAGATGTGTTTTCTTTAAAAGAAAAGAAATGGAGTATATAGTCCTAGCCTTGATTCTGGTGGAGGTTTTAAATTTATCTTTTGACCCTTTGATTGAAAAATAAAAGTATTAAAAAACTTTACTCCTAGTCAGGAGGTAATACTAAGTGCATAGAAAAGTGAATTAAGACATGTAGTTTGGAAGAGAGTCTCCCTTGGCACACTCCCTGTCCGTCATGTGTGTGTGTGTCCCCTGTTTTCAGGCTGGAGGACCAGATCTCTGATTTCGGGGTTGGGGGGGGAATTAATTTTCCAATAGTTAGGGGTTTTAATTAACCGATCACTTTAGGGATGGTATCGTTACAAAAATAGAATAGCAAAGGAAGTATCTATACTTTAGAAAGTAGTTCCACCTTTCCCCACCTGCTACATTTCTTCAGCTTCAATAGGCTTCATAACACACTTTAGTGTGTTATGTCTATAACACACGTTAGTTGCATGATGAAGCAATTGGAAAAGGAAACAGAAAGTCACAAGGTTTTAGCCAAAGGTAGAGGGATGTTTTTCATTGATGACTGAATGCCAGGCATTTCTGTGGAGAAGATTCCTTCCAACACTAAGTCCTGTATCTAGTGCATGTTTTTTTAGAACCAAGAGTAAATTCAAATGAGGGTGGGAACAGGACGGAAGGTAAAGGAATAAAGACACATAACATGTCGTGCAGCTCTGCAGACATATATTTAAACACTACATTCATCAAGAGTGTTGGATGCAAAAGATGTAGGTAGAATTTCATGATTATTTCAACCATAAATGCATGTTTTCTGTTCTTTTATCTCGAATCTTAGATTTTGCAAACTGAAATTTACTATCTCTTTCAATGGATGCTTTTTCCCCCACTCTGTAAATAATGTTTGCCTTATTCTTTAGTTTAAATTTAAAAAATCAGATGTTTCTGAATAAAAGAAGAAAATTATATAGTGTGGGTTTTTTTAAGACTCCCCCCCTTCCCTTTTCTATTGAACAGTTCTATTGCTGAAATTTAGAAAGGGGTAAGTCTCATTCCAGATAATTTTTATTTCATTTATTAGAGTTTTGAAGTCTTGAGAGTATACAGCAGACTGTCCTCCTAGCATTGGTGAAGACCCAGTTGTCTATGCTGTAAAGCTTCTTTAGTTCCTCTGAAGACAGTGGCCTTTAATGTGCACTTTGACAAAAACAGCTGGGGTTATGTATGTAATTAACTGTGGTGTCCTGCTCTGTGTGTAATGTAAGAAGGTAAGGATGTCAAAAAGAGTGAATCTTTGCTATCTCTTTGTGAACAGTGCTGCTTGTACAGACTGGTGGCTTCTTAGGACAAGGAAATGTTCCCAAATCAGACCATGAAAAGCTATTCAAGATATTTAAACTTATCTAATGCTGAAAGTCTTATTTACCTCTTCATTAAGATTAGGGTCATAGGGGAGGTAGATATTCACTTTGCTCAAGAGCAGAACATCGAACTCCTCAATTTCATTTATCTGCTGGATGACTCTGAACTATTTAGGGTCATTTATAAAATAATTTAGGAAAGTAGAGGTTGGTTTGAAAACATGTCCTGGGTTCTTTGTTTCCCATCAAGAGCATGAGCAAGAGGCAGAGCACTAGGACTCCTACATGACGTTTCTGTAAGTTCCAATGTTAAGAATTATCTGTTCTTAATACTCACTGTGGGAAAGAGATGCTGTGGTAGCTATTAGGCAGTCACATGCCATTAAATTTTGCTGAAGATGGGTGCATACTAAGGCAAAAGGGAACGGATTTTCTTGCCTGGCATGTTATCATATGTTTGTGGCAGAACTTTTTGAGAAAAAAATATTCTGATTTATATTTTTAGTCATAAAACTGTACCTATTTTCACAAAGCTTCATTGTGTGCTCTGACAAGGGCACTTAAATCCCTGATTCTATTATCAGTAAAATAAAATGTGAAATCTCATTATCTAGCATAATGGAGTGGTGCATGAAAATTACTTATAGTCTGTTTCTTTTTAAAATACACAGGTTTTACAGTAAATATTCTACAAGTTGGAATAACAGAAGATTGCTGGGGTAACTGGCATACCCAGCGTATCTTAAAAGCAGCGTATTGTGGAAACAGTATGGCCTTGTTTGCCCTGGATTGCATGTGACTTGATATGTCCTGTTGGACTGAAGACAGCTCCACACTGAACCATCTCTGATGACCCTGCACCCAGGGCACAGTTTACCTGCAAATGCATTAACCTGCCTGTGGATGACAGAAGTTGCCTTTAGGTCTGCAGTCACACAGAGCAGAAAGACCATGAGAAGGGAAAGGAAAATCCTGTCTTGTGAAAGATGTGAGACATGGCTCTATGACTCTGACCTGTTCTAGGAAGAGTATGCAAAAATAGAAAGTCTTGATAAGGAAACACGGATTTTCTTTGAGGCAAGACCTGCCAAAGCAGACAATAGTGACTGCTATCATTAGCTCTGAGCAGTAATTTTCTGACCTCTGGTTTTCAATTGTAACTTTTCTTAAATTTTCACCTTATTGACTGAAACTTCATTCTTCAGCTCTGCCCAAACACAAGTACTTTGCTTCCAGTATTTTAGCAGAAAAATAGTCATTTCTTTGTAAGCTGGAGAAAACTGGGAAGGGAATACACTCTAATAAAAAGAGGATGCTGTAAATGAGAAAAATTACTGAATTTTGAAAGCTGACATTTCTTACCCTTACTGAAGCGAATAGGAAGGAGATTGTAGCGGTTATAAACTGATTTTTGAGAATGTGTAACAGATTTCTCTCTCCCATTCTCTTGTGAAGTGCACAAACCAACAAGGCTGATTTATAAGTATGCATGAGTACCACAAGTTTTAGGTTTTCCACTTAACTACCCAAGTAGTGGGGCCACAGCTGAAACAGGGGTTCCTTTGTCCATAGAAAACTGGAATAAACTAGTTTGCTTTGAGAATTCATACTCAGCTAATAAGATGCTATTATTCCTCGTGGAGAAGAATGGGCAACTGTTCACATCTCTTGTATAATCTGTGAGATCTTTTAATTTCTTACAGACAGAAGTACATGTGATGCTTGACAGGGGATGCTATCCCAATACTTGCATCCAAGTGAATGGATAAAGTCTTGTTAGAAATGTAACTTAAGTCCTCTTTTTTGCATCTTACCATACAAATGCCCTCCTTAAGACAATGAGAAGAGGTTGTTACTGAGTGACCCATGAGCAGTTCCCTTGGATACAGATATGATTCCAATCTCACTCCTTGTCCAAGCTGTGTACAAGTGGAGAAAAAGCTTTGGGAGTCCCCTCTCCTCATTTGAATGTCCCACACTGTGGCCTTCATGTTTGATTACAGCCCATTTATTTTTATATCATTTCTGTTATTGTTTTGGAAGCATTTCAATTAGAGCTAAATTTTGAACTGTACTTCCAGTATGAGCTCAGTTTTCATCCTACTGTCAAGCACTAACCAAATCTGCCTGAATTTTAACCTTTTTTATTTGATAATTAAAGACTTGCTGCAATGTTCATTCTTCTACCATGGCACCTGAATAGTGGCTGTATGATTTTACCACTTGGGCTATGGTGAAGTAAACTCTTATCAGCTGTAAGAATTTTACTTTTGATCATCAGGTTGGACTATCATTAGTCTATTTTACAGAATTTCTGGACACATTAGAGAGCCTTGTCCTAGTACAGCATCCATTCAGGTGGGGTATGGTGGGGAGGACATGGAGCTTACACCATGCTTTAATCATCCGTGAGAGAAATCTAGTGAAACTGGATTAATCTTGAACATGTACTGACACATGCTATGTATAACAGAACTTTTTTCAAAAATTTTTTACGCAGCATTACTAGACTTCTTGAAGAAATAAGGCTGTAATAGTACCT
This sequence comes from Falco rusticolus, assembly GCF_015220075.1. NCBI lineage: Eukaryota > Metazoa > Chordata > Aves > Falconiformes > Falconidae > Falco > Falco rusticolus. Next base: position 89,057,942 of record NC_051189.1, read on the forward strand.
GCTTTTTTCTCGGAGATTCTCTGGATTCCTTTAAATTAGGAGATAATTTTACCTTCAGGCTTTGCAGTGCTAGTGGCCTATCAGTTAGCTATTGCTCAAACCAGATTTAATAGACCCTTCAAAACCCTGTAGAACAAAATAAGTCTAACTTGAAACCTGTTCTACTGAGATATTCCTATTGTACTTTTGCTTTGTCGCCTTTGTTGAAATAATCTTTGAGACAATTAGTGTCTTAGTCCAGCATGTGTTTTCCCTCCAACTCAAGAAAGAAGGGAGGATTTCTGAAGATAATAACAGAATGTAAAGTACGTGGTTAGAAAGATTGTTGTCCTGCTGTCTTGTTCCTACCTCTAATCAGTTTATTCCTGTAGATACTACTTAACACCTTGCAGCAGTTTGAGCAGAACATCTGCTGGTATGTGGCTGAGATTAAAATTTCCATGATCTTTATCTTGAAGTTTTCCAGTATTTGCAGCTTTTATACCTGTTTAATCTGTTCAATTTTTAATGTTTTTGATCAAGCTGGTAAAAAATCAGACTTAAAATATATTTGGATACAATACAGATTTAGATAAAGTACCTAGATAACATTTTCAAAATTCAATTAAGTGACTCTTGACAAGACTTCTTCAGCGACAGCTGGAAATTACTTCTGAAAATTGTAGTCATGTAACCTTGACACTTCATGTTGGTTGATTCTTCAGTTTGCCAGTGTAAGAGGCACAAAAGCTTTACATTTGCAAGGGCACCAAGATGCACCAAGTGTACCTCCTCACAGGTGGGCGCAGGCAGTGTGGGTTAGCTGAGGGACAGCGAGGCGGGCTGAGAACTGGCGGGATGGCAGAGCTCAGGGGGCTGTGCTCAGCAGCACAGAGCCTGGCTGGAGGCCTGCAGCTCGCGGTGCTCCGCAGGGGTCACTGCTGGGTCCGGTCCTGTCCAACTGACTCATCAGTGACCTGGACGAAGGGGCAGAAGCGCCCTCAGCAAGTCGCTGACGATACAGAGCTGGGAGGAGCGGCTGATCCACCCGAAGGCTGTGCTGCCATTCAGCGAGGCCTGGGCAGGCCGGAGAGCTGGCGGAGAGGGACCTCATGGGGTTCAGCAAAGGCCCGTGCAGGGTCCTGCCCTGGGGAGGGACAGCCCCGCGCACCAGCACGGGCTGGGGCTGAGGGCTGGGAGGCAGCTCTGCAGGGAAGGACCTGGCAGTGCTGGTGGGCAGCCAGTTGCCCGTGGGCCAGCAGTGTGCCCTAGTGGCCAAGAAGGCCCACGGGACCCTGGGGTGCGTGAGGAGAAGCGTGGCCAGCAGGTCGAGGGAGGTGATCCTGCCCCTCTGCTCGGCCCTGCTGAGGCCGCACCTGGAGTGCTGGGCTCCCCAGTTCAGGGGAGACTGGGAACTGCTGGGGAGGGGCCAGCGGAGGGCCGTGGCGATGGTGAGGGGGCTGGAGCACCTCCCTGGTGAGGAAAGGCTGGGAGAGCTGGGCCCGTTTAGCCTGTCTATGTCTACAATATTTTGTCAATCTCTACAAATATTTTAAGGGTAAGTGTCAAGAGGCTGGGGCCAGGCTCCTTTCAGTGGTGCCCAGTGACAAGACAAGGGGCAGCAGGCACAAACTGCAACACAGGAGGTTCCACATGAGGAAAAACTTATTTACTTTGAGAGTGACAGAGCAGTGGCACAGGCTGCTCAGAGAGGCTGTGGAGTCTTCTCTGGAGACATTCAAAACCTGCCTGGACACAACTCTGTGCAACCTGCTCTGGGAGCCTGCTTTAGCAGGGGGCTGGACCAGGTGATCTCCAGAGGTCCCTTCCAACCCTGACATTCCTGTGATCCTGTTTGAATCAGCTAGGTAACATACCACTAAGAAGAAAGAAATTGCACGTTTTACAGCATAGCTAGCTAAATGAGGAGTGAAAATGCCCCAATTAAAACACTGTTACTATTACCCACTTCATAACTTAGAATTGATCAGATGCCCAGTCATTTTTTATCAGCAAACTATCTGCAAAAAGATTATTTTTGCAGGCATTTCAGGGGCCACATTTCAGGTGAACCTCCCATGCCTGGTTCCAAGTTACTGATTTAGTTAGTGGATCAAGCCTGGAATATTTCACAGCCTGTCTCAGAAAAGCTTGACCATTTGCCTGTAGTCCAGAGCTTTCAGGCACAGGATCTACATCAGAGCATGCTTTGCAACACATGGTGTCTAATGAGATCTGAGTTTCCGTGGTTTTCTGTAGAGGAATGCAGGCAGTGGGTTGATTAGCACTGATAACATGCAGCTGTGGCCTTGCCGCAAAGGCAGTGGGTTGATTGACATGGATGATGTGCAGCTGTAGCTTGTTCCACTAAGTGGTTAAATAGCCCTGAGGATTGTGGGAGAGGGGGTGGATGATGTAGTAGTAGTAGTAGTAGTAGTAGTAGTAGTAGTAGTAGTAGTAGTGTGGTCTGACCTTTGGAGGAAGGAGAAACAGTATGGGCAGTAGAATCTGACCAACGATAAAAGCCTTGTTGCAGCCTGTTAGTTTGTTTGTGCTGCGGCTATTGATGTCCTGTGTGTGCTGAGTTGGGCTATGACTACAACTGGTGCCCAATGTAGCTGAAGCAAGCGAGAGAACCTGTGACCCGTAACAGACACTATGAGAGGTGAGCCGTTGACAACTAATCAGTATGGGTGTATTGCAGTATTTGTTGTCCACCTTAAGTCAAATTGCAGCTGTTTTCCAGAGAGGTCTACAAAAAGCCTTAAAAAGCAAAGGAAGTCTGCAGTCCCATTGCTTTTCCTTGCCCAGCAGTGTATCTGTGATGGCATGGTTTGGCATGTCTAGGGCAGTAAATATGTGTAATCTTCAATGTTTCGTCTTGATATTCTGACCCATCCTTCATACAAGATGGTATGACAAAACCTGATGCTTTATTGTGGTACCTCTCAGGGTGATATCTATACCTTTGCCCTTTTCTGAGATCTACCCACCCAGAGCTGACTTTGCACCACATTAGTCTACCGCTAGAAATGCCACATTTTGAGTGAGTTAGGTAACTGATAGCAGTACCACCTTTCCTGAAGGATATTAAACATCTTACAGCACTTATAGGGAAGACTATTTACTAGCCCTGCTGCTGAGGCCAAGGCTGCTGCTTAAAAAAAAAAAAAAAAATGTTAGTATTGAGAGCTCCACATGCTCTGTCACTGTCCTGGGTGGGGCACATTTTCAGCAGGTGGATGGTGACAGGCAGGGGAGAGGGGGACTGGGAGCTGACTCAGGTGTCTGTGTGCATATATATGTGCATCTAGCTGAATTAAGAGATGAAAGCTTTCTCATTCCACTTTACAGTTTAAATGCACTGTCTTTATTTGTGTGTTGATTCAATCCCAACCTGTGTGGAGAGTGAAAGGCTGAGAGGTGTTTGCCATAATTTGTAATTACTGCATAGCTACACCGTTGCGGTTATCTAGTGCTTTTTCCAAAGTACGTCAAATGTTTTTGTATTGTGAAGTGAAATCTCAACATGGTTTTCAGCTTAGTCTCCAGTCTTTAACTCCATATTCTTTTGTCAACATTAAAACCCAGTAACACTGTGCTGGGTTTGGTTTTGAAGTGTTTTGTGTCTTTGTGTGTACAGCTGAGCCTGCCTTTTTACTGTGTAGTCACCACTATCATGTTCCCAAGGGAAGCCAGTGAAATGTGAAGTGATAGCGTGGTGTTTATTTTAGCTGATATTGTTGTGAAAGTATACTGTTAGTCACGTATTCCACTAAAATGTTGGTAAGGAAGGTAATAGAAAATGTACGAGGGAGTTGGAAGTTTGTCTTGAGTTTTTGTGAGAATCCAGAAAAGGAGAGCATCTGCTGCCCTGGTCCAGGGACAGAGCAGAGATCCTCTGTCCAGCACAGTGCTCATGTGCTACCAAGAAGCTGGGTGGGGGCAGAAGTCCTTCATGTTCATAACCCACCTTGTCTTTTCCTCCATGATTAAAGTAATTAATGCGAGAAAATAAACCAAAAGAAACTAGGACACAACTACAACCATAGAAATTCTTCTCTGTACAAAGTCTACCATTAAGTTTAAGAAGTTACAGTGGATTTTAGCAAAGGAAAGGTGTCTGGGGAGAATGTATGTTTTGATGCAGATTTCCACAGGAAACTCTGGATAGGATTTTGCATTGATTTTAAAATGTAAATATCTGTAATAGATACGTATGATGGTTTTGGTGTACTTACAAAATACTTCTTACTTGGAACAAAAATGCATCTGAAACCTTGACACAAAACTGTTTCTCCAATAATGACAAAGCAGTTTCCTTGTTTCCAAGGGCTCTTGATCCAACCAGATTAGCAAGTTAATGTTGTAGCATCCTCAGAGTGACCTTTTCCTGAGGAATTAGCCCATTCTGATGAATCACCAGTGCCCACATTTCACAGATGTCAGTAACTGGCAAGAACTTCACCACTCCAACGATAGAAAACTGATCACCTAGTGAGTGCACTCACCAACCTCCAAAAGCAACAACCTTCTCTGAGGGATGTAATTTCTTCTGGCTGCCTAGCAGTTGTGATGATTTTCCTTTAAAAACAATATAAGGGGGGCAGAGGGAAGGGGGGAGAAGCCTCGGAATGGAAGTATGTCTTTTTATTATTAACTATTTCACCAATGAAGCAATTATTCATTGAGATGTAAATGCGGTGAGGGTATTGGTTTTATGTGATGCTGAATGTACTGTTAAGCGGAGATGGGTGGTTGAAAAGGGTGGTGTTGTCTCTTGAGCCTTCTGAGATACCGGTTGTCTGATCTGCCACTGATCCATAGCCCTACATCTTGCCACCATATGTGGCTCCTGCTATGGATACAGTACCTTTCTCTCCCTCTTCCCCCCTCATCCACCCCCTCTTCTATTTCAGCTTTTGCCTCTGTCAGTAAGAAGAGATCTAATCTAACAACAACATAGGGAACAGTGTGAACAACCACCATGAGAGTCACTTAAACAAATGGATTCGTAAAACTCAATTGTTCTAAGCCTGTCCAAGCCAGGACTACAATTTGAATTAAACATAAGGTAACTCCTTTCACTAAATCAATAAGTGCAAATGACATAGCTTGCAACCATGTTTTATTTCCCAGACAAAAATGGTTCTTAACAGCTTTCTGAAGGCTATGCTTCAGCCACCTGCTGCTAAAGTTGTTTGCTTTTTCCTAAAAAAATTTGATCTTCTACAGCATAAAAACAGACAAGTATGCAGTCAGCATGCTTGTGTATACTTCAGGCTAGATGTTTCGTGGATATTTGAGAGTCACATTTTTTAATGAACATTATAACTTTCTACAAACTTCCTTCTAGAAAGTATAAATGACAGGGATGGAGGGTGGAGAGATGGAACTGTGGGAATTTTTCTCTTCATGCAACTTTAGCTGGGTTTTGGAGACAAAGGCGATCCTCGCTGTTATTGAAAAATGTCAGTTTGCTGCTTTGCCGCAAACCTTTTTGCTTTTCTAAAACTACTTTTAAATGCAAGATCCTATTCTCTTGCTATTCTTCTCTAGTACATGTGCCCTGGTATTTGAGTTGCTGCAGGGACCTTAAAGTATGTATTTTGCAGTACTTGTTTCCATTTTGCAAATACACTGAGGCACACTGTAATGCCAGTTGATTTTTGCAGCTGGCATATGAATGTACTGTAGTCCCAACAGGAGAGTGATTGAAATGCAGACACTGAGAACAGCTGTTTACAGCAAAATCCTGTTTCCCGGTTGGTTTGCTCTGAGCACAGAGGAGTTCCCCTAGAAAAGCAGATAACCTCTGCTTTTACTTTTCTTTAGACTATTCTCCTACCTAGAGGTATAAATGCTCAAGAAATGTTCCACATTTACTACTTCCACAACATTCCTTGAGCAAAGCTGAATATTTCCTCTGCAAGGAGGTTTTCTGTTTTCTGCTATTGCTTTTATCCTCTCCAGGTCCCCATATAGTTTGTTACTTCATGCCTTCGCCTTGGTGTCCTACACCAGCAAAACTGATAGGCGCCAACCATGAGAAGTGATAACCTCCAGTATCAGATCATTAGAATTTTATGGGATATACTTTCTGTTCCAATACTCCCATATATTACAGATCACTACTGCTTTTCAGTCCATTTCTCTTCACACTTAATCTATACTTAAGTAACAGGTAAATGAGGGAAGAGCAGAATTTCAGCTCCTTCAGTTTGAAATGTTTTTTTCTGAATCTAACATTGCAGGATGAGAAATAGAAAATTTGTATGAATCGGCATAGTCTTTGGGCACTAGTTTACACCAGATAAGGATCTTGGGTGCTATATAGTTTCTGATTTTTTAAGTTTGTGTCTTAAAGAACCTCTGCAGCTATGCATTAAAGCTGTTGTATGGACAGCAGGCAAACTGCATATATTAACATGTTGTTGCTGTGAAATCTAAACCTTTTTTTTCAGAACTGCTTAAGGGGAAAGAAAACATCCAAAATCTAGTCCAAATTGAGTCTTTATGACACAACAAAAATAAAAAGTAAAAGCCAGACAAACTGAACATGTTTTTTATTGTTATTAAGAAGAATATGGATCTGGACTGACAGCTTGTAAACTAAGATGCAACTTGATCTGATTTCAAATGGCCAAAATGTTGTGGTATCCTCAAAACAACCCATGGAAATCATGGTGTTTTGTTAAGTGATTCAATACTCAGGGGGTTGATTTGTCTTCTTAGTAAAAGGAAATTGTCTCAGAAGAAAGTTTTGTATTTTCATGTGATTACCATTTGAATTAACTATTAAAAGCAAAAGAAAACAAACAAGGCTGTGTCTCACCAGCTGTGCAGACACATGCTCAGGTGATCTAACCATGTTTTGTCCCTCATCCTTGTCACTTGGAGTGACAGCCCAGTCACTCCAACCTTCCCCCACATTTGGTCTTCTACCCTATTTGCTCTTCTATCCCCATCTCACTTTCTCTACAACCTTTAATATGGTTAACTGGGGACTTACTTGGGTATTCTGGAGGAGGTGCAGTTTATCAGAGGTTCAACCGTTTTCCTTTTAAACAACAGCCTTTTCACAAACATCCCTTCCATCCTAGCTACTGGTGGTTTAATCGACAATAAGGGCAATAAAACTCCTCTCTTTATACTGGACTGATGCTTTCTTGAGTATAATGAGACAGACTTTGGCAGGCACAACTTTACAGATAATTTGTACAAGACCAATGGACGTTTATCACTCCCCTACCATTAATTATGCTTAGAATATATGTTAATAGAGGTGGATACATGTGATTTTAAAACTAAATGAACTAGAAATAAAACAAAACTGACATGATGCTTCAACAGGGAAAGAATAACCAAAGAAAAGAAGGCTGATTATTTATACATTAAAGCCCCACATCAATATGATATTTGGGTTGCCCTGGTAGTGAAGTGAGCCAGGAGCTCCTATTACTTCTCAGCAAATGATACCAGACATCTCTGCTAGTTCCCAAGCTTACAACTCTGTATACAGAGATTAGACAGGAGGTACTTAAGTAACAACTACCACCAAGTGAGTGAATAACTGTAGAGTATAACCAAGTGCTTAATTTTTGACAGAAAAGCAATGTCTCCTTAAACAGCATGTCTGTCATTCCACAGATATAAACACCGTATCTCATAAATACTATACTTTTGCTTCCTAAATGGTGTTTTGCAAGTATTCTTTAGCAGCCCCTAAACCAAATTGTTTATAAATGTGGCAGTGGAAAAGCTGCATCCATTAACTTTATCTGAAAAATAAAAAGAACCCTGCTGTTAGTTATGGAAGTAAAAAATAGCTGACAGTCATTTCTTGGCTCTTGGTGGTTTTAGTGAGCTATTCACTGTGATAGAGGGGACTATGCAATGACAAAACTTCTGGAAATTGGAAAAACTCCATAAATAGGTAATATAAAACTACCGATGTTCAACCAAATGAACATGGATGCATTTAGCTACAGCTACAATGTAACATTGATTCACTGAGCGAACACCTGGGGGCAGAATTCACAATCCTGTGTGCAAAATTGTAGATGTTGGCTCAACAGCTGCCCAGTTTGTTACTTTGGTGCCTTTTCCCTCAAGAAATGTCAATGTCTTTTAGCTAGGTCCAGGTGTAATAGATGTCATAGACTTAAATGTAAAACTGTTGGGTGAAAGTTACAATTTTCAATGTGATGCTGGTCCAATTTTAATACTTGTGTGTAAATGAACTTACAGAAACCACAGTAATTTAATCTGTGATTTGTTTGTCACGGACCCTTTCCTTCTCTTTGTCCCACTAGTCTTTTAAGATTTTTTTATTTTTTTTATTTCAGCAGGGGCAGGCCCAGACCCAGCTTCTGCTGCATTTCCAACTGCTTTGCTTGGGGAATTTGCAATACAATTTCAACTTAGTTCTTAGGTTTCACCCCAAGGCTTCAGCTGACATTCTTCCCATTCACGTAAATGTACCACTCTTAGCTGGGGACAGGAAGGACAGAAGGACTGTAAAGTTTAAATGGCAAGAAAGTGCAAACTGTAGATACTACTGTAGAAAGTAAGGATGGAGTCAAAACCAATACCTAATATATGAGCACCCAGAACTGAAATTCAGACTGGGAGCCAAATGTGTTTGCTGTGTTTGGGTGGAGGGACTGAAGAGGAGGGAAGCACTATGCTGTGAAGCACATACTATATGATTTTATACTTATAAATCTATTAAAGATATAAAATAATAAATAACAATTTTCTATCCTTTAAGGAAGTTTGAAGCTGAACTTGAATACAGCATTTGGTAGATAATCATAATCTTCTTTACAGCACAGGTCATGTTAACCGAAAGTTAATTTTTCTGGTTTTTAACATTGTGCTGGCTTTGAAGCTATGAAGAATGGGTAATAGAGATAAGAGAGATGAAAATCTTTCTTTTATATCTAATTTAGAGTTAGAATTGGTTGATATTTTTTTATGTAAGACTTCGTTATCGCTTCAAAATTTCCACAGATACCAAAGCAATCCTTCTAAAATAGAGTAGACATCCCAAAGTGGCACACGTTCGAGTCTGATTTTAAAATTGGTTCTGCTTTGCAATCCTAAATTGTGCTTTAAACAACAAAGCAAATGATGGGTGTTTTGAGCTGCCTTGTGTTGGTGACAGCAGTACAGATTTAACTTGCCTCATGGGGGAGAGGAGAGTATGTGTGAAACACTGTTCGTTTTTGGCATTCTGATGGCAAATGCCAAGGTAATGGGCTGTCTGATCTTTAACAATAACAGATAACCTGTTTTCAAGTTGTGTGATTGTGTGAATTCAGTGAGATGACTGTCCAGTGTTTGTGCTCAAAACTGTGTTCAGAGCTTGTGTTCAAAGGAAGAGTTAAGACAAAACTATGACAAAAGGGACAGCTACTCACTGGAATATGTGGGCTACATGACCAAAGGACACTTTCTGGGAGGTACAAGACAGAAAACCAGATCTTCAGCATGAACAAGAGATTTTACTTTTCAGCTCCTGCATGTTGAAGTATTTCTAACGTAAAAAGTTCAGAGCAATTGAAGATCAGGAATATTGCTGCAGAGGCTGTTGCATTCCCAACCCCTTCCATCACCGAGACCATGATGAGCAGAAGGAGAAAGGGATTTAATGCAGAATGACCCGAACTGTGAACTGACTTTGTCTGGAAAAGGTAAAGGACTTGTCAGGAGTCCTCCCTTTGTCTTTTTTTTTTTTTTTTTTTAGACATTGTTTCAGATAGTTTTGGACACGAGTGCCTGACTGGTTTTGCCCAAATAATAAATTAGAGGCGTGAACTATTTCCTTCCTGCCATCCATCAGGGAACCTCTTGTTAGTTGTGTCCGCTGACCTAAGTTAAACAGCTTCCAGACCTGTGCTGGCTCACACTTTGCCAGTTTGAAGCCCATATGGCACTTGTGTGTGACTCCTTGTGCTCTTCACGGTGGACATACCCTCCAATCTGAATGATGCTTCAAATGTCAAAAACATGAAGCAAATTGCTGCTCATCAGAGCATGTAGGAATAGTGAGTAGCACCATCCCAAAAGCATGTAAATCATGGAGAGGCACTTAATGCCATATGGCAGAACTCCAGACGGGTGGGATCCTCTTAAATAAGGGAGAAAGACAAGATTTCAAACAACCTGTGCCTGGAATTTGGTTTTCCTTGCTTTCTTGGCATGTGTCTTTTTTGCTCTCCTCAGCCCTCTCCTCCCAAAGAGAATAAAAGCCCCAGTGCAGTTTCACTGTTGTCTGTTGGCTTTCTCCTGTTTTCCAGGAACCTGTCTTGTCTTCGGTTTGTAGACAATCTAGTCAAAGAGCAAAAACGCCACCACATGGTTTTAATGACTGACAGAGGCACTTCAGTAGTGAATCCCAAATGCTCGGGTACATTAGCTGATAAAAAAAACTGCCTGGCTGAAATGTGTTCTCACCAAGCATCTATAGGGCAATATCTGAATGGCAGATCAGTTCATATATATCACATCATCCTCCTGTGGGCTATCCACAGTCAAGAGAAGGGGCTAAATTCAGGGAATAGTCTGCAGTACTTCACTTGCTCTTCTGTAGAAGCTTTTCTTCTCCATCCATTTTTCTACTACTTTCTGCTCAGCACTTCTGGGCAGGCTGTTTTCCCAGAGGACTTTGTCAGTTGCCATAGGCTGCTGTTGAGGAATAAAGTTCAGTCACATTCTCTAGTGTAATGTAGAAAGGGAAAGCATTAATTAAAAAAAGAAGCAACCTAATACTTACAGCCCCGTGAACAGACCCTGGGCAGCACAGAGCTGATTATTCTAGTTCATTTCTCCTTCATACTTGGGCATTTATGCTGAGTCAGATAAATGAAACTATGCCTACAGCAAGACTCTTTAACGACTTTTTTTTTTTATGTTCTGAACACCTGTCCTCCACCTCTCCCATTGCATTTAAAACAGTACAAGTCTCATAACAGCATTTCTGTATCTTTTGCTGAAGAAATGGATTGAAATGTATTGATATTTAACAACAGCTTTTTTGTGAGAAACTATAATTGGTTAAATAGAGGTACCTCTAGGGTATTTGGTGGCTTTAAAGCACAAGATTTCAATCTGGTTATGCTTGCTCTTTTAATAACAGCTTTCAGGCATTAAACCAGTAGGACATGTTCTGACCCAGTATAGTGATCCTAATCATCCATATAACAAGAAAGTGCCCAGCAGTTTTTATTCCAAAAGGAAATGCAAGACCCAGAGTCATGGACAACTTAGGAACGACTTGTTCATCAGAAAATTGTCTCCTAACATTTGACATTTTAATGGTTCGTTTTGTCATGCGGTATACATGCTTCTGTCTCCTCATTAGAGATAACGGTGTTGCAAAAAGGTCTCATTACCCATAGAATCATGTATAGATTAAAAAAAAGTCACAATCAGTTCTTTGCCTCATTGATCTATTTTCAGCAATGAGTTCTCTACCAAAGAGATCAAATTGCTGCATTGTTTTCAGTTTCTCTGTCAGGTTCTTTTGTCTAAGAAAAGAAAGTTTACCTGATTTCATTTCTGTAAGCCATTAGTCGTCACATATTACTTTGTTACCATTGCTCTTTTTAAATACGCCACCTTTGTTCTTGTCCTACACAAGTTTTTTTGAGCCTTTGGTACCCATGTCCCCATTTCTGAAGTACTTTTTCTCCAGAATTTTCTTGACGTAGCAGGTCACCACTCTGCACAGAACAGTGGGGTTTCTATTCATCATTTATTTTTCATGATGTCTGGATCATCTTCCAGAATCACCACCATTCACTTAGAAGTCAACAATCTACATAAGTAGGTCAAATGCTTTGTCACAATTTGTGTTATCTTGCATTTTGTGTTGTGCTCTCGGTTCACCCAGCTTTATTGCATCCCACTGGAGTGCCATACAGCCTCTCTAGTCTTAATTATCCTGTATAACTCTGCGGCATCTGCAGTTTTTTGCCACCTTGCAACTCATTTTTAGATCTCTCATAGATAATATGAACAAACCTACATCACTGTGGGGCTTTGGGGCAGCCACTGACAGCTATGACACATTTTAATTTGACCATTATTCCTCCCTTTAATTTTTTTCTGGCAGCCAGTTTCCATCCAATGATGGGACTTTAGCTCTGGTTTTGTGTTTCCCACTGTACCTGTAAGCCATAGAGAGGTATTAATTCCTTTAATGCCTCCCTGTCTAGCAGCTAATTTTCTCTTGTCGTATTGGCTATGGAAACCACCTCATCCGCATCTGTTCCTGACCCTTGCAAGGCAGTAGGCTTGGCCTCTTTCCCAAGGCAAAACTTTCCCCCACATTCCTAGGTCTTTCTAGAAAGCTCATGAGCCTCAGAGAGTCATATAAAACAATAGCAATAAGCTGCCCTTCCTGGTAAGGGAAGAAGACTTCCCTCCAGAGCATCCCAAAATCCACTGAACAAAGCAATGTTGTCTGAGGCAGTCTCACCACTTAATAAGGGAGAGCAGTAACTGCAGTAACATCACCACACAAACAGAGATGCCTCACAGATCCAAACTCTCTCTAAATAAGAACCATTCATAATTCATTGCTGGCTGGTCTAACGGTAGTGGTCATTATGATGAAGCTGTTTGGGGAAAACTGGAATCATAGGAAGCTGTAGTGACTTGATAAATATTAAGAAGTTAGTATTACACAGGGCATAAATCTTACACAGTTCTATCAGCTGTAAAACACTGCCTCTGCCTGCCCTTGGATTTAGCAGCATGGGTGGCTGCACGGGTCTTGAAGTTTACTTCTAATTCGGGCTGGCAAGGGTGATGGAAAGCTCTCACCAGAGGGCAGAGTCTGGTTCTTGAACTGTAGTTATTACTTAGCATATACTTAATTAATATTTAGTGTTCCTTGAATGATAATGAGTTTTTAACACTTGCAAGCCCCCACTGCTCAGGAGCTCTCTGGATCAAGGTTGTGCTGTCTTACAGCCAGAGGATTCTTCTTCTCTGTAGAAATAATTTTTGACCAGTTTTGCTTTAACACTCCATCTCCAGCAGAGCACTAAGGCTGCAAAAAGAGCAGAAAACCAAGATCTCCAAGACTTTTAACAGGAAATACTGCTTCTCTTCCTTCACCTATCCCCACTAGGATTAGAAATATATTAAAAAAAAAATAATATTTATTTCTACTCACGTAAGTATTTGCAAATCCGTATATTTGTGAAACTTTAATTTTAGGTCTAAGTTGACCTGACATGTCTTTTTAAGGAGTTTGCCCACGGCCATGCAGTGGCTCTGTGTCAGCCAGGATTAGACCTCAGGAATGGTTGCCTCTCAGTCCATTAGACCAAGCTGCCTCTCATGCTGCCTTTGAAGCTGTCTGGGCCAGATCAGTCTGAGTGACTTCTGCATGGGGTTGATCTTTAAAAACATGCCTATCCTAACTGACTGAGAAAACAAAATAATACTTTTCTGTACCAATAGAGGGCATAACCTTTTTTTGTCTTTTTTCTTTTAATTTGGTTTTGTGTGTGTGATGGAATTAAATCATACATGTGTCATACACCTTACAAAAAAAAAAAAAAAAACAACAAAAAACTGAGGCACCTAAAGCTCCAGGGCTGCTGGACCACTGTGTGTACCCATCACTTCATCTTTCCATTTGGTCAGGATTGTTTTTTGCCATTTGGCCTATTCCAGAAGTTACACGGGTGGCATTCACAGTAGCAAAAAATACGCACAAACTCAGGATAAAAGATTGTGAAGTCAATTAAAGCTTTTACATTGTTTATTATCATTTTAGACATCCCTGGACCACAAAGCTTCTTATCCAGAGGGATTTGGGATGGCGATGGCATGGCAAACAGAAATATAGGAGGTTTTTTTCACAGTTGTTGTAGGAAAAAGAGTATTTGGAGTATGAGAAGAGGAGACTTACCAGAACAGAGGTTTCGAAGCCACTAGCTGAAAGTCTGACACTAAGGCAATTAACAAAGCAAGATAGACTACGTAGATTTCTCCTGATCTGCTGGGGAAACTGCTACTTATTGCAGTTTGTCAAGGCCCTTTAAAGTCCTCACTGTAAAGAGATGGCCTAAGTAGAAGACCATTGCAGCTCCTTTTATGATGTTGCAGGAACTTTTCCAGCCTTCAGATTTTCATGACACACACACAGCAGCTGTGGGAGAACTTCTTAATATCTTATAACAATAATGTCTTGCACTGTTACAGTGCCTTTCATGCCTTTCATATGTGGATATCAAAAAGCTTTCTAAAAGCTAACTAGTTAATTGACACTGCTCCAGTGAGATATGTACTTCTAACTTGGTTGGTTTGGGTGGCTTTTATTAATCTAAGAGCTCTGAAAAGGTTGTCAGCCTCCTTGTGCTTTCAGGACAAAGGTAAGGATAAACAAGAAGATGTGGTGGGTTTGGAGCCTGTGGATTAGGAGGGTTTAGGTAAGGAGGAATACTTAAGCTAGTGTCAATTTCATGTACTTTCACTGTATTCTAAAAAAATCTTTCATTGGCCTAAAATCTGAGTAGCCATATAAAAGGAGATAAATATGCATCTAGGAATAGCTGAAAGCAATACTTTCTGTAGGGGAAGGTGTATTAAAAGCCTTGATGTTGATTCAAGGTAAACTAGTCCCACAGCAAGCACAAAAGTTTTGATGGCCTATCAAAGTTCCAGCAGTGGTGTTCCAGCAAGCCTCTGAAAGTTGAGATTACATTTCAAGATTTTATTATCCTGCTAATACATTTATTTTTTATTAAAAAAAAGGGGAGAAAAAATCCTTTCTGGCAGAAATGTTCTATTCTTAGGTGGGTTGATTATTTATATTTGTCTGTGAAACTTAGTGAAATTCCTTTGTCCGCTTTAAAGGGAATTACCATTTTTCCACATGGGGTATGAGTTTGGGTGCTGCTTGTACTCAGGAGGCTGAGTTGTATCCATCCTCTCCCATGGTTGAGGTGATGAACCCTCTCTTACTGCAATTCAGCCTTTGTTGAAAAGCTGACCTTTCCAGGAAAAGGAAGGAAAGCCATCACCTCCCAAGAGAGACAGGAAAGCTTGCAGAGCCCAGCCCAGGTAGCTCTAAAATCTGCAGTCTAAACAACCAGGAATGTAACAAGGGCTTAACTCCTGTGGCAAAGCTTTTTCCTTTGATGTCATCTGATGAATTCTTGAGGCAAAGCCCACAAGGCTCCACCATCAGGAGTGTGGTATTAACTTGCCAAGGCAGATATTTGGAATTCTTTGCCCTTGTTTTGCAATGAGCTCTACACAAGCAAGAGCTATTCTACCCAAATAAAACTATCCTTGGCTCTTAGGCCAAGTGAGATGAATCTCATAGTGGGATTGCAACCCTGCTTTGTCTCCTCTATGCAGCTGCCAACCACACTGCCATGGAGGTACTGCCTGGTTCTGTGCTGAACTTTGTACAGGCCAGCACCTTTACAAAGGCAGCCCAGAAGAGAAGGCCAGCCAGAGTAACCATCTATGCAAGTGTAACTATCTGTCAAACTCCTTTGCACTCTTTGGTCTGAGTTTTGTGGGTATTTTTAAGGAAGCACAAGGCCAATAGTGGGCGTGGTTTAGGATGCTCTCATATTATTGTGTTTAGGAGGTAGTGTAGGATCTAGACGCAAAGAACAGTGGACATGCAGAGAGCAGTGTTAAAATTCAGTCATGCTCAACAGTGAAATAATGTGATGTAAAACCAGCTCACCTTAATTTGAATTCCTGTATTTTTAAGTGTGCAAATAGCATTGACTTCAGTGGGGAAGTTTGAATCCTAAATGTTAAAGATGTGTTAGAATCCATGGAAGCAGGGAGACCTCACCTCACTTTCCCCATACTAACACTGCTTTAATGTTGAAAGGCGACAGTGGATGCTACCTAGCCACTATGTGTCCTAAAGGAGGAGTTACAAGTGCCATCTTACAAAAAAAAAAAAAAAAAAGTTAAAAATAATCCACTGTACATTTCTTGTGATAGCTTTACACAGTAACATCTTCAACACTGTAATAAACACCCAACACTGCCACTGAATAAACATACTTCTTAGCAGAAGCGAGTATACAATTACTTGTCCATTGTTTAATTGTTATGGTGGCCTAAGGACTCATACCATTTTAACGAAGACACAAGGGGTGCTCAAGGTAAATACAGGATAAAATGATTGTGTGCTGTGATTTTCTTCCACAAACTTTAAAATCAGTGTTAAATGTGTGTTCAATGAATAATGCATCTATCTTTCCTTAAAATACTCTCCACAGAATTGGTATTTGTTTCTCACTGATCCTGCCGGGGCTGGAAACTCTCTTGTGCCCTCTGATAGTTGTTCACCTCACAATTGTAGATTTTAGCATTGACCCACAGACCTCACTTGAGCCCCCATGCTAAATGGGGACTCTCCAGCAAGAGAGGGCTTATGCAGAGTCCTAGCATTGTTTTCCAGGAGCAAGGAAAGGGCTTTAAGGAGCACTCTTACCCTCTTGCTGTGCTCAGTTGGAGTTGTGCCGAGCTGCCCACCATTATTTTGATAAGCAAAGAGTGGAGAGGGTGAGCAACAATCTCAGAAGAGCAAAGCCAGGCAGCCAGTCTCAGCAGCTGGTGCCAGCTTCAGAAGAGCTCTAGCTAAATTTCTCTTGAACTCTTCCTTTAGTCTCCTTTCCCTCGCTTTTTATTCTTGTTTTCCTTTTTTTTTTTATTAATTACAGTCCTCAATATCTTACTGATGATAGCAAGATTGGGGAAAGAAATGTTTTACATAAAGTCTGTTTGTTTATTGTTTGTGAATCCAGATACCTTTAACACACATACAGTGCACGTACAGTTCTTGCTATAACTGCAACATAGCTCACTTCTCATGAAAATTTATAGACTCTTTCAATCCTTGAAGACAATCCCAACAACAACTTTAAATATGCCAGAAACATCACACTCTTGAATGAGGAGAAAGAGAGTCACAACAGATTTCTTTAGTGCTACATTGTGCTTCATCCCAAGTGTTGGCTGGCTTTTATTTTTGAATTTAGAAATGAAAGGAAATGTTTATCATTTGAGCATCGTCTGATGAGTTACTGTGCTATAGGGCAAGCCAGTCCTATTTCAACACTATAAAGAGGTACTGATGCTCTTGAAAAATTACAAATATTGGTGGTTTATGAATATTCAGTTTACACATTTTCTTTTCTGTGAATTTATTTTAGAAAAAAAGGGAAGCCATAATGAGAATAAATCATGTATTTTCCTGCACAGAACCCTTCTGTAGCTCTCTTGTTGCACTCTGGATGCACAAAGGAGTTGAGAAAGGATTTTGATTTTTGTCCAAGAACAAGCCTCAGGTATTGTAAGGCTCCTGAGCATCACCTGTCGCACAGCTTGTGTGACACACTGAGACCATTGCTGAGGCAAGCACTCGCAGGCAGGCAGTGCCTGCCCCATGCAGGGTACTGCTGTGGCAGGACTGGAGCAGCTGAGCACTGGCCCTGTTAGGAAATACCTCGTAGATGTAGGGGGGTAAGGATAAATGCTGACGAATCTTGGAGGATGGATAACGCAGATGGATTGCTTTTTTTGCATGAGTGCATAAGCTGTGAGACTGGTAGGGGTGGGAGGATGTGGGCAAAGCAGTGGGGTCCTAAGACATGTATATGAGGCTTTCAGGTGTGTGTGCAGTGGGTCCCAGAGCTGCAGTAGCTGTTAGAGGTGGTTTGCAGGCTGTGTGGGTGGCTGTCAAGTTGTTGCTATTTGAGGGTGGGAGGTTTAAAAATGTACTTTTAGAGGCAGTAGATTTGAGGTTGAAAAATGATATGCCAGTGACCTTTCAGGGGATCTGCAAGTTTTCCACAGTGGTATCTGTTCTGAGCTATTCTCCCTATAGATATTTAAACAAAAAACAAAAAACCACACCTGCCATACATACAAGCACTGATTTTGCTTAATGAGAGCGCTATTTGCAGTAGAAACTCACTCTCAGGCACCCTTCTAAGTGCTGCCGTCATTTAGCGTAAATGGTTTCATAACAGCTCGAAGCAAAAATTATTTCAAGTCAGAAATGTGTCATTCAGAGCAAACCCAGAAAGAAGTCAAGTGACTATCATATGTGAATCACTTTTAATTTAGCTGACTACAGGATACAATTACCTCCATTTATTGTGTTTATGAATGCTTCCTTGTGTGAAAGGTGTTTTTGCAGTTTTTAAAATACTTTTGGTGGACATAGATTGAGATAAATTCCAACAGAGCAGAAGAAACACAACATATCTCCACAACTAATGCCATTAATCACATTAAGTAGCTTGGTACAATTATGCTTTGTATTCCTACAGTTTGTGTTTTAAAGCAAGTGCCAAACACAGGATGAAGGGACAATATTAAGACAGATAAATTACAGAGAATGCCTTTCTCTGAGTGGTTTCAGCCATCACATTTTCATCCTGTGTCATGTCTAACTGTTAAACAAGGAGCACAGTTTTAGATTAGTGACTGAGTAGCCTTCTCTAGCTAGAGGTTTACCTTAGGAAAGAGAGGAAAACGTGTCTTCTCACTGCCTCTTTGCTGGAAGCCCGTCTGCCTTCACATCCTTGATGCCTAAAGGCTCTATTTCCAGATGGAGGAAAACTTTGTGTTCCTCGCTTTTCAAAAGTGATGTTATTTCAAAGGTTAGAGGAAGGGAAAAGATCTGCATAAAACAACCCTTAAAGAAGAAATGTAGAAAAGTGACTCACTCCCTTCCTCCAGAGTCTCTCACTATATTTGAATGTGAGGAGAACTCACAATGCGTTTTTCTGGCAGTGCAGCACAACACTTTGAGGAGAGGGAAATACTCAGTCTGTTGCATGCAGAAGTTGAGACAATAAAGCATAGGAGCACATGGCTGTTTCATACAGTTGGTTTCAGGGAACTTTTTCTTTCATCAGTCGTAGCATCTGCAGCTATACAACCCAGGGGTTACCCATAGCACATTAAAAGTGGACAACACTTGCCCTTAGATACATGTCTGATGTTTGAAAACTAGAAATGTTTCCATTTTTCAAAAGGCTGATGTGCTGACTTGGTTTGGGATTGCTCCAGAGGCTCCACATCTACAAAAGAAGCTTTTCTTTTTGGGAATACAAAGACGAGCTGCCATGGGGTGTAGCAATTAAAGGTTTTTGTTCTTCTGATAGGAGGAGTCTCAGGTTAGGACATCATGTCAGATGCACCAAAGCTGTCTGAAAGTGTCTTCAGCTGTACTGTTCAGAAGCTATAAGTAAACCAACTCTTTCCAATGAACTTTGCTCTTCGTCAAGGGCAGCAGTTGTTGGACTCCATGCTTATTTAATCACACAGACAGTCATTAACATTTTAAACATATCTGTTAACCAGGAACAGGCAGGAAACCCTGAATTCCAGATTGCCTGTGGGTAGCAGAGAAGCAAGCATATTGGTGATTGCCATGTTTCTGGACACATTTCTCTTGCTTTATATTGGAGGAAACATGACCAGAAATCTCTTCTGCCAAAATGTGTCCTTACACCTGCCTCTATCCAGAATATGTCTAACTTCATGCACAGAGATTACAAATGAACCAACACTGTGAGGCTTGGTATTTCAGTAAATGAGGGTGAAGAGAAGCACTGGCATGCTGTGGTGTCCACAGGCTCTGATTTCTGAGTTCCCGTTTCTATCAGTCAGTGTGAAGGATATCATCCAGCTCCTGGGGTCCTCATTAATGCCTTCTGCACTGGGCAGCAGGAGGCAGTGAGGAAGTTAAAAAGTAAATGTTAGGGTTTACATTTTTGATACAGACAGTTTCTTAGATGAGCACCAACCACTCAGAGATGAACGCAGACCAGCACACAAATACAGCCATCCTATTTTTCACTTTTTTTTTTTTTTTAATACCATCCATCCCCCTGAAAAGCCCTTCCTTAGTGCACTGTGTCTACCTAGATGTATTCCGCAGACAAGCACAGTTTTTTTGCAAGAAAACAAAACAGCACCAGCTTATTGCTGCCTTGAAGGTCTGGCTTCCCAGATTCATAGTAGAGAGAAGATATAGTGTTAAGGAGAAGGGAGGAGAGGGAATAAAGAGGACAACAGCCTCTGCCCCACCTGCATAAAAAGGTTTGACTGGGATGGCCTTGCCGTGACTCCCACAGGTTCAGCTGCTGTACCACTCTTACCCACGTGAGCCCTCCTCTTCAGTCAAATGTGGTCAGGATCAAGGCTGCGCAGGCATCTGCTTACTCCTGGCAGTTTTCTGGGTGTCTCCATGCTGTGTCTAGATGTCTAGCCATCATAAGACAAGAAGCATGGGCATTTGGACTGCCAGCTGGACTTCAAGCCCGTGTGCTCCATCCCAGCTGAAGGTTGCCCCTTGTCTGGTGGGGTCTGGTGTGGTGCCCCTGCTCCTTCTGAGTGGTCATCATCTCCTTGCCAAGTAGGGAAGACCCTGTGACAGAGCACACCAAAATTCCACACTGAACTGAGTTCACATCAAACTTGTACTTAAGATTTCTGCATTCCGTTAGTTCTCAAGAAGTTATGATTATCACATGGGCTTTTTCTGATAAATGGCATTAATTCCCAGGAATATGTTAATTAAACAATTTCCATTTTTCCTCATTTGGAGAAAGGGGCCTAAGCTGTGATTGTCATAGCCCAGACAGAGAAACCTTTTGGATGCTGGTTTCATAAAATACCTCCCACGGGAGATGGAATTGGGCCTCACAGGTCTGCTGCAGGGTGCAGGGGACTACCCTGCCCAGGAAAGCTCCAAACTTCTGTAAGAAAACACAAAGGTTAGCCTTTTTCTTCTCACTCGCATCTCCTCTACTGTCCATTTTGTTAAGTTTTTGCATTTATATTCCTAATTAAGAAGTGAATTGTGCCATTTAATTCAGCACACTGTATCTCTTTGTGGTGCGCACTCTTCCATAATAAAGTGACATTATATAATGATTCTATTTTTCGAGATTTGAGTCTAGATCAAATAACATATGATATCTTTGAAGACATTTTTATTGCTGTTCTTAAAACATATGAATATGATAGTAGTTTTCGTCACACACTGGAAACCAACCCCACTTATTTGCTTTGCTTTGATTTAATTTGATGGGAAGTGTATACATATAATTATGTCTCTCCCTTTTGTCTGTGTTTTTTCCTGGAGCCCAATTGGAGCATGCTTCTTCACAAAGCAGGCAATGAAAAGAATGGCACCTTTTGAAAGAGATTTTGCTTGTCGCTTAAAAGCAATGTCTCTTTCCATACAGAAATATTTTAAGGCAGATTGACTGCTCTGAATAGGTTGGAAACAGGCTTCCATAACCTCAATTATAATACCTTGATAACAAAGTTTGTGAGATTAGATATTGAATTAGCTAGGTTGAGATGTATTTGAAAATAAGCAGGAAACATACAATTCATTCTGGAACTGCGAACTCCAAAGTTGTTCTAGTCATTAAAAAAGCCTACCTGTTGCTGCGTGATGTATTATACATTGTGTAAATAAATGACATTGACATGAGAGGAGAGAGGGAGGGCTGTGTGTAACATCTGAAGCCAACTCAAAGCTCTTACAAAAAGAGTCTTTCACAACTTCCATTGCATACCATGTAACATAATATGAAATATAGATGATTTGAAATCTCCTTGCTCAAGACACCCGAGGCTGTAGGGTTTTCTGTTAGAAAAGTAAAGAGGGAAGAGCAGTATATACAACTTTGCAAAGGATAGTAGCAGGCTCTTGTGCAGACTATACATGGAAGGTGTTGTTCAGGTTTTTTCTCCAGCCTGTATGATGGGATTAGGAGAGTTTTATTTCCATTATCCATGCTGTGCTTGGCACTTTACAAATGAAAGTTTGTTTCTACCACCAAAGGATTTACATCTAGGTCAAGACTGCTAGCCATTAAGTGAGCTTCTGTGAGTTAGAGCTGGATTTGCTGATGGTAGCTGCAGGTACAGCTAGGTTGTAACAAGGCTGCACTTGGAAATTTGTAAAAGCCGCAGAATTACAAAGCATCAGATGGGAACAGAATTTCTAACACCAGCATTTGACATCAGTTTCTGGTCCAAATTGGGACTGGATGGAAGAAAGCACAACTGCACCGATGTCAGTGGTTTTGACTATGTGCCCAGCTGCTTTGCTCTGTTGGAAAAGCCTACAGCAACTAGAACAAGCTTGTGAATCTGGCCCATTACTTTTAAGTGCTTTGCTTAACACTCTCACTTTGGGGTTTTGTTTGTTCTTTCTCCTTCCCTTTTTCCTTTTTTTTTTTTTTTTTTTAAATGGTGAATAAATCCCATCTGGCTTGCCAGTTTTCATAACATGTTTCGGCTTCGTAATATTTGGCATAGACATGAGCAAGTGTGAACATTAAAGCGTCTCTCTTATCCAAACCTCTCTTTTCTTTTGGTTTTTAATGATAAATACTACATGGCAGAGCTAGTAATTTTTTGTGGCTCCATTCTGATCAACAGAATAACTGCATTTCTGAATGGGCTGTCCTTCAATTTGAAACACTGTTTTCTTATTGGTAATATTAGAAATTGACCTGCAATAAATGAAAAGTTACATTGGATCATTATTCTCATCAGACTTACCTCTAGTGTCTAAGCATCGATTTTACTGCAAAGAGTAAACCTCAGTGCCTTCAGCTGATTAATATCCTGTTCCCAATCTGCATGCATGGATAGCATCTACTCAAAGGTCAGAACAGAGGAGTGAGGTGAGCTATGTGAGTAGCTCTTCCTCAACCGCTGGTTTGGCAGCAGAGAGAAAGAGATGAAGAAAGAAATCATGTGAAGACTCATGCCCAGGAGAAGGGATCAAAAAGGTCATTTTCAGCTCCATGTCTATGTTTCTATTAATCAGTTATGATAACAATCAAATATATATAGGAGCAAAAATAAAAGCTTGTCTACTTCTGCTTATTCAGCATGTACCTAATTTAGCTATCTCAAAAGATTGTTTTTTAATTTGTGATAGGGCTTTCTGATGCTGTTGCTTTCTGAGGCAGAGAAAGCATGCGTACAACAAGGGCAACCACAGGGAGTGACTGTCAGAAGGGTGTTGTGATGTCAGTAGGAATGAGAAAGAAAGGTGGGCAAGAAGTGGAAAAACTGAGGTAAATTGACCTTAAGAGTTTGATATTTCCAGTCACTAATTAGTGATGGAGGTAATTGCATAGCTGAAACTTAATTTAATATAATTAAGTAAGTCTGTTTCTTGGAAATGATGCATGTAGAAATGGCCACCAGGTTTCCAAATGACTTTATAAGAATGAACCATGGAGCAATTTCTACAGTAACAATCTCCTCCTTGAAAAGAAAAGGGGGAAAAAAATCATTAAGAATATGTCCCATGGATGCTGCTTCTCCACTTCCAATGTGGAGGACAGCCATGTCCACAGTACAATGGTCTCTCTTGCTCTGCAAGGTTTCCCACACTGCCTGTCAGCTCATTTCTCAGTGATGCTATGACGATGCTTGGACACACTGGAGGAACATGAAGGCACATTGACCAGGCATCCTGCCTCTGCACCAGTTCCTTCAGACCACCTGAGAATGAGGCATCATGAGCGAGCAGAAACCTGCTTCCAGGTAGAAGCTTATAGCTGAATGAAATCAATGTATGCCTTGTATTGCTTGATTTTAGGAAGTGGTTTAGGCAATTTAAAACTTAGGTTTAAGTCCTGCAAGCACTTGCATGTGGTGGGAACCACATCAATTGGATCACGGGTCAAGTTCACTGAGGTGTTTAAAATGCCTGAGCAGCATGTTTCCTTTCAGAGGATTTGTACCTAAGGACTGTGGAGAAAAGAGGGTCTTATACAGTGTTTAAACTAATGGGAGGTCTGTCTGAAGGCTGAATATATTCCATCTTGTGGGTAATAGGGCATTAAGGCAGCTTGAGAGACCACTTCTCTGTGTCCTACAAAAAAAAAAAAACTGGATGGAAGATTGTGAAACTGTCATTTGTCCTCAAACGCCATTCAGGATTCTCCTGTCTTTCAAAACACTAACCCAGTCCATCTGTTGCTGGAAATGTTACGTATTTGGTCTGTGTTTCACACTGGGACCAGTCCAGGGCCCCAGTTAGCTCATGTTGCCCCTGCCTTGCTGCCCCCTGGGCAGATGAGACTCAAAGGCAGCCAGGGACAGCAGCACTGGGGTTCCTGCGGCAGCGGGGAGGGCATTGAGGGGCAATGCAGGTGTGGGAGGAGAGCAACCCTCCCAAAATGTCAGCTGTTGTCTTCACATTGCTCCTCCGGCAGTGGCTGGCATGACAGATCCAGCTTTTTGGGTACCTTAACACCCCAGATGCAGCTTTTTACCCTCTTCTCTCCCTTCCATTAGCAGGGGAAGCCAGTTTTCAATCTGGTCCCATCTCCACTTCATTCTTTTGGCAGCAAAGCTGCATTTGCTTACATTTCTGAGGGGCTTTGAGCCAGCCCTGTCTTATATACGTGTGTTTTGCATATTTACAGTATCTTGTTACATTCCTTATGAGCAGTGACATCTCCAGGTATAATGTATCCAGGATCAATAAAAGCTATTAAAATCTTTATGCATGTTTTAGCTAAGACATTGGGAGTGTTTGAATAAGTCTCAAGTTAAGTGAGCATATAAAGTTGACAAGCACTTATTTTAAACTATGGTTGTGAAGGCCAGATCTCAAAAATGGTTTAGCTAGTTGTTCTTCTGAAACACCTGTACTTTTATTCTCTGATTTATTTTTCATTTATTAAAATAGAAAAGAGAAATTTATTGAAAACAAGACATATTGACTTTTTTTGCTTTAGGCTATAAAAAATTGATCCTTTTATGTTTGTTTAAAAATCTTGAGGGTGTCTTATATCACTTTCAATAATCAGCATTTTTAAAAAAAATTAATCCCACTTTATTTGATTTTGTTTTCTATTTACCCTGAAATAAACTTCAGCTTTTGATAAATGGTGTCTCAATGACCATTTAGATAGTGTGAAATCAAAAGCTAATCTTAAGGACATTTTTTAAATGGAGGATTATGACAATATTTTAACCTGAAATTTCATTTTGGAATAAAAATAACTACTGCATCCAGAACGTTTCAAAATTGTGTGGGAGGAAATTGTGAAGGAGAATTTGAAATAATCACTGTCTGCATATAGCTCATATCCTTGATAACAAACATGGTAGGGAAGTTTCTAGCTTACCTTGGTCTGTTTTCCATTTACCTGTTTCAGATGTATTCTACCTCTCCCTTCAGCATGTGAAATTGTTACTTTTCAACCCAAAAACATTTTCATCTGCAGTACTGATATTTTTTCCACTGTAAAGGTCTCTACCACCATTCCTTCCAGACTTGGAAAATATCTTATATTGTGTGACTTTTTCCATGTGCATCCCTATCCCTCTGCATCCCCCCACTCTGCAAGGAATGACACAGGGTGTTTTGCAGTAAGTACCACTCCTTTTTCCACACAAGCAATCCTAGCATAGAAACTGGAGCATGTTGGTGCTCATTCCCAACCCAGCTACATCTCAGGATGTGAGACACTGTCTTGCTCTCCTCGCAGATCGTCTACTGTCTGTGAGCATCTAGTGAAAGGAACTGGTAAGCTCTACCTTGTCCAGAGTCCCACATGATGTTGCACATGTTAGTACCTGATCATTCCCAAATGTAGGGGAAACAGTGAAAATATTTTGAGATACAGATTTCAGTAGAAATGCACATTAGTGAAGTCTCAAACATATGCCTCTCCACCTCAACCCTTGCCCTCCAGTTTGACATCCATACCACTTGCACACAGCCTCACATACCTCCAGTGCCTGTTGCAGGAAAAGAAGCTATTCCACTTTGTTAAAGACACAGCCCACAGTATGACTCATTAATTTATCATTATAGCAATACTTGAAGCCACATCGGCTTTACGGCCACCATAAAGTGTCCCACCTAACACAGACCAAGAGCACCTTGCAGTACCTACCTAATACTGACGTGATAATTGCACCATTGCACTGTTTTACGAGGCAGTAATCCAGTTCCTGAGCAGATAAACTACAAGGCTGAAAGCTGAGTACTTTATCTTCATGAGGGAACTATATTATTGCTGAGTAAAACAGCATGATGGTACTATTGCCATTTGTCTGTGCTTGGGGTGGGGATTTTTTGTTTTATGGTGAGGTTTGTGGGGCTTTTAAGTCTTAGAATATGCTTTTATACAGCTACCAAAACTAAATTAAAACCTCGGTGGATTTGGGTTTAATCTCGTGTTTTAAAATAGTTCACAAGGAAAATATATTTGCAGTCAATACAAGCAATGGAAATGTGTTTGCTGTGCGTAGGTAGGCCGCATTAAAGAATATGGGTTGAGAAGCAATGCAGTGCTGGGCTGAACTCCTGGTTTAGTTTGCCTAATGGTGGGTTTATGCCATGTTCTCATCTTAATATTAAAAGGTGAAACAGTACCAGCTAAAGCTTGGCATGGGATCAGCCAGTGCCAACAGGCACACAGTGACCAGAATGGTTACTCGCCACTCTCTGCACGGTGTGATGAATACCCGAGGCTGGCACGGCTCGGGGTGGGGGCTGCGTATCAACTGCAGGAGGCAACACTGACTGTGCTTATTTGGGGATGGGTATCCATAATTTCTGCCACTGCTGAGGCCTGGGCAAAGCCCCCACAGGCTGCCTAGCTGCCTGTCACATCACAGGGGTAAATTTCAGCTTCCCAAGGGTTTCTCGCCCCTTTCACAGAACTGTATGTGTGTGTACGAGGGTGTTTGTGTGCATATTCCTCTCAAAGGAACCTTGTGCATTTTTTTGTTTTTGTGGTTGTGTACCTAAGTGGTTCTTGATGACTTGGTCATCTTTCTTCAGCTGCTGTTTTTGTTATGTGAAGCTTCCATGCTGAGCTGTACAAAATCAATAAATAACAACGAGAGGGTATTTCATCTGCTTTTCCTGCAAGCTTCTATTCCTCTTGACATACACAGGGAATGTTGAAAGGCACAATTATTTCCAAATCAAATGATAAACAGTGCCCTTTGATAAGTTTTGGTTATATAGGAGATTCTGAAGAGAAACCAAAAACGTCTCTCTCTCTTCCTCATAACTTCTTTCCTCAGGCTTAATAGAAAAAGATAAAATGAGAACCATTACAATGGCGTTTGCCAATTTGCAGACAGAATATATTGCAGGTGAGTAGGCATTCACCTTCAAAGATAAAACTGAGTCAGAGAGAGAGTCCACATTGCCCTTAGAAGGAATGATCGTTCACGTCACAGTGAATGTTTTTTATGCCAGCCGTTTGTCAGTCAAACAGCAGACATCTTTTTGCTACACTCTGGTCCCACAGTTCAAACAAAATGATGCCATAATAGAAAAGGCTGTCCAAGTCACGAGAGTTATTAAATGTCTTTTCTTTGCACCTAAACCTTTCTTTTTTCCACACAAGATAAATGATATGGTCCCTGTAATGTTATTTTATATTATTTTTAAGTTACTATTGTGTATTGCTGTGGAAAAATAGGAAATCACAAGAAGAAGGGCTCAAAGCAAGGGTCACTCTGTGACGTGGTGTGCAAAGGGGTACAAGAGACCAAAATGCTAGACCTGCCTCTTATTTCTGTGTCACCTGCACAAATGCTGGGTGGCAGCCTGAGGGAGGATAGAAGCCTCCATCCCTGTGTCTCCTGCCCTTCCAGAGAGATGAACAAGGCTGGAGGTGGGTCTCTGTCTGCTTTATGGTCAGCTCTGGCAGCAGAGCAGGCGTATGCTGCCTCTCATTCAGGCATCGTTGTAAGGTCTGCAGTCAGGTCCATATTTTCCTGTGGTCCTAAAGTCTCAGAAGTGCCTGTTGCATCAGGATGCCCAGCTTGAGATAAGTTAGAGGGCTGGCTTTTCAGAAGGTTCTGAACTCATCTTTCCTTTTGCCCTCTTTCCCTGCCTCCCCCTGAACAGAGCCCTTTCAAGGCTCTGAAGTCGGGGACCTCCAATCGCTAATATGTTTTTAAAGACTGTGGTTGGTCTGTAGGTATTTCTGAAACACCATCCCTCTTATCTCTGGTCTGCAGCTGGAAATGTAATGCAGCCCATAATTGCACAAGTGTCTCAGTAATGGTGCAAATTCAAATTAAATCGTGGGATATTTCACACTGTGCATGTAACTCCTCATGTCTGTTTTACAGGCTGCACGATTTAGCAGCATGCTTTTTAAGATGTAGCACAGTAGACATTAAATACAAGAAAAATAAATGTATGGTCTTTGCCACAGTATGAGATATTTTTCCTTCCAGGGATGACACAAATGTAAACCAAAACAATCTATTTAATTCAATTTAATTCTTCCTGGATATATCATCTAAAAAAATAGTACAAGCCAGCTAAGTGGCCAGCTAAGTTAGATTCAGATTTTTAGAATAAGTATTTACTCTCTTGGACTCAAGAAGAGTATTCACCATTCCCTAAGCCCTCTGCCCCGCTGGGCTGCCAGAGCTCATATGCTTATTTTTCCTGTGGGTCACACTGGAAAGCACTTTCATCACAGGTCCACTAGTACCTCCTGTTTTAAGGTTGAAGACTGCCCCGCAGCCATTGAGCCTTTAAGGATGCGATGCTCTGCAGCGTCTGCAGCACGAATACCGTGCTGCCTGTGTTCTAGCCCTGTTGTTGTTGGGAACAATGACCCAAAACCAGATAATGACCAGCTGGCTCCTGGCATCTAACCACATAGCTCTGCTGTACTAGCCCCTCACAACTATGGATCATGCTACATTCATGTGGCCAAAGAAGTAATGATAACGAGCAAAACCTCTGATGTTTATCCTCCATTATCTTTTGCTTTCACTTTTCTCTAGCTATCCACACATGAAGGTGGGGAATAAAAGAAGGAATCTCTACTGCACCAACTTACTCTACAAAACTGCTTTGCCTCAGAGGTAGAATTGTTCTTGATTCAGCCCAAACTGATTTGGGCGATGACAGGTTTGTGTTTCAGAGCACAGGAATGTGTAGACATCAGCAGATGGGCTATTTGTTTAAGTTTATTTTTTCATATGACAAAATTGCCTTCCAAATAGTTCCTTCCATCATCTCTGATAATACCATTCCTATATGTGCTGTTCACAGTAGCACTTCCAGCACTAACTTTTCAATGTTAAGGAAGGCAAAAGGTAGGGGGTTCATTACAGAATCCCCCTTCAGGCTTTTGGCAAGATGTAGTGAGATGCCAGTTGTTCCTGGTCATTGTCTGTGAAAGAGGATACGCTGGAGCATTCAACCAAGTAGAGTATATGCAACATTATTTCCTTATGGTACATACACCATATTCTGTCACAAGTGCAACTAAAGAGTTCCATTATTCGTGCGATCTCTTATGAGTTTCTCTTCTAGCATCTTCAAAATCAGTAGTTATTCAAAATGCAAGAAACTTTTGAAGGCTGCCTGCTGCATATGGGACTCTTGCTTTCTTTCCCCTACCTCCCCATTAACAAATAGAATAAGAACAAAACATGAAAGGCATTCAAACCTGTGTTACCCATCAGAAAATGCAGGTGATATGAAACTTTTTTTTCTTTTCTAAATCTCCCAGCTATATTATTACTTCTAGCATTTCATCTACCAGTCTTGTTATATGTTGCGACGGTAATGTATTACTATTTTCCAGGCACTTCTTCAATGTCATCCAAGTATTTGGAGGGATGATAAAAAACTGGGTTTAAGCACTTATGTCTCAACTACTGCAGCCCTGTGTTACCTTAGTCATATTTGGTTTTATCATGAGAAACCTACACGGCTGTTTACACACAGTTTTCTTCCTGCATTCCCTGACCAGAGCTGGGCACTCAGTCAGAGGACGGTATAGTCTGCCATGACCTCCTGAGCTAATGAGTGGCACTAAGCCTTGCCTGTTGCTTCTTCAGAAAGGGACAGCAAGGTCAGGAGAAGTTGGATAAAGGTGGGAAAAGTTGTATCCCCACACACTTGCTGTACCAAGACATCCTAGTTTTTCCTGTTGTCAACGCTGGCAGCCCCATTCTGCCTTCCTCTGCACTTCTAGCACTGCTAGGTTTTGACTACTTCTGGGTGGGCTCAAATCTGCTTGCAGCCCATCACTGAGCCACAGCACTCATGAAAGGCAGTGATGGTCCATCTATACTGTAACTGAAGATATGAGGGCCTCATATTCCAGCACAGCTGAGAAAGATGTAGTCCAGCTGGCTCCAGCACAAGTAGAAAGCCAGGGCAATCCAACCCTGTCTTAAGCTGACCACTGGAGTATATATCATGGTTTTCACTGTTGCTCTCAATAGCCAGTGCTTGGGTCTCTGCTGCCTTAAGTGTGCTGTCACTGACACTCAAACCAAAGGAATTGACAGTAATTTCAACATGACTGCACATGCTGCAATATATGCTACCACACCTCTAACGACTTACACAAAGGAATGAGAGAGGCTAGTACTGCAGAGTCTAATTTTAGGCACCCAACTCAAGTAATAAAGATAATTTAGTCACCCAGTTGAGGCTAATTTCCCTGGGTCCCCTATGTAGCCCACAAAGAGAAGTTCCCCTTGAAGGGTGCTTCTGAGCAGGAAGATTGCACAGCCATCAGGCTGGTCTTGCAGCAGATGCACAGCATTCTCTCATACCAAGGCAGTATGAATACCTTCCAGAGGCAACAGGTTTCAGAAAAGGAAGGTATCTCCTTTTCCAGCAGCAGGAGCATTTTGGAGGCCAGCTGGGCACCCAGCACCACTGGCACATCAGAAATATGGTAGGTGATGATTGACCTCCAATGTCTTTACATAGTAGGTAGAAGCAAGAGTGCTTCCACTGCTCCCCTGTTTGTCATTACTGTTCCTGTCCTAAATAAGCCAGTTCGTTTTCCAACAGTTGTTTTTTTAGCCAAGGTATCTTTTTTCTGTTCCACACAAAGATGGTGCAGGTCAGTAAACACAGTGCTCAGAGGACAGGCCTAGTTTTGTGATTTCTGTTTTGTTTGTTTTTTTCTCTGGAAACTGCATCACTTGTTTTCTGCTGGTGGTAGTGCTTATTTTGTCATGCTCTCATGGACGTTGAGATTGCATCTTTTTATATATTAGTAAGTGAAGACGTTTCAGAGGGGTCATCTTGCCCACCTTCTTTCTGCCAACACCCCGTTTGTCTGGAACTGCATTAAAGGTTTTCCATTTTAGGGGCCCACAGGCATGTATGAAGTCTGAATCATGGCTGGGTGGTGATTTGAACTAGGTGAAAGAAGAAAATAATACCTGCAGCCTTTGTCCTGCTGCCTCTCCATTAGCGAGCACAAAATTCATGCTCTGGGTTCTGTAAACCTCATTTAAGTGTGTCAGCAAGAGCCAGAACTGGAAAAATAATTAAGAAGGTGAATGCCAATTACTTTTCATCTTCAAACTGCTGCTTACAGTTCATTCTCAACAAATACTTAAAGGTCATCAGCATTTTTTTTTTTTTTTTTCTTATGAACAGGTTATTCAGATTTCGTCTTGGTGTTCTCAGCACGCCATGGTGTGGTACAGAAAAAGAGCTCAATATACTAAAAGCCAAACAGCTCATCTCTCATATTAAATGGAAAGCAGACCAGAACAGTCCATTTTTCTTTTTAATCACAGGCAGTATTCATAGCAATTCTTCTATTTTCTGTTTTCTTTCTTATTATCAAGGATAATGCAATGGAAATGTAATCATTTTTAATCAGGTTTAATTATATACTTTATTCTCATTCTTTATCTCTCCCATTTGCCAAAAAGGTGAGTTTCTGTTTCATTCTGCTTCCTTTGTTGGAGCACTATAAAGCCATCAAATAACACTATGTGGCTTCCAAGCTAATGTGCCTGCACCGACACAAGCGCCTGCCCTGGAAGCCTGTCCTGCCTTTGGCGTCCTCCTTTGGACTTCTCTTGCCGTGAGGATTAATGTCAGGTGTGTCTTGAACCACAGCGAGTCGGTACATTCCCATGTGCCCGCATGCCCTTGGCGTGACACCACATAACAAATTCTGAAGCATCTCTCACACTGGTAATAGGTATGCCTTGTACCCACCGTATTCGTCTCAGGGGTCTGGTGCTTCAAAGAAGATTCCAGGCTAATACTCATAAATATTCCTTCAGTTTATTAATGCTGAAAGGTGTCCCTCTCATCTTTTGCAATTTAAAGTACTGTTCTGAGGAAAAAGAATTATAGCCTTTGGTCTAAAAAAATCACATTGTTAAAAATAAAATGTTCTTACTTATGTTATTATGAAAACCTTAAATTGCTCAGATAATTATAATAAACAAGGTAAATTAATTTATGGGTTTTCAGGTTACTTATTTTTCTTTGCTTTATGCTGGTCAATCAAGGTTGATGAATTTACTATGTATTATTCTCTATCATTCCTGCTCCAGGTTTCATACCCTGGCAGGGTTTGAATTTTAAGTGCTACAGGCAAGGGTGCAGCGTATTTGTTTGTTCACTTTAATCACCACTGAAAAAATAATAATAAAAAAAAAATCTGCACTGAGTTATTATTTTTCAACAAGTCTGGTATTTAAGTTACAAAAAAAATACCAAATAATTTGAAAAGGGAGGAGAGATTTGTTCTTTCTTTAAACTGTCCTACCTGGGCATTCCTCAGTCAAGGTTCAAGGATTTGCAGTGCAGGTACAGTCTCAGATAAATTCCTCATTCCCTTTTACATCCTTTTCTGGCTGCTGGTATGCAGTGCATCACACTGCTTCCCTCTTTGTGTAACCTATTGCCACTCTGTTGACCTTTCATTTTCTTCTCCAGCTTTCTCAGAAGTGAGCCACAGACCAAAAAAAACATGGGGGAGGATGAAAATGGAAACAGAACTGGCACTCACAGTATCACCCAGCACAATTTTTCTGTTCATAGGGAAAATCTTTATAACCTTGTCCAAAATGACGACATATTTTTAAACAAATGTTGACAGGGGTGGGCAAACTTCAGCAAGAGTGTTTACTCTAGAGCTCATTTCCTTACTCACTAAGACATCTACAGTTATGATATATGCTAAGAAGGCATTTTCTGGGTTGCAGTAAGATTTTAGACAGTCTGGTAACTCGGCCATCATTCTCCAGTCAAATCTGAGGGAAATGTGGGTTTGCTCCTAAGGTTGGTTTCTAATAACCCAGTAGAGACTAGCTGTGGGCAAGGTCATTTAACAGCTGAACGGCCATCACTGCTTTACGAGAGAGCAAAGTTATAATAGACAGGGTGGACTGAGTCATAGCTATCAAAGGCATAAAGTAAAATAAGAGCCTTCAGACAGCTGTAGTACCAAAGCAGGATAAAAACATACATCTTGAACTGCACAGATCTATGAGACCTGTTATTCACAGATACAAGGTCCCCAGCACGCTGTGCCGGGTTATTTTCATTAAGACTGGAGAAATCTAATGAATGCAGAGGAAGCAGAGCTTGTTTGTCAGTGACAGAGATGCTCTCTGTTCAAAGTAGGGGTTTCAACAATAAGCCAGTGGTGAAATCCTGGCTGTGTTCAAGATTGGAAGTATATGGGATTTTTGCCTTTGACTTCAACGAAGCCAGGATTTTATGTCAGAAATCTAGCGCATCTACTGTTGTAAAATATATCAGTCACATAGCCAAAGAATAGATTTAGCTGACGCAGAATTTGTCATATAGCAATGCTGCAGCATCTGTCACAGTGCCTGAAGATGAGAAAGTACTAGCAACAACAACAGAAATTGAATCTGTGTCCCTTTCATGACAAATGTCACCTGAGTTAGCTATATGTGTGATTTTGACTGAAAATCTGAAACTGGAAATGGATAATGGAGTTGTTTATTCTTTGGCACTTGGTGAAAAGTGCAGAGGTAACTGCTGTACTTTAAATCAACTGTTGGTATTTTTTATATGATTAACAAGGATTTTAAGGTTCATGAGGAATGGTTGAGGCTGTTATCCCTGCGTGGCACTATAAAAAGGATTTTATTTTTAATCCTGTGAAGGGCACTCTGAATTGCTTTGGTGGCTTTGACAAAATAACAGCTGTGGTGACTGACGGTTCTCCATCTGTGTATGGTGGCGGGGGGGGGCATCAACAGTTTTACTGGTTTACTTAAAAAGAAATACGGAGCGAACTTCCTACCTTTTCAACGAATGAGGTACCAAAAAGCCTCATCCAGGAAAGTACTAGCACTGGCAAATGTCATGGAAGTTGTTAAAGTGATTAACCTTGTTAGAGTGAGGAACAGAGCTTTCAAAGGCTATCACTCTGCCTCTGACACAAAAGTTGCTGAGAACAGAGTTTGGGGATTGGATTCTTCCAGTTAAAGTGTGAAAGGATGTATTTTGAGAAATGGGAAATATTTTGTCCTGTGAGAATTAAATGTTAATTTTCATGATGAAGACTCCTGGAGTCAATAAACTACCGCCAGACTTTACCAGCACAAATTGTGCAGTATTGTTGGTTTGTGTGACTTGGCATTTGCTTGTAAAGTAATTCTTACCTCAGGTTTCTCTTTAATAGAAATATTAAAGTTATTAGAATATAACTTGGGCAGAAAAGATTGTCTTCTTCCAAGTTATCAGATGTGTTTCTGCTAGAACAACAGATGAAAAATGAATTATCCATAGAAATTATTAATGTAATTTGGTTTTTTGCTGCAGCTGGGGTACAATACTAGATGTCACATTTTTTAATATATCCACACTAATTGGTGCATATGAGTCTGAGACAGGAATACTGTAGACCTTACACAGACAAAATTTTTACTGGATTCAGCAATTCCTGCAGTCAAGTCCTCGAAGAGTAAAACATGGTGTGATAGGCAACAACTTACATGTTTCCACAATCTGGCTTACAGGATGAAGCCTGAGTAAGGAACCACTGTGGGATATGGAGTTGCACGTTCCAGCTTGGATATGGCTGAGATAAGGCAGCGCTTTTGCTGTGGGGATGGAGTAACAGCACAGAGAGCTGCATAATCAACCCCTTATCATTCACCCCTAAAAATTATTTACATCCTGAAGGTAGAAGGAAAATAATGGTAGCAAACCTGGTTAATGGGAACTACCTCCCAAATATTCCCCCAAAATTAGAGGAGGTTGCTTCAAAAAAACTGTTCACTTGCAAGAAAATCTGTAGGTAGAAGAACTTCCTGTGAATTTTAAACTCAATAAGTGAAGTAAAAAAGCAAAAATAGACTGATTTGTATCCTTTTCCTTCCTAGGTCCCAGGCAACAACTGTCAATGCAGATGTAGATAACAATAAAGCAGAAAATTACTGAAGTGATCTTGTCACTGGAGTCATTCTTACCTTGTTGGAAATAAATGCTTCTATATTTTATTTGTTGCATGTTTTTTCTGTTAGCAATTTGGAATGCTACCCATCCTTTTAAATTATTAATTATAATGAGCCATTGTGGGAAGCAATGGGGGAATGACACCAAGCCAATATTCTTTCATTGTTTATCCAATTTTATGTCAGTGGTCTTGATCTTTTGTCATCTTTTTGGTTATATTTTGTCATATTTTGGTTGCAGGCTATCGCAGTATTACAAAAAGATCATTTGGCTTTTCAGTATAGGTGATTTCTGTTCTAAAGGAATTCCCTCTACCTGAAGGAAATATTGGTATAAATAAGACTAGACAAGTGATTGTGCCTTTCTTGAGAATTACCGGTGCTATAAATTTTAGCTAATCTGAGACCCAAGGAATCAGCACTCTGAAGCTCCAGGACTTTAGAATAGCTCTATTGAAAGCAGTGGCACTTTGTCTGTGCTTAAAACCAAGTACCTGCGTAAGACTTCACAAGATCAGGATCTAAGGCAGAAATGTATCACCCTGGTAGCTCAAACACCTAATTTGTGATCTATAATGCTGATATTGTTTGTCCCTGTTGTCACACTTGGGTTGTGCTATCTGTTCACTGTAAGACCCCTGAGAAGCACAACACAATTTTCCTGTCCTGTCTCTTGTTGCTATGGAGGAGGGTATGTGCACCATGTTTAAGTCAACTCTTGGCTTCTGCACATAAAAGGAACACCATATTCCTCTCCTCCTTATTCCCAAAACAGCTAGATTTGTGCTTATCAATGCAAACCATACACTGAAGTGTTATAGTTGCTCCTCTAATTCAAGAAAGCTGGTACTTTGCCACAGCTCTCTGCTAGCGGCAGCTGTCTATAATCACAATCAAACCACTCACCTGCTTCTGTGCTGTGTTATCCCTGATGCAGATGGTAAGGAAGAATGACGGAGAGGTACTGCACACCTACCGTGAGTGTCAAGGAGTAGCAGTACTTAATGAAGAATGCAGCAAAACTCAGTGGATGTGTTTGTGGTAAGTGTTTCAAATTACTTTGGCTTTTGCTTTCATAACTGACCATCTCTTTCTTACATGGGTATGTTTTCTGCTTAGTGGGATAGCACTCTGGAGGGTTTTTTTCATGAGTAATATGCCCTGTCTTTTAACTAAAAGTATGTGTGGAAGATGTTTAAAGGAGGTAACAAGTAGGTGAAGAGGACTAAGACTACTGAAGTCTTCCAGTCTTGAATAAGAGATGAGAGGGCAGAAAGAACACTTTTCTCAGAATAGGGTGTATGTAACGCTAACTCTGCAGCTGTTTCATGGAAGGATACTGCATTTTAGGTTCTGTCTGGGTATGTGATGGGAGAGCCCTCAATACTGCTCTTTCAAAGAGATCGTAACATGTGCCTAAGTCTGGGATACTCTTTGTGTTAGTGATTCATCCACGAAACCCTCTGGTGTTTCCATATGAATGAGGGACAGGTAGAGGCATGTTTGTTACCTGCAGCATGTGGATATATTAGACTTGCTCCACATAATATCCTCTACGGTGCCTAGCAAAGCACTGAATG
The DNA here is from genome assembly GCF_015220075.1 of Falco rusticolus. Taxonomy (NCBI): domain Eukaryota; kingdom Metazoa; phylum Chordata; class Aves; order Falconiformes; family Falconidae; genus Falco; species Falco rusticolus. Next base: position 89,094,772 of record NC_051189.1, read on the forward strand.
TAGAACAGTCTCCGTGAGCTACTACAGCCTGGCAGAGATAGCTGAAGCTGAAACTGATAACCTGTTCTGCTTGGTCTTTTGAGAGTATGAACTGGAGAAGCAGCTGGTTGTCTGTCAAGTGCCATGTGGAATCGCTCCCTGTTTCTCCCTGGTTCCCCCCCCCCCCCCCCGTTTTTTTTATGACTCTGAATGCTTAATACCATAAAATTATGATTGATATAACCTAAAGAATGTGGTGCTGTAATATTTCTGCAGTTGGTGGTGTTACCTCTCTGTAAGTTACCAGGGCAATTCACAGATTATCTCCAAGACCTTGGCAGGAGTATCTGGATTTTTGCAATGAGCATGAGACTGGCATTCAGAGCGCTCTAATCCTTTCAAAATCCTCCCATTTAGGAGCAAGCAGAAAAAAGAAAAAAAAGAAAAAGAAATACAAACCAAACCAAACTGTTGGGAAATCTGGGTGCAGACTGCTATGTCTGAATGGATTTGATGGGTGAACTGTTTGGTGGATGAGGAATTGGCTGAATGGTTGCATCCAGAGTGTAGTGGTCAATTGCTCAATGTCCAGATGGAGATCAGTGATGAGTGTTGTCCCGCAGGAAGCCATACTGGGACCAGTACTGTTTAATATTTTCATCAATGACACAGACAGTGGGATTGAGTGCACCCTCAGCAAGTTTGCAGATGACACAAAGCTGAGTGGTGCAATTGACACATGTGAGGGATGACATGCCATCCAGAGGGACCTGGACAAGCTCAAGAAGTGGGCCCATGTGAACCTCATGAGGTTCAACAAGGCTAAGTGCAAGGTCTTGCGTCTGGGACAGGGCAGCCGCCAATACCAATACAGACTGGGGAATGAAGGGATTCAGAGCAGCCCCACTGAAAAGGACTTGGGGTACTGGTGGAGGAAAAGCTTGGCATGAGCCAGAAATGTGTGCTTGCAGCCCAGAAAGCAAATTGTACCTTGGGCTGCATAAAAAGAAGCATGTCCAGCAGGTTGAGGGAGGTGATTCTGCCCCTCTACTTGGCTTTGGTAAAACCCCACCTGGAGGACTGCATCCAGCTCTGGGGTCCTCAGTACCAGAAGGACATGGACCTGATGGAGCAGGTCGAGAGGAGGGCCACAAAAACAATCAAAGGAACGGAACACCTCTCCTGTGAGTAAACACTGAGAGAGCTGGGGTTGTTCTGGAGCCTGGAGAAGAGAAGGCTCCAGGAGACCTTATTGCATCCTTTCAATACTTAAAGGGGGCTTATAAGAAAGACTGGGACAGACTTTTTAGTAGGGCCTGTTGCGATAGGAGAAGGGGTAATAGTTTTAAACTAAAAAGGGGTAGATTTTGACTGGATATAAGGAAGAAATTTGTTACGATGAGTGTGGTGAAACACTGGAAGATGTTGTCTAGAGAGGTGGTAGATGCCCCATCCCTGGAAACATTCAGGGTTAGGTTGGATGGGGCTCTGAGCAGCCTGATCTAGTTGAAGACGTCCCTGCTTATTGCAGGGGTTGGACCAGATGACTTTTCAAGGTCCCTTCCAACCCAAACTATTCTATGATTGCGGGGGGAAAATCTTTCTGCAAAGATGAACACAGTCATTGTAGGACTGAGGAGGGGGTCAGGGTAGCAGGCAGGGGGCTTTTGGATAGCAGGGTTTCTTGGAAGCAGTGGCTTGGGATAGGGGGCCCTGAGGACAAGCTGTAATGGACAGTTCAAGAACCAGCTATGGCTTCAATTGATGCTTTGGCCTGACCAGACTGAGGAGTCTGGCACAGCCGTGTTGATTGCAGCATCTCAGCAGGAAAATTAAAAAATAACTAGTGACATTGGCTGCTTCAAGACACCTGCCTTGAGTGTCACAAGTGGGATGAATCTCCAAAAGCATTCAGTCTCTGAAAACTCGGATGAAATTTTTAGTGTATCAATTTGACTTACAGTTTGTGGGGTGGTTTTATTTCCCTTTTTTTTAAAAAAAAAAAAAAAAAAAAGAAAGAAAAGTGAAAGCTTTTGAAACCTTACCTTTAATCTTAGTAACTTTTGAGCCATCTTCTATGTGAAGAGAGGAGATAAATTATTATGGACTCATTTGAGGATTTACAGTACTTTAACTGCTTCCTGGCTGACCCACAAAGTTTGCTTGGAAATAGAGGGGTTGGTGCAGAGCTTTCTCACAGAGCCAGTACTGCATTCCTTTCTGGGGTGAGCAAACAGTGTGTGCAGGGGGGGATATTCTTTGTCGGTGCATTAGAATATCTGGATTTATGACTGCTGATGCCTTTAATCATTTTGCATGTCCATTTTGTACAAACACTTGAATTTGTTTTACTAGTAGTGTTGTACATAAGAAGTGAATTGCAGAACTGTAAGTGCTTCTTTAGCATGCCTTAAATCGGTATATAACAAAACAATTTGTGGCCTTGCCTGTTAGATATTGGTTTTCCTTAATTTTCATCCTGGCCTTCCTTTGCTTCCCTCCGTCCAGTGCCACCCTGTGCTCACTCAGACTAAGAGGTCTATTCAAGTACTGTATTTTAATATTTCTCTCTTCTCTGGGAAAAAATCAATGATGGGGAAAAGCAGCAGGGAACTGACCTGGTTGTACTTCAAACCAGTGATGTCCATGATAAGAATCTGTTGAACAGTGGTTTAATCTAGCTTAAGAACATAACTGCAAAAATGATAGATTTGTTTAATTATAATGTGTCCCACTAGACTCAATCTTACCCAGAGTGCTTAGGCAGCATGAAAGCGCCTTATGAGGGATGCATGCTACAGTATCCAAGTGTGTAAATTTTCATATTAATCATTTCTGTAATGTGACGGCAACACCTACATGCAAATATTTGGTTAGAATTTAAAATTGTTACAGTAAAACTCAGTCCTGTGAGCAGAATTCCTAAAATCCTAAAGCCTAAACAGGGATGATGGACACAGACAAGTGCATGTGGCAGAATTTTAGTGTATGGGTTGTGCTAATAATTTGGGATTTATAAATTCATCTGTGGTCACAGTCCTGCAACTCAGATAGAGGTGGAACTGCTTAACTGCTGCACTTGTCTCTCTATAAATTTCTGTGCAAACAACGAGATACTGCTGGTAAAGTATGCAGTAGGTTTGTGGGATGATCAGCTTCAGCCCCTTGCTTGGAGTCAGGCAAGGGAATAAAGCTGGTTGTTTTACCTCTATAGCTTTGCTGTAAAAATCCATCTGCAGAGTGAGGAACCTTTCTGAGCCCATCATGGTCCCTTCAGTGGTATGTTCCTCCTTGTTGCAAGCCTGATCCAAAGGAACTGTCATCTTCATCCCCCTCCCTCTTCAGAAAATCAGTATTTTTCTAATGATGGACGAATTCAGGTGCCATCAAGCACCTCTTTGGTGCTGAATCAAAAGCAGCAGCATTAAAATAGACACTGAAGGTAAACTCTAGCACAGTATGTCATACCTGGAATGGCTAAGACAGATATCAGTGACCTGAATTTCCTGCCATCATTTATCCGGAAACATAGAGATTGTCTTAATGCATAAGGTTGTTGAAAGATGTAAATTCATGTTATTTCGGCGGTTTCATAATTTCAGAGGCTATATAAGAAAACAAGTGTTTTCCTATGCAGATTTAGGACATTCAAACAAACCATTCTATACAATTCTCACAGCTACAATGGAGCTCAAGGGATATGGCACAACAGTCTGGTCTCCATGTCTCTAAGCAAAGCTGCCAAATCTCTAGAAATCCTAAATCTGATAGCTGTGCGGGCAGGCACCAAATTGATGGCTGGTCCATGCAGTCACAGTGAAGTTGCTGCCTTCAGAAATCCTGCGACCTTTGAGATGGAAACCTCCATGTTACACTCTGTGGAAGATATTTTGCTACCCCTTCTGGAAAGAAGCCATATAGTTTTTCACTGAATTGTTGATAGGCAAAACTAAACCTTGAAGCTGCAACTTGGCATCACTCTTTTGGCTGACAGATAGGAATGCTGCACTGTCAAGTTTATAGTTGTAAATGACACTTCAGTGTTGAGGAAGGCAAAATTTATATTTCACTTCCACAGTTATCTGCTGTTTCTTTGTGAATGACATAAACATGATCTTCTGAAGATGGAAAAACTGTTAACAGTTACTGCAATGAATTGGGGCTTGTCTGCTTTCTGTACACCCTGCATCACATCCCTGTGTTTCACTTTGTGTGGTAGGCTTTTCTTTTTATTTTTTTTTCCAGCATAAAACCTGGGTTAGGTCAATTTAAATTATTGGGATTCTAGTTCTGTGGATTCTATTCACATTCTGCATTAAGAACACAAAAAGAAAAAGAAAAAAATCAATCTTCTTACAAAAGTACTGTTTGCTGGATGCTGTCTTTGCTTCATCCACTTTCTAGCTCTGTGAAAAGAATTAATGAGTCACAGATCACAAGCTGATGTTTGTAGTTGTTCAAGGGCTTCTTTTCTTTTGCTTAACTCAACTAAATAAGGACTGTTAAATCTCTGTTAATTTCTTAATATTAAAACTGCACTTAAAATTATTTTCTCATTAATCTGTGACAAACCATAAAATGTAATATTTTCACCATGACTATGGTGAAAATGGCCATGAAACTTGTCAGCTTTGTCTCAGGCATGTACAATGTTGTAATAATGGATATTATCCTCCTAAAATACTTCTGGTTTCTATTTAATTTGCATGCATGAACTATTACACCAGTTTTGGTTATCAGTAAATTAGTAGGTTTTTATGGGAGCAACGCACACTGGAGCTGAGGCCCTCTGTATCCCATGACCTAAGAGTCCCTCTGCCATGAGATGCTTAACCGTTTTCTAACTGCCTCATTTTTAAGTGCTAATGACCTTTATAAAAGGTGCTGGAATGACAGTGGTGAAGAATGGAGCCCTATTAATCTTTTGAGGCAGCTTTAACATAGGCAAGGTACAGCAAACTCGCATAGCGCTGCAATGGCAGAACGTGCAAATGTGTCACTGGCAGAATGTGCAAAAGGCAAATATCAGTTGGGCAGGAGGTTCAGCTGCAGGTTTAGCCAAAACTGATGTTCCATGTGAAGTCAAAACACATAAAAAATTTTCAAGACTAGCAGCAGACAGACGTAACTGGGGGTGGAAGGTTTTGAGTGCTATTCCCAATGTAGTGATGCATCTGGTCCTTAAACCCTTTCTCTTTTTGAGCTCCTGAAATGGTCTTAATTCACTGGTTTCAGGATAGAAATTTAGATCTACCCACAGATGCCACATTAGCTTGAGTTTTTGGCAGGTGGAGTGTTGCATCTCCTTTTCAGGTCTTTCTGGCTCGGATACTGCCAACATGCCAGAAACATTGCTGTTCTAAGGGGCCAAGGCTAGCTGGTATCTCCAGTTTGAACTCTGTGTCTCTCAGGGAGAAAATATGTGGTGTAGGCATCACCAGGCCTGGGCTTTGAAGCGATCAGTGGGAAACTGAAAGTGCTAAAAGCAATTGCCCTTCATCATGAAGATCTCTGATCACTGGAAAACACAGATGTCAGCAAAGAAGTTCACGGTGCTGGGCACACTGTTCTCTCATCCTGTCTCTTCCAACTGTTTAAATGTTTTTTGCACTAAAGTTTGGTGTTTCATGCTATTATTTTTCTACCCCTTGAGTCAGCTCACTAGGCTTAGATGGGCTGTAGGAAGCTGCCTGTTTTCTACCTGAACAATGGAGGTTTGGGAGGATGAAGGTCAGCCTTGACAGGCAAAGGTTTCTATTTGATATCTGACATAGAGATATCGTGCAAAAAGGGTGGAGAGAATAAGTACTGAGATAAATCATAACTTTAAAAGGTTCTAGCAGTGTAGGATTATAAAGGACATGTTGACTGAACTGGAAATTTGAGAAGAAAATGTTTTTCTTCCTTCACCTAGTTCTTGCGTCTTCACAATGCAGGTAGAAACAAAGTAATTTGGTGATAATGCTTTTAGTTCAAAACCTCTGGCCAATGAAGTTGTATGGATTTAGAGTAACCGTAGGGCTCACTAGGGAAAGTGGTCTGTTCCTGCTGCCACGGACTTGCACCCAGGCAGGTTTAGCCAGGGCTGACACTACGTAGGACCTGAGTGCCTTTGAAGCACTCTCTTCCAGGAGTTCCTCACTGCTGGCACTTTATACACAGAAATACGCTTATTTTTATACAGATATCTATTTAGATCAGCTTCTATACAACATTGAGAAGATCATGTGTAGTCTTTTGTACCTACATCCTCCCCATTTTAAAATACAATTATAATACCATTGCAATGTTATTTATCTAGTGCTTTTTTCATTCCACAAAAGGAGTTTTGTTACGTAGGGTACGCTTTGTCTGCTTCCAACTGTTTTTCTGCTGAATACTAGCATTGACACACCTCTGCTTCATGGGTTAACAGACCCGCTTTCATTCCTGAAAAGGCTATGTGTTCTGGTTTCATATGTGTGTGTGTGTAGGTGGATATGCAATGGAGAACTCTGATGTATGGGGAAAGCCTGGACCATTTTGGTGAAAGAGCTGTAAGAGGAGCTCTCATGTTTAGCCTTGTTGTGCTTCCTCCTGTGTTCATTTGCTTGTTTAAATATTTTATTCCACTTCTAGTTGAAACAGCAGGATAGGAAGTACCTTGAGGGAGAAGAAAAGGTATTACTTTGTTTTATGTTTCATTGTTCTGCAGGGAACTTGGAAATACAAAGTAGTACACAACCCATGAACTGAAAGACTGTGTTAGAGTTTTTGTTGCTTGTTTTCGTCTAGAAAGGGAGGCTGAAAATGATTCATTAAACAGAAAACAGAAAAGGACTATGACAAATGTATGATGTCTCAAGTACAGATCAGAAATAGATTTGGCATTCTCTGCTGAAAAAGATATTATGTGATTGGACAAGACTAATAAATTTGTCTTAAGATTTTTTGACAGTCTTCAGCTCTCTGACAGTATACATGCAACGCTTAACCTGCAAAAGTCCTATCTACTAATGTTTTAGCTGTTCCTTAAACCCTAAAGGAAAAAAACTGGTGCAAGTCCAGACCAGAAGACATTTTGACATTTTGATGCATCATCTGTAGTAAGGTGCCCATCTCCTCAAAACAAAATAAAACATGCGAAAAAAAAAAAAAAAAAAGTTTGGAAGGTTCTGGTGCTTTAAACAGATCTCTGGCTGACATGCTTCCCAAATGCTGTGCATTAAATGTAATGCAAGACTTCATTTATGATTAAATATTTCTCTATGATAGGTACTTTTACTATGGTTCTGACAGTTTTTCTTCATTTGCTCCATTGTCTTTTTTCTTTACCTAATCGAAGACAACCACTGCTCCATTTCTAATATATGTTGAAATGTGCTAAAAAACTATTCTTCCTTTTTTTTTTTTTTGCATAATTCTGAGCAAAAATCCATCATTATAAAACTTCCACTAGAAAGCTAAATATCAGGTCTTCTAAATTTCCCAGAGGAAAATATATTTAACCTGAACAAATCCTTATTTTTCACATAGCTCTTGAATATATTACACAAATTGAAGATGTACACACAGACTCAAACTAGTCCATAAAAAAAAAAAAAATCCTATAGGCCAATTATTTCTAAATTTTCTTTGGCTGTGAAGTAAAATGTCTGATGTGTTTCCTTGGTTGCAGTGAGATTAAACAACAAATGTTGAACTGAGCTGTAGACTAGCACTGGAAGCAGTGTCACTGTCCTGGGAAACCTTTCCACAATTTTCAAAAATGTTTCCTTAAATTCCTGAGAGGAGAGGAGGAATTTGTTTGCATCTTCTCATCCTGAGCCTTGCCCCCAGCTGTACCAATAGCAGGGTAATCAAAGCATCTACCTGGAGTGCGGGGAACAAGAAGCCATTTAAACAAAGCAGATCATCTTGGTTTAATCAAGCCCCCTGCTGCCAGTCTCACCCCACCCCTTCCTTTTGCCATATCTCTCTCCCTGATAGCTCTGTTATTCAAGATAGAAAACTTTGCTGTTTTGTCTTAGCAAAAAAACCATAGAACAACTCAGGTTGGAAGGGACCCATAACGATTGTTGACTCCAACTCCCTGCTCCCCACAGGACTGCCTAAACCAAACCCAAACGACTAAAATCATTGTCCAGATGCTCCTTGCACTCGGACAGGACTGGTGCTGTGACCACTTCCCTGGGGAGCCTGTTCCAGTGACCCACCACCTTCTCAGTGAAGAACCTTCTCCTAATGTCCCATAGGAACTTCCCCTGACACAGCTTCATTCCATTTCCTGGTGTCCTGTCACTGGTGGGCCAGAGAGAGCAGATCAGCACCTCCCCCTCCACAGCCCCCTGCCCTGAGGAAGTTGTAGGCTGCCATGAGGTCACCCCTCAGCCTTCTCTTCTCCCAGCTGAACCAGCCAAGTGACCTCAGCTGCTTCTCGTAAGTCTTGTCCTTGAGGCCTTTCACCATCTTGGTTGCCTTCCTCTTCACACACTCTCATAATCTCATGTCCTTCATACATTGAGGTGCCCAAAACTGCACACAGCGCTCAGCATGGAGCCCCACCAGTGCAGTGCAGAGTGGGACATCACCTCCCTCGACTGGCTAGCTGTGCTGTGGCTTATGCACCCCAGGGCACAGTTGGACCTTTTGGCTGCCAAGGCATGCTGTTGACTCACACGCACCTTGCCATCAACCCAGACCCCCAGATCTCATTCTGCAGGGCTGCTTTCCAGCCTCTCATCCCCCTGTTTGTACATATAACCTGATTTACCCCATCTCAGGTGGAGAATCCAGCACTTGCTCTTGTTAAATTTCAAATGGCTGGTGATTGCCCAGCTTTCTAGTCTATCCAGATCTCTCTGCCTTTGAGGGAATCCACAGCTCCTCCTAATATAGTATCATTGGCAAACTTATTTAATGTACATTTGATTTCTGTGTCCAGATCATTTATAAAAACACTAAAGAGCACTGGCCTTAGAATTGAGCCCTTGGGAGCCCCACTGATGGCTGGCTACCAGCCTGACGTAACTCCATTTACTATAATTCTTTGAGTGCAATCTGTCAACCAGTTGCTCACCCAGCATATTACGGACTTGTCTGGCTGTATGCTGGACATTTTGTCCAGAAACATACTGTGAGAAATAGTATCAAAAGCTTTACTCATATCAAAACCCACCTACATCTACTGGCTTCCCTTGGTCAACTAGATGGGTGACCTTGTCATAAAAGGAAATTAAGTTAGTTAAGGAAGACTTGCCCTTTGTGAACCTGTGCTGGCTATGACCAACAAAGTTCCTTTTTTTTTTGTATAAAGAGAACCCAGTGTTTCACTGAATAGGTTCTGCCTGAAGGTTTTAGCCCTGGTGCTTGTGCTTAGTTTTGCAGGACAGAGGTAAGGTCACATAAAATGTTCCTTCAGGGGCATGGAGAAAGGTGCTTATCACAGATGTTTATCTTTGAAGCCCCTTTGTTTCCTTTTCTTTCCTATTCAATTGATTAGGCATTCGATAAAGAGTTTGGAAGAAATATTTCATCCTGATTTGCAGGTGGGTGCAAGGAGTTAGTATCTGGCATGGATGTTCAGCACTTCTGTGGGATTTCAAAATCAAAAGCTGAATATTTTTTTGTTTAGTTGGGTAATGTAGTCACTATTGTGCAGTAATCAAGAAAAACCTTTTCTGCCAACAAAGTGCTTATATAAGGGGGGTTAGTCTGTTTCTTTATAACATTCCTTAGTCAATGGAAGACTTAGATAACTTAATTTTTCACTTTCATTCACATAATATATATGTACGTCTCTCTTCCATCTTCTATAAAGTATCTCACACTAGAAAAAAAAAATTCCAAGTAGTGTTTATTATTAGATAACAGATCTGTGCTCAGTAGGCACACCCAAGAGCATCATAACCTCAGCTGAGGTTTTGTGGCTCATGACAACCTGAGGCATGATGTTTCATTATGGCCAAACCTCAAAGTTATGGTTTACTTTAAGACCTTTGTTACTGAGGTCAGTGACTGAATTTGTTCAAAATTAGTCTTTATCACAGTATTTTCCCCAAAACTATTTAGCCATTTGAACTGGTACCTACACTGAAGGTATAACAATTGCTATCACTTTTGCAAAGCGTCCCATAAAGGCATGTCAGACTGTTTCTGTGGCCTGGTTTTAGGGACTTACTCTGCATGTGTGTGCATTGAAATAAAACAGACTAAAGCAAAAAATATGTTTTGTTTTGTTTTGTTTTTTTGACAGTGCCTTGGTTGAAGTAGGCAAGAAATTGGAAGTTTTCCAGACAGTCATCAATCAATGACCTAGTAAAATTGATTTAAGGGTAGAGAGGCTAGAAGAATGTTATTACTATACTATGTTGTAACGACATGAAGATCTCCCACTTGGATACCTGACTTCTCAAGCTTTTTTTTTGCAGAGGAGTCCTAGACAAATAATCTGTTTTATTTTGCATTGAGTAAGTCTGTGGGATCCTCCTAACGTATCCGCCAATCCCTAGTTCCAGTCTCATATTGGACATTAAGTTTTCTTACCGTCTACATTTCACATTCATTTGGGGGGAAGAAAACCCACCCGCACACACAAAACAACAACAAAATAAAACACAAATCAACTTTCTATCAAGGTCACCTAATAAGCCTCCTTAGGCTATTATTTCAATGACGTAAGGACTACCTTTTCGTTCTGCAGTTCTTCAGCTGTGTAGGATCAGGCCTGAGACTTGCCTGAGCATCTGTAACATGAAGTTCAGACAATACAGGTTTTCTACTCCACAACAGTTTTCTTTCTTTCTAATGAGAAAACACACACCGCTTTTCTTTTTTACCTTCAAACTAAGCATTCCTGTGCCACTGCTTTCCCTGTGCTCTATTACTGAAGAGTTGCTCTGATTCATACTTGCAGAGTGCCTGCGTAAATGGAGAGTTTTAGGTTGCAAGCTTTTTTAAGGGCTATACTACTTGCAAGTTAATTTACAAGTTGCAAAGATAATGCAATATCCAGAAGTATTAGATTTTCTAATATAGAAACTCCAAAAAAATAGAGCATGTCCATTAAGTCTTTGATGTTTATGCTGCAAAGCCAGTTTTTAAGTATAACAAAATAAATGTAACTTAGTCATGCTTTTAATCCAGGCACCCTTCATCCTGTTGAGTGAGAAAGGCTTTAGCAGAAAAAGAGCTGATACGTTCAGTCCTCAGTTGAGTCATTTAATGCATGTTCTCAAAAGTTTGTCAGTATTGATTTACTTGCACTAAAAGCCCCATACAAAAACAATCAGATACAAAATATTAGATGGATGGCCAAAAAAAAAAAAAAAAGGCAGTATGCAGCTTGCAGTTTATTTTTTGCTACAAGAGTTGTCTGGGAAAGATCTGGAACATCAGTCAGGTACAATAGCTGCTCTAGGTGGTATGTAAAAGGACAAATCAGACAGCTTTATTGTTTAAATACCTTTTACCCCAGGCATAACAGACTCAATTATAAAATCTTCTGTCCTAAACAGTCACCATTTTGAAATGAACTGGACTGGGGAGAGGCTGCAAGCAGCCACATGTTTTAAGCAACTCTTGACAGCATATGCAAAATATGTAGATTTGTGGACATCCTGTCATACAAAAGCATACTTTCCTCACTCCTCACCCCACAATTTGTCCTGTCCCATCTCCTTGCAGTTTTCTTCTGCAAAACACAGGAGTTAGAAATCTCTGCCCATACTCTTTCTGTGCCCTTAAGGGAGGAGCCCATTTCGTTCAGTTATCAGTCACTTTTCAAGATACAGCAGCATTAACCCAGAGAAAATCGAAGTTACAGAAGGTGACTTTCACAGGAAGATGGGCAAAAGGTGTTCTTTGGTTACAGAGCTTGCACTCGGGGCTCATACCAAGTGATAGCAGGAGGCATGTTGTTCACCAGACTCAGACATATGTGCACACTAACTTAGGAGGAAACATAATTAAAGAAGTCATCTCAGTGGTACAGCAGAAGTTAAAATATCCACTACCCTGCATATTTAACTTCAGGCTGTCACTTTACAGATGAACAAAGCTGGTTCTGCTGGTAAGGCATCTGACAACTCTAGGATGGACGCAAACCTCTTGGTGACCAATAAATCTTAAACTCATCGTGAGCAATTATGCATCTGCTATTGCAAAGAAAGTGATGCTGTTTTCAATTTCTCTTATGAATTCCTACAAATAGCAGTGTTTTTCATGTTTTTACAAATGAACAGATTCTTGTTTGATGTACTGTATGTTCTGGTCTGTGTAAGCACATGTGAAAATTGGTGAGCTTGGATTATCAGGTGAGTTACACTGGTTTTCCTTATATAGAATTACAACTTAGTGAATCTTTTACTTCCTCAAGAGAAACTAAAAATAGGTCATCTGAATTCTCCAATACTATACTGTATGTGCCCCTTGGATATTGGAAAAATTGAAACATGTCACTTAAATACAGCAGACAAAATAATATGCACATCAATCAGTGACTGGAAAAAGTGTCCAAAATGTTATTTATTGCAAGTTTTCATCAAATATGCATTATTCTAATGATTGACACATTACAAAAGTAGACACTTGGGAGAAAAATTATATGGAAGAAGACTAAAAAAGATTTCAGTCTACTTGGTTTGGAAATGTGGTTTAATTTAAAAATCATATAATTGTTATGTAAAGAGCCATATAAATCAAATGTGTCAATGTTGACAAGAATTTTATCAGGCATTCTAGTGCTATATAGTCTCCCACTTATCAACCTATGGGTACGTATAATAAAGTAAATTTCCAAGCTGTTGCAATAAGAATAAGTTTTCCTTTCTCTTTCATTATTGGGGAAGTTTTGCCCTATTTATTTCAACGGCATTGGTATGACTAGGAAAAAGTGCATAAACAGAAAGGAACCATCCACTGTGCCTATAAAGTTACATACAGTACGTTGCCCCTGGCATAGCCACAGTTCTTACAAAATTGATACAAAAATTCAGTGCAGGTTCTTTTCCTCCCTAGTTCAATGACTCACTGAGCGGAAGAGTCCCTGATATTTTTTTATTTTATTTTATTTTTTCTGATACTGGCATGAACAGGTGAAAAACAGTTTTCATGGAAAATGGCCACAGGTAATGGAGCAAGAAAACCCTCTCAGCATGCTTTCCCACCTCACCTCCCCATCTCTCACAGGCAGGCGAACACACATATGCACACACTACCCATTGATTCTGGTTTTCTCCCTTATTTTTCAGTAAGTTCTATGTCTTAATTAGGAATTGTGCATGTGGCTAGCTCTTGGTCAATTTTTCATAAATGAAGCTGTATGTACACTGCAGTTCCTTTTAAACCATCACAAATCAATGAGGTTGTAGAAGGAGGAGGCTGTATTTTAAGACTGAGTGTCTCTGTGGGCCAGTTAAGGGTCAGTGTCAGTAAGTTTTGAAAGAGAAGGCAGCAACTTAAGGAAGATTCAAGTACTGCCTAAAGACTTAGCTGAAGAGGAAGGAAACCTGAGGACTTCATTATCAGCAGCTGCTGATAACAGGGTGACTTAATTTTACAGAGCAACTTGACAATAAAATGGGGGTGTGTGTGTGAGTGTTTTGTCTTGGTTTTTTTTTACCAGGAATTGTGTTCTAGTGGCCTAAAGACTACCTTGTAGACAGCTTTTTCCAATAACTGTCACAAAACAAAGCAGAGCTATTGGGGGGGAAGGTGGAGAAGAAGAGAAACTTGTGGCAAATAGGGCTTGCATCAGTGCAACAACCAACTCTTCTTGGAGTTTAACTTTTAAATAAAAGGCTTGTGTGCCAGTTCCCTAAAATTAAAAATGGATCCAGAGGAAATGACTTCCCAGAGAACAAGCTGGCCACTTTGGGCAGACTGGACACAAGCCATCCACACAGCTGCCTGTGGCTCCAGCCAGTTGCTGGTCTGCATGCTGCTGGGGGAGTTCTGTGCCTTCCGTAGAGCAGCGAGCATATGGGCCATTCCACAGCCGATTCAAACAAAGGAGGGAAAAGTGTCAGCAAAACACTGGGGTTTGCTTTGTTTAATTATGGTGGACAAGAGCTTTAAATGCCAAGTAAATATGTTGAAGATGAGTATATAAAAAAAAAAAAAAGCATGAAGAGATTTCCTCAGGAAGGTGGAGGATCCTTCTTAGCCCTGTAGCATGGAAACATATTTTGCACAAGCCTGGCTGATTGAATGAGCATTTCAGAATGGCTTCTATTTCTGTCCTCTGAGTAAACTCTAAGCCACATAAGCAAGCTGCAGCAACATGTGCAGGGCCAGCAGGAAAAGGTAGCATTCAGTTTAGTTCTACTCTTACCTTTCCTGAAGCCGTTCAGAACTGGGAAAACAAAAGCCCACTGGTATTTTCATTGCTGGTCAAAAATAAAGTTTGCTGTCATGAACAAAGAAGGAAGAGGAGCCTTACAAGCCTGGCATGGAGACTATAATGTGCAGCTGTTTCTGGCACAAGTTATAAATAGAACTGCTCACCATAAATCGGTCTAATATTGGTTGAAATTAGTGTGAGATTTTTCCTTTCTCTCCTGTGGTCTGGAGAGAAAGACTATCGTAAGATCTAGTCCAGAAAGCTATGCTTTGTACTGCTATACATGCAGAAAGAGGAGGAACTACACAAAGGGCAAGAGTATTTGTGTCACCTGCCATTCTTCCAAAGGAAACCGTTTGAATAGATGACATAACTGCAAAATGCTGCATTATGGGTGTATTTTGAGACATCCATTGCAGCCTGATTAAAACTACGTTGGCAATATTTACCCTTCAAAGAGGGAAAAAAAAAAAAAAAGTAAATGTGGATGTGTCTTATTATAATGAAAACTAGTTCCAGATGGGGCTAAGACCCATTTTTCAAATTCTTTTATTACTGTTTCATTTTAATACTAAGATTTCTTTGAAAATATGCAGTCATCTCTATTGAACACTAAAACATAAGAGAACGTGTTCCCTATTTTTCTCACAGTAATGCCAAACAACAAAGGTGACTTGCACAGTAGTGTTTAAATATAGGTTCTTCCAGAGCAGAAGAGACACTAACTGAATTTTCAGCTGTTTATATTATACCTAGTTCAGGTAGAAACTTGAACATTCAGGCCAACCCTTTTTTGTTTCGAATGATGCCATGAACCCCCACCATCTACTTATATTATATATAATTTGGGGGGGGGGTATGTTTGGGGTTTTTTTTTTCTATACTTGTTCTTTTTCTTTCTTGTTTTATAAATTGCATTTGTATGGAAAGAATGCAAATACTGGAGGATTTTTTGTCTTTTTTTTGTCAACAAACTGTTTTCAAACTGTTCTCATAAAGCCCACGTCTTAAGCAAGTATAAAGCCTACTCCGCATTTCTAGAGATGCAAGCACAGAAGAGTTAAGAAGTTAGTAGAGGTACAATAAGCAAAAGTTAGATCCATAAATATGATCACAACATTGCAGTCTTGCTATAAATTTATTTTTGTAATATGGAAGCTCTGCATTGGCGTATGGCATCTACATATTTCTTTAAAATGCCTTATTTCTGCCTCCAAAGCACAGAAATTGGGAAACAGTTCTTCATAATAGTCTGGAGTTGGATTATGATATTTTTGTTCAAGTGAGCTTTTCATCTTAAAGTGGAATTAAGGTATGATCCACTTACAGGATTTTACTCAATGTAAAGGAATTGTAACACATGTGATTCCTTAGGTATATGACTAATGAGTTAGGTTTTGCAATCTAGAAATGAGGTTTGATGCAAGAATCAGTTCTCACTTCACACTTTTTTTGCCTGTCTCTGCACAGTAATTCCAAATTTCTGACACCAGCCTCCTTTCTAGCTCTCTTCATGTGGTTGTTTACAAATAGCAAGCCACTGTGCCAGCCAGTATTTTCCATCAGTGGCATGGACTGTTGACTCCAATAAGTATGGCATTAGCTATATTTCTCCCTGGACAGGGCACACAACAAAAGATAGGGTGGAAAATGGCTTTGGGGCCATCTTGGCATGCACATAGAGGACAGGAGCTTGCAAGGCTGATGAACTCCATGTTTCCAGCCTGGCACATGGAGTTGGAGTAAGACTGTTGAGTGGGGGTTTTTAGGAGCAGCTGCAAGGTAGCAAAGTGGAATAGAGCCAAAGGCTTGAATTTTACATCTACAAGAGCTACTAGAGCTGAGGGCAAAGTCAGACTGAGGCTTTGTCTTCACTGCCAGAAAAAAGAGGGGAAGAAATGGTGTGTACTTTTCCCAAAATAACAAGTTTGCATTAGCTCTCCGGCTGTAAAATCCTACACAAACAAGGCCTTCATATTTTCTACCACAGTTTCAACACAAAATTATATACCTTTCCATTCTAGGTTCATCTTTCTTAGATTACGTCACGGGGAAAAAACTCCTGCCATTATGTTATTTTGACTGGGACTTCTATTGCCAGAAACGCCTTATATACATCAACTGTATTTCTGGTTAAAAAAACAAACAAACAAACAAACAACAACAACAACGCCAAAAAAAATCCCCAGGTTTTTTTTTGGTCAGGTGTTTTCTCCTTGAAGGAGGGACACAGTTTCACTACCCCTGAAAGAAGCACCACAGGTAGTTTCCATCTCTTTTTAGGCTGCCAGTGTAATGACAATATCAATTAAGGAGGCATCTGTATCCTGCTTCACTTCTGTTTTTCTGCTTTCTACTGTTTTTCCTACCCATAGCTGCTAGCAAAATCTTCCTGAATTCCTTTCAACTGGATGAGTGATTAAATGTTTTCATTACTCCTTGCAGGCCTAATTTTCAGTCCTCCCTTTACTTCAAAAAATCTGTGAATAGTGGCCTGTTCAACAAGAAGTCTCTGTCTTCTTTTTGGGGAAAAATATGTGAGATGCACTGTTGCTTAGTCTAGTGGTAAAACAAACATTCACATACAGACATTATAGCTGTAGACAAAAAAGGCCTTAAGATTGTATGTATACACTGCAACTCTCAGTACAATGGAAGATGGCCTTTGTAGGGCCTTTTCTAAAACTTTACTTATTCTAAATTTTTACTTTCTCAAGCCATGGAATTTCCACCCTTTCCTCTGGGAAATAACTCCTTTCTTAAGGGATCCTGCTCCTTTTCCTACTTAAATGTAGCTTTTTTGAATGCATCTCAGTACTATTAATTTATTTCCTCTTCCCATTTTAATCGTTTCTGTTCACTTCCTATTATTGCAATCCTGGAAACACGGAGGTTAAGGAGCTATGAGATCATTGCAGCATCTTAGTTAATTTAAATTATGCCCAGTTTTTAAATCTTATCTTCTAATTACTGGTGGTTGACTTGAGAAACAGAAGCTCTGATTTTCTGGAGTAGATGGCACAGGATGGGATAGGTCTGGGAAGGCTAAAACTTTTGAAAAAATCCTGCTGTAAGCTTCAGTGAAGTGCCCTAAATCCAAACCCACATTAGCAAATTTGGGTCAAAACTACTCTAAGCATAGTTTATTCATGTTGAGAAATAGATATTAAAATCCTCTGCATTATCCTAGCTGCTTTCTACAAAGGCCTTGAATTCAAAACGCTATTACAGGAGCATGTACCAATTCTGTCCTTAATTAACACATTAAGCCTCATCCTGCCATCAATGGATTATATAAATATAACCAAGAGCAAACCTAGCCTGCTGACAAGAGAAGTCTTGCTACTATTACTCCACTCCTGTTCTGGTTTGGCGTTTCCACAGCCATTGTTCTCCTCTGGAAGACGGTGAGCACTTCCTATGTTTGAGCTGGATCCTAAAGTAGTTTAAATTGTCATGAAGTCTGCTGATTCCAGTTGAATTACAGCCTTGATTTATAGGCAACCCTGATTTGTAGGCTATTGACCTTTTAGACTGGGAAATTTGGTCCCAAGTGTATGAGTTGAGAAACAGTATTAACAGTTCAGTGAAATCAAGACCTGAAATAAAACTCTATCTTCCCAATCTTTTACAGAGAGCAGCATAATTCCAATTAAATGCCTCTGAAGAACTAAGAAAAACCATTTAAGGTTGCAAATGTCTTTTAATTGTGCTTTCTGTTCCTCTGGGAGAATTCCAGCTGAACAAGAGCCTTGTGAGAAAGCTCAAGTAACTGATCACTTTAACCACATTATAACTAAATTGAGCATCTGAAGATCTCATTTTGTTACGTTGCTCCCCTTGCAAATGCTTGTGTTTAAGATGTCAAAGCTGCGTCTAGACTATAAAAGGAGAAAGTTCTGAGATAAAACAAGTGTTTTGGGAAAGCAAAACAAAGGAGTCATTTATCTCTCAGATTGGGATCATTTGCCATGCTCCTGCTGCTATGAGAAACATTCTTCACACCAGGTCTTCTCAGGAGATTATCCACAGGGAGAGGAAAGTGGTTCCCACGGTGCAAAAAGTCAAAACATCCATCAAGCATCAAAACAACCCTCTCTGAGGCCGGTTAGGATGCGTTTCTTGGGAATCCCATGATGTTAAGAATGATGTTTAGTTGGGAGGAGAAGGAGAATTAGAAAAGAAATTCCTTTTTTTTTTTTTTTAACAGAAAATGCCCTTTCTTGGGAGCATACATATAGGATGCATAATGGCACTCATGCTAATGCTTACCTTTTTAATCACAAAAGAAGCCTGCTGCTTGAAGCCAGGAATTTTCAAAAATAAACACTATAGGCAAGCTGCTGAAGCAGCACTGTGTGAACAGCTTGCTGCCAGGGCTGCTGCTGGAACTGTTGCTCAGAGAGCTCTTGAGTGTGTGGCACCATCTTTCTGTGCTGCCCAGTGTGCCCATTCTGCTTTGTGACAGCCAGCTAACTCGAACATCAGAAACCTGCTTGTGGGTGCATCACCTCAGTCATAGCTTTGACTGCTATTTCATGTTGCCTCAGAAATGTTTAACTTCTGAAAATGTTATAGGCATGTTTCAGCAGGCAAGGTGGATTCCAGTACCTTGGGATACATTTGACCTACCTCACCAATTTTCCATTTGCGCTGCTCTTGTAAAGAGGTTGTTGGTAGGATTGCATTTACTATTCAGGTACCCTCAATTGTACTGAGATTTTTACAGTAGTGCAAATGAATGAAGATTGAAATTCTTTTTCTTGGTCATCCCCTCTGTGAGCTCACAAGAGCAGAGATATCTTACTTGTTTGCCATAACTCAAAAGTCATGGAGCTAAGCTCATAGTCTGTATAAATAAGATGTACTGTACAGAAAGGGCTAATAAGGCCTAAGGGCTTGCTGCTCAGCATGGAGTTCAGCCATCTGGGAAGGTTTGCAACACTGAGATTAAGATACAAGCTCTATATCCTGTACTGCAGTGTGATTGCTTGAATATCTCTTTCATTTTCTTGTGAACTGCTTCTTGTTGCAAACATGCTCTGATAGCTGGGAGCATTTAACCTTTATTTACTCAGTAACCGACATCACTACTTTGATTTGCATGTATGAATCATTATAGGATGACCATTGCTCTGCTTCCCACAAAGATTACTTAAACCAGACCTCCAGCTGTAGCTAGTGCCAGCTGACTTAACTCCAGCATGAAGATTACCTGAATCCCATTCACTGGGGAGCTGGCCCCACCTGCTTTCTGCCAGAGGAGGTTATGGTTATGACCGTGACATCTTGATGAGTGGGAATAGCTGCAACTCTTTCCTATTTCTAAATCATGCTTCCATGTTGTAAAAAAAGACATATGTCCAAGAGCACATTTTTGTTCAGGGATGTTCCACAGAACAGTTATCATCTGTACATTAAGGGAAAAAAGTGATTTCTGCAAACAGTGCTGGGATAACTGTTATCTCTGTGTGGTTAGAGAAAGCATTACTAGTGACAGGATGCACCAATGACCTGTCTTAAATGTGTGTCTATGAACAGGAGGTTCCTTTGCTTTGTGTAACTCATTCAAGAAACAGAAATGGGATTACCCAAATGGGACTTGCTGTGGCAATGGCTCTATAAAAGCCCTCCTCTCACCTTGTAGCTTCCTGGAAACGATATGCCAAAGATTTTTACAATCTGAGTGCTCCACTACAATTTCCCTTGAAGCACTGCACATTTCAACCCTGCCCTATAATTGAGATCTTATTGCACTTACCACTGTATATTTGCATTGTCTTCTTGCAGCAATGCTGTGTTCGACCCTGGGAATCTCGCCTGAGCCCTGAGTGAGCTGAGTGGACTTTGTAATATGACTGTGAATGTCAATAGTGTTAGTATTCATGCAGATGCTGGCTTGGTCTCAGGCAATGCAGGGACGTGCCCACCACCTGCTTTGTGGAATAATGTTTGCTTGTTGATGCCGATTCTCGTCTGTGAGACTGCTGTTTTGTGGTGCCAGCTGTAAAGCTGATGCTAATACTGTTCTTCTGTTTAAAGAAATGATCATTAACAATACTTAAGATTCATAGTGCTCTATTGTAAACGTTGATAGGTCTAGAGGTAATTTTCACTTCCTATTAATGTCAGGCATAAACCTGATGAGTTCATCAATTGTATTTGTGCAGTTTGCTGCTGCTGACAACAAAAATATAAAAGCTTTAGTTAACACCTTTCTTCATGGGTACAGAACAGGCTGAGCTTTTGATCTGCTTATTTGAACTTCCAAGTCACCACACATACATAAAGTTTGCCTGTGTGTGGATTACATGCTTTTAATGAATATTAACAATGTCATTCTCTGTATATTTGGATTGACTTTGACTATGAAAGGCAACGAAGGCCTCGTTCCGAGTTTTGGCACTAGATGCCAGAAGAATCATGAGAAGCTTCAGGTCCCAGTGCTGGTACTTCAAGATATTCAAAAGAACCAAAAGCCAAGTGCTGCACAGAGGGCAGAAGGGTCTTCAGCAATGCAGGCTGGGTACAGCCTGGTAATGAGCGGCTTTGCACTGTGAGAGCCCAGGCCTACAGAGCACCCTGGCAGCTAATGGCATCCTGGGCAGCCCCTGCAAGCACGCAACCGGCAGGTCCAGAAAGGGGTCATTCCCCTTTACTAGGCACTTGTGAGGCCACAACTGGAGCACTGAGCCCAGTTTTGGGCCCCTTGATGGAATGTGCTACCCTTAAACAGAAAACCACTGAGGAATTTAATTTCAATCTTCTACTACCAGAAGGGACATCACAGAGAAGGCCAAGCCATACTTTCCTCTGAGGGACACAGCGAAAGGACAAGAAGCAATGCTCAAAAGCTACAGCATTAGAAACTCCAACTAGATAAAGCTGGTGGGGGAGGTGGAGGGGAATCCTGTTGAAGCTGGTTAAGCATTAAATCAGGTTTCCAGAGAAGTCGTGGGATGTCCATCCTTGGAGATCTTTATAAGTCAGCTGCCAAAGGCCAGGGGAAACCTGTTTTAGAGTTTTGAAATTAACCTTACTTTGAGTAGAGGATTGACTAGAGACTTCCAGGTGTCCCCTCCAATCCCAATTTTTTTATGACTTCGTAAGTGTCCAATTTTTAAACAAGTTCTTGGCATTTTTAAGTTTCCCTTTTCTGTACCTGTACAGAGTAATGTACATGGCACTAGGATAAGACCCCTGGATGATGTTACAATTTCATCTTTCACTAGCAGCTGTAGTGTTGCACCAGCAACACTAAACTGAAGAAAGATCATAGGAACAATCTCAGCCCATGGTAGTCAAGGATTTCTAATAAAGGGTCTTGCCTTTCAACTACAGGTTTTCTTCTTCTTGCAATGCTGTATTATCTGGGCCTGACTTTGAACTTGCAATTCCCAAGGCAACCGACCAGCCTTTTGAGTTGTCCTCGTTGTGTATGCCCAGTGTGGAAAGATAAAGGACAATTGCTTGAAATTAAATTTACTGATTTATATTAGCTTGAGGCCTTTTTCTCTGCAAACCTAATGCTGTTAGTAGGGCAAGGAACAACAAGCAGTTGAAACTAAAGACCATTTTATGTGGCCTAATCAGAGGATTATATTAGGAGAATGTGTACTTGGCATGAAAATAAAACCACAACTGAAGAATTTTGTCCCTGGAAAATTCCAAGCCTTCCATCTCTACCAATGCATTTTTGCATATGTGATTTTCAGTATTGGAAGAGGCTGTCGAGTCTCCTTCTCTGGAAACATTCAAAACCCACTTGGACATGACTCTGTGCAACTTGCTCTGGGTGAACCTGCCTTTAGCAGAAGGCTGAACTAGATGATTTTCAGAAGTCTCTTCCAACCCTGTCAGCTCTGTGATTCTGTGGTCACAAACATCTGGCAAACTGAGATTTGCTTAGAGTTCATCTGTATGGAAAATCCAAATACTATTGCTGGTTTATTGAAAAAGAAAAATCAATTAAAAAATTCTAGAGTGAACTTTCATCTGAAGGACTTAGCTGGGAGAAAATGCTCAGTAAATTTTTTCTAACCCATTATGGAAAAGGAAAGGTTTGGGTATTTTTTTAACTTAAAAATGTATTTTTCACTAAAAAATTGCTAACATTGATAGTTTTTCCCAAAATTATTTGGTTTTTAAAATATTTGCTAAAATAAATTTTCAATCACATACTATCTGCAAGCTCTCTCAAGATTACAAATCTTGTGCCATTTAATAAAGTACTAATACAGCAATTTATTTAAATAAAATGTTTATTTACCTATAGCATCTGACAACAGAATTCACTTGGGTAAAATTTCAGTGCAATTTATCCCCTGAGCTTCAATAAATATTGCTGCAACTGCCTGCTTTAGGCCACTGAACAGAAAAGAAGAGAAAGACATTAATTGTATCTTTCAACGTGGCCAAGACACGCATTTACTAGATTACAGTAATCAAATAGCATACATTTCTTTTTTTAAGTCTGTCTACCAAAAATGCTTGTATAGGACATTGTGCACCAGATATTTTTCTTCTCAAAGACCTTGTCATCCTTTATACAAGGTGTCACACCGTCAGTTCTAAGATTTGATTAACGTGCAAGAAAACAGAGGGAAAATAAGTAGTAGAAAGAAATTTTGCACCCAGGTAATGGCTTTCAGGGGCTTTTTTGGCCACAGATATAGTGAGTGAGGATTTCAGAAAGGGATGAATACTAATATGACTATGCATGCTTGTTTACATCCAGAATGTGTAGTTAAAGCAAGACTGATCAGACCTATTTTTCAGGAGCTAGATGACGCAAAATAGTGGATTCAATATAGCTGTGGCCATTTAATCTGAGAACATGATATCTCAAAACCTTTTACCTCTCTGAGCTCTGCTTTGCTTCTAGTCATTTTTTTTTTTTTTTTTTTTGCCTTTAGTCACTTATGACAGTAGTGGCTGGAAGTCAGAGGAACAGATTAAATCACTTGACACATTGATCAGTGTTCGGCATCTTTAAATGCACAAGCATTGTCTGTTCTAATAGACCTGGATTTGCCATAGTGCAGTCCTAGTTTTTATCATTTGCTAGGCCTTTTCCCTGATTTTGTTTAAACGTCACTTACCAAGCAATGCAAAAGTTTAAATAAGAGGTCTGACTAATTATCTTTGCTTCTTGACTGGCAACTGATGGTTAAATCTTCACCAGGGAAGGAATCGTTTGGCTGATGGGACTGTACGTATGCATCATGCAGTCCTATCTGCTGGAGGGATAGAGTTAGGGAGATCAAACACTTTTCACAGCATGCTTTCTAGAAATGTTTATAGCGTCGGGACGTGTGTGCATGTTCTTGCAAAGTTATAAAATATAAACTTTATAAGCTTGATTCTTCTGTCATTGATGGCATTGCACCGCTGCTGACATCTTGGGGAAAAAAACAGATGCATGCTGGCATGAATAAGAATAGAATCAGTTCCCATGTGTGTTCCCAAAGCTCTTCCATTGTATATCTTAATACTTTCTCAATGAATTAAGCCTCATGTTGTCTATTTGTATATGCCTTGTGCACTTAAAGCTCAAATTGTCAAGAACTCTCGCTTTGTAATGCAGTGAGGCGTTCACCTGGGCTGGAAACTGCACACGAAAGATGGTATTCCGCTCTCCTAACTTTTGCCATCTAAAAGCTAGATGACAAGCCATTGAGGTTTTCTCTGTGAGGAAGAAGTTTAAACTAGATCTGAAGGAGGAAAGGAATAAAACCAGGCTCACTGGAGATAAGCATGGGGGCAGCACACCAATGTTTGAGGGACAGTATGCTAGGCAGGTCATTTGGTCTGCCATCCCAGTGGAGACAGGGGATGGAGGTCCATGCAGCAGGAAAGACACAAAGGTTATTGATGTGTTAGAAACCACAGAAGTGCCTGAGAATAGTCACGTAGGAATTAAAGACTTCTCCCCACAGAAAGCTGGCAGGATCAATAGCCCAACTGAAGTGCATTTACAGCAATGCACCCAGCATGGGCAACAAACAAGAGGAGCTGGAAGTCAGCGCAGCTGGAAAACTATGATATGGTTGCCATCACAGAAACATGGTGGGGTGACTCATGCAACTGGAGTGCTGCAATGGATGGCTATATATTCTTCAGAAGGGATAGGTAAGGAAGGAGAGGCGGTGGGGTAGCTCTGTATGTCAGGGAATATTTTGACTGTCTGAAGCTTGATGATGGTGACAGTAGGTGAGGTAAGAATCAGGGGGAAGGCCAACAAGGCAGATATCATGGTGGGAGTCTGTTACAGACCACCCAACCAGATAAAGAGGCAGATGAGAAATTTTATAAGCAGCTTGGAGAAGTCTCGCTATTGCTAGCCCTTGTTGTCATGGGGGACTTACCAGGTGGCTGCAGGAAATAGTAAACAGCAGAAAGGAAACAGCCTAGATAGTTTCTGGAGTGTGTGGAAAATTAACTTACTGACACAGCTGGTGAATGAACCAACTCAGGAAGGTACCCCGCTGGACCTGTTATTTGCAAACAGAGGACTTGTGGGTGATGTGACTGTTGGAGGCCGTCTTGGCCATAGCAATCACAAAACAATAGTGTTCTATTCTTGGAGAAGTAAGGAGAGTAGTCAGCAGAACTGCTACCTTGGATTTCCAGAGGGCAGGCTTTGGTCTGTTTAGGAGCCTAGTTGGCAGAGTCCCTTGGGCGACAGTCCTGAAGGGCAAAGGAGTCCAGGAACACTGGACATTCTTCAAGAAGGAAATCTTAAAGGCACAGGAGCAGGCCATCCCCATATGCCAAAAGACAAGCCAGCAGGGAAGAAGCCCAGCCTGGCTGAACAGAGAGCTTTGGCTGGAACTCAGTTAAAAAAAAAAAAAAAGAGTTTATGACCTCTGGAAGAAGGGCCAGGCAAGTCAGGAGGACTACAAGGATGTCATGAGGTTATGCAAGGAGAAAATTGGAAGGGCTAAAGTCATACTAGAACTTAATCTGGTTACTGCCATAAAAGACAATGAAATTTGCTTCTATAAATACATCAGCGACAACAGGAGGACTAAGGAAAATCTCCATCCTTTGTTGGATGTGGGAGCAAACACATTGACAAGGGATGTGGGAAAGTTTGAGTTATTTAATGCCTGCTTTGCCTCAGTCTTTAAGAGTAAGACCAGTTCTCCAGTTGCCCAGCCCCCTGAGCTGGAAACAGGGACTGGGAAGTGGAATGAAGCCCACATAATCCAAGTGGAAATGGTTAGCAACCTGCTACACACTTAGACAAACACAAGTCTATGTGGCAGGATGGGATGCACCCAGCGGTACTGAGGGAGCTGGCAGAACTGCTCACCAAGCCACTTTCAACCATCTATTAGCAGTCCTGCTAACAGGGGAGGTCCCAATTGACTGGAGGTTAGCAAACATGACACTGATCTACAAGAAGGTCCAGAAGGAGAATCCAGGGAACTACAGGCCTGTCAGTCTGACCTTAGTGCCATGGAAGGTTATGGAGCAGATCATCTTGTGTGCCACCAAGCAGCATGTACAGGACAACCGGGTGATCAGGCCCAGTCAGCATGTGTTTATGCAAGGCAGGTCCTGCTTTACTAACCCAATCTCCTTCTGTGACAAGAGGACCTGCCTAATGGATGAGGGAAAGGTTGTCAAAGTTGTATACCTAGACTTTAGTAAAGTCTTTGACACCATTTCCTGCAGCATTCTCCTGGAGAAACTGGCTGCTCATGGCTTGGACACGTGTACTCTTCACTGGGTAAAAAAACCCAGCTGGATGCCTGAGCCCAAAGAGTGGTGATGAAAGCAGCTAAATCCAATTGGTGGCTGGTCACAAGTGGTGTCACCCAGGGCTCAGTACTGGGGCCAGTCCTGTTTAATGTCTTTATCAAAGATCTGGATGAGGGGATTGAGTGCACCCTCAGTAAGTTTGCAGATGACACCTGGTTAGGTGGGAGTGTTGAGCTGCTTGAGGGTAGGAAGGTTTTACAGAGGGATTTGGAGAGGCTAGATTGATAGACTGAGGCCAATTATATGAGTTTCAACAAGGTTAAGTGCTTGTTCCTGCACCTGGGTCACAACAACCCCATACATCACTATAGGCTTGGGGAAGAGTGGCTGGAAAGCTGCCTGGTGGGAAAGGACCTGAGGGGTGTTGGTTGACAGCCAACAGAATCACAGAATGGTCAGGGTTGGAAGGGACTTCTGGAGATTATCTAGTCCAACCCCCTGCTAAAGCAGGTTCACCTAAAGCAGGTTGCACAGAGTCATGTCCAGATGGATTTTGAATGTCTTCAGAAAAGGAGACTCCACAGCCTCTCTGGGCAACCTGTTCCACTGCTCTGTCACCTTCAGGGTAAAGAAGTTTTTTTTCATATTCAGAAGGAACTTCTTGTGTTGTAGTTTGTGCCTGCTGCCCCTTGTCCTGTAGCTGGGCGCCACTGAAAAGTGCTCGGCCCCAGCATCTTGACATTTACCCTTAAAATATTTGTAGACATTGATAAGATCCCCTCACCACCTTCTCTTCTCCAGGCTAAACGGGCCCAGCTCTCCCAGCCTTTCCTCACCAGGGAGGTGCTCCAGCCCCCTCACCATCGCCATGGCCCTCCGCTGGCCCCTCTGCAGCAGTTCCCAGTCTCCCCTGAACTGGGGAGCCCAGCACTGGACCCAGCACTCCAGGTGCGGCCTCAGCAGGGCCGAGCAGAGGGGCAGGATCACCTCCCTCGACCTGCTGGCCACGCTCCTCCTCACGCACCCCAGGGTCCCGTGGGCCTTCTTGGCCACTAGGGCACTCTGCTGGCCCACGGGCAACTTGCAGTCCCACCAGCACTGCCAGGTCCTTCTCTGCAGAGCTGCCTTCCAACAGGCCAACCCCTAGCCTGTACTGGTGCACTGGGTTGCTCCTCCCCACATGTGGGACCTTAGATTTGCCTTTGTTGAGCTTGATCAGGATCCTTTTCACCCAGCTCTCTAGCCTGTCCAGGTCATATGGGCCAGCAGTGTACCCAGGTGGCCAAGAAGGCCAGTAGCACCCTGGTTTATATCAGGAATAGTGTGGCCAGAAAGGCAAGAGATGTTATCCCTTTGTGCTTGGCACTGGTGAGGCTGCACCTCGAATACTGTGTCCAGTTTTGGGCCCCTCACTAGAAGACATTAAAGTGCTGGAGCATGTCCAAAGATGGGCAACAGAGCTGCTGAAGGGTCTAGAGCACAAGTCCTATGAGGAGCAACTGAGGTTCTTTAGCTCAGAGAAAAGGAGACTCAGGGGAGACCTTTTCCCTTTCTATCAACTACCTGAAAGGACGTGGTAGCAAGGTGGGTGTTGGTCTCTTCTCCCAAGTAAAAAGCAATAGGACAAGAGGAAATGGCCTCAAGTCGTGCCAGGGAGATTTACATTGGATATTAGGAAACATTTTGTCACTGAAAGGGTGTTCAAACATTGGAACAGGCTGCGCAGGGAAGTGGTGGAGTCACCATCCCTGAAGGTATTTGAAAAACATGTAGATGTGGTGCTTAGGGACATCGTTCAGTGGTGGACTTGGCCGTCCTGGGTTAACAGCTGGACTCAATGATCTTAAACAATTCTATGGTTCCATGAAGAGCATCGAGTGACTTCCATATGAGGAACTTGGTAGCTTAGGATTCTTCATCCTGGAAAATAGGACAGCTGTTTCAGCCTGAGACAGCTGTTAGATGTGACAATAAATGTCTATACAGTCACAGAGTGGGTGAGTATGGTTGAGTCTCAGTATCTTCCAACATATGAGCTGGGGGGCATCAAATGAAAACACTAAGTAGCTGGTTCAAAACAAGCAGAAGGTGGTTTTTCTCAGCATGTGAGGTTAGTTGGGAAATTCTTTGCCACAGCTGTCCTAGCTAAAAGTCAGCATGGGTGCAAGAAGAGGATAATTTTATGGAAAAAGAATTTTTACATATGTATAAAACTACATTTTTCTCAGGTTATTTGGAGCTGCAAGTTGCTGAAGTCTGAAACAATATTTCAGAAAGTAGTATGTATAGGTTCCTTATTTTTATAGTCCGAGGTTGGTTTTTTTGCCAGTGTGGCAAATACAGTGACTGGGTGGACCATTGGTCTGATGTTGCATGCCTGTGCTTATGTTCTTGGCAGGATTGTGGCCCATTGTATGTATTACCAGTCAGATGGGTATGTTATAGTAGTCTTGTTACAAGGACACTGAGTCAGGTCTATCATACTCTTTTTCTCCTCAGATAAAGTAGATGGCATGTGAGCAAATATGCAATTGAATTTTTCTCTCCAGTCCTACTGTGATTTAACCTATTTACTTATTAAAAAGATTTATTCATCCTTTATATACATGCCTATATGTTATAGTAAAGAACAAAAATATATTTCCTAAGGACTTGATGAGATCTGATGACAGGAAGTTGATATAAGTGAAATTTGGATCATAAAAGAGGAATAGACTTTATTGTGGGGAGTAACTAAACTATGAAATGACTGATTTATCAACATATTGGATCCTCTCTTCAATAAATTTTAAAATCAAGACTGGACAATTTTTTAAGACATGCAATTCTACTCAACTGGAAGTTAAGTATTTGATGTAGGGTTTTTTAATGCAGACTTCCTTGTGTGACAGCAAAGACATTCTTTGACTTCTTTCAGACCTTTTTTGGCTTTAAAAATCAATGAAACATGTACTAAGAGGTAAAATTAGTTCCAGTTCTCAGGAAGGAAATGGAGGTACGAGAAGATCAAGTGATACATCCAAGTTGGCATTGGGATGGAGACCAGCTTTTCTGACAGTCAACTTAGTGCTTTGATGGCTAGACTAGGTATCCTTTTGTGAAGAGCTTTGTATTTTTATAAGTACCTCTACAATGAAGACTTGACTAAAAAAAATTATACTCAGCTTCTCAGAGAGTGCAAGTGTAACATCGTCAGTGCAGATGCACAGATTTATACCAGCCAAAGAGTCAGTTTACAAAATCTGTCAAAGACAGTGTGGAAGAAAGAAGGCATACTTCTAAATCTTGTAATTGTTTCCTTTGTTAATTTGTAAGAAGGGGATGCACACAAGTTATCTAGCACCAAGCTGAGACAGCATTATCTCAGATTTTGTTAGCTAATCTCTCATCTGTAAAACATGCTTTGTTTGGATCATCTACAGGGTGCATATTTCTGAGTGATTTGTTTTCTTTGGGTAATGGGAATATATTTAAGGAAATTAATTTGCAAACAGCTACAGATGCTGCCAAAAGAATGGATTCTCTCTTTGCACTTGAGTTGTAGCACTGTTGGTATCTGGACTGCTAGCATGCACAGGAGTCTTTGAATTGCTTGCCAGAAATCTTCCTATAATGTTGTCAGCAAATGTATGTGACAACTTTGCAGTCTGGAGAGTAGACAGGAAACTTCTGCTGCCACCTCAAAGCTTAACTACTTTGCATTAGAGGAGGGAGGGAGAAAAATCACACAATAGCATGTTTCTTTTAATGCAACTGCAGACAGTAACATATATGTGACTGCCAGCAATGATTTGTCACCATCATGCTTTTCCCATTTCAAGTCTTTGATGGTTCTGCTGTGGAAATGCACAGTAGACCTGGTTATGACCCAAGTGGTTTTATTTGACAGCATTGTATGCAGTAGGTTTTTGGTTCATTTTTATACTCTAGGCAAACTGGAGACTATGCATCCCTCACAGTCTGGGGCTGAACACAAATAGTTGCCAGATATTTTATTGCCTGAAGGAAGGAGTAAAAAGCCACCTCAGGATCCCAGAGATTCACAAAGCTGTGACTTGTCTACAACAACAAAATACAAATCAGAAGTGAAATGGAAAAGAGGGAAAAGGGACAGTCCATTAAAATTGTAGCAAGTAGGGAAGTAATACAAAGAATCAGGTTAAAAAAATCTCAGAAAAATGAAGGGTCGGATACATTTATTAGCAGAAAATTAACTCTTTAAAATGGCTTCCTGAAGATCCTATGTCTTTTTTTTCAAGCTCTAGCTGTTCTTTTTACTGACCTGTCTTTGGTTGTAATCTTTTTGGACCTATTTATGATAGAGAGGAAGAGACTGGGAAGTAGTATTCCTGATCCAAAATGAACAGCATCAAGGAACTGGCTTCTGTCAGAAGGCTCTTGTTCTTATTTAAGGCTCAGATTTTAATGGATGTAGGACTGAGAAAAGTTTGTTTCGGAGTAAGGGCCTGGCAGCAGACTTGAGGGCAGGATTCTTCTTGCCAAGCTAAGGTGCCTTAAAAAGTGCATCTAGTATAAACCCATTATCCAAGCTCCTTCTGTGGTTGCTTCAGAGAGAAAGGCATCTTGAAAAGGCATTTCTTCCCACCTTAAGATAAATGTTTCGGTTAGCAAGATGACTAATTTCCAGAAAGTGCCTATATCTGTCCTCTGGCAAAAACAGGAAGCCTGACAACTAGTTTAAGCTAAATGTCTAGTTACTAGATGGCTAAGGTTAGGTGAGACGAATCCCATCGTTAGCCAGAAGCATAGAGCATAACTTTATTTATAGCTCCCTGGATTATTTTTTTTTTATTTTCTGTTGGGTTGACAGTGGCAAAAATGTTCTTAGGAAAGAGTGAAGACTTCTAAAATAGACTTTTTTTGTTCCCGTATTTTTTGTACAAGAGAAAAATAAAGATCTTGGAGTCCTCTTCTCAGCTGGGTCAGATGCTGAGGTGGTGCATGCCATGGAGAAGGCCTGGGTGGTGTTTGTGTTGAGGTTCAGAAGCACCAGGAAGAACTGTCAGGTAAGACAGATTCCACTATGCTAGAGAGTGGAAGCCTGAGGTGAAAAGACCAGCTGGAGATACTATGGGAATCTGAAATAAAAACCATATTAAAACAGATTCCTTAGAGTCCAAAGACAACAAATCCTCTCTCCTAGGAACTAACAGAGCTAAGATATAGCCTAAGTCAAATATTTTGGGTTTGTGTATATATATATATACATATATAAACGTGTTTGTTTCTGTAGTTGTCTGAAGGTAAAGAACAAACATTAATCTTAAGAAAAATTATTTTACCAAAAAACATTTTATTCTGTTTGGTTGGATAAAATGACCTTACCATCTAGGCTGGGGTCAATTTTTCAGCTTGTATCAATTAACATACTTCTATGAAAATCATTCTTGTGCCTTTCCCCTTTATTTCTCACAATTCTTTAGTCTCATACCAGTACTGAAAAAAGATAGAACGACATCTCATGTCCTTGAGAGATTTAAGGCCTTACATTCAGCTATATCTAAAGAAAATATATTCCAGGGGACCCAATTACAGTATCTTTATCCCTGCAATACAATTAAAGCATGACTCCATTTCTGCAGTGTGGAAGGACCTAAATTCTGCCTTCAACCATGCTAAAGCCTCTTTATTCAAGGTTATAGCATGGTTTAGGAATATGATTTAGGCATTTTACACAGTAGAAAGGATTGTCCTTTAACTATTCAGGTCGTGTTTGAAGCTGCCCACACAACAGTCTATGACCTTCAGGGGAGCACAGTGGTGGAGTAGAGATCCCCTTTGACAAAACTGTTTTGTAATGTCATGGTTAATTGCAAGGGTCACTTCGTTTGCCAATAAACTTGAAGGCCAATGGGCAGCCAGTCATGTTGTATTGTATGTGAGGTGACAATGAGTGTAGCTCCTTGAACTGAGCCTGTTATAAAGGTCTTGTAGTGTAATGTGCGTGAAGAGATTCAGGGACAAGGAAAAAGTTGGTAAATGTGTATCTAATTAACTAGCAGTTAAAACAAGAAAATGTTTGCACAGTCTGAGCCTCTCTACAGAGGAAATGGATGTGGATTAGACCGTCAGGAGAGAACTGAAGTCTTCTATCAAGTAAAAGGCAGACTGTGCAAGTATGTCCATACTAGAGTTTGAGGGCAAAACAAGACAGATTTTGTGATGTTAAAACCATTCATGAAGCTATACAAGTTGTTTGGTTTTTTTTTTAATTGTTCAATAGACTAAAGAATACTTTAAATCATGACAGAAAAGGAAGGAACACTGTTCTGACACTTTCTGAACAGTTTCATATTTTAAAAAGATTTTCCATATCTTCCTTCAGTTCCATTACAAAACTTCCAAGTGTGTTTTAAATGGTAATATACAAGACTGAGAGCAAAGTATGGCCTCAAAATGAAAACTTCCATTTCATCTGCATACTGTTGAGCTCTTCTGTTCACCCAAAAAAGAATTTAAATTGTAACATTCCCAACCACATGCCTAAGCAAATTGTTCAAATTAAAGAAACATTATTTCAACAAACCAAAAATGTATTTACTACAATTATTGCAGTAGCCAGTAGGTACAGCTTTTACTTGAAGCATTCCTAGCATCATGACTAATCTGTCAGATTGCATGTTTAATGCTATGGGAAGTTTCCCAGTTTCTGCTTCTGAAAAAGGTAAGCCCTGCAGAGGTAGAGTTACTTTCCTGTAACACCAGTGTCACAGAAAATCAATTGGTTTATTTGAAACTGTGACCTCTCTAGCTTGGTAGCAGATTTCTTAGGACTTTCCTAGCACAAGCAGCCAAAGATTCAGAGGATTCTCTGGGTCTTTCCACCATGATGCTGGCACATATATTCATGCACATTTGAGCATCATGGGTACACACACAAAAATATAATTTAATTGAACAGAGAAGAAAAGGCTAATACTCTCAGCCCCTTCCACATGCAACTTACATCCTGCTGCAACTTTATTCTTAAGCAAAGAATAAACAAAACTAAATGTACAATGCTACATCACTAAGATCATCTTAATGATATCTGACAACCTGCCAAAAGGCAAGGAAGAGGGACAGGACAACAGACTGCAAAACTGCACAATAACTAGTGCTGATCTGCCAAAAAATATGTGCAGCCCTTCTGGGAAAAGGTTTGGATTAGCACAAAAGTGATGCTGTTTTGCTTTCCATGAGTTGTCTCCAGAGAGTTGGTGGGATTTGCATGTGACGAGAAATAGCCTCAGATTATCCTGCCAGAGAAGGAAAAAGGGATAGAAGGCTTGGATGAAGTACTGAAAATTAATAAGGCCCCTGCAAAAATTAATCAGTCCTGCCTCTTCATTCTGTCCCCTAACATGAGGAATAAAGCACATTTTACTGAACTGTAGTACTGCAAATAGAGGAAGGCAAACAGAGCTAAATAGTACTTAGCTGCATGTGTCAGTCACCAAATATCATGACCAGGAAAGCTTCTCATATTAAATAATAGGGAAGAGTTTTAGTGGAATAACTTCATGGATTTTACAGTAAATATTTATATTGCCAGTGCAAACAGAATTGTACGAAAGGTAACCCAGAGTGCCAAGCTGAGCAAAGGTCAGGACCACTGAACAAAGAAGCCCTCAGCCTGGTAGGTCTCACCCATGTGTGTGCAGTCAGTAGCCCCTGGTTATGGTGGTCACACGAGCCCACTGCTCTGCCTTGGTTTTCCACATGCTCTGCACTCACTGCCAGCAGCCAAGAAAACCTGTAAAGCTGCCTTTGTGGTCTCAGAGATCTCTCCTTTCCCCAGCTCCCACCTTCCCATGCTGAAACATGAAGCAGATAAGAGACTTGTATAGTGGCAGAGCTTTCACCCCAACAGATGCGTATACTCCTGCTCCCAAGAAGGAGAACACCAAGCAGGTCACTCACTCCTGTCAGAAGTGAACATGCAACATTTCTAGAAAACATTTTTCCAGTATCACTCTCCCTCAAGAAACGTACAGTGAGTCTCACATGCTAAATGTTAAACTAGATCTTAAAAACAAACAAAAAAAATTCTACAAACCCAAAACCCCAACAGACACAAAAAAACATTAAAGTTATTTATTTCCTCCTTAGGATGAGACAGGAGGAGAGAGAGGGGGAAGGGATTAAGGGTTGGTGTGTTTATTCCCTTTTATTTTTTTTAAGTACTGGGAACAGCAAGGAACGGAGCTATTTACAATCTTAAATAAATGTGCAGCTGTGTATAGTAATAACTGGTAATAGACAAAAGACTATAAAGGGTGATGGGCTGGAGAAGGTGATAGTGCAAGAGAGACTGGAGTATTGTGAATGGAGATGTTTTGGGACTCCTGACAGAAACATTGGAATGAGGAAAAGGAATCATAGTGGAAAGAAGAGAGATGGAAAGTTAATGAGAATTCGGAAAGCAAGGAGGTCATTAAACTTACTCAGGGCAGCAAGAAGTAGAACAGAAAGTGAGAAGAGGAAATGAGAATGAAAAGCTCTCACTGATGCATGGCAGGGAGAGCACGCAAGAAACTGAAAGGATAAAAATGAGGAAAACAAGGGATTACATTTCTGATACAGCTGAATGGCAAATATAAATCATTTTTCTTA
This sequence comes from Falco rusticolus, assembly GCF_015220075.1. NCBI lineage: Eukaryota > Metazoa > Chordata > Aves > Falconiformes > Falconidae > Falco > Falco rusticolus. The sequence continues at coordinate 89,129,396 of NC_051189.1, forward strand.
TGCCTGTGTGTATGTGCGTGCATGTGTTAAGTAAAATAAGGCATTCCTTGTCTTTGAAATATTTCCTTAACGGTCAGAGTTCCACTTTTAGGACTATAGATTGTGATAAGGAAAACTATATGGAATAGACGCTTCATGTCTGACTCCATCCCTTTACCTTTCCCTGCTCTTCAACATCTTTCACTTCTGATGGTAGTTTTGGCAGATTTGCATGACTATTTGAGCTTCTGGATTTTCCATGTACATGCCAGTGAAAACCACTCCACATTATATAGGGATAACTGGCTGATAGCTTCCAGGGCAGGTTTCTTCTCTCTCCATATCCCCAGTATGTAAATTAGACCACTGCTAGATGTCTACAGATGATGTGCAATTGAGGTAGCTTATTTATGGACAAATAGCTCCTGTTTGGAACTATCACCATCTTTGAGCCCCTTTATAGAAAACAGGGAGTTTGGAGAGAAAAAAATACTATCCAAATTCAGGTCACCTTTCATTTTGGCTCTACCAAGGGGAAAAAAAAAAAAAAAAAAAAAAAAACCAGACAAGAAAATTGTACTGACAAAACCAGTGCTGGTTTGCTCAGTCTGTTTATTGGGTTCTGAAAATCAATGAAGCATTCAGAGCTCTCCCATGCACTAGCAGGAGACAAAGTTCACTCACATCAGATTTTTCCCTCCTCTTTCTCCCCTTTGGGCAGCATAATGTAAAAGTCATGTAAATAGAAATAATACTTTTAAAAGCCTTGGAAAATCCCCAGGGATATTTTTGCAAACTTCATATACCTCTAAAATCTTAAAAATTCTTTCTAAGCACTAAACTTCTGAGTGTTACAACCAACTTCCAATAGAAAAGCAACAACTATTACGTCCCAGTAAATGCTGTGACAAAGATTCAGAATCCTCATAGGAAGTCAGTGATATTTTGGTCTATATGATGAACTCTGCTTTTCAGAGTTCAAACGTGAAGTGCATGCTACCATTACATTAGAAATCTAGTTGAGATATCCCTTCTCCAGTAATCTTTGAATCATTAGCAATCTGCTCCACTGTGTGTTCAGACAATATCCCAGCTTGATAACCTGGTTTCCCCTACCTTACTTTAGTCTTATTCTTTTTTCTTTTTTTTTTTTTTTATATATAGCCTTATATATTTATATTTTATATACTTTACTGTGTTTAGAACCTTTGGCTTCATAGTTTATTCATAAGTAGTCACATATTCTTAACAGAAGAAATCTGCACTGGTATGCCAAATGCTTCTTACACAGTCACACTCCAATGCAAATTCTTTTACAGGCATAAAATTATGCTAAAGGAATGTTAGCGCTGCAGAGTCACTCAGAATTGAAAAGGCAACAAAAACTATGTTACCTTCAACTTTATTTAGTCTTGTGAATTAACTGCCATGTGTAGTGATATACTTTCACAACATTATTACCAGGTGGAGTTTCCATAAGACTTCTTTTATGTGTGTGTGTGTGCCCTGCAAATGAATTGGAATTCCATAATGGAATTTCCTCTTTTCTCCCAGCATCCTTGCTCATTTGTTGTGGGAAATCAAAGGTATGAGCTGAATGAAATAGGGAGCTAAAGAAATATGAGATAGTTTTGTGATTTTTGTGATTAAGGAAGCTCAAGGGCATTTAGGGATTTTAATGTAGTCCCACTTCTACCCAGGGTCCCAGAATGATATTTGGCAAGTCACCAGAAATATTTGTCTCTCTTGGCATGCTTCTAATTTTTTGGGGATGGTGCTGTTTTAAATTTTGCTCCTGGAATCTTATCAGTAGAAGAGCTGCTATCTGGCTAAGTAGGAGTTAGCCTGCACAATACTGCATGCTTCTTACTTTGATCTCATTGAAACTCATTCTCCCACTTACGAAATACTACTTGTACTCACAGAGCTGTTGAGAATAATTATTTATGAAACACTAAAAAAAAAATATATATACAGCAAAGCTGACATAAAAAAGGTCTAAAGAATTCATTGTTCAATTAAAATTTGCGTCTCGTTAAGTACAAGTTGCTCATTCATGATTTTCAAAGCAAAAGTGCAGTATCTGCAGAATCAGTGTTCTCTATGAGAAAATATCCATTACTTCAACATTTTCCAATTGTTTCTCAGGGAGAATCTAAAAAATACACCCCTTCAGCTTTAAACTGCATAATGTGGGATGCTGTCTTTAAGGAATTGTAATTTTGGGCTGCATATGGTCCTATGCTAATAAATTAAACAGCTGCCAGGAATGTACCCAGACACTAAAATGCTATTGTCTGTATCATAAAATTGTAAAAATGTTTTTTGGCATAACTTTGGCCTGAGCCAGTTAGCACTTTTCCCGAACAATTGCATGGGCCAGGGACCATCCCTAGCAGGCAGGCAGTGTGTGGCTATCCCGTCTTGAAGGACAAGAGAGTTTAACAGCACGCTTGTATGCCATTCTGTCTGCTGGTCTCAGATACAGACAGTGTCCTTGCCCCAGTTAGTTTACAGGTATAAAGGCAGACACGAGAACCAGGGTGCCAGGCCAGATTACCTATTCAAAAATGTTAATTTTTCCTTCTACCTAAGCACATTATTGTGTTATGAGATTCAGTGGAACATGGATATATGGACTATACCATGGTAAATATCACTTATTCAAGGGGTGTAGGACTTGAATATGACTCTTATGATATAGCAAATCACTGCAAGCTAGTATGTTTTAATGTACGTAATTTTTTTCTGAGAAGTAAGAGAAAAAGGAGGCAGGACCAACTTCTGTAAACAAGTCCCACTGAAACATTTTGCTTCAAAGATACTGAAATGATTCATGAGCTGAAAATATTTGAAACTTCTGATTTACAAAGAATTATGACATTTAAATATTTAGTTATGATGTAGGATGGAGAATATTTTTGAAATATCAGCATTTCCTCTTTGTTCTTATTCTCCTGTAAAGACAGATTTTCTGCACATAAGAGTGAATGAATCAGGCCCTATCCAGTGTGATCTGGACTCCATAAAGACTTTCCACCTTGCTTTTGTTTCATTTTACAGTTGCAAGGTAAACATTACCCAGAAGAGAATAAGGGATGTGCAGCTACTTCTCTGCACACAACAAAGGGCAGTGATATTCAAGGGCATCGATATGTTCTTCTGCACATAGCCCTTGGATTAGTGTGTGTAAAATAAATTTTACTCGTGGAGGAAAGAGGTTAGGTTCATAAAATCTAGCATGAGGGTTGCCCGTGAAACCACAGCTGAAACAGGAAGTTTTCTGTGTCATTTCTCTTAAGAGCAGCACAGCAGAGAAGCCTACTCACTAGTGCAAAGTAACGCCCCAGGCTATCAAGGGAAAAGCACAGGCAGTGCCCCTGGCTCCTACACAGAGATGTGGTCATTACTCCCACGAGCTGTGACATCCATACAAGGAATAATCTTTCATCTTCTTTCTTCCCATGAAGTCCAACAGACTTCATCTGATCACAAAGTGGGAGAAAACCACATGTGCCTCTTAGGAAGGCCTGTTCAACAACTGTAGTCATTTGTTTGGAAATCTTGCCTTATCTTCAACATTTCTGAGTACCTAATTATTCTCACCCCTTGATGAGGGATGAGTCATTCTCATCCTTGCTTTTATCTTCTTTCTTGTGATGTCATGTTCTTCCTTAGTTTGTCCTCCAAGCGGAAACCTTCCCTTGAAGCAACCCTTCAAGTTAACTTCTCTTGTTTGTGTCTACCATAACAGCCATCCTCTTCCTCTCTTTAGTATTTCTCTCAGCATTGCTCCCAGCAGCTGTCCTTTCAAGACTGTCTTCCTTTCATATCTTCACTTTGCCAGAATCTTTTCACAGCTGCCACCCATTCCTCAGGCTCAAAGTCCCCTTCACCCATGCATTGTGCTGGTCCTCTCTGTTGTCATTTCTGGTGGCTATCCTTGGCAGCTGTCCTTCCTGTCTTCCTCAGCACTGACCCCTCAGAGTGCCCATTACACCTGTAGTTCCCCATGGTCCCCTCCTCCATTGTCAAGTTCATATTGCTCAGCAGACCTTTCCCTGCAAATTGATGCAGTTTTGGAACAGGCTTGTGCAAGCTCTCATCAAGTTCACTTGCCCTTTCTGGTATTTGATACCATAATGGCAAGATGATGCTGGGCTGCAGCTGGTACATGTAGCTGCTATCAAAGCACTGTGGGGTCATCTGCCATGACAAAATATGTTGCGGGGAAAACTTGTTCCCCTCCAGACAGGCACCAGCAGCCTCTTCCCTGGTTCTGTTTTCTCACCTGGTGCAAGCAACAGATGGGACTTATTGAGTGAGGCAACCATTAGATGCCCTTTTCTGTCCTAATCTTTCGGAAGACATGGACAGAAACAAAAGAGATTATAAGGTATGACTCGGGCTTTGTTTACTCTATGCTGTCCAGCCCAGTCCTAGAAGTTTGCAAGTGCTGTAAAGCATAGTAAACTTTCCTTCTTTCTTTTGCTTTCACTATCCAGCTAAGGGAAAGGCTGTGGGCACTGAGACATTTGCTTGAGGCATTCATGAGTTATTTTTACTCTCAGTTGTGTCTTCTATAGGAGATGTACCATGGACATATATAGAAATGAGAACCTTCGCCAAAAGAATTTCATTCTTGAGAAAAAGATACATCTTCCCTCCTGTGTGGCTTATTAATAGGCTTATTAATACTTCAGTTGCTGTTTCTAAGTACAAGAAATTTAGAATATTTTTTAAATGCCTGTTATTTGAAATCGGAGTTTATCCTGCTGTTCTGACCAAAAACCCTGTAAATGTCACACACTTTTCTGAAACCTGCACAGCGCTCTGACATCTTATGCTCATTTCTCAGCTTAGGTTGGTACCTTGTGCATTGCAGTGCAGCATCAGAGCCTGCTCCCAGCTGTGCATCCCAGTGCACCCACTGTAATGGACCAGTCCAACTTCATCTGACCCATCATCCAGCTGTGCTTGGCATATGTGGCCACACAGCAGGAGGGAGACCTCAGCTGAGGAGGGGTGCCACTGAGGGAGGCCTTATGCTCAAAGGCTCCCTCACTGAAATCAAAGTCTCTGGCTGAAGTTGGCTGCTGTCCTGCCAGAGAACTGGATTTGCCAGGCACGTCCATGGCACACAATACTGTCTCGCAGGTGGAGTATGAAGAACTTCAGAGGTCTGAAGTTAATCATCTCCAGACTGGAGACTGTAAGGTGCTACTGTCTCAGGCCTGAACTACAAAACAGACTTCTCCATTAGCATCAAAAAAACACTCCGCTCAGCAGTGTCCCACTGTGACCACAGGCCACCAGCAGCCAAGTGGCATGAGCTGAAATCACAGTTGGCAAGTCTCCATTAGTAATTCACCATAAAACATTACTGTTTATTAAAATGATCCCTTTTGTCCCCAGAGAAATAAAAGATACATTCTCCCCTGGAGTTCCTTGGGGGAAATGTATCCCTGTGTTAACTAATGTAAGGGAATTCATGTCTTTGCCAAGGCTAGCCTGAGGTTTTCTCAAGACACTGAGCCACAGTTGAAAATTGCCTGGTCTACATGGTGCAAAGTCCTTGGTTTTGGGACAAAGGACAGTCCTGCACATTAGCAGAAGATCTGATAAGAGTGTCTGGCATTTATTTATGATAAAGAAAAGGAACAGTCTTATGAATGTGTGTAGGATTATAGGTATCAGCAACTTACGTTTGTTTATGAATATTGAAATATTAATAGTTGTGCTGCTTTTTTCTAGTCTATATCCTGGGGTTTTCATGAGTAAGGCTGGGGAAAGGAAAGACACCTTGTGATCCTAACTGGTATGCTTTGACAGGTTCTCAGGTATCAAAGCCTTCTTGTGTTACTCTCTCTTCACCTTCAGGTAACAAAGTACATGAGAAGACAGCTGCTGTGTTAAGCCACCAGCCACCATCAAAACTGAGGTTGCTCGGCCATACACTCAAATGAAGAAGTTTCACAACGAAGTAAAATATGCCTGTGCCCCCTTACTTCAGCTCAGCTGTGAGCAGGGACTTTGAGATGATCTTTCATCACAGGATCATCTGCTGTTCTTACTGCAGAACGCTGCTCATCCAAATCAGACAAGGAAAATCCTCCCCCTGCCCCAGATTCAGCAGCTGGTGATCTTATTTCTGGCATACTAAATCTGTTTTTAGCATTTCACTTTTCCATTTTGCATTATTTAATGTAATGCTCTTGCACGTTAGGAAGATCCCTCACTTCTTACATGGCACCATCACTCCAAGTTTGAGGAACAGCAAGGCCCCCACCCCTGAAAGCTCTTTAAAATGTAACCTTAAGTCTAATGTGCTGTTTCTGTCCAAGATCCTGGAAAACTGCACTTTGGCTGCAGTCACACCTCAGTGGGAATGCCAGTTTCATTCCATTTCAGAGAGGCCTTTGGAAACCTTTCCCCGCCCCAAAACTGCTTCGCCAGCTGTTTCCTCCCTGCTGGAAAGCCAGGACCATCTCTCACTTGTAATTCTCTTGGACTCCTCCGCTGCTCTTGACATGGGGGTTGGGCAACTTTGCTCTGATCATTTGGTGACTAGCAGTTCTGGTGCTGGTCTTTGCGTATCTGTTGCTGCTCATGAAGGGGTTTGAATGTCAGCCTTCTCAGTCATGTTTTTGTCTAAGGGTTTGTGCATTTTGGAGCATTGTCGCTGTAGTTATCTAAACTCTTCGGGGTGAGCATCCATTCTTTGGCCCTATGCTGTTTAATAGCTTTAAATATGCTGCTTTGGGGTGGTGTTTTCAATTGCTGCACTTTCTTGTGTCAGTGCTATGTAGCTGCAGCTCAGTTATTCTGCCTCTTACTGACAATGCAACCTCAGTGAGAGACTGGCCTTGGATCTCTCTCAGTGAAGACCTTGCAGAGGTCACACATGAATTACAGCTGAGCATCAACAAAACCCAGGTTGCCATTCTGAGTCCCTGTAAATACTCATTGTGATCATATATTATCACCCACTCTATCCTTTCAAAGGACGTGAATGTATTTTCAAGCATTTATCAATTAAGCTTCAAAATATCTCATTGAGGTACTGAAAATTAGGTGATAAAGGGATCAATTTACCTAACACTGATACGCACCTACTTCAGAAATTAAACAGCACATCACAGCTATTCAACAATGCTCATTTAAATCCCTGAATGATGGACTAGAGCCACAAATGAGGAAATAAACTCCTGCACTGCAGCACTGTCTGGTTCATTTAGCAACAGCTTCAGCGAAGAGTTTTTGTAAGTAAACTCTTGGGGGGAGAAACGACCCACTGAATACAGGACCCCCCTGTGCAGGTATGTGAAATGGGTGAGAGACAAAGCAGGGATGTGAAATATATGGGAGAAATAGCTTTATCTCTGCCAGTCTTACCTTTGGTGTATGACTAGACCCCAGATCTACCCATAAAGTTGTTACCTAGTCTCCTTTCTGAAAATTGCCATCTTCTTTCAATATTAAGACTGCAGTGATGGAAAAATTGTGCTACCTTAGATTGATTGCATTGTTCTGTCTTTGATTACTTGCTCTAAATCCAGCAGAAATGTAAATTTTAACTGGAAACTTACAAATAGAAGTATATACAAGATACTGGGAGGTATGTGTATATAGTGTATGGAGATATGCACACATATACGTAATACAAATATAGCCATATATATGTGTAAATATGCATTTTATATATATATATATGTATGAATTATTTGGTATTTATTTTACTCCACAAGGGGGGTACATTTGCATACTGTACAAGGGGTGCAGTACTCAAATGTTTGAATCTGTCATTGTTGATCCATTTTCTTGAGGTTGCCAGAAATCAAAGGAAAGTGTGGCAAGGAGGGGGAAATGGTTTTGTTTATGGAGCAAGAAGTAAAACTTTCTGTCTTTAAACTTTAAACTGTCATCAGAAAGGGGAGCAGAAAGTACTCTTCCTTCAGAAAATATCAAAATTTAAGAGTCTGGGAGTCAGAGCTACTAGGATCTTTTCTTTGGCTGCAGTAAACAAGGTATTCTAGGGTTCCAGTTTCCCATTGTTTCAAGAAAAAATGTGTACCAACACACCTACAGAAGCTGTGAGCTTCAAGAGAAGCTAGACATAGACTTATCAGAACTTTCAAGCTCTGTGCAGAAAGAACAATGGCCATACATTTATGATGTTGCACAGAAAGGTCATCCTACATTTGTAAACCCAAGAAACCCAGGCCTCCCAGCAACTGTGTAGATGAACTGGCAAAAAGTCAGGCAAATTTCTGACAGAAATCCTTTTTGTGGCTCATTGGCATCTCATTAAATGGTATTTCTGAGAGATATTTCTGTTTCAAAGAATTGGCAACTTCTGACTCAAGCACATCTCATTGGAAAATTCCCAACTGCTTTCCCATTTTCTTCTTGACAGTTATGATAACGTGACAGTTTCCTTTTTTAGAGCCATGATCATCTTTGCAGCAGGGTAAATCTGAAGTAATATTATTGAAGTAACTAGTTTTACATTGGCAGGAAATTCTTATAGACGGAAGCTGGGGCTCTACTCTCACTTTAGACTCCTGGGTGAATGTCTAGAGGGTATTCTTTCTATCATTTAGAAACATTGGTAAATATGGTCTTTAAAAAAAGGATAATTTAGAGATTAGATTTCATATTCTGTGGACCTTGGAGTCTGATTACAACAATTCTTCCTTGATTCACTGCTAATTGATCAGCAGGTTCTTGTTTATGCACAGTACGACGGCTACCATAGACTTTTGGCTAGCTCTTGGCCAGCATACTGCTTTATAAATGCATCTTGGTGACACTGCTGCTTCAAAAGTCATTTCAATTGCATGTGTTGCTAGCCACCTTCCTAAGCATCTTCGCACTTCACTGCATTTATCCTAATAGCCTGAATACACGGAAAAGAAGTTCTATTATTTCTATTTCTCAGATGGGAGAAGAAAAATATACTCTTTCTTAGGTGATCCATCACTCACTGCTGTTGCTAGCAATCAGGCTATTGGCCTCTGAGCAGTGAAGAGCTCTTGCTTGTCACTGTCAAGGCTCCTTTGTTTTGTTATTACTGAAATGCTCAGTGAAGCAGAGACTCAGCCCAGTGCTTATGCTGTGCACGTGGGGTGTGGAAAGCCAAGGTGTTAGGCTTCTGTGCAGTAGAATGTGGGGTAGCTCTCCCATCAGAAGTTCAGATGCAGGCATCTGGCACAGAGGACCAGAGCATCATAATCCAGTGGCTTGGGCGTTCATCTTTGAGGTCAGTGACTTCAGATCACACCTCTGGCCTGAATCAGAAAGAATAATGATTTGTTCTGGCTTATGGGCTGGGTTTTTGGGGGAAAAATAATTAAGTTCTACGTTCAGTCTGGAAAATCAGTCCTCTCAACACTTAAAAAAATCAATAACTTTTTTTATAAGGATTTTAAAAACTATAACATTTAAAAAGAATACATTTGCAGCTTTTTTTCCTTTTAATCAGAAATTTCCCACTGGTTCTGCTGCACTTAAACTACACACATCCAGAAGGAGTAAGGTCTCAACAATCCCCTCCCAAAACCAAAGGTAGAATTGCAGAATCATAGAACTGTTTAGGTTGGGAAAGGACTTTATGATCATCAAGTGCATTTCTCAGGCTTTGTTCTGTTTTCTTCTGGAGTAGAAGTTTTTTAATTTCTTTCAGCTGTGGGTTAATTTTTTTACACCAAACACCAATCTTAAATGTATAGGCCTATAACTTTGTGACCACTGTGCAGAACATCCTGGTGGAAAAACTGATGCAGTAAATCCTCCCAGAGATTTTGAAACAAATTGATTTGAAAGCCCCCTAGTTCTCTTGCAGGGTTTAGGTCCAATATACTGCATTATGGAAGAGCATGGTAAAAGAAATACATTGCTTTGGTCCTGTGTAAAAAGTCTACGCAGAATGGGTATGTGTAATAAGGCTGTTAACAATATCTTCAACATTAGGTTTTTGTGTTCCAACTTCAGATTTCTTATTGACTGATGCCAAATCCTGGAGATAAGATTTCCTCTTTCCTTTCATTTTCACTGTGAATAGCTGATAATCTGGTGCTTTACAGAAACCTCTCTGGGTCCCTAACCTTGGACAGCTTTTGTGCTCCACTGTCAATTCCTCTGAGTGTTATACCTGCTATGCATGAATGCTGTAATTTTACAGCATGACCTGCAGACAGGAACAGAGGCAACTGGAACCTATTAGACCATGAACTTCATTTTCTGAGGACCTGCAGCTCCCATTGAAGTTGTGCGTGTTGGCAATTTCTCAAAATGAGACCCCCTCCCCTACCTTTTTATAAGAAATGTTGACAAAAGCCTCTGGGGCTGAAGTATTGTTGCAGGAAGGCTGATAGTTAATAAACCTTGTCAACCCTGCCTCATTCTTCTAATCAGATCTTACAGTGTGTTTTAGTTTAGTATTTAATCTCATCTGTTCTCTCCTCTTTCACTTTGCCTGTATTTTTAGCTTTATGACTGAAAGCCATTGATGGGAAATGCATACACATGCATCACTTGCAGAAAGGTGAAACGTGCTTCTACCACTATTTCTTTAATTTACAGTATGTACTAATTTCTTTTTTGTTGTTGTTCCTAAAGAAAGCTTTACTGTAAAGTGCTGCCCTGTCTTCACAAGTAGAAACCAAAACTTATTTGTCATAGATACATAAATGCTTCCGCAAGCAGATTGTTTCTTTTGATAAGGAACAGATACACACGGTTTCGCCTAACTGCTGTTCAGGAGGCAGCCAGCACGAGTCCCAACAAGTTGGAGGATCACATTTTGTGGTTTAGAAAGTCCACTAGCAGAAATCAATATAGCTGCAATCAATCCAGCGATGTTAATTATCACTAGATGTAAATCAGAGGTCCATGTTCTCAGTCCCCTTCTTTAAATGCTGGGAAATCTTCCTTATATTAATCAAAGTTAATGAGAAAGTAATCTGTGTCCCTTTATATACACAGTTAGTTGATATAAGTTTTACCTGGGTTTTTTGTGGGTTTTTTTTTAGTAAGTAGCACAAATACAACACTTGCAAATAACAGGGCTGCACTTACAAGCAGCATTGCACATGCTACTGTAATAGATTCTGTAGTTTGAAAATATGATAAAGAAATACCTGTAAACAATTGATTTAACACAAAGTAGTAAGATCTACAAAAGCTTGATGATTTCTTGATTGTGCAATGCATTTATGAGTGCATCACATCACTGTCAGTGCTTGAGCTCCAGGAGAGCTCAGTGGAGTTCTTTGCAATACCTACAAGAAAGATGTATTTCTCTGCCTTCAGATGCAGCAGATTTTGTTTTCCCCTTTGGCCAGCCTGTGGCAAGCCAGCCAAAACAACAGCTACTGCAAATGTCTGCATCATTGACGTTGTCTTTGGACATCTATAATCAAACCCATGACTTTAGACAGCATAGCAAATGAGTTCAGCAGTTTAATATAGATGCTGCAGATCTGTACCCTGCCAGGCTGTTTGGTCCTGCTTGAGTGCCCCGAGTCCAGCGACTGCTCACAGTCACCATGCCATGTGACAAAACGAGCTTTGCTTGCTGCCTTCGTTCAAGAGCCACCATGCAGTTGGAATAAGAAGGTGACACGAAAGTGAAAGGGTCAGGCTAAATGCACGTGTAAATTACCCATTCCCTGAACAACAGGCTCAAGCCAATACAAAGTTTCCCTAGATGTGTGGGGTTTGGTGCCACTCAAAATCAAGCTATTAATCCATCTCTGAAAAGAAACAGCTGTTGATCTTCTACTCAGTTGAACAACTAGTTCATACAGATGTCGGGATGTAAAAGACAAAACTCCAAGCAGCAAAGTCAGCACAACTTGGGTGCAAAATATAGGGACAACCAAAGGCAACTGTGGAAAAGTTGCAGAGCAGTTTTCTAGAGCATAAAGCAAAAAAATGGTTCATCTTTTTGTATTCACTGTTGAACGTACACAGAGACATTAAAAGATCTGATGGCTGCAATCTGCTCTAACCCTTTATCTCTGAGGAGTGATCTAATAACTCACTCTTGGCTGTACCAGTTATGAGTTACCGCTTTGCTCACTTGTGAAGATGAATGTAAACATCTTTACAGCTCTTAGCCATCATGCATTCTATAATTCTGTCTGCGTGTGAATAAATAAGCTATGTTATTAAATTAATAATAAAGTTTGGCTTCACTTAAGTTACAGCAGGGGATATATTTTTCTTTTTCTCTCTTTTTATTAGTAAATGAGAATTTGTAGCTGCATGAGTGTTAATCATGAGCTACTAAGTGCCTACCCACAACCTGTCTGTATGCTGATGCAAATGCGCTGATAGGAAATTATATATTGTACATTATAACTTTTTTGAGAAAAGTAAAAGCTTATATTTCATACAGGAAAGAAAACTAAATCTTGATTGCTCCTCTGCAGCAAATAGACAGCAGAAGCTTTTTCCTGTAAAAAATAAAACTGTTAAAACATTATATATGGGGTTTAGTATGGTACCAGTGAACTCCACAAAAGTGGTCATTACAGCATTTAATGACTGATTTGGTGTAACCTTAGCACATTAACACACTCAGAGTTTGCTTGGGATCATTAAATAAGTGTGATATTAGCTATTGATAATAACAAGTTTTACATGTGTTATTTGATAACGTATATAGCTTATATATATCTCATATGCAGCTAAGTGTAAAGACAAAACTCGGAAAACAGATCACCTAATTTTATCAATTTTTCACATTTTTTAAATCAAATTTTAACACTGTAGTGATTCTGTTGCATACCATAATTAAGGAAGGCAATCAGTCTTTCTATATTTAAAACTCATCTCTGTTGCTGGAGTTTGAAATGAAATAATATATTCCAAATGTATTACAGGTGAAGAAATAGTCCTTTCCCCCACACTGGCATGCTCTACTGTTGCCTTTGCCCCAAAATGCTTGACTGAAGAAGTAAAAAAGTAACTGTTATGAGTTTTAGCCAGAAAGTCCTCTCAGAGAAAACTCACTTTTCTGCATCAAGCACGTTCTTCTTACAAAGACATTAATTTGTCTCCAAGTCCAGCTCTCAGTCACAGAGGTAATACGAGGTAACACATCGGAGCACCTCTACGCAGTGCCAGATCAGGGAGGGCGAGGGAGGCTGCGGGGAGGGCTGGGGGCAGCCAGAGGCTGGCTGAAGCGCTGGGAAGCTCCCTGAGCCTGCGGGTGGCCTCTGTAGCTGCTCCTCACAGCTGGACTCCAGCCAGCACCTCTGCCCAGCTTCATCCCCCTGCTGCTCATGCTCAGCAGGAGAAAACCCCTCTTGCCATAAGGGAAGGCTCCTCTGTGCTGTCCTGGTGTAATCTCAGCTGGCAAGCAATACACAGCCGCTCACTCGCTTCTTCCCAGCAGGTTGGGGGGAAGAGAACTGGAAGAGTAAAAATAAGAAAATTCATGGGTTGAGATAAGAACAGTTTAATAATTAAAATGCAATAATATTGATAATAATGTGGTGAAAAGGGAAATAACAAAGAGAGATAAATGAAACCCAAGAAAGACAAATGATGCAAATGAAAACAATTGCTCACCACCAACAGACCGATGCCCAGCCGGTCCCTGAGCAGCGGCCTCCTGGTCAGCCTCCCCCAGTTTGATGGCTAAGCATGACATCATTTGTCATATGACCTTTGGTCAGCTGGGGTCAGCTATCCCAGCTGCATCCCCTCCCAATTTCTTGTGCACCCCCAGCCTACTCACTGATGGGGTGGGATGAGATGCAGAAAAGGCCTTGGCTCCGTGAAAGCACAGCTCAGCAATAGCTAAAACATCCCTGTGTTACCAACACTGTTTCCAGCACAAATCCAAATCATAGCCCCATACCAGCTACTATGAAGAAAATCAACTCTATCCCAGCCAAAACCAGCACATGTGCACACCTGGGGACGTTATTCCTGCCTTTTTGAGGAAGAGGCTCCTGTTTCGCAAACTGCTTATACTGCATGAAGCCTGGCAGGTTCATCTCTGCAGTTTTTCCCCCAAGGCCACATTTCTGCATAGTTCTCCCTCGGGGTTTACTTGCACAGCCTGTTCCAGTTTCAGAGAGATGACTGATTCTGCTGAAAGTACTGGTGCATAAAATTGGAGTACCAGGAGGACCAGTAACATCTCTAGGATGAGAATGGACTTCTTAAGTGCAATCAGAATCATCCCTTCACTTAACATAGAACTTTCTGCAATACTTCTGCTCACATTTTGCACAGAGATCAGGCCATGAAGCTTGAAACAGTCTAGCAGCAAAGACAAATAATAGTAGTTTCAGCTGCTGAAGCCTTAATATTACAACAGGTATAAGAAATAAACTTAAATATCCACAGAATTTATGTATTTACAGTCTGAAGTTGCAAAGCATAATCTGTCTTAAATGTTTTTAAACTGTCCCTACTCAATGCAGTGGCAAAACATTCTCTGTTGTCAGTGCTATAGGATCAGGTCCCCTGTTTTAATACCACTGCAGCAGCTAACATGACTTTAGCGTTGTTAAAAATGGCATGTAAGGGTTTTAGTGTCAAGAGAAGAGACAGCTCCTGGCGTTCCCAGTGTGTTGTATTCCTCCCATCAAAACTGGGTTGTCTCTGTTGCACTGCATCCCGAGCTGGCTCAAGGTTTTTCAGAGGTGGGGGGAAGATCAGTTTTGCTGCTGAGAGGTGAGGGGGGAGCTGGGGAGGACATTGGGGTTAAGCTGCTGCTTCTGTGAGAAGTGAGGGTGGGGGAACGACAGCACTTTGGGGAGCTGGGTAGGAGTGAGACCTTCTGCTCTCACCATGGACGAGGGGACCACGGGTTTCTGTGAGGAGTTGCCCCATGCCCACCGACACCCTTGACTGTCACAGCAGGACAAGCCTATTTTCCAATGCAGTTATGACTACTCTCACCAAGAGTATTTTACCATTCTGTGCAATTGCCTGCTCACTCCACAAGCTGACCCTGTATCATATCTGCATGGTTTCTGCCGACTCTGCCTTCTTTCCTTTGCAGCTATCTCCCCACAGCCAAATGTATCTAGAGCTCTAGGTATTTGGTTTTCACTTTTCTTCCAAAAGCTCTTTGCTGCACAGCTGTAGTTACACAGCTCCATGTGTCAGATTTCTGAACATGCAGGGAGAGGTTAAACAAAGAGCAATCCCATGAAAGAAATGTGCCCCTTAATAAGAAACTCAGTGAACAAAGTGCTTGCTTTCCTATGGTGTCAGATCCCATGGACAGGTTCCTCAGTGTCTAATAAGGCATGGGTGCCACTTGAAGATGGCTCTTCAATGGAAGGAGCCATTTTTCAATGAAATGTTTCTGCCCTGTTGAATTCCAGTGTTGAATAAAAGGCCAAGTTATCTTGCAACTTTCCCCTCTGTGGGGATGCTGATAGGATCATTCTTCACCCAGTCACCTGGTTTCATGTATCGTGGGAGTTTAATATCTCTGAGAGTAGTTTCAACTTGATTTGACGGACCAGTGGTTTCAGAAAGTACTGGGGAGACAGAAGCAGAGCATACATTTAGGTGAATGCATAACCGCTGCTTCCATGGGGAACCAAGCAAAGCAGCACTCTTAGAATAACAAGACTATTATTTAACAAAACAAAAGTATAAGCTCGTATAAAGCAGAGTGAAACAAACACACAGAACACCATGCTTTCTCCTCTTCTTACAGAACTGCTCAGGGTTGGCCTAGCACTGCACTTTTGCAAGACGAGGAAAGTTTTAGGGCTTGTGAAATAGTTTCCACCAGTGCCCTTCTGTTGTGTTTCTAACTTGTTTTTTTTTTATGAAATATCTGTTTTCTTCTTTTCTTTTCTTAAGGGAAAAGTGAAGACTGTGTCGACAAGTTAAACGGTTCAAATAGGTTCTGAGACTCCCCAAACACTCAGGGTTTTTTCAGCAGCCAAGAGCTGAAGGGGACAGAAATTTTCAATTTGAAGAATTTTTATAAAAAATATTCTTTTAATTAAAAAGCAGAAGATTTGAGAGAAAATGAGAACATTTTCACAAATATTTAAAATAACCCCTAGTCAATTCTAACTTTAATATTAATTCTAGTGTGAGCAGAGATTTTAAAATGGCCTTACATGCAATTTAGGGTTTTCTAGACAGGCTGTTACCAGCAACGCTGGTATGCAGAGTATAGTGAGATGATGTTCACAGACCAGGCGGTTGGAGGAGTGTAATGGGAGACATCCTGCGTGGGGGGCATGGGGGGCATGGGAGAGCCCAGTGTTGAGGTTTATGGTGCATCTTTCCCATTTGATAACACCAAGCAGCTTTTACACGCCTTGTTGTGGACTCAGTATGGGGTGCACAAGTCTTCATCAAAACATGACTGCAGTTGGTAGTGGGCCATGTTATTGTACTGTTGCTTCAAACATACAAATGACTATTGCCTGTCACACACTGTTCAACCAGACTGGAAGTTGCATAGTTAATGGACTAAATGCTTAGCTGTGCTCTCTTCTTTGACCAGTCACTGTATTTTATCTGTAGTGCACTGTGCTGTGTTAGCACTGCGTTTCTATTAAGTTAATTTGGGTGTGAGTGGTTTTCACTCATACTTGTACAGTCTGGCTAATATGTCCATGAGCTAGTCTTTGATTAATTTTGTCAAATATATCTTACGATCAGTGCATACCAAATTCTCATAAATTACTGACATATATTTGTCAGCAGATTCAAGTATTTTCTGTGCACATAGGCAAAATTTGGATCTCCTTGAGGTCATATTCAAATTTCATAACAGGAATGTAAAAAGAGCCTGTAAAGATGAAAACTGCAATTCCATACCACTTACAAGAAAGAAAAAAAAAAACAACACCTGAAATATATTATAACTTTCAGAATCTACACTGCAGATTAAGTAAATTTCCCAGCATATGAAAGAAATCGTCTCTACTAATAGGCTGGATACACTTCTCCAAAATGTAAACACCACTGCTGGCCTGCCGGGGCAGAGTATAAAACATAGGAGAAAAAGTAATTATGGGAATAGTTACCCTTGTTTATCAAAAATATCATACACTGAACTAGAACACAGTAGAAGCATTTTCTGGATGAGACTCATGCACAGTATCCATACACGTGAGTTCTCCCTCACAGAAAGAGCTGTACTGGCTGTGATGACGCCAGCAGTAGACCAGGTCAGCTGTTGCTTTGTCTAGGTAAGCCTTGCAGACCTCCAGGGGCAGAGATTGAGCAGCCTCTCCTGCTAGCCTGTTCCTCTCCTAGTGAAGGGTTTTTTTCCTTAAATTGTCCCAATCCATCCCACGCCCCCAGCCACTACCTGTGACTGCCACCTCTTGTTAGACCATCTGCTGACAATGAGAGAAGCTTAAGTCAGACATCTTTGTACCTTCCCTTCAGGTACACGTAGGTTCCTACCATATTGTTTCTTACCCTCTTCACCAGACTTTGTACCAGCTTCCTCCACTTCTCCTAGAAGAATACATGCCTGTGTCCCTGCCCATCACGGTAGCTCTCTGCAAGACCTTCTCCAGTTTCTCCACATCCCTTTCAAGTTGGGAAGCCCGGGACTGGACACAGCATGCCAGGGCAACCTCACCAATGCTGAGCAGAGTGGGATGAGAGCTTTCCTCAGCCTGCTGACCATCCTCCTCCTAAAGCAACCCAATGCCTGGTTTGCAGCGACAGTACTTCATTGGCTCATCCTCCACTTGACATCCACTGTAACCCCCAAGTCTTTGTCTTTTTCCCATCTCTCTGCTACTAACTTGTTGCTTGCTCCTTCTCAAGTCATTAATTCTATTTGCATGTGTCCCTCATCCCTGCTGCATCAGGGTCTCTGTCAACTTGAAGTGAGAGCTCTGCGTAATCTCCAGGAGACTGTCTCGCACTATGTTTGCACAGCACTCAGTACAGTGGGGTCTCATAAGCTTGTTTATATTTATACTTACTTATAAAATGGAAAGGATTAACTTTCTATTGCTATATAATATACACATTAAATAATCTATAAGTCATCTCCTTATTTTTAGGACACCAACAGTAAGAACCATACTGTGAAGGATGAGCATGATAAGAGTGTGAGGAATATAACTGATTGTTGTCCTGTTTTGAATACACTTAAATCTGTGCAAATGTCCGAAGATTCAGTAATGGTGGAGTCTGCTTCATTGACCTGGAAGACAACTAATCACAATCTAAGTTTACATTAGTAAATATTGCCAAGGGATGTTTCTGAGCACTGGAAAGCAATTATCTGTACTCTTCAACTGTTAAGACATCACCTTATATGTTTTTGCCCCATATCCAGCCCTCCCAAACAATTCTCAGGAAGTTTTGGGTGTTGGAATTTACCAGAAGCTATTCATACCAAATAATTTGTGGTCACTACATCTTAAAGGCTAAGATAATTTAGTAGCATAAGTCTGTGACATGTCATATATAGCCTGGGCACATTCAGTGCCTAGGCAAAATCTTGGGCATGTTTAATTTACTAGTAGACACAGCCATACATGCCTGCCCTGTGCAATTATGTGGAACCCAAGTTCTGTATTCATACAATAGCAGTATTTGAGAAATAAATAACTTTTCTTCCATGAGTGAAAAAGTTGAGTAAGGCCCATGTTACTTGGAATGAAGCACAAATCAAAAAAGTTATGCCAAACAAAATAAAACCCTGTTAAGATGTAGCAGAAATCATACCACTTGCCATAATGGGCTTTATTCCTATCTCTGTAATAGTAAAAAAGGACTCCTGTGATTTAGAAATAAGGGAAATGTGCGGCTCTTTGCAAAATGTATTTTTATGTCAGCTCATCTGTTTCATCAGCCTTCCTCTTAAAAAAAAAAAAAAATAAGAAAAAGGACTCGTCTGGAAAGTTTCGAGCTATTTATGGCCTTTGAGCTCTGGGCAGCTCTCCATCTCACTCACTCCCTGACTCCCTTCGTCCTGCTTCCCCTGTCACCATACCTTGCCCATACCTCTGCTGTCCAGGGCAGACAGCCTCCAAGCTCTCCCTTCTCTTTCCTTCTCTGCACTGACTGTGACTCCCTCACTGCTCCCATAATGGCACATTTTGAGTGGCTGTGAAGGCAATTGCTCCATCCTCTCTGAAGTCTGATCATTTGAATTAGGAAGGGACCAACTGTGCATCAAGTGCCACTGCAGCAGTGCTGGAGTTGCACAGCTCAGCCTCCTGCTGCTGCAGTGACAACAATGAGCCTTTTAGGCTCCATTATAATTTACTGTGAGCATACAGACCCAGGTCCCAAACCACTTCACCTCACTGTATTTTCACCTTTCATTTCTTCTTCTGCTTTTTTTCTCCCTTTCTTTCTTTCAAAACATTCTCACAAAAATACATAATCACGTGGATGACATACTGACATTTTTCAAGGGTTTATGACTCTGATAAAATATCCCCAGTCAATGTGTCTTCTCTTAAAAAAGCTATAAGCAATAGCTCGAATCCTGAGAGGTGTAGAAGCACCGTGTTAACATCCAAGAAGGAACCACATGTACATGGAAGGATGCGTGCTAGTGGGCAGAGGGGAATTGAATACGGAAAGCAGGAGAAAGGAAGCGGAAGAGCAGCAGTAAGACACCATCACAGAGGCAGGGTGCACAAAGAGAGGAAAACACCACCCTGAACGCAGTTTAGTGACAGAAATCCAAGAAAAAAAAAATACAGAATTTATTTTAGCTGTAGTGTGACCTGAGAGCAGCTCAGAAGCATGAACTGTCTCTCACAGGGTGATTTGTGTGATTTGTCCCATCACACTAGTAGTGAACAGGGCTCTGAACAGTTTTTGTGAATCAGAGATTGAATAACAGGTACACGATTCTACCATACGCTTAAGCCAAATTAATACATTCAGTGGAAACTCGGTTAATCTCTGCACTGAATAGCTACAGTTCCCTCTGCTCTGTTCCATTTCCCCACTATAATGAGTCAGTGTAACCCCTGACTAAAATGTAGCACAGGAGATGTAGTTAAGCCAGAGAGACCAACACATCCAAGTGAATAGGACCGCATGATTTAGAATTTCAATTTGCACAAACCTGTGCGACAACTCAGAGGAGCAGAGTTAAGTTATCACTTCATGCAAAAGCTGAGTTCCTTGACATATTTAAATGAAAGAAAACTTGCCGAGTTCCTTGCTTCCACTTTTAGTCCCTATTTTGACTTTTCATTGTAATTCAGGATGGGAATGGTACCCAAGCATGGGAACAGCCTGCAGGAAGGGCTCATATTCCAGCCTCCCTACTGCCTGGTGTTACCCTACATGGTGCTAGAGCAGCTACCGCTTGAGCAATGGGTAGTCCAGTGCTAATAACTAAGTCCTTTCCCACTTAAGCAAATGTCTAAACATGGTAATTTGGTTAAAACCTTAATGTTACTTTATATTTGCTCTCAAAAAGACTTTAAAAGAAGATTAATGATGAATTCTGCATATGCGTTATCTTTAGTAAAGACATGTGGCATGTGTTAGTAGTACCACTGAGGACTGTTGTCACGTTCCAGCCTGCCTCAGCAGGTGTTGTCAGAGCTGTGTGAATGTTAGCAGACAAGTTGTTGAGCCAAGAATTTACTTCTAGACCTTATTATTTTTCTTCTCATTTGTGGCTTATCATTTTTGAAAGAGCAGTATTTGCTTATTCCATCAAAGTTCTCTTTTTTTTTTCTTTTTTTCTTTTTTTACTTTTTTCTTTTTGTTTTGGGAAGCTTTATTGGATTTTGATGAGATCAAACTTTCTTCAGAGCCCTTAAATTGGTTGTCAAGGTAGTGTCTTATTCAGTAATATGCAAATGCAGAAATTCAGTCTTGCTTTCACTGTGCATGTGTATAGTATCCTTTTTTTCAAGTACCTCTCTAATAATATAGAAAAAACGGCCAGCATAGTTTATCAGAAAAACTGATTAACCTATCTAGTACACTTCAAGTAGTATAAGCTAAGTCACACTCAATGAGAGACTCTTAAAGGAAGTTACTTAACCCATTTTAGAGCAAACAAAACTGATCCCATCTATGTCAAGGAATAAAATGTTTACTATTGTGTTTCAAAATAAAAATTAAAGGCTTTTTTTTGTGGTATGGTTTTTTTTCCCCAATAGAGCCATATAAATAGTGTTGTAGCTCACCAGCTCACAGTACAGGACCTAGAATAGTACTGATGAAGTTACTGGGTTTCCAAGAGACCCTCAGAGACTACCCTCCAGAGTTCACTAGGTGAATTACTAAAACCGTATGACTGCTGGCACTTTTGAGCTGAAAATGCAGTGTATTTAGATGCAGTGCAATAGTTTTAAATAGTACATTATCTATCAATACTGTACCAAAATGGAAACAGAAGAAAAAAACACACTAGTGATAATACCCCATAGGATACACTTACGTTTTGATCTGAGAGGCAAGTCTGGCTTTTTGAAAATGCTATAATGCCTTTATTTATGAAGGTTCTCTCCATTGGTAGTGGCTAATCTGCATCTGGGCATAGATGTGGCTGATAGTTCATAGTTTTAATGAAGTCATGGTGATGATTAGTCAACAAAGTTTGGCAGTGTTTTGTCCTCTGGGAACTATCGCTGGAAGTTGATGAGAAAAGGAAAGCCTTAAGTATAAAAAGGAAATATCAAAAAGATGGTGCAAGTGGTGTGATGCAGGAGACCAGAGACACAGAAAAAAAAGCACAGTAACAAATGCTGGCAAAGTTGCATCCAGTATTGTTAGCAGTTACAGGAACTGAAAGGCACAAATTAATTAGGTATTGAGTTCTTCCAATTTCCATTAAGAAAAAACATTGATTTTTTGCTCTGTTCCTTACTGACAGTAACTCTGTAAAGAAGATAATAAAGGGCTACCACATTTGCCTTCTTTCTGCTCCAGCTCTCACGAGCAGGTTTAGCCAAATAGATCTGGGATACATTTGGCTATCATCATAGCCAAGGCTGTGCTGCTTGAACACCTGGGGGTGAGGTGGGGTGGGAGCCTCATGCCCGGAGTCTGGGCCAGTAGAGAATGGAAGAGGTAGGTGGTGTAGCACAGCTGAGCATCAGTGACAGAGGTTGCTGGAAGGGAAAATTAAGCACTGGCGTGGGAGCAAGCTATAATTTTAATAGGCTGTTCTACCTAGTTTAACTCACTACCTTTAGCACAGATCTGCACAGAGCTCGTTCTGCACTTTCTTTAGGATAGATGTGCAGTTTTGAATATTAAATATTAAAATCTTGCATTGCATCTTCAGTGAATAGGGGAAGCATGCTTTTACACTGAACTAGATTTCCCACATAAAATCCTACAAAGGACATTGCAAAAGAGTGGAGATATAAGTTCATATTTTATCACTGCTGTCTACATGGTATAAGGTTGAACCTATTTAGTGTTGGATTACTGCTTTGAGAATGGTGGGGGGATATCTTAACATTATAACCCTGGTAAAAGCTGGGGAAAATTACACAAAAAACAGGTGAAAAAATGTAGAAGAATTTATATAGTAGGTGTTGTTCTTGAGATTAAATTAGAACTGAACTTTCTGATATTTTCAAAAGCAAAGCTGACTCTAACTTTCTAAAAACATACACGTATGAAGTTGAAGCTAGATCTGTTGTAAAGATTTTATTTTCATCCCTCAAAATCTTCCATTCCACTCTTATACAGCATATTGAGTGACATCATTTTTTGTTTATTTTCGTTGAGATCTAAATTCTCCTACAGAAACTATCTTAACATCATATAGCATACATATCTCGTGCTGGGCTAGATTCTGATGCTTTGCTTCATGCCAGTAAGAGTTCATATGTACTTGGTTCACTGAGAAACAGAACAACACTCCTAACGTAAGAGATTAGAATCCAGCTCAAGGTGAGCCCCTCATCCCTCCTTGCATAAAAGCCACCAAGACTCGCAGCAAAACTCATATGAAACATTATTCTCAAGTCCAGTTTGTTAGCTAGATAATTAAGAGACTGAAAACATGGTTTCTATAGATCTGAGGACACTAGGGACAGCTCGGTTCCCAAGATTTTTCTCAACTGATTTCAATATGTGGGCTTTAATGACTGAATCAATGTGTTGCAGGAAGGACATCAATATTTTAAAATATTGCTGTATCATACTTAATTTGCAATGCTTTTCCTTTTCTGTCAGCACAGTTAAGATGACATCGCGCAGTGGTTTAGTCAAGAACAAAATGTTTTCAGGCCTTTCTCCACAATCATTTTTTTTTTAATGTAAGGAATAATAAAAGTTTGGTCATAATTTTTTATATATAAATATAGCTACTTA
Organism: Falco rusticolus; assembly: GCF_015220075.1. Classification (NCBI taxonomy): domain Eukaryota; kingdom Metazoa; phylum Chordata; class Aves; order Falconiformes; family Falconidae; genus Falco; species Falco rusticolus. Next base: position 89,152,658 of record NC_051189.1, read on the forward strand.
ATATTGTGTAGAAAAATCTGTAAAGGGCTCTGGTACTTGGACTTCTATTTTTACAAAAGAAAACATATCTATAATTAAGCTTACGCCACAAAGGATTTTGTTATTGAATTTTCCTTTTGACATGATCGATTTCTGTATTGACCCTAGGAAATGGAAACCAGTAAGTAGAATCTGACATAAAAGAAATATTTGGGCTCTACAGTAATGTCATTTACTACATTAAGAGCTAAACTAGAATACAAATTGCCACCAGCTTCTGCATATGCAAATGCACCTTTTTTCCTCAGGGTCACAGCTGTATCCTGTGTGAGGAGGGCAAATAAACACAACCAGTGAATCACCTGTCATTGCAATGGGACGGATGGGAGGGAATTTGTATATAATCAGGATACCTGGTGCAGAATTCTGGCCTGGAAAACATTAGCGTATAATGTGTCAGAAAAGCTAAAGCCTCCCTCTGCTCTTTCACGTGGAATAAACATGAGAATAACCTGCAGGTGAGTGGATTTCTGTGCCAGCCTGAAATAAGCGTTGGCTCTGCTCCTGTCACAGTTATTCACTGCTCCAGATGACCAGTGATACTGATGTTGTTGTTCATCTGTGTTGAGCAGCAGTACTACCGTGTCAGATGCGCTATAGGTCATAAAATTGCAAAGCGATGGTGGTGATGTTCCAAGTGAATTTTTACCTACTGTATAATTTCATAAAACAATAAACACAAATCTCCTGCATTCATCCTGTAGCATAGTTAATTTGCAGAGCATCAGGTGAAAAATCACTGCAAGTTGCTCACCTAATAATAATAACGGTCAGCCAGAATTGCTAATAAATCAGACTTAGACACTCTAAGACATTCTATCTAGATTATTTATTTTTTCATTACAGGGCTTGATTTTGCAATTTATTATACCTTCTATTATTTACATTCTACTGATACCCATGTTTTGCTCTGTTCAGCCCAAACTCAGCAGAAGAGGCACATCCCTGCTCTAGGGATCCCACACCAGCTGTCATGACCCAGTCCATGCTTTGTTCAGTGGCAAATCCTACGTAGGAATGGCAGCTCAAGGCATCTTTCCCCAGCCTGTTCCCACAAGCGCCTGGCATGGGCACCACACACAGGTGCAGAGCTCTGGAGGAGCGGGTCCAAACACTGTGCTGCATTTGGGGGCAGCAAGGCTGCCACTGGTGGGGCAGGAGTTTGATTCCAGAGGATGCTTCTCCAGTAGATGTCTCCTGGCAGAGTGGCAGTGGCTGGGTTCAAATAAGCATTTTTCAGCTGAGAAAATCACAGCAAGATGTGGAGCAAAATGCCAGTCATTTCTGTATCTCTGAATTCATAATGTGCAGAATAAAACGTTAACATGTAACATTTGACTGTTGGAAAAGATGAAAAGAGGCTATTTTCAAATTCCCCAAATGACATGAGTTCTGCAAATAGAAGTAAAGGAACTTCAAAGTCTCCCAAAAATGCTACAATAAGTGTCGTAATGCCTCTGGGGGAGAAAAGCAATAAAGCTGTCATGAGACACGAATCTTGCTTTGCCTTCCATTTTGTTTCTGGACTGAGCAGTCGTTCTTACAGCAAATAAGTGCATCCACAGTTATGGCTTGCCTCAGTCTTGGATATTGCAGAGACCTTCCCTCCCTCTCCCACTGCCTACCGCTATTGGAAATAAAATCGGCAGAGCTGCTTTAACTAACAGCCCGAGATTTAGAGAGAAAGCTGGGACAGACTGTGGAGGGCATAATCTACAAAACGTCTTTAGAGATTCGCTCCCCCAACCCTGATCTGACAGTACTCAAAATCGCTGATTTTCCAAATGTGCTTAAGCTCATATATTTTTCTGGGCTTTCTGTGCAGATGGAGTGAATGGAAATAATTGAGTTGTGAGGAAAGCCTTTCGTCTTGGTGCACCAAGAGGCTTGTAATAAGAACATTAGCACACTTATTAAAATGTCTTGTTTGTTCATGCCCCGAGTTTTAGACAAGGGTATTGCATTTTCATTTTTTTAAAAAGAAATCTAAATAAAAAGCTAATAGCCAATTTCTGAGCATGGCTGACTAAATGGGAATTTGCTAACATTAATATATTCTCATTAGAGAAATTTTATCGTGCTCCGGTCAACAGAGAAGACATTTGGCCACCGATAACAGTCAGTTTAAAAGCAGGATCAGCTCCAGCGGCCAAGGTTGCCATTTCCCACTACACTGCCAGCCGTTTCTGCTGAGAAACCTGCCTTTGCCAATCCTGGGCAAATCACTGGAGCCAAGAGGCGGCATATGAGCCACCGTGTCATACCCACTTTCCTGCCGGTGTTGGGGATGTGACCAGCAGTCCCCCAGCCCTGCTGGCTGGTGGCTGTCATTTAGGTACAGCGAGGTTGTTGTGGCCTTCACCAAACCCATCTGGAGCCTGCCCCGGTCTTGTTCCCAGGGAAAGGGAAGACTGAAGGACCCTTTATCATGGTTTTCTTCTCATTCTCGTTTCACACCACTGTGCGCAGTGGGGTCCTGCCTTAAGATGCCACACATGTGCAGACCTACCAGTGAACAACAGATTGCAGTGTTCTTATTTGGAGCTTGCAGCCCAACTGCTTTCTACAGCCTTTCTCTATGTAGATTAATTGTGTGACTGGAATGTCTCCACAGCCACTGCATGAGAAAAACCGAGTTAAAACTCAGCGCCAGCCTGGCTCGTAGCTAAGCAGAGGGCCCTACTGCTTATTAATGGGTTTCCACAAGGACTCGACAGGTAATGCTGAGCTCCAAAGGACCATGGCACTGTGACCCAGATGATACATTGCAGCCTTGCAACAAGCGAGAACTAATAATTGGGTACAACCCTCCCCGTGAGGGAGACAGCTGCAAAGATCCAAACCTTGAAGTCATAGCAGCTTTTCCACGGTTAGCAGAGATTATGTAAACCCTGAGCCAAATCCCCCAACATCTATTTTATTTTGAACAGAAGGCTGTTCAAATCCGAATGGTGAAACATTCCAGAGTCAGCAACCATAAATACAGGGATGACATGAACAGTAAAATTAACAGCAGGACCTCATACGAGCGCTGCTATCTTGTAAAATAACAACAACCGAAAAAAACTCCTCCATAATTAAAACTCCTCCTCTAATTAAACCACGTAGGAAAGAAAGAAGAAATGCAGCCAGGGTTGCCTGAGCCATAGAAAGACATTTTCACGCTTGAACTTCCTCCTTCTAGCTGGGCTGCTGCCAGGGGCTTGGAGATGCTCTCCTTGGTGGGAGGAAGAGGGCAGCCGCCCTCTATGCTGGGGGCACGTGTGCCCCCTTTGGGGTCCCCCTTCCCTAACGCTCCTGCGGAGCGGTCCATGCAGTGATCTCTCTACCCACCTCCGTGGTGACCTGGCTTAAGGGGAAGGGCCCCGCCACCTTCTTAGCACATTAGTTAAGTATCTGTTCAAAGTTAAGTTTGCAAGTAATTTCTACAGGGACTGGAAACTGACCATTTTGCATACAAGTAATTACAAGAATACAAGAATAGCTTTATGCTTTTCATGGCCTCTAAGCACTTCCATAACTAAAATAAATACAAAGCTATTTTTACTGTAAATGTTGAAAATCTGCAAAGTAAAAATGTAGTAACAGCGAACCTGCTCCACTACATAAATTTCAAAATATAACCCTTCATGTCAAAGTACAAAAAAAAGCATCTATGCAAAGTGCAAAAAGTATTGAAAATTCTGAGCAATGATGTTCAGATATAAGGGAAAGCAGTTTAAATTATATTATTTACAGGAGGGTTTTGCCCTAGCATCAAGAAAAGAAATGTAAACCCATCAAGGAAACCATAAATATTTTGGGTTTGCATCTAGTAAATCATGACAGAACTGAATCATTATAACAGTTTCTCATGTCAGATGATTTACTTTGTTGGGGACAAAATAATATTTCTGGAGTTGTTTATGTTAGGCAGCTGTTTTGGAAAGTCATAGAGAGAGCAAAGGTTATGTTACTTTTCACTTGCTTTACAGTTTGATGAGGAATTTGTTGAAAATGGCCCTCCTTCTGTCTAGTGGCTACATTCAGTATTGGAGTATAAAACCAAAAAAGAAACAGGGAAAACTTAGAGAAGTTCTGCAAAGTGTAGGGTGAAGAATTTCCCCAAGATAATCACAGGTATCTGCAGAAAACCCTTTCAGATGTTTATTACCCTTTTGTACAGGGACTGCAATGCTTGTGTGCACTGTGCATTTCTGTGTAACATTTCATTTGATATGTCTTAAGTGCCTCAGCTGCCATTATTCACCAGGCTTCATTTACCTCAGCAGACCTAAGCCAGTTTACATCAAACAAGGATCTGGCACACAATTCTCAGAGATGTTTAAGAAATGCATAGCCCTTTTCTGTGGGGTTAGCAGAAGCAGAAAACTTCCCTAAGGATGTAACATTATGTACTTCTGTTGGCAAACCACCATATGAGTATTTAAGTAACTGTTGGCACAAAACACTAATTAAACAAAAACAAAAGAAAAAAAAATAAACAAAACAAAAACCCAAACAGATATACAGGCACAGACATACACACAGATTTAAAAACCAGAAATCTAACATATATAAAACCTGGGCATAGAGAAACGTGGGTGAAACACCGCACCTCCAAACTGACAGGTAAGAGTGACTTTATCCTATGATACTAGGAGTATGATGAACATTGGGCTGTAAACAGAAAATGTTCCTGGTGTAGGGAATCTGTGCTCTTCCCTCTCCCAGCTTTTGCTAACAGGTAACTAGCCTCTGTGGTATGATACATGAAGTTTTATAGCAGCTCTGGTTTTTTCTTTCTATTGCTAGGTTGTGAAAGATAGCAAGTAAAAAAAAAAAAAAAAAAGTGCTGATGTTAGTAATAATAACTTATTAAAAAAAAAAAAAAGCAGCATATTAACATTTCAAACACATTAAATGAAGGGAAAACAAAGCCACAAAGATCTCTGGGTAAATCTGCAGCTGGTGTTAAGCAGCGGTGTCACTGAGATGCATGACATCTTCTTCCAGTTCAAAGAGAAATTAATTCAGTGAGGCTCTGTAGTTTTATGTCGTGTAGGTCAGACTGGATGAGCACTGTGATACCCTGTGGTTTTATATATAGACTGTAGAGGATGGCCAAGCTTATGTCCTTTCTTTAAGCAGCATCGTGTATCCCTGCTGCTGAAACAGAATCCTGGGCTAAATGGACCATTGATCTGACCCAGTAAGATATTCCTTATGTTTTTATAATCTCATCTATAAACCTCCACCAGCTGATAGCAGAAGTTCCAGCCTGTGCTTACATTATGAAATATTTATCAGTCTGTCTACCTATACTGTATCTTTCCTCTTGTATTCCTCTTCTTCCTTTGCCTATATTTATTTGTTCTGTTCTTCAGTTATAAGTTCCCCAAGGAAGGGCATATCTTCTACGTGCTTCTTGCAGTATATCTAATATACTGTTAAGCAATACAAAAAAGAGAGTAATAAAGATTCTCCAGGGCCACCTATTTTACTTCCTATATTGCAGAATTCCTTAATTCCGAGTCAAGAAAAGCACTGGTAAAATATACATGTCAGAAGTAACCACAGACTGCATGACCATCATGGTTGCGCTAGGAGATGGTTTGGCAGATTGATGCCCATAGCTCCAACAGGTTGGAGCCTCAAAATTTGCTTTCCTCTCTAGGAGGCAAATTCAGAAGGTGCCTGCCTCTGGTTGATGGAAAACATAATAATCAACAGGTTTTGTCTGTATTAGTCACTATAGCTTTCAAGTGATCCAAGCCTACTTGGCAGACAGTTTATATGCGGTAGCCAGCTGGGGAAAACTCCAGCCTAGACCACTGACAGAAAACACCCAAAACACTGCAAGAGGTTCTCTATCAATGGCATTACCAGTACTCATATGCCATGAACAGAGGCTAAAAATGTGTAAAATAGAGAAGGAATGGAGCAGTTAATTGACAAGACGGAAGTTATATTTAGTGACCTGTATAAGCCCTAGATTTCCTGAATTAAAAAAAAAAAAAATAAAATAATTATTAAAAAACTGGAACACTCTTAAAGCTTTTCCTGCAAATACCTAAAAACCTGTCTTGCTTATGTAGGCAGTGCTCTGCCAGCAGTGCATTGCTGTTGTGTCTTGCAGTGCAGGAGCACCGCTGAGCTGGTGCTGCCTCTGAGAACCAGCCCAGCAGGGCACTGGGCAGCCACAGAGCAGCATGGGGCAGGCACCCACATGTGCAGGACACACAAGTGTGCCAGGCAATGCTGGGCCCCAGAGCTGCTCTTTAAAAACCCAGCTGGTAGAGAGAGCACTGGCTTTTGGGTTAGCAGGAGATGACATTTCACTGCTGTTCTTATTCAGCCTTGCTATACCTGGGGCATATCACATGCATAAGCACAGTCATTCCCTGTACGTTTGTGTCATCCAAGCAATCCAATAGCCAGTTTGCCAGTCTTTTTCTTAGACATGACTTGCAAGCGCTAATGATTATCTCTAATTATGGGGTTTGTGTTGGGATCTTGCCTGTTAAGCATATTGAGTTATGGAAGCTGGAGAGTTCCTAGAGGCAAGCTCCAGGTGGGTAGTGTGAGATGTTCCCCTCCCATTTCCCACCCTCCTCCCACAACGCATTACAAGCCCAGTAGAGGAAATGAGCAGAAGGTTTCACATCACAGTCTAGCATAACAGCCCAGAAGACCAAGGCTTTGTTCATGAGATTTGTCTGAGAAAGCAGTTAGTGAAGAGGTGCATCTGGCACGCTGGTACGCATCTGATGCAGCAGGAGAGCAGCAGACTCTAGCAGAGAGAGTCTGGGTAATAACCCTGCAAACCACTCCAGCTCAGTTTGCCAGAGTTCACCTGTCAGAATCCCAAACACATTTGCTTTCTGCCGTGCCTAATATTTGCTGAACCAAATCAGCTATTTGCCGTAGAGTTCTGTGAGCCAGAATTTCCCCTGAGGTTTTAAAAACTGATAATCCAATATTAGATAGGATAACATTAAATTAGGGAAATACAATCTCATGCTTCGGGGCATTGTGCCAACTTAAAGCCAAAAGGTAGGAAGCAAGTTGAGCTGTGAGCATGTTAAGCCATAAATATCACATACTTTCCCCTGAAACACCTAGTACTGTGTATGGTCTGGCACAGGAGGCTGGACAAGAGAGATTGTCTGGTCTGATAGCTATTTTTCTCATTGTTCTTAGACTAGTCTTATGAAATTAGACTAGATCTCTTTGCTGTTTCTTGGCTTTTTATTGGTTATGCAGAATCATGTAAACAATTGCACTATATGCCGATAAAAATGCAAGATAAGAAATAATCATGTAAGCAGTTCCAACAAAGAGCCATGTAGCCATGTGCTGACAAACTACTGAGCATTTGAGTGCTCCCACAGTAAATATAATATTTGGCACTTACAGCTATTGCAATGTTAATTCATGTTTCTAGGTAATTAGAATATGCCCAAAAAGGTGCTGTACAAAATAATTTTGATCTTCATTCACCATGACTGCCCAGATAGATTTGTGCATGAAAAGACCTTGAAGAAAGATGAACAAGGGACTTCTAAAAAGGTACAATGAGGATCTTTTCATGTCCAGTTCCCTAGTCATTTGGAAGGGCCTTACCATACAATACAGCACTGGATTTCTCCTGCAGCTTCTGCTGTAATAATACATATGAGCTGTGTACATCTACATATGTATATCATTCAGACAATATTCCTTGAATATAATGTGGGTTTTGCCCCTTGTTGATACAACACACAAGAAAGAGCTCCACAATTCAAAAACAGCTAAAAGGCTATTTAGCACAAATTATCTGTCTTGATTTCCATGGAACACTCATTTCAGACAAAATCAGGGGAATCAATTTCTTTTTCCCTGGAGTAGCTTCTAAAATTACAGGATCTTTTCACAATCTGTACTTTCTTTCTGCACCTCTATTTCTGTTCACCTGTTGAGGTGAACTGATAAGTAAAAATTAAAACAGATCTGGGATATACTGGTTTTCTACAAACATGACATAAAGTAACTAGTCACCTGAACAAGTGTCCAAAACCTGTGACATTATCCATGTACTGCAGAAACAGATGTCTTCAAAAGCATAAAAGGACCTACATCATATTTTCACAGAAACCTCAGAGCTGGAAGAAATACCCAGCTCTACTCCAAGCCAGTTCAGGACTAATATAACTATGTTAAGAAGACACTGGACCTAAATTTGGTCACTAGGGTTGCACTCAACACCATGCTTAGATAGATATGTGACTTCCAGATGGAAATTGTTCATTTCTGCTGTGCCTACAGCAAAGACACAGTTAGTGTGCACCTGTGTAAATTTACCCTCTGTCTGAACATTGGTGAAATTAATGCTCTAATATTACTTGTGATGATAGGAGTACAGATGTTAATTTTACCTTGCAAGTTCTACTAGTCACTGATTTGGAAAGAAAGAAGAAGAAAAAAAGTAATAACATCATAATTCCCAACCATCCCCTGCAGGAAATTGTTGCCCACTTGGAGCATCTCCATGCACCAACAGCTGATCTGACATTTGCCACATAAGGAGGTGGAGATCTCCTCTGGTAGAAACTGCAGTGGGTGCAAAAGGGCAGCTGGAAGTGTCACCAGTGGAGGGAGGGATGGAAGGAACTGCCGATAGTCAAGCTGTAACAAAGAACTGTGTGCTTTAGGAAGGTCCCGCCACCTCCCTTCTTCTTACCTCTTTCATCTCACTTCTTCTGTTGTGCTAAACATCTAATTGTTTATGCAGTCACTCTGAAGGACAGAGTAAGATGCACAGGGACTCAGAAAGAACACCAAGGCTTTAATAAAAAGCTGTGATAAACCAGTTACCAAGTCTTAAATTCAAGTTAATTTTGTACTGAGTACAATTATTGTACTGAGAATAATGTACTGAGAATTAAAAAAGTCAAGTGCTTTTTTTTCCAAAGTGTTACCCAACTAAGGGAAAAAGAAAAAAAGACAAAAGAGGAAAAAAAAAAAAAAAAAGAGAAAAAAAGGCAGGTCCAAAATAAGTTCTCCAGACTCCGTTTTTCCCATATAAGAGGAATATAAGCCTATCCAAGTCAACCCAATTTCTGCTGAATTTCATAACTAAAATAAGCAATCTTCTTTTAAAATCAATACAGAACCAATGTAGCAATATCAGAGGTTTAGTATTACAATATAATACAATAGCTGAAATACTACCATCTGCCATCTTCCTTGACATCAAAGATCATATTTATGAAAGATTTTACTCCTACTATTCTTTTACTTGATCCACACTTCCCAATTCTGCTTTGAGTTGGAGAAAATGTATTACAAGGAACACCTAAGATCTAGGTTCAGATTAGATGAGGTTTGCCTCCAGACGAAAGGTGTTAGCTAGTAAAATCTGTTCTCACACCCCTCAAGAACCGTGCTCATTTAGAAAAGAAAAAATATTGTATGATTTCATGTCCACATGAACTAGAAACCCACTTTGTCCAGTGGCAGAATGGTTGTATCCTGAAGATTGAACTTAGTGAAAGAAGTTCTTCTGTGTTGAGTCTATGTCTCTTGAATGTCTACAAAATGTCAAAAAGTGTCAACATCCATAACTAAAAAGTCCAACAAAATTTTCAAATTATAATAAAATTATTTGGTTTAATGTTGTGAAATGTTAAGGTTGGATGTGACCTTTTTGTGGTACTTTCTATGTTTGGCTGCCCTTTAGCATAAATGAATTTAAATTTAAAATTGAGAATATTTTGAACTAAAAGGTAGAATGCATCATTAAGACAATGTTGAAACAGATATTACATTAAATGGCCAATTCAGTCATTCATTCACTTACTTGCTTTGGCTCTGAAAAATTGGAAGTGAGTCAACAAACTTCTTCATCAAAAAGCCCCTGTATTGAAAGTCTCTAGATGAAGTAGCTAATGTATAAATGAGTTTGAAGTTCCAATTCAAATACTGATTGACCTGTCCATAGATGCTGAGGAACTCTGAAATGCAAAACTCAAGTTTCACATGCCTGGATACATAAAAATCCTAATGATGGGACATCACCCCTGTAGTGAAGAAAAGAAATCCAATACATAGAAGTTTTCTAATTCTTCTGTCTTATGTCTCTCACTATGAATCTGTTGTTTTGATCCAATCACATAAAAAAAAATTAAAAAGTTGTAGACATTTACTTTATTCATTTCACTAAAACCTGTTGAAATTTAAGTCTTCACATTGCTATTACTGTCATATTCTTCTATGTTTCCCATAATCAAAGAGACTCTAAGATCTCTTCAAATACTATCTTATGCTTATTTAGACATCAGTCTCTTGGCCAGTGGGTCTATTCATATGGCAGATACTTCCCCAGTACTTTATAAATCCTTTGCAGGATCAAGGTCTCAGCCTATAAATAAGTAGCAGCTCTGTAGTATAAGTAGTGTCCTAGGTTGTACAGTACTCAGTAAAATGAAGTTGTCCTTTGGGAAGCATCTGACACTTCTACATAGTGATTCATAAAATAAAAAGAACACTAAGAAAGTGACCTCAAAGAGCACGAAGTAAATTCCAGTACTTTAGAAAGGCAGGATTATTTTCTTTGGTGAAACTAACTTACTGTGTGAGTCTTATTCAAATACTCAAAATAGAGCTTACCTAATTTCACCCTGAGTTTGTTTCTATCAAAGTCCATACTCCTTCTGATGGACAGTCCAGGAATACTTAAGAACACTGTTTATTTCTATATGTATGATATTTTTAGCAGTCTTCAGGTTATATGATCTTATTCTTACAGCAATCTTCTTCCCATTTAACCACCCAACATTTCCTTTGTTTCTTTTGCTCCTTTCACAACTTTAAAATAGAGTTTAGGGCCTGGCTCACAAAAAGCATTTTGGTAGCTGGTTCCCATCAGAGTAATATTTAGCCTGTTGATATCAGCTGAGGAATCCGGCCTTTATTGCCACAAGTAGGGAAGATAATTAATTACATGCATTAGCATTTTCTAGAGTTTGAACTGGCTACTGTTCAGGACAGAAAGGTGGGGGGGGTTTTGGTTCTCCAACATACTAGGGCATTTCTGAACACTTTGAAACATGATTCCTTGTACTTCCAATAGCCAACAATTTGAAGCGTATGTGTGTAATTAATAGTGTCAGAAACAGAGAAAGACATATGGTTGATTTTTTCTTCCTATGGAAATCAAAGCTTTAATATTTCATTTCAGAAAGAAGATGCCAGACCAAAGGAATGCCCTCTGCTCATTGCCTTGATAGTCAGGAGACATGAATAATATTATTGATGTGCAAACACAAAGAGCTGGAGTCTTATAACTCTGTTTCTGTGTGATTAAAGACCTGCAGGAGGTACTTGGTGCCAACAGGCACAGGATGCTTATGATATAAGGGAGTAGAAATGACAACTAACCTTTCCTGGAGTCATAAATGAGCCTGCAACAACTTTTGGGCTCAATTTCTCTACAAGTGCCTCTTTCATCTTTCCATCCCACGTGGTTCCATCCTTTTGGATCCATTGCTTCAAATTACTCTGCCACAGTCAGAGTGTACATTTTAATCACTGAAATTTTTAGCCTCACATGAGAAACCTTACCTTTTCCTTCTACCAACAATCTTTCTGATTAAGAGGATGTTCTTCCTCTACTCCTGCCTTTCCTTTCCCTCAGATATCAGTGCTACGCAAGTGAGCAAGCTTAGGGCAGGTTTAGTCCTACCATCCCTCCCACTGCTCATAGAGTGTTCATGAACTTCAAAACAGTCTGGAAATTACAAACTTGGAAGCCTTGGATATTTGCATTTTGCTTACGTGGGTTTTTCCTTCACTCTTCAGCACAACCACTGAAGTAGCCCTGCTGGTATCTAGCAGAGCACTACGTGTGGATCACTCAGATGGCTCCTTAGCTGGTAGCAACAGCCTGCTGTAGCCTGGGAGCATCCCAGATACCACTCGGTCTTCAATCACAAATAAACACTAAAAGGTGCTGCCACAAGGCCAGAATGAAAGAAACCCCAAATGAATTATTTGGCTGCAATTTACAATATATAAATATACCTGTCCATTTTCTGAGCTTAAGGAAAGTAGACGAGCACTCGTGTTCTCTGAGAAAATAATCAATAAGTAATAATTTGATTAGATAGAGGTGCTATGATAAAGGCGAGGATAGGACACAAAACCAGTCTCTATTTTTCCTTTTGACACTGATTTTCATTTGTCCTTGCTCCTTTTGGTCTTCATAAATTGCACAAAATGGTGATAGTAATGCTCATTGGTAAAGTATTTCAAGGTTTAACGGTGCTGAGAATTGCCTTCATTTAATCAGGGGACAGGCCAGGATGTGTCAGCTATGACACAGAGCAGTAATTGTGCCACAGACACCTTTAAACTCCCCTGGCTTTAGTCTGCATTATGCTCCTAACCTCAGAAATGTAGTGCAATGACTCTGGAGTCATCCAATCTCTATTTCATATAATTCCATTGCTCAATGCATAAACAACTGTATCAAATCAGAAATACTGGTATAGTTGCCCTACTGGAGTCATTTAACCCTTCTCTTACACAAATATATTAAAATGACAGTAAAATTAAAAGTACCCTCGTTCCTATGCCCTTAACCATCTCTCTTTTTTTCCTCTTTTTATTTTTTTGCTGTAGTAAGGTTCACATCAAAAACCTTCCACTTATGAAGCCCAATCTGAAGTGCTCCATAGGTTATCTTGATAAAGCTGCTGGGTCACTGTTTTGGTCATTTCACTTGTTCCAGGAAGCGAAAGCCTCATAAATCTTTTGTGACATAATCACCATCTTGCAGCATGTGATGGCCATGAGTTGGACCCCACTTAATTGCCTTTTCACTTCACCATTGGTCATTGTAAAAGAAGATAATGGATTGATTTTAAAAAATAGAGTACAAATTCCCATATTAAAACTTTACATTCCGTTCCAGCTAGACTGCACAGGCAGCAACATTCCCTGAGATGAATAGCAGAAGACAGTGTAACAAATTAATACAAATGAAGTCATTCCTGAGTGACTCCATCTGCTTTGGAAATGAGGCTCGGACTTTCCAGAATGTGGCCATGATCCAGATAATTAGGCGTGACTCCAAATGAAGCCACACAGGTAACTTATAGCTTCATTAACTCTCCTCGGGAAGGCAGGCATCCAAAAACTAACCTTAATAGAGCAGCATATGATCCATTGACAATCTGTTTGATATTAAAAAATGAACTTTGTTTTTACTATGTTACATGAGTATTAGGCCAATAACATATGCAGAGCAAAATGTTAGGGATTAGATGTGTTCTTGTATCTTGCATTACATGCCAGTCACTATATCCAGAGAACTGGGATCATAATTTTTGTTTACAAAGTTTAATCAAAATACATTAATAATCTACAAAACCTAAGCAAAGCACATAAGGTGTCTGCAAGTGTCTTTCCTCTGTAATCAACAGGAGGATTATTAGGTAATAACAAATGTTATTCATCTTCATAATGGCTAAATGACAGCCTGCTTAAAAATAACAAATGACTACTCTTCATCGACTGTTACAGGGTGAATATGACCTTCACATACTTTAAGCAAACAAGTCCTCTTTTCAAAGACTTCCCTAGTTCTTTAATTGATAATGATGAGATGCTTTATCTTGGCTGAGAAATAAAAAGCTCTAGTTACACCATTTATTTTAGGCTTGAAGGCATTTTATATAGCCCTCTGTCAGGAAAGATGCTGAGATATAATACTGATTTTTTCATCAATAATAAATTAATGCATAATTAAAGTGGTTAGTGAGGTGCATAATGAACTCCTGTGAGATGTTTTCTCTTAATGTTTATCAGTGTTTTGTGTGATTTTTTTTCTGTTGACGTGATGTTGCTTTAATGCAACAGAACTGGAGAAAACTGGGCTGAAAGAAACCTCAGGTTCTCCCATACATTTGTCCGTATCAAGGCAAGAAGAGCAATGCCTCAGCCATCCCTGGCAGAAGTCTCTCTGCTTCTTAAAAACCTCCAGTGTTGACAATTCCTCCCCCAGGAAAATCATTTCCAATCCTTGCTGCTAGAAATATTTTCATAACATCTAACTTGAATTTGCCTTCTTGCCATTTAAGCCCAAGTGTCTTGCAGAGTAGGCCCTGGAGTTTCCAGACTGAATCTCTTCTGTAGATTTAGTATTACCTTCTAACCAAGTTTCTTTGAGGCTGAAAAGAGTAAAGCATGTGCAACAGCTTACATACATCAGTGCTCAGACTGATGAGGATGGAAGCCTAAACAAGTGCTGCCTTATACAGTAAAAACAATTATTCTTCCCAGCAGAATTTTCATACAAATACTTTTTTTGGCCTTTAAGTAGTTTTGTCGATTTAGGCTGCTGTAATCCCTGCAAATGATGGTTTACAGAAGTTCTGGCCTTTTACAAATAATGACAGCCAGAAAGGTATCTATGCTTTCTGCTAAAGTAATGCACAGTAGTTATAATTTCTAATAAGGTATATTAGAGTATTCTTTTGGGAACACCATCTATATATAAAGCAAAAAAACAGAGTAACTTCCATGCTTGCTTCTGCAATTTGAAAGAAGTCACTACGTTTGCCAAGTCACAGCCGTATTTGACTCATTTGCCATACAATTTACACCCACAGGATTTGAGATGAGGTGGAATTAAAGCTTTCTCCTACCTCTTATTTCTCTCACAGTACGATGGGTATTGCAAACAAAATGTCATTTACCAGATATACTCAAAGCAGAGAAAAAGTGATACTAACATTGGTGGAGATAATTTTACTGATCTTAGACAATCATTTGGAGTGAAGAGTGCTGTGCATTAGAAGGAACCTTTTAATTATCGTCTGTAAAAAGCAATCCAATATTGAAACAAGTGCAATATTGGATTTGCCTAGTCTCTTATTAATTATAGCAGAGTGAAATGCTCTGTGTTAAAATTTCTGTTGTTCATTTTAAGGGAAAACAGTGATCTGGATCATTCCAACTTGGTTGGGTTTGCTGTAGTATCTGGCTTTTCCTGCAAATCAGTGTGTAATTATTTGTCACTGACTTCTTTATTCAGGCACAAAATGCAGTCTTTTTCTTTCTTTCTTTTTTTTTTACCATGCTTATTGAATTATCTCCCATAAATCAGCTAATAATTGAATAAATGCTGTCACAAACAAAACTGAATTGTATCTTTTTCATTTTCCTGGGCTACAAGTATGCCAAAATGCCAATCTGTGTTAGAGAAATGCACAGACACACACATGCACACAGACACTACGCACACATGGTTAGAATGTTTCTTATAAATATATACATTATAAATTTATTCTGAACATCTTCCCTTTTGACAGATAGGACAAAAACTAACTGAAAACCATTCATTAGATGTTATTAGTAACTTTCTAATTATATGGTTCCAGCTAACTAGGCATAGCAAAGGCAAGCAGATGGTTTGATATCCTCAGACAACACATGGTCAAAAGCTAACCACTATTTGCTGCAAAAGGAATATACCAGTTGTGTCTTCAGCCTTAAAGAGATGATTTATTAGTTATCAGTATCACCTCCAATAATAACAGCACTTATCTGTTTGTGCCAAATTTGAGAAAATCATGAGACTGAGGAAGAGCAAGGTGAAAGGGAGTATTATCTGAAAAGCATTTTCTCTTCTAGGCTTTCTTCTTCCAAACTACTTGTATTTTCTGTGTTTCTTGCTTGTGTCATGATTTTGTGCCCATTTTTCTTCTATGTGAAATTACAGAATTATCAGTGTGTTTTTAATGTGAATGCTCTGCCTTTCTTGTTAGAATGGTGAATTACAGAGTGGCAGGTAATATTGAACAGGAGCCTGTTTTCTTAACCTTTCTCCAAGGTAGAATTTCAGTCATTTGTTAAATAAACTGGTAACAGCATAAACTTAATGCTAATCACCTCTCCACATATTATTTATTGGATGCAAGACTACAGGACAAAAGCTGCAGCAATGTTGGTAACTACAGGCTCGCAATCTGAGAACTAGCACACCAGGCTTCATTTACTGGTTTGTGCAGAGGGTACCATATCTTGAAGAGCTGTAACAGAGCCAAGGGCTTGTGCATTCCTGTGCTCAGTCAGGGTCTGGAGTGTGTTCCCCTGTATTTGCTTCTTCTAAGCCCAGCAAAAATGGGCTCTGTCTCAGGTGAGACATTATTCAGTGAAAGTTACTGGCAGAGTAACCTAATATAGTGTTGATTAGCAACAGGAAACTAGTATTAAGGTTAGAAAAGACAAATAACAGACTGCAACGCCATGGATGGCCAAAACGTGGAGAGTTCCTGCTCTGTGTATGTGGGCACGGGTGAGGAAGTTTCCCTGGGGCTCTTTCCAGCACGGTGCAGACAGGTGCGGGATGCCCGCATGGCCTTGCCGCAGCTGCAGGCTGAGCAGTGATGCATCCGATGCACCTGGGCAGGGAGATGAAGGGGCAAGACAGCTTCAGAAAGCCAGAGTCTCGTCTTCATCTGTCAGGTCCCCAGGGAGGAGATGCACAGCGCTGGGAGAGAAGTGAGCACCGCACATTGATACCAAAACACAGCAGGTGGGAGTCAGGAAAAACGAATGCTGTGACTGTCTCTCTGTGACTAGTTTACTCCAGGTTTTTTCTGTTTTGCACAGGGCTGGTGACAGTCACACCTGAGGTCTCAACAGACAAATTATTCTCCTCACCAATATTCCCCTCCTGTTTCCTGCCCCAGCATTTCTTTTCTGGTGCTCTGCAGCCAGCTAGGGAGGGACAGGACCAGTTCTCTCTCATAAAGGGCTGCATTTTTGGTAAAGGATGCACTGTGTGTTGTAATTTGAAATCAATTATGCACTAGGATGTGAGGAAATGGCACTACATAAATCATTCAGCTATCGATATTATGCTTGTTGCTTAATAGCATAATTTTAATAGAAAGTTATCTGCAGACATTTACCTTTAGTGTCTAGGTAATTGTTTAAAACAGGTTGTAAGAGGTCTTGAGCGTTTCCAAGTTCAGCTGAGTACTCTTCAGCATTTTTTGTAATGGTTATAAAGGTAGGCAGGGAAGTATTTGTTCCTTTATTTTAGGAGCTGGGATCCATCCAAGATTTCATATTAGAGAACTGTGTCTTTGATATTGTGAGGCAGAAGGGTTCAAGTGATGTCTGTGGGTAGATGGCAATTGTATTTGGACCTAATGAGAAAGAAATCATAGGTCCGTGTACAACCAAGTCTAAGTATTTGAGCAAAGTTTGATGAGTAGCTTCTATATGAAAAGCCATATGTATACTGTTATAATGCAAATACCATCATGAACTGCAGTTTTTAACAGAAGTACTTTAATGAGCATAGAAAACTAATGAAAAGATTCCCAGTCTCATTGAACCAAATCTTGTTGATTAAAGGTATTTTTGATTCAGTCCTTTGGGAGAATTTCTAAAATGAGCCCTACAGAAACATATCTGTATATTGCTTATCTTCAGTCAAAATCTAAAAAAGCCATAGATTTTATCCCCAGAGATACCTAGCATTTTAAAAAAGGAAGAATGCACAAATCCTCACCAATACCAGTGTACGTGATATAAATGGCAAGAGTCAGGAATTTGTATATTAGCAGCCTTCCTGGAGCTAATCAGCCCAAGAGAACTATATTACATAGAACCCATTTAAAGACAGATCTATTGAAAAATATTCTTTAAATGAGTGAAAAAGTATTACAATGAATTTCCAATGTACCTTCTTTACTACTGCACCCTTTGAAGCAGGTTTTTAAATGGGCTTCTATTATGCAGGCACAGTAAGGTGCAGGACTAAAAGTCTGATTTAAATGTCTGATTTGTCAACACAGTTCTTGTTTACATCTACAAATCAGATAGATACCTATTATTCTTATTTATGCCTACCATTTAAGGGAAATTCAGAAAATGAGGCCCATTTGCAAGTTTTCTCTACATTTACATGCCTTACAGTCTTTCCTATGTCTTTCCATAGACATAGGGGTAGTGCAAGGAGCTAGAATCTAATGATCTATAATAAAATCAGGCTTAGGAGGTGAAAGGAAAGGTAGAGATTATTGTTACATTAGCCCATGCTGACTAGCAGTACAAAATGTCCTGCAGATCTTTTGAAAGTTTCCAGACAGGTGGATTTGGGGACATTGCCTAAAGACTGGGGGGAAAAAAAAAAAAAAAAAAAAAAAAAAAAAAAGAGAGAGTCATTTGGTCTATGAATTGTCTAAGGAGGGGTTATGCACATTGCAGATAGTCTATGCTTTCAAGCTTTATGGTTCCTAGTAGTTTCCACCCAGCAGGCTAGGTCTGGAAGGAGTATTAGACAGACTCGGTGGACTAACCTGCTTAAGTCATTGCTAACTGAAGATCACTATCTTTTCTTGTTTCTGCTTTAACTTCACTGCATACCTCTGAAACCTCACATGCACTAAAATTGTCAGGGGTTTTGCTTTATCCAATTTAATACACTTCCATTTTCCCTTCCTCATGAGCCTGGATAGTGAAGAGTTACCTCAGATAACTTTAGATGCCACAGAAAAAAACACCAAATGCTGGACATTATATGGGCATATCAAAGAACGTTTCCTCCAGGGCAAAGATGAAACACTCCATTGTAACATCTGTATGACAAAACTTGCCCTTTTATTCCGGAGAAAAACCCACCATGGTATTGAAATAATAGTTACCATGTTTTTTTTACTTCGATCTCACAGCAGAACAGTAACTTTTTGAGTCCGTACTCAAAACCAAGTAGTACACCAAAGCAACATCTCCTCAATTCACTTTGTGGTTCACTTCCAAGGGAACAGCACCATCGATGTCCTTCTCCCCTCCTTCCTCCCACCACTGCAAATATTATTTTCTGATTTTTTAACCAGAATGTGGCAGTCCTTTATGATCTTCCTTCATCAACTCTGGGATCTCTGCCCAATGTGTGCACTGGAAATGCTGTATCAGTCCTGGCCATATCCAGCCTGTTCAGCTATGTGCACAGAAAAGTAACTATGGAAGAGCACTCAGAGCTTTCTCCGGGCTACTGCCAAGAACTGAGAGGATGAGTCTTTCTATGTGTATATCACACATCTAGGCCATCCCTCACCTTCCAAAATGGGGCTTGGGCAAATGCCTTCATCCGATTTTTTCCTCTTAAACAGCTTCGATTAACAGAGCTATGCATGGTTTAGAACTAGACCTGTTTAACCTGCCTTTAATTTTTATTTTTTTTTATTTTTTTTTTTTTGTCCCCAGAAGACCCTAATTAAGATGCTCTACCCAGATGCAGTTAGTGGAAGCTCTCCTCAGCTCAAGTAAGGCAATGACTTTTGATTCTTGGAGCCAAAGATCAGTTTTTGCTGACGGGTGTGTAGCCCTTTCTGTCCAGGGATGAGAAGACTCCTGGGAGGATAGGACAGGTGGCCAAAGAGGATGTAAGGAGGAAGGTTATGACTGTATAAATTTCCACGGAAGACAACAAGGCAGCAAGCAGAGGCAACATGCATGCAACAATTTGTTCACCCCTACTAATGCAAGCCTGTACAGAGCTCCACAGTGGACCCAAGAGGCAGTTAATATTGTTTTCTGGTATCTTTTACAAGTTACATTGTAAGGAGAAAAACTATGAGCAGTAGCTGGTCTATTAAATCAGGTTTTGCAGCCTGTCTAGTCAGTGGTCTTATCACAGGAGGTCAAGCCAAAACTTAACCAACCATTTGCATAAGAAAAAGCCGTCCCAGGGAACCCTGCATGAGATACTGGAACTGAGGCTGTGGTATTTCTCACCAAAAAAATAAGAAGTTGGGCACTCAGGTACTTTTAAAAATTACTTTCAAATACAGCATTCTGAAAGCCAGTAATAGGCTGGGGGGAAAGGCAAAGCTAACTAAATTAAATTGCAGCACTTTTTTCTTCTTAAAGTACTTGTTTAATATTAAATGAGCTATTTAAAAATAACTATGGACAACAAATGGATAAAAAAAGATAGATCAGGTGGACTGAAAATTAAAAGTGAAACTTAAATATTCATAGAGTTTTTCCTCTCAGTGCTAGATTTGATCAGAAACTTTTTACTGCAACATTTCCTGACAGAAAATGGTATTTCATCAGAACAAAACAATCTCTGTGGGAATAAGTCAATTATGACAAAATGGGGGGGGGGGTGGGGGGGGTGGTGTCGGGGGGGCCCAGTAAATGAATCCTATTACTAGCATCAAAACTTTCTATTCTGAAGTGTTTCTGAACATTACCAGCATGATGTTTCTTTTAATGATAATAATTTTATAGTGTGGTTTAAAAGTGAAGATTGGAATAAAACATTCAAACATTATAAAATCAGTCTTTCCAGCCTTTCCGAAAGAATTTTCAAAATTTTATTTTATTTCACTTCCTTTGTTTTCAAAATTGTATTTTTGAAAATTATTTATAACTTAGGTCAAAAATGTCTCATGTCATAATTCGTGAAGTTTAAAATTTCACAGGGCTTTACTTAATATCTGTTCATATCTTTTGCCCCATTATCTACTTTACAGGAGTTCACACTTGTCTCAGGAGATGACATAAAGGACACCAAGATGTTATGTATTTCTTTCTTATTTCATTAATTTCATGAGATTCATGTCTCAGATGGAAACTTATTCATTTAAGAGATTTCCTCTCCTCTTTTTCTCACTGATTCCCCATTCCTGTACCATGTCCACCCCACCTGCCCCTTATAATCTAAAACAGAGGACAAAAATAATTTGGGGGTTTAACCAGAACACAAGTTTTTTGGGTTTGGTTTGTTTATTTGCTTTAATCTATTTCTTTGAAGTTGTGTTTTTAAATGCAGATCATTTTGATGACTATTCTTGCAATGTAACCATAAAAAAGGTGTCAATGCAAGCTGCCAGTCCCTGCAGGAGAGGCAGAGACCAGTGGTGGTGGGTAGGCAGGAGCAAAATCAGTGAGGAAGAAGGGAAACAGACAACTCTTCTGCTACCCTCAGTGCTACAGAAAACATGTTGTAGACTTCTGCAAAGGTTTAGACCCATCCACAAGGATGAGCCATGGAAGGACCTGGTCTTCACGTATTTTGACCAACTTTTTAAAAACGATAATCCCATTCAGTACAGACAGGCATTAACAGAATCATTTCATCTGCTGTAGTGATTCATCTTTGCACTGAACGTAACAGCGGAGTTGCTTAAACTTCAAATGCTCCTGACTTTAGTCTAAGCTTTCAGTCATTTCCAAGACATCTATATACACTGTTTACACATAAAATATACCCCTATACTACACATGACATCAATATCATGGTTAAAAATAGTCAAGCCGTCTCACTTCACAGATGATTGAATAGACACCTAAATGGGTTGGGATTTGGTATAAGGACTCTCATCTCAGAGGTCAAGGGTTCAAATGTATTCCAAATCAATACTAACTGAGAGTTATTACTTTTGGGTGGCCTATGTAAAATGGATGGTGGTTCTAGCCTAATTTCTAGTTGACAGATGTCTGTGCCATCAAAAAAATCCCATCATTACATTTGGCATTCTTCACATAAGCCTCAGTGTAGAAGCCAAAGATAGACTGGGCAGAGAGGTGGAATTAATCTCTTATGAAAAGACTATAGTCCGTCCTTCCAAAATAGAGATAAAACAGATTATTCAGGAAGTTTAAGGAATGTTAAGTGTTAGCGCTCGCAGTTTGCTCCCTCCTGTGAATAAAGGGAGGGCAGAATTTTCATATGTATTTGATCCAGCATTTTTTCGCAAGCCCCAAATTCAGGGGTTTTTTTGGGGGGAAGGTATAAGAGGCTTATTTGTACTACCAAGTTAAGACTGCGTCAGCATCTCCCTTATAAACCTCACCAAGCCATAAAAATTTAATCTGGGCTAAAAGTTGGCAGACACATTCTCAGCCCTGAAGTATGTTTTAAACCACATTAAAAAATATGTGTTAGGCTACTTATAAGTTAAAATACTCAAGGCTAAATAACAATAATAAAAAACTCCTTTCATCCAAGTGTGGTATGCAAAGAGGAAATCGACTGTCAAATATTATATAGTTTAAAAAACATTCCTGTGTCTGTGCACCAAATGAGGAAGCTTTGACAAGTCTTTCTGATTAAGTCTGAGGATACTTGAGAGGTTCTTCTTGCTTGAACTGTTGGCAATATGCTATCAGCAGGTCCTGGAGACAGACCACAGAGAGCTTTAAAAAATGTGAGTGATAACATTTTGAAATCACTGCAGAACTTTACTGCCACGAAGGAAAAATATGTAGATTTGGCTTACTCCCAATGGGAAGATGAGCTGCATAGTTTTGTGCAGCTTGAAGGCGTTAAATTTGCCTAGTGGGAAGACCAGTTAAAAGAGAATTACAGCAGTTTAAGCATGAAAAATAAGAGTATGCTGCACATCAGCACTCTTAGTTCTCAAGCAGATATTGTGAACCTTAATTCTTGCTGTATTTCTCAACTGAAAAAGATAACATGATTTTAAGAGAAAAAAAAAAAAACAAACAAAAAGTCTTATTCTTTGTGCTTAATAAAAACACGATATTTTTCCACATTCAGGTGCCCCCTCCATCCTTCATGATATCACAAATCTGAAAAAGGGGTAGATCTTGGCACCAAAAAGTTTATCAGATAAATGTTTTTAAATGGGATGTAAAGGGCTGGATCCTAAGTCCACCAGGGTTAACTGTAAGCTCCAGACCCTGTGATGCTTCTCATTTGCTGCAGTACTTTGCTGCTGTGCCTTGATGCCAGAAGAATGGGGCCTGACATGAACCGTGCTGGGAAGGAAACCCAGGTGTGCAGAGAGCTGCTGTCTTCTCTAAACTGGTCCCAGCACAGGCACCTAGGAATGCAGGAACCCAGAGATGGATGTGGACAGCATCTTGCCTGTAATTTGAGTTTTGCCCAGATCAAATGGACATCAGGCATAAAACAGTTTTGAGCTATGTCACCCAGGAAAAAAAAAAATATCTCACCGAAACCATGAAATAGTTCAAAAACTCCTTAATTGTCCCCATCAAAGATGCTTTTTTGTGTGTGTTTAAAGAGAAAAAAAGCCTATACAAGGCACTTCAGGGAGTAATGGTACATTTATAGGAAATGTACTGGATTAGCTAGTGTATTTTTTCTATCTCTAAATTTCATGGATCTAAACTGGAGTTAAAAATAACAATCCGGGTATACAGGGTGTTGATAGGAGAGTTAGTACAGAAATACCAATATTCCACTCACAGTTTCCAGAGATCGTATGGTCTTAAATTTAACAACTGATATCCCAAAATAAAAGACTTAAGTGAATTTCTGTAGTGGATCAAGTATGCCTTAGACGAGCTACCTAAACAGTCACAAAAAGAAGGGTGCTTCACCCTGATTTAGCTCCCAGCTCCAGCATTCCTTGAAGAGGCCTCTGTCCTGGGGGCTGTGCAGCACCAGCACATGGCGGGGTTGGTGTCGGGCCACGGGAGCGGGGCTCTGGCCGGTCGCCTGAGGAAGAGCTGGTGTGGAAGCAAATACCAATGTCTCAGCTCTTTAAGCAAATAAAGGGTTTGCAGAGGTGAACAGCTCTTTTGTATCACACAGTTAAGCCGTATGTATGCATTTACGTGTGTATTTATATCACATACGTGTATAACATACATGTACACTGCATATATATATATTATATGGAGGGGGAAACATTTGGAAATCTGTGTGCTGGGTGCCGGTGCCCAAGTGCTGACAGGAGTGGGGGGGCTGCGGCAGCAGCCCCCATGAGGTGGTGGTGGGGCTGCCCGGTGCCGGGCACAGCCGGTTCCAGCCGGTTCCAGGCGGCTCCACCGGCCCCAGCGCAGGGCACAGCTGAGCCCCGCAGCCACGGGCGGGCGCCTCGGGGAAAGCCGGGCTGAGAAAGGGCAAAACGGTGCCCGGCAGCCAGGGCTGAGGGCAACGGGGTGAGAAACAGCCCGGCCAGCCCCGAGGGGGGAGCGGGAGGGGGGCAGGTGCCCCCACAGCAGACCCTGGCGGGGCAGGCGGCCGTGCCTGAGGGAAGCTGCAGCCCGCGCTGGGCCGGCGGCACCGCCTGAGGTGGCAGCGGCCAGAGGAGTGGGCACGGCCGCAGCCCCCGTGCCCGTCCCCTGCGCTACTGTGGGGTGTGGGAGGTGGGGGTGAAGGAGTGAAGTTCAGCCTGGGAAAAGGGGGAGGGTGCTTTGGATTTTGTCTTTGTTCCTCAACCCAACATTATTTTTATTGGCAACAAATGAAATTTTCTCAAAAATTTTTGAGTTTGTTTTGCCCATGACGATGGTAATTGGGAAGGCAACACCCTGTCTTTAGCTCAGCCTACAAGCTTTTCCACCTTATTTTCTCCCCTGGTCCTGCTGGGGGGGGGAGGGTAAGAGAGCAGCTGGGTGGGAGTCTGGCAGCCAGCCAGGGTCAACCCACCACAATCTCACAGCAGCAAATGAATTGCCAGGGCCCCAGTGTGTACCATGTTGACTGTAGTATTTACCACAGAAGAAAAAGCTGCTTATTGTCTCAAATTACCTATGAGAATTTGATTATGGTACAACATTCAGCATTTATGAGCCGAAGAGGCATCAGCTGCAAAACATCAACATCTCCCTGAAAAGGGAACTCTTCTGAAACCTGCCAGATAACATGGGAGAGAACTGGAAGGCTCTTGCCTGAAACTAACAGAGACACTGCTCTGAGGAGGCAGTTTTCGCAACACAGAGTGAGACACATCCAGTCAAGACTTGCTCTTGCTTCTGTGTGAGTGTCCACAAGAAGACAGCTACAAAAAAGCGGTGCTTCTTGCCTGGTGGCTGCAGAGTCCAGTGCACATCCGTCAAGCAAGAAGAGTATGCTTCTCTGAAAAGGTGGGAACTCTACCAAGAAGTACTTGTTAGGTTTGTTACTTTAATTTTAGAAAATACAAGGATTTACCAGCATTCAGTGTTCTGGCTTTGCAGTGTCCTGATGCTCACACAGCACTAGCAGGATGTCATTCTCTTGTCTCCAGTTGTTCTTCTCTGTTGAGAAGGTGCAAGGAGGTTCCATGTGACAGATTCCTGCTCTCTTAAGACATTAGGAATAAAAGCAGCATTACAGTGTAATTGAGTCTCGGTCCTCTCTGCTACAGGGAATGCATAGCTCTTTGAATTTATCTCCACCCAAGGAAAACATCAAACATCCTCCCCCCCACTCCCCCCTCCCCCAAAAAAACCCCCACACACACACAAAAAAAAAACCCAACAAAAAAAAAAAAACCACACCCCACACCTAGGTCTGGTATGCTGCCTAGTCTAACTGAAGCGTGATTCATTGGGAAAGATGCTCCTGCAAAAGTGAAAAAAACATCTCTTACCCACCAACCCTCAGTAACACGATTGCCTAATGAAGTTGTTGTTTGTTTTTTTTTTAATAGAGGGTTGAGGTAGCAAGGCATTTAACTGTGTCCAGTCAGTGTTAACTGGTCTCCAGTTACATTTGTTCAATTGAAGTTCTAAAGAGAAAAAACACACCCCAAGATGTGGATTGCTCACCAGTCCAGCTCCATCTTACTTCTCTACACCTCCAGGAGAAACCTTATGGCATTACGCTAAATATCACCTCCTGCAGCTAATGAAAGGAGGAGAATGAGGCACAGGCAATTCCAGACAACAGCTCCTATCCTACTCTCCTTCCCCATTAGCTATAAGAAGTGTGAAGAGACAGTTCCTCCTGCAGGTGTTTCAGCTAAGCAGGATGAATCCAGTAAGCCTAATAATGAGTAACTTAAATAGTAAAGGATGGAGCCAATCATCCTGAAGCAGTTTGAGCACTAAGTGGGTTCTGAGAGGTTCATGGTTCCAGAAGTAAAAGGCAATCAAAATATATGTTATGCTGAGTGGACGAAGAGGAAGAAGCAAAAACAAGAATCCTGATATTGCCTGGAACTGTGAAAAACAAGAAGAAAGTGAGATGGCTTTTGACTGTATCTGCAAACAGCATGCACAGGTGCATTAAGAAGGGAGACAATCAGAAGGTAACTGGTTTTGACAGTGGCTAGTCTGTAGGCATAACATTTTGTTCTGCTGAAAACAAGAATGCCTAGGCTGTTAAGAACAGATGCCAGAGTCTCTGGGGAATTACATATATGCAAAGTGACAGTTAAGGCAAAACAACCCCCTGACTGATGTGAGCTGGGGGCCCCAGGGCCACTGCTACTTTGCAAAAAGAAACTGTTACCTACCCGTGTCAGTAAATGCTGGCTGTGAATTGCCATGGTATCACCAGAGGTAGTGGTTATGTGCAGTTGCCTGAAATTGTCAGCACAGGCAGGAGTGTCACCTTCTCAGAATGGAGAGGCTGGGGCCGCCTGAGGTCAGCCAGCTCCCGCTGAGGGGTCCTCAGCCAAGTGGTGAGCCTGGCAGGCTGAGGCAGAGGGGATTTCCAGCACGGAGATGTCAGAGTCATGTTGCCTCCCTAGGCAAGCAACATGGAGGTTGGAGGGAAGTCTGCGAGCTTGAGCAACAGCACAGCACACTATCTGAGCCCCTGGTGTAGGTGTTAGTTTGGCTGCAATTGTGTAAAGCTGGGTTTTAAAAGTATTATAGCTGGACATTTTAACGGTAAGCCCTTTTGTTGTAAGGGAAGAAAAGCTGGGGAGTGTGCTTAGCTCCCAAGACAGAGCTTGTGCAAAGTACTGCAGACCTGATGAAGTTATGTAGAGCTGTTTGGTTCTGGCCACAAACCCCGGAGGTAGTTCTCTTGGAAATCATAATCCCTGAACGCCTAATAAACATCACACCCTGCTAACAGGCACCAGACCAGAGTGCCCCCTCCACTTCTGCAAAGCAGGGAGCAAGCATGCTAGACAGCACTCAGATGTTGGGGCCCTGATGAGTTCAAGGATGCAGAGTAGAAGGGAAGAACAGCATATAAACACATACATAATGAGATTCTGGACTGCTGTTTGGGGACTAAAATGAAGAGTGAAAATATACCTGACCATTAGATTTTAAAGATAATGAAAATGAATCGGGAGGCAAAGGTAGGTTACCTCAACTGAGAAGATACAAAGGCATTTGCAGATGGCACAGGCCAAGGAACAGGACTTCAGTAAAGGAGGTGCTATGTAACAAGGCATATCATTTTAGACACTGTCTCACCTTTTTTCTTCAAACTTGTCCTTAAGTCACTTGATGGTACAGAAAAAAGCTGAGAAATCTGTCCTGGGTTCTCAAAGGTAACTACCAGCTGCTTTGCCTGTTTGTTTCAGTTTTGTTTTGTTTTATTTAACATAACTCACCAGCTTTTTTTTTTTACAAATAAAGTAGCAATCCTGAAGTTCGTGATGAAAAGGTCAAGATTAAGACCGCCATATCTGTGAAGTGAGTTGATAATGGGAAAGAGATGTGACAAAGTTGCAAATTCAGTGAAACAGATTGAGAATATGACATTTTCAGTGAGTAGAAAATCAACTTAACATTGTGAGATTCAGACAAGAAGGGAATAATTGAAAGTTTTGCCATTTAGATTGAAAAGTAAGGGTCTGAGCCACCAGCAACACTGGCAGCATAGTGGTCTGTTAGAAACCTCTCTTCTTCAGTATATCCAGGTAACTGCAATTACTACAGCTGCATTCTTTTCAGTGCAAAGTACTGGTCAGATGTTGTTCTCAGCCAAATTGGTACAGACCTGAATTAACTATAGGGGATGCAAGTGCTGATCTGGGGTTAGCTGCAACACAGCTCAGAGCAGCGTTACGCTTGGTTGTATTTCACCTGTTGGCAGGAATGGCAGGAGAATCTGCAACGGGTAGCCTTCTGGCTGTGCAAGGTCCCAAATATGGATGCTGAGATCATCAGTTCTAGTTTGCTTTCTGCTTAGTAGTGGCTTTAGATAGAGGAATAAGGTTCTAATGTCATTAGCACTGCTGGAGGGGAGAATGCTCTGATTCTGGTGTTGTGGGAGATACTACACAGGTTTCCTCTCCCTCCTATCCTTGTCAAGACTACATTCAACCTCACAATATCTCACTTCTGGAATATGATTGTGTCCAGCAGTGGTTTATATGATGCAGCCATTAACTGGTGGGTTTTTTTATAGCTTTCTTTCTGTCACTGGAAAGTGAGAAAACCTGTATTAGGCTTTTTATTTTGTCTCTATTTGGCTATGTCTTTATATTGCATGGGTTAAAGAAATCTGCCTCTTTAGGAAGAACCTGGGGTGCAGCTTGGTGTGCTTACATGACCTGCTAGACACAGTTTAGAAGTTGCAGGGATTTATTGCTTGGTTTATGATCCAAAGGCTGCTGAAGTCAATATAAAGAGCCCCACTGTCTCTGAATCAGGCCCTGATGTTGCCCTATATGCTCATTCAACAACAGAGCCCTTCAGGATAACTGGACATGAGAATCTAGAAGGGAAGGCTCTTTGTAGAGGACTCAATACAAATTGGAATAAACTAATCCAAGTCAGAGATAAACATTTGGGTAATAAAGTGTTGTCTGAGGAAAACAGGTGGAAAGGATGTAATTTATACAACACAGCCTCTGCTGGACTTTAGATAGATGAATCCTAAAACCCCTATGTGTCATAGTGACCAGCTCAGTGAAAACATCTGCTGAGTGAAGAGTCAAAAACCTTAGCCAAAAAAGTAAGTGCATGAGATAAAAAAGGAAAGGAGAGGGGGTAATAATAATAATAATGATAAAAAAAAGCTACATAAACCCACAACTGAATGCATTAAGAAATGTCGGGAGAATAACCCTGAAAATACTTTACTGATGCTGTAGATATTGGTAGCGTGCCTTCACCCTCAGTATTGTCTCTGGTTCTGGTGGTCTCCACCTCAGAAATGATCTGACCAAGTAAGTCAATTCCAATGTTGCTATAATAGTGACATGTTTTATTACACCTATTAAAGTTTATTTATATCAGAGTCTCCAGAAGCCTCAGTTATGCTCTGCTGATGAGGTTTTACACCAGTCAACAGCATGGTTCTGGCAACAGAAATAGATGGAAATGGGAAATTCTCCCTGATTTTTACAATGTCTGCCCCATGCACTCAGCTTTAAATCTCATCTTCACTCATAATATTGTTTGAACAACTGTTTGAGCTCCAGGGAATGACTAAGAGCATTTTTATTTTCTCCTCTCTTTGTGCTACATTTTTAAAAAGTTTTATTTCCTCCAAGCTATCAGCCCAATTCCAAATGTCTCACAAGCTGGAATATTTCAGGTAGTTCTCACCTATTCAGAAATCTACATTAGTGTATTGCATTTAGACAGGGGCTCACAGATAGTCCACACTATCTGACCACATCCTCTGTCCTTCTAGAAGGTGCACACCTGGATGCCAGAGCTGAGGACACAGCCACTTGAGACTTTTACTAAAATACACATGGGACCCTGTCAATTTTTTTCCACGCTAGAATTAATGAGCTGAGGCTTCATAGCGTGAATTCTCTGAAGTTAAGATTTCTTCTGATTCTGTATGTGGAAAACCGATGGGTCTCTAAGGTTTTCTAAGGTAAAAACAAAAGAGTTTTAGTCAGATAAGGAATGAGGTTTTTAAGCAAATTTCTCGGTTGTCACCCTTACTCTGCTCTGTTTCATACTTGTGTTGAAAACGTGCTAACTTCTGGAAGATACACTCTGGGTACACACTGAAAATCTCCAAACACTAACATGCATCCAGTTCACAGGATCAAACTAGACCTAGTTCAAAGCAAACCCTTCCAAAATGTGTACTATTCATGTCATATCCTCTGTATCAGCTGTTTCACTCTACAGATCCCCTCCTATTGTGCAGCACCATTTGCTAATGTAGACCTAGCCTAAGAGGATATTAATGCAAAGCTATTCCAGGTCACATTAAACTGTCTCAGACAAGTGGTATGTATTTGGCAATTGAAGGGCATAATAATGCGGCATGATAAATGCTCTAGAGTTATGTAAATTCTGGCATTTAATTTTCTGCTACTTTATTTCAAAACAATCCAGATGTAGACAGTATCAACATAGTTGTAGCGATGTTTGTGAATACTACTAATAATATGAAAACTGTTAAAGAATCTTCTCCACCCTAGGTATCCTGTAGCAGAGTCTCAGGCTTTCAGTCCAATAAGGTAATTTGAGTCATACAGCAGTAGAAACAGCTCGCACTGGATGCCTCTGCATATGGGCTCTGAACAAAGAAATTCCTGGGCAATTACACTTTTACAATCTGAGTTTCCCAACCTTCACATGACAGTTCAGACCATAATAATATGAGAGTCTGGGGTCTTCTTGCTCTTCATCAGGTCTCTTTGTTGTCTCTGGGTGGCCCATTTTTTTCCTCTTACCTCTGAGATTGCAGCTTCTGCTGATGACCGTAGCAGCCTTCCCTATCTTCCTGCTTGATCCAGCTCCTGAGGCCCTCTTTCAAAGAATTAGGTAAAAGTTTGACATGTCTGGGTGGAAGTTCACAGTTTGCAGGCCAAGGCTTCAGCAAATTTGGCTATTAATGCTAATCAGTTAACTCCAGACAGTTTCAGTCCAATAGTCCTCAACAAAACTGCCTCTTGAAACACAGTACTCTGATTTAGATTCTTCTGGGTCATGTTTTTGTATAATCTTTAAAGGAGTTCCCCCCCAAAAAACATTATCATGAAGCATCTTTCAGAGGGATTTATCCTAGCCTCAGAAGTGCACATTGAGACATCTCTGTGGCACCCCATGTGAGCTCATGGTCTCCACGACAGCAGAGATGTCCCCCACCTACCGCTTACTGCAGGAATAGACAGGGCTTCACTCCTCAGAAACAGGCAGCTAAATCTCAACAACTCAGAATCAACTGTAACATCTGCTGGTGTCTCAGCTCGATTCTTCCAACTTTCAGTCTTCTCAGTATCCAAATTCATGGTGGAGTTTCCACAGAAGGAAGTATGGTGTTCTTCTGCAGGTCCCTGGGGAACACCCTGCCAGTGAAGTGACTGTCTTTCATGCACCCATACTATCTACTGAACCACATTCAGACCCCACAGACCTTGGTGTTCACTAAACTCTGTACTAGGAATGGAAGTTCTTTGTTCTTTGTTTTGCACTAGCCTGGTAAGGGTAACTGATCAAAGTAGAGAAGCCTTCCTTTCAGTTGGTAGGCTTTTGAGTCTTTGATGTTTGGGATGAAATATATTAAAACTGTCATAGACAGGAAAGCTGGCGAGCGACAATAAAAGGCTCATGCTGTGGAAGTGATTCATAACAAGCAGAAGAGAGGGGGGGGAAACACAGTAAAACCATGGAGATGGGCACTGCATCTTAAGTCACATTTGTTCATCGATGGGCAACTGTTAGATCCATAGGACCTTCAAAACTGGAAGCTACATTTATAGCTGACTTCCTTTCTCCTAGTCCTGTGATCTTCAGGATGCTAGGTATAAATGTGATGTAGAGGACAGCGATGTCTCTGCTCCTAAGTCTTGTTGGGCAGTTGAAAGAACATGCAGAAAGTCAGTTTCTCAGCTTCTTTACCCAGAACTTGGAGTAGAAAATTTAGGAATGGAGAAATTCTTTGCTTATTCAGAGATAAGAGAACTCAATAGAGAAAGTGTCTCCTCTATATCAATCTCCTTCTGAGTTTCCACTGACGATATTGTGGCAGCCATCATAGCTACAAACAAAAGCCGAATTGGCTGGGGAATCAAACTAAACTGAGAGCGAGAGAAAGACATTTGTTATCCAATATTCCTGGCAGGGCGACTGTTTCCCATCAAAAGACTGAACACTGTTCAGTGTAAGATGACCAAGGACAACTCTTCAGTCAAGGATGATTTAAATTGTCCTCTTAGTGAGACACATTGCACACTGCAGAGAATAAGAGCAGACTTTAGTGAATTCTTATAATGCTCCTCCTGCCTATCCTTGCGACAAAACAGAAATCATCAGTGATGGGTTAATTGCAGCAAACCTCAAAGCAAAACTAGATAATATTTCCCAAGGGAGAAGGGTGCCACCAAACCATGAATAATGTTTACTGCATGGGGATTGGGAATCAATAAATTGTCCTTGCCTTTTGCATGTTCACACCACCACATAAAAAAAAGGTAACGGACTACAGGTAAAGTTACTCTGGGAGTGAGATTCACTGATCATTAAGGAAGGTATAATAATACCCAATTTTTCTTTTGCATGTCTCTTTCTCCTTATGGTTTCCTTGGTCTTGCAAGTCCATTTTTTATTTGCAAACGGGGAAATATTTCCTGGTAAGGGCACCTGGGAAACATTGAGTGGTGCCTGTTAGATTTAAGGAGGAAGGGGAAAAAAAAAAACCTACCACCAACCAACCCCAATACCAAATAAAACTATTTTGATAAGCTTTTGAAAACTGTTTTTTTCTTAGCTGAGCAAAAGGGAAAAGGATATTTTGCAATGCTTGTTGAGGATCAGCTCCTACAAATTGGCATCTACCTGCAAATTGATCTCTACAAAAGAACACTACAGTCCACTACTTAATCTTTTAAAGGAAACTGATATAAGACTTCCTAGAAGCTCTAAATTGCAAAAATTTCTGCAAGTGCAGAAGGAAAATGGGTGATGTATATACCAGGGTGATTTATTTTTTTTTGTCATGAGGAAGGGAAAGAAACTTTTCCAATTCCAAAGTCAAAGAAGCTTCTCATGAGTGTGTGTCTGTCTAGTAGATCAGGTGAAGAGGAAATTCCATGTTGCAGGTATGAAATAAGTTGTATGTTTCAGTTAAGTTATTATGGAAGGCAAGATCATAGATGGTACAAGCCACTTGGCCTAGCTGGCTGCTTAGTAAGACAGGCAGGAAAGCAGGATACCAGGCAGGGAAGAAGGAAGGCAGGCAGGCAGGAATGAAGACAGGCAGGCAGGAAGGCAGGCAAGCAGGACAGAATGTACAGAAAGGAGAGGAAGCTGAGAGGGAGGTGGTGATCTCGCCTCCCTTGTATCCGGTGAGAGGTTGCATGGGAATGGTTCAAAGCTGCACCCAACGAGGTTTAGACTGGATATTAGTAAGCACTTCTTTACAGAGGATGGTCAAACACTGGAACCGGCTTCTTAGAGACGTGGTTGAAACCCCAAACCTGTCAGCGTTTAGGAGGCATTTGGACAATGCCCTTAATAACATGCTTTACTTTTAGTCAGCCCTGAATTGGTCAGGCAGTTGGACTAGATAATCATTGTAGGTCCCTTCCAACTGAAATAGTCTATTCTAAAGGAAGGAAGGGGGAAAAGGAAAAAAGGAAGGAAGGAAGGCAGAAACTCGAAATCTTACATTCACTTTGCTAAATCAAGTCAATTATTTAAATTTTCTTAACGTTCATGTATAATGTTTACCTGCCTAGCTGGATTTCGTTTGTGTGTTTTGGTATCCTTAATAAACTTTATTATTGCAACAAAACCAACTGCCAATGTCATGGACTCCTGATGGCCATGAATTGACATCTCAGTTCAATGAAGTGTTCTTGGTCAGGAAGTCAGTTAAACCTATAGTTAGGTTCTGTTAAGTCCTGAGTAACTTGAGGCATGAAATAACATGAGTGAACAAGCACCCTTATTCCTACAAAGCATTTCTCATGCATTTGAACTGAAACATGGTTTTGGTGTCTGTATCAGATCTGTTTGCAACTGCAGGAGTGTAAATGTATGAAGGACATTTTTATCTAGTGCACTCAGTCTGACACCTTTTGTCAAAACAGAACTCAAACACTCATGTCAGCCAGAACAGGTGTTTAGCTGTTAATGGAGCTGAAGTGAAAGACTGAACATTTTTTGTAGGATGAAAGATGAGCTTGAGGAAAGCCTAAAGAATACATTTAAGGGCATAAATATTCCAGGCCCATGTAAGTCTTTCAGTGTTGCCTAATTCAATACAAAGGCAAAGCCAAGATTCTGGCAGCCTCCACCCCCATGTCTTCCTCTCTGCTTATCTCCAGTAGGGCTAAATGTAGGCAAATAGAGAAGGGCAATAAGCTGAAGAGAGTAGGCACATCCATTACTAGGCAGTATGCTGTCATGTCATGGCTGAAGCTCAGGCAAAAATCTGTGGTACAATTTGCTGAATTTCCTTTTTTGCTTCTGAGGACTGCCTGTCCATAGTCTCCCTCCTTTCCCTTCCCCATCAGTAACGCCTGTTCTGCAGGCTGGCAGGCAAATGTGGTGCCAGGAAAGAAACACTGAAGTCCCTGGCAGTTGTCTAGCACCCAGCCCTTTCTTTAGAAATAGCTTTATTTTCTACAAGTTTCAGTTAAATGGTCTGGCAGAAAACAAGTGAAAACAGAATAATTTATTCTGAGTTGACAAAAAGCAAAGTATTTCTCGGATTAATTTAAAATAAAAATTGGTGGTCTACTTATGTCATATAACGGCCTCAGTGTTCTGAATAAATGATAACATATCAGCTACTGCATTCATTTTACAGTCTGAAGTCCTTAATATTCAGTCCTTATGGTTCTCTGACTCACCCTTCTCTGATTCTTAATACCTCCTCCTGAGTCCTAGTACCAGGAATTGTCTGTAGTAATTCTGTTTCAGTTACAGCTAATTGTCCATATTCTGAGTTTTTTAGATACTTCATATAAAATTATTGACAAAGCGGTACCTTAAGTCTGTGTTTGTGTACCTTTCCTTTTAAAAAACAAACAAACAAACAAACAAAAAAATCAGAAAGACTTGCAAATTCATAAATTATACGAGTTTGTCTGTGATTGCTAAGGCAAATAAAAGAAAAAACAGCATAATGTATATCACCAGTCTGTGAAGGATGCTGCTGAATTTGTCAAAATGGGATAAAACCCTGGGGTGCTATCTGAATTGTCACCTAAACTTGGGTGATCAGCTGGTGCCAGTGATCAGGGAACAAAACACCCCCGGCCACACACACCCCCACACACACACTTCAAATTTTGAGGAAGAGCTGATCCTCTCTCCCAAGCATGTCTGTGGTTCCTTTGATCCAGATGAGGTATTCATCAGCTCCTGAATGGGTTAACAAAATTCCCTGTACCTGAAACAGTGTACCCGCTCCAGCAGCCACAAAACCCATCTTCCTGCTGCCTCCAGAGCCTGATGACTGTCTAGAAATATCTCTTTGCAAAGTGAAGTTTTTCTGTTATAATGAATGGTAAAGGTTGTATGACATCAACTGGAACCTTCATTATTGCAGGTTAATTTACAGGAACTGTATTGAAAGAGCCCCAGTTATCTAAGCAGCAGTCCAAAACCCTAAAACCAATAGTGGTTTTGGTTATTTGTATGTATAAATAGACACACGCACACAAAGTATGGCTTACTCTAGTCTAAAGGCTAGAGTAAGAATACATGGATCTGCGAAGAGGTTTGGCTCTTCCAAACATGGAGTTATCAGCGTACCATAGTGTCCAGTTCTGTCTCCCTTTCTCCTGTTAAAAAGTGCCTTAAGACATGAATGAGCTCACATCCCTTGTTACTTAAGGAAAACTGTTGCATCCACATAGCCATGGCTTGGAAATAGCATCAATGGGAAAAACTGTTTTCAAGAGACTTCAGAACAAGATATGTGATCAGGCTATGATCAGACAGCATAAAACGATACCAACACCTTGCTAAATACTTCTGACCTGCAGCAGACATTCAATCCCCGGTTATATTAGCCAGGCGTGTGCCTTGCTTTCTGTGGGAGACTGTTGCGTTTGTAGCAGGGAAGGCAGGGAGCAAAACATGCACAGTGCCTCAGCCATCACAGGTCACACTCCTGCATTATTAGCAGAAATCAAAGGGGAAAGCAAATTTGTATTAGCATGCCAGAGTGTGACATGGGGCGGCTGAGATATGGGCACATTTTTGCTGCCCTCTGCAGTCTTCTGTCCTAGGCAGCTGCCTGCACTGTCTCTTTAGTAGCAATAGCTCTGACAATAAGTGCAGAAAAAAAGACTTGAAACTAAAAATTCTGAACTATAAGTCTAGCTTGTTTGTTTGTTTGTTTTTGTGGCGGTGTTGTTGGGTTGGGTTTTTTGGGTTTTTTTGTGAAGGAGGCAAGATTAGGGACTGTATCCTCTGTTGAAAGAATTTATAAATAGTATTACTCCTTAGAAATACATATGACATAGAATGAAAGGAATTACACTTCACAGTGCAGTGTTTTGTATACATATGCCTATTCTCTCTGCTGCCTTTTATACTGGTTGTTTTCTACACCATGGCTATTACTGATAGCATATAGCCTTGCCATTTTGGTAGTACGTCCAAAGCAACTCTATTTCTGTATGTATGATATGGAACCTCTCTAGGTATGTATAGGAAGGCTAACCAATCTGGGCAACTGCAGAGCTGTTGCACAGTTGAAGATCAATATTGCACCACTGGAGCAACACAGCTCTCCCTCAGCTCCCCCACCGTGCTCCTGTTTTTGGAGCAACACACACCAACAGGGACATATGAATATAGATACTGTGAAAGCAAAAATGAAGGGGCTGTGAGACCTGTGCTGTCTGAACAAACGTGAGAGCCCCCAAGTTTCAAATGAAATGGAGTGACACAGTCTTGTAAAAAACTACCGTCAGAGAGAGGGAGAAATATATTAGGATGCTTGTAGGTCATTCTTAATTAAAAAAGCATCTGATTAACATAAATTGTCACTGAAGGAAATGGGTCCCTCATTGCAGGAGACAAACTGGCTGCGTTAGCTTAAATTTTCTGGAGTACATGTACCATGTGATGGAACCAGTGAGGAAGTTGAAAGCAAATTATAAATTTGCATGTAGGTAACTATTTCAGAAAACTGTTAGGCTGATGTTGAATTTCAGTGTTTTGTTGAATAGCCATAGAGCCAGTATAGGTAAGGGTTGAGCTAAAGCTGTAGGAGCAGCAAATTTACTATAGCTGAAAACAACATCCCTACATTTCCAAAAGCTAACAAATGAAAAAGAACAATGTAAAAAGTCAGAAACTCTTAATATTCAAAAGTATACATCAAGAAAATAAAATCCTACCACCTAGATTAACTTGTATCTCTCTACTTGCCAGAGAATTCTGTGCCAAACACTTTGATAGTTTGATTCAGTAATTCTTTCCTACAGATAATTCCATCTAGTTAGAATTTGAATTGCAGGTATTTGGTCTTCCTCTTGATCCAGAACTCATTCTGCTTTGCTCTTGGATTGCCAGTGGCTATACCAATAGCCCTGTGACTGACACAGCCTCTAAAGCACTTGGAAAATTATATCTGTTTGAAACTCCACATTTTAAAGAACTTTAGAAGTAAAAATGTCTTTTGTTTTGTTTCCTTACTGTGTGGAAGAAACTTGAAAAATCATCTGAGACAATGAAAAATACTAAATTAACTAAGAAAAGCTGTAAATGCTACTCAAATCCTTATTTAGTTTCTGTAATACACTCAATGTTTACAGTACTGTACAATTGGAGGAGATCTGTCTTTATATGAACCTTGTCATAATTTTAGGTCTTATTACGTCTACAGGCAGTTTGGCAGGTGGAATTTTGGAGTTACTTAAAAGTTACCTTATTAAGTAACATTATTGAGTACTGTGAGTTTTCTTACAGTTTTATGTAGTGTGAGTGTTGCTGCATAACTTAGCAACTAGTAGACTGGTGACATTTGCCATCAGAGTACATAGCATTAGAGGGTAGCACTGCAGAAACTGTAGTTTACGAGTACTTTCAAGCAATGTAATTCAGTGATTCCACAAAGTCAGTTTGTGTCATCAGAAAACAAAAAGAGCTACTAAGACATATATACACACAGATATATAAGCACCAAGATAAAAACCTGCAATATCATTTACAGGTAGTAAACTTGTGGAAATAAACATCATTCTCTTCACTTTGTTAGAACTAAAATGATTTACACACATTTTTTCCAACTCACATAAATGTGTTTTTCAGGGTACCGTATCCCTTTTCTAAAGCAGTTCATCTGGAGATCAGTTCCTGTGGAAAGTGCTGTATCATTAAACATTAATTAAACCATTTGCATTATGATAAATTAATAGCTGGTAGAGTTTAGAAAAGAGTGATGTCTCTTCTACAGATATTTTAAAAATAAATGTCTTATTTAATCTATAAGTTGTTTGTCATTTTTTAATCTTTTATCTTTTAATTTTCTTTCTTAATAATCTTTCATTTTCAAACACAGATCTTACCTTCAAATGTGCAGTGTTGTTTTGGACCGGGGACTATTTCAGCATTTCTGAAACCATTTGAAAATATCCAGACCTGTCTCCTCTTTATTATGCTGAAAATGTCTGCTGAATTTGAAAGCAGGTTGAGCTTTCTACAAACTCTCCTATGATTTTTCAGCTAGGCTCTGACTATGACAACCAGTAAGGTACTTCCTGAAAATGTTCTCTTTGATCCTTTTAGATTTATCTTTAGCAAGTACCTTTCCTCCGTGGAAGGTGACAGGGGTCTTTCTCTCCAGCTCTTGGACCTAAAGGTGCTATTGAGGGTGAAAACCCCTGTGCCATTGACAATTTATTATGGTTTGTTTACCCTAAAGCTCTAAACTTGGTGTCCATGGCAGGGAGGCAGCCAGACCTGGAACTGAAAGTCTGAGCAAACCGTCCAAGGCTGGAATTACGGCCTAAGGACATACTGTCTGACAGAATGGGCCCTGGTCTGGGCAGGGTCTTAAAAAAAGCACCCGAGATGCAGGTTTGTTGGCTAACTGTTACTATTTTGAACCCTTTGGACAATTAGGTGCATTCATCTTCTATTGAAATTATTGCTTCATAAGAAAAAACAGTGGTTAATACTCCTGTACCTGACCATCATGGACTGTCTTTAAAGGAAGTTGCTCTTCAAACACTTCTCTGTGCTCAACTAAAAAACTCAGACCCTTTCAAGGTATCCTAAAATTATAAAAGTAGTCCCTATCTGGATTTAAAGGAACGCATTTTTTTATTTTTCATTCCCCAGTGCCGTGATCCCTCAGTTAAAGAAGAAAACCTATTTTGATTTTGTTGCAGATAATCAACAATAATAAAATACAAATGTATAAAAAAGGCTCAATTGTGTACAAATTCTTTGAGGAAAATGTTTGTTGACATCAACAAGATTTTTTGGTTGAGTAAGGTCCACAGGATTTGGTCTGATATATGTGTTGAGGTTTTCTGCCGGAATTGTGCTGTGGTGACAGCTACAGTGACAGTAGCGGTGGATCAGACTTTTTTTTTTTTTTTTTTTTTTTTTAAGCCGGTAAACCCAGCTGACACATGGGCATACTGGAAAACCCACTTCTTAGGCTGGGCAGGTACATTTACATATGCAAAACAAAGTTTCAGTTGCTCTTAAGCATGCTAATTAGCCTCTTATGTGTCTGCTTGTGAACACATGCCTCAGAATTACCTAACGTGCCCTGAACACAGATTTTTACTATATTCCAAAGAAAGTAATATCTTCAAAGGAAAGTAAAGAAGAGACTTTTTGTTGACTTTGCTCTTATTCTAGCTATACTAGGAAAACTGAGGACATATTTCTTTTATGAAAAGCTACTTCAACCAGCTTAGCAATCAAGTTAGAGGCACCTCAACAGTAACATACTGCCTTTGTCATTTTTCATAGATTTCTATATTTTATGTACTCCAGTGATATGGAACTTCTCTTGGAGAGTTTTCTTTCAGATCACTAAATAGTTGAACAGACTGTCACTAGAAAATGCTTTGGAACTTTTATGAGGATACATTTATTGT
Organism: Falco rusticolus; assembly: GCF_015220075.1. Taxonomy (NCBI): domain Eukaryota; kingdom Metazoa; phylum Chordata; class Aves; order Falconiformes; family Falconidae; genus Falco; species Falco rusticolus. Next base: position 89,192,350 of record NC_051189.1, read on the forward strand.
AAATATTCATTTACAGTGGAGCTATTTCAGTATCAGAGCTTAAGAAACAGTGCCATGAAGATTCTTAGCTACAATAATCTATAATTTGTGGGGTTTATTTAGTAAAATGCTCAGTCACAGGTGGCAAATTTTAGTCAGAATTAATAAACGTATAAGTATGTTGATTTGCAGTATTATTTTAGCTTGTTTGCCTCTTCCGCATATCCATAAAATCTTTGAAAACCTTAGGCTTTATTACCGTCTTTTAGAAAAAACATAATTACAGTACAAAATTAGTTTTCTCTCACCCTATTGGGATCTCAGTGCATTTTCAGCTAATATGCAAATAACTTTTTTCCTACTTAACTTGTCCCCTTCCTTCAAGACAGGCAGAGCATGCCAGAAGACTGTAAATGTTACTGTGGTTAAGTATGTTGCCCCAGACGTGCATGCACAGCCCTGGTCTGTCTTTGGGCTCTATGTATGCCAATGAAGACTGTGCTCTGGCTTTGTGTTTCAAACCATTGCCTAAATCTTGCTTTAGGGGGACATATGGCTCTGTTCCTGGGGGTGGCCCAACCCTGCAGCCCTGCTCACTGCAATGGGTCTCAACAGCTCAGCCTCCCTCTGCGCCATGCCTGTCTCTGAGCTAGCGGGGATGAATGAGCCTGTCCACCTCCCCATTCAGAGCAGTGAGCTCAAAGCCCAAGGCAATAGCTGGGGCCTTTGGCTTTATTCACTGCAAGCTTCCCCTTTTCATTAGGCTTGAGATGGTAACTGAAATTTATTAGCCTAAACTGGGCTGGGACTGATGAGATTTACAGTGATATATAGAAGAAACGTCGAGTTGGAGAAAAGGGATGAAAAATTGAAATGATAAAGTTGTATTGGTAGCTTGTTGAGGTAATTGAAATGCCTTGTTATGTTGTATCATGATGGGTTCAAATAAAATATATGTGCAATTTGTCTAGATCATGCTTGTAGCACACTACAAAATAGATTCCTCTCTTCCAGTGTTAAGGACATGTTCAATTTTTGCCTGTCAGTGGGGATTATGAAGGGGTGAGATGAGACTAAAACTTCTCCTTATTGATGTAGTTGACAGTTTGGCATTGTTCACACTACACTGCTTATGGCAGACCAGTGAGCATTCTTCAAATCCCCCAGGGGCATTCCTGCAGAGAAGTCCAACGCACCCATTTTTTTTGTCCCCCAGCGATCTCCTGTGCACTGGTCCCTGCTCAGAGAAAAGTGACCAGCGCTGGTGCAGAGCTTTGCCCTCAGAACCCCTGCCGAGGCTCCAGGGGCACTGAGGGATGTCTGCACTCTTCACCAGCGTGTTTCCACACTGTGAGACCATTTGCCCTCAGCTGGACGAGACTAGCAGGGGACTCTGTTCAGGAGATCCCTGAGCTCTTTGCCTCTGGTCATCAGCAGAACCAAAGTCTGGAAGAAACAGAAGTGAAAAACAGGGAAGGGGCACAGTTAATGAGATCCCTCTAAACTGTAACAGAATTACTCAAAGGTTATTATGTACATTTCAAGAGGAAAAAGATGCTACATTTCTCAGAAAATGAGGTGGATTTCTGGAGCTCAAGCCAAGGTCCCATTGAAAATCCTAAGCCTTACCTGAGTCAGGACAAGAGACTGAGGACCCTGTCTGGCTTCTCTCTTATTTATTCCCCATTTAGTCCTAAAGTCCTCTCAGAAAACACATACTTCAAGCCATTCCCTGCAACAGCAATGATCTCAGGGAAGAGGCAAATAATAAAGCTGGCAGATGACCTGCTAACTCTTCTTGTTACCTGTGGAAGCAAAGACACAGGAGTGACAGAGTATACCTCCCGCACATCCAAGGGATGTGACTGCTTCCTAGCAGACTACTTCTAGCACAGCCTAATACCCTGTGGCTGAAAATTGCTTTCCATAAACTTCCTCAACACTTGTAGGCTGCAATTTGATTACTTCAGGTGGTCAGGAGAAGATTTTGTTTAAATGTATTCCCAATACAGTAGTGGAAACATGTCAGACACTATTAATAATGCAGAGGAGTAACCAGGTTCCGAGACAGGTATTTTATAATTACATAAGTAGCAGCGTTGTAATAGTCACGGTGATCTAAGACTGTAACAGAAGCTAAGTTTGCAAGGAGAAGTAACATCCTTTATGAAGCTAGCTTGAGTACCTAGGGAGAAAAACAGACCACATTTTGCTCTGGGAAGGGCTTGTGTGCCTGATCTGTCTTTCCATTCTAATCAGTTAGTCTAACAAAAAATATTACCTGTGTCTACAAACCTTGCCTTGCAAATATATGTGACTTGAATCAATAAATAGATCTTCTTTGCACAATAGATAATCATACAATCATTCACTGCCAGAGAGTTTATGTCAGTACTGACGCATAAGCTGCACACGAGCTCTTTTTAGATATAACCATATTGCATGTATGTTGAAAAATACTTTGTGTTTGAAAAAAAAAGCAATTTTATTCCTGTGAATGAAAACTGTAATGTGCTTGTGCATTGGAATCATCTTTCTGTGTCACTGTAGTATCTTTCTCTCTTTCTCCATAATGTCCTTCATTCTCTGCTAAGGATATGTATTGACTTTGCAGAATCACTGTAGCAAGCTGCAAATGATGTATTCAAAGAAAAATCACTGCCCAGTTCCCATAGAGAGAACATGAACAGTGCTGGGCAATCAGAATTATGCTGCATTTTTTATTGTGACATTCAGTGCAATCAGGAAAAGCAGTCCAAGCACAGACGTCGCTGACTTAAGTTCTGACAATAGAAGCCTGTTCTTTTTAATATTCATATAGAGAGATGTGAGGTGGTTTTCCTTCTTCACTTTATTCCTTTCCCATTAGCCCCTGTCATCATGCATGAGGTGAAGACAAACCTTCATTACCCGCAGTTCTCTCAGTGCAGACAAGGGTGTAGCTAGCAATTTGACAATTGCTTGTATACCAGCTGGCATCCTACCTGTGGTTTGTCCACAGTACACACATCATATCCTGCAGTAGGGAAACCACAGCAAACAATTCACTTCTTTTGCCTAACTGCTGCAATTAGAGATATTCAAAATTGTTTTACTAAATGGCTGGAAGAGCAGAAAATCTGCTCATCAGCATTCCATAAGAAATGTTGGAAAAAATTGTTGAAAGTAAGTAAAATTGTAGTAAACAACTGCGTGTATTTTTCATTTGAAAATTTCACATGCCATATGATAAAAGTAAGCAAATTGAAATGGTACAGTCAGGGAAAGGCCAGGACAAGGCCAAGGTGCTGTGGCAATTCCTTGGCAGGTCCCTCTGAGACTCCCAGCCATGTAAGCCTCATGATGCCCTCTGTCTGGGGTGAAGTTTTCAGATGGGGATCGGACTTTGTGAACATTGTTGCTGCTGTCTTGAAACCAAATCAAGGTTTCAAACTAAACTAATGAAGCCCAGACCTTTAAAGTTTACTCCTACCCTTAGGATTCCCTGGCACTGCTGTGGAGTTTAAAAGCCTCAGTGTGAAGGAAAAGCTAATGCAACTGTCAGCAGGAGAAAAGGCAGTGTTTTCATCAGTGGCTCCAGACCACAAATTACTCTGCTGAGTTTACTAATGGAGTAGACCATGGTGATGGTCTTTTTGGCAGAAATAGAAGTCTGTGTTCAGTTTGGTGTCTTCCCTAAGTACAACAGTTGAGAAAGAAGATGCTAAATCCTACATCCCTTCAAAGAAACAATACACTAAACCAAGACTAAAATGATAAACTGAGAAATTTTTTTAAGAAGCAGAAGAGGCAAACAAATTAAAGTGCAGGAGATAGTCCAAAACAAGGCTGTGCTGTCAAATGGCCAGTAGTTTTGAATATATGTTTGAATAAGGTTTTCTTTAACCAAGATAGAGGAAAAGGTGACTAAGAAGAAAGCCTTGTCAGATTGGCCTTCCCCTGCCCTACATCAGCAACACAGAAGATAAGTCACTGTATTAAGTGACTGAGTAAGGCAAAAGGAGGAAAGAAGCAGAGCAAAGGCAGACAGTTCTGAGGGAGGACACCTTTACAAGGTTTGCCTGACCATGGTAAGCTCTGGTAACTCTCTGAAAAGGATGAAAACTCAGGCCCTAGTCCTGAGCTAGGCCTGGGGACTCATCAGTGGTCACCTGGGAGGCAGGAAGAGTGGAGGCAAAAAGAAAGGCATGTGTCTGAGAAGGTAGTGGCTTGGTGCCTGTGGAATGACAGGTTCTGAGGTACATCCATATACATGTGGCAGGACAGGTACACCCATATACATGTCTTCACTTTGGCTGTGCTGTTGTCGTTTTAAGTTCACCACTGGATTTTGTGTGCACGCACAGTTTCTAAACAGACTGCGTAGCATTCAGGAATTTCACCATTGCAGCATGTGACATTTTGGGCTTTCTTGGATACAATTAGAGCTGGTATTCTTGCCTGTGGACATGACAACTTGAAAGCTACTCCTATTACTGGTTTAGTAATATTTTACAAAGGTGGATGTGATTTTATGACTGTACATATTCCTTTCTCCATTCTTGTTATATATGCATTGTCTTTATACGTCACTTCTTCAGCAATGTGCAGTTTTGTTTTATTGCTTTGGAAACTTACTGCTTTTGGGTGATGACCTCATTTTATCGTTCAGGATAGGGAATTATTTTTATTTAATATTCACCTTTTCCCTTTCTCAAATAGATTTGTAGTGCCCTTAGAAAATGTAGCATTTTGAAAAGCCATTGTTTATTGCATAATAAAAAGCAATACAGTTTGGGTTATGATTAACTGCAAAAGCAAAACAATGGTTAAATGAGCACCCAATATATGAAAAAGCCATGAAGGTGCTACAAAATCTATATTGTATCAATTCTTCCAACACTTCCTGGTGCAAATATCTGGTTCTAGTATTTGTAAAGAATGAGCATTTCATATTAGCCATCTGTAAAGTGATATCACAACACAGCCCATATCTGCAAAATCCAAAACCTTTTTTTTTTTTTTTTGGTAGGAAGAATCATGAACAGAGCTGGATAAAGTGAGGCACAGGTATAAGACAGAAACATAAAAGCTGCTGTATGACATGAAATGCAACACAAAAGTGGAAAATAGTTGTTTTACAGCTTTCTCCTCTCTTGTTCCTTCACCTCTGGCATTTAGGTAACTTGTAACTCATACCTCATTTCAGTCCTGCAAGACAGAAAACTATATGAACACATAAGCAATATCCATATAAAATGCTGCTTCTTCCAAGTCCTCCTTGTAGGAGAACAGTGCAAATAGCTTGCAGCATACAAAATTCTCCTGTTCAAACAGTGATAGCAAAATGTTTCTTTCATCTCTTGGAAAGCCTCTAAATTTTAAAACTTCTCAGCATGCTGCATTCCTTGGTGTTTTTTACTCTATTTTGCATGGATTTACTATTATGTATAGTATGGAGGCATCAAGTATTGGAGAGAAAAGATTCAGTCCTTTCATGTAAGGACATTTAACCACAACTGTGCTTAATAAAATGCTTTCTATTCCAGAATTGATTTTTATGCTACATGTGAGGTTGGAACGTTAAGGTCAGTTTCTTTAATTTAAAATTGTAATTTTATTTGTTATTTTTGAGGAAGGAGGTGAGATACATTTTCACCCATGTGTTCTGCACATGATATGTGCCTGTGCATGTTTGAAATCTCTCATTTTTCCTGAAAAAACTTGGTGGTTGAAACCATATAATGTTGAGACAGGTGTGTTTGTGTTGAGACATTCTTTGCAAAATGCACTCTCAAATCTGATTTCTAAGGCATAGGAGAGCACTCTTCAGATTGCATGATTTAGCCCTCAGCTAAGGGGGGAGCACTAGGCACTCAATGAAACTGTAAGTTCCTCCTATTTTACTGTATATCACAAACAGCTCTTAGAAAAGATGAGCCACAGGCACATTACTGACACCCTGTAAAGGAAGACAACACATGAGGCAGACATCAGAGTACGCAGCCACATCTGCTGTAATAAACACAATGTTCGGACAATCCATTAGCTCTATATGTGAAACTGAGGCTCTCATATATTAAATGTGTAGATTTTTTCCAGTGCTCACTCTGTATGTTGTAGAATTCTTTGGGGTTTTGTGTGTCACATACGAGTGCTGCATTATGTGCTATATATTAAACCTAAATCGTAACCTTAAACAATAGACAGTATCTGCATTTTAGTTTCATGGTGCTGTGGTATATCCCATAATTAAAGTGTCCACTGCAGTCACCATTCTGTTAAAGCTGTCATATGTATTTTGTTCTATTTTTTTTCCCCCCTTACTGCGGTCTAACTGGAGGGAAAAAACCCAAACTCACAGACTACCCTCAAACTGAGATGCAAACTCTTCAAGTGGCATCTGTTTAGCCTTTTAAATTATAATGATATGTATTCTGAGTATACTATATTGAAGCAGAAAAATAGAGACCACAAGAAAGAAGTATTGGGAATAAAATTCCAGTCTAGAAAAAAATACACACAGATTCAGTAACCAGCTCATTCATTTCTAGTAAGAGGTCATTGCTTTTGTAATCAGACTCCCAGCAGTAATGCTGTACTGATAACTTTCCAGGATGTTATTACAAGTATTCTGTCCTAATATTGTGGAAAAGTGGTACTGAGGTGTGTGTTTTGCCTTATCATTACCAGAAATGCGCTGAGTCTCTGACGCTGACCAGCAATGCTGATGAGAGCCATTTCTGCCTCCTTGGACTGTTATGCTTAAAAATGTTCAATCAGCCTGAGAAGCCCAAAGACAAACATGCAATAGAGGAAACTGGGAGACCATCATATTGCTTCCCAACACATCAAAGTATTCATTTATCATAGCTGCAATTCATCATTTGATTTGGGCACTTTGCCAGCATACAAACCTCCAACATCTTCTCTCCAGAGATTTGACTGCTCTTTTTCTTTTGTAATGCTGAAATGACTGCGTTACGATCAATATGAAAAATGCGGGCCCAGAAAACTAGCCAGTGTGACCTTAGTTCTGCAAATAATCATTAGTGCAAATCTGGAGAGAAAAAGACCCAAGTCTTGACTGTATAATCTGAATCTTCATCTCAAGATCTAATTGTTGAGGGACTGGCAGTGTCCCAAGGAATTGATAATGAGATTTAGAGTCTCCTACTGCCAGTAGGCTTGGCCACAGACTGCTGGGGCACAGCTCTGCTCTGAGTTTAGTGGAGCTGCTTGAGATTTACCAATTTAACTGAGACGGGGAATGGGCTCTGCGCTGGCACCGAAAAGAAGTTATTACTACAGGGAGCTATTACAGAGGTAATAACCTTCTCACACCCCAGTGGACAAGTTTCCCTATGTCTTTCACATGTACATGCCATCAAAGTTGGTACAAGTTTGCTACCTTGCCACACTGTGCAGAAAGATGAAGGCTGGCACAGGGACGGTGTAAGAAATATCTGCCCTCCTCGTTACTTCATGTCAAGATTGAGGCAAATTGGTAGGCAGACAGGGTGCCTTGTCCTGCTGCTGTCTTTGCTGCTGTTCTGTGGGTAGGGAGTATTTCAGCAAGTCTGGCAGCTTTTATGAACACTAAAATGATCTTTAACTGTGGACGTAAAACCCCTTTATTATTTGGTTGTTTTTCCAAAGTCTTACACAAACCCTCCAGGAAACTGCACTGTTCACCCTCGTAAAAGTGGCTCTGACATGAGTTTCAGGATGTTTATTAACTAAAATTGAGCCCTCTGAAGAAATTCAGCTTTCATCTCCGCACCCTTTTTGTTAAACAAACCAACGCTTCGTCTCTCCGGTATTGCTTCTGGTCCGCCTCGGCAGCCCATTTTCCCGCAGCCCGTGCGGTGCGTGTTGCAATCCTCCCGAGATGTGACAAGCCCTGTGGCAAGGAGGGAGGGACACGGGGCTGCTTCCCCCACCGCCGCGGAGCTGCGCGGGGCCCGGGGGCAGCAGCTGGGGGGGTTCCCCGGGAAGGAGGGCGGAAGGGGGGCGCGGGGGGGCGGCGGAGGAGGGCGCAGCTCCCCGGCACCAATCGCCTCCCGCAGGTCCCCGCGGTACCGTTAGACCCGCCGCGATATTCGCGGAGCCAGGGGCAGCGGCGGCCGCTTCCAGCGGGGGCAGCTCCGGGCAGCGGGGCGGCCGTGAGCCTCCCTCCTCCTTCTCCTCCTCCTCCTCCTCCTCCTCCGCCCGCCGCGAGCCCCGCGCGCAGCCCGCCGCGCAGCGCCGCGCAGCCCCCGCGCCCAGCCGCCCTCCGCACCCGAGCCAGGAGCGGGCGCAGCGCTGCGCGCAGGCGGCCGGCGCGACCCCTGCGGGAGGCGCGGCGGGGCGCGGCGGTGTGAGGGGCGCAGCCGGCGGCGGAGGGAAGTCCCAGCGCCCGGGAGGCAGCCGGGAGCTCCTGCACACGGCAAGGTAACGCGTCCTGCCCTTCGGGGACTTCGGCTGCTGCTTTTTCCCTTTCCCCCCTCTTTTTTCCCCCCTTTTTCTTTTCTCCTGTCTTTTTGGTTTCGCTTCTTTTATTTCTTTCTTCTTTTTCCCCTTCTCTTTTTTCTTAGGCTTTTTTCCTTCTTCTTTTTCTTCTTTTTTTTTTTTTTTTCTTAGGGTTTGTTGTGGGTTTTTTTGGTCTTTTTTTCCCGATTTGTTCCTTTCCCCCAACCCAGCCCCCGCCCGCTCCCTTCCTTCTTTCCCCGGCTCCCTAGCTGCCCAGCCGCAATCAGAGGGTGAGGAGGAGGCGGAGAGGGTCGGAGCAATCCCACACCGGGTCGCTCTGGAGTTTGCCTGGGACAGTCCTGCCCCGCTGCAGGTGCACTCCCGCGGCGGGCCGAGCCGAGCCGAGCCAGGCCGGGCGGGGGGTGTCCCCACCGGGACCCCGGGAGCAGGGCGGAGCGGGGGCGGCGGGAGCTGCCCGGCGCACGGAGCGGCTCCCTCCAACTTTCCCGGGGCGGAGGCGGCGGGGAGCCGGTAGCCGCCGCGGGGGCTCTCGGCAGAAAGCGGAACACCTACAGAGAAAGGTGTGCGGGGGCCGGGGGGTGCTGCACAGCGGAGCTGGAAACTACCCCCCTCGCCCCGCCGGGGCTCCCGAGGCGGAACACACACCCCCTGCCCCGGCGCCGGGGGCGTCCGGGGACTGCGGGGCTCGGCGGGCGCTGCGGGAGCGGCGCGGAGGGGGTGCGAGGGGAACACAAATGGTAAAAGATACGGAAGGAAGAGACCCAGTGGCTGGGACATAAATCAGGCAGAATATATGGGGAGTTGATGAGAATAGGTCTTTTCACCCTTAAAAAAAAAATAGCCACTTTGGAAGAGAAAAAGGAGACTGATTATTGGCATCCAGCTCTGAAACCCAGGCAGCTGATGCTGAGGGGTGCCAAAGGGAGCAGTTCTTCTTGGTTTAAAAACAGCAAGACAGTCTCTGCCAAAGATTGCTGTAAACACTGAATAAAGATTTCATTGTGGCTTGGTGTGACTGGAATAATTAGACAGTTAATTGTTCATTCTGATCTTAAAGTGCAGTAATCAGTAGTGCACGGTAGAAAAAATACGGGGAAAAGGAAAGAAAAATAGCCATAGGAAAATGATAGGGAAATGTATCACTTTTTCCTCTTCTGCAGGTTTTCTTTTTTTTTTTTTTTTTTTTTTTCCTTGTGAGAATGAGAGCACGTGGGTCCCGGTCTATTTAGCTAGAGAACACCTTTGTAAAGCTAGGGTGTAATTGTGCTTTTGCTGCCACTGTGTCAACATCATTTCGGGCTGGACAAAATCAAATTATGAGACTTAAAGAAATCCTATTTTATGGAAATGAAATCTGAAGATGGCTGGAGAATGAACATCTTAACTAGATTGACTAATACCAATTAATGCATTTTACTTATGTGTGCACTTTATTGCCAACTCAGCAGGGATGAAAGCTAATGGTGCCAGCTTTTGTGCTGCTCTAAGACATTTTTCAGGCAGGCACACAAGGTTTTAATGGTAAACTGTGGAGTTTGTAACACTGTGATTGTGTCCCCGTTCAACTCGAGTTCCTTGCAGCGGTGACTCTTTCATGGCAATCTAATGAAATGATCTCTTGTTACACTGTGTTAGCTATTCCCTGTGACACAGCAGGAAAATACAACCTGCGTGTGTCTGTACCGGAGGTGGTTATAAGTTGTCAAGCAAGACGCACTTAGAAGCAACAGAATATGACTTACTGATACTAACTGAAAGATGGCACCATAGGCAAAAAATGTTTTTCTTTCCTGTGTAGCGTGTTATTTCCATATATATACATTTGTGATAAGGAAGCATAAGAGTGGATTAATTATCAGACAGGGCGGAAGGATGTTATGTTTAAAACAAAGAAAACTTAACAGAACAGTCCCTCGTCATTTGAGCAAAGTAAAAGAATTACTTGAAGTCTAATTGTAAAAGAAACAGACTCATCCTTCATATAACTTATTTGACTTTAGAGTAGTTATATGAAAGATGCATTTGGCATGGAGACATCCACACAGCCTGCCCACCTATCATAAATAAATAAATAAATGTGTTGGAATTGGGCAAGGTTTAAAAAGTAATTTAGTTAAGTATAATTTTCTGTCCCTGCACATGCAGAAAGCCAGGAGTTAGCCATTATAGAAAAAAACCCACCCAAAAAGAGAGCTTTAATTCAACTCTGAAAAGTTAAGTGATTTGTTGTATTTTGCTGAAGCTGTGTTTGTTGAGGGTTTTGACCTGCACTTTGTGAGATTTTTGTGGAAAGTCACATGGAAAACGTGAGGCGTATTGTCTAACAGTATAAAACCAATATAAAACACTGCAGTCTTCACCCAGGTCACAGTGATTAGAAGAGTAAGGACAGAATGGTTACTCCAGAATTTTGTCCAAAGTGGTGGTAAAAAAAGCTCACACCAACTGGGTCTGTAAGGGCCGATGTTCAGATCTGCTTTACGAGCATTTTTATTAAGCTGTTGAATGTGCTCTGGCCTACCACAGTGGTACTCAGTATTCTGTCTATGAAGAGTAGTCCTGATTCAGTTGCAAGCTGTATTGAAAGGACGTCTTCAAGGCATTTTACTTACTAGCACAGTCTAGAGGAAGATGTTGCTAACTTTATTTGCACCTATCTAGTCCAAGAAACCTGAAGATGTTCTACTCTTCTTACAGAAATCCAAAAAGTGTGATCAAGTGATCGGATAAGAGACACTGCTCAAGTTGCTGCTTGCGATGTTCTGACAGAGGATGTTTCTAAAAATCTGTATAGTGTATCCCCTACACAAATACCATGTTAAACTCTAGAATAATCTGAAGACCAGTAACAAGATTTTGAGAGGTCTGAAGGTTTTTTTCCTCCATTTTCAAATACAAAATTTACCAAGTGTCTCCTCGTTTCTCTAAAATGAAACAAAAACATGCTTTGGCCATCACAATAAGTTTGGGAAGAGGTTTTTCTTGCATTGTTATACTTGTTTAGCAAAGTACGCAGAGGATTACACACTTATATTCAAGGAAAACATTTGCAAGCAAATTGTAGTTAAATCCTGAATATTATTTTATACCTAAAAGTTGTTTGGAATGCACAGTACGTCTTCATAATAAAATTGCATTGTCACAGATATAATTGTTATTCATAACAAGTAGTCTCACAAACAGATTCCATCCCTTTAAGTACTGAGTCTCAGTCAGGCCAATTATGACTAAATTACTGCATGTTCCTGCTGTATCAACTAATTAAAGGGTAATTAATAAAATGATAATTTCATTCCATGGCAATGTCTACATCTGGTTGTCATAGTGGAGATTGTTTGACATATGGTTAAATGGTCAGATACTACATTGTGTGAATGCAACATTTGCACAGAACACCTGTCAAGCCAGAGGAATTTTAACCCTTAAGATGTAAATTTCAAGATTCTCTGTCAATGTGCTCTCAGACTGGTTTGCTCATTCCCTCCACCTAGTCTTCTTACATGTTTAAGAAAATGTAATTCTCCAAGTTAATTCAAGTAACCCTTGGCGTGGGGGAAGAGCTGGAATAGGACTTGGGATATTAGATTGGAAATGAAAAGTAAAATAGTAGTGACATGTCATTGTGGGAAATAAAACAGGTGGGTCTAAATTAAATTCTGAGAGGAGACTCCATTGGATCTTGTATTACTGAGAGCTTCCCCTTTAAGGAGTATCAGGCTGGAATTAGCATGGAGACAAAATTATCTTTTTTCCTGGATACAATTGTATGCCAGGATTAAGACTGAGGTTGTGGTCACAACAGCGTGGAAAAATCTGCATTGCAGCCTTCCCACATTGTACCTGTCATGTAGATAAAACAAAACTTAGCTCCTCAAGGGCAGTGACCATAAAATTCACACATACTAAAGAAATGAAACAACCTTTTATCGAGTCAACACATTATATGAATAAACAATCCTACATTGGGTACCTGATGTGTAAGACAATCTATGCACATACTCTGAAATATCAGTGGTTGAAATTTTCAAGGCAGCCCATATATATGGTTTTATACATAGCTTAAGGGAATATATCTTAAGTTTCAACACTGCCTTGAAAAATTTCAACCACTGCTGTTTCCAAGTATGCAGAAGACTGTATTTCTGTCCTTTAAAAGCATAAACTGTAAGTAGTGATACTTTAATGTGGGTTAAATGACACTTTCTTATCTGTACTGGGTCAAGCTGAATCCCTCATAAAACTAAGAAGAAGAAATGAAGAAACAGGAACAATGTTTTCCTTTTCTTCAGGAGAAAAAAAAAAAAAGAAAAGAAAGAAAAACCTTAAAAAGGGGAAAATAGCTAGTGCTTTCTCAGAAATCAAGCAAAATAAAAAGGATGCAGTAAACTGCAGGAAGACATGAAAATCTGTCTTTTCCCATGCAAACGATCCTCAATGAACAGTTCCCTCAGTGAATAGTCAGGGTTGCTCATCACCTCACGCGGTCAGGTGCAGAGCGTGGCCAGTGATGCTTATAAAGCGCTGTTTGTGTGTCTCTCTGAGAGCCTGGGTCCTGCTTCTTGAGAATTTCCAAGCACACGGATCCATCTCATTTTCATTCTGCTCGTGTAACTCATTAACACCTGGAAAATCTTTTATAGCATTTAACTGCATCAGATGCACTGTCCGGCACATGTTTTCTTAATAGGGCTTTCACTGTGGTATTGTCAAAGAGCCCTTATGTCACAGCTGGGAACATGAATCTGTCATGTCAGTACTGTACCTTGGTTTAGACAGTAATAGTGTATGAGTGTGTTTTATGGAGGAGCTGAACATGCCCATATACTGCATTAGCAGGGAAGAATGTGAAGCTTGTTCTCCTAAATAAAGATTCAGGCTGGTGCTAGTAGAGTACTTTGTACCATTTAAACACTGCTGCCTCTAAGGCATTGCACTTAAGGAAAGGGAAGTTTGAGGCAAGCAAGACAGTCTTAGTATTTTAGTGGTGTAATGCTGCTAGTTAATGATATGTCATCATTTACATTTCAGTGGGAAAAAACTGCCAGAGGTTTCTAATTCAGCAGAAACAACTTAACTAGAAGTTGATATGAAAGTCTTTACCCTGGGAATATTTGTTTTTAAAACAAGTTTGATTTAAATATATTTGGCAACATAAAAAGAAGGGGAAGCGAAGTAAATGTTTCCTAATTCCATATGCTTTTTGTGCCCATTAGATCACTGTAAACCCCAGTTTAAAATAGATTACTTTGTAGCTCTGTAACCAGAATGCCTTGGGTAATTAAAAAAAGGAAAGAACTGTGAAAACTGACTGCGACGCATATATAAGACCTACTTTTTTCACAGGAATTTTTAACATAGTTACATACATTTCCTCTGAAGGTTAAACACTTAAAATTCTCCAGCTACAACACTACCAAGCATGTCATGATGGTATTCCAAAAGATAAAGCCCACCTCTGGAAAATGTTTGCAGACTTGGGAAATGGTAACTGTTGTGAAGGAGTTGACTCAGGTCCTCATTTAAAGAATGAATGGAGGAAAGGTGTGTGTATTTCATGTGGTCACAGGAGGTTCCAATTTGTAAACTACTTGTTTTGCTTTGAAAAGCTTAAGTATAGTTAATATGTAAAGAAATAAATTATAGGGGTTTCTGATACTCAGGGTGAAGGTATGCCATCAAATGCATTCTGTGTGTTTAAATTGTTTGCCTCTGTTGTTTTTGTGATAGCTTTTTAAAAGCTGGAGCATGCAGGGGTTGATACCCTAAACAGTAAACAATCCAAGTTTAAGCTGGAATCAGTGAAAAACTGAAATGTTCAGATCACAGGACTGCTTTCTGAATTTCTCTCTTGATTTTCTCCTTTTTGCCATTTGTCTCGTTTCTGGTTTTTCTAACAGTGACAGCACTGAGGTGCTTTCGTGGGCCCATGCCGTTAGTTCACGTCCGTATTTTCACCAAAGAGGGAAGGAGTAAGGCTGGTTAGGGCTTCGGGGGGGGGGGGGGGGGGGGGGGGCTGCGAAGAACGTGTGGATTTGTTTCTCAGTAGGGACTTTCTGTAAATTATTTCACTTTTTTTTCTGTGTAGATACTAATGGAGCAAGCACTCACCAAACTGTGTAGGGTTTGCCCTGCTGAACCAAGTAGCACTCGACAACATAGCCAAAGAGGTGCTAATAGTTTCCAAGTTGAGAGCACACCAGGGTTGAATTCTTCTACACAATTCGTTTTAGCCTACTACAGAAGCAAATCAAAGGTCAAAAATTAGTTTATGTAATTGTGGTGGGTTGACTGGCTGGATGCCAGGTGCCCACCAAAGCCACTCTATCACCTCCGTCCTCAGCTGGAGAGGGGAGAGAAAATATAATGAAAGGCTTGTGCATCAAGGAAAGGGAGAGATGACCCAACAATTAGTGTCATGGGCAAAACAGACTTGACTTGGGAAAATTAGTTTATTACCAATGAAAATCAGAGAAGGGTAATGAGAAAATAAAAACTAAATCTTAAAATACCTTCCCCCCACCCCTCCCTTCTTCCCAGGCTCAGCTTCACTCCCAATGTTCTCTACCACCTCCCCTCCAGCAGCGCAGGGGGACAGGGAATGGGGCTGTGGTCAGTCAGTCACATGCTGTCTCTGGCACTCGTTTCTCCTTAGGGGGAGGCTCCTTACACTTTTTCCCTGCTCAAGCGTGGGGTCCCTCCCATGGGAGACAGTCATCCATGAACTACTCCCATGTGGGTCCTTCCCACAGGCTGCAGTTGTTCACAAACTGCTCTGGAGTGGGTCCTGTCCACAGGGTGCAGTCCTTCAGGAACAGGCTGCTCCAGGGTGGGTCCCCCAGGGGGTCACGAGTCCTGCCAGCAAACTGGCTCCAGCCTGGCTCCTCTCTCCATGGGCTACAGGTCCTGCCAGGAGCCTGCTGCAGCATGGGCTGCCCATGAGGTGACAGCCTCCTTCAGGCATCCACCTGCTCTGGTGTGGGGTCCTCCATGGGCTGCAGCTGGATATCTGTTCCACCATGGATCTCCACGAGCTTCAGGGGTACAGCCTGCCTCACCATGGTCTTCACCATGGTGAATCTCTGCTCTGGTACCTGGAGAACCTCCTCCCCTTCTTTCCTCGCTCACCTTGGTGTCTGCAGAATAGTTGCCCTCACATAGTCTCACTCCTCTCTGGCTGCAGTTTCTATTGTGCAGGTGGGTTTTTTTTCCCTCCTCTTAAATATGTTATCACAAGGTGCTACCACCATCACTGATGGGCTCGGCCTTGGCCAGCAGTGGGTCCATCTTGGAGCCATCTGGCATTGGCTCAACTGGACATGGGGGAAGCTTCTGGCATCTTCTCACAGAAGCCATCCCTGTAGCCGCCACCACTACCAGAACCTTGCCATGCAAACCCAATACAGTAATTAACCTTTCTACATGCCCGGGTATTGTGAGACACAGTTAAGAACCCTTGCAATATGTAACTTAGTTACAGCAAAGCAAGTTAAGGATTGAGTGAAAGGCTTAACTTTTCCCTGCTTGTGTGAGTTTATTTTAGAATTGCGATCATGATGTAACATAAATTAACATAGCAGTAGTAGATCACTAGTTGGCAAATCTCTTAAGAATAATATAGGTGCTTCACTAGGTTATTATATATGGAGTGCCTTCTGTGTGCTTAGCCTATGGATGAAATTAGTCTATTTTTTAATGTTAAGATACTTTTGAAGAGAAGTGCTTTAATAGGTGAAGTTCTGCTGACCCTCAGTGCAAATTAGGAGACTGACTTCTGGAAAGGGGAGGTTCCTAAGTGAAAAGAAGCACTTGCCTGCAAAAAAATTTTGAAGTTTTGCTGCAAGTGTCCTCCAATCCATGCATAATCTGGAGGGCATTAACCATTCAAGTACGTATTATGTATTGCTTGACCTGTGGGTATAATATATTAAGGCTTCAGAGAAAAAGTATGTTTTTAAGGAGCGGAATGAAGAAATAAGAATGAAATCAGTACACCTCATGAAGGGCATGTGAAGGGCAGACAAATGCCTCCCCAGAAAGGGAAGTCTGGGAAGAGTGTGTATCAGTGATGCATGTCTGTTTTAGTTGGACACTCAGTTTCTTTCACTGTCAGAGGAGGGCTGCCTGCGTCCACTGTCTCCTGAAAGGAACCACTGCACTTGCCTGTTTGGTTTGTGTTTCCCATATGGATTTGCTGTAGTCTTGTGTCTCCTTCAGAAAGTGATACAGAGGTGGACAGGTACCATGCAAACAATTAGGGGTGCCTGCTCCTCATGAACATCTCTCTCTAAGGCAAGGGGGAGTGAGTGCAGGCTCGTAAATTTATTCTGATAGCAAGCCTAGACATCCTTTTTTCTGGGCACCCCATGGACACCCAGGGGAGATCCTGTCAAATGACTGGTACACATCCTTTGTAATGATAAGGGGAACGTCTGGCAGGCCTATCGGAAAGGTAGAAGTCAACTGCTGACATTGTCAGACTAGCACCTGTGTCCCAGAGCCCTGCACACCTTACGTCCCTGTGACCCTCCTCGGGAGGAAGGGCCACAAGGAGCAGACGTTGCCCTGGTAGAACAAGCTCCACACTAAGCACTTGTAGCGGAGGAGGCACACAGGCACAGTGCTGTAAGGAAGAGCTGAAATCAGCCTTCAAGCAGATGACAAGAGAGGATCTGTCAAACCAGCCATCAAGAGGACAGGGAGCATGCTGAGAGAAAACGATGATAATAGCGACAAAGCCTTGCAGAGTCTGAACAGAGGAAGAAGCTGCAGGAGGGCAAGAAAACAGAGGATTTGTATAGTCAGGCAGAGAGAAAGAAATGACAAATGTCTTCATAAAATAACAGACAAAAAAGGACAGATCTGATCAGTGGCAGGTATAGAATTTGGCTCTGGCTTAGAGAGGGACTAATACAAAAAGAAGACAAATAACTGTTTCACACAGGCTTGTGAATGAGCGTGGCAGAAAGCAGAGCAGTTTGTGGTAACAGAGATTGGAATAACAGCATCTGGATCCCACAAGAGGTCTCCAGGGTGAGTACAGGGTATTGGAGGGGTTTTATAGAAAAATCAGGTTCCCAGATTTGCGTGTGGAGTTTCGGGTTGTAGCTCGTCAATATGCCAACAGAAAGGCATCTTGTCAGCAATGTGCCAGAGATATTAGGGTTACAGATGTAATGGAACCATTATATAGCAATGCTGGACTCAATCATGGCTAAACCTTTCTTGTGTAGTATAGGCTTTGGAAAGGTTAGTCCTCATTAAGGTGAGTTCAGGGGCATTGCTAAGGGTGCTGTGTTTATTTAACATGATTGTAGTTGAGGATCCGCTACTTTAGGTGGGCTAGTTGTGCTGACTTGTGCACATGGTACATCTCCATGAAGTCGAGGACCAAGGAACTGGATGTTAGATTCAAATGTATAGAAGAGATAATGGTAAAAAGAAAATTAAAAAAACAAAAAAAGAGCAGCTCAACAATGAGTTATCAGTCTGCCTGTTTTCCTTGCCTTTCCTTGGCCCATATAGTTCTCAAATGCCCTCTTGCTTGCTGTAGTGCTGCTCTGGGGCAATGGAAGGAGCTCCCATTAAGACTCGTTTGTGTTGTGATGACTGCTAAATATGTGTCTATTAGTGAGGCAATGAATGAACCATGGCTAACAGTAGAGATACCCAGTATAGCTATTAACTGCTCCATAGGATTTGCCATCTCCATTCCATTTCATTAATTTTTGTCTTTGAGAGAAGGCTCTCTATTGCATTACCTCTGTAATCCCTTACTGGGTTGTATAGGTGTTTATGCAGAATAAACATATGTAATGATGTGTGGCAGGTAGGTGTTTATTTTTTATTACAAATTCCTAGCCTTGAAAAATGCATTTTGATTAAAATCTTTTGCCACTCTAATCCTGTTTCTGATCAACTGTTCGACTACAAGGTCCTTGTTTTGTTGAAACATCAATAACTATAGTATTGAAAATAAGTTATAGTGCTCTATTTGTTTTCTTCTTCATGTGTAAATTTAGTAAAAGATCAGTAAAACACTCATAGATAACCATTTGAAATAGGTTGTTATGCTTTTTGTTCTCTTTCTTTTCCAAGATGTGAGTGCTTCAGTGTTAATACCCTTGCAGTGGGCAAAAAGTGATTGTCCCAGGAGTGCATGGCTAAGGTTTTTGAAGCTACTGTAGGATCTGGACACTGAAGTTCCCATTATTTTTAATGATCGCTGAGTATCCAGATTCCTCATGTAGTTAGTTACCTACCAAATTGTCCTCAAAGTGTTGATGGACAAAAACTGTTTTTATCCTGAGATAAATTACCTTCTTTTCTCCAGGGACTTATCAAGTTATTTATTGAAGAAGCAATTACCAAATGTCATAACATACTTGACTTACTAGCTGTGAATATCCAACCTATCAACCATTATATGCATTTAAAACTGTTTTTAAGTCCGTTGGTCTTTCTTTACCCTCTATAGGAACTCTCAAGAGGGAACTGAACCACCTAACTTCTGATTTAAAATATCATCCTATTCAGGATGATGGTTTTATTGGAAGACTCCCTGCATTGCAGGGCTCCGGGAGACCTAGAGGAAAGTCTGGTTCTTATATTAATGATTGGTGTCATCTCTGGCTAAACAGAGATCTTTGGTTCCGTATGCTCATGGCCTATTCAGACACATGTCTGAAATCATTGCTTTGATGAACTTCTATGATAATTTACTCATCAGGGTACCATTTCACAACATCAATCTGTTACTTGAAGAAAATTTACATGATGTTGTGAAGTAGAATACAAATTAGAACAATCTTTTATGCAGAGATTATTTTTTTTCTGATGTGCTTTACTGCACAGATAGAGACCACTCAAAAAGCATCCCCCTGCTGCATAACCCTACTGCCAGTAGTAACTTTGGTAATAATTATATAGTTCTCCTTTAATGCTAGCAGCCTCTGTAAGAGTAAGAAATACAGGATAATGTAATGCTGCATAATCTGAATGTTCAGCATTAGAAAAATCTCTCATCAATGAAAAAAGGTAGAAAGTGGGTTTTTCTGAAAGCTCAATACTAGATGAAAGTATTTAGAAAAGAGACAATATCAGCAAACTGCAAAGGAGGATACGTTTGAAAGTTCTGGCCATATTGACCAATAAACAATTTATGGAGAGAACACAAACAAACCATTAAAATATTTTAAGACTGTAGCTTCTGACAAGTATACTTTATTTATGACTTTGCAGTACAATCTTCTCCAGTAATGTTTACAGGAAATCAAAAAAGAGAGAAAGGGGGGAAGAGGCAGCATTCCCAATGTTTTATCCTCTTGTCCTCTGCCGGGTGTGGGGTATTCTCAACATCAGTAAGAAAACCTCAATATTCCTGTCTCAGAAAAACCTGCAACTAAAAGAATCACAGGTGTGACACATTCAATATTTAAGGAAAAGCACAGGAAAGAAGGGTGCTGCTTTATCTGAAACTTGTACAATACTGTTGCTGCAGGCACAGCCAAGTGAGGCTGATGAAAAAGGAGGCAGGGATGGGGTGGGAGAAGCATCCAGCCTTAGCACAACTTCTACCACTGTCAGGCACCCTACTGGCAAAGCCGAAGTTTCACAGTCTGATGGAACTATGTGTCTAGATAAGGGCAGTCTTTGAGTTTGGCTCTGGATCTCCTGATACAACAAGAATTTTGTTGCTTTTGTCCACACAGTGGATCTGGGTGCTTAAGGAAATACATAGTGTTTAGGTTTTTGAGACCGAAACACCAGGCAAAAATAAAACTTCTATAATAAGTTATAATTCGTGTTGTAGAGGTGCCTGCAGGTGCTAGGTATGTACAGCAAACCCCTGTGCTGTACAAACACATAGGACATAGCACTGCATCAAAGTGCTTGCAATCCAAATACCAGAGCTGAGAGATCACAGTTCTGTTTTGCCAGAGCCTAGATTTCAAAAGCATGTTTTAGAAGAAAACCAAAGCCTTTAGAAAATGCTCAGACAAAATTGCTGTAAGAGCATTCACATTTAAGAAGGAAAAGATCAAGATTTTGATTTGTGTCTCTCAGAAAGCCACAAGAGCGAGCCCTGATTTGAGAAGTCTTTCCCTAGCAAATGGTGAAGTCCATATGTTTCTGGTAAAAAACCCAGACTTGCTTTTTTTACTTGAAGGAGAACATATCTAGAAAATCAAAATGTTGCTGAACAAGTTCTGGCCAGTGGACTAAAAACAAAAGGCAGAATGAAGTTAGGACAAGCCCAGAGACCAGCGTGGGCCATCAAGGAGCAAGGTGAGGGAGAAGCCAAACACTAAGAGTCAGTCCCCTACTTCCCAGTCCAGTACCAACAATTTGCCATCCCAAGACACCAGATCCTTTCCTCTTTCCAACCTGGGACAGAGTTTCTGAGCCATGAGTTGCAAGCCCTGGGGTTCAGAGGACAGCAACGCTCTTTGCTTTTGACACCCACCAGTAACACCGAAGCACTAAGGCGTGCTGGCGTAAACCCTGCTGTAACAGGCATCCCTTTTGACATCTTCACATCTTGGGATGAGGCTGTCGCACCACCCCATAGCCAAGGAGGGCTCCCTGTCTGGGCACCACTTCCTAGATCAGCACTACTTCTAGCCCACTGCTGCAGAAACACTAGTGTGAAAGACCTGGAGTAGAAATTAACACCTCAGGAGAGCCTTAGCAATATCTTTCTGCTTTAAAAGATACTCTGACAGTGTTGGTTAGCTAGACGAGTGTGCCTCTAACAAGCCTATTGCACTTGATAAATGCTTCTGTATTATTATCCTAATTTTGCTGGATCTGATGAGCAGCTTTTGGAGTTCAGAGGCAGAAAAAGACAGCTTGAAAGATGGCTCTTATAAGAAGCTAATTGCATGCAGGGTTTTCAGAAATATTAGGTCATTTCCTGTTCAAAAGTTGGGTGTCTGTTCCTCTTTAGTGGCAACAAAATTAATTCTTCTGGGCCCGGGAAAAAAAAGGAGTACTTTGATTTTTAGCAGTTAATGTACTGTCGAGTCTTACTTCAAATAACATTTTTAAGTTTTAAAACATTCCACAAAGGAAGGGATATCATTTCAAGGATGAAGGCTGGTGTAAAATAATTCCAACAAAATTGATTATGTTATAGGCACTATGTTCATATGACTTTTGTAAAATACTGCTTTTTTAATGCTAATATTTCAGCAGTAGAAAAGAAATATTGCAGTTGAGTTCTTTTCTGGACACATACATAAAAATACCATTTACACCAGTAAAGCAATGAAAACAATGTGATTTAAGTGGGGAGAGATCTTTTCCCACAGGCCATATTCTAGTTTTAATTACATCCTATCTATCTTAAAGGTCCAGGATTTACTATCTCAGGACAAACTGGTATCTGGGAAAATGACCCATGTCAGTATTTCAAAGAAAGATGTAAAAAATCTTTACACCCTGGCATGTCTCTATGTTATTCTGCTCTTCAATACATTAATGCGAGCTCCCTGGTTTCCATGGGGTTGTGCTGGTGAAATTAGAATGAGGTATCACTAATAGAAGGTCTGAGCTTTGTTCATGATAAGCAACTGATTTTTAACTGCTTGCTGGTCTCTGGATTTTTTAATTAATTTGTTGTTATTGTTGCATTAGTGATGACCCCTTCTTTGGCTTGGTGATTCTGTCCATCATGATAGATCATGTACAGATTCCTGATGAGGTCTTACTTATTAAGAGTTTCATAAATAAGTGTTTATTTCCAGTGTGCTTCCTGATTCCCAGGTGTAAAACAATTTTTAAAACCAACATTACTATGAAAAGAAAGATGAAAAAGGTTGCTTATAAATAATACTTTTAAAACTTGTGGTTGCAAAGAAAAATTAACCTAAAATGCTTTTCAAAGCACTTTATCTACAAATCACACTGAGACTCTAACTTGATACCAGTGTTCTTACCTGGCATTCTGCCTTGATAGTCCCACTCAAAGGACAAAATGCAAACTGTAGTAAAACAGCTAGGCTTGATCACAGAAGTGTCCAATTAAGTATTTTCATGTTGTTCATTAAATTTGAAAATATTCATAGGGAAAACGGACCTTTTGGCAAAATGCTCCACAGAGGAAAAATCTGGCTGACATAGATATTTTCTGTTTGGGATGAGATTTTGCAGTGGTGTGAAGCACCTGGAGAATAGCAGCACCATAAGACTCATGCCTGGTGGGGCTCTAAGCCTGGCAGGGCAGAAGGATCCAGGGGGCAGATAGAGACAAGTAGGTCAAGAACATCAGCTCCCAGTTGTGGCTATTTAGGTGGAGTCAAGGTGTAATGTCACCACATCCCTCCTACCCTCCAACACTAAACATTTTGTTTCTGAAACTTCAGGATGACCCATTTCATAACATAGAAGTTAACATATTTGCCTTCTTAAACTGATTTTAAAAACTTTATGGAGAAAGAAACTGTATTATTTTGGCTTTTTAACCTGACTCGGGAGAAATGCCAAATACTATAACTTCTTGCAAGATGAGAATTTTGTTTTTCAATCTGATATAAAATTGTATGATCATAGTAAATATTCTATCTTAAATCTCTTGTAAAAAAGGAAAAATAATAGGTACTGCTACATTTCTCTTCAAATGTTCCTTAGCTAATCTAGACTTTATAGTTGGAGTGGGGTTGCAGTCATCACTCTGTGTGTGTGGAGAAAGCCTGGTCACCTGAACCTGTGCTCCAAAGTTTCCTTCATGCAGAAGAATATCTTCAACATTAAATTCTTCCAACATCAGCATCTCATAAAAGGGAACTCTGGGAAACATGTCAGAAATGTAATGGAAGAGAGAATAAGTAACCCCCAAAAGACTCATCCTTCATGAATACAGAAAGTTTTGAGGGTTTGGGAATCAACCCTTCCTAGTGAGCCCTTCCAGTGGGATGAAGAGCAGGAAATTCCAAAAATTCCTTGGCTTTAAGAAAGTGAATGTGACAGTCTCTTAATGCAGAGTGAGAGGTCCTGCCCTGCCATTTTTATCCACTGAAGAATCATCCAGCTAATGTGTTAGTGCTATTTTTTCTGCTGATGATATCAATTAGATCCTTTCACTGCAGTTCTGTCATATACCCATCTTTTTTCCATAGACTTCTGTTTCCCTGTGGTACTTGATAATGACCCTAAAGTGGGCTCGCTATTACATGTGGTTTTAGCCTGAGCTTGTCCATAGGATTCAACTGTAGAGGTACTGGTTTGTGCAGCCTGTAGAAAGGCAAAGACACAAGGCTAAAAAGTGGCATCTGCCTTCCTTTTGTATACTTCTTTCCTGATCTATACCGAAGGCACACAATATGCTTTAAATGTTTCCTGAGCATCCTGGCATCTCTAACAGTGCATTTGCCCACTTAACATGTTTCAAAACTTACACTGATATTGTTTTTTTCTGTTTCCCTAGTGGCTGTTTGGAGAAAACCTCTAGATGACATGATATTAATCAGAAAAGAAAAAAGCCAATGATCAATAGTGTAGGTTTACTATGTACTGTCCCAGCATGTAATATACCAAAGCAACTGACTGTTTCACAGTGTTGTCACAGGCAGGCATGTGCTCAGTGCTGGGCTTGGACCATTTTCACAAGTGAAGGGGGTGCGAATCTAGTGCATTAGCATCTCCAGCTCCCTGTGACAGTCTGTGAAGTTTGCACCTTTCTAGTAGCCGGTGGGAAGCTGCACCTTCTGGGAAGCCAGGCTGAGACCTTGGCACTAGCTCCCTCAGAAACAAATGACCATTGCGAACCCCACCTTTCTCCTTCACAAGCGAGGTGCTTCTTTCTTTTTTTTCCTAACATATGGCAGTGTATAGATTTAAAACAACAAAAAGTCTTGCCAAAACAAAACACTACACTGCATACCCAGTTTTCCCTTGAGAGTAGGATGAGAGGGAGAATAAACCACACATGGCAGATGTTGGTTGTTTAATGCTCTACAGGAAGGCACTCAGATGCTACAGTGACGTACGACCCCATGGGGAGCAGAGCAAAACAACTTCCATGCCCCCTTCCTCAGCAGCGTGAGAAGCAGGGCCGACGTACAGGTGGAAGCAGTCAACCTAAAAAGATGACCAGTAACAAGTGCCAACACTAAGCAGCCTTAGTGTTTCCACTAGGTAAAATCCTTCCTTTGGGTGATTGAAGTAGGACAGATCCCCATGCTGGGTTTCTTTTTGGGCGTGGGTGCCATTCCTGTGTGCACATGCGTGCGTGCGAGCATCACCGACTCTAACCCAGGCAGTGCACACTGCAAAAAGTTCAAAGCTTTTGGCTTCCTCTTCATTGCTTTTTTTCAGGGGCTGCCTCCTCTGATCTTTGCTTTTCATCCCTGGATTTACTTGGAAGGATTTCTCCCCCGTTTCCTCACGTGGCAGGTTGCATGCAGATTCGTTTTTCTGGTATTCAGTGACCATCCACATTGCTTTGTACCTAGTTTACATCTTCACAGGCTGTAATGAAACTGAGACTTGAAGGAGTAACTGGATAAGCAGGCCTCTCTCTCCAGCTGTCATGTCTAGTTGTGGCAGAAAACTGGTGTTTCATTGTAAAAGATGTTAATTTCAATCTGAGCTGTGGCTGTGTTGAGAGGAGCATAAAAGGAATTCTTGATTATCTATATCAGTACCGTTGTCCCCAGGGACAGACTCTGAATCTTCAGATCACATATGGCAAGAGTGCTGTGATAAAATATGCATCAATAAAACTTTGCAATTTATGATAATAAAGGAGTGGAAACTTTTATACACTGTGATAATTATTCCTGACTGGTATTTTTTCCTTCCTTTCGTTCCTCTGTACGCCTTTATTTTTAAGCCTTTTCTGCCTGTTGCAGCAACGATTGCATCACTGAAACGGCGGGTTCACAAACTGTGGGGCTCACCTCGGTCCTAGGGCCCGTGACCTCCTGTAGGCATCAGTCTGTCCTCATGGGTTTTTTTGTTTGCCCTCTTTGGGAATATTTTTGTTGTTGTTGTTTGCTGTTTTTGGGAATTGGAAAAATCTGCCCGAATTTGCCCTCTTTGGGAAGGCTCCACAGTGCTATCACTCCTCACTGTCTTCCCCTTCTGTGCATGCACATACACTACATCCACCATAAATTTTGGAGCAGCTTCCAGAAAAGATCGAATTATATTCCTCTGATCTTTCTTTGTGTATCTCATTACTATAATCGATGAGAGATGCATACATTTGCATGAAGGTAGCATTTGTCCCATATTGCATGTCACCTGCATTGTTTTAAGTGTATTTCATCTAAATAGAGTTTTTATTCTTTTGAAGTAGGAAAAATAATGATACGTTTACACTCTCAAGAAGTAAACAGTGGACTGTTAAATACAACCAGTATATTATCTGTGACCTTATTTTTTTTCCTTAGCTCATTATATCTTTGGTGGCCATAGTATGAGAGACCCTGTCTTACGCTTCAGTACACTTGATAGCAATTAATCATATGGCTTGAAACGTATGGCCTGACAGTACAAACTGCTTGCATGCTTGGGTTCTGGCTGACTTCAAAGGGACTTCCACGTCGTGTTTACAGGCAGCTCTCCTTTACTGAACACCCGCACTGACATGTTTGCACAGCATCTAGCGCAGTGGGATCTCAGGCTTTACTGGGACACCTAAGCCCTGCTGTAACACAAATAGTCATTAGTACCGTCTGTCTTGTGTTTTCCTTTTTTTTTTTTTTTATTTCTCAGTATTATACTTCAGTTGGTCTAACAGAAATAAATCAGCCACTCATATCCTTTCCCAGGCTTATTTCTCTACAATTAAGAATGAGCTGGGGAACTACTTATGGGAAACAGTTTAGCCATGAGGCTACCTCAAGAATGTTTTCTTTACTGATGTTCACTTGACTAAATTGTGTGCTCCTGTGCAGTGGTAGCAAAGCACTCATCTTGAAGCACATGCTTATCTCCTATTGACTTCAATAGTACTTAATCACCTGCCTGAGGTTCAGCATGTGCTGAAGGGCTTTGCGCGTTCGTGTGCCAAGGCTCCCCTCAGGAAATCCATACCTGCTCAGTCCTGCGTGCTCAGCCTTGCCCCAGGTTTCTGCAGGTGCCTGGATTTCATCAGAGGCAATGACAGTTAGATCATTTGTGTAAGTGTTTAAGTGGACCTTGAGATCTTTAAAAATTCTGCTGAATCTGGGCATACCTGATTAAAAGAACCCAAATGTTTAGCAAAAGGAATGGATTGATTTGTAATAGGAAGGCTATTTGCAGGTACTTTCCTTTTTTTGTACAGCTGCAGTTGAAAAGTCGAAATGTAATACCACTAGTTCCACTTTAAGGAGTGAGGAGTGATTTAGGTTAAAAACTAAAAATTTCTAATTATACAAATGTAAGGAGGAGTGGGCAATAAGGCCAGCAGTGAAAACAAAAAGGATCTTGTGTGGATTTTTTCTACCTCTACATTTATGTGAATTAATAGGAAATTACAGACTGTTAGGAAGTTGATTGAATTTTGTTTCTTAACTTTGCTGTTTTTCATTAGGGTGATCCTAAAAGCAGGTGGCTTTCAATTAGTTTTGTTGACAGTGCTGGCTAATGTTGTAATGATCCTTGGGAGAGGGAAAGAAAAGAGATTTATTGCAGTAGGGATAAGCTAGGCCAGGCAAAAAGACAGAGTACATAACCACTAATTAACTCATGTAGTCATTTAAAAAAAAAAAAAAAAAAAGAAGAAGAAGAAGAGGAAGGAAAAACAACATGCAATGTGAAGAGGATTGTAAAGCATTTCTGCACTGCAGATCAGACCCTTGAGCTTTCATTACACTGTGCATATCATATTAGATGGTATATATGAGCCAATTGCATATAAATCACAGTCTCCCGATGTTGCAAATCCTTGTCACAGAGCATATTTAATTTAACATTGTAATATTTATTTTCTAAAGTTGTAAGTAGGCCAAAACATACCCAGTAAAATGAGCATTCTGCCACAGCACAGTGCCTGACCTACACTCCAGCAGAAAATTAACCCTAATTCATCTCCATAGTGACCCTATGCCAAATAGCTATTTCAGATGCTCCATTCCTGCCCTTCACTGACTTTGTAAAGTGAAGCTGTAGCAATTTTGTCTAATTCAGTTTGGATTTTTAATTACATCTATTCCATTCATTTGTTTCCACTTAAAACCATCGTGTTGCGCTTGGGTGACTTGTAAGCAAGCTTTGCTTGGTCTTAGTATCCTTTGGGGACAGGCTTAAGCCAGAAGGCATGTATGTCTGTTGAAACCATGTCAAATGAGACCTGCTATCTCAGATTTGAACTGGAAGGCTTTTGTTTTCTGACACAAAGGGTCAAAGTCTGCCTAGTTATTTCATGTGTCACTTCCCTCCCCTTCCCTCACTCGCATCAGGATTATTTTAAATTCACATTATGGGTGAGCGTTTGTGTGCATATGCACAATTCACCGGAAAACAGAGGCCCTTTATTGTTCAAAGCTCCTCTAGAAGTGATTTGTTTTGGGCATTCCTCTCACAACTGTTTGCACATCCATAAAACCAGCAAGATCTCAGTCAATCTGCTAACAAAGTCTGTTTTCAGACACTGTGTGGAGAAACCTGAGAAGCTTCAAGCATTTTTATTGTCTGGTTGGGTTTTTTTATTCTTGGTAAGAATTAGTAGCAATTCATTAAGAACATGGGTGCTTATTTTGCCTATTATTTGAGCGATTAATACTCTGTTTTGCAATACGTCACAATACAGCTGGTTCTTCTGCTCCTCCCAGGATTAAGAGAGATTGCATCTGATTTCTGTGATGTTTTCTACATTTGTAGAACTGGGCGTATTTGGACTGCAACAAGGATGCAAAGTGAAAAGGCTGCAGAAAGGACGCTGAGATAAGGCAGTCTGAGTCTTCTCACTGAACTCCTGCCAGGCACAGATGAAAATGTTTCGTGACAAAGTCTATCAAATTGCATTTATCTTGTGAATGCAAATTGTTCCTAAGAAGTTACAGTATGGGAGTAAAAGGTGAAATTTATTTAAATTAAAATTATTTTTTTTTAAAAAAACTGAATTTATCAAAGTCAAGTGACTTCTGGTTTTGACATTACAGGCACAAAAGTAAGGCTTAGCTGTCATTTTTTAGCTTTCGTAAAGCTCCGCTTATGAAGAAAAATTGGACCATATGGGAGCATATGGAAAAACCAGAAGGTTAATATTTGCGGGAAAGTACCTCCTACAGGTGGCATTATAATTAACCTTGTGGGTCCTGAGCACACACGTCAGTCAAGCCTGCGCGCGTGCCACGTCCCTGCGTGGGACAGGAGCACGGTTCTCATGCCAGGGCCACCAGGAGGCACCCAGGGCCTCAGGGCTGGCCCCGGGCAGGGAGTCAGGCTGCCATGATGCCGCCGGGCCACCCTTCCCGGCCTGGCAGCTGCTGGCGGTGGCTCTCCCCCATGTTCCCCATGCACCCTGCGGCTGAGGCGGAGGGTGGCCGCTCAGGGCAGGGCAGGGCCCCCCCCAAAGCTGGGGCCGTGCTGTCGGGCGGCCCCGGTGCTCTCCCACAGACCCTGTGAATCTTGCAGCCTGTGACTTCCCATTCTCCCTCGCCCTGGCACAATGCTGGTGCCCAGGGTCCCGCCAGCAGGGAGAGGAGGGGGAAGCTGTGCCACAGTCTGCTCAGCCTTGCTTCTCCTGGTTACCTGGGCTATTAATAAGGGCTTGATAGGACCCAGCTTATTACAGAAGGAGGGTCTGGGCAACCACCCTCCTTCCCATATTTGAGGCAGGAGTTGGGTGCCTCTGCATAAGATACAGCCCTGTGGGAACCTCACCTCCAGCCCCGGGGCAGCTGAAGCCATGCTGCCTGTGCCCGGGGTGTCTTAGCAAAGGGGTGACGAATAAAAATGAGGAGTAGCCATATACACAGGGTTACGTGCCTGGGACATTGGCATATCTGTTGGGGGAATAAATGGTGCAAATACATTTAGGGCCACCAGCTGAAGAGGGAAGATAGGGAAGGCAGGATCAAGCTTGGGCAAACAGCTGGACCCATTTTTTCCCTGCAGTATGCCCGTGCCAAACACATTTGTCCCAGAATTAATGGAGAGGGTGCAGAAATGTGAGTAACTAGATAAGTCCACCTTCAATAACAAGAACCAGCACAATCAAAATGTAGTCATCTTTGAAAAGACTTGAAGCTTTTGCATAGCTTTAATAAATGCAATTTGCAGAAACAGTGCAATGGTTTAAAATAAATGATGCTCACAGAGTCACAAGCTATGATTTATCTTTAAGCATTGTCACAGAGTGTGCTTTATTAAATTTCAACCTGGGCTCTCAACTGTTCAGTTAATGTAGATAATTAAATTGATTATCATTCAGTCAGGCTGTTTTGTGACTGAAACATCCTCATATTGTTTCTACAAATATTTTACTTAGCTTGTATGAAGAAATCATAAAATTCCCCCTTTTTTTTCCACTTGCTTGTTTGTTTTATTTAATTTTTGTCCTCACTATCTTTCTTTCTGGCAGTTAGTTGTTCTAAAATACATGGTGCGGATTACTAATGCCTGCCCTAGTGCTTTAATGCTTTTTTTTTCAGTATTCATTCTTAGCTATGCATATATCTTCCAGTCACATTAGGTGATCTTTTCTCCTTTCTGTTTGCTTCATGCAGAAGATAGAGGAGGAAAAGCATGGACATCCTGTGCATTACATTGCACTTAATGACTCTACATGTATTGCTTAAAAAAAATAAACCAGCAAAAACCAACCAGTACTAATTGTAAAAAGTTGTCTGGCTACAGTATAGAGAATTAAAGGTGTTATGCTTTAGTACATTAGATTGCATTACAATTCTTGGTTGCAGAATTATATACTAAGTACATCAGTTTAGAATTACAGCAGAATGTAATACCTAAATATAGTAGATATTCTCACCCTATTTACTTCTTGTGACAAAGTTAAGTGGAGTTTGTTTTTGCTAGCATCCATTAGATGTACTCTGCTGTAAAACTTCCACTGACTTCCTGAGGGGGAGGTAATTTTAGGTGGTGCCATCTCATCAAGCACCGTAGGCAGCCTGCGTACTGTGCATTACAGAGGACACCAAGTCCAGCCTCTTACTGGAAGGTGCTTGCTGCACCTCTCACTAGCAAAGAGACCTTTGTAAGAAGAGGTAGTATCCGTTGATGGGCCAGGTGATAGAGCTGGGCAAGCTTTTGGACCCATAACTTTGGTTCAGCTATATCAGCCTGTGTAAGGAAGGCAATTAATTCTGCTCACAGGACTTGTTGGGTGACACGAGCACTACTCTCTCTTACTATACACTGCACTCTTCTGACGAGTTCCTGCAACAACACTGGAATACCTCTGGGGAGCCGATACTGATGTGGCAGGGTTAGAAGGCAGAGCAGAAAAAAAATTAAAATAGGGCTTTTTTAAGTGATGTGGTCCTTCTTCCCTTCCAAGAGCAATTTTTTTTCAGGATAGAAATTCCACCTTGAACTTCTAATAATAGCTTGGTATGGATTGTTGATTTCACTTATGAAAAGAGCTCTAAAACTGTGTTCAGTCTTGCTGCAAGCCTTCAGGAGCATTTCTTCCAGTTTATGGAGTGCATTGCAGTGGATGCTAGTAAAACCAATTCTTTCTCATGAAAGTGGCTGGTAGACTGCAAGGAAAAGAAAGTCCTTTCTCATCTGGCTAAATGCGAGTTAGATACCCTAACTTGTCCATTGTACCAGCACAGGTAATGTATTACAGTTCACACTGATGGGGAATGTTTGCTGCAGAAGGAGAACAGTGGGAGCCTGTAGCAGTTGTGTTTCTTCTTCTCAGTGCCCTTTGCCTCTCCCTTGCTCTGGACTGGGAATGTCTTGAAAAGGTTACGGGGAAAGACTCTGACAGTGGAAGTGCAGAGATGTATCTTCTGACAGCAAACTCAGCACTGCTGATGCCAGTCTTCAAATGTGAAATATTTGCTTATAAAGGTAGAATTTAAAATTATCAGATGTATCTTAAGCATCAGGTCTGAATCCAGCTCCACTGACCTTAGTGGGAATTGTAGCGCTGAATACCATTGAAATATTAGGTTCACAAATGCATGTAGGAAACAGTAGGCAGCATCAGTAGACCCTGGAAGAAAACACGCTGCCCTACATTCTACAGTAATATTCTTTATTTTTAAGGGCCGTGTCCCAAGGAGTGCTGGGTGTTGGGATGACACACTTCACAGAAATGTGTAGGAAGACTCAATCCCTGTAGCAGAGAGCATCAAACTCTAAAGCACCAGGTCTAGGTCTCTGTGGCAAGTGAGATATTTTTTTTCCTTTATATTTGACCTGGCCAACAAATAGTCACAGATCCTCTTGTCAGGTTCTGTATGTCATGCAATGGATGTGGTGCATTCTTTTTCCCCAAAGCTCTGTATCCCACACCTAGACAAAATGTAGTATTCTTTTTCTCCACATTTTCTTACACTATTGACAGTATATTTTATTTAAAGTGCCATTAAAGTATTGTGCATTGTATTAGTTTGCTTTTAATAAAGACGTAGGAACTGTTCTTAGTAAATATTACGGATCAACTTAACATTGGTTTTGAATTGCTGCAGAGGACACAATCTTACTCTTGTATCTTTGCTTTGTTTTCCATTGCAATGCTATATTACTGTTGTTATTAAATTCAGTAGCATTCAGATTGTTGTAGGTGCTGGAGGAACAAATGCAAAAAGCAAGGCTGATGTCCCTGTGACTTGAGAACCTAAGTAGATGCTATGTTTGGATAAGGTATAATGGAAAGAGAAGAGTTAAGGCAGCAATAGGTCATGGTAATGGTATTGTAATAATGGTAATGTAGTTCTTGATAACATAATGGCTTTTCTCTTGAAGGTAAGCACCTGAGAATAAATAATTACAGTTATTTGCCCATTAACCTCAGCGTTATTAGATTCCAATAAGCATTTGGAAGTGAGCCTTCAGGAGTTATCTGACTATAAACTAGAGGACATGTTAGGAAGGTATTTGTTGTACAGACCATGGAGACAGCTTTGAGGGACCAGAGCATGCACAGTCCCAGGCTAGCAGAAAAACAGGAGCAGTGCAGATGCAGAAAATGGCAAGTTGTATAGGAAAGTAGAACTGTTTAGGATCTTTAAAGCGAAGGGTGGCTCTTGATTCCAACGTACCTTGAGTGTCAGTAATTTTGCCTAGGGAAAATGTTGCTAACTGAGACCAAAATGTTTGATTTTAGGGCTAAACTGAACCTCCTATTTTACAGGCAGATTAAAAAAAAAAAAAAAAAAAAAGATTTTCTTGTCTTGTGGCTTTCTTGTGGCTACTTGTCCTGATCATTAATACACTCTGCTTGTTACTGCAGAATTAATGGGCATGCACTTATCTTGCTAGGCTACTTTGAACTATATTGAAAGACAGATGTTTTATTAATCTAATTCTGGTTAGACTACTTTGAACAAAGTTGTAAAGGAAATACTAAAATATTTTTGCTGAGATTATAATAATTTACCAACGTAACATTAGTAAAGCAATAGATAATGGTGACAAATTACCATGGAATATTTTAGTCAGTAGGGATCAGGCTTGCAGGAATACTGAATGAAGTCATGAGGGACTGCAAAGGTAAAATAAATTCCTGAGTCTTAGATGCTGAGGCCTATCCCATAGTGAGATGTGAGAGCTCGTTGGGGATTTGTTTCACATAACTTCCAAGTGAGAAGTAAGCAAAAAACCAGTTGGTATCATGGCATTTAATGAGTTGCTCTGGGAGCAGTGCAGCTAAAAAAGCCTGGAGTCCTATAGATTTGTTTTCTCTACCTACAGATGCCTCTCCCTCCTCTGGAGCTGCTGTATTGCCTCTGTTCTGGCTCCTGTAGTCTCAGCTACCCCAACATCTCAAGTTTGCTTCCCCGTGCCACATTAAGTGTCCGCACAAAATTTCAGACTCTTTCAAGGCCTCAGGGACCTGTTCCATGCCAAGGTCCAAGCCACCCATGTGCTAGTTGGCCAGCCACATCTGCAGGGTGCCCAGCACAGGCTAGGGCCAAAACCACAGTTAACTGGGTAGAACTTGCTATAGGTTTTATCTCCATGGGAAACCCATCTGGGTCCTCCTTCTCTTCATTGCAATTTTATATAATATGTGTAGGGCCCTAGTGATTTGTGGTGCTGTCAGCTCTGAATCAAGCCAGCTGAAACTGGCTGAAATAACTCAAACTGAAATAAGCGAACACGTTTCAAACTAATTGTGGTCAGCCTGGATGGACAGGCGTAGATAGAGAGCCCTGTCTTAAGGAGCAGGCTGTGAGTGAGTGCATGAGCTCCCAGAGCCCCAGCTTTGAAAGGGCCCTGGAGACCCATCAGTCGATGCTAGGATTGTGCTTGATAATAGAGATGATCCTGCATTATGCAGTACTGTACAGATGATCCAATGCCAGATCTCAGATGGGAAAACCTTTTAAGGGGACAGGTATTTTTTGTATTTTTGCAGCAACAAGATGCTCAGCACCCTGGGCTGCAGCATGTCCAGAAACTGACTGCTGTTTGCTTGCAGATAAGTCAGACGTGGGCTGTAAATCTGATGTACTGGCCTGCATCTGCAGGGAGGCTGTACCTCCCATGGGCAGCGTGCCTGCCCAGACCCTGCTCCACAGGCACTGACATGTCATTCTTCTCATGTAACACATATTTATCCAGAATTGCTGAGATCCCCAGTCCTCACTGTCCTTCACATTCATTATGGCGGCTCTGCCATAGACAGGGGGATGGCAAAATTATGTCATTTCTTTATGAGACTGTGCTGGAAATGGTGCAGTCACTGAAAGGGATTATATTCCCAGTAGGATGAGAGAGCAGAAAGACTTTGCAAGGCTGCGGATGAATATTCCTCTTTTTTCTCGTAAAATTGAGTGAATTTGGGACTGGCCATTTTAAAAATGAATGTGATGCAACTCTTTTGTATGCAGTAAAACTGCGACATACGCCTGACCCTGTTTTTCAGTAGCACCCCATCCTCTGGCACTGTCTGTTCGGGTAAGGACATGCTTAAGAAAAGATACACGTTTCTACCTTGGTGAATTTAACGGTGCTAAAGTCCATCCCACTGCAGGATGGCAGTTAAGTACCTGCTTAACTTCTAGAAAGTCCCTAAATACCTGCTGTAATCCCCTCCTGAAGCAGATGATCATCTCAAGTACAAGGACAATTGCCTAGGAATGAACATGCATTGAACTGTTCATTTCATTACAGGTATTTAGGAGGTTAAATTGTTATGCAGTTAACAGCACACACTATTATTTTAAAAAATTATTAATAGCTAGTGGATAACAATATAACTAATGCTTACCTGCGGTGTTGATTGCAGTTATGTTATACATTGGTGCTGTTGGAAGAGCTTTTGTAATTAAATGTGTGCATTGCCAAAACTTGAACAATCCTGTAGTCTGTTATCCCCCTTCCAAAAACCAGCAAAATAGTGAACAGAAAAGCAAAACCTCTCCAACGGGCTCATTCAATTATGAAATACTGTGGGGGAGGTGCAGGAGAAGGAAAAGATAAATTCTTTCTAACCCTTGCAGTAATTAGTTGTTTGGCCCAGAGATGAAACCCAAACACCCTGACTGGGATTTAATGCTTGTTTAAATAGTAATTGCTTTTGTGTCCTACAAATGACGCAACCCACATAATGCCCATAATCCCAAACCAACAATATGTTTTTCAGACGTCTCACCTTAGCCTGTCCTTTTTAGTGACCATCACTTTCTTTTTTTTTAGGAACTTGCCTTGCCCCTCAAATGAACAGCCAAATTCCCTGTCCAGAAAATACAGGGCCAAGTCACTAATGTCTTGGAGTCAATGACTGAATACACCCTTGCTTTGGTGGGGTGAGGCTCACAATGAGCTGGTGAGCAAAGCTTTTTCATTTATGCATTGAACTCAGAGAACAGGGCATTCAGCTCATCTAATTACCTGTCCAAACAGGGCAAACCAAGTAGAAAAAGAAGACCGCAGGTCAGATTTGGATCTGTTACACTGCTGAAAACTTCAGGGTAATCAGTAATGCTACTTTATATTTAAATTTGGCTCTGTGTCCATTTAGCACATTAGTCCCAGTCTCAGAATCTGTAATCAGCAACCTGCAATTAACTCGATGTGTTTGTACCTTCTGATTAATCGTAACACTCCATATTATTATTAATGCAAACAGTTACTGTAAAATATTTCTTAATTATTTCTGGCTGGTTGACTTTTTCATTTTTTTTCTTTTTCTTACTGGAAAAAATAATTAGCCAGGAATAAAACAATTAAGAATGTTTTAAATCAGTGCTATTAACTTGCTTTGTCCACTCAGTCGTGTGTTCCTCAGTCTCCTTTAAGATAACTCCTTTATCAGAGGAGTTTCTTCTGCGCCAGTGCTTCTTCAAGGACTGTAGTGTAAGCTGACTGGCCTCTCCTGGTGACTGTGCGACGTATGTATCGGTGTGGGCAGTGCCATGTAAGGCCCAGACCTTTAATTGGGATGAGTAAATTAGCTGGACAGTGCCTGCATTTGAATTGCAGCCAACACTATTAGGCAACCCCAACCTGAGCTACATCCTCCCCTCATAATGCTTCCATCTGGCATCGTCAGGCAATACCACCCTGCAAAATGCGGCGGTGCTACACACCCAGCACACAATGGGCAGGAGCAGCCAGTTGGAAAGACAAAGGATTGTCCTTCTCTTTCCCCTTCCTTATGGATAGGCTGTCAGGGCAGAGAGATGGATGTCGCTGGAGCTGGGTATAGTTCTGGTGCTGGGATGGGCACTAAGCCCTGAGCTAAGGGCTTTTCTAGAACAATGTTGCAAATACACACTAAGATGATAGCATGAAATCATTGTATTGCAGCGCCTATAATTGCAGAGTGCAGACTCCATCCGTTAAACTTTATCTTGGTTAGTTTTGATTTAATTCCTTCCCTTCCCTCTCCCCTTCTCCATTTACCTTTTCCCCTTCCCTCCCCTCCCCTTTCTCTTACCTTTTCCTTCTTTTTCCCCCTATAAGACAAAACCAAACCTTCAGGGCATCTATATGGGTAACTAAATTATTAGAGATTGCTAGAAAACATAAAGACTTTTACTTAATGGCCAGGGATTCAAACGCAGACTACACAAAGGTCAGAAAATTGTGGTAGCCTCTGGGTGATATTTTGTCATTAGTTTTTTCATTAGTGAAAAGTTAACTGGTAAAATCTACTGGCCAAACTACTTTCTCAGTCACTGTGAGGATGAAGGGTGCTGACAGGACCACGTAGATGAGCACAACCATATTCTGTAGAGTCATGGAAAACATCAGTCTCTAGTATAGAACCCAAGATCCACTCTACAGCTTCTCAGTGATCCTGGCCACGTCTGGCTCCTCATCAGTCCAGAAGGAAAAGGTGAAAAGGAAAGGCATGGATCATTCTCTGTGACTGAGAGTGACGTATGAGAGGACAAAAGCAGGAATGGGATTTGTGTGATGCCTCCTCATGCCGTGATTTGAAAGTTTTGCTCTAAAGAGCATTCAGTAATTCTTCAGGCCAATTCTGGGGCAGCAGGCATCGACTAGAAAGTATTCTCTTCTTCATATGTAGGCAAAGTCATTTTGTTGTTACTCTTCTGTACTCCTAGGATTTAAATAAGACATTGCCTTTGGATATTATTTGCATATGAACAAAACCAGCATTTGATTTCCAGGAATTGAAGTTCTGTTACTGCTGAAGTAGCCTCCTGTCTCTTACCTCTACAATTTCTAAGTAGGGCAAAATGCTAGCTCTGCTAATGTCTGGAAGAACCTAGGGAAGAGCTGTGTTCTGAGCCTAGGCAATACCTTCAAAGCTTAGGGACATGTTTTGTTCTCATTAAACTGAGCTAAAGCCAGGTTGCTTTACATTCATGATTGTTATTGGTTTATTTCCTTATACTTTGGTTCCTTCAGTCCTCTCATTAGTTAAGTCAGACCTCTCTTGCTGGGAAAATGGGGGGTGGGGGGATAAAAGTTCAGCCCCAGCTTTCCATCTCCCCGAAACAACATCTCAGTTTGATAGAAGGCATCAGAGGAGGTAGATTTAAGAATCAATTGTGTGACTGAAATCAAATCAGTTGAGGCTTTATTTCTGAGGAAAAATGCCTAAAAGTCCCCAGCACAGCAGCAGACAGAGACATTATTAATGCCAATGGCATATTAGGATGAGAAGTTTATAACTGGAGGCTTGCTGCAGCCAAACTAAAAATGAAGTTATTTAAGCAGTTGCCAGTGGAGAGAGAACCAGAGGTAAGCAGTAACGTTTTCAGTCAAGGCAAATTAGCCCTTGTGGTACCCAAACATGAGAATACTTGCTTTACCTCGGTGCTGTTGTGATCTAGTGCAGAGAGGCAAAGGCAGATGCAGCAGAGGTAAATCCTTGATTAGGGGTAACACAGGAGATGGCCATAAACCACTGGGTGCAGTGAGACAACCAGCATTAACCCTTCGGCTGTCCTCTCAAAACACTTTTGCTTTTTATTTCCAGAAAGAGTTCTTAACACTGAAGTGTCCTGCTGGGCCTCATGGTAAACGTCATTGCAGAACACCAGCTAAGATGAACAGAGATTAGCCTGCCTCCATGTTCACTTGGATCTCTTTCATTATATTCTGTGCTTTACTGTTTCCTGCCTTCAGTTTTGTCTTCAGTAGCTTTAAGCTTAATCATTTCTGGCTTGAGGCTTGATCTTTTCCATCTCCTCCTCTTTGACGCTGGCTTTTTCTTTTCTCTTTGCTTCAGGCCTGACTAGTTTATTCTTTTAACTTTTTCTTTAACGCTTCACTCCTGATGGCAGGTTTTCTGCATACTCAGGGCTGCACTGCACGTTGGGGGGGGGGGGGGCGGTGATTTCACTGTGTTTGCCACTGTCTGCTTCCTATCCCCGAGTCCTCCATCACTGCTGCTCCCCGTTCTTCACCTCCCCAGACTGTGCTCAGTGACCTCCCATTTTCTATTGTCATGCTGTGGTGGTGCCAGCTTCCCAGGTGGAAGGGCTCATAGGCAGTCCTCCTGCCACCTGCCACAGGGAAGGAGACCAGCTTTTCTTTAGGAAGTCTTGGTACTGCACAAAGCTACTTGAAAGCAGCCTCTCCATTCCCACCATGCCCAGTTATCAGCAAAGGCAGAGCTTCCTCGTTTGGGGCAGGGAGGAGGGGGAAAGGATTATGAGACCCATTAAGTCCAATGCCTATGAAAAACCCCTTCTGCTCCTGTAATTCTTCACTTTATTTTGGTCTTTTCCATGGCAGTGTTAATGGTTTGGGTTTTTTTTCTTGCCACTCCTGCAGAGACGGTCCCCTCTCCCGTTTTATCTATGTGGATCTCTTCCTCCTTGCTGTCACAACTTTTTCATTTTCTCTTTAAGCCCAGTTTCTCCACAGAAGACACTTGTAAAAGGAGAGGTTAGTTTTTATTATTACTTTAACTTTCTTTGGCCTGCTTGTTTTTTTCTTGTTCCCTCTCTGATTTAGAACTTTTCTTATTGCAACCACTCTCTCAGCGTGTTTTTGCTTGTCAGCTCTTACACTTGCAGCAGCCAGGAAACAGTTTAGGGTGAGGTGCAAGTCCTCATCTTCCAGGCATGAGATTTAGGTAGTTTGGGGACTGCCTCAGCTGTGCTACATACAGAAGACAGGAGCCTGGAGAAACAGTGCAGCTTTGCTAGTTGTAAGGGCTCTGTTGATAGTAACCTGAAAATGACACAGAAAAGAAACAGATTTCAGAGTAAGACTCTCTACTGCTCTGCACTTCTGTGTAATACATGATATCAGAAATAAAACCAGGTTTGAGAGCTTTCTCTTTAGAGTAACTCTGTAGTAATTTAAACAGCTGCCCAAAGCTGAGGGCACTGGAAAGGCAGGTGAGATCCCTTTTAGCATCTCTCTGGGGAGGTGCACCTGGTTACAGCTGTTCTCCTTACCCTCCTCACTTTCACAGATTTCTCCCCTGAACCTCCAGGCATCTCTGGTGGTCCATCTTTTCTAATATGTGTGAACTACACTGCCCGTGGTATTGGCCACATCCTTCCCTATATTGTCCTGTCAAGTGGTCGTAAATGGTCTCACTAAGTTCCATGCTGCAGTGAGCATCAGAAGGGAAAAATCTTCTGTTCTCCGTGCAAAAAGGGTTAGCTTCTTAATTGTGCCTCTCATTTATGGGGAAAAGCTGCCTATCTCTGCTTTTTTTCTGTCTTTCCCACTTTCTTCGCCCACCCCCTCCCTTCAGGAGTGCCCTTTGTTTTGAGAGTGACTTGTATCAGCAATGTAATTCCTCCAGCACACTCACTCTGTTAATTTCCAGAGTCTGTTGGTGCTGTTTTATTCTTGTCATGTCAGATGCAGTAATCCAGTTTGCGTTCACGATTAGATTAGGAAAGACATGAAATACCTGCATTTGCAAAATTAGTGTGGATATTTACCAGTTGGCAGCTTGTTCTTTTACTTCCTCACCACCTCACTGCTGGAAGCCCTTAATCCACTACTCAGATGTGTAAGTTGATGCCTTGCTGTGAATCAAGAAAATGTCTTTCTGCATTGTTAATTTCTGTGGCATGATCTCACCTCATGTTGTCTTCATAGACACGTGCCATAGCGTAACTTGATGAGATGTAACCTGTACTCTAATAGGCAGCAGGGAGTCAGTATGCTGACGATGCCTCCCAGCAGCTTGTCTTCAGAGAGCCTTGCAAAAGGGAAGAAAAAGAGAAAAAAGGCAGGTTGCTCACTTAGCTCCTGTGGAAAGGTGCACAAAACCAACACTGCATGGTAAGATGTTTGTCATTAAGAGCCTGATGATTTCTAAGGAAGATAATTGTCAGGGACCACTTTGTTTTGTTTCCCTCCTTTAGCATGTCACCAGGACCTGTGGGGCAGTGAACAGATAATTAGCACAGGGCAACGTCTGAGTGTACAGCTGCCTAGAACCTGTTTCCAGAAGAATGAGTGTAAGCTGGAGACAATGATTTGGAGGCTCAGAAAACCCCTAAAGCCAGCATTCTAATGCCACCTGGGTTTAATTTAATTCTTTTCTCTTTTTAACTAAACAGGGTTCCTTGAACCTTGTCCCCTGTGTGTTACCCCTCTGCTGAAATCGTAGATAGAAGTTCTTCCAAGTGCACAACTTAGGCATTTTTACTATTAAAATGCAGATACTTTTCAAATTCCCAGCACTTTTGTAGGAACATTCAAAACAGACACGAGCATGCCTAGCCATGAAATCCCACTTTATACTGGGAGCTAATTCCCACAGTTTAATTTGTTGCTCCCATTTCCCCCACACGTGATCTCTCCTTCCTCCAGCCCCTAAAACTCTTCTAGCTCAAAATCAGATCTCTTTCAGCATGCTCCTGCCTGGCCAGACAAGAATCCAAAAGCAAGAGCAAGAAATCAAGGCGTGCCTCACAACCAGACCTCAGTTGTGTTTGCAGTCGGCAAAGGATGAATAGATGGGCCACGCAGCGTTAGCCAAGGGCTGCTGGGGTGCTTGTGCTTCAGCACCGGCCAGGGACGTGTCTTTCTAAGGCTGTAAATCCCTTGTGAGAAAACACTGCTGGTAATTAATTCTTTTATGTTTAATCTGCTGGGATGCTAGTCTGAGCCCCGTGATGTATTATGACAATGTCACCACAGAGTTACAAACCTGTATGCTGTTCTGCTAAGGAAATGTTTTTTTCAAACATGCTGAAAGATGCCAACTTACTGTTTGTGCAGCTTAGTAAATTCTAGGTAATTTTCTTCTTAAAAAAGTGGAAATAGAGTAGGGGAGAATGATGAAGAAGGAAGATCTACAATTGCCCAGAAATTACCTAGAATCATCCCTTAGGAAGCACATCAGGGGATGCTCTTTCCTCTCCTGCCTGCAAAGCTGTTCAGGTGCCACCGCTGCCCGGTGGCAGTTTCACCCATTGCCCCAGCCTCCGCTGCCTCCCTCTCTGCTTACTCTTTCCCTTCATCCTTCAGTCGTGTCTCTCCCCGCATGCAGGCTGCACTTTCCCAGGGAGGGGGCTGCTCCTCAGTGACTGCCAGAAGCTGCCTTTCCTCTGCCTTGCCCCTGCTGCCGCCCCTGCATCAGCTGCCCGGAGATGTGCTTCCAGCCTGCCGCATCGCTTCAGGGGTGGCATTAGGAAAGGGGAGCAGCCTTTCCTGGGGGCAGGCTTTTCCCTGCCAAAGATTAATCCGGCCAGATCAGGGCAGTTGGCCGGTATTTCCCAGAGCAAAAGCCTCGGTGCCTTGAGCAGCCGGGAAGTTAGACACTAAAATGTCAGCAGCTGTGTCGCCTCCCTGGTGCACTCCGGCATGCGGGAGGAAAAGGCTGTTTTCCTCCCTGTGGTGGCCTTGCCAGGGGATGAGAGCTGGGTGGGAGCTGATATTAGGTGTGGAGATGTGGGCTGCAGTGCTCAGCCCCCCACGAGTCACCTTCCCAGCTTGGGTGAGGCAGGGTGCTGATGGGGCTGAGCACTCCGCGCCGTGCTCGAAGAGAGCAAAGCACCAAGCTCCAGCTGCCTTCATTACAGACAGTGCATATGTGTTCTCTCCCCAAAAGCCCCCTGCCACGAGTAACCGCTTGGCTCTGGGTTTCCAGAAGTGCTCTGGATCCCCGCCGTGAGGGCATCCTTATGCAAGGTACCACCCTGCTATTGCCAGGTCATCCAGAATGGAAACATTTGGAGGCAGAGGAGTCTGGCCTGAGCTTGTGGCTGAGCAGAGAGGGTGAGGGAGTGACAATTTTAAGCAAAACCAAAAAAAAAGCTTCTCTCAATTTTCATATAACTGTGTTGACATACGAAAGCTTAGCGACAGTTTATTTAAAGCGACTCTGTTACCTATTAAATTGCAAAAGACAAAATCCTTTGGTATTCATGAAGAAAGATTCATGAATTCCATAACAGTTAACTTTAAAAACGCAGCAATATGCTGAATGCTGATTACTGAGCTGTGCAAAAAAAAAAAAAAAAAAAGGGGGGGGGGGCAAATCAGAGCAGTACTTTATTCTGTTAGTTATTTTAATTCCAGGTTCATTTCATTACTTCAGTGGATGCAGTGCCAACAACTGTAACCCCATACTGCTCTCATGAACAGCATTTCTCTGGCTCCAAAGCCCCCATCTCTCTCTGCAGTTTGCCCACAAAAGAGCACAGTTAGTTGCCAAGAAAGGCTTGCAAGAGCCAAGAATAAGGAAAAAAACTACAAGGTGCGAGTGGGAGTGCCAGGCACAAAGTTAAGAGTTAAAGTGTGCGTTTGTAAGGTATCTGTGCTGTGCTGGATTATTCATGCTTTAGCTCCACAACTTGAAATTGAGGGTGGTAAAAGCAAGATGTTCAAAACCAATCTGGATGATTTCTCAGGGGGTGCTGTATAAATGTGATAACTATCACCAGTGAGAATAAAGCAAACGGTGGGGAAAAAAGTAAGCAGCCTGGTCTTTAGTGAATTCACTCTGAGTCTTATGTGTCAGGAACCATTGTACTTATCATCTGAAATCCAACTCCCAGCCTTATCCCGGCTCTCCATCAGCCCTTGGACTGCAGTGAGCAAACTTCTTCTGAAGGACTGTCGGTTTGTAGCCAGCACAGGCAACGCATCTCTGTCAGGAACGGTAATGCATGTCGACAAGTGCACATTAATTTTAGATTATTCATCCTGACAAGGCTGTTGATTTGGAGGTTTGCTGCAACTGTTGGTTTAAACAGGCACAGAAGGAAGCTGGAGGCATGAACACAGCCCAAAAGGGGACTTCTGGGAGGGGAGCTAATATCCTGATGAAAAGTCTTCCTA
Organism: Falco rusticolus; assembly: GCF_015220075.1. NCBI lineage: Eukaryota > Metazoa > Chordata > Aves > Falconiformes > Falconidae > Falco > Falco rusticolus. Next base: position 89,235,595 of record NC_051189.1, read on the forward strand.
AATTTGTCTAGAGCTCAGCTTTGAGCTTGGAAAGCTGAAGTGAAATAGAGATGTATTTCAAGGTCTAGCAGCACAGGAGATGTAACCATGGCAATTTAACCTATTGAGGCTGAGATAGGAAGAAGCAGGACTGAGTTCCTTTGGTCCTTTTATATATAAAATGCTTCGTGTATGATAAAGGACGAAGGAAAGGTTGTCAGTGAATGAATAAAGCAAATAATTAAATAAAGTCTATGCAGCAGGAGGCTGTCGTGTGCTCCAGAGCTGCTGGGGAGGTGTCCAAGTCAGCCAGTCCCTCACAGCTAGGGCTGACAAAAATGCTGCGTTAGAACAAGTTAAATGATAACCCCCCAATAAAGTTAATGATAAACCCCCCCGACTTGGAGGAAGAAAGGATTTCACTTTACATCACTGAGATGAGCTATGTGAAGGATTTCTCTTACAGAAGCGTATGGAAAGATACAGCTCACTGGCCTGTGGTTCAGAAGGAAACACTGGAGTGCACTGCAGGAGTCTTCTTCAGCCCCTGCAAAGCCTCCACATCTGCTGTCTGCTGTGCCAACAGGTGTAACGGGCTGCCTCCAGACTCCCTGCGCTCCGGCGCACCCAGGGCTGTGAAGCACTTCAGTGAGTTGCTGTCGTGTCAAGTGATGTAAATGCATTCATAAGACTTCATGGATCATCCGTTTTCATGGATCATGGGTCATTTAAACAAAAAAGACTAGCAAGCAGTTGATAAAATTATTGAACTCCTGTTCACACTCCTTAATATTTATCTCTCTGGGTTGTTACCCTGAAATCAATAAAACTGAGTAAACTCCAGTCAGTGTGTTCAAGGCACATGCAGCATGTCACTGAGTAAAACTGTCTGCCACCCTCACAATCAAGAGAAGAATCTATAGAAGAGAAGGATTGGGAGATACTACGTATTCAGGTTCCATTAATTGTTTTTTAAAAGATGTAGGGAAATATAAAAAATACAGGTGGATGTGAAAGTATCAGTGTGCCTTGCTCTCACAGCGAGCGATTCCACAGCTGTGGGGCAGGAGGCTGATTCTGTGTCTCCTATCATCAAGCATCACTGTTAGCTTTTCTCTGGGGACTACATTTTTAACGCATTAAAATTTAACATTTTGCACAACTACAGGCAACACTTTAACATTATCTTTTGATAACCACAGCTTAATGGTCTTCAAATTCACGTAGTCAGACAATAGTTCTTGTCACGCATAAACTCTTCTATTATGAAAATAAAATTCGGGTGAAAAATAACTTCTTTGCGATTTCCACACAGAGAGTACAGAGAGCTAAACTTGCCATCCTCCTTGAAACTTCGACAGCAAGCAGGCTCCATTCCAGAGGTCTGACTTTTTGATGTTCTCTTTAAGGGACGACATAGCCCATGGACTGTTAGTATTTGCAGCCATGGTTATTTTGGTGAATATGGACCCGAGTGTTTCAGATGTGCAAGACTTTGGACCTGGACTTCATTCATTCTTACAGAAGTGCCACCTTCTTGTGCTGGGAGTGGCAGGGAGAGATGTAGATGTGGTATATGGGCTTTGCTACTGAGGTTAGCGAATCTCAGCACTGTGAAGTCTTGCAGAAATGACAGCCAGGTCTCAAGAGACCAAACCTTCTGTAATTTTGGTTGTGAGTACCAAAACTCACACTAATGACAGTTCAATGTTACTGGATAATGATTACAGGGTGTTTTCTCAGGGACTTTGTTGCTGCCTGTTTACCATACCCCTGACCTGGACCACCTGTGCTATATAAGCTCTGCTCTTCTGTGCAGCAGGAACAGTGCCCGGGAGTGATGTGGAGAAAGGGATGTTTTCACAGGTGAAATGGTTAAGCAATAATCATCTCCTTCAGGCTGTGGAATTAATACTGGAGGCTGAACGTAAACTGATTGGTGAACCTTGACACAGAGCCAGCTTGTTGGAAAGGTTGTGAAGGAAAGCTTAGACTTCAGGTGCATATAGGTTGCCACTGGGAAACATCGGCAGCTCACAGTCACATGCAGCTGAATGCCCTGCAAGGGCAAGGGGTGTCTCCAGCCACATGGACTTTCAAGGGCAAGGTGGGTGCAGCTTCCCCAACAGAAGCTGAGCAGCCCAAGTGAGTAATTGACTAAATAGCATGAAATCTGGCAATACTCGGTCATCTGAATTCAGATGAAAAATGTAGGCTGAGTTACTGAACCTGCTGCTCCCAGCAGCAGCACTAAGCTGGGAAGCTGTAAAGCTCTTTCCCTCATGCCAGGCTTACCAGCCACTTGCAGCTGGATGGGTCCAAGGCAGAGGGACCTAATTTAGCCTGACTTCTTAACCTAAGGAAATTGCTTATGGCAGCATGTGATTTTTTTTTTATTTTTTTTTGCCTGAGCACATTTGCCCTAGTGCAATTTTTTTTTTTTTTTTTCACATGCAGAACTTTGTCCCTTACTGTTGGTTCCTTTGCCTTCCCCTCCTGCATGCCCCAGCGTGCATTCTGCAAGCACAGGTGTAGGCAAGGGATGACCAAGACCATGCTTTGACCTGTGGTTTATTCTCTGCTTAGAAAGGGGGATGGAAGGGGCAGGGAATTTCCCCTCAGACTGCAGCAGACTGTGGAGTGAGGTATGTGGCGTGTTTGATTATATAAAGAAAACCTTGTTTTGAGTCCCAATCAGTTAATGCTACCTTATTTCAAAAGATTATGGCTTGTGAGTGCAGTGCCATTACAGGGTGGAAGGATGAGGTTTGTGGGCTCTTCCTTCACTCCTGAGGAAAGATAAAGGGGAAAAAAACCAGACTAGAGCTACAGGTGGAAGAGGATTTTGTAGGATGGCCCTTGAAATCAGAAAAATACTGAGTAAAACCTGAGTAAGGAACTCTTCACCAGTCACCACTCTGTCTGTGTTCTCAAATGCCTTACTAACTCTTACATACCAATGCTTACAGGATTTTTCTTTTTCCTTCAGCAATAGCTGTTTCAGTAAGATTAAATAACAAACTCCAGGATTTTCTGGAGTGTGTTGTAATTTTAGTGGTCATCCTTAATCTTTTTTTCCTAGCACAGCTCTTTCTCGCATCAGCTTAATATTTAAACTGGATTCATTTTTAATGCCTTAATATGCAAACACATTTATGTCAAAATTGATTCAATATTTGAACTTGTTCAGTTTCAAACACATTTTATGCTTCAGCTACTTCAAGTTGTAGATTATTTCAAACGTGGAATTGATTCCAAAATTAAGCAGGTTTAAATGTTCGGTCAATTTATTTTAAACTCTGTGTGTGTTTTAGAGACCTGTATTGAGAAATATATATATATATTTTTAATGGAGCTTTTGCAGTTCAGTGTGTCAGCAGTTTGAAAGTACGTCTCTGTGCATACAGCTGTTCTTAACTTGCCTAAAATTTATCCAAGTCCACTATTTGACTTAGAAAATGGCAAGTGCTTACAGTGTGCTGAGTACGATACATAGAACATCTAACCTCAGAAACATATTTTTTTACTATCTTCAAAAATGTTTGTTCAAAATTAGGGTGAAAATCTGTCTGCCTGTCTATATATTCAAATATATAAGATAATGCCCTTCCAGAATATGCTGTATTTGTGGAACAGGTTAGACAGAAATAGGATGTGGTGGTGTGTTAGCTAAAAGGGAAGGGGGTCTGCAATTGCCACTAATGTCCATTGAAAGGATGCTGGCAATCTCAGTCAATTCTCTCCTCTGTGAGAGAAGCTGCATGCTCTGAACCCTGAAAAAGGGTACTGGTTATTTCAGGAAGCAGCATCTTTTCTCTGCAGCCTAGCACTGTTGCTCCACTGTGTAAAACAGACAAATATTATTTGGAATGGAAATTGAAAGCAAGTTTTCAGACTCTCAGGTGAGTATCCTAACCACAGAGCTATAAAGTTCCTCTCATTTCTCTTTTGTACTCACGGATGCTTAATTATTTATGCAAAGTGGCATAAAATAAACATGAGAGATTAAAGGAAACACATAACCAAATTTCTTACCACCCTCTGGCTTTGGAAGTCCAATCTGAAATCCCTTCTTGCCCTGTTTCAAAGCAGAGGTTTTAAGCCTATTTTCCTGCTTCTTCAAGTACATGTAGAATGCTCCGAAGTGTATTATTAGAGCTTCAATTTTTATTGATTGCTACACACACACACACCCCAAAAACAAAAGAAGCACAAGCAGTATTGAAATCTCTTTAGTGAAAGTAAAGAGAAGGGGAGGAGGAAGAGTGAAGTGGGATGTTTTGATTTATCTTTGCCCTTTTCAGTGACGAGGAGCAGAAAAATAAATGTGGCTTGAAGTAGTTCTCTGGCTGTTGAGGAAAAACCCTCTCAGGAAGACTTAATGTTTTGTAGCTGCTTTTTTGTATCATAGTAGAAGAACAAAATCTCCAGTTTTTCAGCTAGCAAGCTGGCATGAGTTTCTCTGTAATCTTGTAAGAGAGAAAAAGTACTGAATGGCTGCAAAGACCTTTGCAATTTGATGCACAGGTGATGTGTTTTTATAGTAGATGGGGAAAGACGTTGTTGTTGTCTGGTTTGTATCAGAGGTGCTCTGATTCTGTTGTTGTTGATCCAGTATTTTTAATGAGTATTAAAAGAAAAAAGGTTATTTTCAGATGACAGCTTGCAACATTTTTGACGCTTTTTAGTAAGACCTCTCCTTGCCACAGTAATTTCCTCTCTTTCAGAGAGTGCTAATTTTGCACATGTTGTTAATACGTTGCAATCCAAAGCAAAAAAAAAAAAAAGCTTAGGAAAATTGCTCCTCAGGTTGGTTATAACATGTGACTATAATGTGTGAAAGCAGAAATTAGTTAGTTTGGGCTATTTTTCAAGACTCCTATAACTTCAAAATAGTTTTGCTCTTCAAAATGAAGTGTTGTGTTGCATCAGTTAATGATGTGGATGAGCTCTTTTCTTTTGTCCTCTTCAAATTAAAATTTCTGAGTTGTGAACATCTGAATGTTGGCTAGAGCACACATATCAGCTGCTTTTATTTCAGAACCATTTAATACACACAGAAGTATTACCACCACAATGGCTTCATGTTAAGAACTGATAGGTTATATATACCTGCCAACGTCATCTGTAAAGAGAAGTAGGTTTCAGATTTGCATAACTTTCTAGATTTTCATAAACTCAGGCTTACGGTATCAGACACATTTTATTTAAAGTTATACTTTAACAAAACCATAAGCAGCAGAAAATGATTGCATGGGTTTATCAAGAGCTTAGGGGGTTTCAGAAGACACTGCACACAGACACACTTGCACACACATGCTCCTACTGAATAACTTACTATGTCATATTTGCATATTTCTATTAATTTGTAATTTATGGTCAGTTCAGGTACTGCTGAGTGTTTTTTTCCTATGAGGGACAGCAGCAGTAAGCCAGTGAAAGTATTCAGGTGCCCAGCAGCAGCAGACTCAGGTAGGAAAGTGAGACATGTAGCCAGTCAGCATCTGGGTGGATGATAAAAGCAACCTGAGACTGCATCAATCCTAGTTAATTAAACATACCCAGGACTGCTCTCTGGCACTGAGACCAGTAGGCATGAAACAGCCCATGGGACTGGGGACTCTTCTGACAATCTAGAAAGACAGACAAGCACCATCTACTGCCCAGGCATCGTTATTGAATTTATTAAGGTAAAGATAGCCTAACAGTTCACATCCAGAGCTAACTTTCTCAGGACACACCCAAAACTCCCATGGTAGCACATGATGTTATGCAGACTTACCTGCTTGTTTCCAGAAGCAATATAAAGACTCCTGGGCTAGTACTGCTGTTCCCGTGCAGCTCCCTTCCTAGTGGATGTGGCAATGCAGCCCTGGATGCAGCCAGACTGTGCCGCATCCCTGCACTGCAGTGCCCCAGACCCCAGCTTTCCTGGCCATTACACGCAAGAGCAGCTCGGCTCACCCAGGGTGCAGGCATGGCCCTATTTTTGAGTTTGTTCCCCATGTTGGAGGATGATGGGGATCCAGCTCTACACTATCAAAGACAGGCCATCCAGACGCAGCCAGGAAAGGGAACGGAGCATGGTCCACGAATGAGTGAGTGGGCTGGACTTCTAAAGACAGGACCTCTGTCCCTCTAGCAGAACAGGCAGCCATTGGAAGCGCTGCCTGGGACCTGGTGAGGAGGAGTAGCCTTAGCATCATTCCCAAAGTCTGCTTTGCTGGAGAGAAGGATGGTGATACTCAGTCCACTGGTGGGAAAATGTAATTAAGGTGCAATCTGAAGGGTTGGGAGAGTTATCTGGGTGTAAAAGCAGCACGAGAAATCAGGAGATAGAAAATTTGCTAACAAATCACTGATTTTATATAAAATACCATCTGTGCATCCTAGGACACCCTGGCATGAAGGGGAAAAACAACTAAATTATGTGTTGGTTTCAATGGGTTTATGGGTCTAGAGGCTCAGTGGTGGTAACATGACCTTGTCACAGCAGAACATTAGACAATTAAGTATGTTTATGGTTTTGACAGAGGAATCTCAGTCTGCTTAATACCACGGTAAACAACTAGCTTAAAAATCTATCATCCTTTATTAAAGATGCAGAATAAGGAAAGAAAAGATTAATGCATCTGATATATAAAGAGTGAAGTAACTTGTTTTTAGCAATATACCACATTTCCTTATACTTTAGCTGTAGAGAGACCATTTCACTGATACTAATTGTTCTTGTTAAAAAGAAGACAAAATGTAATTTGAGCTGGATTGGAGTTGTTTTGTCACAACTTGGTTCCCTGAAGATAAGAAAAAAAGGACAAAATCTGCAGCAAAGAAGGAGCAAAGAGGACCAATGACAGAAAAAAAAAGGCTTTGGTCTCCCTGACTGCCTCTTACGTGCAACAGTGCTTCTGGAGAATGGCAGGCACTGCACACACTCTTCTTGGCCCTTTCAAGAGCTGGTGTCTTTGGACTGGAGTTGGGCTGATTTGCTGGTAGCTCCTTTTCTGATGATATGCTCAATTTAGCAACAAAAAATACCATCTTAGCCAAGCACATCAGGCTCACACAAAAAGATGCAGGCACATCAAAAAGCACACGAAGGTATTTAAGAACATCCAAATCACACAAAAAGCAAAAACAAAACAATAAGACTATGGATAAAGAACAACTAGAGATGGAGATGGAAAAGAGCATAAAAAGAAGAGAGAGAACTAGGAATTCATTCATTACACAATGGATCTTTGCCAGAAGTTGTTGTGAGGCAAAAAAGTTGTTGACGTGCTCTAGATTTCTCTGCTTCCTTGGTTCAATCTCATAATTTTCCAGAATCAAGGAAAGCAAGGTGCTACAGTGTTAGGGTGCATCTTGTGATCAGAGGAGGTGTCCCCACCTCACACATTGCTATCAACTTACTTGTATTCTACTAATTACATATCCTTCCGATCAGCTTTCCAAATATACTTCTCCCAAAGGAAATGGTAGGTGGAATAGCACGTCCACTCTTTATTTTCTTAGCTTATTTCCCAGCACAGTGTTTTTATACCACTGATCTTTGGTCTCATTTTCTTGTGCCTGTTGCTCAGACTTCAGCAGAGTTCCCAGTTTTATCAGTTGGACACCTCATTGTTCTCCGTGACTTCTGTTGACTCTTATGGTCAGTTTTGTGCAAAAGGCTGAGCTGGACTCATGTTACTTTAGAAAAAGTAGTTTCTTACTCACAGCTGCTCATTTACCATATAAAAGACCATAAAGAGAAGGAAAACAGTCCTACCACACCTGAATATTCACAATTTGCAATCTAACAGACACACAGTCATACTGGGTCTGTAGAGGTTTAGAAGGAGCAGCCAGTGATAACATGAATCCGTTCTAAACTGTAGTTAGATGCATGAGGTATCAAATAAATAAAGCATATACTTGTACTTCCAGTACTTAAAGGCTGGGAGCTCTGAGTCCATATGCTCTCTTTATGGGTTATCTGCATTGAAGTAATATCCAAGACAGATCAGCTGCAACACTATGTCTGTATTTCTCAAAGAAAGCTACCACAACCCAGAAGATCTCAAAGAATTAGATTGAGATGAGCACAGGAAACGTTAAAAGCTGTCTGTCCTAACTTGCAATATATATTTATGAAATGCACAATGCATTAGTTGCTATGGGCTGCTATTTCATTAACACATTTTGAAAAGAGATTTTTCTTTTGTCTTTTAAATAGCTCTTGTAAGAATAAATAATGCCTTTACATCAAAGGAAATATTCATATAACCCAAAAGATCTGACATAAGCCCTCAAATGCCAGGCAACCCATAGACGATATTTAGAATTCTGTGTCTACCTCTAGCCATAATGCAAATCAGTAAGAAGTTCCAACAAAATGTCATCTTTTATGCTATAATTCTGTGACAAAAGGACCTGAAGGCAGACAAAGTGAGTTTGCCCAGATGATCACTTTTCACAACGGTAACGTTGTCGTTGAAATATTTGTTAAATGCCAAGATTTGTTACCTCATAAGGCAGGGTTTGATACCTCTCAGAGATACAAACATGCACTAAGAAAGCTTGAGATTCACTTTCACCCTGAAGATGTCCTTGGAATGTTCTGTGCTGTGGCTACCTTCCTCACCCCCTTGACATTATCAAACCCTCCTGCCACTATTACTTCTGCTGATGGGGACAGTTTTGTATTTCTTACTTTGCCAGTCAGCTCCTCTAGCAAGGGTATAGAGGTGGCGTTAAGTCTGAGATGCGGTCGTGTCTTCTCAGCTTCTGTCTGGCTGTGTTAGGAGTCAAGACTGTACCTATGCTAGCAATTACCTTTGAGCAGCAGTGCAGTATTGAAGCAAATGTGCAAATTATTACCATGCACCACATACTGGTTGAAAAATCTACACCGTTCTTAAAAACAGAGCAAGGGCAAGAAATACAAAGCTCCTATTCGTATATAGTGGACAAGCAGAACAGAGCATACAGTGCTTTGGATGCTGCTCCTTATTCCTTTATGTTTATTTAGATTAACTTTTAATTCTATGAGAGAAAAGCATAATCTTGAATTCAATTTTTTGCTGTTCTTTTTAGATGGAAGAACATGTACCACCTGCAATAGAAATTCTAATAAGCTAGTAATAAGTTATGAGTATTTTTTTCTAACCATCAGATTTTATGGGCTTGAGAGTTAAGTAATGAAGAAGGATCAATATGGACAAAGAAATCAATGTGTCTTGCATGCACTGTTTCCTAAGTTCAGAACAAAGTCTCAGAACTGTCTGTACTTTCTCCACTGTAGCCAAATATATTGAAAGCTGTGGAAAATCAGCCATGCAAAGAATGTTCTAAAAACAAACACAAACATTAAAATCTCCTCTCACAGCCAAAAAAAAAAAAAAAAAAAAAAAAAGACAAAACACCTATACTTTTACTTCCCTTACTTCAGTCAGAAGAAAGAGATTTGCATATGCTGTCCAGATAGATGATTCGGGGACTAGTGATGGATGTTACTACAGACACAAAGAGACTTCCATATGAAGAGAGTGAAAATCTTGAAGCTGCTTAGTCTGGAGATTAAACAAGTAACACAGAACGTGATAGACATATACTGAGTAACAAATAATATAGAGGAGGCAGCTTGGGAACTCCTAATTACCTTTCCTTTATAAGATAGAACTAACGGCTAAGATGGGACATATTTTTACCCAAAAGCACAATTAGATGTGAAATTCATTGCCACTAGCTATCACTGAGGCCGATAGTCTAGTAAAAAATGTTAAAAGGTTGGAAACTTACATGAACATTGAGAATGTCTATTGTTACCCTGGGTCAGCTTAAAAATACAACATATCATAAAGCCATATTATTCCAAGAGGAAGCCTGTCCTGGTTTCAGCTGCGATAGAGTTAATTTTCTTCCTAGTAGCTGGTACAGTGCTGTGATTTGGATTTACTATGAGAATAATGCTGATAACACACTGATGTTTTAGTTGTTAAGTAGTGATTACCCTAAGTCAAGGACTTTGCCAGTTTCCCATGCTCTGCCAGTGAGCAGGTGCACAAAAAGCTGGGAGGGGACACAGCCAGGGCAGCTGACCCAAACTGGCCAAAGGGATATTCCATACCATAGAATGTCATGGTCAGTAAGTTTATACTGGGAGGGAGAGGCTGATTGCTGCTTGAGGACTGGCTGGGCATCGGTCAGCAGGTGGTGAGCAATTGTATTGTGCATCACTTGTTTCTCTTGGGTTTTATTGCTCTCTCTCTTTTTCTTGTCTCACTTTTCATTACTACATCATTATCATTGTTATTAATATTATTATATTTACATATTTGCATATTTTTTTATCTCAACCCATGCGTTTTACCCATTCCTGATTCTCCTACCCATCCCACCAGGAAGGGTAAGGAGTGAGCAAGTGGCTGTGCGGTACTTAGTTGCCAGCTGGGGCTAAACTATGACAAAGCCAAGTGCTGCCGTGTTTTGGACATGTAGCACTGTGTTCCGCTATTCTGTGTTACAGAGTTTTTGCACATCCTCTGAAACCTCCATTACCAGCCACTGACAGAGGTGGGAGCCTGGGAGAGGGGTGTCAGTGCCCTGCTATTTTTACATCTTTATAATGCAAATAAAGCAGAGCGGCAGGGTCAAAGAGGCCACCCCTTCCTGAACACAGGATCAATTATACCTCCAGTTTAGCCTGGTTTTAGGGGCGTTTGGGAATGGAGGTACAAAAGCCTCGTCATGCAACCTGCTGCAATGCTTGATAAGCCTTGTCCTTGCAAGGTCCCTCACGTCTGACCTGATCTTTCCTCACTGGCAGGCAGCTTTCCTGCTTTGGCTCTCCACCATGGGCACAGACCGTGGGTTGTGCCTTTCTTCTTCACAACACACTGTCATGTGTCTGATGACTGTTACGATGCTGGCTCCTTAGTTCTTTCTTCTTCAGGCTAATTAACTGCAAGCTTTCCTCTCAAGTCATGTTTTCCAAACCTAATCCACCACAGTGCTTGCCTCTGCCCTTTCTGCAGCTGAGCCACATGCTGGTTGAAGTGTAGTGCCCAAACCTGGATGCAATCCCACATGAAACCTTCTCAGTGCCGAGTGTAATGAGAAGAGCTTTTTCAGATGTCTTGCTTTTTCCCAGTTCATACATCGCACTACAGCATTCCTTTCCTAGTACCTGCAGGACATTTTTGAGTCTTGTTTGGTGTGTGATCCATTACAATCTCTAAGCTTTTTCCCTAGAACTGCAAGTTGCAAATTATTTCCACCAGGACATGTACAGCTGATTATCCCAGAGGAAGTATATATCTTACTTTTCTCCACTCAAATTACATCCAGTGTAAAATAAGACACGGGATACCCTTTTTGAATTACTGAATTTTGTAATATACCACGTGAGCAGGATAATATAAAGAGGATAATGGGTCACTTAAAGAGCTCTTGTTCATTCGTTTGCTAAGTGTAATTTAGTTTTCATTATTTATTACAATAGCAAATCATCTACTCGTAACATCCCATGCTGAAGTCTGTATGACTCAGAATCTCATTACAACATTTAGCAGTATTGAAAAATTTGGTTGTGAGCAGATTCGCACAACAGAAACCCTTCTGCAGTTTTCACAGAAGTCAGCAATAGTCTTATGGAAATATGTGATCTGACTAGTTAACTTCCCTCAGAAGTTGATGATTATTGATCTTCTAGGAAAAATGAACCACAGAAATGTATGAAATCATTAAGTGAGTGTTTTGACCCAAATATGAGCAAAGGTTTTGTCACTGATATTACAGTGATATAAAGAACAATAAATGGAAAGTCTCAGATATGTTAATCTCATGATAGATGCTGAGATTAAAAGAAAAATATTCAAAACATAATGAAAGGCCTATCACAAAAATAATTTGGTAGTTATTATTTTAATATCTTGAACTAAAATCTTCAGAAGTTACACCAGTCATTTATTTTTTTATAATTTCCAAATTTGATTCTTTTTGATAACACTATAGAGAAAAGTTTTCAAATATCTGTAAAGAAGCAATGCCTAAATTGCCCCTTTGCTTTGCAAATGACAAAATTGTGTAAGCCATGAAGAGCGTGAGACTTTCTTAGGTAGATACGCTGGGGAAATTTCTGATATAGCCACCACTGCATTCATATAAAACTGCCTAAGTAAGTAGCTCTTGTTTTTATTTTTGTGTGAAAGTTTTTATGACTGATGTGCCGGCAGAAGGACAGGGGGTTCATGCAGTCTTTTTTAGCCTGTGAGGATTAAAGCTGTCAAGCCCCAATGAAGACACAAGCCCAAAGATAACCCACGCGCTCACTGACTGTCAGTTGTGATCAGCCTGGTGACTAGCTCCCAGGATCCCTTCAAAACTCCCACCTGCACATCTTGCCTTGGTGCCCTAGCTTCTTGGTCAGCTCAGATCATTTTCTGGCTCCGCGTGGGAGGAAGAGTGGGAGCTCCTGCATGCCACCTCCTGCCATGGGTACAGGTGAAGCAGCTGGAGTTGGGCAGCTCTTCCCTGGCCAAGAAAAGACAGAAAACCAACCTCTCTTGGGTTGAATTAGTTTATTCTTCCCAGAAAAGTGGTGGAGAAGCAAAGAGGAGCCACGCTTCTTTCAGCGTCATTCACATGTTCATTTGCTTTTACATCAGTACAGATGACATGCCTGTTCTTAGCGTAGGCAGATGGCTACATTTCTGTTTATGTTTTAGGTTTGGGGAAATTTTTAACCAAATTTGAGCCCATACTCGGCAGGGTATGTTGCTGCTGCCGTTCATAGCTATGGATTTTGCTCAGCAGTGGAGGAGAGGGAGTGTGACTAGACAGGTATGTTCTTCTCTTTTTGCTTTATTCTCAGTTTCTGCTAACCTAGTGGCATTGATCTGCTGCTATTAATAAAAGCAATTGTTTACCTCACTCATCTGCAGGCTCCTAATATCCTTGCAAACAAACAGTGCTGTTTGTGTTATTTTCCATGAAAATGTTTTCCCTTTCTGTACTCCCACTTGCGCACAAAGGCTGTTGGCATACCACAGCTATCGGATCACAATCAGAGCCTTGCAACTTGATTTTACTTAATGGATCTTTAAGCACAGGGAAGTGTTATTATGTGTTCAAAGTGAGTCAAGCCTCTTGTTTTGAACATCAAGGTTCTTTCTAATTCTGCAATTCCTTTTTTGTTTGTTTAAAGTTCAAAAGAAGAAAAACAAAACAAAACTAACCTTTACTTTTCTTTGTGTTTAAAGCAATACAACTTGCAAAACAGAAGTCCCTGCAAAACCAGTCTTGTCAGACGTTAGGCCTCCACTTAAAGAAAATATCTATGATTCGCTGGTCTAGACAGGTCTTCAGAATTAATACCTCCTGGCTGTTAAGGAGCCAGATGCCTCTAGGCAGAAAAAGATTGGCATGTGCCAGCACCAAAACATCAGCTCTGGGTAACAGAGGTCTGTGGTCTCCACCTCTCTGGTCTCCTCTTATCCAAGCCGTTGACAAGCTTTGAGTGTATTTATCTTCACAGCCTCCTTAGGAATATGGATGATGTATTTATCCCTGTTTTCTGCCTTCATATTAGGGAAGTAGCAAATGTTAGCCATAAGCAACTTGAAGAGAAGGCATGTTACTTTCCAAATAGCCATATTTTGTTCTTATCTTCAGGCTGGGCATGATCCTCTGCATGCAGGGGAATGGAAGGGAACAGACACCAACTGCTCGCAAAGTGCTTTGCTTGGTTACTCCCAGAAGCTGTAATGGGAAGAGTTGGCCAATGCAATTTAATCCACAGTTCCTTTCAAATCCTTCCTGGCCTTATGTATGAGAACAGGGGTCATGAACACTTGGAGTGAAGATCCCAGAGTATCTTTCCAAGAGGCTGACAGTCCTCTGTCAGGGATTCCTCTTACACTGGGAGAAAAGCACATAAGGCATTCAGTAGCCCAAAGGCAGAGGAGGAGCGGGATTGTCTGCCATTTGTATGTAACTTTACTCTGAAAAATTGCCACATAAAATGAGTACCTTCTTGCTTAGAGGGTCTAACAACACACTGAGTCTTTCTGCTGCTTTTCTCTTTATTTTGCCCTGCAGATTTGATGCAGATATGCAGACAGAAGTTGAGGTTTCTATTCTATCACATGCATCACCCTCAGAAGTGTTTACAGAGAGGTAATTAGTTGCAACCTGCCTAATTGCAGTGAGGCCAATAGAACCGCACAAGGTTCAACAGTGGCATAGTTTGGCCAATTAGCTATTCATGCTTGGTAGCGCTGTAAAAGACATTGCCAGTCCAGAACTACATATGGTTTGCAAGGTCTGCAGCCAGGAAACACATATGCACTTCACTCTCAAGCTGAATGTACTTTATGCAGAAAATCAACAGGAAATAATAATTATAGACGCCCACAATGTGATTTTTATTGTAGCAGAAATTCCTAGGATGACACTGCATTTTAACGCTCCCAATTATGCTGTGGGACAGAGAGGTCTTGGAGGTCTTCACATGTAGATGCCTTTTTACTTTTTTTTTTTTCTGAATTTAATCATGGAATTATATCTATCCTATCATAGTATATGTAGGCTTAATGTTTAATTCATTAGGTCTCCAAGGAAATCTGCAGGTTCTACACAAAGCCGTGAAAATCTGCCTTTGCCGTGCAGACACCCTGTTGTCAGGCCCACCCCAACACCTCTCCACAGCTAACATCTTTTGATTAGAGGAAAACAATATTAGGCCTCAGCTGTGATGTGGCCATTGAGCTGTTTAAAGCTCCTCACTTCAGCAATTCAGAGTAATATTAAAATGTGCAATCCCTGGTAATTGAGACCAGAATTAAGGGCAGACCTGTAAAGCAAAGGCCACTTGGGAATGGCAATAAAAATTATGAATCCCCCTGCTTCCTCGAAACATGAACTAGTGAATCTCCAGCCATGGCACAGGTGCTGCAGGATGCAAAAGAGAGAAGGAAAAGAGAACATTTGGGCAGAAGTGAATTAGATCCATTTAAATCAGAAAAAGCTGCCACTGAATGCCAAAGCTGAGGAGCAGAATAGTTCTTGGCATCCCTTGTCCTTGCGGCAGGATGCGTGCCAGAATGGTCCCTGGCACCTGCCTGCTTTACCCACACTTCAGGGCTCAGCTCAGCCCAGGGTGGACGTGGCTGTGCCTGCACCTTCACCCTCCTCTGGGCGTTCAGCTGGGTCCTGGGAGGGTCACAGAGCACCCCAGGTACAAGAAGGGCTCTATGCTGCTGACCTTGCACACCCAGGCCATGACAAACGCAGCACCCTGGGACCTTACCAGAGCGCTGGGGGAAAAGGGAGGCTGCTAGAAAGACCCAGGCCAACAGAGAGGCAATGTGGAGAAAGGGGAACCATGGAAAAAACTGACTGGGAGAAGAAATAAAGACAAAGGAACGGTCACTGGCTACTCCAGACCTGGGTGGGGGTTTTCTTTTTTGGTCATTTTGCCAGTGCCTCCTTGCATCTGCAGTCTTCTGAAATGCATTTGCCGCTCTGTCCTTTCCCAGATACACCACAGCTAAACCTCTTTAAGGCAGAACCACTCTGTAAGACTTCAGAAAAAAATTAACGAGTGAAGCGTTCCTCATCACTACTTTTCTTAAAAAAAACACCTCCAATGACTTCAGTCTTGTGACAATCATTCCTTCCTCAGCTGGCCTCTTTGAGTTCTTTTCTCACCCGCTTCTGTTCCCCTTTCTGCTTCTTTTACATGGTATTTTTGGTAGAGAGGCCATGAAAAGGAAAGGCAACAAATACAGTGTGTCCAACCATTGCCAAAAGCCGGAGTCACAGAGAGATCTAGGGTTTCCTGTGTAATCCTCAACATCTGAAAACTGAAACAGGTCATTGTGGAGCACAGATCACAAGATGCATTGCTACAGGCTGTGTGGGTTTTCTGTCCTGTCAGTCAAAAGAAATCTTTATTATCTCCTTATTAACTTAAAAAAAACCCCAAACCAAACAGAATGTCATGTCTTAATAATCTAGTGTGCTATATTGGAAGCAAATGCATTTAGTTGTTCAGGACCAGTTTATGATAGTCTTAAGTAAGCTTTCTTGAACAGGTGTTGCTGCCGTAAATTGAATGCCTCAGTTTACTTGCTAAGGAATACAATTTAGCCAACACAAAGCTGGTTGTGACTCCTACATAATGAAATGAAAACAGTATCATCATCATTAAACAGCAAATAAAGCTACTGATTCTTTGCAATATGCTGTTAGGTTTATTTCAATTGCATTTTGTGTCCTTGCAGCCCCTAATGATGCACTTCATGCTGAATCCTCATTTTAACACAGAATGGAGTGATGCTTTACCTTCTTACCTTAGCAACTACAACACAAACTGAGCCCCAATGTATCTTTGATGAACTTCATTAAAGCCAAACGCTCACAGATCCTGATAAAGGCAGTTATTTCAGTCCTGGGACTGTTTGGGGGTGGCGAGACCATGGACCGGTTCTGTGCACAATGTCGGTGCTGTCAGGCTGTGGCTGGCTCTTTCTGCCCATCCACAGCTGAACAAACCAACAGCATCTTCCATTTAGCTTGCAAAGATAAACAGGCTGCTAACAAATGGCTTATAGAGCTGGAGCAAAGGAGAGGAGGGCAGAAAAATGCTGCAGCAGTCAGAACGTGAAAGAAAAATCCTGAGAGACTTTGTGATCTGGTCAAAGGGGCAGCGGTGAGCAGGTCATGTAGGATGCAGAGGTGGGTGAAGGAGAGGGGCATCTCCTCCAAGTCCTTTGCATCAATAGCAGGTATGGAAAGCATTGAAAGGGAGTACACGGACACTGGGAGCCCACGGATACAGGACATGCTGTGCCCCAGGTGTATGACCAGTGTGGGTTGGGATGCTCGTTGCTTACAACAGCAGGGACGTATTGTACCACTTCTGGCGACCAGAGCAAGCTGAATAGCGGGAAGAGAGGGGGAGGTTTTGTTGATTTTTTTTAAACCACCAGCACACAGATCAGCTGAGTAGCATATTCACTGGATATTGTTCAAGCAGCCCTTTTCCCTGCTTGTGGCTAGTTCGCAATACATGTATTCAAGCTGAGGGCTACCTTACTCTGTGAGCTATTCATAAAGTATTTTTTTAATATGCGTCAATGGCAAATTTGGTCCTGGTTGAGTAGCTGTGTTAGGAACAGTCTAGACTGATGGGTTTTTTTTCCACTCCTGATTTTCTGATGAATATGGCCTATGACTTATAGACCGGTTCTGTTCTCTTGCCTCACATCTTCCAAAGTGATCTCCTCCAGCTTTCGCAGCACAGACTTCCCCAGGACTGGTCGTTGACTTCACTGCCACCCTCATTGCAAGCCAGGGGATCAGAGTGTGTGGCAGACAGCGAGCACTGATTATTTTAGAGGTCACGTGTCTGAGCGATGTTTCTCTTCTGCCCAGATTCACAGGGATTTCCAACACAACTATGGGAGGATGTGAGGCCCCTTCACAAGAACTGGTGAATCATTTTTCCTGCTCCTCCAGATGAGTGTATCATAAAAGGAGGAAATTAGAATAAAACCTCTGGCATAAATTCAAACAAACCATACCTGCCAACATCTTAATTAAAGACAGAAGGCATCAGGTGAAGTGGATTTGTGAAAATATTGACTGTGGGCAAAAAACATCAGGAAAGAACCTCATGGTGTTCATTTCTTTATGAGGTCTTGGGCTCTGTGCTTCTCCTGTTCTCTGCAACACCTGCTTAGACCTTGGAAAAAGTCTGCCTTTCCTCCTTCTACCGCACCTCTTTGTTTCTCACAAGAATGAGCCAATTGAAATATTAGGGAAGTTGATGTTGAAGTACTGTTGTCACTCGGGGTGTTTTTTTAACTAGGTATTTCAACTCTCAGGAAAGCTATGATCATCCAATTGCTACTTAGGTTTATTTTTTTGGTGCCCTACACTGCTTTATGTAAGGATCCTCAAAGCCGTGGAACCGTCTCCACCTGCAACAAAGGTTAGAGAATTGTCTGATAATGTGTAGCCACGAACAAACTGCAGAGAAAAACTAAGGTTCCTTGAGACTCCTTCAGTCTTCCGAGGATGCCACCTCTAAATCTCAAAAAACTGAGTTTCAGCCTCAGCTTCACAATGATCTGAAGTTACTTTTCCCTGAAAAGTTGAATGCTGGTATTTGTTATCAGTTGCCAGCACTGCTGTTTTAAACTTCACCAACAGGCTAAAAGAATGTGGTATAAAATGCTTTTAAATTGTATTTCATATCCTGTGCAGGTCTGTGTGGGCATTGTGAAGCCTGCTTCCATTCTCTAAACATATTTTCTTTTCTGTCTATCATGCTGAAAATGCAAAACAGAAAAGAAATACTGATTTGGGTCAGACTTTGAGTGGAGGAGGTTTAGATCTATGTAGGCTTAACTTTCCTGCAGGATGACAATAATGCAGAAGAATTTGATGGAATTAATACAAGTGGGTCCATCATCTCAGTGATTTCCTGCAGAAGCACACAGATATAATTAAGTTCATATTCCTCTCCTATATGGGCAGGATATTTCTTACTCTGTAGATATTTCCTTGAACATCTCTGAGAAAAAAAGAAAACAGCTGTAACAAAAAAAAAAAAAAACAAAACGCAAAACTGATGCTTTGAACTGCTTTATAGCTTGAAGGTCTCTCCTTTTACTTGTTACAGTCTCCTTTTCTCCACTTTTCATGTCCTCCCTCCTCCCTCATTTTGTTTTTCTGTTGCAGTGTGCTCTATGCTGAATTTGAAAAAAAACCAGTTATTTGCAAACTTGTAGATGCAGGTGATAAAGCCAGCAATACCAAATGAGAATTTCCCTAAGTAGGCTTGTTTGCAGCTTGTTTACTGCTGTTTGCAGCTGTTTCAGATGATCTTTCCCCATCATCTGTCTGGGAATGGTTGCAGTGGAGTGAGACATTTCTGTGAGAGGTGGAGCACCCCAAATTCCCTGCCCTATCTGAGGAGCTCTCAGCCATCAGGGCTGCAGAGCATTCTTGGCCGTTTGTGAGGCAGAGCCTCCAGGCAATAGCACTGAAAGCAGCAAATTGTTTTGGGGTTTTTTTCCCCATCCGATTGTCCAACTCAGTGAATCATTAATATGGTTTAGAATGGAAATGAAAATGCCACAAAAGAGCATCTCATTGCAGGATGTCTCTAAAAATATATAAAAGGATCTTTTCATGGGTAGTTATTCAAACCACTTCATATAACTGTCACCATTAAAAGGTCACTAACTTTTACCACACAGGGATTGCTGAAGATGCAGTGTTGGTGCCATCTTCTAAAACTAGGAGAAGTACTCTAGTGTCACTCATGGTCACCTGTGATACTGCCTGGTTTTATCTTCCCTTAACTCAACTGAACTCAACTCAACACATCTTTATCATGTTAGTAGAGAGGCTCAAGGTGACCGCCGTGACTGGCAGTGTACAACCTCATAACAAATAGCAGTTCTTTCCCTGAAGAATTTTCACTCACCAAATGATAGACAGACCATATCTCAGGCACGTCATCTTTTTACTGGTAATAATTGCAATTACAACCTACAATGTTCTTGCTATATTTCATTTCAGAGTTTAATTGCATACTATCATTCTCATTCCAAATTAAGATCCCAGTGCATATTTTAAACTGTCTGTAAATACACATTAAAAAGATGACATCCATTACACAACCATGCAAGCAGCATATATGTGGCACATTAAAGAAGGAGATATTCTTGAAGAGCTTGCTCTCAATCCAAATGCATGGATATACAAAATTCCTGTGAAAAATAGGTCCCTTGGGTATATCACACATAATCCTCTTCCTTATACACTATAACATCTTCTCTGTCAAATAGGGTTGAAATTGGCTAAATGGATTCCAATTTTATTCGGTGAGGACTGACAGGCAGAAAGAAACTACTGTACACCCATTTCTTTGGGAAATCCAGCTAAAAATCCTTTATTCTCCAGGCTGATGATACAAGTGGTATTACTCCCAGCGATGTGATATGCGGCTGTATTTTGAGGCTGCAAAAAATGGCAGGCTGCACAGATGCTGTCTATCAGAGCTGCTGTCCTGCTGGCTGAGTAAGTCCTGGGCATCCCTGAACCCTTTGAACATCTGCAGAGCCTAGGGAGGTTGTATCTGGGTACAATGGATGCCAGCAAACATTACATGCCAGCCTTATAGTCAGACATCAGTGACACTGTAAGTCAAGCGAACTCATACTCACAAAAGGCAAAAGAAAGGAACATTTATGTCGGCACTGAAGAGGTGCTGAAGGTTTGGGAGTCCAGGGGAAGGTGCAAAAAAAGCTGCACAAAAAACTAATCTTGTTTGGAGTGAGAATTCAAGAAAGATGCAAGAGTCCACCTTAGTGAGATGGTAGGCAGGGTGGAAGCAGCCCCAGGGCTTCCTTCTTTCCTTGGTCAAAAAGAGAAATTTTCCATATAGCTCACTTTTCAGAGCAGCGCCTGTGCTTGCACAGACCAGAGTAGGCTGTGTCTAGTGTGTACAAGACAGTCTAAGAAACCTGCTATTCTTTAACCTTTCCTTATTCTTGGCCTCTGTTTATCCTGCCCACCTCTCCAATAGCCAACAGTAAAGGAAAAAAAAAAGACATAAAAAAACCCCAACCTTAAAGATTTCATTTATAATTGGAAGCCTAGAGGAAAGTGTTTCAACTGAAAATTAGTCCTGCAAATGGCTGTTATACTATGGGAAAATCATGTTTCCCAGTAACATCAGCTGGAGAGTAAAATGCCCTAAGATGCATGCTAACTTTTTTACAGCCAAGTTGTCTACTAGTGTACCATCCTAAACTGGTCACAGCCTGAATGTGGTCAGTGAATGTGTCTCTGGATGCTTCATCTGGGACCTGCAGGTGCTGAGGACCCTTAAATAAGTGCACAATTGTTAATCCAAATACCTAATTACAAACAGCTTTTGGTACTTTTTTCTAGTGCTTGTGCTCAAGTTTCAATAGCATTGGAGATGTTTTTTGTACTGTAGCCTATGTTTCAATAGATAACATAGAATTAGTGCAGTGCCATTATTAGTGATTATTCCTTTCTGGAAACGCTTGTTGAATGGGCCTTTCTCCTGCACCAGTAATAGGTGCCTGATTGGTGCTGATTTAATGATGTATAGCGTCTTATCTCCTGATGAGACTGGAGCTCACAAGAAGTGCCAGAGACGTGCCTTTTGAGAAGCTGACATGGGCTGCATATTTCATGTACTGCTGGAGAGTGCAGGCAGGCTGTGTAGTCATCAAACCCCAGAAGATGTACATATCTACAATTTTCCTGTGTAACAAAAATCCTGTCATCTGTTGACATAAAAGACATGAGATAACAGCTCTGTGACCCTGCATAGTTCTTCAGTCTGAACAGATGAGACAAATCTAAATAATTGAGCATGAACTCCTCTGATTTTCTTCATGTTAGTGCAGTGCCACATCCAAAACATAAAATGGCTTTGAACTTACCACACTCGTCTCCTGCTTGCAGTGATCACCGTGTTTTCCAGTCACTGTTAATGAAAAGGCCAGCAATGTAAATGCTGGATTTACACAGGATACTACAGGTAAGGCTTCGCTGCTGCCAGCAGCAGCTTCCCGCTCTGCCTTTTCTGCCACGCGTGTTTGGGAAACGCCGTTTCCTCTTTGACGCAGGTTAGGGTGGCTGAAAATGTATATCCATGTACATCTAGGTGCAGAAGCATACACTTGCATATACACACACGCACATTTCCATCTAGCAACAGGATCGCATCCAGCACCCTCTCCCACCTCACTGCTCGCAGCGTGCAGTCCGTTGTTTCACTTCAACCTTGGGCTTTGTCAGGCTTGCCAGGAAAGAAAATTCCAGCACTAATACCCCTTTATTGAGTGGAAAGCTCCTAACTGCCTTCCATTTGAAATGGGGAACAGGCGGTCATTTAGTCTGTTGTGATTACCACTGCAGAAGATTCCTTTTTACAACTTAATCCTATTTCCTTTTAATAGTGTCTGTTGGTAGAACTAGACAAAACAACACAACAGCAGAATGTTCACCAACACATTCATAACAACCTAATGCCAGTGCCTTTTTATTGCTACCCCTATTTAAAGTGTCTGCAGTTTATATTGAATTTACTTGAGATTCACATCATCATTTCAACTTACTATCTGATTTTGAGTACTTTTTTTTTTCTTTAAAGCTTTATTTCTTAATGCATTTTTTTATAATTATATGGTGATCACTCCTAAGTGCACAGTTTACATTGAACAGAGCCATTAAGTGTTACTGCTGGTAGCTGATTGTTTCACACAGTTGTGCAGAGATCTTTGTATTTAGACCCAAAACAGCTTTATAGGACAAAAATGTACTTAGCTGCAGGAATTTCCAGTCACTATTTTTGTTGACGTCAGTAGTTAATCAGGCTGGACAGCCTACAGGGTAATTGTGGAGCCAGTGTTCAGCAGTTCTGTGCTCAGTAGAGATCTCAGTATCCTTGCTGTGCATATGGTGATATGCTTTAGTGGCTGGCTTTGAACTGTGCTTTATCTGATGCAAAGGCTTCATGGTGCACTATAAGCTATCAACAATGCATATTTTTGAACTCTTTGTTGCTTCTTTCTCTAAACTCGTCCCTAGGTGAGGAAGGGATTTTATATTCACAAAATCTGATCTTGATCCTACCTCTTTGGTGAAATTCATTTGAATTCTGTGCCAAATTTATATGAAAAACTACAGCTCTTTAACATGTTTATGGCTCAGTAGGGTACACTGTAATTTGAGGAAAACATTAGTGTGTGTAATACTAGTCGTGATGAATAATTAACATACAGTTATAACACCTTTCATCTTTATGGATTTTATGTATTCAAGAATCATTTCATTGTTCCCCAGATCACATCTAGAATAAAACAGAACAACAGTGAAAGAGGATGTACACTCTCAGATAGTCCAGGGTGGGGAATGAAGATGACAGCTACACACAGATGAAACAACAGAGGGAACTCAGTCAGCCAGAAGATATTAGCAGGAATCAAGCATCTAGTGATGAAGCTTTGCACAGTGCATTACACATGTAATTAACTGAATTGGAATTTGGAAAGAACACAGAAGACTTCACCACTGCCCTTGTTGAAAGGACTACTGCATCTTTTAATAGCCTCACGTAAGCAAGAGCTTATTTTAATGTCCTGTTCAAAAGAAAGAACACGCCATCTGCAGAATTAGCAAGAAGTATCTGTGGCAAGTGGGTGTTCCTCAGGGATTTCCTACTCACAACATTTCCCAGCCCTTCCCTAGCTTTTAAAAGCCGTGGGAATCATAATGCAGAATGACATGAGTGCTTAAAAGCTACTGCAGGATGCATCTAGGAAGGGGTCTGTTTCTATCTGGGCACTGCAGGTTTGCTGAATGAGGAAAAAAACGTGATGAGTGTATGGAGTGAAAACCTGAGTTGGTGCAGTGGCCCTCGGAGAGCTCTGTGTTCAGAGCATGAGGCTAGCAGCCCCAAAGGCTGTCGGTACCAGCCAGGTGTCATTTCTGTCTCAGTACATCAAACAGCAAAACAGGCAGTCCTCAACAGGCGAGAGAGGGAATTAGGTTGTCCTATCAAGGGAAAACCAAGCCTCTTCGGCATGATGTTCAAAAATTATTAGAGTGCAGAGGGGAAGGAGGTTTTGGATTCATTTGCAACCAAGGCCAGCCCAACGTGCCGATAAATTAAGTAGTTGCATGGAGCAGATGACTGAGAGAAATAGCACAGTCGTGAGAGCAGGAGAGCTCCCACCCTTAGGCACCACCTGGTCTTGCACTGAAGGTTGGGGTTTACATCCAGTCAGGATCCCCTGCCCCAGTTCAGATGGAAGCCCCTTTACCTGTGCATTCGCCATTGCCTCCAATTTTTGAAGGGAGATACTGTACAAGAAATGATCTGGGACATCAGTAACAAGGGGAAAGAGGAAACAGATGAGGGCCCCTTTGCCCCGATCTCCTCTGACATGGCTGGCAATGCTGCCTGGTGGCAGGGGCACCCTGCACCTCCTCCCAGGACTGTCAGGATGGAGGAAAGCCCCTCGCCAGGGAGACCTCCAGTGGGACTGCCTACCTCCAAACCTGCTTTTGGCTACTGCTGCACTCCCTATGAGTGCAGCAAAGCTTTTGAAGTCCTTAATGAAAGCCACAGCGAGGCAATAAAGGACTAACAGACATAAATTCTGATGTGACTGGTTTGGGAAAGCTTTGTTCTCTGTCCCAGCCACGTGGCTGGTGGGCAAAGCACCCTGCACCTCTTGAGCAGTTGGTTTTGTTGCTGTTTAAAGTACAGACCAGGCAGATTCCGTGCCACACTGAGCACAGACAGTTCTTTCTTGCCAAGGCTCTGAAGAGGGGTCACCAGGAGGCAAGCAGACGGGTGCTAATTCCTCCCGTGAATGTGGCCTCTTCTTTGCTGTGTGTTGGCAATTCCTTCAGGGGTCATCCATAACTTCACCCTGATGTGCGATTATTCTTCTGTCTTTATATTTTTGCAACAGTTAATTTTCTATTTTTGCATTTGTCTATTTATAAAAAGAAAGGACGGTTTTATTCTGTATCCAGAATTCTCCAGCATGGTGCTAATTAAGGCCGATGACAGCCTATCCCATTTTACAGACATGGAATCCCCTTTACTGACTCCTAAGTAAGGAAGGTTTCTAGACTATAAATAATGACTGAAATTGGTTGTATTTTTCTTTGCAGGAATGTAGGTTTTATTAAATTCGCCGTGTTTTCAAGTCAGAAACAGAGAAGCTGAGTTCTGTCTGGGTTCTCAAAACACCCTTTTGAATGTGAGCATTTGTCCATTGGATGGTAACGAGCCCAAATCTGACCCAACCAAAAAGAATAGCTAGTAATGAGAATGTATGGGACTAAAATACTGCATCTCTGAAGTGCATGCTTCTGAAAAACTTGAATTCGCAGGCTTATGACTATAAAAAAGTCAATTCAAAATGGATTTGCCATTCCAGTTTTGCTGACTGTTCACAAGTTTTAGAACCGAAGATCACACTGTAAAACTTGCACTTCACTAATTTTTTTTCTTGAGTACCTAATGGAAAATGAGCCTGTTATGAATTTTGCATAGCTTCCTCCAGAGACATTTAAAAATGATCTAAAATTATACCATCTCTTTAGGTAATTATTTTAGTTATGGGCTGTTTAAGAAACGCAATTGCTTATTTAAGATTCATATGTTACAGAAGTTATTAAGGTCAAAGGGGCACCCTCAGGATTGATATGACAAATAGAAGATGTGACTTTGCATTTTACTTTTGTCAATCCGTCTGGTTTTTTCCGTGATGTTTTCACCTTTTACTATGTTTTTGCTTTTTGTGTGTGATGTGAAATGAACTCATCTTGTATAAAAGTCAAAAGCAAGGTCCTAGTACTTTATTGTGGTAGGCAAACATTTGTCCCAAGTTCTACACCAATCATTCTACAACTCGACATCGGTGTGGCCTCACCTTCAGGGCAGTGTGCAGTTTGGGGCTGCACAATATAAGGATGTAGAAATATTAGAATGTGTCCAAAGGAGAGCAACAAAGGTGGTTTAAGGACTAGAAGGCATGACCTACAAGGAGTGGCTGAGCATACTAGGTTTGTTCAGCTTAAAGAAGACTGGGGGGTGACCTCATTGCTGTCTATAACTTCCTCATGAGGGGGAGCAGAGAGGGAGCTTGGTGATCTCTCTGGTATCTGTGATAGGATGTGAGGGTGACCTTAACAATAGATGTTGCATCCAGTTCCAGTAACCTGAAGTTACGTGCTGTGGTCTTCACTAATGGCTGTATCACAAATTCCTGCTTGGTTTTCTGGCATGGAGCAGGAGCATAAGAGCTTAAGAGAAAAAAAAGAAGGAAAGCTGACAGCACTAAGTACTGCTGGACTGTTTTTCGCTATTAGTTTCTCACTGACTGTGGGGCTGGAATACCCTGACTGAGGCAGAGTGGTAGTTGAGAAGATAGTTTACAGTGAATGATGGATTTTTAAAGCTTAACTGACAACAGTATGTTGAAAGGTGTTTGATATATTCTTGTGGTAGCAGTAATCATATTGGTCAAGAGAAGATCCTAATATTTCTCATTGGCATTCAGCAGCCCCAAGAATTAAGGGTCCCTTTCAAATCTGGTGGTTCACATTTCTGTCTGTCAGACACTGTCAAAGAATTCATTTCCTTTGCATGGTTTTGAGTCTGTCTTTGCCTGGAGAAAGCACTTTGAACTTATTTTATCTCATCTGCAAAGGAAGATGACAGCTCTTTGCTATAGAAAATATGTGTCTGATAACTGTATTATCTCTTAATACACTCTTTTCAGCCCCAGACTTCCAAATATGCACTGCAGAGACAGGGCAGATCTCTCCCCATTGCTCTGTCCAGTGTTAAGACTGTGCTTCGTGATACTTGCCTGTAGACTAAGGCACAAGGTGTACATGGTGGGGGAAAAGGAGGGGAAAGATGCTGTATATGTGTGGGATATCTCAAATTCATCATACTCTTCATTTCAGTTTCTCAAAATATGCCATGTCTGTCCTTTTTACACATTGCAGTCCACTCTGCTTTTCTGGGCTGCCCAGTCCACTCCAGTGTGATCAGAAATCCTCCTTTATTCACCCCTGCCTGGTGCTAGATGGACTGCTCTTTACCTCCCAACTCATTTTTTATTCTTTGTCAGATCAGAAGGACCAGCCGAGTCCATGTAGCACAACATCACCTCGCTCCTCAAAGCCGTGTCCTGCCACTGCCGTCTACAACATGACTTCACACGAGCTGTATCCAATCTATTTCTACGCTGCATTGTCACCAGTTAAAATTGGTCTTGTTCCTCCATTTTCAAGCTAAAAAGAGAGAGGAACAGATAAGCCCTACTTTAATTTGTTCTGGCAATTATTGGAAATCTCCCACAGAGAGAGAGGAGCCCTTGCC
Organism: Falco rusticolus; assembly: GCF_015220075.1. Classification (NCBI taxonomy): domain Eukaryota; kingdom Metazoa; phylum Chordata; class Aves; order Falconiformes; family Falconidae; genus Falco; species Falco rusticolus. The sequence continues at coordinate 89,262,524 of NC_051189.1, forward strand.
TATCCGCGTGGAATGACATACAGCCATACGGGCCCAGACAAAAGGAGACCCCCACTTTTCTGCAAGTCTATTCAGGCATGTATGGACATATTGGCTGAGGTACCAGCCCATTCGCATCTTAATGGGGAAAAAAAGAGAGATGAGGACCTAAAAAAGAAATAAGAAAAGAATAAAAAACTATCAAGTGAGAACTGGCATTGAAGGCTTGAAAACAAACTGTGCCCTGGTGAAGAGGGGGGGAGGACACTCTTTTGACTATCTAGTCAAGCAGATAACCACACTGCTGCTGTATGTGTTTTAGAAGTATGGGAATAATTCTGTTATTACAGATAAAGGTTACTGTAAGATTGATTTGGAAATAGGAATTGAAGATAAGTGTGTTTTTGAGCTGGGATACAAGCTAAGCTTCTCTTTTTTTTCCTCTTACTCTCCCTGTATTTCTGCAAATCAGGATTCAACATTAATTCAACCCAAACGAAACTGTTAGGATAAAACACCTCTGAGAAGCATTTAAAAATATAATTTCCTGCAAAATGAGTGTGTAAGTTTATTAAAAAAACCAAAGTGCTAGTCAAAAGGTGAAAGAAATATATTACATGATTATGGAGAAAGAAAGAGGTTATTTAAGAAACAGCTGAAATAGCAGTTCTTTTTAAATTGTCATGTGGATGCTTTTAAAATGCAATGACAATGGCAGCTATTCTTTAAGGCTTTTTCCTTATACTCTGGTCCTGAGCTGAAGGAAAAAGTGTTTGTGGAGCAAATCACTTTTAAATTCCAGGTAGATTTTTTTCCCCTGCCTCTGGATTAATTTTCTCAATTTATCCCTTTAACAATAGTTAATAATAATTCTGATGGCCAACTAACTTGTCTACGCTGAAAACAGCTGACAGGAATAAATGTCAAACTTTGGTCATTGACTTCCCAGAAATGATTTCTCATTACGTTAATAACATGTTACAGAAGAAGATCCATAATGTAAGCTTAGAAAACAACAGACCCCCGCCTTGTTTTTAAAGAAACTGTCGGGACTGATCCAAAGCTCACTGCATTGATTGAAAATGCTTTTGCTAGCTTTGCTGGATTTGGAGCTGATGCATTGTTTATAGGGATTATAACCTCTGCTGTTGTTGTCTGCAACACAAATTTAATAATGTACAAAGCTAACAAAAATCAGCTTTCTTTTTGTTAATGGTAATTTCTGCATGGGATGATTAGAGAATAGTTTTTCTGACTGACCAATGCTCTAGTTAAAAAACAAAGTTTAAAGACAAAACTATGCCACCGGATAGTTAGAAAATGCATGTGTAATTCCAGGGAAATTAGTCCTTATTGCAATTAGTGGCCATTGTGCTTGAGCATTAATAGCTTGGGGCAAACATAATAAACTAGTTCTTAACTGTTGGTAATGACACATTTCACAGGGATTATTACTTAATTAACAATAATTTGAATGGGTGGTTCAGCTGAGATGAAGCGTTCATTTATATGGCATATCTAAACAATACCAGATCAAAAGAACATGTAGCCTGCTGACATTTCTCTTGGTCCTTTGGTTTCATTTGTGAATGTCTGCCTGCCTGCTTGCCTACATAAAATACTATTTTTGCATCTGAGCTCTTTTTTTTGTGGGTCCGTATAACAGTAACCAGTTCTTGCTTGGATACTGGCAAATTGTTTTCCCATCATATGGTATCGTCTGAGTCTACGGAGACAATGATTTTAATTAGAAATGCTAACTTGATCAGGATAACTCCCACACCCACTCTTTCTGCCCCCTCCACACCAGAATGGGACAACTGTTTCCCCAACACATGCATTATTAATTCCCAGCCACCTCAACATGAAATGATTGCTATTGTTCCCACCGTCCACTCATGTAGCTTATGTTCTCCCAGCATCCTTTCCAGTGAATGGCATCTGTATACCTCACCTCGTGGATTACTGGTCCCATTCACGTAGCGGTGCATCAGTTGAGAGAGAAACTAGATCGTCAGACAGAGTGTTCTGATTGGTTTGGGATGATGTCTTCTTTTTCGTGAAAGTTGCCACATACTATAATACAAATGCCACTTTTTCTTTAGAGTGGGTTGTGTTAAAAACAGGACAGAGCTGCTGAAGCGCCTGTTGCACATACTGCCCAGAAGCGCACAAGAGAAAGGCAATATGTAAAGTGAGCTGCTGTAGCAAATGACAGGAGAACAGAGAAGTGCAAACGTAGTGAAAGGTATGTTGTAATGCTATTTATTTTTCTTGGTGGCATAAAGTATATTTTTCTTATTGCTTCTCACTGAATATAGAGGCTTGCAAAAAAGAGGAAAGATTTAGAAAGCATTGTATTTTTGTGTTGGTAAGAAATGAATAGGCTGTGTTCTCTAAGATGTGGACAAGCTGTCTGAAATAGTGCTTCAGAAATATTAGATACCTGTCTGTTGCAGTTATTGGTATCCATATAAAAGGCTCGGGAATAATTCTATTATTTGCTCCTCAAAGTTGTTCAAGGAGGCTGTAAATTTAAGCCCATGCATTACTTGAAAGTGACGGTGACGTGGAAGTGTTATTCTTAAACAAGCTGTAAAACTCTTCTAATCGAAAAGTTGATTTGTAAAATAGGCATTAGGCACATACTTTTCTATTTGTGCTTTCAGAAAATTCCTGTTCAAAGAGCTAATCTGCGTGTCTTGACTGTCTAGTTGGAAGCTTATATTTGGAAGTAGATTAGAATGACACTTGTGCAGAGCCCAGACTTCTACAATGGATCAAGATTGATTACAGTGACACAGAATTTCACTTTTATTCCAGTAGAATTTTTAAATTTCTTTAGTTCACAGAACATCAAAGGTGTCCTTCTAAATAAATATCTGTGCAATGCTCTGTCTTAGGGCATATCTTATTATGTACAATATAATCAGATTGATATGGTATTGCATCAGAAACAGCACATGTTGTTTTGAAATGTGCCTTGTGGGAAAAGAAAATGGGGATATATAACAACATATATGTTTCTTTGAAGAGAAAGAAGAGTTACAGTGAATGAAGCTTGTGCTAATTAATAATGTTGGACAGACACTATAGCTTTTATTGAAATCCTGAATGAATGTTAAACAATAAATCAAAAGAGTTATTGTTCATGACATATTTTTTTCTGATTCTCTGTTCACATTTTTCTAGTTTACTCAGTTTTTCTTCATAGCAAAATGAACAGGAACTACCACTATGGAGTCTACCCTCTGAAATTAATGGAGGGGGGGGGTATCATTAAAGGAAAAACTCCTGCATTTTTTAACAAAAGCTGCAGAGACAGGTGAGTGCCTGTTTAAACCCTCCGCAAGTGAAGCAGTCTGGCTCCTGTGCACAGGGCAGTTCCCTCTTTCCTCCTGCCCCTGACACAGCGTGAGCAGCAGTGATTATTTTGCCGTTCCATCAGGGCTATCCTTCCAGCTTCCCAGCCAGCTATGTTGCCCACAAAGTGGGGTGGCATTTTTGCAGGGGGGCTGTGAGACCTCCCCAGGCCAGAGCACGTAGGGACCCACAGCCCTCAGGGCGGCTCCTGGAGAGGACTGCTTTCCTCTGCCCGAATTTTAAGTGTATAGACTCCTCAGGCTGGCCAGCTTCTGCCAAGAGCAGCCGCAAGAGGGTCTTTCATCTCTGTTTCAAAGTGGCTAGTGAAGGGTGCAACCCAGGCACCCACTGATTGCCCACGGCCACTTGCAGGTGCATCCCAGAGCTGGGGTCCCAGAGCTGGGGTCCTGGGTACCATCTCTGCCAGCTGGGCAGGTGGGAGATGTGAGCAGGCAGAGTGGGTGTAGTGGGCAAACTGCAGGGCAAGAGGAAGACCTTGTTCCAGCCCTGGCCAGCAGTGCTTGAGGCTGCTTCTGTGCAGAACTGGGACAGCCCAGCCCTCCGCATCGCCGTGTTACCCCGGCAGCCTGCAATGCTTTCCCTACATGAGTTTTGCAAGATACCACTTCCCTGTTTAAATCCTCTTGGAAATGTAACTGTTTGCTGGGCCTTCCTCGGTCAGTCATGTCCACTGGTTTATTCCTCTACCTTCAATACTGAACTAGAAATTAGCAGCAACTGACTGACTTAATCAAATCTGCTCATTTCTTCAGTGCATCTCAAGCTGTGGACTTGAGGTTGGCTCATACCCTCCCTGCCTTAGAGCTGTCCCAGTAGTTATGGATGTCAGCCGCATGTGTGCTGCATTTGGCCTTCCTGGTATTATCAAATGATTCATATTAATGAGCATGTCATCTCTTCTAGGGAAAATGAACGCCGTGCTTTCCAAATGTGTCATATTATGTTGCATTATACTGTATCACTTTATAGTATATCGTATTACATTACATTATTCTATTTTATTTTATGTGAGTGAAATATTAGGAAACCCAGTCAACTTATATTATGCAAGTGGAGATCATTCTGACGTTAAAAAGTAGAAAATTTCATTTAGGCTGCATTTTGCTTATTATCATGTGATTGGCAGGGAAAATATTTCTTGAAGTAAAGATATTCTAGTGGCGGGAGAAGAGGTGATAGATTTTTGACAGGTAATACTATGAATTTATATTGCACTTCCATCCCAAGGAATGTCACAGTAATACAAATCGTATCTGAATAAAATTTTAGTTTCTTCAGACATATTTTGTGCCTGCAGTTATTCATTGTTGCTAATGAGACAGTTAATAGGCTAATGAGCACAGATTATATAATATAGGCATTTAACTTTGCCATCTGAAGGCCAAAGCTGCATTTATACCTACAAAGCATATAGTGAGGTGTTGTAACTCTTTTATGTCATTTATGTGCCTCTGCAGAACTGCAGGTCACATCTTCATGGGTCTGTTCACCTGAATATTCTTACTGAAGTTGACTGGAAGGTGCGAATTAGCAAAGCAAGTAAGATTTGCCCTGTGCCAAATCTGTACAAATCTAGAGACTAGGCCAAAAGCTTTTTTGGAAAAATTTGGTTTTAAGCAGATCAAAACACTTCGCTTCACATTGAAACATGGTAAATCCAAGATCAAATGCAATAATGTAAAGCATTGCTGTAAGACTGCATAGGCCAAAAGTGAGGCAATCAATGCCAGCTTTAAGAGGATTTAGATAAACAGAAAACTGAGTTTATAGGACATGAAAAACAACACTCCTACTCTTACAGTAAGTGTTGATCAATTTTTAAAAGGCAGAAATAGCTAGGGTCTCTTTTATATCTTAACTGACTAATGCAAAGAGGAGTGTCTTAACTGTGCCCTGTGACGTACAACAAGCTAGGATGGACTCACTGGGGTTCACACTTTGTTTTGTTGAAAATATGCTGTACTTAAGAGGAAGGGTCAGTTAATTAGTTTTGCTTGGATGCATAGACTGTGAACCTGTACTCTGAGGCGGTAATCAATAAGAAAAGTGGGTAGGTAGTATTTTATTTTCTCATATAGGGATGTGAAAGGTAATGGGGAATAATGGTCTTTTACAAAGCTGCAGGGAGTTTAGCCTAGTTAACACTTTTGTATGCTAACTTAGATTTTAATAAACTATCAATTAGCACATGCAGAAACAGAAGCCTCTTCTGAATCAATAGAACATTGTTTGATGGTTATTTTATGAAGTAAGGTGACAGTTCAATGTGGTTAGGGAAATTACAGAGTAGTTTGCACTGCAGAAATCTTATGCTGTATTCAAGGGTACAAGCTCCTGCTTGAAAGGATGATCCAAAAGAACTCCATTTAAGTATCCAAGGCTCTGGATCAGATTTACCAGTCCTGAAATTATTGCTGTTATAGAAGTGGGGACCCACGAGGGGTAAGTGCAGCTGGAGTGAATGCTTTATTTCCAGATAGCCCTACAGTATGGCTATCACAGTCAAGCAACTTCTGATCATCTCTTTCCTGGGAAGACCAATTTCTTATGATGATCAAGAAAAGCATGAGGTTTTTTCTTTATGTTTTTTCTTGATTATCATGAGAAGCACTGATATTTCTAGGGTTCATCTGGCATGTTCACATAAGCTTAAAAATACTATCCATGCATGATAAGGTTTCTCTCTACCACTTACTAAAACTGATTGGTTTATTTGAGTACTTGCACAGTAGAGGCAATTCCCAGCACGTGTGGATTCAGCCTAACAGAGGAGGAGGGGAAGAGGTCAAAAGACACAAAGAAATGACAGGAAAACTAGACATAATCAGCACTCAAACTTTTTGGTTTACATTTTAAGATGTGATTTTATATGCATTTCAGGGTTATAGAAATGTAGGAGTTTTCTAAATTCCTTCTGTCTTTTGCTTCTGGTACAAGATCAGAGGTCACCTAAACAACTTCTAATAGATTACTTTCTAGCCTTTTCTCAAAAGCTAAAAATAAAAAAAAAAATGAGAGAGTTGATAGTTTCTATCAGTCTTCTGTTCCAGTATTTCACCCATCATATCCTTGGAGGTTCGATTTGCATGTAACCTGAATTTCTCTTGCTTCAAATTAGGTTTATTGCACCTTCACTTGTACCTGGAAACTAAGTACATCACCACTGTTCCTATTATACCTGTTAGTACATATTACACTTTTTTGAAGCCTGCTTTTATGCCCTTCCGCAAATCTAGTTTTTCCAGATTCAGCAAATACAATTTTTTTAACCTTTTCACAAATTCTGTTTTTTCAGAGCTCTGCTCATATTTCTTGCTGTCTTCCTGGCAGCAGGTTGGGAGTCTGTCCATATCTCCTGTAAGCTGTGAAGCACTGCCTTTTTGTGTCAGCACAAGAATGCCAGTAAAAGTGCTTCACGTGTGCAACATGAGCAACTTGCCCAACATCTTGTTGACACAGCACACAGTGGCATTTTCTCCCTTTGCAACAACCCATGCATCGAAATGTTGCCTCCTATCAGTTTGTGGTTAGTGCCTTTTGTACGATGCTGACTCCTAGGCCATTATTCACCTCTATGCCTGGGCATTTGATTTTGCCATTCCAAGGCTTGTGCTTTCCACTTGTTCTTACTGAATTTTCTAGTACTGATTTCCTACCATTTCTCCAATTTATTGAGACAGTTTTTAAATTTAACCCCACCTACCCAAATGCTTACAATGTCTCCCAACCTGATGTCATCCTCATATTTTGTAACTGTACTGCATCATCCAAACTGTTAGCATAAGCATTGAATAGTACTGGTCACAAAGCAAAGTCCTGCAGGACCATTTGATGCTGACTCCCATGATGCTGGGCTAGTGACAATACTTTTTGAGTTGTTTTCCAGTCTGACTTACTCTCATTTCACCTGGTCCATATTGCCCTATGGTCTGTTTGACAATGATTTGTGGAGCTGTGTGAAACATTTTATGAAGGTCAAGAAGTACAGCATTTTTTTCATCTCACATCTGCTAGGTCACCAACAAAAGGAAAATACAGCTTTTATGTTGTTACCTTGTTCTTCACAAATCCATGTTGGCTATTCCTTAGCCCCACCCTAGATGCTAAAAAATTGGTTGTTTGTTGCAGTAACTTTCCACATATTGAAGCTGGCATGAAGGGTCTATAATTCACTCTTCCCCACTGCCCCCTCTTGCTTTAAGTATAGGTGCAATGGTTTTCCTCTGCCAGTCCTCTAGGAACTCACTCATCTTCTATAATAAATGAAGATAATCACTAATGTTTTGGCTATTGCTTTCTGAAGTAGCTGAGGTTAAATTCTGTGCAAACTGATTAATTTGGCAAGATACTTTAAAAGTGTAGGTTATATGGCTTGAGAGAAGACAGAACATAATATCAAAATGTCCCATCAATTTTCACCAGGCACTAGATCAGGATTTTGGCTGAGATCAAGATAAGTTGATGAAGTAAAAATGGATCCATCCTATTTCTTCATGCTCCCCCCAAATTTAAAAAGAGAATTTTAAAATGCTGAAAATCTGGGGGAAATTGAAGGTGATATTTATACTGCTACAATTTTCAAAGAGACAAAATGATTCTTCAGTCAAAAGGAAGTAATCAAAACTCATGCTTCGATGCATAAATTGATCACAAGGGCCAGCAATGAATTCTTCTCACCATTTCCAGCATCTCACAACAGTACAGTCTTAATTTTTGTGATTAACTAAAGATTATATATCAAGCAGTACCACCTTATAGACTTCAGCATTGGGCACTGGTGCTTATTCCCATTGTTCTTTATTTTCCACTTCTCCTTCCCCTCTCTGAAACTTCAAATACAAAATATTTAATTAATCAGATTTCCCCCACAAAGTGAAAGAAACAAAATTACATCAAGACTTCACCGGGAAGCAAAGTTTCCTTGAGCAACTGTCTTCAGGCAATTTAAGTCTGCATGCACATCTCATACATTTTCCCAGCAACCCATAGCTCAATATCTCAGAAAGAAAACGCTTTTTCCCCTTTTCTTACACCTTCTCTGGTTAGGATTTCATTTGTGCCAGGCTAGAAGCCCACTCCATTCCCACTTGGCAAGTACTGTCTTTCCAGCTTCTTGGTATAATCCTCTTTGCTGCTATTAATCACAGCTATTCTGCTGTCAAGTTCCTTTTGTCAGAATTTCCTTCATTCCTGAACTACCACCTCCAAAGCATACTGAGAGGGACTTTAACCACAGATGGGCTAACAGCAAAGCTGCAATCTCATTTGAGAAGTTCTTCTGCAATGTACTTTTAATTAATTTTCCTTCAAGCCCTCCTGCATTTTCTGCATTTCCTTGCTGTCTTTTGATTGCATATTTGCAATTCTCTGTCTGAATTCTTGAGAACTAAGAAAGGATCTTCAAACCATTTGAGGGACTACAGGAAGCAACTACTGACAGTGGGAGAAACGGGCCTTGATGTCCCACGGTGGTTGCTGTCTGTAGGATCTTCCTGTGTTTATGTGCTGTGGTCAGGGTCATTAATTCTTGTATGCTGGCTGGTCTCCCTACCTAAAGAGAAGGTATGCTTACATATTAAAGAGGCCCCAAATGACTTCCTGGTTACCACCAGTGAAGATCAGAGAATGGAAGCCATACCTTACTGTGTGTGCCACTGGATCACTAAAGAAGGCTTTCAGTAGTGGAGTGGTCCCTTGAACTTATATATGGATAAAATTTTCCTATAAGGCTACTAACAAACAAGTGTAGAAGAGCAGAACTACAAAGCCTGGTCTATTATGATTATGTCTTTTTCCCATAACTCTTCCTTCATGCACACAATAATTCCAGCTCCTTCCAGTGCCCTTGCCATACCAGCCAAAACACGTCAGTTACTACTCTGAAACTGCATGCAAGGTGATCACTTGGTCAAAGAGACTGTATAACTGCCCATCCTTTCCACGGTGGGGACATTAATCTGGGTCTCCCTTTCCTACTGTACCTGCTAACTGCCAGGAAGCAGATAGAAATACAGTAATCCTTGGGATCAGTATCTGCCTTTTACAATATTAATGGAATATCAATGCAATTATATTACTGCATAAATTCATTTTCTTGGGAAATCACTCAAACCAGCTGTAGAAGATCCTCCCTTGTGAGGAAGGACAGCAACCATATGGCTTACAGCAGATAATGGAAGGATGGGCATTTTGGCCAAGAATACCTCAGCTCTCACAAAAGCTGCTATCACATCACCATTGCAAATTGAATACTAAAACAGATGGAGCACAGGGTTTTGGAGTCTCCTCTGAAAGATTCACCTGTAACAAACTGCCAAGCCAAGCCAAGAGTCTGCCAGCTAGACAAAGCCTAAGAAATCTTTTATATTCTGGGAAATACTAGTTCTTCTAAGCTATTAAGAAATCCAGGCAGAGGAACTGCTTCATCTAGGATATTCAGCCTCTGAAATGGGAGGGACTGGGAAAGCTGGGAAAATGTCCCAGCAGGGGATATGAAGAAGATGGAAAATAGAGTCCTCTTCCTAAGGGGTGTTGTTAGTGCATGTCACATTTATAGAGGACAGTTAGGTAATACCTCACATGTACTCCCTGGGGAGGCTGAAACAATTGAGTTTGAAGACCAAAATCTAAAGGCTGGCATGCAAAGCGTCTGAGGTTGTTTTTCAGGCTTTACAAACCTTATTCTTGCTGCATTAGAACAGTTCTGGGACAAATGAAGTCAATACATCTTTATTCCTTCTTACTGTATTCTTTCATCTTGAAAGTATCCTGTGAAGGCTAGGCACTCGTGTTCTGTATTTCCAGAAGCACTTTGAAGCTGGGTGATAAGAACAAGGGAGACTTTAACAGTTCAGATAGAGAAAGAGACTGCAAGATTTCTGTTTCTTTTGCTGGTTTGATTTCATAGACAGAAGCTTGAAGTTGGCTTGAAAATGTTTATGCTGTTGGTTAGTAGAACATCTTCATGCTCAGGCAGGGCAATCAGTGAGGTCAAGACAAGGTACAGATGCCAGTGTTGTACAGCTGAAGCAATGTCAGACTCAAGAAATATGAATTAGAGGAAAGATTTTCACCTCTTAGAGTACCTACACCTATTGAGTAGGTTAAAGACAATCCTCTCTCTGTGAATACAGGCACAATTTTAACAACAACAACAAAAAAATCAAAACCACCAAAACAAAAAATCCCACTATGTGCCAGTGGGTGCATACAATTATTATAAGAGATGGCCAAATATTATTTTCTGGTTGAAAAAAGAAATTACCCATTCATTTCTTTGTCTTCAACAGCTGCTTTTGGAAGTGGTTTGTTTTGGGTCCATTTCTAATATGTCAAAAAGCTGTATGAAGTGCCAAGTTAACCAGAAACACAGTCATAGTGACATTAGGAAGTTGTCTTCACCAGTGACAGCACATAGGCCCTTACTTACCATTATTTTTGATCTTCATACATGGGAAGAAATATTACCTCTATGTGCTCCAGGGAGAGAGCTTTCTCATATCTGTCTCCAGATAGAGATAACACTTTTTCCATCTTTAGCATTTAGGAGGTATCAAAGACTCTAATCATCTATCCAGCAGCTGTGGGATAAGGAAGAGTCCAGTTTTCACTGCTGTGTGGAAATGTGTCATGTTTCAGGACTAGCATACCCAAAATGCAAAGATCTGTAGCTAAAGAATATGATTTGCCACCACAGCCACCATGCAGCACAGACAGGGGCACCGCAGGTTCCAGGTGCATTCCCGATACGCAACAGGAACGAGTTCTATCGCATTGCAGGGGGGCAGCCGATCAGGCAAGGCATCTGCTCGGGATCTGTAAGAGGGGAAGGACAAGGGCAGAAGGAACTAAATGAAAAATAAGAGGGAAGGCATTAGTTCACTTTTCTTGAAGAGGATTGTGACAGTTGTGAGCAGGACCTGTTCAGGGCGTAAGTATTCCACTGCCTAGAGCAGAAGGCTGTGTCCCTGAGCTGTATCCCTCCCAGTCTGCAGAGCTCAGGTGGTCACAGCAGTATTCACCATCACATCTTCTCATTGCCTTCACGGAAACCCTGGCTTTCTGACAGGCACCAGCTCTTCATCCTACACCTGACCAGTCCTCCTCCTTCCTTTCTTACAGCATGGAGAATTCCGCTCTTCCCACCTAGCCCTCTCATTCTTGGCAAGATATAGATTTTGCCTGTCGTGCTTGGGAGCCTTGAGACAGGTCTGAGCAAAGGCCCCTGGTACCACTGCAAAGGAAGTGAGAAAGGTCATGCTTTGGGGGAGACAAAAAAACATATGTGCTTTTAAAAAAAAGATATGTGCTTGAGAGTGTTATCACAGATTACATCAACATCAAGTCACAATTTACAGACACTTGTACAGGGTTCTTCTTGACTGCGTGGCAAAAATAGTGAGAAGACTGTGAGAACTAAAATGAATTTTTTACTTAATAATGAAAGCTTAATTAGTATATGTTTTTGCACATCCTTAATTGAAAAGGGGTTATTTTATCTGGAATTTATTTAATTTTCCAATGTGCTTGCAGTTTCTCTTGGAACTTAAGTTCCCACTGAGGCTGACACCAGCAGAGTTAGTTAGACCAGCACAGAGCTTTTGAAACCCTCTTGTAATTCTGTCCTGATCTTTTATGGTAGTATTTACAGTACCTCAGCCTGAGTAAAAGCTAAGGATCAGATCCTCCCCTGATCTAACTTATCAGCATAATTTTATTTGGAAATGTTTACTTTGTGATCATGTGTGTGTGTTTCATTCTTTTTGATCTTTTTATGCGTCTATAACCATAGAACTGGGATTTATATGATGGGACTCCCTCTGTCATTCTGTGGGATTTTTCGCTCTGCAGGCACTCTGTAGCTTTGAAGGACTTCAGATCTTGAGCAAAATGAGTTCACTGATGTGTCCCAGGAGAGATTGTTGACTGGTCTGTAGATGTAATTTTATGACAATGGATTGTATCCTGAATTAATGTTTATGCACCATATGGTATGTTGTCAAGATTCATTGTGTTTATGAAAATCTCAGAAAAATGAAGTGAAAATAAAAATACATGTTCAGGCCCAGCCTATTTTCAAGAAAAAATATCAAATGCCTCTAGATTTTTCCTTTTAATTTAAACTTGCCTAGTAAGTATAGCAATAGGTAATAGTAACAGTAGGACGGGCCTGGTCCAGAGATAAAACATATAAAGTTCTGGAAGCAGTACAAAAACGTTTAGGACTGTAATCAGACAAGCTGTTTAGAAGTACTAACTTAGGTACTGCAAACATAAGCATTAGGAGACAAGTATCGCATAAATTGCTTAAGAGATTTTAGATCCTGGCTCGGTGGAGACTCCATCCCTGGAGGCTGGTGTTAGGCACCTGTTGTGGGTAGCCTGCCTTGTACAGAATACAGCCTACTGGGTTTTGGGTTTGGGTTTGTTTTGTTTTGTTTTTTTCAAAGGCATTTCATGACAAAGCTGTGAGCAATGAAGGGTATGGGAAACCTAAGAAGTAATCTGTAAAAACATAAAGGAATAATCCATTTAATGGGTGGTAAAAAACTGTGCAACACTCACACCCCCACCTTGGGTTTAAAGTATCACAAGACATTCAAGGAACAAGGTAAATAGCTCACTTGGAGAATTGCTTTTCACCCAAATTTAATTTCTTCCTACTGTGGTCATTACTGAGTGGTTTCTTTTGGCAAAATAGGAGGGGAAAGCTCCCTAAATGTGTCATTAAACACGAAATAATTTTCCATTAACATATCCCTAATACAATGATGTGCTGCTAAGAAACATTTACATATATATATTAGAAATATCACATGTATTTCTGTATTTATGTACAGAGAAAGTGGAGGAAGGAATTTAAAAGTGATTGCCTCTTGCTTCCCCACTTTCTCCATGTAATATGTCTCCTGCAGATGAATTGCCTCTGCTCAGGCCATGTGCCTTCACATGTTCCACTAAAGTCTGTAGCATTCTACATGAGTGCTGGGTCTGCACAGCAAAATCCATTGGAAGAATCAGGTGTAAAAGATATAAGCATGTAATTAATTTTATGAACGCAAATAGTCCACCAGCTTTCTGGGATACCACTTGCTCAACATGTGTATAAACCTTCTCAAGTCTGAACTTTTTGACTATAAAATCCTTGGCATTTATGCAAATATGTATTGAGAACAATACATTGCAATCCCAGTGGCACTTTTTGGATGCCCATATGGTCATCCAAGCTATTAATATTTTTATCCTTCTTTTGGAAATGCTGTTCTCTTCAGAATTAACAAAATAAATAGGTCACTTTGCAAGAAATGCTACAAGTTGGTTCTGGCAGATTTTTTTTTCCTTTTCATCTTTGCCCAGAATTAGATATTCAATAAAGAATAGTTTAATTACAGTACAAGAGTGTGTGTTGCGGGGGGTGGGGGGGTGGGAATATCTTTAAAATTGGAGCATAAAGAGCAGCTCATGCTTGGAATACACCTACTTTAATTCATAGTACGAGCTAAAAGATAAATTGTATTTGCATTGGTGGAAAGTGCATTATTGTGACTCTCTTGAGTAGAACAATTAGCTAGTTCCTTTGTACGATGTATAGGCCACCAGTTGCACAGAGTTCAAGCAGATCTTCACAGGTCTTTATGAAGCCAAAAGCCATATTTGTAACTTTTGAGTGACAAGAAAAGGGATTTTCAGCAATGTTGGCAAGGCAAGAGCAGAGAAAGTAACCTAAACAGCTGAGCTGGTAATCAAATATCCATCACGAAAACAGGGGCAAGAAAGACGTTCACTCAGGGTCAGAGATCTAAAGCGTACAGATGCAGTTAAGGCTATTACAATGGACTGCTCAGCTGTGGGTAATGAACTGGGCTCTGAAAGACCTAAATTGTTCCTGAAAAATAAAACACCCCAAAGATTTTGGTCATGTAGTCTTCCTGGGCTGAATAATTTTTTTGTGTGAGCAAGGAAAACAAGATTTCCCTCCCTTTACTGCCTTCAAATCCTTTACACATCCCCAAGGTGAGCCATGAAACATGTTTCTATAAGGTATTTCATATGACAAACAGAGGCTCATCAATTCCATCTTTGCAGATGTCCTTAAGAACCCATTCTGAAGGGCTCCAAGAAACAACTTGCATTAAGAGAACATTAAAAGATCAGTTCTGCCTCACTCAGTCACGCCAAGCAGTGCCTTCCTGGATGACTGGTCCCCCTGATGTCCCTGCAAGAAAATACCTGGCCTGAGGCAGAAGAACAGACTCTGCCTCAAAGCCTGCATCATCTGTCTGCATCGAAAACTACTAAGATCCACTTAAGGCTAGGGATCCCACCAAGCTAGCACGCTCAAAGCATATGGCTATCATCCTAGCCAACTGTCATGTCTGCAGTCCGAGTGACCCCACACTCATCCGTCACACTCAGCTGGTGGAGAAGCGGTCTGCATGAAAGACTCAGTCTTCATGCATGACCTTAACTGTAGCTCAGCTGTCACTTGTGCTACCACACAATTCAACCCCTAGATGTACCTGAGTGCCTTTTACACCGCTGAGAAATACTTTACTTGATCAGTATGTCTTGCAGATCCAGGGGCCAACCGCACACACCTGGGGTTGGTGAAGCTGTGGGGAAAGAGGCCCAGAGAGATCAGCAGCACCTCAGGCCAGAAGTTAACAAAGGTCTTTTTTCATTTTTTTAATGCCAGCTGAGGACCTGAGGCAGAAAAAACAATCTCATTCTCCTTCAGCCGTAGAGATAGAGGAACCATTCTTGATTAAACACTGTTATTAATAGCAGTAATTTGCCTTTAGACGAGAAGCAAAGTGTGATGAGTTTGAGCCTGCTTGCTCACAGTTTTGAAAAGGCATGAGACATCAGAAACTGATATTAACAAAAAAAAAAATTCTGTGCCACCTCAGCACTAAGGCTTTCTTCCATTCCTACAAAAATATATGACCATGTCACCATGGGCTGGCACAAATGGAGAAATTACTGGTACTCAGGGAAGGAACATCCTTTTACAAGACTTCACATTACTTAGTGGTGAGTTTCCTGATAGCTGCTGATACCCCAGAAAGAGATTGCGTTGGGAAAAGGAAATGCTCTTAGGGACGTTACTTCTGAGGGCCGCTGAGTTGCACACTGTTTTCAAGAAAGGTTCCTCATGGAATGCACTGTGATGCTGAGTGACATTCAGATGATAAAAGCTGTTATCACAGAAAGCCTGAAGCATTTATGTCCCTACTTTTGACCTTTATTTCACTGCTTCTACTTACTTTTCTTTCTGCTGATATGTGCAGAAAAAACATCCTGATTATCAGATTTCTTTTGCCATTGCATCATTACAGGTATACTGGTAACTGCAAGTTCATTTAAACATGTCTTGCCTGAGCATTGTCAATCTTTGTTGGCTGAGCTGAATTGCGGGAGACATCTGGCACCATTAGTTTTCAACTGGTGGTTTGGGAGTTCACCTGCAAACACAATTCTCGTTGCCACAGGAATTGGTCCATCATGTTGTATCACCTCTTTTGTCACATGAACAAAAATGTAACTGACTTGTACAGTAGGCGGAATTTCTTAAAAGTAAGAACTTCAGGCAGGACCTGAGCTGTGGATCATAGCTTGCCCCTACTCTCCCTTCCTGTTGTATGCCCGAGGTAATGTTGCGTTCCCTCAAATCATGTTGATGGGTGGTGGGAGGCCCTTCCCCACATTTACTTGCCAGCAAAACATGGGTTGTCAATAATGTCCCCCTGACTTTGCTAAGAAAATCTTACTGTTGGCAACACACTAAGAGCAAGGTGGACATGTCTATTAAATGAAGAGGACTTCAGCCTCCTTGCCCAGTGCAAAGGTATATTATTGGCTATTGGGAGCTAAGGATGCACAGGACAGAGGCAAGCATGGCACACACAGCTCTTGGACCCCTTTGGCTGTGGGTATCCAGCAAGCTGAGCCTCGTCCCCGCCTCTCACAGCTGCCAGCTTCTTCATGAAGTGACAGACACGCAGAGATTACCATGGTCCTTCTGGGCTTGTACTGCTTAGATAAATCCCCATTCTTTGGCTTTGCAGACAATAAGCCGTAGCACACTATGCAGCCAATGTCTAAAGAACCAGCAGTTCTGTACATTGCTCTGCTTAGAAGAGATTTACCATGTTCTGTGTTTAAAGTTTGTCCATTCTTTGTTGTATCTATTGAGCCTTAGGTTGTAAACTTTTCCAGGTAAAGGACCTGTTAGTTGTTTGCTACACTTCACATCTGTATAGACTAGCAGCACTGTGCAGTCATATTCCTTGGGGGCTTTATACTTGGAAACATTATTTTGTATAGAAATTATGCTAAGATAGTTCTTTTGTCTTTACTTCCCCTGTGGGCATCTATTTCAAACTTAAGCTGCCTTTTCAGATTTCAGCCAACTTTTGGATTAAATTCTGAATTTCTCTTTCAGTAGATTTCTAAGTGTACCCAACCCTCCAGTCGCACCAGCTTGGATGCTGAGAAAATTTCAAACACTTTCTTTTTTGTTGAAAACATTGCATTGTCTCTGTCTTCACTTCAAAATATTATCATGCAACTCTTTAAAATATTTTTTATGATTTTGAGATCTTTTGAGGATTTCAATTAGAAATATTTGACAGACACCTCCTGCTACATTTTATTTCCACAGGATAAAAGAATTAATTAAGCTTAAAGACTTACGTACAGAACAGCAATAAAATGAAGCATGAACTACTTGCTTAAGCCGCAGAGTCCCATACGCCTTTCCTAATGAGTCTGTCCTGAAAAGGGGAAGAAGAGTTCTTAAAAAGAACAGCAAAAATACTAGGCCCACAGAGAATGTATGGAGTGTTTCAACAGAGTAATTTGAGTGCAGCACCACATCATTAAACTCATAAAAATGGTGAAGGAAAGGTTTGCTGCAATCTGTAGCCTGGAGTGAAGCCACCAGCTACACTGACTTCATGACAACAAAAGATCCTAGACTGATGAGAAAGTGTCCTCTGGTAGAGGTCAGCATTCCTCTGCTTAAATGGGTCTTTCAGGCTTATGGAGGAAAAAATGTGTTAGCTTGACTTGCTTGGACATATCACACAATAGCATGTGACCATCAGCACTGTGAAACCTTTTGTGGGTTATAAAATGATTAACTGACCATTCAGATTCTAGAAATGTTGCATTTGTAGCAGCAGTCAGCTCCTCAGAGGAAGGCAGCTGAGTGTGAAACCTCAATTCAAGCAAGGGGCAGGGGTGTGTGTGTGTGTTGAAAGAATAATTAATATTAGAAATAACTTGGAGTTGCAAGAATTTATATTCAAGGTTTGCAATATAGCAATAATATCTGTGTTTAAGCAGACTGTGTGCGTACACGTGTGTGTAATGACAATGACAGTTTCCAAACAGAAGGAGAAAGACAGTTGCCAAAAAGTGTTCACCAGCTATTACAACTTTCCAGAGTGAACTGTTTTTAAATATTCTCTAAGGACTTCTGGTCATAAATATTTCTAAAGCATATGCACTTAACTCATGCCAATCAATACCATAAAGCAACACTACAGCTAAGTTAGCAAAGTAGAGAACTCTTACTTATTGACTAAACCCTGATGATTCTTGTACCTAAGGCTCCAGTTCTGCAGCTTGTATGGTAATAGTATTCCTAGTTTCAGAAGGTGTGCATCCTGATACTATATTTTTATATAGAAGATTAAATATTTTATAGGACATTTGCCTTTTGAGGAAACTCTTTTACCTTGGGGAAAAAAATATCCTCCTATGAATTTCCTTTAACTTTACAGGAGACTACCTTCTCAGAACCAGGATCTCTCTTGGACATTTCAAAGAACTACACACAGGACCTACTTTCTTCTCGAGGGACCTAAGATACTGTGTTTTGACTTTTAAGCCACCCCTAGTATACGGATGTGGACTTCAGGTAGAATGAGCAATGCAAAGAACTTGCTTGGACTTGGCATCTCCTTGTATTTTTGGGGACTGCTGGACCTTACTACAACTGTGCTGTCAGGAAGTGCCAGGCCCCTCACTGAAGGGCAAGAAGACAACCTGTCAGACAAGCTGCATCAGCGTATGAAGCGGAGCTGGGTGTGGAACCAGTTCTTTGTTCTGGAGGAGTACACAGGAACTGACCCTCTCTACGTGGGGAAGGTAAGACCTGCACCAGAAGGATACCTAGCGGAGTGTTTAGAGCTGTGTATCTGTTGACCATGGTGAAACATGGGAAATTTCTCTAAGTTACCTTCTTTCTGGCAGTGACTTTATCCACATTAATTTCACTTCTGCTCCCAAGAACTTTTGTCCAGTGTCACCTTCATTTGGGAAGAATCTCTGTTTCAAGGGGCTTTCAGTATATTTGCCTATTTCAAAGAGATCTGCTGCATCAATCATCATCTGTAATTGAGGTGGCGTTAGAAAATCTGCAATGATCTTTCCAGGGACACCTACAATGTCAAGGCAAAGTGAGGTTATATTGGCATGTGAGGATCAGGAAAGAAAGGAGGAGTTTGTGATCGTGTTTCTGTCTGTGATCAAGTTTGCTGGATACTGAAACTCACAGTCAAATTAAATAGCCAGTTTCTCTTGAAAACTGACATTTCAATTTTTATTTTCTGCAAATCTGTATGGCCAGAGTCTCTTCTTGCTTGCCACAGGTTGACCACAGGCTAATTCTGTGGACTACTGAGAAGCTGCTGCAGATCTAGAAGGGCAGAAGGACAGGTCATTAAATCCAACCATGACAGGTCCTGGGTTTGGATCACTTATAACCCAAGAACCTATACATTGGAACAGATATGTGTAAAATTGATCCTTAAGCTCACCCCATCTACTTGGTAGTATTTTGCATTCACTTTTCTGCAGCTCCTTGAGGAGCAAGCTGATGAAAATCAGACCAGTGATGTCTGCCATCACAATCTGCCTCCCTATAACCATCCTCCTTTGTCTGTTTTCTGACTGTTTTTAAAGATTCTAAATTGTTTAAGGTATTGACCCTGTTATTCAAAGGGTTATGGTCAACACTGAGTTTGCTTCTAGTCTACACCAAGGTAAAGAATATGAAAAAAGCGGGGAGGGGGAGAGTTAGTATGATTAAGTGTTTGAACAACACAGTTAAGACTTAACATGCCTAGAATATCAGATACCACTACAATGTGTGCAGACTACATACAGATTGATGTGAAAATTTAAGTACTAAGACAGGATGTCAGAAAACAATTATTTCAGATTTCATTGCTTGTTTTGGATGACCAAGGCTCCTGCTTTCCTTCCAAGCTATCCATCTGCAGAAAAAAAAAGAAAAAAAAAAAAAGAAAGAAAGAAAAAAAAATAATCACATACCCAGAGGCACATTTTGGACTTGTATTTATCATTTTACAACCCCAGGGAGCTAAACTGGGCCCTCAGTCACACCGGTATAAATCAAAATGAATCCATGGGCTTCAAAAGACCTCCTCCTGATCTGTCCCTGCGTGACTGACAGCAAGATGTGCTCTCCTTCCTCCCACAGAGGTGGCATTACTAGTGATTGCTGCTAAATGAGACCTCATTAGTCTTCATTCATCTCTGCACCTAGCTTTTCAGCTCTTGATATCTCTATTGATTAAAGAAATTAATATTTGTTTTCATGCAATTCCCAGCTTTAGAACAAGGGCCAGGCATACTATTTCACATACTGTGTTTCATCTGAAGTGACTCCAGACATGCACTGTGAGCTGAATTTTAGCTAAAACAAGCACTGGAAGAAACTGACTCTTTTGGTTTAGACTCGATCGCATCATTAGGAGCACAAAAACTTGGCACGGTCAGAGGCACTCTTGAGCTCACGGCGGCTCAGCTTTTCTGAGCGGGGGAAGCAGAGGAGACTGACTCTTCATGGTCTGTGTCCACCACACAAAGGCCAAGCTGCCGTGACTGAGCGCTCTCCAACACCATCTACGCCACGGCTGTGTTAACACGGGGGTGTGCAAGGGCTAATTAACTTGCAAACAGGGCCAATTAGCCCCATGCACTGCTGAGCTGACACGGCTGGATCTCTCTGAAAGCCTCCTAGCTCTGCACTGCTCTGGGTAGATCAGACACCAGGGAACTCTGCTGCCAAAATGGACCTCTGCGGGTCAAACATTTCCTTTCTCCCACCCCTGAACTGGGTGTAGAGCAGCTGGCCATGCGATGGGATGAATGTAGTGGGGGCTGTTCAGAAGCTGCAGCCCACGGCGATTCGCCGCCCCACCTGCGTTTGTGCTGCCTCTGTCTTAGAGGTCCTTAGGGAAGGGGTCAGCAGGGAATAGACTGTGGGCTGAATTAATTGTTCTGGCAAGCCAGAAATTTTTCAGCCTGAGTCACCACGGGCTGACTCAGAACTAGCCCTGGCAGGCCTGGCGCAGAGCAGGACAGAGGTGCAGGAGGACTCCCAGCCTACTGCTTGCTGCCGGCACCAGCCCCCCGAGCATCCCTGGGTCCCACAGCCGGCTGGGCAGAGCCTCTTCCAGCTGACACCACCACCACACCCTGCATCATCCCTCTAGCCAGGCCTGGCTTTTATCCATCTGCTTTCTCCAAGCCCGTGTCAGAAGGAGAAAGAGTGCACAGCATAGATCGAGGTGTATTTACTTCTTATTCTAAAGGCTTCCCGTAAGAGACGGGCTCTTCTGATGCTCTTGTGCAGCTGTTTCTGGCAAGCTATGTATGACTGGAGCAACCCATAAGGCACCTTGACTTGAACCATAGGTCCAGGCTAGCCTAATATGATTTTTCGAGGCTGCTATGAAAAATGTACTTTCCTACATAAGTGTAAGGAAAGGTGCAAAATATCTTCTGGACAGGGAAATGCAAAGAAGCTTCCTGAGTTGAAGTCAGTACAATTTCTGGTTTTCTCCAGTGTTCATGATCCTAATTTAAAGTATTTCAGCTTCAGAGGCTTCCTGGTCCTGTCACAAATAAAGACGAGGCTTCAGCTTTCCTGGAGATAGCCACTATTGGCTAATAGGCTAGGGAAACCAAAGCTCTCACGTGTGCTACAGCAGGTAGTTTCCACATTCATCCAGCAGCCTAAACTGTGTCAGTAGTTGAACTGGGGACAGACTTTACCACTTTGCCATGTTGGAAACTCCCTAACCCTGTTTCAAAGGAAAGAGGCATTTGAACCACATCAGCTGAAGGATGAATAAAATGCATCCTTTCTACAGACTATCACTGCAGATCAACCACACTCATTCATGCATCCTCACAAAAATCCACTGCAGGTGCTACCTCCCTGGAGGTAGAGAAGGAAGAACACATCAAGGATGGAGTTGCAGCCCAGTAAGTAAAGCTACAAGAGTCCTCCCTTAGATGCCCTCAACAGCACCGCTCTCTTCCACATGCCCTTTTGCTGGGAAATGTGTTGTTCAGATGCAGATGTAGCCTCCTTAATCTTTTGTACTATCTTCATCAAAAGAAGCAATCCAGGTTGACACAGTTAACAGTTTCTCAGGAGTTATTAACTTTATTCCTCCCATAGTCCATTGTTTAATATGGAGGAGATGGTACAAATTAATTCCTCCTACTTCTGTGTCAGTCACATGGCAGCACGATTTATTGCACCACCCATAAAACAGATTCAAATTAAAACTGGATCTCCTTTCCAACACAGTGACTTCTATGTACACTCCAAACCGCAGCATCCTGATATGGGGTTTGGTGTGAGCAATGGTGTGAGCTTCGGTCCCTTCAGACACCAAATTCTTTCAGATTTATTGTAGTCTGGCAGTATTATGTCTTTTATGCTCTTTTTTGCCTTGTCTAGAAAAAGCAGGTTACACAAGAAGCTGCAAAAGTGCCTCTAGCATTTCTTACTGCCTAGCCTTGGTTGAGACCCAATGTTTTTAACAAATCACAGTTAGACAGAGAACTTCTTGTACTCCCAAATTCTTATTAGTGTGCCATGTCCATTCCTTGTTTGCTCCCTACATGACTGTATTCATTCCAAATAGGGCTTTGGAAAGAAGGTGTAATTTAACCCATGAGTCTGATTTAGTATCTTCTTCTAAGTCTTCTGAACTTTCCCCAACACCTTCTGGTATTTTAAAAGATGTTTTCTTCTTTCATTTCTTTTTCTTTTTTCATTTTTTAACAACTTTTCCTTTTTACTTTTTTACTTTCCTATTTTTCTTTTACTTTTCTTTTTCACTTTTTCTTTGCCTTTGCGTTTTCTTCGACTTTGACTTTGAATTTGACTTTGACTTCTTCTTCTTTCTTTTGCTTTCTTTTTCTCTTATTTAATGAAGACTTGTTGATGTTCCAGAACACATTTTCTTCCATAAGGCCCAGCTCTAATTCCCCAAACAGGTCTAACATCTGTATCTGTCTCAGCAGCTGCATTCTCTCACTGACACACTGATGCACTAAAACAAATGCCCAAGAGGTAGCTTTGTGGTTCTGAATCAATTCGGAAAGTTATAATAGTGTCGTCCTTCTGGAAGCATCCTGTTTATTAGCTCCTACAGTGATAATCTCTGAGTTATGGGTGTTTAGGGTAAATAATGATAACCACTGTCTTTTTTTTAAATTAATCACAAGATGGTGTTTTCAGAAGATACACCAGTTTGCAGTCCTGGCGCCTGCATGTGAATTAATACACATGGCAGTCATCTAATTTCAACTGTTTGCCAGTGCCAAATTTATCTGGGCTTGTTCTTCCTCCATTTAGCTGATATATCACCTGAGAGCTGCCAGCATTCCTCCAAAGGACTGATGTCTCTCAGATGCAGTAGCCACTGCAGAGACCAGGGGCAAAGCAATGAAATGACATATCCATGACCCGACACAGCAGTTGTCCAACCTGCACCTTCAGCTCTTGCAGCCACGTTGCAGTGCTGCTGCCCTTGGCCCTCAGTGTCCCAGCAGTCATGAAGAGTCAGTGGGCCACCTATGTACAGACCTATCTTCAGGGTGGGACTTGCCATACTAAACCATATTGATCCCACCTCAGCTGAAATCAGTCCTACCCTAAAATCAGGAGTAGGCCCAAGTTTTGTGTAGGTCATGTGCTGCACTCTGAGAGGCTGATAAGGAAAACAGCCTCCAGAGAATGGGCATCTTCCAACCAGACCCTTCACTGGGCAAAATGGTCTTTCAGCTCCCAAGTTGATGGGACCGTGTGCCCTAAAACAACTGAAGAGCTGATTCACTGGCATTAGAGATGCTTTGGTCAGATAAGCCAATTTGTCCACATCCCTATTAAACTTTTTCCTGTGTGGTAAGTTATTGTATAGTTTTTAGTGTGTTTTTAAATAGCTCAGAGGTGAGATGTATTCTTTCTTTCTTGACAGAATAGCCTGTAATCGAGTGCAAGATTCACTTCTGCTTTTCCACACAAATTTCCCATTCGTCCTTAGATTCTTTCTTCAAATACTACCAATCCTGTGTTCACATATTGTTTATTTTTCCAAGATTTTTCTCTCCAGTACAAATGCTTACTTATGTTTGGCCCCATGCTCCAGTTTTTCACATGTGCCCTTTGAGCTCACAAAAGCATTAAACACAAGCTTAATTCTGACCATATTTCTTAAGTTAATTAGCTCATACATGCATTTAAAAATGTGCTTAACTGAATCCAGCTCACTTTGAACACTTTTTTATTATTATTTATCTATTCTTTTTTCATTTATCAAAATGACAGTCTCACTGGAAAACGGTATTCACACCTGAACCATTCTTGAAAATCCTGTTTTGATTATTGCACCTCAAGCCTATTGCATTCCTGTCTTTTGGGACTGAACCAATGCCATCTCTAGGCATTGGTCTTTACTTTCTATTCCTCAAAAGCATGGAAGTATGAGCATACCATTAAGTATCTTCTTAGTGTGAGTGAAATTAAGTGATTTGTTTGTCTTTTGATAGTCATTCCAGTATTTCACGGGAACCAGGTGTATAACAGAATGGTAGTCCCCAGGATGATTTGTTTCTCTGTTTTAGATGATAATTAGCACTGCATTTACTTTTCTTCTGTTGCATTCACAGCTATCTGTGGCTGCTCAGAACTAATTAGCAGTCATGCAATAAATCCGTTTGCTAATTCCCTAGAAAATCTGGGATGCCTCTCATCTCTACAGCCTGCCACAGACACAATCAAATGTTCCTCACTGCTTACATTACCTACCATTCCACAATAATTCTTTCCTGAAGATGTAAAGAATCCAGCCTAATTTTATTGGCAAAATTTTCATAGAAAAAAAATTAAGTGATTTCTGAATCATTACAATTACTGAGTAGCTCTCCCACTCTGCTTTCCCATTGATCCCAGACAGATCTGCCTTATCTGCCTTGACATTATGCTGTCCCTGGAATATCTGACTCCTCTTAAGCCACGCAAGCCTGGCAGTGAGTCCTTCTCAACAGCCATTGCAACCAGGCAAAAGATAATTGCTGTGTTGAGTGAGATTTCAAGAAGGCACAGAGCCTAGTCCTGTTTGGGTTGTTTCTGCCTTTTCTTCTGGCACAGCTGTGGGTGCTGAAATGGGAAGAAAGAAGAGGGTTCTTAATTGCAACTCTGTGATACAGACTTTACTGGGTATTTGCCTCTTTCAGCAAAACGAGTTCATTAAAATCAGCTTGTGCGCCCCAAGAGTAAGACCAAAATCCTCAGGATGCTCATGTGCTTAGTGCTTCTCAGAAGCTGCTTGTCCAGCTCGTGGTCTAATTGAATCCTGTTCCTTTCTACAGCTCCACTCTGACATGGACAGGGGAGACGGTTCAATCAAATACATCCTTTCAGGAGAGGGAGCTGGCATTGTGTTTACAATCGATGACACGACGGGGGACATTCATGCCATTCAGCGACTGGACCGGGAAGAACGATCACAGTACACCCTCAGAGCACAGGCCCTGGACAGGCGAACTGGCCGGCCGATGGAGCCAGAGTCAGAGTTCATCATCAAAATCCAAGACATCAATGACAATGAACCCAAGTTCCTGGATGGACCTTACATAGCCTCTGTTCCAGAAATGTCACCTGTGGGTAAGGCAGATTTTGTGGACTCTTTTCCCCCTATAAGCAAATCAGAGATGGTCACCGAAACAAAAATTTCCTGACTCCTTGGACTCAGCTTTTGCCCCTTGCGCAGGAGCTGCAGGACAGGAGAGCTTTCCCCGGGGTGCTTTGCTGCAGAAGGGGAATCCAAGGCTCTATACCACCATCACCTGGCCCCCTCTGAAAGGAAACATGCCAAGTGAAGCAAGAGAGCTGAAGATGCCATCCACCAACTTGCAGTAATGCAGTGCCCCTTTTCCCCTGCCATCAGACGGTAGCCATAGTAATGACCATTAGACAACCACCACCATCCAGAAAATAAGACATTTTAGGAACCTCTTCTAGTTCACACTGAGAGCTGAGATACTGTCCAGGAGCCCTTGAAGTCATGGAGACATGACAACAATTATTAGCAGCTTCTGTCCTTCCAATCTGTGTAAGCCTGTGCTAAACACAGTTCAGTGGATCCCAAGCTTCTGGTACTGTTTGCTCTCGGCTTTTGTAGAATGGGATCATGTCAAAGATAGTCCTGTTATTGCAGTGCAGAAGACAAACAGCAGCCTTTCTACCTACACAAGGCAGGAGAAACCACTGCCGTATAACAAATCCAACAGTCACATAAAATACTGGTTTTCTGGCCTGTTTTCTCTCTTTTGGAGTTGCTTATTGCTTTGTGGCTCTGTGACATCACTGCAGAGATAACAATACCACATAAATCTCATGCCCTGAAGTTACAGATACGCTTCAGCTTCTCATTCTTCAGTATTATGATGACATAGAGACAAGCATCTAATACAAAAGTTCCATTCAGAAATAAACTTTCTAATGGTAACAGCTAGCTTGAATTCAGATTTATTTTCCAGTGCTATCTAGTAATGCTGGATTTGTTTCTAACACAAAACATTACGTAGAAGGCTAAATACATTCATAAAGGCATTGTCTGACATTTTAAGGAGTCAAAACTCACATATATTTCAAACAGTTATGCCTTACCTTCTCCTTGTTCCTGATAAATTACATCACCTGCAAGTCATTATTAGCTTCAGAGGAAGCAGACCTTGAAAAACAATTGAAGATATATGTATGCATCTGCATGCATTCCAAAAGGCACTTCAGCAGGGTGGCACTTCCTTAAGGCCATACAATGCAAACTGCAAGCCCACAGAGAGATTATCTCAGAGATACATCCCTTCACACTCACTTTTTGTGTACAATTTCCATCCCTTAGTCAACATTCAGCATCCATGGGCCCGCTACAGCAGTTTGTGATTTATGTCAGCATAGCTATAGATCTTGTTCAAGCTGCCTTTCAATAACATTTAAAATCAAGAAAAGGGGAAAAGAAGCAAGCAGTATATAACTAGCAGCTCTCTGCAAACCATAATGAAGTACTGTTAGATCAGCAATTCTGTAACTGTGGTCCATAGAGTACTTGCTCTTTTATATCTTCTTATGGATGCATGATGAATTTATGCCCATTAATTCCTTTAGTGCTAATGAGACACAAGTATGAGCAGTAAGTACAAGCATTATGAGTGTCAAATGAAGAAGTTCAGTGTTGGAAAGCTCTTGTTAAGCATTTCAATTTATTTTAAACTGTGTACTTTTCATGCCAGCTCTTTATCCCACAAGGTCTTACCTGATGGGTTTTTTTGTCAGGCACCTCTGTTATCCAGGTGACAGCGACAGATGCTGATGACCCAACCTATGGGAACAGTGCAAGAGTAGTGTACAGTATTCTCCAAGGACAACCATATTTCTCTGTGGACTCTCGGACAGGTATGTTATTTCATCAGGTAATAAGGTAGTGTGAATACCAAAAGAAAAAGTTTCAAGCAGAAAGAAAAGGCAGTGAGTGCATCATGGCTGTGGTCAGAGAAACGTATTTCTATGGCTTGGAGCCAAGATAGTGCTGCACTGTGCAAAGGCTAAAGCAAGGCTGTTGTAATAAGCTCCAGAAGAAGGACATGCATTCTGCAGTGATACACTAATCTGAATGACCATATTCTTCAGCTCAGGAGCCAGGTGTGTTTGGTGCTGTAAATATTAGCTTCTGTCATTTTAACAGTGTCTTCAGCAGATGTAGTTGGTAACAAGGCTTAGTGGAAAAAAAAATCTACGAACCAACCAGGACTGGAAAGTACAAGCTAAAGGATGTAGTTATCCAGAGCAGTTTTACCGAAGGGTGTTCTTGGTAACCTTAAATTTATCTGCAGGACACCCTCTCTATTTTGCTTGCTTTCTCTCTTTTTCTGTGAATATCCAAGGTTTATATCCAAAGGAGGAATCTGACAGGTTTTGACAGTTTCTAAAGGGCATCTGTAGTGCTAAGGTCAGAAACCCATGAGATGATAGTCACTGCTGAGCCCTAGGGAATGAAAAACACTGCATAATCTACTTCTGAAAGCTAGCGCTTTATGGAGTAGGTGCTCTAGCCAAAGTTCTATGTGGCATGTTATTTCCTCAGCTCTTTACAATATAAATAAAATAGTAATGTTCATTTTGTAATCAGGTGATCAACCACAGACAAATAAGGACACAGTCATAGATTTGCTAAGTACTGAATGATTTCTAGGAAAGCAAAGCAGCAATATCCAGGGTCAGATCCAGTACAGATTTAACCGCTAGAGTGCAACTTAGACAAAAGAGAGGCCCTTAAGTCCAAAATCATGAACTTGATTGGTATTTAAACCCAGAAACAGTCTTTTTCTCCACTTAGTAATTTCCCAGTCACTTAGAACTGCAGCTCTGGATGTGACTAGAGCCGCCTCATCCTTTACACGTAGGCAACAGGACACCGGTTTAGGCTGAGTGCAGTTGTGAGCTGGGAACCATTTCCCCATCAAGGCACAGGACTCTCACCGGCTTCCCCAGTGCAAACCCACCTGCAGGACTTGGTAACCCACAAAATGCAATTGCAGCTCTCACGTTCTTCTAAAACAGAGCTAGAGCATAAACTGTCACCAGCTCCTTTATATCAATGAGTAGTGATTAAAGCACACAATAGCAGCCAACCCATTTCAATACATTCATCTGCTAGAAGCATTTGGAGTCCCTATCCTTCACCTCCCGACACAACTTCTTGGTTCCAGAAGCGTGCTCCCATTCCTGTTCTGTCACTGGCCTCACAGGTGCTGAACAAATGTATATGTGAAGACACAGCTTCAAAGGAAAGCCGAGAGC
Source organism: Falco rusticolus (assembly GCF_015220075.1). Classification (NCBI taxonomy): domain Eukaryota; kingdom Metazoa; phylum Chordata; class Aves; order Falconiformes; family Falconidae; genus Falco; species Falco rusticolus. The sequence goes on from NC_051189.1 coordinate 89,291,085, forward strand.
CTCCTTCCCCTTTTTTTCCAGAATACTTTTACAGCCTGTTCATTATCATATTCCCCTAGAAGGTAAAAAACCATGGATTTAAATCTCCTCAGGCAGAGCAGACAAAGGCCCCGGAGTCTCCCACTTCCCAAGAAACCATCTGTCTGTTACAGAGAAGAAAGGGCATCACCTCTCCTCTTTACTACTGTTTTAAGAGTGCAAACTTGATTCAGTTTGGTGAAAGAAAGGGTACCAGCGCGTTTATTTTGGAAGATCTGAGAAACTGAGCCTTTCCTATAGCCCTACGGAAGGTTTTAAGGATCATCACTATCCTCAGCATTTCTTTGCTGACCAGTTGTGTGCAGCAGCAGCAGCAGTCTCCCTGCTGAGTGTGGCTGGTCCTCTGGGTCTTGTCTGGAGGAGCATGAACCCCAGCTTGGCTCTGAGTTCTGGTGTCCTGGACTGGCCCCCTCTAGGGACAAGGGGCCCCAAACATAGGCATGACAAAGCCTGGCTTTTTGGCACCGACGTCTTTTTTTAGATCTAGCCTGTTCTGTATTAAGGACAAGCTGAGAGTGGAAATTCCCTACAAAGTATTTGCACATGGAAAAAAAATGCTTCCCAAAATACTAAGCATTTTTATACCTTATTTATATCCATGGGAGTTGAGGAGCTACAGCACTTCATGGGAGTCACTCAGCTTTGCAGGATGAGACTCTTCAAGACTCCACGTAGCAAGACTAAAATAGCACACTGTGAGTTGTTCAGTACTGGTCACTATTTCTTCCCTTCTACATGCAGTGATAATTGCCAACGCAATATCTTTTTACTGCTTTTTTATTAAACACATACATTGTCTTTCTGCTAAAAATAAAGACTAAATGCAGATCACTCAAGTTAATAGTGTCCTGATACGCAAGTATGTTGAGCCATGTGGCTGGGATGGTGCCGGGGACTGACAGGTCTTTGCCCCCACACCGGAGGGCACCCCAGATGTGTCACAGCCCGTGTCTGGCCAGGGCCGTTAGTGCCCTGCGAGGTGTCCCCTGGCAGTACATCCCCTGGCAGTAGGTCCCTGGGCTGTCACCAGCCGCTGCCGCTGTCCCGCGGCGGGACCCCGGTTGGTGCCAAGCGGCCAGGGGCGGGCAGGGGCGGGTGGCACTGGGGGAACCGGGGGTTTGACAGCCCCGAAACCCGTCCTGGCAGACAGACACGGGGAAGCGCAGGGGGCAGCCGGGTGAAAAGGAAAGGGGTGCGTTCCCCAGCAGACATGAGGCTCAAGGGAAGGGGAGGCGAGAGGCCGGGCCGAGGCGAGGCCAGCGCGGCCGGCGGGACCCCCCGCCCCGCCGCGTCCCCAGCGGCAGCGGCCCGGCCGCCTGGCCCGGCTCCATACGAGAAGTGCTGCTGCCACCTCATGTTCTCTCGCAGTAGTGTTGCCCTGAAGGCCAGGGAGGCTGGGCAGGGTGCGGGGAGCAGGGTGACAGCCCCCCACCCCGCTCCCGACCCCGCCGTGTCTCCCCGCACTCCGCTCTCGCAGCCCCGGCGCGGTCCCCAGGGGCACCGGCAAGGCCCGGGCCGGTACGCCAGGCTGCCTCCAGCGCTGGTGTGCAGGGACACTGGAAAATTCCGCAGTGTGTCTTCTAACCACGCACATCGCTTCCACTTTTCTGCAGACATCATTATCCTGAGCAGGGCCTTCAGTCAGCACAGCACACTCTGCTCCCGAAAAGCTTTCCCGGCTCCCTCGGAAGGCAATGTATTCATGCTGAGCAGCCAGCCTGCCCCAGAGCTGATGCATTTTAACTGGGCAGCTTTAAAATTCACACCTTCTGTTAACCTAGATCTAATGTGGGGGAGTTTTGCTCTGCTAGGAAAGGTGAGACTGAATGCAGAGTCTTGGTCTCTTTCCTGACATAAGGAATACCGTGCAGGAGCAAGAGCACGCCACCTTGTTTGTATACTCTTTAACTGCCATTTCTTTTGTTCCAAAAACCCCTTTCCCCCCCTCCTCAATCTCAGGCTTAATTAGAACAGCTCTAATGAACATGGACCGAGAAGCAAAAGAATACTATGAAGTGATTATCCAGGCCAAGGATATGGGTGGACAGCTGGGAGGATTAGCTGGAACAACCACAGTTAACATCACCCTCTCTGATGTCAACGACAATCCACCCAGATTCCCACAGAGTGAGTACCCGCCGCGCCAGGACGGGGAAAAGGGGGTGGCTGAGTGGCACGGCTGCTGTTTGCTCTCCTTACAGACATTTTCAAAGTCAGGATAGTGACTATTCAAGATGGGCAGAATTTCAGATTGATTGAAGGAGCTTTTCTTCAGAAAAATGTCAAAACGGAGCAGTCACCACCTTGTCTTTCAGTAAAGGTTTCTGACCTCCAAAATCATCAAAGCCAACTCTCTTTTGGAGGGTGGGAAATTAATTTACAGGAAAAGGAAAGGAGGAGAGCTTTTGTGTTCCTAGACTGCTCGTGGCCGTTGCCTTTGGCTGCTAATTGCTGCCCTGATTCTCTTTTCATCCAGTCTCCAAAAGGATGTCTGTCAGATCAGGGACATGTGGCAGTGCTGGAAGTTGAAAGGTAATTCATTCATTCAACACCCCAGCCGGGCCACCGCAGGTCTGGTGGCTGTGCTGCTCGTGTAGAGTGCGTTACCATACAGGCTGCTCTCCAGGAAAGGCTCATATAAACCATGTCGGCAGTTAAACACTAAGATACGTAACAGCCACAGTTAACAGAATGTAAAAATAGGCAACTCCACTCTCATCAGAAATGTTACTTTGCATTTACAAAAGTGAATCTCAAAGCAAAATTTGCTAAAATTTGTTCCTTCTTTTTAAAATTCTTTTGGATCAAACTTATCTACATAATTCTGTATTACTGTTAAAAATTAAAAAGAAACTTTTCAGGTTTGATTGAACGAGATATTTCAAGATATAACTGGTTTTTTTCTCTTTTTTTTTTTCTCTTTTTTTTCAAAGAAAGCTCTTTCATTTGGTGGTATAGATCATATAGTCATTTTGGTTTTGCCATTTTTCTCATCTACCTCAGAAATGAAAACTCCAGCAGTTCTTTTTGTTGCTGGTTTTTCTCCTCCATCTGTTTCTGCATATTGCACTGCTAAATCAAAGGATTTCTCTAAGGTCAGCAAGGAGCCTCAACTTCCAGTTTTCTTCTTCTGTCAGAGAAACTTGTTAAATGCACCATTACCGATTGGTTTTGTTGTTTTGAAAGTGGCATGAATTGTCACTTTGATATCAAACTCTTGATTAAGAAGAATGAGGATAGATCAAACCCCATCCTTGGTGTTCTTCTGCCTCAAATAAAGCTCCATAGTTGGTGGAGTCAACAGAGAGAGTGCAGCAAGGAAGGTTTGAACATGAAGTACGATGGCAGAGAAGTAATACAAGAGAAGATACAACATTTATATTTTTAAAACACACTTTTAAAATAGCGGCTCTATTTTTCCCCAGCCTTGCTGCTAAGCAAATCAGTGATCCACCAAATGTGCTCAAGACAGGGTTTGTTGGGAAAGGTGGCATATTTTAGTAGAGTAACTGATAAATTTGGAAGAAACAGGCAAGCTTCTGAGCTCTCAGAGCCTTGTTCAGGGCTGAAAAGAAGTTTGTATGGACTTGAGAAGGGATTTGTGGTGCTCAAAACTTCTGTGTTTATTCCCACCGTACAAACTGATCTAATAAAAGATGCCTGTCCTATTAAATCTGTTTCATATCCTGCTTTATATCATAGCTGCAACAGCACTAGTGTTAATTGCCCTATTTTTCTAGCTGAAGTTCCCATTTTCAGGTATATTGCTGTTTTGAAAAGCACCCATTGAACAAGCCTATCGATATGACAAACACCTAAATAAAACTTTCCCAGGCAATTCAGTTGGGCTGTGGCTTTGAAAAGGGAATCACACCTCTGCTGCAGCTTTGGGGAAGGTACCAGAGACTCTACAGGCTGTGCAGTGTTGTGGCCTGCCCTGATCAGCATTTCGCACTGCTTTGTGGTTTTCGGTTCCTTTTCACAGCCTGTTTTTTGCTCCCTTCTCCCTCTCTACTGCTTGCGCCAGAGCATTATCAGATGAGTGTGCTGGAGTCTGCCCCCATCAGCTCCACTGTGGGCCGCGTGGTTGCTAAAGACCTGGATGAAGGCATTAATGCAGAGATGAAATACAGCCTTGTGGATGGAGATGGACTGGATGTCTTTGATATTAACACTGATCCTAATTACCAAGTGGGCATCATAACTGTAAGAAAGGTAGTAAAGTTTCCTTTTTATAGTAATTTATATGGCTGACAGTGGTGGTTCCATTTTATCTGTGCAATATTCCCTTATGCCTGTAGCAACTTGGTTCCCATTACATGAGAGTAGCCCTTTTCCTGCTATAAAACACAATTTCTTTAACATTCATTGCTAAAATATGAAAGCAGACTGCATTCCCAGGAGCAACCTTTAAAAAGTGGGGACAGCATTAGCATAAACATGTATTTTCCCACCAAAGGAATGTTCTGATTCACTATTTATCTATTTAAATATTCTCTGTAGCTTAATTATCCTACAATGCAAGAAATTAGATCAATATTTGCATTTGAACTGTACACATTTTTCACTCCAGTGTCCCACAAACAATAATAAGGCATGCCTTAGAATTATTTATAAACCAATAAAACCTAGGCAGTTTTTTTTTTAATTGCTGCTTGAAGATCCATAAATGCTAATTAGGATAGAAGAAGCTGTCTCTAAAATGGCAGCTGTGAAACTGCTAGTACTCTGTACCGCAGGTGATGCAGAAAGGCATAGAGTATTTTCCTTAGACTCCCTGCTATAGGATATTTATTCTACAGTCTTACATAAATGCTGAAGTTCAACTCTGTTTCTAGGTTATGAAATTGTAACTATATTTCTGCCTAAGCATATCTAGTGTACTAATAAGGAAGTATAGTCTCCATTTAAATAGCCTGGGACTAAATTGTGCACTAAAATGGAACAACACATCGGAGAGACTTGACCCTGCAAACCTCCATGCCCTACAGCAAAGCATTTAAGCATGTATTTATGGTCACCTTTCTCCAACTCCTGTTTATGTGCAGTAGTCCCTAAAGTTAAGCATGTTTGCTGGGATGAAATAGATGTTGAATGCAAGCTCTAAAATAATTTTTCACTCATTTATTGATGAAAGAAAATAGTTTCATGGGAGTAAATTTTTCAATAAGCTTGACTTTTGCTGTTAGGAATACAGTTTTACTAGAAGTTCATGTATGTCAGGAGAAGGAATTATAAAAAATTATGTCATCGATCATACCAGGTATGTGTTGGCATCAGGTACATACTGCTCAATCCACCTACTGTATATAAATGTTTGTAAAATTCCATATATGCCTGTAGTTTTTTATAATGTTACTTTTATCAATACACAAACGTTGGGAAGGTTGTCCATTGGATCCACTCAAACAAAAAGAAAAAAAACACAATTCAACTGGTGTTTATAGAAAAAGATATCAAAAAGGGGTAGTGGGGAGAGAGAGAGAAAGAATTTCTAAATCCAGACTGAGATCTTCTTTGAAAGAAAGAAAAACTTTCTCTTTCATTTTTCTAGAGCGATTGCCCAGAGAAAATAACTAGCACTTCTGTCACGGGCATCAAAAAGTCAGAATTTACAGTTACAGATAAGACCACCACTTGCGGTCTTGTGGCCACTTATCTTAGCCCATTAATCCCACAAAATTTTGAGCACCCCCAGAAGAGTTATGGCTCCTTCAAAGCTCCTGCCTGTAAGGCTGATCTTTATGCAGGTGAGAGCCCCCACTTCTCCTTGCCTTGGCCTTCACGCTGCCCGTAGCGGGCAGGGTGGTGGGTTACCCAGTGTCATTGAGCCTGCCCGCTCAGGCACAGCGGCCCTTGCCATATGCCTCCTGCATGGCACACCGCTCGGTGCCTGCCTCAGCACTGGGGGAAGGAGGGTGAGGGCAAGGCGAGGTTTCCATGGGTTGCTTCTCCTCTTGGTTGTGTTTTGCAGCGTGTTCGGTTTGCAGGAGAAGGCAACCTGCTTGCTGTCCCCATGGGACCAGTGTTGGAAAGAGGTTTGAATGTACCTGTGGAAGCCAGATCTGATGAGGGGGGCAGCAGTGTTGAGGCGCTGGCAATGAGAGCATGAGGAGGGAAAGCCACTGCTGACAATGAAGGAGTCCAAGGCAAACTGAGGGGTCATCAAAAATGTGATGGCCTAGCACACTTGCTTGAATTTTCTCATTTTTCTAACTTGATCATTCTAGGTGATTATGTCTTTTCATAACATAGTTCAGTTTTATAGCTATTAAGTGTTTCTGTGATTTAACTGCCTTTTTTATAACTTAGCTTTTTAGTGTACATGCAATGTTTCTCATGCAGTTTTTTTCACACAAGAAACCATGAAATGTAATGGCCTCTTTCTTATTATATGTTTAGGCAGTTTTGCATTGCACATTCCTTGCCAGATGGACAATAAGTGTTGTTTGGTCATGTGAACATATTTTATTGCTGTTTTACAATGCATAAATATGCAACTGGTAGACCATAATGACTCTGTAATATGTTTGTAGATCTAGCTAAATTCTTGCTGGCAAGTGCTATGCCTGCAGCCATCACTGATTTCCCAGGTGGAACTAAGGGCAGCAGGAGCAAGTTTCAAGTCATCTGTTTGTACCTGCTGCCACAGGTTGCACAGTTCATACTGTACCACTGCACAGCATCTCCAGTGACAGTGGACATTCATCTCCTCGGTACAAGAAAACCAGTTCCTCTTCCAGGATTCATTCCTCAGCCCCATGTACTAAATGCTGAGTGAGTTTTAGTTTTATAATCCCAAGAAGTCCAGTCTTTCATCAGACATTCCTATGCAGCACATCAGTACTGGTAATTTTACCATGGCAGCATGAGCTTTTGTATGTCACTGCATTTTCCACATTTGACGAAAGAAGCTCTTGTGGCAGTAGTCAAGTACTGAAGCCTCCACTGAATTCAGGGGTTGTTTTGAGGCCCATGGCATATACTCCTGCCATGACTGAGTGTGAAACTTCAGCTGATGTTGCTTAAACTAATACAAATTTGGCTGCAGAATTGGCCGGCTGCACTATTGAGCAGGGCAGAGAAGAGATGGGTTATGACTGGCCAAGGACGACTTCACTGCTATAGTAATGATCTTTGTACCTTTGACTTCCAGTTGCATTGACATCCTCCTCCTCTATTTTCCTGCCCATCTCCTTGCCTCCATCTGGTGGTAGGGCTTCAAAAAGAAAGAGTTGAATAGGAAAAGCAAAGGTGCTGGGTGAGAAGAGCAGTGATCTTACCATAGTCCGAATGAACTGAGGCTGTGCGTGGCAGTCCACGCATGATGTTCAAATCCCCACATACGAGTAAAGCCACCTGCTCTGAAAGCCATTCATGTAACAAAAAGGAATGTGTCCCACTGGGAAACCCTAAGAACAGGGCCATTTCTTTCCTGGTAGAAAGTTTGTCTTCTTCAGGATCTATGCCAGCTAAGGGGATCCAGTTGTGCTGGTTTTCAGCGTTAAAACTCCCCAGAATATAAAGATAAAGGGTTGTAACCATTTAACTACAGCAGGATTGCTTGTAACTTCTAACTGCAACTTGGGAAGTCTGACTGTGTCCTCCAAAGATGTACTTCATCTGGCAAAATATTTTTATATATTTTGGCCTGATCCTTCCATAGTGTCAGTCTGGTTTATCAGATGCTTTTAGTCATCTCTTATCAGGACTGGTAAATTGCACATTAAATATGGAATTCTCCATTTAGTTTCAAGCAGGTTTTGGAGAGGCCTTATGTTCTTCAGGGATCTGTGAAAAGAAGAGGGAAGAGAGGTGAAAATTTTTTTTATTGAGAGGTTCAGTGTCAGCATTAATTATTTCTATACACATGTTCATCAAATAAGTCCTTTTATCTAGATAGGAAATCAATTTCATGAAACTAGTAATAGAGAAAGCTGTCCCCCCTTTATCCATTATCTCAAGACAGAAAAGAAAGGAAAAAAAGAGCCATTCCCACTCCCTGTTTCAAATAATACTTGAGTATTTCGTACAAAGTGGAAGGGCTTCCACAGGAACAGGTCAGGGGGATCTCATAATGCTCTGAAATTACATTATTCTCTGGGCAGGCAGGAGATTCAAACCCTAACACTCAGTGCACCTGGATTGTGAACCTGTGTTTAGGACATTTACTAAGAGGAGGTGAAAAAACCCACTTCTAGGAAGGATGAATTACTGATAAAAAGTGGAACGGGATCCCACAAGAGAGGTTGACCATGTCCCCTGCTTCCACTAGAGCCCTTTAGCAGCTTGGCAGTCAGGGCTCTCTTGAGATGAAACTGATCTCTGGGAGAAAAGAAGATGCTGACTAGGACCTCCACCTCATGTGTGAGCATCCTTGTCCGTGCCACTGCACCCATTTTTGAGGAACCGACTCTGTATCTTTACCTTATTTTCAGGTGTTCCCATACTGTCTGTTTCACCTGTAGAAGTCTTCCTCAGAGTGGCTTAAAACATGCTGTGTTAATCACAACATAATGGTGGTGTGGCCACTTTTATTTTCATTTCATCAGGAAGAATGAATTAATATGTATTCTGAAGTGATCTGCAAATATTTCTCCTAGCTTTTTCAGTTCAACTATCAAAAAAAAAAAAATGTAGATGGTGCCATTTCTAATGCTACTGTCACTCCATCTGTAATGCTTTGTCTCCATCTGTAAATATTTTCATTCATTACCCTTATAATAAAAGTCATAGTAAAGGTTCATTTTAAAAAAAGAAGTATCGGTTTATATTAGAGGACATCTTTTACTTCGGAAAATTGCAGTTATATGGCTTAAATCATATGGCTCAGTGTCCCTAATGCTTCTCTTCAGCCTTTAAGTTTTGAGAGCAAGAAAAGCTACACGTTGAAAGTAGAGGGTGCCAACCCCCACCTGGAAATGCGGTTCCTGAACCTGGGTCCCTTCCGCGACACCACCACCGTCCACATCAGCGTGGAAGATGTGGACGAACCTCCTGTGTTCGAGCCCAGCTTCTACTTTGTGGAAGTGCCCGAGGATGTGGAGATTGGAACCACCATACAGATCATTTCTGCCAAGGACCCAGATGTGACCAACAACTCCATCAGGTCTGTCATTTCTTTGTCTGCTCCCCCACTAGCGCTCCCTGGTACGGGTTGGTGGGGCAGTGATGGGGCTGAAACAGCGCAGGTGGGAGGGACTTTCTCTTTTCAGCCAGTAGAAGTCATCAGTGGGTTCAGTCAAACCACATCCCACACATAGAGGGGCTCTGCTATGACTGTCAAAGCAGTGCAGGAGCTCATCCTCACCTTTTCTGTGGTATAAGGAACATCTGCATCTAGCATAACAATGAACTGGTCAGGCATGTCCTGATAGCATACATTTTTTAAAAAAACAACAGACTCTCGTGTCTTTGCTGGCACAAAACCTGACAGCATCACTGAGAATCAGCTGCCATACCAAGAGGAAGGTAGTCAACTCGCTTCTCCTTTCTCCCCCTTCTCTTTCAAAGCCTACCTTTGTCAACAGCTCAAACACACAGCTACTTTTGGAGTAGATTGAATGCATACTAATAAATATTCATGAACCACTAAATTATATAGTGTCTGGTCAAAGCTGCAGAGCTAGATACTCCCATGAGGAGTTAAGAAAGGTAAAGGTGTATTTACAGCCCTGGGAGCTTCGTAGCTGCAACTCAGCAAGGAGCCAAAAGAGCAGATTTGTGTGATCACAGTGCTCTTTTCCATAGTGGCTGCCAAGTCAGCCCAGTTTATCAGAGAGGACTGTTTTTCTCCAAGGCCAGCCCACATACTAATTTTCACAACCTGCAGAAGCTCCAAGTGACTGCAAGTTAATAATCCCAGCAGGCTGGCGTCTTCTTTCATCTGAGAAATGCTTTGGGTGCTGAGCTTCTGTTTGCCAAGCCTCATGTCAGTCCAGCTTCTGAATTATCTACGTTTGGGAACAGCCCTGGGAAATACAGGAGGGAGTTGAAACATTGAGTATTTGGAGGTTTTAAAGGAAATGAAATCTATATATGAGCAACTCTGTGGGCTTCAGCCAAGAGATCTGAGCAGACACAGTCTGTTCTTCTTAATGATATTGCTTTCGGTGTTGCTGCTCTAATTATTTTTTTCATCTCTGCTACCTTAATATACCTATCTTTTCTACCTACATTATAAGGTTATCATACTTCTCATGACATTGTCTCAAATTCTTCAATAAAACTAAGTATTATACTGTCTGCATCAGAATTTCATTACCCTAAACTCTTTTTCACTTGCATCCTATTTTGCTGATTACTGTCTAGCATTATCCAAACACTGCAGTTGCAAACAGCTTTGTGCTAATCTGCTTAAAATAGTATAAGAATAATTCTGCAGACTATCAGAGGGTAGAAGTGTTCATTGTTATTTTTAATGAGGTTTTTCTTAGTTTTCTTCAGAGCTTTCTAGTGACTACCCTTGATGAAACAGCACTCTATAAAACACAGAGTGCATCACCAAAGGTACATTAAAAAGTTGCAAATACACAGAAAATCCTTTGTAACTCTGTTCCTTTCCAACTTTCTTCCTCTTTTTTCTACTGTCTTCCTTCCCACCTTCCTTTCTTCCATCCCTCCTTCCCTCCTTCCTCCCACACACCTAATACATACAAATGTAAATGACTGGGTAGAAGAAAGGAAAAAAAAGAATAAATACCATTTGTAAAGCTATCTAAAATGCAGATGTTGAGAATTGGTTCTCCTTGCCTCTCACGCAGTCTCCTCTATCCATGCCAACTCTGTGCAGTATCAGTCTGGCAATGTTTTAGGCTTGCTCTGAGTTCACTTTGCACAGGGCAAGGCAAGATAAGAAAACTAAAATCCCAGATGCATATTTTGTTACACAAGCTGAAATCCACCTGAAATTAAAACTGTGACCATTTTTTCAAGTATGAAAAAACCTAGGACACATTTCAGAAGAGCTCACTAAACACGGGGGAACTCTCAAATCCTCATTTTCCCAGCATCCAGTACCTGGTCTCCCAGCCTGTGAAATTCTGATGGCTGGAAATACGCCGTGATTGTTGTTAAGTGATTCAGGAAGATTACCTAGAGTACAGTGGAAATGAGTGTGAAGGAGCAGGTATCATTAACAGGAGAACTTACATGGAAAATCCAGACAAAGACTTCACGTGTGCCTCTTGACACCAATGATTAATAGTGCACCACTAATCACAAGGCCTTATTAAATTTCAGATACTCATTGGCTTTAAACTGTCAGATAGAAATTCTTTTTATAGCCCTCATACAAGTTTAATTATTATAGCAAAATATACCAACACTTGTACCTATTTCCTAAATAAATTAAATGCCTCAGAAATCTCTTTATTTAAGAAAAGATGGGAAGGACTGGGAAGGAAAGGAATGCAAACCCACCATCCTACCCTTTTTGATTTTTCTGAAAAAAAAGTGTAAAAGAATTTCCCAACAGTAAAGCTCAATAGTATTTTATATCCCAGTTTAGTAAGTACCTATATAAAGATCAGGCTGGCATGCTTGTTCCAGTGAAGGCATTTGTGCTGAAAGGAGAAAATTCAGAAGAAAAGACCTGTTCAGCATCCGTTATGACTAATGCTTTCAATTCCCGTCAGCTTCAAAGAAAGAACCATCAAAAATGGAAGTAAGTCTGGGCTCTGTTCTAGGCTGTGGCATTTACCTAGGTGTATGTGTAGCTTTTGCCAAAGAATGTCTTACCACATTAACATAGTTAGCTAGGAAGACAATTTATACAAACTGCTGTTAAGAGCAAAGGTATTGAATATTTTACACACCTTGCAAAACAGTCCCTCTGACCAAGTACAGCGTGACACCTGTCAATCAGCTGCCTTCCTGCTGGAATTTTCTAGCCTGCAGGTACCACCACACTCTCCTGCTTTCACATGCAAGGAGCTTGCTCACAGCATTAAACTGGCATGATATTGGCCAGGCAGGTTCAGTAATTATGATCAATCAGCTTCACAGAGGGAGCTGTTTTTCTGGCTGGCTGATAAGAGAAAGCCACTCATCATCGCCCTTGCACTGACGTGGCTCAATCAGTAGGGTGGTCCAAGATGCAGGTGGAGTTTATTGCCCTCAGGGAGGAGAGAATACAAAAGCACAGGGAAAGGACCTAGGCACATCAGCCTAAGTGCCCAGAGAATGAACTGATGTAAAGTCATTTTCATCCTGTCTGAATTGTGCCCAAGGAAGGGGCATAATTATTTTGCTTAGAAAAAGAAATCACACTCCTCACTGACAGACTTTCTCTGTAAAGCAGATGTTCCTGTGCTGAGCCGTGCTTGCTTTGAGGCTTCTTCCTCTAAATCTTCCTGTCTTCCAGCTCCACCCAAGTAGTACTCACTGTTAAATGCCATTAGACATGTAAACTCCTAGTTTTCTGAGCATCTCACTCTGTATCTATGCAAGTCAATGGAGCACATAACTAGGTTGTGGAAGAATGTGGCTCTGCTGTGTATTCTGATTACTTGGGTACTTCATTGGCTATAACACACAGTTTTCACAAGGGTTGCCTAACATTTTTAATACGTACTTTTGCAGATACTCGATTGACAGGAGCAGTGATCCGGGGCGGTTCTTTTATGTCGACATTACATCAGGAGCACTGATGACTGCAAGACCTCTTGACCGGGAGGACGTTTCTTGGCACAACATCACTGTGCTGGCCATGGAGCTGAGTAAGGAGAAAGCAGACTGTACATAGATTAAAGAGATACAATAGACAAAGCAGCCTGAGAGACCTGAATTCAGTAGTTCACATGTTCTTATGCACTGAGTGGGAAGGCTTATTAACTGTATTGTTCTTCTGACATCAACAAGCGAATACTGCATTTTATTTATTTTTCATGCTCCTTTTCACAGGGTGGTGGGAGTAGAGGCTGGCAATTAAATGCAGAGTGCTGCTTTTTCAATTCATTAGTATTCCAAAGATTTATTTAAAACACTTCCTGATGTGTTTCTGCAAGGGTTCTATCCGTTCAGAAGGGCTAGGCAGGTAAAGCAGATGCTGCAAAGGCTGCACAGCTGCCAGAGCTGCCAGTCCTACCTGGGAGGATTGAGTGATGTACGTAGTGGTAGGCACCAATGACCCTACACTGCGAGGTCACTACTTGAAATCCGCTCCGGTTCAACATCAGGTAACTGTAATCACCATCTGCTTGCTGCACAAATAATTTGGGCCAGAGTGCTTTAGAATCTTCTAGTATACTGAACTTATTATGCTTTTGGGGTTTTACAATGAGCTAAAACTCAGCTCACGATTCATCCATGCCAGGTATTTACCGAGGCTATGAGACCAAAGAGATGCTGATCATTTCATAGCATCAGTATGAAAAATCTAGCTGAGTTCGAAATACTAACAGATGTGAGCTTCACAAAGGAGCTTGGGATATATAAGCAAATAAAACAGAAGTTTCACGCAATCTACCTGAAATCTTTTTTGTCCGCATAGCTTTTGCTCAGGATCTCAGTTTATCTGCTGAGGGGCAGAAGCTTTGCAGAAGCTTTCCTCAAGTGTGAGAGAGCTCCCTGCACATCCAGGCTGTACCAGAGATATGGGGCAGTTTGAGAGGCAAAGCGTTTCAAGAAGCTTGTCCAAAATGCAATCAGCCAGCCTGAAGTTAGCAGAGGGAGCATTTCACAAGAGCCAGGGTGACTCTGCCACATATTTGCAGGCTGTTCTAGCACACAATACCTTTCTGTCCCCTTTTTAGTAATGAGAGGAGTTGGTGACATGGGAGGATCTCACTCCCATCTCTTTTGCTGCTAGTTTTCTTATCAGCCACCAATATCCATTGCAATGCCATGTAAATCCACATACACACATGAGGCTGTAAAAGCTGCCCCTGTAGCAGCGCTCGAGGGTGAGAGCAATATGAAAGCGTGTCTCCCTTTGACTCATCCTCCATCAAACCTCTGTACATGTGCAGCACAATATTTTAATTCAGTGAATATTTTCGAAAATGTTATAGTTGTGCACTCCACAATAAAGCTGCTAGTTTTAAAAGTTAGATCAATATTCCTAAGAGTGTAAATGCAGACATTCATCTGCCACAGTGACAGGTTATTAGCAAGATATGTATGGACATGTGGGAATTAAGGATTAACTATCCTTACTCATTAATAACAAATAAATACTAGAAGGATTAAATCAGAAATTAGGGAGAAACAATATAGTTAAAGAGCATTATCTCAATGATACAATTTAACATATGTTATGGATACAGTACACTGAACATTTAAGAAAATTCCAGAGTGTAAGAAAATGCTCCATTGTTTATTTGAACATACAATTTCTAGCTATAAAGGGAGATATATCTGGAGATAAATGCACAAAGTGTTATGGCTAAAAAGAATATGAGAACATTATTTTTTAAGAATTTTCTGGATTTTTGCACCTTTTCTAACCTCTTATTGATTAATTTATTTTTTTCTTGCTGCTTAGAGTTTCTTTGTATCATTAAATAAGGGAAAAAAGATGTTTTGGGGCAGAAAAACAGGGTAAGAAAAAAATTATTCTGTGGCCACTTAGTTTGGAAATTGTGAATATCGGAAATGATATATGGATTTACTGGCAAAGAAAGCTAATGAACCAGTGGGACAGAAATATCACAAATTATGTCATGCACAATGTAAAAATTTCATTGCAATTTTAAGCTTCAGTGAAAGCTTTTCTGTACAAATTCGTGTGTTACTACATTTTAAACCCCTGTACAAAGTATCAAAGACTTGACACTATTTTTGAGTTCAAGGAACATAAATTCTGAGCAAAAACATATCTGAACTGCAGAATTACCACTTTCAGAAAGCTCTAAATAACAAGGCTATCCTTAAAAGATCCCTTCCTAATTTGTGCCACTAGTATTGAGGCTCAACAAACAGTATTGCCCAGTCAAAAGGCAATAATAAAAAAAACACAAGGCATTGTCTAAAACTTTTGTTATGGAAATAGTACCATTGGACTGAACCAGGTTGAAGTCTTTCATGGAATTTGTTTGAAAAAGATGTGATTAGGTGGGAAGCCAGGATAGGCAGAGAGCAGCATTTGCAACTTTACTCTGAGTCACACAACCCGCAAGCAACCGCAGCTCCCCATGGGGAAACATCATTTAACATGAGTCAGTAGTGAAAAAGCCACTTTATGTCTTGAGCAGAGTGAGGAGCACCCTCTTCTTCCTCCCATATATTGCCTTCCTTTACATTGTGCCTCCTCCTTCCAGACAACCCATCCCAGGTGGGCAGTGTCTCCGTGACCGTGAAAGTCCTGGATGTGAACGACAACGCCCCAGAGTTTGCAAGGTTTTATGAAGCTTTTGTTTGTGAAAACGCCAAAGCCGGGCAGGTGAGAAACGCTAGTAACGCCGGGCACTGGGAAGAGGGTGCTGTCCTCCACTGAGACAGCATGCCAGAAAGGGTGACCGTTGGAGAGAGGGCTCAGCTAACCACACGTTTCATCTGAACTCTCCTCAGCAGCTGTCTGTGCTGCTTTGCAAAAGCAAGCATGTTGCACTGGGATCGGCATTGTATATAGCACCTCTTTTTTTCTCTCGCAGTAGTTTCCAGGCTTACTATACAATGCACTTCATGACGGAAGTAAAGCCTTCTCTTGGGCAGGTGCCAGCAGGCAAACACCCGCTGTGTCCTGTAGCAGCAACCAAGAGTGGAGTCAGCCTGGCCCATGTGATAGATAAGGCTTACTGTTAAAAGACCCTATTTATAAGAGCCTTAAGCACCCCTGGACTTATAGGAGCTGGGTGTAACATACTACATCAGCTTCAAAGGGGTGCCAAACAATCCGTTCTGCTGTGAACTGGAGATAGCAGACAGTCATAGACAACACAGGACTTCCCACTCTGCCCACTGTAAACCAGCACCTCCAAGCAGGTGGAGAAGCCTCTTTGTTCCCCTCCCTTCCAAAACTGCATCAAAGCCCTTGAACGAGGTCTGCCGGTGTCACAGATGGACATGCTGTGGAGGGAGCATGGTCCCTTGCTGGAGCTGGTGCAAGCTCTACTGCTGATCACTTGTGCGGAGGCGACCCGGTGCTTCACCACACAGGGCCCACAGTGCAGACTTGTCTCTCCTAATTCAGAGTTGACTAGCATGGTTTAAACACACAGACACACCACTCATGATTTGTGAAGGAAAAATTATGCCAGTAATACCACTGTGTGTTTGCTGAAGCTTATCCCAGCTTGCTGTGAAGCAGAATGAAATAGCTACTCACTGCTGGGACAACTGTACTCACAACTATCACATACAGGATAGTCTCATCTCACCAATTTACAGAGGTCCTTAATAACATAGGGAATAGAAACCATTCTGTAGCCTTTTTCCTGGTTTTGAAGGTTGAGGTCCTAAATAATAAGCTTTCCGAGACATGCACACTAATTTGGAATACTTCCTTCAGTGGAGAAAGACAAATTCTGTTGTCACATTTGGCAAAGTTCTGAAATCAGTTTTAAGGTGGTACATAAGTCTTTGTGAGTATGTCATTTGCCTTTGAATCCAAAAATAACTTTCAAATGCAAAAATCCAGGTGAAGATTTATTCCTTGTCTAAAAAGATGTCAGCATGTTTATTCAGACAGAGCTATAGCTCACTGTGCTTCAAGCTGTTAGACCTACTTTACTAAACCTCTAAAGGTGAGGTGGCAAATCTCTTTCTGGATTTAGCATTGTCTTAGTTTCTTTCCATGGTGTTATTTATTGCACATGCAGAGTTGCCGTTTCTCTCTTTCTTTTCCACGGACACCTTGGGAAGAATTTAATTGATTTAAAATTAAAACAGTGATAAAAAATTCAACCTGAAGTTCTTTTCTACCTGCGAAATGATGCTGAAAGTAAGTATGGACTTTCTTACAAGCTCTTTAATGCACAATGAATTTTCTGAACACCCTGAGCCCTCAAAAGAAAAAAGAACCATGCAACAGAAGATAGGGATGCACGAGAGTGTCTGTTGTTTGAAGCAAACAGACTATCTCCTCCTTTGTTTAAATGTGATTTGCATGATCAGAGCAAAATAAATGAAACCTGCAAGGTTTTGAGTCTCTTCTTGGTTTAATTATTATACCTCTGCAAGAGTTTTATTCAGAAGTTACAGTTGCTTTTATTTCTATATAAAAATTATATGTTAACTATATGTTATGTTTGTTGATTTATATTATATATATTTTGCTTCTCGCCTGCTTCTGCTTTGTTCTCATATTCTGTAGCTGATCCAGACAGTGAGTGCCATTGACAGGGACGACCCACAGGAGGGTCAGCACTTCTACTACAGCCTGGCTCCGGAGGCAGCCAACAACCCCAACTTTACTCTAAGGGACAATCAAGGTAATCAGAGTGGACACAGACAGTTAGCTACTCTAATTTCTAATGCCTGAGTTGGACTTGAGAGGCTGTGACTTATAGTGTGTGATAAGACTGCCATTTCAAATAATACCAAGTGACACCTGCTCCTTAAAGGCAGTGATAAAATTACATATTACTTAATATACTTGAAGGCTATATGATATTTTCTTCTCAATAAATATTCTCTAGCAATAGGCCTCTTTTTCTTCTTTAAGGAAATGTGCCAGTGTTTTGTGCAAATTCAGGTCTTGTGGTCAGGCTGCAGGCATCTCAGATTACTGGAGTGGAAATTGCATTCGTTCAAAAGGAGATGCTTAAAGGTAGGATAGCAACTGGAACTAGGAGACAAATCTGAAGAGAATTACATTGCTCTTTTTTTGTGCTCTTCATGTTTTCTCCCAGGCACAGAAAGGGAAGGTTCTTGTACCGTTCCAAATCTTTTTCCCCAAGCACTTTTTTTCTTCCTCTTCGCACATACTCATTTCCCTAGCAAAGGAAGGGAGGGAGGGAGGAGATGCAGAGCCTTATGCGGGTAACTTGGTGTCCAGCTAAAAGTCTGTGTAAGATGTGCTAAGTAGAAGCTGAAACACCAGTGGGAAGATTCAAGGCAAAGTGCTGGCATTTGAGTATTCTAACCAGTGGAATTTGCTTCTTTTTGGGAAGCTTTGGTGGTTTTATAGCCTGCAGGAAAGCCCCACCATGGCACACCTTTACTTGACTGCTGCTGATAGAGGATCTCCATGGGCAGATGCTGAGGTCCAGTCCACACCAGCCTTCATGGGGAAAGAGCCTGAATGACCTGGTGCAGAGCTTTGAAAGTCAATATGAATGGGCTGGATTTCAGTAAGAGTTTAGTGTGTCAAGTACCACAAATCAGCAAGTGATTCCAGAATAAATGGGGAGAAAGACTAGCCACCTGCAACATACATGGCCAGTCTTCAAGCAGATTGCCTGCCACTGCTCCCACACATGCCTACTTGTCACACTTACTTCCATAAGCCCCTGTCTGTGCCTCTGCAGGCGTATGAAAGAGCAACATAGAGGCTAATAATAAAGCCCCTGCCTTCACTAAATAAACATGTCTTAAAGCATGCTACTTGCAGAGTCTGGAGCCCCCCTCCAGCATGTTAATGCTTTTTCATCCCCAAAGTAATTTTTTTCTACAGTGTCCCTGAAGCCTCCCACAAAATTTCTTCCATTTTTATCCCCTTCTCTTTCCCATTGTTTCCCTCTTTTTTATTTTTTGAATATATATTGCTCAAATAAGTGAACAAACAAAAAACAACTATTGCTAAAGCATTTGGCAAACTAGACTCATTTCATCCTCAAGGCATTGTTCTAAAAACAGAAACACACAAAATTCCCAGCATCAGATGCACTTTTTCTAAGGCCATACTTGCAATAATTTATAGTGACAGCAGTGACTGAATGGCTGTGCCTCCCACTCTCTGTAAAATACCAGTTTTCCAGAGATATATATCACAAGAAGCTTAGGGTACTATTGGTTACAAATTTGAAATAAAAATGTTAAGAATCAAACCACTGCCTATTTGAAATATACACATTAAGGATTAATTTACTGCCTCAGCAATTTAGAGTGCAGTAGTCATTTCAGTAACCATAATTTATATTTATATTTTCATCTTGGGACCACTAAGGACTATATAAATTACATGACTTAGTCACAGAGCAGGTAGCTATACTGTATGTCACAGGGTGGTAGGACAAGAAGCAGAACCCACCTTGCTAGTCATAGCTTGCGCACATAAATAGGAGATGGCAATGCTTCCCAGGCTGTGGGAAGGCATTGTTAAGAGTAGCAATTGTGCTGATTACTTGGTTGTCCGATATCGCAATAAGAGAAAGTGCAAGACATGCAGCCTTCCTGGCAACAATTAAAACCTTGATTTCTGCTGAGCAACAGATAGATCACAGTTTGCATTCTGATGAGCTGTTTTACATATTTCTTTGGCCCTCATCATTTCAGTGTCTGAGAACTTCATCAGTCTATCCTTTCTCCACGTATCTCTGGCAAACAGAGAAATCCTATTGTTCTCCACTTTATAGACAGGGATCTGGGGCAAGGAGAAATTAAGTACTTACATGCCTGGTTCCCTTTGAGTTCAATAAAATCAGTGGGAGAGAGACATGTATCTGTAAAGATCTGGACCCAAGTGATTTCCCAAAGCCGTATAGGATATACGGGATGAAGCAGGGAACTGAGCTGGGGTCTCCCATCTCTTTGGTTACTGATGCAGGGCACTGGCAAGTCATCTTCTCCCACTTCTAAATCCAGGCAAGATTATGCTGGGAAAATTTTGACAGAAGAAGCTTGCTGTAAGAGTGGGATGAACAACAGAATAAACTTACTGCATTTCCAGATTAAACTCTAAACTGCTGCCTTCCATCTTTGAGTACCAGGAACTGATGACAAGAGTAGCCATTTTAATGGGTGCAGGCATCAGTGATATACCACCACCAGGCCCATCATTGGAAGCCTCTGGCAGTCCTCCCGCTTGCATTTAAATTTGTCCTAGGAAAGTTTTTAGCTATTTCTTCCTTCCCTAAAACTGTGGTCTACCTCACACTTTGCAGAGCACAAAAGCAGTGAGCTAAAAACCCCCAAGAAAAAATGTGGCCCCTTTCTTGAGCTGATGGTGTCTGTAATGCCTGCTTCCTTGCTCTTTCTCCCACTGCTGGTGAAACATTTCTTTATATTATTCCTAACTATTCATAGTTATTACAATTAGTTTTTAAACACTAGCAGAAGTTCTGGGCTAATCATCCCCAGTTCTTGCACGGATGCATACAGAGAGAAACCAAGCCTTTCTTGCAAGAAGGGTGGTGGTTAGCTCTGATCTCAGATTTGGACCTACACAGTGGTTAATTCCCCTGACCTGTCTAGGAAGATACATCACTTCCAGTGGGACAGAAAACTGCAGGAAAGAGATGCTTTGTGGCTTTCTTTCACAACCACATGAAGATACCAGCCTGCATGCCTGCAGGAAAAACAGTTTTCACCTCCTGCCACACAGGCACAGGACCCACCGTGCTGCAGTCTTCAGTATCTGCTCAGCGCTGCAGCTAAGTGCTACCATCCAGCCCTCTGCAAGCCAAAGATGCTGTGTTGAAACCTGCGAAGCAAAAATATTATGCATCCTTACCATGCTGGCTTTTTTTTTTATTAATATAAGGGGTTTTCATGTCCTCACAAGCTCTCTTCTCCTGATGGCTGGAGCTTAGCATATACCAACTTTGGAAGAAAATTGTGTGTGCCGGTTTCTGCCATGCTGCATCACTTTCCAGCATGTCCTTCGCACTGCAGTAGCACGTCAAACAGCATTGGCTTTTGATGAGTCACACAACAAGCTCTGGCACCAACATATTGCAGTTGCAGAGTAACAGGTAGAAAGATTCTTTAGGGATGATGTGGATGCCTGCCTAGTACAAAGCAAAACAAAAGGGCCAAAATGTAATGCTGAGAGTCACCAACAGGATTTTATCAGCAAGAACATTTAAGACCTGGGTGATATAGTCAACACATCACAGAGAAAATATATATATACATGTATAACTTTCAATATTTGATTATAGAAATTTGGGTTTGGCCTGCAGAAAAATAATTATGGTTAAAAACACTTGAGATCTTTCACTAGCTGATTTTGCACAGCTTCAGTCAGGTTCACGGCCTGTGACTTCTTTTATAGGCGAAGTATGACCAGCTCAGAATAATAAAATCTTTTTCCCTCACAAAGAGCATTTTTACGTAAAAAGGTTTGCTGTCACCTGAATAGAATTTGTGACTTCTATTGTAAGTCAGTTTAAAGAGAGTGGCTCTTTCACCCAGGAAAAAGAAATGCAACCAAATTACTGCACTGTTAAGATGACTCAGACATTTCCATCGGCACAGCATAAATGCAGGTGCTTTGCCTTTTTCTGCCCTTTGGTCTACTTTTTCTCATGCTAAAACAAGCCCAGTGATGAAAAGATGTGGTATTAATAGCTGGGGAGCACATACTAGAGGGCATATAAACAGTGCGAGGGAGAGAAAGCACTTGCATGTGCTCCAGCGGAGAGGAGGGGGAGGTTTGCAGGAGGTGAGGGCTCCTGTCTGTAGCACATCCCTTGCCCAGGAACCATGGGAGCTGCAAGGTGCTGCTCTCGGCTGGGATTTGGGACACATTCCTGAAATTTATCTGTGTCTGTCTACACCAACTGCCCATACTCAGAGCTGCATGGTATATCAAAAAGGTGGTGAAATCAGTAAACACTGACACATTAACAGTTTTAAGCAACTCTGGGGATTTTGTCTTACACCTGGTGATTTTTCCTCAAAGCTCCAGCTCTTTGGATCCCATAATTTAATGAGACACTACAATTTCACTATATATTCACATATGGACATGCACACACACTTCAGAATTTTATGCTTTCAGAGTTTGAATGTTATTGATGTTCAAGAAATAAAAGACCCTGAGATTCCTTTTAAAAACATGTCACAAATTCAAACTAATCCCATGAACTCTAGAGCCTGGCATCTCAATACTTACATGTGCCAGTACTTTCTGATGCCATAAGATCTGCAGCACAAACTATGGAACTTGGAGCATAATTTAAGTCTAGCAAGCCTAGCATGAGTTTGCATATATGCCATAGCTGGCTGCATGTAAAACTCCTGATTTCACTCCTAAAAGCCATAAAATAATTTCTGATGTTCAGACTACAGCAGATAATACAGCTGATTTATCTGCATGCAGCCTGAGTCTCTACACTGAAGAAAATCACTCAAGATTTAAATTTTAGCAGCAAATTGACAGGGAAATAATGAGGAAATTGAATGATCCCTTGTTGATATTTTGGGTTTTTTCAGTCTGCTTGTGATCAGAAGGTTTTTTGCCATTTCTAGGTGGCAGCCCCGTTGTTCCAAGCCACCTGGGAACAGCTGATTGGCACCCTGCATTTCAAAGCACAGCAAATGTACATTGGTAACAACCTGGAGATGCAGGTGGCCAGGCTGTGACCTCTTTTGAACCAAGGGAACAGGAAACAAAACTAAGTAGTAAAAGAAACTGCATGAAGCTCAGCTCCCCAAAATCCCGCAGCATCACTGCACAGGGTCACAGTTTGTAGGTCTGCCAAAGAGAAAAAGTATCTGTGTTCCCCATTTATCCTTGCTGGCCCAATATTTGCAGACATGTTTGTAAGAAAGGCTAATTTTCCTGCAGGTTCCTTTAGACTCCCTGGTGGCCCAGATCACATTGGAGACATTCAGTCTTGCGCTTTCCAAAACTCCCTGAAGCCAAAAAGCTTGGAAGTCAGCACTGACAAAATCACTGATCTCCAAAGATTTTGCCTTGGCATCCCTGAGATGACAATTCAGAAGAATAAATTCCTGAATCCAGTTTCTTTCTGCTTAGGAAATGGTGCACAGTCTGAGGAATTTCAGGGAGGGGGTAGACAGGAATTCAAATGCCACTGGGAAATTCTGACATTTTAAAAAAACACGCTGAATATGGAGGAAAAAGCCTCAAAGGTAGAATTACCCTTGAAATGACCAACAGCAACTGGCTGTTAGGTCACTTTTTTTTTTTTTCAGGGGCATCATTTTGATTCCTTTTCATTTAAGTTCTCATAAAAAGCAGGCAGTCACTCTGAATGAAGCAGAATGGTCAAAATAAAGCCGAATAATTCTGACAATGATGACATGTAGCATTCTGACTTTTTTCAATGGCAAAAGTGCCAATGAAATTGCATGTATTTCAATGAAAAATGTTTAGTTGCAGATTTTCAACTCGCTGCTGCTTTAGGATAGCAAGCTGTTTTTTTCCTTTGTCTTCTTGTTGCCTCAAGCAGACGACTATGCCATGAATCAAAAAACGTAAGGAGTACCTTAACATGTCCACAAGGGTTATACACCAGCATCTCCAAAATGGTGGCAGCACTTAAGAGCGAGGTCTGGAAAAGCTGCTGAGCATGAACAAACAGGGACAACAAGTTGCCTTCAACTGTTCGTTTCTGTCTTGCTTTCTGAAAGCTCTTTTAGCTAAATCTGAAGGCTGTGAGTTTGCTCTGGGCACTTTATGTCAGAAGCAGTAAGGGCAGCTCCTAAGGTGTATATGCCTTGCAGGTTTGGAGATACGGCCTGAGAAGATACTGGAATAGGGGAGGCAGAGGCAAAATGCTGATTAGTGACAAAGTGATAAAAAACAAAGGGAAAAAGAGAGATGACAAATGGATGTGGGTCTAGGACTGATTTTGTTAACCTTCCTTTGCTGCTGAATGTATTTGCTCTGCACATTAGCTCTTCTCTCCATTTACTTTCTACCTTTAGACAATACAGCATGGATTTTGACGAGGCGTTCTGGCTTCAGGCAACACGAGCAGAACACCTTTTACCTCCCCATCTTGATCAGTGACAATGGCCGCCCAGTGCTGAGCAGCACAGGCACACTGACCGTGCACGTGTGCAGCTGTGACGATGACGGCATGGTGATGTCCTGCAACGCAGAGGCCTATGTCCTCCCTGTCAGCCTGAGCAGAGGGGCACTCATTGCGATCCTTGCCTGCATCTTTGTCCTGCTAGGTAAACCCATGGCTTCTTCTTGGCAGGGGACAAACTCTTCGGTTCTGTCTGGGGGGTTGCTGATGCACCGAAGGTGAAGGACGCAAACACACACATCTATGTGTATGTATAGATATAGATATAGATAGATAGATAGATAGATAGATAGATAGATAGATAGATAGATAGATAGATAGATAGATAGATAGATAGATAGATAGATAGATAGATAGATATACTACAGGTAGACACACACATCCTTACAGAGCCATATCAAGGGCCAGATGGTGTAGTCAGTTGCTTCAGACTCTGGGGTGTAGGAATGGGGGAAAACTATGGCCTGCAAATATTTCTGCCAGATGCCCCAAGGTGTCTGGTATGGCCCTGTTTTCCTGAAAGAGGGATGGCAGGAAGAAGTGCTGAGAGCTGTGGCTGGGTACAGGTTACTTCCTCATACTCAGCAGTTTCCGATCAAATGCTCCCACAGGAAACAGGAGTGGTAAGCCCAGTTCCACCTCTTGTCTCTTTGACAGGAGATTTCCCACCTCCATCCCTTTTCCTTGAGACATTACATTTAAATGGTGCCTGTGCTGCTATAAAGGGGCTGAGTACCTTGCATGTGTTCTGTGTCCACAAATAAATGTCATCCTTTCCTTGGCCAGACTTCCTATGCTCCCTGTTAGCTGTTAGTATCAAATGAACTTCACTTCCTTCATTCACTCTCTCAAGTCACGAGACATTAGTGCAAAACACACATTCCCTGAAATTTCAGGGGACACAGTTTGAGGAGCAGGGAGTAAGCTACAGGAAAAATTATGTAAAGGTGCCTCAATTCTGGATTTTCAAAGCAGCCTAGATACCTCAGTTCAAAATTTCAGCATTCAAAACCTTTGCTGAGTTCTAGCCCTGGAAATACAGTCACCAGGTGATGGCACATTTTCAACAGTAAAGGGCCCTGGTGCCTGTATGACCACTTCTCCCCATGTTAAGAAGCACAGAGATGAGGAGCACCAGCACTACAGGACAGCAGGAGGCTTACAGATAAACAAATACATGCTTTGGAGCAGACTAAGGGGCTAGCTCAGCATTTTGCTGTGTAGGCAGACATATCACGATGGTGCCTCAGCACCATCCATCTATGTCATGTTGAGTGCCCGGCCCAAGAGGCATCACCGAGGTCAGCTGCAACACTTGGCTACACAGCAGGAAAAAAATATCTCTATGGAGCTTTGGGCTGCTGCAGATAAACTGTTACTGATACCTACCTGGCTAGCTAAAGGTAACTCAGGTATTACTACAGTGCATTGCAAGCACATGATAGACATGTTCTAAGCGTCACCAAGAGTTAAGAATTAAGGCAAGAAAAGGGACAGATTAGCGGGACCTCAAGCTGCTAATTCTGACTAGGGGGTGGGGGATTTCTACACCTCTCCACTTGCAAACACCACAGCTCTTTAAATCCAAGGGGCTGGCTGAGCTCACCAAACAGGAAACAGGGGGGCAGAGAGTCTGAAGCCCTTGCAAGGTCTGCCCCCTCACTGATGGCCCCATGTCTCGGTTGCCTCCTGCAGTGCTTGTGCTCCTCATCCTCTCTATGCGCCGCCAGCGGAAGCAGCCATACATCATTGATGAGGAGGAGAACATCCATGAGAACATCGTCAGGTACGATGATGAAGGCGGTGGGGAGGAGGACACAGAGGCCTTCGATATCGCTGCCATGTGGAACCCGCGGGAGGCCCAGCTGGTGGTGAAAAACCGGCAAGACATGCTCCCTGAAATAGAGAGCCTCTCCCGATACGTGCCTCAGGCGTGCGTCATGGACAACAACGTCCACAACTACGTGCTCGCCAAGCTGTACGAAGCTGACATGGACTTGTGGGCACCTCCCTTTGACTCCCTTCAGACGTACATGTTTGAAGGGAACGGCTCGGTGGCGGAGTCACTCAGCTCCCTACAGTCAGTGACGACAGACTCAGACCAGAGCTACGACTACCTGACAGACTGGGGGCCGCGCTTCAAAAAGCTGGCCGAGATGTACGGTGCCACGGACAGCAGCGGGGCTCTGTGGTAACAGACGAGGAATGGCAGAGGGGTTTCCATGTGAAACGGTGTCCAATTAGGTCCATTCTCATCAGATGCTTCCATGGACATGGGTGAGGCCTCCTAAAACATAGCAATACGGTGCTTGGATGAGAATGGGAAGAAGGGTGCGAATGAAGGTCTCTCTGGATCAGCTTTACTCAGTTAAATTAACTCACGTTTTTGAAACCATGAGAAGCAGAAGGAAGGAAGTTTTTTTCCTCGTTTTTACAGCAAAATTGCAAAGCTCGAAGCCTGGAATATAATGACGTTACTCTCTCTCCCCCTTTCTCTCCCCTTGTACACGGCAGCTTACTGAGCTCTATACATCTGGGTTCAAAGATCTGTAAACTCTAACTGTAATCTCTGACTCACTGAAAAACTGCCACCACAGAAAAGTTGTTCCTCACCAGTTATTTTTCCCCCATTAAAAAGGAGGAAAAAAAATTGCTTGCTAACAAGAGGGGGGAAAAAATCCCACAAAGCAGAAAATTGAAACTGGAATCTCAGACGGCTCTTTGTAAACTAAAACTCCTCTCTCTGTTGCTAACGGAGTCCTTTTTTAATCCTTTAGAAACAAGGCTGAGGTTTTTTTCCACCTGGATGAGGGTTGGGGAAGAGGCTTTGAATTTCTGCTGTAGTTTAATGGCTGATCTGTGAGTCATTGGTGTTAACACTAATCCATCTTCTATCAAGTTTGTGTAAATTTATTCTAGGCTCTTTAAAACCATGACTCTGCTAAACTGCTCAGAACAAAACCAGAAAGTCTGCCTCTTTTGCACTGTAGATGTCTCTTCCATGTGCCAAATGTGAAGATTAGATTCTACCAACGAAAGCCAAATAAATTTTAAAAAAAGAAAAAGCTATATTTGGTAACTACATGGGTTAGATGGGCTTTCCTAATCTGTGTGAGGTCAATCCAAGGGATGTTTACATACTGTAGATAACCTACTTGAACAAATGCAGTATTATAGACCAATAAATGGATGTAAGAAAATTACATGTATAAGTTTTGTATATTTGTTAATTTTGGTAATAAATATGATGTACTGCATACAGTACAGTACCTTAGCACCTCTTTTAATAAAAGTTAAACAGAAGGAAAAGTCTGATGGCAATTTATTGACTACTTTGCACACAGCAGTTAGTGCTTATCCATGGCTTTACATGCCTTGAGCATTACGAAAAAATGGTTCAGCAGCAGCGTGTCAAGGAGACAAGCCTTCAGTTTGCAGGTTCCAGCAGATTGCTTCTTTTATTGTTGTTTGCTTGGACATTATCCTTAGCCATGAATCAGCCCAAGTGCAGCCCATCAGACTAGTCACTTTTCTATTCCAGTTGTGCTGAAGTTGAAAGCAAGTCTTGGACGATTTTTTTAAAACATTATAGCTGGGGCATTGAGAAGCTTGGTAACCAGTTACACAGCAGACATGGCAGATTGCATCACACAATACCCTTTTATGGTCATTCTGACTCTGCAATGAAAGTTTTGAGCCTGGATCTTACCTTGTTTGCATGTGTAAATGGGAAGGGCCAGGGAAATTACACTAACATCAGTTTCATGGAAGATGGTGAGAGACTTCTGAAAGCAGAACAGTCTGAAATGGCATTTGCAGGTTTCTTTCTAGCTAAGGAATCTCTCCATCTCAAATTGCCCAGAAAATAGATGTGCAGACATAACCACCCAGTTACCACAGTTTTACCACATGCATATTGTGCTCAGTTTCTGTTGCAGATGCACGCAGAACAGTGCTGTCTCTACTTTGCCTAACCTTAGGTTGCACCAATTTAAGACAGGGGCCTTGCTTCCAGAGACTCATACAAAGTCACGCACCCTTGGAGAGCCAAGCAGTCAGCAAGGAAAAAAATTTTAGTGACTTCTCAAACATTTGCCCAACTGATGTGATGAAAATCTGTGCCTCCACAGGCATAATATGCCATAGCTTCTGTTTATCACCTGAACCTGCCTTACACCATTGCAGAAAAAGCACTGAAAATTATGGGATAATGACTCTTTTACTCATCCCATACCACTAACCCTCACATATCATATTGATTTTATAACACTAGACAAAGAACTGCAGCCACCATGATCAAGGAAGTGGTGTATGGGACACAAAACCGCTGTTGAGAGGCTGCTGAGAGTTTCCTCATCCCCCAATGCAACAGGAATCACAGAACATAGGACAGGAAGGAAGATAGAGAGGACATCTACTCCACCATTTCTTGTCTGAATTAACCATCAGGTTTATATATTTTAAGCAGATGCCTGTTTATTCTTGAAATCCCCAACAGTTATGGCTCTGTAATTTTTCTAGGCAATCTTCCACTGCATCAATACATTCAGTGCCGAAAGCCTTCCCTGGGAAGTGTAAGGCAAGTATCCCTTGCTGCCATACAAGGCTACTGTCTGTAGAGCTATGGTTTGGTATTTTCAGACTATTACTGGTTCTTCCCTTAGTCACAACCTACAGTAACAAAAAGCCTTTGGGTAGTTCTTCATGTCCTGATACCACAATGGTTTACTTCTCCCATTGTAGGCAGAGGGGGAGGAAGGGGGGGAGAAATTCAGTCCAGCATCATATTGCCTTCAACCTGAAGGTAACTACAGCATTTACTGAGGGTTTTTCCGTGATAAGCTGCTCCAAGGTCTGGTTTTACTCCACAGAAGCCTCCAGCAGCGGCCTCTGCAAGACAGGCTATGCAGCAGCTGCGACCAGCTTCCTAGGTTATGATCTCCAGGTGGGGAAGAACCATCAGCACTTTTGTTAGGTGCTTGCACTCGCGCCACAGAGGAGCCTGCAGGGAGAGCAGGCTCTGAGCCACCTTCCTAAGCTGCGTGTCACTGTTAGGCTGCCTGATTATCCTCAGGTTTGCCTCAGCTTGTGAGCACAGTCAATAGCTGTGCAGGTTGATGCTGTGGCACTTACCAGCTGGTGTTTAGTAGGCACTTGGCAGCCTGGGTTGGTTTGTTTTTTTTTTCTGTTTTATGGAACAGGTGACAGTGTTTTTGCAGCCTGTGAAATCTCTGTGCAAACAACCAACACTTGCATCTATCACCCTCCCACAAACAAAACTGAAGAGTGCTCTGTTTTACTGATGAGATACAAAAAGATCCACTTGTGGATACATCAGGGCTCAGCAGGCATGGCCCAGAGTAGAACAGGGGAGAAGACTCTAAACCCAAAGGAAATGTGTGGTGCCACAGGCTGGCAGTGAAACAAACATGCTGATCACGCAGGTCCCCAGTCTCCTGCCCTGGGGCTCCTCAAGGTCAGGCCTGGCATCATGCATGAACGTTTGCAGCACTACATAAAACCTGCTAGTGGTTTACAGCCAGGGAGCTCAGCCTGCCGTGGTGGAGGGACTGGGCTTCGCCACACCAGCAGACAGCTCCAGGTGACAGCCCCAGTCCTGTGTGGGACCCACAGTCTACCCCCTGCCCTGGCGTAATGGCAGGAATGTCAAAGGGCCAGGACAAGATCCCATATGCCCCCCCCCCCCCCATAACCAGTGTCCCCAGTCCCCCTGTGCACCAAGGCCAGTCTGAGTGCATAGAGCTTTTATCACTAGTCATTTCATTTTGTTCCTCTGATGACATTTTTTTCCACAGCTGCCAGTTCTCAGGAAAAAACAAAACAACTTACCATCCAGGAACAGTCCCCTGGTCTCAGCTGTGGCTGAAAATAAATGGTACAGAGGGAAAAATAACAGAGGGTGTAAGTCATTTTACTAATTCCAGACACTTAAAGATTGAGCATATGGCCTAAGCAACTCATCTAAGCTCTCTGTCTAACTAACAGAGCTAGACAAAGAGTGATCCATTCCACCTGTCCTGGCCATCTGTATGATGCTATGGCCCTCTGGAGGTGCTTCGCTCCCAGTTAACGGCCTGGCCTCTGGGGATTTATCCGTGCGGTTTGGAGTCTGACCCTGGGCATGACATTCTTAAGCCCTCTGCTCTACATTTGGTTTTATGAGTGACCACAGGCAAACGCTACAGTCTCTGACATTTTCCTTTTCACTTCCTACCACCCATCTCTTGTCTAGGTAGATTGCATGACCTGCCAGCTCTTATACTGCACTGGTCAGCACATCTAGGCTCTGAGTTGCAGCATTCTTTAAGCTGTCTGTCAAGCGTCCAGATCTCTTCAGAGCAAAATGCAGAACTCAAGAATGCATAAGAAGAGTTAACATAATTATTTCTGGCATAAAGTTTCCTGCAACACTGCATCTCATTTGCTGCTGCATTGCACATTTATCCAGCTTTATTAGGTCCCTCTTGATTTTGTCATTTCTCCTCCAGCTTTTATTGCTCTTAATCATTTTATGCCACCATCGTATTTGCTGCCTACAATCCCCTTTTAGATAGTTCATCAAGACCAATAGTGACACAGATCCTTGGGGGACCCAAAAGTTATATTTGGACACCTTGAAATATGATTTACTAGCCTGTGCCTGGG
The DNA here is from genome assembly GCF_015220075.1 of Falco rusticolus. Classification (NCBI taxonomy): domain Eukaryota; kingdom Metazoa; phylum Chordata; class Aves; order Falconiformes; family Falconidae; genus Falco; species Falco rusticolus. The sequence continues at coordinate 89,321,618 of NC_051189.1, forward strand.
TTTTGCTTGGTGCAACTGTCATATAGCACAAACTAGAACCTGCTTCACTGCCTGCTGCCTGACCACAGCTCCCAGGAACCATCAAACTGGAGGGACAGGCGGGTCCCAGAGGTCTGCCCTACATATGCACCGCATCTTACCTGTCCCGGCCATGAACAAGAGAAATGAGGCACATAAAAGAGGCACAAATGGTGCCTGATAGACTTAAGAAAATTTCTGACCTGTATAAAATCACAGTTGAGGAGATTAATTTGCTTCTGCCTTTGTGCTGCCATGGTCTTATTACTAAGGTGCTGTCAGATGTGATCACTTTGGTTTATGCTAGCTTAACTACCAGTTAGACCAAACCCAGGAGAGGCTGCTGCTCCCCAGGAGAGATGATGGGTTCAATAACAAGAGAGGATGGCCTGTGAGGAAATCCATACTGTTGCAAGCTAAATATGTTGCTGCTCTCCCTCTTTCTGTCTGTCAGGATGTGAGGCAGCCCATTGCACCCTGCTCAAGAAATCAGCCTTAATGTATTCTCTTCACATGCAGCTGGCGTAAACAGGGAGTGGGTCTGTCTGAGACATCCTAATTTATGCCTGCTGAGATCTGTGGCACCCAGAAGAGGAGGAGCTGCCTTTCACTCAGTAGGGCCCTGTCTCTCTTAGGGCAATGCATATGCCACTAGAGTGCTCTGAGACAGACACAGCTACAGAACAGCTGTATCACCCAAGGGATTTGTTCTCATGCATAGAGGTCACTGATTTGCCTCTCTTTTGGACTGTAATGTAGTAATAATCTGTATCAGTGCATCCTCTCTAAGCAGGCAGAGGAAAATAGGCAGCGAACCTGGCATGGAGTCAGAGCTATGATCCAAGGAAAGCAATAGGGGCTGAGGAGTATCACTGCCAAACCAAGGTTTAGGGAGAGATCTTCAGTTTTGCTTTCCTATATCAACCTTCTAAAGATCCTGCCCCCCACTGACATGCAAGATATTTTACTATTGGCCTTAGAGGTGGTAAATCAGGCCACCTGCATCACTGGCTTTGAGCAGAAGCAGCAGTGCAATGCTGCATTTCCCAAGAGACATTAGGGTAATATGGTGGAAGAGATGGAAGAGAGTCACTTTACAATTACTTTTAAAAACCATGTGACTTTTTTAAGAGCTGATATAGAAGACAGTACACTGTCTGAATACCATTTTCAGACCTCATTTGTAATTAAGCTTACCATTAAGGAATGGTCCTCTTGGGTGATATGAATTTTCAAACTAGCATCTTATTATAGGCCAGTCCCACATTGACTGATTCTGTAATTTTTTTCTCAAAGGTGCATGAGCTGTAATATTTAATACTAGAGGCAGAAGTGCTTGCCATGCCATATAACACCAAAAAAAAAAAAAAAAAAAGGACAGCATCTGTCATAATGTGGGGTTAGATTTTGTTCCTGGTTTGTGGGAAGGGTGAATATTCCCAGACTCATCATAAGACTTGGGAAGTTGAAACCCTATTTATAGGCTTATTATTTCTGGGCAGTCAACCTGCCAAGAAAATCTGGGTAAGACGACAGAGTACAATGTGATCCTACTCAGCACCAGAGTACCACAATGGGTACCAAATAGGAGATTTTGCCTTTTCCACCGTGTCTAGAAAAAGAAAAATCTGGAAAATGTCATTTGGATTCTGTTTGGAGAGTGCAGAGAACCTGGAGCAGTGGGGAGTGCTCTGTTCCTCCCAGCACAGCTGAACGTTCTTGGGCTCCCTGACACCAGTCCTTCAGCACACCCCTCCCATGGGGGAAGGACAAAGGAAGGGAAAGAGAGATCCTTTTGAAACCAGTACTGAAGATAACCCATGACCAAGGGAACCTGTCCTCCCTCTTGCTCTCACTCTTCTTGCTTCCACTCTTAAAGGTACAGGAGAACCTCTCTGCACCTCTTATTCCCCTTTACAATGGGAAGAGAGTTCAGTGCCATGATCATTGCAGAGCATCAGAGCGACTGCTCATCCCCAGTGGGTCTCTGAGTGCCCCAAATTGCCTTAACCTGGTCATCATTCAAATCAGTTACGAGGGAGTAATTAGGAAACACAAGAATCTCCTTTTCCCTTCAGGTGTAGGGGTATTTGCCCCTGGATAGCCTGGGATGTAGTTCAGAAGAGGAGAATTTTTACAGCTTCATACCTTCATGTTGCCTTCCTGAGGCATAACACGTATCCTTGCAAACTTAGAGAAGTGTTCCCAAGCTCAGAGGAGAAAAGCTGCTCTTCTCCTAAGCAGTAGTGCTATCACAGGGTGGGTTGTTTAGGCTTATTTGTTTTTCTTTTTACATGGATGCTTCCTGGAGCATTCAAGGAGAGACAACCTGTCCGGAAAGGACATATCTTTTTGAAAGACCTCAACCAAATATTCTGTAAGATCACAGGTATCATGGATGGAAAAGGTAGAAAACAGTGTCTTTTTAATGGTAAGAGAAACTTACCATTAAAACACACTCCCCAGCCTGCATATGACATCTTTCAACCTTGGAGCATCTCTCTGATTTAGAAAACTGTTTACTTTCAGCTTGGAGCCACATTTTCAACAAGAAAATTAAATATTTGATGTACATACTTCCAACAGCCTCTATCTTCCACCTACTGACCATGGTCTTACTTTTACGATGTCCACTACAAGTAAGGAAAAACATGCATGTTCTGCCTATAGACTCTGTGCTCTTGTCCTGAGATGATTGCAAAGTGTCTTGCAAGCCTCAGTTAAGTAAGGCAGTCCTATCTGATATGGAATAGTCATGGGGTTTTTTACAGACAAATAAAAGCAAGCACAGTTTAAAAAATTTACAAACATTTCAGAGAAAATTAATGTAGAAATGGTAACCTGTCCCAACAGTCTGTTGATCGAAGCAGATTTCCTCTTATGACTTCATAACTTATGCCTATGGCATAGGGGGCAGGTGGGCAGTAGAACTTTGAGCTATAGATCAGGTGCAAAGTTATTTTTTACTGATAATATAAACATGTCTATGGGTTAAAAGAGAAATATAGTCCCAGAACAGAAAATTATCTCTGCTACTAATCCAAGAAAACTTCATTTCATGATTCCTGCTTATTTGAAACTCTCAATTACCATTCAGCCAGCTGTCCAACCACTAAAGAAATGAAAAGTCCATGTTGCATTTACCACTCAAAACAGATGAGTAGGATAAAAACGTATGAAAGCACTTATTAAATCTTATCATCCAGAGTTTACCGTAAAGTTTTTTCCTGAATTGTTAGTGAACAACCACAACAGAAATTATGTGTAATTTGTAGAAATTAGAGATGATGTTAGCTTTTTAGAAACATTACTTGCAGTGAGAACTCTGACCATTTTATAAGATACTGACAACACAAGCAACACCAAAGCACTACAAGACTTGCAGTCTGGTTTTGACTCTGATGTTGATGCTATATGTATGATGAATTTTCACAGTCTTTCTGTGCAGTGGCTTTCCACCTAGCATACCACAGGGATAACAATCTTTGCTACTCACTCTAAAGTAGCATAACGATGTGAAGAGTTTTAGTATTTATTTAAGCAGACTGCTAGAGCATTTTAGGGCCCCAGGCACATGCTAGATAGGATATAGAGCTGCACATTTCTTCTAAAAAATCACATATCCTTCTAGCTCTGGGAGAAGAAGAAAAGAAGGGTGACTCAGAAGTAGCAGATGTTGGTAAGATCTCTTAACGCACTACTGGAAGGCACTCAGAGACTGTAGTGATGCAGGTTCCTTAAAGCCTATCTAGAATAGACTTGAGCAAAATGCTGTAGCAAGCCAGATTCTAATCTATTCCCCTTTTCTCACATTATCAGCTGCAGTCACAATATTTTCCTTCTTTGTCAGACCTCCTTTCCAAAACCATCAAAGCACACGGTAAATATGAATTACCGAAGCAGCACAGCATCCCTGGTGTGTATGGTGATTATTATTGGTAGCCCCTAGAGAGTAGGATATGCTAATACTATTGCTAAAGACAATCAGCAGAGTGTCCTGGTGCAGCCCAGCAGGATTTGAGACCAATAATACAGCAGATCACATTTTCCCAGGAAAAATGTAGAACAGATCTAAAAATTAAACGTCTAAGCTTTTTCTACAGAGGCAGAGGAGGATTCCCCAGCAAGAAACCTATATTACCATAGACACCCTTCTAAGGAGTAGAGTTGGCCACTAGAGGAATGTTTCTCTCTACCCAGGCCATCAGCTGCTGGCCACACAGGTGCTCACATGGGCCAGAGGTGCCCAGGGGACCCCTGAGGGCATCCTGACTTCTGACTGCACATCTCTGGCAGGGATGAAGAGAGGTTTCACTGAGACATTACTGCAAGAGACTCTAGTGAAAAGTAAAATCTCAGAGGAACCGAAATTGCCAGGTTGGGTCCCCATAGTGCAGCACATGCTGCTTCACAAGGGTACACAGCCCAGAAAGGACATGAGACCTGCCACTGCCAGTGGATATACCTGCTGTCAGCAACAGTTACCACCACTCTGCTGCTCAAACTGATATGTGGCAAAAAAAAAAAAAAAACGTTGGCCAGTCTCTCTTTTAAATAAAAGATGTTTGTATGGAAGACAAGATGGAAGAACACTGGTCTTGTACACAGGTGTGGCAAAGAGTTTTTTCAGACCCATAGCAAGTCATTTATTCTATTAGTATCTCTGATATCCCTGTCCACAAAACAGAGGTAATGGTCTCCTCCACCTTAGCTACTCTGCCTGTAACATCTGCAGAACATCTCTCACCTTGTGTGTGGATAATGGCTACTGCAATGTATCAGAATTATAACAAGGAAAATTACGCTATTTAGCTACCTTTGCTGTAGCATCCTCCCTGCCAGCCTCTGCCTGCAACTCATTGCCCTGTCTCTGCAAGTAAATACTGTGGTAGTGTTTAAAAGCAAAACACAGCTGTAGTGAAATATCCGGTCAGCTTGCAGCCATTAAACAAACAGAATGCCAGCTCTTTCCTTTTGTTTAAAATATCATTACTGGGAACAAGTCATCTCTCTCACTGCCTTTGTGCTTCGGTGCACACGTTAGGCTTTTAAACCTGACCTAGTTTTGGCTGGAAAGTTTCACAGAGAAAGGCTATGGACAGCTTCACCACACACATTATTTTTCCTGCTAATCAATATGTTATAAAAGCTGGAGTGTCTCTTTTTGCTGGAAATGAGGCGAGGGATCAGGAGCTGCAGTATGGTTGGGCTCTAACACAACTTCTTGCAAGCCAACTGCACCGTTGCACGTGTCGGCTTCCAGCCTCTTCTCATTCCTTTTGACTTTCCTGATGCTCCACGTAGCTAATGAAATCCACTCTGACCCTACAATGGCTCCAACAGACACCACTCTGAAAACAGCAAAAGCTTTGCTTTCCTTGCAACAAGCAACCAGGGCTGACACACTGCAGCAGTGTTTCTGGTGACATTTTTAAGGTGTTTAGATGAGCTGACTTTGTAACTGAAGTCTTGTGGCTGGAAGCTACTGCCTTCAGGGCTCATTTGTTTGTTTTAACTGTGCTCAGGATTTCCCACAGTGCTGAGCTGCTTCCAGCATGACTGAGAAAGGGGTCATGTTGCACAGAGCATGGGCAAGACAGAGTTCACAGTGAATAATAACCACTGTGACTTCACGATAGCCCTGGCAAAGGGTAATTAAATCCCGAGGCTTGTGCTGGGAGCAGTGGGCTCCATCTAGAAACACTAACATTAGAGGGGGTCAAAATCCATCTGATTGTGAACCAAAAACCCATAGAGGTTGCACGTAACCCAGACCGTCATGAGGTGCAGCCAGCCTCCCCCTGTTGCTCCGTGCAGGCCCATGGGTGGGTCAGCCAAGTATGAGGCTGCACCGCTGAACGTGCGGGTGGGCTCGTGTTAAGGGGCAGTGCACCTCACACGAAAAGGGAGGGTGTAGTGTCTCAGGGCTGGGGGTGTGCTGATCCAAGCCCAGCAGGAAGCAGGAGGGAAGCTGCTGCGTGCTCCTGAGATCTGGGGCACACTGGACAGAAAGCACTATTTAAAAGGGCTGGGAATCAGAGGAGAGAAGCTGGAGTTATTCAGCTGTGCGGATGTTCAGTTTATCCCTGCAAAGAGCACATTCAGAACATGAGGACAGGACAACAATAATAAGAAAGCATTGATCCTACTTCACATCCTTTTAGCTGAAGAGGAAAAGGGACAGACAGTGAAGTAAGGACCATGTTAGAAATGCCTGAACAAAGATCTGAGGATGAACAGAAAGCAACGGCTGCAGCAACTCCTTCATGTTGGAATTTCTGATGCGGATGAGGAGGTTACAGAGTCATGCAAAGCCATGGGCCGAGAGAAAAAAGGCCCCCTTTTCTTATACCCGTGCTTGCTAATTTGAACATTTCCAGCCCTTCTCTGCTAAGTGTTCAATAAGGCAGCTAAAAGTTGCACAACAACAACAACAACAAAAAAAAAATCATTGTTTTACATTTTTAGTGTCATTAATAGCAAGTATCTAGCTGAAGGGTAAATCGTACTGGAATTAGGAGACATGGAGGCCAGTTAATGTTGCTGTAGCCCTGTGCTTACTTTTGCAGGGGTGAACAGTTATATTAGTTACAAGCATTCATGAAAAGAAAAATCAGCTATCCCCAAATTATTAAACATTCTTTGCTTAATTTTAATATGTTTTTCTTTTAAGAAAAAAAAATTGCATTTTGTTTTCAACAGTTTGCCACTAACACTGGCGACTTTGAGGCTAATACCGCAAAACCTTGCCTCTCTAAATAATTGAAAAGCTGAGCTACATTTTTAGGGGGCTGGTTTTTTTAATGAAAACACACAAATTGCTTGAATTTTGTGAAGAAATCCCCAAAGACAGCAACACTGACCAGGATTCCTGGAGTCAGGTTTTTATTATAAAAGAAGGGATTGATTTTCTTAGTATCTCATACGTAAAGTAAATCCCTTGACAGGAGGGAAAGGCACATGGAAACAGAAATAAGACAGGCGGACAGGCCCATCACCCACTTTGTGGTGCTGATCCATCCTGAGAGGCAATGGGTTTCAGGGGCACAGTGCCAGGAAGCCCAGGCTGAGTCAGCATCACGTCCAGACGGCTGCATGACATCACACCCCACTGCACTAACAGGACACAGAAAGAAATAAAGCATTGTTTGTTGGACCAGTGTTCTGACATCCAGCCTTCATGACAACATGTCCTGAGGTGTAATGTCGTATATGCCATAATGAGACACATTTCATCTGGGACTTCTAATTGTTCTGCAAGTGAGTGAAGTCTCCAGGACATAGGACAGACCTATGTGAATAACCTCCTGAAAGATGCATCAAACAGGAGGCACTCCAGCAGCTATAAACATCTTCGTCACACAGCACTGAGACTTGCATGGAATTACATAGGGTCTATAACTTCATTGCCTGGCACCAGCTCCTTATTGGCAACCTACATCTGTGCTAGAGTGGCACAGAGGTATTTATGGGATGCAGTCCATGCTAATATTACCTACAGTGTCCTTGCTTTCCTGCCTGTGTCTGAAGTCTGCAAAGCCTTTCTGCAAAATGTATTAACATCCTCCCCACCTTAGTATGGTATAGCTTATTTCTTTGCTTGTTTCATTTCATGAACTTACAGGCTGCCTTTAAAAAGCAGCCAACAAATGCTCAAGCAATAGAAGAGAGAAAAGAAAAAAAGAAAAAAAAAAAAAAAAGAAAAGAAAAAGAAAACCTGAGGGAGGAAACAGATTTCAATTTCCAGTTTCCAAGAGGCTAATATAAAAAGTAAAGGAGTGGGAGGGAAGCATTTGAAAATGTCATTTTTTTTAAATGCCCTGGCAGTCTCTTCCCAGCAGCAACAGTGGGACTGGATGATACATTTGTAGGTGAATTGGTGGGGAAAAAAAAGAAAAACAAAAGTCCTAGGTGACTAGTTTCCCCAGCACTCCAACTGCAGAACCCTCTGCAGCCCTGGCTTCAGTGGAGCAGCAACAGTGCGCTTGCTTCCTGAGGGTCCTGCCAAGACATCTCATGGAGTCACCTGCAGTGTTCAGCAGGTGACATCTTCTGTTAGAGGTGAGAAGTACCAGTGCATGAATACTCAATTGTGCCAGAAACTGAGGCCACAAAAATTGCCAGAATTACACTGCCAACCCAGCCACACAGCTTCCAAGTCAGGCAAAAGGGTCTGCAAGTCCTCCACAGGGTCCCTCCAAAACCAGGGAAATGATGGGATGGCCCTTGCCCTTTTAGACAGAGAGAGCTTTACTGGGAAAAAGAGGGTTTGGGAACATGTTTCACTCCCAGGTTTCCACAGTCCCTGGAACCATTCTTCAGTGCCGCAAATAGGCATAAGTGAGCACAACCCCAGAAATGCCTGCAGGTACCACCAGGTTAAAGGAGGCTACCCACAACTTGATCAAACCAAAATGACATTGGCCAAGAGCTTACGTTATTCTTAGGAAGCCACTGAGAACCCCACCAGCTTCCACTGAAAGGACCACCTGGCATTTGGCACACACACTTTGGTTCTCACCATGGTCTAGTGGCCCCAAACACAGTACTTCCCAGACTGAGCAAATGGCCGTGCTCCAGTCAGCTCCGATAGCTATACAGGGGTTTGCAACAGACCTTGTAGAGCATCTTTAAAGGCAGTGTGATAATTTGCACAAAGACAAGGACCAAAACTTGGAAAGGAAAATAAGCAGCCACTATGAAACACGTGGGATCCTTTCTATTCAGTTGTCCAGTATGGTAGACATGCAGTCCGGGTTTTGGCTGGGATGGAGTTAATTTTCTTCATAGTAGCTGGTATGATGTTATGGTTTAGATTTAGTGTGAGAATAATATTGATAACACAGTGATGTTTTAGTTGTTGCTAAGTAGAGTTTATACTGAGTCAAGGACTTTCAGTTCTTCAGGCCCTGCCAGTAAGAAAGCTGTAGAGGCACAAGAAGTTGGAAGAGGACACAGCCAGGACAGCTGACCCAAATTGCCCAAAGGGATATCCCATACCATAGGACATCACGCATCACGCTGTCATGGTTTAACCCCAGCCAGCAACTAAGCTCCATACAGCTCACTCCCCCTCCCAGTGGGACGGGAGGGAATCAAGAAGAGTAAAAGTGAGAAAATACATGAGTTGAGATAAAGACAATTTAATAGATAAAGCTAAGGCCACATGCACAAGCAAAGCAAAACAAGGAATTCATTCACCACTTCCCATCGGCAGGCAGGTGCTCAGCCATCCACAGGACGGCAGGGCTCCATCACGTGTAATGGGTACTTGGGAAGACAAACACCATCACTCCAAACACCCCCCCCCCCCTTCCTTCTTCTTCCGCCAGCTTTATATGCTGAGCATGACATCATATGGTATGGAATATCCGTTTGGTTGGTTGGGGACAGCTGTCTTGGCTGTGTCCCATGCCCACTCCTTGTGCACCCCCAGCCTCCTCGCTGGTTGGGTGGTGTGAGGAGCAGAAAAGGCCTTGGCTCTGTGTAAGCCCTGCTCAGCAATAGCTAAAACACCCCTGTGTTACCAACACTGTTTCCAGGACAAATCCAGAACATAGTCCCATACTAGACACTATGAAGAAAATTAACTTTATCCCAGCCAAAACCAGCACACATGCTCAGTGTATGAACTGGGGGGAAAGCTGCTCGGGAGCTGGCTGGGCGTTGGTCAGTGAGTGGTGAGAAACTGCATTGTGCATCACTTTTTCTGTATATTCTAACTCAATAATAATAATAATAAAAATAATAACTGTATGTATTTGTATAAATATATTTATATTTTATTTAATAATAATCATCATCATCTTCCTCTTCTGTCCCATTAAACTGTGTTTATCATAACGCATGAGTTTTCTCACTTTTCCTGTTCTCTCCCCCATCCTGCTGTAGGGAGAGTGAGAGAGCGGCTGTGTGGTGCTTAGTTGCTGGTTGGGGTTAAACCACTACATGTGCTGACATAAGATGCTGCCATCATACGTGTAACTTAAAAATACAGGACATGAATATCAATCCTGCTTTACTCTAAAGAATAGGTTCATAGAGGAATTATAAGGTTTCTTAAATTATTTATAGCTGTTATAACATTTTACAGATTTCAAAAGTCCATCAACAGAAGATTTAATAGATAGGAAATCAATTAGCCTGCATGATAACTAATTAACAATATATTAAAACATCTCACAGTGCCCTATTAATGCTCTGGTCATGAGCACACCCTTAGCACAAGCCCAAGTACAAGTAACAAAAGCCATCTGACCTCCTCAGTCCCTCGGAGCTCTTAATCTCTGGCTCTTAACCTGCAGCTCAAGGGCGCAGGAGCGTGAAGAACCTGGCAGTCTGTACTTGAAGGTCAAGATGCTCCTGCTCTTCTGGAGCAGCAGGAGAACACAGCAGCTCCTACCTCATTACCTGGATTTCTGCTAGCAAACTTTCCAACAGGGCTCTCTATCATGCACACCATGACTCTGGGACACTAATATTCCCTCTTTGCTCTTTCATATTAATACTTTACCTCTACCAAAGGCCAGCTAAGAAGCAAAATAGCATCCTGCTGTGCATTTAAAGACACAGACAATGAGGAAATGCACTTTTCAGCACTCCTGCTAGCTAACTCTCTGCTCCATTTCCCACACACAGTAAGCAAAACTCTTTATCCTCATCACGAAAAAACGGATCAAAGGAAAGAATGCACTCAGCACCCACTGACAGGGCTCTGTCCTTTTAGAAAATAATTTGTCTTCGACTCTAAGTCCTACATCGAGCAATGGCTATTTCTGTGTATGGTTAGTCCACTTTATCCATCAAGGGAAGAGACTGGTGCCAATGTTTCTATAAGAAAAGCAAATATAATCAATCAAACCCTCAGGCCTGTTTAGATCCACATGAAATGTCTGCACTAAGTGCAACCACTGCAGCCCCCAGCTGGTTAAGGTTGTGCTGAATCCACCTGCTGAAGGGTTGCAGGCTCTGTGAAGGAATGTGCTTCCTAATCAGTTCTCCAGATCCAGAAAATTTTAAATGCACTTTTAAACACATACACACACTCAAAACAAACAAACAAAAAAATTGATAAGCATTCCATTGCATGGCTTTCAGAAGCCCAGTGGGTTACTGGATAGTCCTGACCCATACAAAAAGTTCACGTTAATTACCTGCAATCTGACTGCACAAAATTTTCATTTTTCTCAAAGAAGTAACCCCTGCTTCGCTACAGCAAAACACCACAACACCAAACTGTACTTCTCCCAGTAGGAGGAGCATATTCCCTACGTATACTACATGGCATTGTTGGGTATAAACATCTTGGCATTTGTATTTTCAAATGGCAACAGCAGAATGTCCATTCTCCGCTGCAGAGTCAACTTCCTCTAGGGTCTCATCCTTGGATGGATCTGTCACTCAGCAAAAAATTCACATTCACCATTATCTACCCTCTGTGATGATCTGGACACACACATACACATGGGGGTGGGGGGGCAGGGAACCAACCACCTCAGTCACTGTAATGTATCCACGCTTAAAAGAAACCATCTAGTCATTGCCACAGACTGGGGTGCTGTCAGTGTTATTTTTTACTGCACTAGATGTGCAGCTCAGCTTCCCTAGCCAACCATGTATTGCTGCCAGTATGATTACTCACACTCACATCACAGGGGCTTTACAGAAGTTTTTGAAAAACTGAGAAGGAAGGGTAAAACAGTGCCACAAAGAAGTGAGCACCCAGGTTCAAGAGTGACTGGATTCTCTTCATGCAGAACATCTTACCTTCCCAGCCAGCAGCCTGTAGGAAAGGCAAGTGGTTGTATATTGTGCAGAGAGACAGGCTACCCCAGTGAGTGAGCAAGCTGACAAACGTGGAAGACAAATATGTAGTGTGAGAAGGAGCAGGCCACAGCTGTTTCCTCTCAGTCTGGAGATGGATGACAAGCCAGAGCAGCACCTTTAGTGGAAAAGGAGGTTAACACCTTTTTGGGTTATATCTTTGTTGCTGTTTACACTGTGGTCCTACGTATTTAGTGCTTTTGGGTGATCCTTGGGGAATCTGTGGCTCCTTCTCTGCAGCTCCAGGCACTGGTTGAATCCAGTGACATGGTGATAGCCCCTGCTCTCACTGAAATCAGCACACTCATTTTAAGGGCACACATTTGGACCTTATATTTTAAAATCTACAGAACCTTTTACGGCATATCCCTGATACCGTGTACAACAATTTCTTCTCCAGAATTCCTTTAAAAATCCTTTAACTGGCATTTCAGAAAGATTTCACCCAGCTAACAAATAGCACACATGTGATGTCCCTCAAGTTAGTTAGTTTTTAGTGAAGGACATAAAACCCAAAAAGCTAGCTCTTCAACTGGTTACAACTGCTGTAGCTGTTTTACTTCAAGGGGACCTGCACCTCTTTGCCCATAGTTAGTTTTACATCTGAGTCCGGACTATCAGCACCACCAAGTTGTAAGCAGAACAAAATTACAGGCAGCCCTTCCAATCCTGTACAGTGAGCCATTCAGTTATTGGGTTTGCACTTCAGCACTTTCCGAGTCAAGCAGTTAAAAATAATGGGAATTAGCATAACTATAAATTGCTGGGGGAAGAAGCATAGCTGAACCTAAAAGGGAAAACAGTTTTCCTAGTAAGACACAGCAAAGCTTACAAGCAAAGCTTTAACACTTTTGGGCTTTTGCAATTGTAGCGGACAGGGATGATCTGGAATGCCTGGTGCTTTTTATTTTTGCTTTCACAACCAAAATGAAACTAGCCACTCAGCAAACCCTCCAAAACCAAGCCACTGTTTTTGCAAAACCAGAGCCAAGGTTTTGTGCCCTGCTCTAACAAGCTCCTCGAAATCCTCTCTGAGAAGAGTGTCACACACAAATTCCCTGTTGCATTCAGGCTTTATACACATCCTTTCTAATCCTTTGGGTTTTTATTTGTCTTCTATTTTGAGCAGGTTCCTTAGCACTAAGGCACACATATAATGCTGTTATTGCCATACCTTTAATTATTCTTTTTTTTTTCTTTTTTACTCATAAGCACTAATTGAGTCATGATCTCTTTGCAAATGTGACTTAACCTGTTGTTCTCCTGCTTGCTCAGGCACTGCAAATAAAAAAATAATGGCACTGGTAATTAACTGAGACCTGGCAATATAACTTGCCTCTCAGTCCGTGACGGGTAAAAGTTCAATTGAAAAGTAAGGTGTATAAATGCATATTAAGTGAACCAGAACTAAGTATTAACCAGACATACAAGAAATGCATGAGCAGAAAAGAACCGAACCTTAGATATCAAGTTGAAGAAACTGGACAAACGTAGATGAGCTCTAATTTTCCAAAGACCAAGCAAATTACTAGTAGCTAGATGCGCAGACAGATAACACATGCACATACATTTCAGTTGCATGTGTCAGATAGCATCAGTCTACAGAGGAATGCTTTCTACCTAGGAGAATATTTTTCAAAACTTGCAATCAGGTGTTCATAGGACACTTTAGCATTGCCTGGGAGGAAAAAGACCAAGAGAAATCAAGAGGTACAAAGTTCAGAGCTGTGGTTCAGCCTGAAGCAAGTCAAACAGAAAAAGGTGCTGCTCTCTGTCTGCTCTCAGCGGTGAGAAGCCTTTGTAGTCAGAGGGGAGCCCCAACTGCGCGGAGGCTGCTCCTCATGAGAGAGAAAAAGCATGCTCAGAGCAGAATAATACTTCTAACTGAGGAACACACGCTAGCAAGGATGCAAGAGGCAAGGAAAATTCTTCCAGCTTTCTCACTTGGAGGAAACAAATCCCCAGGTAATGCAGATGGTGAACATTGTAACTTACCATGAACTAGAGAACAGTCACCGTATAAGCTCAATATTTTTTGCCCTCACTCTTGATTTTCTTTGTTATTCTCCTGCAACTGTCTCCTTCCTTTCCCCTTACACTTAGACTATTCATGGGCCAGGCAGAAAGCCTTCATGCAACCATTTTAATATCCCTGAATCTCCACCAGTTATAATCACAGCTGTGGAGTCTAGTGGATGGAGAGGCTGCCTCATATTTCAAAATCTAATGAGTTCCATTCCTGTTAATATTATACTTCTATTAAAATTCGTGGTAATTTTTTCCATTAGTTTAATTTATAAATCAATTCCTTCTAATTTTCTAAAGCATTACATGACCAGTGACTGATGTAGGTCATCCCAAAAGGGTGTCAGAAAAACCTTTATAACACAACATCTTGTATTCTGTACTTTTTGATCGTGACCCTCCCACAATTTATAATTGAGATTCACAGGGTAGGAAGGAATAAAAGGGACAATTTTCATAGTTTATATTCAGAGAATGGTGAAAAATGAAGGTGATCCATATGACAAAAGGACCTGTTGTAAAGAGGGAATGCCATGCCTACGAACTAAGAGCTCTGCTTCGCCTATTAACAGAGAATAATATATGGGCAGAAAGAGTAGAAAGCCTGGATGTTACACTGCGTTCTCTTTTCTTCTGTTTCTGCTCAAAGACTGATCAGGATGCCAGAAGGCAATCATGTCCTGCAGGTGAGTGGAATAAGAAACTAAGAATATTGAAAAGCATCTAAGGCTGCTCACAGTGCAAGAACACCTGAAGCAAAACTGCTGAAAGTTTACCAGGATGTTTTTCAAGAACTAGGATATCATAGAAGACACATCACGTACATAAAAATGATTCAGCCAGTATAGCACATGCCTACCAAAATCTGTGAGAAAACAGAAAAGCAATAAACAAAACAAAGAAAGTGCAGAGTCCATAAGTGCCAGGAGATAACATGGCAGTTATTGAAAGGCTAGGCTTTTGTACAACCTCAGCAACTAAAAGCTTTGAAGAGTCATCATTGCCCAAAGCTTAACTGGAAAAGAAAGATTACAAATGAACCTCGATGTTTGATACCAAATTTAAATTTGCCGTGAAGCATTTTTGGGAAGTGTCATGTTTGAGTCTCAGCAGTTCTGACTTACAGCTTTCCCCAGGATGTGCAGCACCCCGTGAGCACTGACACAGGAGAGGCAGCTGGCGTCCCACCAGCAGGTACATCATGCTGCAGCTGGCTGGCCCGTGAACCACAGTAAAAACACAAGAGCTGCTTCACTGAAGCTTTTTCACAGGAAGGCCCAGTAAAACTGGATAATTTACTACCCAAGCATGGTAACCTATTAGCAGTCTCTGAAGTGCCCTCCTGCCCTGGCAATGTGCCCTGACAAGAACATCAGTATGATGACTTATTGGTGCAAGCAGTCATTGCAGAACCTCCTTGTTCTCCCCAAATAGTCTATAACCCATGACAAGTCTCAAAGGTCTACCTTACACAAAGCACAACAAAACATAATGCGCAAAGCCATATTTTCTTCACTTTCACACTGATTCATCATCCCACTGCTGCAGTATAACACAGTACAGAGACTTTTCAAGAATTCAAAGTTAGTCTTAGTTATCATTTTTGATGCTGCACATGACTTAGTTGAAACAAATAAAACAGTGTGAAAAACATTGTTCTCCTGCTTCAAAGTGTTTGCACTGTGGTATCAGTGCATTTGCTATTGCTATGAACACCCTACTTTACACATATTAAGAAGATTCCCACGGAGCTGCTCACAGCTTACAGGGAGGAATTCACATTTTAGCTGCACAAATTAAAGCTGCAGACACTAGCTGGCAGCTCTCAGAGCTCATTATGCATTGCTTCCTCAGCAAAATTAGTTCTGTACATAAACCTGCAAATTTTGCATCACTAAACTCTAGACACATAGTTATTATCAGATGAATTCATCTAGCTGGAAGTTGCAGTCCTTAAAACACCCCAAGATATCATTATTTTGTCCCAGGGAAAGCTAAAGTGCATTAAAATCTCCAAATCATTTGCAAACCTGGGATTGTCAGAGCTCCAAGGAAGCATACAGTATTGCAAAGCCGATGTAAAGAAGGTGTTAAAACTCCAGTGTTTCCAAGGTCACATGGTAGTATCCAATACAAAGTGTGCTCACTGCTCCCTAGTGTAGCTGGGAAAACAAAGGAAATGCAATGTCTGGCTCGGATTTTGGTCTAGGGGAATTCAGGTACTGCAAAACACTAAGCACACTGCTTACCGCAGTGCCAGAAGGAACTTGGATGCTAGAATGACATACGTCCCTGTACAGAATAGAATAACAGCACTTTATGGACACACAAATAAGACAAAATCCCTCTCCCAATCTAATTATTTTTAAACTTTGGATTCTCCAAACACAAATGTATTGCCCTCCACGGCACACACAACTGCTTTAAAAAGCACTTATTATTCACAGACAGGAACCTGAACATTTTGGGAAGAAAAAAAATCAGAACAGTTGTTGAAGAACTGAATTTATTATCTTGTTAGGAAAAGAAAAAGAGAGAATGAGATCATATACGTGTGGCACATATACCTTTCAGTATTCAAATTCAAGTCCAAGAACTATGAAGCATTTATGGTAATGTTAACAACTGTCTTAAGTAGCCACTGATTAGTAACTATCTTAAGTGTCTAATGACCAAAAATACTATGTTCAGTTTCATATGATCTGAAGTATTCACTTTTAGGATCTTTCTGAAACCTAATTTAGCAAAATAAATGATCTTATCATTTGACTTGGTCAGCAATTCTAATGTGTGGTTCAAGCAGAGATTAAAAACATCTGCTCCTAACGTGGCAGTGAGTCACTTTTCAAACCTCAGTTAGAAGTTACTGCTTCTCCCTCTGCCCCACTTTGGGGCAGACATAAATGCACAATACCCTGTGATAAAGGCTGCTTTTACTTCATTTTCAGTCTGATCAGTGATGCAGAACAACCAAATGTTAATGGGACTTACTAATACAGAGCAAAAAGCTGGATCAGGCCCCACAGCTCCAGCCAAACACCTTCTGGAATAGTCATTCAGAGGGTTTTCAGCTGCCTCAACACAGGCATGAAATGCCAGTCTAGATGCCCTTAAGTATGCGAGACAACCACATGGGGCTGACGCACACAGCAAATCCACAACCTTCTGGAGAAACAGCTAGCAGGTAGGAGATGGAGGGCATCTGAAAGGGCACAATGACACCTCCTGTTTTAAAAACTGTGTCCCATTCCCAGTCTTTAAAACCTCCTTTCAAATGCTACTTATTCAGAGTACATTCACTTGCTGCTCATATGTGTGATTCACATCATACGCTCTTGCTGTATGACTTTAGCTATAGCGGTTCTATCTGCCCTGATTCTGGCCTACAGCAATTTTTAGTCCAGATTAAACAGTCTTGTGAAAAGATCTTTTGACTGTACCATGAGGCAATTAACAACTTTATCCACTGCTTTTCCAACGAGAAAAATTTAGAAGTCTCATTCTCAGAGGTGCATAGAGAGCTTGAAGCTGAATGACACTGCCAATAACCTATATGTTTTTTTCCCTTTTAAGTCATCAGCTTGAATCCCATTCAGCTTGAGAGGATGGCATGGCCCAGTCCTGAATTAATTTCTCAATCAGTCAGGGCTACGTCCTGAAATAGACTGAAAAATAGAATCCAGAAGAACTTTTTCCTTAAGCAAATTGACACTATCACTACCGGCACCAGGAGGACCAGGCAAAAAAGAGGCCAGGGTGAGCCTGTGCTTCTTCATGCCACCTGACAGCTAGGTGTTAGCAAGGGCAAGACAGCACAGGCTTTGTCATGTAAGAATTCATCCTAAGCGTGTGCTCTGGATGCTCCAGAAAGTCACTGTGTCTACATGTGCCTGACCCACAGGCATTGCAACTATAAAACTGTTTCCCCTTCTTGCCCTTCCTCAGTAAACTGCATTTGGTGGGAGAGCAATAGAGTGACTCAGTTACACTGAGTGTTCTCTAGTTCATGTCATCCTCCGTGTATTCCATGATTTCCAGCACACAGCGGCTCTCAATAATTAATAAGAAATAACATCGGAATGCTTAGCTGAGCTAAACTCTTTGCAAGTTGCCCATCAGCCCTGTTTACTTTCATTTGGTGTCATCATTACACCAGAAATACTTTTGCTCCAAAGAGACAGGACACACACAAGAAAGGAAAGGCAAGGCAGCACTCCAGCTTCTTGTCCTGATTTTGCCTTGGGGCAAAGCATGGCTCCTGCGGTGTGTCACAGGCTGTACCACCACGTGCTGGTTAAGAGCTCTGCTCTGCCTACACTTGAGGGAAGTAGCAAAGTCACAAACACAAGATCAGCATTTTTTAAACATAACTTGATTAGTCATTTCTGGTTTTATTTCCAAGGGAAATGGCTAAACGCACTAAACAGCACACTCAGACAGGGAACACTGTTAGTACAGTAGCCTGAAAAATTCATATTCAGTAACAGTTAAAGTGACCTTACTGGAGGTACTGGTGCAGTCAGTTCTGTGTCCCATCAGCTCAGCTGCCTGCAGGCAAAACGCAAAGAGGGTATTGATACTCTAAGGTAACTTCTTTACTAATCAGAAAGCATAAAATGCCTGCTTGTACACAGCAAGAACGGGTAACATCTGCAAATGAAAGGAGTGGGAAGAGTTCTGTGATTTTTTTTTATTATTATTTTGTTTTTAATTTTAACTGTTATTTGGTGACACAGGTCCTGGGAATTTCAATGCATAGAGCTACCCATCTGTTTTGCCTTGACTGCTGTTCCAGCCTCCTTTCTATCCCACTCATCCTGTTCCAGCATCCTTTCCGTCAACTCAGACCTGTTGCTTTAGTATTATTGTTGCTGTTGCTAAAATGTTATCATTACAGAAAGTGCATTCCTTCCTTGAATACTACTCTCTCTTCATAGGAAAAAATGAACTATTCACTTTTTCAATGAAAAACTGACATCTTCTGCTGAACTTTTTGACAAATTATTA
Organism: Falco rusticolus; assembly: GCF_015220075.1. Taxonomy (NCBI): domain Eukaryota; kingdom Metazoa; phylum Chordata; class Aves; order Falconiformes; family Falconidae; genus Falco; species Falco rusticolus. Next base: position 89,340,491 of record NC_051189.1, read on the forward strand.
AAAATTATTTGAATTCTTTCTGAGAAAAACCTCACTCATTTTCCATCTGCTTCTTCCTACTGTTTCATCTACCCTACAGTTTCCTCAATGATGGGAAGCCGTTTTTAAACACAAGTTTAATTTCTGTTTTCTTAATAAAACCCAAAGGAACAGATTCACAGGGGAGAACTGCCTGCACAGAAGCAATTAATAAAAGGCAAACATTATGGTTGCTTTTATTGACTTCAATAGCAGCTGGTAGGTGCTGTCTTTCTGATTACCAGGAAACTCACAGAAAAATAAGATAGAAACAATGAACTTTGGGAATTCACTTATTAAGCTTTAACCACTGGGGTATAGCAAAAGAACGTAGAAGTCTTCTTCCATTCCCAAACCAACATTTTCTTTGACATTTTAACTCAACTCCACTCCATCTTGTGAAAAATAGTATTTACCTATTCCAGTTTCACTTTTTCCTTGCACAGAGGGCAAAATCAGGAGTCTCTTTTGTTTTTTGCATTACTACTCCTATCACTGCTATGTGTGGTGAACTCTGGCTCTAGGGCAGAGTGGCTCTTGTCGCAGCGTGGAAGTGGCCTTGACAAGAGGTTCCTAAGTTTCAATTGCAATTCAGCTCTAATGAGGGCTAAGATAGTACCAACTACTGCAATTTCATATCTTCAGGAACAAAATGATTGTGCAGCTGTGCTTATTGAATGCTGGCAATCATTTGTGTTCTGGTGATTGATTAAGAAGCTCTCAGAGTAGTAAAGAGTTAGTTTAAAAAAAAATAACAATCAGCCCCCATTGCAGTTTGTTTGTTTCCTAAAAGCACAGTCTTGTCTTAGGCTGCTTTCTCTAAGGAAGAGAGGACGTGTCTGTTCAACTGTAATTCACAGGAGGCTGTTCACAGCTGATACAGGGAGCTGTAAAGTGCCTTCTGCTTCACTTCCTTACCTCCTCAGATTATACCTCGTGGCAAACAGGTGCATTAGAATATGAAATATAGGAAGAGTCATATCTTTCTGCACAAAATGGAACAAAAAAGGAGAGGAAAGCATCCAAAGACATGAGAATTTGTTAATGAGGAGCGTTTCCAGAAGTTATTGAGTTGCAGCTTACCCATTTACTTACTGCCTCCTTTAGTTTGTATTGGTTGTACAAAGTTAATTTCTTCCTACTGTGCAAGAGGAATTTAACTCTCCAAATGAGACTGGAAAGTTATTTCAGATGAGTAAGAGAAGAAAGGCATTCAGTGAAGCCAACAGTCATTTAGTGTGGCTTATTATATCCCCACAGTACTATGAGGAAGTTTAGGCATCAGCTCACAAGCCAGTAACGTGATGCAAAGATGCTGTAAAGCCATTTATCAAGGGCTACGAGTCAAACCAGTGCCTGAGTCCAGAAGCACAGAAGGGTCCGATCACGTCTTTCTTCTCACTATGCGGGGAAGGATCTGCACTCCTAATTGCAGATCACCTCAGCGGGAGGTGATGATGCCAGAGCCAGTGTGAATATCAGTCTGTAAAGGATTGTTGAAGGTCTATCCAACACCACACACAACCGGTGAAGTCAAAGAAATGCTGTGAGGCACCTCCCCCCACTCTGAAAGTGAGGCAAATGTTGTTCTTTAACTCCCTGTACTAAGACAGCATGGGTCTATTCATCAGCCACGGGGAGCCTAGTCTGTATTTAGGAAATGGTATTTATAATGCAGTACTATACTTGATGTCAGTTCCCAGAGGACAGCCTGTGCTATCTCTGTTGCTCTAGTGGAAGTGAACAGCTGCTTTCTAGATTTCCCAAAGCCCTGGTGCAAAATAAATCCTTCTCTCTCCACTTAATTTTAAAGAGCAACGATGGCTAGACAGGGATTATATGTGCGAGAGGGGCAAAATCAAGGAATGAATTGTTTTATATCATTTTGCTTTTGAATTATCTGTAAAGTTATCATTTAAATGACAAAATTAACAAAACTAAAAGTACCATCACGGGTGCAAGAAAGTAACTGCCATAAGGTACAAATATTACCTTCCCCTCCCCAAGCTACATTCACCCTTCCCTACTCCACAAAGTCTCTACTAACATGAAGGGAAAGAAAAATTAACCTGTAAAATGAAACATATTTCATCCAAGGAAAAGAAAGAAACTGAGAGCAAACAGTAGGTAGATTTGCTTCAGTTCCTGTAAGGTAGCCTTCACAGGACTAAGTTCAAAACTGAATTGTTGTTTCCATTTCACTTCTTATTTTTAACAGGTTTATACAGCTCTGCTGACTAATATACTGTATGCTGAAATCCAGTTTACAAAGCAGGAGAGCTAATTTTTTAATCTGAAGAGGTCACAATACTGGTCTCAGGGTTACCTTACATTGTTTTCATTTCTGACCATGTGGGACTTAAAAATGTGTTTTTTTAAAAGTTGAGACATCTTTACGTTCTTCCATTAAGCAAGCTGGAGGGGGGCAGCTCCTTGACTTTTTCATCCCCTTACTACTTGTTCTACATGCTTTTAAGCTTTCCTTAGAGTCCTCTTTTTGAGCACATACCCAGAGTAGAAAGAGGTGTTGGTACCCAAGCTGAGACACTCTGGGGAAGACGGCAAGAGCAAGCATGCTTTCTTGTGTCCTTATTTATGGGGAGATGATTTCTAATGTATTTCAGTGTTTACACCACTCATCTACCTTCTCAGTCACCAATGAATGCTTCAACGCACACAAGCTTATACTTATGGTGCTGCCCTTTACATTCAGTTTATTCATGGATGACACGTCTGATAGAAATTTGCCTGATGCATGAACTTCACCTGAAGTTTAGCAGCACGCTGCTGTATCTCCAAATGCAATTACAGTTCACTGGAGTAATGTCTCATCTCTGATTTCCTAACTAGAAAGAAGACAAAGTAAATAAATAGTAACATGTATACTTTCTATATACCCACTCTGCTATCTCAGGTATGTGTCTGTATTTATACACATGCACGCAGAGACATAGAACTCATATGCACGAACTGCAGATTATATGTATTCACATACAAATCAATTTAATGTCCTCTCTTCTTTAATCAATTATCCATGATAATCCATTGTATTCCCCCAGGTACTTAGTCATCAAAGCCACTTTAAACCTCTTCTTGAAGATCAAATGGCTCTTTAATCCATTTATTTACAGTTTACTGAGTTATAGAAAATTAATCAGGATCATAAGCTTGCTACTGCAGCAAGCCTCTTCTGAAGCTTGCTATCATTACAAACAGTAATTCTCAGAGAGGGAATGGGATGGGGAAAGAAAAGAACAAATCTCCTGACGTCTGTCCCTCCCATCAGCCACCGTCAGTGACTGCCTCTCTCTGATCCTTGTTTGATCAAACTGTACTCCATCAAATCCATTTAAATGAATTAGCACTACTAAGGTAACAGAAGAACTAATTAGTCTCAAACTTTGTAGTTAAGTTCTTCATATAGTGTCTTCTGGTGTCTAGCAGGCTGAGCTAGAGGTTTCCTTCTGAAGTTTGTTGGGCACAGTAATGCGTATGTGAGAAAGGGTGTGAATTACACAAGAGAGACCACATTTCTTTGAATCCTGCTAAAGTTTCTCTTTATTGTTCCATGTCTTCATCCAAATATTCCCTTCCTTACACACAGTTCTGTATACTAGGCAGCCTTCCAACAAATATTTAATGGCCAGCTTTCTGGATATTATTAATACTGAACCGGTAATATTGTTCATTGACTAGACAAGGTTCCACAAATTTGGGGCCTGACAGTAATTATTACACACTCACATGTAAGCCATGGATATTCACGCCAGATCTTTTCTACAGCAGTAGACTCAGCCAGCAAAAGTGGTACACAGTGAGTACCTGAATGAATTTATTAATTCTACAAAACCCTATAATATTATTAATAGTTATGTTCACATATGCATGAAAACACAGATAAAACCACCCCTGAAATGCTACCACTGCTTTTAGAAATTTCAGGAGCAGAAAGAAATAACAAAATATAGCTGTTACAACAAGGAAGTGAACAAAAGTGCCATTACTAACTGGCTTTGGTGGAGGTGTTGAAGTAGATCCAATGCTGTTTCACAAAATAGAATTGACTGTGTTGGGAGGGGAACCAACTTCCCATTCTTACTTTCCCCACAAATTCAGTAGCAGAAATTACCAAGACTTCAGTTTTCCCTCTCCTCCAAAGAAGATACTACAATCATGACCTACATTTTCCAAATGTATATGGCACAATAAAATAAACATACTAAAGCTTTTCTGATATTGTAATCAATCCTTGTGAGCAGATAATACATAAACCTTTTCTTCATCAGAAAAAAATCAGTTATTATGTCACCCCAAACAGAAAATATTCACGTCACTCTTCTTTTTTTTTTTTTTTTACATGCTACCTCCAAACAACTTCACAAATGACCTCTTCATTTCCAGTTATTTCTTTGGTTAAGTGATAATCTCATTAGACTAGAATGTTTCATAGGGTATCAATCCCCTCCTGCCATATAACATCTATTTACTTTATTTCTATTACACCAAATAATCGGTACTAATTGCTGAAAATCTGCAATCTGTCTGCTCCTAAGAACAGTGTTTCCAAACTACAGCTAATTCCCAGCCAAGTTACGTGCTAAAATATACTTCTGTGGGTTGTTTGTTTGTTTGTTTTTAATTACACACTTTCATAAATAAGCTGGGTCATGACAGACCAAAATTCTTTATATTAAAATCTGTACTGATAAATAAATGCTATTTAAGTCTAGACTGCTTGGTATTCATTTAGTAGAATTATTGAATGAAGGCACTTGGACCAAATCAATAGGAGGATGTCAGAAGAAGAAAATTAAAATAGATCCTCCTAATTTGATGTGACAATTTCTCCTGGCTCTCTGCCAAGAAAAAATGTACCAACTTGTGTTCTTGTAAGTCTGGGCATCTATTCTTTCACATATTTCAGTCTGCTGCTAGAAAGGTGCTATCAAAGCACGTGGCACCTGCATCAGAAAGCCTAATTCTGCTTTTCCTTGCACTGATGTAAATCTTCAGTAATAAAGTTAACTCCACATAAAAAGCTGCATAGGGGAAAAGAAAAGTCAAGCCTAGTCAATATAACTTCAATATCTTATCCTTTTTTTTTTCCTGATTACTGTCCTACTTTCTAATCACCTTAATCATCTCCCAAAGCACTGATTAGGTAAGGCAGTCAGGTAAAGACACAAAAGAGCCCTTGTGAAGGATTCAGGCCACTGTCACGGTTTCCTTGATTGTACTCACCTTCAGCACGGAGAGAACAGCCTGTGAATCCTGTGTCTGGTATCAGCCTGCCAGGGACTTGCTCCTAGAGAACATCTGCAGTTTCTTCTTCCACTCTCCCTATTTCCAGGATTCATTGCTAAACTGCTGTCTAAAGCTGTATTTCATTTGCATGGCAAGGGTTTGGTAGCAGAGGGGCTACAGGGAGGGCTTCTGTGAGAAGATGCCAGAAGCTTCCCCTATGTCCAATGGAGCCAATGCCAACTGGCTCCAAGACGGACCCTCTGCTGGCCAAGGCCGAGCCCATCAGCGATGGTGGCAGCACCTCTATGACAGCATATTTAAGAAGACGGGGGGGGAAACTGCACGATAGAAACTGCAGCTGGAGAGACAAGTGAGAATATGTGAGAGAAACAACTCTTCAGACACCAAGATCAGTGAGGAAGGAAGGGCAGGAGGTGCTCCAGGTGCCAGAGCAGAGGTTCCCCTGCAGCCCACAGAGGCTAACAGTGGAGCAGATATCCACCTGCAGCCCATGGAGGAGATCTCCACCTGCAGCCCTTGGAGGACCCTACACCAGAGCAGGTGGATGCCCAAAGGAGGCTGTGACCCACGGGCAGCCTGCGCTGGATCAGGCTCCTGGCAGGACCTGTAGCCCACAGAGAGAGGAGCCCAGGCTGGAGCCAGTTTGCTGGCAGGACTCATGACCACCTGAGAGACCTGCTCTGGAGCAGATTGTGAAGGACTGAGGCCTGTGGGAAAGACTCACATTGGAGAAATTCAGGAAGAACTGTCTCCCATGGGAGGGACCCCATGCTGGAACAGGGAAAGAGTGTGAGGAGCCTCCCCCTGAGGAGGAAGGAGCGCCAGAGACAGCGTGTGACCGACTGACCACAGCCCCATTCCCCGTCTCCCTGCGCTGCTGGAGGGGAGGATGTAGAGAATTCAGGAGTGAAGTTGAGCCTGGGGAGAAGGGAGGGGTAAGGGGAAGGTGTTTTAAGATCTGGTTTTATTTCTCATTATTGTACTCTGATTTGATTGGTAATAACTTAAACTAATTTTTGCCCAGGTTCATTCTGTTTTGCCTGTGACAGTGATTGGTGAGTGATCTCTCCTTGTCCTCATCTTGACTTACAAGCTTTTCATTATATTTGCTCTCCCCTGTCCAGCTGAGCAGGGGAGTGATAGAGTGGCTTTAGAGGGCACCTGGCATCCAACCTGGGTCAATCCACCACAAAAGCTCAAGGTCCCTATCAGTACTAACAAATGTTTTGGGCAGAAAGCTAGGCAGGCTTCAAAATTCTTCATAAATGTACAATAAATAGGAACAGGATGGAAATCTTATGAATTGGAGGATACGGATAATTTCAAAGGGGGAATTAGATGTATTTTCCAAATATGTACAATGTCAAGTGTGACGTTCAGATCATGCTGACTAACCTCCTATCCTTCATATCCTAAAGGATCTCAACACAGGGTCTCATAAAGCCCTCATTAATGCACTGCATAAGCATTTTTCAGCAGAGCATCATACAGCTCTGCTGTATGTAGTTCGTTCTTCTTTTTGCCTGAAGTGAGATCTGTGTGTGCATTTCTTGGACAGGGGCAGGAAGGAAAATAATGCAGCACTTCTCAAGCAATGAAGTTCTACCAAAATATGGAGATGTGATTCTCCAGGCTCCTCAATGTAATGCATTGCTGCATAAGATAAAATCTTGGGGCATATACATTCCTCTCTCTCCTCCCAGAAACCTAGAGGAATCCGAAACGAATCATACATTTCCCAGTGACCAAAAGATGGCAGTGTTTCAGAGCGTTGCACATAGCTACGTATGGCTTTGGCTAGTCTTACATGTCCTCATAATCATAAAGAATCAGCTGAATTGTGATACTGCGATTCAATCGTAGGGAAATAAAATGGTTCTAAGCCATTGCATTACAAGGTGACCCACAAAAACACAGTAACCAACTGCAAAAACTATTAAAGTGTTCTGAATATTCTTCAAGACTAGCAAGCCAAAGCCACGTCCGAAGTTAGCTATATGCTTGTAGGGGTGTGGTGGGTGACTGTGCACGCACGCTAAACTTCAGATCAGAAAGACTGTAAGGGCTCAGCCTGCTGCACGGTAACCAAACACAGGGAGGGAAAATCATGCATATGTCTGTGAAAGTGCTGCAATTTGCTTTCAGCTGTGAAACCACCTGCAATCTAGCAGCTGCATCTTTTTAGTCTGTATCAGCATCATTGTAACATGGAGATGAGACATCATTACGAAAGTACACTACCATTCCCCATCTGTTAATAAGAAAAACTTGTTTCCACCTTCAGCATTTGTAGTGCTACCATATTTATGGAGAAGTCTGTATCCCTCAAATGACTGCAGAGACTTGCGATTTCATTAGCCCTATTTTAATTGGCCTGTCACAGGTAGATTTCAAAGTTTTGGGAACTTACAGTGTGTTTCAGCACACTGTGCTACCCCCAGTCTCCTATAGATGTACCAGCACACCAAACAGGTCTTGAATAATGCAGACCTACACAAAGGAGCGACAGAACTCTTGCAGAGGCTTTCCTCATCGTCCTGTGCAATTGCCTAATTCTATTTCCGACTTCAGAAGGAAGCAGAGCCTCTGTGTTCTGTCTGTATTCATTTCACAGCTTCTCTGTTCTACATCAGTTTTCACTGATTCCATCATTCAGATTTCCTTTGCTTTTCATTGTTTTATATGGCTGTATACTGTCGGCACCTTTTCTGGGTCCACTCCTCATGCACAGCTAGGCCCTCTTAGCAGCCCTCGAATCTCCCACCCCAGTCTTGTACTGGCCATTTAGTTTTCAGTTCTTTCTCCTGTATTTTCTGCAGGTTAAAAGCTCTCACTATTCCATTTAATCATCTAGTTTCTGAGGATTTTATCTTACATTCATCGACTTTCCTCATTCTACAGCCACCAGATCATGCAAAACGCTCCTCTCAAACATGCTAATTGCTGTGTTTCCTGAAATGTCTGCAGTCTCTCATACCCCACAAGGTTTCCACACACAGTATTTACTCACTGGAATCTTCCTCAGATGTAATCTTCCCAATTAACTTTTTTTCTGGTAATTTTACAGAATAAAGTGGTTCTGGGGGTGAACTGGGGTTTTGCGGGAGAAAGAGAATTTGTCTGTAAGACCCAAGGTCATCTGTTACTGACATAGGAAGACTTAACAGGAAGGAGGCACGCAACTGGAAGAAGAGCAAAAAGATTACATAGTTAAAGAAATGGAAAGTCAACCTGAAGAACAGTATCCAAACTGTCTCTGCTGCTGGATTTCCTTTTGATACTACTGGCTTTAATCTTCAGGTCTCAGTCTGCAGTCAGTAAAAAATGGAAAATATTATCTATCCCTTCTACTTAAAAGATGCTGTGACCTCTTTAGTATTTGAAAGCAAGAAGGTTATTCCAGCACAGGCACCTTAGAAAAACCCAAGACAAAATTATGAGAGTATAGAACCCATATTCATGAAAGAGTGGAAAAAATATTTTAAAAGATACTTGGTGAATGAGCACCAAGCGTCCCATGTGCTGAGTGAGACAGGAGGCCTGTGGAAAAACCATGACCAAATAGTACACAAAAGGCATATTACATGGAAAGGAACCAAATTAAAGCTTCAGCTAGGCATGAATTCCAGCATTTGTTTCTGGGTACTTGGCTTTGCAACTTTCATATTATCTTTTTAAAACAATTTCATGCCATTTACCTTCCCTCATCTCTCAGAGATTATGGATGCTTTTATCCCAGAGATGTGCTTGCGTTCACAGAAAATGAGTGTCCAGTGAATTCAATGCAGAATTTAAGGTGTTGGAAAAATAAAAATAGATAACAATAAAACAATTATTTATTTTCCTCCTGCAAGAAAGCCACAGCCAGAGCTCTTTGAGATTAAAGAGTGGCTGGAGTGAATAGCCAAAATATTGAACAAGATTTGCAGGGGTTAAAATTCTGTTGGAGGACAAGAAAGTTATAAAAAAAGTTATCGCCTGCTTCAAAGTGGCTTTATATTCCTGGGATAGCTGTGCTGTCCTCATTAGTTCTGCAATAGTACAATGCTACAGGAGAGGATGGAAAATGGCAAATCACCTTTGAGAGCCTGGGAACAGGTACATAAATATACAAAGCTGCCTCTTCACAGCTGCCTAAGAGGTAAAACCTCTGTGAAAAAGATTAGATGAAGTGGAACAGCTCCCTTCCAACTATCCATGAACGCCATCCAGAGAAGGATGGGAGAAGCTATTGCTGATGTCTCAGGCTCGTCTTTGCTGGACCGTAGTGCCCCAAAACAAGCATTTTCATTTCATTTATCAGCTTGAAAGGGCATTGGGAAGGGGAAATTCCCTAATAACTTGGCATCAAAGAATGATAAAAAGCCTGAAATGAAATTACATAGAATTACAGCATAGGCACTGGGAATGGACACAGTCCCAGCAGACCCAGCACCTTTTCAGAGCGGTCCACTCTGTACCACTTCCTTCAGACAGTTCACTGGGGCTAGTGCTTCCCCACTGGGTTCTCTAGAGCTCAGCCAACTTCCTCCCAGAGAAGTATGAATACCAGAGACCAGACTGTTACTTCTCATACCAGTAGAAAATCAGCAATGATTCTGACCCACAGATTCCAGAGATTAAATGCAAAACTAATGTTAGGAAAAACTATTTACTCACATAAAATTATGGTCCATCCAAGCATTTCTCAGCATCAGCAAGGTCTCCAGTAATCAAGTTTGTCATTAGTGTTTATGCTACTGTAACCACCACCCTTATCTGAACACCAGATACATCTAATACATGTTTTTGAGGTAATCACATTCGGGGGGGGGAGGGGGGGACAGCAGTAAGGATAAAGCACAAATCTCAGAAAATCAAAACTGAGCCACTGCCTCAATATCAAGAATTTTGGATTAAACATGAAGTGCTCACATCCCAATTCTTCTTTCACTCCTTGGATGATACTTTAAAATCTATAATGCCACGTAAGAACATCCAAAGCAGAAAGACAGGAAAATCAATTTTTATGTGAGGAACAACAGTTAGCAATTGTGCTTTCCTTCCTGGGAACCAATACCTAACTTTGCTATAATAATTTCTCCCATTCTATATCTCCTTCTATCAGTGTTTACATGACATAACATTTCTTATATATCTGCTGTGCCACAATACCTATAATTGTATTCAACACATTATTTTTGCATGTAGTGCTTTATGTAGTATATACATCACCTCATAAAATATTGGATGATAGAATAAAACAATGCTGAACTGTTAAGCATTTCTTTTCTGCAACACCTCCCACATAAGGCACATGTAAGGGGCCATGCTGGAAGTGAAGCTGCTCATCTTTTCTTTCGCATTATCCCAGTAGGAAAAAAAAACCCTGATTTTTCTGTTACCCTACCCTCTCCCTCAGTGATCTGTTATACTCATACTTCCACAATACCACAGGCGATCGCTTGCTGTAAATGTTCACCTCTGGAGACCCCTGAATTAGCTGGGTTAGCTTCTGAATAGATCCCCTCAATGGATGGCGGACACTAATGGGCTCTCTTCTCTCTTACTCATCCTTATGGCCCCAGCCCCTTCCACTTTTGAGCCATGAACCTACACCATGAATACCCAAAGTTACAGAGGGAATCCTGAGAATAGGCAATGCAGAGCTACACCTGGATGCAGTAATAGCACCCATCAGGGCTGGCACTGCAGAGGGTCATTAGGTCTTCAACCAGGTCCTGCCTCCACGCACTTTTAAATCTGTTCACTTAATCCAAAAAACTCTTTCAGCTTTTATTTACCCTCGGAAGAGAAGCATGGAATTTTCACCCGTAGGCACCCTCATTTCTGATTCCAAAACACTCCCAGTATTTTTCAAGGCTACACACATGGTGAGTCAAACACCACAGAACGTTTCCTTTCTCTCTTGACAAAAGTTATTAACGCATTCTCTCATTTTTACCTTCATTGTGACCTTTTTCCTTGTTTCTCATCTTCCACCTCTATACAACCTTTTTGATGCTCTTTGCCATCTTCCCAAACCATGGTGCAACATTGCACAGGAACCCAAAGGCACTGCCAGAATGGTGTCTCTCCAAGAAGCTGGTTTTCAGGATCACCACCGCCCTCCTGCCAGACATGCGATTCCTGTTAGCATCAGTGCAAGCTCTGTTGTAAAGTGACTGCAGCCCACAGCTCACAAGCTCTTCACCAGCCTGGGGAAGTTCTGGTGATTTTACACTGCAATTTTATTTAGTTTGTTGGGAGTGCAGATTTATTTCACTCATTTGTCTTTTAATAAGAATGGACTGTTTTTCCAGATTTTTTTTTTGTTTTTATACAGTCAAAAATATAACTCTCTGATAAGTCTGAGCTAAGACACCACAGACACACATTTTCTAAATGACACAGCAGGATCACAAGAGTCAGAATAGTCCACTGAGCCACTGCAATTGCAAGGCTGTGGAAAAGGAGGATGATGTCATTTCTCAGTTGAATACATAATACCTGATTGAGCTATAGCATCTGTCTAGGAAAAACACCTCTGATAGACTGCAAAATACACATCAGACACTGTTTATACTTAAATGCATTGAATAAAGTACATAAAAAATAACCAGGATTTCTTTAAAAATCAGCTATTTATAACTGTGCAAGGTGCACCACTTGCTAATAGTCCATGGGTATGTACATTCTTGGAATATAGTTTTCATTCAAGTAAATACGGTAATTTTCTCATTTCAGCCTTCAGTATCACTTAGACTCTCAGCTTAAAAACAAGAACAGACCCTTCCAGAAAGCTGAATGGGGTCCTCCTGGGGTCATCTAACTGGAACAGTATTATTCTAGCAGCCAGCCAGCTGTTGTAAGAAAATCATTGACTTCTAATGACTTTTTACCATAGTAATCCCACAGTGATTCGAGGCATAAAAAATATTCAGCAAATGCTAAGAAAGAGGAAAAGTAGCACTAACTGTTAAGTAAACATTAAAGAAAGTGAGCTCACAAACAAAGAACTGAAGGGCAATGACTTAATCCATAGAATGTCAGGAGATATTGTTTCAGGAGGATGAAAAGAGTGCTGCATCCAGATAGGTATTGATTTCCAGGGACCTGCAGTTCCCCTGCACTATTTAAAGTCATGTATCTGTGCTCAGGAAGTTCCTTTGCAAATCCTGTGTTCCTTACTTCAACTGCCATGAAGGTCCCAAAGGGGCTAAACTTTAAGCCAGGATGTATATACTCCAGGATGTATCAACACTGTCTTTGAGATTCAGGAAAGGGACTAGAAAAAAAAGATGTGCCCCTGAAAGAGCATTTCAGAGGCTCCACATCATGAAAAGAGGACTGAATTCAGCTTGAAGACAGCAGCTCTACTACAGAATTTAAACACTAGGTCCAAATAACACAATCTGGTCACCATCCACTAGGGAGGCTCAGCCAGACCATAATAATATTCACAGGCAGCAGATCATAGAAAATCCTCTCTTTGATGAGAGATGATGAAAGGACATGCAGAAATTTCTAGCTGAATTATGCCTGAAGTAAAAAATAGAGACAAGGAAGATAAGGCAATGGAGCCTGAGATTATGAATCAAAGGCCTGGAGTTCGCATGGCTTTGGCACTGTGTCACTGTAAAGAATATTTTCAAGTCACTCTATATTAATTTGACTCCATTTCCCCTAAATCTTGAAGAGTAAATATAAAATACAAACCATCAAAGCCAGATGTATTGTCTCTTTTTTCAAAGACAGAGTAATGGAATATAGTAATACGGTTATTGTTTACAATGCAAATTTGAAATAGATTTGCAATGTTTTATAGGTAGTTGATATTCCCCCAGACTGGAGAGCTCCCAAGCATGCACACCGTTGGAGTTGCAGACTCAAGGGAGAGAAGACCTTTCTCACCCTGCAGAGATCACCTTTACAGTATTCGTGGTCTGAGTGTCCTCTTAACAATCTCTTTTTACAACTACTTTTTTCTGTTATTCAGAAATAAATATTAAATAGTCACTGCATATAAATTTTGGCAAGTGGCACAATAAATGAAAGTACAGTGTCATGCCCCCTTGTCAGAACAATGCATGCCTTACACAGTTGAAGCACTGGGCTGTGGGTGGGGAACAGGAAATCTCATGGCCACAGCTAACAAACAATTCCATGCAGATTCTCATGCTGTAATAAAAGCACTTGATGAGATGCCTTGATCCATAAAGAGCAGAGTCATTAGGAGGAAAAGCAGGTGACATTGCCTCTGTATTTCCGGCACTTCATATTAATCCCAGAGGAATATATGCAGTTCTTTTGGCCAGTTTTCCTGAAAGATGTTGAAAAATGGGTGAGAAAAATAAAACATACTAAAAAAAAAAAAATCTGAGAGCAGGGACAAAGGCAATGAGTGCAATGCCTTTAACACAAATACAGAAGTAATTGCAATGGTGCAGAAGAGGCATCCTAAACAGAAAACACTGGCAATCCCTTAAAAGAGAAAAGGCAGAATACTGACCAGTAGCTGAAGACAAATTTAAATGAGAAATTAGGTTCAAGATTTGTTGTTGGTTTTCTTATTATAGTGATGGTAAATAACCACTTTATTTTTCCCACAAAGACTATGCATGTCAGCTATCTTCAAAGGTCATCAAAAGAATTAGCCAGAGCCAGGACAACTCTGTTGCAGAGGAGAGGTGGGTGTTGCAATGACTTTCTGCAGTCTCACCCCATCTGGCAGATGTGGTTGGTACTTGGTGGCCTACATTCTATTACATCAGTAGAAATGATACATAATGACATGACATGTTGTAAGCTGTCATAATAAATGGACATGTCATGTGATGGGACATTACAATCTCAAAATATCTATTCATATCTGTAATCTTCCAAGATGGTTGATGGAGAAAAGTTCAGAGCAGGCATCTAGGAGTCAAGAAACAACGAAGAAATAAGAACATTGTTTTACCACAGAGTGTTTAATGCATCTCTCTGCATTAAAACACCCAAAACTAAGAAAGCGTGTAGAAACACAACAGAAGTGTATGATGCTGGCTGAAAGCATGTCTCTTTACTGTTTGGGCAAATTCCTCAGATGACAATAATTTGAAATTCTTCTTATCTTTTTGAATGAAGTATCAGAAAAAGCCAAGGAAGTAGAGTGACACAAGAGAGCCCTTGTAACACTGGACACAAAAGAAAACAAATCAGGCTGCAGTGGCCTCCATGTCTTTATGATCTGAGGATCCAGAAAGTCCTTCTCCAGACCCGAAGTTTTCTCACAGAATGCCTGGAGACTGCTCCTCAACTTCAGTTCACAAGTCACTTGCAGGGTTCAGCTGCTTCATTTGCCATGTTGTATCAAGTGTTCATTGCCCCCCTTTGAGGCAGATTTGAAGACAAGGAGCAAGAAGACAGAAAGAGAAGAGATTAAAAAGTTTGTGTTCACTCAAGCATTCATGCTTCTACCCAAGAGCAAGTTTGTTGAGCCCTGCAATTAGCAAACATCTCTGAAACCCTCTGACAAAGGGTATTTTCCCCATCTTACTGTACTGCTATTCAGAGCAGAGTTTCACGGTTCTCAAGGCAAGAGATGACCACTACATTCCCTCCTGTATTGAAGCAGCAGCACCTGAACCAACGCTAAATATTGTAGCTAGAAGGATGTTCTTCAGTCCACAATGTTACTGTGAAAGCACAAGTAAAGCCAAAGTGCTCCTTGTGCTTGAGATTTCTACAAGATGACCCTGTCAGTTTAAGTATGTGGGGGAAAGATTTAAAACTCCCAAGTTCTCAGCCCATCTGACACAGAGAAATTATGTCTTGCTCAAAACCCAGGGATCAATGTGACCCCAAGTAGGTAAGCAAGTCACACCAGCCAGATGGCTTAGGAAAAGCATGCTTTGTGTCAACCCATTCAACCTTCCAAATGCTTCAGGAGGAGCGGAAAAAACTAGGACAGAGTTGGTTGGCTGTACACTGAGAAAACAGAAATCCTTCCTGACCAGTGCAAGGGAACAGCTGCTATCCTGAAACGTAAACTATGGTTCAAATCAGTCTCAAAGAAAGAGAGCTGCAGGAGAGCTGCAGATATGAGGATTATGTTGAAGATAATGCAGACAACACTTTGTTCTCACCCAAGAAGAAAAGGATAAATATGGGAGATCTGCAAACTGCTACATCAACCAGAACCTCTGCATTGAGCCATTCCAGTGTTTTTCCCAAATATGTTGAGTAGCTTGATAATTATAACTTTTTCCTCAGAAATTAATTCTTGTTTAAAAAAGCAACAAAAAATACCCGTCAAAACAAAACAACCAAAAAAGCTAGCAAAAATAACCAACCATAATTTCACTTTGAAAAATTATTAAAAATAGTGAATCTACTGCTTCTCATGGCAGCCTTTTTCTAAAGCTCACAGCTAAGCAATTGCCTTTTACTTCAAGATAAAACTTATCTAATTTCATCTTTGGATCTTTTTACACCTTTGTTAGCAATGTTGTAATGCTCTCCTACCCTGAGATGAGCTATTTCCCATCAATATCTACTTACGCCTGTGATAAGATCACTTTCAACTTCGATTAATGGAGAAGCTACTGCTGCTCTCAGTTATTCTTGCATTTTACTGCAAAAACAATTGATTTTTTACCACACCACTAAAACAAGAAATACAACAAAAAAACCTGTTTCAGATCCAGTCAAAACAGATATTTTCGAGACAATCACAAGCATCAACACATTTTACTTACCATTTTGTTTAATCTAAGAAAACTTTCTGGTGCAATTTTTTGTGTTATTTAACCATTTCAATGTTTTTCTGGAGGTTCTTGTTTGTTTTTAAGACAGTGTCTAAAGCTATGCTGCTCTCAAACAAAAAAGATTCATAGGCTTGTGTTGAAATGTTGAACAAATGTTTCACTATTTCCAGAATACTGAATTCCAGAATGATGAAAAGGTTTTTGTTTTTGTTTTTTAATTTTAAAATTTCCCCTTGCTCTGCATTTTTCAAAACAATGGGGATGTGGAAGAATCACTACAGGGAATTTGTCAACTTTCCCAAATTTCCTCTTTCTCCCTTTAAATGTAATTTTTCCAAAAATGGTCTGATCAGTGTCCTCACTCTCTTTGTAGATAATAATGAATTTTTAACACATCTACACTGTCTGACTGGAATATCATAAATAATCCTGGCACCACCCACTAAGAAAGTATGAGTGCAAAATATCAATTAGCTGGCTCATAAAGACAGCATTGGCCATCCTGGCACTGAATGTGGGAAAAACAGTATGTGCTCATGTAATCAAAAGCTGGATCACAAAGACCATGCACAAAGGGATTGAGTTAAGCCTCCACAGGCAAATACCTTAATTCTATCATTTATAAACTCAACTGGCATTTCCTGAACACTTGACTTTGTAATCTGAATAGCATTAATTAATTTAGGGGTTGTATGTAACTAATGATGACTAATATGACGGACCAGTAATCATCTACCTATCATGGTGTGAAAGACAGATGCTTAGATAGCCAAGTTTTTGACATAATTTCATCTTAATAACAAATAAAGCAGAGCATGAGTCTGTTCTGAAGCTCACAGGGCTCGTAGTTAATAACATGTTGGATAACAGTCCACATCTTCTAATTTACACAGTAGCACATACCTTATCACCACACTGCCAAACACATAAAGGAGTATAGGTTCCAACCCTTGATGATACCTTACACTCTCCATGGATTCTTATCTTGAACACAGCAACTGCCCCCTAAGAAAGGCCACTGCAGTTTTTCACTGCTGTACCACCCCGTTCAGGGTGCAGCGATTCATTGTCATCATCCACCAGACATGAGGTTAACAGTAGTGGGAGAATGATTTTCTTTTGGTGTGAACACTTTTATTTTTCACTGTTCCCATTATTTTAGCATTTTCTTCTTCTCTCTCTCTCTTTTTTTTTTTTTGTTTTGTTTTGTTTTGTTTCTCAAATCCCTGTTTAGATGGATCTAAATGTTGCTTTTTTGCTGACTTGGTCATTACTTTGCCCAAGACATTTTTGAAGCTGCCAGCAGTTCCAATCTGTTAACAGTAGCAGCAGAGAAAGGTAAGTAAAAATAATGTCATGCCAATCACTACGGCACAAGAAAGATTATGAGCCCCAGCCAGAGCCTAAAGCAGTAATGGGAAATTGGCCTTAACAGATTTCTTGGACTGCAAAGTAAAAGCCAATATGGCTAGAGAGATTTTCTTAAAGAAGATTATCTTCCAACTCTTCATGTTAACATCCTTAGATAGTAAAAAACAGGGGAAATGAGATGACGGTAACCTTTGGAACATCCTAAGAGGTATGTTAACAAGTACTAAAGACATGCGTAAAATGTAACCTGGTATGTTTCAAACACTGAGAGTCTGGAATTACCATAAAGAACCATGGCAACAACAGGCAATTAATTCACACTTATTCAGATTACCATAGAAACTGGACCAACATGCCAGAAATTATCTATAATTTCTCACTCCAAACATTCAAGCGCAATCTATAATTTCCATAGTAATTGATTGCTTGTAATAACCACAGAAATATTATAAAGTCTCTATGAAACACTATGAATTCGTGACATAATGAAGGCCAAACATAATTTTAAAAGCCTGCACAGCTTTTGCCTGTATTATAGTATACTGCACAGGAGCAAAAAAACTTTTCATCTTCTCACATGGTACTGCAGGAGAAATTAACGCTATTCTGCCAGATGAAAAGGAAAATGCACTTACATCATGACAAATCACAACAAAATCTGCCCAGGCAGAGCAGAGCTGTAGTGCGCAGTGCACAGCCCTCGAAGCATCACCTTGCTCTTTTTTTCAGAAAGTCCCCCTTAGCTCAGAGTTGAGCAGCCATTTTGGTGCTGAGGCTGTTTGTAGATTTTTTCGAGACTACCTATTGTTAAGGAAAACTAAAAAAAAAAAAAAAAGCAAACCACAAACCAAAAAAGAAAGAAAGAGATCTCTGATCCCTAATGATATTATTTTCTTTCTTTCAAAATCTATTGCGCTTGCAGGTACCTCAGCAACAAGAATCTCTGAGAATCCGTGCGGTCAGAAGGATTGTCCTTGACTGCTTGTGTATGTTCATAGCTTTTTCAAACCCCTAGATACTGAAAATTCTACTGAAAATATTGTTGACCCTACTGTAAGAAATACATACCTGATTATAACCAGTATGACTAATCCTAACTAAAACATACTTGGGTACTATTTACATGAGTTTTTCAGTAGTTTCAATTAAAGTGTTGCCAGCAAAGCCATTAAAACAGAATTTGAACTGATCAACACTACTAATAAGGGTGAGGATTTACTGATTCAGTGGTGTTCTGAAGGCATCAGACAGTCAGGACTGGAGCAGAAGTGAATGCAAATTATTGACTCAAAGAGCTGTGACAGGGAAGAACAACCCAGAAGAGAAACTGCCTTTTCCGTTTTGACACTACACGAAGACTTAAGGATAACTGCTCTCCCCATGCTAAAATTAATATCTGAACATTTCTCCTCACCATTGCCATCAGCCCACAAGTCCGTTACTTATTTTGCATTACAAATGACATACTTCAAAGCACATGGAAGTCAATGGGAACATTCCCATTAACTCCAATTGCCCTTGAATCAATTCTTCAGAGCCGTTTCACACCAGTTGAGCTTCATAGCTTTTGACTGAGTTACTCCTAATTTACACTGGCAGTAGAGATTTCTGTTGCCGAATGTGAGAAGCCTTGTACATATCTTTTCACACAACAGACAATGAAAAGACAAATAAACAGTTGTTGTCTGTAGGAAAATCAGAAAGGCAATCACCTTGTGCTGAAGATTTCCAAAACATGTTGTGAAAGACTCTTCTGTCTTAAAAATATGGCCAACTTGAAAGGGAAAGATCAGAGTATACCAGTGTCAAGGTTTTGCTGGACAAAGAGTTAGTGATAATTACTGAAAGTCACTGAAAAATTCAGAACTTGGAGCCCTGATTTGGATGAATATCCACTTTCAACCATTTGCATAATTCCTCAGAATTCCCAAGTGTTACCAATCAGGAAGCAAAACTTACAAAATAAGGTCTTGTATGCAATGTTTCCACATGCCAATGGCATAATAATTTTTAAAAGACCAATTAGCTCACTCTTTTTTTTTTTTTTTCTTCTTGGAAAGTCTAAATTTAGGAAGTTCACCGAAATAAAGGATAGAATCCATCTATTTCAAACTCTACTGAACATCAACAAAAAGTTTAGTTATTATTTGTTTAGCAATCCCAGTAGACAATCATACCAAAACAGCCGGGTTGACTGCTGCAATTAGACATCAGGTATCCTCAATTATAGATGAGGCACTGAATGACTTGGTATAAGTCACTTAGTGTGGCTGTCATTATAACATGCATTAGACGATGCAAGTATATTGTAAATCATTTGTCACTGATTCTTGAAAAGCACTAATTCCTGGCTGAAATCACTAGAGAGTGATAGAGCACTGTACTTTTCATTGTACTTGAATGAGTTTTGGTTTGGGGTTTCCTTTTATTTACCCCACATCATATTTTTCAGGAAACTCAATACTGTCAGGAAGGTAAAAAATTTTCCAGGCTGAAAATGCACCATATAAAATATTTAAAGTGAAATCTGGGCTTGGTGACAGTTATAAAGTTAATCTAGCTCTGCTTCTCAGCCTTTCCCACCACCTAAGCACATCGCAACCCATAAGATAAACTGCTCTCAAAAAGGCTGTGCAATTTTATAGGTAACTTAAAATTCAAGACCTTCACAAGAACCACCTACACAAAGTACCACCTGTGCCTTCAGCTGTGCAACTTGTGGCACTTTTTACCAGCTGTCAGGTCCATGTGCACACCCCAGGCACACCCAGCCCCTCACAGCCATAGCCGAGAGGCCAGGACACCACAGCATCTGACAGCACGCATCCAGCCCACACAAAGCAGACACAGACATTGTGGCCACCTGGGCTTCCTCCTGACAAGGCAGCTGAGATTCATGGCCCTCCTCTCCAGCAACTACAAGTGCCTATTCCCTGTTCTGAAAGGGACCTTGTCAGAAAGAAGCAAGGCTGATGAAATATTTAGACACTAGATTAGCAGTGGTGTGGTTGTAAGGCAGCTGAGGAGCAGATGCTCAGTATGGACAAATTATCACAGCCTAGCGAAATTTTTGACCCTCTGGCAGGTGTCAAATAAGGACCTGCTCCCAAAACTTAAGATTCAGAGACCAGTATGGTATAAACACACCTGATTTTATACTCAAGTGTTTCCACTGCAGCTGTCAGAGTATTATTGGTTTCAGTTTGATGTGCTGATGTCCTGAAACACCTAAGCAGAACTACTTTACACATGCTTTCCACTAACATATACAAGTTGAATAAGTATTCTGCTGACTTAGTGCCAGGTCCTGGATGAAGCTGGTAATTAAGAAAGACCATCACTCCTACTGAAAAGGCCTAATGTCATCTCCAGAAGAGGGCAGTGCTGGCTTAAACTAGCAGGACACGGGTCCCTGAAAGCCTTGGCTGCAAAGGGCAGTAAATGTCTTAAAGCAAAAACTCCCAGTTAGAATATTGCAAAGATGCATAAAAAGTACCACAATACAGAGGAACAGCCAGCAGAGCAATTCTGAGTGAGACACCGACTTTTGAAACATTTATCAACGTTCATTTTTGTCTTGAGATTTGGGCAGAAGCCGGATCTGTTTCTCACAGCCTTTCTGTCTTTCGAAAGCCCTAGATGGGTTAGATGAATTGCTATTTCTAGGAAAAGGAAAATGATTGATAGCGGTTGTTATCTCTCGTTTGATCTTGTAGAGCTCAATCTGCCCGTTCATTTTATCAGAGGCATAAGGAAGGGCTTCATGCTCAGAGTGACCCAGATATTACTCCCCCAGAGACACAGAGAAACTTGTAGGAAGGAGCTCTTCATTCAGATGCTCCTCTTACCTGGGTAACTCACATGTAAAACAAGCAAAGAAACTGCACGTGTATAAAATTGACACTGCTTACAGAACTGAGGCCCCGGGACTAAGAACTGTAAAAGGACTGTTCACTTTCAAACAACAGAAAGAGAAATGATTTATGGGAATGGCACAGAAGTAACCTCCTACAAGGGTAAATAACAGACTTAACGGTTAGCCTGCCCTTAGCAGATCCTCTGGCTTTCCTGACAGCCACCTGTCCTCATTCAGCAGAACCAATAGGCTTGTGAGGAGCTGTATGTGCTCTGCGCATCCTGAGAAGAGGCAGCCAAAGGATGGAGGTGTCTGGCCACATGCAAGGCTGAGATGATGGGTTCATACCCTGGATGGCCCAGGCTGTTGTTGGCGTCCTTGGCTGTGAGCGATTCCCAAATAATGCATGGTCCTGTGGGTAAAGCAAACTCAGAAAACACTTTAAGAGAATGGAGTGATTCAAGCCCCAGCCAGAGCTGAAATTCATGTGAAATAGAGAGATAGGAGGCTGCTGCCAAGGATTTAAACAGAGCTTCGTTATGTATCAGCAAGAAATGGGTGCCAGCAAAGCGGAGGGCAATCAGAAGATAGCTTTGTCTCTGACAAGCTCCATTCCTGACAGGCTTTGACTCTGATCATTTGACATTTTAAAGAGCTTTTAGTTATTTCAGGTACAGGGGGTTATGAAATGTAATTATAGGAGCTGGAAGAGGCCTGCACACCAGATAAAAACTTGGCAGAGACGCTTTCATGCAAGAGGCAGGGAAATCGAAAGCTTTGTGCACATTTTAATGCAAAGAACAGGAGCACTTTTCAGGTCGTGCTTATGCCTCTGGACCGAGCACAAGGAAGCAGATTTCTGGAGGAGTTGTAAAAACACAGGAACTCAACCCAGAGCACAGCTGAGCTTCGGAAATGTGAACAATGGCTTCACACTGTGAACATGATAGAAATAACAAGATACTACTCAAAACAAAACTGAAAAACAAAGGCCACACAAAGCTCGATGTCAGGGCTCTGCGGAGGCTGGTGGCTCCCTGGGGCCAGGCACCAGGAGGGTTGGGGGCTCCCTGGGTGGGTCATGGCAGGGCCTAGCAGCCACAGCCCATCCCACCAGCACCTCCAGGAGCCGGGATGCGCGGGCAGGGGGGTTATGAGCCCTGTGCACCTCCCTGGGGATGGGCCAAGGCTGGGCTGGGACATGGACCTGCAGGTGGGGGAGCAGGGCCAGGCCCTGTGACAGGAACCAGAGTCAGGCAGAGCAAGGCGCCCTCAGGGCCCTGACACTTTGTGAAAACACGCAAAATTCAAGAAAATGAGAAGCTCTACAACACACAAAGCTACTACCCTCAGAGTTAACAAAAAGCACAACCTAAGACAAGGACCAGAACTTGAGGGGGAAAAAAATATTAACTACAACAGCTCATAAACATACTGGATGTGTGTCGAGCATGGGTAAGAAGGCTGGTAGCATGGAAAAGTGGGCTACTGCTACCTAGTGAAATGCTCTTCACAAAGCAATTGCAGAGTAACAGGAGATTAACAGCAGTAACAGAAGCTGTCCTTTTAGAAAGAAAAGGCTTATTTACTTGTTTCAAATTTTGGCACACCCACAAGAAAACAGAGCGTCAGAAAACTGGCCTGATCTGCTGTGTTAAAACTTTGAAGGGAATGAACTAGTTAAGAGAAAACAGTAGCCTGCTATTGAGACGGTGGTAGCAGGGGGAATAAATGTTCTCTTCTAACTCTAACATCACTGGGAAAACAAGAACAGTCTTGTGTCGGCATTACTACACTTTCCATTTCAAGCATTAAGAAATAGGCGCAGGACTGATAGAAAGTGAGCCCTCATCCAGCATCACTGCTCATTTCTTACATCTGTGTTTATGTAGTGAAAGTCAGTGCTACCAGGTACTGTGGACTCCCACACAGTACCCCTCTCCAGCTCCTGACATCAACAGGAGCAAAAGCTATTAGCAATTTGTAGTCTACCATTAAATGACTGAGCCTAAGCCAACAAATAAAGCTTCTATTTTTTTTTCCCACCAGCTGCACTGTTGGCTGACTCCTAGGAATTTTTGAGTTTTGCCCCTTATAAATATAAAGCACTAGGTATCTGAAAGGCCTTCAGGTATCAGAAAGGTATCTTCATTGCCTTCAAAATGCTTTATAATATCTAGTACTTCAGCATGGTTCCCCAAAAGAGGACCTAGGTATTCCTCAACTCCTTCACGTTAATGGTGTTCAGAAGCAGGCCTGTGACTAGCACTTGCAGGGCATTTTCCTTTGAAGGAAACAGGGGAACATGTACTTCCACAGAGTATGGATCAGTCTCATATAGAGGAAAACACAGGTAAAGGAGAGGGAGCGGAAAGAAGAGGAATTTATAAAAGGGACAGTAAAGGGACTTAGTGTCTTCAGTCTATCAAGAAGATGATAATAATGCTGCCCCTATCCCAGATTCCACTGCCAACTCTTACTGTTTTTGTAATTACACTTGCCTTTAAAATTATTTTTCCTCCTTCATTGTTATGGGGAAAATCCACATAAGCAACAAGAGAATAATTTGACAGTACATCAGGGAAAGAGTAAAATTATTCCATGCAAAAGTGCTTTGAAATACACAAAAGGAATGTAATAAAAGAATTGCAATCTCTTGGATAATCTGCAACATTAATAGACACAGTCATGCAGACAGAAGTGTGATTAGTTTTTTTTTTATTCTGGCACCATGCATCAGAATATTTGAGATTATCTCCTTAATCCACATACAAAACACTGTTTTCATGAAAATGATCTATTACCTAACTTTTTTCTTTCTCTTTTTACCTTATCATATTCCTTCTTTACTTACAGGCTAGGCATTCTATTTGTTCTTTATAGAGACAAACTAATTGAGCTAACAACTGAAATCTCTGCACATGCAACACAGCTGGGGTGTTATATCTGATTTAATTCAATCAATTCAAGACAGTTTCTTAGAAGAAAAAAAATGTATCTGGAATTCTTTAATGACAATTTTACAGTACTGGCATCACACCATAAGGGTGAACTTCATCTGGATCCTGACTGATTCTGAGGGCAGGGCAGTGCTACAAAGCTACAGCCAAAAGCAGGCTTTTCTAAATTGGCTCTTGGAAAACATCACCTATGCTTCATCTGGACTTCCAGCTTTCAAGAACTGGAGAGAGGTGGATATATGCTGTGGATTTACAAATGAAGCGGTCTAAATCCATTTATTCTGCTACTAAAACTAGTAAGAAGGCAACCAGTGATATGCAGTAGTCACAAGCAAGCAGGCTTTATCATTTCAAAGTGGAGGTTGACTGACAGAGGAAATATGTTGCTGGATAATTCACTAGGGCATGATTAATGCAAGACCTTCAGTAGATTTACCATGTGACAGACCCTGATGGGAAGAAGCAGTGGGTGGGAAGGGGTATATTGAATACAGTGAAGAAAAAGAGGAAATGCAGCATAGCACTAGCCAGGATTCACCCTCTTTGATTTCATTTTAGAAACAGTTGGACATAAAAATCCCAAGTCAGAGCCCTGTGTAGCAACCAGTCAGCTAGTCTGTGATGATCTGACTCACTTATGTAACAACAATTAAGTTGCTCTCCTAAATTACTTCTGCTGATTAAATGCCATAGTGCAGGTGCTATTCTGATTTACATCCATCATGTGAGGAGTGTGGCTTAATGCAGATGCCGGTGGTATTTACAAATCGGTAGCTGGGAGGGACAGAAAGGCAGCAGAACCTCAGCAGTCAATAGCTGGACTGCTTTAGTCACAGAGGATACACTCAGACCAGATGACCCTTTTGAAGAATCTCCTTTTACTGAGCGGGGAAATCCCCACACCAGTGAAGATAAATGGCTGACACAGGGCCAAGCAATCTGTGGTTACTTCTTCCATCTTTTGTCTCGCTTGCACAAGTACCATCAGCACCCAGCACTACAAGGGGTATAACAACTGAACTCATAAAGAGAAGAGGCACCTAAGGGAACCTCAAAGATGCAGAAAAAGCTTTCCACTAACCTTTGCCATGGGCTTTCGTTCTCCTCAGTCAATTCCTCTTGCCACCACCCCTTAAGGAAAGCATCTGAATTATGGTTAGTATTGCAGAAATGTCAGCATAGCTTGTATGTCAGGCATGCTCAGTACTTTTGCCTGCTAGACAGAAGTCAGATCTTGAGTCCGGGGGAACCCCTACAGACGGTGCATGTAACTGCTGCAGAGCAGAAGCAAGTGACAGGACACAGAGAAAGCAGGAGGTTCTGGTTTCAACCTCCTCTGTAATTTGGTAGCAGAACCTGTGACAGCTCTTGCTGCATTTAAAATCGGGCTCTCTCAATCACTTATAAAACATAAAAGAGGCCAATATAAGCTCTGATGTGAGAATCTCCTACAGTTGGTAGCAGGGAAGATTTCTCAAGGAGGTATCCCTCTGCACTTGCTCTGCTCCTTATAGTTCTTTTCCTGAGAGTCTGCAGCTGGCCACTGCCAGAATTGGTGACACTGACCCACATGGACTTTTCTTCTGATCCAGCATGGCTTCTCCTGACATTCCAGCAAAAAGTGGCTGTGTCCACTGCCCTCCCTACAGTACTGTCTCAGGAGGTATGCTCCTTCTGAAAAGAGAGACTTTGCATTTCACCCAGCTGACAACAAGCTTCATGAAACTGGGACAGTGACTGTGAAAACACTCTACCCTGCCAGACAGACTTGGTCTTTTTTAATATTTTTTTTCATCTTGGCTTTCCATCTGTTACAGTATGCCAGGAAGAGTAAAACAGGTTAAAAGTCAAAGTAAATCACACAAAAGAAAACCAGTCAAAGGTCAAGCCTTCCCCTATAGTCAGGTGTTCTACAGTTAAACATGTTGGAGTACAATAAGCCACCCCAACAGCACTGGTTGAGGATCACCAGGTCAAAGAGACAGAGAAGCACCCTCATACCTCTGCAATCATTTTCTTCCACCACTGGCTTATGGCTGATAAAAAGACTAAACACCAAGATGTTAGAAGAGAAAACTTGATCTGACAGTGCAGTTGAGAGAGGATCTTAAATTCCACGCAGAGAATAGCTAGCAACATGCTGAGGTAACCGTTAAGCCCAACACATCAGCATCATACATCGTAACTATCCCAGGGGTGAAAACCACTGCAGCAGAAAACATATCGCAGGGGCCCTGAAATTCTGTTTCTTGAGGATATCTATAATGCCACAGTCAGTATTCCTGGGCTGACAAGAGCAATAAAGGTTGGTAGGCTACCCCATTCTTGTCAATAAGAAAAAAACCTAAGACCAGTATGAGCTATATGGATAGATTTATGTCCCCAGCCAAGAGGTGACTGTGAGAAGACTGCTTGGACAGCTGGTCTGGTAATGAGAAAACAACTGACCTGCAAAGATAACGCTCCAATTATCATTCAGTATCTTTTCTTCGATCCTGAATGAGTCATCTGTATTTTCTCAAGTAGCTGTGCTCATTCTATAGTTATAGTCGTATTTTTCTTGTTAATTCCATCTCCCAGCTCATTTTGAATGATTTCTAGTGAGTGGGAAGAGCAAATATAACAAGTAAGCATTTTCAGAGTCTAAATGGCTGCTTCACCTGCAGCTCTCAGCTACAGTCTGCATAGAATAAAAGGTCTGCACCACTCAACCCCAACATCCAGCCTTAATCTTGATATATTACTGAGTTTATCTCTCTTACCTATTGCTCTGACAGAAACTGCTCATATATGAGGAAGAAAATGAGCAGAGCCCTGTTATATTATTTACAAGGTGTCAAAAAGACACACAAAGCTTTTCACACAAATAGAGAAGAAAGTTCCTGCCTTTGAGATTTTAGTCTAATCTTGAAGAGACACTGCCAGTGGTCCCAGTTTCAAATGGGCAGCATCACCATGTGTACAGACTGGTGGTATACACATGTGGAGAGCCCAGAGGTTATTTTACTGACTATCATACAAGGTCTAGTGCTTTCAAATTAGCATTTCCACATGCACATTTGCAGATATCAGCCTACAAACTGCACCTGATAACCCATATAAATAATGGAAGTTCTTTATGAAGAGTGTCTCTGTGCTTGACACAGTTTAAAACATCTTTCACAGCTTTTTAATAGCTTTTCAGTTGGAAGAAATTAAGCTATTTGTGTTGGTCTGTTATATTACTTATTTTCATAGTTAGCAATTCAGTACCAATCAATAATGATGCTGTTTTCCAGGGGTTACAACCTCTAAATGATGTTCATTGACCTTACCATGAAAAGACAGAATGGCTTTTTGGCCTCAAAGGGATTAACCTGTGGTGCTCAACATGCAGCCAGCTTTCTGTACAGCCTTAAACTGTACTTAAGCACTTTCTGAATGCCACTGAATTAATGGGATCAGGAAAAGTATCTGAGGGTGGAAAATTCTGAGACAAGTACAGCCCAGCTTAAGAAGCCAAGCATCCATGATGTACAAGATGTTCAGATATCAGCTACCAAAATTATTAGAGAAAAGTGGAAGCCCTATGTTACAAGGGGACACCAAGATTGCCTTGTTTAGCCTAGAAAAGAAAAAAGGGAAAAAGGTTGGCAGGTGGCAGTGCTGCTTTTTATGAACACGTGAAACATTGTGAGCATGAGATAGGGAAAAGAACTACTCAAGCCAAAGAGCCAGAGGCTAAAGACAGGTAATAAATAAACTTATCCTGCAAATCAGACCCGGCAGTGCATTCTGATTCGCGACCAGGCTTCTAATGGAAGACAGAAGAAAGAGAGCAGGAAGATCTTAACTACTTTTTAATGGAGATTGATTAGTTTGTGGAAGAGACTGTATGATGCATTTGCACCCCAAAAGTAGGACTTGATGATCTAGGGCAAGAGGGAGTCTCCTATGACCCTACACAGTTTAAGCCACAGGGACTGGGGTAGAATTTGAGCAGTGTGTTATGACACAGAGTTGTAAACCAAAAAACATGCCTGACACAGTAATGACGGCTTGTGATCCAGCATGCACTTAGCCATGAACAAGGGGTTAAATCTTGATACAGCGATACAGCCCTCTGCTCTCCCTTCCACTTGTATCCTGTTCGGAAGAGCTAATGGAGTGGTCAGGAGGTAGGAGTATGCCACTGGGAAGGTCAGGCTCATGGGACTGGGCTGACAAGTGCCAGGGGATTTTCTACTGTAATTTCTATTTCTTGTCAGAAACAGCTGAGCAAAACACCTTGCTGTCAGGCTCTGTGTTTTCCTGCTAAATCACTCCTTCTCATGTCATTGTGAATGGATTCAGGAACTCAGATATACACCTCAGCAGTTTCCCTCTTCACTTAAAACTTATCAGAGAGAGCAGAGGGCTGTACAGATAAGCCAACAATACATCAACATCTAAAGGAAAGATGTACAACAACATGGGCCGAGTCTCTGTAACTCAGTGTGGCCCAGAACAGTAAGCTTAGAAAAAGTTGCTCTCCTCTTTGCACAGAAAGATAAACCCCTAGATTTGTGCTGTTGCTTTTTAAATGCCCCCAGGATAAGTAGCTTGCCACTGTGGACAAGTGGGGGCCAGAGAGATTCCACAAGAGATTGAAAAGTGTGTCTCTATTTATAACGTTCAATGAAAAAAGACTGGTTTTCCTAGAGCAAAGCAAGACTAAACTGCTGAGTTTGCTGCAGTGAAGTCAGTCTCTTTTCATCCACAAAGGCTGGACAAATGGGAAAGGTGACTTCTAGCTTTCACACTTAGAGGGTGATCTGTTACCCTTCCCCAATCACTATTACTGTTTAAGGGTGGAACCTGGGGGTTATACCTGTTGTGACCCTTATCTGTTGTATACTGCACTTCAAACCCAGAACAACAGCTGTCTATATTATTTGGCTTCACAAAATCAGACGTAAAAGTTGTTGCCACTATCTCTGCTCTTTGGGATATAGATCATATTTTAACAAGGATTAGTGTCTCATTAGCTGGAGCTGATATTTTCCCTACTAGTATTCCAGTCAGATGTTGCCGTGGCATCGTTGTCTTGGTATAAGCAACCAGAGTACCCGGGCTGTTACAAGCAATTTCCCACAAAGCAAAACTTACCTCACAACCCTTGACCAGCAATTTATACACTGAGCCACTGGATCATAATCCATAGTGTTATTTCACCCCCCCTCACCACTGCACATCTGCTCAGGTTTCCTCCAAAATAACCTACTCTGGCCTGTTAATCAGTTACAAAGCTCTGCCCTCATATGGCCACGGTCAGTGGCAGACACACACGGGAGAATTTATCCAAGATGTTAGTGGGCAGCTACCTATTGCAATCCAGCCCTGCTGAGAAGGGGTTATCAGTGCAGGCTGTCAGTCAGCACAGCAAACACCACCCGCCCTGCTGAGAACAGGTGAACACCATTGCAGGCTGTCAGTCCGCACAGTAAAAAATAGCAGTGCTCCAGGCTGCACCCTCAGCCATTACAACTGATGGGAAACAAGAGGCTATGACAAAATTTTACAGTGAAAAAATATCAGGCTCTTCTGTGTAGTACCTGCACCACCACGAAAGAGACCAGATCAGAGCAGTGTTTGTGATCCACAGCAGTGCAATTCTGTTTTGTAAGCGATGAAGTCCAGGAAGAGAAAAGGAGACTACTACTTAACTACGTTGCTAGAGGATGGTTAAAATGCACCAGTACCTTTGAGGTAATGGAAGAAGGACACAGGAAGCCGTGTGGCTTGTGGACCCCAGGGGAAATGGACACAGGCAGCAGGACAGGTCACAATTCAGTGGAAGATTCACAATTCTTCAAGGAGATGGGGTCACAGTCAGGGTGAGGTTCTGGGCTGGACTGTGAAGAAGTCCCAGGAATCGGTATTTGTTGGATCAGCAAAACTAGTAATAAGGACATGAAGGCCTGCTTATACTTACTCTCTACATTAGGCGATGCAGCAATGGTGATGGGCCCGTCGTCCGGCTCTTGTCTGAAGGAGAAAGGACAATACATAGACAACAGCGCCCTCCACTGGGGCAGTGATGCTTAGCAGGTCTGTAGCTGTAAACATGGGTTCATACCGCATGAAGTGGGAGAGAAGCAAAGCACTCTCCACGTCTTTTGATCAGTTACTGGGTCTTTGGACTTGCCCCTCCACAGGCACTGCACTGGCTTACGAAGGAGGGTGGGATGTAACTCACTGGAGAAGCCAAGATCAGTCCTTCCCACAAAGGATGGGAACTGGGGCAGACTTCCCCCTATCCCTTTTTTACTTCTTGGTTTCACTTCAGGCATAAAAGGTTCAGTCAAGCCACCCCTACCTTAGTATTATGACCATTTACACATTGTTGTAAACAAAAGCAAGCTTCTGCTTAGCAAACACCTATTACTCTTAAGAGGCTGCTGAATAGCTTCCTAGTAAATAGTTACACTGAGAAGGGAGGAAACAAGCTTTCCTCCCCTCTCCTTTCCTTCATGACAAAATTATCATATACCCCACTGCAGCTGTAGTTCCTTCTGTGGTGTTGGGGATGTTAGGCAGAAATAGCTGCCCAGCAGAATGAAAAGTCTTCAAAGACCCACCTAGTAAGAAATAGGCACTCGTCTAGATAAAGAGTATGAACAGCCTTTAGTTGGTTAAATGAAGAGGTGCATAGGTATCTAAAGAGAGGTCATGAACAAAAATGTCATATCCCTAAAGTACTCCGACAAGGCCTTGAGAGGAGTTATTTGGATGTAGGCGAGATGCCAAAGAAAGTGGTCTCCTGACATGAAACAAGTTCTGATGAGTCAGGAAAGCTATAAGGTCACACGAAAGCAGTGATGAAAGCATCTAAAGGCGGCTCTGGTGGAGGCCAAACTCAGCAGAAGCCCTGCAGGGAACACAGCACGCTGCTAACTGTTTTACTGTGAGAAGCAGATAGCAGACCACGGCCTTGAATATCTTTCCAAGCAAGCCTAAAGCACCTTCAACCCACCAACTGACCACAAGAATGGAAATCTTATTTTTTTTACTGATATTCCTTAGACGCCTCTGAATTTCCCTGATGGGAGAGTGACCCTCCTTTCAAAACAAATTACAGTAAATTTCACTTGTATGAAAACAAAAGTGTCAGCAAGACTCTGGCTGTGTTTTTGGACTTCCCATATTCACTGTATGAAAACATGTAAGAAAACAATAATAGCTGTATTTTCTTAAATACTTTTAGACAGACTGTTGTTTTGGGGAGAGTTGGAAGAACACCATGATTCAGTACTGGTAGTGTCATGGCATATAAATAAAATTCTCACCGAGAGCATAACAATCGCTTTGTTTTGATGTGCACAGCTGAGCAAGAAGTCATCACCAAAATAAACCTGTTTCGAACGCGCCAGAAATGGTTTTGTTTCTTTTCTTTTTGCTCTTGGGTCATATTCACTGCTGGTATGAGAGAGTATAATTGTACTGAATTCTATGGCATGCAATCTGCATAGATCAGAAATAATATAACTATAAATATCCATTTTCAAAATATCTGTTGGTTTAACTCGTTAGCCTTTTTTAACTCTGCCTAAATATTTTTCAATGTTCATGATTTTTTTTACAGTCATGTGATGAAAATCATGAGAAGCAGATGAGTGCAACTCTACCTCTTTGTGGGAGAGAATGTGAGTTTTTATTTGCGTGTTTGAATAAAGATCTGCTTGGAAAGACAGAGTGACTGAAACTTCTTATCAAAGAGGTCAAGTTATTTTTGAGGTGTAAAGTCAAGTGTATATAATTAGCAGGGAGCAACAAGGCATTTGGGTAGAAACCTCCCACTGTCAATGGGGCCCTAGATGCTTGCAAAGCCCCACTTCCCATCCCTTTCCTAACAACTGCATAATCCCTGCGGAAGTAATGATAGCTTGGCTGTTCAATGGACACATCTTAGCTTTGTTTATTTTTAAAGCCTCCTCACATGGGAGGGAAGATATTCGCTGTCAAGCAATGCTTCCTCGTAATTCTTTTTCTAGTCTCATTAAGCAAATATTGCAACTCACTTCTGTGAATTCCCTCCCATTGCTTATTCCCCTTCCCTACTTCCACACACTAGCAGCAATGCAATTTCTTCAAAATTTTCCTATACAGACATTAACTCTCCTGGTTTCCTTAGAAGTATGAGTTTCTCCCTCTTCCACACCACAGTATGACCTTAGGAAAAGCACTGGTGTTATTGGCATAGGAGTGATGACTTGCCACAGAACTGCTCAGGGACGGATATGCTCAGCACAGTTGAAAAGGATACTCAGAGTATTCAAGTGGTACTCAGAGACTGGTATTCTCTTCACTACTAATTAAAAGCTGGCATTTTTCACCCCCAATAAAATGTTAGGGAAGACAAAGCTCCTGTAGTTTTCACTTCTACGCAAGTTAGAAGTTTACCCCAGAGGTACGGCATAAAATACTGAGCTCATCTTGCTACTTCAGAGTAAGAAATACAGATGTCTTTTTTCAGCTAGGGTTTTACAACATAAGTATCCCATGTTAGCTATCCGTTGGGAAAAGTCTACCTTTTTGGCTACAAAACTAATACCAAAATTTGCTCTCTTAGTATCCAGACGTTCTACTCGCATTGCGACATCAAACAAAACACAGTAACAGAAAGAGGGGATACTATAATTTGCAGTCAGTCATACTGAACAAAGGTTGTAATGTCTTCCCACCAGGTTAAATAAAGGTCTAATTCAATACGACATGACCCATGCCCATGCACAAGCCCACCCATTATGTATGAGTGTAGTTTTGGACACAAACAACAAATGTTCAGCTGCCAGTTCTGCTGCCCATCTGTGAGCCTACATGGATCAGTACCAGCAGTGGCCAATGGGTTATCCACTTTGTAAATACTCCTTAGGTCTCTTCACCCCTCTTTACACAAAGTAACTTCATCCTAATCACAATTGGCTCAGGTGACATTTTCAAGTCCTCCTCTAGACTGCAGAAAGCTCCTTCTTTTTATTTTTAAATGAAAGTTTAATTCTTATGCAATCAAACTCCAAGACCAAACTTTAAAGAACAATTTTGCTAATCTAAAGCATAATATAAACCACCAGAGACAGCAAATCCATCACTACAGAATCAAGGCTTAGCTAACTTTGGATTATCTTCTGACAAGTGATTTCTTTATTGTTCTCATAAAAGTGACTTCTAAATTAATGAGAAATACCCTGAGTGTTTATCCTATTGAGCTCCTTCTCCCGCTGCCTGAGAAAAATAATTAATCATTGTTAAATTAATTATTTAGTCGTGTCCCTTTTGCAAAGATATATCTTCCTGCAAGCAGTTCTCACCACCACAGACTTAAACAAAATCAGCTTTCCCATCTCATTTGATTTAATAGGAGATTACAAGCTAAATACCACTTTAATATTACATACTCAACAAAGAAAGAAAAGCTCATGCAGGGGAAAATGGCAAATTAAAAAGATCTGGTCTTATTTGCCTCCCACTGCCATCAAGGAGAACGCTTGAGACTTAGAATGGCAGGCCTGTTGGCACCTTGGGATGTAGCTCTTATTAAAAGGAAATACTATTTTTAAAATATAACACAGATGTCTTAGCAGAATTATAAACAGATCTGTGATAACGCACAGTCAATCCACATATAAATAGAAATGGCCAAAGGCAGGACGACTGATGAAAGAACACAATTAGGCAAAAAGTGGGGGTTTTCCGTTTTGTTTTTGTCCTTTCTGCAGATAAATATCCACTAATGTAACACAAGAGCATTGCAAACTCATCCTCCCTAAAGGTGAGTTTCTGAAACTGATGTAAAAACTTTTCTCATTATTGTATTTCTTGGCTCAGGTGCACCTTGAGAAAAGTCCTTCCCGCATGTACTTAGAAGCTGTTCTGAAGCCACCAAATTGGTGAGTAACAGTAGCGCCAAGTCTTGACTACAAACAAAGAGGATATGACAAGAGATTTCTGTTATTGCAGTGGTGCTTAGGTGGCAAGCCTTGTGGAACAAGTACAATTGAGGGACATTTGGGGCAGGCAAAACAATTCAACCAAGCAGTGAACTTGGATAACAGTAATTCACGTGGAAACCTGTCAACATCCAAAAATGTGATACTGTCTGAGAAAAGAAGCTATCAGCCTCATTCTTGTGTTCCTCCTCTTTAAAAGCATGAACTCTGCCTCTCTCTAAAAGGCACCAGAGCAGCTCCTGGAAGAACAGAGCACACAGTGGGACACAAACTATCTCCTCACTCATTGCAGTTTTCAGTTGCCTTTGTAGCTGTTTTCTTTCCGTAATCCCACATAAAAAAAGCAAGTCCCTTCCCCTCCTCATGGCTTCCCTGTCACTCATGGTCCATATGAACTGGGGAGCTTCTGCAAAAGAGACCACCCAGAACAAGGGGCAGAGTAGAAACTGCTCCATCCCAGGCAACCACCTACCTTAAGATGTCTGTCTGTGGGTTTTCCTGCCTTTTCACATCTCTTCCTATTGCTCATCCGTGACTCCAGGTTTCTCATGTGTGACACAACCAGCTCTGCAGCACAGGAGCTTTCTGACCAGGCTCCACCTCAGCATCAGGCTGTTGGGAGTTCATAATATTGCTAAGAAATGTCCCAAGACCTTCACTACTCCCTGCTTGGAGAAGGACACGTGAGCACCAGGCCATGCTAACCCTTCCTGCCAGCAATGCTTCAAGGCCAGAATGTCTCCAGTTCTAAGGATGAAAATCTGGATTTTGAGACCCTCTCACCATTGCAACAGTCTGTTCCTACTGTCCCAAGGCCTGACCTTTCATGCCTCCGTTTCACCCTCATTCAGAAAGCCCTGAGCATTTCTCCCCTTTCTCAGATCTAATGGCTGGGGAGCCTTTTCATCAAGCTCAGAGGAAGCACTGGCTGTGCTGGTGGATGGTGAGCAGTGGATACCTGCAGTGAGTGAACAGAGCTGAAAGTTTTAACGCCCCCACAGTTCTGAAAAGCCAGGTAATACCATTCACAAGAAACCAGGAGGTCCAGAAACAAAGCTGTGTTTTGGCCAGACACCTCTGAGCACTGTCTGACCTTCTTGTACCCAGATGTGGGTATCACTCCCATTTTTTCCACATGGAAATCCATATTCACTCCATCCCACAGATAACAGAGTATTAATCCCTACCAGTCAACTTCAGAAAGTCAAAATGTGCTCTGCTCCCCATCTCCTAAGGCTCTCCGCCACTTCCCCTACCTCTGCCCTTTGTTTACTCACCATGAGCATCAGCTGCTTGATGCAACCCATGGAAGAAGTCTCAGCAGCAGCAGCTCTCACCTGAAGGAGATCTGAAGGGGGGAGGTACTCAGAAAAATCTCTTGCCTTTGTTTTCTGAAATCTAGCTGGGGAAAAAAAAAAAGATCAATATTGACTTTCAGTTGAAAAGAGAAAGCTTTTTGTTTTAAACACTTTCAGACTGACTGGAGAAAGAGTATTTCCTACAACTAATAATGTCTATATACTTTATATACACTTTAAAGGGAATATATAACTAATAAAGTTTTAAAATAAACTTATTTTATAAAAGACATTTAAATATCAGCAAATTATAAGCTCAAAGGTAGCTGTTAATTGTTAAACTTGAGCATATATCCAAGGTTATTTCTGTTCCTCAGCATAATACTGTGTTAGTGCATTAAGATAAAATATGCTGGTTTATTTATTTTTGGGAGTTTTTTCCCCAGTAATGTGTATTTCTTTTACCCTTCCAGTATGGCTGTATACCATTTCTGATCCTTAAGATTATGCAGAGTCTTGTTTACAGAATAACAATACAATATTAATTCTAATTTCAACATTTTTAATGCTCATTTTAGAGTTATATTAAGAGAAAAAAATGCATAAACATACCTTAGCATGCAAATGAGCTTCATCTGCAGCTCAATGTATTAACTTTATTTGTATGCATTACTTTTATTTGTTGTTTCAAACATTATTTGATATTTCATAAATACATATAAATGTAGAATCCATGTGCTAAGTTAATTATAGAGGAAAAATCTTTCTCATCCTTTAAAAAAAAATAAAACTAGGGTCTCAGAAAGAAAGGGGAGGAAAGGGCGTGGGAGAACCAGGGTGAAGGAGGGTGGCAATTGCTTTTCTGGGAAAACGGAGTTGCAAAGACATCTCAGGAGGTTGGACAGAAGGGAGGGAAGAATAAAGAAATGGGGCTGCATGGAGGGTCAAACTGCTGTTGATACTTTTAGAGGTTGGAAGAAGGAAGAGAAAAAGGAAAGAGTAAACACAGTACTTCCCCGTGATGCCACCATAGCACATGCCCTTTCTCAAAAAGGATGTCAGCAGCAAGCCCAGCACTGCACTAGGCCATCTGGTGGCAAGAAGCCATGGATTGCCCAAGCACCATGCACAGCTCAGAGAGCCAGCTGTCATCTGCTCTGGGGCAGGACATGAGCAGAGAGCTCTTACTGGGCCATCCTGCTCAACACAGCAGTCAGCATCAGCACCATGAACTGCTCTCCAACCTCGTCACCCCATAGCCATGGGAAAGAATCAGTCCCCAGGGCTCCTCTCTGGTGACTCACCAGCTCTGAGGTCAAGGACTCACGGAGGGCTGGTCATCTGAATCACTCCAAGCAATTTGGGCCCTAAGGTGCTGTAACAGGGATAGCACTAAGTTCAGATCTGCTGTGTCCAGTTCTGGGCTCCCCAGTCTGAGAAAAATATGAACATACTGGAGAGAGTCCAGTGAAGGTCTACTGAGATGAAGGGACTGGAGCACCTCTCCTACAAGGAAAGTCAGAGAGCTGGGGCTGCCGAGCCTGGAGAAGAGCAGGCTCAGGGGACATGTCATGAATGTGTATGGATACCTGAAGAGAGAGCACAAAGAGAATGGAGCCAGGCTCTTCTCAGTGGTGCCCTCTGACAGGCCCAGAGGCAACAGGCACAAGCTGGAACACAGGGTGCTCTCTCTGAATGTCAGGAAACACTTTTCTTCTGTGAGGGTGACAGAGCACCGGCACAGGTTGCTCAGAGGGGTTGTGGAGTCTCCATCCCTGGAGATATTCAAAAGCTGTCTGGACATAGCCCAGGACTACCTGCTGTAGATGGTTCTGCTTGAGCAGGGGTTGTTGGCCAAGATGACCTCCAGGGGTCCCTTCCAACCTCAATCATGCTGGTCTTGCCTGTCTGTACTACATAACAGGCTGCATCTGCACTGCACATTAGAGGCCATGTCTTACCTGGGGCACAAGGGACCTTGCTCCAGCTGCACCTTGCCTTCATATCTGAGTGAGAACTGGGCATAGAGGAGCTTCCCTGTGCCTGCATTTCTCTTGGATGGAAACCCCAGAGGACTTGCAACATGCTAGGCCAACCTCCAGCCAGGGTCAGTGGGAGAGAAGGTAAAATTCACTGGTTAGTGTCATTGTAGCTGGTGGTGCCATTTCACTTATGGTTTCCGAATACTATGCCGGCACTGAAAGAACTGACAACATGAGTGCTTCATGTCAGCCATGCTTAAGCCACCTAATAAATTAGCTCATTCTGCTGAGCACACAAGCCCACACAGGTGACACGTCCAATCTTCCAGCCAATATGTCATCATTACTTTTAAAATATACTTTCCAGTTCATAATAATAGATGGAATAGGCTTTCAAAATAGAAAGAGGTAGCTGAGGAAAAGAGACACTCATATATTAAATGCACACAAGTATTTGGGTGCCTCTAAGACAGAAGTAATACTTCAGGCAATATAGAAAAAACTTTGGATATTCTTTGTATCTTAGTATACTGGAAGTCTTGGTCAAAAAAGTATAGTGCTTTTCCCAGAAAATTTAACATTAAGACCTGGAAAAAAAGAAAGAATAATCTATCCTTTTGTAGGCGGGTTTTAATTTAATTTTTAATCCAGACAGAATGGAATTATACATGCTGCTTTTTTTTTTTTTTTTTTTACATTAACACAATCTAAAATGTACCAAAGGTATCAAAGGGAATATGACATTGTAAAAAGAAGGCTTCTCCAGTGGAGAAAAAAACACGGAGGAAGTTGGTGCCCACCCAGTGAAAGGTTAAAGGCTTGCCATTTGAGGAATTCATATTGTTTACACGACCATGTATTCCTTTGGTTAGGACAGTACTTTCTTCCTATCTCTGTGCTCAAGGTCTAATAATATAAATAGAATTAGAGGTAAATATCATTTTTATGCTTATTTCTCATCTCTGAGAAGTCTACAAAATGATCTCTAGATAAAGTTTCAGGGGTAAAATAGTTTCACACACTTTGCAATAAGTCTAGATGGGCTGCAGAAGTAGTTATATTAAAATGTCATTTAATTCTAGAAAATAAACACTTCCTATCCAGACCCCGTACCAATAGCCTGTGGTCCATCTTTTTACCTTAAAGAGAAAATCCCAGAGTTCAGACAATAGATATTCGCAGACTGGACCCTTCCTGCGGCAGTGGGCTTGGAAGGCGGCTTCACATCACACATCAGTATTTCTAGTGGTTGCCTTGAGCAGAGGGAGAGAGAATTACACACCATGGCTGCAAAGGATACGTCGTGTTGGCTCTTTGTACTTTGCTTTTTGCATTTACATAGGACTCTCCACAATTTCAGACAGGAATAAATTGGTGCCGTTGAGTCAATGTTTTTAAAAAGGGAATGACACCTGCTGCAGTCTCCCAGGTCACTAACAAGCAGGGCTGACACCACCATTTCATTACTACTGTCAGAATTACAGTGAGTGACAGCCAGAAAATTAAGTATTTCAGCAGGGTTGCAGTAGAGCTCCGATTAATATTTAAGCACCTATGTTTGCAGAAGCAACATTTTTATTTGCTTTAAAAGTACTTCTGATTACTGTGTAGTCTAGCGTTCAGAAGGCAAAATACAGGCATGTGGCATTTATGAATAATCCTATGCTTTGTTTTGTTGTTTGAGAGATTTTTCATAACCATATGGAAAGTATCTCAACAATTCACACTGTAATTGAACTGGAACTGCTGGATTAAGACAATTCTCCATTTTTGATGCCTACCTGCTGAACCAATTTACTTCAGGACTTATCTCTTAATGGAATACTATGGAAATTGAAAATTTTATGATTGCAGCTACTGGCTGCAGGTGCTAGAATAGCAGGAGAATGTGCTCCGTTCATGAGTTTCTTGTGTTTCTGACTGTTATTGTCACAAGGCAGACCAACCTTGGGAAAAAAAAAAAAAAAAAAGCTCCTAAAATCTTGAATTATATCTCTCTCTGTAACAACAACAAAACAATCTGACGTGCAGGTATGGAAAGGTATTGAAAACAGAGTTATTTCCTTGGTTTGGGTATGAGTTCCTGGAATTCGAACAAGCTGAAGTGAACCCTTCTCAAAATGGTAAACAGTCTGAGCCCAGATGTGGAAAATCGCAGACGTGAAGTATTGGTCTGAAAGAAAATACATGAGCTGCTGAAGGGAGATTGGAGCAGAGCTTAGAACGAGCAGGGCTCTTCCTCACCGGTACCTGTGCAGTAAATCTCTAATGCTATCAACTGTTTCAGAAACCTTGGAAGTCTTTCTGGCAAGCCGTACGAGTTACAGAAAGCAACCTTAAAGACAATGACGAATTTTCACCATCAGTGCCAA
This sequence comes from Falco rusticolus, assembly GCF_015220075.1. Classification (NCBI taxonomy): domain Eukaryota; kingdom Metazoa; phylum Chordata; class Aves; order Falconiformes; family Falconidae; genus Falco; species Falco rusticolus. The sequence goes on from NC_051189.1 coordinate 89,380,311, forward strand.
GATGGTTGCATTTCTAATCACTGACAAAACACAAAAAGCAAGGAAATGACTTCTTCAAATCAGTGCTGATATTAGCTATGTTATGGATAAAATCCTGGAAATTAAAACGTGGTGAAATCTAACGGACATTCCAGTGCCAAGTCAGGTCAATGTCAGGTAAGGTCTGTGTGCATGTAGAAATGAAACGCTTTAGGAGTGTTGCAAGCTCATATATTTATTTTGTAATTGGAAAGGACTCAGAGTTTGGTGACCCTAGATGAACTTCAGAGAGGTAACACATTAAAGCCCAATTGTTTCTGATGAGCAGTATTTTTAACCAAAATTTAGAGATGTCATTTCTGATGTGGGGCTATAAGGATCTCCATTCAAAATTAATGCAATTACATATGCATGCTCTGAAGAAAGACTTTGCAACTAATATGGGGGAATAGACTTGGTATATAACCACACATCATCTTGTGTATCAATAGGAAGATGTTCATTTACATCAGCTGAATTTTGGAATGAAGGTCTGCAAAGTATTTTCACAAAAGGGTTTGAAAGATGAACCTCCTTAATAAAAGGGTAGATTTACTTATGATGGGTTTTATCTGCTTTACTTTCCTGCTACTAGTAAATCTGTCAGATGGGTTTTCAAAGTAGTCTCTAAATTCATCCCTCCAGGAACCTAAAGATGATTTCATGTATCTTAAAGCACTGTGCATTACTACTAAAGCGGTAGATGAAGCTATAAACAAAATTCAAACAATTTTGAAAACACCATCATTTGTCTTAAAACTACCTCTAGAGCACAGGAGAGAACGTTTCTACTAAACCACACATGGCATCATGCAAAGGGTTTTTTTAATAATAAAAATATTTAAATGCTACCAGTGAGTATAAACCAGAATACTATGGATCAGCTCTTGATGGAAATACAAAGCAGAGTGAACTCTGTGCTGGGAAACATTCCATGAATGAGTCCGACATAGTAATTTCATTTGATAAAGGAGAGGTCAGTCTTTAATTCATAAGGCACTTCAGTTCTGTGAGCATTGAAACCTGGGCCAGCTCAAAAGATTGTATATATTAAGGTCCTGGTCCCTCAGTCAGGCAAAATAAAATATTTTGTCTTGGTCAAGGAAAAGCTTTGCCTTGAAGCCTTCTAGACTGGATTGTAAGGGGGAAATACTTCCCTCTCCTCAGGCAGTAAAAGCCTGTCATTCAGCGAGCCAGTATGCTTCTCAGGTATGAATATCACAGGATTTCTGCGCAAGGAGTATGCAAAGCCATTTTGGAGATGAATCTGCACACCAACTAGAGTCTGAGAAGGGGACTCTCCTCAGTGACGGTGCAAACTCCACTTTAACTGTAAGACTCCCCTTTGCCTAAGTGCCCTTTTCAAGCTTTGTTTTGAAAGGTAATTCATAAAGACTGTTCACATACGACTAACAGCGTGGGGTTGCTGCCTTCACGGACCCTTGAAATGTAATCACTTGAAACTATAAAATAGCTTCTGCTGAGGAGAATGGATTTGTCTGAGGGGAGACAGTTTGCACACCAGGGTCACTTATCAACACCTCAAGCCAGCATAAGTTTAAACCCTTCAGAAGCAGCCATGATGTCCCCTGTCGGCAGCCTACTGAGTGGCCAGAAGAGGTATCTACTGAATCTGGTCAGAGCATGTGAGCACAAAAGATTTTGCCTTTATCCTCAGAGAAGTTAGGAAGCAGCCACTCAAAGAAAAGCAACGGTGCTGTTCCACCTGACCCTTCTCCTGTCATATAAACTTGTGCAAAAAGACTTTAATTTACAGACGATGTGTGGATGTAATAGTGAAACTGTCTTTAACGAACCTACACAAAATCAGCTATGAGTACTAGTTTTCTAGAAAAAGATAGGTCTTTCTGGACTCAAAGAGAGGTTTTACATCACAGAAAGTGCTTCTTGCTCCACTACCTGCATTGATTTGCAAGGACCGACAGAGCTGGTACGGAGCCGATACAGACTGCTACTGAACTGGGAGGCACCTTCACGTGTTCAATTCAGAAAACAATCCAATGAGAAGGACCGTTCCACAGAAAAATACATTTCTGCTGCCCCCCAAAGATAGATACTTACCCAGAGCATGCTTTAATCTATGTATTGAGGGAGGCTGAGCAGCAAATAATCAAGATACAAATCCACATTTAGCCAACAGGGAGATAAAGGGCAGCCCGCTTGCCCTGGACTTTCTGGGCTGACTTTCATGCAGTATCCCAGCCTCTGTGAGTGAGAGCAGGGGACTTACAAGTTTGTTGTGAGGTCAAAACAGATCTCTTGGGGCGGGGCGGGGGGGGGAAATATGCAGTGCTTAGCTACTATGGCATGAGACCCATACAGGGAGATTAGCTGCAGTAATCTCAGTATTTCCAATGCCTGTGGGTTTTAAACAATAATTTTTGAAAAAGAAACTCATCAAGCAGTCATCCTCTCCCAAGCTGTCCTGCAAAGCTGAGGACACATGACCAAGGCTTTCATATTGTAGGAAGACTCTACTATTCCGGAATATACAGGTAGGTTTATTTTTTAACTGTATTGAACACTAACTGTAACACAACAAACATTTCTATGACTAATAGTATTTCAGGTAATAGTGTATGCTAAAAATAGAACATACTGAGAAAGACACAAGGAACTCTACCATGGAATTTCTTTCTGTGTTTCCTCTTTCAAATGTTAGAGGCAATTTCAGAGAGCTAAGATGATAATGAGGAGTGAGACTGCAGAATATCAGCCTCAAGTATGTTTAGTCTTAGTGGAGAAGGTAAAATCTGGGCTTGAAGAAAAAACAAGCTTCAGTCTTAGCTAAAGTGAAGCTACTTTCCTTCCATCACCAATTTTGAAAATACTAAAGGATTTCCTCCTCTGGTCCCCAGAGTGGCCTATTCCAGTTAATTGTGCTCATGCTGGAATTGGGTTCTAGTGGACATAATCCTACAAGTTACAAAAAGCCTCTGACATTGTGTTACTTTAAAAACTTTTTCTTCATGATTTAGCTGTGAAATACCAAGCTACTTGGTATTTCTATCTACGTGTCAGTACTGTGATATGGTTTTCCTCACAACTTTTCAGTAAATTGCTCCTGTTCCACAATAGCTACTTAGCAGGATATAAACTGAGTCAATCCCATATACAAACCCTTTTTTCTAGTGATTTTCCAAAGCCATTAAGTGCAGTATTTTTGTTATCACTAAAACTGAATGCATTGCTATCCCCAAAAGGTTTAAGTGGAAGGGATAATAAATAAGAATAATTCCCCTGATTTTATATATATATAAAGTGATGACTTAAAAGGATCACAACATGATTTGTTGTTTAGTAGGTATTACAGGCCAGATTTAAGCTGTGTTATAATCAATGGAAATTTTTCCTTTGGGCTCAAATTGGCTCTGTAACAAGACACACACACAGATTCCCTCCTCCTTCCCAGTACATCAGAAATCTCCCAGATGAAATGTATGAGCTCTGTTACACCAGTTACTGTACCTTCCTAATTTAAAGAAGGGAGATGGAAGTGGCACGACTCAAGCAATACAATGCTGTAAAGTCACAGATGCCTGCTTTCTGGGAAAAGGGCACACAGAAATGGAGAAAACATGTTATATCCCACATACACAAACTGCTTTAAAAGAGCTGCTGTCACGCTGTAAAATGAGGCAGCCAAAGCAGCCCATGACAAAACCAGGAGTGCTTGCACATCCTCAGTAGTCTTCATCAGCTCAGTGTCACCGTGTTCACAGCGCTGCTCTGCACCCTGAGTGGTGCCCACTCCATCCATGCAACTCTGAGGTCTCTGCATGCTCCTCCCTGCATTTCCAGCTCAAGGCTTCGAACCAGGCAGCTCCCACCTGCCTGCACCTCCTGGTGCTCGGGATTACTGCAAGAGCAGTGGCTGCACAGCCAGGCTACTACCTTCACGAGGCTCCTTTATATAGACACCACTTGAATTGACTTGACCACTCTTGCTTTAGTGCATGGCCAGTGCCATGTTCATCCCAGCAGACAAAAAAAAGCAGTTATATGAAATGCCCTGACCCCTCAAATCTGCGGTTCTGTGTTCTGATTTCATTCCTCGCATCTTGCTCTTCATGCTTGTATCCTCTTCCCACTCACCTCCTGTTGCCAAAATGCCTGTTTCCTCTACCTGCCTCTGGCCAAGACTTCTCCTACAGCACCCTGATCAGAAAACCCTGGTACACTAATTCCTCCACATCTTCCTCTGTGAGGATGAAATTACTGGATTTCACTTTGGAGTAGAACATGTGATAAATGGCCAAACCTGAGACCAGAACACCTTTGCCCCTGTGATTAACTTCCAGCATGCCAGGGAAAGAGCATCTCTATCCCACACCCATCTAGAAGGAAAAATTCCCAGACTCCCCTCTAAATTCCAAAACCAAAGACCAGCTAAGTAAGTGTAACACCTATTTTGTGCTCCCCTTACACTTTTAGCCACTGTTTTCATCTTTTTACATCTAGAATTTCAAATGCTGTTTCCCAGTCTTTACAGTATCGCTCCTCATAAACAGGTAAATAATAGCAATGAAGGAATACAGTTCAGAAATGAGACGTATTTTTTCCCCTCTAAGAGAAACTGTAATATAGAAATGAGTTTGTATTCTACAAAATATGACTGCTCATTTTGTGCCAGAAATGTTCACATTATATTCATTAACCACAGGACAATGATGCCTCAAGGTTAGTGCCCAGGGTCTGGAAGTTTAGAACTTCGATGACAGCAAATGCATGAGCCATGAAAAAGACCACAGTCAGTTAAGCACTGTTTAACATGCTGCCTATGTCTGCCTGGCAGAAATGATGGCATTATGTCCAAATTCTGTGATAACATCCACATCTAAAACTGAAATCCTACATTTAAATTATAAGACAGTGATTAAAGTTACAGACTGCATGACAAAGCAGCATCCGCAATCTCAGTCCTAAACTCTGAGCTGGTGGGAGAGACACCTGAATGCTAAAGGAACAAGGAGAGTATCTATCATTTTTATATCCTACATTCATGACACAGAGGGAAGATACTACATCTGAACAAATAATACAGAATGATCCTGATCTCTGAATATTTTGTGATTGAAAGGAGTGAGTGTAATACATTGACAGAGCTGAAGGCCACAAAAAGCAATAATTAATTGATCCAGTATGGTGCTCTATTTTAAAAGTGATTAACACTCACCTACCTAGTCTTGTACTGGAACCAGTGCCTTGTACTTGAAGTACACTTTCCAAAGAGGTGACACAAACATTAGGAAGATGGGGGAAAAAAATCTGTGGCGTTTTTGTTCCATTGTTATGCAGAGCTCCTAGTTCAAAACCTGTGCTTTATTTGCTGTCTCCACTAGTGTAATTTTAGCTTCCAGCTACAAGATCATGTCACACGCTTGTCTAGACCTCATTACTCTCTCTCCTTGAAGGAACTTCTGCACTGTAAACCTGTCACTTCTTGATTCTCATTGCTGATAAAATAAACTGAGATACTTAAGTTTTGTTTCAACACCAGATTCCCAAGGCCTCGAAAAACATTCGCTCTCATCTCCTCTATGTTTCCTTTTTAGTTTTTCAAAATCCTTTTGAAACAGCAGGCACCAGAAGACTCTAACAATTTCACTGTGGCTATTTGTGGCATAGGTCACAAACTGTTACCTAATCAGTAAATTAGTCACAAGTGTTCTCTATATTTCACCACTCAAAGTAAAAACAACTCCTGCTTCCTTTATATCCTCCTTCTCTCTCCTTCCTCACCCGCTCTGAAAGTGGTTCCAATTTCTGAATTCCAGTGGTTTTTCAAGACTAGTGCTCTACTCCACTAAAGCCTGCTTATACCTTTAATTGTAACTTACTAAAACCAAAAAAGTCCCAGTTTTCAACAGTATTAAGACACCACAAGTTTGACACCTGTTTCACCTATGTTTGCAGGATTTTAGTCACTTCCACTCCCATCTTTCACTTTTTTGTATAACAAACTTTGCTCTTTACCAGCCAATTGTATTACTCTGGACTTACCTTCATATCAATGAACCGTACCATGTCCCAGGAAAGCTCGTGAACTTTTCTGATCGCACTTCTGAGGACAGTTTTCTTCTAGATTCCAAACTTAAACTCCTTTTCCAGATATTACACTAAAAAAAGCACCATTTTTATGTCACAGCCTGGAATGTTCTGCATGACAACAATAACTACTGTATATAATAAAGCACTTGGTAATCTCTATTATGATATCTATTGAGATTCATTATGTCTCAAAAGTCTTAGCCTTCGCCATAGTATTTTGCAGCTCTATAAATCTTGATGTTGACTTCAGCAGTAGTCAGTGGCCTTGATTGAGGCCTTGATTGCATGGATACAGAATATGACTGAAATTAAAAGACAGCTGAGTAGATCTAGTAAAACAGATGGCACACTGGGGCAGTATTTGCACATTAATATGTGGAAGATAAAAATTAAGACTAGTCTTTGGTTATTCCTTTTTGGTGATATGTGTCAAAAGTAGTCATGTATCTGGATTTGGAATATTGGTCTGAATGAACAACAAATAATTCAGATCATAAATTGAAGTTTGTAGGTTGAATTCTACCATTGAGGAGTGAATTTTGCCATTAATTTTAATTATCTTAATAACACACATTTTGGAACTTCTTGAAATAGCAAAATTAAAGTGGCAGCATTCTCATGGTTTACAACATTTCCAGTGTCCAGCTCATCCCCCTCTTTTCATGCCTGCATACCACCTCTGCTCTGTTGCGTGGGTTTGGTGGATTTTTTTGTGAAAATTGTGTGTAGCAAACTGCCCTTTCCAAAAAACCTCCCTCACAAGCCTAAAAACTGAAACTCATACACTTCATGCAACAGAAGGAAGCAAAGACGTAAGATCAATGAGAAGAAAGACTTTGAAGAAGCAGCTGACCCCACTCAAGACCAAAAGCTCCTTGCCATTTTCTACTGACTTTGCTAAGCAGGACAAAGCAATTCAGATATAAGAGCTCATTTATAATGTCATCCTCCAGGTCAGTCCCAGACAAACAGAGCAAAGCAAAAGCACTTTTCTGTTCAATGAATCATGTTGTGGGTTTTGAATATGGAATGCGAATGAGCTTGTTGCTGAAGGAGAGCAATGGGCAGGAGCCTGAAGTGTCAACAAATGGAGAAGTAGGTATGAAAAATGAGGTTGTTTGTGAGCCTGGTGAATGGAGGATGAATGGTCAGCAGGATGAGAACAAACAAAAGTGAGAGATCACTTGGCAAAGAAGTGGAATTATTTTCTATAAAAAGCCAAGATGAATATCTGAAGAGTAATCTACTATCTCTTCTCCCCGACAGCCACAAACTAGGTGGGCTTAAATTATTAAGTTGCAGAAAGCTGCAACTAAATCCAATATCACTATGGGAAGAAGGGGCAACTGCCACCATTTTGGGCTAGGGAAGGTGAAACATTCCAATGGGCAGACATCTCAAGGGCTTGGAGGCTCAGCAGTTTCTGAAAACAGGATCCATTTAACCCATCCCAGTCAGAGCACCGAAACAACAAGGCTTTGTTCCTGCTGGCAGACAAAAACAATCAGTCAGGGATAAGGGAACAAACACAAAACAAAGCAAACCTCCCATTTCCACAAAGCTATTTTTAGGTGCAGAATTCAACATAAGTGGCATACAGCCAGTTTTCCATAGATGAGTGCATGAACAAATACACACACACAGGTAGCCACCCTGATCCTGGAGGAACTTCCCCTGAACTTCGCTAAGGGCAGAAACAGACAATAAAGGCTGATTCTGTGGCCTGAATTCTTCCAGTTCTCTGAGCAGCTGCATTGATTTGACCTGTGAAGTAGGGTGCTGCTGGAGGTGAGAAAGAATATCATCAACCAGCCCCGAGGATTTTGTGAACTCATCTGACTCTGAAAGAACAAAGATACAAACATTTTCCAAGCTCTGACCATATAACAGACCCTTGTAAAGCTGTCAGTGCAGAAGCCTGACAGACAGCAGTTGAAAGGTCATAAAATCAATACACAGAAAGTCAGCTCACAGAAAAGCTAATAGGAGAGTAACTGCCCTTTGGCTCAAAACAGGAGAGAAAGGTACACATCCCTGACAGTTTCTAGGTGGCTGCTTCTCTGCTGCTTTGAAAGGCCAGAGGAGTGTTTTTGTTTTTCTACATACAGCTTATTTTTGCAATCAGTCCGATCTGTAGACACCCTAATAAGAACAGATCTTAAGTCTGGAGGTAAACACTATCTTTCCTGGATGATTTACGAGTAAGGAACGGGAGGTGTTATCTGATCCTTGAGCTTTCTGGATGGGCTCTAAGCACAGCTCCTCTGCTCAAACTACAAAAGGAACAGAGTTCAGGTGCCTGTGGCTGAAAACAAGCTGTGCAGCTCCAGCTGGCAGGGGCAAAACCATACAGGCTGCAAGCACAGCTCAAATAAGCCCTGCACAGCACTGCTTTGGAGAAGACCAGTGTTCATTCACTCCCACCCCACAGCCATGGAATGTTTTCAGGACTCTGCCCAAACCCTCCCAAGGAACAAACACAGCTGCATAGCACTTTCCCAATTGACAATCTCTGTTCTGGAAATTGTCAGTGGAAGGAAGCCTATCCTCTAACTTACAAGCGTTTTTCAGTCTCGATCTGGACAATTTTGCTCAGTGGTCAAAACTTCATGGGCAGGTTTACCCTGGAAATGATGTATTTTCTTCTCCTGCATGAGATGGCAACCATAAGCATAGAAAAATAAACCGTTGCACTGCAGGTGAGGGGAAAAAAGCGAAAGACCCACAGAGAGGAAGACGAAAGATATGACACATAGCTTGCTATATTGGAAGAAATCCTAGCAATTCAGTTTAGATTACGTGCACATGCGTGTGATGCCAGGGGCATTTACTCCAGTGCACTTTTCCAAGGAACCTCCCTGTCTCCAAGTCCCATGGCCTAATTTCTGTCACCTGCTAACACCCCAGCATAGGGTCTCCCATAGAACGGTTTGCACATTTTCAGAACCCAGCTCAAATTTATGCGATTTATCTGGACATACAAATTATTCCTCTGCAGTGTTTCTAGTGCTTTTGATGGGTTATGGACTGTAAGTGTGAACGTGTGGTGCTCTAGCAGCAGCTGGACTTTGGAGAAGCTTGAAATAAGAAAGTCCAGGAAGTGTTGCAGCAAAACAGGAAGGTCTCATTAATCAACAGAACAACCAGAAAAGGGCAAGAGCCTCACTTGTCTTCAGCTGCCAGTGGAAACACACTGGAAACTACCCCGGTTGCTCTGTAAACTGGGTAATGAACTCAGGAGTGTCCACTTGTGTTTGCTTCCTTCAAATGCTTAAAGGAATAGCAGCAAAACCAACCATCTTAAGAGTGCAGTGACAACAAATGCATTTTTTATTTTGAATTAAAAAAAAAAAAAAAGAAAGAAAACTAATCAGCAAAAAGAAACCAGATCCATATGATCTCCATCGATCCACAGTTCACTGTACTTTTGGCTTTTACATCCCTCTAAATATTTTCCTCATGACTACTGGGCAAAAAAGTATGGTTGAGAACACACTGGCCTACTCCCAGGCAATATGTGGTCTACTATAATGTCCACCCAACTTCGCTGTGAGGCGTTTCTCCAGTTTTTCACATGCCTATATTACATCAGTGTATAATATAGATCAATTTGCATAGGAAATTCACATCACAGAGAACGCTCCTTGCAAAACTGAAAAGCTGCATGTTGAGGTACAATGTACAGAAGAGTAAAATCTCCAACCTTATTATTATTTTAGCTGAAATATTTTTGCAAGCTTTTCCTTATGAGTTTTCTATAAGCTTATAAAAACATATTCTGTGCTCCCAAGGCTTCTTAGGGAATGACATGTGAAATTTTATGATATAAATATGGTTAAACAAACACACACACACATATATATATGCACACACATACATGTGTATATATACACAAGCACAGTTAAACAATATGCTTCAGCTTGCACTATTTCTGAATTTACATATAGATCTTGGATAAATGTGAAGGAGCACCTGACTGTGCCTTTTTATTATTATTATTTCACAGAAACTTTCAAGGAATAGTTGTTAACAATCCAGTTCTGATATGATACCTCCATCATACCTGCTGTTTGACTAAAACCATACACGCATACAAGAGGAACAGTTCATTAATACCAATACCTACATTACCAAAGGACAAAACCATGTTTGTCTGAAATTTTTATTTTTGTTTGCCTTTGAACTTATCAACCATTACATAATTTCCAAACCAATGAAAGGGTTGGTTTAATTCTTAGTGTACAGTTTTGATTTTGATACATTAATATACAATTCAATTTCATATCTGTTTTCATATAAACCATATTCTAAAATGTCTTTCTGCATTAAATAATGCATGGCAATATTTTAAACAAGTTTTAAGCAGTACATTTTGAATTCAGCCATGTATTCTCAAGTGATCAAGGTCAAAGCCTTCATTTAAAAACAAGACCTGAACATATTTTTAAAAAGGTATTTTAAAATAGTTGCTGCACAAGGTCTGCAGGAGGTGTAATCTAGAGGATTGGTAGTGGGATTTTTTTTCTTTTAGGTGCACAGAAGTAGCCTATGCTACATCTCAAAAAATACAGTATTATAGAACTTAAAGGTAGCAGGGATCACTAGAGCATCTAGCCTGATTCCCAGTCTCATGCAAATATCCTAATGCTACAGGTATGCATCACTCCTCCAAAAGCCGAATCATGGGGCACTTGTAAAAAGCCAGAAGGAGGTATCATCACCTGACAGGTCTCTGGTGTCTGAGCCTGTCTGGCAGATGTGTGCAGGTGATGCCGGCAGCTGAACCTCTCTGCCCATAAAAAGATGGAACACCAACACCCATCTGACCCTGCAGGGAAATTTTCTGTCTGCCCTCAACTTTGTTGACTGCCAGGGCCTAAAGCGTGTGAGCAGAGCACGGAAATCAGGCATCTCAGAGGGTGCTCGGCACCAGCAGCGAGCTGTTCCATTCAACATTCTGCCTATAGGCACTGGAAAATGCCGTGTGTTTATCAGCGAGGTCAAAAAATAGTGCTGCTGTTAGCTTCCCTACTGTGTTCAGGTGCCTGCATATGTTAAAGAAGTCACCTCCTAATCTCCAAGCAGGCCAGCAGAGGAAGTTCAGATCTTCACCCTCCCCTCAGAACTGACTCTCAACACAGGCAAAGCAATACTTTTTTAGGGCAGAAGATTGTCAGCCACAGAAAAACACCTACAGCCCGATTTTCTGCTTTGCTTCTACCAAACTGCTGGTAAAACACACCAGCTTCTGGGGTGGAAGAGGACAAGTCAAGGGTCCTAACTGAAGTTCTCCTGCACTGGCAGTTGCCTCCACGCTCCCTTTGCTTTGGCTGTAGCACACCCAACACCCCAGCCCTGCTCCCTCCGCCCAAACACTCTGCCAAGCAGACGTAGGACTTCCCAGTTCTGGGAGAAAAGATAAGAGCCTCCCTTGCACGGCGTGGCAGGAGGCTAACAGAGAGCTGCTCACAGGAGGCCAGGGAGAAGCACAGAGATCTACTCCTAAAGGAAAGCCAGGCATCGGGAAAGGAGTTTGTTCTCAGACCCAACACTAAAATGGCCCCTGGTGAGCAGCACATCAAGGAGAGTAGCCAAAGCAGGGCTGGCAGTGGAGCTGTGAGACAGGACAAGGCTGGAGGGATCTGACCAAGGGGTAGATGTGGTTTCACCTATGGAGAGGGATGAAGCTAGAGCAGCCACATCAGCAGCTGCTGCCCCAGTAAAACCAGACACAACACGAGGGGATTTGGTCCTACTGGGGTCGCTCCACTCTGCTGCACACGCCTGCAATGCAGCCTTGGGACCGGCTGTCTGCCTGCAGGCTGCCTTCAGTAACCCATGCCAAAGGGGATCTGCCTTAATGTAATAGCACACAACTGTTTTGGTTTCAACAAGGTCCTGCTCAGTATGTCCCAGGGGAATCTGGCCTTGTTTCAGGCTACATTGTGCTTATTCTAGCTCTTCCTGGAGAGGGAACTCCTAACTAAACCACTGTAATTTTGTTTTCTTGCCTAGGTACATTTGTACTTCAAACCCAGCTGAAGACAGTAATAGGTTAAATATAGCCTTAAGCTTTAATGGCTGAACTCCACCCAAGTGCTTTTATTTTACTGTGCTACTCAGACCTTATCCATCCTTCGTTCTGTGTGTAAATTTCTCTCATCAATATTTGAATACACACAGACAAAAGAAAAAGCAAACAAAACAAACATAATTGGAGACAAGAATCTCAGGGTGTAAGCAGAGGAAAACAATTTTAGATAAGTGCTTGGCACAGTGTGCTAATCTGCTGTTCAGTAATACTTACTCATGCTGAGAGTATTTTACCCACCCTTAGCCCCTGTGCTTCAAACATCTCTCCTTACAAGCCATCTTACTCCGTGAGAATAGAGGTGGCAGAACTGGGCCTTCATGATTTATCCCCCCTTCTTGTAGAGCCACCACAAAAGGCTGCACAAGTTGCATTGTTCCCCTTATGTAGGCATGACTGGGACTGGTCAAAAGTGATACATTGGAGCAATTAATGTGCCCATCTGCACCTGTGACCGATTAATTAGGCTGAGGACATGAAGGAGCTGAACAGTAGCTTGGGAGCTGCTTGCCTGCCACAGACAATTGTCCTGCCTTTCTAACCAGGGCAGCAATGGATGAAAACATTGGTTTGTTTACTTATTTGTGTGTTTTGATTCCGCTGAATATGACCCAAGTTACAGCCCCTGTTTTATATATTTTTTAAAGTTATTTTTTTATTATCATAATTTGTTCATGTATTTCTTCCCAAATACAGGTAGGATGCAGAGGTGGCTCACTGACTCTGGAGGAGATGTCTCATTTGATGAAATCTGGGGATTCTAGTCTGTCCTGGACACATCAGAGTTGAAGACAGTACCAAGTGTTCTGGTGCCTCAGCAGTGAAAGCTATATGTAAGGATGATAAAAGGCTCAAATTAATTCATATGAGTTAGGAGACTTGATACTCGGTGGTAAAAAATAGACTCAGAGTGAAAACCACTGCATATCCATTGTCAGCTATGCCCCTGTATTTATACTACTAATACATTTTTCAGATGTGCTAGGGTATGCAACCAACAACCTTCCACTCAGTAAGGTTTCCTGAAGGATTAATTTAACCCCTTGCATTTTGCAATCAGCCCCTGCCCTGAAAGCCTTCTGCCTGTTGCTCCACAGCTCTCAGCCTGTGGCAGGTGACAGAAGCACACACACACAAAAAGATGTAACTGATAACCCCAGATCAGGATAGCACTGGCAATAATCTCTGTTGACTAAACCCAGCTCAGGGTATGTATTTGCTTAATGCTGACAGCAAAAGCAAATCAGCTAGTCAGTACTACGCCTTCCAGTTAGGCCTTGACAAGCTCATTTGCAATCACTCCTCTGACCCATTTGCTTCGTTTCACCTTCCCTAGTGCCGTAGAGAGCCTTACGTTACACCTTCACAGACCACACAGCCTACCATAGCAACAAAGCATCGCAGCCTTACTGCTCCTACCACAAGGTCAACTTCACGAGCATGCCCGTTCAAAGGCGCAGAGGGAACTCACCCTAAGGTAGCTGCAAGGGAAACTAATTAACAGGCTCTTGGCTGGGTACACTGTTACAGTATCATCATCAAGCCCAGCAAAAGAAGAAAGCAATGCAATGAACAGCATCAAGGTTAGGAAGGCTGTATTCTGGCATTAAACACACAAAGCAATATACTTACTTGGGTGAAGCTTAAAAATGCCACAGATAACAAACAGCAGGTAGCAAATCAGTCCTTTAGATAGCAGGAGAAACTTTTGAAAAGCAGTCATTAATTTGGCTACCATGATGAATTCCTCTGTGGTGAAAGCAACAACCCACTTCACTGCTTCACAGATTCATTGCCTAGGAGGCCATGAGGAACACTGTGATTATTTAACCTGTCTTCCTGCATAAGACTTGAGCTACCAGCAATCTTTTATAATGCCTTCAGCTGGCAGTAAAGGGGTGGTTTTGATGAGACAACATCTTTCATACCTTTGTGTGCTGCTGTTGCCTTACTCCACATCTTGTTGGGAGCCTCCTCCCAACTTCCTACATGGGCAACACAGAGAAATCCCAGCAGCAGAATTGCTACAGGTGGCCCCATTTTGCTGGTACTCTGAAAAGTATGGAAACATCACACCAAAAGGCATACTCAGCAGAGTATCCCACACCACATGGTCTCCCTGCGTGCCCCATACAAGGACTGTTACACAAGTAGCTGAGCAGGTTACTGCTGTCCAAATGCTCATCAGCATTTCATGGCGCCATGTATGACTCTCACATTAAAGATGCAGCCCTGGGTTGCAGCAGTGTAGCCTAAGACAGATACAAGTGCAGGATTCAGGGAAATCTGGATCTCTTAATGGTTATCTGACCCCCAGGTAAGCCTAGGTCAGTCTTTCTTTCTTTCTCCCTTCTCATTCTCCATCTGTTTGAAGCAGTAACTGCTGACACACAATTTCTGCTACACAAGTGTTTTTTCCAGCGCTTAGCACTCTTTAAGCTACTCTAGTTAGCTAGGTAACATACAGAAGGCTTTTACTCACTGAAGCAATGCATCAGATCTTTGAACAAATCTCCCTTATACGAGACTTACACAACTAAAAATATCAAATTCCTTTTTATTCAGCTTTACTCAGAAATCCTATTTGGTATTATTGAGTTTAAAGACACTGGAAATGTCCATTATGCCTGCCTGCTGGTGGCATAGGGGAAGAAAAACCATTGCTATTTGAGAATGCTTCCATCTATCCTGGGAATTAACAGCTGTACTAGATTCTGAGATTTGGTCATCTGTTAGACTGGGATCTACTGAATATCAGTTTTTCATGCCACTTTGTAAGTCTCTCTCAGGCCTTTTCTCCCTTAACCACTTGAATTTTTCACTGGTGAAATTGCCTCTTTCACTCTCTACTTGTGTTTGGTTAAGAGCTTTCCTGACTCTCAATAAAATTTCCTCTTTCCTCCACAGGTCACATCTCCCTTACTCCCTCAGTACTCCAACGAAGTGGCGTAACTAAAGCAAATTCAGGGCAATTGACATCTGCCTGTATCTAGTTTTGATGTAAGCTACTCTTATTGCAGGCTTGAAGAGGAGCCTGTGGGCACAAAAACTCACGTGTTTTTTCTCAGTTTATCACTTCAACTAAAAAAACATGTTACCTCACCTGACAAACCTAATTTACACTCTTATTTCATTCCAGCGAAAACAACCATATTTACTAAGCTATCATAAATGACAGAGCACTGCAGGTTTTGCATTGCTTTTGACATTAAAAAAAAATCAAACACACCATTACCAGGCATTTGCTTTTGATGATGCTCCTCTACGGTTCTGCCAATCGGTATTTGTCCCATCACAGTGAAAATGGGTGACCCTTGCTTAAAGTCACTAAATGCAAACCAATGTCATAAAAGTTGTATCACAGCACTGCTAATGAAAACATTCAGCCTTTGGTGGTGGCAAACTCCATTTGCCCTGGGCCATATACAGGCAACCAGTGTCACCATATTTCATCACTCAAGACAGAAATATATGTATAAAATGCTAGAAGAAGCTGCATTTCAAAAGAAAAGGAATAAGATGAAGAGAAGCAAAAATAAAACCTAATTTCCTGTGCACTGCTGTCTCATTGTTCACTGCAAGTTCCAATTTAAGTTTTTCTTCAGCTTGAGTCATTTATTGGGGAGCATTTCCCATATGGTCATTCTAATTTCTAATAAGATTCAAGTCTACACTGTAGCTTTTTCATATGTTTGGCACATACAGAATCTGTCTCTCTCTTCCCTCTACTCTTCTACCTACACATCATCAAAACAGAAATTTAATCATCTTTTAGATGGCTACCACTGTGTTAAATTTGGTTTGAAAGGTCAACAGAAAGGGACACACAGACACAGAGCATGAGTGTGCATGTCTCATTTCCATAGGAAACCAGGTTTAAAAATGAAAGATTTACAAGGAAAATGAGCTGCACTTTTGCTCACAGCAATACACTCATTTAAACACCAGACACTGCTGACTATAAAAAATTATCTGTATCTATTGGTCCTCACCTTGGGTATTGTAAATCCTCAGAGCTCCTCTGAAGTTATTGGATTTACATTCATTAATACCAGTCGCCCATTAATTTCATGTTTATAAGAAAGTGTGTCTGATAAGAAGGTAAGAGAGTATCTCTAGACCTACACGCATGAGTGTAGGCACATGTATGTGTGAGCACATGTACACTCAAGAATCACAGAACATTACAGGGAAATGTCACAACCTCTCCCATCCCAAAGGACTTGCACCCAAGTCAAGGCCAAAGCTGTACCAAACTTGTAAAGTTGCCCAGGGAAAGAAAGGGAGTGCAACCCATTCATTTTTCTCCCTCTCTTTCACAGGCTTATAAAAGTGGCTTTCTGATGGACCACTTGAAAGTCACCTCCACCCATCTAAAACTTGGCTGAGGATCTCAGTCTTCCTTTATTACTGCGCAACTCTATTAAAGCTCTCAGTGGAACCAATGAGTGAATGTCCCAGCCAATTTTACTTTTTGTATTAAAAAGAAAAGCACACGCTAGTCTATTGAAAATAATTTTTAAGAATTTTAATCATAGCAAATGTGTCTGAACAGTTCTCATAAAATCAGCGCTTCCACATATACAAAGGACAAGACTCCAGAGATCAGCCTACAAAAATACCGTGTGTTAAAACAGGGGCAGGGGAGTGGGATGTACACAGAAGGGGGCAGTTAGAAACTCAGCAATGTTTGAGATGCCTTCTAGGACAGACAAAGCGAGCAAAGAATGCTTCTCCAGTTATGCAGATTTCTCAACAGCACTTTAATTTCACCTTTAGAAAGTCAATATTTGACAAAATTTTGACATGGCAGCCTAGCAGCTCATATATCTGTAAGGGCTGGTTAGCCCTTCATAAGAAAAGAAAGGGGAAGTAATTTAAAACCAAGTTATATGTGTTCTTGCTTCTGAAACACGTCAAGAACTTCAGTTCACAGCCATTGAACAGTGCCAACCTGCTTGTTTAGCTAGAATACAATTAACGAGCGGTGGGGGAGACAGCCTAGAGAGAGCAAGGGACCATGTAAAACAAGAGTGTAAAACAAGGAGCAGAGACAGCGGCAGAGCTGTAGGAGAGCCATGTGTGCCTGAGGACAGACTCTACTTTTCAGCTTCTGGTGTAACTATTCTTAAAACAAGATCCAAATCTTCATTCAGCTCTTGTTTTAATGAATGTACTAAGTGCGCAGATACATACACACATCTTCAGGGTTGGCACTGAGATAGAAAACCAACACTCACTTCAAAGCTGTGTTGAGGACACTTCAGGTGACCTTCAAATCATTCACTGTTTTTCCTTTGTCTTTTTGTTTTAACGCCTGTCAAAGTTCATTTGCCTTCACCAAAACAAAACAAAAAAAAAATAAAACCACCAAAAAACAACCATGCAGCAATCCCCGCTCCTTCCTGTCTCTCTTAGTAATACAGAAACCCTTGCTAATAGGGATATTGCAAAGACGGACCCTGTGGAATGGGCTTTTTAGATCTGCTTTAGGTTACAGCTCACTTGCAAGGAGCAATTAGGGATACTGTAGCTGAAGTAATCCAAACTCATATCAACTGCAAGTAGCTTGAAATACATGCTGAGAAGCTGACAAGCAGCTTCCCTAGAGAATACATGCCTGTGTGCAGCTGGTCCTGCCCTCTCTGCTGCAGCCCTGTGCCACACCAGCCGGCTGGTTTCCAACCACAGGGACTGCAGCAGGGAGAATGCCTGGCTGCAAAGACTGTCGCTGCTCCCCCTTCACTTTCCAGCAATCACCGACAGCATCTGCTGCCTCACAGGACTCAAAAATATTTTTCTTCTCAGAGGTCCTCTGTTTAGCAAGGTTTAGCCTCCAAAACACAAAGCCTGTTGGGACTCATTTGGAGCACAGCTGAAATGCAGGGGCACCTCTGCCTTCCTCTGACAGTTTAAATAGGTACAGAACAGATGGTATGAATGTGGCCTGAACAAAGAACAGCTTTGCTCCTCTTTTTGTTTTTCCTAGTGCCTGTTTTTGTTTTTCCAGAACAATTATAAGCAAAATGAGGGTGGGGGAGGAGGCGGGAGGATGAGAAACACTTTTTACAGCCTACCACAAAAAAGTATCTGAGCAGCACACTGATTGTTAGTGCAGCAACAGACACAGCACCCTGCCATGGGGCAGCCTGCTTTGGGACTACCCTTCTCCCCTGAAGCTGACTAGAAGGGCAGGTTCTCCAGTTTGCAGGATACTGAGTGGCCAGGAGAGCTTGACGTGTCATGGCTTAGAAAGCTGCCAGAATCTTACAGAAAGGTTCTCAGGTTTCTTTTAAACCTTGAAAGTCATATCTATGGCAGAGGAACCATAAGACCCCACGCTCTAACCAGAGATGTTATGTTGGACCACTCCAGCAAGGAGAATATTTGTGGTGTGTCCTTACGGGGCTGTTGTTTCAACAGAGATTTTTGGTGGGTCCTGTCCACATTTCACCCGGTTCGACGCCTGCCCCAGGACACCTCCCTTCCCCTTGGGCGGACAAGCAAGCACAGCAGGGGCGGACTGTGCTAGGACAATTTAACCAGATTTCCATCTTCATTTGTCAAAAGTCAGGCCAGTGACCCAATCAAGGATTTAACAATCTCTTAAGGAGACTGATAATTTTCCCCCCAAATTGGTAAATATCTCCTTATCAAAGGCTGCCTGCTTTAGATCTATAAAATGAGGACTGCCACTGCATATAGGACATGTGACAGAGATCCTCAGAGGCCAAGTCCACTAACGGCTTTAAATGAGGCATAAGACTCAAGTTTGATCTCAGAGAACTGACAGTCACAACTAATTCCACATATAGTGCTCTGCGGGCTCAACATCCAGAAAATCCAGACTCTGCACATTTCAGCAGGCATTTTAAACTTAACAGGCAGCACGTGACATTTCATTAAGATTTTGGTGCTATTGCAGTTTTCAGCTGTTAGGAGGTTTATGAGGTATTACAAAACAGCAGCACATACATAGATTTTGAAACTCAGCAGACCTAATCTGAGCCATGAATATGGATTTTCTTCTTCCTTATATCCCTTCCTCACCAAAGGAAGATGAATCACTACATTGTCACTGATATGGAACAAAAAACCCCAAAAAAGCTGTTAATGAATGATGTTAAGAATCAGATTGTGCAAATAATTTCTAGTCTCTGAGTTTTACTCTTGTTTTGCTATTGCTTTTTTATTAAAAAAAAAAAAGCTATAGTAAAGAAATAATAATCCAAAATACTAATTTAGAGAGGACATATGATAATAACAGCAGACAAAGAGGTATTGCACATAAGACTCTGTATAGAGCCCTGGAGATGTTCCTATTTCTGTGGCAACTTGTTACTATTTTCACCACTGAAAATGCAGAAGAAATTTGCAGTTACTTATATATACAAAGGTATTTTCCTTGCAAATCTGCAGGGAAATAGCATGGCCAAACAGGCTGAAGAAGAGGAAACAGAAGATGGCATGCTGATAAGGAAACAGTACAAAGTGATTTTTAGGTTTCTTGTTATAAAGGACGAAAGAAAGAACCCAAACCCAAAGTCAGGCATCAGCAATAACAAACACAGAGAGTGTCTAGGGTATTAAAAAGTATCCTGATTTATCCACTGCTCCTGTCATTTCTCTTGATCCCAGGGGTCTGCTGGAGTTGCTGCATGCTTGTTCTGCCTGGAAGGTTGCTGAAAGACATTCGATGTTGCAATTCTTTGTTTATCACAAAACCATGCTCCTTGCTGGTAACATTTTACAACTCTTATCATGCTGCTCAATCCAGCTACAACTGTCCAAATCTTGTCTTCTATAAACCAGAGGTCAGAAAGGAAAAGAAAGAACATTCTACGTATCCATTGCAGCTAGCCAGTTTAGCGAATATAATCATTAAGCAGGGATTCAGTTTTATCAACCTGTAGATTTAGCAAATCCCTCAGCATTTGAGCACAGCAGGAAAGAAGCGATTAGAATTCAATTGATTTCGCCTGAGTTTTTTAAATCGTCATCACTCTGGATTCCTAGGGTGGGTTTTGGTGTGGGTCTGAACAGCGAGCTTTTTTGCTTTTTTGCTTTTTTTTTTTTTTCACCATAAGTTAAGAATTCTCACCTATGTACCATGAGCAATTAAAAATAGAAGAGTTATAGAAATACAGGTTTCTACACTTGGGTGCTTGAAAGTGCCTTGGGGTATTACAGAGCCTAGTCAATATGCTTTCAAATTTCAAAATAAAACCTCCCCCAAAGCAAATTATTACTTCAAATATTCTTTAAGAGTCATGCAGACTAGCCAAGTATCAAGAAATAAACACCTTAGTGTAAGTCCACCTCTATTCAAGAAAGTATTTAATCATGTGTGACTGAAGCCCTTCAGCTGTCTTAGACGTACTGCTTTAGTGCTTTCTGAGTTAGTATATTTTCCTAATAATATGTCCTAATATATGTCCCAGATATCTCAATACATTCCTTAAGCAAATCTTTAAGAAACATCTGTGACCATTATTCCAAATAATTTAAGCAAGAAATTATTCATTCTCAGTTCAATCAGCAAATTGGCTGTGCTTCAGAACTGAGCAATCTTTTATGCTCATAGTCAGCCACATGCATCTACCATATGACATACTGTTTTGAAAGTATTGTAAGATCCACCACCATTCTTAAATTCTTGAAAGTGAAATCACACGCTTTCCAATGACAACCTGAATTCAAACCATCTTGCAGGGGAAGATTTTTTTCAGATCTTGAGCCAGACTCAGATTTCTCTCAAGCAGATGCAAATCCTAATGACTCAGAACTAGTCAGTGCATGCGGCCATCCACAGGGCAATGCTTCCAAAACTGACCAGCGCGGTGACAAAACACACACCTCTTTTTATAATTCTCAAGGCAGGCAAGTAAATTACACTTGGCATGAAACTACTCAGGTTTCTCATTTATTTGTTTCTCATTTCTTTTATTTACTCCATCTTGAAAACCAAGCCAGAAAGCTACAGACCCCTAACCCAATCTTACTATTTCTTGTAGGTTGAGTGCAATAGCTGTACCAAATAGCCATCTCCTTTGCTTTCAGCTTCTCAAATCTAATAGGTTCAGTAAATCCTGTCTTTAGCTGTTTGGCATCACCAACTTGTCATCTTCATTATTAGTCCTGGGAGATGGCCACCTGCTTTTGTGCGTTCAGTCAACACACACGCAAATAAAACAAGTGTTTCTTTTAAACAATGTGACACATCTGCACACACTGAGAATTCAAGTCTTTGCTTTTTCATCCCGACTTCTTCCCCCTGAATCCCCGTTCAGCTTGTGTCTGGGCCTTGAGCTTCAGTGATGAAGCTGCCTCAGCCCCTCATCATCCCAGCACCATAAAGCACATGGCTTTCCTGAGATATGAAAGCCTGAGGCCCTTTAACTAATCCTCTTGGCCTCTCTCTGCTACAGATGGGCATGTACTGTGTGCATACCTGCCCCAAACATGGAAACACGCCCCTGTGCTCCACTGTGTAGGTGCTCCCTGCATGCCCACGAGTACCCATTTCATCCCCATGCTTAGGTGCTTCAGTGTGATATAGATGAGGAGAGTGAAACCAGTGGACTTGTGTAGATCTGAAAGGGACCACGGGATGGATAAGGGGGACAGGAAATATTTCCTTCCGGCTCTGGATCTTAACTAATCCCTGAGAATTGCCTCTGATGTTCAGGAACCATGCTTAGCACAAAATTACAGGAATTATTTAGAACTAAAATAAAAATGTACTGAAGCATAAGGAAATGCTTGAAAAATGCATTTTCTGAACATTTATTAAGCATTAAATTTCACTGAACTTGGAAGGTAATTTTTTTCATTAGAGATGCTCAGGGCAACTTAAGATATGTCTGTAAAATCGTTCCAACTTGAGGATGAAGCAAGCAGCTTTGCTTGTTAACAAGAGCATGCAGGAGGTGAAGTGACAAAGAGGAAGAACACAACAGCCCCAGCTGTCAGGCCTACGGACAGTGTACAACACCGGAAAGGTCATTAATGCGCTGTAAATCCATTGCAGCATTTCCAGACAATCTTGTCTTGCTGAAGCTCTTGCACAAAAAACTTTGCCTTCAGGGCCAGCGCATCCTTCGACAGCCTCCCAGATGATGCTGGGACTCATTTGCTGCCATTTACCTTCTTTCTTCCCTCCCTCCCTCCCTCCCTCCCTCCCTCCCTCCCTCCCCCCTCCATCCACCCACAGAAAAAGTCTGGAAAAAACACATCTCACAGTTCAGCCCCAACATTTACTCAAGATGTGTTCACTTGACATGCAAATGTCTCCTGCAGTATTCACCCAAGTGTCTCCTGCCAGCAGGCCACATTCCCTGGGGGCAGTTTAGCTGTGGATGGTGAGTACAGCCCCTTTCTATGACTGGAAGGAGGCACCATTCTCCACTACATGGCATTGCTGTGAAAAGATCCAGGGAACATAGAGGCTTGGACCAGTTTACACAGTAGACTGATGCCTGGAGCTTTTGATACCAGGACACCTACAGAAGAGCTCAACTCATGTATGAAATGTTTGGGTTTGGTTTAGCCCTGTTGTGAATGTAACAAAACCAGTGCAATGTCAGCTATCTCTACTTCAGAAAAGCATTTGCAATATTAGAAAGGTTGGCTGCCCAGGGCTCCAGCAATAACATGGCTAGGAAGGCAGGCTCAAGGGGAAGGGCAAGCAGGCATGCCAGTCTGTACAACACATGCTTAAGTCAAGGCAAATAATCCCTCACTTCCATAAGCAAAACATTTACTTAAAACTTCCAAGTAATCTAATTAAAACAGGAAAAAGAAAAAAAACATGTGCCTCTTGGTAGTCACCAGCTATAACTCTGTATTCCCAGGTAATTAAAATATTAACAACCTTTACAGTTCACCACAATCCACGCAACATTTTGCCTTAAAATGCTGAGAGTTGAATTCCAGCCACCCCCTCATAAAATCAGAGCAGTTTTGCCAAATTCCCTTCCACGCTCTTCATTTGATGGCAAAGTAACAGAGGTACCATAATTCACTTGATATCATTCTTTTCCTGCTGATGTTTTATTCAGACTGAGCTTCGTTAATAAAGATGAAACTTTGGGTTAATGATTGATCCATGTTTACAAACCATCCAGGCTCCTTTACATCTTGGTTAAGCATGAACAATCACCGAACACACAATTTCCTAAAAAAAATCTCACATACCAAAATTGCATATTTTGAATTTTTAAAATTCACTAAACAAAATTTCACAGAGTGAACCCTAAAGTCTGTTTTCCAGCAAAGCACAAGCCAAAAATGGAAGTTGGGCCTCCCCCCTGGAAAAAAAATGAAGCTGGACCCCAACACACACTTCCTTCCCATTAAACAAGCAAATAAATACACATTCATACAGAGTAATTTGCTCTAAAAATGCAGGTGCTTGAATAATTACCCACAAGTTTTAGCATAAATTTTGGTTGCTCAAACGGTACTGTGTCACAGTCTTTTTTGAGGAGGAACTGAGCAGTGATTTCTTACTGGGCAACAGAGAAGAAAAACTAGCCCAGAACCTGATGATTCTGACACAACTCCAAATGTGTTTCTCCACAGAGAAAAATTACAAAGACAAAGCTGTTTATTTTTTTTTAAAAAAAAAAAAAAAAGTAAAAAAAAAAAGTTAGAGGTGTATATAGCAGTATCACTTTTTAATGCCAGGTATTGGATCAAGGAATGGGACAGACTGCACTGCATTTTTAAAGTAGTATGACTATTGACATACTTGAGAAACACTTTAACACTGTAAATTACAACAAACAATTTAGTTCACTTCTACACAAGTCAGCAAAAAAGATAGGTGATCCAACATGATATGGCAGCTGCAAATTTAAAATTGAAGTCACAGACCGAAGCCAGAACAGAAACATCTCCAGGACTCCTATTTATAAAAAGGAATGAACATACACACTGTGCGCACACAAGCAGGCAAGAATCTTGAGGTTTTACTTATTGCTCTTACACAAGGCTGTGAGCAGGCAAATGTCTGGATCAGAAATTAGGTCAAACATGCATTTCAGCAGGCATGAAAAGTACAGGAAATTCATATTAACAAAACAATGTACTGTGTTACGTAATACAGGATGGTATTCTGCTAATAGAATACTTACGTCATTAATACCGGATAAAGTCCAGGTCTGCCTGTTGCACAATGTGTTATGCAGGGTGGTATTATAACCTAATTTCTGATTTATCTTTCATACTGCACCCTCCATGTAGGGACGAAGAGGGCGGTTTTCAAGACAGCCGTTCTTTGTAACGCCGGAGAAACTTCAGCCTCAAGAGCTTCAGTTGGCCAGGTACAGCCAGAAGGAGGTTAACGTTATCAGCACTGTATCTCCAGGACCTGCTCTTTCACTGCCTCGTGTTTTTGTGCAGTCACTGACAACTCAGGTAAACAAATGCAGAAGCTGGTGCAAAATGCAGCAGCGCTGCTCTCAGAGCATCTTCCAGCTATGCTATATGCTCCTGCAATTGCTACAGGGGATAAGGCAGTAGAAGGTCAAGTCCTGTATCTGGTCACTTCCTCAAAAGTCTTATAAAGGCAAGATTTTTTTGTGAACTGGCTTTCCTTTACAGAATAAGCAGCGTAGTGTGGATGTCAGTAGAAATCTGGCTACCTAGTGGCAACAAGAGATTAGCACATTCACAAGACACGTTTTGGAATACCTGCTGTTCCCTACTGCAACCAAATTAAACATGCTGCGGAGAGGTGTCCATGTAATTACAACACTGGTAAGCCAGGTTCAAGGCATACTGCACATGGGCCTTGCATGAAAAAGGCATTGGATGTGTTATCTGAGGATTTTTTTTTTGCTGTGCTATGCACACATATGACAGTAGATAAAAATCAGCACAATGGTTCCTCTCCATACATGACCCAACACACGCCATAACAATTAAGCACCATATGCTATTCTTCTGTTAGCAGGAATCAAGGAAGAAAATGGTGGTTTGGGAACAGGGAGAGGAAGAAATCCAGCATGAAGTTAGAGGTATGTTCCTGGCAGAAGTCCTAGCTGAGAATGTTTATTGTGAACGAGCAACTGGATTTTGTGACATAACCAGAACACCACTGGTATCTAAAGGGCCAGCTTGGGCACCACATAATCAAAATTATGTTCTCCAGTGTTGTAATATGGCATTGAGCAATCTCTAATTAATTACTAGAAAGAGCAGTAGGTGGACAACAAGAGGTCATGCTTCAGGAAGGTTAGGCTTTGTACTTGCAAAAAGCAGCAGTGCAAATCAATAGATTCTTCTGTCTTACTAAAGGTCTGTCATGTGCCCCTTGATCCAATCCCTAAATCTCACACAAATTTCAGCTTTCAGGCTTGTCAAATAGCCAAATTCACACTGAGCTCTGTTTTACTTCCAAGCAGTACTACTAAAGCTAGCGGAACTGCTTAAAGCAAGGCGCTACTGCAGTGAATGTTCAGGAATTTGGCTCTTCCAAAGAAGTGAACTGCCAATGACTGGGGATTCATGACACTCACAGGTGGAGGGAGACACTTCCTGTGGTGTTTTTTTCAAAATCTGTCCTTACAAACACCAACATTTATAAGACTGGAATGCGAGGAAAGGCTTTGTTACAGTCACCCAGAAATTTTGACACCAGGACAGCCACAGTGGTTTAGGAGGGGTAGCCCACTCCGTAGAGGGTTGGTTTGGCCTGGGTTGCCCTCACAGCAGGAGTCACTGCCTCTTACTAGATGACTGCATATAAGGGTCCTCGGTCTCAGTTGGGATGGTGAGGCCTCCTTAGAGCAACTCCTCTGTCACACCATCCATGGGTGCACGGTTTTATCTCCTAGAAAAGAGGGAAGCAAAATGGGTCTAAATTCCTTAAAAATGATTAAGAAAAAACATCCTCTAGAAAAAGAAGAAGAACAATTTGTTATCGCAGTCTTGCAGGAGGAGTCCTAGGACTTCTCATGACCCTTCACTAATGGCTATGAAGGTCAGGTTGCTGAGAAGCCCTGCTGCCAGATTGGATGTAAAACAGTATGTCCAGTGTTTACCATTCAAAGCCATCCTTTGCTTGAAGCCAGCTAGGCAGAAGTGTTTTGGCTGTATTTTTAGATATTCCTCCTAGCCCACTTTGCTTCCCTGCTTGGAAGCTCCTTCAAATTAAAGATGCTGCAAGTGCCACTTCCCTGATGTTGAAAAAGATGGGGAAAAACAGAGAGAGGCAAAAAACACACACCATGGAAAGAAATGATTGCTTGTAAAACACTTCCTTTTAAAAACTACTGTACAACTCCCTAACTTGGTATAATTAATGTGTAGTTTAAAACATATAAAATGTCTTACCAGCTAAATGATTTCTTGGTTTTACAAGTCTTCCTCCCTCTCCCCATTAAAAAATAATGCATGTGTGGACTGGTATTGAACACCTTGTACAGAGTCACGCACAAATTCTCCTTTAATTCTACATGGAGCAGCTTTGATTTTAATCTACTGTGTTTAGAGAAGAGCTCATACCGTATACTTTACAGTGTCACCAGCTACACAGATGTCTTTAATCTTGTAACACCATTAAGAAAAGAAGAAAAAAAAAATCACTCTAAGTTGCAGTCCCTTTGATAAATGATTACGGTGACGCATGCAGTCCTCCTCAGCGCCGCCGCTGCCAGACATAGGATGTGATTTCCTCTGCACGCTGCCGAGGCCCGACAATGCACTACTGGGGGCTGTGGCCAGGCCAGTGCACCACTGCCCCAGCGCACAGTGTGCTGCAGTCACTGGGCAAAGCTGCGGTGAATTGTCTCGCTTGATACCACCACCACCCCAACCCAACCCCCGGGGGAGCGCACGCACCCGCTCCCCACCTCAGCCGCAGGAGATGACCGTGAAGCGCTTGGAAATGCACGACATGTTGTGGAGGACGATGCCCAGGAGAAAGACCAAGACGCAGGCCACCAGGATCACAGTGCAAACCCCTGACCAGGTGGAGCTTTTCACAGCGCCTCTCCGGTCCGGCTCCTCCGCTCCCCCCTCAGCGGGAAGGCCGCCCTGCAGCGGCTGCTGCTCTGCCGGGATCGTCACCACTGCCAGGGACTTCTGCTGGCTGCCAGGCAGGAGGCGGCAGCCAATGTCTCCCGGCAGTAGTGCCCTCTCCTTGGAGAGGGGCAAGGGCAGCATGTAGCACCCATTACTGGGCAGTTTGATGAAGACAGGGGTGTGCTCCGAGGTGTGGGGGATTGCAATGACGGCAATCACCTCAGGGTCGTCAGGCAGCTGCGACACAGAGTACCCAGGCGGCAGCTTGGTGATCCCGCGGCACCAGGGGCAACGCAGGTCCTTCTGGCTGGTCCTCATCTGCTGCAGGCACACTGAGCAGCAGGTGTGCTTGCAGTCCAGCAGCTTGGGCCGCCGGCGGGGGCTGTAGTAGTTGAAGCAAATCTGGCACTCCAGCAGAGAGTCCTGGGACAGGGTCTCCATGGCTGGTGCAGGGAGGCACGGCAGGCCTGGCGCCAAGCCTCACGCCGGCGCCCCACAGCCGAGGGGCAGCACCCGCCTTCCTGCGCTGCTGCTGCTGCTGCTGCTGCTGCTGCTGCTGCTGCTGCTCGGGGCAGCGCCGGGTGCCGGCTACGGAGAGCGCAGGAGAACCTCTGGCCTCAACTGTTCAGCACCTGAGACAAACAGAAAAATATGAAGGAACAGGTTACTTGCAGGAACCAGTGGGAACAAAAGAGTCCAGCTAAGTGGGAACTAAAACTAGTGCTCACTCTGTAATCTAGTGGGAGAAATACATTTGCAGCCCTTAATAAGAAAGCATCTTCCCACTGGCTTCACCAAACTGCTCAGCAGCAAACTTTCAGGTCAGCTATCACTACATCTCCCTTATTACTTTTTTCCCCACAGCTGTACAATCCCTACCAACCCACCAGTCCACCACTCACGTTATATTTATACCCATAACAGGGGAGCCTGAGTTTACTAAGCAGGTCCTTCAGCATCTAATCTCCTGTCATATTTTCAGGACTTTTCAGCCCTTCCTGCACTTTAACAATTCTCTCATTTAATCCTTTAAACCTCTGAGGATTTTTAGCTATTTGGCTCAACCACTAAGTCTGCATGAAAAGTGGGGGAAAGAAAAATTAAGTTTAAACAGATGTATTTCTACAGGCTTCTGAACTTATGCCTGTGCATGAATGAGCAACCAAGTAACTGTACTGAAACACCCATATTTGCACACAACAAAAAGGAATGGCATAATTTTCGGTTAAATTAACTGTTTGCCTGGTTACACAAGCAGCTTGTTGAACATGGTCCTCTGAAACATAAACCTCACTGACAAAAACTTGACCTGAGACAAAAAGCTCTGTTTAGACCCAGGACCACCAAACACCACAGAGAACAATCTGTTAATGCACTGAATTAAAGGCAAATTATTACTAACCTTGTTCTAAACTATTCACTACAAAGGGATTCTTTGCATTTCCCCACTTATTTCTTACAGCTATGCAAAAAAAAAAGGCAGCTGTGTTCACTTTCACAGTGAGTTGTTGAACTTTGGTTGATTTTGGTCATTCCAACACATGGTATATATGAACAGAAAGCATTTTTACAACTTTTTACATTGCCTTCCTTGTTGTATTCAAAGAAGTATCAGCCTGAGTTTGCATCCAAAAATACAATAAAGAAAACCCAAAATATTTGCATGCTGACCTTTGATCTTCTCTTATTGCAATGTTATTCCCAAAATATTTTGAGTTAATACCCGAGCACCACAGCTGTCAGAGGACGACTTCTTTTCCATACAGTTATTTCTTGCTCTTCCCTCTGGATCAGAGCACCTAGGTGGCAACACGCTAATCGATGGGTGACGTCAGTAAAACAGAAATAACGTAGCTCAAGAAGAGAAGACAGGCACAGTCATGGGGTTTGCAATGCAGGACAGCCCTCTGGACCACTCTGTCCCATATCCTGCTTCTGGCAGTTACCGGTACTTGAATAGGGAAAACAAAATGCACGTCATCTCTCTTCAAACGCTAATGACTGATATCACCGACATTGGCAGAACTGGCCCTGCTGCCGATTTTGTAACAGCAGTGGATTTTGGCTCACAAGGCGCTTCAGCAAACACGCAGTGACAATCCTGACTCAGGAGGGAGCAGGGGCTGCAGTTATGAAGGCAGGAGCTTGTGAAACACAGGCAATGGCTGCCAGGGGAAATGGCATGTTGCCAGCCGCCTGAATGGCACTTTTGGGTTGCTTTGCCTGAACACGGCACAGAGACCATCTCTGGGAGGAAAGACCCCTGCCAGCATGAAGCCAGCATAGGTCCATGCAGCACCTGCTCTGCACCAGCACTGTATAATGTGGTATTAAGGGATAGTCCATGCACAGACGGAGCCCAACACTGCTGCAGAAGGGGCTAAGCATACACTGCCCATGTGCAGGCTGCACCAAGGGAAAGTGGAAGAAAAATAGCAGAGGTCTTATCTTCTTTATCCTGCCCTTCCTGTTACTATGTCCACATCCCTACAATACAGACAGGCACAAAGGAAGACCATCAGAAAGGGTCATTAAAAGACCAGCATGCAGGAGAGAGAGAAAAAAGTGGAAGAGAACTATCCACAATGCTAGGCGGTTCCCAGCTGAAAAACACTGACAAAGGCCAGATTAGAAACTAGTTATAGGAGCTTAGGAATTAATCACTGAAGCCATCAGACCAAGTTTTCAGCCAGAAGCAACCCAGCACTTTTATATTTTGCACAGAAACATCCATACAAAATTTTCTGTTACCCACTGTCCAAGCCAAACTCGAGCTCAGACATTACAAGACACAACTCTGATCTGCTGTATCTGCAAATCTACCCAAAAAAACCCGGTACAACAATAGTGCAGTATTATTATGAGTCACAATGACTGGAAATTCAGAAGGTAAGGCTTATGTTTAAAAACAGGTGGAAGTACTCCTTCTGCAGATGTAAATCCATATCTCTGCATAGAAGCTCTGGTCTCCACATTTTAGATGTCAATGGACTGACTGATGAAGTTCTCTGACCTCATTTAGCTGTCACCTACAACCATCTCTCTCCACTTACAGTGCTGCAAGTAAACCATTGTCTTATTGATGTGAATGTTATTGGGATCAAGATCATTCTTCTGATTGCATATCCTTGTCCAGAAGTCATAAACTCATCCACTATCAAGACCCTCATACCTGTCCCAGTGACATCCTTACAGTAGCTCAGGGCTAGGAGAGAATGAGATGAGTATTTGGAACTGAAGAATAAAACAAAAGTCACCTCCAGGCAAACAGTGTACTAAGGAAAAGAAAAAGAAACATCCCAACAAGATCTCAGCTAGTTTGAATGCCAAGTAATCCTGTGAAGCATTTCTCCAGGAGGTCAAAGTTTTAAAGCATTAGTGCAATCTATAGGAAGAAAAAGGAAAAGGATGGAGCCAAATTAAAAGGTTAAGATAGGGCTTACCAGCCCACCTACATTACATACATTGTTCAGATATGTGTGGATATATTTGCAGAAGCTGTAAATATAGCAACAACCCCATTTTGACCTGATGCTGAATCAAGGAAACAGTCACTTCCAACTGCGTGTCTTGAAGTTACACTTTTTTCCTTTTTTGGTTTTTTTTTTTCTGAAAGAACAACTACAAACATTATTTCAAGTAACAAGGCTGCATATACCAATGCTGAATTACATAATTTCTTACTTTCCCAGAACGTCTCAAATAATGATCAGAGGTGTATTTTGACAGGTCAGTGATAAGACCCAGTAAGCAGAGAGAGAGGTTAGTATGATTCCTTCAGAATATGTCTGAAGACAAGTTAAAGAGTAGCCACAGCCATCTAACCCCTCGGCCTTTGCTGAAACTGCCTTGTTCAAAGGTTGGACATGTAGCTTCATGGGCGCAGTGTAACTTTATTCCCAACCATACCGAAAGCCTAGCAACACTCCTGAATTCTGCCACAGCTCAGTTTGGGGATAAAAGAAAGTCAAGCCTTCATCTATAGTCAGAATCAAACTGCATAATATCTATTTGATTAATTTTGTAGTAAACAGGATGGAAAAAGCTTGCTCTCAGTACTATTCTACCACTTCACTGTCATAACTCTGCCAGAGGAGCAGAACTCCTCTTCGACAGGGGGCTCAACTCGAGTTTGTGCTCAACATACCCCCACACCAGTTGGAGGTACTGAGCTATCACAGGTGAACACCTCGCTCAAAGCTTACTCAGACTGGTCTCTTCCTGGCGCTTCACGCACAAAGACCAAGAGGCAGTTGGCTTGCACGTGAGGGCCTGGCTGATGTCAAGCATCAACCAAAACCATTATTTTGTCATTATTTGCTCACAGCACCCAGCGATGCTTAAGAAGGGCAAAGGGACTGTTGACACATAGAGGGTGGCAGAGGAATCAGAATAGGCTGTCAAGGATGTCTACGTCTCTGAAGAACGACAGCATATATGTATGTGTGGATAGGGGCAGGCGTGTGGAAGGGAGTGCTGGGGACTATGACAGTGAGGCCATACACACAGACAGAGGGAACTGCAACTGTGAGTAGTCACTCTGCCTGACACAAACCTGACAGCAACTGGAAAGTCTTCAGGGCTGAGATCTAACTAGCAACACAAATAAAAACTAACTGGGTATGAAAATCCACAAGTTCCAAAACTCAAGCGTCAGAAAGGAGCAGGAGCAAAGGAGGCGAGAAGAGACAGGCCTTGAGAAGAATGAACAGCAGACCTTTCTGCCTCCCTTGCACCCTCGTCCCCTTGCTGTGGGTCTGCCCAAGATCCACAGGGCTGCCGCTGACCAGCGAGACAATGAATCACAAGCAGCTGCAGAGACCCAGGGAGGAACCTGCAAAGCTGATTACCCCTGTGGCAGAAGATCAAAGTACAGCCAGGTGGCTGACAGCATGGCACAAAGGTCCTCCTTGCAAATTTGGGCTGACTTTTGCATGAACCAAGAGTTTTTAAGATCTGAGAAATGATTGCGTGACTCGGGCAATAAAGGTCTGGAGAATAAAACAGGTATTTCAGCTGTCTGTCAGTCATGCTATCTGTTCTGCTGGTACCTTGACAGAGGCCACAGCAGAGCACCAAGCTCTCTTTTACTGGGTGAGCAGGAGGCCAGGAATGACAAGGAATCAGCTTCATACTCCCCGAGAAGAAGGGGGAAAGGAGCTTTTGTTGCTCTCTTGCAATTCATAGCTTCCCAGCACAGAGTAGGGAGGTGCTGCAGGAGGTGAACAGATGAAGGCTGCTGCAGCTAGTATAGCACAGCTACGGAGAGCAAAAGGAAGAAGAAAGCACAGGTTTGCTGCAGAGAAAGCTCTGCACAAACCCTATTTGCTGCAGAGAAAGCTCTGCACAAACCCTAACTATAAAGTGGTCCCCAAGTGGCCAGGTCAGAAAAGACAACTGCTTTTGGAACCCATGGCAAAGACAGACATGGAACATCCATGACAGGAGTTGGGCAATGTCAGAGAACAGAGCAATGGCAAATCCTTACCTATTGACATAATGGTTTTTATTAAGCAAGGACAGCCCTGGTGATACTAAGCAATGGAAACCACAGCCTTGAAGGGGTGCTGCCTCCCCTGAAGAACTCAGAACTATCTTCACATATCTTCCTAACATATTAGGGCCCAGAATTATATCAACTTGAAAGCCCCAAAAATATAATTTAATGATGCCTGTGGAATCTAATACAATTCACAGAAGATTAAACATCATATCATATTTTTAAAGACTGGATTTGGGGCATGTTGATGTAGTTAGCTGATCACTGAAAGAAAGCCTCAAAAACTTTGCACAGACTTATACATGTATTTAGGCATGCTCTGCTTGCTGCACAGCAAGGTTAATAACAGGCTTTCAGCAAGGCAGCGCATTGACGATACTTCACCTTTCTCAAGGAAGGTTCATTACGTAAAGTCCCCAAACACATTAAGAATTCTTTGACAGTATTACTGAGTATGTATGATTTATGATGAAGAAAGAGGAAAATCCATTCATTTCAGGTGCCCTTAGGCTGGAAAGGAGGTGGGGGGTAAGGCCACAGTACTGTTCTCCATAGGAGAACTAATTGCAAGAATCATCTGCCCACAGACATGGAAGGAAACATGTGCTAGAGTCACTTCAAACCGATAGTGAGGAGGAAGGAACATATTAAATATTTGGAAGCATTTCTGCTACAAAATTCAGCATTGTTCTATTTTCAGCAAATTCATGTTTGGACAAAACACATCAGGGCTGTTGCAAATGCCCAGGATGTGCTACCTGATTTCTCCTCAATATCCTTCACTAAATGGTCCTATTTATTTTTAGGCTGTTCTGTAGCACTAATTACCATAGTAACTGAGAATAGCACAATGATCAATTAATTTATTCATCACAACACCCTTGTTAAGAGAGAAGTATTTTCACTATATCCTTTCATCATCTAAGAAAAGAAGTTCTGAGAAAAAAGAAGCGGTTGCTCCAAGGTCATACAAAGCTCCACCCAGACTGCCTCAAAGCTCCTGGACAGCTTCATCACAAGCTCCACTTTTCACCTTGT
This sequence comes from Falco rusticolus, assembly GCF_015220075.1. Classification (NCBI taxonomy): domain Eukaryota; kingdom Metazoa; phylum Chordata; class Aves; order Falconiformes; family Falconidae; genus Falco; species Falco rusticolus. The sequence continues at coordinate 89,414,060 of NC_051189.1, forward strand.
GAGCCACCAGGCAGAGGTGACAGATTCTGGATAGCTTCTTTTTTGCAGCAGAGAATCAACAAAGCTCAGAAAACCACCCACTTCTCCCAGCTCTTCCACCTGGCAGCAACTCCATGCATGGTATGCCTGAGATTTTTTGTGGCTTTCAATGTACGTATCAGCTCTTCCACAGACCGTGAATATGATGAGAGCTTGTGATCCAGAAGTTAAATGGACACAGTTCATCCACCATGTAGATTACAACTGAGAGGACTATATGCATTTTCAGGGACATAAAGCTAACAATAAGGCAACAAAGATAACCTGTTCTTCTCTCCAGAATTACCTGTTTTCCAGGCACTTCCCTTTCAGTCAGGCAGCATATAGCCACCATCCTTTCCATTTAGTTATTCACAATTGTACAGAAACATTGCAGAACAAAAGCATTTTAATTTGGCCAAATCCTTAACCAGCGCAAGCTGGCACTGTTCCTTTAGCTTTAGTCCAGCCCTTGCCAAGATGAGAATCAGGTGTACATGTTCCTGGATGCATAAAGCCACAAAGAAATAAAGCTGAGTGAAACTGTGATATATGAGTCTACAACATCCTATGAACCAGTGCCAGGGGATCCATGCTAATGGAGAGAGAATCTGCTCTGGATGATATCAATGGCACAGATCAAACAGGACAGCCGTTGTCCTGCCTCTCTGGCAGCTGAGCAATTGCAGGCGGATCACAAAAAAGGAGCCTAGTTACAAGGTATCATCCCACAGCATTTACCTTAGAAATTGTCACCAGCCAGCCCTAGAAATAGGAGACAGAGGCAAAAAGGTCACCCACAGGAATGTAACTAGATGTAGAAGTTTACAATTTTGGAGCAAAAACAGATCAGGTGAAAACACCAATCTTTGGTGTTTATAGAAAACAGAGAGAGACTCACATGCTGCTCGTTGTTCCATGTCACATAGTCAGCTGCACTGCTCCCTCTTTTTATCTACAAACTTTGACACATCCACATTCCCTGGCTCCAAAGACCTTATTTTGGTCAAATATGACTGGGATCAGCTGCACTTTGTTCCGACAGCAAACACTACTAATAACCTGCAACGTGCCAGGTCAGCAAACAACAGGTACAGTTCCTTACTGCTGAGTCAAAACAGTACAGCTATACTCATTGGACAGTTTCACACGATGTGCTTTGCCAGTGAGAAACGTTATCTGACATTAAAACCTTCCTCAGAAATGTGCCCATTTCAGACAGAGGCAGACAGCTTTCCTGCCCACCCAGCCCTCTGGCAGCCCTCTGTGTAGGTGCTCCTGAAGCCCAGACAGTGGGAGCCTGACCTGCTCCTCACCAGCCCAACGGTGACACATCTGCAGATTTTTGACAAGGTCACTTGTCAAGCTGCCCCAGAACTATGGTTCCCTAAATCTCCCAGGCTTCCTCCAGCCTGACAGAACACAGTGAACCCCCAGGTGAAGCTCTGCCCTGCTAGGCGAGTGTGAAAGTATTCCTTACTACTTCTGCTGACCTAAGTCCTAGCATTTCTCTTCCTGCATGAGGGTTGGACTGACAGGATGAGAGACCTGACTGTTGTCCTAGGCCATCCCAAATGTGAAAATATCCCAGCACCGGATATTAAAAGGTTCCTCCCAATTTGCAAATAAACAAAATTTCCAGCATTCAAAGCATCCCAAGGGATGGTACTCATTTCTACGGCCCACTCTGAGCACACCACTTTCAGAGTCATTAGCACTTCTTCAGTTTTGTTGGCTGCTCTTAATTATGCCTGACTCACTCCTAAACCCCAGGGTGAGAGGCATTAAAAGCCAGTTTTTTCCACTGCCAAGTGAGAGGCCCATTTGCCATTCAAACTGACATCAAGAGGAATGGGGGTGGGAGGGGTGGTGTGAAAAGAAATCTACCCCTCAGCCCCAGAATAAAAGCAGCATCAGTAGTTATTAATGACCAGGACATGTGGAGCAGGTGGTTGGCAAAGACGGATTTAGGCGTTGCTTCCCTAACTTAATGTGAGGCCCCACGTTCAGTCACTCAAGCCAAAATCCCACAGCCTTGCAGGAGGAGGTATAGGCATTAAACTCGCTCTCAGTAACAGCTTTTAAATGCAATGCAATATCTTCTTTCTAAGAGATTTTCATTTATGGCAACACAACAGTTCTGTGGCGTTTGAAATGCTGAGAGGCATGAAGCACCTGATCACTTAAATGACAAATTTTGCTCTCCTATTAGAGTCTTATGCTTCATCTGCCATTGATAGAATTTGCCTGATACCTGAAGAGAAACTTAATTAAAAGATTCTTCCCTCCCTCCCCTGAGGATTTGGTATTAGACTTAGAAAATACATCATCCAGAAAAAAAAAGAAAAGTAATTTGAAATAAAGCTCAAATGCAGACGTTTCTCAATGATACAGGTCAGCGGGTGATTGAGTGGGAATCAGCTTGAATTAGTGTATTAAGACACCAGTCTGTAATTACAGGAGAGTGCTACAGCTCTCTGAGGTCATTGAATAGGTTTTGATAAAACTAGGTCAAAATCTACCTGGCTCAAACAGGGGAGGAGAGAAAGGAATCGATACTCACACGTTCACACACTGACTATGCAATACAAAAACTGAAAACTCAATTTCACACTTAACTCAGCAAACAGAAGTCCTTCAAATGAGAGTTTTAACTGTTGCAACTCTGCTCTGTGCTCCCACCTCATACATCCCACCTGCTTAACATGCTGTGCACTCTGTACTCACCCCACGTGGCTTCCTGAGGATGTGATCCTGCAAGCCACATCACCGAACAGCTACCTTCACATGGCTGCTAAAAAAAGTGCAACAGACCTAAGGGAATCAAAATAATACATCCTTTTACACTGAAATAGATGTGATTAAGAAATAGGAAAATATTTTGTTAGAAGCCACAGAACAAGAAGTAAGTAAATACTTCTCTTTCATAGACTATAAAGAAGTTGAATAAGGTCTGAAGGAGATTAGATGGGGCAGGGGCAGCTTTTTTCATCTTTCTACCTTTCTCCTGAAATCTGCTAAATGGGCAGCACAAGGGAGTAAAGCCCCCTCTTTATCAAAAGAAAAGGTGTAACAGAGTCCTAACGCAGAAGAACTGCTTCCAAGAGCTTATCTTCACGACAGTAGAAGACAGCAAACTAATATGCATCCTCAAGGTCAACTGCGATGCTATTTCCTAATGCAGACAAATTGTGATCTTCATGCATTTTCGGTCTCTGATAAGCACTACAGCTACTCCAGGTCATGGCACTGGTCATTCTGGTTTGCAGACTACACCAAAAGGAACTGGAACTGATCCAAAAGCTCCTTTCTTATTGGAAACTAATCATTCACCCTGTAACTCTGTCAGCTAGTAATATTAATACCACCCTTACTTAGTGAATTTTGGGAACGGTCCAACTCTCACTGCGACCAAGCCTGAACTGCATCCATATCGATGATTTCCTATTTCATGATTTATATCTCTGTCTTCACACCAGTACAATCCTCCAGAAGAGCTTTAGCAGGCTATAGTAGATAAATAATTTCTTCCTATACTTTTCCAAACCACATGTTTCTCGCCGTAAACTATAAAGACTCCAGGAGCTCCAGTCCTGACAAGTTATGAAGTGCATGGCCTGACATTAGCCACGAAAGCTAATGGGAAGACACACGTTCAAGGTCAGTTGCACATTTACATAGTTAACACACTGTTCATCAATACAGAACGTCGTGCCAGCAGCCACAGGCAGATAAAGGGAATCGCTAAGTGCAGATGCCTTTGCTACCCTTGTACCACCCTGAAAATGTGTGACCTGAGGAAACATGATACAGCCTTCCCACAACAGCTGCAACTAAACAACTGGTGGCACATCAACTAACTCAACCAGCTACACAGCATGACTCGAAGCCCCAGTACCACCAGAGAAAATTTCTGACTAGGGGTGAGACAACGGACATCAGCAGAAGCTCTCAGCTCTCTCCTTCATGCCCATGGACATGGACATCCCCGTGAGAGAAATGAGAAGACTCCCATGGATGGACTTCTATGATGAAGTCTAGAATAGAGTTGAGGGGATTTGCACCGAGTCTTTCCCCCATACGAACCGGCACCATTTGCAGACAAAAGTAGTTTCACAGCTAAGCAATGTGGTGCTCTCAAGGGCAACCACCGTAACCGAGGTCAGCTCCGCCACACCCCTCTCCAGTGGGCTGAGATAAATTACAGCTCTGGAAGACTGAGCTCAGAGCTGCTAGCCTCTGTGCTCTGGCAGCCATGCTGGGATGGGGACAGTAACTGGCTGCTCATATGCACAGGAAAATAAATTATTCTTGTCCATATCATGTGAAATCTACTGTGACTTTTCTTCACAGAGATGGTATTCAATTCCAAAAGCCACTCACCTTCTGTAGCTGCAAGAAGTTTATCAGACCTGCCAAGCTTTGTCAGGTTGTATTTCATTCTTTCTAAAGTAAGCTTCAAAGCTTGAACTAGACATCACCCATCATATTTCTGCCATTCAAAGTCTGGCTGCTTTTGATACATCCCGGTGTGAAAATAGTTTAACTAACAGTATACAGCATTTTTGCTGTATGGAGCGCAAATGCTCAGAAAGGACTGTGTTACGCTACATCAGAGTAAAACAACCAAAATGAAGCAAACTGCTTTACCTCTTAATTTTGGGCCTAGTTCTGCAGTCCTTGCAATGTAAATCAGAACAAACTTAGAAAAGATAATGGCATAATGTTGCTAATGCTCAAGACTCCATCACAATCTTAATAGTATACAGTCATGGTGCATCCCAGGCTCACGGGATTATGGACGATCAATTCAGTACTCGGTAAAAATCAAGCTGCTAGCCTCATATTTCTGAAGAAAAGCCTGAAAACATGAACTTCAGAAGCCCCAAATCCCAGTTAGGTAGAACCCCTAAACTTCAGTCTCTGTCTTGCAAGCCAGTCTCATGATTTCTGCATGTGAGTTAGAGCTCACTAAAGAAATGTAGTTTTGAGGTGAACAAATTCATTGGCAGTTTCAGATCAAATTAAGCAAATACTTTCTCCTTAGGCAAAAATGGTCATTTCCATTAAAATGTCAGCTCATTGCAACATTCATTTCAATTCAACTGTTTTCTTTCAGAAGAAATTCATGAAAATGTAATGCAAAGGGCAAACAAAGCTTTTTGTACTGACTCTGTACCAATTTTTCTTCTGATGTGGTCAGCCACTGAGTGAGTCAGAAGTACCTCTTACTCATATCACTCTACTGCTGGATGTGGAATGCTTAAGTCTAGCAATACACCATGATTTCTTTACTTTTCCCAGTCTAGCAAAAGCAGATGAGATAAACACTCTCCAGCTATCAGCAGCAGTTTTGTAGCAGCATGTTTACAAAGCCACTTACTCAGCTTTTTTTGGTTGCTGGCTTAAAAAAAAAATGACAATATGGGGCATTTTCAACATACAAGTCACTTTTCATGATGCGATCGAACCCTGAAGAGGACTACATGTTTGAAAGGATTGCTGTTTTTTACAGGTGTTTCCTGCTAAGGATCTAAATGATCTTACTTTGAAAGGTGGTTCAGGGATTTCTAAAAAAAGTCACACTCATCCCAATGATCTCCAGAGTATATCCCAAAAGCATTAATTGCTTTTGAAGACTTACCTCAGGTACGCTTCATCACTTATTTCCAACATTTATTTCACCTTGAATGCTGTGTTCATTTTTGGGCCCCTCACTACAGGAAAGACTTTGAGGTGTTGGAGTGTGTCCAGAGAAGGGCAACGAAGCTGGTGAAGTGTCTAGAGAACAAGTCCTATGAAGAACAGCTGAGGGAACTGGGGTTGTTTAGCCTGGAGAAAAGGAGGTTCAGGGCAAGACCCTATTGCTCTTTACAACCGTCTGAAAGGAGGTTGTAGCAAGGTGGGTGTCAGTCTCTTGTCCCAAGTAACAAGTGATAGGACAAGAGGAAACAGCCTCAAGTTGTACCAGGGGAGGTTTAGATTGGATATAAGGAAAAATTTATTCACCAGAAGGGTTGTCAAGCACTGGAACAGGCTGCCCAGAGAAGTGGTTGAGTCGCCATCCCTGGAGATATTTGAAAGATGTGCAGACATGGTGCTTAATTATATGGGTTAGTGGTGGACTTGGCAGTGTTGGGTTAATGGTTGGACTCAATGATCTTGAAGGTCTTTTCCAACCTAAACGAATCTATGACTCTATTCCATGTAGCACCACACAGAACAGCAGTTAAGAACCAAAGAGATGTCTTAGGGACTGCTAAAAGAAAGGGGGAAAGGGTAAAAGTCTGTGTTGCCACTCTAGAAAGTGTTGCATTGGAAGAGATGATCTAAGAAGACACAGTGTGCATGCATACAGCTTTAAACACCTATGCAGGATTTGACCACATTCCACTCAGTTGAGGTCTTTGTTCCATTTTTGCTATAGTATTACATTTGTGTGCCTTACAGTGGTGCACTGAACACTGGAAACGTCAATGCACACAACCAAACCACTGCCAAAGGAACCACACTGAGTTGGCCCAGTGAGGATTTGGCCCATTGACAGAAAATCAGTTACAAAACAGATTCAAAAAATACCTCTTTTCTACTGCCAAAACAAGTTATCTGCTAGAATTAAGGAAAAAAGTCAACTCTGGGCCCAAATTTGCATTGAAAATTGCCATGAACTACAATATCCCTTGCTTTTCAGCCAAAAGGTTTTCAGAATTACTTTGTTTACTGACATCACTGTTACTTTTTAGAGTTGAGTGTTTTCCTAACTTTGCTTAAGTGACTTCACTGTCAGTTGTCTTTCACTTTCATGATAACTGCTTTTGGATTTTTGCCAGCCACAGAAATGATCAAAATATTTCACTAAATCAAGACATAAAGAAAAAAATACTTCATATTTTGCTGAGTAACAGCATGGATTGGAAAAATCATTTGCTATTCTTTAAACCACTCCTTCATATACTGTGCTCTGTATTTTTTAAGCAGTGAAGTCTCTGCCAGGTTCTTTCACACTGAGTTTGCAGAACACCTGCCAGAGTGAGGTCTTTGCCAATAAACAAGGTCTTTAAGTATTACGACAATTTAAAAAATAATGTAATGATCAATACAAATAATTAGCACTATTATTATTACTAACATCCATCCTCTTTGGTCTAAGCTCTCAACTTCTGGAGCAGCTGCCTCTAGAAAAGAGGGGCATGGAGAGAGCAAGTCCCAGCAGGTGGCACTCCAGAATAGAAAGCATTAAGCACCAGTTCTGCTCGGCTGTCCCACTAGCTTGGCTTTAGCACCCTTCAGGAGGTTTGGTTTAGGATGACGGTTTCCACCTTCCCGCTCCCAAACAGCAGGGCCAGATGCTGCCAGTCTCAGCTTTTAGCACCGTAAGATTATCCTGGTGCTGGATGGGATGCATCAGCAAGGTGAGATGCGCCTTGTGCAGTCATTTCTAAAAGCAAGTAGGGTACCTGCACACCCCAAGCACTGAGCTTGAGCTCATTACCTGCTCCTTGACTGAGGGCAGAGCTCCCTCAGGGCAGCTAGAGCTGCTTCCCCACATTGTGCTTGGAGAGGTGGCAGCATCTTACTGCCTCCCACCACTCTCCTACACTCCTCCAACCAAGCAGCAAGCAGGGATATAGCTGAAATAATGCTAGCTTTCATTGCTTTAAGACAGGACCAACAACAAAAAACACACCCTAATGATTAGGAAACCAGTTTCCCTTCTGTTTATTTTTAGCTATGCCCTACACATACAGCTACAGCTACAGTGTTCACCTGCACGGCTAGGAAGCGTCGCTACAGATGGTTCCTTGAGGTGTGGTGAAGACTCCCACGCTCTGAGCCTTCTGCCTTGCCCAACACTTGCACTCCTCCCACAGCAAAGTCAGCCAAACTGACACTTCTTCCAACCAAACACTGACTGTCAGGAAAGCCTCTGTCTAGTACTAGCCTTGTCCGCCAGAAGAAATAAACCCACCTCAAAGAGCTGTGGCTCATCTGACCTTTGCAACTCTCATCCAACTGTAAGAGCAATTGCTTGTTTTGCTCTGGCTAGAAACCCTCCCAATCCTTCCATCTTCAAACTGAGGCCCCCTAAAACACTGTGCAACCTAGGGGAGATAGGAGGTACCCTTAAACCTAGGAAGACGGTGCTATTCTCTTAGAAACTGAAATTTTAAAGAAAAACTGTGGAACCCAGTTGTTTTGTCCAACTCTAGGCATCAAGCATAGCAGTCAGCATTTAGAAGTAATGAATTGGCTCAGTTGACAAAGATGCAATTCCCATATCATTGTCCCCTGGAAAAGTTTAAAACACTGAAGGTCATACAACTGGGTGGAAAAAAAGCCTGCATTTTTATCAGAAGTCTTTATGAATTACCCGTTGCCCATTCAGATATGGACAATAATCAGCCCTCTTACCAAAAGTGCAAGTATTTACTTCTTAAATTCCCCTTAAAGGCAAACCTGTATCGTGGGATCCATCTGCTTATGTGGAAATAGCAGAAAAGATGTGTCAGAAAGTCATTAATTTCCTTTTCTCTCCTGTATATGTCAGTGGATCACTGGCATTCCCTGGCCCCTTGAATTAACCCCAAATATAAATAGACACTAAACTGGAAAAGTTTACAGTCATCTCTGTGGATATGAGCAACACACAAACCACATTAAAACCAAGCAATGCGCCCTTCTTGCAGCAGGAGGTCCACAATCAATGCCACATAATATCCATAGTGTTTTAGGAAATTAATTTATATCTAGAATTCCAAACTTATTTCCTCACAAGCAATAAACACCTACCTTTTTTCTTGATGGTTCACTAACATCACCCACTGAAAGAGGTATGATTCCTTTCAAGGTTTACGTACTATATGCACTGGACAAAAGTTTACACAGTATGTTTTTAGTGCAAGTATCTTTTAACACACAAAGATGGGCTGATGGCATGAAAAGAAGAATGGGGCAGCTGTTGTTGCTCACTGCCTTCCTAGCTGCTATCCCAATGTGGATTTGGTTCATAAAATATTCACCTGTGGAAAAGCAAGTCATGGAGCTTAACTGTAACCCATACCAATCTTAACGCTGAGCAGCAATGAAGCGTGTAACTGCCTGGTGGTTATCATGAGCCCTCAGAAATATCTCCAACTTACCAAGTTGCACAGTTGCTGTTAGGAACTTATTTGGATCTCCTTTTTCGATGGATCTTCCTGAACAGATGCATGGATGCTCTCCTTGATATTCCACCCACCTGACTAGGAAGCAGAACTAAGGGGTGCCCAGGCTGCAGTATTCTCCTCGCTATTAGGTACAACAAACCGCCTATCTCTAATGAGCAACCTCTCTTGATAGAGGAGACTGCAATTAGTGTGGACTCTTGGGAGCTTTAATGTTTCCAAGCAGCAAAATGTAGACAACTGCATTGTAAGTGGCTCAGAAAGGCATGCAAAATTCTCCAGCACTGACTAGTCAATAGATATGAAAAAGGTCAATCCCTTTGCAATAGCTGAACTTTAATTTAGAAGAAAATATCATATATTTAATGGAGGTGGGGGGCTAAAGAGGGAAGGAACGTTAGAACGAAAGCTTCTTGCTTTAAAGATGATCATTCTATCCACCTATATTCTTTTTTTAGCTTGATTTTCACAAATGAGCTCAGATTTTGCAAGTAGACTTTCAGGCTCCTCAAAATAAGAGTGCAGGTGCAAAACACAGGTGCTAAATGTGAGTAGTACGATATGAACACAGGCATTCAAATTTTTTTAAAGGAAAAAAGTCATTAAATATCTGATTGCATAACCTCTCTAAAGAAAGCAGTAAAAGTCACTGAAATGCACAGGCCTTTATGATGGAAAAATGTTACTGTATATTATTTAAAAATACACAACAGAAATGAGCACCAGTGCTAGAAAACGAGACCTTTAAAGGAGTGAACAGAAAAATTCCAACGCAGCATGATATCCTGATTCAAAATTGCACATCTACAGGCTACAGCCACCTCTGTGTCTCCCTTCATTTGAAAAAGCAACAGTTTTATAATCTTATTAAAGGGCAAAGTTGTAGATTCTTATCATTTCATTAAATTGCCAGTGCATGATCTTTTAATATTTTTGTTCTTGTTTCATAACCACCCATTAACATAAAAAGCTAAGAGTTTCTCCATTGGACCCCACAGAGGAGTTTCAGCCAGCAGAGAAAGCAGTAGCACAGGAATGTAACCCTATAATGTTGGAAAAAACAAGTCAGGTTCCTCAGAATATGAAGGGCTTTTTTCCTATAGCTCCTCCAAGGGCTACAACAGTAAAGTTCCTGTAGTTGTGAGGTCGTGTTTCCATTGCCCTTCACCAAACACCACGACTCATTTTTGGGTCACGCTGACCCCAAACAAGTGGACATAAGGAAGAAAGCAAACACGTCACGAAACTTTAACCTTTCTTTAAATAAATCCTCATTACTAAGGCAAGACCGTAAGCAGCCAGCTCTAGCTCGCTCACATCTTCTTGTGTTAGAGATGTGGCTCCATCAGAAGAGAGAAGACCTGGACTATAAATCAGGACCCCAAGAGGGAAGTCCGTGTGAGGGTTTTTCCTTAAACTTTTTTTGAACATGGGCATAATATCCTCTTAAAACGCACATTCCTTTACCAAAATCCTTCTCACTGGTTTACCTTGCTCTTTTGCAAGGATGCTCATGAACACCAGTATGATAGCGTGAAATTTATTTTATCTATGAAAATAATTAAAAATTTACATAGGAGTTTAAAAAAATATCACAAGGACTTTGCAGGTGGATAAAGACTTTTTTAAAAGCCTCATTTCTTTAAAGCTGTGAAAACCAGCCTGGGTCCAGTCCTGCCAGTATCTCTTTGTGCCCACAACCCCTTCACACAAAGCAGTTCCATTGAGCTGGGCAAAGCCTCTTTCACAGTAACTGTTCTCAAGAACAGAACTGGGCCAGACTTGCCCAGAAATCCTTCTGGTGGAGAACAGGTCACCCCACAAGCAGTCCTGCTTCCCCCAAATGCCAATGTATGTGACATGCTCTGTTTGAGAGGAAAGCCTCACTCTTCCCAACCTTTAGATAAAGAACAGGGAGGCTAAATCTCAAAACATGCAGGAAAAAAAAAAAAAACCTTTAAAAAAATGCAGCTGATCTGCTGGATTTTTAAGATCACCTCAAAATCATCCTGACATGCCCTAGATTTTCTGATCTCTTCTAAAATTCCCTTTCAATCGCTATTACTTGCGTCTTCTGTGGAAGTCACACAAACAGGGAGAGTGGCAGCTTGCTGTAAGTTGTAAGCTAAAAGGCAGAAGACTGTGAAATTGAGAGAAGTTTCTATACACTTGGAAGACTTTGAGGAGGGTCAGGGTTTTTTCCTGAAGGGGGGTTGCTAATTAGCCAACATAACAGCAGCAACAGTGTTCTTGTAAAAACAGCTCACTGCTCATTAAAACCAAGTTTAGGAGCAATACAACTTCACTGAATTCTCACCAGTTTTCTATGACTGACCAGCTTCTGTCTTCTAGGCATGCTCAAACTTCATACACTGATGCATCTCCTACTCCACAAACTGATGACACATCAGTCTGTTCAATCAACACAACTCCAGTATTTTTGTTGATTTCTACTTTAAGAAGGGAATCTACTCCAGAAAGTAAAATCTGAAGTCTGAAGAGTACTTTATTCCTGTTCCCGGTCTAGCTCCATTCCACAATTCAGAAATCTTTATGCTAGACCAACAAGAGAAGTCTCCTCAGGCAAATCAAATCATCATCTCCTACTTGCTGTACTTTGAACTTACAACAAATTCCAGTATCCACTTATTACTGCAGGGAAAGCCCCTAAAAAATGGTATTTTGCACTTGCAAATTAAGCCAAGATGCTAATTTAAAATAAAATTAGAGAAAAGTAAGTTTTAATGCAGGTTTCAAGTGAATGCCTTATGAATGGAATGAAATGAACAGCTATGTCACCCGTACTAAGGGAATTGCTGCCTTTCTGCTAAAACCTGGAAATTTGGCAACCCATTTTGAGAACTGTGAAATGCTGCTTATACCAGCTCGAGGTACTTGCATACAGCGACCCATGTTCCCATTCTCCAGCAGGGATTGGGTTTCCCAGCTAGATTGCATCTCCCATAACCACAGTGCAACTCAACATGAAAAGAGGAGATGGAAGCCAGCCATAAAGCCAAGCCCGGAGGGAAGAATGGGAAAACAAAGTATGCTAATTACAGTTCCCATGGGAGATGGTGCTAGCATTCCTAAACCTAACTCTTCAGTCCCGTTTTCAGCGAAAGGAGATTTCAGGGTTTTTTTCCCCTCCATAAAATAAACTAGTGAACTTTGACAAAATTAGGATGCAGAAGAAACTTCTAGAAGGCAATACAGGACGAATCTTCACACCAGCTGTAAAACCAACTGAAAAGGCAAACAGCTTCACCTTTTTACCACTTAGAGGTTAAGCAGGAGGGATTTTTCTGCTCCAGGAGCATTCTTGAGGCTTTGTAGCAACATAACCCTGACTCCATCCTTCAGCACACAATTCTTTCCATTTTTCAGTTTAAAAGAAAACTACTACACAGGGCCAGATCTCTAAACCCTTGTTCATCAAAACCATTCAAGGCTTTAGCCAGGTTGCACCAGCATGACAGAAAGACTTTGATCTACAGTCTTCACAGTAGTGCCCCAGTGCTCGACACTGAAGTGAAACGGAATTAGAGGGGCTCACAGCTTCTGGATGCTGCAAGCACCCCACTTCCTCAGATTGATAACATCTCATCCTCAAATTTGAACATAAATGGGTCTGGGCTTAGCAATGCAACAAGACAGCCAAAACACAGGACCCCATTCAATGTGAGGGGAAGCAATCCCTTTCATAACCTCCAGATCCCCACATAAGTTATTGCAATGAAAAAAACCCACGATTCAGAGAATTAGGTACAAACAATCTAGCCTGATGAAAAAACTCATTATTTCAACACAATTCAATAATCTGAAATATCAGTGGTGCTGATTACCTGCTATCTTCAATGGCCCCTTGTTCTCCTCCTTACTCTGAAAAAAAGCTATTCTGAGCTGCAATACAACTGAAGGAGCAATGAACGTGTCGAGCATGGGTCTATCACAGGGCTGGTTCACCTACATGAGGGGCTGGCTTATGAATTGCAGCAATCTCTCCAAGAGGTGGCTAGAATTTACTTTCCTCAGGGCAGAACCTCAGGCAGAAGAAATCTTCTGCAGATAGTCCCACACCACTCTCAATAGTGGCTGCCTCAAAGGGATCTGGGGAAGGTAACTAAGAAGTCTGTTGACTGCAAGCTTAAGTTCTGAACAAAGGTTACATCAGCATCAGTAAAAAATATAAGGGGTACTACCTAAGAAAAAGTTTAAAGACACCTAGTTGCAATACTGGGTCTGTGATCTGCAGTTCAGAAAGCATCTCTGTCTATTGCACTGGGGACAAACATCTGAAATATTAACACTGTCATTATTGGCCTCAGCTTTACCTGCATCAGGAAGATCTCAGCTGGGCTAAATTTACCTTCAAACAAGTCTTCTATCCAAATTAATCTGCATGCAACAGGGAAGGACTTCCCCAAGCCACATGCCAGCGGCAGGCTCAGTGAATCCACACAAGAACCTGGGTATGCTCACAGCAGAAGGAAACTTTCATTCACTAAGGGTGAATCTGATAAAATGGTAATATTCTTTTCCCTTCTCTCAGATGAAAGTTTTAAGTACCAGCAATTTCAGTAGCTCAGCAGAGCTCCACCAATGCCTCCTGCTGACCCCATTCAACTTTGAAGTGCATAATTCAATATTCAGGTCAGAAAGGAAAAGTGAGTACGAGGGGAAGGCAGAGACCTGGTTTCCTGTCCCTGCTCCAATGAATGTTTAATTATTTTATATTAAAAATTCATTTGGAGAAGGGCTAGAATCCAGGCAGTCTAATGGGTTTACCTATGGAGAGGAAAAGATCCACGATCAAATGCCGCCAGACAAAGGTGGGAGCTCAGTCTTAGCTTCCTTCAGGCTGAGCATCACACCTAACTCAGAGAGCGCAACCGCTAACTTGTTCACTGCTTACACCTCAGTAGACATTACCTGACTCCAGAAAGGAATAAAAAGGAGCAGTTCAACGTATCTTCCCAGTACAGAAAGAGGGCTACCGGCTTAAAAGACCTCCTCTTGTTTCTCCCTTGTTGTAGCCAGCTCATGTGTCTCCTTATTTGGGATGTCAGCTTTTGCAAATCCCACTCTTGGGCCAACTTTTCTCCTGGCATTGCACCAGAAGCAGTGCCTGCAAGTTTGGTACTGCAGTACTTCAGGTCTTTTGTGGATCTACTCTGTGGAAAATGTTCCTGAGTTGCTTTGGTGTTTTGAAAACTCCAAGCTGTGCAATTGACATTGCAAATGACAGCCAACCCAAATGAGCTAAATGCTGAACATCAAGTGCTACACATGCTCCCTTCCACTGCCTCCCCTCAACCAAAAAAAGTTGACACGGTGCAGGCATACAAATACGCAGATAGTCACATCTGAAGAGTCAGTCAATACCAGAGTCCCAGTGCAATGGAGCTTTCAGAGGTATTTCACAAGCAGAAGAAAAAAATCAGCAAGTAAATTATCTGTAGCAAACAGCTCGCATGCAGGTAGTTTTTGATTTAATACTTCTCAGAAACAGGGCAACCTAGCAGATTTTCTTGCCAGTGAAGGAAGCCCTCCAAATAATCACAATGCCAGACAAGGATTTAAAAGGGTGGATGGAAGGAGGCTTCTCTTTGCAGAAATCAGGAGCTGCACCTCCTGTGTGAACAGGAAGCCACCACCCTGAAGGCAAGACCCAGGCTGGTGTGAAGTGGGAGCCAGGATGGGGACTTGCTGGGCTGCCTGCCGGCCCAGGCACAGCCAAGGCAACCAGCATCACATCAGCTAGCGGGAGGGATGCCGGAAAGCTCTGGTAAAAAACCTACCCTAAGGATGGCCACCTTCTACCCGACACTGGGTATGTCTTTTAAAAGCAAAGCATGTGCGACCATGCCTCCATCTCAGCAACACGTGTCCAGCCACAGCAAATGTAACAATAATTCGTTTTCTAAACAAGGTGCTTGATTATTTTTTTTTTTACTATTTTTCATGATTCCTCATTCAGCAACTGACACCAGCATTGCCTTCAGCAAAAGCCACATGTAAAGGAAGACATCCCAAGCAGGTTTCCCTGTGTGACATGAGGTTAGACAGAAGGGGAATTTCCTTTACTTTCTAGAAGTAGATGAACTCCCACTGAATATTTAATTCAGACTCTAAGCTATTTTCACCGATCACTTGAAAGTTAAATAATTATCCCATTTAAAGAAACCTAGCAATTATATTTTGTATTCCCCCCCCAAGCAGCTATTGCACTTGTGACAATATTCATCTTGTCCATGATGACTATTATCTGCTATATAAATATTGATGATCTGAGTAATTGCTGTTCTGTACATATGCTTCTCACAGATATAAATTTCTCTGCCTGAAGTAGACTGCTGACAAAGTGCTCTCCGCCTTTTGCATGGCAATGAAACATTACTGGAGGTGCCACTGAAAGTTGTTACTCGGGGCAGGGGTGGGGGCAGGGGGGGAGAGAAAAAAGCAGCGAGAAAAAAACAACCTTTGGAGAGGGGTATGCAGTGATGTTTGCCTGGACTGGGAAGAGTGAATAGTCCCAAAGATCAACAAGTTAGCTAAGCTGGTATTCAGGCAGCTTAAGTTTAGCTTAGGCTGTGCCAACACCAGGCGCAGCTCAAAGGGAAAGAACTGCTCCGGACTCAACACTGGCCACCAGCGCTAAGCTGGGCATGCCATGCTCTTGGGACATGTCATGTACAACATGCACATTGTATCCACCCAGTGGTCCACTGGTGACGGGGGCTACTTTTTTGGATCAAAACCCAACCAGAAAGACAAGCCAGTTTTGTACTGGAGGAAGAACACCAAGCTGAACACTATGCCGGGACAGAGGCCCAGTGTCACCCCGTAACCTTTGCCAGCACACAGCCACCATGTCACACAAAAGCAAAGCTGGTCTTGAGGCATCCAATACCCATTCATAGACATCACAGGCATACAACATAGCATTGCTTCAAACTCTTTTCACCGGTTAAACGCGTTTGCCCAGCAGACTTTGTGACCAGTCAGGTAGTCCTCTGTCTTCCTGCAGCTGCCAAAATTCACTAAAAACACCCCACTGCACGTCTTGGCTAATCTGATCATATTGCCCCATGGTCGGGCAGTACAAAGACCCAGTTTTGACAGACGGAGCCCTCCCACAGGCACACCGCCTCACAATTCCAGGCTTGCACTGTGCCTCTGGACTTTAAACAGTCAACAGTATATGAGAGATGAAGGCTTTCCCTCAGTGGACACAACCTTTCTACAATATAAAACCTGAGAGTCTGAACCTCAATAAAATTGCCCCTCTACAGGTCAAGAGAGGAAGATTTTTTCAGCCAGATAAAGTAAAAGGCAAAGTTTATACTGAAAGAGTTTCCTTGTAGAAATACTCTTCTTCTAAGGTCTCTACCCATCATTTAGAGTATCTGGAAACAAACACTGGACAAAGACTTTTTTTTAATTAAAAAAAAAATATCTTTGTAACTTACATAGCTACAGAAATTAAAGGGAAACGAAAAATCTGCCTGATTTACATCTGTGTTACTGAAGATTAATTAGAGAGGGTACAGAGATGATGCAGAAAGCAGCAGGAGAAAAGACACTGGACTCCCTACGGCAGCTGGAGCCCAGGGCAGGAACAAGAGGTGGGCAGGGACAGGGACGGATAGAGCAAGGGCGAGTACAGGTAACATGTGAGCAATGTTTGAAGTGCCGGGAGGTGGAGAGGAAGGAACTGAATCTTTGTAATAAGCAAAAGAAATAACAGTCTGGAAGTCTTACTTTCTCTGTTGCCCTGTTCAAACAACTACATAAGTCATTATACATAATCACAGCAGCCACTAATTTTTATATATATATTACATGCACATGAACAGACACAGTGAAAGTAGTTACTAAGCACTGATACAACTGATCTTCTCCCTGCAACACTGAGTGTTAAGCCACCTGTCTGTTCAGCGTGGCCCTCGTCATATAAATTCCCCTCCTACTTTGTGCAGCTTCTTTACTTCCCCCATAATTTCTACAGTGCTTTGGGGTTTAATAAGTTACAATCTCTAATGACAACTGCTGTACATCTCTGAATCTTGAAGGGAAGTTGCTTCCAGCAGAAAATTAAGGGTTGAACTCTTACCAGTAACTCTGGGCATGCTTAACTAATACTAAGCCACATAACATAGTCTAATTAGTCCAACAGGTCTTTTTTTAAAAAAATCCACATGACCTCACTGTCAGTTCTTACACTGAGTCATTCTGGAGACCAGTTGAAACAGAGCCCTGCATAATTCTCTACCATCAGCAGCGCACTGCGTTAACTGATGTGCACTGGATTCCAACTACAATAACCAGGTAATCCTTACCCCTTCCACTCTGCCTTTTTTTTCCCCTTCTGTTTTTAAGACAAGACACATGTAGCAGCCTCCAGCAAGTATCCAGTCTTACCTACATGGACTCCTATGCTTCCCAGACTTACTCTGCAGATTAGTTACAACACACAATACATGCACATGGAATGCTCTATTACTAATGCAAATTATTTTGCATGGAAACACAAAATGCAGGTGGCCAAGTCACTAACTGCCCAATTCACAAGCACAGACAGTGCCCTCAAGCTTTTACATGCATATTAATTTGGATGCAGTGAAATGTACCCATAACTTTGAAAGTCCTGTTGAAACACACTTAAAGAGCATGACTCAAATCTTAAGTGCTCACATTCCTGAGTCACTAAAAAGTAAAATCGAATTTCCATCAAATAATACTCTATTTTCTAGGTAGTTATTAATTCCGTGCTTCACTCTGAAATCACAGTCACCTAACTGCTAAAGCTATGCCTGTTTGACATACCTTTTCCTCCACAGCGATGTCAATCTGGAGTGTAAAGAAATACAACCTCCACCTACCACAGCTTCGTTGCCAAATTTTCCTAGAGAGGATATAAAACTGCGGTATTACCACCTCAGTGTGTTTTCATCAAGAGAATAGTTAGTTTCACCACATCTGTGCCAAATTCACTATGTCCACAAAAAGAAATGCTTTGCTGGGTTTGTTTCCCACTAAAGTATCTCTCGTGGAGCTGTGCAAATGCAATTTCACTATAAAAATAAATTCAGTGGAGTTAATAATTTCTTGCACTGGGCACATGGCCATCTATTTTCATTGCTTCCAAACATCCCCTGCACTCTTAAGACCTAGGAAGCCAGCGTTGTGTGGACTGCAGGGCACTGCTTCTCTAGCTTTTTCTGATTTGCATCAGCTTTCCTGGACAGAGCAAGGGTTGCAAGATGGTGTTTGTGACTCCCAGATGCCAAGCACCCTTTCTTAGTAGGTAAGGGCAGGTGGATGCTACGTTTGCCCTCCTCTGCTGGTGTGAGATCTGTGAGCCATGCAGCTGCAACTGAGGCACAGCGGAAGGACTCTTAAGCTGTGATGAAGGAACGGCTAAATCGCATGCATCCTCAAAGTGCCACAGAGACCTGTACAGACTGAGGAGGTGCAGCACCCCTACTAGTCTTTCCCTTTGCTAGGACACAACTATTTTGCACCAGCTTTTCACAGGAAAGGCATTCACAGGAAGAGATTTTGCCAACACCTGGAGGTTTGTGCTCTACCAAGCTACAAAATCCAGCCAAGAGACTGACAGAAAATGTATGAACACTATTCTAATCAAATTTATTTACATTATGCACTTCTGAAACAAAATACCAGGTACCAAATATATCAAATATATAAATATATACCAAATATATCAAATATATCAAACCTAATAAGCAGTTGAGATTCCAAGCAATCTCCTGAAATTGCTACACCTACAAATTTCTTTCTTCTAGCTTTTTGGTTGCAGAAGGTAAGGTGCCAGCAATCTATCTTAGAACAAGAGCTGATTAAATGGGCACATTTACCAAAAAAAGTAATACAATACAGTTCACAAACTGGTTTGTT
Source organism: Falco rusticolus (assembly GCF_015220075.1). Taxonomy (NCBI): domain Eukaryota; kingdom Metazoa; phylum Chordata; class Aves; order Falconiformes; family Falconidae; genus Falco; species Falco rusticolus. The sequence goes on from NC_051189.1 coordinate 89,433,166, forward strand.
TACCAAGGAAACTTGTTTAGCAGTTTCCTTTTATGTAGCATTAAAGAACAGCAACTTGTATTTCTTCTGTTTATGATTTTTGCAGTGGCCCAAGACATTTTCTTCAGCTAACGCCTAGGCAACTCCTAGTTTTCACTTCAAGAATATTCCAAGAATATTAAAGCTCCAGAGAGTCTAAAAACATGTATCCTTACAAACAAGAATAACCCCAACTTCCTATATGCACTACAACCATATCACAGCTCTCTTTTCAGATGAAGCTGACCTCGAAAAACTTTAAAAATGTATTAAAATAACACCAGTAGTGAATGCAGAAGTGTTCTGAGGAGGAATAATAGTGGTGAATCCTGTTTGTAATCATCTGCAAACATTGAAGGTTTCATGTTGTTCTGGTTCTTTTTCTTCTGCAGTATAGCTCAACTGGTTTAAACAATTCCCCCCAATCTTTGCCAACATGGGAGAAAAGAGGAAGAGCTGGTGCAAAACACTGTTCCTTTTGGGCAGTTCAGTCCTTTCAGTGCTCTGGTTTGTAGGTTTCTGCCTGCCTGGAGGGGCTCCAAATGGAGAACACTGATGGGATGCACTGGAGGTCACAAAACACTGCCAGGAATTGGTTACAGACAAGAAAGATGCACTAAAGAAGTAAAAGAAACAAAACCCCAAATAAACTAGCACCTCCCTTATGTTACTTTTTTTTGGTTTTCTTTTTTGCTTCTTGCCTGCAATTGGAAAAGTGGCAAGAAAAGAAAATGAAAAGTTAATGTGATCATCAAGGTAGTTAATTAATCCATGATTCCCCAACAGCTTTGAAAAGTACTGTCAAGGATTCTCCTCTCTTGGAAAAGACACATTTATTTCACACAGAAGCTCAGAATTTCTGTCATGTGTGACATTACTGAAACACTCAAAGATGGCTTCATCCACCTAGATGACTGCATGCGTTTCTCGCATCCTCTCCACTGAATGAGCAAGCCATGCTGAAATAAAACAGGATCTGCACATTACCCCCTTTGATTTGATTTGCAAAAAGGGGAAGCTGATACATCTGAAGAGTATGCAGCATCACACCAGCGACAGCAGACCCTCTGAAAGCAGTCACTGGCTTTTGCTCAGACCTGTGTCTCATGAGTAAAATGGAGAGGCTCCCAAGCTGTGATGCAGGGACAGCCAAGCAGCAGGCAGGGCAGGCCAGTCAGAGAAGTGCACGGCACACTTCAGAGCTAGGAGTTGCCACCACCTGTGGTACTAACCAATTTTAAAAAAAAAAAAAGCTAATGAGCTAACAGAAAAATAATTGGCCATTGCTATCCAAAACCCTAGACTAGTTCTAAATCAATGCAACTCTGCTGTAGTTAGAAAAGGATAAGCAAGGGCAAGAGAGTGGAGAATGAAGCCTATGTTTATGTACCACCAGAATACAAAGTAGAATAACTTGCGAAGTTGCTGCAAGTTGCTAAATGCAACTTTTTTATAAAAATAAAATCACATAAATCACTGATTTTCACTAGCCTTTGTATTTTGATTTTGATTTTTCCCCATACACACATGTGTGAGTATCCACACAAAACTTTTTCTTCAACCTTTACTTTTCTCATTTTGCCACTAAGAGAAACACAGCAGAAAGAGGGTGAGAGAAGGAAGCAGAGAAATGGGATCTTTTTGTATTTTGCTTTATAATAAAAAAAATGGATGGAATAATTTTTTTTCATGGAAGCTTTCGGGTTTGCAAAACGCATTTCCCATTTGAACAAATTTGGTCAGCTGAGCATGCAACAAATACCGAGAATAGTTTTGGACCAAAGAGCCTGGTCCTTTGATTTCACCTATAACAACAAGGATATTTTTATACAAAGGAAGCCAAACATCAGTTTTAAACTGACATTCAGGGAATATGAAAATCAGATCCCCCTGCACTCTTCCAATAGCAGCCCTACAGTACGCTGCTGATCCACTGTGACACCAGCACCAAGAAGCATCCCAAGCCTCTGTGGAAAGCATGAAACAGCCACCTTTGCTAGCATTTTCCAGCTTCCTTTCCCCATTGCCAGTGTGGAAGGCAATGAATAAGAGTATTACTGGAGGTTTGAGCAGCAGGCTTCATAAATTACACACACACACACAAATCCTTTCTGTTTGATCCCAATCAGGTCTCTAATGAGAGCCACGGAACACAGTCTACTAATCAACTCCTCAGTAATGCAAATAACCATCTTGGCCTCTCATCAAGCATCTCTAGGGCTTAAACAATGAGCCCTTAGACTGCACAGCCCTGGGTGCAAAAGCTGCCACGTCCCTCTGACATAACTTCGGCGTGACACTACGTACTCGGCAGCAGCGGGGAGCAGCCTGCCGAGCCCAGCCACATACTGGGAGCCTAAGCAATCCCTCAGCTACCTCCCTCAGCTACCGCAATGGCCCACGAGCACTGCCGTCCCTAGCTCTGCACACACGAAGCAGCCACATACTGCAAGTGCAGGGATCTGATGGAGGAGGCGTATTTCAGCTACAGCAACATACCTTCACCTTCAGGCCTCCTAAAATTAAATGCTGACTAAGCAACACAGCAGAACGGCTACAGCACAGGATTGGCACTTAAAAAATAGAAACAGGACCTCGTTTTACCTCCCCCAGGGACATCGTTCCCTCCAGCCCTGTCCCTGGATGGACCTCAGGCTCACGCTTGCAGCCACATCCCCAGCCTCGTCTCTGGGCCCTGTCTCTGTTCCTGTCTCCTGCTGTTGGATGGACCCTGGCCCTGGCGTGTTGCTTGCCATGCCTGGGGCTGTGGATGGACCCCATTAGAGCACTTTGAAATCAAATTATGAGAAAGGCATTCTTCTGTGAAACATCATTACCACCCTGCCAGTGAAGTGTGGATTGCAAGAGCTTCCAAAATAAAAAGAAATGTATTTGCATTAGCCCCTTCCCTTACCCACACTGCCAGTTCTCATAAAAGTCCTGGGCCAACAGTTGGACTTGATGATCTTAAAGGTCTTTTCCAACCTAAATGATTCTACAATTCTGTGATTTACAGGCAAACTGACATACAGAACAGTGCGGCAAACAAAATGAAATCCTGCTAGAATCAGGTCAAAAAATGCCAAACAGGACTTGATCCCACGAAAGTGAAGACAAGCTATGCCTGGACAAGCACCTTGTAGCTGTAGTCACTGATATTAACAGATCTATGTGGTGGAAGGAAGAAAACAGACTCCCAAGCATCTGCAAAATAGCATAATTCAGGTTTACTTTTAAAGAATAATATTAAGTAATAAATGCTAGGAAGAAAAAGCTTTAATGGATTTAAATATTCCAAATAACAATGCTAGCACTTCAGCACCCCCGGTCCTGCTGCGACCGCGCACACGCACATTGCCGAGCACAGCTCTGCCGGCAGCAGTCCCTCACTGAAGAAAGAATTGCTGGGCTTCCAGTGCCAGTCTCAGCAAATTTCTACCTTCCAAGCAGCAAGTGTTTGTACAATAGAAATGCTCCTATCAGCATTACCAGCTGTGCCCAAAGCACAAAAAACGCAACCATGTACACTGCAAAATCTCAACATTTGCACGTGTGTAAACAGTGCACTTCGGGAAAGGCAGAAAGACTATTTTCAGAGTAAACACTGCAAAGATTTCGGGTCCTTTAGGATGTCAGAAGGCCATCACGATCTGCTGCTCACCTTCGTTACTTACCACTTGCTCAGCTAAGGCATGTCTGTAACTCACAGGGACTGCAACCACATTTCATGAGTCCATTTATCGCCTGCAAGGACACCAGTTTTGAGAACAGAAGAAACTTTACCTCCCACAGCAGCCGGGCTCTTTGGTGTGCTACCCTCCCTAACGTTAGCTTGAAGCCATTAAAATACCAACCCACACCAGAGCAGGAAACGCAGCAAGAGGAACTAATTTCTAAACCTCACCACTCCGATTGCAGCTGCTGCCCCAGGGAGATAAGCAGGGGAACATGGGGAAACTTCTCACAGCCCAGTCAGGCACCAGAAATCCTTCCAGAGGTATGAAAAAGGTGGAGAAAATAGGGATGCTAATGCACTCAGGCAGAAGACGATCTCCACCCCAAATTATTCACTTTAGAAATAGCAGCCCTCCAAGCCCCTGATCACACCCTGTCTTATGCAACTGCATCTGCAGCTGATGGGAGCAGAAGGCTCGTCTGCCGAAGATGCCAAGACTTCATAAGACTGGGACTTTAAGAGCCCACTCCTGAACAGGAACATCTTAAAAGGTGTCTCCTTCTCAGCTTCTGACTTGGGAGAAAGCAGGAGGCGGCAAAAGAAAAGGCTGGTGCTTTCTCCTCTTAACTAAACCACCTACACGTGTACTTTTTCAAAATATGCACAATTAGGGCAAGTTATGTTTGGGTTAAGGAGACTGTGGAGACAAGTTCTCAGTTCCAGAGTTAAGAAAGTCTAAGGAAAAATACTATAAAGAAAACTGGTTTTGTTAAAGCCTGAAGAAAAACAAAACTGGATGGAGAGTGTTTTGGTCCAATCCTGGATGAAGCATACTCAAGTGAATCATCTGTCCCTGAGAAAACCGCTTGCAGCACGCAAGTGTCTGGGCTGAATTTTAAAGATAGCACTCATTAGAAGTTAGCTGTCCACTGCCTCCAGTTCACCAACATCCCTTATGCCTAAAATCATGATCATTTTGTTCCTGTTGTCACAGCCTCCCACTTTTCTTTGCAGAAACTAATACTATATACATATAGTATATATATACTATATATACGGTAATATACTACTAATGCTTAGAGGAAAGCATTTGACCACAGTGGCTACCAGGACTGCACAAAGTATGGCACAGGCACTAGTCATGTAAACCAACCTTCCAAAATTATTGAAAGACATTTGGCAAAGGCATCAAATAAAAAAATGAACCGCTGTCTCATAAAAAGCCTACCAGAACACTTCACTGCATACTTGCTGGACCTTCTCTGCATACTGTGGGGTTCAAAAGCCAGACCCATGAGGCAAAGGGAGCTGCACCAGTGGCAACAGCCCAGCCATGGACCCAAGCAGGGCAGAAGCGGTCCCAATGGGTGCAGCATATGTGCAGCCTCCATCCCTGCTCATGAACAACGTGTGCCTGCACCTGATGTCCAGTGCAGACACTGCCCAGGACCAGGAAGGCGCTCCTCCTAGTAGTGACAAAAGTAATAACAAGGAAAATGAGGAGGAAGGATATAAACTGAAGTGCAAGAACCCTTCCATTGTAAGGCGGGTCATCCATTCAGGAGTGCTACTCAGACTGAACAGGGGAGCTTCATCAGCTGAAAAAGGATTTTCCCCAAATTAAAAGCAAGTGGGTGCCAGTGCCAGAGGGGGGCATGCAGCGTGGAGGAAACACAGACCCATGCTGCTGGTCACCACAAGCCGAACAGCTCCAGGATCCTCGTTCCTCTCCACGGGGATGAAAGGAACACAGAGGAAACTACAAGTCCAGCACCTCAGTACCCCTCACAGGCTTGGGCTCAACACCACAAGTGCTTGCAATAGACTCTTTTTTTCTCCAGCTGCATTGGGACAGTGTTTCAGGTCTGATTTACTGTCTAGACACAGCATGCTACCATGCAGTACAACTGAAGAAGACTGAGAGCACCAGAGTGTGGAAAACAGACCGACCAAAGCTTTTTCTTTTTCTTTCTTTCAAAACAATACATTGTGCAGTCTACATCAACATCCTCACAAAAATGCTCAATCTGTCCTGTACCTCAGAAGCTCGCTGCTGAAAAATATCCAGAATGCAATTAAAACATGGATTCCGTTAAGTTTCACTTCCCTCTACAATTTATAATAGTCTCATCCATCAGTTTTCAAAGAATATTAATACTGCCATCAGCTGGCTCTCCACCTCCTCTGCTGAGCCAGCTTTTTCAAAGCCCTGGCCCTGCCACTCACCATCCGACCACAGATGCTGTGAGGAAGAGGAGAAAGGGAGGCAAACCGGGTGTGAGAGAGGCCAGGGACCACCCCACAGGGGAGCTATGGCAACCTACTGTGCCTGAGTATCTGCCCAAACATGCTTACCTCAAAGGAAAAACACACACGCAAAATACAGAGAACAGGGATTAATTAACTGAAGCCTACCCAAACTCAGACCAAATCCTAGGCATGCAGGCTCACTGCCACCTTCCAGGCTGGAAATGGCTAGGCCAGTGATGTGCAATCTTCTTTTTTTATTTGCAAAACCCTTTTTTCCCCCCTCTAAAAGATGTGTGGATCTCTCCATTGATACAAGCCATTTCTCCCAGTTACCTTTCACAGACCAGACAACATCCTTGGCCCCCAAGTACCTTCAAACCAGAGCTGAAAACCAGTCCCATGCTCCTTTTAGTAGTCTCTCCTTTTCAAATACATGTAGTTCAGTACTCAAATACTAGGCGTTGGACTTACTCACACACAGTGGTAATGCAGGGAGAATTGGTTGGTGCCAGTTTGACATGGTTTATATCTACCATGTTTCATATTACAAACTCCCAAGAACAGAAGTCTGACTTTAAAATCATTCTCATCTCCACTGTTTCATTGCAGGTCAGCCTGGTCTGTTCTGAGACCAGATTTTGTTAGCAAACATACTTTCTCGGCTGGTATCATTCACTTTTCCTCATCCAGTTTCACGAAACAAAAAAGCCCAAAGTACATAAAGAAAACCAACCGTTATGCTCATTTGAACATAATCGGAAATGTCTGCTTCATCCTCTCTTACTGCAGCATGAGGTTTATACTAACCGCCCTCCCCTCCTCTCAACAAAGCTGTAGGAAGAAACCCACTGTAAATTGGTGAGAAGACTGACATGCAGGCCAAAAGCATCTAATGGCCTGCTGGGACTACAGACAGCGCTTCTCCAAGTAGCAGCTGAGTTGCACCAACTTGCATTTCATGTGGAAGCCCAGCCTCTAGAACCTGCACACTCTTGCTTGCACTATCATGTTTCTATTCATTCCCAGGAGACAAAAAAGCACGGGCAGCCAGTCTTCCCCAATCTTCTATGAATTTATGTCATTTCAGTCTCATATTCAACCCCATAAAATGGCACATCCACCTAGGCTTCACTGTAGAAAGTAGGTGGGATCAAACAAGACTGCATACAACAAATCACTAAGAAACAGAGCAGAATGCAGCATATTCTCTAGATGTAAACTGTTTTTATAGAGTTGACCTAAAGCAGCTGTTTATGCATTGCCTGATCTCAGAGGATGTCCACAGTAATGGCTCTGGACTAAAAGTAAGGAAGATGAATGCCCTAAAATCCTCCATTCGAATGTATTGGGCTGGCCTTTATCTACAGTTTGAACAAGCAAATATTACAGATCTAAACTGGAATCAAGACTGCACACAAGCCTACTAGGGTAGCTAGATCTGGGACCTCTGGAAAATTAATACGTGGCACTGCTAGTAACAAAAGATGGGCACAGGCTAGAGCGATGGTACCAGAAAGCAAGGGGAGAAGCGGGCAGCATTTGTTTGGGATGTACAGGAACAGAGGGGAAGGAGGGGGATCTGGGGAGGGTGAGTTTAAGGGGATGAGAAACTAGGCGGCCACAGAGGGATGAGCAGGACAGACACAGGTAAGCCACAGAGGACTCAGGAAGCACCACAGCTCTGCCCACCCCATCTTTAAATGGGATTGAGGGTACCCTGGCTCTGGGTCAAAATCCCCCACCACAGCAGCAGATGACCTGCTGCGCATGTCATCCCACTCTGGCAACGAACACCATCCACAGCCAAACAGTGCGCTTCAGCAGGCCGTTATCTCATGGGTCAAAATTAATGCTAATGCTACAGCCCAAAGGTCTACACCCTGTGGATGACCCAGGTCACTGCAGGTTCATATGACATGGCCAGTTTTTATTTACCTCCTCCTTTTTCCTCTGTATGGTTATAAAATTGTGTTTAAACCCAGGCATGTTCAAATTTTAATACAGAGACTACAAACTTGAGCATTCCAAAATTAAGAGGGATAATGAAGACTGCCCATACAACCTTCACCCAGCTCCTGTATACATCTGCACTGATTCTGTCTCAGATTTAATGATCACAAATCACTTGAGCCCTGGAAATCGACTGCTTCAGGGGGAAAAGATATGGTCGTGTGATAAAAGCGACAGCTGTCTCTCAAACCCTGCCTCACTCAGTGGAGGCCAGGCAGATTACTGAATGAGGCAACACAGGAAGAAAAAGAGACAATCACCTTGCTTAAGGAAGTTGGACATACCACCTGCAGGCAGGAATTGCCTCTTTCTCAGCTCCACAGTCTCTGTAACATGCTCAGCAAGCCCCTGAAACCAGTTTTTCTTCAGGTGACCCCTAACAGGGCAGTCCCCAACCCCTGCAAGGCCAAGACACCTAGGGCTAACTTGCAAGAGTGCCAAGACTTCCAGCTGAGGTCAACTGTCTTTGTGCTCCCAGCAGATGAATGCTACCATCATGCCAGATATTCTGGGGTGAGTGAAAAAGAAAATCACCCCTAAGTATCTCTTTGAGGCAGCCAAAATTAAAGGTGTTTCAATTATTTGAGCTTTATTTGCTCTTTGCCTCTGTTCCTCAGCTACAAAAATGAAGACAGTACCTGCACTTGAGATGTGGCAGTAAGAACTTCCCCACCTGTGAAGCCCCCAGGAAGGAATTAGCAGCACTGCTCAGTTCAAGGTTTTGGGTGGGATGTAAAATAAATAGATGTGGAGACACACGCAGAAAGTAAATGTAAGGAAAAGAAAATTAATTACGCTGTAATTATGGATCCACTGAAAGAGGGACCCTGTGAAAGGGAAAAAATGATGCAATTACAGAATTAAAGATTGTATCATAATGCAGATGCAAAGGGGAGCTATGCAACATTAGTCCTGGCACTTCCTTGCTTTTGTCCGCCTGATTTTGTAACCCCATTGTTCTCCTAATGTCATTATTTTGTAAGTAATTTAAACACAACATAATTATGAGCTCATATGTTTATATCTTTTCATCATTACTAATGTGTGGAACAACTGGCAGACGCTGCTCCCAGCATGATTGATGCCCCCAGCAGATGGCTGTGAGCGACTCTCTTTTCTTCCACCTTTACCCAAGGTAAAGAGCAGGGCGAAGAGAGGTAGACTTTATATTTAAACTTCTATTCCATGCACAAACATTTGGGGATTTTGGGGTTGTTTCAGAGGAGGGAACCATGACCGATATCAATCAATTGCTCTGATATGAATCATAACACCAGATTTAAAGAGCAGAGGCACTGAGAAGCTGATGCGCTTTGTCCAAGGTCAGAAGGAAAGCTCCCCAAGGCCTGGATCCCAAATGACCCCACTGACAGCCTCCTGCCGAAGCCGCTGAACCCCTCCTACCTCCCACATTAAAACTTCTTGAAGTATAATTACTGCTGTTAACTGCAGGTCAGGGAAGAAGCCAATCACCTCCAGGCTGTGTTTGCTGGTGAATGCAGCCAACAAGCAACTTCTGAGCGTGTGTCATAGAAAACACAACTGCAAGCAAACGTTACGGTCGCATGTGTTCATCCTGGATGGTAATTGTTATATATTGGGTTTTTTAAGTAAATTACCCTGCGCGCCTTGGACTTCAGGCAAATGGCTAACGTACTGCTCAGAGTCAGACGAGTCTGGCTCACCCTGCCTCATGAGGGAAAGCAGCTGCAATAGCAACAACCTAACTTGTTTTATTTGCAGATGATATTAGCTGGCAAGAGGCAGTGTGCCTGACAGTATGCTTGCTATGTAGGCTTTGTGCTTTTTAAAAAAAGTCTTTTGTTTTCATATGACCCCCATTTGTAAACACACATCCCTTTTCTTTTAAGCAGTATTTTTACCTTGTCTAACAGGTGCTGGCAGCTACTACTGCAAGCTTTGCGTACTTTTTGCTCCCAACAAAGCAAGCTTCACTTCTATCCTTCCCCGTCCCAGAGAGCAGAGCCTGCAAAACCTCGAGCTATCAAGTCCCTGAGGTGCAGCCAGTCAGAGCCTACAGTGTCCCAGGCACTCGGGCCACAGCAGCTCTATTCAGTGCACAACTTTTTGAAAAGCTCCACTATGGAAAAGTCTGCGGTGGTGGTGAAATCATTGCGATCCTTCCTTCTTGGCACGCAACCTGCTCAGTTTGGTTTAAAACCTGACAGAGAAAGTGCTACACCATCACTAAATGTATATAGTTAGCATGACACTTAACAAAAACAGGCAGAAATGTTACAGCAGCAACGTTTTACCCCATGACTGCCTGTTTCAGGATTTCCCATGCCAAAGCTTGGATGGCCAGCGCTGTCAGAGGGGGGACCTGTGTGGGATGTCAGGTCCAAGCCCAAGAGCCCATTTTTAGCTACCAGTCATCTACTGTGCCACACTGCCAGCGGTACAAGTTGGTACCTATGGAGGGGAAAGGAAAGGATGCAAAAGACATTCTCGTTCACTAAGTGTCACATCTCTAATAGTGTAGAAACTTATACACAGATGCCAGAGGTGCCCTGCCCCATCTCTGGCAGGCAGAGTTTCTGCAGGAGGAGAGGGAATAGCTTCCCCATTTGCCCTGTTGGTATGTCTTGGTGCCTCACATCCTCCACAACCCAAGGAGCCAGCTACACAGTTCCTCCCTTCATCTCACCTTGACAGATGCATCTGAGCTTAGCTGCATTACAGGCTGTCTGAAAAGGAGTGGCACACAGGTGTTTAGGATTCTGTTCAGCCCTCCAGGGTGACAATATTTTGACATAAGAGAGCAACCAGGTGATTTCTGAAAAGCCATGATCTTTGAAAAGCCAGGCTCTATGCCCCAGCACAACAGGCATGTATTGTCTGAAGACCAGCAGCAACACAGAGGGTAGCATAGCAAAACATGCACTGGCTAAGAAATCGCATATGCATCCTACACATGCTCCTTGACATCCTGACGCTCCTATTTCTTATGCCACTGCATAAGAACAGACACCTGCCTTCCTTCAGTCTGAGTCTGGAAGAAATGTGCTCACCACACCCAGCACAACTATACTGATAAGCTGACCAGCACAGGCACAGCCTGGGTGAGGGTAAGGCTGCTTTTCCTAGTATAGTTTTGCTCAGATTTCTGAGGCAGATCACCCAAGACACCCATGCCAAACCAGCTACATCTACACCAGGGTGGCCTAGCAATACAGCAGCATGTCCCTGGCATCTCACAGCACTGTATCAGCCCAAGTACACACCTGCCTAAAGTAACTGTGAGGAGAGAGCTGTGTGGGAATTGGAGACTATTCGCTCACAGAAGCTATTTTGGGAGAAACGTATGGTGCTAAATGACATCTTTTCATCAGTGCCAAATTATCACTGGTTTCGACAGGATGACACTGGTGAACGCCCAGATGATCATGCTGCCACTGCACACGGGCAAGTTTGTGCACAGACACACCTCTGCATAAGTCCTGCCCAGGCTGCACATTCCCATCTGCTCCAGTGCTCCCCTCCGTTCAGCCCAAGGTGTCCTGGAGGTCAAGGAAAGCAGGCTCCAAGCTACGGCTGTCAGCCTGCCAGCCTTCCTAAATCTCAAGCAGCAACAAACAGGCCCCGTCTGCTTAAGATCTTGTGTCCTCTGCCCTCCTGCCCCTCTGTCACAGCCCCTGTAGCTCCCTCCAATGTTACCCCACACATCACCCTGCCCCGGAGACCATGAACACCTCACGAGGTGGCCAGGGCTACAAAGGTACTGCATTTTTGACGACCACTCACGCAATGCGGCAGCTGCTACCAGGCAGAATGGAGAATAGCTGAAAATGGTCTCCTTTTCTTCAGAGAGAGCACAGTTTCAAAGATTTCCCAGCCAGCCACTCATCTTAACAAAAACAAGTGGGAAATTAATGAACTTCAAGACTGACAACCATTGGTGCTATCTAGTTGAAACTGGCCAAACACAAAGGGCAGGAGACAGGCTGCACTCATTTCCTGGGGAAATTAAATTAAAATAAAATAGAATAAAACCAGATTAAAACTATGGTGCATTTGATTACTGGCATTTCCATGTTCCGCTGTGTCCCAGGAAACTGACGCCTTGCTCAATCAAGCCTGGAGCTGCACAGCACACACTGCAGTTACGCTCTGTAACTGCCCAGGTTTTATGCATCTGAAGCAGGAAGGAACAAATTACAAACTCCTTTACATCTGAAGGGGTAATTTCTGCCGCGGGAAGACAGGGAGGGCAAGGTTATCTGCATCTGAAAGAGGTGAAATGCCTTGTCTGCGCTGAAGGACTATTACTGAGCCCTTAAGTGTGGAACCTGCTGGGGTTCCTCCCTCCTCCACAAGCCCCAGCACTGGAGGTGATCTCATCCCGGAGACATCAGCATCCCTTTCCTCACCATCCGCAGCGTCCCTCAGCCCACGCTGCTGGCGCTTGGACACCTGCACCAAGAGGGGAACTTTGAGGCAGGGGTCGACTCTGCTGCGGTGGGACCAGCAAATGCCGAGCCCTCGCCAGCCCAAGATACGGGGAGATGCTGCACTATCGGTGAGCACTGGTGGGGCTGGAAGTTTCCTCTGAAGCCGCCCAGTGTGTCAGACCGTGCTACCGAGCTACATCGATTCCAAGGGCTCCTCTGCTCCCTTCGCAGGGCTCAGCACAGCAGCAGAAAACCTATTTGCGTAGAAAATAGCACGCACAAAGCAAGCAGGCAACTCTGTCCAGACTCAGAAACAGCTGTGGAATTTCTCTGGAAGAGCTGCATACTGTAAAGGGGAGGAAAGTCCTCCCATCTCACTTCCAGCCCACCCACCCACTGGATAGAGACAAAGCATAAGAACAGCAGAGAATTTAAGGCATGCCAGGATCCCAGGATCTGGGAATTAGTTTCCCACATTCTGCACAAAAAGACAGCACTCATGCCCAATATCTACTGCCTTGAACTCAGATTGCACACCATTTACTCAGCTGAATAACCACGGTCAAGCCAGTGGAATTACTTGCCAGAAAAACTGCTACTTGATGTATGTATGGAACAGCTGCAGAACTGGCTGACAAATACATACAGGTATACAGGAGGCAATGTAAGACCACTCTTTTAAAAGGCCAGTGCCCTGGGCTAGTCCCAAGGTCAACAGCCATATGATCAAAACCACAAATCACCAGGTCTCTGGCAGAGTCATACCAACTGATCATCTAGATCAAACTGATCATCTAGATCAGTTGCATCTCTCCAGACCCGTCTCTTCCAGGCGCCATCAACTGATTGGGGTCACAGTCTGAAAAATATTTCACTGACTTAGAAAACTAAATTCTGCTCAAAAGGATGGTTTGCACATTTAAGAGTATAAGCTTCATTAGCTTTCAGCAAGACTTCATGTCTCAAGCGCAAACTAATCCTCTATAAAATTCCAGCAGAGAAGCACCATTGCTCCCGTCTGTCAGTACCAGCCCTAAGTAAGGTCAGTTCTTCCATACTGAACCCAGACACGATATGGCATTTGTTCTCAGCACCATGCAAGTAAAAAAGACGAGCAGTTCACACCCTGGAAAGCTTACGAGAGGCAGACCTGAGCTTAAATCCTTTGCATGCAAGTTTGTGAGTATCCCTCTTTAATTTCACCAGGACAACACACATGACTGAAGTTAAAACTGTGCTGAAGCCTCTGTCAGGCTGTGGCTGATGGAGCTCCTGCTCCAGTTCATCGAAGGGTCAAGGTGAGAACCCTGAACTGGAGCCAGGAACAGCTACGACCAAAACATACCCAGGGATTTTGGCAAAGCTCACCCCCAGGTGAGTCACTTGGGGAAGGGTGACCACTGCCCATTCCCTGCAAGCTCTAAGCCATAACATACCTGTGGATGAGCACCTCGCTCTGAGTTATTGCATTTGCATGTATCATTTAAACACACTATATTAAGGCTGGAATAATATTTATTGTCCTGCTGGTATTTCTAACCTGGATATTCCACAGCACTGCACAGCACTGTCCAGTAGTCCCAAAGAGACTACATAACATGCGCATAAAACTTCCATCAGCCCAACCAACTTTCCTCCCCCCAGACAAGCAGTGGAAAACAAACATCTTTTTCATTTGTCTTCACATACCTGGCAAACTGTCCAAACCCTCTGACAGACCTTACAGGTTTGAACCAGAGGTTTGGGCTTTTAAACTATACTCACAGCAAAAGTGCGTGTGTGGCAGGGATTTTCCACAAAGTCCCATCCCGACAGTCACAGACACGTCAATGCCACCAAAAGCAACAGCACGCGGCTGTCCCAGCCCCATCGCCCTCAGCCAGGGCTACTTTTACACTTTGCCTTTCATGTAATTAACCAGCTGAAACCCAGTTGCGCACCATTACATAGCCAAGAATAGTGTTTCCAGCAGAAGGTTTTTTCCTAAGTTGCTGTTATTATCATACCATGAGCTCTGCATTAGTTCAGACTCAGTGGCCATTCCAAGAAGGCCTGTGACCCCAGCCTGGGTACAGAAAGGCTAAAAATGGGACCTTCATTTATGTCAGAAGTTGGAAGGTTACAAACATTTTCCAATGGCCTCAATCAGACCCCAAGCCTAAGCAAATCTGTATCAAAAGAAAAGATCTCTGAAATGTACTATTAAAAAAAAAAAAAACCAACCAAAAGCAAAAAAGAAGCAAACCAACCATGGTTGACGGCAGTGAGGAGGAAGAAAAGAGTTTTCAGCAAGGAAACAAGAGCAGAGAAATTACTATGTTTCTCGTTCAATTAATGGGACCTTTTCAAAAGCCTGTTTGCCTTTTTTGGGTTTTTTTCCAGACACCTATTACACACACCCCCTCCATGCCTCCCCAGCTCACAGCCCGGTGCACAGATCTTTAAGCGTATCCACATTCGAGAAGGGGCAGAGAGCTGCCTCCGAAGATGTCCCTCCACCGGACGGCATGTCGGGACAAGGCGCCGGGGTGATGGATGTCGGCAGGGCTCCTGAATCACAGTTTTGCAGTTCGACCTCAGCCGGGAGGCAGCATCTACCGCCGTAACAAACTCCGAGCGCTGCCACCCTGCAGAGCGCGGACCCACCTGGGCAGGGGGCTCCACGCCTCTACTCTCCTCCGGTTAAAAAAATTAAAGCCGCTTTCTAAAAACCCAGCGAGATGTCTAGCACTTATGACGGCACCCGAGTTACCGCATATCTTCTCCGCTAACTGCCAGCATATGGAAGGGAGGAGAAATTAAAAAATAAAATAAAATAAAAAAAAAAAAACAAACAAACCCAACACCAAACCTCCAAGAGAAACAAAGGACCCCCACCAAAACCCCGTCTGTAAGTTAGCTGGGTTTACTTGCTCGCGAAGCCCAAGGATAACCCTCCTCCGCTCGGAACAAGGCTGATGCGATGCAGGCGCAACCCTGCCGGCTTGCAAAGTAACCTTCGCGCCCCGCCACCCTCCGGGACGCGGGCCGCCCCGCGCACGTCTCGGCGGATCACCTGGACCTCGCATTGCGCCCCGGCTTCGCCCCCCGCAGGGACCGGCCGCCGCGGGGGGAGCGCCGGGCGGCGGGGCCGGGGCGCGGCGGAGCCCGCAGCGAGCCCTGCGCGGCGGGGCCAGGCGGGGCAGGCGGTTACGAAACCCGCGTCTCCCCCTCGCCCGGGCGGCAGGGAGGTGTGGCGGGGGGCATCCGCGGCCGCCCCGCTCCCCGCCGCCGCGCCGGGAAGGGGAAGGGAGGAGGGAGCGGCGCCCCCGCCGCCGGATCTACCGCACGCGAGCATCGCCCGCCGCCCCCGGGGGGGGCAGGCCGGGGGGGGTGAGCCCCGCCGGCGAGGAGCGGGCGCCCACTGACCTTGCCGCCATCCGCCGCCGCCGTGCCTGCCCGCGGGGTGGCAGCCCCGCGCCCGCCGCAGCCCGCGCCCTCGCCCCGGCAGCCGGCGCCGCCCCCCGCCCCCCGCGGGTGCGGGGCCGAGGCGGGGCCGAGGCGGCGGGGAGCGCGGGAGCCGCCCCGGACCCCGGCGCGTCCCACCACCCCAGCCCGGGTCCCCGGCCGCGGTGAGCGAGTGGCCGCGGCGAGCGAGGGGTAGCGCGGCTGCCCGGCGGAGAGCGCCGGGACCGGGACCGGGACCGCCCCCCCCGGCCCGGGTGGGAGAGGCGGCAGCCCGGGCCGCGAGCGGGGCGGCCCCGCAGCGGCGAGGGCAGCGGCAGCCGCGGGCACCCCCCGTCCGGCGCGGTCCCGCCAGCGGGGAGCGGGAAACCGCAGCGCTTGGGGGGCTCCTCAGTGCCTGGGAGGGGCTCTGCGGCTTCCAGATGCGGCGTGTTGTGCCTCTGGGCACGGGCGCGGGGGCAGGGGCACCCGGGCGCGTGCTCCCTGGGGCGGCGGGCGCAGCAGCGCGTCCCGGGCGCCCACCGCAGCTGCCCCCGCCGGGGACGCGGCGCCGTGCGAGCGCCCGGTGCGAGGCAGGGTCTCCGGCTCCAGTCACTGGTGCTTTGAGCCTTGGAAGACCTTCAGTCCCAGCTGGAGACTTAGAGCTGCCTTACTGGTGCACATCCAAGTCAGCAGCGGGTACACGTGGCGGTTGTCTTACCGTGGCAGACCCCGGGCTGGGTAGGGAGTAAGGCCTGCCTCGTGTTCATTGCACCAGGGCCTACAGAGCACGGGACCGCAGGCTCGTTCCTGCGCTGCCTGCAGAGAAAACAATCCTATTTACATCAGCAGTAAAAGGAAAAAATGCATATGTACATCCTAGTGTCTCACTTGGGATCGGCAATGGCAAGCAGCAAGAGCTACAAATGGCAAGGGCAGACAAGTGTCTTTCACTCCTCACTGCCTCGTCTTTCTGCAGAGCCAGTGTTGTTTTGGGGCAAAGGGTTGCGAGTGGTGGGAGAGAAGACCTGCAGGTTAGCCAGGTGCTAGTTTTTGTTAAAACAGTCCTCCCTAGCTCCTGCAGCTCCACACTGAAAGCATTGCCTGTGGAGGAGTAAGACCTCTATAATCAACGAAATAAATAATTTTCACAAACCTACTTGGTTTCCTGCCCTTCCTTCTTCCCCTTCTCCTCTGCAATGGGGCTATTTGCAGAGCAGGGTCTCCAGCAAGTGGGGCTTACCGCTGGGGAAAGCCTATAGTGCATTCACTAGTACAACTCCAGGTTCCGCCATAAATATTTAAAACTCAATTACTACCCTCAGAATGAACATTCAAAGCAGATTTTCACATCCCACAGTGTTTCAGACCTTCCTAATCAAATAATTGAGATGAGACAGGAGAAGTCAAATAGGCCAAATTTCAGCCACCAGTATGAGGCTGGTTCCTCCTCACATCTGCCTCCAAAGTGTTAGTCACCACCATCCCTGACCTCTCACGGTGTAGTTTACACCACAGGCATCATTGTAGCACATGCAGCTTTCACTTCTCTGCTGATGGGCTAGAAGGACTGTGTGAAAGATTTTGCGGCTCCCTGCCTTCCCCCCCCCCGCTGTCCAGCTGACTCATCTGAACAGCAAGTGCCCAAGTGGCTTCTCCCGAGGCTTCCCTCAGCTGGGCAGGGTGACAGGGCCATCTGCCACCCCCCTCACCCCTCCACGCCCCCACTCCCCACCCCACTCTCAAGGTTGGGACAGGCTGTGACCCATGGCACCCGCTGCGACCTTCCCACACCCTGGCACACACCTTCCCACCCTGGCCACTCAAGGTTCTCCAGGTTTTGTTTGGAAAAAGCCTTTGAGATGTCTGGGAGAGGGGTGCACGGGGGTTTTTTACAATTCAAGGAGAATCTTTTGCCAAATTCACATCGGGTATTTGTGTAACATCCTGTTTTTGAAAAGGCACGCCAAGTTTGGAAGGCACAACTCCTTACATGTCTGTGCGCCAAGCCCCTACCATTCCCTAGATCAGTTCCCCCTTTCCTCCTTAGAAAACAAGTGGCAGCTAATACCCACAAGCAGTGTACAGTACCAGATCTCCATGGACACAAGAGAGGAAAATTCATTACAAAATGGAAACAAATGTCCCTCCAACTAAGTGCTGGCCAGTGCTGCTGCAAATTACATCCATCAGAGAGGCCAGGAACTACACAGATGCAGAGAAAGATAACCCGCTCGCTGAGACAGAACCTGCAAGGCAGTGTTGAAGAGCATTGGCACGATGACTTTGTTAATTATATTGCTATTGTTACTGCTGTGGCTTTATCATTACAGCAGAGTTTAGACAGCTCAGCTGAGATCAAGACACTCCTATACACCCCCATCCAGGTTAAGCGGACAGCAAAGAATCAAGTATTTTTGCTCCTGCATGCAAATACAAGGTCCTGATCCTGGAAAGGCTAGCACACACACTTAGATTTTAGCATCTGACTCCCTCTGCTGAATGGATTAAAGTTAACGTTTGCACACAGGTCCTGGCAGAAGCGCTACCAGATAGATGCAGCAGACAAGGGGAAGGGGAAAGGAAGTGTAATTACTCCCAGGAGGACTCATGCATTGCCACTGTCATCCCCCAGGCCGCACCTATTATGAGAAGAAGAGTCTTTAAATCTCTAGGGAAGAAATCTGGAAAAGTTCCCAGCAATAGGCTTGAAATAAAGGCAGGGAAATAGATTTCAGCTTCAGATTGCTCCACGCAGTTTATTTCAATAAAACTCTTTTCACCGGGATGCAGGTTTGTAAAAGGCAACAGTTTCACTGGCACTGCCCTTTTTGGCACCCACCTGATAAAACGGGCACAAAAGGGCTCATCCAGCACCCGGGGTGTAGAAGAACAGATGGAAGGACAGGGAAGGACAGCCCTGCACTCTGCCCTGCAAAGGCAGCTGTGCTCTGCTGCCCTTTACTATTCTCTTGCCAGTTTGGTTGGATCAAGGGACCTTTTTTTTTCCATCTGATTTTTCTAAAATTTTCATAAGCACATCATGTGTAACAGTCAATGAGAGCAAATTGCTCTTGGACCAGCTCGTACTGGGGAGGTGGTGTCCCTCATCTTTCATAGGGACAATAGCAGCAATCCCTACAAGTGCTGGGATAGCACTGGGATCCCCTAACAAAGGTAACTAACTCTTGGATTCTCTGTTATGATCACCTAAGGGACCTCTAATAGACAATATATTTGTAAGACTTCAGTGTCAGATTTTCAGCTCCAGAAGCAAGTCACCAAATAATCATAAAACCACACTGGAGCTTGCAAGCATTTTAAAAATAATCAGCACATGGGGGATTCATTCCTTTTTGTTTCTCAGCCGATAGTGGAGACTTAAATCATATTCCCAAGGCTGATTCTAAGGGGTCTAGTCTCCTAGAGAAACAAAGTTTGTACCATCATGCTGTCTGTATCTTCCTGTCTTCCTGTTTTACTTCAGCTGCTTTAGAAACCCTTGGCCACTTTGTCACAGGAGGAGAAATCAGGGATAGTAATGTCCCTGCTTCCCCCACCTCCCCCCCTTTTTAAAATTGCTAATGACACAGAGGAAAGAACTTCTCTGACCTGCACACACCCACACACACCCAAGCAAGAGGCAGAGAGAGCTCAGTGCTTCTCCATTTGGTTCAGCAGCCAGCGAGCATGTGTGCGAGAGACAGCAGTACCTAACCAAACTTCGTAATATCCCCTGCTCACGTAACATCTTCCAGTGGAAAAAAATGAAGACTTCTATGGTCTCAGACCTCTGGGACTAATGGGAAAAAATTACATTAACCATTAAAATTGCTGCTGAATCAGGGCCTGTCAAACCTCCCACCTTGCACAAAAGCTTTGCAGAAGGCTGTTGTTTAAAACTGCCAGGCAAAAGTACAGCTCATGGAGATTAAAAAGGCATCTGTTGGTGGAAACAGATTCAAGCCCCACTGATCACAGGTGATTGTCACTCCTCATATTGATACCCTGTGATAAAACGATGAACATTTTGGCTCATCAAAGTCTGACAAGGCTCGTACATGTTCCCTTGTTCTCTTCCATAAAACACTTTTATTGTGTGCTTTAAAATATTCGACAGAGTGAGTATTTTTACAGATTGCTAACATGAAAATGGGCATGTAAAAAGGCTGCATATTTGTGGTAACTCAGTTTTATGAATTGCCTTGAACCCACAATTTCTCTCTCAAAAAAACCCCCTCTAGTTAGGAGAGCCTTTGCCCCTGTGCTAACATTAAAGACTTCAAGCAGAAGGTGGTCAATGTGCTTACCATAGAAGAGCAACAAATTCCATATTCACCTGTATGCCATTCAACCCACTTTTCCTCCTTGGGTTGGGTACAGAAATTTGACCAATAATTTTCTCCTGTGATAGTTTGTAAATGCTCATCTAGTAACTAATAACCTTAAAAATGAAGGTACATTGGCATCTTGAGGTACAAAATTTAGGGAAGTTCTTCAGTATCATCTGGCTGCCTTTACAACCAAAGGGGAGAAGTCCCAGGAGGTAATTCAGAGCAGGAATCCGGTTTGGATGCTCAGAGTCACCTTCTGCCTGGGCTAATTTCCCTTCACAGACAAGATAAGGGAAAAAGCTTCCTGCATTAAAGTTTAGTGCCCAAAGATAGGCAGCACAAATAGCCCCCCTGAGGCTCCCAATCCAGGATAGCACTTGGGTGTGCTGATAAATCCTTTTGCCTCCCTCAAAGTGGTGGCCCAGCCTAAATCAGTCTCCGAGAGCCACCTTGGAGAAGCCACAAACACTGTCCCACCAACTGGGATACCACCTACGGCACTGCCTCGCCGCTGGCCTCTTAGCAGCCTGTGTAGAAGTGCCTGAGATGTGCAAACCTGGCACCTTGGCCACCAGCCTATCCCAGCACAGCATGGCTGAGGTGGGAAGGAACCTCTGGAGATCCTCCTGTCCAAAACCCTGCTCAAAGCAAGGCCAGCAACAACAGGGTGCTCAGGGTTGTCTCCTGCTGGCTTTTGAATGTTTATTGCCAGTGCAAAGTGCTCGATAAACACACCAGGGGTGCTACCACAGTGGTTATTCTCTGTACAGTTCTGGGTATTGTCTCTGCTGCTGCAGTTGTCAAGAAATGAAAGAGGGAAAAAGAAGTGTTTATGAGCTCTGGCAATTATCTGCAGAGCTGCAATTTTATCTCCCCTTACCCCATCAGAAAGCAATGTTTAGAAAAATACACTGATGTGAATCAAATCTTGATCCTTTGTTTTTTACCATACATCAGGACAAAGTCATACCTGTATCTTTTCATTAATTAATAGTTCACTGTATATTAAACAAAAGACTAAACATCTATGTAAAAAATATTCTCACATCAGTGAATTTCAATTACCAAAACTTGATTATGTAAAAAACCCAATTCTTCTGTTATCCAAGGCAACATTGAATTTGTTGCTGGGCATTAACTATATTGAAAGCCCATTAGTTAGACAGCCCCTCATTCATCCATGTTAATTCACTCTCCTCCTCTGAAGTAGCCATGGTTTAAGAGAATTACAGTCCTCATATACAAACACAACACAAATAAATGACGTGGAGATATTTCATCATAATTTACCAAGTGCAATGACTACTTCACTGTTCAGGACTTGCATACTAGAGCATCATGATGGCCCTTTGGCATAAGCTTACTACAGAACAACTACAGATAGTCCTATCACTGACAAAAAGCTCCATTAAAAGGAAAGCTGAGGTTGCAAACACAAGGGTTCAAAATTAGAAAACACCCAAATTAAGGCTGACTGTGCAAGTCCCTCCAGACATAATCATACACTTCAACTACATGACCGCATGCTGCTGTTCACAGCATCCTGGGCTCCCCTTCGGGTGTGTGGGATCTCAATAGCACAACCCCATCATCCCACCCCTCACCACCAACCTCCCCTCTCACTTTCCCCTGTGCCATCACCCCAGTTCCATGTCCCAGGCTCCCTGTGCCCCCACCCCTGGTCTCCACCCCTGGTAGGTCACTTTCTGCTCTTCAGCACAATCTCTCCAGTTTTCCTTGCCAGGCTGTTGCTCACATTTCACCCCAGCAGTTTCCAGCCCCAATTCCCATATCAGGTTTCTTACAGCAGGACCCAAGTATCTTCTCCACTCCAAGTCCCCAGCCTCCATCTTTCTCTCTAGACTGCTTTAGTCCACCTATTTATGCCACCTCCACAAAAAAATGCCAGGACCCTTCCTCCTCACCACTTGGGGCCCAGGAGGTGAATGATGCAGAGCACAAGCCTCCGTGGCTGTGCCAGGAGGCACCAAGGACAACATCGCCAGAAACCCCCCACTCGGTCTCAGCAGCCATAGACCAGAGCACAGTCTCCACTGCCAGAAGCATCAAAGAGATCAGCAGCCAAACTTAAAAGCCTCTACCAGATGTATGCAAGCTGCAGTTTTCCAAGGGTTTGTAACTTGGCTGAATGTGGGTATTTTTCACAGGAGCCACAAAAGACACATGCATAAAACTAGATTTTCCACATAACATTATCTCTTTCTGATCATGGTTTCCTTTTCCAAAGTGCAATGACACTACATCTTCCACAAGAAGCTGTTTGGGAAAATATTTCCTAGAAAGAGCTGAACAGCCAGAAACATCCCTCCAGAATCCAGAATGAGGTAGTCATCTGGCACAGAAAATTTTAGCCCAAAAGGTTAAGGTTTCAACAAGCTACAGAATATGCAAAAAAAGTGGTGCAACTCAACTCTGACATTAATTAAAGCAAACTGAGTAGGAGAAAGGTTATTTTCTCTAGCCTAGCACAAGTACCACATATATTACCCTTAGGGTAGTAGGAGTCCACAGTTCACATTACAGGCCTTGAGAAGATGAAATCACGCTGTGTAAACACTCTAAACATAGTTCATTAGGACCAAACAACCCAGCCAGTTCAGGGTGTTTTACACCCCTTGATTGGTGTTATGAAACCTATGGTTACCATAGGCAGAACACGTGGCTCATGTCCAACAATGAAAGTCCAGCGATCACCACGACGAGTCCTGTTGTCCTGCTGTATACTTCAGCAGAGAAAATAAAGCGAGGTGTGGAAGTCTCTGTGTTTATGTAGACTTGTTTATACTACACATTTGCAAACCACTGGCTGATCTTGCCAGCCCTTACCTGCACAACAAGCTGCACTGAAGCATGCCCAGCTGAGTAACTTTACTCACATAGTTAAGTGTTAGCAGGATTAGGACTGAAGGCTGGAATTTAAGTGTCAAATCCAAAGCAGGCATGGAAAAACAAGCACACTGGGATGTTTACATGCTCAGCACTAGCATGGCAGCAAATGTGTTTCATCCTGACACTTCCTGAAAATGACATCATTTATAATTAACACTACAGCTGCAGATTCACCACCACTGAAAATGAATTAAGTAACAAAGTTCTTCAGGAAATCCAATGGATTTCCTGCAATAGACAGCGTAACTAGTTAAGTACATGAATATATACGAAATAAATATGTTCTTTTATTTGGGCTTCTGAAAACGAGAGCAGCCTGTCTATGCCTCAGCAGAGGGGATGGCATTGCTGGTGGCTGGGAAGTACACCAAACCCAATGCTGTCCCTGCAAGAGGTGCCCAGTTGGCCTGCCCTGGTTGAGGCTATCCTGGCACAGCAGTCTTTCATTCAGGGCCTCATCCTGCAGTCCTTGCAGCCCTGGAAGAAGCTTAGGGGATTTCAGTCATGTCTACTTTGAAGACTATTCATGCAAACAAATGTCTTCAGGACAGATCCACCAAGGCAGGGGTGTTCAAACCTATGTCAATGTGTACAGTGTCTGGTGGACTGCAGTTGCTGCTCTGTCCTTATAGGCCTTCCACCTCCTGCCCTGCTGGAAACAAGATGATGCTGAGAGCATTTTGGACCTCATCAGCAAGAAAGCCACTGCAGCCACAGTGGTGCAGACACCCTTGGTGATAGGGGCCGTACCGCTGGGGCCCCCAGCAGCACAGCAGAGCCATAGCTGTTCTACCGCAGCGAAGGGAGAGCTCTCTAAAACACTCTGGCTTTTCCCAGCCTCGCTCAGTTAGTATGTGCTTTTCCAAATGACCTGCTTACGGTCCAAGAGGGAATAAGCTTCTTATTAAGCTCATAGATCCATCTCATTAATACTCACTCTCCTAGAGCTCCAGTCAAGTGTGTTCATGTTTTCTAAAACAACACCATTTATATCACATTTAAGATTGCTGCAGAAAATATGTATGGAGGTTCCTAGTTCAGACCTCTGGGCTGTGAGACTTGCCTGATCCATGTGTCTAATGTCAGTCCTGTGACATGTCAGCTCTGATACATGCCTCTGATTTAAAAGGAGTTGTGTAAACCCCCATATCCACATCTCCCTTAAAGGAGCGCAGACCTCCTTAGAGATCTGGCTGAAGAGCAGGAAGATGTGGCTGAAGGGCAAAAAATTGCCCAAGCCTCGTTTCTGAAGTCAGATGGCATTTACGCTCTTAAATCACTAGGAAGCTTTTGAAGAATTTGCTGTGTCACCGTCTGGACTGACAAAAATTACCAGTGAGCAAGGCCTTTCTTTCAAACACCTTTTTGGACTTGGAAAAGGCCTCCCCTTACTCAGGGGAAGAAATAAAAGGATTAAAGGATTTATCTTGCCTTTCTCAGCTTCTCAACTTTCCCACAGACTAAATTGCTCAGCAAATCATATTCTCTGAAGAGGCCAAAGGGTACGGGTTGGTGTGAGTCTTGCAGGACCACACAAAGTCCCATTAAAACGAGTGGAGGAGTTTCCATTGACCACAGCAGGATTTGGAGGGTCCCATAAAGAAGTTGGTAAATATCTGTTACAGCTGACACCCCAGCCCATCTGTCTGCAAGGACCATGCACAGCGGATGCAAGAAGAGATGCAGAGGAGGGAACAGATTCAGCCTCTCCTCTTTGGAGGTGAGGTTAGCCTGATTCTCACTTATTCATCCCAGCATTCATAATGGATCAACTTGCAAAAGAAGCTCCTGGGAGCCTGCACACGGGTTGTAACAAAGCTGCCACGTTTCGCCAGGGAGGCTGGGGGGAAGCTGCCCAAGGCAGAAGGGAGCTTTGGAGAGCGCTTTGTTTAAAGTTGAAGCGCTCAAGACTCTTTTGCGCATTCATCATCCTCAAAGAGAAGGGCTTGGCTGCCCTCCACGGAGGGAGGGGAGTGCGCAGCAATTGGACCCTCAGCAGTTGCCAGGGAAAAATAATCCAGAAGGAACATGGATAAATAAAATACACTTTGCTAGTCCTAATATTACACGGCTTTCTTCATGCTCTTCCTCTAACGTTTTAATTCCCTTCCAACCATTTTCTGTTTCTCTTCCAGCCTCTGTCTACCATTTTCCATGTTTATTATTTTTTTCTTCTTCATATTTCTTTCTTCATTTTTTTTCTTTGAAAAGCAGCATCCGCTGCCCTCTCTCTCTTTCCCATGGTGTCTTCTGTATTCTCCCCATATTCCCTATCATCTTGACCATTTTTTAGTTTTTCTCATATATTTTTCACTCCCTGTCTCTCTTCCTTTAAACCCTACACTGCTATTTTCACTTTATCTGCATGTCTTTCCCCTCCATTGCTTAATTTTCTACTAATTTCTCTCTTTCAGCCTTCTTTTAAAACTGTTCTGACATAGGTCCACACTACTGTGCAGAACTCTGAGCCTCTTTTACCTTATCCTTTTCCCCACAAATTATTTTTTTTATTGTCATCTTCCCAACTTTTAACAAAGAAAAGCCTTTGACGCCAAACCATTGCTTATGCTGAAATGGCAGGGGTGCAACTACCCTTTTCTGGAAGCCCCTCCTCAGCTGCTTGCCACTGACCCAAAGGCAGGAACCCAGCTAAGGAGACATGGATCCATATAGGGGAAAGTCCTTTATGGGACAAGTGACAGCAGCATGGTTAGATCATGTGAATAAGGACATTACTGGATAAATTACAACTATAGCAGTCAACACAAACTAGGAAATTAATTGCTAAAGGACCGTAAGTTTGGCTGAAAGCTGTGGACTCTGGCTTTTTCAAATGACACGATGATGTTGGTGCCTAAAGAAAAATCTGGCAAAGGAACACGAAGAAAATATTTATAGGCAGATCTTTCCAAAGCCGGATCCACCTGTGTGTGGCAGAGCTCAATTGCATCTTAAAGTCAGAAGGGTTTTCCTTTCTGAATGTGTTTTTACACTGATTTTTGCGTTGCTAGTGACAGAAGACAGGTTTTCTACTTCACGTGACAGATTACAGCAGGAGTGGAGAAATCCAGCTGTCTACAGCCTCTGAACTCAGGATCAGGATCTTTTAGGCAACTGCCCAAACATAATCACAAGAGAGAGACCAGCTTCACAGAACCCTTCCTCTGCTTGGGATTTCACCTTTCCTACCATCATTGCTGTCTTAAGCAAATTGGGCTGCTCTCCACAGGAGACTTACTGGCCCAGGTAGTTTCAATCTCATTCCCTGTGGCTTTATCAAAGTGAGATCAAGCAGCATCACTCCTGATGCTAGCTTTTTTTTTTTTCTTTTCACCTCATACCCCATAATTCCTTCCTTGCTGCTATGAAGTATATTACTTGGCTTGAACTTCTGTAACCACCTTCCTCATCTTTAACGTGTTATAAATACAGCACCCTGTGCCAGCCACCGCTGGTTTGGTCTACCCTTTATTTTAAGAGGAAAACTCTGCCATGCGACAGTGGCTCCAGGAAATTGCCAGGTGGCTTTGGGGGAAAAGCTCAAATGAATGAGGAGGACCAAGCTTTAAATCTGAGGTGAGGAGGAAGCCTGTCTCTGGTCCCTTATTCCTGCTGCTCTCAGTGCAGCAAATCCTTGCCTTGCATTGGCTTATTTTTGAGCTGTGAAAACAGCTGCAGTTGCAAGTTGCTGCTTGCCAGAGCCTAATATTTCTCCTACCTGTCCAGACATCCCATATAACAAGAAAGTGCTGATGGCAGCATGACAAACCTCTCTGGAGCTGATGCTATGTAGTCATGTCTGCAGCTGAAGCACCATCGCAGCCTCACCAGCGGGTTGGTTCTTGTTGACGCTATGTTTTAAGGCATGGGGGGTGGGGGCGTGGTGGTGCAATGAAGTTGCCACAGCATGGAAGATTAAAATAAAAATAGTGAATATTTAAAGAGTGAGGTTATTCTGGCTGTCCACGAGGTGTGGTCTTTTTCTGCTGAGTACATGTAGTGCACCATCTCATTTCATTCAGCCACCTGTAGCTTATTAGGTAAGAGAAGTGTGCTATGGCATAGGGCCCTCCCTATGGACACACCAGTATTTTCTAGGGGTCTCTCACACACTTCTAACCACTTCTGGGATGTAGGGTTTTTTTTTATTGAGTGGTATCAGAGGGAGAGTCTAAGTTTATGGTCCTGGTGATAAAAGCCATGGCTGCTATTTATCCACAAAGGTTTCTGTATACTTATCAAGACTGATAAAACAGTGGCAGTCACTCCCCGGTGATGCACCCACGCCTGCAGAGATTGCTTAGGATGTGAAAGCTGACAAATCCCCATTTATCTGCTGATGGCTTAACTACCCTTACCCTGAGTGTGCCTCTTTTGGAAACATCCAGCAGTGCAGTCACACCAGCCAGAGATTTAATTGCTTCTAAACCTTCATCTTTAATGTTGCAATACTGTAGCAGCTGCAGATTATTTTATTAAAAAAAAAAAAGAAAAAAAAAGAAAAAATACGTCATTTGCTCTTATCATCGTCTTCTCCAGGTAATGTCCCAGCAGTTTGGCCAGGTTTCCCTGTGACCACAAGGAAGATATGTTTTGCTTACTAACCAGTCCTCAGCATCTCTCCTAGCTTCTTCCCTCAGGGCAGCTATGTGATAGCCTGGGATGTGGCTGGAATGTTCCCTCTAGGAGCTGATAGCAATCATGGTCTTTGTCTCTCCATCCTCTCCCTCCTCTGTGAGTCATTAGGCTTCACTCCCGATCCTTTGTCTCCTTACTTGGGTGTCATTTGACTGTAAACCTGTTCCTTGTCTTTCTGCTCTCAACTCTTAGTGGCCTAGGTCTTTGCTGGTCTCTTGTTCCAGCTTGTCCCTTCCTTGCCCAGACTTCATCCCTGAAGAGCTGCATGCAGATGCGCTGTGATGGTGATGACCTTAGCTCAACTAAGGATTTTCTCTGGCCTTAAAAGGGGGGAGAAATGCAGCAAAGACAAACACTCCCCATTGCCATACTCTGCTTTGCCCTATTTCTCACCTTCCCTCTACATGGGAGCTTCCCAGCCACAGCAGCTGACTGTGGGGCCAGAATGGGTGATTTTCTCCACAGCTGAGGCCAAGCCTGCCTGCCTTGGAGGGTGACCATCATAACAGACACGTCAGTAGTTAACACTCCCTTTTCCACCAAAATAGAAGAATTTGGATGGAAAGTAACAAAAAAAAGAAACAAAACACCAACCCACAAGCGTTGTATTCTGCGCATAAACAAAGGGCACAGTAAACAATTGCCTCCCTACAAAGCAAGTTTAAATGCCCACATTTTTGACAGAACAGTTTGGTACCCACATTGGCTTGCACTAGTAGAACTGCAGGCCAATGCACATTCATCACTCTGATTTTATACAGCTGCATTATTTTCACAGTTTACGATGGCACCATCTCATTTATGAAGTACACACAGCAGTTACACATATGGCTATATTATTTTCAGCACTTCAACTGCAATTAGTAATTTCACCGAGCTAGCACTGTCAAAACTACAGCAGCAGTACACACCATATTGCAGTTGTCCAAAATTTAGAGAGACCTGTGTATGTTTATGCAACTCAAACACAGCAGTTTGAGTGCTTGAATTTGGGTCACTGGTTCTAAAACATTACCAGACGCATCAGGTGAAATTCCCTGTCACCAGATCCTTTTCAGTGATTGTGGATCCAGCTCTTCATTTATACCTGGGATGATACTCACATGATCATGGGTCAAAGAAACAGTGCTTCCTCCCTGGCTAGAGCTACCACAAGACAAAACACCGATCTGAGCAACCAGGTCTCCCATTCACAGACCAGGGGATGAAACTGGCCTTTTGAGATGTCTCTGCCCATAATGCTTCTTTTGAGTCATTTGCTGGTGCCATAAATGACCCTCCCAATTAAGGATCATTTTCCCAAGGAAAGAGAGATGCTGCTAAGTGGGCAGGCTGGGCAGAAAGAGAAAAATTATACAAATTTCATGGGTGATCGTGTTTGCCAAAAAACATACAGGCTTGCATGTCACTGATTTATTCCTAGTGCAGTAGTCATTAGGAAGGATAAAACCACAGTGGTAATGAGAGGCATTATCTAGCATGGAGAGAATGGATTCAAAACTCTGCTGTAGTCAGCTTCAGTGCTGACTTTCACCAGCATTTTGCATGCTAGCAAATTTAGCAAAGAAGTGTCATAACATTCAAAGTCATGAGAAAGAGCAGTTGCCCTCGGTTCCTCTCAAGAACCTGAAGTGCTTCTGAAACCCCGACATTTCATGCAGGTGTCAAGCGGTAGGAAACTGTGAATATCAACTTTTCAGTGCTCCAGTTCCACAATATGCAAACCAGAGAGAATAAAAGCTACCTCCTGGTGCATTTGAAAACTTGTTTATAGTCTTCTAAGCTTTCTTCAGCCCCTGCGTGGAAGGTACCGCCAGGGTGTGAAGCACAGTGTTTCCCTCAGCCCCCCAGCTGGTTCTGGGACCATGAAAAGATGAATTGGCCTCCAGGCCCCAAATCCAAATTAACAGATATTTCTAACAGTCCTGTCTTCCTCTTTGCTTCATGAAAGAGTGAATCTACCCTTATCACTGTCCCCCTCTGTGTGGCTAAATATAAATGCAGTAAAACACTAAGAGCAGGAAACAAAGGCCTTTGGGAACATGTGCCTCCATGTCCTCACAGAACCTGGCACGGAGCTCACAGCCTCTGACATGTGGGGAAAGTACACCTTTTTTACTGTACTTTTTGGTGTTGTCATTAGTTTGGCTCACGTCCCCCTGCAATGTTGACAAACATGTTGCTCACACTACTCCGGCAGTAGCATTTCAAGCAGCCCATTTGGGCAATTTGTGTTTCAATATTTACAGGTAGCACTGCACCACTTGGGTAACGGGCTGAGCAGGACTTTGTATTTTAAATCTTTCAGGACACACTATCCCCTTTTTTACAACTTCAGGTGGAAATTTCCTATTGATTTAGCCCTAGCCATGCAGGGCTAAACCCTTTCCACCTTCTCCGTGTTCCTTCAGCCACATGATCTCTGCGTGGGGTTGGCATTTCACTCTCAGTCCTGATTTCATCTTCCCTTTGCCTGTCTTCTCTGGCCTTTCAGGACAGTTTTCACCAGGCTTTCCTTTAGCAGTGTGTTAACATTTGTCTTACCTCATCAAGAGCAATTAGCTTCTGCCAATTTGATTTTTTTGTAATTAACATGTTTTGACTTGAGACAGAGTAGGAACATTACCCCTCACAGACACTGCACCTGAAAGTTCTTGACCCCAGTTTCACAGTAAAAAGAAAGGTATTAAACCCCCACACTACACAATGGTATGTGGTTTTCTAGGCTTAAATCGGTGTGTTTCCTTCCTGTTCTGCTTATTGACTCATTTCCTTAAATCTAATTTGAGCTTGTTATTGAGTTTTAGCCTCAAACAATACATCAGTAGTGTCCATAATACCCATCAATCTAGCAGGAAAAGAGGTAGCAGCAAAAGAGGAAAGATTTTCATTACTTTCACAAGAGGGTACAAATTATTATTTTCTGATGGGAGACAAGGAAGAACAGCGGGTAGCATAGCCATAGAGCAGACCACATATTTCTTCCAGGGGGAATCTTACCTGTCTCTCCAGTCCAAGCATGTCTTACAAACCCCATAGAAATAATGACCTGGATTCATGAAGTTTTCATCAATACTCTCTTGTCATCAGGCGTGTTTAAAGATCCCTTATAAAAGAAGAACAGAAGCTGAGAGTCCTTTTTTCAGAAGTTGGGGAAATTAGAGAACAGCTACTTCTCTACCTTAGCAAACATTTTAGGAGGTTTCTGGTATTCATCATGTCTGGATCTCACTGGACATGCTACTTAAATGAAGTTCCTCTACATTTTTTTTTTTTTTTTTTTTTTTTTTTTTAGGATTGGATTAAATACTTCTGTTTCTAATCCACCGGAGCACCGATTTCAAAGGCAAATGTGATCTTGCTTTTCCATGCTCAGGCAGATATTTGCTCTGAGAGAAGCTTTTAAGTGTAAATACCAAGGATACTGCAAATGTTCTTGATTCAAAACCACTTTAAAGCCAGCAACTGTCTGGCTCCCTTATATCTGGTCCATGATTAAAGACTTTTTTTTTTTTTTGTTGCTGAATGCTTGCCCCTGGCTCCCTTTTAGCAAGTTAAGAGACTTATGTCCAATGACAAACACTGTTATAGGAGTGGCTGGCTATTCAGTGTTAGCTGGGCTTTGCCCAAGCCTCCAATGAGCACAATTTTCTGTCTGCAAGTGCGCCCATTTAGATATCTAACTATGTGATCTGCAAGAAGGTGCTGCAGCTCTCGTTTTATGCCCACACTTGAGCATAGATTTAATATTAAACTGCAGGCACCCTACTTGATACTCACATTTAATTGCACCTGAACTGTCAAAATGCAGCCTTTGATCACGGGCAAGTTTCAAGCCCTTGCTTGCAATTAGGGAAGATGTTACAGGAAGCATCAGGCTGCATTTGGAGTGGGAGTAAAGGAAGTCAAAGAACACAGGTGCTCTAGCAGCAAAAAACATCTGGGCTCCACCCTTCCAACTTCAATAAACTGGATATGCACTGCCATGAAATAATGCTGGTTCAGTGTAGCCTACATTCAGATGCGGTGTGTTATGGGATATCACCTCAGTCAGTACCAGACTCATCCAAACGCCAGTCAGATGTGACCCCTCCCCAAGACATGATTTATTAGAAGCATTTCACAATCCAAATGCCAACGTAGCATAGAGCAAGCTTTTCCTCTCTTTAGCTCTTGCGGTCTTTCACTACAATCAAAATACCCCAGAAGCAGAGGTGGGGCCTGGCTGCGTGCTGCTGGTGGGTCCCTGCAGAAGGAGCCAGCTGGCTGGGGCAAGTGCCTCCTTCCCCGCATCTGAGCCAGTGCCACCCTCCCCAAAACCAGACAGAGGAGAGCCTCAAAAATCAAACTTCCTCACCCTGCTGGCAGAGAGCATCCCATTTTTTTATCTCCCTTGTGGGGATGGCCCTGCCTATCATGCCCTGCCTACATGCACCTCAGTTCACACAGTGGACCATTACCTGATGGTTACTGCAGCAACCAGCCCAGGTAGCCCAAGCCTTATAGGGCTTCTCTGGGGACTTGTTTCTACATGCTGGTGCTGGTTTATCCAAGAGGTTGGGTTAGGCACAGGTGGCTCCCAGCCACTTTTGCATCGCCTGCCCCAAGGTGATGCCTGCTGCATGGCAGAACCTAGAGAATCGCCTCTGCCTCTAAATCACCCTGCCGACCCAAGCCAAAGCCCGCCAGCTTCAGCAAGAGAGGTACTGAGTCCTTGGTAGCCAATTTAAAAAAGAAGCAGCAACAAAATAAAATAAGCATGGGACTTCTGTGCTAGCAGAGGCCAGACAGCTTGCCAGAGGAGCCGCCCCAAGGAGCTCTGCACAGACAGATCAATCACAGCACTTTACACCTACAGCCAAATCTTCCTCCGGGTTTCCCTGGCCCAGCCTCAATTCGCTTTAACAGTGGCTGGCTGGTATAA
The DNA here is from genome assembly GCF_015220075.1 of Falco rusticolus. NCBI lineage: Eukaryota > Metazoa > Chordata > Aves > Falconiformes > Falconidae > Falco > Falco rusticolus. Next base: position 89,465,761 of record NC_051189.1, read on the forward strand.
ATGAGAAGAGAATCTGGCCTTTTCTGTCAATTGCATTTCTCATCTACAAGGTATTTTAAAGACACTAAGTAATGAGCTCACACTAAGGTCTGTAAGGGAAGTGAGGTGCTATCATGCTGTCTCTTTAGAGGAGCCAAAAAGGCTAAATGACTTGCCCAAGGCCAAAGACTGTCGAGGCCTGAGAATTTATGAGTCCTGCTTCGTCCCAGTGACAGGTCTCAGCTTATTCTCACAGTGACTCTACCCATAAATTCTGCATGAAGAGGCAGCATTTCCACTGTTATTTGGCCCTGTTTTCTGTGCATGGTTCCTTCTGGAATGCTCTGAACCCAGGGCTCTGGGTCCAAATAACTGGTAGCAGAAAGCTTTAAAAAAAGCCAAAAAACTACTATTGTGTCTTTAAAAGCCAGAGCTCATTGAAGAGATTGATAAAATGCCCAGAAACAATAAAACTATTTATTATTATTCTTGCCAGAAGGGACAGCGTTATCTCATGGCCTTGGTATCAGAAAAAAAACACATAGCAGGTTTGTCTAACCTAGACTGTACTACAAAAAGATACAACTTACTGTCCCTTCTGCCTCTTTAGCAAAAAAGGACTGTCCTTCTGCTTTTTTGGGGGTGGGGATAATTCTTTATACTTTCCACTATTACTGTTTGGCCTGGCTCGCTCATACCTCAGGAAATCAAGGGAGACACTGCTAAGGAATGTGAGCTTGTCACACACCTGACTGTGAATTTACTAGTGGGGTAAAGGACTGTTTCCCCCCTCCCCCAACCCTACAGTCCCCATCTGTCTGGTCCCTGCCTCATGCTGGCAATAAACATGTTACCAGACCCAAGGGACACGATGGGGTTTATCAGCTCCCCCAAAATGGGCATGATGTGCACAAAATGCACATACAAGCAAAGGCATAGTACATATCAGACTAAAACATGTCCAGACTTGGGTATCTTCTTGAGTCACATGGATGCACATGACTTTTGGGGTCCACAGGCCCCATCCTTGGCATGTGCCTCCTGGGTCATGCAGCTGCGGTTATGCAAGTCACATAGCAGGCAAGGAGCAAAGCGCCAGAAGCAACCAACAACATCATCATTAGCTTATAAACCTTGATAAATGGAGATGCACAGGTTTTTATGGCAGGTAAAGTACATAATAGTAGCCATCTCATGTTTTGTGGTGATAAATGGTTTCTCTGATACCAGCATTATGGCTTTCCAGGGGTAACCTCAATCATTCGAGAATAAACATGCCTTTCTGCTGCAGCAGGGTCAGTCCTCTGGGAAGCGAGCCTGCTCAGCTGTGCCAGCTGGGCTGCCCTCAGTGCCCCCCTCCCTCCTGCCAGCCCTTCGAACGCTGGCAATCAGGATGATAGCAGTAATTCACCTCCAGCCTGAGATCCAAGAGCAGAAAGTCATGAGTAGCATCGTCATCACCTAGTGCGTTGCTAACAGCAGTAGTGCCTCAGAGGAGGGGAGCAGCGGTGAGGTAGCACTGAGAAGAGCAGGGAGGAATGTCTGGGGAGAGGTGCAGTTGCAGGGTGGTATCCATGGGCAGCACTCAGCCACTCTCAGGGAGAAATAGCATTCCAAATGCCTTGGTTTCTGGGAAGCTGGCACATGAGGAAAACCCTCCTGGGTGTGGTAGTGGGATGAAGATTTCCTTTCTCTAGTGATGCCGAGAAACTCTTCTTCAGGGAGCTGGGGTAAAGTGCTCTCAGGAGCCACTGCATGCTAGCAAAACACCCTGGTGAAGCAGCTTTTCCCATAGTGGATTTGGTTAAAAGCCTTCACACTCTTTTGTTGCCCTAAGGGAGAAACATTACCTAAAAGTCTGGTGCTTTATACATCAAAGTATATCAGGGGATTGTTTTCTTAAATTGCTCTGAGTAAAATTAAGCTAGACATTTTCATAAAAGCGTATCAATTTAAAACCCTCTTTGGAGTTGTTGAGTGAAGAAGCTACGATGCAAAGAAAGGCTTAAATAAAAGCTCCACTGGAAAAAAAAAAAAAAAGAAAGAAGAAAAAAAGACAACATATACAGAATATTTGTTCCTCTGGCATTTGTTTTCCCTTTTGAGATCCTTCATGAGCTACTCTGATGTTCAGCTTCCAACTCATGTGGTCGCTCTCAGGAAATCAAAACACCATACCCCCAAATTTTTCTTTACATGAACATAAGGCATGCTTGTAAATCTAAGCAGTCTTCACATTTCTTAGTAAGCATATTGCATCTTCTGTAATTATCTAAACAAAATGAACATATCTGTAAGCTAAATTGGCTCTTACACCATTAACTCAGTTTTTATCTGCCTGTTTGTTAGAGATGATCACGTCACATATGGAAAGCCAGGGGGTTTGAAATGTAAGTGCAAGGGATTAATTAGTTCCCAAGCATCTGATCTGACCCATCTTTAAATAAAAGGATGGCTTTCCGCACTTCCTAAAATTACTCAAGCCTTGTTTACAGTGTCTTAGACCAAGCCCATCACTGCAGGACTACCCATGGCTGTGTGAAATCGTAGTACACATGGCCAGCTAAAGGACTCATTTTTTCCAATATCAGACCACACACACTTGTACAAAACAAGAATCACCCAGAAAAAAAGATCAGATTTGACTGAATAGGATGAAAGAGACACCAAAGGGACAAACTTGGTTGACAATACAAGTATTATACAAACAACAAATGCATTCACAAATATACAGAAAAGAAAAAATACCCCTAATGCTTGTGGTTCTTTTCTCAAACTCAAAAAACACTGTAAAGGAAAATATTTTAAATTTTGCCTTTTTGTCCTAGGGCCTGAGGGGAAAACTAATGGGTAGAAAAGGAAGCCAAATTTCATTGAATAACCCTCAAATTAATTAAACCAAACATGCAAACAGATGAGTAAATACATACATGCTGCATTCAACTTTTTCACATTTTCTTAATTCGTAATAAGTCATGTCACTACTATAAACACCGGAAAAAGATGTTTAAAACATATCTTTTCAGCCAGTGGTGCCTGCTCAAAAATAACATGTATTGTGCTGCCTACGTAGTGGCTGCACAAGGCTGTTTCCTGAGAGAATGGCTTTGAGTTGCCTCCGGTCCCCAGCAGAACAGGATATAGCATATTACTATCAGGATGCACTAGGATATGTACAACTAGTCAAAACTGTTCCCAGTTCTCTGGGTCAGCTCAGGCAGAAAACAAAAGCTAGTTTAAAGTGGCCTTAAACTAGTTGCTCCCAGGTGCCACTGCAGTAGTCATCAGTCTGCTGGGACCTCCTCAATCCCATAAGCAAGCAGGTCGCCCACCTCTGATAAGTAATCACAGAGGATCACCTTGTTCCAGTCACCCGGGAGGGAAGTCTGGAGGGCAGAGCTTTGAAAAGTAAATGGGTTTGCATAAAGCAAAAGTGCCCATCAGACTTTATGAAAGGACATTATGTATACATGCATCATACATGTTAAATTACTGCAAGTTTAAGTCCTAAATTTGTATCTATACAAAGGAACTAATGTGGACTGAAGAAACAGACTGCAGAGGCATGCGAAAAAATGCATCTGCATCCATGCAATATTTCACACTCCTTTCTATACAGCCTTTACGTTCATCTCTACCCTGAAAAAAACCCTCCTTCTATAGCACACCCAAAACTCCAGCAGTTTTGAAGAAGCAGGTTCAGCTCAGTGGAGAAATGTGAGGGTGAGAATCAAGATCTGAACTCAAAGCTTCCCTGAGCTCAGGCTGTAGCAGGGCTTTGAGCTAGAAACACCTCTGGTAAATACCCGAGTAGCAATTCTCTCAATTCACAGGTTTGGGGGCCAAGGAGGTGCACTGTTTTCTGTCAGGAAATCAATCCATGGAGCCCTCTTTCAGGACAGGATTTCTTCTATCCTGCATAGCGATAAATAGCCAGTGTAGCTGCCTTACCTCTTTCTCTGCCTAAGCTTTCTGAAATTGAAATTCTTAGTTTAGGATGACATTGGGGCTGATTCTATAAGATGTCAAACCAAAGAACCAACTCCTTCTTTATGCAGGGAAGGCAAGTTTTCTGGTACTTGGATGTTACCTAATTCAGCTCAGTTAGTGATGGGCATGTACTTGAACACAATTTACTTCTTCAAAGCATAGTTGAATAATGCAGCATGTACTCCTTGGGGGTCCTAGATACTTCTGGAAGTCCTTTGTGGCCTAGAATTGGCTTGAGAGAGACATCAGACATAATCTGGAAAGCCAGATTTAGTGCAACATCCTAAATACAACTACTTTGTCCTAAACAGTGGCTTTAGTTGACTTGAAACACATTATTACAGAAGACAACAGTGACAAACTAAACAGCCATTTCCTCCTCACACTCGAGCAAAAATCAACCTTAAGCTGAACCCTGCCAATCACTGCACACTATTAAGACAGGCAATTATAGATAATCACAGGGATTCCTAATAAAACATTATCAAGGGTAATGGAAGCAGTAATTGCTACCTTTCATTTAAGAAGGTCCAAGATCATGGCAAGATACAATCAAGGACTGCATTGCAATGATTCCCAGCTCCCCTTCTTATGTGACAGTGCCCCTTAGGAGACCCCACAACTACAGCTCAGGAAGAGAAACAACAGAGGTGTGTCAACCCTCTTCCCTGCAAGTTGCTTTCAGGGTGAGACTGTGAACACAGCTGCAGTAAAAAAGGACCAGCACTGTGAACCTGAGCAGGACTGAAACGCCTAAAAAATTCCAGCTTGGGTGCTTTGCAGGGAAGCCCATGCACCATCAGAGCACTGTGACCCTGTGGCACAGCAGATATCAAAGCTTTCTGCGGACCCGACCTGACCCTGGAGCCTGCAGGGTAGAGCGGCAGCTGGGGGTGATGCCTGAGGGCTCTCAGCAAGCCTCTGGCTCAGCAGAGGGATGCAGCAGTCTGTGGCTGGCCTTGACCCTTACGGCTGATCTTTGGTCTCTCTTAAGCAGGAGACCACACAGCCTTCATTAGTCCCCCAAAACCACCAGGCTGCTTGGCCACGGGGACTGAGTACAGAATGCTGTGGGAATCGAGTGAATCCTTACCTCCAACCTATGCACGTTTGCAAAGGCAAAAGGTTAGTGCAGTGAAGTTTTTAGGCCACCCGCCTTCCCAGCTGTGGGTCACCTCTTTACATGGCCATTGGGGAACGTGGGAGAAAGGCTTTTTTTCAGCTGACTCGCTGCCTTCAGAGGTTTGCATTTTACCTCATTCTCAGACTGATTTCCCACATTCCACATTAAAATATATATGAGCAAGTGGTGGCTTGTGTGTGTGGTGACACAGATCATCAGCAGCAGTAGTTTCCATGCTGAGGAACAGCTCATACACATGCTTGCTTCTTCTGCCAGAGGAGCTATATTGAGATGGATGTTTCTCTCTTGTGCAAAGAAAACAAGCCTTCTGTAACCTGGTGTACAGGCTCTTGGTTAACTGACATGCATCTAAAGTACTGGCTTCCATTGCCTTGGGGATTATTCGGTGAGGAGCCCCTCTGAAGCCATTTATGATGGCTCAAAAGGAGGCAAAGAGCATGCAGCATGGCCCCATTTTGTGGTAATGGTGTTTGCATAGGGTGCAGCAGTGGCGGCTAGCGTGAACAGAGAAACTCAGCTTGTTTGGCTCGTTTTAATAAATACAAGTAAAAGAAGTTTCAGCAATGCACAGGAAAGAAAGAGGTTCAGTCTTGGTCCAAATGTGAAGCAGAAAGTAAAATTACTGCTCTTCTACACGTCTTCTAATGATTCTGACTGATCCTCAGATCTGGACACTGACTCAGTTCCCAGCACATGTAGCTTTTTTTTCCTGCCAGTCCCACCAAAATATTTGCAGTCACAGGTTAAAGTACCTTTTATTGGTTTTATAGTGCCCTGTGTATTGCTGTAGAAGAAACAGGATTCGAGTCAGTAGCAACTACGTGTTGCTGAGCACAGAGCAAATTCCCAGGGTTTTTTATTGGATTTCTCTACCTGGTACTAGGCAAATAACCCAGGGGGATGAAAATTGCTGTAAAGTCCAAGAGGAGCAAAAGTTTCACAATATATAGCTGGCCCAGATCCAGCAGGCAGACTGGAGGGCTGCCAGGCTGCCATTCCTCAAGTAAAGACGGCTGGAATCTGTAAGTCGGGTCCCAGCAGTGTGAACAAGTTCAGGGCGATTAGCTGGCAGGTTGCTGCAGTGGGCTCCAGAGTGGGGAGGAAGGGTCACATAGGTCTGCTGAGTAGGTAGCAGAAGGGCAGGGAGGAAGAGCACACCGAAGAGAAGTGAAGAGAGAATCTCCATCTGATCAATGCACAGAAAAAACACCTTGCTTTGACAGAAAGAGGCATGAAGGGATATGCAAGTACTCAACTAAATGGTCCTATCTGCCACATGTGTAAGTGGTCACAACAGTACCTGGCTTAAAACAAGGGCTGGAAAACTATTAAAACAACAAGAGCCCCAACTTAAAATTTTATCCTATGCTGACATTTGGCTCTGTAGTTACAGAGGAAACACAGAAGAAGGATTTTGGTGGAAACTTTCTGCAACATATCTTGTGACTTGCATATTACCTGATTTTCTTTTGAAGGATGCTTTGTGGGGGAAGTGGGGGCAATCATCCTACAAAGCCTCATCAAGGGTAAGAAAGACCATGAAACTTGAGCAGCAACATACTCTGAGACAAAGTCATACAGAGATTTGAGAGCAGCCATAGATTCATTACCCTGAACAACTGAGGCATCCTGTCCACGCCGCAAAATATCACTGTTAAGAACTACACTGCCAGCAAGGACAGCCTACAATGGCTGTGGTGGAAGCTGCTTCCCCAACGTGCTACCTTTTCATAATGCTGCTTTGGGGTTGACCCAGAAATCATAGAATGGTTTTGGTTAGAACCAAAGAACTTAAAGATCATCTCGTTCCAATCCCCCTGCCATGGGCAGGGACACCTTCCACTAGACCAGGTTGCTCCAAGCTCCATCCAGCCTGGCCTTGAGCACTTCCAGGGATGGGGCAGCCACAACTTCTCTGGGAAACCTGCTCCAGTGCCTCAGTACTTTCACGGTAAAGAATTTCTTCCTAATACCTAATCTAAATCTACCTTATTTTAGTTTAAATCCATTACCCCTAGTCTTACTGCTACAGGCCTTACTAAATAGCCTGTCCCCATCTTTCTTATAAGCCCCCTTAAAGTATTGAAAGGTCTGTATAATGTCTCCCCAGAGCTTTCTCCAGGCTGAAAAACCCCAACTCTCTCAGTCTGTCTTCAGAGCACATCTTACCTTCACCTGCAGGCCACTCTAGGAACTACTATGAAATATAAGTTTATCAATTCTAGAGATATGGATGTCAAGCATGAGCATCTGGAATAAAGAAATTTGAGAGTGGACCCCTATAAACTGCATTATAAGATATAAACCACTTTGGCATTTCCTGAACAGGATGAAGAATCACAGCTGAACTCCTATGATGAGCAGTTCTGGGGAACGTGAAAGAAACATCTCAGGCCTGGGCAAGAAGGGAAGTGCTGTTTTTCTTCTGAGGTTTTTCTACAAACATTGCTGAGCGTCAACAGCATGGTAGGTGTAACTGAAAACAGGCTGGTTAAGTAGACCAGCTATTTACACTGGGATAACAGCAAGTTTATGCTTTCAATCTGTATAATGTTGCTGTGGATTTAAATCTCAGCAAACAGCACTCTCCCTGTGGACGGCCTCCCAGAGGTTGACTGAGCCACCTGTGGGGAAGCAGCCCCTCCCTTCACCACAGCATCTCTGGCTGTGAAAATGAGGCTAATAAGACTTGTAAAATATTCTGTGATCTCCAGAGGAAGCGTATAGTGTAACTCTGCACCGAAGAATTGTCAGCGAATAAAACATGGCTTTTCTGTCTCACTCGCACAAAGCCTCAGGCCTGTATATCAAGTTTGTATGTTCAGTACAAAGGGTAGCAAAATCAGGCACACCAGGCTCAATTGCTTTTTTATCCTTCAGCCCAAGGAGCCCCCAGGGTACGCATGATCCAGGGTTTTATAGCTCGGGGGTGTGGTGGCTGGGAAGAAGAGTACAGAGTGTGCTCTCATGCTCCACTTGGATCTGCTGGAAATCACCACTGCCTAAATCAGGCAGAGCTTGAGCCTCATCTGTGGCTCACGTTGCCCTCTCCAGAAGCCACCAGGTCTCCAGACAGCTGCCATCACACTGGAGACCAGCTGCCCGAAGGGCCAACCAGGGCTGCAGCACAGCAGCCTCCCCCCGGGGCTCCTGCCCTCCATCCTCACACCTCCTCTCTCTTGCTGCAGCCAGGAAAAGGGGCAGCAGCAAACAGAGGAGGTACAACCTTCCCCAAACACCATGTGGGGGAAACTCCACACTAGCTGTTTGGAGAGGAACACTTTTAGCCACCCTGTGTAGCAGACACCCAGAACAAGGAGACAGGAGCTTCTACCTACTGCCAATGCAGTGCAAATTGTAATGAGAGGTAACTGTAAACTGTGGAGTTTCCTACCACCTACAGGGAACTTCTAGTAGTAGAGAAGTGTGTGCGTGTTTCTGCATGAGTATGTGCATGCATATGCACGTGTGCATATGTAGTCTAGTGATGTTATTTACATATTCCCAGGAACATGTACAGTGACAGACTCCATTGGCCCTGCATGATTTATAACAAAGGAACAAATTAATCCCTACTTTGACATCACACAAGAGAGCAAGACAGAGTAACAAGGCAGCTCTGCCTAGCCGAGCTCCTAGAACAAGTTCATAAAACCCCAGCAAGTCAAAGCCTTGCTGATCAAACCAGAAGGTGGGAATTCCTTTGAAAGGTCTGAGCTCAGTGCCTGCAGCGCCGAGCTGCCCACAGAGACCAGGAATTGCTTTTCACTGATGAATTTCACAGAACCTATTCCTTGATAACAAGGGATACCAGCAGAGCACGAAAGGAACCATATTTTTTCTAATTTGTTAGCATCTTTGGAGAGGTTTGGGGAAGAGCATGTTAATGGTCTCATATAAGCACAGTTCCAGCCAAGGAGACCGTAAGACTCACAGCCTGCTTGGTGTGAGGAAAACTAGGTCTAAACCTAACCTGGATGTTCACTAATTCAAGTCACATTCTCACCAGTGATGCTGAAGTTCAAGTGTACCTCTTCCAAGTGCAATTGGATCAAGTTAGCATGGCACTTTATTATGCTGTCATGTTTTCACACCACTTGCTAAGAAGCAGATGCAATGGGGTGATGGTAAGCTTTGGTTAGGTTGAAACAAAGTAAATTCTAACTTGGAGACTTTAAAAGGCAAGAAGATATAAAAGAGAAGCAAGACTTCCTTGAGAAAGGGATGATGTATGGATATTGCAGTGTCAGGCTATGTAAACACAGCTGCAAATCTCCATGTAGAGTCAAGCTGCTTTATGGGGTGTTTATTATACATCTAGATGGATATCTCTTTATATGCTTATAGAAAACAAATATCCACATAAAACACCCTTCTGCAAATGCTACACAGGCTTCTTCATCGCAAAGAAATTGTAACAAGTGGGGTAAGGGAAATGTCTAATGTAATATTATGAAGCACTGAGATCTGAGTGATGACTACAGACTAGCCATCTCGATGAAATCAATGGCACTTACGTTTACATGCATTACAGTCTAACGTTAACACAGCACTCCACATTAGCAACAGCAAAATATCTGCTACAGTTCTGCAAGCATTGCCACTGTTGGGTCCTTTACGCAGCAGCCTGGGGCCATCAATCATCTGCCAACATGCCAGTCAATGCACAGGAAAGACAATTACTAAAGCGGGTTTCATTAGACATACAATAGATTTTGGCTATAAAAGAAATGTGGAGATAAAACTAAATAAAATCAGATGGTTTGGCAAGGGATCAGTCTGGTTTATCAAAACATTTATGGACACAATACCTCGGCTTGCTTTCTTGCATGTGGTCACCAGGGAAAGAAATGTGGCTGGGGGGATAGCGATAGGTAACAACTGCTATTCATGACAAGATCTGATACCAGACTTTCCAGCTTTTTACCAAGCTCTGTACAGATTGCTCCCAACTTGTAGCCAGCAACTTAGCAGACTATTGGTTCTCATGTTTATTTTCAGCCAGACCAGCACCTGCATCTCCAGCTACATCATCTTTTGTGCCAAAACAATGAGGAGGGCAGGAACAAGTAGCCAAGGAAGAAAGGCATATCTCCTTTACAGTGACTCTTCACAAAACTATGGCATGAGCTTTTCAACCAAGCTTGCTGTTCACTTTCCCCTGTACCTTGCATCACACCTATGAATTCCAGTATTGCCTGTACGTACCTTTCCTCTCCAGCTTCCATTTGGTTTGGGTTGGTTTCTTTCACAAGGGCTATATATCAGCCAGCAAAGGCTAAGCTAGAATGAAAAAAAGGAATTGGGCTGTCAAGAACTGCAGGTAGGGACTCACCTGCTGACAAAGATCCAACTGAGAAAAATGTTAACATCCAAAAGAGCCACTGAGGACCTCTCTACTCTAGGACCAGCACATTCTAAGTAAAGGGGATGCTTTTAGCAGATCTCTTGCTACCCCCTGGGCCCCATGGAATAGGAACAGTAGGACATGGAGGACTGAAGATGCAGTCGTGTCTGGCTCACTGGTGGACAACCTCATGTAGGTGGCCAACTATTGGTGCTAACCCAGCAACACATAGGTGTTTCACTGACCAGCTTCTTATCGTGCTACAAACTGCAGACACCAATCTATCACAGCATGTTTCTCCAGTATAGAGATAGTTGAAGAATTTGGAAAACAAAAGGGAAATTAGGGCACGCTGCCAAAATAGAAAGCTGAGGCGATTATCCATAACCATCTATTGGAGGAAACCGAAACAGCAGAGTATTTATGTAGGTATCTAGCATCTTTTGCATAACTATCAGAGACGATGGCATTTGTGGGTAACTGTTACTCTTTCTGCATTTGTTTTCTGTATTAAAAAAATCTAACTTGCTAATCACGTGGCTCTTCCTCACAGTCGACTTCTCACTGTGATGACTAACAAGACATGCCAACCACCACGACAGAGTTTCCCTTGAACTAATCCAGGCCCACACTTGACGTTTTCAGCATAGCTGCAGCAAGCAGCTCCATTTACAATTTCTAAACAGAAGTTGTGAGATGTAGTAACACAATTTTGCACTCATTATATATTTTGTTTAGGGGACTCATATAAACTGCCTCTATGTCAGCGGCACTTCACCAGCAGAGTGCTTCTCATGGAGACACCTTGCTCTAGCAAATGTATTCCACTCCTCCTAGCTCCAACAGACTTTATCAGATGAGATAGGAGTTACCTTACTTATTTATTTTTCCTCTGGGCAGGCTTAGTATCCAACAACCCAGAAACTCCTTCAAGGACAGTACAAGGCAGTTTGCATCGTGGACATCTCAGACATTCTCATACCATTCCAAGTGGGGAACGGCAACCAATTCCTCCCCCAGCAAAAATGAATGATGTAAGCTGTTTCCTGCTTTTCTCTCCCTCCGTGTTCTCCCTGTGTGGGCAGCTCTGGGGAGTATGTCAGAAGGTGCAAGTTGTCATGGGAGGAGGAGAAGTGGCATTTCTCACAGCTGAATTTTTGCCAACATGAGCTGAGGTTCGTGAACTCACTCAGCCTCTGGCCCAAGGCTAAGTTCAATTGTGTCTGAGGTCTGATGAAATGCTTTGCATTGCTCTAATATCAATTTTTATTTCAGCTGAGGTTTTTTTCCAAGGCAGGAAACAGTTCCTCTGCCTGACTGAAGAACAGGCTTTGAGCTGTGTTTGCCAATGTATCAGAGAAGGGATTTGCTTTGTTAATTTCCACAAATACCACGTCTGTTCTTCAGGCATAATAAATGTACAGAAAAAAAGCTTGATCCACCTAAGGAACACAGAAGTTCTCTTCATTGTGTCCATTTGAAGTGATCAATATCCTGAACTTTAGGATTTTGTAATTCATAGCTAAAATTTTAGTTTAAAAGATACTTCTGATAGTAGATGACTATTCTAGGAGACAAAAGTATAAGGAGATCTAAGGGCTAGAAACTTGGCTTAGAAACAAGATACAATTTATTTCATTAATCACAAACCATTGAGAGCAATTAGCTGCTAGACCAAACTACCACTGAATAATAAGAAAAAAGTCTTAATTTCTGGATTCATTTAATTAAAACTACATGTTCCTCTCTAAGGCACACTGTAGCTCAAATAGAAGTTACAGGACAGAAGAAGAAATTACTCAACAAAATGCTATGACCTGCATTATATAGGTCAGGCTGGATGATCTAATAGTCCCTTCTGGCCTTAAATCCTATGAATTATGAATCTAGGGTGCTCTCCTTAAAGAGTTTCAAAAAGCTTTGCCAACACCAGGGTGCAATCCACTGTCATATTGTGAGCCAGCTACAGCATCACTTCAGCATCCCAAAAGTCGTGTTATCTGGGTTTTATGGCCATCTCTAAAGGGATGAGCTCTACCCATTAGGGAATTAAATATTTCAGAGGAACAGCTACCAGACTTTACATGTGCAAGATTTCCCTTTTACAAAGCGAGAGCGAGGCAGAGAGGTGTTATAAGCTTCCCTGGTCCAAGGGCCTGCAGTCTTGCAGGACCTCTGCCTTCCATGCTGAAGCACCATGCTAACTTGAGACAAATGTCTTGATGTGACCATAGCAGAGGCAAGGTGACCTCAGCTAATAATATGGTGGTGAAATCGCCTCCAGTTTTTTTCCCCTAACTGAAAAACAAGCTGACCATCTGCCCCACCTTTCTGTATTGCAGGCAAAAGACAGGGAGCAAAGGTCTGAACACTCCCAGCTTAGATACTGCTAAAACAGCAATGTGGCAAGGCAGCACATGCTCATGTGAACACACTGACACCAGTATTAAAACATATATTGCTGTAGTGGAGGAATAAATTATGAAGAGGCAACTTTCAGCTATGCAGGAATGGCTTGTCTTAGTTGTAGACCAGTGCAGCTGTGGGTTGAACTTTGTTTTATGAAAACTCAGCTCAAGTTTTGGGAGACTTATCTGCCTTCACACAGTAACATGCCAAAGGCTGGCTCCAAAGCAGCCTGCCTCCAGGAGGAGATGGACACTTTTGTGAGGCAGGGAGCCTGAGCTAGCCAGCCAACCTGGCAGAGAAAGCCTTGTTGTTCCCTCAGCACCCTCCTACCACCAGCACAGCAAGATCCCCCCGGTACCCAGGCCCAGCCCATGCTCTGCAGCTTGACAGGTCTGGCTGGACCCAGGGTAACTTCAGCAGAGGAAAGGGAGTGCCTGCACACCACACTCCCTGGCACAGCAGATGTTCCAGGAGTGCAGCATGGTGTGCTGAGCCATGATCAGCAGCCCTGTCTAAAGCATCCAGCTCCCACCTGAACCACGCGATGCTACTGCAGGGCTCTGGGGAGAAGGATTCACCTCTGACAGTCAGTCAGGCCCAGGAAGCCCAAAGACCTCCAGTGAGGTAGTGTTAACATGCCTGAACCCAAATGGTTTCCAACATGGAAGCAAGAATAGTTACAGAGGCCTTTTCTGCCGGGCATACCTTTCAGATAAAGGAGGGCTGACTGCTCACATTTAAACTTTAATAGTGAAACAAGCGTGTCAACATCAAGGCTTGGAACAATTGTAACCATGCACATTTCTAAGGGAATCTAATCGCTGCAGTTATCAGAACTGCTGAGGCAAGGTTTGAGAGAGGAGAGCAGGGAATGATCCCAGGTCCCTGCTCTAACAGAGAGTGACCAGGCTGCTGCTCATGCCTAAGTGATTTGTGCAAAGCCCCTCAAGGCATCTCTCTCCATTGCAATCATCAAACCACAGATCACTTATATATAAAAGCAACCACAGAACGGGCCCAAGTGCTTTTCTGTCAAAGCCTGATCCAAACCTGCTGAAGAAGACATCACCATTAACTTCAACAGTTTTCCAATCAAGCCTATAAGAAGTGTTTTCTAATACACTACTGCATTGTCCTTCATGCCCTTTCTCTGCCTTAGCAATCACATGGCTTTACTATGCAGTTTTATTTTGACCTAAGGTAGCATTTTCAGTGGGCACTCCTCATGTGAGCAAATGAACAATTTAACAGGCTGTTGATTTGCTGTTGCTCTTGTTAAATAGAACAGAGAGAGCACCCTTGTTTTTGTAAAGCACCACTATAAAAACCACAGCCAACAAGAAAAAGTTAGGAACCTTTTGCTCCGATCGAAAAATTTAGCCTTAGGTCTGCTATGAACCTTTCTGTAATCAAGTGAAAAAGTGGGCGCAAAGACCTTTGCTTCCTTGCTAAGCCTTTTTATCTGTTTTTGCTGAGGACTCCTTGGTTCTGGAAAGGACTTCGTCCCATTTCTTACCCGTGGCAGACTGCGCTAAGGCTATGTTACAGGATGTATGCAGGTATGAGGCAGGCAGGAGCTATAAGCACTAGAACATCGGCTGCATCTTCTGGGACAGGGTTTAATGGTTCCAAATCATTGTGCTGAGATTCTTCAAGACTTGGGAAAATAGATTAAACATGATAATAAAACATATACTGAAACAACTGTGCTTCTTTAAATGAGGAAGAAAACCACTCCCAGTTCAAAGGCATATCTTTGTCTTGGTTCCCCATGGTTCCCTGTGCAAAGAGGGGGGGTCATGACCAATATTCGTTCAGAGCAATGCGCTGAACTATGGATTCTGAAAGGCACAGCTACCACAATACTGGAGCTCTATAAATATCTTAAAATAAAAACACATGGACAGACACATATAGCTGAAGGACTTCATACTTCAGTGGGTATAACCACAAAATACCAAAATAATTAAATTCGTCCCTCAGAAGTCTTGAAAACAACTGGGTCAAGTTTCTCTATTTCATCCCCTCCTATTTTATAAAATAATTACAATCAATGAATACACCCAGTCTGTGGAAGCAGAATTCTGCAGCTCCCTCTCTTTTCTTTCTGCATCCAAAAAAGCGTGCGAAAGAAACAACAGCTAAGTCTGAGCACAGTTATGTCTGCAATACGCCACTGGCTTTCCTCCATACAGCTCCCTTTAAGTCAAACCAGCTGATTAGCTCCAAGATGCCCATCTCTGTAGAATCTTTTCCCACAGCCAACAAAAAAGGGGAATTGCTTTTGCGGTTGTCTGAACCAGAACAGTGCTTCTGGGATTGTTTCATGCTCTTTTCTGTGTAGAAGAGTCAACATAATAGTGCAACATGACAAGATGTTGATCCACAGTGCCAAGACAACTTGCACACTTTGCATTTTTCCTATTAGAGATGCATCAGTGATTCTGGAAGGGAAGAGGGGGAGAGGAAGAGAGAGAGAAATAGTACAGAACAGTGAAGTCCAGCCCCAAACGCCTTTGTGTCTTCACGTTTGCATAAAGATAGAGCATTACAAGATGATTTGTAGCATTCAAGTGTTGTAATAAATGTGGTCCTTTAATAAAAATATTTTACCAGGAAACAAACAAACAAACAAACAAACAAAACCAAAAAAGCCAACAGACCAGAAGATTACAAACTGCATAGCTTCCTCAACTGCAGACCTTATGCTAAGATGAGCAACAGGTAAACAATAAAAACAAAACCTTCTTTGAGATGCTTTCTCCGAGCTTGTCTGGGAAATATTCCCCCTAGATTGCAGTACCAAAAATCGTGAGTTCCATTTTTTTCTCAATACCAGGAATCAAGAAATGTTGAATTATGAAAGTTTTGAATGCATTTTCCAAACTTCATTGTTATTCTGAACTTAAGAGTTGATTTTAGACTAGTTTGTCCAGGCTGTTTTGATTTTTAAAATATTTAAAACCTCAAATAAATGGATATCCATGGAGTTGACGTTTCTGAAAACACATTAAGAACTACTACACTAAACACATGCTTCCCTACCAGGTAAGCCATTTGAGTTAGATTTTAAAAGACTGACCCATGAGCATGAAAGGGGCAACAACCTACTACCAATGCTGTCATCCAGCAAGTGGATCAAGAAAGAAAACTCTGTTCAAGAGAAAGGACAAGAAAATGCCCTGTCTGAACGTTGTGCAGGATGAACCTTTTCATCTTCTATACCAGGCTTTCACAAGGGAAAGAGGTTTTGTACTTTTTCTCTGTACCCTTCCAAATCAGGGCTCTCCCCAGAGCCAACGCAGGGAGCTGCAGCAACTGCAAATGGGCCTCATTTGCTGTGGTTCCCCTCCCACAACAGCCTTCTGGTTGGGTCCTCAGTCAGGACTCCCAGCCCTGCTCTAGCTCCCCCCTCCAACCCCAGGGTGCTGTAACAAAGGTCTTTGAGCCAACCTGAGCATCCGGGGTGACTATTCTGGACCCAAGCAACCAAGCAGCAAACCCATACTCGGGTTATCACCCACCATCCCAGGCTTCCTCCCTTGCAGCAGAGCATAAGGGCCACCACTGCCCTCCATCCCGTTTGCACCCCACAGGGGAGCAGGGACTCTAGAGAGGCTTTGCAGCCCATCCTATAGCATGACCCCAACCTCATAGAGAGCCCCCATGCCTTCTCACAACTCTTGAACCCTTTTAAACTGCAGTGACTGAGAAAGGGATTGCCCATTGCGGAGGAACCCCCTGCCCAGGACAGGCCTGTCTCCATGCTCCAGCATGCACAGATCCGTTCAGTCATAAGGAGAAAATCAGTTTGTTTTCAGCATCATTGTAAATGCATTGTGAGATTATGGGGAAGGAGGGCAATATGATTTCTAATGGAAATTAGCTTAATTTTAAGTTAGAAACATTAAAATAGGGTTACCCTCACAAAGTATTGGCATGTAACTGTTAGAAAAACTACTGCTCTGCTGTTTTAAACAGTCAGCTTAAAACCTCAAGGCTGATAAAAGAGTTTGCTCTCCATGCTCTTGTTTTCAAGTAGATAATAAAAAGAAGATATTTGGATTGACTTTCCTCCCCACCCCCCCATGCATCAAAAATGTTGCTAAATTGCATCATAGTATTACTAACCCATGAGCTGTACTGTAGATGTCTGCTCATAAAGGTCCACAAAACCCAACTGTTAGGTGACAACCTATGCCTAGGGCCCTGGCAAAGATTATTAGCTTTACCATTTAGTTGGCTTTCTGACAGAGAATTTTAATCCTGTGAATTATTTTTAGAAGGGTTACATCAAGCAAACATGCACATTTCAGAGCTTCTTTATCATCTATGAATCGAGCCTTGGCTGTAAATTATGTTCATCCCTACCTGAGAAGGGCAAACATATGTATCTATAGGGATATGCCAAATGAGTCCTTCAGACCCATCTTGACAATTAATCTCATGGATTTACATCCATTATAAAGATGCAGTAGAAAAAGAGCAGAAGGTCACAAGTTGCTTTCCAATATAAAGTCCTATTTTGGCCCCAGCCCAGCTTTACCAAACGGGACTGTTAGCCTGAAATCTGCCAGGCATGCTGAGCAAGTGACAGAAAGCATTTTTCAGCAAAAAGAAAATTAATCGGAGGCTTGTTTTTTGGAATACATCTCAGTGAAAAGTTACCCTCTGTTGTGGACTCTGACTTATGCACTGAACCAATCAACATTTTTGCACAGAAACTTTCCTACAAAAATAGGGTTTTTTCTGATAAAAACTTAAATATAGAAACTAAGCTAAGGAGAGCTACTTTTTCAGATAGAAATAACCTGTCAGCAAAGCATTTCCTCTTCAGCTTTGCCTTTCAGTTAAAAGTGTTTTTCCCAGCTACTTTATTGAAGATCATAAAATGAACTCTGAAAAGGCTGGGCTTTGGGGAAGGGCAAGGCTTTTTGTTATAATCTATCTGTCTATCTATCTATCTATCTATCTATCTATCTATCTATCTATGTAAGAACAAAGTCAATAAGATAATTTCTCAGAGAAAAATTGTTTACACTTTTTACCAGCTTTTTTTCAGCAGAATTTCTGTGACTTTCTGGTTTTGCTGATGGTAATTAGCATTTTTATCACTTGGTTTCACTGGGGGCAGGGCTGGGAATAAGGGAGATGTACTTTAGGCATTTCCCATCTAATGCAAGGGCTTAATCGAAGTAACAAAGTTAGGAGCATCAGCTCTCTGCAGCCTCAGTAGAGGGCAGCCAGCTGTCCAGCCACCTCTCCATAGGGTTGCATCCATAGGACCACTAGGCAAGTCCTGCGGACACCTTTTGGGGGTGGAGAGACAGGGAAGTAAAGACTGTGTGTGCACACTCACACCCATCTTTATGTAAGGATGAAATAGGCTTCGCAAATACGGCAACTCCTTCCTCCTTGGGACAGCACATTAGCCCATGCCTTCTCTTTCAAGGCAGCAAAACACCATCATCTTAGCAGGGGACCACTGAGCCCTGAACACTGCAGGGCTGGAGAAGCAGCTCCTCAAGGCCACCAGCCAGGTGCTAGAGGTCCCTCACTTCTGTGGGCTTGCATCTGCCAAAGATAGTGATGTAGAAAAATTGCTGCAAAAGGTGGCAACATGCTGCCAAAAGAAGCATGGCAATGGGCACTGGATTTGCCCTTCATCGGCTACGGGAATCCCACCATCTCTTTCATCTCTTCTGTGGCTGGTTGAGGTGGAGTCCAAAAAAATCTAATAAAATGGGAGCCAAGCATCACACTGTGTTGGGAACTACATCCTCTGATCACCCTTTGGTCATGTTTATGCATTTAGGCTGTATGCAAAGTTTGTGGCAAGCTATCAATTATAAATCATAAAAGGAACTTGTATTGTTAACATTTCTCATAATATATTATTTATAGAGTCACACCACAGTGTTTTCCTAAGTAAAAGCATGCAGCCTGAAGCCAGGAATGAGGTAATTACTTGTAAAATAGAAATGTAAACTTAGTAACCTGAAAGGGGGTTGGGGGAAGAGAGAAGTATATGCTTTCTAACAGAGCCAGGTCCCAGGGGTAAGTCATAGGCCCCAATAGGCAATCAAACAGGAAGAAGAGAAAGTTTTCCTATGAAGGAACACGGCAACCAGAATAGTTTCTCTAGTGGCCACCTTTAAAATCAGAAGAAGAGGTAGCAGAATATGCCAGCCCCAGGGCCAGCAGCTAATGAACCGCCCCCAAAAGCTAGGTGGGTTGCAGAAATAGCCAAAAATATATTAAAAGCTAAGTACAATATTAATAATTCTTTTCTTTTGTTAACTTTATTCTCACATCACACACCCACAGCCCTAAGTAAACATCCTTTATCCTTCAATCTCGTCTAGTGAAAATGCTGACTGTTGAGTAACGTAAAATAAGCAGGGCTTCCATTCCTACCAGGGTGGAATCAGAGGATTAGTGTGCTTTTGCAACAAACAATAGCTGAAAAAAATATTCCTGGAGTATCACAAAAGCAGGAGCACAGACCTCCGCTTAGCTGCTAGGGTAGAGAGGAAATCCCCTTCAACAGCAGCTGGACATGGGAGCCCCTCTGACACGCAGCAAGAGAGCAGGAAGGACCCTGAGCCCAAAGGGTATCCAGCAGATACACTAGCGGCTTTGAAAACCTTTCTGGCTCATGATAAAAGCCACATACCAAGCCCTCTGTACAGTAAGAGCCCACAACATGTACCTGAAGGAGCCCAGGCAGGAGAATGAACACTGGAACCTTCAGGAAGAGACTAACTAGCAGGGCCCCCAGCAATCCCACCTCCTGGGCTCAGGAGGCAGACCCTCATCCCCCAGCTGCTTCCCCTCATTCTCCATCTCCTCTGTCTAAACAGGCCACCTGAAACCCACAGTCCAGGGGCACCCCATTTGAGTGCCTCACAACCCAGGAGGGGTACAACAGACCTATTTTGGCCAGACTTGATTGAAAACCTACATGCAGCAAAGCACTGGCAGTGGGCACCAAGTGTTGCGTGCATGTAGGAGGGCTGCTTTGGCAGAGCGCTGAGAGCAGGGCTGTGGTTCCCATTCCCACATGCAAGTTGCCCCAAAGCAGTGACTTCCCCTCCCCGTTAAAGCTCATCAACTGATGAAATTCAGCTCAGCATGCCCACTGTAGGTACCACTGTAGGAACTGACATCTAGTGAGGCCCTGGTCTGTAGAATGAATCCTGGTTTCCTTTACAGCTCCAAAGACAAATCTGCTGAGGTTTGGGATGGGGGTAGGGACATGACATCAACATCCTGAAATGTTTAAATAAATGGAGGCAGCAGGGTTTTGAAGCACTGCTTGTTCATCTAGAGGCTTTGCCAAAAACCCAAAACAAATCAAAACAAAACAAAAAATTCCCTAAAACCTACACACACACACAAAAGTGTGACCTTGCGACTTTTTTATAAAACTCTGCTACATCAGAAAGTTTGAACTATGAACAGCTGCTTTTACTGCCTACATCAGTGGAGCCGGGCCGGGCTGCCTAATCCTTGGGTAGCAGTGTTTATAAATACTGTTCAGACAGGCAGGTTGGATCAGATTTTCTCATGAGCTCATTCAGAGCGTTTGGCTTTCATGGGCAGGCACGTTGTTATCTCTTTTAACTGCCAGCTTTGAGAGCCAGCCACAGTTTTCAGAGTCAGTCCTGGGGAGGAGGAGGTTGCAAAGAAGAATAACTTTCATCACAAACCTGACATGGGTGAAGCTGTGACTGGATTGATGCCACTGGAGAACAGATCACTCGCTGTCAGGCAGAGGCCGGGCCATTTCCAACAGGTAGCAACAAACCTGCTGCAGAGCCCTGGGCTCTTCCCGGCAGGCGCAGGCCCCTTGGGACCGAACTGCCCCCGGGACACCCTGTTTTCACCCTGGGAGGGGGGGTGTAGCAGCAAAGGATATGGAGCTAACCACCTCCCACTGCACACCGGGGAGCATCCCAGCACCCTGGCAGCCAAGGAACGGGGTCTTCCTATTGCAACACTTTACTCTAGAAACACCAGTGGGGGAGGACAGTCAGGATGTGCGTATTTGAATGTGGGCTGCTCACCTTGCCATAGAAGCTGGGGTTGTTAGCACTGACGGACAGCAGTGCTTCCAGCTGGACCTCCTGGCACAGTGGTTCCTGGCCCTCGGGAGTTTTTATCCCAGCAGCACAGTCGGTCACCTCCATAGAGGGCTACATACCCTTAGGTAGACAGAAGCATCCTGCAAAGAAAGGATTTACCTGCCATAGAAACAATAAAATGAAGATGCAGTATCAGCAGAGCTTAAATATAGGAGGATGACTAATTAGAGCATAGTTGTAGATGGCCTGTGCCTGGCAAGAAAGTGTTAACCCAAACCTTCTCTGCCAGGACACACAGAAAATTTCTTTCAGTTTTGCTGCCTTTCTGTTGATTGTTACAGAGGTGTTCACTGCAAAGAGATAACAGCAAACACAAGGCGGCAGCCCTGGGGAGAAATTAATCCATCATAAGCAAAGCAGGAGAAGTCCTGCAAGAAGAGCAGATTAAAGAGTGTTTTGAACAACATGGCGCAAAGCCCGATGCCTGACACTACCTCAGTGCTTCCCCCTGTGCTGTCCTCACGCCGATTGTCATAACAGCCGTCATAGCCGTGGGCCACGAGCTGCCGTTCCTGTCAAAACACATTTCGTGGCAAACTTGCTGTGGGCATTTGACTGATGTGTCAGAAGAGCCCAGAGGAGCAGGAGGGAGGTGACATTATTGCTGCAGCGGAAGAAAAAGTGCAGATAACGAAAATTGCAACTGTGTCAACAGTGCTGCTGAAGAAAGACTTTTTCCTTCCCACGTTTCTATTCCTTTAAAAAGAAAAGCAAACCCCAAAGCACTGGCAGAAAGTGGGTTTTATGGGAGCCTACTGAAACGCGCATCCAGCGTGAAGCCATTTGAGCTCTGCTGCTGTTAAACCCAAGACACCCCTCAGCGAAGGATGCTGGGCAAAAGGGACTTTTCAGGCATTTTCTTGTGTGTCTTTCCCTAGGGTGATCTCACTTCATGGGTGGTGTCAGCCCAGCTGAGAAAAAAAGATAGAAAAAACCAGGAATTACAGCTGGGCATGTGCTGAGGAAGGGCCGGTACGTGGCAGCTGCCCAGCAAGGGGCCGAGCAGCAGGCCCAGCCTTGTCGGGAGCCTCTCGCAGCCACCAGGCCCACAGGGGACAGAAGCTCCTTTTCTTTCTCAGACTCCCTCAATCCTGAAAACAAACCAAAGCTCAGGTCTTCAGGGCACCCTGCTGACTTCAAGGGAGTTGGGAGTGAACAGTGGGGTGGGCTTAGTTTTGACCCATTTGGATTGCCAGGCGCAGAGGACTGCCTCCCCGGTGGCGGTATTTGCCAAAAGAGTGGTGATTTCTACCAGGGGGCACAGGCTGTCTTCAATCTGAAACCGCCAAGGGCTGTGATAAGGGAGGGGAAGGGTGGGCAGAGAGAGGCGACGGTTATTAGCTGGTGTCCTCAGGAGAGAAGCCTTGCTCCATCCCTCTCTGCCTCTTTCTTGAAGCCAATTTCAGCTGAATTCAAAGGCATTTCAGAGCTATAAATCTCAAAAATAACTGAATTTCTACAAGGCTGATGAGACATAGCAGTATGGAAGAATAAAAAATCCCAGGGAAAAGCAGGCGTCCAAGACTGGGTGCAACTGGCCGGTGGGTCAGCAAATGCCACTTGTCCAGCTGTCTCCTGCCCGGGCACCCAGGGGACAGGGGCACAGGCACAGCCTTGCCCAGGCTCCGCCAGGTCTTCTGCTAAGGGGATGTAACCTCAAACAATACAGGATGTTCCTGGGGAGGGGAAACAATTTCTAGAATTATTTTCTGTGACTGATTTCCTTGATGGGGGATTTCTGTACTATAGATACAGACTCAGCATCCAATTCTGCAGCTGCAGTTTGAAGGTGCGTAATCTAAGCTGAAAACAAGCTCCCTGTTTTCAGGGGTGATGGGGATCTGTCATCTACATTACACAATCACAAAGTTTTCTGCTCAGGGTTGCATACGGTTCTTCAGTGACTTCCAGCTACAGCTGCAGGCTTGATGCAGTAATATCTGGTAGCTGACCACACTGGTCCTTTGACCCTTAAAATTAATTCATCAAAAAATGACAGTAAGGTAATCACTTTCAGTTATAACTCAATAGATTTCAAACGATATCAGACAGAATGAATACTCATCAGTTCTCTTAGTCTATTGATGAGATTACAAGCAAAAAGTGGGGAAGAGAACAAAAATTCCTTCACCTTTGCTTGTGTATCACAAAGGAAAAAAGAAAATGAAGCAAAGCAAACAAACAGATGGAAGCCCTTCTTTCCAGAGCCCGTTTTACAGATTCCTGAAAAAAAACCCCAGCCTCACAGGGATCTCCATTAAAAGACAGATTCAGTTCCTGTCACTTCTGACATGACTTACAGAAGTAACGCAAATTTGGTTTGCTTGAGGTTCTCTAAGCGTAGCTGGTGTCAACAGTTCTTACTGAGCAGTAGGGCATTCTTCTTTGTGAAAAAATCAATAAATATTTAATTCATAAATGTAAGAGAGTTGATGAGCAAAATACAGAACTAATAAAGATAAATGGCTTTCATACTTATGAAGACTTCTTATTAAAGAGTCAGTGGCAAAAGTGTCCCTGCTGGGCAAAAAGAACAAAATAAATTGTGGACTTTATACTGCAAACACAGCATTTAAAAAAAAAAAAAAAAAAGAAAACAACGTAACAACGTTAATGCATCATTAAGGTTGAGCATTGAAATCTACAGAAGCCAGCACAAACATGAAGGAAAATTCCTGCAGCAATGTTAATTGGGACTTATTGCGGACTGTATTATTGATGATTGCATACATTCAGTTGCATAAACAAATTGCCAAAGCTGTACACAGCTGGAATGCAAATGAGGGATATGCAGCCATGTGGCTTCTCCTACACTGAAACCCTCCAGGTAATAAGTGCAGCAGCAGGTATAGCTTAAGGGTCACCTGCAGATAGACACACACACATGCATATATATCATGTGTAGAGACATAAAGCAAAAAAACTCCCCCAATCTACCAAATCTTCAAGATACATCTCTAGTTGTTTGTGTTTATTTATTTGCAGGCAAGTGAATGAAGACTGTGGCTAAAAATGTATTCCTTTAGTGCATGCATAATTTAATTTGCTTCATCTGTTGTATCTGCAAATGCTGAACCATGACAAGAATGTAACACTCCTGAAGTTGTAAAGTACTTCTGTTTAGTCATTTCTATGGGCAGATGAAAACTTTCTGTTATTTCATGTCCCGTATTGCCAATAAACCCGCAGCTGAGCTAACACGCCCCAATCCCTATGCCTGTTTTCCAAAGCACAATGTCCTTGGGACATATTCTCTAAATTGCCTACAAAGGCTTCTGAACGACACAAAACCAGCCCGCAAAAAGACTGCATCCACCGTGGCAAGCACATACTAGTGCTATGTTGGAAAGGCGAGCATCCATCTTTGCTCCAGCAAGTATCATCGGACTGTACCAGCACCAGATGATCAAAACCTGGGGAAAGGCATTTAACTGATGCTGGTGTGTGTGTGTGCAGGTGTATTATTTGCATTACTGCAGTTCCCAGACCCCAATGGAGATTAGATTCCTGCTGCACACAGTACAAAGGTAGCCGTAGGAAATTGCCCCTCGTGTCCAGGTAGGCTATTAACCTTTCAGAGAAGGGGTAAAGTGTGGGTCGTCTTCTCGATGATTCCCATTTCATGTGGAAAGTACTGGTGTGGACTGTACTTCCTATTGAACGCTGTGGATTGCCATGGGAATTCTGGTGTCATGATGTTTTGTTCAACCCAAAATCAAGTGCAAAAAAGTGATCACAGACACTTCATCACATTGCACAACGCGACAGAACCCAGAGCTGCCAATTTCCCCAGTAGTGCTTTCCACAACTAGGCAGTCTCTTCCCACTTTTTGTGCCTCCTCTTTTATCAGAAAAAAATAATGGAATTGCTCATACAGTGTTGCATCTTCATTGCTACTTTTGCTTCCAACTTCCCCAGCATCTGAGCATAGGGTGAAACAGACAGGGGAGACATTCTGCTTAGATGATTTAACTAATCTTATGCAAATGTACTTGGCAGTCTTGGTGCCCAACGTGCTTTCACCTACATAATGGCTAAGCCAGTGAAATGTTGCTTTTCCCAATATAATAGCATTTTTATGCATTATTCCTTAAAACTTTTTGTGCTCACACGCTGAAAAAACAGCTCCAGCTGAGGAATAACTGAAGTCAATGTACTTAGACTCTGTCCAGGTAATTATGCATCCTCCTCCCATGCTAGCTGAATAGAGTATGACAATAATAGGACACCATTAACATGTCTACTCCCCACCCCCCTTCTTACTTTTGGCATAGGGAATGGAAAACTGCAGTTAAACATTTATCATTACATCTATTCTGGCTTATATTAGACATACTGCTTGCCTGCATTATCTTGCATTTGAGAAGCAGGAAGGATTTTGCAGGCAAACCAAAACATAGAACAACTGGTTTAAAACAGAAAACAATAAACTTTCCTCTCCTGCTATTAATTTCTGTGATTGACTGATTTCTGAATTGCCTGAATCAAGAGGAAAAGAACAAAAAAGAAGACTATATATATAGCTTCTGTCAGTAACAGAAGCAAACCGAAACCAGTCCGTAATGGTAATGGAAGAGTTGTGAGCTCCTCTTCTACACCCCTCACCCATTCTCATGTTAATTTGCCGGTGATAAAATCCACCCCAGTGTACCTTTTCCTCAAGGAATTAGGATTGATTATGAAAATTAATGCTAGCTATTTTTCCCCTTTTCACAGCCAACCAGGTGTTGCTCCTGCCCACGCTTGTATGAGTTGACCAATATACAAGGAATTTTGTGTCAAGGTTGGGATTTCAAATCTGACACCACGGGAGCTGGAGGATTTAGCTGGAGGCAGGGCTATGGGTTGCATATGAGAAGACAGTCAGCTCATCACCTCAACCAGAATCATTAACTGGAAAAGCTGCAGCAATGTGGCACCCGTAATAGCATACCAGAAAGCTACAGCTCGCATATAGGTCCAGTATAACAAACTTGGCTTTAAAAAAGGAATGATAATAGACTTTAAAAAAATGTAAGCACTTAACTTTTGTAACAGCCAGTCTTTTAAATTACACTCTTGAGAGAGCATTTTGACTGTTGATCTATCTACAATTGACCTTCTGATCCATTGGCTTCCACAGGCTTTAGGAAATTCCTGGTGATTTCGGTGGTTGTTGGCTTATATCCAAGATTGATGCATTACAGAAGCATGAAATCTATTTTGATGCTTTAAACAGATACGGAGAAAGCTCCAGGCTCCCCTCCCCTCTGACTACAAAAATATGGCTACTTTCATAGTAGTTATATGTCATTCTGTTTGATCATAGCTCAGTGTCTTTAAAGTTATTTCCATTAGGAGGAGAAATTGCTGAGGGATTCAGGTATTTTTATGCAATCTTGTTGATTTTGCAAAGAAGCAAAGACGAAACAAAAACCTTGAAGATAGTTTGAACCAAATCAGAGATAATTTCTTTATAGTTTTCTAGTCTACACTCAAACCTGTAAAGAGACTTTACATTTCCAATTTACATTTACCTGTAAAGAGATCACATTTCCAATTTCTTTCTGTCTCCAGGACTTGCCAGATCTTTTTTTTTTTTTCCTGCTTGTTTCCTGGCTACTCTGGAAAATACACACTCCAGTAAAAGTATCTTATTCTTTAGATCTAAATTTGGGCCCTAGAAGAATCTTTTCATCATTGTTTTCTGTTTTTTTGTTAATTATCCAGAGTCTATACTTTCGGGAACCGATCCAATTTGTTTTTATTCCAAAAAAGATTATCATCTTCCTGCATGTCTCTTGAATGAAAGACACCATCACACAGACACGCTTTAATTAAGCTTCACCCAACCACCATGAACTTTAGACACATTTAAGAGAGATGGTATCAGCAAAGGTAAAATAAAGAAGAAAAAAAATATTATGGAGTGCTTGAATGAATGCCTCCTGAACAGAGTAGCCATTGATTTCAGGCATCTGCTGGAGATGGAAGTGGTAACCTGAGGAGCATGTGTTTCTGACAGTGATGTAAGCCCAAATATTCTCCTTTAGAAGGGACAAAAGGAGAAAGCAGTGGAGTTCACTTCTAGCTCTAGTTTCCTAAATTTCACTCAGGCACACAAAAACATCCCCATGCTGTTACATGGAGTCCAAAACCAACTTCACCAGAACGACCCTGATTTGGACCTTCAGCTTTTTCTTAACACTTGTGGTTCAGAGCAGTTTTTTCCACCTCCAGCTACAGGAACTTCCAAATAGACTAAGAAAGTGGCTTATGGAGAAGCAAAGTTACTAACAGGATTCCTGGTGGGTACTGTGAGGCCAGCGTAAAATGAATGCTGGAGAAGAGTTGCAAGTTACTAGGAAATGAAAACACCGTTTCTTGGGATGTTGGGGTTTTTGGCTTTTTTTGGCCTAATTCCATTTCCAATTAAGCCATTTAGTGAAAGCAATATTTGGCCAAAACAGAATGAGATTTTCATGAAACAACAATAAAATATTTAGTATGTTTATGTTCCCCAAAATTAAAAACAGAACAATATGTTCTGAAATGGGCAGACTAGATTAGTCTTTTGCTGGACTACCTCTATTTTTGCCCTAAGTCTGAGGAATGCTAGAGCAACTGACAGCTGCCACTTCATCAACAGGAGCGGGGCATGCTCCATCCGTGACGAGCTCTTACCTGTTTACAGTCCTACTTACTGCTGCCATTCTGATTTAAGTGTTATACAAGAAAGTTTTTCCCTTTTATAAGCTCTTTTAGCCAGACTCTTGTCCTCCAGGTCACTTAAGCACATATTTAACTGAAGTGCATGAGCAGTTTTTTGAACTTAAGAGAGGACCTGACACTGCCCCACCACAATCGGCAGAACCACATTGTTTGAAGTTAAGCACATGCTTAAGCGCCCTGCTGGATTTTTGCCCAAACTGTCAAACTTTTACAGTTAATCATTTATCACCCTGCTTATGTGCTAGTAGTTATGCTTCAGTGTGCAAATATGTAAATTACTTTCATAAAGCTCCATACACCAAGCACAAATAATGCTTTCTCAGCCCTTTAAAGGAGTTCTCTGGCTGTGACATCTCAGATAGATCAAACAGCACTTAAAACTGCAAGAAAGTTACTTCTCCGTTAATTGAACAGAATCATTGCTGTGTTCCTCTTCTTAATAGCAAGGCGCATTCACAGACTTGCAAAATAAACAGATAAATAACACCATTTAGCTCTAACCTGACAAGTATCACACATTCTGCCTTTAGGAGCATGTACATCGATCTATCTTACACATACTGCCACTCCAAAACTGAGAAAGGGAGCAAGTGTCAAATGAATGATAAGAATATTTGCAGATTAAGTTCAATAACTGCCTACAACGAGGGTACTTGCAATGTATCACAAGGTAATTCTTCCAAACACAAGTGACCATTTTTCTTCCCCTCGCTATGCTTAATTGCTGTGAGCTATAGGGGAGTAACCTGCACTTACCTGTGCCCTGTTGCTTTGTATTCAGAAAGCTCACAGCTCCTGTGATTTTTCACAAAGAATTAAAATTGCCATGAGGAAAGATATAGTTACTGCTATTCAGTTCCAATACATTGTATTGAAACGGCAGACGGCAATGGTGCCTTGCTGAAATAGAGCCTTAAAACACAATTAGTTGCAGTTCTGTAGATTGGAGAGCCAGTTACTCTGCGCTCCTGCCCGCGGGGCCTTCCATGCATCCACTAATGAAAAGGCTGCTTTTCCCCAAATGTCAGGTAGTTTTGCAAGAAATGTGTACCAGGAAGAGAAAATGACAGAGCTCGTTCCCTTGCTCTGTAGAGCAATTTCTGTAGAAATTTATTCTCTGTCAAGGAAACTGCCTGAAAAAAAAAAATGCAGTCAGCCACTTTTTCTAAGAGGAAGCTTGAACACTTCTCAGATTGAGTCGTATTAAAATGAATTAATGTCGACAGCTGGTCTCCCAATCATTAACTGGAAAAACCCAACCCCCAAGTTTTAAGTATCATTAAAAAAAAAAAAAAAAAAGTCCTAAACAAACAAAAGCAGCAAACTAAGCAGACAGGCTCCCCCAAATACACCAGCTGCCATCATGACCCACTGAACAGGACAAAACTCGTCCCCTGAACCATCTTGGGCTCAGGTGCTGACTCTGCAAATGCTCCCAAGCTTCTGCTGCAGAGCCAGGCTGGCAGGTCTGGTCCTGGGCCACCCAGGACACAGGCGGAGGAGCAAGGCTAGGAGGGACCCTCCAGGGGAACTGCCAAAAGCCACGCTCATGGAAAAAATCTTAGGCAGGGTTCACTGCATGACTGTTTTGGGACTGGCAGGGAAATAAAGCCCCAGGAAATGGAGGAGCTTGGAACGTTTTGGAAGGCTTGTGTTTGATTCAGGTCCTGGATAAAATTTGGCTGTCATCCCAAATGCTAGGAGATTTTCTTCACTATGTGACTCTTTAAAGATGACATGCACGTTTCCTTTCTACTTTTAGCCATAAATACCAATCAACTGCCAAGTTACATCAAAGGAAGTAAGTTTATAGTATTTTAAAGGAAATATAATGTGTTAATGTAGGTTAGAAGAGATACAGGAAGATACTACTTGTATGAAAAAATGCATGGCTGGGAAATGGATATTTTCCTTTCACAGCAGGTCAGATATAACAAGCTTCCTACCAAAAGGCCATGAGGGAATATACTCACTCATTTCTGGAGATCTAGCAAGATGGAGACACAAACATCCACGCAGCTAAATATAGCTCTGGATAGCAGTGCTTTGTACAGTAAGTTCTAATGTCTCTTAACTTAATATGGAAATTGATATAAAAATAAAATAACAGTATTTTCAGAGTGTGTCTCTACTTGTGTGCTCACCAGGACTCACGCCACCAAATTTGAGCCCCCGCTGAAATAACTCTGCAGTTTTTGTCTTGCACTGTCTCACAGGCCAAGAAGACAGAATAATCACGTCCAGCACAAAAGGCCACACATATTGAAATATATAACGGTTACCCCACGGAAAGTCAACATGAGAACTGAGAACTACACTTGTCCTTTAGCATTTCTATAAGAGTGATGAGCTAAGTTTAATTAGAGGAGTTCAGGTCTCGGTCAGAGATTTCCCCTGCCCTAAATGCCAGTGGTTCAATTTTGCAGTATTTGTTACTGGACATGTGCACTTTGGATCAGCTTGTGGTTGCTGAAGCTTGGGGTCAGGCTTGGGCAGGTACTGCTGGAGCAACACTGCAAATGGTCCCTGAGGAGGAAGAGGAGGCAGCAGAAACAGCAGAGAGCCATGCTACTGACACATGGCTTTCTTGTATTTCTCCTCCTATCTTGCTTCAAGGCAAAAAAGGTGGACGTGGGTGTGATTGCAGTTGCAGTGACTTAAATTCCCCAGGCCTGACTCTGCACTATCTTGTTCCTTGCTCAGCCACTGGCCCAAGCACAGGGTGTGCAGGACTTGGCAGCCTGTATGGTGGATCACAGGGCAATTCAGGTCAGGAAGGACCTCCTTGCAGTGGAGGTGACACCTCAAGAAGCAGGGCTGTAGATGGCAAAAAAATTCAGAGTGTTAGTGGGCTCCATCACTAGTTGTTTCCCATTGCAAACACATTCAGCTGGGGATCTTGGTGCAGTGCTTTTTCTCTCTGAGAATGCACTGGATGATACCCAGCCATTAACAGGTTTGTCAGCAGTCCTGATCTGAGTGAAAGGTGAACCCATATGTCAGCTTCACCTTATATAACATTAAAGGAAATAAAAAGAAAAAAGGCATTTGCTCTTACAACTCAGATGGAAAAGAAAATGCAAACAAAATAAGGTGTGTCGTCCTCTGTTTCCACTTGATATTATCTACCTTCAAAGTTAGAAAGTTATGAAGCTTGCTGCCAAGTAGAAGTCAATAAACAAACAAATGAATTAAATAAAATATCAACAAACTTGATTTCAAAGGTCACGGGAAGAGGGTAGTGCCATGCCTTCGGCCTTCTTCCTCTTTTCATTCCTCCTCAAATGCTAAAACTGTGTGTCCTGCCCCAGGACAAGGAGGGAGCCCTTGCAGGAACCAGTTGAATTCAAAGCCTCTTTAAGCTGATGAACTGAATTCAGCCCTGCCCGTCCTTATTAACACAACCAGTCCAGGAAAGACTAATTGAGGAGAGAGCTGTAAATAATTTGGGGATCACCAGCCACTGTGACAGTCAGTTCCAGCTCACCACAAGCCCTGTCTCATGAACAACTAGGGCTGACCTGGGGCTGTCCCCCACACACGTGGCAGCACTGCAAGATAGGTTCTCAAACCTCCCCCAGCCGTGGCAGCTCACAAAGTAGCTGCCCAAAGACAATACACAGGGGGGAAAAAGTTTCTTGACTTCAGGCTACATGAAGCCATGTGATGATGGAGAAAGGGGCACCTGGAGCTGCCCCACCCCTGTGACACAGAGCACACCCCAGAGCAGGTGCAACACAAAGATGTTCTCCTTTCCCCACCACAACTGTACTCCCCCCGAGTATTCTCTCCAGCTGGCTCCTGCTCACACACCTCACATCTATCAGGATGCAGCAACAAGCCTGGCACCCTCCATGCTCCCATCCTCTTTGCCAAAGGCATCCGAGAGAAGTACCCTCATCACCCCAAAGACACAGGAAAAGGGACTGCAGGATTCATGCATTTTGAAAAGCGATGAGCATCGTGCCCCTACCAGTTAGCTGGGGTGGTGGAGCTGAAACGTCTTCTGTGTTCTAGCTTGGCCAAACCAGACACTGCGGTTCAAAGGCAATGCTAGAGAGCAAGGTTTGGGTAAGACCATGAATGTTCATTCGTATCTTTGTTCTCATTCAAGAACATGAAGGCTGTAGCAGCCTTACGACAGACACAGCATGTACTGAAATTGCCAAAGCTTGTGAAATCTGAATTAATCTGTGAGGGGGAAGGGGAAGTCATTTAGTTTGAGTCACAAGAGGTCTTGATACAATCTAAGCTTCATCACCTTTGAAGAAACAGCTCACTCCCTGGATGGATGTCAAAAGGCTGCGGTGTACAGCCTTGATAACACAGTAGCAGAGAACGATTCTTAGTGCTGAACATTACAAGATTTTTGTATCATCTGCTCTTCAGTACGGCTTCTCCTGAATTACAGCACCTGATGGGCACTCCAGGTTAGCTCTTTGGGGGTCCCTGGCTCTGAAAGCAAGAAGATATAAGCTTTGCAGAGGTTTTTACACTATGAGTATAGCTAAAAAAAATTGTGCAGCCCATGGCATAAATAACAATATTGATCTACCTGCCTTTCCCTGCCTGAGATTTTCACTATCTGGAGCCTCACCTGGTCTAGCAGTCAGAGTCTGCAACTCTGCTACAGGCGCAAGAAGTTAGACAAGAGGGCTTGGGGTAACTCTGCCTTCTTGCCCTCAGCAGAAAACACAGGGGCTGGGTGATACCTGCACTGGCCTGCAAGGCTCTGCTGGCTCAGAGCCTCCCCCTTTTCTATGGTCCGTGTGCTGTCTGGACCTCGTGAGCAGACATAATGCTTGAAGACCCACAAGCAGAGGAAAGGAAAGCTTAAGCTTAACTCAACTGAGTACAAAATTTTATTCCTTACTTTAGCTCCTAAGGTTGGGCAGGACTTTTTATTGCTGATGACATTTGTTTCTGGAAAGGAAAGGAACATGCATCGTGGGAGGAAGAGCTGACTTTGTCACACACCCCATGGGGCTGCATAAAGTAGCTGAGTGGGAGAATTTTTGACACCTCCCTGTGCTGGAGTAAACCCAAAAGTTTTGGCCAAGACTCTGGCAAGAGCCTCCCCTGGGGAGACACGGGAATAGCACAGCCAATCCTGCCTCTCCATGAGAGCTGCTCTCCAGCACTCCTGCGGCCTCGGCTAGAAACTGAATTCACAAATGGCACAGAGGGACCAGCGGGGGAAAGAGAAAGGTCATCTAAGGTTGCTACCACTATGGCCCAACCAAAGCAAACAGCAAACCAGAACACACGTCTGCAGAGCAGCACTGGGGAAACAAGAATACATGCGTTGCAAGTGTTCTCCCATGCTCATTGTCCCCTTTCTGCTCTTACAAGAATGGATGCAAAAAACAAAGCCTAGACTGTAGAAAGACACTGCAGAAGCCATAAGCAGGAAGAGTAATTGATGCAGGTTGTACTTTGGGATGCCATTTCCACTTGCCTGCATACCAGAGTATGTGGATTATTCCTACTACCATAGATGAGCAGCACCAGCTGCAGTGGGGTGAGATGCTGTCTTACCACAGGGAGCTGGTAATAAAACATGAGGCTTGAGCTCCTCTGCATTCTCCTGGGCAGCCTGCAGCACCAGACAGTACATACCTCCAGTGTGTTCACTTAGTAGGTAGGACATCCACTTGGTCTCATCATAGATAACAAGCAGTTTTGACACACTTGTAGAAGATGTGCCTTCAGGGTGGCAGCCCTGTGGGCTCCACGTTCCTATTTTTTCAGTCAGTTCCTTCACATCACATCACACCAATACCAGCTGTTCAGCTGCTCCCATCAGTGAATTTGCTCTACAAACAATAGTTTGCAAAGAAATCACTCTAGCAATGGAGGTTGGGATGCTCAATGGTACAGCTGCCTATAGTTGTGTGTACTGAAATTATTGTGGTTTAGACAGAGGTCTCAAGACATCAGCTAGTTAACACAAAGCTGATTATACAGGACCTGACAATGACACAGTACACCATCGATACTTGTAGACTGGGGTGGAGGTGGGGATCAATCACTCTCCACAGCAGAGAACCACTGGATCTAAGAACAAGTGCAGCAGATTCCCGTGCCTACGCACAGTTTCTGCTGTAGCAGCAACTTTCCACCTGCTCATAGCTGCTCCTTGCCTTGGCTGTACAGTATGACTACCAGCAGTGGACACATGCCCACCCTTCTGGCATGCAAGTCTGCGGGTATAGCCCTGTAACAAATGTGAAATATCTTCTGCGACTGAGACCAGCTGTGCTAGCAACATGCCCAGTAGGACCACCAGACCACTACCTAGTGGAAAAATGACTCCCTCTCCAGCACTCAGACACTCTCAAGAGGTACTCTAAAGCTGCACAGATGACTACAAGCCCATGATATGGTATTTTTCTAGCACTCAACAAGCAGATGGAGGTTTGTGACTGGTTTCTCTCAGCCAAACTTCCTGCGGAGGGATGACTAGTTTCCAGAGCGTTAAACAGACTTGTGACCACAGCCAAATGCCAGATGGCTGGAAAGAGTATTGGAACAGCCCTCATGATGAATGTCTAACCTTGGCTGGCAGCATCACGTACCGTATGTATCAGCTCCCAGATAGCAAGGCCTGTCTGCATGTTGGGTGTGAGTCACAGGGATATTACACAGCACAAGTTTTAGTGATGCTATCATACAACAGGGTAGAAAGAAGAAATTTTTTTCTTTCAGTCACTTCCTTCACTGTGCAAACGGTTCTACTTCAAAAGGCCCTTTTTATTGATGGTGTAGATGGAAAAAGCTGTTTCAAAGGCAGGACACCTAGCTCCGTGCAGGCCTTCGGCTGAGCAGGAAATACAATTTTTGTGTAATTCTGGAAAGAGATGACTTCAGGGAACGATGAAGCTTTGAGGTGTAGGTGGGTACTGTAATTTGTGCTACTTCATCAGCCGCGAGCTGGTGGTACGGAAGCTGCTGCTTGTTGTTGGAAGGGCTACAAAGTTACAAGTCTGTCTCAGAGCCTCATGCAATGGATTTAGTTACTAGGTCCCCCGGGGAGCACACAACAGCAGACAGAGCCTCTCAAGTACCCTGGCTCTTTGCTCTCACTTGTAATCGGCGTATAACCAGGGGATTTGTGTCTAGGTTTGATTCGTGGTGCAGCCATTACCCAGGCTGATGCTTGTAATCAG
The DNA here is from genome assembly GCF_015220075.1 of Falco rusticolus. Lineage (NCBI taxonomy): Eukaryota > Metazoa > Chordata > Aves > Falconiformes > Falconidae > Falco > Falco rusticolus. The sequence continues at coordinate 89,500,658 of NC_051189.1, forward strand.
AAGCAGAACACAACTGGAAAGGCAAACAAGGAAATAAAAGGAAAAAAAGCCTCTGAGTGGCATCACTCTATGCAAACCACCAACTCCAGCTGCAGTTTCACGACCTCTTTATGCTGACCCAACTCTGGGCTGCCACTGACACAATCGGCTCTAGCCTTCCTGCCTGCCCTGAGCCAGATAAGGGAATCTGAATGCTATTTTATAGTTCTTTAATCAGGTTGCTTTTCATTGAGATCAATTACTTAAGCTGGTATACTGTTCAGCCCACCCAAGCACAGGAGGCAGGAGGAGAGGGTGGTCAGTAGCAGCAATTCGCACTGAGGTTACCTAAAAGCTGTTGTCTTACAGCACCAGCCTCCCAGCACACCAGTCTTAACCTGCCTCAGCATAGTCTCACATGCGCACCGACACAGCTTGCAAAAACCATGGCCAGTTTCAGAGATATTCAAATGTGTATGCCTCGTCGGCTACATACAAATCAGTAATCTGCCCAGACTGATTTCATTTGTGCTTTTAGTCTGCGAGATGCTTATATGAGACATGAAATGAAGCTAGGACTTTGCAGACTCCTAATGAGAGTGAGCATGTGTGAGACAAGCTGGCAGACAAATTATAACAAGAAAAAAAAAACCCAAAGATAGTTGCCTAATTATTTTTAAAATAATTTTGTTGCTGCTTTTATTTTCAAGGAATACGTGCACTTGAAGAGTAAGGCTGAGGGTTTTTTAGCCCCACTGATGTCTAAGTGGCAATCTCCAAATGCAAATTTCAGTCATAGGACAGCATTTAATCTGTATAAGCAGAGCACTCTAACCCCTGGATGGGATTTTGGCACTCTTGTCCATTAACCTGTATTTACATTTCAGAGGTGGAGGTTAGTTCAGAGGAAGCCTGAGGATGGGAACAAGGCAGGAACATTTATCACTTTATCACGTGGAATGGTGCTTAGTCCTTCTGGAAAGTTCAAGTCTCCGTGTAGTTAGCAGCTGGGCCAGTCCATTCATCAGCATCATAAATATGGTCAATGACATCACCAGCACATAGTGGCTAATGCTGCAAGAAAGAGAGAGATAAAAGAAGTGAGAGAAAAATGCAAATTTGCAGAGTAAAAAAACCCTCTGACAAACAACCCCTTGAATATTTTTTTTTCTTTTTAACTAGGCCTAATTATTTGCCATTTTACATATGCTGTTCCTGAAAGACAACCATTATAGCAGCACTATCGTGTCAAAACCAAAGTCTGTGGCAAAATAAAATGGTGGGGTCAACAGAAAGCACAACTGGGCATACACGAAGTAAGAGGTACTGGGTGTATTTTTCATTCAGGGGGGTAATTCAATGTATGTGACTGAAACCATTGCAAAACTTCTGTCTGCTGTGGACTGATAATGCAGAAACTAGGGAGAACTCACCATCAGGTAGACATTTGTTGGTAGTAAGACAACTCAGATATGTCAGCTGAAGTGCAATTTTCTAGAGAAAACACTAGTCAGGTGATGAGCAGCTTTAAGAAAAAAACCCCAACTCTACTTTTTCACTCGACATTTCTAAAAATTGAGGATTTCTCTGCTGTAGTAACACATGGTTTCAAAGAGATTAAACAAATGAGTTCAAGAGTGGCTAATAAACACAACATAAAGATGCAGGTTCTGAGTTAGGAAGTCCTTAAGTCATTAATGATTAAAAGGATAATAAGCAGAGAGCTTGTTCTCCACTTGCTCAAATTGTGGTACCCCATGTCCACTAGTGTTAGAGATGGGCTATTTAGGGTCAGACTGAGATTTGACCTAGGATATACAGCACCCTGTGTTAAATGTCTGAATCAAACTGCTGTTAATGTAAGCCACTAGCCATTAAGAAATCAGAATTTTTCCAAATCCAGTGACATTTCAGGCTAGAGTTGCAGACGAAACACTGCTGCACCCGTGTCCATCGTGTATCCAGTGTGGCTGTTTGTTATTTTCCTGGGACTACTGAAAATATTGGCATTCTGACACGAGAGGTACCCGTATCTCCCCATGCACCAGTACTCACTGTTTCAAAGCAGATGGCTCTTTAGGACAAGTAGCGTAATTTCAGACCTATGAAGTCTGAATTTAGTCACAAAAAAGGATTGCAAAGAGCACCTGCCAGTTTAATGACCTAGAATTTCTGCCAGAGGACTCATTCAGATTGAAAGTTTAGCCATGGAACAACAGTAAAGCTCATAATGCTGACGCTATCAATCCTCACAACCCTGAGACTGTGAGAATCCTGGTGCTAGCCTACCACAGCTTAGCTCTGTGAAGTGCAGAAGCACCAGCTCTTAACAAACCTGGGCCACAAACCAACGCGAGACAGTAAAAGTAATCCAAAAAGTTCACTAATGAGCAGGAGCTCTTCCACAGCTGGATACCAGCAACCAAAGGAGCTGAGGTCTAACCAAAACAGATGAAGAACACTGAAAGGGACTTGACTCAAGCTACATGATTTTTCTGTTTCTTAGTCTGACTAAACCTTCTCACAATACCTTGCTCAAAATACATCGTTTTAAGAAATCAATTCTAATGTGAACAACTCATGGTTTAAAATATCTGACAGGAACCATCTTTCCTATGTGTCTTTCCTATAAGCATCTCCCCCCTCCAGCTCTAGCTAAGCAGAGCAGCATGCCCATGAGAGCCATATTCCTGCCCTGTTTCTGTGGGGAAGGTGTAAGATGACACAGCGAGGACCTGAAGTCAGGCACAAAACCTACTTTCACCTGGTCAGTGCACTTCAGACTCCATAGTTCATGGCATATATACAATAACAAAGATAAAACAACTCCCTTAAGATCTGCCCTTGAAAGTCCAGCTGGGTGTGTTACAGGTTCAGTTTCAGTTCCCCATGGGAAAGAACATGTTGCCAACTGAAAGTCAAACCCTTGCTGCAGTTATCTTCATGGCATAACATGCCCCTGGGGACTGTACACACACCACAGGTACAGAAGTTTGTGTGGCTCTTAGGGAACAGCCACTCTGGTAAATGGGTGGATGGCTGAACGTCTCATGCATTACTGGCAACATCCCAGTTTTCCTCCTCACCAGGCACCAGAAATGTATTGTTTTTCATATAAGTAGCAACACCACTTTTCTTCTAGCTTTCAAAGAAAGCTTGAATGAGAAATCTGAAAATCAGAAGCCAGATCAAGACCCTGCCTTTATTCCTACAAACACCCTGAGACAGTCACCAGAGGATTAGCAACTTGCTACCATCAACATGGTCCTTAGGCATCTCAGTTCCTGTCTACGCCAAAAGGAGCTTTTCCAGATGTGGGTGCTAATCAATGATTTGGGGGGCATAGAGAGGGGCTTTCTCAAAGGAAAAAAGTCTCTACAAACTCTGCTTAGCCACCTACCAGTCGAGGAACAGGGTCTTCTGTACTACTGTAAAGAAGAGAGTGCTGCACACATTCCTGCATTGGTATAGCGCAAAAGGCTGAATAGTTACACTCCTTTATTAAAACATCAGATATTCGGAGTAAAGAAACAAAATATAAAAAAATAAAATGCGATAGGAGCACAATTAAAAACAACTTCAGTCTACATGTCACAATTACAAACAGCCAGCATCTCTGGGGCTATCGGCAACTGGTACTGCAGTACCTGTAGGCAGCTCTGCTTCGTAAATTAGTTCTCAGGCTGGGGCAATGCTGTAATTAAACAAAGCAAGCAAGACTCTTAGAGGTATATGCCACAACAGCAGTGGGAAAATCTTGATCCCTATACAGCCCAGAACTGTACCCTTGACTGGATCTGCAGTTACAGTGAAGTAGGCAATTCTCAAAACAAGCCTCCTCCATCAGAAGGCAAACCTGAGCTGACAAGAGAAAGGAGCGAGACTAGGTTCCAAGCAAGTTAGATCCATGTGGAGGAAGAAGAGACATCAAACAGATACAAGAGAAGAGCACAGTAGGGCACAGTGGAGCAATGCTTATAAAGGATGAGATAGGCAGGGACAGGTAACGGTAGAGAAGAGGTAGCTGGTGTAGAGGATGATGGATGATCTAAGGTGAGGCTGCACTGTTCAACAGAAAGGTGAGTGCCCTATATATAGGCCAAGGTTAACAGGCAAAGCTGGTGCTACAAAAATTTTTTATCAGGGACGAAGACACCTGTTTCAGTGGCGAGGAACCAAAAGGAGAACATATGAGGTACCACCATCTCCTGTCTTTGCTTGTGACAATGTACATTGGTGGGAAATACTAATCAAAGACAAGAAGAATCAAAGACCAGTAAAAAATGAGGGGTGGGGGTGGGGGTGGTAGGAGGAATCAATCTTGCTCCAAAACGTGGCTTTCTCTTAAGACAGCCTAATTTTTAAGATGGCAGGCAGACCTGATTAGAAGCTGAGAAGACAGGAAGATGGAGTAAGTTACCAAAGCAATTAAGAAACTTGAAATAAAACAAGCAGAACAAAAACTACTCGTGCAAGGACTTGGAAGAACACACTCCAGAAGAGTCCAAGGACCTTATTTCTATGTGACATGCGACTTTGAACTGTGGGATTGTTCCCAAGCATGCACTGAGACCCTGAATTTAGATTATGAGTTTGAAGGCTCCTGCATTTCCAGCCAGGATCCCACATGCTCTCCCCTCTGTTTTACACAACACAAATCACAAAGCACATCACTCCTGGCTCCTGTTTTAGAAATTGTTGGCAAACACTGTTTTCCTCCTGGTTACAAATCTTGGTTTTAACAGTCAGACCTAGAAGCCTCAGAATCCCAAATGTGAAATTGATTCTGTTATCCTAAAACCTAAAAAAAATCAGTCTCCTATGCTTTATCTATGTCCCCTGAACTTTGAAACTGCAGGGTAGTTAAGACTGTATCTTTTATCTTCCAGAGACTGCTACAAAAAGAGAAAGGAAGTAGTACAGTATGTGTCTGTATAAAATGATATAATACTATCATAGAAAGAAGCTTCAGGGTTTATCTTGACTATCTGAATATACAGCTATTTACAAATTGCATATACTGTAGAGATACAGTAGGCTTTAAAGGCTATATCTCTCTATCTATAGAGATAAACGAACCTTTTAAGCCATAAAGAAATCATTTTAGTGACAAAGAAGCCAGAAAGCCAGCTATTCCATTTGTCTGTTATTCAAGAATAAAAGAATCTGTCAGAACAAACTTCTCATGATCATGTAATACATACTGATACATCAAAAATAGTAGGAAAACTGCATTATTATTTTTACGAAATGTAATGATGTATTCTTCTAGGGCATATGATGCAATTTAGGGTGACCTCAAGATATGCAGGTAGAGGGTAAGGTTAGCAGATCTCAGAAGCTTGCATAAGCCACTGCTTGACTTCTGCATTCACTGCAAGATTATTATCGTGTTATTGTATCAAAACAATGAAAAGCACTCTCTGAAAAACAAGTTCACATTGATTTTGGCATGACCATTAAAAGAAAAGGGGCTTTAAAACTTTATAAGAAGCCATAAATATTTATGGTAATTGATAATTCACTGAGAGGAGGGAATCAATGGTGCATTGATAATTTGCTGAATGTAGTAATACAGGACTGTATGTTGGATCTGATGTTGCTCAGCATTTCATTAATAATCTGGAAGAGTGGGAAAAGTAGAAATCTCTTTACATTCAAAGACAATACTTAAGCGGCGTGTTGAATTCAGCAGGGAGAATAAAGACATCACATTGGCAGACATGATGGCAGTAAAACGACATGTAACGTAGTTAAGGCATGGTAGAATGAGACATAAAAGCCAGGAGTTAGGGGTGAAATAAAAACAAAAAAATGAAATATGTTAGTTCAGTAAACAAACCCTATTTCCAGACAATGAGAGAGATCCATTAGGAAAAAAAAACATTACCACGAAAAAAGCAGTGAAGGTCTGGGTTTTATTGCAAGGGATTTAAAACCAGCTCTTACACGTGAAACTTCTGAGCACTGCTACTGGAAAACCCAAGTATCGCCTAATGAGAGTTTCCTACTGAACCTGCACATTCTTAGTAAGAGAGAGGACAGAAAAAAGTTTTGAAGTGTGGTAATTAGAATCCATAGAAAGCTATCACCACAAGAAAGAACGAGTACGGAAATATACATCAGAAGCTTTGCAAATGTGGCACATATACCCCCAGACTCTTGACAGACTTTAGAGGAATTAATCTTCATGGAGCAATTAAATAGCTGCTTTTGCACCTGTGATTTCAATGATGTGGTAACTAGTAATATAAAACAAACCCTGGTAATTAAGCGTGCACACACACTTCCTATCAGTGTCACCAAAAAAAAAAAGAGAAAAGCTGTCCCTAAGGGTACACCTATTCGTTCTGTGAAATCCTACACAGGTTTTGTTGAGATACAAACAGCTGGAAAAAAACAGAACCGTTATTTCCTTAACTGACTCAGTCTTCTTGGGAAAACTTTAGCAACACCTAAAATATATTTTCAGACCTTGCTTGTCAAAGGAACAGCAGACGACGCTGCAATGGGCATGCCACAGAGCTGTCACTGCAGTTGCAACAGGAGGACAGGAAAGAGCCATGTTAGTATCTCTCTCCCACTGGTTTTGGGAATCGCCCAAAACCCCATGAAGCTCATCTTCCCTTTCAGGAATAAACAAACAAAAAAATGCTCTGCTGTTGCTTGCTAATTTTGCCAGGCTTGGGGATCACACCATTAGAAATCTGCTCAGAGGAGAAGGTTCAGGTGCCAAAATATTGCTCATGATAGATAAAATAAGGACCACTGCAGCTCTGTGCCTATGGCTTCATCTATTTTCTTATGCAACCTAGTCATTTTATCTTACGTGCATATACACACATATACAGAAAACATATAAAGAGACTACAATAAAACAATGTAGGTGGCAAGGTGCTCAAAAGCGAAGTAATGACAGATTTAAGGCTGCCTGAGCATTATGCACCATCACGTTAAAAACTAATCACAAATTACTCTTGTGAAAGGATTTTTTCTGTGCTTTTTTCAGTGCTTTCTTCAGTGCTCAAAACACACATGGAGAGGCAGAATTACGGTTGTACATAATGAACTCCCCTAAACTCTTCAGGATAAGGCACATTTCCAGCTGAAATGAATCCAATGATCTATCACCATTGTAGATCTCTATGCTATGAAGATCATATATATCACAGAGGAAGTTTCTGGGTACTTGTAACAGTTTATATTTTTGCTTGCTAACTCCCAATTAGAAAGCTTCTTGCCCAGCTAAACAGAGCTTTTCTGAGGCCTTTAATATCCTTATTAACCTGCACAGGAACTCATGCCAAAGGATCAGGCCACCTGATTTATCGTAAACTGACCACAGCAAGGAAGTGTGATGTTAAAGTATCGCTTCCACCATTTGATCTAACTGTATCTCTCCCCATTAGGAACCTTCAAAATGTAGCTACAAGCAGGAATTTGAACCTGCAAAGAAAACAGACAGAATACATGTGTGCGTGTGTGTACATGCATGCATACACTGGAGGGAACAGCACAGCTCAGCAAAGCACAGAGTAAATATAGACTAAACAGAATATTAACAGTGGGTCACTATTCAACTTCTGTTTAAATAACAGTGTCAAGTGACCAGACTGGCTGGATTACTAACAACACATTCCCTGCTAAGCTTATTACAGCACATTATCTATTTCCACAACTCAGAGAATGTAAATCTGAAATGTGTATTCCTTGTATTTGTTATTTCTAGACTATTCACAAATAAGACTGCACCTACTCCATGATGTATGCTGCGGACGCCTGTATGGCTCATAAGGCAAAACAAATATTCTCATTTTAGCTGTGATTTCTATGTTTAAATGCTACAGATTTAGTCTTCCCTAAGTAGGGGAAGGATAAATGCACAGCTCTTGGTAGCTACTAACACATTTGCACAAAGTTCATTAATTCACAGGGGGCTGTATACAGGGGCTTAACTAGATTCAAGACAATTAACAATTTTGATAGATCACTATTTTAACAGCAATTACAACAAATTCAAATGCAAAAGAATAATTAAATTTTTTTGGTGTAATTAATGTTTTTTAGAAATCAAATCCTGCTAACTGTATTTCTTGCCATGCTAGATTCATTCCTCCATGTTGTTCTGACACAGATTTTAAGACACAAGTTTTGGCTTAGGATGGATATACACATATACATGTGTGTGCACACATGTTGTGAGTACATGGAACATCAGTGAAACATTACAGAGCCTAACTGGAAAAAATTATAAGAGTAGGTAAACAACAACATTAACCTATGAGCTTTTTAAAAATGCAACGAAGGCAAAAAAATACTGTACCTTGTTCCAATATCCAGCCAGCTTCCATGATCTTTAACCAAAAAGAAAAAGTGCTAGGAGAGAAACCAACTTTCATTAGTACATCAGCATCGCACAATTTGAAACACAAAATTAAAAACCATGGTTTCAGGTTGTTTAATTGAAGTTTCTAGTTCTTCAAGTAGAACAAAGGCAAGACCTTTCTAGGAATGCTCATTTGGACCAAAGTAAAGAATAGTGTAGGAGCCAGAAACAGATTTAAGAAGTTTCAAACATAAACAGCTAAAGATGGACTAAGTTCTGTCAAGCTGGGCTTGCAGGAAACAGATGACCAGCAGAGAACATTTTCAATAAGAAAAACCAAGCCACCTTATTGTCTGAAATAATGGGAACCCAAATAACGCCTAGTGCCAAAGAGAAGGCTGCATATTGTTTTCATGGAATTCCAACACAAACTTCTTTGGGCAGCTTCGACAGTTCCGTACCCATAAAATGGGAATAATGTTGAGAGAAGACAGCACTTGTCTGTTAATGGATGTCCCAAATTCTAGCGGGTGGCCACACTGACTCACAACCACAAACCAATTCTCTTTTTTTTTTTTTCCTGACAACTTTCTCATCTCTTGATATATACACACAGCTCCTGCAAATCAAACCCCCTTGGTAATATTTTGTTTTGTACACCAAGTATGTATTTGCTAATTGTTTTAAAATATTTAGACCAAAATAGGAGAATACATGAGCTGTAAGAGATATGCTGGGGTTAGACTGACTTTATTAGTGAAATGTTATGAATGTGGTTTATTGGTTTTTTAATCCTCTTCCTGTGGAAGTTATCAAAAGAAACAACTGAAAACTATACCTTCTCCATTTCTCACTCTACAGACAAATTAGTCTTTATTTATTCACTGTTTCTCCTATCAGGTGAGATCCACAGATCACACCGTACAAGGAAATCACATTAGGAATGCTTACTCCAAAGGGATGAAACTAAAACAGAGTGTATGAAGTAAGAACACCAGCTCTACATGTTGCTTTGAAAAGGTTTGTTTACCTTGTGATACCCAGTGGCATTGCTTGCTGAATTGAAAACAGTTTGAGGGGGCAATGAAAATGTATTTTTGATCTGTAAAAATTATGTTGGGGTATCATTCAGCTTCGGGTTGTTTCAGCTAGTTTGGTCTGTGGACACAAGCCTTCTGAAAACAGCGATTCCTAACAGCTTACTACAAAGGGCACAAAGTGACTTTTCAGATGTTGTTGGTCTCCTGGATTCTGACAACTTTAACAGCACTGGAGGGTAACACATTTCTCCTTTTCCTCTCTTTTTCAAGGGAAGGTGGGGTGAATAAAATGTTCAAAATCCCTGAAAAATTAACTAAACCCTGCACATAGCTAAAACTGAGATTCTCATTTAAATTCTTCCCAGGAATTTGATCGGAAAGGACATGAAAAACTCAGAATCATAACTTACTGCTTCATTTTTTTCTCTTATTATTAAGAGAATATTGCTTCTTCAGAAGCATTAATTACATGAAATTCAAAGAGTAGCGATTGGAGGAGTTTTATCTCTAAATTATGCTAGGATTTCAATCCAATTCACTGCCCTAGTTAGAAAAACTTTGAAGTCTGAACCAAATTCAGATCTCTCTAGATGGAATTAGGAGAACCCTCTGCTTCTTGATCTTACTTGAAGAGAATGTGCAACAACAACTTACCAAAGCCATAATGTCTGAAATCACAAGAACAATGAGGAGGAGGCTGCAAAGAAGAAGGGGGGGGGGGGGGGGAAACCAACACCAGACCATCAACTTTTATTTATGGACATATTTACAAAGTTTATTAAAACCCCCATAAAGACATTAAAATAAGATATGATTTCTTGCACTTGCTTTTCAATCGTTTAGATACATTTCAACGTATTAGAGAACAGTTAAAATACACAACTAGGAAACCTGCCACTTGTAATCCCACCCTGAAATATGACATGAAAAAAGACATTTCACATTAACAGAGTTTCAATTTTGCAGCAGAGAAACCTAAAGCGAGTCACTTCTTGGAGAACAAGAGCATCTTACAAACAGCACCTGCCAATTCCTGATACTGGGAGCTCATGTGCCAGTTAGACCAATATATAAAGCTGGTTTAGAAGCTTCAAGATGGACTCAAGAGTGAGCAAAGCTGTGTGACACAGGCAGACAGATACCTGAGCCCATCAGTTCTATCCTGATAACCACTCTGCTGGGTAGGGAGGCTACTAAAGGAGGTGCTCGCCCCTGGCTTCCAGATCTCTGGGTGCCTGTAAGCTGCTCTGGGAACACCCAGCATTTTGATGGCATGCTCCCGAACCCACAGGCCTCTCCATCAGGTGGCAGGTTACTTCTGGGAAGTAGGCTGCAGCCAGTAAAAGGAACCAGAGTGCAGCTTGCAGAGCTATTTTTTCCCCCCATTAACCTAATCTTCTTTTCATTAAACTAAATCCTAAATTACATGAAAGCCATTGCTAGAACTGGTTAAAACTAGTTTCTAAGTTAATGACACAGAAGCAATGTTGCAAACAGCTGACCCATTAACAGAAAAGTCTTTAACTAGAATACAGTTAATTTATCAGTACTACCATCATAAACCCATGAAGGTTTTTTTGGAAAAAGTCCTGCTGCTGCATTGCGCAAGCATGTACTGCGGGGACACCCATACCAATGCCTCCTGATGAGGAAGTTTCTGATATTACCTACTTCAACTATACTCCATTAGTAAATAAGGATGCAACAAACCAACTGTATCTCAGGTGCACTGAAAGGCTTCTCCACTTGCCTATGGCTCAGACAGGATGCTGCAAATCTTGTAGTGCCTAGGAGGCACTCAACCAGAGGGCTATTCTCACAGGTAAACTCCAAGAACATATTCTGACAGAACATTCCCCACAAACAGCAAAAAAAAAAAATACTTAAGTCTTCAATCTAGAAATGGAGAGTTTAGGACCAATTTGTCCAAATCACAAGAATCTACTTTTTGCCCTTCTGCACTGCAGGAAGCCTTTCACAGGAGAAGGACAACACTAATTTCAGAGCACATTTGTACACTGCAAAGACAAGATTGTCCCTTGTGATGGCTTATTTTATTTAGCAGGGGCAGCAAGAGCAATAAACAGTGCAGCACAGACTTCAGGATGCGCTGACAATCAGAGCACAACCTCTCCAGGGATCCTGGGAGCATCTTGTGGTTTCTGCCTTGTTCCCAGGCTGATACTGTGGCAGCATCACTGCTATTGTTACCTCAGCACAGCTAAATGAAGGCGGCAGAAACACCAGCTTGAGTTTCAACCACAGCCTCATAAAAGCAGCACAGATGTACTCGTGTCCCCTGGTTTAAGAAGTTGATACCATTTCCCCACTCAGATGCACGTTCCATAAAAGCTTGCAATATCACCAGCACTGCCAAGGCAAGCATTCACAAGTTGGGAAATGCTGACCTTTATGATGTCCAAGCCCTAGAAATGGAAGTCACTAGCTGGTCTTCTGAGCAACCCCAATTCCTCAATGCAGCCCTGCTCTTGTATAAGCCTTAGCAAGGTGGACAAATACCCTCCCTTGGGGGTGCAGGGACAGCCCAAAGCATGCTGCACACAAGCCAAGGCAGAGAAGGTAAAAGGGATGGTGTCCCTTGTGCTGCTCCTCAAACAAGACAACAGATTTGGGGCTGCCCTGTCCCTTGCTAGTACTGGGTAGCGGTGTGTAAGGAGACAACAGGCAGGATGAAAGCAAACAGAAAGGCAGAGGGCAACACATGGAGCAAGGGCAGCTTCCTCCTGCTCAGTTGAGCAATATGCAGGACAGAGTCCCTGCGATCCTCCTGCCACCAACAGCAAGACTTTTGGTCTACCCCACACAACATCCCACAGTGACAGACTCAAAATCGTGTGGCTGACTGGGACCTGCTCTGTCTCAGCACCATCTATAATCTCACACGATGAGCAGAGGATTCAGTCATGTGCACTGGGTCCACTGAAAGGGGTAGGGAGTAGGGAGTGCTAACAGTTAAAAAAAATAAAAACCCTGAGACAGTGAAAAGCGTGAGGGCGTTTCAAATCTGGATACAGCAGCCTGCAAGGCTGGGCACCCATCCCACATCTTCTCTGAGAAGTCTTTAGAGATGTGGAAAGGACTGGCAGCCATCTAGTCCTACTGCAAAAAATCTGTAATACTGAAGACATGCAGGAACAACTGCAGTGGAAGGGCATCTAGCCTGTTTTTTTTTTTTTTTTCAAATGCTATTTGTGGTGAGGTCAGTGCTACAAAGCTATAAATTGGTTACATTATAAATGGGTTATTTTAAAAATAATATACTGTAGGTAAAGATGCAATATAAAACAAAAATCAGGCTTTAAATTCTGCTCATTTTTCTACATTATGAAGGAAAAAGTGCTCCTGTGTATTGTCAACAAAGAATATTAAATATCTGATTGTTTCAGACAGGGCCAATGCTTCCATTTATATTCATTTATCACTTAGAAAAGAAGTCCTGAGCTTGCAAAAAAACCTCAAAATTTAATAACAAAAGTAACAATTTGATCTACTTTTAAAAAAAATTTTGATTAAGATCTGACAACTCTGAGTTCTTGCAAAATACATTTGAAACCCTTACTAATACCAGAAACATAGCATTTACTGTACCTCTTAGAAGATAACTGTGTTGTGACTTGAACAGCTTCAAAAGCACACGATACCAGAACAAATGGGATTACAACCTGTTCAAAACACAAGCTACATTTTGGTTTATAGCCATATTTACAAAACAACCTGGCAGGTTGTAGAAACATTTTCCTGCTTTTGAAATTAACACAGAATGTGTGTTTTACAAAAATAAAATATTGGCAAGAAAGGGTAGAAACTCATTTTGCAGGAAGCACACTTACTAAATGAATAAAAACCCCCTTCCATGGTCATAGCTGAACTGCAGTGAAATAAGCCATGAGGCAACACAGAAAACTATAATTAAAACACATTAATGATCCTCACTTCATTTATCCAGTTTAGCACTAGTGATAAATGCTTCAACAAGGCTAGAAGACAGAACAATTCAGGTCCAGTATCTCAAGTGACATGTTGCAGAGCTCCAAGTGTAATGGGACAATGTCACCTCAACCACAGAAAAATCTGAATATAGAATATATTCATTAAAACAAGGATCATACTGCCCCCCCCCCCAGGGCAAGTCAAGCAAATGTAAAAAATTCAGTAAATTAAGAACAAAACAAACAAACAAGTTAGAAACAGGAATGTTGCCTTTTTCTCTTTCCAAAGTTGACTTGTAATCCTTAAATTAGTAGTGTAAATGCATTGCTAAAACCTGGTTTCTCACATCCAGAAGGTCTGCATTATCAACTTATGTCCTGCAGTATAACACAGTATACCTGTAACTTAAATCTGCTTTCTCTGGGGCACAAGCAGAAAGGCAGAGGAAATACTGCTTATTTTAGCAATAATCCATAAATTCCACATCTCCCTACCTGTTTGCCTCTTTACCCCTCTGGCAGACCCTTTACTCAAATCTTAGAAAAGAGCTCCTACACCTTGACTGCAAACAAGTGCAATCCAACCTTTGACAGATTATTAAAAAATATAAAAAATAACATTAATCATACAATGATAACCTAATCAGTAGAGCATTCAAAGCCTGTACTTAATGTAATGAAGATGGAGCTAATAGAATAAATATATCCTCAATGTTTCTGTAGATATTACACTATAGGGAAAGCTTATAATTTCAAAAATAATTTAAGTCTTTTCAACATTAAAAATTGGCATTTTAATACAATAAACTGATCTAATGCAGTTACATTATACTTCCATGCACTTCAGCTTCTCTCTTTTGGGAAGCAGAAGGATCTGTCTCTAGAAACACTACAATGGCTGAAAGCTTCACACATGGTTGGGTGGCTAATGAAGCTCAGATACATATATATGTTTTTGTAAATTGCAAAGGAACAACTGCGTGTGCGATACATTATTTATTAAACAGTTCTTTGAGCAAATTTCACTAAGGTAAGATTACTAACCTTCAGCACAAGCAAGCCTCCCATTATGAAGGGACTGAACACAGTCAAGAAACAATAGACAGAAGCAGGATCAAAACTAGAGAAACATGAAAAGAAATTACAACGTATCATTGAAATGGCATTTCCCATTAAAGAAACCACTGTAACACAGCGGGCGTATACACATTTTTAAACAAGGCTTCTAACTTTCTCTTCTCTCACTCAAATATTAAATTAGCAGGAACTGCATACCTCACTTTTCTTTCTCAACAGTTTTTCTCTGCTCCTGTCTTGCGAGATGCCACACTGCTGGTGAGCAGCCGAGCTCTCTCTGCTCATGCTGCCAATAACTTCTAATGGAAATTGAGACAACCTCGTAACCAACAAGCACAGGCTCTTAAGGAACATGTTACAGAGAGTGGAAACAAAGTCAGTTATCGTTATTCTACTGACTATTGCTTTAATTCTGCTGCTGTGATTTTTCTAACTAAATTCATGTTTAGTACACTAACTGCAGGAAGAACCCTGTGTTTTATACCCTGTATCTCAAATCAATGAATAAAATTTACCTGTTAACAGAAGCTATGTTTCCAGTGCCAAAAAAGGCTGTCACTATGAAGAAAACCTAGATGTATTTAAGGAAAATACATGACAGAAATGGTTGCAGTAAGACAAATGCCGCAGTTTCCCCGCTTCATTCCAATTTACTTTCCAAATCCTATCATGAAACTACAAGAAGCTGACCCGCTATTACAGCTTTACACTGCATTAAGAACCCTGAGGCATTGTCTAGCTCTACCCAAGATTTCACACACGACTACACCAATCTCTTAAGTTTTTAAAAGACAGAGACTGCCTGGATAAGATCTTAGAGCCTGTCCTGAGGTCCCACCAGAAAGGTGCAGCTTTTTTTTTCTTGGCCCCTCAGCAGCAAGATAGGAACATCCCTGGACCACAATCCCAGCTGCACATTTAAACACACATGCTCTTGCAGAAAGTAACGACAATGCATGTGTACTGCACACCAAAAGAGATGGCTTTATTGAGGGACTGACTGTGGAAGAGGTAATTGGCTATGAAAGAAGCCTAAAGGTTCCTAGGCTATCCCGCCCATAGGTTTGTTGTCCAAAGGTTATGGCAAGTCTATCCACTCCAACACGGGACTCCCAGGTTTTTTTCCTTACTTGAGGGAAGGAGGACAACACTTGCAGTACCTGTATAGCTGGAAGGTTTTGGATAAACCCTACCCTTTCCATCTAGGTACAACACTTGCTGCTCTATGGGCACATGAAAGATATTATTCTATGTCCTGAGCTCCTTGGGGCTCCCTGTAGCTCCCAACTCTTTGGACAAAAATGGTTTTTAACTGCTTTTTTTGCATCACGCAGAGGGTTAGTCAGTGATGATGGCTGCTGTTGCCAGAGCCCCCTCTGGTCCTTCCACTCCTGTTAGAGCTCCTGCATAAACAACTTGCTACCAACTGTTTAGCAGAATCATTGGGATTCCACATGCAATCTTTTGGAAGGATTAGGTCAGCATAACTAAAGAAATTATGCTTCCCAAGAGTATCACATCATTTCAAGTTTAGTAACACAGCAGTCTAACAGCACAGCGCAGTTCTGCCAGTTAAGGTTTATAAGAACAACAGTTCTGCCATAAAAGCAAACAAAAAAAGCCAGTAGCACATAGGTCTAATCAAAATGCTAAGCGTAAGCAACGCGAATCTTCTTCTGGAAGATCAGGGTATAAGGTCTCAGCACATGCTGACTCTGGGGCCCTGCATAGGAACCTAGAGACAATCTTAAGATATATAGCTGACAAGGTCATAGTTGCAATGTGACTGCTCTACCAGAAAAGGTTTCTCTTCTAATACTACTATTTCTAAATGTGAAATTGTGTATTTTTTCAGGAGCTGAACAAAATACATCAAAGTGTTTCAGATTAAGTTGAGATTAAAGTAATGCTACATTCAAGTGTTAGATTGAAGTGGTACTGTGTTGGAGTGTTAAAAAAATACAATTAGATCGTTTGATTTTTGTTTTGGCTAATTTTTAGCACCTGACAGACAGCAGCAGCTTTACCAAAAGTTAGCTTATTTTTTGGCAAAATAGCAAATGAAATAAATTTACTGCAAGGGGTCTCATCTGTTTTTCTAAAGGAAACACACAAACATTCAACTCCTGGCAAATTGTTCTGCCTCCTTCCTTAGCGCTGAACTGTCTTCTTAATGAGGGATCTGCCACACTTCCTCTGCTGCAGATTCCCAGCATCCAACAGCATTGTCCCAAATTCCAACAGCACAAACTCTGCGACTGTGTTCCACCCTCTCAGCTTTAGTTATTCTACAAACTACAATGCCTGCTTTTGCAGGAACCAGTATTGACAGACTCCCTCCCTAGCTCCAGCTACAGTAATCCACCTGCACTAGAAACCTGCATGTCCCAGACTGGGTCATAATTTCTCTCCCACTTGCATACCCATCACCCTTGCTGCCAAATACATCTCACTTAGCTGCAGTCCCATGATGGAGGAGAAAAATGACACCATCACTAAGTCTGTACAGTGTTATAAAAAATAATCAGCTGTAGTTTCAGTTATAGTAATGCAAAGTAACTGCTATGTTAATGAACAAACAACTCTTCCCTACAAGCCCATATAATTTCTAACAGCAGAAACCATGTGTGATATAAATAATTCTAAGTCAGATACTGGGAACACATTTCACTAAGAGTCTACTGGAACTCTCCTTATCTGCCTGGCCATGGCCAATGCTTGCCCCCTAACATAATCTTCCTAACACGCTGCCATACTTTAAAAATGAGAACATGAGAATAACTTCAGTCAGTATCACCTTTTCTAACTGATTTGTGAAGCTTGAATGAGTTCCCTCCAGCCAAAATGTAATACAACAAAACCAAACTGAAAACAGGACGTTTCAGAAGGAAGTCTACCTCAGCTGTAATGGTCATAAGAGACCAAATTTTGAAAAGGGGCCAAGGAACCAGATTCTAAAACAGTGCAGTTTATACTGAATTTTTTACTACTTTATCAAAAAAACATAATGTACAAGACCATTGCCTTTTGAGCAAAATTAGTCAAATCATCTTCACCAGCTCCCGCTTTCCAGTGGCTACCAGGCTACAAATTTTGATTGCAGGGCCTTTTGAAACAAACCCATCTTTTCCCTGGAATACAGCAACCGGCAAAAGGATACAAAGAAGTATGATCTGCGGACGTCATCTAGGTGGAGCTGTCGAAACCGAGTTATATCAGTGGCATAGGCAAAGTTGAAAACAGCAAGCTGGAAAGACAGCAGAAGAAATTAATACTGACTATCAACTGATTTACTTTGATAGAGCCACCATATTTTTACTGCCGTGAATGGGAAATAAACCTACTTCCCTATCAGCTGTTATTAGAGTAGTATTATGATGAGGACTGCAAACCTTTCCCATATTTTCATGATACTTTAATGAATCTGCTGGAATATTGTACAAGTGAGATGATCCAATGAACACTGGAGCTTCCACTGTTATCTACACTAAAAATGAACCTCTGTGCCTTAGACTTACCATCATCTTCTTTCATCATAAATATTCCTCCTACACACATGCACTTTCACTGCTCACATGAGCACGTGGATAAAGACCCACAGAAATACAAAGACTGTAATTATCCTCAGCTGACTTATGTAGTAAGTGAGAACACCAAGACATTCATCTCCTTCACTCAGTTCTCAGCACAGTATCACTTGACCTGAAGAGAAATTGTCTTCATGGAGTTTAAGAGGTCAATGAACTCCTTTTCACCAGGGAAAAGATCCAAGTAACAGACATTCAACACTGACAACATTAATTAAAAATAATCTTACAGAGAACTGAGCTGGATTTTGTAATACAACATTTACTTTGTGGCATATGTTAACGGGCATCCTAGAGACGATCTTTCTATCCGAAAAACGGGAAGCAGGGATAAGCGTTATTGTTCCTCTGGCCACCTCCATGCATCTGTACCAAGGTTCTCTGTGACCTGCACCACGGACAGCACATTTGGGAGAATCAGGAGCGAGTTGTGCAGCACACCTGCCTGGCTCTGAGCACCCAGGCAGCTCTGCAACCAGCACTTCGGATCTAACCGAATCAATGGCATAGCCAGAGTTTGTTAAACCCTTCACCTAATCTAAATGCTAAATAATAGCAGTGTGAGCAGCATGGGCTTTGAAAATTGCTGACAAGATACTAAATTTTAAGGGGAAAGAAGTTGCGGTGATGACAAAACTCCCTCTCCAGGCAAATCCGAGAAGGTGCTAGTTCCAAGCTAATCTCTGGCTTGTTGTTTCTCTAATCAGAACTAAAACTCTGTCCTTGAAGAAGGAATGGCAGGACAAAGTCAAACTTCAGATTTCTGGTATTTCCTATGGGTTATTTCAGAAATAAAATTATTTCTTTTCAGCCTCTCACTCATGGTTCTGCCATCAGAATAAAAAAAGTACAGTGACGTTGTATTTATTCTGAAGAGCTACCATGCCTTACGTTGAATTAGCACTACACTTGGTAACAGAGTTTTGTAGCCTACAGAACATACCGCTAAGTCAAACTGATTTCCTGCATTTCTAGAAATGGCTCTGATGTGAAATATCTTCAATAACATAAATGTCTCTTACAAGGTCATATTCCTATTTCATAAAATATCTGATACTGGCTTCCCAAACTTAAAGGAATGCAAAGTGTTGTTCTGTGAAAACCACTCAGAATATTTATTACACCCTCAAGGAAAAAAAGAGATAAAGTTGATCATTAACCTGATATAGCTATCTGGAGCTGTTACCTTTGATTTGCCTGAAAGACCATAGTGCTGAAGTGCTTCTTGCTCCATATTTATCCACACAAACATCAAACTAGACAGCACCAGTGGAAACAGAGCTTCATACCTGAAGAGTGCATAATAATCATAGTCAGTGCAGTCACTAACAACTATTTAACATCAAATACTGACATGCTTCTTTACTTTTTTCTTCACACAAATTATATAGTAAAGACTTAGTGGCATTCTCACCCTTCTCTCCCCATTTCTAAGGAGCACCCACAGTTGGCTGGCCAAAATTTGAAGTCATACAGTAATTACATAGTAAAAGTAGGAGAAACAGAGGCTGCATCAGCTTTGTCATGTTGCACACCCATTTTCTCACTTGATGGCTACCACAAAAATGGATGAGGGCCCTCTGTGTCATGATTAACTTTAACAAAACTGGGATAAAACTAAAAAGAAGCACGGGAAAAAAAAAGAATCATATTTGGCACCCATTTTCTGCAAAATGGAAAATTTTATAAGAGCTACTTGGAACTGAGGGGTTACAGTCCAGCCTAGGCAGTGACTTGTGTTTCTTTAGGTCCTAATCAAGCTCATTCTGGTGATCTCAGTCTAGTTCCAAGGAGAGAGGAATCTGTTAAATACAAAGAACGTTGCATTTCACTGAAGAGTCCTTTTCTTCATTATATAGCAATTCATTGCAATAGCAGCACCAAGGCACACTCTAACCAAGGCTGCTAAACTGTGCTAGCTACACCCCCTGTCTCAGAGGAGTACTTCTGGCTCCAACAGCACTCAGACAGAGCAAACTATGAGTGTACTTATGTGAGAGATTAAAACCCTTAGATAACTTAGGGGTGTAGATTGTCATTGAATAATACTAATTTTTCCTTGTCTCTACATCTCAGTTGCAATTCACAGTGCCTCTCAGTTTTGGGTTTTTTTTCCTTTCAGGGTAAAATTATAACATTGACACTGACTGTGACACTAATAGTGACAAGACTTTAAATTTTTGCCTTCCCCCCTCTCCCCGTGGACACACACTTACTTTACTTGTCTTAAACTGAGAAAACCATTGCAGTTAATCTTGGTAGTGTTTCTGTTGTGCCTCCCCAACAGTGTAGCTACAAAGCAGTTTCAAACTGGAATGATACATTTTGGATAGACATTTCTGCCTTAATTATCAGAATGACAAGCAGTTAAACACGAAGACAACAATGGTTGGGTTGTCTCTAATGAAAGGACCTGCAATTCTCACAACACTCTACACTTGCCTATAAATTTAATGTCTTCAACTGAGTCAGTGACAAATGGCTGTATGCAACCACGCTCTTCAGCTGGCATCAACACTTCCACTTAATTGCACCCAGAGAGGTGCTGTAATTATGTGTGCAGCACAGTAAGTTATCATTACATGGTATAACAGAGCACTGAAGACAGAAACACTGGATACTCCTGGCATGGAGCGCCTTGTTTTTGCAATGATTGGTTGTTTTGGGGTTTGTTGGTTTTTTGGTTTTTTTTTTGTGTGTGTGTGGCTTTTGTTTGTTTTGTTTCGAAAGAATTGTTCCAAAATTTGTTGGGTGTCTCTGATCATTGTAGGAAGACAGTAGAGAGCTGTCAGTGTTTAAATGGTCTGGTCCAGGGCCAAAATACAAACAGGGAGGTTGCCAGCCTCAGAGAGAACAACATTCATACTTTATCCAATAGCCAGGACTAAGAAGGTTGAATGTAATAGTGTGTGTGTGGACAGAAGTAAAATTAAGATCAAAATCTTAGTGGGGAAGAGGGAAGGGGAGGCAGGATATTTAAAATAAAAATAAAAATTAAAAAATGTGCTTCATCCAAAATGAGAGTATCCGCAAGAGGCAGCGATTGCAAAATGTCTGCTGCAACATATTTTATACCACTAAATTTTCCAGTGTAATTAAATCCAGAGAATAAGTGGGAGGGGAGGCGGAAGGAATGGTTCCTATATTCCTCATTAAGTATGCTCTTAAGAGATACT
This sequence comes from Falco rusticolus, assembly GCF_015220075.1. NCBI lineage: Eukaryota > Metazoa > Chordata > Aves > Falconiformes > Falconidae > Falco > Falco rusticolus. Next base: position 89,521,793 of record NC_051189.1, read on the forward strand.
GAGTGTAGGAAAAAAAATGGTTGGCTGACAGCGTTTTCTTCATTTACAAGCTCTGAGGAGTTGTCTTTCATCCAAAAAGAAGCAAGCCCTACTGTTTATAAGGACTAGCATCCCTTTGAAAAAAATTATGTTCATGAAAATCTCTGTGAATAAATTTCCCCCTCATTTTAGGGCTACCTGTTTCCTGTCACATGGCATTTTAGCCATAACTAGATATCAGCGCTGAGCAGCTGGGAAAGAAGTTATTTCCTTTTGTTTGCAAGCAGAAAAGCAAATGCTGAAACAACATAAAACAAACTTAACCATTGTGTTACTCTGGTGCAAGATTGAATACAAACCCTTCCAGTCACAGTTTGGTCTAGCTGAAAGGAATGTGAAAAAACCAGTGTTTATAATACAAGGAGGAATATGGAAATACCCCATAAATTTTATTTAGGAAACTAAGCAAAGAGATAAATGGTGAGACTACAGTTGGAAGCACATTACACTTTTAACAAAAATGTTCATGAGATTCAGCAGTTTGATGTTTAGCCTTTGATTTCCATCTGTCAGACCAATCAAACAGAATAAGAGAGAAGTACCCTGTGCTGAGGAGCAGGTAGGTAGACATCAGGGAGAGCACTATGCTGAACAGTCGCTGGAAGAGAAACGTGGGGCTCAGTAATGGCAGCACCGAGGAAGAAACTGCAATAAAAAAAAAAGATCCATTGGTCACTACGTGCAAAACATTTCGACCTTAGTAACAAGACAACATTCTTCAAATCTTGACACTTTTTGTACAGAAACTCAATACCGGTCATATATGCCCTTCTGTTTTCAGAAGTCACTTTTGCTAAAGAAAACCCAATGTTTGGAATGCTTAATATTTATCAAAAGTAATTTCAGTTGTCTATCATTTTAATTCCCTGGCTTTCTACCTCACAGCCTTTACAATTTCTCATGAACTGATGTCAGTAAGTCCTTCAGAAGATGCAGAAGCACTACCCCAAAAAATAGTCAAGTTTGACTGTTTAATACTACTCTGAGAACCACTTACTATGGCCCTGATGACCTCTGGCCATCAGTTACCACAGTTACAGAGCCACTGCTCCATTGGATTAGATTAGGAAACCTGCAACATTTTGAGGTGTAACTGAAAACACTGCTAAGTAAAGTACAGAAACTATCAACTTATTAGCTTCTCTACTTGAAAGTTTTAAAACAGGAATGTTTAAGGAACTACAGGGGACCTATATGTGATGATTCGTGCCTCTTGACTTCAATGCGTAATGCATCTCTCTGACACAGGTGTGGGATTCTTAAGAGTTACATGCTGCTCCTTAGTGCAGTCCATTGCTCAACTGTCCGGTCAGCCCCAGTTAGTAGAGTCTGTGTTGCCCCTAAAGAGATGACTCCAGCTAGGAAACTTCTGCAGGTGAGGACAGGGCCCAACAGTTTGCAGGAGGTAAGGAAAATCGGAAAGAGAGGAAATGGGCTACTGGAAGAGGGAGTAAAGAGGAAGAAAAGCAGAGGAAAAGTGGCCAGTGCTTGAGGCGAGGAAAGGGAGAAGGAAAAGCATTGTTGTGAATTAGTCTTTAAACCCAATTTTTTTAATATGAATTTTGTATGTGTTTATAAAGAAGTGCGCTGACAAATAACATTGGTGTGATTCTTCGTTGTAGTATAGCGCCCTCATTACTGAATCATTCAAAGACTCCATCAACAGCAAGTCATAATTATTAATCACTCTATTAAGGAACAGAAATGAAACTATAATATATGGAAAGTGCTCACTTGTGCTTACTGTCACAGTAGAAATTAATATTTATAGTAAGCATATCATGCAAGAGAGATGAGTCTGTTTCTAAAATCCGTGGTTAGTATGTTTTACTTCCTGGCTTTCAGCCTTGGTCACTGCTACAATTACAGAACAAGTGACTTCGTTTCAAGGGTGCTCCAGCCTTTCAGCATCACCTGTAGCTTTCTCTACTTGAGGCTTGAGGGCCCAGCTCAAGCAGGAACTCCAGGGATGTCACTGCAAGTCAGAACGGCTAGAAAGCAATTCAGCATGGCAACTGGCCTCTGTGAATGACACTCAGCATATCAGAAGTTTATCACTTTCTGAGCGCAATCACAGATGAGAACAGATGAGTGGCTGGTAGGTAATAATTAGCCTTTCCCCTCCATCTCTGATGTGACACATCAGGTATTAACTATCAAAAGGCCTGCAGGTTTCTGGCTGACCTATACAAATTTCTATGTGTCCCTCCCACCCAGTTGTGACACTAAATTCCTCAAAATTTGGCAGGTTGCTATGATATGTTTTAAAGTTTAGATCAGTGGAAATCTAATAAACATTTATTTAGAAATATCTCTTAACATAAAGATGGTTCTGAAGAACATGGGAAGAAGCTGGACTAACTTTATGCCTCCTGGTTTTACCTCTACGTTTGTGCTTAACATCCAGTGCATGAACCACACTGTGTAACACCTAAAGCCAGCTGGACACAGGCCTGCAGAAACTTACCCATCACTAATTATCTATTATTGTCAATAATTATTTGTTATGATATATAAATACTGATAACTGTGTGTTTCTGGTTATATGAATACACACAGAAGTGCGTAATGAGAGTTCAGTAAGCAACAGTGCCATTCTTCCAGAACTAAGCAAAAAAAAGAGGAGTTTGACCACCTGTAATGCCACCAACTTGGAAAAGCTACAGTAAAGCTTGGTACCTTAGTTCTTATGGTGCCATATTTGTGGTACACACTAGTGACAAGGCAGATGCTGGTTGTGGTTATGGTAGTGACATGGCACTTCTCTCCAACAGGAGTACTGAGGAAATGTTTTTGGATGCCTTAGCTTTTTACTTGCTTAGTTCTGTGTTTAATTATTTAGAGCAACTTCAGCAAGTACATAAAGCTCCTACCCTGTATATCACATTCACTTAAAATGATTACTTCCAGTCTGAAAGACTTTGCTAAAATATTCAATACTACTGTGGCAGCAAGTAGACTTTCTGGGTATATACAGTTTACTTCACTGTTAGCTTTATTTTTCATCATAGAAACATCACCCACAGCAACGAGAATTTCTAATATACTTTTTCCTCATAACTTTAGACCTCTCTGACTGCCCAAATCATCTTAGATGAAAAATGTTTTTTTCTCACCCTTACACAGGAGAGAAAGATAACCTTTACCCTCAATTCCTGCTCCAGTAAGCCAAGCAGGACATCATTGATTTCATCGACTTTACAACTACAAAGAATTCATCACACAGAGATCCCCACTTAGCTTAGTAGCCTACAAAGAGTTTAGAAAAGCACGATGGAAAGTAAAATGCTCCGAAGACACCTGCATTACAAAGACAGCACTGCTCACACACGCACTGATCACAATCAGTTGTATTAATCTTGAATCCATTTCCTCAAACTGAAGCAGCATTCTAAAACTGACAAGACTGGCTTGAGTTAAAACAATGTCACCAGTCCAGGTCTGCACAAGACATCCAGCAACTAGATAAGAAGAGTCATAATTCTTCCATTAAGCTATGCTAGAAGTAAAGACCAGGAATTTAAACAAAGAGCTGCCATCAATCTTTGCATGGGATACATTTAGCTCCAGAACAAATCCCACGTTCCAGATCACTCAGGGATAAATAATGCTTAATATTTTCTAATGGAACCCTACAGAAATTATTTTACAGCTGAGATATGAAAGGTATTGGTTTACTGTATTCCACAAGCGCAGTAGTAATTACATTTGCTCTGTTTAATCATCCTAAGATTTTAATTCTAGTGTGGTGAACAATCCATAGATTTATGGATTGTTTTTTCCCTTTAATAATTAGGTTATAACACATATAAAACATAACATTAGCATTATTAGCTCACAGGTATTTTGCAAAGCAGCTCTGAAGAACACTGCCATACCCCAACGGTCTCTGCCATCAGCTGCAACTTCAAGTTTCTATTGAAATACAGCAACAACCTTTCCTCACTTCCCTATGCTTAACTGGATTGCTTGCAGGACATCTCACATCACCCTTATCTGGCTCCAAGTGAAACAAAAAGGGAATTTATACCACTACATCCCTAAAAGGGGTCTTCCAGAATACCCAAACCCAAAAGATAAAGCTACTTGTAAATCAAGGTTGTTTGCATTCTATTACAAACTTACTTTAGAAGACTTTCTCACACATTCCTCAAAAATCCTCACTTCGGAAAAAATAGTGAAGTCACTGAAGAACTATTAGTCAAATAAAAGACGTGTCATCACTCCCACCCATCCCCGAACCCCACAAACTATCAGCATACAAGTTCAGGAGGGAAGATGTTCTCACCTAGAGTCATCCAGCTAGTAATCTGATTCAATATAGGCAACCCCTGTTTGCTCTTCAGACTGTCATGGGTACTGCTCACAACATATGTTGAAAGCGCAATACTCAACATCTAGAAAGAAGAAATCAGACAATGAAACACAATGTATGGATCTCTGCCAGCTCATACTAAATATGTAAATATGCTTTAGAGTTGTATAAACACCTCATCTGAATCAACATAAGAAAGGAAGTCTGATATGTAGTGTTGAGTGTTTTTAGTTTTTTACAATTTAGGCTTTTTAAAACTTCCTTCTATGCTTTTATTTTTATTATTCTTACTGTTTATTTGTGCTATTTTTAAACAGTTTAAACAAGTGCCCTGGATCACTGATTTGACATGACAGGCTCTTTGTCAAGAGTAACTACTAAAATGCTTGAGTAAACCACAGAAAACATATGTTGCACTGGTCCTCAAACAGCAGCCACCAAGAACTAGCAGAACCTCTGGCTTTGCTGCAGGATCAGGTACAGGGTGGAGGGGGAGTAGGTAAGGCAAGAGCTTTGCATGGGCAGAACAGCTCCTGTAAGAAAAGACAGCAGCAGCAGAGCAGACTGGAGGTGGATTTTGAAAGATGGAAAGAAATCGCAGTCTTAGCAGACTGTTCAAATGAAAATGTCTGAACCACCTCAAGCAAGGCCCTCTGCCTTGGAGAAGCAGTCCTTTTTTCTTGACTAATTCAAGAGACACCATTCAGACATCAAATGGGTGCAAAAAACCTTAGGAAAATTACCTTAGTTATTTTTGAAAGATTACAATTATCCAAGAAAATACTTGAGTCAAGCTTCCAATTACTGCTATTTATTCACAACTCCGCAGTTCCACTAAAAGGCAAATCAAGCATGCACAAGTACTTTGCCATTAGAAGACATAATTGCTGTTGTGGCTTTTTGAGTGCAAAGAAGCTACACTGTTCACATCCATCACTTTTTACCACATGAATAGCTGCCATTCCCCTGCCAGATGAAGTGATACCTAGCGGTACCTGCTCAGAGGATATACTTAGCAGTCAGCATCCTCTTTTGGCCCAGTTTCACAAGTGTTCAGTGTCTGCTGCTTCTATTTAATTTCAGGCCACAGGAACTTGTCACCGGTATTTCTGCGTGACATCAGTAAGATAGGTGAAAGCATTAAGCCTCCAAAAGCTCAGGGAATTGCTTCCTTCAGATCTCTGATCAGGTCTCTTTGTGATGCTTTTGTTGTATTCAGGCCAGAACTCTCCTCTTTGATACATCTTTTCAATGTCTTTAAGTATCATGAGCTCTGGTAATCCCTCCTGCTATCCCTTGGTCACTGGAGAAGTCACTCTGCACTCACCTTGTGTCGTCTCCCATAATACACCTTGTGCCTTGGAAGACTTGTGATGACCTGGGCACATTAGTAGACCCAAGTTACTTCTTAAAGATTTATGTTAATTTCCAGGGAAGGAAGGGCTCAGCATCTGCTTTCGAGACTCCCGTGTTCATAGTTTAATTAATGTTCAAACTGTTCTCAGCTTTCACCAACAACTCCAGGACTGTGGAAAAGCACAGAAGTAACTCGGGGATGCAAACTGAGGTCTTCAGCTAAGAATCTGTCTTCTTTCCCCCTTCACAACCTTCTTCGAAGTTAAAATCTCTTATTTGAAGAGATTGTTCTTAAAACACATTAAGAACAGGCCTCTGAGAAACACTCATCCATAGGTCACAGCTACAAGAGGAAACCAAGACTGACATCTGCAGTCCCAACACCTTTTCACCAGCAGCTTTGGCTGCCCTCCTAAGCATCTAATGTAGCCACCCATAGAGAGAACAGCAGGAGAACCAGCATCACAGGCTGGACCCTATACAAGGCTGGCTGAAAGCATTCTTCCTGTCTGCTACTTCCACTAATATGACATGGATTCCTACTGTTTATTTCTCCTCCAAATTCTGAGAGGAAAACTAATAATCTGACCACCTTGGATCCACACGAAGTTCAAGTCTCCTGGGCATAACGTGGTCCAACCCTATCAACCAATGGAAACCACGGTGTTTTCAGTAGTGCAGCAGAAACTGGGCTTCACCTACGAAACTGATAGCAAAGAGAAACTGGTGTTTGCTCCAGCAAAAACATTAAGTTGTACAGTAAGTACTGCATCAGTCTAGCTGATAGACTGATTACGTTCATCCTGTTTTCACTATTCCTGAAGCCTTAATAACTTCTTGAAGATCATCAGATTATTTAGGTTGGAAAAGACCTTTACGATCGTGGAGTTCAACCATTAAGCCAGCCCTGCCAAGTCCACCACTAAACCATGTCCCTAAGAACCACATCTACATGTCTTTTAAATATCTCCAGGGATGGTGACTTAACCACTGCCCTGGGCAGCCTGCTCCAATTCTTGACAACCCTCTCAGTGAAGAAATATTTCCTAATATTCAAACTAAACCTCCCTTGCCTCAACTTGAAGCCATTTCCTCTCATCCTATCACTTGTTACTTGGGAAAAGAGACCAATGCCCACCTCGCCAGAGGACAGAATTAGCATTAACCAAAAGACAATTCTCTCCTTGCCATAGCAAACAAAATACTGAAAAAAGTGTTATTCCTGATTTAATGATAACAAGAGAAAACCTGAGAAAGTTTTTACAGTTTTCAGAAACTGAGGGTGTTGATTAGTATTGCCTGCCTCAGGCAAACAGTACATGTATCAAAAATTCAAAATTAGGTCTAAACATAACTGAAGGTTTTGTAGCAGAAATGTAAATTCTGCTACAAGTTACTCAAGCTTGCATGTTTACTTTTTAAATTGTCTTTATTTATATACTTTTGCAAAAAAATCTTTTTTATCGTGCTGTTTGGTTGTCTGGGACTTTTTTGTTTCTTTAAGGCTAATGCCCATGTTGGAATATGTAGTGTGTAGGTACAAAATCAGTGAATAAATGAGTAGCCTGTAAATGGCCTCTCAGATCCATACAGGTATGTGGTTCGTACTCGTTTGCTAAGGTGTACACTCTGTCCCATCCGTGGAGAAACCAACACAAAAATACATAGTTCAGGATTGGATGAGAGGGAAATTACCTTTTCTGTGAGGGACTACATGCAAACTGGTAGCTTTTTTGCCTGCTCCAATGGTCTCTAATAATTCTGGTTTCTTTTTGACCAAAAGGAGAGCAATTAATGTAATGGAACAAGCTTTGTTCCTTACCAAGCATGATATCTTCTCTACAGGCTAATTCCCAGATGGAAAAGGAAGCTCACTTGGACAATAAAGAAAGTTATCTTCAGAAGAGAAAAAAAGATTCATCGGAAGGACAAAGAAAAGCCTAGGTGATGCTGAATCCTTCTTTTTCTGTGACTGAAATAGGAAGAAAACTGAAATGGGAAGTGTCATTATTCATATGCAATTCCAAAATAACTTGTGAAGAACGACTCAGGGAAATAAGAACTACTTGAACCTTTGGGATATATTATTTGATTTCCTGTATGAAAATGGATCTCATCCCAAATGACCAGATGCAAAAATTTGATGTGAACTGAAATAGAAGATTTAAAAGAGGGTTCTTGCACACAGACACTATCAAAACAAAGAGGAAAAGGATTTAAAAAAAAAAGAAGAAAAAAGAAATACAAGTCAAGGAATCCCAGTCAGAGATCAGAGAAGCTTGGCCAGATCAGTAGGCTAAGAGGTAACAAATTAGAAACACCAGCTAGTCCTCCATTGTGTAATTCAAAGGCTTTTAGCCAGAGCTGAACCTATAAATGACATTAGCAGAGTGGCTAAGGGAATCCCCAAGGCAAACCATAACTAAAGAGTGTGAGGAAAGGACACCACATTTTCCCTTCCATTTCAGTCAATGCTTGAGAGGAAAGTGGCACACAAAGACAACAGACCTGTAGCAAATTAACCTATCTCCTTATTCCCCAAAATGAAGAACCGTTAACCAGTCTTAGTTTCCTGCCTACAAAGGAACAATGTAAAGAAAGCTTACGTGGAGGGGAGCTGCAAAACCTGCTTTCAAGAAATCCCTTGTCAGATGTAAAGCAGGAACCTGACAGTGTGTGCTTGTGTATATGACTGTCAGTGCCCTGATCGCTGTCTGTCACTGCAAAATTGGTATGTTTCGTTTCATCTGACTAGAGGATTCATCTCACCCTTAAAACTGCCTGGGAGTTGTAAATCAAAACTGATGCACTCAAATTGCTCCAAACCAGCATCTCTTAAGATTACCCCCTTCCCTGTCCCCACTGAAAATTCCAACTCAAAAGAAAAAGCAAAAGGAGAATAAGAGACTTCCGTTGCCTAGAAATACTAGTCTTCTGACAAACATTTCCCTTTTGTATTCCTGTTTCAAACTAACTAAATGCAACCAACCTAATCTCAAAACAAGTTATTTATTTAGAAACACGTGTAATACCTCTGCAATGTTCTTTAATAATGTCCCCTACCAATCTTTTCCTGACTCAGAGCATGAATGGTGGATCCCATGTTTTCCATTCCCAAGTAAGCTTCCGAAATAAAAGTCTAATATGATGTCACTATGGCAAAATATTTTCTGATTAAGGAGCAATTTGAGGAGCTTTACGATCTTAAATGTTGGGAGAAAAACAAAGACCTTATTCCCTGAACAAGCAAGCAGAACATTTTCATCTAATTAAGTATCTCAGGACTCTGTGTGTGAATTTCCTGATTCTCTAAAGTTGGCTCAAGAATAATCCAGCATTACTTTTTGAATACAGACCTATTTCATTATTGTGATCATTTGTGAGCTTCTCCACAAAGTCACACCACCTGAGATGCTGCAGCAGTTGTGTGGTGAGCTGACGTTGCCCAGCTGCCCACCCAGCTGCTCTCTCACTCCCCCATCCAGTTCAAGTTGTTTTCAGGCATTCCAGTGAGAAATCTACTGCTGAGTATATGCTGGAAATACCTGTCCTGAATGCTTAGGAAAGGAACTGATACATCTTTTCCACGTGTAAGCTGGAAAAGTTAAGAGAAATCACCACCACGCTATACATGCATGCATGCTCAGGTATTCATTATTCTTTCAGCATTCATTATTCTTTCCCCTCCTCCTTTTAACCAATTTGAGCTCCATGCCTGAATCACTAATATAATGAATACATTGCTTGGCTCAATAAGAAATTCCAGCACTTACTAAGTCACAACCAATAAAGCCAGTCCCAAAATAAAACCATTATCTTGTAATAAGTTAAAAAAAAAAAAAAAAAAAAAGAGGACGGCAGACATGCAAGGTATTATTAGAATCTTAAGAGCTCTCTAGAACTTAATTAGCACCTACTATGAAAAGATCTACCTACTTCATGAAGCTATAAAAATTCTCATCTTTCATCTGAAAGAAGATCTAACCAACAGAAAAGCAGCACAGTATCAATCTCACATTGTTATTCACAGAATCACAGAACGGTTGGGGTTGGAAGTGACTTCTGGAGATCATCTGGTCCAACCCCCTGCTAAAGCAGGTTGCACCGAATCATGTCCAGGTGGCTTTTGAATGTCTCCAGAGCAGGAGACCCCACAGTCTCTCTGGGCAGCCTGTACCACTGCTCTGTCACCCTCAAGGTAAAGAAGCTCTTTCTCACATTCAGAAGAACTTTCTTGTGTTGCAGCTTGTGCCTGTTGCCCCTTACCCTGTCACTGGGCACTACCACTGGAACAACCAGAAACTGGAAAGAACCCTCTGAACCAGCTAGCCTGTTCTTTAGCATGCATGTACAATTCCTGCAAACATCACTGGAAGTTACATACACAGACTGAACACAGGACAAACTAAGTAGAGCATCAAAATGTGTATGCATGTCTATGTCTCAATACACATAAATATGCACAGGATGAGTTTTTGGGAACATATGATGATGACATTTAAAAATGCGTATTACTATGAGCACATGGTCCTCCTGAAATGGTCAAGAGGAAAACTCTTAGGAACAATCATTTTCCTCTTGAAAATTGTGGCCTTAGTAGGAACACATTCTTAGAAAGTATGTAAAAATTTGCATGTAAAAACCCTCTAACATTCAGAATTACTGAAAAGTAGCAACTGACCTGATAAAAATGTACTTTCAGATCTTCATTATTTTTGTACTTATTTCCACTTTTACAAAGAGATGTCAATGAGAAGCAAGAGATCAAGAGAGTCAGCAAACCAGTTGCTATTCTGTAAAAACAAACAAAAGAACAATAAAATCCCAGGAAATATGAAAAGGTTCAAGAAACTTTCGTAGAAATGCTCTTCACAAAGATTAAATCATTACAGTGTCAAGACTTCATACATTAAGGAAAATTCAACATCTAGCTTTAGAAATCCAATCCAGAATCAAGTGTGGGTGGTTTTAGTTTGTTTTTGTTTTGTTTTGGGTTTTTTTTTGCGGGGTGTTAGTGGTGTTGGGTTTGTTTTGTTTTGTTTGTTTTATATAAGCTTGCCATCCACATATGCAGTTATGCTCTTTTCATGACAGTGGCAAAAAGAAAAAAGTCTCCATTTTGGCCAATTGTCTGATCTGTCGCCCATTATTTTTAGGTACTTTCAATGACCTCCAAATGATATTATGAACAAAACAGTAACAGTGAACAGTGATCTAAAGTTAGTGGCTTCAAGGTCCGTCAGGTTTTTCATCTAACAGGGTAATTGCATCACCACTGCTATCAAATACATAGCTTTGGTTAAATGCAACAGCAAGACTAACAAGAAGACTGTTACTCATCACAAACGCAGGAAAAGAATGCCTGCTTGGCATTATTGAGTAAATTGCTAATTATGACACTGTTCCAAAATAATAGACAAGATTCCCTGGAAGTTCAATACTAGTATCACCTCCAGTTGTCTCCCTTCAGTCATCAAGCAAGCAGAGGGACTGTAAAGGCATCAGCAGTTTTTGTGTGTATTTCTCTGCCACGCTACAACCTTGATATGGAAGCAGTCAAACCACCCAGTTCTTGCTTCCACTTGTCCCTTGGCACCGCCATTGAGAGACTACTAACAAAAATATCTATTTGTAACTACTCCACTCGTGTTTTCTCAGACATAACGCAAAAACGCGCCAATACCACATATTCAGTAAAATAAGGCTATATAAGTGTATCTCAATAGTAATTTTCAAGTAGTGACCTAACCAACATAGGAACACGGTTGCAGGCTACTCACAGAATGAAGGCTGGAAGGTATCTCTGGAGATCAGTCTAGTCCAACCACCTGCTCAGAGCAGGATGCTCAGGGCCATGTCTAACTGGGCATTGAGTAATTCCACTGACAGAGACTCCACAGCCTCTCTGGGGAACCCGTTCCAGTGCTTGACCTCCCTCATTATAAAGAAAGGTCTTTTCTTATATTTAAATGGAATTTCCTGTATCTGAACTTTTGCCCATTTCTTGTCTCTTCACTGGACACTGAGAAGAATGTGTTTTCTTTACTACTCTCCCCAAAAAATGTATACATTGATAAAATCCTCCTGAGTCTCCTCTAGAATAACCAGTTCCAGCTCACTCAATCTCTCCTCCAGGATAAGCAGCCCCAGCTCTTGCTTGCTCTTCTGTGACAGATGCTCTAATCCCTTACTCATGTTAGTGGCCATTCTCTGGACTCGGTCCAGTATGCCCACATCTCTTTTTCTGGACAGCCCAGAACCGGACACAGCACTTTCAGACGCATCTCATCAGGGCTGAGTAGAGAAAAATAATCACCTTCATCATCACCCTGGTAATGCCAAGGATACCACCAGCCTTTCCTGCAAGGGGCACATTGTTGGCTTATGGGCAAACCAGTTGGTCCCAGCCTGTCCTGGTGCACGGAAATTATTTCTGCTCAGGCATAGGACTTTGCACTTCCCTTTCTTGAACTTCATGACCTTCCCGTCTGCCCATTTCTCCAGCCTGTTGAGGTCCTCTTGAAGGGCTGCATGTCCACCAGCTGCATCAACGACTTCTCCCAGTTTTGTATCACCTACAAACTTCTTGAGGGTGCATTCTGTCCCATCATCTAGCCAGCAATGAAGACGTTAAAATAGTATTGGCCCCTGTACCAACCCCTGCTGTACACCACTAGTGACTGGTCTCCAGCTGGACCCTGTGCCACTGATTACAATCTTTTGAACTTGACAGTTGAGCCTGTTTCCAGTCTACCTCACTGTCCACTGATCTAGCCTTTACATCATCATTTTGTGTACGAAAATGTTATGGAAGACCATGGTGGTCTATCTCACTCCTTTCCCTGGGCTGCTCTATGCTCTCAGGAATCCCCATTAGGCCTTAGGCTGTGTGTTACGAGCTGGGCAGTAAAGCATCCCTGAACCGTACTAGTAACTAGCACGCCGAGGTGGGAAACTATCGGCTGTACGAGAAGCGTTCCTTATCTGCACACCACCAACACCTGACAACCTTGAACATCCCTTAACAAGTTTGAGAATGCTCTTTATTATGACTGTGAGTGGTACGATACCACTGTCAGTGGAATTTAAAAAAAACCCTCCATTAATTACCAACTCTGACTGCAGCCAGGACAGAAAGTTACTGATGACTAAAGCCAACCATGTTCGAACCTACAAGCAGCAGTTGTAAGTGAGGCCCTTTGAGTTCTCCTGCAGTGGGCTGCAAACAGCATCTGCCTCTAAGCGGGATGCCTCTCAGAGCTCACAAACTCCCAAGTCTGCGATACCAGGAGGACTGTCACCAGAAGCTGACAATAGAGCTTGAGCTGATTTTCCTGCCTCTCAAGGCTCAACCCTTTGGCCGTTGAGAAAGGCAAAGGCATTCGATATATTTCACTGAACCTGAGGGAAACTTTTAACAGGTATATATACCTTTGTACATATATCTCTATACTTCTATTCCTTTGTCTGTGTGCATGTGTGTATGAATTTAGTAACCTGATATTAAGTATAATAAAAGTATTACCATTGAATCCATAGTTAAACCACTTCTATAATTTAAGTAAATCCTATTTGATTCACTTTATAAATGATAAATAAGTAAATGATTAAGTGCTGCTAAAATCCTATGATCATCCTTAAATTGTGAATATTCCTTATATCTTTTAGGCATAAACTGCTGATCAAGGCTGAGATTAGGATTGGATCTAGCTGCACCTAAGCTCTGTCAAGAATTTAGAAAGCAAGGGGGTCTGCTCTGAACCTCATGACTCAATGGGAGGGTCTCCCTTGCCCTTTTACATCTTTACTCAGTGTAAATCATTCCAGCTTAATTTTAACTCGACTCTTCTTTGTGTGGTTTATCTATATACTAAGTAACAGAGTAAACGTTGCATTGAACTTTGTGAAGTCGCACTCCCACAAATTCCTATTAAAACCATTTTGCTCGTACCTTTGATGGATTTTCTAAGTGACTTAACCTAAACCACTTGTTCATGACAGAGAATGTATCAAAATCCTTGCTGAAGTCAAAATAAACAATATTCCCTGCTCTCCCCTCACTGGGCCAGTCTCCTTGTCTTAGAAAGCTACCAGGACGGCAAAGTATAATTTCCTCTTCATAAATTCAAGCTGACTACTCCCAATCACCTTCTTGTCCTTCATATTTAGAAATGGTTTGCTTCCACGATTAGTTGCTAAAGTAGCTTTCCAAGGATTGCGGTGAGGCTTACTGGCCTGTAGTCTCCTGGATCCTCTTGCCCTTCCTGAAAATAGCAATGACAACATCTGCTTTCTTCCAGTCCTCAGGATCCTCTCCCACCAGCCATTGACACAACTCTTCAGATTATCAGTGACACTGGTCAGCTCCCTCAGCATTCCTGAGTGTATCCCATCAGGGCCCACAGACTCATGCATATCCAATTCATTTAAGTGTTCCCTAACCTGATCCTCTTCCTCTAAGTTTATGTCTTCTTTGCTCCAGGCTTTCCCGCAGGTCTCAGCAGTCTGAAGGGTGGGATTCCTGATGGCCAGTCTCACCAGTAAAGATGGAAACAAACGAAAGCCTCAGTCCTTTATCACCAGGTTCCTGTCCCCATCAACAGCAGGGCTATATTTTCCCTAGTCTTCCTTTTGCTGCTGCACGCTGTATTGTTGCACTTTACATCCCATACCAGATTCAACTCCAAGAGAGCTTTGGATTTCCTAACCTATCCTGCATATTCAGACAGTGTCTCTATGTTGCTCCTGGGGCATCTGACCCTGCTTTCACCTCCTATATGCTTCCTTTTTATGACTGAGTTGAATCAGAGGCTCCCTGTTTGTACCATACAAGTTTTATTAATGTGATGAAGAAGCCTTGATGTGACATACAGTGCCACAGCTCAAGAACAGATTTAATAAATGCATCCATTTCTCACTGGCACTCTAAACTCTTCCTCCTGTATCTTCTGTCCCAGCACCTCCTCATCTTCAATATCCTGAAGCGTCACATATACATATATTTTAATTGTTCCTTCAAAACTTTTTAGCGTCAGAAGTCCCTTGCCAAGATTCAGACAGGCACAAACTGTTCCAGAGGTACAATGTTTTATTAGAAAAACAAAGAGAAAGATGTGCAGCTTGGTTAAGGTGAATGTAAAGAAGTGTCAGGGAGGAAGATCTCAAGGTAATTTAATTCCATTTTTATTTCTAAGCTGTGCTAAAATGTTCTAAATAATAAAAAGAATGCAGTTTGGACCAGCAGAAATATATACACGTGCATATACAGTTGATATACAGCTGAGAGGCTGTAATACAGTCAAAGCAAGTATGTCCTAATATTTCTAACATGCCCAAGCATCAAGACTAAGAAGGGTTTTCAATAGCTAGATTTAAATCACAGTGGAAAATATTGAGGCAGAATGTCAACAATTTTGGAAATACTAGGGCTCATAATTCTACCAGCAATCATATATTACTGCTCAAATCCCAGATTTTACTGAGGATCAGGTACCCTGGCTCTGATGGGGCACACCAGGCAGCAGCAAGAGCCGTTGCAGTCTAGGTCAAGTCTCCCTCTGCAGTAACTACAATGAGAACACAAGCCCAGCGCCTTCAGGCTAACCACCCGGATTGCATCCAGATATCAGAGGATGCTTGTATAATGAAAGGGTAGCTCACAAGAGGAGAGGGACAGATGATAAAGATGCACATCAACAACTGTAGGAAATCAGACAAGCAACACCAGAAAATGCAGAACAGAGAAGTGGAAGTCGAAAAAGAAGAGACAAAAAGAGATGCCAAGGAAGAAGAGAGATCTGCCTGTTCTATTTGTTCTGTTTTCCTTAATATCTCTAGGTGCAAAGTGCTATTCAAAGGCAGACTATTTAAAGTTAGATGGAGGAATTCAGAAAGGTGCTGTCAAAGAAAACTGCTTTTGAATAAATGTTCTTATTCATACATGTCAGTGCTATTTAACATGTATTCAACCCAGTGACGCTCCTCCTTTAATTATGACCTTTATTTTCACGTAAAATTTGCAAATTTGTTATTCTGAGAAATGTCTCTCTCAAAAAGAAATTACAGAATAACACAAAGAGCAAACGGATGTGGCAAAAGAATTAAAAGTCACATTAGTGAATAACAGAGGTCTTTATAATCATGTTATTTAAATTCTGAATTTCAATACCTGTCCCAGCCAGACTTCAATAATACCAATTACTCATATCTATACATCAAAAGGCAGCCTAAATTTTGAATATCAAAGAGGGAAATAAAAAAATTAAGGAACAAAATGAGATTCTTACACCAGAGGAATGTTTGGTTCTCTTCCTACAACAGGCATTAAAGGAAATATTGCCAGGAACACACAAAGAAGAGTCCAGATCAATGCTCTTGTCTAAAAGAAGAACAACAAACAAATGGGATTTTTTTTGGAGGTCACATGGACAGACAATTGTCTAATCAGAAAAAAATACTTCAGTGAATTACTAACAGCTACTAGCATCTCCCACAGGCAAAAAAAACCCTGCATCTATCAAGAGTAAAATTAACTGAAGAGCACAGGGCCATTGGTATTACACCACTTTAATAAAGAAAATCTCATTTACACAGCTGTCAAAATCCTATCAAAGACAACGAGAGTTAAAGCTAAGCTTATACTTAAAAGTACTTTTTCAAAGCCTGGCTTTCACAGATGTTGCAGTCACCAGGAAGATGATAAGTAACCTTATGGAGGAAAGGAATAAAACTAATCTCATCAGAAGTCTGCAGCAGCTAACTAACACCTGCTCTCTGGCAATATGGTAACATTTTCCAGTCTTTGAATCTGAATGCTATTTGATTTAACCACTGTAACTGTTTAAGTAGTTCTCTAAATTCTTTGCTAGGAGGAAAAAACCCAAACCTATCCCAGGTAGTTTATTCTAAACACATTAAAAGCTATATAACTTGAAGTTTTCAAGCTCAAGTCAGATTCAGATTCCTGAAAGGAAATTTTCAGTGCTACAAAACATCTTCTGTGTATAATTAGCTTTAAGACAAGTTACTTGATTACTCAAATAGAATTTTAAAAAAATTTAAACAAACAAATACAAGCCTCTATATGCAAGACTTAGCAATTTTACTCACTTTTTTTTTTTTTTTTAATTAAAATGTTAACGTTACCCCAGAACTCTAGGTTTTAGGTATCCTGTGAAATAAGAGATGTTTGAATAAACTAATGCAAGAAATGTCTCTTATATTAAAGGTTGTGCCACTTCACATCCATATCTACAAAAGTGAAGTTTTTTCCTAGGAAAAATAATACAGAAAGGTAACTCTGAGGAACAATGTGTGCCAGCTGATTGCAGACAATAATGAATTGAGAAGTGTTTTTCAGTTATCTTCAATTTTTTTTTCAATAAATGATCATATTACTTAAATGGTAGCACTTTCACCAACTATGCATGTCAACACTTACGTCACTGACAATTTGATAAATGACGTGCATTTCATATGATTTTAAGTCAATATTTTTTTAGTTATCAGTAACAACAGAAAACTGATAGCTAACTCATAGCTACCCCAAATTCTTAAGTCGTCATATTACTTATCTTGTATAAGAGATCTATCCATATCATATTAAACTGCCTTGCCTTGCTACATGATGCTTAAGACAGAGATTAGAATAAAGCATAAGTGAACAATAATCTAAAGCAGCATTCCAAAGAGACCAGCTCTAACATCCTAAGATGCAATCAGCTATTAGCCTTCATAAATGCTCTTTTTAAAAAAAGCAATACAGTACCTTTGCTTGAACCCACAGCTGCGTGACCACTGGCCAGCCAGCAAAGACAAGAAGACCAACAGTAAGTGTAGAGCGGTAGAAAAAGCTGAAGACCTGATACAAAAGAAAAAATCCAACAGAAGACTGAAAAATAAGCACGTTAATAAAGCTTAAAATTCCCCAAACAGGTTGAATGCTAGCAAATGAGATACCCTGTTGATACATTATGGATAAAATACTTACGAGTATTTCAATTCCCAGTGTACAAACCAAGAAGAATCCTATAGACCGACCAACATGAAGTGACAAGAGATTTGCGGCAAGGCCTTGAATAACTGGAAGTCTGTTCAAAATGATGGAACAAGATAATGATTATTTTAAAAAAACAGAAACGCAGGACTTTACCACTGAAGGGCAAGGAGGGGGTCAGAGCATAAGAAATGTTTCAGATGTGGCTGATCCTGCCTGCTGTTCCGAAATAAAGCGGGTGATGGCCTGAGGCTCCTTCTGCCCAGCTTTACTTGATATAAAACCTACAATAAAACCCTCCAGGTTCTTCCCTCCCATTTCTGGCACATCATTGCCATTATTTGGACAAGTGTCAGATTATTCTTTATCTAAATTGACTCTGAGTTTATGAACATTTTTGGTTATGCTGTGCTTAATGTCTGTCATAACTGATGAAACATTCAAAGCTTGTGAGAGGAAAAAATCCCCAGTTAGCTTTTCCAGTGTTTTACGAGGCAGCTCATTATCCAGCTGCAGTTGGTCCCACTTTCTCTGAATAATACAGAGTATGGTATCTACAGAATTGCCAGTAGATCAGGTAAGTTACAGGAAATCAGAAGGTTACAAGTATTTTTGGATTTGGAGTAAAAGGAGACCCAAACAAGACAGATTTGTCTCAGTATCAGAGCACAATCTTCAACATGATTAGCGCATGTTCTCCAAAAGCAGCTGGAGTTCAGCGTACCTGACACTTTGCAGGATCAGACTACTTCAAAATTACTGAAGCAAAGGAACAGTCTGTCCCATCTTACAAAAGAAGTCAGCTCCTACAGGTTTTTGCCCAAGATTTTAGCACCCTTTTGCTACAGTTCCAAGAGTACTAAAACATTTTGTCTAGGAAAGACATTAATTTATTTTCGCTAATAGAAAAAATACCTTCTAGAATAGGCAGCTGTATCAGTCAGGCTGGAAACTATGTCAAGTGAAATATAAACCAGAGTCCTCTGGAATGTCTTAGGAAGGTTAATAAAATTATATCTAAATCTTTCTCCCAAACTTATAGGAAAAAATTAATTATCAACAAAAAGGAAGCACAGACCTGGTTTTATAAAATTTTTTTTGTAAAATTTATTCTTTACTTACTCTTTCACAACTGCATACCATACTGGTACTGGCAAGAGACAGTATATGTAGTAAGTCCAAGGACATGTTTGAATCAACAGGAAAAAAGCTATTATCATTCCAACAAAGGCAAAACCGTAGAAAAGAACAGTAGATTCCTGAAAAACAAATGGTTGGACAAACATTCCTGAAACAGCAATAAAATGTTTCAAACTACACACTATTTTCCATTTGTTAGTTACACAGTAAAGCAAATGTTATTTTAACACAGCCACTCAAGCTGTCTTGTACCTATTTACACAACTCTGGCTGCTGTTTCCAGCCAGAGGAAAAAAATAAAAAACAACCAACAGTGGGATTTGAAGATCTAATTCTAAGTATGTCTCTACATAAGGTCCTGCAGTAAAATCTGCACAGGCAAGGCACACTTGTACAATCTGGAAGTCCAATGCACGCAGTGTTTTTTATGTTCAATGGGTACTTGAAATCCATTGGAAATCAGATACGCTAAGGGTCTTGGGAAAAAGAACTCAAATTTAGATTCTAAGAAAATACTTCGATGGTAACCTTTTGAGTTCAAGTTTACAGCATCAAAACATTTAATGAAAATTCCATTAGCACATGTTTCTCCCTCTTCCTCCAAACATTTGTAAAAGAACCAATTAAATTAAAAGATAAAGCATTAACTCCTATCGGGAAAATACAAATCTTCAGAATCTAGGGTCAGTTACTGAAGCAGACTTGCAATCAACCTTCCACAGGAAAGACGTCCTTACTCAAATAACCTACAATTCCAAAATACAAGAGAGGGCTATTGTTGCATAGCACTAAGAGGCTCCCAGCATAGCTAGGACTATTATTATATTTAATCCCAACCTACAACACCAGCTTTAGGCTTTTCTAAAAAGGAAAAATAGATAAATAAAGATATGAGATTAGAACATTCTCCCTACCATGTACTCAAAGAAATATGTTCTCAGACTGAGAAAACTTTAAGGAGGAACCTCAAAGAGAGAAAGGAAATATTTAAAATGGGCAATCTCAGCCAGGTAGGCTAGTCCTTAATCATCACGTAGCAGCAATCTCTTGTTTGTGCAAGGAGGAGTACTGAACAGTCACTCTGCATTTGCCTTTCACTTGGTCACTGAACTACTCTTCCTTATTTAGGGACATTCAATTATTAGAATTACTGCTAAGGGAAGATTATGTACAAATTTTAAACAAAGGCAGCTTCAGTGACTGAGCAGTCTTTAGTGTATTGTGTAGGTAATGACTGAAGACACGGCTCTATATGAACGTCTGTTTCTTTGAAGGAGTTATATAGACAGATATGTGACTATGTTAAATATGCTGAGAAGCAAAAGACATTCAATTCAAAAAGACATTCACATAAACAGGTTAACATTTTTTCTCCCCTCCTCATAACTGACATACAACTGCCTTGATCTAAACTGACAGCAAATGCAAGTTCCAAATGATTTTTTAAATAGAATTTATGCTGATACGCCATTAAAGAAAAAAAGTGTCACATACAAAGCTGACCTAATGCAATTTGTTTTTATTGGTTTTATTAGTTTTAAATTTTATATTTGCTGACATATAGAAAGAATGAATATGCATAGATATGATACGCACACAATATAATTTATCATTGAATGAGTAAGCACATACAATCAATATTTCATTCTGTATAGAGACATAAATATTAGAGTCCAATAAAGTTGGTCATGCACTCAAAACGGAAACCAGATTTGCATTTGCTGTGGTTGTTTAAAAATAGATTAAAAGGTTAGGCTGCTTGCTAAGCAAAACACCACACTACTCTAAAAGAAAAAGAATATTCATATGCAGGATAAGCAGCCAAAAACTTTTGAAGATGATAGATACAGGATATGCAGTTTCATTTTTCAGAGGCTCCTTTCAGATTTTATAAGGCTGTGCTTTGCAGAAGACTATTTGTCAATGGTAGATTGGTTTCTCAGCAAAATTCTTTAAGCAGCTCAAATATTAGGTATAATCCAAATAACTTCCATAGTTGAAGCACTAGCCTCACACCGCGATTCCCTAAGTATTTAGGAACACTAAAAAAGGTTTCTACAGAAAAAGGCCTCTTACTAAAACTGAGGAAAGAAAGTCTATAAACAAAGAACTAAGAAGCCCAATTATTTTTCTACCAGTGTGACTAGCATAAAATTTGTCTTCAACAAGCAAAATCAATATACCAAATGAGAATGTGATGTCAACTAAAAATGTGAAGATTTTGCTTAATTTTGTTACTAATATGCCTGATATTCCATCTACTTATTGTAACTATTTTGTCCATATCTAACACAACTTGTATCTTGGATTATTTCTTCTCAGTTATTTGATTAAAGAAAACGTAAATCATGTAGTACAGCACTTATGAATATTTTCCATTTCAATTTTGTTTGATCATTTAAGGCCAAGACTATCTCATTTCAGTGAGTAGTAAAAACCTCAAGATAGTATGATAGGAATTTTCTCAGATTAATATAGTGAAGCCAGTAAAGATACTAAGTGAGGGCTCACTCTCCTCTATATTACCAAATGAAACAATTCCTTTTATTCTGAAACAAATTCTTGAAGTTTGGGAGCTTTCCCACACACACACACACACACACACACACCCCACAAGGCTTTAATCCTTCTCTATTGAAATGCTAGCTTTTTGCCTGTTCAGCTTTTTGAGGTATCTCTTTTCCTGATGAATGACTGAAAGTAAATGAATTTCCCATGGTTTTGTACTTTGTGAAAAATCAAGCCATGATATCTTGTCAAAAAGAGCTTCCTTCATCTTTGACATCTACTGTTGCACCCTTACAAATCACACAGAGCAAGAAAGCAAGCTGACCTCTGAAACCACAGCTCACCTTTCTATTAAAACAGGTTATATGTTTTAAAAATGCCATGATTGGACTGCACAGCTTCTGAAAACTGACTTCACCATGTCAAAGAGGACAGGAATAAAATAAATTACACGCTCATGTTTTGGGGGCCCTACAGTAAAGAACAAAAATCAAAATGGAACCTTGAAGTCTGTATTCTTCCAAATAAGTATTATTACAACAGACTGCTGACTTACTACAATTAATGCTGAAAACTGACTTCTGTTTAAAGACAGATCCTCTAATAGTTTTAAATCCTTGTGTATGCTTACACTTGCATTAGCATCTAGTAAAATGCAAAGCTATAGGAAGGAAGAAACCGAGAAAGCAGTATTGCATACTCAGACTTACACAGCTTAGGAATACTGATCCTAATAAATGGACCAAACAGTAACACTGTGTAGGATTACATTAGCTAGACAACTCCACAGCTTGCCAGTTTCTACATGTAGTCAAAAGAAGTGGAAAGTGTGCAATTTGTCCTGGACAGAGAGACTGAGCATACACGTAATGCTGAAAACTGATAGAAAAAAAATTCATTGCATTTTTGTGACCTACCTTATTATGAGTCTGGACAGTCTTGGTCAAATTGGTATGGGTCTTGATAATCACCAAAATCACGTAAGTTGTCCAGCCCACAAAACTCGTTGCAATACTTAGACCCAGGAACAATCTATCATAAGTATGGTAATACAACAAGCCTTCCAGAGAAAGGTTAATCACGGTTTTGCACAGAGATACCTAGAGGCAGACAGACAAAACATGCAAGCAACAGTTTAGAACAGTGTAGAGCTCCATTCCGCAAACTGACCTAACAGGAGCTCAAGCAATTCCGCCACTCCAGGCACGCGCATCTTCTCTGCACTCAGGTATACTGGTGTGGCCAGCACCAACTGCTGGCAAACACACTGCTTTGGACTGCTGCTGGACATAAAGTCAGCCATCACTTGGCTCCTTCACCATCTTCCCTGGCCGTGACAGTGGTCAGATGGTGAAAGCTACACAGATAGCACACCTTGAACATGACTGCACACCACATTGTTTCCCACAAGCATTTGACCATCTTTATATATTTTTTTTAATATATATATATATACACATATATAAATTACAGTATAAGTGACCCCCCAAAACCCCAGTCATGTGCTTCTGGAGGGTTACAACATTTACACAGGAAGACAGCTATGGATGCACCTGAAACGCTGTCACACTCCACAGCCTGAAACACCCTCTCTTGCTGGTGTTCGATGTCCTCCACTTCAGTACTACCTGATATCCCCAGCTTTCTGCCTAAGCACCAGAGGTGAATTAAGAGACTGAAGCAGAGCCCCAGTTTCATTCACAAAGCAGCTGCTTGGGGCTCAGGATGCAAATCATCTGGACACAAGAAGGGCTGTACGCAGTTTAATCACGGGTCCCCTTACTTAGTACCTCCACTGGGGAGACACCATGATAAAGACAGTGGGCTTTCCCATCATCAGTGTCTTTCCTTACACAGAGGTGGGCTGACCCCTGTGATTTACCCAAAAATGGGAAGCTCAGCTGTGTAATTTGTGGTCACAGAAGATTCTCTGGTGATTAAAAGATCTGTAAGGTAGAGTATAATAAGAAGTCGAACATGTGAGACAATGGTTCTTCATACGTCCAGGTATCTAGGTGGGACTTAGAAAAAAATAACAGAAAAAGATGTGTCAGCTACAGAAGAGAACAAAAGTCTGTCAATGAGCAAACTCATCCAAAATCACATCATTCCTGAGGATAACAATTATGCATATTTGCAATACAAAGAGCTGTGGAGTTGAGGAGGCAAAGACTCATCTATACTTCAACAGTTGGTAAGGCACCGACCTTTCTGCGTTGCGATATAGGAAGGTGAGGATAACCAGGGCACAAGCCCTCTGTTAGTGATCCAAGAGTGAACTTGAACACATAGGGCACTCAAGTGAACAAGGGGTAAAATCTATACATAACCAGCAACACAAACTTGCAGATTCTACTGCTGAAATGTATAAAATATCTCCTATAAGTAAATGTGTGACAGTCAAACAGTAGTATGAGGAGACTAAAAAGAAAACCTGCTCCCACAGCAAAACAGATCCATTGGTTTGAACTGGGCTATTTCCAATTTACAATGAGGTAAATAAAAAGGCATGAGGTATAAAATAGACTCAGCTGTCCTGTGCATAAAATAGTAATTTATTACCTTGAGAAACATATTAGGGAAAAAGAAAAGCTGAACCCCAACATATAATGGAATTATTCTTTGATGCATCTGGCAGGTTAAATGCAATCAAACATATTCAACTTTTTCATGTAGTTTTTAACACAAAAGTCAGTGACCAAACTAAACCTGTTAAAATGAAAGACGACTTTGTATCATTTAGCTCTACAAATTATTTCTGTGAATGTCAGAATACAAGCACTGGTGAACTACACCCATCGAGTGCCCTGTTACGCAGTGAGTGGTAGCAAATGCTTAGGAAAGTAATACTGGAACTGGGAAGCACAGAACAATTTCACATATGACTTCCAGTCACTGACAAACTGAAATGTGAAATTAAAAACAAGAACAGCTGGTTCAGGTAAAAGAAGAAAATAAAGAATGGTCTAGCTGGTGGAGCAAGACATCGTACTTTTTTTCATGCCACTAGCAGCCTAAGAAGTGTGAACGTGAGCTACATTCCATAGTTTCTCTCTCAATTTACCCTTATCTACAGTGGAAAATAAAAACATAACGCTGTGTGTTAGTATACCATGGAACAGTAACAAGCAGTTTAAGAAGCATGAGAAAAAAATACAGCAAGCCAGTATTATTCATTAGAATTGATGTCAAAATGAAAAATTTTATATTTACAGTGGGATTTTATTTGTGTTAGAGATGTGCATCACTAGTAAGGAAAAAAGTTTTATTTTCCCATTTCATTTCAAGTCAACCAAATTAAATATTTACATATAATAGAAGTTTCTGTAAGAAGTTTCTAGAAGGCATATAGCAAAAACAGACTTACCGCTTGATCGTACTTCTGCTGCTGAATATATAGTCTTGCTTTCTTTAAAAAGTTGATCTGTTCAGAATCAGAAAGTGGTCTGCACAACAATATAAAGAGATAACATTTCTTTTCACAATCAGAAAAAAATAACTTTGTAATAAACAAATTACTCTGGAATGAAACATACAAAATATTCTGAAGTTTATTAGAGGTAATTAGGTAATTGGAACTAATCCATTCCTCTACATTTATCTTCACACTTCTGTCAACACTGCTGTTGTCTAACTTATCCCAAGATTGTTGCGTTAAGAGACATTTATGTAGGTGTTCCCATCTAATACTGCTGAAAGTCATCTCGCTTGTGCATTATTATTGACCATCACTCTGGACAAGAAGCACTGCACATAAAATAATTAAGCAATTTAACTGATTTGATAAATGACTGTAAGCAGTTCATAAGGCTGTCAGCATAGGATGAATTGTACAGGTTCCACACTAACAGTAAATGATGCCTAACAATCTTCTCTTGAAAAATAAGCTTGTCTCCTGTTCCACAGGGAGTTGTTAGCAGAGTCCCCAGAGCAGGGGATAATGCAGATACCTGGCTACACCAAGGTCAGTGATAAAAATCTCCTTCATATTAATGAATTTGATGATCAACCTAAAGAATTGCTACAATTCTTCCCTTACAGAAAGTAGCAACGCAGAGAAACAAGCCAGTCAACCAACCTCCACCAAAGGGAGAAGAAGGCATTTTTCCTGTACTATTTTGTTTTCCAAGGAAGACAGCACGCCAGGGGATCCCAGGCTTACCTTGGGCAAGTTATAAGCCACAACACAGTTACTGTCACTCTAGGCACCACAGGCAAACTATCAATAGGTCACAACTTTCTGATAGCTGATGAACAGCAGTTTTCCTTCACGCCTTCCACAACACCGCTGTAGCACAGCACCATCTGCTCAGCATCCCCAGCACATGATGCCTCCCCACCACCGCTTCCCTCACACATGCTCCTTCACATGCCTCATACACAACCATCAACTTCATGTCTCAGGCTGTGCCAAATCAGGACCAGCCCTGGGGTCACCTATTATTTAAAATCAAAAGGAATCACCTGAGCAGTCACTCAGGTGAACCACAGGGGCATGTCTTGATCTTAGGCAACTACAGCATGGAAATGCTCGTTCCTGCAGTTCCCAAACACTTGGGAACCACTTCTGCCTACAACCCAGAGGCAGCTGATACATCAACAATACAATCTTTTAAGCCCTGAAACATATTAAAAGGATTCTGTGCCTGAACAGCATGAATTTTTATTAATAACAACATCCTGGCGTATTTTGACACTGTTTCCTTGAGTTCAGAACACAGCAGTATTATAGAAAAGTCTTCTAAAACATAGGATAATAGCAGCGGCAATGTCTTTCTTTTGAAGAAGAGTACATGAAATAACAGTATTAAAAAATGTTTGATTCTCTTCAATCTAGAAAAGAATCAATGGATGGTATCTATAAACAGGTAGGAAGAGAGAGGTCCTGTCAAAAATGAAGGAAGAAAAAGATGATGACAAGGTAATGGTGTTTGATCACCTTAACTTTGGGTGATGAACAGAGGATTTTAAAAAACAGAGCTGAAAAATAACAGAGTGAATGTTGGTTGTTCCTGCGCTGTCATGACACGTCCCTATGAGAGGCAACCTTACAGCTCCACAGACCAAGGGCTACCAGCATGCAGCCAGCAAGTGCACCCCGAGGCTGGTGATGACTCAAATTAGAATCAATTCTTCAAGTAGGTGAACCAGAGCCAAGTACTGTCACCAGGAAACTTGTAACCCTCAAGTTTGCTAATTTTTTTGGCAGAGGAAAGGGATCAAAACACGAAACCAAAGTGGGAGTTTTCACCATGTTGTGGAGATCAATGAGGACAAAAAAGTATCTTAGTTTTGGGAATAAATACTAAGCAGCTTTATTTAGAACATAAATACACCCAAGATGTTCCTGTGCTCACTGTCCCATTTTTACTGTTTTACACATACTATTTTCTGTGGATTTTATTCTTGTCACACTCAAAGCAAATCTTTACCAGGCTAAAATTATCTTTTGCTTTATATCTTTAGTCATTTAGCTATAAACCCCTTAATTATCTTTTTACTCTCTATGAATCATTTTATTATTAATGAACAATAGGTTTTACCTATTCCTTCTTAGATGACAGCACCTGGGATCTCTGTACATGGATGGTATAACAGAATAAATGGGGTTTTTAAACAGTAAGGCTTCAGTAAGTCAAATGCAGGAGGCAATTATTTCATCAAATGAGGTTACCATTAGCAGGTGCATTGTTAATTTTCAATAGCTAATACCGTACCACAAATTTTACCTTACTTCCTTATCCATGTTTTTCAAGATGCTGAATTTACAATTGGCTACAGATTGTTTTTGCAAAATTTATGAATTCCACCAGAAACTAATGACTGTTCATATCAAAATGCAAATGCCATCCTGAATGCAAGGGCTAATCATCATCTTAAGGTATTTCTTGTACCTGTATTAAGCAAAAAACCTCAAAGAAGTGAACAGAGAAATTTTTATACCTCACATCAGACTAGAAAAAAAGAGAGTTACCAAATACGCTGGTTATCTCTTGGTTAGGCAATGGGTATAGTTTGCCATAAGCAGTTTATCACCCACTGAGGACTAATTCACTTCCTAAAGCTGACACAGTAGACAGGAGATTTAAAAAGAGCCCCTTGCTAGGTGTAGCAGTAAGAGTAAAAAGACAAAGCTGAGCCATGAGAAGCAGAAAGTTGCCTAAAGAAAGAAACCAGGAACTTTAGAAATGGTGATTCTATAAAACCTACAAGACTCACCAAACAACAAAATCACAAGGAAAATTTCAGTCTGAGAAGCTGAAACTTGAACTATTCTTGGTACCACTTAAATTTTAACTTAAATTCATTAAAAAGTTATGAACACAAGACAGGTAGTGTTAGAAATGAATAAACTGATCAGTTATTTCCCTCTGGTTTAGTATGCAACATGCTAGAGGCAATACTAGTGTGGCACTTAATGCACACATCCATGCAATTAGTATTAATAGTAATGAAGTGAATTTACGTTATCAGAAAGATGCTGAACTCTATAAAGAAAACTAAGGTATGTATGTACAAGCTCTCCTCAGCTATCCATCACCAATCTACCAAATTCAGGATGAATACTCTTGACTAGTAAAATCACAAGTATTTTTCCATAGCACAAAAATACCTGTCCTGTTAATGAATAAACATACACAAAGAGAACTGTCAGAGTTCTGAACTCTGTCCACACAGTCATTTCTTGAAAGTACTGCAAAACACATGCACCGTAAAGTGTAGTACCCTGAGGTTTAACTTAAAAGAAAAAACAAGAGCTCTATGGTCACATATATTATAAACAGACATGCATTCACAGTATCATCAGAATTCCAAAGACTTAAGATTACAATTCCTCACAGAAAACGGTGGTGGTTCAAGTACAGTAATTTCTTTTTCCACGATGGCTATCAGAGATCAACTTTCTCATTCCAGACAGAAATCACAGCTTCATCCATGAATAAATATAATTAATTATGAAAAAAAAATAATTGGGCTAATCATGCAAGTGCTTGTTAACTATCCCTTCTGAGATGTTAGCTACCCTTGTCATAAGTATACCTGACAAAATTAATCTTTCCAGCACATCATTTACGCTTCATATAAGCTAAGCTATTTGACAGCACTAACAACAAGGCTGTGATGAAGTACGCTCACCACAGCAATGTCAAGGGGACCTCTCCTTGGCCAACGAGACTTGTTTGTCATCACACTACACAAATTACCATCCCCAATGGCATAGGTAGCATGCTGTAGTCACACCATGAAATAAAAATCTTGGAACAGAAGGAGATGGCTTGCAAATAAATCTGTATCCACCACTGCTAATTTCTTAAATGTTATTATGCCTGGTTATTTGGGCAATGATTTATAGTCATTTTATCATACAGCAAATTTTCCAGAATTCTAGTATAAAAAGTAACCCTCTAGGACCTGTAGTAGTTTGATACTTATTATTGCCACCTCATGCACATCTACACCCATCTATCACTGCCTGTTCACACATCACACAAGAAAAGTACTGTGCATCCTACAACCCTTTAGGAGTGGCAAGATTTGAAGAAGACACAGTGATGACTTTTCTATGACCCATATCCAGCAGCAAATCAGAAGCAGCTGCTCAGATTTCAGTCTTCTGACTTTTCATATTGGCTGTCTTGGGGATGGGAAGAAAAGGAACAACTCCTGTCAATGCAAAACTAAAAAAGCTAGAGGTTCAAGGGATGTATATCCTTATCCTCATGACAGTCCCAAGATGAAGCAAGACCACCTGAATAAAGCCTGCTAGATTTTGTATGGATTACTTTCTCCAGAACACCACATAAAAGGCAGACCTTCTCACTTGCTTTGCTATAAAATTTTTAATTCCAAAATCGTTAGTAAAAGAGGCATCAGACTGCCACTGTACAAACAACTCCAGCAACTTCATCTGCCAAAAGGCTGAGCAATCACAGGTTCTTGTCCTCTTCTCCAGAAATAAGAACTCTGGCACCTTAGTGACTTGCAGCCTGAAAGAAATCCCCCAGGTCAACATTGCTCCTCTCGCCACGAAGCTCTTCCACTGGCATCATCCCCCAGAGCCCAGGGCTTTGCCACCAACCCACGTCCTCCCACCCCTTGGACACTGAAGGGGGCAGGCACCGGTGCCTCTGCTGTCACCACGGGAGAAAACTGCCAACAGCAGAAGCAGCTGAGCATGTTTAAACTCTGTTGTCACCCATCCCTCTGTGAGAGGGTCGTATGAGGCTGGAACGATGGCTTCCAGTCCAGCAACTCTGCAGTCAGCTGAAACGCTCAGTACTTCCAGGATGCACTACTACTGCTTTGATCCACATCACTGCTGCCAGCAAAATATCATCTTGAAAATGCAGATGTAAGACTGGCCTGATGTTTTTGCAGGGCTGCTACTCAGAAGTTACACCAGTAATCAAACAACACTTTTCCAAAACTTTTTTTCAGAGTAGAAACAGGTTTCAAAAACAAAGTCAGTCTCCCATGAGAGCTGCCTTCTTCAAACATTCGCAGCATACAACAGAAGCAGC
Source organism: Falco rusticolus (assembly GCF_015220075.1). NCBI lineage: Eukaryota > Metazoa > Chordata > Aves > Falconiformes > Falconidae > Falco > Falco rusticolus. The sequence goes on from NC_051189.1 coordinate 89,551,668, forward strand.
ACCTCAGGAAGCGCCAGGTGGGTAACAGCGAAGTAGACACACAGACCCTGCATTGAACACTATTCGTTTAGCAGAAATATGACTGCATGCTTCTTCCTGCTCCACACCAAATTTATCCCGGTTAGCAACCTATGAGTGCAGAGGCTCGGTATTAATCACAGCACAATCACAAACTAGCCCAATTTTGTCATTCTATCTTTTCTTCTGGAAGTTCAGTGCACAGCCTTGTAGGAGCAGAATGAAATGACAATCTAAAACCTTCCCAGTTCTCCATCAACAACAGAGAATCACCAGAAAGTGAATCTAAGTGATGTAAAGTCATGAGTTCATCCAGCAAAACGTGGCAAAATCCATCAAATAAATATTTCAAAAATCGGAGTCTGGAACCATGATGTTTACTTTCTGTTGAACTTGATGGTGCAGTACAGAGTATGTGATGCTACTGGGGGCAACGATCAGGAAAAAAATGTGTTACGGTTCTACAGACTTTATCACATTACATATTTACATGAACTTTAATAGACAAAGCTGATTTTTCCCATTTGCAAAACGTGTTCAATTCCAGTTCTTTAGATGCGCCTACTCAAAAGAAAGAATTTTTACTGCATCTGCCAAAGACAGACTGAAAACACATACTACGAGATGTAAAGACAGTCCTTCGCATATGTTTTATTTTTTATCAGAGTGACATTTCAAAGATTGAACAATTTGGTGGGTAACTCAGTGATCCTTAACCTATTTAGATGGCCTGACTTTTAATTGTTTACAAAAATATTTTCAGGTAAGCTACTAAAACAGGCAAGTCCTACAAAACCCAATTTTCATAATTCATAAGCAAGATGCATGCAGTTTACAGATAAAAAAACATTACAGCGATGTTTTTAGTGTCCTAAAGCTGGTTTGGGGTTTTTTTGTGTAGTTTTTTTTTTTTTTTATTTTATTTAAGAAAAGGTACTCCGCAAAAACCTACATTAAAGGTTTTATTATGTTTTCTTATAGCCCAGGACCCTCAATATTCCCTCTCCCAACCTGATCTACTCTTTTCTCCTGCTGTTCCACTGCCAGGAGTTTTCGTTCTGGAGTGTCTAGATTTCAGTGGGTTTCTGTGTTTCTGGATTTTCTGAATACCATGTTAGACTGTCAACCAGTCAATCTAGCTGTAGGGTTGTACTCTGTTATCTTTGCAATGTTTTTGCTTTTAAGAACCATTTAAAAGTGCCACTGCATGTATCAGGCACTCCAAAAGAAAGAAAAGGAGAAAGAAAGTTCCTGGTTTAAGTTCGAGGGGTTTGTTTTTTAAAGCACAATGAAATGAAGGGAGGGGACACACACATCTGCAGACCAAAGACAGCGAAAAGCATCTTTACTGACACATTGCAAAACCCCACACTAGTACATGTATGCTTTTGTACTCAGATTCACAGACATGCAAAGGAGGAAAACAGCAGGACATCAGTGAAACCACTGGAAGTGGTCTGACTGCTAATGGCCTAATCCTGGACTGTCAAGTCCTAGGAATTAAAATAGCATTTTAATTTTCAAAAATCAGTGTCCCTGATGCAGCATATTCGCATATTCAACAGCAAAGGGCCTTAGGATATTTATGTAAATCCTTTAGATAGCAGAGATGAGAGAGAAAGGAGGGGGGCAAGCTAACTGCCAGCTGCCAGTTCACTGAACAGAGAAACAATTAAGATAACTGGGCTGCACACAGCGGATTTTGCATGCAAACTACTATGGCACGAGCTGCAGACAACCAGAGGCCAGGAGGGAGGAGGTCAGCTCTGAAGCAGTCCCTCGATCCTGCTCAGAGGAACCGAGAAGCTAGGCGCAGGGATCTAGCAGGGGCTGGGGTTTTGCCTGAAGGGCCAGCAGGACACCATGCAGCAGCCTTGGAAAGGGAAACTGCTAAATAGGGAAGATGAAGATCCTGGAAGGAAAGGAAACGCACCATTTTAAAAGTCTGTTCTGTTTTAGTACTGCAGGAGGATGTGCTGACTCTAAACAATGACATACCTATGTAAGTTAACCCTCAACTCTGCAAAATGTGCGATGACTTATGTCATACATCGAGCCAGATCTGGATCTCTGCAGTGTTGTGACTACGTAATGTTGTGCCACAGGTCCTCTTCTGCTCCACAATCCAACGTGCCAAACCTAAACCATAGTGACCATTTTGCAACCAGCTGCATCTGGAGCAGGCAGCTTGTGCTGTGTTTGGGCGGGGTACCTCACAGCGGGGCCCCACGGCCACTAAAACACATTTGGGCAGGCCCTCCGCACCCGTCCTGACCAGGAGACCATCGTCCATCAAGAAGTCAGTGGTCCACGTGACAGTTAACCTGAGTAGGTTAAAAGGCCTGGCCTGACCAGTGTGGCTTCAGGCTGTGCTACACAAATACCTTGGCTGCCGGACAAACCCTTGTAGTAAACCCTTTTGTACTACAAAAGCTTATAGTAACTGAGGAGCCTGCAAGCATCTCCCACTCCATACCAGCGATTATGCTGCCTACCCACCCTCGTATTTATCTAGAAGCACAGCAGGAAGTTCTCACGTGAACCTCCCTTCTGTTTAACAGTAGAAGTGATCACTAGAGTTGATTTCTTGCAAGAAAATCATATAACAGCTTGAATGACCAAAAAGAGGGAACCTCTCCACAGACAGGATCTGTGCAGCATCATGGGAAAACCCATCTGAGCTTCATCTGAGGCTGCACAAATGCAGGGTACCCAGCACCTGAAGGGACATACCATTTACTTGCTATCTATATTCTTATTTCTATCTGATTAAAACAGCTGGTTTATTAAGCTATTTGTTATTGGGCCTCTCTTATCAAGATCCAGAAGGGGCCACGCACTGCCTCTCTTACACCACGCTTCAGTGCAATCATCCTCTGCCCATGCCATCCCATCACCTGCCTGCATACCCCCACTCACCCTCACTGCATGAAGCCTACAAGTTCCAAGAAAAAGCCAAAGGGATTTATACAAGGAAATGGAGAAATATGCATAAAACTTCTGATACTTTATCTTAGACATTAGCCTCTTAGCTCCTTCTAAAGGCCTTACCTACTTGATAGTAAATCCAATTATGCCCAGTCATCCCATGCAGAAGTGTGGGGTAAGCCTTTTATGTACAGACTAAAGGCTCCTGAGCATGCTGCTGAAACTCAAGACCAGTGGGATGCCTGATTTCTAAGAGGATTGAATCCTCCCTGAGTAGCATTTAAGAGAGCGCTTCAGACAAAGCCCATTCAGTGAAAGAGAAAGTGACATTTTTGTCAAAGAACATGCATTTTATAGCACAGGCATTGATTTCTCCCTAAAGAGATAATAATCTACTATACAATCAGTTTTGTGTGGTTTGGTTGTTTTTGTTTATCGGTGTTTGGTTGGTTGGTTTTTTTAATATAAAGCCATTATTTCCATTTGAGCACTTTTGTCTCTACAGCACTGCATTTTGGCTTTTTGTTCACATGTATACATGCAGGTTCCTAAAGCCAAAGGTGGAGGGGAGAGGGCTGCCAGTCTGCCTCTCTGACACCACCAGGCTAAAGGTGCCCATGCTGGCCTGCTCGTACCAGCTGCCCCAGAAGCAGGCTGATGCCTAGATTCCCACCTGATGACACAGTGGGGACTGAAGTGGGGAAAGGAAAAAGCTGGCTGCCTTTCCAGGGTTCCACTAGAGATTGACAGAAGCTGCTGTCCCCTCATTCTTGACCACAGGATAAAGGGGCAGAAATGTCTTCCCAGATAAACCAGTGCTTTCGCTAAATCAAAGTTCCTCTGCAGACACAAAGTATTCTGACAAACGGACAGGGAAAGTAACCACTGTCAGAAATACCCTTCCTTACTGCAGTAGCTTCACTCTTTCCTCCTGACATTCAATCCTTAATGTTTGCTCTTCTAATGCATTATCACATGTATCACAAATATCTCGCATACTACCATTTATTTAAATAAATGCCATTTTATTTAAACAAAACAAGAACAGGATGCTTCAAAGGATATACTATGTTTGTTTGCTGACATCTTAAGGAATCCCACCCCACTTAAGGGTGGAAGAGCAATCACTTGTTTCACTTTGCTCCAAAATGTCAATTTTATGGAAATACCTATTATTTAAGTCTTGAAAGGCCATCAGACAGAGGGAACAATGTAGTGCTGTACCTCCAGTCATCAGAGAAAGGAAGAAAAGAGAGGTTCTTGTGCACATGGCATTTCTTTGAAGTTGCTGTACATCTTCAAAGACACTCTATGTTACGAAAGAGCCATTTTCTATCATCACGACAAATACATGATGCGTAATTATGTTGAAAGACTCAATCTACATGATTGATACTTCTTTGCACCAAATCCATGCAAACGTTTAAAGGAGTTATACCTCAATTCATATTGGAGGGCAAAGGGAGTTACATTTTCATACAGTGAGGGAAAGGCACATTTTTACTTAACAGCTGTACACTGCACATTAAAAATACAGTGACTTTCTACACACCTATGCAAGTTCCAGCTTGATTATACACCAAAAATAAGTATTTGAGATGACTAAAATGCAGCATTCGAACCATGAAGTTACTTTACAAATGCAGCATCAAGATGGTATGGGATTTTTCATATGAGAAGATACAAACTTGACTTTAAATAAGATACTTAAGCTGTTTCCTCCCAAAAAAACTCTTATTGATATAAACTTCAAGACATTCAATATAAAAGCACAGTTAGTGGAAAGCAAGCACTGATTATAATTCAGCTGCTCATCTCTGGGTTTTTTGTACATGGTGGCTCTTAAACTACTGCTCCCTCCTGCCATCCTACTGTGAGGCACCAGAAACTGAACAGCTGGAAGCACAGTCTTCCCTGAAAGTACCGTATACACCAGGCATACACAAAAGGACTCGTGTGCTTTTGTGTAATTTAATATCTTAAATCTCTTGTACCTGTTGAGATAATCAAATTGCATTAGCTGGTTAAGAGGATTTTAGTGCAACACTGATGTCCAATCTAGTCACCTTACTACACTGTCCTCCTGCTACTCCTTGTAGGATTACTTTCACAGCCCAGAGATGCCAGCTTTGGGAATGCTTTTACAACAGTAACATCTGGCCCCTTGGCATGCTACTCTTTGAACTGTGCCAGTTTGGCAGTTGCCTTAGGGTCCATCAAATGGTCAGAAAGCTAATAAGATAGTTCACTATTCTGGACATCAGTTTTCCTCAGTCAGCAACCTTCAGATTTGCACTCACTCCTCCTTCAAAGCATCTGGCATCTTGGTATCTGCTTTTCTTACACATAAAGGTCAAAGAATTGTGCCTATGTCTCAGAATCCTGCTAAGAAAAGCCTCTAATTTTGCTAAGTAAATAATTTTTGAAAACATGTCTTTCATGGCTGGGGAAAAAAAAAAAGGTAGGAAGTGGAAGGAAATGGGAAGGAAACTAATTTCAGACAGCAAATCCCTTCAGGTATCCAACTGGAACTGCAGATAAGCATTCTAATCAAGTATTTGATATCAGTAAGGGCCACTGTTCTGCTCTCGTGCATTCATTCCCCTCAGAGCAGGTTGTGCACCTTGCCTTGCAGAATCAGCAGACACTTGCAGCTGAGTTCTTTCCAAAATGTATTCTCCACAGTTTCATAGGTAGTCTCAAGATATGCTTTTACATAGATTTGTTCCTTGATGAAGGCACTTTGACAAAATGAAAATGGCATTACTGGCAGCCAGACACATCCTTATTAATAGATAGAGCTCTCCAGATTCTAACCTGCATCAAACCTGGTCAAGCAGACACTATTGAAGTTTCTATCACACACCACAATGATCAGCTCCATCCTCGTCCTCATCATTACACACCTGACAGGTGGATTTCAGCAAAAGATGCAATTTAGATCCAAGGAGGAAAGGCAAATGACTAATGGCCTCCTTCATTTCCTGTCCATTGTGCCAGCCACACTTCTAGGGATGAGATTCCCCATAGAAATCAGAAGCCTTATATCAATTCAACATACTTTCTCTGTTGCCAACATTGTGTAAATAAGGAGTCAAAATAGGCTTGTTAACTATACACATACATATGTATATGAACTAGCTTAATGCTTTCAGTGCAATATATTCAACATAAAACTTAAACACTGGTTTTTAAGTCATTACATCTGAAGGTTATGAACAGTTTTCTAGTCACTTGGTAACAAAATACCTGAAATACAAGCTTGGAAACAGGATTTCCCCCTCAGAATATTAAAACAAACTTTTAAATGGTATTTCTGGCTGAAAAATTAAGTTGAGGTTTTTGTTAATTGCAGTTTCTACAGAACATGTTATTTGTGAACATATTCTCCCCTCCCCAGATAAATACACCTTCAGTAGTAATTGTATCAACTTCTCTGGAACCAGAATGTCTCAGTCTGAAATTTTAGATTCAGGTTTCTTCTCGAACTGATAACCACATTTCTGTTACATAGACTTTATTATATTATATAATTTAAGTAATTTAAGAAAAGCAGTTCTTGTCTATATCTTTGTTAATTTTCAGGTTATCAAGATACTGAAATATACATAAAATCTATGATGTTCCAAAACAAATTTTTTTTTATTATTATTTCTATGTAACTTGATGGTCTCAAAGCAGTTCAGACGTGAATTACACTTCACTAACCTCCAATAAACTAGGAAGGAATAAAGCATTATGCTGGAGCACACATTTTCTGAGCTTCAAGTTACAGATTTCAGGCACCAGAGGGATTAAAAAGGATGTAAGTCCTTTATACAACTGAAATCAACGAACAGTGGTGGAAGAAGCTATTTGTCTGAATGAAAGAGCAGTGGTGCCTAAGGGAAACACAACATAGAACTGTACTCGGCAGCAGCAGAGAGGGCCAATCATAGATTAACACAAATTAGTGGATAAACCTGCCCTTAAACCTCGGCTGACCAGTCGCAATAGCATATAGCAGAAATGCAATCTCCGTACCATTACCAATTACTCTGAAATGTAACACAGTATTCCAAGAGATCTCTTGCTCCATACACAGGAGCAAGCTGTCACCAACTCTGCTTTTTAGCTTCTCCTGAAAAAGGTAAATAAAAGGGTATAGAAGGGTACAGTTACCTACCACCAATGAAAGTGTTACGGTAAAGCCAACAGAAGGGGATACATGCCTTTCCTTCAGTATCTCAGTCTAATTCAGGCAAAATTTGTTTGAAGAGCCAACGAGGGTGGCCTTACACTAATGTATCAGAACATGACCTGCAGCTGAAGCTCCGGCTTGTGACTGACACACATTCAGTCACCACCACGAGGAGGAGATACATCTGTAGACAGCTACCTCAGGTTTTCCTTCAGTTCCTGCAAACTGGGACACTAGGAAGTTACTCGTCTGCTTAAAAATAAGTTGGTGTTCCACCATTTCATCCCAGCTATCAGTTACTGGCTAGACAATGCACCTTGGTAGCTTCCCAGACATGGGCCAAGGTTTGAAAGTCAAGGAGAGCTGTGGAGACTAATCAGAACTGGCCAAACTCCCCTCCCACCCAGCACACTGTAGTTGAGTATTTGCATTAATGTCTGACCAGCTGTTGTATGCGTCTTTTTCTGTTTTGTTAGAGTGAAGATGCAACATGCAAGCAGAGACACCTTTTGTATGGTAATTCACACATCCAAGGAATTATTTTGGTTTCATATCAAAACCTTTCCTGGAAGGACCATTAACCCAAAGTCTGATTCAGAAAACTTTTAAGAATACCTAAAGAAAGTGAAATAGATTTATTTTTGCAATGGACCATACCAAAGTAACAACATGTTCATACCAAGTTTTAATCATATTTTCAAAGTAATATGTCTCAGATATTTCCACATTTTATCATATGTTGGATTGTTTGAAAAGAAAGATTCAGTCTGTAAGGCAACAAATAACACTTAATTTAGCATTAAGAAAAAACACATCCTATTTTACAGAATCAATCTTTCTTGGGGAAAGGTAAAACTGAAGTAAGAGCTGTGAAATCAGACTAATAGTCTTTCCCACAGAATCAAAGATGACTGACCATCCCTTCTATATGGCATTTTCATTCCATACAGATCAGGAAATTCTTTGATAATGCACCTATCATTCTTAATCAGAATTTGATCTAACACACTCATTACGTGTCCAAGATTGACTTGACTTGTGTCTCAGACTGTCTTGGTCCTTTCCTTTTGAAGAAGCTAGTGGTATAAAAATCACACAGTAAATCTCTGTTCAGAAAAACAGCAATCTTGTTTAGCGATTAAACATACTTCTCAGGAAGAGTTTCAAGTATTTTTTACTACTGCTATGATTTAAAGACCTTAATTAACATCTTTCTACTTCCCAAAGGAAAACCGCTACTCTCTGTGAGAAAGCATTTTTGGAGCACTCCACAAACTGAAAGCAGAACTGAACAGTACAGGTGCACTCATAGCAAAGCTTTCAAAACCTTTAGGGCGAAAGAAAAAGGAAAAAGCAGCTTTAATTGGATAATACTGAAGGGTGAGCAGGTCAGTAACAGCTGCATACACTAGAACACAGAGCTGGCAGGTACAAAAGTCACTACAGAGACTCCTTCACAGCCCTGGAAACACTACTAGGTAGCACAAATTCTTAAGATTTTGATCTTCTTTTCTGGATGAAAGGCCTTTTGTTTGTTTTTAATTAGAACTTATATCACAGAAGAAACAATTTAGTTCAATGATTATATACATATAAACAAGAACAGATTTTATTTCCTGACCCTACAGGGACTTACATCTCCCAAGGAATTCAAAAGGAACATAGGAAAAAAGAAAAAGTGAAAACTGTTACGCAGTCTCTATATAGCTATATTGTCAAAAAGCTTAGGCAGATAACCCTTAACTGAAAACTAAATGTAAGGAATAGATTTACTTTTTTTAAAAAAAATCTACTTCTAAAGAGAATTTTTAAGTAGAACTTAACTGCATAGAGTTCTAGCGCAAAGTTTCACAGTCAGATAAACACCATAATTTAAAAAGACTGAATGGACTAATTTCTGTTGTTGTATCTCAGTGAAATACCAAAGTGGTAAGACAAATCAGGTAAAATATATATAGCTGTTAGACACTTACTTGAATGGTGTGAACAGAAATGACAGTGTGGTTTCCTTTTTCTGACTCATCTTAACCTGCATAAAAAACCCCACAACATTAAACCATTATATGCAAGTTGCAATAAGACTAAAAAATGTATCAGGAATTAAACTAAAAACTACAGAGAAGTTCTAAGACTTTGGAAAAGGAATGAAATCACGCTATTAATATACTGTCCAGGAAACTGGGTGTTATACTCCCATATGTGTAACTCCTCTGAGTTCATGGAAACCCAGACCTGCTCTAGAATAGGTAAAATAAACCACTCCCCAGCCACTGATTTTCATAGAAGGACTTCTACAGGTTGCAAGATAAAGGGAAGATATAGCCAGAAGTGCTACCAGATTTCAGTGACAACCTTCCTTGATAAAACCAGTATTATTTATGCCAGACAGGAACTAGTACACTGTGACAACACTGCTGAAGCAATGCTGTTAGATCGATTAACCTGCACATGGATAAAAATAGAAGGCTTTGATGCAGTCAGAGCCACTTTGCCCAAGGCCCATCAAAACATCTTTAAGGTCTTCTGCAGCAGCCTGACTTAAGTTTGACTGTCAGCCTAAAGTGCAAATAAGAATTTTCCAAGCACATTGCTCCCAAAACCTGACAGCTTGAAGTAGCAACCCACATGTCTCATCCTATCCATCCAAGGCAACGTCCTCTCCGGGGAGTGCAAACTGTGGTCAGGTCAGTCCATCACAGGAAAAGTAAAAAGCAACTCTGTGTGTAGCCAATGTGTTGCTACTGCTTCAGCAAAGAAACTTCATACACAATCATTCCAAAACAATGCCAGAAACAAACCAGCCATCAAGGAAATGGATAATTTAGCACTAAAAAATGACAGAATAAAAATAAGAAGGGGGGGGGGGGGGGCAGAACTTTGTTCAAATAATCCCCCAGGCACCAGTTAAATACTGAAAAAGACCTGAGTCACATCCTTAATTCTTAGAGCAGAAGTCTTCCAACTCTGGAGGTTCTATCAGCATGCTTCAACTTCACATTTAGCCCACCAGCCACTTTCCCCGCTACATATCAGTTTTCCACCACAGATTTGGAAGCAACCCTGCTCCTGACACTGCCAACCTGGTATCCACACATTTAGGAACCTGGCATTCAAGGGACAGAAGGTACTGAAAGTACTCATCTCTGGCAGGTGATCCCATGACAGTCCATTGTTCCACTATCGTCACATGAATTTCCTGACAGGGCAACAGTTCTTGCATGGCTCAGCTTTCTGTCTGTGGAGAGGATGGTTCTCCCCCAGAGCATTTCTATGTCTTGCCAAAACTGTGATTTGGGGATTTTGGACTGTTTTGTATTCTACCGTCTAGTGAAACAGAATGTTTTTTTGATTGGACCGCATATGTGTTCTCATAATGTAATAATATCCAGCATTAGATGAATCAAGACAGAGAAACCAGAGATAAAAAACATACAAAGCAAACCAACAGCATTACCTAAAAGTGAATTAGGCCACTAATTTAATTTCTTTAATGGACAGGTGCCTGTTACCTTTTTGATCTGTTAGTGTACTGATCCTGGCTTAGAGCCTTATCTCCCAGACCCTGTTGAAAGGTACTATCTCCCTTTTCAGTTATCAGCACTCAGATTCTACCTACATACTGCAAGTAGGTTTACATTAACAACAATAAACATCAGCATTTATGTTAAGAATCAAGAGAAGTTACTCATGCTTCTTACAAAAAAGGCATTTATATTAAAGTCTTTCAAACTCCTTCAGATAGGGCCCACAGCCAGTCAATTGACTTCACCCAGCATCCGTATTAATTTTTAGTCCTTTGAATTACAGCATGCTATACATAGCATTATGTCCTAGTATAATTACTTTACACATAGCAACAATTATTAGCCACAGAAATATTTTTCTTTACCCTATGTATAGTTACCTTAAATTGCTCAAGAATCTGAACAGCATTGGTAAACATGCTCTCCGCTTTGAAATGATCACTATTGTTCAGATACTCCAGAGGCAGAGTTCCCTGGAGAAGAAAAATACACACACACATATATAAAAAAATATAAATTTAAATGAAGACACAGGAATTTCTCTTAACAGAATCACAGGCCATATGAGCAGTAAGAATACGTCAAATGACTTCTGAAATAACTACTGTAACTCCTTTGAAAATACTCTTCTCAAATCATTTCTAAACATCACAGGAGCTGTTTACAATATCCCAGTTTGTACAGAAATGCAAAAAAAGTAAATAACAGAAGTTGTTATTAATCTATATACTACGTAGTAATACAACCTCAACCCCTAATCAGAAGCCATTTTGGAAATACCTAAAAGTCTTCTATCCAAAGCCTTGCCTGGGCTTGACTCGCCCACTGCTCGTGATGGGAAAGCAAGCAGTTCCCACCACCCTGTGTTGGGCAGCTTTGCTCACATGAACAGCAATGAGTGTAGGACAAGGGGATAGAACTTGGGGAAAGTGTCCAGAAGACATATTTCTGTAAGTGCTCTGTAAACGTGAAACCAGCAGCATGACAGCACACTAATATAATGCTAACTGTCAATTAGATATTTATGAGAGAACCTTTGGACTATGTCATAATATAAGAAAGAAATTCAAAGAAAAAGCCATCTGACAAGTGAGGGCACTCACTGCTCACTAAATTAGAGGCACAAAATACCATCTGAAGAAAGTACGCCGATTTAAACAAGAAATAATTAAACATTAAACTGCAGGAACCAGCTTGTTTACAGACTCAGCTTTCATGATCAAAACCAAGTGTTATTCAAACCACATTATATTTTTACCATCCCTAAAAAACAAAGTAACAAAAAACTTTTATGCAGCTCAAGAGTATGAGGTTGCAGTTTATAAAAGGATCAGCTGCCTTTCCAACTGAAAGCACTATACAATATACAAAAAAGATTGAGTTTATACTCTAAACAGAAGACACATGCACATAAAGCTAAAACTATAAGCAGTCTCCATACCCTATAGCACTTTTCCAAATCTATAATCTTTCCCCTCACATGCCTCAACACCTTTTCCCCTATGGTGAGCAGATTCCTGTAACATGGAAAAATGTTTGTACTCCTTACCACAGAATTCAGCGGGAAAGGCACACCGATAAGGGAAGCCATCAGTGGTGCTATATCAGCCTGTGTAAACAGAAGCATTCCCATTTTAATATAATTGCAGCCTCTAGAGCTAATAAATTTAGTTTAATTTTAATATATCTGCATCTGCAAAAGTAAATGGTATATAATACCATGAAGTTATAACATACAACTCTACTTTTTTTATTTTTTTTTTTTTTTTAGTTTCTAGTAGTCATCATGGCATGATTAGATTCAAAATGTGAGGCTACTACTGGTAAAACTTCAAAAATACATTTAGTTCAAAAAGCAAATAAAAACATCCACAGTATTTATTCACAGGAATTCAGTAGCTCCTTCACGGCACTCAGAGAGGCACATCACTTTTTATGATTATTTATACCACAAAAAGAATTAATTTCATATTTACAGTTTTAAGCAGTACACAAAATATACTACTCTTCACAGCACTCCTTATCCACAGTGCCAATTATTCACCTTCTCCCCTTCAGAGGGGGATTCTGCACTTTTGCGTCCAGTCAGCTCTCAGGAAGGGCCCTTCAATCTACACTAAGGCATCTCATAAAATAAAGTACCATTACCTTCTGCTTGTGATAATAAACACTGCCTCTTACCAGGTGTATATTTTCCTTTATTATAAAACTATGCACCAAAATTCTTTGGTTCTCCAGCATAAGTCTGAAGAAACTACACTGAAACCACAGGCACTGCTCCAGCCTCAGATCTACTGTGCAGAAGCAGATGCCGAACCATTATTTGTAGAGGACAATGTATATGTAGTGTAACAGTAATCAGAAGTCTAGTTTGCTATTTTTACTCATAATCCCACAGGTACTACAGGATAAAAGCTCTGTCTTTGGGGACGCCATTACCCAGAACAAAGCAACACTTGAGGCTCTTCTATAGTGTCTTAAAATTACTTCTCCATAATTCCTGCCGCCCTTGAGAGGTACACTGATCTCTAATTTTGTACCAGGGCTTTTCTGAAAGCAGTTGATCCAGAACATTCCCAACTTTAAACTTCCAGCATAAATTTATTTCCCTTGTCTGAGCAGGTTTGGAGTCTGCTATTCACATATTGGGCTTCACAGGACAATAGGAAGTAAGAAGCAAACAAGCTTCAGGTGTACACATGTACGTGTTATCATCATGATTTTAAAAAAAAGCTTTGCTGATTTACTATCAAGGATTAAGTCATCCTTTTTTTTTTTTTTTTCTTCCTTTACTGTACAAATTGTCTAAATTGTTAAGTGGTTGGGCCATAATCACAGACCCTGTGGGAAAAACACACAGTTTAACAGTATAGCAAGAATTAGTTTTGATTCAGTAATGACAGCAACTTCTGGAAAAAGTGACAAAATACAGACATTGAAATAGATGGCTCTTAAAAATTACACTGAACATTCACATGGCTATCTTAAGAGTAGCAAAAAGCATATAGAAGGTGCTCACAAACTTGGGAAACATGGTCATCAGACCATGCTTCCTCTGTGTTTCACTGGACACCTTCATCAAAGATAATTCGAAGGTGTAAACTCAGCTCCAGAACATTTTCAAATCAGAAAGAGGGAAAGCATCACAAGTTACTTCTAAAAGTTTGCAAGAACAAAACCCACTCTGAAAACATGCTAGATAAGTTATTTTTGGGTACCTGGCACTGAGTTTGAGTAGTGAGGAGCACCTGGCACAACGTACCACACTCTTTATGATCACTAACCAAAAATGGTGTGATAATGTACCTTCAGGAGGAGAAGTTGTACGTAGCTGTCACAGGTGTTAACAAGCAATTTAAACTTTTTCATATTAGGTTGGGTATGGGTGTGATTCCTATAACTCTCTAACACATTCCAGGAAAATGCTACATCACTGTGATAATTCATTCGAATTCCATAATTTATTTTAAATCACACAAGACTCAATTTAAGGTGAAAAATAATGTGCTATTAAATTAGGTATGTTTGCTACCTGATTGACATCCAGCCTCTTCAAGTTCTCCAGTTTCCATTCTGCAAGAAATAACAGAGCAAATGAACAGCTAACCTACACAGATTTGAAAGAGATAATTCAGTTGACATTTAACGTCTTGTTGCCATTTTCTGTAAAGTGTTGTTACTAAAGAAAATTATAATTTGGCTTTAGGATGCTAGCTCAAGAAGGGTTATAGATGGAACTCAACAGGCAGAAACAATAAAATGCATTCATTTCAGTTCACATTTTCTTTTATCCATCAGAATAAATTACTGCCTGCAATTGTGACCCAGATCAGTTGAAGGAAGTCCAAGGTTTTTATTTTTTTAGCACAGTATAGGAAGTGATATATTACCTCCTGTGCCAACCAAAGGATTCAAAACTAGGTTTAGGAGAAGGGCTGTTGAATCTCTTCAATAGTTTTTAAAAAAGGTTAACCCAAGGTCCCAAATATACTGATACAGAGTGGTACAAACATACTTCAGGTCTGCCATAAGCAATACCTGCCAAGAGCGAACTCAAGGGAAAAGTTCAACAATTTGGCAGCCAGAACTACTACAATGAAAGCAGAGACAAACAAATATACAAGCCCCTAAAGCTATGGTGTATCATATAAAAAGCTGGTTCAAAACTGTATTTTCCCGCTCTCCACTAGCCTCTAAGGAAATAATGAGGAAATTGCCTGGTTTTTGTCTGGGGGTGGAGAGTTATTTAAAAACAGAGTTTAGCAGAGTTTGCACTTTGGTTTTTTTTATGTCTTTTCCTAATGTTTAAATTCACTGCCCCACTACCCACAAAGATAAGCAGGAAAAAAATACAACAAGAAAACCCCAAAGATCCAAAGAAGATGACACACAGGAAAACACAACAGGGGCTGAAACAAACTTGCTGCTACAGTACTTAACATCCTGTTGATGGCCTACCTAGGACAGATCTCACTCAGTACAGCAGTAAAATCATTGGGGGCACCTACCCTCAACTTAGGAACCAAACTTAACGTTAGCCACAGGGGTATAGCCACTTTCCTCAGTACACATGGAAAGCTAACCGGGGCGCTCACCACCCTGCTAACGCTGCTTGCCAGAACAACGCTGCTGAAACAGCACGGACCAAAGCAAGGGTCTGCCTAGCACTTCAGACCATCCACAGTGTAGCCATGTTACCCAAAATATCCTTTGGCTTCATGTGAAGTGGAAGTTTAAATACAGCAGAAACAGGCTTCATGAAAAATACAGGTAAACCATCATTCAGAGGCCTGGCTCAACATCAATTATTTTCTCCAAACAGGCGTTCAAATCCTAAGACCACACCACTCTTCCTCCACCTTTTGATACACGCTGTCTGTGCCAGCCCCAAACCCGTCTCAGCTGAAAACAGCCTGAGACAGGAAACATCCACATTTGCAGTATTGCACGTACCAAACGCGCTTTTAGCAAATTGTTCACACCACTGCTAACTCTGGGGGTCTGAGCGCAGGCCCACTGTTATTTGGTCCCAACAGAACCCTGAAGAGCAGCCACGTACCTTAACAGCAGCAAGACATATACTTACAGCAAGTTCCCATGGCAACACAGGGGCAGCATTATCAGCATTAATCATGAATTGTGTTAAACTCACACAAAAATGAACAAGTTTGCTTCCTTTTGCTTCCCAGAAAAGGAAACGGGTTTATATTTCTAGAGATATAGACTCTCACTCATATTTCTCTTATACAAAAGGAAAACAAACAATGCATTAAGTAACATTTTCCTATGAAAAGTGTTGGAAAACTGTCTATACACACACAATATGCTTGAAGTAGGAAGAAACTGTAGGTCTGCTAAAGAAACGTCTAGATTTGTCAGAAGCTTTTACATCCCCCTTTCCCTACGCTGATAAACCCAAAAGGCAGAGCTGAAAATGTCCACCTTGGACCAGGAGCTGCAGGACACCGAGCCCAGGAGCTCCCAGGGACTGGGATCCACCTGCAGACTGGCCAGCCCAGGCTGTACTCCCAGGAGTGACGTGCCTTGGGTGCACGTGCTGCCCACACTGGTTTACAATTCCAGCTGACTATCTAGGTTTCTGATACAGTGCCTCACCACAGTTTTCCAGCTGCTCGATAGGCTTCTTTTCTTTATCCTGCAGCCCGCTGGGCAGTCAGATGTAAACAGATCAGGGGAAACAGCAGGGAAGCACCGGGTCAAGAAGAGGCTGAAGATGAGGCCACACGAACCAAAGAAAATCTCACATAAAACCTCACAGAAGCAGTAACACTGAGCTCCCTCAGCTCCAGCTCCAGCAAGGCAGGCTAAGCCCCCTCCATAACAGGAGTGTGCACAGATGGAAACAAGCACCCCACACCCTCCTGCTGCAGAAGGCCATGCCTTCACTTAAAAGCTTCTCTGGACTTGTGCCCCAAGGCCACCCAGCGGGGCCTGCGCTGAGGAGATGCAGAGCAGCTCCGTATTCTTTCTTTCCTAAGAAGGGTCAAGACAACAGTCAAATGGGTAATACTACGCTGCCCACAGATGCAGGGCTGCCATCGCAAATCTTTCCGAGATCATCGCATGGGCAGGCCCGAGGGAAGCTAGAGCACAGGTGAAGGAACTGATGAGAAGGCTGTCATCCCAGAGCAGACACTGTGCCTTTCTGGCCATCCAAGGAGCATATTAATATTTCCCTGACAATTTGGACAGACTAAGTCCTGCCTGGTGGCACCACCTTTGGGGGTATCAACCCTCGGCAGCAATGATGAGAAGAGAAACAATTCACTGGCTGCCTACAGCCTTCTTGCACTGAACAGAGCATAAGAGGTTTGTCAGCATTAGAAATATTCTGCTGTTTCCATGAACTTTCAACTCAGAGAAATTAGAAAGGATTGTCAGTAGGTGCAAGAACTTGAACATTGGTGCATGCAAACTCAAACAAATATAAGTCAGATACCCACATACATCAGTTTGGAAATCACTCTCCTGCACAGTCTCAGCTGCATTTGTATGGAGCATGAAAGGCAAATTCAAAGACCTTTTCAAGAGATCTCTTTTAAGCATCTTTTCTTTCATATGTTAGCTTTGTGAAAATATCTGGAATTACAGCTTAATAGAGTAGCTAAATTGTACTGACCTGCAAAAGTGCCAAGTTTCAACAACACTTTTTAATTTACTTTTCAGCTACACAGTCTACTAGAAGCTATAATGTACTACCACAGAGATAACAGTCACTTTTTAAGAAGATACTTATTACTCAAATAGAGATTCAAACTCCCAAGATACTCAGAGAGACTTAAACCTCCAACAGAGATTACCCCTAGCAATTAAGAACCTGTAAAGATAGTGTCTAAACAGACCAACAACATGCTTGACAGCCGGAAAGCTACAGTGCACAGGCAGAACAAAGGGAGGTGTTCCTGATTTTTGCTTTGGGGTGTTTGGTTTTTTTGTCTGGTTGTTGGTTTGGTTTTGTGGTGGTGTTTGTTTGGTTTTAAACCATCAGAAGGAAAATATGAAGGGAGCACAGAAGGGTGCAGACACAGTCTGAGTCTGTCTTTTAATAAAATACACATTTCCTAACAGATCACAGTCAAAAAGCTTGCTGTTTTGTGTACCTGGAAGTCAGCTCAGCACTCATCTTTTCTGAAATGCTCTCAAACCATTTCCATCATTACTTGAAGTCAAATGCCAAGGTTTGCACTAAAGCTGGTGAGAATCAAGGAAACCTGACAGCTGCAAAAATCAACTACTACAGATCAGCCCTTAGAGACATCAAGTGTCCTTACAAGTCTAGCAGATCAGTCATCACAGACACAAAATCAGTTGGTTTTACTCCATTTTCTATTTTTTATTCTACAATTAATTTTAATTTTTATCAGAGATATCATAGTTTTATAGCAGCAGTTAATCACAAAAGAGTAAAATATTAGCATGGTCTGTATCCGAGAAGTCCTGTTTGTTTAATCTGTTACCAAATACCTTCTCGAGAGCAAGGTGGGGTTAAAACCTCAGGGCTGAAGTAATTTTTGCTGTGCTGTCTTCTCTAATGTAGCTTGACAAATGATCCAATAAAATAGAAAGTCATTACCTCATTGATCCCGAGTAACAACCCAAGAGATTCAATGCATCTTAAACAGAGCAGGCTACAAGAATGGGGCACGTGAAAAAGGAAGAGCTTGCACACTTTAACCACACACGGTTCTAGAAATCCATTGACATTTCAGTAAGCCCGTATTTATAACATTATGTATTTGAAATATTAAAAATTAATTCTTTTTAAAAAAGTTTACTCTTCTTAAATAAATTATAAAGTGGAAAGATAACTCTAAAGAGTCAGTTTTTCATTAGAATTGTTTACATTTCCACAGCAGCTGCAAGGATGCAAGTGAGACAAGACAGCCCCTGGAAAGTCCCCATGGTTATAGTGCGAAACCAGTAAAGACTCTTAAGATACGTCAACTTATCACGTTTCTGTACAAATAGCTTTTAACCTCTAAGTCTTCCTAAGAAAGTGTGAATAGCCTCCTGTACCCAAAGAAAGAAGGTCTCCAATTCCACGATTAGAAAATAAAATCAACTCTGACATTATCTACCCAATTTTGCAATATCCTCCATAGGCATGCCCTGTCACCTTTTCTTTCCACACCATACGAAGCAAGTCATATTTACTGTAATGGAACAGAAGTCAGTGAAGATCAACAGGTGTAATGGTTAAACACCTCCCTTCCCACCAAAATCTTCTACTTAAGTGTTATGCTTTACCTACCTTGCAAAAAGTTGTCTTCAAAGAATTGGGATGTGACTTTCTGTGGATAATTCACGCCAGCACCCCAAACAATCAGTGGTGTTAAAGTTTCTGAGGGATGACCAGCTCCATGGGATCCTAAGATACATCATACCAAAAGAAGTGTAAAATTTAAGACATGAATATACAAACATGTACTACGTTCTTGTTAAAAATATACATACTAAAATCCTGTTACAGACAACCTATTTCAATTTATTTATATGCTTTTTTTACACTCCTAACAATAAAGGCTAAATTCAAGCTGCAAGTTGGGAAATCTGTACCATTTAAGTCAGGCCCACAAAGACATAGCTTTGTGTAATAAAAACCCCAAACTGGTAACATGAAAGCCTCAAGGTGTAGAGGACTTATCTGCTCAAAACACACACACATGCTTAACCAGAGCATCCCATGGAAACAAGGGATGTTTGGGGTAAAATTAGTCATGTGCCCAAAATACACGGAACTGATCTCTGAACCCCAAATAAGGATTAGACTTCCTTTTCAAAACCAGGAGACAATATGCATTGCAACTGTCATTCTTTCCCCAGTGATACAATTTTATTTTTAAGGTTTTAAAGCCTGGTAACACACCCCTTAAAAATTGATAAACCATTACTTCCTTCCCCAGGGAAATTAATTCCCTCCAAATTAACCTATCAGCAGCCAAAAGGAGGAAGCTTTAAAAATATAATGTCTCAAGAGGAGCTGCATTTAAGCAAAAACCACACAAGCTTCAAAGAAACGCTAGCCACTGAACTCCGTGGGTGAGGTACCACAGCAGTGAGATAACCCCGTCTCAAAGGGAATGACATTGTTATACAAACTCTACGTCAGTTACTGCACTGATTATACATTTTCCTTGTATTTGCATAGACACACACTCTTCCCTCTGTGTGTGTATATATTATAATAAATATGCAGGACAGAGAATAACACGTTGTTTTAAGGACATTTTTTTCTTAAACAAACCCAAACAAACCACAAACTGGAATTGGGTATAAAATTAGGAATAGCACTGAGGCTGTCCAACAATCACTATGGCAGACCTGAAAAGCCAGCTTTGCTTTCTTTAAACAGCCCTAAGCTTAAAAACATACAGGTCTGGGAATAAGATACCCGGTGTTCAGAAATCCCTTGAAAGGCACTCTCTGGGCTCAAAAGCAGCAACAACTGCTTTTCTTTGCAGAGCTTGGGAACAGAGCAGACTGAGACAGTGCTTCCTCCATCTTCCAGGCGTCAGCTACTTCTTTCTACTGCATGCAGGAGGAAAGAGCAATTTTTCATGAGCTCTCATTTTAGCAGAGCCACCAGTGCCATCAGCATTTCACCGAGACTCTGCCTCCATGAATACCTAAAGGCAGATAAAGCTGACAGAGGCAGCTGTATCCA
Source organism: Falco rusticolus (assembly GCF_015220075.1). Taxonomy (NCBI): domain Eukaryota; kingdom Metazoa; phylum Chordata; class Aves; order Falconiformes; family Falconidae; genus Falco; species Falco rusticolus. The sequence goes on from NC_051189.1 coordinate 89,572,003, forward strand.
CCCTCCCCCTGGTATTCAGCCTGATCTGAACTATAAGGGGTGGTGGTGTGTGTGTGTAATTTGGTATTCAGCTAGGTCAGTTCTCCTGTTCCACCTCTCAGCACCCTCCAAACACACCTTTTCAGGGGAAAGGAGGGAAAGGATGCTGCTTAATTTCCTGTTCTCTGGTCCCACCTACCACACAGCAGGACTTGTGCCAGGATAGTAGCAGGAACAAGTGGCCAAGATGAGGGTGGGTGTGGGACCACTTATGTTGGTGGTCAGCAGTTCCACCCGAGATCAGCTTAAAGCAAAATCATGGAGTCAGACTGAGAAAGCAAGTGGGTTTATTGGTCTTTGCGGTTGTTGGCACAGTTTCTTTGATTATGTCAAGTTCAGAACATGTTCTCTTCCCCAGTAGGTTCTCCCAGCCGTTTTCATTTCTTATGTGTTTTAAAACTGGTGCACATCCCATTCTGCAAATAATTGCTGAAAGACTGCAGCAGTTGCTGATACTACAAGGTCAAATAAAAGCTACTGCACTAGCCTTCAGACTGCTGGCTACAGGCCTGAGCATTATCTCTGGGTTTGCTCCTGGACTCACTAAAGCCAACTTTAAAGTTATTAACACTTCTGGCAGAAGATCAAGCTTTTTCTTTGAGACAGAAAGCCAAGAGAAAACTATGACAGACCAGTGGTTCTCGAAGCCTGAAGAGTTACTCCTATCACCTTTTACTCCCCCTTCAAAGGATCCAGTACATGAGAACACCCCGACAGCTCACGCTGGAAACAAGGAAGATCAACAGCACCCTGGGATGTGTCAACAGGAGCACTGTCCAGCAAAGGGATTATCCTCCTCTACTTAGTACCTGCAAGACAACTTCTAGACACTGGATCCAGTTTTGGGCCCCTCCAGTACAGGAAAGATATGAACCATCTGGAATGAACTTGAGGGGGATGGAAATTGGTCAAAGGAGCACTTGTCTTGTGAGGAGAGGCTGAGGGACTGGGACTTGTTCAGCCTGGAGAAGAAAGGGCTTTGAGGAGTGCGTAACAGAGCATCGTGCCTGTACCCCTCTGCAAGGGAATTTGAAAGAGGACGGAGCCAGGGCCTCACTGCCGTTCGTAAATTGAAACAAAGGAGGTTCAGATTGCAGATAAAGAAAACCTTTTCCTCTCTGTGAGGGCAGGCAAGCAGCAGAGCAGGCTGCCCAAAGGGGCTGTGTAAAGCTCCACCCTTTGAGGTTTTAAAGGCCCTGCTGGATAAAGCCCAAGCAACTGTGTTTCATCCCAAATTTAATCCTGCTTTGGGTAGGTGGTCAGAGCTCCAGAGGTGTCTATCATATATATAAAAAATATGTACCTATAAGCACTCCTCACTTATAAAAAAATTATGAAATGATTACTTGAAACAGAAAAAAAAAATTGCCAGAATTAAAATTTTATTGCAAATGGCAGTCAGCTCAACAGTAAACAAAAACAGTAAACAAAAAAAAACCAAACACCAGACTATTTTGCAAATGAGCAGATGGTAATTAGGCTCATTTTGAATAAATACATGAATATTTTTGTCATCTCTGATGACAGAAAAAGTTTGCATCCCTAGCATTTAAAAAGTTTAGGATTTCACACACAGAATAAGAAGCTGAATTTTGCCAAGCCCATGCCTGAAGCATCCTTAGTTCAAAAGTATCAGTTAGGAGTTACAAACACATGCACAGCATTGGAAGAGGGACTTAACACTTTCATTGGCTGCACAAAAGGACAGGAGTGTTCTTAAAATTCTTGAAAAAAGAAGGAAAAAAGATGGTCTAAATTAGTTCACTGCTGTAAACTCATCTGCCCTGAATCTAGTTACACCAAAATTGTCCCAAGTCATTTGGCCACTGTGCTCATGCCCTTTGCAAATGCATTCTGTGGGTACCAGCCTTGCTGGCCACCTGACTCGCTCTCCTTTCCTGCACTCTCAGCTGCTCTGCCTAGTTTCCAGCACCAGTGTCCTCTAGAAAGAGCACACAGCAGTCCTATCCTTTCTGCTGGGCATAAAAGGCTAAAATAAGCAAAAAGATTCCCCCTCCAAAGTTTTTCACCAGCTCCTGAACAGATTTGCCACCTTTCCCAGGTGCTCCAGAGCACCAAAATGAAAACTGTATCTCCCACATGGGCTGGAACAAGACAAACTCTGCTGTTGGCAGCCAAATAACACAATCTCCTCTTCCTTGAGCTGGTTTTCTGCAGGAAGGCTCTGACAGAGGTAGTATTCAGGTCTTTTTATCGCTACTAGCAGCCACTAAGGGAGTTAAGCTTTACTCAATTTTCTTTTTTCTGTCCAGCTATGCAACTTAGCTGTCACAGGGCTGATGAGGGTCCCTGCAGCCAATTAACCATTTCCTAATTTGCGTGGGTTTTACATACAAGCAACACTTAAGATATCAAATCAAAGCAGGGGCTCCGAAGCTTCCAATGGGACAGAGCTTTAATTATACTCCAGATACTCACCTATAAACTCAGCTGACTCAAGATTTAAAAATACTCACCCCAATCTGTCATTCCATGATCAGAAGTTAAAATAAATGCAGTTTTCCCATCATTTCCATAAAAACTGTCAATCACTGAAGCAATTTCTTTTATACCCTCATCAACTTTTTTAATATTCTCCTTGTATTCCCTAGGAGAATATGAAAAAAAATGTTGTCAGATTCAAAGTGGCTCTCTCACTCGGTATAAAGCAAGTTATCAATAGTCATAGAATGCCCAGTCCTTTGGTTATAGACAGCTTTATCCTCTAGAGAACCTTAAGATAACAAAATGAATCCTAGATGTAAAATATCTCCTCCTCTAAGTCTTCTGTGAGATACTAAATTGCCACAGCACACTTCGAAGGTTCCTGAAACTACAGTCTCAAATGGATGTTTATTTTTATTTCAAATCTGACCTGTCCTTGGCTGAAGACTGTAATCATATACAGCTATCAGGCAAGTTAAGGAGAGTATCAAAACTAATGAACTCTGGAAAAACTTAAATGCCTTAAATTGTAAGTTTCAAAAATTTAAATTTAATTCAAAAATTAAGCCAGTAACTAGATAGCAAAGAAAGATCTCACCATGCACAGACTGTTTTGAGATGATTCTCAGAGCATTGTTGAACAGAGGCTAAACCAAAAATCTGTATTTTTTTTAGAAAAAGTGACCATGATAAACTTTCAGCCAACTAATTTTCTATTTATTGCTGGTGCTAAAGTCAGTTTAAGAAGTCTATCTTCAAAAAATCATAACAAAATGAATGACACATAAGGCAAGTATGAACTTTGGAATGATGTGGGAAATCAAAGGAAAGATTTTAAAAAGTATGCAAGGATCAAGAGAAAGACATCCTACATTAAAGCATACAAAGAAATGAAAAAAAGTTTTCAAATAACACACTTCAAGATGAATTGGTGATGAGTACTATTAATCTAAACTCTTCTCTTTGTTCAAGGAAAGCTAAGACATAATTCTGGAACTTGCAGCCACTATTCCTGAGCTTACTGAATTTATATTCAACCATACCATTTCAGCTACAAGGAATCCAAGAACTGTTTTCATTTTACATTTAAAACTCTAATTTCTTACATATCCTCTAGATTATATGTTGACTATAACTAAGACAATCTGCCAGAAATCAGACTTGAGTACAGGAGTATAACCAGAGCAAAAATCTGTCACTTCTACAGGCGAGACCTGAAAAACAGAAAATCCCACAAAATTCAGAACATAGGTAATCATGGTGACATATATGACCTATTGTAGAAACCCTCAAGACTGCAAGTCTTGTTTCAGGCTCGATAAATAGCATTGATAAAGAAGTTAATGTATGCATTTAAAAGTCATGAGAAAGATATGCTTAATCTCTCAATTACCTCGAGTTTGGCCGATGAGCATGTCCATTTGTGTCTATGCCTAGCAAATGCAGGAATAGAACCACTTTCTCTTCATTCAGTGCAGAGAACAATGTTTGATTACTTCTGGAAGAATTAAAGAAGCTCTGTATGGAATAAGCCATTAAGATATTAAACTGTACACAATGGAAAAAGACAATGGGCAGCCTATTAAAACTGAAATGCAGCTGTTTTCATGTCAAAATACCAGTAGTTATCAGTTAACAAAAGAGAAAGATTAATTACTTCCTGATTTACTACTTAGGAGGATAACTACCATCAGTATAGTCAGTTCAAAGTTTCAACTTATCTAAGGCAACACTCTTGAAGTTGTAGGCTATTTTTGTTGGGGTTTGGGGGGGTTGTTTTGTTTTTCTTTGGATTTTTGAGTTTCTTTAGACAGAAATACCAGATAAATGCATATCACCCCTTCTTTGCCTCCTGTATAATCGCAACGATGAAGCACTCCTAAGCACCACTAGCACTTTACATTTCCATTGATTTATCAAATTCAAGCCAGAAGCAAAGGTCTCAACCTTGCTTTGGAAGCAGGTTCTGCAGGACTGAGCTGCAACTACAACTTGTTTGCAGAAACGAAATTAAACCAGAACAAGTCAAGATACGCTTTACAAATACATGAACTACAGACCATACATCTGCCTTGCACATGTCCTACTTAAGCATCCCTGAGGCAGATGCCAGGGGAGGATTTTCCCCTCAGATTGAATAAGTCTTGACATGGCTACTCTGTGTTAGACCAGCCACATTAGAGCAATGCAAAATGCAGGCAGACAGCTATTCCAACATGATCTCCTTAGTAACAGCACTGCTCAAGGGAACAAAGTTGGGTAGGGCTTTAGTTCAAAGAGCATCCAGAGAAGCCTTCAGTACACTAATATAAAGGAAAATGTCTTTGAATTTCACACAGGAGTCCAGGGAAAATGCTGGTAGAGCCAGCGAACCATTTCTGCCACCAAAGGGCAGAGCAGTCCACCAGATACCTGTGACAGCAATGGAGCTCTTAAAAACTAAAGCTCAAACCTTGTGTAAACAAAAGTCACTGTACCCAGAGGAAGACTAAACTGGCAGCAAGTGTATCACACTAAACTGTGTCAGGAAACCATGGCAGTACACAATCCCACCTTTTATTCCCCTTGAATATGCACAAGCCAAATGGACTAATGTTTGCACACTCACAGCTTCAGCTCTTGTCCAAACAAAATCATAACCAAAGTCCAGAGATATTTTAAACAAAGATACAAGAAAAAAAGTCTGATCACATTCAATAGCACTATAATTATTTTTATGGAGATTTCCATGTCCCACAGGGGTCTGTCCACCTGCACATATTTGACCACAGACTGAAGAAGCCTTCCAGAGCACACCAGTAATTTGCAGGATACAGTATAATTATGTTTTCTTATTTTTAATTAAATAAAAAGAAACAACATATCAAAACAGACGAACAGGAAAGTCCCGAAATTAAATCCTAAAATGTAGATAAACATTAGAAGATAGATATTTTTCTACTGTGGACTGATTAGCAAATGAAACTGTTGTAAAGAAGGCAAAGCCTGAGCTTTTCCTCTCCCACCCAAGGAGTCCCCACAACACCCCAAAACCACCCCACTCGCCCAGCCCCAGCCACCTCGTAACCCAGAGCAGCAGCAGCCAGAGGAGCTTGCCCAACCTGTGGCTAATTAAGAACGAGATGATAAAAGACAAGTGTAACTAAGATGTGGCATCTTTTCCCAAAGCAAATAGTAAACTTTATCCCATGGAACATTTTTTAAAACGGTTTACTAAAAAAACCCACAAATAGGAAGGTCACCACAAGGAGTTATCTTTCGCTGATAAAGGTGGTGAGCAGGACATCAAACAGCAGGGGCAAAACCCACTTGGCTTTGCTCTGGAGATTGCTGAACCATCTGCCCAGCACTATCCTTGTATCTCTTCATAACCAGCTAAAGGCCTCTTCTTTTTGGTACACAGTATTCAAAAAATTTGAGACCTGCTGCCACTCAACACTAGTTTGTTTCCAAGCCACCATTATATGTTAGCTATATCTTTCTCTCTCCATTTTTGTTTCCCTTTTATTTGCTCTATTTAGTAATATTACCTCCTTTGTATATTTAAGCTGAACGCCTCCAAGAAGTTTCAGAGACAGGAGTAAACAACAAAGAGGCTGAGAGAACTCAGTTTATCCAGTCTCAAGAAAAGACAGCTTAGGAGAGATCTCATTACTGTCTACAACCATCTGCTACTGGCAGGGTGAAGAGAAGATTGAACCAGAGGCCCTTGGTGATGCGAAAAGGGGAAACTCAGTTTGAAATGTGGGAAACTACAGTAAAATAGGCTTCTGAAAAAATTTTAAACCATGACTGTAGCCAGATACCAGAACAGGTGCTCAAGAAGTTGTTGAATTTCTGAATTTTTGCCCTTGAAGATGCTCAAAACTTGACTGGGCAGGCTGCTCTAACTGGACCTCCTTCATGCAGGTAGTTGGACTCAATGACCACTACAGCTTTCTTCCAACCTTCTTTTTCTATGATTCTGGCAACTTTTCTATGATTTTCTGGCAACTAATAACAAATAATTCCCTGGCTACAACTGATAAGCAATTTACTAAGATCAGCAATAAGTTTCCCATTAAAACATTCATAGTTACCTGTGAAGTTAATTATAATGTAATACTAACTAAAATACTACAAGAAAAGTTTGGTTACAACTATGTGAAATCTTTCAGTATCTTCTCACTCCTTGGATGGGAGAAAGCAATGGAGAAAAAAAAAAAAAGACTACCTAGAAGGTCTAGCAAAATAATGATTTGCCAATGTCTGAACAAAATATGGACTCCATAGATGTTTAACATACATTGTTGGGGACTGTTTGTTCCCCCAAATAAAGCCCTCCATGGAAGCACAATCCTTTAGTAGATCTGATAAACGGTTGCTGATGCATGGATGTACAGGAAGAAAGAAACCAAATAAACTTTCTCCTTTCACAAAACTCCTTCATACATAAACCCTGGACAATTTAGTTAAATTGGTTGATTAAAGCTGATTTGTGCCGATGAAAAAGTTTAAATATTTATGCCACTTTATAGATGTAAAATAAATGTAAAAAGGCATGATAAACATATATATGCCAGGTTTATATCAACTGAGCATGCTCATGCACAAGACTCCTACACTAAGAATCTAAAATAAATCATTCAACCATTGTGCTGCCAGTTAGAGCGGAGCTATCCGTATTGAAATCCATTGGCAGAAATAAACATCACGTTGTGGCAGTGTCTGCAGAGCTTCAAAGTTTAACATCAGTTTTGGACTCCAGCCCCCAGCCTGCACAGAAGGGAGAGTCTGAACGGGGCCAAAGGAAGAATGAAGTACTGTGTTCAAAATGAAAAAAAGAAAAAGAAAAAAAAAAAAAAAAGCATGCCATCTGCACCTACATATCCATTTAAATCAGAAGGCATCAACTGATTATCTTGAGCATATCCTAACCTGTGGTCATAATAAGTTGTGGTTAGACCATTACTGGGACTCACCTCCAAGACTACTTAAGTTCCTAGAACTTTAATAATTTTACCCACCAAACAAAAAAAGAAAAAAGAAACCCAAACAACAAAGAGTTCTTCTTTATAAATATATATATGTCTTCTAATACTTAAAAAACCAGAAATGCATTAAAAAAATTAAAAAAGACCATATTTTTCCTGTTACTTAACCTAGACTCCCAGTATTTTGCTCCCTAATTTTTCTTTAGCACCGACTCAAAGTATGATCTAGGTAAAGGTTATTTAACTGAGGATCATTAGGCCACATCACACTAATTTACACTCAGCCCCTTAACTATTCTGAAGGCTTCTAAAAAACCCAAAACCAAAACAGAACCAAAAACCAGAAAAAAACCCATAATCAATCAGCTCCATACCCATCTGGATCTCCAAGCCACTCCCAAGCTATTACCACACATTAAAATCACTGACTTTTAACCCAGCTGCAGATATAAACCCCATCCAGCCTAGTTTATACTGAGTTTATTCTAAGTTCCCAAGAAAGAACTAGGATCACCTTGCACCACGAGCAGACATGACAGGAATTACCTAATATCACACACATGATATCTACTCATGATTTAAGCAATCTGCTTCTGATCCATACAAATAAAAACTCGTCAGTTTCCTATCTCCTGACCCACTGAGTTATCATTAGTTAGTGCTTTTTAAGAGAATGAGCAACTTCAGGGTGGCAGCACTAGTAGCACAAACATTAGTTAGCTATTCTCTGTTTTATCCCCATCTTTTTTGGGGCAGAGGAAGCGACAAGTGGCCTTCATGATGCTTGGGACCTGCTGACTTCACAGTAGAGAGGGAGTACATGTTAGTGTCTTTTACTTCCTTAAGAGGCAGAAATCCAGGGACCACCCTGCCCAATAGAGTTAAATGATATATTGTTAAATATTTGAGATAAAACTCCGAGGAAGAAAAAAAATGCAGACAAAGCAGAATTTAGATTTCAGCAAATTGACATTGTTAGTTCTATATAAACTCACCAGTATAGCTGAGAGTTGTTTGGGTTATAATAGCAGAATGACTCAAGTTTCATGCTCCTGAAGCAACCATTGATGTGTAAGTGAAGAGATGATTAATGGAATAGGTGTTTTTACACCAGTCAATCAAGTCCTATCCATTCACAGTATGAAATTTAGACCGGCAAAATAAGCCTTTAAAATAATGGTGCTGGCTCCAAGGAAAAAAAAGTCATCAGTAATGACATATATATTAGATGTACCATTATAGTCTGAAAGAAGAAATGCCATTAGGTGTTTCGAAGTAAAAGAAATATAGTACCACCCTTATATACCTGTGCAGCTCCAAATGACAGCAGGTCAACCTTAAGACAACAGCTACTTAAGTGCAATTGACAACCTAATTTGATTTGCATTATTCGTGTACATTACAACACAAAACCTGGTAAACTCACACATTCAGGGAAAGCATAGCAGTTAAAAAAAGTACATCTTTTCACCTGCAAATCACTTTCTTAGAAAATAAGCAAACTAAAATGAACTTTTCCACCCTATGTCACTGTTCAAAGCAGATCCACGCCTGGCTTCCTAATATATATACTGATTTTGTTTATCGATTTATTTGGCTTTATATTTGGTTTAATCTGATTTATGCTAATGTTAATGCACAGAGAGCAGAGATCTTGTGGAAGAAGTTTTATTAAGTCCTAAACTCCATTAACATTGTTATGAGATCCAAAAAGTAGCTCACCTAATTGCTCCACTGATACAGATATTTATACACCAATACTCACTATCAGCACTTCTTAATCCAAGACAAGCGAGGTAGCATGGAATAATGTGAATAATCAGAAACTGTGTGCCTTGGACTATTAATACTCACAGTGACAGTGGCACAGAAAACAGCGGTCATGAGCCAGCACAGACCTGAGTCAGCTGAGCACAGCACCACATGAACAAGTTACATCGCTTCAGGGCCTAAGCTGCCTCCCACCCCAAAACCAGCCATAATTCCTCCAGCCGTCACAGCATAGACAGCATGACCCACAGTAGATAATGAGCCATCAGCTACGTGCATCAGAACCTGCCACACTGTGTAATTATGGCGGGTACAAGCCTGACAAATTTTAAGTCATTAATATTGTCTATTTCTTCCTCATAATGAAGACTTACCATTTCTGCCACGCCGTAATACTTGTTATAAAATCCTTAACTAATCATATTCAAGATTTTAAACGGTCTGTAGTACTCCTAGAGGGGTTTCAGATTATATGCAAATTTAAGATAAAGAAAAGCCAAGAATGTTTTCATGGGTACTTTATAAATGTTGGGGCTTTTATTAGCATTGAATGACAAATACTTCCTCTAAGCTTCCATTACACTAGTCATGGCAATTGATTCAAGCAATTTTTAATAATGACCCCAAGCAATGTGTCTTTCAAAAAATTTCTTACTTTCTAGTTCTATGATAAAGTTAACATCCAGCTGTGCTTTTTTATACACAGGTAGCATACAGAGATTCTCTGCTCACCTTAACATGATCAAAAACCCACATGTCAAGCTTGGCTGCATCTTGCGCTCCGAAGTCTTCACTTTCCGCTGCATAACAAAATGTATAAACATGATCCCCAGTAGCACCTGCAAAAAAATACAGATGGAATAGGAAACAGAGGGAAGTTTTCTTGCCTTTCTCATAGTCAAAAATACAGTAATATTAATGCACCGGAGTAGTAGAATGGCCTATCAAGAATGACAATCCTGAGAGAAGTCAAAGAAGTTCTCTCCTTATTTTAAACTTCCCCATAATTTATGTTTTTCTGAAGCCTGGATACCATTTTAACACATTTAGCTTATCAGCACCCCAGATGAATGGGGAACAATGTTATTCAGTATGCCCAGGTGAAGAAATAAAGTATGGAAAAAGCAGACAGGAGTAGAACAAATCCCAGTGAAAGCAAATTAAATAGAATTTAGTTTTGAAACAAGGAATTTCACTGAGCAACTTGTAACAGAGGAAGCTACACATTAAGAGCCTTGTTTGAACACGTGTTTTGGGGGGGGTGTGTCTTGTTTAAGAAAATGTATTTAGCTTTTGGTTGCCAAACTGAATCATACAAGATAACGCCCTATCAATGAGACCTTTTAAACAGGAAGATATCATATATGACACATAAGAAAGGCAACAGGAGGGATGTAACTTGGTTACTGTACATCAGTCCTAGAGGCACAGTATTGAAAGCCAAGCAGACAACTTCAGAAAGACAATATTCAAAGTCTGCACCTTTAAAACATGGATTCAAAATATAAAAGGGAAAACTACTGGACTATGTTCAGGCATCAAGTACAACACAAGGGCCACTGACATGAAAACACAGCATCTGGACAAGGCAATTCCATTCTGCACGCACTGTCAAGAGAGCAAAGCAGACAAGGGGGTGGGGCGGAGATGAAGACCCAGAAGAAAGTAAACTTCTGAAGTCCTGGAAAGATCTGAAGTTCAGCGGGGTTTAATGAAATAATTTAGTCAATGACTGAGCTGTTACAGCTCAGGGATTCTACTGTGACTATGTAAACTCCCAGAGGAGAAAATGTTCTTCAATCAGTTGATGGCTAGGGAGACTATAACCAATTTGCTGGATGTCGCAATTACATAACGCAGTTTTGTAAGCTTCCAGGCTTGTGAATGAACTAACACCCCAGTATAAGGGAGCTGTTTAACCATGATTACGTCCAAACCCACACAAGGAATGCAGGTATTTCAGGCCAGGAAGATGAAAGCTGGCACAGATTTTCTGGTGCGACTCCCCACTGTCCCCCAGGAGATGTTACTACTACTTATAACCCAGAATACTCACTGCACTCTCACAGTCTGAAAGAAAAGCAAATATTTCCAGGCATTAAAAAGTGAATTCAGGAGTTCCAGCTGGTGGATATATGAGTTCAAAAGAAGAAATAAGCCCTGGCTATCACTGTCAGGATGACTGATGGTCTAAGAAGGTAGGCTGCTGTGCTGTTTTTCTGCAGTGTCACAGCAAACCCAAGAAGACCTGTCTTTGAGAGGTGCCACAGCAAAGAAGCCAAATGAAAGCATGCAGTTTGCAGACCAGGCAAAGGAACATACCTACTATTTACCCATTTCTAATTTCTACCAGAGCAAAAAGAAACCAACCCACCCAACCCTGCACTGCTATAAAAAGAAACAATGGCAAAATGAAGCCACACTATGAAAGTTTTAGAGCACCTGCATAGCCTGTAATTTTTTTTTTTAATAAGAAACCCTACTTTGCAAACTGTTACAAAATATGATTTCTGTTGTATGAGAGGTGGTAGACAACAGTATTCCCAATACTTTAAGTCTGTGAATGAGGAAGCAAAGATGGGACAGAGAAGTAGAAGGAACCCAGAGATGAAAACCTTCAGAAGTGAGCACAGAGCTCTACTGGGTTTAGTGCTGCCATTAGGCTAAGGAAAATAACTGGAGGTGCCAGAAACTCATACACCAGATACAACCTATTCCTACTGCATACCCGTCTGGCACATCATCCCACCCTCAGAATCATTATTCAAATATTAGGATCAGGGACCAAGTTATCACCCTCTTACAGTAAGATTTACATCCCGTGGAAAGTAAAGCTCTCACTCTGGTAGTGAGGCAGGTCCCGTCTGACAAGTCTTTCATGGATCAAAGCCAAGACCAGCAGGAGACCTTTGCTAGCAAATTTTGCAGGCAAAAAAGCGGGGTGGGGGGAAAGAATGAAGGCCGAGAACAGTCAGACACCGAGCTGACAGAGTACAGGCATCAGAGAACTGTCATCAAACACAGCCAGCTGAGGAATGTGAGAAATTCTGCATTTTTCTTGGTGTGCTGTAGGAACAAGAGGAGACCAAGCCATCTGTCTGTCCAGAATAACCCTGGCAAAAGTTTGTCCTGTTGTTCCCATGGTCTTGACAATACCCTTCTTCATACTCAAGCTAAACCCTAGCCTTGCTGCTAGTTAAAATGACAGAGAAAGGGAACCTGTGGAACAAATGGCAACCTGGGTGCAATGGACTAATATCTACCTCCGTTAACAGAAGCAACAGCCTCAGCTCCTTTCTCAGCATGGCATTCAACACTGGATTATACTCCAGCCTACACCCATGACAAATGTGAACTGGACTGCTCACATCAAATCTCAAATTCTGGCAAGCCTCGAAGCAAACCTCAAAATTTTAAGGAGCATTCTGGAAAGAAAAGAGGCGTTTTCAAAGTACATTATTTTCAGTTAATTTCAATGTCATAATCTAAAAATATTGAAGAAAATAAGGTTAAAATTAGCACACTGAACTTGTGTAACTTAAGTAAGTTCAACTATTAGAAACTAACTCTTTTTAACCTTGCTTAAGACTTCAGTAAATTGCACACCAGTTCCAAAGGCACTTCGGACATTTTCTCAGACTAAAACGCTAATCACACAGTCACTGAGATGCCTGATAAATTTAGATTTCATGCATACCTATTTTGATATTGAAAGAGAACTGTGAGCATTTTATTTACCCTCTCTATAGAATCCTCAAACATTTCACTGAAATATTTCTTTTGTGACAAGAAAAAGACCTGAAGAACATAGACAATGACAGGATTTTTCTCTCCTTCCCAAAACCCAGCAAGTATTATATACTCTTTATGCATCATCTGATGGAAGCAGTGAAACAGTTAATACAGTTCTGAACATTTTGGCATGATAAACTTCTTTTTGGTCTTTGAGCATGCAGAGGCTGCTGAGCAACACCTGAAACATTTAAAGGGCCTCCAAGTTTATTTTTGTTTTGTTCTTGGAAGAATTGATAAAAGAAGAGCCTGTGACCTCACTAATTTACAACATGGAAAGAGCAACAGAAATTAAGCTATGCTCCCCTATCTCCTTTTTGGCTTTTTTTGTAAAAGCAAAGAACAAACACTTGATTCCATTCCCTTCTGTATTATAAAACTTCTCTTCTTTGGAAGAAGGGGGAACACCTTTTTCTACTGCAGGAAGTTAATCTACCTTTCCATCATGAGAAACTACGACTCATTTTCCCATACAGCATCTACTTCTTGGATACAGTGCTGCACCAAACCTTTCTCAGTTCTGGGGATTTCCCTCCCCCTGCAAAAGAAAGCTCCATTGTTGATGCTACTTAGAACAAACCATATCAAAACACACAACAAGAGTATGATGTTACCCTTGCACATCCCTCCAGATAACATCAAAGCTGATTCCAAGTCCTCTGCTTATCTTCTTACTCAAACAAAACTAGTAGAAGGACAGGGCTCTGGGAAATTCTTAAATTCCTCAAATATTTTCCCAAGAACATATCTCCAAAAATGTAAATAATCTGTGCAAGGGCAGTGTACTACCTTTCCCCTCTCCCCAGTCACCATCACAATATTCCCAAATACAAGCTGTAATCTGAGGTCATGGGAAATTATCAAGAGATATTTTTACATCTTACTACAAACTCACGAGGCTCAAGCAAAGAACAGAAAACGGGGGCACAGGGGAAGGACTATCAGGAGGAGGGGAGAAGTTCAGATTGGAGTTCAGAAAAAGTTCAAGAATCATCATGAGAAATATGATCTACACTTTTCCTAAACCAGTATAGATTCTACTCCTACCCTATCACATTTCTCTGATTCACCAGTGCCAATACTTAGAACAGAACAGCAGCTTATGCCCCTAGCTTGTCACCTTTTCACTTCAGACTGTTTTATTCCAAGATTATGGGAAAGCGTGTATATGCCCTCATTCTTCCAAGAACAAAACAAAAATAAACTTGGAGGCCCTTTAAATGTTTCAGGTGTTGCTCAGCAGCCTCTGCATGCTCAAAGACCAATTGCACTGGGGTGACAAGACTAACACACTGCACACGATAGGAAAAGACCTCATCTTCATGAATAGTACCAGGCAGTCCCTACTTGCATACAGTTCTTGTTTTTACACATCATTGTTCTGGAGTGGAAGCAGGATAACCCGCCAAATCTACTTCTCCAGCTCAGACACTCAAAAAGCATGGCTGCAGTTCTATCACCCAACTCACTGGGAGTTGCATGTAGAGGAAGAAAAACCCCAGCTGCAGGCTTGCAAACAAGAGCTTTAATTTAAACTTCAGCTAAAGAAAAAATATTAGGTCCTTTTAACCAACAGCACGCATCCTTCAGCACGCTGATAGAATTAGGTAAGTCCTGTTTAAATGGATGAGTAACAGATAGGGATAACCTCTTTAAAAGCGTGCTTCTTTCTCTCCAGCCAGTCTTGAATTCACAAACTAGGAATCAGGTATACGCAAACATACAAACTGGAAATACTTGAATCACCTTCTTCCTAAACTCAAAAATTTTAAGTGTCTTAATTTTACTACCTGATAACTATGCGTTACAAATTCACAAAATTTAAAGCTTACCTTTTGCAAACATTGGCAAAATATCTGGGCTTCCCCAGCTCCAAGTATATTTACTTTCATTGAAGACAGAGTCAAATTCCACTGGATTCTCCTTCCATCCTGTTAAACAAACACACCTGGATTTAAATGAGGTTGCCAGAAGATCTCATTGACTGCTAAGTGTGATAGTCCATGCAAAATGGTTTCTTTAGAGTTTTTGTTTGTTTGGTTTTTGGGGTTCTTTTTGGTTTTAAGCTTTCCTTACATTATTTCACAATGAACACCACTTTGCAAGTCTTGGTTTTACCTCCATTTCAAGCTGTTTGCAATTAGTCCCCCATCCATTAAGAAGCGAGCTGAAAACTTAGGCCAAACTCATTATGCAGGGATTCAAACAGACAAAACACACAGCTGGTTTACCTTCTAAACAGCTAAAATTATCCTGAATTCTAAAACCCCTATTGTCTGAACTCAGCTTTTAGCATTTTAAGCAGTAAATTACACACTCATATATCCTATGTCCAGCAGTCATGTTCCACCTCATCACAATAAAACCTTCAAGATCTTCCATTTCCATGACAAGGCAGCTGACAGAAAAATAGAGATGCTCTTAACAGCAATTCCTGCCAATGCTGCATTTGTAGCAGATGTTAGAAAGAAGAACCTTTTGATTAGGAACATGGATAAGACCAAGTAAATTCCTCTTACACCCCCCCCCCCCACCCCCCCCCCACCCCAAACCAACACACAGCATCACAAGTCTTTGGGCCTGGAAGCCTGGCCAGAGGAAGAGGACCACACAAAAGACCAAATCAGTAAAACAAAGGCTCATTCCACTTTATTAACCACCAAGCACACAGGACACAGTGAGCTCTGGACAAAGAGCATACTTGGGTTATTTTGCTACTGATTCTCCAGCTTAATCTAGCAATGGTTCAGCTAAGACACTGCAGTTCACTTCTGTTTGCAGCATCTACTTAGCCATCTCCCATTACATCCCAAATGATAGTTAAAAACTCTGTTGCATGAAGATGTCAATCCATAAAATACTTCTGCTTTTACACTCAGGGTGCTAAATTCTACCATGTTACAACACACTAATTTGCATAAGCTATTTTCACAGCTATCAATAATGAGTGGGAAATTCATCCTAATTTTTTTTTCCCCCCATATAATCTCAGTATACAAACCACTATGCAGATATCTATAAGGAATTATCTAGAAACCCAGCACATCACCAGAACACCTTACTGTGGACGACAGTGTTCAAAGCTTTAGGACCAGCATACCTTTAGCAACTGCACTGACATCTTCATAAAATCCAGCTATAAGCGCAACATGCCCTGGCCTGGATTCTGTTGGGACCCGGGTGTGAGAGATTCCCCAGCTGCCATTATTCTCTAGAATACCCCTGAAAACAGGATACAAGGCAGTTAATGCTTATGACTTCTTGAAAGTACAATGAATTGCAGATAAAAAGTGTGACAGGTAGACGTGAGGCAGGAAATGCAAAAAACCCCACCACAACAAAACAACAGGCTAAACCAGATTTTCACTACCACCTGCTGTGCAGCAAAACAAGCGGAACATTAACCTGCAAGTAGTTCTATATTGTAATGCCCCACAGAGAACATTAGTATTGTGGCCCATCAGCACTACTAACAGATGAGTTTAGCTCGTGTTCTAATACACTTAAAATTAACATACCATTTTTTTCTGCTGCTTTCTGCTATAATTTTTTCTCTCCTAACAGATTGTTTCTGCATGGTGTTACTTTTCCTTCTTCTTTCCATTTAGCTTAAAAGTATCTAGTTCAATCTTCTTTACTCATTAAATATGCTCAATTATAATTAGGTCTTGTGAACATGCCTACCTTTATCTGTGCTGAATATTGGAAGCCAGCACTAAGAGAATTTAAAAACCACATAAATCTAAGGTGCAAATCATTTCAGCAACATGGAGAAAATTTAAGTAAACCTTGCATCTTTTGCAATCACACCAAAGTGAAGGAGAATGCCTTCTCACCACATACACAGAAATTGTCTAGGGATTATGCACATACAATAGTTATAGCAGATAAAAAGCAAAGAAAACAGAGGACAAAGCCCAAGGGTAAGAAACAGCCTCATAAACTACTCTCATCTGCTAAAGATATGAACAGCTGGAGCCTGTCGGAGAGCAAGTGGTGAGCATTACCATATGCTGTTTTCTTGTCTCCATCTTCTGAAATTCACTGCCCACTGCCAGAGCAAGGGGAGAAATAAAGAAAAAACACAACCCAAAACACGCCAGGACATACCTTATACTAATGTTTAGGAAAAAAGCAGCAGAATCTTCTGAACAAATTCAAAGCGTTTTTTAAGATACAAATTACTGGGAAACTGTATTTTTGTTGTCCATTATAAAAATACAGCAAATTTTGTAGCTTATATCAGATGTGTTTTAGCCCAAGTTCATGCTTTGTAACTTTAACAGAGATTTTATACAGCTGTTAATTACAAGATCTGTACACTCAGCTCTAAATATATTTCTCACTAATGAAGTAAGAATCAAACCACAACCTAAAATGTCAGGCTCCACTCTAAGCTTGCCAGATTCAGTTTGCTACTTGTTTGGGGTTTTTTAACTCACCCTAGATCTCACATTGTCAGGCCTACTTCAAAGCTCACAGGTGTATCTGGAATAGCCCAAATATTGCAGTGAAAAATATAAAAGGTGATATAACACTCTTACAAATTATTTCTAGCTCTCATCTCCATTAGGTTTTAAGACAAGTTGTACTTAAAGCATTAATTTGAAAAGAGAATTTAAGTATTAAGATGATTTCTAATTTATTCTCAATGAAGACACTGATCAAAATGTATTTCTCCACCAGCGTTAGTGGAGGATTTAAGACAAAACCAAAACACTTTTGGCCCTCACACTTAATTGTCAAAGCAGGTAGGAAATTTTTTTAATTAGAGTTTGATTTCTATTGAGTTGGAAAGTAATCCTTTACCTTTTCTTTTGTGGGGCTATACTGCAGGATCTGAAGTCAGCAATAATACATACCAAGCAGAAAAAAATATAGCTAGATATTGTCATTTACCCGTTCAAAATTCACTTAGCTATTTTGCATTATTTCAAAGCCTTTTACTCAGAAGAACCATTAAAAAAAACTAATTTCCTTGAAAGTATAAACATTAGCTACCCATAATAACAATGATGAATATGAATATGATATAGTAATACAGCTGAAACATGACAGGCAATGAAGAAAACATCTTCCCCAAAATCAGCACCACCACCACAGCAATTCAGACCACCTACCATCCCTCACAACTATCACAACACTGCTGAAACAAATATTCTTGAAAAAAGTCTGTGTAAGAGAAGAGACTAGGTACTTAGCATACATCAGCCAGAAATCTGCTCTAAGCCTAATGGATATTTACTATTAATTTTACATACCTACTAAAACTTTGCCTTATTTATAGCACATTGCTACAAGAATGGTTCTTGCTCATTTAATGATAATCTTTCCTTGTTAACACCACAGTAGTTCCCAAAGTGCTCCACCTGGATGAGAAAAACTATAAAACAGTTAAGTGCCAACTGTTCAGTCCCTTAGGAATCAATGTGCAAAAAAATGAACTTTACATTAAACTGCATATACTTTGGGTTAATATTACTGAAAAAGGAAACCTCAAAAATTAACTTTGTGGAATAAAAAGTTTCCAGCAACCAACATCTCATCTTGTTGACCTGTTTATAAGTTTAACTGGCAGAAGTTGTGTAGCTCAAAGAGTTAGTGACAACGCACTAAGTCTTTTCCTTCAAAATTGCAGCAGTACATGTAATAGACCTGCAGACAGGCCCTGGGCTGCTTGACACTCCCACGTTTCAGAGGGTATGACATGCCGCGTTTTTTCTTTTCATCATCTCTCACTTACACACGTTCACACACTTATGTATTTATATGCGGAATGAAAGACAATGACAGAAATACAGATGGCACTTCAAACCTCTACTGGCATTGTATTTCACTAGGTGACCTACAAGCACCTTTGCTTGTTACGTGGGAGTTCCCCTCCATTCACTCAGGTCCTTTCAGTGCAGGTGACCATGTTTTACTTCTACAGATTTTGAAATATGAGGTTTGTAATTCCAAAAACAAGGTAAAACAGAGACAGCAAAAGTGTAAACTTCCCAACACTGGCCAAGCTAACACATGGTTTAACTTTTTATTTCTAGATAGGTGTGATAACGCTGAATGGCTGAAACCGAAAACCTCGTATCACTTAATGGCAAAAATATCCATTAGTAGCTTCCTGGCCACTACCCACCGCTGCTTCTAGTGATGGGGCCATTACAGCATTCACACTTTGTTCATGGTGCAAGAGACCAACAGTTTTACTGCTAGAAGAATCTGCTCTGGAGGAAGTGTGAAGTCCACTGCTAAAAGACAACATGCAAAACTCACACTGATGTGGCAGACATCTGCCAGTGGCAGATAGCACCTTACAAAAACACTAACAACAGGGGAAGCGGGTACAAATAATCACATATAAACTGCCAAGTGCTGTAGCAAGGACTCCTCAGATTTCTGTAGCAGACTGCAAACACCCTAATGGCTTCAGATGATTGATTATCTGGGTTTGCTCTGACATTCAAGCCAGACCAGAGCTATTATACTAAAATACTCTTATTTAATACTGTCCACTTTTTTTAGTCTAAGAAATTATTTGTCTTATGATGAAATAATTATCTTGATATAAGGAAACAGGGAAGGTTGGTGAAAATTAGTTTTAAGCACTCAAGGATATGACTTTTAACATTCTTTTTTGACAGGATTAGTTTTTCACAATCTTACACCAAATCATTCCATTAAGCAATCAGACACACACTAGAGAGCACAACGAGGCAGCAGGGTCACGCGTGCAGGAAGGGTGGAACAAATACAAAGTGGCAGCCTGCTGTTAAATCCATTCAGGCCATCTTCTTTAATCACTCCTTAGAAGGCTTCATCAGTAGCTCAGAATTATAAAACAAGCACATTAATGAACTACTACTCCAAATCTGAACATCCAGGAAGCAGTTTAAATTAACGACTCTGTTAGGCTTCAGAATTGATACCATGCTGATGTGAATGGAGGAAGTTCACACTCCTCTCAATAACTGGCTAGCTGTAGTTTTCAGAGGACAACATCGATTGAATTTACTCTGTTCATGGTTGACCACCAACTCAAATTCAGGCATTTCTACAGCTGCTGTTGTTCCTCTTGTTCTCTTTCCAACATTATGTCTATAGAGCTGCCTCCAGAAGCAAAAACTTCTGGATCAGTAGTGTTTTCAGACTGACTTACCGCAGGTAAGGTGCTTGTGGTGTACCGTTGCTGTTTAATTCGTACAATGAATCTGCCCGCAGACCATCAGCAACAAAGAGTACAAGACGTTTTGCCGGAGGTGGCAGTGGAGTCCGCTGAGGAGTCATACCATGAACCAGGGGAGAGCTGAAGTAGATGTCAAAAATGGAGACCAAGAACACACAATGCACAAGGAGACCAGCGAGTATGAAGACTGGTATAGCCATGGTAACACCAGGGTGGCAAGGCAAAGTCCAACACTGAGAAGGAATGAGAAGAATAAAGTTAGGCAGATGAGATTTGCCAGAAACGGTATTTATTTCATTTGTAATAGAATGGGAGTACCGCAGTCACAGTCATTACCCAGGATCCATACCCAATCTCTGCTTTCAACAAGCTTTTTCCCAGCAGTTTTTGTCAAAAAAGTCACTGCATGACTAATTCAGACTTTTAGATAGTCATTATGTCTCCGCAACTCATCTCTAATATTTAGTGGGGTATCAGATGGCTTCAAAAGACCTTTGAATCAAGCCAGTTTGTCTCATATTCAGCAGGTTTTTGTTACCTACATCAGTGACAGAAGACTCTGACAATGTAACGTCTCTGTGAACATACTACCCTCTACCGGCTGATTGCCTGACAGTGCTGAGGTCTGTGTCAGCAAACGCAAGCCAAACACAGCTAGGGAAAGCCATCCTATAGCAGACATCCAACCCAAGTTGCTTTTCCTAAATTTACTATCAAGTCTGGGCTCATCGTATTCTGCCTAGAGACAGAAAATTTCTTTTAAAGGAATAAAGATGCTCTGCTGAGTGCAAAATACTATTCCTCTGTGACAAAACAAGTGACAAAAGCACAACAGCTGAAGAACTATGTTTCATGAACAACGATACTCCCTTTCCGAATGCTTTTTTTACCCTGTCATCCTCTGAAGTCAGGTTAGATAAAAAAACATGCTTAATAACAGGTACACTGGAAATTTATGTGTCTGCCGTGTGTACTGAGGGCCTCGTATGATGTCTGCTGAAGGCAACACAAACACATATAGTAGGTAAGTGTGGGATGTGAGACAGAGAGGCTCAGTTCTGACAAAGTACTTAGTGCTGTCCAGGCTGCTGGATTAGTTATTTAAATATTAGGTAATTACCAACCTTAACAAAACACCTCCACTCACCAATTTAGCAACAGATGTTCCTAACAGACTGGAAGGTTCAGATATTCAATTACCTATGTAAACACACACTCTTTAGTTTCAGAACCTAGATAGCGCTTCTAAATGACAATATATAAGTATATCCTGTTCCTTTGAGAATTCCAGTAGCCGGACAGAGACAGCCACCATGCAGTAAGACTATTATTCATATCAAATAAAGAAAGAAGGTTTCACTACAACATAACCTTAACTTTGATCAAAACTCTGAAAGATATTTTTTAAAATAAAAAATTTAAAGGGCTAGGAAAATCAAAGAACCCACACACACACCCCTTACTAACCCAAAGAAAAGTTAGATCTGTATGCAACTTAACCATAACTTCCAATTCCACCCATTTTCCCTACAGATGCAACAAATCATAATCAGAAACATGAATATAGTAATTGCTCATTTTATAGATTTGGAGAGAAAAATCACATAACAAGATAGAGATAACTAAATACAACATTTCAAAGAGACACATAGTAGTCATACTTAAGTGATCAAAGAAAAACTTTTCATTAATAAGGAATTTACAAGCTTCTATGTCTACAAGTGAGATTCTAACACTTGCAGTATTTGTAAACATCAGTATTTTTATTTTTTATTTTTAAGCACCCAGGGTTCCTGCATGAATTTAAATACATGAAAACAGTCACAGAAATACCATTAAGTTCGATGCCAGACCTCATTTTATCTAATCAGTTTTATTTTCCATAGGGCTTTTTCTTTTGATGTTGTTGTGTTTGATGAGAGAATCCAAAATATTCATGCCTTGAACTGATGTGGCTAAACAACCTACTAAACAAAGCAGTTACTTCGATCAGATACTTGCTGTTGTATACTCCCAGTGCTCCAATTTATAGCTTAACATATTCTAAATTCTAATTAAAGTAGTAGTAACCTAATCTTTTTTCAGTACTAGCTATTTCTCTTTGCTTTAACTCTCTCCGGGCCTGAGCTCTTTCTTGCAGCAGAGTGCAATCAACACAATTCAAATTTAATGCCATCTTAGACCATAGTGATCTACAGAATTAATTTATTTTTTTAATCACACTTCCTTTTGCAACCACAGTTTGACTACACTACTCTAGACTATTCATCTGGGCACAACATATTCAACTGTCCATCACCATCAGATGATTTCAAGACAGGCAGCTCCCAGAGCACCTGCTTCTGCCACATCCCTCATAGCCCCTCCTACTGCCCCTAGCTTAGCTTACATTGCTCCTTTAACGCATGACTTTGTGCATCATCACTGTGACATAGAATTGTGAAGATTATCCTATCCTCAGGCTTACAAATACTTTCCCACAGGTATAAGTGCATCTCAGCTGAATGCCAGAATGGCACCTGGTACCCTTTCTGAACAGCAGTCTTGCTTTCAAACTACTAAACTATTGAGTAAGGTGTTGCAAACAGGCACTCGTCTGTGGTTAGGGAAGGCTCCAACTCAAAGAACAAAGTTTAAATACAGTCAACAGCAACTCCAGAGAGGTACCAGTGACCTTGTACACATCTTCATCTTGATCAAGTTACAACTAAACTTGGTCTTTGTCAGCCCAAAGTGCCTGAAGTTCACTTAAGACAGCTGATTTGTGAAATACATCCTCTTCAAACATCCGAAGTATCAAAGAACAAAGCATTTTGAGTAACTGATTTTCATTGGGAAAGGAAATTCTTTATCACTGTCTGTGTTTCTCTGGGACTTCCAATCCAAAGCACCCATTCTAGTCCTCCAAGACCAGGCTTTTTTGGACCCAACTTTCCACAGGCCCATCTATGCCCATCTCAGTGTTACTTTCTCTCAGCATATGCTATGCCACCTGGAGCACATCCCCATTTCTTCTCAGCCTGCAATACTGATACATATTTGACCATTGAGAAAGGCAAAAGAAAAGCAAGCTGGCACATGGATGACATTTTTTGCAGAGATCCCCCTTAAGAGATGAACAAGGCAAGCGGGAGAGATCTGACAAAGCAGAGCAATGAGACTGTATCAGAAAAGAACGACTGTGCACTTAGTCCTATCAAACAGAGATGATGCTCAGGGGAAGAGCAAGGCTTGGGTCCTCAAGTGCAGCATTAAGTTTCTGTTTTCACCCATGATGTGGAAACATTTGTTTGCTTAGAAGTTATGGCAACATGAATCAAAATGGGCAAGTTAGTTTTCCAGAAAGTTCTTCCTAGGGATGAAGACAGCCAGAGGGATCCCCTAGGCATGCTGCTTGTGACAGACACTGCAACCGCCGTATGTATGGACCAGGTTCCGAGGCACCCTACTGCAGACAGAACTGTAACAAATATAACACATTCAGTTGTTCAGATTAACTGAATTACAAAATTACTTATCAGAAGCCTGACAAATATTAACATCTGGAAACAGACAGACACAGATATTAATGAAGTATTCCCTTTTTTAGAAAGGCCTTCACTAGACTCCTCGGAATTTACAAGTACCCTGGTCTACGATACAGGTGGAAGACAGCTGAATGACAGGCTGAAATGGCCCCATTCCCATATAAAAAACAGTTTGCATTTTGAGAAAGAGCTTGTCTAAATGATCCATCACTGTGAAGAACCAGGTCTCAGCTGATAATGGTTTTTTTACCTGAATTGCTACCAACTGGTACCTCACACAGTTCTTTTAATGAAAAAAAGCCAGCAAGACAGGAAGTCAAAGAAATCAAAATCAGCTGGTTTATTCAGAAGTCTTTATCAGTTTGCACCTACGCAGGCAAGAAAAATGAGGGTGCAAAATAGGTTAAGGCTGACAGCACTAACAAAGCCAGATCACCAGCATTTTGCTATCAACATTTGATTGTAAACTTCTGGATTTCAAGTCTTAGAACGTATATCCTGCAAATCAGAGGACAACCCTCTTCCCTAATTTGGAATGCCAAAGTCACTTGAATTCACATTTGCAGGTATGTGAGCTTCTTAAACCTAGGAACCTTTCTTTTTATTGTGGAACAAGATAAGTTGTCCATGCATTTCTAGCTACTTGATATGAAGTCTTTAGTTCAATTATGTTGTTAAGGCATTATGTTATGATGTTAAGGCAACAAAGAAAAAGACATGTCTTCTTGGACCACCCACCCACCCCTCGGAACCCTACTATTGAAAGTTGATTTACCGTGGATCACTGAGCCATGAAAGGTAATTACCATGAATCACTGAGCCATGAAAGGTAAACCATCAAGGAAGACAGTGAAGGTAAAAGATGGACCTCTGGGATTTGTGAATAGACCTCTGTAGGAAAGGAGGATCCATGCTAAATAGCATTTATGCTGTGTAATTGCAGCTACAAACATTTGTGGCATGAACAGAAAAAGAAGATGGATCCCACTTCAGGTATAAATTGGAGAGTTGTGGTCATCTCTCCTCTGTTGCACTCTTGCATGAGGGGCCATTGACATGGAGAAGGAAAGCTAAATATTTATCTTGAAAATACCCTTTTCCTTACAAGATCTGGACACGATCTTTATGAGTCAGAAAAAGGAGATCTAGGAAAAACAAGAGATGTGGAAAAACTTCAGAGTAGATCTCCTGGGACACCTGGGGTTTTTCTCCCTATGGTATGCTCTAGCATTACACCCTTTTTTCCCCCCACCCGTTTCCAAGAAGAGTGGAATAATCAGTTGATCTGTGTTCTCAAAGATGCAATGTAAGGTCTCAGACTCCAAGTCCAAGGAGAGAACATCACTTAGCAGTCAATACAGCTCCCACACAACCGACACAAGAACAGCTGGAACTAGCTGACAGCACCTCTAAATTTGACAATGCACAGATCTTCACCCATCCAAGTCCTCTGCCATCCAGAGATCTCTTCCACTCCTCTTTTCCTCCCCTTTTGTGCTTTTGCATCACCGTTTGACAGGAGGGTTCAAAAGCCATTATGAATCTGCAGGTCCAATGGGGGAACCAGAGGCTGAACAGGGTCTCATAGATGTTCTGACAGGCCTGTCAGCATCAGGAGGAACTGCAAATGGAAGCATCAGTAGCAAACTCCTGGTGCCCAGAAGCCTTCTGACATGCTTTTCTGGCGGGAAGAGGAGAAAGTAGATAACCCAGTAAAATTTGAGCGCTCAGACATGCCTCAAACCTATAGTGTCTACTCTCATGCCTTTTAGGCACAGAGCTAGCGCTGTGTATGCACCTGCCCTAGTAGGAAACATGCTTATCTACACAGTATTTCTCTGTATCGCACATGAGATACAAAAATTAAATCTAGCTTCTATGGGATACCACACAAAGGAGAAGAGAGAAAAAAACACCAACCCTGCCAAGTCCTTTAGTTTTCTCCCCTCCATTACAGAGGTCACCATAAGCAACTTTCTCCATAGAGCCTGGTGCTTGACAGTTCAAGGCAGAAACCTCACAAGGCATGCTAAAAGGAAGAAATAACAAGGATAAAAGGAGAAATGTGGATTAAGCACTAGCTTATAAGAAAAAGCAAAAGCCACAGCCTGTCAACAGAAGAAAAACAGAAGTATATTAAACACATACACTTTGGAGGACAAGGCGCCAGATCTAAGTATTTATTACTAGTGCAAAAACATCTCTGCCCTCGGGTGCCTGGCCATCCAAAAAGTGGATAAACAGACTGTCACTTGAAAATATATCTTACATCTTTCTGTCAAGAAAACTTAAGCCAAGGATATCACAGCATTTTTTGTGTCCTCTGATACTTTCCCAGGCAATCCCTTAACAAGTGACTTAGCGTGCTACCTTCTACAGTCCTTTTTTTCACAAAGCAAAATGTGAGCTTTGCCTAAATCCTGACTACATTATTCTACTATACTCTGTTAAGTCATTGCCTATCACACAAACAGGAGAGACAGAAGCTTCTAGTCTTGTATACAGAGGAGCATGTTGCAACCTATTTGCCACATGCCATTTCTTTACTGTCCATCCAAACATATCACTTGTTAAAATACAGTTCAGACAGCCAGTTCACCTCCTCTACAGACTCAGTCCAATGAGTAAACTATGTATCAGATCCAGATCTACTCTTTCTATATTTTTTCTCTTTCTGTCACCACCTCCTAGACAAAATACAGAGCCAATAATGACACTGTCCAACCTCCAGCATGTCAGAATTTAAACTACCCCAATAAGGTATTTTTGGTTCAAACAGTTTGGAGCCAACAATACAAAGCTGGTATGGATTCTTAAATAAAGACCCTTTTTTGATCCTTAGCAGAAAAGTATTTAAGATCCACCAAGCTACTCGCTGCTTGTTAAATACAAGTTGTCCACGTGAACAGAGCAAATAGAAAATTAGCACTGCCCTGGCTGTGCCAGGGACTTGAGCAGACTTGACAGCTTCTCACTTTATTGGATGTTGTACACAAGCAGAGAAGAGAGCAAGCAGATGCAGGAGAGCAATTGTTCTGAGACAATGAGGCAGAACCCACGGACCTTTCTTGAAAGTCTAGGAGATTAAAGAAAGGAAAGCAGCAAGGGACCTCCTGATTGCAATTAATTATTTTTCCAGAATAAAGTGATTCACACAGATTAGAGAAGGGGTTTTTGGTTGGAGTTTGTTGGGGGTTTTTTTGTGGTTTTGTTTTTTTTTTTTTTAGAATCCTCAGAGAGAAAGTTCAGCTCCCAGCTGGTCGCAGATGGGATGAAGAGACCCTTCTCTTTCTTTGTATTTTTTTTGTACTTGCACCTATCAAAACAATACAAAAAAATCTTGCTATTAGCTGCAAGTTCCTTACCAAAAGTCACGTCAGTCCGAGGACTAGAATACCCATGCTGTGATGGTGGCAGTGGATCAAGCCAGCTGTTAACAAACCAACCATCAGAGACAAGAGGCAGACAGTCTATTTCACATGAACTTTTCCTTTTTTTCAAGTTGATCCATAACTTGCTGACAAGACTTTTTTTTTTTTTTTTTTTTTTACTTTTTTTGACTCATGCCACAGAAGCTACATCCATAGCCTCAAGCTGGATCAGGTCCCTGAGTGCTTAACAGGAAAGCTGACATAATTAAATGCAGTCCTCATTTTCCCAAAGTAATCTACATTTAAGCTGCATTCCCCCTGAAGTTATAATCTCTCAGCATTATTTATAAGGTAAAGAAAACTGTAATTGTACCGCAACACAATATAGTTCTTTGTGAAAAATGTAACATTTCCCTTTTATATTTTTCTCTCTTCACATATGCAATAAAACAAACACAAAATACTACATGCAATATGCCCCATTGGCAGAAGTATTTTTTTTTTTAAGGATAACAGTGTCAAGACAGGGAGCTCAAAATACATTAGTAAGTTATTTTAGAGGGGCCATGCTTCACTAATACTGTCAAGCCTGTTGGTTAAGATGAAGAAAATCCATTGAAAATGTGTTTTCAAAAAGCATCAATGGCCTTGGTAAGTATATTTTACAGAAAAAAAAAAAAAAGAAATAAGACAGGAACATCTGCTCTATGTTTCTGGCTGACTAATAAGTTTTTCAACTAAACAGTGTTGTGTATTTTGTAATTTAAACTGTCAAAGTGGTGACTGTACCGTTTGTTCGTACATAAAAAATGATCCTTTTGCTTAGGGCAGGCGAGCAAAGTGGAAGCTGTGTGGTCTAACTGACTGTATTTCACATAGTATGGCAGTTATACATCATCTAAGATGGTACTAGCAGTCCCTGCCCTGTTCTTTTATTAATTTAGATTTTTAAAGAGTTACACTAGTCAAGAAATGCAATCAAGTAATTCCTGCCCATACTATTAACCGCACAAATTTATACAAGAGACTTATCAGCCAGTCTCAGAGTAACTTTCTCTCGTATCTTTACACAATACTTAAACATAGGAAACCCAAACCCATCATCCTGACTTCATCATATAATCGTAATATGAACAGAAGTGGCATAATAATAAAGTCCCTTTTCCTCTTTTCCAAAATTTAATTTTCTTTCTCTGTTGAGGCATACATGCTCTGCCAAACAATGAAACTGCAACTACAGTGTTTCCACTTGCTCTTGTACTGAAGAAGCTTTTGTAATTCAAACCATCTGTTTAAAATTATTTTCTGTTCTACATCTTCACTGAGCATCTTAGGGTTTATAATAACAAATGACATCTGTTTTAAATTTTACATGTGGTTCAGTAAGGCACATCCAAACCTGAGGCAAAGAGTTCAAAGAATATTTAATTTTCTTTTTAACATCACTTGATAATAAAAATTACCCTGCCTGCCTGGAAAAGTCTCTTTTGCCAAAACTTTTCAAGGAGAAATTTGACTATGGCCTGCAAGGTGCCAATAAAACATCATGTCCTAATATATGAATGTACTGCAAATCAGTTATCCCAATGTCAGCCTGTGCAATTTCCTCTGAATTATCCTGTAAACACGGGAAATTGTATCCACAAGTTTCCCATGCATAAAAACATACTTGAGAACTGACCAACAGGACAACATTGGCAAAGAGAACAAGGATATTCTTGAAGAAACGATGACTGCTTTGAGGCATGAAAGAGAAAACAAGCATCACCCTTTGGTAACACTTGTTAGCTAAGCGGAAAAAACCCAAGAGTAGAAAATCAGCTCTATATCTGCTCAGTATGCAGGCAGATAGAAATTCAGAACATGGAAAAAGCAAAACCCAATAACAATAAAACCTGAGTGGCTTTGCTGCGAATCAGCTGTTTCACTGGGCCACAGCATTTGGGGGGCCTGCACCTGTTTTCAGGAGGTATCTGCAAATCCTCTTGGGTATTTCTTGACTTCTGAGCAATTACCCCATCAGCAAGTCTTCTTCAGGTACCACTGTTCTACAGCTTAACATTGTGTTTTCATCTCAATACAGACTTTTTAATTTTTTTGTGCTGCCAAGAGTGTTTTGCATTACTCAGATTTCTCTATTCTTGCAAAAAATAATTTTTCCACCCCCCGTCATGGTTTTCCCTTGCTCGGTTTGGAGATCTTGTAGACAGATTTTTCATTTTGCAAGTTTTATGGGATAGTTTTGGAGAAAGAATGTCAGTCTGACAGTGTCTAACAGAACCCAGCCGACTGACATCCATGGTTGCTAGGGCCAAGGGACAAATGACACTTAAGCAAATGCACGTGCCTGGAAGACAGCTTGCCACAGCAGTCTTCTTGTCTCATTGGAGCCCTCCATAGCAATCCAAGGCTGAAGGCCCCCTGAGATATTTTTAAAGAGATGTGCAATAAGATTATGCAATAAAGCACATGCACCAGTACAAGCAGCACAGTTCTTCCCTTTAGCAATAAAAGGGACAAGGATCAAACTCTTTTAAAGTCATACAGAAAATATTAACATAGCACACACAGGGAAAAGGAGGGAAAGAACAACTTTCAGCTGCATCAAGCTTTGCAAAACCAGCTTGCACATGTATTCTGTATGCACGCAGAGAAGAAAGCACCCTGACAAAAAAAAACCCAAAACACTAAACAGTCCTTAAAGTATGTTCCAGAGAAGCTGGTACGACTAAGGAAGGCTTAATAAAACGTAACTTCTGTCAGCTTTTAAGTCACGTTTTCTTACCAATATCAACCACTACATATAAAGAAGAATGATGTCAAATAGTAACAAGCCACATCTGTTGGATCTTGCACATAAGCCTCTGAATGCCAATTTTCCAATAGCTTCAGACTGAAGGAAAAAACGGACTGCAAGACAACCTTCTAAGCACAAAGTAACACTTTAAATAAAAGGAATACAGAAGTCAAATGATCGATTTGTAGGTTCCCACCCTTTCCAAAGTTGGGGGGGGTTATTTGTTTTTGTTTTTTTTTAAAAAAGGACTTTGGAGCTTTTGAGTTCAAAAGTACTACTTAATTATGCTAGCCAGTTGAATATAATGTATAACTGAATACTATTTCACTGGCTAGCATAATCAATATTTTATATACATTTACCTACCAAACTTCAGCCCACAGCCAACAGTTCCACCTCGACACAGAGGCAAGTCACGTTTCCCACTGAGAAAAAAACCTCCTTTAAAGCCCGAGGCGAGCATACATAAGGAAAGCAACCCAAACCGGAGAGGCGTTACAGGACACAAGGCAGCGGCGAGCACCGCAGCCCTGCCCGGCGGGGGGCGGCGGCCCCGCCCCCCCCCCGCGGAGGTCGGGCGCTCTCCAGGGTCCTGCAGCGCTCCCGGCCCCGCCCGTCGCGCCCCGGGAAACCCCACCCTGACCGTGCTGCTCCACCACGCACACCCCCAACTCCTTCAATCACCAAATGAAACAAAGGATTTAACTAAGAATTGCAACAGCCAAGCTGTAAAGTGCAGCAAAACGCTAAAAGGATGGATTGTATCACTTTCAAGACAGCACTCAAGGTCTCAAGTAGTAAGCATATACAATATCTGTCCCAAGGCTACTCTGAGGAGTAATAATCAATCTTTACACAAAGGAGTCACCTCCTCTTTAACTCCTCCACTACCAACCATAGTTGCAAGTTGTTCACATCGAAAGGCACTTTCCTAAACGTGCATAAGACATCAAACCCACTCAAATTATCAGTTTCTGCAGCCTGCAATACTTACACTCGCTTTAGAATACTTCTTTTTGCTCCTAGAGCGATCTCTACTCACAAAGAATTAACATTCATTATCATCTTGATATATCAACTTGTAAATGCCCCCTATTGAAACGCTGTAAGCTTACATTTGTTTTTAAGGCAAAACCAAGCAACTTTTCATTTTCTATAAGTCACCTTTATTTGTCAGTTGCTGACTGGCTCTAATAATTAATAGAGACAATAAATGGTTTCTGGAAACAACCTGTATTCTGCCTCTTTGCAATATGGGGCACTACTGATTTAAAATGAAAGCTCCCCATCACCCAAACTTTTTTGGCAAAAAAACCAGCAGTAGCTTCATTGTAGAAAAAAAACCAACAAACAAAAACAAAAAAAACCACACAACGCAGAGAACAAGACAAAAACTGTTGGACAGAGACCCAGAGGACACAGATGGGCAACATCTCCCCACTTCTCAAATTACATCATCTTCCCAAACTGGAGAATCATTTGTAGTTTCCTGATCTCTCTTGCTGGCAAGAAGGGAGCAATAAAACACTGGTAGGTAGAAGATTCCAAAGATATTATAATTACTGTTATGAGACAGACACCAAATACAGTTTCATATCAAGCACACAAAGGCAAAGCTTACCTATGTTAGTATATGCTAGTTTTGAGATGACAGAAAAAAGTCTGTTATGCACTTCTGTGTAGCAGTTATTCACCTGTACCCTACCATCTGTAGACACCTGCTTGTAATTAAAAGTATGTTATCTGAAATATTTCAGACCAGAAAGACAAATATATTTTATCAGGTATTTTATAAAAAAATGGCTCCTGTGGTAGTAGCAGTTCAAAGAATACAAGGTCTTCACAGTCACAAATACTGCAAGAAAAACACAGCCAGTAACAGCTCCAGAGGGCTGTTCTGCCCTCCTCTGCTCCTGCTGCTTACCCTCTTGCCAAACTTATTCCTTGGGCTGGCACAGCCATCTGTACAACTGCATAGTCAAGCAGACTGGAAAATGAATGCAAATGAAAGTAAACTCAAGCGAATAAAAAAAAAAAAAAAAAAAAAAAGGAAGGAAGAGTAAAGATAACTTTGCTGTAGTTTAGTTCCCCAATCTAATTCCCAAAACAGACCTCTGTGTTGGCACCAGGACAGGACTGCATCTCCTCCTGACAACAGTGTTAACTCAGCATGTTCAAAGCAAGCCCTAAGACTCCTACTTTGTTCTCAGAAGCCTGCATGTCACACTAGCTGTATTCCTTTTAACACCATAGTTTACTGCATGACCTCCCCCACAGGCAGTCTTAAGTCTCTCTTATCATATTTCCCCCTTATATTTGAACATGACTGAAAAGCAGCAGGCTTTATATGGAAAATATAAGGGTGGGTTTGTTTTTTTTTAAAAAAAAAAAACTGTGCAAATACTAAACTGGAAGAGGAATAAGGTGAAGCAGGCAACCCTCAAAAACACAGGGCAGCAGCATGAAGTCTGCACAGCAATATCTCTGCAAGTTGGCCCATGCTTCTGCAGTGACAGGAATAACTGAGACCTTTTCAATTATCAAGCCTTAATCGCCTTGACCTCCACAAAGCTTCAATAAAAGAGACCTTAAATTCAGGCAAAACAGCTTTTTGTTTGAATTTAGTCCTTCAGACCTCAGAATTCAAGAATGACTTGAAAATTATCATTTTCATACTTCAGTGCACCGTTTCCCTTCCCCATCTACACTGTACTTCACCCTGGTGAGGCATGGTAAAGCACACCATAGAGTGACAGCTTTCTGTGTAGCCTACACTTTCCAGGCAATACACTCTATCTTCTAGACCAGGGTGAAGAAAGCCCAAGCAATTCAGTACTCTAGTGTTTGTAGAGCCATAAAAGGTCGTATCTCTTATTCTCAAATTATGTCTCCTCACTCAACTGTTAACAGTATTTTCTCCTATCTATTCATTCTCACAAAACCATAATACACACATCATGAAGCTTGAACAAGTTTTCTAAAATACTCCTTGGGCTCTGAGTGTGTTTGCTCGCTGTATTTTTGATGGCAGGCTTTCAAATACTCACTGTTCACAGTAATGCCTCAAAACAATTTTAGAGGTAGAAAAACACAGCCAAACTTCAATTCAAAGCGATTTTGGGGGGTTGTTTTGTTTAATTCAGGTCCTCATCTGACTTCATAGGACATTATCACATTTTTGGTGAGGCTGAAAATATTTTCAAGAACCCCTTCACAGTGCTGCACTACATTTATTTCAAATCCCAATTTAACAAACACTTCCCAAAATCGGTTTCTCCAGGTAAAGCTAGCCTATACTTAACAGACAAATAACTACTGATACAAGCTATTCTCATTTAGAAACTATGCCCTTAAAACTGCAAGGGACAGATAGAGTTTCAGAGAAATGGCAGAGATCTTTAAGCACAAACTACCAATATTATGAGTCTCAACATCTGCATTATTCAGCTCCTGCAGAATATAAAAGCATTTTTGAGGTTACAGTGTTTACAAAATATTGAAATTATTTTTTTTGTAAGGTCTGAAAATAAACTTAACAATCATAACTTCTGTAAAGTTTCTTTTGAAAGGGGCTAAAAGTTAGTCTTAAACATACACAGACAAAGATTCTTTCAGGCAGCTCAATTTTAGAAGACTACTTCAGCAAGAGTTGGCAGAACTCACATATCTGCATTATTTTAAAGTAGAGATCAGTTTTGTTTCAGATTTTCCATTATTTTGTTCCCTTTGCCTTGATTGGGACTCCAATCAGATAAAAAAAGCTACTCTGCTTCACTGCAGGACTCACTAGAACACAATAATACATTTCAAGTATTCAGCACAGAAAAACTTGATATGGGCCTAATGAGGTTAATTTTGTTTTTAAACAATAATCTTATCTGTAGAAGCTGAAACACAAAAACCCTTATAGTGTGACTTAAATAAAGCATTCACTCAGTGTGAGAGCAATTGACACCACACCAGAGTAGCACAGAAAGAAAACATAATTTACACTCACACGACCCCACCAAACAGCAGAGAGGGAACCTGAAACTGGTCATATGTTTGAGTTCATTAAACTCTGAAGCACTAAGTCAAGATTTAACACTCCTACCAAAATCAACACAGTAAAAGCAATGACTGAATTTTTGCTACTTATTTTCCATCTCCAGAAGTGAAAGTTTAAAAGTTGATGAAAAAACATGCATAGACTGAAAAAATTATTTATATACCTCCAGCTCAAAAAAATTCTGAAGATCTTTTTTCTACAAGCCACTTCTATTTTGGGTACTAAGCTTGACAGACCTGTTTTTAGCCATCAAGCCTTCCAAGATGTATTTAGGCATACT
The DNA here is from genome assembly GCF_015220075.1 of Falco rusticolus. Classification (NCBI taxonomy): domain Eukaryota; kingdom Metazoa; phylum Chordata; class Aves; order Falconiformes; family Falconidae; genus Falco; species Falco rusticolus. The sequence goes on from NC_051189.1 coordinate 89,606,228, forward strand.
GTTCTTCAGTGCTTTAAAAGTTAGAAGAAACACTAACTCCAGTAAGAGACAAAGCAGCTTGAACAACTTGCCTCTCAGAATGACTACTGAATAATTTAAGAAAAAAATTAGTTTGTAGCTGTCAGCCTTAACTAGGCCTATATATTGCTTTATTTCTAGAACTCATGCATCTTTTTCTGCCTTGCACATCCTCCAAGATACTATACTTTTATCAGGTTTTCTTCTCAGGTGCCTCAAAATAACATCCCTTCGGTATACCATAAGAAACTACTTTTAAGCATATTTTTAAAAGCACATTTTTCTCCAGCTCTGGAGAATTTTTTAATTTTAAATTTTAAAATTTTAGTTTAATTTAAATTTAAATTTTAAAAGCACATTTTTCAGCTCTGGAACACACATTTTAGCCGTGTTAACTTTATCCCAGCCATCCATAAATTATTTTGAGTGACAGCTGTAAATATTTCAGTTAGTTTCATAAACCCCAACAAACCTCTTTTGAAATACCAAAACAGAGAAAAACATTTACATTATTTCAGGCGAAGAACATTGAAAAAAATAGTCCTTACTGTAACTGCACACAGAAGTCGGCAAAAATGAGTCTCTCAAAATTAAGAAAGGCAGAATCTAGGGTTTGAACGACCTTTAAACTTTAAGCCACATGTAACCGCTACCGATCGCCACTAGGGGCCGCTACAGGACACCCGTAAGCATTTCCCTCCATTTTAAGGGAAGCGGCAGAACACCAGCCCATCAACTCTTAACAAACTCATGCTAAACATGCTTTAACTCCCCAGAAATGAAAGTACACAAGATTTCTTCAAGGGTTCCTAATCCCACCGGAGCAGCAACAGTAAGATTTTTTTACTCGCATTTTTATTGGGGTCTGAGTCAAATTTTAAAGCATTTTCAATATAATGCCATTTTACCTTATGCTACAACCAGTTCACACTCCACTAGTTACTCTATTTTTGTGTATCAGTAACATAAACCAGTACGTTAACGAAAGAATTCAAATTTTATTGTAGGACAGAATGCAAAATTGAATACACTATTTACAAATTTACACAAATTAACAAGAGACGGAAAGCCAGTCTTTTATAGCATACTATCATGATATGAACAGAATAGTTTGTCGTCATAGTACTGAATATTGCTTCTAGACTTCTGTATTACCGCAACATGTTGCCACTATTTTATTGCCAAGATTTCAGCAATATTCTGCTCTCAGTAAAGCAAATAACTCCTAGTGAATCAACTTGATGCAAACAGCGCTCCTATTAATAGGAACGGGGCACGATTTACATATATATATAAAAAACCAGAACAGAAACCAATGCTGATCTTGTTCTTCATCATGTCTAGTAAGCTGAACTTCCTTGGTTAGCTAACAGTGCCTATTGCTACACTCAAGATTCAATTTGAGTTTCTTGCCAGGTAACACACAAGGTTAACAGCTTCACATCGTCTTTTTAGCAGCAGTAACTCATGACCACCCGTGCCCCCACACTTCCCAGTTTCAGGCCTACCAGGCACACTTCCTGCTGGACTATGGCTCACCCCTGCCGGGGGCACGGAGCCCAGGCCGCCCAAGCACCGGCCCGGCCCGGGACACCCCGCTCAGCGCTGCCCTCTCCAGGCAACCCCACACCGGCCCAACCAACCAACCCAGGGTGACGGGGAGCTGGGCCCTACCCGGGCGCTGCAGCCGAGTCCCACACCCCACCACCGCCCTTACGCCACCGGGCGGACCACCGCTGCCAGGCCACTAGCCCAGCCAAAGCTCTCCGGAGGCCAGAGGGGCAGGCCTGCGCCTGCACCTGCCCCCACAAGCAGAAACCGGATGCCGAGAAACCCACCCGGCCGCAGCCCACCCCCACCGGGGCACCCGCGGCCCGCGCTCAGTGCGCAGGCGCCAAGACTCACTCCTCTCCTCTGCCGCGAGCCCAATGGCTTCCGCTTCCGCCTGTCCCTTCCCGCTCCTCGGCCACACCCCTGCCCTGGCGCCACACGCGAGCCCCGCCCCTCGCAAGGCACCTCCTGCTCCCTCGGGCCCCGCCCCGAGACCCCGCCCGTCTCTCGCGTGCAGGGGGCGGGCGCGAGGCCTGGACGGGAAGGGGCTGAGTGCTGGGGCGCTGCTCGGGGTTGGCGGGGGGAACTCTCGCGAGAGTTGGGACCCGGAAGCGGTAGTGAGGCCGGTGGGAGGCGGCTGAGGAGGCGGCGGTGACGGTGGTGGGAGGGAGTCGCTGTTGCTGCCGGCGGCAGCGCCCGCAGCGGCGAGGGGGGCTGGCAACGGCCCTGGCAACGGCCCTGGCCCCGGCCCTGTCAGAGGTGGCTGCGCCGGTGGCGGTTCCGCGCAGGCTTTGCCGAGGTAGCGCCTCGGCAGTGGTCGCGCCGTAAGATGGCGGCGGCGGGCGGCGGCAGCAGCGTGAACCCCTTCCTCAGCGACTCTGAAGAGGACGAGCCCGAGGAGTCCAGGCCCGGCGGCGGCGGCAGCAGCAGCAGCAACGAGCCGGGCGGGCCGGCATACCCGCAGCAGCAGCAGGAGGCGGCGGCAGCCGCGGGGAGCCCCGAGGAGCTGCCGGGTTTGCGTGCGGCGGCGCCGGGCGATGCCGGCGGCGGTGCGGGGGCGGGCGGCGGGGTCGGCGCGGGGGAGCCGCCGCGGCTGTCGATGGACGCGATAGCAGCGCAGCTTCTGCGGGACCAGTTCTTGCTGACGGCGCTGGAGCTGCATACGGAGCTGCTGGAGAGCGGCCGGGAGCTGCCCCGGCTCCGCGATTTCTTCTCCAACCCCGGCAACTTCGAGCGGCAGAGCGGCACGCCGCCCGCCGGCGGGGCCCTGGGCGGCAGCGCGCTGGGGGGAGCAGGCGGCAGGGAGCCCGGCTCCGGGCAGCTCAGTAAGTGGCTCGGGGGAGGGAGTGTCGGGCCGGGGGCGGCGGGCGGTGCGGGCCGGGGGCCTGGGGAGGAGCGGCAGCCGCCGCTGGAGCTGGGCAGGGGCGCCTCACGGCGCAGCCCTCGCCGGTGCGTGTCGGTAGGGCATTTGGGCGGGCGGGGAGAGCGTCTGGCGTCGCTTTTTGTTTGCTGTCCCCTGCGTGTGGGCCTGGGGGGTGCGTGGGAGCGGGGCAGCCGGGGGCTGGGGAGATGGGGTGCTAGGACAGATGTTACCTTGGTCCCGCTCACGTACCTTATGGAGCCTCAGCCTTCCTGTGAAGGTCACGTGTGTGCCAAACGTGGGAGAAACATCAGGGGTGGAAATTTCAGCCTTACTTTTTAGTTGTGTTGGGGTTTCTTGTGCCTTCTTCAGTGCCTACGGTCAAGAGAGATGTTGTGTGCTGTTAGGAGAAAGAGCTGGGTGTTAAGGCATGGCTGCTAAATGTAAAAGTCTGAAAACTGGCAAAAACGGGCTGTCAGGAGCCAGCGTGTTATTTCTGCTGATGCACTGGAATGGTTATGTCATCCAGGGATGGGTCTGAGTTTCGTAGGTCATGCACAATTAACACAATGTTTCCTATAATTAGTGCTGGCATGTTTACTAAGTGTCTGCAGGCTTTGGCTAACCATTTTGGGATTTGGAGTTGGGGAGCAGTACATATACTGAGTTAGTATAGCTTTTGGGAGAAAAAGTGGTACAGATATTAGGAAAATAGTCACGTAGCTGGCCCTAAGAGCTTTTGAGTTTTAGTATCAGATGACTTACAGTAAAATCACTTGTGTGTCTTATCAACGTTAATGTCAAGAAATGTAGAGTTCTGAAGAGGAGGCAGCTTGTGGAAGTGGCATTGAGACAGAGAAGCTGGCCAGCCACCTGACTTTTGAGGATTTAATGAACTAATGGGAAGGTATTGAAATGAAAGTTGTTGTGGTTAGTGGACAGTTGAAAGACTATTTATGTGTATTCTAAGACACCTAAAGTTATTTTGTAAGCAGTCCCGTATTTTTGTTTGTTTTAAAAAATGTTTCTAGTGTTGCGAAGCCATGCAGTTAGACTTAAAATTTGGAAAGAACTAGTAGTATCTAGATGGCTGGGATAATAGACTGTATCTAAGCTTTCTACTTGTTATTGGTTTTCAACATCTTTTAAAAATGGTATGGATTTTTTTTTTAATAATTCATGCTGTTTTATTTATATTCTGGTTATCTTGGTTATGAACGCCTAGAATTTCATACTTGGTTTTGTCCAGCTGAGATCTTCGGTGTGGCCATCTTTATGATAAGATTGGTGAATGTTGCAAAAACTCGTTCTTCAAGGCTTCAAACTGATACAAATTTCTGTTTCATTAAAAGCAGCTTCCTTGGGGATTCCAATCAATTCATCTGATTGATTAAACATTCTCTTTTCTTTGTTAACATGATAAATTGTTTCCACTTATTGATAATGTGTGTACTCCAGTAGAATTAAAAAACTGCAACCTGTGTAACTGGTGTTGTGCATGCAAAAAAAATGGCCAATGTATGCTTCTGTGAGAGCATAGTAATGATTATTGTCCTGACTTGCTGAATGATAGATAGTGATGGGACATCACTGTTAAAAAAAAGGGGGGAGGAGGCAGTGGGAAGAGATGTGTGAGGGGGCACTAGAACTTATTTTGGAGCAGTTTAACAATGTCATGTGTTAAATATCATGCTAGACGTTAGGTTAAAGGTTAAGTGTCGTGAAATCTGATGTGTACAAGGTTAGAGAATGCTTTTCAAAGGATTTTTTTGTCTCAACAAGGATTCAAAAGGCAGTTCACGTTGAGTGACATTGAAAGGTGACAGATCGAGAACAATGAAAAAAAGATTTTTTCTATAGCTCAAGTAGATTTATATTTTTTTTTAACTTACTGCCGTCAGACTTTCTTGCAGTCTGGAGTCTAGCACTGAACTATCAATTGTGACAGTGCTGTTCAGCCTGCTTCTGGTTAATGTCAGCAAGAGATGATGGTCTTATGCCTCTGAATTTATGCTAATTTCCAAATGTTAAAAAACAGATTGCAGAAGACTCTTGATAGGCTGACAATTATATGGTCTTTGAAAGAATTCATCTCTTTTTCCCTCTTAAGCATCTGGTATTGTTGGATTTAGGTAGAAGACTAAGGCACCGGTCAGATGGAAAAGTAAGTTTGGATAGTTTCTGAAGGTGGTTAAAAAGTTCAGTTTTGTTGAGAGGTCCAGTCTGTTGTGCTCACATTTGTAGATCCTCACATGAAGACTTGTGGAGAAATATATATGAGTAGTTCAGGTACCTTCTCTCGCTTTTATGTGCCAGAAGGTATCTGAGAATAAACCAATAGGTTTCTTCATAGAAACTATTGATGTAGAAAGTAGCAGAGTTTGGAATGATTGTCACTTCAAGGTCAGTAGAATGTTATGCTTCAGTGAATAAAAATTCTTAATGTGGTCAGATTAAAAAAGAAGCAGCTTTTTATTTCTGTTGATACCTAAAGTCAGAATTTCTTCTTGGCACGAGCTTTGTACCTGCTCTTCCCTGTCCCAAAGTTAGATGAATTTCTGTGGGTTTTACACTGAGGTTTTTAATAATCTGAGTGGATGGAGAAAAAGTATGACTGTCAATTCTTATTGAATGTGAAGTATGTTTGGAATGCCGCCTGAGGATTTCCACAGAGCAATAGAAAGCTTTCATACTCTGCATTCCTATACAGAATGGGAGAATTTCAGTGCAAGTGTTCATTGGCACTTCTCAGAATCCTTTTAGGCAAGCTAAACTATGAGTGCATGCTGCTATTTCTTTTTTTTTTTTGTCTTTCTCTTTATAGACTGCTATGAAGAGATTCAAATGAAGTTTCATAGGATTTAAAACAACTAGCATCATGTGGTCAGCTAGTGACTTAGAAGCTGGTTTGTCTTTGAACCATGTTTCAGAGCACTTGGTTACAAAAGCAAACGATAGATGGCTAGGATTTCTTAGTTTTTTGCAAAAACACCCATCCATTTTCCAGCAGTGGTAATGTCACTCCTGCGAACAGAGATTAAGATATACTGTAATGTAAAATATGGAAATGTATATTGTATCTAGCAACTTTGCTCTTCTAGCCTGAAGCAAATTCTTATTGTGGAGTCAGCACTGTGCCTTTAGATGCACAGAGCTTGTGTAGTCATCCTTCATGTTCAGTATCTCTGCTAGATCTTCACAAACTTCTATGACAGCTTCTTCCATTGGTTTCAATAGCAGTGCCCTCCACATCTGCGAGACCATTTTGGTATGGTTTGGAAGTCTCTCCTTCATACAGTGTTCCATATCTTTTACAAGGCTTTGGTTAGGACCTACATATTAAACTTGAATTTGTGTCCCCTTGCGTATCATCTTTGCATAAGAAAGTACAATACAAATTGAGACACTTGAAATTTAGAAATAAAACTGGCTCAAATGTCTCATCCTCGTTCCTGAACCTCAGATGTTTTCCTGTATATACGTATGACTAGAATTCAAGCTTGGACATTGTGGGTGAAGAAACCTTTTTGGTTTTGGGTTGTTTTTTGGGGGTTTTTTTTATGTCTTTGATTGCTATGCTTGGCAAATGCCTTTACTGAAGGGAGCAGCTTACACATAACTAGCTTTAGTCTTAAAATGTGCCTTCATGGCTACAAAAGTTCAACATTCTCAAAGATTTAAATAGCTTTAATGAAAATCATAAAGAAGGGGCTTGAATATTTAAGTTGCATTTACATTTTTCAGGAGTTGATTTGTTTCTAGTTATTTCCAAAATAAGTTGCTTATAACTTTCTGGGAACTTGATTCCAGTTATATTAAGCTAATCTGTGAGTACAAAAATATAATAAATTGTTGCTACTTCTTCATAGTAAGCTCCTGGCTTTGCTTACACTGTGAGATAATTTTTGTTTGTTTCAGATATTGTGAAGTATCTCTGGTTTTGTTTGTAACCTTTCAAATTCAGAAAAGCCATGTGGGAAGACTGTATTGATTATGCCTTTGTGATAAAGGGGTGTCTTGGTGACAGCTCTCAATCCTGAGTTGCAGACACTGTAGCTATATGTAGGCCCTTGTCATGACCAGTCTTTCACCAGATTTTTGTTTTGTTTGAATATATAGCAGAACAGAGCTACCTCAATAAATATCATTCTAAGAAATATAGGAAACTGGAAGACAGATAACCTCTGTTGTTGTAATGGCTAGTTCTTTCTTTGTTAGGTGTTTTGTTGTCAGTTCAACTCTTTTGTTTGCTGCTTTTTAAAGGTAAGCAAAAAATGTATACTTGTCTTGGCTGCCTTTCCAGATGTTGTGACATGGAATGACAACTTGCGCGTAAGACACTGGTTTTACTACCCAGTTTGGGAAAGGTGCTCCTCTTAGTAAGGACAGGATGGAAAGGTGCAGTTAAATAGGTAATCAATGCTGCTGGTGTCGGCAGATGGGAAAGACTGAATATTGTCTCGTTAAAAGTACAGAAAACAGTTAGAAAGTAATAGGTTTGTATGTAATGCTGAAGGGCAGCTGAGTTCCTTGCAGACCTGACAGAAAACACTAATGCCTGGATGAGACCTGAGAGGTTTCATAGTGCTCTGATGTTGGCTTTACTGATAGAGAAGCCACGTGAACTTTCTTCAGTTGTGACTGCTGTAAACCCTTCTCCGTTTCACTGACGGGTATTTCTGAAAAGTTTTCAGTGAGATGTGCTTCATAGCTTAAGAGTGTTTTAAAGACTTCTGCAACTGTTGGAGTTGTCAGATGAATGAAACCAGGTCTGCTGGAAGCTGTTTCTGATGGATAAGTGGATAGCTTAAGCTTTGGCTGCTATCTGTGTTGGGGTGATTTGGGATATAATGGTAGATACTTCGGAAGACAGGTTAGACCCCCCCCTGTAAGGGTATAACTACACAAAGAAATAACAAGATAAGGTAGCATGAGGTAAGCATGACGTTGATGGGCAAAGGAGGACAGACTAGTAGCCACTACTACTAGGCAGGCAAATATCAAGTTATTACTGAGTACCAAGTGTACCATAGTTTACCTTGTAATGTTACTTGCATGTTGTTGTTCTCCTAGAATGTTTGCAGATATGCTATGGGAATTTAGCTGCCTTTTAGTCCTGACTTGCTGTTCTGCCCCTGGGCTAGTTACTGTTACTTTTCTATGTTGGGGAAGGCAGAAGTGAAACTGTATATAGGCATTGCAGTTACTATGGGTGAGTTCAACCATGGCTTGGTTGAAAGCTTCAGCAAAGCAAGCAGGCTTTATGCTGAAGCACACATTTCCTTCTGACGGTATTGCTGTTAGGAAAAGGAGAAGTTTTTTTGAGGGAAGGGAGACAAAAAGGAAAACAGCAATAAGGTTAGCTAGAGCTTTGCATTTCAGAATCAACCACTGAAAGCTTCTTTAAGCTCCCCTGTTTATAATTTCAGTTCCATATATGTTATACTGAGTTTCCTATTGCTTTTATTCCTCTGAAAATGATCTTTTTTTTTGACTGGAGATGTGACTTGTAAAATTTCCAGCAAGCACTCTCTCAGCTGAGCAGAATTTACATGAGCTTCATTACCCGATATAAGAAGATTTGTCTGGTGTTTGCAAGGAAGTTGTGATCAAGAAGGTATTGGTATCAGCTGTGTTGGAAGCTGTGCAGGCCATCATCTCTGTTAATTTAAAATTTGTAAATACTGGACTTCTGTGTTATATAAACCCAGAATTACTGGAAGTGTGGGAAAAAAATCTTCTTCAGGAAGTTCTCATACTTTCAAACTAAGATTTGTTACAAATTCTGAATTAGGTAGCTATGTATATGGAACTATTTAAAATATATCATGAGAAGTCTTTTTCCTGTCAGTATATAAAGACAGGTCGTAAAACCATATGCTGTTGTATGTTCAAAGTTATAACTCTTTATCTTCAATGTATTGTCTTTGATTTTCTAGTGTATTGTAAAGATTCAGGTTTGAGAAACTGAGTTGAACTCTCCTTGAGCATAAGCTAAAACTTTGAGTGATTCAGTAAAGGTTGTAGGCCTTGTATTTTTATTTATGATGCATGTGCCTGAGACATAGCACGAAGTATATTGACTTTGTTGGATGAAAAATTAAACAAAAAAATAATTTAAAGTTTGGGGCGGGTGTGAGGGAGGTGTTGGTGGGTTTTTTTTTTAAGACCAAGCTGAAAAAGCCTTTGAGAAATACCGAACTCTTTACCCTGGTGCGCTGTAGGGGAGAAGCAATTTACTTCCTCCCTTCCTGCAATATAATGCTGCATGATGGTGACGCAACTGATTGGTTTGCTGTTGAATTAAAGGAAATACTCTTACGTAAAAACTCCCAGAATAAGAATTTTGTATTTACATAACACCTACTTTTTCATCGTGGTTTGAAATTGGAGGGGAAAGTGTGCTATCAGCTGGTTTGTTTGTTGTTTGACAAAACTGTTGTAGTAAGAGAAATTATGGCAAAAACTGTCACAGAATTACAGCATGATTGAGGTGGGAAGGGGCCTTTGGAGGTGTCTGGTCCAATCCCCCTGCTGAAGCAGGGTCACCTACAGCTGGATGCCCAGGACTGTGTCCAGGTGGCTTTTAAGTATCTCCAGGGATGGAGACTCCACAACCCCTCTGAGCAACCTGTGCCGGTGCTCTGTCACCCTCACAGTAGAAAAAGCGTTTCCTGACATTCAGAGGGAGCACCCTGTGTTCCAGTTTGTGCCCGTTGCCTCTGGGCCTGTCAGAGGGCACCACTGAGAAGAGCCTGGCTCCGTTCTCTTTGTGCTCTCTCTTCAGGTATCCATACACATTCATGACATGTCCCCTGAGCCTGCTCTTCTCCAGGCTCAGCAGCCCCAGCTTTCTCAGCTTCTGCTTATGGGAGAGATGCTATGGTCTCCAGTTGCTAGTTTTAATTTTTTTTCCTTTTAGTAATTTTTTAATTCTTTACAGAATCCATGTGGACACACATTGTTAAAACTTAATGTCATGGTTTAAACCCAGCTGGCAGCTAGGCACCGCACAGCCACTTGCTCGCTGCCCCCCACAGCAGGATGGGGGAGAGAATCAGAAGAGTGGAAACCAGAAAACTCATGGGTTGAGATAAAGGCAGTTTAATGAGACAGAAAAGAAAGAAAATAATAATAATGAGGATAACAATGATAATAATTATAAAAGAATTAGAATACACAAAACAAGTGGTGCACAATGCAGTTGCTTGCTATTCGCTGACTGATGCCCAGCCAGTTCACAAGCAGCAACCCCCGGCCAGCTTTTCCCCAGTTTATATACTGAGCATGATATCATATGGTACAGAATATCCCTTTGGCCAATTTGGGCCAACTGTCCTGGCTGTGTCCCCTTCCAGCTTGTTGTGCCCCTCCAGCCTTCTCACTGGCAGGGCCTGAGAAGCTGGAAAGGCCTTGACTTCATATAAACACTACTTAGCAACAGCTAAGAACATCAGTGTGTTATCAACATTATGCTCATCCTAAATCCAAAAGACAGCACTGTACCAGTGACTAGTAAGAAAATTAACTCTATCCCAGCCAAAATCAGGACACTTAACTGGAAAATTTAATGCTATCCTGAGATAAATATAGAAATCATAGAAAGAGGAGCAGACTAGAATTGAAATATGAAGAAAACTGAGAGAATACAATGCCTCAGAATTAAGATGGGTATTATCTATACACTTTTAAGTAGTCCCTCAGCAAAGACAGCCATTTAAGGATTAGATTGATACAATTTTGCTTGATGTCAGGGAGTATAAAAGAAAGCTGGATTACTGTGGAAAATGGAAAGATCCTTGTAATGAAAGTTAATTGATACATTTTGGGAAATGCAGTGCTGCATCTTCAAGCATATGGAGTGACTTTGATGGCATTGATGCTTTCTGATTTCTGCTGAAGCCAGCTGGAGTCTTGAGCTGGAAGATGTACCTCTATACCATGTTTCTCCCTTAACTTTTTTTATTTTGGGAAGCTCTGGTAGCTCAAGCACACTGCAGCAGATATGTATGGAGCAAGGCTGGGTTTGATGCTTTCCCCAAGGTCGTGTACCCCTGGACCTCAGCATTCACTGCAGTAACATTCAAATGCCTTTGTGTAGGACTGGCTAATCTGGATACTGCCTGAGGCTGTCTATGCAGTAAGCCCCCCACAAAAGCAGTGTGTTGTTGGTATGGCTTTTCATGGTATCGGCTCAGGTGCATCTGTATTTTAACACACAGTCACTGAATTGGGTTATTTCTATACTAGGATGCAAGATCTGTTTTCTACATGTACTTTAATCTTTCTCATGAGCATCTGCTGTGTTCCTGTCATGGGACAGAAGGTTATCTTTTTGCTGCGATGTATCTGCAAAGTATTTGTTTTACATATCTGGTGATTGTTGGGGTTTGGGTTTTTTCCTTTTTTCCCCTGCTGTTCTTGGCCAGCAAGCATAGGTTAGTTTTCTCCAAGTAGCTTTAGGGTTTTTACCCTCATATACTTTCTATGAATTTTCATAGCTTGTTAGTAATATGAAGTAGACAAATGTATTGATCATCTGTTTTCAATCTGATTTGGATTGCCCGCCATGGACTGGTATTATCTGGTAGTCTTGAATGCCCGTTCTAGGTAATTGGTAAGTGGATTGTTCTGACAGCTTAAAAGTTAATGTTACTCTTAACTTAGTTTCCTTTTCATTTGATGATGCTCTGAGGACTACTTTTCAGAACCTGCCAACTTTGAAAATTCAGCAGGTCTCATTGGGTAAGAATATCTGGGGGAGAGCAAAAGAGGCACTTGCAGTTGCTAAACAAGGTCTGCTTACAGCTGTTTCTTCCTGCATATAACCATACAATTCATGTAAAGCCTGGCTTAAACTGGGAAAGATTTTGTCCTAGTATATGGAATATCTGGTGGAAAGCTGCTCTGATCTTGTTTGGGAGGGATTCACTTTGCACTGCTTCTTACTCCATATGGATATTAATCAAAACCAGATTTCCAGTAGCCAATTATTTGATGAGTTTAAAATGTGGTTAGCCAGCTATTTCGCTCCTCAGCTTAAAATACAGCAACAGTCTTGTTTCAGGGTTACAGGTATTTTTCGGTACAAGTAAACACTTAGTTAGAGATGCAAAATGAATTTGTTTTGTAGAAGGGTAGTATCATTATTACTTCTCCTTGAATGTCAAGGAAAAAGATAGAGTGCTTGGGCTTTGTATGCACCATTTGGTTAATTGTTAGTACATGATGATGGTTTCCTGTGATCTTGGTGAAAATACGACAACTAACTGGCTGCTTTACCAACTAATAGTTTTAAAATCAGTGTAGATGTTATGCTTATGTGAAGATCATTTAATAATTTTTTTTGTATAAGACTGAAACTTATTTCTGCTTAATTCATGTACTGTAAAACTATGGTGAATGTGATCCCTCTTGGTGTCCCTTTAGGTAAGCTGATAAAAATAAACTGCTTTTACCATCAGAATGAATGAAACTTAACCGTATGTCAGTAGAAGGGATTTATCAGGGGTTTTTTAAATTATTTTACATTTTCCTCCTTATATAGTTAAAGCTGAATATGCCTAGGGAACAGAAGCTGTCAGCAGAAATCTGCATGTTATACAGGTGACAGTTCTAGGAATAATAAAAGAATTAAACCTTTCTTCTGGAGTGAAGCAATATTTTAAAAGATTTTATAAGTTAATAAGCAAAACATGGTGATGAACTTGATTTCTAACTTCACAAATGAAATTAAAAACATTGCATTTTCCAAAAAATTGATTAAAAAGCTTCTTAGCTTTTTGTATATAATATGAATCTTAACTTTCTGATTTTTTTAATGCTCTTCCAGTGGTAGAGGTCAGAGACAAGAACTATACGTAGTCTCTCCTTTGCTATTCCAGTCTGTCTCCTGGCATTTCACTAGTATGAACTACAAAAAGCCTAAGCCTATTTCACTTGTTTTCTGTGCACCTATGGCACCCTCTTCTTCCATATTGCAGTGATGCCTTTCTGGAGTTGTTTACACCTGATTGTCAAAATTGTTCTTGTGGTGTTTTACAATTTCTGAGACATGAAATGGACAGCATTATTTTTTCACTATTCACTATGAAAGCTTTTACAGAAAGGAATTGCTGATTAAAAAGAAAAATGTTTTAATTCAGAAATGCTAGAGAAGGTATAAAATCCATGCACAGAAGACTGTTGATAAGAATGTGCATGTCATGACATCAAAATACCTTCCCACTGGTGTGTCACATCGAGGTTTTTTTCTAGAAAAGGAACAGAATTCAGCCAAAGTATACTTCCTTTTCGGCGGTTTCCCCATGCAAGATTCTGCTTTGTTATTCCTTGCCAAATAACTCAAACCTAAGATTTATGATTTTTATTGATAAAAATAAAAGTGAAGAAATATACATTGTTTTCTGTAAAAAAATAGCATTTTTCTTTTCCCCTTTCAGTTCAGAAAGTAGTTCTCTTTTCTGAAGACTTTAGTTGAAATACTTCCACTCATTGTACTGGAGTACAACCATTTGTGCTTCAGAAAGATGGTGGTTTCACATTCCTCGGGTGAGCTACATGGCTGAGCACAGCCCTTCCGTTGCCAGTTACTGTCCTTCAAACGGCCCTGCTCATTCTCCTGGTGAATGAGGCTGTTGCATTGCCACCAGGGAGGTACCATTTTCACCCTCTGATCTTTTGCTGAGCAGGTACATCCATTATGGAAGCATAACGTTGGAGGTTATGTTATTCCATAATTGTCTGGATTGTGGCATTAGTCTTAGGAGATAAACCTCTGCTGATGACTGCCTATGAAGACAGTGGTAAGGAGTAAGGCAACAGATATAGTTACCCCCACAGTGGCATTTTAGGTAGGTGAAGTGATGGGGGGGCTGCCACTGTTCAGCTTTGGGCAGCCTTCAGCACAGCCCTGCCAGGCAGCACATGTGTGCCATGACTCTACTGTTGATATATCTGGCAGGTTTGCCAACCCTCACCTTCCTGGGTGATATTTTCAGTCAACTGTCTCATTTAGCTTTCTCTTCTCACCTTGTTATCCCATGGCTGATACCTTAGTACGCTCTGCCAGAAATCCCTCTTTGCTGTTTAAGCTCACTGTCTCAGTTCCTGTGCAGCGCTTAACTGTTCCTTGAGAAATGTCAATATGTTGTGCAGTAATGGCTCCAGAATTCATCTCGCCTAGTCCCAGCAGGGCAAGATTCAGGTCACTAGAGCTGCTGTGGCAGCTGATAGAAGCAGCAGGTCCCTTTATCCATTTTCCTCTCAGCCTTGGCTCCACAGCAGCTGTGCCTTGGGGCAGAGACTCTGGTGTAGCCCAGGCACGGGCCGTGTGGCACTACAAGCTTTGCAGTATGAGTGCAAGGGGGGGAGCTGCCATTTGGACCTCACCGCGCCTGGCTGAGGTGGAAGCTCATCTTTCCATGTGGGCAGCAGAAACAAATAGCTGCACCAGCACTGAAGGCAGAGGGAGCAGTTCCCACGTAGCTTCCTTCCCTGCTGCTTGAAATCCCTGCTTCAGTGGGAGCTGTGGCAGTGCAACAGTGTCTGTGACTGGGCTTTCTGCCTTCCCCATAGCTGGGACTTGGCAGAGTATAACCTTAGCACCGATGATTCATTGATGCCTGTTGACCCTGTCTGGCCAGGAGACATCTCAGCTGAAGTGCTTCAGCATGGGTGGCTCTTACCTTGGCAGCAGGAGCCACTTCTGCAGCTGTACCACATATTTTAAAGGCAGTAGCCTATAGCAAAGTAGTAGTAGAAGCCTTGTTACATTATTCCAGCTAACCATTTAGTTGAGTTGTGTTATGGAAGGTATGATTTCCCAGCTTGAGTTCTGCAGTATTTATCATCTAGTGGGACACTCAACTAGAAGATGCTGTTCAGCCTGCGTGCATATACAGTTGTCTCTGTTACAGTTCCATTGTGTTTATTTGGAGAGCTGTACGCAGTTCTGTGCGTAGGTTCAGGTTCCACCTATGCGCTACATAAAGACAGTTCTCATTTTTAACCTTATCTTCAGATTTAACACTGTGGACATAATGACTTCTAGCACCCAAAATGGCTTGGTTTAGTAATGACAGCATGCTTGGGGGATGGTGATAACTGGGGCAGGTACCTTTGTAATGGGAAGGAGGATCAGCATTATTGAGAGAGGGAAATACTGGCAGCAAGAAACAGACCACGAGGCTGGTGTTCCTCAGCACATTTTTGTTTGGTTTAATCAATCTCAATCCAGGTATTTGTGTCTCTTTATAATGCAAACCTGTATGTAGTGTGTCAGATGTTTGCTGTTATCATGAACATTGTAATGATAAGGAGAAATCTGAATGATGAATGTACAAGTTTCAACCCTATGAACTGCTGCTGTGCATGTAGATGTTGTGCTTGAGGCAGTTTCTGGGCGTTAATATCATAAACCCCCTTGGTTTTACTTAGTTTCTGTAAGGACCGTTAAGGTTGTAAAACTGATGGATGTTCACTGGTTAGGGTCTGTGAAGTGTTGGATTTATAGCTGCTGGTACGATTTTACATGGCTTCTGTTGTGTACATCCTGATACAGACTTTGATTACCCCAAGCTTTTTTTGAGACAACTGTTTTTTTTTCAAGAAGTTTCTGATTGCTTTGGCAAATAAGCTTGCGGTTTATGGCTGGGTTTGTTTTATCAGTTGTGGGGGGAGAGCATTTGCCTCTAAAATATGCCACTAATCACATGAAAAAAGTTTTGGTGTTTATGGATTTGATGCTTCAACAATTATGATGTGGTTGACTTCACCTGAAAAATTTGGGCTTTGTTTCTCTAATGTTACCTGCTTCATAAAAGAAATATAAAAATGATCTGCAAACATGGCAAGACTGCAGGAAGAAACAGTTGTTTTCTGCTTTTGCTATGGTAATGCCATATACGAGACTGGGTCACTTTTATTAAACATCAGCTTTTCATTGAGATCTCTGTTTGAATGTTGTCTGTTTCTTTAACTTTAGTCTTGAATTTGATTTCAAAAAATGATGTTACAGCTCCCAATGAAATAAATTTGAGCAATACTTACTGAACACGATGTCAGGTGTTTTGAAAATTCAGCTCTGAAGGCTTTCACGCTGTGCATGTAAAATTCATGTTTAGTTTTGAACTTAACCACTCTAAATGTGGTTTCCCATGTATAAAATCTGGTTTATTTTCACAACAGTCCATTTTGCAAAGATGCTGTAAAAATAAGAGTTTGTACTAAGCTGCTAAGTGCTATAGAATAGCCTAGAGAGACTTATTAAATCAGATTAATGTCTGGAAAAAATGCAGTAGGTAAGACCAGAACCTGCAAATGAACAGTGAGTTTTAAAACTAAGTACCGAGTAGAGACTCATTGAGGAGCAACAGTCTGTTTCATTGCCTGGATGACCAAACATAGTTACGGGGGAAAAAGAATGTGATTAAATATAAACTGTATACTATCATATACTTGATGTCCATAAAACAGGCAAGTTAGGGTTTCCAGGCACTTTAATTTTGGTACTGTGTAACTGAGCTAGAGTCAGCTAGCTAGAATTTAGTACTGTGTGGCTTTTCAGGTGAGTGTAGATGCTTTCATCAGTCTCAGTCCAGGTGTTCTTATGTGGCCTGTATGTAGAGAGGATGTCACAATACCTTAAGGGAGAGCTTTGGCTGAAATGTACAAAAAAGGAACTCGTTAATAGATTAATTTTTTTTCCCCCACATAATGCAGAATTGGGAGGGGATTTAAATACTTTCTGTGATGTTAGTCAGAACAGAATTTGATTGACAAGTGATGAAATTGCTTCTATTTCCACCAACAGTTACAAGGCTTTTTGACAGCCCTATGGAATTTGTTCTTTGTTAATATGACAACAGCTCTAATTAAAATTATTTCTGAAGTCCTGCATAGAAATTAATTTCAAAAGGAGGGGATAGATACTAAGTTACTTAATATAATTTCAGCATGTGTTAGGAAGGTGTTCTATGTACTTTGGGCTCTGTCATTGGGTAACTTTTTTGCACATTTTTCTAACAAAAGGTGAATGTGTGCTTCAACAGACCTGAATTTATAATAATTGCATTTTTAATTTTTTTTCCCCTTCCTGAAATGAAAGGTATCAAGGTCAGATCAAAAACTTACGCTGGTTACTGAATTTATTGAATATTTTTTTTTGTTGTTAACAACTTAATTCTGGAGTGTGAAAATGATACCTGCAATAGCATAAGCTGTACTTAATTTGCTTTAGTTTTGTGAAGTAATGCATTCCTTAGTAAACAATGTATTAAATGGGTATGTACTGATGTTGATAGCTAGATCAGGAAATATGTAGAAGTATTTGGTCATGTTAACATCAATTAAAATACTAAAAAAGGGAAAAGGAGTTTGCATATTTGAGGTACTTTACAGGTTGCTGTAAAATGGGAACAGAACTGCCTGATTTTTTTTTTGCAGAACAGTTTGTATCTGTCTGGTTTCTTGTGCGTGCTCACCAACATCCACCACCGTGTCTAAGCAAAGGTCTTCAGCTCTTGTTGAAAAGCAAAGTGCTCCACTGCCACTGCTCCTCATCTGCTGTGGACAGGGTAGAAATGCTGCCTTTTGTGGGGAGCAAGGGTGAATTTTTTAGTGTCTATTCACTGAACTTGCTGAATGCTGTGTTTTTTTCAGTACTCTTGACATACTTTTTACTTAAAAGGGGCAGACTTACAAAATGCAGTAGAATTTCAGTCTTGCAGAACACTTAACTTAGACTTTGATTAACAGTTTCTGAAATTACATGTTTTGACTTTATCAAAGCCAGTCAACTCTTCAGGATTTTTTCTGATTTTTTTTTTTTTTCTTTTTTTTTTTGTCCCCCTTAAGATCGTACCGGAAGCATCAGTACTCTTGATTCCTTAGATTTTGCAAGATACTCTGATGATGGCAATAGGGAAACAGATGAAAGAGTAGCAGGTAAGTGTTTTGTATGATTTAGGAATCATAGATTGCTAACTTCACAGTTTCACTTGTTTCTAGCATAAGTATATTTAAATGAACATTGCTGAAGCTAAGATTTCACTGTGGTTGTTTAACTAGTCACTTAACAATATAATTGTGTTTCAGACACTTTGAATATTTACATCAGTAATAGCAGGCAGGTATACTTCTGCATGATTCCAGATGCCACCAAGGTAGAAGCAAGCAGTATACTTGAAGATTGTGCCCAGTTTTTGACAATAGAACGGTATCTTGGTATTGCTTACTGACTACTACTGTTAAGTTGAAACATATGCTAAAATATTCTGTGTAGCAGTCTGTGACTTCTACATGGGTGATAGCTTTCTGATTTAAAGATCTTTATCAAGTCACCTCGTAATTATAGCTTATGTGTACATCAAATGAGCATTACCAAACCCAGAGTAAATTTGAGATTTTCTTAGTTCCATAAAGAGTCTTTGCTACACATCTTAATTGTAGAGCAGAGCTTTTTCTCTCTCCCATTTGACTTCTTGATTATAGAAGATTCTTTCAAAGATGTGACAGTGGTTTTTTACTCTTGCCATTGTTCTGAACTTAGGAACCTGTGGCATTTATAATTTCAGGATTTATGATTACCTCACTAAAGGCAGAGACTGCTTTTCTCTTATATTTGAGATTCTTGTTATAATCTCTTTTGTATGTGAGCCATGTTTCTCTAATCCAGGCTTTTTTCTAAATTCAGAGATTGTTATTCACAGCTGCTGTAGAGAAACCCATAAAAGCTCTCTAGAAACTGCCACATAAAACTGTTCAGTTCTTGTCAGTTAATGGTGTTTAATATCATGAGCACATGAAGGTTGTCCATGCTGTGACCTTTGTTCACATAGTTCAGCTTTATGAAACCTGAGGTGATGCAAGCTGCTATGTCTCTGTTCCATGCTGTTGTCTCTGCTCTGAACCACCATGGTTCATCCTAGCAGAAACACTGTCATGTTCTTATGCAAAGAAAAGGCTGGTGAAACACAGTTCTGAAAAGGATCTTGATTCTAAAATTTCCTCTCTTGATCAGTCTGAAATGGCAATCAGTATTGACCCAGAGAGAAGAAACAAAAGTGTTGGGAAAAGTCTGTTTTTCTTACCCGGTCAGTGTTTCTGAGGTTACAAGGACTGGATTAAATTCATGAACATGAAGGAGATTCAGGTATTTTGGTACTCTGGTATGGAACTATAGGTACTTACTGTTCTTCAATTTATATGGAAACTTCTGGATTCTTGTTACTATGTAATTGCTGTCTTTTTCAATATACGTAGTCGGTTTCAAGGAGGCAATAGTTGTAAATACACAGCTAATCTTCTAAGAAACATGTGTTTAAGGAACCCCAAGTATTTCTGAATTGTGTCCTGGAGGAAACAAGCAAATTCTGAAAATTTTAATTTTTTCATCATCTTGGTAGACTTTTCCTGTTTCTAGTCAATCTTTCTTGGCAGTAGTATTACTGAGAGAGCTAGTCTGATCTTTGCTTGGAGCTGTCTTAAGGAACTGAGTTGGATTAAAGATGCCTATAGAAAATAAAGACCAGTCAGAATTGACATCCAGTAGAACCATTAATCTTCTGATGGAACATTAATGACAAAATATGGATTACTTGCAGTATGAAATGAATATATTCTAAAATTAAATACTACATTCAATTAAGTAAATCCAAAAATAAATACAGGTTTTTGAAGATTACAGTATATTAATTGACCACTGTCATATGTAATAGACAAACAAATCATATGGCATGATATTTACATTAAATTTCTGTGTTCCTTTAGAGTTTTTTCGAAAAGTTGTTAAAGTGATGTAAGAACTTGAACAAAGCAAGACCAGATAATATTTCTGGATGTTTGTAAATACTTGAAGTTTTCCAGAATATCCTATTTCTACTCTTAAAATTCTGGTTCAGTTAGAGTTGCTTAAAATCTTTTGCCTCAATTCTGTTTAAAACCATCTACCTGAGAATAAACTTCATAAAACTGATAAGTATTTAATTTGCACATTAAAAAAAGTCAGTAGAGGTTTTAAAACCTTTTCATATCCAGTTCCTCCTTTGAACAAACTTTGGCTTATAATTTCTGCTTTTGAAGTAGTTCTTAGCTGCAAATGCTCTTTGAAACGTAACTGTAGTCCATCCTGCTTATTTCTTCTCAGTCTTTCAGCAAAGAGCTTTGATGCTTCGGAGATAAATTTGTAATCTTTGTGAAAGCATGAGGCCATGATCTGATAGTTGTATTTTTCTTTTGATAGTTCTCAGAGTGCAGTTTGAATAGTTTCTTTTTATAAATGCCTTTCTCATGCTCTTATCTTTGTTTTTTACTGTTTGGACAGAATCCATGATTTCCATATCAATTCCCTAGTCAAATGAAGGATAGGAAATAGATGCACATCAGTCACTAAAAGAAGCTGGTCCCAAGTCAGAAGGTCTTTAAAACTGAAGTTATAACACATACAGTTACAAATACTTTTATGCCATGGCAATGTTAGAAAGTACCAAATCAAAAACTGCATGTATACCATCCAAAGCCATCATATTTTGTTGTTATGGATGGTGTTAGACTTCGCTGCTATATTTTTTTTATTTTACCAATCCAGAAATCCCTGGAAATAACTAGAAAGACTCATTTGAAATTAATTTCAGTATTTCAGATCTCTTAGCCCAGTTCAGTCCATCTGGTGTTACAATCAAAATCTGGCCTGGAAGCAAACGTGTTTTGAAGAGTTGGTGTGAACTTGTCACTTGTGAAATCTGGTCTAAGGAAGCTAAGTCAGTCTCTTCTATAATATTATCAGCTTGATTGAAAAGGTGCAAGTCATAAAAGCCAGTCAGGTTGTCAATGAGCATGACAAACCTAACTGCAATTCAGAAAACATGTTTTCTCCTGTATCTCCTGATCTTAACGTAAATGTAGAGCGCTGTGTAACTAGTCGTATAATACATATATAATCTGTAAAGTTTCAAAAAATAAATGTGTCCTTAAAGCTTGCAATTTGCTAGATGGAAACAACTTGTTCTATAAGACTAATAAGTCTTGCATCTGAATTCATGTATTACATGCTGAAACAAAACAGTTGGCGCTAAGAGAAATTCAGTACTGAAGGATTTATTAGGCTTAGTAAACATCTAAATACTCATTTTCATAAAAAGAAGAGCGAAAAACCTGTTCTATTCCTGTGGAATAGGGATATGCCTAACTTGAAGTCAACTACCCACAACATTTGGTTGGTAAATAGGTCATCTGACATTCAATCTAAGGAACTGAATCTTCTGCCACATCTTAAATTGACTGTGTGCGCAAGTATGTTTGTGATCTAAACCCCCTACTTTCCATAATTCAAAATACTTAGTATTGCGAACCTGCCTTTGACACCTACTGTTCTGAGAACCTGGTAATTTTTGAAAACGCAATGTTGAGTTTTCAATGATCATAAAATTCTCATAACCATTTAAATAATTTGTGTTCTTAGGTCTCCCTGCATTAGCATTGATTTCTGGCTAGACTATGTATCTCTGATTAGCAGAATAAAATACTGTCCCTGTCAGGATTTTAAGGGAAGAGACAAGTTCAAAAAACATTTGATTATTTTTGAGGATTTCATCTATCTAGGCTTAGGTTGACAGTTTTCTGCTTTTTATAGAGCCTTTTTGTTTATGTGTTTTAATAAGTACTATTACTTTTGTGCAATCAAAATCAGAGGAGAGTCTTAAAAAAACAACAAACAAAATACCAAAACACAACAGACATTTGTAATACAACAACCACTTGCTAACATTTCTTCATCCTGGAAGTGAATCTGGTTTTGTCTTCTCATCTCCTGTCTTAACCCCTATTAAGCAGTTGTTAGCCTCCATAATTTCCTTCCAGGTCAGTAGTCTTCAAGGGTTGAACCTGAAGATGAGTGTGCTGTAGTTCAGGTCTTCTTTGTAGCTGGTCCTGTCTCATTAACTTAAAGGCTTTAATGAGGCTAATGAGTCAAGTGTTGGCTTCCAACTATTAGAATGATAACAAGTTTTCTGTTAGTTTGCTCATAAACTCTCTTGCTGATCATAATTTTTGTAGCTTGATAGTCATCTCTCGTGCTGTAGTACAACTTTCTGGTTCAGGTCTATTTGCGTTACGTCCTGAAGTGTTTCACGCTGACTAACTATGGTCACTTCTTCTTAGGGCTTGTGTCAGGGAAGTGGGAATGGGGAAACATCAGGTCTTGAAGTATGTTGTGACAGTAGCTTTGTTGCAACTGTAGTCAGAGAATTTAAATTTCTTCCCATTGACTCAAAAATGTATGCAACAAATCCATCAAACGTAATGAGATGTCATACGTGTTTTAGAGGGCATAATTTAGGACATTTGGTACTTTACAAGGAGGAAGAAATTGAGATGACAGTTAAGAAACAAATAAAAATTGTCAGTTATATCTGAATATGAGGAAAGGTAGGTAAGCACAGTGGCCCTTGATACTTCAAAGGAGAATTGCTTTTAATAGAAAATGTCAAAATGTCATATAGTGGCTTCACAACATAGAACTACCTTTCTGCTCTTGTCTGAAGTACACAAAAGTCTGACAAGATAATTCAGATGTAGAATGTAAAATTCTAGTATACTTGAAAAAAATACTTCTTATACAAAAGCAAGGACTGAAAATTTTTAGAATTACTGTTTATTTCTTCAGCTTTTTGGCTTTGACCCAACAAGACTGCTGTTCACGTGGATATTGAACAAGCAGAGATCTCAAATTGCAATTTGTAATCTTTATAGCTAACTTCTTAATCTATGGTTCAGTAATTTATGAAGTCATTAATAAATGTGAGTGAATAGAATAAGTTCCCTGAAAAACCTTCATTTTTAAATTTCAAAGCTGAGCAAACAAGCTACCCACTCCTCATATACACCTTAAATGATAAGTGCATTAGATTAGCTGCATGAAAACTGAAACATTTAAGAATTGATAATCTGAAAATCTTGGTCTGACGCTTAGTTACTTGCTTGAAATGTGCAGCTCTTTTAAGTAAGTCTAAGGAATTTTTTTTTTTTTTTTTTTTTCAGAATGGTAGCTGTAGTGATTTGAGCTCTTTATAAAAAGAAAAAGCAAGAGACTTTACTTAAATTTGAAAGTTTTCTCCCCTAAGGCAAAACAGATTGTTCAGAAATGCCTTTTCCTTGCAGGAAGATTACTGAACCTCAGAGTTCTAAGTTTCTGTTCTTTGCTTTGCTGATGTAAAGAAGAATCAATTTGGTTCTTCCCTTTCCTAGGCTGTCTGCAGCAAAACTTTTCTGTGGATCATTCTTAAGGCGTGTCAGCTCCTTTCACCAAGTTCTATGAGTTATACATGTTATCAGTTCAGTCAAGCATGCAGTTAAACTTCAGCTGGCTTTATCAATGCTTTTGAAGGCTTAACTTCTCTAAGTTACAAAAGCTTTACAACAGGAGACTGGGAGAGAGAGAGATCAGGTCACTTATTTTAAAAGTCAGTACTTGATAATGGTTATAAGGAAAGGATCGCTTTTTTATTTCAGAGAATGTTGTGTATCATCAACAGATGGGGATTTCTGGTCTTGATTTCATTAGTACACGTGTTGAGTTAAAAATCATTATGTATTCTGGCAGAAGATTGCATTTTAGTATAGCCTCTAAAGTAAAAAGCTTTTAATCGTAACTTAAAATTTGGGTGAAATCATGTTGTAGCTATTTACAAGTATTTATGCTTTTATAAAATAAACCTGCAAACAAACTTCTTCAAATAAAAGCTAAATTTGTGACTGACTCAGATACATCAAGGTTTCTGTGGTGGCAATTACAATGGTGGCGTTAGTAAGGCTAGGAGATGAGGTGTAACTGTAACAATGCTGTGTTGTAGTAGAATTATGTAGCTGTTGTGACATGCTGCAAGGTGACAACTTCTCAGATATACTGTGTCCAGAATCTTCCACTGTATACAGAGAAACATGCAGCAGAGTAATCTACTTTTAAGGTTGAATGGATAAAGTCCTAATGGCTTCTAAGAATTTTCAGCATCATGACAGTTCACTAAAAAGTAATTCTTGCCGTCTGACATGGGTTTGTCTGACATGAGTTTTTTGGCTTTCTATGCCTTCAGACATGTCTTATTCCTATTTTCCTTAATGGGATTCCTGAGTTTTTCTAGTTTGTGTTGTTTTTCTAACCTTTTTTCATTATTTATATCATTCTAGTGCAGGGCACTCCTGATCTGCAACTGTTCTGGTCTCTGAAAGTATTTTACAAGAATAAAATGTTAACATACAGTCATTTGCATCAGAAGAATTACTTAATTTGAATTCTTTACAATTTTCAAAACCTAAAAAATTAGTAGCTTACAACTTAGAATCCTAACTGTGAATTAGTAACTCAAACGCAAGGAAGTGCTAAAATGATTAGATATTTTACTACAAGAGCATTTTCTAACTTTGTTGCACAGAAGTATTTGCAGATCAGCATTGCTGAATACTAGAGAGATTTTACATATTTTCTTCATTGTATCCTCAGTTGCGCTTTTGTATTGCTGCAGTAAAATTCTGTGCATCAAACAAGTTACTTTCATGTAGCCAATGTGGTGTACCCTAGTTTTTATGAATAAATGCAAACTGAGTGAATCTGTTTTTCCATGCATGCTGATTATCAAAAGATTCTTTGTAACAGATGTGCAAAAGAGGAAACTGTTTTATGTGCAGTCTTCAGTAGCATTTCTTACAAGCAAGAGCCAATGCAGTGGTTCTGCCATGCATTGTCCTCTGTGTAAATATTTCAAAATGCCACGTTAAACTGTTTCCAGTGATGATTAAAAATCACATTAACATTTTCTTATTAAAAGCAGCTACAACATTTTTACTTTTGCATGGGAATAAAGTAAACATTAGATAATCTATTTAGAATAGTTTAACAGTTCAGTATGGTAGCTTTTCTGTGGTTGTCTCTTCTGGTTAAGTACAAGAATCGTTCCTTCTGGTGACTGTATATGTAACTGTGATTAGATTAATCTGAGAATTAATGAAATGCGTGTAATTATCTGGTAATTCCTTAAATAGGTGCCCTTAGATGCTCTAACTGTAAGTGGCTATAGCTATAGAAAGAATAATTACTATATGTTTTGTAAAGGTACAGGGTTTTAAAATTTGAAGCCACAGTATACATACGACCTCAACACCAAAGCACATGAAATTTGAGTGTGAACAAAGCACTGCTGGCCCTTTTTGGAGCAAACATTGGAACATGAGAAGCACATAACAGTGACCAGGGACATGGGGAGGTAGAGCAGCTAGAGTAGGTGGTAACAGCAGCTAGAATTACATGTTCTTTGATCTCCAAAGCTGACTTTAAATCATTAAAAGTGTTGTATAGTCTAGAATCACTGGAAACTTTTAAGAAAAATGGAGCAAAGACTTCTGTTTCAAGCTTCTCTCTAAGTACTATAGTAGAGCTGCTTATTTTGCTTTTTTTTTTTGTCTTGTGCATCTCTTAAATGCATTCAACTAAATTCAAAATAATAATCAACTCTAGGGTATACTCAAAACTCCACTATTTTAAAATAGAGATTTAAAATGAAATTATCCTTAGCAGTAAAATAAAGCATGTTTCAAGCTCTGCCATTTAAACTACTAAAATTTCAGTTTTTAAAAACAATCTGTAGTCTCAATGGGACCATACATTCACTTCATGGTTTAAGTTTTGCTACATGGAGACAGCTTCCTCTGCTGCTAGCATGTATTTGCTTCATTTAGATCTGTCGTATGTTGCCCACATACTCTCTTTGCCCTAAGAAATCAAAATATTTGACAGTATCCACTGATTGTGAGAGTGGGGAAGAAATAACAAGCGTTTCCCAGTAATGTGTAAAGTTAAAAGCAAGCAAAAAACAGAAAAGGAGACCCCGAAACCCTCCAGCGAGTCCTTGTCAGACAGCTTGAAATTTTGCTTTAGGTAACTTAAGGCAAATGAAACTATGGAAAATGTTCACCAGTTTGCTTTCAGACCAACTCTGCTGCATGTGTTCATAAGTTCCATAAAGATTGCATGCTTTCAGTTTAATACAAACTGTATATTTTTTTTCACACCCATCCTTGCTTTTTATATTTTATTTTTGTTTCCCTTGCCTTGGTTGGATGCCTGTGTGTGTTTAATCCAAATCCCTGTCCAGTCCTGGAGTTTGAACTACGGAAAGCCAAGGAGACCATACAGGCCCTCCGAGCCAACCTGACTCAGGCTGCAGGTGGTGTACATAAACCTTTTCTTAAGTCTCTACTTTGAACAATGTAGAAGTAGCTGAGCTTATCCTGTGTGAAAGAGTAAAATTTAGTTACTTTTTTTTCCTCCCCAGAAAATGAAGTTCCTTTGCAGGAACGAAAAAATTATAAATCAAGTCCTGAAATTCAGGTAGGTGGCTGGTGATAACTGAGCTTTGCATGGACTTTAAGAAAGATATGCTTTCATAGCTGGAAGGAGGATGAATCAACGATGTAGTGTATTGTTTTGGTTTGTTTTTTTTTTCCAGGAGCCAATCAGACCTCTTGAGAAAAGAGCTCTAAACTTCCTAGTTAATGAATTTTTATTGAAGAATAGTTACAAGCTCACATCAATAACATTTTCAGATGAAAATCATGATCAGGTAAAGTTTTCTTGTGGGATTTTTACATTGCTACTTTCCCTATTGTGATTCTGTCATAAGCTGAAGTGAACTTAAATGGTATTTCTTGTGCACGTTGTTCACTTCTTACATATGAGTATTCTAAGAGTCAAATGGGTTAGCATTTGCATATATGAAGCAGGGTTTGCAAACACAGCACTTTGAGGATTATTTTCCCAAAATTTATAGGAAGGAGGCAGAATGCAGAATTCTTTGAAGGAAGCAAAACAAGAAGAAAAATATTGTGAGTTATAGGTACTTAGAGACTTTCCTGGATTCTGATGGACACCTTTTCATTTACACTTCAGGATCTGGATATAGTAAAACTTCGAATGTAATATTTTCCTTAAATCATGGTTAGTTGATTTGTGCAGGATGTACAATATACTCATTGGTTGTCATCTCCTGAGCAAATATATGCGTATGAGTTTACTTAATCATACTGTGGCATTAAACACAGTATTAGAGAAGCTCTTGGTAATAAGGTGTTACCTTAGATATTTCCAAACATATCTGTGCTTTGATGCATTTTTCTTAAGATGATCAGTTTTCTGTCTCTGTCAAGTTGCATTTCATGGGAAAAAAGTTCTTCAAATGTTACATTCTCACTGTTTCTAGGTGAATAAAACAACCAGTAACATCAACAGGCAATATAATATATTCAGCACAAAACTGGAATATTACCAGAAGAATTAAATATTGAATATCAACCAGTTCTATCTATAACTAGTCTTCCTATGTTTTTCCTACAATTTGTGTCATAATCTGTAAAGAAAATGGGTTGTTAAATAAAATTTCTGAATCATCCACTTAAGATTTGACTTCAACAATGCTAGGTTTCATACAAATACTTGTGTGGATACAGCCCTGAAAAGAGGAATAATTTAGCCTTACCTTTTATATATTCTTAACTGAAGATCTTTTATGTCATGAGATAAATTAGCAAGAAACCTTGGTAAAATTCTTAATTCTAAGAAGTATAAACATAGTACAATTAACATATAGAATGCACTTTTTTTTTCTAGATTATTCATATAATTCTTTCAGAATAGAATCTTTCTTCAAATACGTGTTTGTAACCAGACTGGGAAAATTACAGGGAAAATTGTGAACAGTGTGGGGAGGGGCAGGGGGGAATTAAAATATTTACTGTCGTTCAAGAGACAATCGCAATTTCTGTACAACAGTGCACATGCTTATTTATATATACAGACATGAAATAATCTTGTAATAATATAGGATGGTAACATGTCAATGAGAAAAGGAAGGAGATACAGTGATGGTTTGAGACAGGAGGCCCGAGTTTTGTTTACACCTCTACATAATTAATACAGTTATGCCTACATTTCACTGAGAACATGCACCCTGTCTATTGGTCATCTACAGAGCTATTTGCTTCTGGAAAATTACACCAGTACTTGTGAATGAGACTGAAACAAAACAATACCCTTATCAGTAGAAAGCCTTCTGTCAGCTGCACTGGCTTCTGCTAGAATTTGTTTAGCTTTATATCTGATTGTCAAAAGTGTTTATGTACTAGAAAAAAGGAAATCTGTGATCTGTGTGTTTTTGGAAGTTTTAGTGTATTACCTAGAGCTGCCTTTAGGGTGGAAATGTGTTGGGTCTTGAAACAGATCCTTTTTGTACTTTTGTTTCCTGCTATCTGACTTAAGCTTTCATGTCCTTTACTGCAGTGCAATCTTGACACGATTGTTTTGCTGTTGTGTGACCTGCAGTTAAATGTGGAAGAGAAATGAAAATGAAGTATATTGTATGCTTTAGTTTCTTCTATTCCTTTGAAGGACTTTGAACTTTGGGATGATGTAGGATTGAACATTCCAAAACCTCCTGACCTGTTACAACTCTATCGTGACTTTGGAAACCATCATGTTACTGCAAGAGATGTGGTAGATGTGTCAGTTGGTGTGGAAGATGATGAGCTAGAGACTGCTACTCCTGTACTTGGGAGCGTCCCCGTATTTGAAACAACGCCACAGTCAATAGAAGTAAGAGTTTGTATAGAAGGAGCGTTTCAGCTGTTTGCAGTACTACTTAACTTTATTGTACTAAACTGTTTTGTTTCTATCTTGTATTTAGCAATGTTTAATAGTGCAAAAATTAGAAGATCAAATTAGTGTGTTAAACAATGAGAAATGGTGTTTGATGGAACAAATCCAAAGACTTGAGAGGTATGTACTTATCAATCTGCTTGACTGCTGATAAATGTTGGAATAACTTGTCAATGTTTTTCTAGCATATATGTGAAAACATACAGCCTATAAAATTACTAGGAGTTCTTCAAAGCAGGGCAGTGTTTCCTTTGTAATATGTGGTATTTGATTTAGAAAAAGGAAGAGATTTCAAACTAATTCCCTTTTATTACCTACATCACTTAATTTTGTAATCTGTTTTGTTCTTTCAGTGTAACTTCTTAATTTATTTATTTGAAAACAGAATTAGTTATGATGGGTTTTGTATAGGTTTTCTCTTCAGTCAACTTTATTTCCCTCCTCATTACAATGGTGTGGAGAGCTTCAAACACTGTTAGAAAGATGTTTGTTTGAATGACTCCAACACAGTTTTTCTTTCTGCAGAACAAGACTAGTAGAAATGACAGTATCTTTAGTAACCACAAAAAACAGAGACTTTAAAAGTTTGGTCAAAGTATATCATTCTGTAAGCTGTAAGGTGCCATTCCTCTTACATGTACAGATTCCTCATAGTGAACCAATACAACATATGGGCAAGTGCATAATTTTTAAGTGGCTTTATTGACTTGCTTATTTACCAATTCAAAACCAGGTGGGATAGTATGTAATAATTCACCACTACAGTATTTTAAGTTTTGCATCCCACATAGTTCTTTCTCGTGACAATTTGTGTCTCGGTGCTCATATTTCAGCCAGAAACAGATAACACTATCATTACTTATTTTATTGATTCACTCACTGAGTGCAACTTTTTTCCTACTACTAATTATTGACTAAAGGACTCCATTAAGCCAGTGCTCATTTGAATAGCTTGTGTGATAGAAGTTACTTTATTAAAAGAATTTTTGAGCATACTGGAATTGAAGAGGGAGCTCTTCAGTATGTTGTCTTTGTTTCTGTATTGCAGTCTTGTGATTCCAACAACCTTTTCATGAAAACTACAAAAATATTTCATATTTTGCTTTTCCTCTTTTAGTGAAATAGATTTGCTCAAGAATGAAAACTTTGCTGTGTCAACAGTTTATGGTGTAGCTCCCCATCCTTCTTTAAAACAAGTGCCTCTCACAGTCTCAGAGGACAATGGACGGTACTTGGATATCAAGAGCTCTGAGAATGACAATAAGCATGGAAACACTGAGGAAACGAGCTTTTCTTTATCGGTTGAGGTGGATTCAAGGACTTCTAAAGACGATAAGTTAAATTCTGTGCCCTGTAAAGAAACACAGAAGCTGTCCTCTTGTGCTCCGTCAACTAAAGCTGCAGTCTACTTCGATAAACCTAATAGGTTGGTGATAAGTTTTAAACTGGAATGCTTTTATTAGGAATTCTTGTAAAATGGATAGATATTTTTCTAACAGTGGAATTCTGCAGAATGCATAGATCATTTGTGTTTTGAATGCAAATAAAAGATTTAACATATCTTTAGGTGCAGTGCTGATATTTTCTAATATCTGCTGATGTTCCTAATCTTTTTAGGAAGGAGTGCATTTGACAAACCTATAGTTTTAGTATTAAATTCAAGGGTTTCTTTTCACCTCCTACTTGTTTCTAAAACCAGCCCTGTTATTTGCAACAACAACAAAAAAAGCTAAAATCAAAATGGGGAATGGGAAGATAGGATATGTGCACTCTCTTTTAAATTTTAATTTCATAACAAAATCTCTCCCAACTGCTTTTCAAGCAAACCACAAAATTTTACTTCTCCTATGTTGATATGTATAACTCCCTTAGAGTATGTAAGAATGCTGTATGAGGGGTTTTTTTTTAGTAATCAGAAAGTGTATCCGATGACATTCTGATTTTTGAGTTTTGTATTTGGGACAAGTCTCACTGGCTGACTATTATTCTTTTAATTAAGATAGGGTATTTGTGATGTGTTATTACATGAAGACTGAGTTTGTGTGTCTGAGTGTTCTTTGATCTATACAGTCTTTTTAAGGATTATAGGAAAGAGCAGAAGTAACATGTTCATTAAGTAACAGATAAACCACTGTGTAGCCATTAAGAGTAACACAGACCACAAACTTAATAAGGGTCTGTACAACTTCTAAAATTAGCATTGTGGACATATATGCCCAAGTAGCTCACCTTATGGTCTTACCATTCGTATTCCTAGGTAGCCATTCAGCTTTATATTTTTTCTGTTCCCTTAGCATTCTTGTGCTGATGTTGATACGGTAATGTTTCTAGAACGGTCTTCCATCAGAAAATACCAAGTAGAAGTTTGTGTGATACTCTGTGCAGATGGAAAATCAGTACAAACTGGAGGGGGCAGGGAGGAGAAGAAGAAGAAATAAAAAGGAGTTGCTACCTCTGCTAGTAATTAACTTTTCTTGCAAACCCTAAGTATTCTGTTTTCTCTGGGTTTCCTGGACTTCATGCACTGAGTCTTAGGGGCAGGGGCACTTTTTCAGCAATATCTTAACTTTAGAATTGAACAGGAGGAAAGATTTCTGATTTCTGAATACCATACGGTAGAGTCTTACTACAAATCTCACCTTTTCATGTGGAGTGTACTAGTGCTAAACAGGAAAGTAATACAACTTAGATATTTTTTTTCTGGAACTTTTGCGGTGACTCCATTTAAGCTTTCCAGATTTTTATCTTTTTAATACTTTCATATCCAAGCTGAGTATCTGGACTATGTAATAATCAAAACATATAGCTGATTGCTATAAGCTTGTCTACCTACCTTCATGTGTGGTTTGTTGCAAGTTTCTTTTTGCTTGGAGTAATTGCGAGTGTTGGGAGGCATTAAGTGCATGAATATTGGATTGATGGTTTGGGGATAGTGAGGATGGGTATCAAAATAGGATGAGATCACTGATTGAGGAAGGAATTAAGAGTATCTCCAGTAGGATTTCTGAAAGCAGTCCCTAGAAAAACAGAATTTATTTGCTGCTCACAGCTCTTAGGTAACTGCACGTGGATTTATTTGAAAAGTAGTTGAATAAAGCCTTGAATCTCCATTGAGTTTACCTTAGAAGTCCCTTCAAAAGCAGTTCGCTGCAGAAATAAGTAGTGCATGTGTAATAAGTAGCTAGTTCTTTGGGCTTAACATGTCAGTGAAGGGTCAAAGGAAACCATATTTGATACAGTGTTTTATCGATCCATATCGCTAAATTTGCTTCCTGGATTATGCATCTGGTTTGTAATTACACAGTACATTTTTTTTTTTCATTAAGAACTCTATTACTTGTTAAGTATTTGAGATCTGTGAGAGAAGTGCTGGATATTTATTTCAGTCCAGGGCTAGTTACTTGTAGAAGACAATTACTATAATTTATTCAGAATGTATTGAAAGGTATTAAGACCTAAGACTCTATCTTGAAAGGCAGGATTGTTACTATTGCACTTAGGGAGTGGATTCTTGGCATAAATCTTGCCCAGATGGGAAGAGAGGATGGAAAAATAAGTGAGCCTGCTTTGTGTGACTGCACTCAGAGCAGCTGTGTGTGCATGTCTGCAAACGAGGACATGGCCATCATTGGAAAACTGCCTCGTCTAACAGATTGCAGTAGAAAGTACTAGCAGCAGTTTTATTTAAACTGCACCACATGTATTTATTCAACTAATTTTAGGTGTTTGGTAGTTTGCACGAAATACAAGGTGTTTTCTGTATATAGCAGTCACTCCTGGCTTTTTCAGTAGACTGACTCTTATCCCAGTGTTATATGGAACAGAATAGCAGTGTTTGGGTTTTCTATTCATCATACTTTATTGTATTTGAACATCTTCAATACTGGCATCTGTTGGTCCTTGACAAGACTTTCCACTGACTTGTGTGCAACAGGCCTGGGTCTGTCGTCATTTCTGCCCAGCATAGCTATCAAGAATTTTACTAGGCTTCATCAAAGGGAAGGAGGTTTCTTTACTCTGAATATAGCCAGCAATCGTAATAGGATCCAAGCTGCCCAGAGTTCGCTGTTAATTAACCCATTGGGAAATTCAGTGACACATTGTCATACTTAGTTTTGAGTCTCTGCAAAATGGGGATAAAACTTTGCCCTTATGTAGGATTTTAATTAAGGTTTCAAACAGGGAAGGATCTGATGTTCTGCATCGCAGACACTGAGGTGAAGGACAGCCTGGGCAAAGGGCTGGCCCAAACCCTGCCATTCTCTTAATGTTAAGCTGCTGCTTTGCAATATTTGCTCCTGTTCCCCCAGTGTAAATAAACCTTAAAGGCTTGAGTAGATCCTCTAAATCTGTCATTCAAGAATAATTTTACAGAATAAGGGTTAACATTGTTAAACAGAGGTGCTTTATAACTCACTGCCAGCTGAGTCATTTAGTAACTTTATTTTAAAGTAAAACCTTGCACAAAATCAAGCTGACTGGAATTAAACCAACCTTATTTCATTAAAATCTAAATCGTGTTTTAAAAGCCCGTGCTGTCAAGAAAGAAACTGGATTTAAAGTAGTAAACATAAATTCTTATTTATCATACTTTGTAAACAGAAGAGGAAGACTACTCTGCTATGTTCATCTTCTATCATCCTGGATTGGTTTAAACAATTATAAATAGGAACTTAGATTCTTAATGTGCCTTCTTTGGTTAGAAAATGGTGAATGATTATGTATTTACTATTATAAACGGTGTAGTTTTTCAGTCTATTAGATAAAAATACGTATGTCCATACAAATAATTGCACATGCATAGGATTTTGTGTGCTCAGGTGCACAAAATACCATCTTTGAGTTGGAAGGTGATACCACTTTCCACGTAAGAAATAGGACTTGCCTCTAATGCCATTAGAGGATTCAAACAGCAGATGATGATACAGGATGAGATGGTTTCTGTGCTTGTTTTGGAAGACAAATGGGGTTTTTTCCCTCTTTCAGCATAGTGGATGAGGCAGTGTTAGATTAGTATCTAAATACAGGCCTCATATAAGGCAGAGGGAATTGTTATGGGGAAAATAAGATGCTGCTGCTTGTCTCTTTTATGTAACGGTCAGCCTAGTAATTGTTTTCTGAGAACATTTCTGCTAAATTATCCACCTTGGACAAGGTTGTTTTGAGACTCTTATCAGGGTTTATATGTATGCTTAAGGCTTTGAGTAGTTTGGCTGTGTTGGCTGGTGCTGTGCATGGCTATGAGGCAGTGACACACATCTAGATTAGGGATTAAGCCACAATTTAGGGTTAGTTTTGAGGTTCTCGCTATAGGTTTGAATGCAACATTTAGATCCCGAAGTGGCAGTTGAGCAATCTGTATTTAATCCTAAAACTTGTATTTATACAATGCGCAGAATTAGAGCATTAAGCAAAAATACTGTTTCTTGTGATTTCTGCACACCCCCCCCCCACACACACACCAGTTTGCATAATTATATGCTTCCTCTTGTATTGCTAAAGCTTCCTTTTCTTTATGCTTTAGTCCTATTTTTGTCTGTGCAGCAGTATGAAACATGTTACATTTTTTTGTAAGTGAAAGTAACTTCTTAACTAGGACACCCACTTTTTTCTTGCTACAAACTAAACACCCTAAAAGTCAAAGATAATTTTAAACAAAAACTTCTGCAGTATGCTTCACTTAAAACATGCTTTCTGAATGTCATTTTTTCTAGCTGGTAAAGCCAGAGTGAACGGACTTGTTCAGTCACATTCTGATCTATGCTTTTTTCCCCCCCTCTCCTTTTTTGACGGTGTTTCAGGAAATTGTCACCAGCTTTCCATCAGGCACTACTGTCATTCTGTCGGATGTCAGCAGACAGCCGTTTGGGATCAGAGGTATATTTCCCAGTTGACCTAAACTAGAAGATCCTTTATTCTGCATGGCAGCAATAGTTAAACAAGCAAGAACTGCTTTGAAACAAGACTTACACGGAGAAATTAATTTGCATGAAACTTAAGGATGTGCTTTCAGATTTTAGCTTAAATATGAAACCTAGTGATAAATATGTAATTACTGGGAAGTTTTGAGTCTCTACAAGTGGATTCATGCTTTTGAAGATACTGCCAGATAAGGCTTAATGTGTGTGAGTAATTTAAGTATTTTCTGGTAAGTGATCAGCCTGCTGCAATTCTTACTATTCTTTTGAAAGGATATTTTTCTGTTCCTCTGCTTCATTTGAAAAAAGCAAACAAATAACTTTGTTTTCTAGGTATCTCGGATTGCAGACAGTGAAAAAAGTGTCATGTTAATGTTGGGACGCTGCCTGCCTCATATTGTTCCTAATGTGCTGCTTGCAAAGCGAGAGGTGAGGAACCCTGAAACTTTTCTTTTTATTCTTACCAGGATGTTTTCTTGTTCATTTTGAAGATGATATGTCTAATTTCATGAAAGTCTGTTACTTGCAATTATGTTCTTACTTTTGTGCATGCATCTCTGCTCCTAGAAAATGGTTTTACACCTCTGTCAGGTGAGTTCAGTAAAGCTGCATGGTATCCTAATAATTCTTCCTTTGCTTAAGGCACCCATTAGCATTCAGCAGCACTAACTGTTACTGTAGGTCCATCTGTTTGTGGTAGCACAAATGTTTTTGTTAGAGAAGACCATGGTTAATTTGTGTTATAAATAGCAGAGGATATAAGTTCAAACATCAAATTTGGTTGATTTTATCTATCGGTTTTTATAAGGATTAATCTTCAGGTTCTCTTTCAGCACTATGTACTTCAACAAAAAAATTATTTTACCATCTTTTTCTAGAAGGCTCCATGTATTAGCCGAGACAGGTTCATCAAAAAGACCCCTTCATAAGAAAACTAGCAATCTTGCTGATATGTTGTCCTTAAATTTTAAATGAAGCTAAATAAAATTATGAAAATGTAATGTTTATTTTGAATGTAAATGAAGATGGTATTTTGCATAATCATTCATACTATATAGAGTGTAAAAAGGAAGACTGATTGAAGATGAAAAAAAATACTGTTTTTATATTGCTTTGTTGTAAATATTGCACATTACCAAATGTGTAAAAAATTTAAATAAGAAAACATAGCAAACAAAAATCCAGCAGCCTTATAGTTGACACCAAACTAAAGGGTTTGAAGTAGCATAGCTCATTGAGTAAATTTAAGTCCTTGTTGAGGGGACCTACAGTATGGTAGACTTAGTAGTGCGTTTTGCATAAGTTCATTCTAAAGCTTTGAAAAATCCTCAAGAAATTCGTACTGATCCTATAATCTTGAATTTTATAGCATACAAGTAATTATCAGCTGTTCACATGGCGAGTTTGAGATGTACCATGTTTTGAAAGACTCAGACTTAATAAAAAGGTTGGGGTTTTTTCTGAGGGTTGAGGGGTGTTAACTGGGTGCTTTGGAAATGGTTCTGTTGATAGTCTTTCAGAATAATTCTGTGAATGTTCCTGGATCAGTGCTTAATTTCTGATTTTTTATTTATTTCTTTCCTTCCCTCTGCTTGGCAGGATGTAGTATTTTGGCTTCTTTTCACAGCTTGTAGCATAATCTGTGTAACGAATTTAATATTTTGGTGACCTTTTAGGCTATTCCCTACTTACTTGGTTTTACAGTTGAAGTTATATTTGATTACATATATTTTTGCCTTAAATGATTCATCTGTTTCAATTTGAAAAATCCACAAGTGAGGATTGTGTAACTGGATTGCATGGGTTGCTTAATGTTCCAAGAATTGAAATTTGCTTTAAAAATAGCTTTTCTTAGTTACCACCTGTTGTTATAACTATTGTAATGTTCTTTCAGATGTAGTTGTGGAATTTGAAGGAAAACTTGGGTATACCATCTGTTAGTATCTATTAATATCAATATTATGACGAGCTAACCTAATAAACTCTCTTCAGCAAGGTACTGTTTTGGGTCTTGTCCAAAACCAACTTTACCATGAGAGAGTCTTAGCACAGTTTTACAGAGAATGGTGTAACATACACCAAAAGATCACTAATTTAAGAAATGTTCATAACAGCTTCAGGTTATAATGTGAAGTGATCACCAGCCTGCTCTGAAAAGGTAGTGGTAATATTTAAAGTCTTACACTGTCTGTGTGTGTGACACATAAGAATTAAACACAATTCTGTGATGATGCCCTAAAGGACCTATCTTTGTTCTTTAAGCCTCCATTATATTGAAATTGGTTGCAAAATCTTAAACTGAAAATGTTGTGCCACATGTTTTCATTTTGGAGAAACTGAGTTTGTGGAGATTGACAGTCTCTTAGTAGATACTGTCCTTTATCAGAGATTCAGAAGCCATTTCAGCAATGATTTTAACCCTGTTAAGGTCAATAGCAGCCTGCTTTATTTGGTCATAAGTGGTCCTGTAAATACTATAGTTGACATCTGAGTGACCAGTTAGTGTCAGAATGTCTGACACATTTCTGAAATAGATGTTATTTTTGTGTATTAGTGCAGTTTTCATTATTCTTCAATGTCTGTACTTTAGGGTCTGATGGAAGATAAGAAAGAAGGAAAAACAGTATTGAGTAGGGTAACTGAGGAGATAGTTGTTTCTAAAGAGAGCACTTCAACTGGGTAAAATCAATAATTTGTAATATAGATTAAATTCCTGAAATAATAATTTAAAATACAATATGTTAACATACAAATTTAATTTTGTTTTTACTCCAAGTGTCAAGGTTATCCTAACTGCTTGAAAACATGTATATCAATGTTTAGATTTGTATCTGAAAATACACTTAGAAACAAAAGAGATACTGCAAGCCAAATAGTTATTGGAATGAACAGTAACAAAATGCTAAAAACCTGTTCTTCAAATAAAAAAGCCCTTTGGCTGGGTACACAATCTATGATAATGCTTTTTGCAGATAACCAACTTGAGTTCATAAAATCTGCATTGGAATCTGCTTCCTCAGTTTTGCTTTTACCACTTAAAACTAAAACACATTTAAGGCTAAAAATGATAAAATCAGTTACCTTCCATTTGTAAAGACGTACACCATAAAAAGATTCTTTTGGCTAAACTGTTAATTGGAGAAAAGCAATCTTTTAAAGTTTTTGCAATAACTGATCAGGCAGAACTGGTTTCTCACCCTTTCTAAGATGTAAAAATGAGTATCTTTTTGTCAGGTAACAGGTGTAACCTTGTTTGTATGTACAACTTCAACCTTTAATGGAGTTTGGGCCAGAGTAAACTTTTCTACTTAATATCAGGATCTTGTTAATCTTGTTCTTAACCAAGAAACACTTTTCCTTAATTATTTATACCTTTCATCGCACCTATTATTCCAAGGTTAGTTTCTGTAACTTTCATTTATGTTATGCAAACTTAGCAAAACCATGGTAGTAATGTGCACAGTTAAATTTTTATACTGAGAAACTATTATTGATACAGTGTTCAATATGTTAAGAATAAAGTTTTTCTTTTTTTCCGTTGTAAAGCTAAAGCAGAGAAAATGCTGAATCTGCAGACTCTGAATGGCTGCCATTCTTGACTCAGCTAAAAGAAAGTAATGTAGATTTCAAGTTGTTCACGTTCACGTGTAGTAACTATACATAGGCATCACCGAGGCACTTTTGTTCTCTGGCACTTTTTGTATGTAGCTGTCTCTTAAAACACAGTAGAGCTGAATATCTTACTACAGATTTTCATCTCAGTCATTCTTTAAAAGCCTTAAAGTATTGGCTTTGTTAAAAAATGTGAAAGAATGCTGTGTCAGAGCTTGGCAGTACATTTAAGTGGATGTTTCCAGTAACTGTGTCAAGCAGATGTCTTTGTGGTTGGAAATGGATAAAGGTATATAGGTTTGAATTCCTGGGCACGAAAACTGTCAGCTATCGGTATCTTTAAATGACTGTTTCTGTTTCACAGAACAGGGAAGAATAGAAAAATTTAAATGAACAATTAAAATGCTTTCTGTTACTCTGTAAAACATAGATTGTGGTAGGCTTCTATAGATTCTTTTGAAAAGATAGGGGTAGTGTTGACCACAGCCTGTTTGCTGTTCACTTCTGGTTTGTGTAGGGTGTTGGTTTCGGTTGGGGGGGCGAGGTGGGGCTGTTTTTGTTTGGGAGTTTTTCTTTGGAGACACCTGCATGGACAGTTATGCAGTAGAACAGAGAGAAGATGGGCCGCTTCAGTTCAGCACGAAGCATTAGGTCAGCCTCATCGCCTTGCCTGTTGTTCACCTGTACATAGCTTATGTCACAGTAAAAACAAAATAACTTTTTTCTCTCTATTCTACATCTGGGTAGCTCACAGATGAAGTGCCTCAGATATGAACTTGCCTTTTCAGTAGTAGAGGTGAGACCTCTAACACCTGATGTTTTATTTCGTCAAGTTGCAAGTGCTGACAATGTTACAGTGTTAGTCTGCTTGGCATCCAACAGGAAAACACTATCGCACTCCTGAAAATCGGTGCTGGTATTGTTGACTAACAGCAATGTAAACTAGTTGGTTTTCCTAAGCCAGAGGCAAAAAAGACTCGGGAATGAACAGGACGTTTAGGAAGGATCCCAAATTAAATAGAGAGTGAGTTATTGGTTTTTTAAAAACTTTTGTTCTTGCTCTATGACTGTCAGCACAAGTGGTATTCCTTCCCAAGGAAGGCAGAGTGTTTCAGATAGCACTGGAAGTCCTCTCCTTGATTATTAATATTGTCTCCATAACAATGATATCAATTTTCCTCTTGAATTTAAACAGCCAAATGCTAATATTACTGGATCTTATTGGAAAATTACCACTTTCTACAGCACTTCTGTGCTGTTTTTGAGAATGAAAAATCGGAGATTTATTAAACAAGTCTATAGTTCTAAGGCATGGCCTTTAGCCACAGGAAAGGCATGAGGTTGAACCTGTTTTTGTTCTTAATCATCCTGGATATCCCGAGAAGAATCTGTCCCCTTTAAAGTCTTTGGCAGACTTCACTTGACCTGTTTTGTCCATCTATGAGACCAGTTTTGTCCTTCTGGTCCCACAGAAAGTCCCCTTCACCTCCAGTTTTACTTTCCTGTCCATTAAGTGTATAGGGAGCACATAAAACACTGTTCAAGACTTCTCACTGTTTCTCCACTCCCCTTAATAGAAGGAACTGTAGAAGCACTGATGCAGCGATGCAGAGAACACTCTTCTCCCATAGTATGCATGAAAGAATGTGACCAATGGACAAGAGAATACAGCTAATTCCGTCAGCTGTAATAACCAGCTTTCTGCAAGGTAAAGAACCAGCCTTGTATCTGCCCCACGTCAACAGTGTTAGGTTACTCATTAGCCTTACACACAAGGTAGTAGTAGTATCTAGGTAAACGTTCAGAGCTACTTTCCTTTCATACAGACTTAGCTGGAAAAAGACAACTTTTTAACTTTCTTAAATCTGAAAAGAAGCATTAAAAAAAAAATAAAGCTCATGGCACTGTTTTCAAATCTAGCAGTAGGTTTGGAGTGAGTAGTTGATATTTTTGAGTAAGTACTCAAACATACTAGGAAAGTGAAGTCAGTGTTATGTTTCAACAGATCAAACAAAAACCCTCGATCATAAAAAACCATAGATGGCCCATTTCATGGGGTATATTATTTTAAAAAAAACAACTCTCTAAGGAGTACTTAAGAATAACTGCAAGAGCGAGCAGTTGGATAATGTGAACTTAGAGTAGATTTCAAAAAGTTAGAACCTGGTGAAGTAACACTTTTTATTTATTTGAAGGTTTTTCTGTGAGCTGTATTCTTTTTGGTGAAGTACTTCTGCTATGCATCTACAAATTGCAATCTGATTCTGCCTTTAAAAAAGCTGTATAATTAGGGATATTTAGAGTGGTAGAGGTTTTTTTTATTTTTATATAATAGTTTTTAAAAAATTTTTGAGTTAAAACAGTGTTCCCAGGAGAGAAGACACTTCTGTGAAGTATGAAGAAAAGAGTAAAATAGGCTAAGCCCTCCACCTTCTCAGAACTTTTAAGTGGGCAAAACCTCAATGTTAACTATCTGAAAAATAAAATTCAACATGCAAATTGTAGATGAAAAGGAGCTTTCATCTGAAAGAAGATATTTAGCTATTTGTGTGATGAATTTGTTAAGTTTCTTTAATACAGGTTTTCCATTCACATTATTTTACATTATGCTACACTTATTTAAAAACAAACCCCAAAACTGTCTCACGTCAAAATATTGAGAAGTAGAAATGTCCAAATTGTTCGAACTTGTTTCTTATTTCTCCTTCTGTGCTATCAGATTTTTATGTGGTGGGTAGGGTATTTCCACATTCATTCTACTGTCTTGTCATATATTCCCTAATCTGTACCATAATTGGGTTAAATATTGCCAAAATATCTGTCAGAATCTTAAAATACATTTTAGGATGTCTCAGTCCATATTCAGGGGGGGAAAATAGTACACTGAGTAGAATTCTTGTAGAATGAAAACAAAAGCATATTGGGAGTTGACTGTTTTAGGCAGCGCTCTGAAATAGAGTATTGTTCTATGTTTAAAATAAACTTAGCACTTGCTGTTCAGGAAAACGCAAATTGAACAGTGAGGGTGTCTTTACTGTTGTTTCCAAACGTCCACCTTATTTAAGAGGCTTACTCACAAGAATATCATGAATAGGTCACTTCGAATCTCTGCAAGAAATTGGCACCTCCCTGCAAAGTTATTACAAATAACTATAGATTTTTCCAGGTTTTGTATAGTCTTTCCTAGTAACTCCAGAAGTGTTTCCCACTGTCATCTGCTTGTTTGTCACAAAGCTTGTCTCATGAAAGGGGCTTGAAAGTATGTCGCAGGTGGGAGAGAAAGTCTCCAGGTTGGTTGCCCATGTGTTCTCTGCAGACACCCAGGTTTGTCTTGTTCTTTTCCCCTGACCTCCCAAGTGTGATGTTTCTGTCCCCAGGATATTAAACCACTTAGAAATTGTATGGGTTCCAAATTCAGTTGGAGTGAAGGCTTGTGTCAATAAGGTCAAGGAAAGGGACTTCCAGTCCATGTGTTAGAAATGTTTGTTTCTTCTGGGAATGAATACCATAAGCTTTGAAGGCATATTTAGGAAGGAGGAGGTCCTCACTGTTGTGAACAGCAGTGTATGTTCTTTCAGTTAATGTTTTACACAGTATTTGCTTGGTAGTTTGTTCTTTAAGGAAATTGAATTGCTCTAAAAAGAAAATTCAGCTTCAGGTATTGCCTCTTTATTAGAAAAAAAAAAAGTTTTTTAAAACCATATCGTTCTCAGTCAACGCAAAATACAGGATACCTGGCTGCAGTCACCTTTACCGATACATGTTTCTCAGTTCAAACTTGTGCACAAAACTGTGTGCATGCTAAATTGGAAATTTTAATCTTTAACTCTGTGGCATCAGAAATAGCTTTTTCTTCAGGAGCTTTGTTCCATAGATATCTGTAGAGCTTGTTTCAGTTCAGTAGGTAG
This sequence comes from Falco rusticolus, assembly GCF_015220075.1. Classification (NCBI taxonomy): domain Eukaryota; kingdom Metazoa; phylum Chordata; class Aves; order Falconiformes; family Falconidae; genus Falco; species Falco rusticolus. The sequence goes on from NC_051189.1 coordinate 89,648,294, forward strand.
CGAAGAAAATTTAAACCATGGTTGTCCCCTAATTCTGGTTACAGGTGACCTGCGTATGTTATTTGTAATCTTTGCAGAGTTTTTTGTTTTATGTGCTGGTTCTCTCCCCTGATCCTTCCTAGCAGGAAAATAATTCTAACTTTTGTAGTCCTTCGCTTTTTTCAGGTCATTTAATAAGAGATCAAGATCCTAAAACATCCTCTCTGTTTTGATGTTATGTGGCTAGATTTAACTTCTTAGGTTCTTTTGCCATTAATGAATATATGCCCAAAGCATTTTTACCTTGTTTGATTTTCCGCTACCCACAACTTTTTAGGAATTGATCCCACTCATACTGTGTACAGCCTGCCTCCATCCTGAACCCAAAGAGAGAGATCAGCTTCTACACATACTGTTCAATTTGATCAAACGACCAGATGATGAGCAAAGGTGTGTTTGCGTTTGTGTTGCGGGACAAGAAGGAACTTTTTTCTTTGTCAAAGAAGTAGAACTGATAGAAACTGGCTATTATTGCATGATTTTAACCAAGTTTCACTTTAGCTGATAATTTGCTGGTATAGCGTTGACAAATGTATGTGGACTTCGGGATTTTCCATTTCCATGACTTGTACTTTCTAGTTACTAGAATGTAAGAATGCATTTGGTAAGCTATAGTGTAACATTCCAGTTCCATTTTGGTTAAAGATGAATTGAAATGCTTCATTAAAATGAGCTTTAAGATGATAATTCTTAGCAATGACTGATACAGAAATGAGAGCAGCTTTTTTTAAACCTCTGTCAGTGTATCTTAGTGATCTCTGTGTTTTTAAGTTAGTGTTCAGTTGGGGAAAATAGCATGAGGAAATGGTACTCTTCCTACTTATTGTTCAGTACTATGGTAGCAATAAAAAATTCAGAAGACTGAAGCAGTGATTTCGTTCTGGCAAGCCTTAAGATCTTTGTTTTATTTTAGGACTTTGAGACAAAGTCTTAAAAGTCTAAAACAAAGTCTAAAAATACTTTTTATTTTGTTTTATAAAATTAGTTCTTCCTTAGTACTCAGGAAATCTGACTTTGTACGTTTCTTGATAAGAATATCCTTAAGGTTGAAAGACAGTACCCTAGCTGGTATGTTTCCTTCTCTGACTGTGGAAAGATTTTTCATATTTTATCTGTAGCTCTGCCATTATTTTCATTAGAGATGTTTTGTAAAGCATCTGTATCTATCGTTGCTCTATTCTGTCTTCAGGCAAAGTAAGCTTTATGAAATAGGTGGAAAGCATTTCTCCTGATGATTCTCTGAACGGAAGTCATTCTAAATTCTTCTGGTGTCTTTCTAAATAGTTCCCATGGTAAAATTTAGAGATGAGGTACAATTGTAAGGCACGGCTTTGGAGACAAAAAAAAGTGCATAAATAAAAGGAACTTGTAGCACAGTGGCACCATGCAGATTGAAATCAAAATAAGATGCAGTCCTGTTTTGTGCGATATGAAGAAAGCAAAGACATTCAGCTTAGTCACCAGAACAATGGTATTATCTCATATGTTGTTTACCTACTGCTATACGGTACATGCCTAATTATACATTAAAGTAGCAGTTGATAACAAGTTGGCTTTTTAAATTTGGTAAATGCAAGAGGCTGAAATGTGACATTGTGTTTCTAATAATGAACCCATTAAAATAAGTATTTTATTTAAAGCATTTCACCTTTTAAAGTATGTTAACAATCGTACAGGCTTTCCGCATAATACTTGTTGCCCATGTGAAAGGCTTTTTGGTGCACGCAGATAAGCATGTTGCTATAGACTTGTATACTAACATTATGTTTAACAAGGCCACTTTTATATTCAAGGCTTTGCTTCTTAAGATACTGTTCAACTTTTCAGAACGTTTACCAGATTTTCTTCTGCAAAGAAACAAATATGTGTTAGCTTTACTTAAACTTCTTTCTGGGCAGTTATGTTGATTTTGGAAGCTAAGGAGCCATGAAGAAGTCAGATTAACATTGGGGTCCTTTAGGACAAGGTTAAAACATAGTTCAGAATGTGAACTCTTGAAGATTTCCAAGCAAAGTACCCAGAAGCAGCCCTCTTAATGAAAAGAAGCTAAAATACATTAAGCTTAGTGTATCTAGTATGCCTTTTCGTTGGTGTTGTGATATCACTTCTTAGAGAACACACATAACTTGCTGATACATTAAGAAAAACTCTAGAAGTTTTTAAATACAACCTTCAGGAGCAACTTGAACCTTGAACTGTGTAATATAAGATTGAATTGCATACCAGTGCATCAGTCACTTTCTAAAACCTCTGCAAAGAGCTTAGAAGTGTTAAATTATGTCTGTTCTCTTAACTTCTGCCTTGTTCCTCTAGTCTGCTTCTTGGTTTCGCTGTGGTTTCTGTACTGGTGAAGCAAACTAGTGCTCTGCTGAATCATACTGATTTGCTTTGCGTTCCTGCCTGAGTGGTCATAAGTGTATAACCTGGGAAGAGCTCTTTGAGGAAAGCATTCCAAGGATCTTGTTAACAAAAGAGATCATTATGACAATAAGTAGAAAAAAGTTTTTCCCATATCCAGCCTTGACTGCAATTTTTGCAGCAACTTAGTGTTAACATCTTTTGTTTCAATGACCTGTTGAGATCCTTACAACCTTTCCTTCCACTGAAATACTGACTCTTGTCATATAATTTTAAGATGGTTACAATAAAATATTCAAAACGTTAATTTTTAATATTTTTGCAATACCTTAAAGTTCCCTATTTTATAGGCAAGTCAAAAGGAAATCCAAGTTAATTTTGAGATTTCATGGAACTGTTTTGAGAAGGGAAGGTTTAATTTTTTTTAAAAAGTATATATTTTGGCTTTCCCAGTTTCTGATGCAGAAGACTTCAAGCAATTACTGTGTTCTGCTATTCACTTTTTTAATATCTTATAAAAGTATATTCTGTTGCCCTGTTCTGTGATTAGGTGCAGCATGTAGAACCCAAGACAGCTATTCAGATAACCATTTTCTTTGTTGTAGAACTCGGAACTGCCACAGGCTTTTGGCTCCGTATTGCTATCACATATCAGCTGTTGATTGCTTGATTCTCACCTAATCACTGCATTTTTGTTTTCCCCCAACCTTTTTACCTTGAGCAAAGGTCTAGTTCTTTGTACATGGTAGAGAGGAAAAAAATATCTTTCTGATAGACTATTTCTCCTTGAGAAGATTCTGAAAGTGAATGAGGGGTTTTTGGGGTTCTGTTTGTTGGGTTTTTTTAATGGGAATGTATTGTATAACTGATTAAGAAATAACCAGCAGAATCGCTGCCTTTCAACCTTAAGGGCATACTATTAGCTGCAGTAAATAATTAGGAGTTCAGACATGACACTAAAATGGTAACAAATTAATTCTGGCTTACTTTGCACAAAATAATAATGAATAAATTCTTAGTGGTGTCCTAATCTTACTGTGAAGGTGATAAAATGAAAGTCTTATGTCCAGTTACAGTTACAGTGTTACAGTTTCAAACTGGTTATTTGTAGATACAGGCACTGCAGTAAATAGAACTAGTGAATTGCATGGAAAGTTGCTATCATTCCAATCCTATTAACAGGAAAAATAGAAGTGAAAAATCTTTAAAAGATAAACACTCATTAAGTAAGCAACAAATGACAATTAAGTACAGTTTTATTGAAATTCTAAAAACATCTCTGTGTCTATGAAATTGGTGGAACCAGTGACTTCTTGCAGACTTTGAGGAAAGTTAAAAAAGGCAAGAATATAAATAAAAATTACTCAGGTGATTGCAGATACTACTGATTGGTTAATTGCTTCCCTTTGATAATGGGCTTTGGAAGATTTATGACAAGACTGAAGTCCAGTATTTTGGGAGAGATGAAAGAAGCTTGCATGTTAGAATGTTGTGAAACCATGTCATAAAAGAAGTTACTTCTGAACAAAGTTCATTAAATCTCACGAATGCCTATAAATACAAGCAGAATGTGTACTGGACTAAAATACTGATAGTATGATAGTATTAAGTAATCTAGATCCTTTTACTGCATGATGAATCATAGTATTCAGTAAGAATTAAATGAGAGGTTTAGTCAGAGATTCCTGATCTCAGACATTAGGAAATCGGACATTCACAAATCAGAGATTCTCAGGGTCTGGTTCATGGAGTTTAGGATTTGCAAGTTTCTGGAAAAGGCATATTAAATAGAAAACAAGGTAAGTTGAGTTGGAAGGGATCTTTAAAGGTCGTCTAGTCCAATCGCCCCTGCAATGAACAGGGACAATAGTGCAGCTTTCAATTTAAGATTTAGCCTTTAAGTCAGTGTGTATGGTGTGGAATTTTGACTGTAGACAATTACCTAGTGCCTGACAGCATCTATTTTTCCTAACTTAATATGTTTTACATATGATAGAACTTGACTTATAAAGAGATTAAAGCTTTGCGTTTATGTTTTCAGACAGATGATACTGACTGGGTGTGTGGCATTTGCCCGACATGTTGGACCAACACGTGTAGAAGCTGAGCTTTTACCACAGTGTTGGGAACAGGTAACTGATTAAGTTGTGCTTTACACTGCAAAATAAGTTAGAAATTCATAAATTTTGAGTTGTATTTGTTTGAGGGGGAAGTTGGTTTTGGTTTTCTTTTTCAATGAATGGCAGTTTAAAGTGTTTTTCAGAGAACTATTTGGATGTTCTTTGTCCTCACTATATAAATACTTCTATATAACTTTAAAAAGAGCTCAGAAGCATAAAATTTGTCAAAGGCTATCTGGAGATTCTAGTTGCCTGCATACACCTCTAGATGTTTGTTATGTTGAAATGTAGATATGTGTGTGTCCATCATCAATGTTGCCTAACCTGTTGCCAGGTAGGTGCCTTTATACTTTGTACTGCAATTTCCAGACTGTTGGAAATCCATTTTCATTCACTGATTTTTATATTGTATAAGTCTCTGGAGCAGCATCCACACTTCAGTTAGTTTAAATTCTTAAACAGACAGAAAATTAAAGATCGAAGTAGTCAGAAATAAGACCCCCATAGATGGGCATGATTTTATACCTGTAAGATCAGCCTGAAGTTTGCATGTGACTTCTAGAATCACGATGACCTTTTCCACAGGTATCCTAAATTAATAGATACAACTGAACGACCAAACTGAAATGCTCTTACTGAGGTATAGAAACAGAACAATGTGAGTACAGGTGAAAATGCATGGTGTTTTCCTACCATAATGAAGAAAAGGGAGCTCGTCATTGCCTAAAAATCAGTAACTAAGCCATGACAGATTGGTAATGCTTACTTTCATGGCACAGTCTTTCTGGTCTGATAATTGTCAGCTGTTTCTTGCATAATGCAACCATCTGTGTTTCACAATAAAGTCCAAGCTTTAATAGTCTTAATACTTTCTGACAGTAGAAGTACATAGTATATGCAGCATTTGTGCTTATATGTGTGACTGATATATCTATTGATTAAATGAAGGGCTCATGGCAATAGTTGAACAGAAAATAAACCACATCTTGTTTTCTAGGCCTTCTCATGAAATCTAAACTGTTTAACAAAAAGTCTCACCTCAGTAAGACCACATCTTTATCATACTAGTTTCTTGCTAATTGCTGATGCAAGCAAGAAACAATTCCAACTGTAACAGTACAGCATATCAGGCTGCCAAGCCATATGTCATCATGCACTTATTTAACGCAGTTTGCTAGATTTTGTTGGCAGTACTGAAACCAGGTCATTTTATTCTCCAGCAAAATACCAGCTGAATCTCATTGTCACAAGATGGAATTTGTAGAAGGAACTCAAAAATACACATAATTTTCTGCCTTTTCTCAGTAGATGCTTTAATCATGAAAGCATTCATGCAGTTGGTCTCCAACCAGAGTCTATTTACAGATGCAGAGGATTGGGAACTCAGAAGATTCAGCATTTTCATCCACACATTGTGGAGTGCAGAGTTATAAAGCTAGTCTATATGATCTTTCTACCTGCTCTTTGCAGGTAAAATTCAGTAGCTGACTCACTGGTGTTTAGATCAATGATCTGTGAATGCTGGAAGTTCCCTCAGAACTAGTGACCAGTTTATTTGCTTTCAAAATTGTACTGCTGCTTATTAAAGACAAAAGGAAAATAAGTGGTAGTAAACATTTTACAGTTAAGTTTCCAAGGGCTAATAATCTTCCCTGAATGCAAACCTTTCAGAAATTTGAGTCCTTTTTTCCTCCAATGTGTTAGTATATCTTTGCAGTATCGGGGGTGATATTTATATTGCCTTGCTGGTCTACCTAAAGTTGAAACTAGCCTTTGCTGTTTCCCTCAGGTAGGCAGAGCTCCAGAAAGGAAAGTGTATCTCTCTCACCAGTAGGGAATTTGCATTTGGAAAGATGGCACATAAGTCAAAGATACTATAGGTATTAAAGCAGCCTGTTGCGTGCCCGTAATGGTTCTCATCTATGAAACCTCCATACTTAAAAATACCACAGGTGCCCTACTGATGAATAAAAAATAATGATAAACACACTCAAAGAACATTCTTCCATGCCTGAGACCGAGACAAAGAAGGCAGTGAGTTGCTTGGTCTTTTCCATGGTAAGATGGTGTCTTACCAAGGCTATACACTGCATAGCAAGAGAGAAATAGTTGCACCACGCACATACCCTATTTTATCTGACAGGATCAAACTGTTCATATTTCTCTCTCACCTTTTTACCCTAAATATTTTTTATATTCCCGAAGTATATTGAAACATATATTGAGACTTCTTTGTACAAGCGTTACACTGGCCGTTAAAGCTGACCTCACCAGGATGCAAACTGGGTTCCAAAGTGTCAATATCAAATTTGTAAGGCAGAATTTTCAAACGGACTATGAGTGGTAATGGGGAGGTAGCACAGGATCAAGAGGTTCGTGGGAATAGGAGATGTTTTCAGTCACATTTTAGAGGCGTGACATGTTTGAGAGCAGAACTTCAGTATCATGCAGATACTTTTTAGCGTAGTGTGTGGGTCTTTTGACTGATTGCTCAGCAAGACTTTAGGCAGCTATGCTACACTGGTTGGCTCAGAGCACTAGAGGGCACTTGAGTAGTTCTTGGAGAACCAGCACTCCTGGAGGGACAAAATATTTCTTGACATGCCAGCTCTGAAGTTACTCATATTCTTCAGAGTACAGCAGCCCATACACTGTTTTCCACACTTCTTTTACTGCATATACATATACGCTTCTCTAATTCTTCTCTGACTATAAGCTCTATTTTGTAGGACAACTAGAGAAGGCTGTATCTGCCTAGCCTTTATACCTCAGCGCAAGAATCTGGGGCTGCTTAGTACCCATATGCAACTTCTACAGGCACAGTCAATGTTTATCTAAGAGGTGCAGATGTATCCCTCGGTTGGAGTTCATTTGAACCACATTTTGAATACTGGTTACTGCAAAGTAAATAGCCATTCTGTTTCTCTTTACCAGATCAACCACAAATACCCAGAGAGACGGCTACTGGTAGCAGAATCCTGTGGAGCTTTAGCACCTTACCTTCCAGTAAGCTTAACAGTGTATTAATACTGACTCTAAATATTTTGCTAGTGAAAGCAATGTGAAAATCTGTTGCATAAACATCCTTTATCATTTTAAATGTTCCCAAGTGCATTTGTTAGTCATAAACAGTCACATTGTCTATCACATGTGTGAGTTTCAATAAATCACATTAAAGCATTCATGGCTTATTATAAAGGAATACAGGTCCACATAGCTATAAAATGCCTCTAAAAACAATATCTTCTGAAAAAATCATCTTTGTTTCAGTGAAGCTGAAGTAAAGCTAGTTAGGACTAATTAAGGAAATAATCACTGAAAAAATACTTGGCAATAATTTTTTGATCTAATGATGATCCAGTAATTCTTCGGACACTGTGGAATGTTACATGAAGAGTGCTGCCAGTCAGAAGAAGCAGCAGATTTAAGTCAGTGGCAAACTAGAATATGAAGCTTCAGAGAAAGAGGGGAAAAAAAGACAAATTAAAAACTCACTTCTCCAATTTAGTAATGCAGTTATTAAAGATTCTGGTTTAAGTCTAGGCCTGTAGTAGTTTTTTGCTGTTAGTTATTTGTGGTTCCATAAGTTCTGTGATTAGTAGGACAAAAAGGCTCTCTGGTGAGGCTACTGACATTTTAAATACATACATCTTCTGTTGTGAAAACTGAATGTGTAATATTCATAAAGGGATCTATAGTTGGAGGAACTAATTTTGTTTGTGAGCACTAATACAGTGTAAACTACTTATATAAATTGATATAAACCTGCATGTCTTGTTTCATTTGATTTAACAAGTATGTTTCTTGTTTACAAACAGAAAGAAATTCGTAGTTCGTTAGTACTTTCCATGCTGCAGCAAATGCTAATGGAAGATAAGGCAGATCTGGTACGAGAAGCTGTGATCAAAAGCCTTGGCATCATTATGGGATATATTGATGATCCAGACAAATATCAACAGGTATAATTTAGTTTGGGATCTGTATGTATAAAATGTCTTCTATAGTTATTTCATTAATAGGGGGATAGATAGTTTCATGTATTATTAAATCCTTCCAGATACTTTTAAAAATGTTGATGGTTTATATCAATATGGATTTTTAATGTATCACCAATACAAAAAAGAAAAAATATACTTAGAAGTATAACTAGAATCTCAGGTGTAAGCCTTATACAGAAGCATCTCTAATAATTCATAGTTTGCCTTCAAGAACATACCACTTCATTGCCCACCTGATACTCTTAGCCGATATGATATCATCACTTGCCAACAGAGATTTGTCTCCTGCAACAAAGCCAACTTGTAGTTCAATTTAATACTGCCTAGTAATGTTTCAGGTAAGTGAAAATTATGAACTTGTAATCCTGTCTTTGAGTTCTTGAAGGCAGAGTGGTAAAATGTGTTTGTATTGATTCTGATGACTGTAGAGAAATACTAGCGGGGTCATTGAACCACCCACTGTTTGCCTTTGTAAATGTGGTGGGAGTATCTGTTGAAAGGGCTCCGTGTACTACCTTGTTTTATTTTTGTTAGTGTAGCATTTTAAAAGCGGATCATAATCTTTTTCTATTCTGCACAGTTTGTGTGGGAAACTTTAGCATAAACTCTAGGAAAATTACGTTATTTCTTGTCTTCTACCAGGGCTTTGAACTGCTGCTTTCAGCTTTAGGAGACCCTTCAGAACGTGTAGTTTGTGCAACACATCAGGTATTTTTACCTGCTTATGCTGCCTGGACAACAGAACTGGGAAATTTACAATTCCATCTTATACCTACACTGCTTAATAAAATTGAAAAATTGCTCAGGGTATGTGTTCAGCTGTTTGGCAAATTGTCTTTGTATCTTTATTATATATGCAGGCTTTTTTAAAAAATACGAAAATGTAAATAATTACTACTTCTATGGGGGAAAAATTTTAGGAGATTCTTCTTGTACTTCCATAACTTTTACTTGTCCTTTGAAAAAGGGGGGAAGAACACAAAACCCCTCAAAAGAAACATATTCTAATTTAATGATGTTTTGCTTTGTAGCACAGTAATCAAAGTGCAGTTCAGTAAATGCTTGCTTGGAGCTGTGACCTGATACGTGTTATTCTGAGTGTATTTGCCCTATATTTAAACTTTTTAAGTATCACATGGCGTAGTTTTTAATGATGTGCAATATCAAAAACCGAACATATCAAAACAAACCAAAAAAAGAAGTAGAATTAAATGGTTTAGTTAGGTCGTTTGCAATTATGAGCCAGTTTGTGTGCACGCTTCATTTGGTAGATACCGTATTTTCCAAAACTTTACAGATATTTCGTAACAATCTAACACACTTAACCAAGATGCTTTCAGAGTACGGGTGACGAGTTTATTCAGTTTTTGGATTCACTGGTCTATGAGACCAAGGATTCACATTTCTAAAATATGCTTTAAAATGTACTTTCAGAATATTGGTATATTCATTGTTATGAACTACTAAATGCCAAAGGCTATATTGCTTGAATCTTTTGAGTAGAAGTGACTTAAGGGGATTTTGATGGTCACACAAAGTAAGCTTGTGGTTTGGATAAATTACTATGTAATTAATCTTTGTGTAGAAGCTCATCACAGATGTGTTGATCTCTTGCCAGGGAATAAATGCCTAAGCAACAGATCATCCAAACCAAAAATTTTAAATGTCCTGTTTTTCAGGAAGGAGAACATGGCTTGGATGAACATAAGCTCCACATGTATCTGTCTGCTCTGCAGTCGTTGATTCCTTCACTGTTTGCACTGGTGCTACAGAATGCACCTTTCACAAGCAAGGCTAAACTTCAGGGAGAAGTACCACAAATAGAAGGTAAATGATTAATTTCTGGTATGGGGAATTTTTATAAACTTAAATATAATTCACTGACCAATCTCAAATCCATATTAACTGCAAGAGAATAATTTTAGGAAGTAGTCCATAGTCTATGGTTACTTGGGATTTGTGTGTATTTAAGGTTACGGCATAAATACAAGTTGCAGAATATATGTGTAAACTTTAGATTTTTATAGCACACTGTCTGTACAATAATAATTTAAGTTTATTGTCCCCAAGCCTTTTTTCCCTAATCTACCTGTTCTTTATCTTGTATTTCATATATAGCAAGTAAAGAGAAAAGAGTTCCAGGAACCTCTGTCGTGTTGTGAATTTTCTTTCTTTAATGTTGCTGAGTTGACAGAGAGAATAATTTATTTTTTTAAAGGCAGATTCCAGTATATGAAAATTTGTTTTGATTTGTCATAACGTTTTTCTTTGTTCTGTTTTTCCCTTTTGGGGAAAACATTTTTACACTTCGTTTCCTCCCTCTGCTGCTACTTCATTCCTATGAAGGAAATCAGTCTGACATGAAGCCTTAGCAGATATTTAACTAAGTACAAGTATTGACTTATTGATGCAGAAGGATATGTAAGTCATGAATATTTATGAAATGCTTGCCAGTAAAGGAGAACAATTTTTTTCTGTATTTACTTAGCAGTGTTACAGGCAAAATGGTTACTTCATGCCCTGACATGGCTTTATGTAATCCACCGAGAGTCTTGCAATGAAATACTTTTTTTCCTAATATACATCATAAATTGTGAAAGGGAAAAAAAAAAAAAAAGTGTTGCCTTCTGATTTGCCTCTTAAATGTTTTTTCATATTGGTCTCCTTAGCAAGTCCTTAAGTAATGGTTCCTTTTTCCACTCATTCCTATGCTTGAGAGACCTTATTATCACCAAAAAAGTTTTTATTTCACCTCTAGTTATTTCTCTCTACATCTTAGAAGAAGCTTTTGAGAAAGCAAAGCAATCCTTAGGACTTCCTAAAGGTTTCTGAAGAATTTGTTTCCACTAATAGCTAATAATGGTTCAAGAAGGGCTGGCTTCAGTTTCAGTTAATATTCTCACAAAGAACAAATTTTATGAAGTGGGAAAAACACAGCCTAGAGCAGGAGCTTCACCATCTGCTATGTATCTATGTAGTAGCAGACTGAATGACCTCATAGTGAAGTTATACTTGGATCAGCAATCCTAACCTGTAGAATGTTTTCTCCTGTTACGAACACTTTTTAAAGATATTGGTAATACCTGGCACATGATGATAATAGTGCTGTGTGTGGAGATATAAATAAAGGGTAAAAACTTTAAAGGAGAATTTGGAAAGTAGCTAATGGTACGTTACTGTATGATATAAATGTGAAAATGTTAAGCATGGTGTGGTAAAAATCATCCAGCTGACTTGAGTCATTTGAAGATGAGCACTTTTTCCCTGGGCGGCTACTACTAAAATAAGGAATTTCAAAAACTTCAGTCTTCAGCCTTGTCTGACAGTTTCTTCTTCCATAAAAGTGGAAGAAAAAAAATCTTACGTACTTTTCACTAGTCTGGTAGTGTTGCAGGAGGTGCAGGCTTGCTTTTTTGAATTTTGTAGTAGGAAAGGTGATGTTCTTGTTGCTTAACTTTATTGCTGAATGTGCTTGGCATGAATTGCAAATAATAAAAGCAATGTTGGTGTGGCAGACTTTCAATCCCCACATATTTTAATGGTCTAGAATTTTTTTGTGGTCTTTTTACATGTGAATTACTCTCTTCTGGTAATTCAGATAATTAAGAAGCTGGGAAAGGGAGTGGGGACTGTCAAAATCTACTTCATATATGAAAGTTGGAACAGTCGAATAGTGTAGCAACAAGTGTCAGGAAACCTTGTCTGCAAGTCACTACTGTAAATCTGCAGTGTGGTCTTTGAGATCATAGAATGTTTTGGATTCAAAGGGACTTGTAAACGTCATCTAGTTCAAACCTTCTGCAGTGAGCAGGGACATCTTTGACTAATCAGGTTGCTCACAGCCCTGTCCAACCTGACCTTGAATGCTTCCAGGGATGGAGCATCTACAAACTCTCCGGGCATCCTGTTCAAGTATTTCACCACCCCCACTGTAAAATTTTTTTTCCTTCTATATCTAGTCTGAATCTACCCTCTTTTAGTTTAAAACCATTACCCCATGTCCTGTTGCAACAGGTCCTACTAAAAAGTGGGCTGCAGTAAGGTCTCCCTAGAGCTTTTTCTTCTCCAGGCTGAACAACCCTGATTCTCTCAGCCTGTCCTCAATAGAGAGGTGTTCCATCTGGAACATCATCCAGCCAATTCCTTATCCCCCAAAACGTCCATCCATCAAATTCATATTTCTCCAGTTTAGAGCTGTGGGTGACTGTGTCAGAGACCTTACAGAAGTCCAGGTAAGTGGCATCCATCCCCTGATATAGTCACTTCATCACACAATGCCACTAGGTTGGTCAGGCAAGATTTGCCGTTGATGAAGCTATGCTGGTGATAATCCCGTCATCTCCCTGGGACAGCATTTTCTCTTTTTATAGTGAGGGTTATGTAACCTTTTCAGAGGTGGGTTTAACTCAATGGTTTTTAAAAGGCAATTTGATAACCTTACACAGAAGGCACTAGAGATATTCAGACTTTCTTAGCTACCTTACTGACATCACCTCCAAGGTATTTTCATCTTTTTTTTGTTCATGATCGCTTGTCTTCTGCTGTTACAGTCACTAGATTTCCCCGACCCGTATCACCTCTTCAGGATGTGGCCATCATCATTGGAAGCCGTGAACAATTAGCAGTGTTGTTGCAACTGTATGACTATCAGCTGGAACATGAGGGTACCACAGGCTGGGAGACTTTGCTATGGGTAGTCAATCAGCTGTAAGTTAATTTTTATCTTATGATTCCTAATTTTAAAATGCCTCAACATTAATTGTTCTTAATATGATTATGTTTAACAATTATGAAACATAAGAATTTTTATTATGATTGTGTTTAGGAATTATTAAAGAGGAGAAGACTGAAATTTTTTAGGCGTTTTAATTTTCATACTGAGTTGACTTTGATTTTATTCAGAAAATATCAGCCTTCTAGCAGAATGTGTCGGTAACTACTTCCTGCAAAAAAATTTTTTTCATCTTTGCGCTGGTATACTTAATTCTCTGTTGAACTTAATATTGTATTCTGAGTATCTTATGAAATATATTGTTCTGCAGTAACAGATGTTTGACAATACAAGTCAGGCTTCTCTGGCACTTACACCCTTTCTTTCTTCAAGGGTCAAGAATTGTGCAGAACGTAGATAATTTTAGTGGAACCAATACTGCTCTGTGTGTCTATATATATTAATATAAACAGTAAATCTATGCAAATATAACTGGAGAAAAACAAAAGATCAGAGTACTGTTTAATATACTTTTGCTTACTGATTTTTTTAGGCTACCACAGCTTATAGAAATAGTTGGCAAGATCAATGTAGCATCAACTGCCTGTGTCCATGAGTTCTCCAGATTTTTCTGGAGATTTTGTAGGACATTTGGGAAAATTTTTACAAACACTAAGGTAAGATACTATCTTAAATATTCTGTGCAATAGTACCTTGATAATATATATTCTCCATATTTACGGTGTGTCTGAATACCCACACTTTGTGTGACCATTTGTATTTGCAGGTCACACTGATGCTTTTCCATAAGTACATTTAAACCTGCTGATTTTAAACCTCTGTTTGCATCCTTTTGATTTCTGTTTTTGACTGTTTTGGAATAACTTCTCATCTTGCCAAACAAGGAAGGATTTGAAATTTTTTAACTGTATTCTTCATATTTTTTTTGTGAATGGCATAGAGCGTGGGACAGGTCATCCTAATTCCTAGCGATTTAACAATTTTCTTTCTTCGGAAGAGCATACTATTCAATGTCTGGTGTACATAAGTACAGCCTGTACTTGATTTGACATGTAAAATTTATGCTTTCCCTGTCCAAAATATTTTCTATAGATGAAATCTAAACATTTTTATCAAGGAAGAACATCATATTTCTCTACAAAATAATTTCTGAATATAATTAAAAATATTTTAAAAGCAGATTATGAAACACAGAGGATTATCTGAAGATAAAATAACAAATGTTAGCATTATGTGCTGCCTCTAAAGAGGAGATTAAAACTAGTTTCTGGTCTTTGAAAACCCCTTCTGTAAGTCATCTTTAGAACCCTTGCTTCTATAGAATTGTTATGGTACTGATTATCACAGCTTTATTTTGGAAGAGAGCACTTCATGGACAGCAGAGATGTAAAACAAAAGCTTTTGGTTTTTTTACACATAGCTTTGTAAAACCATAAACCCTAAAATCCAACTAAGCATGCTGCCAAGAGGCTTCAGCTTTCAGTATCATGAGTGCTAAATACTGCTACCTCAGTGTGGGTACTCAATAGAAATTTTTACTCTTATGTCACACTTTCAATTTTTGTAAAAGCTGGATATGCTTTTTAAATTTTTCTTTCTTTTTTTCCCTTAAAAATATCCTTTTCCTGTTTTGGTAGTGGTTTTGGTTTTATTCTTAATTTTTTTCTAAGTTAATTGACACTGGTAACAAGTTTTCTTACATGGGATTCATCATCCTTTATATAGGTAAAACCACAGTTCCAGGAAATCTTAAGACTGTCTGAGGAAAACATAGGTAAGTAGCTTTTCACTCAAAGGAATAAAAGTGGATCTTAACTGCAACTGAAAAAAAATTATCAATCTCATGTTCAAATAGCATTCCAGTCTGTAGTTCTCAAATTTGTCATCTTTCTGAAATATTGAAAATCTGATGTTAATCTGGGTGGAACACTCTGAAGTTGTACATTTTGTGTGTGAAGTACAAATAAAATCTCAAATCCAAATACCACTTGAGGATTATTTTACAGCATGTGCATGTATATATACATACATATGTATCCAAATTCTTCGTGTATATCTAAAAAGTTAATACATCTGTAATACTTGTAATACACATGTCTACCTTATATGTATTACAATATTTATAATATACAGCGTATATATATTACACACACGTATAGAGACATATATGTATATAAAAAACCTAAATACTTCACTGTGTTTCATTAGATTCCACAGCAGGTAATGGAGTGCTAACAAAAGCCACAGTTCCCATCTATGCAACAGGGGTCCTTACATGTTATATTCAGGTAGGTTTGGTTTTTTATTTCTTTATAATAATAAGTAAAACTTTTTTAAAACAAATATATTTTTTCTTTGAAAACTTAGTGCTGTAGTGCTTTGAATATAGGTACTAAGTCAGCAGCTGTAAACAGTAAAAAGCAAAGTTTTCTGGTCCGGTTGTCTACTACATTCAGATCATTTAGTGCCTTGTGCCTCTATGAAAAATATTAATATTATTCCGTAAATAGGTTCTTGGCCATTTAGCTGTGACCCATGCAGCCATAATTTAATTCAATAAAATTTACTGAAACAGATAAGCAGGTAAATTGACATTTTGAACATCGTTGGAGTCTTACAATTGTAGTGTTACCTAGTACTGAATTAAACACTCCATAAACACTAAAACAAATCCTCCAGTAACCAGCAGTGATGGACCGGAATGTACGCAGCTTGCAGGAAAAATTAATAAATACTTCATCTCAGGAATGTTTAGTCAACTGTGAGTAATCAAAAACTGTTAGGAGCCATGAAAGTGCTTAAGTACTCTTCTTAAAGTTTCTTTAGTAAAACAATTTGGGTAATTTATGCGTGAGGATGTGCTTAGTTGATAAAATACAGAAATAGTCTCTTCTTGTGTTTGCTTTGTACGTTCTTGTTCTTAAACCACATTTTTGAAGCTCATAAGAAGATTGTTAAAGACTAAATCTAGTTTGACCTTGTCTCTTTCATAGCTGTAGGTCATCACAACTGCACCAATACTTCTGCTACATTCAACACTGTATGCTCTTCTTTCAGGAAGAAGACCGCAAGCTGTTAGTTGGATTCTTAGAAGACGTAATGACCATGCTTTCACTATCCCATGCTCCTCTTGATAGCCTGAAAGCTTCCTTTGTGGAGCTGGGGTAAAGAATATACCTTGGAGTTGACTAGATCTGAATACATTAGAAGTTTTTATTAAGGGCTACTAATCTGGCTGTAATTGTAATAACAGTCATGCTTTGGGTGAATAAAGGGTATACTTACTTTTACCCTTAGTGTTTCACAAAGTTTAAACTTTTAATATCTAGATTAAATAAGTTGTGGTAAAAAAATTCTGAAGTGTGAAAAAGAAACACCAAAAAATAAACAAAAAACCTCACAAAAATCACTCATTGAGAATAAAATGGAAATTAATTTTGTATTTTCCATGCTATTATGTTGTGATCTAGATAAGTATTTGCGTTAAGTTCAGTGTCATATTTTATTGGAAATTCTATTCTTAATTTTTTTTACGTGAATTTCAAAATGCAACGTATTTTCTAGACAGCAAAATGTTGCATGTCCTTTAGAATGAGGTGAATGTTATGTATCCTTCATTGTTGACTAATGGATTTTTGAGACTATACTTTGTAGGCAAAGAACATTTTCAGTGTTTGGGGGTTGGGTTTTTTTGGGGATTGGTTTTTGTGTTTGGGTTTTTTTGATTGCCCAACTGTTTTCTTTTAGTGCAAACCCAGCTTACCATGAGCTGCTGTTAACAGTCTTATGGTATGGAGTTGTGCATACTTCTGCTCTTGTTCGATGTACAGCTGCTAGAATGTTTGAGGTAAGTATTATCCAAACTTTTTTTAAACCTTTTTAAAGCTTTATTTTTGTAAGTTTATTTTTGTAAGCAGTGATTCAGATAACATTGATACATCCTGAAATATTACAAATGGCTTAAATAAGTTGTGTACTGTGTGATGGAGCAGGAGGTTGTTGTGCAGTTGTTTCTGTATCTGTTCTATGTTCAGAAGCTCATCTTCGGTTCAGCAATTTGTCGTTAGCCACTTGCAAGATGTTCCTGTAGTAACTGTGTATGTGTTCTTTAATCTGCTGCTGACTTCATTGTTGCATTCTCATTGTTGCATGCTGAAAAATATTTTCCAATTATGAAAACACTCTTCATTGCTAAACTGTGTTCAAACCATAATTAAATACATTGTCAAATGTGTTTGCTTAGGTCTGTAGATAAACATAAATAAGCAAATCTGAGTTGTAACTTCTGCTGTTTAACACATCATCAGTAGCCTAATTCACGAGTTAATGGTTTTCAATACTTTTGTGTATACTTGCACAATGTACTTGCCTTGTAGTTAAAACTAGTTTCCATTGTTTCCAAATATGGCAGTAAAAACATACACTTAACTGATTTTGTAGTTTTTGTGAAAATTAAAATAACTTAGGATGACTTTACTTGCCACATGGTGACAGGTTCATCTTTCTCTTAACATCTATAAATTTGTTCAGGGTGAAACATTTAACTAGTAAGTTTGCTTTTCTTTCCACATCATGCCCTTGTTTCATCCAGTGTTAATTAAAAAAGGCATCTACAAAAACTGGGACATGCAGACATACTCCACTTACTCCGTTTGCTGAACAAAGAGATTACTTTTTTTTAAAATTACATGTTAGAAAGATGTATTTCTAATCACGCTATCACAGTACTTCTTTTTGTTTGGTTTCTGAGGTTTCTTTTTCTATTTCTTTGACATTTGAGTCATTAGGATAGCTTTTCAGTGAATCTCTAGCTGAACCTGCTACCTTTGAGATTTGTTTTTGCAAATGGACACAGACTGCCTTGCAGAAAAGGGCACTTACCATAACCATTAGTGTTCTTTACTGCAACTGTGCAAGTCATTGCAGACAAAGCACTAAACAACCACTTTAAGACATAACCTGAGACTTTAGTTGAAAACATCCAACATTGTCTCATTGTCTCTTTCCACCCCCTTGCCCCACCCCCCACCCCTCCTTTTTTTTTTTTTTTTTTTTTTTTTTTTTTTTTTTTTTTTTTTTTTTTTTTTTTTTTTTTGCATCCTGTCACTTTAAAAATGACATGGCAATTTTTTGGTCACCCTTCAAATATTTTTGAGTTGCTGTTTGGGTTTGAGTTGGGTTTTTTCTTTACCAATAAGATTGTTTATATTTCATATCTGTAATAATAAGCATTTTAAATCCTTTTTTATAAGCATTACCCAAACATGTGAAAGACCTCTGTTACAACTGGCTGTTGTTTTGGTTGCAGTTTCTTTTCAAATTCAACTGCACATTGATTATTTTTAGGCAGTCCTGCATGCTATTTGACTGCTTGTTTCCTAGCATACTTCAGTTTTTACTAAAGCATGGACAACTTTGTTGCAGACTTTTCTTGCTTGAAAATAGTATCATATTGCCACTTGATAGCCGTTGCGTGTGTATTTATATGTGGCAGTATGTAAATTTTGGAAGTCACCTGTGTAAAGAGGTGGTAATAGTTGGGTTTGCTTTTGGAAGATTCATTCCTTCGTTCAAGGGATTTCTGGCATCTTGGAGACTGCTGAATGGCAAAGCCCAGTGATTAGATAATAAAATAAAGAGTACATCACCTGCAGGACAGCTGTATGAGAACTATAAAGATTCCAAACAGCGCAGTAGTCTGTACAGCAGCACAGAGACTGCCGTGATTTGGACCTGCCAGGCTGCATTACCAAACCTTTACAGTCTGTGAAAGGTTGGAAGGATGCAGAAGTGATTTGGAGCCGTTCTACCCCTTCTCTCCTTCAGGGGCAAGAAGCTTTGTGGTACCATTTTTAAGGTGTAGCATGCGTAAGTAGTGATCACACACTGATTTAGAGGAATCAAAACAGGATAAAAATCTGTGTTGTCTTTCTTACTGTGGCCTTACGTGCTGCTACATGGCTTTGCCCATCCAGCTGTTGCTGTTGTCCCTGCGTGAATGTTCTTAGTCAATACTTTCCCATCTGAATGTTAATGCAAATGGATTTCCTGCTGGTTTGAACATGAAGCGCATAGCTGAGTTGTAAGTTTTGTTGGTCTGTTTAGGTCCAAGGCTGGGAACAGTTACTTTTAGAATGACACTTGAACTGTAAAGCACATTTTATTTTCTGTAAGGCAGAACGATGCTGATTACCATGCTTTAACATAATTAGTAGTGTGGCAGCCGACACAGTCATGAAGCTGAGATCATTCTAAATTGATTGCTAATTATTCAAATCCAAAGCATTTTTTTCAAAGCACTACATCACCTCTAGTCATTTCTTAAAAGATTGGTAAAGAAAACTCAAGTCCCTATTTGTTCAGAATTGAAACTAGTAAGCAAGAAGTAAGCATTTTCTATTTTGATCAATGGGAACATAGGTACGTCTGTGTATGAGAGAAAAATCATCATAGTCAAGCAGTGAGCTGGTCCTTAACAGCTGTTTTTAAAGAGTACCCATAAACTCAACACATCAGCACTCTAAATTGTTGCCACTGTAAATAATCATATAATGTATTAACGTTAAAATGTAGTAGTTGAACTGACGTTCCTAATACTTTCTCAATAACAAGTATAGGAAGTTGCATCTTTCTCCCTCCAGATGCTTTGCAGGAATAATGCATATGTTCTTACAAAGCTTAACAGTTCTCTCCCCATTCTTCCTTCTCTAGTTATTATCTGTAAGGCCACAATATGTTCAGTGCATATGTGCACCTGTGCATGCACATGCATGCAGAAGTATTGCTTCATAAAAGTTACTGCTTTGTATAGAAGGCTTCTGGAAAGTCGGGTTCCTTCCAATCTTTCACAATTTACTTTGTTTTCTATTCAGAGTTGGTAGAGCAGGAATGCTCAAACAAATAGCACAATATAAAACCTTCTCTAGTTGGAGAGTGTAAATATTGCCTACTCTTAGTGCTGTATGATACACACTGACAGCTACTGTTTACCCCATGCCCTGTGGATCTTAGGTGTTCTCTTGTTATTCTGCTGGGGGGAAAAAGCATAGAATTTGATTTGTGTTGATGATGTAATTTGAGTAATTAGAATACAGCTAAATATTTAAAAAAAAATTTAAATTCAAATTTCTTACAGAAATAAGCTTTTTATGTTTATCTCCTAGGACCAGCAAATACACACAGGCTTCCTTACATGAGATACAAAATGAAAATATCAAGGCTTTCCCTTTTTTATTAATGCAGACAAAAAAACCTGTTTTGCCGAATATGAAGAAAGTGTGCAACTTGTCATTTTCCAAAATTAGTAGGCTTTCATATGTAGAAAACATGGAAAAGGCATCTGCTACCTATGCAGCAAATGCATGCTTATGTACACCTACGTACACAATGTAAAAAAAAAAAAAACAAAAAAAAAAAACCACCTGAGAATTCAAACAATTTCCACATATTCATGGGTAATACATTTCACTGTGCTGGGATGTATTGCAATAAATATACCTCTTCCTTAGTTTGTAAAAAGGCTTGGTGAGATACATTTCATGGATAATCCCAAGGATTTTCCATTTTCTACCTGCATAGACCAGCAAGGGAAACTTGGGAAGTTTTGCATACATACTGCTTGGATGGCAGTTAAATATAAAATAGTCCTGAATGACTTTGAGGAGAGCTTAGTGGCATCTGGGAAGGTGCTGTTGTCATGTTGTAAAAAGTCTGCAAGGTATCACTCAGTGTGGGAAAACTACACACATTTGGCCTAGCTGAAGACATCTATTTTGTATGTGACAGCCACCTACTATAATAAATACCATTCCATTGAGTTAGGAAGAGTATTTAGATTAAACTGTCAAACTCAAATTGGCATTGCTTTAGTATTTAATTACACATCATTATATGTAAGTATAATGCATAATTATTTTAGTATTTGAATTATAATACAGAATTACTTCCTAAAATTTTGAGAGTTCAGGTTTTAAAATAGCTGAAAGTAGAGAAAACATCCTCATAGTCAGGTTTGTGCTGATTGCCAGACCACTTCAGCTTTCTTCATGCCTTTGCAAATATGAAGCACTAGTGTAACAGTATTTGCTTAGCTTCTAATTTTGGTTTGCTTTTTGTGTTTTTTCTTTCTCTCTCTTGGTTGTGCCGTTCCTCTTCCCATGATACTGTGCTCGCTCTTTCCGTGCATCACCTGTGATACCCCCCTGCTCTGACCATTCAGCTGTTGGTGAAGGGGGTACATGAAACTCTGGTAGCTCAGAGAGTTGTTCCAGCTCTCATTACTCTCTCCAGTGACCCTGAAATGTAAGTTTTCTGACTGTCTTATGTACATAGCATCCCTCTTAATACTTAGGAAGAAATAACCATCAGTTCTGTTTCTTATTCTAGCTCAACAAAAATTGAATTACTTTTAACCAAACGTAACTTCTTAATCATTTAATTGTAAATAAATAGGTTTACTGCAACACCTAAAACTAAACTGGATAAAACCACTGGATGAACTTTAAATAGATAACTTAATGTAATTTAATTTTTTTGCTGTTTTATATTTAATCATATTCTCAGTTTGAAATGTGCTTTCATCATTTCTAGTAGAAAGCTGGATATTAATAAGTTCTGTAAAGCTATCAGCTTTACTACTGCAAAATTAAGTACCATCTGCATTACTGAAATGCAAAACAGTTTGGGCTGTATCTAATTTCTGATAGGTGACCGTAGTACTTAATTTTCTGGATGTTCCTGATGTGATATTTCTTTCAAGCGAAGGAGGGATGCTTTGCTAATTTCACTAACAGGTTGTTACTAATAAACGCTACAGCATGAATAGTGTCTTAATTGTTTCAATGTCTTGTGTGGGTGACTAAACCAAGAAAAACCCCCCGTCTGCCTGCCCATCCTCAGTCACAGCTAACCCAGTTCTTCAAGTTTACCAAACCGTTTTTTATTGCATGTTGACTGGTTTACAGCTGACTCTTCGAGGCATGAGTGAAGCATTAGTTGACAAGCGGGTTGCTCCGGCCCTTGTTACCTTGTCCAGTGATCCTGAATTGTGAGTTTCAGATTGAGACCTTGAGTTAATCCTGTCTGTCTTTTTCCTGGTCTGCTGGTTTTGTTTTGTCATTGCTAGAACTAATGTAACTTAAAGTACTAATTTTAAAATTTTGCTTTATTTTTAATTAATTTTCTTCTTAATGTTTAATACATCTTAAAGACTCTATTTTTCTGTTCTAGTTCAGTAAGGATTGCAACAATTCCTGCTTTTGGGACCATCATGGAAACTGTTACTCAGAGAGAGGTAAGACACCTGTTATCAGGCTGTTGGTTTTGTAGCATAAATAGTGGATGTTTTTTTGTAAGTCCAGAAATCCAGTAATTTATTAATTAATGTGGAGAAAAAAAACAGCTTATAAATAATTTCTTCCTTTGTTATACCCTCTTCCAAAATGCTTTCCAGTTTCACAATGGTCTCTTGGGTTTTTTTGGAAACAAACCAACCCTCTTTTAACCAATGAAAACATTTCCTTCTAAATATCAAACCAAACATAAACAAAGACAAATGTGTATGTAGAGGGGGAGGCCTGGGCTAGAAGATGGGAAATCCCGTGCTCAAAATGTTCTTTAAAACATTCTCCAATGCAGTGGAGAAATCCAAGTCCCGTTATTCCAAATAAAATAGCATTACTTTAAAATGGTGACCAAAACGTCATGGTGGGATTCAGTGAGCTCTACACAAGTGTATTGTACCATTTGAGATACTCTGGGGTATCATGCTTGGCTTCTAACTACTTTAGAAGGGCACAAGTCTATTGTAGTTCCTGTCATATCTGCTGGTTTAGCCTGTGATGTCTAAGATTGCATTAAAAGTCATCACAGTAACATAACTGAAATAATCCTCGAGGATAATATAGCTATGCAGTTCCTCCTTGTTTTTAAATTACGAACCTCGTTAACAGATCAGAAGTCTGAGAAATACACCTAGGATTCTGCTGTAAGCAGTAGAAATACTGTCTTTTGTCTAACAGCTGCACAATCAAATCTCTTCTTAGTCCTTGCAGCTTTTTGCAGAGCTTGCATTCTTCCTGTAATTTCAACATATTCTAAAAGAATGTGTTTGAGGAAATGTGAGTAAGTCAGTGATGACTCACAAGTACTTGGAAGATGGATAAGTTACAATTTTGCAGCTTGGAATGCATGCCTATAATCAGTTTGGGAAGAATACTGCTTTGTTACCCCACAAAAATTACTGTATCCATTGCACTAATTATAATAAGCCTTAGAGTACAGAGGTGATATCACCTTCCAAAATTTAATAAAAAATGTTATTTTTACAACTTTGATGAATGCATATTGAATACTTATGTGATCTTACATGTATTTGTATTTCCAGCTTTTCTAGCCTTTAGTTGAAGAAATCTTTTTAATTCAATGATTTTATGATTACTTTTGCATCTCTGTCCTTTGCAGAAACTTTTTGAGCATACTAATATTGCAAAAAAAAATCATATATTTTTATAAATATATAATTTTTATATTTATAAATATATATTTTTATAATGAGAATTCAGTTCTCATTAAACAGGAAAACTCCAAAGATATTAATAGTATGAGGGAAATTTTAATAGCAGGTAAAAAATTTGAGTATCAAAACCGAGGAAACCTCAGGGAGGAAGGACAAGCTATATGTAAGCACTTGTTTATAGTTAAAGATAGATCAAATTAAAACACTGTTAACAGTCTTTAGAATGTTGAGCTGCATTGAAGAGTTTGGAACATCCTGTTAGAGAAAAACCTGTAAATTAACAGGTCCAGGATTTATTATCTTAAATATTATAGACATAGTCCAAACTGACCGTAACAGTTTCTAGCATCTTCATTCTTTGGTATACTTTTTATTTCTCTGGAAATATTTAAGCTTCTGGAAAGAGTGAAAATGCAGCTGGCATCTTTCCTGGAGGACCCTCAATATCAAGACCAACATTCTCTACATACAGAAATAATAAAAACATTTGGAAGAGTTGGACCTAATGCTGAGCCCAGATTTCGAGATGAATGTAAGTTGCATCAGCAGGAAGATGCAGTCTTCCTCTTTCTGTCCTAAAGCCAATAGTATGCTGATTATACTGATTTATTTTTTTTCTTTACGAGAAGTTTGAAGACTGTTGTTTCAGTTTGATATGTCGCAGTATTTAAGACTTTGCTCGTATAATTTTCAATTTGCCTACCATTGGTGTGTATATAGAACACCAGGACATGGTGATGAATGATTCCAGAGCTTGAGGGGAGTGGTCTTTGCTGCAGAGCAAATTTGAAGTGGATTTTTGGTTTTTTGGTGGTGTTTGTTGGGTTTTTTTAAAATTACTTGATATGTAAAATGCTTTCCTCCCCCCTCCTCCCCCATTCCATCACCCTGTGCTGGCATATAAATTTCAAGCATTCCACATGTCTTAAATGGAAGTGCATCCCCAATTAACAAAACAGCTTTTTTTTTTTGTTTTTTCATGGCCCTGAAATGTAAAGTGCATAGAGTGAAGCTGATTGTTAGGACTGTCTTAAAGATACTTGTAAACAAAACACGGAGCTACCATGCCTCCCAACTGCAGGCATCTAGTTTAGCAGGTTAAAATCGTTAAGTAGGCTTCCTCTATAGTCAGTGAAGATTTGTCGTGACATGCATGTCTCTGTCACTAGCTTATCAGCTGTATTTATAGAAAAGAAGCATGTTTTAGACAGCTTTTTGCAGCGGGACAGTAATAATGTTGCAAAGTATTTTCTGTAAATTGTTACTATTTTGAGATGTATGTTTTTATTTTAGGCGGTGTTACCAGAGTTTTATTTCAAGTTTGAGTTGATCAGTTAAATCCACAAGGGCAGTCCCCTCAAAAGCCATGAATTGCAGTTCTTATTCTACACTGATGTGTGATGCTTCAGATGCCTGCGGTTGCCATTTAGCACCGGTTTAATACTAAGCAACTCTATGGAAAGCAATTTCAAATTACTTATTCCAGTATTTATTTTTACAGTTGTTATTCCACACTTGCACAAGTTAGCCTTGGTCAACAACCAGCAGTCTGTGGATTCAAAGAGACTGGATATCGCTACCCACCTGTTTGAAGCCTACAGTGCTCTTTCCTGTTGTTGTATCCTTTTTGTAGGGGAAGTTTAGCTGTTAATGCTCTGGTGGGGGGAGAAGGTTAATAGTTGAGACTAAGTTTGTCCTTGAGTGTGTGATGTAAAACATGATCTGCCGAGTATAAAGAAGAGGTTTTCATAGAAGGTGGATGTGGTGGGTTGACCCTGGCTGGATGCCAGGTGCCCACCAAGCTGCTCTATCATTCCCCTCCTCAGCAGGGGAAGGGGAAGAGGGGTAATAAGATGGAAAAAATACTTGTGTGCCAAGGTAAAGGCAGTTAAATAAAGCAAAAACTATGTGCGGAAGCAAAGGAAAACAGAAGATGTTATTGTCCACTTCCCATCAGCAGGCAATGTCCAGCCCCTTCCCAGGAAGCAGAACTTCAGTATGTGAGCAGTTGGTCCAGAAGACAAATGTTGCAATGATGAATGACCCGCTGCCTCCGCCTTTCTTTTAGCTTTTATTGCTGAGCAGGTGTTCTATGGTATGGAGTATCTCTTTGGTCAGTGTCCCCTCCCAAGACCTTGCCCACCTACAGCCTGCTGGGTGAGGGGGAATGTTGAAGAGGCAGCCTTGATGCTGTGCGAGCGCTGCTCAGCACCAGCCGAAGCACTGGTGTGTTACCACCACCTCTCTGGTTACCGATACAAGCAGAGCACTGTGAGGGCTGCTGGGGGGAAAATTAACTCCATCTCAGTCAGACCCAATACAGTGGAACTGATAGTAAGCTACAAAAAAACCCCCTTGGTCTTAACCAGTAAATTGAGAAAATATGAACAGAATGGTATGGGTATATGAAGTCTGTGAAGTTAAATATTTAACATCTTTTTTATTAGTTGTGAAGGGCCTGATGCTGTTCTTTTTCTTGGGTTTTGCTGCTGTAGCTTGTCCCTGTGTTCAGTAGAATAACAGTATCAGAAGACAGAAAACAAACTGTATAATTTCAGAAGACAATCCTTATAATACCTTAACAACCTGGTCTTTAGTTATTTCGGAGGATTTAATGGTCAATCACTTTTTACCAGGACTTAAGTGTTTACGAACTGACATGGAACATCTCTCACCAGAGCATGAGGTGAGTGGCTATGTTTACTAATTACGAAACACAGGTGGCAGCAAAAGTTGAAGTGTAATGGTATTTAAAACCAAAAGTTGAGGAGAGGTACTCATGAGTGATATCAAAACATAGCTTTGAGGGTTTTTTTGATAAGGAATAGGTTCACATGATTTTAAAAGAACTTACTATTTTTAAATTGTATTTCTAAGCCAAGGACCTCTGCAGAGAAATGTTCAACTATCAGAAATGCATGTAGGAACACTGATCTTTGTAGACTGAAGAAAAAGGAAATGTTTTTACCGTGTGTTTTTTCATCAAAACAAAAGCATACTAAAATCAGTGGCCACAGTATGTCCAAGGAAATGCAGATGAAAATTGGTGTACTACTGGAGAGAAATGATAGGCAAGGATGAGGAAAGTATAGTCCTGAAATATATGGGATGCACTTCATATCTGGAGTACTGTGTCTAGTTCTGGGCTCCCCAGTACAGAAGCATGGACCTGCTGGAGAGAGTGCAGCGAAGGACTGCAAAGATGATGAAGGGACTGGAGCACCTCTCATAGGAGGAGAGGCTGAGAGAGCTGGTACTATTCAGCTTGGAGAAGAGAAGGCTCAGGAGTGATCTTATGAGTGTATATGAAGAGTGTATATGAATACCTGAAGAGAGGGTGCAAAGAGGACAAAGCCAGGCTCTTCTCGGTGGTGCCCAGAGGCAACAGGCACAAACTGAAACACAGCAGGCTCCCTCTGAATATCGGGAAATGCTTTCTGTACTGTGAGGGTGACTGAGTACTGGTACAGATTTCCCACAGAGGCTGTGGAGTCTCCATCCATGGAGATATTTAAAAGCCATCTGGACATGGTCCTGGGCAACAGAGATTGAAACACATAGATATTAAGTCAGTTGCAGAAAATGAGACACATGATTTAGTTGCAAGTTGAGAAAATCTTGAAAGTACAAACACTTCAAGTGACAGAGGACAAGATTCAGTCAAAAGGTGCAAAGGAACATCTTTCTCATTTTTGAAGGTTCATACTGCACTTTCATGGGTTACTTTGTACTAGAGAAAAGTAACTGCTTTTCCTTGTGTCTGCAGAAGTGACTTAAATTGAGACAACTATATTCTCTAGGAGTTCTAAGTTTTTGGTAACAAAGTCCCTTCTTCCAGTTATATTTTCAAGTCTAATAGCCTAGAGTCTCATGCTTTTATTTTCTGTATTTTATTATATTATTTTATATAATTTACAGTATGTGGAACTGGAGGTGAATTAATTTGAGGAACTTTCGGCCCTAAAAGGAACACATCTGACTTCAGAGGGCTGAGTCAGAAGGGACAGTAGTGACCTGAGCATCAGTCAAATGCGACAGAATTGTACTTCCTTACCGCAGGCAGCACTGGAGGAGATCTGGCAATGATACTCTGTGTTCAGCGAGAGCTGGGAGATGTATTGTGTTTTGAGAAGTAATATATCTGAAAGCTGCAGTAGGCAAAAGTTGGATTTAGTTTAATTTTCTTTGTTCTATCATATTCACTAATGGGATAATTGATAAAAATACTGATACTTAATTTTTTTATAGTAGTTAGTGCAACTTCTAAGGTTTAAGGCTTAGTCAGTACAAAAGATGCCTTGAATTAGAACAGAAGAGCTTATTTGATTGACTTTGAGTCTTGTGGCCAGAGAAGGAAATGAGGGCTTAAATAGAATTAAAAAGAAATAAGTAAAGACAGTTCTCAATCCTCCTTTACCACATTCTGTATCACTGTGATTAATTGACTTTGGGCGTGATGCCAAGTACTTTGTTTTTTAGCCAGAGAGAAACATAAATTTAAAAATATTTACTCCTGTGCCAGTGGGTTAGAAAACTCACTACAGCTTTTACTACAGAACTGGAAATGCAGTGCTTAATCAGCTCCTTGCTACAATGGGATGTTTGCAGGCACCGTGAGAGAGACCTCTGAGGCCCACCTAGTGCCTGTATTTCAAGCTTTCTTTCTTAAAATTATGTTTTCTGAAGTAAATGTAATTTACTGTTTCAAATGTAGACATTTGCATAAACAGAATTAACCCATTTCTCATTATTTTGGTCACTGTGGTGTTATTCACAATTCAAGTGGAATATCAGTTACAAAACCACATTTTCTCATTCACAAGCCTTAGCTGTTGTGGCTTTAACATCAGTACAAAGTTAATGCTCATCTTGGAAATGTAACATTTGTGGAATTGGCTTGTGATTCTGTCAGACAGCATTTACCACTTATCCCTCATATTTGCTTTCCTTTCATTCATATAAACAAAAGTGCAAGTTGGGGTGTTCAAGCCAGGCCTCTCATATTTAAAATAGACGTTTCACCTCGTGCAGACATTTCAGATACGTTGCCAGCATCTCTGTCAGGTCCCTTCTTCTCCCTTCTCCATTTGCTTTCCATTTCCTTCTATTTCTTGTCCAAATAATTGGATTTTGAGTTACATGATAGTGAGATATGATCAATACTTAATAAAAATATTTTTTCCATTTGCAGGATTGTTTATAATACCTAAGCACCTGTTATGTCTCTTAAATGTCTCTAAATACAGTTATATCTCTAAAATGTGTCTCTTAAAGGAGGTCTAAATGATGTCATTATCAGTCCTGTGACCAAACAAAGAGCACCGAAAGGAATAAGTGTAAGAATAAGTATCATAATGTAAAATTGCTATATGATACTATATTTATAGTTTTCCCCTGTTTTACCCTAAACTTTAAGACAAATTAATTTGGAGAAGAGGGAAGATTTGCTCCACATCATCCAAAAATTATGCAGCCTTCCTGGAAGGAGCTGTGCAGTGGATGGGAACTCCATCCCAGTATTCAAATGATTCCGAGTCCTTGCTGAATTATTATTCCCCTTGATCAAGATGTTATATTATCAATATTTGGAACATCTAGTTTCAGATAAACATAAAAAAATGTGTAAGTGTTCCAATGCACAGGTGGAAATGCTAAGTAACAAAAATCATGGTTGCTGGGCTTAGAAAATTCAGTTTTCTTTTGATACAGAAAGAAAATATTGCTTTTTCACTGGAATTCTGAACACATTTGTCTTGTACCTCTGTACTCTTTGCGTTTAAGTACTTGCATAATATTTTATGCAAATAAAGGACAGCAAATTTAGCAGTCAGAGCTGTAGTCCTGTTAGACCCATACACAGGTTTGGGTTTGAATGCTGCTTTCTGAAACATTCAAGGGTATATAACACCTGCTATCCAAATTGTTTCAAACATTGAAGTATTAGATTTGGAGAAATAGAGTGTCAGTGGCACAGATCTGCAGACCAGGACACATCTTATTAGTGTAATAAATGGTTTCAAAGGATATTTTGTGCTGCAGCTGTCTAATAATAATAAATACCTTTTTAATGTGTATAAATACATGCAAAATTAGTTATCACTTGGTAGTAACTGTTAGCAACTGATCTGTATTTTAGAGATTGAAATTAGCTTATTTTCCTTTATTATATATATTCATGTTTTGGTAAGACACTGCTAATTTTAGTTGCTTGCAGCGCTGATATTTTAAGTTTAATGTCTCAAAGAAAGTGCTTAGCTTTCTCTTAAACTGTAAGTAAGCACAGAAAGTTTCCATTTATGCAGTGGGTACATATATATACATGTTTATAGTTTCACACTGTGCATTGCAACTATTTTGCCAAAGTGTTTCAGATGCTTCTGTCTCAATGAGTTTTAACAGTACTGTTGTGGGCAGGGCAGGGAGTTCTGTACCTGTCCAATGAATTGTATGATTTCTTTCAAAGCCTGCTATTTGGAACAATTTCTTTATTTTTTGATATGCTGGAGAAATGTAAAATACCAGTGGGGGGTGGGGGGGGGGTTTAATCTTAAATATTCTGCTGAAACCTTTAACACTGCAATTGCTTAAGTAAAGGAAAAAACCCTTGATTCATAGGAACCTTGGAAGACAGCAATGAAATGATACCAAGTTTGCTTTAGCACTTCTTTTCCATTAAGATATCTCGGGATGCTATCACACTTTTATTTCCTTGCTTTTTCTTTCATACGTAATGTTGGTAAAGATACAAATTTTAAAAGGTACTTGAAAACTCTTTAAAGGAAAACAGAGGTAAGATGAATCTATGTCAAAGTTTATTGCTAATAAATAAAAGCATTGTTTGAAAAAGGGAAGGTAAGGAGGTGTGTCACAGAATTGAGTTTGCTTTAGCTCTATTTTTTAAAAACAGGGGAAGCAGGAGGGATTCTTTAGCTCCTTAACTATTTCAAAAGCATTTTCTTCCTTAAAGTATTTTGAATGGCTTTGTTGCTTCTAGCCACAAGACATTAGCAGATAGCTGGAATTTAATTGCACTTGAAAAACAGAGAAACCTTTTAAACAGTTCTGCTAATGTCAGAATTAGTTGCAGAGTAGATTTTGTATGAAGCGTCATCATAAAAGAAGAAATGTCATTTATATCTCTTCTGTCTGTGTCTTAGGTTATTTTAAGCTCCATGATAAAAGAGTGTGAACAGAAAGTGGAAAACAAGACCGTCCAAGAACCACAGGGGTAAGATTACCACTTCTCTTTTATTTTCTGTGCCTCCAGAGTAATGTTCTGAAGAGTCATTCCATAATGACGTCTAAGGCTTGTGACCAGAAATCCTGCACTGACATATTCTGTATTTGAAAAGAGATTTTAGAAATTTTAATTGAGTTTGTGGTTGCTGCTTTCTCCAGTGTAAAACAGGACAATGCTTTTTTTTTTTTTTTTTTTTTTTTTAATCATAGCAATGACATTGATGTTTTCCCATGTTACTTTGTTCTTAATTTTTTATTCATTTAAAGCAGTAATTGAATTTCTATCCTGGATCTGAGAAACCAGGGGGTGCATGGGCTAAGTGCTTAGAGCAGTGCACTTTGCAACCCTGTCTCGGGGGGGTGGACTGCAGGCTGAAGGAATTATTCTGACTGTGGTAATGACCTGCTCCAGGCTGCTGTCTTTGCTTGCATGTGACTAGTTCATACAAGAATAGTTTCTCCGGTGTATAAACTGACCTACCTGTGTGAATATGCTGTTTAGTAAATACACTGGCTTTGGGAAAATGTCATCTATGTTGTACTTCAGTAAAACGCCCATTCTACAAATGCACAGTAAGCCCAGCACTCCAGTGAGGCATCAGACACATGGTGTATATGCATCAATTTGCCTCATGTGGTAGATGTGGTACATCTCTGTGTGTCCCTCTACTGATAACAAAACACAGGCTGACAGACCCACAGATTTGGAAAGGTAAGCATTGTTATGATGACCTCTGTGTGTCCTTTTGCCCGCATGTTGCCTGGAATGGCATACCAGCACGTAACTTCTCATGGATTATTATATAACTTAATAAATCCCTGGAAGTATTGCCAGGAAGAGTTGGAGAAGAAACAGTAGGTATCTGAAAAAAAAACAACCAAACTTGTTTATATTGTGCTTCCATATCTGTAACAAGTTGATAAATTTACAACTTGAAAGAGCTCAGGCAAAATCCTGGAAGCAACCAGTCGTTTGAGAATGACTGAAATGGTGTGGAAAAAAATCAGTCCGTCATGCACCAAATAAAGTATCTCACATCTTACTAGTGGTGTTTAGCCTGTTTACTGGTGTAGTTGATAATGGAGTGTAGCAAGAACTGAATCTACTTGCGATATGAGCATCAGGTCAATTTTAAAAGTGTACTAGAAGTGAACTTTAGACTTTGGAAGTGAAGTAATTTTAAAACTAAAAATGTCCAAGTTCTTCACAATCCATAGCGTATCTGTTCTAGTAAGGTAGTTGGTTCTGTCTAGTCATATAGAAGTCCTGCCTAATGCAGAAGAAATACAAAACCTTTAAGATCTGAAGATTGGAGTCAGTCACTTTCTTTGCTCTTTCCTGTTTCATGTACCAATATTATGAAGTAGGAACTGTACTAAGTGTGTTCCAATTGAGTGGCAGTTTTCATGATGAAATAGGTATTTCTTTGACAAATCGGTTATTCACAGAATAAGAACAGGTTTATTAATCATTCTGTGGGCATATTCCGTGTTTGCAACATAAATGGCTGGTCAGTCAAGAGCTAAAAAATGCATTCATGCTGTTGTTTTCTCCCAGGGCTTCACTACGTAGCTTTCTCAAGCTTTGTACTTTTTGCCCTTAGCCTTTCTGCCTTCTCTTAAATGGAGCTTTCTGGCATGCATACCTGGGTGTTGGCCCCAACAGTCACGCTCCGAATGGTCATCCCCTTCCTGTGTCCTTCAGATTCTCCAGCAGCTGTGTGTTTGGGTTTTATTTTTTAAGAATGGTGAATGCTTAGGTTGCCTCTTCAGCTGTATTAAAGGTTGGCGCTTCAAGCCAGCTATTTCCTCAGAAAAAAACGTACCAATAATGATTCTTGGCAAGATAGAAACATGCTAGTTGCCCCAGTAGGCTCATCCTGCTATTTGCAAGTAAGCATTGGTTTTATCAGGGTCTGCCCTGCACTATGTACCTTGCACAGCAGGCTCCCAATAGGTAATTGTGGTAAGGCAGAAGTAACAGCCAGGCCCTTTGCAGATCTGATGCTAAGCAATTGCTCTCACCAAACAGCCTGTGCAAGGACATCCCTCCACATAAGCAATGACAGTATTTTGATTAACACGTTGGTTTATTAGAATCAGTTGCATACATGGGCATTTTAATATTTTTGCAAATATTTCCCCTGCCTGGATTTTATGGACTCTTTTTTATTATTATTATTATTTTAATCTATAGACTAACCAATATTATTTTTCCATTTTCATTTTAATTCTTTGTGCAATGAAAAAGCTACCACCTCAGACTTTGACTACGTAAAGAAAATAATAAAAGCAGTGTATGTATCTAAATATGTAAGATAAGACTTTTAGATCTGATAAATGTTTTTTGAAGTAGATTTATCACTTCTTGAGCAACTTCTTGACAGCCTTTCAGGAGAGATCTTTAGAAAATACGAAACTGATTGCTTCTTAGGCAAACATTCTTTTCTCTCCCAGAATGCAGCACATGTACACAGTATTTAACTGGTCTCTTTAAAGAACATAATTAACCCTAACCTGAAGTTTGTTATCCTATCTGCATTAACTGAACTGTGAAGCCTATGGTTATGAAAGAAAATACCTTGGCTGAGCTCTTCCTAGTTCCTAAGTGTTGCTCTTCAGTTGGACAGAATTTTTAAATTTTTTTTATTTAGATGTGTGCTTTTGCCTCTCAAATGTTTTAACCTATTTAGTTCATGAAAGCTGTTCATTGTGTGGCTAGAGTTTGAGCGATCAACTTTTATTTCATGTAGTGTTTAGACTCTCCATGCTTTAGCTTTTATCAGTGCAGACATGTTAAGCTAAATGTAAGAAGTCTGTATTACTTGCAATCCCTCTTGTGAAAATGTTTTAAAATCAGTTAGTCGTATTAAGCCATTGCAGAAACAGATAAATGCAAATGTGATACAACAGCCAGTGTATTTTCTTTTAGAATACAACTGCTGAAAACTAAGATTTTTAAAGGAGAAGTTTTCAATGTGTTTTGTCATTCTTTAATTAGCCTTCCCCTTGTTCAAAATCAGGCTGTGGTTGCAACTTTTTACTGTACAAAATTAACATGAAATATTTCTACTACTGAAGAATTGACCTTTTCAGACACATAAATATCTCCTTTTTCTTGCTAAGCCCTTGCCAATTTCAGTTCCTATTTTCAGTGTTAAATATATATTTGATGAAGGATTTAAATGCAAATAGGAGATAAATTATGGATTTTTGTTAACCGTATAAGACTGCATGCACAAAACCAAAACTGAATGTAAAAGCAATTATAAGATTCTGTTGGTTATCTCGTCTTTGCCCCTAACTGTTAGAAAAGGCTGGTCAAATAATATGGTGTCACAGAAATAGTTTTTAAAAATCAATGAAACTGTCTTTTTAAATATTGGATAACCATTCTGTTAAACGTTTTCTTTAGCAATTAACAAGGTGTTTCAATCATGGGTAACAACTTGCATTACAAACCAATTTTTATAAAATGTCCAGCATGAATGTTTGTTTTGGCATACAGCTTCCCCATAAATCAGGCAGAACTCCGTGTAGTGTTAGTTCATCTAGACACTGGTTAAAAATTTTGTTTACATATTTTTGTTTATTTGTGGGTTGGTTTTTGTTTTGTTTTTTAAATAGTGAGTATATGCAAGGACTTTTCTGTAGGACTGCTTGCTTTAAACAAGATATATTGTTGCTTGTTGGGTTCTCTGATTACTTTTTAAAGACATGAGAATGAAACTTTGGTTTCATATTGCTTTTATTATTATGTTTGAATGTTCAATTTCTATAGTAATGGAAGTACTTTTGGGGTATATTTAAACTTTAAATATGTTGAGTGTATTGCGTTATCTTTCTATTTACAGTAATGTAATATTAGAAAACATGAACTTCTAGACACTCCAGTCCTCAATTTTTAATTTTTAACATTAGATGACTGATATCCCCCCCCCCCCCCAAACTGTTTCGAATGTTAATTAAACATTTCATGGTCTTTTCAACCTTTTTCAGGATCTTTAGAATAGTGACAGCACAGTTTGTGTAAAACTAGAGGTTTGTAACCCGTTGCTAGGCTTTCTTTTCTGAAGTGAGCAATTTTATTTTCTAACATGGCTAATGCTTGGAATGTACTGTATTTCCCAAATCATTTTCCATAGTTACACACAACTCTAGGATACATCATAGGCAGGAATAGCTTCTTGTCATTAGCCAACTGATAGCAAGTATAAACTGTTATTTACATAATGTATATGCCTATGCCCTTGCTTTATCATGAAATTAAGGGGAATTGCACAAGACAGCCATCTTACAGTAGTACTATCTTACCTGCTAACTGGAAATATGTGATTCCTTAGTTGACTCTGTAATCAAGCCAAAGATGTCTGGCTATGTGACTATGCCTTAAATAGTTCACTGTAAAAGTTTATAAATTATTTCAAAACAGCTATAAATCTTCACTGCTGGCTGCTAATTAGAATAAAAGATTATTATCTTTAAAATGTTGATTTTAATCAGATTGTCTAAAAAGAGAGATAACCAGAGAACAATTTTCAAAATTTTAAACTACTAAAAATTCAGACTACATACTTTCAATGAAATGATGCTTAAAAACTGAATATTTAGATAATGAGGAACTTTACAGAGCTTTCAGAAAATACCAACTAATAATATTTAAAATGAGATGATTGATTTGAATAACTTGTTCCATTAATGGGGGATGTACTGAAAATAATACTTAAGAGTATGCTTTGTGATACTCTTTAGGTATGCTACGTGAGGCAAACCGAAGGGCTTTTCAAGGATCTAGGTCGATTAGGCACTGTGGAAATGCAGAAGACAGGGAATCGCTTCAGCTTAAAAAGTGGAAGGAATGGGGTATACATTTGAGGTGATATAGTTACGATATGATTAAGCAATCTCTAAAACCACAGTACAGCTTTAGTGAGAGCCTGCCTTTTTGTTTTTTCAAGTATTCTGTTTAAAAAGAACCAGAATTCATAACCACTAAGCACCTTTTTTGTGGTGTGAAATGGGGAAAAGTACTGAACGCATCCCTGCTGCCTTTGAAGAGACCATTCAAATTCTGTTGGAGCAATTTGGAGTTAACTTCAAGTTGACCTCTTGATGCAAAACTGTCTGACAGAACAGTTCCTAACCTTGCAGGCTGAAAAGTTCAGTTCCTGGAAGCTAGCCTGTGCCAGTGAGGCAGATCTTGTCATGTTAGGTATAGTTTTGAAATGCAGAGTTCACACTGAGCTCACAAGGGAGAATTTCACTGGTAATGTGTTGTAAAATTGGGCCTGTCTAATGTTGAAAAATGTTTGCCATTTAACTACAAGTATAGGAAGAATGGAATGTTTATTAATATTCCTTCTGTCATACATTTGCCTCGTTCCACTCTGGCTTGAGACCAGTTACCTATTATGCTAAATAGTTACATATATCTGAAGTTGAGGTCACTGATATGTTGTAAATAAATAATTCTTTTAAAATCAGTTAATTTTACAGCATTGGGATAATTTTTTAACATGTTCAAAGTCATATCCTGCAGGTTCAGCATTGGTTGGGTTGGTCCTTCTAGTTCGGTTTGTGGGGAAATTGTGGGCTCTCCATTGTCTCCTGTAGTATGTATGGAGTAGGAACACTCAAGCAAAGGCAGTAGGAGTCACATTCACAACAAGCAGGAAGAGAGCTCTTTACCTAGCGAGGGGCACACCTAGTAGGACTCAGTGCCACAAGGTAGGGTTTACAAGTGGGTCAAAAGAAAGCTGAACAAGTAATGTAAAATAAAAGATTCATTGGGAGTTACTAGAATGACAGCCCACATTGATTTTGGACTCTGCTCAGGTGGAAATAGTTGGAAAACAAAAGAGCTGGAAATTTAAGGAGAGAGGTCACTGTTTTGTACTTAATCTTGCTTTTATTTTTGCCTGCATCTCTGCTAATGATCACTGTCAGAGGCAGGATACTTGGACTAGACAGATCCTTGGTCTGAACTAGTGCTGCTGTTGTTATACTAAATAAACGTAAGAATTGACATTTCTGGTGAGCAGGTAAAGCCAATCTTTCACAGAGGTATTTTTCACTAGAGCAATTGCCAGTGCTAATGCAATGACTTGCAAAGGTAGTAAAAAGTAGTGTGCATAAAAAATATTTTCTCTAATTTTCTCTAGGATGGCGAGGACATGATAATTGTTTTAACAGTGTATATTTGTGCTTGCTGGTGTAATGGTTTTTCAGTTCTTCTTGATGGACTGAACTTGATGGACTGAATGTTGAAACCTCTAAAATGCAAAACGTTCAGTTGCTTATTAAATAACATGGTGTTCTTTGTAGTCTTACGTCAGTAAATTTCTTATTTTCCTAGCTCAATGTCGATTGCAGCAAGCCTTGTGAGTGAAGATACAAAGACCAAGTTTTTGAACAAAATGGGCCAGCTGACTACATCAGGTGCAATGTTGGCTAATGTGTTTCAGAGGAAGAAGTAAGATAGGAGAAGGAACTCTCAGCTAACACTAAGATGGACCTCACAGAGACTGGTTCCTGTACTTGAAGTACTTGCCTTTTAATTTCTTCTGTCTTATGTTCTTGTAGTATTATTTTATTCTAACCTCCAAAGATATTTGCACTGCTTTTGAATATCGCTGTGTTGTATCTGTTAATTTTGGGTTAACTGTGGTTGATATAAAACTGAAATCATAGTCTGTATCAAGTCCCTGTTCTGTGTTCTTGTCTTTCCAGCATATTTTTTTTTATATAGTGGAAGGGTTGTTTTGGTTTTTTTTTTTTATTTTCTGACAGGATATCAGCAAATATCTGTATTATACATGGAGCTATTATGACGGTACTTAAAATAATGTAAATTTGAAGTCATTGTCATGAAGTAATAAAAGTGGAGATTACTTATGTATTTAAATTATGAGAGAGTAATGCAGATTTTTTTATTATGTTTCTAAAAAGAAGAGGAAGAGCCACCAGCATTTGTCTGTGCTTCTAGGGTTGTTTTTGTAAGTATTGTGCATCTTGAATCCAGAGGAATTGCAGTATCTAATGTATGAGACTGCTTGCACTGCATCAGTCTGCAGGGAATGCTCATATTTCAGATGCTTTATGCTGACATTGTAAATCCTGTACAAAGTCCTTCAGATAGAATTCTCACGTCCACTGTGTTTTGTTGAGGGATGTTTTCCTTTGTTGGGATGTTTGTTTTATTTTAAAGCACTTTAACAACCAGTCTACACATCCAGAGGCACATCCCCTAAGGAAAAACATAATAAATTAATAAATGTTAATAAATATATAAGCTACTACACACAGGTCCCAGTAGAGTTCTGCAGGCAGAAGAAACTTTGCAGAAGGAAGAGTGCTTTCATTTTGTGCTCGGTGTGCAGTTCTGTGTACTGTGAAAGCAAAAATGAAGATACTTTGTTGTTTAGATTGAATCTCAGTTCAAATTTAATTTCAGGGTATTTAAAATTGTTTTAAGAGAGTTTGACATGCCGTTTCTTTAAAATGTTCAGTAGACTGCACACATACTTTAAAAAAATGACATTACAAGGAACATTAAACAACTACCAAATATTTTTGTTAGTAAGGAAGCATTAACAACTAAACATTTTTATTCTTTTACAGCACTTTTTTTGTGTGTGTGTTCTTTATGTCAATGTAAGCTTCTGAAAGCAAACTCAAGTGCATGCATGAACTGGTATGAGGTAGTAAAATACAAAAGCTCAGGCACTCTGACACGGTACCATTCAGTTGGAAGTATTAACGTCTTTGAGGACAGGGGAAGCAAAAGGAATGAGGGAAGAAAGTATTTACTTCTGAAAGAGAATATGGATGGAGTAGCACTTCAGGTATTGCCCTTAGAAATAATGGAGCTAATTTGAGGCTTCCAGCTGCTCCGTGTCTATGCCTGTTGGCTCTGCACATACAGTTGCCTGCCATGTTTGTGTTGTGACAGGGCCTGCTGCACACTTGCACACTGTCAGTCCCTTTGCACTGATGAAACATTTTTCTTGAGGTTACAGACAGCTCCCTGGCGTAGTGTTGCTTGTTACCATGAAAGTATACTTTTAGCAGACTGACTGTGAAATGGAGACATTCCTGAGGAATGGGAAGTGGTGATGTTCCTCTCTATTGTTCTGTTGTCAATAAAAAGTTTTGTATACCTGCCTTGTCTTTTTACTTCTAGTCTTCTCCAGAAAATATTATTGTATCAAAACACCTGTTACAGGAGAGAGGTCTAATGCACACAAATTCTTCAGCCTTAACTTTTTTTACATAGCAGATGATAGACTGAAGTTGCTAAATTTCCTATCTTGATATGCCTCTTTCACTCTGTCTTCTAGTCATGTGGCTTTATTGCCATTTTCATGCAGGATTCCTATGCCACCCTTTTTTTTTTTGCCTTGTTCTTTTTTTTTTTTTTTTTTTGCCTTGTTCTTTTCTCTTTTCTGTGTCTGTTCCAGTAGTTGCAGTTGCAGAGATAGCTCTGTAGTCCTGAGACCAAAATGACTTTATGGTTAAACTTCTACTTTCCAAAGCAGGGCGGCTGGCTGCCTGTGAGAGAGGCTCCTAGCCTGGACTGAACTTCAGCCATCTAATCCGCACATCTAATCGCCAAACATGCTAATCGGCACAAGGCAAAACACTGTGACAGCAGTTTAACTATGCAGGATTGTGGGGTGAGACTCTTTAATTTGTCAGTAGAAATGGAGCATCTTTTGCTCTTTAGTTCATTAGTGTAAATGTAGCATCTTTTGCCCTGCTAGGTGCGGTCTCTCCAGCCTCTTGCAAGGTTAAGCTTTTGCTAGCCAGCATTTTACTTGATACCAGTTGATCCAAGGAGGAATTTGAGTGAGAATCCCAGGAAGACCAGTACAGTAACTACTGAGGTGAAAAAATTTCTGTGTAGGCAACAAACCTTATGCGGGTTGTTCTCAGGACTTCTGCCTCCTAAATTTCAGGTCTCTGTTAGTGTATGTTGGTTGCAGGCGTTTGAGAAAATGTTTATTGGTTTACTGTGTATTGACAGTTTTTCAAGAAGATTGCAAGAAGTTGTTCTCTGTGGGTTTGGGGGTTGTTTGGGTTTTTTCTTCTCTTTCTTCCTAGCTATGGCACTGTAGCATTCAGGATTGGGATGGAATGTTTTTAAAAGAATTACCAGGATATTTTAAATTTTTTCCATTATACAAAACAAGTTCAGTGAAATTTTTGAGAGAAAAATGTTCCATTAAAAGAAGGCAGTTGGATATCCAGCAGGGAAAGCAACTCATCCCCGAAGGGTTATCTTCAATCGCTTATGACTTTGCCAAAGTAAGGTTTCTGTAAAATTACCGGTGTTGGCTTTATTATTCTGGCTGAACCTCTACAACTTGTTGGCTTTAAATGGGGGATAGATTGACGGTCTCCTGTGGCCTCTAATGAAATTTCAGAATCTTTATTTAAAAGGTTCTTGTGCTCTTAAGCAAAGGTGATCAGTGGGCTGAAGGTACGTGGCTGCTTTGAGTAAGTGTTCACAATCTAAACGTGGCTGCTTTGAGTAAGTGTTCACAATCTAAATATGTTTTCTGTAGATTAAACTTAAGGCTGACTCAGGGCAAAATGTATGCATAGTATCAAAGAGATTGTGTTCTGAAACTGTAAATGAGGCAAATTACTCTTTTCCTGTCTTCTAACCAAGGTGAATAAAGGGAGCTTCTTAAGAAAAGCTGCACATTCTTCTGTCAGTCTCTTCCCACTCCTATTTCACACCAAGAAGAGAAAAAAGGCTGCACGTAAAAGCGTATTCTGGTAGGAGAGCTAAAAGCAGTATTTGAATGAATTCAGGGCTAAAGAAACTGATTTTAGCAAATTTAAACTTTAAGATTGAAAGATAAAAATTATCCATGACAAAAAACTGTTGTGAAGAACAAGGAGGAGTTTTTGTAATATACTGTAGGAATTCATTGCTACATATGGATGATAAGATGATTCAAAATGGTGCAGAAAAAGCAGAAGTGTGGGATATTTCTGTTCTGTCTGTGACAGCGTTAATGACATTTTTCTGTTCCAGGAGTAAGTGGCTCTACATTTCAGTGCAGTTTCTAAAGGTGGGTATCATGCATTCAAAATGTTTGAAGTAATTTCCCGTGTGAAACATAATGATGTTGATGTCTAAGTAAACCACAGAGTACCAGCAAAACTTCATGGAGCAGAAATTCATTACAGTGCTGGTACAGCAAGCTGATAAGCATGGCACTGATCCTAAGTAGAATCACAGAATTTCTTGATGTGAATTACAGGCTGAATTACAGGATTGCAGTATGGACTTCATACAAGACTTCAAGGAAACTGCTTTGGTGGTTTACTGAATGCATTTGGCTAGCATTTGTAGCAAACACATTCAAATACGTAGCTAATCTGTTTCAGACTATAAAATTGGTCAACAAAGGCATGGAGGAGTGCTGTTGTTGGATAAGTAGGCTAATCAGGTCCTGGATGTTAGTACTGTACAGTAATATATCATGTGTTAACTCATCTTAATGAGTAACCATGAATGAGTAATCATTTTCCAGAGAAGCACCGTCTGAAGTGTTCTGCCTTTAGGTTTAATGCTGGTCAGGTTTTGTGCTTACAGGTAAGCTGTAAGAAAAGATGATTCTGCTTGTAGGGTTTATAACAGGCGAGTCAGCGGTAAACAGCCTGTATCTTTGGAGGTATCTGCACTGCATGCTGAGCTTCAACCTCCATACTTCCAATGTAATGGAAAACTTCCTTAGACTGAAGATTTCTAGTTGCTAGAAACTTGGAACATGAGCAGTTGTACTGTACAAGTCAGTGACTTCAAAAGGTGTTGGCATAAAGGGCCAACGCCATGGCAGTGGTCTGCCTGGGTCCTTTCCCAGCCACTGGTATTGCATGTGCTCCTCACCGCATCCCTCGTTCGCTGTATTGCAGGCCGGTCTGTACCCCAACCTCCAATTTTCCATCCCACAGAGGCAGATACCTTTCTATTCTACCATGTAAATACGGTGCGCATACAAATAGGGCTGTTTGCAGCGTATTTGGATGTTGCCATTCCCCAGATTTTACTGTGATTGTGGTCC
Organism: Falco rusticolus; assembly: GCF_015220075.1. Classification (NCBI taxonomy): domain Eukaryota; kingdom Metazoa; phylum Chordata; class Aves; order Falconiformes; family Falconidae; genus Falco; species Falco rusticolus. The sequence goes on from NC_051189.1 coordinate 89,690,374, forward strand.
TGTGCTGCTGCTTTTTGTCCTGTACTTCAACGGAGATTTTTCCCATTCTCTAAAACCTGAGCAACCTCTTCAGCTTCAGTTGCAGCTGAGGTGGAGGCACTGCAATGGAGCCCTGCTGAAGTTACCACAGCTGTAGCGAAGCACGTGCCTCGTGGGATGTTGTGTGTCATTCTGCCACACGTGTAACACCTTCCCTTTAAATATGCTGCAAGGGGATGGGGAAGTGGGGACAGGGAAGAAGCAGCTGTAGCATTTAGTGGGCAATAAAGTTCCATTTAGATGTGATCCTTTGCCGGGGGATGAATGCACTTTATTGATCTAACTATGAGTCATCTCAATATTCTGCTGAGTTTTCAGAGGACTTCAAGATGATTGTGTGTGCTGTTAGATAAAACAATAGGGTGGCTCTGTGGAACTGGTATTGGAGTGTTACATGGTGTTTCAAAGGAGTTACGGTGTCAGTCCTCCTGCTGTGAGGGGGTGGTGGGTGTTTGCCAGCCTTACAGGCTCATCTCCAGGCAGGAAAGAGCTTGAGGTGTATCCTGGGCAGCGCAGGCTCCCCAGTTCGTGCCGGTATTGCTCTTGCCCTAAGGATGAACATATGACTGAAGTCTTGGAGGTCATCAGGTTGCTATCTCTTACAAGCATGAACAAATATTCAGTTAAAAATTCACCATGACTGTATTTCCTTCCAGAAGTCTGCAGGCGTTGTTACTGCCACGGTGGCTGGTGATAACCTATCGGTTCAGCGTCTGCTTGCACGTACTTCAAATATTCAGCACATTAGCGGTGGCTGGTTGTGAGCTTTTTTCTTTTGAATGGTGCAAACTTCACATTCTTGACAGATATTCAGCACTGGTATGTTTTTGCGGGATTGTAAAAGGTGTGTTGTGTAAACCACACCAACGTGACTAAGGAGCTTCATTATATTTGCTCTGTCATGAAAAATAGTGCGTCTGAAAATCTCAAAGAGATCAGGCAGTAGTCCGATATGGAAACGTGCATTCACAGGAAGAAAACAGTTTGAAGTTGATAGCATAGTTTTGTGCATTAATTTTATTTTTAAATAATAGATTATTTTAAATGGATTAATTTTAATAGCTAGAGACCTCAAATAAAATCAGAGCCCCTTGTACTAAAAGTGTGCAGGTCCTTTTCTACTTTTTTTTCTCTTTAGCCCAGTGTAGAAAGCACCATGTACTGGATCATATGTTAGGGCCCTCCCCCCGTGGCAGGTGACAAGCTGCCTCCAACTGTCCCTTCTCCTTGGCCCCGTGACGGATTCTGTGCATGGGTTGCTGGTACTCCAGAAGTTGTGCTGAGACCCACCTGCCCCCCCGGCGCATCCCCCCGATTTTCCAGGGCTTTTTCCTAGAGCTCTAATGTTGCACATGCACTGGGCTTCTCGCTCACCTGCTGGGAGACAGGTGCTCTTATCTACTAAGCCTGTATTTAATTCAGAGTCAGAAACCACAACCAACCTCTATGATATTTAGTGGAAGAAAAACATTAACGTTCATACATCAAACCCCTTCATCTCATCCCGTATCCCTTGGCAGGATGGGAGAGGCAGGGGAATGGAAGGTCCTTCACAGCCTTCCCGTGTGCTGGGAAAAGGCATCCTGGGGTCCAACCACATGCCTTTCAGTTTTGCTTCTCTGGCCAAGTTTCCTTCGTGTCGTTTCAAAGACCCAGGTTTAACATGCAGCCTCCTAGTTGTCCTTTCCAGGAAAATGGGGCATCGCAAGTGGTTGGGGTCCTGTGGCAGAGGGGAGTTCAGTGGCGTGGAGAATGTGAAGGAATAGTTGGGGCCGTGAGCATGAGCTTGCAGGTGCTGTGCAGATGCCCAGTCAACTGGTGTATCCCCCAAACCATTCCTTACCTTTGCTTGTTGGGTTGAAAGTTTTGGAAAGATGGGAGTCAAATTCAGGGATTGCCTGGGAGTTAGTCGCCATTTATGCAAGCTCCTGGAAAAGAGACATTTTTACACTGATGCTGAAGTGGTTTCATTTTCAGTTACAAAACTTGCAGCATTTCATTGACTACTGTACTACTTTTAAAATATTATTTAATATGTAATTTCCACTTTTCTCTCTCTAGGAAGGAGGTCAGAAGAGATCCACGCTGACTGCAGGCCTGCTAAATGGTCAGCCAAGCTCCCAGTTTGTTTTCTATGACAGGCTTCACCAAGGAAGGAATCCTGATACTTTCCAGGGGACAGTTTAAGTTCTGTGGCACCTCTGAGGCTGCACAAAGTTTTCCATCTCTCCTCTTTAGAAGGAGCATCCCAAAGACCAGTCCAGCTCAGCCTCGTATGCTGCAGTGCTGAACAGAAGCAAGGCATTCAAAAGCCACCATAAGTTTGAAACTTTCCGATTTCAACCATTTTGATTTTATTCAAAATAGGCGCTTTGCAAAGGTAGCTGAAAAATTAGTGTTCTCTAATAGGAAAAAAAAAACCTTTTCTGTAGATGAAAAGAGATAAACCAGTTTTGGTGTAAATGTTTAGTTTTTCTTGTGCTACACAGAATGATATACGCGATAAATGTGAGAACATTGACAGCATTTTCTTCTATATGTTCCCCAGCTCATATTTTCTAGCGCTCACATTTCGGTTTCTAACAATCTACTGCAATACATAATTAAGACTATAAAGCACCCAGTAGTGGCTTCTGCGGGTTTTGGCTCAGAAACGTAAGATTTAACTTGGAGGAAAACGTCTGAGTTTTCAAAAAGAGCCTGTTTTCACATAGTGGTAGAAAATAAGAGAAATTTCAGCCCAAACAAGAAATACTTCAGGCAGGATATAAGGGGTGGGAATGCAAAAGTGATCGAGCTAGCGTGCAGTACTGAACTGTTTGGGGCTCTTCTGAGCTGAACAGGACTTGGCCTTACCCAATGCCTTCAAAGCCTTTACTCAACACCTTCAGAACGAGCTGATAATACATCTAACTGCTCATGACAGTATGAGTTTGCTCCCATAAACGTGTGGTTCAAATGAGCAGCTGGTAAATAAACACAGCCTATAGCCTTGGTATTGTGCTAAATGTGAAAAGGGGAAGAGACTTAGCAGACTGTTCTGTTCAAAAAGAAACGTTTCCTTGTACGTTAAATACCGGCATTTTAAAACACTCCAGCCTGCGCAGGGCTGCAAGTTTTCAGCCGTGGGTGGACTTGCCTCTGGCAGAAGGATCTCCACCCAGCGCTGCCACGCCATCCCACCGGGACCGACAGGGAATAACACCGCTGCCAGCAGCCAGGCACGTATGTCACCCACACCTCACGCCTTACCTTGCAAAGCCCTGGGTGAAGTCAGCTTTGCACATGTTGCCTACCAAGCAGGCTGAGTGCTGCAGCCATCCCTCCCCACCCCCCCTCAAATCGATGTCTGTTCGATACTAGAGCTGTAGCTTGTCCAGCCCGAGCGTGGCGAGACCCCCCAGCTCCTCTGGCCGGTCAACAGGACTCTGACACTGCAATTGCAAGCTCTGTGGCTTGCTAAAACCCATCAGCGTGTCCCTTGCCCTAGGTCTTCATGAGGTGAGCAGGCAGCAGGAGCAGCCGCTGGCCCCAGGGCAGGCACATCAGGCGGTGTCGTTTTGCCCCATGGCCTGTTGTGGAGCATCAAACCCGTGTTGGGACCACCAGCGCTCCAGCAGCCATGTCATGTTGGAGACCAGGCAGGGGAATGGGCACGGAGACCTGCCTGAGCACAGTTCGGGCAGGGCCCAACACTCGCAGAGAACGTTGAAGGTTTAAATGTTGAAAGGAACTTTAGGAAGATTAAAAAGGTCTGGCTTAATGGCCTCTGGGAACTATGTAGAGGTGAAGTGAATGTCATAGCTTCGTTTTACCACACAGCAGCTCCTAGCAGGGAGGAGAGAAACCTGGCAGGCCTTTCTGTCCCGAACGCTCCCTGGCTCTGAGGGTCGCTCTTCTGGGCAGAAAACAGACCATAGCAGCACAGGTGAAGGGTTATACCTGGTCAAGGGTTAAATCTAAATACACAAGCGAAAGAACAACTTCCTTATTTGCTCAGTCAGAAGCACGCTCGGCTTGGCGGCCTGTGAGCGCAGGGAGGCAGGGAAGGTGGTGCAACCGCACGGCTGGCTCTGCCGGATCTCAGCCCCCCGAAATCGGCGCTGCCCTGCCCTGCCCTGCCCCACTACAGAGCATCCACGGTCCCTCTGTGGGGCGAGGGGCACCACGGGCCGTGCCTGGGTGTGAAGGGCGTGCTGCCAGCCAGCGTGGTTGCAGCGGGGTCAGTGGTGTTGGCAACGAGTCTTTTGGGGGTCAAGAGGCCACTTTACCCTGTCCCAGGTCAGGCCACAGGAACTGGCCCCATGCATGGCGGGGGGTGGGGGGGGTGGGGGTGGGTTAGGACAGCTCTGGAAGCGCATCTTCTGTTTTTCTTTTCCTTGGCAGCAATCCCACCCACCAGCTCCCACCATAAGCCAAAGCAAAGTACTTGGCGGGCGTGGGGGTGGGGTGGGGGCTCGAGCTGTGCCCAAATGCTGAGGCTGGCACCCACAGGGCTCTTGCGTGGGAGTAGGGATGGGGTAGGGGTCGGGGTGGGACAGGACAGGACGGGCCCGCAGGAGGGTGGCGCAGGAGGGTGGGTGTCCTAGGGCAGATGGGCGTGCGGTGGGAGGCTCCTGACAGCACGGGCGATGTCCAGCGGTGGTGGGGAGAAGGTGCTGGCTCTGGGGCAGGTGTGCAGCCAGGGCTGGTGCTGGGAAGGGAGGGCGCAGAGGGTGGGAGGCAGGTGGACGGGTGGCCCTGCCGAGAAGAGAAGGGCCGGGGAAGCAGTTCCCATGGGCAGGAGGAGGGACGTGGGCATGGTGACTAAACTTCTTGTAAAAGGGGGTGGAGAAAGGAAAGGGAGGGACAAGAAGAAGGGAAAAAAAAAAACACAACTGCATGTCAAGTCTGAGGAAATGCTGTGGGAACTACAGCCAGGCGCTATTTTTTTTTTTTTTCTCTCTCTCTTCTTCTCTTTTCTCCCCTCGTGTAGCTGAGAGGAAGGAAAGGAAGAACGAGAAGTAGCTAGTGCAAATGTGCCTCGCTCTGCTGCTGGGGCGTGGGGGCTCGGCTGGAAGGATCTAGTTTCTCTTTGGTGGCAGGAAAAGAAGCCACAGGAGGAGGCAGAGACGGACACCCAGACATGCCTGTCCCGTCAGGCTGCTGGCTCCTTCTCCTTTCCCTCACTGCTGCTGGCAAACAGGTAAGGCTGCGCTGCCAGGGCTGAGCCGGAGGAGGGTGAAGGCGGGCGTCGCATCCCACCCGGGGAGGTTGGTTTCTTTGCCTGTCGCTCGAGGAGGTGGCGAAGTCAGAGCCCGTGGCATCGTGCACCACCGGCACTGGCAGCGCGGGGTTTAGAAGAACAGCTTTGCCTGCCTATTGGTTTTGGTTTTTTTTTTTCTTTCTGGTTGTTTGGTTTTTGGTTTTTCCTTGCAACTCACCCCGTCTCACAAAGCTTCTCTCAGTTCTTTAAAATCAAAATAACCCAAACCCAAAGCTCCAAAGGAAGCCAGAGAATCTGCAGGGAAAACAGCCTGCTTCTGCCCAGGGCAGGGTGTGAGAAGCCAGAAAATATTTGCACTGAGGTTGTTGAGGGATATAATTTGCATGTAGAGTAAAAATAAGGCAGACTCCACCCTACCGAACAGATTTATTCAAGAGAGCGTGAGCACACTTGTCCCTCAGACCGTGCGATGAGCGCGTATGTTCTTCACAGCCCAGCTACAGCTTCTCAGCCTGCCCTGGAGGGGTGCTGTCCCTCCGCTCCGACCACTCCGCCACCCCAAGTGCGGGCAGCCCCTGAGTGGCCCTGGGAGGCGGGACGGCATCGTGACCCCATGTCCACGGGTGGAAGACTGAGGCCCAGAACAGCTACGTGACTCGCTTGGAAGTTTGTACGCTGCTCGTGACAGAGTCAGGAACCAGACCCAGTCCCAGGTCAGCTGCGCCAGCAGGGCAGCCCTTTCCTCTCAAGGGGAAAGATCTGAGCGAGGTTGGCTCTGTGGTTGTTTGCAAACAGAGCGTGCTCTTTTTGCAGCTTCATGTAATGCCAGGTGGCTAAGGGTCAGTGTGTTTTACAGTTCGATCATTGCTGGTCTTCCCCTATTTTCAGAAAGAACTTTTTCTGCAGTCAGCTCTTGCTGACCCTTGTGAATGGCATAAACCAGGTTTCCTCCAGTGGTTTAAATTTGCAGAATCGTGCTTTGCTTTTTCTAATTACACAGCTTAAAAATTATTCTCCTCTCTTTGGGTTATTTAGACCCTTGTAGACTGGCAGGCTGTTTGCAAATCCCATGTACAGGCACTTTATTTCCTCCATTAATCAGTGCTTGGCAGCCTCACTACCATTTGTATTTATTTCATTTGAACTGCTAATATTTCTCTGTGTCTCATTATTCTTGATTAGTTGTGTCATTTTAAGGGCTTCCTTCAACAGAGTGCTATAACTGGGCTACAGCTGGGTTCCCTGAGGGCAAGGTGCAGCTTCAAGAAAGATAAAAAATACAAAACAAAAACCCTCTGCTGTCTACAGCTTACAATTTAATGTCTGACCGCACAGTCCTGAAAGCCTTTCCTCTGGATCCTTGGTCCTAAATATGTTGCCTAAAACCACACAGGCCTTTTTTCCCCCTCTAAAACATATGTTTCACTCTGTCCAGCCTTGGTCCTCAGGCTTCTTTTAAATTAGTGCTTTCCAGGTGTCCTCCATACATATATGAATAAGCCTGTGTATTTCAAAAGTGATTTTTACATCACAGCTTTCAGGCGGTTTGTCCCATTCCTCAGTATCCTCTGTCTGTTCCCTCCCCCTGTCGGAGTTCAGGACTGTGATCAGTGCAGCATGATGAGCAGACCTCAATGTTCTTCATACCTTTGCTTCAGGTCACTAACCATTACATATTGGCTTCCTTCTGGAGCCTTTTGGGTTTGGGCTAGTTGTTCCCTTTGGAATATCCTCATTGCCTGGAACCTGCGCGACTCTTGGCCAAACCTTGGCAATTCAAATTTCCATGCTATAGCTCCCAGCACATTTTGGGTACCCTGATGTAGGAGCCAGGAGGAGCTCCTCATTAATTCTCACCTCCCAATTCATAGCCTCTCAGGGGATGCAAAACAGGGAACTTGTATTTATTTGGGGCTGTTGTGTAAAGTCTTTCCACTGTATTCAACACGTGCTTAATTCTGAGCCTGTAAGTGGTTGCACAGGGTGCGACTTTCCATAGCCAATGCTTTGGACGTGTAGCAGTACAAAATAGTAGCTCTAGGAAAGTTACAGTGTAAGTTTACATAGGATAAGCCATGCTTTGACGAAGAGCCTGTTGAACCTGGAGAACCTGTGAGTCAAGAATGTGATAGCAAGGCAAACCTGGAGAGACAGTGCTCCCAGCCAGCCTTTCAGGTTCTCCCTTTCTTGGCTGATTTGAACAGTGGTTTCTTATGAGAGTGCTGTTTTCTGGTGGAAGGAATTATGAGAGTAAGTGTGGTAGGGCTGAAGTTGTCAGATGCACTTGTGTTAGTTTAGAGTCAATAGTATGATGGGGTAGTGATAGGGTAGTGGTATTTGCAATGTATTTCCTGCAAAGAATGAGAAACACTTGGACATGTAAATTAATGAGTACTCATAATTCTGCTGAGAATAACCATGGTTATCATCGTCATTTTCACCAAAGAGGAAACAGGAACAGAGAATTCGTGACTTGCTGTAGGTCACACACCAAGTATGGAGCAGAACTGCTGGGAGCAGAGCTCAGCCCTCCTTGTCTTGTGCTTCAGCCGCAAGATGATCTTTCCTTGGAAATTAGGGCCGAGAGCCTGTCAGAGGACGTGGTATTTTGCTTTCTGAGGCATGATCTGCTCAGCTTCTTTGTATGGAATCACTATATCCCTTTTTTTGCTTGTCATCGGTGAAGGGCATAAGTGTTTCTGTCAGGTGGGAGTTAAAGCCTGTGAGAATGTGCATTTGTAAATATGCAATAAAGCAGTTGCCTGGTTTAATGTCAAAGGACTCTTCTTCCCTTGTGTGGCAATGGGTTGGGGTTTTCCCGTAATACTTACTTCATAGGGAAAGTTTTCTCACTGCAAGCATCTGGAATTCTTTGTAATACAGAAAAATTTTGGCCAAAAAATAGATTATTTTTAAACTTCCTATAATACACAGTCTTTATGGAGAGAGGGGGAAAAAAGAGCATAAAAATGTCCATGATGTGCTATATCATGGGTTCTTCCTGGTCCGGTATTCCTGCTCTGATCAGGGCCACAGGAATCACTCAGTAGAGCAAAACTTCTACAGTATGTAATCTGAACTCCTGGATTTATTCTGTTATACAGCATAGGTTTCAAAGTTATTGTAATTCAGTTGGTTCACTTGTCAAAATGCCCTGGCGGGAACAGTATCTGCAAGAGAAACTGGAAAGTTTCTCATTGCTTTGCAGTTTCCCCCAGAACATGTGAAAAATCTTACAGCACCTCGTATAAAAGGAATATAATGCATATAACCTGAACCAATCTACAGTTTAAGAAACCTCTGCTTCTTCTTTTTGCATGTTAAGCATCATCTTCCTGATGCAAATTTTTCTTTCCCACAAACGGGACCAAAACAAACCTTCACCACATTTCACAAGTCAGTAGAATTCAAAGCTTATCAGCCATCTCGAGGGTACTGACCTATGTCATTTACGGCACAGGGCTTTCTTCATACTGTGCTGGAGGAAAAAAAAATGCAGGTCAAACAGAAACAGATCCTTAGGGCCACAGTTAATCTCTCTAAGTGCCTGTTACTGTCATCCCAAGCACCCTCAGACTCAGAAAAGTGGGTTCTAATTTGACCGCTTTGCAAGAACCAGTGCAGACATTAAACAGACATTAAAAGGGATGCGTGTGTAACAACAGTACAGAAAATCATTAACACCTCAAAGTGGTGCCCTCTGGCATTTATACTTTTAACACTGTTTAAAGGTATATTTGAGTCGCTTTGCTATGTTTATCCATCTGTCCTTTGGAGTTCAACTGGTGGAAGACCCTGCTGTACTAGGTACACGTGTAGACTCAACAGAAAAGTAACGCGTGTTGCAAGGCTGTCCTCCTCCTGCTCTTCCCTGCCAGCTTGCTCTCTGTATGAGGTGTTTGCAGGAACCAGATCCAGGAGGGTTCCTGCCACCACATGCTGTGAGCACAGAATCCACACCTCCTTCCATCCAGTGCCCTGCGCTGCAAGGGGCTGCTCTGCAGCGCGAGGGCTGCTGGACACTTGGAGGAGGCGGTTGCTTCAGATGCTGGTTTAGCTTACTGGAGGCAGGCAGTGGGGAGAAGAGGGAAACAGGGGCGGCTGGTTCATCACATCAGCTGCAACTGCGCACTTCTTGTACAGACTGCCCCCTTCCTTTCAATGGAAACTCAACTTGCCAGGCAGTGCTGGCTTCTGCTGCAGCTGCTCACCCCCTGGTTTAAAGGATGCATTGGTTAGCATTGCCTGCATGGAGAAGCAGCTGCTCTGAGAATGGTTCATTATTACTGATGGAAAGCAAAAGGGCAAATATTTGTGTGTTATAAATGCAATATAAAAATTAAGGGCTGTTTAACTAGGTTGCACTATGGACTTGGGTAGGCCTCAGTCTGTACAACGCAATAGCCTACCTGCAAGAACTTGCCCCTTTTTATTATTCTTCTTTGAAAATGGTCAAAAGTTTATGTAGTAGAAGAAAGACTGTTGTTGGACCTCCATGAGCAGCAACGGCTGAAAGCTGCCAGGTGGGCTACAGGGGGGAATCCTGGGCTGCAGGCTGTGCTGGCACCCAGGGCAGACTGCCATTGTGTCTTCTCCACAGCAGCAGGCTTTGGCGTGACAGTTCAGCTCTGGGGAAATGCAAGTTTCCTGATTTTTCTGTGTTTGTGTGTCACCGCAGTGTGCAATCATATTTGTGATGTGGTGTCTCACAGAGAGCTTAGCACCACACCAGAGGAACGACACTGACTTACGCCCAGTGCTCCAGGACATCCTGGCTTTTGTCCCATACCTGTGCAGCCACCTCAACTGCTCTTCACAGTGCTTCCCATGGTTACCTGGTTTGTTTGCCTTCTCAGGGCGTGAGTTCTCTGAGCAGAGGGCTTGGCTTTCTTTGGAGTTTGTACAGCACTTGGGATGTCGTGGCTGCAAACAAAGCCAAAGAGTCGTTAATCACTGCAGGACAGAGCCCCATCCCTTTCCCACCAAAGTCACAGGAGAGGCCTGCACAGGCCCGGGGAGGGAGGGGATATGTCCCCCCCTAGCCCAGCTGCCATCACACAGGCTGCAGCATCCAGCCCTTACCCTTATTCCCAGGGTCCTTTTCTGGCCACAACCCCACCAGCATCCTCAAGGTGGAAGCACATTCCCTGCACTATTTGGCCAAATGTGTTCGTGGTGGCTCCCCATGAAGTCCCCGAAGGAGAGGCTGGAGCAGGGGCTGCGGCAGAGGATGGCAGCACCATGGGCAGGCAGAGGGCTGAGACCCTCAGCTGCCTCTCGGCTCTGCGGAACCCGCTGGCTGCTCCCCTCTTAAAATCTAGATAAAAGAGACCAGGAAAGGCAGTGTTCAGTAGAAGAGCCAAGCTGGCTGGTTTAATCCACCCTGCAAGAACCAATTAGCCAAGGAGGGGGAAGAAAAAAAAAAATGAGGTCACTCACCCTCACCACTTTGCGGCTACTCCAAAAGAAAAAAAAAAAGTATATAGGATCTGTTCAAGAATGACAAAGAACAACATTTGTGACTGCAGATGGGTCCAGAATATATTTAGTCAGTGGTCAAAATTGAGGGAAACGAAAAAAAGTCTTGTATGGAAAAAAAAATACTGTGAGGCTTTGTTAGGCAACCCATTAATCTGGAATACAGATAGGGAAAAATGTGCTACTAGGTTCATATGAAATCCTAAAAATTGCTTATGTAGCATGCAAGGGAATCTATTTTGAGCATGTTATTTTGCCACAGCGAATACTTTTGCCTTACAAGCATCATGTTCTTCAGTAACTTTTCATCGTTCAGTAGCAAGGATAAGATGATTCCTTGAATCTATTCTCACAGGAAGAAAAATTCTCCCCTGCAATACCATGTGAAGTAAAACAGGCTGGTTATGGAAATGATCCAAAGCCTATTCAAATCAGGGAGGAATATTTCCACTGACTTGACTGGCCTACAGTCCCCAGCAGAGCTGGTGCGTTGTGGTGACACCTAAAGAGTAAATGAACGAATTTTTAGTCCAATCCTGAACCCTTTAATAAAGGAAGCAATTGCTTCATGTTGGAAAAGGTGCAGATCTGATCATGCAGTTCTTACTATAACTCACACCAAGGCAGAATGGTCTGTGGGTGTTGTATGCACCCCCTCTATATGGCCATCATCCAAGGTACGGGCTACAGCCCTACCACTGCCCTTTGTATTTCTGCCTGCAGAAAATTCAGCGTTTGTTCCATGTGCAATGCTACAATCCAAAAGAATGAAGCCAAAGCAGAGCATCAGGCAGTGAAAGCAGGCTTCCCCTCTTCTCTACAAGCTTTCTCATCCTCCCCAGCAGCTCAGCTAGGACTGCAGGGTCTCACACCATAAGAGACTAATACCTTATGTTCCACTTTGGAAGCATGCTGGAAGGAAAGGGTACATAAACATACAGATTTTTGAGCATAGGAAGTCCTCGCTGAACTCCTAATCTGGCATCCAGAAATATCCCGGCCCAAGAAATCTCTCATGGTCATTTCTTCGTTAAGATTGTCTTCAGTTGATGAAGCATAGAAAAATAATCTGCTGAACTAAAATGCAAGAGGAGCATGGTCCCTATAAATGACGGTGTTTTTAGTGCCTTTTTTATTATTATTATTTTAATTAAGCATGAATAGCTGTGGAGTTATTCATATCAAGTCGTTAAGACTGTACCGGGGGCGGCAAGACTGCTAAACTTTCCTATGGAGTACTGCTGTTGCACCTGTTTAATCTACAAGAGATTTGCCTTTGCAGGCCTTTGTGCAAGCACATCTAAGTATTGGTTTTTGTAATGTTGTTATTCTGCAGGTTTTATTTCTGCTTGTTATGGACTGTTGTCTTGCTGTCAAGCCTTTTTGTTAAATATTTTGGTTTGGTTAGCTTTTGGGTTTTGCTCTCTGATTCATCTTTAAAATATTCTACCTAGTAGCTATTAGTCTTTGGATGGCTGTGGCAGTGAGGACATGCAGGTTAAAGCACGAGGTTTTGCACCAAAGTGCCAGCAACACGCACACGCTACTGACTGCTCAGTCACCGAAAATGTTAGATGTACCCTTCTGGCTGTTGTATGAAGATGACTTTATCTCTGAATGATGAATGCTGTGCACGTGATCGCAAGTTTTCAGTCCGCAGAAGAAAGCTGGCTGATTCACAGGTTCAGTCAGCAGCTGTTTCAGCCCTGCCATCTATCACCTCCGTCATCTCCCATCTGATATACCTGAGGTTCCTCTCCGCTTTACCCCCACCACCCCGCTGCCAGAGCGGTCAGTGTGGCACTTCTCCTTCACATAGTCCGCTGGCTAGAAATAACTCTGCTGGGTTTGGCAGAGCAGCACCAGTTGCTCAGGTGTTGGCTTTTTGCTGCGTGCTAAAACGGAGGGGCAAGGAGAATGGTCAGGATGGGGCATTTACCACTGCTTGCCCGCTTCCTGGCTGCAAGTTACACTGTTCTCTTGACCTCTTTATTATTGGTTTTATCCCTCGTGTTCTTTCTGGCCTCTTTAGGTATTTAGGCTCTAGCAGGGTTTCAAGGACCTATTTTTAAGAGTGAAAAAATATTTAGTTTTTAGCTGTTGCCATTTCCCGGCTGTATTTTACCACGTGGTGGTAGTTCTGTGATGTGGTTTACTGGTCACTGGAAAGTTGACATCACCAAAAGCATTTCATTCACAATCTGAGATTTTTGTGATGGATTGCAGACCTGCAAGCAAATAACTGGAATTGTAAAGCTGTGACTTTTGTCATGCTTTGATTGAGTTTTTATCAACAGTGAATACTGTCTATGAAGGAACTGTTGCATTCAGTATCCATGTGATTATGATTAAATCTTTAACATAAGACTCCTCTTTCCCCTTATAAACTCACAATTGTAAAAATTTCCAGAGCCGTTCATTGTGCACATTGCTGTTATGCACCTCAGTAGAGTGCCTGGGAGCACCAGCCATGGAGCAGTGCCCATCAAGAGCCAGATTCTATTTTTATTCCTAAATAACGTTTTAGGCAAGCCCCTGAAACTGGCAACAAGCTGAAGAAATCGAAGATTTCTTAGCAATACTTCTGACCCAAAGCAGGTGGGAAGCTGGAAGGATGTAGGGCCAAAATTGGTACCTGTGAGAGCAGAGGGAGTGGCTCATATTTGAAGGAGAAAAAGCAGCAGATGACGGCAAAGGCCGTCCTAGCTGGATACCGGGGTGCTGTGCTTGCATGGGCTGCTTCAGATCAGGAAATGTTGGTCAAACCTCGCTCCTCTTGATGAAGGCAAATAAAGCCCCAAATCCACAGGAATATTACAGCTGTACAGGAGGCAAGTCTAAGGACCTCAAAAGGAAGCGGTTTGAATAAACTCAGGCTCCAGAGTATAAAGAACCAGTAGTGTGGGAGGTAGGACAGACCGTAGCTGTCTCTCCCATAGGTACTTTGGTTCTGTAATACTAAATGAAAAAAAATGTGCTTTGCTCAGTGAAATTAAGACAGATGACTTGAATACTTTCCAGAAACAACTACACTGAGGAACAAGGTGTCATCTTAAGATAGTTACCCCTTGATGTGTCCCTTTACATCTAAATTTTTGCAAAACGAAGATTATCACTGCTGAGCAATCCTCATTGAGGCCTCAGGTTCTTGTTCAGAAGTGACATGGGAAAAAGGCTGTGGAAACCCCCAAGCTTGTTATTCCAGATTTTTTCTTTTAAAGGAAAGAGGCCCATGCAACTCTATCTTCTCTAAAATGTCTGTCTGAATATTCATCTGAGCGAGAAAGTAATTTTAGCATCCATGACACACAGCTTCTGCTGCCATCCGATTGCTCAACGGCACCGAGAATAAATATTTCCTTAAGCCTGAAGACAGGAATCTGAATACTGCTGGTTCCCCTTCAGAAGCACCTGTGTGCGTGTGCGTGTGTTTTTTTCAAGCTCTGAGTAACACAGTGGTGCTTTGTAGCTCTGAGTCATCGAAGCTCTCCCACCCTACAAGCACACTCTTGCTTAGCGTCCTTTTCAACAAATAGGCAAAAAACAAAAGAAGCTGAAAAAGCTGTCTGCAGCTTGACACCAAAACACAGTCCTCCTGCAAACCTTGACATGAGCATGCCTGTTTTCACAAAGAAGTCAGTGGTGTTACTCATGTGCTTAAAGGTGAGCAGGTGCTGGCGTGCTTTACTGCGCTGGTTCCACCAAGCCCAGAGGAGGTTTGTCTTTCGTCCCCTGGACTCTTCCCCTGTCAGATATACGTGTTCTGAGGTAATGTTAATCAAGCAGGAAAGGTGACGATTTTTTTAGGGACTGGTGCAAATCTGTGTGCTTTGCACACCTTTTAAGTCACAAATTTAATTTACGTGGTATACCTAGAGCTTTTTGAAGCACTCATTTATGCACAGTGGTGGGATTTAATGGGCAGCGTCATCAACAGAAAGACCATTAAAGAAATGACCAGGCTGGGTTTCATCTTTTTTCTTCTTTTGATCATTTAATCACTTCAGAGGAGGTTCACACCTTCTCATTCATCAAGGTCCCTTCTATCTCTAGATAAGAGCTTGGTGATGTCCAGATCACTCTGACCCACTGGCCGGCACCCGATGAGAGGAAGGATGTTCCAGGGGTTACAGGGTGAACTTGAGACTTGGTTTGGTTTCCTGTCACCTCTGTAAAGCCAGCCAGCCTCCGGGTGCGAGTTCCTCATCTGCAAAATGCATTGCACTTCCCCGTCTCCGAAGGACACAGTGGTGGGAATGCATTGGTGGTGGTGGTGGTGGTGAAGTGTCAGGTCATCGTGCTGCCAGCAGCACGACTGCTGCTCAGCTCCCAAAGGAAGCTGACGTACATTTTGATGATGACAAGCGCAATCCCCTGGCAGAGGGTTAAACATGGGATAACCCGACTTCAAAAGGGCTGTGTTAGCAAAAAGGCCCAAGTTTGGCTCCCACCCTAAGAAAACCCCAGGTTGCTTTTGTTTCCCTTTCTGTCCTCTCTCCCTCCAGCTCTCCTGCTTGGTAGGTCCAGCCAGTCCATACCAGGCCAAAATCTCTTGCCTTCACGAGGAGGCTGGGCTCACGTGAGGCACTCATGTGGGCACGTGTCTTTACACCATTGAGCATAAATGAAAGGAGGGAGTATTGCAGCTCTGTGAATGCGTTGGCTTATGTGGAAAGGGGAAGGATATGGTCCCAGAAGAGACTGCTTATTGACATAGGGCATGGATTTATGCAACTGCAGCTGTGAGTTATACTGTAACAATAGCCCTCTTTATACAGTAAAGCATGGAGGTATGAAATAATTTCCAAAAGTGGCTGAGCAATTGGCTGGCTCCCCTAGCCCCAGCACGAGGGGATTGCTGCTTCTCCTCAGGCTGAGTTGCAATTCTCAGAAATTATTCCAGACCCTTAAGCTGAATGCTCTTTAGCAAATTTGCATATCCTTCCTTAAAAAGGATGACTTTGCCCTTGTTTGACACTTCAGTAATTTTTTAGCCTTGTTTTCTAAAGAGGAACTATCAAAATGGAGCAAACGAGGAAGAAGAGGACATTCTGTGACAAAAAGCGAGTGACTGGACCTGTTGGCCTTATCAGTTTTATTGCCTTTTTGGATGGCTGGGAATAGGGAATCAGTTGCTCAAGACCTCCTTTCTGCTGCTCAGTCCCACAACATCACCTCAACCCTGTGCTGGCCATCTTAGTGTTTTAGCAGATGCCAAGTGAAGTGCATTACAGAAAATGAGCTCTTTCGATTACAGAAGTGTTTTCAGCTTTTACCCTGGGACACTGAGTATTGTCACTGTTAGCTGCCAGGCTGGCCTGACTTTCCATTTCCTAGATTGCCTCTTGCCACACCAGCACCGATCGTTACACTGTGCCCCTCCTGGGAGGCACTGTGCAAACACAAAATGCAATGTTTGTTCCAAAAAACATACAATCTGATCACGAGAAAGGTGCTGCTAATGAAGGCAAAGAAAAAGACAAGGGAATAATGACACAACAGAATATTTCTTGCAAGATCAGACTCTTAATTTGATCTGAGATTGTGGTAATGATAAAAAATGGCTACAAGTTGTTTATAACCTGCAAAAAATACAGAAACGCAAGACCTCTGACTTGAGGTACTTATTCTGTTCCAGACACAGTTAGCGCAGTTTTGATAAACACATTGGTGTGTATCCCATGGCTCAAACTCCAAGGCAAAAGGTGCTGTTTTAAGAAAAAGATTTTCTGTCATCTTTGCGTTACAAGATCCTTCCGAGCATTAGAAGATGACAAGGTGCTTAGGGAAAAGTATTTTCTATTTAAAGAGATTGCTATTGCTGAAACTAAAAAAAAGGAGGAAAGAGGAGAAGTAAAGACTTGGGGGAAACAAGGGGAGAACACTAAGCAGAGGAATGGAAACCAGTATCAGGAGGCACAGGGCTATCATATGCTGTTAAATGGCAAAAGCTCCCGTTAACCAGCAGCAGAAGCTTTATTGCAGCTTTTCCCAAGTACAGGCCAAATTTTATATCATCTTCTCTATCGCAAGATCAACGACTGGTTTTAAGGTGGTGTGTTTGTTTGGAAAACCGCTGCCACAAGACTCCTGGGCAGCCGAAGTGTGATCAGCAAGGGGCTGAGCGTGGGGCTGGCTGGCCAGGATCCCCAGCACAAGCCGTGCCCTGAAGCCTGGCCAAGGCAGCCGTGTGTGCTGGGCTGCGGGCAGGACCACGCTGTCTACAGGCAGCCAGGAGCAGGGAGGGGATGCAAAGGCCCGTCAGAGCTAGAGGCAGCACTGCTACCTGCTTTGCAGATGCCCTCTCATGTAGCAGTTTCAGGTCGTTTGGGGGTGGTGGTTTGTTTTAGTTTTGTTTTGTTTTTTTTGAGAAGCAAAAAGCTGTTGGCGTAATTGTATCATCTCTCTGGATGGCTGCCTCAGTTCCATGACACCCCCTCTGCAGGACACAGTGAGAGCCATAAAAAGCTACAAAATTAAAGTTCAATATTTTCCGGGGCTAGCTGGGAGTATTGTGTATCCCAGTGGGAAGCTGGGAACTTTTTTTTTAGGAGTATAAGTTGTTCACTTTACGTTTGCTTAATACTATACGTTAAAACTGTCGGTTGCCCAGGTCTTGGTCTGAGGAAGAAACTACAGAAGTATCTCTATGCCAATTCTTTTTCTGTACAATTGTTTTCAAGTCATAGAATTCAAATAATATAGCACTGTAAGAAAAGGTTATATAGCAGGCCAAAAGTTCATGACAAATTACAGGATTGTGTTATTTATTTATCACCTGGCTGTGGTACGAGTCTCTGTGTGTACAGCAACAAGTACACATTCTTAGTGAGTCTACAAACCACCTTTGAAGTAATAAATGTTGTGTAATTTTTACTGCTTAGCTATCCAAAATGCTATACAGAAGAGAAGATTTCCTCCTTTCTGCAGGACTGTGACTAGGTAGTCCTGAAGGTGTCCAGGTATATTGGTTCTCATGTCCTCTCTCTCCTTCTCTGCTCCAGTTGTCACTACAAATCACTCCACCGTGTGAAAGCGAACAACACTATGAATACTCTGGACGGTGCTGCACAAAGTGTGAGCCAGGTATGTGAGCCCTGGGCTGTACCGGCTTCACAAAAGCTCATTAGAAACAGTTTTGTGGGTCAGTAAGGCAGCTTGCTTTTGCAACTCTGCTAATCTATTGGCACATACCCTTGAAGGTGCATGATTTCAGGCTTAAAAGCGCCTTCAAGTGCAGGAGTCGTCCTGCTGACCTCAGCAAAAGCCTTAGCAGCTATTTTGTTGGGTTAGCACTCAACTGCTGTGGGAGGCAGAAAGCAGCTTGATTCTCATGTGCGTAGACAGGACTGCTTCCAGGCTGTAAGCTTCATGGATGTGTTGGTGCCATGCTAAAAGCGGGCCAGACTGAGGAACTGAAAAGGTGGCAGGAATAAATGATTGTCCACAGCAGTACAGCAGTATTAGTCCAACATGTTATTTTCCCAAAGCTCTTTAGACAGTTGGTTTGCAAGATCTACTTGTCCTTCTCTCATTCACAGGAAAATATATGTCTGCTAGATGCACTGATACTTCTGATAGTGTGTGCCAACCGTGTGGCCCAAACGAGTATATGGATGTCTGGAATGAAGAAGATAAATGCTTACTACATAAAATATGTGATCAAGGTGAGTTGTTTTTACTGAGGAACCTTTTAATCCAAATTAGTGAAGCACGAAGTTGGAAAAGTGGATCTAGAGAAGTTGCTTTGTTCAGGTGCCCAGCACTGGAGGCTGGGCTTGCAGAAGAGCCTGGCAGAGAGGGAGGTCGCCAGACAGCAGAGATTCTGTGCTGTGCTGAGCACCAGGACCATGGTCTCTGTGCTGCTCATAATGATTATCTTCACTGGAGCCATTCACTCCTGTCAGTTGCATCTTAAAGGTTGTCCTTTTTCCCAGCGTACTGTGCATTGACTTCCCCTAACACGTTTGTCTCACCCTGGCAAAAGCTCTGTTTATTTTCTACAGCACCTACAAGGAAAAATACTGCTCAGGAGTGCAACCGGTGAGGAGCCCCATGCTGGTCAAGTGTCTCCCATGCTTCTTGAAAAAGAACATTTCCTCTAGCATAAATTGTTTTGCATCTGGCATTGAAGCAAAGCAAATAAGTAGAGCAGGAGGTTCAGAAACTTGAAGCTTACTATCAGAGAGATTTTTACTCCCATCTGCTTTCTCTTTAAGGGAAAGCTTTGAGAGAAGTGAACCCTGGGAACAGCACATTCCAGCGTCAGTGTGCTTGTACGATGGGCTACCACTGGAACGAAGACTGTGACTGCTGTCAACGAAATACTGTGTGTGCTCCAGGGTTCGGAGTTGAGCATCCTGGTAAGATACAGAAATGGGACGTACAAAGTGAAAAGTCCAGCTCAGGCCAACAGGATGAGGCCAGCATTGTGTGAGTTGTGACATTACAGAGGATACTTTGGACTCTCAGATGACTGTCAACAGAAGATGTGTATCTGAGTTGCTGTTACTACTGCATATAACCTTCCTGGACTATTTGCATTCTGAAGGCTTCTGCCTCTATCTTTTAAATAGTATCTTGGATCAAGTGACTTTTGCAAGATATCACGTGAACGTAGCAAGAGTTGCAAGGTGTTCAGTGCATTTCTGATGTTTGCTGAGGTGTCTAGCTGTGAGTCACTAGGTCATACATGGCTCCAGTATTCAGAGAAGCAGTCCATTGGGAATTGTTCCTGAGGTCAGATTTGAAATACATTTTTGTCCAATGACTTTGCCATTTTATAATGTTATAAGCAAGTTAAAAAAGATTAACACATTTCACGTAGTGCAAGTATTCTGTTTTAGATGACTTCTACTGCAAAGATTTATTACAGACATTTAATTTAGTCTTGTCTGATCAAACACAAGATGCAGGTGTTTTGTGGGTGGAAAATAGAAGACAGTGAAGTTCAGAGTTGTAATAAACACTGGGAATAGCTGTGCCAAGCATGAGGAACCCCCAGAATGCAGCACATAATAGAATAATGAAGGATGAAATGCTCCATGGGCCTGGAGCACAGTGCTGTTTTTCCTCCAGTCTAGCAAACCCTGATACAGCATTTTATTTACTGTGGCTTCATAGAAGTGACAATGCCAGTTAGCGTCGCTGTCTGTGATAGCTTCAATATGAGGAAATTAATGAAAAGAGGAGGATATTATAGCTGTGTGTTATTTTACAATAACTGCAAATGGCTCCTGGTCATTTCTTCTTTTGATCATGTAGAGAAGTGCTCATGTGGGACTAGCGTACTTCTTTCTGCTTACATGTGACTGTCATTGCTGCTTTAATGTAATCTAAGATCTTTCTCTCTTCAGGCAAGCTTTTGGGGGGATTGGGGGAGGGGTGTGGAGCAGGGGTATGGGGAGCATAATCACCTTATCCTCATCTGAAAGGAACATGTGGAAACTCAGCTATGAAGTTTTTCTTCCTTTACTACACACAGTGCAACAAGACAAGGACACAATGTGCATACCATGTCCCAGAGGCTACTTCTCAAAGGTCGCTTCATCCACCGACGAGTGTAAATCCTGGACCAAGTAAGTCCCTGTCTATGGTAAAAGGACCCCACTAGCCAGAAGGCAGGGAGAAGCTTGGGCGAAAGCATTTTTCAGTGAGGTGTTTCAGGCTCTCTGCAGAGTGCACGGAGTATCTCTGTTGGCTGTGCAGCGATAAAGGCATTCTCACACTGAAGCTTGAAATCTCCTTGGGGGGAGCAAAAGAGAGCGGTAACAACAGAACTGCTGAGCTGACACAGCTGAAAATAAAGAAGGTATCTGAGGCTCTTGAGTGTGGAGAAATGCAGGAGAAATGTTGTATGTTACAACAGAAAGTACTACTCTGCATAAGTGTAGGAGTCACAACAAGCTTCCTCTTTGAGAGCCTAGCCTCTTTTGTCTTTCTCTTTTAGCTGTACAGCTCTAGGAATGGCAGAAAATGTGCCTGGAACTGACAAGTCAGATGCAGTTTGCGCAGAACGGAAGATGCCTGAGCCATCAGAAGATGGTATGTGTCCTTGCACAGATTATCTGTTAAAAAGTAGCAGGGAGGAGGAAGAATGTGTTTACTAGGGATTTTGGCTGGTTTAACTTCATTCCCATTGTGGGCGACTCTAGGGGGAGCAGCTGTAGACCAAGACAACTCTTGGAAAATCCCACCTCTAAAGATTACTTTAACGCTGGCAGCTCTAGGGCCCATGTCCACTGCTAAGCAGAGCTTTACACCTTCCCACGGAAACTGCATGGCAAGCAGCACTGCTGTGATACCCATGACCTCCATCACAGTTACAGCTCTCTCGTTTTTTCAGCCTGCTGATTTCCATACACTCACTAATCTGTATAAAGGCTAGCAGCTTGTCTACATTGCTATTTTATGGCTATGGATGTAGTCTCAGCTGAATGTAGCTCTTCCTTCTCGCCCACTGCCCACTTCCTTCTCCAGTATGGGTATGATACCAGGGAGGCTGCTTGCCTGGCATGCGGTCATCATTCATAACCTGAGATAATGGACAAATTTTGCCAGCTGGATTCTCTAGTGTCCATGAGACGTATGTCCTCCAACCCCTGAGGGAGAGCAGGCACAGCCCGTGGGATGCTGGCAGCTTGCGAGGGGACTTTCAGAGGGGCATCACTGGATCACACCTCTCTGAGACGCCAAGACTCTGGTTTTTATGGAGATGGCTTGGTACCAGGTGCCTTCAGTATGGCTGCTTGTTACAGAATAGCATGGGTGCTAGAGCTGTTGTCCTGATTATAGAAACTGAGAATCAAACAGGAGAAAAACCCTCTCCTGTCAAAAGTGGGTAAAATGAACAAGGATTGTCATACTGCTGACTACACGCTGCATGTTGATGGCACTATCTTTTTTACATCCTGCAGGAGCAAACAGGATCTTATACGTGTTGATTGTCATCTTGTTTTTTGTGGCACTAATTGGCATTGTCATCTTCATCGTATACTACAAGAATAAGGGAAAAAAGCTGACAGGTACATGATAGCTAATGATATTCATGAATGTGACAACTGCGTGGTACTCTGTGCACTCTGATTTCATGGATAACCACCAGGTTAAGAAACTCAGGAGTTATTCTGGAAGTTCTGTGCTATCCCTATGTTCTTCCATATGGGTATGCTTTAACAGCGCAAATCCAGGCTTCAAATTTCTTTCCCCTAGGCAGGCAGCATATTACACACATGCATAATGCATATCACTTGGTATCCTTCCGCAGCCCGGACCACGGGGTGACCACTTTTGGGGTGGATGCAGCAGCTGTGGATGAAGGAGGGCTGGTGCTTGGGCCCTTTATAGCAGCACAGCTGCTCTGCACCGTCTGGCCCTTTGGCCCTTGGCGGAAGGGAAGCAGGGACACACACAGGGGGCTTTTGCCACCTCCTGTCTCCTTCCTCCCACTTTCTCTCCTCCCCTGAAACCTGCATCTGGACAGGTTAAGATACGGATTTCAAGACAAAGGCCTGATGTGTATTTGAAAACATGATGGAGGCAATTTTTTTTTACCTGAAGGCCAAAATTCTGACGTGTGAAGGAAGAAATACTAGAAGGAAATAGAATAAACAGTAAAAGTAGAAAATTAGAAAAATTATAGCAAAGGCATACTGTATAACAGTGGAGTACTAAATATATTATTAATACAACAGAAATACCTTCAACAGTTACTCAATTCTGTGTTAAAGCCCTAGATAGCCTTAATTAAGGACATACCCATGTTGTTCTGTTCGTTTTTTATTTTCTCCCCTCTAAACATGGAAAGCCTTTGCTAGTGTACTTTTTCCGTCATCACCTTTCCAAGCCCTAGCAATTTATGAAATGTTTTGGATGCTGCGGAGGGGAAGACAGCAACCCTCTCTTGTAAAGTATGTTTCAGCCTGTGTTTTAGAAATGGGCTGCCTCTGCCACACTAAACATGGGTTGTGCTAAATCTGGAATTCCTGGGATGGGCTGGAGGAAACGGTGACTCTCCTTGCAAACCAAATACTTACGATGCAAAGCAGGTTAGGGGGGAATGCTCTTTATTTGACATTTCTATTGCCCTGCTGCTCTGCAGTGACAGTCCTTCATTGCCTTTGCATGTTAAATCCTACTGTTAAAGGCCCAGAGACTTGCAGGCTCAGGAAGAAGCTCTGCCAGCTTGCAGTGGGGACTGATGGTAAATGTGCAGGCTGAACATCAGAGCAAGAGAGTCATTGCTGGGAACTGGCGGTGGCTACATAGCTGATCTATCTTCAGACATACAAAACCAGGATAAGCTTCAAATGTACGTGAGACCTGAGCCCTACAAAATCTCCTGAAAGTATAAAGACAAAACAGGAATTGCTAACTCCGTTAAGTGGCAGTCTTTACCATAAAGCATTGCTGGACTTAAAGCTTTTCCTTGGGACATACTCTGATTAAGTGCATTTCCCCATTAAGTACACCCTGATTAAGTGGAATACGCTGTGTTTGAGCCTACCATCCCATGGTTTCAGTGGCTTACCCTCTTCTCTCTAGGCTCCTCACTCCTGTCTGAGAACGGCCTTTGGGCCATCCACGTGACTTCTCTTGAAACAGACCGTATGGCTGCAAGCGGGACGGTATTGGGCCAGTCATAGCTTGGTGTGACATATGACCAGGAAAGAAACCCCATTTGATGTGGAACACAGTTTAACCATGGTCTATTTTAGGAGCTTGGAAACATTTGTTCCACAGAAATACATCCCTGTTCCAGTTACAATGAATCCTCAGCTAGACCAACACTGGGACACTTGAACAGTCAGTAAAAACAGTCTCGCTGGTTTCTATTTAATTTGATATTGCGGATTGTGAATGACTGTGGGTGTTTAGGTCTGTGGCTAACTTCAGTGCCTGCTATATGTTACAGCCTCTCTTTATATTTTCCCTACAGCAGATCTACAGAATTGGGCTAACGAAGTGTGCAGCCAAATAAAAGGAACAAAGGTAAAGTCAAAGACACTAGCATTTTCTCATTGTTTTACATTTCCTCATGGCATTCCTGACATCCCTCCTGAAGCAGACTCCTCATTAATGTTTGGCTAGAAAATAAGTTTTGAGTTCCTCAACAAATGTTCGCAACTTTGGCTTTTTCAGTCTGGTTTTCTGTAAATCTGAGACATATGAAATCACTGTTCTCAAATAGCTTCTGAACCTGCTCTCTGGTTTCAGCCAGTTTTAACAGTGGTAAAAGCCTCCATGATGATTAAATAATTATGATGAGAAAGTTAAACATGAGCCCACCGGTTGCTGAACGCCTGAGACTGCCTAGGAGAAAGCCTTACTAAATCATAAGAGCAGGAAAACTTTCAGCTGAATTTGCACCTTTTTACATACCAGAGTGCTCACAGGGGAGAAACCTGGCTTTGGGGCAATGCCAAGAATGCCAGACATGCAAGGCATTAAGCACAGAGCCTTCACATGTGAAAGAAGTAAGAGGTTTTGCTCTGGAAGAACACCAGATCCCATGCTTGAAACACTCAAATAGGGACACAGGTTCAAGTTAATGTGCAGTGCCTGCTGCACACTGTGGACATGGGCTGAAGTGTCCCAGGTGTCTGTTCTCCCTGCTACCCTATCTAGCTTAGCTGTTGAAAGACTCAAATTCCATTGCTGCAAAACAAACATACCAAACCAACCCACCTTTTTTGAGCAGGCAGTTCTTTTGTCTCGTAAGTGTTCATGCAACTTCCCGCATCAGCAGCTGCTGAGATCCTCCAGGACAGAGGAGTGAATCAACAGCAGCTACAGGCTTGCAGCATTTACACTCTCTCTTCTGTCCTGGAAGGTCCGAACAGATTCTGGAAGTGAAAGATACCAGTTCCCAAATACCCATCTACAGCACAGCTTGCATGAACTGAAAGTAAACCCTTGAAGTATTTCCCAGTCTTAATTTTTTTGGAGCTGCAACCAAAAATTTAGCTTTACTTTGACAAGTACTGGCAACATGGCATCATGGGCTTTGCATTTGTTGTCTTAACATTTTCCAGGTTAAAGCAGCCTTACCCATGGGACTTCCTTTTTCTGTCTTGTCTTGAGCCCTCTGAATCAACCCAGTTCTCCAGTTCTCTTCAGTCATTAATGATAAAAAAGATTCTGTTCCCAGTAAGGCCTTCACAGGTGAACAGCCCTTCAGACAAGTGGGGGGGGTTCCAAACCCTTACAAGCAGTTAGGTAGGTCTTACTGATGGTCCATAAGGAATAGCAGAATCCAGCAACTCTTCTAGATTTATAAACTCTTAAGTGCCCTCTTAAGAACTAGTAATAGTCATCTCCCAAAATTAAATACTATTGCCACCCAGGCCACCAGACTTTTGTCTGAGCACCGCTGAACCCAGCATCGTTGGTCACAGTTTCACAGCAGAACAGAATTACACTTCAGGACTCCAATACAGCAGTGCTGCTCAACCTCAGCAGCTCCATACTGAGGAAGAAGTGAGATCTGCCTGTTTCTTCTTTGTCTGGAAAATAACCTTCTGCTGATCTACTTATTAAACAAGCTTTTATTTTTAATTTCTTCCAGGAGCCCCCCAGAGATGCTTTTGTTACCGTGAACATCACAAATGCTGCTGTCCCTGAAGTCATGGGTCTCCTGGGCCCCACTGGCTCGCCTGCCCCTGGAAACTCGTGCTGCACCAGTGGTCACGCTCCTTGCAGGAACGGGAGCCCCAGCACAGCACCGTGTGAGGCAGGAGGGAACCTCGAAGGGTTTTCTGTGGTAACTGAGACTGATGATGACCACTTCCCACCAGTTCCCATGGAAGATGAATACATGGATAAGGATCTCAATACTGCTGATTCTTTATTGAGTCGGACTGCCAGTAAAACCATTTCAT
Organism: Falco rusticolus; assembly: GCF_015220075.1. NCBI lineage: Eukaryota > Metazoa > Chordata > Aves > Falconiformes > Falconidae > Falco > Falco rusticolus. Next base: position 89,715,976 of record NC_051189.1, read on the forward strand.
CATTTTCAGAACCAATGGAGGCAGGGGAGAATGACAGCCTAAATCAGTATTTTTCAGGGATTGGGAGCACAGAGGACATATCAGTCTCTCAAGGCTTTCACCCTTCCTCCAGCACAGATGGGGCACACCCCACCATGGACAAACTTCTTCAGAAATCTTGCCAACATGCCCACAGTTGCCTGAAGGAAACAGGCAACAAAGACACAGATAATTTTGCAACAAACTATGACTTGGAGAAGATCTGTGTGAGGTGTGGCATTTCGTACAGGGAATCTCCCAGAAAGTGGAGCAAACCCTGTTGTGCTGTGGCTGACAGTGCTTCCACCTCCCCAGAGACTGGATCCTATGCACAGTGCACGTGTGGCTTGAATTTTCTCTCTGCGGGTCAGAGCACTCTAGCAAGTGATCATAGTATGGAAAGTGCATCTTCAGATAGTTCCAACATGAAGTACCAGAACACAAACAGAAGCACTTCAGGGACAAGCAGCAGCACTTCAGACTTTCCTCCAGCATCTGGTAAGCCCATTAGGCCTGACCCATACACAGTCATACGTCATTGTTCTCTGTGCTAGCTCAGTATTATTTGGAGAGTGTGATTTAGGAGGAGAGAAGAACAAAATGATGCTTTTTCACTTAATTGCTCTGAAGCTAATCTGAAAAACAAAACTGAAATAGTAACGACATTTGGTTTGCAGTGAAGTCTGCAAGTAGTATGAGCACTGTGAGGGACCATTGTCCTGCCCTGATCTAACCAGCAATGCAGAACCCATCTTCTGGCTGTCACTGTAGAGGCCAGGCGGTTCTGTTAATGAAGTATTTTGGTGACAGCAGGTGTCTGTACTGGAGAAAACTTGGGAGGAGGAGAGTGTAGGGACCTAGAGACTGAGTCAAGAAAGGTTGCACAACGCTCCAACAGACAAATTTCCATTCAACAGTCTGAAGGCACATTTTTGCCATTAGGTTTAAGTCCAGTTACATTTATATGGTGGTCAGTGAAACTTCAGCTGGAGCTGTAACCTGGTGGCCACAACTGGGTCTAAGAGATTATGTTCAATTTTCTGCTTTTAGCTCTTTCTCTTTGCTTTAATTTGCTAGGACCTAAGCACTCACCTAAAAATAATTTCATACAGACATTGTTTCTCCATACACAAGTGCTCTGTCCTCTAAACAACTCTGAAACACTGTCGCCAATTTACTAATTGACTACCAATTTACTAATTGAGTATACATAACGAAATTGTCAAATAAAAGCAGGGGGGAAAATCGCTGAAGCAAAACTAGCAGAAGGGAAGTGATGAGCCTTTTCTGGATGAAATCTCCCTCCCTCAGACTTTTTTTCAGTATAAAAGTCTGCAATCCGCCTGTCATGTGTTATTAGTCACTTTAGATTATAATCTCTTAAAGTCAGATGCTCTATTTTTATTTATGCCAATGCACTGCCAAGTGTAATGAGACCTTAATTTTGACTGGGACATCTAAGTATTACTGTAATACACACAGCAGTCATAAGCAGTTGCCCTTCTTTGAAACCATGTGTTGCCTTAAAGTTTCTTACGGAGACATTCTTGTCAGTCTGCCAAAGCCCAAAAGCAACACTTTTGAAGGCCCTTCCTCTCTCAACATGCATGCCCTGTGGGAATCTGGGAGTGTGTAGTGCTCATCTTTCTAAGAGCAGATACTCTTTCTGCTGCTTCAGTTTCCTGAAATCCTGACACAGTTTCACTGCCTGGTCTGTACAAAATTCGGCAGTAGTAAAGACAACATAGATGATCTTTTTATTGTTGGAAGGTGACTCTGAGGTACAACTGAAAGTCAAGTCGTGTTTGGAAGTGCAGAAGTACTGCTGTTCTTTCTAAATCTGACATGAAGAGGAAGAGAAAATGCTACAGAACAGGGCAAACAGAAGAGCTTGGATTTAAGCAATGTGCTAGGAAGTGCCATCTTAGATCTGCAGAATAACTCTTGATACGGGATTTTAATTGTGTCTGTGCCTTCGGGTATGTGCATGCTATAGTGCCATCTGGTGAAACCTGAGCACAGATACCGTGTTCCTGATTTGCTGTTTTATAAGGCAAAACTGCCGGAAGGTACTGACTGAGCTATGGGTAGTACGTAAATGTGGGTTAGTTAATCTGTAGGCAATGTGGCTTGCTGGCAGAGGTATTTTTTCCATCCACAGAATGTCCATGGCCCACTGGTAATGCCTGGTTGCAGAAGCGTGAGACAGGGCTTAGCCATAGATTCCACACTGAAGCACCCCGGCCATGCTGGGGGTGCGCTTGGAGCTGCAACAGCATCAGCCATTTTGCTGGGCCTTGTGAAATGCCCAGATGGAACAAATGTTTATGCAAAACAACTTTCTGTAAACCTTCTCAAAGCAACTGAAGCTACCAGGCTTTGCGCACAGTCATGCTAAGACAGAAAGGTACAAGAGGGTGGATGACAAATGGGAAGAAAGGCCATGGGTGATTCTGTGAAGTTGTGGTTTTAGTTCCCTAACACTCAAAATGACAACAGAAATTGCAAACTCTGTCTCTCCTATGAAACAACCGCAGAAGACCAAAGTAAATCTCTGGACAGGTGCCACTGACAGGGCCAGTCACCAGAGGTGGAGGTAAGCCTTCAAGTGCTCTTTCAAAACCCACAAGCCTGGAGGCAGTCAGAACATGAAGCGTTGGTTCATGACCACCTCAAGTCGTGTAGGTCTACAGAATAAGCATGAGTGCTGGAAAACCTAGGTGACTCATGATTAGGAACAGTTTTGCAGAGCCTTTCAACTTCAGATTCCAAACCAGCCCAGTTTTGGCAGCAACAAACAGTTCTTACCACCTAGAGGCCATTAAATGGCTCAGAGAAAATTAATTGCCTGTGTTGTTCCAGTTCCTAATTAATAATTACCACAAAAATTAATCTGTCATTGTAATTAATATCATCAGGTAGCCTGAAGAGATCAAAAGGCTGAACCATTTCAGAGAACGATGCCTTCACTTATCCTCTGAAGGTGCCTCTGATACTTTCCAGGCTGGAAGCACATTTCTTAGTGCAAGTCCAGGAAACTCTTGTGTCAATCTTCTGTGCTTTTGGGCCTCAACTATCCTTTTGTTTCACCACAGTGTCTTCAGAAAGCAGTGAAGATTTTCCAGCCACATACAACTAAATATTATAAGTGTGTTAATCTACCCTCCCCCCCCTTTTTTTTCCTCTCCCCACTGTCACATACATTTCTAAATGCTCGATATCACACTGAGCATTGGTAAACTTCTCTGCAGTACCTTTTGTGAGTGACAGGCAATCTGTATAAAGGCAAACAGTTATTTTTGTACTCCCCTTATGCCTAAGAGATTTGTTGATGGCAAACAGCCGAACTGAATCGAACACAGGGGAAGAAACTGGCAGGGAAACAACACCCACAGAGAAAACTCTTACTGACACCTCACATTAATCAACAACACTTGCAAAGAAAGCAAAGAGTTAGCAATACAGTGGTTTAGCTGAAATAAATAGGATTGCTTGAGGGGGGGCTATTAGAGGGACACTGCAGTGCTACCCAGACTCGGTTACAAGCAAGCACAGGTCCTAACTCGGCACAGCTGGAGCCCAATGTGCATTGCTGATGTGCAAACATCACCCGTGGCTGCTAGAAAAACAGCATTTCTCTGGTCTGGGCCATGCTTGGCTGCAATGAAAACGGGAATGTCTGAAGTGTTGAAGAACTTAATAAGGAAAGGCACAAAATGTCTAAAAGGTGTCAGATCAGTCTGCAAGTAATGATTAAGTAAGCACAGCAGGAAAAACATTTCTTAGGAAGCGTGTTCATAGGCTAGGAAGATTTTTTCTTTTTACTTGGTTGATTCGGTTTGTTTAATTTTCAAACTCTAACAAGTTTGTTAGTTTGTTGTTGAAAGTTTGCTCTCAGTTGTTTTCTTTCTGCTCTGAGGGAAGTTTATTAACCCCTAGAGCCTGGTCCTGCTGTCACTTGAGTCAGCGACGCAGTCCTTGAATGGCAGAAAGATTGAATTTGCACTGCAAAATCTCTAACCACAGGCAGACTGACTTAAACCGTAACTCCATTAGGTTGCTCTAATACAGACTCAGTCTCTTCACCGGAGTCAGTGTATATCCAAGTAAATCCGTGAGGCACTGAGCTCTGTGTGATTTTGACACCACGTGAGTGCACATCTGACATTAAGTCTTTCAGTATTTGTTCAATAAGCCTGCTACCTAGCCCACACAGTAGGATTGATTGTTTACCAAAGGGGAAAAAAGCCCCAGTGTGATGACTGGGAATAAAAAATAAAAAAAGAACCTCATAGTTGGAAACAGTGACCATTTCCTCACAAACTGCAGGCAGAGGCAGTTTGGGTGCAGCTTGTGCATCAGGCAGCACAGGTACCATGAGATTGTCGCGCTCTCCTTTGCTTCCCAGAACACGATTGAGAGAGAAAATGTTTCCAAGCCTTCTAGACAGGCTCCCTGTGAATGACAGGCTTCGTCCTGAGGAGGCAAAAATGGAAATAATGAAAAGGTCCAGTGGAAGGCATTGATTATAAAATCATTCTCGTGTCACAGGGAAAAAAATAATGGAACAAGAGTAAAGCCATCACAGTGGATTAAGTCCACTGCACTAAGCATCCATCTCGTGAGGGGAAAATATTAATCACGTGTGTCTTCTTTTCTCCCCCCTCCTTCCCCAGGAAATGTGACTGGAAACAGTAACTCCACCTTTATCTCAAGTGGACAAGTAATGAATTTCAAGGGCGACATCATTGTTGTCTACCTTAGCCAAAACTCCCAGGAGGGGGCCACGGCCTCGGGGCTGAGCGAGGAGAACGTGGGCAGCCCGGTGCAGGAGGAGAACCTCAGCCGCTGTGAGACCTTTGCTGGCAACACCCAGCACTACAAGGAGAAGTGTGCGGAGCTGCAGGGTGCCTGCCCGCTGGCGGGGAGCGGGGCACCGCGGTGGCCTGCCAGACCCCTGGCCCAGGAGCAGGGCTCACCCTGCTGTGCCCAGGCCTCGCAGCCAGTGCAGGAGGAAGGGAAGCTGGGACACTTCTCAGAGAAAGTGTTGAACTGAGGCGAGCCGGTGTCCTTGCTGCGGGCCGGGGCGCCGACAGGCAGCCTGCGAGGAGGCCTGGGGCGGCTGTGGGACTCTTGAAGTCGCAGGTGTCGTGACAAATTCAGAGACTGTTGCTGTCCCTGGTTGTCTCTGGGGAAATTTTACAGCTGGAAAGGACCCTTGTGGCACACATGCTGGTGGTGGTGCTCTCACTGAGGAGGTTACTGGTGGGGAGAGGCGCATGTGTGAGGCCGGGTGTGCTGCCCCCATCGCAGAAGCAGCGGCAGGGCTCTCTCCTCTCCCTCACGGGGCAGTGGGCTCCCCACCTGCCCCCCACTCCCTGGCACCTCTCCCCAGCAAGCCGCAGAGGAGAGCTGAGGAAGTCCTTCAGGCTGGGGACTTTGTGAGGAGGAGAGCATTGCTGCTGGGTGTGCAGGGTGCTCCCAGAGAGGGAACAACATGGCGGAGGACCACACTGAGAGGGGGACCCCTGAGCTCTGCCTTGGGGGTTTCCTTTTGTGACTAAGCTGCACCCATTTTGCTGGGTCTTGGGCTTCCTCAGTGCCTCTGGTGGTGGAAGGGATGGAAGGAAAGGTAATGGAAGGAAGTGGTGCCACCTCTGCTGCTGAGCTTAGTGCCACTGCCGACCTTTGCCTCCCTGTGGTGATCAGGCAGGTGGCACCAGCCCTTCCCATCTTTCCCCAAGTGAGCAGACACTCCAGTCTCAAACCAGCACCAGACTAAAGATCCTGGTCTGCCCCTTATTAGCTTATGGGTATGAACAGGTGTAATGGTGCTCCAAGCACACAATAACAGGCAAAATAAAGCTGATATGCCTTAAAAGCATATCAGATTAATCCTGAGCAAACAGCATTTATTGTTTTGGACCCTGATTCACCTCTGCCTTATTGCACCTCACTAGAGAAGGTCAAACCTCTTAAGATGAGTGACATGTGCCCAGCATGCTGCTGCACGAATAACGTCACTGAAATTTAAGACGCAGAGCTGCTAGCAGGTAGAGGAAGAGTCTATGATAACCCACTGTGGACGTTTCCTGAGTGACAGGTGAGGGAGGGGTTACCCAAAGATGGAGAACGTGGTCAGGGTCAAACACATACATGTTCCTTCACCTGCCCAAACAATTTTGTCATTCCCTTCAATATTTTCATTAGTAAGAAGAGCTTTACTTAGGTAGCATGAAGCTATTTCCAGAGCTCGGCCTGTCTGAGCTGAAATCAAAGTGTAGCCACTGTCACGCTGAGAGCTGATAAGCAATGGGACCAAAGGTTCAGATTTAAAGAATGATGGTAGCTGTAGTTAGAAGGGAGTCTCAGCTACTCAGCTGGCTTTGGTTCAGGTCACATACCCTGCAGACTCCTCCAGTAGTCACTGCGGAAAGAAAGGTGAAGGGAACAGAATCTCAAGCAACTCCCAAGAGGAAAAGATAATATTTTAAATGATTTCTTGACAAGGGGTAATTTTCTGACATTCTCCTGCACATGTGAGCACTGCAGGAGGCTATCTTCAGTCTGAGCCTTCAGGAGGGTCAGTGCTGTGTTACCTGCCAGACAGCAAAGGGATCTCTTATCTAGTGTGATCTCATCTGTCCAGATGGAAAAGGTCTCTGGCAGGGAGGGCTCCTCCGTGCGGAGGTTTTAAAGCTGAGGGGTTCACTGTGTAGCTACTCTGTTTGCAACAGTAATGCTGTGTGGGTGAAGAGCACCTATAAAGCTGACAAGGTGACCACTGTGTCATGATGAGCTTCTCATCCACAAAACAAAAGAATGGGCTTAGCCACCTTCACCTCTCAGGAGAATAATTCTGCTTTATTTATATTCTGTGATGTAAAGTACAGTACAAACGTGCAAGACTCTCTTTTGAGTGCCTGGCATAAAGGGTGCATGAACAGCCAGTCTCCATTTCACCTTTGCATAGCCTTCAGAAAACTAGACCATCCTAACCTAGACTCATCCAGGCAGGCAGGTGGTCCCATTCAGTGACAGCCCAAGCTACCTCTGCCTCTTTGAAGGTGTGTAACTGAGGATCTCTTATCTGTGGTATTTTGTCGTTCCTGCTCCTGTCCTTTACAACCTCTTTCCAGCCTCTTCTGGCCTATTTCTCTATCCTCTAGACATTGGTGCAATAGGGACAAGGAAGCAGAGCCACCATCACCTTCATGCAAGGTGGTGCAGATATTTTCTCCCTTCATCTTCATTTTTTCAGTCATATTTTCTTGGAAAGCATTCAACTAGGACCTCAGCCCCACTGGGGAGCATTCAACAGCCCCATTTACAAGGCAGGAGGAACTGAATTTTTATGCTTAGCTCTGAGTAAATACCTGTCTGCCAGTCTGCTGTTTTCTCCTTCTCCTTCTGCAGCTTCTTTCTTTCCATGATTTGTGTCCGCCACCAGAGAGCAGACTTAAAATCCTGATTTCAGAGAAGACAATGGACATTTACTATGTGTCCTCAGTAAGGACACGCTTTTCACTTTCTGAATTTCAGGATCCTACTGAGAAAAGATTGAAACTAGAATCATCAGCAAGCGTGAAGAAATGGGTCATAATGATCTCAGTGCTGTGGCTGCTCCCTCATGGGAAATGCGATGCACCAGCAGATGAGATTCTTTTCCTTCCTCCAGAATCTACCCAAAAGCAAAGAAACCATATCACATTCATCAGCATGCTGCATGTTCCCTGGGTCTGTGCCCAGCTGCTCAGACATGAACCCCAAAGGGACTTCTTTATTCTCATGATTTCATTTGTCATCAGTTTGGAGCTGGGGCTGGTTTTTTTTAACATCTGTTTGTACAACAGGGCCCTGTGCATTGGGCACTAATTTGGAGGCTTCTGGCTGCTATTGTATTACACATAATTAATGATAATAAAAGTCTTAAAGATCTACTTAAGAAAAAGTGAAGATTTTATTTGAATTAACAGAGAAAATCAAATACATTATTGTATGCCTATACTTACTTTGACCAAAAAAATAATCAAATGTGAATATAAAGACATTCCTGGTTAGGCTTTTGTAACATTTTTTATATGTAGAATTGTTTTAACAAAAAGTGCTTCTCTTCCTCAGTATGCCACAATAATGCACAAGCACCTTCACATGCACGCATGGAACCGAACAGGAACAATCATAGATCCGGTGTGGTCATGCTTTACTGCTGAGAACTGGGCATTGATTCCAATTCATTCCTGAAGTCTCCTCCTGCACAGTATGTGCTTTTACAAGTCTTTCAGCCTAAGGAATCACAACATGCTTTACTCATGACGTATATACTAGGTGCTTTTGAAACTCAGCTACTTCAAGGCCGGGAGGACAGCAGTAATTCTGCATATAACCACAGAAAAATGAGGAGCAATTTTTTGCACAAGGGCACTGGAGCAGCCTTTCCTATCCCCATGGAAAACAATATGGCATTAAAAACCAATATAGACAATAACTGCTGTTAATCTGTGTACTTTGTTACATGTTCACACAGAGACTGGAAATCACCATGCAAAGCATACAGCATACCTGGGAATAGCATCACTTTAAAATGTCATAATTTCTACTTGTCCATTCGGGTTCCCTTCCTTTTATCATATCAATGGTATCTAAGCAATTATACCCCTGTGTCTATTATAAAACAGAACCCTGCCAAAGGATGTCTTTGTGCTAATCAGGTATTTTATACATAGATATATATGTCTCCATTCAAATTAGGCAACAGTGCCCCCTCACCACCACTGTTAAAAACCATCTACAGCTGTCAGATACTTCACTTCTGCCAGCACATGATACTGGACATGGTAAAACGGCTGCAAATTCTTCATGTTTAGAAGTTATTTCTGGAGTATGTAATATATACTATTAATAGACACTTAATAACAGTCACTGGAAAACTGGAAGTATATTTAAGTTGTCTGGGGTTTCTTGCAAGGAATGCTGAATGACTCCAAACCTCATAAGCTATTTTTTCAAACCTCCTTCCAAATGGCTGTTGCCTTTTTCAGTCCATCAGGAATACTTTGATGCTGACCTGAAAGCGACGTGGTAGGGCAACACGCTGGCAGCACTGCTTTACAGCACTCTGTCTTGGAGATGCGGGTACCCAAGAGCTCTGCCTGGCGATATTTGACCTGTGAGGATTCCCAGCCCCTGCTCCCCACAACGCTAAAAGCCAACAATTCATGTTCACCTTGGCTGAGTTGCAGTGCTATCTCTGGAAAAATCAAACTGGTAATTTTGTGGCAGTCCCAGTCACTGCTGAAGCCAGGGGCATGCGATCCTAGGTGCTGATGGGAATGAGTCCCATTTCAGACAGGAAGATTGTCATGAAATGTGTTTCTCCTCTTTTCCTCTTGCCTGGTGCTATCCTGATTTCCAGAATGAAGAGTGATTCCTACTATACAATAAAGGTTTTCTCTCAGAGCTCTGCCGTTGGAGTCTATTCTGCCTTTGTGCTGCGGTGTTAATCACCTTGTTGAGTGGGAAGGTTGAAGCAGAAAACAAAACACATACAAACAGCTCCTTAACATCCCAATTTACTTAACCCAATTCCATGGTAAAAGGTACTACTTTACATATGATTGCTGAATCCATGTTAGCAAAATATTGTAAGGGGAATTAAAAAGCAGCATTCCCCCCAGCAAATCCAGAGGCAGAATGTCTGGGTTTAGTGGTGCTGCTGATCCCATGTGATGTCCTTACGTGAGGAGATGGTGCAGGAGAAAATCCTCTCTCTCCTTTTTTCCTATTCTTGTAGGGGGTTTTATACCTTCTTATTTCCTTCCCACTTTCACCATGTATGGGATAATAATAATACTTGAGCTGAATATGTTATTCAAACCCATTCTATCCAGCAATCAAGGCTGCAATCCTAGATGGGCAATGTGCAGTTTTTACATGTACCTTCAAAGGCCTCTTTGAAGGTTTGTACCTTTGGGGTACATGAGGATCCCCCCCTTTGACAAACCCTAACATGTACCTGCATTTGCCATTGCTCTCACTTCAGTAAGTGTAGTTGCTTGTTCTTTCCTTCTGCAAGGCATCAAAGTTGGTTGTAGCCACCAAGTGATTTGTCATCTCTGCAGCAAGATTTGCTAGCCCTCTGGTCTTGCCTTCAGGCCGCCCAGCACTCTTGTCACATTTTCAAACTTCTGTTGTGTTTTTTTCTGTAAAACGTGAGCATACATGAGCGTGAACATAGGGGAAAATGCATTGTTACTGTTGTCTCTGGCTTATGAACAAGGCAATGGCAGCATACAGAAAGCATTAAGGAAATATGTTGTGGTAGATAAGTGTGCCAGAGTGTTCAATCATTTGTGTTTTATCACTGCTTTTCTTCTTCTTCTTTTGGTTAGCTGGCTTATGGTTTCTTTATTTTGGCTGAGGATTACCACAGCCCTTCTGGCTCATTCCTTAGCCTGCCTGACCATTTGATTGATCCTTGGGCATTGCGGTAGCTTTTACTTGCATCGAAGTCAACAGGTCTGTTGCATCATGTTTCTATTGACAGTCTCAGATTTCTGTACATTATTTGCAGATGAACATGCACAAAATCGCTCCTGAATTCAGCTTCCCAGGAAACTGTTAGAAAGGTTCCCAAGGAAAGCAAAGGAGCTCAGGAGTGTTGGGGACCACCTGTACAAGCTGGACATATACAAATGAATGGCACTGGGCAGAATGCCTCTGAGGCTGCCAAGAAGGTTGGCCTCACTGCAAAGCCATACTTTAACATCTTTGACAGGTCATGGAGTCCAGGGAAAGTCCCAGGTGACTGGAAAAGGTCAAATATTACACCCATCTACAAAAAGGGGGAAAAAAAGATTTGGGAAATTACAGATGAGTCAGCCTCACTTGAGTCCCTTGAAAAATTATGGAACAGGTCCTCATGGAAGCTATTTCCAGGCATGAAGGAGAAGGCAGCAACTGGGAGAAGCCAACACATACCTTAGCTAACTCAATGCTCTCACACTGTCAGCAGCTCATTGTTTGCTTTGACATTGCTTCCATAGAGTCTCGGGAGGCTGACCTTACTATCAAGGTAAAGAAGGCACGAAGGAAAATCGTCGAGTCTTCCTCTGTCATTTGTCACTAACTTCCAACCCTACTCAGCAGTGGACATACCTTTTCCTTGGCCTGCTTGTTAATGTACATACAGTATGTAAGTACTTTCTTGCTACTCTTGACATCTCTTGACAGTTTGGGCTCCAGCTGGGCTTTAGTCTTCCTCTCTGCATCTCTGCATACCCGAGCAGTATTTCTATATTCTGCTTTGGAAGCCTATTCCCTTTTCCATCTCTCTCATGTTCCTTTTTTGCATCTGTTCTCTCAGCAGCTCACTGTTTAACTAGGCTGGTTTCTTGCTATGCTGGTTCCTTTTCCTGCTTAGGTGGATGGACTGTGCTTGAAGAAGGCTGTCTCTGAAAGTCTCCCAATACTGAACAGCTTTGGCTTCCAAGCCAGACTCTTTTGGGATACTGCTCTTATGAAGTTCTGGGGCTTTATTCTGCTACTTACCTTCTTCACACTCCTTAGGATGTTAAACTCTACGGTCTTATCACTGCAGCCAAGGCTGCCATTGTCAGTCTTTCAGATGGTCTCAAGAAGATCTTGTCTGTTTCTCTTCCCCTATCAGGTTGTCCACAGCAGCCTACCACAAGCACTCCCTTGATGGTGACATCTCTGATTTTGACCCAAAGGCACTCAGCTGACCTGTCCTCTTGCCCATGTCCTCAAATCGCTTTTTTACATAGAGCATAACCCCTCCTTCTCTTCCACCTTTTCTGTCCTTCCTCAAAAGCTTGGAAGCTGTCACTTTTGTCTAATAGAGCTTTTATTTTGCCTCAACCAGTTTCTAAAATGACAGAAAAAACCCCCACCTTTCAGCGAGTTATGCCTTTGTCTGGTTATAGGTCTGAAAGTTTTATCTTGTGCCTGGAGATGGGCCTTCAGATTTCCCACGTGTAGGAAGGAGAGGGTGAGAGGCAAGGGCTGGAGAGGAGGCTGAAAGAGAGATGGTCCATCTTCTCACTGCCCTGTGGGGATGGTGAGAGGAGACAGCAACTTGCTGCTGAAGATGCCCCCTGCCCCTGTGGTGGAGGCAAGCCGGGCAGCAGAATCCCAGAGGCTTTGCCATCCCCGGTGCTTGGTACCAGGTGTTACCCAGTGAGACCTGGTCCTCTCTCTCCTGCAGGGGAAGAAGTAGCCAGCAAGTGAGCCAGGGTTTCTGTGAGATGACATCAGCCCTGTGTGTGTCTTAAAAAAATCAGTCTATACAAAATGAAGTTAAATTGGCCATAGGCAGCACATGAGGACTAACCATTTCAAATGCAGAAACCGCTGCCCTAATAGGCTGTTCCTATTGATCTTCACTGGATTTTAATGGCAGGCTATTTAAATGAAATCTCAATTATTTGAAGCACCTTAAATAAGGATTTAGAAGGTGGTTTTCAGCATGCAAGCCTGCCATTACAGATCTCAATTACTTAGCCTTTATGAAGCAGCTTGCTTGCTTTATTCTGTCTGGTTTTGATCAGTTCTGACATTTATTTCACTCTCTTTTAGTGTTGTAGGCACTTCTAAAGCACACAAGTTCTTGCTCCCTGTGGGAAATACAGAACACTTTCCCCAAGGACATTTGCTTTTTGAATCATTTCAGTTCCTCATTGGGTCTTTCGCAAGCTTAGCTGGTGATAAATGAGCTAGACAACAGATGGTAGAGCTCATGGTATAACACAGAAAATTTTTCTTTAATAGGGGTGTCCACTTAAAAATGCAGCTGCCTGCTGGTGCACAGCCAGATTTCCTTCTGAGAACACCCTTTGAATGTATCGAAGAATGGGATGTATGCAAGTGGCTCTAATGATCATCTCAGCAGGCTGCTCATAAATGTTTCCTGCAACCCCCGTTCTTTTCATCCTCACTCTGTGGATCCAACTTGTCTGCTGAGTGGGCAACACTTCATGGATACATTAGAAGCCTGTCCAGTTCATTGTCTTCACTTAGAAAAATAATCATTGCAAGGCTTTTGTCCCCTTTGTCTGAAAGGATGCTCTGAGTATGGTAAAGGGAGGCATGTAAAAACAAATCCACTTCAATGCTTACTTAGGTTTTGTCACTCAGGCTGCCCTACTATATTTAAATGCTGAAACACTTTTAAGTCTGTTCTCATCAAAGTCATGTTTTTTGTCAGGTCCCTTTCAGGTCTACCACACTATACTTTCATCTACTCTGTTACAGATGGTACTTTATTGATGAAAAATACTAGAAATTAGTTAAGTATTTTTTGTTCTTCCTTAGGAGGAGGTGGAACATGAGAAAAAAAGACTTAAGATTTCTGTCTGATTAACTATTTTAAAAAGTCCTGAAGACTTGTTTGCTTTTGGATCTCCATGTTTTGCTTACTTTGACAGTAAACGCTCTTCTCTTCCATGCCACCATTTTGTTCCCTCACAGCATATTTTTTTTTTTCTGGAGATGGCTGGAGGGCAGGATTGCTCTAAATTGAAGATGGAGTCTATTTCTAATTAGAAATCTCATATGGTTCCTTTACTGGATGGATAGACACACAAAGCTTTGCCCTGCTTTATTGTAACCACAATATGCCTGCTTAAGGGACTGCAATGCCACTGACCCAATCGCAGCAACGTCTTTACTTCGCATCTGAATGACAGCAGCTGACTATGTTTCAAACAGCAAAGACATGCTTGGGTTGGGGTTCAGATTCTTTTTTTTTCTCTCTCTCTAGTTTTCTTTCCCTCTCCTAAGATTATCATTCCTTTTCTTGGTGTAAATACAAAGGTCATGGTTTTTAGTATGGTGGGTGACTCATTCTCATGTTCAAGCAATGTGACTAAAATGGAAACTTAAAAGTCCCAGTGTGGTGTGTATTCCCTGCAACCAGCGTGCATGAAAAATGCCTTTGTGAATGCCAACTATTCTGAGCAGTGCCAGTATCATGTATGATTGCTTATGGACTTCTGACTGTGTGAGAGATCAAAAAAAATGCTTTTCTCCTAAATGTGCTGCAGAGAAATAAGCAGATTACTTTTTGCCATTGGGTAGATCATGGAACATCTTTAACAGCTGTGTATATGTGTATACATAGGAGATTAGACTATGCCTAACATTTAGATCACGCCTCAAGTTCAGAGTCAGCCAAGCAATCCCTCCTGAAGCACACTGTGGTGATACTTATGGCTTTGGCCATCCTTGTAGTGCGTGAAGGTGACTGATTCTTAAGACACAGGGGCAGAAAAGGCAGTACCTTGTTGCTGGCTCACTGAGCCCAGTCTTTGCATTTGGATCAGTCCACCTGGGAGCCAGCCATTTGAAAATGACCTAAATCTGGAGCTGCTGCTGCCACCAGAGGTGCCGGTCCAGCTCACCCTTGGCTGCCCCTGCCCTGTCACGAGAGATTTCTACGCTAGCCCTGGCACCTTTCTGTTTCTCCAGCCTCCACCTGTAAAACAGAGTTACATTGGTTTCTGAGGCAGGAGAACGGCATCAAGAGGAAAACCCCCAAACCACAGAAAAACTCCAACTCCTTTGACGTCAGCATAACATATACACCCTTCTGTGCAGCTGTGAGGTTTACTGCTGTTCTCACGTGTTAGATAGGCATGCATCAGAAACGTACTGCTTCCCTTTGCACTGCCCGGTGCCTCTGCAGGCCTTGTGTGCCCACTGGCAGCTGCCTGCCTTCCCCTGCCCGCCTGCTGGCACCTGCCTGCCTTCCCCTGCCCGCCTGCTGGGAGCTGCCTGCCTTCTGCCCACCTGCCTGCCTTCCCCTGCCCAACCACCAGCACCTGCCTGACACCTCCTACCCACCTGCCTGCCTTCTTCTGCCCTCCCACCTGCCTTCTCCTGGCCTCCTGTCTGCCTTCTGCTTGCCTGCATGCCTTCTTCTGCCTGCCGGTTAACAGCTGCCTGCCTCCTCCTGTCTGCCTGCCTTCTCCTGCCAGTCTGCTGGGAGCTGCCTGTCTCCTCCTGCCTGCCCGCTTTGCCCTGGCCACCTGCCTACCTTGTCCTGGTCGCCTGCCTGCCTTCTCCTGCTTGCCTGCTGGGAGCTGTCTGCCTTCTCCTGCCCACCCACCAGCACTTGCGTGCCTTCTCCTGCCCGCCTGCCTGCCATCTTCTGCCCGCCTACCTGCCTTCTCCTGGCCTCCTGCCTGCCTTCCTCTGCTTGCCTGCCGCCTTCTGCCTGCCTGTTGACAGCTGCCTGGCTTCTCCTGCCAGTCTGCTGGGAGCTGCCTGGCTTCTCCTGCCCTCCTGCCTGCCGCCTTCTGCCCTCCTGCCTGCCCGCCTGCCTGCCTTCTGCCCTCCTGCCTGGCTTCGCCTGCCTTCCCTGTCCGCCCGCCCGCCTCTGCCCTCCCGGCAGCTGCAGGCGGTGCCGCTAGGTGGCGCCCCAGGGAAAGGCCTGCACGGAGGGAGCGCGGCGGCCTGTGCGCGGCGGCCTGTGCGCGGCGGCCTGTGCGCGGCGGCCTGTGCGCGGCGGCCTGTGCGCGGCGGCCTGTGCGCGGCGGCCTGTGCGCGGCGGCCTGTGCGCGGCGGCCTGTGCGCGGCGGCCTGTGCGCGGCGGCCTGTGCGCGGCGGCCTGTGCGCGGCGGCAGGCGGGGAGCGGGGCTGGGCCGCTCGGTGTCCGACCCCTCTCTCCGAAGGCTCCCGGCCTCCCAGCCTAGCTCTTTAATATCGCCTCGGCAAGCGGGCGCAGAGGCAGAGCTCGCTCTCTGCGCAGCGAGCCAGCGAGGTGCTGCCAGCTGAGCCGCCAGCCCTCCGGTCTGACGCCACCTCCTGCCCTCGCCCCCCGCAGCACCCGCCTCGCCTGGCCCCCAGAGCCACCAAGGCCGAGGGTCCTGCAGAGCCACAGCAAGGCAGAACACCCTGCGGAACCCGACCTGCCCTTGCCGGTAGTCTGAAGGTGGAAACACTGCGGCATCCTACAGCAACACTCCTACGTGCCACTATCTCTATTGCTAAATAATTCTTCTGAATGTCTAAATTAGGTCACCGCTGCCACAGTTCAAGCCTGCGTTCTTGTTTTCAGGCCACTGTATACACAGAGAATATATTATTCCCATATTCTTCAATTACACCTTTTTAATCTGCTTCACCCATTGACCGATCTCTTAGTGAAATGTTTCAGTTTTGTCCCATAAGCCCAAAAGGCTGCTGTCACTGAGCTTAACAAAGGTCTGTAAATAGGGTAACTGGAATTCTTCAAGGAAGTGTAAAGAATATGGACACAAAATGGAAAATTTATCTAAATCCTTGAGGCTGCTTTGAAATCCTTAGCCAATGAGGATAAACAGACACAAATAATGTAACTGAAATCAGAATAGGAGGAATAATAGCTTATGAACAGATGCTGATGGTCTTAAAATGAGATCTTATCAGCTGCCAAAGTCAGTGGGACCTTGGGCCACACACACACACTGCACATAATTATGTATTTTATCAAATGGATAAACTCAGGAGCTCAGCGAGCTGGGCTGCAGCCAGCACTGTGTGCCGCTCGCTCACTAACATGCTTTGCAAGAACAGACATTCAATTAGTAGAAAACAAAACCTAAAGAGGAAATGATTGGTTTTATCAGTCCTGTGCCAGCTAGAAATGAAACCTTTGAAGTCAAAGACTGTTTTGAGCTAGTATTAAAGCTTTCTTATCTGACTCTTGTACTGGGGCAAGAGTTGCCTCCATTTGAAATCCTTTCCTAAAAGCCTTCTCATTTCTGAGCTTCCTTAGAGACTAGAAATTCTGGGGAAAAAACCCTTCTTAACAGAGAAAAAGAGTCTGTGAAATTTACTGTATTGAAAATTATGACATGGAAGTAGGTTTTGCCTGTTGAATCTAACCTGGACATACTTCCCTGAAGTGAGAACTGTGTTCTGTATAAAAAACTCAACACAAAGAGAACAATTCTATTTATAACTACTATAACCTCTGTACTTTTGAGTCTGAATGATGACATTTACTGTACTAAAGATGGAATACACTTGTGTGTATTTTCCCACTGCCATTTCTATAAAGTGCAATGTATGGATAAAAATTAGCTTATATGTGAAGAGTACACATATACCCCAGAAAGGAACGCATTAATGTAAGATTATTGATTTATAAACAAAGGCTGTGTATTGAGACAAAAAATTGCATGGAAATGTAACACAGCTACTATAAAAAGTAACGTTTTTAAAGTAAATATTGGCAACCTAGTAATATCCTGATAGACTTGCATTGCACTAGTAGCTATCACACACTGTTAAAAAACAGAATATTTGTATTCAGATATTCTATGTGTCTATGTGTTCAGATCTATGTATATATGTATCAATGTGTTCAGATAAGCAGGACTTGGTTTTGAGTATGACAGCTTTTAACAAAGCAGAGGCTTTACATACTGTTGGTTAAAGAGTGAACGCTGTGATGCAGTGCTGATAAGTAATATAACAGCATACATAGCACTGAACTCTAAAGAACATGCATGCATTCTGAAGCAACTTTTTCTCTGTTGTCCTAGTCTCGGCTTGGGATAGAGTTAATTTTCTTCTTAATAGCTGGTACAGTGCTGTGGTTTTTTGATTTAGTATGAAAACAGTGTTGATAACACACTGATGGTTTAGTTGTTGCTAAATTTTTTACTCTAAATCAAGGGCTTTTCAAGTTTCCCATGCTCTGCCAGTGAGCAGATGCACAAGAAGCTGGGAGGGAGCAGAGCCAGGACAGCTGACCCGAACTAGCCAAAGGAATATGCCACAACATGAAACATCATGCTCGGTGTATGAACTGGGGGGAGCTGGCTGGGGCCTGCTGATTGCTGCTTGGGAACTGGCTGGGCATCAGTTAGTGGGTGGCGAGCAATTGTATTGTGCATCACTTCCCCCCCACCCCCCTTTGGGTTTTAGTTCTCTCTCTTTCTCTCTCCTTTTCCTTATAATAATAATAATTATTATAATATTTTATTTTATTTCAATTATTGAATTGTTCTTGTCTCAACCCACAAGTTTTACCTTTTTTCCAATTCTTCTCCCCATCCCACTGCGGGGGTGAGGGAGCAGCTGTGTGGTACTTAGCTGCTGGCCTGGGTTAAACCACAACATCTGTTTTCCCCAAGGTTACATGCATATAGATTTACAAAGGCACCAGAGATATTTCCTTGCTGAAGATCTTTTCTCATTTCCTAACTCCTTGACACCCAGGGTGAGGTATTTGATGTCTCATGGGAAGCTATTGAGCCTCAAATGCTTAATGGCCATGGAGGATTCTGGCAGAATAGAAGGAGAAATGGTGAGACAGAGGGAGAGGCATCAGATACCCCCAGTGTTATAGAGGAAAAGGTGAGATACCTGATGGATGAAGAGATGAAAGGCTGAGGATTGCCGGCTACACAGGCCAAGGAATTAGTTATTGGAGAAAGAAGCAAAGAGGGAAGGAAGTCAGCCCAAATACAGTGGATTATATGGTCAAGTCACATGCAGCAGCATGCCTCAGAGTCAGAAAGGGCAAAGAGAACCAGCCCAGGAAGGTGGAGAGTCAGGGGTGTGGCCAGAAGGGCTCCTCTGGCTCCAGCAAAGCTGTCACAGCCTTTGGCGGTTGCTCAGGCCCCTGTTTGACATGGCCCTCAGGATCAGTGCTGCTGGAGAAGGACTAGCATTTCTGAAGTCTGCCTGCCAAAAGAGGAGAAACTTCACTGGAGGGTGCAGTAGCAACACATCCTCTCAGCTGCATGGCTGTGCCCAGCAGAGGGTCTCCAGGTGTGTCCTCCACGGGGCAGGAGCACACTGGGCAGCACACGTAAATGTGCGGCCTGGTTACACCACACTTGGTTTGAGCGCATGTTCTCACTTCCCCTTCTTACCTACACAGCAAGCCACCTTTAAACCAACCATCAGCATCTAAATCACTCACCAAACCAGTCACACCTTGCAGCATTTAGTGGCTCCCTTGCTCTGGCAGAGGAGCATGGGGGATCTCCACGTAGGCACTGCCTGAGATACCACCACACTCCTCCTCTGATGCGCTGGCTGTTTTGTTCAGAGCCCATACAGCGATCACTGCAGACTGCTACACTTAGTTGTATAAAAAGAAATCGTTAGGAGGGTTTTTTTAGTTCTGTGCTGATGCCTGGTAGGTTAAAAGAGAAAAAATCAGTTGGCTTTATGTTCAAGTCAGTTCTATAAAAACTGGGTCCCATCACAGCAAGCCTTTTGCCCCTGTAGGCTGAAGCAGAGGCTTAATGTCCCGAATAATCAGGGTGTGACCAAAGGTGGGTACAGTGTTCAAAGTACCGTGTATGGCACTATAAAGAAAAAAGCCTAATCTTGGGTGTATAGCCTTGAGAGAGAGCTCATACAGAGGTCTTAAACCCTCATCCCAGTAGGGTACTACCTTGTCTGCTGAGGTTTGAGTAGATTTAGGTCATCTTCTGTCTGTCCCCATACTAGTTTTCAAGTCAGCTGTCAAAATTCATGGTTCTTTTTACAAAAGGTGTTGCCATAGACCTCAGCAGATATAAATGAAGTAATCATGGCTCCACTACGGAGAAAAGAATCAATGTCGCTTTTCAGATTAACAGTGAAAAAGACATGTGTCTGCAAAGAGCACTGTCTTTTCCTTCCCTAAACAGGTGTCTGATTAGAGCAGCTTATCCCCTATTAAGGCTGACAGTACCAAAGTTGTTAGGTGCAATGCACACAGCCAAGCCCAACGCACATGCAAGCAGCCCAAACACGACATTCCCTTTTGAAACCATTAGGTGTTCTGCACCTAGCAGCCCTGCTTAAGTGACTGGATCACATAGGAATTTTGGCACATGTCAAGAGAAATGCTCTTGTAAAGGCCTCACAAAATTGAAGCCTGTATTTTACTTTCTGAGTAAAAGTCATGTTTCCTCACCCAAAATTTTTGCTCCTCCACCAAACACCTGCTTTACTAACAGCCCTTCTACCCCTCCTGCCCACAGCAGGAACTATGCCCTCACCTGTCTACAGCTGCCTCAGTGGCTACATTAACGTGCCAATTTGGTGGTGGTGAGGGAATCACCTCCAGCAGTTCTACAGGAGAAAAAAGATGGGTTTGGGCTGTCAAAAGGGGACTTCTTCACAGGTAAAAAGCCAACTGACTTTGAGACATTTCTGTCTGGCTTAAGATTGCTTCTCTGTTTTCCGTTTAACACCTAGTGATGCTCACTGTTTATCATATATACATCACTGTGTAACACATAGTGATGTGTTGCGTATGTACATCACTGTTTAACATAAAGCAATGCACTACTGTTATCATTGCCTCTCCCAAAACAGTGACTGCTCCTCTGTGCCAAGCTGACGTGGTGTGACCCCGTTCCTCTACCTACCCTCTCATTTCAAACACTGCCCAGCTAATAGTGTCTCAATTGCCTGGCAGTGGAGGTGAGCTTGCTGCAGCACTGTTGAAAAGTCCTGGCCATACGTTGTCCATTGGGTGGGAAAAGTTTGTAAATTTTCTAAAGCATCTAACAAGGTCACTGTGTTTTCAGAAGGTCTCGCTGCTTAGTCCCATTTGCATCTACATGGAAAGAGCTAAATTCTCTGTCAGTTAATTTAGGTGAACTCTGAGGGCTCTCAGAGAACCCACACAACTTGTAATCCTGCTTGGACCTCATTATGTTTTTGATATTCATACTTCCTCTGTAGATTAAGGTTTTGCAACTCTGACCTATATTCACAGAGCCAGAAGCTGCAGCTCTTTATTTTCATATACTTGTTACCACCCCTCTGTTGATGGCTTTCGACCCCATAATGGAGTGGAGCACGTATCCCAATTCCTAGCTGCCAGACCTCATACATCTTGCTACGTGGCCACATTCATTCAGGTTTCAAGCCAAAGTTTCAGCCAGTGATGTAGGATGACCAAGGATCCAGCACATGGTCCTTCAAGCAACTGCAATGTAGGTACAAAATAGGAACGGGTGTCCAGGCAGTAACCTCTTAGACTGCTTTCACAGCAATCTCAGGGATTTGAATTGCACAGTCTGTGTAACAGTATTTCCTTTTTTTATGTTGTGCACTTCCCAGCTTTTAATTTGCTGAATATTCCCTATTTGTATTACAAAGAAGGAAAAGGAGAAGCTGCTGTTCTCTCTTCTCCAGGTCATTTCTCATTTCCCATGCTTGCCCTCAGGTCCCCTCCTAGTTTTCTGCTTCCTGAAGAATACAGTCTCGCTCCTTTGATTGGAAAGGTTTCTTATTTGCTATTTTTATGAAATTCCTCCAAACCCTTGCAATACCTTTCTGAAATCTTTTGACCAGTAAACACGCAATATTATACCTGAGTCTGCCCAGTGCTTGGTCATTTGAAATGGTCTTAAAATACTTATTTTTTTTTAAACTTGCAGCCCATTCTTTAAACTTCCCAATATCTTGTGAGCATTTTTGATTGCATATTGAGCAATGATTTTCACTGAGCTGTGCATTGCCACCTGGGTCGCTTTATGAAATTGAGATAGTTAATTTAGAGCCCTTAAGGTACTTGAAAATGCTCTCACAACTCCTCCAATGTGTATTACTTTACATTTACTGAGACTGAATTTCATTTCTGTTCATCTAACTAGTGCACGTCTCTGAAGATAAATAGCGAAGAATTCCAACAGGGCAATTTGCTGGGAAAAATATGGCCTTACATTAGTTACCAACTAGCCTATTTAATGAGGAAAACATTCTAAGGAAAACAAGCCTCTGTGAAGACTCCATTCCAGGAGCATGCTGAGGTGAAAAGGTGGGGACCTTCTGGTTTAGACACTCAAAATTCATATGTAAGCAATATAATAAGGCAGCGCCCTTTCTGGTCGGGAAGACAATGTTGCCAGGATTAATGAATGATGCCTTTCATTTGCAGAGCTGGGGCTCATTAGCTATTGTAACACCCTGATCTTACAGGTATTTTTAATGAAATGCATCAGATGGAGCAGTAGTGCTGGCTTCCTTCTGTAAATGTCTGTAGTTTTGAGTCAAATAAGAAATGATGGCTTTTCCCTAGCTATCTAGAGAAAATTTCTGTGTAGGAATAATCCTGGTGAAGGATAGCCAGACAGCATGCGGATCCAGCTTTTCATGCAGATTTATTAACACAGCTTTTCCTGCGAGCCAGAAAAAAAGTCAGACAGACATTTAGGGCATAAACATGTCTTTCTGGCAGTCTTGGATGGTTCACTTTCAAATCTGGGAACACCCACTCCTCCCTACTGTCTAGAGCAAAGAGGTCACTGGGCTGTTTCAGTGCACTTTAATGACTTTCTACAGGGATGACAACCCACCATACGCAGCTTGAAAGCTGCTCGCCTTCTAACAGATTATCTAATTATTCTGAAAAGCACCAAAATAATCAGTAAATGACAACTGTGCACCATTTTCTGATCTGTTTTGTGGCACCACAGTACATTACATCACCAAGGCGTGGTGTCACTTGTGCCATGAAAGTGGTATTTAGGATGTGGGTGTGTTCAGGCTCGCAGTGATTCTGGTTACCACAGTCTTTTCACCTCATATATCTGGGGAGGACAACTTGTAGCTCCCTCCTTTTGTTTTTTTTTTAAGGGGGGAGTGGTAGGAAGATGGGGATGGGATGGGATGGGATGGGATGGGATGGGATGGGATGGGATGGGATGGGATGGGATGGGATGGGATGGGATGGGATGGCTGACTGTGAAAATAGCTCCAATACAAATACTGAGCATCCCCCTTTGAGCATCACAAATATTGTTAATACCGTCTGTCCAGTAATCCTGCTGCAAGCACATGTAACGGGGTAATGCACCCAGATGTTTACAGAGCCTAATGCTAGGGTATCTTCCTGCCGTGGTCACCTTTGTCATTCACTGCCCCACAATGCTGTTGTACCTTTTGCACCTGCCTCTACAGAAAAGCTATTTTAGAGCCTGCCAAATTCAGTAATGCTGATCTATTTCTTATCCCTCTCCCTGTAATATCTAGTTGCCGTAGTTACCTCATGTATCTAAGGCAACCAGATGTTACAGACGAAAGCACTGAAATATCATCAACAAGTGCAAAAATTAAGTGTTGTAACTACTTTGCCTGAGTTTAGCCACTCGGGGCTGTTTCCCTCTCAGCTCTGTAATTTGCCACCTCCTCTGATCGAACCTATTGGCCTGTGTGGGGCTGCTGACATCCCAGCGTCTGGGGGTGGGAGGGGGTGATTCCCCGCTCCCCTTCCCCTGGAGCAATGGCTGGGGGGGTGCTTGGCCTCTCTGTCAAGGAGGTACTTCAGGGGCCCCAACATACTGAGGGTGCAGCAGTGGGAAGCAAGGGAGGTTTACAGTTAGCACAGAGCTGGAAATAATGACCTGATTTTATTCAGTTTGGGAAAAATTCACGAGCAGAATGAGGAGGATTTATCTCATGATCCATTTTTCTGGAGTAAGAAAATGCTTGCAAGTCAGTCAGACGGTTTCCACTTTCTAAGTACTGACCCATGGAGAACCCAGTGACTTCTAAAACGTCAACAATATTGCTATTTTCAGGGCTAAGTTTGTCAAACTCAAAATACTAGGCAGCTAGTCCCTGTTTCCACCTGATTAAGGATACTGCTGAGCTGGCAAAGAGAAAAGTAAAATGTTTCTTACGTTTCATTATTTTCCTTTGTAAAATGGCAGTTGCTCCATGTTGCCCCAAAAGCTGGAAGACCAGAATGAGTCTCCCCGTAGATGCAGTGCAGCACACAGGAGGCATCGAAAAGGCAGGAAGCCCGAGCTGCAATAAATAAGACTGACAGTAACTACACATGTCCCAAAATAACTGTTCTAGGATAACTACTCCGGGTGGGCAATATTTACAACCTGTAAGCCAGTTCCAAAGGGAATTGATTTCCCAAGTGTTATGGCTGCGTGCAGATCATAGAACTTTTAAAGACTTGTGTGCAGGAATGGTTATGTCTCCCCTCCCTGCCCTTCCATGGGGCCATGTGATGGACAGAGAGGCGCTTGCATGCCAGGTCACATAGGAGAGGAACGTGCGCTTTGCCACACCATGGGTGGGAGCTGTGCCACCAGACTGCAGAGGTGTCCCCAGAAACCTTCAAAGGGCTTTTTAGAGCACGCAACCCTCCCAAACAATTTTCCTTCAGCTGCAGCATTGCATAGGTGTCTCTGCTCCCAGGCAGCATACGCAGGCAGGGCTGCTGCTTAGCTGCTGCCAGCTGTGCCTGGAGGAGGAGGGTGGGTGCTGTGCCACACAGGTACCCCAGGACAGAGGAACACTCCCCTGAAGAGTGCAAGACTGGGGCAGGCTGGATGAGGTTCGTCAGCTCTAAGCTTTGACAGCTTTTTGTGTGCCTAAATTAGTTTTGTTTCAAACATGGAAAAGAAAAATAAGTCAGGCTGGAAAAAAATTGTTTTTTTAAAAAAATATATTGTCATGGAAAAGGAAGGGTTAAACAGATGGAAAACTGCTAAGCTAACCATGGATGTATTACAGGGGAAAGTAAAATTAATTCTGTAAGGTGCTGCCTTTATTCCGTCATGAGTTTCATCTTACAGCTGTTGTCTTTTCAGTCTTTCATTTTTTCAAAGGCTCTGATTTCCATGTGAGGGCCCAGGGAGGGCTCCTAAGCAATTAATTTCACATGGTAAAAGCACCTTCATCTCAAGGTTGTAAAAGCACAAATTAGACATAACACCCTTCTAAGACACCTTTCTCAGGATCGAAGGAAGCAGGTGTTTAATGTTACATTAATTTTAAACCGGTAATTAGTGTAACTTGAATCCTGGACCTCTTCCAGTTTAATTCATTATATTCCTCCAAACAAAACTCCCCTGCTGACTTTACGTGAATGCAGCAGGCCAGGTCTTCAGCTCCCCAAGCTTTTTTCTTATGCTGTTCAGGGTGCAGGAGGTGAGGTGTCCAGGAGCTGCCATACGGGTTTCTATACGGCCTCTCTAGCTGAGGTGTGGCTGACACAGCCCGCGCTGGCTGCTCCTTGGCCATTAAAGTGATGCTGGTGGCCCGCAGGTGGCTGCTGTAAGAGAGAGCTGCCTTTAGCTCCTCTCGTCGCTCGGTGAACTCCAAGATCTGAGATCATCAGAAGCTACTTAATGAGATTTCTGCTGCGTGCCTGCCTTGCTCTCGAGCTGATGGGTGCCCTTTGGGCTGCCTGAGTTTGATAGAGGCTTTTTCATTTCCTGCTCTAACTGGTGTGACTGTGCTGGTGACTGGGCTGCTCCTGCCAGAATGGGAACTACAGCTGTTGACAGGGAGGAGGTATTGCAAGCACCTTTTATTTTACCTGTTGCAGGGAAGTAAAACACCAGTATGAGCACTGGGTAAAGCAAGTTGGATTGTTATCACAAATGGCATAGGAAATTGCTCTGGTTTGCCCTCTTGGAAGCAAATTAATATCACTAGGAAGTATTTTATGTTGGAAGATGTGAAGTGCATTGGCTCAGCCTGGGGTGAGGCAGGGAAGAGGATGCAAACAAACCATACTTTGACTAGCTGTTAATAACCACGGTGCTTCTCAAGTGACTCTTAGTAAGCAATGCTAACAGCAAAGAGTATTTTTCACTTTGTATGTGTGTTTCCTGCATGGGAAGCTGGGAGAAGTTACCAGGGGAGCTCTGGAGGAGCAGCACCTGCTGGAGCACTGGCTGTGGCATTGCTCACAGCGCAGTTGCAAAGCCTGTCAGTGTGGGTCAAACCTGCCTCTGGCTTTGGGTTGTAGCTAAATATGAGCTGCTGCTGTTTAGCAGAATATATCTGGGATGTGAGCGGAACTAGAGGGGAATAAGGGGGCGGTGGGGGCAAGACTTTGTGTGTTTTAGCCAGGATTTGAACTCAGCTGAGTACTCAGTTGGTAAGAAAGACACAAAAATGCCGTTGTGCAAAACCGGTGTCAGAACTCTCCTCTTCCCAGGAGAAAGCCGTAAGGTCAAGGTGAGGGGAGGCAGGGGCCTGGGGGAGTGTTGTGGAAGGAGATCATGGTGCTGGAACAGGCCGGGTGATCTGCAGTCCGACACAGGGCAGAAAACACGAGGTACCAGCACTTACTGGGTATTTACTGAACTCGGTAGGGTGTAAGTTAGGCCTGCATGAGCAATTAGTGCTGATTAGCAGTTCCCTCTGCTGGCTGAGCTAATGAAGTTATTCTTTTGGTTCTACAGGCATATTTCTGGCACTACAAAGGTGCAGTTAAGCTGAACGACATGGTATCTCCACAAGTAAATTAACAAGGATGGCTACACACAGAACTGCCACAGGGGAACTGTGCAACAAGTAATAAAAACATGGTTTGCTCTACTGCTGTCAGACTCTGGTAATAAAAAGAGCAGAGCAGCTACAGACTCTTGTTCTAGGAGTGATTCTGACAAGCCCTTCCCTGGACAATTTGGAGCCATTGCTGATGGTACTTTGCATTGGGTTGGTTGCTGCATTTTTTTGCAGGTTTTTTTCTGGCAGGGGAGGGGGTTGTATGTGCTGTTTGTTATGGGGCTTTAAGCAAGGACATAACTCTACCCATTATTTAAATTTTATAAAATATTACTTTAAGAGACTCTCCATTTTTTTAAATGGAAAAAAATACTCCCTTCTTTTTTTCTTCGAGGAACAATGAAGCAGACTATTAATTTGTCTTCTACATCTCTTAGACAAAATGGAGATGTGGTGACTTCCCACCCACATCATTAACAAGTTATGAGCCAATTGCTATAGACCTCTGAAGGCTTAAGTCACCTGGAAATAAGAAATGAAGTCAGGTTGTCAACATCCAAGCCATGTTTCCTTCTGTCCAAATGGCTCTTCCTGATGTGGTTCCTCAGGGAAGGAAAGCCCACTGCAAAGTTGCTGTCTGCTTGCAGACTTAAACAACTTTAGCTGGAGTCACAGCTCAGACAATGCTCCTATGAAAACATTTTTACAGATGAATGTACTTTTCTTGCCTTCTATGGATTTCTTTCTTCCCAACTGCCCCTCCCCCTCCCTTTTTTTTTTTTTTTTTTTTTTTTTGAACGTGGCCTTTGAATGAGAAGCCCCAGCTTCTCTTTACATTTTTGCCATTAATTTGCCAGGTGCTCTTGGACACCTCTGTCTGCTTCTGCTCTCTGTGGAACGCAGTTAATGTTAACTCACCTGTCACAAAGTACTTTACAAATAAACATAAGGAAGGCTACAAAATTGTTAAGCAGTTGTTTTCATTTCCAGGGGACCTGGCTCGACTCCGGGGTCTCAGGCAGCCAAAGGCTTTCCATAAGGAGATTCCTGTGGGCTCCTGCACAGAGCAATGCCACTGCCCCTCGCCATCCAGCCAGGAGATGGGCTCATGGCAAAATGACTGCCGCCTTCCTCCTGCCAGAGAAATCCTGCTCTGCTCTGTCCTGGGCTGCAAACTGAAATATGTGTTTCCTGTGCCGTGGCTTGAGCCCCTCAGAAAAACTTCAGCTACATCCAAAGTAATAATGGAACACAACCATCCCAGGCTAAGACCAGGCTTACTGTGGGAATGACTGGATGCTGCCAGAAAGAGTGGCCGCTGTGGGAGGCGAGGACAGCCAAGCTAAACAACCGCCGTCTGGTCCCACATCCTCCTCCTCCTTGGGAGCAGCAGCCCTCCCACCGCTTGCCATGAGGCCGGGATTGGGGTGTCCTGCTCATCAGCCCTGCTAGCCAAGGGGTGAGGGACCCCTTCCACACCCAGCTCTGCCGGTGCCAAGGCTTCAGGCTTCAGCTCGCCTCGACAACCTGTGATGCTCAAGTGCACCCGGCTGCATGTACTATAAATCACTTTCACTTTCTTACTTGAACCACGGAGATTTGCATACAGAAAGCCCCATTAGCCTCTACCGAAGGATGTTAGATTGCTGGTGTTAAACAACCAGATGCAGACAGTCAGGTTGTGAGCTGAACATGTTTCCCACCCAAAAGTGAAATATTTGGTGGTGTCATCGGAAGTTTTTACTAACACATTAACAATACTTGTACTGCTTTTCTTGCTGTCTTTCAACAGTACGTTAAAATTTCTGTAATGGCAGGAAGTTTAATTTTAGGAAAGGTAAAGTGTCATCCTATTCTTAATTTTAAATATTTTTGTATAAGGTATTAAGCATTATTTATAGAGGCATTATTTCACCATTACCGAATAAAATTAATTTGATTTGTGCTACTAATAATATTAACCAACCAGACCATAATGGTAATAGAACTGCTAATGTAACTGTTTCTTTCCCCTTTGTGGTAAAGACTAGGTCATAGTTAATTACCTCCAAGTAACTCCTGACTTACTGTAGCACAATCAGTGTTCAGCTTACCCATTGCTTTACATGCTGGCTGATTTGAACCATTAAAATGTAACCCTCCTGATTTAAATGGGTTAGGAGCTTTAAGGATAGGGGAGAAAACAGAGACCAAGTGGAGCAAGCACTGGTAGAAGCACTTGAAGTTCTTGACGTGTGCCTTCTTTCCAGCATGTACCCATGCTTTATATATGTCAGTCACAGGGGAAATTCAGAAGTCCCCATGTGAAGACTCAGAAGTGTTGGTATGCAGATGGTGAAACACTCGTATGGAGTCTTCCACTCCCAGCATTTTACATGAGAAATGCCAGTACTCACACTGCAAATATGGCATGCTATTGTATGCTATTGCAAGCCATTTCAACCACTGAGTGTATGTTTGGGGTATATGGATGCATGGAACGTAGGCTAAAGGAAGCACTTTCTCTTAATTAAACAATGTTTAAATTAGTTGCTCCTTGGGATTTGCTGCTGAATTAACTCTTATGCCGTAAAAGGGATTTTCAGTTCTTTAGGACAGGACAGAGCTGACTGAGATGCTTGCGGTCAGAAAATGCTCAAATGCACACAGAGAGGCTCGGGAGGAAATAAGCTGGGGGAAACAGCCTAGGAAAAGGGATTCATCGGCAGCAGCAAGGAGGAAGTGGTTTTGTTTTAAGCCTTTTCCACCTTTTTCCATTTAGTTGCATACTGCTGGTGGGCTGGGAGGCCCCTGAACAGCAAACCCAGAGGTGGCCAAGGAGCATGCAAAGTCCAGCTGAAAACCACTGTGGAGTGATGCAGCGATAAGGCCTTGCAGGCATGCTCGGAGCAGTCCTGCCCCACGCTGGAGACAGAGGTGACCACCCCACCAGGGTGACAGAGGGTTTGGGTCTGGAAACCGGAGGGGAAGGAGAGAGCGGGCAGGTGGGAGATGCTAGGCCAAGAAAGATGAGAGGAAGGATTTGTAATAAGGTGCAGTAAGAAACTTGCATTGGGTTTCAGAAACTGACACGTGCTGTCAATAAACATGTGTGTTTTAGAGAGAAAAGGATTGAAAATTCATTCCAAAGACCTTAAAAAAAATAAAAATATTTTGGAGCAAAGCTGTATTTAATTTGGTTATAATCCGCTGAATTGAGATATATTTCAAGTTGACTGAAGGCTCCTAAGCACAGCTGACAGAGGAAACCTGATCATTTTTGGCAGAGGGAAGAAAAACTGTCTGTTAGAACTAAGTTCTCTCAGCTGGCACGTTTACCACCAGAGATCAATGAAAACCAGAGGATAAATAAAAGCAGATTTTGAAAACGAACAGATAGACATTTAGGCGCCAAAAATCTTTTTTTTATTTTCTGGGTCTCTTTTTTTTATTTTTTTGCCTTGGAGAAAATTAAATTGAAACCTATTTTATTGACAAGCCTGTACCTTATTTGCACATTGCAGGACTGATAAACAAGTAGCTGGAGTTGTATAGGCTCAGATCTGCTGCCCCATCAGACCTATTATTTTGGCCCATTAAATGCAGACATGGGAACGTGGTGTGTCTTTCAAGGTGGGACACAATGTTCTGCTTTAACAGGAAGCACGTGGCGCAGTTCTTAACTGCATAGCAGAGGTTAGACGGGACTAAAATTACCAAGCGGCATGCTGATGATTTTATAAAAGTTAACTATATTTTCCCAGGGTGACTTGGTAATTCTAAGCGAAAGAGAGAGTAAACAGTATGTTTGTCTTTCATAACAGACCCTGGAAATATACTTGGGACAGGGGCAAAGCTCCAGAGATACAGGGGGCGAGAGTGTCCCACGTAGACACAGCTATGCTGTCCCAGGACCTTATGCAATGTAGGAGCATCCTTGATTAGTGTCCTTGCATGCATTTTCTTGTGCATCTTCCTTTCTTTAGATTCAAATGTAATGGAAGAGTTGAGCTTCTTTTCAATGTCTGCCCCACCTGACCTCTCTCCTCTGTGCTCTTTTTCCAATATTAAACAGCACAGCGTTTTATTTCCATTCCCTTCAATATTATTGCCATATGTTGTCCATCTTCCACCTCTCTAACTGCTTCCACTTAGCCTTTCCCCTTGAGTTTGACTCTGGATTCATTTCTTTCTCTCTCTGCCTTCTCCTGTGCCCGTGCTCTGAGCAACACCATCCCTGTCACCATCCAAAGGGCCAGCTCCTTGAGTTGGTCTCTGTTAGATACTGCCACCTACACTTTCTGAACAGCTAATAGAATGAACACCGTCAGGTTTTCTTTGATGCCACTTTTCCCACTTCAATGTAGTTTACTGACAGTGTGCACAAGGCTATTTTATTAACTGCTTTCACTAGCTACCTTAAAGCACCCTGCTTTTTGACGGTGCTGATGAAAAGAAAAGGGCTAAGCCACCAGGGTGCTGAGACCAGGACATCGCACACAGATCAGTATTATTTCATAGGTTCCATGCATTTTCCTATTTATTGTCCAGTGCATTTAGCCTTATATCTGTGCTGTAAACTGGCCATCCTTTTGTTCTGGATTTATGCTGAGTCCAATGGGATCCACACCCTTAACTGAGATCCCAAAGGGATTTTGTAATCAAATATTTAAGAAGAGTAAGAGCAGTTGAAATCTATCCATTACAAACCCTTGTTACAGCTTTAAAGTAAGACTTTAATATAGATTTCAAACATGGAAGTCTTTTATTCGTTGGTTATTCCACTGTGTTTTGTATATAAATGTTTGCTTTCATATGAATTATTTATAATCTGGGTAGGTTTGGATTTATATTTTCTTTAGAGCAATGGCAAAGCAAGAAAAAATATGATCAGTGTGGAAAGGTAGAATGTGTTCCTGTAATACACTATATTTGAACTATAGCCTGTACAACAGCTGCCTCCAGTAGATAGATAAATCATTATGCAGGGAAAAAATTACAACAGTTGTGTATGCCTCATTTCTAATCAAAACTCCACAAAATCCAGCAAGGGAGGGGAAATTCCAGTTTAGGAGTATGTAGTTGTATGTCTTTAGCAAAAGAATATGAAGACATGTGCAAGATATCTTGAGGGAAAGCTATGCAGTATTCAACCACCCTGGCTGTAAGAGTGGGGTCAGCATGGCTGGTAGCAGAGGCCTGTCCATCTATCAATTTTATTTTATTTTTTTCTTTTCTTCCTGAGAACACCACCACTCTATCGAAATCCTTAGATATTACTAGAAAGGTGTAACACGGGGAAAATGAGCTTGGATGAAACAAAGGCTTAATTCAGTGAAGTGTCATGAAAGAAGAGAAGTCAAAATTTTTCTGATGGAAAGAAGGGAACTTATCAAGACTGTCTCTTTAATTTCCCTACAATACTTGAAGCAGGCTTCTAGTATTTAATGAGCTGCAGAACACAATGGCAGCTATAATTTGGCTAATTAAAAATGACAGGCCAGGATTCTTCCTCAAAGACAGGAAAAACCCACTCATTTCTCTTAATTGTTGCTTGGCAAGTCTGGATTTTCTCATCAGCACAGCCTAGTGAAGTACTTCTCTGGCCAGATCAGTGCCTGGGCCCATTTCTGAGAACACATCTCGGCTGGGCGATGAAGTGTCACGCGGAGATCCGCAAGGTAGCTATGCACGGCTGACTTTGCCACCCAGAGCTGTGCGGTGGAACCCCCTCAGGTACCAAGTGGGATTAGATGTATTGGAAGGCAACAAGTCTCTGCCAATTAGTCCATTCTGTTAGTCCACACGGATGCATTTTTGTTGCTCTCATTACCTGGAGCTGCAGGATTAGAGCTAGCCCACGTACGCTTACGCTCCAGTAACACCATGTAGTTTCCTTTATGCTTTTGCTGGATGGTTTATTGTCACAGCTAGTAGAGCAACACCTCACCAGTTTAATCCCACCACCTTTCCCTAGCCTACCTTCCTTTGCTGCTTTCCCTACATGCAGACACATTCATTATCCATTTCTTCACATTCCCGTTAGCCACTCACTCAAACTTAAAACTAAGCTTAAAATTTGGTCAAAGCATCTTTCTTTTCTTGCTCCCTGTTTCAAGCTGTTATGTCAGGGATGGAGGGTTCTCATTTTGCTAAGTCCAAGTAGGGAGTTACTGGTATGAGTTGTGCATACTCTGCAGCTTGAACCAGGTACTTAACATCTCTCAGCACCTCAACTTGCTATCTGCAACATGAGATGAAAAAAAGCCTGCCTGGCTTAGATGCTCTGAGCTTTCCCATACTGCTTTTTGCAATTTGTTTTAAGATCTTATGACGGAAGGTTTCGTAGGGACATAATTATTTTTTTTCTGGGTGCTATTAGTGGATTAGCCGTGCATTTTTTGTAGCCACTTATGTTTACACCAGTCAATAATCAGTGTAAAAACCAGCAAACGTGAGTGGTGCCAACCAGTTTGTGCTCATATTGCACTGCTTAAAATGTGAGTGAAAATCAGTGATTAGGACTGAACAACTTTGTGATAGTATCCCATCCCTCTTTCCTGTGTATTTTTTCACTTTTCATCTCCATGGGTTATATCCATTACCTCCACCAATTTTTTCAACGAGTCTATGCTTTTCTCTGATGCATATCCATACCGCTTTATCCTGACTGCTTCTGCCAGCCTTCCTACATCTGTGAGCATTCCTGCTTTCAACCAATTGCTCTTGAGTCCCACTGGAGGACTACTGTGTCAGAGCTGCCTCTTCCCTGCCTGCTGGCGGATGAAAATGGTTATTCAGACAAGGATGCAATAAGTTCTACTGTGCTAGTCCAAAGGGAATGGATGCCTTTTGGAATGGCAACGCGTTCATAACATCCAAATCAAGTAACTCTGCCTCTTGCAGCTCTTTAAGTACAGCAGGATAACTTACCCATACATTGGCACATACAAATGTGGTATATATCCATGGTCTTCCATTAATGTCTCTGAAAAGGGAGCAAAAATAAAAATATTTAAAATTCTCGGATCTTTCAGTATTATGGGTGGGCTGGGATTCAGGAAAGACTCTGGATTTGCTTAGATTTAAGCAAAGAACATTGAAAATAGAGATTGAATAGTTCAAAGTGTGTGTAATAGGGCATGAGGCCACTGCCAAATCATTTGCTAGTTTAAGTAAGCTCAAATGTGATATCTAATTACTATTATGTCTGTGATGTCTGCTTGGTGGTCTCTGCAAAAACCAAGTTTTGAACTTGAAGAGATTCCCAGTGTACAGCTACAATAGCTCTAAAGCAACTAACGCTGACCCAAGCCTGCAGATTTCACGCCTGTCTTAGAAAACTTCTTGGGTGTATTTCCATGGCAGTTTAAGCTGGTCTAAATCAGAGCTGGAACAAGCATAGATCCAGCCAGGCACTCGCTTTGTCCCAGCACAAGGTTTGTCTGATGGTGAGGCAGTTCAAAGAGCAAACCAGAAAATTAACAGATATAAAACTGAAATTACCAAGTTGAAAAAAACTTTAAAAACTTTTTGCTCACTCAGCTGCCTGAACCAGTTTGCAGTGGGATAAGGAAAATACCAGCAGCTGACACCATCGTCCTGCACCCTTACACAGTTGAGGAATGTGGATGGGTCAGACATTGGAGCAGTTCTCAGGCCCCTCTCCTGAGCACTAGAAATTTGTTGGCAGCCTTTCTGGTCCTGTGCTTTTTTCTTAACCTTGCTCTCCTTCACAGCCTTTCCAACTTGTCTCCCTCGGTGTGCCTGAAACCTGGCCATTTTGTACTTTTTTCAACTCCGTTCTCCATAATTGCCTCCTGAAAGTGCAACCTACTTTCCTGTTAGCTACTTTTCCCTCCGGTGAAGTCTGAGGTATGCAAGTTTGAAAGACTTTTCCCCTCCCTTGTGCAAAAGACAGCATGAGGCTAATAGGCAGCATTTTCCACCAAAAATATACATGCCCATTACACTTGCAGAATAAACAGTATCCAGAATTTGCTACTTCTATGGACTTCCCAGAAGGACAGGAGTTCTGATATGTAAAATGATGATCCAAAGGATGGGGCAGGGTCTATTTCTTTCATTTTATTTCTCATTTTATTATCTGTTCCTTAATGACATCTATGCTGGTCTTCTTTATAGGCTTCTTGTTATAGAAAGCCACAGCTATAAAAGCAAACAGTATACAAGACTTATACTATGGGTGTATATGCAAGCTCCATTTGAGATGATACTCCCCATGTTCTGAGTTAGTCTCATTTATGCAACAGCAATTTTGTACCCTTGTAGTCATGTAAATGGGCTTTAAAGAAGACATGACTATAATTTGTAGCTAGCCTCAGGACATGAATTCCCTCCCACTGTTTGGAAATGTGTTATCAAGCTGCATTAGGTTTCAAAACAATTTTTATGCAAGAGAAAAAAATTGTGTTGAAGCATTTATTGCAAGATTGAATGTTTTGTTTCTGTTTGTGTCCTGGTCAGCAGAAAGAAGGTAATGCTAGTTTTCAGAGACTATCAAGAATTTCATCACAACTAATGCATCCCTACAAACCATTTCAGCTTTGACAAAACAACATTTTTCAATGCAAATTCATTTAGTTGGATGTTCTCATTGGTTCCAATCACCTCACCTCCATTTTAAGCTCCTTTTTATATGGCTACAGTGCAGTAAAATGGTCAGGCAATGCGGGTTAGGAATAGTGAACTCCTAACATAATGTCCTGCTTCTGTTGCACCCCTTACAATACAATTTGACAGAGTATTTATTGTAAATAATATTGTTTATGAAAAACAATACTTTTCAGGTCTGACATCGTTCACTAATGCATACTGAATACAATGCAGGATAATTTTCAAAAGCTTTGCTTTTGTTTCCTTTTTTTTTTTTTTTTTTTAAAGTCAAATGTTCTGACTGCTCTGATCATCTTTAAAAGGGCAGGTACTGCTTAGGGATAAATCAGTCTACTTGAGCACCTAAGAGCGTTGTCTCACATTATCTCATTGGCAAAGTTCCTGAAGCTGTATTTTTAATCTGCAATTAATTGCACACTGTGGAGCAATTCTGCCATGCTTCTCAGGCTAAAGCTTTGAGGTGGCCAAGGAGAGATGAGCCAGTGGGAAGCAAGCTATTAGCCCTTGCCTACCGGGTTTTATAGCCAACAAGTAAACCACTACTATTCTGATGACATTGCACAGCAGGTTAAGTGTGTATTCTTCAGATATGCTGTTAAGGTTTTCTTGACCTGCAGGCCTCTTTATGGCGAACAAATATTTTGGCATACGACAAAACAAGAGAACTGACAGTGCTAGAAGGTGTACTAAGTGTATATGTCTTTGCAGCTGCAATGGCAGATGGCGCTTGGTCAGGGTTTGGCTAACCAGAGGCAATGAGGTGCAGCTGTGTTTCTCACTTCTGTCGTTAAACGCCCTCCTTTGCTCAATGCTTTCACAGTGCTTTCATCCCCTCCCTGGGGAAATGTGCCTAAATATTAGGTCCATTTCACAGATGAGAGACAGGAAGAGAGACAGGAGAGGGTTAATCCACAGCCAACTCGCCCTTCCCTTCCTTCCCGTGCATGCTCCTCTGAGGCACCATCTTCACCTCCCCCTGCTCTGCCAGGCCTACGTATATTACTTTACCTCTTAGACATTTTATGGGGCTTCCAAATAACTGTTCCCACTCCTGAGCATCTTTCCAGCTTACATATCCTTCTCCCTCAAGCCCTGTTCTCCGTTAAAGATCCCTTCCTCTGGAAACTTTCTAATTTCCCTGTTCGTGTCCCCTCCAATTGCTGCCTCCAGCCATCAGTCCTGAAGATGGAATTGCCGAAGAGATTACACCCACTGGGAATAAATACCTAAATGCTGAGGCTTAGCCATGTTTGTTTCAATTTCTACACCTTGAAAAAAAGCACAGTGATTTCCCGTCAGTCCTCCAGAAGAGGGTTAAGATTAGGTAAACAATGTTTGAAAAGCACTTTGCAGATGGGGGAAAAAAGGCCAAGCATTTCCAGAGATCTAGTGAGAGGAAACCTTTTGTTAACTGCATGTCTCAAATCGGTTTCAACATTTTCCCCCCCCACTTCTTATAGTTGCAAGCTTATTTAAAAGGAAAAGAAGTGTTCACTTTTTTTGGCACTTGCAGTTTGAAATACATGTTTCTGTGACATTCCTTTGGCTTTTCCCGTGTTCATTTCTATGCTCTCTAAGTGCTTAAAAAACATGAGCTCCTAAGACAATAGAATTTTTAAATAGTCAGAGTCTGATGTCCATAGGAACTGAGGGAGCTGGGAACCCCTTGGATTCATTAGATACTGGATTTAAGCTACATATGCAAGCTAGATGTTTGCATTTCAAAGATTTTTTGTTTATATAAGTATTTAAATAGGGTGTTCAGGACTGAAGAAGGGTAATCCCCAGAGATCCTTTAAAATGGCAAAGGAAGAGAAAAAAAAAATCGGGCAAAATGTTGCAAGAGCGGAAGGGATGGCTCAAGCTGGAGGGACTTGCAACTGGTTTCTGACACTGACTAGTAACTAAACTGGTAAAAAGTTAAACTCTTGACATGATTTAAAATGCAGGCACAGCACATCCTTTCCCAAGGAGCAGGAGTGCCTTTTTAGGGACCCTGCAAAAGGCTGCAACAGTAATTCATTTGATTTAACTGATTTTGCTACTTTTTCTCTGGGAGGTGATAAAGCTGGTTGTCAAGATAGATAAGAATGCTGCATTGTGGACTGTGTGCTCACAATGTTTTCCAATTTAAGCCTTCTATCACCGGGGCTTTTTCATCATCTTCAGGCAAACTCAAAGTGTTACAGTTTGCTATTCTTTTAGTATCTCAAAGTACACCAGGCATATAGAAAGCAACATGTGTCCCTGACTAAAGGAGGATTTCCTAATTACTATTTTATTATGTATCTTATTACTTTCTAGATGCTTCAATCAATGCCTTGGCCACTGCACAAATACAGAGGAAGACTTTGTCATGGTAAAATGAGTTTATCACTAAAATGGATGATTCAGGTCTAGCATAGAAGAAAAGGGAGTTCTTGAATAGAGACCTGAGGGAAACATGGTAGTCCACACTGGTCCCATGCCAGCCAGCTCTGGAAGCATCTTCTCTGCCCATCTTGGTGGCACCCCAGGCTCCATCCACGTTGTCCTTGAGGCAGCCTGACTTCTACAGGTGATGTCTTCGCTTGCAGCAGGCAATATTAGGACCTCTTCAGAAAAGACACTGAGCAACCTTGTTTGGGCAACGTTGCAAAAGTGGAAAGTATGGCTCAAGGTGGAGGGACTTAGAGATTTGGCACGTGTCACAGCAAGAAAACATCATTTGGCTAAGAGCAGTTTTATTAACAGAATGACATTCAAAGGTCATCAAAAGGCATCTGAAGCTCATTGATATCCAATGGCAAGTATTTAAGGAGGAAGAGCAGTTGTGAATAAAATGGCACAGAGAGGAGAAAAAATGGGATTAAGCATTAGTCAGTAAATCTGGAGTTGCTTAATTGAGAAGAAGATGCTAAGAGGTTTTTTGACAGAAAAGTTTTTAAATGTATTAAATTAGAAACCAGCCTTTTACCGATGATTTTTCAGCCAGGCTTTTTAGTTCTTCAGAGCCTGAAATACTTTCCAGATTCCTGGGAAAGAAAGGGTATTCCTCTTTCAAATACTGATTGCTCTTTCCGTACATGCTAAAGAAAGCTAGGCATGGCTAACTATTATTTCAGGAGTTAGTAGATGATTGTGGATGGTAATTATATCTTGTTGAAAACATCCCTTGAGGTAGGGATGAAATGGAGGCAGGGTGAAATGGGGTAATTTGTGACCCTTCACTTGTCTTCAATTACTAAGGACAGCCTGTAACAGAGGACAAATAAAAAAAAGTATAATAAAATAAAAAAGGCTTTGGCTTCAGCCAGATGAAACATCTCTCTTTGCTAAACAAAGCACAAACATCATCACTTTTACATGCAAGTTCAAGCTAGGCATATGCTGGAGTGCCCTGGCTGAACTGGAGTGGGAATGAGGTGAGCACCCGCTGACATACAGAAGATGCTCTGTATCCTCCACTTAGAAATTACTCTTCTTCCTTATCGAAAAGGAAACACAGCTGCTCCTGAGACCGGGCACTACCACCAAAATAACCACAGCACCCAACCAGAGGAAGGCCTTTCATGGGAATTTACGATGCCCCAGGGGGTGAGGCTGGAGCCTGGCTGAGCTGAGGGCAGTGCTGCCCTCCCATGGGCTGCACCAGTAGCTCCAAGGATCCATACTGGTGTTCAGTGCCCGCAGATGCTTTAGCTATTTTCTGTACAACGGTCCCCTACCTCAGGTTTGCTCAGGGTTTGAGATTTTGACTTTAAACACCAAATTTGATGCCTTGGTCCTTTAAAAACCACTGAAGTGGGGCTATTAATTTCAGTAGGAAAAAGAGCTTATGTAGGTTTCTTTTTTTTTTTTCTGTAGGAGGTATCCACTCAACTAATTCATTGAATTACTTCTTTTTTACAGAATAAATTTCGTGATGCTTTTTCTCATATATCCCAGTTTGTAAGCCATCCCACTTATATGCCATAAAATCCTAATAAATACATATCAGACTTAAAGAGCTTCCACAAATGTCATTATTTCAAGGCAACCTACTCATTCTTCAGAAGTGGAAAGCCAGAACTCCTCCAGTGTGAAACACCTACCCACCAACAGATTTCCAATTCCCTGTTTTATTCCTGAGAGGCTGCCAAATGGAGAACTTCTGTTTTACGAGCAGGGATTCACACCTGAACCAAACACTGGACATCCCCAAAGAGCAAATAGTGAAACTTTCAAGGATAGATAATTTGAACTATGGGCACCTCAATATAAATACATACATTGCAGGAGAAAGCATAACAAAAGTGAAGGTCACTTCTTTGGATTTATGTGGATTATCACATATATATTTATGGGTTTATATGGATTTATGTATAGATATGGGTCCATATATTTATGGATTATCACAACCTACTTTAAAATACCTGAATGGCAGTGTGTAACACCTGCTCTGGTAAGCACTCCTGCATTGTTTTCAAGTTAATGCATGCAGTGGATGCAAACAAACAGCAAACCAAGGCGAGCTGAAGCTCAAGCATTTTTTGAACAGTGATGTCGTGTGCCCTGAGCCAAACAAGTTGTGTGGGGCAGAAGACAAAAAAGCAGTAGCAGCTGACCACCTCACACCCCCAGCAGCACTGAGCTGTGCAGCTGAGGTGTTCATTTTCCCACCAGACCCCACCTCGTCCACAGGCTCGTGACAGCAAGTCCCACCCCAATGGAAGATCTCTCCTTTTCTCCTTCAGCCCAGCTTGCTGGCAAGGACCTACAGGGTATTGGCCTTGACAAATTGGCTCTGGCAGCTGCAGCCACAGTTCCTCTTCTGAGGGCTTCGATGGGACACAAGCCACGCTTGCACAAGGGGGTTTCCCTGGCTGTAGGTGAGATGCTAAGCAAGGCTTGAGCTACAGAGAATGTCACGCTCTGAGCACTGTCAGCGACCACTTTGCACAGTGACAGCAAGAGCTGTGTGTCTAATTTGGGCAGCAGCAGATGGATCATTTAAGACAGAAAGAGACTGGCACTACCAGCAGAGCGAAGGGATAACGTGTTCCTTCTGCAGTACAAATCTCACAAGTGACTCATGACTCTTTTGCAGCTCGCACTGGCATCCTTGGGCCTCTGTGACTGTGACTGCACATTTTAAAGGTCAGGATGTAGTGTTTCTTCCCTGGTACATTTGAGTGCATACCGGTGAGAATTTTGCTCTGAAGAATGTCCAGTGCACAAGATGGTTCCTTACGGTTTGATTGGCAGGTTGCTTTTCTCCTCCTCTTGGCCCAGGGATAAAGTTTATAAAATAACCTAGTCAATAAACCTCTCAGGAGAGCTTGATTCCTGGATGCTCGTTGCCTACCTAATTATCATGTACATGACTGGTATCAAGCAGGCCTGGTGCTTAGACTCTTTCGTGCCTCAGCCACACCCACATTCCTCCTGCCAGCCCTCAGTTCAGAACAGATTTTGATTAACTTTCATCAGATGTTTAAGGTGGCCTAAGCCTTTTCTTCTTTGTGTAGGTGTTTAAATTTCACCGCCTTACACTTAAGGACGTACTTCATTGCTAACTAGAACAGAGACTGGTTTGGGCATGCACTTAAATGGTCTTGTCTAATGGTCTTACT
This sequence comes from Falco rusticolus, assembly GCF_015220075.1. Taxonomy (NCBI): domain Eukaryota; kingdom Metazoa; phylum Chordata; class Aves; order Falconiformes; family Falconidae; genus Falco; species Falco rusticolus. Next base: position 89,756,427 of record NC_051189.1, read on the forward strand.
TAAATAGGACTTGCCATGACAGCGAAGCCCTGGCGTTAGCTGAGCTGTGTGTGCAGATTGCCCACGTACAGGAGTTCATGTGCTGCTGCTCATTGTGAAAGCTCACGGTGATGGTTCACCTGTAACTCCCTGGCGTCAAGGCCATTTCACCACTGTCCATGCTGGAACATTAGAAAGCCCAGTGCTGCATGGTGTTGAAAATCCCGTTGCTTTCCTCCCCAAAACTGAATTGCCATCTAGATCGGGTAGTAGCTTTGTGTGTAAATTTCAGTTCTGGGTACAATGTACCCTGATACCTCACAATTTATACTGGCTTGAACTCCGCGTGATCAGAATCAGTGCAGGCTGTGCTCTGCGACAGGAAAATCCCACTGAGAATTTCTGTCACTGTAACAGTGTGGCCAGCAGGACCAGGGCAGTGATCGCCCCCCTGTACTCCGCGCTGGTGAGGCTGCACCTCGAATCCTGTGCTCAGTTTTGGCGCACTCACTTCAAGAGGGATGTAGAGGTGCTGGAGCATGTCCAGAGAAGGGCAGCAAAGCTGGAGAACGGTCTGGAGCACATGTCTTACGAGGAGCAGTTGAGGGAACTGGTGTCGTTTAGTCTGGAGAAGAGGAGACTCAGGGGTGACCTTATTGATCTCTACAAATACCTGAAAGGAGACTGTGGGCGGTGGGGGTTGGTCTCTTCTCCCAAATAGCAAGCCATAGGACAAGAGGAAACCACCTCTAGTTGTGCCAGGGGAGGTTTAGATTGGATATTAGGGAAAATTTCTTCACCGAAAGGGTTGTCAAGCTCTGGGACAGGCTGCCCAGGAGGTGGTGAAATCACCATCCCTGGAGGTGTTTAAAAACTGTGTAGACGTGGTGCTTAGGGACGTGGTTTAGTGGTGGGCTTGGCAGTGATGGGTTAGTGGTTGGATTTGATGGTCTCATCAACCTAAATGATTCTATGATTCTATTCTGACTATATGAAACTGCTGGTCAGAAGAGCCAAAGGATAAGAATATCCCAGTGTGACTGTATCCTTAAGTCTCCTTAAATTCTATTGGTAATTTTTGTTTATTAGTTTATATGGAGAAAAGCAAACTGATACAGACTGCCCTGTGTACCCCAGGCTGGAACACCGTGCAGGTAAGAAACCTGCTCCATTTGCACAAAAGTTGAAATAGGCCCCCCTATCTTAGCAGCTTGGTAGTGTTTCTTTCATACATTTCTGAGATGCATCCAGGTGAAAATAGTAATAATTCACCTTTAACAGTTACGTAAAAGAAAGACTGTGGCTTCAGTTCAGCTTCCCTTCAACAGTGAGCTGAAATTTGCAACCATGTTTCATAACAGCACCTTTATGGGCAAGCTTGCCACAGAGGCCTGGGACAGGTGACCTTTGCAAATGAATAACCAACCACTTTGACTTTAGAAATAGTCTTTCATCATGAAGTTGATCCTGGGAACACACCCTCTGCCTGCATGGAACTTATTTTTCAGTAACTTAAAATCCAAAACCTTCTAATCTGTGCTTAAAATCGTTATGTGTATTTCTGCACAGCATGCTAACATAATTAGGACTATGGATCATCTTCTGCATTTTACTAGTGATATTGCATATAAAGTCCTAAAAATGCCTGTCTTCATTCCTTAAAAGCATATGGAAAAGAATGTTATTTCTTAAACATATCTTTAGTTTTCAAATATAAGCTTGTTCAACCTCTGCTGAAAAAGAGGCCAAAAGAAAGAATAAGACAGCTCAAATATTCAAACCCCATCAAACCAGTAACAATAATAATAATATTAATAATAAAAAAATAACAACCTATTGATTTGTCAGGTTTTATTTTTAGCAAACTTCAAGTTGTCATCTTCTCAAGACTTTTTCGTCTAGATGTCAGGGCCAAAAGGTAACCCTTCCTTCTGTTTCATAGAAGGTAAGATACTGAAAAAATACGCCATCATGAGATAAATGACAAATCATGAGTCGGCAAAATTGCTCCAGGGAGCTTATATTTTCTTCCAGGTTGTTTTTTTGTGTGACATTGCCTGAAGTGATTCCCTTACCTCTTGGGAGTTTGGCTGAGAGACCAGGCAATAGTCCGTATTACTGCCAATAAATTAAAGACATTTGAAAACTTTGTATAAAGACACAGTTGATCTTCCTGTATTCTGGGAAAGGGGAGGAAAGGGAACAAAGGAGGAAAGGAAGCGCTTTTTTCCCTGTTTACACATCTTCTAACCTGTAGTATGGGAATCCATGCAAAGATCCACACCGTTTGTTAGAGCTTGTTGTAAAAGTGAAAACACTAATAGCAGAGATGGTAGCTGGGGAGCAGTATCAACATGAAAAAGAAAAAAAAATATGTCCTGATATATATGAATTATATATATACACTACTCTAAATAAAAAATATATACTACAGCTTTCCTATCTGATTTTTAAACGGGCCACAGATTAACCTCATTCACACCCTCACAAACCAGTTTTAGCAGATCCAGAGCAATGGTTACGGAACGAATAAACTGAGAATATGAAATTGGGTTTATATGTTGTCGAAATTAATGGAAACTCTTTGCCTCGGTCAGAAGTCAATATTGGAAAAAAGATGGGATAATTTAACAAACAAAAGAAATGTATGTGAATCGTGTTGAAGGTTATGTTGTTAGTTCCTCCTTTAGCTTCAGCATTCAGTCCAGTGTCCCAGCGCATGCTTTTTATTCTTCTTAATGGATTTCTCCCTTCTAAAAGCACTGCTGGAGAAGTTTTAGGCCTGCTGAACAAAACCCCCACAATGCCGATGACCTCTTTGTAAGAACTTGGTAAGGGAGGCTTTCTACTCAAAAGACACATTGTGGCTGCCTGTACGCAGTGCAGTGACACACAAAGTGCAGGAAACGGGTCTCCTCGGCTTGTGTGTGTCTCGGTGCTCTCCACAGCTCATTCATCCAAACTGTGATGGTCACAGCTAGGTGTAAAAGCTGAGCCAGCAGCCTGCGGCAGCCAGGTTCACAGGAGGATCTATCAATAAGGACAACATCTCTATATCAGCAACGAAGCCTCTGTGCACTCAGAAGGCTCTGAGGCTTTGATAATTTGAACAGGGGTTATGCTATAGAGGTGAAAAAACAGCAGGTGGAGGAAGACTCAGACTGGTCCTATTACTGCAAATCCAGCTGTGGCAACGGCAACTCTCTTGGACAGGGCACCTTGCTCTGTGGGGCACATTTCTGGCCCTTGATGGGGGTGTGAGACTGGACCCCTGCTGCACTCTTATGAGTGCCACTTCCCAGAGCAGGGGTGCGGGGCTCCCAAACTGGCACTGCTGCCCTGCCTGCTCCCCTGCCTGCCCTGTGTTGCATCAGGATTCACCTGGCTTTTAACTCAAGGGATTACAGACACATTTTTCGCTCTAAGGCTCTGTACTGTGCTCACTCTTAAGTCAGTGTGACTGTGGGCCCAACAGTCATTAAAGATCTATGCAAGCTATATGTTTTTTTAGAGAAAAACAGATTAAAAAACCTCAAGGGCAGCTGCCCTGGGCAAGTAAAATTTTATAGTAGCCTCTCCTGTTGTGCGGGCTTGTCAGTGTTTGTAAGTTTCCCCACTGTGTCCTTCTTCCATTCACAGCCCTGAGTCTCACTTTCATTTCTCCTGGGCACTTTAGTTTCAGTTCTCTTTCCACATTGTCCTCTTGCTGCCAACTCCCTCAGCTACTGAAATCTTGGAATATCTTTCTCTTCTTTTTGTTTTCTTATCCTATTCCTTTTCCTTTTTTTTTTTTTTTTTAAAATTTTCCTGACTTCATGTCTTTCACATATGTTTTTCACAAGTATCACAGTTTAAGCTATTAAGAAAGGGGAAATTAAGGGCTGAGTTAATCAGGTTCTTAAGCTTATTTGTGAAACTAAGTATTAGCTTGGGACCTACAACAAACAAGGATGGGCACAAGTAGTTTCTGGACCCATGGAATATACTTTCAACCATTACCCTTATACACGTGTCATTTATCTTACCTTTCTGGATTTATGGATGGAGCAGCGGACCTTCTCTTTCTGTCATCCCCCTCCTCCCCTTGCCCCAGAATTAAATTCCTTTTTCAGTCTCTGTGATGTTATCTGTTTGGAGCTGTGTCACATTTTATTTGAATCACATATTGTTAAAGTAGGAAACATTATTTCTAACATCAGATCATTGTAAATCTGATCCTGCAAATTCTATTCAGGCTAAATATCTTTATTCTAACTACTAAGCAGAAACCTCAAGCCTTGTTTCTGTTTCCATGATTCCAGCTTGGCACATCCCCTGAGATAGTCATGGTAATTTTTCTTTGAAAAAAAACCATAATGACAATATGACAAGAACTGCTGTAATTCTAGAATTACTACTTCATAATGACAATGTAAGACAATATTATCCTGAGGTATTATGATAGCTGCTTGGACTAATAGCTGTAGGGATCTGGAACAATTCACAGGTTCAGCCAGGCCAGCCAACAGCATACAATAAAAAAGGATAAAATGGGTTTATTAGTACCTGTTCTTCTCCCTCTTGGTGCTGGGACCAGCAAAGAACTGCTGGTGGTCCAGGATGAAAGCGTAAAACTTGACCCATTTCACACTCCTCACTATACTCCTGATTCCACACGTCCTGGAAGAAGCGGCTGACAACAGTGACAGCGCTGCTGTGATGCTAACGAATAAAGAGAGCTGTAGTGAGTCAGGTTCAAGCGCATTTCTGTTACTAGAAGAGGAACAAGTGGCAACTAGGAACGTATAAACCTAACACATTACCTGCAGGTTAGTCCTTTTAATTTTTTTAAATAAAATACATATGCTTGCTGCATATATATAAAAATGCAGGACATTGTTTATTCTAAAACCACCATTTGAGACTGCTTTGTAGCAAATCTAAGTGATGCGTGCAAGATTAAGTAAATGTCATGCAGATTATTATAGTTTAATAAGCAGGCTCTTTCTTTGTTAGCGTGATCAGCTTCTGGACAGACAGATAAGGGGGAGTTAGCATTGGCAATTTATACTTGGTTGTTGTAAGCAGTTCAAGGATGCTGCTTTGCATAACTATAATTAAAACACATTTTGTTCTTCAGTGTGTTGTCCCGCAAGCCATGGGCTCGACTCCGATTTCAAATATACTGTCTTTATGTACGTGTGGAAACCAAAGTAAGGAGCATTGCAACTTTCTGATTACTCAAGAGTACTGCTTAATCTTGTAATTGTAGGCTCTTCGTCGTCATGGATCACCACAGTTTGGAACAGAACAGGAGGAATGAGAATGAAGCAAGCCTGCTATTTCAGGCCACACTATCCCTAAGCTGTTCTGCCATACTTTTTTATGTAATACTCCCTGTATTTCCCTGCTGCAAAACAACCCGGTAGAAAGCCACATGATACTGTACAGCAGTAATTTAAAAATGGGACATCTTACAATGCCAATGGTTTCAACTGCTTTGGAAACGTAAAAGCCTGTAGCAGCCATGTTTCAGTGATGACCATTGTTCCATTGGCGTGGGTAAATCCGTGTGCCCCTGCACACCAGAGCCCAGCCTCCAGTCAGCACCTGGCCTTATGCGAGGAGAATCTTTCAGCTGCACAATAGGGAGGTTTGTTCCTCGACCGGCCTCAGGTGAGCTGTTGAGCTGCTCCCAATTGCGCGCGTCATTGCACTCGTTAGGCACACGCGAGGCCGAGCCAGGAGCCAGGCCGCGGGCACCGGCCCGCTGGGGGCGGGGGGCACGGCTCCGTGCCCGCGGCCACACCGCCCGGCACACCTACGCCTCAGGGCGCCGCGACGGGCCCGGCCCAGCCCCCGCGGTCCGGGGTCACGCACCGCCGCTCTCCGCTTACTAAGAACCGAGAATCGGCCCGGCCGAGGGAGCGAGGGCTGCCTCGCCTCCGGGACCCGGGGCACGGCGCCGGCCCAGCGCGGGCGACAGCGAGGCCGCGGCCCCGGGCCCGCCCTGCGGACGGAGCGGCGCCTGCGACGGAGGCATGCCGGAGCTGGCGCAGAGGGCACCGGCCCCGGGACCCCGGCTCGCCCGCCCCGGCTGAGGCGCGGCGGCTGCCGCATGCCCGGGCCCAGCGCGCGCAGTACCGCCCTGCCCAGGCCCCGGCGGCGGGCGCCGCGCACGCGGGCGAGCGCGCTGACGTCGGCGGCGCTGATAGGCGGAGCAGCGCGCCCCGGCCGCCCCCTCCCGGCCGCATCCCCCCGCCCTGCCCCCGCCGGCAGCTCGGGCTCACTCCGCGCCGGCCGGGGCCGCGAGCGCCAACGGCCGCCTCCGGCTCTGCGCGCGCGCGAGGGCCGCCGGGCGCGCGCACGGGCGCTGGGGAAAGGGGGGGGGAGGGGGAACCGCTGCAGGAGCCGCAGCCGCCGCGAGCGAGGCCCGCCCTTCCCCCACCCTCCCGCCCACTCCCCACGCGCGCACACGCCGGGACCGTTGCCCCTGCGCGCGCCTCTCCCGCGCCGGCGGGCCCGCGGCAGCATGAGCGGCTCCTCCTGACCGCCGGCCACGCCGCGCCGCGTCCCCCGCCGCCGGGCCGGGCCCCCTCCCGGAGCCGGGCCCTGTCGGATGCACGCGTCCCCCCCGCGCCGAGGATGCTGAAGATGAAGCTGCCCCTGAAGCAGACGAGCCACAAGGCGGCGGCGGCGGAAGAGGCGGCGGCGGCGGCGGCAGCCGCGGGGCTGGGGCTGAAGGAGCCCGGCGGCGCCCTGGACTGTCACCTCCAGCTGCAGCAGGTGCCCCGGGCGCCGGCCCGCGGGGGCGCCGCCGCGGGGAGGGGGTGCGGGCTGGAGAGGCCGAGCCAGCTGCACGGCTTGGGGCCCGGGCCTGGGCCTGGCCCGCCGCCCCCCCCCGCCGCGCTCCCCGCTCCGGGCGGCGGCGGGCCCGGCTCGGCGGCGGCCCGCACCGACAAGGAGACGGTGTACGAGTGGTTCGGGCTGGTGCTGGGCTCGGCGCAGCGGCTGGAGTTCATGGTGGGGCTGCTGGACCTGTGCAACCCGCTGGAGCTGCGGTTCCTGGGCTCCTGCCTGGAGGACCTGGCCCGCAAGGACTACCACTGCCTCCGCGACTCGGAGGCGAAGGCCAACGGGCTCAGCGACCCCGGGCAGCTCGGCGACTTCCGCGACCCGGCCGTGCGCTCCAAGCTCATCGTCTACCTGGCCCTGCTGGGCTCCGAGAACCGCGAGGCCGCCGGCCGCCTCCACCGCCTCCTACCCCAGGTGGACTCCATCCTGCAGAGCTGCCCGGCGCGGCGGCCCCCGGCGGGCGCTGCCGAGGAGGAGGGGGCCGAGGAGGAGGACGTGGTGGTGGTGATGGACGGAGCTGGAGAAAACGGGCAGGCCGGCCTCCCCGCCGCCCAGGGCCTGGGCTTCGGCGCGCAGGAAGAGCTGCTCCTGCTCTTCACCATGGCCTCGCTGCACCCGGCCTTTTCATTCCACCAGCGGGTCACCCTGCGGGAGCACCTGGAGAGGCTGCGGCGGGCCTTGTGCGGGGACCAGGAAGAGGAAGGCTTCGGTCGCCACCAAGCCCAGGTAACGCCGCGTCCTGGGCTCTTCCCGCTGCGCCATCTCATCAGGCGGTTTCCTCCTCCTTCCTTCACCCCCTCCCGACTTTCCAGGAGCTGAAGGCGGCCTCTTGCCTTTCCCCGAAGCCCCCCGTTGGGATGTGGCCCCTCCCGTCTCGCCTCCTTACTCGTCCTGCCGCCCCCCCCGCCCCCCGCGGCAGTGTAGGCCCCGGCCACCCCCACCAGCTGTGTGGAGTGTCTAGTACGAATTTCTTGTTGTGACATAACAGTGCCTGACTGTGACGTAGTAGAACTGGGGAGGCAGGGTTTCTTTTTCTAGCCTGCCATGCTTTCTGGAGCACTGTCTTTTGAACCCTGCCTTGCTGGAGCCCAGGGTGCCGTGCAATGCTGCAGCTTGACTGGCAGCCTCGCACGCTGTAGGCCACTGAAGAAGTTGTATGATGCAGGAGTACAACTGACAAGCTTGACTAAACTTGTAAAAAGAATAGTAATGCTAGATAGAAACCGTATGTTTTAAGAAGAGCGTTCTGTAGCGGCTTAAAACAGTAGAACGCGTTGAAATAGTTTTTATATGGAACCTGCACTCCTCCCTCCTCCCAAATGAGCCTTAAGCTTGGACTTGGCAAGGATCAGGCAGCAGTTAGGGGTGAGCGGCTCTAAGGCTGGTTCTCTGAAAAGCCATGTTCAGTAGGGTGGCTGATGAGGTTTGGGAAGGGGTGGTAATCATTCCACTAAAGCTGCAAATTAAAATGTCACAGCTGGAGCTTCTGTTCGGAGAAAAGCTGATTTTCTGGGTGGCTGTCAGGAAACAGCAAAGCACATCTTGAAGGCAGATGTGCCACTTGTTGCTAGAAGGTGGTTGTCACCAAGAATGAAGACTTTCAGTGAGTGGCACCGAAGCATTCTCTTGTGCAGCAGCTGTGTTTAAACTATGGTTCTCCCCCAGTGCCATTCATTGCTGCCCTCTTGGTGAGCATTGACTTTAAAATCTGCCCCATATTTATGCAACCAAGACATCATCTTGGAGCTCTGTGGTTTTTGGTCTATAGATGGCCTCTCATGTAAAGGGGAAGAAAGGGCTGGAAGACAGGTGTTTGTAATGCTGTTCAACTGAACGCATCAGGTTTTCATCGGATGCGTAACAGAAGAAGGTACAAAACAGTAAGGGTTGTTGTTTTTTTTTTGAATTTTGTTTCCAAGTTTACTTGCAGTGCTATCTAGTTCTGCCACTCCTAGAAAACCCTTTTACATTGACTGCCATAGGAAAAGAATAGCTCCTTTACCAAGCAGAGAAATGTTTGGCAGACAGGATATGTTCCTGAAGAGTACTCAGAGGAGACAGGGATGACTTTCTAAGCCTTCAAACACACAAAGTAAATGCTTGTATAATTTTTAAGGCCAAAGCGTATTTGGCAGGTGATAAACTAGTAGGTAGACATTATGGCACTGAAATCATAATGAATTCATAGCAGAAGTCCAAAAAGTGTTTATTTTGGCTCATTAACTTGCATCAAGTCTAGCTCTATCCCAAAATGAATCCTGGAAGTCTGTCTTTAGGGGAAGAGGATTGAGTTGCAGGAAGTTGTAAGACTGGACACTGTTCTTTCTGGATTTAAGGTGCTAGTAACTGGAAACATACGTCCTGCCTGAAACAGGCAGGTCAGTTGTAGCTGCTCAGTGTGTCCCACCAAATTCATTAGGAGATGAGGCTCTCGTGAACTACTGAAATTGAAGTCTGTTTTATGCAGCGTCCTGGCTTTAGTGTAAAAGCAGCTTTCCAAGCTGTGGTGGTTTTGTTTACTCAGGGAACACTGAGAGCCCCGAGTCAGCTTGGCTGAACACGCACATCACATATTCTCTAGTCCACACAGGGCTGAAACGGCATCCCTTCCGTAGGCTTTTTTTTCCTTTCTTAATGGTTAAATTGTAAATACAGCAGAGCCTCTTCTGGGAAATAATGGCTGACAGAGGGATTGGTGGGTTTCTGCTGAGTATTTTCCATTCGTGTTCACAGGGGACGGTGGGACCCTCACAGATAGGACACTGGAGGAAATGGGAGTTAGTGGCACAGTTGAAGACTTCCCTGACTAAATGCAGTGGTACTGTTAAATTAGACTTGATTTAAAAACCTGTCAGGTGTCCACAGTCTTTTCATTCGGCTTTAATCTCTGAAATTTGAGTGCCTTCAGGGCTTTGCATTTGTAAACTAATCAGTTCATAAAGACCTCTCTGAATTCGGCAGGCCCCGGGTCAGGAGGGCCGGGCTCCCCCTGTGACGATAACCTGCCCGGCGCCGTGCAGCTTTGCCTCCCGCCCTGGGGCTGCTGGCGGTGCCCGGCGCCCACCGGCCCTGCCTCCCGGTGGCACGGGAGGGGCCCGGCGCGGGCGGTTCCTGTCACGTTTGCAATGGCCACACCTGAAGAAGGGCTTGAACTTTCTCCTCCCCTGTTAAATAGAGACAGCCAGGTTCTGCGAGGGCAGAAGAACCGTTACCGGCGCAGGGACGCCCCAACCCGGAGAGCACCGTGCCGGCCCGGAGTCGGCCGGGGGGAGGGGGTGACCTCTCGGCTTTGTTTGCGGGGAGGACAGATCGATCATGGCGCCTCCCCGCCCCGTGAGGGCACGGCCGCTGTTCCCCTCCGCCCTCTCCCGCCGTGCCGGTGGGGGCGAAAGGGCCGGGCCCCGGCGAGCCGCCCTACCAGACCCTTCCCCGGGCAGGGATCCGGTGACTAATGGTCACAGCTGCTTCCCGCCCCCATTCAAGATGGCGGCGGCGGAGCCAGCGCTCTTGGTCACGTGCCCGCAGGGCGGTTTCCTCCCCGTCCCGCCGCGGGGGGGGGGGGGGGGGGGGGGGCGACTTCTGTTGCGTAACGGGAACGGTCTCGCCCGTTCCGCACCGACGTAGCGGCGCGTGGGCTCAATCACGCGCCGGTCCCGCCGGTTGGAGGGACCCCGCGCTCCCGGCCGTCCAATGGGAGGGCGGTTTGCCGGCGCGTGCCGCCTGCCGCGGTGGGCCTGGAGCGCCCCCGGCCCTGCCCCGCCGGGCCCGCTCGGAGCCGCTCGGGCTTTGGGCCTCGGAGCGGGCCCTGCCCGGGGCGCGGGGAGCTCGGGGCCTTTGCGGGAAGGTTTTGCGCCGTGGTGTGCCCGCTGTATCGAGCAGATAAAGCACACGAGCAGCTCTGTGCCGAGCGGCCGCCGGCTCAGCTGTGGGCTGCCCTGCCGTGACCCCCGGGCTCTCTCAGCTCAGGCTGCTGAACAGGCTGGAGGGGGGTCATGTTGTTCGCATGACCCGTGAAATACGATGCACCTAGGGCAAGCGGCAGTGATGTGAAATCGGCCTGCAGAGGTGATGGAGTTTGGACCTGGAATTGAACCAGGTGGTTTATTTGTCAAGTTTAGATTGTGAATTCCGTATGGCAAGGGCTGCGTTACTGCATGTGGCACATCCAGCCTGGTGGCTTGGTTTGAGGTTTCAAGGAGCTGGAACATTTACCTATAATGAGCAGAAGAACTTGCTTGGTTCACCTACAAAGAATTTATGGGTGATTTACTAGAATATAAAGCAGTTTGCTTTTTCCCGTGATTAGGGTTATGTTTTCTAGCTAGGATCTGTGTGGTCTGGTAAGATTGAGCTCATGTTACAGTCGCTTCTTGACAAAGGATTAATAGGACTGCTGCTCATTTTGGTCTCCTATTTTAATGATCCTTGAAGAACCTGATGTTTCTTGGTGATACCTTTTAACAAATTGAGTTGGAAATGGCTGATGGAGTCAAAAGTTGTGAGAGATAGGACTGTTGGAGTGTGATGGACAGAGCTAGGATTGCCTTATAATTGCATAAACTTTGCTTCTTAAAGAAAGTGTTCTGAAATACTTTTTACTTAAGGTAGAAACACTTGATACTATTTGCAGACTTTTAAATGGAAGTAGTCTGTAATAGCACCTTTTGGAAAAAAGTCGTCAGTGCATTAAGCTGTGCAGAATGTGGACTTTGAATCTATAGTTGAAGTGTAAGAATAAATCGGCAGCCTTCACATCCATAGTCATAAAACAAGCATTGATGTGCAAAGAGTCTGGTGATATCACTGTATATATTGGTTTAAATAACAGAACACATAGCTTAATTCTTGCGTTGATTATATTTGTTTAGTAAGTGCATCAGTATCAAAGCTGTTTGGCATTATTGCTTATCTTGCTCCACCCCATCCAAAATCTGAGATCAGAATGCTGAAATACCGAAAGAGGCCTGAATATTTGCTAACATAATAAATGTGGCTTGCGTTAGACACTGGAACATTTGATCAGGCATACTTGTCAGTAATAGAACTAAGGTTCAGTTGAAATAAGCAATCTCCTGGAGATAATTGTTTGCTAAATAATATTATAATTAGCTGGCTAGAGGATTCTTTACAGCAAAAGTCTCTACTTACAAACAAAGGGAAAGTTTCTATTTACAGAGTGTTTTTCTTAGTAGGCTTCTATTTATAGGATGTTTTGTCTGCAAATTGGAAGAGTGCTTTTATAATTGATCTTCAGTCACTTGCAGCAGAACAAGGTAGTAGAACTTAATTTTGGAGTCTCATAGCTCTGTAAGAACGAAAATACAGGCAATCCCATTTTGAAGCTGCAGTGTATTCTTTTTATTTTTACAGAGTTGAGTCTATGGAAAAGTGTGCCATCAGAGTCTGGTTTAAATAAGAGACAGGAGGATTAGAAATGTCATTTTACTCTTGGCAAAGATCTTTCGAATGCTGGTACGCTCCAGGAAAATACGAATGTTTTGCAAGTGTTGCATACTGAGAGAAAAAGTATTCCAGCTCCCTCAGTGAACCAAACACCTTTGTCTCTGAACCAGAATTTCTCTGACTCCGAACAGAAGTTAAGGATTTCCAGAAACATTACTGGAAGTCTTCTGGAAGGGAAGTCATAACTAGATGAACGACAGTGCTTAAAATGAAAGACTTCTGTCTAAACGTGCATGCTAGTGCTCCAGGAAATTGCAGAGTAAAAACTTGCACTGCTTTTGGTTGTTTCAGTCATTTAGCTCTAAATAAGAGGTGTTAGACAAGTTTGTAGCCTTGCCCGGAGTCCCTTTATACCAGGGTTAATTAGCCTCTCACTGTTTTCTGTGCTGTTTTTTTCTCCAATGTATTAAATGAACACTAAGGGCATTGAAAATATACCCATGACTTCCTAATGCTTGCACTTAGATTACCGTTGTTAAGCTGTAGTCCGGTTTTCAGTGTTGCCAAGTGCTGACTTGTAAATAGCAGGATCTCACTGGGCTTGGAGTACCAAGGAGACTCAGCTCTTTCTAAAAAGCTGCAGAAAGGAACACAGACAGCAGCAGTAAGATGGCTGTATCTATGAAACCACTGAAGTTTGTAGGATTCTGTCTACTTAAATCTCTTGTCACTTCATTTATTTGCCAGTATCAATGTCTAGCCATAGCTGTCCTAGAAAACACTACAGCTAATTCTCCATTAACTATACTTAATATTGAATGTCTACTTTTCCTCCAAGACTTGGTAAATTTCTGCAGTATCCTCCAAGTCTAAGGGTTTATACTTGCAGAGACCAAAGCTTGCAGAGGACAAGCTCAGAGATCTGGCTGGAAACTGCATTCCTTCATGAGCTTCTTGCCTTTCCTCAGCCTCTTAATCTTAATCTTGTCCTTTTTGGAAGAAGAAAGTAAAAATGCTTTTAATAGTGAAAGGAGATTTAATGTCTTGGGAAGTGTCTTAAGAGTGAGATAAGAACATGACAGAGAGATTTTCTGTTGTTCGGAACTGCTGCTCTACATGAAAGAATACTTTTAAACTGCTGCTTAGATCTCTTCAGTTCAAGAACTGGACAAAATGATGTATTACCCTCTGCCAGTAGTTAAAAGTAGTAATGAAGGCATCATCTTTACTCAGTACTAATTGTACTAGAGTTCACCACTCTTAAAGGACAATTGTTTTTTAAATCTTTCTGTCACGCTAGACTGTTGTGAGAATATTTCTTTTAATCAGTCTGAACATTCAAGTAATTTTCTTCTCATTCACTCGACAGACAATTGTAACAGCACTGACATTATATGAAGTTGTAGGAGGAGCAAAAATTGGCAGTGTGGGAACTTCCCAACTGGTGCATTGCTGGCTTTAGCTTCAAGTTCTCCCCTTTGTCATGGGCTAGCTAGGCTGGACTGAAACTCTGGTTTAAGTCCTGTTAAAAGCTCAGATGCAGATGAGACTCAGAGAAAGAATGTGCCGTGTTTCTAGCGAACAGGAGGTGCAGTGTTTCCTCAGCACTGTAAATCACTGCTGTAGCTGACCTATCTGGTACTTCGAGTGTAATCGCCAGAGGCCTTGATAGCTGAAGTTGTTAATGCTGTGTAAGAGGTTGGTATGCCCTTTGTCTCCAAATCGTCATGATTTCACAGTGCTACAAGTTAGTCAATATGTGATTGCTGAAACTGTCATATGTGTGCTTTTCCTCCCTGAATCAGCTGATGTTTTTTCAAAAAGTTTTTGTCTCCCTCATAGAGTTTTGTTGCTACCTCTTACAGGTGAGCTCTTAAAATAGTTTCACTGAACAAATATGCTTAAAGTACTCTTGGGCAACTGTGCATTCTCTCTATGCAGTCTGGCTTACTAGGTATGAGTTAATAGGGCAGTTGTGCATTATCCACTTAAACCAAATGTTCAACCAGTTGGGCTTTTATTTTGCACATTATGGGATTTTATGTCTGGTCACAGAACCACAAAATGACTCGGATCAGCTGGGACCTCTAAAGGTCATCTTGTCTTCCACCTCCCACTGCTTAAGCAGGGCCACCTGTAGCTGGCTGCCCAGGACCATGTCCAGATGGCTTTTGAGTATCTCCAAGCATGGAGAATCCACAACCCCCCTGGGCCACCTGTGTCAGTGCTTGATCACCCTCACAGTAGAAAAAGTGTTTCCTGACATTCAGAGGGAGCACCCTGTGTTTCGGTTTGTGCCCATTGCCTCTGGGCCTGTCAGTGGGCGCAGCTGAGAAGAGCCTGGCTCCATCCTCTTTGCACTCATCCTTCATATGTGTGTATATATATGTTTTTATATCTATAAGTCTTTTCCTGCAAAACTACTTTCTAGCTGATTAGGCCCCAGCCTGTGTGGTGTTTGTAGTTGCTTCTCCCCAGGTGCAGGACTTTGTGCTTCCCCTTGTTGAGCTTCATGAGGTTCCCGTCAGCCCATTTCTCCAGCCTGTGGTTCTGTGCATTCTATAAGCGTTATTGTTCTGGAGGTTGTTTCTGCATGTGAAAAGACAAGTTAACAAGGAAGCATTCAAGTAGTTTGCTGGCTGTGGCTGAAAGAGAGATCTTTTGTCTTAGATCTTTAGGCCCATTCTGTTCTTAGTCTTGTAGGACAGCTCTCTGTATCTCAAATTAATTGGACAGTGACATTGCAGAGTTCCAAGCTTGCAGAGTGAAGCGTTAACTTAGCAGCAGTGTCAACTGGGCAACTGTCTTCAGTCTTGATCTTGCATTTCACTAGCAGCTTGTCCAAAACAGTAGTGGATTTTTTGCATGGGACACGATCTGTTGATCAACAGTTGTCAACATTAAACAGATTTTGAAGCATTGCTGCACTGTATGTTTGCATTTGTGAATATTAAGTGCATGCATGGATTTCCATGTAAGTGTAAGATGACACGATGTTCTATCTCTATATCCAAGCAACAAGAAGAATTAGATGATGGGGTGTAGATACAGTTGCACAGCCTTGAGTCAGGCTTCTCGTTGCCACTTGTGACCAAGAGAGGGTTCGGTAGCACACAAGTATAGCACACACAGTTTCAGCTGATTGTTGCTCCTTAAGAGGGGATGTTTAGCCTTTGTGATAACGTAGCTACAGAGCTAGTATCCGTGTGTAGCAGTTGTGAAGCAATAAGGGTGGCAGCCTGTAAGGATTGTTTTAAGCAAATCGCAGCACCACATCTATTAATGATTATTTTGATAGTGCTCAAATTTCTTTAAGGTACAGATGCTGTAGTTGATAACTCGAGTTAGACCTTGATTCTTCCAAGATGCCTTCTTTCATCTGCTTTTGTTTGCCAGTTCCCACTTATACATGAATGAGCTGTGCCAATTTACATCTGCACAGCCTGCAAGGCTAAGTAGTGCTGTCCCTAACAGCACATTTACTGAAGTCTTGCAGAAAAATAAGCTTTCATATTTGGGCATGTAGAACTAATCAAGCTGTCCAGCTGCTGTAAGCAGGTTTCCCTTGTTAGTGCTCATCATAGCTGATGCACGAATAGTTCTTTTATGAAAGTGCAGTGCAAACATCAGAAGACTTGTGTGCATCAGTCACTTGCTCATGATGATTAGTAGGCTATCCAGTAACAGATTTCATTACACGTTGCCAAACCAACACCAGCATGACATTTTTTGATTAGCCATCTATGTTAATAGGAGGCAGAGTTTGAACATCTCTCCTGTGTAGACTAGCTGAGATTTGCTTAGCTCACGTATGTTAGTTATACAAAGCAACATCCTGCTGAGCAGGATGGCTCTCCACTTCAGACATTTGGTGCTTATCTTTACAGACAAGTACCCCTAGACTTCAGGAGATTAGCACCCCTGGACTTCAGGAGAGCAGACTTTGGCCTCTTCAGGGATCAGAGTACCATGGTATAAAGCCCTGGAGGGAAGAGGGACCCAAGAAAGCTGCTTAGTATTCAAGGATCACCTCCTCCAAGCTCAGGAGCAATACATCCCAACAAAGAGGAAGTCAGGCAAAAATGCCAGCAGGCCTGCATGGATGAACAAGGAGCTCCTGGACAAATTCAAACACAGAAAGGAAGCCTGCAGAGAGTAGAAGCAAGGACAGATAGCCTGGGAGGAATGCAGAGAAATTGTCTGAGCAGCCAGGGACCAGGTTAGGAAAGCTAAAGGTGAAGCCCTGAGAATTAAATCTAGCCAGGAATGTCAAGGGCAGCAAGAAGAGCTTCCATAGATGTCAGTGGTAAAAAGACTAGGCAAAATGTGGGCCCTCTCCGGAAGGAAATGGGAGACCTGGTTGCCCAGGATGTGAAGAAGGCTGAGGTACTCAACAACAGTTTTGTCTCAGTCTTGACCAGGAAGTGCTCCAGCCATACTGCCCCAGTTGCAGAAGGCAAAGGCAGGGACTGGGAGAGTGAGAACTGCCCACTGTGGGAGATGATCAGGTCTAAGACTATCTAAGGAACCTGAAGGCGCACAAGTCCATGGGACCTGATGAAATGTCTCCGCAGGTGCCGAGGGGAGCTGGTGGATGAAGTAGCTAAGTCACTGTCCGTCATATTTGAGAAGTTGTGGCAGTCTGGTGAAGTTCCCGCTGCCTGGAAAAGGGGAAACAACCCCCATTTTTAAAAAGGGAAAAAAGGAAGAGCTGGGGAATTACAGGCCAGCCAGTCTCTTCTCTGTGCCTGGCAAGATTATGGAGCAGGTCCTTCTGGAGACTATGCTAAGGCAAATTGAAAATAAGGAGGTGATTGGTGACAGCCAACGTGGTATCACTAAGGGCAAGTTATGCCTGACAAATCTGGTGGCCTTCTATGACATGATTACGGCGTTGGTGGATAAGGGAAGAGCAACTGACATCATCTACCTGGACTTGTGCAAAGCATTTGACACAGTCCCAAACAACGTCTTTGTCTAAATTAGAGAGAGATGGATTTGACAGGTGGACTACTTGGTAGATAAGGAATTGGCTGGATGGTTGCACTCGGACTGTTGCAGTCAACTACTTGACGTCCAAGTGGAGACCAGTGACTAGTGGCTTTTCTCAGAGGTCAGTACTGGGATGGGTGCATCTTTGTTGGCAACATGGACAGTGGGATTGAGTGTACCCTTAGCAGGTTTGCTGACGACAGTAAGCTCTCTGGTGTGGTTGACATGCTGGAGGGAAAGGATGCCATCCAAAGGGACCTTGACAGGCTTGAGAGGTAGGCCTTTGCGAACATCATGAAGTTCAACAAGGCCAAGTGCAAGGTCCTGCGCGTGGGTCAGGGCAATCCCAAGCACAAATACAGGCTGGGCAAAGAATGGATTGGGAGCAGCCCTGAGGAGAAGGACTTGGGGTGCTGGTGGATGAGAAGCTCAGCATGACCTGGCAGTGTGCATTTACAGCCCAGAAGGCCAACGGGATCCTGGGCTGCATGGAAAGAAGCATGGCCAGCAGGTCGAGGGAGGTGATTGTCCCT
Source organism: Falco rusticolus (assembly GCF_015220075.1). Taxonomy (NCBI): domain Eukaryota; kingdom Metazoa; phylum Chordata; class Aves; order Falconiformes; family Falconidae; genus Falco; species Falco rusticolus. Next base: position 89,774,168 of record NC_051189.1, read on the forward strand.
CTGTGCTCTGCTCTCCTGACCCCCACGTGGAGCACTGTGTGCAGCTCTGGGGCCCCCAGCATAAGAGGGACATGGACCTTTTGGAGCAAGTGCAGAGGAGGGCCGTGAAGATGATCAGAGGGCTGGAGCACCTCTCCTCTGAAGTCAGGCTGAGAGAGTTGGGGTTGTTGAGGCTGGAGGAGAGAAGGCTCCGGGGAGACCTTGTAGCAGCCTTCTAGTACCTAAAGGGGGGGCCTGTAGGAAAGCTGGAGAGGGACTTTTTACAAGGGCTTGTTGTGATAGGACGAGGGGGAATGGCTTTAAACTGGAAGAGGGTAGATCTAAATTGGCTATTGGGAAGAAATTCTTTACTGTGAGGGTGGTGAGGCCCTGGAACAGGTTGCCCGGAGAAGTTGTGGATGCCCCATCCCTGGCAATGTTGAAGGCCAGGTTGGATGGGGCTTGGAGCAACCTGGTCTAGTGAAGGGTGTCCATGCCCATGTCAGAGGGTTTTGGAACTAGATGATTGTTAAGAAGATCCCTTCCAACCCAAACCATTCTATGATTCTGTGATACAGTCTGTGATACAGTCCCAGGAGACATCTCAAGCAATAGGTGGGTTTAATGTGGTTCTTGCTTTCAGCCATATGAGGAAAGATGTCTTGGATACAAAACTCTGGTCTAGATTGTGAGAGCAGACAAATTTTAGAGTGCTCTCTTAGCCTGATTCACTTTCAAGGAGAGATGTAGTTGATCCTCCAGCCTGTCACAAAGATTGATGCGATTATCTAATTACCTGGCAACTGGTTTGGGGCCACCCACATTTCTTGCTTCACTGTATTTTAGTCATCAGCAGCACTGCAAGCTGCGATAAATCTTTGTATGGGAAAGCCTTACAGTGGCAAAGGCTTATGCAAGAATTAACCTTACATTTGCATGTGTTGTGGAAATACATTTTATTCATTGACACGCAATGACTAGCACAGTTAGCACTATACAGCCTGACCATCAACAGGAACTCCTCGGCAGCCTACCCAGTTATAAAGGACTTGGGTCTGTAGTGTGACTGACACCAGGCAGCAACCCACAATGTCACATTTAACATTTGTTGCCCTTCCAGACTGCCTAGACTTTCCAGTCCCTTGTATGCTGGATTTGTCCGCTCTGACAATGCCACTTGTATTGTAGTTCCTTGTGAGTGTTTGTTGTAGGAATGTCACAGTAGCTAACACCAAATGTGAAGACTTGTGATGCAGCTTAAGATAGTGTGGTGGTTTGACCCTGGCTGAATGCCAGATGCCCACCAAAGCCACTCTATCACCCAACCGGACAGAGGAGAAGAAATAAAATGTAAGGCTTGTGGGCCAAGATAAGGACAGGGAGATCACTCAGCAATTACCATCACAGGCAAAATAGACTCGACTTGGGGAAATTAGTTTAATCTATTTCCATTCAAATCAGAAAAAAACCCCTTCCCCCTGCCTCTGCCTTCTTCCCGGGCTTAACTTAATTCCCAGTTTCCTCTCCCCCTGAGTGGTGCAGGGGAACAGGGAATGGGTTTCAGTCAGTTTGTCAGACATTATTTCTGCCGCTTCTTCCTCCTTGCACTCTTTCCCTGCTCCAGAGTGGGATCCCTCCCATGGGAGATATTTCTTCATGAATTTCTCCAATGTGAGTCCTTCCCACAGGCCTCAGTCCTTCACAATCTGCTCTGGAGTGGGTCCCGTCCACAGGGTGCAGTCCTTCAGGAACAGATTGCTCCAGGGTGGGTCCCCAGCAGGTCACAAGTCCAGCCAGCAAACTGCTCCACCTGGGCTTCTCACGGATCACAGCCTCCTTTGGGCATCCACATGCTTTGGTGTGGGGCCCTCCCTGGGCTGCAGGTGGAGATCTGCTGCACCTCCACCGTTAATCTCCATGGGCTGCAGGGGACAGCCTGCCTCACCATGGTCTCCACCACAGGCTGCAGGGGAATCTGCTCCGCTGCCTGGAGCATCTCCTCCCCCTCCTTCCTCAGTGACCTTGGTGTCTGCAGAGTTGTCCTCCCATAGTCTCACTCCTCTCTTCTGCTGGTGCAGATTTTTTTTTTTCTTCCCCTTCTTAACATGCTGTCACAGAGGCACTACCACTGTCACTGATGGGCTCGGCCTTGGCCAGCAGCAGTTCTGTCTCGGGGCTGGCTGGCATTGGCTCTACTGGACATGGGGGAAGCTTCTGGCATCCTCTCACAGAAGCCGTCCCTGTAGCCCTGCCACTACCAAGACCTTGCCATGCAAACGACCCTTGCAGGCTGCAAGCTGTAAGGCAGAGCTATGACTGACTTGGATTACCCAACTGTCTACCTGCTGGGTCCCACAAGGTATTGTGAAACCTGCCGTTTACAAAATACATGCAGTATGTATTACTGGTTTAACTTTCTAGGTGAAGAATTTTTCAAGTGAATAAGTTATGGATTTTTTTTTTTGCAGTTATGATGATTTATAAAATCACTGATATCAGGACTTGTTTAAATACAGGCTTGAACCATGTTAATATTTTGCAATTTAGAGGGAGCCTTCAAATGTGGATGTAGTTTGCCTGGTACAGAATGCTGCCATGGATAGAAAAGTAATCATTCTACAGTAATACTCTGTAGAAATATTTGAACACTGTTATAAAGATAATGTGTATGCTACGTGAGAAGCACTTAGGAGGTGTAGCAGCAATATTTAATGGTTCTTTGACATGAACTGAGCAGACTACCTCTTTGAAGTAAATCTTATTTTCATACCTCTCTTCTAAAAACTGCTTACAATTTCTTTGACTTCTTAACTAGCAATTATTTATTAGAATAGATTGTAATTTATTTTTTCATTTATCAAAACAAGTAGCCTGACTTTGATTGCAAAAGGTCTGACTTTAAATTAAACTGGGTTTAGATCCATTTGTGATTTTCTTAAAGAAGTAATTGATTAGGTGGAAGTCTCAGCCTGTTCCTTAAAATGAATGAAGCACTGCCTTCAAGCTCTTAGGCTGATGATTTCAGAGGTGGAAAAGGACATCTTAGAAAAGTAAACCAAACTGAATGGTTTGAGAGCCTCTGTCAGAGTTAATCCAAATGTCTGTCATCTTCTACATGCAGTGTGGAAGATACCAAAGCTGCTTTTAGCAAAGCCTGTGGCTGTATTTTAAGGAAGACCTTACCTCTGCCAGAGAATTGACGCTGCACCTTGGTAGAAATCTTGGTTCAGTTGTTTGATTTCATGTCAGGAAGACATTCAGTCTTGTACCAAAATATGTGCTAAATTTATTAGCTCACATAGTTTGGACACAGCTAGTTAATCATAGTAGTTCTTTTTATGGACAGTCTTAAATGAATCACAGTGTAAACAGGGTAACTTTAATGCTCAAATGCCAATTTTGATTCAGTTTTCTGAATAGTGTGTCACAAGGAGTTAAGTGAAGTACTTGAGTTTGGTTATATCCAGAGTTGCTAAATGTCTGACAAAACAGTATCAATGGGAGTTTCGAGGCGATCTGAAAGCAGCTTTCTCCAGAGCATGCTTGTGGGTTGGGTTTTTTTTAATTATTAAACTAAACTTGGAAATTGCTAAAGCTGTTAAAACGTAATCTCATTGATACACAGCTCTTTCCCTTTCTTATTGCATGTCTGACATTGCGCTCATAATTTATTTGGTGTTTGAAGCATGAAATACAGTTTTGATCAGTGAAGTTTGCTGAGATTGTTTACTGGCTGACTAGGGACTGATGCGAGTTTTATCTTGAGGAAACAAAGCATGATTTGTATTTTAAATCTGATTGCTTTGAAACGTGAAATTACTGACACTCCATGTAGAACACAAACTGTACACTGATATAGATGAAACAGCTAAAATGTCATTCAGTTCCTCAGACCATCTGTAGTGCAGTCTAAAGGCACATGAATGTTCGCTTGCTAATTGTGTACTGCTGTTGATGTGACTGATGAAAGTCAGATTAACAGTATGCCCAGGGCAGGCTTGATGCATGTGTACTTACTGGGTCCTAAATGAGTTGGATGTATTGTTAGGAGTTGCCAGAGTTTGTGCTCACGCTACAGATGATGTGAAGCTGGTCTAGTAAGATGGAGCCAGCTTTGGTTGGTATATCTGTCAAATCTGAGGAAGTTCATTGAAGAATTCACAAACTGCGAGGGGATTGTGGTGTCTTTTGACATCTCTGTGCTTCCTCATTCTGGTCTGCCTGTTGTGACAGTCTTGGGGTCCTCTGTACCAAAGGAGTCTTGGCTGCTGGTTTGTCTCATCGTATTGCACAAGTCCTTCAGGAAAAAAAGAATCTCATATGTTTTGGCATTTATTTCCAGAATCTTATGCTTCCTGTATTTAAAACTAAGAGTACTGTCTGAAAATCTGTATTTTTCCTCTACCTGTCTTTTATGAAGGTTTTTCAGTGGACCAGTTCCACTCTCATCCTGAATGAGAGGAACAGACTTTGAACTATCAATATACATCTGCTCCCCAAAGTATCCACTTCTCCCAGGAATTTTATTTGTTTTGTATAAATACTAATAAGATAGGTATTTGTTTACCTTCTACTTATTATGCAGACCAGTTGCTAAATATTTGTGATGCATTGGATGTCCTCTATTTAACTTGCTTCTTTTGAAAGCTTTTCCAAGAAACCTACCCTCTGTTTTAGCTTCCAGTGCTTTGACAGTATTTGATTGATTTGTGGTGCTAAACAGAGAACCACCTCTCCCCCTCTGCAGGGCTGCTGCTATCATCAACATGTTATTTGCATGTTGATGGCATTTAGGTACTTGCTAAGCTCATATGTTATGCTGCTTGTTCCAGATAAATAGCCGTGCCTCACTTAAAATAGGTGAATCCAGAAACACTCTGTTGTGGTTTAACTCTATCTGGTAGCGAAGTACCACGCAGCCACTCACCCACACAGCCCTGTACCCCTCAGAGGGATGCAGAGGAGGATTGGAAAGGAGTACAAAACTTGAGGACTGAGATAAGAACAATTTCATAATTTAAATAAACAATAATAACAACAATTATAGTGAAAAGGAGGGAGAAGGGGAGGGGAGAGGAATGAAATCCAAAGGGAAGGGAGAAAAGAAAGAAACAAGTGATGCACAATACAGTTGCTCACCACCTGCTGACCGATGCCCAGCCAGTCCCTGGGCAGTGATCAGCAGGCTCAGCTAACTCTCTCCAGTTCATATACTGAGCATGACATCCTATGGTATGGAATATCCCTTTGGCCAGTTCGGGTCAGCTGTCCTGGCTATGTCCCCTCCCAGTTTATGGTGCCCCTCCAGCCCTCTCGCTGGCAGAGCCTGAGAAATTGAAAGTGCTTGACTTAGGATGGACATCACCCAGCAACAACTAAAACCATCAGTGTGTTATCAACGTTGTTCTTATGCCAAATCCAAAACCACAGCACTGTACTGGCTACTAAGAGGAAAATTAACTCTATCCCAGACTGAAACCAGGACACTTGCTAGAAAGTTCCAGTAATTCCTGGCTCTTTGTGGATATATCTTTTTAAGGCAACATGTAATTTCCTTGAAGCATGCAATTACACAGGTCAACAGGCCAAAACAGTTGCATCTAAAGTCATTGGACATTTAAAAACATTTCTGAATTTTAGCTTGCTTGGTCAGTTTGCATTTTAACAAGACCTGGTCATTGAAGAACATGTAGATTGATACATTAATGTTTTGTCTTAATTTGGGAAAAAATATATAGGCTTTTGTTACCCTAGAGAAACCACTTGAAGTCCATGCGCATCTAATGCTTTTCTCTAATTTATCATTGCTAGCCTAGTTTGTTCTTTCTTATGTTACCTGTCTTGTGTGATTTCCTGTTCTGTCCCATTATGTGTTAAAACAGTAGTAATTCTTGGCATATAACTTTGAAGTCTGCATGTAAATTGGGGAGATGAGCTTTCAGTCTGTGCTTTTGTCTATGGAAGAGAGGGTGTTGGTGGCTACTGGTTGTGTTCTGAATGTTTAGTTAGTAAGAGGTGCATGGGTTTAGTTATTAGGACCATATGTTCTGGTAGACTGTCTGAACAGTAGTTATTCATAATTACCTATGTAGAAGAGGTGGGAGGCTGAAGATACAGGGTATGGATATAATTGAGGAGAATATGTTTAGAGTATACTGAGTAGGTAATGTCACAGGTTAGTAATTGAAAGAGTTTACACTAACAGAAAATTAGCATTGAAATTGTGAGCTAATGATCTTGATTCATCCAGCTTGAGATATGCTAAAGGCACACGTGTCCCTCACCCTGTTCTGTTCTTAAAATAAGGTCAGTGAAACATGGGAGGTTATAGCTGGCTATAGTTCAGTTCAGGAAGAACTGAAATAGCCAATGACTTTTTGCCACTGTGAAGAACTTCAGGTTTTTCTCCTGTAGACTACTAAATAAGGAACTTTTTTTTTTTCTTTTTTTTCTTTCTTTTTTTTTAATTTCTGCTGTTTAGGGCAAGCTTTTATAATATACATTCTATTAAGACGCTTCCTTTTTTCCCTTCTCAATTTAGAATGACTTTTCCCGTAGTGACTGCATGTCAAGTAATGAGGCCAGTTTGCTAGAACGAACCACAGCACCTCATGATGGACTACCAGTGGCTTCCCATAGACCTCAGCGAGAAGGTAGGTTGTCTGAGGTTTCTTCTGACGAACACTTTAAGTTTTTTTTTGAACACTAAACTCTGCCTGAAGTTGCAGAAATCTTACATCTGTCTTGCTCTTCATTTGAATGAGAAGCTGCAGTGATTGGTAAGTATAATAGCTTCTCTGCTGCCTACTTGGGTCTTTTCTTTATTATAACAATTTGTCATTCTTGTTAGTTGCTAAATACTAGTGACTGCATGCATGAAAATTGATTGCAAATGGAATTCCTCCTGGAAAAAAAAGGTGGGATTTTGAAGAAAACAAGGAAATTTAATGCGGTTGTATTAATGGTGTGTAGATTTGTTTTAAACAAAACTAATCATGAAGATACTGTGAAACAGTCAATAGCTTTTGCTGCTTGATTCAGTTGTATTTGATTAGTCCTAAAAACAAGGAAAAAATTAGGAGGTTTTATAGAAGTGGTCGTTTGGAGAAGTGAGAGGGTTTCCGTAGGAGTCAGTCGTCTTTTGGCTTTGTTGGGGAGAATGAGAACAAGGCTTCAGAGCGTAAAGAGAAGTCTTCTGTGCAATTGCCAGCACAGTTTCCTTTCTTTGAAGAAATGAACATTATTGAAAACAGATTTATTCCTACCCTTTTTTCTCCCAATAAGATTAGCAAATCACTTGTCTACTCAAAATTTGTCTACACTATCCTGCAGATAGTGAAGAGCTGGCAATCTGGGAAAACTATTGCTATTCCTTTTGTCCTCATAAATGTTCTTTTTGTCTCTACTGTGGAGATTTAATTACACTTTGAAGGCATGCAATTTGAGAGGTTTAATTCCTTGCAAAAAAACCACAGAGAAACAATATGGCAGATTATAGACAACAAACCTGTTTCAAATCCTTTTAGAGTTCAAAGTGTTCATATTCACAAATTAGAAACACAAAAGGGAGACTGTCTTTAGCAACGCTCTTGAATTAAGTAACAAGCACAGAAAAGTTGAATAATTGAATCTAGGGAAGAGCTTAAATATTTCTCAGCATTTGTATTATCATAGTTAGAAACTACAGTGAAGGATCAGAATAATTTTGTTGTATTTGCTGTATTGGTATGTGATAGAGAATCCCTGCTACAGGAATCTTCTTACTGGGTTAGAAATAGCACTGGTAATAGAACATGGGTTTTATTCTCAGCTGTAACAAATATGATTTTTAGGAATCTTGACTTATGCTTACAGTAGAAGCAGTGTCATGTGTGCATGCCTGACTTAATCATCCTGAATGCATGTGTTGTGTCCAAAATAGATGTAGAGATGTAACACACCTCCTTGGGTTGTATATTCAAACATTTCTTCTCGGTCTAGCCATTTAGAATGTTTAAAAAGTAATTGTGGAAACTGAATTTTAAAGTGATCTGTTGAAACTGTGGAACTGAAGCTATGCAGCAAGCAACAACACTGTAATTACCTAGTGTATCACTTACTACACTGAAGCATGCAACATTAACAAAAAGAAGTTAAGGGAGCTGAAGTTAGTACATTGTGTAATAAAATTTCTTTATACTTGAGGGCAAATATATTTAGCATTGAGAACATTCAATAGTTTAAAACAAACATAATCCCATTAGAAAAGAAGTTTGTCTGTGAATGTTAATAGTGTTAGTTTCTGTAATTATGTATGCTAAATATATGCATGTAGTGAAATGCAATTTAAACCACTATTCTCAGTTCCAGTCATGGGAATCAACTTTTTAATTATCTTGAGAGTATTAACTCAGCTGATGGTATAAATTTTAACATTGGCTGTTAAGAAACTTTACTGCACCAAAACTTATGCCATAGTACTTTTTCTAACAGTGTTTTTATCTATACCGGACCAGCAAAAATTAAGGACACTGAACATTTGGCTTTTCATGGTATATTGATAGATTTTATTGTCTGGTCCTTAGCTCGTCTCAGATTTCTTTGCTTTGTAATAATCCTTGTTAACTGATAAAAATTAATTTATTTTAATTAATTGATTGTCTAGTGCTCCAACTCCCAGGTAAAGGGTCACAACCAGTGTACACCAACACACTTAGTGTCTGTCAGTCTTTCTACTAAGAAAGAACTGGAAGCAGTATCACTAGGTTTATATGCTGGTTTATTATTTCTTTAAGGAAATTGCCAATACTTTAATTGTCTAAGAGAACTAAAAGTTCTCTTAGAAATGGCATATGTGAGGGGGATGATACTTTAGTTGTAACTTTAACAAAATTCATTGAAGACTTTTAAGTTAGATGAAATGATAATGAGCTAATCTCCAACGTTGTGGTCAGGCCAGGGAAATACTTTTTAGAGAACAAGGATCCCCCTGCCCCCTGCAGTTTCTTACAGCAAAGTAGCATCTGAGAAAGAGGGGTTTAGTGAGTCAGTAAATGGCATACAGTGATTCTCAGAATGGCTAGGTAAATAGATACATTTTCAAACTGCAATTTTGGCATGGACAATAAGGTGTTTTTCTTTCAGCTGTACACATTGAGAAGATAACCCTGAAAGGAGTACCAAGAAAAAGGGCTGACAAACATTTGGAGTACACATTCAAAGTAAGCAAATAACCTCCAGAATATTAAAGCATTTGTCTTCATGATATCTGTGTATTGTAGATACATGCAGTTTGTTTCAAGTACCTGCTCAGAAGGCAGTTTTGAATTACATTAAGGTCTTCAGAGATATTCTTGGAATTATCCTACAATTCTTTTGGATTCTGTGTGCAGATCAAGTTTTTTATGTAATTGTGGGCATAAAGTGGGAAGTTGTAAAACACCAGCCATAGCTGGGTCTGTGACATCACTTCAGGAAACTTGGCTTTTGCTAGTTTGGGGAAAGCATTACAAAGAATTCTAAAACTAATTGATATTTGCTCAAATGGCATAGGAGTGCGGTTCTTGTGTCTACAGCCATATATATGGCGTGGATTCATATGGTTATCTTGGAACTCTTTCACCAACTTTTACCATTAAGAGGATGGCTCCTGTGGTATTTGACAAAACTGGGCATTTGTTTGTTTGGGGGTTTGTTTGTTAAGGTAAAACCAAACAGGCTAAAAATGTCAACAGTCTTGAAGGCCTACCTAGTATAGTTCTTATGTATTATAATAGCCAGAGGCAACATACAAAACAGTTATGTGAGTGAATTTTAAACAGCTTCTTACTACTTCGGAAAAGAAGCTTTCATTATTGAGCTCTGGTATTAAAGGCTGTAGGTGTTAAATAACAGCTGCTAAGGCCATTGGTGGTGATGTTCTAATTGAATCACAGGAGTGATTTCCTTAGCAAGGACTGACTAACATTATGAGTCATTTGGCTAGTAGATGTAAGTCTGGTAGTATACCAGGTTTGAACATAGAGTTAAATTTTATCTTTTTTTCCCCAAACAAAAGAAACTTTTAGATCAAACGTTATAATTGGCCATTTGATATGGGTCATGGGAGCTCTTTGAAGAGGCATTAAAAAAAATGGTATTTTGAGACATGGAAAATTGATGTGTTGATCCCAGAGTTCAATATCGTATATTTAAATGGATATGAATTACAGAGTTATTTATTTTCTGGTATTACTAGAAGTTTAAAATTAGAGTTAAATTGACATGTATACTATTTCTGTTTTTGAAGTAAAGTAGTGGCAACAGATACCTTGTTGTTGTTCATGTCTGAAGGTGAAATTTGCAAATTTCTGCACTCTTCTTATGCTGAGGACAGTAGTGTGCAATGTAGCCTTCGAAGTCTTCAAGGTTAACTTGCCCAAGTATTTCAACCTTGTCATAGATCTTTTGTCTGAGTAGTCTGTGAACCAAGTACTAGGAAAAATAAAAAAGTTTATACAGAATGTCCATATGGATTATTAATATTTAAAGTCACAAAACTATTTTGAAAATTCATCGTGTAGACAGATTTGACAGTGGTTTTGAATTTCTTTGTTAAAGGGGGAATGTGGAGATATTCTGGGAAGTATTTGAGTAAGCTTGAAACTCCTCCACCTCAGTTCTTTTAGGAAAGAGTTTCCTCATCTGTGCAGGTATATACTGTGATCCTCACTGCAGATCATTTTGTGCTTGCTCAGACACTGCTTTTTTTAAGGTTTAAACAGCAGTTACAGTCATGGCTTCCCAACTGAGAGCACTAAGAGTAGCTGGCATTTCTGGGGACTAAGCTGAAGGCAGTTGGTGTTTGATGTTATTCTGTCAGCCCTTGGGAGTAAATGAATGTTTATAATTACCATGTCCACTCCCATTACACAGAATCTTCCCATGCATGCAATGGGAACCTTAAGCTCAGAAGTGGTCTTAGAGCCAGGCAGCACTCATCTAACCAAGCTTACTTATTTTCTTCTCAAAATATGCATGTGAAGGTGCTGGTTTACTACTTGCATGTTGTGTCAGAAAAATAAACTACTGAAATTTTATACAAGCATATACCAAGATGCTGTCTGATTCTTCTTTAGTACTTGCAGTACTTTTTATGAATTGTATTGTGCAACAGCAACTATATGACCATGTAAGATTCAAGCCTGAGGCAGATAATTTTTTTTATAGGTAATGTAAACAGATACTTCTCTTCTTTATTTTGACTCCAAATAATGTCAGTGAATGCTCAGTCCAGTATATCTGACCTACATCGTTTTCTCTGGTACCTGGGGTTTGCAGTTAATGATGTCTGATGCAATTCCTGTAATTACAAAGCCTTCTGCTTGGCTTCTTTCTGAGTCAGGAAGCCAGTAACCTTCAGGAACTTCACTGCATTCACCTGAATTTCTTCATACTTCTTTTAGCCACAAGTAACATGAAGGTGGTCTTAAAATATACACTCAACATTAGTGTATGTCTTTGAAAAAGTACACCATTGTCTCTGTTTTGCCTGGTATTTAGTTGTCTGCAAGTGTTAACTCTTATACTGAGATGGTCAGATTCATGGAAATGTTAAGGTCAGCTAACTGGTGTGAAATCTGGAAAAAAGAATCCTTCCTCATTCTCTTTTCCTTTCTTACTAGGTAAACTGGTCCGATCTTTCAGTAACATGTGTAACAAAAACACACCAGGAGCTTCAGGAATTCCTGCTAAAAGTATGTATTGAAATAGAAGAGTAGTGTTTACACATCAGGTTTATAACGCCAAAAGTAGTCTAGGACAGTTGTGATATCTGGGATTTAATTACAGAAGCAAAAGCATGCTACCAGATTTGTGTACTTCACAATTGTATTAATCTTTTAAATCACGTATATTGTGATGGAGCAGCTTGACAGATGAAGAAGCTCAACAGAATATTTGGGGATTTTCCCAGGAGGAATCATTTTGTCTCATCTGAAATTGCTGTTATAATTTTAATTGAACTACCATAAAACTACCAGATGAGTTTTTAGTATTCCTCATAGAGTTAATGTAGGTACAAGCACTGATCATTTAGAATGACCTTAGAGTATCGTTTGTTGTTTTTAATTAATGAGGCAGAGCCATGAGCATAACAGTTCTCAATTTTACTGTTGTATTCTTCAGTAGAACAAAGGCAGGCATATTCACTATCACAAGGAGTTAAAATTGAGGAAAATCTAGCAACTACCTGTGCGTGTTTAAAAAAAGTGAATGTTCTCTAAGTTGTTCTTCCCTCTGCCCCAAGCAGGGAATGCATTTGTGTGCGTAGGCCACACATAGGCCCCATGAGTGTGATGACCTCGAATTGTGTGTTTCATTGCCAGTGTCTTAATATTTTGGGTTCCACCTATTCTGGGAAATTCTGTATTTAAACTCCTCACTGTTCAGGGGATTAATGAAAAAGCTGTTTTGAGCATAATTTGATGGCATCTGGTGTTCTTAACCACAGTGTTAATTGCAAGTGGAAAGCCAGTTACTGTACAAAGGTCTTGTTCACTCTTTCAATGCTCAGCATTATATGCTTTCCAGCATTGTAGAAATGAAGCAGTGAGTATTCACTGTTGCTTTAATCTAGTTGGAATATCTAGTCCCAAGAGTTCCCAGACCTTGGTTTGTGAGGATTTGAATTATGGATGGCATGTGTGGTTGCAGATGGGGTGTCCCACAACATAGGGTACATGCATCTGCTCCTGAGGAGAACCTTAAAAGCAGGGCTGTCTTACAGGATCCCGTGCAGCTCTGGTATGAGTGACCAGCTGCATGCCTCCTGTTCTCCTGCCTGTAAAGCAAAGACAAACACCAGATTCTGAAGTGGACTCTCTAATACCTACTTGCTGCCAGCAAGAGGAGAAGCCAGGAAAACAGGATCCAAAATACAGAGCCGTCCAGTTTGACTGATGGCAGCTTTTCAGATGTGGAATGTTCCATGTCCTGGCTTGACTGCTCCAGCAAAGTCTAGATATATAGAAGATGGGAAGGACAGCCACAGGCTGTTCTGTCAAGAACGTGCACAGCTGAGTTTGTTTTGGTTCAGTAGCCTTAAGTAGAAAAGAGAGAATTGTTGAATCAAGCAGGATAAAACTTATGCAAAACACTGTAGAAGTAAGAATGCTGTTCAGTTCATATGCACTTGCAATTTAGCCAGTCTGCATGGCATTGTTAACTAGTACGCTCTATTTCCTAGCAACAGAAAGACAGGAAAGAAGGCTCGAAATATTTGTTAGGGTTGATAGGAGTAAGATAACTGTAAAAATTGTTTCAGAATAGAAGCATCAATGGGAAAAACTAAGGTAGTAAATGGAATAACTTTGATAATTCATATTTAAAGAGCACCTTCTCTTGGGTCATAAGCATAAAAAGTTCCTTGCGTGTAGGAAATTACCCCTAATAAGCTTGTAAGTAACAAGGCTGTCTCATTACCTGAAGTTAAGAACTTAAAAAAGTTCTGGTTGTTTCCAGAGACAAATCTAAATACAAAACACCACGACAGGAGGTTTGCTTATCACCATGCTTCTGCAGTAGCTTTTTGGTACCTTTTGGTTAATACTATTTCTTAAGTCAGAGTTCCTCAACACCGTATATAAAAGCCAAAAAGGTCAGTTAAGAGCAGCTGCCTTAAGCACTTCTTTCTGTTTTTTAGAACTAATACAGTTTAGGTGCTATAACACTGTACTAATCTGATACTAACAGCACCTGCCTGTCTGGATTCCAGAAGTTCCCTTTATGTATGTTACCAAGCAATTATCTACGTTAGATATAGTGTCTCTTTATTAGTAGCACTTCATTCAGTGAAAGGATTACTTAATGCTTTGCTGTTATGCTGCTAGCAGGATGAAATATCCAGCTGGCACTCTGGATTGTGTGTATTCCAGATATGCAAGAGGAAGATGCTGTTCTAGTGTAAATTACTTAGTGCCGTTGATTTTAACTGATGGCAGGTGTTAACCAGATTAGCAACACAGGAAAAAAAAACAGTTTGCTATGGCAGTTTACCTTGAATTGCCCCAGAATTGAAAACTTTGTTGTTGTTTATTAATATAAATTAACAAATTTAATCAACTTTAATGTACTTTGGAAGGTTTAAATGTGAAAAATCTTTGTTCTAGGGAATATTTTTCATTTAAAATAGACATGTTCTTCAGTAGCAAGAATTTTGCCTTCTGAACTATGACATCAGAAGACCTCACTTCGTAATACTGGCACTGGAAGCAGTTACAATGACTTTCATAAGAGGTTTCAGTGTTGATGGCAGCTGGAGAGTGGCTTGCTGCTATTGATTAATCTCAGTATTGCCCACGGAAGTGTAGTGTATTATATAATTGAAACAGTCTCCTTTCTACCCGTTTCTTTAAAATAATTTAATGTAGCTAAGTTATGATAGTAAGTACAGTGCATTCAGTCCTCCCTGGTAATTTTCTAATGTTATTTTCCAACCTACTTTCTGTGTGTGAAAGATTTAAAGAAACAAATCAAAAGAGGCAGTAAATTACTATGGAAGGGAAGATGGTATTGGTAATTTCTGAATGTAGTTCTCTCAAATAGAGCTTTAAATTGTCTTAGACGTGGATTTGATGTCAGGATTTACAGCAAAGTGTTTCTCCAGCAAAACTAAATTATGATGATTTGTTGTACCTTTGGTCTGTAAATTACCTTACTCAAACTGGAACAATAGACTTTCTTGTTGATACCAAAAGGTATAAAGACTAATGGTGAACGAATACAGTCTTTAAAGTGTCAGCTACTCATTTTTCACATTAATCTTTTTCTCAGCTCCCGAAGGAACTGTCTTCTGAAGCATTTGACAAGACTATTTTAAGAGCACTAAATCAGGGTTTTCAGAAGAGGGAAGAACGAAGGCATGCTGATCTTGAGCCCATAATCAGGTAAATATTGTAGCAAATCCATCACCTGAAAAGTGATTTAAATCAAACTAGCTGGCTTTTAGGGACAGTGGAAATTCTGCTGCCTAAAAGCAATTTGTGAATGGGCAGGCAGTGAAAACAGATACTCTTGACACTTTTTTTCCTTTAAATTGAGACTTTTATTAAACTGTAATGAGTTACTTCTTCAGAAGTAATCTGAAAATATTTGTCCTGAGCAGCAGTATATAGCAATGATTGGCAATTCTGCAAGGGTCTTGCCTCCATTATACAAGATTACATTTAGAAATACTAGAAACAGTAACTCAGAGCACACATGTTCTAATTTTATGACAGGATAGAGTGAGATAACAAATTTGGAAAGAATAAACAGTGATAGTGAAACGTATATAAAATTAAATGTATCTCACACATTTGTAAGAAAATGGCCCTTACCTCATAACCTACTATTTAGTGATGAGAGTGCTTGCTGGTATGTGGGATGTGTTGGTTAAATTCTGTAACTCAGAACAGCAATATGAATTTGTATGTGCCTCTTTCTTCCCCCCCCCCCCCCCCTACAGATTCCTTGTTACATTTGTTCTTTTCTGTCAGGGTTGTTCAACCTTGTTCAAAACAAATTATTCGTCAGATTAGGCAGTATCTCAAGTTAGGGTACTTGTTGAAGAATCAGGCACCACTTTTTGAGCTCCTGCTCAGAACGTACTATGGGTCCAAGCATATCAGGTCTTTGGGTTTTGTCTTAATAGCTTAGTTAAAGAAGATACAGAGCTGCTGGTGCCTCAGCCTTTTCCTTCCCAATTCCCTTTTCTTCTGATCTGTAATATTGTCTGTCTTTATTGGCTTGATTGTCAAGCCAAAACCTAAATCTGTGCAAACAATTTTGGCTAACAAACATTCTGGTTTCAAATTAACAAACTTGTTAAATAGAGGTTGACTGAAGAGAATGTACTACGGTAATACAGAAAGGTTGTGAAGCCTCACTGCACAATAATTAGAAACCCAAGAGACTGAGGATAACCTTTGAACATATCCAACCGTGTCATAGTATGGCTCTATAACTACAATTTGCAAGTTATGTTTTGATTATATTAGAGTGCTACATGAATAATCTCATGAAAATAGCATTACTGTGTACAAATTTAATTTTCTTAAGAGTGTTGGTTTAGCATAAATATATACTTATTTGGGGGTCCTAAGTATGTGCCCAGTTCCCAAAAATTGCTCTCCCTTGCCCCACCTCCAAAAAAATAGAGCTGGATAGTGTTTCCTGGCAAGCAATAACTGAAAACTTGTTCTGGCATGTAAAAGCCATTCATTCTTGACCTGTTTTCTTACCTGAAGCTAGTAGAATTTGTCACAGACCCCTTAAGAACAGACTTAGACCAGTGCAGAGCAATGTGGAGAATCCCACTCTTTGTGCTCTTAGAGATAATTATGAAACTCAAATGCTGACATTATAGGTGAATTAAACTTTGTATTTAACCAAGTAAGTGTGTTTGAGGAAGAGGTGCATTGTATCGGAAAACTAAATGTGTTCTCAAAAAAACCCCAACTTTTTATGAAGTCCAGTGCTTTTTGACTCAGTCCAAACTCTGATAAATTGTTGCAGGTGGCTAAAATGTTTGAATTGGGATGGCTTAAAAGCACATGTCTTTTACATTAAAAAAAATTCATCATACCAATTTCCTGTACAGGCTGTTACACTGGCACTGAACAGCAAAGCTCAGAGTTTGGACTTCTTAAGAACTGACCGCTTTGCTTTTGAATGTACTGTAGTAGATTTTTGTCTTCTTTCTATGGAATATTACTTACAGTTTTACGAATTCTCACTTAAATTTCAGGCAGCTATTTTCAAATACATCACAAGCTTTTCTGCAGAATCAGAGAGTATACAACTTCTTCCAATCAATTTCATCAGAATCTTTGCACACTCACAGTAAGAAATATTCTGTTTTATGTAACAGTCTATAAAAAGCTATTCTTTCTGTTGTGTCTAATTACAGTTTTGTAATTATGTATTCATGTTACATTGTATTCTACTGGTCATGTTTGAACTTCCTGCCAATGAATAGTTGCTTCAGCAGATATTCTGAGATGCAGATGCTTTTGACAGTGGGAATGGGCGATGTAGCATCAGCTTGTGTTTGGTTTTTTTCTTTCTTTACCTCTGCACCATCATACTATTAAAATAGGTAATTATGAATTGAGTAGGTGCAACAGTTTGGGACTTTTTCCTTTTAAAAAGATCTTAAACTTTTGAACAAGAAGCTTGAGCTGACCCAAAAAATCACATCTGTTTTTGATTTGGTTTCTTTTATAGATGAACCATTTGTCTCGATACTTAAACTAAGATTCATTTTGGATACATAGTACATAAATGATGGGATAGCCCTAATTTCACAACATACAGAATCTTGTTCAGAGCATTTGAATTGCAGAGATTCCTTGGTGGTCCTCTTACCTACTTGTGCATTAGAAATTGTTTGTGCGACCGAAGCTTAACTTCTCTCTATGGATGCCTTAGGATGTGATCTTCGTTTCTGTTGAATCTTTTCTTCTTTCAGTACATGTTATAGTTAAGGCACTGACTGTGAGGCCACTGCCTTCAGAAGTTGCAGAAGATCTTTGTAAGGAGTTGAATAAGTTAAGAGTTTTCGAACAGACTACTCATAGGACCTTGGAAGAAAACAGAGTAATGATGGCTGACTTTAATTTGAGATGATATATGTGATCTGTGACAAATGTATTCTTTGCATGATGAGATAGGGCATTGTGATTAGGATAGAAGTTGTAGGTAATTTTGTGACTTTTTTTTTTTTTTTAAGTAACACTTGGGACATTCTTACATGGCAGTTTCATGAAAATGTTTAGTTAATGGTGTCCTGGATGGTTGTGAAACTGGCTGGAATTTACTGCTGTGAAAATTCTGACAACTCTGTTGTATTGAAAGGTTGCATGTGTCTGTATATTACATCTAGGTGGGAAAGACTTGCAAGTGCATTGTTGTACACGATGATAATTTGAAATGGTCTGAAAAAGAACCAGTGCCGGGTTCCATCACAACAGACTTGACTGGGTTAGTGCAGGGCAGAAATTACCTGCAGGGTAGGTAGATCAGAATGGTAAAATGGACAAATGTCAGTTCTGCAGGAAGTCTTACAGATTATAATGTGATCATAAATGGGAGATAACTTTAATAATAGTAAGTAAATAATTGGGTACATGAAAGTTCAACAGGATTTGTCAGATATGATAGATAGGATAAGGAGCTTGAATTGTTTGGCAGAGAGGAGGAAAGACTCCAATGGAAGATGACTTAAGTCTTCAAATACCAGAGGGTCATGATGTAAAGAGGGTGATCTGATGGACGAGATAAAAAGGACTGGGCTTAACTTACGAGGATGACTAGGACCAGGGGCAGGCAAGAATCTGGTGATTACCAGACAAGTCCAAAGCAGTGAGGCAGGTCTGAGGTCAAGGCAGAAAAACAAGTCAGTTGGTTAGGGTTAAGAACAACATCAACAAGGGACATGGTCAGTCACAAGCATAGCTGCAGTGCACCCGGGCGAGGGCCTGAGCTCTCAACCCAAAGGATGGGGACACCCTGGATGAGGCCACTGCCAGTTCTTTTCCCAGGAGTCTCACCCAAAATTACAGAATGGCACTGTATCGAATTGAATCTTGAGCACAGGCAGGTGAAGCCCTTGGGAGGACAGGGGAAGAGGTTGCAAAGCCCATTGGCGTGGTTCAGGACCCTGACACTGAGTTAGATATTAGACGTTTCGTGAAGACAGTGCAATAAATTTAAGCATAGTTGATTTTCTTTTGAGAAGGGGGACTGGGTGGCTTGTCCGGGGTAGCTCACAATCACATTTCCTATGATGCAGGGTAACAGAAGCTGTACTAAGACAGAAGTACTCACCCTGCTTATGGCCAAAGTCACCACAATTAAGTGGCTCATGATTTTTTGGGTTTTTTTATTGATGGCCTCTGTGTTTTTCTAGGTTTCCTGTTTGTGATTCCTGGAATCCTGCTAATACTTGCAATTGCAAGTTAGCCCATGGTGGTGTATTTCAAATGTGGTGATAGTGTTGGGGGAGGGGGAGGAAGTGTATCTTTAAGGAAAAAAATCTCATCGTAGTTCTCAAATCAGATGTGCAGAATTAATTGGCAGACAAAGCATTTGTGGCTTAAATTGGTCTTCAGTTGCTATTTAGATTTGGGGATAAAGGTAATATCTCTTCACAGAAATAGAAAAATACTCTTTCCAAAGAATATGGTTTTAGTAAAACTTGTGTGGAAATAAATTCTGTGTTCAGTGAAGGGTCTTTATACCTTAAATAATACTTGGGATCTCACACTGAATAATATATTCAGTGAGCATAATTATGCCACCATGGTTCCATTAAGGAGGAAATCAATGACACTTCTCCAGGTTGGAGTAGACTTCTGATTCCAGCAGACTGTATTACAGCATGGTCTCTGGGGATTTAGTATCTTCAAAACAGACAACATTCGGAAGGATCTTCCTATCAAAGTTTCAAGCTCCTAAGCAGCAGCTCTCATGCTTTTACCTGCACTAACTTGGAACTTTTTGAGAGGGAAAGAGTAGACTCATAGAGTTAGATTCATTTCCAAACTAAGTCTTTTTTCAGAGCAGGGCAGTGCTATTTTTGCAACAAAACTGTAAATATTATTGCCACTTCTTTTTACATCCTGTCTGGCATAAAGAAGCAAAAATTGTGCATGGAGACTATGTTAGATGCACTAGAAGACTTCAGCCCAAATTAGGTCTCTTTCAGCAGGTGAATGAATTGATAATGGGAGGAGTGTAACTTGTTGCAGAAGAATTCTAGTAACAGTTGTTGATCTCCTTGCGTTTCCTGCTGTAACACAAAAAGATTATTAAAAAAAAAATCTGAAAGGCAGGATAATAGGAGTATTTCTAATACTATCATCACAATCCAAACCTTTTAAAATGGCACCATAGCTTTAAAATTGTTTTGCACACTCCTTTCTTCAAAATAAAAGTATCTCCATAGAGCCTTTGCTCTTAGAGATGGCCTGCTTTGAAGGAGATGATGATCAAATTACTGCCACGTGCAAACCAGTAAGTTCAGTCTTCCATTTCCCCAGCTTCCAGTTTAGTGCAAGCATTCAGGAACTGTCTAGTTGTTCAAGATCTATAAAGTTACTACGTGAACTTTATTCTCTGCAGGTAACTTACAACCCTCTTTGAAGACGGTTAAGGCACCAGAACACTTCAAGGAGGACAGTTCAGAAGCTTCAAGTCAGGAGGAAGGTAGTTGTGTACTCAAAGGTGGTTCTTCTCTGAGAAATTTTACCACACTCAGTTCTGGAAATCATACAGTTGGCTGATTTCTTCATTGGTACAAAGTTGAGAGATGTGGATGAAATCTGCTATGTAAATGAAGATTTTTTGGTATACTTCCAGCAGTTTCCTTAGGAGGTTGCTATATAATTCAAGGAGTGGGAGTGTTTGTAGACAGCTCGGAGGCAGAAGTTCACAGCTGTGTTGAGCAACCAGGAAGATATATTCTACAGTTTACTTAAGCCAAGATTGTTTGTACCTTTTCATGTCTTTACATATTCTTCAGTTACCAGGGTTCAAAGTTGAGTACACTATTTCAAGAGTGGCAGACAGTTTTGCATTTAATGTGCCGAATTTGTCTAGCTTTTAGTTTTACACAGAAAGGATGTTCAGGTTTCCCTCTTATTCTTAACCTAGGCTGCTTTTGTACTCTGGACTGTTTGTAAGGACTGTTTGGGACTGTAGTGAGTATTGATTACAGTCTGAAAGCTGGTGTTTTCCAAATACCTCAAAAACAGTTCATATGAGGAAGCAGCGGCCTAGTGGCTGGTCAGTAATTTCATTCTGAAAGGAGTGGCAAGCTAGTTTTGCGTTCTTTTCAGTAGCGAGCAAGTATAAGGTAGGTGGAAAGGATGAGAAATGGGACTAATAGGTGAACATGGACCACTGAACACTTACACTGACACCACTGTTAACCCCGTTACACATCAATAACTAATAAGAAGCTTGCAGTTGATCTTATATGCAATCAGTTATCCACATATGCAGTTCAGACAGCTTTTCATTTTTTAAAAAAATCATTACTATATTCTTCTTTAGAGTTCAGAACACACAAGTAAATTTACAGTATATTTGGAAATTGCCCAAATAGCATTTTGTATACTGTCCTCAAAAAAAAAAAAAAGGCATTCTGAATGCATTTGTATTATTTTAGTGAAATGCTATCAGAAGTTTAAAAATTGTGATTTTTTTTTTAAGTTTGTTTTTTCAAATCATAATTTGGACTTATGTGTAGCATTGAGGAGTTCAGGCAAAAAGGTAGCTCCAGGAAGGCTACCTGTTCATCAACAGGTAGAATTAAGAAAAGTTGCTGCTGTTAAAATTTAATGGGTGCCTCAAAGAAGAGTTGGCTGTGTCTCTGAAGTTCTTGTTTCTTGTTTGAGGCAGTGTCTCTTTTTGTCATGTGTAATTTGTAAAGCTTTACTTGCGTAGTGAATTTTGAGGTTCAGAATATAATACTTCTGTCTAAGACTTGTCTTCATTCACGATTTGGAATGTGTGATGTAGTTCTGAGATGGATTTTAGCAGTTCAGAAAAAATTACAAAAGTCTGTACTTCTCTGACTGAACGCTTTCTTCTCTCCATCCTTTCACACTGGGTGATACTCAGTCACGCATTTAGTCCTTAGGATTAAATACAGAGGTGAGCAAACATAAACAGTTGTTATAGTTGCTATTTTTCTGTTTCATTCTTTTATGAAATGGAAGGTAAAGAGTCTTGATTACACTGTGTACAAACTGATCTGTCTTCTATGCAACAGTTAATTTCAGCACTGTAAATTAACCCTAGCGTATTTAACAGACATGTCTTCTACTAAGTGTTGGGTAGTGATGGGAAGATGAATTTGTTGAACTGACCTAAAAGAGGAAATAGGAATTGCTGTTGAAATTATGCTTTAATTTTTTTCCAGATGTAATGCAACACACAGCAGTTCACAAGAAACATAATGGAAAAAGTCCTGTTGCCAAGTAGGTACTAGAATGTAATGTGTCCACACTGCATTTCTGAACTTCATTTTTCTAGTGCTTTGAGAGTATGAGTTTCCTTCCAGATTAAAGGTTGTTAGTAGGGGTTTTGTTTGATTGTGGTGGGGTGTTCTTGTTTTATTTTGTGTTGTTTCAGAGGCATTATTAACTTAATCCGTATTAAGAAAATATTTCAAATGATCATATTTATAAGTCTTTTTTCCTGAATTTTGTAAGTCTTCTCTGCTTGGGTAGATATTTTGATTTGTGTTTATAAGCCAAGTAACATAAATTTGTATTACATGTATTTTTCCCATGTGCATGCATACACTAAAAATTTGCAGTGCTGTTGATTTTAAGATTTTCTTCAGTGGCTTCAAAGATGACCTCGTAGGAGAAGGTAGTCCATTCTTCCCCTTGCTTAGTAGCAAAAGCATGTAAACCTTGCTGGTTTATGTCCATTGTACATTAAGGTAGTTTATTGAAGTTGAGAGGTTGGCCCCTGTGAACTTCAGAAAGTTCAACAAGGCCAAGTGCAAGGTCCTGCACGTGGGTCAGGGCAATCCCAAGCACAAATACAGGCTGGGCAAAGAATGGATTGGGAGCAGCCCTGAGGAGAAGGACTTGGGGTGCTGGTGGATGAGAAGCTCAGCATGACCTGGCAGTGTGCATTTACAGCCCAGAAGGCCAACGGGATCCTGGGCTGCATGGAAAGAAGCATGGCCAGCAGGTCGAGGGAGGTGATTGTCCCTCTGTGCTCTGCTCTCCTGACCCCCACGTGGAGCACTGTGTGCAGCTCTGGGGCCCCCAGCGTAAGAGGGACATGGACCTTTTGGAGCAAGTGCAGAGGAGGGCCGTGAAGATGATCAGAGGGCTGGAGCACCTCTCCTCTGAAGTCAGGCTGAGAGAGTTGGGGTTGTTGAGGCTGGAGGAGAGAAGGCTCCGGGGAGACCTTGTAGCAGCCTTCTAGTACCTAAAGGGGGGGCCTGTAGGAAAGCTGGAGAGGGACTTTTTACAAGGGCTTGTTGTGATAGGACGAGGGGGAATGGCTTTAAACTGGAAGAGGGTAGATCTAAATTGGCTATTGGGAAGAAATTCTTTACTGTGAGGGTGGTGAGGCCCTGGAACAGGTTGCCCGGAGAAGTTGTGGATGCCCCATCCCTGGCAATGTTGAAGGCCAGGTTGGATGGGGCTTGGAGCAACCTGGTCTAGTGAAGGGTGTCCATGCCCATGTCAGAGGGTTTTGGAACTATGTAATAGTTAAGAAGGTCCCTTCCAACCCAGACCATTCTATGATTCTATATATGCTTTCAGATATGAAGTAGATAATGTGAATTTACCTATTAACATATTTTGACCAGAAACTTTAGATATGTTTGCACATAGTTGTGCAATACTTCAACTGTATTAAGAGAAAAAATGGATACAAAATTTATTGTGGTTTACAGTTTTGTTCTCTGTTGTTTTATCTGTAGAATGTATTTATCTTTGGGGGGGGGGGGGGAATTACCTGGAATTACAATAATTAGAATATAAACATAGCACAAAAGTGTTGATGATGGTTCACAGATCTTTTACGGAAAAGATTCCTGTGAAATTACCGGTTGGACAACTTAGTGATTTGTTTTATAACCCGCCTACTTACTTTCAGCTTGCATTTCTTCAAGAGGAGAATGTCATCTTGACAAAATCTCCGATTATACTAGTGTATATATAACCTACTATGAATTCATAAGAGTGGCAACCAAACTTACTAGCGTATAGTTACATCATTTTCTTATTCAAAGTATAATAAAGTACACTAAAACTGACAGTAGGAGGGCATGGGTTTGTACAGTATATGAAAAGTGTATAGGTCTGTGTGCCCTGCTGACTCTGTCAGAACTCTGACTGTTTTTCCAGCAGTCTTTGTTGATCAGTGCCCTCAGACCTAGTTAAATATTGCTTCTGACCAGCTGCTAAGAGAAGCTTCAGTGGAAAGAATTATAAAGTCCAAAGTAAATGCCAAGTGCAACTCCCCTTTCCCAGCACTACTCAAAACTAGCAATCCTGAAGGTAAAAATATAAAGCAAGACACCTATTTTGAAATTCAAACAAACACAACTGCAGTATGATCTGTAAGTAGCCATGCTTTCCTTTTCTTAAATATGGTGAATTCTGAAATAAGGATTACAAAGTAATTCCAGGTTTGATTTTCATGATGAGGAAGAAGAAAGGTGAATTCGGAATACATTTCTATCTGGAAAATTTCCCCATGTCTAGTGTGAAAAAAGCAAACAAAAAGACTGTTTGAAATATCGATGGAACCTCTTCTCTCAAGTACTGTTTCCTACAAATTCTGTTCTGAGTTTTGCCTCAAATTAAAGTAGGCGAATGAGAAAGGAACTTCAGTTATGTTCAGATCATTAGTATAACTTTAGAGCACAATAACTCCTGTAATTACATTTTTTAAATCTCTTGAGAATTTGTAGAGTTTTCTGAAAGCAAAATACTGCAGTTTCCCAACGTGATGCAAAAAATGTGCGTGTTGGTGAGAAAGCCTGCAAGTTTGTTCGCAGTGGCATAACTTTTGTTTTTTCCTTTCAGCAGCACTAGCAGTGCAAAATGTTCTTCACTGGATAGCCTTAACATACAGCACTCTGAGCAAAATGGGGTAATGGACTGGAGAAGAAAAAGCTGTATTGTCCAGCAGCTCCCAGAGCACTGTACAAACCTACTTGACCAGGTGCGTTGCTGGATTTTCTTTACAGTAGTATTCCGAGGCACTTCAGAAGGCTGTCCACTACACATGATTAAATTTAGGTTTAAAAGATGAAGAGCCCTGCTAAAATTGTACAAATAAGTGTCAAAGTTCAAGTTGCTACTGACTTACCTGGATTAGAAAAAACTCGTAATTACTCACCACTGTCTTAAAGTTGCATATTTTGTTTATGAATTTGTAAATAAAATTTCCCAGGAGGTTATAAGTAATCAGAAAAGTCTGATGTTTGATTTCTAATCAGACACTTTCCTATTACTGTAACATATTGTCATCAGGGAGAATTTCAGAACACCTGGGGAATTTCTGTGTTATTCCAAGGAAGAAACTAGAAGCTCTATTAATAACTAAACCATATTCATGCTACAGTAGGGACAACAGGTTAATATTCTTTCTATTTTATCTGCATTATCTAAGTAACTTAAGTATTAGTCTTTGAAAAAGTTAATAGCAAGATGCATATAAACTTTGTGAGATTTGTGTCTCTTCAGTAGTCAATTCTGGTGTGAGTATAGTTGAGAAGAATATTTATAAATAAAATCATCTATTGAAATTGGGAGAAGGAAGGTTGCTCAGTGCTTATATCTGAAAAGCCTTGAACGTTAGAATTACCTGATATTAGTCTTACTCTAGAGAATTTGGCTATTGATTATTATGTGGGGAATAGCAAGCCAAACAAAAACAGTTTCTTCATTTCACAAAGCAGGATAATGAATTGAGATTTGCTTCTAAAAAGCAAATGGGTAGACTGCATCAAAGCTTGAAATATGGCAAGCTTGATGCAAGAAAAAAATTAATACGCTAAAAAAAAAAAGCTGCTTCCTATTTAAAGGATGTCCAAATACAGTATGTTTAGCCAGAGATTATTTCTGAGTTTTCACAAATTTTACTCCTTTGCCAAATATGAGATATTACTAGCAGCTAGTAATAGTATACTTAAATAATTATGCACGTTATGTTTTTTCTTACATGCTTCTAGGCTGTATTCCAGAGTTTAGTTTAGCAGCAGGCTCAAGTTTAAGGCTGTGTACCTGCTTTGTCACTATGTAAAAATAATTTTCCACATGTATTTCTCATCCCCCAACCATCAAAGAATTCCACTTAAATCAGTTTTAAATTCTGTAGCCCCTTAAGCCTTGTGAGTAGCCTTTTTAGCAGGTATGTGATGAAACACATTTGGGTTTATTCTCAAGAGGAAAGACAGCATGCAAAACAATAATATTCTGACATCTTCAGAATATTTGCAAGTAGTAATTTGCTGAGTATTTTGCTCGTAATGGCATAAACACAAAACCAGATGCATTATTCTAAAGGCCAGGATGCACTGTACAAGTAGTTGTTTGTATGGTTGTAACACCTGTGAGCGCCCTAGTCTTCGACTCGCGGACCTTGTCAGTCTGTAAAGGGGGGGGGGGGTGTTGGCTTTTGTGATACAAATTCTGTTGTTTGACTTGCATCTTTGTATTTTCTGTCTAGCATACAGCGGAAAAACGTCTGTCTACAGTAAGCAAGAAGAAAGGAAAGCCACAGCTGGAAAAGTAGGTTTCCAATGTAACCAGTAATCCAGAAACAAAGTGTAATGCATTCACTTTGATAAACAGAGTCTACATCAATTAGGTGCTTTGTTTTGCTGTTGTGAAACAAGAAATAACATAGTGTGAAGCCAGTCTACATAAAAATCCTTATTTTCTGAAAAGAAGTAATTTGAAAAATAGAATGTAATTGTACACATTCATTTCTTGAAATGTCAGTTGTAATTTAGCAAAAAGATAAAGGAGCAGAACTAGGTTCTTAACCGATATGGAATTGCTTTTTTTCCCCGTATATATTTATTTGAAAGTTAAAAGACGTAAGGCTGTCCAGAAAACACTCAAAATCAAATAAGGATTGACAGCAACCTTTAATATTACCCAGTGGGTGGTAACTTGCTGAAATACTTTATCGAAGATAATCTGCACATCAGAGAGCTTCAGAAATTCCTGTGGCCTACACAATACTGCATTGTGAGGAAGTGAAAATATTTCCACCCTTTCCTACTTCCAATTTGACTTTGCCATTTTGTTACTCTCTAGCCAGATGCTTTTATGCTGGTCTGGCTTGTAGCTGCGTTGTACATGTCATCGTTCAAAGATGATTTCAGTATCAGCTGCACCATTTCTTTTTTTGTGTTTTCTTTTTTAGATCTATATTTATAGTGTTTAGTAACACTGCTTGCAGTTTAGTTCCTCGTATCCTGCACTAAGAGCCTTTACGTATTACCTACATTTGTTGTTACACCTCCTAAATATAACATGTCTGGCCTGGAGTCACTGCCTTTGTTTACAGTGGCATTATATGTTCATTCATGGTTGGTTATTTGTGCTCATACATTTGAAAAAAAACCCATGAAAATTATTTACACAGGGAGAAAGCAAAGAAAACTGACTGCCGGTTGAATAACAGGACTAATGGAGTTAGAGTTGCAGCATCACAGCACATCCGTACAGGGACAGCAAAAGGTAAGATGGTTTTTGGCAGGTTGTTTTTAGGAAACAGAATTTCCATCTTTGCTGGTTTATTCATTGTTCTGCTGTAAAGGGGAAATTGCAAGTCCAAAATCTGTTTTGTTGCAAGTCAGCATGTTGGCTGTCCAGTCTGTTCTTTGACTTGCTGTATAGAACGTGCTAGACTCAGCCTTCTATATGCAGTTGCGTAGGGTGTGTTTCTTTTTGTGCGTAACTGGAAGAATACTAGTGAAGTCTCCATAAGTTGCCTTACATGGAGGAGTAGTTGCAGAAACAGTTACCGTTGAACTACTTCTATATAAAATTTAGCTGTCCGAGTGTGTGGAGGTCCAGCAGTTCTCTTTGCAGCTTACTAGTTTCTTCAGCTGTTCTGGAATGGTCCATGAGGAACCTGTATAAAAGCCCTCTGGTGCGAACCATTGCTGAACTGTAGTGTGTAAACCAAGTCACTACTGAGCTACAACACAGAACTGTGTGTGCTACCCTGACAGGGTTTTCAAGTTTGGGTAATCCAACAAAATCCAGTGTCTACGCCAAGGCTTGTGTATATCAGTCAGTTAGAAGACAAAATGGTGTTTGTGTTCTTTCAGTAAATTGAGTCTCCAAGCTTTATCGCAAATTTCTGAAGGGCTGCTTTACCCATTGACCTTGCCACCTTGATATTTTCTAAGCTCCCAGTAGCAGTTGAGCCTCTCTGATACTTCGCTCTCATGAAGAAAGCCAACAAAGAACTTGCCTTGTTCTACACCACCTAACTGGCATAAGTGTTGAAAAGACTCTTTCAGAGTGCCTTGTCTGGCTCTTGCTTCCACTTGGGGTACAGTCTTGATTAAGCTTTCATTCTTTCTTCTCATTGCTTCTCACCTTTGGGAGTTGCAGGTGGATTCCATTCTGAATTATTGTCATGTGTTTTGTGTGCAGTTTTTGTTACCTTCTACAAACAGTATTTGAGTAAAACTTTTAAGGATTTATGGTTCACAAACTTAGGAAAACCAGGACAATTTTAGAAAGCTATAGCTGAGGTCTGTACAAGCAGAAAACATGCTCTACAGAACAGCTTTGCTGCGTACTTTTTTGATTGATTGCTGTTCTTGCTGGGCAAAATGCGCTGAGCTTACTGAGCTTTTACGAACGATGATAACTGTAAGAGGTGCAATTTTGTGTGACATAGTGCAAAGTTAAATAGGGAATGCTTCGCCATAGGAGTTCTGTCTGCTTACTAGCCACTACTCTGCAGATGTGAAATTGCCTGCCTGACGATGCTGTTGGGCAGTTAAGGCCACTTCAAGAAGAAACTGCAAGCCACAGAGGCTGGAGGCAACCAAGTCCTGTCAGAGATGAGCTTTCTGCCTGTGTGTTTGTGTACAAACATCAAAATGTCTTTTGAGAAAAACTATTGGAGACATAGTCTAAAGAAAAAAATCCAAGTTGCAGTCTGAATCTCTGCCTGGTTTTATATAGCCAGTCTTGGTTTGAAATGTTCTATTTTGAGGCAGTAACTCTTCAACTGCATCGTGTTTCCTTCTGTTTTTTTCTCCCTATTTTTAGCTT
This sequence comes from Falco rusticolus, assembly GCF_015220075.1. Classification (NCBI taxonomy): domain Eukaryota; kingdom Metazoa; phylum Chordata; class Aves; order Falconiformes; family Falconidae; genus Falco; species Falco rusticolus. The sequence goes on from NC_051189.1 coordinate 89,802,940, forward strand.
TTCTGAGGCATTGGTTAGTTACACTTGTAACTTTGAAGACTTGATACTTAGCAATTAGCACTTTAGACTCTCGCTTTCAGTGATGTGAGGTTGACACTGCTGCTCGAGGTTATATTAGATATTTAAAATACTTGTTAAAATAATTTGACCAATGACGGGTTTAATCCAGGAAATTATTTCAAGAATTAAAGCATTTTTGATTATTTCCTCCAGCCTGTTCAATTTGCAGTAGCAACAATAAATTGTTTAATAAAGTATAAATAAAATATTAATTTATTAGAATCAATAAAGTAAATAGTGTTCTAATTTTTGTCCTGGAGTTTAGCCAACCAAGGTTTTGGGGTTGGGGTTTCCTTGAAGCTAGTGTCTGGCGTACATTCTGAGAGGGGGTGGATCTGTCTTATTCCTTCACCTGTGAGGCTGAACTTGTAAACCAGAACATACTAGCTACCCACCCTGAAAGCTGGTTTCTAGGAAATGAATTTCCCATGATCCCGTTCAGAATTTTGAAAACAACTTTACACTTTTTTTTAGTTCATCTCTTTTTTAAAAAAACAGGGTTTTTTGGTAGTTTGCTTAAAGCGCTTTCTGGAAGAGTTAATCATAAAAGGTGTATTATTTTGATGTGGCTTCCTGAGTTACCTTTCTGCCTTTGCTGGTATGACCAAGGAGTATTACATCTCTTTGAATGGAAGTGTTTGGCTGCTACTATTCAGAGGAAATGGCTGCTCAGAGAGGCTGTGGGGTCTCCTTCCCTGGAGACATTCAGAGCCCACCGGGATGTGACTGCAACCTGCTCTGAGTGAACCTGCTAAACGCAATGGCCTCCAGAGGTCCCTTCCAACCCTGACCATTCTGTGAAATAATTATTATTGTAGTGCAATTTGGTATGAGCGTCACAAAATTTATGAAGGGTGATCATTCTTTTCCCAACTCTGCATTAAATATCATTTTTCAATGTTACCAAGGATTCAGTCATTGCAAATTTAAGGTCAAAGACCAGTCCTGAATGCTGGCAGTGGGAATGCTAGGAGTACAGGGCACAGATGCAATTAAGTAGGAACAAACAATGATGTAAACTAGTGTGAGATGTGAGCAAACCAAAATAACCTCACTTGCGTATACTGAGATTAAAAATAAAAATGCCAATTTTTATTTTTAGATCTGAATTTGGATGCTGGATCTGGTCATGATACATGTGGAGAAACATCATCTGAAAGTTACAGTTCTCCTTCTAGTCCACGACATGATGGGAGAGAAAGCTTTGATAGTGAAGAAGAAAAAGACAGAGGTTGTATTTATGGAGAGTGTGCATGAATTTTTATATTCCTAGACCAGTCTCTTCCTTGTATTGATTTTAGTTAGTGTCCCAGTTTTATTGGCTGCTTTTATTTCTGAACCAGCCACAGAATACATTTTGCTTTGTAGGTTTCACGACTGGATGGTTTGAAAGCTTCTAGCAAATAGTAGAACTGTTTAAATACTGCTGAGTTTTAGACAGCTACATACATGTAGTAATTTTCTGACCTCTGGCGTAGCACTGTCAAGAAATTTCAGCAGTACAATAATGGGAAAATCTTTGGCATGAAAGGGACTGGGTTTATACTGAATTATGTGTGGCAGGTCTGAGAGGTCCTTCTTTTTGTGTTGACAGTTTAATTTGCTACTCCTTCCGAATATGTGTAAGCTGCGTTAATGTCTTTCTAGGTAGATGCAAATTCCTAATTCGGTCTGTGTCCCGCTCTTCATATTTGCAGATACACACAAGTCAGAGACACCTTGATATAGGCAAGCGAGGGGGATTGACCTAGCTTGATTTGGATGAATGAAAATATCCCCAAGTTACTGTAGTTCAGGAAGGCGTAGCTGTCATTTGTGTTGTCAGACTTGGGAAGTTTTGTATGGGTAAATGAGCCCTGGGCATCGCTCTGTATTGTTTTAGATTCATTCGTGTGACTGATAAATGCTTTTGTCTCCACAGATACAGACAGCAATTCTGAGGACTCTGGGAATCAAAATACAACCAGGTTTACAGGTTACAGTGCTGTCAGTTCATCAAATATGAACAAATCATCTGCTCGGATCTCTTCAGTGAATAATGAAAACGGAAGCCTTTCAGAAGATCCCTTGAATGCAAAGTTTCAACATATTTCCTTCATGCCTGCCTTACACTGTGTGATGCACAGCGCTGCCCAAAAGCCTGAAGCGGTTGTCCCACCACCCATATCTGCAGATGGTAAAACAATGGGGATGCTCGTTACCACGCCTGTTGCTGTCTCGCCAGTGAGAGAGTCTGCAAATTCACCTCCTGGTGGAATGGGCCCAGTGACCTCTGGTGAACCTGAGAAACGCCTTGAGCTGATGGCTTCCCCTTTGCCAGTCCCATCCACTTTCCTTCCACATTCTGTCCAGCCTGGTAGCCCTGCTTTGCATTTGGCAATACATAGATTGAAAATGCCCTCTCCACAGGGGTCATCGGAAAGTTGCACAGTTAATGGACCACAGCAGCCAACAGGAAACTTAAATATCGGATCACCAAATACTGCCTTTATCCCAGTCCACAATCCAGGTAGTTTCCCAGGATCCCCAGTTCCTACTACAGATCCCATCACAAAACCTGCATCCCAGGTGGTAGGACTGAATCAAATGGTGCCTCACATTGAGGGAAACCCAGGAGCAATCCCTCAGCCTACCAATCTAAAGGTAGTTCTTCCAGCAGCTGGTCTCTCCACAGCAGCACCGCCACCTCCACCAGCCTCATACGCTTTGCCAGGCAGTCCTCATGCTAGCAGTGTGTTGCCTAACCAGAATACAAACGTGCTAAACACTGTAGCAACTTCCTCGCCGCCTCAGTCAGCTGCTTTAGGTGTTGGTCAGGTCCAGTCCACTGTTCCTCCTGCAATACCTACACACACGCCAGGCCCTGCCCCTAGCCCGAGCCCTGCTTTAACACACAGCACTGCACAGAGTGACAGCACATCCTACATAAACGCTGTTGGAAATAACAACACTAACGGGACAATGTTACCTCCGCAGCAGTTGGGATCTGGGCCTTGTGGTTCTTGTGGACGTAGGTGTAGCTGTGGGACCAATGGAAGCCTTCAGATTAATAGCTATTTTTATCCTAACCCACTTCATGGACAAGTCTACAGAGTTCCATCTTTCTTCACTCTGCCATCACTTTGCAATGGCAGCTACCTCAATCAAGCACATCAAAGCAATGGAACACAACTTCCTTTCTTCCTGCCTCAGTCTCCATATGCAAACGGGCTTATGCATGACCCAGTGATGGGGAGCCAAGCCAACTATGGTATGCAGCAGATGGCAGGATTTGGGAGGTACTATCCTGTATATCCAGCACCTAACGTAGTTGCCAACACAAATGGGTCGGGACCCAAGAAGAATGGGAACGTTTCATGTTACAATTGTGGTGTAAGTGGACACTATGCGCAGGACTGTAAGCAGTCATCCATGGAGGCCAGTCAACAAGGTAATCATGATAACTCCCAGCGGACTTGCTTTTGAGTTTAACAGTTTCTCTTTACCCTTTTGAATGTGCTGTTTCTGGTCTTGCCGAAAGGTGTGCGTGTGTGCGTATGTTTTGTGTAAATGGTTGTGCACTAGTGACCTGCTCTAAAACTGCAAAGTATGTTATCTCTGCCTGAAAATTTTGTAGAACAGTGCAAGGGAATGGAGTTCGCAGAGTGAAGTTGCAAATGAGCATGGTTTGGAGCTGGGAAGTCACACTGTATCAGTCCTAAATTGTCGTTCTTTTTTCACTGGCTGGTTTTTGGCATTATGTTGAGACTTGCATGTTGTTTCAATTTTTTCATTCCTGTTTAGTGTTTTTTTGGAGAGAAGTCATTGGCAAAAAGCGAAAGATATCAATTGCTGTCTATGATACAAACCTGGATTCTTAAAACTTGTGAGAATTTAAAAAAAAACCAACTGACTGGCCATTTGATAACTTTTCTAAAGCTTACCTTTGTACCATCAGCCATCCTTGTGTGCCCTATCATGCAATACATAAATGAAACATGTTTTAACTTTTCAGACATGTTGCAGCACAAAGGCAGAAACAATTGGAACTAAAAATCAAAGGAACGGCTTCAGTCTTGTACGCCATTTCTCTCTCCATCCAGAAGAATGGGGGAAGAGTGCAGTGTTTGCATGGAGCATAAACCATTTTTGATTCTTGGCCTGTGCCCATTCTGACTTTACTTGTTTGATTGGACAGGGACAGGAGAGACGAACCTTGTTAGGGGTTGTCTTTTCTTTGCATTTTTCCAGTCAAGGTAAAGTCCCACATCTACGGTCGATACCTTTTTTTAAACATACAGGTTTAGCAAGCAGATGAAAGAAAATAGCATAAAATCTTAGGACCTACTTTAAAAGGACGGGAGGATGATAGTGCCTTTTGACGAGCATGTCCATTTTGATACCTTGTAGTGGTTTTGTAATCCATTTTAATTGTGAGCAGTGACTTAGTAGTTCTCTTTCCTGTTTTAGGCACTTACAGACTGAGATACGCACCTCCCCCTCCCCCTTCCAATGATACCTTGGATTCTGCAGACTGAAACAAGTAAACATTGCCTACTTAAACTGAAGCTTGGGAAATTGAGGGAAGGTGTGTGCGGGGGGAGGTGGGGGGGTTGGTCTTGTGTTTTGGGACATTCCCGGTTTTATATTCTTTTGGTATTTTTCATTGCTTTTGCACCTCTGTTCCATACAAAAGAAGAAAGCTGAGTCCCTGGTCTCCTCCTGGTTCTACAAAAGGCTTGCGTAATGCATGTAATTCAAACACACAGCCAAACAATCAAAAAGAGCATTCGAACCATGCTTTTGCACTGAAGACTTGAGACATGTGCAATGTTTACTGCATTTTTTAAAAAAAAAGTCCTCTGACCTCTGACATCACTGGTGGAGCAGCCATATGGTGAAAGAAGAAATTTGGTCATGTTCCCCACCACAATCTTCTTCCCTCCCTCCCTGTTCTCCTTATGCTGCTGTTTTATTTTCTTTCCCAGTTTGTCCACATGGATTTGTTGGACTTGCATGAGTGTTTAGCAGTTCATACAGACCCTGCCCGTACTCTAAATTAATGCTCATGAATTGAGGGGAGATGTTCAAACGTCCTATTAGGAGAGTCCAAAGGAACACGCAATCCTGTATGTGTACTATATGTGACAATAATATATATACACAGCTCTTGAGAGTCCCAAATAAGTGAAAATACATAGAGCAGGAAGGGGATGAAACTGTATGGACTGGAACAGATTTAGAAAAACAAATGAGCTTAAATTGACAAATTTTTCTTCCATTGTAGCTTTTTAGCCTGTATGTTCAGCAACAAAGGTGACAAAAATGGTATGAATGTTGTACTCAGTGTGTTTGCATTTGTAATGAACATTGACAGCATTTTTTCCTTTTTTAAAGCTATTCTACATCGTGTCAACACAGAATGAACATTACTTGATTGAATATTTTTTCCTAAACTATTACAGTGTTGCATTGTACTTAGAATGTAAATGTTTTATTTCAAACTGAACAAAAGCTATGGTTTTCTACAAAATAGTCAGGTATTAGTATTAGAACCTGTCTACCAAATAGCAAAGTCACTATTTTATAACAATTTACCACTATGCGTAATTACGGTATAATGTGAAAGACTGAAATGAGTGTTAAGATGGTATTAATCATGTCAGTATCATGAGTAAGTAAGTTTAATGCTGCTGTATTTTTTATTTTATTTTTAAAAGCCAATATATGTACTAAATTGCTTCCAGGTAATATTTGATTTCCTAAAGTGCACTGAGGTTATCTGGAAGATGAGTGTATTTTTTGACTGCTGCATCCAACACCGATGAAAAACTACCACTGTATATCCATAGGGTTTGGCATTCCTCACAGTTCATGGCAGAAGTGTTTTTTCTTAAAATCAGACCTGGTGTCCAGTAGAGGGATGAAATAAAATCGATCTTTGGTTCAGCTGTCTAATAAATTGCTAAACAAACAAAAAACTTGAAGAAAAAAAAAAGCTTGATTACTACATTTCTTCATAGGTAGCATTTATATTTATAGCACCAGTGTACATTTTGAAACTTTTTTCTTGGAGGGGAGGGGGGAAATGGGGAGGGAGGTAGATGAAAGCTTTAATTTAAAAAAAAAAAGTTTAAGTAGTAAATGAAAATTATTTTGATTAAAATTTTTATTTGATCTGGGTATTTTTGGACCACTTGAAATGAATGAACTGCGTTTGAGTTGAAGTGAGGGTGTTAAACCACCAATGGACTTGTATTGTGAATTACCTGCCAGTTGTACTTTATGGAACTTATTTTATGATTTAAAATACTGTACTGTAAATAGGAGGTATGTTACCTTCTCTTTATTTGTATGTTTACCATATACTTTGATATTTGAAATGTACTGGAAAGGTCACTTATATTTCTAGAAGAGATTGGATTTTATGCAACCTTTTTCCTTGAATTAACAGCAATAAAAAAAAGAAAAAAAAGTACCTGTGTGTAAGTGCCGTGCTTTGTCACTGAGAGCAATGAAATAAGTGCGATGCTCTGCCTCTGGGTATAGGTGTGGGATTGCAGAAGGTTTTGGCAAGCCACTATTTTGCTTGGAATCTGTTAGACAAAGCTGAGAGTATTTAACTTGAGGTAAAGTCAGTCTTGTATCTGAAGTCAGGATAATGTATCTTGATTAAAACTTCATTAAGATAGATGGATCTCTTGGAAGAAAGAGGACAACCTTGTGGATAGACACAGGACTTTAACCTGGGCTCTTTGAGAACAGTTAAGCCTGTCTTGTATTCTGATGGCTCCTGGATTTGGGGCTAAAACCCAGTTTAAACATGCTGGGTTTGACTGCAGTGCAACTAATGTGTGTGCTGGTCGTGGAGTAACTGGAAAGCGAGATCTGTCTGCTAAAATAATGGAAGGACAACAGGAGTTGCCAGGACGATGGGCTTAGGAATGTGCAGATCACAGCTGAAGAGTCTGATGCACATGTAGTACCCAGATGTGCTCGGCTAGTGCCGAGAAAGAGAAAGGTCATCTGGGTATTACTCCACCATCTCACTTGACGGTATAGGCAGTGCTTCTGATTCCTACTGCTTAGCAGCGACTTGCAGAGCTGAGGACCGCAAGACTCTCTTAGATCTTTATCCCAGCTTACTCCCCGGAACACCCTGCTGCCTGAGAAACCAACTAATACGATGAGAAGGCTCAAAGCTGCCCATCAACCCAACCACTTTTGTTCAGGCAATTCCCGTAATAATTGGGGGGGTGAGGGGGTGGTATTGACCCCAGGTGTCCTGCAGGCATCATCATACAGCTTCCATTTCTAGAAATGTTCTGTGTCCCCTCCCTGGACACAGGGGGAGTGCATACACCCATCCAAGGAATTTGTGAATTATTCTGTTACTCTGGAAATGCAATCCGCGATTTAGCGTGCCATCTGAGTTGCTGACGTTCTTGTTTGCCTCCATGCTATGAGCAACCCCGACCTTACCAGATCCTGGTTGGATCTAGCAATTAAAAAATTTTACAATGTGTACCTTCTGGCGCAGCAAACGGTGTAAGATGCCTCATTCTTCTGGTGCGTGTTTTGCTGGAGGCCCAACAGCCCTCACACCTAGCTGTCCCCTTTGGCTGTGCCACAACTATCTGGATGGTTGGGTTCAGCTACAGCTCAGTTCTAGAGAGGGATTCTCTTTCCCACTGAGTGGCTTGGAAACAGTTTTACGCCCTAAAGATAAATGAGATGCCCCCAGCAGCTGGTTGGCCCAAGCAGCTGCCCAAGCTGTCCATCAATGGTGCCCGAGTGCTGCCCGGCTCCGGGGTTGTGGTGTCTGCTGCAGTGCTGCTGCGGGTGGAAACGTCATTTGTACAAACCACATGGTTCCTAAAAACGAACGATGAGGTGGTGATGTGCACTGCTTGCTTACAAGCGAACACACGGCCTCATCTTCCCAGCTAAGCGACCTCAGGGTGGCAGCGATGGCCTCATGCCTAGGGCTTGACTTGGCTGATGCTGCTGGAGAGGTGAAGGAACAGAAGGCGGGTGCGTTGTGCCAAGGTGGACAGAAAGTAAAAGGTGCAGAAAGGTACGCTGAGAACTGCAAACCCAACCGGTGCCAAGCGACCCGTGCCACGCTACTTCAGTGGTAGAGGGATGGAAGGACCATCATCACTGGGGTTGGTTCTGCTCGTGGCTGCGCCGGGCGGTGTGCTGGGCTGAGCGGGGCCTCCTGCAGCGGCTCTCCTGAAGCGAGGTGGTGTAAGCTCTGTGCAGGCCGGAGAGCGGCTTGGGGAGACAGTGCTCAGGGCTGGTAACTATGGCCGCTAGAATCAGGTGCAATATATATAAAGGGCCTGTGGACTGCACTTGTGCTTGGGAGGAGGAAGAGGTGTCCTGAAGGTGTGTCTGAGTTTCTGCTAGAGCTGAAGCGCTCCCTCGGCGAGGTGGGCAGGCTCCAGGCACTGCCCTGCGGACCTGTGCTCCCGTAGCAGGGGAGGGGAGGGGGGCAGGGCACATCCCGGCATTATCGTTATCGCAGGGAGAGCGTGTGGCCCCGCTGCCCTGGCCCTGGTGGACCTCAGCTGCTAATCAGGGCAGGGAAACGGGGTTCTAGTTCTGATCCAGCCTTTGAGCTAACGGCAGCAGACACTCCTGTTCCCGAGCCCAATTAAGCTGTGCATTGGAGTGGGTTAGAGATCAGAATGTATGTGGTCAGGCCCAAAGGCCACCTATGCCTCCATCCGGTCTCCAGCAATGACCAGTAGCAGGTATTCCAGAAGGTACTTTTAACACAAAAAAGAGAAAGGTGGGCGGTAATTACTGCAAACGTTGCCTAGCGAAATGGAATGAGTCTCCTAAGTTTATCTTCACAATAGGTGGCAGCACGACTCTGCCAGTGGAACAGACAGGGAGGCACCATGTAAGCTTCAGTTTAATTTGGTTTTAGCATCTTCATGCCCTGAAGTATGAGGGGGGATTTTTTGACCTGTGATGATGTAACGTTGCTTTCTGTAGGGTTTTCTCATGTTCATATATTTTCTCACGTGAAGAGCATACTAATTGTTGTCTTTCAAAAAAAAAAAAAAAAAAAAGCACGCTAAATGCATGTCTGAAGCATTCACTACCTAGAGCTAAAACACCCAGCTCTCACCGTGAACGTCAAAGACCCAGAGAACTGCAGCCAAACGTGAAAGCTGTGTCTTAAGAACTACTGAGCATTAAAACGGTTCTAGATTCTTGTGTTCATACAATGAGGAATGCCTTCCGAGGACCATAAAGCCTTTTTTGCAAACTAGAATAATTCCAGAGGGAGTCTGGTTATCTTTCAGGGTAATGTCTCTTTTTTATCTCTCTCTCTACTTAGTCTGAAGGTCCACAGATTAGATATTTGTCTGGAATATCTCATGCTCAGGAACATGCAGTCCAAGAGATGGAACATAATAAAGTCATTATTTTTAACATTGATACTTGATCCTTGACTAGTGTAAAGGGTCACTGTTGTATCAATGGGTCAATAAAACAATGTACAAAAGTACAGGCTGAAAAAAATGTGCTGAATTTGGTAAAAGGGTAGGATAGCTGTATCTTAACCATTAGTGCATTCGGTTTAGAACCCTCCTCTTTGATCTAAAATCGCCGTTTTTATTGACTTCTAAAGTATGGGGTTTTTCCTGAGACACAGGATGTTGGTGACTGATACAAAGTTAACAATTAACTCCTACTGATGCTTATTGGTGCGACTAAGGAAAAACGGGGATCATGGCTTAAAAAAACTTATTTGCCATTTAAGTTTGGTGTTAAAGTACTGGTTAGGGACTTCTTAGGGAAAAAAAGTATTATACATAATAAAATATAATTTACATAATAAAATAGTACATTAAAATGGTCTTATTTTACATAATTTGTAGTTTGAAAGTTTAAACCACAGCAATTTCAACAGCTTCAGATCTTTTTCTTGGTTTGACTGAAACTAAGTTTTGAAACTGATGGCATATCTAGGTAGAGTACTCAATATAAAACATAAAAGTAATTGTGTTGCTATTAAAATGCTCTTTTCCTTTTTTTAAAGTTATTTTTTTACAGGATATGCACATGTCCCAGCAAAAAAGCAGACAGCTTAGCAGTGGCAAGACTCTGGATGAAAAAACATCATGGAACATTAATTGCTCCTTCAAGACCAGACTGACTCTGAGGTGCACATTGACAAAGACATCTGGGTATTTCAAACTGAGCATGTACATCCTGGCCTCTGTCAACATACAAAAAACCATTGCAATTTAAAGATCAATAATGTGTGAGGAGGGGAGGGGAAAGCAACAGCAACACCAGAACAATACCAACAGGCGTTGGGGTGTGCTAGAGGTGAGGCAATTTTTACGCATCGCTCGATTTCTTACCACAGCTCAGATCCATTTCATTGCAAAGAACTTCAAAAAGCCGCTGCATCTATTTGGTACAAAACCAGCTGAATTCTGCACTTCACCACAGCACAGTTGACCATACCAGAGATGTAACAGAGGAGACGGGCACTGCCAGCAACCTACATATGGCTAAGTTGAGTGGGCTTGGAACAGATTATAATAATACATTTAAAATCTTACAGTGTTCATATATCTTATGGCTACAGAGTTGTCAGCTAGCTAACGTGCCCTTCAAAGCGTTGTCTCCCTTTGATTTGTTTTCCACTTTTATGTGTTTGACTTTTTTTTTTTTTTTTTTAATTCGTCTTGCTTTTGCCCTGATTACCCTTTAAAAGTCTCTTTTTACAAGCAAGCTAGAACCATGCACATGATGGAGGGCCACTTGAAATGCTCTAATCCATGGAATGCAAACTCCCAAACAATAATATTGGAGCCTTGCTGATCCAAAATAGAATAACCTGTGCAAGGGGGTGGCTACTTCAGTGTGAGTGTGTACCAATACTTGCCGTTGCAAAGGTGGTTGGGGTCTGCTGGGAGCTGGGACTTCACATGGCACTTGGAAACCATCACATTTTTCTTCCTTTCTAAGGAAGGGTATCTCATTTCTAGCATGTTCTCAGGTGGAAGAGGCAAAGAATGGGATGTTAATTCGGAGTTAGACAGGAAAACCAATATGCTTGGCTACTCTACAACTACAGCCGGCTGCCCAAAGGTTGTCTCACCTCCAGTATCACTGGAGAGAGCAGCCACCCTGAGACGTGATTGTCCAAGTCAGAGCAGTCTAGCCAAGCGGCTAGAGACTTGTGGCAGTGCGTTCCTGAATTTTGTTCTTGTCCGTGGAAGACAATACTGTAATGCTTTTATTGCCATCTATCGCCAGCAGGTTCCTAATGCCGGTGCCTGTATGGGACAACCAGAGGGACAGTGCCCTGCATCACTGCCTAGCACAGACCTGGCAGGTTCACAGCAGCAGGGCAGTGATCTCCTGATCAGCCCTCTGCCCTCTGGCTAAGGACAAGGGGATGGTTGCCCAAAACGTGCCACAGGATTTTAAAAAGGATGCTGACGTTCAGTTTCTGAAGTGTTTTCCAGGCATCTGGGTGAACTGGGTTTCCATTTGCACCGACAGAACATTTGCATCATTTCTGACAAAGACATGGAAGCAGGAGGCGTTCAGCAGCTGGAAGATCAGTTCACTTCAGCAGTGACCATCCTATGGCGTATGGGTTACATCTCAACCCACATTTAGGTGGTGACCTGCCCTGGCCTGCCTGCTCTTCCCAGAGCACCCCAGACCCCTCTGGGCAGGGCAGTGCCACCTCCTGACCAGACCAGAGGCTGGTGTGCCCTGCAGCCAGATACTTGTCAAGCAGTTTTTGATTTGCGCGTGGAGGGGTGTGTAACGTGCCGCACACAATGGCAGAGGAGGGGGTGCTGGGATCAGGAGCCACAGGGGGGACCAGGACTGCTCGGTGGTGCTCTGCGCTGCAGAAGCTTAATCTCCCAACTTCAATCTTTTCTGCGTTTTGTTTGGTTCTTAAAAGAAAAACCTTCCTAGCCAGCACCTTCCTGCAAACAAGCACAGTAAGGTCAAGCAGCCCGACAGTACCAATGCTGTATGTACCAATATATATACCATATATACCGAAGCGTATAGCCAGCGTGGGCACCCAGAAAGTTTAATCACTTATGTGGGCCCTTACTTTGCGCGCACACACCCCACAAGCCTTCATGATTATTGCCTTAAAGTTTCATCTTTCAGCTCCTCAGTGCACATCTTTAACCAGTTTTAGACCACTTCCATATTCAAAAGCCTTCAAGCCTTCAGGCTCTCTGAGGCAGAGGGAAGGCTATGGGAGCTTCTCCCCTCCCCATCACGCATTGTCACTCACCCCCTATTTTTCAGCCTTTCTTTGTTTGGAAATGTATCTAATTTCCGTCTGAACTCTTTAAAGCTCCTAACTTCCATGACAGACGTGGGTAACATATTCCATATGCTTGCTTCCCTTTGGTCGGCAAGCTTTTCCCGTCTCTGCCTCTGACGGAGGGACATGCCAGGCTCCTCCTGTTGCCACTTGAAAGCTGGGAAGCGCCCTTGGTCCTTTAATAAAATTGAATCAAATTAATTTCACTTCAAACACTCTTTCTCTTGAGCTGCACACAGCGTTGCTTCGCTCTGCTTAGGTGTTTGCATATCGCGCCGTAATTGTTTCATCCGTGCCAGGGTATTATTTTTACAGCTGGCTGTGCCTTTGATACGAGGAAACGTGAGAGTTTAAAGGCAGGAGAGGGAGCGATGGTGGGGGAGCCGCCGCAGCTGGCTGCACCATCCTCGAGCGGGGAGCCGTGCCTTGCCAACCCGCTGCGCAGAGCACCAGCGGGGTGTTTTTTCAATAAAGGACGAGGGGAAAACAAGCCAAAGCTAAGGCAGAAATGAACAGCTGGCATCGTCAGGGCCTTGGGAGCACTAATAGGCCCTAACGAGCCTGCCCAGCCCCCCGTGGGGCCTCTACCCATCCTGCTCATGGCCCAGCAGCCCCAGTTCAGCTCAGCTGGGGGCTTTGGTGCTTGCTGGAGCGATGCTGTCCGTGTGCCTCACCCCGGCTAAGTGACAGAGAGGTCTTCCCAGGTGGGTCTCAGACCCATGTTGGAGGTATCCCCCTCTCCTACTGCTCCTGCCTGGGCCCCAGACCTGCGCCATCGCTGCACCTGATCTGGGGCTCTGGCTAGACCCGCGCCCAGCCTCTGGCCCTGCTGGGGGGCTGCAGGGTGGCTGGGGTCACTGTCCCTTGCGGGGCAGCCTTGCTCTCCTGCAGCTCCCTGGCAAGCATTGTCTGGTGTCCTGCAAAGCTCATCTCTTCATCTCGCCTGAGGTCCCTTCCACGTCGTACTGTCTGAGAACCCCTTCCAGGTGGGAAACGTTTTCCTTCTTACTGGTTCTGTGCCAGCTGTGGGGCAAAGGACAGTGGGTGGCAAATGAAGAGAGCTGGAGGTCATCCCGTTTGCAGGATACTATTTCGTGTGCTTCATAATTGCAGCAAAACCGAAGAGCAAAACACAGCTGGGGAGACGGAAGAAGAGATGGAAAGAACAAGACTAAAATGTAGCTATCAGAATCACTAGGTGTTGTTTATTTAAGGCTGGTTCAGGTTCAAATTCAGTCCCGGGTACTCTTGAACTAATTTCTATCATGCAACAAACGAAAAGCCAAAGCAACGTGGTGCTGATTGAGCCGGCTGTGTCTGTCCAGTGAAGCAAACAGGGTTTAGCAGCTACACTTCTATGCAAGTATTTTTTCAGCAGTACAGAAGCCATTAAACTGTGTGGTTATGGATTTCACTGCTCATTTGAGACCTATTAAAATAAGTCTAACATAGTGTGCCTGAGGCAGCAGGCACAGGTGAAAGAGGGCAGATTTTGCACCGGACTGCCATTGCCTTATCAAAGGAAGCAAAATACATTTCTCTAATTTACAGATACCACAGTCCCAGCTAAAAACTCATTTGCCAGCACTTTGTCGGCACTCAGGGCCTAAAATGTTATTCTTCCCTCCTTGAGACAAAGAGCAGCACTAATGTGAAGGCAAACATGTTTTGAGTGAGGGCTGGTTTACTGCCAGAGATGTTTCAAGTCTACAGACTGCTTGTTCCCAGTCTAGAGCTTCGCCTGCTGTGTGTTGTATCTGCGAGGAGCAGAGCAGGTCCTGGTGGGCTCTCCCAGGTGGGGTGTGTGGAGAGCACCTGGAGTAGCAACATGGGCTCAGCTGGGCACAATTCTCCGAATGAAAGACAAGGTCATTTGTCCCTTCATCCCTCTTTCCGTTTGTGCTGCCTGTTGGGTCGTCTCTCATCTAATTTTTGGCCTCAAACCCTACTGTGCGACCATCTCCCATGATCTTCCTTGTACCTGTTCACTTCCAGTGAGGCAACGAGCCCAGCTGCAAAGTCCCCACCTCCAGCTCTGCCGCTGGGCGTGTTGGGCAGTAATTTCTCTTCTCCAGTTGTGCTGTTTTCCTGTGTTTTCCATCAGTTTCATCCCTTTGCAAATGCTGTACTATGCTGTTTGTCTGCCTCAGTGCGTCCACAAAGACCTTGCTCTGTCCTGTTTTGGTTTGTTTGGGTTTTTTTATTCCACTGGCTGTAAGTTATTTCTCAGCTATCTTCTAACTAATTTAAGTATTCTTATTCTGCACTGTTTATTTTAGCATTGTGTTATGTTAGGATGATATCATGTTTTGGCTCAAAGAGCTTTAAAGTTCAGAAAACGTAACTGGGGACAAGCTCGCTCTCTGGATTCATTTTCTTCTGGGCATCAAGCAGATTGGCCTTGTCTTCTCAAGCATGGTGAGCATCAGCTACAGTGGGGAGACAAGGCTGGCCCATTGTCCAGGGCATGGGATGTTGGACAGGAATGTAGGTGTGGTTTCTGTTCCATGTGGGATTCAAGTGGAAACTGGGGTGCGGGTGAAGTGGTCACTTCAGTGATCACTGGAGCTAAGTGTGTGGCAGGAGGATGGCTGGCCTCTGCCCTAGCATGGCACGAGGTGGAAGTGCACATGTATTCAGGATCCTTCTACTGCCCAAGAGACCAAACCAGCGCTGAACCTGGCTGTGTTACAGCCCAAGGGAAACGCGAGGCTCAGACGCGAGCGGTGGTGGAGGTCTCACCCAGCACAACAGGCAGATCTCGGTGGCTCTGCAGTGCCCTTGTCCTGCTTCCTCTGCCCATAACGGGCTGATTCTCCTCCCCGAGGTATTCGGGCATTTACTTGGGGCAAAGGACCTCTGAAGCCACCATCAGTGTTGGGGGTTGATGCTTTCCTCCCTTGATAAGCTTCTCTCTTCTATTAAAACCAAACACAACAACGTGCTTTTTGACATGCTTCTCCTTTCCTCTAAAATTTAATGTCCTCACACTGAAGTGCCAGCTGGAAACAGGACAGCAATAAAAAGCTTCCACGTGAACATACACAGACAAATCATGAGCTAAGAAATGCTGTTCACTCCTTCCCTGCCCTGCCCTCAAGGTGCTGAACAGCTTTTGCTCGTGTACCTCTGCAGTTCCCACTGCCCGGGATCAGCAGCTTCCAGGGAACACCTGTGAGGTGGGATCGTGTCTCTGTCTCCTGCCCCGACCCAGCCAGTCCTGTGAGTTCCACAAGTCCCAGATGTCCCCCAGGACTATGTTTCAGGTGGTGACCTCTCGTATCCCACCACTGATACATCCAATGCCCTCCATAAGCATGCAAACCAAGATCTGTGGAACATCCCCTTCCTAGATTCATCGTGACAAATCCTTAATGAGCCACTGTCTTCTCCTGTCCTACTTAATGCTGTATCTGTTATTGTATAGACGGGGGGTCGGATTCAGTAGCCCACGCATAGATGTCTAGCATCGTTTCAGAAACCTTGGCACACGCCAGCAGGCCTCCAGCTGCCTCTCCAGGCATGTGCGTGTCTCCTGTACGGCTTGAGCCTTATTTTCTCTCTGTGTTGCTGCCACAAGTAGCTGGGGGTGACTGTGGTGGCAGTGAGACACCCAGGTGCTGGCAGCTGAAGGAGGCCCTTGCTGCATGTCATTTACAGTGGGTGTAATGGGCATAATTAACAATTACCAATTGATTACCAGTTTTTATCAGTTCCCCCCCTCTGTTGTACTGGCTACAAGTGGAACTGTGTCTGAATGGAGGCACATCTGCTGGAGTCTGATAGCTGAGCTTGGCACTAGTGCTTCTGATGGGACTCCTTTCTCCCGCTGGTGTTGTGTGCTTTCCCCTTCTCTTTCTCTTGCTTTTTCCTTCTCTCTGAACATGTCCCTTGTGAGAGTGTGCTCACAGCCACATGCCTTACTCTTTGTCCTGCTCAGAAGGAAAGGTATCCTGCTCTGCAAGTATCCAGCTGTGGTGTGGGGTTTTTTTCCTTGTCTTTCTAAGCTTACAGACAGGGCCTCAAGGATGTAGCTACAGTATATAGAAGGGTCCTAAAAATCAAGTTATCTGAGCACTTGAGAAGTCTCTATAATTACTTCCATCCCTCCATGAGACACAGAGATGGTTTTGTCCCCTGTTGCACTGATTGTAAACAGCGGTACGAAGCTGAAGGCATAAATCATGTTGTCTGCAGCAGGCATTTGCTCCGGGAGAAATGCAGGCAACTGGTGTCAGGAGCCCAGGGCCACATCCATGCTCCTAAACCAGCCCTGTTGCCTGACTCTGGGATGGGGTGCACAGACACCCCACAAAGCTGACCCCTCTGCCCCAAAATGCATGGTGCCCCCCCCATGCTGCCTCTTGGGCACCTGCCCACGCCGACCCTGGGACCACTGCCCAGGCGGGTGCCGCTGGGCTCCGTCAGGGCAATGCTGTGGCAGGTGCTGCTGGTGGACCCCGGTCCTCTGTGCGCCTCCTTGACCCATGTAGGTACATCCCTGCATCCTCAGCGTAGCTGGGGTGGTGGTGGGAAAGTTAGGGAAGGAAAGGGTGGGATGAGAGCACCCAAGTTAGATGCCAAATGCAAGTTCAAGAAAGAGCATGAATCCTCTCTTTCAGAGGGAAAAAAAAAAAAAAAAAAAGACTGATGAATTATTCTACAGGCAATTATGAGAAATTTCTTGATCAGTAGCCCTTGTCCTTATGGTAGATTTCAACTCCCTAGACATCAGCTGGGAATATCGTACTGCTGTGACAAACAGGTCTTGGAAATTTTGGAAGTTCGTAGGAGAGAACTTCTTGTCACAGGTACTCAGTGAGCCACTAGGATAGATGCCCTCCTGGACTTGCTGTTTGTGAACAGAGAAGAATTCATGGGGGGGTGACGGTAGGTGGCTGTCTTGGCCACGGTGATCATGAAATGGTTGAGTTCAAATTTTTCAGTGTAATAAGGAAAAAGGACAGCAGAGCTGCTACCCTGGACTTCAGGACAGAAAACATTAAGCTATTCAGGGAGATATTTAAGTACAGTAGCCTGGGAATCTGCTTCTGAGGGTGTAGGAGTCCATGAGCGCTGGTCAGTCTTTAAGAACCACCTTTGAGAAGCACAGGAGCAGGCAATCCATCCTGTTGTAAGTCACCATGGCAGAAAGCAGCTGGAGAACAGAGGGAGGGAGTGAGGATGGAAGGCTACCTGTGCTGAAGCCTGCAGGTAGTTTGACACAGTGTGAGCTGCTCTTGCTCATCTCGGTGAGGTTTCTGCTCAGAAATCTGAGACAGGTGACACCAAAATGAATTAATTCCCTGCCTTAGACCCATCACACTAACTTTCTCCATTGTTGCTGTATGTGTCGACACAGCTGCTGCGAAAGGGTAGGTGCACGCACTTCAGCTGCACCGTGGGTAATGAATTCGGTACCTTCTCTCCCAAACCTAGTCCACTCTTCCCCTCTCTGAAACCTAAAATAAGAAAAGCTCCTTTAAGTGACAAAACAAAAAAATGAGAGAATAGCTGCTTTGTAGACAAAACTGGCTACAGTTTTGTAACTTAGTGTAAGTTGGTGGCTGGCTTCAGCAAGGGCTTCCAAAATCTCTTCCTAAGAGCTGAAGGGTTGTGCCTACAGGATGCACAGGCAGCTCTGCGGTGCGTGTAGCCCAGGGTGCAGCGCAGGCTGTGTGAGCTTGGCTGGCCAGAAACAGAAGGCAGAGTTATCCCTCCCCGCGTGCAGCCCTTCTGAACAGGGAAATGAGTATGAGAGTAACTGGCTTATTTTCCGTACTGCCCCCAGTCTGTCTCCCAGAGGGGTTTTAACGCTTTTACTCATGACAATTGCTCCCGCAAGTCCTGGGTTGGAGCTTTGGTGAGCAGGAGCCTCAGCTTTCGTTTCCTTCCCATTCAGGGTCCCTCCACCAGCATAACCCTGCCCCTGCCAGGGCTGCTTCCTTGGCTGCGTGTGGTCCTTGTGCTGAAGTTTTTTATTTTTGGTTAACATCAGAATGGAGCTGTGGAATAATTGCTCTTTCACTCTTCTCTTAAATAGGCCATGCTGCTCATCTGCATAAATGTTCTCTTCATGCTTCTTGTCACTCTGCCTCGCAGGCTTCCTTGGAGGGGAAAAAAACCCAACACACTTAATTTTTTAAAAAAGATGCCTTTTCTTCCTCATGAATTGCACTTGCTCTGTATGATAGCCAGCAACTGGCCCCAAAGGATGAATACTAAGCAGCCTGGCCAAGGGGCAATTCAGCTATAAGACATCCTGTGTATCCGGGGCTGTCCTGGAAGACCTTGAGGGCAGGGGGTGGAAGCCGGGGAGGAAGGCCACCTTGGTGGTTCCACCCTGCTCAAGCACTGGACCTAAAGCCAAAGCCAGGTTTTAGCCACCGGTGTACAAATCCCGGTGGCACGGGAGGACGAGCCGCAGATGCAAGTCAGTCTTCTCCAGGATGAACGCTTTTGCTGTCAAGCTGTTCAAAGGGAAACATCTCAAGGCTGAAGTGCGCTGGTGTGCACCAGCTCCTGCTCCAGAGGCTGGCTGCATGCCTCGGCTCGCCTCAGACCCGCAGGGAGGGTGGAAAGGATGGAGGGAGCCATGGGGGAAGGGTAGAGAGGAGCAAGACAGGCTTCGCAAAGCTGCCCACCTTGCCTGCCTGCCCAGAGGGAAATGCGACCCTCTCAAATGAGTTAAGATTTGGCCATGGACTGTGCAAAGCTCTGGTCCTACCACAAAGCGTAGCACCAAGGGTTTTCTCCTTCCTGCTGAAGTACTTGCCTGCAGAGCTCACACAAGCGATCATATCTAATAGCATTTATGTGACCTGATTATCTATCAGAATAAAAGCCAGCACAGCTTTCAGTGCTGGTTAGCTTTTATTGCAATGTTTTCCCAATGCACAGAGGCCACCCTGAAGGAAATGCGTAGGGAAGACTGGACCGTGCTCCGTGCTGGGCTGAAGCCCACGTTATTCTCACAGAGCCAAGGTGCAGCTTGTTACAGGAAAAAAAAATAAAAAAATAAAAAAAGGTATAACTTGGACCACTGGGAAAAAGGAAGCATGTGGAAGAGGGAGGATACGTGTGGAAGCAGCACCCATGCCTGGAGGGGTGAGGAAAGCAGGGTGCAGGAAGTTGCTTGGCTTGCCCATTACTGCATATTTGGAGGAAAAAAAGGAGTGGCACGAAAGAATGACCCGAGATCTCTGCCACAGGCTGCGCCTTGCTTACAGGCATTGAGGTAAGGGCAAGCATGGGGTTTACATTTTAAAATGGTGAAGAGGAATGTAGGGGCTGTAGACATTCTGAAACCCCAGTCCAAGACTGCAGCCTCTACCATCACCTGCAGCTCACTGCAGACTTCTGTTCCAGGCTGCCCTAGTTCCATTATAGAGGTAATTAGGCTGATTTTGTCCTGCTTCTCTCAGTAAAAGGTTGTTGTGGAGCCTCCTTGGTCTGACGATTAGAAAGTAAGAAGGTGAGACGAGCCATGTGGGGTCAGCTGAAGGATCCTTCTGAGCATCATATGTCCAGCGTCAGTCAGTAGTGTATTTAAACAGGAAAAGAAAAGCTCTTAAATGCAGTGAAGCCACAATATAGTATACAAACCATACAAATTATTGGCCTCTCTGGAAGAAAACGTGTAGTATTTGTGAGGCCACATCTAAGTGTACCATGTCCAGTTGTAGGGTCCTTGGTACAAGAGGAGCATTGACACGCTGGAGCAAGTCCAGCAGAAGAACGTGGCATAGCAGGAGAGGCTGAGAGAGCTGGGTTTGTCCAGCCTGAAGAAAAGGCTGAAAGGAGACCTTACTGCTGTCTGCAGCTGCCTTAAAGGAAATACAGAGCCAGGGTCACCTTGGCTGAAAGTGAAAGGATGAGGGGCACCAAACAGAAGTTATATACAAAGAAATCCCGGTTAAACATTAGGAAACCATTTTCACAGGGACGGTAGCCAAACTGTCTCCCACAGAGATGTGCAAGACTCTCCCAAAGGCTTGCTCTGACTTTAAAGCTGGCTGTGCTTTGGGTAGGGATTGGGCCAGATGGTTCCTTCCAACTGTAGTTACCGTGTGATTCTATTTTGTTTACAGGTACACCTGATTTTTTTTTCATTTATATGTATACCTCTAGTGCAGGCAACTACAAGTGTAATCACCATTGTCCATCACCTCCCATAATAAGGCCCCATTTTCACTTTCTTGTAGTGTTACCAGATGACATTAATTTCGGTTGAAATTGTCAAAGAAACTCTTCGTGCAGCAATTTTTCTTTTAGTATGTTCATCTCTTTCCCTTTGCTTGTTTCAGTTTATGTGCTCTAACCATTTCAAAGAACAACATTTCTGAAGAAGTCACTACCAAGAGCCAGGCGGTAGCTGGAAAACCAGACAGCATCTCCAGCAGATGTCTTACAAGGTTATCAAGAGACTGATGCTCCAGCTCTGTGGATGATCGAGGTCCATGCTTGAGCTCATCTGGTTTTCCTTTCTGTAGCAGTCCTCTTTTCCAGAGGATGGCACCGACAGCTGTGTGGATGTTCCTGAGTACCAGCTGGTGTTGGTGGGAGCCCTGCCCCACCACCACCAAAATCTGGTTCTGGTCCCCAGGATTTGGTGCCCAGAGGGTGCCTGTGGCTTGCACTGTGGCTCTGTACCTGCAATGCTGTGGGCAGAGTCCAACCTCTTGGTGTCAAGATCAGTTGGGCAATTACAAACTGAGATGGGACAGTAGGTCCAAAAGGAAGTAGGTCCTTCCCCTCTGCCACCTGCAGAAGGGCAGTTGCTCTGACTTCACTGCTTTTGGAACTCAGCTGCACCATGCTTGGTTAAAATGGCTACGACTTCCTCACAGCCCTCTCCGTGCTGCCTTAACTACATCAGGTGAAAACCGTATTTCAAATGAAGCTAGTGGGGCTCCAAGGCATGAGCGAGCCCTCTGGCACAACTGTCCATACTGTTCTTTTTGCAGCCCGTCCTCTAATGCTTTAATGCAGAAGGCAGCACTTAAAACAGACAGCTATCCCTGAAGGACCATCATTTGTGAACCCTTCACGAACCCACAAAAAAATCAATAAGGAGTTTTTAAAAAAAACCAACAAAATCATATTTCATCTCTTCTGTGTCAGCAGATCTGCAGAGCAGGTTTAAGGTTGTTTTGCATCTGGGATAAAAAATAAATAAATAAAAATAGCAGTGTAGGATTCCCTGTAGAGGATTAGGTTTCATTTTAAAACTTTAAACAAACAGGGAAATCTTAGCATAAGCTTCTCGGAGATTAAGCATGCTGGCATTACCTTAGGAAGAAAGAGCCTAAGACTGGGACTCAGGAGACTTTAGGATTACCGTCTTCTCTACCACCATACAACCTGCGGTGTGACCATCTTCTGCTTCATTCAAGCCAGACCTTCCAGGCTAACTCCCGCCTTCTGGTTTCAGCAGAGCTGAGGACTTAAATACCATTAGAAGATCTGTTTTCTCTGTTTTCTCTCTTTTATTGTTGCCTGTTCATCTCTGAGGTGTTGCAAGAGCTCTGGGATGAGGACTGTTCCCTATGCATTTGTAAAATGATGTGCTTTGATCTCTATGGTTCTTCTCTGAGGGACATTATAAGCAGTCGAGTCGCCACGTGCTGGTGTCCCCACTTTGGCTGTGTCCGGATTACTGACCACAGTTTGAGATCTGTGGCTGTAAAGGGTGATGTCGGCGTTAATGACCCTGGGTGGGCTACAGTGAGGTGCAACCAAGGGCTGCAGTGAGGCTGAATCGCTTCGTCACGATGTGTGACCAGTATCCAAGTCCTGAGCCTGCTGGGAGCTGCTGGCAGCAGTGCCCATCCCAGCACACACAGCCCTGCTCCATGTGCGACTCCACAGCCTCACCTGCACGTCCACAAGTCCACAGCACACGTGGGAGGAGGTACATAAATTAGGTGTGTCTTCCTTTTTTTTTTTTTTAAAGGGAAAAAAAAAAAAAAAAGAAAGCATTTTGCTAAGCTTGACTAGAATGAAAAACCCAACCCGTGATATCAGACCGTGTGTTCCCACTGCTGCTGAAGGCCACAGCAAAGCTGCCACTCCCTCGGTCCCACAGCCTGGGGCAGTGCTGGGGACAGTGGGGCACCACTGTACAAGAGCACGTGGAGGTCACTTTTCCAGGTGGAGCGAAATGTCTTGCGTGGCTGTACCTCTGCTGACCCCGGGCACAAAGGTTGGCCGGTGCATGTGTGTGGGCGGCAGGAGCGGGTTTCTCTTCCTCTTTGATGTGACGTAAATGAGAATGACCCAGGGTTTATCAATCCCAGGTGGAAAATGTTGGTAGTGGAAAGCAGAGCCAGCCCGGAAGAGGCAGACCTGACAGGTGATTTGTATTTTCTTTTGCAGGATTCATTTTGGGCACGGGACGTGTGGGGTTTTGGTACTTTAGGGAAGGGCTGGTCATCTTTCCTGTGTGTAAAATGGCATCCATCCATCCAGTTCAAATACAAAATCGAGGTGGTCACGGACCTGCTTCAGCTTCTGACCTCATTTTCCTCATGCTTTGTAGGAAAAAGAGGATTGTTCCCTGTTTGCTCAAAGAAGCAAGCAGCGTTTGGTGTGCGTACCCGCACACGGCCAGGCAGGGAGGGCAGCGCGTGCCGTACGAACACGCTTGTGCTCACAACGCAGCTTTGATTGCACAGTTGTGTCCCAGATGGAGGTGACCAAATAATATTGTGTAACCACAGAAGGTTTTTCCAGAGTTACACAATGGTTGGATCCTGTATTGGAGATCAAGGAACTGCGACTAACTGATTTCAGGTAACGAAACACGCCCTAGACACTGGAAACTTTGCACATTACGTACGCACACCCCTCCCCCAGAAACTGTCCCCACAGAGATGACTCTATTTGAATTTGGTTTGCATCAAGATTAATGTGCTTGGCATAATAATAATTGACGGAACAAAGGTAACACTTCTGAACTAATAATGTGGTGTCTGCTACAGCGGAAAACACAAGGTGTCTAACAGCCTTTCACAGAGGCCCCATCTGTGAGCAACAGGGGAAAAATGTCGAAACAGCAGCAAAATCACAGCCAAGTGCATCAGGTGATGGTGACACCTCGACAAAGCACACTTTTACATATGGTCACAGTGAAGCCTTGATTTCCTACTTTGACTAGCCAGGGGAAGCAATCCCTGTCAAACCTGGCTTTTCCCCAAGATATATCAGACATATCCAGGGCCATGCGTGCTGCCACAGGAGCACATCCTAGGGGGAAAAAAAAAGAGGGGGGGGGGGCACCCTAAAAAATGTTAGCTGCTCCTATTTCTCTGGATTACAGAAAGACAGGCATATTTTAGAAGAAGCATCCTGGTGAGTTTTGGCTTTTCCCATTGCCTCTAGAAAAATCCTGCTGCAAATCCCTCGCAGTCATACCATCTTTGTTATTTCTGGGAGACAGATGAATTTGCCATCTTCTGATGTGTCCCCAGTAAACTCTCTTCCAGGGGACAACCATCCCTGGTCAGAGACACCTAGATTTAGCGGGGAGACCCACAAGACAAGGAGAGCTGAAGACTTCTCTCTTCATAACGCATGTTGCAAGGCTTTTAGCAAATGCACCGTAGCTGCCACAGTCAGTGCTGGCAGCCTCTCCCCTTACTGCAGAAACACCCCTGCAAGGTAGTATGGGTGGCAAATATAAATGTAGCAACACAGCAAAACCCCAACCCCAAAATATAGCAAAAATATAGCAAAAAACCACACCCCTAAAAAACAAAGGTAACATTACATTACTACAGAGACCCAAGCTACTGGTCTGGGGAAATCAGAAAATGGTTTCCGCTGTACATGGCAAGCCGGGGAGAGCTTGGCACCAGAGTCGGTTGGGAAAAATGACGAAGAAAGAGGCTATGCTCCCAAGCGAAGCCTTCAACTGATGCACGCCCTGCCTAAGGAGGTGAGGCTCATAAAGACGGGGAAGTCCACTGTTGTGATACGAGGCTTATTTGCTCCTGGAGTATGAAACTCGAGCAGATATTAATTGAAAGTGTGTTTCAGGACTTATGCATTACTGCAGTAAAAACTGAAGTCAGGGGTTGTCCTCTATCACCAGAGAGGGTTCACATGAAGTCACGAGATTTCACCTCGTTTGCAGCCTGTGCATTTTGTATCAGCTCTCTGTAATTAAATTAAGTATACAGCATGGTTTTATAGGACAGCCTAAGCTTTTCATATAATGTCTTGGCAAGAAAGAATTTTTCTCAAGATACACACTGAAAACAGCAAGGATTTTTGCATAACTGTGAAATAATCGTTCTAGATATATTACTGTACCAAACACGACCTGCTCTCTTTATATCTTTTTTTTCTTGGTAAACACAGTGCTCACTGCAATGAGGAACATTTGAAAGGCAAAATCTTGCGATAGAAGATGTTATCAGAGATATTTTTGTGTTCACAGGGCATATTACTGACAGTTGCTCTGTGCTTCATGACAAGCTCAGAGAATAATAAATTACCCGGAAAAAATGTTTCTATTCCAAAAAACAGTCTTTATGCCCCTCGGTCACAAGCCGGCTGTACTTGCTAAAGCCAGGCAAAAGAAGTAGTTTTCTGCATATTTTCTAAAAGCTTTAAATCATTTTTACTTCCCTGCATTTTTTTAAATTTTTCTTAAAAAACTGCAAAAACCTTTTCCAAACCCTGAGATCTGAATTTTATTTTAGAAGCACCACCAAATGCCAGAGGAGGACATTAGCAGCATTTACAACGTACTAGTCCAAATCTGCGCTCTGCCTCAGGCAGGCCAAATTCCCATTAGCACTTGAGGTTCAGCCAGTGATACGATTCTTGTTTCCCTTTTTGTCCTTTTCTTTTTTGAGCTGATTCACTGCTTTTGTCATCCCTGCGCACCAGGTCAGCTTAAGGATTGTGGCCAAATGAAAACAGTAACTCTCTTGAGCTGATACCCAGAGGAACGGCTTAGGCTGTTCTGGGAGCAGGAAGCATCACTCCTGCTACAAAAGAAATCGTATGATTGCATGTGTTACAACTGGGATAGAGAGGCTAGAAAACCACCTTCAGACAGTCCTTGTTGCATGGGTACAGTGTATGTGGAAGAAGGTAAAAGCCCTTGTATTATAATTTCTTGCCTCCCTCATTTTCTTCTTTTCAAACTCTGAATGACCTAGATGGAAAGAAAAGCACTTGTGCTTTGCTCACCTGCAATTAGGAAGGAAACAAGTTTAAACCGTGTGTGTTTGTGTGTGGCAAAGGGAGGACTCGTGCTCCCTAGTCTGCCCCCAGAATTACTCCTAATAGGACTAAACAGTGTTTTGCAACCGGGCTGTCGGCAAGCAATAAACTGCAGTCAGAAGGTGTGCCTGCATACTACCACCAAAACGCCAGCATGCTTTTGCATGTATCATGCTATTGTTATTATAATGGAAAATAACTAGATGTAAACAAATTATATGACTCGATACAGCCCTTTAATGGGTTTAGCTGCATACCTAGTGGTAGGTAAAAGGTAAAACAACAGCACTAGACAAGTCATTTCTGGACCCATTACAAGTAATTTGCAAGCACAGGCATACCAGTTTTGCAATCTCACTCATCTTCGTTTCCTTCGAACCCTGCGTCTTGCCAGCATCACTGCGCTCCAGCTTCTTTTTTTGTAAAGCTTTGCCTTTACTCAGCTCTCTTGCTCTGGCTGTGCTTGCACAAGCATCGATAAATGTTTAACTACACCGATAGTTATACCCTGGAGTAAAAGACAAAAGCGAGTCTTCTATGGACAGGGATTAATATTTTCCTCTAGATTTGCCCTTTTAATTACTAACTGAAGAAATTAGGGTTATGTTTGCCTAAAGGTGCTACTTCTGTTACGTGCTCCACAAATGCCTGAAGTCATTGCTTTAAGCGTCACCAGGCAATTTTAGCAAATTGAAGCATGTTTCTGAGCCTGTGCCTCACTGCTTATCCTGCTGCCTTGTATTCTGCTGTTCTGCCCTACATGTAGGGAACTGCCTGGCAGCCAGCTGCAGTGCACAGGAGTCCCGATGAACAAAAATAAAGGCTAAGGAAGGGGTGCACTCAGCAGGTACCTGTTGTGCAAGACCCCGCGAGTTTGGGCTGTGGGAACCAAAAGGGGTGCAGCCTCCTGGCAGGCAGTTTGATGTGGGGGGAACAGGGGCACAAAGACAAACTGTGGGAGCCATCAGGAGATCCAGCCTCATTGTAAAGAAAGAGGAATCCGTGTGCCAGCAAGCAGTCATGGAGTAAAGCAGCACACCTATACCTAGGATGCTGGGGGAAAACAGCCTGGCAGTGGAAAGGGTATGTTGCGCCGTTTAAGGGATGAGGCAAGGCAGTTGGTTTGTCCCAGGTCCTGTATCTACAGGTTCAGGACAAGAACAGGTCTTTGCATTATAACACAGCCCAGCATCGCGAGCGACCTGGCCCCGTCTGTTGCGGGCACTGCAGGGACCCCGGTGCAGAGGCATGACAAGCCCTGAGCACGCTGCGGCTTGCGGAGGTGTCATGACAAAGCCTGGCGTGATGCAGCACTTGCTGCCTTCATCTCCCTGGCTTCAGTCTTAAAGCCTTTTTGGATTGATAGCCCATTCCCTGGCCTTTATAGGATATTGCATTAGCATGTTTCCTGGTGCTCTGGGGGGAAAAAACCCCAACACAAAAAACCCAACTAAAGCCAACCCTCCAGCACTGCAGCTTAGAAAAATCACGCTGGCTCAGCTGATCATACCACTGGGAAACACTAGCTTCTCCCAGAGCAGTGTCTGCTATAAGAGGAAAAAATAGAATAAGGAAAGGGTGGAATGAGAAAAGAGGAAACACAAACTGTTTTACAGTAAGAGCTTATGAACGTTTACCTACAACAGCAGCACATGCACCAGCCCACAGCGCAGCCAAGGCGAGCGGGGGCTGGCTGCTGGGTTTCTGCTTGCACACGGCTGCGGGTGCCTTGAAACAGGAGTGAAACCCTCCTCAAAACCTGGCTTTGCCATTTGGGGAAAGACAGACACGCATGCTATGCCAAATGTAGGTCAGGGCCATGGGTAAGTCCTGGGGTGCTCTGCAGGGACTTGCACAATGGACTAGACAAATTGCACAAAGCAAAAACATACCAAGATCCCTTATAGCTGGCCTCTGTTTGTATTGCTTATTAAATATTTGATGAATGCTAACTGCCTAACCTACTTGCCCCTCGCCTGCCATGGTATTGACTGGCTTCTCTGTATTTCCCTACTATTGATGCATTTTGAGGAAGACAGCGTCTCCTCATGGTCTCACTGTTGCATACCAAGAAGTCTTCAAGTTGGAAGGATGATATTTCTGTACAAAAACAAAGCAATGATCTTAGACATGAGGAATGAAAAAAAGAGTAGGTACAAAAACAGAACATGAAACAGAGACCACCCTAGGATGAGGAAAGTGATAGATGGGTAGAGGAAAATATCAATTGAGTAGCAGAACACTATCACCAGTTTACAGTAGAGGGGAAACTAGAAGTGTCTGGGGATGAAAGCGTATGGAGAATCATATTAATTTTCTAACCGCTCCTAAAAAATCTTCCGATTTCACCCTGGGAACAGCACATGCATTAATTTTATTGATACAAATATACAGAGGAATTGCAAATAAACTTCATTTTATGTGAAATTGCTCACTGCAAGATTTTTAAATTCCATACTGATTCAGAGGATACCTGGTTTTGCTGCCATAAATATTGATGAAGGAGAGAGAAAAAGAGGTGCAGGCAGGATTCGAGGTGGCAGGCGGGTTTTTATGTGACAGGCACCTCAGTAAGGTCAGTGGATACACGGTTCTTCTTGTACTGCTTTGTTGAGATTGTTGAGCCGAGGTGCTCTCTGGCTTTGTCAAAATCAGGGAAAACAGATGAGGAATGCTAAAAAATAACCCATGGCTATGTTGGATGAAGCCCCACAACAGCCCTTGCTCCAGTATTTCAGAAATCAGGGTTCAGTTTATTCAAGCATATGTCTCCAGAGCACAGCTGCTCACGGCACATCTGGGGGTGGGTAGCAGCGGCGCCACCAGCAAAGCACCGTTTTTCTTCATTATGAACAAAATGTGGTGGTTTGGGGTTTTCCTGTCAGCCATAGAGAAGAAAGAAATGGTGGGTAAATAGCAAAAAGCAGCCACTGTCCTTTTCCAAAAATGATGTCAAATACCTGTACGCTGGCATTTCTGTTACCCGCTGCCCACCCCTCCCTGCGCCGCCTCGGGGGTGTCCCTGCTCCCCGGGTCAGAGTGGAGCAGGCTGGGCGAGTGGGCAGGCAGCGCCTGCAAAGCCAGGGCGAGAAAGGGATGAGGCATAAGCCGAGATGGGATTAGCAAGGGACATCAGGAAGGCCACGTATCCTTTTGGGGGTGCAGATCTCTACTGACTGAAATAAGAAAGCTTTCATTTCTATAGAAGCGTTTAGTGCCTTTTCGTTTCTACTTGTCCTCCCCAAAACACCAGTTGCACATGGGTGGAGAATGCAAAAACCAGCACTGCCAAAGGGTAAGATGGGTGCCTCTAAGGAAGGGACAGAGGAAAGAGTTCATGCTGAGGTTAATTATTTGCAAATTGGCAACTATACTTCGACCTCAGAGACCTTACAGCAGCCTTCTAGTACCTAAAGGGTAGCCTACAGGAAAGCTGGAGAGGGACTTTCTACGAGGGCTTGTAGTGATAGGACAAAGGGGAATGGCTTTAAACTGAAAGAAGGAAGATTTAGATTACATATTAGGAAGAAATTCTTTACTGTGAGGGCGGTGAGGCACTGGAGCAGGCTGCCCAGAGAAGCTGTGGCTGCCCCATCCCTGGAAGTGCTCAAGGCCAGGCTGGATGGGGCTTGGAGCCACCTGGTCTAGTGGAAGGTGTCCCTGCCCATGGCAGGGGGTTGAACTAGGTGGTCTTTAAGGCGCCTTCCAACCCAAACCATTCTGTGATTCTATACTTGAAGACCTGGCTAATGACACCTCTGGGCCATGAATAGTTAGTTGTCTGTAAGACTTCAAGGAGTCAAACTGTGACAGCTGAGAAGGACAGACAAGGTGGCTGCCTTTGAAACTGGGGGGAAAAGAGAAAACTGGCCAACTTCATTTCAATGAAGTCATTTCAAATGGACTAGTTCACTCTTGGTGATAAAAGGAATGAGCACTAAATGAGTGAAAGCAAATTTATTTCCTTTTCCAGCCAGTCACCAGTCTTGCAGAGAGAGGCAGCACATGTCATGTATCTTGGCTACAGAGTACTTTTGACAGCGTCTCTGATGTCATTCTTATCATAAGCTCAAAAGAGAGATTTTCCAGGGGGTGGCACAAAGCTTCTCAGAAAACTGTAGCAAGAGGGTGAGCAGCGGTAGGCGCAGGTGCGAGATGTACCAGGAACAACAGGGCAGGCTGGTGCCAGGGCTGGCACTGCTCAGCATCGTCACTGGTGCTGCCGAGGGCAGCAGGAATGCCCTGCTGGTCTGCATCCCCACCCCAGGGGGTGGGATGGGGAGAAACAGAGGGTGGAATTCAGGGCAGGGACAAGTTCATACTAGATGGTGCTATCAGGCAGGAATGATGGACATATCCAGCTGGGCAGTAGCCCGGATGGCGGATGGCTGGGCAGGATCCTGGCCTGGGAGCTAAAGCCTGGGAGAACTGTGTTTCTGAGACAAAGGCAAATGCCATGCTGGGATGGATGCACGAAGAAAGATACAGCTTGCAAGGCCCGGGCAGAAGCCCTTTTCCTCTACCCTGCAGGGGCAGGGCAGAGCTGCAGCCGGAGGTCAGGCAGTTTTGGGGTACAGCACCCTGTGAAGGAGCACAGCCTGGCTGGACATGCTGTGTGGGGCAGCCACAAGGCTGACAGGGGGCCTGGAGAACATCACCTGCCAGGAAAGACCAAATGCCCTGCAGCTGTTCTGCCTGAAGAAACAAAGAGTATTCCAACATGTGGGGGTGCAAAGTGGAAGGGAATTACTCTACCCTGTCTGTGGGCATCAAAGAAGTTTCTGGTTAGTCACCAAGAAATGATTATAGCTGGTAAGGGCAGCGAGGCAGAGGACAGATGACACTGATGGAGGCAGTGGAACCTCCATCACCGCATATCTTCAAAGACAGTATGTTGAAACAATGTGGGTGCAGTCTATGTGTTATTTACATTAAGCAATATTTTGTATGATATATAATACCTTAAGTCAGTAAGAGACAGAAAATATCCCAATGTGTTTCCTTCTAGTCTACGTTCTTCACCGAGCACAGCTCAGGCTGAAATTCTGTGCGTTAGATGTAGTTTGTAGGAGAAAAATCACCCACACGGAGCGCAGGATGAATGCCAAGTGGGAAGTATCCCCCACTGCAGTGCACTAGCCCGTGCCCTACAGGCCACAGGGCACATCCATCTGCGGGGTGTCCATCAGACCTGCCAGCAGATCAGGATCTGCAGAGAGTGAACTGCAGCAGGGCAAAATCTGAACCACCCCTAAGTACCAAAGCAGCACAGGCCAGGGACCCTGCAGAAAGATTTGCCTACGGATCAGGAAGGCAGCAAAACTGGTACCTTTTTGCGTTTGGAGCTTTTAGGGCAAGCTTGCACACACTTTCAAAGGCATCCCCCCTTCTGAGCAAGCAAACACAAAATTTAAGTCCTTACCTAATCACAGGACTCCAAGAGCTGGAGCTTTAAGAGAGACAAAGTAATTTGTGACTCATGCCATAGCTGTGGCTGCTGGATGTGTCTGTGCTTGTCTCTTCCCCTGCTCGTGTCCCAGGGCAGCCCAAATTTGAAACCTGATGTCAAGGGTGGCCTCAGATGCTCCAGTTTGCTTCTAAGGGGCTGCTGGCAAGAAGAAATAAATCGAAAATCTTGTTAGCTGTGGGTGCATAGCTGGTCTGTGCCACTCTGATTTGCATGCCACTACAAACATTGAACTACATTCTAGGAATTATGCTTTGAGCCTTAACGTTTTCACCAGCAAATGAAAGGCATTTTGATAATTGCATCAAGCATAAGGGAAACATCTCTATAGTTACTGAGTAACTAAGATACTTTGTCAACACAGAAGTGACAGGGTTCTTATTGCCTAGTTAGTTACTCAGAAAAATTGAACTATTTACAACAGGGGCATTCAATATATTGTATTTGCTAATGCCGCATTTCAGTGTTACAGCCATGGAAATCAAGACGCCTTAATAGCCTAGAGTTTGTCATATTTGAATCATGGTGAAGCCCCTTTAGAAAGGTAATAATGCTTGCAGGGATTATTTTGTATGTGTAAAGTGTGTTTTATTGGATGGAGAATTAAATTGACATAGTGAATCAGAGAACACCGATATTGTAAAGTTACTGATCTTCACCTCCCAATTTATTTCTAAAGACCTGCATCGCTGTGCAGGATTCTACACCACCAGGGGCATTTGAAGGCCCCTGGGTTTATTCAAGTTGTGGGGGGTAAAAATATTCTGGTAAATAGGGCAGAAGAAAGAGTAAAGGTTATTCACAGAGGCCACATTCTGTCTGGGGGTTGGTGAAGTCGCCTCCTCCTAAGCACTGAGAAGATGAAAGCTGAGCTGTGAAAAACCAGCTACTTAGGAGGAGGATCCCTTTAAACATGGATGCTGGCATACTGCTGGGAGGTTGCCTCCTTTTAACGTCTCGATACTGCCTTTTGATTTGCTACACGTACCATTCTCTCTCCCAGCTCTGTTTCAAAACGAATGAAAGAGATTAGCTGTGACAGGCGGTATGGAGAAAGCATGCATAAAAGAGGTGAACCTTTAAAGTATGGAACAAACCACAGTATTCAATATCCTGCAGTTGGATTTAATCAGGATAATGAATTGTTGCTCTTTTGCCAGCGGAATGAAGTGTGCAAAGCCACAGACCAAAGACAAGTGGCTTGCCGGGGCTGGAGGGGGGGAGGCAGCCACCAGCCCCACCGCAGGCCAGCATGGAGAGCTCCTCTGGCCACAGAGGCTGGCATCAGTGGTGGCTGCCTTCGCCCACCGCGCCATAACCACAGAGTCCCCAGGCCAACGCGCTGTGCCGGGCCTAGCTCACTGCCTCCCAGGCTCACAGACACCCAGCAGCTCCCCAGTTGCGGGCGCTGCCTCCAGCTGCCAGTCCTGGCAGCAGCTCGCCCCTTCAGAGGGACGAGGGGGGCTCCCTTCATTAAAACTCCCTTTAATTGGCAGCGAGCGTGGAGTATTATGCAAACAGATTTCACTGAAAACAAGGAAAAGAGGAAAGCATAGGAAAAGAAATGACAAGATCCCCTGCTGCTCTGAAGCAGCTCCCTTGCTCTTTCTGAAGTAGGCTGCATAAATATTGATCTAGCTGGGATATGCCCTACATTCATTTGCACAGACATTATAAATGTGCTTAAGAATGAGAAATCAATCTTGTTTTCCTGCACAGTAAACATGTACAGCCAAGAACTCGCACAGACAATGCAAATCACAGCTCTCGGGCTTGCCGCTTAAACGTTGAGTCGGAAAAGGTGTTCTTGGGGAATATATGAGAAAAAGATTGTCTTACCTGTTTATTTTCAGGTATTGCCATTAATCCCTACACAGACCATTTAAAACACACCCCCACTCCAATTCTACTTATAATCTATCAAACTAGTTTTCTGTATTTTGCCTGCTGCATTTCTTTCGGTTACTTTTTTATAACCTTCTCCAAGCCAGGTGAGATATAACCTTTAGGCATCCCTATAACTTTATTGCTCCCTCTGCCATTAGCCTTCTGTCTGGTTGAGCATTGCAACACCGCAACTGGGAAAATCACATCATTAAGTTGCAAAAGCAGTAGAGTTCCTGCTCTAGAGAGCCACAGGGTAGCTTCTGAATCACTGAGTGATTAATAATTAATATCTAATTCTTGGATAATCTGTTTAGACAGTCACAGTGTAGAAAATGTATTAGTATTTTCTCTGGAGAACACTGCTACTAAAATAATAAAATTTTAACAAGTCCCCTCTTGTTATAATCCTACTGAATTACCAAAATAGTGCAGAGCTGCCTTTTCTAACTATATATTGTAGTGAAAGATTCTGCCTTTTTACCAAGCCAAGTGTATTTGTGTTCATAAAGCAGAAGATGTGGCAGACGTCAGGTGACAGAGATAAGAATTTGCATGTTCAGCTGGATTTTAAAAGAAAATGATTCAGCTCTTTTTGTAGTATCTGATTTAGCTGTTTGAGCTACCATTTGGCCAGTTCCTTTGCCAGTTTTATTGGCTTGACTCATTATTTTAAGTTATTTTCAACTTCATTTATGCATTCTAAATTACATATCCTCTTCAGAAAGCATTTAAAATGTTTATGTTGTTGCAAAGGGAAAAAAACAACTTTAAATTAAAAATGCACAAACCCTTTTCATAAACATAACTCCAGCACAAGGTGATGCAGTAGAAGAATGGAGCAGGCTTTAGATGGTGAAAACACTATGTTTAAAGACTTGGCAAAGGCACGAATTAAAAATGAGTCAAGTGATCCCTATTTCTTATAATTACTTGCCACACTGACAGAGCTCATCACCGTTGGCCTCAAAATGAAATAATTGTCATGCTGCATTTCAAAGCTGTGATTCAGGAGCTGCGGGATTTGTCTTTCTGTTTCACAATGTTGTTATATATGGAGATACTCATCTACACTGTGAGGATGCTGAACCTAGAATATTCCTGAGTTACAGAAGTGTTTATTTGAACACTGACTGAAATATGTAGAACTTGATAGTTTATCACTTTGCTTTTGGTGACCAATGATCCCGTGTTAAAATGCTGGATACTCTTACAACAGGCAGATACTCCATATTGTAAAACAGGCTTTTTTCCGCTGTATGTTCAATGTGATTTATAGCTACAGTGCAGAAGCAATCCAAAGAGATAAATTTGCTTATTGAAGGTAGCTGCCAGGCTCTACTACATGGAGGAGGAGCAGAAGCATCAGCTTACAGAAGGCAGTGTCTTCAAACAAAATGGTTTCAGCCAAAGAAACGGAGCTTAGAGAATAATGCAATGTTACAGCTGAAGTACTGGGATAATTGAGCCTGTAACATCTGTTCAGTCGTAGTGACACCAAAACCAAGCACTTCTGTCTGTGTTGTTATTCCTTGTTAAAGCAGAGTGTAAACATGTGACATGACCCCAGCACATCAGGGAATTTGGGAATATAAAAGCAGCTTGCTATCACAATTACCCTTCCC
Organism: Falco rusticolus; assembly: GCF_015220075.1. Taxonomy (NCBI): domain Eukaryota; kingdom Metazoa; phylum Chordata; class Aves; order Falconiformes; family Falconidae; genus Falco; species Falco rusticolus. The sequence goes on from NC_051189.1 coordinate 89,837,528, forward strand.
CTGCCAAAGAAGGAACTTTCCCAGCAAAACTTTAATAAAGACATTGTTTGGGTTGCTTTCCAATAACTTTTACAAGAACAAAAATGGGACCATGTACTTAATCAGTCCCTCTAACAAGGGATATTCTTGTGTCTGCTTTACAGCTGGAACAAAGGGTTAGGGTGTTTGCTTGACTTTTGCCTTATAGTAAGAAATCATACTGAATCATTCCTGGAAGGAAAATAAGGTGAGGGATTGTGTAGGAAAAAAAATCTTGGGTGTGTTATAAAGACTAAATTTCCTAAGAAATTATTCAAGATTCTCTTTTTGTTGCAAATTACTAATGAGTTTGATTAACCAGAACTCTTAATTTGCTTATTCTACTCTGTTGTGATTTCTCCTGCTTTGAATCAGTGGGAAGCCAATCCTAGTCCCTGTCCAGAAAATCCTCTCATAAACACGTTGATAGTTTCCCTTCCACAGTATAAACACAAAGGAATATTCAATTAAGTTGAAAAGGGAAACATTTAAAACTGATAAAAAGGAAATAATTTTTTTGCACAACATACAATTACTCAGCTGAATCCCTTCCTTCCTAGTATCATCACAACCAAAATCTTAGCAGGAGTCAAAAGAGGACTGGTAATACATGCATAAATATAAACAAGAGCTTTGGAAGGGATTTACACTCTCGTGCTTCTGGACAGAAGCCAGCATCCAGCCACTGCAGCTTTGGGAAAAGGCTTCTGAGGCTGGTAAACCCACACCATCTACCATCACGCTCCTTGCATCTTTCCTTGACGTGTGTTGTAACCACTTTGCAGCAGGACGCTATCTAGAAGGACCAGTAGTCTAATCCCCTGGCACTCCTGAAAAAATGTAGGTAGGAAATCTTACAAATTATTTACAAATCATTTCTGTCTCTCAGCTCCTGCAAAAAAAGAGCCAGTGATTAGGTATTTGATAGTCTGTCATGGTACTCGTTCAACGGTGACCACATCGACAACCGATTTCTTGCTGCATGACTCAGACTGCTAATTGCAGCCTGTCAAGTCTTGCCTCACTTAAGTTTTGTGCACGATGAGGCCCTGGGCGATGTGATCTCAGAATGACATTTGCCCTGCTTCAAGAAGGATGACCTCCCGAGGAGGTCCAGAGGTTACCCACCATAACGCACCTTACTTGGCAATACTTCATCTCTGCAATGAGATGTGTTCATTGTGAGTCTCATATAGAGGCTTTCCAAATTCCTTGGCTTCCTTCAGCCCGTGCATCCCTTCAGGGCTACATATTGGTCACGGAGCAGCCTGCCTTTGTACCTGCCTGGCCTCCATCACTCCGCAGTGACTCCAGAGCAGTATGACTGCTTCCTCTGACAGCTGATGACACCGGTGACAGGAGGGGAGTCAGCAGAGCTTTTCTAGCAGCTAGATTCTGCATGTTCCTGCACAGCTCCCCTGAGAGCTCCTGGGTCTGGCTGCTGGTTTTGGAGAGCTACACGGTCCGTCTGATTTGGAAAAGCATTCATTCTCAGAGTAAGCGATGAAGAACAGGCATGCCTGAAGGTAAATGCTCCCTCAAGGTAGCAGAGCTCTGTCTAAAGCACCTGAAAACAAAGGGTCACACACAGGGAATGAGCAAATACTTTTTGCAAGCAATGCCACCATGTGGGGGAATGATGTGGTAAATGGTTTTCCGCCAGTCACCTAAGAATCCACTGCAGGTTCCTTGTACACTGTGACATCTGATACGGAGAAAGTATAAAAGGGCAGCCAAGAATGGTAGGACACAAAATATTTGGCTATCACGCAGAAACGCGTGGAGCTCCGCTGTGCTAAGTCACGAGGGATGTGAGCCCTGCCAGCAGCCCGTCCGCAGATGCTGTGGAGGAGAGCTCCACGGCTATGTCTTATTTGCTATATCATAGACCAACCGCATGGAGAAAACATCACTGCTGAGGCAGTCTTTTTAAAAGCCTGATTGCTCCTGGTCACAGGTACTAAGCTAGCTCCCTCCCTCTGCCTCTCCAGCTCTGCAAGGAAAACCTTCACCATGTGCTCCAGGTGACACCTTTGTCAGAAAACACATGCTTGAAATCTTCGGCTCCTGGCAGTGTTGAACCCCAGACCCACAACCGGTGCAGGACTGAACTGTGTGGTGTGGCAAAGAAATGTGGCAGCTGAAAATTGTGATACTATTATGAAAACAGCTTATTGGTATCTGTTGGCAGAAGTGATGTTCCTAAAAATCCAACTGACTTTCAAAGCACAGCATTTCCCAACTGCGCGGGGGCCACCGATGGGTTTTCACATGTTCATCGCCTGTCTTCTCAAGAGGCTGATGAATATTTTAACCACAAGGCATGTCCTGATCTGTGGAATAGGTAGGTCACAGGCAATGAATATCCTGGAGAGCGTGCTGCCAGTGACAGTGCCTGGGCACTTATGTGCTTGGGAAAACTAAGACCTTATTCTGCTCTATCAATGAGAATTCACATCAGTTTGGAGAACCCAGTTTACCCTTGCTCTGACCAGAGTAGGTGGAGTCTCACAGAGCATTCAGCTGTGTTCTCGGCACTGACAGAACAGCAGAGGACACCTTTGGAAAGCCAAAAGCAGAATGATGCCGCCTCTGAAACAGTTTGGATGCCAAATAAATACACGCGACTGTAGTTTGCTGTGCCCTGGCCAACACCTGCCAAACTAAAGATGCAGGCTTTCACCTCGGCGAGATCTGGATGTTAAAATATTAACTGTTCCCCTTTCCCTATGACTACCCTTCCCCCTAGTCCCAGGCCAGATCCTGCACAGACTGCCCAAGAGAACGGAGCAGGGCCTTACAGTGACCTGGGTTACTGCCTGAGGAGCCATACGATCTAGCGGTGACATGGTGGACTCATTTTCCTCAAGTTTTGTTTAACCTCACTCATGAATACTGGGCTCATTCCCATCATTCTAGCTTATTACTAAGAGCTCTTTTAATCTCATGTAACAGCATGGCACAGCCCTATGACTCTGCAGTCATAGCTGAAATGGCTGAGTGAGTAAGCAAGGGAGGGGTGGAGATTTTATGCCGAGGCATCTCTTTGGTAGGCACACTCACGTGCCGCAGACATGGCAGAGGAGGGCGATTCTGCACACGCGTGCAGGCTGCCTGCCTAGAAGTCAATGGGCATTTTGTCACTGTAGTAGCTGATGAAAAAAAAAATCCCTGCTCTCCTAGATTTAACTCCTTCTGGTCCTTTTCATCAAAGACAGCTCAGATAAGTTCCCTACTGATTTCCTGAAAGCCCTTCTGAGCAGGCTGCTTGGGGAGCTGCAGATGTGACTGAGCTGTTTTAGTATTAACTTCTTGGTTGATCCTGCCAATATTTTAATTGTATGAGGCTTTATTTTATTAATCTCCTTGGAGGATTTCTATGTTTACCCTTAACAAGATACACCTTTGGTGTTGAAGTAATAAAGTTAAAAAGGCTCCTTCAAAGGGCATAATGTGCATCTTTGTTTATACTTCCAGTAAATGACTGCAGATGCAGCTGTTGATAGCACTCTGTACTAGGATAAATCATCACTAACACACATTTTGAGAGTTTAGCTTCCACTGTGCTATTCTTACTTCAGTGCTTACACCATTCACAAATAAATAACATGTATTTATGTGATAGATTCTTACAGTATTAAAGAAATACCTGAGATTCTTAAGTCATGATTCATTTTAATCCAAAGTATTTCCATTACCCAGCTGACAGTGCAGCTCCAGTCATACTGGCACGCTGGAGTGGCCAACACACTGCGCTGAAGCGGCAAATACAGGTGAGTAGGGACATGAACTTTCTAAGCCAACTTTGTTGCCAAACCTGCTGTATGGCAAAAACATATCTTCAGTCTTGCATGAAAGGCTTTTATGTACAGCCTTTTAACAACAGACACTACCCTCTGAGATATTTATGAGGGAATTAATGGGAGATGACTAACCTCATGAAAAGCTGATACCAAAAATGTCTGCATCTCTTGGGTCACTTCAAATACACCAGTCATGCTACTTCGGGCTATATATTATGTAAAACCATTGCATGTAAGTCACTGTGTTGGCTGCAGCTTAATGAATCCACATTAATCCATCCCTATCAGTAGTGATGAATACTGTACCTTGAGGAGTTGTAGGGCTCTAAAACAAAAAAGGCTTAAGACACCATATGAGTATAAAAGATAAAAAGAAATAATTACAAGGAAGGATTTATAAAGTTCTGGAAGACAATCTTTTAGTGCATTGATATCTAACAGGCAATGAAACTTTTCCTTAAAAAAAACAACCGACAAACAAAGCACGTAGCTTAAAATGGAAGAGCTGAAGACACAGTAAGAGGATTAGTGTAGAGGGGTTACTGAGTCTACTGGCAATTATAAGGTCTGGCTTTGCAATTAGTATCAACACAAATTAAAAACAAAGTCTGTAAAATACGGCTTTGATTTTAATACAGTATTAATATAACGCTAGAATATATAACATAGAACTGTAATCAATCTGGGTCACAAAGCTGGTGTTTCTTTTTCTCAGATTTGTTTCCTCTGCACGCAGCTTTCAGCTGTACAGTTAATTCAGTGTCAGCTGCTCATTACCTTGAACATCAATGGAGATGCTGCTATTTGCTTCTATAAATTGCCTTCTTCATATGTGATGGGAACAAGAAGTTTGTGTGGGAGAAGAAACTCCCAAATTTTCTAAGGAAGCTGCACCTTCCAGCTGTTCAACTGCAACACATGTGCATGTCACAATGGGAAACACTTGTGTAATTGAAGGAGCTCCACATCACGCTGCTGACGATGGCTTAGGAAAACCTTACCTCACTGAAAATAATACAGGTTAGCTCTTCAAGAAATTGAAACCCAAGCGGCCACATACTGCTAGTGAATAACACTGCATGTCAGTCAAAGAACCTAACAGCAGGATTCTGTGCTCGGCTCCAGCCCCTTTGCCCACGAGAAGCCGGGACAGGGCTTTCGTTCAGCAAGAAGGAGCTTCACAGCCTGGTGCTCCGCTGTCAAGACACAGGGGCCTGACTTCTGCCCATCGCCTTGAGAGGGGATTAATGTGCAACCAGGAAGGTACTTGCCTCTTTTCTCCTTTCTCTGTGTTATGGCAACAATTACATTTGTAAAGTGCTTTGAGGTGCATTGATGAAGAACACATATTAGTGTCATTATTACTTGTATGGGCGTGGTTTTGGAATCAGAAATATGGACCAACCCTTGCTGGAAATTATTTAGCAGTCTGTAGGTACAAATAACCTTCTGAGTAATGCAAGTCCAGTGTTCCTGAATACATAAACACAAGGGCAACTGTAAGGTAACGTGCAGCCTAATTCTATTTCAGGCATCAATTAACAGAAACTTCCCAGTTAAAGCATAGTTCTTACTTGTATGCTCAACCTAAGAACACATTTAAACTTAAGAGTTTCCTTAAATAAGCACCATCTTAAATGTTTTACTACACTGAAGGCCTTACACACCAAGATAAGCGCAACTAGCATGGAACATATACACACTTGTGCTCAAGCTCACAGCTGGAGCAGTGATCAATATACATTATCAGTTCCTTGTTATCTGCATATCCAATTTGCTCCTACAGCTGTGACAACCGCATGTGGATGAGAGATACAGGTGCATACCTAGCATTTTAAAAACTGAAATTAATTCCTACTGATAAAATTATTATTTTAAGAACAGCTTCCATATGATAACATTCAATTTCTCCTTAAAAAGGATAATATTATATTGTTCAATTCAAAATGGTCCCTTTGCTCACCCATCTCCTGGTCTTTGAATTACTTGTACAGTGGCAAATGTTTTGTCTTTTGCTTCAGCATTTTGGCATTGAAACACATCTCTTGCTTCCTTATCTGTAGTGAAATTCTCCCTTTCTAGAAAAACAGACTACTAAAGAAGAGAGCTGAGTAATATCCCTAACAATTTGCAGGGTTGAAGGACATTAAATTCCTTCTTTCTAAGCTCCCTCCCCACCTTCATATGTTAACTGGAATCACTGAAGTGATTCATACCTTCTTAAAGCACAGAGGAACATTTAGCAGCACCATTGATGATGACTTATAGCAGAGAAAGTATAAATATAATCTTTCTCACACTAGTATTTCCGAGCGCTCATCTCAACTTTTGGTCCAGAACTGACCCGTCAGTCAATTTTTCTGTAGTCAAGGACTGGGGATTAAGCAGTTCCTGTCTCATGATGGCATACTATTCTGAAATGGTATCTCTGAAAACAAAACCCAAACCATACTTTGAGTATAGTTCATGGTAAAACTGAGTCTACAAAGGCTATTTGCTGTTTTTAATATCCCATGGCAGCAGACATTTCAGAACCCAAAACCCATTTCTGTACCCATAAACTGTCATTGAATTACCCAGCAAAATATTAATTGTAGCTAAACCAAGGGATTACACAAAAAGAAGTGGTGTAATGTTAAGAAAAGAACAGAACAGAACCGGCAGTAATATGAATCAAAGCCGGACCCATACCTGGTACTCCCTTCCACATTCGCGATGAAAGAGTAAGGAAAACCACAAACATCAGCTGATGCCCATAATCTATCCCTTCCCTTGTAGAAACATTTAACAACAGCACAGTGTATCCCTGAGGGCTTTACAGGAATTTGTGAGAACTGGGGAAGGCAGATTTCAGAAGCAGCTGAACAGGAGTTAGCATACTCCAAGCACCACTGCAGTTACTCCGCCAGCTCCATGGTTGCGTACAGCAGCCTGATGCCTCCTGCCATAGCTGTAGTAGCTGCTGGCAGAGATGTAGGCGGTAAAGATTACCACAGCTCCAGCCTCTGTGAGGATTTCAGCTAAGCTTTCATCTGTTTCTCTTGCTCAGGGGATCCTTTGGCTCTGTTAACTCTGGATGTGGTCCACAAAAGTCATCTTGTGGCTTCAAGACCTTCTGGCATTTGCCTGCCACTGTGGGAGCATATAATTTGTTCATTCAGTATAAAGAGTTTTGGTATGGAGTCATTTATAGTAATCTGCAATAAATTACTTTTTATTCCCTTACGTTTTGTTGACAACTCTATAATCAGAAACTTCTTCAAGATTGCCGGATTCTGATTGGAAAACTGCAGATGGAAAACCATCCTGTTTCATTTTACCTGTCTTCCGAACAGCCATCATCAATCAAACTTCAGAAAAGGGAAATGTGTATTTCACCCTTCCACTTCCTCCTGACAAACATCAATTTCATAAGCTCTGTTCCCATGTCTTACAACAGCAGTTCATCCCTATCAAAATGCGCAATTCCAGGAGAGTTTAAGAGTATCTATCAGTTACTGGGAAACGGAGAATAGCATAGTTTTCTCATAAGCCTGAGAGTTCAATTTAAATATGCATATACTTACAGATATCAAATGCACTTCCCTGCATGAAGCAAAAATAACCAGGCTTGGTACCACTAACATTTGGAGATGTTGGGTCACTACAGAAACCACTGCCTTTGTATTCAGGAAACTATCAAAAGCAGCAGTGTGGCCCCTTTTTCCCTCATGGCGTAACTTGGGGCTTACAGCATGTAGGGAGCCTCACTGCAGCCTTCTGCTCCTGAACAAATTACACAGGGCAGTGATAAATCCAACAAATTTTTCCACCCTCAGGATTTCAGTACCGCTACTTTGTTTTTTAATTGCATAAAGCCCTTCATTAGTAAGGCTGCTGGCAGTTGGTGAGTTACCCTGGCAAGAGGGAGAGCGAGGTCAGCTCAGTCCCCGGCCACTTCTCTGAGCTGTATCGCAGGTGGCAGCTGCTCTGTGTGGACTCAGAAAGCTGAGGCATAAATCCAGAGCTGGAGCTATACCAGTCCACCCCATGGAGAAGCTGACCCAAGGCTATTTAAATGACCTTAACTTCATGTTCCTACATTATGTGGACTATCTCACCAGAGGAGACAAAGAAGCGTGTTTAGTCTGTCAAAGAAAGAACACAAAGTCAGCCAGGGGATACTCTTGTGGCCTCCAAGTACCTTGGGGGAAACGCTCTGGAGTTATACAAATAAAAAAGCTATTTGAGTCAAAGGGCAATGCCATGATGGCACGTGAGCAAATGGGTATAGACTACCTGTGTGTAAAATTCAGACTGAAAACTGGAAGTTCCCAACAGTGAGGGCAGGGTGGCCCTGGGACAGGACTCCAGTTAGAGCAGAGAACAAATCAGCTCAGCTCATTTCAAAATGATGTTCGACTGGGGGGACCTCACTAACATGTACGATGTGGTACCTCTAGTCATAAAGGAGAAAACTGGGTGCCCCAGGAGACCTCTCTTCAGTTCCAATGTTCTTATGTAACATTGGAGAATCTCTGTGTTCTGGATTTTTTTCTGTGTATGTATCAACATTCAAGTATTTGGACAATTTGAGAAAAGTAGAGCTTCTTTTTTCCTGCTCCCTCAAAAAAAAAAAAAAAAAAAAAAAAAAAAAGAGAGAGAAGGGCTGGAAATCGGTTTCTAGAAACTCTTTTATTTCAAGTACTACTGTTAACAATAATGTCCCCAGAGCTCGCTGTCTCCTTCTTCTGAGTGTGCCTGTGTGTGTGTTTTTGCACATAGAATATTTTCCTCATACATTTACATCAGAAGACCTGGAGTGACCTTCAGGAAGTAGGTGGTATGGGGGTGGTGCAAAGCAGTAGAAATAAACCAGAACATGCCAAGCAGTCAGAACCAGAGCTCAATATACTCAGTGTTGCAGTTCTGCTGCGTGCTGCTACTGTCAGAGAAGGTTTTGGCCACCAGTTTAAGCCTTTAATGGCCAAGTGCTGCCGTCACCTTCTGTCAGTCCATGCTCTGGACAGGGTCCTGGCTCTCCCATGCCGCAGGAATTCCAAAGATGCTCTTGCTGGTGACTGCAACTCCAGATACAGGTCAGCGCACTGCACGCTGGCCGGACTGTAATTACAGATTGTTCTATGCAGAAAGTGGGTGGTTTCCATATAAAGGCAAAACATTAGCTTCATTGTTACAAAAACTTTTAAAAGGTAGTCACATAGCTCCATTGCAAGTTCCTTAGGAAATACCTCTGTTGTCACCTGCTTGTACAGGGTATGAACATAGTAACCCAAAGGTGTGGAGGAAAGTTTTATCAGGAGAGGTAAACTTTAGTTTTATTATGGTTCTGGTTTATTTATGGTTCATATATTATATGTATGCACTAAAACCCCCACCAACTAAAAATAGTGTTTCACTAAGAGTTTATCTTAGGGTTCTCAACGGTGATTTATCTCCTCTGACATTGACGTAACTGGTTAATTGCCCAGAACTCCCACTTTATTGCAGTCTATAGCATTTTTGATGAATATCTGGCAAGATGTTTCACTGTCATTTTACAAAATGCATTAAGAAGGAAAGATCTCAGGCAGTTACAGCCCTATCCAACTGGCATTACTCAGCTAAAACATTCCCAAGAGCGTAAGAGATTTCTCTGAATAAATACTGTAGTATGGTACCCTTACAGTATGAAAACTCACACTTTCACACTGCTAATTGAACTTATCCGATTGTAATTTCCCTTTTTAATAATTCATTTAAAATCACACTGGGGGGGGGGGGGGGGGGGGGGGGGGAAGTTGGGGACAAAGTTGCTATTTAATGGTTGCTTCCAAGCAATTTTCAGCGAGTATTTTCAGTAATTTTAGTCCCTGAAGTACAGTGATGGACCAGTAGCACTGAAACTCTGTGAGTCTACTCACAAAGCAGCTCTTTCGTGCTGTGTGTATATCTGTCTATTTCCCACTTACATTTCCATGTCTCTCTCAATCTTCTATCTGGATCATCTCTCTCCTCAGATGAGATGATTGCCAGGCTCAGTGCTTGGGTTCTGCGCTGAGACAGCCAACAGGGAGAACATGTCAGATCGGAAAGAATGGAACGGTTACGGTCACTGAACCTGTAAAATCGTTTTCCATATGCTGCCAGGTGGCTATTAACCAGCAATTACTGCTAAGCACTGACGTTCCTATTGAGGTGCAGCACAAGGGTGACTGTACACAGATCTTATTATCAGTACTCCAGGCCATACAGGTTCCCTTCACAGGTTAGTTCTGTTGAAACCTTCTGGTAAGGCTTAAGGAAGACAGCCATCGAAATAGGGACAAAGACTCTGAATAATTTTAACACGGGCTCAGCCCCGTGCCGTAAGGAGCGGTGGCACGTTACGCCTCTGCGGGGTCAGCGCGGGGAAGCGGAGTGATTTCCAGCACGTTCTGGGCTCCTGCCCTCACGCTTGGCCAGGAAGCAGGCTCTCGCCGACGGCTGCCCGGCCCCGGAGGCGGCGCGGAGAGGCGGGGAAGCCGGCCGGTGGATGGCGGGCAGGGCGGTAACGCACCGCGGGGCGCAGGCCGCGCCGAGCTGCCCGCGGGGCCTCCGCACCAGCGCGGGCGGGGGCCGCTACGGCGGGACCGCACCGTGAGGGGCGAGGGCGGGCCACAGAGCGACCACCCCCCGCCCGCCTGCTGGGGGAAAAGGCTGGGAGGCGGCCGCGCTGGGGGCGCCCGCCTGAGGGAAGGGAGCCCAGCCGCCCCCGCGGCCAACGGCAGCAGCGCCCGCCCGGCGCGGCGGGAAGCCGAACGGCGGGAGCAGGCGCTGCCGGGACTTGCAGGCGGGCGGCGCGGAACTGCACATCCCAGCGGCCCCCACGCACCGCGCCCCCCCTCCCCTCCTCAGCGCGGTCACGTTGTGTTTATTGGCGAGGCCCCGCCCCGCCGCGCGAGCGGTGGCGTCACCCTCGCGAGCCTCCCGCGCTCGGCGGCCCTTGTCAGCAGCGAGGCGGGGGCTGTTTAATATTCATGAGGCGCGGGGAGCCGGCGGGAGCGCGGGGAGCGGCGGCCGGCGCACTCGCCCTCTGCCTGCCTAATGGCGCTCGCGACAGCTGGGGAGCGGGGCTGAGCCGGGCGCGCGGCGCGAGGGCACCGGCGGAATGCGCCCCGCTGCTACGTAATCCCCCCCGGGACGCGACGCCGCGCTCCGCTCGGCCCCCCCCGCGCCGCGCCGGGCCGCCGAGCGGCGCTCCCAGCAGGGCGGCGGCGGCATCCCCGGCCCCGCGGGCGATGGAGCCCGCGCAGCAACGAGCGAGAGAAGCCCCGGCGGCGGGCGGCGGGCGGGGGGAGCTGGAGAGCGGCTCCCCGGGCAGGAGGAGTCAGGCGGCGCCCGGCGCGGAGAGCGGCGTGGAGCCGTCGGGCGGCGGCGGAGGGCAGCTGGACGGTAAAGGAGCCGGCGGCCCGCGGAGGAGGCGAGGGGGAGCTGGCGGCTTCGCTCCCCCCGCGGCGCTGGCGGCCAGCGGGACCCCGGCGGCCCCCGGCGGGGCCGGCAACGCCAACTCCCTGCTCCTGCGGCGGGGGAGGCTGAAGAGGAACCTCTCCGCTGCCGCCTCCTCGCCCGCCGCTGCCCCCGGCGCCGCGCTGGGCACCCGCAGCTTGGACAGGAAAGCGCTGCTGCTGAAGCCGCCTCGGCAGCTGCAGCCCCTGCAGCCCCCGGAGCGGGACTGGGTGCGGCGGGACCTGCAGCGGGGCTGCGTCCACGTCTACGAGCGCCACATGAACTGCTACCTGCGCCCGGTGCTCTGCACCCTGGAGACCACAGCGGCCGAGGTGGCCGCCCGCCTGCAGCAGCTCGGCCACCGGGGCGGCAGCAGCGTGGTGCGGGTGCTGGGCAAAGCGGGCGCACCGCCGCAGCCCCCGCCCGAGCCCGAGCCGGCGGCGGCGGCCCCCGCCGAGGCGCCGCCCGAGCCGGCGGCGGAGGGGCAGCGGCCGCCGCCGGAGGAGAGGCCGAGGAGCCGGCGAGGGACGCGGAGCGGGCTGGCCGGAGGAGACCGCGGGGAGGCGGCGAGGCCAGGGCGCTTGCCGCTGGGCGGCAGCGCCGAGGAGGGCGACTCGGCCGGCGGCCGGCCGAGCCCGGCGCCCTCTGACTTGAGCCCCGGGGCGCCGCCGGCCGAGCTGTACCTGGCGGGGCCGCCGCTCTCCTGCCCCTCCCTCCTGGGGGAGCTGGGGCCGGCCGGCTCCGACACAGAGAGCTTCAGCCCCAGCGCCGAGAGCGTCTCCGACCGGCTGGATCCCTACAGCAGCGGCGGTTCGTCCTCCTCAGAGGAGCTGGAGGCGGAGCCGGTGCCCCCCGACGGAGTGGAAGCAGGTGCGGGGCCGGGCCGGGCCCCCCGCTGCCCAGGGGAGCTGCCCCCGGGGCGGGCAGGGGGGGCGCCGGCGGGCGCGGCCGGCGGGCGGGAGCTGCTGGCGGGGGCCGCGCCGCCGGGGCCGCCCGCCCTGTACGTGCAGCTCCACGGGGAGACCAGCCGGCGGCTGGAGGCCCACGAGAAGCCGCTGCAGATCCAGAACGACTACCTCTCCCAGCTGGGCTTCCGGGACCTGTGGCGGGTGCAGGAGGAGGGCATGGACTCGGAGACCGGCTGCCTCATCCGCTTCTACGCCGGTGAGCGGGGCGGAGGCGGGCGACCCTTGGGAGGGGACGACCTTCGGGGCGGGCGGGCGCGGCCCCGGCCGGCGGGGTCGGGGTGAGGAGAGGGCGGGCGGGCGGCTGGGCGCTGCCCCTCCACCGGGGCGGCCGCGGGGCTGCCCCTCTCGCGGGGAAGGTGCCCGCGGGCGTCGCCGCGCAGGGGAGGGGCCGTGCGGGGAGGTCCCCGGCGGCGGGCAGGGCTGCCCCAAGCCGGCGGCCGGGGGAAGTCGGGGTGCCGGCGGAGCTCCAGGCTGCCCCGAGGCTGTGCCAGGGCAGTCTCCCCTCCGCTCGGCGCCTGGGTAATGGAGGTCGCTCTCCCGCTGTGTGCCGTTTCCAGCAGCGGCGCTGGGCGTTCGAGGTTAACTCGGCCTTAATCTACCGCTTTCCCCAGCGACGGGAAACGCGCCGGTGCCGCTGCCGGGGACCGGAGGGCGAAGGGCGCTCCCCGGTGTCCGCAGGGCGCTGGCGGCGCGGCGGCTGCGGGGCGCTCCGGGACCGCCTGGCGGCGGCGCGGGGGGCGCGGCGGCGGGCTCGGCCGGGGGAGCTGCGCGCCGGGCTGCTCCTGAAATAGGTCGCAACTGTGCGGGGCGCGCACGTTGCCCAGCTGAGAACGGTGCATTCCCGCAGACAAAACCCTGTGCTGCCGTGGTGTTGGCGGTTGGGATCAGTTTTCCCGTTGATTAGCGTAGCGGGACTTCGCTGAAAGCCTGGGGCAGTAGGCGAGGAAAGTACACGAGTACAGGACGTTCTCTTTGAAAGCAGGGTAGTCAAAACCTCCGTAATGAAAAGGCAGAAGCTTTTAATGTAGCTTTGCTGTTACGGCTTACAGTACAGAATTTTGGGAGCATTGGGTGGAAAAGTTAGCTCCCACGTTGTAATTATGCAACCTTCTGCAGTTTGGGAGAGGTTTAAAAATACCTTGTGTGTCAGTTGAATTGGTTTGTATGAAATACTGTGATCTTGGAACTCCCTGGGTTTTAACTGTCCTGTCCGTCTCTCCGACAAGGAGAAATTGTTTAATGTCCAAGTAAGCATTCCAACACCTGGTAAGTTTGCCTGTGAAATGGGTAAATGTGGTATCCAAAGCTAAGGTCATGCTAGTGGAGTAGCAAATGCCATCCATCCCCTTGCCGGCTTGGCTGAGCGGGGTGATCCTTCACTGAACCGTGAGAATTCCGTGCTTTTAACTGTGAAAAATAACGAGATTCTTCTTCCCTCGAGTGAATGCCACTGAATGTCAAATAGAGGCGGTAATGGCGGGGTGGGAAGGAGAGCAGTACGATAGATAAGTGCCCTTCTTTATTCAGGAGAGAATGTGGGAGTGGTGGTGAGTGGTCAGTTCAGCCTTTCTTCAGATTTCTTGGTCTGTTGTATAATGACCCCAGCGTAATGAGTGCAGAAGTAGTGTTTGTACAAGGGGTTGGGTTGACAGAAATACGTTAGATTATGCTTGGGTTAGAAAGGAGCTAAAATACTTTTTTTTCCCCAGATGATGATGGTGGTCTGCATGTTTCTCCACTGAGCTGTTTGAGGGTGGAAGTCAGCAGGTGATGCTGGAAGGGATGTTGGCTTCCTGTATTTCCAGTTATCCCAGTGTTAAATGAGGATGCACAGATATGTTTTAAAATGGGACAGCTGTGTGCATCCTTTCCCTAACAGGATGTGTTCTAAAGAAAACACAATCAGAAAACATAACTGAGTCTTACACACAGTTAACCGTTTGCATGTAGCTTTTATGCATTAAATAATTCTTTATGCTAAATGTGGAGGTTCCAACTCTGTTTTATTTCAGTGGCTCAACTTGATTGCTAATGTAACTTGTACATTTGGGACTACTTTGTACAAAACTACTAAATAGGAATGTATTTTTATATGCATACATAGGATTAAATTAATGCAAATTTATTTCGCAAGTTCACATGCTAAGAAGTATGCTTCTGTACTTCCGAAGTGCAGTGTTTTTTGAAATCCTTCTCTCTTTGAAGGGATCTGTAATTAACATTTAAACCACCTGTGATCAGGTGCTTGTAGCAGAATGGTTGCAGCATCTAATATACCAGACCAGCCAAAACCAGCTAAGAAAATATTACTGTCGTGTAATCATACTGATTTTATGTAACTGTCTTGGCAGGTTGTCTCTGCTTCCTTATTTTATACACACCCACCCCCACCCCACCCCCAAAGATGAAAGGGAGGGAAGGAGAGGCACTTAAAAAGAATACTCATCAAATTAAACTGGAAAAGGGAGCGGTTTTTGGCCCCGAAGTTAGGGTGTTTTGCTTAGGAGAAGTACCTTTTTTTTTTTTTTTTTTTTTTAATAAATGATCCTCTAGGATCATACCCTAAGGAAAGCTTTAGAACAGTGATTTCCTGTTTGCCTGGGACTTCATTGGTTTAAGCAGCCTGGCTTGTCCCAGTAGATAAGAGAACCACTAGCATCTCTATCCCTGTAATTTCCTGCATGCTGTCTCAGTAGGATTTGGGGATCCTGGTCTTGTACCGATGTAAAATGGCATAAACCTAGGCTGGATTTATTGCATTGCTCCTAAAAAGAATTCTTTCACCTAATCCCCTTGGAGTTGGGAGAGAAGAGGGCACAGTGGTGACTTTCGGGTTTTTTTTATTCCTGGGGAGAGACAGTTTTAAGGCTGGAAGACTGCTATACTGAAGCTTGACGTTAACAGACTCCAAATAAGATGGTACAGCCAATGGTTGTACTGATTACTGTAGGTTGGTAATACGTCTAGTTGTGAAATCTGGAAAATACAGATTTAAAAAAAAAAATTGCAAGGAGAATTGCGGAGAATCAGCATTTTTTTACTTTGACAAAACAGCTTTCTTAATAAGCAGCAGTCCACAAACATTCTGCAAATGAAATATCTGTTCTTTTAATGCAGAATTCCAAATTTAAAAGCCCCCAAACGTGATACTGGGATGGTAAAAGTACTTTCTGTACTTTGCCTTGGTTTGTTTCAGAATGTGGTTAATGCATCTTTATTTTGGTATCTCCTCTTCTTTTCTTACTTTAGAGTGTGGCTTATTTCTTCAGTCTCTTGACTCTGAGCATTAAACAGATAATGCTGTTGCCAAAACAGAACAAAATCCCCTACAGCTTCAAGGATCTGATCCTACTCCCTGTAATAACAATTTGAGCAGAACTGGGTGTTATCGACTGGTCATACTTGTCAACTATGTCAGCTTTTCTTTGTTGAAATCTATCTCAACAAAAGATGCTGTCCTCAAAGTTTGAAATACTTAATCTCTATTTAAAAGGATATGGTTAAATAGCTTTTCACTGACATATTACGTTACAGTTATGGAACTGTGTAAGAATCTGTGGTGCAATTACAGTCATGGTATTGTCACTGGGAGACCGATCAGATCAGACTTACTAAACTGTTCCTAAAACCATAAGAAGGCTCTAATCCAGAGGGCTTCTTGCAAACAAGTTACGGTATCCCTTATTGCTCTCTAAAAATAATTTTTCTAAAACATGAGTTGTCCAAGTGGCCTTGACTTCTCTGTAATTTGTCTGTAGGAGGAAAAATAGAGTAATGCACCAATCTCATAATTTAAAAACTGCAAACCCCCCTTATTTGTCTTAAGACTTTAGATCAAGAGTAAGTGTAGAATCATATGCAGTGCTGTGTTCGGGAGCATGGCAAGGAGCATGAGTAACATGATCTTGGTCTTGAAGACTGGTTCGGTACAATGGATGTTTGAGGCTTTTTTGTTTTACTACTGAAAGGTGATGTTGTTTGTGATTCTGGCACTTGGCCATCATTAAATTCTCCGCTCTTTGATGTGACATAGGGCTTCAGCACCTGCTGGCGTCATCAAATATATCACTTTTGAGTAGATGATTGCCTATAGGCAGAATATTAAGAAATGCCAGATGTAATTAGGGGTGTTAATTTTACAACTGGCTGTCACATTTTATTTGTGAAGAGATGCTTTTTGCTCATGTGACCTTTTAGAAAGCTGCAAGGAGAAACAAATCCAGTTTTGTCTTAAAATTCATTACAAGGAATGTTTGTATGAAGATAAGGGTGGGAAGATATTTTCAGGATCAGTTGCAGTAATCTAAGCAATTGTTTGGTTGATTTATTTTTAATTAAGAAGTACACTTAGTAGTTGGGGTCACATTAAGACTTGAAGCTACAAGGATGGAAACATGGTTTTAGATGCCTACTCTTACATGGAAACACTGTAGGCCTGGCAATGCTGAATGTTGTGGAATGTGACATGTATCGAATCGATAGCTGCTTGGTGCAGTTCAGCTATTTAGCTCATTGGTAAACTCGATTTAAGATGACTAAGTGCCATTTGAGGGGGTGGAAACGTGCCAAGGACAGACCTGCTTCTTCACTGAGGGTAGGAGAACAGCTGTGCCCTGAAGAGCTGCCTTTGGAGCACTGACTTAGTTCTGAAATCCATTTATCTTAGTTAACATGAAATAAATTAATTCACATTAGTGCGAATGGATGTTTTTTTTACAGATGTGATTGGATAGGAGAGGTCTCTGTGAACTTGTCTGAAACTGAAAGGGAAAAAAATCTCTGCCTAGGGCTGCAATGTTCTTGATTTTGATTTTTATTTTTTTTCCTTCCTAACATGACTTGGATGTACATTCTTTTACCTTGTAATCATTTATGTTTTGGCATCTCCTGCAGAGAGAAGTTATACCTAAAACTTGCCACTTTGGGAAATTACCTCATTTCAAATATATAACGTGTTTAAAGCCAAGCTTTGTCCTTGGTGGGACCAAAGCAGTGAAATTTCTAGTCTGGTTCTGCAGGAAAGTTTAAAATGGCTGCAGTGCCTTTGGCTTGCTCCACCTGTTCATGTGCATAGCCATTTGCTTATCTCCTTGCAGTTGGAATGGGGTCTTTCTAAGGTAGGCAGTTTTGGGGGCTCTGAGGGCACAGTGGCCTTTCCTGCGCAGGAGGAGCCCTGCAGATAATGCTGGAATGCTGCTGAGGCCGCAGCTGAGCTTGGTATGTGACAGCTGTTAAGTACAATGGTTTTTGCAACTTTAAAATTCCGTTGTACTCCTGGCTAGCATCCATAATTTAAGTATGTGTGAAGTACCAACACGGGAAATTTCAGTGTGATGTACAGAAGAGTTACTATATATACTAAATATGTAGTACCTAAACTGATATGTCCAGGAGCAGAATTTCCTCACTGCTGTGCAGAATACACAGAATACAGCATTCTTTTTTTTTCTTTTTCTTCTCTTTCTTTTCTCTGTATGTATCTTGATACTACCCCTCTTCCCAGATCTCACCAGTTATTTCCCTTTTTCCTTTTTTTTTTTTTTTTTTTTTTCCTTGAAACTGTGCATAAACATCCTCTTGATGATGGAACTGCTGGTATACCTAAAAGCCCTTGTGCAATTAAAACATCCATCTGTTCTGTTAGGGCACTGACAGACTGCTATGCATCTAAAGCACTACATGGCTCTTGGGAAGATACTACTTAATAGTACTTAAAAAAGAAACATTCATTTGAAACAGTGTTAGCAACTGGTAGGTGCTTCTTAATTACCAAAAATTACTTGGTAGTTTTATAAAACCATATAAAGAGAAATTTCTTTGGTCTCTAAATGATCCCCTAGAAAAGAGCAATATCAAGCACCATGTCTGAGAAGGTCAGTTCGAAAACTATGCATACAGAATTCCATAGAATAGAATCTTGAGAGAGAAATCCTGAAGAGTGCTGCTTGTTACACTCAGCTTTTTAGTTTGGAGGGGACCTGTACCTTGCACACTTATAGCTATATTTCCCTCTACCTTTAAGAGGTGGTCATTTTAAATTGTTTCAGCTATTAGTGTCTTGATTTAGGAGGGGAAAGAAAAAAAAAAAAAAAAAGAAAATGAAACCAAAGACTGACTTTCTGTTTGCCTTGGATAGTAGAAGCAAAGGCTTAGTCTTCAGTATTTCATGATGTCACTGCTTGTGGAATGGAGCACACTGGCATTTTAGATCAGATAAATCTGCGCATGGACTTGTTCTCAGCTTCCCTTGACTCAATTTTATTGCTCTATTTTAGAACTTTTGCTCAAATGAGGATTTGCACTCTGGGAAGCTGTATGTCTGAAATAGCCCTGTATTAACTTTATTCTGTGACCCAGCGAACTGAATATTGTGTTTACCTTTGAGCGTTTTTTTTTTTTTTTTTTTTTGGTAAGGTCTCTTGGTGTGGATTCAAATGGAATAGGCTGATGCTTGGAGTCAGTTGCAGTTGTGTGAGGAAACTGACTCAAGTAAAAAGGATGGAGTGGGGTGTACTAATGTCTCTTCTGTTTTGTAAGCTTTTCTATCTTGGCCATGCAATTCCAGCTTACTTTTTCCTTCTCAAAGCTGCTTAAGAGAAATGCAATGAACCTTTGTAAACAACTAAAAAGTTTTAAACTTGGTGAAAAATGAATGTGTCGTAACTTTTTCTAGATTTGGCTCTAAGACGGGAATCCTGAAATACTAAGCTTCTCACAAGATATTTAAGAAACTTCAGAGGAAGACAATGTCCTCATTTTTAAGATGGTCGATACAGTCTAGATTATGGTAATCAATTGTCAGATTGGAAACCTAAGTTAAAATTCCAACTGTGTGCTAATGACAGAGTTGTGTATAGATTTGAGGTAGTTAAGCTCTACAGATTTTATGTTGGAAAGTTTCTGTGAAAATTCTAGATTTTCAGCTTCATGCTTCACTTAAAAGTGCCTAATTTTATTCTTTGTGTAATTTCTGTCCTTAACATAAATATAATTTTCAAAAAATAACCAGTGACAAATTCTAATTAAATGTTTTCCCACTGATTGGTGTTAAATACCAAAACAGTCTTAGGTATTGGAGAATTTTAAACTTAAAATATATCATAAATAAAAAGACTTAATTGCCTTTTAATTTACTTTTTGTCATATGTGTGCTATCTAATAAAATGTTACACGCAAAGAATAAGCATCACCTGCCTGTTGGAATGCAGCAGCTGTCGTAACAGCATGGAAGGACCTATGTGGGTTGTAACTGAATAACACTATTGTGTCCCACTGAAATTTTGTTCAGGATTTCGGGTAGGCAAAATTAATAGTATAACCAGTTTTTTTGTGGTGTCCGGGCTGGGACAGCCGCTTATGGGGGGGTGTGTGTGTGTTTTTAAAAAAAACCAAAGCACTGGCAGGAATTGCCATTTGGATTCCTGTCTGTAAGTTACCACAGCTGTGGTCACCCCCTCCATGCACTCTGCCACTGTCACATAAAATCATTTAGTTATGTAAGTTGATAATCCAAATTCTTTTTGCCAGTTGCCACAATCAGGATTCCTTTTGCTCCCCTGTTCAGCTAACTAGCTTGTCCTGGCCCTTTGGGACTGATGTCTGAGACTTTCTGCTCCTGTGGTTGTGGTTAAAATATAAGGAAGAATGGGAATTTTGCCAAATCTCGTGGGTTTTTTTGCACACCAACACCCCCCCCCCCCCCCCCCCCCAAGTTATTTAGGGGGCAAAAATTGTTCTTTGAAGAATATTGCATTTAAAAATGACAACTGTTAAATTGGGAAGAAAGGCCTCCTGGAGTGAAGAGTCATTTAATTTCACAACATAGCATACTATTCTTTGAAGCTTTTTCTGTCGATGGGGAAGTAAAATTTCTTCCAGCTGGCTTTGACTTATTTGGAGGGATGCTGAAAATACTCGTTGCCCAACTAACTGTGTTCCTCGATTTGAATAAGCTAAGAATAACTATTTACATATTGATGT
This sequence comes from Falco rusticolus, assembly GCF_015220075.1. NCBI lineage: Eukaryota > Metazoa > Chordata > Aves > Falconiformes > Falconidae > Falco > Falco rusticolus. Next base: position 89,857,764 of record NC_051189.1, read on the forward strand.
AAAATACTGAGTTTCAGTGGATTTTTTTCTCTGGTTTTATCTAGCTTAGTTCTCGGTGTATAAGGAAAGTGGAATTCTGTAAGTGGAGAAGATTTTTGAAGTTTAACTCAACATTTTTTGTGGGTCAGAGGTAAATTTGGCCCTCTACAGGCTATTAATTGTTCCTGGTCTTGTCCAATGGCAACGAGAATCTTCAAACCAACTTCACTAGGATCTGAATTGTATTCATAATTCTCAAAACCCCATAATAGCCACTTGAACCGGTTCCTCTCATCTGCAAGCACTCCAAGTGCCATGCCAACTTATTTAAATAAAGACAAAACAAATGGGCCTTGCTCCAAGGGGTAACGAGATGCTGGAATGCCTTTGAAGTTCAGGACCCTAGGCTGTAGGTGCGATTTACATAAACCTCGTTAGGTAATCTGAATGCAGTTTCTTTTCCTGTTTGTTCGATTTATGAAGCTTTGTGTCCAAAGAGAAAGAGATAGTAAGACCTGTAATTAAGATAAGTAGCAAGCCACTCCTTGTCTGAATGCTGCTCTGGCGAGGAGAGAGTTTCAGATGCAGCATTAAGGGTAGAACAAAACCTGTGATTCAGGCACCTTCAGTTGATAGGGATAATACCAACTCTTTCCCTTTGAAAAAGCTGCATGCCTCTTTAAACAATAACTGTGCCTAGTTCAACCGAGTATTTGCTTTAAAATAAATGGTACAGAAAAGCTTAAAGTTCTTACTAGCAACGATTTTTGATTTTATGTACACCATAGATGGTCTGTCTAAGCAGCTCTCATGAGTTTTAAAGCTACCTTGAAAGTAGGACGTTTCTAAGTGGACAGTGAGTTTTTCCGATCAGAACTGCATACAATGATGTTTTGTTGTTCTCAATCAACCACTTGCTTTTTCTTCCTGTCTGATCCTCTTTAACCTTTTTTTAAAGCAGATAAGAAGCAGTAGCAATGAGTTTGTGGTAAGAGCACTGCAAGCAGCAAAGCTAACTTGATACGCAATCTGCTTGCTCATATGATTGGTCAGATCTACCAGTGACAACTTATAACCAGTTATTTTATGATTGCTGACTCAAATTCTAAGTGCTGGGGGAATGTATTTTTCCTTCTACTGTGTGTTACTTAGTGGGACAGATGGACCTCTGGGGGACAACACAGAAATAGTTTTATTTATTAAACATAATTACGTCTGAGACAACCTAATATTGTATGTCACAATTGGCTTTCGCATCTATGTATATTTGCTTTCATGCTATGAAGCTTGCCTGTTGGAATAAAAAAATTAATGACAAAAACTGTTATGAATGAAGTGGTGGAAGAAGGCTAGCGTGTACAATGTACTGAAGTAAGCAGGTTGGGAGCTTTTGGTTTCTGGTACCAGTATTGCATGGCTACAAACACAAAGGCAAGATAGTTTGCAGGTTGTCAATGGGAATATTTCTCAAAGTGAAGTTAAATCACATATGTGTGGGAGATGCAATTTAACATTTCAGAAATACCAACAGGAGCTTGTTGAAAGCTGTGTAATACGTAATTATACGAAAGGGCTCCCCCTGCCCCCCATTTCAGTCCTGGAGTTGAGGATTTTTAATGTACTGTCTTGATAAAAGCGTGGAGCTCATAGTGTGGTTGTATGGATTGAAATTTCAATGGTTAGAAGTAGACCTGAGTTTGTATCCTTTCAGAGCAAGCAGTTAACATTTCTGTCCAGGGTGTCCGAGCTAATAAAAGGGAGGATTGGCTGAAAATGAGAATCTGGACTCTTTGAAGTGTCCAAGCTCTCTGAAGTAGCTGTGGATGTGAGGCTTTTTTGTTTTCTTTTTTGTTTTGTGTGGCATGAAAATTATGGTCCCTTGTTTGTATCAACCAAAATAGAATCTGTAGTCTGTATATTCCCTGTGAATAAACTGAAGATTAGTGATACATTTCAGACTATTAAATGCAGAAAGTGTTTCCATTTCATAAGTTCCAGAACAATGGTATCAACTGTATAAGTACATTCATTCCCCTTAAGATTAGACTATAGCACTGAGTGTGTCTCTTTAATCTTCTTAATGAAATGACAACTTTAATTCCTGCTAATACGAGAAGAGTAATTACGTTATTTTACTTTATTCTACTTTACAGATTCCATCTTGGAAGTGTCCCTTGTAAGAAAAACAATTTTGGAATGTTTCTTTTCTGAATTCATGTGATAAAAAAATCCTAGTTTATTTTGTAACTTCCGTTTTTTTCATCATTGAAACCTAGAATGAAAATATCTTCATCAGTATCGTTAGATATCATAGTACAGAGATTAAGATGCTTTATAGCCTGCAGTGGACTAAGCCATATTTCTTCTGTCAGTGTCAGAATAAGCGTTTATCTGGAGAAAATGGTCTACTACAGCCTGGGGTACAATAATGTATTTAATTTGCAACACCAGGTGGGGTGTGATCCTTTACATAGTGCTCCACTGGAGTGTGGGCAGATTCAGCACCTCTCGCTGCTTCGGTTTTGTGTTAATATGAGCGTATTTTGAGTTCCTGGCAAATAACTGATATTACTTACACTCTGGAGATGAGGGAATGCAGATTTGTCACCTTAGTTGTGAACAGTGCTGTCTTGAGGCTGTCAGGAGATTGCAAAGCACAGATCAGCTGTAGATACTTTTAGCCTACAATATGCAGCTAAACTATTTTTTTTCTTTTTCCTTTTGTTTTTTTTCCCTCCCTCCTTTTTCCCTCCCTCCTTTTTCCCTCCCTCCTTTTTCCCTCCCTCCTTTTTCCCTCCCTCCTTTTTCCCTCCCTCCTTTTTCCCTCCCTCCTTTTCCCTCCCTCCTTTTTCCCTCCCTCCTTTTTCCTCCCTCCTTTTTCCCTCCCTCCTTTTTCCCTCCTCCTTTTTCCCCTCCCTCCCTTTTTCCTCCCTCCTTTTTCCCTCCCTCCTTTTTCCCTCCCCTCTTTTTCCCCTCCCTCCTTTTTCCCTCCCTCCTTTTTCCCTCCCTCCTTTTTCCCTCCCTCCTTTTCCCTCCCTCCTTTTCCCTCCCTCCTTTTTCCCTCCCTCCTTTTTCCCTCCCTCCTTTTTCCCTCCTCCTTTTTCCCTCCCTCCTTTTTCCCTCCCTCCTTTTTCCCTCCCTCCTTTTTCCCTCCCTCCTTTTTCCCTCCCTCCTTTTTCCCTCCCTCCTTTTTCCCTCCCCTCCTTTTTCCCTCCTCCTTTTTTCCCTCCCTCCTTTTTCCCTCCCTCCTTTTTCCCTCCCTCCTTTTTCCTCCTCCCTCCCTTTTTCCCTCCCTCCTTTTTTCCCTCCCTCCTTTTTCCCTCCCTCCTTTTTCCCTCCCTCCTTTTTCCCTCCCTCCTTTTTCCCTCCCTCCTTTTTCCCTCCCTCCTTTTTCCCTCCCTCCTTTTTCCCTCCCTCCTTTTTTCCCTCCCTCCTTTTTCCCCTCCCTCCTTTTTCCCTCCCTCCTTTTTCCCTCCCTCCTTTTTCCCTCCCTCCTTTTTCCCTCCCTCCTTTTTCCCTCCCTCCTTTTTCCCTCCCTCCTTTTTCCCTCCCTCCTTTTTCCCTCCCTCCTTTTTCCCTCCCTCCTTTTTCCCTCCCTCCTTTTTCCCTTTTCTTGTGGAGAAGAGCTTTAATTGTAGCATGGTTAACACAGGGCTGAAAAAATAAATAAGCAAAATCCTCTCCAGAAAGTCCCAGCGCACAGCTACAACAAATTGCTTTGCCTGTTTATGTTAACAATGTAGGATCAGGCAACAGTGTAGTCAAAAGAGATTCAAAAAGCACAGCCTTAAAGGGGTTTAAGGTATATTGTACTTTTGTATTGTAGAAACGAGCACGTGAAAAATTTGGTTTGTTTTTTGTTTAAATAAAAAAAATCCTTTTTCACATGTATGTTTTTCACCCATCAGTACATCTCTTGTAAATGTAGGGTTTTAAGAGGCAAAGGTTGTGGCCTACATAATGTCCTCGAAGTGCTTGTCTCTAAGAAAAATTTGTGAACTAGTTATGAAACTACAAAGCAAGGCTAATCTTGCATAGTAATAATTGGATGTACTGAATCTTTAATGTTAAACTGACTTGTAAACAGTGGTATTACATGGGGAATATCTGTAAAGCTTATGCTTTTCAGCAATGTGTGCAGCAAATGTAGAGGAAATTCAGCACTTGGCAGTGCTTTCTTGCTAGCTGTCACCAGGTAAGCTGGGCATGATCAACTGGTCAAGTTAAAAAAATAAGCAGTTAGCAATCATTGTCCTTTCTGAATTGTGGACAAAGGTTCTGCTAAGGTATGTGGTGTAGTCCAAGTCTAGTCTTGTCTTGTAGCCCTGAAAAAGGATCGATTCCTGGTAAGCAGGTTGTGGGGACTCGGTGTCCAGGAGAGGACTGCGCATGTGTACTTGCCATGGGGAAATGCAAGAGTAACTGCAATTTTCATAGGGGTGCACTGGTCTTGCACCTATATGTTGTCTTCATTCTGTGAGGTTCTTGACAATGTCGCACTTAAAGAATTGATGAATTGCCTTTCTGGATGTGGTATTGTTACTTCAAGTTTGCCTAGATGCTGTGCCTGTTGGCAAGCCTTGGTCAGACATGTTATTTGACACTGTCTTCAATAGGTCCTTTGGCCATTGCGCCTTAGCACTCTGCGGGTTTTTGGGTTGCACTGGCTTTTTGCATTCAGGTTTCACTTGTGCTCAGCTCTTTATTGCTCATATCCACTAATTTTTCTAAACAGATAGGGTATGTACTCAGTTAAAAATCCTTTGAGCCTTTTTCCATAGACATGGTTATACTGCTTTGCAGCAAAATGTGTAGTTGTTCAAAGACAGCTGGAGACTAATGTCTGACCTTCATACCTCATGTAGATGCTGTCCATACCAAAACAAATGCTGTGGCATAGAGTTAATACCCACTAACCTTTTCATAGCAGAAATGTCTGAATATAGCAGTGTTTCCATCCACAGTAGCAGAGAAACAGCACAATATCCTTATTTCCCTAACAAAAAAATTAGGCAAACATTGTCTTATCATCTATACATAAACATCCTGTTTTGTCTTTTCGGATTCTCTTGGGCATTTGCTTCTCTGCACTGGAGTTACTGCTGTTCTTTTGGCAACTCATGCTTAGAAGAGTATACCCTCGTGGGACTGTCTGCAGGCAGGCATGCCTGGCTTCTTTGCTTTGAATGTGAGTATTTGTTTGCGTCCCTTCTTGTTAGTGAAAAGCGTGGCCGTAGCTAGTTGCAGGTCTCATTAAGCCATGTTGGCATGGCCACTAATCTGAGCATTTCACTGTGACTTGAATTGATGGAAGGCTGTCACCTTTCTGGAGGTGCTGGTATTGGTAGAGGTGTCACGTGTAACAGGCCGAGTTCCCGAATAGTAATCGGGGTTAGCTGAACTGATGAGTACACTGATTTGTGCATCACTTTAATCGTTCCTGCTATGTGCTGTTCTCACCCTATCCATTTTGTTGCATGTATGTGAGACTGTTGAGAGATTTGGTGGAAGGTAAGAGGAAGTTGCACAATTTTGTTTCCTAATGACTTCTAAGGCCATTATGAGTGCATTCATTCCTTGCTAGTTGTAAAGAGAGGGAAGGTAGGACATGGTTGGAAAAAAATGTAGAGGTTTTGCCTTTTCACTGTTTGCTGTTGTAGTTACTCTTATTCATGTGTGTGCTTTAGTTTTTACTGAAGGCAGTTGAAATGAAAAGAGGATTTAAATGCTGACATATGAGTGCATCTGGTCAGGGGTTGAAGGTAGAGAGGTAAATACTATTGTAGCTTGCTTGAAAGTGCCGTGAGCTTTATAGAGTCATGGAATGGTCAGTGTTGGAAGGGACCTGTGAAGATCATCTGGTCCAGCCCCCTGCTAAAGCAGGCTCACCCAGAGCAGGTTGCACAGAGTCATGTCCAGGTGAGTTTTGAATGTCTGCAGAGAAGGAGACTCCGCAGCCTCTCTGGGCAGCCTGTGCCAGTGCTGTCACTCTCAAGGTACAGAAGTTTTTCCTTACATTCAGAAGGAACTTCTTGTGTTTCCGTTTGCGCCCACTGCCCCTTGCCCTGTCGCTGGGCACCACTGAAAGGAGCCTGGCCCCGGCCTCTGGGCACTCGCCCTTGAGGTATTTGCAGACCTTGATAAGGTCCCCTCTCAGGCTTCTCTTCTCCAGGCTGAACAGGCCCAGCTCTCCCAGCCTTTCCTCACCAGGGAGGTGCTCCAGCCCCCTCACCATCGCCATGGCCCTCCGCTGGCCCCTCCCCAGCAGTTCCCAGTCTCCCCTGAACTGGGGAGCCCAGCACTGGACCCAGCACTCCAGGTGCGGCCTCAGCAGGGCCGAGCAGAGGGGCAGGATCACCTCCCTCGACCTGCTGGCCACGCTCCTCCTCACGCACCCCAGGGTCCCGTGGGCCTTCTTGGCCACCAGGGCACACTGCTGGCCCACGGGCAACTGGCTGCCCACCAGCACTGCCAGGTCCTTCCCCGCAGAGCTGCCTCCCAGCCCGTGCTGGTGCGCGGGGCTGTCCCTCCCCAGGGCAGGACCCTGCACGGGCCTTTGCTGAACCCCATGAGGTCCCTCTCCGCCAGCTCTCCGGCCTGCCCAGGCCTCGCTGAATGGCAGCGCAGCCTTCGGGTGGATCAGCCGCTCCTCCCAGCTCTGTATCGTCAGCGACTTGCTGAGGGCGCTTCTGCCCCTTCGTCCAGGTCACTGATGAGTCAGTTGGACAGGACTGGACCCAGCAGTGACCCCTGTGGAACACCGCAAGCTGCAGGCCTCCAGTTAGCCACTGCCCCACTGATCACAACCCTGTGAGCTCTGCTGTTCAGCCAATTCTCAATCTGCCTCACTGTCCACCCATCTAGTCCACGCTTCCTAAGTTTACATACGAGGATGTTATGGGAGACAGTGTCAAAAGTCTTGCTGAGGTCAATGTAGACAACATCCCCTGTTCCCCCCCTCATCTACCCAGCCACTCATTCCATCATAGAAGGCTATCAGGTTGGTCAGGCATGATTTCCCCTTGTTGAATCCATGTTGACTGCTCCTGATAAGCTTCTTTTCCTCCACATGCCTAGAGATGACCTCCTGGATGACTTGTGCCATCACCTTTCCAGGGATGGAGGTGAGGCTGACTGGCCTGTAGTTTCCTGGGTCCTCCTTCTTGCCCTTTTTGAAGGCTCAAGTTGACACTGGCTTTCCTCCAGTCCTCAGGCACCTCTCCTGTCCTCCATGACCTTTCAAAGATGATGGTGAGTGGTGTGTAGCCTTAACATCCCAGCTCCCTCAGCACTCGGGGGTGCATCCCATAGGGGCCCATGGGTCTCTGGGTGTCAGGGTGTTAGGTTTGCTTAAGTGGTCTCTAAAGTGATCCTCTTCAACCAAGGGAAAGTCTTCTTTCTCCAGACTTCTTCTCTTGCCTCCAGGGTCTGAGAAACTGGACTGATGGCCTTGGCAGTGAAGACTGAAGGAAAGAAGGCATTCAGTAACTCCGCCTTCTCTGTATTCTTAGTCACCAGGGAGCCCACCTCATTCAGCAGTGGGCCCGTGCTTTCCCTAGTCATTCTTTCTTGCTGATGTACTTGAAGAAACCCTTTTTCTTGTCCTTGACCTCCCTCACCAGATTTAATTCCATCCAGACCTTAGCTTTCCTCATTGCTTCCCTGCACGTGCTGACCACATTCCTATATTCCTCCCAAGTGGCTTGTCTTTTTCCACATTCCATAAATTTCCTTCTTCTGTTTGAGGTTTGCCAGAAGCTCCTTGTTCATCCAAGCAGGTCTCCTGCTGTCTTTGCTTGATTTCTTACTTATAAGGATGCAGCTGTCTTGAGCTTGGAGGAAGCGATGCTTGACGATTAGCCAGCTCTCTTGGCCCCCTACCATCTAGAACCCTAACCCATGGGATTTCTCCAAGTAGGTGCTTTGCAGGTGAATGAAGAGCAAAGGTAAAAAAAAAAAAATTATGGATGTGGTAAAGAATCATGGTTTGTCTCTAGCTGGTGAAGACTCTTGCCTGCAGGTAGAGAGAGCAGTGCTCTGCCACCATCGCCAGCTCTGCTGGACGCTGGCAGAAGTGTGGTGGTGACATCACCCCAAGGAGAAGGTTAGGCAGAGTCACTGGGGCTGCTTGTTCTGCACAGGCACTCGGGAAGGGGTTTCTTTCGTATGCTGTCTAATAGATTCAGCCTTTTATTTTATAATATAATTAAATAACCAAGCCTTTGTGAGGCTCCTGAATTCCTTTAATTTAGCGGCAGCACAGAAGCTGAATTCAGAGCATTCATGGGCCTGTACTATCTCCCTGACTACTTGCCAGGTCTATTCATGCTGTTCTGAGTGCAGGAAGTTCTCACATTCATTCAGGGTTGGGGGGGGGGTGGGGGTGGAAGGCGTTGTGTAGTTGGCTTTTTTTTTTTTTAAAGCAAGGGAAATGGTTATAAGGAAAATTCTTCAGTGATTCCATGGGACCAATTTACCAACTGTTAATCTGTGAGTAAATAATGGGAACAGTTTATACACTTGGCAGCTCTTGAGAAAGAGCAAAGAATCATGAGAAGTTCACAGTCCACAGCCCCAAGATAGCTGAATACTTTGGTATGTTAGGATTTGTCTGAACAGGGATAGACCAGCACTTTTTTGTTAGCTCATGTAATCTTATATATTCTGAAGTACTAAGTTTGACGCGGAAAACTTTACTCTGGCATGTGGTAGCTGACTGCTTATACTTAACTTGCTCAAGTTAAATAATTCTTTCTCTACTCGAATTCTAATGCTCTAGCCAATATGTTCATCTTCTACAGACTGACTTGCTAATGCTATCAAGGAGGGGTTGAGGACGTGTATTTGCTGCCTGGTGAAGCAAAGGGGGAAGGTGGTGACAGTGGCTTTCCTTTGGCTCAAGAGAAGGGTAGAGGTTGAGAGGACAAGAAGGTGAGACAAAACTGAGAAAGCAATGACTAAAAGAGAGTAGACAGGAATTACAAAATTCTTTGCGAACTTCAACATTTGTTTCACTTCCCAGGAGCTGTCCCACATCTCTAAGCTGTGGTATCTAATCTTTATAACTAGATACCACAGTGACAGACGTAATTGACATGTGTGAAGTGCATAGGCAAAAGGAAAGTGACTTCTCAGTGTGGGTTTCCTGCTGGTGCAACTGATGCGTTGTGGGAAGTGTGCAGCTATCTAGGGTGAGCATAGCAGGTATTCAACAGGTTGCATTTTCACCAAAACAAACAGAATTGAGGTAGTACACACTCTCATGCAGGGTTGATGTTCACTTGTAAACTTCTGTGTCTGGATCCTCTGTTGCAGAATGGAAAGAGAAGTGCTTGACAGAGCAGTGGATATACACCATTTGGTAACTGTGAATGAGCAGTAAAGTCCATAGCTGAAAACCTTTTAATGTAGACAGGGTGAGCTATATCTAACGTGTTCCATCTGGAAACTGAATTGGAGGTGAGGAATCCAAAGTTTGTCGCTCTGGCTCATAGGATGTACTTTACATCCTATACTACATAGGATGTACAGAAGCGTTTTTATGCTGGGGTATAAAACTTGCAAGGCAATGTACCCTTTCAAATAATGTTTTAAACTTAGATTACCTTAAGTCTAAGTAATCATCTTTATAAGCCTCCACCTTTATTGGGATCGTGGCGTGCACAGGACTTAATGTTTCCCCTACTCTGAGACTTAATTTGCTACGGTGATGTTGTCCTACAACTTCCTGGTGTCCTGAAAACCAAAATGCATTTTTGAGTTGCATTCCTTTCCTTTGCAATTTCTGTAAGGAAAAGCACTGTTCTTCTACTCTGATAGTGAGTATTTGGGCTCCTTTTGCCCTTTTTTCTTTCCATCCTCTAGCTTGCCAGTTTTAGAGATCAGTCTGAATTTCTCTTCATGAGATTTGAAGTGTTGTGAATGAAATAATTTTCTTAAGGTGCTGTAGTTTCTGGAATCACAGTCTGTTAAGAACATTTATGTATGGATTATGGCACGTGTTACCACAAGTGCAACTGTGTGAAAGTAATGCCAAATGTCTGGATTGTTCTAGCAAAAACAAGGAGTGTAAAATTACTGCCGTTGGATGGCCTCTTCATATTGCTCATTTTTTTCTTTACTTTAGAACTGTGAGTTTTGATTTCTGTTTTGTATTACAAGTAATGGTGCTGAATATCTATGGCAGCTTTTTCCTTTTAAAACAGCTTACCATTTTAAGTTATGAAAGTACTGTGACAGCTTTGCTTTTTACAGATTTATATTAAAAACCTTCTGCTTGCCTACATGTATAAAAATATATATAATATAAAGGTTTTTAATCTCTTCAGCATTTGGAAGGTCATTACTTAAACTTACTTTGTGGACCCAATTTTATAACAAGACTAAAAAAGTGTATGGAAGCACACATTTGCTTCATGGTTGGTTTTCTGGTATTTTTTTTAACAGCTTGTGAAAGTCTTTAGCAAAATGATGATAAATAGCATCAACTATTCCACACGTTCTTGAGTAGTGGAGGAAGGGGAGTATGTCAGTTGAGAGAAGGTTTACAAGTTAAAACGCCTGTTGCCAGGCAGCCCAAGAAGTGAGTTTGCATCACTTGGAAATGAGAGCAAATTATAGGTTGATGTTGGAGCAGAGTGGACAATGGAAAAATAGAGAAAATGAAGATAAACTTGACTGTTTAAAATTAGCTTGTTTCTGCCTCCAGACTACAAAATATGAAAGAGAAGGTAACTATCTTCAAAAGTCTTAACTCTCTTGTGAGTAAGAAGAGAGCTGGGCCACACTCAAGGTGTAATTCCCTGCCCTTTTTTGTTACTATAGCATGTTATGGTGAGTTAATGACTGCTGATACAAAATGGGGTGTTTGAACATGTGTAATTATACTATTTCTCCTCCTAGCTGTAAGAGTTGTGAGTAGACAAATGCTCAAGAGTCACCCTTTCTCCTGTAATGCCAAGTCTTTTTTTATAGTTTCTGGATTATGTAAGCAAGTCGAGCATTTGCCACAAAATGCTTCATGCAAGATAATACCACCTCTATGTACCAGTCTCTATAGGATTGTGTAGTTCCCTCTGCCTTTCTAATATGGTATTAGGGACCCACTGCACAGGTAAACTAGCAGTCAAAGACTTACTGTGTGGATGAGGTTTATACATAAAAACGTGTTTTTCGATGAAAGCCACTTACATGTCTCCTTTCCCCACCATCAGGGGCATAGGATTTGTCCTGTTGAAACATAAGCCTTTAAGATGGAACTTCTCAGAGTGCGTGTTTAGCAGAAAGAGTAATTAATGCTGTAGCCATCATGTGAATGGAAAATATTTCACTAAACATGTCTATATATCTAGATACTAAAGAGGATAAAATTAGACTTTGGAATTTCCCTTTGGTCCCATTTAACTTAATCAGCTCTTAGACATACTTTTATTAGGGTGATAGGTGGTTATCTGCCACTCTTACTTGCAATGTCAGCGTTGCACTGTCCTTCACAAGAGTGTAATGTGCAAACCAGTAGCATTTGGTGCAAATCAGGACAGTCAGATGGAGGTCATGTTATTATGTTCTGTCATCTGGCACATTTCTATCATTTCTTCAGTTTCCTTCTGAGTTTCAAGGCTGTTGTGGTCGTTGTATAGCACCTTTCTTGAAAATGTTTTAATTTTTCTACTTCAAACTTTGAAAGTTGGAAAGTACATTATTACAGGCATATATTAGTTCACTGGTCTTCAGTGTTTGCATTTTATAATGAGTATAAAAGACACTGGGACTGTAATTTCTAGGATTCTTGCATCCATACAGGATAAAACTTGACTGTATAATGTTACTGATACAATAGTGCTGTCTTCTTCTTTTGGTCTGCATATTTTTGTGGCGGGAAAAAACCCCAACTGTGTAAGCAACTGTAGTAGATGCACAGTGTTGTCGTGGTTTGGTGGTTTTTTGTTTTTGTTTTTGTTTTTTTTTTAAGTGATGTTTAACTTGCTGAACTATTTTGAGATGAGAAGTTATTTAGGAAAGCTTTCGGCTAGATGGAAAAATTTGTGGTGCCTGTTCCTTTTCATATTGCTGAAAATTGTGAGCAATGTTGAGTTGTGGGTTATTTGTTGTTTTTTGGTATTTTTTTCAAGGCCAGGTTGGATGGAGCTTTGAGCAACCTGATTTAGTGCAAGGTGGCCCTGCCCATGGCAGGGGGGTTGAAACTAGATGATTTTTAAGGTCCCTTCCAACCCAAACCATTCTGTGATTGTTTTAGCACATCCATTCATTTCATAGTTTTGATTTTAAAACTATGGGGGGAAAATGGTGAATTGCTTTTTTTCCTCTTCCCTTTAGTGTTGTTATTTCATCTCTAGCAGTGAGCATTCCTTAAAATAAAAAAAAAAAGAGGTAATGCTGTCTTCTTGAGCAATCGAATAGTAGAAAAAATGAGGTGACAAGGTAGTGTTTTTTGATGGCTGCCTACAAAAAAGAAAACATGATGGTTTGACAGAGCAGTGGCAGCTACAAGCAAGGTAGATTCCAAATGGCATTGGTAAAGTGAGTGCGGTGAGAGAATAGTCTGTCTAGGCTATAAACGCTGTTCAACTTTGCTGCAATACAAAGCACTGAAATCCTTTATCCCAAGAGTGGTCAAGTGCAGAGTTCATTCTGTACTGAAGCTTTTCACCCAGTGGATCTGTGGTCTGTCTTTCTGCATCTAGTACAAGGATTCCTGCAAGTCATGGGAACACTAACGGAAAGCTAACTTCATTGCTGCACATAAGAAGAAGGAAGACATATAGTAGAAGCATGTTAGTCCTCACCTGACTTGTCCTTCGCAAGCAGTATTTGCACCAGGGGGTCCTTGCGTCACTCAGTGTAGATGCATGTTGCATCACTACTCCTGCTGCCTCCAGGCTTCTCCTGGCTGGGGATTTCTGTAGCACATTCAGAAACAGTTATGCTTGTGTTCTTCTGTTGGGAGTTCTGTCTTTAAAGTTGGTAGAGCAAATGCTTGTGAGGGGGAGATTTTTATCTCCCCCTGCTGCATATGATTGACATGATGGAAAGTCACAAGAGCCACAGCCTTTGTTTCTGCAGTGTACAAGTGGACAGTGCTGCAAGCAACAGCATTCACCTATCTTGCAAGCAAACCTTCCAACAAATTGGCTGGGCACTATGCTGTGCTGCTGCATGGATGTCTAAAGCAGTAAGGCATTCTTCTGTTTTAACTGACGTCTGTCCAGAGCTGCATTTGGGTTGTGAGTATTAACACAGATGTTTGATGTGGCTCTGATGTTGGATTTTGTAATAATTTGCATTAGCAAGTTGCTGGGCTAAATCATCTAAAACTTCAGTGGCCTCAAATCTCTTGTTTTAATAAAACCTCCTGTTAGTTTCTAATCCAGTGTGCAATTAGTTGAAAGAAATCATTGGAGTGCTTTTCCAGAGTCTTAATTTGCTGAGGAATCAAGTTGTTGCTTGAAGGACTCGGCTTTCCCTTTCCCTTCACTTCTGCCTGAAAAAAAAAAATAATCAGATTTGTGGACTTAAAAATTCTAAATGTAAAATTTAGGGAAAAAAACCCCCCAAAACAGAGGAGCTGAGAGGGGTTTGAAAGGCAGAAATTGCATCAGGTCTGTAATAAACCAGAAAGCAAGCAAGTAGTCTTTTTAACAGCTTTTAAGCTTTATTTCTGCCTAGCTTCATAACAGGCTAGGTAAACACTACTGATTAAGTGTGTTGCTCTAATTTTTGTGCACTTTAAACCTTAATCAGACTTCAGAGCGTTGCTTTCAAGCTCAGAGGCAATTATCCAGATTACTGAGATTAAATATTTGTGATTGTTGGACTTTTACTGCAGCTTTTTTGAATGCATGTGTATTCCACTGCAGAGGAAGAAAAATGCAGTCATATGCAAGGGCATTGCTGTTGTAGTTTCAGGGGCAAACAAGGGGGAATGCAGGGAGCAAATACAGTTTACCTGGGTGGGGAGATGCTGAGGGCTGCCCTGCCATCTCCGTTGCCCTATTGCCTGTTAAAGATTACTTGTCTTTAATTAAATAAGAGAACAGATCATCCTTTTTTTTTTAGTGATGTTGCTTGGTGTTTACAGCAAGGAAAGGGTTCTTGATCCCCCCTACCCCCAGGTTTCTGAAGAAATCTCGCGTGCTGCCCCGAACCACTGCTCTTGGAGATTCTGGGGAGTCTTGTCTCTGTTTGCACAGCTTGGGGGAGATCTGATCCTTCAGTGCCAAAGGGCTGGGCTGGGCTGAAATGAGAATGAAATCTGTTTCCTTTCAAGGGATTGCTGTACCGAAGATAGTGCTCTGTTACATTTCATCTAGAAAACTTTTTGAAGCAGCTGCTTTCCTGAGGCATGGGTTTAGGTGGGGCTTTTTGCGCAACTCTTCTGGATATCCATTAAAACAAGAAGGTGCTGGTGTGTGCTTGCTAGGCTGCTAGTCATGGTTAAGTAAAATGTATGTGATCTGTGACTTGAAGAACCTTGTTATTGTTTATTTCTTTCAGCCCACAGAAATGCATGGGAATGGGATAAGCCTTCTGCAAGAGGAATCTTGCTTTGAGTGGATGTATGGGGCAATGCTGGCTTGGCTTTTACGGTGGTGGTGTATGTACAATTCTGTGCTTTGTTAGCATAGTCTTTTTTGCCCTCACTGCTGTGCACTAATATGCAGTATTTTTTTCTGAGGTTGACCATCTTTTTAATGGATGATAGCAGAATTTTGTATCAAGGAATCTTTTCTCCCACCCCACCCCCTTTTTTTTTTTTCTTTTTTTCTTTTTCTCTCTTCTTTACTGCAACTGAAGATAAGGAATAACAAGACTTTTTTTTTCAGAATCACCTAGAAGTGATGCCTGTTGTTGAGCTCGATGCAGTTGATCTTAACATGTTTGCATGGGACTGCTGCTGCTCACTAGGGCATGCCACTTGTAGGGTTGCCTTCATAGGCAAGTTCTTCCATCATAATGTCTGTGAGACACAGAGTCTGAAAAGCATGTTTTGGAGGGTCAGATAAATACCATTCAGCAACGAGTGCTTCTCATCATCTCCTTTTTGCAGTATTGGTACCTGTGGGCTACAGAGAAGTCTTGAAATAGAAGTAAGTTTTGGTACCATTACCTATGCCTATGGACATCTTCCGTGTAGGTGAACAAGGAGTAGTGGTGTCTAACTGTGCCCTCTTGTGCATGTACATTTTGTTATTAAAAAAGTTTTGTATAATGGGAACTGCAAAATCATATGATACTGATATGACTTTTTTTTAAAACATCTTAACAATCTTATTTTTCAAGTATTTTAAGTGAGGAGTTTGCCCTCTATCTCTAGCAGTTGTTGAATTCTCACAGGCTTCTAACTTAAGCCTTCTTAAAAATAAATGTGTAAATATTTACATGATACCTTTTCTCAGTGAGTGTCTTCCCACGTCTCCTGCTACATACCATCCAATCCACATATTACAGACTATAGTTAGTAATATATTGAACTGGTGCAGTTATTCTATATTAAGTGTGATAATAATGTGATTTTAACACTAATAAATCAAAAACTTTAAACTTCAGGCTCTTTCACCTTTGTTAATTTTAATGTCTGGGTGCTGAAAACTGAGTTGCATACAGTTCAGTGACTAGCTTTTGTAGGGATGTGAAGGGACAAAGCTACAACACAAAATTCATAGTGTCTTTGCTTCTTGATGGCTTGAGACCCTTCTGTCAGCTAGGCATTTTTTTTAAACAGGAATTATAAATTGCTTATTAAGGCTGCACATTCAACACTTCCTTTCTGAAACAGAGTGAACTGCATCAGTGTAATGGGCAAAAGGAACTTGTCTTCCTATTTTTAAGAAACTCATCAAGGGGAAAGTTGAGCTTCTCTTTTCTTCTCTTTCCAGGTGCTGGGTAGTCACCTTGCAGAGAAGGTTTGTTAGTTGTGTAGTGTTTTCAAATATGTTTAACTCTGCAGAAGGCTTTCTTACTATAGAGTATTGCATGAAGTGTTACAGCTAAAGGAAACATTTTCAAAATTTTTAAATGACAATTAAAAATGAACTAGTGACATGGAGGAATTTGAAATAAAGAAGACTGCACTTCTAAACACAAAAATTGAAGGTTAAGCTTGGATGCCCTAACTTGCATAACTTTTAAAGACTGAAGCTCCAGGCATAAACAAAATAACCCATCCTGCTCTTCTCCAAAGTAGCACTTGGTGCAGATTAGAGAATTGCTTTAGGGTAACTTGCACAGTAGTGGAGTATCATGTTGACATATCTACTGGCATCCTCTGGATCCAGGGGTTAGTAGAAAAGACTCAAAGGAGAGATTGGTATGGTATTAGGAGGTTGGTTAAAACTAAGCGTTTTGCACTGCTACTGGTACTTGGGGGTTTTTCCACTTGTGCAGATGGCCAAAATGTTTGGAGGAAGTCCTTTTGCTTTGTGATGTGTGTTTGTTTTTCCCAGGAGGCCATTTGAGAAAAAGGTTCTTCTGGCCTGCCATGCCGAAAAAGAAAGCAGAGCACTAGATAGAAAATTGTTCTGCAGGAAGAAGTCATCTCTGTTAAATCTTCTGGAGTTTCATATTTCAGCTAGGTATCTGGGTGGTATTCATGGCATGGGTATTTTTTGGGGAGGGATTAAAAGGGCCTTAGTTTTGTCAGTATTACCTTGCTGAGGTTTATCTAAAATTCACCAGCTTGTGTAAGCTGACTGGTTACCAAGTAGTGTTGCTGTATAAAATAACTGTGTAACCCCTTTTGTAGCAGTTTTGTTGACACAGGGAGTTCATTTCCAGAATAGAAAGTGTTGGCTGTCAAACGCAGATTTTAAAACACAAATTAAAAATGGGTGGTTGTTATACTTATCAGATGTGCTTGCTTAAATTTAAAGCAGGTGTATCGGAGAGATTTAAAGGTTTCTTTCTCTGTCTGCACTGTTGTATATATTCTGTGCTGTGTGTTCTCCCAGAAGCATGGTTAGATAGAGAACAGCCTACTTGGCTAACAGGGCCACAGAGTAGCTTGGGCAGCTGTTCTAACAGGAGGATTGTATGTATTTAGACACTGTTTTGAAAGGGTTGGTTTGTTTAAAGCATTGCTCCAGAACTTCATTGCCTTCCCTGGAAACTCACCTTCAGACTATAGCCAAAATGAATTGGTGGCTGTTGCCTGTTTGTTCTTATGCTAAGAAGGAAAAATGTTTAAGCATAAAAACTCATTTGGGGGGCGGGGGGGAAAGGGAGAAAAGAAAAAGGGATGTGTGTTACATTGTCTTTTTATCCTCAGTCATCTCCATGATGAGCTCCATTGCAAAGACTGGAAGGAAACTGTCTCTTAAGATGGTATTGGTTGAGGTGTTCATGTGTAACAGGGGGAAAAGAAACATGTTCTACTGATCGCCTCAGAAGTACTGCATATAATGCTAGTTCCAGGTCCTTCTCCTAGAATGTGGGTGACTATGACAGAAAAGGAACACTTCAGGTAATTGAGAAAGGAATTTACAAAGTTGGTGGGGAATTACTTTAGATGCTCTCAAAATGGAAGCTGGAAAGGATTTGATCTAAACCTAAATGCTTGGGATTGAATAAAATCCAAAACTCAAAGTGCTTTCATCTCATCTCACACAATGTTGTTTCAGCCATCTCTGAACTGTGAACTGAATTGAAATGTAAGCAAAAATAAATGTGATTTGTCTCTGATGTAAGCAAACATTTGTTAGGAGTATGTCTGTCTCAAAGTTTCTGAGCTACCTCTTGTAATGAGATTTTCAGAATTAGCCTGCCTTAGAGACAAATGAGCTGTGCAGGAGCTAAATAGACATTAGTTTGAACATGTTATACCCTCTCATAGATGCCAATGTCCTCGCTGTGCTGCACTACTACTTACGTAGGAAAATCACCTTTGGGGGGGAATTAGAGAAAAATTGGGTCCTAATAGAAGCGTAGTATGACAGAAAGCTTTATAGGGTAAAATACAGCTATCGCCTTTTAAGATCTTTCCCATTTAAAAACATGGGTTTCAAGTTTTTTTCTGCTAGAGAAGTGAATCCGATATTATTCTGCTGTCAGTGGGATGAGTTTTACCCCATTAAATGTTGCTTGATTATCAGGTAGAGATTAGCAAATTCTTTCTTGAAGAAAAGACTTTCTTCAGAGGAGAACATACGTTCTTTGCCAAGCACAGGAGTCAAATATCTCCACACTGAAGACTGAAGCAAAGGCATTGGGGCATAGGCTACCTCAGCCTGATGTTTGTAATCACACTGAATCACCTGCTCTGTTCAGCCACAGTCCCACGTTTTCTTTGGTCATTCTTTTGTGAGTTACATAGCACTAGAACTGCATTATTATTTACCCTTGATGTCCTTTGCAACTGCAATTCCAGCGGAGCTTTGGCTTCCCTAGCACTATCCCTACAAGCCTGGGAAGTGTTTCTCGATTCCTCCTTTGGAACATTCTTCAGGACTTCCTTGCTTAAGCAACTCTCCCCCCACACCTTTTGTTCTTGTGTTGGTTTTTGGTTTTGGGGGTCTTTTTGGTACATCTGCTTGTTTTCCTGAGCATGGGGGTGGACTGTGCTTGTGCTTGGAGGGTGCTGCTGTTAAGGCCCTGCCAACTGTCCTGAGCTCTGCCCTTCAGAGGTGTCTGCCAGGGGATTCTACCTACCAGCTTCTTGCATAAGCCTGAGCCTGATTTTGTGAAGTCTAGGGACTGTGCCCTGCTGCTTTCCTTCTTCACTCTTTTCAGGGTCTTGAACGCCAGTGTTTCATGGTCACCACAACTGCAGTTGCTGTTGATTGCTGTAAGCCCAGCCAGCTTGTAAGCCCAGATGGTCAAGCCGGTAAATAAAAATGTGTGTATCGAAACTTCCCTGAAGTGACTGGACCTGGGAAGTCAGGTTCTATATCTCAGTTCTTTTATGGATGTTTCCAATGTCTCTTTTGAAGAAACAGCACTGAAATTGTTTCAATATGTTTTGTTTGTAGAGCATTTCTCTTTAACTTGTAGCTACAGTCATAATTTACTACATGCACTTAGTAGTTCACTTCTGCTGTGCTTCTTTTTGCCATTATCTACAGGGAGTAATTGGTGACTAATTTCATGTTTTGCTTACTCTACTCTCCTCTATCCCCCAGTATAGTGTGCTTCTTGCATAATAGTGTTTTTTGGGGTTTGAGGGTTGGGGTTTTGGTGTCTTGGTTGGTTATGGTTTAGTTTGGTCTTTTTGTGTGGTATGCTTTTTTGTGTGTGTGTGTGTGTGTGTATTTTTTACTTTTTTTTTTATTTTTAACATTGGTCTTGATTAGCTTGCAGCCTTGGTTCAGCTTTTTCATTTTCAGTGCTTAGGGGAGGAGGAAGGCAGGGTACAAAATGTCTTAACAGGTGAGTGTTGTGGAGGCAAAAAACTCAGGGCTGTCTGCTGCATTGGTATCGGTAGCAGGGTTTTGGTTTCTTGTACAATGTCGAAGGTCATTCAAATATACCAGAACTGTGCTGGGAGGGAGACTTGGGTGACTTCCTGAAATTTAGTAATATAGGGAGGGAATGTGTAGCACCCTGCCACTGTATTTAAAAATAGATAAATGAAAATTATTTGTGTATGTATATGTTTATGGAGGAGCAAAAATACAGGTATGAAACCATGGTGTTAAAATCTGTAAGTTTGGTTGCCTTACTAATGCTTAGGTCTCTGACCTTTTTGAGGTACCCAGGAACACATGATTCTTTTGTTGCTGTAAGAATGGCCTTTTGTGAGGAGTACTTTATACAGATAAAGAGGAACTTGGGATACCTTGGACACTAGACTTACAGGGAGGGTCCCTAAAGCCTTCTTCTTTAGAAAAAGGGGGGAAGGGTTCATTTTCATAAATACTTCTGTAGGTGTTAATGCTTTACGTGGTTTCTGGCTTTTATACCATGATTGTCTAGTTTTTTACTTTTTTAATCTAGGTGTCTGCTATCTGAAGAGGGTAATAGGTTTGGTGACATAGATGAATATGTTGTCTACAGATACAGAGTGTTATTTCCCTTATGAACGAAGCTGAAGGTTCAGCTGTCTGAGGCCAATGCAGAAGAGAATGGGCTTAACTTGGGGAATAAAGCAATGCCAGGCCAGAGTCTTCTGGTGATGTGTGGCATCAAACTGGGCTGGCAAAGCTGAAAGTGCTTTCTACATTCAGTTTCACTTTCCCTTCTCTCCTTTTTCTGTCCTGTGTTTTCTGGTGAGTCAAGCACTTAACAGCATCAAGATTTATGTGTCATCATGCAGAATGTTCTCTACCTTTTTCCTTTCATGCCAGTCAAGGACCAAGTGCTTCCTTCTTCTGGAAGCTTGTTTCTTTTTAACCTGGATGTTCCAGATACTTGATGGAGAAATATACCCTTGCAAAGGCTGTTGGTAAATATAGAAAATGATGTGCTGCAAGAAGGTGAGACTGTGGAAACCCGAAAGAAGTCTTGACATAGCAGTGGGTTGTCCTTGTTCTGGTGAGACAGGTCTGCTTTGTTTCTTGGGCTAACTGTGTCTTCCTCGTTGTTTCTGAACAGAGGTTACATAGGTGCTTTATCACTGTTAGCATTAAACCTGTGTGTTTCTTCTCCTTCTGCTCTTTTTCTTTTCTTTTCTTTTTTTTTCTCTTTCTCCTGATCTTAAAGGCTTCATGCAGTATGACTCTATACCTCTGTAGTGCTGTAAACATAGTGCCTGAACTGTTTGTAGCTTAGCTGGGGAAGCTGGACAGGCTTTGAGATTTGGGAACTTCCGAGTAAGGGTCATCTCTTGCCTTAAAAACGTGATTGCAGGAAAGATGTCTAGGGCTGTTTCAATCCTCTTGTTTGTCCTCAGATATGGGGATGGGGGTGGTGCCTGGATATTCTTCTAGAAATATAAAATAATCTAAAGGGCTTCTAAGGGTCTCTGGATAGTTATGGGCATGTTGCAGATAGCAGGTGTCTTGCAGTAAACCTCTCTCTAATGAGGCTTTTGAATTTTTGTTAAAGATGGAATAAAATGAAATATATTTTACTCTTGTTTCTTCTGGATTCATTTGGTGCTTAAAATGTTATCCTTTGTAATCAGTGTGGCACAGCATATGCATCCTTGAGGCTGTCAGTTCAGGCATGGACTCTAAAATGTTTCTAACTGGATTCTAAATTTCTGTTACTTTTATAAAAATATTATTTTAAGAGGGAGGAAACTAATTGGTGGATGAGTGATGATTTTGGCCAGCTGAAGGTATGAGTTTACTGTGTGGAGGCTGCATGGAAAGCTCAGGCTCAGAAGTTGAAAGGAAGTAAATTATTGTAATCAAAGGTTATATGGAAGGGGTATTGCATAGCAAAAGCAAATGGGTATTATACTTGGGTTCTTGAAAGTACTTCTCAATGGACTCCTCACAAATGAGCTCTATGAGTGTATGGATGTTGGCTGAATATAGTGCAGAAAGAATTGGAGACAGAATTGGACAGACTGTTTTGAGGCTCTTCCAGGAATAGAAAGCAAGAGGAATACCATTTGTATCTGTGGAGCTGAGGGAAAATAGGATGCTGGATTAAACAGATCTGGCTATGAGGTGTCCTTAGGAGTTCTAAGAAAGTAATAGCTGGTGGTGGGTCTTCTACCCTGGTTTATAAATGTAAGTGCTATCTAATAATGAAAACAGTTAACTTAGATTATGAAAGCTGCATTTTAGACAGAAAGATCTCTTTCCATGTTACTGATGTTTGTATTGCTGAATTGGAAATGAAGTCTCTTGTGATTTAAAAGTTAAGATTCATTAGCATTTCTGCAGAGAAATATATTTTTTCGTCCAAGTTAGTACATATGTGTTTGTGCAAAATTTCTTTCAAGCTGTTTTAAGCAAGACTTTCTATGTTACTGGATTCGTTTCTTGATATTTTTAGAAAATGGTGTTCTGCCTTTAAAAGAAATTAACTATTTCAGAGTTGAAGAACAAGTATCCCAAAGAGATTTGAAATAACTTTGTGGAACATTGGCAAACCTTTCAAAAGCATTCTGCTGCTTTTGCAGCAATAACTTGAACTGCAGGGCTCATTCTCCAGCATACAACTGTTGTAGCTCTTCTTATTCTGCAGCTGTTTTATTGAAGTAAGGGAGTTGAGAGGTATGTGGTGAGTCATTTGTATTATTGAAGTTCACCATGGCTTTATCCATAGCAGCATCTCCTGTAGAGCTCTTGTTCTCCATTTTTACTACTCAAAAATGTAGACATGAGATGAGTTTTAATAGCAGAAGCTTCAGCTGGAGAATCTGGACAAGTAACTGCATTCTTACAGAAAGCACTACATCTGACATGACTGGTCTAGGTGACCCTGTTCAGGTACTTCTTAACACATAAGATTAGTAGGGAATTGCCATTGATTCTGGTGACTTTCAATTCTGTGAATAGTATCCTTGTCAGATATACGGAGGTTAAATCAGTATGGACTGAGATTATAGTATCTATCTGCCTCTAAGTTGTTACCCTTTTTTTTTCACTTAAAATGTTTTGTATATTCTTTAAAACAGCTTACGCAACTCTTTAAAGGTTTATTTAATCTTTATAAGGACCTGTCCAGGATTTATGTTACCTTGGATAGCATGAGTAAGCAGACTGTCCTCAGTGAGCTGTGGTAATAACATTTTAGATAAACCAGTTGCGTTTTCATCAGTTTACAAAATTGGGTATTAACTACAGTAGAAATGGTACTGGCTTTACTTTGATAGTTTTGGTAGTGATGATGTTTATTCTAATTACAGGTGAATTCAGTCTTTATTTACAACAAAACCCTAGAACTCAGCACCTGAAAATGCGTAACTCTAAGGGCTTACGTGCCTGCTTTCTCTAGCTAAAGAGCTGGCCCAAAAATACGCCTATCTGTATCTGTTGTCTTGCAGTGCACATGACTGACTTCACATCTGGGGCTGTGTCAGGAAGCACTCCAAGACTGGTGCTCACTGACTTCTGTGGCTAAACAAAAATTTATTGTAAGTGTGAAGTATGACTAAGTACAGAAGTCTATCATTTTATTTGTTTTCTGAGTAAGGCAACCTGTGTATCCCATTTGAAGAAGTACAGAAGAGTAGTACCTAATGAAAGCCATCTAAAGTCCTGCTGCAGTGGTTTGGTTAAATTTGTAGCTATAGTCCGAAGTAATGAAACAATGCTACAACAAACATGGTGGATTGACCTCTAAAATACTATAAATCCATTGAGTGTACAGTATTAATACTTTGTGATTAAAATCTTCCTCTTAAATGGAACTCTGATGTCAGAGATGATTGTTTGCTGCTTCAATTTCCTTACTGTCTTAGCAAAGGCTTAGATGTCAGTTTTATGTGATACTGCCTTTAACCTAAGTTCCTCCACCAGAAACTTAGTGTAAAATTAAAACAGGGAGTCTCAGCTGTGTGCCCTAATGGGTTAAAACTTGAATGCACTTCACTAGTTTGTGAACTGGGGAATTTCCACGAAGAGAAGAGATTGAATCAAAATGTTGTTCTTTAAAAAAAAGAAGAGCAAACAGTATTTTGAAGGTGTCATTGAACAAATTTTAAGCTCTTGAGAGAATACTTAAGCTTGTCTGTTTAGTGGTGAACATAATTGATTCACCTTCTCATTGCGCAGAACATAACTCAATTATGGTAGGAACAGTGTCTCCAGAGATACAAGCTTGAGTGGATATATGAGATCTTGGCCTCCATCCAGCAAATGATGCCATGACTTCTCTTACTTCTGGTGCTTAAAATCTTACACTAGACTCCTTCTGTGGGAATTAATGCAAACAGAGGGGAGGGGGAACTGAAGGGGTATCTGTTCAGTTTTAGCTGCCCTGATAAGGCATTGCTGTCAGTTTAAAATGTAACATGGAAACTTGTTTTTATCTGTGCCCTTTTAGGATGCTTACTTATCTCTGTTGGGTATGCAGACAGTCAAGGGTGGGGGTTTTTGTGGTGGCTTTTTTTGTGTTTGGTTTTGGTGTTGGTTTTTATGCATGAGCTCTGTTTTGGGACCTTTCTGCTCTAGGATCTTGCTGCAAACCAGACACTTTCTTTTTTATTTTTATTTTTTATTTTATTCTTCATAGTCTAAATTATTTAACAGAATGGGTTTGTTGCAAGAGTCCAGTAATGAACTCAGTGTTATCTCTCAGCACTTCATCTGCAGATATGGGGATGAGATGTTTGGGGTTGTTTTGTTGTTAATCCCTACTAAGAACCAAGTTGAGAGATTCTTGATTTGAGAATACAGTACTGAGGCTTTTTTCAGAATGATTTGTGAATACTTTAAGCAGGGCAATTACTGTCCTTTTCCACAGTATTACTACTTCTGTAGTGGTTCTTAGTCCATTTTTTATCTGCTAAAACCGGAAGGGTGGCAGAAGCATGACCTAAAGCAAACCCAGACTGCAATAGACCTTTTCTTTTGTTTTTATTTATTAAAAAAACAAAAGAAGATATGGAATCATGGAGTAACTTAGGTCAGAAGGGACCTCTGGGCCTCAGCTGGTCCCTCTTCCCACTCAGAGCATGTTGGATCTGATTAGATCAGGTTGTTCAAGATTTTGCCTAGTGAAATTTGGAATTATTTCTATGGAAATGGGGCAACTTGCAGTTGAACATTGTACCACTGATCACAAGCCTTGACCCTGGTGGTATTTTCTGTTTATTCAATCCATATCTCAACAAACTGAGGATGCCACGGAAGACCAGGTGAAAGGCTTTGCTAGTACAGCAATAAACATCATCCACTGCTCTCCCTTGGCCTGTACAGACCCTCCTCATGCCCCAGAGTATGGTCAGATTGGTTGGGTGCAGTCTAACCTCATGCTGGCGGTTCCCAGTCACGTCCTTGTCCTTCAGGTACCCAGAAATGGCTTCTAGGAGGATTGGCTCTGTAGTGATTTGGGTTGTGCTGACTGACCCCGGATCTTGCTTCTTGCAGATGGGCATGATACTTGCTGTGCAAGGAAGATGGTGGGGCTTGTGACCTCCAGACCTCTGCTCCAGTCAACACATCTGTGATCTTACACCAGCGGGGTTGCCTGTTGCAGTTTGTGCCACTGGCACGTAGAACTTCTGAAGAAGTGGCCTTTCAACTGACCTTTCTAGCCTCTAGATCTGAGCATTGTTTCACGTGTGTGGTGCCTTACTCGGACACTTTTTAGGCTTAGTTTTTTCTCTGAGAACTGACTCCAGAGTAGCAGAAGTCTTGTCTTGGGCATCTAATTTTAACGGCATTTCGGTTCGCTGTGGGAATAAACCTTGCACAGATTTAGTACAGAGCCATAGTTTTCCCATAAAACTTCTGGAGCAGAATTATTGCTAAGAACAGAAGTAGTTTGTTTTGAACCTACAAAAAAACCCATTTAGACAGTGGACTTGATTAAAAATCTTTTATGTTTATATACCGCTGCAAATGCTAGCTTGTCCTAGATAAAAGTACAGTATAGAAGTTGTAGCTGTTTTGCAGAAGGTCTTAGTAAGAGCTCTAGCTGCAGGTGCTTTGGCTCTAAGTGTATTTCTTTATAGGAAGAACCAAAATACAGACAGTTGTCTCCTGAAGCTATGAGTGTTCCTGGCAGAAAGCTGAGAGAAGAGAGGGATTTCTGGAGGAAGAGAACTCACTGGGGATGTCTGACTTCTATTTAAAAATAAAATATATTTTTATTGATGCAGATAAGATTGGATAATTGTCTGTTAGTGGTGCAGTTGTTACAGTAATCTGTTGAGAAGTATAAGAGCTGGAAAGGGAAATACAACTTTTTTTTTTCAGTGCCTGAGCTGAGACTTTTGAGATGGAGTAACTAGCCTTGATTGAGGGTACTCTGATTATTCAGGATTTGCAAGCTTGCTTAAACTTGTGTTTGTATTTGTGTTTGGAAAAATTGGTTCTCCTTTGTGAATGTAATTCTGGCTTCAGGGGTCAAACTTTAGAAGCTGAGCATGAGTAACTTGAACAGTGCTTGTTTAGTCTATTTGTGCTGTTATGGTTGAGCTGTAATTACATGTTCAATCCAGTGTGCTCTTCTGGAAAAGTATGTGTTGCTGTTCTGCAAGAGTCTAAACAAGTATTTGTATTCAGCTGATTGCATTCCTTCAGCCAATGTGCAGTCTTTTAAAAATAAAAATTAGAGACTTTATATATACTTACCATGGTAAATTAAGTAGAACAGTTAGTCTCCTCATTTGGAACAGAATATGTTTAGAAAAAATGCTTATGAATGTTATACATGTTTCTGTAACAGAGGAAAGGGTGAAGTATTTGTTGATGTTATTTATGTTTCTTACTGTCTCTGGGTGGGAGGTTACCCAGGAATGTATAGAGTAGATAGTTCTGAAATCCTGTTGCTTCTGTTGTCCTCTGAAGATGGGACAGGAATCTCTGTAGCATGGGATAGATGCCACTTTTTCATATTTCCCATGCAGTATCTCAGTGCTGTTAGACTGCTGTTAGACAGAAGCCTAGGCATGCAAGTAATGAGGGCACTGGCAGCTCATACCAGGTGTAACAAGCACTTTTTAATCTTGTTCTTCATGAAAACAAGGTAGCTTTTAAAAGGCTACATGCTGTATTAGAACATTGAGTCTGATGCTTTCTAAAATCCTGTCTGCTAGCGTCAGATAAGTTTTCTCAATTTGAACTCCACTGTGAGTGAATCTGGTGGTGTTTTTAGAATAAAGTGGATGTTGGAACAAGATTTGTGTGAGCGCATGAAGTCTGATTTAGGAAAGTCTGAATTGGCACTGCTGGAGGATGCATAGGGAGTAAAGGAATCTGAACTTCTCACCTAGGAAGGATGTGGGAAGGTAACACTTAATGGTCTTTTAAATTTGAGATTAGGCTTCAATGTGGAGGAATTTGTGAGGTACCTGAGCAGAAAAAAAGATTCTTGTGTAAATACAGATTTTCCAAGTTCATAACAAAACCTTGTTTCTAACAATAAACATGTATGGGTACTCTCTACCAAGCCTGTGGCTCTGCTGTGTAAGATGCAACTTTTGTTACTAGCAGTAGATTACAATGATTTAAATATTTTCATGCTGCTTATTCTCTGACCTAACGCTTCTTAGATGAAGCTCGGCTAAATATGTGCTCAATAGATAGATTCCTGGGTGGTTAAATTGTGTGAAGTTGTGGGCAGAGCCTCAGTCCTGATGCTTGGGGGGTTTTTGCCTGTAATTTTTTATGGGTAGTACTTTGAGTTCTGTCTTGAGCATTTTTGTGCTGTGTCTTCTGTGTGTGATAGGCTTAGATAAATGCTAGATTGTAACACTGATAGTAACAAACAGCTATTGTACTGTGCTCTCCCCAATGAATGTCTGCTGTGTTCTGTAATTATCTGGGGTGAAAGAGGACACTTGAGTTCTTAAAGTAAGCCATTTTCTGCTGCTTTCAGGGACAACAGTCATCCAGGCTGTAGAGAGAGCTTGTGTTGTCATTTCATGCAGAATAGTGTCATACATGTTTATTCCAGTCTACTCTTCTCAACTTGTCTAGCAGAGACCTTCATGTAATTGGACCTCATGCAAGTGTGTGTTTTGTTGTTGGTTTTGAGGAGGTGTGTGGGGATGAAAGGAGCATGTAACATGCCTGTAAGAAAGCTGTATTTTAACTCCTACAGTGGCCTGGGACTGACTTTGTTTTCCTGTCTGAATGATTCTGTTCTATGTGTTCCTTATTATTCTGTTCCTGTGTCTTCCTTATTGATGTGCGCTGTCATCTGGAAGAGTTCTGCATCAGGATAGTTGAGCATCAAGACTTTGGGCTCCTGATCTTCAATGAGTGCTGCTAGTGACTATTTTCTCAGTAATTTTGTGCAACAATATGATGGATCTGTCTTCCCAGAAGCACTCAAGGTGTTCAGTACATACATGCCTTTGTTACCTTAAGTCTTGGGCATTTGTTTGTGTAGAACTTTGAGTTGAAAGATGGGGGGGGGGGAGGAGGCAGGGGGGAGAAGTGGTTCTTGATAGCATTCACAACAGCTATGTAATAGCTGGGAATTTGGGTTTCTTCATTCCAGTGCTGTTTTTTTCCGTAGCTGTTACTCTGCGTGAGAACTAACGAGCGTCCATATGGCATGACGGATGCCTTGCACAGACCAGAAATGAATATTTCATCATGCCTCCCAAAAGATTATGTGTAGTCTACTAAGCAACGTTTTTACAGCAAGTAGCCCAGCTTCCTGAGACTGTCACAGCTTCCAAGTGTTTGTCTGTTTGAGGGAGAGAGGGCTTGGGCTTCAGACTCTGCAGCTGACAACCTGGATCTTGCTCACCAATCTGGGATGGTCAAGTTAAGCTGTGGATCCAATTCTAAAATGATGCTTGGTTGCTGGGAGTATCTAACCTTACTGCTTAGGTTTTTGGTGTTGATTGTTTGCAAGCTTTGGCAATCTAGCAGCTAATTTAGAGGTAAAAGCAGTTTGTTGTGGTGGGATGTTGAGTAGGCTTCTTTTTTTTTTTTTTTTTTTTTTTTTTTTTTGTTAGTTTGGTTGGCTGGTTGTTGGTTTGGTGGGTTTTCTTGGTTTGTTTGGGGTTTTTTTTCCATCCTGAAATGTTTCTGAAAGTAAATAACATCTTCCTTGTCAGACTGCTTTGTGACAGGGTGAAAACACTGCAAGTGCAGTCCCTGGCTGTGGTCTCTAATCACAGCAGTACTGAAGTGCTGATTAGTTATCCTGAGAAAAAGTTATTGACCATAGGGTTGGAAACTCTATTTGCTGAGGAATGGATGCAATTGTAGCAAAGAAAGGTCTCCACTAGTAGGGGATTTGAAAGCTTACAAAACCAGACTGTTTTGATGGGTGATCATAGACCCTCAAGCCAGTCCTCTGCTTTGTCGGAATATTTTGTTCTGCCTTCCTTCTCAGACAGGGGAAATGCAAGGATTGACAGGGACAGTGGCTCATTTTTCATACATGGGTCCCTACTTTCTCTGGACATCCAAATGCAGGGAAGCATCATTGTTGTCATATGAGGGTGCTGACAGGAACAGGCACTGCAGTGTTCTCCTTGTCACTGAGCACTGTGATGGAGAGCACTGGGACACGGTGCTGGACAAGGTCTTTTCCCTTCCCATGGGCTGGCACTGTTGAGTTGTTTGAAGTCCCTTCCAAGAGGAGCCAAGGGTGTCACATTAGGGCAGTTTCTGTTCTGATCTCTCCTGTAGGAGGCAGCTGAGATATCCATAGTGGTACTGGTGTATATGAGCTGCAGTTGCTGTCTCTAAAGATGCTTCTGCTTTTATTTTAGGTAATTAAAGGCTGACCCTCTCTTTAGGGTGTGTGATTCATAAGTACTTTTTTCTGTTTTGATTGATTTCATCCTGTAAATTAAAAAAAAAGAAATGGAGAAGGCTTTTTTAATAGAACACAGACCACAGTGCCTGGATTTACATACTCTGCAGCAAATAGCTAAGGCAGCGGGAAAAAAAAAAAGGGACGTCTTTGAAGCAGTTAAAAGACTAAAACTTTTCCATTTTATGGCTTGTACAATACAGTCAAAACCGGTGCTGATCCTGCATTTGTTTGTCAGACAGCTTTCCACTATAAGAGAATGGTGTAGTTGCTGGTAAGGTAGCCAAACTGTTTGGGCTTTTGTTTTCCATACAGTGTGTCTGTTTTATTCTGAATTATTTTTAGGAAACCTCAAGAAAAATATTTAAACTACTTTTTGGAATGATTAAGGGAACTAAATTTTGTTCCTGTGGAAGAGGTAGGGCTGTATGTGTGTATGGTGAGGGGAGGAGTGTTAACAGCTTTAGCACTTCTGTATTCTTGGGAAATAAAAATTTGCCAGATGGTGTGTATTTTACTCTTTCAGCAAAAAAGCTTCAAACTCCTGTACCACTTTTCAAGCAAATGAAAATCTTACTGTACACATACTTGAGGAAATGTAGTTTGGAAACTGCATCCTTGGAAGATAGCAGCTGTGTGAAACGTTGAGCTTCTGGCCCCCCTGAATTACTAAGAGGATTTTTCCAACTACGTATAGGATTTGAAAAGTGCTGCTTTTGTATAGGATGCGAGTGAAAACAAGGATATAATCTTCCTTTAAAAAAAACAAACCAAGTCAACTTTTCAAAGGCAATATTGGGGGTTACAAGTTTGACTTGCTTGCAGAAGGGAATGAGAAACCCATCTTGGTGTTGCCTGTAAATCAGAGGCTTTTTAGACATATATTTCTGTGGCTGGGTTCCATTGCTGGACTGTTTGGCAGCTTGTAGATCTTAATTTCCCAAATGTATATGGTCCTATTCCTTTATTTTCATCTTTACTTGTGTGTTCAGCAAAGTCTTTGAGGTGTAACCAGTTTCCTGTAATGAAATGTCTTCAGTGGTGTGTTTTGCCCAGATTGGAATCTCATTAACTCTCATGCATATTTTAGGTTTAGGAAATTACTTATGCTTCATGCAGGCTTCAAATGGTGTGCCACTGATAAACTCTTCTCATGCCACAGCTGTTGGGCTTCGTGGAGTAACGGATGTTTCATCCTAAAACAAGAGGAGGAGTTGCTGCGTGATTTCTGGCCAAATACTTAATGCAGCCTTACAGAATGAGTGAGCTTGATGTGTTTATTGTGGGAGAGGCTCCCCTGGTATTTATTATTAAAGGCTGGAATTTAAGTGTAGTTTTCTTTACATAAAAAAATAAAAAGTAAGTCAGATTCAGGCTTCAGATGCATGAACTTCTAAGAATATTTTTTTCGTAATTCAGGCTGTTTCAGCTAGGGTATTCTTGGGTTTTTATTGCTGCTGAAGTTTCAAATTGAGACCTTCATTTATATCTAAAGAATCTCCTGTAGTGGTTTTTAGACTGTGAAAGTGTCTTGAGATTTGGAGGGAAGAAAAGGAATTGTCTTGCTGTCTCAAATCTTTCAAACAAATTTAACAGCTCAGACACAGAGCAGCTGATTCTAGCCCTCTGAGTGGTGGGCCTGATGAACGTACAGTGTGATTTTTCTGTGTTGTTTACAGTGTAGTACTCGGCCAAACTTCCAGAAATAATTTTCTTTGTACACAAACTTGGAAAAATACTAGTGCCTTAACCACAGAGTGGATTACACTTCAGAACATAATTTCACTCTCCATGGCACGCAAAACGAACAGATTATATGGCTCTGTTTTGGTTAAATAATTGTGTGGTTTTGCTTCAGATGTAGCTGCTATAATTTAAAAAAATGGAGTAGAATTGCTTTGAGAAATTGAGTCGTGACACCATGGAAAAGAGAAGGAATGCAGGGAAAAACCACTCCTTTCAGCTTCTCTGCAGCTCTTGTGAGAAAAGAATGGTATTCGATGTCCCTGGGAATTCCTACTATTGCGTGCTCTTGCTAAGTTAGCAGTATACAGAATAATGGGGAATTCTAATAATTGGTACCTTTCCTATTTAGGCTTGCGAAGCCTGATGACAGGTTTTTAAATTTAATTGTAAACCCACATCTGAATGTTCTTAAAGAACTCATTAGTACCATGAGCTGCTGGGATAGTGGTTTCTTTCGTACAAGATGAAGCTTTGCCAGCAATTGATGTCTTGACTGTTAAGCAGTATCCTCAAGATTGTGTTTTATGAGGAGGGTGAGAGAAACTTGGATGGGTCTCAGCAAAATCTTTAGCAGGAAGTAGAGAAAGTCTGAGAGAATTCCTCCTCATTTGCTCCCTGTTGTTAGTTTTAAGATGAATTTTCATTCCGTATCGAAGTTACTTCAGCTTTTGTTATGACACAATATGAAGACCAGATTTTACTGAACTTGACAATGTAACTAAGCCAACATTGGGCAAATTCTTAAGCTGTTTCTTGGTTTGGTTTCTGTTACATACTGGGTAGACTGCTGATACTCAGAAGGAAAAAAAAAATTATAATGATCTGACCAGGCTTGAAAAGTTGAAAGAATAACCCTGAAAATGTTGTGACTTAAATAGATTCTTATAATCATAAAAGTGAAAGGAATATCAAGTCTATTTTATTTATAGACAGAAGGGATGGTGCAGATATGCCAGAGCTTGCTTCCTTGTTCTAAGCAAATTCTGCTTTTGTCCAAAAAAATACATTAACTTATCATTTCTAAAACTTTGAATGTCTTTGCTAAGGCGGAGGAACACTGTGAAGGTAGATGATTGTGCTGTTTGCTAGTCCTCTTCCATTTGTACATGGAGTTTTTCAGATATGGTAGCTAAAGATCATTTCCTCTTGATCAAGCCGTAGAGTTCATAGGTCTTGTGCAGCTAAGATTCTCTCCCCTTTTTTTCCACACCCCCAACCCCCCCCCTTTTTTTTTTTTTTTTTTTTTTTTAAATTTATTTTCTATATGACTCTTCGTTCTGTGTTCAGCCTAGCCATCTCTTGCTGGAACTGATTGTTACATCTTGCCAAAGGATTGCTCAAAGCAGGTGATGAGGTGACAGAGACCTTTTCTTGCTTTGAATTATTTAATAGTGGGTCTCTAGTTGACATTTCTAATATTAACTTTTAATAGAGGTTTCTGTCCTCTGGTAATCCATCTGGATTGCTTGATTGGGTGACAGATCTTACCCCCCCCCCCCAGTAATGAAATCGGTTAGCAGGAAACCTTTTTCAGCCTTCTGTAAAAGGCTTCAGTCTGAATATCACCTACTTGCTTTTAAAGTAATATAGCACATAGATTTTCGTAATTATAAAACTGGGCACTAGCATGTGGCAGGCACACTTGGAATGGTCACCAGCCTTTTTAAGGGGACAGTGTGAGGTAACTAGGAGTGGTATTTGTGAATCTGTGGAGTTTCCTCTTCATTGGCCCACATCCCTCTTAGAGTAGTTTTTATCTGGAATCCTGAAGTAGCAAAGCTTCAATGCCTTCTACAGAAATCCCTCTTGGTGAGGAGCGGGCTGATTACCATTACCCCACTGGCTTTCTGTGCAGGGCTGGGTTGGCTTTTTGGCAAGTAGGAGGAGATGTGCTTCTCTGCACGTATGTGCTTGCAGTCTCAAGTTGTGAGTGATACATCATCAGGGGCAAAGATGAGGGGAAGAAACAAATTCCTTAATGCCGTCAGCCCTCTGGGAAAACGTGG
The DNA here is from genome assembly GCF_015220075.1 of Falco rusticolus. NCBI lineage: Eukaryota > Metazoa > Chordata > Aves > Falconiformes > Falconidae > Falco > Falco rusticolus. The sequence goes on from NC_051189.1 coordinate 89,890,793, forward strand.
CAGGTATATCTGCTGTATCTTGTAGGATAGCTTTTAATGAAGGAAAACCTTAATAGATTGTATGTAAAGGCCAGTCAGTACTGGAGCAATGCAGCTGACTTTTTGTGTAGCTTACTTGCTTACAGACACATGACTTCGTTGTTGCAAATAACAAACTTCTATGTTAGAGAAGTAGCAGGAGTCTCAAGTCAAACTCGGTTCTCTAAGACTATCAACGTTCTTTCGTGTGCAGGGTGGTGTACTGCTAGCAGATGGGGAAAACAAAGGTTGATAGTCATAGCTGGAAGACTAGGGTAACTTCTGCTGTTTCTCTCATAGCAGCTGGGACTCTAGAAAGCTGGCAAAGTGCAGTGAAGGGTATGGAAGAGAACAGACAGGAAGGATGAAAGGAAAAATATGCCTAAGCGTACAAATTGCTGAGAGTTGCCACCTCTCGTTTTGTTTGGGTTTTTTTTCTTTTCCTCTGCTTGCACTAAATGTACACAATTCCCATAGCCCAGGAGCTGCACAGACTATGAAAGCATCCGTTAAGTATTTGAGGAGGCAGTATTGAATGCTCTTTTAATTTAGCTTGTCATTTGTCTCATCTAAGTTGCAGTATTTTTGCTTGATGAGGAAAATAGATAAAACCTTTCCTCTTATTCTGGAGACAATAAAAGCAATTTTTACTTATTTTCAACCTGTCATTTCAAGAGGGAAGCAGTCCAGTGTGCACTGGTTTAAATACTGTGTATGATAGCCCCTTTAAGCACTCCTTCGATTGCTGCCAGCAGAACAGTCTGATGCTGATGAGGAAATCCTACCATGGAGATTGCAGCTTAAAGCGGACCAGCCGAAGTTTTCAGCTGAAGGGACTCTTGCTATTTCTGTCAGCAGAGACATTGCACTGTGTCAGGGTAGCTTATAAAGTCTGATGAGCCACATCAAAGCTGTAAATCAGTTGGTAAAAGCTCTAGTGTTACATCAGTACTGCAAGCCTTGTCAACCCAGTCATATGCAAAGCAGTTGCTATCAATGTGTGTTGGAGTGTCATCTTCGAGGAGTTGAAAGCATTTTTTCAATAACAGCATGTTTTACATTTTTAAAAAGGAAACTTCATTTTAAATGTGCAGTGTTGTCTAGAGGTAGACTTTGCTGCTTTGTTCTTCAGTCTCTCCACTGCAAATGAGTTAGAGGTGCACAAAGTGCAGAAGCACTTGCATGGAAACTGTCACCAGAAAGAAACCATTGCTGCCACTGAGTCCATTTCAGGACACAGTTTCAAAGCCCAAGTTTCATCCAATTATTACATAAGTTATACTAAAAATAATGATGTTGCAGTCAGCACTTGGAAAAATGAAAGGGAAGCTAATACTGATTTTTTTGTGGGGGCATGTGCATTGTGATTGTCCACATTTTGCAGGCAGCATAGCAGATATTCTGTGCACAAATCAGGCTTGTAATGTCAAGGGGACAGTTTGTTGAGTTGATGCTTTGTTTGTGATAGAAGTTATAGCTATGGTGACAACTAGAGCTGGGACTGCAGGCAAGAGATTGGCTTTGTAGTTACCGTCATAGGAACAAATTCTTTTATATTCTTTTATATTCACTTATGGAGTGAGTTACACCACAGTTTTTTGCAGTTGTTTGTTTCTTGCTTTCTAGATCTTTCTTTTTAATTAGATGCACTTTAGCAAGTCAAGATACCAATTCTTAAGACAGTGGGAGTAGTAAAACTTTGCTGTCTGAAGGCAGGAGCTGAGGAATGAGAGATGATGAGATCCTGCTTCTAACCACTGACTCATTGTGGCCTGAGGCAAGGCTGTCTCTCATCTTAACCATCTGCGGAATGATGATGATGATACTTGTCTCATGGTGGTAATTGGTAGCATGTGAGACAGTTAATGTGATACTGGAGAAATGAGGTGTTCAGTGCATCTGAGGAGGAAATAAGGCAGAGGCTGCTAACTAGAAGATGACAAAATAATTGTCTCCTTTCTGGAGCAAGATCCCCCTTTTCTGAGGTTAGTGCTTTACACAAGTAAACAGTCTCTTTCAGAGGTGTGAATAGAAAAAGAGTCTTTTGTAGAGTGCAAGACCCTTGCGGTGCAGCCTTTCTTTTCTAATCTGTCCCTTTTGGACTTGCTTTAAGTTTTAGCTGATAATTGCAAGAATTTTGAAGTCCTGACCAATGCAGCCTCAGCGTGTTAAGTCTACGCAATGTAGTGTGTGACTTTTTAAATTTGAGAGTTCATGGTTATGTTTGCAAGTCCAGTGAGTTCTGTTGATGCTTAGCAAAGCTTGTGAACAAGCTTCAGCTTGTGAGCTCTCATTGAGCACACAGCACAGTCAGATGGCTGAGTAACGGGAGATGACGGCTAGAATGCTCGTGAATGGAAGGAACCGTATGCCACATGCAAGGCATGGTGAGACAAGCTTTACTATTTTACTAATTCTTTGTGTATTGAGTCCTCCTGACATCAGGGTAGTAGAAAGCTTTTCCTTTTCAGTTGCTCTTAGTATTGACAGAGTTGATCTAGAACTTCTTTTGAGTGGCTGCTGCTTTGGCAATTTTCATTACATTGCTCTGACCAGAAATTAAAATGAATGTTTTCAAAAATTTTCAGGGAAACAAATAACAGATGACAGACAGTAGTCCATGCCGGCTTCACAGTATATTCCTAATATGAATCCAACTGCCAGATCTTAAGAAAGGCAATTTACTTGTGCCCAGATGTCTTGTTTAGCAAATTCAGGAAGTTGTAGTTGTTGGGGAAAAGTCTTGTTTTCTGCGAACTTTTAAAAGGTGGACACTTGTATGTAATATAGTGGAAAGCGTGAAATGGGATGTGTGCTTCCCTTCCCCTCTGGATTTCTTAGAGTGCATTTGGAGTATGACTGAGGTTAGAGGGTATAAGAACAGTAACTACAAACTAGATTCACTTTGACAATTAATTTGTTAGTTGTGTAATACATGAGGATCCAAGTTCGTCATGTTCTTTACAGGAACATGGAGGCAGAAGAGGTGGCCTTGGTACAAGTAAGCTGTTTGGGACAGGCTTGTGTTTTGTGTGTGCACATGTGCCTTGGGTTTTTTTGGTTTTGTGGGTGGAAGTTTGCTGCCTGTATTTAGATGTCACCTAGCATAGTGGGTTCCTTGGCTATGATGAGGATTCCTAGGTGTTACAAGCAAAATAAGTACGTAGAAACAGTAGAAGCAGATGGCTTAGATGAGAGCTGTTGAGAACAGAGGGGGCATCAGCAATGTGGTGAGAGCGCAGTGCCTAAGAGTAGTAAAATAACTTTAATCATATCTTACTAGCATGTGGCTTTCTCCTTTTTTTGCTTCTCTAAAGAGATCAGAAGGGTTCTGAGCTAGTCTGCAGTAATTCATTTAAAGTCACTTAATTCTCTGGGATTCTGCAGTTAGAAAGTACATCCTTCTAAATCCTGTTGACCTTCCTTTCACAATCACAGCAGTTTTCAAGAATGGCCTATCCATGTAAAGTAAATCAATGGAGTTTAGTCCCTGTGGCACAGAGCGGTGTTCCTTAGCTTCAGAAAACCAGTGGAAACGTGCAAGACTTCCCTTGAGCTGTTTTGGGTTTCCTATAGGTTCCTGACATTCTTGTATGCTTTTACTTACAATGTACTTCATGTGAGGAGAGGAGACTGAATGCAAGTTCTGTGATGGTAATGGAAGGCAATACACTAACTTTGAATTAATTGTTACCTGGAATGTTCTGTGATGGCTCATGGCAGCTTCAACACTAATAGTACATTGTCTGGGTTACCTGGCTCTCCTGCTCTGTTTTTCTCTGCTTGCTAAGGTCATTTTTCCTTTTGTAATTCAGATTCTCAAAAAACAAAAAGGAATCTGTGTGGCATCCTGCTCCCCTGCAATGTCCTTCACTTGAAAAAATAAAAGAAAACGCTGCTTTAGTAATACATGGAAGGGGCTGGATTTGTTCCTGCAGCAGTCCAGTCTGGTATGAAAGCAGAAGCAATACTGCTATCTATCTTTTGCTTGCTGCAGCAAGAAACAGAAAGGGCACTGTATGCTGCTTAGATAAGAAGGTTGATAAGGAGATTAAGTCTTTTAAATTCTAACAACATACCTGTGTGTTATCTTGTCCACAAAGGTTTTAATCTGCATATTTTTTTTTTTTAACTGAAAGGTGGAAACATTAAAAATTGGTATCAGCTTATTATTTATGTCGAGTATGAAGTTCAAATCTGAGTGTAGGGGGAAAATTTTTGAAGTACGAAATCAGAATTGACCGTGTAGGTAGGACAGATACCATAAACTATGTCCAGATTTCAGAATTACCTCCTAGATTGGTTCCTTTCAGCTGCTTGAAGTGATATCTTGCTACTGTTGTCATTACAGTTTCTAATGGTGTAGATTCCTGAAAGGAAATGTTTATTAGCAAAGCACATCTGGATTCTCGTACTTTTAAAGTTGTTAGAACAATCAGATGCTTTGGTGTTAAGGCATTACACATCAGGGAAAATGCACTTCTCTGTACAGTGAATCTTTTTAGCATCTGTGTTGGAAATCCTTGTAACAAACTGTTGCTTTGGTTGATAATGACTTTTAGGTTGAGATGGTTCTTTTGAGACCCCAGCCTTTGAAGATCTGCATAGCAACTGGACTTGAACACCGCATTTGCTTTAAGCAATATGATATATTTTCAGCTCCCTGCTAATAAGCAGGGTTCTCTGCCATGAGACTGGCAGAACAAATGATCAACTGACTGCATGGTAGAAGCAACTTGCTATGAACTAGTCTAACTTCTTGTTTAAGCTCTACTAATTCTTCACATGAAGTTTTGTTTGGAAAGACTTTCTTTTGGAAAAGTTCCTAGTACCCAATCAAAACTCCAGTGTGTGTGAGCATGTGTGTGGAAAATATATTTCTGCCTTCTGTAGGATTCTTTGGGGGATTTTAAGTAATTTCACCATCAAGAAAGCACATATTTTGCTTTGTCTTCTAGTCTAAAATTGCATAATTTCAACTTCCATCACTATATATTGTTACATATTTTCCAGATGCAAAGACAGTTCTTGAATTTTTCATCTAGCATAGAGGAGACCTGAAGACTGAGTTGTCCTTTTTGCCTTTTAATAGGATAAATAGATCAAACTGTTCATGAGTGTCACTTAAAGGTGGATCTTCATTCTTTTTTTTTTTTTTTTCTTGAATCAGATTTCCTTTCAGTTTTTGAGCTGTGGATTTCAGACCTGGCCATAGTATTTCAGTAGCAGTTGAGCTAGTAATACAACACTTTTAATCCTATTTGCTATTGTCTATTTATATTCTCAAGGATAAAGTCAGCCCCTTTGACCTAGCAGCATGGAGCTTTTCTGATTCAGGTGGGAAAACAGACTGGACTCATATGCTTAAAATTGTTATATAGGGATGTCAAGTCTGACCTGTTGTCAAGACTGTCATGTGGCTGTGAGGTTACCCACCGCAAGCACATTCTGCATGGGGCTGTTTTTCTCCATCTGTCTAGAAGTAAATCGAGGTCTTTCTGAATTACATAGCTTAAAAATAATCCATATGCTGGGTGATGGCTGGCCCATGCCTCCTTAGCCAGAAAGATCTGGATTTCATCTAGGCCTGTTAAACAGTTTTCTGGAAGCTAAGGTCTGTTACTTTTGCAGAATTACTTTTTTCAACTCCTTGTAAACTTACCCTGCTAGAAACAAATATAATCCCTCCCTCATAGCCTCCACCTGATTAGATCTTCCATTGGCACCACATCTCTTTTTGGCTGAACTCTCTTCAGGTGTTTAAGAGATGACTTTCCTTACATCTGTTTGTGGATTTATAGTGATGTTCCACTAGAAACATCACCCAGGTGACTGACAGTTACCAACTAAGGTAGTGGTAGTAGCTGCAGGGAAGGTAACCTGCAAGTTAACCAGATGCATTATGGTTGTCCTTGGTGCACTGGACTCTGATGCCCATCAGAGAGGTCAGCTGGTTTGTCTCCGGAACCTGCATGAACATTTGCATTTTATGCATTGACAAGCATATGGTTTCATCCTCTGCAGCTAATCCATTTGACTGTATATTGATAACAAGTCCTTTTAGTTACTTGCTGCTCCCTCTGACTTCTCTTTATTATAGCCACTGGAACCATCCCTGCTGGCCCTCACTAGGCAGACTTGCTCACCTCGGGTTTTCTGCATCTTTGTTGGCCAGCTGACCAGTTGATTTGTTACTGTTTTACTACACGCTATGGAGAAACTGTCTATCAAAAAACTGTTGGAAGTCTTACTTCAGTAGAATTACTGTTTTCAACTACAATTGCAAAAGATCAGTGTTTCTAGAGGAATTAGTTTACATCTGTTTTGATTAAAAACATGTTGATTTGGTGTGACTGGGCTTATTTTACCATCTCCTTAGAACAGCGTGTTTGGAGACTTAATTCTTTCAGCCTGGGAGGTCTTAAATACCTGGTTCACTCGGGTAAAAGCATGGCTTTCCTCCAGTGCTGCAGAGCTTTCCTGGTCCACCCCCCTACCGCTGCCCTTTTAATTTCTTCTGCTTCAATAACATTGAAATAAGCAATGGCTGTAAGATGGAAGTGAGGTGGAAGAACCTTCAGAGCAAGTGTATTAATTTTTTGAAGGAGAAAAGGTGTGTGTCTTTTTTATATATATATATATATGGTGGTAGAGGTTTTTTGTGGGTGGTGGGTTTTGCTTTTTGGTTTTTTTCCTTTTTATTTCTCTGTTGGGTTTTTTTGTTATTTGGGGGGGGGGAGGGGGTTTAAGCTTTGAAGTCCAAGCTGGCTTTTTCAATAGCTGGAGTCAGGAATGTTGTTTCTGCTGAACTGTTAATAGCAGTAAAATCGGTACATATGCAAGCTGACATTTAATAACATATGCTACAGAAGTGTTTATGAGTAATTGGAATTGGGTTCCCGCAATGTTAAGCATTGTACAAAATATTCATTCCTACGCTTGAGATCTGTGTATATGCAAGACAAAACCTAGGTAGTTCAAGCAAGCATAAACAAGCAGAGTGGTAAATGCAGGGAGCAGGTGCATTTATTAGGCGGCTGCTTTGGTTTCTGGTCTTGATTAAGTGTGTGTTAATGGGAAGAAATGGGAAGCTATGGTGAGATGCAGCGGAGCAGGAGAGAAGGGCAGGAGTAGTGTTGCAATTGGTTATGGAGGAGCTCAGCTTGGAAAGAGTGGAGCGAAATCACGTGTGGCATTAAGAGCCAAGCCATAGCCTCTCAGTCTGTTAGAGGGAGAGCTGGAGGAGGACTGGGAGCGAGGGCTGGGCTAACTCACGAGGCCAGTGACTTCCTTGCCAGTGTGAAATGACTGCACTGCAAGATATGCTCCTTCTGTCCTTTGGACTGTGAGAGCTGTTTCCCCAGCTTTGTTTACTCTTCAGTGTGAGCTGTGGCAATAAAAATATTTGCAGTAATTAGAAAAACTAATCCTTTATGAGAAGCAGAAGCAGTGATTATACCACTTACAAGTTGTCCTCGTGCACTTCCTGGTGTGATGAAAAGCAATTGTTTATTTGTGTAGCTCTCCTTCAACCCTTTCTCCATTCCCTCGTTCTCTGAAATTTGAAAAATAAATACCTTCTCCCCTGCCTCTTTTACAAATGGCTGCTTAGTGGCAAGGACGCTTCTAAAGAACCTACTTTAACAGAGAGGTTGATCAATTTTCTGTGTGAAAGGATGAGAAATTGAGTTTTTCCTCCCTCTTGGCTTGCCGCCTACCTCCCACGTTACCAGCAGTGAACCTGGAAGTACCAGTGCTCTGTAGGACATGGTGATTCCCCTGGAGCCTCCTTTCTTTTAAGGAGCCTACATCTGAATCACAGTTGTCCCTCTTGTGGTGGCTGCGCATTGTTATTGCTTTTCTAATGGTGGAACACTGGTGTCCTGTGGTTTACTATAATAACATGAGTCACTGGAATGTTGTCTAATTGCTGTTGAAATGTCTTAAGGTAATTTTCTTGTTGAATTTATTTATTCTAAAAGCGATGCTAATATTTGTCATCTGTAACTTACAATATACCTAGTTCTACAGAACCACTTGCTGTAGGTGCAGACGTTGTGAACTTCAGAGGAGTAAAGCCTGCCTGCTCTGAATGCATTGCGCTCTTAACAGCCAAAGTCTGTTTTCTTTTAGCAAAGAAGGTAACTGTTCACTGTGGCCAGAGTAATTAGTGTCATTTGTTTTTCTGTAGGTTTGTAGGTCAATCATGATGTTTCTCTCTCTTTATGTGATTACGGTATGCACACGCTTCTGATGGGAGGTGAAGTTGCAGCCTTTATAGTCCTCAGGGCCAAGGTGATTGTGAATTGATGATGTCTCAAACTAAGGAATCCAAGGTCTGCCTCCAGGAATAGCATCTATCAGTATCTTAAAGATGACAGACTTCTTACAGTATATCCTTGTGACTCTTATTTCCCTTCCCCCAAATGTGAATGTCAATGCTACTGGTTGCATTTAAAGCAGTGCTGGGAACTGGTTTGTGCAGGCTGTCTTGAATGTGACTGCCTTCCTTGTTTGGATTTGATGCTTGAGAGATGAGACGAAGAATACATGGGAAGTAAAGTTCTGTCAGCCTCTCATCTTAATTTGATGTAATTTTTCTGCATCCTAGGCTCTACTCTCATTCCAAAACTAGTGGGAATAAGTAAGGTTCCAGGACAGATTTCACTGGTGTTGAAGGGCGAAGGTGATAAATTCGTCTTTGAAGAAGAACTTACTTTCTAGCTGGTGGAACTATTTTAGTGTAGATACAGTAAGGTAGTTATTTCCAGCTCTGAAATGACTGAGAAGTACCTGCTCCATGTTTTATTGCTTCTGGGAGAAACACCTTTTCTTGTTCCACTGCCTGGTGGGTAGAGCAGGCTGCTGTGTGTAACCTTGCAGCCCTGCCGCTGCTGTGTCTTGTGTTCTATGTTCTAGTTGCATTGTCTCTCCTTGGTGACTGATGGAAGAAAGAAGGCGGTTTCAAACACTCTAGTTGTCCAAAATACGCTACAAATATTGTAGGTAGCAGCTTAGCACCAAGAACAAGCGAGGGTCATAGCTAACAAACCCGTGAATCTCAGAGCCTTGGTAGTTTTGTGGGTTTCTTTTATTTCTTATCCTCATACCTTAGGATTGGAGGGCAGGGGGTATAAACCGTGAACAAATATGTGGTCACGTGAGAAGGATTTTTTTGAGGGATATTGTCTTCTGGGAAAGTACCAAATTAGGTTCACCTCCATCTTGCAGAATAGGAGGGTGCTGTTGCTCTCCTGAAGCAGGATTGCTGCAGGGTGGAAAGGGTGTTGTAGTCATTGCTGTAGGCCTTCAGTGTGGGCAGATACCCGAGTCTCTGGCGGGGAAAGTGCTGCTAAGCCCGCTACAATAGTTTTGCTTTTCTTCACTCTGTTTTCTGTAGATAAGTCAGTGCCCTTTGGAAGAAGCTACAGGAGTATAATTAGCCCAAGACTAACTGCAACTGTAAAACTACCTCTGGTGTGTTGTGCTGTTGGCACTAGGCTAAACGTTAACAAAGTGAGCTTAACCAAGAATGGGATATACCAGTAGGAAGCTGTGGCTGTTCCATCTGACTCTTCGAGTTAATTCTAGAGCTCAAAGGAGAACTTCGAGAGTGAGCAGCCTGGGGGCTCAACCAATAAATTGCAAACGGAGAAGTGATATTTTTATTTTAAGAATTTTGTGAGTGGTGGCGTAAGGGAGTAACATGCTTGAGGTATGCTAGTATGGATGACAGCCAGGCTTTTCTGCAGATAGTTGATTTAATGTTTCTTAATATTTTTTTATTTAAATTTTTTTGACACCTTGTCATTGAGTTGGAGGACAATCTTAAAATTTTACCTGAATTCAGTGACTTTTTCTTGTAATCGCAGCAATTTGACAAAGGAGTTAAATGAAAGAGCAAGCCTTCATTTGGGTTTTCAAGGATACCTTGTCAGATATTGTGGGTTTGCAGCCTGTATGGAAGAGGGGGAACACTTGTTCCAGATGTTGTTTGTTTTTTGTGGTTTTTGTTTTGGTTTTTTTTTCCCCCTAAAAGGCAGTAAACATGATGAATTGGAATAACACTTGCATTTGTTTATTTATATATAACATTCAAAACTCTAGAAACTCTAGAAACTTACTTGTATCTTTTAAAAGGTTCTATAAACTTATTGATGCGGAATAGTGAACACTGAGGTGAGTATACCAACAGAGGAAGTCCTCAAAGCTTCATCTGTACTTAGTTTTCATGACAACAGCTATCACCACTCAGGTAAGAATAAGGAAACCGTTTTGGGGTTACAGAAAAAATAAGGAATTTTAATATTTTTGCTGTTGTTTTTCTGTTCTTTGATAGCCTGCCTTCTTCCCTTGTTAGAGGATCACGCAGTATCACACCCTCCCCCCAGCATAATGTCTCCAGTTAGGAGGCTGGACTCAAACACATGTAGCAAACTTGCCACTGTTCCTTCTCTTGAACCTTGAGCTAATTGCAGACTGTGTAGTTTGCCCCTAGATGACTTAAATAAATTCTAAACCCAAAAGAACGCAACAAAACCAACCAAACCAAAAGCCCCAATGCCAACCTACAGTGTAAGGTGTCTATCACTTTGGAGGCTGCAACACAATGAAATCCAACTGCTGTTCTTTCCTCTCGTCAGTTTCTGTGCTGAAGCCAGTAAGCTCTTCGCAAGGTATTTAAAACAAAAGCCAACTTGGAGCAAATTTAGAAGAGAAACAAATGGACAGGGGAGTGTGGAGGTGCACTGCTGACCCCGCAGGTGGAATGGAATGTGTCTGTTTACAGCAGCATAAAAATAACCCCACCAGGACACATGTTGCCTAGGCAGGAATATCCACACAAGACTCTCCTCTTACTTTATATCCTTCTTATGTGGACAATACAAACTTTATCTATTAATCTGTGGGTTTATTAATCCACTGTGAACTGAAGTTTAAATATAAGATACTTAACCGAAAAAGCTAAATGGTATCAGACTGCTGTGAGCTATCTGTTTTCAGCTTCCACAGCCTTACTTTTCAGTGACTTTACTAGCTGCTGTAGTTTTTTCTCCTAGCCAGATAATACAATAGCACGCTTTTCTGGCATAGCACTTGTCAGGGCACTAAACCTATGGGCATGGAGCCTGCAGAGCATTCAAAAAGCAGGGCATGAGCCTCTTTTTAGCACATTCATGTAACGTAACTTTCTGCATTGCTATTCACTTAATCAGAATGGCCTCTCAGCTCAGCAGCCTTTCTACTTCAGAGAATGGTTTGACACATTTAAATCGGCAAGCAGTGGTGTGGTGTATCAGCTGGGAGGGTTGTTTGTTTGAAAAGAGTAATACGGAGACTTTTGTTGCTAAGGAATAGAGACCTGCATTGGAATTGAGGTCTGGAATGTGCTAGCTTTAATGCTGCTACATTCAGTGATGCCTTGTTTCATAGGCAAACATCTTGTTGAACAAGTTTTTCCAAATACATACAAGCTATGATATAATGAAGACTTGTGGTTGATTCCTTACTTTTTGAAACACTATTTCTTGTAGGTTTTGTGATGCTCTTTTATAGAGAAGTCATTTTAATCTGAAATGTCTTTTGTAGGAAGTACTTGGGAGTTTCCCTAGCTGTAGTTTGGAGACTAGGATGTGCTTCGTGCATACCCTAAGTGGTGTTTTGGCAGTGGAAAGATTCAGATTTAGCCCACATAGTTTGGGTATGTTATATGCAACTGGTTGTTACCTTTTTTTTGAGTTTGTTCCCAGATCTTCAATTACTTCAACTGTAGAAGACTGTGATTTTGATGTTGACATGCAAATGAATCTATGACTATGACAGGTAGCTCCAGAACTTCTTGCCTGAGTGTTTTCCTGCTTACATGCCTGGTTAATGGAAGCTTCTTCTGTGTCTTCTAGTGTTGCCACTTAAAACCACACATTTACCATTGTTTCTGCAGGCTGATTGCAGTGGTATAATTTTGTATGGTGGGAGGGTGGAATGAAGCTCTGTAGTGATTATGGTTAGTTTGGGGATTTAGATCACAGTATTTGGCTCATGAGGTTGCCACCTGACCTATTGTTATCTGTGATTTTGTACGTGTGGGGGAAAGTCACCTGCAAACAGCAGGTGTGGAAATTACAAGGTGGAAAGGATGTGTGTAAGGTGGTATACCGTAAAAGGATTCAATGACCAGTAGTAGCTTTAAAAAATCTCAAAAGAGAAGGCTGTTTTCTAGCAGGGTATTTTCATGGTCTTGACCAACTGTGTGTTCCCACAAACAAGTATACCTCATAGCTGTGGGTGGTCCGGGAAAGGAACACTGGAGATGAACTGCAGAAGCAGGGGTAGCAGGAATGAGAATACCTTCAGATGATCCTGCTGCTGAACCGGACACATGATGTCAAGAAACCATGGTCTGAGGAGAAACCCTTAAGGGAACGCTGGCTGTCTTGTATTCAGAGTGCAGAGGCAGGATGTAAGATTGGTTTTATAGGGAGTGAATTGACAGATTTATTTATTTATTTATTTATTTATTTATTTTTTAGGGAGTGGGGGATGTGGTGATGTGTTTGTGCTTGTTCTGTTTCCATATTGCTAAAGTTAACCTTTCCCTTCACATTTTCGATTGTTGGTGAGCAGCATGCAGCTGATGGCGGAGTATTTCGTGGACAGATTGGATGTGTAAAAAGGAGCAAACACTCAGCAATCCTTTGGGACAGGAGGGAGGGAGAGAGAAAGTGTTGCAGCAGTGAGTTTGGGAGATAGCAATCCTGTGGTGAAACAGTTCAAAGTGCTTGTACAGAAGAGACGTAAGTCACCTCTGCAGAGCCCATATGACTGCTTGCCTGGATGTAAAGACAAGTGGCTGCAGAAATTTCCAAAACTCAAGTTAAAATTATTGATGCTACTCTACCAAGACCTAGCTTACATGCTTTGCTGTTGAAATACTATTAAAAGATTAATATAATGCTTCGCTGTTGACAAAAGAGCCCCCTAGCAGCAGTAGAGCAACCTAGACTGCCTAATGCATGCGACAGTATAAACATACGCCATTTCTTCCTAGAATATGAAAGGTATGTTGTACTGAGTAACTAGCATACTTCGTTCTGTCTACTCTAGCTGACGTTAGACATGTCAAATCTCTGATAGGAGGTTTAGGAGTGGCTTTCCTGTATATTGCATTAATGTGAAACTACTTTAAATATTGACTGCTTCAAAAATTGCCTTCAAATGTGTTAAGAGTATGTCAATTCTAAAATAACTTCTTCCCTTACATAGGAAGATGAATTAGGTTGACTGTACTGTAAAAATTTCTCAGGCTGCTACACTGATAATTCATTATTAGGCACAAAGACTTTTAATTCCCCCAGCGCTATGTCGTGTCTGTCCATACATGCCCCCCCCCCCCCCAAAAAAAAAAAAAAAAAAAAAGTGACTTTCAGTTCAAGGGAGATGTCATTGTGGTTTATGCTGCAAGCTGTTGTATGGATGTGGAGAAAGGCTGGTATAATCGTAAGCATGCATGATCTATTGCAATTTTAATTAGGAAAATATGAGACTTGGGAAAGTTGATGGCCCTTGGGAATTAAATGGGCAAACTCAGTCTTCAGAGAGCAAAAAGCCATAAATTTGTATTGTTTGAGAGACTGCAAATATTTAGCAGTTTTAAGTATCAAAGGCGGATAACTGTTTAACAGTAGCTGTTAAACAGATTTTTTGTTGTTTCACAGGTGGAATAATAAATGTCTAATTTACACCTTGTATTTTATTACTTTATTTTAAACCCACTTTTACTTTATTTTCTGCAAGTTTAAAATTTATATGACAAGTCAGGGTGAACTTTTTCCTTTAAACAAAGAACATAGTATTGCAATTCTTTCTGTTGTTCTGAAACTACTGGTGAAGTACAATTCAGAAAAAGTCTGTAGGGTTTTTTTCCCCCTCTTTTCCCATATAATTTGGCTAGCCCTCGTTAAATCTACTCATAGTCTGATACTTGTTCACAAACATACCTGACTTCCTTACCTTGTGAGAAAGCATCTCACTGGAACTGTTGTTTCTGATCTTTGCCTCTGTGTAATACCACTGATTTTGTGTACGTTGATGTCACTTCTGTAGAGTTACTCCTGTCTGCATTCCTTGCTTAGAGCTGTGGAAGGTGAATGAGGAAAAGACATCTGTAATCTTTCATATGGCTGATCTTTAGTAGGAAGGCTGACAAAGGAGGAGAACAGACTTGTGGTTTAAACCCCACTTTCAATTTTGGACAAAATAGTGAATTGCAGCTGGGATGCAGTTGTGGGGTTTTGTCTTTGCTAATAAGTTGCTCCTGGCCTGTACCCTTTACATGGTGTGAATGTGACCCTTAACGTCCTTGCATGCAGTAGTCCTTTTGTTGCTTTAATAACAAAGCCTGAGAAATCAAAGGGATAAATATCCTTAAGCTGTTCTCTGATCATGGAGTTTCACTGTTGGATTTAGGCTGTAAAAAGGAAGCAACAGGCTATGGGACTTGAGTGGGATTTCATATAATTTAAAACCAGCATCTAAGTCTTTTTGAGTCCGTGAAAGCTATAGCTGCTTTGACATCAAGGCCGGTATTAATGTTAAGCTGAAGTTGTTAGTGAAATACCCAAATTATTGAGTAAGGATTCCAGAGAAAAGGCAAATGGACAGCAGCCACTCAAACCAACAAAACTCTAGTTGCATTTGCTTCATAGTAGCCTATTTCCCATTCGGTTGTGACATCAATAAGGATTGTATGCATTTGAATTAGTGTAGTTTCTGACTGCAATAGGTGTTAATTCAAGTAAGATTTTTGAGGAGCAATACTGTCATTTCTGCTCAGCTGAGAGCTCCGCTTCTTCAGCTGCTGAGTGAATCAGGTATTTCTGCATGGGCAATGTTTGTTGTTGCCACTTCTAAGGTGGCTCTGAAGATCCTGAACATCAGCAGCCTTCAGCTTTTGGGTTTTGTTTCCCCTTTTAAGGTGGTAAAGTTCATCCACCACTTTGAAGCTGCCAGCATGGTTTTAGGAATCTTGTTTTACGTTATGGCTGTGACTCATTACTCTTTTTCTGGCTGAAGAATATACAGAGATTTGGGGACAAAATGATGGTTTATGAGTGTTATAGAAGAATGTTGTCTCCAGGAAACCATAGATGAAGATTTTTATTTGGAACACTTCAAGTTTGCAGGTGGTTTCTTTTTCTTGTGCTTTACTGAGTAAGTTTAGTTTTATTTTGGAACTAAAATAGCTTCGTTTATCTAGTCCTTAATAAAATACTGTACTCTAAACTTTGAGACTGTGCTCTTACATAATTCCTAAACCTGGGGATGAGTTGGGCCATCTCCCCTTTTCATCAAAACTGTGAGTGTTACACATAGGCTGGTTTTTGCTAAGGAAATGTGATTTATTTTTATTTTTTATACAGCTACTTTGAAGTTCTGTTGCAAGCATACTTCATGCTACATTTTGAGGTAGCTTTCTTCAGGAAAAGAAACATTATCTGAGCTGGATTTTTAGCTGCAGAAGTTTGTCAGCATCAAGGCCTTTCAGAAGATGGGCTTATCTGTCTCCAAGTGACAGATTTGCTTTCTGTTCCTCGGAACCGCAGGATGTGCTGTAGATTCTCATTGGTGTTGTCTGAAGTAAAGACATCTTTCATCTGAGCATGGAGATGTTTTGTTTAATGCTTCTGTCTTTCAGTAGCATTTCTAGAGCAAGTAGAAAAGTAAGTGTGCAGGTAAGACGTAGGAGCTGTTTTCTTGCGTTTCTTGGTTGAGAAATGAACATGGGCAAACTGACTTCCTAGCTTTGTGTAGTTTTGTCTTTGTGTAGGCTTTGCAAGAGATGAAGGCAGTCAGCTTCAAGGAGAGCCATATCTTGAAGTAGGTGACTTCTCATTTTCTCACCTGCTTGTAAGAGTTTAATACTTCATTCAAGCATATGGAAGGAGGTAACACATTGGTGTGCCACATAGAGCAGTTTGCAAATAGACCTTCTTCTGTATGCTTTTCTGATAGCTGAAATCATGTGGGTATCATTACCTTTTGTCTGAGTGTCACTTCTCTCATCATGGTGTGCATCTTCTGTTGTGCACAGTTGGAGGACTGCTGGCTCCCTCACTCCTTAGAGTGAGCTTTGTGCCCTCCTTACGGTATCTGCAGAACAGTGGCAGCATAATCTTGGACAGCAAAATTTATGCTGTACAGGAGATGGGGTAAGAAGCAAAAAAACCCCACCAAAAAACTCATATACATGGCACAACACCAGCACTTTAAAATCTGAAGCTATATCTTCAGCTATTAGAATAGATCTACCTTGAGCATGTTAAAGCCCTGACAGCCATATGGTAGTTACAGTGAGGTGGCTGACCTTGGAAATTCCTGTTAGTGCTAGGAAGATGGGAAAAAAACCCTAAACAAACAAACAAAAACAAAAAAACCCCACCAAACCAAAAAACCCCCACCAAAACCAGAGGGAGACAATGGTGAGGAAGGGGCTGTGGCACTGTAATTAGTTTTGGCATAATGTAACGTTCTTTTTCTTGCTATTATGTGAGCTGGTGTAGTGTTTGTATTCCAGGTGCTAGGCTCTGTCCTGTGGCATGTGGAAAATAGTTTCATGTGGCTGCAAGAATAGAACATACCAAAAGGAGTGATCCAGAAATAGCCAGGCTGGTCAGAGAATTGGTATTTAAGATGCCTGTCTGGTGTATGTCTGTTCATTTTATTAATTTAAGAAAAAAACCCCACCAAACTATGGGGTGGTTTTTGGGCTTTTGTTTGTTTTGTGGTTTGGAGTGGGTTTTCTGGATTATTTGTTTTTCTTCTTGCTCTATACAGCAACCTGGCTGAAGTTACTGAATTGACAGGGTCTGTATATTGGGAGTATTTAAGCTGGGGGAATCTTGGGCTTTAATGGAAGGATAGAATATTTATGCAAGTTGTGAAATGAAATAGTACTCGCCCCTGTAGTTCTGAACCACTGTCCAGCAAAATCTGATGCTACCTTTTCTCTCCCTGACTACTTAATCCTGAATGAGAAGAACAAGCACTGAGTATGGAGTCCCATTTCTGGTTTTAATATCACAGGTAGGAAATTCCTGACACTGCATGGCTTGCCTTTAATGGCTAAATGCTAAATGAAGGCACAGAATCGGGGACAGAACCTGATTTCCAGTGGGTTTTGAGGGCCAGTGACTCGCACATTTGGGCATCTCTGACCCTGTTACGTGCATAGGTGGTGGTGGGACAGCACTTAGTGCTGTAAGGGATGGGCACCTCCTAGAAGAGCATGACTTTGTTGCAAAATGTGTTTTACCATTAGCCATTCACTAGCCTTGTGTCTTGAACAGTATTTTCTTTCTCCAGTAAAACTGAAGTGGGAGGAATTACTTTTTTTGAGTACTTGGAACAAGTAATTAATTCCTCCACCGCCGGCAGGAATTCTTTGGGGAAAGTACATAGTTACTGACAGTGCAGACTCCTATCTGTTTCTGAATCTACCAAAAAAGCATTGTGGTATCGATATAGGGACTTGGTAGGGATAATTCCTGTGCAACTAATGCAGTAGACTTGAGGAAGTTTTTCTGAGAAGCAGCACATATTCTTGCTGAAGTGCAAGCCGACATCGTAATTTCTGCATGGTTCTGCCAGCCTCTTCTTTGAACTTAAATATGCACAAATATGTACATGAGAAACTCTTAAAATAATAACTCGTGTTTAAGCAGGTCAGGAGGCTTAGGCCAGGTTTGGGGCCTCAGTTGTCTTTGAGAGTCTCGTTGTGGAAGAGTGCGAGTGGGCTGGTGTGTGGGGTGTGCCGAGCAGCCGGGACAGGCATTGGGGCTCCACCGCTGTCCTGTGGCTCATGCCGGCATTATGAATCAGAAATCTCAGTGATCTTGAAATACCATTTGCTTTGCAAATGGGCAAGGAGGGGAATGACTTGGTTAAATTTATCAGTGTAGTCTGGCCTAGAGCCATGCGTTTTTTTAACTGGTTGCAGGAATATGTTTTCCTCTTGACAGTATCAGGTAGTGAAACAACCACAAAGCCAGTTTGCCGTTTACTTATTGTAAGGTAGCAATACATATGTATGTGTGTAGTGAGCTACGGAACCAAGTTTAGGATCCCAGATACAATACTATCACCCTATAAACAATACCCCCCCCAAGTCTTTAAATTCTGTCTGGCTTACGTACTGCACCTTACTAACTGCACATGCATAACCTGTGTGGCTTCTCACAGCAAACAAGTCCAGAAGCTAAGTTGTTGCTTGTTTTCTGTGGAAAACTTTCCATCTTAAACAGGTAAACTGAAAATGATTCTCAAAAGAGGAGCTTTGAGGATGTACCCACCAGCTCAGGGAAGCTGCTTGCTTTCTTCAAATCCAAACAAAGAGCAGACAGTGTATGTTTGAAAGCCTTTTTGTCATGTTTCAGATCACTTGTCCTAGTTTCCAAAGGCCAACTCAATAATGTCAGCTCGAGACTTACAATGGGATATGTCAGTATTTATTCTACCTCTTCTCTACTTCATAGCATCCTAGTCCCATTATTTCATCCTTTCTTTCCTCCCATTGTTAAATAGCTTGATTCTGTCAGGTTGAATAAATATCTAAATTCTGTCCACTGGAGAATGGCTCGGTTTCACCAGCAGATAGAAATGACACACAATTTCTAGAAAATGGAGCAGCACATTGTTGCTGCCTTTGTCTCTGGGCTACTCCTCCGCATAAACCCACTAAAACTGAGATGAAGTGATGAGAACTACAGCTCCTGGTCTCCGTGGGCTCTCACCTTTTGTGCTCTAAGTCAGCAGACAGTTGTGTGAGCCTAGCACCCGTGGGCTACCCTTTGGCCACCCATGTGTTCATATATCATGGGTGATGGTAAAAGAAATTGTTTTAACTGCTGATTGCTGCAGATGTGCTGAAGTAGCATGTTGCATTTTATAACTATGATTTTGGAGCTAATGAAGCAGATCAGAGAGAGGCAGCCTTTTACATAATGCCATTGCTTCAGCACTAATATGACTAATCTGTTTGGACAAGTAACGATGAACTTCTGAATGGCTTATTGCAGGATGCTTGAGTAACTCAGTTAGAAACAACAACCTTTGTAGTGGCATGATAATCTTTTTATAAGAACAAGTGGCTAGGTTCTCTTCAGAAATGTGCTATTTTTGTGTCAGAGCAGAGGGATGACAATCTTGGGGCAATGCATTAATAAAAAAGAACCACACCCCCACCCTTCATTATAATTGCAGGCTGGAAAATGTTACTTGGATCGTCGATTGTAGCTATGGAAGGGAGGGGAGAATGGGACTGGGGATCCATAGTGATGCAGGACGTGTGTTGAGGGACAAATAAAACTGCCAACGGCTGCCTGTAGAAAGTTTGCACCTTTTTGCTTGAAAAAAAGGTGAAGTATTTCATGATTTACCAATAAACTGAGGAACTAATAAACAAAAAAGTCCTAAGTTTCAGTGTGCTTGGGTTTTCTAGACAAATCTGCATTAGTTCCAGGTTGAGGAGTAGCTGAGTATTTTTGTATTTGGTAGATTCAGAGGCTCCTTTTACTTTTCTGAGTGTATACTTCTGGTACTATTCTTCTAGCACAGCATATAACATAGAAGACTAAATCTTTGATAATACTTAGATGGAATGCACTTTTTTCTCCACAGATTAGTGTAATGCTGTTGGCTTGTCCGCTTTAAAATGTTACTTCTGATGTGCTATCCGTCAGTGCTGGCTAAGTCAAGGAGAGGAGACAATAAGTCAAATAACTTCTATCATGTATAAAGTATGGGAGTTGGTCATATCTATATACTTCTGGTAAATTGAAGCTGCCTTTTGCCAGTAAGAGTGCTATTGTGTCTTTATGCTGCTTCTGTTGAAGCTGCATAGGTTTTTAAAGCCTCGTAACAAGACAGTATATCAGAGGCAGACATTCCAGTTAGATGGGAAGTCTGCAGCAGCATCAGAGCCTGCAGCATTCCCCGTTTTTCCAGCCTGGTACAGCCTTTGTTTCTGTCAAGGATACATCTGCAGCAAGAAGCTATCTATGCCATGCTGAGTAAGTCTTGTACTTGATAGCATCTTCTATCTTTCAGTAATATACCTCAGAGAAGCATGTCTTAAATGTGTTTTCCTCTTTTGTTTTCATTAAATAATGAATTTAGTAATGCCATGGAGCATTACTGTCCTTTAGCCTAAGGAGGAAGTTCGAAGGGTACACCGAATAATGGCCTTCTTCAACAGGAATCTTATTACTTGCTTAAGAGTTGTGTAGATAAAGCTGAAGGTGACTTAAAAAGGAGTCCTGCACTTTGAAAGGACAGATTTCCTAAATGTGCTTTTTTCATTATTGTCATCTCTTTCTAAAACTGCTGCTGTCACATTCTTACCTTTCAGCAGACTTCCTTTAGAGAAGAGTTACGAGCTTGTCTGATGCATCTCTGTGAAGATTATATTTAGTTACAGGGAAACTATCTGTTGCAGCTATTTCCAAGAAATGTAGGAGTAGTCCTGAACTACTGTACTGACATTATCGTTGTGACAGTACCTAGTTAGGACTCTTAAGTTTGTAAATAGATTTTGAAGAAAGTCTGACTTCATGTGTTGAATTGTATTTGCTTTGCTCTGGAATGGATTATTTTTTTCCTACTAATGAGAGCTGGGTGAACACAGCTGCTCTGCTTGCAGCTTGCAAAGAAAGCCTTAAAAGTAGTTTTGTCTGTGTGCTTTTTTCCCGGCCCCCACCCCCACTGCGAAATGGTAAACAAAGCATAAAATTTATAAGGCAAGAAAAGCCGGGGATAAAAGTTTGCATTTCAGTCCAGTATCCTGAGGCCTTGTACAGTGCTCTCAGATCATTTCCGTGTTCTCCACAAGCAAACTTTACTGAGGGAACACAAATTTTTTTCCATGCGTTGAATTCTATGTGGTGAAAACTTAATACCACGTGTAGATTCAGAATGTCTTTTTGCATTAGCTTAAAAAGTCCTGGAAAAGAGCACCTTCATGTTGATTCCAAAGTAACTGATTCTAGTAAAAAAAAAAATAAATAAAAAAAAATGCCTGTACAATTTTTTCGGAGGTGGTCTATGTCCTTACTTTAAAATTACCATGTTATGTAGATGTGGCTGTTTCAAATTGGGCTGATAAGACCAATATCTCTTCCAGCTTAGACTTTGAAGAAAAAATTTCTCAATTAAGAAGCAAAGAAGAAAAAAACCAAAAAAAAAAAAGTCATTTGTGTTTCTTCTAATGATCAGTTTTTGGTGGACTGATGAGTGTCCTTTCCAAAGATTGTCAAAGGATTGTGAAACTATGTGAAGTCTTCAGACTCAACTTCATGATTCACTAAGACAAGACCTCAGGGACAGCTGCTAACTCATTGCCTCCTTGGAGCTGAAATTCCCAAGTCTCCAAGTCGAAGTTCAAACGAAGCCCATTTTTTGGAGAAGAGCGGTTTTGTTTCCTTAGCAAGTTCTGGTTGACTTGCTGTGCATATTTCTGAGTATTAGAATATGCTAGCTGGCTTTCGTCCGAGGCGTCTTAAAAATCTAAGCGCCTTTCCAAAGCTTGTTAGGACAAGCTTTCAGTTGATTATCTGTCAAGCCTCTGTGACTGATGGTATGGCACTCTTGGTTCCTGGTGGAGCATTGGTCTAATAATGTGCTTGGTGTCATTCTTACCATAGATTTAAGGTAGCTTGAGGAAAATGGTCTCTGCCATGTTAAGTAACTGTGATTTTTGTTTATGCGATAAGCCTTCCTAACAGCACTTTGGTCTGTCCATTTCATTGTTGGGGAACACATGGACCACTGATGAAGTCAGCTTGTGGAGACAGTGGTGAGTTCTGCCCTGGAAGTAACAAATCTGAGGCAAAGGAATAGCAACAGCATTGTAAGGAGCCGGGGGGAAACAGTTTTAACTAACAGTGATTATAGGAAAAAGATTTCATTCTTCCCGAGAGCAGAGGCCAAGAAACTTGCAGGAGTGATTTTTGTTGAAAAGCTAAGTTCTATAAATGTTTGAGTGCAGCTACTCTGCTTGCTCAAAGCCTTAGTGTTTATGAACAGTCAAGACAACTGTATGCTTTTGTAGGAAAAAGACAATTAAATGTGAACCAAAATGTTCTTAAACTCACCTTGTGAGTTCTCGTATTATATTAACAATTATAATGACAAATAGTTCAGTGGAGCAGCAAGAGAAAGTATGTCTAAACAGCTCTTTATCCTATGAGTTAGTATGCAAAATGCAAATTGGATGAGGTAAACTACACAGTTCCTTTCCCTTAATTACATTCCAGGTCACTGGCTTACTTCGCTTCAGAAACCAGCAGGAGGCCACTACAAAAACTCAGATTTATGAGCAGGACTTTGAGCAGGACAAACTGGGGCAACCAGGGAAGCAGTCCTCTGTTCTGCACTGGAGGGACAATTTTCCCTCTCATTCCTACTTCCCATTAAACCTTTGCAGATGTTCTCCTGGTGTATGGCTGTTCATAAGCCTTCCTCTCATCATCTCTGTTTGACAGCGAAACCGAAATGCTGATGCCAGTGTCCCTTGAAGTTGAATGCAGTTGTCGATGGCCATGGTTGTCTTTTTCCTGTGTCACTGAGCAGTTGGTTCCCAAGCTCTTGGAGAGGTGCTTCCTGCTGGTGGTAGCAGCACAGGTTCCCTGCTCAGTGCTCCAGCCAGTCAGTCTGCTTTCAGGGCCTCGTCCTTCTCCCTGCACGCACGAGCATCCATGCCCATGCGTGCCCGCGGGCACGCAGCCCCGTGTGACAATGGCAATAGCAGTTCCCAGCTCGGTTAGTACAGATTCAGTTATCTGGACAGCAATAGCTGACTGAGCAGCTGTTCCCCACTTTCTGTAGCAAACTGGCATTGGCAGGGGCGATTAGGCAAACTTGGCCTGCTGCCTAATGCCCTGAGATGTGTTTACCAACACCGATTTAGGTTTGTGAGGGCAGAGAAATGGACCTGCTCTGGGGACTTCAGCGAGTCCCCTGTATCCTGCAGAGTGCTGTGAGTTTCATCGGCTGTTGAACAACAGGCTTAATTTAAATTACTGCTGATAAAATAATTATGTCTGATTCCTGTTTTCGCAGTGTCCTTTCTTAGAGTGCCATCTCCTCTTGTATGCCTTCTCACTCAGTACCATGCTAGCTAGTGGATGATCTTAAGTGTTTTCTTCTATTCCTGCTTGGTTTTGCTTAAGATTTAAGGGAAGCTCTCTTCTGGTACATATCCATCATTTTTAGGTTTGTGCATATGTAGAATATGAATAAAATATAGAAGAAAATCAAACTGATTTCTTTCTTCCTCTTCTACTATTTTTGGTAAAAACATTCCATTGAATAATTTTGTGGTGTTTCAGCTTAGTTCTCATTGTCCTTTACGTTACCAAATGTGATCTGTCTAGCTACCTAGAAATCACCTACTACTTAAAATGCCTAGAAATTAATTAGAGTACCTATTAAATCAGTTAACTGGGCAATACTGTGTATGACATTTCCATTTTAAAAAGAATCATCATCAATATGCATATTACTGATCTGAAGTATAATAGAATTATATCTGTTTGGAGGTTGGCAATGTCTGGCATTTTGTACCCAACATGCTTCCCTTGTGCAAAGTAAATAGTGTAGTTGTAATTAAAATGAATTATTGTTTGGTTCCTAATAATAAATTTCACTGAACAAATTTTTGTTTCTGTGATGTTATAAATGAAACTAAAGTGCTGACAATTCACAGAGGAATAAGAAACAGCTTGCAAGTATAATATGTCCTTGACCTCTTTCTTCCCTTTCTTGCTGGGGTGGAGATGAAGATATTTGGAACATAAATAGATAGTGTCAAAAAAATAATAATCTTCAGGAGTCTCAGTTCTCCCTCAAAGGATAGTGAGTGGTCAGAGGAATCAAAAAGATAGTATTTTGGGAAGGATTCTTTACAAATCTATCCAAAGGCTTTTAAAACTTAATCCCGCAAATGTTTGCGAATGAGAGATCATCACAAACTTTTCCTGTAGTTTTTCTGACAATGAAGCTTTATCGTGTTTTGAAGAGATCAGCTCTAGCAGTGGTCGCTAAAAAATGCCTTTGTGGATGTGTTGCTGTGTCCAGTCAGGCAGTAGGTGTCTGGAAAGGGGAGGCAAAAGAGGGGATTCTGATCCACCTTCACTTGTTGCTCCTGTCTGTTGAGTTCAGTAAAGCAGTCAGTGAGACACCACAGGAGAGGATTTCTGCCATTAGGTAGGGTACGTGGTCATAAAGTCTGGGCCATTTGCATTCCTGTGCATGGAGATGACTTGAAATGGCTTTCAGAAAAACAAACATGATGTGATCCCTTCCTGTGTAAGTACCCACGTGCTTGAGACAGTTGGTCAGTTAGAGTGGGTGGATCAAAATGGAGAGACCTCGCATATTTTAGGGTTTTCCCCTGATTACAGGGTGGAGGGTTCAATACGGTTTTAATAAGATTAAGATGTGCTGAACTTTAAAATGATGTGCGTTGGAGGGGAGTGGTTTTATTTTTGTGGGTTTTTTGTTTGTTTTTAGATGCTGGTATTGGACACGGATGGAGGGTGGACCAGTTTCGGTTGCTCTGCTTTTTTCAAAGCAAACTGTTTAAATACAATATCTATAGCCACAATATTTTTTCCTGATGGTAAAGAAAGCATTCATTTCTATGGCAGAAAAAATGAAATACTGTTATGGATTGTATTTAAACAGATTTTCTTGTGCTGTGTATTACACTGAACGCTGTCTAGCTGGACTGCTCTTCTCTCTTGGTGTGGAAAGGTCTTGGATTCAAATGCCAGCGAAGAAGGTGCTTGACTTTCAGGGTGGCGTCCCCAGATACGTAGATGGATACTTCAGACTCTTCTGAGTGTTTTCACTGAGAGGAGAAAGCTTTGACAAGCAGCCCTAGCTTCAAGTTGATCCTACCGGTGTTGTACAAAGTATTCATGGTGGGTATTTATGGATCTCTTTCTAAAACTATCATGAACCAGAGTTAAAGTGGTGCTCTGATGAGTTTTCAAGTTCCTGTTGTGTTTTTTTTTTTTTTTAGCACACTCACTTTCCTGTCAAAGCTGAATTTACAAACTTGTTTTGATTTCTCCTAGATAACTTCCTGACTTAAAAGAGGCTTCAGGAGCTCTAAATCAGACTGTACTTGTAAAAATGGACCTTTGTACAGGCTTTTTCTCCTCTTGCTATGGGCGTGGAAATTTTCAGCATTTTTCTTATAGTGATGTGTAGCATGAAACCAGAAACCTTCGAGTCTAGTGAGCCGTATGTGCTAGCACTTGTGATTGTCTTTTCACAGACCCTTGGAGTGCTTTGGACAGAAAACTGATGGGTTTGGGGCTGGCTCAGATGCGTGGTAGTTGATTTAATTTAAAAAAGGAATGGAAAAAGCCAACCTCTTCTGGTTTTTTCCTCTCCTTTGTAATAAAACTGTATGACGTGCACTCCTAGACAATTCCCATATGCTATCCAGTTACTTCTAGTCTCTGCTGTAGAAAAGAGAAGAAATGGTGTCAAACCTGATATCTGTGGGCATGTGATAAATCTTCTCTGCCTCTGTTTCCAAGGGTAGAAAGGTATTGGGAAAACATTCCCTTTCATGTTTCTTCACGATATGTATCTCTCACTCCCCACTGTTCCCTTCTTCTCACTTTATAAAATCGGCTTTCCTTCCCTTGTCTTTTTTTTTTTTTTTTTCCTCAGGAATGCAGTCTGAAGCACAGAGTTTTGATAGGTTGCCTTTTACTGCTGTGTGTTTTCATGCACTGACATACAAGTTTAATGTACATCAACATAATCCAACCTTTGTCGTGTAAATTTTAAAGAAGCAAACACTTGAATGACAGAAGTCGATTTAGAGCCAAGCAAAGGGTACACGTTCTTCAGCAACAAAACA
This sequence comes from Falco rusticolus, assembly GCF_015220075.1. Taxonomy (NCBI): domain Eukaryota; kingdom Metazoa; phylum Chordata; class Aves; order Falconiformes; family Falconidae; genus Falco; species Falco rusticolus. The sequence goes on from NC_051189.1 coordinate 89,916,744, forward strand.
AGGTTGTCAGCTACGAGCAGGCAGAAATCAGGGTAGTGAGGCTTTCCAAGGGTGGCTGCTGATCCTGTCTCTCCTTTTCCATCATCCAGGCTTCTGTGTGATTCTTTGAAGCTGCTCTTGCTGATAAGAGAGAAATGAAAAAGAAGGGCTGTTATGGGTGGTGTTAGGAACAGTCTCTAGCTAGAGTCATAGGAGAGAGGGGGGAAGAGGCAACCAGAGTGTCCTCCTGGCTTATTGCAGCTCTTGCTGTCAGCTGCAGATGTACTCTGTGCCACTTACTGAAGTCAAAGCTGCAAACCAAAAAGGCTCTTGCCTTGACTAGCTATTTGAAAAAAAGATTTGTATAAACATGCTACATAAAATCACATGCATGCACAAATGTTGGCTACTGATATGTGGAGAAAGCAGCGAAGGTATAGACACAAAACGTATGAACTAAGCTTACCTAGGCTTATAGGGACAGTGGCCAGCCAGAACTCCTAGTCATAGCTTGGAAATCTTGTGTCAATGAAGATGAATTTGAAATATTTAGTGTTTAAGACTGACACATGATTCTCTCTGACTAATGTGCGCATGCTGTTTTTTCTGGGTTTTGTCTTTTTCTGTCTTTGTGCAACTTAAAGCAGTCACTCAATTTTTACCTACTGTTTCTTTTTCTGTTAGGTAATGCAGCTTTTGATTGTAGGTGTTGACAATTCCCAATCCAGCATCCTGGCCTTCTTTTTACAGCGCTAAACTTTGGAGGGAGTTGACCAGACAGCATGTACATCTTTAAGTATTATTTGGGATTTTTTTTTAAATTAGACCTAATTGAGATATGCTAGTGATAGCCTTGCAGTACTGTACAGAATTGTTTTTATATGAACTGCTTATCAGCTGGGGCCTATGGTAAAACTTGAGTTTAGATTTTGATCTATGTAATAATGCTGGTACAGTAGTTTGTTGCAGGAAGTGTAATACTTAAAATGCTTTACCTTTACAAGGATTTAGGTTACCACATGCTTTTGGGTATGTTGTAGAATACCTGGCTTCTTTCTTCTGAAGAGAGAGAAAGGAGGAAATCATTGTACTTGAAACTTGAATACATTTAACGCACAAAATATTTTAGTCACCTTGCGATTGGTGGAGTTTTGGTCTAGAATACATCGAAAGATGGCATTTGTGTTAGATATGTGAAGTTCATATGAAACCTTGACCTAGTGTGCATATTTGTTTCTCTCTAACTTTATTAAATGTTTCACGACCCACATATTCCATCCTCAGAGCTAGGTGCAGGTGTGTGTGTGTGTGGGTTACTCAGCTTTTGCTGGTTTCTATCTTTCTGTAGTAGTACTAAGACGTACAGTTGAACTTCTGCCAGGGGCTGTCATTGTTCCTTCTCAGAGTGTGCGTTCAAGTAGTTATTTTGAACTTGCATTGCTGTGCTTCATGTCGAGCATCTAACATTGATAAAAACTGAAAGCTGCTGTTAACTTCAGTGGAGTCATCAGTGCAATTTTGCTCTTGAATTCCATCAAGACTCCAGCTTTGCCTAAAAGAGTTGGTTAGCTCAGAGCTTTTGCCAATACAGCAATTGCTTTAGACAGGGAAAGTATCCTTCTGGATGCCAGGGGTTTTACTGTGCTTGTGGCTTCATTGTGCATCGGGACTATAACAAGTAGAATTCAATTTTGCGTGACTTCACAAAAATAAATGTGCATTTCCAGCATTCTGTTCAGCTGTGCTTTATGGGGGCTGAGTTGGAGAGAAAGGGGAAAGATCACCTGAGCATTCTTTGAGTCCCATCTTACAGAATCTATACATGCTGTTATGCAAGCTGTGGTACTACTGGCAAGTTTGTAAGGCTTAGTTAGCTTTGCAGCTTTTTACAACTTCCTTAAAACACAGGAGGAAGATGACATTTTATTTTTTTTTTCTTCACGGTTCCTTCTCAGTATATTTCAGTTATTTTTCCTTGCAGAGGTCACATATGGTGCTTTCCCAAAGAAGCTGGTATAGAGTTTTGCTGCTGAAGAGCAGGTGACTCTCTCCCCTTTATGCATTTTCTTCAGAATGAATTATTTGGACGGAACAACAGAATTCAGCCTGCACCCCACTGTATTTCTAATGCAAGCTGAAGTTGAGACATCAAAGGTGCTTTGAAAGCCTCATTGTTTTGCTGAAATAAACAAACCTGTCTGCAAGTAACTTCCTTGAACTTCCTTGCAGACAAGTAAGGCAGATAGGAGTGTGTAGGGCTGAGTTTGAATGTGAAGCACCTGCGTTACAGCTGCGGGAATAGTCTGTAGGGATAGATGGGATGAAGAATTTAAGAACAGGTGGGTTTTCAATTTGTTTGGAGGGCTTGTGTTTCTGGGGTTTTGCTTGTACATGCTGTACTCAACTGTAAAACCTGTCAAAATACATTGGGGCAGCTAGACCTGGAATTCACTTGTTACAGTGAGAACTGTTGGATTCCAAGGCTTTGGGTTTGCTTGCCTCTACATAGTAATGCAGGTGAACTTCTGTGCTTGCTTGCCTCTAATTGCAAATAGGGCCCTGTTCACCAGTATATAACCTACACAGCCTGTTGCCTTTATTAAGTCATCCTGGTGTAGAAGTGTTGGTTGACAGTGACTTCTAAATGAATTCTGCTGAATCACTGTTAGGTTTTTCTTCAGAAGCTTTTGGCTTATGCAGGTTGATATTTAGCTTTTGACAGTAAAGCTATTGCAGCCATTTCCACTGATAAATATGTGACACTCGGTAGAAAAGCTTTTTAAAAAAGTCATTTTTGTTAAATTTTGTCTACGATATCTTTTTAAGTGTTGATACCATGGTTTTAGGGCTCCTCTGTGGAGGTGGTGAGTCTTGTGAGAACAAGATACAAGGAATGATCAAGTGAACAAACATTGAACTCTGTCTCAGTGGGGACAAGAGAGGGGAGTGTTTTCTGCATTATGAAATTCATAAAAACCTTTCCTCCAGTGAGAATTTAATATAAGTGGAAAGCAGGATTATTGCTATAAAACTAGTAACTGTGTTTTATTGTATCACATCATATAGCAATAAAGCTTGTCTTTTAAGAATGATCTTCCTACAAAGCAGGAATACACTTCACAAAACTAAAGGCTGTCTGTCTTCTACTCTGCCAGTTTTGTCCCATAGCGAATGTTCCTTTAAAGAAAAAGGTAAGTCAACACAGTTAAGTAAAATCCAGCATTTGTGGTCTGCTTTTGTTTCTCAGGTGAAAAGGTGACAGCCTTCAAGTAGTAGAGCTTGATTTGCTAATTCCTAAAAGAAACTTAACTACTTCAGAGCTTCCCCCAGCCCCCCCAGTAATACAGAATGCAGCAAAATGAGGAGTATAATGAGTAAAGTCTATGCTGTTCTTCTGGATATGTAACTATCAGCATAATGGTGACAGAGTTCCTCACCCACAAAGCAATACAGACTCAGTTGGCAGCCTTATGTTAAAACTTAACAGGAATTTTTTTAAGAGTCCAAGCAGCTGCTGGTTTTGGAATGACTTGCCAGGTGAAATTTTGCTGTATATATACTTTGTCTGTTACCTTTGCAAAAGCATCCTTAGTTGATTGCTGGTAGAGACTACAAGGTGAATCCTCAGTCTTAGTTAAATATAAAGCTTGTCAATTCTGTGTCTTTATTCTTAAATTATAACAGTGTGGACCTTCACAAGGAAAAAAAAACCCCCACTAATAGGCATGTAACTATAAGTAGGCTTTCTTCATAAATTTAAAATAGAAATGAGAACAGTAAAATAGTTTCAGAGTTTTTACTTGTGCTTTTCTCCTTTTTTGCTGCCCTCCTTTTTCTTTCCCTTTTCCCTTTTTTTCTTCAATCCAACTGCTGCTTTACTTTTATACATCACATTGCACTGGGCTTTGCCTCAAGTCATCACCACTGTCCTTAGTTTGACAAGATTGCAAGGGGAAGCAGCCTTAAATGACTGAGAAGCTTCAAAAACATTGCAGGCAGGAGCTTCATCTGTATTTAATGAAAGCATTTGGGCAAAAGTAGAAATCTGCAGAATGATCTGGCAGTAAGGGTTCAGTAACAGCTATCATGGCACAGTTTCCTGAAGGGTGGACAAAGACGCTCAAGGCTTTCAGTGTTTTGTGCTAATTGAGGCTTCTTTGCACTTGGGTTTAGCCAAGACCAGTGCTGAGCCTTGATTTGCAGGTTTGCAGGCAAGGTGGGTGTCAGGTGTTCCCAGTTTCAGTTCCAATGGATGGTGGGGACCGTGCTCCAGGTGTGAACTGAGAAACTGCCACCTCCCTTGCTGATGCACCTGCTCAGGCCGGAAATAGCCCAGCTTTTCTTAGTGGATTCAGACCAAAGTCTTCAAAACTGATGGGTGATTTATTTTTATTTTTTTCCACTACATACAAGACTTTACGTTCACAGAATGTTAGCGTGTGAAGTATCTTATTTCTGAAATGACTTGCTGAAAGCCGTGGGTGGGTTTAATTACATATCCTCTCCAGGAGCAGCCACCGTGTTACAGCTCTGGCCCCTGCGTGCCATTCCTCTGCTCTCCATGCTGAACTACTCACCACCGTGAGCTGTCCCTAAGGCCTCTCAGTCAAAAAGAGACACAAGAAATGAAAGCAGCCTGTTTTGTCTGAAAGGGCTTGGGGACAGCTTACCAGGAGCAGCTGATGCAGTGGGGCTGATGCAATTCTGGCCTCTGGCCAGGGCCCCAGCAGTGTGCAAATGAGGATGATGACCTCTGTAGCTGGCCCAGCTGTAGCAGGAAAAGGACATCCCTATATTGGGCACTTCGAGTCATTCAGTCACTTCTGAAAAGCCTCAAACTTAAGATGTTATTTCTACTGAATAACTTAAGCCTCTCTTACCGCTGGTGAATACCCGAGGCGGCTCAGAGCGGGCAGTCTGTCCAGCTGGCTGTGCCTGCAGCTCTCAGAATTTTTTGAGTTTTCATTCCATCAGACCAATATTAGTAATAAAAATAAAATCCACTGCACAGAAGTGAATGCGTTTCTTATGTCAACACTTTTCCTCACTCTTATTTTGGTAATGCCTTAAATTGTTCTTTAGACACAGACTTTATTGGCTGTACTTTTCAAACGGGGTAATAAGAAGTACTTGCAACTTAATCAGCCATGTAGCTGCAGAGAGGGGTGTTTGGTTTTTTTTTTTCCTGAGTACTTTTATGTCCTATAATGAGCTGGTATTTTATAACTTCTGATGGTAATGTATTCCATATGTCTTCCATTTCTGGGATAAAGAGCTTTACTCCAGAATCCAAAGCAAGTGGCTGTGCGTATTTATTTAATAAGGTTTGAAGTCTTTGCACTAGGCGGGATGTCAGTATGTTGCATACTCTGAGCTTCCTCAGGCTGGTTGTGGTGAGGTCTTAGTTCTTTAACATCATGGAAAGATCACTGGTGTCCATCTGTGCTTCCTGCGAAGCAGCATAGGGTTCATGGTTCCAATGACAGTCCCTTGTTTCAATCAAATTCCATGCTTTTCTCTGTCCTTGTTCTAAATACCAGTAGTTTCCCTCCAGGACTTGGGACAAGCTAAAACTGGGAGGAATTCAACCATGAATGTCAAGATAGGCAGATGAGTGGTCTGCTTATAATTCCTTGAGTCATCTCCTCTGATGCCTCATGCAGAACAAAAGTCCTGTTGTGGGGGTGCTTAGGAGCTGCTGTAGTCTTGGAGTCCTGACAGGAATGAAAAATAATCTTTGTATGGTTTCTTCCTAAAATACTCGAACTGCTCTGGTTGGACTGAGCATTTGAAAAACATTTTCTGGTATGCGACTCTCCTAGATGTTCTGGCATATTTGCCTCCACTCTGATCTCAGCAACAGTAATTATCTTAAAAGTTTTTGGCAGGATTCAAATTCGTGTTTCAAGTCACAAAGGATCATCATTACCATTTTGTCTGCACAACTGTCGGCTTCAGTATAATATCACAGGCCCCTGTGAAAACTCATCTGCTCCCTTCGGGTATAGTTAAAACCGAAGAAAAATCTGAATGTGAATCTCGCAGTCTTCTAAATCTCAAACAAGAGGTCTGTGAGACAGATTGAGGAAGGAACATAATTTCAGAACTGCTGATGCTTTTGCTGAAAATGGTGCTTCCACTGGTAGGTTACCTCAAAAACAACTGATTTTTTTTTGGTGGTGATGCTACGGTTATGCCATATTTTGTGGTCTTTGATCCATAGCCTAAAGGCATTCAGGTGAAATCCAAATTGCCCCATCCCTCCTGTGAACTTGGAAGAAAAAGGTCATTTGGCTTCTCATTTGATTGATTTCCATGCCATAGAAGAGGCAGGTGCACTTCTGAGCCCTTTCCTTGTCCTCTGCTGCTCCTGGGGTGTTGGGGATGAGCCCTCCGGCAGGAGCTGGGCCCTGGGGCAGTGTGAGACCCAGCCACCAGCTGCCTTCCTCCCTGAAGTCATTGCTTCACGCTGTTCCCAAGTCCCATCCCGCTTCTCTTGTGGCAGAGCTTGCTGTCATTTAAACTTTTCCGGCTTTTATGCTCTCCTGACAGCAAATATCTGAGCTCTTTGCAGCAGTCTGTCCAAGCTTATCTTTCAGTAGGCAAGGCTGCTTCTTGTCGAACAGTTTTGCTCAGTTACCTGCAAAACTTCCATAGATTTGAGGGTCTGGTTCCACAACTAGTTGGTATGCCCTTGAGTAACCTCTACTTAAAATTGAAATAAGCCAGCAGCTTGTGACCACCCCATCCCCCTTACATGATAATAGAACACTGTGATACTATCAAATCTTAATGATTATACAACTCTTTAGCAGGAAGAAAACAATGTGTGAGCAGATTGCGTCTCAGGCAACAACATGTGATCCAATATTAAACATGAGTTATTCAAGTTACAGAATTATGAAATCGTGGAAGAGCCCAGGTTGGAAGGCACCTCGAAAGATCATCTGGTCCAACCAGATGGTTGGTTATGTAGTGAAGAAGGCAAGAATAGGAAGAGAGAAACCATTTGCCTTAACAAAATAGGCCCAGTATTTTATTTCTGCGTGTTCTCATCAGGAATTCTCATCAGGAACCTTCTACCTTTCAGGTGGCAAGGGGTAGTATTTGCTGGGAAAAAGCACCTTAAATCCTTCAAGTTTGAAGGGGCTGTTGTTAATTATTATTATTTTTTTATTTGTAGGAATAACTGCATATTCTTACCCCAGTAATTTTTCCATCAAATCTGAAGTTTGGGAGAAAGTACAGTTCTTACCTAACATGCATACTGGTGATAGCTCTGTTCTGGCTTTTCTAGTAAACATTTACTGATGGTTCTGATTGTTACTGTGACTTGTGAACTTACAACCTTGATGAATTTAGATGAAATTTGAAGAGCTGCCTTTTGGAGAGTTCTGAGTAGTTTTACAGATCAAGCTGGGCCTACCTTCAGGTAGCTAGTCCAAGAGAATCTGGTCCTGGCAAGCAGGTTTCTCAGGCTTCTGATTTTTTTTTTTTTATTTTTTTTTTTTGTATACACCCTCCTCCCCCAACTCTTCTAAAGAGTAATTTTTCAGCACCCTTTGGGAAGTGTGGGTGCCCAGTGTGGTAGTCATTTTAACACTAGACTAGCCAGGTTATTGACACTTTTTCATTGCTCCGGAGTGCTGCCGTGTTTCCTGCCAAGCCTCTTGGCTGCAGCAGCGTAGCAGGAGCTTGTCTCTTTGTTATCCGCGATAATCCTGAAGAACTTCTGAGGTTTGGTGTTTTCCAGGACACTGGTCTGCCCATATTAAGTGTGAATTATGCCCATTGTTCCTGGGTGGGTAAAGTTGTATTCAGCTATATTAAAATGCTAAATGAGCTTGGCTTCCCAAGGGATTGAGCCTGTCCTTTGCAATCCTAAGGGGTTCAGTCAGCAGTGGGTTGTGCTTTTCCAGTGAAGTTAGAGAGCATGCAGCCAGGAACAGGCCCTGGAAGATGCCCATAAAATGTAATTTTTGAGGTGAAAATGCCCACACCCCTGACAACTATTCCTCACACAGCCATACTATTAATACTTATCAGGTACTTTTTACTCCATTACAGAGATTTTATTGTTTCTGTGTGCAGTTAATTCTTTAATCAATGCTTTGCACCATGGGGTCCATTGTTCTGCACAAGCTAGGTGAATTATTACTTACTTCAGCAACCACATTTTCCATATTCCAAGTGTAAAGTTTGGTTCAGCTTTTGTGTTTCAGGCTGAGTTGCTCTATTTTACTCGCTTGTACTCTCTATCAGTCTTTCTGTAGCTTTGCATAGAGTGGATGTCCCCTGTTTCCCTCTGTTCTGCTGGGCAAAATGTTTATCCACAGCTTCTGTTCTTTTGGCAGTGAAATTACTGCTTTCTTGGGGCACCTATTTTTGTATTAGATGCTGATACCCTCCGGGCATTAAAGTTTCAGTATTTTAGCTTCAAGCAACGGTGATGTTCCTGCAGATCCAAACTGGCAGACGTTGGTAGCCTAAATGCTAGTGTTTATTAGAGCAGAGCAAGGCTTGAGGGTAACTATGCCAAGTCTTGGCTCATTAAACCAGCAGGAAGATTCAAGAAGGCTGCTTTTAAAGATAAGGGCAAGAATTGGCACAGGGTAGACGAGGGTGAGAGAACGGCAGTGGGTAGGCCATGTGGTAGGTGTCTTCTATCTTCCCACAGATAATTTGAAGGCAAGAGCAGACTCATTGAGACCAAAGAGCTGTCATACAAGCAGGAGTAATAGCATGCTGGAGTAATAGTGTGCAGCACTTTTCACTGCTGCGGTTTAATTGGCGCCGGTCTGAAATTCAGGGGTTAGAAGACAGGATTGATTGCTGCTTTTATGAGTCCTAACTAGTTATTAATTTCTTGGGTTTTTAAGAATTTTGGTAAGTATTAGTGTAGGAAAATTGAATGATTTGTCTTTTTATCATGACAGGGTATGTACTTACATTAATGTAGCCTTTGGTTCGTTTATCCAGGGGAGCTCCCTTCCAAAGTTCCGCCAATACTTGTGTTCTTATAGAAACTTGGACTGGTTTAACTTGAACATGATTACCCCTTGTCTTTGTTTGCAGAAGACTTAGTATATTTGGATGACTCGGAGCTGGGCTGGACTGTTTAGGGTTGATAAGGTAACTCGATGTGGATAAATACTTCAGATTAGAATAAGGCAACTGTGCTTTTTCCCATTTATATCCTAAAAGAACATGATCCTGTAAGAGCGGAGACGAGAGATGCTTGTCTTTGTGCTGCCATTGTTAACGTGGTTTTCTCTAGAGTAAAATCTTATTAGTAGATTAGATTAGTAGAGTCTGAGCCATTTAAAGTAATTTAACAGATTTGGTCTAACTGGTAGTCATGCTAATAATCTGAATTATTATAAATGGCAAATTCATTGTAATACAGACAAAAGTACTTCACTCTTTCCAAAGCTCTGCTCAGACTGAAGCAGGGTCTGCGAGGGGTTTCATGTAGGATGCCGTATGTTTACCTTGTCACTGAGTGTACTACCTCGGCTGTGGGGTTTGGACTGAACAAGGTGGGCTGGAGAGAGCAAAACTGTATTCCTTGGGAAGCTATTGAAGCTATTCAAACCATGACCTTGAGGATGACCAGAAGAGACGTGGAAGTGCAAAGGTGTGGGTCAGCGTGCAGTACATCACCCCCTTTTTGCAGTTACTAAACAGTCAATGTGAAGTCAATGGTAACCAGTTACTGTTGAGGATGGACATTTGATTTCCAGGTCCCACAGAGAAGACTACAGAGAAGTACCATTAATTGGTACTTCTGTGAGTATTGCAGATTAATGTGATCTGCTCTCCATGATACCAACTTGTCAATACTTCTACCCATTAAAGAAGCCTGTACTGAAGCTGATAGTAAATAACCTGCTTGCATGGTTTTGAAGCTTTCTTTCATTTTTCATGGTGCAGTCTTTAGCATGAAAACTTGCTGATAAAGTCTCAGGATGACTTGAGTGGAAGAGGCAAAGATTTTCTGTGATTAAGTGGATGCTTTTGTTTCTATTTCAGGAAAGCCCCACAGCATTGGCAGCTCTGAACGGATTCAGCTCTCAGGAATGTACAATGTTCGAAAAGGGAAAATACATTTGCCAGTCAACAGATGGACAAGACGCCAAGCTATCCTCTGTGGAACATGCCTAATTGTCTCATCAGTAAAAGAAAGCCAGACGGGAAAGATGCATGTCCTCCCTTTAATTGGTGGAAAAGTAAGATAATTTATGTTATACTTTTGCTTGCTTGACCCCTGTCTCTTTACACAAAGAAGATTGCATTCAATTATGATGATTCTGACCCTCCAAAAGCTTGTTTCTGTAAATGGGATTATCAAATTATATAAATGACTTTTCATTATTGTCAGAGTCATATTTAACAATTTACAATGTTTGGATTAAAGTGCTAAAGAAAAGTAATGGAAGCCCATTCAGTTTCTTTTTTTCTTGTGAGTGGTGTTAAATGTTTTATATGTGTGATAGTATACAGCTGAAGAATACTTACAGCTGTACTGTGTATGATCTGTACCATGCCTCCTCATCCAGGTTTGATCCATATTGGGTTACTCCTAAGATCTGAAAATTAACCAATAAAGGCATAGGCTTAGCTTGAACATTGGAATTTTTTTGAGTGTTCAACATTGTATGAGTAGCAGTCTGTTATAAGCTAACAGCAGCAAATATTTTCATTTGTGAAAAGCTGAAACTGGACTTTTTTCTGATTGATTACTTCTGGAACCCAGGAGGCCCAGTCTGAACACAAGGAGAATGTGGGTTTTATTCACTGTGAGGATGACCAAGCACTGGCAAAGACTGCACAGAGGGGTTGTGGAGTCTCCCTCTTTGGAGATATTTGAAAACTGTCTGGACATGGTCATGGGCAACTGGCTGTAGGTGGCCCTGCTTGAGTGGGGGATTGGACCAGATGACCTCCAGAGGTCCCTTCCAACCTCAACTATTCTGTGATTCTGTGAAACTTTGGTGAAGACAGTACAATTACATTGATATTTCGACGTAAATAATGTTTCAGGACACTATTACTGTCTTTATTAGCCAAGGTAATGGGAACAGAATCATCAGCTTGAGGATGAATTTACAGCTGAAGTAATGCTTCTTTACCTTGCATACTGATAAGTTTGATTCTTAAGAGTCATTAGGAGAGAAACAAGCTTCACAATGTTACATATGCAGACTACAGTTGATTCATTAATATTCTGCAGTAGCACTGTGGAAGGTAGTGCTGCCTTCTAGGAGCTGTTTTTCCTATCTCCTTTCATGATCCTTCACGTGGCTCTCCAGCTCCTCCCTGGAGGTACCAAAGTAGAGACATTGTCCTCTCTTAGCAGCAGTGGGTGAACTCTGACAGTGAATTGTATTCCTGGCTGTAGCACGCTGGAGAGGACAGGATTCAGGTCCCCATCAGCCTTCTCTTTGAGATGAAAAACATTATTATTATTTTTTAAAAATTTAAAAGGAGAAGGATTGCTTAACATGTAATTTCTAAGTTTCTTTTGCACAGAAATGCCTCATGTAATGTAAAGCATGTAGACTGCGTTAAGCAGAAAGTTGACAACAAATTTTAAAAAAGGAGAACTAACCTGAGAAAAATGCACTGAGGGCATCTGCCGACAAAGCTTGGGAGGAGAATGCTTGGCACAGAACAAATGTTTTTTAAATTATCGCTCAAAAAATTATTCTTCCTCAACCCCATAAATACTCTGCACTTCCTGGTTTGCAGAGGCTTTCCAGAATGCGGTGCTGAGACATTGATACCATAAGTTGTGTGGGACTTCTCATGTATGGTAGCAGAATGATGTATTCTGGGTGTTTTTTAGCAAGTTGAGAAATGCCAAAGAATTTAATTGGGGCTGTAAGAGAAGCATTTTGTTAAGCCTGTTTTTAATAACCAGGAGTATAAGTTGTACTTCTTTAGGTTGTATAAAGACAGCCTTCGATGTGTTTTACCGGGAAACCTTTCATGGTGCTCAGTCTGTCTTAAAATGCTGATGTTCTTGGTGGTTTTCTCCTTCGCTTCCTTCATCCTTCTGTTCCCGTTCCTTGCTTGTGTAGATTTCATGAATATTTGACAGCCAAGATCCAGCTTGAGTGTTTGAGAGGGTTTGTCCAACTCTGCTTGACAAGCTCCTCTTGGGCACACTTAAACTTTCCTTGGGGAGTTCTGCAAAGAGGCTTTTGATTCTTATTCACTAACACTTTTTCTTTCTCTGCTGTAGGTGGAAGAAGTGAAAAAGCACCAGCACTGTTTAGCATTTAGCTCCTCTGGACCTCAAAGCCAGACCTACTACATTTGTTTTGATAACTTCACTGAATATTTGCGATGGCTTCGACAAGCATCGAAGGTGAGAATAGTGCAAATTCCTGCCCGAATGGGATGTTCATAGTGTTTCCCCCAGTTCTGTCTTCTCTGTGCAGCAGTATAGTTCCTCTTCTGGGTTTGTTGTCATGAACTGCTGTGCTGCTGGTGGTGTTGCATAATTTGAGAGCTCTTGGTAACAGGCAACAGGGAGCTGAATTTTTCTGCATTTGTACTCAAACTGCTTTCTATCGTGGTTGTGTAAGCAAAGTGCTGTGCTGGGTTTTCTCCCTTTCCTCATCTTGATCCAGCTGGGTGGATGGAATGAGATCATTAGAACAAAAAGGATGACAAATAGAACTGTTAAAATGTCAGTTTAAAAAGTTTTGTTTCAATGTTAATAAAACCTAAAATAGTGTTGATTTTTTTTTTAATTTGTTCCTTACACAGAACCTAAAGATTAAATAGCTAGAATTAAGGAATTTTTTTCTTACTTGGAAATATTGCTGAATCTCTCTTTAGTTTTATAACTATTTGATTTTTGAGGGTTTTATTAAGTAATCATTTTATGTCAGTAAAAAACCCCACCAACTAAAGCTTTTGTAAACCAAATTGTATACTGTGCCTAGAGCAGATTTTATTATGGGAATTTAGTCCTGCGTTATTTCATTTTGACTCTTCAGTTCTACTTTGTGTTGTTGAAAGGTTGTTCTTGCAGTTAGCTGTTTTATCTCTTAATCCCTGCTACTTTTTTGATAAACCCTTTCTAAAGTAATTTTTATATCTTGAACCATTGTGTTTCTATATTTTTAACATGCAAGTTCTTTTGCTGTGCCGTCAGCGCTCTCTTTCTAGTTGGGCCTAAACTGTCCATCAGCTTTATACTTGATAGCGCTGTCTGTTTATGCTCTTCACTATGTTAAAGCAACTTCGTTTTATGTAGTACTAATTGGAGGTATTTATGGTGCGCTAGATCCGTTCTGTCTTTTTAGATTGCAATAATGTATTACCCAGTCTATTGCCTGTAGTACAGCCTGGGTTGTGGCCTTTTTTGAGAGGTTTGATTATTATGTCAAACTTTCTTCAAGCAGGAACTATGGCACCTCCCAACACATGCATCATTTAAAGTGTCCTTTAGGGTTTTTTTCTAGTAAGTTTTAAAATTCTTTTTAAAGATGCTGTTCTGACATCCCTGCTCAGGTCTGTTAAGCCTCAAGGTAAAAATCCCCAAGGCATGTTTCATGAGACAGCAAGGCATGGTCTGTCAGGTTTTTGAGTTCTTGCTGCTTTGTGGCTATCTCTGGGAGAGTAATGTCCTTTCATCTCCAGGGGCTTTGACATCAGATAAATGAAAAGCAAATCTAATGAGTGAGAAAAACAGTGGGAAACAATGAACTTCAGAAGTAGAGATAAATGACCAGAAAGCCCCTCTGAATTACTGGCAGCATAAGCTTGTTCTGTGCCATGCTGTGCTTCTCTCTGTCTCTCTAGTTCACCCAAATGACTAACAGCATTGGGACGATAGCCAGCATGAGAACATATCCTCATGCACTCATGATAACCTCCCATTTTTCTTATGTAAGAGTAGTAAGAAAATACATAGTTTCAAGTGTCTTTTCAGACTGTCAGAACTGAAGAAACTCGCTGTGCTCTTCTGTTTGTTGGTAAAACATGCTTCGAGAAATGATGCTTCATTTTTCCCAACTTGCCACCCCCAAAAACTGAGACTCTTGTGTTCTGGATTCATGGATTTTGAAACAGTACTTTGCCACTTCAAGTTGCTTTTTTAATGTTTGGGTTCTCTATCCTTAGACTGAAAAACAGAGACAAGCATGATTGTATGCAAGGCAGTTGTGTGGGAAGTACTGTGCAGTAACAGTGTTTCTGAAGAAGAGCAACAGAGAAACTAGTAATGCTGCAAAAGTACCTGTGATTTCCTCCAGCTGATGCTGTTCGTGCCTAAGTACTTAGTTCTAAGGCGCATTGTCCCTGATTTACAAGTACAAATAAAGGAGAGAAAGTTTCAGCTTCAGCTCTGTACTTCAGGCAAGCTGGCATTCTCACGCAGGAAACCCCCCCCAACGTTTATATGAGTTACTCTGCCTCAGGTGTTTGGAAGCTACTCAGGTTCAAAGAACTTGAAAAATTCTTGTTAACCAAGAAAATACAGTGTCAAGCATTGTATGTCTAAAGGCAAGCAAATTTAGGAAGGGAGATGTTATGACTGTCTAATTCTGAGCTTCTAGTTGCTTGTTAAGAGCTGAGTCACATGCTGCTTACAGACCCGTCTTTAATCGTGGTGTTGTACATAGTACTTGCACTTTTGTGAATTATTGTGAATAATATTTAAGGCTTTATTTTAAATACAGGTGTTATTTAATGACATTTGTTTTGAAACTGATATTCATGTTAAACTACTGCTGAGTGTAAGTTATCTGCAGAACTTTGTGTTCCTGGTGCATGCTGCTGAAAACTGAGGCTTCTGATACTTAGAAGTGCAATGAAAATTTTCATTATAAATCTTAGTGCTGAAGGAGATCCCTGGTAAAATATTTCATTAAAATTGCTCAATTCAGTTTTCAACTATGAAAAAAAATTTTCACGTCTGTCTTCTGTAAACTTTAAAAGAGCAAGAAGATGATGTTACTTTAACTTTTAAATAACAAGCCTAATCTTGAAAGGAGACTTTGCAAAGAATGCTTGCTCTGCAGTCTTTCTCCCCACAGAAAATTGGCAATGTTGACTTGTTAGTGGTTTTCCAGAATGAGACAAATCCTAATGCATCACTGCTGCAATAAGTATATGTATGCTAGAGGAGATTTGAATTCATGTTTGCAGAGGCTTGGGCTCAATTTAATGAAAAATGAGCATCATTCCTGTATAATCTGATTGGTTCTAACAGAGAAATCTATCATAGCCAAGACAGCTCTCGTGCTCTGCCCCAAAAATTTTTGGAAGGGGTTTCTGAATAGTGTTAGGATTGGTTGTCCTGAAGTGAACAGAACCTGTGGTTTTAGGATAGACTGGAATTATTGCACAAATACTGACCTAAATATCAAACTTAGTGACATACTTACTCCAAATAGGTCACTTTTACATATGCTGATTGAGCTCAAACAGAATATTTTTAAAAGCTGAAAATGTGGCTTGTTCTTTACTATTGATGGTTCTATACCACAGTGCATTTCTTTCCTTTTACTTTCCAAATACTGAAGTCCTAATTAAGGAAGCTCAAAAGGAAAATAACAACAAATTTGGTCCTTTGTGATCTAATATGTTCGTTCTGTTGCCAAATGTTGGAAAACAAGCTTATGCAACTGGGAGGGGGTTGGAAGGAGAAGAAAGGGACATCTTCATGGCTTTAAAGAATTTTGTCTGCATAAAGTTGGCATGATGGTTCTGGAACCCGCACAATTACTTGCAGAGCAATTCTGATTTGTCACTGTTTACTACTTGGACGTCAAACGCAGAAGGACAGGTGTAGAATGTGCAGTTAGTAGTGAAGAGGAGATGATGAGGGCTTTCCTTGTTGGCTACTTCCAGAACCTGAAAAGCTACACCTTTAACGTAGCAGGAGAGAGAGAGGTTTTTATGTATAAGGTGTTACTGAGTGGTGGAACTTGCTGGCATAAGGCTTATATTTGGGGTGTGGTGGCCAGCTTCTGCTGTTTGACTCTTCTAAAATGCTAAACTTATTTTAGCGTTTTTCAACATGTGAAATGGCTGTGTAAGGGTTGACTACTACACGACTCGTGATATGGATGGTTTGGCTGGAGTAAAAAGGGTTATCAGTCCTCCATGTTGCAAGACATACAATTAAAATGGGATGTCAACATCTGCCTCAGAAATACAGTATTGCAGAGCTTAAGCAGGGACATATTACACAATTTTGTATTCTTGGAAATAGCATGCATCGCTGGGCATGCTGAGACGAGTTATCTGACCCCGCAGAACTTCTCCCATCTCAGTTTTAGAAGAGCAGGAAGTGTGTCGACGGCTTAATGCGACAATTATTTCCTGCTTTAGTACTCGGTTCAGCTGGGCAGGTAGGGGAAGAGAGGCAATGAGAGACAAAGGCTGTAAATAACGCATGACTGCCTCACGTAAGCTGCCTGTGCACAGCCACACGGTACATGTAGATAGGTGGAGATGTACCGGCACACAGCTGTACGTGTGCACACGCCATCAGCTGCTTCCCAGGTTGAGTTGCACGGCTGTGGCTGTAGTGACAGTGCATTTAGTGGGGAATAAGCTCTTATGTGGGGCTTAGGTGCCAGGGTGGGTTTGTACCTATACACAAAAGAACCCTCCTCTTTAAGAGGAATATCCCAAAAGAGGTCCTTGATTTAAAAACTATCAAATTTAAGAGTTTTCTCCTGCGTGAGCAGGAGTATTTTCCCTTCCCTATTTCAGTCACGCTTGTCTTCAAGTCAGCAGTGGAAATGCATGTGGTGTTCCAGGTGACCCTAGCCTGCTGTGAAAAAGGAGAGATTAAATTATGATGTCAGTGTATATTATGTTTTAAAAGTGCTAAAAATAGCAAGAATAGTAAATTCAAGTGAGAAGAGTGTGCTGTCATGTTGGTCTCCTTTTCATGTCAGTGCAGAATGCTCTCTTCATATGTTTATTTGCATGGTGAAACTAGCAGAAAATCACAGTAGATTTGAATTTAGTTTATACTATACAAGTAAGTAATGCAGGAGCCTCTACAGCAGTAGTCTCCATCTTTCCTCAACTTGTATAGAGACCTACCTGAAGCAGCAGTACAAAATTAACTTTTTAGCTTTTTCTCTCTGAAGTTGCCTAGTTCTGACCAGCTGCCTCAGTCTTCTAGCTATTTTTTCAGTACAGGTTTGACGATTGTGTTCAGAGACTGTGTTGTGAAGCGTGGGTCTCAACTGTGTGAAGAGGATGAAGCTGATCTATGACTCTAGTAATACAGTTTTTATTTCTGCTGAGAAAAAAAAAAAGTCTGAGTTCTGACTGCACCCGTTTGGTGTTACAAAGCATATTTATATAAATAAATTGTACAGAATTGAACAATGAACTCCTGAACTTGATTGCGGTTCTACAAATATATTTCCAAAATCAGAGACCAAGGTGATTAGCTTGTGCAGTCGTTTACAGGAACAGTGCTGAGGAAATGTAATGAGCGACAATTGAGTGTTACTGCTGGAGATGTACCTGCTTTTCAGCTGTGCTTCATCCACCTTTGAGCTAGTGAAAGATTATCAACTGTGGGACTGCCTTTTCCTTCAGCACAGAAGATTCTGCTCATCGCTTTAATTAAAGCGATGGGTAATAAGCCATATCCACTTGTGCATATAGCTTCATCTTTATTTCAGATGCTGTCAGATGCTAACGGCTGACTTTCTCATACCAGTCATGGTCAACAACGGAAAAACCAAAGTGCAGATTCCAACTTCAGTGAGGAACACAGCCTTTGCACAGCTTTCTAATACAAAGTACAGCCTTCAGCCTGTGAAGAAGGCTTGAAGGTTAAATTAACCATACATTGTATTTGCCTTGGCTTGCCCATTAGCCAACTGACCTGTTTCCTATGTGTTTCCAGATACTATAATGAGCTGTAACGTTTTTACAGTGTTCATCGTTGCAGGGATTTTTGTTACCAAACCTCAGTAGTTGTCTCTTGAGGCATTAAGGACAGGCTTTTCTAAAGCTTGCTGGTCGGAAGCAGCTCGGAATACCTTTTTCCAAAGCCTTGACCGCAGGGCAGTGCCAATGGCCAGTGTAGGGAAAAAATCATATGCAGGGACAAAGTAGTTTAAGTAATTTGGGATGCTACTTGTTACAATTATGCCAATTTATACTGTATCTCCTCTCCAGGTGTCTGTTTAGCCTCTTAAGCAATGGATATCCCTCTTCTGGAGGTAAATGGTAGAGAACTTTACCTTAGTTTATATGAGATCTGAATTCCTAGATGAGTATTTTTGCTTTTACCTTTGCCTGTTGGTTATCACCTTTGGTAATTCTACAGAGAATTGCTGTTAGCAACAAACACACTATTTATGTTGCAGTTAGGGGTCTGTAACTTCACAGTCTTAGTCCATATGTCTGAACATGATCATGATTCTGGGCTGCCGTGTTTTTGTGTGTGTTGGGGACAGGTTGGAGGTCAGGGGCGGGCTGGTTGCTGAGAGGGTGACCGTGCAGTAGTTGGTTTGTTTATTATGCCAGTAGTGCTTGGAGTCTTGAAAATGAGTGTCTATAATAGTATGACCTAAAAATGAGTTTAGTATAATGCCAACACCAGTGGCATCTTTTGAAAATAGCCTTTAACCAATCCAAGGCTCTGCAAAAAGCTCGTTTTCTTTGAGGATAATAACTGTCCTGTTTTTTTCACATTTGTGAGACTACGAAATGCCGTTAGCCTGTTTGCAACTGTTGATGCAACATCCAGTGAAGAAAAAAGAACCTTGAAAAATTTTCTCATTTTTCAGTGGGGCTTTTTTTGAGCTGATCCTTACTTACAGGAAACATGATGACTCTTAAGTTTAGTGCAAGGAAGCCATTTTTTTTCCTCTAAAATGACAATATTGAGATAGTGCTTTCTTTAAAAATAGATCCCTAAAAATAAACCCACGTCTTCCTTTTGGCAGTGATTACAAGTATTTGAATATAAACAAACCTCTGGTTTCCATGCAGAACTTGACTTCCTTTCTTTTTTTTTTTGTGTGTGTGTGAGATCTTCAGTATTTGCTCTGCAGTCATATCTGGGCATTCTTGCTGTGGGTGGCTTCTTGTCATCCCAAGTCTGAAAGCAGAAGACTGGGCAAAGCAAACTTAAAGCCAGTTTCGTTTCTCTTTTGATGGTAACACCATCAAAGGAGCCCCAGGGAGTGTTCCTCCTCCTCTTTCCCTGCAAAACCTATTCTTTTGTGCTTTTTGTTGTTAGAGGTTAGTTGATGTTTGGGAGGTGATGAACAACTGAATGTGTTTCAGCGTAGTCTCTATTAATGGTTTGGGAGGGAAGCTCGGTGTTTTGGCTCAGCTGATTAGTTTTCCCTGTCAAAATAGTTCAGCTGATTCCAAGTGGTATAATTGGTGACTTCAAGCTTTTCTCTTAGTTTCTGCTCTAGAGAAACTATAGCTTCACTATATTATTTTTTTTCCTTTTCTTTGCTGAAATGTAGAGTCTGTGGTCCTTGTTTTGGACTTGCTGCCTTCAGTTAATAATAGAGTAGTTATTGAAGTATTGCAGCCAAGAGTGAGAACGGAAAACTAGGTATTGCCCACACATCTAGAATAGCTTTCAAGTGATGTCTTTTGAAGCCTCTAAATCAGGTTTTGATATTATTGAAGCTGAATTTGTGCAGCTGTAGCATAAATACAGGGAAGTATTGCCACAGTGTATAGCTAGAAGCTCAGTGAGATGTCACAGATGTCACCTTATAAGGTGTGTTCAATCCAGGAGGATCCCAAAGTATTTTCAGTAATCTCTGGGTGTAGACAGGTGGGAGTCAGTGAGGGACTGTAACTTTGCTCTTCATGAAGCTCAGAGGAGCTAAGTGTCTGTGGTGAGCAGATCCCATGAGACTGGAGAGGGTTGCAGGGCCTGGCATACTGCATAATACTGTGCTATGTGTAAGGTGATAACCGAGTTGGTCTTGAAACTGAATGGCTGTAACACTGAGAGCCTTTCCAAGCAAAGTCTAGCAGGGGGGGGAAAGGGAGAGGAATTATTAGCAAAAACTAATTTTAGGGACTTGTCTCATTAGGCTTCTTCCGTAGCCAGTGAAGAAGGAAAGAAGGAAGGTCTCTGGGGAGAATGGGAAATAAGCAGTGGAGACCAATTTTAGGCCCCAGGCCAGTAGAGCAGAGCTATATTCATGATTGTTTGCATTGTAAACCACTTGGGTCAGAAGGCTTTTCTGAGTTACTATGAAATAATGGCATGAAAAAGAGTTCGTCTCACTGTAGAATTAATCCATATGATGCAGCTGTGTAGAAGAGCCTAGGTCAGAAACTGAGGACCTAGCATAACCTCTTACTTAAACAAGACCTCATAACCTGTTCCACGTGGGACTGGGAGGACTCAGACAAGTGAGTATCTACTGGAAGTCTCACTGGCAAGAGTCTGAAATCTATAGTAAATGCTGAAAGAAAGTCTGCTGGAGGGCTGTTCATTGTGAAGTCTGCTTGCTGGCAGTATGGCAGCGTGTCTTGGTAAAAAATTAAGTCTAACACAAGTTGCAAGAAGAAAAAGGAGCATTTCTCAATTTTTGTGAGACAGTCACCTGTTTTGCAATATTTACAGATTAATTGTTTTCAGTCAAGCTGTGTTAAGAATATTAATATTCCTTGCTCCACCAAATGGAGATGCAGATGTCTGAATTATATGTAGCTTAATGCTACAGCTAATTACTGTCCCTTAACTCCAAGTTGCATCTTAAGCCTTGTCCTTGCAGGGGGTCTTGTCAGTGTAAACATCCCAGCATGACTGCCACCAAGGTAACAGTGTTGATAATCACTCCGTGTGTAATATTGGTTCCAGTACCTGCTCTCTAAAAGAAGAGCTCTTTTCTTTCTGGAGAAACAGAAATACTCATATTCTGGTTCTGACTTCAGATAGTACCAAACATTTCCAAATGACAGGTGACAAATGTCACTTTTTTTAACAAATTCGCACTTCCAAGGTCTTGATGCTAAACCTGCGACGCTGACTGTCATGTCTATGAATTTTTTTCTGGGCTCGTATCATGAAGAGTAAAGGAAGGCAACTTCTGCTTAATTACCTGCACATTTCCCTCTCCCCTCACACAGTTGCTACTACTGTTTTCAGTGAAGTTGTTACAGCTTTGCACAAAGGCCAAAATTCTGCCTACTATGTAAATCTTTGCTCAGAGCTAAGGAGAGGAGAGCAGGGACAAAGTAAATAATCTTTGTGCTCCCGAGTCTTGCCTGGGGTGAGGTGTTTGTACCAGAGGCTTTTGGGTGCATCACCTGCAGGGAAGAGATGGAGCGAGAAGCAAGGGCTCTGTGAACGCTGCCACACTGGCATGTGCTCCTGCCCTTTCCTAGTAGGCTATTACAGCTCCTTTCTATGGCTTTGCCTGTTGGGTTTGCGAATCTGAGTGATGGACATGACCTGAAGCCTCTGCTGAGTTTTATCTTTTCTTTGCAAGGCCCTTAGCTTGAGTCAGCATGCATCTAATTTAACATTTGAAAGAAAATAAAAGGGAGAGGCTAGAAAAGCTATTACCTTTTCACCCTTTGGACTGCATCCATTTTAAAAGGTTTCATTTAAAAGTGAAAATATACGGCTTTAAAAAAAAAAAACAAAACACCAAAAAACTTTTTATTTTTTTCCCCTCTCTCTTTCATTAAGGTTTTTGGTGTTAGCTTGTTTGTCAGTCTGAACCGTTCTTCAGCTCCTGTCTGGCTGAGGGTGCTGATGTGTTTGCTGGCTGTGGAGTTCAGCTTGGCGGAGGGAGGCCTCTGCTGAGTGAGGCTTTGATGTTTGAGTAGGAAGGAGGATTAGGATTTGAAGCAAGGTTAGCTCTGAGGTGAGGAAAACTTGTTTGCTCTAAGCTGTTCGTGTAGATATTTCAAGTGTATGTATCACAGTTTAGTTAAGCCTTATGCAGGCATTGATGGGATGTGATGATTATTGAACTGTTTAAAAACACATCCTAAAGGAGAAAAATTACACTGCCTTTGCATTAGCATGTCTACAGCAGGTGTAATTTAACATCCTCAACTCAGTTCAAACAGTCTGGGAATTTGGCTGCCTATACAGTGTGGGCTGTTTGGTTATTTTAATTGTCTTCTGTTGAAGTCCTAAATAGTAATTTCTTATCTGAATAGAGCTACAGGGAATGGGATGAGGATAAACAGGAAAAATACATAATTACGTTTGTTTAAATTCACACCACAGGTCACACAAAAAGATGTACTTGTGTAAACAAGGCTTGTGTTTGTCCATACAGCTGGGTTCAGCTGTGTTGATTGCTGACATCCATTGTCAGCAACAGATCATTTCTGTAGTATAGCCAAGGCTTTAAAACAAAGACAGTAATCAGTCTTGTTGCATAGCTCAGTGACAGCGGTGGCATTACCCTGATGGACAAAGCAAAGTGGGGATTTTTTTAGCCCTGTGTAGCAAGAAGAGGCAAGAATATTGGTTTATACAAGTATTTTTCTGTGTTTTTATTGTCAGCTGCTAAAGATTTACAGTGAACCTGTACCATACTTTCACCAGTCTTGAAATACTGCTTCCTTTCTAAAAACGGTAACACACAAATTAAAATTGAAACACCTTGACAAAACCTGTTTTTATTTAAAGCATTGCTGGCTTTTGTGACTTGTTTATACTTGCACTATTGTGGCACAAGTAACACATGTTTAAAAGTGAGTTTTCCTATTTGGGAGACTCCTAGTTTTTTGCTACGTGTGCAGCTCTTAGGTGGGCAGTAGCAGAAGATGTACTGCCTGGGGGAGGGAGCGAGCTCTCCGTCAACATTATTTGTGGTGGTATTCACAGAATAAAGCTGCATTTTATTGGTGCTGGGAGAAAATTAAAAGCACAATGACAGCTTTTTGGTGGTCTTGGTGGGTAGATGCAGGGCTTTTTCTAGTACACGTGCTATAGTTGTACATTACTTCTTCAAAATGGCACTTCAGTATGCCATGCCCATGTGGAGATCAAAAAAACTCAAACCTAAACCCCAGTAGGCCAGCACTGCATAACTGAGGTTGCAACAGGAACTGGAAAAAGTCTTCCATTGGACTTGGCAGTTTGACGTGCAAAGTTGAATTTGGCCTTACCCCATTACTACTCCTCTGCTATTCCAATGGGAGACATTGCAATACAATGGTTGACCATTAAGTGTTTCAAAATCATATGCAGAGAATGGAGGTAGCTGCAGGTTTCATCTTGTTTCTTTATATTTCTGATGATTAAAAATCCAAACTGAAAAGCAGAGTTCAAAAAGTACAAGGTCTTGCTGTGTTCGAGCTACGCTGTCAAACTGTTGCATGTCTTACTTTGCTGGTAAAGGCAGGCATTGACTCTACAGCATATGCTGTAGCTGCTGTGACTGAGAGAGTGTCATACATCGTCGTCCAAGAAGATCATTGCCCCAGTTGTTTCCCCTCATGTTATTAGTACTGGAAATGCAACGGGGGGTTGATGTGAAAACAAGTATTAAGGATATATGCAGTTTAGGATGTGATAAGAAGATGTTTCAGATAGTTAGTCGAGGCAATGGCCTCTTCTGTTTGGGGATTCATGAGTTATGCTGCTTGTGTTTCCATATAAGTGTGTAAAGCATATAAAACAGTTATGTTTTTAAGTTTTCCGAAATAAAACGCCAGACAAGCCATAATGAGCACTTGCAGATTGGTTCCACATGTATCTAGAATGCCTTTCCCTCTAGCATTCTTACCACACTGACTCTTCACTATCTTTGTTGGAGCATGGGCCTGTTGAACCCATCCCAGATAAATTATTAGGGTATATATTTACAGCAGAATGTCTTTTTTTTATTATTTTTTTTCCTTCCAGTGGAAACCTTACATTCTGGAAATAATGTCCTTTCCTCCAGATGCTTTTTGTTCTTTGACTGTGAAGGATGTTCTAGTCAGCGTTTCCTTACCCCTTACCAGCTTATCTCTGCAGTGATTCCCCACAGTGAGTGAAGGAAACTCAGTGCTTTATTTAAAAACTGCATCATCTTTTAGAAAAATGCTTTACTCTTAATAAACAATAGCAGACACACACATGCGCAGTCTTACTGCATGTAAGTCAATTGAAGACAATTACAAGATTGAAATATCCCTTTATTGTTTGATTTGGGAACAATATAGTTTCAGAATTCCAATGCTCAGCTTCAAAACAACTGTTGAAAGTTTCTGGTGAACCAAAGAAAGTATTGTTAAGATGTTGTTCTCCTTTGTTACTCTTTGTTTTTCATCTTGTTCCTCTGTTCTCTAGGAATTTGTTACAGAACAGTATTGAGCAATGGAAAGGGAAAAGTCTTTGTAACTGCCTGTGAGAATAACTGTGTGTTTATATAAGTATTTCTTGTAACAGTTCAGAAGTTAGCTTCGTAGAGTGCTGTTTTGCTAACCAAAAAGACTTCAATAAAACTACAGTTGCTTCCAGAACTAACAGCTCTTAAAATGTGGTTTTAACTTTTACCGTTGCCTCTCGTAGAGGCATCAGTTTGTCAGTTGCATGAAAATCTTAATTAAATTCTTTGTATAACAAAATGATTCCTTTAAAAAGACACAAACAAACAAAAAAATAACCAGAGTATACAACTTGTAAAAACAAAATTACTTTTAACTAGATTTTATTTTTTTTAACAGGGCTTGATAACTTTAAGGAAGGATTTGCATCCTTTTGTGAGAAAAGAATGGATTTGCTTGGCTGCTTTATCATGGTTCATATTCAGAATTACCAGTTCTGGTATTTTAGATATTTTTAGGGTAACATGCCCTGCTAAGCACTGCTGGGTTGCTTTTTACTATTCACATTACATTCCAAACAAGTAGTTGGAGCAACAGTGTATGTAAGCATTATACCTGAAATTTCACATTATCCTTTTTAATTTAGCGGGCATCAGTGCTTTTTCATCTCTTGTGTTTTCAGTGTGATGAGAACTGTACCGTACCAGGCAGGTTCTGGCACCGTAAGCAGGCTGAATACCTAGCTTTCAGAAGTGACTCCTCAGAATAGCCTGTGAATAATTTTTGTCTCATACTACAAGGGGAAGAAAAATAGAAGTAACAAAAGGACTGAACTAATTGAGTAACAAAAATTTGAGCATTTTAATGGATGTGGGAGGACTGGATTATTAATGGGCACATTAGAGAAAAACACTGCACCGTCTGTTCCTCTCAAAGCTTATGGCTGTGTTTTTATAATAGAGACTGCTTACCCTGAAGCCTGTGTATCTTGCATTGAAGAGGAAAAAAAGGAAGAAAAAAACTCCTTGGCCTTCCTTTCAGTAGCAAGCTACTTCACTTATGTCAGCAAAACCTGGTGTCTCTAGTTTCAGAGTACTTTATGGCAAGGTCTGTATCTCGGCCCAGAAGGTTGAGTGCTGTCGTCTTCATCAGAGTTCAGAAGCTCTTATAGACAGTCACTGGGCATTGGTTATGAGTTGTTGGGTTTTTTCCTCTTTTTGTCTCTTAGACATAGTGTTTATGCTTCCAGAATCTTAGCATGTGAGGCCAATAAAAGCGCCAATGACAAAACAAAACGCTTCTCTTACAGTGAGCAGCAGACAGATTATGGAACCGTTTGAGCGTTGTTTGTGCAGTCCCTGAAGTATGAAATGGTGAAGTTGTTTGCTGCTTCTCCTTAGACCTAAGCCATGCCTGCTCCAAAATTGCCTCTCATCTGTCTAGCATTTGCATTTGACCCCTCCTCCTTGCCCACCCTCACTGTCTGCACTGCCTGGTACTACTGTGTGGTGGTGCTGTGTCATGTAGCTAGCTCTATGACTCTATGAAAAGGATTTTTTTAATAGAATTGTACAGAAAATATAAGAATTCTACATTGCAGTGTTGTTTTGGGTGGGTTTTGTTTTTAAATAAAGACTGGTAAATAAGTAAAGCAGCAGGATGTAGTTCACCCAGCTGTATCCAAGAGATTTGGTAAGGGGCAGAGTTGCTGTTACTTGCATTTGTTGCCTGTAGGTCTCTGTGGAATGATGCTAGCTATATGTAATGCTAGATGGTATGATTTCCTTAGCCTCTATGGACTGTGTTTGTTCTACCTTCCCCTTTCTATAACAGTGTTAAACCCCCAAGTCTCAGTTTTGTTTTTGTCACCTTTTTATTGCTCTTGGACAGTTTTGTAATTCATTGAGGAGAGACGAGTGCTCAGTGCTTTGCTGCTGTGATACTTTTTTCTCCAGTAAGATATAGATGGGATAACTTTCTTCTGCCATTTAATACCTGCCTTTGACCCTTGAAACTGAGACCAGGTGATGACTGTTACCTCCTCACCTCCACTTGCTTGGCTATACTGACCTGTCGTGCAGCAATATAGAAGACTTGCACTATATTTTTGCTGCTTTTACTTGCTAACTAAAGTTTGTGTCAAATCTCTTATCTTTCTATTCTGGTCATAGAGTATCACAACTTTATTGATGAAAACTAATCCATTTTATGTACTAGTTCGACGAACCTCTGTGCTTTTCCCCCTGCTAGCCATCTGTGGACCTGAAGCAAAGCAAGAGATTATGGCATAACTTGCACTAATGATATAAATGTGTTAGATCAGCTATGTATCCCAAAACTGACTTCTGCTGTGCTTAAGAACAGTTTGTTTTGTGCTAGTAGGGGTGAAAGAGATGTTCTTCTTTTATTACAGTATTAATATATTGTTGTACCTCTTGACTTCCAGGTTGCATCACAACGCATAAGCTCAGTGGATCTTTCATGCTGCAGCCTGGAGCACCTGCCTGCCAACCTGTTTTATAGCCAAGACCTCACTCATCTCAACTTAAAGCAGAACTTCCTGAGGCTAAACCCTAGCCCATCCACAAGTAGAGCACTTAGTGAATTACAAAGGTAAAGTAACGCGGTTCTACTGGTCTTGCTCTGCCCTTGGAGCCAATGGACTACTGGTTTGCAGGAACTTTCCTAAAAAATTACTACCTGGCTCTTGTTGGAGGATTGGCCTGCTGTAATGCTTCAAAAATCGGTTAACTCTGCATGTTAGAAACAGATTAGATTTCATAAGAAACTTTGTTTTTCTTGTAAATAGAAGGCTATTTTCAATCTAAAATGCAGTTTTCAGAAAACATTGTTTTTATCTACCTACTGAGGCCAGACTAGTTCTTCAATTTTTGACTCAGGTGAGTGAGTATGAGTTGGTAAGCTGCCCATCAAAGGGATAGTCTAGGTAGGAACAGTACTGCGTGTGACTTGACTTAGCAGTTTTTTGTTACCCCCAAAGCAAAGAAAGCCCTGATTTAATAAATTCAGTCTGATTCCTGTTCCATTTCTGCTCTGCTCAGTCCTAATCCTTCTATCCTAGTAACTGTGACCTTCCAGTTCTTTTCACTGCAGCTCACCTAAGAATGTAACAAATAGGTAGAGCGCGGCACAGTTGGTGATCTGGATGATTCAATGTATGTGTTGTGTCCTGTGGAATGAGGACATACATCTTTCTGTATTCGGAAAGGTGAATGCTTCCATACTGACCACAAAACTATGACTTTAATTTCAGTGGTAACTGAATTGCAGAGTACCTCAGGATTATATTTGCGGATGGACCTGTTCAAATGAAATGTTTTAAACCACATTTCTAAATCCCTTCCTCTTTGAAAAACAACCGAAAAATACAAGATGGGTTGTGCAGGCTGTTGTATTTGTGTGTAATTCCAATTTTGTTCTGGAAAACCAAAAAATTTGGCATAATGGAAGATGAATGAACCCAACAGGTCTGCTTCACAAACAAAGCAGGCAGTGATTCCAAGAGCTTATGAACGCAGTCTGGAGAGGAATACTAGCTTAAATGTTCTGTGAATGTCCTTATAGGTCTCCAGAGAGCAAGTGGAATTTTAACACGTTAGGTGATGGAACGTGGACAAATTATGAATGTTTTTCATTTTAAATGATTTTTTTATCATTTTTCCTTTTTAAATATCAGAAAGTGTACAGGAGATACTTGGTTATATTTTGTCCATGTACATAACACCTAATTCTGTTTGGGATTAGAAAGCATTTATAAATAATGCGCTGGGTAACATTCATTATCTGTTTAATGTTCTTTTGCAATTGTAGGAACAGCTGAAGAGTCTTGCTGGAAGTTAATAAACTGTTAAAATTTTTCTCACTAATGTGAGCCTGAACATGCAAGAGTGAAAACAGTTCAGGTGACCAAATAAAAGCTCTCCTGTTGAATGAGATTCTGAATCAGGAAAATCCTGGAGAAGTGGCCTGTACCCAAGGTGGTGCAAAACTGGTTGTCTCATTCTTCTGAGAACTGGTGCTGTTCTGTCAGGAAAGAATGGTCTGCTCTGCCTCCATTGCTTTGAGATTGTCAAGAAGGTACAGGGAATGTCTGTGAACTTCTGCAGCAAAAAAATGAATGATTAGGAAGGTTACACAGCACTGTTTCAGTGGGTCAGAGCCAGTGCCTCGTGAACTCCTGCCCTTTGGCGCTGACCTTCCCTTTGCACAGGTGGCATCACCCAGGTTGTGCGTAGCTGGAAGCTGCTGTGGCTGTTCCCATTGATGAGCCAGTGGAAAGGGCTGTGTGAGGTGGTAGTTCCTGCCAAGGGTTAGCAAGAGCAGTGCCCCATCAGTTATGTTTTGCCTCCCAACAGCAGCAAAAGCATGGCCCTGGCCCTGGAATGCTCTCCCATGCCATGCTCCTTCCTTCCCTGAGAAACGCATTGCTGGCTTCTCCTCCTGAGGGTGAGAAAACTTGGGTTTTACTTGTGCAGCAAAAAAACATTTCAACCAGCTCAACTGCTACTGTAAGTCTGCTTTTCTGTAGTGAGTAAATACACAAATACCTAGCAAGAAGGGAACACTGTATCTTTTTGAAATTATTAGTGAATCCCAGCATGAAATCATGTGCAAAGTAAGGGAAGTTCAGTCATTCCTGGGAACACAGGTTGTTATTTGTCTGATATTTTATTTTTGTTTCTTTTTAATCCAATTTCATAAAACCATTTTCACATCTTTTGGGGGTTACATGAGGTAAAACTTGACTGGATAAACCAAAAGTCTTCTTTTTTGTTTGCCCATGTTCTTTCAAACCACTGCAAAGCAAGTACAAAATCTCTGCTGTTCAGGTTTGGTACTGTTGGCTTTTATACCAAATTCTCAATTGCTAAATTGCAGCCACACACAGGGCATGGCACTAGTAAATCAAGCCCAGCAGTATTTTAGGCTCCAAAATAACCATGTGCTTGGATGTTGTGAACAAAATGTATTGGCATTTGTATGCTTACCCTTCCTGGTACAATTTTCAATTAAAATCTGGTTAGCAAGGCAGTCTAGGAAAATTTGTCTTGTTATAAGCAGCTCTTGGTGCTAGCTGTTCCTCTTAATAAATCACTTTAGATGGTAATTTAATAAATACTCATGAATGCTGGATTTCAAAACAAGGAGGTAGATCAAAGACAGAAGAAAATACCAAATTTTCAGCTACCCACCAAACAGATTTACAAGCAGCTGGGTCATAGTAATGGGATGCTGACATATGCACTGACTTGGCAGGTAGAGTCAGGAATGAATTGGGAAAAACCCAAGAATTCCTACTTTTGTTTATGCAGTTATTTCTTTCAGTTGTTAAAATGTGATTTATTGCATTTCTGAATAAAATATTTAGTCCTTCTCAATGCATGGCAGGTCTCCATTTTGGGAACTAACCTCCTCATAGCATGTGAAGGTTTACAGAGGTGTAGATGCACTTTTTTTCCTGGGAGCTACACTTTCACTTGCTTTACTATCCACTTAAACTTGTGTTAAGTTCTCTTACTGCAGCTGTGAACTTCTGTAACTGAACTGTCTGAATGTTGAAAGGTATGTACAGCTACCTGTATTTTTTTCCTACTTACTGGGCAATACGTACTTCATACTATGTATAAAAGTAGGCAGTCTGAAAATTCATCTGTGTTAAAAAAAAAACAAAACCACAGCAAACATTTGATACTTGTTCTCCCTCATAGTAGCTTTTAAAGTTATAGGAAAGGGTGTTTTTCTTTTAGGGGAGAGAGGAGATTCCCTAGCTGAAAGATTGTCCAGCTGTTGCAGTACTGGAAACAGTGGACGTGTGTTGTGACAGTATCCCCATTTGAGTCAGAATTTGCCTTTATGCCTTGGTGTTTTAGCCCCTGTACACTGCAGGTGGAGCAACTGAAGACATTCTGTTGTCTTTAGTTGTCAGAAATGTTATTGCTTACACTCTTTGGATGTTGGTTGGTGGATTTTTTTTTAATTATTTTTTTTAAACCATAAAGTTGAGATTTATATGTACACTGTGTTCCCAAACCTCACTTTCCCCTTATCTACAATGCAACTTCACAGCTCTTGTTCTGAAGTGCAAACAAGAGTTCAGGCTTACTAAATTTGCAGAGTACTATTGCTCTACGTTTGAAGCAAATGAATAAACTGTAGTCCTTATTTACTGTTGCTCTGCTTCACTGGGCTAAGCACCCCTTTATATTTATATGTCATTGTTTCAGTCATTGCCGTTGGAAAAAACTGTTGGCATCGAGAATACTGTTTGTTAATATTGAAAATTAAGTTGTCAGTATGTGGATTTTTAATGTAAGCCTGTTTCAGATTTAGAAAGAGAGAAAGGAAAAAGTGGGAGTGTAATAAGCCACAAAGTTTCTTTTTAATGATAAACAGCGATGCTGCCAATTTTATCTGAAGAATAAGTTGTTACTCCAGTTGTTGTTGTTAATTATTAGCAGTAATTATATGGATTTTTATCTCAAGATCAGTTGGTATCTTTTCTCTCCCAAAGCCTCTTTAGAAATTAACTGCCTTCCCTGGCATCTCAGCTGAAATTCTTCTGGGCTAGTGGCAATAAGTTGAAGTTACATCTATAGTGTATGAGAAGGCTAGAGGACTCTGAGATATTGATGCAAGTGGGTTTTGAAATCCCTTGCTACTTCCAACTGTAGGATAGCTGTTCTTAGATGAAACCCCAGAATTTAGGGGGGATCCTCAAGGTAATCCCTCCTTATGAACTCAATGTGCAGTATGTAGGCAATTCAAAACACACTGATTGCTCAGAGAACACTTTAGGTTCCCAGACAGCTTTAAAAAATAGGGGGACCAGTATCAGCAACCCAACTGGCATGAACACAGTAGACAAGCTTGCTACATGTGGTGGTGAGAACCTACCTTGTCCCTAGAGATTGAGGAGCAGGGAAGAAAGTCTCTAGCCTGCCACTTGGTCTCAAAGTTCATTGAAGTGCTCCTTCACTTTATTATAATATATAAAATATATATGTTACTATATTATAAAATATTATTGCTTTAGTGTATGAAACTGAGGTTAGTGAAGAAAATTGGATGGATTAATGACATGCCAAATACACATCTTCCCGCTTGCCAGGCCCCACAGGGTACTGCCAGTAGACACAGTGGAAAAGATTCGAGCTTTCTCTTTTTTGTTGTTGTTCTTGTTTGTTTGTTTTGTGGGTTTTGTTTGTGTGTTTGGGGTGGGGGTTTTTTGTTTTATTTTGGGGTGTGGGGGGGTTAGGATGCTCTTCTGGAAACGAATTTGCTTCTAAATGCATGCATTCATTGAAGTTATTTAAATTAATCCAGCTAGCATGGGGAGTATGCTACCACAAAGAATGGAGTGCCCCTGCATGCTCCACAGTGTGGGAAGGTGCTGGGAGCTTTCTCTCACACTCTAATGGTCTCAGAGCCAGGGAACCTTTTATAGTTGTTTCTCCTCTTTCACTTGAAGCTGAAGACTGAAGCATAGCCATCTAAGCAGTAGGGCAAGAAGGAGAAGTTGGCATGATATTGACAACCAGAGGTCTACTAGTAACAAACTCCGTGTAGTGTTTGCTGTATTCTGGTGCTATATTTCCTCAGCTCAGTAGCCTTGGCATATTTTTTTTCTCTATTTATAATACTAAAGACCACACTTGAAATATGATTTTTATGTCACTTCACTACTTTTGTTCTATTTGGTTTGTAAAGGTGTTGAAGGAAGGAAGGTTTGGTTTTGTTAGTGCATTTTTCCAAGTCTTCATGACTGGTTGTGTTTTACATAGCTCCTGTGTACCTTTCTGAACTCAAGAAAGTACCCTCATGTGAATACTCGGTAAAAGTCAGTGACATTTGATTAAAGAAAAATAAATTGCAAAATCAAGTTGCTACAAGTGACTGAGTGGGGAAGGTTGCAAAATCCATTTAATGCCTGAAACACATTGGATTTTTTTGATTGTTTAAATTGGAGTAGTGAACTTCTTAGTAGTGGTAGTAGAATAGATGGCACTAGCAAATATGCTGTAAAATAGCATTTTTAAAAATAGTATAGTCTAAAAATAGAAATTGCAGTTAATAACTGGGCTCAGTTTAGTGGAACTATTAGGCTAAGTATAGCAGTATCTCTTTTAAATAATACTTCAAAAAGTGGTGAACATACTTACAGAATCCAGTTATTGTGTATCAGCCTACTCTTGCTTGTCCGTTGCCTTCTGATGTGGCTTCTGAAGTAAGGGGTTTCTTTTCATGTATTTAAACATGTTTCAGTTTGGAAGCCCACTGCTAGCTAATGCTCATGTATTTCAAATATGGATTTCCAGTATAGAGAAGGAGAATGTATTTTCACATTTTTCCTAGGAATTCTGTTCTTTCTCTGAGGACATTCTTTCCCTGCTAATGAAGCAGTGTGCGCTAGGTGTGGGCAGAGAATGAGAACTGCAAAGTATAGTAACAGAGGTTCACATTATTTTCACTTAACAAAACATACATTTTCTTTTTCTTGTCTTTATAAAACAAGAGTAAGTCTTCTTACCAACTATGTAATAGAATAAAAGCTTTATTGTTGTTTTAAGTTTGCAGGTGGTCTGAATTTAACTTAACATCTGTGATTATTTGTATTTTGAAAAATAATTGCCTAGATCTAAAGTCATTCCTATCTGTGCAGTGCAGTCTCTTTTTTCCCTTTATTTTTTTCTTTTTAATGCAGTCTACTAATTAATTTTGGCATAGAGACTCAGGTCTGTATGCCACAATTGTTGTGCCTTTTATAGTTTAAAATTTGAGTGGAGGGGAGAGATATCAGGATGACTGTTGCTGGTGTGTTTGCATAAAAGGTGGTGAAGATACCAAAACTGCAGCTATTAGTCTGCTTTTTTCTTTCTGTCTTTTTCTTTTTCCCACATGAGATTTAAGAAAGGAGGAAGGAAATAAAAATTCAGATTAAACTATGTTTTCATTTATTCAATCAGCTAACAGAGAAATCAATAATTAATGGGTGAATTTGTCCAAGTTTCTTCTGACTTGACCAGACCAGCTTAGTGACCCTTTTTCCTGAGGTGACTTTACTCCACCTGTATTTGTGTGGTGCGACATGAGCTACTTCTTTTCTGAATGAACAGGAGTCTTGTCCAGAGAAACAGAGTGGAAAACACCAGCAGAGCTCCTTGTTCCTCCTCTCTGTACTATCTACTGAAAAGCCTTTCATGCCCAAGGTGGGCAGGGCTGCTATTGACCTCAGTTAGGTAAAGCCTTCACCGGCAGCATCCAAGTCACTCTCCCTAGCTGTTGCAGAAACAGTCTACCTCGATTCAGCTGTCTCGACAAATTTAGCAGGGCAAAGAGGGCTGGAATAGTTCATTTTAATTGCCGAACTAATTTAAGGATTTTACAATGACTTCCCTTTCTGGGAAGGGAAATGCTATGACAGTATTTCTGGCGCTAAGCTAGCTGCTCACTTAGGCAATAAGGCTATTGATGGGAAATCTGATGCAACTGCAAAAAGGCAGTAAATTGGACCTTTTATTTCCAAGGAGGAAATTGGTGTGTCGGGTTTATATGGAAATTCTCTTCATGATTAAGTTAGTGGCCGAAGTAGCTGGCATTCATGAAGGTAGCAAGTTGTAGTTCAGTTCCAACACTCGTCGCAGTGCTGCTAGGCAAGTGCCATCGATCTGTCGGGAATGCTGCTGAAGCTGAGGGATGGTCATGCTACTGCTTGAAATGCCGCTACAGTCCAAATAGTGGAGATAGTATTGGGAAAGTGATTGTTTTCCTTAAACTGAGTCCCTTATTAAGCCATGTCTTCTGTTTTGAGTGTAGTAAAATACTGCTTTTTAATTGCTTTTGGTAAGAGCAGGGCAGGACTGGTTTTGTCAGATGAGTCTGTTACACCGTCATTTCAATGATGGTGTATGGCCAATCCAATATACTATTCCTCCTGCTCCAAACACAGTGAAACATATATGCTGTACTATGTAATGGAAATTTCTCTGCTGTGCACATCGGGTAGATCTGAATTTGAAATTAGCACATCAGTTCATTTTTGCTGTAGATACAAACTTCTCCTATTAGTCCCTCTCGTCATTTTGCACATGTCAAACTAAAGCCATTCCTGAAGTGGCAGCTTCAGGATTAAGTAAGTGGAGATTTTTTGGCTCAATTATGGCAATTAGTGTTCGGTTGTATTGCATGTTTAAACTCAAGGCTTGACATGTCAGCATTTTGCTCTAGTTTGAAGTAGGGCTGGTTTTGGTCAGAGTAGTGAGTGTTTATGTATTGTTCATTACAATAGAAAGCTCAATGAACATAGTGTGTTGTGAGAGGCTGTGCTTCAGGTTGGCTTTTTTGAACCAATAACATAGTCTAGAGTGAAGGAAGGAGGGAAAAGAGGAAGGAAAGCATATATATGGACTTGATACAAGGTTATTACATTGTCATGCCTCAAACGAGCAACGTTGTGCCTTTTCTTCTTTCTAACAATGCCATGGGGGCAGCGTCAATTATGTGCCTGTGCTTCAGGTAGGAATAAAGATTTGGGTGCAAGAAAACAGCAAAGACGTTGCTCTGTAAAATCTTATTTAAAGCCTGACACTGTGTAAACTGAGTAATAGAAAACTTGAGCATGTAAAATACTTCTACTTTATTTATATTGATGCTACAAATGATACTGGTGCTACTGACTGTAAATCTATCTAGATGTAAGAAACACTGTAAACAGTTAAGCATTTTAAATGTGCAGCATGGCAGTGCTCCATAATGGAAGTGCACCAACCCATCTGTGATGTGGATGGTGGGAAGTGAGTGGCCAAAGCTTTAGAGGTAGACTTAGGTCTTAACTTTGAGCAAATGCCTGCTAGTTTGACTTGGTAATGTTCTGTATTTGACAGTGCTCCATTAGAAGAAATGTGACTGTAGCATTTCACAAACAAACATGTTTACAAAGGAGGGAAGACAGTATCTCTTTCCTGCCGGTTGTTTTAAATTAATCTCTTTAACTAAACGTATGGTGTCTGTCTTTCAGCTTTTCTTTAAATGTCATTTAACAATGAACTCTCCTTTGTGGATTATTTGACATACGCGTACATGTGCATTTTCAGCTTCTGTATGAGTATATCCAACACTGGATGTACTACTCCCCTTACATACTGTATAGACCTGTTAACAAGTTCAGTTGGTGCTCTTAGTAACTGGATTACTTGCAGAAGGCCCTTAATAAGCACACAGTAAAACATACAGTAGGGTAGCAGAGATGTAATCCCAGATACATATGGGGTGGGGGGGCTAGGGTTTTGTCTCCCTGTCTTTGACCTATGACAATTATACACAACAAGTATGTGTGCAGAAAATCCTGAAGCTGACCACCGCATTGGAGTTAGTTGCTGTATTCCATAGCTTTCTTCACCTCCTCGCCCCCCCTCCCCCACTCCAGCCCTCTTTCCTCTGTGTATTAGCTTGATCTTCTGTAAATTTATCTTAAGATTTTATTTGGGGTCTTACAGTAGATTGTAGTTTTCACTTGTTTAGTGGGCAGAACTGAGACACTTCTTCTGAGACTCCAGAGCAGTACAGGTAAAGGCTGTAGCCTCGGTGTTGATTATTAAATGAGTTAATTCTTTTCATGGTTGACTTAAATTTGAATGGTTGCATTTCGATTTTTCCAGCAACTTAGTTATTTTTTAAACTTCCTGTCATCACTAGTATTTTGCACTTACCTAAATACTGAAAAAAAATATCTAATTTCTAAAGACTGCGGAGTCCGCTACTTAGAGCACTCTTGTTTGTATTTGCAGTTGACTTTGAGGAAGATGTGGGACAGCTGTTCCACCACAGAATCACTCCAAGTTTCAAGTATATCTGTGGCCCAAATCTACTCTTAAAGATAAATGTAAGATTGTGCATTTTAGTTCTAGGTTTGAGATTTTTAAGCTTTTTCTCTCAAAAGAGAGGAATATAAAGGTATAGTGTTTAAAATGTGCTACTTTTTTTTTTTTTTTTTTTCCCTGGCTAGTAGGTCTTATTAGCATCAGCTGGCTAACCCTAGCCTCCTTTTTATTTTACAGTTCACCCTCTAGAGATATATTAGTCATTGTTTCTGCACAGTAGCATTTTTTTCCCTGCAGCAGTAATTTGATTGCAAGATTTCATTTAGTCTCCATCTAACTCTGATCCAAACTTCTGCCTCCAGCATGGCACAGGGTGTTCAAAATCTGTGTTAACTCTGGCCATGATTTTTCCAGGTTTTTTCTTCTGCCATCTTTGCACCAAAATACCGGTAGAGAGCACAGCATTCCCTTGCTTGCTGCAAGCCTGTGTAAATGTTAAGTATGTTTACAGCCTGTCTTTTGGTGTAAAATCCACACTTCAATTACAACCCCCATTGAAATACAATACAAAGGCGCTACTTACATTTTCATATTGAGGTTTAGTCAGTGACATGAGTTTTTGATTTAGGCAATACTAAAGGTGTGTGCTGGTTGATTGCAGAGGCTGGTAAGTATTTTTAAGAGTCTTTTGATGTTAAAACTCTTTAACCTTTTAATGCTTGATGTGATTGATTTCTGTCCGTGTTTTCTGGTTGGGGAAGACAAAGTGCTTTGAGGTAAGAATGTGCTGGGCCAGCGTGGAGGCTGTGGATGCACTGGCACATGCTGTCAGAGATTACTTTCGTGTGGAATAGCAGTGTCCATACGTGCAGTTTTGCTTCCATCAGCATGTTATATAAAAGCCTGCTCGCACAAAATAAAGGACTTGAGTCTTAAAAAAAGGAAAATGAAGTCCAAATAAAATGTCCTGGTGTAAACCATGCCAGAAAAGAAACTTCCTCCCATCTATCAGAATCTGACACAGATCTTTTCATTCATCCTTTTTACTTGCCTTTAGGCATACCTCCCAGTGGTTGTTAGGCAACCATAATAATGTTGCTGAACATGCAGGCTGGCTAATTGGATTGTCCCCTTCTTTGTTTTTTTTTTTTTTTTTCTCAAACAGTCTTGATCATCTTTAATAAGGCAAGCACATGCAAGTTGCTTCATTGGCTGATGTGATAAATCAAGGGGCTTTTAAGAGTTTCTTGACACGGCAAGGACAAAATTTTGAAATCTCTGTGAGCTTTGACATTGTACTTAATCGAGAGCATAAGAATTTGCCTCTGTCACTACAGAAGTCTTGCTAAATTCTGCTTTAATTCAGCACATTTCCCAGTTGTATTCAAACCAGCCTATCCTAATGAGAAATTTTGGTTGAAAGGCAGTATCTACTCACATGAATGGAGCTGAGCTGCACCACAAAAATTTACTGTTCAAACAGGCTGAGAATTTCCTGCACCTTGTAACCAGTGTCACTAGGATAGTCTTATTAGCAAGAAATGTGTTCAGAAAAATAGCAGTGCTTTAGTACAGCGTGAGATGGCACAGAAGAAATTACATATATCATAAGGATGGCAAGGGTTTTGTTTGTTAGGCTCATAGGAGAATATATTTAGCGTGTTATTCAGGAGGGCTTGTTTCTCTATGCCATCTTAACGTGAGTATACTCTTGCAAGTGGTGTTGAACTTGAGCGTCTACTCGTTTCCCCAGTTATTCTGGGTACATAAACTAAAATTGCACGTGGTTTGTATTTACATAACCAAACTTACCTTGTATTAACTATTGCAAGGCAACATGGTGTGGTTTATGATCCACTTATTTGCCCTCTTTATTTTTTTTTTCTTATCTCATTGTAGATTCACCAAGTTGAAGAGCCTTAATCTTTCCAATAATAATTTAGGAGACTTCCCACTGGCAGTCTGCAGCATCGCAACCCTGACTGAACTCAACGTGTCCTGCAATGCCCTCAGAAGTGTTCCAGCAGTTGTAGGCGAGATGCACAAGCAAGTACTTTCTTAAAACTTTGTGTACACAGCCTGATAATAAAGGCAATAAGCAGTTTCATGACTCTATACATAATCTGGCTATAAGAAACATTTTAAACTCACTGGGTTTTGTCAGAGCGTACTGGCTTAAGATCTGTGTGGAAAAAGTTGTGAGCTGTTGATGGAGGGAAAGCACACTTAGTGTCTTGAAGCTCTTCCAGACCCCAGCATTTGACACAAGGGTCATCTTCACAATGAAGAAAATGTTTCAACCTCCTTGCTCATGTGCTTCATCCATCACATTGTTGCAATTCTGGAGATGTTTGAAGATAGGATACAACTGTCTTAACACAGCCTATGTTTCATAGTTGCTAACGTTTTTAATTGTTTGATCGGTATCTTCTGTAGCAGATGTTAAAGCCTTACTCATTAACATTTTTCTTTCTTCTGCCCTTTTGTACATTTTAAGTCACTGTAATTGTGGCAGATTTGTGTATTTGTAGGAAGGAAATGTGATTTAACAGGTCACTCACTGTCTTCACTCTCCCTTCCTCTCCCCTGCTTTTAATAGCTTGCAGACATTTTTGCTGGATGGCAACTTTCTTCAGTCCCTTCCTGATGAGTTGGAGCATATGCATCAGCTCAGCTACGTGAGTCTGTCCTTCAATGAGTTTACCAACATTCCAGGGGTTCTGGAGAAGCTGAATGCCATGGATAAGCTCTGTATGTCAGGAAACTGCATGGATACCCTGAATCTGCAGGTGTTAAAAAGGATGCCTCATATTAAACATGTGGATCTAAGGTAGGTGTTTGGAAAAGTGGAAAAATAAGTGGGTCTAAATTATTGGTTGAAAAGGTTTCTCTTTGGCTGCCAGAATTGCCCCCAGGTAGGAATCTATTGTGTTAGTCCATCAAACCATGTTTCTGGTGGTGTTGTGTAACTCACAGCACTTGTCCGTGACTTAGCATTCTTCTTTGAAGAAGAGATAGCATTTAGGGAGATCGATAGATAAGGAAATGAGTTTGGGGGAAAATTAATATTTACACTGAAAGATCAAACAAAACAGGGCCTGGGACACTAGTGATTCCTGCAGTTCTTGTTGCTGCAGTGTTAGTGTAATATAAATGATAGTCCCTGACCTAAAAAAGCTTCTGTCTGAAATGTTACAGATGTGTGGGATGGAGAAAAGGGCAGTGAAGGTGAAAGGACAAAAATAGATATTTTAATATTTCTTGGTATGTTAAAAAGCCTAGTCCACCATAAGTAATGTTATTTTATTGTTGCGCTCAGCAGAGTCTAAACAGATCCTTGTTATAAATGACTCCGGTATGAGGTGGTTCTTTATTCTTACAGTCTCTGGGCAAGCTAGCTTCTGCAGTCAGCTGGGCAAGGCTCAGTTCAGAGCCTGGACCATGAGGTCAAAACAACGATGAATTTTGGAACCATTTAGTTAAGCTGTTCAAGCTAAAACTTAGTGTGCCGTACTGCCGTGTAGCTGTCAGACTTTGCAATCAAGAAAGAGTCAGCATAAGAAAACAGCTAAAATAGATGGATGACTTCTGAAGTGGTTATGGTGGTGTTAAAATATGCCTGTGTGTTCATATGTACACCAAAAGCGCATAAATAAATAAATAAATTGGCCTCAGAGCAGAGGCACTGTGGCTAAGCTGGCTCCAAGTTCCAGCCCTGTCATTGTCTGCCGCATCCCGTCTGCACTGAGCAGTGAACAGTGGCTCTTTGTAACGCTACCTGCAGTAGTAAATGTCGAACATATTTGTAAACTGTACTTGCTGCACAGTGAAGTGCTTTGCTTTAGTGAAATCGGAAGGAAGCACTGCTTGTAAATTGAAAACGGCAAAAGTAGGCGGTGGTGTTGGAGGGGACATATTACCCATTCTCTTCTAACTGGAAAATGTAGCTACTGTGAAAATACAACTGTTACACAGAGGGCAACTCTTCAAAAGCAACAGTAACAGCAGAAGCGTAGGCATTTGCCCTTGTCCTCACTAGGGAGACTTAATGGTCCAGCAGGTGTTATTATACTGATATTTAGTGTTCTGGTCAGAGCTGGGAATTTGAAACTGAACTCTTTGAGTGCTCTGCGGTCTCCAGCATCGCTAGGTTATAGATAATCTCACTCAGCTTCTGGGGAAGTTGTTGAGTATTGGCAGTCAGTGCACAGCGGTGAAGGTGTGATAAAACCGGTTCTCTTTATCTGACAGGCCCACTTCGTCTTGGGTTTTTGCTTTGTTTTCTTTCAACACCTATTTTCAGGTCTCTGAGTTTGCTTGCTGTGGAACACAGTAACACAAGAGGCGAATATATGGGAATTCATGAATCTCAATTTGGCCTTTCAATAAGGCAAGAGACTCCAATATCTGCAGGCCACTTGTGTCTGCCAGGCTTTTCAGCAGATGCTCATGATAGGCCAGCAGGAACTATAGAGGTTTTGTTCTTTTTCAAACTGTCAGGCACAAATAAAAGCCAGATTATCTTTTATTTTTATAGACACAATAACAGTAATACTTACCTTCTTGCAGAGCTTTTTATCAGTAGATTTCAGAGTAGTTTAGAAAAGAGCTTGGTGGTGTCTTTCCTTTGTCATAATGGATAAAACAACAGAGTGGATCCATCCATCTTTTAAAATACCATAACAAAGGCAAAAGTATTTAAAATCAGCCTTGATCAGAACTTGGAGGCATCCATTCATTCATGAGCTGTTGTGCAACTGATTGTAGAGTGAGCATTGGTTTGTCAGCAGGAGCCTACGTAACTACACTTAATCTCCCTTTTTGTCTGCAAGATTGAATTCAATTAGGAGATTGGAGGCCGATGACACAGATTTTCTGCATCATGTGACCCAACTGGATCTCAGAGACAACAAACTTGGGGAGCTGGATGCAACGGTTTTTAACAACGTTGAAGTGTTACACTGTGAACGGAATCAACTGGTAACCCTTAAAATCAGTGGATATTTTCTCAAGGCGCTGTACGCTTCCTCGAATGGTAAGGGCGTTTTCAGGGCAGCTGTGGTGGTGTCATCTGACTTCTGCTTTCATACCTGGTTCTCTGTAGGATGCTTGTGGAGAGCAGTGCACGTGATGAGGAGCAAGCAGGAGGCTCTTGACATGACCCTTGGATAAAAGTTACACGTGCTGTGCTTGCTGGCAGTTCTGAGCTTCAGAAGTGACTTTCAAATAACACTGGACTACTGATTTGGAGGTCTCAAAACTATGAAAATCTTGGAATTTTGAGTCGAAATTCCTTTCTATGTCAGCAGGGAGGAGTCTTTAAGTTGTCAATTCTTCAGGTTATATTCATGTGTTGCTTTAATAAGGCGAATAAGGAATTCATTGCTCCTCCCTAGAGTTGAGAAAGTTTGAACAAGTGGCCATTTGTGAGACAAAGGAAGACAATGTGTGTATATATATATATATATATATATTTGCTACTACCTCTAGCTGCTTACTCTGGCCACAAAACTACAAAATCTATAATGAGTTAACTTCATTTGTATTTGATAATAAAATAATGCAGCCTTTTCCAGTTGAATAACTCCTGTGTTCCATGAGCAGGATTTGTTTGATCTGTCTCTGGAAGCCACTATTACTTAAAATACTTGGTTTTCCACCACCATTCTTATTATTTGGGTTAGTTTTTTATGGAATAAACAAAATGCACACTCAGAGAGCTGTGGATTTCATGAACAGGCCGAACTGCCTTTAAAAGGCTGTCATCTTAATGATATCCAAGCCTGTGCCTTCATGAAGTATTCATGCCAGGATCTTTGTAGCTGAGAAAAGTTAACATAATCTGAGCATGTGCTGTGCAATGTGAGCTGAGAAACCAAGTCAACCTGTATCTTGCAGTCAATGGCATTTGCTCTTGCTGTTCCTCCTGGCTATCCTCTCTTTGCACCCTCAGCCACCTTGGTTTAGCCTCATCTTCCAAAGGGACCGTGATGCTTGTTACACTTTCACTTTAGTGGATTTTCTGTAGGCTTAAATAAATGTGTGCTGGTTTTGTTTCAACCCTAATGCTAAGCATTACCTACCTAAAGCCCTTAAGATATGAAGTATTATTGAAGCAATCAAAATATAACATTAGTAGCAGTAGCTGAGATGCTGGAAAGGTCAGTAAGGCTGCTTCCAACCAGGAACTCCACAGGCATGCAAACGCTTGTGTAATGTGTTGACAGACTCTGGATCTTGCCATGACCTGGAAGACTCCAGGGTATTCTGTAGCTTGCTGTTCTTGAGTG
The DNA here is from genome assembly GCF_015220075.1 of Falco rusticolus. Classification (NCBI taxonomy): domain Eukaryota; kingdom Metazoa; phylum Chordata; class Aves; order Falconiformes; family Falconidae; genus Falco; species Falco rusticolus. The sequence goes on from NC_051189.1 coordinate 89,959,111, forward strand.
GGGAATCTCCCTTCCTGTGCCTGTACCGTTAGTGACCAGTAGAAAAAAAAGTAGAGCAGGTTTGTGATTTACTATTCTGGGCAGAGGTGAAGTTAGAGCTCCAGAACAAGAATGGAAAAATGAGAATTTGCCATGAAACATTTAAAAACTTCCAGTTTCTCCTCTCTGGTCTATCACAGCAAGTACAATGTAATACAGCAAATGTGCTCAAAAATAATAAAGAAACAAAATTCAGTTCACAAAGGTCCAGACCCTCAGAAGTCTTTTAGGTTACTGACTTGTGCTGAAATCTCTGGGTGTTAGCTGCTTAAAGTAACTCTTAAGGAACAGCCATTTTAGGTGCAAGTCTTTATCACCACTTTTATTTATATATATATGTATTTTCTCCCCTAGAACTTGTTCACCTTGATGTGTATCCGGTTCCTAATTGCCTGGCTTATATGGATATTTCTAGGTAAGGTTACGGTTTTTCTTGGGCCTGTAAAACATATGTCAGTGAAGCTTAGGGAAAAATGACATTCACTGATATTTTACTGGGAGTGGGGCCAGGAACTGGACCTTGAGATATGAGAAGACTGATTTTTGCAGTTAGAGGATGGGCTTTTTTGTGCTGGCCAGTTCTTCCCTCTTTCCTTTTTATAGATTTAAATATTTAATTTTTTTAAGTGCTAAAAGTAATTTTTTTGTAGTTAGAGTTTAAAGATTTATATCTTATAGAGATGGAACATGATGATTCAAACATACACCAATATGAGACATGTACACAAACCCAGCATAGGTTGAAGTTTTATAGTTTGCTCATCAGTTTGGCAGCTCCTGCAGCTCATCGTTGCTCTCTGCAGGCCTGGCTGCAGTTGCCACTTGAATGCATCTGTAAATCTCACCTTAACAAGGGAGGTGGGGTAAGGAAAGAAATGGAAGAGGGGGAGTTCTTTAGTTTGTTTTACAATTTAAGGACTGAATCAGGAAAACACTTTATAGGAATGCTTAATGTCTGTCTTATTTAAGGAGTTACTCATCTGCATGTTAAGGTGATAATCTCATTCATTAAAAAGCCTGCTTAAAGCACTCCTAAACTGTCAAGGGTAATTGTAACAATTAGCGAGTTAACCTGGGTGAGTGGCCATCAACTTCAAAGTTTCATCAACCTTGAGTTACTTGCATTGTGCACCTAAATGTAACACACAGGTTACATCACACTAAGTGTGATTTATTGAAAAGTGCTCTTTGTAAAGCTGTGTTCTCCATTTAGCTGTAAATGAAATTGGTGCAGAATGCATGATTTTGATCACAAAACCCTTTTTGTGCCTCAGTTCAGTGATGGCATTGTAACTTAACGGGTAGAGTGTCTTTCACTTCTTGCCTGGCTTGGAATTGGGAAATCCGTTTGAGATTGAAAAAGAAGAGATCTGAGGATAAGAGGGGTAGGGTTGCTATTGCATATTTTGGTTAAAGGCTATTGCATGAGTGAACTATAGGATAGAAGCACATGAATGAGCATGAACACTGATTTATGTTTATGCTGTGTAAGGGTCCTATTCCTGGACTTCAGGTCTGTGGGTGCCTGAATATCTGATGCCCAGTTTTGCATCTGTGTGTGCTAACTGTAGTAGTGGTTATGTGAATGCACATGCACACAACCTCCTCCATGTACTTCATGCTGCTAATTTTTCTTTAAGGCAGGGTGCCTTACTGTGCCTAGCTGCAGGTTTTCAGTGCAATATTTGGAAAAACTTCTCTCCAAGACCTTAATTTTTGGAAGAGTTAGTTTCTGTGAAGAAAAATGCAAGAAAAGCAAAACTCTTGGCTTTAAAAATATGCCAAAAAAAAAAAAAAGATTTTGCTCTGTTCAGTGAGATAGCTGAAAAGCGGTAGAGCAAATTTCAGGATTGAATTTGTGGGGAATTGAAGAGGTGTGTTTCAACTGTGTAGAGCGTGGATGTCTTCTAAGGAGTATCTCACAAATTTTTTTCTCCATGGAGAGACTCCTTCATCCTCAGTACTCTGATACCCTTAACACTTCTTCCCTGATAATTTGGAGCTAGCTTTTTGCATTTTCTTAGTGGTTGCACATCTAGGGAGATGCTGTTAGCTTTGTTGCCTCCTCACCCAGGACCTTACTGCACTGGTAGTGCCCTTAGAGAAGGAGGGGTGGCGCACAGTCTTGTAGGAAGCATAATACTATGTAGCAGATTTATTTCCTGCAGGTATCTGTATCTCTTAAGGCTGTATTCTTAATAACATGTACATCTCAGTTATCATTTAGTTACACCTCTTTGTGTTCTTTGTTCATAGAAATCACCTGGAAAACCTGCCTGAGTGGGTATGTGACAGTAGGAAACTGGAGGTGTTGGATGTTGGCCACAATCAGATACGTGAGCTGCCTGCCCGGTGAGTGTTGCAGACCAGTTGCACAATGTGGAACGGGAGAACCAATTCAGAAATAATTGCTGATTCAGTGTTTAGCTTGTTCCAGTGACTGTCAGACTTGTTTTATCTTTCATTTGATTTTATTTTTACCTTGTGGGGTGTCGTCATGCCTCAAGCTTCTACCCAGCCTTTCTTCTTTTACTTTCATGCAGAGAAAGCAATGCCTTTGAACTCCAGGTGGAAGTTTTGAAGCTGTTCATGTGGCTGTTCAGGCAGGAAAGCCCTTCATTTTTAATACTGAATATTAAATATTTACAACCATAACTTTGCATGACAGTTTAGGGATCCAGAACTTGTAACTTCATTTCACTGGTGCCTGGAGACTCCGGTTCACAGCCTTGTTTGAGTGAAAAAGAGTTGAGAGGAGAAGGTAAAGCCTCATCAAGGAAGGAAACTCCTGCAAGTACAGCAATCACCCTCACTACAAAGATGATCTATTTTCCAGGAGTTTAAACTTAAAATTGATAAATGCAAATGATAGGAAAGCAAGTGAACAGGAAGGAAAATAGAAGTTGAGTTTAAATAATGAGTGGCTCTTGCTAGTTGTTTTTTTTTTTTCTAGAGGGACCTGTTCCAAGTGAGTATACTGATCAGGTACTGGTATTGAAAATTTCCAAGTCGCTGACTTCACTGGAAGAGAGCTGTCATTCTTGTCTGCTCTGTGCGCTTCAAAAGAGATGTTGTGAAAGAGGGAGAACATACTAGGCACAAAGGGTGAAATTGCGTGGGGATGTGCAGAGCCATTGAAGATTGTAGACAGCTAGTGTATGATGAGTTGTTAAATATTTTCCTTACAGAGCTGTATAGCACAGAAGAGCATCAGAAACCCAAAAGGATAGTTTTGTCTGGGTCACATGAATGTGCCATATGGTGTAAACCAGCAGTTTTAGTGTCAGAAATGGGAAGAGAATAGATTTCAGAAATGTGGGCAGAAAAGGATGTGAGGAGATTTACCAAGCAAACTAACAGGCTAACGTGCAGATGATTAATGCCTCTGGTTTTCCACACAAAGTGAAGCTGTACCTGCTCAGAAGATGGGGGGAGCAAAAGTTCATTTGCCTTTCAGTTGCACTTCATAACAGCAAGGCCTACCAAGGCATACAGGATATCTTTGGGAGATTAATGATTAGCTGAAATTAGGTACAGTCAACATCCCACTTGTCTCTCCCGCCATCTTATCCTTAACCCCAGGAAACAGCTTATCTTTGAAAACTTTTCTTTGTAGTGTGTGTCTAGATAGCTTAGCTCCTAATAAGTCAACTCAGTTTTAAGGCCTGGTTTGAAACACAGGCTTTGAAGTCTGCTAAAGTTAGGGAAATTTAGGTCTGGATTCAAGTGCAAATGCCTCAGGGGTATGGACCTACTGTTAAGTATCAGGTAAATGCTAGTGCCCAGCGTGTTCATGTGCACTGCTGTCTGCTTTTTCTTCTAAGCAGAGTAGCACTGAATACCTGTGAAGAGAGTGAGCAGGGCTCTCCCAGGAGGATGCTTGCTGCTCTAACCGCAAGTGTTCAAGCCTTGCAGCAGTTTCCTGGAGGGCTGAAGGTTACACCTGATCTAAACAAGCTACAGTTGATGCTATGTGTGTTTGCCTATTGAAACAGAAAAACAGACCTTGAAGACAAAGAATTGAAGCAGTTGAGATGGAGAGCTGTGTCCTAATGTTTGTTTCAATTAAAGAAAATGGGAACAATGTACACTGGGCTGTAATGCAGCCATTTCTGCTTTAAAAGTGCTGAAAAATAACAAAAAGAGTACTTGGTCTAAACTATGCAGGACAAATTCATTGTCAAAACTGATGATGCCAAAGATTCCTCAAAGAAAATGGAAATGCTTCAATTAAGAGTTGCCAAAATGATCTTGTCACCACCAGTGAGAAGACATCTGTATGCATGTTTCTTCCTTTTTGTCTGTTTTTTTTTTTTTAAAGTTCTATATGTATTCAATGTTGTGTTCTCTTCAATTGTTGAATGCTTTCACCAAATCATGTTTTCTCAGATTCTGATGCCGAGTGACATGCTTGTCCTTAGAATTTTTTGATCTCATCAAAACTTCCAGTGGGAGTTGGGCAAGTGGGAAGGCTGCCCATAGGGAAGAGCAGTCCCAGTGTCCTGATTCCTCACCTAGCTTGAGAACTAGGTGTCTCAGGCTTCTCAGGAGCTTGCTTAGTTATATGCTGGTGGTTTGATCTCTCTTCAGACATCCCTGTTCCTTTGGTGCTTGTGTAACTTGGAAATAAGTGAACACAAATGAACAAAACCCCAAAGACTTACTCAGTTCTTCTGAATTATTTATAAAATATATTTTAATGGAAAAGCTAATTGCTAAGGTGTTTGCTATGATCTGACCTTTTTTTATTTTAAAATCACACCACCCCCACTCATCCAAAAAAACCCCCAAAGTGATAGATTTTTTTGGAGGTGTTGTCAACCAATTCTGCTTTTTCTTCTAATGTTTGGTGTCGATGATACTAGCCAATCTTGGTTAGGAAAGGAAATAAAAAGGCAAATTTGTAACTGACAGAGATTTTCAAGTAAAAGCAGAGTGAAACAAAAATGGTTAAATGACAAAAACATAATAGATATGCTTATCACTGCATGATAAGTGTCTTTTCACCCTGTGTTGAGCCTTCTGGAACGATATGGCTGGCTGTTGACTTGTATCCATGGTCGTAATGCAGATGATCCAGCCAACTGAGATAACTGCTAACACTGGCACGCAGATGCAAAGTATGACTGTGTCTGTCAAGGGGAAAATACTCAGCATACTTCGTTGATTATTTTGGCACAATAGTCTGATGACCTGATGTATTGTAGAGCAGGGGAGGCTCTTTATGTGTATTTGGGTCATTGTAACAGAGGGAAGAAGATTTTGCTTTAATGCTGAGCAATTTGACAGTCTTTGATTGAAACAAGTCAGCATGATGCACAGGCTCGCCAAATTAAACAGTGCGGTAGTGGGAATATAAGACAGGTGGCAGATGAAGAATAATCTTTTTTTCTTAATTTGCTGAAGGCAGTGCCGATTCAAAATTGAGTTGCTCCCTTTTTGAGGTCTTTGGGTGCATATTTTTAACTCCTTATTAGGTTGTTTATACTGCAAATTTCATCTTTGCTCTATGATCAAAAGAGCTGTTTGCTCTAGCTTTATGTTGCCCTCTTCTCCCCCTCCCCTTCTCCCCCAGCCTTCCAAAAAATGGAGCAGGGGGTTGGGACTCCTGGTCATCTATCGCTTGTAAAAGCTCAAGAAAGTAAAGCCGATTAGATAAATTTCATTTGCTGTAGGACTGGAAAGGAGGCTTTATGTTAGTCTGGTATTAATAGAAAAGGAAAATGGGAGGTGGGGAATTGCATTGGATTATGAGTCAGCACATGATGAGCAGAGCACTTTGGAGCTTGTGGGGTAACTGGTGATTTCACCCACACTTCTGAAGTTCTTCCATTAGCTAGGGGGGTCCCACATGTGCAGTTTTCTGCAGCCATTGTTAGCAATTACCTCCTTCACTGTCATGCTTCTATATTCATGTTTTATAGAGTGCAATAAGACAACCCTTTCTCACTACTTTCACTCCTGAATCATCCTTAAACCTCCTTCCCTGTCTCTGAACAACCTTTTCAAGAAGTTGGTGGAGAGTGGGAAGACGTTCTTGGATCTTTGTGTAATTAATACCATGTCTGCTAATCAATTGGCTGAATCACTTTCTTGTAATGAACAGTGATAGCTCACCTAAATTCTCAAAGCAACTCTTCAGTTTAGATTTTTCCTTATTTTTGGTGTTTTTTATTTCTCTTAAGGTTGTTTAACAATAGTAGCTTGCGTAAGCTGCTGGCAGGACATAACATGTTAGGAAGGCTACCAGATCGGCTCGAGCGAACGCAAGTGGAGGTCCTGGATGTCCAACACAACCAGCTTCTTGAACTGCCATCTAACCTGCTTTTGAAAGCAGACAGGTAAATATAAAGAAATTTGATCTTGACTTGTGTGTGAGAAACCTTGCTTTGTGTGTTACTTCCTAGCTGAAAGGGTAATCTGAGGTTCCCCTAATTTGAAAGTTGCCAAGCCTTGTGTGGTAAGAACAGATGTCTGCCCAACTCACCAAAACACATTCTTTTTATTCTGGTTTTGTTGCCTTATATGGTTGCTTCTTTTTCCCCACCAAGCTCCTGCTGAACACCTACTTCTTGAAATCTAGCTGTAAAGCAAAGCGCATGCTATTTTCTACTACATACTCTGAGATGGGTTAGTGGCAGTTTCTTTAAATACATATTTCTTAGGCTTGTTTGATGGAGTGTGAAAGCTTTTTTTTTCCTCCTTCAGTCAGAGGCCAGAGCTTATTTATACCTGTCAAACAAAACAAAATCTGTGCATAAGGCTGTCAGAATAACTCAGTTATTCCCATGTCCTTGCTTTGTGAATTTCTTTATGCTTTTCAAACGTTTGTCACTAATTTAGCTGGTGTCACCACTTGATCTGCTTTCTGGATTCTTATTTTTATGCTGCTGTTTCTTTAGTTTTGGAGTCTTCATAATCTTTCTTCTTGGATATGACCATATCCTGTAAAGTGGCTGTGATTGAAATACAGGAGGTTGGTAGCATAGTCTAGGGATAGTGGATGGGCTTGCCCTGCTTGGTGTCAGCGTTCATTGCACTTCTGCGTTTCCACATACAGCCATGGGATTTCTGAGTGCTCAACCCATGCATAATCTAACAGTGAGATTGTGTGCTGTGGGGTTTTATTTCTGACTAATTGTGACAAAAGGAATGCATAGCTGCTGAGTTTCTTGAGAGGTGGAGAAGCAAAAGTAGCGGCAATCTCACTGTTACAGCTCCTCACCCGATTAAGAGTGTTGCAGAATCCCTCACTTCTGTACTGTTGTTCTTTCCGTCATGAGCCTCTGGTTAAATTTCCTGGGATTCACAGCTCTGGGAGTTGGAGAGTTAGGTTGGTGGTTGAGATGGCTTCTAAATAAACTCTTACCTCGATTTACTCTTGAACAGTCATGTTCTGAGGAATCCATTACTTAGATTAAAAATTGTCTTTCAAAAGGTGAACTTTACTATGACAAGGTTTTGATTCTGGAAACCAGTATGACATTTCAGCCTTGGTTTTCTTGGCTTTAAAGAACCTTTAAAATAGTCTTTATACTTTGATTTTGTTTTGTTTTGAACAATACTGTTGCATACTTGTCCATATTCAAGCCTGTGTAGGGTGCCCTCTTTGGAATAAATTGGTTATCAGCAAGGTTATTCTGATGTTAATTTATTGTTTCAGTTGAGGCTTTACATAAAAATGCAGTTAAAGCATTGAAACTTAGCAATGTTGCTACTGTAATGATTGTGAATATCTGGCACATTTCTGTTTAGGAATAGTGAAATTCATAGCCTGTTCGTGTGGCAAGGATGTTTCACATCAACAGCTATAATTGGCTTGTGGATCACTTTTCAAACTACTTAGAAATTGTATGAACTTCAGAAATGAAACCTTGTAAAAAGTTTTTGTCACAAGAATTTGCAACATTAGGTCAAAAAACAATAACTTTACAAGTCCCAAGTTGAAATTCCTATCTGTTAACTTGGAAAAGAAACTTTTAAGTAGGTTTCAGAAAGCTATTGGCGCCTTTGAAAGCAAAGAGTGAAATACTTTGTAAAATTTCTATAAAAAAACAGGTTGTTGGGTCGAGGATGTAGTTTAGTGCAGTTTTGGCACTGGGAGAGAGCCTGAATTTTTTTGTACTGTAACTCCATTTTTTTAAACTGAGCTACAAGACTGTAGACAGATTTTTTTGTTGTTGTTGTTTGGTTGGTTTTGTGTTACCAAAGCGAACAAGTACAGACTAAAACCGGGATTGGGGGTAGATTTCCAGAAATTTGCTAAAAGTGTGCTGAGAAGAGGTGCAATTAAAAAAAATACATTGAATAACAGTATTAAATGGCTGATTAAGGCTTGAGGATTTTTTCTCCTCTGCAGCTTTTCAAGCATGTTGTGGCTTAACCCCAGCTGGCAACTAAGTACCACACAGCTGCTCGCTCACACACACCCACACCCCTCCCCCAGTGGGATGGGGTGGAGAATTGGGGGGGCGGGGGGGAAGGTAAAACTCCTGTGTTGATATAAGAACAATTTAATAATTGAAATAAAATATTAATTTTAATGAAAAGGAGAGAGAAAGAGAGAGGAATAAAACCCAAAGGGAAACAACCAAAAAAATACCCAAGTGATGCACAGTAGTTGCTCACCACCCGCTGACCGATGCCCAGCCAGTCCCTGAGCAGCCATCGGCATCTCCCGGCCAACTCCCCCCCCAGTTCACATACAGAGCACGATGTTCTATGTTATGGAATATCCTTTTGGCTAGTTTGCCTTGGCTGTCCTGGCTCTGCTCCCTCCCAGCTTTTTGTGCACCTGTTCACTGGCAGAGCATGGGAAACTTGAAAACTCCTTGATTTAGAGTAAGTATTACTTAGCAACAACTAAAACAGCGCGTTATCAACATTATTTTCATACTAAATCCAAAACACAGCATTGCACCAGCTACTAAGAAGAAAATTAACTCTATCCCAAGCCAAAACCAGGACAGGGCAGTACAGGGCATGAGTTTTCAAAGTCTTCTATGGGTATTAACGAAGTCACGTAGCATTGCAGGTGAACAAAGCGTACCCATTCTGGCATCTCATCACTGCTGCAGTCTCCTTCGCTTGTGATGGTAATAGAAGCAGTTGGCTTGGGTGGGGTTTTCCACCTTGTTCCCTACCCCTTAGGTTTAGATGACTTGGCTTGCAAATAGCTTGTCCATGCTGGTGCTCCCATGGCTGGTGCAAAAGTGATAAATGTGAAGGAAAACAGCAGTGCAGATTAGTGTAAAATGTCCAAGTTTTAAGTTTGGAATTTCCTGCAGGAAACATCTTTCTTTTTATTTTGTTTTCAAATGTTTGCATCTGTCAGCAGTTAAGTGTCAACAGAAATGGGTCTGGGCCAGGGAAAGGTGCTCAGGCATTTGTTTGGTTTTTAAAAGGTAAAATGCTTCTCTTCTCCAAGCATTCCCTGGGAAGCACAATCTGTACTGCCAGACGTGCCAAGAGAACTGGGTTTCCTGAGTGGTCTGCCATGGTCTCTACCCAGCATGTAATGTTGGACAAATCACTTTACCTTACAGAACCTTTATCTCTTCATAAAATGACTTACCTTTTGCAGTCCTGAAAAGATTAGTTTATTTTTTTGGAAAGGTACTTGCGTCTGTGCAACTGACAGATGATATGTTGTCTGGATATGAAGTCTCATGCTGTGAATTATAAATGCTTTCTCCTTCTCAATCCTGAATATTTGACAAAGTGGGTGTGAAGTGCCTTGGGCAAACTTCAGCGCAAGCACTGGTGGGCTTTGACATCTAGAACATCTGAGGAAGGGAGGAAAATCAGTGCATTGGTGCACAAAGAAAGAATATTACTTTCACAAAGGAAAAAAAAAAAAGAAAAAAGAAAAAATACTGGAAAACCTCTGTTCTCTTCATAAAAGAATCAATGAACATTGCTTTTCTACCTTAATCCTTCAAAAACCAATGAAAAGGTATTGTTCTCTGCTGAAGAGTATAATTTGGGGATATTTTGTTGGTCTGCTTTTTAATTAATTTTCTATTTTAAACTGTTACTCAAGGAGAAATTGAGGACTAGCCTATGAAACATTTCTCTGACCAAGACAGCTTGGTTCTGTTTGTTGCACTGAAAGTATGCACATCTTGTTCATGTTAGCAAGGATCTCTCTTGTAGGGTGGGGATTTTCTTGGCAAGATGAACGCCACAGAGGCAGCCAGATAATCTCTTCATTTCTCATTACCAGATGCTGCAAAAACAGAGAATTCAAGCAAGTGCTACGGCTGATGGGGAAAACTCCCAAGCTGAGTCCTGAAGCTTTTTTTGTGCACCTGCATTCTTGCAGCGTTTCATTTCTATCCACTGCTTCATCTGTTGTGATGCCTTTCCCACTCTGTCCTGTTCTTACACAGGCTTTTTACAGCCTTCCTTGACCAGCTTGCAACAAACTACCATTTAATGGCATCAGCACTGTTGTACAAAATGTTTTTTGGGTAAGATGAGCAAGCATTCAAGAGCTTTAGCTGGGTAGGGTAGAAGAGCGGTGGCAGTGGTCAGGGTGGGTTAAAAATGGAGACACAGTGGTGAAAGGAGAGGGTTTGCCTCTTGAAAAGCTTCCTTTCCCAGTCAGTATGAATGTTTTCAGTATAAACCCTTAAAACAGCCATTGGCCTATTTAAAGCAGTTGCGTGGTGAAGATGTGTAGCTGTGATGTGCACAGCTTAAACCTTGGGCTTTGTTTTGCAGTGTCGGGTAGCCACCAGCTGTGGTGGCTTAAGCCAGAGTCAGCTATTCAGGGCCTGTCTAGGCTCTCCTCTGCTTGATTCTTGTTTTTAGCTTTGTTCAGCTGCTCTTACCTGTTTTGATTTTTACTTTGTTTGTTTTGATTTGATTTAATTTGTTCCAGGTTTGTTTTTTTTGCTGGAGTTCTGGAAGATGACCCAGTTAAACTTGCTCTTGTTTGATAGCTGCTGTTTCCACCCACTGTGACTGCCTCTTTTTAATGCGAGTATTGAGTCCTAGCATGGATGCAGGAGAAGTGAGGGAGGAAACAAAGTCAAGTGAATGTAAAGAGCTATTTCAGTGTTTGATGCACATACTTTTGTTGTAGAAATGCTTAGCTACGTTTGTTTCTTTGCTGGTACCTTAGGGTTTGCAAGCAGATGTATTGGAAATTGGGGAAATCCCAGTTAATGAAACAGCTAAAGATAGGTTAGAAAGTAAAAGCTGAGGAGACAGCAGCAGTTAAGTGGTTTTTTTGGCAGTCTGTCAACAGGAAGGGGATTCACTTGAATGTTTCCGTCCTTTTTTTATTTTATTTTATTTTTTTTTGGGGGGGGGGGGGAGAAGAAACAGCCTCTTTTGCAGAGGTTGGCAAAACTGCTGTGATTTTTTTTCACCCTCTCTTTCTCCCCCCCCCCCCCCCCCCCCCCCCCCCCCCGACACACTTAGCTTAAGGATTCTTCCTCACACACCTGCTACCACAATCATAAATTATTATTATTTTAGGATTAGGCGATGAGAAATTGAGGGCATGTTTCTGCAGAAGGGACTGAAGAAGAAATTTTGTATTTTGATTGCTCTATGCTGATGGAGATCTTGGGGCACAGGCCAAACTGGAGATCTTGATTTCTCCACGTATCCTCTTTTTGCAGCTGCAGTATTCTTTCCAAGTCTTATCAGTACTTTCAAGCTAAGCACAGTGGTTTTGATTTGCTGCTGCTTTGCCATTGGATGCAGTTGTCTGTGTTGCTCCTTTTAATGCTGAACATTCCTAAGCTTTTTGGAGGACTTATGTTTTTTCAGTGGTGGCTGTGTCTCACCAGCAAGCCAAACTTGCCAGGCTACCTCAGAAAACGGTGAGGAATTGGGAGATGCTGTATTCTTAAAATTGTCTATATTCAGCTTTTGTGTGTGCTAGAGGTAGGCATTGGTGTTAAAAAAAATTTGAACCTTTTGCAGTTTTCAGCAGATTTTCTTCCTCTGCTTTTGGAAGTTCAAAGTGAGATCAGAATCATCTGGGTTTAAATGAAAGTGCATGTGACTGCATATTAGGTCTGTTTTGTTGAATTAGATCCATGTCCTTGATTCTACCTTATTCTATGGGACAGTCTTTTTTTTTTTTTTTTTTTTTCTATTTTGTCATGTGGAAAAATTAAATCCAGCAAGGGATTGTACTTTAATACCCCATAAAACCAAAGGTGACTTATTCCAGATGGAGATCAATGTTTATATCATTATCCCAGAGGAGAATTTACACCTTGTCAAAACTGAAGAATTCTGGCATCTCCTTGCCAGCACCTTTGTTTCTTTCTTAATCTCTGACACTCTGCATACTTGTTAATTCATGCTCTTCTCTCTGTATTATACTCAGATATGTGCGCAGGCTGCTGAATCCAGGTTTTTGTAGTGATGCTGTACTCCTTTCATGAGCTTGCGGTATAGTGTGTGGGTGGAATTGGAAAGGGAAACAATTAATTTTGGACTGAGCTTTAATACTTGACATTCTGCTTCCATCTGATAAGCAGTATGAGTGGGATATCTTCAAGGAACATGAATCAGTTTAAGTCCATGCACAAGAGAGATGGGAACAGTTATGCCCAAGTAAATTTCCACTCCTCTGGAGGGCATTTGTCAGATGTGCCTTCTAAGGTAATAGCTGGTGTGTTGCACGAGGATGAAGAAAAAGGGGAGTGGAAATAATCTGGAGGAGGACTTCTGTGTTAAATCAGCATGAGGGAAAACCTGATGGGCAAATACAGATTTTTTTTTTATTATTTTTTTTTTACATAAGATTATAGCACAGAATTGACAAAGCTTTGGTAGTAGCAGTCTACTGGTTTGTTCTGTTTTCTGCCCAAAGAATATGATGTCCTTTTTTTATTTATTTATTTATTTTATAATCCAGAGAATATCTTGAAAGAATTATAATTTCTGAATGTTTTTACCATTTTAATGTAACAGCTGGTGAAAAGGAACTTGTAAATAAGCAGCATAATCTTTTCTAAAAAATCAATTTCATTCTAGTATTGTCAGCTACAGGCAGAGTTTAGCGTACGACTATCCTGAACCTGACTGCTGAGTGCTACCCAGCTGTGGGTTCTTATGTATGGAGTAGGTGAGGTACCCTGCTACCACAGGGTTCCTGTTCTAGACTTCTGGCAAGACTTCACTAGCCACCTAAACCTTGTTCACATCAAGGTACTAAACTACAGGTCAGGACAATTGAGATTTATTTCCAATCTTGTCGTATCGCGCTCTGGAAGATTTGGCAAAAGGTGGGGGGTACAGAGCAAAAGCTCTCTTCTCTGCTTTTCCCATTGGAAAATGTATGCATCAAAACTTACTTTTGGCAGAAATATGCAGATTCCAGCCACTTTTAATACCTGTGAGGGAACAGCTTGAAACTTTTTGTTGTATTCCACCAATGTTGAAAGTTTATTAAAAACAGAAGAGCTTTTGTTGATTCATTTTTCTTTTGAATTTAAAATGGCTTCAGAATAGCAGACTGTATCGATTTCAACTTTATCAGAGGAATGTACCTTTTCTTACTGAAAGCTTTCAGCTGTGTTTTGGGCTAGCTGTACTTGAGTGAACTTATGTTCTGAACTTCATAGCCATAGGATGCTCTCTAGGTTATCTGTTTGGCTCTGGTTATTAAAAGAAAGTACCTGTGCGCCACTCCAAGTTATTCTGCTGCAGCTTGCAAGAATGTAAGTAAAATACAGATTCCCTTTCAGGGTAGCGAACGTGCCCTTTCCTGGGGGATGTTATGCTTCCATCTCCTCATTTCCACCGTACTTCTCCCAGCAGCCTTAAACTTTTTTATTACTTATGTCTTCCCAGGCTGAGCCGAAGGTGACCATTTTGTACTATGAGTGGCACAAGAGATACTGTGGTTTCAATGTTAATCAGTGCCTTTTTTTGTGGAGAGAGAAGTATTAGATTGAAGTTGCCAAAGTAATAGTTGTCTGTACTTTTGCAATAGGTGTGCTTGCTGATGTTTAATTAAGTAGAGCTTTGAATGAGCTTAATATATTTTTAGTTTATAGCCAAAGGGTGAAATTGAGCGGCATCTTTTTAGAATAAGTAAATAATTTTCAAAACCCTTTCAGCTGCTTATTCCCTTCTCTGTATTAATCCTTCCTCTTCTCCCTTCTTCCTCTGGAGTTTTACCACCCTTGTGAATAATGAATGAGCCTGAGGATTAAACTGTGTTTCTCTGAAGTGTACTCCTCTGTCTGTGTAAAATGGCTAACCTAGTTTCAGTTCTGTGCAGAGCTGAGAGATTTTTGCTTCTAATGGGAATAGTGGGGGTTTTAATCCTTTGGCATTCCACGTGACTCCTCTGTAGCATGTCTGACCCTTATTTGCTGCTGAGCGAGTCTCAACCAGCTGCAACTCTTGCAAATCCATTTCATTCATTAATAGATCTTAAAGGGCAGCGTGGATTCCTGTGTGGCTGGGAGAAGCTATCAATATTTTTTCACTTTCTCTTAAGACGGATGACAGGAGCCCACCTACCTTTTGTGTCCTGGTCAGTGGCTTTATAGGCTTCATCCAACTCATTTCTGAGTCTGTTCCTTGAATGCAGCTTTGCCCACTGCAGCTGCCCGCTCCTGCTGGTAGGAGCAGTACAGCCTGGTTTGAACGCCAGCATGGCAGACTGGCAGGCACACACTTAGTTCTGTATCGCAAGTTCTCTAAGGCAGCCTTTTCTGAAAAGGGGAGGAAGGAAGAGAAAGGTCTTATTTCTGTTGAAAAGGCATGGTCATGCCAGAGCTGGTTGCTAAAGGATAAATAGCCTTGTTTTTCCATTTCTTTGGAATTGCTTGTATGGATTCTAGCCCTCAAGGTACCTGCAGTGTGTATTCTCTGTGTATACTCCAGCACTGCCGTGATCACCAAACTGCCACAAAGGAACATGAGCCCTCTGCCCACAGACTTGGTTGGCAGGAGTGGGCAGCGCCTGTACCTCAACAGGTCTTGTTCCCATCCTGGAAAAAGTCTTTTGAAGGAGAAAGTAACTTCATTCCTGTGTTTCTTCAGCGCCTGCTGCTTGTGGTTGGACTGCAGAAAACACTGACAAGGGCTTCTGCTGCATTGGGGAGTAGGGGAAGGGTACTCAGGAGCTACACAGAGAT
This sequence comes from Falco rusticolus, assembly GCF_015220075.1. Taxonomy (NCBI): domain Eukaryota; kingdom Metazoa; phylum Chordata; class Aves; order Falconiformes; family Falconidae; genus Falco; species Falco rusticolus. The sequence goes on from NC_051189.1 coordinate 89,974,272, forward strand.
CTGTCTGTCTTGCTGCATACGCCAGCAAGCAAGTATATAAACTTTTTAAGTTTAATTTACTGTTAGCACTGTCTCTCTTTAAAATGTAAAAAGCAAATTACTGCTTGGTCTCAGGGTTTTTTTGGTGATAGGTGCATCTTTAGTTATGCAAATATTCAAAGAGTAACTTTTCATATTTTGTAGTTCTTTCAAGCCTGCAGTTTTAAACAAAATACTGTCTGCACCCCTAGCCAATATTTAAAGTACTGAAAAATTGGCTGACCTTTTTACCAATGATGACTTTTAGTCACTTGAAGGGCAGCTATACTCTCGTGTTATGTTGATGATGAATTCAGAATTCATTTTTATGACTAATTAATATGGAAATGATGTGCTGTATTACTGCTCTTGCCTGTAGGTACATCTGTAGTAATGTTGGGGGTACTGAAGTCTTGGTAAGAGGATAGAGGCATTTGGATGTACTCATTTGGCTGATATTTTGTTTGTACAAATGTGTTCATTTAAAAACATCATCAGAAGTTTTGTTTATGTAATGCTAGACTTTTGGATTTTCTGTCTGTTGTTGTGAACTTGTTGCTTTTGACCTTTAATTTATAACTTTTTACTCCTAAAAATAGGAATTTTAATTATACTTACAGACAAAACCTGCAGGATGTTTCACTTAACTTCCTTATGCAACTTCTTTTTGCAGCCTGAGATTTCTTAATGCCTCTGCCAACAAACTGGAAATGCTTCCTCCAGCCACTCTTTCTGAAGAAACCCACAGCATCTTGCAGGAGTTGTATTTGACCAATAACAACCTCACGGATAAATGCGTGCCCTTGTTAACGGGCCATCCACACCTGAAAATCTTGCACATGGCTTACAATCGCCTCCAGAGCTTCCCTGCAAGGTAAGTTTCAGAGGTTTCACTGCCTCTGGCCCACCGGTGGGTGTGCATCGTGAAACATTTTCACAGCAAGAACTAAATTGCACAGGAATGTGGTGGCAGTATTTTGAATTTAGTGATACTGCAGTGGGTGGATTCACCTGCTATGCCCTCTTGTACGTTGCTGCTCTCTCTTGCATTGATTGCAGAGGCAAGTGCGTGCTACTTGTTGGTTGGTGTGTTTGGATTGTGCTTAAAACGCTTTTCAACTGGACCCATTCAGCATGACCACGGTCTGCTTTTGAACTCGAGCAAAGGAGGTCTTCTGTTTTCTCTGGCTTGGTCACTTCACTTACACCTGGTGGGCTTCTCCTTACAAGAGATTTGTGAGCACAGCAGTCTGGACATGTCCTCTGGAAGTGGACTGAACTCTGCTAAGGGAAAAAAACCCTCTCACTCCAGAAAGAGATTTTGCCTTGGCAGCAATTTCTGTACTTTCAATTCACTCTGTTTTAATCAGAAATCTTTCAAGTGTAAGAAGTGCTGTAAAGCTGATGGGGTACAACCTTGGAAAAGAGATGCCAATAAATAAAGGAAGAGCTTTCTCTGTCCTTGTGTGGTGTTCTGAGCAGCTGGGCTTCAACAGCAAGGGGAAGGGAGGAAGATGAATTAGGGGGAAGGGCTGAGTGGGATGCTAGAAGGTGGTGGTGGGGGAAATTTGGGATGAAGTGAGAAACTAGGGTAGAAAGAAGGAGGAAGAAAGGAGAAAAAAGAGTCAGTTGATGAGCAGGGGGATTGTAAGCAAAGTAAGTAATTTGAAAGGTAGCATTAACAAAACACTGAAGAAGCAGCACACATTTTGTTCCACAGCTATGTTAGTGTCTTGATGCAAGGAGAGGTGACAGGCACTCCTGTGAACAAGGATCAAAGTCTGCAATTTTACTTTCTTAAAATAATGAAATCACCACTTCAAAATAAAATATGAGTGTCTATTAAAAGAAAAATTCTCAAACTGTTGTTTTTGTAGCAAAATGGCCAAGCTGGAAGAGTTGGAGGAAATTGATATTAGTGGGAACAAACTGAAAGCCATTCCCACAACCATCATGAACTGCAGACGTATGCATACTGTAATTGCTCACTCTAACTGCATTGAAGTCTTCCCAGAAGTCATGCAGCTTTCTGAAATAAAGGTAAGGGATTAATGTGCTTTGGAAGAAGCAGGTCTAATGTGACTTTACCAATTCTATTCTACCCTCAGGTTTCTCATTGCTGAGAATGACCTCAGACCTGAGGTCTGACAGCTGCTTTCTCCTCTGAGGTCATATGCAAAATATGCGCCCCTGTGCTGCCTCAAGATTAGAATGGAAGAGCCTCAAAATCTGATTTTACACTCACCTTCACTAGATCCTGTCTTCTCTGCCAAATAAGCGTTAGTTGTCTTCCTGTGACAGTCTGTTATGATACAACTTAAACATTTGGCAAGAGCTACGCGTAATTAACTCTTGCTGCCTTGGCAATTGGTTGTTTGAGTAGGAATGGACTTTGTTTAAAGCGTGTGTTAAAAACTGCTGAAGCTGCAAAATAGAATAGGCCTTGGGGACAGAGAGAAATTCCAGGAGCACAGGACTGAGTATTTAGGCAAGCTACTTTAATTTTGCTAATTGCAGTCACATTTTGCAGAACCGGAAGAATGCATAATCCGTCTCTTGTATGTGTTTCCAGAAGTAATCCTGTGCTTTTCCTGACGCTTCTGTTTTGTGGGATGCATTCTTTGCTTGACCGTGCTGAAGAGCACTGCTGCTTACCTTTTGCGAACTGAGTTGCTGCTTCTCACCTGGCTATAGCGCAGGACACTCCGTACTGTTTCTGCTGGGCAGAGCTGGGAGATGGTAAACTCGCAGCGTACAAATCTTGTGATGTAGCAGAAAAACTGTCATTCTCCGAGGCTGAGAACTGATTACCTGTTCACGGGCTCAAAACAACCGAAGTGTCCTTCAGGCACTCGGTCAAGTCAAAAGGCTAAGTTCCCAGACTGCCCTGTGTGCCTCGGTGTCTGGGGTCAGGGAAAGCAGCAGGAGCAATAATTCTGTTGGACAGCAAGTACATGTAAAGATGAGTTTTGTGGTTTTAGCCAGGAAATCTCAAACAAACTTGTGGGTTTTTGAATACTCCTCCCTCTTTGGAACAATGGCCGGAGGAAGCGGAGGGCCATTTAGAATCAATCAGAATCAAAGCCTTTTTTCTAAGAGGAAGAATTGGGATGGGAGAGTGAGGCTCTGCACAGTAAACATTGCTTTAAAAATATAAGTTTGGTGTTAACAAAAAAAAAAAAATAAATAATGTTGGGATAATGTAAACACGTTGATAGGGAACAATCAGCTTTTTCCTTTTTTTCATGCATTTTGAGGAAAGCTGAAAGTTTTGTAAAAGCATTGGTATTTAAAGTGCTACTCCACCAGAATGTTTAGCAGAAAAATGCTCTTGGAAGACCTGGCAATTTCTTCCTGCTGGTGCCCTACGGTTATTTAGTTCTTTTTGGCAGAAGAAAGAGGCATGGTTGTCACTAACTGTTTTGGGAGTTCAGGAATAGCATGTGTGACTTCATCTAAGAGGGCACAGCGCTCTAGGACTCCAGCTCTGTGGAAAGAAAGTGCCTGGTCAGTATTCAAGCCTGGTTTTGACTTACATGATATGAGTTCGTGTAGTTGCCAGATGGCAAGGTGCCTTGTTGGGCATAGGGGTCTTTTGACCCTTTGGTGATTTCTCTAGGTCAGGGATAGCGTGTGTCAGTTTGGAGGTCAAGCTTGTGCTGTCTGCCTGTATCCATTACCTAGCTTAACCAGAGCTCCTTCTCAGGTATGTGAGAGCATTCAAAATGTGCCAAAGTAAGTTCAGAATGTGTTCCTTAACTATGGGTTTGGTCATTTGGTGAAATAAGCTTGCTTGTAGCAAAGCACAAAGTATAGTCTCATGTCACTTCTGTGATTATATCATATTTGATGGTCAATTTTAACTGAGGTGGCATTCAAAGACTCTACACCTCATGGGAAACTCTGTTACCTGAGGTAATGGCTGTTTTGCTTTTTGTGTTTAATTAGCCTGGGAGGCTGACATGTTTTTGGAGTCGATGATACTGCAACAGTTAGTAGCAGCAGTTACTATGCCGTCTGAAATAATTGGATAAGGAAAGGTAGTATAAACGATGATGTTTTTACACTTGCACTAACTCAGGATTTCCAAATGCGAGGTCATTTTAGTGATAAAGTTTTCTCCAAGCCTCTTTTACACACTACAGTCAAGGCTACAGAAGTTAACGTGTTGTCCTGTGCGTTAAAGAGCATGGTGAACGTCTCTGGGATGTCTGTGCAATATGTCTTGGGGTTTTTGTAGGATTTTTATTGTATTTTCTGACAGTTATTCATACTGTCAGTTAGGTTTATCTGTGCACACCTTAACATCTTCCGTGAACGGCTGAGCAGCTGGGAGCACACACACCTGAGTCAACGGCCCAGCAGACTCTTCCTTACAGCTGTTGTTGTCTTCCATTTCCTTGCCTTAAAATAAAACAGGGCACTTTTTTAATATCCAGCATCCTGGTGTGTTTTCACAGTCAAACAGTTGTGTACACCTTACTCCTTGAGCAGAGCTCAGCAGCCCTCCTGGGACCTGACTTGACTTCATGATCCAGTTTTTTTGACGGATGAGTTGCTCCTCTTTGTGGCCATCTTGCTGGACGGCTGGGGTGAGGGTGATACAGAGGTTGCTTGTTGCAGTTTTTGGTTAAGCTTATCTTTCACAGGAGCGTTACCTTGAGATCCAGAATAAGTGAAGATCTAGTAGCAGTAGCACCTTAAAAGACAAAACTCTCAATCAAGCTGTAAATGTAGTGTAAACAAATGCTGAATGTTAAACCCTGTCTTCCAGCTTGCCTGTCCAGTGCAAAATCCTGTGTGCAGCTGCAGGAGTTGTTCTGCTGGTGCTGCATGGGTGGGGCTAAAACATCTTGCATTAAAATAATGCATGAGGGAATTGGGATCAGTTAGGAAATACGCTTTCCTGCTAGCCTGAGGAGTATGATAAGGACTAAATTTAACATAGATATGCAGAAAGTCCCTCTTAGCCTGTTCTTCAAACAGTACAAATAAAATCTAAGAAATTTTAAGCCCATAAATAAACTGTCTTCACTAGTGCCTAGGGACCAAGGGATCTGCTGTAGACTGTTGCTGCCTTTGGCGTATTGGGCATTTAATGAGAACAATTAAATTACTTTTTTTTTTTTTTAACTTGTTATTCCAGCATGCTTTTCCATCAAATTTATAATGGCATTGAGGAGTTGAACACAGCAAGGCCTGTTGGCAGCTTCTTTAATCTGCGAAGTAATTACTGGTTCTGTGGAAGCAGTAAGGAGTTGCTCAGTGGAAGAAAGCTCAGTGGAATAACTGCTCTGTTAAGCTGTCTACCGTTTTATTTGCGTGACAGATTTAAACTCTGATTTCCTTATCAGGCTTAAATAATGTCAGCAGTTTGTTCTTAGATAATAAGGACTCCCTATTAGACAACCTCAGGATTCAAGATTTGGGTCAGAAATTCTTTATTTCCATCACATGTATTTAATAAAGTGTTAGGAGATATTCTTTTTCTTTTCCAGATTTTACTAGGTTATCTTATGCCACCTTCTAGCTCAGGACCCAATTTCTTTGAATATACCTACAAAAATGAAAATGTCTCGCTTGTATCGATGGAAATTACATAATGGTCAAAATGTGCAGCTAGGAAAAGCCTCCTCTGCCCCTCTCAGCTTTGTTTTGTTTAAGTTTTTGGAGTCTTTCTGGTTTTGCAAGTTGAAAGTAGAAAATGGTCTTTCTGAAAGATGTGGATAGATCTTCTGTCTTCTATTAAATACCAGCCTGCTCTGTCCTCTCAAAAAAAAATATTTTTTTTCCAATTTTTGGTGCATGCTACACTGGTGATCTTGTTATAGGATTTGGAGAGTTGGTTTTGTTCTTAAATGCCACATTTTCCCCTGTGTATTGACTTTCATCTGGATACGCCGCTTTAAACACTATTTGTTTGGGGATTTTGTCATTCTAGTGCACTTATTCTAGCTAATTTGTGCTTAGCTGGTGGATAGCCAGCAAGTTTTTCTGCTGCTTTGTATCGTATTTTTTTCTGAAATATTTAAGCTTTAATTTTTTTCACTCCTTTTATTGACTTAATATTTAAATATGAATTCATCTAAGATGACACGAATTAAAATAATGTTTAAAACTGTTCTAGTATTTTTGTTCCTTTCCCTCTCTGCTCCTCCCCTCTGCATGCATTAATAACCCTGCTTATTTTAATATCCCTCCGTAAATACTGAGTTCCTGAAAGTGTGTTCATACTCGTGCTGGTTTAAACTGACTTCAGAGGAGGGATTGCTACGCCAGTGGCTTAGAAGTCCCAACTGTATTTATCTCCATTTCCTTTACCTATTAAAAGACCGGTTTAATCAGTAACGTTTTTTCATAAATACTTGAAAATATGCTGACCATTTTTGTCTCTGTGGAGAGCAGACAAAACTCCCTAGCTTTGTAACAAGATGATACCTGGCCAGAAATTGAAATGGAGGGAACATATTTCTAGGTGTCCCAGACATCTGGTAAGATGGCTACATGCCATATGAATTTCTTTTGCAAGAACAACTTACTTAAGTGAATGGTCTTAGGTCTTGGTTGCAGCCTTTATTGTTTATGAAACGTGTATTACTACATTTAATCAAAAATTGTATGATCTTGATGACAGCTGAATTCTCTTCCTTTTGCAGTGCGTGGACCTAAGCTGCAATGAATTGAGTGAAGTCACATTGCCTGAAAACCTGCCTCCAAAACTACAAGAGCTGGACCTGACTGGAAATCCCAGATTAGCCTTGGATCACAAAACCCTAGAGCTGCTGAAGTAAGTTACCTTACGGAGCAGGGAGGGGGCAGAACGACTCCTGTCACTAGGATGTGACAAAACCACAATACACGGAAGTGTACTTTTGTTTTAAGGAGTATGGCTCCCTGCTGTTAGTGGATCAGAAAGTAACAGATTACGTGGGTAGGTCAGAGATTGATACTTGGTTAAAGAGGATGACTTGACTTCAGTGCAACTGCTTTCAGCTGTAACGTCTGAAGGAGTCTGCTAGTCTGGTATAACTGCTATTTATCTCCAGTTTCATCTCCATTTTACTTCTGACATGAGATTCAACGAAAATATTTATTTTATTCCACTGTTGAGGTGCCACTAGTTGCTTACTGTATAGTTTTTTGCCCACATTCATCCATTTGGGTCTGTCTTTGCCATTGTGCTGCTTTTTACTTCTTCACATGCTATTTCATGTTACCCTTCATACCTCTCTGCTTTTGTCCTAGAAATATATACATACTTTTTCATGTTTAAGCCTCTCCTGAAGACTTGCATCTCCCACTCTGCTTGCAGCAAAGCTAGTTCCCTTGCTTTGGGACCCTCTGTTTCATTCCTGCGTACCCATTTGTTTCCTGCCCTGGGACTGAAGTGTTGTCCATAGCTGAAGTTCACTAAGTGCCTTGTGCCTCATTCTGCAGCGTGCGGGGAAACTGTTGCACTAAACCAGATCATCTGTGGACAGCGGTGCTGCCTTGAGCTTTCGCTGTGTCCTGAAGGGGACTGCACCAGCTCCAAGTTTCCTTCCAAGTCTCTTTGATCCTTAAATATTTAATGATTCCAAAAAGGGTTGATTTGCTTTTTAAGGGCCGAGCAGTTGCTTCGTGTTGTTTGCTTTTAAATAGTTAAGATCGGACACTGGAGTAGTAAACCTCATCTGTTGTGCAAGCAAGGGAAACTTAGTGCGAGCTTCCTTTTAACTCAAGTCAGCAGATTTTATCAAATTTAAATGGAAATTTGAATAATGATGAGGTTTTGCAGATAAAAACAGAGTCCATGTTCTGCAATAGACAGCAAGAAAAGGGGCTTTTCTCTATTTTTAAAGAGCTGCTTTATTGTATGCAGGAAACCTTCATGAAGAAGCAGCATGTGATGTTGCTTTGCTTCGGGGGGGCATAATTAGTAAATAAATAATTAAAACACCTATATATAACAAAAATAATTGAATTGTGTTGAAACTTGAAAGTGAAAGATCAGGTATACTTGTGCATAACCCAGCAGACAAGATGTGCAAACCAGTCTCTTGCCAGTTTGGGTATTTAGGCATCATGCCCTGTAGCAGTATTGCACTTGGCTGTTGTATTTAAGTCCTAAGTAGTAGAAGAGTAGTGCGGCCCAGTTACCTGCCATATTTTCACTGGCATATGCATTGCCTTTAATCCACGGAAAACTTTTTTCCTCTTGGGTGTGCATTTTGTTATTTGGGGTTTTTTTAATAAATTATTCTGAAGACCTGAGGTCTGTTCTCTTCCCTAACGTTCATTAGCCACAGTCAAGTGTTTCAGGCCTCCTGAGGGGCTTCTTGGTGTCTGTACCAATATACAACATTGACTTCTGTGGTATGCTGCTATAATTGACTGTGAGGGAGGAGGTGCTCTTTTCACTTGTTTTTTGTGGCAGGCGCAAAAATACTTGTGTACTTGGTACTTTTTATATCCTCCTTCTGCATATGAAAGGCAGCTCTCCATCTGTGTCCTGGCAGGATTGAAGCAGGTAGTAGGTTAACATGTATTCCTGGTGCTGGTAAGAAGAGTCGTCCTGTCATGCATGCTTGCTTTTTCAGTATGTATGGAGATCTTAAAGGAGGCTTGCATGCTAAGGAGGATGTTGCCAAGTGATTTATTGGATGTAAGAATTTTAAGTAGCAATTAAAATGAAAAAGAAAAAGATGCTGCCACTCTGATTTTTAGGAAAGAGCATCTAGTTCAATTCCAACAGTCGTTTTAAATTAGGGGGAAAATAAAATACGCTGTCCACAAACCTTAGCCTATATGCCCTGCATAGGATATGCTCTTGGATATCATTTCTTTCTGGACACATGGTCTGTTTGTAGTGGTGCCACTGAGGAAGCTGAAAGCAGTGCTTTGAGGTAGCTGTAGCTTTTTTCACCGCTGCTGGGAAGCCTTGAGACAACTCTGGGTCCTTGACCTGCCCAGAAACCAGGGGTCAGTCAACCCAGTTAAAGAAACAAACAGAAAAAAACCTTTTTGATCCAAGTTCCTCTGCCCTGGAGGGTAAGTGCCTTGTATGAGAAGTCTCAAGAGGGTGTGTTTGCTCATGTGTGTAGTGTTTTGCAGGTGCAGATGGAATTAAAATCTCTGCTACTTTAGAAGAGATCCAGGTTTCCAGTTTGATTTGGGGTCAGATAATTTTTCAAATGCTCATGGCAAGATGTTTGCCTCCTGTTTGTCACACAGAGGGCTGCAAAACCAAGGGCTTAAAACACCAGTGGTTCTAACATTATTTATGTAAGTTGTTTGCTTTTAATCTGCCCTCACTGATGTACATCCTGACTATTAGCATAGAAAGAAGTGGGACTGGGTGTGACAGTACTTCAGGTTATTTGAGGAAGACTCTGCAACGCTGAAAAGACTTTTCTGTCCGTCCAGGTCAGGCGGGGGTTTGAATAGAGAAAAATGAACGCTCAGAGTGAACAGTTAGACCTTTCTGCTTGTGTCTTTTTATGATTCATTTGGTTCATGAAAGGTTCAGGTGCCTTTGAAGTGTCTGCAGCATGTGGGGAGCTCGCTTTACCCGTCTTTGGAAGCGAGCAGGTGGCGGGGGGGGTCATCTCTCCCCAGCAAAGCAGGGCTGTGAAGAGAGGGGTGCAAACAGAGAGGGCTGGGGCCTTTTTTTAAGTCTACTATGCTGCATGAGTTATTTGAAATTCAGGCTAAAGTCTATGTTGGTAGTAAATTGGAGGGTAGAGGATCAAGGGCCCCAGTAAAAAATTGGACTGCATAACTGGGGAAGGCAGAAGGGCTGTGCCCACTGTTGGGACCGCAAGGTTGGCTCTCGCAGGTTGGTGCAGGACCAGGATGGAGAGAATTTCTGGTTTGTGAGCATTTTCATGGAAAGCTGTTACTACACGTTTCTAAAAATATTTTTTTTCTTTTTTCTCCCCCCCGCCCCCTTTGGGGAATGGTGTGGGTCATACAGGAGCTTTCATTTGAATATAGTGAAAAGAACCCAGAGACTTGCTGTTCAAATGGGTGGGAGACCTGTATAAGTTAAAAAAAAATCATTTCTCTGTACTGGCTTTCATCAAGCTAGCGACAAATTTGCCTTATATTCCTACTGAGCCAGGTTTGAAACAAACAGCTCAGGGGTGAGGGCAGGGAAGAAGAACCAGCTAAGCAAAACAGTGCAGCTGACACCCTTGGAGGCTGAGTTATTTAGTGCTTTTTTGTTCTTTGTGTGCAGACACATAAAAGAAACCACTTTGGATGTCCTGCTTCATTTTCTTCTATTAAAAGTATTGCTAGTACTAGAAGGGGACAAAAAAAGGTGTTATCTTCACATTTTAAGCTGGATCGTGTCAGCACTTCAATCTATTGCATCTTTCCCCTTCCCTTTCTCCTTGCAGCAATATCCGTTGCTTCAAGATCGACCAGCCCTCGGGCGGTGATGCTTCAGGAGCGCCAGCGGTGTGGAGTCACGGCTACACAGAAGCTTCGGGCGTTAAGAACAAGTACGACCTGGCATCGTTTTTATTATATGAGCTTCCTAGCAGCAGAGCACCTCTTTGCTGATACAAAGAAATCCTTTTTTCAGTGAAAGTTTTGGGGACATTTTGGGCCTCACAAAGGCTGAGACCATGCCATGACTCTGTATTTGTACACGGGGCCCCTGCCTGGCTCTCCACTTTGGTCTTTGTTAGGGAAGTTGCTAAGATACAAGTGTAACCGACACATTTTGTCTATGGGAGACTCCAGTACTTGCAAAAGATCTGAGTGTTTAAAAGCATTTTCCTCTTTGCAAAGCTTCTTTATCTTCAACCAAAGGATGTTTACCAAGCAAATCAGAGATACTAAAGGAAGAGGCAGAATGGCCAAAATGCTGAATATTCATAGTGTGTGGAGCTCCTGTGACTAAGGCAGCACTTGACAAATAATGTACCAAGAGTCTGCTAGTCTCTGTGTTGCTGGCAGTGTTATGAATCTTTCTTTGTTCCTTAAATACCTTTTCAGAAATCTTCTGCTACCTAGGTTTCCGTAGCAAGTGCCAGTAAGCCTTTACTTACTGCTAACTGATTTAACACACCACTTGGTCATCAGCATGTTAAATCACAAGGACGGCTTTTGGAGGAGCAAGTGCAGCTTAAACTGATGTTTCAGGGTTCCTTTCCCCCCTGTTTCTACAAATGCGAGACCTGTTCACATGCTGAAAAGGAGGAAGAATCCTTAGGGCTTGGCTTGAACTTCAGTATAGTTCTCTCCACATCTTAGCGCTGTTGATGGACCTGCCTTCTCCAACAGCGCAGAAAGCAGTCCCGAAAAGCTTGTGAACAGAGGTGGTTAAAACTAGCTCTAAGACCAGGCTGTATCTCTCTGGTCAGAATGACAAGATGAGAAACTAGTAGCAGGTAACAATTCATGTTCTCCTGCTTTGTGTTTTCCCTAGGCTGTGTGTGGCAGCACTTTCAGCCAATAACTTCTGCGACAACCGGGAGGCACTTTATGGTGTTTTTGATGGTGACCGCAATGTGGAAGTGCCGTATCTGCTGCAGTGCACGATGAGCGACATCTTAGCAGAAGAGCTGCAGAAAACAAAGAATGAGGAGGAATACATGATCAACACTTTCATCGTTATGCAGAGGTGAGTCTTGGATCTGAAGCCCTTTTTATCTTGTGTGCGCTAAATGGGCAGTTTGTTCACTTTCAGTTCAGACATCTGCTCTCCTCTTGCTTCAAAAAAATGCAAGAGGGGAAAAAAGCTTTAGAGTAGCCTTGGCTACGGTGTTTTCTTTTATTGCTTGTTTTGTGAATATTGCCCTCTGATCCTTTCAGGTGTGGGGAGAAAACCCCAACACCTCCCCACCCAAGCAAAATAAAACAAAAAACCCACAACAAGCCACCCACCTGCAAAGTTACTAAATGGTCATGACTCAGCGATGGGTCAAGGTTTACTCTTCTGGTATCTTCAAGTCTTGCGATTCACAGTTGGCCAGAACTGAGTCAGTGGTATGAATCTCTTGATCACTTTTTAAATGTCCTTACTGCTGCTGGCTGCAAAGTCTGGGCTGATCCTTTCTATTTCTCCATACCAATTCAGGTTATTTAAGGCTACACAAATATTTAAAACATGTAGTCTGACTCCTTAGAAATGTTTCTCTCGTGTCATCCCTTTGGCCTTAGAATATGATTTGAGCAGAACCCATCCAAAGAGATTGTGATAGGATAGCTATGAGTGTGATAGTAGTTCTGTGCAGTGGTTTGGAAACCTGCATGCATGCCGTTCTTGACGGAAGAAATTGTGCCTGGGGAAACATTGAGGGAAAGAGGAGTATGGAGGGAATTGAACAAAGGAGAACAAAAGAGGTCAGGGAGACAAAGGAGAAAGCAAATAAGCAGCTTAGAAACTGAGGAAATGGATCAAGTTAAAAGTAGCATAGGTTATCACTGAATTGCTGCACCTTTGGAAAGGAAAAATACTGAAGATCTGGTATCAGGAAAGATACAGAGGCAGCTGGGCGATACTGAACCTGACAGACGCAAGAGAGAAAATGCTTCCTTGCCATAATTGCATGTAATAGTGCCTCAGACCCGGCAGCTGAGAAGGTGGTTGCCATATACTTAAAATATTCAAGAATAATAACAAATTTGAGTATTGAAAGTACTTATTAAGTGGTTTTGTTTGCTACTAATGCAATTTCACAGGAATGTGGCATTCCTACAAAAAGCTGCTTGCTTTTTTTTTTTTCTTCTGTTTTTTTTTTGGCCTCAAGTCAAAATAAGCAAACCACTTCTTTGGAGAACCAGAAATAGTATTCATTCCAGTTGCATTTAACAATTCATTGAAGCTTGTTACAGATGATATACAACACTCCTGAAGTGTATTTTTTAAAAATAAAATAAAAGCACATTGGAGATTGGTTATAAATTTAGTTGTGCATTCTCTCCCCAGGATTTTGAACCAAAAGATCTTGACAGCTATACCTAGCCTTAATATAAACCTAGTAATCTCTATAATTAGCTTTCTAATTACTGTAATTCCTAATTACTATAGGAGAAGGCCCTGATAAACAAGCTACTGGGAAGAATAATCAGGTTTTCATAGTTTAGTATTGAAATGAATTTACATTCTAATGACAGGATTCTGAAAACTTCAGTTTTATCCATAGTTTTGGGGTTTTTTACTAATTCCTGCTATTTCTATTTCTAAGAACTTCTTTAACAGGTTAGTAACTGACAGGATAAATTAAAAGTGTGCCTTCTTACAGTGGAATTAAGAGCCACTGTGAATTTCTTTTGGTCATTACTTGATACTTCAAGAACGTTATTCAAGACATCACAAAACAGTGAACTCTGTTTTCTGTTTTTGCTCAAAAATAAGAGTTTTTACAGTTATATTTTTTATAATAAAATCTGTAGCTTCAGAAGCCGAAGAAGCAGCTGGATAATATGAACCCGCTTTTTAAGCTCTACCTGTACTCAATGCTTCTCAAACCCTCTCTATTTCCTTCAGTCTGACCTTCAAAACAAACATCTTTAAGATGCAGAGGGAGAGAGACAACTGTGCAACTGTTAAAATTCCAATGATATTTTTTTTTCTGTTCTAAAACTAAGCAGATTTGTGTATCTGCATATGTGTAAATAACACAGTGCCTGAGAGTTGCACGTGATTTCCCTGCAGTGCTGCCGTAGTGTCACAGTCTTCAGTGGAGACTTTTGTTTCTGTCTCAGTGATCCAGTAGAGTCAATGACCTGAGTGCTTGTGCTAGCAAACAGCGGCTGTTTCTCCTTAGTACCCCACAGCACTTGTTTTCCAATTAAAGAACAATCATTGTGTTGTTTAAATTCCAGGAAACTTGGAACAGCTGGACAAAAACTTGGAGGCTCTGCTGTCCTTTGCCATATAAAACATGATCCCATGGACCCTGGTGGATGCTTCACACTAACCTCAGCAAACGTGGGGAAGTGCCAAACTGTCCTCTGCCGGAATGGGAAACCTCTGCCTTTGTCCAGGTGTTACGTGATGAGTTGTGAAGAAGAGCTGAAGAGGATTAAGCAGCATAAGGCCATTATCACAGAGGTTAGAGAACAGTTAGGGACTTGTTGCAACTTGTAGCTTCCTTGGAGAGTATTTGCACAGCAATGCATGAACTTACATGTTGATATTAGTAACCTCTAAGAGGTAATGGTATGGGTTCCAGAGTTGCACTTTTCCTTTTTAAGGTGGTTCATACCGCGCGATCAAGTTATCATGCAATTGAGTTGCTTTTCCATCCCATTGCTATGCTGGATTTTGGTTAATGTCAGAGGGTGAGCAACTGTGAGCATGTTACATTGAAAGAGGAAAGTGGACACTCTCATCCTAATGGGGAGAGGAATTGCTGTGCTGGAGCTGTCATGAAGAGCCTCTCTAATTGAAAAGGATGAGAGGGCAGAGCACTTGAAGCAATGTTGTCCTTCCCTTAGGAGACTCCTTGCTCCTGGCAGGCTGACTTTGCTGTCTGAGCTCCTGCATTCCCAGAGCTGCCCCTTTGACAGGCAGCTCTTGAAGAGAGCACTTGCCCAAAAGGAAAACCCATCCTGTGCTCAGCTGAACCATGAGAGAGGAGAAGACTGTTTGTTCCCTTCTTACAAGCTTGAAGCCACGGCTGTCAGTTTTGTTTTGCCTTGTGTGACACATGCATAGGAATAGATAAATATTGAATCCTCCTAATGGTGGAGGAAAGGGCAGGAGACTCACTGCTGTATGCCCGTGAGCAGGGTGCGTGTGTCTGTGTAGGGGGGTGTGTGTGTGTGTGGAATAAGTCATGTGCCTATTGATCTTGCCAGGGAAAGGTGACAACTGGGATCTCAAACGTGACAAATTGCAACGGAGTTACTCCAACGTAGTGTGCATCACCAAGGCATGCTCCTTGTGTTGTTCCACAGAGGAAAGGGAAATTTCTGCACTGAATCTTAAGATGACTCACTGATTTCATGCACGCTGATGGCTTATCACTGCTGTCAGCCTTCTAATGGGGAAGTTAATAAGCCGACAAGGGTGGTTTTTTTCTTCTGAGTAGTTTTAAAGGGGAAGGGTTTTTTAGTCTTAGTTCGCTTCTCTGTGGTTATCTGCTTTATAATAACCCCTGCAGTCATCAGCTGGACCAAATGAGTGTAAATCCTCACCTTTGTTTTCTTCTGGAACATGCAGTTAGCAGGGTGCGGCTATCCCCAGCAGGCTGACAGATAGCCAGGCTTGCTGTTTCAGACACTTGCTCTGCTTATTCTGGCAGCTTGGCTTCTAACCAGGACAGGATCCTGGGATTAGGACATGCATGTGATGTACTTCTGAAATACGTCCCATTATTACTGATGTTTTCCCTTCAGATATTACTCCTCCACCCCTTGGAAACGTCATATCTAAGTGGAAATGTAGTAAGTAATTGGGACATGTAAAACATTTTGCTACAACTCGGCTGACTGAGAAATGCAGACTTGCTGTGTGCTGCGTTTGACTTGCATGCTTCATTTAAAGTCTTTTTTTTTAAAAAAAAAATCTGAACTTTTGTTTCCTAAGTGATGAGCCAAGATGAAACCTACAATTGTTACAGCTGCAAGAGAAGAGTCAAACTGAGCGATCTGCCCCTATATCAAACGGAGCTGTGTGGCTTTGCCTTGTATAAAGGCAGATATCGTGGGTGGAGGAGGGATAAGTCTGACTCACTGGTAAAACATTAGTCCAGTTGGCTCTCACAGCTGCACGAGCAGAATAGACAGCTCTTTGTTGCAGACTCTGCTTTGTTGGTCTGTGCATAGGTAATGCTGATGACAAATTGGTAGGGTGTAGGAGGCGTAGCGCAGGGTTGCAAACCAGCCATTGCTGGGCTGTAATCCCAGCTCTGTGACCTCTTAGCAAGTCCCTTTGCTTTTCCATCTTCTCGTCTGTAAATGGTAGTGTTAGTGTTAGGGGCACTGCAGAACCAGCCATCAGTAAAGTATCAGTAAAATGCAAGGAGATGTAGGTGCTGTGTATCCTTGTCTGCTTTGTTCCCAGTTTCCTGTCCTTTCTAATTTCAGGATGGCAAAGTGAATGGTGTGACGGATTCAACAAGAATCTTGGGGTACACCTTCCTTCACCCAAGCGTTGTGCCGCGTCCTCACGTCCAGTCCATCACCTTAACTCCGCAAGATGAGTTTTTCATTCTGGGGAGCAAGGGGCTGTGGGACAGCCTCTCGATGGATGAAGCAGTGGAGGCAGTCAGAAATGTGCCTGATGCACTGGCAGCTGCAAAGAAGCTTTGCACTTTGGCCCAGAGCTACGGCTGCAACGACAGTATCAGTGCAGTTGTGGTTCAGCTCAACGTGACAGAGGACAGCTTCTGCTGCTGTGAACTTAACGGGGTCCCACCCCCCAGCCCAGGCATTTTCCCCCAGTCTGTCAATGTGGTCATCAAGGACAGGCCAACGGATGCACTTGGGATGCCGTCTTCGAGCAGTGGCATGGCTTCAGAGATCAGCAGCGAGATCTCCACCTCTGAAATGAGCAGTGAGGTGGGATCCACGGCCTCTGACGAGCCTCCCCAGGTAGCCATGAACGAGAACAGCCCGGCCTACCCAGGGGAGCAGCGCTGCATGTTGCACCCTGTCTGCCTGTCCAATTCTTTCCAGCGGCAGCTTTCCAGCGCCACTTTCTCCAGCGCCTTCTCCGACAATGGCCTTGACAGCGATGATGAGGAGCCAATTGAGGGGGTGTTCACCAATGGCAGCCGTGTGGAAGTGGAGGTGGACATCCACTGCAGTCGAGCGAAGGAGAAGCAGCTTCTCCAAGTGCCGGTGGAAGCCAGCGACGAAGGTATCGTCATCAGTGCCAATGAAGATGAGCCCGGCCTTCCCAGGAAAGCTGAATATTCTGCCACAGGCACGATAGGGCGCCGGCGGGGCAACGGTTCTGTGGCACCGCAAGAGAGGAGCCATAACTTGATTGAAGTTGCAACAGACGCGCCGCTCAGAAAAACAGGGGGCTACTTTGCTGCTCCAGCACAGCCTGATCCCGACGACCAGTTCATCATCCCACCAGAGCTTGAAGAAGAAGTCAAGGAGATTATGAAGCAGCACCAGGAGCAGCAGCAGCAGCAGCAACAGCAGCAGCGGCAGTACCCGATGGACCACCTGGCAGACTATTACGATACACCACTATGACCCACTCTTTACTGCTCAGAAATGAACTAATGAACAAGGAGACTTGAGTGCGGGACCCTGTGGGCTCGCATTACAGCAGGGGTTTTCCTTATCCTTTTCCTTTATATACTTCCTTTTCCTTATCCTGCCACTACAGATAACTGCAGCTTTTCAGTTTGTTAGGTTTAATATTCATTGACTTTCTTCTAGAGATGCTTGACCAATAAAGTTTAAAATAGTTAACCTTCCCTTAACATACCAAGTGTAAAAACAGAAAAACAAAAAAATAATAAAAAAATAATAAAAAGGTTTAATATATTGCTGAGAAACAGATGATGATGTAATATTTTTTAAAATGGCTTGTTTGTTTTGTTTGAAAAGCAGGGCAGTAGCCAGTGCTAAATGATTTAAGTAATATTGTAATACTGTATTTCTTTGAGAGAAAAGGCTTTTTTTGGTCTTGAAAATGATAGACATTTGTAGAATATGGAGACTAACTCCTAGGAGTTGCTTTACTCTTTCAGGTGACTTAAGTCACTGAGATTCACTAATTTTCTCTGAGAGAACAGTTGATTGGGAAATTCCTGTAAATAGCTCAGTGTTGTATAGTGATGCTTACATGTTTTGTAGCCTTGGCATTAAGGACACAACCTGAAAAATTGATCTTTTTTTCTTCAGTGACTCTTTGGGCCATGGTCATTAAGCATAACGGACTGAGTGGCTGTGTACGAGTTACCTAGAACTGAGGTGGTGTAGACCATTTAAAGAAACCCACTTTTTCCTCTGGTCTCTTTTCTTTCCTTACTTTTACAGACACGTTTCGTTTGTGTTCCTTACTGCTGCCACAACCAGCATGATTGTATAGCGCTCATTTGCTGTAGAACATTTACATACCAAGAGTTATATTAAAGCCGAATGCACAAATGAACATGTCATAACTTTTGTTATAATAAATATGAAATTTACACCTGATGTCTGCTTTTATGTCTGAATAGCTGAGCAGCAGCTTTCAAACAGTAGCTCGCTGTGGTTCGTCAGCGTGCTGCTCAGTTTAAACCAAGAAGTGTTGACGCTTTTTCAGCTTGATCACATCCTTACACTAACTGCAGCTCACGTTTACTTCTAGAATGTAAAGCCCATGCAAAATGGCCTTTAAAAGATATGAACCAACTCTCTGAGGATTCGACCTGTTTCTTTTTTTCTTTCTCAGTACTAATTCAGCACTATTGATTTGCCCTTTGCCACAGTATTGACAGTGCCAGAAGACTGAAGAGGAGCGGTGCTCTGGCTCTGTCCCCTGGGACTGAGTAACTGAAGATAGAAATGATGAAGGAATAATGCAGGCTAAGAAAAGGGAGAGAGAAAGCATTGGGCACAGAGCGAAGAGGGAAAAAATAAGCAGAAGGTGGAAAAGCGAACTCAGAGCTCCCTGTGTAAACTCAGATTTGCCCAAATGTGTAGAATGAACACAAGTTCCGTGGCAGCGTGACTTTGGTAGCAAAAGGGCATATTTTTTTTTTGTGATTACTGTGGGAAAGGGGCAATGTCCTTTTTCAATATTGCCTCCAACCAACGGCTCCATTTTGCTTGTCACTCTTTAAAAAGCTGAATTAGTGTGTGATCGTGACAGTGTCTTGCTCCTGCTTGACATTTGGGCTATATTTCGGAGAGGGCTGCGGTAACAAGGCTGTTGTCCTTATTCTGTTCTAGGGTGAAATAGCCAAGTTAGGACAGGATTGCTGTTAGCAGAAGGTTTTGGGGTTATTTTCCTTAAATAGTAACAGCAGAGAGGCAAACATGAAATTACCTGTTCTGGTAAATGTTTATAGCACTGTCTACTGTAGATCTAGAAGATTGTACTTTATTGTAATTTGAGCTTCAAAATATCTCTTTCTTAAAGAAAACTCATTAAATAATGTATTTAAACAAAAAAAAAAGTTTACTGTTTATTGGCTGGTAACTCTTAGGTGTTCCTTGGTAAACAGTTCGTATACTTCAAATTTTGTTGCATGTTTCATTTTCCTTGGTGTCTTTGGAAAGTATTGTCTTTGGGTTTATTCTGTTCAGGTGTTGCTTGAGGCTGAAGGTGATAACTAGCAAGGACACTACCATGGTCTTGGCAAGTGATTACAAGCTTACAGTTTCCTGAGCAAGCTGAAAAATTCTCTGTACCTTAAAAAAAAAAAAACCAACAAAGGCAATTCTTTTCCCCATAGTGCACGCTACTGCTAGCGGAAGAGTAGTCTTGCTGCTGCTGTCTGGGGTTTCTGTAAGGTGTCTCCAGTATGCTGTGCGTGCGGTGCTCCGGAGAGAGGAGCAGAGGTCAGAGTAGGGGTGGAAGGGGAACAATTGCATGTGAGCTAAACTTTGACCCAGCACTGAGAATTTACACTCCCTGCTGTCCCCTTTTCTCATGTGACTACGAGTATATGCACGTAGGCTTCATAAAGACTTTCCCTTTCCTTTATTTGAAGGACAAGCTCCCAAGAACTTGCCAGCCCCTGTGGCATTAGCAGCTTACAGGCAGCAATGCGGTTTCTCTCCCTGTGCCCTTACCTTGAAGCACAGGTCGTCAGAACTGAGAGCCCAACAGAGCCTGCCGCTTTCGGCATGGTGCCTTCTGAGGAGCTGTACCTCTGGATTTCTGCTTTGGCTGAAGATGACGTTTGTGGTAGCCACCTGTCTTAACAAGTCATAATGCAAAAGGTTGATGCATTCATCCCTTTACTGGGCTCTCCATAACATGCTGAACTAGATCAGTAGGCTGGGTGGCTGGGAGCATCTTTGGAAAGTGTAGTATTTCTTTTTAAACAAGGGCAAAGGGTATTTTGTTCTGGCTTTAAAGTGGGACTTAGAAAACAAGGTACAGTTTTTGCAACACGGGACTTTTTCTGGCTGTTGCTGTCCCCTTTCTCAAAAGGGGGTTAGGATGTTCTTGTGAGGACTGAAGTTGAGGTCATTAATTTCATCTAGGTGCGTTAGTCATACATGATTTTGTGATTATGTGTGTGGCATACTTTACACAATTTTGACCTACTGGGAACTATCTGACTTGAACAGAGAAGTGGATTTGTTTGCGGAACTTGACAGCTGTAGCAGGATCAAAGGAAGGGTTTCAACTGGGGGAAATGTAGAGCCATATTACCTTTGTAATCAAACCTTTTGTGTCCTTTGAAACTTGCTGATAGCCATATCTGAGAAAAGCAGAAATGCACGAACAGGAGGAGGTAGATAGCTGGTGGCAGAAAAATTAATGTATGTACGTTATTTCCTGGAAGGTAACTTCAAATAGGAAGCTATGATGGCATTGAGAAGTAACAGAGTTGCTTATGTGCTTGTATATGCAAGGCTTCTTGTGGCATAAAAGTTTTTTCTTGCTTTCTGCCATAGTGCTCTAACATAATGCATTTTGTTGTGCCCGAATAACCTGCTGGCGTTCTGCTTGTGCGCTCGGCGTGTAGCACCACCGTCTTCTTGGTAACCAGCGCTGTGGTGGCATTGCCTTCCTGCGGCTGACTGCTCTTGGAGCGCACCAGCTATGTCTGCACAGGTTGTCTCCCTCACTGCTAGAGAACGTGCTGCTCCCGCAGCACCCCGCATGTTACCCCTTAAGTAGTCTCTGCAGCAATCTTGGCTTGATTACTAGCCATTGTGCTTACAACTCAAACACATAATTTTCTAGCAAATTGTACGTATTTATTTTTTTAAGTGTAACTTTGCTACTTTGGAAGCGCATTGCCATGGGGCTGGGTGTTAATGAAGAGTCACATACACCTTTGGAGGTGATTTCTGCATCTCTGCCCAAGTCAGGGTGGATGATGTCTTCTGGGTTAAACCTTGCAGGTCTGGGATCGCAGATGTTCACTCGAATGGGTTGGTGGGGATAACCTAGTGAGCTGTTCACCATCTGCGGTGTGGAAGGGCTTGAGTTGATTTGAGCGGAGCAGTAGGATTCGAAGGAGTAAACGGAACAGTAGCTGTAGCCTGATGAGCCTGATTTCCCTGGACGCTGCCAGCCGCCGGTGAAGAGGTGAGCTTTTCTAAGAGGAGAAGGCACTCAAGTCTTAAGCTGAGCAGCTCCCAGCAGTGCTGTAGGGTCGGGTCCCTCCAGGCCTTGGCTGCAGCGGGAACTGTGTGGCCAGCAGCGGGTAAAAATCTTTTGGGCTCAGCTGGACCAGGATGTCTTGGTGCCTGTTAAATAACTCTACGTTTACTTTTTTTCTGTTAACCTGCTTTACTGTCCTGCTTCATTAATTCAATTTTCTTGCTTCAGGGCCAAATTACTGCACTATAGTTGGATTAATTGATTTGTTTCTTAACGATTTAATTGTTACCTGTATGCTTGCCCTGCTTGCAGTGAGGATTTCATGGAGTGCTGCACGAACCGATCTGTTCCTCTTGCTTGCTTGCATTTTGGTGAGGGGCACGCTGCGTCCTATGCTTGTGGTGTCCGTGTTCAAGTGCCCTACCTAACAAGACTGCAGCTTCTATGGAAAGATTAAAGTTAAGATTCATCTGCTGCCTGAAAGCAGGTAAAAACCATCACAGCCATTTCAATCCAAAGGGGGGGGGTGTGGGTGTGTATAAAAACTCTAAATATCTCATAGATTAGCAGCAGCCCCAGGCTAGAATCAGGCTAGAATTCATCTAGGATGTCGGGGGGTGGGGGAAAGTTCTGTGCTTGCTCCAAGTCCCTGGTTTAAATGATTGGTCCCTACTTTTCTCCAGACTTCTTTATTTGTATTTACGTTCCTCTTGAGTTCAACAGTTCATCCTTTAGATCATCCTTTCGATCATCCTTTCTCAGGCTGACAAGTTGAAATTCACCTGCGGTTGACTTAGATACCTCGTCCTACCTTTTATCTCCTGCGATGAGCTAAGCTTGCCCTCTAGGTTATGACTGAGGCTGGATCTAAACGGGGCAGGCGCTATCTCATCTTCTTCCATGTTATCTTAGTACTGCAAGCTAAAGGGAGACACTTAATCTGCAACAGCTTGTCAGGAGCGTGACAGCACCGCAGCGGTGTGGAAGGTGTCATATGATAACTGGAACACGACAGAGACCTGGGACAGGCAGGGCTGGTCTGCTCCCCGGCAGGGAGACCCAAGGGTAGATGAGCCCTGAGGCTTCCTACTGTAGGAGAACCAGAGAGCCTGGTTCCCCCCCAGAGAGCATAGCTGCTTGCACGTCAGGCTGGGTGGAGAGGATGAAGCTGGCAGTACTAAAGCTGGGAGGTAGTGCCTGCTGGTGGGTGAGGTTTAGCTGGCTCTTACTGCCCCGTCCCCCATTAGGGTCTCAATCCCAGTGTTCTGTTGCTTGTCAGTGTCTCCCGGCACCTGTTTCATGTTTCATCTGACCTTGTTCCTCTGTGTCACTTGTCAGTGTGTAAGCAAACAGCCAAAAAAGGGATCTTTTTCCAGTGGTTCTGTGGAATTGCTTTTGGAGGCCTGTGTTTAGGGTATGTAGGTGACTTGGGGGTCCCAGGGGTCAGCAGTGGCCAGGGATGGGGCTATGGAGGCCTTCATGGAGCCGATGAATAATGTATATGCAAAGAACATAGTGTCTTCACAGCTGATGAAATTCCAATTTTCATTGAACAACTGGGCAAATCCAAGCCTCCTTTTTTCCTCCTGTACTTCTATTCTCCATATTTATCCTGGAAGTCAGTACGGACTGGCGAAAATTCAAGGTTTCCGTACACCTATAAATGCCTAAACAGCCCAAAAAAGGATCTCTTACCTGTCGTTCTGTGGAATTGCCTTCAGACCAGGCCTGTGTTTAGGGTATGTAGGTGACTTGGGGGTCCCAGAGGTCAGCGGTGGCTGGGGATGATGCTGCAGAGACCTGCAGGAGCCCCTGGTGTCAGCTGGGCTGCAGCCTGGTCACAGGAGCCTGGGCACTGGACATGATGCTCTGAGCACAGCAGGCTCTTCTCCCCGTTGTTGGATTCAGCACAGCTACACTAAAAGAAATAAATACATAGTAACAGTACAGACGGAATTGTTTTGCTAATGAAATGTATGCTGTTGAATGCTTTAAAGAAAACTGGGGTGCAGAACTATGAAGGAAGGCTGGTATAGCAGAAGTGTGTGATTCAGTGACTTGTGAATAAGATGCTTTTCCATTGTATTCCCTTCCAAGAATAGAGGCACCAGAATTTTGTTAAAAACAAACAAACAAACAAAAACCAAAAAAACTTGCAGTAGGTGCACTTGTAGTTAGTTCTTATCTTGGTCCTGAAAAACAGAATATATAAGTGGAATTACAGAATATATAGTGACATATTGTCCACAGAATAGTGCATAAAATATATAGCAAAGTACTCTCCTCAAATGTATTTAAAATTGGGTGGCAAGGGAAAGCAAGACCCACTGTGTCTGTGTGAAGTGGCCAAAGCTGTCCTGAAAGTGGCAAAGCTCCCCGAAAGCCGGGTTTGTAAGCCCTACTGACAAGTTACCTGCGGTAGGCTGGTTTAATGAGGGGTAAAGAGATTTTGCCCAACAGAAAAAAAAGAACAGGATAATTTGACACAGGGCTATTCAAAGCTGACTGCAGGTACCCGCAAAGTCTTTCCCCAGTGTTCCTGGAGTGCCTTGAAATGACAAATGAGATGAGAACATGGGAAAATGTGCCCACAGCCCATCCTGCCCTTGGCCCCTCTGCAGAAATGGGGACGTGTGGGGAGGGCATCCGTAGCAAGCGACCTTCCCCGCTCCTAGCGATCTGTGGCTTGCCCTCGTTTGAACGAGAAGAAATCTCCTCGTGAAGAAGAGAAGAAAAGGCTTTCAGGCCTCCTGGGTTTTTTTTTTTCTGATTAGGAACTGAACCTTTGTGTTTGGGGTAGAAAAAGGCATATTGCTGCTGGCTTTGTTAATTGAAAACTGCAAGGGCTCCCCCGCGTGTTACCGCAGGACAGGACCGCAGCTGCGGCATCTTCATCCTTGGAGGGTGCTGGTGAAAAAAGTGCATCTTAGACCCTTGTGTACACACCCTCGTCTGAAATCAGACAGGAACAGCGGTGTTCCAGGGAAGCCTTGCTTCAGCTGAACAAACGGCGGCGGGGCAGCAGCACTTTCATAGCAGGCAGCTGCTTCATACAGCCCAAGGATTCTTGTGGACGCTGAAGCCTCCTGAGGCTTAGAAGCGATTGCTGCAGCTCCGCACAAGGAGGTGAGGGTGGAGGGAGCCAGGGAAGCCAGACCTGCTGCTGCTCTGTAGAGAGAGCATCTGCAATGCTGCCAGCTAAGAAGACGGTCTTAGGCGAGGTCTCAAGCAGTCTTGGCAAACAGGCGATGAGATCTTGATCAGAGCGTGCCTTATTTATTCGGACCAATAAATTGCCTGATCTTCGCCATCAGAGCGGATCCACAACAGTATAAAAATCTGATTCTCCTTGAAGTTGCTCAGGGAGATCGGGCCACCTTGTTAGGGAGTTATTTTTGCAACCTGAAAAGAAGGAAAGCACCCTTTTTACTGTTTGTGCACCCTGCCCTGGTGACTAGGAATGCTAGCTAACCTCCACTTAAAAAAGTCTTAAACTCATCAGTTTTCTGTCACCAGTTCTTTCAGTGTCCCACGGCTTCCGTCATTCTCTGCTGAGAATCCTGCCCTACAATACTGAGTATTTGGAAGTCACTGAGGTGGGTTCTTCACACTTGCGGGTACAGCTGCTGTGCTGTGGGTGTGCGGGTGACAGTACAAAGGTACGCTTAAATCTATACATCTGGATGTGGTGGGAAGCCTATGAGTAACGTGGATGCAATGCACATGTAGCGTCTTCACAGCTGATGAAATTCCGATTTTCACTGAACAGCTGGGCAAATCCAAGCCTCTTTTTCTTTGTCCTGCTCTTCCATGTTCCATATTTATCTTGGACGTCAGTACGGGATAGCAAAAATTCAAGGGTTTCATATACCTATACGTGCCTAAACCGCTCCATTATACAGTTTCTCTTGTGGTATTGAAAGTAACATAGCCAAACCATAGCTGAGTTTTCTAAAGCTCATTTAGAACATACGGTCCTTACCGGTATCCATCTGTCTCATGAGCCTTCCTCCTGAGGAACTAATGACCTGTAAAGCACATGCATGCATTTCCTTCACCTGAGCCCTTCAGCGCGGCCTGAGAGGTTTGGGAAGCCCAGCAGCAGGTGCGGGTCTGTGTGCAAGTGGCATCGCTGGAAATCAATAGACCATTTGTAGCAATGAAGGGCATCCTGTGACTTGCCTGTTTTGCACTGTCACACGCCAAAACCAATTACATCAAATGCCCTGACAACCCGTGGACCTTGCAAGGAGTCTCATGTTTTATTTATGGTGGGTGATGGTGAGCATCTGTGACACTTCTTATGCTCTGCTGGTGTTAAGCTGCTGCCGTACACTGAGTGCCACCTTTTCTTGGAGACGGATGTTGTGAAAAAGATGGGTGATGATAAATGTCACAGCTGTCACAAACAATGTGGTCATAGTCCCCTTCAATGACTTACCTGAGTGTTGAAAAAGAAAAGGAGACGCCCAAGTTTTGCTAATGTAATTGAGAGCTCAGAGTTACTGAAGGTCTGTTGTGTGTCTATAGCTTAACTTATTGTGATTGTAAGTTGTGGTGGAAAACTACCAGAAGAGCAACTTTAATGAAAATAAATCTGCACTGGGAGTAAAATACATGGATTGTGAAAGAACAATTTCCATTCAGACTGTTCATTGGTACTCTGATTCTTGTATGTATTCTCATCACTTTAAGGCAGTTTCTTATGTAAACTGAGATCCCAGCTTTTCTTAACACTAAGCCTGGAATTCAGTTTCTGCTCTTGCACAACTGGTTTTTGTCCCTAGTAGTTTCTCCATATTGGATGCACTCAAACTCTTCTGAAGAACTAATGGAAAAAACCTTAAATTGTGATTAATTTGAATATATTCTAGGAATGTTTTCTTAAACTCATTAAGAAAATAGGACAACTTGTTGGTGTTTATCTGAAAATTTCCTTTCTGCAGATGGGTACAAAGGTCCTTCCTCCTTACAGCTGGTCAGCAGCAGGAGGGCAATGCGCTGACAGACACAGGTCTTCCAGCAGTGCTGGATTTATAGTCCCAGGTACCTGAGTTACTTGGCAAATATAAAGGTTATATTGACCCTAACTGTGGGAGTAAATATCCTGTTTCTTCTCTGGCCTCACCCCCTACAATTTTGCCTTTCACACTGAAACAAGACACGTCTTTGGATGCTGATCTGCTCTGTTCTGGACAAGATTTCCCCAGACCGAACTGCTTTTTATGAACTATTATTTGAATAAAGCAGACATTCAGGAAAATGGGTGCTCCAAGCTTACACGATCCAGCATGATGAAATAGTCATGGCAGTTTACTCAGTGGTGAGATGCAGAATCAGGAGGATGGATTTTTTTATTTGCCTCTTTTTTTTTTTTTTGTTTGTGTGTTTGTTTTTTTTAATAGAGTCATCCTAAGTATCTTACATCCTTTGTTCCCCCCTCCAGATTAGGGCATGGAGACGCATTTTTTCAAAGAGAGAATGTTTTTCTCTGAGGCTCTTCTGTGGGGAGGGGGTCCCTTTGTGGGTGGTTAATGGCTGGGGAGCTCCGCTGGAGGTGTTGCTCTCGGACTGCCTAAAGCTGTTTGCTCCCCTGTTGAAGGAGACAGGTGCAAATGGACTGTTTAAATCCCAAGGGGCCAGCTGAGATCTCTCAGGTAACTCTGAGATAAATGAGCTACTCGACTCATCCCAGCACTTTGCAGCAGCGACCTGTCGCCAGCAGCGGGGCTTTTCCTCTTGTCAGGCAGCTCCGGTTCACCCTGCATCCATTTCCCAGCATCTCCAGGGGTGGTGGCCATTTTATTCCTCTTTTTGAAGGTTCAGAATAGGCTTGGCATGCCAGAAGGCGGCTTCCTACTGCACCAGCGGTGGGACACTCAAGGCTTTTAGGTTGAGAGAGGCTGTGCTGTTCACCCACAGGACAGCCTCTCAGGGAAGCACGGATTTGACCTTTGCTATCACTGTTTCCCTCGCAGCAGGTGACAAACTGGTGGTGGTCACAGCGGGCGAGCTGGCTATGTCCTGAGGACCCCTCTCACCAGAGAGGGACTGGGGGCAATGACTGTGTGCTGCCCTTTGGTTGCAGGTGAAACTGGGCCGTGAGGGGTTGCTTTAGAGAACCAGGTGGGTTTATTTTCGGTTCCGACCCTGAAGGTTGCACGCAGGCAGCGCTCACACGCGTGCGTGGGGCGGGCGGCAGGGCACGGCCAGAAGAACCGGAAGGGCTGGCGTGGGCGTTTGCCCTGCCTTTGTTTACTGGTCCAAATGCGGATTATCGTCCCGCACTAACTGGCGGTCACTGCGCAGAGGTAACGGTGGGGCACAGCCATCTGCAGCAGAAGGTGGGAAGTCTAATCTGCCTTGGGGGGTCGGCCCACCCGCAGCAGCAGCTGGGGACGACAGCCTGTTGCAGTCTTAGTCATGTGTGTGTGCCAGAAAATCGCTGCTCTTGTGTTACACCTTCCCCAGCTTGCGTGGGAAGGATTTTCGAGTCTGCCTCAGGATATAAAGCATGGTCTTGTCACAGTCGGAGAGCAGGGCTTGCCTTTCACCCCAAGAGGAAGGAAAACTTCTTCCCTGCCCTAGTCCTTTGGGGAGTGTTTCTGGGATGTTCTCCTCTCCTACACTTCCCTTTGTGAAGGGGAGTGGAGGAAACAGCGTTGATGTTTATTTCCTTTTCACAATTATTTCCTTGTGATCTTTCTCCGTGGTGGCAGGGAAGGGAGCAAATTGGAAGCATAAAGCTTTTGAGATGCTGGCAATCACAGGGCTTTGGCTTTCTTTGTGGTCCCTCTGCTTCAGGACCTCAGCAAGTCTGTGGGTGCCACCAAGCTGAGTGGTGCAGCTGGCACCCCTGAGGGAAGGGATGCCATCTGGAGGGACCTGTCAGTGTCTTAAGGCTTTAGAAGTGGGCCAATGTGACCCTCACAAAGTTCCAACATGGCCAAGTGCAAGGTCCTGCACCTGGGTTGGGGCAATCACCAGTGTCAGTACAGAAAGGGTGATGAATGGATCGAGAGCAGCCCCGAGGAGGACTTAGGGATACTGGTGGATGAAAAACGGGATGTAAGCAGGCAATGTGTGCTTGCAGCACAGAAAGCCAACCGTATCCTGGGCTGCATAAAAAGAAGCACGGCCAGCAGGTCAAGGGAGATGATGCTCCCCCGCTGCTATGCTCTGGTGAGACCCCACCTGGGGTACTGTGTGCAGCTCTGGGGAACCCGGTACAAGACAGACACGGACCTCTTGGAGCGGATCCAAAGGAGGGCAACAAAAATGATCGGAGGGCTGGAGCACCTCTCCTACAAGGAAGGGCTGAGAGTGTTGGCATTGTTCCGCCTGGAGAAGAGAAGGCTCTGGGGAGACCTTATAGTGGCCTTTCAATACATAAAGATTGCTGATAAGAAATACGGAGAGGCATTCTTACTAGAGCCTGTAGTGATAGGACAAGGGGTAGTGGTCTTAAACTAAGAGAGTAGATTTAGATTAGATATAAGGAATAGAGTTGAGGCTGTGAAGGTTAGAAACATGAGGTGAGAGATTGCAAGGAGGCAGCCGGGTGAGGAGCTGCGAGAGCGTGACTGGGACTGGCTGAATGTTTGGGGCAGCAAGAGTGTCCCAGGAATCTCCAGCTGAGCACCTCTAACTAGCAGCCACTTTTTTATTCTCCCTGTAAAATGCATGAAATTGCTGCTGCTAACGGGAAAGGGACCCAAGATGGATTGACTGTGAGGAACGCAAGTGTCCAAGGGAGGAACACTACAGCAATAGTCCACAGGGAACCTCTGCGTACCTTTTTCTAAAGACTGAACCACCTTGCAACAATGGAGGCTTTTACCATACATACAAGGAAAAAAAGAGGCAGAACTGATGCTCACAGAGGACTCTTGCTATTGCACAGTGATGGCAAGCGAGCAATCATTCAGAAAAGAATGGGGCAAGAAACCCTGAGATTAAAATTCACATTGCATGTGTATTTAAGGACAGAGTTAAGAGTACACATTCTTACCGGCAGCCTGTTTTAATCTTTTGAATGGGTCACTTCAAGGCACTGCTTTTTGTTGTTTAAGTTAGTAACAGCATGTCATCGTGTAACTCGGGCTGAATTCAAAATGTGCATAGATACAGCACAGGAGCAAGTGTGCAGGCAGAAATGCCTAAGAAGTGGTTAGCTGCAGCTTTAGCTGCATGCCAGGCATCCCCGGAACAGACTTTCCAGCCGATTACAACATACCAGAGGTCTGGGTTTGGGCAAAGAGCTAGAAATCCAAGTCTTAATTTCATGACTCTGTCACTACTGTGAGTCATGGCAAGTTTGGAAAAACTCTTTACTCCTGTCTCTTCATAAGCATAACAATGCTATGAAGCCTGTTGATGTTCAAAGTGTTAAAGAGATGTTTAAGGTATTACATAAATAATAAATACTTATTGTAAGGACTCATGTAATCACTGATTTAATCAGAACCATAACATTTTGTTGGCTTGTACTGCCTCAAACATTACCCTTTGAGATCTTGAGATCTATGTGGATGTGTGTGTATATATATACACGTGTATATATATGTATATATATATATACACGAAGTATACAATAAATAAGCTCTACTGTGGTTCAAAAGAGCCTCATCTGGGCAATAACTCTGAGCCAGACAAAACTGAAAAGAGTGAGCACGGCCTGAACCAAAATTGCCTCTTCCCTCCTCTTAAGCTGACAAATCTTATACACTTCAAGAGCAGCCTTTTTTTCTGACTCCCTCGTCTATGAAGACCAGTGAACTATTTCATCTGCCTCAGACAAAGGGCTCTTGAAAGATATTCTCTTAAATTTATTTTCTCAACCCTGGGGGCATACAATTACTGCTGTTCACTCATGCTTTGTGTGTTTAGATGTTGGAAGGACGCATGTGCTTTCTGTCGTTGTTACACCATTCCCATGGAAAACTCCAGGCAGCCAGTGTGCTCCCGACTCAGGCTCTGCCTACCACCGGCTGTGGAGTCAGCAAGCCAGACCTTGTTTAGGCGGCTACAAAGCAAGTGGTATCTTTACTATGCTGATAGCTGACCAGTGTGCTGCCTCCCAAGTTCTCATCTGCACTGAGGTGGGTAAACGCAGTAGTGAACTGGAGGAGGACCCAACCACTGCCTTCGAAATTGCAGCTACTTCCTCCCAGCAGCATTCCTCTGGGAGCACATGATCAGCATGTGTCACCCCCCGTGACTCAAAAACTAAAATGCTTTGCTATCCCAAGTGAAACAGGTCACAACTGGAGCTTTGGCTGTGATTCAGAAAAGCACTTGGGTGTCCTTTGCTTTGTGAGCGGTGTGACATAAGGCAATAGGACACATGGACAGTCACAGGATCTGCTGAAGGCTGCCCATCCTAGCGGTGTATTCAATTCCTTCAGTCGTGGGAGAGAAGAGGAAATGGCTGTTAGCACAAGTTTGGCAGCACTGCGGGTTCAACCTGTTAACAGCCCATTGCTGTTTGGATTTGCTCTGCGAGGATGAAAACATTACAATCAAACACATTTTAAATGCAGGAGTCCAGCTTGAGAGACTGATGCAAAAAAAAACCTTGTTAAAACATCTGCTCAACATAAATTTTATTACATCATGTTACAGCAGTGTTGTTACGCTTGGTGATTTGATAGACAATTCAACACCTTGTAGGAAAATACATTCTGGACTGGTCACCTGTTTAGCATGCAACACCCAGTGTCCATCCCTTGCTGAAGCTCCAGCTGTCTGGCACAGTCCCACAGCTGACTTCACACTAACGTAGCAAAAGCCTGGATGTTGTGGGAGCTTTCAGGGGTGCAGTGGATAGCACGGTGGTGGTTTCCGATGCTTCTGTCTCGAATGCTACTTTTGGGGCTGTGCTGAGCCTTGGCTGCGTGGCTCTGGAAGGCCCGGACAGTTCGGATAGCAAGGATGCAGACCACAAAGCTGGCGAAGTACAAACATGCAGCAGCGACACCAAAAAGGCCGACAGCTGCGTCGCCGCCCTGGACCACACAGTTCATGGAGGTATAACCACGGCGTGCATACAGCCTCTCACGCCTCTTGCAAACTTCTGTGGAGTTCACCTCGCTGACAAAATGCAGGTAGAGGCCGACCGCTGCGATGTACGCCACGCCAGCCAGCAGGTTGAAGGCACATTCGCCTGCCAGCAGCCCAGTCCTGAGCTGCTGGATGGGTTTTGCCCCCACGACAAGGAAGACAAGGGTAAGTGCTGCTGCTGTTAAGCTGAAGGCTACTCCACCGTAGACGCAAGGGGCTCTCATCTGGGTGAACTGCATGTCTAGCTCCCTCACCTCCTTGAGCTCCGTACCCTCAAAGGGGCTATAGGCAGAATTCAGGCTGAAGGAGCCGATACCAAAGCCGCCAAGGGATGTGAAGCCTGCAACAGAGGCTTGGGCAGCACCCACACAGATCAGCACCAGGAGGTTAACTGTGATCTCCACAAACTTCAAAATGCCTGTAAGAAACACAAACATGGGAATAGGTGTCAAAATCACATCTTGTGCAACCAGGGAGTGACAGAAGTACACCAAAACCATAAACAGAGAGCACTGTTACTGAGACAGTCCTCTTGGCTACAGCTACAGAAGAAGAGTGCTATTATTTTTTTTAAAAAAAAAAAAAAAACAACCAAAAAACACAACAAAAAAACCCCTCAGGCTCTCGTGGGTACATTTCAGAGGTTGGGCAAATTACTTTTTTTAATTTGTCACTGTGCTTGATAAATGGATCTTCATGCGGGGAAAGAAATCCATAAAAATTTTACTGTGCTTGTGTTATTGCCAAGGCAGAGAGCACAGTGATTGTATTTTGGCCTGTAACTACTTGGCATAAACACACTGAGCAAGAAATATCCAGTATGAACAAAATGCTGGGATTAAAGATGGCAAAAACCTAGAAGCTTCTTATGGCTTAAAAAATTGTGCAAGTTACTCAGGTCCTTTAAAATGTGTTTACTGCTTTAACTCACACCCTATGTTTTTTTGTCTTTCTAAGTGTTTGTTAATTTGAATTCATTATCTAACCAGGTGCAACTTCTACTTCATCTTCTTCACAGATAAAAATCTCTTCATAAATCTGAAGAAGCAGCTCCTGATTGCACCAAAAAAAAGGAGGAGGGAAAGGAGACAAAAACCACCTTGCACGCAGAGGTAAGTTAAGTGAATTTGATACTGGGTCGTGTGTTCTCTTCCACACCCCCACCTTCAGAAGAAAGCCTTATGACTGCTGAGCTGACTCTTCTTTTTCTTGTGTTTTGCTACTGATCGAGATAAAGGTTGTTTTGTTTTTCTTTTTGTGGTAGTTGCCTGTCAGGAAGGTACAGCATGTGTTAGCTATATCTGATTATCCTGTGACAGCTCACTAGGGGTCAGACTAAGATTAGTAAACACGACGGATGGTGAAGCGTCGCATAGCTAGGGTTGCCTGTTTGGGAGATGAAAACCTCCAGTGTATCACGCGTGTTGCTCAAGTTTGAAGTTAATTACAGAATTGTGAATCTTATTATTCCATTGCAGTCTGACAGCCAAGAACATAAGAAGCTCGACACAGTGGTCCTATATTTGTCTTCACAGTGGGGCAGGATCTACGGTTTGCATACAGAATTTCATTTTCTGCCGCTAACATTGACCAGCATGGCATTTTCCTCTTGAGCAATGGCTCAGTTGCTGTCAAGGCTGTATGGGCTTGAAAAGAAAGGGCTGAAGCAGCACACAAGGGAATTAGACAAATTTCTCTCTTGTGTTGCCAGATGCTTCTAACCGAAAAAATCCAGTGACAGCCACCATGAAGGATTATCACAAATTCTCATTCTTCCCCTTCTTATTCCCTCTGCAGAAGACTGAGGTAAGGAGCGGCTTCCTGCTGCTGCCTGCCGGTCACAGGAAGGTGCTTGCAATGGTTTGACAAGAGCCTTTGGCCACCGCAGGAGTTCCTGCTTCCCCCTGCACCCAGACTGGTCCCCTCACTTCTGCTCATGCAGCTGTAGGTAGGTACCGAGCCCATTCACATCACAGCCTTGCAAAGCATCCCAGAAGCACAAAAGGGAGCCGTGATAATGGTGGTTAATAGCTGGGAACAGAATATCTCAGGCTCCGCTTGTCCATGTATGTGTGTGTATACATACATAGGTGCATGCATGTACAGATTCCATATCCTAAAAAGAATTAGGTAGAGCAGGCAGAGAAGATAAAGTGTTCTTGCTGAGGAGGAACTAAGCATGCAGTTCAGTGTATGTGTTCTTCAGAGGTGATGCTGATTTCTGCATGACAACATGCTTTTTCCTTGACCCTTCCACATAACCCTTTCTGTGAAGCAGGGCCATTATCATGCTAGTTATCAAATCTGTTCAGGAGGCCTCAACCATTTCAGAGGAAGTATTTGTGAAGCTAAATTTAAAGAGAAATTTAAATCCTGGTCCATGAGACAGGACTTGGAACTCCTTGTACCAAATTCAAACAATGCAACCAAAAGATTCAATGTTTTCAATGGGTACAGAATCACCGCTTTGCCAGGACTGTTCAAAATATTTTGAAAGAGTAATAGCGGTACAGGACATTCATTGGAACTGGATCAGATATTTTTTGTCTGCTCAGCTGAGCTGTACAATATGCCTTCCAAATACAAGGAGTCAACTTAGGTCCTTAGGGCCCTTGGAAAGTGTCGGACGCAGAAGGCCACTTCCCTTTTTAAGGGCTGACTGCTGATTTCATAGATGCTCCATCAGGAAGCAGTTCTTAGAAGTCTACAGGGAGGAAAGACCATTTGATTAAGGGAAACATAAATTTTAAATATGTTTGGGAACTTGGGAGTTGGGAATTCATGACCAGTCAGCTTTCTTCTACTGCTACCTTGAGAGTTTCCTTTTTGTCTATGACTGCTGAGGCTCTTCTGACCCACTGAGCATCAACTTTTCCTGTACACCACCTTGCTGAGCTTCAGAAAAGGCAATTTTCTGTTGTCAGAGTAGCTATCACCTGCTGCTAACCTCTCCACATTTATAACTGACCCCAATCCTCAATGCCACTGCTCCACAGCTTCCTACAACTACACAAATGCTGTATGCAACCCCTTCACTTCACTGAGCTGGCTGATGGTACCACGACAGGGCTGGCAGAACCTATCTCTTTGCTCATGGGATGACAGATATGATCGGTGTAGGTCTCCTGTATTTTTAAGTGCAGCAGTAGATGCTTTAATGGCATGCTTGAAAAATGTCCTTAGACAGGGCATTCAGGTTGGACTGGTTTTGTCTGTACCTGTACAGTTTTCACAATCACTTGCTGTAGAATTGATTAGAGTAACTAAACAATGGAGAGGGGTTCGTTAGTACTTACTCAACCAGTTATTTGTACCACATAGATTATCTTTTTAAAAAAAAAAATAGTTCAGTAACAGCCTCC
Organism: Falco rusticolus; assembly: GCF_015220075.1. Classification (NCBI taxonomy): domain Eukaryota; kingdom Metazoa; phylum Chordata; class Aves; order Falconiformes; family Falconidae; genus Falco; species Falco rusticolus. The sequence goes on from NC_051189.1 coordinate 90,008,889, forward strand.
TATATTAAAGAAAACCCTAAAATGACAAGCAGTATGTAGAACAAAACTGTGAATCACAGGTTTATGACAGGAGCCAGCAGGGTTTGTGAAAGTAGCAGACAGTTAGTGAAAATCCTTAAGGCCTCGTACACCCATCAGGGCTTTGATGGAAATATTAAGCCCTACAGTAGGTTCGGACGTTGACCCAGGCACCCCAAATGCTGCACGCAACCTTGATTGTGATTGTTGCAAGCTGATACCCAATCCAGTTATACTAGTATAAACAGGATAGACAGACTTGAGAAATAAGGAATAAAAGGACAGTAAAGTTTTGAATCTTAGCTCTGTCAAGGTATGTGAACACACATAGTAGCAGTTACCTATGTCCAGCAAATGTACTGCTGGCCAAAAAAGGGCTGAGTTAAAAGCCACGCTTCTGAGTCTGTGCTGCCATTCCTGCTTTCACAGGCCAGTTACCTATAGAGTTAAAGCTTATAGCATAGAGCTTATACAGTCATAGCATCTTAGAGTTATAGCTGCAGAAACTAGAAAGCCAAAAGGTCTTCCTAGGAGGAAATTACTTCTCTCTACAACTATTCCCTAATCTCACGCAAAATGAAGGCATTGCAAAGACTTGAGCGTAAAATGACAGGAGGTCTGAAAATCTCAGAACTCCACTGGTTTAGTTATTTTTTTCCTTTCTCAAGTTCAAAATCTAGGGATCTCTCTAAAATGTTACTGATTTGTATTAAAATTAGCACAGTGAACAGAACAGTTGGCTTTGGGATTAAGTCTCCACACTAAGCAAGTAACGTGACTCAAGTCTGGGCTCCTGGATTTCCATTTCTTTTCCATGCATCTTTCCTGTACTGCTTTTCATCACTGAAGGTGAGGAGAAGGGCTGCAATCTAAAAGAAAGCAGGTGTTGCCGGAACTTCCCAGGAAACGGTTACATTCATTTCATAAAATCTAAATCTGCAATGGATAGCAATTTCAATGTATCATACTTGTTAACTTTGTTTGAATCCAGTCTTTTTTTGCTGCGAGTAGGCTTCCTGCTGTAACAAAGAGCAGCCTTCCAATTTATACTATTAATCTACTATTCTCTTCTGCTTTCCCTTCTATACCAGGTGCACCCTGGGCTAGTGCCATGGTATTAACCCACTGAGCAATGGGTTTGTCTCCTGTCAAATGGTGGGCTCCAATGTCCAGCGAAGCAGCCAGGCAGGCTGTTAAGGGTAAAAAAACACAGGCAGCTGACCTTACTCTCTACCCTTGGCTGAGCAGTCACCAGTTTTCTCCCCTGCCCAGTAGTAACTCTGGCCTAGCATTAGGCCCTTCCAAGAGCTGTTTTAATAAATTAAAGTAGCAGGAAACGATTCAACTCTTTTCTTGTGCGCTGCTGTTTTTTCCTGCAACTTGAAGTGACTCACAGCATATCTGATGAGCAATTGTGTTGGCATAAGTTTAGCAGGGGAAATAACACAGTCAGGACCAGAGAAAGACCAGAAACTCTCCTTTTCAGGTGAGATGAGTTGTTAAATCTGCATGCTTTGCCTCATAAAACTATACTGTGGCTGACTGTGTGGTACCCAGTAACTAAACTGTGTAAGCTGTAAAGGGGCGTTTTCATCCAGGCACTGTGGCAGGATGGCCCCAGCGTTCAGCTGCCAGGATCACAGCGTGTGTACGTACGTCTGTACATCAAGTCAAATGATCAATTCATGTTTGTTCCTGCGTTTCTGCAGACGGTACAAATGAATCTTCAGGACAGTCAGTTCTGGCTGTTTCTGTTGAACTCCCCTGACCTGACGAGGACCTGACTAATACAAGAGGCCTTCAAAGTGTTTCCCTCCGCTGCATTTTGGCATGGGAATCACTTTTTTTCCTCTATCGACTGTGCATGGGCTCCTCCTGTCTCTTTAGGTATCATTCCCTCCTCTTCAGTTAACATCCCTGTGTAGTTCTAAGCAATTTTATCTTTGCTGTTCTCCATTCTGGCTTGTTTTCTGCCTCTGCTTCCTTTGCAGGCCACGTACCACCGGGACCAGCAGCACCCAGCTGGCAGCCCTGGGCACGCCCGGCTGCCCCTCTTGGACACCTCAACCCCAGCAGCTGGGCAGCAGTGCAGATGGGTCAGTGGCGCCTGTGTCATGTCCCATTACGGGCCGCTCCAGCAGTAGGGAAGAGAGGAGTCAGAGACTACAAGACACACACATTAGAAAACATTCTCCCAGCCTTCCTTACTGAAAGTTGTCTCTTAGGGTTTTTTCCCAGTTTGGGTAGCTTTCCACTTTTCAGAAGCTGCTGTTGGTTTTTTTTCTCCAAAGGAGCAGGTAAGTATTTTGACCATATATAGTGACTTACAAAAGCAGCAGTCAGTCCTGAAAAGGACCTCAAATGCTGGACTTCTCTTTCCAGTGCAGGTTTGGTGTCCTCCAGTGAGTAAAGGCACAGCTCAATGCACAGCTTTGGTCACCTCTCTGCTAAACTGAGTTAGTGGCAGGAGGAATAGATAAGGGGCAAGGAGGAGAAAACATCAAAGGCAAGAGGGGTTTTATTCTGCTTTTCAAAGCGGACAAAAATATGACGGAAGTGGGAAGGAACCAAAACAGTGGGGGAGAACTGAACAGGGGAAATGAAATGGAGGCAACGGTCACAACAGATTAAAAATATTAAATCTAGATACAGAGTATTAAAACATCTTTCTAATGGTATTATTCCCCTTACGTATACCAGTCCAAAGCAAGATCTTACTGAAACCAGTCACAAGAATTTAACCAACATCACTGATGCAGAATCAGGACAATACACAGATTTGTCATAAACAAACAAATCCCCCCCAAGCTCCCAGCCCAACATTGTTTTTGTAGATGTCTGTTTTTGAGCCAGTGGTAGGAGTTAGCTTTCACTGAGCTACACTGAAATCTCCCTAATGGGGTAATGTTCAAAGGCAGAAAAAACCCCAGCCCAACCCTAAAACACAAGAGTTAGGCAATGTAACACCAACAGAATCTTGGCTTTTCAAAGGACCCAGGGGAACTACATACTCAGAGCCAACTGAAATTAAATGGCACATAAGTGCCCAACACATTTATGCTCATTTGAGATATCCATCTTACTAGGAATTCAATGGGGAAATAGTTTAAAAATTGGTAAAACTAAATGATTTATGTGGTCTAGAAAGATGCATCGTTATTATCTTTTAATAAGTTGCCCCTCTTTACTCAAGATAATCACTCCATTAGGAAATATCAAAGGTTGACCAGCTTTGGTTTTAATGATTCAGAGAAGCCTTACGTTCACAGAGTACTCAGATCCAAATGTATTGTCCTGTTTTTTTCTTTTAAAGAACTACTGTCCAACCTGCTCTATCCCTTTTGTTTAATACTCTCCCATCTTCTAAACAGCGCTGTCCAAATTTCACAGGAAAGGGTGGACTTCACTTGTAGAACTACTGCATCAGCCTCTGTCCCCACAATTTCCCACCACGGTATGACACTACAATTATGTGCTGTCAAGACACGGTTTCAGTACAACCCAGCCCCTGCCTGGGAACAACAGCTTTGGTTTACTTATTCATAGTAGTTCTTTAAAGCATTGCTTCTAGCATGTTCTTGATTTCTCTCCTGCTAACTGAGCATGAGTCATCTTCCATAATTTTGGAGAGGGTGGGAAGCAAAAGATCTTGCGTTAAACTTGGCAATACCAATTTAAACACAACAGCTGTAAAACGCTGTACGTGTATCTAGCACTGGTAGGTCTCTCTCTGCACAGTCGCCTCGTGATCTGTGTTTCAAGAAACAGCCTTTTTTCTTCCTAATGTACCCACGGTTCTTTCAAGTAGTAAACAAATATCTTGGTATCGAAAGAAATTTGCAGGAGTTTTTTTTTTAAAGAAGTTCAGAAAACAATGAAACACTCTTGTTCCCTATGCCAACTTTCCACAGCCACTCCCTCCGTTTGAACTGAAACTGAGCCGCCTTCAGAAGGAGAAAGAGTGGGATGTTACTGCTCTTTGCGTAATCATAGTCTGGCTAAAGGTAGATCAGGTTGGAGGCACCTGTGAACCCGAGCTTCTCATACACTTTACTGATTGCAAGTTGTCACACTTGGTGAGCAGCATTCCTGACAGAGTGGATTCTTCTCCTTTAAGTGAGCTAAGATCACCTGCTCGAGAAATAGAGCTACATTCAAAAGATTGTCAGTCTGTTGTATCAATCAGCTTTGAGAGCCACCTTTTACACAGTTTTTCTTGGTTCCCAAAATTTGGGTCAGATGTGGGGAAGACAAACCCAGTGGTCCTATAGGAAAGATGGTGCAACTCCTGTTCTACGCTGGTAGAGAGCAGACTTAATCAAGATTTCCTAGTAGGGAAGCACGGACTACAGTCTAACACATACCTAACAGCTAACATCAACTTTGCCAGTATCTTCCCCTGCCAACTTAGCCGAGTCTTCTCAGCTGTAGTTCTCCCCTCTCTATAAACAATAGCGTACGTGTTACCACAACACCAAACAGTGGATGAAAAAAATCTGATATAAAGAAGTGGGCAGAGTGAAGTCCCTTATGTTGGCAGGGCAACAGTTTGCTAAAGGTAACATTTGATATCTGCAACCCAGCGTAGCTCCCCTGCATGTTTTTATAGAGCTAAATTCTCATGGCTATTTGTATTCCACAGCAAACAGGACTTACCTCCACGTGAAATACTTTTAACTTCAGAATAGGAATGTTACCTGCAGCTCTGCTCTGCCACTGTATCTTGTTACTGTGCAATTTTAATTAAGCATTTTGAATAACTGGGATTATTTTAATCTATACAGCTCCATCCAATTTCCACCACTAATATTCTGTCTTCACAATTACAAGATTAAAAAACTTGATGGCAAATTCAGCCTGTTACTCACACGGTATTTAAAATATACTTTGAAACAGATAGGAGGAGGAAGCCATCTAATTACAGAGACTATAGGGGACCTTAGTGTTCCCTTCTTAGAACAGAAATATGTTGAAATTAACTGCCACAGGAACAGTGCACGACAGCTTTGAGCACAGTTTAAAGGAGCTAAGCGTGGCACAACGTAGGGGCAAAAAGTGAAGAAGAAAAGAACTTTCATCCACAAAGTTACCCCCATTAGGCACATTTAATGACCCTTCAGTATTTTTGAACATACATAACCGAAGCTACAGAAGGTTTTTTATTTCAGTTCATAGCCTCTTGCAGACCATTATTCTTCCCCAACATCTCCACAGCACTGGAGGGGATATGAGTGTTCTGTAAAACATTTTTCCCCTGCTGCTCCTGCGTCTGACTCCAAGAAGAAGAGTATCAGGACATAAAGCAACATAACAGCAGCAGTATAATGGTTATGAACAATGGCATAAATCAAACCAAGCATCTAGTAGTGTGAACCCTGTGTTTAGGGTGACTTCTCGTCTCAGTATTCCTTCCAGTCTATGAGTATTTGCCAGCATGAATAGCTACAGGAAAAAAAAAAAAATTGGCTGTTTTGTAAAAACAAAAGCTTATAGATGTTTAAATTTGAATTAATGCTGGCTTGTTAATGCATGACTATATCCTGGAGAAAGTCATTGTTACTCCCTAATTCTATTTCCTCCTCCAAATAAATTCACTTTGATATTTCCTCCTGGCTATGCTTGAAATCGGAGATTTTTCTTGTTGTTACAAACCATAATGCTGTCTTTTTCTAAGAGGAAATTGGTCTGAAGGTTTTAACAATTGTGGATGTTAGAATGTAGGCTAAAGGCATGATTGTTTGGAAGTGCCTACAATATGCTTAGGAAATCTGACACTATTTATGTTGCAAAGCTGTATTCAGGGCAGCAAAGAACAGGGATTCAATTATACTTGCTCCCCCACAAACTGTTTTCTAACCTTTTTAGTGCTGTCTCCCCTAAATTCCAAGTGAGTTGAATTTTTTAAGAAGTTATTAGCTCAGAAATTATGACCAGCACAGAATAATTCTATACAAGGCAAAAGTGCAGGCATTTTCTGAGTCACACACTGACCGAATATGGGAGAAAGTCAGTTCATCTTCACTGTTTAAGCAAAACTAAAGGAAGCATTATCCTGGAATTGCATTGCTTCACCTCTTTCACACCAATATACATAATAAAAATAAAATGGCAAGTTCTCATGGTCAAGTGACCAAATATCTATGACCAGTTTAAGATCAGCAGTTCGCTCAGGTTTGACTCAGATTTTGCTCTAAGTTGAAGGAAGCAGCATGGCAGCTAGCCTTGAACACTTCTCTCGCTCCCTCCGGTAACCAAAAGCACTGAATCTGGTTATATTTTCAAAGGAGCTGAGAGGGGGTCCTTTGAAAGGCAAATATGATTAATAATTTAGTTTTCTGATACAGAAGAGAGAACTACAGAAATTTTACCCTCACTGTGAAAAGCAAGTTGAATGTTTTCTTCTGAAAGAATTTCAGCTCTGAGTATCCCCAGGCCAAAAACTCCTGTTGTTTTCAACATGTGCTGCTTTAAAAGGCATGCACTATCATGCATAAGTTATTGCAAGCAGTAGTTCCTTAGTTGATTAAAGGTTTGTCTTTATCACATGCAGTTTATTTCCAATTCCCATATAATTATATAGAGCATCTAGACAGTTGGACATCAGTCTATAAACTGTTCCTTAAGTCTCCTTCACTACTACAGAAACAGAAAGTAACAAACTTCTGTGTTTGTATTGCCTTTTGAATCTGTATTCTGTAGATCCACAAGTGTGACACACCTAAGAAAAAAAAAATATAGAAACTAGACATAAAGGCAGCATTGCAGGGAAGAGTCAAAAATCTGTTAGAGGGAAGTAATCTGCAAGAATCAGCAGACAGATGAAGAAAGGCAATCCAAGTGGTAGTGCTCTTAAACGATACAAGCTCCTGTGAGATAAAAGATCCTCTCACAGGTTAGTAGTGGTTAAAATAAAATAAACAGTAAGTGGAAACAACCATTTTTCAAATAGAGTTAAGAGAGAAATCTCTGGTTTGTACTACCTGTCACTAGTTATGCCCATGTTAGCAGTGCAATGGGAGTGGATCTGTAGAGTCAAACTGAAGATCTAGGGGCTATACAACAGGCATTTTCTGGGGAGAGAGAAGTACTTCATCTTAGCTCCAGTTTGGTCCAAAGGACACGGTGCCTGCTAGTGGTTACAGCTCACCCGCATTTAGTTTCAGCTGAATGAAATAGTTTGTGCATCCTGAGACGGCTCTGCAACATGGCCAAAGAGCTGTAAGTGGGGACTCCGAAGAGATTCAGCTGAAAAGTACACACCAAACAGCTACAGTAGATGCACAAACTAATGAACTGAAAAGATTGAAAAGTGAGATAGCGAATCCTGTTTTAATAATAATCACAAAAAAATTCTTCATCATTGCCAACTGTAAAATTGGTAGGCTGCTGAGAGTTCAAGCTCTTGAATGAGAAAGTAATGAAATCAGTGTTTAATAAGCAACCTCACACTTCATGCAGGTAACACAAATACACACACATCTACAGAGCACACAGAAGGGTTCTAAACAAATAATTTCCACTCGGGAAAGATATCAGATAGCCTTCTCTGAAAATATCAGCTCAGCATTCACCGATAGTCAAACACCACACAAAAAGCTAGGAAGCATTTGGATAGGACTAAGAACCAGAACCTTTATGCAGATGTCTAACCCTTTTAAGAATTTAACTTGAATTCTGAGTGTGGTTCTGGTCAGCCCATCTCAAAGGGGTACAATGGATCTGGAAAAGGTATAAGGCTGGCAAGCTAACCAGAACTGGAAAGACTTCACCTTTGATAGGGACAGAACTGACTATTCTTCAATCTATGAAGAAGCCAACAGAGCACAGTGACAAAGGGAAGACTTTACTCTAAAATCATAAATCTTATGGAGAAGATGAATATATGAGATTATCATTAGGTATTTTGAATATCATCAGAATCAGAGACACCTTCTTAAAAACATTTTCAGGAACAAAACGGTATTTCTTCAAGTGGTACAAAGAACCGTGGAACTCCTTCTCACAAGATAATGTGGAAGCCAAACATTCAAAATGGGATTCAGAAAAGGATTAAACAAATTCAATAAGTCTGTAAAGATGTATTAAACATAACAGAAGTGAATGCAGTTTTCCAGTTCAAGAAATCCCACCAGTCTGAAGTTTGAAGAAGTTTGGAGCTCACCCTCCCCTTGTCCAAAGTCTGATGGTCCTCCTAAATTTGCACTCCAGTACATTGAGAGGATGCGTAATTAGGTGCCTCATATGATCCAGTACCGCCAGCCACTTGATCCTACCTGAATGCTATGAATAGATATTGCTCATATGTTTTAACATATGTTTTCCTTCTATTTTCATGATTAAAGGATTAAAAAGGAGAAGAACGTTTTGAAGTTTCTTAGATGGTATCAAATGTTCCTACCAGCAAAAGGGGTCAATATCAGTTGTTTCTTCCATTATATTTGGGGTGAGTTTCTTTTCTTAATGCAGTTGTAGGAAAAAAAGGGGGGCAGGGATTAGGGAGGGAAGGTGAGAACAACAAAGACAGGAGAACAATGTCCTTTTTTCTGCTGCTGCTTGCAGCTAAGGCATTTGAAGGCTCCCTGCAAAAATAACTGCTTGTTTCTGAAACTCAGCTTTAGATTTTGGGGATATTGCTGGTGAAAAGCATGGATGAAGAGGGCAGTATCTGGGTGAAGAAAATACTTTTCGGAGTTCTGGTTGTTTAGAATTCCTCTCTAGTTTGCCAAACCTGTACATGTGCACATAGAGCATAAGTCTATTTCCTGGGCAAAAGTAAAAAAAAAAACCAAACGCCAAATCCAAACCATAATGAAAGTAGAGCAATGCATGGTCAGAAACCAAGGTTGACAATTCAGTTGTTGCTTTGGAAAAGTCTGTGGTACATCACCTCCTAGCCTTGTTTGATATCAGTTTATTTTAGAATTATGTTGACTGGGAAGGGGGAATTTCACCAGAGTGCTGATAAATCATTGGCAAAAGAAAGAGATGGTTAAGAACTATTTACAGGAACTTTTCATGCTGAAAGAAGTAACTCACATGTACTGACTTTTCAGTAAACAATTAATGTAGCTTTTCCTTTATAATGTTTACTGTGACTGCAGGGAATACAGAATTCTGCAAAACAATTCTAGGAAATTCTGCTAAATCTTGGTATGCAAAAAAATTAAACAGGGGAGTAACATTCTCATAATCTAATCAACCTCCAATATCTTTTCATTTTTTGAAATAAAACTGCCAATGAAAGGGTTTATTTTCTGCATGATCTCTTTTCTCTCCTCCCGTGCAAGCTCAGGCATTAAATTCTGGAAAATACTGAGCAATACCTGAGGAAGGGGTGGGAGTAAAATCATCACTGTCAACTGATGTATCCAAAACTAGGACATTTTGAAAATATTAACGATATATAATGCACTGAAATAACAAGAAGCAAAATGCAGGGGCAGGGGGGGACACGACATGACACCTAGCAAGTCATATTAAGCTATCCATGAGTCTAAACAACTAGTGAAACTGATAACTAAAAGTAACTCACCACTTCATTTTTCTAAAGCTGTGATAAAATAAGGCATGGGGTTTTCTAGAGCTTCTCAGACAAGTTAAAATAATCTAGTATTGTTGAAGAAGAAACTGCTGATACAATTTTATCAAGGATAAACTATCAGTATGGCTCTGTATCATTAAATATGTTCTGCTAGCTGTTGGAGTTAAATTTCCTTGAAACGAAAAACAAACCGCATACAAATACACGGAACATACATATGAGAGAAGATAGTTCAGCTCACTCTTAAAATTGTCCACATATTCACATACCGAGAAATATTAAGAACAAATTGAGTGTGTTACTTCACTTTCCTTCATGGAGTGAAGAAATAATCTAACTATGTATTTTAATTTACTTCCAGTAACTACACTCTTCATTTGTTTCTCTACTGGAGGACACTGAAAGGCTCTTTACAGCGTCTGGACAAAGACTTTGCACCTAGCTGCAAGTTTCAACTTAGACTGCAGTGGGTCTTTCCTACAAACAAGGTGAGAATGCTTGTTATCCTGGAAGAGGAAGAACTTTAAAGGAGTAATGGATATTTTAGCAACATTTTTTTTTTCAGTTTATGGAAATGAGGTTACTAAGTGTTAAGGCCAATTTCCTCCCACATAATGTTCATTTGTCTGCTTGTTGTAGTCACTTTCCAGCTATGAACAACCAAGTTATTTCTGAAGAGCTGCTTTACTGGATTCATGTCCATGAAACAGTTTTGTCTCCCACAACGTTGCTATATATATATATATATATATATATATGTATAACTGATGACTGGATTAAATCCAGAGTTGATAAAGTCTGAGAAGAATATGTGAGAAATGAACTAGCACCAAAGCTTCAACAGCCATGTTTAAATGACCTACAGAGGCAAGTTCTATTTTATTCTTAAATCCCAAAGGTTAACCCTTGCTGCGCAACCTGAGTGTTTACACACATGACCCACTCTGAATCTCTGGATGCATATTCTGGAGATGCACTTTCAAGTATCTAAATATCTCTGTAAATCTTGCCTTTTGATGCCTAAAATGTGCTAGTAACATGCAGTTATGCCATTCATTAACCCTCCCAGTTGTTAGGGTTTTTTTAAAATATTCCTCTAACTTTACTTTGTTGTGCTTCTAAACACAGAAAACAAAATCAAAACAAGTCCTTGGAAGGAGAGGGGTGGATGGCAGACAATAAGAATCGCACATACCTCTTGTTGTGCATACCTTTGAACACTTCATTGAGAAGGTTTCCTTGGGAGGATAACACTCTGGTGGTGGGCCAAAATATTCCCATGCTGCTCCTGAGGTTTTAGAGTAAGAGTCTGAGCAAACAGTAGAATTTCTTGAGTGCTGGCCACCTCGGATGTCTTCTGTTGATCTACAATGGAGTAAATGACTAATGTGTATTAATTAGATCATGATCTCTCCTGAACATTAGAACATGAGAAACTGGCAGATGCTCCTGTTAGTGAAACCAACTAGTCTGCTTCATAGGTATGTGATCTTTTTCGCTTGCATGTTTTGAAAGCAAATATCCCAAATACTTCCATAAATCCATGTTCACAAGAATATTTGCACTTGATGGTTCTTATTTTGGAAAACTATGTACTCATGGAGTAGGCTGGCTGAATTGTTTAGGTTGCAAAAGGTAGCAGCGAGGAAGGTATGGGAAGAGTTCCTGTACCCGTAAAAAAACGAGTAACAGCTTGTTCATGAAAAACAGACATTTCTAGCTAGTCCACGGCAGCCCAGAGAATAAAAATGAGAAACATTTTCACATAATAAACGCATAAAGTAGCACAACTATTTCATGGGCAAGCATTTTGTCAAGTTTTTACTTCCAATTACTATGGCTCACAAAGATGTCTTTTAAAACAACAAAAGCTATTAAAAGAAACAAATAAAGATTTTAAAGTGGGAAAAAAATTGGCCTTTTTTTTTTGTGTGTGTGGGGTGTCTTTGATATTTGAAGAGGAATCTAAAATCAACCCCCCAAAAATCAATTTCTCATGTCTCTGATTAGAATCTTCATTCACATACTTCAAAATGGAATTGCCTTTGCTGCAATGATGTGCAGCTCCACATCTGAAGCCTGATGATGTTTAAGGTTGGTGAGATTTAGATTATTCTATGGGAAATGTGCAATTTTCCCTTTTTAAACTAAGTTGACATTCAGGTTAAAAGAAACTGACTGTAAATTGTTTTGTGTCTGGTCTGATCTAAATGTTTTCCCTCATTTGAAGGAGCTTTGGAGCTTGCCTTTTTCAAGGTACAGCTGGATGGTTTTGTTATTAAAGGGTATTTTAAGTCTCATTCAGCATTATTATTTTTAAAAGTCTTCCTAGTAAGTTTTTATCTTTAATTTCTTATCCACAGATCAGCATTTTCAACTACAGTTTTGTTTCTTAGTATCACTGGACTTCACTAAGGTTTATCTTCATGCAATTCCAGATTCAAATTTACAAATATTATCTCATTTATCCACATTAAATCATGTTCTTTGTAGCTTTTACATTTTAATTAAGACATTCAATAACAAGACCAATGCTAACATCTCCACATGTAGTTGCCAACAGCTCTATTTGGCCAAAACATTTCTGATTTTTCTGACCTTTGTCCTGTGTCTTGTGCAACCACCAAAGCATCCTGCGCAGCTGTGTCACATAAATTAAATAAGCTGTGTGATTTATAAGACTTCCAGTTAACTTGAAAGCAATCCCTTTGGTACTTCTGATGCAGCTGCTTCTCTATTGTATCCTGCTACTTGCCAGAAAACAAAACAAGACAAGACAAAAACAAAAAACCAAAACACCCCCCCCCCCAATGTTCAGCAACAGAGTACAATTGGGGAGGGGGGAGGAATTCTTTCTTTTAGATGCTTTTTTTCCTCACAGTGGCCTATTCTGGCCACCTCTGCTCCTGTTTTCCTTCAGGACCTTCCAGTTCTGGGTAATGCAGCTCTTTCTTCTCAGCAACGAGAAGGAAGCTTGCTATAGGAGTTTCAGAAAGAAATGCAAGAAATACTCTGGCTAGAAAGTTGTGCTCTTAAGGGATGAAAGCATTAGGCACCCAAATTACAGCTTCCATGAAACTCTTCCTATCTATTCCATTACAGTATCTGGAGGTCTTTTGGGTCAATCAGCCTAAGTCTTTGCCAAAATACTGAAATCTCCTTACAAAACAGCTGGTTTTGTCATGAAAGCTAAGGCAGGCAAAATGTTGTTAATTTAAGCCAAACTCCATCAAAACAACTGATAGAAAAGTTTTTTGATCAGTTGTAGTGAGGGCTGGTGCCCCCCAGATTCTCAGCTTGACTCTAAAAATTATCTCCATGGCTATTACAGATCTGTAGCTGCAGCTTCTCCTCCTCTAATCCCCAGCGGATACAGGGATGGTCTGTTGGCCTTTATGGTCCATCCACCAATTTTCAGTCTACATGTCTAGTCATTTAAAACTAACAGTAAAAACAAAAAGTCCAGAGAAGCACTTCATTAAGAAATGGTGGTTTAATTTATACCTATCCTTTCATACATTGCTTATATTATGCTATGTATGAAAAAAACCCACACAAGACTTCTCAAAAACCTAACACCCTTTTTTTTTTTTTCTCCTCTCCATAGTGCAATTAATACATTCCTGGCATTCTCACTTCCAATATGTTGAAGATAATTTAACTATAACCCTCCTGATCTCTGCTTTTGCTAAGAACAGTCATTCAGCCTCCGAGGATGATTCTTAGGCTGACCTTTGTTCCCATTTCTCTCTGATTTTCTTGATTTAAGAGAGAGAGAAGAAAACTTCATTAGCTATTTTCATAATACAATAGGATTACCACCATCCAAATGTTTTATACTTAGCCATAAGCACTCTTTCTAGTCCACATAGCAGTCTTCACTGGTACTTTTATTCTCATCCTGTTTTTCTTGCTAAAATTTATATTATCAGGGAGTATTTTAGCTTTTCAATAACCTTAATTATATTTTTCTCCTCTCTCTCTTTACCTCTAGTCTTAAATTGCCCTACAATCATCCCTCCAGAGACTAAACTGGAGAGATGAACATGTTACTGCCATGACCAATTTGCCAGTGGTATTTAAAGATACAGACCTCTCTCCTACAATGCAGCTGCTGGCATGCCCTTAAAGGAAAACAGCCTAAGCTCACATCTAATATGCTGCAGGCTGGCCAGGCTGGAAGGAGAAGTGTAATATCCTAAGAGTTTATTTGTCACTCTAAACCTGTTATTTGATCTGATTATTGTGGTGATAGGGGCTGAGCCACTATCAAGTGCTGCAAACAGCCTTAGACACTTCAACAAACTCATTTATTGACTGTGACTACCAAAAGCAATTTTGTTTTAAATTAATATGAATTTGTTCACAGCTGAACTAGAGCAACCAGAAGGTTCAGTAAGTCCCTATGCTGGCCTCAGTCAAGTAACATTCTCATTTAAGCAAGGCATATTTGGCAAGCCATGGCTTGTTGTCACCTGCTGACCAGCCTCTTCAGGAACTGTACTAAGACACATGGCCACACTTTGCTTACTTGTGACCCAACTTGATCCAGATAACCCCAGGAAATTCACATCAGTGCCTGTGTCACACAGCCTATCTTTCCGCCCCCTCTCACGTTCAATACAAAGAAAAAGGTTCAATTTCTAAGTGTAAAATAGCTCCCTGATTCCAAATGTGGCATGCTCATGCTTCACAATTTCAAGGTTGAGTAATTGCTTTCCTTATTATTGTAATATGATATTTCATAGCTGAAAAAGAAGATGACAAATGCTATAGACCTGCTGTGATACGTTTCTTTAAGGTGATAAAGACAGACCTGCTGTGATACGTTTCTTTAAGGTGATAAAGACATACCTTCCATTGTACAGGTATGGTTTTCTCACTTTTCTGTCTTCCTCATATCTATCAGATCCATGGTTCTCACGGTGCCCATGTTGCTTATCTTGGTATCGTCTCCCGGCATGAGACATCCTGTTTCTTACATGTATTCTTTCTTTCCACAATAACTTCCTGGACCAGAGAAATAAAACCGGTTCATTTTACGGCTTTACTCAAAGTTATTCATTGACCAGCACTCACATCCATTTCATGCTCATCCAAGACTTTAGTACAGACTTCCTTAAGAAGTGAAAAAAGAAAGCCCCCTTAAACTACATGTACAGTAACTTCATTAAAGGACAAAACTTTTATTTACATTTTCCTATTCATTGAGTAATTGTGATGTTTCTATGTTCAACATTCATTGCGCTCAGCTTATGTACTAGGTCTGCTCCTACCCTCCAAACTTTGCTGCAAAGACAAGACGTGGTGTCCACCAAGAATGTGAAACTTGGCCTCTCTAATGCACTTAACCCTGCAAACACCAACATATCGCACGAGTGTGCACACGCGGGAGGGCAAACCTGAACGCGCAGGTGTGAGCCTTGTCCTGGAAGGTGCCCGGAGGTGGGCACACGCCGGGGCACACTGGCACAGCACCGAACGTTGCCTGTGAGCTGGGTGAGCATTAGCTAGGGGCAAAGCTGGGCTGGGCTGACAGCAAACTGGCAAGAAGACAGGTCTTCAATAATCTGGTTATAAATGTCACAGGGATGTTATTTCCTGAAAGCATCTTTCCCCACTTCAAGTGCTGTACACTTGAGGCCAAACCAGTAAAAAACACCGAGCTGAAGTGTCTAAGCGACCTTTGCTCCCACCTGCCCTCGCCACAGCCCTTCGGCGTTACAGGGGAAGGGCCTGCAGTCGAACCAACGCTGGCTGCTCACGCTGAGGACTTGCTTAACGATTTCGCTCTGTTAGGGTGTCACTGAAGGAATAAATTAATGTTTGTTTACAGCTAACAAAGAGGCAGTGCCTTCCTCCGCGGGGGCTCACCCCCTCAGCTCGGGAGGCAGAAGCCGCTCAGCAAGCAGCAGCCCCGCGCCTTCCCCCACGGCCCCGTCCCCTCAGCGCCACGGCAGCAAAGCCGACCCCCCTGCACCCCCTGGGGGCGACCCCGCCGGCGGAGCCCCGGCCCGAGGCCCCGGCGCTGAGGCCGCGGGGGCTGCCCCGTAGCCGGGCACTCCCCTGCCCACGTCCCGCCGGGGAAAGTTGCGCCCTTCGCCGCCATCCGCCCGCCTCGCCCCCACCTGCCCCTCCGCCGCCAGCCCGGCCCTCAGCGCCCCCCGCCGCCCCTCACCTGAGGGCAGCGCCCACCGCCGCCGGCCCGCCCCGCAGCAGCTCCCGGGCGCAGCCGGGCCCGCCCTCCTCTCCCCGGCCGCCACCTCCGCCCGCCTCCCTCCCGCGGAGGTGCTGCCCTGCCCGCCCCGGCCCCGCCGCCCGGGCCCGCTCGCCGCCCTGAGGGCCATGGGAGGGCTGCTGCCCCCCGCCCGGCACGGCCCGGCACGGCCCGGCACGGCCCGGCACGGCCCGGCCCGCCCGGGGGGGAGGGCTGGTGGCGGGGAGCGTGGGGCAGCCGGGGGCTATGTTTCATCTCATACAGTCAGGCCCCCGTGCACCATGGTGCTGAGGCAGAATCTGGTGAGCAGGGCACTGAGAGGATATAAAGCTTAAGGGTTAATAAAGCTAAAATTCAAGGTCCCAGCTAGTTGCCTTTTGGGGTTTTTTAAGTCTCGGTCTCAGGGTGGGGAGCCCTGCAGTATGAGATACACGGAGGGCAGAAGGTAGAAGAAAAGGGGGAAAACTTGCCCCTAGGAGTGAGCGGTTGGGAGCAGGCCATGTTGTGCTGGATGGGTTGAAAAGGGAGCTAGGCAACTGAACTGCCTTGTGGTGTGAAGCCATGTTTGAGATCATCGACCATTTGCCCTGGTGCTCGGCTGAAAGCCCTCCCTGTGGTGGGTCTCCAGGGCCTTTGTCCCCTCACTGCCAGCCCGTGATGGCTCTTTCACAGAGGAACGATGTGCTGGTCCCCTCAGGATGCTTTCTGTTCAGGTTACATCTATTTTTGTAGGGAGCCTAGGACAAACGCATGGACCGGCGTTGCAACGAACGACGTGTTCGTTGTGCAGCCCTGTACACAAAACCCATGTGTGCCCGAGAAGCGGGACGGTGGTGTTAACGTGGCGCTGTGCCCAGCTAAGCCTGAGCCTTGGAAAGCTTCCCTAGGCTGTGGCACCACCCTGCTCAAGAGCTGGGACCAGAAATTCCCTTTCCTTCCCACAGCTTACACAGCAGCATGCTGGGGGTACCAGTGTCTCTTGGATTTGGGCTTAAGAACGTAACTGTTAGTGCAGTCCCATGCTAGGGCTAAATCCAAAATCCCCTTTAAGTAACATGCAGGTATCAGAGGAGTTGCTGCCCTTGAAATGAGGAGGTATCTTAACAGGAACTGAATACTCAAGACATGTGCTTTGTAAATTGCTAGACTGTGGTAAGACTGTGATTCCCTGCTCTGGTTGAGCTGTGTTAACAGCTTCTTTTGCTGTTTCCCATTCTCGCCTCCCCTAGACCTCTTCTGCTGTTCCTGCCTTCAGCTGTACAGTTCATCTTCTATCTTGCACCAACCCTAGTGCTCGCTTGATCACGTAGTAAGCCGATTCAGCTTGCTTTCCAGCCAAAACCAATTTACTTTCTGCTGTTTTAGTGAGTTGAATTGACTTTGTGCTGCAATCAAATGTGTGCTGGAGCAAGGACTTGGCAGAAGCACGTGTCCCAAAGGGAAGAAACTGGGGGAGGGATGGGGCGGGGGGTGGGGGGGGTGGGGAGAGGGCTACCACTCCTGGCAGCAGCAGCGAGTAGTGAATGTAACTGAAGCCTTGATGTGAAGTTGCAGTTTGAGGCACTACTACCCATCAGTTAGTCACTACGCCTTCTCAGTTTGGGGCTGTCATCCTGCTAGCAAAAGCAGTCTAACAGCAGGACTGTTTCACTGCTTCGTAGTTTGTTTCTAATTCTTACTGTTTCTATTTAAAGGTAGATTAGACTAGTTTGGCAGATTTTACCCTGAAAAAGATTAGGGTGCCTGCGTGAATTCTGTTCTCCTGTCTAGATAATAAACACTTGGAAAATACATCCTTCACTTGCATCCAGCAGAGGATGTCTGCTCTTGTTGAGGGGCATGTGGGATTAGAGCTCCCTTCAGGTAGGCAGGTTACATAGAAACAGTAGAAAAATCTAAGGAGACATGGCTGGAAACAAGCTCTTGGTAGGAGGGGCTAAAATACGAAAGTACCTTGACAGCCACGGTCTACAGTATAACTAGCAGTTTTGTTAAAGCATTCCTCTTTCTGGTCTGAAGGGGGTAAGGTGTGGCCATTTTGGTTTGATGGAGGACTTTTTTTTGAAGTCTTTTTGAAGGGGTAAGATTATGGACTGGGTAAAATTCAGTGAAGCTGACGGGCAAAGTAGGTGTTTAAAAAGTGGTTAAAGTCATTATGGAACGAGGTAGTTGAAACAACGGGGTCACAACTGACCCAGAATTACATGGCGAGATCTACATAAAAAACGTAACTATGTGACCAAAGGGATTTTCCCTGGGAACTCATGAAACAAACACAAGGCATAGAGGTAGTGATTGCTGGAGTTGTCCATAGACAACATAAGAACCAGTGAAACAAGCCACAGAATATGGCACTGATTAGGGAGAAACAGCCAGAGGTAGTAGTAGGAATGTGCCTCTAAAGGCAAAAAAGTAGAAGGAGCTCATGAAGGGACTGTATATGGTACTGACTGAATTTGGATGAGAACCATCAAGGAAAAAGATTTCCTTATTTGTTCTTACCTTGCAGGTAAAAGGATGCTCTGTTGTACGTAAGCAGATGGGTTTGTATCAAAGATACACCTGATTCTGTCATCAGTTTCTCCTTTCAATAGAAATAACTTTGGAGGCTGAATTTTGGCTAACTGCTGAAGTCCAAAGGACTAATTTGCAGAACTTTGGAGGCTGAATTTTGGCTAACTGCTGAAGTCCAAAGAACTAATTTGCAGAAAATGAAATGTGAACCATTTTGGTTTTGGTTTGTTGGTTGAGGGTTTGTTTTTTTGGTTTGGGTTTGTTGTTTTTTTTTCTGGTAATTTATTTGAGTAGGTCACACCTGTGTCTTGTATCAACGCAGTCCTGGATACTTGCTCCAGTGTAACAAAATAAAACAAAACAAACAAAAACCAATCTAGGTATAGGCTACAAGGTGCCATAAATAGAATTTCAGGGACAGATTTCTCCAGCCAGCCAGGACACCACTGGAGTCTGTTCAGTCTGATGGGAACTAAGCTCCTGAGATCAGCAGGACTAAAATTAGCTTTGGAACATTTTTTTTTCTACCCTCTTGGTGTTGCTTTTACATGAAAACTTGTTTATTGTTATAAACAACAAGAAAAGAATTTGGGTTGAAGGCTTCCTTTTATTTTTTTTTTCTTTTGTTTTCTTCTTTTCTTAAAGAGGTTTTGAAATCCCTGGTCTTTGGAATAGGAGGTAAATTGATTTTGGGAACTAAGTAATTGGTTATGTGTTGGTCAATTTTTTCTGTTCTAGTGGGAAAAAAATCGCAGCATCAAATACTGCTTCAGTAAAAGAAATGTGAACAATCATGACTGATTTAATATTAATATTTTATCCTTGGTGTGTGCTATTACAAATACTTATTTTTAAAAGCAATGGAAATGGTCCTTAGGCTTCTTCTATTTTTGTCTTTGGTAATATGTGAATTGTTTGGTTGGTAGTTGTTTCTTTCCCAAGGCTGAGTCCTTCCCAGCATCTTCTGAGAAATTGCCTAGTTCTGATTTAAAGATCTTACAACACGGTTTTCAGAAAAGTGGGATTTTGTCACACTGAATCTGGACTGGGGAATAGCCGGCTTCTGGGACACATCCAGAACAGGCTGAAGGCAGTAAGAATGCTTCTATTGAAGCCTTGAATCCCAGAAGACTCTTATCTGAGGGCCCCTTCGTATTTATATCGGCTTGAAGTACAGAGCTGTAACACCAGCCTTGGTAATGCTCTGCATCACCACAGCTGTCACTTTCATGCTGACTTTCCTCATCTTCTGGTGTTGCTGGCCACCCAAGCTGTATCTGAAACCTTATCATTCATTTTCTTTTTCCCTGCTCTTAAGCAGAGTTGTAGCAGGATGAAGCCATTTTCCCCCTTCTAAAATGATGAGCAAACCCAAAATGGCTTTTGAAATCTGAGAAACTGTTAACATTAAAATTTCTCTTTCATTTCTTAACAGCCCTTTCTCAAAAATTCCATCTGTGTCATGCTGAACTTGAGGGAACCCCTGTCTGAATAGAGCCTGGAGACTATGTGCAACCCCATACTTAGTTTTTCTATAATAGTGTACCACTTAAATGTAGAAGTATTCTAGGACTGAAATTTGCTTTCAGAGGGCATTTAGACCCTGTGCAGACCTTTGCAGTCTTGACTGCTCTAAAGTTCACCCTGGTGGACCTTTGTGAGGTGCCTTGACCGACCTGGAGGTCTCAGTGTCCCTGGGCTTATGATTCTGGGTGCCAGCTTGGAAATCGCACAAAATTGTGGCAAGAGGAGCTATCTGGGAGCTCATGCCACTTCCCTGTCTCCTGGCGTGAATACATTCCATTCCATTTTATATTAGTAAAATATTTATGAAGTTTTATTAACGTGGTAGGAGCTCTTGCCTTTTTTACAAGAGGTAGGAATTACGAGCAGTCTGCCTTTTCTCTCATTTAATCTACCCTCCCATCTAATGTTTTTCTTTTCTCATCTGGACATAGATAAAATCCAATAACAGGGGATATTTGTTTTGCAGTCAAAACTATCAGGGTTGGAGTCAACACTCCAGGCAGTCATTGGAAAGATTTCTTGTGCATAGAAAATTTATGAACGCACGGAGATGCTGGGTTCAGTAACCTAGCCTTAAAAGGTATCCAAACATTTTGTTCCTGATCAAAACACATAATCCTGTGCAGCTCTGTGCTATTTACATCTGGACAGTCTGTCTGGGGCTGTAACGCTGGCAATTGTATGCGT
The DNA here is from genome assembly GCF_015220075.1 of Falco rusticolus. Lineage (NCBI taxonomy): Eukaryota > Metazoa > Chordata > Aves > Falconiformes > Falconidae > Falco > Falco rusticolus. Next base: position 90,029,393 of record NC_051189.1, read on the forward strand.
TGAGAAGGGAGGAGGGGCACTAAATTTAGGTGTCCCGTTCACGCAAACGATGTCACCGTTGCTTTTGACCTCCCGAAAAAGAAATGCAACAGTGGCATCCTGTGGCCCGAGCAGTTCATGGCAGGTGGGTCGGGTGTAGGGCAGAATCCACCGCTGATGTCCTCCCGCACCGAGTGGGAAACAGATCGAGATATTTCTAAGTTCGTTTACAAAAGGAGTGCACAGTATTTCAGCCTGGTGCACATTTTCAACCTGAAGTACAAAGCTGCTATCTACTTTTCAACAGGGGCTTTCCACCAGCTTACATTCTGCTGCTTATTTTTCTACCAAACGCTTTGGCAGAAGGATGACTTCAGTTACCACTGAGGAGACAGGACTTCTCTGTGGCTGCCTTTGTGCCGCTGAACATTTCATCAGGAAAGAGGAATAGAGGAGGGACTGTGAGTGTCCTGTCTTCAACTAACTCATGGTTTAGCATGGCATACATGGTCTAAAAATGAATGTTTCAGGAAAGTCCGATGAAGAGAAGATTAATAAGAGTTGTTTTCCCTTGCACCTACATCATACTAAGGTGCTCACTCCCACGCACCATGTGTGTGTCTCGAGTTTTTCAAAGTCCTGGCCTTTATGTGTTTAACTTGGACGGGCTGTGATTTGCTTACCTCCCCACCAGCAGATATTGGCAGCTGTGACCACCAGGCTCTCTAAAGGCTTGCAGGCATGCCAAAAGGCACATTAATGAGGAACATACAGACTCACCTGCACTCCTACGTGCAATTGTCAGGGAAGCTGATGATGGCCTCATTTTCCCCTCTTCTCCTCCCAGTTTTATAGTGACTTCTGTAAGAGCAGAGATGCGAAGGTAGAGTCTTGTAAAGCCTCTTCCTTCCTACCTGTACATAAAGGTGTAAATGCTATTGAAGGTTCAGCATCAGGAAGGAGTGTGGGGGAAATGAAACAACTTTGATAATTTTAATTTTGCATTTTCTTGTATCCAGAAGGCTCTACATGTTTTGGGTGATTACCTTGAGAACTGGAGAATCAGAGTAAGGGGCAAGGTTGTCCCCTGCTGCCGGTGCATGGAAGAACTTGTGAGCATGAAGTTTTCTGTTGTGTGGGAAAGTCACCATGATCTCCTTCTTGGGATGGCTGAAGCAGGAGGCAGGGGAACAAAACCAGCAGCAGGCACAGGCTTAGTTGTTGCCTTTAATAACGAGTGAGTACTCTTAAGATTTTTGTGAAATTGCTTAACTGAGCTTGCACCAAAGTTTCTTGCCAGTATTAATCCCTGGGCTGCCTCCTAAAACATGCACATGCATGAAAATAAACAAATGTTAAGACTGGCTGTGGCTCCAGTGATGTTAACCCCTGCTCCTTTTTGTCAGTTTAACTGACAACCAAGATAAGACGAGCCGGTGTTGGTATCATCTCTTGCATAACAAACCACTCTCGACAAAAGAAGCAGCCTCCTGTCAAACGAATTTCCTTTACAGCTGCCGAGGGGACTATTTTTAGTTTCATCTGCCGTTCTTTACTCCTTAATCATCTGATTCACTTTTCTCAGTTTTTGTCTTTTTCCCCTTCCCCACCAGCTCCAATACCAGGTACTGCTGATAATCTGCAGAGGAAGAGGAGGGCACTGGCCTCGTGGCTCTTCCCTGTTACCGTGTGTCTGCACCGGGATGCCACCGGCCTCACCACATCCAGCTCAGCTCCGGTGTGTGAAGGGAGGGAGCGAGCCTTCAGAGAAAGGCAAATAGACTGCTCTGAATCTAGATGAGGAACATCAAAGACCAACAAGTAAATGAGATCAAATCTCACCAGGAAAGGATTTAACAAAGGCTGTGTTGAGAAAACGTGCTTTAAGGTGCAGGAGGGGACCTACGAATGTCCACGTTGAAGCAACGTTCACAGGCATACTGCATCTGGCAGTGAACTCTTCATGTGCCATTAGCAAAGGAAGGCTGAGCCTGGCTATTCTACTGGAGATAAAATTAAAGTGCTTTAGGAATGATGATGTTTATTCTGTAGGTCTTGACTCTATGGCACTGCCTGCCTTCCCTTTTGGTCTGTTTGATCCACTGCATTTTTATAGCCCATTGAGCAGCAGAATGATTCTTGTCTTCTGAGTGAGAGATGAAACAGAAGTCCTGCCTATCTGTAGGCATTAAAGATTTTGTGGTGCTATTTGTAAGCATGTCTTAAGGCTTTGGTTGTTCAGGAAATAAAACTGCTTTGCTCAGCTGCATGTGGTAGTGCAGTCAAGTCCATCATCCTCTGCAGCATCTTTCTAAAGCCTGATTCATGTGGGTTATTATATTTTCTATACCTTCTTCCTCCACATTATGCAAGAGCTTGATGATAATGAGTGGGTTTATGCCCATGGTGCTTCTGTAAGGTACAAGTTGCTATTATCCCCATTTTCTGGCTGGATTTGAGGAGCATAGAAGCAAAGTGAATACCCAAAGCCAAGAGGAAAGTCTGGCAGCAGAGGGAATTACGCTCCTGTCACACAAGTGAACGTAACTGTCCTGAAGCTAGCATACTAGCTAACATTTTCCAGGGAAATGACACAATTCTCATGAAGAAGGAATCACTAGAAATGGTCTAAAGTTTTAACCGTCACTATTTTCTTAACAAACATGAGTTTTCAAAAGATACAAAATATTTGCAGGAAATGCATGTATTTTGAGAAAGTGAAGTAAAATTTTTTAGATTCAAACCAAAACGAGTTAGGTTTATAATGCAAATGTTCCAATTGGTCTCTTTTTCCCCAGTAGAAAAAAAAAAAATAAAAAAGGAAGAAAGCTTTCTGGGGAGGGAAGGAAAAAAAGGGACCTGGTTTCTCAAATGGAATGGGAATACAAATGTATTGTCAATGGAAAAATAAGAACCACGTTGCATCTTTCCCTCGGGCTTTTCCCTCTCCAGTCTTAGTCTTTTCTAAAGACTTAACCCTAAAAGCTGTGCACCAGCACTCTGAACAACACTCCTTAGCCAAGGAAAGTTAGAGTTGGGAAGAGGTCTTGTGGCGATAACAGCAAATCCTTGTCTTTACTGTCTTTTAGGATTTACTGTCTGATAGGGTTGAACAGGGATCTCCTTAGCAGTTTTTGTTGCCTCACCTCCTTCCACTGCTTGGGTTCGGATTGCACAGTGTTCCCCAGATTTGTGCACCCACACTGGGAGTCACCTGGTGTAATCCCAGTCTGTGCATAGCGGAATTATTTGTGTGCTTCTCAAGGGTCGGTTCCCCCTGCTGTGGCATACACCGCAGTGCAGCCTGCGGGCTAGCAGAAAACCATTCCCACTTTCCCCCTTTATTCCATAGCTTTTGGCATTGTAACTTTTTAGTTAACGTTTTCTTTATCAGATCATTGGTGAGCTCTATTTCTGATTCTGCTATTTTCAAGCCCCTGAATTAGATTTTTGTTTAGAAGCTGGAAGTAGGGGAAGCACTAGAAGCAAGGCTGATTTTGTATTTTTGAAGATGCTTGGAAGTCTGCCAGAGAGCTGTCAGGTTAGTGATGGCTTGTGACATATCAAAGCATACAAGCCGGGGTTCATAATAATTCAAGATCTGTTGAAAACCAGATTGAAAAATAGCAGTGAGGGCTTTTTAAAGAGAAAACTATTATTGTGGATGCTGAATACTTAAGAGTATTTCAGCCCTTTCTGTGGGAAGAACCTGTCATTTTAGCTTCATGTGCATCCTTTGGATTTTGACTCTTTTACTAAGATTTTCAATCTTTTCATCTGTCACATGTCTTGCCCAGGTACCTGGCAGTGACACTGCCCTTATGTGCCTGCACACATGGACCCCCAGTTTCCCTGCCACCTGTGCACATGGAACTTTTCTTTCAGGCATTCATCCCCTCCCTCAGTAGTCCAGTTCCTGGCCTCTGTGGGCTTTTGTTTTTCTACAAAAAGGAACAGTTGCATCTTCTCCCAGATCAGCAGCATGAGAAGTAGCAAGAAACTTCTTGGCAGAGAGCCTAGAAAAAAATCATTTAGGTTCCACTGGGTGAAGAGGGTCAGACCTTCAAAATTTCTTATGACGAGTTAAGAGGTTTTGGACAAAGATGTCAGGAAGAAATGAGAGCCCTTCTTTCAAAATGGCTATGAAATGAGAAAGCCAGATAAAAAGCAAATTTTCCTCTCGCACTGTGTAAAGGGCCTTTATGCTGAAGACATCAGCAGCTGAATGCATATAAAAAGTCGCCAACAATCATTAAGCTCAATTAATCTTATTCTTGAGCCCATGATAACATCTGTGGATTATTTAAACAAAACGATGGTGGGTAAGCAGGAGAGGAAAATTAAAGAAAAGAGGTTCTGCTGTGAACACTTGTACCACCATCACCCAAGCGACGCTGTAATATAGAAACTGGGTCAGAGACACCCCTCCCCCTCCACGCTGTCAAAGTTATTTGAGCGTCTATTGAAACCCTTACAATAGAAGAGTTTGGCTCCTGCATTGGCTAAGCAAAACTGATTTGTGTTTCTTGGTTCAGAAAAAGCTGCTGGGTAATTTTCCATGTGAGTACAATGCAGCAGCTCAGCTGATCCCTGAAAGCTGATTTCTTGGTGATTTGCTTTTCGTTTAATAAGGCACCACTGCTTTTATTTAGCATTACTAAATTGACACGCTGAATCTGTCTTTAGAAGCCTTAAACCTCTCTCTTGCCTGTGTTAGTTTTAGGAGCTGCACTGGTAGCCTTCATTCTAAGTTCAAAAGATTTCTGTAAGTCTCTTGAGATGTTGCTGGCTCCGTCATCTTATTGATGATATAAATCTAAGTTAATTAGTTTATTTGCTTCTAGGATAATTGAATTAAAATACATTAGTTTGGAAGTATGGCTTGGATAGATTCAAACACAGTGCTCTTCTGGGCTCTTCCCACTGCCGTTTTTAATTCCATGTGTGAGTCTTTCATCCTTGTTTACAGCTGTCCCATTAGCAGACTCAGCCTTCTGGTGTGTTCTGTCTGCTCTGGGGTTTTTTTTGTCTTGTTTTTCTGGCTTCTTTCAGGGAATCCCAGCGGCTCTACCTAGTCCCGAAAAGAAAACCAAGCTACGCTTCATACTTACAATGGCAGGCTGCACGTTGTCAGCAAGCATAGAACCTGGGAGTTAGGCTATCGAGAGGGACATTGTTTGGCAGTGGTCGTAAGCACTTATTCCAAAGGAGACAGGAGTGAAGCGAAATAGCAGGGTCCAGAGTTTGAACCTGTTTTCTAATATTCAATTAATACATTCTCTAATTTCACTTCCCCTCCCAGTTGCCCTCAGCATGCACTTTCACAGAGTGAGCACATGCCCTCTCACACTTTTTCTCCTTACATAAAATGTCATTTGTTTCTTGAAAATTGCCTGAATTGTTGGACAGTGTCGCCTGGAGGTGCCTGGGTGACCTATTGGGCCACAGAGCCAAGAAGATGGTTTGGGACGTGACGGCTGAGAGTTGCGCACCCTAAGTAGTTGTAGCGTAACATGTTGAGGATGCATGCTTGGGCATGGTGAAGGAGAAGGAACATAATTTCCTTGATTTCTCTGTAGCTTAGACCGCTCCCCAGAAAAGGTACTTATTGTTATTGAGCAACAGTGAGAACCTTTCTGCCCGTTCATGTCTAGCTGAGTTCTGATTTTTCATCTTACTGTGTGTTAAAAAAAAAAAAAAAAAAAAAAAAAAGAAAGGAAAAAATACCCCAGTTTGTGTGTTACTTTCAACAGTGAACATCTCTTGAGCTACCTTTCTTGGACAGGTATGCAATTTACTATGTCAACATGTCTCCCTTGCATCTGCACTGTCAAGAAGAAGAAACAGAAATTCTTGCCATTCCAGCCTGTTGCCCATTTTGGGAGAAACTCAAGAAGGGAAACCATTTGCACGCTGAAGTTTCATGGCAGAATAACTTCTCTTGTTATCAAGGCTAATCACTTTCCAGCCCTGTCTCTGGCAAATACTCTATCTGTAATAATCAAGTCAGTGCATATGACATAGTTTTTTGACAGGACAATATTTCTTCATAATTTAGTACCATCATACACACACACAAATAGTTATAATTAGCTCTCATCCCTAAAGTTGGAAGAGCTTTTCAGTCCATTGGAGGCTGCTGGCCAATTCTCTTATCTAATTGGATGAAGTTCCTACTTTCTCCCATTTGTATGATGTCTGCTTTTACACAAACTCATTAAGTGCAGCTGTACTCAAAGTTTGTAACAACAGCCCCAGTGAAGACTAGGCAGAAGTTTAATAGCTGTTCTGTTCTCTTTTTTTCATCTGATCTCAGTCCATTTTGGTGGTTGATGTGTGCCCAGACATCTTTCCCTAGCACCTAATTCTCCTCCCTCCAGCTTTTTATTATGAATTATCTTAATAAATAGAAACCAGACAAATTGCATAAGATTCATCTGTCTGTTTTGAAACCGGAGAGTTTACAGCTTGCTTTCAAGGAAGATGGATTTAAAGCAATTACTTGTTTCTGTGAGGCATACAGAAGTTATTTTTCCCCTTCATTTTAAAGCTGGCATTAAGATGCAATCACATAATTGCTACACCATTCTTTAAATCTTCAGAGGCATTAAGCTGATTATACAGGTAGAACAGCAGCACCATAGGTAACATTATATTAAGCTTTTGGGTTTAAATAGAATTTTTGGCAAAATAAATACATTTTTTTAAAAAACCCACTTTTGTCAGTAAGACTGCTTTTTTCTCCTGTTCTTGTGTGTAATTTTGAATTTCTACTTAGTAGAGTATATATAGCCTTAGAAAGTCTTCATTTGCCAGAATTTGAATTTGTCTTACTGTATTGCCTACATATATTCAAATCACATTTACAAAGTAAGATTCACCACATACTTTCTGTAATACAGATATATCAATATTAGAAATTATTTTATAGCTTCCATGGATGTTTTTCTTCCACTGGAGAACTTATTCCAAGGCTTCCTGTGGAATTTCCTTCCCTTACCATGTTCCATCTTCCCACCAAACAAGGTCGGGAAGACTGGAGGGGAGAGGAGAACTCAGGGAAAAAATTGTCTTACAACGCTGATTGTTTCATGAGGGCACTTACCTGTGGTGGTATATGCTCTCTATATAGCCCAGCAGCAGGGAGACCTGTCTGACAGTAAGGATGACATTCGTTGGTGCTAGGGTCTGAAGTTACCGCTGTGTATGTGCACGTCTGAGTGCAAAAGAGAGGAGACGGCAAAGGAGCAGAGTGAGACACCTGTGGAGGGATTCAAAGGGACTCCCTCCTAAGCCAAATTCTGATAAGGACGGATATTTCCTTTTTCTGATGCCTCACCCCCTAGCACCAATATTCCCTTCAGGTTGTAGGGTTCTTCTGGCTCTGAAGGTCACCGAAGGCTTGGTCCTTCTGAAGTTCACAATACCTTTAGCTCCATACAGGATTATTTAAAGATACAAACATCTTGCAAAATCCAAAGCCCAATATGAGTAGGGAGGACTGACAAGTAGGGAGGATGTACTGAATCCTGCCTGAACTTGCTCCACCTTGTAGTCCTCTCTCAGTTCAAGCAATCATAAAGAGATAGTAGAGTTGAACATTTTGTTTCTGTTTCTGTGAGAGTATGAAAAATTAGTAACGTTGTTACCAAGTCCCTGGTGATGGCTGTCAGTAGACCTTTAGGGCAAAGTTCATGTGTGCAGATTGATTAGCAGTCTTCTCAATGATGACACAAACAGGTGGTTTAATTGATTGTTCTAATATAAAACTTAATCTCAGCCGGAGTCACAAGTAGATTTAACTGATAAATGTTTTTACTCCAAAAATGAAATCTGCAAACATACCTTGTTTTCACATAGTTGGCTCCATCTGTAGGCATCATGTGCTCAGCTCCTCTTTAGACAAATATGAAATACGGGCATTCTTCTGGTTTAGAGTCCCATAGCTTTTGCTGTTCCCTCTTGGGGCTGCTGCCCCATGTGTGCATAAGGTAAGTTTGCCTGACACTCGTAAGTGAGAACAGTTAGGTCTCTTCTACCCAGTAAAGATATTTTTTATAATTGACCCTTACCACCCCGTTGTCTTCTAAGTATGCAAAGTTATTTTTATAGGAAATACTTTACATATTAAAAGGGCTCATATAACACCAGAATATTTGTTTTGCCAGCTACAGTCATCATGGGCACGTCATTAAAATGACAACGGTAGCTGCTCTGTGCTGTCTAATTTTGTAATGTTTTGACAGAATTTAAGACATGAATGTATGTTTGTGCTACTAGTCATTGGTGAATCATACCACTTAATTGGATGGGTCAACAAGATAAATACATGTGGTCTTTGGGAAATGAAAATGGCTCCTTTCATTTATGACTTTGAGTTTGTTTGTACACTGCTTTTGTTGGAAGTAGCATTAGTTGATGGAGATTACGGAAAAAGTGGTGATTTATTTTCCTAACACTTGAGTGAGTGGTGATAGTTGTTGGAGGATGTGATGACAGAAGGAAAGCGGGTTTTAATTTTGGTTTTGAAGTGTGTGGGAGTGGGCAAATGGATACTCAAGACACATTAATGAAGTTATGTTGGCAACTGTTAAGTGTGAAGTCTGTCATGTATCTCATTGCAATGAATGCATCTTTATGAGCAAACTGCATTGGAGACATCTGTGCAATTGTCAGCTGTAACTAAAGAAAAGGATGATGCAGCAGTGGACATACTGTTGAAAATGACGGACAGGTTTTTTTTTTATGTGGGTGTGTATACTTCCATTTGCCAAAAGTGACATAGTTTTTGGCTAGCTAATTCTTTCCAAGTAACTACTAAATCAAAAAAATTAATTGAACCCAGAGACTTCATTTTTTAAAAATGATTTTTTTCCTGCAGGAGAAAATTTGGACATTTTAGGGCAAGCGAATGGGGGCTTTTTGATCATGTTGGTGGCATTCTGGAGATGCATAGAGAAATTGCTCCCAGAAAGACTTGGGAAAGCATGAGGTAAAATGTCACTTGTCAGGCATGCAAAATAAGCAAAGAAACTGATACTGCTCAGATGAGGGGACGTCTGTGTTTGCCTGTGTTGTGCTCACTTGTGATACGTGTCGCAGCTGTGCCATTTTCCATTTTCCTAGTACCTTTCTGACTGTATCACAGGGTTTTGTGTTGCTTTCAAAGGGGCTTGCGAGTATTGTAGAGGGACAGCTAGGGTTTTGTCCTTGTAAGGGATGAGCAGGACTTGGGATCGCTCTGATTTTTTTCCAGCTACAGAGCTTCCCATCACAATCACCCTGACCTTTAAGAAGAATAAAGATATTTGAAGAAAGATCCATGCTTTTCTTAGGTAGTTAAGAGTAACCTTGTTTGGCAGTGGAAGCTATTCTGCAGCTACCAATGGCTCCACTTCCAGTGCAGTACTAAAATATCTCTTCCTGGATCCAGTTTATTTTAATGGAAGTTTCCCAGTAGCTGGTGATGGGAGTAGTTCTTGAGTTGGTAGTGTGCTTTGAAAAGTGTATGATGTGAAGAGGAGCCTAGACCTATCTGAACCTTGGATGCTGTCTCATCTTTTCTTGGAGGTAGCTGTATAGGGTTTTTTTTCTTTTTATAACTCTTGACTATCTTTTATGACCTCTGAGCTGGCCCTCCTTTCCCCGTCCACCTTAGCAGAAAACAAGGAAGTAGCCGCAAAGTAACAGGACTGACATCTAATTCCAGAACTGGAAGCTGTGATTTGAATGTAACTGGAAGCAGTGCTATTTGTCCTTGGTTAAAGATTGATTTTATGTCCCTAAGGAAAACACTGGGACAATTCATCGTGCTGATTTAGGTGGTCAACAGCTAGCACGAAGGGCTTATTACATACCTTGTCTGTGAAGTGGAGGAGTGAGGAGGAGCTGAAAATGAGCACCTTTGTTTAAAATACATCTGTTTCTTTTCCATGGCCACGTTTTTTAAGTGTAAAATGTATCAGCTTCTTTTAGAGCTCTGTGTTGGAGGAAGCTGTGCCTGCTGCTAGCAGTAAATGAGTTACTTAATGAGAAGAATGTTTGCAAAGCCTGGAGAGAAATAGCAGCTGCTTTTTTAAGTTAAAAAAAAAAACCCCTATAACATTTCAAAACTGTAGTAAGATGAAGTTGTGGGGTTTTTTTAAAGGCCTGAATGAAAGGAAATTAGTTATGTGTAGGGGGTGCTGAGTGGCCCAGGCACCTCACCTGTTTTATTCCTAGCTGTAGAGGGAATTTGAAGTTGGACACCAGATGGAAAGCAAACCCAGAGCCATATGAACTACTAGCCAGTTTCCTTCAGCAACATTAATTTACAGTCTCATGAGAGAACACCTTGGTTTGCTGCCAGTTTTGGCTTCGAGTCAAATTATGGGAGGGCAGAGCAGTGCAGGCGGCGGTCCCTTTCAGGCCATGCTGGCTGGGTGGTGGAGCAGACGGCAGCGCCCGCTGGCTGGGCTCTGCTGCACGCATTACAGAGTGTGTCTGCACCCTGGCTCCCCGCTGGAAAAAAAAAAAAATTAATTATACTGCAGCGCTGTGGCTTCTCCTCCACCTGCCGGGATTATTACAAGGTGCTGGCATCTTTATGCTACAAAAAGGGGCGAGCCAAAACTTGCGCTTGAGGTCGGTGGACGTGTTGTGCATTGCTGGGTCCTGCCAGCAAATTCTTCGGTTGTTTGGGTGGAGGGGGGGCGGTGGATGTGGCGCAGCTCAGGAAGAGGGGCTGCTTAGCCAAAGGCACTTTGATTTGGCATTTGCAGTGCTGTGGGATTGCATAGTAACAGGTATGGAAGCGTGATGCCTCTCAGCATTTCCCCGTGATATCATCTTGAAGGAAATGCATTTCCAAACTGCCTTGAAACCTGCTGGGCATTCCCACATGGCTCATGGGTTGACTTTCCAGTCTTTTACCGTTTTCTTTCCAAACTGCCCAGAAGTCATGCTTTTTATTTTATTTTTTTTAATAGTTCTGAGGTGCTGTTAGGATTTGATGCATAAGACTGTGACAGGACAAGGAGCAATGGTTCAAACTGGGAGAGTGTAGATGTAGATAGGATATTAGGAAGAAGTTCTTTACCGTGAGAGTGGTGAGGCACTGGAACAGGTTGCCCAGAGAAGCTGCGGCTGCCCCATCCCTGGAAGTGTTTCAAGGCCAGGCTGGATGGGGCTTTGGGCAACCTGGTCTAGTGGAAGGTGTCCCTGCCCATGGCAAGGGGGGTTGGAACTAGATGATCTTTGAAGGTCCCTCCCAATGCAAACAATTCTCTGGTTCTATGAAATGGCACGCTCAGACAACTAGAGGTATGTGCTGTCACACAAGTGTCTTGGAGGGTTGAACCCTAGAAGAGAACAAAAGGCTTTTTGACAAATGAGTTGTTTTCAGGTTTTTGCAATAAGCTTTTAGTAAATCAGGGATGATTTTTTCCACTGCAGCGATAATGTACAGTCTGTTTTTTTGTCTGTTTCAGTGCTGAACACAGCATTTTCTCGTTTCACAATTTCTAATGTGGTTGCCCCAACAAAGACAAAGATTGGGGGTCTATCAAAGCTGTTGCCACCCCAGCGTGAATGAGTAACTTGTGGCCTCAGTCAGTGGTCAGTAACAGACTGCACACATTGACCTTTTATGTGTTTGCATCAGATTTGCTTGTCAGTTCATGTCTATAAGACATGAAGCTTACTGTGTTTTAGTGGTACAATAAATCCAATTTTGGAATTCATGGTACTTGACTGAAAGCAGTTTTTGAAGGAGTATATGAGGCAGCTGCATGGCATGCATTTACATAAATGTATGACACAAAGTGCTGCTCCAGTGTAAGCCCTGCTGGGTCAAGGTGACCAAACTTTTTTCCCCTACTGTAAGTTAACTTTCTGCCACAGGGCTTGATGGTGAATGGGTGTGGTGGGTTGACCCTGGCTGGATGCCAGGTGCCCACCAAAGCTGCTTTATCGCCTCCCTCCTCAGCTGGACAGGGGAGAGAAAATATAATGGAAAGCTTGTGTGTCAAGACAAGGACAGGGAGAGATCACCCACCAATTACCGTCACAGGCAAAACAGATGACTTGGGAAATTAGTTTAATTAATTAACAATCAAACCAGAGTAAGATAAAGAGAAATAAAACCAAATCTTAAAATACCCACACCCCTCCTTTCTTCCCGGGTTCAGCTTCATTCCTGATATTCTCTACCTCCTCCTCTCCAGTGGAGCAGGGGGACGAGGAATGGGGGTTGCAGTCAGTTCATCACACGCTGTCTCTGCCACTCCTTTCTCCTCACACTTGTCCTCTGCTCCAGCATAGGGTCCCTCCCATGGGAGACAGCTGTCCACAAACTTCTCCAACATGTGTCCTTCCCACAGGCTACAGTCCTTCATGAACTGCTCCAGCGTGGGTCCCTTCCATGGGGTGCAGCTCTTCAGGAAGAGACTGCTCCAGCGTGGGTCCCCCAGGGGGTCATGAGTCCTGCCAGAAACCTGCCTCAGCCTGGGCTCCTCTCTCTCAGGTCCCGACAGGAACCTGCTCCAGTCTGGGCTTCTCACAGATCACAGCCTCCTTTGGGCATCCACCTGCTTTGGTGTGGGGCCCTCCCTGGGCTGCAGGTGGAGATCTGCTGCACCTCCACCGTTAACCTCCATGGGCTGAGGGGCACAGCCTGCCTCACCATGGTCTCCACCACAGGCTGCAGGGGAATCTGCTCCGCTGCCTGGAGCATCTCCTCCCCCTCCTTCCTCACTGACCTTGGTGTCTGCAGAGTTTCTCTCACATATTCTCACCCCTCTCTCTGGCTGCTGTTGCCACTGTGCAGGGTCGTGTGTGTGTCCCCCCCACCCCCTTCTTAAATATGATATCCCAGAGGCGCTACCACCATCGCTGATGGGCTTGGCCTTGGCCGGTGGCAGGTCCATCTTGGAGCTGACTGGCATTGACTCTATCAGACATAGTGGAAGGTTCTGGCATCTTCTCACAGAAGCCACCCCTGTAATCCACCCCCCCACCCCGCTACCAAAACCTTGCCGTGCAAACCGAGTACAACAGGATAAAGGCTGTTTGTGCCACTGTAGCTAGATGATGCTGGATCAGGTGTCTTTCATCCCCCTACAACCTGAATAAACACCTTGGCGTGGGCTGTGGCTGCTTTGACAGAAATGGCATCAGATGTCTCTTCATAATCTGGAAGAAACTATTTCAGTTGGGTGGTCTAGCTATGCAGAGACCACCACAGTGCTTTTGATCACAGTAGCATAGCCTGAGATACAAACATTGGACATTATTGTTAATAAGCCACTAATAGTACCATCCACATATATTACACCTTACCTGCCAAAGGGTCTTCAGTGTTCCCAAAGAGGTGAGAACAGTAATATTCTGGAAGGCACAGGTGAGAAAGGGAAAAGTTTACTTACTGCATATATTGAGGCTCAGTAATCTTTTTAGAGTGGGAATGTACAGGCGGGGAGAGATTTAAACCTGCAAGAAACTCCAGGCAGCCTCAAGGAAATTACTAACCAGGGCATCGGAGAGCATCTCTGGCCAGGTAGGCAGGTAAGTGTCTGTATCTTATCAGATGGTCAAAGAAAGAGAAGGAGGTTCCTTTTCTGTTTCATCTCCAAATAAACAGATTGGCTAGCTTTTATTTCTGTCATCTGTGGCTTTGTAGAGCTCTGCACCTGCACCATCTGCTCCAGAAGCACATTTTTATCTGCATGACCAGGACCTTGTTTGAATTTGAGTGCCAATTTCAGACCTTCTTGCTATAATTAAGGGATTATATTCCCACTGTTGTGGTCATCCTTGTAATGGGAGTTCTGAAGGACACAAGCGGAAGAGGGCACACTAATACCTTTCTCCAGGCTATCCAAGAGGCAACTCAGTACATTTAAAATGAATTGCACTGGTCAGTACCAGAATAGGTATCCCCACTGGAGAGGAAGAAGGCATCTTCTGGTTGAACTAATCCAGAAACAGTTTTCAGAATACGGCAGGACAGCAAGGAGTGCGCCTGCACCTTGAGAAGTCCTGAAAAAATTAGATACTGATAGTTTTTACTGACTTGTGTATTTACCCCTTTGAGGTTTCAGAGAGGCATTCTGAACATTTTCAGTACTCGTGCTCGATTGTACTGTGGTGCAGTAAACTACAGGCTATGATGGGATGCTTCAAGAGCTGCTGTGTTGTTTGTCCCTCTGTGTAAGTCAGTTTCTTGCAGTGCACAAATCTTGACTACTTGGTCTTTTGCCCTGAGTAAAATGTCTTCAAAGGCAGTTCTTAATACCAAAAAGTTACTTCTAAGAGAAGGCTAACTCATCTTAGTGCCAGATGTTATGTGAAACTTAAATGGCATGCAGTTATTATCTGGCCATTCATACTGGAATAAATTTAACTTTGTATCATTTGCAGTCTCCCTTTAAATATTTAATAAGCTAGGGGGACAAAACCAGTAGCTAGAGGTACTACAGGACTGAGAGCCTGCCGCCGCGGAGAGACTGCAGCTGCCAGCAGTGCAGCTTCTGTGGAGACTTACAGTGCTTGAAACCTGTTGGCTACATTTTGATAAGGCAACTTTCTGGTTCTGGCCAGCAAAACTTGTTTTAAAGGTGATTCTACCTAATTTTCAGATAGCCAAACCCCATCTTAGCTACCAGGTCTAACATTCATTTTGGCTTTATCCAGACCCCATCTGTTCTCTGATGCTTGGTCCCTGTGCTAAGGTAGGCGTTTAATCACGGGTGCTAATCTGTTCGTTTTTGAGAAAAACTGGAGTCAGGAAAGAGGAGAATCACTGATTTACCCGATATTGCTGAACTCGGTTTGCCTCCCTAGGGGAACTTAATTCCATCTTCCTTCGTTAGGTTTTTAGCTAGAAAAAATGACAATGCTGAGGCTACTTTCCTCCAAGTGCTTTTCCTCTTTTTTTCAGTCTCAGAATAATTGGCGTGGGGGTGTGTGGGTGTGTGTGGGGGTGTGTGGTGGTGTGAGTGTGTGTGAGAATGGCAGTACTTGTAGAACTGCAAATTTCCTTACCTTCTGCTTTGCAAAGGATTTAGTAACCTTGCTCTCTGCTGGACAGTTTAATCCCAGAGCCAAGAGGACATTCTGTTAGTTGTGTTCTGCTGTTGTTGCTGCTTCTTTTTGTTTCAGGCCGACTTCCTCCACCTTCTCTGTCTTCAGGGACACAGACAGAGGGGTGGACGTTTTGCACGTGTCTCAGTTGTCCTTGAAAGGCATTGAACTGCTAACTGCAGGCCCTCACAAGTGCATCCATGACAGCAGAGTGCACGCTCAAAGCTGCAAAACCCACTCGGGAAGCAGGGTAAATTCTTAGGGCAGTTAAATACTCATTACCTGAGCTCATTTACC
Source organism: Falco rusticolus (assembly GCF_015220075.1). Classification (NCBI taxonomy): domain Eukaryota; kingdom Metazoa; phylum Chordata; class Aves; order Falconiformes; family Falconidae; genus Falco; species Falco rusticolus. The sequence goes on from NC_051189.1 coordinate 90,044,729, forward strand.
TATGTTCTACGTGAACTAAAGCCACAGAAGGAATGTGGCAACAACTGTGATTTGAGGGCAAATTAATATGAGGCTTTAAAAAGCGAAATACCACAATATCTGGTGGAAACCTATCATAACTGTAACAAACCTTCAGCAGTAACAAAACTGTTTCTGTTTCTCCTGTTGAAACTTGCTATTATGCTTTTCCAGCTCCTTTCTACAAGGACAAAAAGTAGCATTAGCAAATAAACAGAAGGGTTTTGCTGCAGTTTCCACAAGACATTACATGTATGGGATAGCAGAATGGGTGACACTGTCCTTGGGTCCCAAAGCGTATGGTTACACCTGTGGACTGTATTTTGTGCAGCAGCAGCTTGTAAAACCTGGGTTGATTGCACCTCGATGCACAGAGGCCTTCAAGGAAGGCTAACGAGTACTGGCCAATGCTAAGCAGAACATGCCAATACAACTATCAGGAACAAAACATCACGTTTTGTTTATGGGATTACACTCAAAATGTTTGAGTAGTTTTTTATCAACAAATCCTAAACAATGCAAATGCAAAACAAGTAACTCACAGTGTGCTTTATTATTTTTTCACAATATTAACTAGACAGACATGGGAAGTTTAATGGCAGCATGTTCTTATAACATTTTAAAGACAAAGAACAACATAATCATATTAAATGATGATAAACTGACAAACTACATTACCATACATACATCATCCAAAGGTACTGGATAAACAATATCTGCTTATGTACATTTATGCTGGTGATAATTAAAAAACAAATATTCAGAAGAAAAAAATATGCTATTTAAATTATAAAAATATACAGTTTTTGTGTGGAACTCTTAATGCTGTATAACTTTTTGAAGAAGATTTCATTGTGTGATGAAGCTGCATTAATTTAGTATAGGAGTGTGGTTTAAACCAAATACAGACTAAATTAGCTCTTTTGTCTTCCTTCTATTTAGCCTTGTTTGAAAGAGATAGGAATGAAAAACATAGCTGGGCTTCTGCAATGAGAAAGAATTTTTATACTTATAAATCAAAAGGTGTTTAATTTTTTACATAGTACTGAGCCATAAACTCGTAATACAAATGAATCATTTTTCTAGCTTGTTTAAAGATAGAGGGAAAAAAAGACAGGCTTTAAACATGCTACTTCACTATACTTTTAATCAATAGGATTTCTAAGTTTGTGGAGTGCAGGTGCACAGCTAAGCAGAGTGTCATGCTTCAGGGTCAAAGCATGCAGTCCTTACGTATAGCTGACTCCCACTGCCTCATCTGGGCAGACTGTGCATGCAAGCACTGGTGGGACTGGGTCTGTATTCCTTGAACTGCATCACCTTCGTGTTTCCCTTGCACATCTTGTTTCAGAGAAATGTATTTTTTTTATAATTGTTCCTTATTAGTGCAACCCTACTCAGAGCTGTAGTCCCCACTCACAACACCAAACTGATGAACTTTTATAGTGATTGGATATCTGTTTTACAGTGATTTACAAATAATTTTGTAATTGAAAATTTTTAGCAATTGTAATCATGTAGTGCACACATTTGTAGCTGGTTTTAGTTAAAAGTTATTTTCAGACCTTCTTGGGCGAACTCCTGCATCATATGAAACTTGAGATTTTCTTACTTACCAATGTCATTCTCTGTACCTTCCAGCCCCCTTCCTTATACATCTATTCTCTGTTACCCTGATAACCCCATTACTCCTCTGGTGGATCCAGTGCTTGTTCTATTAAGAAATGTCCTCTGTGTCAGCTCTGATTTCAGAATATTGAACTTGCAGAATTTTTTTCTTGTTTTTCCATCTGCTCCTAACATACTAATCTACAGCAGATCTTAGGTGAATTTACAGATTATTTTTTGTTTCAGAAGCAAAATATTTTCTGTCATTATTTTCTTAATAAAGGGAGTGAAAAAGAGTTAATGACAAATAAATTGAATACAGCAAAATCTAGTATTTCTCTTAAATTCATACAGATTTCCTGTTTTGCAGAAGACTGCCTTCAGAATTAACAAAGTTTTATAGTGAAGAGTAATTGTGGGGTCTCTGTAACTCTGTGGGGTTACTCTGCCCTTATATCATCCTTTTTCAAGGGAAAGGATGAGCAACGAACAAGTTCCAGGTAAGAGTCATCTTTAACCAAGGAGACATTTCAGTGATCGCTTTGTTTCCCTCCACTCTCCTCTTCCTTTGTTGTCCTCTGATCTTCTGTACCTAACCAACTTCAGAAGTGTCCCTCTTTTTTAATTTTTTGCTTTTCCTACTTGGATATGCTGGGAGTGGTCAGCTGTGTGTGCATACATAGTAACACAGGATGGATTTTCACTGAAGCATAGTCATGGAGCATGGAAGTCTGTAAGGCATTTTGTGGGGGAAAAAAATTCTTATGTGAAAGTGTAATGAAGAATAGGAAAGACAGGAATTATTGCAAAAGAAATGCAGGAGTGAGAGGAGAGGATTTTATTAAAGAAGTTCAAGCTTTTATATACATTCAATGTTTCTAATATGTTTTTTAATAAATGTATTATCAACTATCATTATACCTAATGCAGCCACAATACTGTACTATTCTGCAGTCAGAATGGGAAAACTCCATTAGCTCTTTAATAAAATAAAACCAACAGTCATCATGACTCTTCTTTTTGCCTGGTATTAACTAATACACTGGGAAGTCCAGTGAGTAGACACAACAGAACACAAAATCCTCAGTATTTATTTAAATGTGTATCATGTGTCTTCTTCATATTATTTCTAAAGCAGCTTTAAAAACTTTTGCCATTGGAAGGTATTAAAAAATAAAACCCATTCAAATTATCCTGGTAGTATAGCAGCACTGGAATTGACAGTTACTCTTTTACCACTTTTGACAATGTAAACCTTTAATAAAATAAACAATATTGAAACAATTTGAGGTCTAATAGTTCATGAACTTTAATGGGCGTATGGGCACAAATTGAAACGAAGACTAGATTGTGAAATGAAACATTAGCTCGATACCAGCCAACTCCAGTTGTGAAATTGGCTGCAGACAAATTCGGCTTGGAAGCTGAAAAAAACCAAAGCCCACACTCAATCCACAATATTCGGTTGCTCCCATCTCAAATATTTTTCATACGAACCCTACACGAGCATGCCCACTTCTGACAGAAGCACTCTGAAAACATTGCAGGTGCTTTTTGTTTGATGGTGAGATTTTTCTTTTTTTTTTTTTTTTTCATCAAGCATAGTTCACATTTTTGTGTTCTTAGAAACATTTCCTTTCTATGTTTCTATAAAATTAAAAGTCATTTCAAATTTGAAAAGTAAGCTTGCTCCATCTTTGCTCATACAAAGTGTAGGTGCCATGACTAAATAGCAGTAAAAATGCTGAGATGTACAACTCTTAAACAAACAAACAAAAAAGCAGCTTTGAAGACACAACATCAACTACAGCCTTAACATTGAACATATTACATTCCCAAGTTAATGGAGATATTTTGCATATAATGCCACAAAGTTATTCGACTGAAATCTTGAGGTTGAATCTACAGTTTATTCACTGTATTTTTTTCCCACCCTTAGAGCACTTATTTATTGTATGGTACATTTCATCCAGAGCTTTGCAACTTTTTCTTTCTGTGTCTGGATGTCCAAATATCCACAAATCCCAGATTTCATAAGTTTCATAGAAAAAATAGGAGTGCTTGACTTAAACATTTGAAGCTGGACGTTTCCATGCCTCGGAGCAGCCTGTGGGACACACTTCAGATTCTTCGATTTCGTCAGGGCTCTTGGCCCCCTCCAAGTGCACGGAAAGCCCCGCTTTAAAATGCATTGACACATCTGGTTTCAGAACACAGGTCTGTTTATAAAACTGTATACCAAGTACTCTGCATTATTTTACTTGAGTTGCATTTTGTAACGTGAGCAGATGACTTCACCCCCCCACACACCCCTTTTCCTCCACCCTATTTTCACTTAAAACGACAGTAGGCACCTGCGCGACCGAGGTGTCAGAGAGTCTCTGTCCAGAGAGAGGATCTGGAGTTTCTTCATCATCTTTTCTTCTGTAGACAGTCTTAGGAAATTATTAGCATGAAATAATTTTGAGGGTGAGGGGCAGGAGGATAAAGCTCACTTTCTTTTCCTGTTATGAAAATGAACTTGATTTTGGTGTCCAGTTTGATAAACAAGGATAGTCAGAGCTAATCTGTAACTCAGCTGAGGTCTGCTTCTTGCCAAATAAAATTAAGATCTTTTTCAACTTTCAGGGATTTAGAGACCACGTCTAATTGGTTTCAAACCCCTGGAGGAACTCAGTAAGTAAACAGGATTAGTTGCAGATATGAGCCCACTAAAGTGGGACACAGGTCAGGTCTTCAGACTCCAGCTCTGCTCTGTCGAAGCAGGCACTTAAGGTCTCCTGATGTTTCTGTGTCAGTAGCCGCAAAAAAAAGTTTCACTGCTGAGAAAATCATCGGAACAGCAATTTCCTGCAAGCCCCAAAGATTTAACTTCACACTTCTATTAAAAAAAAGTATTTGAGTTGACATGTGTTAGGGTATTGTGATTATGATGTGATGGCACAACCGGTAGCTTAAAAATGCGTGTTTACAAGGCATAGGCAATCATATTTCCAACTGTTCTCCTGTAGGTATAGCCAGGTGTCCTTCAAGAAGTTGCCATCTTGACTCCACGTATGTACCATGTTGAATCATTTACTCTTATCAGTTCTTGCCAGCAGGACAGGGTGAGAACTTTGTTCACACTGACCTTGTCTTTCAGATCCCTCCCAGCCATCTAGAAAATGCAAGAAAAATCAACACAATTATGCAGCCTTTAGCAGCTCAAGTAACTGCCCTTGTAAGTGTAAGCAGGTAGGTCTTTGTCAGTATATTTGCTCTTCAAAGATAAAATAATCCAGCCAGCTGCATTAATTAAAAAAAGAGCCTAAAAGACTTTGGGGCTCATTACAGTTAAGAATAACAACATGATGTGATGACAGATACAACTTGCAGAGTTTCTGAAAATAGCAGGTTAAAATGTAAATATCTTTTAATAAATAATTTTCCTGCAATGTAAAAATAAATGATATTTCCTTTGGCAGTAATAGCTGATTTAATCTTTAGCTGGGAAGTTGTTTTGCTCATAAAATATCATTGTGCTACAGAAAAAAAAATATTATTTTGTTGTTTTGAAAGACTTTTGTAATCCACGATAAATGGGTGACTCTACTTATGTCCAAGATAAGCGCCAAGAGTGATGCAAGCTCCCACCAGAACCAGACTCAGGATAGTCTTCAGAGAGATCCAGGAGAAATCAAACAAAGGCCTCATACTGTTGCCATACAACTCCACGAAGGCATCCTAGAAAGGGAAATAATGGAATATCAAAATTGCAGTAACTTTTTCAAAGAAGGAGAGCAACTTCTTCACACTCAACGATCATCCAGCAATCACACCAGCACAAAAACCCCACACAAACCTATTAAAATAGTGATTTTGGAGTTATGTTTTTGTGCAGTATTTAGCACAAAGCTCTCCTGTCTATTTCTGTACAAATACTTCTGTAATTACTTACGGTTGTGACTTCTGCTTTAGGCATGCCCAGTCAAACAGAAGATATAGAAGCAGCATTTTTAAGTACAAGTACCACCATTTTGGCTTTTGAGTGTTGTTGTGTATACAAACAACAAAGGAGGTAAATTAACCTTCATTCTCCAGATCTTTCATTTCCACTGAACGTGGGGCATCTATATTGCTGGTCAGCTTTGCTGAAAATAGGGCAGTATTTATTTGGTTCCCTTGGGATTGGTTCAGAAGACCATGTGTAGTAGCCACAGATGCTTCTTCCATATGGACTGAAGCTGTTAGGGTTGTTACACCTTTGATGGTCTTGCACAACTTTCATCAAAAGAAGTGACACCATGGTCCTGTGCTGCTGCTAATCATGTCTTGGATGTGGCAGTGGTCTGGCTGCAGGGTCTGTTGGGCCAACAAGCTGATCTGATAGCCTTTCCTAAAAAAGAACTGTCTCGCCATGCGATCATCTTGTCAATCTGATTTGCCCTCCAGCCAAGACATTCAGCTAGATGAAGAGGAAGGGAAGCACACAGTGGTGCCACTTCTCACACTGCCCATGAGTCACCTGGTAAGAGGTGCAGGGGGAGTCCTCTGCCTCAGCCCTGCCCAACCCACCCTGGGCTTCTCCTTCAAGCTGCAGTTCCTCCATCTATGGAGAGCTGTTTTGTAAAGCTGCTCCAGGAAAGTCTGGAGGTGTGTGCAGGCACTGAATGGACAGGCTGTTTAAGTAGCAAAGATAAAGTTTTTGTGACTCATAAATACAATGGGATTTGGTGCGGGTAGCGGTCAGACTGGTGATGCTCTGCATGTAATGCCTTTCTTTTAGGCTGCAATTCCTAACAAACATGAAGCTTCACGGCATTCCTGAGAGACAGATAAATAGTACTGTATAGTATGAAAGCAGTAAATAGCAAAGCTGAATGACTTTAAAAATGTGACAAAACTGATAGCATCATTTAGGGCAACTCTTTTATTATGCAGCCAACCGAGGTCTGCTCCCAAACTACTGAGATAAACCCGCGAAACAGCTATCTAATGTGGAGGGGTCTGTCTCTACCTTTATTATGCTAGACTTCCCATTTTTGGTAGAAGTTAATATTCTCTGTTCATGTTACAGTGCCTTTAGCTATTTTGTAATGTTACTATGCTAGGAGGGAACCTGCCTTCTAAAAATGCATATATGTTATGGTTTACAGCAGGAATTAAAGAAAGAAAGGTCTCCATTATTAATATAAACCTTACAGCCAAGTTAATTTTCTGTAAATTGTGTTAAATTAGCCTCCATCATGAGCCACCTCTAGCTATTGTAAGAATAAGAGTTTGTGGTTTTACCACGAGAGGGCGTGTAAGGTTTTTTAATATTTTGCCATTTTGACTCCTATTCACTAGACATGGAGTGAGATTCAAATAAATAATAGGTATTTCCTTCCAAAATACGTTAGTACATTAAGTAATATTGGTGCATGTTGTAGGTAAGACTGGGTGTCAGTAGGTAAAAGCCGGTAACAGAATAGCTATAGCCATTGACCTGAAAATACGTCTGCTTCCTGCATTTCTCAATGCTTGTTCCTCCAGGCAATAACTTTCAAACTTGGGTTTCTAAAGGTATATTCTTAAGTGAAAGCAGCTTAACCTTTGGGGGAAACGTTTTAATGCAAACTCTTCATTCCGTAGAAAATTTGGCAACTTTTGCTTAGCTGCCTGGTTTTTGAAATAGACATTTGCAAACTCTGGCCTTAATATTCTGCTGTGCTGTTGCAGAGCTGAAAAAACACACTGAGTTTGCTGTGCAGCTCGTTGGAAAGCTGCTTTTATTTCTCCTTAAGGCTATGAAGTAACACAATATCCTAAAATGTTACAGACTGGGCTAAATCCTGTTGTCGCCAGTGCAGACTCACCGACTTCCATGGGAGCTTTGTCTATGTGGGGAGTTCAAGATCAGGCCTTATAAAAATACAAGGGTAAAGTTCAACACTTGGTGATAGTATTATGGGTGGAAAAGAGAGGAAATGAAAAATACCCCAACATGGAAAAGCAAGTTATGTGAAAATGTTTTAACATTAAGATTTTAATGGTTTCTTTCTGTGGGGAAGGTCTGACTTCTGTATATTCATGACAGCCAATGCATACACAGTGTCAACATCAAAATGAGTCTATTTTGTGCCTTCCTTCTATCCCAGTTTAGGAACATTCTTCCCAGATTGTCTGTGAGACCATTTTGAATGATTTGGTAGAGCTCCTGGTATTGGCTATGAAGATGGACAGAGGGTTACAGTAAAATTTGAAGACAAGGCAAACGCATGGTATAACCTGTGGCTCAAAAGAGGAATGTTAACAAAAAATGTGCAGCATGCAGTACTTTTTTGTCTGAGATTATTACAACAATAACATGAACCCAAGCTAATGGTGTCTGCCCTATATATTACAAGTAGCTCTTTATGATTGTTCCCCCTCCCCTTCTCAAACATCCTGATTAGGCCTATTTCCGAAGCTTGTTTGAACAGCCTGTCACTATTTGTTTAAGTTTCAAACCTGTTTTAAATAAACACATGTCCATTTTATGTACTAAAACAACGAGGGGGGGGGGGGAAGTATGACCCATTGCTGAAAACTGTTTTAGCACAAAGAGAACCCTAAGCAGAATCTCAACTGTTTCATAAGGTTTGTCTCCTTCTGTAAACTCATGTATTTGTCACTGGATTTTTGTCACCTAAACCAGTCTGTTTGAAATAAGAGAATCTCTGCTAAAACAAGTCAGATTAAGGAAATTGCTTGAAACACTTGATGTCCTCCAAAAAGCACTCTTTATAATGAAAGCAAAGGTCCCTTTGGCAAATAGACTGAGGCAAGTTCTGGCTTGGTCAACCTTTCTGGAAGTCTTACACAATTGGAAAGAAAATGGTTGCAGGCCTTGCTTTTAAGACCTTCAACATTTAATGGAAAGTTATATCCTGGATGTAAAATTATATCAGGGCAGTTAAAAATTATATGGAAAAGAACTCTTCATTCAGCTCTGTAAGTTTTTAAAAAGTAATTTCTTAAAAAGCTTTTATTAAGTGAAATCAGTCCACTACTGGTTTACTATGCAACTTTACATTGACTGTTTCTGTGAAGCAAGAAAGGTGGCAGTGGGGGAGGGAAAGATGCTCTGCCTAAGCTCCTGTTAGCACCAAAGCACCCAAGATGCCTGCCTCACCGACCTGGGCTTGACTGGCAGGCCAGGAAGATTGCCCCCAGGGTAGCCCTCGGGCCCTCTTGCCTGTTGAACTATATGAAGGGAGGACATAGTGTGTTCCTGGCTGGAGTTCCTGGGATTTGCAGGGAGCCCAGGGCAAAAGTGGAGTTTACCACCCTCGGAGGATTAGGAGGTATAATAGTGCACTGAGTCAGGGCAGCCTCAAAACAAAGCATCCAGCTCACACTCTGCCACTCTTCCACAAGCCCAAATTCGGCAGCTCTGATCCAAGAAGCAAATGGCATCTTTAACTACACAGGCATTCTTTGCTTGCACATTGAGCTGAGTTTGTTCAGTCTCGGTCCTTCTGCAGCTCAGCCTTCACCCCTGCTTGAGAGGCAAGGTGTAGCTTCTCGGCCACGGAGGAGTACGTACTTCCCATAGGCTGCGCCCAGCAAAGCAGTACGGATCTGACGGCTCCTTACTGAAAATACGGAGGGAGAAGGAGGTTTCAGCCTGGCATTTCTGACTGAGGGGGCGGTGGGGAGAGAAAACACAAGGAAGTAAAGGCTTCCTTTTTCTACCTGAATCAAACAGCTGGTGAGGAAGTGACTTTATTTCCCTCGTTATCATTGGGTTGGCAGGATATCCTCTTGAGCTACATTGTATTGAATGAAGAGCCAGTGAGACTTCCATTTTACTGAACGGGAATTGCCTTGCAGCTATTTTACGCTGCCCTCTCTGTGACTCCAAAACAAACAAACAAACACACGCTTGCTCCTGGCTTTTGAAGAAACTTGCACAGGTCTGAACAAGGCGGCTTTGCCATCTGGTATGGGGCAGGAGAGGGAATGGCATAAGCTCCAATGCCAAGGTTTAGCAGCTGAATGACTTCTCCTTCACCCCTGCCTCCACCCAAACAACATAAATTCTCATAAAAGCTTTCGTTCCCGAATGGTAACTCATTTCAGAAAGAGTTTGGGGAGGGAGGGAGCGGACAGAGCTGGTTAAATCGTCCCATGTTTTCTATGCAGTGAAACCTCATTAAAATGTCATCTTGAAGCTAACGAGGAAAGTTCTTGGAACACAAAAACTAGACAGATCTGTAGCTGTTCTTTTCCCAAAGAGTTTATGGGTCTTTTATGCAAGCCTAAGTCATGAGTACATGCAAATAAGAACAGCTCAGACCTTGACTGTGTTGTGCCGACGTGTGGTGTTTCATGAGGTCGATATCTTCAGAGAGGCCGCTATCTTTTTACGCCTGGGAGTGCTGACATGCTGGCAGTCCAGCCAGGTGCACGTTAGCAAATTACAAGGGGAGGGAAAAGAAAGTGTCACCACACAAGCCCTACCGACCATGGGCAGAGAACCTGCCTGGGGAATGGCTTCAGCATGTGCACGCCAATCAAACCCCCATCCAAACTTTTCTTTCCCCTCCTCGCTTTTGCCTGTGGTAGAAATGGGTCTATTTTGAACTCTTTGTTTCCACAGTGCCCCATACAGTCTTAGGTCTGCAGCCGATGTGTCAGTTGCTGGCTGTGTAGCCTTGTTTTTTTCTCCAGTGATATCTGAGGTTTCTGACTTCGGGCAAAACTGGTTCACATCACAGTGGTCTTACCTAACTTCTTTGTTCCTTGTCCTTGCCACCTATTTGTATAAATTCTTGCGTCGGTGAGCCTTTGAGCGTGGGGGTGTATCTTGCAGTCTTGCCAGGCTCTCACTGAAGTCTGTCTTAATTGAAATCAGTGGAAATATTATTTGCATAAGGCTGATTAAACATGGTACTCAGATGGAGACTTCTAAGGAGCAAGGACTAATTGTGGTTAGGTTTGTTCACGAAAACCGATGCATATGCTTAGAAATATATACATGTGAGTGGTTATAGTAATGGGGGTGACTATTCCTCCTGTCCACACTCCTTGAGAGTCACCCTGCTGGCAGACAGATTTCCTCCAGACCACTGTGAGATGAGGGACAAACCCAGTCTTTGGTGAATGGTCAAGCCATCTCTTTAAACACAGGATTTGTAAGGTGTTGATCATTCAGCTTGCATGGAAACCCTTGCCGTGTTCAGACTGGGCTGCATTCTTGTTAAACCAAGTCAGCATGAGAAATGTTTCAGTAATTTAGTCTTGGCGTCTCTACTTAATTCAGTTAGACGTGGCTCTGCAATATGCAAAAGCCCAGACCTAGTGGAGGCTGCCTTGTTTTCTTATTCCTGGAAAGGCCCGCATTAAAATGAGGTATTTCTGGCATCAGCATAACAGCTGTAATGTCACTACAGCAGCTAGCTGGTGGTATTTAATGGGTGCCACTGCTGAGGGAGCAATATTAGCATTAATGAGAGAAAGAAGGCGAGAAGGCCTTCTGGACAAAATTGTTGAAGTTCAAACAACATGCTCAAAGCTGCTGTACTTGATCCTTCACAATTTTCTTTGCAGATCTCTTGTGGGTTGATAATCCTAATCCACTAACTTGCTGTTTGTTTGCATCGATATTTAGTTTATTTTAGTTTTATTTTCCGATGGTACCCTACTTAGGTAGAGTGCTAGAAGCTGTGTCTAACTTGTACCTAGAAAAAAATGTGTCCCTGCTTGTATTTTCATGAATCTCAGATGCACCAAGAGCTATTCAGTTTTAGGCCAGCTTCTGCTCCTTCTATTCAAATGTATCAAACCCATTCCAGAGAGTTTACGTTGACATACAACAGTAAACTTAGCAAACACCCGCCTATGGATTTGTGGATCACTTTGGAGGAGAAAACAAGTGTCACAGAGTTGTTGGGGGGACTCACCTCATCCTGTAATACTGTTCTTATGCTTGCATCCTCTGAAAAGAAGCTAGATGCATTAGGACCTCTGTCAAACCTTAAGAATGACTGTAAAATGAAAAAAATGACAAAACAGGTCTGAATGACAACACAGGCCTGTTTCTCTCAAGATGTCTAAATTCTGCCTCACTCATAATACTCTTTCAATATGAGCGCCCTTACACTGGAAAGAGCCTACCAAATTTAAAAGCCCAGATCTGAAGATCTAGCTACAGCGGGTATGTTGGTAGTAGAGGGAAATATGAGCACATCCCCCGTTATGTTCCCCACCTGCTCCAGCTGCCCGTGCTGCTCGTGGGCCACCACACAAGAGTTAAATCACATAACCACCTGAGAAATGGGAACTGAAAGTAGCTGCTTGTAGAAATGCTCAGAGTGCAGTGGCACAGCATTTGTCATCAAGGCCATGGAGGGGTTTACTTAATAAGCGCATCCAGCTGTGCCGGGCTCGAGGCACAAGTATTAGCGGAGGTAGAGAGAGGAAAGCAAGACAGCAAGGCTGTCGGTCTGGTGACGGGGCCTGGCGCGCGGCGGCCTCGGCCAGAGAAGGCCGTGTGTGCGTGTGAGCAAGAAGGGTGAAATTGAACCGGTCTGAGCAGGTTGTCCCATTGGCTGAACCACGAGGGACCAGTCATGCATTTTTCTGCTTCTTGTTTTAACATCCCCCAGGGAAACACTCCATCCCGTGTTTGTTGCCTCAACACTTCGTTCTGATCCAAATCCCTTTGGCTTTAACTTGTGCTCAGCATTGAGCAAGAGCAGCACAGAGCTGGAGCAGCAGCCCTGGCGCTCCTCGGTGCTCCAGCAGCAACAGGTCACACAGAGCTACCGGCACCTTCGGCAGAAGTGCCACCCCTTCCTCACGTGACTTGCAGCAGGCTCTTGGTTTTTCTAAATCTTGTGGCAATTAGCTGATTTACAGGGCCAATGAGACAACATAGCTAATATTATGATAAAGTAACCTCATGATAAATCTGCAGTTTAATGAGTAAGTGCAAATAAAGCTTATGCTGTAGACTTCAATGGACAGTTACACTTCTAGCAGCAGCCACCTGGAAAATACGAATTTGCGCACGTGTTTTCCTTGGCAGCCTACATCTCATTAGCAGCCCAAATCATTTCTGCTCACCTGTAAAAGCTTTATTTTAAGTAGAGAAGAGGCAGCATTTTTTGGTCATTGCTTTCTCTTGCTGTTTCCTAAGTCAGCCCTTGGGTGCTGTACTCTACCGGGAACCGTGTGTCAGTTTTAGCCGCAGGGCAGGCAGACGTGTCCTGGCAGGCAGGCAGCTGGATGGAGCAGGCTGCGAGTGCCCCCCTCCCGACACGGTGCGTGCAGGAGTGGAGGCCTCTTGGTGGCTTGCTCCATGTTCTCATCATTTTGCAGCTAAGTGATAATGGGAAATTAAAATAAGGGGAAGTTCCTACTCTGCACCTGCTTGGACGAGAAGTTTGGCTTTGGTTTAGGTGCCTCCCCTCCGCTCCTCCTTCTTGTCCTTTCGGTCCTGTTCACCACTTAGGCAAAAGGCACAAGACCTGGGAGACAAATGGAGGGTGAAGGAGCAGGGAAAGGAATGAGGAGAGTCTGCAAGTGGGAATTTAGACAGAATGAACTGTCTAAATATGACAGGTGAAAACTGCCTGTTGCCACAATGAGATGAATCCTACTTTTAAGCCAAGATAGCTTTATGAGTTGCTTTGCTTTATGGGAGACTCGTGGGTTAAGGTTTGCTGGTAAATCTTGATATTTTTGGGTTCATCTAGAAAGTCCTTTGGCAAATGCTATCAGGTAAGAGCTAACAGGGACCACATGAAAAAAATAAGGAAAAGTCAGAGTGTAAGAATACAATTCACGAACAGAACAAAGGACTTTGTTTTGTTATTCAAAACAGCTCAAATTCATTTGCATACACAGTTGTAATCCATTAACTATGACCATTAGATTTATTCAAATGCCCCCACGCAAAACCAAAATACGAAGACTTAATGCAATGCAAACCACCTCTGCCCCTCCACCTCCAAACCCAACAACAAAACAAACAACAGGCATCCTGTAGAAGCGGGATCTTCTCCCATCCAAAAGCAAGTACCACTGGGAAGTTTGAAAGCAACACACCTCCTACCCATATGCATACTTCAGTTTCTCTGTAAAAAGAATTTCTTGCTGATACAAGAAAGGGCAGAAATTCTGCATGTTTCCTTCTAGCAGGAAGCTTTAAAACTGACTAGCAGCAGGAGAAGAAGGGTTATACTGTACTTCAGGGGCTTTGCTGGTGTCGCTGTTCTGGCCAGATCCCTTGATGAAGGCATGGCTTATACCAACTGCAGGAGCCTTCCAGCATGGTTGAAGTACCTCCCAGACAATGTGAGTTATACTGGCAAAAGGACTCCTCTGTTTGGTGTAAGTCTGCGTAAGTCTACATAGTGGGGAAAGGAATCATGCCAAAATAGTTATCTTTGTAGGCTAGGGATGTGATTTTTTCCCCATGAGATAGTTATGCTGGCCAGACTTTGTCATGTAGACCCTAGGAACTTTTATTTGCAAAATAAGACTGTAATTTATTTTAACCAGATGTTCAGCACTGATCTGTGTCTGTGCATTCACAACACACTCCAAGTTATTTTTACTGTGAAAGACATGTACCTTGGACACCGGTGAGATTTTAAAAACATAACTCTGAAACTTTAAGGCTGTGGTGGGTTTTCTTTCCTTTTGGTGGTGATGGGTAGTTCCCAGTGAAGTAAGCTGGTGTTCTGGGTATTGAGTTTTGCTCCTATCAATCAGATCCTCTACAGGTCCTGTAAGGCAGAAGTCTCAGCTCTCCCGGGTATCAGACATTCACATCAATTGCTGGAGCAAGTCATGCAGTTCCTTACAACCTAATGGCTGCTGGGAGCATAGGGTGAGAGCCGAGGTGACCTAGGATCTCTCTCTTTTCAGTAAAGAGCAGGAGGTACGAGTGCCAGTCCTCTGAAGAAACAGAACCCTCTTTGTTTTCTTTCATGCCTGGTGTTCTTGAGAGGAGACAGGGGCTGGTTCTGCTACAGGACAATGATCATCCGAGTGGTCACATAGCTGTCACTGGAGCCTGATGTACCTACCACTATCAACAAGTTACACACACACATCCTTGGGAACAGCTGAAATACAGCTTAGCCTGCATTCCTATGGCCAGTCATTCAAAACAGAAACTAAAGGGTCTGGTTAACTGCTGCTTTTTTTTTTTTTTTGCCTTTTTTTTTTTTCATAAGCCTGCATGTCCTTGCTGATCATTCACAAAGGGCTGAGCATTTATATTTCCTGTTGACATCCTTTGAAAGGGAGAATGCCAATGGAAATCGGATCTTTTAATGAACAATTTCTGTGGACAGCACGTCAGATGAAAATTCATGAAGGATTTAAATCTATCATTGTGACCTTGAACTAACAGCACAGGGAAGGAGAAGGCCATTAACTTAGGCAGGAAAGAAATTACTTCATGTGTTGGTGTTTCCAAGTGAGAAGAAATTTCATGTAAAATTTCAGATACTCAAAGGAAAGAATAAAAAACAAAATCAGGGATATCAGCCAAGAAAAAAATAAATGCATTACCTATGAAATCAGTCTTGAAAGCTTTCCTACTTTCTAAAATAGATAAGACCCCACAGATCAGAAATAAAAAAAAAAACAACCAACATATAGGGTCCTAAATTTCATAATTTACTTTTTTAAGTACTTCTAAGTGCAGGTGGATCCACACAGCAGAGTGCAGTTCTATGGAGAGGAAAAGAGAACTGACTTTGCACCTCAACAAGCCTACTCAGGGGCAGGTATAGAGGTACAAGCACCAGGTGGGCTAACGATTCCTGCTGCGAAACTAGTGCAGCCAGTGTTTAGAGGCAGCTGAAGTATCCCTGTGCCGTGCTGTGCCGTGCCGTGTAGATGTGCCCTGAGGCAGTACCAGAGAAATAATGATGGATCCTGCTGTGCACAGAGAGTCTTACGGCACCACGTACCCCGTACAGCAATGTACGCTATGACTCTTGCACCAGCAGATGCTGCTGAAAGGCCAGTCTCTCTTGCCCAGTCACTTCAAAGTAGCCTCAAGAATTTCATTAAAGCATTAATCTGCCATTAAAGAGCTACCCTTGCTTAAGAGCCAGAGGAAGTGATTACAAGAGCTGAGGGATTCCCCTGTGGTAGAAAGGAGAGGGATTAGATCTGGAAGTAGGCACAGCAATCATCTAGAGGATGGCCACAAATAACTCCTGTGTGTAACTACCTCCTGCATCTGTCTCTCTTTGGGGGAGGACCTGTACCCATCCTGATGCTCTTTTTATTGGTGTTCTGCCATTGTTGTCAATGCACTTCTACCTCGGATCTTCCATCACCAACATCTGCTGCTTCTACCCCTGAGTAGGAAGGCACAAGCATGATTTCCATCAGCTTCGCATCAATAGGGGCCTCCTGCCACAGGGGTAACTCTTAGCTGGCAATTTATGGCTGGAATCTAATGTCTAAGTGACATAAACCACCCAGGAGCTGCCTTCAGAAGCTCCTATAATTAACTGTTGCTGCTATAAGTTTAGACAAACCCAGGAAAGTACAAGCAAAATTCTGATTTGCTATCTGATCTTCTTCTATCTAGGTTCTTATGCCACACACATTGCTGTGCTATCTGAGCATCTTGGTGCCTGGATGCAATTCAGTTAAACCCTTTTCAAGCTAGCAGTCTAAGCTGCAGTCCTGACACCACTTCTACATGCAGCCAACTGTTTTGCTATAAGCAAACTGTGAAGAAGCTTCTTCAAAGGCTCCCTGAACATACCAACTTCTCTTGTCTTCTTTTCCCAGATAATGTAAGGTTGGGAAACTTGCCAAGCATCATGCTAAACCAAAAGAGACATTCAAATTGCAGCAAGTACAGGAGCCAAGGGAGCCCAGTCTGCCAGAATGTTATTGTAGCATTCTCAAGAAGCTCACGGCATTAAGACTTCATTTTGTTGTGTGCCTGCCTGTCTGTCTAGGAGATGCTCCACTGGAGGCCAGAAAGTCATTGCTTCCTCAATATTAAATACAATTGTCTCAGCTAACTACAAACCATTTGTTAGCCTCAAACTTTTGAGTTAGTTTTCTTTCTTTTTCTTTCAATATTGGAGGCGTTTGATCCTGCAGTTACTGTTGCTTGAAACAGAATTTCTGCTTTCAAGAGGATTTTAGATAGACCCTTTTCTGATGACCATACAGTCGAAGTAATAACACAGACAGGGACCAGCAGTCACAAAGGTGATGAAAAGAAACTGTATTATTTCTGGATGAGAAATACTAGATACGGGTTTGATTGATTTAAGCCCAAGTCAGGGAAGAGAAAAGTTCAGAACTTATCTACACTTTAACAGTAAAGAAGCAATCCTCTCCCCTAGGAGGAACCTTTTATACTGATATCAAAGTGTATTCTGACTCATTAACTGAAATACGTTGTGCTGGTGGAAGACAGTTATATCAGCACGATTTTGTCTACATAAGAGTTTGCACAACTATAATTTATATCCATTTCAAAAGTCAGAAGCATAAGCAACGTGGGTGTACAGTAGAGTGCAAACCAGGCATGAAACATGGGAGAAAATCTGCAGGCCAGTGTTTTGGTCTATGTTTGATTTTTACAAATTTGTTCCTGTCTGTATGTCTATAATGAAAGCAGTTTAAAAAAAAAAACAACAAAATCTAGAGCAACATAGGCATCAAGAAACAAAAACCTAAGTCCCTTTTTTTTTTTTTTGGCTATTCATTCCCACAGCTTTAGCCACAGAGTTGGGGTGGGGGTGGGGTGGGGGAGGAAGCTGAACTGAGCCCATGATCATGGCATTAAGTTGATTTGACTATTAGAAAACTTTAATTTAAATGTTCCCTACAGGGTTTCTGGTATTTATTTCCTTATTTACTTCTTGAGCCTATTTAATACTTTGACCTGAAAGAAGAAGAATTTGCACAAGCAAGAGGATTAAAGGTTCAAATTAGTTAAAGATGAAACAAATCTATTGACTCATTAAAGCCCAGTGTTCCCAGTGTCACCAGCAATACTCTCATACATTAAACTGTTCATATGCTTGCAGTGGAGGAAAAAAACATCTTCAGCATAGGTTACAGACAGCTTTTGATTGGAAAAATCTCCTGCTCCTTTGCATCCTTTTTGCCTAATGTTTTCTGTCCCATCTAAATGGTCTTCCTATGTATGTAACAACCACGGGGGGGTTACTGGGTCTCTCTTCATGCCTGCCTGATGCTGTACATCGGTTTTAGTCTGATTTTGTCATCTTTGTCCACTCTCAAATTGCACCTCTTTAACTTGCACCCCTTTCATTTGTTGGGGTTTTTTTGCATGCCTTGTTCACGTACTCCCTTTCCTTCTTATGTGTGTTTCTTCAGCTATTCCTTGTGTGACTATGGCTGTGTAACCTTCCTTCATTCATTACCTCTGTTTTTACACACATCCAGTACTACCTTGCACAGTTTCCACAAAGCATTTGTGCATGCACAAGTTACACCTTTCCTTGCTGGTATATTGCTTATTCCAGTCTACTGAGTTGAAGTTAGCAGAGACAAATACATCACTGTCATTGTGCCAGCTAATCGTGCTTGAGCTGTGGTCCCAGCAGGTTTTAAATGCAGCTGGCTGCCACAATGCTGAGTGTAGCCTAGGTGGATGGAACTGCCAAGTCACCGTGGGCATTGTGCCAAGGGGACTCTTCAAGGTTGTGTTGTGACACAGTAGTAGCTTGCAGTGAGGACTAGCCCCGCCTAGTACCCAGCGAGACTCCGCTACCCAACTTGTGTCTTGAATACACCTCGGTTGAGCTGGCGCTCCTCTAGAAGCAAGCAGGTTGGGTTAGGAGCCTGTGGAAGAAGGCTTAGCACAAACACCAGTTGTGTCTGGTTTGCTGTGAAGGCAACTCAAAACTGTGCTTGGAAAGCAGGGATACCTGGGCACCATGCTGCTGTAGTTCATCCCTGCTCAGTGAATCCTGATATGTGGAAGGTGCAGCACATCTATGGGTTTTACCAAGAAGCTGGTAGCTGCTGAGCTACAGGAGAAGCTCTCTGAAGGCTTTCACACTCCTGGGAGGAGCAGCAGCTCATACAGCTGTGTTTAGTATTTCACCTCTGGCCAATTTTTAAGGGTAGATTTAGGAGGAGAAAGATGAAGTAGCTCTCTGTTGACTTTCTTAGATACTAAAATACATACTTATGTCACAGTTTTTAAAGAAAACAGAATAGCATCACCTCGATGAGATGAAAGGTAGGATCCATGAACACAGGAGCTCTGATACTGAATTAGTCTTGTGGTCCACCTAGACATTAAGACTTGGTGAGTCAGCCACAATCAGTTTATGATCAATACCTGAGTTAAGAGTAGTTTCTTTCTTTTTGTGCATCACTTTTCCAAGATGCTGTTGTATCAAGTGTCCAGAAATCTGTGTGCCTCCTGATCCATCTGATCAAGCACAGGGGAGCAGCCAAAGTCCCTTTTACCACAATTTTGTTAATGGTTCTTTTGAGTTCAACATTGCTCACTCAGTTTCCTTAAGCTGGATATTAGCAACAAAGACCTGCTAATGTCTACTTTCCAAAAGTTGTTAAAATGGTTTGGAATTTCTAGTTTAGCGTTTAATTATTTGTCTTCAGAGATTCAGTTGCATAGTCTTTCCCACTTAAAGTTCAGCTAAATAATGTTCACGTTATATTCTATACAGCGGTATCTCCTCTGCCTCTGTGGCCCAGTCTTTCTCTCCTGAACAGTTTGTAGGTAGATAATGATGTTGTTCCACTACGTTTCCCTACCATTCATTATTATTGAAATCATCCTCCACGGCAAAATATTCTGATTTTTCTTTTGCTTTTAAGCTTGCTACATTTGTCTAAATACTTACACTTACTCAACTCCTTTTTCTGATACCTTCCCAGTTTTACTGAATTCCCTTTTATGCATTTACCAAAATTACGACTCTCTGATGGTCGTAATTGGCATCGTGTTCTCTGAATTCACAAGATGCTGCCATATATACAGCTGTCTTTAATAGACGTATCTGACTAATATGTTCCCCAGATCCTCATAACTTCTGGATTATTTGCAGGATCTACTTCTGTTCTGGTCCTCTCCATTTTCTAGGCTCTCCTTTCCCCAGAAGGTTTCCTCACCCTCTATCTAACAAACTAAAATGCTTTCTTGCACAGTCTTTTCTGGCCACACTCAGAACTGGCATAGATCTCACTGCCTCAGCAGACTTGCATATGAAACTGGGAACAACTGAGTCAAAGCCATTAGCCTCGACTCAGACCCAGAGTTTTCTGTCTAGCCAAATGATGTTAGTTCCCAGACAGTCTCTCTTACTTACTGGTAAGAAAAGCTCATCCTGTGTCTCATGATATTCATTTTTTTGGCTGAAATTAAGAAGCTTGCTGAGTTCATGTTCCTCACGACTCCGTTCCTGGGGACAACTGGGGGCACTTGTCTTGCAAGCCTCATTCTAACTGGTGGCAAAAGCCATCTTCAGTCACAAAGGATTGCATTTTCTGCCAGAGAAGGGTGATCTGACCCTCTGCTCTGTAGCCAAGCTTCTCTTCCATCAGGAGGCTGGCTTCTTACAACAAAGCGTTGGCCAGCTTGTGCCTCAGAGCCACCCTTCCCCTCCCAGGTGCTCTTCCAGTGTCTGAGCTTCCTCAGTTTCTCACAGATACTTGTCAGATTTCAGAACATTTGAAAGTAAAGAAGCAGAAGCTTTGTAAGATCAAGGGTCCTTAACAGAAGGTAAGATATTTTAACCAGTCCCCAGTCAAAATAAGGGTTGCTATCTTTTTATCTGCTTGCTTAAGTTTTAATAAAATGGTGGGCTGTTGGTTGGGCAAATGACTGTCAGTACTGTACTGCCCAAGTGAGTTCTTTCTCATTCTCACTGTAATGCATCCCATTTCCCTAAATCTACAAAAAATGTGCTTTCAAGTTACATTCCTGAACACATGAGTAGACGTCTAAACAAATAGACTTGAGTTTCAGAGGAGGGGACCTCCTGCCTTGGTTGTCTGAAGTTAGATAGGTGAAAGTCTTGGGCCAAGTAATACGTTACAAAGCTACAGTTTGAATGGGGACAGAGGAAGTTAAATTCCTGATTCCATTTCTAAATTTGTAATATTATGCATTAATAATCATTGCATTGATAATAATTGAATTCAAATTTTTGGGATTTAAAAAATATTTTCTGAAAATTGTGTTTGAATTTTCTGCAGTTTATTTGACAGGGCATTGGAACCAGCCGCATTAGTAAGCAACCAGCAAACTGAACAAGGGCTGAGTGAGTGACAGGGAGAGACAACGTAGGGATGCAGATCCAGCACTCCTGGTCCTCATCATGCAAAAAATAGAGGGATTTCAATTTCCTTACAGGAAAGACAGGAAATTCAAAGTTGGTGAGAGGACATACTTTTCCATGGGATTCACAATTAGACCATTTTAATATATAAGGTATTTAAATTAGATGGTTGCTACAGGATGCTGAGAAGTGAGTTTAGCAAGCTTCGAAGAATTATTAAATGTTTCTGTAGTAAACAAAAGCTTTTAAAAGTTATTCCAAAATAATAGTATTAGTATTAGTGTTGGTATTCGTAATGGTAATAGTACTGATAACGGTAATGGTATTGGTAACGGTAACAGTAACGTTAAAGGTAATGGCAATGGTAATAATAATGGAAGCCTTATGCTTGAGGGATGAAGTCAATCTATGAATTCTTAAAATTAGTGTGGGGTCTTCAGGGGGACTACGCAGTACAGGGGAAAGGATAGGAGAGAGAAGAGATTATCCTAAGTTCATCTCTTATGGCATTTCTTCACCTTCATCTGAAGCAGGTGGTGCTGAGCACAGGTGCAGGCACGGTCTGTGCTGGATGGATCATGATTTTGGTGAAGAAGGGCAATTTTTAATACTTGTGTACTAGCTGAGCAGGGCACTTTTGCATCCTTGTGTATTTTACAAAGATTTTTTTCTACACTTTTTAGTGTTTATCTAACTAAAAATGACATTGATAGAGACAAAACCCATGGATTCCTAACATAAGATTTGTACAGAAATTTAAAAACATGAGCAACATAGTACCTTTAACTTAAGAAAAAAATATAGTATGTCTTTTTTATATGGAAAACTAACGTGACTAGGATTAAAAAAAAACCTGGAAGTTAAATGTTAGTTATAATAAAAGATGAAGAAGAGAAGTTCAAGACATTTTCAAAACACGCAAGTTCTTTAATATTAAAAGGAACATTTTCCTAAAATATATAATGAAAACTAAAAAGTAAACAGAATAAAAATTTGGTTTTGTCCATGTGCTTTATCCAAATAGAAGGACTAGTAATTAAACATACAATGGGAGCAACATAAAGGGAAGAGGCTGTATTAAAAACAAAAAGAGAGCGGTGTTCCTTATTTAACTGAAAATAAAGCTAAACAACCTGCTAACGCTACCAAATTGAAACCTGTGCCAGGGTATAAAATGCTACTGTTCACGTATGGCTGCCTTCACTCCTTTGTCCAGCTATAGATGACTGTGACGGTTAGTTGTGGGTTTTTAATTGAACTAATTACAGCGGGGGAGCAGGCTCTCCCAGGCTGCTCTGAGGGCCATCCCTTGCCACCTAGAGAGGTGTCCCTGCACCACGGGGCTGGGGTGGATGCTGCAAGGGGCCACAGAGGTATGACTGATGGCGCTGGGGCAGATAAGGCTCCACAAAGCCTCAGCTGGATCCTGTGGCTGAACCCAGGGGCAGAGGGGCAGCCTGAGTGCAGGTGTCCTCATGGAGGGCCACCCGTAGGAGCAGGGCCACAGGCTGTCTCCCTGCACGTGATGGCACTGCAGAAGACAACAAAGCCGCGTTAAAGTCTGCAAGGCTGTATCAGTCTTTGCTTCTTATCTATTCTCCCTAGAGGACTCCTTGGTTTATTTTTATTTTTCATCCTTCCTTGAATCTCTTTCATTTCCTCCCCTCTTCAATTATACATCATTATATTATATTTAGATAGAAGTATGTGAATATTTTTAACGACATCAAGCCTTCTAAAGTTGTATTCATGGAAGAGAATACAGCATATATGCCTGTAGTGCGCCACGGGTAACATAGTGGTGCCTTTCTCACGGTCAGCCGTGCTTCCCAAACTCCCCTCCCCCTCACCCGAGTACTTTCACTCACCTCTTTTCAGACCACTAAGCAACCACTGTCAATCACCCTTCACACCCCATCCCACCACTTTCGCTCTCAGTCACTTGCCCACTGCCGTGACTCTGCCAGGATGCACCTCGCCAAAGCACTGCAGACGCCCACCCCTTCTTACTCACCTCCCGAACCCTTTCATGCGGGCAGGGACATTCGACAGTAGCTCAGCTAGAGCTGTGGGTACTATGGTAAATGCCGAAAATTCAAAGCAAGAGAGAGAGGAGATAAGGGGTGACGTGGACACTAGGTGGGAAATTCCTTAGTCAGATCTAGCAGGTATGACTGTCCGGGAGGGATTAGGGAGTGCGGGAAACTCATCTGCTTGAAGCACTTCTGCAACGCAACAACTACACCCAGAGGCGAGTCCCCTTAGGTTCAATCAATACAACGAGAGAGAGAAACTCTTCCAGAAGGTGATTCAGAGAAGCAGCAGCCTAATGTGGCTGTCCCCAAGCTGCCCTCTGGAGAAACCTCTCCCCGCCTCTGTTGAGCACAGAGGGGAAGTCCTTGCCTACAGATGCAAGCGAGAGTGCCAGAGTGCCTCGTTTAATCTCTGTATCCCTGCGCATCATCTGTGGATGGTGGTAACTGAAGTACTTGACTGGGGCATGTGGAAGAGTGTTCCTGGAAGGTGTGTGCTACAGCAGCTGTGGAGGAGTGCCTGCAGCGGGAAATTACAAGTGGCTCTGTGCGTGCACAGAGCTGGGAAGTCCCCCACAAAGAGGTTGTCCATGCCTGCTGAGATCAAGGGCAGATACTCTTCTCTGTTACTCTTTTAGAAAGGGTCATGGTATTTCCCTTTGGGAATTGTGTATCACAGCAAGTCAATTTTAGCTGTGTTTATCTTAAGTGGTTTTATATTCCTGCGTTAGTTTGCTGTAGTAAAAGAAAGTCTGCCATTTGCATTTGCATATCTCCTCAGTGTTTGAGTGGGAAATGATAAGGAGAAATTTCTCCAAAACACTTCAACCTGAACATTGCTTATCTTTCCTTTCAGCCTATTGTTGAATGAAATATCATTTCGAGCTAAGGGAGGCACTATTTGACAGAACAATAGATATCTCTCCACACCTGTCAAGTTAAAGAGTAACTGGAAGGTACTACATTCAGAGCTATTACCTTACGTAAGTATCATGCAGAATCCAAACATATTTCCCTCTGTAAGTAAATCTAAAGACTACACATTGGAGACGTATGTATATGCATATGTATATCATATACATATTTATATTACATATACGTGTATATATATACATCAATACTTGCATACGTATGTATAATGCTGAATGGTTTGGACAGCTAAGTGAAAAATCAAGACCCATGTAAAGAAATTAAATGTAGTATTCCACTGCTGTTTCCTCAGCTGGTTCATCAGTAGAGTCCGCCGTTGGGTGGTTACAGGTGCAATATACCCACCTTCGACGTTGTAAAGGCTGAGTGCTAGAGCCCGCGCTCCCCTTAAGCACCTGTTTTACCCACTGCCTTGAGGTCAGCAGAACGAGTTCCCCTGTTTTCATTTGACTTTGGCCAGGTCCTCCACATGCCAAACTGAACTTCTCACAGTTCAAAGAAGAATCTCCCATTGCGAATGGAGCCAAGCGTGTTGTGTTACCAGGGTAGGGGTGTAGCATCTGCACAGAGACCAGGAAGACCCCGGAAGGGAATGGTCCAGACTGTGTGCTGAGGGTTTCAATTACGACGTTCATTTAACCCAAAAAGCCTGCTGCTGCAGAAAGCCACAGATGTTTTGTTCCTCTTCCTTGGGTCTTCCAGTCTTTACAGACATCACAAAGACACCGTGCATAATGTTTTGATTTTATTCAAGCTTTCTGCTCAGGACTGTGACCCAGACCACTGTAGAGACGATCTCATTCCAGCTAGCAGATGCCTGTATGAGATCTTACAGTTCTTGTCCTTCACAAATACTGCTTAGCCCCATCTATTGCCAATTAAATCTCCCCATTGTGAAGCAAAGAATGATAGCAGCATTTTCTATGTCTGCATGTTCCCTAGACTGATAAAATGCTCAGTATATATTAAGAATATAAGTGCGCTCAGTCCATTCACAACACACAATAAGTGCACAATTCACTTAACTAATGCAATTCATATTTCATTAGGACAGACGCTGTTTGTGACCTTAAACGGACAACAATTTCATGACAGCATTGTGTAGAATTTTAATTAGATAGGAAAATAACAAAGACAAATGAAACAGAGGGAAAACGCACTGCCTGGCAGAATTGTTCCAAAGAACTTAAAAACAAAAGATGCAGTTGTTCTGCTAAGTCCTTCTCCTCCTTCCCCCTTACTAATGATGCACAGGATGAAACATTATTGCCTTTCTTTGCCTCTGATTGACCATTTGTAGAGAATGCTATCTCAGCATTTGTGATATGCACCTGGTATGGTACCAAAAGGCACAGGAAAGAGAAGCCTGAGGGCCTGGTTTACCTTTTGCTTGTGAGCATCTAAGTGAAAAGCAGCTCCCCTAAGAAGAATAATTTTTCCTATCAGTTTTTCAAATTTGTTTCAGAGGCCCAAATATTAGGACCTAAGATCATTTGTGAAGGAAAGCGGTAAACCAGCAACAACAAGTATGATTAATAAAATTGATCGTTAGTATGATTAGTACAAAATAACACACAAAATAACAGTACATAATGGACTGTTACTGAAGTACTCCAACATTAAGCTGTGATTGCTATAATATTTCTTTTTGTGATACTCTTAAGAAAATGCAAAAAGATTATTAAAGTTGGTTATTATGCCCCTGTAGTAATTTCATCCTTAATCCACAGTATTACCATGTATGCCCTGTGTGAGAGAAATGGCTTCTTACGGTCTGTAATTAAGTTTCTTTTTTTCACTATATATTGCCAAAACTGTGTCTTCTATTACAAAAACATAAAAGGACGAGATCCTTCGGTTTTTAAATAGGGCACTTAAAGAGATGACAGAAGGATGAAACTATCAGATCAGAGTTCACGGTCTGCAAAACATGCTCCCTCCCCCCTGCCCCTCTCCCGGACTATGACTTTTGTTTTGAAGATAAAATCAGTAAATAAATTTTGTACAAAGCTGTCCAGATTTCGTATTAAAGGCAAGATGCTGTATAGGAAGCAATTGGACGTGTAGCAAGATGTGCCTGTTTAATCAGGATATTTGTTGATCTGGGTCAGTAACAGGATGGTTATTTGTCCCTGGCCAGAGGGTGGCAATGGCAGCAAATGGCTTATAGTAGACAAGGATTGATTTTGATAAACATGTCCAGATGGGTATGATTTAAATCAGTAAATATATTGCTTTGTCTAAAGAGATATTTAAAAATTAATTTCAAACCAATGTTTACATCTACCAGTCACTAGATGCTACATGTATGCTCTTAAAATAATATTTGAACCAGGCATATAACCAGTAAAGAAAAAGGAAAATAGCTTTCCCTTCTCCGATCCTAACACCTCTGATGTTTTTCTTCTTTATGATATATTAGATCAAAGCCCTGTTGTTTGTATATTAATATTATTTGGTAGTGCTTTTCTCAAACTTACTGCGAGCTGAAGTTAATTTTACTGGAACAGATGAAGTTACTTTATTGGCAGTGTTGTCAAATAGCTTTTTAATGCAATGAAAGCATCAAAACAGTACAGCTGCTAAACGAGAGAGATCATAAAAAGGGAGTTTCCAGAAGTCACTGATATTAGCTGCTCACCCATACATTCCCTTCCTCTCAAGTTTCAAGATGAGATTATTATAAAAAAAGGATGATTTGAAAAAAAAAAAAAAAAGAAGAAAGAAAAAAAAGAAACTGTCTGAACAAATCTGCAAATAAACCAAGTTGGGGGAATTCCCAAGTCTGTGTCTGACCTCCATGATCAAAATAAGGCACTTCAACCCAATAGAAAATTCTGCTATTTTTTTAGTACTTAACTCTTCACCCGATCAGGTATCTGACCGAAAGCTGCGCTGTGACTGTGGTCGGCCCAGCCTGTACCAGACCCCTTGCAGCCCGGAGGGGTGACTGCTTGGGGACAAGCAGTGCTGCAGGGACCAGGGTGGTGGCCACCACTGGTCACAGCGGCAGCGTCTCGCCTGGCCCCTGAGCACCGCACTGAGTCCCTGTACCATGGAGGAGCCAAGGCCAGGCTATTTATTTGTAATGAGTACCGTTGTGCAGCCAAATTGCTCTGTACGGCTTCCTTTTCATTTTTTTTCCTGTTAAGTTTTTTGGCTTGGCTGATGGAGGACAGGGAGGAAATGCATCCCGGCAAAACTGCCTCTCTTCGGACTTGCGGGGGCCTTGTTCCAGTCTGTTTGCTGGCCTTGGGCTGGCAACATTGGAGACACTGTGCTGTGATTATTTTAAATATTTCTTTTGTTGCCTTTTCTACACTTAAATTTACAAATTTGATGCCAGAGTTTTTTCTTTCTCTTACAGTACTGAAAAACTGGATTCACCCCACAGCTGTGCTGGGATCTGCTCTGCACTGCCAGTGATGCCACCGATGGCTTTCAGATAGAAGGAAGCTGAGGCTAAAGAGCAGAGAATATTTCTCGCCTCATATTGTTCTTGAAGACTATTTCTGGCACACAGGAAGGACTCACAACATCACCATCAAACTTATTTTAGCTAATTCCATACGTGACTTGAAGTATTCTAGAGGTGTGCAGCAAGTCTTGGGAGAACTGACGGCAAATTTTCGCCCCTGGTTAGACATAGAAATAAAAGTATGACACTCTAGGGGCTGCCTGGAAGTGTTTTCTTATAAACAGTAGGGAAAATAGCCTTCAAACAATACATCCGAATATTAATGGCTGTGGGTCCAAATATTATATTCTAAAATGAACACTTTGATAATCATAACAATGTGGTTTGAAAAGCATCACTTTAAAAGGTCAGCTATACCACCCCCTGACTGCACATTGAAAGCATAGCGGATATATTGAGTCACACATATTGTTCATTGTCATTTGCATTTGGTGAAATCCCTGCATTCTACCCAATTTAGTAAGCAAGCACCGCCTTGGGCTCCCTTGGCAATACTCACCTCTGAACGCAGTTACTGTTTGTTGGGCTAAAACAACATCTTGTCCCATCCCACACCAGTAAATAACTCTTCAGTCTTTTGATCAATGTTCGTCTTTTCAAGCCTGTGAATCATTTTGCACTAATGGAAAGAGAGGGAGCAGCACTCAAGGGCAACGCGGGTATTTTCAGCTTCACCTCTGGGATACTTTTGTGCATGTTGTTCTGAATAAAATGACCATCTGTATCAGTTTGTAGGCAGCCACATCACAAGATATAACTTTGTATTTGTGTGGATAAAGACTGGCTTAACTCTACAACCACCGTGTAACAGTGCCAGGCTACTTGCGTCTCATGAAAAGGCCTTCCCAAAGTCAAGTACACTTTTTTGCATTTCAGCATTTTTTTAAAAAAACCCTGTCCTTAGGATTTGAGCTCATGGCCTTTTCCTTATTTTTTGCACATCATCTATCACTGGGAGGGACTGTTTGACGTTCCAATAGTCATGTGAGTGATATTTCCAACCAGAATACGGCGGAAGCTGTCCTCACCCTTCCGGGGGCTACACCTGAAGAGTAAGCAAATTTTGTGGGTGTTTAAGCCTTTTTTTATTTTCTATGAGCAATGTAAAAATGACTCATTCGTGCTTCGGCTGGAATGTATAGTTGGTAAACACCAGTGCGGAGCAATTTTATTTCTAGAGTGGTAAATAAAAACAGTCCATACCGCAGTGACTCCTCAGTCCTGTTACTGATATGAGTTTTTGGTGGGAAGGGCAGGGCACGGGCTCGGCCTGGCAGCCAGGCAGCTCTGCTGGCTACAGCCACCAGCAGCTGATGGGGCAACCAAGAGATGTCCAGCAACAAGGAGACCAGGAGGAGGTGAAGGAAACGAATGCAGCCACCTTCCCATCATAGCACCCATAGGAACTTTCATTTTTTTGGGGAGTGGAGGTGGAGTGGGAATCCCCCTCACAAATACACAAAGCAACACGGACCCTACTCCAAAGACCACCAAAAGCAAAGGTAGACTCCAGTCATGGACATTCTGGAATGAGCTCTGTATGGAGGACAGTGAAAACACACCCCCCTGCTGCACACACACAATTTTAAAACTAGTCGGTTTGCTGACTAAAGGAGAATTTAGACTGAATCATGTAAAAGCACATATATACTGTGCAGAAACGGCTCAGGAGAGAAGCCACCTCAAAGTGCATTTATAAAACCTACTGCTTTTATAGTGCCCTGGAAATCGTAATGTTGTTTGCAGGGAATTTTGAAAGGATTCAGTGAATTCTCTCTGTCCAGGAAGGCATGCAAGTCATGTGCCTTCTCCCTGCTGCGGACAGAAAGATCAACACTCAGAGGATTTAATTTAGACCCCTAACCAAGCTGCACACGCAATTCACATGGAAAATTTGGAACAGGAACCTGCTGACTGGCTCCCTCTCTCCATTAGCCACCAGAAGGAGTGCACAGGAGTTCCTGCTGGGGCAAAATGCTGAGTGTCATCAGTGGATCCTTCCCATTTTCCTGCTCTTGCTGGACTGGGGCACCTGGACTGGCATGCCCAGCTCTCTGGTCCACACAGTTGTCTGCCCATGGACCTCTCAGTCCCCGGTGAGGCTGCAGCTCGTGCAGCTCTGCTTGGCTCCCCTGCTGCTGGGCCACGCAGTTTCTTTGAGATTCAGCACATGCTTCCAATGACGCCTGCTCGGAGTTACCCGCTGATGAGTAATAGTGTGTAAAAGTCAATTACATTCATATTCATACTTGCTTGCTACTTAAAATGTTAACGATGGGGAAACTTGCCCTACAGGAATGAGGATGGGGGCAAACTTTTATTAGCCCCACATGGGTTTTTATCTGTTTTAAATGTTACATTGTCCCAGGGAAAGAAGTGCCATTGTTAACAGCATTGGAGGCAGTCAGCTGTACTCAATTTAAAATTAAAAGGGGAAGAAAAAATAAATGAAAAGAAAAAAAAAAAAAAAAGGTCTGCCTGACGACACGCTGCAGTATGGCAGGCTATGGTAACTTGCCCCAGAAACTTTTTATTGAATCCAGCCCTTCAGTACAAAAGAATTCATTAACCGCTTCATGATGTAAAGTCTGCTAAAGACATTACACTCACTGGCCAGTGCAAGGCTGTTCCCATACTCCCTAAGTGTTGCCTTCACTGATCAGCATTGAGTCCAAGGGTGCATCTACGAATCAATATTATCAAGTCACATGTGCATCTCTGGTTCGGACTCGAGCCCACGCCACATCCCTGACCACGGTAACGCTGCTGAGGTTGGCACTGGCAGAGCTCAGCTCTGGCAAAGTCACAGGCTGGGAGCATTAAGTGCAAAGACACTGTTTAAAATCAGCTGGAGTTGGGGATCCTGTGGACTGAGTCTCCTCCCCCCACTGTACAAGGACCACCAGTGCTGCAACAGACGGGGCAAAAGAAACCAGTGTGACTCTGGACACTGCTAGTATCTTCACATCGATTGAAGACTCCCGTTCACTATCATTCATTTTCCAGTTTGCACTTCACTGACACACGCAGTGCTGAAAGAGGTGCAGTAGTGGATGTTTATTATATTTATCAACCAGGTGGCCCTAACTACCCAAATTACACTTGCTGCCTTCTATTCATCATGTCAACCTAACGAACAGAGAGCCTGGTGGATGTCAAACAACCAGCCAGAAAAAAAAACAAAAGAGAAGCCAGACACGGTGTCACCCAGCTTGAACCAGCCCACCGGTACCTTTCACGTGGCTGTATCCATTCAGCTCCCCTGCAATCCCGGTATGAATGAACCAGAGCCATTGCTGAGCAAACAGATAAGAGTCTGGAGGAACTGATCAATATATTTAGATAAGGTGTAACAAGAATACGTAGCAACCTGTCCCTTTGTCCATGCTTGGTAAATAGGAGAGGAGAGGAAAATAAAAATCCTTGTATTGGCTGCTTCAGGCTAAATTCTTCTCTTTGATGCTATGGTTAATCGACACCACCGTAACCATGGAGTTAGCCTAAGTTCAGGATAACACGGTGGCTTTATTAAGAAACTAAAGCACAGAAATACAGTCGGAAAGTCCTAGGTCTCCTCGGCAAATTAATCCTTTGAACTCAGCTCAGCCACCTGCACCTTCAATTACACTGTTTTTACAGAGAAGATGTTGGAAGTTTAAAAATAATTCAAAATGTTACTCATGCTTGAAATGGCCAAATGAAGATTAGAGTAAAACTGAAAAAAAAAAACCCCAACAGCTTAACTGAACGTGAGGTGACATTAAAGGGTATGTAAATATTTATATGTAATTTTATAGCAGTACGCTATATACTGTACTTTTTTTGCTCACACACCAATTCCAGTGCTCACTAATTGGAATTTCTTCAACTCTGAAAAGGACCTTTATGGGACTGAGAAAAGAAAAACTACGACAGCATCAAGTACGAACTAGCTTTTGAGACAAGAGCCACTTATGTGACCAAGGCTGTATTCAATTGCCTTTGCTGTTTTCTTGCAGAGAAGCAGCTGAACAGTTTTAAATAATGGAAGAAAAGAATCTGTTTATAGAACAAACTGGAAATGAGACTCTACCTGCAGAGGCTGAGTATGCAGCCAAAGTCTTCCTCTGGCTGCTCTTAAGTTTGAGTTTATTACAAAGCTAAAGAAGGCATATTTCATCTTTTTCTTCTCTAAACTAGGTATATATATAAATATATACATAGATACACACAGGACAGAAAAAGCAAGTCTGTCTGTATAAAATCCCATCTATCTTTAGCTGAAAACTTTTCTGCTGTGTCAAATTCAGAGTACAGTGCAAAACCAAAATCTAGAGAAGAGTATTTTGAGACCTGTTTAGTTTTCAGGGGATTTTTTCCTGTCTTGTGTAAGAATCTCTTCCCTTCTTTGACAGTAAGTTTGTAAAACAAAGTGTTTAGCATAGGAAATTCACCAATTACACATTATCAAAAGGCTATTGCTAATCAAATTTCACAGAAAACCTTACCAAACTGCTTATGGGGGAAAAAAACCACCATGAAGCATCCATGTTTGTCCAAATGTATTTGTTGTAAGCACACACTGTGTTTGTCACCCACCACAAAAAGACTCAACTAAGCCACATCCCAACGGCGAAGTGCAAGGCGTGTGGACAGGTGCCTCCCTCTACTTGGTTCCTTTAAAAACAATTTATCCTCAGTTTATTTAGCTACTTTATTTATAGCCTGGCCCAAACTTTCAGCTGCAGTTTTAGCTCCAGTTTTCATCCACTGAGTCCAGCAGATTTCAAGCATTGTTTTGGCCTGAGAGGTGCTGACCATCCATCCCTTAGGAAGGCTTACGCTTGGCAGCTGGCAATGCTGAACCCTTCAACACCAACAGCATTAAGGCAGGCCCACAAAGCGATCCATACCTTTAGCTGTGATTTTAGGCATGCCAGTCCCAAATTTAGACAGCCCCTCTCAGTTGCTGTGAGTATTGATGTCCTAATTTTGTACCAGCAGTACTTTCTTAGGTCTCTAGGTGCTGGCTGTCTATCTGGCTTTGCTCTGGCTTTGGTCTGGTATGCGCCTGCACAGATCACTGTCAGGATCAGACCTTACAAAAAGAGGACTTGTATTATCCTCGTGCTACTAGTCCCCTTTTGGGAGAATCAAGGTTTGTTGCCTCTCTTGCTCACTACAAGGACTACCAAGATGACCCACAAGACTACTCCATAAGAGAGTATCCCTTTTTAAGTGGGTCTCTCCCCTATTGAAGCTTTTCCATGTTGTTGTAAGTATTTAAAGTTAGTCCCTGGAAAAGGATGAATCCCACATCTTATGCCTGGGTCAGCATCAGGCTGCAGAGTCAGGCTGCAATGGCGTCTAACACAGTTATTGCAGGCAAAATGAGACTGCGAGAGGAGATGACATAGATGAGGGCTTGCTGTGTAACTCAGGGCTGTGGGAAGATTCCTCAGGAATGGCCACTGCAGCCCTCAGCAAGTTCTTTCTGAAGACCAACCCAATGCATGTTGAGCTTATGTTTCCAGACTGCAGGATGCAACATTCACAGTAATTATATCCCTAGCACTTGGACTCATATCAAAAAGAAGCAGCTAATGGCCAAGTGCAATTGTATATACCACTTATATTTTAGCAAAGCCTAAGCCAACACATAGATCCCTACAACCCAGAAAATGCTGAGCTGCAATGTTCCTGATTTGCCTGCTAGAGCCAGGGATGCTGTAATAACCACAACAAACCACTTAAACTGCAATCACACACTTTTTTTCCCCCCGAACATTTGCTTTAAAGAATCCTAAATTAACTGCAGACACAACAATGATACAAACTGTATTGTGATTACTTAGGACAGGCACATTATCACCTGTCCAAGCCTAACAGTGCGCACTATGTAACTGTGACCTTGGCTTTTTTCCCCAGGTCAAAAAGAAAGAAAATTCTCTAGCAGAAAGTACTGTAGAATGGCCAACAGCTGCGACAGGGGTGGTAGCAACACTGTCTAGTTAGCAAAGACTACACTCAGCTTTAGAAGCACTATTTCCAGTGAGATGGCAATTTTTGGTGCAATCCCCACGCTGACTTTGAGATACCGGCTCCTTAGAAAGGAAAAAGTAGCATCACACTAGCAAGACATCAGAGGCATGCAAAAGTGAGGCTCTTGCAGAGGGAACAAAGTCATCTACTTAGCCCCTCTGCCTCTGAGCCACCTGAAATCCTAAGAATATCCCACAACACGTTTCCCAGAACAAACACTTGAGGGGAAAAAAAAAAAAAAAGAACAAGAGCTTAGGTGCATCTTCAGAGGCAGAGGGGCATATCCTACTCAGAGACCCTGAGAGCAGCTTGCCTTGTGTGGATGCAAAGTGCCCCTCTCTCCTGCCCACACCACGCAGTAATTTTCAGCACAGCTGTCCAGGTGGTTATGTTACTACTTGCAGATAAAGAACACCATGCTAAAGCATATTTTAACTGCATATCCAAAATGCTCTACATCTGTTCAGCTTGGATGGGTTCAGTGGTTCAGTTAATGTAAGCTCAAGCTAGTCTGAACCTGTTAAGTGCTCATTGAAGCCCGATCCACTGCACCTCTTTTATTTTCTGCATAGCTGGATGCTGGTTTTTCCATGACACAAGCATTTCCCTAGCCTTTTGGAAAAGGCATTTAGCTGAAACGCACGGAATAGTAGGAATTTGTTTGCTCTCAGTACGCTGCAACGGAAATAAAGTCAACATGATAGATTAGTACTGAGTGACTGGAAGTTATTTTTCCCAAGATGTCACACTTGCACTTCATAAATGAGTGATCTCAAGCATCAGATAAAGTACCGGCAAAACCACCAAAATTCACATCAATAAATAATAATAATTATTTATATATAATAAAATAAATAATACATAAACAATATACATCACATATAGCAAAACAAATGCCATAAAGAAATGTATTATACGCTCAGGCTGCGCCATACAAAGCCCAATAAACATTTGCCTGTCATAGTGCAAAGCAATGGTTACAGCATGCAGAGGAAATTATGTCTACACAGCAAGAGTGTGTGTCTGGACTTAAAACTAGGTGAATGGATTACATCTTCATCTGGTGTAAGTCAAAAAAGCTACAGAGATTTCAGTCAGGTTTTAGATGATTACTCCTAATGAGCTCTTGTTCCATGATGTCTGCAGAGACGCTTGGTTTACAAGGCCATGGCTTTGAAAATTCATAATCTTCCTTTTAGGTTTCTCCATCAGGAATTCCTTACACAGATTTGTTGTTTGATCCTCCACAGGAGGAAAAAATCTGAATAACTCCCATCTCATTTGGCTACTGCTGACAAATTGACATAGGCACCAAAATTAAAACTCTGCTCAATTCAATTTGGGAATGAAAGAACCAGCTCCAGGGCGGGTGTGTGTGTGTGTGTGTAAAAAATAAAGCCCACACAGCAGATTGCCTCCAGCAGCTCTCACAGGTCCTACGAGCTCCTATGACACAGACAAACTGCGCCTCCTGAAGCAGGGATGACAGGGAGTTTCCCTTGAGGGCTGTAGCTGTAGTTTATGAATGTGCAACTTCATTAGCAGCCGGTGACCCCATTAGACGGGGCTCTTCATTTCTTGGCTTGGACAAAGCTCTCCAGGGACTGTCACAGCTGTATGCCATGCATGGAGATCTCGTTGCTGGGGTGAGGGAGGTGGCTTTCAAAGTCACCTTGAGGAAAGGCTCAGTAATTCTAAGATCATCCTTTGGACTTCCAGAAAATAAAGCAGGGTTTTGGGGGGGTTTGCTGAATCAAAGTGCTGTAACTTGCAAAGACACCTATTCTGTAGTACGGAAACCCACTCATCCTCCCAGGTGAGGAGCTAACACTGAAAATCACATGTAGCCTAACAAGGCTCCTCTTTCTATAATTAGGGGAGAAGTACAAGACTCTCTAACATGACCTCATATGCATTTTTTTTAAAGACAAAAACTGAAAAACAGAAGAAGCTCATAAGCAGCTGATGACCTGCACCATGTAGATCAGTCACAGAGGAGCAACTGTGCTCTTCACAAAAGACTTTTGATGTAGGCAGCAGGCAAACAGTGATTTAAGATGGGCTGGGCTTGTGGGGTGGTGATGGCAGGGGACATTTGTGGTAGGCCTGAACTCTTTTGCCAATTAGCTCAAACCACGACAGACCTCAGAGTCCTGCTCTCTGGGGCTGAGGGTGTTTGAGAAGACCGTGACAGTGTCTGACTAGCTGGAGGATGCTGCCAAGACCTGAAGCTGCCTTCTCATCCCTTTACAATACAGAGAAGGAATAATGACCCTGCAACTAGTGGTCCTGGTGGGATGGATACAGTGAACTAAGCATAGCCAGCACGAAGACTTCCTAAGAAGATGGTAGAGATTCAAACATCTACTGAGAAGAAAGGAACTGTGAGAGGAGTGGGAAAGGAAAGGTCATGCTGAATGTCATTTTTCACTATTCACATCTGTTGGGTCACAGATGCTTTCCAACAGCTTATAATGTTTTAAGTTAGGTTTGTTCAATTAAGCATTTCTTAAAGCTTTGACATGCGTTTAAGTTTTGGCTGGAGACACAACAGCAGCATTCAGCAAAAGCCTACAGAGATAAGAAGATGTAGTAAACATTGTACTAATAGTTTCAACAGTGTTCTCTGGCTGCTTCTGTAAGGTTCTCACATGTATTTTAGTGAGAAAGGGGATATATATGTTGTAATTTGTACATGCCGTATCAACCGCTGTTCCTAATACTTTCGTCTGGCATGTTTTTCTGTTCCTTTCCTTAAAATCTCCTTTTATGGCTGCCATGCAGTAGATCTGTTATTTTTAAACTACCGCATTTTTTGTCTCTTAATACTCATCTGATTGTTCAAAGCCTGACCATGGATTCTCAAAATATACATCTGCATTTTTCCACAGCTTCAGGCCGAGTTCATTCTAGATTTTTATCAGCAGAAGGATTTCAGCCTGGGAGGTTCCGTGGCTTCAGCCCCAGTGGCTACAGGTGGGAAGTGTTGATTCATTAGCGAGCAAGTTCGAAGGCTGCAAAACAACCTCCTGCCATGGCGTCGAGGCTGAGAAACAAGCTATCTGATGTACCGGAGTTTCCAATGAAAGGTGTTTTTCAAGAAGTCTCAGCAGTTTTGAACTGCTGGTATGAGTGAAGGGTAGTTTTTTAAACTGTCCCAAACTCTCCCCTCTTCCCACTTTTGCACCGCTGTTCTACTCTGGAAACTTCTTTTTGTTGTTGATTTCTTAATGCTGACGCTTTCATTTAAGAAGGCTGCTCTTCAAGGCAGCGTGGTGGCTGATGTGAAGTGGTTCAGCTCCACTGACTTTTCACTGGAGTTGTGCCAGCTTGCACCACCTGAGACAGAGCCCTCCCTCCATTTTCAGAATCAGATCTGCTGTATTTAGAAGCAAAAATCGATTTCAACAGTTTCTTAATCTCGTTAGCTCTATAAAATCACACAGCAGGGCAGGGAATGGCAGCTGGCAGGCATCTGTTACAGAACAAATTTTAACAGTGAATGGAACATCTCCTCAACCATCTGTTTGTAATGTGTAGAAAGAGGAATTACCATCACTGGTGACTTCAGCCTTAGAGATATTTGCTGGAGATCTCATGGGGTCATTCAAAAAATACCTTAGACGGTCATGCACCCAGCATACTTGAGATGAGTACTGACCTCATTCAGATAGACACACAAAAAAAGTTTACAGATTGAAGAATTAGCAGGTGGCTGTGCATAATGGTGACCATATTAGGATCGAGTAGAATAAAGCATCAACCAAGGAAATGTATGACAGAAATGTAAATGCATCAGTATCCCCAAACTTGAGGTATTAGCATAACTGACTGGCAACAGAAATGAACAATAGAAAGAATTGACAAAACCATGGTTTTATAAAAAGACATCCACAATTCCACAGGCAAGTTCAAAATAAAAAAACCCTAA
Organism: Falco rusticolus; assembly: GCF_015220075.1. NCBI lineage: Eukaryota > Metazoa > Chordata > Aves > Falconiformes > Falconidae > Falco > Falco rusticolus. Next base: position 90,082,034 of record NC_051189.1, read on the forward strand.
AACTATTAGACTAGACAGAAGGACACTTCTACTAAAGAAAGAGATACAGGAGCAGTGACATACAAGTATAAAAGATGGGGGGGGGGGGAACCAAAAAGATACAAATTCATTTAGTAAAATATTAAAGTAAAAGATCTAGTACAAGATTAAAAGCCTAGTGTGAAAAGCCTAATTATGCCTGTTTCTGTGGTCCCAGCCCAGTGAAAGGAATATGAAGCTTATCCAGGCGGGAAGCACCACATTTGGGGGCCACACATGAGACTGGTGCAGGTAACGTGACATGGAGCAGCGTTGCATTTGTCTCTGACCTGACCTGCTCTTGTGTTTCTGGACCCATAGCTAGCTTGAAGCCTGTGCATCGCGGCCCCACACAGCAGTGGCATGGCATGGTTTGGAAAAGTCTCACAGCTTGAAGACAAGACTACCACTGTGATCCCTCTACCTGCTGCAATAATCTGGCCCACTTGGTGACTATATTTCTGGCCCACTTGGTGACACTTCATCTTCCCTTCTCTTCATGGCCCAAAGCACTGCAATATACAATTTTTCAGGCTTAGCAAATGAGTATGTGGGTGCAACTTATCCATGACACATGGGCAAGTAGGCTAGATGAGTTAATAGTCCCTATTATTAACTATGCCCCTAACCTCTACAAACCTAAGGAGAATCACACTTTTTCCCACAGATCAGAAACACATTTAACTACCCTCCAGCAAGCTCTCTCCCAGCCAATTTGCAGATGGCAAAGCAAGACCTGCTCTTCATCTCAAGGCATAAGGCATGCAAAACTGCACCAGGGTTGATCCAGTGGCAGAAGAACTGCACCAGCCCTAACAAAGGCAAGCTGGATGGCATTTGGATACATCTGCAGGTATCATATCATAAACAGATAACTTTTACTTGGCTGTTTTGCAAAACAAAGTCCAGCATTTACAAAGCTGTTTGTGAAGGTACATGAGCACTCCAAGGAGCTTTGCTGACTCACAGAACCTTTGCAGTGAAAGGAGACCACAAGCTCTTAAGAAGTGGATGCATAGCAGATCTCTCGGGAGAGCAGATAAGGATGTTTATAATCATCAGAGCTTTTGTCATTAGAGCTGAGCTCCTTTTCGCTCACAGGGGAAAAAGTCAAGGGCAAGAGAGTTTGGCCATCAACCGTCAGGAGTGACATTTCTGTGAGGAAGGACAGCATCATGGGTACTATAGGAGGAAGGGTACCACTGCTGGGCTGTTGAAATTTTAGGGTGAGGAGGAGGAAAGACTCATATATTTCAGCAGCTAAAGGCTGAAATGTTTTCCAATGAACCTGAAGATTCATCAGCTGTAGACATGGCATGGGTTGCACTGGGCCTGCAGCTAGAAAAATGAAATCCTGTGGCGTGGAGATCTTGAGAAAGATTTCTTAGAACTAAGGATGTCTTCACATATCCAAGCAGAGGGTGCCAAAGCCACAGGCTTTCTAACCAGCTTTGGCTCTACACGTGCCTACCCACCTTGCCCTGGGAGAGGCTTACCCATGACATCCCCAAGCCTTGCGAGCACCTCACGTTTAGGGCTGAGTCCAGCCAATTCCATATGTGGCATTGGGGCTTCCCAGCTTGGAGCAGAGGGAGTTCTAAATATTTTAGAGAGGACTTGGAAATCAGCTGGCTAAGCAAGAGCTAGCTCAGAGAAAATGTGGGAGACAAACCATGCCTTCACCCCAAGGCTGAAGTGTGGGGTTAACTCAGGATTGCAGAGCAATGCCTCCGTCCTCAGGGAGTTCAGACACTTACATTTGGAAGTACTTACTTTTCTTCAAAGAAAAAAATAACCCAGAGGCCTGTACATTCCTCTTCCTTCCAAAATTATGCCTCTGATCTAACCCAGGGGGTCTGGGCTCACCCTGCTCTGCAGGGATATGGGAAGACCTGAGATCATTCCTCTCCCAGCCCGAAGGGACTGCAGCCTGCTATTTCACTTAGTTTCAAATGCAACATTGTGGGTTATCCTGAGGTGAAAATGCAGCAAGCCCCTCCTGCTGTAGGGTTTCCACAGCTCACAGATAATTTATTAAGACAGATGGAGGAACAAGCCCTGTGACAGAGCATCAGATGCCCTCCACCTAGGAACAACTGTGAGATTCAGCATGTATGGCATCGAAGGGCTGTGCACCCAAAAGTGCCGCTGTTCTCACCACCAACCACCAAAGCAGGAACATTCTAAAGATACCACCCTGTCTCCCTGTCTAGCATTACAAACCCTGTCTCCCTCTAGCATTAGAGTTCATTGGGGTAGGCAGTAAACTGCAGATCCCCATGCTCCCCTTGGGCTGCAGAAATGCTGTATTATCACTGGAGCAGTTCCTTTAGACGTGTGCACGCTGTGCTTTCCTTCCTTTCTTCGAAAGCCGGCAGGAGCATTTGAAGAAAAATAATTCCTTTATCCTTCGCTTTTGCAAGTAGGATTTACCTTGTGTATCTAAAATTTCCTGTAGAGCAAATGTAAGTCCCAATTCCTAAAGCTGTGAAGCAAGAGAAGAATGTAAAGGAACAAAAGGGTATGAAAACCTCTTGTAAAAATTAATAATTTCCCTGTGTCTTTGAGGAAGAACATTTTATGTGTTCATTTCTTTACGCAATCACAAGTATGTTACAAGCCAGCAGCTACAAGCAACAGGGTTTACATAATTTTTTTTAACAATTGTTCTAGATCTGTTAGCTCTCATGCTCCGTACCTCCTATCACTGCACTTGGCTTAACACTGGACCTATTGCTCTTTGACCTAGGACTGATTAGTTTTTCTAGACTCTTGCCCTAGATGTTCGTAATACAACAACCCAGGTTATCCAATATCTAATTAAACACAGGTGGAGCCTGAATTTCTTAAAGAGAGCAGAAACCATTTTGAGCAGTCCAAAAGGGAAAAAAGAGTACATTGGCATGGAAGTGAAGGGAAGGCAAGTGAAGATAAGATGGTGGGGAAAGCACATCACCTTTCCATTAAAGTCAGTAACAGTGGGTTTAGCCTATTCCAAGAGTGATACCCAGTGGATTAACCAGCTTCTACTAGCAAATATATTCCTAAATTTAAATTGATCTGTATGTGAAATTTTGTGGGTTTTTCACTAGCATCTATTGCATTGATAATTTCTTTATGGGTGAACGGCTTTATCTGCAACCTGGAAGCATCCCTACAGCCTTCACATAGAAGATACAGCTAGTTAATCCTTACTGTTTTTTCTCAGCCTTGAATGTATTTTGTATTAGGTTACTGCTCCCTTTAAAAAGCATTATGTTTCCCACCTTCAGCTGCAATTTCACCACCATCAAAGTAAATATTTAGGCTTAGAGTACAAAAATACAAAACCAACAAGTTCTTTGAGTTCCACTTAAATATGCAGCTACTTCTAAATAAGCAGAGCTGGCTTAACAAGTCTGCCCCAAGTGAACACGTTCATACTCCCCTTCCAAATGTGCCACAAACTCTGTCACTGCGACCTGGTCTCAGAAAGCTGTGCTCCGATGTTCTCAAACTTTTCTCCAGATTAATAGCTCAGGCTGCAGTTCTGCCCCCAGCTCTTGCATTTTTTAGGTATGTAACAGCCTTAAATACAACTGATTACAGACCTGGTGCTTTCCTGCCACCAGAGCATGGAGATGGACACCAAATGGGCAATATCAGCACCGTGTTGTGAGCCATCCTCCCTGCTTCCTCATCAAAAAGGTACCAGGGTGTTGGATTTACACAGAGATTACTGTCACAGGTAAGCAAGGCAGGTGAATGCCCATGTCAGTGGGCAGTGGGTGCATAACACCCACCAAGTCCCTTGACAACGTTATCCCAATTACAGGCACACGCTTGCCTGTGCTACAAAACTGACCCCCCTTTGTGCCATCTTTACTTGGATTGCCTCCTCAGCACTCTCCTTCTGAGCGTAAGGAAACAGCAACAGGGGGAACGGCCTTGAAGCCAGCTCGGTGAGGCACTGCTGATGGTATTTCTTTACCTGGCTGATGCAAAGGTGATGCATGAGATGAGCTGGGAGTGGAGCTCACCGCCTCACTGCCCAGTGTCTCCAGCCAGTGCCCTCGAGAGATGGAGAGGCCAGAGCGACATCACCCTTCTTATGTTAGCAGGACACGGATGTCTGAGCCTCTGTATGACCACTGTAATTTGCTCTTGTGTTGGGAACATGGAAAACACTGGCAATGAGAGACTGTAATTCCATAAGGAGGGAGTTGTTCAACACCTGTGGGCATGAGTACGAGCATCCAGTACGGACACAAAGCTTGGCGACAATGCCTTGCCAGTGATCTCAAGCCACGAAGCTCCCATGAAAAAATCTCACTGCAACCCTTTGGGATCCTCCCCACACTGGGGGTGGCCCATGGCACAGGGGGTGTCTGCTCGGCTCCAGGGGCACCAGCAGCACTGCGGCGGCTCAGAGCGCAGAGGCGAGGGTGCACCCCTTCTGCAGTCAGGGGCGAGGTCACCGTGGCTGCAGAGGTTTTTCCTTCCACGCTCTTCTCCATCCGCAGGAAGCCTCCTCTCCGATGTGACGGGGTGATGCAGCGCCGCACCAGCCTGCGCCTCCCCCGCTTCCGAGAACCCCAGCTCTCACCACTACCGGCCTTCCGCAAGGCCGGGCGCCGCAGCTGGCACAGCACAGCACTGCACGACACCCGCCTGCTCTTTTCACTGGAATCCCCAACTTTTGGCTATTTACATCCTTTCTTAGAGAGAGACAGGAAGCTGAATCAGAGCCATAGACGGTTACTGCCGCCCCAGCCCTCACCTGGCTCCCAGCAGCACCCAGTGCCCTGATGGCGATCACTCCCGTTGACCTTGCTCACGCTCTGCCCACTGCTGAGGCGGGGGCAGGAGGGGACAACAAGCGCCCCAGTCTGTGCCATCCTTCTTGGGTAGGGACCAGGAACCACAGTGGCCCTGGGGGCAGGGAGGCAGGCAGGGACACCCCCGGCCTTGCTAGCCACAAACCCCCTGCCAGCATTTCCCACTGGAGGCAAAATTGGAGCTGTCTTCACAGAGTCACCTGCAGAAAGCAGAGGGACAGGTCCTGGGGCAAGCCTGCAGTGTCCCCACTACTGTGGCCAAAGCCCTAATCCCAGCTGTGCAGGGGTGTACGCTGGAGGGAGGGAGGGGGGAAGGGACGGAGGATGCAAGCGAAGCTCTTCATGGTAAGAGGGCCAGTTCCACAGAAAACTAAAAAGCAAGTTGTTCCTCTGAATGAGCACGGGGCGTATGAAAACACCCCACCAGAGGAAGTATATCCTTTGCTTTTCTCTCGCTGACACACAGGGTTAAACACTTGCAAGCTCTGCTGCGTGTCTTCTGTGGAAAGGTTTTATTCCCTCCAAAACCTTGAAGAATAGGTGAAGACCAAGGCAGCAGCTTAAACCGATGCTTCTCCACTGAGGAAGCAAGCCCTCCGAGCAAGGATGGAGCGCTTCCTTTGGGTGAGTGAATCGGAGTTACAATCTCTTCTGCCATCAGATGTAGGAGGCTGCCTCTGAACCTAAGTGATGCATCCGTGCATTCACCACTGCCTTGTTTTAAAGGACACCTCTTGCTTCAGGGAATCATTTTGGCTGCCAGAAAACAACCGCAAGGAGAAAATGAACATGGTATTTAGTCTGTCAGATCCTCCTGTCTTTGGCCTTATTAGCTGAGGGGCAGTGCTGTGAGGAAGCTCAGCCTCTGCCACGCTGAGCATGGCTGTGGTCAGCTACTGGGACCCCCCAGAGCTGCTGGGACTCCTTGGTGTTGCTGGGATTCTGGGTCCCAAGGCAGGGTTCCCACTGGCTCATGGAGATGTCTCTCTGCTGCAGCAAACTTACTTGTGAAATGTGAGGGGGGGGGGGGGGCAGGACACTAAATTGGGACTGGGCATCTTCCCAGCAGCTTTAGGGCCAGGCCGTGGCAGCGCCATGCCTAACACTGCGGTACACGAGGTGAATCGGGTGACTTGCCGCGGGCACACAGGGTATTGTGGGGAAAGTCAGGTGCCTGCGAATGGCACTTGCAGAGCCTCAAATATTTCCTATAGAGCTCTGTCCAATGCCTAACAGGCAGCAGGATTCAGCCGAGCAGGGAAGTGATGCTGGGAAGGTCCCCTGCCACCCCAGGAAAAGCTCTGTCCTTGCAGGCTGCCGGCTGCAGCTCACTCTGCCGGACACAGCTCCCAGACTTTGTGCTGGCTCACACTGCAGGGCCCAGGTCTTGCATGGAAAACCAGAAGTGCTCAGGACTTCTGAGGTCCAGGTCCTTTCTGCCAACACAAAAAATTTACCAGTGTGCTGGGAGAGCCAGAACAACACACCCTTTGTGTCTCAGTTGAATCTGCAAATGAAAGTTTATGTCTTCTCTTTTCCTCTTCTTTTCATTAAGGGAAAAAAGTATCCATAAGTTATAGCAACAGGACACCCAAAAAACCCCCTCTCCAATCAAAAGAATCCTAAATTTGCAAAGGCAAGTACTCAAAAGGTCGGAGACGGCAGAACTGAGACCGCCTGCTCAACACCAGAAGCAGTGGGTGATTGAATTAAAGGACATCTGTCCTGCCCCTCTCGCGGAGGGAGGACTGCATTCTCTGGCCACGTCACACTGCCATAAAGTACCTGGAGAGAACAAATGGAAATATTTTCTTCAGCGGCAGGGGAGTGACAGGGAGAGGCGAAGCCAAGCAGCTCTGAGCCAGGGAGCTCTAGCCTGGCCGCAGTCCCTCCCGCACCCAAGCTCTGTCCCAGCGCAGGTCCCAGCGAACAAAAAACAAAGCTCCAAGTCTGACTCAGTATCACCTTGTTTCAGCTTTACATCAGTTCAACTCCCATTATTTGAAAACAAGCAAGTCCTTAGCTATAAAAGTAATTTTTTTTTATTTTTTTTTTTTTTTTTTTTTTACTTTTTAAAGAAGGGAAAGAGGAAAGAGAAGAGAATAAAGGACTCTCTATGCATAATCCATTATATGGAGGCGTTTCACGGGAGTTGCATTGCATAAAACCCAGCGACAAAGCAATGGTTTTGGTCTTTCCTGAACAGATACAGCAGAAGACACTTTTTATCAGCATCAACAAACATCAGGCTATATGTTTTGGAATTTGCTCTCAGATATATTTCTCTGCTGTGAATGTAGTCATAACAGCTTGGGTTGTCAACTACTCGACCCCTATACTAATTCTGAAACTAAATATCCGTGCTTACAAACAACCCAAAATATTCTGGCAGGCCAAGCTCACACAGCTATACAGAGTGCACACCCTTTATTTTCTTCATCTAGCCTGCCTCCCAATAACCAACCACTTCATTAAAAAGGTACCTTGCCTGGAAATTCAGGCAAACTCCAGGATCCATATGTGTGCCAAAGGAAAGATTTTGTTTTGAGGTTTCATTTGATCCCTGGTTTCAGTCATTCAGTTTATCAGACGGTGTGATTTATTAGAAAAATACAAACAGCAACTAGAAATAAAAAATCCAGTGACCTTTCACTGCAAGGAACAGCAGTTTCATAATGCAGTCCTGATTAGAAAAGAACATCAAATGACCCACATGCTGGTAGCTGAGCAACTGCAAAGCTGACTCTTTGCAATCTACAAAATCATGGGGTTTTTTTTAATTTTTTCTTTAAAAAAGAGTCAGTGTTCATGTTCCCAAGCGGAAAAAGTGTTTGAGGACCTTATTTACAGACTTGGAAGGACAGGCTAATCCCTTGTCCTTGTAGCCAGTTTTAGGAACTTTCAGGTTTTTCTTGGCAAATACTCAAATGCAACACTGATGTCTTGCTCAGAGTAGCTTTAGTCAACATGATCTCTGTTAAAATCACCTGTGGCGTGAATTGGGCAACTGTTTGGCCTTATTACTACCAAACAGTTATTTTAAAGAGTAATCCTTACGGTTAACAAAATGACAGCGGAGGCCTTGGCTTAGATATGCACCAGGAAGAGAGCATTTTCTTAGAAAAGCATAGTTCTCAGTAAATGATAAACCACAGAGCTACTGCTGTGCACATTAAACCACAAAGCTATATTTATATAGAATTAAGGGTCTTAAATCCCACCTCCACATCAACCCCCCAGCTTCTGCCATCCAAATGCAAGGATTTTCAGATGCATATCTAGCACTTTGACTCCCAACACAACCTTCTGACCTACCCTATTAGACATCCACGTTACAGCTATGGGGAATACAAACTCTTTTTCCATATGACTGTTTAATTGAAGGCATCTGAAACATCTCCACCACTTACTATTATTGATCTTCTGGGTCAGAGTGGTGCTGAGAGGCCCTACCGTGCCAGCTTCATAGCAAAGTAAGAGTCACTCCCTCGCAGAGCTGCAGCCCAAAGAGACCACAGAGGCACCGGGAGTCAGAGGAAGCAAGTGCTCTGATCCCAAACACGTACAGGAGGAAATAAATCAGCCTCCAAAACAAGCAAGCATCCCGATTGAGAAACACACTTTTAAAAATGCCCACACTTAACCCTTCACGGACACCTATGGGCTTAGCGAACTCCACAAGCTCCTGCTCGCCTGGGCTACGTCCTACGGCCCAGTCCCAGCGAGTGCTGCCACCAGTGCCGCCAGGTTGGCAGGGCCACCTCAGGCTCGCTAGATTTTTCCAGCGGAGAAGCACGAACAGCCTTTAGAGCGTGCTGGTATCCGAAGTTGGGTCCACATGAGCTGTGCGGTTACAAAAAGTATTTGGCAAAGCAGCTTCTGTCCTGGGGGGGGAGAGGAGGGCAAGGCTCATGGAACGGGAGAGCAAAACAACCCATGGAGATGTTTTCCTACGCCTAACGTAACAAACTGCCAGTAACATTACCTCCACAGGCTTTTTTTCACTATTTCAGATAGGCAAGAAGAAATAGGAATTAACGGCACTGCACCTGCACAGTGCAATCCAAATCTGAGCTCCAGAGACACAGACCATCCTCAGGAGAAAAAGACCTGTGGGGCACATCCTGCACTCCTCCAGGCTCACGCATACCTGTCCCCTTCCCAAGGAAGCTGGGGGAGGAGGAGAAAGGCACACAGGCCCTGCCCCAGCACAGCCTGCAGCCATTGCTGAAGCATCTGCTTGAAGGTGGCGGTCAGGTGGTAGGGACACTCACCTGAGGCTCTGTTAGCATATCACGGCACCCCAAGAGCAATGCAGAGCTTTCTGTAGTTGACTTGAAAACCCTTCTGTTCAGTCTAGGTTTAATTCTACTGCCACGTAGGGCAGCTAGGTAGCTGAAGGGAAAGAGCACCTTTCAGTGTAGCATTTATTGGCAGTGCTTCTCAGGAGTCAAGGGGCTGCGTGTTACCACGAACAAGCCCTGCTCTCAACCCAGGCTTGCAAGGACTTTGTTCTCCCAGCTGGCAAAGGGAAGTCTAACAAGCCCTATCGGGCAGAAGAGCCTGCAGGTGACCCCAGTCAGGCAGCTTCTGACCTTCATTGTTAGGTGAGTGTCAGGATTCAGCAATAAATCCAGCAGAACTGAAAGCTGCCTCAAAGCTTCCACAGTAAAAACCAAGATGCTCTTCACAGGGTAAGGTGGCCCCTGGCTGTACCAAAGCCTCAGAGCAATTGCTGACATTTTCCCTGAATGTATTTGCAATTTTGGGCGGTATTTGCTGTAAAACGACAACTGCCTGCATCGTATTTGTACAGAGCAATGCAGAACACCCAAATATCAGTGGAGCAGGCCCTGTGAAAAGCAGTAATGGAAAAATCAGTTTCCCAATTGCCCGAACCCTTGAGAGAGCTAACAGAGCTGTGATCACAGAGGACGGAAATTAAAATGCAGTTACAGGCAGGACAGGGGCTATGTAAAAACGGGATGTGGCAGCGCCTGCCCATGGCCCATGGGCAGAGCTGGCTCAAGGTACAGCCCTGAGGAGCTCTGCAGTAGTTTGTGCCATAATCTAAACAGGTTCTGGGCACCTTTGAACCGAGTAGTTACTAATTGCTACCCTTGTTGGCTTGAGTTGGGCAAAGATTTCACCACTCCCCCTTCTGACCCCATAAGGCTGACAGCTCTGGGAGGAAAGTGGAAAGACTCCAGCAATGCCTAGGAAAAACCCAAACCATTGGGTGACTCACTTTTCCATATTAAATAAGATTATATTGTATCTGTAAAGATATTTATTCCCACAGAGACTCCTACATCAAGTTCACTCACTTCACAAAGCAAATAATGATTTTCCTCCTCTCAAGCCAGCTGATTCAATGGGACACCTGTTATCAAGGAGAGTCAAAACACGTGGGGCTGGGCTGAAGGAACAATTGGTTGTCTGACCAGAGTTGACCAAGCCAAAACACTACGTACTGCAATTTCCAGGCTGCTGAGGAAAGAGGCAAATGTAAGTTAAAAGTCATCAAATGACCCGGTGTGGAAATACAAATATAATTCTGGTACCAATGAATTCTGTATTAATAACGTATTCCCTGGCGGGAGGAGAGGAACATTTCTGTCACATCTTCAAGGCAAGTGGGAAAGCAGCATTATGCTGGAAATATAAATACGGCTTCAATAACCCTTACTATACCTAAAGGGGTTTCTGTTTGGGGATAATTAATTTTCTTTCCCTCCAGGCACTGCCTTATGTAAGTGCTTTGAATAACAAGGAAAACAATGACTGAAATAGTCATTGTGCTCTGTAAGCTCATGTGCCCCATAACCTCCCAATGGGAGACACTTAGGACAAGTGTTATTCCCTGATCTGCACATGCAGCTCCCACTGAAGTCAGTGAGAGCCCCATATATGCTTCTCTAAGAAGAATTTAACCCATAATGTTTAACCACAATGAGCATGAAACAAATCTGTCTTATTAGATATTGGGTGACTGGAAAAATGCCCTAAGTATTTTTAGACGGCAACCTGGAGGACAATCCAGATCCCTGGGTTTACCGTGGCTCAGCTCTAATTTATGAAGCAAAAGTCTGGCAAGAAGAACAAAAGCATGTGGACAAAGCTATTGCACATCTCATGATCAGTTCTTAAATGGAAAAATAGATGAGATACCTGAGCTTGGAATAAAAGTGTTCCAGTCAAGGGAATACACAAACTGAGTGGGTCTTGAAATGTTTCAAGGCAGTAAGACAATACAGAAGTACCACTCTAACACTATATCACTACGTATTATACCATTACCATTATTATTTTAAGAAGGAAAATACTATTTTTTTCTCTTTTTTTTTTTGTGAGTTTCTTGAGCAAGGAAATCCTTGTTTCATTTATTCAAAACAAATTAGAAGGGAAATAAAACACCAAACAGACCAGCAATTAAAAGGTGGAGAGAGGATGAACAAAATTTCCCACACATGGACCCCAAATTGTGTGTTGGATAGAGCATGGCACGGGAGCAGTCTCAGATGAGGGACAAACTAGTTTGTGCTTGCCGCTTGGATTATCCAGCACCTAAGATGAAAAGTTTAATTGCTGCATAAAATTAAGAGGAGGGGTTTCTAGTTTATGTCTCTAGACTAGCTGATGATATACTCTTGGCATGTCTATAACCTCAGAAACTTGCAGATATAAATTTAAAAGGGTGCCTTAGATCTGCAGAAACTTTAAAGTGTAAGTGCCTGGGGAAGGGACGAATCCCTTTTAAAAAGAAAAAGGATTAGGCAGAAGAAACGTGAAGAACTGTAAAAGGGAAAATATCAATGGAAGAGTAGTGAAAGCCTTCCCAATGACATCAGTTTAGCTACAGAAGGAGTGAAACCACTATCACTGGATGCATATAAAATTTTACTAGGCTGTCATAGATGTCTTGCATCCTTGCTCACAACCTTTTCTGGTTAGAGCTTCGTTTGTAACAGATGGGTAGGCATGAGGGAGCGAAGAACTGGTTCCCAAACACTTCTATTACCAAAAATGTTCAGGCATAAGACAGCAGAAAAACTTTTCACTCTTGAAAGAGGCGAGCTGAACAAAATCCGCAAACACCACTAGCCTCTTCAGCGAACTGTACCAGTTCTTCACAGAGCGGAGGAGGTAATTGTACCTCTTTGTTCAGGTACTAACAGATGGGAAGGCTGGGAGGAGAAAAGCTACCCAGCTGTTTCTGGAAATTTTAGTGTCATCAACAAATGTTTCCTTTGATTACCCCCAACATCCCCGGCTGCAAATAACCCTTCCTTTGCCGTGCCACTGGAGGTTCGAAGAAAATCGCACCTCCTTGCAACTGCGGCGATCGAAAGGACCTTATTTGGATTCCTCCTCCCAGCTCCACTTTGCACTGAGAATACATGGCTTCAAGAGCATTCACGAAGGGATTTTTTTCCTCCTCTGGCTTAAACAGTGAATGGCAGAGCTCCGAGTCTGAATAAACAGTGTGGGTGGTGACTGCTCTGTGAGGCCCATGTAAAGGATGCAATCATTTTCTGACTCTGTTCAGCATTAAATCATGTGAAACTAGCTTGATTACCACACATAACATTGACTCTGTTACAGACTATAACGTACCGTGTATCCTTCCCTAACTTTGCAGGGGAAAAAAATAACAATTAATTCTCCTAGCTTCAAGTGTTTAATTGTGTATAAAGTTCATTGACCTCACTAGTTGCTGTCAGATGATCTTGCTAAGGCCTGTGAAAAACATCCCAGGAATGCAGTGATGTGGGCAGAAACAAAGTGAGTTCATGCCACAAAATGCTTTAAATGGAACAAAATCAGCAACCATCCGGAGAGCCTGCACTGAAAACAGGACTTCGGAATAATCGCTGCTTTAACCTCACCTAAGCACAGCTAGTCCTTGAAAAGGGGCTATTATAAATCACAGCCTTTAAAAAAATAAATCCTTTAGGGATCCTGCATGTGACTACATGCAGTAACTTTGTTTACTGGGAAATATCTGCAGCTGAATGGGAGTCAATGTTTTGGAATGACTGGAGAAACTGGGACATACAGGAGATAAGCTGGGAAGAGGGGAACCTGTTTTTGTGCCCTGTCCAGTTCCCATTAAGGGCGACCATAGATAAGTCACTTTGCCACCGCACAATTCAATTTCTTCCTCAATAAAAATGGAAATAGGACTCCTTATCTACACGCAGACACGCGATGCTTTTTGCTAGGCAGCAAAGCCACTGTTAATGGCAGAAATGATCACATATTTGACACATACATGAGTACTCATGCTGCATCGTTTTTAGCATCTCCCTGAAATGCAGATTCTGAGCCATGTATAGGAAATCTTTCCCAGAATGACTCCAAATAAGTGTATTGCGTTGCCCATTTCATATGCCGTTACTGAACGAATAAAATCAGCATGAATTCTGCTAGTAGTGCCCATTAAAATATAAACTGCTTCTCTTACGTACTTTTCACAATTGACCTAAGCAATTTCAGAGGGATGTCACAGCCCAGTTTTCTTGGGAAGCAGCACACAAACTGCCGATAAGATAGTAGTTTTTCCTAAGCCTTAAATCTTAGCACAAGTTGAAAGAACATCGGCCAAATCTCTGTCAGACTGCAAGGCCTTTGAGACAGAGAGCAAGACCGCCTATGGGCATGGATGGCATTTTGACCATCCCCACAGTGGCCTCAGGGCGCCGCAGTCAGATGAGCCCCTGTATCTCCCCAGGGCTGGAAGCGCTGCTGTAGAGCTCACCCTGCTTCTGGTGGTTTTGTGGGTGCCTCCAGCAGAGCCTGACCATGTCCATAAGGTGTGACCCGGCAAGCACCACTGCAGGGCACTTCTTCATAAGGCATTTATTTCCCATCCTCTCGTGTACTGCTCTCACTGCACCTTCCCTCCTCCTCTCCAAAGGCCGATGAGGGAACATATATTCATAGACAGTCACAAGGTGATCCAAAAAGCTGGTCTGAAGTGATGACCTAGGAAATGGGCATTCATCACATCCAGTATGTTGCCTGACAGCAGCTCTCAGTTTTCTAGGCAGCACCGTTGTCCAAATCCTTTTCAATATAATTCTGATATTTTGCATTTCTTATGGCGGCTACAGCAAATAATTCTGGTGAGACCATTTTCCATTTGGTTATTTGGTTCATTTTGGTGATCATAAAAGGCTTGGATTATAACTTCTACCATCTGGAATTTAATCTTCTTCACAGACAGATAAGACCAGATAATAGCCATATTAAATTGTGGATTATGATTTCTCTTGGTATTAAGTTCTAAAGTCTTACCCCAGAAGGGTATGGGATTAAGACAACCTATACTATTAAGTGCACTGGAAAAGATGAAGTTCGTAATTTCTCATATCTATTTTATCTACTCATTATCAATGATAATAGTGGCCTTAATCTTTTAGAGAAAATACTCCAATCAAACCCTATAACCAAAACAAAGTGTTTGCAGGAGAAGGGGGTTTAATTAATTTTTGCTTTCCATTGCCCAGTTCCAAGTGTTTGGGTGGGAGGGGAGGGGGTGGAGGAGGAAGAAAACACAAAAAGTGTGATGCAACTTCATGTTTATGGGAAAAATATTCAGAGGACAAGATATCTATGAAATCAATGGGTTCCAGGCCTCAGCCAGCATTTCATGCTTTTCACAGATGGTGACATATTGGAATGTTTTCCCAAACAGCAAGAAGCCAAAAAGGGGTTTCTGCAGCTGCAAATAGGTAAGAAAATGAACCCAGTTCCTCAAAGAGCCACAAAACATCAAGCAATTTTAAGGTACTTTTGAAAGAAAACCCTAATACACAATGACATACCGTCCTTCTGGACTGTATTTTTGCTAATAATAGAGCAAAACACCTAAGCAGTAATAATAAGAAATATGCTTCTGAGCAACACCCACACGTTTAAAGGTACTGCAAAGACTGAGGTTTAGTTCAATCATTTACAAAGTTCAAGATAAATAATCTGTAAGAAAAGATTTAATATAAGACCCTATTTTATTACCCAGAAAATTATGCTCCACCAGAATAAACTGAGAGAGAATTCATGGGGTTTGCAGCTTGTCAGAAATGGAGATGACATTAAACTTGCCTTAGGGGAAATACACACATATATATATTATATACTATGCAATACCTGGGCATGAAGATTTCCTCTTACCTGAAAATGCCCTTCTCTTTTGTTAAGACCTGAAAAAATACAACACTAGCAATCCAAGAACAGCTGGTGAAACACAAATAAACCTAGGAAACTGTCTGCATGTTGATTCAGAAATTCTTGCCACATCATTCCCTTTCTTCAATTTTATTTCAGGAAACCTAACGCACACTGGAAGCAGGAGTTTTATCTAAAAAAATCGTGTACTTCAGTCACATTTGATACTGAATAGCACCTTGAATCCTATCCCCCCATCTCCTGCCTGATGTTTAAATCCAAAATGGTTTTAGCAGCCCACTAGCTAAAATTTCCTCAGACTAGCAACCCTTGCCTTGTACCATCTGAATGATGCGTTTCTGGACTTTACGAAGAAGGGGATTGTTATGTCTAATAGTTCCCGACACAATGGACAGCAAAAGCATGTTGAAATTTGAATTAAGATGACAAGTATTATCTATATATACATTAATAAAGACTTTTATTTATATAGGGTTAGTATCCTCAGATAGTATAGAGCTAGAACATTGTTTGGATACTGTTGCAACAGTATAATCCTGGTGTTCCCCTGGGATGTGGCATATGTTTCTATCCCTGGTAATTTACGAGCTAGTGGACCTTAAAACTCTTGCTGCTTCTTTCCTCTAGCAACGTTTCGCTGGCATGGGTCCAGCTCTGAATATAGCCAGTCCACAGCCTTTGACTATTAAAAATATTTGGTGCCTGTTCATTTCGAGGTGAGGGTCCGCAAAACTCGCTCCAATTACTGGCCTTGCAAGGTCTGATACAACCCCACCAGGTTCAGCAGTGCCATCCGGATTTACACCCCTTTCAGTATCTTATCCATGGTCCCACAGCAATATGTTAGAAACATCAAAACTCTAAAAACAAACAAACAAATCGACCCCGTGTTCCCATAAAGATAAAAATGTGAAATGAACATAAAATGAAGGGAGATAGTGCTGCCACTTCAAGGAGTGAGGATTAAAGGACTCCAGCCTCATCAGATAAGACTCCAGATTTTCTTGTCTAGCACTCTTGTTTTAATCCATTTTCCAGTTCTATATGAAATGAATTATAGCTAGATCTGCATAGCGTTTAAGGACATAAATCTATCCTACAGTGTATTTGAATTTAAAATATACACAGCCTAATATCTTTTCATGCCTGAAAAAAATGGAAGCGAAATCTCAGGAGGAACAGAGCAATTACCTATTTCAGTCAACGTGTGAAGATTAGTCAAATAAATGGGCTAACAGGCCCACCAGCTGGAAAAATTAAACTGAAAGCCTGCTTCTGAATATATGCATTATATCACCCTTAGCCAGAATGGCTTTAATTATTCTTAAATATAGCAGCGGAATGAGAAACAGGAAAATCTTACAGACCTTTTCTCCCGCAATGGAGAAAGAGATGAAAAATGCCATCATTGTAATTCTTATTGCCTCTAGATAGATGGGTAGTCTTGCAGGTCGTGGTAATCCTTGGCTTTTTATATCATCTATTTAGCTCAAGGATCTAAAGATACTTTTTTAAGTGCTTCTGAATTCTGTCACTCATCCGTCATCCGGTGGGTATGGAAATAGCGTTGGGTCCATTTTGCAGGCAGGGATAAACACTGCCGCGTTGGTGACAAAGCATGAGTGCCGGCTGAGCCCTCACTGCCGGTTCTCTGCTCAGACTATCAGGCCATTCAGAGAAATCAAGAAATGTAGGTGGGATGCATTTTACCTAGCTTGAGTTGTCTTAAAACTGCAAGTCTAGACAAAGTTAATCATGTAGATTTTTTTCCCCTGGATGAATCATCTTGCTTCACCCTACCTATTTTAGGATAAGATGAATCACCTTCTGAAAGAGTCTTTCTGCTGGATGCCTCATTTTTAGATACGTCAAATCCATCCTATGCAGAAAAGCACTCTCTAACTACTAATACTCTTACTACTAGCTAGTTAATAACCTCTATAATGAATCTATCTAAGGCCAGCAACAGTGCTTTATCTAGTGTTCTTCACTGGCAATTACAAAAATACTGAATTCTTAATTTTCACAATCTCAAAAACTCCTGACAGAAAACAAACAAAAGAGCCACTATGTTTCAACAGAAAATACTTGAAGAAGCTATTACTTCATCAGGCACATTGTACAATGGAAACAGTCTCTCAGTCGAGACGGTGAGGAAGAGAATACAAACACATACTCAAACTTGACAGCAAATGTGCCTTTTTCTGTAGTTCTAGCATTTTACATATGTTTTAGGTGGGGCTGAATTTACATTTGTGTTTTCTCACCAGTCATCTGCTAGATGGGTTCCTTCTTGAATATGTGCTGTTGTGAGACCAGTTTTGCTGGGGGCAGCAGAAAGCTCCTGGGTCAAACCTGCTTTGATGCTGCAGCTGGACACAGCTCTCTGCTGCCCTTATAAACCTGTGCCTGTTGCTCACTCTACTTTTGGCGTCCAGTCCCAAAGAAGATGCTGGAGCTCAGTACAGATCTAGCCGTAGGAATTAATTGCTTTAGGATGACAGAGATGACAGAGAGTTTCCCCTGCTGGGAAAACTCCCCAGTGAATTCCCACGTGAGAGCCAAACCCCTTCCAAGCCATCAGCTTAAAAATAACAGTTGGGTTTTGGAAAAAAATGTAATTCTTGGGGGTTTGTGTAGCCTCTGTTTTTCACTCTTTAAGGTTGCACTGGTGTTGAGTTTTCAGATGACTTCTCCATAACTAAGGAACTTCTCTGCAACCAGCTCCATCCAGAAGCAGAGGCCTTAAGAACATCAGCCAGGGCGAGACTCAGCCCTGTAAGACTCGACAAGTACGAGGCAGCCCCAAAGGCCTCTGAAACCCAAGAGGCCCATCCAAGCAGAACTAAGGAGAGACAAAAAACATCTCCGCTGCCCCAGTGACAAGCGCCTTAGAGATACCAACAGCACTTACAACAGCACGTCAACAGATAGACTGCCCCAAATTCAAACTGATGAGTCTACTTCATGACTGATTTCACTCTTATGGGTAATCCCCAGGATAAAAACTTCTCCCTGTTTCATGCCAAACTGCTACCAACAGGTTTTAGAGAGGTTCTGCATAGCCTGGGGATTTTTCAAGTGTTTTAAAGCCTACATGATGAAGAACACAATGACTAAAACTGAAAGCCTGGGCATTCTGCACCATATGTTACTGCTTTGCCATAGAAAGCTTCACGGTTTTAGGGTTAGCAACCGGGAAATGATGACCTCCTGCCCATGAAGTTGCAGGTATTCAGGACACTCCCACTACTGAACTGGCAGAACTAATGTTCTTTCATTTCATTGGCAGAAGGAACAGAAATTTTTTTTCTTAAATCTGTTTCTCTAGAATATAGCTTTTAAAACCTCTCAGCAGAAATGGACTTAGTGGATGTGCAGAGATCACAAAAGGACTTCTCCCCTAGTCCCAAAGTGCAGTTTCCCTGCTTTAAACAGTCAGCTCCTACATTGTTCAGATGCAAAGCAAAGCTTCTGAATGTGACCTGATGTGATGCTAATGTTCTCGAGCCTACCAGCATACCGGCAGAAAAAGATCAAAGCTTTAGGCACTGCTCCCATTGAGCTATATGGACAACTTAAATGCTAACAGCATCAAATTACTGCATTGCTGATAATATTAATGGAACAACTGCCTCTCCGGTGTAAGAGCAGAGCCAGTGGTTATGGGTGAGCCTGAATATAGCTGGACTTCTTTTCCCCACCTCTAACCTTAAAATATCTTTTCTATATAAATAGCTGACAAAAATACAGAGGCTCTTGAATCTTCCTCTACTTAAGCACTGAAATCTAGGAAAGAGATTATATTACATTTTACCTTACGATGAACTAATTCCTTCTCAGCATGTCCATTTCCAATGCCAGGTTTGTGAACTATGCCACGACAGTTAGAAAAAACAGCAGTAAGGATAACTTACTGCTAAGGAAGTTATTTATCTAAAAAAACAGCAAGAAGAACATTATAAAGTCAAAAATATTGTAACACAAGTCCTACTAATATACATATTTAAGTAAAAAGTGAATAAAGGGTGGTAAAACTGTAGGCGCTTTCCCTATTCTGGGTGACAAGATTATTTGGGATTAACTTCTGTATTGGATGGATGACTCTGAGTACACTGTGGGTAAGAAGGAAATAATACACATTTTTGTGGCTACAAACACTAAACCAAAAAACTAAACTGTCTGGCTTTATATTGCTAAAACACAGAGTTGTGGAAACACTGCTAAAGTTTTGTCGGTACAGACCACGGTACTAATCTTGTCTCTTTCTCAGTTTCTTTATCTCATGCTTTATCTTCCCTTTACTTTCTACTTTTTCCCCTTTTTCCTTTTCTCTCCGTCCTTCTCTCTCCCTCAGTGTTCCGTTTCTTTCTGTCTCAGGTAGAGCAAGGTTGGTTAGCAAGGAAATCCTGATGCAATTGTGATGCTTTCCTGTCAGCCTTCATTACTCACTAAGGCTATAAAACTGTAAAGAATGATATCATTACTACTAAATAATTTCTGCACAGATTAGATTTGAATAGGCTAATGTTCCCCTTTTGTTTCATTTTAAAAAAACAACAACCACTTCCGTTTTTTGGTACAGCACATGGAGGGCACAAGAACATCTACAGCTGATCTCTAGACATCCTCTTTTTTTTCTTTTTTCTTTTTTTTTTTTGTCACTGCTCAGGCTGTGGCAGTGGCACCCTGTGAGGTCAGTTTGGCAGAGTAAGGTGCTCGTGGGGTACAGCAGTGGGGTGGCCTACCCTCCCATGTCCCATTACCACTGTCCCCTCTGGTGGCTCACTGGCTATTGAGGTGGGCAGCTGCTTCCTGAAGGTCTCTGAGATGATGGACTGCAACCCTCTGCCTCCCTGTACCCATGGAGGGAGGGGGTGGGAGCCACAGCTTTGCTGCCAGCAACGCGCTGCTGCACTCGGCAGGAGGGCAGTGATGTCCCCACCCTGGGAGACCGAGAGACATGGGGTTACCATGTTTCCCCGGAGTATCTGAAAAATAACCGAGACCTTAGGGGGAGCTGTGGGTGGAGAGGATTTTGAAACGCGATCCTAGGCTTGAAAAAGCAGGTCCTAACACCTCCCCGTTTGCCCCCCCCCCCCCCCCCCCGTAAAGCTGTAGCCACAGTAAGGCTGGTGAGATAAAAGAAGAGAGAGGTACATACTGCATCTCCTGCTTCCCCCTTGGCACTCTCCTACTGCTTCCATACTCATTTCCATCTGTGCAAAGTGCATGTAAAACAACTTAACCCCTTGCCAGCCAGATACTGAACCACAGTATTTGAATCATTCTTGGTTCCTGGGCCTCCTTAGGTACATGAGTGCCATGTCGGCGCTCCAGGGGGTGGCTGAATTGCTGCGTTTGTGTGCTGGACGCAGGGGAAATGGAGCCCGGCTGTGGGCATGTGCCAGCCCCCGCCAGGGAAGAGCTGGCATTGTCTGCCTAACAAAGCATTGACATTTCTACCAAGCACACTGAGTAAATTTTCAATGGCATAATCAAGCTGTACGTAGTGATATAAACCAGTTCAAACTTCCTAAAAGCAGGAACGTCTACAATCAAAACACACAAAAAGACCTGGATTTCCAATCCTGAGCAAAGAGCTGAGAGGGTAAAACTTTCAGAGCATCCTTGAATGCCAAGTGTTAAAGCATCCTCAGCTGTAGCACCCAGCGCCTAAGGAAGGGCACCACAGTGGGTGCAAAGGATGCTCAGCACTGCAGGACATCACCCAGGGGTGCTCGAGTGGGATGTGCTGGGCAGGCGGACGGTTTTGAATGTAGCAGCTCTGTGCAAAACAGTCTTTGCTGTGTCTTGTTTCCATAAGCATATGTATCCCCCTGTCACAGCGTACTGAGCAGCACTGAGCACACCTGACACAGCAAAACAGAAGCAGAGCAGCCTCGTGACGCAGCAGTAATTCCAGTATACATCTTCCAAGGAAAGAAAGAAAATAACTTGCAGTCTGCTGTATGAAAAGGCCTTTCAGCAAAGTTTTTCACAGCTACAGTGAGATACATATAGCTACATATATACAGCTAACACACCAGGGAGATAATCTACACACATATACTTCCAAAGTACATTTGGATAAGAACTGGAATTTTCCTCTGCAAGTAGCATAACAACTAAATATTTAAGTGGTTAGAAGGCCAAACAATTGCAAACAAGTCAGTAACAACCGTATTTCTCTCAGTTCCTGGTATTGCCCACTGAGGGCAGATGTAAAACAGGGCCCGAGTAAGCCCAAAATTATTCTGTAAAACTGAACATAATGATAATAATAATAATAATAACAATAATAATAATAATAATTAAACAGCGATATGGAGTGGAAATACGTATACCTCCCTCAGAAAATCTACAAAAAGACAAGGCCAGTGCTTTAGAGAGCTCACCATTTTTTCTTGTACCAATCACCAAACACTTCTCTAAAATATTGTTATATAAACTGATGCTTGATCGAGTTTGGACTAATTAGTCTTACGTCAGAGACAGACTCATAGAAGAGCCTTATACGGGTACCCAGCACCCCAGCAAACACACCAAGTTCTGCCTGCTCAGTTCGCTGCACCCTGGAGACAATTTGTGATCACTGGCACCTTAACAAGTCCGCACTTTGCCAGAACAACTGACCGGGCTGATTAGAAACATCCAGCCATGTTTTGTGGCAAAAGGCTGCTGTCCTCCCTGGCGTGGGAGGGAGACGGGTGTGTGGGCCATGGGGAAGGACATGATGTGAAGGAAGAAGAGAAGCGCTACAGATGTCCCGCCGGGACAAGGCTGCAGTGTTCCTGCTACATCCTGGCAAAGGGGAACACAAGCACGAGCGCAAACAGGGTCTGTGTGCATTCAATGAAATTGTTTTTGTATACAAAGAGGATTTCAGCTGCTGTGAGGCAGATGGAAGGCGCTTTTGGTCGCGCTGCAATGTCTGGTACTGCCTGCATTCGGAAGCATGCGTGGGGCAAGAAAAAAATACACTACTGTGCAATGTAAATTGTCTGGTAAAAAAATTAATTCAGCACAGACCTATCCAAACTACAGAGGAACAAGGAGGAGTGGATGGCTTACCCTGCCACTCTGCTCTTTCCTTTCTCCTAGAAAAAAGAGCTGCTCACAGATGTTGGTCATGAACCCATGCAGCTCAAAGGAAGGTGAGGGGACAGCAAGTGTCAGAGCGCAGCAACAACCACGAGAAACTTCTTTTTCAGAGTAGAGGAGAGTGAACACAGAGCAGCTACACACAGGGAACCTTTACCTTCAGCAGGGCACCTGCTCACCTCCTTCAGTCGCTGGCAGCAGCTCGGTTCTCCTGGCTGGGGGAGGCACAGACACCTCCTGCCAGTGCCTACAGCCCACCCTCCCTCTGCTGTCCTCTCCCCCAGGAGCTGAGCTGCTTCTGCATGGCTTTCAGGGTGGCACAGAAACAGGTGAGCCAAAATGCATCCCACTTTCAGAAAGTCTGAGAAACTCTTTACTAGACCAGCTAGTTCATCCTACTAGGGTGATTGCATCACTTAAATATCTGGTTTGCTAAACTCTTTAATTGGGCGAGTGTTTTTCTATTGAATTTTGCAGGTCTCCATAGATCATTTACCTTCCAGTACCTCATGCCTGTTAAAAATCTTTCTCCCAGCCCGGTTTTGTATGGTGCTAATGTCAATCCACATCAAAGTCCACAGGAATTCTACACATGTGAATCCAACTTTAAGCAAAAAAAAAAAAGGGGGGGGGGCTCAGATTTTTATTACGTGAATTTTATTGGAACATTCCCTTCATGTCCCTACATACAGAAGAGCGTCTGGATTCAGTTACAGCTGCATTTACTCCCACACATCTGCTCCCTTATTGTTATAGTTACCTTTTCTCAGGGGATTTAAGAAACTACCCCCCCCTCAAAAAAAAAGCCTTTCAGCTTTAGGTCTGTGATGATGAAGATCAAAAAGCCTTTGGCATTCCTGCACTGTGACATGAATTATGCTTTGAAGCTGTTTAAAAATTGCTTTTCTAATTCAAGCATTGCCGTTTGACCGCTGGGTTTCTAACACCAGCATGCAGCAGGGCCGATGCCCTTTCTCTCCATGTAGGTGTACAGCTTTTGTTTATAAGCACAACCCGCCTATGAGTGGCATTTCACTGGAAGGGATGTAAAGCAAGGTATAGAAAATCTCCCTAGCAACAAAGGTAGAAACAGAAAAACAAACTTTGGATGCACTGGCTTCAATTGATTACACAAGTTGCTGGGCTTACTGCATGATGGAAAGCAGTAGGAGGACAGCCCCAAATGGGGCCGAGTCCGCCAACGGAGGATGCCAGCAACATGGTCCCAATTGTATTAAAAATCTTATTTTAATAGAATAATACAGTATGAGGTGAGATACTTCCCTATTTCCCTTCACTCCTATGTGCAAACCCTCCACAGGGATTTAAAGACCAGACTTCATCGTGGTCTCACTGCAAAGACAAATTCTGCTCCAGCTGAAGGCAGGAGCAAAGTTCTGGTTTATTTCAATGCTAATGAGGGTGGGCACTAAATGCCTGTGTTGATGAACCTCAAGGCGGGAAGGCAGATGAAGATGCCAGGGCCGTCAGGGATGAAGCACTGCAGCAGCACACCTAAACGTACACCCTGGCGGCACAGGCTTGGGCTAAGGGGGGAGAAAGGAGAAACCACTGAGCTCCTGCAGTGACTGCAACCTACATGGCTATTACTGACATGAATAAAAAAAACTTGGTCCATTTTGGATTGCTCTCGTTAGCTGGTTAAGGCCCGCTAGTGCGTACTGGGGGCTGGAGCTTGAACTGATTGAAAGACAGACACTGCCTGCATTTTCTATACAGGAAAACACAAGCTAGGTCCTAGAAGCTGTCATTTTCCAGGGAGACAGTTAAAACTATATGGTTTTAAGTATGGATGGAACAAGATTTAGAAGAACCAAACTGGCTTATCAAGAAACATGTGCATGGCAGGGATAAAGGTTAAGACAAGGGAAAGCATAGCTTATCAGAACTATCTCCTAATAACCTCACCAGCGAGCTAGCATTTCTGGGACCTGAAATGACATGGGCAGATAGGGGTGCAGGCTGCAAGGCTGCTCTTGCCCTGGCCAACGTGTGACTGCCCTGGGAAGATGCTAGTTAGTATCGACGGCAATGTGCTCATTATCCATGTGCTCCCAACCATACAGTAGCAGTCCTATCTGAGACGTATAAGTAAGGAGGAACAGCGTATTCCTCAGCTTGTAAATTAATTTAATTCCTGGAGTGCACTTACAGAGTAATGCCTGAGGCTTACGAAGGCAAAATGGAGCTAGAGACAGCACATTAGTCTCTGGAGAGACATACCAGCTGTTTCACGTCCTGATGGGGGTAGGGTGGAAAACAGTTGTATACAGTCTGCATCATCCACTTGAAATGAGAATATTTTCCTCTTACTTTCCCATACTATTTAAAAATCATATACCTGAACCAAAAAAGGAAATTAGCATCTTCACAGAGATGCATTAAGTCCAAATCCTGCAGTATACCTCTGAGATACAATGCTGAAATAGAAACAGCAGTCTTCTCCTCCTGCAGAGCATTAGCAAGAAATAATGATTCCCTCTGATGAAGAAACAGATTAAAAGGGAAATTAAACTGCAGATTTAATTTCAATAGTGGTGCACCCAAGTCAGCCCATAAATAAGCCAATCTCACCATCTAAATTAGGCATCAATACAGAATTAATGTTGACCTTAGGAAAATTTTAAGCCTTAAGGAAAGGAAAGGGTAGATGAGTGTTCCCTTTTCAAATATGAATCTATAACCAAACCTCTCAAAAACAAAGACAGTTAGGGACTGATGGCAGGCAACTGTAATTTAATAAATATGTAAAGGGTTTTCATCTCACTGAAGGAAGGGTCAGGGTTGCCCTTAGAGCTGAGATCCATATGCTGCTAAACTTTGTGGAGGTCTAAATTTATATTCAGACATTGTGACTAGCCCATATATTTTAATAGGCTGTATCAAGAGCCTGCATTCAGGTACCTTATCACACTGAGACACCTCAGATGCAAAGCTCTTCTCTAGATCCCAAGCCTCAGTTCCATAAGAAATCCCCTTCCAAATGCTTACTGTAAGTGCTAGGGGTTTCTGTTCTGGCGTCCTCATTTCTGCCTCCCAATGAGCAGTGGTTTGCACAGTACTGAGTCAGACTATCACGTCTCCAGCTCAGCTTGAATCAGTCAGGTAAGGCACAACGCAGCTGATCGCTTAGAGCACATAATTATAGCATCCATGAGCTGCTCAGAGGATGCTGGCACTGACAAAGTGGGAAAGGCTAAAAGCATCATATTAAAATGTCATAAAACATTCATTTTGCATGATTAGAGAAACCGGTAATTAGCATTTTTCTTTTAGTGCTTGACTTTTTATTCCAGCTGCTCTAATCCAGCTTCTTTCTACGGCAATTATTGCCAGGAAAGCTGAATTTGGCATTCTTTTCATGTCCACTTTAAAACCTGCTCTGTAATCTGTCATCTAGGCAGGTCTCGTATGCAGTATTTGAAGATAAGTGAGGGTTTTTTTCCCCATAGTCAAATTATGTTCATAATAAGCTTCAATTGCTAAACACTGAGTTGTAGAAATATGTCCATACTCTATTAAACAAATCATATAAATATGTTTTTTCTTTGTTAGTCTAGATTTATCTTGCCAGGGCTGAAGCTTTGTGTAAAAGGACTGACCCCAGGAGTGCATATGTCAAGCTGAATTAAGGAAAAGCACCAAAAAAAAAAAAAATAGAGTAGTATCTAAACTTCCTAAGAATAATAGGATGTTGATTAAATTGTTAGAAAGTTAAATAAACACGTGATTATTTTTTTTTTAACTGTCCTTTGAATGCCTCAGACTTTCACTTGCCCTAGCTGCCTCTGAAGGTAAGGAGAATTAGCCCACTGCTAGAGGGCATGCAGATTTCAGGAGGCAGTGCTCTGCCAAAGCTTTCTCAGTGACATTGGGTAAGCCACTGAAGCCTGGGGCATTTTGAGATCTCATTTCCATCAAACTAATTGAGTTGTTGTAGGAGTAGAGAACAGAGCCTGAGACTTCGGCAGCAGAAGGGCAAGCTAACATCTGCTTCAATGGGTAAGGCAAGCAGTAGCATTGCTCTAGCAAAAAGCCTCTTGGAGAGCAAACACCAGCACCATCCTTTTATGAGCACACCTAGAAAACCCAGGCTGGGAAGCACTGAGAAACAAGCCATTGCAGGACTCTGACCATGCACCACTACTGCTAGCATTATCATAAGAAAAAGACAAAAACCATCAAGTATCCCCAAATCTGGTGGCTTCTGACCATGAGAGGGTCACATGTTAGTTACTTGGTGCAAACTGGGGTAACATTGCCATGCCTGTGCCACATGGCCACAGGGGAGGAGGGAGTACGCTTCACAGGCTGAAGCAGTCATCCACCCCTCCCCTGCCTCTGAAGGTTTTTCACCTGGGTATCACTTTCATCTGGCTTCAGGAGAGCAATCCACTTCCATGTCTTGCAAATGGTTTGCCACCTTTCACTTCCCTGAGGAGACAACTGCAAACCCTAAAAGCTCTTAACCTAACAGAGAAAGATTTCCTTGGCACTTAAGCCGATTTTTTGCTTTTTCAGTGGCATTCTGTCCCTGCTGAGCTCCCGCTGTCAGCCCTCATCATGCCACCCGTGCCTACCAAGAGTCAGCTGTTCTGGCCACACATGGGCTGGGCTGCCTTGGCCCTGCTGGAAAGCCATGCAGCCGTATTAGCATGGCATCATACTCCAGCCACTGTCTCCAGCTTCCCAGCAAGTGTGTTACCTCGAGGACAACCTCACGCTCACCCACGAATATAGATTTTGGACTGGAATTGCCTTAACCTTCAAGCTGCCCTTGGTGGGTATGTGGGGAGAGCGCAGGATTATCTGCATCCCCCCACTGTGACCCACAGCCACTTAGAAAAACAACAGCCATCTTTCCTCATACATATCCCTTTAGCACTCCCCCACTAACCTGCTTTTGCTCTTTCCTGAACCCCTGCAGAGCTATCAATCTTTTTCTGACAAAAAGTGTCAACGTTTCCAACTACAGCAAAGCCATACAGAAATGCAATAGCATTTCTTGGCTCATTAATAATTTCAGAAAGGCAACCCCATTTTTCCTCTGTTGTATGATTTTTCGAGTTGGTTTTTCATTTCATATTAAATATCATAGGTAGACATTAAGTAGCTAAACAGAGATGCTCTTATTTCCCTAAAACAATGATTTAGATATTTCAAGTTCCAATCACCTTTCTGGTGCCACATAAATTCCCGATAAAACATTTATCTAAGAAATGCTCTTCTTCAATATATTAGTAAAAGGCCTCAATATGTCCATACATTGCCACAGAGCTCTTTAATACTAGAGAAATTTAGAAATATGCTTGTATTATTTACTTAAAAAAGGACCTCACTAGCATTTGAGGAAGAGAAACATGGAAATCAATATCAAGAAACATAAACACAAACAAGGAAGATATTAAATTAAACCACAGTTGAAAAGTTCCTACTCCAATGAGTACATGATGTGCAGCCAAAAACCTATTTTTATACTACAGAAAGTATTTAAGTGAGCACATCTGCAATCAGCTTCTGTGGGAACATATACCGGGGATCTTGCCCACACAGCATACACAGGTGGATTCATGTTTAGGCAGCGGACCCTGGAGCATCGCAAGCCACCTATGCCTTCTGCCCACTGTCCCTGTCAGACACAGCTATGGAAAAGTTGCTCAGCCTGGGTTTCCAGCATTTTCAAGTTCTCTATACATACAGCTGTAAGTCTTCCTGCTGCCTCTCTGGTTTTGCTGAAAGGGACCGTGATTTCCAACACATCGGGTTTCCCCCGCTATTTCTCTGCAGCACGCAGGCAAAAAGTATTTCTTTTGCCAAACCAAATCTCAAGGACCCTGGTGAACACATCTGAGGGAAGTGCCTGCCTCGCTCCCCTTCACCACCCCCTCTCCTTCCAGGAGCCCCCAGCCCTCCTGCACACAACCTGGCATGCTGGATCGATACGAAGGGCCCTCGTGTTGCAGACAGCTTCCCGGCAGCTGAAATTATTCCAGCAGAGCCAAGAGCAACGCAATGCCTGGGGGAAATGGCAATTCCTGACAGATACCATCTCCTGTCTTCAGATACAACCTCAGCACTGCTCTTCATTTGTCTTAGTGAGTGATAAGATGAAGTGGCAAGGTAATGTGGGACCGCACAGGAGAAACCTGAAGAGCAAAACTTTCACAGTTGAGCAAAACCAGTCCTTTTTAGTCACTCTTCTCTTTAGCTCACAGAAATGGCGAGCTCTGTAAATGTTTTCAATAGGCTGCAATTCCTTTTTGTGCAATTATAAATATTTTAACATATGACATCAGTACAATATGTTTTCATTGTGTTTAGGTCTCTTTAATTAGGATGGGGCCCGAGTTCTCCTTGCTGCCTTTGGTACTTGGATTTGGCAACCAAATTTGTTTTGTCTCCACTTACTGTTCTTTCTTCCAGTGCAGAAGGAGCAACGCACACTTCTTTTTTATTTATTGTTCTTGATAATTGGCTTCGTTTTCAGTCAGAACTGATCTGATCATCATGGAAAAAGAAATAAAACACATAAAAAAACCATTAAGGGATACTTATCTCCAAGTTAGAAGGGTAGTGAAAATAACCAGAAGGATGAGATAAGTGGTATTTCTAATCTAACGGATAAAATCCCCACTTAAACATCTACAGACGATGATACAACTTTCAAAAGCAACTATTTATGTCCTTTTATTTCTGGACTTTGTACTTAATACGGTGGTTAATTTATAGCAAGCAAAGGCATAATTTACAGGAAGCCAGAAGCCCGATCCCAATACGAAATAGGTCAATGACACACCACCCGTTCCCCCTCCATCACACTGGCCAAAGCTGCACCCTGGGTCACACCTGGACAGCATCACCAGCCACAGCCCCCAGTACTGACCAGAGGAAGACTGCCCCAGGTACCCACCACTCCCCCCCCTTTGGGTGAGGACCAGAAGACGGTCCCATCCCACCCAGCTGCTCCAAAACACCCTCAACACCCTCCCAGTGCCAAGTCCCACCACCTTGAAGCCACAGTGAGAAACTTCAGGATTATTCACCCCGCAGCTGGAGCCCTTGTGTGCTACTTAATAATGCGAGAGCTGCCAGCAAAGGGTACTTTCCATAGCTTGCTTAGTGTTTCCTGGTAATCACTTGGGTGACAAGCGGGCCCAGAGGCTGGGCAGAGGGGACTGCTTTGCTGGGGCTTAGGGGAACATCGTGTGGCGGGCGGGAAATTTGTTTGGGTATGTCTGACTACCAGAATTAGTCTGCAACTTTTGCTTATTTGTGGTCACCGAAATTGCACTACTACACCGCATTATTAGTCAAGGCAGATACTAAAACGACCAGATCGCTAGAAGATGGAAACAAGCTAGTTAGAATGAAAGATTACAAATTAGTAAAGTACATGGAGTAAGAATGCAACTCCCTTTGTCAGCCAATATGGCAAGGACAACCGTTTTTTCTCCCCCCTAAGCAAGCTAATAAGGAATGTTAAGCAGGGCTCCATTTGCTCTTGAAAGAGGCTTTTTAAGTAGATTTAAATGTATTAACTAACATACCAAGATGCTTTATGAGAAATCCTGGCAATAGAATTACAGAGGTTGACAACACATTCAAAGTGAAAAATTAAATCATAACTGGTGTGCCCTGTCTAATCTCATTCATTTAAATCAGAGTGAGAGCAAAACTTGTCACAGAAAGAACAAGAACTAAACGAACAAGATGCTTGGGGACTTTCTGGTTCTTTCCTTGATGTCTCCCAGGGGCAGAGGGAGTTTCATCCTGTGATTCAGCCAACTGGTCAAAGAGTGCATGTATCTGGGCCTGATTCTCTGCTACCTGCCTCTCCCCAGGCACATCAACTCATGGCCAGATCCAGGAATGACAATTACAGGCATGTAAGCAGGACGTAGGCTCCACTGGTCTCTGTAAGTCCCACAGCCAGAACCAGAGAGTCCAGCTTGGCATCGCGTAGCCCTGGAGCCAGGGGAACTTGCTGGGTCACCTCAACTTTACTCTTCAAAGATGCCCAGCCTAAGCAGGCAAGACCTATTACCTATGGAGTCAAACCAGTAGAGCATGCCTAACCCGTGCACAGGACCAGCTTCTCCCAGGTAATACAGCTGCCTTCTTTTCCCTAAACACATACCAGTAGCTCTGCCTAGGCCTGCAGTTAACACTTACCTGGGGAGCAGCGTTCTCTGCCTTCAGTCTGAAGGCTTTCAAGGTTTCCACCACCAAGGAAAGCAGCCTAGCCATCTGAACAGGGGTGGGG
This sequence comes from Falco rusticolus, assembly GCF_015220075.1. Lineage (NCBI taxonomy): Eukaryota > Metazoa > Chordata > Aves > Falconiformes > Falconidae > Falco > Falco rusticolus. Next base: position 90,112,448 of record NC_051189.1, read on the forward strand.
AAAAGAGCCCAAGTATGGAAAAAAGGAGACAGCATGTTACAACAACACATGACCACCAAGAGCTAAGTTCATTACCCTGCACAAAGTGCCCGGGAAATCAAAGCTTACAGTGTGTTCTCCGGGAGAAGAATGACAGCACTGTGGATGTAACAAAAACACATGTTGTGAGTCTCTTTGAATAATTAAAAAAAAAATAAATGTATTGTACTATATAGCATTAAATGCAAGAATAACTGCACATGAAAGTACTGCAGCAGCAACATGAAAGGAGTTACGTTTAAAAATCTCCAACTGTTATGCAACTTAGATTTTTTTTTTCTTTAAGTACAAAAATTTGCATACAAAAGACAGAAAATGGGGGATAAAAATAAAGAGGAGGAGCAACACGATCCTCAGTTCAGATCTTCCCTGAAGTTTTGAAAGAAACAGGGAAGAAAAGCAAAGGCAAAGCTTCCAATGATACTGTAAGTTACTCAGTAAAATTCTTCAGGAGCACATGTCTTTGAAGTACCACAGGGAAGGCTCAATCCTATTACAGCCCTCCTGAGGAAGTGTTAATCTTCTAGACAAAGAAACCAAGGCTCACTTTTTATGAAGTTGCATGTATTTTTGATTGCTTCTGGCTTGGTTTATTTGTTTCTTTAAGGCTCATCAAACCCGATTTTTTTCTGAACCACTAAACCTACCGTTCAAGCCAAAGGCAAATGGAAGCTGCTACGAAAGATCAGGCCACTTTCTTTTAGGAAGGGTGAATTAACGGGCCTATATTTAACTGTTATTGATGAAATACTGGCATTACAGAAATCAATAAAATAATCCATTGCCAAAAACAGCACTAGGATTTTATTCTTGATTTAGAAATTGCTGGCTACAGTCAAATAAAATAATAAAAAAAAGAAGACAAAAAGCATGTTTTGCAGGTTCATAAAAAAGGATGCAAGAAAAAAGGCAGAGTGCTAGGAGATAAGCTATATTGATAAAATGTAATCCTTTTATGTTGGAATTAAAAAGGATTCAAGGTTTATATTTCTGGTGCTTTAAACTGCATTGATCATAAATAAGCCAAAGTTAGTATCATGTCGTGACACTGTCTGTTGGGAAAAATTTACAAATCAACCTTTTATTAGGATTACTGTTATTACTTTACAGGAGGGCAATGCAATCCAAACTCTGGACTTTTTTTTTTTTTATCTTCTAGAGACAGATGAACAGCTTTTGGTTGGGGATTTTTTTTCTTTTAAAGTATAAAAACCAATTACTGGCCTTGACTGAAGCTGAATTCAATTCCTTTTTTGATGTTCTGCAGTGCACTTCTGAGCAGCTTTTGCAAGCTATGACTAGCGTACAGCATTTGCAGTCCCTCCAACAAAACAGAAAATGTATTTGTAAGCTCATTACTACTAGAATAACAGCACAGACACGACTCATGCAGTTTGTTCTTGCAGCAATGATGAAGAAACTTCACAGTATGAGCAAGGGGGAAATCACAGTGATCAATTTCTGATTTATTTAATCAGTTGGGGCTTTTTTGTTTGGGGTTTTTTTTGTTTGTTTTTGGTTTTTTACATTTAGGTGTGGATTCATCACATCAAATGTTTTTCACCACCTCCACTTTCTTGCAGAAAGGCTGGCAGGTACCAAAGACAAGGTGTCCCAGAGGGCAGCATGCGTCTTACAGAAACACAAACACCTGCTCAGGAGGCCTTCAAACCGGGTTTAGAGGATATAAAGACATTTTGCGTTTCTTTTTCCTTTGCAAGGATCAGTGATGCATCATTTGCCATGTTCACCCTTGCTCTTTTTGACCCGGGGGATTGGCTGCCTGTGGTTTGCCTGCTGTTTCCCCCAGGGCCCAGCGTTGCTCCCGGGCCATGCATCGTTCTGCCTGCCATCAAACAAGAAACGCAACCCATGGAGAAGGAGAAAGATTTGCAGCCTTCACACAGGCTCCATCTGGTATCCAAGACCAGGATCAAGACTTAAAACGCAGCAAATGCATTTGTTGCGGCACTAATGCTGTTTTGCTTGTGCACTGCAAGCTGCTCAAGTCAGATATTAAGTGGGGAAAAAATGCACCATGGAATTTAGTTATTACATTAATTTGATTTTGTTAAGCAGCAAAGGGGAATAAAGAAGATATATGAGAGCAGCTTCAGACGTAAACACAGAGTGTATTCCATTTTGGACAGCCTCACGCGCTGCGTATGGCACAACATGTAGTTTTCTTCTTTTTGTTTGTTGTTTTCAGTTTAGGTTTTATCCAATTATATATCTATTGTGTGACAGGCCTGGCATGAGAGATCCCATTTACAGGAAATATTTCTGAGATCACAGGCCCTGCAGGCTAAATGCAAACACTGGAGCAGATGGTAACTGATCCAGTAGAGCTGTACCTAGGGGTGCTGGAAGGGGGAAAAGACTTGGAAAGTAAAGCCGCTAACAAAATAACCTCGCATTATTAAAAACTATAACCAAATCAGCCCAGTGAGCAGCTAGGGACCTCATTAGGGATGCCTCCGACCACTGCCATTGACCTGCTCATGGCAAGGGGCCGGGGGTGGGAGGGAGGACAGGCAAAAGAGGGTGCTTGGTTCTAAAATGACTTTCTACCTGCCCAAGAGGAGGGCAAAGGGGGTGTTTTGCCCATTGGGTAATCACCGTTGGAGAGCAGCAAACCTCCTGGAGGAGAAACTTGAGAGCTAAATGTCAACCCACCCTTTAACACAGTCGTTCCCAGGCTCTCCCTTTGGCACAGCCGGAGGATGTTGAGACTAGCCCTGCGAGACGAGCTCCCTCCCCTTCCTAACAATGCAGCGACTGTGCCCGGCCCGGCCCGCTGATGCTTCTATTCAAGCGGGTGCCTTCTAATCTGTGATGCATCTTGTGTTTATAGCAGCGGGCTGAGACCAGGTCGGCACTAGGAATAGCTGACCAGCGTAACTGCGGCAGCTTAATGGCACAGGCGAGCTTGGGCGGTGCAAACGCCATCTATCCTGGGGGAGGGTGGGGATTAAGGAAGGAAGCTTGCATCAATACACTCTCTAGTACTGTCTTGCAGCAAAAACCACCCTTTTGATGATAAAACTGCATTTATGCCAGGGTTGTAAAAGTGCCGTGGTGAGAAATGAACCGTGCTGCAGCAGGAAAACAATTCAACCACAGACCTGCAAAAGCAGGTAACTGCCTCCCTGTATATTGAAGAGGCATCTAGCACAGTGAATTTCCAACCTCAATACTGTGACAGTATCTCAGTATAACAATGCTAACTTTTAAATACTTGAGGGGAAGCTCAGGGAGACTGGATGATAAAAGTAAGATTCCAGACCAGTAAACGGGAACAGCTGACCAAAGCCCTTGAGAACCACTGACTCATTCATGACCACTGTTTTAAAGGTTGGTAAAAGCTACATCGCTTCATAAGGCAGAGTGCAAAATACCAGTTTAAGTTACCTCACCTATTTTATCTGCTGGAGAGGGACTAATTATGCCCACTTACCTACATTAATTGTACTGTCCTGTCTTTACTAAGTCAGGTTTCATTAAGCTAGAGGTGGTCCCTCAACTATACCTGTGTAATTTTTGACACTCCTTCTCTTGCCCTACCCCCTTTGGGCTCTGTGGCTGCTTCTCACTCATCTGAAGACTTATCCTGCCACCCCTTAGCCTTCTGCACTCTTTCACAGACAAAACAAGCAGTGTTTGCTCTGATTTTCCTGGTGGGAGATGCCTCCCAGGCTGCAGGGGAGTCCTCTGGACGCCCTCTCAGGCTGCTCGACTGCTTTTTTATTCGAAGTGGGGCAAAGCATCCAGCTGAGACTTCACCAGCACGGAGTCTCTGTATAAAGGTTTCTTCACACCTCTTGTACCTCACTCCCCTCATATGACCTTTTTCACCCTTTGGAATGCAAAAATAAGCCTTGATTTACATGCGCAGTCCCGTTTTACCAGGATCCTCTAACATAAACCCCCCTGCTGCCACAGAGCCCTGTTTAAATCAAGAGGCCTTCACATGGGTGAAGATGTCTTAAAGAAAGATTGGGATGTAACTCTGTCACAATTATTATGATTTGGTAACATTTAGCAGCTGTGGGGTTTTTGCTGTAGACATCAGTTTTATAGCTGAAACTGTTCCTTTAATTTTTTTGCAAGAATGTTTCGCTATTTTTTTTGTCATTGTTGTTTCCTGGACTCCTAAATATAGCCAAGTGGAATAACTAGCACCTCTGTAAACTGTTGGTTAAATGCCACGCTGTGTTTCATTTTGCACTCTGGAAGGCCATTTAAAACACATCAGCCTTGTAGAGCTCAAAATTTAGGAAATTATTTACATTCTGGGAATAACTTCTAACCATTTCTTCAGGCTTTTCTGCCTTTAATACACATTAATGCTGTTCCCACCAAATAAAAGCGTGGCCTGAAATATACCAGGTGTCAAAATAAATGGCACTTCAAAGTTTAAAAAACACAATTGAGAAATGAAAAAATGGAAAGGTTGCTCTGCTGTCATGAGCTGTTTTGTCACCAGGATGTTAAACAGCAAGTGGACAACTTTGGGCTTCACAGGAAATTTCCAGGCAAAGTCAGACAGGCAAACTCACTGGCAGCAAATGAAGCCACTGCTGCACTTAACCCTATGGAGTCAAGTTCATTAATGTCAGTATTTGGCATAAAGGCACACTATTTCAAAACTAAAAAACATCATGGAATTAAGTGTCACATTTCTGTCTGAAGGGGAAGTAAGATGTCCATCCATCCATCTAGTGTCTAAATGTCACAACGTGTAAGACGGTGAATGGCATGGCCATTGGAGGCAAGGCATGAATCCCTTACTCCATTTTGACACCACACACACACACAGATCAGAAAGCTGAGGTGTGGGGGCCAGTATTGGAAAACACGGTAAGTCCACAGTGATCCAGAAGCCTGTGCTACATCCCTTGACTCCAAAGTCATTTGAAAGAATGGAAGCTCTGAAGTCCCTTTGAAAATGCCTGCCTGACCCACAGAGAGTAAAACTTTCTTATTGATTCAGTTTTCTGTCAACATTTCAAAGGAATTGTCATCCCCATTTTGCAGCAACTAAGCTGTTTGCCTAAGGTCAAAGAGTGAATTAACATTAAACTAGATTACAGAGTATCGTGGTTCCCATTCCTGTGGTCAACCAGCTAGCATCTGATTAGGTCACCCCGGTACATTTAATTTAAAAAGAATGTTGACTCTAACACTCTGCCGAAGAAGTGCTCAGGCCTTCAATAAAAAGTCATGTGAAAGTGAGAGAGGGAACAATAAACAAGAGGGCTTCCTAAGTCTCAGTGACTTGCAAACCCAAAGAGACAAAGAGCAATGCAAAGTACTGTATTGAAATATCAGCATTTGCTGAAAAAAAAAAAAAAGTCACATAAATACTCTTGGCTTTTTGGGCACAAATGCAGCCAGCAGGGTCTGACCATTGTTGAAGCCCAGGGCCAGAGCAAGCAGTTTTGGGGAGGCTCAGCAGATGCTCTCAGATAGTCCCACCAGTCCTTGGTGTCTGCAAAGGCATCACAGCCTGGCCAGAAGGAAGGTATAATGAAAATTAGGTAGAATGAATACCACTCAGAATGACTTTTTGTACTTTTCAGCTTTGAAACAGAAGATGGGCTACAGGACCTGTTCGGACACACATGAAGAGAGGCTCTTTCAGAAACACCAACTGGCCTGTGCTGGAAGACTGGAGAGCTTTTAATTTATGAACTGCATTCCTCTTCCAGGTGCCCATGAAAACCGTAACACCAAAACAATAAAGATACTTGCTAATTTTTTTGTATTTGATGAAAAGGCTGGAGCTTCTCAGAAGAAGAGAAACATCTGTTTTTGCAAAGCCCAGCTATTGCTTCTGTTACCATTGGCAAGCCAGCAAATAGCTGCCTGCTCAAACCAAACTGCAGCACATCACATATGAGCACTTGTACCCTTATACATTTAATATTCTCAAACCAACCCTGATCTCTGAATTTGTACTTTGAAGCAGTAGGCAACTTAGAAAGATTTTGCTGAAAATATATATTCAACATCATTTGTTGACAATTCCAAACATCAAATAGCCTCCTGTACCTGTTTGGTTATTTAAACAAAGCTTGTTCAGTTTGCCTGCCAAGCTAAATGTTTCTGAAGTCACCATTCAGACAACCACTAAGTAACATAAACTGTGAAGACAGGTCTTCAGAAGCCCCAGACCAAACCCTGCAGCACATCCACAGAGCCCACTGAATGAATAGAGCTCGGCTTTATGTGGGATTACCAAAGTGCAGTTATCCCTGAATTCTTCTGTGACTTACCACTCTTGCTCTGCAATAAGTGTGCTTTGCTCCTCTTTAGCCAAAACCAACGCTGCAATACCTTAAAGACTGCTCAGGAGCAATTGCGTACTCTTTCCAAAACCAGACTACTGTTCATGGACTTGTTCAGGAACAGCTGCTCCTCCATACCCGTTTCTGAATAACACATGAGTACAGAAATCCTGGGAAATCTGTGTCATCAAAAATGTCAAGCTATGGGCTACTGAGATATGTTAGTCACCTACATGCAGTTCATTGGGTACCAAATATGAACAGTGGAGGTTATCTAACTGTCCTGGATGAACTGTATGAAAAGCTGGTAGGAAATCAGAAGAATGGTTGCTACAAAACCTCAAAAGATCAAAGAGCAGAGTCTCTGCTGGCAGAGCCACCATGGGTTTCCCAAGGAGTTTCTGTGCAGCTCTTCCTGTGGTACCACCTTCCAGCTTGGATACAAACAAATCACTGCCAATTTTCATGGCCAATCACTCTGCGTACATGTAATCCTTCAGGAACATGGCTTTTCACACACCAAATGGCATTCTCACATGGAAATAAGCAATTTATTTTGCATAGAAAGTTAGTCTTTGTGTAGGAAAGTTCTCATGCAAACAAGTGCATGAAGATTAGTGTGTTTTCTAAATTTAATTCTAAAAGTACATTGCACAAAGTAAAAAATAAAAGTAAATTGCACAGAGAATAGCAAGAAGACATACTAAGCAGCTAAGTTCATTCATTCATTTTAAGATAATAATTCCTTTTCCTACTCTTGCCTCTCTGAAGATCTTTCTTAATTCAGCAAAGTTAGCTACATACCCACTCGCCTTCAAAACATCCTACAAAGGTTTGTGAATGTGTAATAAATGCACAAGACATGCCTCCTGTATGTTGCATTAATAAGGGCAAGGTTTGCATTTCAATCAAAGGAATGATAATTACGTACTTAAGGAAACTTCTTAATGGGCAGGCAGCACTGAAAAAGAATGTATTCATGCATCTGTGCAATTTGGTCCCTCTCCATGAAAATCCACTGAGGCTTAATAGCTGCATGAGAAGGATGTGGGATGCCTTTTCTCCTGTCCACTTGCCCTGGCTCATGCACCTCTAAAAGGTCCTACCATCGCAGCTCTACAGTTTTGCTGGTAATTTCACCAACCAGCTTTACCAAGCCTCGCCTCCAAACTCCCACACAGCAGAAGTATCCAGCTTGCACCTGCAACTTGTACGCTAACATGGAAGAAAGCTTGAGAGCTACCAGTACACCCACAGCTGTTTTCCACAAATCTGAAGAATGCAATCAGCCTAATTGTTTCTTTGAAGATAGACCATCCTTTTCCTGTGGCCTAATTTAGACTCAACATTAAAAGCATATAAAGCTAAAAATGGAAAATCACTCATAATTGAACTTGTAAACTATAGAACTTACTCTTCATGAAGTAATCTCCAGTTTTACCTTTTTTTTTTATTTCCTCATCAAATGGTTTCCTACTTTAAATGGGAAACACTATAGCAATGACATACTCAGTCATGAACTCCATCATTTTTGACCGGTTGCAAGTTGGATACAACTGAGGTGAAAAAAGACAGCTTCAGATCTGACCAAAGTGTACCAAGGTCAAATGAGAGTCTGCTGGAACTGGGATCACACCCGCAAGGACCGCAGACCACCTGAGAGAAAAGCAGTGCATGACAGAAGAGCACAGAGGCAATAGCAGGAGGCCAATAAACACTGGCCATTTGCTGAAAATGACCAGCTGCTGGGTGCTATGATAAGCCACTAAAACAATGCTGTTTACTGCCAGTGAATAAGCAGTTTCAGAGCATGCTTAGTAGAGGGGATGTTGAACTAGCCACACGCACAATTTTGAAACGTGAGACATCTTCAATTTAGCAGGAGAAATTCAAGTCGTGACACACTCAACCTGTCTGCCTCGGACCTCAGGACCCAGGTTGCACCCAGCTGATGATACGACCTCCACACAAAGACCAGCATGCAAGGAGCTAGTAAAATGCCCCCAAACAAGAAGTCTTAATGGGTCCTCAAAAAACCCAGGAACTGCGCTATCCATTCTTCAGCACCATCTACTGGTACCGTACCTAGCATCAAACTATTTATTTGCCTGCAGGTCATGGCCAGCTGTCACCTGCCCATAACTCCAAGAAAACCATGGACTCCACCAGGTCCAGGGTCCCTCTGTTACTAACAGCTTTTGCCACATGGTGAATACCCTCCAGTGACACTTCTGGGACTTACCAATCTCCTTCCCATGTTGAGATGCCTAGAGCTTAGACTTGAACCAGCTCATATGACACCGGGGGCCTGGACTAAGGCTGTTCCAGCTCAAGAAATGGGGTGATATATGCCCATGACCAGGGCATTCCTGACCATACCTGCAATATTGGCTTATAAATACCCTTTGATCTGCTGACCACAGAATGTGATCTGACAGGTGCTATCATTCTTTCTCTTCACACCTCTGTCACCTTTTGGGCTTCAGTCACATCTAAGTGGCATCATCACACTCGAGTGACTTGGGACGATGACGCTCCACTCTTTCAAGAGTGGCTTCAGGAGGACGAGAGACAAAATGTGAGGCATGGCAGCATCCCCAAGGATGGAAGGCATGCTAACCACATGCAAACACACTAGCTTTGCATGGGGAAAGTGCAGACCACCCCAGCTGAGCCTCCCCAAAATGGAAAGGTGTTTGTGTCTCACCACGCAAGCTCTGGGCAGTGCTCAAAAAAACCAGCCTCCAGCAAATACTGGAAACATGGGTCACAGCTGGTTAGCTGCTTCTGGAAAGCAAAGCAGTTGAAGGAAATGTTCTCATTAATAGAAGGAGGTTTTCTGGGGCCACGTGGACAGTTCTGGAGACCGGAGTCACTACAATGCACAGGCTCTCATCTCTGCTTCAGTGTCCTCATGCCCTGTTGTTTCACTGCTTTAGCTGAATGTTGGGAAAGTGTTGACAGGGATTTCAAAGGGAAGTTTTGAGTCTAAACACATTGTTGAATCCAGGCCCTTGGTGGTTGTTTTGTTGCACAAGAAAAAGGAGGGAAAACATGAAATAAAACACCCACTGCACGCACTTTCCCAGGGCACAGGCACAATCACCCAAAGGGCTGAAGCCCGGCAGCTCCCGCACCCTGCCCACCCACCCACCAACTGGCTCGCACCATCCCTCCGCCAGCCTTCAAATTTCATGCTGCAATATTGCTCAGCACCATCTGATTTGTTTACATGGCGACTGTGCGGGTGCTGATCTCCACTCTCCTAGAGCAAATGCCCTGCCGCATCTGGTCCTCCCACTGCCAGCCCAGCACCCACCTGGAAATAATGACCATTTCTCAGGGATGCTGCTGGGCTACTTAGTAGAGCATAGCCTGAAGAGAAGATGAAAATTACAAAAAACATTTCAACTGGGATTTTTCAGCCTGATTTGTGAAGACACAGCTTATGTAAAGACCAAAAAAACCCCAAAACACATCTTTCTTATCTTACTGCCTAAGAAAGCACCTTTGAAGATTCAGAACAAACAAAATGTACCCAAACAGAGGTTAAAAGTAGACCCAAAGACAGATGATAACTACTGACATTCCACTTCATTGCTGATTTTCAGGTCTGAATACGGTATTTAAATATACAATACATAATGTAGGTAGAAGTGAATTTCACCCTCTGATACCCGTGTTTTTTTCCTGTTTGGCTCAGTCATTTAAAGGAACAACTTTCCCCTTGAACTCTAATCATTTTTGAATGAATTATTAAAAAGCCTGGCTTTACAAGCAGATTTTCTTTTATATACAACAGCGCACAAATAAAAGAGGAAACTGATTAAACAGGGAACATGACAGTATTCACTTGACAGCATACTTTGTATAAACCAAATTGGGCATGTGTGGTGCACGTGTGCACATCTGCGGGCGACGAGAGGTGGTTTCTTTCTTCAGTCCTCCTTCTCATTCAGAATGACCGTGTGCTGTTCTGGCACTTTTCATTTTAACGTATCCAGCTAATTATGCTTTTTTTAAAAAAAAAGTTTGTAGTGCCGCTTTGAAGAGATAAAATATTTTAGTTTGCATTTATATTTAGTTCTATAAATTTATTTTGAAGTAACAGAGCTTAAGTTGCATTCCTGAATGGCTTGCATTTCATCTTCAAAAAATCCTAGTAACTCTGGAATATATACCTTATTCCTTCTTGTTGCAAACAGATTCTAGATTATATTCATAATGAAACCCAAGGGATTCTGCCAGCTTTCTTTTGAAAAGTCATGGCAATAAGATGTCTATGTTCTGCAACCTCATGCACTTATTCAAGACCGATAAAAGACTTCTTTTGAAGTAAATTATAAGCATGCAGTACCTTGAAGTGATTAAAAAGGAGTCAAATAGTTAAATATGCCTATTTTTTTTGTGTGAAAGCAACCACATTTCTAATAGGAAGGATGTACTGTGAATAGGAACAGTTTTCCCTTATCTCCACACATTAAAGCAAAGCTGCTCTCGGCTCGGGTGGCACATGGGACCAACCACAGTTTTCGTGTCCAGCCACTGCATACACCGAGGCTGCTGCCGAGGACAGGGGAGCCAGAGCCACTCGCCCCTCTGTACCCCTCATCGAGGTATTTCTCACCTATGTTACCTTTGCACCAAAGACTTCGCCTTCAAAGAACAATTTAATCCATAACATAGCAGGCAGAGTTCCCTTAGCTCTATGTTTCCTCTGCAACACATTTTTTTCAGATCCATTCTGTCCATTTCTGCAGAGGGCATACATGTTCAATAACTTACACATTTGTCTATATTAGATATTATTAGCTTCCCATATGAATCTCATTGGAAAAAAAAAAAAAAAGATTAATGAGGAACATGAGCATACTACCCAGCTTGCTTTCAGAAAACTACAAATCCATGCAAGAACATGACGACAAGATGATTTTGAATGAAAATAACACCAGTATAATCCAAGCCTAGGAAATGACTGCTCTGATATTACAGTCTCAAAACATTAAGGCTGATTTTTTGGGTACAAATCAGACTGTGGCTCTCAGTCTACAGGACTACCCAGAATAATGACAGTTATCTCTGTAAAACTCTCATTCATTCAGAGGACCAGCAAAAGCCTACTCATCACCTAATGCCAGCTGAGGCTTACTGGGAGAATCACTGTGATGGTGGTGTCTTGCCCTGACCTTCATCACTGGGGTAAGTTCTGCCCACAGTGAGTAACCAGAGGGGACACGCTGCCAAGTAATACACCTGATACGGAGCAGCCAGATCATGTACGCGATTACTGGCTAACAGCACAGAGTAGACAGCATGTATCCTCTCCAGTGTGCGATGCTGCAACCTCGAGTGACGCTGACGTCCAAGGACTGTTTGCCAAGATAGTGACTGCTGCACTGGGCCCCGGGGTCATACATCAAATGTTCACATGCACTGACAGATGTTTATGTTGGTCATCCTGATTTAACTCCCATTACATCATTTACCAAGCTACTGATGTTATCATAAACGATTAAACAAGCCGGCAAAGGAGACTGGAATACAAATTTGATTTCCTCATGGTATGAGTGCACTACACACCAGGCTACACCTTGCTCTTAAATCAAATTGAACAACTGTACAGATTCTTTAATTCATTTATGTATGGAAAAAGAGCCTTTTTTTTTTCCTTTATTTTCCTGTGCCCCCAGGCACACCCCACCCCACCCCCCAGCCCCTGAAGACTGATTTTATTCATGATTTGACTATTGCAGGATGAATGAAAGATTAAAAGGTAACGGGGAGGTCAGACTTTGACCTGCAGATTATTGGTATAAAACTAAAAACATTTTCGCACTTAAATTAAGGAGCCATTCAGGCTGGGATTCATTTCAGCTACCTTAATCCCTGAACATCTATTGCATTATTAGTGCTTTCAGTCACTTCTGATTTGTGTCTGGACTATAAAATACTGAAAATAACTGGAAGTTTTGAGGGAGCAAAATTAATAAGCAGAGGAAGTCCTCAGTCTAGTGCCTACATAACGTGCTTGCTGCCTGCCACTGAAATACAGTCTTCTTATCAAATACAAGGGGTTAAATTTAAACTCCATGACTGCCTCCCTGCTTGGTTCGTTGTCATCAAGTGTGGGGAGGGAATAGGAAACACTTCACACATCTTGTTTTCCGCTTCTAATATATTTTTGAGTTTTCTAGTGCAGGCTTTGCTTGGATGTGTAATCACTGTGGAATGGCTACTATACCCTAGCTACGCTGCATAATACTTTCCCTTCCTCCTTCTGTAGGATTCCTCATGAAAATAGGCACTTTGTGTTTCTGGCCCTAAGGACAGAACATAATGTACTGTCTCTAGGAAAAAATAAAAATAAAAATAAAGTCATTAAAACATTTTCCACTACTTAAAAAAAACCCAACACATGAAGTACTACTGTATTTCTTTAACATACATGACCTCATAGATAGATGTGTGCATCCACACACACACACAAATGCATTTAATTTTCAATTTAGCTATTTATAGAGCTCTATAATTTTTCCTGGCTCAAGTTTTAGTAAGCCTTCCCTGATGGGGTTCAGTTCACACGGTTTCGCAGCACTTCATTTTGCTTTGAGTTCACATCCATGGAACATCCCCTCCCCATCCCCGCCTCCTCCTAGAATCCCATTTAATGTTTTACCCATTAAATTGGCCGGTTGCTTTACTGAACTCATCACAAAAAACAGTGGATTTTTTCTCTCCCTAGGAACTATGTGTGCTTTAACAGTTTTTCTTGCAATCTCCTAGTGGCAAATCTCAGGGATGCAGTTGCATCCATCTACAACCACCCTTCTTTGGCTGATGTAACATTCAACACACATCTAGAGAGTCTTGGCAGAGTCTCACATAAAGGTCTTCCAGCCATGCTGTTGCTCCCTTAAATAGGAGCAATGCAGGTTTTGGGGACATTTTGGAGTCACGGAGCCTTCCAGCCAAGCCAGCAGCAGTTCTGGAAGATGGGCATTCACACGATGCCATCTGCTTGCTCCACTTCCAGTGAGATGAGCAGCAAGACTGAAGTGCTCAGAGACCTCAAGGCAGGAAAGACTTTTCTCACCCTGGAATCAGTCTACTCTTTGGTCCCCTCGTATTTCAGCAAACTGCCTTGTCCCAGGGTGAAGGATGCCCCCAGCTGATCTAGGACAGTTGGGTCTGGTGGTAATTGTCTTCCCATCCCCTTTCCAGCTCTCCAGGCTGGGAGGCGAGGCTGAACTTCACCGCAACCCAGCAAGCTCCTGTTGAGCGAGTGCCCACTGAGAGCTAAATGCCTGCCTGTGTAACTTCCAGCAAAGCTCTGCTTTCTTCTAGTAAGAAATCACCCCCCGCCATGTCAAGGTATGGTGCTGGAGCACACAGGCATACAAGAACAACAAGAGAGAAACAACTAATTGCCCTCTCTCCGCACTTTACAGAGCTCAGCTTACTTGGGCCAGAGGCATACAGCCTGCATAAAAGACAGAGAGGTAGAGCTCAGAAAGTAAAAAGCCATTAAAGTGAAAACCCATGAGGCAGATAACAGCTTGCTGCCAGACTTTTCAAAATTTAAGTGTTGATTGTTCAGAATTTATGTCTAGATTTTTCTTAAGAATGCAATTTCCTGGCACATGGTACAAGTTGCTCTAGACCTGCATGTCAGCACAGCAGGCATCCTGTTGCAAAGGTTATTATGGAACTATTGAATGTTTTCATGCCAAATTTGTCCAAATTAAACCGAGGGGAATGGAAATACTTTCCCTGGATAGGTGGTGGTTGCATTAGGTGGGTTTGTTTATAAGGAGAATAAAAGTTACGGCTAAATATAAAAGCAGATATATCATAATATTGTCTGAGAACTTGAATAACATGTCATTCAGCCTGCGTGCTGTGGAAAGAACACGAAGGTCAAGTCTAAAATAAGATCAGTGACTGTTTGACAATAGAAACATGTAGGAGGCAGAACAGGAGAATTTTCCACATTTTTTTAAATGACATTTTTCTTTCAAAAAATATTCTTGCCTACCTTGCAATGGGTCTGATGTAAAACCCTGTTGAACTTTGTGCAAAACATACTGCTGAATTCGGCACCTTTTTTGATTAACCCCCCAGCAAAGTTGCACCAGTCATTTGTGCCAACTGTTTACTTTTTGCATTATGCTCAGTTGGGAAAATGAAAGAAGGTTGCTCTGTTGCATTTTTGGTTTTAGAGAGTTTCACTTTCTGCTTCAGCCCTCTCATCCTGCTTCCCTGGAAGTCAGAGACTTCAGCGAGGCTACTGCTGCCTCTTAAAGGTAAGCACCTCTGGGTTTGCAGCACTGGGGAGTTAGCAGAGCCCCTGGCAAGGTCAAAAAGAGTGGGGGAAAAAAAAAGAAAAAAAGACCCAAACCACTATGTGAAGTACTTTGTAACTTTTTCATTTTGTTCATCCACCAAAACCTAGTGTGAAGATATGATGTCAGGGACTTGCCATTTCTAAAAGTGCAACCAAGGCAGGGATTTCAGCCCCTGCCCTGAGCAGGGATAATCTCCCCTCGGCAAGTCTTGTAGGAGAAACCAGGAACTCGCAACCCCATTCTTGACCTAGACATCCAACATACTCTACTTCTACTTCAGTCAGTGATGTTGGAGGCACATTTCTCTTTCCTCCCCTATATTCACTTCTAAATATGTTTGCAGCAACTTCCATGTAAAAGGTATTACAGAAGGAGCCTTGCAAATGCCCTAATCCCCCTCCCCAACAGCTCCACTGACAAAATCCCATGACTTTAAAGCAAAGGCAGAGACAGAAACTAGCCCAAGGCCAAGGTCTGAAGGCAGCTGCCTTACCCTTCGCCCTCAGCTGTGGCAGACAGTCCATGCAGTTCATAGAGCTAATGTTAAAACACTCAATGCCAGCACGTCACTCTGAAGGAGGACTCTCAGGATTCCCAGGAGGAAGAGTCTGAGGCAGAGAAGGGAGACAGAGCATCCTCTCCACAGCTCCCCCAGCACGTCCCTGTCCTCTGGAGACTCTGCAGCAAAGGTCAGGGTGGATGAGGGCTGCCAGTGGCCCTGTGGCAAGCCCAGCCCCACAGCAACCCTTTTGCTACCAAGCCATCCCCATATTTCAAGTAGGAGCTCATGTCAAAACGAGCCGTGCAGTGCTTTGTTGTTTCTCAAGCCGAAAGATGCCTCTCTAGAGCAGCAGGGAAGGGAGGGAGCAAGGTCTCTGTCCACGGGAGGACTTGTCTCCTCTGAGGGACCTCTGAGGAGGCTGCAGGAGAGGTAGAGCAAGGAGCCGGTGCCTTGTAGTGCACCAGCCTTGCTGGGGAGGTCAGGAGAGCCCGCAAGCACAGCCCAGCCAAAGCCTGCTGTGGGGCGGGGGGGCTGCAGAGACCAGTCCTGTTCGGGTCCGTGCTTCACAGCCGCCTTCCGCCTGACCTCCAAATCCTGGGGCAGACACCGCCAAAATTAGTATCATGCTGAGGGCTGGCACGCGATGGCTTTGACCCTAATGATCCCACTGGGAACACAGTATTGTTCTGGCCCTATTAACAATAATTTGCATGTTGTCTAATTGGCCCTGGGAGGAAAAAAATTAAAATAAAAAGGGTGGCAGGCCCTGAAGGAGGAGAAGAGGAAATGGGAGTGCTGCCATTTTCTTCTGAGAACTGGCAAAATAAGAAGGCTGACTTTCTTACGGAGCCAGAGGTAAAACTAGTCATTGCAAAATTATTTAATATCTAACTTAATCATCCAGCCTTCATTGCTTCAAGGCAGGGTTTTGAGAACCTGGGACATTTAGCTATACCAAAGAGCTCTTGTCAAACCAACCTGGTAGGGACCTCGATCACTGGGAACATATTGTAGCGGGACGCCGAGTCGCTCCCAAGGCACTGGTGACAGTGACCTTTCACGATGAGGAGTTGCTCTCAGCCAAAGGATCTGAACTACAGAGACAAGGGACATCTGCACACAGCATTTCTCCATCATACTTGGGGCCTCACATATAAAAAGCAGTCAGTAATGCCAAGCTGCCACAGTTCCAGTCTTTTTTTTTTTTTTCATTGAGAGGAGTTTCTTTAGGGATCAAAGTGTCCTCAGAACCAAACAAGCTGGCTGTCCATCCCTTCCAAGAGAACAGGTAGTTTATTCCAGCTGTCAGCAACTGCAAACCAAACAGCTCCTCTCCCGCTGTCAGTTTTAGCTCTAGGCCAGTTATTAAAATTAAACAGTTTTCGTTTGTGAGAATGATGTATTTGTGTCTGCAGGGGGGGAGAGAAGGAAGCAAAGAGGGGAAAAAAAGAGCAAGTTTTTTAAAACAAACCCTAAGCCCGTTTACACAATCTAACAGCGTGCCAGTGCTGCCTCTTCCTTCAGCCCATTAAACTGCCACCGAAGTCCCAGGCTGCAGGATGTACTACCATGCCCCAAGCATCCTTCTTGATGGGTTGGGAAAAACAAAACAAAATAATAAAAAAAGGGCAAAAATATCCTACTGCTTCCAAAATGAATACACTATTCTCTTGTGAAACAATCAGCTTTAACAGATACGAAAAAAGGTATGAAGAGATGCCTTGACAAGTTTCCCCACCACTTGTGACACCCAGGTGGGACAGCAGAGTGGGGACTTCCCCCTCTCATGGTCCTAAAGCACCAAGAAGGCTCATCCACTTGCCCCTGCGGCTGAGGCATGGCCTTACTGGCCGAAGCTGAACAGGACCAACTTCTAGAAAGCCAAAGTGGTCCTGGTGGGACACTACCACCCCTGGCTCACGCAGGCACTGTCAGAAGGACGTCTGTAGCATCCCAGGCCAGGCTGCCCTTACAGTGAGGATGCCTAGGGAAGCTGAGGAGCAAAACCCAAGGCAGCCTCACTCCCGTGTTCCACCGCTGCACAGAGGTGCCCAAACATCCACTATAACCAAGGCTTTGTACGACGCTTTATAGATCCTTTTTTGGGTCTGCCCACATGCTCACCACTATACAAGGCCAGATACTGCTGGTTTTAGTGTCCGTACTGGAAAAAAATAGCTATTGACTCCAACTGAGCAAGGACTTCACATATTCAGTCCAGAGCCAAACACGCGAATTTTCTACTGCAGGAATTTTTTGCAGACAGACGTGAGCTACTGCAGAAGCCTGAACAGACTCCAGGCTGGCTCATTTACTTGCAGCCTTGATTGCCACCTGACATTTCCAGTGACCGGTTTTATTTCCTCCCTCACCGGTGCGCCCCGCTGCCGCACTCCAGCCCTGCAAGGGGGAAAGCCTTGCCCCTCACCCAGGCTTCAGGGCAGCACTGCCATCCATTGCAGATCTAGGCAACGGAGAGAGAAACAGGTCAAGCTGGAACCTGAAAATAACAAGGGCATTAGGCCTCCTTCTCAGTTATATCTGGGACCTTTTGCATCCAGCAGCAGACTGGGGATTAGATATTTAGACAGTGTGATTTACTGTGATTTGCCAGATGACTTCAGGAGAGGGGCTTTGGATATGCCTAACTTTAAAATTTGCAGACACTTGGAGCACAATGCAGGATTTGCTTCTGTTATGAATGAGGGAGTTTTTACTTCAGTTTTTCTTTTGTCATTTTTTACTTGAGCTGTGCGTACATTTTTGAGAAGTTCAACAGATTTTACTAATCTACCACACTGACCATCTTATTCTGCTAATAGAAATGCCAACTCATTTACTACTGTATTTGAATTTGTCTTTGAATTTCTTTTACTTCTTTTTCTCTAGAAAAAAAGTTTAGAAATAGGGTTCTCTACTACATTTCATAATATACAAGCTGAACATGTGATGAATATTCTTAAGAAAGGAGGTTCTTCCTTTAGAGACAAAGCTGGCAGTAGTTATTTCATTGCAAAGACATGCTACAGGACTGTCCAGTACCACAGTGGGAGGCATTTCAGTGGCCTCCCATCCAAGGTCCTATCCTGACTTGCCAGTGACTCACACAAGTCTCTCCAGAGCACACAACAGGAATTTTGTCTCCTAAGCCACAGTTCAGCAAGACATTTAAAAGTAACTTCAACCTCATGGTCAAGTTTACCAAGTTACCAAGTTAACCTCATTACTACCTTTTTTTTTTTAAACTTTTTAAAATTACTTTTTCTGCCTGTATCTGAATGTTTAACGAAGCTAGTAAATGGAAGCAAAAGAATACGTGTGCATGAAGACACTTCGCACAGGTGCATGTAATACACCTGAAGTCCCACAGACAGCTTTTACATATGTGGGAATGGAAAAGGAAGGACAATTTCCTTCTTGAAACACCCAATGAACTGTGCTGATACATAAAGGAAAACATTAACGCTGTCACTTGCCATTTCTCACACTGCTCACCGTTTTCCTAAATAAAAAATAGAAATCAACACCTGAAACCGATCTGTTCAATCTGTTTCCATCACAAGCACTGCTAAACACATCCAAACAGTGGAGCTGAAGAAGTTTGAGATTACTTTCCATTTAACTTTTTCTTTCTTCCACCTCCTCTCCCCGTTCAAATCTCACCCCCAGGTAGTTTCACAATCTGACTCACTTTGGTCTTTCCCAGGCTGGTGAGCTCCAGTAATGACAACATGCAATGCTACAGATTTGAAATTTATTCTAAGCCCCAAATTAACCACGATGGACATTTTGTTCAACATTGTACCTTGTATAACTTCTTTTTTTTTAAATGAAAAACATCAGCCCAACTCATGATAACATGGTGGGCAACAATACATTTCCCAAACCTGGTGTGCTGTATAGTGGTTTCATAGCTGGGTTAACTGAAAAGAGAGATATTAATGATTTGCCCCATGGCCTATTGTGTACTCAGTACCAGAGCCAAGAAGAGGAAGTTTTGAGTCTCAGTTGCTTTCTCGAACAACCACACGACAGCCTCTTTCAACCAACATGTGGGAAAAATGGAGCCTTTTCTTTTTTAATTGTACCCGGCCCGTGTACATAATTACTCACTGAAGTACCCTGAAACACACTGAGTTGCCTTTTCAGTCAACAAACTGGAATCATCCTTTTTATGCTTCAATACAATAAAATAGCAACAAAATGATGTATGCACTGAAGAAGGCTAGCGATTTCTTTTAACTAACTCTACATGTGGCGATTCATAACATATCTTCAGTCAGCACAGGAGTAAATTTAGTGATGTGGGTGCTCTAAGCAACACAACAAGCGCATTTACAATCACCTTTACAAGACACATGCAGCAATGAGAAGTTTTCCCCAGATGGATGAGACTTGCCAGTGCATCCATCCCAGTATGCCCAGTCATTCACCAGCACCAGGTGCTCTGGGGAAAAAGCAATGTAACAGATAATTTTGAAATAGCATTCCCTGCAGAACCATCTACCCTCAGCACCTGGTGATCTCATTTCAGCAGCTGATGTTAAATTTACCCTAAGGTAAAGTCATACCACTGCCCTTTCAACATAAGTACAGATGTTTTCCGTACCCTTATAAATACCTAAACCTTTCCTGAATGCAACTGGGTACTTCCACTCACAGCTCTCCCATGAAAACAGCTCCCAAAGGTTACTCATGCGTTGCAGAAAAGGCTGTTTTTCTCTGTTAGTTGAAAACTTGTGGCTTTTTCATTTGATCTTGTTTTTCTTGCCGCATATACAAAGTAAACATAACTACAATTGTCCAATTAAGTGCCTCTTCCTGTTCCTATTGAAGTCAATGGCAACACTTTCTAAAATCAGATTTGTTTTCTTACTCATTAGGTGTCAAATCCAGAAACCCACAAGGAACTTTCCAGTGAGAGGGATTTAGTAGTCTATCGATACACAATAATTATGACAGAAAACTAACTTTAGGATAAAATAACAGAAAATAAATTCCAGACCTAGATGCATTTGGAAAAGTTATCCAGTTTCACAGCCTTACAGCAGCCAAAAAAAAACCCAAACAGGCGGGATGGGGGGGGGGGGGAAGAAAAAAGCCATCAGATTGTTAATGAGACTGAAAGCCAGAGTAAAATAAAAATCCCTCAAATCTGTCATCAACATCCGTGTTTGCCAAGAAGGCCTGGATGTTATCCTGCTAGGGAAGAGAAGATTTATGGCACTGCACACCTTCATCCATCCTATTATTATATATGAAATGGAAAATAAAACAGGCCGGTACTGCCCTCAGAAATAATCAGCATTTTGCTGCCACCGAGTAACAAGTGTTATTATTACTAAATCAGCAGGAGAGCAGCCACGAGGTGTTCGTAAATAAATTATTAAAAAAAAAAAAAGACAAACCAAACAGGGCTGGGCTTCACCCTCTCAAGGCCACGAAGGAAAATAAAGCAGGCAAGGGCGGGAGGTGGGCAGGGCCGGACCTGGCACATACCGCAGCCCGCGGCACCGGGACTGTGTCTGGCACCCAGTGCCCGGTGCCAGCAGCTGTGGTGGAGAGGGATGGTTGGAAAGGCCTCCAGAATGCTGGGGACTGCCAGCCCTTCGTGAAGGGAAAAGGCAAAACAGGCAAAGAGCAAGACACCTGCCAAACACCAGCGTGTACGTGAGGGGAGCAGGGAGTGTGCCCAGCAGCACGCCCCTGCCCAGCCACAGCCTTCACCTAATCCTGACCATCAAAATAACGGCCAAAGAATAAAAACTCACTTTGCCACAGGAGAGTTGTTATTTAATCAGACCCATCAGGCTGTTTTTCAGCTACGGCTACTCAGCTGCCAAGGCTGCTGACCCAGCTGGGGGCTGCCCAGACCCCAGGCCAGGAGCGTTGCCCGCTGCCCCATTGGCAGCCACGGGCTAGCGCGGTGAGGAGGCTGTGGAGCGAGGGGGGACACAGGGACACAGCGGGACTGCTGGCGGCTCACGTTAGGAGAGCAGAGCCGCAGTGTAGAGCCGCCACTTCAGCCAGTCCCACCCTGACCCCCGGGCCTGGCATCCCTTGGTGGCGATGGTGGAGCACAAGACTGGCTCACTGGTGCGCCAGGCACAAACCATCACACGAGACCAAAACCACAGCAGAGGTTTCGGAGTGACACCCAAGCACTGCTCCTGTTTCTACATCCACCTCCCTTCACCATCCCAGGCACAACCCACTGAGAGATGACACCCTCATCAAGGATACCTGTATAGGGCACAAAGGCCTCATGTTTGCTGGCAATGCAGCACAACGTTCCCCTGCTGCCTTAGGAAGCCCAGGCCCTGGTATCTGGCTGCTGAGAAAATGCTTCTGCTCCACATGCAATTTCACACATCACTGCATAGGTCTTGTGATTCTCCTGCTAGAGCCATGCTTTGCCATCGGACAAACGCTTGTGCCTCAGCAGAAAATTCAACTGGATTTTCTTCGTGGATTATCAACTCCAAATTTCAAGCTACATACTTGGGAAACTAAGCTACTTACTGCCCAGCAGAGCTAACACAGCAGCTCCAGAGAGGCCTGTCTTAACGCAGGCACAGAACTAACTTCTTTCTCAATATTGAAAGTAAAGTAAAACTTTTTAATAGGATTGCTGCTTGAACTTTACAGTTCTTTGCAAGATCAAGGCAAATGACATCATCTCCATAACCAAGACCCCTGGTTCTGAAATTTTAAAGGTCATGGTCAATACATACTTCTTTTTTTTTTTTTTTAAAGAAGGGAGAAAAAAAAAGATGAGACTTCTGAGAAAATACGCAATCTAATGTTGTTGCAAGTTACGGAGAAAGCTATTACAAATGAAAGGGACTAGAGAACCACAATCATTTTCTCTTTCTGCCCTAGATCTTCTCCTCCTTGCTTTGGCACCAATCCTCAGCAGAATAAATTTCTTGCTCTTCAGCAACAGCAAAAAGAAAAATATTTTGATAATATTTTGAGAATTCGATTATAAACCCACAAAGCCACAAAAACTGGCAAAGGACCTAGAAGGTGTAACACTTGAAACTGCCAATTCATTTATTTAACTGAGTGGATTTCAGATAGTTTCCTTTTACCAGTCAAACAGTGACTTGGGGTTAGCCCCACTGGGGATTGAGTCGTTACAAGGCCGCATGCTGCTGGTAAAAAAACTCAAAGCGCCTTTGCTCCAGCGTGGGGCATCCGGCTCCAAGCGAGGCACCATCCCACGCCAGACGGGTGAGCGGCTTTTGCTTAGGACATTCAAAAGAAGCAACGTACTGCACAGGCACGTACCTGACCAAGCTGCTGGGAGAGCAGCTCCAGAACCTGAAAGGGATGAGAGTTTGGTGGGTGCCCCAGACACGAGCACGGGAAGGCCCCTGCGTCACACCGATATCCACGGTGCTTTCCCAGCACCGTCCCGGAGGCGGGGGCAGCTGCCATCCCTCACCTTCGTGAGGGGGCTACGGACCATCACAGGGCACAGCGACTATCCACATCTCCTCTCCAAAGCATGCCACTGAGTGAAGAGAATTAATGATTTACTATGCAAAAAAAAAAAAAAAAAAAAAAAGAAAAGAGGAAACTCAGTGATTAGGGCAGAAAACCCAAGAGAAGGGAAACCTGGGGTCTAGCTGCTGGTCCAAGAAGCATTTACTCATCTGGCTGCAGCCAGCCACCTGAGAAAACAATTCAGACAGCAGGAATCAGACACCCCAGTTTTTCTTTTCCACCAAATGAAATCTCACCCCTGCAGAAGGAGGGAGAGCCCTGTTGCCAAAGGGGAGGACACATCGGCAAAACCAGCAGCCATCTAGCAGGCGAAGCCTCCTGAGATGTCAGAGACACGGATGTATACCCGCCATGAGGCTGGAGGAGGTCTCATAGGCAAATGTCCCTTAACCAAAGCCTGCCAGCAAAAGTGGGGGCTTCTCCCTGGCTGTATTTACACATGAGGATGGCATGTGAGGGGCAGCAGCCAGGCCAGAGGATGCCTGCCAGCTTTGGGACACGGAGGTTACTGGGAACTGCGTCCCCCAGAGCATGCCAAGCAGCTCCCCTCTCTCAAGGCAGGAGCAGCTCCTGACTGGCTTGGGTAAGGAACAGCGAGAAGCCAGGGACTTCTGCCACCATTCGGGCTAAGCAGGCATTCAGATGATGCAAGCACTTATGGGCCACCTAAGGTCCACTTCAGACACCTAAACCCTTCCCCATATCTGGCCTTAACTCTTGAACAGAATAAAGAACTGTAATAAAAGAACAGAACTGAATGAAAACAGATGACCTTTACATCTCTGGTTCAAATGTAAACATTGTCATTTAAAATTATGCTTTCTTGGCTCAATTTTCAACACAATGCTGCTTCTCTCACCTGGGCTTCTTTACATTCTTTACAGCAAAAATGTAGCTCTCTACACATACATGACGGTGCCTGTGTCTCCTTCTATAGCTCTCATGCTCTTGCTTTTTCCTGAACGGCTCGGGGAGGAAGCCATATGTTGGACTAGAAGGGCCCCGAGCTTAGCATGGCTCCCACACGTGTTAGGTTGTGTGCCCAAAGAGGGAACCCATCACCGCAAGACAAACACAGTTATCTCCCTCACATCGGCTGCATCACTTCAATGTTCCCTACGGCAAAGTCAAAAGTCACCAAGTGCAACAGCCCGCTGCCAAGGCAGTCCCTCTGCAGCTCAACCACCAGGCTCTAAAAAACAAAATGAAGCCATTAAGTTGTCAATCAGAAATGTACATTATACCAAGTACCACGAAATTGCAGAGATGAGCTGGTTCTCCTCTTATTTCTTTTGTAACACAATTAAGATGTTATCAGGCCAAAGTACAATATTGCGGCATCCCAGCCTACGTGAAAATCTTTGAAAGCTGCATTTATTTGCCACCAGAACCACAAGCTAATAATACAGCCTCCGTGCAGGCAGTCCCTGTCTGTTGTTTTTCTCTAAATTTTGAACAAACCCATGATGCTGTGTGTTGTAAGGTTATTAACAATCCCCAGGTACCATTAACAGCAGTGGCTAGTGCCTAAAACTTACATTCCACCAGCTATATCCCCTTCCAATCTGCCCCTTGATATGCTGTTTTCCTTCTTCATTTTCCTTGCAATATAAAGAATTCACATCCTGAAAATAACGTTGCCAACTTACAGAACCGATTCAAACCAAACAAATAAATGAGAAAGACACATCAACCAAACGTCAGCCCTGAGTGTGAGACGCAGGTCTACACAACAGACTCAAAGCACACGCTGTCCAATTTACTCGCTGCATATGCCTGTGACTAACTCTGATGCTCTCTTCTCTACTGCTACGCAGCCTGTAATAAACTTCTCTCTCCACAACATACCAGGGAGCCAAAACATAAAGGAAGAGAAGGCTACAACAGCCAGCACTCCTGCTTGTTGCAGCAACCTGAATGACCAGATATCGCAAGCAGCCGTGCTGAGGTCCTACAAAGTGTCACCACCTACAAGGTGATAAGCTACTTTGGAAGACCCATTTATGATGCCTTAATAAAGTTCGTACATAGGATATGGTCCAAGTGCCAAGCCAAAGATGGAGTGCATATATTAAAGCATCCTTTCCCACTGACAGATCCTGAAAGCTAGAAAAAGAAAAAAAGAAAATTCCACTGCCTCGTGCCATCCTTGATTTCTTCCATCTGAAGACAGAATCCTAAAAGCTGTTTTTGCAACTTCATGTTAGTCTTTTGTTCTTTGTAATCAGCTAGAAGGGTTTGCCTGTGTTTAATAATCCCATGGCTCAAAGGTACCAGCCATTTACCACACAGACAAGCAAAAGCCATCTTGGGGTTATATTTTGCCCATATTCTTCCATGTGTACATTACAAATAACACACGGCAGTAAATGGCATCACATGCATCCAGACTCTGGAGCCTTTGTTTATAGGAAATCTCAATAAACAATTAAATGGCTATCAATATGAAGCATCTTTTCCTTTTCAAGGCAGTCAGTGTTTATAGTCCAAGTTTCTTGTATTGCTAACGGTCAAGAAACAGCTCCAGCACTTGCTTCATCTGGCCAATCACACCTGGTAACACCTGTCTTTTCACATTCTCGGTTTTATTCATTCTTTATGTTTCTCTTTACACAATACCCCCGCAGGACAATATATCTCCAGCATGCTTACGGATTCGATCCAAAGCTCACTGGAGTCAACAGAATGACTTCACTGGCTCTGGAGCGAACCGAGGGCCCCAGCTCCGCAAATGGGCTTCCAGCCTGAGGAGGGACTTACGCACAAGTTAGGCATCCCAGCCCAGAACTGCAATCGCAAAATCCCTAACCCTTTAGCTGCTTGCCTTTTAACCATCCAGGGTCTCCAAAAGCCTGAAATGTTTGCAGATTTTTTTCCCCCCCAGTTATCTGTTCCATAAAAAAAACCCCAACGCCAACAAACCCTCTGCAGTTACCCATGAAACAGGGCATCAGGGGATAGGTCCCAGCCACTAGGAGCTGGAGTCATTTTATGTATGTGTATATACGTGTATATCTATATGTCTGTGTGTGTCTGTGTATGTCTCTATATGTATGCATATTTGTATACACATATGTATGTATGTATATAAATACACAGACACACGCACGCACACACATTTTTTTTTTGCTCCCCCTTCTGGCCCCAAGAATCTCGAATGTTTTTTCTCCTTGGTGGAAGCAGGGGAGAGTAGGAGAACAATCCTGCCTCCAACACGACTTGTAGCCAGGGATCTGCCGCACTCCTCTGGGAGGTGTGCAGTGTGGACTGCTGAGAAAAGGGCCCCAAAGTCTGGCTCCCTCCGTTACGGCAGCGCATAGATGTGCTCTGGATCCCCAGACATGCATGCCTTTTAGTCAGGTGGGTTCAGCAGCAGAAAGGCAGCATCTTAATTTTTGAAAAGAGATGGTCAATGCGGGTGGCACATTACGTAGCCTAACACTGACTTAGCAAGAGACCCAGTGCTAAAAATTTGATGTGGCTATGCTTCACAAACACCAGGCTTGCAAACCATATAAACTGGGAAACATATACTGTATTTTACATGCCTTTACACACACCTCTTAAAGGTGAGCTGTGTAATTGAGTCAGCTCTCTGTATTTCACAGGGGACCGGACCTGAAATTGCCAGCATCCTAAGTAGCTGACCTCCATTCCTAGGTGACTTAGGCCAGCTCTCGGCCCATACGTAAAGTTTCTTCTTCAGTATAACTTTTGCCTTTTCTTCCTCCAACACATTAATATCGTATGCTTTACACATACAGCAGGTTTGGTTTGCCAGAGAGTGGCCAGGACCACATTCTGTTACAGCGTATCAATTCATACAGGAAAAAAAAGGAAAGAAATATCCTTCCAATTTCAATGCAGTTACTTATTTTGGAAAAATAGAGAGAGAGAGAAAGGAAAGGCTTTTGGTTGACTACCAGTGTAAAAGCTGTCCATTTTCCACTAGTGGAGGTCCTCCCTTTCTGGATGATGCCGAAGCCAGCCCTGCCCAGAGGTGATCTCTACCCTAGAAACACAGTCACCCATCGGGTCACAACGAATACTCCTTTTCCAGAACAATCCCATGGACATGGCTCCCAGCACCTTTGTTTCATCTTGAGACAAAGACAGATTTCTCACACTAGACATACCCTATACCATAAAGCCCCACTCCAGTTGCCAGCACTGACAGCCACCTGGCCTGCCTGTTGCACTGGAGCCCCGTGTTCATCATATGCCTGCCCTGCGTGTCACCCCTAACGGGCAGGAATGCCTGCACACACATACACACACACGGTCCCTGCTGCTCCCAGCAGCAGGACAGGCGCCTCTGCAGCCCGTTCTCACCCCGCTGCCAGGCCCTGCCTTGGCCAGGGCTGGTGCTGCCAGCAGGTGAGGGTGCACAGGGGCAGGGGAGCGGAGATGGCTGATGAAGACGGTGCCCCGCTCATCCTTCTCACTCCTGAGCTGTAGGCTGCTCCCCCATCCCAAACCGCTCCGCCATAACCCCGCAACAGGGGGAAACTCAACAGCTGGCAAAAGGCTGATGCTGCTTCGGCACACGCCAGTGCGGACGCCCTCCAAGCAAAGCTTTTGCTCACCCCAACGCAAGTGCGACGCCCCAGGTACTGCCCACCCCGGAGCCCCACTGGCTGTGCACCAGAGCCAGGAGAGGGAACGAGCAATCGGGGGACGTACCCAGCCTCCGTTGTCCTGGATCCAGTTGTGCAGGTGCCGGTTCAGGTACTCGGTCATCCAGGCAGCGATGCTGTCTACGAGGGGAGACATCTCCCTGTTGACACTCTCCACGCACATCACGCCGCCGAACTCGAAGAAGGCCACAATCCTGCCCCAGTTAACCCCATCTCGGAAGAGCTCCTCCACCACCGCCACGAAGCGGCCCCTGGCCGTGAAGGGCGTCAGGTGCAACTGGCCAGACATTTGGGCAAAGTCCCTCTGGTAGCGGCGGGAGAACTCGTCCCCCGCCTGGCGCAGGGCGAGGTGGACAACCTGGGGTGCGGGGCGCAGCCCCTCAGCCGGGGGCACGTGGCTAGCAGCAGCCGAGCCGGGGGGCTCGGGGTGCGGAGACACCAGCCCAGTGTGATCAGAGGAAGTCCCAGCAGCAGCAGCAACCGCAGCAGCAGCAGCAGGAGGAGAGAGACCTGGAGGCAGGGGTGCCCTGTCCTCGCCGGCAGCCCAGTCGTATCCCCGCTGCGAGAGTTTATAGTGGATGTACTTCAGCACTATCTCCCGGTTATCGTAGCCTCTTCTCCCCGGATGAGCCATAATTCCCAAGAGGAAGCAGCAAGCGGAAGGGAGAGAGGAAGAAGAGGAGCAGGATGAACCCAAAAAAGTAAAGCAGCCAGTAATAATAAAATTAATAACACCAAAAATTATAATCCAGTTACTGTATCGGGCACGGTTTCATTCATGGTGGTGTGGGGGAGTTCTCAGGGTCTCGGAGGTACTTTTGTCTTCTCAGTGTTTCCTCCTCGGTTTGAGATGCACGGTATAAATAGGGATTAAAATGTTGTAAATACTTTACTTCCAGATGCACATTTATTACTTATTATAAATTTACTTTAGGACCATTTCCTCCTCGGTGTTGAAATACCTCTTAAAAAATATTATACCGATTCAAAATCAGGTGCATTTTCCCCTAGGTGCTGAACTACCACGGACACGAAGGAGCGGACGAACACACACTGTAAAAACTGCAATTCAATACGATTTGCTAAACAGCCTTGGATGAACGTTAATCCAACGCACTTTAAGCTAGAAACCTCAACACTGCCTTTTTTTTTTTTTTTTAAGTTACACAAACTAAATTTCCTCTGTAAAGTACTTACTTGGACTATAAATATGTTCCTCTGTCAAGTTTCCTCTAAAAAAAAAAATAGCAACAACAAAACCCAAACATCACAAGTCTTCAGAAACGTTTAAGTTCTGGCCGCTTTGATGCTTCAAGTCACCAAGGGGATGGGAAAGGGACGAAAAAAAAAAATTTCTACGATTTCAAATGTTTTTTCCCAGACTCCTGTTTAACAGACATCTCCAAAGATGTGTCAAAGCTCAGAAAATCCCGCCTCGCAGCCCGGGAAGACGAACAACCCCAAAGAGACGGAAAATCCTGGAGACCAGATGAACCACATTTGAATCCAAGCTCTCGCAGAAGTGCTCCGTTTTTCCCTCCAGTGCAACGTACAGACATACGCATTTACGTAGTTTCATTCAGACACCGATCGCAGGAGCCCGGTGCTTCCACACACACGCACGCACACACCAAAAAAAAAAAAAAAAAAAAAAAAAAAAAGAGCAAAATATTGTATGTATTTAGGAAATTAATTCTTTTTCACAAGAAAGAGCGTGAAAAAAAGGATCAAAAATAAAAATAAAAATAAAGAAGGAAAATTGCTTTTGACTGTGGCTCCGGGGAGAAATGCCATTTCCCGAGCAGCTTTGTATCAGAGGAGGAAGAGCCCCTGGCGCTGCCGAGGAGGGGCGCGGACGGGGCGTGTGTGCGGTGTGACTGGTGCCGATGGGGACCGCGGCCGCGGCGCCGCTGCCCGCCCGCCCGCCCGCCCGCCCGCGCAGCCCCGCGCACCCCGCCGGCTCCGGGCGGCTCCTCCGGGCGCTCCGCGCTGCTGCTGCCGGCGGCGGCGGCTCCGGGCGGCGGCTCCGAGCGGCGGCGGCGGGCGCGGGCGGGGAGCTCTCCCGGCGGCGGCGGCGGCGGAGGGGGGAGCGGAGCGGCGGGGGCGGGGAGAGGCGGGGAGGAGCGGAGCCCGAGGGGGAGGCTCCGGCCCCGCGCGGCGCAGCCGGGCGCGGTGGTTTCCTAGAGCTCCGCCTCACGCTTCATTCAAGAAAAGGGGGAAATGGGGAGGGGGGTGCTGAGGAAAAACGGCGGCGGGGGGAGGCAGGCAGCCCCGCGCAGCCCGGGCCCGCCCTCCATCGCGGCGCGGGCCTGGGGCCGGCGGCGGGGCGACGGCGGCGGGGCGGAGCGGCGCGGAGCCGGGCGCGGGGGCGCGGCGCTCGGGCCGCGGGTGGTGCTGGCGGGGCCGCCCGGCCGCCCGCCCCCCGCCGCCCCCGCGCCCGCCCCCGCCCGGGCCGAGGAAGCGGCGGCGGGGCCGGGCTGGCAGCGCGGCGGCGGCGGCCGGTCACCGCGGGGGCGCCCCGCTCCGCGCCTCGGCCGCCCCGCGCGGGAGGGCTGAGGCCGCTGCAGCTGCGCGGGTTTATTTAAAAAACTAAATAATTTTTAGAAAATAAAAGGGGGGGTGGGGTGGAGAGGAGCAAAAAAATCCGAATCGCCCTTTTTAAGAATAAAACTGGCCCGATGTAGGAGGGCAGGGGCTCCGGGAGCCGCGGGTCGGGGCGGTCTGCCCGGGCAGCAGTCCCTGCGCGGCCGCGGAGCCCGTGCGGAGCCGGGGCCGCCGCTGCTGACACCCCGCAGCCCCGACGGTGCGAGGTCCCGGACACCTGCTCCGCACCCGCCGCCCGCTGGGTGTTCGGGCGTGCCCGGGGGACGGGGGGCTGGATGTTGGGGCTGTTCGCAGAAACGGGGCTCGGAGGTGTCCCCGCGCCCGGCCCGAAGGGGCTTTTTTAGATTGAAGGAGGGGGGGGGAAGGGAAGGGAACTGTTTGGAGATTAGATTAATCTGGAGCTTGAGCAAGGAAGCAGAGGTAACCTTCGCAGTAGGTTAAACCCACAGTGCTGGGAAACAGTGATGGCTCAGCCCCCCCGCCCCCCTGACAAGCGGCATCAGGGCAGGGATGAATGATGCTGCGACAGCCCCGGCTGAATCGGGGAGCGATCCCAGGGCAGAGCCAAGCGAAACGGGAGCGGGACGCACTCGGCACCTTTCCCTGCTTACTACGAGAGGGGAAAAGAAACGTTTGACGAGTTCTGCCAATTTTTGTCGTGACTGGGATAATAGTCTAGTATATAAACTGCCCTGAACCTAAAGGGGATAAAATGCATAAACAAAGCTGTGAAGCGTGAGTTTGTTTTGACGGGGGACAGGGGGAAGGAATACACGCTGCCCTCCACGTCTCCCTTGTCGGGGTCACGTCCCCTCCGCACGGCGGCCCATCGCGCGCGGTTCGCAGGCTGGCAGCAGCCCTGCTCCGGCCAGAGGCGCTGGAGCGGGGAGGGCGACCTGTTGGCTCTTGCTACATCCAGAGGAGTGGGGGTCCTGGCCCCCAGACGGGAAGGATTCCCCCTGCACTAAGGGAGCTCGCTTGTGCCCTGGGTGATCCAGGGATTTGTTTCGAGGCCGCACGGAGGAATTTGTCTCCAAGCTGTGCAAACCAGCATCTTGCCAAGTACCTGAAGAGGCGTTCGGGATGTTTAATCCTTCGGGCGTCTCTGATTTCGGGGGGCACGGGAAGGAGCTTGGCACGGTACCCAGCGCCAGCGCTTTCCACCTCCCTGCCAGCCCTCCCGTCCCGTCCCGCCGGGCGCGGAGCACACGCAGACCGCAGAGGAGCGGCGCGGCGGCCGGCCGAGGCCCGGGGGCGGCCGGTGCGGAGCGGAGCGGGGCGGTGCGGGGCGGTGCGGGACCGGCAGCGCCTTCCTCGGCGGGCGGCTGTTGCCACCCAGCGGCCGCTGCTCGCCCCGGGCGCGGCGGCCGGGCCCCCCCGCCCCGTCCCTGCCGGCTGGCGGCCTCGCACCCGGGGAATCAGCGGAGTAAGGCCGTGCCCCCTCCTCCGTCTCGTATTCACTCTCGCCTGCTGATGTTACCGCCTGCTAAATTCCTGTAAGATGGAGCTTTGAACTACATCGAATCAGCTTGGTTCCGATTTTCTACTCCGGATTGGTATCTGGTGGGGCTGGTTGCGGCTGGTTGTGTTCTTGGGGATTAAGAGGGCCCAGGACAGTGGGTGAAATGAGGGCAAAGGCAGCTGATGCTCCGCACAGCCATGGCTCAAGGCACGCCGGTGCCTCCCGGCATGGTTACACAAACACACCCTGGCTCTGGCTGTGTAAAAGGCCTCAGAAAGTAAGGTGTTTGCCATGAGCGGCAGGATGGCTTCAGCTGGCAGAAATGTAGGCAAGGGATCTGTCAACCAAGTAAATCACTGCCTTTATATTCTTGCATAAAAAGAAGAAAACCCAGGCCTCCTCTGAGTACAGAAAGTAACCGTGTAACACGAAATGGTTTAAATGGAACAAGTGATACAGAAAATCAGAATAGCCTAAACCAACCAGGCTACTGATGCAGTCTGTCTCTGTGCTTGTGACTGAATCTAATGGAGTTGGTCCTTCAACTGAAAATACATCAGCCACAAATGTTAAGTAACACAGAAAAAATGTCTGGGTGAGCTGCACAACAATGTCATAGCAGGATCAGTTTTAAAGCCCAGAGGATAAATCAGTGTGGGACTGATGCAGAAAACAAAGATGCATATAAAATCAATGGACTTTTGTAAGGAGAAATTGAAAATATCACTGAATTTGCTTAGGGTATTTAAATGTATTTTGCATGCAGAAACAGAAGTAAGACCAACTAAACAGAATGTACTGAGGGCATATAACCAGTAAAATAAAATCGTTTCAGAATTCATAACCGATTTCTCATAGAAACAGGTACAGCAAAACTTTACGAGATACTCTTGTTTGCAATGGATTTAGTAATGGTGCTTTTTCCCTCAGCTCTGCATTCAGCACTTTGCTAGACGAATGATAGATCCCAGCCTTCCTAAAAGTTTAATAGGAAAACAGTGGTCATGGTTCAGAAGAAAGCTTGCTAATACCAAACACAGCAGAGACTGTACAAAACTGAAAAACGCAAGGGAAAATCCTAGGGACTCTTGGCTTTAAGCAAGGATATTAAGGATTAGTCACGGGAAACAAAAAGTGTGCCTTGAAGAATGACAAATCAGGACTCTGTAAAAAAGCAAACCAGAATTACGTGCATTTAAACAGTTTCTTGTTCTTAATATGTCAAACGCACTGCATCTGACCTGCATTTCTGGCTGTAATTGAAGGGCGGCATCTTAAAACCAATTATAATGCTACCTGAGTGGGTGATGAGCATCTATTAAAGTGTCACAAGTTTGCATCACAGCACTGCTTTTCACCTTGCTTGTTGGTTTGAGCTTAGGAGGATAAAAAAACAGTTAAAAAGACATCCAAAATAAAGGCAATATGGTTCTGGGGGCAGACAGAAGAAACTGGCAAGAGAGGCTCAGGATTTATCAAGGAACACGGAAGGAGCATATAATAAAATCAGCTAATAAATCATTACAGTGCTTTTAGGTAGCAGAAGAACATGCTGACTACTCAAGATCTGATTGTGCAAATCCTTCTGCAGACACATTTACCTTTATGTGAACTGGCCCACCGCAGCTAATCAGACTAATAAGAATTAGCTGTATAAAGAATTGGAACTCAGTTAGGAATACAAACAGAAGCTCACGTAAAAAAAAGCGCCCCTGACAATTAAAGGCAGGAGCATCAACAACTGGCATCAGCCAGGTCTGGCAGTGTAAAGGACAGATTATTTTCTGGTGATGGCTTTCTTATCTGTGCTCGGGCAACTGACCAACCAGGCAGGATCCCGCAAAGCCTGCTGTTTCTTTGGTAGCTTCCCAGATGCCCGACGAACAGTAGATGCATTATTAACACATGATCTAGAAAAGTTTGTAATGCCTGGCAACACTGAACTTCCTGACAATCTGAAAGTGGACACCTTTTCCCTGTACCTTTGTATTAACATCAACAGGCTTTCAATAGCAACCCTGGGGCCTGGTGACCTGCCCACCCTTTTATTTCCTTGGCTCATGAGCCGGCATCTCGGAGAGAAGCAAGCGATTGTTTCAAGCCCTGCCTGAGCAGGCATGAAATGAGTGGGGTGTATGTCTGCACCATGTGACAGCACTCAAAGTGAGCAAGGACACTGCCACCTTTTTTGCTGAAAATCTGCAGAGATTTTGTATTCTAGAATAAATCACACACACACCCCCCTCCAAAACCTAAATCTGAGTAACCTCAAAGTAGTATTTAGAGCGGTATAGCTAAATACAATTATGACAACTAAAGAGGTCCTTTGCTTTACAATGCTCTAGCACAGCTTAAATACCATTTCTGTGGAAAGAGCCCACTGAGATTGTGCCCACAGGCGGGGAATTTGCACATATGCAAATTAGCAGGCTGCTCCTCATACAGCAAATGGCTCTATGAATGCCAATGGGACTGTAAATGCTTGTTGGTGCTGTGTCCAGTGAGGCATTTGCCTGTGCCACCCACAGCCGTGCCTCACTCTGTTCAAGGCATTCAGTGCTTCTCCTTCCCACGCCCGCGTGTACTTGCTCTGCATGCCTTTGTGCCTGCAAGAGCTTTCTAACTTGCCCTGACTAAAACTAACCATCAACCACATGATCTTTCACATTTGTTTCTGTCCATGAGACCACGATACCCACGGACCTACAGCATGTCCGCCAAACTGCATTAAATGCCTTGAAAACAATGCTCTCCTAGAGGCTTGCATTCATGCATGCAATTCTCTGCTGTCAACTGCACACCACCATTTATTGCTAAGGCTCTCACCTGTTTTGCTCAACGTGTTGCCCAACATTGCTATACAAGGTGGTACACAAGGCTTCAAAAAAGTTTTCTGCATGTAAAAAGTATAAGGAAAAGTAGTGCCCACACAGCCTGGATGCATATTTCTCTCATTTTTTAACCAGGAAGGTGGCAGGTTAATCTGAATGAAGTTCTTCATTTCTTCAGAGCGCATTCCTGACATGGGAGATCGCCTTCCATCCTGCCGGTGTTGCAACTGCTACAGGTGTGGAGAGGATTCCTTTTGGCTGGAAGCGCTTGCAGAACAGAGAATGCCACTGTAAAATGCTTAAAGCGCACTCAACCTGCAATTAAGGTTTATTTCATGGGGCTTAATTGTGCTCATCAGGAAAGGCAGCTGCATGAAGTACTCAGATAATATCCTTAGGGTCCAACACAGCAAACAGCTCCGGACTTTCAGACCCCTTTTACTGTACTCATCCCTCAACCATCACCACTTCTCAGAATACAGAGGTCTCATGGTTTGGGTTGGAAGGAGGCAAAACAACCGCATCCAGCTCTGGAAATTCTTCTCTTTGATACCTCTGACTTTGCTATGTGGCAATAGGGTCTGGTCTTTACAGTATCTGAGTTGTCTTGCCACCTTTCGCAAGCTACCAACCTATTCCTGTGATTCGGGATGATGCCACCCACACTTTTCTTTCTTCTTCCTGCCATGCAAAAAGGAATCGGAGGCCAACTACCCAACTGCAACAGCAGAAGAGCGAGGGAGACTGTTTCAGCACGGAGGAACAGGAAATGGGAAGTCTGCTGGACAAACGGAAACATCCATCCCCAATCCATAAGCTTTCATTACACCTGCTAAAATTTCTCAAAGTAAAAAGGGGGAAGCATTTTGTGAAATAAAGATCAACACACCTTGTTTTAACTCCTTTCTCTGAAGCACTTGCTAGCTTTGAAAAAGATATTCCCCTCAGTTGCAAGTTACCTAGAACATTTACAATTTGGTGTTAGGCATTTTTATATACATTATTTACAGCTGGCATCTTTGCAGATTTAACACCTTATTTTGGCCATGGGAGTTGATTCTCAGTGCTTGGTAGCATGGTTTAGTGTTTGCCATGTATGTTTTGCTTTCTCCCCTTGTGTTTATTTACATTGCTGTAGCAGCATTACTACAGAATGAACTCCATAGTTAGAACTTGGTTTAAAATTAACACGGGGATTCCCCTCCAAGCTGAAAACAAACTTGTTTTCAACTTTGAAAAATAAAATTTCAGACTGACTTGGTGGTATCCTACCACAGAGGTTTGGTATTCTATTCCTTCAAGATTTCCCCAAACAGCAAACCTTCCCAAATCACCTTTACAAAATGCTTCCCCCTGCCCCCCTCCATCAAATTAGATACTCATCTTTGGGTTTTGTTGTTTTTTGTTTTTTTTTTTTAAAAAAGTATTTGCACTTTCCACTTCCTTCAGCACAAGTTGCTGTCCAAAAACTTAACAGTTTTATCTTCTCCCCCCACCGCAGACCAGCAACAACGGAAGATTAGCACGGTCTTCTTTTTCACCAATTTAGTGCATTTAGGTTGAAAGAAAGGAAGTAAAACAAAAGAGGATGGGAGGTGTGGCAAAACACACACCTCATTCTGGTCCCTGGCTCTCCTGAGAGTCTCCCCCCAGTGACAGACGAAAGGAAATTACTTCATGAGGTTTTACTACCAGCTTTGACAGACAATCAAACACACGCCTACTCATCAGTGTGCTTGGTACTGGCTGGGCAGAAGAGAAGAGGAGAAAAAAAAAAAAAAAAAAAGTGGAGTTACCAAATAATTTAGCCTTGTAGCTGGAACCTGCTTATGAAAAGGAACAAAGAGCAATCTACTCTGGCCTGCTACTTTTACCGAAAATGAAAAACCAGCAGCTCCAGTTACAACATGGCCTTCTTCCATTTCAAAACTTTTAATTCTCCAGCATTCTAAGATCAACATCAGTCCCTCAGCTCTAAAACACGTTTTAGACAGTGCATACTTTCCTCCATCCATCTTTGATTCTGGCTTTCTGATAATTTCATAACAATGTCTTTCTGAAAGGTTGAACTTCTGCAATTTTGGATTTACTTTTAGAGTAAGTATCTTAGGGCTGTTTCTCCCCTGCCGTTTAGGAGCTAACCATCCTCTCAAGCCCTCCCACCCAGAACTGATACATGCTACAGTAATTTTCTATACAGCTGCATGCTCAGCGGTGGTACAGAAAGCAAGCTACCGCAACTATGATTTCTATTGTTTTCCACTAGGAAAAATGAGCATCACTTTGCTCGTCACAGCTCACAAGCACTTCAAGACAGCACAATGGATATACCAGCAGCACCTCCTGCGATCAAAGCAATTTTATCAATCTAATCCCACTTTCATTATGGTTTGACGACGCTGGGTCTGCTGACCATATTCAGTTAAATACTTTACATCCTTTACCTGCTGTACACCTGTGCCCTAAGCTGCTAAAATGGAGGGATACTTTGCCCCCTCTGCCATCCTACAAGATTAAGGGGGTCTTGCTGAACTAACCCCAGATTTAACCACCAAAACCCAACAAAAGAACAGCCCCCCCCCCAAAAAACCAACCCAAACAACACACCCAAACAAAAAACCAAACCCACCAAGCCCTGCAAATGAATTTAGTCATTGCTCTTCATGCCCTCAAAGAACTTAGAAATTACAAGCTTGGTTGATTCTCCATTTATTTTGAGAAATATAAAATATGAAAACTAGTTTACATTTCTGGCACAAAAATGATGAAGCAATAAGCACAAAGTTTCTTTTTACAAATAATGCTATATATTTTTACCATTTAAAAGTGCCTAGTTTTTCACAGCAAATAAAGTTTATCTACCTATATTTTTTTCTTAGTAAAATATTAAATCTATTTAAATTGCACATGAACATCTTGGTGAAGTAAACTATATGTAAAGTTACAATAAATCCATAATTAAAGTGGATGGTCATTAGAAACTACATGGAATGGAAAAGACTATCAAAGCCTAAACTGA
This sequence comes from Falco rusticolus, assembly GCF_015220075.1. NCBI lineage: Eukaryota > Metazoa > Chordata > Aves > Falconiformes > Falconidae > Falco > Falco rusticolus. The sequence goes on from NC_051189.1 coordinate 90,149,689, forward strand.
GTCTTAAAGATTGACCAAGAAAACAAGAGACAAGACACCAACTGATATGGCACAAGTGATTAAATTATCGACAATTTGACAAAAAGTAATAAAGCCTATCTGAAGTTCTTCACAGATCTAAATACACTGCTAAAACATTTCAACGCAGAGGTTTCATAACATTTAAACCGGCAAAATAGTTTTTCAGCTGCTAAACATTTTCCCACAAGATTATAAGGCATCTCCTTCACTTAATATTGGATCTTAAAATGAGTACATTGGTAGATAGAGAATGTGCATAAGAAAACAAATCTACACCAAACGTTGCTGTAGTTGACAAATTCACTATATTTTGACAATAAAACAGCTGAAAAGTTTATCAGTTAATTTTAACTGCATTAATTTGCAACAGCAGAAACTAGAACATTTTAAAAGATTATTCTTTACTTGTTCCTTCAAAAAAACTTGCCTTGTTCCAGTTTCCACAACTGCTGAGGGGCTCAACCTACAGTTTTACTTGTCAATACAGACACTTATATGCAAAGTTAGGTGTGAACTGAAGTCTCTGCACATCAGGGCCACAACTTTCACCCAGGATTCTTATTCCACCTTCACAGATACTCGTGCTGAATCAGATCGGGAATTGCTTGGAGGACTCTTCAGTCAAGAAAGAGTGATTAGCGATCTAAGATGTCCAACCTGAAATATTTGAAGAGACCCAGCTGCCATAGTGTCTTGTATGTGCTCTGACCTTCTGGATTTTGTTTCCTCTATGCAAACTCTTTAACATTCCAAGTCGAAGATCCAAAAATTCAAGTATCCAAAGTCTTACTGGTTTTAAGTCCTGACCTTCAAGCTTGTGTTGATGTCATTTACATAAACATTTTTTAAATACTTTTTTTTTCCCCTCAAACTACAACATAACTGATTCACTCATTTTGGTAGCTTTTGTAGGTGGTCAAAGGAGTATTTGATTTGCATGAAAACAAGAATTAACGTAGACAATAGGGTCCAAATAGCATCGTTATGTTGCTTTAAGAAACATAGCAATGTTGGCAGTGGATGTCTGATAAATGCTCCATTATGTCACTCACATTAAGCAGCACAGAACACACATATGCACACTAGATTTCTTTGCACTGAAGCCCAGCTGTTTAAAAATGCAGGAATACACTCTATTCTCAAAATTACTATTATATTATAGGCATGCACAACTTCACATCTAAACAAAATCAGGAAGCAGGACCTAAAACATAGGCTTTGTGAAGAACTCAACAATGCCTCAAGTTTGCAATCTAATTAAAGTTTAACCACTTAAAATGAGTGCCAATGTGATTCTCCCCAATAAATGTTTGTAAACCAGGTTTCAAAGCAAGTTTAGTCTATGTGAAGAGAATTTGAAAAGTAATCAACTGAATTCAGAAAGGGAAAAAAACCCTCAGTAAATTACATTTTAAAGATTTTTCCAGTCAACCACCTATTATTTTTCATTTCAGTTTAATTGAATGCTTCTTAAATAGATGCAGAGAGTATCTTAACAAGAGCAATCCATTTTGCCTATTTTGTTGAGACATACTACTTGCAAGGAAGTGAAAGTGTCCAGTTTTACAAGTAATTTTAAATTCAGATTGACTGAAAATGGAAATTATGACATTGAAAACACAGCACTTCTAACAAACACAAAATATGCAGCTTTTCGGGAAAAAAAAAAGCAGCTCACAAGGCACTTGCTATAGTGGTCCATTAAATAAACAGTATATATAGTGCACCCTTAAAACATCATTGTTATGCATCAAGCTTTTTCAGTGTTAAGATTTATTAGAAACAACCACTGGGTTTGTGTATTCTGAAGCAGTTACTGAGCAGCCTTGTTTCATATAATGTAAATGAAACAAATTAGAAGTGGGGCATAGAAGGAGAGTATTTTAAATAAATTTCTTGTCATGTTAAAGTCTTTCCATTAGTCATAAAATTAAGTGTGGAATATCATTCTGACACACTCCCCTCTCCCTCATGACCCCTACACGCCCCAAAAAGCTACATTCCTGCTACTGGAAGAGCCTGGCATTTTAATTACAATTGATTCTATCATCGACTACTGGTTTGGCTCATCATTTGCAGCTTTGAAAAATAATGTGCATAACAGCAGCAATACGCTACTTTCCTTTTCAGAGCAAAAACTGGCAGATAAAGTAAGTGTCTGTAAAAATTGTACATCATTTCAATGGCTTAAAATGCTGAAAATCTTAATCAACACACTTGATACTGGTTTGATTTTTTTTTTTGTTGTTCACAATGTACTTCAAAGGCCAGAAGAGCTACAGACCCAATCACATCTCTCAGCATTTCTCTGTGGGAATGGGTTCTTCATCTCCCTTTAGAAAGTATGCACATATTAAATCATACTTTTTAATTACTCCCAAACTGAGAAAGCTTGGATCATACAAATCTATCTGCCATCTTAAGGTTTCCACAATTACATGTTGGACAGAACCATGAAAGCTGTCATTGACAGAAGGATCTGTAGACTGGCCAAAGGAAAAGTTAACATTCTAAATTAAAAAGTCCCAAAACATTAGCAAAAGGTACCAGCTTGTTCAGGGGACTTCAATCTACTTCAGCCCAGCCTGTCGTGGTACTTACTTTATCCATAAGCACCAAAGTGAGAAAACTTAAAGCATTTGTCCAGAATTACCGCACATAGTCCATTCTCAAATTCTACTCTGCAGATCACTTACAAGTTCCCCAAATTCTCTCCAACTCAAATAATCAGAAAAAGAATCTAATCCTCATTCACACTTTTGCATAGTTTGGCATTTTCTGGAGTTGTACTTTGTTTTCTTTCATAGCTTTTGAGGGGACTCATCTGTCACATACGCAAGTACTTCCAATCTAAATCCTTCAGGAGAAAAACTGAGTCCCACTTAAGCAGCAAGCTGTCCAGGACTGTTTGACATTCTTCTTTCAAGTCAAAGTAAAGATTACTCAGTTTTATCTGCATTTTCAGATTTTTCCCTTTGCATCATGCAGCGACGAACTATGCTGTCAAAACTTCCTAGGTAAAATAGGCCAACAATGCGAAAAATGCCCATGCAAACAACCTGGAAACAGAGAGAAACATCTTTCAATTCATTTAAGATCCCAGATCGCAGCATATTATTTACTCATGAAATAAAGAACAGTTCCAGGCATGTATGTTATATTATCTCAAGAAAAGGAACTCATGAAAAACAGAACCACCACGTAACAGTTCAGGACTGAGTAGCAGGTAGTAATCTTAGCTTTCCCATCAACTTGCTGCTTCAGCTTGGAAATCCTACTTCAGTTTCCTAAACCCAAGTCTATACAATATTACCAGCCATTTGATGAAGAAATAATCAAAGTCTGCACGATGCTCTACATTTTAAAGTATTTGAAACTGTAAGAAATTGCGACTACAGGGCCTTCCCAAATCTTACCTGCTGAAGACCTTCAGTAATAGAAGTGACTGGTGACATTCCACTTGTCAATATTGATAGCATGTAACCATCTGATCCAACTGAGCTGTTGAAGTTCCCTTGCTGGATAGAAGGAAAACAGTGATTAAGAAAAGAAAAAAGTAATTCACCCAGCTGTGGCAAACCCTAACATGTCTTATTTCAACAGCTATTCTTGACAAACATAGCTGATGTCACTAACAACAAATATTTTTACGTAAAAAAATACTAAGACAATAAGAAATCAAAATATCCAACAATATTTTGTGCTATATAGCAACATTCCAAAAGGCATTCACTTAAAAATGGACAAGGAAGGTAATCTCTCATTACAGAGAGGTGTGCTAAATTACTGCAGAGTTCTTTACAAGATAGAAAGGCTCCAAATTCCCTCTTGAAGCATGCTTACTGATGCAGAAAATACATGATGGTCTCCCCATCTCTAAATATATTTCAGAGACAGAATTACACCCTAACTCTGTCAGATCAACCATCTCTACTATAATTGTAGAATAAAATTCTGCTTGCCTTTTGTTAAAATCAGTTTGCTATCACATGAGATTTGGCAGAGGGGTGTATTTTGAGTGCTAGGTAACAGGTCCTCCATCTTCGTCAAGGATTTTTAACTTGCCCTCCTCCAAACCATGAGATGAACAGCCTGCTCCTGCTAAGCAATTCAGCTGGCAGAAGAGGGGGAACAGACACCATGAAAAAGTTGCTTGTTTGGTTGGGTTTTGATCACCCATCAGGAAAACTGCAGCTCTAAAGCTCTGAGTCCCAAGGCTTCTCCTGGTTGCTTCCATCAGACTTTATGCTGGAAAACTAGACTTTCTGAAACACTGCAGGACTAAATCTGTGTGGAATGCAGAAGCGAAAGGAAAAGGTGGTGTTCCTAAATCAGTGTTAGGAGTGAATCTATGCAAAGCAGTAGAGGATATGAGATTTGTTCATTTCCCAACACACACCTGAGAGGACTGCAAGTTCCTACAGTACAGAGCTATCTTTTAATTTCTATTTTAGTCTCTCAGCTGATGGCTTGATCAAGTCTGAACAAATATATCATCCGAAGTGCTGGAAAGCATAGTGTAGAAATACCAGATGATTAAGATTAGAGAGGAGATTAGTCTTCCTTAAGCACTAAACAGAATAGTATGTCAGATAGTACTTGCTTTTAAAACTCACTACCCCAAAACCAGACATCATTTTGTGTTTGTGCTGTGTTTGTGAAAATATTGTAAAAACTTCATAACTGAACACCTGGTATAGATGTAAATCATGTTGAAGATTACAAGTATTTGGAACTGCAAAATAATTACAGATTTTAGGGTTTGATTGCTGTGCTTTATGAACATGAAATTTCATGTTGGTTTCCATACTGAGGTGCTTTATTAAGCATGTAAGCATTCCACTGCACAAAACATTAAAAAAAAAAGTCCTCAGAAAGGCAATACACCTTTAACCACTAAGAGCAGCATTTTATGTATTTTAATCACTCATAAATGACATACTTAAAGACATTAAAAGCCAAAAAGGCTAGACGCCATTTACTGTAAAATTATTTTTATATGAACTCATCTTCAAGAAAAATAAGATAAGTCTAATGAGCTTTTGAGGTTAGACAAATGGTATTTGATACATAAAAAGTCAATCGAGTTTAGTGCTTTAAAGTCAGTCATAATACGTTTTTGAGACATTGCGTCATACTGATACATCATTTTGTTCTGTCTAATGTACAACTTCAGATAAATTTTAGTTCCAAGAGATTGTATAAAATAATTTGTGGGCACAACGGCAAAAGAATAAACAAAATACCTCCTGTTCAAACTAACCAGCAAAGAGCACTGTTTCCTGTAAATTGATTTTGCATTTAGTTTAGACATTATTTTGCACTCTTAAACAAGCATTACATGGCAATCCTCGTCTCTCCAACAGAGAATATAGTTTAAAAAGATAGTTTACTTACTATAGCATCTTTGACTATAACTCTGGCGACTTGTTCTGCTTGGCAAACAGATGAGGTCTCAGAAATTAGCTTCGTCTCTAAGGGCTTTAGTAGAAAAACACCAATATAAGTTTGACTAACACCACACAGGAAAGAAATATATGAAGGTCAGATTTTGGGTTTGGGTCTTTTGTCGTGGATGACATCTCTGTTAGCAAGTGGTATCATACTGTCACCTAAAACATCCAATTAAAGAAAGGTAAAAGCACCTTCAATTAAAGAAAGGAAATGCCAACTTTTCCTCGAGTCGTACTTTTTTTTTTTGTAGTTTATTACTACTAAAATAAGGTTTTTTTCCACAAGCATTTTATTTTGAGTAGAAGTTATCAAAATGCTTAAGCTGTCTCAACACCTGTATTAGTTCATATATGTTTTTTGCCAGAAATGAAGAGAGGCCTGAAATACTAAGATCCTACAAAACAATTTTTTGTTGGATTTTTTTCTTTATTTTTCAAACTCCACACACTGGTTTCCACCAAAATCCCTCATTGCATTTTTATTTTTTTGTGTTTTAGAGCCTTTATGCCACTTTACCTCACTAGAAGCAAGCAATTATGGCAGTTACTTTAGCAATCAGAATTTCTTTTACAAAAAAACCCCAAACAAATTAGTCAAGTATATATATCAGGTACAAAAAATGCTCAAACAAATGGAAAAATTATGCTTTAATGTATTTAGAAGCATGTTTGCCATTCATGACCCTTTAACAAATAAAGAAGTGACAGAGCTAACTGCACAGCAAGCTTTTTAAATGCTCAATATGTTAAAAGAGATGGTTCTGTTCACGAAAAAACCCGCAGCATTACATTAGGGAGAAAAAGGACTTGGTTGCAAGTCAGCTTGCAATAGCTAATTCAGTTACATTAAACAACAAAATTTAACTGATGCGTTCAAGCCTAGTCAAATACTGGGACTAGTTTAATTCTTAGATTAATACTTCAAAAACACTCTTCTAGGGAACAGCTCAGCAACTACAGGTTTTTCTCTCATTATCAATCCAAAGTACTAGAGAAATAGGCCTATTTCCAAGCACCTGTAGAATTAGGAATCCTGATTTTGCTGACCAGGCTCACTGAAAAATTTTGTTTAAGTTTGTGTATTTGGGGGCAGGGCATGGGATGGAATCAGTCTTTGCTAGCAGGACTGACATACAAACACCTTTTACATGCTTTACTACAGTGATACGGCTTATGTATATCAGATTTCCATTTCATAACTCGTATGTACTTTTGAGCCTAGTGGCCAGTATCAACCAAATCTGAAAGAGATACAGGGGTGTCAACAGTAATTAAAATACTATGTCTGGGAAAAAAATTAGCAGCTGTTCAGGAGCTAAAGTTAATGACGTGTTAAGGAAAAAGCAAGCAGAAATCAGCCACTAAACATTTGATCTGACTAGCCAGAAACACAGGAAAGCTGTATCCTAGTAGTTCCTGACATTTTCTTTTGCTATATTCAATGATTACAGAGAAAAACAGCCTAGTCCTAATGAGATGCAAACTACAGACAGGTCTTCTAAACTAAGAAGTATTAAATAAATACAACAATAATAAATGAGTATCTGAACTGTCAGAGCAATGCAATACTGCAGATTTACGGTGTGCTACCATGATAGGAGCAAGTCACCCAAAGACTTTATGTATGCTAAAACAAAGCCTGTCTTTGCTTAAACAACATCTTTTTGACAACTAAGAAAAATCTCACAGATTCTCTTTTAAAGAGGAATCTTACACGAACAGTGCATTTTGCTGGCGACTTTATTTCCCCCTGAAATAGGCTACTCCAATGGAATAAAATCCCAGAGAATATGCAAGCTACACAAGTATCTGCACAAGTCTAATCCTGGCACTTAATGTGGATGTGTGGCAGTATACAGAATACACAGAATATCTCTTATCAAGAACTGATGAAATAAGAATTGTGTTATACAATCCCTACTGATTCCTACACAAGAGGTGAAAGACAAAATGGAATTCAACACCAATTTCCTATTATACATGGTGGGTCATTTTGAAAAGGCTGATCTCCTTAGATATCAGGTTTCTAGTTCACCGTATGCAAATGAGAAGACACATTTTTTTCCGATTACCTGATACTTCAGTCTGAACAGGGGGCCTGAATGTAGGTTTTGGAATTATACTTCATGTGTATGGACATGTCAAATGAAGAGAGGTGACTAAATTTCTGAAGGTCAAAACTTTCACTTTTAAGGTAAGCCAAACAAAAAAGGCTTACGGCTGACACATCCCTCCAGAAAGTGATACTGTCATTTGCACTACAAACAACACAAGAATTTCCTTCCTACTTTAATACTAGACAATAGCCACTATATATTGTTTGCAGATTTCAACGAAAGAACTGTGGTTTATTTTGATCTGTCACATCTATCAGAACAACTACATAATAAAAGATGCAAAATAGGAATATTATTTTTGGCTCATTAAGCTTTGATAGCAAAACAAATAGTGGTTTTACAGTTTACCATTCCACAAGCGTATTTCAGTTGTGTACAGAAACACTTTGCAGTGTTTCAGATATTGAAGGTAGCTAGTTCTTCCATTTAAAGCCAGAATAATAAATAGCTTGTAGGATAATTCTGTGTAGTTTGAGTAGTTAAGTTGATAAAATCAAAGCATTTGGAAGTACTTAGAATCTTAATATGCACTAATTGCAAAAGTACTGTGGAACTGAATGAAATCTGAAATGCATTGCTTACTACCAAGCAAAGCTTTAAAAACATTACAGTATTAATGAAGGAAAACTTACCTTTGTTTTACTTTCTTCTGCAAAGCCAGGTGTGTCAGTATCTGGAGGATAGGCCACCGTTATGTAGATATTATAAGGTTTTACCTGTATTTCACAAAAGTAAGCGTTATCTTAATATTGACAGCTTTTACATGTCCCTCAGTATCATTAATTTCTCTTGTACCAAAGAAATATGGCAAGTATGAATTTAAACTGCTTCTAGTGTTAAGTATTCAGTACTTGCAAGACTCTGCTTTGTCAAACGAGAAAGCAAAGCAGCAAAGATTTTAAAAAGATGGTTGTGTTGTTTTGTTTAACAATACCTAAAAACTTTGCATTTTATGTAAAGTATTTTATGAATCTAAGTGGTTTTTAAGACATTTAGGAGGAATATGGAAGCAGTTTAGCTCTATAGTTTTACCAATTTCAGTTTTAAAAGACTACTAAACCATTGCCAAACACCAGTACCCAACAGTCATAAACACAAGGCCAAAAAGGCTTTCACTAGCATGCTTTTTTTGTTGTTGTTGATGTCAACATATTTTAACTCCTGGACAAATATGAGAAAAAACAAGGAAAACGTAAAATTCAAATTAGATATTTTTAAGAGGTATATTCAAGTCACAAGGCTTTTCAACCCATGGTATAAACTTGCAAGGGGTCAGAGTCGAAGGAGACAAAAGAATAAGTAGAAAATGTGAGGAAAAATGGAAGGTCTCATGTCAAGCATTGCATTTAGTTATGTATTTGTATGTATGTGTCAAAAATTACATCATTTACTGCACCACTATTCAGAAACTACTACAATGCAAATCTGTACTCCATGACAAATAAAGAAGCTTTTAATGAAAATATTCAGAGGGCTAAAATGAAGCAAAGTGTTGTAAAGCACTACACATTTTTATTTATATTACAAAACATTCTATATTGAAAACACTTACTTAAATGCCACATCACAGGTCCATAAACACCCTATTTTTAGTTTTGAGTAATTCAGTCTTCACAAAAATATCTGTCACCAGTCTGAAGAAAGACCCTGCAGTCACATTATTCCATTTGCCAGGCCAGAAGCGATTAGAGACAGTTTTACCCCACATTCTTATCCTGATCAAGGCATACAACTACACTGAACCGTACAGGGTAACAACAGGGACTATGCAAGGATCTAGAACCAAACACAGACACTTAATATATGTTAGTTAAGTGTTTAACATTATTAACAGAAGAATAATGCAAGTAATTTCCAAACTTTACCTGTCTTACTACAATGTACTTACAAAGCTCGTTCCATTGAATAATGAAAACAGTGTGTTTGGGGCTTTAGTCTTGATCTAAACAAAAGCTTAGATCATTGCACTATAAAAAGCTCATATAAACCAAGATCTGGAAGAGTGAACTACTGTCAGTACAATTTTTTTTGTGGACAATCCTCAAATTCTAGCTTGCAAGTTTTACTGTTTCATATGGTTTACATACCACTTACCATGGCCTCACAAATAAGCTGGGAATCAGTGGCCTGCCCTTCATGCATCCACGGGATCTTCAATATCATTCTGCACTTATAGCCTTAAAAAACACTTTTACTCAAAAGACTCAAAATCCAAGTCCTTTTAGTTAAAATAAATGATTAGAAAAAAATATCTGCACACATGGTCATCTTCAGTTCTAGGAACAGATTCAATCTATTCCCTCTTATGCAACTGAAATCAGCTTAGTTTCTGCAGCCCCATGCAGAGCAATAGGATTGTATGGCTGCCAAAAAAAGGGCCAACATAGCACACAGATATCAGCAGTGCTGCACAAGACAAAAAGAGAACTATTTAAATAAAAATGTGCTGTGCTACTATTTCTGTTTACCATCAAAAAGACTTCAATTATTGCACACATACCTCCATTTGCAGGGCTTCAGCCAACCCTCGAAGAGCAAATTTTGTCGGTGAATAAGCTGTATAACCAAACAGGCCTAATTGCCCAGCCTGAGATGATACAAACACAATTCTTCCCATTCTTCGTTCCTTCATGGTAGCGATTACTGCTCGACTTGGGTAAACACTACCCAGATAATTGACGGCCATTAATCTCTGTGCAAATGATATCAACATGATATTTGAGCCACAGATTCAGAATCCTCATCTGTTTGGTATTATTTATAAAAAAATTCCTATTTCAGTCTGCTTTAAAAATGAAGTTCACTAGATCTGTAGTTCTATCAGCTGACAAAAGAAACAATTGTTTTATTTTCTACAGCTTCATAAACTGTTTTATAGCTAAAAATCTCACTTCAAGCCAAAAGAAATCCAGTCTATCTACAAGTCTAAAAAGCATCCAGGATACTGATAATACTGAACCATATGGCCTTCAAGGAAAAAAAATTAACCTAAACAGTGTCCAGGAAGCAATTCATTTATGCATGATGTATGAAAACATAGCAAAATTAAAGTTTAAAGAGCTTTCTAAAACAGGAAAAATTCTAAATATTTATTAATTTCAAAGATTTTAATCTTTGGCAGGATAAGGGGAAGTCTTTAATTTCACTCTCTAGAAGACCTAAAACACAACTGAGCCTATACAAACAACAGAATGAATTTATTATAAAATTATTGAATCATCTGAAAATACTAAATAGCCATATTATCTGTGACGACTGGAGCCTGAGAGCTGTGGGCATAATGTAACCATAATACAGGGGTTTGGGTTTTGAGGGTATTTTTTTAGGTTTTTCATCAGAGCAATAGTCTGAAGCTACAAACAATCTGTGCACCTCTGAACTGAACACTCCTAACAGTCAACTTTTTCAACAGGTTAAAAATATGCAAAAATCTTCACCAGAAAAAAAATAAATGAGACCATGTGAAACTCTGTGCCTTTCCTAGTGCATTAAACCATAAAAATACATGCCAGGCTTCTTTGCTACCTTGAGGACCAGAATTCACTGTTCTGACGCATTCATGGACTGAGAGGTGAGAAATTAGAGGCAATCTTCACAAATTTAAAGATACATTCTAATTCTGACAGTGACCACAAATCAAGTATATCACTATTCATACAAAGTCTGCAGAGACACAGGAATGCAATCTAATTGTCAGAATGGCTGAATAAGAAATCATCATAAAATAAAAAAGTATGGTAACTCACTTCAAAAGAATTCACTTCAATATCCTCAAATTTTCCTGTAACTGATGTTCCCGCACAGTTTACAAGCATATCAACTGGTCCCAGCTTCTCCTGAGCCTGGAAGAGTAGACAGAGGTTAAGATGTTATTTAGCAGGAAAAAAACTTCCTGTAGTCTTGACGTACATCATCATTGTAAAAAATTATTTCTATTAGAAAGAGAGTCATAGAAACATTTAGGTTGCAAAAGACCTTTGTGATCATCAAATCCAATAGTTAACATAGGACTGCCAAGCCCATCACCGAACCATGTACCCAAGTACCACATCTACGTGTATTTTAAACACCTCCACGGATGTTTTAAAAAGCCTCCTGGGCAGCCTGTTCCAATGCTTGACAGCCCTTTCAGTGAAGGAATTTCTCCTAAAAAAAGCAATATGTCACACACAGATAAGCTTCTTAACATACACACATAAATCAGTTACTTCCTCACCTGTTTTAGAACATTCTCCACCTGCTCGTAGTCTTTAGATACATCAACAGATATACACAGTACAACCTAGAAAAGGAAAGTGGAAGAGTACTTTTACAGCACAGTAAGTCCTGTAACTGTTGACTCCGAGCCTTTCAAAATGAAACAAAACCCAATGACATATCTTTCCCAGAAAAAGTAGCAATCTTTTTGACATGACAGTTTGCACTTCTCCCACACTGGTGAAAGCAATCCCTGCTCTCTCCTAGCTCCTCCCCCTCACACACACACATATTCTAGTATAATAAAGATTGTAGTAGGAACAAAAGAGTATTTCAGGATCTTCAAAGCAGCTACTCATGTGCAAAATATGATTTCTACTTTACTATGCTAAGACACACTACAACACGTTATTTACATAAAGCTTAGGAAAAACTATTCTAAAGCAGCCAAAATTCCACAGTGCTACATTTAACTTTCAGCAGCACTAAACAAGCCAAACCATTTGTGTAGCTTAGGCTCATCTTTAAGAAAACACATTTTTTGCCATGTCATAGAAAGGCATGGTTGCACAGTGTTGCTCTGAAACTGCAGTATCAGCGCTAGAAAAAAAAACTTTCCCCAAATTTATAAAGTGTTAAAAACCTTTTAACGTTAGTACTAGCAATGCACGCTACCCACTATTGTCATAAATTATTTTTTAAAGAATAGTAGTAAATCTAGTTGCATACTGTTTAATTGAGACATGTCAAGGACAAAATAAAATAAAAATTCTGTGAGAAACTGACTAGTTGCAGTGACATAAATATCTGAAAAGTGAAGTAATGTGCATATATTTACTTCTTGTCTGTAAACCAGAGATTATGGCTTTTAGTTTGAAAGACACAGAAAAGTTAAAATAAGCATTGGTGGGGGGGTGGGGAGGAAGAGACACCAGAAACCAGATGACAGTGATATCTAAGTTTTGTTGAAGCTGAAAGTTAGGCCCTGCTCTTCTTTAAAGTTACCGATTACTTTCAGCAAGACAGTTGCAGAATCCACGTTCTGAAGTAACTTCTGACCAAAAGAAGCACTGCCTTTGAGTTACCACTTGCAAACTGTAAGATCACTACAAACTCCAGCTTGCCCAGGTATTGACAAATAAGCTACCCTCTCTGCTAAGCAAGCAGTAGAGATTCGGGGCAATTCACCCTCTTGAAAGGAAAAGCACTCATATCACAATAAAAGGAGGGACTCCTGTATTCTTGTTCCAATTTTTATACTTTGTTACTTTGGTCAATTCATTTAAACTCAGTTTGAGGTGAAATAAAAGTCATCACCAGTTTGTAGCAAGCATCATCATGACCAGTTGTCATGGAGCCCGTGGACACATGCACAAAAAAAAAAAGCTTACCACAGTGTAACTAACTGCTTTGGCAGCTAGTTATTTGTCAGCTCTGCCTCTGGTCAGACTGCAACACTTCTTAGTTGCATGAACAGAAGCTGCTCACCATTCCTGTACAGCAGGTTGGCTATTCCTGCCTCCTAGGCCTCCTAGCATCATGTGTAGTTGGACATCAGAGTAAACTTGTGGCACAAGTTATTGGTGGCTCAGCATGCACCTCCCCTTAGGGCATTTATTACATTTTGGAAATGCGTCTTTTATGTAAGTTTAGAACAAAATACCAGTTGAAAAAAAACCAACATTAATTTATTACCTGGACGACTCTGCAAGATCAGTGATGACATTACAAAAAAATAAAACCACAGTTCTGTATCAGAATTGGAGCAGTTGGTTAATTATCAGATTGCATAGATAAAGTTACTCACACTGTGAACAACACACTCAGGAACTACCATGGGTTTTATTGACTACTATCACATTACACAATTCACCTCTCTGCTTCTATTACATTTGCTTTCTTCTGCTATAATATACTGATTATCTTCACTCCAAAGCATGCAGTACAGATCCACATTTAGGACACAGAATACACTGCCAGAAATAGTCTGTTCCTCATCTCTCATTCTAAATATTTATGGTGTTGGATCATTAATAAAGCTTTCACAATAAAAGACCAATTCAACTCCTAGTGAAGTAACTGGGAATATTCTATATTAGGAAAGGGATTAAAAAAAATATTGCAAAAGACCTCTAAGGGCAAGGATTTTGTTCCACTACATACCTATAAAGACTGCATTGTCAGCACTCTAAAATCATATGCAAATGTTTAGTGCAAACACTAAAGTGTACATAGATGACAGACCCTGGTGTCAATGCAACCTGGTTTTGTGTACGTATGCAAGAGCTGAATAGCAACAGCATATGTGCTATTTTCCTCTGCCTCTTAGCTCGACATCTAGTAAACATAACAGTCTCTGTGTACGCGATCAGTGTCAGGCATCTTTCTCTACACTTTCAGCAATCCTTTTGTATAGCTTCTCTTGGTTCAGCTACCCTTGCTTCCCAGCTTCTTATCTGCCATTCCACTGTGAGCTCTGCTCTTCTCAGTTCTGTTCTTTGCATTTAGATCAGGCAGGCTTCCCTGCAACCTTGTCTACAACCGAACAATAGCTACAGAAGAGCCAGCCTATCACTCCCACTGCTTATGTTTAACATGGCTGGAAGTCTAAAGCTGCTTCTGCAAAAGCAGTCCTTTCCAGTCCACACTGGAGCTTGCTTGGAGATTTTAACTGAAACTCTTATGAACATGCACCAAGTAATATTCTTTTTAAAAGTTCACATTTATCAAGCTTGGACAGATTTTAGCAAGAACATCCTGACACAGTGTTTGACAAGGGATTAACTTTAATGCTAAGCTTGGGAAACTACTAGAACAGCTAAAAGAAAATGGTTATTGGGATTTATTTATTTATTTAAATGGGAAAAATACAGTTTCTCCTCACCTCAAATGGCTTAGGCTTTCAAATAAAATTCATCTGAGTAAGGCAGCATGCATAGGAAAAAAAAAAAGTCAGCTTGAGCCATTTGACAAAAATATAAGGAAGTGATGACAGAACTTAAACTTATAAATGAAGGCATTAAGAAAATTTTGTATCAGCTAGTACTAACGTTATTGCCTCCAAATATTTGGCTTTTTCCATTGCTTCTTTTCAACAGAATATCCGATTCATCAACTCAAATCCCTTTACACAGACAAATAAATGGCTTGTATTTGTAATCATGAAAGTAACAAAAAACTTCTGGAATACAAGGAAGAAGTCAAAGATGTTAACGGTCTCAATTTTACTTACAATTTTAACAGTCCCTACTGTTTCCCTTCTCCCTTTGGATTATTAGTTCCGAAAAAAAAATATTTCAGCATTGCATTTTGACATTGCATATTTTGAAAATAGCAAGCTTACCTATTTTAAACTAGTATCTCCTTCAAGTTCTAAAACAGTGCCCGTTAGTGAACTAAACCTGGAAACAAGTATTTTAACTTCTTTCTCAAAGCAATCACTGTATTTATGAACTGAAAAAAGAGAAGAACCAAAATCTCTTCAAATCCCCTTCATCTTCAAGAATACAAATGCTTATTGAGTGACAGCAAATTGCAGCTATCCCCAAATGCATACTTCACCTACAGCTGAATCAATCTTTTTCTCTAAGAAAAGCAGGCTAATGCACTAGCTAGGCAACATAAAATGTAGCAGAGTTCAGCACATCTCATGTAAGCAGATCGGTATTTTTGAGTTCAGATATTGAGTCCTCACTCATTTTTGTCAAACAGCTTTGCTTTAAAGATAGGACTACTGCACTGTGTTGTAGTGACTATCTTGAAACACACAACAGCCACTGTTCGGAGTGATCTTACCTGCTTGTCATTAACAGAATACTTTTCTATTTCCTTCTTTGTCTGCAACAGCTTGTTCTGAAATGGATACAAGAACAGCTAAAGCATTGTACTTGTCAGAGCAATATTAGTCTTCAGTATTTCAATAAGGCTTAAAAACATTCCCTAAAGCCCTAAAAAGTTATCCTCAACTAGTTATAACACTTCACCACTGTCATTTTGCAGATTTATGACTTTATGATGAAAACATGAACTCCCATCAAGCTACCAGAACTTGCTTACCTGCTTTTCAATTAATCTTCTAAAGCCAGTAATGACTTCTAGAATATATTTAATGCTTTTGTTTCATACAAGTACACATAGCACCTAAAACTGCAGGTATTAATTTTTCTCCTGTATTTTGATTCTATTTTACATTTATATAATACTCAAACTATTCTGAACAACAATCTATCATAGAATTATCATAAAAATTAAACTAAAATTCATACTCGCTTTCAAGAAAAACTGCATTAATTCTGGTTGTATTCAAGGTTATGTTAAGAAAGGAAATGTATCAAGTGTAAGTAAATTATCAAAAGACAGCTGGGACTGAGGGCCTACACCAAAAAGTTAAGTGCTTTTATTTCCTGAATAAATGTTCTTTCTCTATGAATAAAATAACAATGCTTTATGAAAACAGAGTCATTCCAACTAAATTCTGAATACATCAGTTAAAAAAACCCGGAAGCAACATTTTTTCCTCTAAAGCTGTCTTGATGAACAGTTTTTCACTAATTAAAAAAGGTATGATATAGTGATGATTAGACAGCAAAATATTCTATGAATTTTAAGAATTGTCTTTAATCCCCCAGTTGTCACTTACTATAGGGAAATTCTAGTTTTTCCTTCTTTTGCCTTATGCCACAGATCTAGACAGTGAAATAATGAATGCCATTAGCAGAAGTGATAGCACTGGCAGTTTTAAGGCAAGCTAATCATAGATGCCACGCTGTGCTACACTCCTTAAATAGGCAGTCACCTCTGCTATCCAAATGCATTAATTTGAGATTCCCATAAAATATACACTGAAGAAAATATGAGTTAATATCAATTAAAAAAATTATTCCCCACCTATACAGATTTTGTGAGTAGAGTTTAGCCGGTAAAAATAACATATACTTACCTCATCCCTTGCAATCAGTGTTATGAAAGCACCTTGCTTATAACATTCAATAGCAATACATTTTCCAATTCCACTGGAGCCTCCAGTTACCTAAAAGTTATTTGAAAATGGCAGTTAGTCCACTATTCATCCCTTCTCCCATACGGTAAAGTGTCAGATCAAATGAAAATTCTAAAAATATACTGAGATTGAAATATTACCCAATGAGGTATGCATACAGAAGATAAATTAAAGTGAGTTTACTTATTGAGTATGAATGAAAAATAAGATCTCAATAGATTGCTAAGTGTTGTGTTTCTACCCCAAAGCCAGTTTTACCTCAGTGGTATTTTTTGCTTATTTCTTACATCAGGCATATTTAGACCCACACCCCCAAATGGGCTCTCTCACATGCTTTTGAATAAGTTCTGTATGTTATTTCTAAAGGCAGAAGTAGGTAGAAGTTTGAAATCACTATTAACATTAGCCATAATAATACAATTACATACTGCCCCTCCATACCTGGTCACAGGAAAAAGTATTTGTAACATTAAAAATTGTAGATTGCCTGCTGAAGATACCATCACATAAACACGAACAGAAAATAGCTTTTTTCTTATTTAAAAAAATAAATTAATTCAACAGTTAGCCCTCTGTAGAGTATTTCTTAGTCCCCCAGTCTGGATGTTGAACTGTCCTTGCCATCCTGCAATTCCAGTTTTGTGGGAATGCCAGCACCTAAACTTCCATTATCTTTTCTTCTTCCTCTAAACTGTAACACTGCGTAGTCTTATACGCAAACACAAAATTAGTAATTTGTCTATAGACAAATGCAGGGTGATGTCTACAGCCCTGCATCGTATGTTGCAGGAGGATACACTGCTAAATGATACTAATATACAGGTTAAAGCAACCTAATACCTCTCACTACCCTCCATAAACCTACTTATGAACTCCATGTGGAACAGATGTAGATGACAATCCTGACCTCTTTTTGACTAAAATGTCTGCCTGACACTGCCTTTAGGTGACTTGTTCATTTAAGGCCAGTCTCAGCCTCCATGTGCCTTTGGTTCTTCAACACTGTTGTCTTCCTTATATACCCAAATTATTTGAATTTTCTTTTAACAGCACATTAAGAGGCTATAATTGAGAAAAATATTGTATTGAAATGCCTAGAAGCATTTATTGTAAAAAACTCCTGTTCATGAAATAAGTTCTGAAATACAGAATTCCTAATAATTGGGAAAAGAACTGATTCAAATGGCTCTGGAAACGGTCATTTGTTGTTCTTTATCAAAATCTTTCAAATGACTCCTGAGAAAGTACAGTATCACCTTAATTTTAAATACAAGAAAATGGAGGCATTGAACTAATCAGCAAAAGAGCAAAGATCCCTGGTGTCTAACTACATACCCTATCAAAAGCCTTGTGTGGTCTCCTCATCTGCCAATGCCTCAGTGTTGTTTTCAGAGATGCATTATTCTAAAAATTCTTTCTGCTGTTGGAGATCATAAAGTCAGAAGTACATTCCCACGAACACTAAACTGTTCCTTCATACGAGTACTTTACCCTAAGTCAAATAATCTCAGCAAACAGAAGATTTTTCAACACGGTCCACTGTTTCTGACTGGTTTGTCTGCAGTCACAAACGGGCCAAGAATGGGTGTAACATTTACAAAGACTAATTTCAGCTCTTTAGGCTTCCTCTATTATTAGAGACAGCTGCTTCAGATTAGCTTCTAACTGACTCTCTCTGCAAGATTAAGCTTCACACTACGCTAACCTTTGATGCTAACTCCAAGATGCACGTCCTGTTCTAGAAACGTGAAACCTGGTCTGTAGTTTTCTGAACCAAGGATGACTGCTTTCAAAGTAAATTAAGTCTGTAAGAGTGCAAGTGTTAGTTAATAATTTGGGACCATAGCAGAACCTCAGATTAATTTAATGTTTCATGATGGAAAGTAGTTAAAGAGTTTTAGTGTATTTGCAAAATAGCTTGTAAGACTGCAGTACACCTCTGAAAAGATTAAAAGATTCAGTTTGATACATTCAGGCAGACCTCAGTTCCACAGCACTCGTGAGCTGCTTCTACAGATTTTCAACAGCAGCAGGTACACCAGCACACGAAGTGATCAACATGCATGGAAGACTGCTTCAATTCCAGTTTTTGGCGTAGCACTAACAGCTGACTACTACCTGCACAAACTGCTGAGTATCATGAACAGGTCAACTAAACCACTGCTTCAGGAATTCTTTGAAGGTGAAGGTACTGCCATCAAGCCTCTGGCTTGTCAGACAACGCTAATGTTCATTTCAGAAAGATAAAGTCTGAAGTCATGCAAGAAATGGGAAAAGGAAGTTTTTATTCACAGTCACACCCTAGAACACTGGATAGGGCTCATGTCAGATAGGTCAATGACAAAAGGCCACTTAAATTAGCTGGGAACTTCATTCAATATTTAGGTGGGAAACTGTTACTTGTATGTTGAAAGTTGTTACTAATATGCACATCTTTCAGGAACATTCACAATGAATGCTAATGTAACTGAAAAAAAAAAAATCCCTAACACTAGTGGAAACTTGTGCTTTGTGCTACAACAAAGTCAGCCCAAGAAATCTATGAAGTCTGTTCGGTTGGTAAATTGCTAAAATAGATACTCAGAATTATAGGAAGAGTACACATCTACTCCAACAAACAAGGTGCTATGTCAGTTACTTACCCCTGCAGCCAGTAGTTCTACAACGCTACTGCATTTCATTAGTTCCAGACATCTAAATTGCTATTGATCCCATTTTCAAATTTCACTATAACCCAGCCTCAGAGGAGTGAGCAAAAATAAAAATTTGGTCACAGCAATTCAAAACACAGACTAATTTCTTGAGAGGGAGACACAATTAAATCCTAGTATTAATTCAGATGTTTGGAATGCAGCACTACCAGCCCTTGAGCAGTGTTATTGAGCTGTTTCTGTGTTTGAGAACAGGTACCAAATCAGCTATTCCAACGAAGGGTCTGGCTCCAACTTCTCAAGCTATGATCCCTGACAACAGGACTCACCTTCTAAGGATCACAGGGTTTATTTCCCTCTTGATAAATCGAAATGTTGGGGTGAAGTACAAAGAATTGCTGTGTTCGACTTTCAAATTTGAGATACTGGAAATTCCATTTAATTGATGAGACAGTTCAACTTAAATTAACAGAACTGTCATCAGGAATGATCAAAATCAAGACTTGATAACGTATTTCCAACAGCGCTTGTTAACTTTCATTTAGCACTGGATGCAAACTGGCTTCATGCTTTTAGGCAGTACTGTGACAGAAGGTATTAAGTTCCACCAAAACAGAACATCCCTGTGATCTGCTCTAAGTGGTTCTGATCCAAACCACAGATCTTATCACTCCCAACACAAGAGATACAATGCAAGACACCAAGACTGGCTGCCCTTTTACGTTGACCAGTTACCAAACTGGGCTTTGGGCTCTGCACAGAAGTGGTGAAACTACTTCTAGACTAGAGATGACCCCTAGGCATGTGGATTTGGCATGATCATCCTGAACTATGTACAAGCAAAAGGCTCTTTTCAATCTGAATGGGAGATAGTCCCAAGCAAAGAACATCTTGACATTTACTGTCATTGTTAATCCACAAACTTTGATAAACTGTGATCTCTGGGGACGAGGCCAGGGGCAGAAATTTCAACTTGGTTTCAGAAAGATTAAGGCTGAAACAAGGTGGGGGCAGGAGTAGCAGCACTGGTATTTCAGCAAACACAGTTTCTAAACATCACTGATGAAATTTACAGAAGGCTGCTCTTGCCCTGACATCTTAAGTTTTTGTTGCATTCTGCTCCATCAAGCCAGGTACCTTTGTAAAGAAATAAGAGCAGAGAGAACCTGTGTAGGGCAGGTGTAACAACCCTGACAAAGGGCAGTTAAATGTGACAGATGTGAGCATGATGCATATGAAGCAGCGATGACTGCCTTATCCTGTTTTCATTTTCCTGTCTACTACTACAACCACCTACCAAAATAGTAGCATACTCTTATAGGTGATGTGTGCTAGTATACAGCCTGAGACTCAAAGGGAGAGTTAAAGCCAATGGCAAAATAAAAGATGTATAAAATAGTCTCCCATATTTCTAAGCATGAAGATGCTCAGCACAAGAAGCAGCAGCTCTACACCACAGAAATAACTGTTATAGCCTTTACTTGACAACACTTTCCTAGTCATGCTGGAAACAAAGCAAGTAGTATTACACATCTAAAAACGATTTTGCTTTAAATAAGCTAAACCTGATGGTTGAGCCAATTTGATAGCAGGGAATTTTTTTTTTAATTTAATGGTGTTCACTGGGATCACTGAAACAGAGCAGATAAGGGGGGGGACCCCACAAGATTAGACCATTAGTAATTTGGAGTTCTGTGGATGTCCACTCTGAGTAACAGTCCTATTCTTTTCTAAGAAAAGGAGACTTATGATCATGATTCCTCCAGAAAGCATGCCTTGCTTAACACTGCAAGTGCTTTCATCATGCAAATGCCTCTGGGAAAGGACAGAGAGGAAAACCCCACAAATTTCTATCCCAAAAAGCAGCCAGAGTTACTTAGCCATAACTCAAACATCTAGTAACTGTAACTTCAGGAGTGAAGAGAAATACTATTTTATGAAGGATTAAAAATGAACAAATACTGACTTAAATTGAAAATTCAGTAACTGGTATGTAACAGCCTCTGAAGTTGCTCAATGACGTTCCTTCAGAAATGTAACAAGTATTTTCATGATACTTTCAACAGGCCCCCAGGAAGAAGAGTTTCTACATGACTGATGACTTCTGCTTCAGAAAAGCAATCTATTCAAGTATATCTTGAAAAATTGTATTTACTGTGCAATGGTAACCACTTGCCCTTTTGAGAGGGCTTAGCCAGCTATATAAGCCATTTGCAGGTCTTTATTCTCTTATTCTTTATTTCAAGGTTGAGTTTCACTGAGGCCTGACAAAGATTATTAAATGTTAATCTAGTCTTATCTGAACCAAGTCATAAGCTAAAAAGAATTTCCATATGCAGAATGCTTAAACAGATTTTGATATTTTTCTGTGAGAAGACTTCAATGAAGTTGCTAGATAATGTTATGGTCCTTAAATATTTTCATCAAGTCTCTCAGCCATTTCAGTAGCAGAGAACATTTACTCCCAGTGTATGATACAAGAATTTACACACACAACATGGAAAACCTCCCTGAACAAAATTTCTGTTTTACAGTACCAGGATCCAATATTTCTTCCTTAAGTATTACACTAGAAAATTTAAAATCCAAATGTACAAGTGTCCAGTGTTATTAACAGCATCTACAAATCTTAGAACTGGTGAACTCTGAAACAACTGCTCCGTTATTTCCTTAGTTTGAATGAACACTTTAAGTGAAAATAAACAAATAGTCTGCCAGTGGTGACACCAATAGAACTCTGCCTGCAGACTTTGATTTGTATCATCAAGTTAAATGTATCTAGAGCCTTTTCCTTCACCAGTACATTAATATAGTTACTTCTCTAGCTAGACTCCTAATTTTATAAGGCTTGCAGGAATACTGTTCTTGAGACTTACACTTCTATCAAAAAGCTCAAACCACTAATATAATTAGCAGTAGTGGTTATAAGGAGGTTTCCCCAGCAAAAATATTCTCATCATTTTCTTTGTGAACTTTAACTGAACCATTCTTAGTAGAAGAACCAGCACAGTAGCTTTCAAAGAATTTAATCACATAAAGCACAGACAAAACTTGGGAAAATAACAAAATGGATATAAAAACCAGCAAAATTTTAGAATAAAATCCATTAAACTTTTTTATTGTTTAATATTCTATTTCTGCATAAAAGTCACAGAAGGCCCTCAAGTCTGCTTCGTCTTTGCTTCTATAGAGTATTGAACGGTTCCTAAAATCCTACGGAAGGGTTCTTTCTTAATAACCATTACTTCCTTGGGAAGAGCCAAAACCAAAGAACCTTAATACAGGCTCGAACACACCTCACACAGTATATGATGCTGTAAAGCCAGTTACAGCATCTAAGTAACACCTATTGCATAAAGCAACTTGTGAATACTGTTGCAACTTGGACAGGTCTTAAATTATTCTGGGGACAGCTCTATCCTCCAAATAGGTAAAAAAACCAAAGCACCCGAAAAAAGTCACCAGAGAGTATTGGGGAAAAAAAAGAAACTTAGAGTAGCTGTAAATTCACTTGGCACCTTAAAAGGTCTAATTTCTGTATTAGCCCAAACTCCCACTCTTAACAAAGAGCACCTACAAGTGCTACTCACCTCTTAAAGGCAAATTTAACCAGATAGTAAACTATAGCTTCTCTGCATTGAACATACCTTAGGGTATAAGCTAAGTTAAAAAAGCTGGTTCTAGGACCTTGATTTTTCCAACCACTTAACTCATTTGCTTTCATGCATCCAAATTCACTACTTTGTAATCCACCTGAAAGCACATGGGTATTGCTCCCCTTCCCCCCCAAATTCTATGGTACTACTCACAGACTGTTTCAAGGTTACTGTTCTTCTGAAGACTTCCTTCTAAAGACTTACTTCCACCATCCTGACTACAGTCAAAATATTGCTCGTAGACATCAATACCTATGCACTTAAAGAGGAAAAGGTGCATGAGTGTCACCTGACCATTCCCTTTACATTAGTCTTCCCATTTCCTCACATCTAACCTGCTTTTTAGACCCATGAAACCATAGCTTTTGCCTTTTGTTTATGAGCACCCATACCACTTAAATACCGTAAGAGATGCAAAAAGAAAACAAACCTCAAGGTAAACAGAAACCCTGAGAATACAAAAGGAATGCCTCAAAAAGTCAACATTAAGACTGAAGACGGTTTGCGTTTCTGGTGACTCAGATCGCCTGAAGCCAATCGAGATAGACAGCGGTTGTCAGAGTCATCGCTACAGCCCATTTCCTTATCCCTGGGACTTGCGGCTCTCACATTTCGGTAGCTTGGGGTGCTACAGCGAGCTGCCCAGCCTCCCTGCAACCAGCGGGCGCCCCTAACGCCGCACCGCCCCAGGGGGGGCCCTGCCCCCAGCCCCTCTCCGGCTGCCGCCGAACCGCACCCTGCAGGCGCCCACCGCCCGCCCGCTCCGCCTCAGCGCCCCCTTCCCTTCCCTTCCCCGCCGCTCACGGGATCGGGAAGCTTCCTCCGCTCCCCCCCGCTGCAGCGCGGCCTTCCCGGCGGGGGCGCCTCAGGCCGCCGTACCCCCGGCTGCCAGCGGGACGCTCCTTCGCACAGCGCTGCGCGCCCACCCCGGCGGGAGCGGCCCCCCTCCCTGCCGGCCCAACGGACGCACCGGCCGAGCGCACTCGCGTGGAACCCACCCCCCGCCAGCACGGCCGGGAAGGCGCAGAGGCCGAGCGGCGGCGGCCCGGCACCAGCTCGCTCTCCCGGCACGGGGCAGGCGGGGCCGGCGAGGGGCGCCCCTGGCTCGCACAGCGCGGCCCCCCCCCGCCCCGCCGGGGCGCCTCACTCACCACGACGTGAGCGCCGGGCAGCTTGAGAGGCTTGGGGCTGATGAGCGGCGACACCATGTAGAGGAGGAGGACGAAGGCCACGATGAATGCGACTGCCAGGAGCAGCATGGCTCGGGTTGCGCTCACGGAGAACGGCCGCGGCGAGCAGGGGGCGAAGCCCCTCAGGAGGTGCTGTTGGTGGTAGCGGCGGCAGCTGCTGCTGCGGGGAGGGGGCGCCGACCGCGGCCCGGCGCAGCAACCGCCCGCCTGCGCCGCGGCACCTGGCGGGAGGGGAAAGGCGCTGCCGCGGGTCGAGTGAGGCGGGGGAGGAGGAGAGTCCGGCCGCCACTCCGCGACCTGATTGGCTGCCGAGGCGGGCGCGGGCCTCCGCTCTCAGATTGGCCGGCGAGGAGGAGAAGGCGCCCGCGGATTGGCTGAGGGGCGGGACGGGGCTCAGAGATTGGTGCCCGAGGGCGTTTTCGGGGTCATCGTTGGCGGCAAAAGACGGCGGGGAAGAGACTCGCTCTCGAGGAGACGGGGATCGGGCCTGCGCCCCCTACGGGCGGAGCGGAGCCGAACCGAACCGAGCCGAGCCCAGCCGCCCCGCGGGGTCATTGCCCGGGGCGGGCGGGGCTGCGCGGGGGGCGGGCCTCTTCCCGGTCACGTGGGGCGGGCGGCCGCTTCCCGCCGAAAGGGGGGGGCGGGGCCGGAGGGGCCGTGAGGGGCGGGCGGACGGCTGCTGGCAGCGACGGGGTGGCTGCGGGGGTCGGGGGAGCCGGGGACAGAGGGAAGGCTTCTCCGGACGTGCCTGAAGAAAAGCTTGGGCCAGGAGAGCTCAGCCCTTGTAAAGGTACCGGCTGTTAGCGAGGGCCCTGCTTGGGGGCGTCCCGTTCCCGTGGGCTTGCCGCTGCCGGTCGCTGTGCGCCGCGGGGGCCTGGGCGGTGTGTCACCCCCCAGCGCCCCTTCCGTGGGGCCGTGACCGCCGGTTTGGGGACGGCAAGAAGGTAAAAAAGCGGCGTCGGCTCGGTATGGCAACATCGAGCACTTATCTTGGCTTCCTCGTGTGCTGACAAAAATGTCTTGAATGTTAAGCACCTATCCGTACGCAAAGCTTTTAATACGTTGCCCGAGGTGACGCGATTGAAATGGTGGCGCTGTGTCAGGCCGCCTGCGACGCGCACTCGGGAGGGGACAGCCGCAGAGAGCGCTGCCGTGTGCCGGAAAGCCGTGTCTCGGTGGGGCAGAAAACATAAACGTTTTATGAAAGATAATAGACTTCAGCGCGGGCGGGTTTTAAAACATACTTTACATCATCGCCTCCAGTAAAAACAAGATGTGGATTCCGCGGGAGTCGGTTTCTGCTGGCTGCCGTTGGAGTTAGTGCTGCTCCCTTGTTTCTAAAATCTAAATCCGAGGGGTTTTTCAGCATGCTATTCACTGCTGGTTGAAACTACCCGTTTTTCGTGTTACTCGCGTGGAAAAAACCACCCCATAAAAGCATGGTTTTCAGCTTTATGGCATAATAGTAGAAGGAAATTAAAACAAAGAAACAAAAAACTCTTCCAGAGCTGTCCAAATAAAATAATTCCATATATCCGATTTAGATGTTTAGGTATTTATTTAGTATAAAGGTCTGCATTTGATTTTTTAAAATTTAAGCTATAATTATTTATAACTGAAAAGCACCCTCAAATTATTTCTTCTCGCTAGTTATTGTGCAGCCGTTGACTTGTACAGAACAGTTTAAAAAAAAAAGGAAAACCCAAATCCCCTAGGCAAGAGGGTGTGCAAATAATACTGGAGAGGAAATTGGAACTAGTGAGTAGGCAGAAACGGGGACAGAGATGTGGGCTGGGATTATGCAGATTTCACGGTGAGAACAAAGAACCTGAATCTGATGCAGTAAATGGATGAGAAACCCAAGAATTAGTCGTGGAACAGGATTGACCTGGAATATGTCTTTGGTGGCATTTTGAGCTTAGTGCTGCAAAGGCATAAGTGTGAGGAAGTCAGAGGAAGAAATTGTGCATAGTGATGCTAGCTGTTACAGGGACAACAATGAAAGTTGATGAGTGAGCCATCTAAGACAAGACAGTATGTTAATTATATTGTTAGCAGAAGTCAAAATAAGATGTGGACTGGAAAAAGCAGCAATCAAATATGTTCCTTTCCTCTTTGCTATATAGGACAGTCTATATATGTTATCTTTCCAACAATATTAAATTAACATAAAAGAAGAGATTAATTGGGTAATAACTAGGCTATTTATAGACCTCTGCTGCAGAAGACAGTGAGACTTTCAAAGCTCAAATGTCAGAAGTATGAAGATAAAGCAAAGTAGACAGAGATAAATCCGTCTTTCACAATGTAGTATCACTCTCAACATCAAGGTGAGGTGAGGGCATGGGTGCAAGAAATCATCTGCAGTAAATTTCTGGTAAAATGAAGGTTGGTAGGGGGCCTTGAAAAGCCTTGAATGCATGATATGGTCCTGATCAGTCACAGTTACCACATCTTACTAATGACATTTTAAAGCCCTTCTAGATTAACATGGAGTTCCCTTATACAGTAGATTTTAGAGAGAAATCCATACTGGTTTCTTTTCTTTCAGCTAAAAGGCCACCTTACAACTTTGGGGTTGACAACACAGCAGATAATGTCTTCTCTTGTTTTGTTCTCTCGATTGTACCTTGTCATGTATTTATGTGTGAAAAATGTATTCAAAGGTGAAGACTGTATGAACTGTATATAACTCATCAATGAATTCCCCCGCAGATTTGCTTCTTTTGAAATATGCCAATGGAAATGAAAGCTTGCCCTCCCTGAGTTACCTGGTTTGTTTTCATCTCATATGACCTCATTCACAGAGGAAATGCATTGCTGGCACAAGGGAATTGTTTACTCTAAAACTGTTTTCTTAGTGACTGTGGAATTGGAAATTGAATGCTACCATAAATGTTGCTCTCCAAACTGCAGTTGTACATAAAGCAATACTTAATTAATCTGACCTTAATAAATAACATCACAAAGTGTATAATTGTAAAGAGCAAGCTGACCGACGTCTGTATATACCCTGAGGATAGGGAGGGAAAAAGAATGGATAAAACATGCTCATTTCTTTGCTAATTAATCTTTAGAAGAAGCTTCAGTACAACAGTGATGTGTTTAGAGAGGGAATACAAGTAGATGAAAGCAGCCAAACTGTAAGAGCTGTTGCAGCTGTGGTTTTCTTCTTTGGTTTTGTTAATTTAAATCTTTCAACAGACTTTTGCAATAACAGTGTTGTGGGTTGAGATATTCAATACTAACCAAAGTGTGGCAACTGAAGAATCAAAGTTGTCATGTAAACACAGAAACAAGTTTGTAAATTGGTAACACTACAGCACAAATGGCCCATATTAGAAGTGCCCTTTTGATCTTCTTAAAGGGTAAATGCTCCCAAAACATACTAGGTACATGTAAAAGAAACACGGCTTGTTTTAAGATGCCTTCAAGAGAAGGGATGAAGTTTTAGAAGAGCAGGTGGCAAGGCTGCAGCCTCTAGCCTCTGGAGTCACTTGTATTGTGCCCAGCTATTCATCTGCTGAGTTTTCTGGTTGTGTTTTCTGCATACTGGGAAGGGGAAAGGGAGACTGGGATTGATAGGCTACACAGTGGTAAAGCCAGAGCCTTCTTGGGGTGATTTCCATCTAGCCTGTCTTACTGCATTTAGAAAAAGAAATACCAGTGAAAGAGTAACTTCCAAGGCCAAGGAAAACAACTTTTTCCTTTTATCCTTCTAAGGTAAGCTGTTTTTCTTTCTGTCCTTCCCCCTTTTTTTTGTAGCAAGCCTAGGTGGGACATCCAGCAGCCCTCAAGAAATGAACATTAATGGCTACGAGAGATTAGAGCCATGTTAGTAATTCTGGGTTCCTGTGAAGCTCCAGGTTTTAGAATAATGGCAGCCTAGACAGGTGGTTCCTGTCAACCAACTTTCTTGATTTCTTCTTGAGGAAGAATAGCGCATGGGAAAATCAGAGCTGCTGTACTTGATCAGAAAAGGATCTGTCTTTACATATATATAATGTACTGTCTGTCTCTGACAGCGGTCCATAGAGGATACTTGGGAAAGAGAGAGATGATGGCCTGTATGTGGTGTTGACTAATGTAGCTGGCTGAAGCATGTATCACACCTGGTTGTCTGCCTGGCTGCGCTTCCCCAAACCAATCAACAGGCCCCCCGTAGCTGGACAGCAGCTCGCGTACCAGTCATCGTGCTGGGCAGAGATCATGGAATTGTTCTTGTATTGCAGGGCAAAAGGGCTCCCGGAGCACTACCCAGGCTAGAATACCCTGGCTAGGTACCCTCTTTGCTGGAGAGCTGTTGGGCTGATCTTGTGGGTCTTCCTAGACTTCCCGTACTGCCATACTCAGCGTATTAGCCAGGAGGTGCTTGCTTGCAGCCACCAGCTCCCCAGATGTCCTTATCTGGTGAACTCGGGCAGGGAGAGGCCCAGGGGCTTCTGCAGAGTAACTCCCCAAGGTTGCCAGCACACAGACAGGTGGTGGTTCTAGGTAGCCCAGGCTCAGGTCAAACCAAGGCAGGCTGCCTGCTGGGAGCAGAGGAGGTGTTGGGGGCTGGTTTTGTGGTACAGAAGCAAGCAACATGCACATATATAGGCCAGCCACCAGCCTAGTTTCTCAGGGCTTCTGCAACAGTGTTGGGATGAACACACTGGAAACAAATGCTGAAAGCAGTTTAAACCAGAATTTTGTCTTCATACTTTTCTTCAAGCTTAGTTAACTGTTTAATGTGTTTGCCACAGTTGGTTTTTTTTTTAAAGTAAAACGATATCCAAAATGAACAACTTGAAATTGTGAATCATTATGTTTTGTTTTCTATGTAATGCTGAAGAACTGACTGTACCAATATTTTGCATATTGTGCAATAGAGCTATTGAAATAAAATTAATGAAATTAAGGAAGGTTTTAGTGTCTTGTGTCTTAAAAAGCCATAAATTAAACTTGGGTCCAATTTCATGTGGTGTCTGTGTTTCTATTTGGTACACTGAGTTATACCAGACCTCACACTGGAACAATTTGCTGTTCACACTTGGACATAAGAGACTCCTTGGCTTGCTAAGTATTCCTAGGGTGCTGTGAGTTGGAGAGTGCCAAGCAGCCTCCCTCTCCTCAGGTGGCATGGAAGAGCAGGCAAGAATGGGCACAGGAGGGAACAGGCTGTGGTGCCCTTTACATGGGAAGGCTCAGTGCTAAAACTTCAAAAGATCTGTAAGAAGTGAAAGCAGGCATTTCACACTGGGACATCTGCTTTGTCTCTCGACATAAAAGCACCCATTCTCTGTTGTTCTTGTCACCCCAAAAATTATACTAAAGCAGGTGATTGCAATGGAAGTTCATGTTACAAGATAGCACACGTGACACCGTTGTTAACAGCAGCTGTCTGGCCAGCTCGGAAGCCAGAGAGACGTGAAGTGCACGTTTGGCTGACCCCGAAGCCATGGCAGGCTGTGTGATACCCCATTGCCTCGCCCCTATTCCGTCACATCACATATGGAGGAGAAGCGGCTGCCAGTGCTGCACTTTCTGTGGGGTGGCACCTACCTTTCACTGGAAAACTAGGTGATCAGAGGAAGGGAAGGGTCTCGCAGACCTAAGAAACCCCACTGACCCCTTGTTTAACAAACCGAGAACAGTAATGTGAGGATTACTGTGGTTTCACCCGCCTTTGCTCCCTCTCTGTCTAGGAAATCCACAGCTGCTGTGGTTTGCAGTTACCAGTTACCATCTCTAAGCTCATGTTGTGATGCTGTGACACAGTGCACTTTAATACAGAATTTCATCTGTGGAGAAACTAGCTCCTTGGTCACGATCTGTTTTTAGGTTTCCATGTAGTAATTCCAGCTGGACAGCTGAGGGAGGAAGCCTTTCCTGGCTGTTTTTGATGAAGTGATTCAGGAATTACTATTGAAGCTACCGCATTGCTCGTATCATGTTTCACCATTCCTCAGAAGCAGCCTTCCACCCATCACTGTCATTATTACCTTCCTAGATATGTATTCTCATTAATGCTTTCACATTTTAGCGAGATAGGGAGTATTATTGTGATGATACTTGCAGCAACTTCTGACCTATTTCTTTCATTTTACCTGATTTCTGCTCAGCAGCTTGGAGGTAAAGTTGCTCCTACCCAAGTTGGTAGAGTTGTTTTTCCAAAATAGGCATAATTTTGTGCATTATATCATCATACCTTTTGAAACATGTACCTCTAGGTAATTTTAAAGATTGAAAGGTCCTGAATGTCTATGAGTTTGCTCTGCTTCAGGATTAAGCTACCAGTTATACCACCACAAGTCATTCAGTCAAGCCATGTCTATTATACGTGCATTTATATAACTCAGTCTTATTACAGAAGATTGAATTAATGATTTGCAGTCTTGGTAGGCCTCTGGTTTCTCAAAAAACTTACCTTTTGTAGGTGATGATCTTAGGTAGTTGACAGTGTTTCACGTTTCTAGAGTTGCTTGGCCTACCCCACATAGCTGCGTGGGAGAGCTTCATACTCTGCCATGGCTCTTTGCTCTGCAGCTGCACTCTTAAAAACACTGGAAGAAGTTAAATTACCTCCTCCAGGTTCGTGCCAGGTTCACCGTCAAAGCAATTCAGAGAACTTACTTTGCTCAATCTTTTAACACGAATTAAATCTGTTTCCAGTTCCAGGTAACACGCTGGATACACAAACACCAGCCTCTTGCCAGTGCTGTGTTTCTTGGATGCAATTACGCAACATCTGCCCTTGTTATCAGTCCCCGATAAACTATCCTTGGCATGCACTGCAGAGGAGCTGCTGTTATGCAATGGAAAGTTAGATCTCTTGTACATAGCTCTGTTCTCCTCCTCTAACCCAAGAAATGAGTACAAAATAGCTTGCTGAGAGCAAGCAGTTCAGCCATTTCTCCCCCTTGCACTGCTATTAAATCCATCAGAGTTGCTTGTGCTCCTCCAGGTCTGTTTCCATCCTCTGGGAGCACAGCTCATTGCCATCCAGCTGTCAGCCAGGGAAAGGACCACGTGTACAGATGGGCCCTTTCGCTTTGAAGGGGGAAAAAGGAAATCGGAGACACTGTTAGCGTTTGCTTTGCTGCATATAAACTCGCTTTGGTATAAACACTGGAGAAATACAGGAACATAAGGAGCTTTGAAATAGGATTTAAAAAGGAATCAGTGCCTTATCTTCCATTTGAGAGGAAAAAAAATGGTGTGAAGGACAGAGGGTAAGTCAGCCAGAAGAAGGAAGAAACCAAAATTAGAATAGCAAAAAAAGAGAATACTACTCAAAAGCAGCAGGAAAGAGCAGGCATAGATTGCCAATTAACACTTCATATCAAAGGAAAATTCTGATAAAAACCTTTTTCTCCTTCTAAGAAGCATCATACATTTGCAGTATCTACTGCAGCAAAGCAATCTTTACAGAAAAGAAGGCCCAAGAGAATAAGCCAAGTAGCTGCAAAGCTTGTGGAAACCGTTTCACATAGCTTACAACTAGGACAAAAACAGGACACAACCCCATGGGAGCCTGGGGCTTCAGCATCGCTGCCCTCGCTCACCAGCTGATTCGCACCCTGTGCCAGCTACAGGGGGTCCGAGGCCCAGACCAGCGTCTCTCACCCCACACATGCCCCTGGGGATGCGTTTACCCTGTGTAGAGTCTCAGGCTGCCCAGGAAGACCACCACCACCACTCCACCCCACCCCACAAAACCCCCCAACAATCTACAAATGCTTTAACACCTAAACCTGGAACAAGCAGGCATCTCACAGTGCTACAAGTGCTGAATGAAGGTAACTCTGTAGTAACTAGCAGTAGTACATTTGGTGGGTTGTCACACAGATACGGGCACCTTTTTGAGGTGTCCGTAACCAGCATTTGCGTGTGTGGACATGCATGTGTATCACAGCCCTCTGTGTGTGCTGGGGCAGGGACTGTCTGTTGGTGGGGACATCCCTTCTCTGCCCTGAAGCTGGTGAAGGCGCAGTGACGATGAAGAGCAGGCAGAAGACTTTGGCTCTGTCAGCAGGACCTACAGCTCCTGTGGAAACTATTGCTACAACTACAGAAGGCAGGAAAAGCACCTGCTTGTTTCCATACTGATAGTGGACATGTGGATCATGGGCATGAGGTTTTTGGGCAAGTGAAAAAACAAACCAAAAAAGAAAAGATTTTTAAATTTTAGAGACAGAACAGGACTGGACACAAACGCAAAGCCCACATCAAAATAAAAGCAGGTATAAAGATTAAAAAAACACCAAAAAGCAGTAATTGCTTTGGTATTTGGTTGTGTACAGAGCAATTCACGGCTGTGATTAATTCATTAGAACATCTTTAAAACTCCAAGTGAGCTCAGGCTTAGCCAGGCAAGAGCATGAACATTTCAACTGGCATTTTAAATGGCACATTCAAAAACTGCAGTCAGCTACTTTTCCAGATTTTCTAAAATCTTACTAAAAAAAAAAAAAAAAAAAAAGGCCTTGACAGGTCAGAGCCTCCCAGCTCCAGCCCATCATGCTCCAGTCCCCAAGGAGGAGAGGAAGGAAAAACAATCATTTGAATTTTAATTTTTTCCCTCGCTTTCTATTGGGCAAACAATTCACTCGACCCTTCCAGAGCCCGTCACTGCTGTAACAGTTCTTATTTGCCATTGTATTTTCTGGATGAGATGGCGGTATTTATAGCAACTTTCTCAGTCCCTTGCCTAGTTGACTCGTTATTGCCAAGACACTGACAGAGCAGTAGCAGAAGACAACTACTCCAGCTGAAAGTACTATTTTTTTTGTATAACAAATTACCTGTGGACAGTCATCAGCCCACAACAGAGTGAGTCAGAGGAAATTATTGTTTATCATTTACAGAACACATGTGACACTGCACATGTTTGAAAGCCAAGTCCCTGCCTTGAATAGCTTAGATTTAAATTAGCTGAGGCAGCAGAGGAGGGAGGGCAAGCCTTGCCAACTCGTGGCATGGTGCCTGGTAATAGGTCACCAAGCAGGAAAGGAAACCCTGGCTTCATTATCAACATCAGGCCTGCGCTCAGGTGTCGGTGACTTATTTCCTGGAGATATCACCAAACGTGACCAAAGCCTCTTTAGAAGAAAACTTAGCTCCTGCTATGATGCAGCTAGAACATCATATTTTCATGACTAATAGTGGAGAAGTCCAAATAAACGAGCCTTAAAATACAAAGTATTTCTGCAAAAGGCAAGCAGATTGTACACGTGCCAGGTACTGTGCACAGATGGTACAGACAGATGGACGCTGGCATCCCCAAACGCCGAGTTAATGTGATGACGGGAAGAAGTATCCTTGAGCGTTTATTCATCCAAGTTGGAGCCTCTTAGGTAGGATGAAGGACGGAAAGTTGAGCAAACAGAAAATAGCACAAAACAGTGACCTAGTCAAAAAGCTGCTATCAGAAGGGCGTGTGTGTGTCTGTGTGTATGTAGAGGTAGGGAGGGAGAGGAAGAATTGTAATTAGGTCACAGGGACCAAAAGACAAATAACAGGACAAGCTTATCTAATACCTGGGCTGTCACTACACAAGTGCCAGAACAGAGGATGCACAAACAATTAAGAGTTTTTATACAGCTAATTATGATGACAGAGGATTTGTGGAATAAAATACCTAAATTAAAATAGTGTTAATAAAAAGCTAAAGAAAAATCAAAGGGGAAAGCACTGGAGCTATGCCACGTGAGCTACAACAAAAAGCTACCTGTTCAAGAATAAAAGGAACAATGTTTTGATAATAAGTATCTGTTGGAATAGCAGCACAGTAGAAAACAGTCCACCAAGTTCTTGCAATAGTTTACGTAAGTTACAGGAATGGCTTTCAGTCAACCATGATTACTAGGGTGAATCTGGTTAAGACCAAAAACATGTATGGAAGCCAATCATGAAACAAGCTTGTCATTCTGGAGGAAGGAAAGAGTAAACAGCAAAATAAAGATGTTCCTGTGTATTTCAACAGATCAGAACTACTAGAAAGCTTCCTGTCAAGATAATCCTCAAAAAACAACAACAGAAAATATTTAGTTGTATTCTTATTAGTAAGACAACTAAACAAACACAAAAAGTAGATCAAAATGCCTGACCAGAGAATGTTCAGCAGCTTCTCTGCTTCAGTTGACGAAGTATGATCAGACACCCCTAGCAGCCAGGAGCATGGACAAAAGTGATTCAAAAATAACTCCCTCAGCTACCTCTGTTCAGCTCCACTAATTAAAACAAAAGCCTATTGGAAGACCAGCAGATAATTTGAAAAACAAAACCAATCAAACAAGAAAACTGAAGGAGATTTGTACACTTGCCTCGTGCTAGAGAACGACAAAATAAAGCCAACAGGTAAATCAGGGAAGAAACAAGACTCTGGAATTTAAGGTCAATCAGGCAACACAGGAGAAAAAAATGTAACAATTTACTGTGCTTTTCTAACCCTATGAGTATATGCATTGAGATGTATGCAACAAGTGACAGGAAATCCCAAGTTTAATGTCAATGTGAAGAAACCATCTGTGAAGAACACAACTGATTTAACTGAAAAATATTTTACCCACAGGAAAGAAAATGACTTTTCACATTGCAGTCAGTAAGCAGTAACACCAGAAGTCAGGAAAAAAATGTGTAAGCTAAGTAGCCAAAGATGAGTCATACATCAGACCTTATGAAAAATGTATAACTAATTCATCCAGTGTTTACAGAGGTTTTGATTATGTAAAGCAAATAGAACCCTTCATAAACGCTGTAATTTAGAGTATTTTCAATTAACAATGAAAAGTAAAAAGTGATTTTGCACACACCACACAACCAAATTTGGGGAGGGGGGGGGGAAGTGTGTGTGTATCATCTATTCTGGAATCAATTAATAATATTACAGAGCTTTCCAGTTAAGTTATTCCCATTTTACAAAGACAGCAAAGCAAAAAGTTGTCCTCATAGCTGCAATTCTAAGCAGCGATGTTTATTTGGAATAATTTCTAAAAACAACTTTAAACATCAAACATTAATGCTCCTGTTACAGATGTCATCCCACAACTGAGCAAGCAGCAACATATAAATTTAAAACACACAGTATGCTTTTCTTCTACATTAAAGATAAGAGATTACACATTTAAGCTTATGGAAACCATAGGACAAATCAGCCTACCACAAAAAAAAAAAAAGTTCCTGAGAATTAAGATTGCAGTAAGGACTCCTTTGAAAAAAGTTCAAGAGACAAGTACTTCAGATAGTAGCTTCTAAACCTCCGGGTGAGACCCCTGCCAGTATGTGGCTGACTTCTGAAGCGTTCACAAGAAGCAACTAAGAAAAAGCAATCCTGATGCAATAAGGATTAAGTTTACTATACATAGTTGCCCACACCTACACTGGAAATCCTGCCCTCATCTCCCCAAAGGTGCACAAAAAGATCCGCAGTCCACCGATTCACATTGACACATTCCAATGTAAGACAGAGGTAAAGCTGTATGTAACTGAATGATTTTGGAAAGAATGTTTCATCATGTTAGCAAACAAAAGGTAAGCACCTTGTAGATCAAAGAATTTCTAATTATGTAATTTGTTTAGCTGTTAAACATAGAAACCAAAGTCTAAAAAAAAATAATAATCAAGCAGAAAACAGTTAACATTGAAGAAATACTCAAAGAACATAGCTGATGTTGTACTGCAACATTTTACTTCATTTACATACAGCAAGTTTCACCCGTCCTATGATTTAAAAAGTACACAAAATATGTACATAAAGAAAACCAAACCCCATCAAAAGATGATCGTATGTGTGTATGTACATATACACACACAAAATGTGCAAATTTCTTTTAATCCAAATTAAACGAAGTGTAAGCAGGATAGAGTTGTACAATGATAATGGAACACGGTATTCTAGGTATCCTAATGATGTTTCGTATCTACAGCCAGTGCAAACTTACAAGGCACAAACTCAACGCTGACACTGTAGTGTTGTAAGTTACATTCAGGCACATCTCAATTTGTAATTCTTCAGAAAAAGATCAATGGAAGTGCTACTTCTGTACTAAACTGCCAGCCTTCTCTCAAAGTTTAGTCACCAAATTGATGTAACACAGATGCAATAGTTATCAGTAGGGTTCTGAGTTAATTTACAGCTGGAAACTCTGTGGCTAAAACATCCGTTACTTTCACATGTGAGGAGAGTGTATGCTATACCCCAAAATACTTCCCATACACTCCAAAGACTACCTATACCTTGCCAGCCTTGACATGTGGAATCTTACAGGACATTACTAGCACTTTTTTTCTAAATTTAGTCAAACTCCTGCAGAAGGTAAATCCAGATTTAAAAAAAAAAAACACCACAAAACATGAAAACCACCAAGAACAGCCAGCAAAACACCTTCTGAGATACTTGCATTTAACAAACTTTTGCTAAATTGCATAGTGACAGTGTGTACCAGCTAGTAAAGAGTTAAAAACAAAAGCTTGCTGTTTAAGGCAAAATTTTAATACAGCATAGCAGAAAAAGCCAAATACCATTTCCATCAGTATCTAAACAAAGTACTGGCCCATGTAGTCTTATCCTCACAGTGTTTTCTTTCTTACTTTAATAGCAAACCCACACATGTAGTATGCTTGATTAGCAAATTTTGTTGATTTTTCTAAATGACAGCAATTAATATGTAGGCTGATTGATACTGAAAACACTCAACAAATATGTTCTCTTCTACCCCTCAAAAAAGGGTTTTTGAGCCTATTGGGAGTTTGAAACTCACTTGTACCCAAGGTCTAATATAATAACTAAAATTGAACTAATCATTTAAAATTTTCTAGTATTTAATAGACATTACCACATCACTTTGCTGTCTCACCCTAAAATGGTATTTTCATATTATTTTCAATAGAATACATTTAATAGACATCTGAGGAAAACAATACAATACAAAAGCTTAAGGGTCTTTGCAAAGGTATCTTCTATTTCTTCTGCAAAATAAGAAAGAAGTGATTTTATTGGCATTTACTTGAAGTGCCATCAATAAAGACACAAGAATACTTAAGAAAGCAAAAAAGTTCTAAAACTCCGCATATATCTTTGGTTTAGCCTTCCTGACCAAAGTCTTCTGTAAACTTCTTTAACTTCTCCAGGTCCTGTTCATTAACTGTTGGTTTTGTGCTAGCTAGCGACCTGAGCATATCGATCTGTCAGAAAAAGAAAAAAACCCCACAAGTGTTTTCAGAAACAAGTGTAGTATCACTGCGAACAATCTTGTTGCCAAGACAAATATACATTAAAAAGCCCATTAGAACAAGATGACCACAGGAGCTCCTATTTACACAAAACTTTGAGCCTAAACACTTCTGCACAGAGGCAGCATTTTAGCCCTGTGAAGACAGTCAACTGTCAGTGAGTTTTCTAGTAACGAAACTGCAACCTCAGGTTTAGGTTTAAGCCGCTCATACATTCAAGCTCTATTAATCTCCTTTTACCGAAAAGAGGGTTTTTTTTGGTCAGTTATTATTTTCAATCCATCTTTAACTACAGCAGTTTAAAGTGGAAAATAGATACTCCCACATATTCTTCACAGTCCAGCAACATAAAATGGTAGTTCATGATTCATCTCTAGCAACATTTTACTGTTCATGATCAGTAATTTCTGTCTCTTCAATTCAGTTTCCTAGGTAAATATTCAGACACCAGAAAAAGGAGTTCAGAAAAATCACAGGTCTACAAAGTTGAAAGCAGCAGTTAAAATATCCTATGACTAAAAAGGGGCAGGAAAACTAAATCAAGTCCCAGCCAGAAGCAACTGAAAAACGTAGATGCCTAACACCACTTATTACTATAAAATTATGGGTAAACCCAAAGTTAATATGATTTCCTATATTTGAGATCTGTCTGATCAGACTAGAGATACACTGCTTAGAAAGAATGAAAGCCTGATCTTTTTAAGGACAAGAACCGATTTGGGGCACTGAAACAACCACCTATGCAACCATAGAGCATCAGAGCTCAGGTACCACTAGGAGCACACAAGGAATTGGTATGTTTAATTCCAGGAGACACCGATTAAAAATCTGCTTAGACTGTGCAGGCAGAAGTTTCAGGGCAGGCCTGCACCTGCACACATCCTTTTGTGTTTCCTCAGTATGCAAATTCTTTTCTGAAATACGGGCACTGCTATATTTACAAAGCAGTGCCTACTGTTTTAGAGGTTTTGTGATCCCATGAAATACATAAATTTCTTCCTTTCACTTACAGGACTGTTTGCTGACAAGAAATGATTTGTTATCAAGTCCTTCCCTCAAACACTGTACTTAAATTCAGAATCTCCTTTTGTTGCTCTTGGGGGGAAAATACAGAATGAGCATCCAGCAATTTATTTTTTTTATTTATGCAGTGAACTAAAATTTCAGTTTGTCTTAAAATGACATATTTTATTCCCTAGACCAAAGCAGTATTTTAACACACACAAAAAAAACCAGCTGAAATTGCTGTATCACCCATGAAAAAATTTAAACAAAACTACCATTACATGGACAATCTTTTTAGATTGTATTGTTTATGCCTGTATTCATTTCATGGGTAGTTACCTACAGCACATCGCTTCCCAATTGACACTGAATATAGTTTTCTAGTCCCCAGTATCAGTATTAATGCTACCAGAGCGACGGGAAGGAAGCATATCATGGGGCAGGGATCGCAAAGGTTTTAAATGAATAAAAGACAAGTGAAAGAGCAGTGGAAGAGCCACATGCTGTCTATGGATGAAAGGACAGCAGCTGCATGCCAACAGACAAGAAGAAAAGAAAGAAGTGTTTATCGAGGATAGAGTGCTGGCTTTTTCCACAAGAACGCTGTACTGTAGCACTGTATGTTGGGAATTCAAATGTTATCTGGTATGTCTAGTGTTTCTGAAAACAAACCATTCATCCAATTGCCTAGCATAACCATTAGAAAGTCTTTACCTTACATCTGCAAAGTATGAAAAAAATGCTACAGAAGAATACATACCATGGAAACTTGAGGCTCCAGTAATTTGTCACCTGGAACCTCCATCCATGTCATTTCTATGGCTTCAGGATCACCTGGAGAGCAAGGGGTGAACAAATCTACCATTGTATTTGGATTAGACAGTGATGGTCCTTTTACCTGAAAATAAGAAAATATTGAGTATATAGGAGTTACAATATTAAAGGCAAAAACCCAGAAGCTGAACAGCATCTTTAGAGCAAAAACTTGATTTTATGCAATGCCCCACCCATCGGGAAGACAAGTCCTGTGAAAGAGAAATTGTATAAATGTACTGGCATCATTCACTTTGAAAACATGCAACTGTAGCCAGATACTTAAATTTACATCAGGTCAGATCCCAGGAAATGCTTCCTCCTAAGGCTGAGGATTTCTGTGGAAAACTAACATGGCCAGGAAATCTAGTTTGAGAAGACCACCCTTCCTAGTTCCTTTCTAAAAACTTCTCAATAGTTATCCTTGAGTGCCCCTCAAGTTAGGAAGCCAGAAGTAGCTTTTCAGCCTTTGACATAACCGCACTACAAAGCTCTGAACACCTTTTCTGACACCACCTCAGCAGCACTGGATAGAAAACAGGGAGGGCCATCTAGTGGGAGAACAAGAAGCCATCCTTTTTTATCCCAGACACAGGGACAGAGCCAGAAAAGCTGCATCAGGGTCTGTTACCTTTCTGCAGCACATTATCTGGGACCCATAGTTTCATTTTCCTTTATCGTTACCTGCAGCATCACATATTCACAGGAACTCAAAACATGCACAAAGATTGAAGGACAGCATGCGAACAGGCTATTTTTAACAGGAGAGAACTGGATTTGCTATTCTAAACTGCATTTAAAGTGTGATGCTGGAGAGCACAGATTGTAACATTCAAAATGCACTGACAAGCCTGTATTATCACATAGAGCAAGGAATCCTTTGCAATGAATTCTTAATCATTGAGAGAAGCACTGCTTAACTGGGGCAAGTCAGCTTTACTAATTATTTGCATCGTAACAGCCTTATTGATTATACACATTTTATAATAAAAAATATAATAAAAACATATTTTGCTTATAAAAATAGGAAATCACATCCAATTAAAGTACTACTAACCAAGTGGAATCAACCTGGCTTCTGTCAAGAGCCCTTTTGAGGGCAGTACTTAAGTACTGCAGTTGTGGGGTTTATTCCTTCCTTTTTGGGGGGTAAAAGAAGGTAAGAATTCCTTTTGTGTTGCTGTGACAACTGAGGTTATTTTATTGCTTCATGGTAGTCTGAGACATGCCTCAGATTTCCCAATTTGAACAAAATGCTAAAAGGTAACAGCCCTTTAGCCAGAAATGTCATTGTCACTTAGAAGTCAACAATGGATAAATACTTCAGGCATCACTGCTTAAGGGAAGGAAGCATCTAGAAAATGCTTGATACTCCAAAACAGCTGTTTATTTTTAAACAAACACAGTTTACATCAGAGTTACTTCTGAGATGTCCTCAAAAGAAACTCACCACGTCACTGTTTCAAAATACTTGTTTTGTTTTTAAACTGGGAAAAGCTCCTCAAAAACCCTTTAAAATGTTTTGGAGTTCCCCCCCCCCCCCTTCACCAAAATGACAGGCTGCAGGTTTATTTTAGTAACTACAAATTTGACCCAAGTTTTCCTCAAAGCAGACTCAGGAAACTTATGTAGTCCTTTCTTACATGTTCCTTTCTCTTCTTATCTTAAGCCGAGCTTGTTCCTTGAAGAAACCATGGAAAAAAAAGAGTTTATATTCAAGAGTTCAAACTGTAGCTGTTCAGTTTAGGGCCCTGAACCCTTTTAAGTTAGGCTGAGTTACTGGTGAAAAGCCTGTAACAGAGATGAAGAAGAACTGCTGCCAACACAAGTTACATGGTACATATCTCTTAACAGGAACAATTTTAGATACTAAGCTAACTTATTCAACCCCACACCTGCTTTGTTAAGGAGCAACAAATGAAAGCTTCCCTTTACAGCAGCAAAAACCTCTGCAGAATACCTCAACACACCTTCACTCAAGATACATGAATTTCTGTAAAACCAAAGTGTGCAGTAAAAACGTAAACAAAAAATACTTTTAGTCTGGGTCTACTCTAAAAAAAATACTACACAGGAAAAATAATTTTAAGTTAAACATGTTGTATGTATTTGGAACTTTTTACATAGCCACTGATAACATTACACTTTTTTTTCTCCGTTGAAGAGCTTAACAATTTATAGAGAACAGTTAATTTGATTGAACAGGACACACATGCAAATTCTCAGGGTTGGGGTGGGGAGCATTCCCAGATTTAATGAATTCAGATTGATGCTAAAGAACTCTAGATGGTTCTTTTGAAGAAGTGTTTCTTAAGTTAATAGTATGTAGAGGTAACTGCAAGGTAAGCCAAACAATGTATTTTCAATTGTCTCTAAGACACACCTCAATAAGTGTAATCTAGTTTTTATGTTCCCATCCTACGAAACTAAGGCCACAGGCCTTGCTCAGCTGTCTTGCATCTTTACTACTCTTGCAAGTAACAGTGATTCACTGTTTTTACCAGAACTTTATAAGAATCTTGATTTTTCAGTTAAGAAAAATATCCCAAGTAAGCAGAATGCGCATTAATTATAATCCATCTGTTTCCATGTGGATGATGGATACATTCAATTAAGCACGCTACTAAAACAAAGAAAGAAAGAATCACATAACTTGGTCCAGAAAAAGAGCACCTCTAACATTCCCACTTAAGTCATACTCCAAACTGAATGCTTTTGACACTACCTAGAGACGTGAAGAGTCAGGAGAGCTTGGATTACACAACATGAATACCCAGAACTAGCTCCACCAGACTCATGGCAGGATGGGAAGCCAGGAGAAATACCCAAGTTCTCCCCTTGACGATAAAAAGAACACTTTGTAAGTATTACCCAAAACCAAATTCAGTTTACTTGCAAGGAATTTTCAAATTAAGATAGTTCTCAGAGATGAAGTAACTAAAAAATTTTTTGATTCCTACTTACTTTTTTAAAATGAGTAGCTGATTGCACTTTTCTAACAGGTTGCATTAGTGCATCACGTACAATGATGCTTATATCTGCACCAGAATAGCCATCAGTTCTCTTTCCAAGCTCTCGATAATCTGATTCTGTTAGGAGATTTGGAGTTGACCCAAGGTGAAGTTTGAACATTGCTGCCCTGGCATGGTCCTCAGGTAAAGGAATATAAATACGCTTCTCAAACCTGGTTTAAAAGAGAAAAAACAAAATGTTCCACAGATGCTAGCTCACGCAGGTGCACAGTGGAAAGAAGCTTATGCAAATAAGTATATAGTTTGTTCCTAACAGTATTAGAAAGAAGCAGTTTCAGTATTATAAATCTTTTAAAAAATCAAAGGCAAACAACTTGTTCTCATAAATAATACTGTAGCTAGCATAAGCCAAAATCCAGAATATAACAACTACTTCCTTTTCATGTCAAAGATCTTCTCTTCAGACTGAGTTTTTTTTTGGATTCTCTTCAGCAGTTTGTGTTTTCAAAGGAAAAACTGAGGGAGAAGTCTTTAAATGTTGAAATGTATTTGAACAGTTTTCACACTCAAAGAAAGAACTGCCTGATAACAAGCTGACACAATGACTTCCTACAGTCTCCAACTAAATTAAAGAAAACCTCATCATTGGAAGCATATTTGAAGTCATATTCTCAATATAGTTGTCAGTAGAAAATGTTGATAACTGCAGTTCTTTCTTTGAAACAGCATCTGATCTCACAGTAGGGATTACCTCCCAACAAAGTAAGAATGACTGCAAATTTTGTAGAACACAGTTAACTTTATATACATGACAAAGTGGGTCAAATCCATTAAAACCTAATCTGATCGCTGCCATTGTTTACAAGTTCCTTTAAGTCCTATAGACAAGAGTTAGAGAGCTACTCTTTCACACTGCAGAGAATCAGAGAATGGTTTGGGTTTGGAGGGACCTCTAAAGGTCACCTAGTCCAACACCCCTGCCATGGGCAGAAATATCATCCACTAGAACAGATTGCTCAAAGCCCCATCCAACCTGGCCCTGAAAACTTCCAATGATGGGACATCCACAACTTCTCGGCAACCTGTTCCAGTGTATCACCACCCTAATCACAGAAAAAAAAAAAAAAAAAAAAAAAAGGTGTCTCTCAAGTCTAACCTAAACCTACCCTCCTTCAGTTTAATGCCGCTGCCTTTTCTCTTATCACTACAGGAGAGGTGTTCCAGCCCTCTTGATTTTCATCATCATGGCCCCCACCTGGACCCACTCTATCAGGTCCTTGTCTGTCTTGTACTGTGGGCCTCAGAGCTGAAATTTCAAGAATTACTTGAAATTTTAAGCAACATGGTCATCTCCAAATTGGTCTTACACAAAACTGTAGTCATACAGGTTGGAAGCAACCTTTGGAGGTCACCTGCTCCAACCCCCAATCAAAGTATGGCCAGCTTGAATTAAGTATATAAATAAACAGACACTCACAAAAAAGTAATGTTTCTTTAGCCTACAAAAATGACCATTATTCAAGCTGCATCCTTATCACAACAGTCATATTTGTCCCACGGCTGTATTTGTCCTCTGCTGCTCTGCAGCTCAAAGAACGATCCAGCTAATCAGATACATATATGGCAGCCCTTTGTCTACAAAACAGCAGTTAAAACACGCACTGTAAGATCACAAATTATGCCTGACCGGTAGAAAAACATGGTGTTTCTGTGTAACATAAGGGCTACATTTCCGTGAAAGAACTCAAGCTACTCAACAGTTTGCTAACAGCTGAAAAGGAAAGCTCTACCCCTTCCTGCCCTTCTGAAGTGTGTATTTTGTAACTCGTTCCCCAAGCCCACCAGAAACCAACTAACAAGGAAACAGAACAGTTTTCTGCTTGCTCAAGCTCTATCATCTAATCAAGAAATCAAATAAACTACAGGGCGAATATAAAAGTGAACCACCTACCTCTTTAAAGGGGCAAAGGGCTATTAGTTTGGCTCAGTCCATCTCATGAAGTTAAGTTGTAGAACATTAGCCATATCTGGAAACACGAG
Organism: Falco rusticolus; assembly: GCF_015220075.1. Lineage (NCBI taxonomy): Eukaryota > Metazoa > Chordata > Aves > Falconiformes > Falconidae > Falco > Falco rusticolus. The sequence goes on from NC_051189.1 coordinate 90,194,018, forward strand.
CTGGAGTACTACCTCCAGTAGTCTCAGACTGAACCCTTACAACAGTTGTAAATTTTATACCATGAAAACAAATGCCATCATACCTTCTCCTGATAGCAGAATCTAAAACCCAGGGTATGTTTGTTGCTCCTAAGACCAAGATTCCTTCATTGTCAACACCAACCCCTGTATCAGGCAGAAATCATTTCACTGTTTAGATGATCACAGAGACAGTTTTAAAATACCATCAAAATTCAACAGGATGGAACTGCAGATCTTTTTACTGTTCTCATGCAAGCTATGCTTAAAATACATTTAATTGCTCTGACTAATTCTGAAAACCAAGCAAACTTACCTTGCATCTGGACTAGAAATTCTGTTTTTATCCGTCTAGCAGCCTCACTTTCATTTTCACTTCTTGACCCACAGAGAGAATCTATCTCATCAATGAAGATAATAGAAGGTTTGTTTTCTCTGGCAAGCTGGAACAAGTTTTTCACTAATCTTAAAAAAGGAAACAGTTTCAGTTATCTTAATGATTACACCGGTAAAAACACATAACTTATTATGATACAGTCACTTCCTTTAGAGAAAGCTAAAGAGAGAAAAGTGTTAACATAATGCTACTCAAAGATACAACATTCTTCCAGCTCCAAGACTCTGCAGTATACTCTGTATTTTTATATATATATATACATATATATATATATATCAGTATAATGGGAAGTGAAACATTTTAGAGTACTCCAGGCAGGGTTTTGCAAGAAAACACCGTTTTTTCAGTTTACATTTCTACAAGACATCCTGGACTATACAAAAGCACCACTCTGGATGGATCAAAAGAACACTGCTTTCTCTTATTTAACGTTTGTATCCTAACTAGATTAACTCTAGAGATTTTCTAAGAAATAACGTGTACATTTACTTTATACAACTTTAGTAAATACTTTTTATATGACAAGAAAAGTTGGTTTGCAAACAAAAATCCCCAAAAACCTTGCCATGTCTTATTAACACATTTTACTAAGTTAAAATGCAAAATAAATAGGAATATGCTGGGAAATTCTTCACACTACCAGCACTAAATCTCAGACTATAGTCTCAAAGTCAAACAGAGAAAATGCCAAGCTCCAGTTTTGTATTGCTTTTGCAAGAGAAGAAAAGCAGCTTCAGGTTTTCAGCTTTTGGGAAAGAAAAAAAATTCAAACACTATCTAAAGGCCTTTCTTCCTCATGCTATCAACAAATAGTGTAACTTAGTTGTCCCACACTTCAAACTATTTCATGGTTTTGACAAGTATTCTTATCATACCAAAGTCCTTTCTGCACAACAAACCCAGAGCTGCTTCTTAATTCAGATAATCTTCATTGGAAGCCTAGACAGTCAAATTCCTGCACTTCTAGACTGCAGCCAACATGCCACTTCAGGCTTCCTGGTCGTCTTCACATACCACAAAGTAACAAACAAAGAGTTAGCATGGGGAACCATGGAATTTTCTTTCACAGCTGCTCCCCTCCAGCCTACTTTTGCAAGTCTCTTATGTCTTCCAGATTTTGGTTGAAATTGGGGATAAAGAAAAATCTCCTCTGTATGGACAAAGAAATGCCACATGTTAACAGCACAGCTTCTGGGACAGATGATGGGGAGATGCCAAGAGGCAGAGTATCTCAACACTTCAGACTGATGTAGTGTGCAATCACAGTTGAGTTCAGAAGGTGAATGAGCTCCACAGCGCTCCTGAAACCTTTTGAGCTAGTTTTAAAAAACTATCTTGAGGACTGAAGACAGGTCCAGCTGCAGCAGCACAAAATGCAGCACATTATATCTTCATATGGCACTGCAGCACCAAGCATAGAAACACCTGAAATCTGTTTTAAAACAGTAAGTGACCCTTCCCTCAAATTCCATTTCTTTACAGCAGCTCTACCTCTATACAATTTCTTCTTGCCAGTGTTTTGCTGGACCTCTGACAACTCCAACTTACTTTTCACTTTCACCTAACCACTTTGAGACAAGGTCAGAGGAAGATACTGAGAAGAAGGTAGAGTTGTTTGCTTCTGTTGCCACAGCTTTTGCTAAATAAGACTTTCCTGTTCCTGGTGGTCCAAACAGGAGAATCCCTCTCCAAGGTGTTCTCTTTCCTGCAAGAGAGAAATGAGAAGTCTTCAAAATACTGTAGAAAGACTGAACCTATTTTTCTGATGAAGCCCCTCTAATTTACTCAGAGGTTTTTCCACATCTACCCGTGAAACTTCTGTCAGATGGATCACAATCTCTGTTAAGAGCTCAGCTTGAGTCTCTGATACACTGGCATAACACTCTTAGACCCCAGTGCTGGTCTGACCGGCCAATAGCAAATAAATGGTGTAATTCTGACCTGTAAACAGGTGTGGAAATTTAATGGGCAAGATCACTGCTTCTTTAAGTGCTTCTTTGGCACCTTCAAGGCCAGCAACATCACTCCATTTGACATTTGGTCGCTCCATAACAATTGCTCCTATAAGAAAAGATTAAATACGTATCTTCTCATAAATTCAATAAATTCCACCGAGGAAAAAAATTATTAAGAAATCTATACCCATGTCCATACTGAATAAAACCAAGGCATTTCTCAGCAGATAAACACTGAATACTGTTAGTAAACCAGATGCTATTTCTACAGAAATCCATCACATTGTTTTACCACAGTAAACCATGGATAACCAGAATACTCGAGAGTTAGCAGAAGTCTTATAACAGACAAAGCTAGTCTGTAACTGACCAGTAAATATATGTTTAGTTGTCCGAGGAGTACCTTCTCTAATAGGTACCCACAGGCACAGTCTCCTCGCTAAACCATTGTACTTCCCAAAAAATCTGAAATTTCATTTTAAACAAGTGACGCAATGTAGCTGCACTAGCCCAGGATTTCTAAGATTCTCCTGCTGATGAAGTAACTTGTTGGGTATCTCCAGATGTGCAGCAAACAATTGGATCATCTCATGGTAAACAGATTTGAGAGCTAAGGCTGAAAGCATCAGAAAGGTTATATGGAGCCTGTTTAGTTCCAGAAATATTTTCTTAATTTTGCCATGTTCTCTCAAAGTCTATCGCCAAGTCTTGTCTTGCTCAAACAAGTTCAGCCTGACTTTAGTCAACTGAGCTGTAATTTAGCCTTCTCTTCAGACTTCAGATTGTTTAGTCTGACATGCTATAAATGATTTTGTCTTGACTACTTTTAGATGGGACAACTTGGAACTAGTAATTGAATATTAGATCTTGTAATCCTAGGCAAGGCAAATCCAAAAGGTAAGAGAAGTTTTCTCAGATAAACAAATGCCAACAAACCCAATGCTTATCTCAGTACTCTGGAAGTTTCAGTTGCCCTATTTCTCTACAAGGAGTTTTCTATAATTTCACAATTGGCTTTCACCAGCTATTCTCTTAACATTTTCACCTTATGCCTTCAGAGCTCTGTGAAGTAATTTAAGACTTTTCTTCTACAGGATTGAAAATTTACTGTTACTCACTGGCTAACGAATAAAGCCAATAACACTTGCTTACTCTATCTATCTCTTTAGATACTTTCTCTTTTGCTGCATTCCTTTTATATCAGATCGAAATGAACAATTTCTGTTAACAATTGCAATTGTTAAAAAAATTGAATTTACCAGAAGCAGCATCATACTGTTAAAGATGTTAAAAATATTATAGAGAAAGTTGACTGCAAACTGTCTTAGCTTGCAATCTACACACTGGAATTAATTCAACCACACACTTCCAATGCATTACATACTTTTACTAGGTTAGTTACACCTCAGTTTCTTAAAGTAAAGAGAACTATGGGCTCCATCACTGAAATAATTAGCAGAACAGGTACCAGTTCAGATAGGAACAAGAGATCATTTTGAAGCTGAAATATCAGTTATCTGCACCAGACATACCATGGTAACTGAAACTGCTGCACTGTAAGAGATTACCTGTACCAGGACAGAAATGGCACTGGAATTGTAAGCTTCCTAATTTTGTAGGTCTAAATTAATAGCTGGAAGATTAATAGAGTGCAAAAAGCCTTCACAATTCTGAGCAAGAGTACATGACAATCAACCCACAACTACTGCTCAGTCTGAATGTCACTGGTCACTTCTTCCACAATAGGTCAAGTTGCTATTATAATTAAAATCTTCATAAATACCCACAGATCTGGGAAAGCTTCATAAGGCAAAGTCAGAAAAATTAAATACAGGGAATTTCAGTGGCTATTGTGGAAGCAAAATGAAAATCAGCAATCTGAAGTCTGTCCAGGACTCATTACCTAAGTAACAGTCTCCTGTATTAAATTCAAAGATACCAAGGATCTCACACCTTAGACCTCCAAGCAGTCAAATGTATAAGAACACTGTCATTTTATACCAAGTATCAAAGTAGTGATTAGCAATGGGCGCAAGAAACTGTTTCTTGAAGTAATAACTGAAGGTCAGATTCACGTGGGAAGAAACAAAGTCTTTACAGCAGGCGACAGGATAAGAGCCCAATGCTCATACTTTTTCAAGCATTTTAAAATACAGGAAACTATCCCATATAACTGTGCATAGGACTAAATAAATGTGCAGAGAAGTAGAAAAAGCATGACAGTTTACAAATACAATACAATAGCTCCTGAAGTGACACAGGCAGAGACCTGGGAAATGCATTCGATCTTTGTTACACTGAAAAATAGGGGAAGAACAGTGAAGTTTCTTCAGATCCGTAAGCACCTTCTGGCAGGGAAGCTCTGAACAGTTTTTCACCACTAAAGGGTAATAAATATCAAAAAAAGCCTCTTTTTTACCATCTACAAAAAATACTGGTAGTTGCTATACGTTGCATCACTGACTGTATTCAGCATGAGTTCATAAACCCAAGCTATTATGTTACTCAACTGGGAGAGCATCATCATTGCATATAAGGAAATGCTGCCTGTTGCAATAAACGGGCAAGAATCCACATTCCCAACCCCTAAACCTGAGCACAGGCTTTTCTGTGAAAATGGTCCTGCTTACACTAAGTGTTTGTATGATGTCTGTTACCTTAACCCTAGGCAATACTCCAGTGCACTTAAAGAGTAAAAAATACTGATTCAATTTAGCCAATAGCTACCTGGGATTTTGCAACTTTTCCTGCTGCAAAATGTTACCCTGACAAATAGTACAATTCTAACATGAAGCACAGGGTGCAGGAGATACATTTCAACACAGTCACTGTATAACTGCATGGCACACAAACTCATACTTACATAAAAAAAATTATGCTTTTGTATGTGAAGAATACATACTAGTCAAACCACCTACAGACATTAAGCTAATCCATAACATTTAGATGGCAAAAATATAGGAATTTGCTTGAATGAAGCCACATTTACTTAAAGAAAAGGATGCTTCAAAATTACCTTGAAGCTGATTCTGTAGCTTCTTTTTTTCAGGATCCTCTGACTCCCCTTCCCCATCACTATCATTCCTGATTTGGAAACAAGAAAAAAAAAAAGTTGAAATACAGAGAGACTGCTGTCTTAGGATAAAAACCAGAACACAAAAAGCAGAAAAAACACCAGCCTGAGGAATGAAAGAAACCCTGAGATGCTTTCAGATCTCTACAATTTTACATCATTGTACTCCTGCCTTTCTACACCCTGTTCTAATTCACCCTCCTCACCATTTCAACTACCTTTTATGGGTCTGAGCCCTCTTAGAACACTTCTGCATGCTCTGAGCCAGCCTTTAAGACACAAAAGCCCTTGTATTGAGGAACATGGAGGCACTAAAATGGTTATTTGTAGACACTGGCACTTGTCCCCTATCTAGGACTGCAACAGGGCTTGGTCAATTCCATCTAGTACTATGAAACTACACCTTCATCTTTTCAGAAAAAGGAAACTAGAAACGGAAGAAGGAAAATAGAGACTAGATAGTCAACAGTTGAAATAGAGGTCATGAAAATACATGTAGCCTCTACGATATTACCAGTTCCTTCTATCACAAACCAGCAGAACACAGTACAGCTCAAAAAATAAAACTGATGAGACGAGCAGACAATGAAGGAGACTGAAAAATCAGGTGAAGTTTCAAGAGACAACTGAGCAAATCAAGCTGTTCAGGACTGCTAAAACCTGCAATCCCACCAGAAGGTATCATCCTGAACCCTTCCTCTCTCCTATCCCCATGAAGGTAGTATCAAATGGAAAAGTGGCTCTTCTTTTTCAGCCCTCTCATATGCAAAATGAAAACCAAATCTAATAAAAGGAAAGCAGCAAATAAACTAGGCAGCAGCACAGCATTATAGCGATTCAGTTCATCTACAGAACTTCACCTTACGTACAGCTTTGCAACTATTACCAAGTGTGAGACAGATCAGTCTCGGGCCCCAGTAATCACTGGTCTGAATATATTTTCTAGTTACTAAGTATTAAGTGTAGAAAAATGTTAAGGGTCATCAGGCTCACTGCCATTAAATCTGATAATCATGCGTTAGTCTGAAACAGCTTTCATTCTTCAGTGACTTTCCTATACAAATGTTTGCAGATTTTAGTAAACAAGAAAATAAATGCCCGTGATGCTAATTCATGTTTTTTTCTTTAAGCAGCCCACTATTTCAGCATTAGTAATCATCTGAAGCATTCCAAAAACACTAGTTAAAATGATCTTTGAAGAGTAGAATTTTAGAATAAGCTGAGTTCAGGAAGTATTTTGCTTTACCTTCTCCAAAAACATACCCTTTTCCATCAGTAGGACCAGACTCTTTAACTGGTTTTGGTGCAGATTTTTCTTTCTTTTTCAGATATTCTTTCAGCTTTTCTGCTCTGTCCAAGTATTCTGCACATTTCATTCTAATGCTCTGTTTTGCTTTATCACCCTGTGCTTCATCTAAGAGTTTGAAGAGAAACAATGCTTTGTTAACAGCAAAACACATGTGCATCAATCAGAAAAAAGACTAAATCTCTGTCATCTTTACTTCTTATCAATATAGGCTCATAACATAACCAAACAGCTCAACTACTTATTTTTCCACTATACTGTGGAAAGTAGTGACAGGAAGGATGTCATCACCCACCAGAAATCAAATATACACCTGAACACTGTTTTGGCTTAAAATTTGACTGTAAAGGATTAAGGGACAATGGCACTGGAAGCTTTTTTATCAGACTTTCAAGCCACCATACATTGTCTTCACTCCTTTTCTAAAATAGTTCATCAAGAAGCTGGTTGTGCTAAGCAATATTTATTTAGAAGCATACTTTATGTTTCCATAGCCTGCTAATTTTAGAAGATGTTCACATCAAAGTAAAAAAAAAAAATAAATCACACAGAACACCTGAGTTGTGTGGTTCAACAGCCACACTGTTCTCCAAGTCACTACTACAGTATTTCAAATCAGCAATCAAAGTTTAACATGTTAGGTTTATATGTTAAGTTTCCAAAAGTAAATCAGTATTGTTAAAAGCACAGGAAGGGATATTCTAATAAAGTCCATAAAATATAAGAGGATAAGAAGTGATAAACACAAATTATCCTAATTGATTACAAAGAAAACAGTGGTTTTTTTCAAAGCATGGAGATCTGTTAAATGGATTTATGTCAGGCAAGCAACCCTAGCCCACTCAGATTAGGGCTGTACCTACATTAACAATGCCCACTCCTTGCACACAAACACTGGACATGACACAAAAGGTACAGAGAAGTGTGAACAGGCAAAAAATAACGAGAATATGGAAACTGAAGAAAAATTACAAAATTTTGGCCAAGATGAACAGCAAGAGCATGATTAAGGAGCAAAAAATGCCAGCAGAGAGATTGGAGAAAGGCAAGTGGCATGACTTCAGGAGCAAAAAAATACAGCAAAGTGTTATTTGTGTAACACACGGTTTTCAACAGAAATACAGGAATCCCTGTACTTATTGTCACATTTCCTCATGCAGTGGCCAGCCTGAAACATTGCTACCAAAATCCAGAAGAGAGCAAACCCCTGTTCCCAGTCTTAAAAAGCCCTAAAACAAAACACAAATATAAAATAATCTGATTTCTTATAAGAATGGAGCAGTCACACAACACAGTAAAGGCAAAAGCTGCAAAATATATGACCTCAGTCAAACTACAATTAGCAAGTATCAACTGATGATGAAAGTAAAAATTTAAATACTGATGTCAACGTAAGAGATTACTCTCTGCAATTTGACAACTAAACTCTACTTAATCATCCAATACATTACACTTACATTTAACAACATGGAGAAAATACTGCACAGCGTGTTGGTACAAGCGGAAGGCTTCCTCATAGTTTCCTGCTTTATCTTCTTGTGCTGCCTTGCTAGCAAGGTCTATTGCTTTCTGTAACACAATCAAATCATCAAATGTTGTGTGAGTGCATTTTGCATCATCACAGAGACATTTTAAGCTGTTGCTCTGACTTTTTTGATGGTCAGTTTTTCTGCTCTTCAACGTTTACCTCAAAAAGTTGAAGTCGATTAACTGCAAGTCTTAGGTGGTGCTTTGTGCATGAGAGAATACATTTATGAACTTTTTATAATATATAACACTTTTTATGAACACTGATTAACAAACTGCTAAAATTTGCTAACACAAGTTGGAACTACTACTGGTTTGTCTATGCAGTTTTCCTTACTAATCTCTCACATTTACTATGGAAAGATTTGGAAGGGTTTTTTTTAATCACAGACCTAGACACTTTGAACTATGACTGATAACATCACTAAGTCCCATCAATAGCAGAGTCAATACAGGAAGTACATGATTACAATGCACTTAAACTAGCACTTCCAGCTATGCTGGGAGACATCTTCAAAGTCTATTTGTTAGACTTCTCTCAAAGGATTTCAGTTCTTGATAGCCAAATGAGAAATTCTAATTACCATTCCCCAGTGGGAGGGGAGAAAAAAACCCACCAGACAGAGGATGCACCCAAATCTCAAGCACTAAGAGAAGTTCTAGGAGAAGTTATAGATGGATTTTTAATTTATTTGTTCAGCTAATTTTCAATAAAACTGACTGTGATCCAACCCTTACTGTATAAGACAGCCTGTGGATTTGTTGATATCACCGTTATTCTTTTGGTCTTAAGTGCTTATTATCTTTCATTACACTTTGCTCCTTGGATTGCCTATACCACTTCAGGACAGCTGAAGCTATCAGTTTGAATGACCAGTTCATGTAAGTTCAAAAAAAGGCTGTCAGTTAGCCAGAGTTAACCAATGCTAACTAAATTTTCTATAGCCCTACATGTATTTTTCCACACTCAGTCAATTTCTTTTCCTAAGCATTGTTAGTATGCTCAGGATGACTATGGTAATGCCAGGGAGCAAGGTGGAGAGCTTCAACTGCAGCAAGGAGTTGTCACTAGACATTCCAGTACACATACTCTTGCCACTAACCAGACGCTCTGATGTGTTTCCAGCAAAACAAAGCTGGTAAACAGTAGCCATGAAAGAAGAAACAGCAAAATCCCTCACTATTGCTTTGTGTTGCTCTGTTGGAAACAAAGATCATCTCAACAGATCTACCCAAAATCAAAGAGTAATTTATTTTAAAACAATGATCCAATAAAGCAGACTCTACAGCTCTGTTGTGGCAAATGCTGGAACACTAAGCATCTGTTTCTCTGGAACAGAATTTAGTTTTCCATTTTTGAAGAAGTCATGAGCTGATAAGCAGTTTACCACATATGAACGAGCAGTCCCTGCCTTGCTGCTCACCTTGTGCTGGCTCCATTAGGCCCCTCTACGCACCATTCAAACCCAGCATAAGAGCAAAAACTAACCCCAAACTGAAGTTACTGTCTTCTTAGAAGTCCTTAAATTACCACAGTAGAGTTCAGTGATGCCTGGATCCAGTACAAAGACAATGATACACGTGACACAATACAAAGAATAAACATCAAAGACCACCTGCTAAAACAGAACTGTGAGAAAACAGGGCATGTTGCAGCCCTGCTCCTCTGAAATAAAGTCTACATTGTGTATTGACCGGTTTTGGTATACTCTGTTTTGGTAAACACCCAAAGACTACTACTTGGGTATTAGATTCTCAACTCTAGTACTTCACTGTATCAGCTGGCACCTTAGCCTGTTACCGTAATGAAGAACACTGCTACCAAATGGGAAATAATTTATTAGAAAGTTGTATGAACTAGGACATAGACGACCAGCTCTAACTACTCATATGGCTATGGTTTGATAGTTTGACAAACATCGCCCTTGGAAAGATCTTTAGCTTAAACAGGTTTAATTCTCCTGCTTATTCTAGACCCTGCAATATCACCCCTAGCTTTGCCAGTATAAGCATTACATGGTCATAATGAGCTTACAGAAATGATCATGGTTGAAAGCAGCTGAAGAGAAATTACTATTTTAAATCCAGGTCATTTCTGAATCTGTTTTGCTAACCAGCTGCAGGAACAACTATACAGCCCCAACTGAGAGTGAACTCAAATAGAAAGAGCAGGCAAATCCTTCCTTCGGTCAGTAGTTTTAGAAGCAACCTAAGCCAAACTACGCATCTAGACCGCAAGAGGCAACAGGGTTTCCCAGGCTGACACCAGGCCCCGCTGCTCCAGCGCCCCGCAGGGCCGGTACGGCCGCCTGCCCGGCAGGTCCCCGTCCCCGTCCCCTCCTCAGGGGCTCAGCGCCCCCGCCAGCAGAGGCCAGTGCTGCTGAGGGGCTCAACCCGCGAACTGTTACTGCCGGGCCCCCTCGGCACCCCCTTCCTGCTGCGCCTGCCGACAGGGCAGCCCCCGGCCCCGGGGCAGCAGGTGCCTGCGCTGCCTGTCCCCCACCCCGCCGGGACACGCCGCGGGCGGGCAGGCGGCGAAGACACCCCGGAGCCCGCTCCCTGCTGCCCGCGGCCGCCGACCGCCACCGCCTGCCGGGCCCGCGCCGCTCCGGGCACGGCCGAAGTCGCTCTTACCTGCAGGTTGCCGGTGGCGCCCGCCATAGCGGAGAGGCGAAGAAGGAGGCAGGAGAAGAGCGCAGGCCCGCGGCTGCCGGTGGCGGAGCTCCCCTTCCCCCGCCGCCCACCGAATCGAAACCGCGGCCTCCACCGGGCACTTCCGCACCGCGACGGACCGATCCACTTCCGCTTCCGGGCAGCGCCCCGCGCGCCGAGCCTGAGGTCAGTGCCGTGCGCCGAGCCCCGCCCCGCCCCGCCCCGCCCCGCCCCGCCCCGCCCGCGGCAGCGGTGCGCATGCGCATACCAGGGTTCCCGTGGCCCCGCGCCGCGCCGTGCCCGGGCCTGGCGCTGGCCGTGGCGCTGGCGGTGGCGCAGGCGGTGGCGCGGGCTGGAACAAGTGCCGAGCACTTGTATCCGCACAACAGTAATAAGCTCGTAACGGCCGGGGACTCAGCCGTGAGCCGCCAAGTGTTGCTCGCGCCTGGGTTGGCCGTGAAACGCGAGTAACGCGTGGGATGCCTTTAGGTAATGGCGGAGGAAGTGACTCAGGGCACACAGCAAGTGACAGACCAGTTTTGGGAAGTTAGCTTGTTGTGTGGACGTATGGACCTCTACTAAATCTGTGATGTACCCTTCCCTGTGCCACTGTAATTCCTCTAGGGCAAAAAAAAGAATATCTGAGGAAGTTCGCTAATCGGCCCCCTTCTTCCAATTACCTCCAAGTCACCACAATACAAGTTTGCCTTAATAATTCCAGTGTCACTTTCTGATCCTGTTTGGTAACACAATAGCTCGCTGAACCTTTCTGATGTGGTTGGCAGGCGGCCTGTGCTGAGTGGGGGGCAAATGGCACATCCACAGGTGCCCCTACACCTGGCGGGGCTGTGGCCATCTGTCCCCAAGCCGTGCGCCCGCTTGCAGCCTGTCTCGGTCAGGTGTCCTCACGCCACCGCGTGCTGGAGGATGTGCTGGTGGATGTTCAGGCACAGTCAGTAATAGATGTTCTCCGTGTGTCAATTGCCACTGTGAAAAGACATGATATACCAAAGATTAAGTCATGTGATCAGGCTTCGGGAAATGAGGTGGTAAGGAGATGGTGGAGAAAGTGCAGTTTCTTGAGTTTGTCACAAAAGATGACTGAAGTTGGCCAAGTGATGGGAGAGCTGATGATTTTTAAAGGAATCTTCTAGCTGTGCTGTCATCAGGATTCAAGCATAGCATCAATGGTGTGAAGTAAGTGCTCGAAAACCTCTGTGAGTCAAATCACATATATCCATTTCTTTCTCATTCCATCTTCAAAGCGAATCAGAAACATCCTTTCACCTGTTGATTATGCCATCATGGAGCCTTTCATCTACTGTTAACCTCCTTCTTATTTAAAACACACTACTCCCGTGAGGATATCTTTTCCCTTCTGTCTTTCCCTTCTCATTCTGATTAGTGTAACAGAGTATTCTCAGATACATTCCTGTCACTCATATTTCTGGCTGTGTCATCTGCACCTATGACTTTCAAATCTGTAATGTTATGTTTAGCTTTTAGACCAACATCTAAAACAATAAACACATCACACGTGTGTAAGTAGTAAATGCCTCTCCAGTCACACCAAACTGGCTTCTGAAATACCAGAAAAAACAACTGGTTTCTGCAAATGTGAATGAGATTAAGAAACCAAAACAAACCAGAAAGGGCACTTGTGTCTTTACAGATAACTTGTTAAATCTGGCACTTCTTACTTAAATCTTACTCCTACAGCATTCCTACTATAATGACTTTGCAACTAGTTTTGCTTGAGAAAAGACTGGCTGAATGCTGAGTAACAACATCAAGATTAATTTCTGAGAACCTAATGAAGTGTCACGTCACTTCAATTTGATGGACAGGTACAGTCGCATTATCTGGCACCTCCCAGTGCTGAAGTTCCTGTGTTACCATATTCTAAGAACCCCTATCATACTGATTGTGTACAACTAAGTGTAATGAAAATAAATCGTATTAAAGATGGTAATATAGGTACTTATTTGCCTCAGCTAAGCCCATCTCCTAATTGCCTGGGGCATTGTTGCTCACATTGCTATGATGTTAGGTGGCACAGGCACGTATGATCTCCTGTGTTTCTTAAGGCTGAGTAAGCCATCATGGAGAATGCTTCCTGCTGCTGTCTCTTGGTATGGAAGGAATGGGGTCCACGCTGCACATTGTGTGAACACCTTGGGCCAAGAATAGATGGATACGTCAATCATAGCATCATAGAATCATTTAGGTTGGAAAAGACCTTTAAGATCATCAAGTCCAACCATAAACCTAACATTGTCAAGTCCACCACTAAACCAGGTCCCTAGGCGCCACACCTACACATCCTTTTAAATAAGGCACGTTGTGTCTACAGCACAGCCAGACCACATATATGTGATTCTCCTCCACTGTGGCAGATGAGAAGTAGCTAGAGATGACTAGTGCTAGTATCAGAGTGAGACTTTGGTATTAACTCCATGACATGAGAGCCACCTTAGAGAACTTAACAGTGCAGATAGACAAGGCAGAGAAGAAAGGTAGGAAAACATAACCTCTATTTTTCTGTATTTTCCTACCTGATGAAATGATGCAGAAATATCAATCCGACCTAGGTAACAAAGGCTGTCAGCAACACCACTAGCAAGTAAAATTCAGGCTGCCCAAATCCTATGAAGTTACCACGACCCAGTGAGCTCATGCACCCGAGACTGGACCTCCAGCAGTCCTGCAGTGCCGCTGTGCTGAGCACAGACAGTCCGCCTGGCCATGTGGCCTGCAAGCCTCCTCCTCTGTGCTGGGAAACATGCTGGGCCAAAAAGCAGGAGTAGTGCCGTTCTAAGAGACCCAAGCCACCAGCTGTCCTCAGGAACATGCCCACCTGTAACGCAGTGCTTTTGGGAGTACTGCTGCGGTGGTATTCCTGGGGGGATGGCTGCCATCTGTAACCACTTCTAATAGCACTGGAACCACACTAGCATTGTGGAGGAGGACTGTGTCCTGCGAGCCCTTGTTTCTAATGCGCTCAGGACTCTGGGCACAGAGAGGGTCTGGTATATCTACTGAGCCCAGGAGGAAGAGAGTTAAAGCTGTACTGAGGACTAGAAAAACTGAAGCCAAAATAAAGTCATGTTACATCTATGGCACTAGAGGCAAGGGTGAGCTTCAGGGCAAGACCTGAAGCACTGGATTTTGAGGAGTAAGTGGCCCCTAGACTCTGTATCCCATCCCATGGCCTGAGGTGTCAGTGCAAGCATCACCACAGGTTGGGGATGCTTTTCTCAGAGTCTTTGCACCCCTTTCTTCAGCAGCCTGAGCAGCAACTGAAGGAAAATAAAGCCCTGGAAAGCGAGAACCTTCCCGCTTTGATGTGCCCCCCTCCCACCTTTCCCTCTCTGTGGGGGTAAAAGCAGTGGGTGGGAGAGGCAGAGGCTTCCCTGAATGAACCCAGCCCTTTCAGGAGAGCCTGCAGGCTCGGCACAGGCACGAGCATAGAGGAGGGAGCAGTGGCCGTCAGGCAGGGATTTCCTCCATGCCCGACTCTTTCCCCATCTGAGTGTCACTGGTCACAGATAGTGGCCACATGCCACCCATCCCTTCCTGTACACCAGACCCAGTGTTTTGCATCTGCTGCCGCCACCAGCCACTGGTTTTAAATTTTGTCCCATGGGAATGATCAGTTCTTGAGCAAATCTGAGCTGAGGTGGCACCCCAGGCTGGTGAGGGCACAGTCACAGCCTGTCCCACCACCCCAGCCAGGAGCAGGGCAGCTGGGGGCACTGGGGCAGCCCCAGCCCTGGGCATTGGGCACCTCCCTGAGGATGAGCCAAGGCTGGGCTGGGACGTGGGCCCATGGGTAGGGGTCAGGGTCAGCCTCCATGAGGGGGAGCGGGGTCAGACACAGCCCTAGCATGGCTGGGCAGGGCTGTGGGGTCACAGAGTGTTGGGAAAAATCTGTTTCAAACCAAGTCTGGAGGATGATTCATATACTTCTGTTAAACCGGCATTCAAAAACTAACATTTCCTCTTCCATCTCCTACTTGTACAGTTTGGCTTGAGGGATCGTGAAGCCTGCTGGTAGACCTTGGTCTTACTCATCCGTTTCACTAGGAAGACATTCAAAGTATGTGGTGGATGGTGGCAATATATTTCCTGGCATAATACAGTAATGGGCCTGGTTGTGCCTCCCTGGAGGAAAAGAAAATTTAAATTTGTACCTTTTGAGCTCAACTCTTCAGACGTCTCAGTTTTATTAATTTTCACTCTACTTCTGGTTTAGATTTTAAACTTGGAAACTCAAAAATATGTAGATGCTAGAAAACGCACTATGATTTTGATTCAGATGTGCATATGTATGAAACACGTTATCTTCTTTGTTTTAGGCAATGGAATAACTCCAGATGTGTACACCTGTGCTTCACAGTAAGATTAATCCAGCACATCAGGAAAATAGCCTGAGAAAATTATTCTAGATAGAATTGAGGGCATGTTTTGAAACTGTTCACTTGATCTTTTGGCAAAGCACAGAAAGAAAAACGAAGCTAATTTTCTTAAATTGTGAAATATACATTCCACTACTTCAATGTTTTTTGAACAACACTTAGCATAGTGAATTTTAGGACTCTCTTCTACTGTTACATGAATACCAGCAGAAATTGTTAGGAACAAAAATGAAATCTGAAACAATATTTTTCTTAGGTTTACCTGTGTTGTCGTCAAGGGTAATATTTGCCCTGTATGGCCTAAGTCTGTGGATTTCTGAAACTTTCCTTATGATGAATTCAACAGACAGGGACACTCATATTGGCATTCTGCATACAGGCCAAGGACAAACATTTCACCAAGGTCTTCTCTGCATAGTGTTTCATATCTTAGGTCTTGTTAACACATTGAGATTGACCGGAATAAAATCTCTTCGGTGAGGACTTCATGAACGACTGAGCAGAGCTTCAGGCAGGGCTGTATTCGTTGACTGATGTTCATTTAAGATACCAAATTTTTCCTGATAGAACTGCCAACTCTTCTACCCATATATGAATTCAGAGAGGTATTTTGGCTATGCATTGTGAAGTTTGGTGTAGCAGTATTTTTCTTTGAAATGTCTTAACAGTCACAGCATGTAACAGGCTTATGGCCCTACTCACTTCCAAGATTTTATTGTTAAAATAATTTTAAAATGTTCCCCATCCAATGTTTCTTTCAAGTTTAGAAAGCTTCAGGTTTGGATTGTGCACTTTGGATTGCTTCAAGTTGTCTTCATTTAAGATTTTGATGACCTGTAGAATCTATGGACAACTCCTAATGATATTGTAGATGCTCTTGTCACCTGGGGGTCTTTTTTAATTACTGCAGATTTTTGAAAAATGTATGCTGTAATCCAAAGAGAAATCATGGCTCTAGTAAAATCAGTAGATCAGGTTCTGCAGCCTGTGTTATGCAAGGGTTCAAGCCAGCTGGTTGTCACAGCTTGTGTCTCAGTGTCTTAAAAAGACACAAATTTGTGAGCTGACCCAGGTTTTCTTTGCTGGAATCTGCTCTCCTGTGCAACAGAAAGCCTGTAGTGCTTGCTGTTTCCAGCATACCAGAAATCTAAATTGTGTTAGGCATCGAGAAGCAGAAAAACGGTTTTGCCCCAGTAGGTACTTTTAAAACTATTTCCTCCACACAGATGACAGGGGAATAACTTTTGCCATTTCAATGTACAGCAGACTAACTGAATTCAGCTGTTGCAAAACCGTGTCACACTGCATGAGTAAGTTTTCAAACTGATGTTCTACCACTGATGTTTCCAGCAGGCTTTATTCTCATGCTAAATTCCAAGTGTTTTTTGCCTGTGTGACTGTAGAGAGCAGTGTTTACATTACTGAATGGCTTGCAATGTGAATGAATAAGGAGATAAAGGACAACTGGTCTGGGACTAGACAGTACTGCAGCTCCTTCAAATAATTTTTCTTCTAAATGGTGGTTTGTCTTGTAATTTTCTTCAAAACAGTATTTCAAGAAGTAAGGGTTTAAACATTCTGTCTGCTTCAGAACTGCAGATCTTAAATACAGAGGAATTCACACGATTCTTTAATTCACTGGAGGGTAGGAAGAAACAGGGCCATCCATGGTGTCTTCCAACCAAGATGTTCCCTCTTTCCACAGTATGGAAGATGCGATGGTGGTGTGCTGGGGGACGAGCACTGCAGTGGTAAGACACTTGCTGTTGCACCTCTCACTTATGCAGGCTCAGGGGAGCACAAGGAAGTCCCACAAGCACCAAGGGCCAGCAGCCGTACTAGGAGCAGCAGGCTGTGCAGCTGCTGCAGTCTAGTCTGCACTACATTTCTGGGCTAGCATTTCCCTCCTAGATCCCTCTTTATTAATCCGTAAGCCTTTTAATTAGGTCCTGTATGGAAAGGAGCAGAAACTGGATAGAGAAGTAATTTAACTTTCTCTTCATCCAAGCCACTCTCAGCAGAATAATTTTCATCTTAAGCAGGAAGCTCTTTGAACCAGGCTACCATAAGCTGTCTATAATCCTTCCACATGTACAACACTTTCTCCACACCTTTCAGTACAATTCTCACTAACAAGTCTGTCACCTATTTTGCCCAAAACCCACTCAAGTCGGTAGCCACCTTCGCAGTGGGCTTTGAATCTTGACCTTGGATAGACTGATGGATGGGCATTTGCATTACCACAAGTTCCTATAGACCTAATTGTGCCTTTATGTCCTACTCTTGTTATATAAATGTTAATGTTAGTGTGTCAGTAAGTTTATTAGCTTGCTGGAATATGCATGCAGTATCTTCTGAACTTTCCCCATAGCTTAATGGGACCATTAGATCTCAGGAGGACTGAAGAAAGCTACTTCTCAGGAGCTGCTTACTCTGCCTGGGTAAATGTGACTGGGAAAGTGGAAAGGAAGCATTCTATCATCAAGTCCTAGCACTTTCTTTTGTAATATATAGAATAATTGTTTACAATTTACAGCTTTTCTGTACTTTTTCTATTATGGCTTAATTTAATATTATTTTGTAGGTGTTTTGTGATGCAAGTCTAATGGTCCTGGGTTAGTGGTCATATGAGCTGAATCAACTGCTGAGTATGGGAACAGTGCCCTTGCTTTCATGGGCACTGATCAGTTTAAATTAGCTGGGGTTTTGGACCATTATTTGTAAATTTTACATCTGGAAGTCAAGATGGGCTTGCAGGTATAACTTTTATAATTTACTGATCATACAAACAATGTGCAGGGTGTGTTCCTTTAAGCAGTGCATAAGAATGCATACTGTGATTTGGTTGCCCTTAACAGATCTGCCAAATACCATCTGGAGAAGCAAGAATTAACTTGTTCACACCTCATTTTAGCTGCATTCAGGGATGAACAAAGGCCTTCCCTCCATCCTTCACTGAAAACACACAACAGGAGAAGATTTGGCCCCTTTTCAGTGAAATCTTCAGCAAATATTAATTCTATAGCTTTTATTTTCCTTTCATATGCATATATTCAGGCTGTGAAACTGCACTAAGCAACTCTGGGAAAGTGTGTGCCTTCACCCACACTAAACACACAGACACCTAAGTACCTGGATTACAGAAGCAACTCATCTAGTGATGACAATGGGTAAAAAAAAGAGGGGGGAAGAAATCCCTAATTCTCATCCCCCCTTCCTCTGTACATTATAAGGAGGCACTTAAGGGAGTAATAAAAACACAGAGATGGAAGGGAAGCTCTGTGTTAGAGTTCAGCTTTGCTACAGTAGGCAGTGAAGGTCATGTGTTCCCTTTCAGAAGCTGCTGAAGATCTGAGTTAAAACTAGTTTGGTGGCTGAGTGAGAAGGCTGCTTGGTCCCTTTACTCCTCTCAGGAAAGATACTTCTGCTAATTTACCTTATGTCAATGTGATCTCCTCTTTCTTTAGAGTTTCCACATAGATCTGGTTGCAGGAGCAATCCTATCCCCTTCCAGATTTTATTTGGCCAGTTGAAGGAGGATAATCCTAACATTGCTCCTGTGCTCAGTTAGGAACTTACTAATGGATTATTATGCTGCTAAGAATTCACTAGTTGAGGTCCTCCACAGATCTATAGTCAATCACAATAAATTGTGGATTTGTAAAGAAAGCATCCTCAGTAATGGTGCTCCCGTGGTCAGGTGGTTCCAGTAAGATGGATCAATCCATCTGAACAATAGTAAGGAGTGGCACTTCAAAGATTTGGATTTATCACTAAATGTAAAAAAAAAAAAAAAAAAAAAAAAAAGCAAAGACTGAGGGAACATGACAAATGTGAGCTGTGTTTGCATTTTTTCATGGACAAAAGTAAGGCAGACAATTCTGAGTCGTAGTTCCAGCCTGGCAAAGAACTAGTGCAATAAATGTGGGCATCAATGACAAAGGAAAAAACCCCATTATCTGTGTCCTCATGAGATGGCACCCTGAACCAGCAGTGCACACAGGGATGGGTTCAAAATTTTTTCTTCCTGGAAGAAGTGGATCACAGAGGCTTTAGTGAGAAGTAATTAATCCAAAGCATTGTCTCTCTGCTTCCGTTGCGCAGAAGTTGGCCTTCGTCTTTGTACAGCATGAAAAAGATAAAGTTTCAGAATAATGTGTCAGGGCTTTTTGTCTGTTTTACATATATGGATTTCCCCTTATATTTTGACTTCCTAGCCATATTGCAGGGCTATTTTCACAGGCTCTTCCAAGCAGTCAGTCAAATCTATATTTTTATTAAGCTGATTTATTTGTATTGTACCAAACATTATGCCTGGTGCTAAGTGCTGGGAGCAGTGCTTTAGAGAATATAGTCAGATCCTCAACAACCTGATTCCAGCACATGAGATCATTCATTTCCCATTCACCAGATTAAAGGCTTTGTTCTCATTGAAAGCTGTCAGCTGTTTGGTTGCCTATTTCTTTTTTTCCCAATGAAATGTATACCCCAGTCAAGAACAGCCTCACTGAAAAAAAATGCGAAAGTGAACACATGTAATTATGAAAAATTAATTTCCTGTCTGTTATTAGAAGTAATCGCCAGTGAGTAATATTTCTACGTCAGCAGATTAGTCTGAAGAAAACCGTATTGCTACCATACATGTTGAATCAGTGTGTTGCTACGTGACACAATCCTGTATGCGTATCAGTGCAAACACCTTGGGAAGAAAGAGAGACACAGCTTGTTACTGTTCAGTTTGTGTCTCTCTCAATGGAACCATAGAATAACACTTTATTATTGTTATTTTAATTTCAAATTAACTTGTGGTTTATAAATGTCAGTCTGATCTTTGATAGCATTTTTTATGAAAATAAAAATATTTTGGTTATGGCTTATTCCTGTTGCTAAACAGGAATCTAGACACATTTTGTGAGCAATATGAAAAGTTCTGCTGTGTATACCTGTTTATATATACTGCAATCTTACCCTTTTAATTTTTCTAACTGTGTTAAAATTGCAGGTCACTGAATCAAAATAAAAGTATACAAATTAAATCCTATCATAGGTTTCCTTGCAAGATCCAAAGCTTACTGTGAAAGCTGTAGCGTGATTAGAAGACCTTTCATGACGGGCAGCATAGAAAGAATGCACCAGTTTGTTCTATTGATTATTCAGTCCCACTTGCAGATGATTGCCCATGTGCTCTCCAAAGCATGACAGCATCAATTGCAATCAGACATGTGCTGAGCATTAGTGAGTCTGGGGGAAGGAAGGGGAAGAAAACCAACCAAGCCGCAGTGGATGCTTTGAGTTTCTGAAATAGTTCTCTGTACTGTGCTGAACAGCAGGAGAGTTCCCTCCCCGCCAAATGAACTTGCTCGAAGAGCGGAGAGAAGAAGGCTGGTTTTCTTTCCATGTGAGAGGAGCGTTCCTAGGAGGTGTTCAGAGGGAGCGGCAGGGAGAGCCGGGGTAGGGAGGGCTGACAGCAGGCTGAGTAACCGGAGAGTCACCTGGCTGGTTGCATCCCTTCTGCAACCAAGTGTGTCAGGCTTGCCAGTTTGTAGATGAGGACACACATATGCAACTGCTGGATCCCAGCATCCAGCAACATGTTAGTTTGTGTTTTTCCTTGGGTTGTTGAAAACTTGGAAGAATAAGGACAAGAGCTCAGTTATTACTTTGTCAGTAGACTGTAGCTTGTCTGTTACAAGGCTTCAGACTTTAACATTTAAAGTATTCCACATCACACCCCCATTGTTTCGACTTATTTATTTACCTTATTTTCTGAAATAATACTACAATAGGAGGTGTCCAACTCACAGGGGACTTAAAAATAGTTTTGTTTCTTTGATAAGGAAAAATCTCATTATTTGTTCTATAATTTTTTTAACTTGGTGATAGAAATACATGTCATAATTGGTGTGTGTTGAAAACACTTTGAGATTAAACTGAACCAGACTAACCTAGTGAAAGATAAATGCAGGAGACAGGGAAGCTGATGCAAGCAGTTGTCATTCTGTCAGACTGAGAACGTTCCTGGACTGGGGGAGAACTGCTGCACTTCTTGTCCCTTGCAGACCTCAACTAGCTGAGGTGAAGCATCTTCTACTTTTCAAGTTAGCTTTTCCAATCTTCCTGGTTGGCTTATAAGTAAGAGCTGTATGTCAGGAATTCCCATAAATATGAATAAGAAGCTACCAGGAAGTCACAAGTTATTTTAACATTACCTCCAACAGCAAACAAGCCCAACATATTTGCTCTCGGGGCAGCAGGACTGCCTCTGAGCTGCTGAGTTACCAGTGCCTGTGTGGACTCCTTCATCTGAAGCATCACAATTGCAGGCATGATTATTAGCTTCCTGGCACCACGACCAGAAATAATTTCTCAGCCGTAACTAGGTCAGACTGAAGGTTTCTGTACAGCTATGTAGTGTGAGACCTCAGCTGTCACAGAGCAGTTATCTAGTGGAGGGTAAGTGATGCTTACACACCTCCAGCTTGGCAACGTAGAGTCCTTTCCCTTTTCTACTGTCCAGCCTTTAAAAGAAACTAATGCACCCATTTATATATGTATTTCTGACCTATCACTAGCAAGGAAATGGATCTGGTGAGTTGTGCTGTCTCTGCTAAGGCAGTCTGGCTGTTGTCCACCTGCCTGCAGCTTATTCAGAAGCTCTTGATCCACTTCACAGTGACCATACTTGGTAGACCTGGGTCTGAAGGACAGTTTGCTCCTGCAGAGGTGGCAGTGTTTGGCTTTAGATTACCGGCAGAAATCTGAGAAGTGTGGCAGTAGATATTGTTGTGGATTTTCATCAAAATTTCTCTTACAGAAGGCATATTTATACACATGACAATGGTGGCCCAGATGGCCCTGTTTAGCCAGATGGCCTTTATCTTATTTTAATTGCTTAAACATATCCACACCCTGTCTTTGTCATGAATAAACTTATGGCAAAGCATACAAATTTGCTGCAATGTAATACAAAAATGTTGGTGATGATGGAAGGTGAAACCCATCTGCATCACAGCAGAAAGTAAAATATAATATCCTTTGGGTAGTAAAAGCTTAGGAGCCTTTTGTAAGGAAGCATGGGTCAGACCTGATCAGGACGCTGTGGCGTGGCGTGATTTATGCTCAAAGCAACACAGGAACGTGTCATTCCAGAAGGAGATAACAGCTTCCCAATTCCCACTGTCACCAAGGAGGCACCATGCTGGTGAAAACACGTCCTTTGGTTTCCTTGCCCTTTCATTTGGGCAGCTGGGCATGCCAGCACTGCAAACCTGAAAGCAAACTCAATTGCTTTGCATTTACCTTTTCTAGCTTAAGAGTGTGCAGGGCCATCTGGGGTTACTGGGGTGTGAACCTGAGCTGTGCCTGTGGTGTGGCACACCGTTCCCTCACAGGGACTGTGGTGCAGCCAAGGCCTCTCAGGAGTACTTGCTGGTGTTCCCTGCTGCAGGTGGCTCAGCTGCCGACCAGGGAATGGTGCGGAGCAGGGGCAGGCCACCTCTTCCCTGCTAAGGACTGCATACATCTTTCAAATAAAAATAGACCTGGTGGGCTGCACCATCACCTCTCCCTCTCTCTTTCTTCTCCCACCCTGTCATGTTCAACAGTAGTAACATGGGCTGTATGACAGGAGCCTAGTGGTCCCCATCCTGGAGGTGAAGGGATGGGACTTTCTGTTCCCCTCCCATCTCTGGGGACACCTAGCAGCAAGGAAAGCTGCTCCCCTGCAGAGGACCTGGCTGCCTATGGGAAGGAGCTCCTGTGTTACAGCCACAAGAAGGGCAGATATTTTTCCTTGAGCATTAACTCCAGTCTGGCCTTGGGCTTTTAAGGCAACAAAATACACACATGTGCCCCATACAAGGACAGACTGTCTTAATGCATATACAGATGCAAAGTGTCCAGCCACGTACCCCTGCATGTTTTGGTTGTCTTTCTGGGCATCTTTCTCACAATAACGATTTTTCCGCAAATAGCAGTAATTCCAATGTAACCTGGAGTACTGGTTTTGTTCTGAAGGTCTTTTAATTGCTCATCCACTCTTGTATTCTCTCCTTCATAGCCTTCGTTCATTCTTGTCTGGTGCCTTTTGTACTGCGCTTGCTGAAGGCAATGCACAGAGGCTGCTCTTTCCTGCCAGAGCTTGTTGTTGTCTTCAGTAGCTGGGCAGGCAAAGACAACTCTGGTGTGAATCATTTTGCTCCTCCAATGTAGGAGTTGCCATGAAGAATGATTAAGGGAGGGGAAAAAAAAAAAAAAAGAAAGTGACAGTGAGAGGGAGTGTGTGTGTGCACAACTTAAGGTTGGGAAAGTGGGAGTGGTGTCAATGAGCAGGCAAGCTAGCAGAGTCTTCTGCTCGGCAAGGTTTTACCACGGGTAGCTAGTTCTTCGTGCTGTACCCGTTTCATTGATTCGTTTACCAGGATTATAGCCTTGCAAAGTAAGTACAGTTTTTTCTTTCTCTGATACTTTATTTAATGCCTAACTAATAGTTAATAAAACCCCGTTGTGAAACATAATCGTGTAGAGGAAGTGGGATAAGGATGTTTGTACAAAAAGATACAGTGTGGAGTTAAAGGAGCAAAAAAAGCCTTCCCAAACTGCAATGTTTTGGTTTCATCCCAAAATTGCTGCATTTGCTATACTATATTTCCTTCTACCTGAAAAGATTCATTGGAAGCGGTGAATAGGATCTGGCAGCTGAGACAGGAAGGGCATTAGGAATTATTAAAACATGGTGGTTTATTGCAAATGGATTTCCCCTTATCAGAAAAAGCAGGTTGTGTATGGTGCTGTGAAAGTGCTCCATGTGTCTCCAGGATTTAGGCTGTCTTGTAAGTCTCTGTTACAGAGGAATATTGCTCTCATTTTCTGTCAGATGTGTTTATGCTCTGCTCTGTTTGCTTTGAGTTATTAATCAAGTGAATAACCCGTACTTGTTTAAAGTGAAGGGCAGGAACTTAGGTCCAGTAATTACCAATTTATTTTCACTGTGACCATTTAGTTTGAAGAACTCACTGCCTATTGAGGTACAACAAAGCACATTGCAGTAGCTCTTCCCGGAGTGACTTTCCCTGCTATGTTGCTGACAGCACTTTTTCCCTAACCGCACAAGACGCTGTGGTCCCACATCAATCTGATGGCTTGTGTTCCTCCAAGAAATGTATGTTTGGAGGAAGCTGTGTCCTTGGTATAGCCAGGTAGTCTGCCAGGTGGAGGCTTGTGATTTGTGTAGAAGTAAGAAGAAAAGGCACACGGAACTCTTTTATTTCCTTTATATTTTGCGTTTGCTGAGTAAGACAGGGTCATGTTAAATGCTTGAGCTAGTTTAAAATATGAATGCCTCACTTGTGAAATGTGTGTGTGGGTTGTTGTATATAATTTATCCTCTCAATGGAAGTTTGTTTGACCTGGAGACACTACAGCGCTGGCACTCACAGCTCCTGAGCTATAAACCCAATACACCTCCCCAGCACTGGATGGCCAGCACTATCCACGCTTTATCTGCCACAGCTGTCTTCTCCTGGAAGGACTGCTTAATTGAGACAAGATGAAAATAAATACTTGATCTGATATATCAGAATATCCCTACTGTATAGCTAACTTGACTTGCCAGTCATTTCCACACAGGCATTACTATTCTTCTGATTATATTTTTGAATGATAAGCTATGTATAACTTTTCTTTTAGTCAGTAGATAGTAAACAAAGTGTCTCTCTTGGTTTTTGTTGTTGTTGTTGCATTCAAGAGTGAGTAAGCAAAAATGGTGTCTTAAACCAATAAACAAGTTTAAATCAGGTTTTTCTAAACTGGTTCAGTAGGCTTGCAGCTCCCTCCTGTATCTAAACATATTTCTATAACGCTGTGGCAGAGTCGCAGTTTTAAGCAAAGCTGGGTGGATCACAAGCTACCTGTGCTTAGAAGATGCCCCAGTGCCGCGGGCCTCTCTGGAAGTGCTGACATACTGCTTTCCCGGGAAAGGAGGGACTCCACAAGAATCCACACAGCAGGCCCTTTTTAAAATTTCATTTTCAATTTTTTGACTCCTCCCTGTTTGAGGGTTCCCTGTGATTACTGACTCAGGAGCTGCGTCTGATTTCTAAGACTGCTGATGGGCAGCTAATGGGCTTTCCTCTTGATGGGATCCTCAACCCTTCTTACTTGACTGAAACTGGCTTTACTGGACTCACAAGGCTTGGGATGCTCAAGGCTTTAACGAGATTTAAGATTTTTTATTACAGTAAATTCTTTTCAAGAATATGAACATGGTGAGATCCTAGATATCATACATCATGAATAAATAGAACATAAAAAACTGACTGACCAAGTGCAGTTGAAAAAGATGCGGAATAGAGATTATTCTTTGGTATCCAGCTCATCATTCAAGGTTAAGGGTGAAACTGTGCTTTTTTCCCAACAAAAATGCTTTACTTCAATAGTAGCACTAAAAGAAAGAAATTATAAGAATGGAGAACTTTACCACTACCAGAAATAGTTTCACTCTGCACAGAAGAAGCTTCGAGAGTATCAGTAATTGCTGTGTGAACAAAAGGTGAATAAAAGGTTCACCACGAAATACATCCCATTTTCCTCAATGAAAAGAAACATCAAAACTGTAGAAAATGATCCAACATGAACAGTATCAGAGTAACAAATGATGTCAGAAAAGAAGAGTTTCTAAGTCATGGTACAGCTTTTGACTGACATAATGAAGAAGGCTTTCATTCAATTTTGCAGACTTTCCTATTTTATTTTCTAACTCTGACCCTCTTGCAACCAAAGGAAGTGAAACACACATAGCACTTGCACATCTTAAAATCACCCTAGGTTTGCCAATAAAACAGAAAATACTAATCCTAGAATGACAGCATAGCACTTGCAATATTAAGACAGAAAGGAACACAAAGTATTTTTAGGCAGTTATGATTGCATATTGATTTTTAGCTTGTAAGGAAGATCCAGAGGCCTAAACAGGATAACATCAGGCCATCCAGCACTAAAGAATGATATTCTACCCCATCAGCAAATAAGATTTTTTCAGGTGAATGGCATGCCTTATTCTGCCTTGTGAGATTCTTCATATTGTTTGTCTTCTTGAGGGTGGTAGACGTTGAATGACACATTCTTGGTTCCCTGGGTAATTTTCCATCAGCTCCTCAGTAAGAAATACCTGGGAGGTTAGTACTTGCCCCAAATCTTCAAGTTTTAGCTGGTGGGAGGACCAGGTAGAGAAAGAGAAGGAAGCAAAGCTTACATATGTATTGTGTGTTCATGGGTGAATAAGTGCGTTAATGACGAAGATAAGATAGGTAACCTATGCAAGGGAGTTTATTTAAGACGTGCACAGGCACAAAAGTGCATGTCTGGGATGAGTAACTGCAGACAGGCATTTTAAAGGATGATTTTACCTTTGCTCCTTTACCTCTTTTGTTCCAAGTTATGCCTTCATCAGCAGTCTCAGTCCTTCAAATTTGTTTTAACTGTCTTTTGCCACTGTTCTGCCCAAAGTTCTCCTCCTCCAAGGTGTGTGCTAAGCCCATGGTTCCTGGCAAGCTTGACTTTTCTGGTAATCAATTGCTGTCACGTGTGAGAAATTGTGACTATGTAAAAGGTTGAGGTGCTGGGCTGGCGCTTAGTTCTCCCTTTACACCCATAGGATCCCTGAGACCTGTTCCCTGAACCTCACTGACATCAGCTTGGCACATGATGACGCTGTAAAATGGGATCTCACATGGATAATCTCTCTTTACTGATCAGCTGCTGGGCACTGCCAGGCTACTGAAAGATGAGCAAGTCCAGCCGGACCCAATCTGAATTCACGGTTCTGGCAAAGCCTCTAGATTTTGCAAAGCACAGTGCTCTATATTTTTATGTTAGGATAACTTTCTTCAGTGATATATGTTTAATGTTTCCCCTCCTCAAGAGAAACTTCTTTTTTTTTTTTCCCCCAGTGGGAGGGGATTTGTTAGCAAACAATTTGTTGCTAATACCAACAGTCAGATTATTTTGCAAGAGTACAGTGCTGGTTAGGTGTGCTTTTCAAACATGGATTTTAAAAGCCTTGGGTTTATTCCAAGATATTATTATCTTTTTTTTTTTTTTAACTTAATTAGATTGTGCAATGCATTTCTGTAACCTTTTATACAGCTTCTTTTAACCCAAAACAAACCAGCTGCCAACTAAAACAGTTGCCTTACCAAATAGATCCACGAACATGTATAAGTTAATTAAAATAAAAATAAAGACATTTATTTTGTAAAAGACCTTCTCTAATCACACAGGCCTTACAAGTAAATCAAAGTGTTTTTTCTACTGTGTCACAGGCAAATTACGCACCCGTTCTGTTAGTCTCATAAAAATGTATAAATACCACAAATTATTTGGAAGTCATTCACCACTGCCAAGTAGCACAACTGCTCCGCAGCGTCTCTTTATGATGGTGTCAGATGTTCAGCTAAGTTTGGGCAGCATGACACATGCACTCAAATGCGAGATTGTTCTAATTCAAAATACCTTTCCAAACTGGGATGAGGGTCAACGGTCAGGAAGGGTACCTTGCTGGAGACAGTTCCCTGCTCATGTGTTCCCTCTTCTCTTTTCTGTCTTCTCATACCTTTCTGCTTTCACTCAATGAGATCTTTCCTAGCTAGGATGCAAATGATATGAACTAGGTAAGTAAATGTTTAAGACTGCAGTATGAAGTAGTCAGTTATTGGAGAAAAAATCCCTGTCCTTAAGGTGTTTCTCAAAAAATTAGCAAACCGCCTACCAATGTAAGGAATAACTGGCTTTCCTTTCCATAATAGGATAAAATAGGACTCCTAGATCTTCAGTGTCAGAGCCTGAAATGCAGATGTAGATAGGTATGTGTCTGGATAAGAACACAACTTTTAAAATCACCCCTCCACACCATATTAATTCCATTACTTTGCCATTTTTCCTGGAGAGAGCAAGTGCTGGACACACCTTTTAGGTTCTGTGTGAAATCTTACGTCTTTTGAAGTCTCAATATTAATCTTTTCCATTTCCTTCCTGTCTCTATCAATAGCTTTGAGGGAGCTGTTTAACAACAATTTTAACAGATTGCCTTTTTTTTTTTAGGGATACATGAAACTGGGGGCAGTGTAGTGTCAAATTCAGTATGCCAAGGGGGTCATCTTCTGTGTGCTTGCTGGTCTAAAGCCAGACTTGTGCTGTTGACTGGAATTCTGTGGTTCGCCCATGTTAGCTTGAATCAACACAAGTGTGGTTACACCAAAGTGTGATTTCAGGTTTGTGAAAGCAGTCTGGAAGATGGGGATACTCTTCGGCTTTCCCAGAGCATGGACTGCAGCAACTGTTCCTTGGGCACCACCCTTCCCATTCCTGACTGCACAGGTCACCTAACAGCCCTGTGGCCATTGCAGTTATTAAGAATGGCTGGGAAAATATTTGCAGTTAAATCAGTGTAAGTGATGTGTAGGCACACGGAAGTATTGATTTAGGAGGCCTCCTTTAAGTTTCTAGGACAGTCTCAACCTACCGGAACAGACAGCTTTCTGGAGACTTCTAACAAAGCTAAGGAGAATGGGGAGTCATCCCTTAGAGGAAAGACACGTACCAAAGCTCAAGCTTTAATGAACAATTAGCCATGAAGCAAGAGACAGGAAAGATTATGAGACTGTTAAAAGCCTGTCTGAGAGCCAGGAGAGCCCAGAGCACAGGCAAGGTACCTTATAAGTTGGCACATTTTAAGAATGTCAATTAAAAACAGATTAAATTCATATGTGATCCAATCTGACTCAATATGCATGGGTCACCCTGACCTACCCAGATTTCCCCAAGGGCTTCTGGTAATACTGGCTCCGTCTAACACGTGGCATTGCCAGCTGTCACTTGAAGATGATGGCTGTTACTGAACCACGCACAGTTCTTTGGTTGGACATGGATGAGACCTTCCCTGCTCCTCAGGAGCCACCAGTGTCTCAGAAGCTGAATCAGCTCGATCAGGCCACCCTCTCCTCTCCCTGAAGGTTCAAGCTGCCCAGTCCCCATACTGGTGGCAAGTGTCCTTCAGTGCTCTGACCCAGCCCCACCACAGCAGGAGCTAGAGTTACACTCTGAGTCGTCTGTCTTTTCCCTTTTCTATTTCAGGATGACAATGGATGCTCTGCAACTAGCAAACACCGCCTTTGCAGTTGATATGTTCAAACAACTATGTGAGAAGGACAAAACAGCCAATATTATTTTTTCCCCCCTGTGTACCTCAACGTCTCTGGCTTTGGCATATAAAGCTACAAAAGGTGATACTGCAGACCAAATGAAACAGGTAAGATATCGGCATCCTGTTCTGCGGCTGCAAAATTTTATGGCTGTTGGAGGTGGCTTTCTTATTTGTTCTTGTTAATATTCTACTGGATATCTGGTTCCCTTGTAAGCCGGGCTGCAAACCATCCATTTTAAATTCCTGAACGGTTCCACACTTCAGGCAAAAGAGGTTGCAAACCTGGCATAAAGAAAAAGCTTTCTCAAGCATGTACAAGGTGGAAGGGGACATGGCAGATTCCTCGACAGTTGCATTAAAGCCTTGACTCCTTTAGCGTAACGTTGATTATGGCTGCAAGTCACAGTCAAGATCACTGCATTTTCTGGATAATTGTTTTTTCATTATTCAAGAATGCCTAAGCTTTATAGAATTGGAAATTATCTGTCATCAGCAGGTGTGCTTAGCAGCTCTGTCGCTGACATTTCCCCTTTCATCCACAATACCACTAAGAGGAGGTGGATGCAGTAGAAAAGGACACAACTTCAACCATGTTTTTCCTTACAAGCAGATCATGGTGTTCGAGGGGTTTCCAACAACATGATGCAGCACAGCAGTCATGATGCAATCAGCTTATCAAGCTCTCTCTGTGGTGCAGGGAGGCACCTTGCAGCCTCTTCTGCTCCCTCTCTGTAAGCAGAGATCTGCATAGTTCCTTTTTATCCTGTTGAGGGTGCCCACAGTTTCTGCAGTTACCTAAATGTGGGTGAGAAGCAAAGTCAGATGAATTTATATGCTGATTATCATCTGGCTGTGATGGAAGTACTACATATTTGAATATATTTGCCCTCTTTGGGGAATTCCTCCCTGTACTTCCACACTCACTGAAGGTACCCCCAAGTGCTGCCTCCTGTGCCCTGACCCATGCCACAGATTTCAGCGAATCTTGCACTCTACTGAGCAGAGCTGCACAGCAATGTATCTGTGAAGATATTATTGGCGTTCCAGACTTTTCCAAACAGCACTGTGTTTTTTTTTAAATTGTAAATTAACTCTAGATATTTTTTCTAAATTTAAATTATGCCCAGCAGCTTCCTCACCATTTCAAAAGTCAAGTGTTGTCTTTCTAATGGGGGAGTTGAAAATAGTAACTGTCCTTAATTTTGTTTTCACTTGTGTCTGCAATTTGCTTTGAACCATCCCATAATAAGTTAATGTGCACATCTACCAATGCAGCTCAGTTACACAAGCGCATTTATGTTTCATATTTCTCAACTGGTATATAAAAAGTGCTGACTACAAATACTAAGGAAAGCTTGGTATGTTTTTAAATGTAATATCTCCTATTTTCTATGTCTGTTCTAGCTTCTGCCTGCCCCTGAGTTTGTGCTTGGGCTTTAAATACTAGATACAAAAGGAGACAGATTGGCAATTTTACTCTGGAATATCAGTTAATAAACTTGTGCCAAAAACTCTCGCAGGTGGAGAGGTTGCAGTGGTGTTCCTTTCTCCCCAAACCCAGTTTCCAGGCACAGAAGCTTTCTGCTCTTAACGTGCTAAGAAATAAAACTGTTGAGGAAAAGGTAGTAAGCTGAGAAAGTTGTTTACCTGCTCTAGGAGAACCTGCTTCAGCAGGGGGTTGGACCAGATGGTCTCCAGAGGTCCCTTCCAACCCTGACCATTCTGAGATTCTCTGGTTCTGAGGAAATGACCCACTGTGCACAGAGAGGGGGGGACACGGAGGGCTGGTAAGGCAGGGCAGCAGTTTGTTGTGTCTGTGAAGGTATGATATGTTCAGGGAGAAAGAGCAGGAGTGAAGGACAAAGCCAAAAGAAGGTTGCTAAGTGCTTGCCATGCCTCATGTGGGAACTTGAGGCAGGCGAGGAGGGTTGGGCAGGCTGCCTGTAATGAGACAGCCACCCTCAAAGACCCTGTAGTAAGCAGGCATTAGAAGTTCAATTCATATTTACAGGGTTATTTTCAAACAAAACCAGCAGTAACCTCTCTCTGGTGCCTAAAAGCAGCGAGTTTTAGGTCACCCCAGCACTTCCTAGAACTAGATTTGTCATTCCCAGGAGCTGGGAGGTGGCCATGTGTGGGTCAGCAGCCCCTACCTCCAGCTCATATTTTGTCTGCCAAAACAGACAAAGTTATCTGATCAATTTTTGCTGAAATATCGTGTGATGTCATGTATCAGTCACAGCAATCAGAAAACTTGATCTGTCGAGCATTTTTAAGGGTGTAACCCGCTTCTAGAAAGGAGACTGACTGGGATCCTCATTTATCTGGCCTAAAAGCTCCAGGTTTTTGGACAAGAATATGAGTTTGGTGAAAACATTATGACTCCATACTCTTTTAGTGTTTTAATCAACTAAGCCATATCACCAGCATGAACAGCTCTATTGATTTCTTTGGCCGGCTTACAGGAAAGAAATGCATTTGGTTAAAGTTCTGGTAGCATCAGGTTTTTAGCTTTATGTGAGGATGCCAAATAAATAATTCTTTAGTAACAACAGTGAGAGGCTATGTTGTTAGCTTAAACTCAAAAAGTCACAGCTCTGGTTGCAAATTAGCATTAGTTTTTGCTAAGCTCTTGGGAATGTTTATGCAATAATAATAAAAATGATGCTTAGCATTTTATTATGTTCATTTAACAGGTACTCCATTTACAAGATGTCAAAGATGTTTCTTTCGGGTTTCAAACAGTAACTTCAGATGTTTCCAAACTCAGCTCTTTCTTTGCGCTGAAAATGGTCAAACGGCTCTTTGTAGACAAGTCTCTTAATCCTACCACAGTAAGTGCTGCAGAAAAGCCCTGGTGCTATGGATTGCTTGGCCAGCATGTTGACAGGTTATGGTGTCAGACTGCAATGCTATTTAAAATAATTTCTCTCACTTTTGGCTGTTACTTGCTAGACTCAGATGATGAACAACATAATATTCTCTGCTGCCATAAAAGTTTGTAGAAGGATGGATGAGTGTGCTGCTTGACCGCAAGCTATGCAACTATTACAACACTTCTCATTATTTCATTAATGTGCTTTAGGTCAGTAGCTGAGTAGGTTTTGAATGCAGCATAACTTCTTTGCCACATCAAGGTCTTTGAATCGTTAGTATGAGTGAAAAGGAGTCTTAAAAAAAGTTGGCAGTGCAAGTGTGTGCCCAATTCACACACCCAAGTAATTACTGCATAAGCTATAGATTTCTTCATCTGTCTGAGGAGGCAGAAGTCTGGCTATTGAAACCACACAAGAGAGGAAGGTGGTGTTTGGCCTTGTAACTTATGGACCTTGAAAATAACTGAGGAAAATGAAGTGGTTTGGGTTTTTTTTTTCCCTTCTTCCTCAAAGTTGCCTTTGAATAGGGCCCCAAGAAGGACAACATCAGCCTAAAAGTGGTGTTTCAGAAAACTCAGCATGCTTAAATGATGCTATAATCAGATTGCCTGCTGTTCAGCCTCTGCTACAGCAAAGGCCAATACCCAACCACAGCAATAAACACGGTGAGCATGATGCGAGCAGCCTGTGGCCTTTATTTCGGTCCTCTCTTATCCAAGGCCTGGACTGGGGATTGTTTCATCCTTTCAAACTCTAGCAATGAGGTTACTCCTGCAATACCAAAGTTACTTTAGCTGCTGGTATAACACCACTGGACTGAAGGCAACCTTGGGAAAGATGTGCTGAATGCAGCTGTGCATCCCGGTTGTCACCCGCTGTTATTTAATAGCTGTCCATCGTAATAAACTCCCCAGCTACCCCTTGGTGAAGCTCAGAATGCTGATGTTGCAGGCTCTGTAAAGAGCCATTGGGTGGATGGCATTTAACCAAGGATGACTTTGGTACCTTGTGTCTTTCAGGACTTTGTCAACTCCACAAAGAGGCCTTTTCCATCTGAGCTGGAATTAGTGGAGTTCAAAGAAAAACCTGAGGAAACTCGACAGAAGATCAACAAATCTCTTTCGGAGCTAACTGATGGTGAGTACAGCTTAACCTTGGGGATGCTCTTTGCCTCTTTGGAGAAAGAGACCTTTGTCCTTGTGACACCTCTTTACTAATGCTTTTAGAAGTAAATACATAGTGAAAGCAGTGGAACTAGACCTACTATTTGTATCCATAAGGAGGAGCAATGTCAGCCTGTTTTGAAATCATGAACCTTACTACTGCAGCATTTCTGAAGATGGAAATGTGAGACTGGCCTTGCATTAGCCTTGAGGAAAGCTGCTCCCATTTGACTGCAGCAGGGCAGTTTGGGAGAACAACAGCCCCTGGCTGTGGAGCTTCATAAGTGCCTGACATGAATACATCAAACCCAGGCCCTGATTTCCTTTAAAAGCTTTATTGTAATTGGAAGTACTTGCTGGACTCTGAATTTCAGGCTGTTAATTAATAGCTCAGCTTAGCTCAGCTCAGCTGAGACATGCGTCTCTTGCCTTCCAGTGGAAATGGGGCTGCAGGCACTTCTCCCTCAATACTGAATACTCAAAACACTTGGCTGAGTCACAGGAGATGCTCATCAGTGACCATGAGGGTCCCTGGGCAGAGCGTGCCCAGTCTGTGGGGGGCAGCAGTCCAGCCCTGGCCCATGTGAGCATGCAGCGCCCATAACAGAGCCTGCTGGCAGCCTCTGCAGAGGTAGCTCTGGGGTCGGTGCTGCCTGTTGCCTTTGTGTTGGTACAAATATGAAAACATGGGTGCATGAGTCTGGGCCTTCCCAGGTTGGCACAGGTGCCCATGTGGAAGCACCTTGCCCTGCCTGTGCAATTCATGCATGACTTTCCTCCCCAGTGCTCCGAATTCAGTGTCTTTTATGGCAGTGCTTGAACAGGTCTAAAACAAAGCAAGGCATGGGGACAACACTTCCATGTCCTTTTAGAAGTCTGTAACAGTATTTGGTTATGAACTGTAATCAGAGCAGCGCTTTTTGTTATTCTCGTTATTTTATTCTTATGTATCAGTCTAGAGATGAGTAGCTGCTAATCTGGAACTTCCCTTCGTCTTGCTCTCCAAATGACAAATGCTTTTTCGCTTACACCTGTTGATTTCACTGAAAATTCAGTACCTTCTTTAAGGTACTGAACAAAAGCAGTAGACCTGTTTTTGATTCCATGCTACATAAGCCAAGGAATCATTTTGAAGATCTGCCTTGATCCCAAATCTCGTTTCAAACATTAAGCTGCAATCTTAAGTGAGTGCTTCTTTTTGGAATTTTCCATTGGAATTGAAATATTTTATCTGTGAGATGCAGGACACAAATTTTTTAATTTAGTGAAATGTTTTCATATTCAATTGAAGCAATGGACATACTCATAATGAATTGTTGTTTTAACAACTATCTTAAACCTGTTCACAGGCAAAATGGAGAATATTTTGAATGAGGATAGTGTAAGTGACCAGACTCAGATCCTCCTAGTCAATGCAGCTTATTTTGTCACAAACTGGATGAAGAAGTTCCCAGAGGCAGAGATCAAAGAATGTCCTTTTAAAGTCAACAAGGTATGTTCTGAAAAAAAGAAAGAAAAAAAAAAAAAAAAAAAGAAAGAGTCTGTTTCCACTCAATAAAATGCAAACTTTGAGCTAAGGAAATCCCAACAAGAGAAAATGAGAAATGTTTATTGTTACCATGTCATTCTTAGACTCGTCTAAACCTATATTGCTGTTGCAGCGGTCCCTAAACTGGTTTGCTCACTGTGTTGTTTTAAAACTTTGCTGGTGCTTTCACATCCATCTTTCAAAGGCCCAGTATGAAAACTGACTGTTCTGTTAGTATATTTAGACAACAGGAGCTGAGTACAAATGATCAGAAGCAGCCTTGCTTAAAAGGAGGTGCACAATCTCGTGGGTAGCATCTTCCAAGAGGTTGCAGCGTGTACCAGGGGCTGCATCACAGAACCAGCAGGGGTGAAGCACAAAACATTGTATTTATCATCGTCACAGAGCTAGTGAAACATCTACATCTGTGGGATCTCTCCGAGTAAACCTCTGAGGTGCCTGACCCTTCTCATCCCTCTTCATGGATGGCACCTCATTAATCTCCCTCTTTCCAGTCAGGCTCGGGACTGCAACCTTCTGTGTATCAGCCCTGCTCAGGCACGAGGCCCAAGTGGGTGCAGCACCTATGGCTGTTGTCTTCAGGAATCCATGACCAGTGATGAGTATTATGGTCAGACAGACAGCTCTAAACCAAGTTACAAAGCTGGGCAACATATGTGAGATAGAGATTATACTCCAAATACATACCTACCTACCTATGTGTATATATATATATATTTTCAGTGAACTTGAAATGTTTCTCATGCACATGAGATACGTTTCAAGTTCACTGAAAATATTCATAAATTACCACATCAGCCAACAATTTCAGCTAAAAAAGTTTTTAAAATGACAGTCAGCATTAAAATTAAGTGAAACATCTCAAGTTTTTTTTCCCTGAAGTAACATTTTTCTACTGATTTTGAATTTTAAATAAGTTTCCAGGTGAACAGAGTAGCTTGTAAATCTTATTTGTGAAATAAAGAGTTTTGTTTTGTTTTGTTTCATTCATGAAAAGCAAAGACATTGGGCTTTAGGTGAGCCTGAAATTTCTTATTCTGTTTCAGCTCCTGAACCAAAATATCAATTACTTGCATTAACAGCTTGACCTTCACTGTTGAGAAGTGCTCAGCGCCTGACACTTACTGGCATTACGATGCCCTGTAGACAGTATAGTTTGTAGCACTCAGTGAAACAGGGCCACTGATATTAGGCGCATCCCCAATGTGTTGCTATTGTATTAAGTAGAATTCTGTTCCACTTTTCTTCGGAAAGCTGCCTACTGTAAAAATCCAACAGGATCTCTGGCAGCTGGTTTCATTACCTAAGAAAGCCAACAAATTCTCTGAAGGTAACTCAATGTACCACTGCCATGCAAGCTTACAAACTTTCCTCTCTTGCCATCTTATCTGTGATTTAAAAGGAATGCTAGATTGTTTTCTCTGGTTTTGCAGACTGAAACTAAACCAGTGCAAATGATGAATCTGGAAGCTACTTTTTGCCTGGGCTATGTAAAAGAATTAAATGTTGCTATCCTTGAGCTTCCATGCCTTAACAAACATATAAGCATGCTCATTCTGCTGCCCAAAGAGATTGAAGATGAGACCACTGGCTTGGAGAAGGTGAGAGAAAAAAAAGAATTGGTATGATGCTTCCTTTGGAAACAGCCCGCTTATAATGCCATATAGTTATGGAATGCTTTTGTTATTTAGATGCTATATAGAAGAAAACAAAAAGTAATATCCCTGTGAATTTACCTTCTCATTCTGCTTCTCTGTTCCTGATCTCATATTTGTGACATTGTTTTCATTGTGGCCAACTGTGAAGTTGTGAACAAGACTTTGTTTTAGATAGGGTGTGCGTAGAAGACAATGTAAATTGCAGAAGGTGCCCTTGATGCACTTTTAGAATCTGCATCAATTTGAAAACCTGGACCCTCAAAACAATTTTTCATCTTGAGATTTTTGTTCTTGCTACAGTAGAGTGCTTAAAGTCATACTTACTGGGTACTCAGTAGTGCTGACATTATTTATTCTAGTGTCCTCATTTTTTCAGTTGATGTTTATCCATGATTTATTTTACTAAGGCCTTACACTTTTCTAGGTTTTAATTTTAAGCAGAGGTGCCTGACAATGAGCCATTTTTTATTATAGTTGCATGTAAATTTGGAAACAAGTAAGACTTTTCCTAAAGAACAACTATTTCTTACGTAACTCATGAAAATTTAAAACATATTTTCACTTCTCTTCAATGTTTAAGGATTAAGAGACAGATGATCAGGCAAGTCTCATTTGTAATTTGCTGCAACTGTTCATAAATTCTATAGGCAGAAGGAATCTGCCTTTGCAGCTGTAAGGTACTTTTATATGTAGGGATAAACTACAGCACACACATATCTTAACATGCAGGTGAGGCCTTTCCTGATAGCAACTTGTTGTGGCCCCAAATTCTGGCTCCTCACTTCCCAGTTTTTAAAAAATTGCTCAAACAGCTGTGTGTTTGATTGAGATCAGGCTCTGGATTTGGAGTCTTTTTCTGTCCCAAATACCAGCGATTTCATTATGGTGTAGGGTCAGGAATCAAGATGTTTGGATCTGCCAGCTGGCCAGGTGTAACCGGGGTAGGGACTGTCTTTCTCAGGTCCCTTCATGTGGTTGTTGAGGCGATTGCGTATCGAAAGCTTGTAAGGGGCTAATGGTCAAAGCATGAACATGCAGTGGAGCTGCTCCAGAGACCTATCCTATGGATTAATCATACTTCCATTAATATAACTGAGAGTATGTTAACCCTGAATGCTACAGCTGTGAATTCAAAAGCAAAGGTTGCCTTTTGGACTTTATTTTTGGGGGGCTTGATAGGAGTGGGAAGTTCAGGAATGGTCTCCCCCCCTCCCCCCCATCCACTTTTTCCTTGGACTGCTCATTAATTTCCTTTGTTCCTTTATGTCTTCAGCTGGAAAAGGCACTCACTCCCGAGACATTATTACAGTGGACCAATCCCAGCATGATGGCCAACACCAAAGTGAATGTATTTCTTCCAAAGTTTAATTTGGAAGGTGATTATGACCTGAAGCCACTTCTGGAAAGCCTGGGAATGACAAATGTATTCAATGAGAGTGCATCAGATTTCTCGGAGATGTGTGACACAAAAGGTGTGGTTTTGTCAAAGATCATCCATAAAGTCTCTTTGGAAGTAAATGAACAAGGTGGAGAGTCCCGAGAAGTCCCAGGATATCGGATTCTGCAACACAAAGATGAATTTAAAGCTGACCATCCATTTATATTCGTGTTTAGGCACAACAAAACTCGCAACGTGATTCTTTCAGGCCGATTCTGTTCCCCTTAAGCAGGGCTTATTCATTATGAAAAAGCACAATTACATTTATGGTGGTGGATGTTCCTGTAAAGCTTGGCATCCTGACTATCACCTTGGAAAGGAAATCTAACAGGTTCATATATCAACCGGGTAAAACAATGTACTCTACATATGCAGCAGAACTAGTTTATCTCCTTATGTTTCATCCTCTTAAGCTGAAGGATTCCCACTGTGAAGAACACGTATTTTACTGAGAAGTATCCCAGCCTCAGCAATAAGTATATTTTGTTTCTCTGTGGTAAAAACAAAGTGAACTGAGAGCCTGTTTTACATAGAGCAGGAGCTGGAAAGGGTTCTGGGAGGAAAAGCTACATTCCTGCTCCCTAGCCAAACCACTCTCCCTCGTGACCCACACTCTGTGGATTCCTACTGCCTAGAAGGGGAAAATGTGGACATGTGATGTGATAGCACTCCCCTTCTACATTCTGGTGGCCCAGGGTGCCCTACCGGACCCTGCCAATGCCCAAGTTCTCCAAGTTCTGCAGTGTAGCTAGACAATTCAGGCTAGCATCAGAGTTTGCATCTGCGAAACAACAGTTGCACTGAGACCTCTGGATGCAAGAAGCAAATCATGGTGACAAAATGTCTATGAGACTCTTCAGCGTGAGCTATGTCAGTTTGTATACTGGTGATGATGGACTCTTGCGTGGGATTTTTTGACTCATTGCCTTTCAGATATGGAAGATGGGACCAGTTCACTGAAGGTATGAAGAGCCCTGTTGTATATATCCTGAGAAAAGGAACATTACACAATTCTAGGATAGCAAACAGTTGTATTGATAATGGAAGTGCCACACTTTTCATGCACAGATTGTCTGCCATTTCTAGTTCTGGATTCAGCCCTAAGGAGACTCAACTACTTGATGTCTGAGGCACGAGAAAGAAATAAAGACTTTAACTTGAGTGAAATTGCCATTGTAATTACCCATCTCCAAATTCCATATGAAATCATGGTAATCAGATTTCATTTCTATCTGAAGACTGCCTGCTGCATATGTTCAGTACTGGTTTACCTAATTACTGTTCAGAATAAAGCACTATAAAACCCGTGTCAAATGTCTGCATACCTCCAGTGTCAGCCTGTGTGTTCACTCTAGTGTGATCGCTGACAGTGTCGGAGTTCACTCTTGACCTCCAATAAATGATAGGAATGGGAATGAACAGATTCACTTAGGCCACAAAGTCAAAATAAAAAACTAAATCAGTGCCTGGATTGTCCTTCTGGATCATATAATGATAGGTCCCAATAAGGACTGTGTTACTAGCTGGTCACAATATACAGAGAATTCAATTATTTAGCCTCAAAAAATATGAGCATTTTACTTGAGAATTCCTCTTGGTGCTTTAGGTCTGAAAGAAACTGGAAAGAGATTTCTAAATAAGAACATGCAACCCCTAAAACGCAACAGCACGGTGGTTATTGTGAAT
The DNA here is from genome assembly GCF_015220075.1 of Falco rusticolus. NCBI lineage: Eukaryota > Metazoa > Chordata > Aves > Falconiformes > Falconidae > Falco > Falco rusticolus. Next base: position 90,233,934 of record NC_051189.1, read on the forward strand.
TTGGAGACAGGGGTTCCGTTTTGATTCTTCACCTTGCCAACCCACAAAGAAGCCTTTAGTCACAACGATTCAGTGGTTTTACCAGTTTCCTTCCCTCTGTGGACCTTTAATAGGCTCTAGCGCAGTTTAATACCACAGGGTTAACTGGAGTCGTTGGCCCATATCTTTGAAGGTACTGAGGGGACTAACTGCCACCAAAAATAATGGGAAGTGAGACCCTGCAGACCTCTGGGGGTCTTTGCTGATACACATCAGGTGTCCTGATAGTGCATAGTAGTCAGAAGAATGCAAAATACAGCAATTTTCAGCCCATCCTGTCTGAGAAGGAATCACCTGCAAAGATGTTTACCAGCTCAATAACCTCAGTGACAGCTGAACGACTGAGAAATGTTTTATATACCCCACCACTGTCTGATCTGTTTTAGAGGCTGGGGTCAGAGTTATCCAGAGCTGTCATCACTGTGGTTTCTGCTGGTTTTTCTGTAGGAGGTGGGTCAGGGCAGTGCACATGGGGTTGATGACCGACTAAGCAGCTGTATAGGCAGTCCATACATAGGCAAGAGGGACTAGTTGCCTATAGTCTGTACAGTTTGTTTGTGTTTGGGCACCGACTCTTTGTCAGGTAGTTCCAGTTGTTCAGCAGGCCATATCACACTTGTTGCTACATCTGTGCTAGTCTGCTAGACTGATGAAAACCTCTGGCAGATTGCCCCATCCCTTTTTTTCTGCCTGCTCAGACATCACTTTCAGCTTTTTCAGGTTCTGAAAACGTTCCAGTCCAGGAGCCAGACTTCATTCAACAGAGGTCATACTCTAAGTGCTGATCAGAGCATTTAGCACATCCACGCAAATTCATGTAAGCATGTCTTCTCAGAGAGTTCCTTGTGATAGCTTTGCCAGGAAGGGTTATCCCATGAAAGCAGAGAAACACCGCCTCAGGGTGGGGCCCATCTTTCTCCACCCCCTGACTAACACCGAGGTATCCCAGCCTAGGCAAGGCAAGCAGATGTTAGAGATATGAAGCTGTCTTAGTTTATGGAAGGCAAATGTATTTATTGGTCATTTATAAACAGAATAGCTTGCCCATGCAAATCTCAGGTGCATGTTTCACTTCTGCCTCTTCTCTCTACCAGTCCTCGTACGAAACCTAGGCGTCTTGCAGCATGTGAGGGAGAAATATCAGTAAGGCTCCTGCTGGTGTGAGAAACTCTGTTACCGTCTATTGTTTGGTTCCACCCATGCTGGCTTCTGAGCCTTGGGCAAGAAATTGCATGGGAGGACATGGGAAAAAGTGTGTGGGAGCTTGTGTATAGAATGCTTATGTGCTGAAAGGTGTTGGTTACGATGGAGAAAGTGAACATAGCTGAGGACTTGCTCAGATCACCAAGCTGCTCCACCCCACCTTTCAAAAGAGCGTTACTATCCAGTGACGGGTGACAGCCCTGGTGGAAAAAAGCAAGCTGTGGCTGGCTTTTGCAGGCAGCTGCAAACTGCAGTGTTATGTGTCTAGTCATCTCATCACCTGCTCAGCTGCACAGTCATTGCCCGCTGCCCGCTCCCAGCATTTTGTAGAAGAGAAGGGAATACATCTTAATGTCTTGTGGTAAAAAAAGTAGTTTGTGGGGAAGAGCAGTTTGGTTTTGAAACTTGAAAAATGCTACGTAGAGCCAATTGGCCCTACTGGAAAAGCAGTACAGTTTTGAACCCTGAATATACTATCCTAAGGGCCTAGAAAAGACAGAATTTACACATACATTTGATATTTCCTGAGGCAAAGCAGTTAAACTGATGCCAGGGAAGTTCTGAAGGACTGTATGTGCAGAGCAAGTAAAATAGATCAGTGGAGGAACAATATTAATATAGGAGGGAGGGAGAAAGCACAGAGTTTGGAAGAAGAAAAGTCTTGAAAGGTACTAAAAAATACTTAGACTGTCACTAAAAAGAGGCTAGGACTCATAAAAGCACAAGAGAAAAAGATACATGGTAAGGCCATGTGCAGAAATAAAAAAACCAAAACAAACCACCCAGATAAAGAGACAAAGAACTGAGGAGGAAGACTAAGGAACACTACACTAACGTGCAGGAAGGAAAAACAGAAACAAAGAAGTAAATGGCAAATGGAAGCGAAAAAGCAAGGAGAAGAATAGGGGTAACAGGAACACTCATTTTCTCATCGTGTCTTGCATTGTTTACAAATCCCTCTTTCTGGCTGGAGCAGCGGAGGCTGTGAGACTGGGGTAAGACCATGGCAGAGGAGCAAGGAACAGCAGAGCCAGCGGGAGCTGTGCCTGAGGGAGAGGGTGGCCCAGCACTAGGAGGGAAGTGTGGGAAGGGTGAGGTGGTGCTGGGAGCCCCGCTTCCTCTTTCCTCCTTTCTCCCCTCACCATGTCTGATCCCTCAAATATCCTATGAATCCAGAGCCAGCTTTATGCTTTGTAGGAAGAAAGAAGAGGTGAGAAAGAAAGAGAAAATTGTCAGAGTTGCAAAGCCACATAAAACCTTAGAGGACTTAATTTGGACCTGTGTCCAATTTCCATAACCCAGTGTTGTACCTGAGCTCGGGGGTGCTGATTAGGGGAGATCAAACACTGTGCTGGTGTAGCTCCTTGCTTCCCATCTCTTTACCTCCATCTCACTCTGTGCTGGAGACATAACCTATATGATCAACCACTCCTAGCTTTCTTTTATTAACTGCAATGATTTAAAAGAATACCCCCTGGCTGGGGATTCTTGTTACAGTTCAAGGAAATACTTCTTCCCCTCTCTAATTAAGCTGCTTCCATACACATAAAGCTGACTCCTTGCCTGAGAGAGAGAGATGGCTGTAGGCAACATAAAGCTCCTGCATCTCCCATTCATTTGCTCTATGTTGGCAAGCAAGCTCAGCTCCAGACGAGGACTCTCTGAACCCTACCATGATCCCTGCACACCCCTGTGTCCAGACCAGACCCCATCAGACTTGAGAGGGACTACACACAGCAGTACAGCCATGGATCTCCAGGGTTAATGCCCAGTTTTCCTGCTGAGGGTGACTTGGCATTGCAAGCAGGAGGTGTTGCCAGCAGATATTGCCTGCCAAACTTGTTGGGCAGCTTTGAGAGAAATACTATTAGCATATTGCTAGATATAGGTTTCCCAGTCTTCTGCAGGAAACTTCACGTTGATGGCATTTGCATTAAATTGCAACATGCTGCTATCATCAACAATTGGTTAGAGGCTGAACTTTCCCACAAGGGAGTGGGAGATTTTTATAATACAGTATTCACAAGAACATGCTCCAGAGCTCAGCTATTGTGCTCTTCATTTAACCTCTTCGGGCAAGAAGGTAAGCAATTATTTCTTTTTTTTTAAATAACTTGTGATTTTTTTTTTTTTTTCAGATCCAAAGAAGTCCACATGTTTACAGGTGGGATAGAGGGGGAGATACCTTTACAGGCGGCAGGCAGCAAAACACACTGCTAAAATTCAGCTGGCTCAAGAGCTTACCCAAAGGGAGCTGGTCTTCAGTGGGATGCAGATGGGGAATTTAGAAACACATGTCCAAAATGGTGAATCCAAAGATTCTTGCCTAAATTTCACAGACTTTGGAATCTGAAATATCCCCAGGATCTCTCTGCCCATCCTGAAAGTTCTGATTGTCACAGGACTGATCAGCTCAGTGGCTTATACCAGAAAGTGCCTGCTTTTCTGCCTGTATCTCCAGAAGGGCTGAAAGGCAGGTTCTTTCCAAGCACCTCTACCCACGCTGGTAGAAATGGGCTTCACATGAAGTGATGGTGCTGATGACCTGAGCAAACCCACCCACAGAATGGGAGATAAAAGTTAATTTCCCTTCTTTACTCAGGTTTTCATGGCACAAGAAAAAGCCTTGACATGTTCACTAGGCAAGAGGGCAGGCATGTAGTTTTTTGACTGGGTGCTTAGGCGTTTCCCCTGTACCCTGATCCCTGCTGCCGGGGGATTGTTTATGTTCTTAAACAACAACTATATAAAATAGGAAGGGTGGAGTGGTATTCAGATTTTGTTTTGTTAATGGGGATGCTAGTCTTCGCTATCAACATATTAGCTCCTGGGTTTGGCAGTGGTGTTTAGAAGCTTGCAGAGAAGCCTGTGCAGTACACACAGGCACAGCAAATAACTTGCCACAGTACAGCTCGTGACAGACCAGTGTACGTCCATGTCTATTTATGCAGGAATAATTGGTCTAGAAAAAGGTAGAAAAGATACTGGAGGTACTAAGGCAAAATAATAAAAGCAGTCAGAAAAAGCCCTTCCTGGCATCAAAGTAGCAGCCTGAGAGCCTAAGTTGTTTGGAAAATGAACTTGGTTAACATTTCCTTTGAAAAATTACTTTGTACTGAAAGGTATTGGTTTTTAATTTAACGTGTGTTACCTTGGAAATATTTTGTGTCACTGAAGGATGATTAGAATTTCTGTGTTGTGGGAAATTTCATTTTCTTCATGTGCGATTTGTCCCTTTCACTCAAATCAGTGCAGAAACACTTGGAAACGTCTTTCTGTATGAACGGTCATGAAAAATAAGAAAGTCACTTCTACTAATCAGATTTTTTATGTGAGGAGACAGTACTATCTGGCATGTTGTCCTGGTTTTGGCTGGGATAGGGTTAGTTTTCTTCCCAGTAACTGGTACAATGCTGTGTTTTGGATTTGGTATGGGAATAATGTTGGTAACACACTGATGGTTTCAGGTGTTGCTAAGTGATCTTTATACTAAGTCAAAGACTTTTCAGCTTCTCATGCTATGCCAGAGGGAAGGCTGGAGGGGCATAAGGAATTGGGAGGGGGGACAGCCGGGACAGCTGACTCAAACTAGCCAAAGGGATATTCCATACCATAGAACATCATGCTGAGTATATAAACCGGGGGGAGTTGGCCAAGGCCTGGCGATTGCTGCTTGGGGACTGGCTGGGTGTCGGTCAGTGGGTGGTGAGCAATTGTATTGTGCATCACATGTGGGGCTTTTTTTCCTTGCACTGTTTTTCTCTTTCACTTTTTGTTATCTCCCTTTTCAGTACTACTACTACTACTACTATTGTTATTAGTATTACATTTCACTTTGTTTCAATTATTAAAGTGCTCTTACCTCAACCCATGGGGTTTACCTTTTTTCTGATTCTTCTCCCCATCCCACCAGGGAGGGAGAGTAAGTGAGCAGATACGTGGTACTTAGTTGCCAGCTGGGGTTAAACCACAACACATGTGCTCCTTTTCTAGGATAGACAGATGTAATTTATGACAATTCTGTCTTCCTTTGTGTATGAGAAATGAGTGTGTATTAAATCACCATGAGTGTGTATTAAATCACCTTAATGGGAGGCAGACTGGAGAAGTAAAACATGCAATGGGAATTATCACGTGGCATCAGGGAAAACAGGTTCCTTCTTGGTAACCTTGTATTAAATACAGAATAACCTCAAAACCAAAGCTACAGCTCTCTTAGACTTCCCACCTTATTTACTGTCTCCTCCTGTTAACTGCATAATATAATCTAATACACCTATTAATTATGATAGCTTTGAGCACAGCTTTTTATTCTTTGAGAGTTTTTGTTTTGATTTCATCTACCCTTAGCTGAAAACAAATTGTAAAGAGAGAACACATCATGAATAGTTATAGAAAAGAAGTGTTTGTCCTTTCACACAGCCATGGAATAAGTTTATCATCTTTACAAGGTGTCTGGAATATAGTGTTTTCTTTTGAAGGAAGCTATTCTCCTGGGTAGCTTCTTGCTCACATGTAACAGCTCCAGCAATTTCCATCTGATGGACTATGTTAAAAGCTATTGAACCATCATGCAAAGCATTTCGCTTCATCAGCTGTAAAGCCCCAACCCTGCTTACTGTCTCCCCACTGTTGCTAATATTCAGTGCAGGTACTTCAGCTGGTGTAGAGCAGCAGCTATGATCTTCCTGTAATACTTCTTTTGATCTTACGTCTTCTCTCCTTACCATCCAAGATTTTTAAAAGTAATGTTACCATTGGTTGTCCACCATGTAGGTGTTCTTCAGGCTCCACTGTCCTCGCAGTAACTCCAAAACTCTCACTGACTGAATGATTACATGGATTAGACATGTGGCTTTATGGTGTGGAATCATTCATACACTCATGCCTGCCCCAATTTAGATTAACAAACTTCACTAAATCCTTTCATTCTGCAGTAAGAAAGTTCCTCCGCCAGCCCACACCTCCCCTCCCTTGCTTTCGGTCTCCAGGGCAGCTCTCTAAGTAGTTCCCACTCACAAAACCATGGAGTTGGCTGTAGTGTTTGCAGCTGGACATCTGCCTGAGGACAGCCTGCAGCTTTTTCTAAAGGAGTCGCCACCTTGGTACACCAGGTACTTGCTTTTAAAACCTGTTCTCAGCTCCTGGGCTGTCCCTCCACTTGGCTTGGCAGTCTCTCCTCTCCCTGCAGGGTGGGGTGGAGATGCCTCCTTCCTGCTGAGGAAGTTTATTAACTCTGTTTTTTCTCCTTGACTTGTTATGAGGTTTGGGCGCACCTACAATATGCCTCATGACCTACATTTGCTGTGAACAATTTTACAGCTCCATTTCAGATCCTTCAAGATGTGTAGAAGTAGAGCAATACAAACATCAGCGTTAAAGAAGCGCTGAGTTTTGTTTTCAGAAGGTTCTGGGTAGTAGGCAATAAAGGTGGAAGAAAAGAGAAATGATTATTTAGTGCAATGTCTTTTTCTTGTGGTAAGATGATTGTGTTATTAAAAGGAAAATGAAAACCATGTTTCATACAAAGACACAAACAGCAGTTTTCATAACTAATGAGGTATAATCCATCTTTAATTTGTTTGTTGAGAGAACCTTTTGGGTGTTTCTCCTCTCTTTTGCCCATTTCTAGTGGGTTTTTATGTGACGTACTTCTGGACTTCAGGGTAAAACAAATGTCCCGGTGTCAAACATATATGAACTTTTTCTTTCAGCATCACAGGTTCATGTCAGAAACATGATGAAGCATTGATTATTGCTGAGCTTTTCAAGCTAGTTAAAAGGCAAGAAGCATTTGCTTTTGTCACACGTGGCACCTTCATATATTCAGCAACTTGACTTTCCAGCTCTTCCAAGCCACTTGCAGCAATCTGTCTTAGGCTGAGTCTGTTTTCTTGTGGGCTGAGTTCATTCCCATTGCCTCGGCACTTGCTGTGGGCTAAGGTGGCTTGTGCAGACAAATGCTGCCTCTCTGCTGAGCCACATCAACTCCCAATGCCCTGGTAACTTCTGGTGCTTGAGCTCTGGCTTCTCATGCAGAGTTCATGTCTAGCTCATGGCTGGGCGAGAGGTAGCACACACTCTGCATCTTGAGGACAACACAAGACATTTTGAGTAGCTCTTTGAGTGAAGAAAACTCTGTGAAGGGCGGGCTGTCTGTGAGGGTGGGGACTGTGGCTCATTTGGAGCTCTTCCCTCAGTAGGAGAGCAGGGTGGCAGGAGAGCACTGGCTGGAAGGGGATGGAGGTCACCAGCACCAGGTAGCCCCTTCCCAAGAATGCTCTAGACCCCACTCAAAGGGCCTGCTGGACACCAACAGCCCAGGCCAGGCTGTACATCATCACCTGCTGATGAAAGATCCTCAAGTTCAGCTTTGCACCAGCATCTTCACATCCTTAGCCTTCTGGTGGCCCAGGCTGGAGTTCCTCACATAACTTAGCTTGCAGGCTGCAGCAGCTGGGCAGCACAGGGCTGAGGAGCACCTGCTGCGCCGTGGCCTTCTGCAGGCAGTGAGGACAACAGCCCAGCTCTGCACTCACCCGTTTTCGGTGGAGGGGAGCTCTGGCAGCTCGCTATGGACCTGGCCCACACTTGTCCCAGTGCAGGCTGAAAGCCAAAGCCAGCCAGGTCTGTGCCGCAGGAGACACGGGGGCCTCCTCTCCCTTCTCTCTGTACTGTGGCTGTGTATTTCCCCCAAAACAAAGCATCTTTCTGGAACACAGGCCACAGCTACTCATCTCTCCGTCTGCAAGCAGTCAGGAATGTATGCTTTGCTTTCCACACATTTTTTCGGGTGTGCTGCTGAAAATACAATCTTATGCTGAAAGTGATGTAGGTATTTTGGGGTATAATGATTCTAGAAAAGCTCATGTGATCCAACTGGTATCCACACAACAGCTTTACGATTCTTCTCTTAAGGGACAGGAAAGGAGTTTCTAAATCCCTTTTTTTCAGATAGACCCCTGCTTGCAAGGACCAAGCTGGAACTTGGTCTCAATTTGCTCTTAACCAAGTGGATTTAATTTAAATGACACATGGGAAAGGTATCAGACCGTAACATTTTTAGTACAACAGAAAAGAGTGATACGGGTCTTGTCATATCATTGAGCAGGAATTTACAGACTTCTTTTCAGGGCTGTTGAGCTATCGTTTTGTTTGGAAATTTTAATTGTATATCCTGCCTGAATCTGTGGCTCCTGGAAAAAATCATGAGGAGTGAAAAAGCGTATTTCAAACTATTCATGTTTCCGAATGTATGTCACTCTCCATAGCTGTTAATGACCTTTTTTCATATATGAAAACATTTCATTAATAGTGATTATTTTTATGAACCTTTTGCTTGAAACCCTCATACCACAGCTCTGGTTACCAGACCTGCTTATATGCAGGCATCGTTTCTGTCACTAAGTTTCTGTTACTAATCCTATGTTGTTACGAGAGGAAAGAGTTGATATAACTGTATAGATCAAACTAGTTTGGAGAAGGAAGGTGTTAATCCACAGCTGATTTCAATACCATGGTCTAAAATAAGATACATCATGGGATAAGACAGAGAAGTGGTCCTTTCTGATGAATTCACATATGTTGTGAGTGTGGGTCCCTTTTCCAGACACTGTGTCCTTGCACCTGCTACATAGCGTGAACTGACAGATGTGTGCAAGGTTGGCGTTTTCAAACTCTCAGAATTTAGAAAACATCTATAATTTAGAAACCAGCTATGGGACAATCTCAGGGCAGACAGATGCTTCACAGTGTGTTCTAGCTAGGCAACAAGCTGCATTAAATTTCTTCTTTCTTTTGTACTCCCAGTCAGCAGCCACTTCATGATGGACTCCATTTCTAGACCAGTTACTGAGTTTTGCCTTGACCTCTACAATAAGCTCAACAGAAACGCAGAGGACACAAACATAGTCTTCTCTCCAATGAGCATCTCTGTTGCGCTGGCCCTGGTCTGTCTAGGTGCAAAAAACAACACTGCTGCTCAGATAGAAAAGGTAAGTAATTATTAAGGAAACATGCTAAGACACTTCCACATTGCTTGCTGTTCCCTTAATGGAAAAACCAGGCATCCTAGCACAACACGTGTACAAGGGTCTCATAAGAAACAAGCACAAATAGAAGCACAGGTGCTGCCTTCACAGTAGTGCTTGGTGCTTTTATGATCCTTGCTATCTGCTCGTGTGTGTGCCCCCACACAGACTCAGGAGCACGGACCAAGAGCTGAATGAGAGGAGGCAATACACCACAGTGGGACGCTCTGGCTTTCCCCCAGCCTGTTGCCAGAATACCAGACTTCGGTTCAAAATTACGGGCAGATGGTTCCTCTCAAGGTTGCTGTGAGAATCCTGAAAGTGTGAGTCCGGGTAGCAGCGGGGAGAGTTGCAGAAACCTGAAGTGCTTGCAGCTGGATGTCTGGAAGCATTAACTCACTTATCCCTTATGACATTCAAGAGTCAAAATGTCTCTCACCTGCAGAGCTCATAGGGACCCAGGTGGGCAGGGAGGAGGTGAAGAAGGCCACACCTCTGATAACTGCACCTTTACACCCTGCAGTATAAGTTCTGCTTTCTGCAGTCTTTCTTCTCCTTCCTTGTTTGTGCTCATGAGTGGCAAAAGACCAAGAATCCTGAGGCAGAGGTTCTTGTCAGTAGCTGGCTTTGTACTAGTAGGTCTTCATCCATCGCATCCTAACGCTGCTGTGTGCACAGTCTGACTGCTGGGTCACCCACAACCAAGGTGGACTTACCCTCCCCATGAGGTTTCCAGGGCATGGTAGGTTGGCCTTGGCTTGTCAGGAGCTCACGCAGCCACTCTGTCACTCCCCCTCTTCAACAAGGAGAGAGAGAGAAAATAAGACGGAAAAAGCTTGTGGGCTGAGATAAGGACTGGGACATCACTCACCGATCACTGTCGTGACAAAACAGACTTGACTTATTTTAGAGCTGGCTGTAACCAGTTCTCTTTGACATGGGGGCAGCCCCCAACCTCTTTGCACAGAGGCCACCCCGACAGCCCCCTGGGTACCATAACCTTGCCACATTAACAAAATGCTCAGGGATTCTTGCTTATTTTTAGGAAAGCAATGAAGATCCAGTATCCTCAATTAAAAAAAAAATTAAGTCTATGTATGACGCAACATTATTATAATGGAGAAGAAGCTGGAAATTTTTCAGTTAAATATTTGTACATTAGAAACAAGGACTGGTTTCCATTAAGAGCACTGTGGTTTTAATATATTTCCTAAGCTGATGCAAAGATTAAAAATGATTGCAAAAAGCTGGTTTTGATGTTTTTAAAGCAAGCTATTTTTCTGTCTTTGCCTGAGACAGCTTTTTATTTTGAAATTTAAGGTAACTGTAGCAGTAAAAATATAAATAAAATGTAAATATTTTGAGGTAGTGGAGAGTACCATTTTGAGGGATTAAGTGCAAGTTCTTTTTGGTTTGCTAACACAGAAATGTGAATTTGAACACGAATAATGAACAATTTCAAGTCTGTCATTTCAGACTGACTGAAGCTGAGAAAATATCTTTCATAAATCTACACCATTTATCCAGGATAGCATAACAAATCTTTTAAATAAGGAAAACGTTCCAGTTACAATTGCCCTAATTTGTCATCTCCGACTGCAGGTGCTCCATGTCAGGAAAGCTGCAGGAAGAATGAGCCTTGGGTCTGATCTTGAGAGCGCAGCCCCAGAGATGGAGCCAGAGCGAAGCCAGGAGGGACAGTCTTCCCTCCCCCAGGTGTGTCCTGGTGTGGGGAGCACCACAGCCCCATCCTGACTCCACGGCAGGTCACTGGGTGTAAAGCCCTGGAGCCTGCCACCGCAGGGAGTCACGGTCACAGGCAGCCTGCCTCACTGCTGGGAAATGCCTGATGTATTTTACTAAGGGCCAAGTCTTCCATGAAGTCAATACCAAAGCCTTCAGTGATCTCATCTGAAGGAGGATCAGGCTACAAAGCTTAGACTAGCTGGATTTAAAAATCAATACAGCAGGAGTTAGCCCTAGAGTGTAATCTAATTAGGATGCAAATTAACAACCGAAGCTATGTGGGGGAATCGTTATAATTGTTGTGTTTGTAATATTCCCAGTGTAACAAGGATGGGGACCTTGACCATAAAGCATTCCAGGCACTGCGTTTACAACTACAAAACCTTGGTGAAAGATATGTTTTAACCCTGGCCAACAATCTCTTTATACAACAAGGATTTGAACTCCAGCACGTAAGTTACCTGTCTGCTGACAGCTGTGGCCCTGACCTCAAGCTTCCCTGTCACTGTGAGCCTCACTGTTGTCCCCCTCACGTTTATTTTGGAATACTTGATGTGCTTCTTGGGGCTTGTGGGAAAGAGGCAAGAGTGTCAGCTTTCAGTTCTTTTGTTTAAAACAAAACACACTGTGGATATCAATGGCTGTAGAGCAAAGACGAAGCAAGAGTCTGTTTGGGTTTGGCATATGTCTGCACTTAGCTAGAGGCACGACTACAGCCAAAAAATGGTTATTCAAGCTGTCAGCTACTCGCTCCTGGGCTTGCAGGTGGCACAGCTGGGGCAGCAGTAAGCTTGGAGAGGGCTGAGCACCTGAGATGTTACACAGTGTCATGCATAGGGCTGCTGCACTGAACTTCTTACTCCTTTCTTACTGAATGACAAAGTGTTATCTAAACTACCTAGTATGGATAACTTGCTAGTCACATCTTTGCTTTTCTATCAGTGATTGCTGTTGAGTGATCCTTAAGCAATGAACAACACACCTTGCATCTTCTCTAATTTTTTATTTTTATCTGGACCTCAGGCATGCAGTTCTCCATGGGAAGACTTTTTCTGGCTTTCTTTTTACTTATTTACTTTTTTTTTGCCTATGCAATAGAATAATCTTCTTCAAAAATTCTCTGAACAAACTTCAGATAGTTGCTGAAACATCTACAAAATGAAATTTCATACATTATGTATGAAACAGCTATGAAATGAAAATTAAATTTTGCTTTATGAAGTCAACAAGTCCTTCACCATTTCTAAAATAGTTCTGAATCATTGCTTTCTTTCAAAAGTGAATTTTAAAGGATTTGACCAATTCATAATCTTTGTTTTGCTTTACAGAAATTTCTAATGTGCACTAAGGAACTGTATGGAGCAATGCTGCAAACAGTGGACTTTCATGGTGCTGTGGATGCTGCCAGAATAAAAATTAATGCTTGGGTTGAAAGTGAGACACAAGGTAAAACAAAGCAAAAACCACAGCCATGCTGTCAGGTAGTCTGAGTCCAACTCAGCCTCACACGGGGCACCAATTGTTGCAGCACAATCAAACTAGTGGACTGCAACAAGTCTGACCTCTGGAGGAAGGAGATACAGCACAGACAGAATCTGACCAACGGTAAAGCCTTGTTGCAGTCTACTAGTTTGATTGTGCTGCAACACCATCACGTCTTTCTTACACTGCTTCAACAACAGAAATTCCTCCGTATGAAAAGTAAAGACTTGTTCACGTTTCTGGGTGTTCAGTCTTATGCTGTTTGAAGACAGTTTTTCTTCCCATTCAGCCTTGAAATATTAGAGTCCGTTACCAGCTAAATTATTTCTGAATTAAAGGTGTGTTTGTTGTCAAATACTTTTGTATTCACACCCTTATGCCTGGCATAATTGCAATAATACCTATAAGACTTCACCAGACAAATTGCTTCTGCAAACAGCCCCAAATGCATATACAGAACAGCAGGGGGTGGAAGCTGTGAGCTTCATGGTGAGACTGGGAACAGCCTGGTGGAGGCAGGGAGAAGGATGACTGAGGACCTGGTTATATGTAGAGCAATGCCCACGAAGACAAGAGATGTGACCACCAGTGAGAGTCACTATCACAAGCGACAATCAACCAGCTCTTACCTTTGACAGGCTAGCAGGGGCCATCGGCTCTTGCTGATTAGACCAAACATGATAGGTGCCATTTTCCTTTAGTTTTGCCAGAACCACAGTAGCAACAGGATGAAGTTTCTAAATCTTCTGGCTGAACAGAAACCAGAAATTACTGGGGGACAGGCAAATGGATCTGAAGGCTTCTGTAATTTCTCATTTGCTCATCCCCTGATCAAACCTGTCCTTCTACTGGCAGAGCAGCCTGTGACTGGTGTGGGAAAGAGCTGTTAAACCCAGCTGGCTCCCAGTAAGAGGGCTGAAGGTTCAAGAGCCACCTTGTGCAGTGTTAGGGGCCATTGTTGCTCTGGGTGCTCATATGAAGACTGTGGACCTGCTAACTCTACTTCAGCTTCTGTGTAAACAGTCAAAAGCTCCACAGCTGGTTAACTGCTGCGCTTGGTGCAAAGGGAAAGATGCCCTCATATAAATCAAAATATGTGACTCATGGTGCTACCTCCTTCCCCATGGTTAATGTCACCTGACAGCTACAGCTGGCTAATTTGGTGACTCCCACTCTCTCCTGTGCTCCATGGGTGGTAACAGTGCAGAGTAATCTACCATTTATTTCCATATATTGTCCCCGTCCTTTGAATAAGCCAAGAACTAGATTTCTAAATTTCTCCAAAACTAAGTCCACAGACAACTAATTGAATCTCAGTCCAGAGTCTTAATGACAACTAACAAATACTTGTGTATTCCAAAATTTCCTTTAGGTAAAATCAAGGAACTCTTTGCTCCTGGTGTGATCGATGCACATGCATTGCTGGTGCTAGTGAATGCAATCTTCTTCAAAGCATCCTGGGAATACAAGTTTGAGGAACAAAAAACAGTACAGAAAGATTTTAAACTGAATCAGGTACACCTGCATCCTGTGAACCTTAACATTATTTACCCTAGATACTGTGAGCATTGCAGCAAACATAACATAGAAGCACAATGTCCAGGGCTCAGCTGCCCTGTGAGCAAGTTGTGGGTGTGCTGGGAGCTTAAGCTGCCTCTTCTGTTGAGTAGAGATGGCAGAAGGCTAAAAAAAAAATAAAAAAAAAATAGGAAAGTGTAATCTTTACTGAAAAAATATGCAAGAGTCAGAAGTTCTAACAACTCAGAGTAGTGCCTGGCAAGGCAAAACAAAAGTGCTAGTCCTGATTTGCACTTTTGAACATAGTGGTCATTACAGGTAGTTGTGTCAGAAGCAAATCTGAACATCCCATTTCATGTAGACTCCAAGGGGTCATCCTGGTGTTTATACATTTCATACATTTTAATATTAGCTACTCATATGAGAGATTAAAACAGACCAAACAAACTAGGCCAGATAGTAACAAACTACAAAAATATAGTTGCAATTTGAAAAAGGAGACATTCTTATAGGATATTTTCATTTTTTTCTAGTGTCTGCAACGTTTGAAAGTTTATTTTAAATATATTTTTATTTTTTAGCCCTTTTAGCTGCTATAGGGATATCACCTAAGCTTTCATTGTTTAGCTAAGGTATTGTCAGTGTGGTTGCAAAATCAGTGGTTTAACAAGCACATTCCTCCAAGTATTGTGTGTGCCCTTTAAGTCTAAGAGATATTATCAAAAAAGACAATAAAACCCATTTATTTTCATTTAATTCAGTTTTGTCTTCTTTCCGTATGTTGTTTTAATAATCTATCAGTTCTCATCCATAACAAAAAAAACCTGCAGCAGATTTAGGTCTGACCTTAAGTAGCAGTGCTTTGTATGAGAAAAAGTCTCTTGTGAGTGTTCCTCATATATCAATGTTAGCTAACTGTAAAAGGAGACTTGAGCCTTCATAAGGCTTCCAGACAATGCCATCACAAAAAAGGCAAGACAACAAGACCTAGAACTGGATGCCTAAGAAAGGCTATGATTTTGCTCTTAACCTATTTATTGCTTCCTGTCTAAAAAATTAGTCTGATAAATGACAGCTTGATTCTTGCAGTGCTATTTCTTTATCCCAGTCTAAGTTAGGACCTGCAAATCAAACTAGCATCAGTCTGTTTGGAAGTGCAATACTATTAAGCAGTTTCACTATCTGATCGACTACAGGGAAAGTATTTATTGGGTTTGGTTCCCCCCCCCCCCCCCCCCCAAGAATTATCACCCTTTTTAATGCATGGCAAAGCTGATGTTTTGTCAGTCACTGTCGCTGTAGATGCAACAAAATAAAGAAAAATGTCTAGCTTCACAACAGTTACTGCTGAAACCGTGCCGTGACTACTGATATTACACCTATAATAAGTCTAAACATTAAGAACTGTATTGCTTAAGTGACCGTATAATTTTCTTTTAAATAGAATGAGAAAAAAAGTGTGCAGATGATGTATCAGAAAGGCACATTTAAATTTGGCTACATTGAGGAGATGGGTGCTCAGGTCCTTGAGCTCCCTTATGCTCAGAAGTCACTGAGCATGATCATCCTGCTGCCAGGTGACATGGCTGATGGATCTACCAGTGGGCTGAAGCAGGTAAGGCAGTATATACCAGGGACTATGGCTGAAAGCTGGTTGTCTGAATTAAGGCTGGGTAGAGATCTAAACTTTTCAAAGCTGCCTACCTATTTTAAAGCTCTTTTCCCCCCCCATCTTCTAGATTGAAAGCACAATGACCTATGAAAATTTAATGCTGTGGACGGCTTCCGAGCACATGTTTGAGACAACAGTGGAGGTATACCTCCCCCGATTCAAGCTTGAAGGCACCTTTAACCTC
The DNA here is from genome assembly GCF_015220075.1 of Falco rusticolus. Taxonomy (NCBI): domain Eukaryota; kingdom Metazoa; phylum Chordata; class Aves; order Falconiformes; family Falconidae; genus Falco; species Falco rusticolus. Next base: position 90,249,808 of record NC_051189.1, read on the forward strand.
AATGAGGTATTACAAGAGATGGGGATGACTGACATCTTCACTGAATCAAAAGCTGATCTTTCTGCAATGTCGTTTGCAAAATCCCTGGTGCTGTCAAACGTTGTCCATAAGACGTATGTGGAAGTCAATGAGGAAGGCACCACAGCAGCAGCTGGTACAGGAGCTGTCATTGTGAGGAGGTCCCTTCCTCTCACAGAGGTGTTTATGGCTGATCACCCTTTCTTATTCTTTATTAGACACAATCCCACTAATACCATTCTTTTCTTTGGCAAACTCTGCTCACCTTAAAATCTTAAAAATTAAACAAAAAATTTTTAAAAAAGGGATGTTTTCTAACATTGTGAGAAACACCTGGATGAAAATCAGAAATTGTATTTTTCCCCAATGCATTCTTAATCCTTTGACAGCTAGTTTGTATTTCAAAGTAATCACTGCGACCAGTTTAGCTTAGAACCCATCAAGTGGATGCTCTGCCACTAGGCTCTTTGATTTGCAAATATTGATCTGAATCCAGAATAGGAGTAAATTTTGCCTTAACCTCGCTGCATACAAGTAACATTTTATTTTCTCAAAGCCCACATATGTTCCTGTATTCCTGCATCCATATGCATTCCTGCATATTAATGATGGTGACGATGGAGTTGAGGTTAGAAGGGACCTCTCTGGAGGTCTTCTGTTCCACCCTCCCCTGCTCAAAGAGGACCATCTACAGCCAGTTACTCAGGACCACGTCCACATGGTTTTTGGTTATCTCTAAGGATGGAGACTCCACCACCTCCCTGGGCAACCTCCCATATGCGCCCCCTAAGTTCTCAAATCACTCTGAAGAGAATCTCGCATGCACAGTGTCTGCAGGAACAAGATACAAACCCAAACATTTCTAAAGATGGTTAATTATATACACAGTAAAGAAGGCTGCCTCTTATATGGGGATAGATCAACTTATTTGATTCTCAAAGAATAGGAGAAAAATGGTTAAAGCACCCCATTGAAATTACTGATGTGGAAAATGGTAGCCATGAAGTTCCAAGAAATGTGTTTACTTTCTCACATGCTGTTGTCTGGTGAATTTTAACAATCTGAGATGCAGATCTGGAAGACAGGGCTCTCTCCATGCTCTAAGAAATGAAGAAAGGTTTTGTAAAGGGCAGTGGAAATCACAGTTAAACATAACCTGGGAAAGTTTTTAGTCTGTGGGGGAAAAATAAAACTTGCCGCTGACCGATAGGAAGAGATGACTGCTAATTTGCCGGTTTAATATAAGCAACGTCTTCCTCAGAGGGATTCTGCATGAGATTCAACAAATTAATGTTTGCAACCTGTTTTATGACCCATGAAAAGGAAAATATGCATTAGCTTTTTGCCATATAATTGGGTATAAAGCACCCTCATTCATGATCACCACAGCTTATGCACCATAAGTTACCTGGGGCCCTTTGGACAAGAAAGTCTAGGAAATAAGAGTGAGTGATAACTGAACAAGAACAGGCAGGAGCAGGGCAATAAAAGTCAAATAAACAAACTACTCTTGACTGTCTAATGTGAAGGTGCAGTATGGCTGCAGCAGCAGTTCTCCAGGCTGTGTCCAAGTTTTCCTTCTGGAGGCTGGCAGCCCAGTTTGCCTATTAGATGATGTTTTTGTTACCTAAAGCTGTCATCATACAGTGTCAACATTCCCCAGGGAAGTTCTGAGTGCTGCAACCTCAAAAATCAACGTTTCTGAAAATGCAGAGACAGGGATTCCTGTGATGAAGTGCCAAATGCCACAGGGGAAAAAGAACTTCCCTTTATTCCTGTCTTTTCTCAGAAATGAGTACACAGTCCCCAACCCCCAGCATATTTTTCAGCACCCTTGAGCTAAATCAGGAGTTTCCAACTACACTGTGGTTTAGCAGGGGGATGGATCTGCGCTTGCTATCAGTGAAGAATTCAGGAGCTTAGTTCTGAAAGTGAAAGAAACAGAGGAGGGGGTTTGCAGTACAAGTCTCAGTTTAGCACCAGCTAAGCCGGGCCGTTCCTGTGCTGCCAGAGCATGGGAGCTGTGGAGGCATGTGGTGATCCCTGTGTGGCATAGGAGATGTATCTGGGCTGTTTCTGGTGTGCACAACAGCAGCAGTTTTACTACTGCCACAGTCTCATGAACTATGAAAAGGAGACTAATGTCATGAAGGAAAAGACCAAATGTCTGTGCAACAGGTTTTTTCACATTTTTTTAACATTTGGCTCAAACTCTACCGAAGGCAGTGCCTCTCTCCACTAATCCCACCCTTGCAAACAAGGTACAATGCCTCCTTCCTCCCATACCTTGCAGCTTGCCAAGGCAGCAGGCACCCCCTTTGCAAATGGCAAGGTTCGGATGTGTTTACTGCTCTGGCCTGAGCCCCCGGGGTTGGACTAGGTGTTATTTAAAGGTCCCTTCCAACCCAAACCCCATTCTATAGTTCTGTCTTGCACGTCAGTTAGCTGGATTTGGCTAACTCCACTGAGCTCAGATCAGTTATTGATTTGCAGCAGCTCAAACTAGTTTATAGTAACCACGTTGTATCCCGTATCATAAAATATCTGAGTCGGTAAAAACTGGAGGAGTTATTAGGTGTTGTGTCTTAGACCCAAAACATACATATACATTTTAAAATCTCAGTTTCCCCTGACTTTAATGTCCCTTGTTATACTTATTGAACTGTGTAGGAGTTGTCTTGTTTTCCTACTCTCATCTGGAACTGGAAGTGGGAGAAACTCAGCTGTGATTACAGTAATGGTTATTGGCAAAATATATAGCTTTTAAGCTATAAGTTGAAGTTCAGTGCTTATGACTTGAGACTGGCTTTAAATACATGATCACTGTTGCAAGTTTCACTTTCATAGTATCACTTCTAATGTTTGTGTTCAGTCTGAACTAAATTTGCATGTGGTTTCCTCTCCATGCAAGACAAGTGGTGGCAGTAGAAATTTACACAAATCTGCTGCTCCTCTGAAGTCTGGCATGGTGCATTCAGCTTGCAAAGTGTTTCAGCTTTCTTCTCCAAGCTGCTGGCCAAGCACAGAGCCTGGCTGGAGGCCTGCAGCTCGCAGTGTTCCGCAGGGGTCACTGCTGGGTCCGGTCCTGTCCAACTGACTCATCAGTGACCTGGACGAAGGGGCAGAAGCGCCCTCAGCAAGTCGCTGACGATACAGAGCTGGGAGGAGCGGCTGATCCACCCGAAGGCTGCGCTGCCATTCAGCGAGGCCTGGGCAGGCCGGAGAGCTGGCAGAGAGGGACCTCATGGGGTTCAGCAAAGGCCCGTGCAGGGTCCTGCCCTGGCGAGGGACAGCCCCGCGCACCAGCACGGGCTGGGGCTGAGGGCTGGGAGGCAGCTCTGCGGGGAAGGACCTGGCAGTGCTGGTGGGCAGCCAGTTGCCCGTGGGCCAGCAGTGTGCCCTGGTGGCCAAGAAGGCCCACGGGACCCTGGGGTGCGTGAGGAGGAGCGTGGCCAGCAGGTCGAGGGAGGTGATCCTGCCCCTCTGCTCGGCCCTGCTGAGGCCGCACCTGGAGTGCTGGGTCCAGTGCTGGGCTCCCCAGTTCAGGGGAGACTGGGAACTGCTGGGGAGGGGCCAGCGGAGGGCCATGGCGATGGTGAGGGGGCTGGAGCACCTCCCTGGTGAGGAAAGGCTGGGAGAGCTGGGCCTGTTCAGCCTGGAGAAGAGAAGCCTGAGAGGGGACCTTATCAAGGTCTGCAAATACCTCAAGGGCGAGTGCCCAGAGGCCGGGGCCGGGCTCCTTTCAGTGGTGCCCAGCCACAGGGCAAGGGGCAACGGGCACAAGCGGCAACACAGGGAGCTCCGCACAAGCGGCAACACAGGGAGCTCCGTCTGAACGGGAGGGAAAACTTCTGCACCTTGAGGGTGCCGGAGCCCTGGGACAGGCTGCCCAGAGAGCCTGTGGGGTCTCCTGCTCTAGAATCCTGGATGGGATTTTGTGCAACCTGCTCTGGGTGAACCTGCTTTAGCAGGGGGCTGGACTATATGATCTCTAGAGGTCCCTTCCAACACTGACCATTCCGTGATTTTGTGAAGTGCCTCAGGACTCTTCAGTGTATCCCACACCCTCACTGTAATTCAAACACGTGTCTCCCAGGAGAATGCACCAAGCACTATCAGGCACTAAGTTTTAGCACAGGCTGGGTGGGAAAAATGCCCACCTTCCTTTTGAAGCCCTTAGGCTAATGAATGCAGCTTAATGACACAAGACGAAAACACAAGGACTGATAATTTTGCAGTTCAATAACTGTATTGTAGATGTATTCTGGTTTCCAGTCTCTGCTCCCAGGATATTCTTGTTTTAATCCAGTAACACAGAAAAAAACATATGTATGTGGGCAACTACCCTAACAATAATGATATAGAAGTATTTCAGTCTATATCTTTCTGATAGCATGAATTTTCCCTCACTTGATTAATACCTACCTGGAAAAGAAAATAGTGAATAAAGTACTTCAGTTGTGAGTTTCCTTTCAGCTCTTCAGAGGGTGCTGCTGTGCAGCTTTCCCATCTGAATCCTCAGGCACGAAGGTCTATGTTCTTACTTAGGAGATGGTGTGTCACGGCTTTTGTGTAAGAGCATTGCCACCTACACAGCTCTCGGATTGTTTTGCATTACTCCCTCACTTGACTGCTACAGTTTGGAGACAGGGTCCAGCTTTTCCGTACATTTACTGGCAGTTTTAAACACACTGCAAAAACACTGCTGAAGGACCTCTATTGCATATCCTGATGGGTTTCTTCTTTTCTTGTGCAACAGCTCGTGAGGCAGCTAGCTTTTGGCACAGCACTCATTGCAGCCTGCAGCCTTGCAGCACCAGCCACAGCTCTGCCTCTGCTCAAACCCTTGACAACCCCTTTTCCAAAAGACTGCCACCACAGCCTGCTTTGCTGTATGTCACTTCTCTCCCTGCAATCTGTCAGCACAAACCAGTCCCAAACACAGGCCAGTGACGACCAGTCCTGCCTTTTCCACAGCCCTCAGCCTGCCAGGTGAGAAATTCTTTTACTAAATGGTAGAAGGGCAACCACTGAGGGGAAAGGCTTTCTCAATCCAGAGTTTCAATTATGAAACCTAGGAAGTCACCTAGATCATATTTTCAGATTATATTAATGCACCCATCATGTGTTATCTATATGGGGGCTTAGCTGCATTTTGCTGAAGGGAGTCAGCTGCTGGTCTTCTGTGAGAAATACAGTATTCTGCCCAGAGCAGTGCCGAGCACGGTGCCTGTTGGTCTGAAATAAATGCAGTGCTCAGCCCACAACCAGCCCCAAGACACCAGGGGGAAACACTGTGAAGAAGCTGAATGCTGCTTGTGAAGCAGATCAGCATCTGAGGTCAAAAGATGAGTAAGTGCTTTGGCAGCGTGGTACCCATTTTCTTGTTCATAAATGATGATGAATATGAAGGATCCTGGAAGACATATCCAGGGGCCTTTGGTGTATCTCCTGTGCCCCTACACAGGAGCAACTCCACCTTGTTGCCTTTTTTGCTTGTTGTTTTGTGCAAGCCATCCAGAGGTGCAGACTGATGATGACCGTGGAGCTCAACAAAAAGCCTCATGAGCTCCTCACGCATTTCAAGCCAGAACCATCAATGTTTCAAGCTCCCCACATGGTTCTGTTGGAACATGTGGGCTAGACCTAGGGGTTAGGAAACCACATCCATAGCTGGAATACAGCAGCAGATATACAGAGCTGAACACTTAATCTGAAAGTGCTCCCATCGCAGTGTCTAACTCTGGTGTCATGGCAAAAATCCATGGTCAGCCTTGACGGAGCAAGGGGCAGCATTCTGAATAAAGGAGTTGCTCCGGCTCAGTGCTGTTCCCTGCACATGACCAGCAGTGCTCACCATACTGAAGTCTCCTAAGTGGGGCTGGTGGTGCCTTTACTTTATGTCCTCTTGCCCTTTTCCTGCATGAGGACAATGGAAAAAGCCTATTCCCTAAAATTCTCACCATATGGGAGCATCCTAAAGCTGTGTAACTGGGACTCCTCCTGCCCCATGAACCAGGTCCTGTAGCATGTGGTTAGGCCTGCCACCTCCTGACCCACAACCTGGGAGATGCTCAGAACTCAGGTTGGGATGTGCTGGTGAAGGCCAGCGTGTGTTCTCCCTCCACCCTCTGGCTCTTGCTGACACAAGAAGGAAAACATGCTGAGATCCCTGAGACAAAGTGCCCAAGCTGAGGCAGCTCCAGCTAGGCACAGCTCTTAGGCACGGAAGCTGCTGGGGCACAGTCTGGATCATTGCAATTCTCCAGGATGACCTGGGTTACGGAAGAAATAACATGTTGACATTACGGGCCCAGCTCTATCATCTGCTGCAGGACTGTCAGGGCCCCCCACGAGACAGAGGTTATCAGATGCACATAAGTACTTCAGGGGGAGGGAAAGGTGCCTCTCTGAATGCTGCGTGTCAGACTTTTATTTTCTGATTTGCTTCTGTTTCCCTCTTGCTGTTACTGTCTGCTGTCTGCAGATGCTTGGCACATCTTTGAGATGATTTAGCAGAGCAAGCTAATGAGATGCAGCAGCAGCAACGGGGTGCCTCTTCTCTGGGAGGGGAAAAAGATACATTTCCTTTATTCATTACTTGTTCTGGAGAGGGAAAACCAGGAGAGACTGGATCGTGTCTCCCACTTTGCTGAGACACTTGAAAAGCCACTCTTCTGGCACTCTGTCTGTCAGCCTCTGGTTTCCCCAGGCATGTGCTTTCTTTAGCTACAAACTGGGCAGGTAGCCAAGCTACACAGTGGTTGGTTTTGATTTAAGGCAGGGCAGGACATCACCCTCCATCAGCAAAGAAGCTGTCAGGTGTCCTCAAGGTAGTGACAGTACCAAAACCAGAAGCTGGAGGGGAGCAAAGTGTGTTGCAGTGATGCACAAGGGCAGGCTGCAGTGTTTCTGCCTACAGGGCCAACTTCCACGTTTCATGGATGTGGCAGTCCGAGGATGTAGGATACATGCAGCTAAATTCTTTGCTTGAGTGAACAAGCTCACTCAACATCAGGAGGGAATTTGTTAATTCCCTTTAAAAGGTAAAAGGAGGTAAATGGCAAGGCAGTTATCTTACAGTGCTGGGACAGGTATGAACTTGCCACCTCAAATTCAGGAGGTAGAGAAAGGCCTTTCCGCATTGATATTTGGCTCTGTCTTGGCAATCCCATTTGTTGGTCTCTCTGTTGGTTGTTTTCATACAGCATGCTCCATGTTTTACACAATATACAAACACAAAAATTTTTAGACAATGTACTTCAGTGGAGCACAGCGTCTGAAGGCTGACCAGTGCTTCTAAACCATGTAGCAGTTCTTGCAAGAAAGGCAGGATGTTGCCTATGTGACTGTATTTACACAGTGTACAGCCTTTAGAAAAAAAATTGAGGGCATGAAAGTGAGTGTGGAGCTAGCTGGAGCAGACAGGGGAAGAGCAAGAGTGTGACTAAAGGGGTGATTTGCCCAGAGGTGGTTGTTCCTGTCAGGGTGTGGGGTGCACTTTGCTATGAAGTGTTAAGTGCGGTCTGAAACTTGCTCCAGGGAGTGAGTCAGTGCTTGGGGTGCTGAATTCCCTGAGAAAGACCCTGCCTGCTCCGTCAGTGCACCAAAGACCAAGTTCTGCCTGGACTTCTTCAAAGATCTAAGCAAAGTAAAAAGAAATTAAAATATCTTCTTCTGTCCACTGAGCATCTCAGCTGCCCTCAGCATGATCCAACTGGGTGCTGAAGGCAACACAACCAAAAAGATTAAAAAGGTGATTTTCTTTCACTTTTCCTGTGAACTGTGAACTTATATTTGGAAATGGAAAAGAGGCAGGAGCCTTCTGGCACTCTGGGTTGTGTTCTTCACAAACAGCAAACTGAAAGAGGTGACAGCTACAGGTCTCAATACTCTCCTTTCCAAATATGCTCATCTGACTGTGGTGCCTGTGAGGCTTCAGTGAAGCCTCAATGTGTTCTTTGTGTCTTCATTAATCTATTTGCATAGATTTATATTGCATTTTTATCACAGGTGCTTCATATTCATTAGGTGCCGAGCATGGCAAGTCCAGGAACCAAGAGCACTACCAGAAAGGTGAGACAGTATCTGAACTGTGTGATGTTGAACCGTATCATGAAGTGAAGCAGAGCAAGGCAGACTTACCTGCTAAATGGCAGCATTTCATCCAAAGGCATGGTAAGAGCAGAGTTCAGCCCTGTTCTCATCAAACTGCAAAACCTGTGTGCACATGCAGAAGGGACCCTGTTGCTTTGCTGGGTAGTGATGATAGATTTAAACAGAATGATTCTTTTTCAAGCTGTAAATTACAGGATAGGAAGAAGACAAGACTTTGGATGGTCAGGAAGCCCAGGCATGTGTTTGTGGTCTTTGCATGCCCCTTGGCCCCCACAGGTGCATTCGGGGAGAGTGACTATGATTTCAGCCTGAGGGTACATAGATGGGGCTCCAGGGGGGAGCATCTTGCTAAAGTTTCCCCTGTTGCTTGCAGCTGGAGGAGCCCCTTATCCATTCCAGGAGTTTCCTTGGCAAAGCTGGTGCTCCACATTCCCTCAGCATTTCCAACAGGATCTTTGGAGAAGTGACAGCTTAGTTCCTTCAGGTAAGTGACAACTGTTCACAGGTTTTGTGACTTTGAAAAATTTATGTGTTATGCTTTGAACTTCTGCTAAGGACATCAAGTTGCATGTTTCTGTATTGCTGCTGTATTGCTTTGCCAAAAAAGCAAGCTCTCACAGAGGGATGAAACACCGAGTGATTAGAGTATAGAGAGAGCAGTTTGGGAGATGAAATAGGATTTGTGCAAAGTCAAGGAAAAGGGCCTGCATTTCCTGGGGAGATGATAACAGTACTTTTGAAAGACCTGGGTAGCAATTTTCACCCAAATGATGTTTCTTTATGCTGTGATACAGATGGAATCAGTACCCTTCATCTACATTTTTTAAAAATGCTGCAGTTTATTTGCATCTTTGAGAAGCAGTGTGGTGCAAAACATTTCCACAGAAATCATTCCAGACAAAGGTAAAAATCCAGTTTGCCCAGGCTGCAAACTGGGATTCTGGAGAAAGAGTTCATGTTCGTTTTCTGTCTCTCTGTGCACACATGTATACACTGAGACCTGACTTTAAAGGCCTGATCCCAGACAGTTCTTTCTGCTCGTTTGTGCTGGGCACAATGTAGGAGCTTAAATCCTTGCTTTTTTTAAATTTCATTTGCTGGCACTTTGAAGTGAATGGGGCTCCACACGCAGTGGGATGAGAAGTGAAGCCCATCTCACAACAAGGGCCAGGAAACAGGTTATGTGCTGCTGTACCACGGGGACACTGTTCTACTGGTTCACAAATAGATGTGTAGGAAGCATTGAGTCATGATTTCCCAGACACCCTTATGTCCCTTCATCCGCATTTTGTAATTAGACACCTGCCTTCATCTTGAACAGTCTGAGATACTTGTGTGTGTGAATAGATTCCACATGGGTGTCCCAAGTCAAATACCAAAACTATTGGACATCATGTTTTGTCAAGGCATTCTTGTTCACACCCAACAAGCATGCAGGACCAAAATAGCAGGGACTACTTAGCATGTTCTGCATGAAATAATGGTTCATGCAAGCATATTGCTTTAAAGTCAGCTTTTCTCTAATATCGTATTCTGCATACTAAAGAAGTATCTTGTTTTACCAAGGCTGTTGGTAAATGATACTGGTCATAGGGTCTACATTAGATTATACGTAAATGTTTATAACCAGCTGGGATACATCACCTTGTAAATACCAGATATTTGTATCTAGATTACAGGCAGGCTAGAAATGAAGAGACTGTCAAATTTTATCCGGGATAATATCAGAGCAACAACTTTATCAATGGTAAAAATTAGTGCAACTGAGAGAGAGCAGAAGTGGGGAGAAATGTAAAGAAATTTATTTTCAGGACAGTTCAGTAGTCCTTGGTTACCCCAGGCATGTAGATAGGAAATTTGAATTGCAGAATGATTAAATATTATACAAATTCCATGGCAGGACAGGGAAAACATACTGTTTGCACATCCACATTATTCTGTGGCATGAAGAAGAGCCTTTTTCCACAGGAATAAATTACCTTTTCACATCTTCTCTGGAGCTGAATCAGTTTATGTTGGCTGAAAACTTGACCTTGTGTTTTCAGATTATACACCTGTGAGTTCCTCACAGGGCTTGGCAGGTTGGGAAGGGTATTTCCAAATTGTATTTTATTTTCAAAACTTGGTCACTAACTTTATGTGCATAATATTGGCTATCCTTTTCCCTCCACTTCTGAACCATTATACCTCTGGTCTTACTATCTGTAAGGACGGGCAAGCACATCCCCACACTAGCTTTTGTGCTAATAACATATGAGACTGCCAAGCAACTGCATAATTTGACTAGGTGTGGAAATCACACCACAAGGATTGTCGTGGGAATGAGGAAGGACAATTACTTTTAATATATAGTCTGATGGCCAAAAGCAATACCTTTCTCTTCAGAATTGTGAAAATTACAACAATGCCTTACAGGCCTGAGCAGCCCTGAGGGGCATTTGAGATTTCCAAGTCCATAATTTGTTGAAGTAGCTCAGTCACTAACAATACCCACGGTGTTTTGGGTAGCATGATTAGTGTAGTAATAAGTTCTTGGTCATGAGTCCATCTACAATAATTACATTTTACAACCAGAGAGACACTCCCAAACACTACATCTTGTGCAAAAAATAAATTGACCAATAAGTATTTGCATGACTTGGCCAGTAGCATATGTCAAAATTTAAAGATGCCTGGATGTAACTGTTCCAATTTACAGTCAGGATGATTTAGGACAGAGATGAGTTAAAACTCCAGGGATAAGGAAGCACTGAAACATAACAGAGGTTTGGGAATTCTTTGTCTAGAAGCTTCTAAAAACAGGTTCAACAAACGCCTATGAACAGTAATCCAGACATCTTTGATCCTGCCTTAGGGCAGCAGATGCACGAGACAATCTCAAGGCTCCTCCAGCCACACATTTCTGTCATTTCCAATCAAAGCTAATTAATGGCTATACAGAGTTGCAAAAGAACAATAGAGATTTGCTCAATGTATCTGTTCAAAATTTTACAAGATCTGTTGGTGGGAATACATTTTTCTTTCCTTTTTTTTGTTACTCTTGGTAACTTCATTTGCCATATGGACAACAGGTCTTATTACCAGCTTCTTCTATACTAAAACTATCACTCACCCATTCTATTTTCCATAGTTGCATACCAGAGCCCCAGAGGAAGGGGTCTGCACACCGTGTAGATTGTGCCCAGTGGCTGAATGCAGATTTTGCGATAAGTCTCTGCCATTTCTTCTGGTACAAAACGTTTCCAAGCAGTCCTTTGTTCTTTACAACGCAACCCCAAGAACAATGTGAAAATGAACACTGATCTGTGTTGAATGTGTTGCATTCTCCAAAAGTTTGGGAATTCCTCACCGAATTTCATTTAAATCAACACTGTAGAAATTCTGATGGTAAACCCTAATTCTCTGAATATATAACTTGTTCTATTATACTACCTATGCCTCTATCATCAATGAGACAATAAATGTGTGTGATGAGAGTTTATTGCTCTCCAGTGTCCTCAGTAACATTGAAAAAAACCTGAGGATTCTAAGGAGAAATGATTAAGTGGTAGAAAACAAGGAATTTCCTTTTCACAAGCGTGTAAAGAAGCCTAACTGCCATTTCTGTCACTTGAAGCACCCCAAAGTCCCCCAGAATTATGATAGGCAAGTTTCACTTTGAATTTGTGCTCTGTGTTTTCACCATTTTCTGGGATGCAGAATGACTGGTTTGGAGGATTATCAGGGTCTCAGCAACGGAATAATAAGAACTGATATCTAGAGAGACTGCTGCAATGTCATCTGTTTGCTGTTGCCTAGACTGAAATGCCAAAATCCTGATGCTGCATCTCAGCAGAATTTTCATTCATGCATATGTTCATTGTTAAAAAAACCATAACCAGCCACCACCTTTGTAGGAATGAACTTGAAAATGCAAATCAATGTATTTTGCACTTTCAAGAATCCCAAACAAAAGCTCCATTGCATGAAAATATCTATTATCTTTTTGGTAGTTAATCAATATAGAAAAAAACCAGCCCCTTTTTTAAAATGCAAAGGAACTTTTCTACTGTCTTCATCACTGTACCCCACAATGCTGGCTGACAAGAAAAGCTATGCATTGAGATGGACGGAAGTTTAACTCCTTGGGGTAAAGCTAGAAGAGGAAGACTTATGGACAGTCTGTATCTCACAGCTTTAAAAAATGCTGCATTTGTTATTTAGGTAAAAGGACCTGGCTTATAAAATGATTTAAACTGCCACAAAGGAATGATATTCAGATAATGTAAATGAGATCGGTCACAAAGCCTGGATCAGCTGACATTGTAAAATAGGCTCCTCATGCCCATTTTCCCCAACATTTTTCTGTCTAGCCGTAACCCCTTACTCTGTGGAAGCCAGATAAAACACATGGAGGAATCCTTGCTTACAACTGTAATTTCCTGTTAGTCATAGCTGATGAGCAGGCAAGAAGGGGTGTGAGCAGAGAAGGTGCAACAGGCAGAACTGGCTGCATTGCTAGAGCCTATTTTGGACATTGGTAAGAGAATCAAAGATGAAGACTTTTTGGGTGCTGTTTTGCATCATGTCTAAATCTCCCTGGAGAGTAAAGGGCTCCATTGCAATCATGGAAAGACTTCTGGTGCAGAAAAAAGTTCAGGTGGAAAGAAACAGTGCTGGGCTCACCTTTTCCCTGGCAAGCTGAATAACCAATATAAGGTGGCCTAAGACTCTACAAAGTTGACACTCATCAATTCCTGCACTCTGTTGCCAATAAATTCAGTATTGGAGAGTCAGCAGACAGCAGTGCAACTTAGAAGGTGATACTAGCTCTTTACTAGGTTCTTGACTCATACAGCCTGAAAATCACAGAAATTAATATTAGACTTTGCTCATGTGGTGCTTCCCAAGTGGGCTGAGACCATCAGCAACATCTGAAGTCTCTCCCACTTCTTCATCAACTTCAAAAGGTATTTTTCTGTCATGCTAAAGTTGCTGTGGATCACCACAGATGCTTTATCACGCTAATTGCTCTGATATGATGTATAAGGTTTGTTATGCTTATGTAGCAGGTGTCTGGTAAATAGGGTGGGCCCTCTTGGTCCTTGACCCAGTGAAAATCACAGGAGTCCTTGTTGTGTTCTTGTTACTCAGCAGCCTACTAATCCAATGGTACTTCTACTCAACCTCAGACACTTCAGCTACTCTGTAATTACCACCTGAGCAGTCTCAGAGTGGTAGCAGAATGTACATTTTGTCAGATGAAAGCGACAAGAAGAGCCTTTGCTGTCAAGCTTGAGATCAGCTTCTGTTTCCTCAACATTAATCTGCTTCCCGGCTGCATCCTGCAGCCAAGGAAGAACTACAGCCATCCAGGTTTACTGCAGTGTGTCCACTGGAAGCAAAGAATAATCACAACGGACATGCTGGTGGTCTGTTCCCTACAGAGTGAGTCGTTGCTCCATGCTGTGAAATTGTATTCTGCTTATTGACATCACTGAGTGAACCTCTTGTCCCTTGTTTTGGCCTTCCTATGCTTGTCTCATCCATGTCATCAGAACTCTTTGCAATTTATAAATCATACAGAGAAATCTTCATTCCCTTGGTCCTGGCCCCAAAGCCACCAGAAAGAGTAACAGAATTGTCCCTGGCAAGTGAAGGAAAAGTTCGAGACTTTCAGCCAAAATGACTTCAGACAGGTAAACAGTGCTGAAGAAAACTTGTCCCTAAGGCCATGGCACTGTTTACAGTCTTATTTAAATGTGGAGAACTTTAGGGGTAGGAAGCAGCTAAGTCTGTGACCCACTCCTCTGTGCCTGAGAGTAACTTCACCATGACAAGTGCCTGACCACCAGCTACAAGGTCTGTCTGAAATCTGTGTTCTTTCCAGAGCAGTCTTTCTGAAACAAAATCTGTCACTTCCTTACTTGCATTCCTTTTACATCTTCATCTTCCTTTCCACACAACTCATCTCAGCAACTACTTCTCTGTAACCTTACAAAAAAATCCTCCTGTTATCCTTTCCTGTTTGAAGGCTTATCCTTGGAAAGCAATAGAGTCTCCTGATTCTAAGACTACCACAACCATCTTCAATCCTCTTAGTTTTCCTCTGGCCAGCAATGAACTTTTGCATTATTTCAAGAGCAAGAAGGGAGCCAAAGGGCTGACAGGGGCGCTGCAAGTCCTAGTCCTCCAGCCATCCTTGTCCAAAGACAGGATGAGCTACAGCTTTGTCTTTCCCTGCAGGTGTTTGTGTACTGAGTCTCCTGAGAACCTACAATGCACAGATCCTTCAATCTACTTAAACAAAAACTCCTGTATTTCTCAGGCATTCCCATCAGAGAGCTATGCCCGTCTAAGCCGCTCTCTAACCTGCATTATACTAACCTAGAAGAGCAGAAAACATCAAATGAAGAGACCAGAAGAGAAGCAGAAAGTGTTCCTTTCTGGCAATTAATGCCAATTCAGCTACTTCATCAACTGTAATTTGACCACTGACAGAAACCAATCCAGGTGAAACAAACCTCCACCAAATGGAGCAATGGAGCAGCAGTTAATCTTCAGGGTAACTCAAAATGTAGCAAGAACAGAGAAATACAGGCTTAACAAACAGCAAAGAAACCTGCTCTTTTAATACAGTTAAGACAAGAGGTCAAAAGTATCAGAAAAATAAGCAGGGCTAAGAGTGTAGTGTTTCACTCTGCTAGCATATTAGGTGGCTTGAACTCCACCTTAACAGATTCATACACAAAAGAATAAATTTTAAGGGGACTGGCGGCTCTAGCACACCCCCTTGTGCATAAAGGACACAATTTATTCTGTTCCAGGACCGTAGTTTTCCATTCACTATATTAATTTGGAATAAAAATTGCCAGTATTCCTGAAAGAAAAATACATACTTGTGTTTTGCTGCTTGCAGACAATCTCACTACTTCTGTTCTGAAAGATGACAATGCTACTCTGACTTAGGGCTGTTGCATCTTATTGCTCTTACTTGCTTACCTCCCACTCATACTCCACAACATTTTTCCTCCAATTGTGCTATGCCTAGTGCCAAAACTAAGAATGCAGTGCACAGCCCACCACTGCAAGAAAGGAAACACCATCTGCTTGGTTCTGCTCTGCAGTTTCCTTTCGGTGACAACATGAGGTACAGGCTCATGAGCAGGGTTTTGATGTGATGGTGTGGAGGGCGGCCGCTTCCTCAGCAGAAACCAGGGAAGCAAAGCAGACACTTCTCAGGGAAGTTTTCTTGCCCCAGCATTAAGCAAGTAAAACCAGACTCCATGGATTTCTTCCCTTCAGGCAAAATCTGTGCAGGTCTAACCCTCTTGGCGTGAGGGTTGAATGAACAGCAGGTTTTTTAATTTGTTTCGTCCAAGAGAAAGGAGAAAATTCAAATTGGAAAAGAAATAAACTCATGAGTATCTTATGATGGATATGAAACTGCTTTCAGAGCTTCCTAAATACCAGAGAAGCCTAGCATCTGATTGGGTTGATATGTAAGTATATGTTAGTAGTAATAACTAAGTACTTCTTACAAAATAGTGTTAAGTGTTTGTGCGTGCACACACTCATGCACATACTTTCCCACCCACACAACGTATCAACCTGAATGTGAAGGAAGATTTTTTTTTTTCAGGAAAATAACCTCAGAAACATACTACTTCTTATAATTAGGTTGCTCTCTCCCTGTTGCCTATGCCTTGCTGAAGCCATGTAAGGCAAGGGCCAGACTTTCTTGGAGTCACTAATAAAAATGAGGAGTAATGAGAAGTTCTGGGCTAAACTTAGCTGACACATCAGTGTCTCGTGGAAAGCCTGCCTGGACAAAACTCGTCCAGGTCTCCTGTAAACACAACTGCAGAATGCCAGGTTTTGAAAGCAGACTATGTGGACAGGGATAGCTTCTCTATATTTCGCCCCTTGTACCACAGATGCCTTCCTCACTTACAGCAGAAATATCAGGAATCCCCAGGAGAGGAACAGGGAGGGCTCTCATGATCTTAAAGGTCTTTTCTATGATTCTATGTCATGGAATGCAGTGTCTCTGCATCCAGGTGTATCAGAGTTGGTTTGTACATGCTGTGTGGCTGACACCAATGCACACAAGCTGTGCCACATCACTGCAGCGACTGCAAAGTGCTCAGCTGCAGCACACCCAACGCACACACTGAGCACAGTCACGCTGTGCACTCACCGTGCCCGCTCTTCCAAGATGTCATGCGAATGAAAGCAAGCCACTGTTTCTCCAAGCTGTTGGATATTCCAGAAACTCTGGAACAAATGGCTAAATTGCTTTTCTCCATCAAGGACAAATTTTCCAGTTGAAGAAACCTGTGTTCCTGGGAGGGATCTTTAAGAAAGAAGTCTTCAGCAGCACAGAACTGGAGCAGGTGAAGGGGATTGCTCTACCTCCACTCTGGAACCATTTCCTTAAGTCACAATTGGCCAAATAGGTGCTTTTGTATTTTTCTTTCACTTGTTACTGTGCCACCTGCAAACGTTTCAATAATTAATTTCTATTACAAAAACATACATATTTGCATTTGATGGTGCCACTTCTGATAGTAACCCACATCAAACTTTGTAGAACTAATTTTTTTACAGGTAAACCCCCTGAAATCTCCTTTGTTGCTAGAAGTTTGCTTTCTTTTTTATAACTAAGTAGAGATTTTTACATCTCAGTATGCATTTAACATTGTGACTTCTTTCTGAACTCCCAGGGGTAAGGAAAAATTCAAGATTCCACAAAAGGTGCCCTAATTATACTAACTGATTGGAACAGGAAAGTGATTCATCATGAGCAAAAATTATGCTGCCGCTGGGAGTGGCAATGGCTTTATATCCCATTGCTCCAGAAGCCTTGTCATCAAGCTCAACAGGCGAGTTGACACCATCAGTCCTGAGGAGAAGGTAAATATCTCCTTGACCTTTAATTCTAACGTTTATATTACAAAAGACATAACTATGAAATGTCAGAAGATTATCTGCTTAGCACGTATATATGGTATATAACATATTTTGAGGAAGTGAGAATATTTTCAAGATGTTGTGCAATGTTTTGGATTACATTGAAATGTATTCTGTGTGATAAAGCTGTGTTTAGCTTGTACAATGGCTTTGCCAGGTGTGTTTCTAAAGAAGATTAAACCCAAGCCTTTTCCCACTTCTTCTGCATGGCCCAGATTGGTAATTTATGAAAGCATAATCTTTCTATACCATTCCATCTTTTGAATATTTATACAGATAATTTAATTCTTCTTGTGTAATGGGGGAAAGAGATCTTCCACATTTGTGGAGAAAGTTATTCAGACTCAGAATCAAAACAAAAGTGATTTAGAATAGTGGAAAATAAAATACTGAAGTGACTTTCTAACGGATCAGATGCCTCTACGTCACTTTACTGGATAAAGACACTGGGAAAAGGCTTTCATTAGAAAGAAACTCTGTCCTAGGTGTAAGATGTGTTGCAGAACACTCAAGATCATCTGCTAGTAATAATTGTGATAGTAACTGAGGTTTATCTGGGAAAAGTGTTAAAGCTGCAGATAAAATATAAAATGTGACTGCAATTTGCCCCTAATATACAATGTGCCTTTGCTGAAAATCTTAGTAAGTGAGCCCATCTGTAGTTCAATTTTCTGTCAAATGTTTGTTAAGCACCCAGCCTTAGAAGGACACAGCTGATTAATACACACAATATTTTTTTTAGAGAGAGACAGAGTGAGGTATGAGCAAGGGGTGAAATTAATAAGACCTATGTTTAGACAACATGAGGCAAAAATGATGGGGACGTAAGGTGCGCTGAGACTGTAGTTAGGACAAAGTCAGGGCTAAGTGCTAGTGCTGGAGAAACACCTGAACTGAGAATTCTGTTTCTGAAAATGTGTTTCTCCTGCCATTCAGGGCGCTGGTTTTCAGATTCACTGTGAAATCCCAGATGTGGTGAATCAGGAATCTTCCATGAAGTGATGAACAGTTCAGCCATGCTACCACAGAAAAACCTTACTGTGCTCTACTAAGGCACCTAAACTTAGCAGGTGTAAGGACAAGAAACCTAAATCTTTGTTTCCCTTGTTGCAGGCGATCACAGTGCCACAATGTGCTCTCTCAGCACAGCCAATGCCAAGTTCTGTCTTGACTTTTTCAGAGAGCTGAGCAAAAGAAAAAGAAATGAAAACATCTTCTTCTCCCCGCTAAGTCTCTCAGCTGCCTTTGGGATGGTTGTCCTTGGAGCTAGGGGCAACACACTCAAACAGATTGAGGAGGTGAGTTTCCTTTGCTCTGAAAAGGGGAGAGTAGCCAGATGTGAGCCGTGAGGCTGATCGTACCATCTGATATAGTTCCTAAGTATCCAGAGAAGTGATGCACATAGAGGGCCCTTTACAAATGCCCTCTCTTATGATATTCCTAATACCAAACTTTTTCAGACTAAACACTATTACAGTAATTGATCATTCAATGAATACATCAGTGGTAAAGAAAGTGTTTTGAAGGTATTCCTCCACCCTCCAGGACTCAGAAGTAGTGGTTCCCTTTCATATGGTCTTCTGCTTTCCCTGGATACCTAAAGTCTTCTTTCTTAAGAATAAAGCTGTCAAATATTTCATGAGCTCACCCTCTACAAAACCTTATTGTTCACTTGCAAGGGTCTCGTAATAAAGGACAAATGGACTTTCCCAGTTGACTGTGTCTGGTTGCGTTTTGGGATAGGCTTGAAACACTGTTTTAGCTTTAAGGTACCATCACTCAGCTGCATTCACCCAACATTTACATTGCAGGTATTTCATTTCAGTGAAGTTTTGAGCAGTACAAGCCAGGGAAACAGATACCCTTCTGAGAAGGTAAGACACAGTTGCAGCTCTGAGATGAAGAAATGGGTGCTGGTTTGTCCACCCTTGTCCTTGCAAACGATCACTTAATCAGAAAGCACTGCAGGGCTGAGCAGCCTCTCTAGATCTGCAGACCTTCTTATTACTGTTCTTTTATTAGGGGCCTTGTGAGATCACACATTTCAGCAGCTAAGCCTTCTCATTATAGGTTTCTAACCAAAACAGCAGTACCAATCTAAAATGTCATCGGTACTTAACTTGCCACCTGCAAAGGTTTGTCTACAGGGCATGCCAAAGGCATCTTGGAGCTTGCTCCTCCCAGGCTCTAAGCCAGCAGACTTTTGCTCGGTGTGCCCAGAGCCATCACTGTAGGATACATTGTGATTTGGGGGTGGACTAGTGCAGGCCAGACGGGGAATCATTTTGTCATTCTGTACATCTGGTTCAGGGGGAGCTGGAGGTGGTGTCCTCATGCATTTGTTCCAATGTTCCTGTATCAGCTGGGTGGAGTCAGGCTTCTCATGCAGAAAGAGGATGCAATTCACCCTCAGGTCCAGCTTTGCATAGGAAAGCTCAAGCTTACCATGAAACTTCTGTTTTCCTGTTTGAAGTCTGAAGAAGCAGGAGTGCATTCCCAGTTCCAGGCTCTGTTGGCTGCAGTCAGTGAGCCCAGACCAGGATGCTCTCTCACCATTGCCAACAGGCTCTTTGGAGAAACTACTTATCCATTCTTCCAGGTAAGTGGCCATGGTGTCCATTTTAACAGCTCCTGGGAGCAGAATTTATTCCATCATAAAGTACAAAGGGTAATGAAATACAACAACGCTGGCAGGGTGTGCTGCCAAATGGCTGCACTCCACAGCTCTTTCAGTCAAGAAGCCTTTCCATCTCAGTTGCCCATGGTGAGATATGGCAAACAGCAAAACATGGAAAAGCCATGACTTAAAAGCTTTAATATAAACAAACAGATCTATGTAAAAGCTGTCCCTGGGTATTCCAGAAAACATGAGAGCATTAATCACTGTCAACACACCTTTGCCACACATGCCTGGTGTCTAATAGATCTCGTGTTTGCTGCATCATTTCTATCCAAGGAACAAAGCTCTGTGACCATAAGACTTTCTTCCTTCCCCAGTGTCTTCTCTGTTTCTAATAAAATAATTGTACATACTCTTCCACCTTTCCTTCAGAGTCTATGCGAATATGGGACTCTGATTCCTGCTGCCTTTTCAAACAAGGCTTAGAAGAAAGTTACAGCTTTGACATTTTTGTCAATTAGTCTAATTTCAGTGGGAATGACCATCTCAGAATGTTCCTGTGGAATACTGACAGCCCAGGCAATGCAAGTGCATGCAAATAATTCCCTCAGGAAACCAGACTTTAAGTGTTTATAAGAGTATTGCTAAAAACAGCACTGTTTTTTCTCTGTAACCACTTTTCTCTTTTCAAGTCAAGATTTCATCTTTCTTCTAAAACACTACACTCTAGGTAAAGAGATATTTTTCAGAGCCAGATAAAGGTGACCAGCAGTCTGGAAAAGTTTTTTACTGTGCTGAGAAATTTCTGCTGCTCAGTACAGCTTGAAAATACAGAAAAATATATTTGCAGATATGTTTTTTTATAAATAATCTCTAAAATCTGAATGCTTGAGTTATTTCAGTGAATTTCTTATATATGCCTTCTTTTACTCATTCCTTTCTTGCTGATCTACTACATGGAATTGTCTTGAAACCATGAAATTATCTATCATAAAAATCATCATGTTGTGATAAATTTCTGTCTATTGTACTTCCCAGAAATACTTAGATTCAACTAAGAAATTTTATCGAGCAGAACTGGAACCAGTCAATTTTAAACACACTGAAGAAGAAGCCAGAGAGAAGATTAACTTCTGGGTGGAAAATGAGACAAAAGGTAAAGAAGAAAATGTGCAGGTTGTTTGGTTTGCAACTGAACCAGTTAGGAATACCATGTCTGAATTTCAGTTTCCACCTTTTTTTCCAAAGGTACTGAGATTTTTATATTTAAAACCCTCACTGCATTTTTTTGCTCAACAGGAGATGAATGTAGGGAGAAGCACAAAAGTGCCTTGAGTTCCTGGCTTCAAAAGCTGTACATAAATATTTTGTTATTTGCCTGACAGCATTATACTACTTTTCAGATTTACAGAAATAATTATTAATAGTCAAATGCAGTTGATTGCCCAAACAAAGTAGTAATTCTTAATTCATTATTTTTAAAGGTAAAATCAAGGACCTATTTGCTGCTGGATTTATTGATCCCTCTACTGTACTTGTCCTGGTCAACGCTATATATTTTAAAGGAAAGTGGGCAGTAGAATTTAAGAAAGAGGACACTAAGGAAATGTATTTCCAGCTGAACAAGGTCAGTATGAGCAGGAACTGAAACAGCTGGGGAGTAGAAATAAGATGTCTCTGCTGCAACAACAGATGAGATCTTTCCTCCTTTCTGTTATTCCAAGACAAAACACTGGTCTTCAGCTAGAGCAATAGAAAGCTACATCTTCTTTCCAGTTTGATAACCAAATGTGTGACTGTTTCTATCAATTCACATCAGATGTGGGTCTCATGCTGCTGAGATCCTGGTTGTGTCAAAGTCACTGAGCACATGTGTCGGGGATTTTGCAACTAAGGATGCTGTTTCAAAAATAGTCGGCGTTTGAGACTGAATCTGAGGATTCTGTTCCTCTGCTACTATTTACCAGCAGAACAGTATTTGTTTTCAGGAAAAAATGAGCTAAAGGCAAATTATCTCAGGAGAACGTATACATTATTCATGAAGGATTTAGATTCATGGTTGCATCAGATGCATCAGTTTCCTCATCTGACATGCCAGAAAAAAAGAAGGGTGTAACGAGGGAGGTGTGAGCAATCTGGCACCAGTAGAAATGGAAAAGTAGATTTTACGCTTCTAAAACAGATAACTTCATTGGGGCTAGTTAAGAGAGAGGAACACATCAATGCTACAAGTACATTAAACCCATGACCAGTGTAAATAATGTTTCTGGACTGAACTCTAACTCAGATCTGAAACCAATTAAAACCAGGGTGATCATTTTTATATTTTCTGTTTAATATGTTTCATATGTTCCAGAATGAGAAAAGGACAGTGCAGATGATGTTTCAAGAAGGTTATTTTAACATGGCCATCATAGAGGAACTGAAAGTGAAAGTGATAGAGCTCCTATACTTTGATGATGAACTAAGCATGTTCATTCTTCTTCCTGAAGTGGTCTGTGAGGACTTCACTGGCCTAGAACAGGTAATACTTCCTTTTTGTCTCTAGTTGCATGCATAACAGGCTGTAAAAAGCAATACTTTAACAGTTCTCCAGTGTAGTCAGAAGACAAGTGGGAAAAACTGAACCTTACTGTCTTTTTCTTCCATTCATTATGGTGTCATTCATTGTTATCAATACCACCTTACAGCTTGAATGCAGCCTCACATATGAAAAACTGGCAGGATGGACCAGCTCGGCTAGAATGCAACAGCTGAGAGTGAAGGTGTACCTGCCTCAGTTCAAGATCGAGGAAAGTTACGTTCTAAACAAAACTCTCCAGGAGATGGGAATGAAGAATGTTTTTGACTGGGGAAAAGCTGATTTGTCAGGAATCTCTAGGAAGGATGGTTTGGTTGTGTCCAAGGCCATCCAGAAGTCATTCATGGAAGTCAGTGAAGAGGGCACTGAAGCAGCTGGTGCCATGGGTCA
This sequence comes from Falco rusticolus, assembly GCF_015220075.1. Taxonomy (NCBI): domain Eukaryota; kingdom Metazoa; phylum Chordata; class Aves; order Falconiformes; family Falconidae; genus Falco; species Falco rusticolus. Next base: position 90,272,487 of record NC_051189.1, read on the forward strand.
TGTTGTAATACCTCTGTGTCACCCAGTTTGTTATGAGTTCAAAGCTGACCATCCGTTCCTCTTCTTCATCAGACACAACCCAACTGACACCATTCTCTTCTTTGGAAGATACTGCTCCCCATAAGTGGAGGTTATTTTGGAAATTAGATCTTTCTCCAGCTAACATCCCTGTTGGCAGGTACTGAGAACAAGAGACAAGCACATTTTCGCCAGGCTTTATTCTAATGTGTTAATCTGCTGTACAAAAGACCATCCGATAAGAGCCAAATTGGAGATAAAAACCTAAAAAGTGTTAACTATTGCCTTTCTAACATCAGCTTCAGGCATGTTTTACTTTTAGGGGGCCTCACTAAAATGACATCTACCTTAAAATACACTATATGATTATTTACCAAAGAGCTGTAGGCCTGGAGAGGCATGTACATAGAAAATCTTATTTTGAGTCTTTCCTAATGTAATATGTCTCCAATAAACCCATGATTCTAGTGCCCTATGAGTGACACATTCTCCCACATGAAGGAGACAGGAGGACAGGGATCTGCATTAAAAGGATGAACTCAGGTATTCAGTCTTCTAGCTTTTCCTGCCCAACCTCTGTATAGGTCTCAAGGACAATGCCACTTTGTATGGGAGTAGCAAAGTATTCCTATGAGAGCCTCCTTTAAATGTTGATCAGGGGTAATGGTTCAAACTGGAAATCTCAGGATTTGTTCTCTGAGAGCAGAGAAAGCACAAGACTTTTCTGGTGTAATTGTGCTTGCTCTCAAGCAGAGCAGGCCCATTGCTTATTTTTTTCTGTCAGAAATCCTGTATGTCTTAGTTCTCTAACTTCTTCGTAAACTTTCACATAACAAACAGGTTTTTAGGGTAGTGGAAGGCCTTTTCTGACAAGGCCTGCCCTGCAATGGCTGTGAATTAGAGGCTTAATTCCCACATAAAACTTTAAGCAGTGATCAGTTATTCTTAGTTCTAAAAAACAGCTCTCTTTGTGCCCCAGATACCATGAGTTTCTTGATTCATCTTTATTCCTCAATAGCATAAAAAAATGATTTAAAATATTTATAGAAATGGTATTTAGATGGGTAGCCTGTCTTTGTTCCATTTATCATAATAAAACCACTGCAAACTGATATACTGCAAATTAAATGTAGTAGTCTGCAGAATTAAATGGACAGAGGCATAGTCTTAATATAGCAAGTAAAAATACTGGTAATCCTTTCAAAAATGTGACACTGAAGTCTCCCTCTCATTTTAAAATATTCATCATGCTAAATTTATGCATTGGACAGCTTGACATTAGGATAGGCAAGCCTCGAACCTCGCCTGCTGCTTCTCTCTTGTATTTGATTTTATGAGGGAATTAAGAGTGAATTTCTAGGACACGGCTGAGCCAGTCCAATGCCATTGAGGAGGAGGAGGAAAATGCTCCCTTTGTCTCTTTCCTTCCATGTGTTTCTGCTCCCTCCCTTACACCATCACTGTTACTTGCCTGACTTGGTGATGAGCAGTTCTCTAGGACATAAATCAAGAGGAGAATTTTTGGTAAAGTTAATTTTCTTGCTGATGACCTAGTTCCCTAAACCACCTCCTGTGGAATAGGTGGTGGGAAGGGATAATGTGGGGTTATGGAGAACAGAGCAGCCTGCCCAGTTTGGCAGTAGGCAATGTCCAACATCCACAGATATATGAAAAATACTTGCTTTTAAAGGAAAAAATATTCTACTCCTTGATGACTCTTCCTGTTGCTCACTGATGGGAAGAAGGTAAATGCTGGGAGCATGCTAGTGCCCTTTCAGAACTGAGGATTCAAATGGTTGTCCCAAATGCTGAGATACGCATGCAAAATTATAGCAAATTACAGCACTTGACACAAATTCAATTGCTAAATAAAGCAGACTCATGATAGTCTCCAGAGCTGTCTCACACAGCTGCAATTTCAGTATGAATTACAGCCTGAAATAGTAAAATTACCAGTAGAGGCAGTTTTCGTGTCAATTAGCTGATAAGAGAACACCGAACACTGGCTGTGGGCTCTTCTCATGAACAGGGTATGCACAAATTAGCCATGCATGTTTTTCAACAACATCCATCAGTATTTTGTGTATATCTGGTTTGTGTCAAATATTAATTACTTATTAAAAAAAGAGTGAAATGAACAGTGTTAGAATGTAATATCTTGTATAATCAGATGTATATATTTTCAGGTAAAATGTAAAAGAAAAACAATTAATGGCATGTGTGATAAAGGCAAGTGCTGTAAAATATTATCCCCAAAAGCATGAGTCTCACAACAGGAAAAGTAATTCTGTGTGTGAGCAAAGGAGAAGGTGTGGCTGAAGCAATGATTGCCACTTAGCTTACTACAGCAGAAGTAGTCACTTACAATCTTTGTGGGTTTTTTTAAAAAAACTTGCTTCAGGGATATCTAGATAATTTCAAAACTAGGAACAAAATACAATATACATTTTAAAAAAGTATCTATTTTCTCCTCACAATCTTTTTTTCTATTTGCCATCTTAATTTATAAAACATCTAAAAATGTGGTGAAAACAGCTAGGAGCTGGAAAGTAGCCTCCTGCTGCTAGTGTAGTTGTAGCAGCTCCCAGTGTAGAGGGCAATGGTCCCACAGAATCAGAGATGTTTACTTAAAAATAGAAGGTTAACTAGTCTACTCTGGCAGCAAGTGCAAGTGGGGAACTATAGCTTGTAACGATGCCGAACAGGAGAGCCTGCAGAGCAGAGAAAAGCTGGACACTGAACGGTGCATGGAGCAGACACAACCCTGGAGGGGTTGCCACTGCTTCTTGCCCAGGGACAGGCTTGATGCGGAGTGTTGCTGCACAGCTTGTTGAACTACACCAGCGTATCTCACTGCCTACAAGTACACACACTGCCAAAAAGCAAAGCAAAAGAAGTCAAATACTATTTGCATGAGCATCCATGGAAAGATAACACCCATTTGTCCCACATTAGACAGATCTGTGTCTTTCCGTGGTCTGATTACTGAGTAATTCTCAATTCACATTTTCACCTTTCCACTGGACTCGAATCTCTGATGGTTGCAGTTCTCCCCATTTTTCTCTGACATTTTGCTTTCCTTTAAGCTGTTTCTCAGTACCTTTGTATAACATGATTGTTATATCTTCAAGAGGTTTACAATGGGTGGACTGAAGGGCACTGAAAAAGCTAGAAAGCAGTTCTGAGTAAGTTTTTTTTCCCACATGAAGACTAATGCTTAATTCTTTCAAACTGTAACTGGCAGAAGGCTTTACACCAGGACATCCTGGTTCAAGATCCCAGTAAGAAAGGCAGTGCATAGAGTATCACTTCAAATGCCACTTATTGGAGCTAATAACGTAAAGAAAAAGAAGGCGGCACTGATAAGCTTAGATCTGTTCAGAGGCTGCACAGATAAGCTACTCAGCAGCTGTGTGCACCGGGCAAAGAGCAGCACTGCTCGCCAGAGAACACCACAAGCGTGACACGTGCAGGGAGTGAGATCCAGCTACCTGAGGAGTGGCAACAGAGCAAGCCTCTTCCTTGCTTTTGGCAAGCATGTGCAGCAGAAAAAAAGTCCCAGTTTTATTGCTGCTTTATTATAACAAATTGAATTATTACAACGAAGGAGCACAGAGGACTGGTGGGTGTGCTTGGTATCCTTTTGCCTTGAGTTGCTGTGCAAACACAATACACACTGACATACCAGGTACTATGAGCTCTGAAGGGGAAGGCACATGTTAGGCATTCATTTTACCCTGGGCTTGACACACTGACTCTCTGAGAGGTTTAATACAAGATGCCGGTTGTCTTAAAAGGGCTAGCACTGATTCCAATGACAGTCTGCCTCAGACTGTGTGCGTACCACGCAGAGCTGACCACCTCCAGCACAGCAAATGTCAGGACTGAATAAAAAGCAGCTGAAATCCTACAAGTGGGACTTCTTTGGCCACACCTCAGTTAATGTAAGGTCACTGAGAGATGCCAGTATAGCCTCTGCCAAGTGTGGTGCAGTTGGACAGGCCACCCAAAGCATAAGCAAACATTGCCCCCAGACACTGCACAATGGTTTCTAAGCAACCATAAGACATTTAGTGTGAAAATTTGAACAGAGAAATGCTGGAAAGAGCCAGGGTTTCTGCTGCTTAATGTCTCTTTGGTTATGCCAGCACTGGGGAAGAAGGGCAAACACCATGAACTGGTTTAGGCACAAAGAGCAGCAGAGTCTTTGCTGACTTCTTTCTTGGGACAAACATGGATATGGAGCATATTTTAACCTGCTTGTCTTCCTTTACATTGCTACCACGCTCTTAGCTTTTGAATTTCAGGAGAAGCATCTGATTTTCCCAGGTCCAGTGCCCTAACTAGGCAAAGTTAGAAAAGAGCACTTGTCTGCTGATGACTGCATATGGATAGTCCATTCTAATCAAAATTTTCAGCTCCTCACAGGCTGCTTCTGCACTTTTGCACTAACATTCAGTGTAGGAAAAAATACAAAACAAACCCAAGGGTGTGTAGTGACAGACTAGTCTCTGAAGAAGTTGTACTGTCCCATCAATGACTACTGGCAGAACCAAACTTCCTCTCTTCCATGAGCTAATTTACTTTGGGTTAACTATCTTGCCTGCCTTGGCAATGTAGTTTTTCACATTAGGGTAGCTAGCATAATTCAGAAACTGAGCAGTTACCAGACATTCAAGCAACCTACCTGCGTGGAGAGCCCTTGTGGCGATCATGTTGCTGCAGAGGTACGAAATGCAGAGTGTACAAAGAAGGCAAACATATTGGCTGGGAGAACATACCAGAAACATCTACATGGCCTCTTCTAGAGGAGTCGGTGCAACAAAATGTTTATTGAGAAAATCCTGGACATGAGGCAAAGAGCTGGCGACCCGTGCAGGGCCAGTTGTGTCCTTCAGGTACATGCTCCATAGGTGTCCACACAGTACAAACACACTGAACCAAAGCTTACAAAGGAGTGTGGGTGACCAGGAAAGCTCTTCATGGAGGCCCCCAAGGCATGTTTGAGCACCTTCTGACCAGTAGCTGGAATTCTAATGTGAATATGTGAAAATGGGAGAATAAGAAAAGACACACTACAGTTCTTTCCATGCAAACCTGGGCCCTCAGGCAGTAGCAGTTTGATACAACACAGTAAAAGCTACAGCAGCCCAGTTCACAGAACAAGGAGCGTTGAAGAATGTGAGAACAAAGCTGCTTACTGTTTTTAGATTATCCCATCCTGCTATAACATCCTCAGATAAAAAGTTCTTTCTGAGTTTGGAAACTGAAAGCCACTCCAACCATCCAGCTCTGCATGTACATGCCTGTGTTTCAGCAGAACAAAACACACTGTTAAGGGTAAAGCAGCTCAATTTCCTTTTCACAGAGGGTGCTTCTGCTGCGCTGTGCTCTGTCACTTAATATGTACAAATTTGGGATTTCTATTATCCATCCCTACGACCTTTACAGATGCCAGATGTGTTTCTTTACTGCTCATCAAGTCTATTATTCAATAAAGAGTAATAGCTTCTTACAATTGAATTATATTTGATATTGTGCATTATGATTGTCTAACAGACCATGAATGTTCCAGCAGACAGATTCTGTAGTTTATTCACCTGCCATAGTAAAAAGGTAAGTATGGAAGATCTATGAGAATGGCCTGTGCATGTACCACGGGCCTTGTGCCATGACCTGCAGAGAATGAAAATTAAAAGCTGACCCTCAATCATCCTTTAAATCCTACCAGCTGGCTAAAATCCATTTCTGAACATCTGATTACTCTGGGGTCTGACTCACAGCCCAGCAAATATGTAATTCCTGACTTTTCCTCTGCCATGCCCACCATCCAACCTCTAATTCATCTCAGCACTGCTGCTCTGAATGCTTCCATCAAAATGAAGTTTTAGCAGAACATACTTTCTCCTCAGAGCCCTTCTCCCTTCCTCCACATGTATGCTTTAGTCCCTATAGTTTGACCTCAGGTAAAAACCTTTGGTCTTACCGAGGTACAGAAATAGATGTGGCTGTGCTTGTACGAGTTATAAACCACACCAGTCCTTGGACTCTAGGAACATATATCTGCATTTTGGCAGATCAAAACACCTTTCAGTACAATTTTGGTCTTGAAAAATAAACAGAAAATTTTGGGTTTGTTCTTACATGGAAAATTTCCACTTCAAACCTACACACACACACACATACACACCCCGGCGGATATAATGATTGCAGCTGTCTTGGAATTTAATTATTTTGGCAACATCAGATGGTCACTGTCCATGAGGAACTAACCTCTGTTGCACTGCACAGACACTGTAGTGAGTTGTTGCATATATATTAGTCCTTCAGCAGTTAGCCCAGTATCCACTTTTCCCTCCACGCCTGGTGGGAGTACTGTGTCACATTGCTCCATGTGTCACTCATAGTACTTTGTAGGTAAGAAGAGAAACAGCTAGGTTTTTGGGGGCTGATGCACATTTTTGCATTCCTTGGTAATACAAGGCTCTTTCCTCAACTATATCCATGGATGATCACTAACAATGAACTGTGGTGGGAACTGCTTGCTCACTCCCAGATCAGTGCACCATGACTAGGTCTTATTTCCCAGTAATATTTTGGGACCTTTAGCTTCACTTGGCTCTGAGAATCACCTGATCTGATGTTACAGCTAGGTTTATTAAAAATGAATTGTTTTGCTGGATGTATTTGTAACGCTGTTTTTCCTCAGGTTTTTGCGTTTGATTTTCATTTGGCTCTAGTTACTTAATATGGCCCAATCACATTAACGTGTAAATTCAAAAGAACTGCATGAGACATAGATTTAGAATTGAATTCCAATTGCTTTGGTGCAGCCTTGTAAGTTACAGAAAAGGCTTAAATAATTCATTTTTTTATTAGGTTTTCCTTCAGTAAATAAAGATTGACTTGCTGAGGACAGAATACCAGTCTAACATTGGTCTACTCAGTGTTTCAAAGTGCAATGAATCAAAAGGCCATGACAAAAGGTAGTGACTCCAAAGATGACTCCTTGAAGGCTTACAGTGGGAGTGTCTCAAATGGTACAATATATATCACCAAGAGCTCAGAAATCTGTTTAGGTTCAGCTGGCAAGCTGGATTATTCCATGCTGTTTTGAAGTTTGTGGGGTAAGTATTTCTCCAAGTAAAATATAATTTCTAATTTGTATTCTTTAATATGGAAAAAAAGAGATATTATGTTTCAGAACTTTAAGGTAAGTATAAAACAGATATGTAAAAAGACAGCATATACAGTAATTTTACCTTGCCTTATGAATATATCTTATACTGTTTGACTGTCAAATATTTCTAGATGTGCAAAGTGTGAGCATTTGTACACCACAGCTTTGAGTGGAAATACCTTTTTTTCATGGAAAATCTGGTGTCACATTAAAACTGTTATTTTATAGTTATACGGGAAATTACATAATTATTTTGGGAAAAAAGGCACTTCTTTTTTCTCAGCCTCTCTCTCTGGAGAATGCAGGTGAGGTACAGTATGACAATTCACAGAGTCTGTGGTTCCACAGTCATGAGTGTCAGATGCCTCTCAGGTCACGTATCAACCATATCTGCTCCAGACTATGGATACGCTGCTATTCCTCCAACTTTAACTGTTTTAGAGATACACGAACAGTATGCAACTTTCTTGGTCTCCTATTCAAAATAGAGAATGCCTGCAGGTTTCAGTGAATATCCTTAATGTGTCACACTGATTTGCATGTACAGGACTATGCTGTGTCAAGCTGTACTGCCAAAACCCGTATTTATGATATATATGCTTGTGCTTTTTCTCAACAAAAAGGCATCAGCAGAGATTAAATGTCTGAAATGGGACTACAGAAAAGAACCCCCTAAATCTATAGTTCAGCATCTAAGCAACTGGCTGGGTTTGCCGATCAATTTACTTCCATTACTCCTGTAAACTACAGGAATGCAACCTCCAAATCTGTGGCTGCTTGTACTAAGCAACAGTAAGAAGTACACTAAGTGTACAGTGAGTTGACTACATTTGATTTAAAGGTCCAGAACATGGTCCAGAGCAGCCACAGAAGGAAATGAAATATGAAGTTTGCATTGACTCACACATCATTCAGAGTCCTCTATATCACCATAGGGAAACTCATCTAGTCAGTGTTATGTCTATCATATCGAAGCATGGATGAAACTATCTATTTTCTAAAGGGCAAGTACAAAAGACTATCTTGATGATGAGCTAGTATCTTGCTGAAAGAAAACAGATATGCATTCAGCAATAAATGGGTCAGGAGTTACAACATTTCTAATGATCACAAAATTTGTAGACTTCACATCATTCATTGGTCCAGCATCACAATGAATTAGCAGTTTCTGGGTTATTGACAGTACTTTTTAAAACAAGTGCTATGTATCACCATTACACAGTCTTATTTCTGTTTGCTTCAGACAACACCAGTTTCACAATGGGCTCCATCAGTGCAGCAAATGCAGAGTTTTGTTTTGATGTTTTCAAAGAGCTGAAAGTCCACCATGCCAACGACAACATCTTGTATTCCCCACTGAGCATCATTGCAGCCCTGGCCATGGTCTATCTGGGAGCAAGAGGTAACACTGAGTATCAGATGGAGAAGGTAAGTTACATAAATGGATACAAACTCCTTTTGATCCTGTTCAACACAATGACAGATTATCCACTTACATCTTTGGGACTTTCTCCAGTTGAGGGAAGAAAGCCACATAGTCACATTTGGCCCTAGATTCAAACCTGCCTAGAAAAAGAACGGCATTCCAAACCCTGAGGTTTGGATCTGGAGCTGAGTTTTCACTTCCCATTGCTTTTCCTTATGAACAGCAAAAGCAGCCTTTGGTTCTTATTAAGAAAGAGCAGTGCTGAAGAACGGTCTCTTGCTTCAGCTTATATTATCTCACAGAACTGATTTCGTCCAAGTGGAAAGGACAACTTGTAATATCAAAAGATTAAACGTTTAGAAAACAAGAGTCACAATTATAAATGCAATATGACATGGTTGTAGCTGGTTTATAGACTGAATACCATTAACTGGAAAAGAAGGGAACTTAACTGAGGATCATAGTTACACATTTTCAGTGTGGCACTTGCAGTAAAAAAACTGGTTTAAAGCTCACATGAAATGTCTCAGTTCATTTATGTGCTAATCAGACCTCGTTGGTCCAAACCTATAGTTTCAACACAAATGTCAGTGACTCTCAGTGGACTTCACATACTTAATTTCTTCTACTACTACTTTCAATTGCAGGTTCTTCACTTTGACAAAATTGCAGGACTTGGAGGAACTATTCAGACCAAGGTACAGAAATCTAAGGTACATTTACTTCTCTTTCATATTTTTCCCCTGAGAATAGACTGTTCTGACTGTGTTTGAAGTAAGTTTGACACCTTCCCAAACCTTGTTAATGCTCTTGATTTAAGAGATGTAAGTTAAAAAAAAGCAAAACCAAAACCAAAAATCAGAAAAAGAAGACAGGCTGCACACGTTGCACCAGAACAAGTGACAGGACAGGTCAGGATGCTCTGGGCACCAGGCTACCTTCTTGTCTAGATGAGCATCTGCTCACCTGCAAATGCTGCTGGGGGACAACACTTGGAAGAGGCTCAACATCTGGACTCGGGGTGCTGCAGTCAGGCTTGTAGCTGAGACTCCAAGGTGGGGCGGGAAGGTGCTTCAGCAGAAAAAAACCCAGAAGCCTAAAAGGCTGGAAAACAAGCACACTCTTCCAAAATCTACAGAGACTTGTCCAGCATCCAAGTCCCACTGCTACCCCAAGAGCACCATGAGGGGCCCCAGTACCTTGATACCACCTGTGTGCTTTTCTCCATGTTAATCTGCTGCTTCTGTAAAGATAACACAAGCCATGCTCCTTGGTCTATCCCCATCCACTTGGGATCCACAAGCACAAGGTGGGACTTGCAAGGAACAAGATTTAAAAAAAAAAATAATTAAAAAATAAAGGTAATATCAGTTAGAGCATTTAGTGGCTGGTTAAGCATTTGGAAAGGAGCAGTTCAATACAATTCTCATAAAATGAAATCCCAGCCACTGTTTATCGTTCTGCATTTTTCTTAACAGGCTGTTAGATGTGTCACCTGGAGCACTATTTGGGGGGCATTAGACAGTTGATCCATTTTTTCACTGTATTGTGAGATACTTCCTGATTCACTTGTTATCTTGCACTCCTCCCATCTGCAGCTTCAGCAGAAAGCTGCCAAGAAAATGCAAGCAGAAGCTGGGAACTAGAGGCTACACATCAATGATAACCTACCAGTTGCAATCATTGACACCTGAATTTTTCTTGTCACCTCACTCCTGAACCATACGGTTTCAGATTAATCCCTGATGTTTTCTGCTTGTTGTCACCTAGAATGAGTGTCATTACATGCTATGAATCAATTGTACATCATTATTTGTTTATATTGAACATCCCTCCCATGGAGCTTTTAGACTGTAGTACATGTTCATTTGCAAATGCCCAAATCCTGTCCATTTTCCCATGTTATTTGTACCTTACAAATAATTCTTTTCCTAGCAAAATAAACTAACAGCTATACCTTTTGTTCTTCTTATCAACAACTCAGTGTGGCAAATCTGTGAATATCCACATACTGTTTAAAGAACTCCTCTCCGATATCACTGCACCAAAAGCCAGTTATTCACTCCACATTGCCAACAGACTCTATGCTGAAAAGACATGTTCAATCCTACCGGTGAGTTGTGCATTAGCATGACTTCTTGCTAAACTGTCTAAAACTGTAATCCAGGAGGACTAACCAGAGCCAGTGATCCGTTAATCCAGTGGTCTCCCCCGATGTGGACTTCCATGGCTTTTGCTTTTGCCATAGCCCTGACAGTTACTGGAATGGAAAGCAGTTCCAGGCAAAAAGATAGTCCTAATTAAAAATGAATGGAGTTATAATCAAAACTATTTAGTAATGTAATTCCCCAGTCCCTGCTTGCTTCCCCAAAGCCTGTTCATTTTAATAGGTCGTTTGACTGGGGTTTTTTCCAGGAAATAATTTGACTTTAGCACATCACTTCAAAACTTCACCTCACCTCAAAAACAACTTTTGAAAGTGTAAAAATCTTTCATTTGACACTTTCAAAACAAAAGATAAAAGTGTTCTAAATCAAAGAAATGTCTTATCTTTAAGGAAAAATGCCTAAAAAAAATTAAAAATGGGTGGACATAATGATAATAAAACACGAACCTGAAACTCTTTGAAACTCTTTTTGGATCAGGCTTTCTTCAAGATAATATTTAAACATTTCTAATATATACTCTAAACTGTTCAAGCAATAAAAATGTCAGATCTGAAAATGTCATGGATCAGAATATTTTTTTCTGGCCGAGTTTTAGCAGATTCTTCCAGGAAGTAAGCAACGAGAACAGCCTAACCATGGCATCACTATAAAACTCCTTTTAGCTATATTTTATTTCACCTTCATACTGTTTTTAAAAAATGACTAGTTTGGTGGCTACAATTGCTGTCTTTACAGATCTACTTAAAATGTGTGAAGAAACTGTACAGAGCAGGTCTGGAACTAGTCAACTTCAAAACAGCATCAGATCAATCCAGACAGCTCATTAATTCCTGGGTGGAAAATCATACAAATGGTAAGGTCAGACAAGATTCTGAAATATACTTCCCTCTCACAACTGTATTTGAACAACTTCTGGAAAGACTGAACATTAGAGGATAAATTTCCTCCTCCTTTCCCCATTAATGGATGTTTCCTGTGGAAAGGGATGACTCTATTGCACCTGTGTGGCAGTGACGGTGTTTTAAACATATCTGGTAGAGGCAGAGGTGCCAGGACATGCACACTTCATACGCGCACTTTTTGTGTCTGGAGAGCTTAACTCATGCAAGGTTAGTTCCAGCCTCTCTAGAATATAGGCATAATTTTACAAGGATGTGCTGGATGAGTAAGAAGTGGACTGCCAGGGGAGAAAGTAGTGCACACACTAGGCTGACGGTGGGAAAGGAATGGTTCAGGAGGTTGCGTACATTTATTGTGCTGAGGTGGGAGGAATAACAAGAGTCAAGAGTGAGAAATGAGCGCAGTGAGGAACATAAATCTGTAGTGCTGTTCTACACTTCCCTCTGCTGTTCCTTCTTTTCTATATAAATCTTTTTCCAAGCAGAATTTCCAAGAAATATTCCCAGGGATGTATACTACTCTTGAACCTACCTGTCTTCTTGAAGAATGTCTGGCCAGGTGCCAGCCAGTCTGTATAAAATCATCCTCACGAACCTGAATTCCACATGCAGATGTTTGAAGAAGAGGAAGTCAAGTCAAGCAGCAGTGTGTTGATTGACCTCTAAAATGCAAGGTGACTGCTATGAAACTTACCCCTCTCTGCCCTGCTTCTTCCTTAAAGGACGGATTCAAGATTTCCTTAAACCAGGCTCTGTTGATCTTGATACTATGCTGGTCCTTGTGAATGCCATTTACTTCAAAGGGATATGGAAGGCAGCGTTTAAAGAAGACAACACTCGGGAATTTCCCTTCAGTGTGACAAAGGTAGGGGGGCACAGACACCGCTTCTGGCCAGGAAGCCAGTGTTAGCTTGCACGGCCAGCAGGCCGGGTGTTAGACATACAACATGCTGTGGTCACTGGCCAGGTGACTCAGCAGGGCACCTCAAGAGCTGTGTCTGACCAGAGATCACCAGCAGACAAGGGGGGAATGGAGACACAGCTCTTCTTCAAAAGCAACATGCTTGAAGATTGAGTCCTGTCCCTTATGCATTTGCCTGCTTAAGGAAAAAATTGCTCCCCAGTCACGTAGTCTCACATTTCTCTCTCTGCAGCAAGAAAGCAGACCTGTGCAAATGATGAGCCAGAACAGCACCTTCAAAGTGGCAGCGGTGGCTGCAGAGAAAGTGAAGATCCTGGAGCTTCCGTATGCAGGCGGAGAGCTGAGCATGTTGGTGCTGTTGCCTGATGACATCTCTGGCCTGGAGCAGGTATGGCCCTGGCCGGGAAGCAGAAGAGTTGTCATTTGAGTGGGACTTGGCTGCCATCATCCCTTTTGCTGTCCATTTACATGCCGGCTGCCCACAGCACGGCTGTGCCAGGCAGGCAGGGGAGTACCAAAGCCCCCCAGGTGCCACCAGGTGTTCAGGCAGAGACTGGCCCCTTAGGAGGGCCCTGGGCTCAGTCTAGTAAAATGAACGTAAAGGACCATAGTGCTGCTGTAGCCCTGCACAATAGGATGTATGTATGGGCACATTATTTTTTTTTTTTGTCATGGGGAGGTAATTTCACCCATGCCCCATATAAACTGTTGTGGAAATAGTGCTAAAACTGATGAGGATTAGTCATTCTTTGCAGGAATCACTAATTTTATTTTTTTTTTTTTACAAAATAAGTATTATTAAACATCATAAATAGGCTGCTTTCAAAAATTGCTCTGATTATGTCAGCATGGAATGAAAACCAAAGTTAAACAAGCATAATCTCCATTAAATATTCTTGATTTTGAAATGGCAAAACTGATCTAGCTAAACTAACTGATCAATACCACTTCATCAGTTAATACAATGTAATAATTTAAAATTAAGTTAACAAGGTATTAGCAAATTACCTGTCTGTTGCTTAGGAAAGGGAAAAAGTGATGCAGCCTGCATTGTATAATCCATTAGTCTTATTTCAGCTATTTTTTTGAATGATGTTATAAAGTAGAGATATTCAACAGGTAGATGAGTTTGCATTTGTTACGTACTGTCAACTGCAGGTAAATTTTCATGGCCTTTTTTTGCAATTTCTTTCACAAGCTGAACTAATTGTCTTGGCTATGAAACTGCTGCGTTGTGCCTCATGAGATACAAGATTAGTCGGATAGAAAAGGATGTGTGAGGTGGGTAAGGAACTGAATAAAAGGACAGTTACACAGGCAGTATTGGAGAGGCAAAAAATAAACTACAAAAGGGATGTTGATAGGATATTCGCATACCAGGCATTTCATTCCTTGCCTCTCTTTGCAGCTTGAGAACAAAATCAGCTTTGACAAACTCATAGAATGGACCAGTCCCAATGTGATGGAAAAGAAGAGAGTGAAAGTGTACCTCCCACGCATGAAGATTGAGGAAAAATATAACCTCACAAGTGTCTTGACGGCCTTGGGTATGACCGACCTGTTCAGCCCTTCAGCCAATCTCTCTGGCATCTCTTCAGCAGAGAGCCTGAAGGTGTCTGAGGCCGTCCACGAGGCGTACATGGAAGTCAGTGAAGAGGGCACCGAGATGGCAGGCTCGGAGGGTGTGATGGGAGACATTGAACAGTCCTCTGAGTCTGAAGAGTTTAGGGCTGACCACCCATTCCTTTTCTTAATCAAACACAATCCAACCAACAGCATTCTCTTCTTTGGTAGATATTGTTCCCCCTAAAGAAAGAAAGCTGAAAGTAATGCTTACCTTCCCCTCAGAAACAGACCCCCTTTACTGTAGTATTGTAGTATCATCTCATCTCTTCAATATCTTTTCCAAGTGGAAAGCCTAATCTAAGAAATGCGCTTTGTGGAAGCTTCCATTGCAGAGACCTACCTCCAGGTGAGGAAACAGCAGCAAGCACGATTACTCCTTTCCCTTCTCAGACTGGTTTCAGGATTGCTTGAGCTGAGCACAGACAGCCAACAGAGAACAGAGGCACCCACCAGCCAGGAAGGGCCCAAGTGATTTTCACTTGAGAAACAAGTTGCAGGTAGGGTTTCAAGTAATCTTTTGGAGTCCTTGATGTAGAAAGCCGTGGGTTGCACTCATCCCATTCTCCAGCAGCATCCTTCTCACAAACCCATGTTGTTGTTCCTGAAACATGGGGTCTGAGATCTCCAGTCTGGAGGAGATGCTTGTGGATAACATTCAGATATGCAGGTTATTAACTGGTACCTATGTAAATTCTAATTTTCTTTACTTAGCTGTTGGGAAATGGTGTAGACATCCACTATCACAAGAGTTGTTCTCTCACCATGACTTCCTCACTTAATTTTGAATTTCTTGCAGAAGTTCTCAAAAGTCATGGAGAGTCTCCCTTCCACTTCAGAGAACACAAATAAATCTAACTATCTGTAGGTGCAGTTGTGCCTTCTCACAGAGTGTAGATTCACAGCCTGAGACATGGATATCCAGATGGTCCAGATGATCCAGAAGTCAGTGAGAACTGCCAGGCAAGAGAGCTGTCTGAATTCTTGTTTAAAACATTGGAAGACACTTCAAATTTGAAAACATTGCGATTTTTGTGAAAAATCCTGCAAGTGATATTAAAGAATCTGATTTCTCCATGGAAGTTTTGTGAAAAACACAGCTTTCAAAATAATCTGTCTCTGTTGAGTTAGCTTATGAAGTAAACTTGAAGCAGTCCCTGGAAAGCCCTCAGGTGAAGTTCAAAACCAGAGTACATTATTCTTCTATGAATGCAGCTGGGCTTCTTTGTTCCTACATCTCTTTTAAAAAGAAGGCTACACCTCTTCTTGTTAAGAAATACATGAGAATCTTAATACTGTCTCTTTTTCTTCCTGTGTGTTGGTTGCCGTCTGCAAATATGGATATATTGGCTCAGTACTATGTCCTGTTTTCATTCTAATCATATGCATACAATTGATTTTTTTGGTTAATGTAATAAAAGAAAATCACAAATGCTCGTCATGAGAATTATATTAATTTTCTGGACCACAAGCCCTTGAAAATATTGTTAGATTGGTTAACGGTTGTGAATAAAACGGGATTGAGTACAAAATCCTATTTTTAAAATGAATGAAGCATGTAGATACAAAGTTTCCTAGGCATTTATGAAATGCATAAATGCATACATGTAGAGTTGGATTCCTCTCTGTACTGCAGATTACCAAAAAATATCCCAATGGTATACTAATCTATTCTTACGTATTTTTGAGTACAATTGCAATGGATATTAAGGATGCACCAACAATTAATCTGGTAAATATTTCAAGGAACAACTATTCCAGCAGCTCTGCTATTTCAAATGAAGAAATAATCTGAAAATCATATAGCTCGAAAGGCATAAGAAAGAGTAAGTAGACTGAAAACTATTAGGCAAAGGCTTTCCCCATCGAGAGTCTTGAGAGGAAGAACTCTTTTTAATATTGGCTATTTCCACATCCGCACATAGTGTGGTATGATAAAAGCAGATCTGTAAAGGGAAGCAGCTGGTGCTACAGGTCTGACATCCACATTATTTGAATATCATCAGGATATTTGTGATACAGACTCATCTGGCTTTCCTTGGTAAAACCTGCTATTTTACCAAGTATACTTTAACTTTTATTCTTTAGAAATGAAAGCAGTGATACGAACAGTTCCAAAAGATGCAAAATTTCAATATCTCAAGGTTTATCATAAGCAGTTTATCTTTTGCACCTTTTGTAGCCAGAAGCAGTTGATCCAGTCTGTTAAATTTAAAAGCCTGTACACCTAAACAATAAGAAGATCTGAAAAGTTACGCTTGCAAACTAGCCTTCCTATGATTATTAAACTGGAAAGCGCTTAAAGTACAAATTTATGTCTCAGTGACCAATGCTGTTTCCTGAATGACAACAAAGGTCAAAATGAAGGAATAAGAAAAAAGCAAAGGAGCCATAAGGTTTACAAAGAAGTACAAAGCTTCCCCTTTCCCAAAAGGGAAAACAGCAGACAGCAAATTCAGCAATACTGGATCAAACCTGTAACAAAGTACCAACAGCTAGGACCTGGCCTTGGCCACCACGGACAAGGTAGGGGGCACAGTATTTAAACGGCAGTGGAAGAGCATTCCCCATAAACGGTGTGGCAGACCTGGCTGGTGGGATGATGACTGCCTGCTGTGGCCTCTGAGGTCTCTAAAACCCTGGAGAGATTTGGGAGAAGCGGCCCTTCCTGTGCCCCAGAGAGACGGGTCTGTGGCTCAGCCTCTCGGTGCTGTCACCCACCAAGCCAGCATGCCGGGGAAAGGTGCAGGTGCTCCAGGAGCAGGGCTGGACCCTATGCTCTGCCTCAGCACCACTGCACTCTCACCCGGCAGGTTTCATTTCCCAGGCACAGTTCTGGTTCTCATGCCAATAGGCATCTGAGAGTATTTGCTTTAAAAAAAAAAAATCCCCAAATTTTAACAATAATAAAATGCTCCAAAAGTTTTTATTTGAAAAAAGGACAAAAATAAATAATTCTTTAAAACCTCCTTGTTGCTACTGGCATTTTTGTCCTAGCCTTCCGGAGGCTACTGGCATTTTTATTTTCTGAAGAACTGAGACCCTGTTTCTCTGACAGACTACTGTGCAGCACTAGATGGAAGGCTCAGCAGGTTAATAACACAAGGAGGGCAAGGCTGAAAACTCTGAAACATTCTGCACCTCTTGGTGCAACTAACACACCTCCTGAAAGCACAAAGAGAGGTCCAAGGGCCTCTCGGTATGAGGCAATGTTGCTCCCTGTACAACATGGAAATTGTACTCCCCTGTGGGATTTGCCATACACCCTCATCCCAAGTGCCTCATCTACACCGCCGTACTTTGCACGTTAATGTGCAATAATCCTGCTGTCTCTGTCTCCCTTGAGATCTTCCTCTACATATGACACAGAATCACAGAACAGCTGAGATTGGAAGTGACCTCTGCCCATTGCCTATTCCAAGCTCCCCCCATCAAGCAGGGTCAGCAAGAGCAGGTTGCTTGGGAGTGTGTCCTGCTGGGTTTTGAAACTTTCCAAGGAGGGAGACTCCACAGCCTCTTTGGGCAATCTGGATTTACCTCCCTCCCCAGAAATAAATACATTTTCTTATGTTTAAATGGAATTTACGCTATTTCAAGTTATGTCTGTTCCCTCTTGCATGTTCACTGGAGAAAGTCTGGCTCCATCTTCTTTTCACTTTCCCATCAAGTAAGTTATGCACATGCAGAAGTTCCCCCCTGCACTTTCTCCTCTCCAGAATAACAAGTCCCATCTCTTTGCCTCTCCTCTCCTGACAGATGCTTTAATCACTTCATCATCTTTGTGGTTCTTCTCTGGTCTTGCTCCAGTACATCCACATCTCTTTTGTACTAGAAAGCCCAGAGCTGGACACAATGCTCAAGCTGTGGTCCCATCAGCGCTGAACAGAGGGGGGGGATAACCTCCCTTTACCTGCTGGCAATGCTTTTTCTAATGCAGCCTATGTTAATAACTTTCTTTGCCACAAAGATACATTACTGACTCATGGTCAATTTGGTCTCCACCAGGACCCCCAGTTCTTTTCTGCGAAGCTGACACGATGGCATGGAGCTTCGTGCAGTGACATTTCTCCTTCTCTCCTTTTCTGCAGCAGTCTTTTCTTGCAAGGGGTGGCAGGAAACATGCAAGGAATATTAAGAATCTCAGCAGGCTACTAGTCAAAGGAGAGGAAGACTTCCTGGAAGTCTGTCTGTGTTGAAACAAACCAAGAGATTAGTTTATTCTGTTTTATGCAAAAGAAAAATGTTATTTTTCCTGGGAGCATGTGCCAAGAAAAGTGGCCTGCTGGGCACCCTTCCAGTGAGCAGTGGGAGGTAAAGTGACAGGCATGGTGACATGAGCACTGCTAGTCACAGGCTGCCATGAAGTGTCTTCTCTGTGGGGAGGGACCCTGCTAATTAAGCTCCGTATGGCACAGTCAGTAAACTAGTTGTGCCAACACCAGTGGCCACCTGTCCTGCACCATGTGCATGCCAGGTGTAAGGGCCTGGTTACCATGCTGCCTCCTTAGGACCCAGCGAGGTAAGACCATCCACAGCCTCACCCTGGCTGTTAGCTGATCCCCAGGGCTTGAGGGAGGAATAAGGAACTTCACATATGCTGTGGTGACTGATAAAGGGACTGCTGTGTGTGCTGGTCCAGAAACTTTATAGCAGGAGACCTTGTACACTGTGTGCACTGTTAAGCAAGTGCAGCAAGTGTGAGAGACTTGTGACCAAGGCCATCATAGAAGCCTTCTGAAGATGTCTTCACTGGAGAAATCCACTCTGCCAGCACTGAGGTATGCATATCCCTTTAAACAATGAAGGCAGCACTGGAGGCAGCAATGTCCATCTCTTCACAATGACACAGCACTACTGCAGAAAGGCACCAGGTGGGCTACGAGCTCCTGTCTAAAGGAACCTGACCAGACACCTCATTTTCCTTGCACTGGGGAAAGAACACAGTCCCACAGAGCAACTGAGAAAGAAAACATCATTGATAGCTACAGCACCAAGATCTGCAATGGCAACTAACTGAACAATCACTGGCAGTCACTGAGCAAGACAAACACGGAACAATCAACAGGCTCCATCCTACTGGCAAGAGGGCAGCAGCATGGATGAAAGAAAAATCTTGAGTTCTGCGTGGGCTGTTGTGATTGGGTGAGAGGCTTTGGTCTGTGCGCTGACCTGGACTTCATATCCTTTTGGAAAGGCTCAAATGTCCAAGAGTCTGTTAGTTTAGGGACAGCTCCACAATGAAAGGCCTGGCAAAGGACAGCAGAGTCTTACCTGACCTCTTCCTTGGGACAAGCATTGTTGAAACAAGAACATGTGGCAAAACATATCCTTTTGTGTTTGTGCTGCATTACACAGCTGTGCTGGGCAGGGTGATCCATTATCTTTTAGCCCAGCAAGCATTTCACCTACGGGAAGGTTTGCTTAACGTCACTAGACTCCATTACAGATCTAAAGTTGCTGAGTAGACTAGGCAGTACCTCTTATATCCTTACGACTCTGCACTGGTGACTGATGGTGATCAAGATTTTTACTTGTGGAATGATTTTGTTCCTTCTGCAACTTGCTTTACATTAATCATTCATTTGACCAATAAAAATTAAAAATGCTAACAAAACCAGTAACCTGGGTTGTGTATTAACATGCTTCTGAGGAGTGTACTGCCCCTTCTCTATTGCAAAACAAAAAAATTATTTCATTGATGTATATATATATATATATAGAACTAAGAAGTATTTTGAAAACCATGCCACTGCTGACAACATTAATGCTGTGAATTGGCTGTTATGAAACAACTGTCTGACTCACTGGATGTCTTTGTAGCTACTAAGTTACAGGCTGTCTACGATGACCCGAATGTGATTTGAGTAGGTGGTGCATAAATGCCAAGGTGGCTCACATACAGTTAGCTGGAGCATACCGCTAGACAATTTGATTGTCAAAAAAAAAAAGATTCAAGGACTACTCAAAAGTTAGAAGTGACAGGGTAAAACATATTGGCTAATCCTTTGACTTCTGAGCTGTAAAGTTACAACAATGGGCCACGGCAGTGAATGTTAAAGCCTGTTTGAACAGAAACAAAGCAGCCTTCAGCGGGAAAGACAGAAGGGGCAGCAGCCACAGGAACAGCTTGCAGTTTAGGGAGCTCTCTCAGTTGTGTGGTTAAAGGTATTCACCATCTACAGACACATTCACCCATTTAACCTGTCTTTCCACCAGCACAGTGATATGATTTTCAGCTATTGACCACTTCACGTACTGCTCTTGTGAGAGAACAGCTCATTCTCTTTCTTTACAATAGATTCACAGTGGTGAGCCACCAATGTGAGACAAGCCCTAAAGATCTTTCCTCAAAAGCACTGCTGCTGCGTAGCAATGTCTGTAGCATAACGGCCTGGTCTACACCCCGTGCTATGTAAAGTACTAGTGGTATGCAAGTGCACCACTCCAGACTGAATTCTACACCGTTATTATTGCACTAATATCTTCAGGTGAACAAGACTAATAAGAACTGTACTAGGGAGAAAGGTATGGATGATTCAGAGGTTTTCCACTTGCACGGACAATTAAAACAGTTAAAGAGCCCATCTCTTCTCTCCAGAAGCATAATTTGTTCTACAATTTCAGAGGCATTTTGTGTATTGACTTTGGGTTTCTGTTTAAAAATCACATGGCATTTAGAGAGGTCAGAGCTGTTTCTTTTATTGTCTGTTCATTCTTTTATTTCAAAGGAATTATGTGACTGCTTTCTGCTTGCTATTGTACATTATGACTGTCCTGCAGACCATGAATGTTTCTTCAGCTGGTTTGTTCACCTGATGTGCCGTGAAGCTACTTGTGGAAGATCTGTAAGAATGGTCTCTGTATGTACAAAAGGCATACTTTGAACCTAGCATCTGGTGCTGAGACCTGTGGGAAAAGAAAAGAGCAACTCAACTTAAACTGCTCTTCAAAATTTTAGCAGCAAGTTCAAAACTTTTTCTGGGAACATCTGACTGGGAGCTAAATATCCTGATGCCCAAATTTAAAAAGCAACAGAAGCCTTGCCTTTCTTCTCTGCTCAACCCCTCTTTCCTCAACACATCTTTCTTCAGCTCTGTAATGCTCCTCTATACAGATGCTCTCAATATTGCTTTTGAAATTAATTTGCATTCCCACAATATGCTCACTGAAGGTTTTGTTCCACTGATGTGCTGTGCAGACTGTGACTGCGTCTGAGCTCCCTGAGCTAGATTGCTCTAGAATGAAAAACTGTGCTCTGTGAAACACTGTGTGTGTGGCCTTTCACAATGCAGGCTGTAAGCAGTACTGGGCAATTACATAAAAGTTTTTGCAAAAGAATCTATTTCAATATTATTAAATTTGGCAACTAACAATTGAAGGATGTGCTGTTTCTGAAGTGCCTTGGTAGCAGAAGGTTCTCTATTCCTCAGCAAGATCTATGAATTCTGATGGGAAGAAAGACTAGTGATATTGGTAGTCCAGCCAACAACAGGAGGGAGAAAAGTTGTAATAGATACAGTGTGGGCATGCCATAGCAAGCAGTCCGGCATATATTGGTTTTACCAAATTTTTTTGAGTTCACAGAATGGTGACTCTGAGAGGGATCTGGCCTGTCAGTGCTTATTACAGAAGAATAATATGGAAATTAACTCAAAATTCCTTAGAGATATTCTGCGATACTGAATTTCTCACTTTTTTTGTTTTATTTTCATGAGCTATGCCAGATTATTTGCTGCCACAACAAATCGTAATTACTCTTCAAGTTCCAATGAATAGCTTTTATCACTATTTTTACTTCAGCCATTTCAATATGCTCCTTCCTTTTCTGGAAGGTTTTACATGCTATGATGAATGAATCTTCCATTTTGGAGATTTTAGGATAAAATCCTTTCATTCAGGCTTTTTTCTTTTTAATTAAAGAATCGAATTATTCCAGGTAAAAGTTTACTTGACATTGAGCTCCATCCATCACTGTATTTGGTAAACACAGAACAGGCAGCGTGGGGCGTGTCAAAAAATTACACAAGATATATTTGAAGGAGTTTGGCAAGTCTGCCCCAAGTACAGCTGAGAAGCTGTACTATTACCTTCGCAGGTGAAGCTGATAAGGTAAGCATTTCAAACATTTCTTTCAAATACAATTTAAGTTTTCTCTGCAATTAAAAAAAAATCTTTTACAAAACTTACAAAAAGATTGATGTAATCTCATGATTATGATCTTCAATATCAGTTGAAGAAACAAATGATTAAAGGATTCCTTCCACAGAAACATCATCTCACCTTCACATGTGTGTTCTGCATTATTTTACTGTTTCTCATTCTGCCATGCATAAAGTAAAAGTATTTGTTTGTATGAACTAAGACTTTGTTTATTAACTTTTCCACATCAAAAAGCTGGTGATATGTTATGACAAACTTTCTTCCTTCTTCCTCTATCACTGTAATTTTTCACTTAGAATTAAAAGGAAAAATTGAATCTGTTTAAATACCAGCAGATACAACTAAAGCTCAGTTGCAGGGTTTATGGAAGATACTGTCTGAATGAAATTCAGGAATGCAGCATGTTCAGGTGACATATCTCTGTGTTATCTTTAACAGCTACATTTCTAAGATTTAAAAAAAAAAAACCAAACACCACCAACAAAACATTTGCTTCACAAATAAGTTTCTTTACCAAGACCATAAATGGAGCTTAAAGCCTAAAATGTAATAGCTAGTAGAATTGGTAAAAAATGAAAAAATCTACCTTATATCACCTATATAAGTGGTTCAATTTACAGAGAGATTGACCATCCATTCCAGCAGGGGAGCAGCTAGATGCACTGTTGTTCAAATTATCCCACATTAGGAGATGACTGTCACATGAATGCATTGATTCCATAGAGACTGTGATACATATGGCAGAGTATCCTGGATTTTGTCCTCTAACAGCCACAGAAGGAAACAAATTAAAGATTACACTGCGTGAAGATCCCCAAGAGCTAGGGGAAATTCCACCCTAGCAAGGTTCTCTTTGCTTGTGTCAACATGTGGAAGTTATAAGTGGTATAAACAATATACTGCTGCATTACATTTCACAGTATTGTATTTTATACTCTGTGTTGCCTTCTTTACAAAAAATCCTTCCCTTCAGTGTTAGATGAAATGCTAGGTGCTGAAACTACAAGGAGAATTTTACAAGAATGTCAGAAAAAGGACAGAATGAAATTTTAAATATTGAAGATGTGAAGATCTCTGCAAATTAAACACAAGGCTAAGCAAGCACTGTCTTATTAAAAGGTGGATTTTATGGAAAAGGTGATAAAAATATTAAAAAACACTTTAAAAACAGAATGAGATATAATTAAACAATGAATGGAACATACTAGTTATATATGTTTGTCATAAACTCTATGAATTTGGTAATTAATTTGCAGTCTCCATTGCTGTGCCTTCATTATCCTATATAAAAAAATGAAAGTAATGTTGCTAACATTTGAGACCTCTGATAAAGCAGGTGGTGTAACAACCTAGCTTCCATTTACACTAGACTAAAATTAGAGTAAAGCTAGCAAAACTCATGCTGTTGCTTCAGGTTTGCACATTGTATACTGGAATTAACTTTAGTTTGGATCATAGTGGGCTGATCTGTTAACTGATCTTAGAAGTGATGTTAAAAAACTATAGCCAAGAACCTGGTTTGGAGGTCAAAAAAAAAATGAAGATTCTGAGACCAAATCTATGTTTTTTTTATTTTCCTTAAGAGATGAGAAAAGCCTGTTAGTAAGCTTCTTTCAAGGTAACTAATATTCTTTGCAACATTTTCAACAATATGGTATATATGTACAGAGAAGGGGAACTCAAGTTTCAAATAAAAAATGACCAGCCTATGCATGACTTGTAGCTATCCAGCATTTTGATTGCTCATGAATCCAAAAGCATGTCTGCCTTTTAAATCCACACCACTGGATTCTGTTTGCTGAAAAAAAGACCTTGTACACCAAGTTCAGGGGTTTGAGTGCAGTGACTTTCTTGCATTGCAATTAATATATTTCATCATAACAAGTCAGACTCTTTCTGTTTGCTTTAGACAACACCGACTTCACAATGGGCTCCATCAGTGCAGCAAATGCAGAGTTTTGTTTTGATGTATTCAAAGAGCTGAAAGTCCACCATGCCAACGACAACATCTTCTATTCCCCCCTAAGCATCATTTCAGCTCTGGCCATGGTCTATCTGGGAGCAAGAGGTAACACTCAGTCTCAGATGGAGAAGGTAAGTTACTTACACAGGTGTGAAGTGACCTCTACTTCTCCTTGTTGTTCTTTCTAAGTAACATCACTGAAATATATTAACCACTGACAAGGTTCTCACCTGTTTTAATGCACAAGAAGTAAGCCAAAGTCAGAAAATGGAGAACTGAACTGAGAGTTATTTAGAGAAAATACTAAAAAAAAAGAATATATTTTTACCATAGGGGGCAGTTAATTTTGACTTAGAAAAAAATATCTCAAGGACAATAACAAAATGGATTTCTAGTCAGAAAATTTGGTTATATGATTTTTTTTCCCTAAATGCTGACATCTTCTAGATAATGTGATCAGATTTTTTTTTAATGTATAAAAAAGATAGATCCCAGGTAGAAAGGAAGACAGAATATTATTAGCAGCACATAATATGTAACTCAGTTAATTTCTAGACGTTCACTAGAAAAAAGTATCTAAGCAGAGAGTGTTATTTACAGTTTCCAAGAAGGCCACAGAGGGCATAAACCAGTTGCAAGCTCACTAGTAAATTTTTAGTTTATCTTTATTCTCAGTTAGCACTTTTTTTTCCTGAGCCAATAGCTTTACCTCAAGCATTGCGTGTAAATCTCAAATTCACATCATTTGGTCATGCTTGTCATTTCTACCATGGGCATTTTCTCTTGCAGGTTCTTCACTTTGATAACGTTACAGGAGTTGGAGACACTACTGATCCCCAGGTAGAGAAACAACTTGATCTGCTTTCCTCCTCAGAACAAAACTAGAACTCTTCTGCCTCTCCTCCTGGCAGTTTCAGACCCTGTCCAAAACTATGGTAACACTCTCAAACCAAGCAGTCCTGTGGAGGGAAGAAAGGAGGGTGTAACTTATTTGTTAAAAACCAGGGAAAGAAGGCAGGTTGCACATCCTGCACCAGAGCAAGTGATGGTGTGAGGCAGGATGCTTTGGGCACCAGGGTGCCTTCCCGGGCAAGTGCTGCTGGGGGACAGCATGTGAAAGGGGCTCAGCACCTAGAGCCAGGGTACAGCAGTCAGAATTGTAGCTGAGACATCCAAAGAGGGGCAGGAAGATGCTGGGCAGAAAAGAACCCAGAAGTCTCAGTGTCAGGAACACAATTGCACTCGTACAAAAAGCACATTTCAGGGAATTTACCTTGAGAAGGATGAACTTGTTGGCTTAATGCACCATCACCAAAGCACCTGCTGTCCCAAAAGTGACAGCTGCACTGCAGCATGACTAACTACTAAAGACAATCCTTCAGGGTCTTATTTCTTAGATAAAAAGAAGCTAATGCAATGTATCTTCTTATTTTCATGTTTGCACCCCAGTGTGGCATTTCTGAATACATCCAGAAGTCATTCAAGGATCTTCTCTCAGGCATCACAATGCCAAATGCTACACACTCACTCAACATCGCTGACAGAATCTATATTGAAAAAACATACCCTGTTCTGCCGGTGAGTAGTGCTGCAACCTGACTTCAGTGGGATTTCCCATACAGGCCCCCGTGACTCTACCCTAGAGAAGCACCACCAGCAACAGCCCAGTGTCTGCTGGTGAAGAGGTCGTTGTGAGCCATGACGAGAACTGGTTCAGAACAAGTTTGAACCTTCCTGTTGTTGTCAGGTGGAGGCCAGGCAAAAGTACAGTGGCATAAAATATGCCCATGTTGCAACGGTCACAGGGAATAATTAAGATTGCTGTTCATTTGCTAGAAAATGGCTTTTAATTAAAAATGTAACTTTTCAGGGAAATTAAATACATTTTATGACCTGAAAGCATGAAGACTGAAATTGTCAAATTTGGATTTTTTCAAAGCCAAATACCAAATCTTCCCACTGAAAAGTAGCTTTGTTTTTGAAATCTAAGAATGTAAGAACACAATATTCAAAATAAAAGGTGCACACAAAGAGAAGGAAACAAACATTGTCCTTAAAAATGCTCATTACACTGAAAGTGTTTTGGTAAAACAAATAAAATTATTTCAAAATTTTAACTTAGAATCCTATCTGAAAAAGAAAGTGCCAGATCTAAATGTGTGAAGTAGTCTTTCTTGTTGAGCTTTAAGATTCTGTTACCAGAGGACAGCTGCGACTGACATACTCGAACACAGGGGTAAATGTTCACTGTTCTTTTAACCATTCAGCTTCATGTCACAATCTTGCATCTCACATTCCTAAATTTTCAAGTTCTCATCAGTCTGACAACAGTAATCCTGTTCACAGGAATACTTAGAGTGTGCGAAGAAATTCTACAGAGCGGGACTGGAAGAAGTTGACTTCAAAACAGCTACAGAGGAAGCAAGACAGCTCATTAATTCCTGGGTGGAGAAAGAGACAAATGGTAAGGACTGAAAAATTAGTAGCAGATATTTCCCCCCCTACCTACCATAATCTATACCCTTCTTTTCCTTTCCTCATAATGTCTAGAAAAAGTGGGTCAAGCAAGAGCAGGTTGCTTCTTGCTATGAAAACAACTCCAGAGAGCAGCACCCTCAGCCCTGTACCCTTCATTGAAGGTATGTGCACACACCGGAGGAGGTGTATCTTACCATGCTTCTGCCTGCCTCTTTCTTAAAGGACGGATTCAAGATTTCCTTGTGTCAGGCTCTGTTGATCTTGATACTGCACTGGTCCTTGTGAATGCCATTTACTTCAAAGGGATATGGAAGACAGCGTTTAAAGAAGACAACACTCAGGAAGTGCCCTTCAATGTGACAGAGGTAGGAGGGCATGGACACAGCTTCTGGCCAAGACAGCTGTTGGCTCACAGCCAGCAGGCTGGATGCTCCACATACAACCTGCTGCTGTCACAGGTCGGGTATTTAGACGGGTTCCTCATTGTCAGAACCTGAGCCTAAGGCCAAGAAGTGTTTGCAAGAGCTGTGTCTGACCAGGCTTCCAGGGAACACCAACAGACAAGGGGGGAATGGAGACACAGCTCTTCTTCAAAAGCAACATGCTTGAAGATTGAGTCCTGTCCCTTATGCATTTGCCTGCTTAAGGAAAAAATTGCTCCCCAGTCACGTAGTCTCACATTTCTCTCTCTGCAGCAAGAAAGCAGACCTGTGCAAATGATGAGCCAGAACAGCACCTTCAAAGTGGCAGCGGTGGCTGCAGAGAAAGTGAAGATCCTGGAGCTTCCGTATGCAGGCGGAGAGCTGAGCATGTTGGTGCTGTTGCCTGATGACATCTCTGGCCTGGAGCAGGTATGGCCCTGGCCGGGAAGCAGAAGAGTTGTCATTTGAGTGGGACTTGGCTGCCATCATCCCTTTTGCTGTCCATTTACATGCCGGCTGCCCACAGCACGGCTGTGCCAGGCAGGCAGGGGAGTACCAAAGCCCCCCAGGTGCCACCAGGTGTTCAGGCAGAGACTGGCCCCTTAGGAGGGCCCTGGGCTCAGTCTAGTAAAATGAACGTAAAGGACCATAGTGCTGCTGTAGCCCTGCAAAATAGGATGTTGCTATACATACCGATCTCCATCAGGCACCAGAAACAGACATGCTACAGGATGTTTTTTCATTTCAAGTGATTTCAGCCTTCCAGGAGAGCACTCAATAGTTTGTTAAACAAGAAAATTTTATCAAAGGGGAAATTAAAACAGGTGTGATGAGGAAAGCATTCCAAGAGCTGACTAAGAGAAAAAATGGGAAAAGTAGCATTAGAAAGCAACTAAGATGAGGGAAGAGATCAATAAAGTAAGTTCCAGGTGGAACAGTTTTGGGGCCAATTTGATTTGATGTTTTCAAGAATGCTGTTTTCACAAAAAAAGCCTTGATCTGATAAAGAAATTTTCAGATGACAAAGTTTTGGAGAACATCTTCAAGACAGATGAGATATAGGCTGTAGTCAGGAAGAAGCATATAAGGTAAACAAATCCATTTAAGATTATATGTAAGTACTACTGTGTACACAAAGCAGATGGAAAAAAATAGTAACAAATGGTATAAATACAGCTGTTAAGGCCATTGCAATCTTGTTTTAGGCATTTCATTCCTTGCCTCTCTTTGCAGCTTGAGAACAAAATCAGCTTTGACAAACTCATAGAATGGACCAGTCCCAATGTGATGGAAAAGAAGAGAGTGAAAGTGTACCT
The DNA here is from genome assembly GCF_015220075.1 of Falco rusticolus. Classification (NCBI taxonomy): domain Eukaryota; kingdom Metazoa; phylum Chordata; class Aves; order Falconiformes; family Falconidae; genus Falco; species Falco rusticolus. The sequence continues at coordinate 90,301,062 of NC_051189.1, forward strand.
CCCACGCATGAAGATTGAGGAAAAATATAACCTCACAAGTGTCTTGACAGCCTTGGGTATGACCGACCTGTTCAGCCCTTCAGCCAATCTCTCTGGCATCTCTTCAGCAGAGAGCCTGAAGGTGTCTGAGGCCGTCCACGAGGCGTACATGGAAGTCAGTGAAGAGGGCACCGAGACAGCAGGCTCGGAGGGTGTGATGGGAGACATTGAACAGTCCTCTGAGTCTGAAGAGTTTAGGGCTGACCACCCATTCCTTTTCTTAATCAAACACAACCCAACCAACATCATCCTCTTCTTTGGTAAATATTATTCTCCGTGAGGAGAAAAAGAGATGGAAATAATGCTTACCTTCCCCTCAGAATAAGACCCCTTTTACTTTAGTATTGTAGTATAATCTCATCTCTTCACTATTTTCTCCAAGAGGAAAGCCTTAAATATCTAGGGAGATATTCTTGAAGAAGGGTGTGACTTTTCAGATCTCTAGGTGCAGGTATTTCTGCTCACACAACTTGTATGCAGGATTCATATCCAGGATTGAGTGAGAATTTCAGCAAGTAGTTCAGAATATTTCCCATTGTAATTGAACAACTTTGAAAGACAGGACAATTGGTTTGATTTTTGTGAGAAATCCTGCCACTATTATTGAGAATCTGGTTTCTCTGTAGCAGTTCTGTGAAATAAACATACCTTTCAGAATAATCCTGTTCCTTTCTGTTCAACTTGCTGGGTAACCATCCTTGAATTAATGCCTGGACAACCTGCAGATGAAATTCTAAACTTCAGCAAAGCATTCTTCTTCCAAGAATGCATTTGGGCTTCTTTGTCCTGCACATACGATACGGCTATGTCTTTTGCTCTGAGGGAGCATGCAGAATGTCTACCATTTCTTCATAAATCATCACCTCCAAGCACAACATCTTCCTGACTGATACGATTTCCCATCTTCATTCCAGTGACATATCATTGATTTTGTGAATGTTAATTGGTGGTCCCTCTATTTATTCTAATAAAAGCATTGCAAACTAAACATGTCATTACATCTGTGTTACTGCACCACATAACCTGAAACATATGATATAGTTGGTAGTGATTATTGACACAAGTGTTTAGTCTAGGATTTGGATCCTATTTTCAAAACCAATTGTACTCCTATGTGAAGTTACTAAACAGATTAAGAACTTTTTTTTTTATTTTGAGCTTAAGTAAAGTAAACCCTACAGTTCCTGTTCCTACCTTGAGCTTATCTCCATATGGTATATCAAGTAGCTAAACTTTTTTTTTTTAATTTGCTATTGTAATTCCAGATTTTTTTAAAATATTTCCTCTAAATGTCCTCAGTAAATATATCAAGGTCATGCCTAAAAGATAGAGCTTCAAAAACATGAGAACAGTGTTTGTCTTAAAAGGTGTACAGCTTCAGCTCTCTAACACCCACAAGAATCATACAACGACATCTTTCTTACTGCCTCTTGATGTAATAATTCTCCAGAGATGTTACTTCCTATTTCACAGTCTCTAGAGGCAAGGTTTCAGTTTATCCAGTTAAAAGGATTATTAGTGTTAACTGCTGAGTTAAGCAATCTTCCTTCTGCTGAGATGCACATACAGAACTGCAAATTCAGTACTTGAAAAAGGCTAAAAAAAGGGGACACATGATGGTATTTGGAGCTGCCTCAACCATTTGTGAAGTCAGCATTAAATATAACTTGAAATGATGATGCTGGCAGCAGGGAAGCACATTTTCATAGATGCTATGAAGTCTATGGGAGAGCTGCAAATACTGGTTTTCTGGAGACATTCATAAACGATTAGCTACGGTTAATATAAGTATTCAAGAAAAAATTGTTTCAAGAGATACGACATTTCAAGGTTTACCATGTACATTATGTTCTGTTTTTCTTATACCCAAAAGCAGTCAACAGCGTTTTGCTGCAACTAAAAAAATTTACAAATCAGGATTGGTAAAATACTGTCCTAAGGAGCAGAGTGTATTATGAAACTGTTACTAAACTGAAATGAGGATGTCTGTCACTCTGCACTTTCTAGGTGCAATGGCTATAAAATTATGAACATTTATTATGGAGGTATTTATTACATAATGAAGAAAAAATAGCTATTCCCTTGTTTAATCGTTCTTTTGTTTGACAGTTATTTTAAAGCAAAGAAATTGAGAAAATCAAGGCTGAAATGGTAAGTGGCTTCCTAAAAGTGCATGAGAGAGGTTTTCAAGGTACCAAGTCCACGTGATGTTCTCGCTGTGAAGCACACCCATTTGGCTCTTTCTAAACTGGGCCATTAGGTGTCACTAGGCATACAAAGTGATGTCTATCAGTTTTCCGAAACAGAGATATCTACTTGAAAACTAGGTTTGGGAGCTTAGTGTAGGTTCCAATTTTGTTGTTATGCTAACTTTTGTGTAAGGAGATGATCCTGATCGATATACTGAAAATGTAGACCAGTGGCTCTGTTCTTGGAACCCAGTGATTTTTGAAGAAAAAGACAGAAATATTATTTGGTGAAAATCCAGAGGCATTTTAAGATGTCTGTGCCCTGAATGAAAAAATACTGTCACAGTCAAATACTGTAGAAGAGATAGAGCTAATTGGTTTATGAAGGAGAAAATGTCCTCTGAAGAGGATAAAATGAGAGTCAGAAGTGCAGATTCAGCAAAGTCGAATAAAGTCTATACCCCCTTATCAACAGCTGGGCCCAGAACTGTGCCTGTGCATTGCTGGTCTGAGCCAGCAGGACTTGCTGTAAAGGCATTGCCATGGGGAATGTGGGTGCTGCAGCTCCCGTGGGAAGCAATTCTGCAAAGAGCAGCATGGGGGATATTGCAAAAGTATGAGGGAAGAGCATCCATGAAGGGAGCAAAGACTGCCTTCCGAGCTCTGAAGTCCAACAAGAGCTTAAAAACATGTACCACAGTTCCCACAAAGTCTAGGTATTGTCCCGTAGCCCTTTTGTTCCCTGGCAGTATGATTGAAATTAGTACCTCAATAAATTGCCATCTGTTCATCCGCTACACTCTATTTTCACTAGAGTACTGTGTTATTTTGGATACACAGTACTGCTAGAGGTCTGAGGAACAAAAACAGCCACATGCAAACACATTCTTTTCAATGCTGCATAGGACAGCATTAGAATTGCTCTGTGGACTAAGTGTGCCTTTCCTTTTCATGTCATTTGGGGAAGGGTTAGAGCTGACACATCTTCTCTGCCCTTTGGGGAATGTAATTGTCTAAAGAAAGGCCTACCTTCTCCTAAGCAAGCCAAACCCATGGCTGAAGGCACAGAACTTTACAGGCAGTATGCTCTAATCATAGCCACCAGAGGAAAAGCACTCAGAGAACCTCCTGGACTCCAGAGGAAAAGCTGTCCTGGGCTCCCCAAAAATATTTGAGAAAGCACAGCATGCTCAATCAAACTGAAAACTACATATCCACTTTGGCTTTGATACAGAGCAGTGGTCCAGTTTTCTGTTTCTTGTGGCTAGTGAGCTAGGAGTCTTCAGTCTGGAAAAGAGACAGCAGAGAGGGGATTGTCAAGGAGCAGCAATGGTGAGACTGCTCTGCCAGGGAAGGAGACCCTGGGCAGCAGGTGGCAGACAGTAAGGCCAGCAGGGCAGGGGCTTCCCTGCTAAGATGTTCAATGCTTTAGTTCCCAATACTACCACTACAGTCCAGCGATTCCCAAAGAAGTCTGTAGCAATGAGGTAGGTCAAATACCAAGCCTGGAATTTATGTCCACACATCAGGGTTTAGTAGTCCTAACCAGAAAACTGTTACACATCAAGGAGTTAGTGACCCACAAAAAAATTGACCTGATCAGGCACAGGCACGTGTTGTGCTATGGTGTGCTATGCTGTGCTGCACATATCTCTTGGCCTCCAGGCCTACACTGTGCTGAACATACCTCATAGCTGTGGGATAAACTCCACCTGCTAATCGTAATGGAGGAGCTCGTAGATGGTCCCAAACTGACACCTGGTGATGCTGCTGCTAGCACATCCTTGTCTTTATCTTGAAGTGAAGCAGTATAGTTCTATATAAATGTACTTTTCTTCCACAGTAGAAATAATAAACAGAGTTGTTTACTTCTAAGAACATACCTATAAAATTTGTAAAGGTCACACCACCAATGAACCTCTGCATGTAGGGGATATGCGAAGTGTGCTGTGCCCTGCATAAAGATCTATCCAATGCTGCACAGCTTGGGGTTCCCACCATCTGAAGGGACATGAAATTATCTGTGCTCTCTCCTTTTTCCCTCTCATGTTACTTCCAATAAAATGCATTTTAATCAGTTTCATAGTAGTGTCCAAAATGAACACTTGCAATGGTACATTACAGGGTCCATCTCAGTGGGGTTAATGGCCAGGCACAGGGATGCAAGGTAGCAAGGGCCATAATCAAGAGACTCAATTTAAATTCTTCTCTCCGGTGAGGGGGTGTAGACACCCATGGAGGCATCTCACAGCTCTATCACAAACAGTGCTCTGATTCAAGGGAGGGCAGTTGCTTCAGATGGGCCTGAGACCAGGCAGCCAGACTCCTAAGAAAGGGATGATGTCAAGAGCAGAGGTTTCTGAAGTCCTGGATGATATGGAGACAATGACAGAGATTGACTTTTTAGTATCTCTTCTGACACAGGAACATAAGGGTATTATAAGAAGTTAGTAGGAAGCAGATACAAAAGAAACAAATAGAGGTAGCTGAATGATAGACCTCATGGTCAAAGGATGCTGGAGATGATAAAAATTTACATGATTTTAAATGGAGATTGAACAAAACTGTGGAAGATAAATTCATTGAGAGGTAATAAAATTACAGAAAATACTACCAGCTATTGAAGTCTCAGGACTGAAAATAGCTTTTGTTAAGACCCTGACAGCATGACCAACCTCAGCAGGAGCTTTCCCCCACACGCTCTGTGCATGCGTTCAGGAGCCTGTACAGGGCACTGGCACCATTTTAATACTAGGGGTGTTCTTTGTGGGAGGAGGACATGAACTGTCCTTGGCCAGTCACAGCCAGTTGCAGCTAGCCCTGTAATGAATGAAAAGAACTTGTATTACAAATCTTCAGACAGTCAGAGGAGCATATGGCATCTCTCCTCGAGCATAATTAAGAAAGGGTTGTGGGAGAAATGCAAGAGGTATGTTTAGAGAAACAAAACAGAGGAGAGACTTAACAGGAGATGTTATTGAGAGCACAGTGGAAGGCATGCTCTTGGGAGGAGGTGCTCCATGCCAGAGGAGGCACCCCTGAGGGACTGCAGCCACAGGTAACCCATGCCAGAGCAGTGACACCTAAGAGGGACTGCAGCCCACAGGTGACCAACACTGGAACAAGGAGACTAGACTACAGGAAAAAAGTGGGCAGCAACAACTGGCAGATAGAAAGAGTTACACATCAGCCCCAGCCTCTTGCATTCCCTTGCATTACCAAAGGGACTGGGGAGCACTGAGTGTAACAAGAAAGCTAAAACTAGGAAGCAGAGAAGGAGACTTTTTGGACTGAAGCTGAGTGTGGGGAAGCAGGATGAAAGGTCTAAGTGTGTAGTTTGTGACATTGGTTTTTGTCAATACTTGAATCAACAACACAAATTTTATGTTAATCAGTAAGAAATTATGTGAAACTCCCCAAGTCAAGACTGTTGCCCACAACAGAAGTCCATTTCAGCTGAGCCCTGGAACTCCAGTCACTGCCTGAAATCCACCGTAGGTGCTTGTTTCCAGGCCTGGACCTCAGACACAAGCTTTGTAGCCTTGTCTCCAGGCCCATCTCTTTTCCTCATTACTAGGTGTCAGGGCTCTGAATGCACTAATAAGCCTTTAATGGTCCTGACCAAGCACACCTGGGAGCCTCTACCCACACCTATGGGCCCAGAAGCAATAAGCTATGCCCTGGATCTTCAGTCCTTCTCTGTGCTACATTAGAGGTGTGCCAGTTTCCAGTTCAAACACAGCTGTGTCCATGACTGGCCAAGAACTTCTAGTGTGACCTTGGCCCTGCCTTGTGATCACTGAACCTGAGCCTAGCTCTAACACGTGAACTAGCTTTCTGGTTTGTCTTTGGACCTGCCTCATAGGCATGACATTCCCTTATGATCTGGACTCCTGGTTGGAGCTGCCCTTGATCTCTGGGCCTGCTCTGCTCAGGTCCTGTAGGATGCAGCCCTGGCTTGTAAGGCTGCTGTCCGGCTGGCTGTGGGATCCCCCTTGCCTCCTGGTTTGTCTTTCCTTGGGGAAAAGCTGGGCCTTGCTGCTCCCTGGCAGTGAGCTCAGGCCTCCCCTGGCCCAGCTGAGATGCCATCTCTGCTCCTGCATGGCAAAGGGAGGCAGCAGCCGCTACAGGGTCAGGGCTTTGCCGCCCCTTGCAGACCCACGGGCTGTAACTGGTGGAGATGGTTGGCAGCAGCATTTGGTGGCCAGTGGCCTGCTCCCTGAGCCTTTCAGCAATGAAGCGGGATGGTATGGGCACGGGGCATTTGTCCTGGCATGTTCGTGGCAGTGCTCCGATATATACTCAATTTGAAAGGCCCCACCATAGCAAAAACTCAGCCACCGCCCTCTGTTTCAGAGAGACTTTACTCATGTGGCTTGCTTGATTGCCATACCTGCTTCACATTCATGAGGGACCTGTGTGACAGCCTCCATGGTCAGGTCCACCTCTTGATCACCAGCCCATCTGCATATGGCATCTCTCCTTAGACTTCCCTATGTTTCGTGGGCCCATCAAGCTACAAATAGCTCACCAGTGCCTCCCCCATGGGGCATTAACCACCATCCAGGAGTCAGTATAGAAATTACTGGCCACTTTTCTCCTTCAGCAATCTCTAGGACTAGTTGGATGGCTTTTGCCTCTGCAAAGTGACTTGACTTACCTTCCCCTTCAGTGGCTTAGATGACTTGTCATGTGGGACTCCACACAGCAGCTTTCCACTTCTGACAGTTTCCTACAATGCAACAGGATCCATCGGTAAACAGCCTTTCACCTTCTGATAACTCATTAGAAGGTGACCCTGCTTGGGCACAAGCCACCTCCTCAGGCAATGTTCCAAAATCTCTGTCTTCTGGCCAGTCCATGGTCTCTTCCAGGGTTCCTGGGTGGCTGGGTTTCCCCAGAGGAGCCCATTGTGTGATCAACGCTACCCACTTACTCCGTGTAGTGCTGGTCACGTGATGTGTAGAGGAGTTTGAAGGTCTGATGTAGCACAGGCAAGTGTGGTGCCAAGAGGAGCTATGCTTCTGTACCAGCAACTTCTGAAGAAGCTCAAAAACCCCCTTTTATGCTGCTAGCATCTCTTTGTCAGAGATCTTTGCTTGTATCTCTCTGAACATTTTCTGCCCAGCAGAGGGCCCAGAGAACAGGAGAGGTGCTTGAGGACTGGAGAGGAAGGCCAAGGTCACTCCAGTCTTCGAAAAGGGCAAGAAGGAGGACCCAGGAAACTGGTGCTGACTGTACCTGATCCCAGCTCTCACTTGTAGATTGACTTTCTGGCTTGCTTTTGGACCTGCCATGTCACTATACTGCCTTATGATCTGAAGACTTGGTTGGACCTGCCACCATTTCAGGGTCTGTCCTGCTTCCCTTGCTCAGGTGCCATGAGGCTGTTCCTGGTCAGTGAATCTCCCATCCCACAGGGAGCAGCTAGTTCTCACAGCTCCCTAACCTTGGGCTCTGTAGATGGACTTTGGCCCTGGTACTTCTCTTGCTGTGTCCATGGATGTTGATGGACCCTGTTCCTGGCATTTGGTTCTGCCTCCTTATGGCCAGATCTTGTGGTGTGGCACCGGCTGGTGAAGGCACTGCCCACCTTGGAGGTGACCCTTGGCCAGTCTTGCTGTCCTCATGGAGCAGCCCTGCTCCTGCTGCTCCTGGCAGTCTACCCACAGTATTGTCTGCTTAGTTTATAGCTCTCCAATCTGACTACAAGGATATTCTGGGAGATCATTCTGAAGGCCTTAGTAAAGTCAGGGTGTACAATATCCTCTGCTCTCCCCCTGTCTGCAGAACAAGCCATCCCATTCTAAAAATGAGGATGGTCAGGAGAGATTTGCCCTTGGTAAATCTGTGCTGGCTTTTTCCATCATGTTTTATTCCTTCATGTGTCTTGAAATGCTCCCAGGAGGCTTTGCTTTGAAGTGTTCCGTAGTGATTCAAACTCAAATACAATTGTACGTCAAGGAATTAGTGATACACATAACAACTGACACAAGAAAGCACAGGCCGGTGCTGTGCCTAGCCTATAGGTTGGCTTCCCATCCTGTGCTGTGCTGCACATACCCCTGGGCTGCAGGGTAAACTTTGTGTGCCAGTCAGAAGGAGAGGATGTGTAGGTAGCTCCCACTTGGCATAGGCGATTGCGCCATCTGTGTCCTTTTATTTACCATAAAGTGAGGCAGCATGTTTTCATGTGAACATCCTTTTGTTTCAGAGTAGAAATTAATTTAGTTGTTTTCTTCTTTGGAAAATCCTGTGAGAGCTCTAAAAGCCAAAGTGGCAGGGAACATCTGTCTTCATGGATGGGACCTGCACTGCATGCCATTCCTTGACTGGTGGTCTGTCCAATGCTGCACAACTTGGGGTTCCCTGCATCTGAGGGAATTGAGATTATCTATACTATCCTCTTTTTCCTTTTAACATGAGCTGCAATAAATGGTATTTTAGCAATATCTTACAGAGTCTGAGTGCCTTTCTTAATGCAGATCATAATGAACACTAGCCTTACTGCCTTGCAGTGCTTGCTTACACCTTCTCACTGACTGCAGCACCTGTAAACTCCTGAATTCTCCTTCTTTTCCTTTCTGAAAATTAGTCACTTTTCCAAATCATCAGGAACCTTCCCTGAGCATCCTGACTTTTCCTTAGTCTTCTTTTTGCTGTTCTACCTAAAGAAGCCTTTTTTACTGCCCTTGTCAGTTTTCCCTCCAGCAGATTTTTTGCTTTTTGAATTCCATCCTTTCATGTACAGGGAAAGCTTCTATACTCCTTCCTGGTGTATTCTCCTTGCTTCCAACTCTCATACACTTTTTGCCTTTGAGCTCAGTCAGAATGAAGGCACCTTCATCGTCAGAGACAGCCTGTATATTGCTTCAGCAGCAAGACAATGTGGCATGCATAGGAGCAAGTGAAAGGCTTTACATGTAGGTGAGGCTGAAACTCATTCAGCCACAGTGAGGATGATCTTCAGGTTCTGGGTCAAATACTCACTTCCAACCTGTTCCTGGTGTGTGGGATGCAATGATCACTGTAAGTTATGCCATGAACGTCACATCAACCTATGTCAGATCTAATGTCCACGGGGGAGCATTAAGAAATTATCAGTTGTACAATGAAGACTGAGCCCATACCAGGTTAAAATGAATGTAAGATGTCCAATATGGGATGTCACAATGACAAGAGCATTGCCAGATGCCCCTGTCATAGTCTGCTAGAGACCAAGGCAGCACTGCAGGCAACAATGTCTGTCTCTTCTGAATGACACAATGCTGCTGCAGAAAGGTGCCAGCCGGGCTATGAGCTCCTGTCTGAAGGAGTGTGACCAACACCTCATTTTCTTTGCACTGGGGAAAAAACACAGTCCCACGGAACAACTGAGAGAGAAACCATCATTGATAGCTACAGCACCAAGTCTGCAGTGACAAGCAGTTGGAAAGTCAGCTGTAATCATTCTGGGTAAAATGATTTCTGTCTGTGAGTGGTTGCTTCTGTCCCTCATCAAAAGACATCTTCCAGATTCACAATGTCGAGTGAAGACAAACACAAAATAATTAATATGCTCCTTCCTGCTGGCAAAAGAACAGGAACAAGAAGGAGAAAAAACTCTTTTGAGTTCTGTGTAGGTTTTTGTGATTGGATGAGAGGCTTTGGTCTGTGAGATGACCTGGACTTCATATCCTTTTGGATAAAAAGTGCCTTTTATACTCTTATGTGTCCAAGGCTCAGGTACTCAAGAGTTTATTGGTTTAGGGACAGCTCCACAATGAAAGGCCTGGCAGAGGAAAGGGCAGCAGAGCCTTAGCTGACCTCTTTCTTGGGACAAGCATTGTCAAACAAGGATGTGTGGCGGAACTGTTTGTACTGCTTTGCACAGCTGTGCTGGACAGGGCAGTCCACTACCAATTGTCCCAGGCAGCCTCTCAACTGCAGGAAGATTTGCTTACTCTCTCTAGACCCCATGTCAAGCTGACTATACAAGACCTTTTGTATGAAGATGCTATGCTGATGGCCTGTTCTGATCCAGTTCTTCATTTGCTCATGGACAGATTCTGTTGCTTACAACTGGTTTGGCATTAACTGTCAGTTTGAGCACAGAAAACCCAAACAGATTTCTAGGAAAGAGTGCATCATGTCTTTCTCATACATTATCAAAGCTGAACTTCTCAGCCTCCATGTCTTTGCTTACTGTAGGTGTGTTCTAAATCTGAAACCTGAGTTCTGGAAGAGAAAACATGGCTTTTGTATAACTTACGAAGCAAAGCTCTGCATCAAACACATACAAAACTTGTACAGGTCTGGAACTAGGACACTACAAAGAAGTGAAATTCACCAGGTATAAAAAATACCTCTGGGATCTTTTTTATTCGATACTTGCAGTGTGATGGTGTGAAAAAAATGATCACTAACAAAACTACAGCTGCTTCTTAGATATGTTTGTAGGTCCTAAAATACAGGCCATTTGTGATGAGCTGGGCCTGTGGCACATGTCTGGACACATATAATTAATGTGTGATAAACCAGATTAAGGGAAGGGGAATCATGGTTGTTTAGGAGAGAGCCTTGAGGGACACTTGAAGGCAGAGTTGACTGAGTTAAATGTACTGGCCAAGTCTTATGTGCAGTAATGGAAGACTAGTGTGGTAGAAATAGAAATAAACCCCTGTGAGCACAAAGTGGCCCTGAATAAAAAAGGGATGATGAGTGAAAATAGTGGCACAGTTCTGAGGTGGTTTACTATAAAGAGTGTGAAAAAGCAGCTTAACAGGTGTAGACACATAGAATTACAGAATCATAGAACACCTCAAGTTGGAAGGGACTCATAAGGATCATTAAGTCCAACTCCCTGCTCCCTGCAGGACTGCCTAAACCAAACCCAAATGACTAAAATCATTGTCCAGATGCTCCTTGCACTCGGACAGGATTGGTGCTGTGACCACTTCCCTGGGGAGCCTGTTCCAGTGACCCACCACCTTCTCAGTGAAGAACCTTCTCCTAATGTCCCATAGGAGCTTCCCCTGACACAGCTTCGTTCCATTTCCTGCTGTCCTGTCACTGGTGGGCCAGAGAGAGCAGATCAGCACCTCCCCCTCCACAGCCCCCTGCCCTGAGGAAGTTGTAGGCTGCCATGAGGTCACCTCTCAGCCTTCTCTTCTCCCAGCTGAACCAGCCAGGTGACCCCAGCTGCTCCTCGTAAGTCTTGCCCTTGAGGCCTGTCCACCATGCTTGTTGCCCTCCTCTGGACACACTCTCACAATCTGATGTCCTTCTCATACTGAGGTGCCCAAACCCCCCTAGTACGTGAGGTGGGACCGCACCAGCACAGTGTGGAATGGGACAGTCACCTCCCCTGACGGGCTGGCTGTGCTGTGCTTGGTGTGCCGCAGGGCACTGCTGTCCGTGCTGGCTTGCAGGGCATGCTATGGGACTGCTCTCCTGCTTCTTGTCCCCCATTTGTATGTACAGCCAGGATTACTACATGCCAGGTGGACAACCCAGCAGTGGCTCGTGTTAAATTTCATGCAGTTGGTGATTGCCCAGCTCTCTAGCCTATCCACATCTCTGTAAGGCCTCTCTACCCTCGAGGGAGTCCATACCTCCTCCTAGTTTAGTATCACCACCATATGCGCACTTTGGCCTGTTCTCTTCAGCCTTTTTGTCTTCAGCTTTGAAGGACTCCTGATAACTATTATGCTGTGGACAGGAAGCTTAAAAGCAAAACAAGGTATGATACACTACCTACGACTCTCAGAATCCAGGCACACCACCCAGTATTTTATTACATGCCAGATATTCTTCTGGCCACCTAGCGCTAGAAAGCACTTCTGCCTCTCCTTAAGTCCTAAGGTATCACTTCACCTCCTGAGCTATGCAAACAAAATGTGGGCCCACTCTGCCAGTGGACACAAAAGAGGGAATATGGGTACTTGTTGAAGTGTTCAGTGCCTTGGCCCACTGGTACACCAAACTGTTGGGTGAGAAACACCCTGTTGTTACTCACCACTCTTAAGACAGGTTATAGTGAAGTGTGAATAAAAGCCTTTGTTTATAACATTCCAAAGAGGCAACACACTGAACTATATTCATAAAAATGTAAGTAATTTTTAAAAAAAGAAAAAGAATAAAAGGAAAAGCTTAATATGCTAGGGTTACTTTGGAAAGACCTTGACCTTACTGATTTAACCTGGTGTCTGCTCAGACAAAATGGCTGACAGTTTTGGCCATAGTGGATAACTCACTCCCTCTCTTTAGTGGAGACTCTTATAAGACAGAAATTACTCAGGATCCTCCATCTGGCAACTGAGTAAGGATACAGCTTCTCCCAGAAAATTTCCATTAAAAAAGCACAATATTCTATTAGACTCATGAGGCTTGCTCCCCCTTACCGCTGCCCTCCCTTTGAATGCAGGGGAGGGTGAGCTAGGAGCTGAGGTACTAGCTGAGCTTCCCAGTCCCCTGGCTGTATCCATGTGACATGCTCTCAGACCAGGGCTGTAGAAAGACTGGAATTTTCCTACTAAAACTGCCTCCCTCTCAAGGAGGTCTTCGACTGCTCTTCTCAGCCATGGTGGCACTGTCTTAATGATGGAAGCATCCCTTTGAGGCTGACTGTCTTCCCTAGTACCTGGCTGGCTGGTAAACAGTTCTTTGCCTCAGTGAGAGGTAAAACTGTCCTTTTCCTTGTTATTTCATCAGGATATTTCAGTGTGGCAGAACCACCTGGTCTACATTGATCTGTATATTAACAAGTAGATATGAAGAGCTAAGTAGAATATATGTACAAAATTTGTTACTGGTGTTTGACCAGATGGTGGAGATTTTTGATTAACAATGTGCCTGGGAGACTCATTCTCCAGTCCTTTTCTCCATCAACATACTAATACATATTTTATAGGTAGAGATAATGTTTTTTGAGAAGTGCTTATATCATCAGAAAAAACAGGCAAATTTTTAGGCTTACTTAAAGGCTGAAACAGAAGCAGTAGCCCTGCATTAAAAAACAAGTGAGAATAATTATTCTGTGCTTAAGTATAGTTACATAAGACTGTGGGAAAACAAAAAAACCAAACCAAAACACTTGGCTGATACCTGTGGAGTAGAGATCTAATAAAAAATAACACTTCCACTACAATCTTGCCTTGCTTAAGTCCTCAGACTGCCTTGGTGACAACAGCTCAGCAAGGAGAATGTAGATCGCTATGGCACACTTATTTTCACAAAAGGAAGCAGACTGAGGCACAGAAAACTGCACTGTCTAAACTTTTGACAGCAGTGCCTCTCCTCCTTAACAGAGATCACAGTCATGTCCATACATGTTTTAAAGAATTATGTCATACTGACTTTGGGATTTCCCCCCACATCTTTTTAAAAATCACATAGTGCTTTACAGAGGTCAGAATGGTTTCTTTACTGTTTGTCCATTCTATTATTTCAATACAGAACAATAGCTTTCATGACTTAAATGCTTTTATAACTGAAATATAGTTGCTATTGTATATTATGATTGTCCCACAGACCATGAACAATACTTTAGCTGTATTTCACAGTACCTCTGTCATCTGCCAGACCATTAAGTTACTGATTTAAGCACTGAGAGATACATGGCAAGTGCATACTACAAGCACATTTGGAATTGACCACTTTTTACTTTGTCTGGGGCTATGTTTTGTTCCCTAGAATAGTTTGCTATAAAACCTTCACACTCATCAAAAGATCTTTTTTAAACATCCTAGCTGCTCAAAGAAAATGTGTCTGCTTCTGAATTTCACCTCAACTGGTTTTCTGACATGCACCCTTCTTTATTTCCCCAGTTTTGTTAGCAGAATAATAGGCCAAGTCCTGTTCTTACTTATCTTCTGTCTAGCATGGCATAGCTGCCTTTTGTACATTTAAAAAGGATCAGTTAAAAGACAGTTCTGGTCTTCTACTACAACCATAGTAACAAATTGACTAATTATTGACAGATTGACTAATAACTGCTAATTATGTTCTCCATCAGTAAGGTTTTTACATTTTTTGTTTTTACTAACATCCCAGTATCTAGTTGCAAATGAGGGTTAAAGGAACATGAGCATTATTTCACAATCTTTTCTCCAGTCCAACAACCATGATGTACTAGTAGAAAACACTTTGTTATACAGAATGAAAAACCAATATTTGCTCTTTAAGTCAAAAGTGGACCCATTGAAATTAAAATCTCAGCTAATCCCATTAAATTATTTTTATGGTGTCAAAGGTCAATCTTCTGAAGGGCAGCGGCAGGTGGGTCACAATTCAGACTGTATAAATTCCTAAGGGCTCAGCCAGTCTGTCCACATACAGCTGGAAAGCTGTATTGCCTTTGGTGCTGAAGCTCAAAAGGTAAGCATTTCTCTGGGAAAATTTACCTTCTTGCTGTATTATTTCTTGTTTATGCCTAAACTTAAAGAGAGAGAAATTATTGTATTTTGTTTGATATGTTTAAAGACAGAATATTTACGTGATATTCTCCACAAATCTTCTCATCTTTGTGTATGTATATGCTATTTTATTATGTGCAAAACCTGAGTATTTGTTTTCAGGAGACTTTTAAAAAGGTTATTCTTTGTGCTTAAAATATGATCTTGTTTCAGAGCAGCTTATCCTCTCATTCAGTATCTTTTAAGTTTGATTTTGGCAGCCAAAGAATAAGTTTGTCTCATTGACCTCCGGTTCAACAGAGTGCACTGAGAGCAAAACCATGGCATTCAGTGAATTTGCTAGGTTTATTTTAGTGTGAAATTTCTCTAACAGTTTCATCCCTGGAAAATACAGCTGGTGAACACTACACAAGATAAAAAGGTGTGTGGGCATTCGGACTTATATTTTTACAATAATCTATAAAAGTGAACTTGTGTGCAGAAAGGAAAGTGAGAGAAATGTGTGTGTGAGTGTATGTATATACCTTCAAACATGGTCATCCTGGTGAAGTTTAATACTCTGAAGACAAACTTGAGATCCCAGCATTAAGCACCTACATAAAAGGCTGGATTTTGGAAGACAAATTTACAGAATTTCTATAAATCACAGGAAGGAAACTAGATTTACGTTGACCTCAAGAGTTGTGTTTTATATAGGCACAGTGACTACAGAGGACTTACACTGTCCAGCACTGTATAGCAGCCTCAGACAAAAACAAGTATAAATCTTATACTGTTTTTTGCCACAAACAAATATTAATTTAACAGTGATGCATTATGGTAGATAGTGCTATTTTATCATGTTTGCATTTCTATTCTGTCTGAATGTCTCTAACAATTTAATTTCTCAGAAAGGTTATGGTGTAGTATATATAGATACATTTAAGCAAGGCAAGCTATATCTGAAAGTAGAATATGAATTTTGTGCATCAGTCTCTCTCCTAGACTAGGTGACCTCAGGCAAATTATATTGCCTATTCATGCTTCTATTACTAAAACTAGTGTAAAGATACAAGCCTTTGATGATCTACTGACAGTGAGTATTGTGTAACAAATACTTTACTGCGCTTGTTTATTTTTATGAAATAAAAATAGTCAGCCAGCCTCTGCTTTTACTTACATCTGTGCAACCTAGAGCAAGTCTACTAAAATTTGCACTTTAAATTTCCAGCTTTGCAAGTTTATCAAAGACAGATCATATTTTCTTGTTTTCATCAAAAGTCCTATCAAGTACCAAGGAATTCTAGCCTTCACTGAATGAAAATAAGTACAGGTAATTGTTGTTTGACTGTTTTGAAAAGGTAAACGGAAATCACATACAGATTTAAGACCCCTGAGGAACTGTACTGCCAAAAAGGCAACTGAATACAAATGCAGAAGGAAATAGATTGATGAATATAGAGTTTCTGACATGCATGAGAGGTGAGCATAGTAATAGGCATGTTACCACTGAATGAGAAACTAGTTGTTTATATTTCACTGCCTAAAAATTACAATTAAAGTGCATTGTGCTGTGTTTGTACAATATTCAGTCATTGTCATTGTACTTCTGCTGTTTGCTCTAGACAATTGGTTTCACAATGGGCTCCATCGGTGCAGCAAGTGTGGAATTTTGTTTTGATGTATTCAAGGAGCTGAAAGTTCAGCATGTCAACGAGAACATCTTCTACTCTCCCCTGAGCATCATTTCAGCTCTGTCCATGGTCTACCTAGGTGCAAGAGAAAATACCAAAGCTCAGATAGATAAGGTGAGGCTACAGTTAAGAATTTAAACCTTCCTGCTGCTCAACAGAGCCACAGCACTTTTAAAACATCTGGGTTCAGGGTTATCAAAAGCTCCAGCCATCTTAAACTCCCATAGGGTTAAACAAATGCATCAGCCAGAAATCTTGATACTGGATTTCAGTTTTAATTTTATCATTGGTAGCAGTAGGATTCTTAAACAAAGCAATACATTTCAGTGGTCCTTTATTTAGAGGAAGGGAAGTAGATGAAATCTCCAGGTAAAGAGCCAAAACATGTCTCCAGACTGCAAAATGTTTCACAAGTTTCCTAAAGCTCTCACTTCCTTCATAAAGAGTAGCTGGCTTCTTACCTGGAAGAAAGTTAGCATGGTTAATAGCACACACTGGAGCTGATTACTAGATGTTCAATAGAAAAAGAGATCATTTAAGCAGGCAAGAGTAGGCACAGCTATTCACAGATGGTACAGATGGCTTGCACCTTTTAGTGACATCCAGATTCTCAGTTAGCCAACGGTTTTATTTCAAACATGTTAATCTCAGTTGCATAATGTCTTCTTGTCATATCTGTTATTTCAACTATTGCTGTTTTCAATTACAGGTTGTTCACTTTGATAAAATTGCAGGCTTTGGAGAGGCTATTGAATCTCAGGTACAGAAATTTCATCTCCTTCTCTATGTCACTTTCTCATGGGAGCACAATCTAGCAGATAAAGCAATCTCTTGGTAGATCTGACCCCTCTCTGACGAGCAGTTAGTGCTCTGTATCCAGCAGTTTGGGAAACACTTTGTTCATAAGAATAGAAAGAGAAGGGAGGTAATAGAGGATTCAGAACAAGTATAAGATGAAACCCAGCACCATAAAATCGGGCAAATAGGGAAAAAAATAGATATTTGTATGCTTAAGTAAGGTAGCTGAAAGTTACTTGTTAAATGGGACTGGTTGGGAATGGAAAACCTACCTGATCTGCTTGTGCTAGATTACTGTAGCAGGTAATTAAGAGTCCCCTTGAGAGAGGTATGAGGAAATTACAGTAGAAAAATGGCACATAATTGTATATATTATAAAATTACTACATCAGTGTAGTTATAGCAACAAAACATACAGGATGAACAACAGTTTTGTAAGCAGAAGTGTCTGAACTACTCTAGTCTTCTCATATGTTGTGAAAAACCTACTAAATACTAAACCAAGCATAACATCATCTACCTTTTTATTTGTACTCAGTGTGTCACATCTGCAAGCATCCACTCACTTAAAGACATGTTCACCCAAATCACCAAACCAAGTGACAATTATTCACTCAGCTTTGCCAGTAGACTTTATGCTGAAGAGGCATACTCAATCCTACCGGTGAGTTGCTCTAAAATTTGATCTGAGTGTATTCTGTGTCAAAGCTGTACCATTCTGTAATGCAAAAGCACTGTCAGAAGTCTAGGTTCTGCTAAAGAAGTTTTCTTCCATATAGAAGAAAGGATTCATGACTTCTGTCTGTTACAGCCCTAACCCTCTACAGTCTTGAGAAAAAATGTGCCTATCCAAAAAGATATTTGTGCAAAGTACAATCATGATCCGATCATGTCAAGGTATAATTAGTAAAGATAACTTTTGTCAGAAAACAAAACAACGGTTAACTCCAACTGTTTTCTCAACTTGTAAAACAAACCTGAAAAATAACTTCAGGTTCTCAAAAATATTCCAAGTTTTCCCATTGAAAGGAATATTTAATTTGAAATTAAAGGAAAAATATCATTGCAAAATAAAGTTAAAATTGGGCAAATTAAAAAAAAAACACACCATACTTCAATGGAATTGAATGCCATTTGTGGATCAAACTCAGTTTGGAAAATATTTTTTAAAATGTGAGCATATACTCTTGCTTGTAGCAATGAATATCAAATCTTAAGATGCTTATAATCTAAACCCATGGCTTACCAATTAGTCTTAACAAGCATAATATTAATATCTCTTAATTTCAGTCTTGCATTTCACATGTACAAAATTCTTTGGCATGCTGATCTGAAAACTGCATACTCTTCGTTTGCAGGAATACTTACAATGTGTGAAGGAACTGTATAAAGGAGGCTTGGAAACTATCAGCTTTCAAACAGCTGCAGATCAAGCCAGAGACCTCATAAATTCCTGGGTTGAAAGTCAGACAAATGGTAAGAGCAAGCCAAATATCAGCA
Source organism: Falco rusticolus (assembly GCF_015220075.1). Taxonomy (NCBI): domain Eukaryota; kingdom Metazoa; phylum Chordata; class Aves; order Falconiformes; family Falconidae; genus Falco; species Falco rusticolus. The sequence continues at coordinate 90,319,656 of NC_051189.1, forward strand.
TAAATATTTTCCCTTCTGCCACCATGCAGACAGCATAAGAGAATGCTTAAGTCAGGAGACAAAAAAACCCCAAACCTCTCCCTCTATTCTTTCTCTTGGGTAGTAGATCAGTTACCAGATATGAAACTACCATTTTTCCTCAGACACGTTCCTTTTAGAAGACCTCTATATCTGTAGGGGCTTTGCAGGTATGTAAAGAGACAGCACTAGAATATGCTCTGTACACATTGACAAGGGGTCTGACACTAATATTAAGAATCTGGATATCCTTTGACCAGTGCACTTTGCCCTCAAGCTCCCCAGAATTTTTGTGTGTCTATTGAGTAGGGCATACAGTCATAAGGTACTTGAGAAATCTTAACATGTAAAGGACAATGGAAAACCACAGATGTGTATGAAATGCATAGAAATAGGTACATCACAATTGGGATTTTTACTCCACTGCATCTCCATGTGGTGCCTCCATTCTTCCAGTTTCTTCCTGGACACCTCAAAATACTCCTTTCCTTCATGCACGAAACATATAGCCTGAACAGTAAACACAGATAAAAGATGTTGAATTTTAACCTAAATGAAAATATTCACAGTCACACAACTTCTGGCGTGGTGTCATACTTTGAAGGAGAAAACCAGGCCATGATAAAGCTACTGGTGGGAAAGAACTAAGGGATGAGCTTGCTATGTGCATGAGGACTGCTGAATAAAAAAAAAACAAAGTATAACAAGAAAGCAGAGTAAAATTCTGGTTTCCTTTCCTGCTACCTTCTTTATATAGACATCTCCTTTCAACATCGGTTTCAAGCAAGAAGTATTTATGCTTACTGTTTGGGTTGGAGACCATCCTGAGATAAAAGGTTGCAATGGTTCTTCCCATTGTCATAACATATACAGGTTTATTTTGTAAACTTATTTGTTACTTATTTTGTAATAAGTAAATCTCTGGGTCTTATATCTCTCATTACACTTCTTTACAGAGAGGGAAACAACAGCTATTACCAACAGCAGTGAGCAAATCAACCTTGGAAACACAAGATTACAGTTGCAAAAACAAAACAATGTCCCTGCCCTACACCCTCCTCCCCACAAATCCTATACCCTTCATTTAACATTGTGATTGCCCACTAAGATGGGTTATACACAGAAGTATATATACATGTGTTCTCTTTTCCTATGCATTCTTAAAGGAATGATCAAAAACATCCTTCAGCCGGGCGCTGTGGATCTCGAGACTGAAATGGTCCTTGTCAATGCAATTTACTTCAAAGGAATGTGGGAGAAAGCATTTAAGGATGAAGACACCCAGACAGTGCCTTTCAGAATGACTGAGGTACATGAGCATATACCACCTTAAAGGTGTAATCTCCTAGAATTTATGAATAGAGTATACAAGTTGTTTTACAATCTTCTTCAAGAAGGGCAATCAATAGTTTTAACCCTAAGTAGACATTTCTACACTATAAGAATAATTCTTGTGAAAACTATATTATCTTGTTTTTGCAGCAAGAAAGCAAACCTGTGCAGATGATGTATCAGGTTGGTTCATTTAAAGTGGCAGTGATGGCTTCTGACAAAATTAAGATCCTGGAGCTTCCATATGCCAGCGGACAGTTGAGCATGGTGGTTGTGTTGCCTGATGATGTCTCTGGCCTGGAGCAGGTATGGCTGTGGCATTTGAGTTTCAGAAAACCATAAACACAATGAAATTTAGGTGCTGCAAAGCCTGTCACAATAGAGTTATCCTAAAACACTTCACCAGCACAGAGCTGAACACCGGCAACATGGGATTGTTGTATAGAAGCACAGGAACTGCTTTGGTGGGTTAAATACTGGTCACTGAAGAACAGATTCTTCTCAGCTAACCAGCTGTTACTCCAGCAGCCTGAACTCCAGAGGTTTTGTATCTTCATTCCTGCACACTGAGGAGCTTCCTGGGAAGTTCATGTTAGCTTTACTAGTTGTAGTTATTGTTTGATTTGGCAGTGCTCAACATGCTTCCTTCATACCTTCAAAAATTAAACTGTCTAAAAACTGAAAATAAGGGGTACTGGAATGGTTAAAGGAATTTCAGAAAATAAAATGTACATAACATACTATTGTTGATATGAACAGAATACAGGCATAGGATATTGTCATTAGCAGGACTGTAGTTAGTCTGAATAGGAAAAGTCATGTAACAAATGTGAGTTCATTGAAATGTTTATATGCTAACTGAAATAATCTAACCTATAAAAATGAAGAGGCATTTGAACACAGCCAAATTTCCTCAGTAATAACTGATAGTTCAGGTGTTAGTAATTGGTTACCATTAACACCTGGTTACTCGGAGGTCTTAAATGTAGATAGAGCTTACAATTCAAAAACATAGAATAATTTTTGAAATATATTTCCCAAGCAAAGAAGACAATAGGGAAGAGCTTTAGGTGCAATTTCCCAAGTAGCCATCTCTTTCAGAAAATTAATTGGCAGTAACCCTATTAAACAAACAGAAAGCAGGACAGAGCAGAGAAGAAAGAGTCATAGTTTGTTTTCCTTTCCACGATACATTAATCTGTATATACCTAGAAAAAAATGCCATGCCAAGAACAGTTTAAAAGAAAAAAAAAACGCAACACACCAAACTTACAGTGTTGCATTGCCACAAAGGAAGCTGTGTTCTCATCCCAGAGATCTCATTTGCTTGTCTTCTTGCAGCTTGAAGCTTCAATCACCTCTGAAAAACTCATGGAATGGACCAGTTCTAGTATTATGGAAGAGAAGAAAATTAAAGTGTACTTCCCCCACATGAAGATTGAGGAAAAATATAACCTCACAAGTGTCTTGATGGCCTTGGGTATGACCGACCTGTTCAGCTCTTCAGCCAATCTCTCTGGCATCTCTTCAGCAGAGAAGCTGAAGGTGTCTGAAGCTGTCCATGAGGCATTTGTGGAAATCTCTGAAGCAGGCAGTGAGGTGGTAGGCTCAACAGAAGCTGGGACAGAAGTTACAAGTGTCTCTGAAGAGTTTAAGGCTGACCACCCTTTCCTTTTCTTGATCAAGCACAACCCAACCAACAGCATTCTCTTCTTTGGCAGATGCTTTTCCCCTTAAAAAGAAGAAAGCTGAAAAAATTTCTGTCCCTCACAGCAAGACCCAAAGCACTGCAATATCAAGGGTAAAAAGAAACACATATCCCCTCTTTCATCGGTATTTTCTAGAACCGGAAGGGTTTATTAAAAAAAAAGTTTAGTGAGAGACATTATTCATGTCATAACAAAGCCATTTGCTTTTCTTTCCTGCACAGTAATGTTATTTAATCATAGATGAAGTGTTAAGAGAATAAAAATTGGACCCAAATAAAACATTACTGTGAACAGAGATGTTCCTGGCGCAAGTTAACAATAATAGGGCCAAATCATCACACTGAAAAAATACAACCCCATATATCAGCAGAAGTTTTATGCAAAAAAATGCAGCCTTCTTATTAAGTCACGTTTCTCTAACAGCTAAGCTTTGTGGTGACTCCTGTGCAGATAGTCACTTGAAAGCTCCCAGATTAAACTCTAAACTGTCACCAACCATTCCTACACTGACAAGGCAATTGTTTTTTCTTTGTGCTCCTGATACTGCAAAGCTCTTCCTCACTTTCTAAAGACGTATTATAGAAATATTGTAATTCATACTTCTCCTTAAGTCTTTTTGTCTCAATCATCATGACATGTTATTAATGAAATTGTTTTCCATGTATCCATATGTAATGGGTCTTGCAGAGGTACCTTTTTGCTCCTTTAATCATAATAAAAACATGTTTAAGCAAATATATTTCATTTGGAGTATTTTAAGTGTACCTGTGACAGGCTAATCCTGGTTATACATACAAACTGGGGGACAAGAGGCTGGAGAGCAGCCCCACAGAACAGGATCTGGGGGTTTGGGTTGATGACAAGTTGAATATGAGTCAACAGTGTGCCCTGGTATAGTTGACTGGCTGGCAGATATGTGATTAATAGAAGTCTGTTATTTAACTTGAAATTTAGACAAAATATGTAAATATCTATAGTGAAAAACAAAAAAAAGAGTTTGAAAAACAGAGGGTGTTAATTAATGCTTATGAACAGTTAACAAAACATGGCTTTGGGAGAATAGACAGCATAAATACTTAAGCTAATAAGTAACAAGATAAGCTCAAAGTGAACCAAATGGTTAATGAGACTAATCAGAAAATTACTTGAACTATGTGTGAACCATCCTAACTAGATCCAGCCTCGAGGAAAGGAAGCCCACTACTAACAACGCCCCCTCCCCACAGAACATGTAAGGTGAAAAAACCAAACACTGTACCTTCAAACGGAGATGAGGCTTGCAAGAACCAATAAGAACTGTGTGACTAAATGTAATTGTCAACAATTATTCAAAATATTTAAAATGTTGTAGTATGTGTGAAGAGATGTGCTCACTGTATGGATTTACTGCCTAGCACCTATCTCTGTGCAGACACCCAACACATGAACACCTCAACTCGGAGTGTGAATTGGCGCTGCACGGGCACGGGACTGGCTACAGGGCAGCACTGGCAGCCAGCATGGACAGCAGTGCCCTGCGGCGCACCAAGCACAGCACAGCCAGCCCGTCAGGGGAGGTGACTGTCCCATTCCACACTGTGCTGGTGCGGTCCCACCTCACGTACTAGGGGGGTTTGGGCACCTCAGTATGAGAAGGACATCAGATTGTGAGAGTGTGTCCAGAGGAGGGCAACAAGCATGGTGGACAGGCCTCAAGGGCAAGACTTACGAGGAGCAGCTGGGGTCACCTGGCTGGTTCAGCTGGGAGAAGAGAAGGCTGAGAGGTGACCTCATGGCAGCCTACAACTTCCTCAGGGCAGGGGGCTGTGGAGGGGGAGGTGCTGATCTGCTCTCTCTGGCCCACCAGTGACAGGACAGCAGGAAATGGAATGAAGCTGTGTCAGGGGAAGTTCCTATGGGACATTAGGAGAAGGTTCTTCACTGAGAAGGTGGTGGGTCACTGGAACAGGCTCCCCAGGGAAGTGGTCACAGCACCAATCCTGTCTGAGTGCAAGAAGCATCTGGACAATGATTTTAGTCGTTTGGGTTTGGTTTAGGCAGTCCTGCAGGGAGCAGGGAGTTGGACTTAATGATCCTTATGAGTCCCTTCCAACTTGAGGTGTTCTATGATTCTGTAATTCTTTGATCAGAGTTGGTTCATTGCTTACAGAGAGATGAGGGATGACAGTTTTTCCTAACTCTGGGCTAAAATACAATATTGAAACTAGTTTTCTGCCAGAAAGGGACCAGCATGACCCATAATCCCTCATGAATGCAACTCAAACTGGTCAGATACAACACTTCAGCACAAACCATGATTCATCTAGTCTCTCTGAAGCAGGAGTTGATAAGTGGTTTGGAAGGCAGCTGGGTATGTGCAGACTCTACATCCCACTGAGACAGCACTGCCCCGAAGAATACATGGGAAATGGGAAGGTGTTTTCTAATTATCTTTGTGGTGTATTTATAAAGCTTTGTAGGCTCTTATTTTGTCACTAAAGAGAATAATCATGCTAAGAGAAGTAATGTCTATGGTAAGTGGTAGTTTCTTTCTGGAATGAATTATTCTTCCCTTTGTCACTGAAGCAAGAAAGTAAACAGACCTGTACTGAACTGTCACAGAGGAGTACCAGAAGAGTGAAAGGTTTTGGAGGGCGAAGTTACTGCAAGAAAGCTATGCTCTTTCCTGACTCCAGTACACACAGCATGGCACCAGTGCTGGGTGGTCTGTGATGGAATGTTTTTACATTTCCACCACACAGCATTTTGCTTTTTCTACTTGTTTTGGCTTTCCCCTCCTCCATCCCCCAAGATAACACAGACTTTGATAGGACCTAGGAGGGCATAACTTGCTGGTAGCAAACATGATCTTGCAAAAGGAAGATAATGTGACACCACCTTCACTGGTGTATAAATAGTTCAAATATTTTTCTTCACTTTCCTGTATCTTAGCCAATTGCTGCTCAGGAGATAACAAATGGGGAAATATATTGCAAGAGAGCTAACAATGTGTTTACTATTGTCCTGGTGTTTCTGTTCATCTGGTCATGGAACTAGGGCACCTAAAATCCTCGGGACACTTAATTTTCAGCAGATTTGTTCTAAAACTGCACTATTTCTAGGCCATTGTAGTTCTTATCATACCTACAAACATACTTTTTTGCAAATGGAAGACCCAAAGAAGTACACCTGCTCCTGTATGTAGACAAACAGATGCAGTGCTGCCTTGTGATTCCTGCTGACTTCTCCAGCTAGCACAGCAACAAGCAGTCATATTCCTGTCCTCAGTAGTCACTTCCTTAACCAGTCATGCAGTCCGCCCATCTCCAATACACAGATGAAAAAAAATATATACATGCATTCCCAGCCCTATGTTTTCAGAGACTTAAAACTTTGAAACCATTTTGGGGCTTGGCAAATCATATACCCACGAAGGAATGGATGCTGGAGTCCTCAGATCTCAGGCAGAGAAATATTTGTCTAATGGCTAAAAACTTCAGCAGCCTTCCACACTTGAGGGACTGTAGCTTCCGTAATAACAGGCACCTAAAGAACAGGCCTCTAAAGGACAGGCCTGCATGTAGCCACAAGACAGGTGACAGTTATCAGACCTCCATCACCCAGCATGGAACAAGTCGTCTACTTTGTGCCAACAGAGGAGGCCACAGATTTTTGTCTCCATCCCCAAAGAGGCAAAATAAGTCAGCACCGTGTCCCAGAGACTCTGGCTCTCTGCTATGTCATAAAGTACAGGTGGGTTACCCTCTCTTTTACCCCCCGTATTTCTTTCAGCACAAGTATAGAAGAAGGCTGACTCACAGTTTTAAGACCCATCACAAGAGGCTTTTACTGCTGCACCAGCACGCCCCATATATATATGTAATTTCACACATGCAAAGAGACACAATTAATTCAAAGGATTAGTGAGTTACGTAGATACAAGACCACACTTGCTTGTTTGCCTGCAGCTTTACAATGGGAGGTAATTCACGTAATGAATTTCCATAGCGATGACAGAATCTGACCCTGGGGCCCTACTGTTTATTCTAGTCCTAATTCTTCAAATACATAAGAATGTAAGTAATACTGCTCAGTTGAACAGAGTCAGTTATTTGCAAAAATTGGTCTCCTAAAGTTCACAGAGTGAGAGAGTAACTTGGTTTGGAATGGGCAGCTGACATTCATCTGGTCCTAACTTCAAAGATACACCAGCTTGCTCAGGGTCCTTCCCAATCAAATGTTGCATATCTTCAAGGTAGGAGAACCCACAATGTTCTGATTAATTTCATTTTAAATATAAATCCAAATCTCACTGATGTAGAAATAGTGTAAGCCAGCCAGCCAGCTTAGCCTTCTCTCACCAAATGAGAGTTGGCCACATGTGGGAACGAGCCCCGCCAGTTCCTTCGTTATGATTCTCTCATGGTCAGCCCACAAAGCTCTCACTGTCTTTCCTAACTTTTAACCCTCTTGGAGCCAAAGTCTACAGAATATTTCTGTAAATCCCAAGCAATGCTTAGTCACTCCATGAAAAGCAAATTCCTAGGATGGTTAACAACGCTTAGGAATAAAGGTGAGATAATACATAGCTTCATACTACTCATTTTTTGTCCCAGTAGCATAATCTATACTTCACTTCCACGTTATTATATGTGGATATCAATGGGCTATCATTTGTATCCGACTTCCTTTTCCTCACTGTTATACTCTTAAACATCACAAGATAAAGACTTTAATACCATACAGTCTAAGTGTCTTGTGACATGAGCAAACACTCGCAATTGCCTGCTGCTCTCAGGAAAAAAAGATTCCAGACTAATCTGAGCTTTTATTTTTTCAACTCATACAGTACTTTCCTATTTTTTCTAAATGTTAGCAATAGCATTCCACAGTCTAAAACCAACGCAGGCAAACAATAAACTTCTATTAGCGGCACCTTACAGATGACAGGAGAAGGATCCTGGAGGTGAGCCAATCCTCCCGGTGGAAGACTGACTGGTTAGTAACACAGGTAAAATTCCAGTGTTGCGGCTCTGATAAGAGATCAGTATGGAGTGGGAGAATAGTGAGGTGTCAGATGAGTTCGTGTAAGGAAAGCAGAGATACAGGAATTGAAGCTGAACAAAGGGGACAGAGAAGGAATCATCAGACTTCACAGGGCTGTGTGTAAGAGCAGTTCCTCTTTCCTCACCCCTCTTCTCTCTTTCGTTTTGCCTCATTTCCCTTGGGCATTGTTCATTGCTATCCAGCCATGCCCAAGGCCTTCACTATCCCCACCATCACCGTCACCCTGTCCCCCTTTATCTTCCTTGCCCTTCAGCGATCTCTATCTGCTTCTCGCGGCAGTGAGGGAAGAGGGCAGGGCTGGGGTCAAGCCTCATTACTAAGAGGAGAAATGTCAGGGAGAGGAAGGTTTGGGACGAGGGAAGAAAGTGGGAGGAAACATTGCCACTCCTACTGCCTAGAGGAATCATCTGCCGTGTAGTAAGGCTGCATCAGCTACCGAGTCCAAGCTGCATCTCAACTGTATCTGCAGGAGGTGGGGTGGGGGCCCATTCCTCTCTAGCCACAGAAAGCAGGTACTCTGCCTCTCCTTACACGTACTCTGCTAAGTTTCCTTAGCCTGATGTTGCCTCTGTACCACTAAATTCAAATTATTCTTGGTCTATCTGTGGCTTGGTCTGTCTATGTTCCCAGACAAGGAATCAGCAGCCACAGAAGCAAGGGATATTAAGAAAGCCTCAGAAGGTAAAGCCAAATCTCTAGAAAATGAAGAGAGACTGACCAAGAAGAAAGAAGTCTAAAGCAGCTGAAAGGGACAATCACACTAGTTTTGAATTACAGAAAGAGACTTCTGCTTTTGGCTTTGAAAGCGCTAAAAGAGCCAGTACAAAAGATAATGGCACCACAAAGGTCTGCATACAGCTGAATCACAGCTGGAAAGGGCAGCTCCAAAGTGCTTGGAAATGCTTTGGTAAAGAAGAGCAGATGATCATCAGGATATTTTAAAATAAGGTTCTCAGTGCAATACCCTGAAAGTTCATGCTTTTGCATCTCTCACAAAAAATTGAGGAACAGAATCAAAACTGTCCATCTCATTTTGTCTGAAAGCAGAAAGGGTCATGAGATCACCCTGTCTTACTGGTTGTGTATCATGTCATTAATTTCTACTTGGTCACTGTTATGAAAAGCTTGCTGACTTAAACCACATAAAAGGATGTCAGCTCTCAAAAGACAGTTTCTTTGTGCAATAGACAGAGAACGTGAGAGATGGAAAGGTGGAAGAATCTTGCAAGGACAAAGGTAAGACATGATGACCTAGCAAAGACACTGGTAAGACCAATGACAAATTGGTAAGACATGTTCAAATGACTCTAACAACACTCCAGCTTACCCAAGGTCCTTGTAAGCCTGAGGTGGAAATTCCATCCCAAGCCCCCTTTTGGGCTTGCCCTCTTCCAGGACAAACGCTTACTGCCTTTGTATGCGCACTTAACCAGGTAGTTCAGATCGGTCCCAAGGGTAGCCTAAAAATCATGACACTATGAGGAGCCAGCAGGTACCAAGCAGTGAATAGCTGAGATTTCCAGTATGCTTCCACAAGTGAGTATAGGGGAAATTCTCCTGATTAAACTTCTGAAAATACCAACTGCCTTGTGAAACCCCTGGTCATTCCACCAGGCAAGAATATGTGCAGTTGAGCTGTGTGAAAAAATAGCAAACGGTTACATGGGTTTCTTAAAAGACAGCCCTTCTTCTGTACACTGCTCTTGCACATCAGCACAAGGCTCCTGTGTAGGAGGCACTCTTGTTTAGAATGTGTTTTGAAGATACATTGGCTTGATATTCACATTCTTCATCCCACAACACAGTACATCTTGCACTATAGCACTTCAGCCTGGGAAACTCCCATTAACACAAAGCAGAGATCAGCTTTCTGATTCAGTAGTTGTGCAGCTGACATACAGTTACACCCTTCGAGAGATTTTTTCGGAAAAATGACAAGTTTCGGCTAAAGTGCATACAAACCACACATACATCATTACTCATAATGCAGTACTGTGTATCATGACTAAGAAATTCTGGCCACTGTTCATATTTTTGACGTTAACTGCTACCTGGGATACTTCAAAAATGCTCACCCCCTGAGTCATTCAAAGGAAAACTGCACCCTTGCATACGTGAAAACAGCGTGCATGTTCATTAACAGATAAGCTATATCTTTTCAGATATATAGATCAGTCCTTTCTCACGTGTTGCACTTCTTAACAGAGTTGCATTTCTCAGAACACTACCTTTACTAATTACAGTGTCTAAGCCAAAGCACGTAGAAGTAATAGTAAAATACAATGAATTGTGCCAGTACTGTCAAATTTCACCACACCTTTGTTTTCTGCAGGTGTGGAGCAAAATGTCTCAGTAATACTTATACAGGAGCCTTACCACACCCTCTGGCAGCTCATAAGGTTTTAAATACTGTTAGAGTATGTCAGCAAGGATGGCTTGGCAAGGGAAGGTTTGCAAACTTCTTCGTAGGAGGTACACAACAGACAGATATCTACTATGTTTCAAAATAAAGGCAGGTGTATCCTCAATCAAAGCTTTACAAGGAAAAAAAGATACCCAAAGAACTAATCCCTCTTAAATTTAAAAACCATTTAAGATTTCAGACAAACTTATCCTACATAAAAATCTCTTATAGCACAAAGCAAAATTTGTTATAACCAGTTTAGGTGATGCACATAAATTCTTTTTTTTTTTTAGTTGGCAGGGTTAGGAAACGCTCATGCCATGCTCTCAATTATACTATGACAGAGGCATCACCCAGAAAAGAGTCCTCCTTAACACGGAAAAGTTCATGTATCTAGTCACTCAGCACCCTTACTATTTTCTAAGTTTCTGTGCCCGTGTCCTCCTTACAGTTTTTAACTTTAAATCACACAGAGATTTTTTAAAAATTATATCAGACCTCCAAAGGAATTAAAATAGTCTCAGATTTCAAAACCTATGCTTCTTTTCTCATATTAAATCTAAAACACAGCATTGTACCAGCTACTAAGAAGAAAATGAACTCTGTCCCAGCTGAAACCAGGACAGTCCTGAAGTCCTTTTAAAGATTTGGGACCATTTAAAATTCTTTCATGTTTAAAACCTATTGGCCTGCTCTGGCTGAGCCAAAAACTTGAATACAGTGCTCTGCTGGCTGAACTAGAAATTCTTCCCTCCCAAGTAAATAAACAGTGCTTATACCGGTAAAAAAATATTTGAAGATGTCAGGGAAACAGAACAGTTTTCCTTCAAACAGCACTTTTTCTTTTGATCTACCTGAAATATACAACATGTTAGTTTTGAATGAAATCAGTTTTCCAAGAGTTATATGGTGTTAATAACTAAAATAACATGAAACATGATAAAAAATACAAGGACCATGAAAACTAGCCATGGGAAGTTGTGATCTAAAATACAGTGTGAAAGCAGAAGCTACCGTTTTTCTGTGATAGAAAGTCTTTCTCTCATGACCCTCAAGAGCCTTTATAGAGCACTTCATAACGGTCTATTCAGACATCAAGCATTTCACCTGCTCCTGAACCCAGGTGCTACTGAACAGAGCAGCACACTGTGTAGGAAAGTCATAATGACTTGTGCTAAGTTACACTGAAACTGGAGGAAAACAAAATGCATCTATATAGCTGAGATCTGGCCAGGGCACTGATGTCCTGCCAATATTTGTCCTGACTAAATGGAAACATGAATGACTACAGTGAAAGAGCCCACAGGTTTGCTTCCCACAGGAAGGACACTATTAATTCAAATATAAGTCTTCTAGTGTGTTGCTGTGTTGACTTAGTATAGAGTGGGAGTGAGGGTACCACCGCTACTGAGTCAGCAGTAGCACCACCCATTGGGCCATGTCCTCTGGTGGTGCTAATTTAAAAGGATATTGGAAAAAGTTATCAATCCATCATGTTGATTTAGCATATGTTGTCCTTTGAGATGAATATAATTTTAATTACTTGGTATGCTCTTTTTTTTTTTTTCCCACTAATGACCAGCCATGGCATTCAAGAGGTGTTTTAAAAAGGTAGCTTTAAAACCTTGCACAAAGGCACAAGCTTCTCATTCAGTCTAACCCAGCATTTCTGTGTAAACAGAACTCATCAGCCACTCCTTGTAAAGCAGCAAGCAATATTACAAGTCAGCAAATTAAATTCACCCCTGCTTTAAAACCAGAAAATCCACAGTAATTGCTCTAACGGATGGAGTCTATCCAGTGTATCTATGACTTGCTTGACAACATGGCTAAATTTGCAAAGATTACTCAAATCATTTAGGCTTTGGAAATCACTTAGGGCCAATGTAAACAGATTACAACTTTCCCAGGAGCAATGGAAGCAATCAACTCTGCAGTGAACACCTCTCCTGTGCTATGCCACTCTTTGGAAAATGTAACAGATGCATCTAATTACAACTCACACTGAAACATGCTGGTTTTGTGTAGCTACAACTTCAAGAGACCCAAGGGGTAGGAAAACATCTGATTAAAGTCATGTGGTTCCTCACAAACAGGCAAGCGGCTTTAACAAAGCTTTTGGTTCCCAAGTTATTTTGATGCAGAAGGTTCACCACTGGCAAGCGACCCTTGGCAGCTGTGCCCTCCTATCCCCTATACCAAATTTTGCAGGTACTCCCGTGAGTCTTTCTTCATCACAGGATCCTTTGTGACAGCCACTGACGTACAGCGTAAGTACATGTTAAATGTAGGCTCGTGTACAGCAGGTCAGAAGAAAACTCTGGCAAGGCAGTTGACCTTGTGAGTGAGTCCTGCTCTGGGGTCAAGGAGACAGCCCTGGAGACACAACAGCTTCTATCCAGGTTTTCAAGGTGGTGTTATTGACAGCGCAGAGAGGTGAAGAATGAAATAAAGGGCAACGGTAGGATGGCACAGGGTGTTTCAGTTGGACGTCAAAGTGGGGGTGGACAGTCATAAAGAGGACACAGAAGGGACAGCATGACTGCAAGAAAAACCAGGGAAGGAGGTATTTTAGTAGCCAAGGCAAGAAGAAAAAAAGGATTTGACAGAATATGAATTTCTTTAATGGAAAATAGCCCTCTGAAGTGCTACACTGGTCAAAAAGCAGCTTTCAGATTAGGGTGAGGAAACAGAAGCAGAAAAATGAAGTCTAATCTAAGATCCATAACAGGTGCTAGTGACGTCACCACTGATAACAAGAGCAAGGGTCTGGTGCCTGTTTCTCAGCCTTCACTATCTCACAGTGACATTTCCCTGGTTGCACAGTCCTAGAATACTCCAAGATTAACAAAATTAAATTTTTAAAACAGAAACCCACTAGGACTAACAAATATTTTTCCAGTAGGAAACGGACAATAGAAAAACACACATCAGAAATCACTGTCTTTTCTCTGTCTGTTCCTCAGAAATAATTTCTATTAGACAAATCATAAAAGAAGTGGGTCAGCAACTGCTTTTTTTAAAACCCTCCAAACCACAAAAGGAAGGTTGTTTAAAGTGTGGGTTCAAGCTGTTACTAGCCTGTTGCCACGAAAAGTATTTATAGAAATATTTCTGCAGTCAGTTTTGTAAGGTTTTTGTATAGTATCATTCTCCACTTCACATCCTACTTTGAGATGATTCAGTTCTTCCACAGGGATGTGGCCTTCAGGGCATAATAAATTGCACAGTCATGAGTCATAAGAACCTTTGCAGAACTGGCCAGACACACTATAAATTCACCCTACCTTTCATGTGAACTGCAGAAATCTTGGAGACACGCGGAGCAGCAGTGTTCTTCCCTGCACAAAACAAGGTACTGTAATGATTTCTAGAGATTATTTATCTCATATACTCTTGGATGATGTTGCTTTGTTGACAAATGCATAGAGAAAAAGGAAGCAGGGATGTGAACTGGAAACAAATGCTTGGGAACGTAATTTACTAGGATTGCACAGGCCATGGTCTAGAAGGTAGAAGTCTTAAAAATGTACAGGAAGAGTAATTTATTGTACAGAGTGCTCTGATTTCTAGAGTTCACTGGCCAGCATATATATCAGCAGAGTAAGAACCACTGTGTTTGCGTAAGTCAGCTAATTTGTTCTTGTGCTCTTCAGTTCTTATGAACATCAGGTCAGCTTCTGGTTTGCAAGCTACGCAGGATACAAACTGTCTTTATTCTAAGGCCATGCTATACCAACCAGACTAGCTCCTAGGCCCTGCCTAGAGCTCTCAGCTAAAACTAAAATGCAAATGACAAATAGCAGCATTTGTGGTCTACTGAATATGGAAACCTCGTCCTGCAGAAGAACTGGGAAGATAGGATCTGGGCTAGCCCTGCAAGACAGTTTCAGGACATTTTTGAAAGTCCAAAAGGGAATTCAGGGTGCTTAGCATGCAATAGTTGGGGTGCTGCTTGCCCAAGCATTGGAAGCAGTATTTTGTCCTGTCCTAAAGGAACAGTTTGACCGTTACTATTACTAGAGTATTTGTTCACTACAGAATTGAGCATCACAAGGTGCTTGCACAAACTGAAGCATAAAAGTTGTTATAAGGGACAGTCTCTCAGTATCCTCTAGCCCAGGCACTGATAAGTAACTTCTGATAAGTAACTTTAACAACTGTCACTTCAAGATGCTGTAAAGGACAGTGCAATGTATGTCCTGGTGAACAAACACAAAACAAGCTTGGAGACTGCTTTTCCTCTAACTTAAATGATAGCTAGTGTCATCAGTGAAACGGGACGTGCTAAACCTCATATGACTTTATAATAGTCAATCCTCCTCATTCTTCATATGGATAAATACTTTTAGAAAGCTTTTAAATCACAAAAGAAAGTTCAAAAACTGAAGAGAAACTTGCAGACACATAGCTATATATATGTGAACTATAGTGGTTCACTAATAGCATCTTTTCTCCCTTTCTGTGCAGGTTTGTTACAATGGAAGCTTTGAGTAAAGCAAACACAAGCTTTGCTCTTGACTTTTTCAAACATGAGTGTCAAGAAGTGGGCGACAAGAACATTTTGTTCTCCCCTTTGAGTATTTCATCTGCCCTGGCTACTGTTTATTTGGGAGCCAAAGGTGACACTGCAGATCAGATGGCAAAGGTGAGTCTAGGCTTCAAAAGGTACTGTCTGAAAGGGTTGATCTTTTGGAATAACAGCCTTTATGCAAGAAATTTACTGTGATGGAACAGAGGAAAGCCATAAGCAGAAAAATTACTCATCAAAACTCTATACACATATGCTAGCTCCCGTTTCTCCTGACGTGCACTGCAATGAACTGACTGGTCCTCTGCTTGTGCAGGCCAAGGAAATAGTTTACTCTAGCCTCTGGAAACAGGCCCCCAGCAAATGAGAAAAGTGGCACTGGTGGCACTGTCTCCTTTTAAACCTCACCAGAAGAAATAAGCGATCTTTATCCCAAAGCTCCATAACCTGAGCACTCAGCAGGGAGTGGGAGACCTGGATTCTCCTTCTGCTCTGCCACAGTTTCCATCTTATGTCTCGTCTCTTTGGAAATGCCCCCCCCCAAAAAATGACTCTCCCCTATAATTACTGTAAGTTTTGCACTTTGCTAAACATAAATCCACATTAAGAATATCGGAGAAGAAACACGGTGAGATTACAAACATTTCTTTGGGGTATGTATTTTACAGGGAAAATCACTTACTGAAATCCCTAAGTTGTATTTGTGCAAAGTTCCCAGCTTCAGCAGGTGGCAGTGAGCACAGCCCAGTGCACGGTTACCCAGCTCCTGTTGCAGGAGGTGAACTTTGTCAGTGTTCGCCTGCTAAGGCAGTTGTCCCACCTGCTAAGGCAGTGATTTAACTCTTGATTGACAGGACAGAAGAGGGCTAGTAGGGTAAGAAAGAAAGGAATGATCTTCTGCTAGAAAGACAGGAAAACAAAGAAACAAAAAGGCATAGCTCTTCTGAAAAACATTCCAAGGCTGGACACACCCTTGGTAGCCCAGGTAAGGTGCACATGCCCAGAGCAAGGGATCTAAGGCACGAAACGGCTTGCATCATTTTCATGCTTTCTGACACAAGGCAGCGCTTCATTTAGACTTTGGGAGTCTCCATCTGGAGATAATTGGCTCTTCCCAGGTATTAACTGGCCAGCTCAGGGCATAACTCAAAGCAGGCAGATTCCTCTAGAAAGGGTAGGTACATGAGAGTTTTGCTCTGCAGCCCTCAGCTTGGCATGCACAAGCCAATTTGTACACATGGGCCTCAAGACCTAACCAAAGACTACATTACTCAGTCAGGACTGGGCACAAGAATAAAGTCTGAGTTTGACTCTCTTCATCACCAGTCTCATGACATCACTAATCTATCGCCGCGTTTATTATTGCTTTTTCCACTATAGGTACTTCACTTTAACAAAGTTGAAGGAGCCAGAAATGTCACCACAACCATAAAAATGCAAGTCTATTATAGAGCGGAAGAGCATCTATCAAATCGATCTGCTTGTTTCCAGAAGGTATTTCACCAAGTCTAGTGATCAAGCTATGGGCATGGTCACATCTTCTCTTGCTTGTATCTTCCTTCCACATTTGCATTTGCTTATGGTTGCCTTCCTCAGATGCAGTGTCCACAATGAATTGGTACCGCATCCTGTGATACCTTCACCTAATGCAATACTTACTACATGCTTCCCCTTTTTAGGCAGAATTACAAAAGCTAACCTCAAATCTGTAAAATTTAAAGTTACCATTCTCTGTCAATAGAGGTCTTGATCTTTTTCCTTTAGTTTGAGGAGAGATTTCTTTGTCAAATTATTACCCGTAGCTAGCTATTTATCAACGTGTTCTTTGAACAGGCACAGTTCCTACCTCAGAGAGCTAATCGCAAGGACAAAGCTGCCCTTCCGCACATTTGATTGCAGCATCAAGACAACAAAAACTAGAACATTAACTTTTACAGGCTACCCGTCCGTGTCTGATGTTTCAGAAATCAGTTTCCATTTCAGTTGAGTAGTTAACAAAGCAAATTGACATGTTGGAATTTCCTAAGGTAGATCAGTTGCTTGCAAAAAATCTTAGAGAAATGGAAATCATTATATTCCCAAGATACTTCTTTGACATACTGGCAGGCGTCTTATACCAAAGTATATGTAATTTAACATAGAAAAATATGGAAAAACAAATGTAATCCCTCTGAGTCAGTAAAGGCTGTTTGTCCCTGTTGACAATTCCTCCCTGCTCTTTCCCATCATCCTTATTTTTTGTGGGACTGCAATCTGCCCGCAAAGCCCCAGTAGCCACAAGTTCTGATGAATGGGCACTTGGATCTACATCCCCATAGCCAAATCCCTCTTCCCATGGTGGGAAGATTTATTTTAGGGGCTATGTCAACAACCCATTTGCACACCATGAACAGGAGAGGGACTGTTCTTCGTGAGTGATGTTTGTCCAAATTGTAAGAATTACAGAGTGCTGTGGATAGGACAAAGGGATCTTTCTAATAGTTCAGAAATTTAAGTGTCTGTTCAGGCCTCTGATTCTGACGTAATGACAAGATGAATAGAACACAGGTCCAGATTTTTAGTTTACTAATTCACAGCTTAATTTCCTCAAGGTCATTGATGAGTTTAAGCCCACATTCACTTAATCCTGCTACTTCAATATAAAGAATGTACTGCAATTACTGCAACATTTAAAAAAATCACAAAATATTAACATTAAAAGCAAGATTAGGAAATGCAGGGGCAAAATTTCCATGTAACACAGCCGACTTCCATAAATGAAAGGAATCATGCAGCCAGATCTTCATGCATTGTTTAGCAGTTACAGTCTGTCCCTCATTCTCTGGACATACTTAGTTTCACAACCTCTACTTACAAACCCTTAAGTGTTTTACATACTTCAGGCTCTTAATGCTTGCATTCTGAAAGACTTGCAGTGTCTATATCACATCTGCAAATTTTAATACTTTCAAATGCTCCTTTTAATAACTGCCCAGTTTTGAACACCTCT
Organism: Falco rusticolus; assembly: GCF_015220075.1. Taxonomy (NCBI): domain Eukaryota; kingdom Metazoa; phylum Chordata; class Aves; order Falconiformes; family Falconidae; genus Falco; species Falco rusticolus. The sequence goes on from NC_051189.1 coordinate 90,337,685, forward strand.
TGTGTGCTAATAGAGGTAACAGATCACCTGAATAGAAACACTTTACTTGGAGCTGTGCGAAGGAAAAAATTAGAAATTTTGAACTAATTTACACAACAGATTAATAACATCTTGTTTTCCTTTTCTCCAAGACAGAAATGGGCAAATCGGATAATATCCATACTGGTTTTAAAGCACTCAACTTTGAAATCAACCAACCCACTAAAAATTACATGCTTAAAAGTGTCAACCAGTTATATGGAGAAAAATCATTGCCTTTCAACAAGGTAGGTAGGCCATTTATTCAGATTATGCCTTGCCATTTAACCTTTATGATCTATCTATGACAACATACCATAAACCATATACTTCTAAATATTTTCATTACATCTGCAAATCCTGCTGTTATCCTTAACACAAATGTTTTGTATGAGAATTTTCCTGAGATGCTGGGCACTAAAATTTTAGTTTTATGGGATGTTCATCTAATTTCGGAGTGATTTGCAGATGTAGTTAGGTGAGAATATGTAAATTGAGTATTTCCACTAAAAAATACTTTGTTCCTTTGACAAAATGCTGTGCTTGTAGTCTGTGTAATTTTTACTGTGTCTTCCCTCTGTTTGGCTGTAGTCATTTATTAGCATTCATATTGGTAGGTAACATAAGACAGGTGTCTCTTTTGCATCTGCAGGAATACTTACAGTTAGCCAAGAGATATTACAATTCAGAGCCACAATCAGTTGACTTTGTGGGAGCAGCAGATGAAATCAGGAGAGAGATCAATTCCAAGGTTGAACACCACACTGAAGGTAAGCTCCAGCCTCTCCTCTCCCAATTCAGAAAGAAGCATTTCAGCACTGAACAAAGTCTCTGTACCCAAGGGGCCCAAGGCAGGTAAACAATTCACCTCAGAAAGGTAAATCAGATCAGTTTTCCTAAAGTAGTCATCTACTGCCTAGCTCTTACTAAAATCAGTGTCTTCCATCAGAATGTGGGAGGAATGTGGCTTACTCTTCTTTGCAAATCAAGATTACTTCAGTAACCACCTATTTGTGAATAATCTCAAGCTAGGCACATGCCATATCGGCACTTACAATTTCCCTGGCTTATCTCTTCAGAAACTGTGCCAACACTTACATCAAAACAGTAAAACTGTATAAATGTGTAAATGTCCTTCTGTTTTCTCTAGGCAAAATTCAGAATCTACTGCCTCCTGGATCCATAGATTCACTCACCCGGCTAGTCCTGATAAATGCACTGTACTTCAAAGGAAACTGGGCAACAAAGTTTGAAGCTGAAGCAACAAGGCAAAGGCCTTTCAGAATAAACACGGTATGGGAATATCCTGCCCTGTATCCTACTGAAAAAGATAGGGGAGAGAAATTCCTGTCGATCTTTAAATCCATGCAGCATTCAAGTTACTGCATGTAAAGCATTCAGTATATTTTCTTCACCACATCTTCAGCGCACACATACTAGCAAGTAAAATTGTCAGAGGCTGACCTGAAACAACCTTCCATTCTCCGAAGGCAGGAAAAAACAAAACGGTGAACAAAACTGTATGGGTTAGTTCTTTACATTTTCATTTCTATCCGCGTGACAAATCAGAGCAGAATACAGCTTCCTATGATGGGTGTCCTCTGAGACAGCTTAAGACAGCCTGCCTAGACTCCAAGTGCCTTTCCAGAAAATATGGGGTCCTCTGCAGACCCTGTGTCCTACCACTTGGAGCCATAACGATGTTTCAGACACGCTGGGCAGCTTGTAGGCTAAATACTATAAGCCTCCACTGTGCTACTTTACCTCAGTCCTTTGCTGTTCAGTCAGAGTACAAATGGCAAACATGTAATTTGATTTGTTGCAGCATACGACTAAACCAGTGCCCATGATGTACCTGAGTGATAAATTTAACTGGACCTACATAGAATCCGTCCAGACTGATGTTCTTGAGCTTCCATACGTTAATAATGACCTCAGCATGTTTATCCTGCTACCAAGCGACATCACCAGTCTACGAAAGGTAAAGCAACTGAGAACATAAATAATCTGAAAAAAACCAAGGGTGTAATTATTTTATGCATGTGTGAGGTAAAAGACTTTGCTGCAGTCATGCTTCTAGGAAGGAGGGTACTGATCAGGCTCAAGGAAAAGCAAATCCCAAACTTGTTCTAGCACTGTGAACTTGAACCTCTTGGAGCTCAGACTAGATTTCTTATTCTTGGCAGCTGGCACTTCTGTGGTTCCCAGTGATCAGTCCTGGAAGCAGGTAACCCAAACCACACAAGACTGGCCTTCTTCCAGCTGAACAAAAAGGAGGCCGGAAAGCCAGCCCTGCTGAGATCCACTGTCCATACTGATTCAGATAGATATGATTTCATTCCAAAAAATGAAAAATAACCACCACAAATTGGGCAGCTTCCATTATTTTCCAGCATGTCCAGAGCTAATACATATGGACACTGCCACCTTCTGTAAAGAGACTGATTTTGCCTTTTGATAATAAACACTAAATTCTCACCATTGTGTTAGTGGGTGTGCTGTAGAAAAAAAGCTTTTTTCATTAAATTCTAAAATGTAGGGAAGACAGAAATGTGAACAGCAAATCAACCAGACTATTGTTACTTGACACGGATGTTTTTCTTCTACAACTATTTAATCCTGCTATATTCCTGAAAGTTACTGAGAACAGTTCAAATACTGCATTGACCTACCTTAGAGCAACATACTCCTTTAGTCAAAAAGATCTCCAAACTGGTCTTACACTCCTGTTTTTCAGGTACTCTTACAACAGCTTGAAATGTTCCCCGTTTAGGAAAAGAGAAGAAAAAGCTCTTAGGGCACAGGTTTTTAAAGAGTCTAATTTTCTGATTTTCTTTTACCAACTGCAGCTAGAAAGAGAATTGAGTTTTGAAAACTTGTCTGCATGGACCAGCCCAGAACTAATGGAGAAAATAAAAATGGAAGTTTATCTACCCAGGTTCTCGTTAGAAGAGAAATATGACCTCAAATCTACTTTGAGCAGGATGGGGATGCAAGATGCCTTCACTGAAGGTCAAGCTGATTTCACAGGAATATCAGAGAACAATGATTTGTTTTTGTCACAAGCTTTTCACAAGTGTTATCTGGAAGTCAATGAAGAAGGCACAGAGGCAGCAGCTGCCAGCTCAGCAGCACTGGCATCACGAAGTCTTGGTGCTGCTGTTATTTTTGTGGCAGATCATCCTTTCCTCTTCTTTATCAGGCACAACAAGACCAAGAGTATCCTCTTCTTGGGAAGGTTCTCTTCCCCCTAGAAACATGACCATTACTAAACAGGCTCTTGCAACAACAATAATGAACAAAATACCATGAAGAGCATCTGAACAGTCTGTGCACTTCTTAATTTTCCTGCACTTTTTTCAAATCTCTCAGAAAGTACATGTTAAAAATAACCCGGAATTCACACCTCTGGCTCATTTTCCTGACCAAAGAACCTGAAAGTGGTAGCATGATGCTATAAGCACCAAACTGTACACAAAACAACATTGATGCATTTTTTCAGTGCTTTCTGAACCAGAACTGCCACAATGCAAAACAGACTAAGTTGATCTAAACCAGTAAGTCCCAACGCACTTGCTTTGGTATGTAAGAAGAAAAAACCAGGAAAAACTCCTTTCTGCAGAATGCTGCTGCATCTCCGTCAGTTTCAGCTCACTAAGCTGGTCATCCCAGGAGGGCTACCTCATCCACATTCTTGTCAGTTCTGTACCAGGTTTGCAGCTTGGCACAGCTGGTAATGAAATAAACCTGCAGAATCCTCTCTGTTGCTGATACTGGTGCTTCTTTCTTGCATGCAAAGGGAATAACAGGTGTACATTCTAATCTCTGTCCCACAGCGACTGGATAATATCCAACAGCACTATAGAACTGGAGGAAGAGAAAACATATGCCATGAAATCTTCTTGTTTGTACCTTTCCATGCACTCAGCACTGTTGCCAGCCCAGCACTGCACTGCTCTACTCTCATTTTCCTTTGCCACTTATTTCACTGGCTTGAGGCAAGATCAAATTGGAGAATCAAGCCTGTACTACTAAGTCCCTAAGCGCTTTCTGAAAGGTTACACACAAATCTCCCAGTACACATGTACTTCTGTCACAACTCTTTCTCCTAAGAGTGTCCTAGTCAGTCATGCATGTTTGCAGGGGATGCTCCTAACTCTCTGAATTCACAATAGAGAGCAAAGGACTAATGTCTTACCACACTTGCACACACCAACAGCATCTTACTAGAAGCAGCTCTTCTGGGGATGGCAGGCCTCCCTTTTTTTGACAGAGAGGAGACTGCTGACTGTCACTGAGTCCATTTTCTTCCATGAGGCCAGCTGATGCCAAAGTCCCTTCTGGCTCTGCTTCCCAAATGACAAGGAGCATAGGAAAGTGTTGTGAAGCAAGTTCTTTATTCTGTCCCCATACAACATCAACAGCACTGCCTTCTGTCTGTCTCAGCTGGGAAACATGACACAGGATCCCTCTGTGTTCAGGTGCAATTCTGCCATCCTCTGCTTCACCTAATGCAAGGGCTTCATGTCCCCATGGCCAAATCTCTTAAGCACTTCCTGATGTGCCTCAGGAATAAAGACAGGAAAGCCACACCTAGAGGGCTGAGCAGGAACAAAACCATGGCAGCATGCACCCAAACCCACTCACAGAGCTTTAAAGTCAATGGAAAAGTGAGTCACCTTTTCTCTCCCCTTCAACTATTCTGAGCATGACTGCAAAGATGACAGAGTTAATGTCCCTTTGGCAGTGCCAGGTAATTACCAAGTGGCAATGGCCACAACACTTGAAGGGTGAGTTGCACATTAGGGAACAACCTTTTCCCAGGGTGAGCAGCACAGCACTGGAGAAGGTTGCCCAGAAAGGCTGGGGAATCTCCGTCCTTGGAAGGGCTGTGGCTGACCTTATCTACTGATGGCCCTGCTCCAAGCAGGAGGGTGAAACCTGGATGTCCCTTTCAATTAAACTACGTGATTTTCTCTCTCTTGTTAACAGCCATTCTGCCTTGCCACCTCCCTTTCTCATCCTGCCTGGCATCCTTGCATCCTGATCAGCAAGGGGAGCTAGTTTGCTCACTCTTGGCATACTTCTTTGGGACTTGGAGTCTCCTGGCTTGGGTTTTCCCACCACCTAACCATTCAGCTGACCTTTCTGCTCTCCTGATTTCTTAAGGACTTACTCATCATACTAAAACCAACACTTACTTGATTTCTGGCGTTTCTTCATTGCCTTGCACAACATTGATTTCTACCACTTTTTAGAAAACTTGACCCACTCTGTTCCTGTAATCAGGCTTGCAGCAAAATGCTTAGCACACAGTAGTTTCCTTCCTTTCCTCCATTCCCCTTCCCCTGTTCCCCAGGGTCTTACAGTTGTTGCCACCACCTTCTTCCATCACCCAACAGCAGCCTTGTTCTCTTCTGGGACTGCAGAGTGATAACTACTGTGCCATTTTTGCCCTTGTTGTATTTTTTCACTCCATCCTTGCTCAAGTCCTCCCAGGGTTGTTTCAGTCCTTGTTCTCCTTCACTACATGCAAGTACTGCGCACTCAGTGTTTGCAGTGTTTCTCTCACATGGTTCCCAGCCATGGCTGCAGTGAGATTCCTTCACCCACACAACCAGTGGGGTGTCCACCCCTTACCCTGAAAGGTCCCTCATGGCTTTGCCTCTGCCTATGCTCCAAATGATCGTCAGTCTCAAGCTGGACCCACAGTGTCTAATTCAATCACTAAACTTGACATTTTATGCTGACGTACCCCATTTGAAACTCAGGAGTCACAGCTGTACAAAGCCAGAGAGGAGAATCAGGCTTACAATATCTGCTTACATCCAGAAACCAAACCCAAGCATTCTAGTTGTGTAACCTTTTTACTAGTCATTTATTTTAAACAACAGAGCAGTTGTCTCCACAAAACCAGAAGACCATTGGAATAGGTGAATTGTTCTGCTATCCTGTCAGTAGAACATTGTGGTGTAACAGCAGAGCTGAGATTTTAATTCCATTGTCCTTTTGAAAAGTTTAAAACTGAAAAGTGACAAGGTCAACAAAGAGGACAAAATTACACAAGACCTTTTGGGGATGTGTTAGAAAGGATCTTTGGGTAGGCAGAAACAACCTGGGTGTAGGGGAAAAGGAAAGGGAGGTGCAAGCTACTGCACTGTATTTCTAAATGTATTCATTGCTTAACACACAAACACAGAACCTGACCGAGGACAGGACCGAAGTCTTCTCTCCCACAGGATTAAAGGTAAATACTTCAACAAATTTAAGTAACTTCTCTGATGCTTTAAAAACAGCTATCTGTGGCTTGCATGACTGTATAGGAAATTGTAATATACCAGTGTTATAGTGCCTTATTCTTGCCTCATGTTTCTCTAGATGCCAACCCTTAGAGAAAATAAATCTGTGAGGCTAAAGAAAACTGCTAATTTGGGGCAGAACTGATCACAAAAAGGAAAGTTTTCTTAGGGCAGTAACAGGCTTATAAATTAAAATCTTCAGTTTGATAAAAGAGTCCTATACTTCAGGTGAAGCAAAGGCTATTTCCATTCTGCAAAGGCACAGCACTGCATGTTATCAGGCAGGGACTCAGGCAAGTATTCATTAGCGGAAAACAGAGAAATTTCCATCCTGATGCTCTCTTGCTTGTGTTCCCCAAGGAAAGAAAATCACTCTGTGTTACAGATTTGGTACTGACAGCACGCTGACTGACAGAAGAACTGTAGGGGTTTGGCAACTGAACACTTGACAAATACCTGTAGACTTCAGAGATTGCTCCACAGTTGCTGTTTTTCCATTCCGTAAATATAAATTTTAATAACAACAACAACAATAACAGCAATAACATCAACAACATTTCTGGTCTCTTAACTGAAAAACAACATGAGGCAGGTACCACTGGGCAGATATCTTAAAGTCTGCGATACTCATAACCTCAAGGGATCTGCCAGTTTCTGGGGAAAATAAAATTGCTGGAACATACAGAAGGGATGGGAGGTACACATCATGAATAAAACTCCATCAGCATAAAGGCAAATAATAGGTTTATTATTTTATAGTTATTCATGATACTACTCAGAACAGGTGGCTTCCCAGGAAAAGCACATGAGCTAAGAAATATGCCTAAATTCCTTCTCAGTATCAGCTCTCAATTCTATACAGATCCAAAATTAAGTAAATTTTAAACCATTTAAACCCAGGAGAAACCCAGGAGTGTTGTGAACCTATGTACTAAACCTGCATTTAAATTCCCCTGGGAACATTACTTTGATAAATCATTAGTTAAAGACAAAAAAGAAGAAAAATATGCAGCTTACAAATCTGCACATTTTTGAAAACCAAAGGCAGAAAGAAACACAAAGAAAACTGCAGCTGTATAAAAGAAGACTTATGTACAATTATAGGAAGACTTTGTCTGGGTAGCAAACAGTATCTGTGTGGAAGATAAAACATACAACTTAGTTTTATCGGGTGCCAATGCACTGAGTTGAACATGTAACATTTCTTACTAATATACACTGTGTACATAATTTTAAACATTCAAATAATATAATTCTGCCTTTTGCCTCTTTCCAGGTTGTAGCCATGGAACTGGTCTCAACATCAGTTGGCAAGTTTACAGTTGATATTTTTAACAAGCTGGATGAGACCAACAAGGGCAAAAACATTTTCTTTTCCCCTTGGAGCATATCATCTGCTCTAGCTCTGATGTACCTGGGTGCAAAAGGGAATACAGCAACAGAGATGGCAGAGGTAGGCTGCTCTGTGAAGCATACACCCCATACAATACCTGGCTCCTCTAATGGCTGCAAAATTTAGTATTAGATAGAAAAACTTGCCACCACAATGACAAGGAACCAAGGCAGACCAGAGAATGAAACGTGAATGGCAAATTTTACTCATTTCATAGCAGATCCCCCACATCTCCCTTAAGAGCAAGTGCCCTGTGGGTATCACACACTAGGCACAGAGGTTCTCTGAACCTGACTTCTTCTAAATTATTCTACACCTTCTAATTTATCCTGTAATTCTATGATTCTGTCACAGATAGGATATTCCCTTTGAGAAGCAAACAGCCGATGCCAGTAGCTCCTAACTAATTGGCAGGAGGCTTGCAGATCCCAGCAACCTCCCTCTCTCCCCTGGCCAGCATGCATCTTTCTATCTAGATTTATGGTTTCCTCAACAGCTGCCTGACAATCCAGCAGGATGGGCTTTGGTATCTCCACATCCCTTGACCCAACCCTTCCTAATGCCACATGGGCACACTGCTGGCTCAGAGGGAGCTGTGGTGCTTAGTACTGGCCAGCACTCTCTGTGTCACCGCACTCTCATGCAGACACTTTGTACCATTATTATGGGAGAACCACTCGGGTTTGCACAGACACGTTGCTGTTGCTGACAGCAACAACGGTGGAAGGGAGTTCAGCCTTGCAGCATGCAGACAGGAGCACTGCATCAGCGCTCTGGGAGGGGGACAGTGCTCCTCATTGTTTCTCTATGGGATTTACCTATACTACAGCTTCAGCATCCCTTTGATTAGTCATCTAAGCAGCAGACAGCACAGTGAGTTATCATAAGGATCAAAACAAGACAACCGTTGGATTCCCATTCGGCTTTAAGTCACACCAGTTCCTTCATGCCTATTTCTTACCTTTGGAAACTCTGCTTGCAGGCTCTTCATTTCACTCAAGCAGCAGGCACTGAAAGCTCTTCTTCTGTGGCCAGACCTTCTCGGGGGAGACCAAAGAGAAGAAAAATGGTATCTATTAGAACTGAAATCCCAAGATAAAGAATCTCCAGAATCAAAATGTCCAGATACAGCTTTAGGGGTCCAGTATTTCCTGTCTGCACCCCTTTTTAAAGTACAAACCCCAACATACTTCACAACAGGTTCAAGTTCAGTTCCTTTCACTCACTCAGACTCTGAGAAACATGGAAGGACAAGTCACTGTGATACTCTGGAAGGTTTGCTATATGGCAAATCAGTTAATCCAGTCATAAACAGATCCCTGCAAATTGCAGTGATGGTAAATTTGGAAAAATATAAGCACGAGAGTGGTAAGAGAGTGGAACCAAATCCCTCTCCCACACAAATGACTTAGCATGACTTTGAAAACTTCATGCAAAAATACAATTGCTGAATGTATGATTTCTCTTCCCAAGGATCCTGAGCACAGGCAAGCTGAAGCTATCCATTCTGGCTTCAAAGAACTCCTGACTGCCATCAACAAACCCAGAACCGCCTACTCACTGAGAAGTGCTAACCGTATTTATGTGGAGAAAACCTTCTCATTACTGCCCGTAAGTTAAATCTCAGAGAGGAGTATGAAAATGTGCAAAAAAAATTTCTCACTTTAATTGCCTGCCATGAATAGAACAGGTTTGAATCTGACTCTGGATACTGCAAATAAGAGCCCTGGATTCCAGTGACAAACTTAACTGGAATATACCAGTCAGTCTGCTCACACAATTTCAGGTTGCATTGCCCTTTGACTGTAGTGTAGGGATTCCTTTTTGTGCAATACGGCTTTATCATTGGAACCTTAATAATTGGAACTGGGAAATGAGACATTAAAATAGGCACATCCATGGGATGTGCACAGCCTTCCCCACTTCTCCAAATGAAAGTGGGGACCAAAGAGGGGAATTTTCTGTCCTTTGGTTATTTCTTAACTGTTAACTCAGTCCAACAGAGAGTAACAAGCAAGATCCTGCAGTCCTCTTCTAGGCCCAAGAAGCTATCAAGAAGTCCAAGAGTTAAGAACTGCCCTTTGGGACTGAAATATCTGGTATAGTATAGAACTTTTTTTTTTTTTTTTTTTGGTTCTGTTTGGTTTGGTTATTTTTCAGATATATCTACAGCTCAGTAAGAACTACTACAAAGCAGAGCCACAGAAGGTCAACTTTAAGACAGCACCAGAACAATCCAGAAAGGAAATCAATGCTTGGGTTGAAAAACAAACTGATGGTAAGCTGAGCTCAACCCCAGCATCTTTCCTCTCCTATTGTGTTAGCCTGCCATTGCCTTTGGGCAGGCGGCCTTGCTTCCCCACGTGCTACTGCAGCAGCCAGGTACTGTCTTCCAATGTGGACAGTGAGCAGAGATGCAGGGGGAGGACAGAGAAAGAACAGCACACTTAAACAGCTTCAAAGACCAGATCCAGACCTCTGCGAGCTCCCTGAGGAGGCTCCCATCAACTCTGCCATGCTTTGTGTCAGCTGGTCCTCAAGCACAGCTGCTGCCCTGGTGCTGCACCCATGCACCACAGGCAGAGGATATAGAGGGAAGAAGCACCTCTGCCTACCAGTGTGCTCCAAGGCAGGTGGGGATGACTACCTAGCTGTACCATCCTGTGCTGCCCTGAGGTGCTGGCCTTTTACTTGGCATAACCATCTGGTGAGGCAGTATATGGCTTTCTGCTTCTAGCTGCTTGTCACGAAGCTGTGACATTTTTTGGCGAAGGAGTTGATCCCTGTCAGCTAGTCAGGAGAACCAGGCAGAAAACAGCTTTGGAAACTGTAAACAAACTAATGGTTTATGTCACAGGAGTATTTTAGGGAGTATGGCACTGAGGCATGGACTTTTTTACTAAGGAGTTGAACCAAGAGAAAAAAGAATTAAAACATGCCCTCACTGTGCTGCACTGGAATGAAACCTGACTCTTCTGATTTCAAAAGGCAAAATCAAGAATTTGCTGAATTCACCAGATGTGGCAAAGCACACCAAGCTGATCCTGGTAAATGCCATTTACTTCAAGGCAGAATGGAAAGTGAAATTTCTGGAAGAATTTACAGATCTGCAACCCTTCCGAATGAGCAAGGTAAGATCCTCCACGATCCTTCTTACCATAAACAGCCTGATGACAACACCTACTGCTGCAATCTTTTGATTTCATAAGTCTTTTAGGTATCCCTGTGGTAACTAGACTGTGAAAAGCTGGTTGCAGTGCTCAGCTCACCACAACATTAAGATACTGCTGAGGTAAATGTTAGAGAGATCCAGATAACAGCTACCGTTTCCAAAAGCACTAGAATCACTTAAGATCATTTTGTAAAACAGTGCTAAAAGGGCTAGATTATAAAAACATGACTTTGAGAGTCCAGGCTTGATGGACGGCAACCACATGCCATGTCATGGGCGAGTATGGTACCTGTGGTGTGTAGCCTAGCTAGGCACAGACGTACCCGCTCAGATACAGCTGCAACAGGGTACCCTGAATGGGTGCGCAGTTGGGTGAGACTAGAAAAAATGTTAATGGCATGTATCCAGAGGCATGAATTCACATCGAAAGATGTGCAATTTCCACCAACTGCAGCTTCTGCCTTCTGATTAGCTTGTAGACATCGGCTGCTTACCTGAATGTTAAAGAGAGGTTGCATACTTCTGCAAAGGCAACTGCTTGCCAGAAACTCCCATCATCATAAGCCCCTTTGCTCAGACATTAGTGTTATCTTCTGTTAGGGGTTGTGACATAAAGGGCAATCAGCTAGTCACTTTTTACTGCCAGAGAGGAGACTGCAGAAAAACTGCACAACACTCACCCTCTTAAAGCATAGCTGTTTCTCTGCCGTAGGGTTGTAAGCCCATATCCCATACCTACCCCATTCTTCTAATCCTTCCAGATGTTTCTAACTCTTTTCCTCCTCCTCTGTGGGCTGTTATGCATGTTTTGGGGAGAAGAAATTGGTCAGTTCAGCCCCCAACAAAATTCTCTGAGACAAACACCAAGATAAGCAATATTGTCCACTCAAGAAAAACTTGGGGAAATTAATGACAAATCACTGTTGTAAAAGCAGCTTACAAAAGTTTCCCTCCACTGCACTGAGTCATTGTCATCTTTCCAAGGAATGATTTCTTACTTATAAATAAATACTTTACAGAACAAGACCAAGCCTGTGAAGATGATGCACAGGAGACATACCTTTCCAGTTCTCACCATGGAAACAATGAATTCCAAAATGATCGAGTTGCCATATGAGAAACATGAACTCAGTATGTTCATCCTCCTTCCTGATGACATCAAAGACACCACTACAGGTCTCGAACAGGTAAAAAAGTATGCTACATCCATTTCGTACAACCATTCAGTCGTTAAAAAAAACCCAAACCCAGACAGGCTGGCAACCATATCTCCCCCTCTGAGGACATGCTGTTTGATCTCCTCCGCTAGCTGAATTCATTTCCTCTAATACTTATCTAATCCCATGAAAGTTCCTCCACACCGAGTGCCCTTAGTCTGGTAAGAACTGATGACAGCCAACACTGTGCATAATCCGATGCTTAGCTCTTCAACAGTGCCAAGACTGACACCCAATCTTACATGATTTGTAAGGGTAGAATCTCCCTTCACTGGACATTCAGGAGGGACAGTACCGCACAAGTAGTCACAGCCTCCTGAGAAAACAGACACCTCTTCTCCGTGGCCTGGAAGTTTATGCACCATCTTAGTCTCATTTTGTTTGCCCCAACATGCATTTGCTATCTGAAAAGCAAGGATTTTGACGAGACTACATTTGCTGCAATAATTTAGTAGTTACTATAATTGCTGTAGTTACTACGGTTGCAAGATTGTTAAATTCTTGGCATCTATCATGTCAAGAATACTATTCATTGCTCTCCTCCATTTGATCTGAGCTGAACCCTGGTGACATAGTGCCCAGGACACAGACAGCAGTGTAAGGCTTTGCTGGAAGCAGTTTGTTTTAAAATTGCCAAGGAGATACCTGCAATATTAAAATCTGTTTCTAGGAAACTGGGCTAAACCAACTGCTGTACAGCCAGCAATCTCCCAGCAACTTCCTTCACATCAAGACTGAATTAAAAGAGAGGAAAGAACTACTTCAGAAAATGGGGGCTGTTGAGTGCCCTGTCTTTCTTTTACAATGAGTTTGGCAGGGGTGGTGCTCAAAACTTGGTGGCATTAAGTCTCAAGTATTTGTTGCACACTCTGCCTCTGGTCATCAGTAAAACCAATTTATAGTTCATGCTTTCAGCTTAATATTAAATTTGCCATTTAAAAATGGTTTAATTCATTACACTGCCATAAAATTGATTAATTAATAGGTTGTTAACTGTTTTTTCATGGCAAACAAAATTCCTTCTCTTTCTTAAATGATAGCTGGAAAGAGAACTGACGTATGAGAAGCTGTCTGAATGGATTGATTCCGAGAAGATGACCTCAACTCTTGTGGATCTGCATCTACCTAAGTTCTCAATAGAGGAGAGATATGACCTCACTGATAAGCTGAACAGCATGGGAATGCACAGTGCCTTTGGCAGCGATGCTGATTTCAGCGGAATGGCTAAGAAGGGCGATGTGCAGATCTCCAGAGTTCTTCACAAGTCTTTTGTTGCAGTTGATGAGAATGGCACTGAGGCAGCTGCTGCTACTGTAAATACAAGTGTAACAAGCCCACCTGTTAGCCATGCTCTGAAATTTAAAGCTGACCACCCTTTTCTTTTCTTCATCAGACACAACAAATCCAAAAGCATCCTCTTTTTTGGCAGATTCTGCTCTCCCCTAGAATGAGTTTTTATTTGCTCCCACACAGCATGCAGGGTTCACTGTTCAATGGAAAAATGCTCTCCCCTAGAATGAGTTTTTATTTGCTCCCACACAGCATGCAGGGTTCACTGTTCAATGGAAAAATGTGAACTGCAGTGTTAAAAGCTTAAGCCTTAAGCCATGTAGCCATACATACCAAAAGTGTATGTCCTTTTTCTTGCCCCCTCAAGTAAGGCAGTACCTAAAAGCCACCCTGTACCTCAAAGACCACCCATCTGCTGCTCCTTTCCATTGTCCTACTGAGACAGCCCTCCACATAAAACAGAGTGCAGAATTTTGCTCCCTTGCATCAAACCTGCTCTTCTGGCTTTGTTGTTGGAGAGTAAGGTGGAGCCATAAAAGCTGTCTGCACACAGGCCATCCTCTAGCCCTATGCCAAATGCTGACTTCAGGTGAAATGCATTCATTGTCTTGAATCTCCCAGAGATGAAAAAAAATCTCTGAAAGAAAAAAAACCCCAAACTTGCAGAAATCTGTAAGCTCTCTTTTCCTCACTGGGAAACCTGCATTTGCATTGCAATGCAGTTTCCTTATGTTCATTTCAGATTTAAAGGCTGTTGAAAATTAACAGAATTTAATACAAACCCAGAATAATCTCAAAATGACCCTTACCTTCCCCTGTCTCACCATGTGTATATAGACACATTACATTCCTTCTCTCCTGTCCTTGCAGCTTGCAGCAAGGGAAAATGGTCCAGTCCTTAACATTTAATTGGTGACTTCTAATCACCTTGCTTTTTTTCCTAATTTTTCTAAACTTTGTAGTTTAATGTTGCTAAGAGGTCCAACCAGCAAAAATGCTTAGAAAACTATAAGTAACATGCCTTCTTGCTGCCTCTTATTGATATGCAATCTAAGACCTTCAGAATTCAGATCTGCTTCCTCTTTTTCATTTTGCCTAATTATACCTGTTTCACAGCTAGCATCTGCCCAGCTTCCTTGCTACCTGCATTATTGACCAATGAGTGCATCGCAGCGAGTATAGTCATGGTATTGACAGAAACACCAGTGAGATTTTGATTGATGTTTTACTTCATAATTTTACCATGACCTGCATTTAATACAATAAATTTACTTGGAGTTGTGTTTGTATTATTCAAAACACTGAGTTACCCAGTTCTCTTAGAGCACCCGGTAAGGTACATGGCTGCAGTATGTTTCCATTCTTGCCATTCCAAGTCAATCACCACATCATCCTGATGGACAAAGATGAGACACTTTAATGCACTGGTGTCTTAGTTCCACTAGGCTTCAAACAGCCCCAAACGCACTGTTATTCAGCATGCTATCCTAGGTATTTACTAAACATACCTGTCACAACACACTAGAAATTAAAAGTCTGACTAAAGCCTCTAGCCCAGAACACCAGTTCCCTCTGTTGGCTTGGGAGGGCAGCAGTTGTGCTTTCCTGTGGCTATAAGGAATAGCATAAAAGTTTTGTAGCCACTGTGGTGCTCTAACCACGTCAGAGAATATTATCTAAAACAAGATCTGAATGCAGGAGAGAGGTAATGTAAAAAAATTTACTCTAAGCAAAATTCCACCTGTAATTGCAACTCACTCCCCCTCCACAAAGGGTATTCTATTTGGAAATACATCCCCTCCCAGCAAAGTATACCTGCATCTTCTCTGTACAAAATGCTGCTTCTAAAATCAGTGCCCTCCCTTGCCTGTAACCCTCAGCTCAGGGTTCAGCTGTCTGTCATCCAGGACCTCCCTTGGTGCAGCCCAGTTCTATGCTATCGACTCAGCTTTACTAAGGAGTTTGTTGTTTCGGTGTGGAAAAGCAGTCAAGAGAGGGCTGTGCAAAATAAGAAAAGCAAAAACAAAGAAGTTGTTAGGATGGAACAGTCAGCACAGCAAGGCTTCAGGAGGACAAACACTTGCACGAGGAGGTATAAAAACTCAATTATTCTTTTTTAAAAAAGAAGAATTAGAAGCAAAAAACAGCAATATGGAGGCTGAGCCTCTTCTAGAGGGCAACAAAGACCAGCCCTCCTCCACTTGAGTGACACCTGGCCAGCAAACACTCATCAGGGTGGTAAGCATGTTAATTCTTAGCCTTGTAGCATGTTAATCCCGTCTTTCTGTTGTGTCTATCCAACAGTAAGTAATAACTGGGAACTCCTTAATTGTGTATACCCGGTTTGAACAGTCACTTCATGTAAGAGCAAAAATTGCCCAAAGAGGTGAGAAGAGTTCCATGCGAAACCAAATGAAAGGTCTTCCCATGCTAATTTTTGTGCATCTCCTTACTCATACCACACTGAAGGGCTCTGCAAAGCAGTATCTCTGAGGCTCCCTGAGGAACTACAGCATGGTGTCCACCAGCTGGTAAGAGGTGCAAAGGGTCAAACAGGCTGATTTTGGTACCAAGCTACTCCCAGTCTCATCTTTGTTTGGGAGATGATGTCAACAAGCACGCCTTCCAGTATAAGACGTACTTGGGGTGCAGGTGAAAAGGATGAAAGACATGGAAAGGAACCCATCCAGGGGAAAACACCCTTCAGAGCTCATCTGCTGCAAAAACACTGAAAGCGGCTTCATTTGTGTCTCCCCATACTATTTTCATGGTAACCAGCATTTGGCTTTCAACACAGGCTACATCTTACAGAATAACAGACTTGCTCAGGTTAGAATTGACCCCTTGAGATCATCTAGTCCAACCCCCTATGCAAACAAGGTCATCTAGTGCAGGTGGCACAGGACCATGTTGGATTTTGAGTGTCTGCTTCTACCAATGGAGACTACACAACCTCCCCAGGCAACCTATGCCAATGTTTGCCCTTCCTCACAGGAAAACAGGTTTTTCCTGTGCTCAGATTGAATTTCCTCTTTTCCTCTCACTGGGCACCAAGGAGAGTCTTGTTCCTTCTTCTTCATTGCATCCCATAAGGTCTTTATGAACATAGGTAAGATGCCCTGAGTTTTCTTCTCTCAAGGCTGTAAGTCTCAGCTCTTTCAGCCTCTCCTCATATGAAAGAAGCTCCACTCCTTTAATCATCTTTGTGGCCCTGTTCAGGGGGAAGATATAGAGAACCGTATCTTTCCTATACTGAGAAGCCCAGAGCTGGACACAGTATTCCCACCATGGTCTCATTAGGGCTAAGCAGAGAGGGACCTCCCTCGATCTGCTCGCATCACTCACTCTCATGCAGTCCCACAATGCTGTTGGTCTCCTTTGCTGTGAGGGTGCACTGCTGGCTCATGGTCAGCTTGTTGTTCACCAGGACCCCAAGGTCCTTCTCTGCAGAGTTGCTTTCCAGGCAGTCAGTCCCCAATGTGTACAGATGCCTAGGGCTATTCCTCCCCAGAGGCAGAACTTTGCATTTCCCCTTACTGAACTTCACAGATTCCTCTCCTCCCAATTTTCCACTGTGTCCAGGTCCTTCTGAATGGCACAACCCTCTGGTGTATCAGCCACTCTTTCCAGTTTTCTATTGTCTGTAAATGTGCTGAGGGTGCCCTCTGTCCCAGCATCCTGGCCATTAATGAAGATGTTAAACAGTACTGGCCCCAGTATCAGACCCCCAGGGTACACCACTACTGACTTGACTCCAACTGGACTTTGTGCCACTGATCAAAAACCTCTGGGCCTGGATGGGCTCAATTCACAAACTCATATGTTGTCAGCTTGTCCATGAGGATGTTATGGGAGACAGTGTCAAAAGCTGTACTAAAGTTAAGGTAAACCATTCACTGTTCTGCCCTCATACATGAAGCTAGTTAACTCCCTGTAGAAGGCTGTCAGGTTGATTAAGCATCTTCATAAATCCATGCTGACTAGTCTCAATCAACTTCTTGTCCTTCATGTGTCTGGAAATGGTTTCCATGAGGAATTTCTCCATCACCTTCCCAGGGACTGAAGTGAGGCTGACAGGCTGTAGTTCCCTGAATCTTTTGAAGTCAGTTGTGACATCTGCCCTCTTCCAGTCTTCAGGAAATTTCTCCAGTCACTATGGCCTTTCAAAGACAATTGAGAGAAGCCTCACAATGATATCAGCCACCTCCCTCAGCACTTGTGTGTACAAGTCATGAGGCCCCATGGACTTGTATATGTTCTATTTGTTTAAACACTCCTGAACCTGGTCTTCCTCTGCCAAGAGTAAGTCTTCACCTTTCCAGACTTTTTGCTCAAGTGTCAAGCATTTCTGCAGGGCAGTCTTACCAGTGAAGACTGAGGTACAGAAGGCTTCAAGTACCTTGGCCTTTTCCATCCATGTCCTGTGTCAGGGTTTCCCCTGCACTATTCACAGTGGGCCCGTGATTTCCCTAGATTTTTTGTCTTGTACTTGTAGACTCTTTTCCTTCTGCTCTTCATATCCTTTGCCAGGTTCAATACCAGGTCGACCTTGACTTTCCTAATCCTATTTCTGCAAGATTAGATGGCAACTCTATACTCCTTCTGGGTCACCTCCCCTGCTTCCACATCTTATACATCTCCTTTTTATGTCCGAGTTCAGTTAGGAGCTCCTTGCTCATTCATGCAGGCCTCCTGCCACATTTGCTGGATTTCCTACTCAACAGAATGGACCATCTTGACCTTGGAAGAGGTGATCCTTGAATATCAACCAGCTCTCCTGGAACTCTCTTCTCTCCAGGGATATATCCTATGGAATTCTTTCAAGCAGATCTCTGAAGATCTTCTGAAATCCAGGCCTGTAGTCCTGCTTTTTGCCCTGCTCCCTCCTCGTAGGATCCTGAGCTCCATCATTGCATGGTCACTGCAGCTAAGGCTGCTTCCAGCTTTCACATCCATGACCCATTCTTCTTTATTTCTCAGTATCAGGTCCAGCAAAGCATCATTCCTTGTTGGTTTCTCAATTATTTGTGCCAGGAAGTCATGAATGCACTCTAGAAACTCCTTAGGTTGCTTGAGGCCTAATATACTGTTCTTCCAGCAGATATCAGGGTGGTCCCCCATAAGGACCAGGCTTCTTTCGGTTGTTTGAAGAAGGTCTCATCTACTGCCTTATCAGGAAGTCTACAGCAGATGCCCACTGCAACAGCACCTGTGTTGGCCTGCCCCCTAATCTTGACCCATAAGCTCTTGACCAGCTCCCAAACTGAGCCAAGGCAGAGCCCTGTGCATTCCAGCTGCTCTCTCATGCAAAGGGCAACTCCCTGTCCTTGCCCTCCCAGCCTGTCCTTCCTGAAAAACCTGTATCCCTCCACTGCAGCACTCAATTCCTGTGACCTATCCCACCATATCTCCATGATCCCAATGAGGTAATAGCCTTGTAACCACATAAAACCTTCTACCTACTCCTCTTTGCTGCCCGTGCTGCCTGCATGAGTGTAGCAGCATTTCAGAGAGGCATCCAAGTGATTCCCCTGTACAGGCTTAAGGGGTTTTCCCTTAAGGCTTTTCTGCAGGTACTTCATTATTTACGTGTCTATGCTTGAAATGATTCCATTTTAGCTGCTTTGTTGATTGCTATGTCCTTCCTGTTTCCATCACCCCAGGCCCTTGGCATGCCTACCACATTCACAACCTCCTTGTTTGTTGAGGAATGATTCCCATTTCTAGTTTAAAGCTCTCCTTACTAGGTTGACCAGCCTGTTGACAAAGATATTTTTCCCTGTCCAGTCAGGCGGATCCCTTCTCTTCCAAGCAGCAGAGAGGTCCCATGGCCACAGAAACTGAATCCCTGCTGCTGGCAACAGCAGTGCAGTGAACTGCTAACTGTCCAGTCCTCCTCAGGCCCATCCACCTCACCAGCAGGCTTGAGGAGATCATCACCTGGACCCCCATGCCCTTGACCACTCCCCTTAGAGCCCTATGATCATGCTTTGTACTTCCCAGGTCACCCCTGGCACTATCATTGGTGCCTACATATAAGAGCAGCAGGGGAAGGGACAGATGAGCCTCAGTAGCCTCTCTACAACATCCCAAACGCATGCCCCTAGCAAGCAGCAACTCTACCCAGGTGACAAATCAGGTCAACAGATGTGGGCCCAGTCTCCTGCAGTTACTTTCACTCCTCGCACTCGTTAACGCCCTTTGAGATCTAGAAGGTGCATCTGCCGGTACTGAAAGTTAAGAGTTGCAAGCCTTTTAGTTTCCATGGCTTCACAAGTCCCTAATCCCCGTTAGGCTGGGATGCCACACTTGGGTATAGCAAGGGAGGCAGTCCTGGGAATTTGAATTTCCAGTGCAATGTGCTAACCATGTTTGCTGTTGTTCCAAAAGGCTTGGGGGCTCCTGGAGGTGACAGGCTGGAACAGGGAAAGGAAAGAGAAAACAGATGTGGGGCAGAGCAGCTCCTACACCATGAACAGGTCATGGTGTTCCAATGCTCCTTTCAGCAAGGGCTCTCCCAAGCACTGTCCTTTCTTTCCTGTCTGCCACAAAGGGTAGCTTGATGCTTTTGAAAGACAGTTCCATTTTATTCTTCCATACTGGGGAAATGCTATTTAATCATCTTTATAAAATACTCTAAGGTAGCCAAGTAATAGGTGCTACATGACTTCATTTCCAAATAATACTTTCAAGAAGTCCTGGGTATGTCCTGTATCATCCAAATTTGTAACTCCAGGTCCATGAATTCCTCTTTAAAAGGTCCTAGGCCTTTGAAAACTGAAGAAAGAAGTATCTATGGGAAACTGCTGAGACAAGCCTCAATACAAACATGTTGTGAGCATGGACTGCCTGTCACTTAGTGATTCCATGCGTGTCAAAACACAGTATATTAACATGTTTTGAGTTTATCCTACAATGAAATACGGGGCAAATCTCAGCTTTATAAAATGATCCCTGGCACCCCTGTGGCAGACTGACTTCATGACAAACAGAACCAGCAGACAGCACACAATAAGGAAACAAGAAAGTTTATAGTGACGGTGTAGTGTTAGTATTCAAGACAAGGACACATAAACCCCCCTGCTTTACAACTGAAATGCAAATACATTCAAATTTTTAAAGGTTTTATTTTGCCATCAGTAACAGGCACAAGGAGATTTCTCTTTGAATGTTATTTATAGTCCACTCCTTTAGAGTTCTATTGCAACAGATGTGAACTTGGTCTCATTTTCTTTCTGGGGGGATATAGCTGAGCGGAATTTCCTACAGAGTAAAAATCTGTAATTGGACTTAGCCTAGCACTGATTTTAAATTGTGCTGCTTTTTACTCCGAGTGGACCATTTACAGAGAACAGGTATGGGTGTACAACAATCAAACAGGCAGAAAGATACCACCTCACATCCATGCTGAGCAAGATGGGGATGAAAGATGGCTTCAAAAAAAGCCGAAATGACATCATCAATATGCCAGAGGAAAATGACAGGTTTTAGCAAAAGACTTTTTATGGCCATTTGTCAGAGGTCAATCCACTTGAGGTCAACAGCTCAGGCACTGTGATGCTGTGAAACCTTGTTTCTACCATTCCGGTTGCAGCAGTTCACTCTTTCCTCTCACTATTTCCACCTGGCACAGAAAAACCAAGAGCACCTCTTCTTTGGCAATTTGCTCCCGTTTGAAACTCCACTCTCTCTTACTAAACAGGATCTTGCAGCAGCTAGAATATACCACAAAGAGTGTCTACACAGTTTGGGTACCCTTTCTTAATTTTCCTGTATTTTTGGCCAATCTTTGAAACTTGTAGTACCACTAACTGTTGTTTGTTGGGTTTTTTCTTCTCCTATTCATTTAGCTAAAAAATAGACATCAGCAGTTTCAGATGCATAGCAGAAACATTTCTTAAGCACATAACTAAACATGATAATGTCTAATACATTTCTGAAGCAAGAAAATAAGATGGCTATTCCAGGCAAAAAAACCTGCATGCACTTAAAAACAAAATGTGTGGGGAAAAAAGGCACATATAACACTCTTGAAACCTTGTATGGCATATGTACCAGTCAGATTCAAAGTGAATATAAGCACAAAAATGTAATTCTAGTTCAAAACAGGGACTTGTACACTTTATACTGATGCTTTTTCCATATAAGTTGACTGCATGCAGGTAACTGGGTTTATTCTGCGTGTGTCTAATAGGCAGAGGCCACTCCTAACCACAAATGTAGCAGAAAGACATAAAATGATCACAAAGGAAATTTGTCAACGAAGCTTAATCTAATCACACAGATAACAGCAGAATGGCTAATTACACTGGTTAAAAGCAAAACATTTGTGTACACACAATTCTTTTGCATTACACCTGTGCTGATATCCAATTCTACACATTCTGTTCTTTTGGGTCTCTACTGCCATACAAAAGAACAGTTTCAATAAAAGAAATCATTATAGGCAGAGCTTCCAAGCAGTTTTTCAGCTTTTGGTGGATGATCCAAACTCCCTCAACCCATCACAGAGGAATAGTAAGCTTGGTACAGTGTACAGCCTGTAGGTATCTAAAGCGCCTTCACCTCCTCTGCTAGGAGCAGCGGTCCCTTAAAAAAAATCCACCAGTTCAAATGAGCCCTGTGTTCACTCTTATTTCTTCACTTATTTTAGGTCACTGTGTAAATACCTACTGAGCTTCTTTTGTGATATGCTTTCTGAAACAGAAGAGCAAAAATGTAAAATATCACAAAATAAGGGCTTTATGTGACCTGAGGGCAACATGTTTTGAAATCCTTCCCCTCTCAAATTTAACCGCAGGATGAATGAGACTAACAGCCTATTTCAATATTGCCTTTTAGGCATATCTTTGAGATTAGTTTCTATTCATTTCCCCAGTTCATAGAGTAAAAAGAAAAGCAAGCTGTAAAATTATTTCAGCATGTCCCTTGCCAACACAATGTGGTTGAATTATTTTCTGCAATTCCTACATTTTTGGAGGATGAATCCCAAGGTTGTAGAGGGTACCTGTGGGAGAAAGGCGTACTGGCCTTCACATTTCAGAACATATACTCACTAACAGTGGCCTTGAATTGAGGAAGTCTCGCTCTCTCTATGTACTGAAAGCAGGTGATAGAAGTAGGAATAAATGAAGGAACATGCACAATAATACAAGAAGAGGATGTGGAACAGAAGAGGGAGGTGCAAACACTTCTACATTTCCAAATGTATTCATTGCCTCACAGATCATCACACAACCTGAATGAAGACAGATCTTAATTCTTCTCTCCCTCAGGATTTCAGGTAGTGTAAATATTCATATCAAAATAACTAGCTTTACTTCGGCAGTCTTAAAAATTGAGGTTAAATTCTTTGGAACTGAATGGTTAAATGATGGTGGTGTAAAAGCCACACAGGGAAGGGAGTGCTCATTTTTTAGTACAAAGTGTAGCCCTTAGGAAAGCCCTGCGCCAAGGTGCAGTGGTCAGAACACAAGCCCAGGTTGGGCAAAAACAACATAGCCTGGGAGGGCATAAACTTTCCTTACTTAAGGAAGAGAGCCTTAATCAGGCTACCAGTCAATTTAGGATTAGATGACTGAACACAGGCTGCAGGGCAGAACAGCCTCCTACTGATCCTGGAATTGAACACACAAGAGAGCATGAGTCTGTAGCATGGTGTTTTGGATGCTCAGCATTACGTGTACTGGTTCAAGCCTTTACTTTATTAATATCAAATAATACTGGATTGGGCATCCAAACTGTTCCTTTCCCAGATTACTGAAGTGGCTAGTAGACCAGAGAACCTCACAGAAACACACATGTTCTTTCAAGTCTGAGAAAAGTTTGATTACTCCATGCAGATTCAGTTCAGGTACTCTTTGGGAGTATGGAGTATGGGAGGAGATGGAGATGTCAGTTTGAAATTCTTCAGGCAAATATGTATACATACCTCAGCTCTGTTCCCTAGATACGCTCTGGGAGTATCAGCATCTCCAGGCACAACAGTAAGACCTATCTGATTTGAAGGTCCTAAAAATGCTTAGGTATGAGCCAGGCTGCAGGGCATTCACCTCTGAAGCACTCCCGAGAATGCTTCAAAGCAGTTGTGGAGCCCTGAGAAGCTTTGAAATCAAAACGTGAGGATCCCAGAGATTCCTAGCATCTTTAACACTGCATGGCAGCTGGCTTTGAGGACGGTAGGTTTTGATTTAAGCATGTAAAATGTCAGTGAAGGTAGATTTAAATATCCAGTTGCTGCTGTACTAATGCTTAACGTTTCGCCTGATGCCATCTTACACTGACTTTAGCACATTTTAGTAGTCCTTATGCTGGTGAAGACAATGGAAATTTCTCAATTTATCCTAATAGTTGTCAACAGTATTAGATTGATCTAAAATAGGCTAATAAGAAGCACAGGTTTGTTCTGGATCTACATATGGAAAATCAGTTTTGTCCTGGTGTTGGTTTTTTTGTTTGCTTTGGGTTTGTCCTGTAAAAAATATACTTATAAAAAGAAGCAGAACAAAGACAGAAAATCTGCAGGTTCTGATAAGCCACTGGAAAAACAGAGAAAATTTCTTGTTGTTTCAAACGGGAACTATTTGGGGTTGTATGTAAGATAGAAGAGTTTACCTGAAAAACAGTAATTAACAAATCCAGCTATAACTTCCAAATGTGGGTTTATCTACATCAAGAACATACAAAACTCTACAGATCTCTAGTAGCATTCAGGATACATATAGTAAATTGCATGAATTCACTGTGCTTTTTTCAGCAGAAAATATCAATGCAGGAAGTTTAAAGTAATAGAAAAAAGCTTGAAGCAGCACAGTGAGCAATGATTCAGTTTCACTCCCTCAGAATCAAAGAATAATTCTATAAAACTTAAGCAAATGATTTTTGAAACAAGTTTGGGTTTTGAAAACATTTCTAGCTAAAATTGTGCTCATCTGATGAAGAATAAAAAAAAACAAAACTGAAGACATTGAGAAGTAATGGAAGGGAGAAATAATGCAGGTCTTTAAAAGAGACATATTAGCTGACTGTACTTGGTCTCTGTGCAATATCTTACCTATTACAGGGACACCCTCATACTGTATTGGAGAGGGTGCAGGCAATTTCCCACTAGTAGCTTTTTATTTTTTAGAAGTGAAGAAGTAGTCATCACGTCTCTCTGACACTCATTTGTCTCAGGCTGTATCAATGGAATCTCTCTCAGTGTCAACCAACAGCTTCACTTTGGACCTTTACAGAAAGCTAAATGAAACTTCCAAAGGACAAAACATTTTCTTTTCTCCTTGGAGTATTGCAACTGCTCTCGCCATGGTCTACCTAGGTGCAAAAGGTGACACTGCAACCCAGATGGCTGAGGTAAGCTCTGAAGTTAGCAGAATGTCACCTTACAGGTGGATCCCACATAATTGACATTATTCTTCTGCCTATAGGGAACAGAAAGGAACAACATGGGAGAACAGTGCTGCAGGTCACTGTTCTTCCACTCTATTTCCAAGATCTCCCTGTTCTGCACTCCCTACATCTAGCTTACATTTACAGTTCCCAGATCATTGCAAGTGCTCTGCCACAGGGAAGTTACTGACAGAGACTACTGCTGGTCTTGCTTGGAACTCTACCTTCCATTTTAATTGCCCTTTGAACAGAATAACTCACCTGATATAGTTAGTGCCCCAGTAGTAATGAAGAGACAACTCTAATTAAAAAAATTAATATGGAGCTAAGATATGCTAGAAAAAGGAAAGCTGGAGATAACATCACTGATTCTAGAGCCCAGCTGTTCTGGAAACAGTGTTATCTGCCTTCTCATCCTGCATCCTGAAGTTAGTAAGGTCTTGTGAACACCTCTGGCTGCACAGGAGCAGTACAAGTATCTTTGCTTGTGACACAGTTGGTCCATAAATAAGGTAATCTCCCCACAAATAATGGAGACATACCAGTGCTTGAATATGATTTCACTTAAGCCCACTTTTTCAGAATTTTTTGATCTTTGTACTCTTAGCTAATACACACTTAAACACATTAAATGCAGTTTTACACCATTTGTGTCCCAGTAGTAAGACCCTGAAGTACACTATGCTCTTTGTTAAGCTTGGTCATGATCTGCAAATGAAATCTGTGCAGCTAAGCATGAACTGGCCATTTATCTAAATAAATTGTTTGAGCCATACTATTGATCTATTATTAAGCAGTAAATGTGACTAAAATCTATATAGTAATGATACAGCTATAGAGACTAAATCGAGAGTAAGGACTTGTCCTCAATAACTTTAATAGACTAACATTGGGCATGACTGGTGAATTACTGTAGAAGACTAACACACATAACCCTTGGGCACATTTATCTTCAAAAACCAAGCTGCCTTTACGAATATTTATCATCATCACAGGTTCTTCATTTTAACCTGACTGCAGAAGGTTCATCTGAGGCAAGACCTTCTCTGGGAAGACCAAGGAAGAGAAAGATGGTATTTATTACAACAAAAAGCTCAGAGAAAAAAAATCTCTGAGAATGGGATAGTTCAACACAGCTACTGCTTTAGCCGTCTAACATCTGCTTGTCTTCAGGCTCTATCTACTCTCTCACTTCAGTAAGAACTATACACAGAAAGAGAAAAAGTGAAAAAGCAGGTAATGTTACTGTAAAGCTCATGAACTTAGGCCTTCAAAAGCGGAACTGAGACACTAAACAGCATTTTGATTGGCCCCAATACTGTCTTTCTTGGTTTTAGCTGGTCTGTGGAAATATCAACAAGTCAATTGTCCTAATATGCTTAGGATGATCCTATCGCTTCAGGGGTGGTGGTTTTTTTTAGTGAAAAACAACTACTTCATGCACACCTGACTCCAATGCTACCTAATAAACTCCCTTCCACCTTTCTCATGCATGGACACATCAGGCAAATGAAACTCCCCTTTAAGCTAGCACATGCTGATTCACCCTTGTTCATCAGCTCTTCAGAGACTTGCCACCAAGAGGAACTGCCCAGATCTTTTTCATCAAATGAACTCCCTAAGCACCAAAACGCTTGTAAACTCAAACAAACCACATTTCTTTAGCACAGAAACTAAAAGAACGCTCAAAGAAACTAGATTAGACAAATTGGAAATAAAAAGGGGAAGGGGGTTATATCATTCTCTCCCTTCTCCCTAGATGGTGGGGGATGAATCATGACATCCACACTCATTTTAGAAACTCACTGACTTTCTGAGTAGTAGCAAAGTCTGCCTAATCTGGTCCTTCAGGTATTTCCCTCTATTATCTCTTCAGTCTGTTCCCATCCCATTGCAAAACGCAGCTTCTGCTATCCTGCGTCCTCTGGCTACCAAATTCTTTCCTAGGTGGGAAGACCAGAGCAAGGAATGCCACCTGACCAACCTTATGACAAGTCATCATGAGTCAGTGGCACAGACTCTCAGTGTCTCACATGCAAGGCCCAGTATATACCACAGAGGTGGTGGATGGCGGGGAGCAGCTCACAGGTAGCAGCTTATTCCTCTGTTAGCAAAGCAACAGCTGGAAACAACTGGCAAGCAAGCTCATGCTCCCTAAAACCATCAACACTGACACGCTCCCTCCAAAATCCAAACAGCAACAGCAAAATCCGTGTGAAACAGAGAAAATTTGAACAGTTGCTAAGTCCGTGCCCTGACATTAGTGTCTGTCAGAACAAAGCAACTCCTCAAAAGCTGCTTGTGAAAGTGAAAATTAGTCCTGACCATGACTGAAATGAGGAGATTCAACTTCCTGGGTGCACTATCAGCTGATGCCCAAAGGCCTACACAGCACTGCAGAAACAGATCATTGCCCTACAGACAGAAAACAATTTGTCTGGTTATACATAGTGCTGCAAATATGCAACATACTGAAAAAAGATCTCCATCCCCTGAAACTCCTTGTTAATTAAAACAACCTGGACATTTTAAATAACCACAGCAGGTACAAGACTTCAGCCAGAAAAAAAATATTCCATGCTAATTAGTGTTTCTTTCCAAGGATCCTGAGCGTAAGCAAGCTGAAAACATCCACTCTGGCTTCAAAGGGCTCCTGTCTGCCATCAACAAGCCCAGAAACACCTACACGCTGAAGAGTGCCAACCGACTGTATGAGGAAAAGACCTACCCGTTACTGCCTGTGAGTTGAACATCTGTATTTGAGAATATTTTGACATTAAGAGGGATTATCAATAGAGATGATAAAAAAATTCCAAATGATAGCACTGTGGTTTCAGTCAGAACATGAGGACAGCCATACGAAGCTAGCCTTGGACAGGCAAGAAGTCCCTTGGTCTCCAACAGTGGGCAACAGTTTAGGAAGTGCACGAGGACAGGGCATGCTGTGTAGTGGTGCTTCTCCAGAATCTGCTGTGGTCACCAAGTGATCTGCAGCTCAGGGACTTCCTGAACCAGAGGGCGTGTGTACTTAATAGACCTTGATGAGCTGTTCTTTCACATTCTTTGCCTTTTGAATCTACTGCAACCCTTAGCACCAGGAGTTCCACAGCTGAACTATACACTGTAGGAAGTGCCTGTGCCTTTTGAGCCTGCTGCCTGTTGGCATCGTTATTGGTTGGTTTTTCCTCTAAAGGCCACTTCTCCATATCTCTGATCATCCTTGTCCCCTGTCTCTGTATCTTTCATCTTCCAGCATTTCTGAGACTGGGGAGGCCAGAGCTGCATAGAGAACTCAGACCACAGGCACACCATGGCTCATACCGCGCCATTCTAATACTTTCTCTTTTGTTCCCTACTCCTTTCTTTGTAACTCTTCAATTTGTATTCACCTTTTTGGCTGCTATTGGGCAGATAATTTTTCATGCAGCTGTCCATTATAGCTTCAATACCTCATTCCTAAACAGTAATAAGCACTTTCTATACCTTACACTTCACTGGATCATGTATAAATATTTTAATATTTATATTTTAATGTAAACATGTAAATCTTGGTTTTATAGAATAAATACTTTAGCACAGATCCCAGCACATACCCTTGTGGTACTCTAGTAGTAATAACCCTTCACCATGAACATGAACACTATTTCCTCCTACTCTTGGTTTCCAGTGTTTTAAACAAACCAGACATATTTGTGTAGTCCCATGGATGCTCAGCCTTTGGTGGGAAGCCTTATGAAATGCTTTTTGGTAATCCAAATAGACTGTAATGGCTCAGCCTTGTTAGCCATATGCTTCCTGACACCTCCAAAAAACTCCAACAAACTTGTGATTCAAGACTTCCCATTACAAAATGCTGTTGACACTCCTCCAATACATCATGCTCATCCATACGCCCACTTCACCTAATCTATTCATTTGCCCCGTACAGACTCATGAGTTTGTAATTACCTGTATCTTGGAAATCTTTTCAAGAACTGACGTTGTATAAATCATTTTCCAGTGTCTTGGAAGGTGATTCTAAATGATGTTACTGTTCTTTGATCTTGGAGCTTGTTTGGTCTCCTGAGTAATTAGTAATTTGTTCTGCATGTTCGTTGTTCATCTTCTCCATAATGTCACGCACATATGCTTTACAGAGAACCTAGAGAATTTCCTGCTGGGAATCTCCATGAACTGTTTCACAGCAACAGCAATGCAAATGTTAATTTTGCTTTTCTGCCATTACCTTATTCTACCAGAACATTCCCTTTATACCTGATCCTCCACTGTCCTCACAAACTCTCGTCAGGTTTCTCACCTCTGCAACAAAAGAGCCTTGTTTCAACTTTATATGAGACTGTTCTTCCCTTTTGTACTGAACTCTACATCATAAAGCAGGAAAAAAGTATTTAAATTATATAAAAATGTCATTTTGAGAAACTGTTAAAAATTATGAAGATTGTTTTATGGATATTTCAAATTACAAATTTGCACCTTGGATTTCAAACACACAAATTTGAAGCATCAGCTTCCTTGAGGCTGAAGTTTGATCAGTCCTTACTTAATATTAGTATAGCATGTCTCAGACATTATTTTCAGGGTTATCCCATTTAAAACAAATTATATTTTCTTCAGTTATGTATTAGCAGATGGTATAATCTGTTGAAGTGATTATTTGTAACATTTTTATAACTCAATTTTAATGAAGTAAGCGTACATTTTCCCATTTTATCTTTCAGAAATTCTTACAGCTCATTACAAGCTATTACAATGCAAAGCCACAAGCTGTAAACTTTAAGACAGCTGCAGAACAAGCCAGAGCACAGATCAATCTGTGGGTTGAAAATGAAACTGAGAGTAAGTACTACTCTGATGGCCTTTTTCTTGTGTCACTCTCAAATCATTTGTATTTCCATATTTATTGCTCTTGCAGCCAAGGTTCTATGAAAGATGGAAACTCAGGGGAGGTGATGAGCAAAGTGCAGTTAAATAGCTTGAAGAATGCCTCTCTGCAAACCCAGCTGATGCTCCTTACGAGGTCCTTCCCTGGATTCTTCATGCCATAGCCTCTTCTGAATCATTTCTGTTCAAAGGGAGGCACAGGTAGATACTGAGTGGCTCCACGCTGATTACTGAGGGGTTTACTTCTGCATTCTTCAGCTGTTTGCAACCAGCTCCACAGAACATACAAGCTATTCCACTTTATCCACTTTCCAATGCCATTTACTAATGAAATTGCAATAAATAAATTTTTAAAAAAAGATTTAGAGGTACTTCAAAATCCAGTTTTACCACATGTACACCATGAAAAATGTACAGTAAAAAAACATCCCCAAAGCCAACATTTTTGCTAGACAGGTAGGCACAAACAAGGCACAACTAAAATTGGCAAGTTACACAGTCACGCTGGAGTAACAGTCCTATTTGTCTGATTTTGAAGGGAAAATACAGGATCTGCTGCCTGCAGGATCTCTCAACTCTCGCACTGTGTTGGTCTTAGTAAATGCCATTTATTTCAGAGGAAACTGGGAAAAGAAATTTCTGGAGAAAAATACTTCTGAGATGCCCTTCAGACTGAGCAAGGTAAATTCCTTGTCTATATGTCTATTGTCCTATGTCAATATGTCTGTTACTGAAGAGCAAAACACCTCTAAATAAAGCTGCAACCCATAAACCTCTAAAATAAAGCCGCTACCCAACAGCAGCTGACCAGCATTTCATATGCCATGGAAACAGTTCTCATAGCTGGGCACATCGTATAAACTCCGTGAGAACAGCAACTGTGAAAACAAGTCAGCATTATCTTATTTATAAATGTTAATGAGAATACGATTTTTAATTAATAGCTCTTCAGTATCAAACCAGTTGAAAACACTGTGGTTAAGTAGCTTAAGGACAAGAGGAAATGTCCATAAGCACCAAGGTCCAATTTTCAAACAGGACTGCATTGCTTTTGAGAGCAATGCTTACACACCCGCAGCTCTTTTCTGCTTTTGAGACAGTCTATACTGTGAGTCCAAGGAAACTTAACCAGCTGGTCTTTCTTCATGCACCCTGGGTGTTGCATGAAACTTCAGAGGGAATTTTCATAGGGGTTTGTCATTTTTGCTGAGTGTGTGAAGGTGACGTATTCAGTATGCACCGAGGGCATATTATTGAGTATTTAAAGGATCACGCACTGATGCCTCACAGTAGCTGACTGCATGCGTATTTTTGGGCTGTGCCAAAGACAAGCAAAAATATTTGTCAGTGGAAGCATGTATCTTGTTTGACATAGATTACAAGTGCAAACACCTTTTGTATGCCAGGCAGTGTGAAGCGATTGTGTCATCAATGTGACTGTATCCGAAACCTACTACGCCTTAAACAGGCGGGTTTAGGATCCGTCATGGTTACATGGTTGTGGTGGGTTGACCCTGGCTGGCTGCCAGGTGCACACCAAGCTGCTCTATCACTTGCCCTCCTCAACAGGACAGGGGGAAAAATATGATGAAAAGCTCATGGGTCAAGATAAGGACAGGGAGATCATTTACCAATTACTGTCATGGGCAAAACAGACTTAGGAAAATTAATTTAACTTATTGCCAACTAATCAGAGTAAGTTAATAAGAAAGAACATCAAATATAAAACACCTTACCCCCACCCCTCCCTGCTTCCCAGGTTCAGCTTCACTCCCAACTCTTCTACCTGTTCCCCAGAGCAGTGCAGGTGGATGGGGAATGGGGGTTGCAGTCAGTTCATCACACGTTGTCTCTGTCACTCCTTCCTCCTCACACTTTTCCCCTGCTCAAGTGCAGAGTTCCACCCATGGAATACAGTCCTTCCCATCCAACATGGGTCCTTCCCATGGGCAGCAGTTCTTCACGAACTGTTCCAGCACGTGTCCTTTCCATGGGGTGTAGCCCTTCAGGAACGGACTGCTCCAGTGTGGGTCCCCATGGGGTCACAGGTCCTGCCAGAAAACCTTCTTCTGAGTGTGCTCCTCCACACAGGATCACAGGCTCTGCCAGGAGCCTGCTCCAGCATGGGCTATCCATGGGCTGCAGCTTCCTTCAGGGCACATCCACCTGTTCCAGCACAAGGTCCTCTGTGAGCTGCAGGGTGGATACCTGCACCACCATGGTCTTCACCATGGGCTGCAGGGGAATCTCTGCCTTGGCACCTGGAGCACTGCCTCCACCGCCTTCTGCACTGACTTTGGTGTCTGCAGAGGTATTTCTCTTACATTTTCTGACTCCTCTCTCCCAGCTGCTGTTGCGCAGCCGTTTTTATGTTTTCTCAAATATTTTATCACAGGGGCACAACCAACATCACTGATTATCTCAGGTTTGTCCAGTAGCAAGTCTGTCCCAGAGATGGCTGGAACTGGCTCTGCCTGACATGGAGGCAGCTTCTGGTGTCTCCTCTAAGAACTCACCCCTACAGCTCCCTGCTACCAAAAGCTTGCCATGCAAATCCAAGACATTGGTGCACACAGAGGGTTTAGTTCATAGGATACCTGACAGCAAATCCCACAATCAAATTTTTGCGCTCAAATATAACAATGTAAAGGAAAGAGTGGATATATTAGTAAAAGCTCTGGGGACATAATACAGCACAGGAGTTCAGAAGACTATTGGGTAATCCAATTCCATTTTGTAGTCTGGTCCTCTATGGTTTGGGGAAGAGGACAAGCCAGCAAAGGTCACAGAAAAAAATATGGTTCAGAGGAAGAGTGAGACAATCGGTATTACCCGGAAGGATAAAGCAGGCAAAAGAGTTGATGGGGGAAGAAAGTCAACATTTCCTGCCTCCCCCCATCAAAGCCCTTACTCCAAAAATTGAACCTTTGGGAGAAAACATGAAACGCAGTAGTTACTCACTTATCAGAACTAACTCCTTTAATTTAAAATAAGAAATATATATGATTCAGTTAGCAAGTAGATAGCATATGTATCTATTCTTTTTAAAGATCCCAGTGACTTTGAAAAGGAGGTATATATGATACTATCCAAAGGAAAGGGTACTCAGTGTCCAAATACCGCAGAATCTTGTACTTGTTTACAAATTTTTGCTTTCAGTTCAATGAAGCAAATAAACTTTATCAACCATTTTAAGGAATGAAGTAACACTATACTTTATGTCTGATTTTTTTCACAGACCAGGACTAAACCAGTACAGATGATGTTTCTGAGAGATAAATTTTTGATACTCCGTGAAACCACCATGAAATTCAAAATCATTGAGTTGCCGTATGTGGAAAATGAACTCAGCATGTTTGTTCTCCTACCAGATGACATCAATGATAACACTACTGGTCTGGAGCTGGTAAAACTGACCTACTGTTGCATCACATACACTATAAGACAGTAACAGAAACAGATTAAAAGAGTGCGGAAGAACAAGCTTCAAAATCAGGGTAGCATAGGTTCTGATGTGTGCATACTTCGTTTCATAAACTGTAACACCATGATTTCTCAGCTTAGGATTCAGGGCATCTCATAATATTGAAAACACAGTATTTTACTTAGGGATACATCTAAAAACTACATCCACACAACTGTCTTAGCCTATTTTGTGTCCTTTCTATTGACAGAACAGAACAACAAAAAAAGCAAGGATCAAATCTGAACCACCGTGCCTTACAGTTATCTTCTCCTGAGAACTGTGTTCATTCATTTTTGTCATTTGCAGTCTGGATTTGCACCTGATATTTTGTGGTGTGGTTTCTCAAACTAAGTGCTGACTACCCTGACCCAGAAGGTATCAACATGACCATGCCAGTATCAGTCTCTGACTCGAAACAGATCAGGGCAAGCACCTTTTTATTTGTACCTGAGCTCTCATGCATTCCACTTATTTAACACTACTAAGAGAAAAGTTAGCCATATACACACATAGCTAACGCCTATTAATATCATTATGAGTCACATATTGCAAAAAAGCAATATTCTTCATACCACAAAAAAAAAAAAAAAAAAAAAAAGATGAACTACTTCAGGCCTATACCTTACCACCCTTAAGAAAATAAACAAGAGTGTAACCCACTCAGCACTTTGCAGGATCATGCCCTATGAGTATGGCACATGTTCCAGCTGTACCCATCGCTGGTAGCTGGGCTTTGTTTTACATGTTCTTGATGAGTGTTAAGACACTGGTACGTACACATTTTTTGTCTCTGTCCTTTGCATTCTAACCATTTTCTTCCTCAACTCATTTCAGGTGGAAAGAGAGCTGACCTATGAGAAATTGTCTGAATGGACCAAATCAGCCAATATGATGAAAGCTGAAGTGGATCTCTATCTGCCCAAGTTGAACCTAGAAGAGAATTACGACCTTAAATCCACCTTGAGCAGCATGGGGGTACGAAACGCTTTTGACCCAGTTCAGGCTGATTTCACAGGGATGTCAGTTAAAAAGGATTTTTTCATCTCAAAAGTTATTCACAAAGCTTTTATGGAGGTCAATGAAGAAGGTACTGAGGCAGCAGCTGCCACAGGTTCCCTGGTGCTGAGATCAAAAGCACCAACAATGACTTTTAAAGCTGACCACCCTTTTCTCTTCTTCATCAAACACAACAAATCACAAACCATCCTCTTCTTTGGCAGACTCTGCTCACCCTAGTCAGTGTAACTCCTCGCCCTGCAGAATAGGAGATGCTCGCTTGCCAGCACTGAGGCAGACACCAAAACCGGAAACTCCTACTGCAGCTGGGGGGGGGGCGCAGGGAGCAGGACCTTAACCCTTTCTCCATCAGACCACACGCCTGACAGCCCAAGGCACAGCTCCTCCTTGCCTCCCTTCTACCCTGAAGGGACAACCACAGCCGTGCCATGGGAGTGCACAGTGCCTTGCATCCACTGAGCAATCCTGGTTGTCATGCAGACCATGATGGCCATCAAGGGTAGCTCTGTCCTAACCGCTATTACCTACTGCATTTCTACCCCTTCCCCCCACGGCAGCGTGTACAAATGCGTGCTAACACAGTCCCTCCCCCACCTCCGTGACCAGAGCCCCTGACCCAGATGTGGCCTCAGCACGTAACGCCAACCGCGGCCCCGAGGAGGCCCTTGCCTTACAGCTGGAGGCAGCCCCTCCACACCTGTAATAAGTAACTAAGGGTAATTTGCTGCTCAAAGGGGGTTTTAACAATAGGAATGATCTAGCTGCGACAGATTTGAGAACGTTTTGTCTGGCGAGAAAAGAGTTAACTGTTAACCATGAGGTTGGAGATGTACCTTCTCAAGGCCAATGCTAAACCATAATCTCATGTTACTATGACAGCCTTTGTCTTCGTCTAGACTTTAGTGTAAAAAGTTTAGTTTTGTAATATACAGCTTCTTGCTACAGGGCTGAGAGCATAACCATTTGCTTAAACCGGCCTTGAAGTTGAGAATAAAAGGGCTGTGTTACTTGTTGGAATTTGCGAGCCTGGATGGAGCTGCGACTCCCCAGCCGCCCAGCGCACTGTTTTTGCTTTCCTGTCTTAATAAATACTTAGTCAATTTATTTAGGACTCTAGTTATTTCAAATTCAACTGTAACAACACCCACCGCCCGTGCCATCCCCTTGCCTTGCTTCCACATCCCAACTCCCTTCATCTCCAGTTAACCTCAAATTAGCTTCACATGCTACTCCAGATTCCCTTTTTTAAAAAAAGAAAACACTTACTCTGTAAGGGCTATTTGCCTCACTCAGACCCTCAGTTATGCGAGGAGGGCCAAGTCCATACGGTTTCCGCCTACAGCAACAGCTCACTTTGTTCAAAATAACCCCCGCTTCAAAAACGATTAATATGAATAACAACCTCGCTTGGACTGAGGGTGTTCTCTGCCAGCTCCGCCACGAGAGGGAGGCAGAGGCGGGAAACCACCGGCTGCGGCGGGCCGAGGCGTGCAGAAACACCAAGGGCCGGGGCAGAGCGCGAAGGCTGCCCGCTGCGCTGGGCGGCGGCCATTTTGCGGGGCGGGGCGCGGCGCTCCCCCGCGGGCAGGGCTGCCGCCGCCGCCCGGGGCCGGGGCCGAGGCTGGGGCGGGGCCGCTGCCGCCCTCCCGCAGCCCCGCAATGCTTCCGGGGAGAGCGAAGGGCCCCGGCAGGAGCCTAGCGCGGCGCCCCGTAGGGTGAGTGCGGCGGCTCCGTTGTCTGGGAGGTGTCGTTTTCTCTGGGAACCTTGCACTTCTGTGTTTTTAAAGTAGAGGCTGTATGGCTTTTTAATTCCAACCCCCCCCCCTTCCGTGACGTGGTTTTTGCTATTCGTCAGCTGGCGTCGCAGCGGTGTGTAAGGGAACGCTTTTTATGTGTACGAGTTGCACCGCGGAAACGTTGAGTTTGAACGTCTTTTACTGTGCCAAGGCCGGTGCGGAGGAGGGTCCTGGGCTTGCTGGGACGGCGCCAGACGTTGGGGGCTGCCCCCCGCCCCCGCTGAGGCGCAGGGGTCGCGTTACCCCCTGTCCCGCCTGCCCCTGAGGAGCCGTCACCTGGAGCGGTCGGCGGTGTTACCCTGCAGGTGTTTTAACCTCACTTGCAACTCCCCAAACGCTAAATGAAGCTCTTTTCCCCTCACAGAGCTTGCTTTGGTTCAGAGGATGGGGAAACGGGCGCCTGTGCCACAGACGCAGCTTCCTCTGTGGAGGTGGACACCACCTTCATGTTCCTCACCCAGAGTTCCCCCTCTGGCTGTATTTGAAACAGGTGGCTTGTGACTCCCCCGAGGCATCTGCATCTACCGGCAGCTAATCCATGTCATAGTCTTGGTGGGATGTGCCAGCTGGGCCACAGCCTGGAGGAGAGCTGCACCCTGCTCTGGCCAGGCTTCACCCATAGCAAAACCGGTAGCTGGGCGAGATGTCTTAACTGCTACTTAATCTAGATACAGCATTTCTGTCCATAAACTGTCCTAAGGCGTAAGTGTCTACTGCTGAGAATATATGCTTCAAATTCATTGGGGTAGGAATGCACAGGCTCAGGGCATCCAGAAACCTCCACACAGGTGCCTTCCCACAGACCTTCAGAGCCCACAGGGGGACTAGAGCGAGGACTGAGTTGCTATCAGTGAGCTCTTTGGTTAGCTGAGGGTTTTGCAGCAAACAGCTTACGATTGACTGATAAATACGTGCCTGAATTATACGGGTTTTGTTCCTT
Organism: Falco rusticolus; assembly: GCF_015220075.1. Lineage (NCBI taxonomy): Eukaryota > Metazoa > Chordata > Aves > Falconiformes > Falconidae > Falco > Falco rusticolus. The sequence goes on from NC_051189.1 coordinate 90,374,562, forward strand.
AAAGTGTGGTCATTGTGTGTCATCTCCAGAACTGCTCAGACGAGAAGGTTATCGGTAGTTACGTTGGTATTCCTGAGCTGCAGAGAAAGCACAAATCACTGTACAGATACAATTCCTAGCCTTGTGTCCCAGCTGGTGAAATACAACTTTCAGTTTGGGTAAATGCACTGATTTTCAGGTAGGCAAATAGTGTGAGTTGTGTCCTTTTGTTTGTAAATTCTTGCCTGTCGTGGAAGCCCTTCAAAACCTTTCTAGATAATAACTGCTTGCTGCTGTCGCTATTCCCCTGTATTTTGACTTCCAGGTCAAAAAACTTCATTGCTACCAATCTGCAGCTGTCAGGACAATAGGAAATTTCTGGTCTTCACTGTAACCAACATGAACTGAAAATGCTAAGTGCCTCCTATTCCTCCTACTTGTGCTGTAAAGTACTTGTTTCAGACAGAGTTGGAGGATTGTTTCCATCTAAGCCTGTGCTTCGCCCCATCCCTGACCCATGTGTCCCTTGTGTCCCCCTGTCCCTCCACAGTTATGGGAGAAGAGAAACAGAGAAGTTCCTACTGTTTATAGCAAAACTACTAGCAAGAAATTTCCTTAGGTAGGAAATCAGGCATGCAGAAACCTGTCCTTTCCACTTATTTAAGATAATGAATCAGTAGTATGAATTTGGGGTTGGTTTTGTATTTTGTAGCAACATATTCACACTAGGCACCACCTTAAGGAAAGAACAAAACACAGAAACTTTTACTGCTGGCTAATATCTTATGACGGTGATACTTATCTGTAATTACCTTAGCATTCTAGTCTTTATTGCTCCTTTTATACATGCATGGTTTAATCTCAGTTAGTTATCTACACAGCTGATGCACGTAGAGTATGTTACTCTACGTTACACATGTTGAAGTGTTCATGTACCATGAAGTTATCTATAAGCAGGTTTTTTTATTCTATTTCTGTGTTGCAGGCAATAAAATGGAACTGAAATGGACTTTGATTTTTTTGCTTTGTACTACAGCAGGAAATTAGTCATCTGTCATGCTGACCAAATAACTGTTTTGTGGGTGGGTTGTGTGGGGTTTTTTTCTTTTTTTTTAATCTTGTAGGTGGAGTCATTCTTCTGACTTCTGCCAGCCGGACTGTTAGGTTTAAAACACAGTGTGCACACACATAAGTAAACTGAAGGTAATACTGAAGATATATAGACTGAAAGAAGGTAAGGGTTTGTAATTCTGCCATTCTGATACCTAACTTCGTGCTCTGGTTTTCCTATAACAGCAAATAATTTTCCTTGTGAACTCAAAAGAGACTTGTTTTATTAAGTCCTAACCAAAAGTACTCTTGTATCTGATAGTCTCAAAAGATGTAGTATTATTTATGGAAAGTTTTAATGACACCAGTGGGAGCTGCTGTCTCTTTAACATATAAGATTGAAATACAAAAGCAAACAATACATTTCTAAAATAACCTAAGTGCTTAATATGGGGTTTAAGGTACTTGTTCCACCAAACCAGTTTTTCATTGGGTTGATAATTTTCCAACCTAATTATGACATTTGCTGCATAGTTTAAACTGGAAAATGTAAAAGACAGAAATTACTTACCAGTTTGTATTCAAATAAATTTGAGTCATTCTTGTTTTGTGTTTTATGTCCCAGGTTCTGTACCATGGATAGCCTCTGTGCAGCAAATACCACTTTTGCACTTGATCTCTTAAGAAAGCTGTTTGAGAACAGAAGTGGGCAGAATCTGTTCTTTTCTCCTTTTAGTATTTCTTCTGCTTTGTCTATGATTTTGCTGGGTTCAAGAGGTAACACTGAAGCTCAAGTAGCAAAGGTATGTCTAAACAAATTTAGTGTATTGAATTCGATAGGGCCACATGAATAATACATTTGTATTATAGTCTGTGACCTGCACTTATGCTAAACCATTATTGTCATTGTGGTCTCAGAGAGTAGAGATCTTCCTTTCGTATATATGTAAGCAGTATATTTTTATTGTTTGTGTACGGGAGCTTCCTTTGGTATGAAGAGGTTCCTGTGTTTTGTTTTGTAGGGTTTTTTGTGGTTCAGGGTTTTTGGGACAGAAAGATCTTCATTAAGATGCACCTGGGATTCTTTTTGTAGGTTTGATGAATCTCTAGCTACAGAAAATATTTTCTTCTACTATCTTCTCTGGGCTTAATATCAGACTATACATGTTTAGAAAATCTAGCCATGCACATTTAAAAAAAAAAAAAATATTAAAAAATCCACCCTGTATGTATGTGAAAATAGTAGCTGCAGCTTGGCTTTTAAAACTTGATCAGGTGGCAAATGCAGCTTGGCATAGTTTTTACATACGCAATTGACAGTATTAAATTAATAATCAGTCGGTTTTGTTATGTTGTTTGACTCTGGCAGAGTTGAAGAGGGATATAAACACATTTTGTTTTCATTTAAATCTATAAAAGTTTCTCCAAAACTGTATTATATTATTGCCATACTTGGAGATACTCAAAAGCCATCTGGATATAATCCGGGGCTGCCAGCTGCAGTTGGCTTTGCTTGAGCAGGGGGCCTTTGTCAGATGAGCTCCAGAGGTCCCTTCCAACCTCTGCTACTCTGTGATCCTCTGGTGCTTGTGAAGGAAACTAAATACTGCTGACTCTTCTGCTCTCTAATTTATTATTTGTACATCATCTGGCTGGGTGCATCATATGTGACTTGCATGATAAGCTCCAGATTGGAGGTGTGATGAAAAATCTTTTGGCTTCAAGTCACAGTTTTTAAATCCAAGAGTCATTTAAAAACCCACAGCTGTGCTGAAGCATGTGTGTTTAGAGAAGGCATGGACTCCCCTGAGGATGTTTGTCTTTCTACAGGTGCTTTCTCTGAACAAAGCCAAAGATGCTCATAATGAGTATCAATCACTTCTCTCTGAAATTAACAATCCAGACACCAAATATATACTGAGAACGGCTAACCGACTTTACGGAGAAAAGACATTTGAGTTTCTCTCAGTAAGTAACCATTAAGTTTGTGGTGGTTTTTAGTATAAGGTACTTCCTACCTATTTACTTTGGAGATAACAGGCAAGCTTTGGGTTTTACTTTCCAGATTTTCTAGGCTGAGACCTACCAATGTAATAGATTATATCAAAGCCTGGTATCTGAACTGGATGGAGAAGCTCCTTTTAGATAACCTGTGATCTGAATGCACAGCTGGTGCAAAGCACTATAAAATCCACGGAGTGTAAATTTTGAGCGTTCCATGATGCATCTTTTTTTTTCCTCTTGATTATATGTAAATATGATAACAAAGAATTGTTATTGCTCTTCAGCAGAGGCAGTATTTTGTAGTTTTTCTCTGTTACGTAAGTCATCCAGAGATCATGCTGTGAGAAGTACATGACTTAAGATTTTCCTTATCAGAATATCTAACTAAGGGTAATAGGTATTGTGTTATACATGTTCCTTTAGATGCTTTGCTAGAAGCAAGAATATGTAAGACTATTTTTCTTTTTTCCCTGGGAGTGATTTACAGTGGTTCTTTTTATGAAGAATGCTAGTGTTTCATTTGTCTAGTAGATAAAAAAATTACATGGCTTGTACTCCTAAAACTTTGCATCTGTGTAATAAAGTTCTAACTCTATTAAATGAGAGAGTAGTTGGGGGGTTTTCCTCCCTAAGAAAAATTCTGAACTAAAAGTTTTCTATTAGTCTGAGAGGTTTAACAATGAAGTTTATGTCGAGAGAAGCTTACAAAATCATGTTCTCTCACTGAAGCAAAAAAAAACCCAAACCCAAAACTAGCTGCATCCTTTTTCAATTAAGTCACATAGAACTTTGTAGCATAGTAAAGAAGCCCTTTGACTTAATAACATACAGTGAACCATTCCTAGTTCAAATAGGTGGTATAAAACCTAAAGGAACATGTCAGACTTTAATGGCTGTATATGAAGCTGGAGGAGGAAAGCGGGCAGATTTTCTCAGTGTATTTAAGAATCATCTGTGGCTAAATGAGAGTAAAATATATTGCTGAAAAGCTGTTCTGAATGTCTGTGTTAGTCGTTTATAGAGCTGAGTCAGAAATTCTACAATGCTGGACTAGAACAAACAGACTTCATGCATGCTTGGGAAGATTCCAGAAAACAAATAAATGGCTGGGTAGAGGAAAGAACTGAAGGTGAGTGTTTTGCAAAATGCCCTGTTGTATTTAATGACAGCCATGGCTTGGGTAAACAGCTATTTCAAGATACAACGTTGTCAATTCAAAAGTCCCAAACATTGAACTCTTGCTCTGTTTGGTACGTAATTCTCTTACCTATTGCATATTAATTACAGAGTAGATACCATATTAGATAATAAGTAGACACATGTCAAACTGTTAAAAAATAGAGGTGTTTTTTTTCTATCTATCATAAAGGTAAAATTCAGAACCTGTTGGCAAAGGGGATTCTCAGTTCCCTGACAAAACTTGTGTTGGTGAATGCCATCTATTTCAAAGGCAACTGGGAAAAGCAGTTCAGCAAAGAGAGAACAGCAGAAGTGCCGTTTCAAATTAACAAGGTATGATGTGCTAGAATGCTGACAATACGCTGTTACTCTGAAGTACTTGGAAATTAATACATTTAACTCTGAATAAAAAAATAATCACTCAAGCAGATTACCTTGGGTAGATTGTATGAAATTCCTTATACCCTCTCCCTTTTAACATGAACACTCTGTTTAGTTCCTGTTAAAAGAAACTGTTAAGTTTCATCAAATTACTAGAAACCAGAATAACACATATTTGTTTTATTCTGTCCTTTTGTTTGAGAGAGGTAAACCCTCTACATAGTTACAGAATTTAAAATGGAACAGAAGAGAACAGTCACATGAAGCTGTGAGGCTATTTGAGAGTTGTAAACGATTTCACAGAAGTTGGTGAACTGGATTATTTCAGCATAAAACTGGTGTGGATAAGAAAAGAAATTTTCCTTTAGAATGCAGGCAGAAAAGGAGCACTTGTACATCTGCAGAAACTTCTAAATTTCAGTCTTCTTCAGTCAATGTGCTTTTTTTTGGCTGCATTTCTACCATTAAACTGATACAGAATAAATGGGGAGGAGGGGAAAATCTCCTATGAAGACCTCCATGCTATACTTTCTCGCTTTTAGAAGTAGATCAGTGCTATTGAGGAAGAGTTGGCTACTAGCAGGCCATGGCTGCCCCTCAGGATCACCTCAAACTCGGGGTATGCTTCCAGATGTCATTAACAAGAACTGGTAACATGACTTCCTTAACTCACCTGCTTAGAACAAACATTATGCAAAACTGAAGCCCTCATGCCTGACTTCAAATTGTCTGTCCCGCAGTGGTGAAATATATCCCAAGTATGCTTGAAAGTGCTCGTAACCATTTTCAAATAGGGAATGTTACTGCTCACCCCGTACTACCTACTACAGCGCTTCAGAAATCACTGGACTGACTTGGTTCCTGACACCTTGCCCCCTCACTGTTGAAACACTGAAAAAAGCTAGCAGAGTATCCAGATAGACTATTCCATTTTCTTTTTCTTGGACCAATGCAAACCTGGGGCCCGTCTTTTAAGATACAACACCAACAGCATGTAGTACTGACAAATAATCTGCCTTTTGACGTGTGATAGAATATTTTGTAGTGCTACCACGCCGGGAAGGTTTGGTATCAGTTTACTGTGGTGATGTCAGAAAGCCCAAGCTTACAGATTTGCGTAGGACTCTTTCCTTTCCCTCCCCCTGGGGAGGCAAATTCAGCGATGTTTCTGTATTGGATGCTGTGCTGTGGTGAGCTTACGACCTAAATCTTAATGTTCCTGGAATAAGGCCCAGGCTAGCTCTGAGATTACCTTTTTCTTTGTAAATATAGTGTTTGGAGGCGGGGGTGGGTTGGGGTTTTTTTCTTTTTTTTTTTTCTTTTATCTAAGAGTCTTTGGGATCCAGATATTGGAGAAAGTTGTCTGTAGGGTTGGGGAATGCTGCCTTCTTGGCTTACCCAAGGAACTCACTTTCAGATAGGCAAGCAACTGCGAATCTCTCTCCTTGTAAAACTGAATTACTTAAGTTTGTGTTTTCATCCCACTAATGACTAGCCACGGATGAGCTGCAGAAGTCTGTGAGTGGGATCAAATGAGCAATTGGAAATCCCAGGTGTAACCTGAAGTTCTAAGCTAGTTATTTTGCAGTCTGTTCAGTAGCAAAGAATTGCTTTAACATTCCAGGAGCATTTCCAGCATCCTGTGACATTATTTCTGTGACTCTTGCCCTTCTTATGACTCACTGGATGATTTACACATGCTGTGTGGACTTTTCTTTGCTTATCCATCCTTTTTATGTGTCATTGCTGCGGCAAATTAATTTCTGCTGTATTTTCTGTGGGCATTGTTTTAATGGGCTTTAAAGACAAAAACCTACTTGTGTGGTTATCTCCTGAAGTTAAGGGAGAATTAACTAAAAAGGAGGAAAATAATGATGTAAACAATAGTAGCTGATGCTCCATGTGAAAATGGAAGGAGATAGCAGAGAATGAAATTGGGAAGAAAAATCTTTCCCCTCTTCACCATCCATGTGACTTTTAAGAATTCAAAATAATTTGAAAATTAAATTTAAAATTAAAACTCTCACTTTCTTAGTGTTTTTAGGGTAACTTTTAAATATTTTAATTCCTCTTTGTTACAGCACTTGGAGCTGCATGGACTAAAATGAAAATAAGTACATTGAAATTACTTTGTGTTCATTTAAAGAGAGGAACACAGGCCCTGCTTCTTACCAGCTCTGTTCAGTGCTTGTCAGTAGTTCTTAAATGAGCAAATATGTCTTTCCCCTTTGCCTGAAAGGAAACCTCACACAGACACTTCCACATCAGTAATCAAAAAGCAAATCTCAGATCCTTACCTCTCGCTTTACAGAAGACAGTGGTGGGCTGTACACTGTGGTGTGTTTAGTTCTCTTGAGTCAAATTCTAAAATGCCCTGAGTAATTGGATGCCTGCTTCCTATTTTGAGACCAGCATACTAGCTCAGTACTAACTGTTGACATCTCTTTATTTTTAGAAAGAGACCAAACCTGTGCAGATGATGTTCAAGAAGGATCGCTTTAATATGACCTATATTGGGGAGTTCCAGACCAAAATCCTTGAGCTCCCTTATGTTGGTAATGAACTCAGCATGATCATCCTGCTCCCTGATGCAATCCAGGATGAATCCACTGGCTTGGAAAGCGTAAGTTGTTGAGCTAAATGCAGAGACAGTCTGTATCCTTCCAGGGAAGGAAGTTTGATGTTGCACATAGACTAGCAGTTCAGTTCCAAAGCTGTACATCATTGGTGCTCAGCACCAGCTGAAATGTTCCACATGTCCCTGCCCCCAGAGTGGTTGGCCTGCCTTGTATCACTGCTGGTCAAGCTGTGTGCCGTTCCCTTAGCCAGAAGCTCTGGAAGAAGCCCTGACCTTCCTCAGGAGCAGAGTTTAGCTGTGGTTATGGTGAAGGCATAGTATAGGTCAGGGGGATTTGGGGGAGCTCTTAGGAAGTCCTCTAGCTTGTCCTGTAGATTTGTTCTGAACAGTTGGCAGATTGTCTCTGGCCCACTGCCTGGAAACAGGCTCACGGGGAAGTGTAGGATTTCTTCTGTGGTGGAGATATGCAAGTTTTGGCTGTTTCATGCTCTGGACAAGGGATTTATTAATAAGGTTTTCTAACACTGACTGCAGAGAGCATTGTGAGCACACTTTTTTCATCAGCCGGTCAACCTGAAGGAGGATCTTTTGGTTTAGAATCAGAAGAACTGGGTTCAGTTTCTTTGGGACCTTGTCATCAGTTCAGCTGTGCCTTTGCTTCCCGTGTGTAAGAAAAAGCCCAATGTAACATGTTTTATCAAAGTAAACTATGCAGAAGGGACCCTGATCCTTATTGTATCTACTAAAAGGCATATGGGATTGATGTCAGCTGGAGCTGTAGTGATTGGTGGAAAGTGTAGCTTGCACTTTTGGCTTGAGACACTCTAAACCCTGGAACAAATACGCATGTTATGCATTGTGTCAACACAGTAATCTTGACTTTTGGCTGTGTAAAACTGAATCTCTTCTCATTTTAATTATATTAATTTTGGGGTTTTCTTCAGCTGGAAAGAGAACTTACGTATGAGAAGCTGATAGATTGGATCAATCCTGAAATGATGGACTGTACGGAGGTGAGGGTGTCTTTACCCAGATTTAGACTGGAAGAAGATTATGATCTGAAACCCCTTCTGAGAAGCATGGGAATGCCTGACGCATTTGACTTGGGGAAGGCTGACTTCTCGGGAATCTCAGCTGGAAACGAGCTGGCGCTCTCTGAAGTGGTTCACAAGGCCTTTGTGGAAGTCAATGAAGAAGGCACTGAAGCGGCAGCTGCCACAGCAGCAGTGGTAGCATTGCGCTGTGCAATGATTGTTCCAGAATTCACTGCTGATCATCCGTTCCTCTTCTTCATCCGGCACAACAAAACTTCCAGCATTTTGTTCTGCGGTAGATTTTGCTCTCCCTAAAAAGGAGGTGTCTGTGTAGAAGAGCCACCATTACACAGTAACTTTCTGTTCCTTTAGAACAGGGCTACTCTTTTTGCACTAATTGTCTCTTTCACCTCTGTCTGAATCTAATTCTGTGGTCTTCATCTCAGGCTTGGTTAGAGTAACAGAGCCACTTTAGCCATACACAGCGACTGCCATGTAAAACGACTCCTGCCTCTGTGCACCTGAGCACAGAGGTGTCTTTAAGTTCTTGCTGACAGCAGAAACCTCCCACTTGCTGAGTGAATGCTTCATCTGTCCTTGCACTTCCCATTACACCTTCACTTCTGGTGGCTGTCAGGCAGTGACACCTTGTAGGAACGGAAGTTAATTTTGTTTCTGATGAGGCTGGAGCACATCTTTAGCTCCCCTCCTCCTTTTTCCTCCCACCACCATCCTTTTTTTTTTTTTTTTTTTCCTTTTTTTTGTCCTCCAGATGCCTCCATGTAATGTCTTGACACATTCCCTAGAGATGAAAGGAGTCTTTGGCAGCCTGTTCCAAGTGTTGCTAAGCACCCTGACTAGACAGGTGGTTTTTTGGATAATAACTGAATAAGCCCTTAGGCAGGAATGGGAATAAATTATGTCTTTACACCAGGTGTCCTTATAGAGTGTTCATGGGGTGGTGATCATTGTTTTGTCACCACAGGACTCCTGGGTTTATTACCTATCACCTCATTCTAGTCATTTAACGAAGAATGTAATGAAAAAACTTAACGGTGCCTATGCAGTATTCAAATGGCAAAGCTTTAATTTTCTGTATTGTTATATATTTTTCCTATTCATAGTTTCTTAAACATTTTTGGTATGGAACAGTTAAACTAAGACATAGCTGAAATAGCTTTCCTAATAGAGTGATCTGTTTTGCTGTTTCTTTTCCTGAAATAATAAAAGAACTCTTAAGTGCTGTAGGCCTCTTTTGTTTCCACAGCCATACATTACGCATTTTTTAAAAAATCTGTAGTATGAAGAAAACAATTATTTCTTGACAGAGTATAACCAGCTTCTATGTAGCTTTTTGGGAACTGATTGTTAAACGTGGTGTTTTCTGAATACTGCAAACCTCAGGTGCTCCCTTGGGTCACCAGGGGCTTTGGGGTTGGCCTTGCTGGGGTCTGCAGCAAAGAGCCTTTGCAGCACGGGGGTCCCGAGCCCCATGTTTGTTTCTGGGCAGGACTGCAGCGCCGCCTCTTCTTTTTGTGCTCTACTCCCAACCAGGGCTTGGTGGCCATCATCTAAATGGTGCTAGGTTGCTCTGTGCTTCATTTTGTGAACAGTGTAACTCGGCTGTCTCAGGTGAGGAACATAAAAGCATCATTTGAAGGTGGGGGGAGTGTAGTCACCTGCGTGCATGTTGTGCGCTCTGGGTACGGGCCTGCTGCTGGGCACCCGAAGCTGGGGCGGGTGAGGTGTGTTCCTGGGGCTGCTGGAGAAAAAACTGGGGGTTATGCCAAAGGGAGCCCTGCGCGCTGTTACTTGCTTTACCTTAGAAAAGTAAAGACAACTGTGACCTCGAAGTGGAGGGTGACTGGAGCACGTGATGGGAAGGCAGAGATGTGCTACCCCAGTGCACTCGTCCCACCAGGCAAAGGAACCCCAAAGCTGCACCGCTGGCGCCGTGGGGTTTGGGGTTTCAATTGCCCACCGACCCCGCTGCCCCCCCGGGAAGCCCGGCCGCCCCCAGCCCGCCCCGGCCCCGCCCCGGCAGGCAAGGCGAGCGGCGGGGGCTGCCCTGGGGATGGGCAGCGCGGTGGCGGCGGCGGCGGGACGAAGGGCGGAGGTTTCCGGCCCCCCCTGCCCGTGCCCCCCTGCGCGGCGGCGGGGGCTCCTCCGGCAGCCTGTGGGCGGGGGCCGCGGGACGGCCGGTTTCGGTGGCGCGCTGGCACGGGGCGGCGGTGTAAGTAATGAAAGTAAAAGTAGTCGTTTGGGTTTGGGTATTTTCGTTTGGGTTGGTTTGTTCGTTTAGCGGAGAGCTCGGTAAAACCGCACAGCAGGGATGCGGGGCGTTTGTCCGTCTGGCGGTGGAAGCAGATAGTGTTATCTTGCAATTCCTGTAGAAGGGCCGCGCTGGAAACACGCAAGCTCTGGTGTAAACTCCTCCATGTTTTGTGTCTGCGCAGTGTTTGTAACACCACTGCTGGGCTGCTGCCCTGGTTGCTGAGGGCAGATGCACGAGTGCCTGTATCTGAAACTCCTTGAGGAAACAAGCTAGGAGCTGCCAAATCCAAAAGTCCTGCTGCAAGCGAGCAAAAGGAAGCAGGACTGAGCTGGGTGAGCAGGCAGGTTTTGCAACACCAAGCGGTACGGCCGCTGGCCTTTGGGTGGGTGCCTGCACCTGACCCAGCCCTTGCACCTTCCACCCCGCTCCAAGGGCCTCCTGGGGAGCATCTCACCCAAATGAATCACCGCTCGGGCTCTGCGGTGTCAGCCCTGAAGCTTTGTCCTGCGCTGTGTTTCTGCCTTCGCTAGCTGGTACACCGCCTTCAGCTAACAAACCCCGGGCTCCCTGCGCCTGCATTTAGGGCCACCCATCCCTGCTGGGACCGGGGGTGTTTGCACCTGGATGCAGTGTGCAGGTAGCTCACTTGTTCTCCACAGCGCAGGCTGGTGAAGATAGCGGTGCTTTACGCTGCTGAAGGTAAGCATGCATCTGAGCTTTGGGCGAGATCGGCACCTTTTTGTGGTGTGGTTTGTGCTGGGAAGACGGGCAGCGTGCTGAAAGGTGTGTTTATCTCCCTGTGCGGTTACTGTGAACGTCTGTGCAGCGTTCAGGTAGAAGAGCGGTGGAAGGCTGCATGGGTGAGCTCTCAGGCATGCCGGGGCTGTAACTTGCAATCCTGCCAGCACACATACTTCCAATTTCAAGTTAGAAGGCTTTTTTTGTACACAATGTATTTAAAGTTAGTGTGAAAGGGAAGGTTGGGATATACAATTTACATGGAAAACCCCCGCTTTTTCAATGTGACTGGTTTGGGGTTTTTAAGGAAGATGCATTGACAATGAAACTTGTTTCTATACCCAGCTGCAACCATGTCAATCCAACGTTTACTCTGTAAGTCACACGAGGTTAGGTTAGATTTTTGAAGAGTGTTTCCCAGAGTCCTTACTGAGTCTCTTATTTTTCAGCTACGACCATGGAGAACCTGCGTAATGCCAACAGCAGATTCGCACTTGATCTGCTCAGAAGGTTTAATGAGACCAACCCAACAGGAAACATTTTCTTCTCTCCTGTCAGTGTCTCTGCTGCTTTGGCCATGGTCCTTCTAGGGGCCAAAGGTAATACAGAGGCCCAGGTGCTGAAGGTTAGTAAAAAAAAATAATTAAAAAATAATTCTCTTTTGCTTTATATTTTATTTACATTAAAAATTGATGTGTTTTAGAGGAGGGAAAACGAAATGAGGGTATTTATTATTTTTATGTGCTCAGCACAAGAATCCTGTCATGCTCACTGAGTCTTCCTCAGGCTCTTTTCTCCCATTGCATCCTGCCTGCCCTGCTCCAGGGCCCTCTGTCCGTATTTGCTATGGCCCTTGTTTCTCATTTAATTTCACTTGTTAATTCCTGAAGTAGGAAACTAATTACATTGATTAATCAGTCTCCATGTAAATTGATTGGTGTTTCCAGCAGCAAGGCCTTAGTAGTTTTCATGAGACATATTGACAAAGAACTATTGCTTTGTAATACAAGGTCACCAATGGTACCCTTATTGCTAATAATACTGTGTATTTTGTTAGAAACACAATGGTAATAGTTTTATATTTAAAGCGTAACAACTATGATAATACCTGGCAATGCTACCTAAGTATCAGTATCTTAGTAACAGCCAGGCACTCGGGTATCTCTGAGGAGCTGAGCCCACGTGCTTGTTCTTACCATAGGTCAGGTAGGATAGTTTTAAAAGAACTCATTATAAATTGCAAAAACTATGTATGTAGGAGTGTGCCAGTTTCTTTTGAGGCCTCCTGCACAGAAGGGACTTGGTCACTCTTATTTTTCCCCTTTTTCAGGCTAACGCTTGCTAGCGCAAAAGGGCGTGTGAGACTTGTCATTGCAGTCACCATCATGTATTTGCCTGTGAATAATTTCACCTTTGTATTCTGGGCTTACGAGGAACTGTTCTATATTGTTGAGTGGTTCTGTGCTTACTCAGTAAGACAATAAAATTATTTTCTCACTACTTGCACAGACAGACTTTGAACATGTATTCCATGCAATCAAACTGACAGCCCCGCCTAGGATAAACTTACTGACAGCAGAAATCATGCAAAAGGAACTTGGGGGGAGGGTAAAAAAACCAAACCATGTTTCGACACAGTCACCTTCAATAATGCATGTTCCAGGACCACAATAGTTTACTTATGAAAACAGCTAATTATGGAGGCACTGACTGGTGGCTGTCAAGAGCCATTTGCAAGCATATAGAAATTTGTTTCTGTGATCGTATTCCTATTGTCAGTTGCCTCTGTGATGTGTTATCTCAGCTATTCGTATGTACAACACTGTGTATTTTTATATGTGTATAAATGTGGGCAGCAAGGCCTGTCCAAAATCCCAGTGAGATAAAATGAGGGCTTTCCTTTGAATCCAGCGGCTGTTCCACAGCAGTCTTCCCTGCCGAGAAATATGTGGTTTGAGTGTGAACATCCCTGCTTTGGTCATTCCCTGTCAGTGAGGTCAAGCAGCTTCTGCTGTTGTATCTGTAAGCCTTGACTAGCCGGCTTGCCTCTGGGAAAGGAGGCCCTGGTAAAGAGAAACAGCAGTAATGCATTTGATTTTTTAAGATGATACAGTTTTTTTGTATATATAAGCAGTTATATTTTCATAAAACCATAAAAAGTAATTGTTCTAAGTTTTCTTAAGACCTCACCTGTGCTAGTTTTGATTGTATGTTCTGAAAAGCAAAACCTCAGGTTCCCTTGGGCCAAAAGGGGAAGCAAGAAAGGTGTCTCTATGGCATCGTCTCTCTTCAGTCCCCACCTGGGAGCCGGTAGTCCACAGAGGGGAGGCATGCAGCTGTCACACAGATGGGACTCGGGGTTGTGATCAGCAGCTTCAGCTGTGACTCCGTATAAACCAGGAGCTTAATACAAATGACTGACACAGGCAGTGTAGCACCAAGAAACAAATTCATTCATTCTTTGAGTATTACAGAAGTCTCTAAGTGGCTTCCAGCCTCCTCCTGTCCTCCTCTCCTCAACCTACCTACCTGTTGGATCAGACCCACCCTATAGATATACTGTATGTTCTTTTAAGACAGCATTAGCAGCAGCTAGTTCACTTTTATTTCAGACGCTTCATTTTGACAAAGTTGAAGATATTCACTCGAGATTTCACGCTCTGACTACGGATATAAACAGGAGCAATGCTCCCTATCTCTTACGGCTTGCCAATCGGCTTTTTGGAGAGAAGTCCTACAGCTTCTTGCCGGTACGTTGGTGCAGATCATGATGGTGTGGTGGAACCTGGTGGGAAAATGTAGCTATTTGAGTTACTATGAAGTAGAAATATTTCTAGGCCTCTTTCTAAATGTTGCTGGGCAGTTGACAGAAGTGTTGCAGACATGCATATGCATTCCGTATCTGTAGGCATCTGTGCATCTCACCTAAAGGGTGTTACATAGCAACCCCTTTTCATTCCTTGTTCTGTTCTGCTGCTCTTGGGCTCAAGAGAAAAATCACTCGTCTAGGTTCTTAGTAACTATTGTAACATCCCACTCTGTTGCAACCAGCTTTTTAAGATGCAAGTAGCTCTGTGTCTGTTGCAATCAGCTTTTTAGGATTTTCATTGGTCTAGTACCACATTACTTAAATATTTTTGAAAACACTGTATTTATTTGGGAGGGGATGCCCAACATGTCTAAACAACATGCCTCTTCACCAGTGAATTATACCTTTGTGTGCACCTAGACTGCTATTTTTATCCCTCTTCAGCTTTTTCAGAGAGTTTTGTTTTATCCTAGCTGCCCTTGAGCCTCTTTCAGAAGAATGACAGATAAATATTGCAACACCTGCAGTAAGCACCCCATCAGCTGTATACGTGGCAGATGTACTATGAGAGGTGAAAAAAACCACCCAGCCTCAGAACCCCCCAGGCAGTGCACTGTTAGAGCCCCACCTCAGAGCAAGTGGTAATCTGTTTGAAGTGCACCTTATCTACATCATAAAGAGATGTTTTCTTATCTGCATGAAATGAAAGCTGTTCTTATCATTTCAAAATCTAGAGTTTCCTGACTAATACTCAGAAATTATATGGAGCTGATTTGGCTGCAGTTGACTTCCTTCATGCTTGTGATGAAGCCAGGAAAGAAGTTAACAAGTGGGTAGAGGAGAAAACTGAAGGTAAATGACTTTAGTTAATAAAGTAATTGGCAGTGTTTCATCCTTGGGGAGCAGGAATAGTTTTTGTTTTGTGCCGCCTTTAGAACTGTTTAATTTTGTCCTGGGATATTCACTCGATACGTTGACAGAACCAGAAAATACCTAAGCAAGACATTTCAATAGTTCCATAAGTCCTGAGACTTTTCCATTCTTTGTGTTCAGGCCCATGAGTGCAGGAGAGATGCCTAAACATAGATTTATACTCATGAGTTCAAGAACTTGTTTTAGACCATCCCAGCCCATGTTGTATACACATTTCTAAATCCAGTAATTCTAAATGTGGGTGTGTTCTAGTTTTTGTATGATGAGTCATATGATAATTTAAGCTAAAAATATTACATTTTCATCAAAGTACTGTATATCAAAAGTTATAGTAGTGTGTACTATTAAAAAGTATGGTGAAGTAGAGAACAGGTACTGAAAGATGCTTTATTGCAGGAATGGACTGGAGTTTTATATTTGTAGTATTTCTGTGGCATGAGTTTCTTCGTGTATGTTTTATATGCCATCAAATTATTACAAGATTGTGTTGTGACATTTTTTTTTCTGCCCCCTCTGCAGGTAAAATCCCTAATCTGCTGTCTGAAGGCTCAGTTGATAACACGACCAGGCTCATACTGGTGAATGCTATTTATTTCAAAGGAAGCTGGGCAGAGAAATTTAGAGAAGCTGACACCACTGACATGCCATTTCGCTTAAATAAGGTAATACAGATACACCTTGGTAGTACTTATCTAACAAAAAGGTCAAATAATGTACTAAATAATGTGCTAAAGTGAAGCGTTGCTTACACATAAAATAATGAAAAAAAACCAAGTAGAACATCTTTAATGAATGTTTTCAGATCACCTGAAAGAGGGTTTTAAATGGATTTTAGTATTTTTCTGTTTTCAGCAAGCTATTTGTTGTCTCACTTACTGGAGTAGTATCAGAGACAATTCTCACTTATAGATTAGGACCCTGCCCGTGCCTAGCAGAGTTGTGTCATCTAACAGTTTCAGCTGCTATGAACTGTGCCTGTTTGTGATGCTAGGTAAGCAGTACTAAAATTATAGCACATTTTGCTTAAGCCCCATTTTCTTGTTCTGTGTTCTGCCTGTGTTAACAGCTTTACAAGATACTGTATATAGTCACCTGCTTTATGTTGAACAGAGTTGATATTTGTTGACTTTTGATGAAATTTCTGGGGCTAGAGCAATAGAAAGGAACAGCAACTTGAAGAAATTGTTTTGCTTTCTGCAAGGACTGTGCTGTAGAAGCCAAAGGAGAACCAAATGTGATACAAACTCATTATGCTTTCAGAAAAAACTGTTATTAAACAGGCAGGCAGAAGTCTGACAAAGGCAGTTTTATAATCACCTGATATAATGGAGCAAGAGGTTTTGCAGGAATGCAGTTTTTAACTTGTTTTCTATCAGTTCTTTAAATTAGTATTTTCCTAACTGTTACTTTGGTACCTTTTATCCATCCAGAATGAAAGAAAGACAGTGAAAATGATGTATCAGAAAAATAAATTTTGTTTTGGGTACATCCCTGAAGTTAAGATCCGTGTTTTAGAGCTGCCTTATGATGGAAGAGAACTTAGCATGATCATCCTGTTACCTGATGACATTGAAGATGACTCCACTGGACTGCAGAAGGTGACCCATCTAGGCTAATGCAGTTATTTAATGGATAAGTTCAGCCATTCCAAATTAAAGCTTTAATGAACCCATGCTCTCAGAGCCAGTATCTGCAAGCATATTTTTAGACAGTGCTCTACTAGCACTGCAATAAGGTGTATGCGCAGGTGCTGCATCAGGAAGAGAAGTTGTGTTACGGTTTGTAAGTTGTGTTCATGTGTCCTTCAGCTTGCTGAACTGAACCATGAGGCAGACTGTGAAAACAAAGTTGACCATGAGAATTAACTTGCCTTGCTTGTTTTTTTCATGACAGAGCTTTTCTTTCATTACCTTTAAAAATCTTTATTTTCTTAGCCTTGAAGTAGTGAGATAGTTTTCCATGAAATGACCAGGAAAACATCAGCTTCTCTGAGCTCTCTGATGATGATTTTTGTTACTTCTTTTTAATTATATAATTCCATTTAGTTAGGTTAAACCGTAAGAATGACTGGTTTTGGGTGCAGTCTGTGCATGTTTTTCCCTTCTGTACATTGCAGCAAGAAGCAAGTGTCTGCATTGTTTTGTAAAGTAAAAACTGCACTGATTCTGCTTTATTTTAGTAGCATTTGTTTGATCTATATGGAGCCATCAAAGATAAGGGTATAGTCATTTTTATATAGTTGCATAGTGCTCTGTAAAGCCTTGTAAATGTTACTGAAATATTGTAGAAATATATAAATGGAAATATACGTAGAAATATTTCTACACTGGTGATAGGTAATGAATTCTGTCTTTTTAATTCTAGCTGGAAAAGCAGCTTACCTTAGAGAAACTCCAGGAATGGACATGTCCAGAGCATCTATATTCCACTGACGTTCATGTGCGTTTGCCAAAGTTTAAGCTAGAGGAAAGCTATGACCTTACATCAGATTTAGCTGCTATGGGCCTGTTGGATGTATTTGACAGTGGCAAGGCTAACTTGTCTGGAATGTCAGGGGCACGTGACCTCTTTCTCTCTAAAATTGTCCACAAGGCTTTTGTAGAAGTGAATGAGGAAGGCACGGAAGCTGCAGCTGCTACTGCTGGCATTGCTATGCTCTGCATGGTGATGGAAGAAGATTTCAATGCTGACCATCCTTTCCTTTTCTTTATTCGCCACAACCCAACGCAAAGCATACTTTTCTTTGGCAGATATACTTCTCCATAAAAGAGAACTTAGCATTTGCAGACCAGTTCCTTCTGTAGTTAATAAAAGCTTTGCTCCTGAATGGGTTGGATGTAGAAAGTTTGTATGTAGAAAGTTAATGCTCCTGTTCCTAGTAACTTTGACTGAAATTCTGCCTTTCCCGTTAATACAATCCCAGAGAAAGTGAGGGGTATTTTATTTTTCTTTCTTGAGATTGACACCATCTTTAATAACTAGGAAAATCTTAGCTGCAGCAGAAGAAATCTTTTGAAATTTGACTAGAAATACTCTTGGAAGGATCTTTGTCTTTCAAAGCACAGGACCACCCTGCATGCATCCTTGCATGGGTTTCTGTGTGTTGACAGCCCCATGTTGCAGTAACTTAAAATAATCCAGTCATTTCTTGTGCACGTATACTAGGATGTTCTTGCAAAGCTATTCCTCCCCTGAAGTCTTGCTTTTCAAAAATACCTGAACAAAATACTCCCAGGCACCAAAAGGCATGTTCCTGAACAGCTGAGTTTACCCAGTTCTGTCGTGAAATAGAAGGTCAGATAACATTTGTTTAGAGACATCTATTAATAGAGAAAGGATTAAGCTATTTAAACAAAACTAACCCCTTGCAGTTATTAGCCAAAAAACTTGCAACACAGCTTTTGAATGAGGAGGATAAATGAGTAACAACTTCAGGTGACATGCTTAAAGAGATTTTTAAAATGTATAGTGTGGTGCCATTTTAGTTACTGAAAACGTGAAAATGTGTCGGGGCTTAAGAGGTTTTGGGTGCTAGAAGCTAATGGGTGCCTTTCTGCATGTTCAGGAGCTTTCAATACAACACTAGATGCTGGCCACACAGCTTTGCAGAGGATGACTGTGTATAATCTGCAGTAAATGTCTGATACGTCTCTTTATCTACAAGGATTCGACATTTATTGAGCTGACTTCCATTGAGTTTTACAACTGTAACACAACTATACAACAGCCATATGCCTGGGAGCCACTGTAATTACATACTGGTAGTGTTCTGTGTTTATTTCTGGAGGTTATTTGCTTGTATCGTGTATGTCTTGGGTACCGTAATGTTTACCTGTACAACCTTAGTTTGAAGTGGGCCACAATAATTTGTTGAATTAAAAGCTGTATATGCTTTTTGTCTTTCTTCAAACAACAAATAATAGTCTTTATTTCTTAAACTGTGTTCAAAATGGAAACTTCTGAGTATAAAAGTAACTGTCTACCTGAAGGCTAGCTGCAGAGAAAACCACTGGTGCGCCAGATGTGGTCAGCTGTATAAAGGCCTCGGCCTGTTTGGAGTAGGTGAAAATACTGAAAAACAAATTACTCGGTAGAAAAGATGATTGTGTGAGCCATCAGTTTCCCTGGTGTAATGGCCCCAGCTGCTGGCATCTACAGGGAACAGAGGGAGAGAGTAACAGTTTACATGAAATGACACAAGTTCTTGGTCTGTACATTAGTAAATACTTCCATGTGTTAGCAACACCTCAGTTGCAAAGGCTCTGGTAAATTTGTTAAGGAGAGTGTGTATTGCAGAGGGCAGATGTGAACGTAACCCCTTCTGTGCTAAATGCTTTGAAAACCCGAGGCTCTGTAAATAAGTGAGAAAAACATTAGCACAGAATCCATGAGAAAATTTGTAGTGGTTTGACGCTGCAACAGTTCTGGGTTTCTAGGCCTTCATCTTCAGCCTTTAAGCAAACAAAAGCTTCCACTGCCACAGAGGGGTTTTGACCAAGTAAAGCTCAAAAACTCCATTGTAATTACATCCTTATCTTCATATGCTTAAATGCAAGACACACGATGCTGTAATTCCCAGGAGATCAGAAGAAAGATAAAACCTTGCATAATAGAACAAATCAGTGTAGCTTTATGAAGAGGCTCATGTATTTCTTTATTACTTTGGTCTCAGTGTTCATTAACTAACTGAACTATTATATTGAGACAAATTTGTCTTTCTACAGACAGGAGGCACAAAATAAAATCTCAGTAATAGGAACCTCAATAAAGTTAGTTTCATATTCAACCATTTAAAAAAATGAACAGCAAGCCTACTGGCAGATATTCCTCTCTCATAATTCATATCCCACAGTAAGACAGTTGGACAGTTGTGAGTGTTTTTCCTTAATACTCCTTTTTTTCCTGTGCCCCTCTCAGAACAAGTGATTGACAAGGGCTGACTCCAACAGGGAAAACTGAAATTCCAGCTGTATTCACAGTTCAAAAAATGAAACGGTGCTTTGACTAGCTTATGTGAAGGGCTTTATTTTTAGAACTACTGCATGAACACAGGTCTCACTGAGTTCAAAGCATGGTAATTTTCAGTATGAGATGCTTTAACTGTGGAAAAAGGGAGAAAATGTGATTTTAATGAATTAAAGATACACTATACAAGACGAGAGAATGTTACAACAGAAGTCTCAATAGAAAATCAGGACACTTAACCTTGGTCTTAGCTAAGTAGCAGTCATAATTCCACACCCACAATATAAAAAAAAATACTTTCCATATAAAAAAGTTTGGTTTATATTAACCCAAGAGACCACAACATTATAAAGTCAGGCTCACTACCGTTAAATCTTCTAGGAGGAGACTGGTAAGTACTTCAGCATGAATTTCCCTGTTCAAAACCAATTTGCAACAGGCTGTGGGTTTGCGAACACAACACCTGTGTTTCTTCCAGTGGAAGAGAGATTACAGCAGGTGGAGTTCATGCTCCACTTTGGCCTCTCCTAAGCAGACCAAACTTTATAACGATCCAAAACTCAGAGCAATATTTACTGTGATGTGATGAGTAAGCCAGACTTTGTACTGCTGCTTACACAGACTTTTTATGATAGCCCTCTGATTTCAGTAATTTAAAAAGAAAAAACCACCAACCACCACCACCATTTGGCTGCTTTTTGTCTGATTCATACTGTGTAAGTTGCTCTTCCTAGAAAATATGTATAATCGTGTGGATAAGGAGGACAGTTATCTCTGGGTTTTAAGTCACCTTATCCTAGAGATAAATTCACACAAATGAGTTAACTCAAGAGCATGTTTAGTAATACTTTTAACTGTTAAATGCTTTCAGTTATTTATATACGACCAAAATCCTGGTAAAGTACATAAACCTGATCAAGTCCTCAGATGTCTTAGAGACAGATATTTGTCTTGATTTTTTATATATGGTGTCAGACAGGTATAATACCAGTGCAATTCACTTGAACCTGCTGAGATAAAAAGGTGCAATCAAAATAAGAAACTGGCTTTTGGATGTTTGGGGTTTTGGTTGTTTTGGGGTTTTTGGTTTTTTTGGGGGGGTTGGGGTTTTTTTTCTTTTTTTTTTTTTTTTGACTGTAACAAACCTGTCTAGCTCTGTCATGTCATCTTATGGTACCATCTAAATACATATTCTTATCCGTATTTGTTAAGGGGCCTATGCAATCGTCGACTACTTAATAACAATAGAAGACAAAACCCACAGCCAAAATCCTGGAAAGCGTAGCCTGCCTGGAAGCACGCTGAACATGCGCAGCGGCTGCTGGCACTTCAGACTAATTCATCACGTCAGCCAGAGAATGCTGTATCTTCAGGTCAAATAGAACTTCAAACAACGAGCTTGTATAATCACTTTTATTTTTAAGTCGTATCATGGAAAATGACAGTCATTTTGGCCAAGAACTTCTCCTGACATGAGAGAAAGCACTCACAGAAAAGGGAAGAAAATGCAGCCCAGAGGTTAACTGAGGATTTAAACTCTGTGCATGGAAAACAGCACGAGAAATTTAAAATAGAACTCATGATTTCATATAAATATTTAGTATAAAAGCCTGGACAACTCCTTACCAGCTATATCGTCCAGTTGTTTTATCTCCGAGAGTCAAACTAGCTAAATAATGGAAACAGTATTCATTAGATAACTTTTTAAAAACTGCAATGGAATTCATTGGGGGCATTACTTAACTGATGTTTCTGGTCCTGCTATCCGTATCTATGACATTGGTATGTTCCCATTGGGAGAAACAACTGGTAACAGTTCAAGATGTTTCTCGTGTATTGAATTCACCATCATGGGCTATGTCATGGCCTTTCTCATGGCCTGCATTACTTCTGAGTGGAACAACTTAAATAAAAGAAAAAGAGATCGTGGCATGGTGGATTTTCATGGTGGTCTTTACAGTGGAAGCAACTGCCACCTGACAGGATCCAAATCTCATCCCTCATTTTTTGGTGCCACTGCAATATTTGGTATTTCCTTAAAGCTCTAAACTCTGAAGATAAATACACCACTGTATCAACATGTGGTTCTTAAGAAGAGACCATTCTTGCCCTTAAGTGAGCATGAAAATGTAAGCCCCGGGGACTCAAGGCCAGAAAACAAAGAAACATTACTTCACTATTTTTAAATTTCATTAGCTCATCTTGTGCTTCTGAAGCAATTTCACCAGGAGATTGGTTTCTGCTTGTTGAAAGCAGCATTGCCAACCCTATGGGGGACTTTACACATCATCCTGAGAGGAAACTGCCCTTTTTGCCTTGGGGCTGTTTCAGAGGGACAGCAAATGGTGCGGGGTGAAGCGTCCATGTCTGAGCGCGTCTGGCACGGTGCACTTTTTAATTGGGCACGGAGTAGCGGAGATGACCGACCCTCTTTAAAGGGGATATAAAAGAGATGCACATCAATCAGCGGGAGGGAGAGAGCAGGGAGCAGCAGCCTTGTTTCCAGCGTAGCACCTTGCAACTGCCACCGGGAGGAAGGGAAAAGGTACGTTAACACTTTGCTTGGAAAGAGACCATGAGGCACGATGGCTTTGAAACTTCAACCTGTGTGTTGCCAACATTTTAGTAGCCCGCGAGACTGCACCGTCTGCTGGAGCTGTCCTGAGGGGCACAATTTTTTTTCATGCAGGACTGCGAAAAACCCAGCTGGGGCTGAGGAACGGAAAGGCGCCTCTGGACGTTTTGCCAGGCTGTGCTGCCCTCTGAAGGCGAGCGCACGCTGCTCTGATTTACTCCAGCACCGGGAGAGACCGGGAGTAAGGCTGCTCTGAACCTGGGACATGGGAGGAGACAACTGCTAGTTTCCAAGGGAAAGGAGGAGCAGGGGAAGGAGAGGAGTACAAGGCACCCTACCCAGGATACGCAGCAAGCTCAATCACAGGCAAAAATATTAGTTATTGGCTTAACTTAGCAATATCCCCTGGCCTAAGACACTTGCAGGCTCACGTGTCCTGTGTGTTAACCACCCCAGGGCACGCACTGAAATCCCTTTATGAGAGAAAACCTGCAGAGCACCAGCCATCCTGCACAGTCTTCTGCTGATGGGAGAGACCAGCCCCCCCTGGGGAGTTCATCTGTATGATGAATAAAACTGACCTAGGTTCTTAGCCAGACCATTTTTGCCACTGGAAAATTATTAATGAAGTCTCCACAGTAAGGTCAGCAGGTTCTACTTGTGTCTTTCTGTTTCCTTTTGGTAGGGAGAAATGGGAAACAGTACAAAGAACCACGGGAAACACCATATACATGGAAACAGCAATTGTGACCAACCCAAGAACAACTTAATCAAACCTCCCTCCCCTCTTCCGGGAAACCCAGGACTCTGTCTCACTCCATGCTACACCTGCTCAGCTGGTGTCGTCTCAGTGGTAGGTATGGGGACCAGGGAGAGAAGACTTACCACCGCTGTTCTGCTCCTGAAAGAGCTGCTTTGTGGGGGCTGGTCTCAAAGCTCCCGTCCCATTTCTGTGATTTCAGCCTCGTGGCTGGTGCTGATCACAGCAGTCTTGGCTGCTTGGATTATTCTGAACCAGTGTTTCAGAGGGACCTCCTCACGCCATTATTCCTCTGTGTAGATTCAGCTATATTTGTACAACCAGGAGTCCTCTACCCCTACTTTCACCTCAACCCACATGTTTCTTCCCAGCACTCAAAAGTTCCCAAGTGAGCACCAGACAAGATCCCTGGCTCAAATCTACAGGTTACAAAAACTTTCCCTAACCTGCACTCATACAGAATCAAAGTCCATTAACTTCAGAGTGACCCTATCATGATCACATCTTGCCTTATTTCTCCATATGCCTTTCAGAGGACTAGCAGGGTAAAAATACTAATCTAATTAGACTACTGCATTAATTCAAGGAACAAGAAAGTTCCAACCAAACAACAAAAACCAGTGAATCTGGGATTAAAAAACCCCATGCAAATTTACATAAATGAAGCTTGTCAAAAGACTCACTTATATTTAGAAAGACACTTTGCTCAAAGCTTCCAAAAACTATCAGTATTATCAGCTTCTGGGTTGCAGTAGATGCCATGGAGGGATACCAAGCCTACTGCCAGTTTTATAACCCACTGTTTAGACAAGACAGGGCAGCTGTTGACCAAAACCTTTAGCAATGCGTGTCCAACCCCAGAAAAGAATAGTTGTGACATATTCTACAGCTGAATTACCCTAGTAGTTTCAATTTCGTGCAATATATAAAAGCTAACATCACTAAGAATAAGAATCTGAAATGTCTCGCTAGTAATACTAAACCCGTCTTCACACTTTGCTGGTATTCTTCGTCACTAAATCCCCTTTCTTGCACACTCGATAAGCATGTACCAGGAATGTCCTCTAATATCTGACCCAAATAGCAACACTTTATGTCCTCCCAATACTAGCCCAGCAAAGCAAAATAAACCCATGTTTTTTTGTTACTGTCTTTAGTGTTAGTAACTAAATCTTGAGTTAGAAAAAACAATTATAGCCAACTAGTGGGTTATAACTAACCAATATATCCTCTGTTTTAGGCAATGACTTCTCATATGCATGCCACAGAGTGCAAATGGTAGTATCTAAGCCCTCACAGATACGGAAAGCCTTACTTCTTGCATTACTACACATGTATGACCCTGGTCAGTCACTTTGCATTTAATCTCAGAGCTCCAAGAGTAATCATCTTCTGGCTATTGCACTGGATCATGAAAGGTTGTGGAAAAGTTTTACAAAGTGAAAAATTCTTTCCCTTCAAGCACAATTTTTGGTGTTACGTATTTTATCATTCTAGTACTGCCCTGAAGATCCTCATCTGCTTTATTCAAAAGTCTTATTATGGGACAGACACTGTAATTATTAATTTAAAACAAAAATTAGTCTTATTCTGTTTTCAGCCAGAAATCTCAGTTGCTTTTTACCAGACAAAATACAATGACCCTGCTAGACAGCTGAGCGACTTAACAGTTTACGGTTTACAGTTACGGTATTTTCTCTGTAATATGAGGAATAAGGAACAATCCTTTGTTGGTACTTAATTCTGCAGCTTCTATTGTTCCATAACTCATCTGTAAAATTACAGGAAAGACAATGCCGACATCTCCATCCCCACATATCCATTTAAGTCATACCTTATCTATTAGTACAGAATACTTCATTTATTACCTTCATAATATAGGTGACCTAAACATTTTTTCCCCGCAGTTTTTAGAGAAATCGCAATTTGGTCCATGAACAGGCGTATCCTCCTCATCAGTAGGGGAGCGTGAATGGATCCCATATCCTTTTCCCTTAACATCACAGCACGTTGTAAGATTTATGTGTCATGTCACACACAGTAGATGGAGGTGTTAGTCAGTAGATGAGGAAAAGACCCAGGCTCTGCATAGGGCTGTGGGTCTTCGCCTTCTTCCAAACAACAGAAGGAGGGCTGCCAAGTCGGAGAAAACTTGCAGTATAGCACTGTACGGATAACACACAAGTGCTTAGAGGCTGAGGGTGGGAAAAAGGAGCACAGACCAAGTATTTATGAAGGGAGAACCCACAGTTTATTCAGACAAGGGCAGGAAAATCTATTTGCTTGAATGACAATTTGTGTCAATTACAGAGAATGCGTATCACACCTACACCACCTTCCACTGGAAGCCCAAGGTATTTGGGGCACAAACTACACGGTGTTGTTGCAGTTTCCTGTCACCTCCAGCTCTTGTTTCTATTGATGCAGAAACTTTTCTGTCACATTTAAGGGGAAAAACAGCTGCAGTCAATAATTACTTTTAAATTACTTTGCCTTACTTGCAGGCTTTCTTAGGACCTCACTTCGATTCCCTCCATGCAGCAGCTTATGTTGTCTTTCCTCATTTCAGCCATAAGCTTTCCTTACAGGACAGTGGCAGGACCATCACAGGAGCACTAAGAACAGAAGAGATTGTTTCTCTTAGCAATTTTGCAGTGGCCTGCAAGCAACTCAGAGACACTGCAGAGAAAATAATGATCTCTGCACAGCTGGACTGGCTGTAGCCTCTATTGCCACAGACTTTTTTTGGCTGATAGAGACTCTTACCTGCTGAACTCCACCAAGTCTTTGCTGAGTGCAGACCACCACAGAGGACTTTCACCAGGTGCACCTCAAATACACCAAGCTGCTCAGAACAGGGAGTGTCAGAGAGGTATGTGGGACAAAATGCATGATTAGCATTCTGCAAAAATTCTGTGCAACTATCGCTGTAACATCTGTTTGTTGTACACAATTTGTTTTAACAAGGGAAGTCTGATCAAGCCTTAAGTTGAAGCACTGTAAATAGAAAGATAAGGCTTTTGAGTACAGATTTCTGTCAACCCCAGGCAAGAAACTGCGGTCTGGGGTTTCCCTTGGGTAAAATTTTATGTTGAATTAGATTTGAGCATTAGTAGGTACTAGCAAAGTTAAGAAAATCTGGTGAGGTTATCCCATTCTTCTTGCTAATAGAAGAAAACAAGAATAGAAAAATACCTCAGACTGCATTAGTCCAACACTTGTAACTGCCAGTTGTATCGAAGGGAAGCACACCAACCTCGTACACCTGTAAGACAGAAAAACCTATTTAAGTTTACCAATCCATTGAATGGATTTGTTTATCAAGCTGGGGTCCAGGCTTGCAAATCACGGGCCATTTAAAGAAATAGTTACATCAACTCTCTGTCTTAAGAATTAAAGTGAACATTGGCCGTAATTTTGCCATGAGTATTTTGGATTAATATAATCCCATGGTTTCACCCCTGTTCCCATCTTTCTATGTATCTTGGAAAGGCAGACACAAACTCCTACCCTGCTAAAGCATCAGGAGAAGTAGCTCCTACCCTGCTAAAGCGCTCTCCTGTGAAGAACAGGGGTACTTTTTTGTGGAAGGAGAACACATAGAAACATTTAAGGAATCTGACTCAAACCGTTTCTCCAGAAGTAACACTCATGCCATTGGTTTAATTTCGGAAATATTTCAGTTATACCATGACCCTTGGCTTAAATCCCATGTTTTTGTCATGCAGAAGAACTTCATATGAAGAGTACCAAGCTAGAAGCCTCAATACAAAATTAATCTCCAATACAAACACCCTTCGGTCAAGGGAAGACAGTAATGAAATGTTTGCAGGTTGTATATTGATCAAGGCCAAGTTCCAGCAATCCTGAAACCTAAGAGTAGTCAGCCGAATTTCCTGCCACAGGAAAGTTAAAAGTTGGCTTCCTGACTTGGAACTGCATCCTCAGACCACAGACCTCCTGATCTGCAAAAGCAGCTTTGAATGAACTCCAGATGCGCAGTTGTGGCAACCCCTCTGACCTAAGCTCCGCACAGCACCAAGTACCTCTGCTGTCGGGAAATACCCACCTGCAATTTGTGTACACCAGGCAGCCAACAGCCCGTGGCTGCCCTGTGTCACAGGTACAGCTTGACAGGCGCAAGGAGCTCAACACGGCTCCAGCGCAACACAGACCTTCCTTCGCCAAAGAATGAAGCATTTATTTACAAGCTGAATGCGGTAGCTGAATAGAAGTTTTTAAAAAGTGTTGAAATGTGATACTGTAAATGTGAAATGTAGCACCATTCATTGTTCAGCAAGGTAACACATCAGAAAAAAAAAACCCCAGATGATTCAATAGCATTAAAAAAAAATAATAAAAAATCTGTGGTACATAATAGTCCTTATGGAGGAGAGTTGGTAACGTTCTGATACCGCTCAGGGAAGTCAGCAGAGCCATCCTCCTCCTTTTAGCAGAGACCTGGCATGCTTAGTTGAACAGCAGCAGCAGATCAAAAACTATACATAAAGCGTTTTAAGTTTTGATCTCATGACATTTCATAAACTAAGCAGGATCAGGACCAAAATCCTTGAAGTCCAGCAGGTAACCAGTACAGACCCAGTGACAAAGGCATACAGGGCATGCAGCAAGCAAATCTTGAGTAGTTACCAAGCAAATCCAGCCATAATAGCACTGCGCTACTGTGCGGCTGGTAATTTTCAGCCAAGACACAGCCTCCTCACTGGTGGCCAGTTTACTCCACAGCACTTTAACAAGTGTGGACAGTTGCCCCAGTGGCTGCTCAGCACTTCAGTAATGAAAATCTTCTTTGCTAATTACCTGCTGTAATCCTATCCAAACACGGTCCTCTCCTGCTACCCAACTGCTAGTTAGCACAGTCACACACGCTTTTAGCAGTTGCCGGCTTTTCAGCACACTGGACCACTGCATACTTAAGAAGGATTGAGGAGAAGAAAAATAATCAGCGCTTAAGTGAAGGAATGTTGTCAACATCAGGGGCACTGCCATGGCCATACCCTCCGCTTACTGGAATGTTCAGTCAACAGCAATCTTGGATGCGGTTATGTTTTCAGCAGGAAGGGGAAGCCAAACTGTTACAACAGCACTGTCGATTTGTCTCTCGGCTTTCCAACTCAAAGCTAATGGAATTCCCGATGCACAACTGGAGACACACAAACGTGTTTCACTAGCAGGAATCTCCTTTCCAAAAGTAATTCCAAAATGCCATCACACAATAAAAATTTTACATGATACAACTTCAGAAACTAACATAATTCAGCTATTTTCATGACTATTCTACTTCCAAAATGCTTTAAACTTGCTCTGGAAAGTAGGGATGATAAAGAAACCTCAAACTTTCAAAACCACAATGCTGATCTAAAAATATCTAAACAAATGCACAGACACTATTTTTAACACCTTTATTGGTTTAATAAATGTTGTTGTACAAAATTCTTCCCCGGAACATGGTAAGAGCAAAAATTACACTAACAGTTTGTTACAGTATTTTAAGCAGAGGAGATACAATTTACTATTTTTCTGGAAAATAAACATTCCCAAAATCTGAATTAGATACTGATCTTAAACAGCAGCACAGTAATATTCCTTGTCTCACAGCAAAAGAAATACAAGTCTCTCATTTTTTCTCCATTTCATTTGAACCAGGGGGTGACAGCACTATATTGATAAAGCTTATTTTTGCATTTCTATATTGCCTAACAGCAATTCTTTACACAACACCTTCAGAATAACAGCAGCATAACCAGAAGGGTAAGAAACTACCTGAAAGGCTCAGTGGCTTAATACTTTCAACCATAGTAACAGACGGCTGAAACTGTAAGGGGAATTTCTATCCCAGCAGAAATGCTTTGATTCATAAAATCAAAACCTGTTGCCAGCAAGGCTGGTTAGGTTTTTTGTTCCTTGAAGAAGTCTGTTCCTTTCAGCTCTTCTGGTAGATAGTCCTGCTCTACAGGTTCCTTGTACATGGGGTTATATTTATAGCCTTTACCATAGCCCAAGTTCTTCATGAGCCTTGTGGGAGCATTTCTCAGGTGCAGCGGAACAGGTGGCAGAGGTCCTGTGTGCATTCTCAGACATTCTTTGACATTGCTATAAGCCCTATATACCTCTATAGACTTTGGTGCTCTGGCAAAGTATACTACACACTGTGCTAGAATCACCTGGAAACAAGAAAAGGAAAAATGTTAAATGACTTCTTTTAAGCTCTTTGGGGAAAGTTCTGTTATTCAGATTGTTTGTGTAGCGTGACGGGGATTATGTCTCCAAACTGATCTCTGCCTGCTACTATAGTATGAACATTATCACTTAACAACACCAAGACCTTCATGATTTCCACTAGAAAAGAATAGCTACCTTAGAAGATCAGAATATATTCTTTTATTTACAACAGAGAGAAAACAATGGACAGAGAAAAATGGCGTTAGTTCACATACCACATTTTAACAATAAATATGCAGTGAATTTTATTTCAAACTACATCTATTTTAAGAGCTATGATGTTCTCTTACTTGTCAAAGAAGGGGAGTGCTGAATGAACACGTAACTACATTTGCCCTGTCCTTGCAATCTCTGTTTCTCTTCATAATTCCAGACAGGTTTTACAGTTTGTAGTACTTTCAAATCAGTGAATTAATGAAGCCTTTACCTCACATTCTGGCATTCCAATGAAGTGACAGCCTTGATAAGCAGCAACTGCTTGTGTTAACGCCAGAGGATCTGCCAGCCCTACAAAAAGGGATCAGATAAAAGCAGGTTAAAGTCAAAGTCAGTTTACTGTAGTTACTGGTTGGTTTTTTGTTTTCTCCCTGCTTCGCCACCCTGCCCCCCGTAAGATGGAAGGTTATCCATGCACATTTCAAAGTTGCTTTCTCAGACGTTGGAACTTCTGGTACAATACTTTGCAGAACGTAAGATATACTCCCTCCATCCACTGCCTTTCTTTTCCTTCCCCCCACAAATGAAAGGTCTAAGTCATGGGTATGATTTACAGACTGAATCTATTGCCACACACGGTGGCAGCCTGAGCAGCAGCTGCCCATGTATGATTCACTCACTTTTTGGAATTAAGAAGGAAATGGGGTGATATCGCTATACAGGCGTAGCTTCCCCAGATCTCATAACTCTTCACCCATCACATATGTGCTAAAAATGTTGTTGCATCTGTTACTTAGGGTAAGTCAATCAAGATGCCTTACAACTAGGGAGCCAGCCATCAAATCTGAGGTTTGCAAGTCAGGGTAGACATTCATGTTCCCGAGTCATTAAAAAACCAGACATCCCTGAAATACACATTCTCTGTGACACAAGCTTACTGGTGACCTACAATCACCAGAGTTTAAAAGAATCCTATATTAACACACTGCCAAAACCTGACCTCAAAAATACTTGTTTCTCCTGCAACAGATAATCATCATCACAATGACACCACATGTAGGTAGGTCTCTGTATGCATACACGAAGCTTTTGCTGGATGTGGAGCATTTCAGTATTTTGTACCTATTTTGCATATAGCAGCTTTGGTTGTTTTTTTTTTCCTCAAGTGCCAATTTCTGGAAACCAGAAGGCTGGCAGATCTTCATTCAACTTCGTATTCCAACATGAAATACTGCAAATACTGACCTATATCTTCACTGGCAAACCTCACCAGCCTTCTCGCCACATAGAGCGGATCCTCACCACCTTCAAGCATTCGAGCAAGCCAGTAAAGGGAAGCGTTTTCATCTGAGCCTCTCATAGACTTATGCAGGGCAGAGATGCAATTGTAATGTTCTTCTCCTATTTAGAATGGGGGAGAAGTGGTACACAAAGCTCTTAGGAGGAAATTAAGTAAAATGCATTTAAAGGAACACAATATATTTTACTAGATCACAGCCAGTAAACATAACCTGCTTTTTCAAGTTCTTTTTATGTATAGATGATTAGGGCATTCATTAATCTGTTCAACACCTTCACGCTTTGCCACATGGATCATTCCACTAACTACATAAGCATAACAGAACAACTGCAGATAAAAAGGAGGGTGGTATTTTAAAGACTGCAAGGTAAACAATGTGGTTTTGGTACTCTAATGACCTTTCCTTCAAAAGAGAAATATTACAGATATTTTAAGCAGTTAGGAAGAAGACTCTATATAAATATCTCCTAACTGACAAAGAGTAAAGTCTGAGCATGTACAAACCACTGACAGTTGCTTTTGGACATGCCCACAGCTCTAAGAAAACAAAAGAATTCGAGAAATCCACTACTATACACTAGTGCTATTTTAGAAAAAGACATTTCACATCAACTGTAGCTTGAAGATAAAGCATGCAGTAAATCAAACATGAGTTTGCTGTATTATATAGGGGGAAAAGGAAACACTGCTGTGGATATTCAATGATGGCACATTACACAATCTGGAGGAAACAGGACCACAGAACAAACCCCCAGCAAACCCCAAAGAAATGTTGCATTCAGTTGTGGACACTTGCACTACTGGAAGGGTCTGAAAACTGTAAGCAGCTGAAACAAAAAAAAAACCCACCAACAAAACCTGAAATGCCAGACTGCTAAATAAGGAGAGGGAAGAATGAATGAATTAAAAGGATTTTTTTTAATGTTAAAAACCGACGGTGCTGTAATATTGTTGTGAAGCTTTCCACACAATCTGCCTTTTTTATTTTTTAAAGTGCCTGGCATTCCTTGGCTCACAGCTAGGTGTGTATTATAAAGGCAACTGGCTGCATGCACAGCCATCTGTTAGTATTTCTCTTCTTCCTATGGCTGAAAGGATTTACAGCCCGAGGGCCATATCAGAACTGCTTGTAGGCCCTACAAAATAAAATGCTGCACGCATGAGTTTGAAAATGAAAGCCCCCATATGGCTGCAATTGCTCCTTTCATAGCCAGTAAGACCTACACCTCCCAGGTCAGAAAATGGGTTCCTCTTCCTGCGCCGCTGTTCACGCCACAGGGCAGATCTGTGGGGAATTCAACATGCACTGCTGGCATATGCAGGCCAGCAGACAGCTATTTTTGCTAGGACTCCACACAAAGAGCCCTGCGGTATGCAGTCATCGTGCGTGCCAACACAAACAGCATGTCTATGCTCCGTCACAACATTTGAGTCAGTAGCAATAAACCCAAGCAGCTGAACTCGCGTTGTCCTCTTGCAAGAGGCGTCTCTTGGTCTCTTAAAAGTAAGGAAGATGGCCTTTAAATATCTCAGAAGTTGCACTCGCCCAGATTTTTTTGCTGGAGTGTTTTTATACAGTTTGGGCTAATGTGAAGTGTCATACTTGGGGATACCAGCTGGAGAGGCAGAAGGAATCCAGCGGATAGGTTGGGACTAGAGATATATACCTGCAGGGGACTTCAAAGAACGAAGGCTGGGAAAGGGGACAGCTTTATCCCTTTATCTCCTTCCTTATAAAGTTAATTCTGGTGACCAAGTCATTAACATAAGAACAATATTTACACACCAGATTTGGACTTCAGAAAAACGGTGCAGTTGTACTTTAAAATGCAGTTTCAATTAAAGGCAAAATACTGCTACATGCATTGGACAAAGAGGTTTTATTTTTCTTTCTAAAAAATACAGTTTATATAAATGCTATATGAGATACCAGAAGCAGTTTAAAAAAACTGGACAGAATTTTTTCCAGACCTTTATTTGCTCTCTCAGGCTGGTTAGCCAACATACAGATCTTGCCCTCCTCAATTCAGATGAGAGACAGACACATGCCAGCTTATCTATGACGGCTGTTCTGCATCCCGAATGCCTCTTGAAGTCAAAACTCTAAAGAGCTTTTGGAATCAAAATATTTTTGCTTTATGCAGTTCCCACAAAGGCAAACACCTTTCTGAAGTGAAACAAGACACTATACAACAGGCTTTGTGGAGGACAGGGTATGCTAGTGTCTGGTGTTTACAGATATATAAATCTTGTTGATTTATGTCCCTAAATTGCTTTATGTGCTCATGAAATATTTTCCAGCTAATCTGATTAAAATATTTAAAGTCTTATTGGTAGAAGACAGGGAAAAGGCCTCATTCATGGACCATAATAAATATCTGGACTTCTTAAACACCTCTTTATAAGGTAGTGGGCAAAAGTAAAATCACAGTCCTCATCTCACATTATTTTCTGTCTTAGCCAAAGGTAAACATCAACTGCTCATCAATAAAGGACTGAAAAAATGCATAGAATTCCTAAAATTCCTAAAAAGCATAGAAAATCCTAAAATGTATAGGAAAAAAAAAGCTAAAATGTATAATTATCTGCACGAGGATCTTGTCTTTATATGTCTGCACACAGATCAGAACAATAGCCTAATGACTAGGCTATGAATAATTTCCTTCCTAGACTACTTGGTGAAAGTACATAAAAGAACACCCCACCACACATA
The DNA here is from genome assembly GCF_015220075.1 of Falco rusticolus. Lineage (NCBI taxonomy): Eukaryota > Metazoa > Chordata > Aves > Falconiformes > Falconidae > Falco > Falco rusticolus. Next base: position 90,408,234 of record NC_051189.1, read on the forward strand.
TTTGGCAAATTTTGTGGAAGGTGACCAAAAATAAATAATTATGTAAAATCAAAATTCCATAATTACATAACTCTCACTGAGCATTAATCGATTATCTGGTGCTTTCTACAGGAACACACTACACTCAAATGTATGCTGCTGCTGTCATGATGAGAAAGCATCATGTCGCTCCACTTTATAAGGCTGAATGAAGCACTTCATATTAGAGGATCGTAGATTCTACCACCACAAATGTGATTCAAAAAGTATTAGCTAAAACATGCTAGAAAAATAGCTTTAGTAGCCTCTATCCAGAAGCCCTCTGTACATAAAAGGACAAACAGTTATCTCTACTATGGAAAAAAGTTGTCAGCTGAGACACAGATTACTCCACAGAAGACAGAGATTTTGTAAAGGCATGCACTCAGGCAATCTGCTACTGTGACACTATCTGTGGCAGGCTCTTTGGCATTCATACAGTCAAAAATCCCAGAATTTTCACTGCTCTCATCCCTCTCTGAAAATCTCTGACAAAAAAAAAAAAAAAAAGAAAGAAAAAAAAGTACAACAACCCTACACAGAGCTTGAAGGATTTCTGTCATGGAGAAATGGGCTGACACATGCTACCTAGACTTGATGCAAGCCTCATGAAGAGGCACTCCGTGCCATCTCTAACAGAGCAAACAGGCATAGGAGGGCAGGGAGCAATGAATGCAGCCAAGAGTTCCGTGTGACAGTGGCCACAAGGCGACAGCAAACACACAACGGACATACATGGCACACAGCAAACCTGTCAGATTTTCCGCTTCCTCCTTATCATGACTTTCTTCTTTTCCCTCCCACTGCCTACCCTCAACTTCTCAGCTGCCATCATATCAGTATCTGCCCAGGTGACTTTTTCCTGACAATAAATCGTTATTTCCTCTTTGTAGTAAGAAGGCTACAAGCAGGCACATACATTACAAACAACCTCGAGAAATCTCTCATCATGCATTTTGAGTAGTGACAGTTAATTGAGCATATCAGACAGAGTGGCAAAACAAACAAAAAAATAAATCAGTTCTCCCAATACTGCTTGGCATAAACATTTGATACTATACTACCTGGTGATTCAAGTATTGCTGAAGAACTAGCACAATGCATTCAAGGGGATTCACCTAACCTGTAACATTCACTCTCTGATTTTTAACCCTCCCACATACAATGGTATAGTGGCCAACTACTGTGATGCCCAACATTGCCAAATCACAAATTTGTGCAGTTATCACATTAGGAAGCCTTAAATGCAATTAGATTTATGTGACCTGCCCTAAGCAAGCTACAAAATTCATTACCTTAAAAAGCAACTCTAAAAATAAAGCAAACCGCTTAGGTTTTCACATAACGTGTTGTGAATGTGAGCACTTCCAAGACTTTCAAAGGAGTAAAGTGCAATGGAAGACTTCCAACCCTTCCAGAACCTACCTCCTCATCAAATTACTTCTCCCTCTCTACATGGCAACCCTCTTTGAAGACTATATTCTAATAGCCTTAAAGAACAAAAAATTTCACCATGCAACTATTCGCAGGGCAGCAAATATGTCCTTTCAGCTAACCTACACTTCCTAAGTGGCAAGAGGACACCCTTTCTAGAAGGGATTTCTGGGGAGCCTGCTACACTGTAAAGGAAAAGTAATTTTTAGGCCAAATTTCAGTACTGTTTCACCAGAGCAGCTGGTATGAAATGGGGAGCAGAAACAGCAATTACAGAGGCTGGCAGCTCTTGAGAACGTTGTATTTCAGGAACTGTATCAGGTACTTACCTGCTCGGTCATACAGGATGTGAGATCGCTGTAGCCCTTCCTTTACATGCTCTTCTGTTATCAGAATGCCATCTGCAGAACCACCTTTGGTAATATTCAAAGGAGTGGTCTTCCCCGCTGCTAATCTGGCCTGCACTGCTAACTGGAGTCCATTCAGTCCAGTTCTTGCATCACCATCACAAAGGTAGGCTAGGGTATTTAGAGCTTTCTCCTCTATGTACACCGGGAATCTGCAACAGAATAATCATAAACTGCTAGCCCCCATCGCTATCCTCTCCTTGCATATTGTGCCAGAGATGCCATTTCTTTACAAACACTGTTGAGAGACAGCTGAGTTTAAGTTCTGTTCTTAACTCATTTTGTCATGATTAAGCATTGCAGAGCCTGGGAGAACACTGTGGGATCCGACCAATCTTCCTCCTGCCCCAATGCATGTTACATACAATTGCACATGAAAAAGGTAGGGCAGGTGCCCTCATCTATTTAACCCCCTTAATTTTTCCTCCTCTCATTAAGTTCAAGGGAAAATACAGTCAGGGTTTTTTCCAGAGCACAATTCTGGCACAGCGAGTTGAACTTTACAAGGTTTTACTCCATCAGCATTTCACAGCTAGCACTTCAAATTCCTTGGTGGAAAGACAATTGCAAAGGTAGGAAGCTGTCCAAATGACTGGCATGAGAGGCAATTTCTTATGAAGCTCCTGTGTGCCAAATAATTAAAGATTCACAACAGCCCTGCACTTCATTCGCCAGAAAGATTTATTACTGTTATTACCAGTGGTGTACAAAAAGACAATGCCAGGGTTCCCAGACACATGTATCCACTGATCTTCACTACTCGCCTCCTCCTCCTCCTCGCAAACCCACTTTGCACTTGTCACACAAAAAAAGACAGTAGGTGCTGGAAAAACTTCAACAGCCCTCTCAGGCCCACACATCAGAGGGAAAAGCTTGAAGTGCTGCAATCTTAAGCCACACCACTGCAAGCGAAGGCTGACAGATGTCCTCTAGGGCCATAATCCATGCTGCAGAGAGCAGGCAGCTGGAATCACATCCTGTGGGCAAAAGAGATCTATCTATATACACATACACATCTTGTCATATTTTTATCTCCTTATTTCTCATGTATTTGATCAAGCTAGAAAAAAAAAAAAATAACAGGCACACACAGTGGCACACCAAAGTAACTGCACTTTCTCCAAGGTGTTTCAAACACTATATTTGTGTCTGAACAGGGAAGCAGAAGAATGTAACAGCACAGGGACTTATTCAGTCAAGTACTTCATGCATCAAATCCCTTGAAAATCAGGGAGCAATGTTCCCCTCTCAGCACTACAGATGGGCACCAGATTCTTCTATATTCAATGAAAGAAGCCAGCAAAGAAAGCAAGAGCTATTTTTAAAAATCCACCAGGCACTACACACAGACATCCTGCTGCTAATACCTCCATCAACATGCAACAAAACCAAATATGCTGCACACTGAGCAAACACTTTGGATACACCAGCAGGACAGACTTAAGAGAAGGTTTTACCTGCGTGGACTAAGCTCTTTGCCTGCTGTTTGCAGAGAACGCCATGCACTTGAGGCCTCCTCACACCAATACTTACAACTCCACTCAGTGATGGCAAGTGGAGGGGAAGTGCTGAGAGCACTAAAAGGCAGGTACTACACTTGCAAGAAGCCAAGAACAGTCTGTCCCAAACGAAGTTGAGACCTCAGAGCACTTTTGCCATTTATTTGCTAATTAGAAGCTGGGCAAGAATGCCGAGTTGTATTCCTGTTTCTTCAGTTTCACTACAGGTCTTTTAAGTGCCCTGTTGACTCAATACAAACAATTAGTATTACAGGAATTGAAACAAATATGCACAAGGAACTATGGAAAATCTGGTTACAGGCAAAGGTCTTGTCCACTTCCATGGTGAAATCCAAGTTACAACATACTGGTAATGGAAATTCTGCTCCAAATAATGTATTATGTATTAGACTGATCCAGTCCATGTCTACAACAATAGCACAGCATACAGGACATAATAAAGAACAAGAATAAATGGAGAAAATTTCCACATCAAGCTGTTTGCATAGTGTACTGATGAGAATCACTGACTGGAAATAATATAGTGCTTCCCTGTTCCATAATCTCAGCTCTATTAACACTCAGTATTTCAAAATAATATTTTATACTCAGACTGATTGAACTCAGTTATTTTTTCTGAGGAATAAATAATTTAAAAAAATGGTATTTAAGATTTTAAATTTTACTAGGCAGGAGCCTGATTTCAAAATGAGAATGACAATTATTTTAATATCTTGGCTTCCAAAAGACATTTGCTGTATTTTACAATTTTAAGCCCATCCTGTCTTCAGAAGTTCAAGTACCCTACATCTTTCCACTTTACTTGACTTCTGCACACCCTAGAACTGCAAGGCAGAATAACTTCCATGCTTTCTGACCTCTTCCCAAGCTCTTGATCCTCTTGCAGATAGGCAATCTCATTTTTTTTTTACCCTCCAAAATTAACATCAAACACCCACTCAGTGCCAATGTTCAATGTTGGTACCTTGTAACCCATGATACTTGGAGACAAAAACATAAACAAGCCAAAAGGGACACCCCAGGATCCATCACTCACTGAGCTGACGGTGATATATTAGCTAAAGGAATGGAAAACTACCGCTACAGGACAATAAATCCTTCTTCCAATTCCTCCTTATCTCCATACCGTCAAGACAGTTTGTGCCAAGAACCAACATGAAACATGTGATGAACTACCCATAAAACCTGTACAACACTGTGGCATTTGATCCAATAACACAAGGGTGTAAGCAATATCAGAAGTAAACATCAGGAAGTTCAAGCAAGGAGAACCTGTGTGACGAAAGATTTAAAAATAATTGAGCAGAACATGAGATAAAGTACCCATTGCTTCCTTCACACATAAGTCAGTAACTTCTTACTTTCTCAGTGCAATTATTCTCACTACATTTCCTCCTTGACAGACTGAAACACTTTTACAGGCAAATACAGTTCTTCATCTGAAATACTGCAGTATGATATCCACTGCTCACTGCCTTACAGCATTGTCTTTGAATGTTGCCTCTCATCTCAGCAACTCTATTTCCTGCAAGGAAATTGGATGGGTGTTCTAAAAAGGGAATAGTTTTCAAAAAGGTCTTGAACACTGAAGACCCAAAGGAAGCCAGTCTTCAACATTGTGATTTACAAACCAGTGAATTCAAAACCTGTCAGTACTTGTAATACAGCCACTAACAAGCTGAACCGCATGATGTCCAGGCTTGCCAACAGGAAACTGTGGATCCTTTCATTTCCCTCAGCTGTGCGCCTTCTGTGCTACCTAACTTCAAATACATTAATCCACCATCCAGTTTACCATCTGATTTCGATTAGATAACACTCTGAAGGCAGCACTTGAATGACAAAAATAAAAAGCCACGAAAAGACGAATTTGATTTGCTCCATCATTGACACAGTACAAGTCTAGTCTATCAGTGTACACCTGCAACAGTTTGTAGTTATTACTGAGACAGGGTAAACTTCAGAAAGCCCATGCAAAGTTTCAGCAAAATAAAGCATCTTTAACATTGACGACTCCTTGCTTTTCTTTTTCATGACTATCTTTCTTTCTTTCATATTCCCCCATCTTCCAGCTTAATTTAGTGCAGGCTTTAAGAGGCACAATTTGATGGCAGTAAAGCTGATGAAAATCTAAAACAAAGTAGATCTTATCCTAAAGGAAATCAGTAATATTAAAACTGCCAAAGAAGTTTTATGAGTGTGATGACATAACAAAGAAAAAGATACCAAAGTAGGTAACATCTCCTGCTACTTCTGTTTTAGCTTTACAGTAAGAAAAGGTTACAGTGGGGTGGAGAAGCCAGGTGACCTAAACTCATCAGAAAACTGCCGCAACACTAGAAGCAAGATAAGAAAAAAACACCAAGAAAATTTAAGGAAACAGACTAGGGTAGAGCACACTTTCCTTATGATAACTGCTGCCCATGTGTGGGATGCAGAAGTGATGGCTGCATTCTCGTTGAGCACAGAGGATGCCTGTAGCGACTAAGGAAGATTAACCCTCACCTTATTCCTCAAGGTGATAGGAAAGAACACAAAGAATCATCCTTTTCTTCAAAATCTCATCTGCGTCAGTCAAGTGATCTGATACCAAGACCATCTGATAAACTGATGCCACGCAGTACGTGCAGGACTTCATACTACACTTCTGTGGTTTGGGAAGGGAGACTCACATGGGAAACGAAATCCAAAATTCATCTCTTGTGCCTTCTGGCTAGATCTCTGCAGCATTTTCAAAGTGGGAATGCCGCACATTTGAGGACATGTTGCCTTACAGCTCCTTTTCCAACTCTGGAACAAAGGTAAGTACAGTGAACAACAAACGTAATCATAGTTGTTGGCTTTCACTTATTCCTCAGGACAGCATGAACACTGTTACCTGTCTGCATCTGATGACAGCCCTGTTTCAAAAAGACAGGGAGGTGAACAGGTAAAAGGTGAGACACAGCTGTGCTCCTGCAGAGCAGCAGAAGGAGAGGAAATGAAGGAGCAGAAATGGTATGGACAGTGGAGCAAGAAGGAAGGAATTAACAAGGAGACCAAAACCAGAATTGCAGTAAGGACAGGATGGCTTATAGAAAAACAAACTCATCCACAACACTATGTATCAACCACAGACCAGAACCAGACAGCAGCAGGAAAGGGAAGAAAGACTTAGCACACAACTGCAACAAACGCTCTTAAATTCTGAACCCTGTTTTTATTTTTGAATGCCTGGCTCTCACGTTAGCTGTTGGAGCGGGGCCCTCTCTCTCCACGGATAGATTTCTGAAACTGCTTGTCTAACACTCTGCCTGCCAGACTTCTTTCAGTTTGATGAAGCACCACACTGTGCTGTTTAAATCATCCATAGCTAACGGAAGGTTATAGATACAGAGAGTCTGGCGAAACCCAAACCCAAACAACTGCAGCTGAAACTATGCCATGTACTTTAATCTCATACAGCAAGGAAAGTCTCTGTACCCTAGTCAGGGTGTAGCCACAACCACAGCTGTGCCATTACATTAAGGCTGACACGCAGTACTACCCTCTCTTCTAAAATTCACATTACTACAATATGTAAAAGCTACAGATCAGAAAACCATGAGCCAGGGTACCCTAAAAACAAGAAGGGAATAGCTTCCCTTCTCTGCCCTGACCTCAGCATTCAGGTTAGCAATTTGTACTGCTTGCATTCTGTGATAAAACTAAAGGACGAAGTGGATTCCCTCTTATTTATTTCATATGGAGTGCCTGCCCAATTACCACATCAATACACGGTCAATTAGCAGAAGTAGAGACAAGCATCAACGCAAAGAAATTGTAGTAACTTGCATGAAAGCAGCACAGTACCAAGCATTATTCTTATTTGCTAGCCATTTCAGAAGGCATATAACATCCCTTAGAGACAAATCTGGACCTTGTCTTTGCAAAATTCTCTGAAATGTTTAACATGACTATCTGGCTTGGACAACAAGAAACAAAGAAAAACAAAGTCTCTCTAAAAACAATCTATTAACACCTCACAGCAACAGCCCCCTCGCCCGACAGCATACCATAAAACATACCACAGCAGTTATCCTGTGACCAAGAGATAGAAGTACCCTCCTTGATCTTATTAAAAAAAAAAATTCTCAGAAAACAACAAACTTTTGTTGGGCATTTCCTAATTAATTTAAGAGGGGATGTCTCATCCACCACTTAATAGTAACATGATGCTTTCACAACCAACAGCAAGAAGTAACACACATTAGGACATGACAAAGACCAGTTTCGGGCTTCCATAGCAAATCCTCAGCAGAAGAACAGATTTAAATATCCTGGGAGGGTGAGTCAGGAGCTACAGATCCAAGTATAAAACTCTCTCCTAATCCAGACGGTGAGATTATGTTTTGGATGGAGACAGCCAGTGCTTTGAATTCTCTCTCTCCTGTCACACACACACACACACACACACCCCCGCCCCTGCCATATGCTGCCACTTCTTTTCTTTACTATCAGAAGTGGCTAGGGTTTCTCTTCCCACCCCCCAACTGCTTCATTCTCTCCCTGGCAAGCAGTCAATTCCTCAGGCCGTGTGCGTTAACACCCTGCAGCCCATAAAGTACTCACTCTGAGCTCTCACTGCTGCTGCCAGTTGCAGAGCTGCTGTGCTGGTCGCCCTGGACCAAAACCTGGACCCCTAAGGACCTGACGGCCCGCATCAGAATCGCTTCCATTGCTTCAACCGAGAGCTTCTCCAGGACAATCACCCGGCATCGGCTCAGAAGAGCAGCATTGACTTGGAAGGAAGGATTTTCTGTGGTCGCTCCTATCAGGGTCACTGTCCCACACTCGACGTGAGGAAGGAAAGTGTCCTGAGGATGGGAGGGAAGCAGAAAAAGCTGATCTCTATCAATGACAACCTGAAACATCCCATGTGAGTAGGCTACATTTTACGCATCTTGTGAGTGTTTGGGTTCCCTGTTGATATGACAAATAACCTCACTGACAAGGCAGCTCATCTGCTCAGCTATCTAAATGATTTAATCTCATACGCACAGCACGTTATGGGCTGTTCACTTTAATAACTCACGCTTGCACTGAGAATGATCCTAGCAGCTGAAAATTAACTGTCAAAAAATGCAAATTTTTAGTTTATTTATGTGACTTTGGTTTATTGCTTGGCAAACATAAAATATCACAAAATTGCCTAATCAAATATATAAAATAATGAGGCTACTTCTAAATACCCTTTGAATCAACCTTTAGGGCCACAATTCCCTACGTAATTATATAGGATTGCTCAAAAATCTATAGGAAGATTGCAGTATGGTTCAATATAAAAACTGTAACTTGTAGTACAGAATTCAAGCTTTCCATGGTATGACTAAAGAAAAAACCTATAGCTAGGAAAGGAAAAAGAAAAAAAAATGCCCAGTGATGGCTGTAGCAATGTGTTATCCCAAAGTACCATGCCATGCTTTATTTTTCTCTTTTCTCGAAGAGAACAGGGCACAACATTAGAACACACACACCCCCTAGGCACACTCACATTCCAGACCTTTTTAAAGGTAATGCAGAATGCTGCTTCCAGGGTAGAGGCTGAAATGAAGATTTGTGCAGCAAACATTACTAACATGACTTTGCAGAAATAGTATTTCAGAAAAATGTCATACAAGCACATAAGTCAACTACTAGTATAGCTCAGCCTTTTATTTAAATCTTTAAATCATAATAATTAAACACTGGTCGCAAGTGAGTTACAGAATTTAGTTTTTATGTTTCTCTCATATTCATCTACTAAAAACATTAAAATCAAAAAAGCCAAAGTTACCATCTTAAGGCAAAATGGGAAGTTTTACAGAAGTGCTGACAACGGCTTTTTTCAAAAAGCAGTGTAGTACAATACCTGCTGAGACTTATTGAAACGATGGATCTCATCAATAAAGAGGATGGTTTTTCTCTTGAAGAGTCTTTTTTCATTCTGGGCTTGGCTGATGACATCTCGAACATCGTTTGTCTTGGCACTTGTGGCTGACAGCGTCACAAACCTCGTACCATTCTTTTTGCTGCTGTTGGCTATGATGTGTGCCAGTGTAGTCTGAAACAGCAATAGAGGAAAGCTTTGTAAAAATTGTTTTGGACACAAACAATACTCCTTTGAAGGAAATGCGCACAAAAAAACTTTATATCTTCTGGACATAGGGACAGTGTTGACAGTTTAGGAAGTATTTCAGTTCATGCTATTCTAGCGCATCGAAGACTTCAAAACTTCCTGCTAGAGGTAGCTGTCAATTCCACTGCTGCATTTCTAATGCCTGCACTTTTACCTACCAGACCTACTCAGTCTCAATACTGAAAAGGCCAGCAATGACAGCTGTCTCCTTTACCGCTGAAGAACTCCTCGCTAAATACATTTCTGTCACAGAAGACTGCCTGACTGCAATTTGCTGTGCAGTTATTTTGTAGAGCATGTTAATGGATAAAGAGCTGGACTACCGCAAGACACCTGCAGAAGAGTTTACAGTGCAACCACATTTAAGAAATAAAAAGCTACAGTGTTGTTAATTAAAGCCTCTTCTATTTCCAACACACATAAAAATGAAATTAATCCATCCTCTACAAAAGCAGGACAATGTTAGTACTGAAGATTAACATGTGTACTTAAGAAAATGTAACTCTCTAACCTTAAATAGTCAACAGTAATCAAATGCTGGGCCAGTGAAGTAAAAGACAGCTGACTGAACAAACTGTTCAGGTTTAGGGAGCTGGTTTTTGTAAGCAGCCATGTTGGTTTACTTTCCTTAATAGACAACTCATTCAAATCAAATTTATTTATAGAGAATTTCACTGAGCCTACCAAAGGACAGAAGCAACCTACGGTACTAGCCCCCAGGCAGATTTACTATACCTGAACACTTTCCTTCGCAACCCTTAGTATAAGCAAGTGTATCTCTGTTTGAAAGTATTGCTAGAGAAAATCAGGTGACTTTCCCATCAGGTCACTTTTCTATTAGAGAAGGAGCCCAAGGAGACTGAAGACAGGAGAGCCTCAGCAGATGAGGAGTGGGACAGGTGCTGACAAAACTACTTCAGAAGATACTTCCAAGTACTGAGGTTAAAGCAGCATGCACTGCCAACCTGATCCTCTTGCAGGGAGGCTGCAGAAGCAACCACCTGCCACATGGCTGCCAGTGGTGTTGCAGCACTGCTCTGTCTCTTTAACAGATCTACTTGTCCCTGAAATGGCAACCAGCCCAAGATGGGAAAGGGGAGGATGTATCAGTATTTACCCTTGCTTCAGTTTTAGTAAGGGCTTCCTGATTGTCTTCAGAAGAGGTGTCATTTCATGTCCTGATACAAGACTTGCATCCCCTGTCAGATCCTCTCTCACCCACTGGAGCTCAAAGCACCAGCCCCCTCCCTCCTTGTATTGCTGCAGAAGACAAGACTGGAAAGACACATTGAAAAGTGCTTGCAGTAAACCCTACAGAAACTAGGAAGATCCAGGAAAACAATAAACAAAACTATTGTCAAAACTAAGCTAACAAAATAAAACCAAAGTTGGTGTTTCCTTACAAAAGGGCCTGAATTCAGAATGTACCCATGCCTTAAAAAAAAATACTGAAAGCATGGAAACCCCCAATACATCAAATCTGAGGATGAAAAAGGAAAAATGTACCTCTTCCTTCTCTCAAAAGGGGTGGGGTGAGGGGAGATGGAATCAAGTGGCTGTTTTTCTTGTAGCTCCACTTGAACCGGTAGCTCATACTGCATCCTGGTCCTCATTCACCAGGTCACAGTTAGTTTTGTTGTTTAAAAAAAAGCAACAAGGAATTTTTTTTTAAACACATGCACAGGACTCCACATTTCCACTCCTAATTTATGGGGGGAAAAAAAAAAAAATCACAAAGAGATTTGTTTGAAAGTTAGTATTAGACCAAGAATCTACTTGAAAACTGCTGCACAGTCTCAGTCAGCACATACATCTCCTGCTCTGCCAACTTCTGGGTCAACAAAGGTTGTAATAAGAATAACGTACACTGCCTTTCAAAAGCAGCGCTCGACATGGACAGGCAGGTTCATGGCCTCTTCCTTCTGTTCTGCACAATCAATCATTTAGCAAGTCAAACTGCCCATCACATACAGGTCAAACTTCCCCGACTCCTCTGAAAGCCTATTATTTCCTATAAGCTCTATTTTTTAATGCTGCTTTTTCTCCTACCATCTCAAGCAAAAGTCAGTAATATGCTAGAGTTACTTTCTTACTATCAGGTTACAAGCTAGGAAACATATAACCCAGTGGAGACTTAAGTTAAGCAGGGTAGCCTAAGTATGAAGGCACTAGCACAGACAAACTGCAACTAGTATGCCATGCCTCTAGTTTCTCTCACTAAATTCAAGGGCACTGTATCTGAGTGATATGAAGAAAATTACAAATCTTCTTCTGCCTTATTCCAGATCAAACACTCTGAATACCCTTCATCATCTGAAATAAATTTTGAAGTAATTTCATTGTCACACTAGGAAAAAAGTCTTTTAAAATAGTAACACTGATGTTGCAATTTAATACGTATGAATACATCCATATCAGAAGCAGTATTACGAGCAGCAAGAGGAAATCTAAACAAGTTGATATTCTGCTCCTTTTATTATACAGGTGTTGCTTCTTTAGATCATGATTTCTCCTTATGGGAAGGAACATAAGTATTGTTTTCCATAAATTAAGCGGTATTTATATAAATGAGAAGTGATCCTGCAAACTAACCTTTTGCTAACTTCACTAAAAATTACACCTTACAAAGCTCAGTGTAATATCCTTGCTCCTTCCAGAAACCATTCTCAGTTCTCTTGCATTATCACACCGAACTGTCCAAACTCATACCTATTGTCCCAAGTTTTATGCTGAGAATTGGAAGATTTTACTGACTACCTGTTTAGACAAGCTAAAGAAGTGCCATCATAAAGAGCTATTCTGAACACAGAAACATTTCCACCAAGAAACTCATGAACCATTACTCACCAATGAATAACACTTCCAACTTAAGCTTGTGGTCACTTATTTCTTGATCCATTACACACAGAACACATCACTCCCGAAACTCTCCTCCACATCCTGCAAACTTCTTCACATCAGCCCAAGTAACGATACACTTTCCCAAAGGCTGCAACCATCCAAAACTTAAGAAAATCCACCAACCAAACAAAAAAATAACCAAACCACCCCACTCCCAGCAACTATGCTACCAGTTGTTCCAGGCTAGATGTTACAGACGAAATAAAAAGTAACCCTCAAAGTCTGCCTGGCTCCACACATCTCTCACTGCCACAGCAGATATGTCAATCAGATTTGCTGGTTTGGTTAGTTGGATGTTCATAATAGGAGACAAGAATATTCTGTATATCCACAGGTCTCCTTGACTGCACAACTCCCTCTGAGTGTAACCTATTTCCCTGTTCTCTGCACCACCACTAGTCAAAGCAACCTCATACCCACAGCTGGAAGAAAACTGTAAAAAGCAAGTACAAATTAAACCTGTCCTATTGATGCTGATGTTCAATGAGTAACATTACCCGCTTAGAAGTAAGCTGGTCTTTTAATTTTTGCACCTTTATACCAGGCCATTAAAAAATGCCCACTGCATTAGCTCACCAAAGCCCCTTCCAAGAATATCCAGTGATACTGCCTAGCACTCTCCAGAAAGTGCAACTGAAAAAATCTGGAAGAGAATAATGTATATGGTCACATCATAGTCAAGACAGCTTCAGTCAAGATGTTGACTGTGAAACCTAAGGTCATTCTTACCTCATATGGAAGACCAGGCAGACCTTGTTTAGGGAACTGCCTATGACTACATGATCATGGAGACCTTCCTTATTCATTCTTAAATTGCATACATTTATCAAAACAGCCATTGTAGGTGTCAGTCACTGACACAGTCTCTCAGGTTGCATCTATACTGTGTTCAGGTGTCATGTCAGAGAGCTCCTGCAAGGTGTGCAAGAACAGCCCACAGTTGTGCTGTTCCAGCCTCACAGTTTTTTCATAAGGAGCAGACGCGCATATCACACTTTATGGGAACACACTGCAAGAACTCTCCTTGCACCTGGATGGGCTGTTCCAACATAAATGCTTCTCCCAAGAAGTCTGGAAGGTTGTATGGTCTGCTAGGCCATGCTTTAAGTGACCAAAGCAGATCTGGCAGAGATCTGCACTAGCGTATAGACTGCAACACAGCATGGATTATTCCTGAGCAGGGATAATCTAGTTGGCATCTTGGCTTCCCCACCAAGTGACCTTGCTGGTTTGTGCCAGAGCAAACCACAGTGTGAATTATGTTTGCGGTAGGAATGACAAAAGGCTGACAGCCTAGTGCAAAACGCAAGCCCAACAAGGCTAGCTACACCTATAGGCCTGCAGGGTCTAAACTACATTATGACAGCTCTGAACTGGCATCCTGCTTTTTTCTGCTCTCCTCTGACCATGACCTTCCCTGGATTTTTGCTTCTTCCTTTATTCTGCCCAGGATTTCCATATTTTTGCTTACATGGTGTTGCCATCAAAGGCGTCTCCTCACCCTCGACCCTCTCTTTGAGGGCAGCAGAGCCATAATGTGGTTGACAACCAGTCAGGAAAGGCCACACTCTGTTTCACTGCCTTGACTGAGACACCAACAGTGCCAGCATCCTTGCATGCCAGCCAGGGGAGCAATTCCCTGGGATACAGCTTAAAAGCTGGGGGGTCCTACCCAACACCGCTGCGCTGACCCCAAGCTACCACACTGCATCACAGCAGATGAACCGGCTGTGTCTAAAGGAAACTGGCAGGAAAGCAGATGAACATGGCCTAGGGACACTGTCTATAGAGATAAACACAATCAAAAGTGGCAGCAGTTGGCATTTATATAAGGGCAGATGCTATTCTTACCCATCTTGTTTGGTTCCTCACACCCCAAATAGCCCACTGTGGGACTGCTGCAGGAGTAAGGTGTCACTGCACAACAGTCACAGCATGTGGTTTACAGCACTTCCAGAATCCAAGTCGGACCAAGCATAAACAGATGCAAGGTCATTGCCTAATGTTTACTGAAATGGTGCTGTGCCTCCATTTGCTGCATCCAGAATTGTCTCCTAATTTTCCAACTGCTTTACAAATACAATTGTATTTTCTCTTCCAGTTTTCTCTTCCTAGAGAGCTACCCTAAGTTTTTCCTGATTTAGACTGGCATAAGCAAAATCAAGCACACTGTATTTGAAGACTTCTCACAGGCAACTGCAGAGACAAACCCACTTTTCAGAGTTGCTCTGGACTTTCACTCTATGCTACTGTAAAAGACATCATGCATTTTCAGTTAAAAACATCATGCTAATCAATCAGAAGAACTCATTACTTAAAACAGTTCAAATCAGGCCCCAAGCAGTATGAATAAGAGAAGATGAAATACACTTAAGTAATCAAGTAGCCATTTAGGTAATCACTTGAATTAGCAAAACAGAAAATGCTGGAGGGAAAGGACAATAAATATGTGGGGAGCAAAATACGGAAGTTGGACTTGCTGTTTCAATGTGTCTTACAGCAAAGTCTTGAATAAAAGCAAAGAAAATAAATACATGAGAGTCCCAGAAACACAATACAAACTCAGTAGAGATTTGACAGAAACTTCAAAAACCACTAACTGTGGCTTGTAATGTTTTGCACTCATATCAACATGGGACATTCTACCTTATTATTAGATTGCAGATATGGACCCCAAGAAAAATCACACATGAATGTTGTCTTATCTTTTCTAGGGAGCTGGTTGCAGGCACTTGCTGCCTACAGTTTTTCTTGTTAAACAGCAAACGTAAGAGGGAATGTTTACCGTATTTAAATACAGAATGTTCAGGTTTATAAGGCTTAAATCATATCTGTGGCAGCAAAATTATTCAGTGCTCAAGTTACGCTGTGTGTCCCCACTAACTCTTTACTAAAATTGGTGCCCCATGGCAGACAAGCAACAATCTAAATCCCTGCATTAAGGTGTCAGAAATCACAGTATGGTTTACTCGGATTACACTCGGATTCATACAGGCTTTTAAAAATTTGCATAGTCAGTACGACTATGCTAACTGCTCCTAAGTTAATAACATGACATCTCTTTGAGGCAGAGTTTCTTCTTCTGGCCTGTTGTCTGGTCAGCTCCTTAAAAACATAAACTATGCTCTTGTGTTCAATACTCAACAGTGACAAAAGTGAAAAATACCCAAGTCAAAGCCTTACCTAGAGTACCTTGGCTTCCTAAGAAGTTAGGATGACAAAAGCACAACGCTCACACTGCCTTAAAATAAGAAGACTCAATACAGAAGGAAACTCAAAAGAAAACAAACTCACAACTGAAGTACCCTGATATTGACTTTTCAAGTTTGATTATGCTTCCTTCAATATTAAAGCGCAACTGAGGCTGAAATCAACTTGGGCAGAACATGTATTTTTACTCAGGTACCTAGCTTTATTACTTTCATGATAAAAGTTCTCCAAAAGTACTCTTGACCGCAAAATACTGCATTTATAACAGTTTATTTAATAGACAATGTTATTCTCTTCTTGCTTAGAAAAAGTCTGTTGAATGACTACTTCTCATAAAGGTCCAAACCGATAAATAATACATAAATTAATTTGAAATTTGGACCCAAGGTTTAATTCCATCTACAGTTATTTTTTTTTTTACTTTGCAACGCAGAGACAAACCCACTTTTCTGAGTTGCTCTGGAATTTCACTCTTTGCTACTGTAAAAGACATCATGCATTTTCAGTTAAAAAAAAAAAATCAACATTTATTTTTATCTTATTTTTTTTACTTAGTCCTGCTCTACCCTTTTCAAATGAAGCATTGGTTAGTGTGGCATTTGGCTCTAGAAATGGAAAAAGGTATAGATGGGTTGCAATAACCAAATTCCATGGGTAGCAGAGGCGTGAAGAGGTTTAAGGAATCTACATAGCACTCCTATTTTAGCACCTACCCTCTAATGTAAGGCTATTTTCTTTGATGGGAAGAGCTTAGCATGTGGGCTTGTTACATTTGAAGCTATTTAACATGCAATTATTTCTTAGTACTTTTCCCACTGAAAAAGACTATACTTAACAGTAGGTTTTGACTATCAGTTCAACCAGGTTCCGAGGCAGAGAGAATACTTATTTCTCCTCCACAAGATCTTTCAAGTTTCAAGCACTAAGTTATGTGATTCTTGACATAAAAAGCAAAATAGGCTTCCTTTTCATCCCTTTGTCCTCGACCTGTTTCAGGTTACTTCCTCATAAAATGTTTTCCTAGTCATGTTATATTCGTACCACCCAAACAGTAAGTGAATGAGGCAGGCAGGCAACCACAGACTTCTTTTTCCATCTTTAGGGAGACTATTTTGCCTTGCATGTTAAATCTGTAAGGACAGGAATTTAGTAAAAAACATCCAAGTAAAGGATAGAACTTTCAGCCATTTACCTGAGATTTATCCGACACAAGACAATATGATTTATGGGGAAGACAGCCAGAGATGAAACTACACGCCAGTACCACCCTACAAATACTGACAAGCATAGGTGAAGGGAAAAGTTCAACTTTTTGCAGTAGGAATTTCTGGTTTAGCCAGTGATGGATGGTCCATCAAGAGCTAGCTCAAAGCATGTAGCCTCAAAACCATTTCCTTAGAAGGAGCAACCTAGAAAGTAGAGGAGGTACCCAACAGCTGAAGTACTTGGAGAAAGAAAGCGTAAACAGATAAATTGTGGAACCATTCCTTGATGGGGCAAAAGGCAGTCTTGATGCAAGTCACATGACTGATTAGCAGCATAATTCAAACTGTGAGAAGCAAGCTTACTAAATGCAACTCCACATAAGGCATGTGGGTGAGAAAGATGAGTCATGAAAAGAGTGAAGGCTGCATTATTACAGGCATAAAAAAAGATCACCTGTTATTCCATGACAGTCTTAGTACCACAGAACGTTCATAAAGATGACCTAATACACAAGCATAAGTTGTCACAAGCTCAAGGAAAAACATTTCCACAGCCAGAAAAAGGTGGGCTCATCAGATCACAACCCAAAGGCCTCCCCATTCAGTTCTAATTTTCAGAGACTGTATGCAGCCTTTGCTTTGTTACCACTTTATTTATAACAGTGTATTTTTCTAAGGAAAAAAGGCTTCAAGAAAGAGCAAGCACACACTGTTGACACAGGCAACAAGAAGCCAAAGGCAGAAGTGCATGAATAAATATAAAACCTGGCCCCTGAATGTGTAACTCATTCAATAATTAAAGAATTCAACTCTACTCCTCTCTCCAGCCATCTTGCTTCAATCAATCCACCTCCCCTTTAACAAGTTGTTACAAATAGCCCTTCTTCACTTCATCTCCTCTGATCTTTCTGATATTACCTTGTTATTTTAAAGGAAGTGGCAATTAAATTCACCAGCTGCTTCCTTTTCGGTGCATGTTATCTAATCTAAACAGCTTGTTGCATCATTGCTAACAGTATTCATCTATCAATTGTTTTCATACTTGCCCCTTACTACCTGTGATTAACTGGCATTATTATCCAAATACAACACATGGCATACTTGAAAGTAAAAGGAGACTTGCTAAGAACAGCAAGGTGCTGTTCTGTCCTTAACTTCTCTGCTACTATTAATTCACTGGCCATTATTTTCCCTATCCGATTTCCCAATGTGCTCTTGCACGCAGCCATCTATCTATGTATGCAATACACAAAACTTAGCACTGCACACACATTAGACTGACAGAGATAATTGTGTATTTTGCTTGCTTAGTTTTCCCCCGCCCACCCCCCTCCCAATACTGAGGAAAAGGACAAGATGAAAGTGAGAACTTCGAGTATTCCCTCCTAACTGCACGTGAGACAACGATTTGGTCCTTCCCTCGCTACAGCTGTGGATTCTTTCACTGCTGTGCTGTGGTTACTGTGCCTTTTCACCACAATCTGCTTCTGGTATCTTAGAAGAGGCAGAAGAACGTGCAGTAGTCAGATCCTGTAAAGCCCCATCAGTTTCAGAGCATCTGTTTGAAGGTGGGCAAGTCTGGACAAGCGCCTGGTCGCAACGCCAGCTCCCTTCTGTCAGGGGCCAGGTATCGGCAGGCTAAAGCAAAACCTGCTGTAGTAATCTGCTGGTACCTCACCCCATTTCCTAAACATTTTTGCGGATTCTATTTTGCTGCTGTTCTTAAACTTCTCAGCCATTACCTAAAACCTAGCTGGTGTTTTAGGTAATGGCTTTGGAGTTTACAAAATCTGAATTACCCCAAAATCAGCAGGGCCTTGTGTAACCGAACTGCAAGCTGCAGGGAAGGGGTAGGTAGGTGAACCTACTTTTGGTGGGGGTGAACCACTTTTATCCAGGAAGCAGGTTGTGATTTTGTAATCCATATCGGCCAACATAAAGACATTAGAGAAGAAACCGAGAAGACAGGGAGAAAAGAGCAAGATGGAAAATAAAACAGGTCGCCAGGCTCGCAAGCCACGCGAAGCGGAGAAGGGCCGGGCGCCGGGCCGGGGGAGCGGAGCGGTGGCACAGCCGCCCGCAGGCCGCGCTGGCGGGGCCCGGCGGCGCACTCACCTTGCCGCAGCCCGGCGGCCCCCACAGGATGAGCGAGGGGATTTCGTGGGACTCCAGCAGGGACCGCAGCAGGGTCTGCGCTCCCAGCACCCGCTCCTGCCCCACGTACTCCCCCAGCGTGTCCGGCCGTAGCCGCTCGGCCAGGGGCTTCCCCTCCAGCTTCTGCCCCAGGCTCGTCCCTCGCAGCGCCGCCCCGCTGCCCGCCACCGAGCCTCCGTCCGCCGGCCTCACGGCGGCCTCCTCCCGCCCCGTCCCGCTCCTCCTGCCGGGGGCTCCCGGGCTCTGCCCGCCGCCGAGGCCCTTGTAGAAGAAGGACGAGACGGGGGGCGCGGCGGCCAGGTGGGCCTCCTTCAGCTCCCCCTCCGCCTGGCTCCCCGGCGCGGCGGCGGCCAGGCGCGGCCGTTTGCAGGGGGGCGACGAGCCCAGCTGCGCCTCGCCCTCCCCGGCCTGCAGGCACAGGTCCAGGTGCGCGTTGATGTGCGCGCCCGGCAGCTCCCGCTGGCACACGGGGCACTGCACCGGCGGCTCCTCGGTGCCCGCCATCGGCTCCCGCCACGGGCGGCCCGTGAGGCGACGCGAGGCCGAGGCAGGAAGCGGGGCCGCCGGCCCTCGGCGCCCGCAGCCCGTCGGGAGCTGTAGTCCGCCCGGCCCTGCTCCCCGCCCCGAGCAGCGGGGCGAAGCGGGCGCCGTTTTCCCGCCCCGCTGGCTTCGAGGGGAGGTGCGGGACCACGTCCCCAGCGAGCCCTCAGCGCTCCCCGCGCTGCGGAGGCTGCCGGCGGGAGCAGGGAGGCCGCAACATGGCGTCCCGAGGGAGCCCACCTTCTGCCCCTGGCTCCCAGCGCGCTGTGGGGCAGATCCCCCAGAGGCAGGAGCTGGCCCACCCTTCTATGTGTCTGTAACCCGTGCTGCTGTTCTACCTTGACATAAGATATTGAGAAGTCTATTTGGGATATGCCGTGTCTCTGTGGTGTCTCACGCTGTGATTCCAGGGCAGTATAGGGCTGTTGCTGTTGGCTTGGCGGGGCACAGGTCCCACCAGCATGCGGGGTGGGATGACAAGCTGGGGGAAATGGTGGGAGATGGGGAAGGCCACACTAGCCCTGTTCAAACATCCCAAAGTGCTGTGGAGCTACCGTGGGGTCACGCTGATCAATATTGTCAAGGTATGTGTACTTTGGGGTCTGCCTGGTCATTCGCTGAAATATGTGAAAACTGTCAGTTGAAGAGCTACCAATGATTTATTATTTTTTTTTTAATAAAGAAAATACATCTCTCATGTTACACAGAATGCAGGGCAGGTTGTACTTGAAAGAAAAGTATAGTAAGCTGTACCAGTCGCATCCTAATTTACCACCTGAACTTGACCCACTGGTAATTCTTTCCACATTACATCTTGTTTTCTTTCTTAAATTATATATTTAGGTTTAATTATATACTGTTATGTAATCATTCCCAGCTTGTAAAATTCAGGTCAGTCTAATGTCAAGATGTATTAGGAGGTAAACAAGTCTGGCTACCAGCTAACGGTGCCTGTTCCCAGGCTTAAATTTTGAAAGTAGAGGGTTTGCAAGCGGCCAGCAGGTCAGTAATAGTTTTATTTGAACTGAAGATGGAGGCCAAAGGACTGGATTTTGAGCAAAGTGCTTTACAGCATGTCATGTAAACCTAGTCCTAGCTGAAGGGGCTACGATCTAAAACCAGGTGGTGAAAGAAAAAGGGGTTGGTTGTGGGTTCGTTCTGGCTGGTAGCTATTTGCCTGCCCATTTCTATTTATGACCAGTTTTAGAAACATTTACTGTATTGTTTGCGTTTTTATTGCGCAAATATATTTATTTTCTGCTATTGGGCAGAAAAAGCAGTAGGACTGTATGTGTATACCCCCTTTGCATACAACTAGGCAACTTTCTGTATTTTTATGATGTGTATGTGGTTTCAGAGTGTGTAAGCGAAGGTGTGTTCATGAGTCAAGCTATTTTGCTTCAAGTGAGAGATTGGCTTGCTGAAGATGACCCAGAAGAAAGCATCTCTCAGGCCAAAGTTGGGGAATGAGAGTGATGGGGGAAAGGTTTTCATTCTTCTTTGAGGGAAACAAAACTCAACACTCATTCGAATATTGGGTTTTTTTCATTTTCCTTTTAATAGGGTAGGAGGCCATAACCTCCCATTGCTTAGTGGCACATTACCAGGGTGGGATTGCTTCCCTGGGACAATGGAGGAGGTACTTGCAAACAAACTTCTCTGTGCGCACCTCAGAAACTTTATGTTGTTTAGCTTATTGTTTCAGGGATATATTAAGGTAATAATGGCAGAGAGGGCAATCATGTTTGGACTCAGTCCCAGTCTCTGCTTGGTAACAGAACCTGGTAATAACTTTGGGCTTGCCATCCAATTAATATTTTCCCAGATAGCTGACCCATTGGTCAGCTTGAAAGAACAACATGTCCTTTCAGTAGGACATGTCATTCTCCTTAGATGGATGGCCACATCTGGTAACCATAACTTAGAGGATGATGTGCTCTTGGAAGAGCTATGGAGAGCCTGAATCAGCTTTCCTTGGTTGCAGTCACCTCAGGCCCATAGTAGTTTTCACAGCCAGGTCTTTCTAGAACACTGTGGAATTTGAGTAGCTGGAGGCATGAAGACAGCGGGAGGGCATCTGGAAACATCACCTTTTTTTCTGACAGCTCTGGAGTACGTTACATCACCCCTTGGTGAGGAGTAGATCAAAGGGTCTGCAGAATAATGGCTTGAAGTTTAGGTTGAGTGGCTGAGCCCTTGAGATATGTCACCTGCAATTGTCCGTGCATTTAGGAAAACCTGAGAACCTGCTCTTGAGAAATGGGGGGAGAAAAGTCTCCTCTTACCTGAAGGGAATGGAAAGGGATGTCAGAGCCTTAAAAGCTGCTGGTGAAGGCTTGAAGCAGCAGACCTGGCATTTTTACATACCGGGTGCACAACTTCTTCTGTCCCATGGTGTCCCTGCATCTCACATATTATCAGTGTGTCTAGCCTGTAATAACATGGTAGCAGGAATCTCTCTGGAAGGCTCATTTGCAAGCTTGCATGGTCCTTTGCTGTCCATCTTCTATAACTGTCACAGCTAGCAAGCCTCCTGTGTCACATGGCATCTTTTGCACCTGAGAAGAGTTTGGAGGGCTAACTCTGGGCAGTGCAGTTAGCTGATGTAGGTATACATCTAATCTGTTGCATGTGCACAGATGTGGCGTCAAAACACAGTGCAGAACATTTTCTGTTAGAAGGTGTTAGGATAAAATTAACGGATTTAATTGGGTCTCTGGTTGTACACTGAAAGCTGTTTCTCGGTGCTGCTAATGACTGTAAGGTTCTATATACATTCTTAATTATGCCATATAGTTTATGGTATTTATGCAAGTTAAAATGAACACTATGAGCTGTGTAATGAGGTTGACCAGATTCAGCTTTCTAGAGCGAAAGCATTAGTGCTGTGCTTTTGTAGCTGGGTTTCCAGTACAGCGAAGGAAGGGCTGCAGTAATAACAATTAAAATGTTTCTGTCCTCCATTTCCTGGTTCTGCACAGGGTTGCTAAGTGAAATTTTAGCGTAGTTTCTCTTACTGTTTTAGAATTAGTTGTGGAAAAGGACCTATTTTCCAAGTGTAACCAAGTGATTACTTGGTAGAGGGAACCCACCACCTTGCTGTGGAATAAAAGTCCTTCTACAGAGAATTACTCAAAACTAACAGCTTGAGTTGCAGTAACTTTCCAGCCAGTATTACTATTAGACAAGCTTCAATGATTTTATAACATATAAGTATTAGGCACGTAGTGGCGGTCTACAGTGGGAAGGAACCCAGCTGAGGACTATGCTTTTCTGCAACCTTCAGCAGCGGGCCTGAAATCACCACCATTTTGGCAATTACTTATTTCCGTGCTTATAGGATAATGGTAAGAGAGGGAAGGACTGTGTTCGGGCCTAAACAACGTTGTTTAATATCAAAAATCTTAATAGACTTAACAGTCTGGGAAATTTAAATTAGTCTGAATAAACAGAGCAGATCTCTGAGCAACATGGTCTAGTTGAAGATGTACCTACTCATTACAGGGGAGTTGGACTAGATGACCTTTCAGGGTCCCTCCCAACCCAAACCATTCCATGATTCTATGATAACAGGGTCTTTGTGTGTCACCTTGCTGGAACTGCAGCACAGAGAGAGGGAGACTGCATTGAACAACAGGGAGCCACTGAAGTAGTTAAAAAAGTGGGGAGTGATCTATAAGCAAGGTCTGCAAGCAACAGCAGTATGTCTTGAATTGATAGAGTGAAGTAATTTCTATAAACAAATGAAATTGCATTGGTCTTGTAGCCTGCTTGAATTATCTGGTGTTGAATGTCGGTGAGTAGGTAGAATGGCTTCTGTGAACAGCTAGTTCTATTAACTCTGTGTTTTGTGTATTGGTTCAGAAAGTGTAAGAAGAGAGGCTCGAAATATTGCAGCAACAGCAGTTTTCTAAGCCAAAATGCATAAATAACACTGATGCTTCTTATCTGTCTCTCTGTTGTACAGCCAAGAAGGAGGAGAAATCACAAATTACAAGTGTTCACTGGTTTATGAATCTAAGCTGGAGAGGAAAACGGACAGTATATTAACTGGGCATAGTATGAAGCTACTCAAGATTAACAGGCTGGAAGAGATCAATACGCGATACAACCACAGCAGACTGGAAAAAACAGCCTTTTTTCAGAGCATGGAAAAAAGGGAGACAACTAGAAGTTTTCAGGAAGAAAAATTCAGTGAAACAGATCCTGGAACAGAAGTTGAAAAGGTAACTAACTGTGTAATTAATTTTGCCTTCCCAAAGCACTGTCCCTTTCTTCTTTCAGCTACTTGAAGAGTTTACTATGTGTGTTTCCCAGTAGAGTTGAATTTTTCATTATCATCTGTGAAAATGTATTGCAGCTGTGAGAGACTGGTCAGCATCTTTCAATCTTTTGGATTCATAGAAGCAAGCACGTATGTTTTTATTCTGGGGTTTATTTACAGCTGGACTTACATTCAGAAGTTGTAAAGAAGTTGTGTGGGTTTGCAGCTTTTCAAAGTCAGAAGATAAACATGCATTTTTGTTAGATTCATGTTTCAAAAGCATTTGTTCTATCTAACATCTCTGGAGTTAGTGGGGGCTGAATAAATCACATGCAAAGAGCAGATTTCCCAGAGGAGCTAAGGTAGCTTTGTCCTTTGCTCCCCATTAACTGGGGAGCAGGGCACGGTTACACGCTGTGTGCCATGCTTGCAGGGATCAATGTAGCCCAGTGTAGCTCTGGGCTGCACCTGTTCCAGCAAGAATGCTGTTGGGCATCCTAGTGCGGGGTCTCTGGCAGGAAAATGACTCTGTGATCAGCCAAAATGTGTACATGCTTTTTCTGTGGGAAAGCCTAGAGGAACCATTTTTTTTTTTCATTGACACATAATTTCCACAAGAACTGAGGAAATCTGCTTGCAATAGGGCAAGGAGAAATTAATTTTAGACACCACTTTGTGAAAAGACATGAAAAGTCTGTGCTGTGGCTGTGTGTTGACTGTGCTGATATGGTAGAGCAGTTTTTCAACTATTCTGAATATTTTTGTGATGATACCCTGGAGAATTGGTGTAAAGTAAATTTCATGATGTTTTCATTTGTATTCACAACTCAAGAACCTGAATTTTTTATATTTCTTAATCTGCTGGGTCAGTCTTGTATGAAATTATTCCAGCCTTCAGTAAGCGACTGTATTTTTTTATTTTGTAGAGAAGGAAAATGATCTGTATATTAAAACAAAGCACGTCTCATGTAGGTAGAATGTGTTTATTTTTGAGAGTTTCATTTAGTGTTACAGTGAAAATGAGAGTTAAAATAAAATGAGGTGGTCTGAGTTTGGAGGATGTTAATTGCTCTTTTAGGATAGGTCTATTCTAATGTGAAAATCACAACTTCCACAAGTGAGAAAGTAAAAATGGCTGCAATGCCATGTAGCTCTTCCTCTGAGTTTTGTCTCTTTAGGGTTAGGAAAAAGGCTGAGAGCTGCTTTGCCTGGGTTAATGCATCTGAATTTGATGATGAATTGCAGATTGTAGCTGAGGTGGTGGGATTTCCCCCCGTTTTTTGCTGCAAAGTCTCAAACCCGTTGCCTTGATGCTTGCTTCTCCAGTCTAATGGTTGGAACTGTCTCTTTGTTAAGAATGCAGTAAGGAAAGGCAGGGAGAGTTTAGAGGTGCAGTAGGGGAGAAAGAAATACATTTGGAAGATGAACAGCTGGTGGCTAGTTGCAAGCTGGAGAGATAGTTCTGTATTCCCGTTTTAGCTCATCAGTCTCCTGGGAACAAGACTTCAAAGGTGAAAGGCAGTCCAATTGAACTCTGGTAATATACCTCACTGTAGTGAGGTTTCCAGATACATTAACATTAGTTATATTTCTCCTAAGCTTTTAAAACTTAATTTTTACTGATTTTTTTCTTAGGAATTTCTCAATAAGATATAGAAATGGGCCCTAGCTGTGCTGTTGATGAAAGGAAAACCAAGATCATCGTTTGAAAGGTCTTAGCTTGGTCTGCTTGCCTGATGAGCATTTTTACTGTACTGATCAGGAAAGGAAGCAAAGAAGATTGTGTGCAGGAAATACAGTAAACTTTGCTCAGGTGTATGTATTTACATGTGTATGCTTGTGGGCATATGTATGTAATTTCTGTGGATGAAGTCCTCACTTTTATTGACTTCAGTTCTATTCACTCCAATGGAAGTGGATTACAACTCGAGAGACCATCTAGAAGAGAGTGGTCAAAGTGTGTAGTTGCTGGAAGAAATAATGCGGTCTGAAACTAACTGATTATAATTAAAGAAGAAAATGATCATCTTCCTCAAAACAACTATTTTTCTAGATAACATTTTTTATAAAGTAAAATTGTTATAAAACACAATTTTCATCTGTTAGTACAGTATATTATTGTAAAAACAAAAACCTAACCTAAAAAAAATTACTTTCAGAGCCGTTAAAATACAGCTGCGGAAAGCAAACGCAGCAATTGTGACCATCCGTTATGAACAATGACCTCCCAGTGCAGCCTAGGCCGTGGTGCCGCCGAGGCGCTGTGGTGTTGCTGTCCCCTAGATGGCGCCCTTTGCCATAGCAGCTCGCCGCCGCCACCGTTCTGCTCTTGGAGAGGATGACTCAAGTCACGACAAAGCTGCTCTTCACTTGTTTCGCATCTGTTTTGTTCAGAATGTCCTCTTGCCCCCCATTTGTACCGTCGGCAGCACATGCCTTTGTGTCTTAACTAAATTCTGCCTTCAGGAATGAATATGAAGTTTTGCTTCAAGTTATACATAATGAGTGAAAGACAGTTTTGTTTTATAGGAATGGTTTTCGTATGTGAGAACCAGAGTAAAAAAGAATAAAAATCCAGATCTGTCCTTAACCCATTGCACTGAACAGCCACACCGAGGGGTTGTGCTGGTCCAAGAGAGGGGGTGGCACATGGCAGGAGCAAGCAAGTGTGAGAAGGTGAAACCACCTCTTTTGACAACAGCGCCAGCTTATGCAAAGGCAGATTGATTGTGAAACTACCACACAATTTATCCGGCTGCATTAGCTCCCGGTGAGCTACACGTTCCCTGCCTGGGCTGCTTCTGATGGCCCAGCTGAAACTGCACACTGTTGGTCAACAGCCCTGCAGTCTCCTCCTTCTGGCTGTTATCTGGTTAATGATCAATGTGAGAATGCTATTTAAAGTTTTCAATTTTGAATTGCTATCTGAAATTGGGACAGAAACTCCCTCTCCCTAATGAGTGTTCAGTTTTAAATGCTGTAAAATTATCTTCTTCAGGGTCAGTGAAGATTCAGATGTGCAGCTTGATTCTTTCTGTTAGTAACGTTGAGAGCTATGGAAGTTCCTAGGATCCTATTTACCAAGTTAATAACAAAAGTAACCCACCCACGTTGGGTAATAATTACATGACTACTTTTTCAGGAGAGCATTATTAAATATTCAACAAAAGCTAAATCTAGTCCTAAGCAAGCTTCAAAGCTTTCTGAAATCTGGCAGACCACCCAGGGAGAGAGATTTGAAATTCAGGGTCTCTCTGCAAGTGCAATACCGCTGCACTTAAAGTTCTTGCAACCTTGAGAGCTACAGCTACAATTGCAGTTCCTGTGGTTGAAGCTACTACTTTTCCGATAGTGTAGCTGTAAGGTTTCTGGTTTTTATAATTTTGCATCTATAAGGTTTGGCATTTACCTTGGCTCACCATCCATCTGGTTTACTTATTTGGGATGTGGGGCCAGTACATTCATTTGGGCAATATGCTGTAACAGTAAAGATGCTCCCTGGGTGTGTACACGAGCAAGCTTTCCCTTGGAAGTGTAAGCATTGTGAAGGACCTTTACCTAGAGCTCAGATACAGCTGAACTGTTGTGAGTAATGCATTACTTGCTGTCCACTGAGCCGTGTTGACTGGTTGTTGACACACTTACAGTCTACTGCAGAATGGAAACAAAAGACATTGGTAAAACACATTGATGTAAATGCCTCTCTGTGATTTTACCTTACATTTGCAGAGTTGTACTCTAGTCATTTACTGCAGTTCAGTTCATAAGTTGTATTGATTTAGTTAAACCACAGTCTTATGTACAAGAATAGAATTTCTCCCAATAAATGTGAATCCTAACATTTGATAAGAAAATGTGACACTGTCATTTGCAACTTACTGTTTATAAGCAGTAACTATTGGTAGCATTACTGCCCTTGCTGTCATCCTTGAAGGAACAAAAGTGGCAAGAAACAGAGCTGCTCTTTCCTTACTGCCCTATTTCAGGGCTTCTTAGTCCTGCTCTTTTAAGGAAACAATAATTTAATAAGGATTATACCTCCCACTAGCTAGGTTCATTTGAATAGATAGTTGCATAGCAACTATGCCAGTTAATTTTTAAGTTCTGGAGATCTTTGGTGTGCTTTCAGTTCAGGACAGGTGTGTTAGTTTCCTTGACTTTTTAAATTACCTAATGCAAAGGTGGAAAAAATAGTTCTCATTGATATTTTGTTTCTTGAGTTGGAAAGACAATTTTCCATGCAAAAGTATCCCTTTAATGATATTCTGAAAACAGTTTAAGCACTAACTTTTAAATATTTAGCCCAACTGGAATATTGGATATACTCAATATTTGTTGGTCAGTTAAGCTAGGCCTGGGGATGGCTAATTAACCTATTATTCCTTGTCTCCAGTCAGAACGTGATCAGCCTTATCTCCTTTGAGCCTTCTTTCTTCCCCTTCACCACCATTTCTCTAGCAGTTACTTTGTATGCAGCCTCTGTGTTGGAGTCAACTGTGGTGGTAATAATACCTTTGCAAGTTCCTTTTTCCAGGGTAAGCCAGAGTCCTGGTGGCATTTTGAACAAGGTAAAAGATTATCACTGTTGCATGATTAACCCAAAATAACTTTCCTCTGCCTCCAAACACTGTTCAAGATACTGATCTTAATATGTTGACAGAAACCTATTTCTTGTGTTACAGTTTTAATCAAGAACAACTCTTTAACAAAATCCTGCAAGGGATCCTCACATTTGCAGTGAGACTTCTTAACTAATGAAGAAGAGATCAAAACTCTTAAAGTTTTCTTCAGCCTTGAAATCAAAGAACTATGTCTAAAGTTTTCTAAAGCTCATTATGGTCAGAAAGTGTAAGTGGACTTCAGCCAAGTTTGGGCCCAGTTCTCTTTACCAGCCTCCTTTTCAGCTTGCTTGAAATGTTGTCATCAGGCATCATGTTGCCAACCTCATCCTGGCACAGCTTTACAGAATATCCTTTCTATGGTGCACTCTTCAGGTCCCAAATTCATGGCACTGTGTTGCCATGTGGCAATATGTGTGATTCTGTGATTTCAGGCAGCTTTGTTTTATTTAATGCTCTCAGTTCCCATGCTTTTGAGAATATATGTCTGTCTGTCTGTCTCAGAAATGAAGAGAGGAGTATTAAGGTTTCCTGACAGAAAAAAACCCACAACTGAGCCTACCCTCCCCAACTTAACAACTACATAATAACTCAAAATGTTAGTTGAGCATGCTCTGAAGTCTCAGAACCCAGAAGTTGACTAAGGAAAGGACAACAGTCATATTTTTTTAATGTCTTGACATTTTTCAAATGATTTTTGTAGTTTGATTCGTGAATTTTTAGTATTTGAGATTTCTGGTGCTCATATTTCTCCACAGAGAGAGGGAGCGTTTTAACTTCTTTGCTTATTCGTCTCTGATCAGATAAATACACAAGCAGAGAAGAAATGGTACTGTTTCTTCTTACCACTTCATCTTCTACAATGACTATCTATAATCCTTATATATAAGGATTCCTTCCTTATGAATAGACCTAAGACCTTATGTAATGGTCCTTCAAGTCCCTATATCCTTATAGATAAGATAATAAACCATGACATGCTTTGTGCCTCAGATTTTCAGCTTTCTATCTCTGGAAGTGAAACAGCTCCCCTAGGCTTAAAATGGAGCTGGTAGCAGGATTTTTTTTATTGAAGTCATTTACCATTTCCAACTTTAAGATCCTGTTTTCAGTGTTCAAAAATTTCCCAGGTTTTTTGGCTGCTCCAGCCAAAACTTTCCATGCATAACTTGAATCACATTGAATTGTTTGGGAAAATTTAGCAGAAGCAGTCTTGTCTCCTTCTGGAAATTTTAGGGGAAAGAAGATACCTTAATAATATTGAAAGTCTCACATCCATGTGGTTGAAATGATCGGGCACCTCCGTCCTTCGGATCAAGGACTTGGTAGTTGGCAGGTGAGCAGATGCTGGGTATGAGATGGGGAGACACCTAGGACCCACTTTCTGCATGGTGGTGGTTTGGATACAGAAGCAATGCAGATAAACTGGCAAGCACAGGAACAGAAAGGACTGCAGACAGTGAAAAGCCATGGCATTTCGAACTGACCTTCTGGTGTGTGTGCACCATGACACATTTTAAGTCATTCTCTTGAATTTTGCTCTTTGGGTATTTTTTTTTTCTCCATTTCTCGCCTATTAAAAGGGAACAAAGGTGACCAGTGGCATGAACTGCTAACTGCAAAGGGATTGCATTAACAGTTTGCTTTCATTTGAGAAGTTCTGGGATGTCAGAGTAATTGCCTTTCAAGTCCATGCAATACACGTCATGTGTAGATCCCTGCACCTGTTTCACACTTGTCAGTGGACCATCACTTCCTTATAGGTTCAGGGAATGTGTTGAAGTGTGAGATGGGATCCTGCTGTGTGTCTGAGCCTTGGTAACTTACAGAGCTGGGGAGGGTTTTGAGGGTGCCTGCCAACTGCATCTGCTTGAGCAGGAGAACTAAATTAATCAGTTGGTTAAAAATAAAGAGATGGATCTACCCCTGCAAAGAAATGCTGCCTGGATTGCAGGTAGTTTCTACCTTTTGGCTTCCTATCTCTGGCACACCTTGTGGACTGTCTTAAACTGTGGAAGAAAGAAAGGGATCCCTGCATCTGGGAATGCACAGGTAGTAGATACACTTCTAATAAGTTAGATGTATTTTACTGATCAGTATTGGTATCGTTTAACTGGATGAATGTTGCTTGTTTCTGAATGTAGCCAGGTAAACCTGTGTGTTCTTTCGTGCAGCGGCACGTGTTCCTCTCTCTTGAAAGTCTATCCGGCAGTAAATCCTAGACGGTTGATGTGCTTTTCAGGAAGGTGCATCTCTCCCGTTGCTGTCAGAGTGCTTTGGCTCGCTATTAAAACGTGATGCATCCTCTAGTGACCTCTGCTGGGTGCAGGACAAGGGACTGCCTCAAGGTTACCCACCCTCTTTGGCCACCGTGAGAGCAGGATTGCCAGCCCTTCTCGTTGTGGGACTCGATCCATGCCATGCTTGTTATTTTCCTGTTGTTGTCAAGTGAGTGTAGCGTTATTTCCCCCAAAAAGTAGTATCACTAATTATATCAACTAGATGTTGCAGTCAAAGATAATATATATGTTTGCAGTGATTTCCCAGAAAGTAATACAGTGCAGTGATGACCCATCATGTTTTAACTAAAAAGCTTTTAGAAGAATTCTTAACAGGAAATATGCATAGATAAATAGAAAGAAAGGAAAAACTAAGGGGGTACTCAGGAAGTAAAAATACATTAGAAATGTCTTTATCCATGTTGTTAATTAATTTGGTAGTATCAATTACTGAAAGATTATTTTTGTGAAACATTCCCTTTAAATAATGATCTTTAAGTCTGTTCTTGGGCCAGCTTGATAGTAGATGAAGGCTAGCTGTTCAGTACCATTCTGTCAAGAATGTTGTCCCTAATATGCAGCTCTGTTGGATCTAAAGTTCAGTCACATTCAACTACTGAAACTGCTAATACTGTAGAATTGTGTTTCATGCAAGACAGTCAAACAGGAGTTGTAAAGAGAAGATAATTTAGTAGATATCTAAAAAACACACTGACACCTTTCTTTATAGAAAGTGTTTTCTGTAGATTCATGGGCAAATAAAAAACATCAGGTCTGCAGTTGGTGGTTTGCATTTTATCTCTCATGCAGTCTGAAGCTGTTACTGCACTCAGAGATGAGCTTGAAAAAAGATCTTTTTTGTTTATGTTTAGCTCACTAAAATTTTGCATTTTTTATTGGGTGAATTGTAGATTTTAAAGAAAAATAAGTTCACTTCTTTCCACTGTCCTATTTTTATTGCACTTATACTGTTTTGCTACTGTCAATTTATTTTTCAAGCTTTAAAGACCTAAAGCCAGTGTATTAAATAGTATTTATTAGCAAGAAAACTGTATCCATTGCATTGTGAAGAAAACAGATTTTAAAATACCCTCTGTTAAGACTACCAAAGATTGCTTTCTCGTACTTGTCTGCACTGAAGTATTTTTTTCCTGAATTTTGTAGAAGTCAGTGACTGTCAGAGCTCTTTGCCAGTTTTGCTGCACATGTCATGAACTCGCTTTTGAAATTCAGAGTGGTAACGTCTGACAGACATTTGTTTTTTGATTGCTCTGCATGTAAGTTACGTTTGTTCTTTAAGTTAAAAGGCATCTCCTGAAGTGCAGGTTTCTCAGGCTATCTTGTAAGTCCTCATACACAGAAAGGTGGCATGGACTCAGAAGTATTTCAAGAGCAGAGCAAGTGTTCTTGCCAGGGAATGGCACTAGGACTGTGCTTGTGCAGGAACTCCAGGATAATCTGAATCCTTAGCTTTGGGAGGAAATGAGCCAACAGTAGCCTGAGACCAAGATTGCTCTGTCATCTCAGGACCCCATGGCATGTCCATTCCAGATTTATCCTTCCTCCTCTCTTTTTAGAGTAGTATTGTTGTCAACTGCAAGTGAACTGTTCCTAGAGCTTCTTTGTTCCTCTGCATGCTGATCTGTGTCCTGTGGCTCTCAGACCTCTGAAGGTTTGGATACATGGCTGGTTTGATGAGAAAGGCTGGTGAAGTCTACCAGTGTTCATATTTGAGAATAGTAGTTCCTTGAACTCCTGAAGTGAGGAAAGAAAGGGGATGGGATCTAAAGAGCTCTATGGGTCTTGCTCACTTTTCTGTGGTTCTGGAGAAAATGTGAGTTTGGCTTCCTAAGGGAGCGTGAGGGAGCAGTGCTGTCCTTTGGTCATGATGCTCCTTCCTCAGAGGAATGTTGATCGAGATAGGAAATTTAGAGGTATAACAAGTAATTTAAATAAATCCATTTTCTTTCTCTATGTGATACTACAGCAGAATACTACTGCCCGTGGCAGGCAACTGTACTTTTGGTAAGCCTGTATCTGTAAACGGCCTTTGGTAATAATCATATGTGTTGTTACAAGAAAGGATAGACCCCTGCTGAGATTGTGTGAGGCACAGTACAGGTTGGATCCACTCCACAGCATTCATTATCTGAACAGCTGGATAAGGGAGAAGTAAAGTGAGAAGCAGGTACAGAGATGGATGAAGAGTCTCCTCAGGTCATGCTCTCAGTCAGTGACATTCATACAGAGACATCTGTAATATGGAAATTAAATTGCTGACCCTGTCTAGTATCCTCTTTAGATAGCTATATGCTGAGATCTGAGGGGAGGCATGCCTCCAAACCCTCAGCCTACTGGATCCCAGCCATTTCATGAATGCTGATTACTCTGCAAAGGTCCTGCACACCATTTGGTCCAGGATCTAAAATGTCAAAAATCTGTAGCAGCTTCTAGATGTTTTCTTTATTTTTCTGGTGTTCATTTACATCCAATTCGCTCCTTCCTCCCCCAGTTCATTCTTCTTGGGTTTTATTTAGATTGTATGAATACTGTGGTGAGAGGTTTATGATAGACTTTGGAATATGTGACTGTGAAAACATAGGAAAATTAGATCAGTTTTGATACAGTAAAAACATGGTTGTTATTTCAGTGTAAAAAATGTTGAATCTTGTCTGTTTTCCCTTAAAAACTCTTTGACCTTAGATGCATGGCTTAGCAAAGAATTCTTTTGGCCATGATCATCCAAAGGTGTCTTGTTACAGGTTACCTACCCAGCCAATTTGTAATGTACACCAAGGTGCAGGGAGATACATCCAGGCTGTCCCTGTGACCTTTCTCTTCTGGCACTCTTGTGCAATGTCTAGTGGACACGTTTAGCAGAAGTCACGGTGCAGTAAAAGTGACTTTCCAGTGCTGAGTGCAGTGTGAGGATTCCAAACAAGGACCCTTGCATAGTAGGGGTTGCATTTCTATCACCTTGAATGGAAACCTCACATGTAATGAGCATTTTGAGGAGCTGAGTATCTTAATTTTTCCCCTTATATGGACAATCATAATTCGTGGTGTTTGGTCCTTCAGTGTTTGCTGAAAATGGTTCATTTTTTCACTCCTGAGTGAAATCCCCTAATTGTTATGTTGAAAATGTAACTGTTAGGCATGCATTGTATAGTATATAAGAGAGGATTTTTTTTAAGTACTATGTACTTAAAAAGTACAATCAAGTACTTTTAAGTGCTTGATTGACATTTACAAATTAAATTCCTGAAGGAAATGAAAATGAGGCTCTATAATACGACCTTATGCTAAAGAAAGCACTCACAGGATGTTGTTATAATACATGTAAAGGAATTTGTTATTCATACTAAAAAGAGAAGAGAGGATATTTTTCTATAGTTCCCTGTCTTCAAGGCTAACTAAGCTGACATACTAGTACACAGGATCTCCGTAACTCCATGCCTGGACTAAATAGTGATGGAGAAGATGCATGGGCAGATAGGGTCATAGCTGAAATTAAACCTATCTAGTTCTAAGCCTGTCTAGTTGACCTCATATCTTAAATAGTGACTGTAGTTGAAGATGATAGGAGAAAATTACAGCCTTTTATCTTAACTACTGGCAGTGAGACAACAAGGTGTAGGATGATTTTCTGTTGACCTTTGACGATGCCACAGCCCTTAATATCTTCATTACATTTTAAAGGACATGTTCACCAAGAGAATTGTTGCTTTTGTCAAACCAAACACTTTCTGCTGGTTTTCTGAAATTTGTAGTAGACCTATGTTTTGTAGTTCTAGATCTGGAGAAATTACCTAAAGCCTCTTGGTCCTGCATGTTTTAGATCATCCCAGAGGCATCCTAGGTCTCCTGTTTATACTTACTCTATGTATTTCGACAAACTCATATGTTAACAGGGCTTTATTATGGTTTCATAAGACACTCTGTTCTGTAAGAATAGAAATGTATGGCATGGAAATGTAGCTTGCTGGTGAGGGCATCTAAAGGGTTGGAGGGTCTAAATATAAGTCCATATAGCAACACTAAAAAGGAAGAATGAAAAAATTCAGATGATTAGGACAAATGAATCGGGAAAATTGACTAAAACTATTAACTATTCTATAAAGAGGTGTTTTTGTCACTTCTAATCCTCTAAGCTGTCCTTCTTTCAAGACAGTATTCTAGCTGATAAAATGAGGTTCTCTCTCCCCATTGCAGCTTTCCAGCGCTACATCCAAGAGCTGTATCTTTAAACTCTGTTGCATGCGTGCTTCATTTTTAGGTGTAGAATAACTCATCATCTGTTAAAATATGCAAAGATGTGGATTTATCCAAATACTGAAATTGCCCAGGACTTTGAAGGCATTTTCCCTTCGTTGTCCTGATTCCACGTACAACTACTGTGTCTTCTGTTATGTTAGTTGCCAGGTTCATTGAATGCAATATTTACAGCACTTTCCTTGCTGTAAGGAGAACGCCTTGTACACATATGCTGCACAATAAAATCTGTATTACAAATATTTATAGTAAGGTTGTACAACAAATACGAGATTTCAATTCAACTGTAAGTCACTCACTAAAAAATTACTTATGTGTATCAGGCAGCTACTCTGAAGAACAAGCATGAAAATCTTTAGCTAGGAATTCATGGTTGGAATTCCTAATTCTCTATGAAATATTTTCTGTCTGCTATCGATTGCCAACAGATTGATTCAAAATGTATGTGAGGACTGGCATGGGACTTGTAAAGAACGCTTGTATGATGCCTGTTTGCGCTATTCCTGGCTCACGCCTGTGCTATACATGGTCCTCCTGCTTCATTAGCAGTAATTTCATCTATGGTTAGATATTTCAGGAGGCCAGCTCAGGATGAGCATTTGCTTCTTATGTCCTCAGGCAATACAAAATTTCCCTGCATTAGAGATTATTTATGGACACTATGAGTGACATTTGTCACATCAGAGACCTGACAGCCTAAGTAGGCAGGCTGTTACAGAACTGTATGGAGAAGCAGGGGCTCAGAGGGATAGAAAGAAGCATGCAAGGTCACCCAGCAGATCTGTGACAGAAGCAGGGCTATAAGCCAGACTTTCTGACTTCCAGACTGGGGCCTGAGTCATGCTGCTACTGCAGCGTGACCCCCTTGCAATGAAAGAAATGTTTTCATTATCACACCTGTCTCTTATATCTGGAATTGCATTCTCTGACACACGTTGTATGAAAGCCCTCATGTTATTGCTAGCATTTGACCAGTATGTGGGAGATCTCTTTTTTTTCCCCCCACAGATTCTCCATTTCAGCATCATGTGACTGTGGTAGAGAAAATTGGCTTCTTAGCTACCTCTGGGTTCCAAAATCAGTGGAATGCTTAACTGAAAGAATATGGGTTGACAATAATGATTTAACCTCCTTTTCCAGATCTGCCAAGTCTCCTATAGTTTCAGGATCTCATGCATCTGGAATCATACCCTTAATGTATGCAGTGTCTGGAACTATGAATGGTTTTCCAAAATCTTCAGCACACACCAAATTAAAAATCAGGCTCTTACAAGTACACCCCCCCCACACACACACACATTATCTTTCGCTTACATTTGACTTTAGAAACTGTGTTTTGTGTTTTACCATGGAAATCATCATAATTTATAGGGACCCAGCAATGCAAGGAAGGTCAAGAAGAGAAGTGCATATCTCTAGTGTTATATGCAAGTTTCATCAGCATGAATTTGGGATGAGAACTTATTTGTGTGTAAAATGAAACACTGAAGTTTATGCCAAATAAACATTTTATAGAAAAAATGCCCCAACCTGAAACATTGCTTTGGAACATCTGTTTATCTGTTGTTCAATATCTGTCCTGTTTTTTTTTTTTTCTTCTCAGCTTGTAAAGGCATGCTTCCTTTTGTCTTTGTGGTACTCCACTGTAGTGCAAAAGTGTCATTCAGTGTTAGAACTAGATGACACTAAAGTGTAGCTTTCAGAACTATGTTAGACATTTAAGGTATTGTTATCTGTTGGTTAATTATAACTGCAAAAAAGCAAGTACTGTTTGTTCCAGTGGAAAACTGAGATTTTCTACCTTCCAGTGAGCTAAAATGACATGCTAAAGGATATGGCTGGAGATGCTTCACCACGTGGGTGGTCTTGGATTACACGTTATTTACAGTGACTGTGTTCAAATGCTTGAAGTTACGCATGTGCTGAAATGCTTTGTTAAATCAGGTTTGTTAGGTGTTAGGTATTTATTGACATTGAGGTTGTCTGAGCATACATCCAGTAAAAAGATCATTACTCTTTCAATGAGCTCATATTCTATGTGTAAATAAAAACAAAAGGAGAATAACACAACAAAGAAATGAAGTTATTGTTCAGTGAACTTGTCCTTGGTGCTTGCCTTTGCATAACCAGTATAATGCTTTAATTACATCAGAGGATTTTTTCAGGCTTCATTGTCCAGGGTTTGGTTTTTGTTAGGATTTTGCTGTACCATGGATTGTGTGATAAGCCTTCTGTTGTTGATTCCTTGAAATAGGCAAAAGAATAAAGGGAAAGGTAAAAGATAAATCTGAGGAGCAAAGAAAAGCTGGCCCCTTTTTAATTTCTTTTAAATTGTCAGAGACCCAGATTGTTTCTCTTTTACAGAAGTTCTCCATTTAGATCAAACCAGGCCAAACTCCTTTGGAGTTATTCTGGTTTACACAGGCCAAGAATCAGTCTACTGTGTTTCACTAGAGCAGAAAATAAAGAAACCTGCATTAGGATGATTCCCTCTCCTGCCAGAAAGTGGAATTTCAGTACATAAAATGTGCATTTCAGAGAAAACTTGCCCAGCTGCCACTGATTCATTGTCAGAACTGCAGTCAAATGGGAGTTCCAGTTTTATTCCTGAAATGTAAATTCTTTGGTTTATGAAGCTGGATTTTTAAAATTATTTTTTTAGCCTATTGGGAACTAGCTGGACTCATTTCTCTTTATTCTTTTCTAATGCTTTCATACTTATTTTCCCTGAAAGTGACCCAGCATCTCTGTTTTGTGAAGATCAGCTGTTCCATCTGATACTCCTATCAGTAGGGCTCTATAATATAGGAGACAGGACCTTGGACTAACATCCCTTTAACGTCTAAGCATCAGTTTAAAATCTGTAATGTATGTAGTATATACGCACTGCTATCTGATTGAATGGGCGGGCTAGGTGTTGTTTGAAAGATTGTTCCCAGTAAGTCATCTGGGTGCAATGAAAAGAGAAGAAAATTGCGTTCAGATGAACTGTGATCCATGGATTATGTAGGATATAAACCTTCAAACCTAGCAGACTTATGTTTTTGTTAGGAGCTGTTGCCAAACATTTGTCTTTTTTTAGAGATCCTAATGTAGATAATCCTATATTCATTTTCTTAAAAAGAAAAAAAACCAAAACCAAAACGAAAAAAAGCAAACCCTGATTTTTATGAGCTGCAATAGTAGGTCTCCCATTGTGTCCCCATCACCTTACCTGTTGTTAGCTCACTGGTGTTCAGGAAGAGTAGACAGGTAAAATGGGCAGGCTGACATGCAAAACTGGACCCTGTGTATAATGTCTGAATTCTCAGCAGTCTGCCAATTGCTCTGCTTGGAATAAGTTGGAACAAGAATAAGTCTGTTTCCAGCAATAAGGAGTCCTCACTGATTAGCTACGTGTGTTTTTCAAATACGCTGCAAATGATATTTCAGTTCTGTCTCACCTCAAAAAGCACATCCTAGATAACTTGCCTACAGTGTATTTTTTTCTTTTGAGGGGCTGATAAAGAGCAGCTACAGTTTACAGTGACCTCCAGTGGTGAAAAACCCTTTTGGAAGAATGGCATGGCTAATATCCCAATTTTATCTGAAAGTCATTCCTCAGAGGGTTTAAGTGATGCAGATTTTAGTCCTATAAAACATATTACATTCAGATTTATTTATCATGTTTTGTATCTTGTTTCTGTTGTTTTTTAAAAAAATCTTGGGTTTTTCTCCTTTCTGCACTTTCTCCTTTCAGGATCTTCTTGCTTTTTAAATTGACAATACTTGACAGTAGCCATACTGGAGTCATATTTTATATGTGCTGTATGAGGCTTTGCTAATTATATGTTTCCTGGTATAATAGCATGAGATCAGTTCTGGTCTTCCTTCCCTCAGAAATCTTATATTCTGTGGTCTCCTCAATGCTCACAATTTCTTTCAGCTCTTTCCACATCTGCTTTTCTGGCTTTCCCATATATTTACAAAGTCTCTCATATGTTGTTCATTGAGGACTCCTTCCATTTCACTTAAGCTGGCTTCTCCAGTGTTCTGTGTTAAGGGTTGATTCTGCAATGGTTTAGCCATCTGGCTAGCCCAGACCCCACAAATAGTATGAAAGGATAAATTTTTGGAATTGGTGATGCTGGAATATGCCACTGGGGGTGGAGGGAAGATGTTCCCATATTCTACAAGGCAGAATATGCCTTTATGTTTTTGAGTTCTTCATAGCAATTTTAATAGTAGAATACTTGTCTTTGCCTATGCTGACTTCTGTACTGTGGGCAGCAAAGATTAGCCTGATTGCTGTCAGTTCTTTATTTCATTTCTTAGAATTACTGACCTTTCCCTGCAGAAAATAGAGAGCTATCTTCAGGAATGAAAATGGAGCTGAATTCTACAAAGAACAGTTGAGATGTCAGGTTGTTCGTGGTTTTGTAGGGGAGGGGAGGAAATTTTGGGGGTTTAATATGATACAGGAATCACTTGCCTTTCCCAGATGATTTTCATTCTTTTACACTTTGTATACTAAGTAAATGTGCTCTGTGGTACACATGCCAGGGATCAGAAATCATCAGACTTAAGCCAGCTGCTCTGAATGTAAATTCACATGTGCGAGACTTGAGTGGGCATATTCTGAGTTGCCAACAAGCTTGTAATGGGAGTTGTCTTTTCCTGGAAATATCTAGATAGAGAAACAGAAAAATCAGGTATGAAGATCAGGTTTCAGAATTTGAAAAAGAAGTCATCTTTGCTGACTTTCTGAACCAGGTTTTGCTAATTATAATGGGTCCTTAATTCTCATGGACTTTCTTTGGGATGGTATTTGAGAGACTGCCAAAATGGAGTAGTTCATCTTGTTTGAGACAGGCTAAAATTTGAAAAACAAACTAAGCAATTAATCAATACAGCAGAGCAGCCCACTGAAAGATAAGGCGTGAAACATTGTTCTTCAGACTGTGCTTGGACTGACTGTCATAAATCCTTCCCAAAGAGATCAGTTGGGTGCTGTTGCCTTTCCTTTAGAGAGGCTTTCTGTACCTCTGCCACAACTACAGTGCCAGGGAGTGAAAGATCCTGTTGCCTTTATGAAAGAAAAGGGGGTGTTGCCCTTCTTGACCACGTTTCTGCTTTCCTTGCTGGGGGCATCTGTGCTTGTAAATGGGAATATTCAAGTTGTGAGAAAATAGGGAGCTTGGATGCCATGCTGGCAAGGAGCCAGTTAACTTCCTTGGAGTCTCTCAATAGCCTGCTCCTTGTGAACCCTGCAAACGCCTGGAAATTGAGTGCTGATTTCTAATAGCTGTGGAATAAACACGTATAAGAATAGTCCATTCGTTTGACTTCCCAGGCCAACAAAAAAACAGGGCTCATGTTGGAGCTGAGGTGAAGAATTGGTGATATACGTAGTCACGGCTGGTGCTGCAGTCACAGGTACGCGCTGCTCACCCTGTAAGGTTTTACTAGTAATCTCTGGGCAGTGGAACACAGATATCAAGTTTCATGCCTCTTTGAGAGGCTGTGGACCTCTGAAGAGATGCTGATGATGTCAGAGCAGCTTGAAAAGTTAGAAGACTGTGGTTGTCAGCAACACAGCAGGTGTTGGAGTGACAAAGGTTCAGACCTGTGACGCGAAATGTAATGGTGCAACAGCTGTAGCTGGCTCCTCTGTTCTGGCTGATAAACCCATTTATATCAAAGCTAGCTGGAAACTGAAGTACCTGCAGATGGTGATGAGTCTTGTGGGCTTAGGAGACTTTCTGAACATGGTGTTCAGTGATATGAATGATAACTATAACAAGTCCACCTCTCTCCAATTGTTTCTGCTCCTTAAATGGCTCCAGGCATGTTCCTTTATCCCTCCTAATAATAGATGGAATTTACAGATGGCTCATATACCAAGTACTTAATACCAAGCACTATCAAAATGTGTCGTAGCTTCAAACCATAGTTTT
The DNA here is from genome assembly GCF_015220075.1 of Falco rusticolus. Classification (NCBI taxonomy): domain Eukaryota; kingdom Metazoa; phylum Chordata; class Aves; order Falconiformes; family Falconidae; genus Falco; species Falco rusticolus. The sequence continues at coordinate 90,449,129 of NC_051189.1, forward strand.
GGATGTTCTCAGTACTTTCCAGGAGTGCTTCCTCAGGACAGTGGTGTTTCCTTTTTTGGTTCAGCAGTGGTAGGCATCTGAGGAATTTTTGAGAATCACAAGATAGTCTTTAGGAACTAATGCAAGCTAATTAGAATATATGATTGTAAAGTGCTCATTCCATCCTAAAATCTACAGATCTGTGACTCTGTGTACTAACATAAAAAAAAAAAAATAAAGCTGCTTGAATCTACCAACCTTATTTCCCAGCTTAAGATAGATGAAGCAGGGCAGAAACAGGATTTGTGCATCCAGATGACCATTGTCTAGATAAGGAGTGAACGATATCACTGTATAAGGCACTTCTGATGCCTTCCTTAGAGACTTTATCCTGCCTTGGATGAAGGAAAGCCAGGATGCAAGCTACAGAAACACTTTCCAGTTTAAAGACATTTGCAGGGTTTCATGTTTCAAATGATAATTACATCTGCCTATAGACTGTGGAGGTAGGTAAGGTGGGAAGAAAGGGGAGGGTGGAAGAACTGAATTATTATTTTTTTTAATTTTTCTTTCAATCTAACTGCTTTTTTCTCCTTTGTATTTTGTTCAGATTTGTATTTGGCTCAGATTCTTCTGTTGAGTATTTTAAAAACAAACTGTTTTAAAAAAATTGTACTCAAACAGTCTGTCCTGAGCTTGAGCAGACTAACTTGCAGTGCTGTGGACTGCACCACTAATGAAGCAGACTGAAAACTTTTACTTTGCAATCAGGTTTAACTCTGTCTCTGCAATTTCTAATGAGCCCTGAAAGCCTGAGAAACCTCAAAAAAGCAAATTGCATTGTTTATTCATATTAAAACACACCTCTAAGTCTCTTTTTGGGACATGTAAGTTACTGTACCCCACAATGGAATAAGGTATGCAAGGTTCATGTAAATTGGTTGTGTGTAATGCTTGTCACTGTCCCTTGTCCAGTGAAAATTTTCCTTGATTGGGATTAGTCTGTTCAAGCACGTGCATGCATATTAGTGCACTGAAATGACATGAATTTAGAGCCTACCAGCAGCTCCCTACTTAATCTTCACATGTACAATATGAGCACATGGATTAAGTCAACGATTCTTCTTTGAAAGTTTCTTCATAATTTAAGGGCCTAGGAGATGCTGTGTGTGGAGTTACCGTGAGGGAGGGAGGATGCTGCCAGTGGGTGTTCTGTCACGTCTAAACGCCCAGGTTACAAGAATGAAATAGCTTTGCACAAAATGCTTCTGAACAGTGAACTGAGCACAGCAATAATGTGTTCAAGGGAAGCAAATGGCTGACAGGTCCTTGATATTCAAGTTGGACTATTTTTAAAAAAAATCATGTCCCTTCAGCTTACTCATGACTTTGTGCCTATAGATTATTTTTCCTATAGCAGTAAGCAATCCTGAGCACTCCTTCAGAAAGTGTAAGGGTTAAAATAGATTGCTTACTTTAACTGTCATCACTCAAAAGAGGCATGATTGTTCTTTTGTTGTGATGCATAGCCACTCCAGCTCTGGTTATGTCCATGACAGTTACAGATGCTTCTATCAATTGCTTTCAACATAACAGTTCTTTTCATTTCCATGGCCTGATGACTCCTTTCAATCTCAAAGGTCTCAACATCTGATGACTCCTCTGAATGATATACTGCTGTATTATTATTCCTGTTTGAAAAATGGAGAAACTGAGTCAGAGAACACAACTTGCTTAAGGGGATGCACAGCAAATGGGTACTGAGCAGAGACTTTACCTTCATTCCCTGATATTTTCCCTTGATCTCAGAACCTTGAAATATGAGCCAAATGAGAATATTTTTTTTTTTTTTACTATTGAAAGCAAAACCTAGATTTTTTTCTTCCAATTCTTTTTCTTCATGTTCTGCTACTGTTCTCTGTTTCAGCTAAGTCTGAAAGCACTGGGCATGTTGATAATGTGTTCAAGAGGAGCAGTGTGCACTGACAGGTTCTTGAGATTCAGATTGGACCGTTTCAAGAAATCATGCCTCTTCAGCTCCCTTCAGGAGCACGGCTGGGCAAGTTTGAGATGTTCCCTTGTCACTACATGCATTCAGGGTGTATTCCTTAAAAAACATATAAGTATTTATGTTGAGCAGGAAGTCAAATGCATGACTAGCAATGTCAAGAGAACTTAACTGCACACACGATATCACAGGTACTGCTTGCCCAGAGACATGCCTATAGGACCAAATCAATGTTTGGCAAAGGGAACAATCATTTAACCACCTTTGCCTTTGCTGTGTTAATACTTGATACCCACCGGTGAAGCTACAGAGACACAGTCCCCTCACTGAGGTCCAGGGCAATATCTGCTCCCTGCTCTGCCACATGTGAGGCTTCATTCCTCGCAGTTACAGCCCTGATCCATGACACTTAATTCTGGAAGGTGGCAATGCAGACATCTGATCTTTTGTGCTTGATCTCTGACACTGGATCTCCATTAGGAAAATTACTGGTACCTGATCTGCCTGATCACAGCTACTTGATATGTGGTGATGTTCCCCATTGTGGCATGTTTACCAATGAAAGTAAATTTGAAACAGCTAGTACAGCAAAAATGAAGGATAGAAGGATTTGGCTGTACTCTGCAGGTACTGTGGCTGAAAGATGATGTTAGGAAACCATATCTTTTAAGGAAAATAGCAAGAAGTAGTAGTGTAGGGGTAAAAGGAGAAGAGAAAGAAGAAATATTAAAAAAAATCTATGCAGATCGCAACAGTTACATCTGTTGTCAGAGCTTCATGGTCTGCCTTAGCGCTCTGTATGATGTGTTCAGCACATACTAGCATTTAAAACAAAACCAAAAATAGCTACCTCCAGCTTCACATAAAATAATCTTTTTATGTCAAATTTAGTTGATTCTGTTTCACAGTAAGTTTGGTCAGTAGGTTTCCGGAAGCTAACAAAGCCTTTGACCAAGCAAGCTGATTAAAATTAGTTTGCAAAGAAATTTATGGTCTGGCTTATTTCATAAGGCTTTCAGTTTTATTGTAATCATTTTGTGCCCCTGCAATAATCAAAACTGCACTGAAATGAAAAACAGACATGCAAGAATTGCTTTGCCTTCTTCCCCAGTTAATTTTATTTGGAGGTAGCACGTCCTCATGTGTCCATCTGAGTCTTCTGTTTTCATGAGCCATTGTTTTCCAACACATTCCAGTGTTTTGTTTCAAGACTCTTTGGTTAGCTCCAGTGACAACTATTTTTAATTCTCATGCTGGATCATATGAATTGGTCAGGGAATAGACTTGTGTTCCTGGTAATCACAATTCATTTTCCATTGCGTCAGGTGAAAAATTTAGGTAAAAATAAAAATGCAGTGGTCACAAAATTGAATTTCACAGGCAGAAAAGTGAGTGAGGTTATGGCAAGGCTTCCAAATGTTTCTAGGTGCAAGCAGGATGGGAGAGAAGTCAAAGAGCCTGAAATCTTCCATGCTGTTAGGTAGGAGTGACCTAGAAGTAGTGAGTATCTTCACTATGTTCTAGTGGTGGAAAGAAAGGATTACAAGCAATTAAAGAGGGGATTTCATATGAATATTCTGGATTTAGAGGTCGTCCAGCATCCCAGCTGCAGGTGGCTAGTAGCAGTATCTAAAATCAAGGAACATGAAGTGAGATTCTTTCCCGCTGAGACCCTCTTAGCTTCAGACAGTCAGACAGCAGCCCATGGCCAGAAGTTACATCTTCACTATTGCCACTAATGAAGCTATCCTTTGTAATTTTGTCCAATGCCTTTTTATTTTCCATTTACCCCATCACCCCTACAATATCCTGTGGCAGTAAGCTCCACAACAAGTAATCAGTGTTAGAATCTGTGGTTTCTCATTTGAAACCTCTGTGCAATACTTGTGTTGTCTGCATCCTCTTGCACTGGGAGAAATGGCAGTCAGTCATTCCCCATTCATCTTGTCACAGCATTCGTGGTTTTCTAGAGCCATGATACTGTTTACAGGCATATGTGTGACTTTTCAGTGAGTACTGAGATTAAGGCAAAAGCATAAGTTAGAAACAGCATATTTCTTTTTAAAAATACAAAAAAGAAAGGAGAGAGCAAGTGAGAGAGAGAGAGAAATGAACTATTTTGAGACCATAAAACCAGCTGAGCAGACCAACAAGAAATCGAACAGCATGGCTTAATCACAAAGTGAGACTGCTGTGTGAAATTGCCCTACTTTTCCAAAGAGTGTGGATTTTTTTCCAGCTGGTTCAAATTGACTTTGTAAAGAATGGAAGTCAGATATTTTGAGAGGAATAATCCTGTTTGCAATGGTCATCTGTGTTGTGTGGGCAGAGTGAGAAAGTAATTTGTGATTTCTGATCAGTCCTTATATATTTCATACCCTTAGGACAAGGTCTAATCCATGATTCCTGCTGATGCCGTTTCTCCAAGCAACATTCATGAGAGAGACGTTGATAGGAGTCATGACAAAAATACTATCTGCCAAGTCTTCTCACAATCTCAGACCCACTACTTAATGTTTTGAGATGAGAATAGGCTGTTTTATTATTCTCTCTCATTAGAGCCTACTCTGACAGTGCAGAAAGAGCAGGGACAGGACTGGCTCTTGCCCAGGCCAAGGGGAGACATACTTTAAACAATGCTGAAAGCCGTATTTCAAGTTTCTGTGATGATGACAGACTGTTTTCTAAGAATAGTTGTAACCATTTCCAAAGTGGGAGCAAAAGGTAAGATTAGTCTTCTCTGCCTATAGCTCTTGAAAATTTAGGTGTCTAATCAAACCTGATCTCCCCCTTTGGTCAGGAGAGAGAGCAGTTCCACTGGGACACTTCTGCCCATTTGTTCTCCGTTGTAACGTGGTGTTGAACTGTCTTGTAGACATCACTCACTTTTTCTCTCCCTTGAGAGAGATGTTTACCTTAGGCTAAACATCTTTTAGATGACTGGAGTTAGATATATGAGTTTTAGAGGTTCTGTAACTTCATTTTCCTTGCATCTCTGTCCAGCTTTAACCAGCGTAACAGTACTAATCACTGGCTATCCTACTGAGGAGGGGAGGAAAGACAGGAGTATCAGTAGGGCTTTGTCTGCCTATGCTTTCCCTTGATATGGGAACGAGGAAAAGGGTGTGACTTGTATCTGTGATCCCAAAGATATTACAGAGTTTAAAAGAAAAAAAGGCTTATGACATAAGCTTCCACCAGCTGTGTGAAGTGAGAAGGGACCATTTTGATCTTCTGTTCTGCCCTTCCACAGGACAGAGACCTTGGAAATTGGCCAGGTGGTTTCTGTATGGAGCCCAAAAACTTGTGATCAAATTAGAGTAAGTAACGTTAATGGACTTCTGTAAATAGAAGAAGTGAGCAGATGAGGATAGGTCAGGGGAAGAGGGGAAAGGGCTTTTGAGGTAAGAGGAGAGTTTGTTTCATAACAAGGCTGCTCTTCTCGTGTTTCCCTGTCCCAGAAACAGAGTCACTAGACACTCAGGAATTCAGATCTGATCTTTCATTAACATAAACACAACAAACTTATTCTAAGCAATACTATGTTTACTTTTTTAAAATACAAAAAATAGGTAACATCAAAAAATGGAAAAGATCTGGCTCATAGGCAATGTTAGTTTTCTTACATTGCATAGCTATAAATTTTCTTGATCCTGCTGTTTTTTCAAGTCACTTTCCTATCTATGAGGTTTTATTAAATGCTATACTACTGCATAACACAGGATGTTCACTGTGATCAGCTTTGCAATGCAGCAAGTCTTAACATTTCTGTTCCCTGTTTCTTTGCATTTTAACAACGTAAAGTTATAGGTGGTCTATAGTCCCTCTTATGCAGAAGCACAGGGAAGTTACAGGTGAAAGCAGACAATGGTGGCTAAACATTGTCATCCCCTTTTCCATTCTCCAGTAGGATAAGAAATCCAGTTAGCAAATGGGAGAAGTGAGAAAGGTAAGGGTACAAACTCTTCACCTGTCTTCGTTTTTGGACGAGTTTCTAGGAGAGCACTGAGGCTTTCCCCACAACAGTGCTTGCTCAGACCACTTGATTCACCAAGAAACTAGGCCTGTCTACGAGTGCATATAGTTGGCATCCTGCATGAGTTGTTCAGGGTTCCCACTTCTATAACACAGCAGCACAGTTGGTTTTGCCTGAATACTCAAGCAGGCATTTCAGAAAGTCACAAGTAAGTACAAACAGCAGGCAAGACTTTTCCTCAAAGACTTTTCAAGGAGTGGTCAGAAACATTTCTGGATGCACATAATGATATCAGATGGTGAAGCACAGTGAAACATGACTACTCGCATCAAAGATTGCCTTGCACCTGTTCTGGCCACCTGTGTGAAAGTTTCTCCCTAAATGGATCATACTTCAGTTCTGGTGTCTTTCGCTTAAAATCATGCTCATAAAACTAACACTGAATCCTGCAAAATGGACTTAGCAAAGGCTTAAAGCCTGCTCTTCAGTAGCCTGCAGATATGCACTGTAACCGAATTTTAATCTGGGGCAGGTGACAACAGGAAGGCTCAATGTGTGCATGTTGTCAAAAAAATGGTACAACTGCTGAGCTCGAGTAAAAAGATCGAGTCCATTGCTTTGGTTCTTCTGTACTTGCTGGGAAAAAATAATCTGGCTTTAGATACTTGTGAGCTAGTTTAAGCTATTCTTAAGCCATTGTGTTAACAGAAGGCTCATTCTGGACTCTGGTTTAATAATGCTGAATACTAGAGTTCTTCCAAGCCTAATGAAAGACAGCCTCACACTTTCTGGAAGCTAAAAAAAAAAAAAAAAAGAAAACTCTGGTAGTTGCATAAAATCAGGGGCTTAAGAGGTAGGACTGCAATTGTTTAAGTGATACAATGTGGTAGGGAGGTGAGGCTTCCCAGCAGGCAGGCATTTTTTTTTTTCTTTCTAAAAATAAATAAATAAATAAATAAAATCCTCAGCATTTACAGCCTGAAACACACTGTTTCAGCAGTGGAATACTTAATGAATCAGTAATGCCAGACTGTTTTATTTAGCCAACTTCTGTAACACTGGTGTACTTTATTGTTTATTCAAACTGGAGACTTACCCAGCCTTATGTGTTGATAAAATTTCTGTGAAAAGAAACTTCTGTCTGTGAGAAGCTATAGCTGGCCAAAGGAAGCTCTCTTTTTGCTTAGCCAATTGGCCCAAAGGCCAAGCACTTTAAATCTTACAAGATTTTACTTAGCCTTCACTTTAAGGTAGGGAAATAGTATTTCAGTTATAGGTGCTGTAATCCAGCTGTGTGTCTTTTGGGTCATTGTGCTCCCCAGATGCCCAAACTGACCTCTGAAAGCAGTTTTCCTGCAGCATTTCTATGAAATACAAACTTTTCTCATCTTCTTTACTGAATGATGCAGCTGTTATTTTACTTCTGCCCTGCCTTAAAGGACACTGCTTCCCCAGAAAAGCCCTGAGAAGTTAAAAAATGGAAAATGTGCAGCCTCAGAGTTGCATCCCCAGTTCTCGTGGACTGTTCTAACCTCTGGTTGCATACTACTTTGGGGGGGACTTTCCTGGAAAGTAGATGGGAGCCTGTTCACAACAACTCAATTCTCAGGACTTTTGTTTCTTCCTATTCAGTGCGTACTTCCTTGTGTTACTCACTCTGCTCCATTTAAACAGGTTCTTTACCTGTTCTAGGCTGCCTGAAGGGTGTGATAGAGACAAGTGAAAGCATTGGAGGAAAGGTGTCAGTGTGCAGGTGTGGATCTGCCAGTGCCACTGCAGCCTCTGGAAGACAAGAGAAGTATCTGCAAAGTAAATCCTGCGCAGACTCCCTGTATCTGCAAGGAAAGTCCTCCCTTGACTCCATGGCCTCCAGGAAAGCTAGTTCCATGCAGCTTCCATGTAGCTATGAAAAGACTCTATGAAATCTCTGGCGTAAGAGCCTTAGAAGCTGGTAAAGTCTGACTTTTTTTATTCAGTTAGCAAAGGCAGGTAACTGTCAGCAAGAGTATTCTCCCCAGCTTTTGTGTAAGTGGTGATAATACATTTAGCACACACTAAACGTCTTTCTAAGTTTCTTTTGTTTTTCTTGGAAGTAATTTAATTTGAAATTTCTCACAACATTAAGGCCAGGACTGATGTTCATTTTTTGGAAGTTTCAATTTGAACCATTAAAGCTTGACAAATTTAAACAAAAAGGCTTTATTATAGAAGGTATTTGCTGAATCTCAGCTTGTTTTATATATTAGTGTCCTGTCAGCTACCATAGCACCGTTTAGATCTCATCAGGTAGTTGAAGATTGAAGAAGTGCCATGCAGGATCTTCATAATGGCTGTTGATACTGTTCATTTCCAGAATGTCTTTAGTTGGGCACTGAATGTGGCTAATCTTTACAGCCATGTGGCCAGGCACCTGGAATGAGCATTTAGTTGAAATATGTAGGGGCTAAAGGAGACAAAAATAGGGGGGGGATTGTGATAGCTTTCAAAGTTCAGCTATAAGGCTGAGAACTTGCCATGTTTAATTTTGGAATGAACACTCTAGGGGAAGAAAAGAGCTACAAAAACCATATAGCTAAAAGGCATTTCTGTTGCTGAGAATATCAACCAGCACAAAATGGTATTAGCACGTGCACTCTGGGCAGGATAGAAAGACAGGGGGAAGATTTCTGTGACCTTTATTGACCTTGTGTCCATTCATTCTGTCATATGAAATTGAGCAGAATGAGCTGTTTGTATTAGTATGAAACAAACAGATAAAAGGGGAGAAAACCTGTAATATTCCCAGGATTTTAGGGCTTTTTAATATAGCTAAGAAGTTAAATTTTATGTAACACCCTTCCTTTGAATTCTTCATCCCTGAAGCATAAAGGTAGGCTATGCAAATTTGCCAGGTGCAAGTTACAATCTATTAAAATATCAACAAATATTCACCAGAATTAGCCAGTCCTGCAAATAACATCAGTTCGAATTACCCCTTCCCTAAAAGCACTGGTCTCCAGTATATGCACCTTATGGTGCTTTCCTTTCTTCTACACAGTCCTAGATTCTGACATTCATGCTGAATATGAATGTGCCATTTATTTCATTTTTTTTTACACTAGACTTTCAAGAAGAAGAAGGGATGGATCAAGGTATTTTCTGCACGCAGCTTTTTGTGCTGATTTACCTAGTTAAAGTCTGTTTAATTCCAGCTCTGGTTGCATGCTGGTAAAAAAATGTTTGCTTCAGCAGAGCCTGCCTGGATAAATAACCAGTGCCCTCGCTCACCTAAGGAATGTGTGGATTCCTGGTTTTGGTGCAGTGCCTTAGCAGTGGACAGGATAAAATAATATCTTAGTGACTATATGATGCAGAAATAGGCTAATAGTAGTTGCGGAGAGTGTTTACTAGTATTTGAAAAAAACAAACAAGCAAAAATCCCCAAACCTTCCTTCCCACTTCTGCGCTCCCGTAGTCAGTCTGTTGGTCTCACAGTCGAAGGCAGCAGGGAAAAAAACACCACAAGTGGAAATGAATCAGTAGTAATTCAGCAGAAGAGCACTACATTCCCCTCTTTGCCATGCTAGGACCTTCACTAGCCTGGGTGTTGTTATCTTTGCAGTGTTCTTACAGCAGAGAAAATAGGTTAACTCATAATGAATGCTTTTTAAAGGTTAGTTCCATAAAGCTAGCTGATTGCAGAGTGACAGCCCAAGACACGCATGGATCTCGACTGCTCTTTTGATACTGCCTGTTGAGTGGGCAGCCACCACAGCAGTTGTCCACTATTTCTGACCAGGACTCTGATATTTTGGGCTGGACAGCAGGTAAATTTTGCAGATTGAAGGAAGCTTAGTTATCAGTATATTTCTTCTGGAGAAGATCATAGATCCTTTGTAAAACTTCTACCTCCCAATAGGCCAGGCAGCTTCGGGGCTCTTCTCCACAGGTCTTCTAAAGATCTTTTAATCAATACAGTTTCCCTTTTTCACTGAAATTACATTTACTGTATTTTTAGTATGTTCTGATGGAGCAAAAGGTGTTACTTACATCCAATTTTCCATATAACCACTTCTGATGACTGTACCTTTCAAGTCTTTTCAGCCTATCCATCCTGAATTAACTTTTTTGTAAGAAAAGGCCTTTCGTGGTTTATAAATTTTAATACAGGATGCTAGCTGCCAGAAAGTTTTGGATTGCAACCAAAGATTTTAACCAGTCTACCCAGCAGATGAAATGAGGTACAGCTCCTGCTGCACCTGGAGACAGTACTTCTTTCATTGCTCTGTTTCAGAGTTATGACACCTCTGCTTTAGCCTCAGAAAGTCAGGAATTTTCCTTTAAACAGGCTTCCTGGAAATAGAGTTTTAGGCTATTAATGGGTAATTTATTACACAGTATTTTTCAGCCTGAAGAAACTCTGGGTTTTGAGGTTTGTTTTGTTTTTAGTATAGTAAATTAGGGACAGCTAAGCAGAGGTGAGACTCTTGGTGTGCTATCTTGACAGCAGGAGATGATGATAGTGGAGGCCAACCCTCAGTGAAAGAACATCATGGACTTTGATGGTGAAGTGCTTTGAACTCCAGCTTCAGCTGTTAAGCAGACAGATGCTGATTATGGTGGCTTTTTTATGTGCTGTGCAGTTCTTATTCACCCAAAGCAACCCATTAACAGTGGGACACCATGTGTGAGTGGGTTGTTCTTGACCTGACTAAATGCTGCACTATGCAACTTGCAGTGGATTACCTCTCATGTGCAAATGCTTTTCCACATAAAAGACATCTGCAGAGCTTCAGAGTATGAGGAGTACCAGCCCCAGAACATGGATGGTATCTTCCATTATGATTTTCATCTTCAAAGATCTAGATTTTTCTACAGAGATATATACAGTTCAAGTAACTTTTTTTTTTTTTTTTAACCCAAAAAGTGATCACGTGAACTCTTACAAAGGTGCTCGAAGTTTGAAAGTGGTAGTATATCTAAAAGGCCAGTACTGGCATCTGCAGATTGATCACTGAACTGTGACTGGGATCTCTCTGTAGTTTGTTTCAGCGACTTGTTTTCATTATTTAGCACTAGGGTATCTCCAGGATACTTAGTTACCAGGGTCACTATAGTAAAGGAAGTCAGAATTCATAATTAATTAACAGGTCGTAGAGTAGTTGTATGCAGAGAGCCCTGTGGAGCAGTAAATTCCCTAGTCCTACCTCATGAAGTTCAGTGCCAGACATTTCTTGCTGCATGCTCCTGCCCTTTATAAAGCTATTTCCTTTTCTGACCTTAAGCAGAGTTCCAGACTAGTGTTTTGGGCAGACCCCAGGGGAGCCATAAAGGTATATCACTTATGACACAGTATGTCACTTAATCTTAGGCATACAGTTATTTCAGCCCCCACAGTGAAAGAGTCCAACATGACTGCTGATTGTAGAAATGTATCGTTTTGGGTAAATTCCCTGATCCATGCAGATGTATCTTTTTTTGGTTGGGAAGGGTGGGAGGGAGGAGGGGAGGAGGAAGAGAATGGTTTTTCTGTTCTACCATCACGGACATATGTGAACTTTCTGGAAATGGCATGACTTTCTGGATCTGGTGTATAGCTTTCATGCTTGCTTTCTAATCTGTTTCAGAGCTGAGCAGCTGTAAGCTTATAATGTTTCTCGGGGAGCTGTTGTGTACTAGAGAAAGAGCAGGCATCCTTTAGCTCTTGCTTGGGCACTACTGTGTACAGTACTTTCCTTCATGACTAGTATGTAGCAACCCTTGAATATTTCAGATAGTGACTTTCCTGTTCCCCGAAGTCTAAAGTTATTCCTCCTTTGAAGCTTATTGAGATTTGAATATTACTGAGATTTCTACAGAAATACTCTGTAAAGGATACAAAGGTCTTCTTCAAAGCACCTTGTTTGCAAATGATTAAAGAAGGCAGCCTTCTCTGCTAGGGATGTCTGCATTTTTCGGCCACCATCACAATGGGGAAAAAATACAAAGATATGATTTATCTGTAAGACACAACTGATGATTTAGATATAAAAGATACTACTAGAACTTCGTTGCTAGGTCCTATGGCCAGTCCAACCACAAAATGTGCATCTCTATGGCCAATCTAAGAATAAAATCTGTATCTCTCTTAATCATAGTTTCAGAACAACTTATTTGTGTAATATACAGCATTAGAATGATGAATTTGAACTAGAACATCATAAAAGTAGGCTAATTTGTTCCCTACCCTTTCTTAGTTTATGGCTGAGTTTTCATTAAGTGGATGAATACACTTTCCTCGTAGGATAAATGCTGAAGAGAGAAGGTGGCCAAGATTGCTAGAGTGAATTACTTTTTAAGGAAGGAAGAGGAACATGGAAGTTCCAGATATATAGGGCATGAAATAGACACTGAAAGGAGTAAAAGTAAATGAAAATTAAGCGTAGAAGTGAGAGAGTGGTAGGTAAGAATAATCTTACAAAGGTCTTAAATAAAGTCATTAAAATATAAACCTAGATAATGTTATTATGTGAGCTTCTGAAAATTTGACTCCTTTATGTTTATGAGAGATTTTATTTGAGGGATTTGAGCAAATTTTTTAGACAAAGAGGATACCAATATGCATTCAGCTCTGGATCCCCAACATAAGAAGGACATGGACCTGTTGGAACAAGTCTAGAGGAGGGTCACAAAGGTGGTCAGAGGGCTGGAGCACCTCTCCTATGAAAACAGGCTGAGAGAGTTGGGGTTGCTGAGCCTGGAGAAGGCTCTGGGGAGACCTTATAGCAGGCTTCCCATACTTAAAGGGGCCCAGCAAGAAAGTCAGAGAGGGACTTCTTACAAGGGCATGCAGTGGTTGGACAAGGGGGAGTGGCTTTGAAATGAAAGTGGGTAGATTTAGATTAGATATTAGGAAGACATTCTTTACTATGAGGGTAGTGAGCCACTGGAGCAGGTTGCCCAGAGAAGCTGCGGCTGCCCCATCCCTGGAAATGCTCAAGGCCAGGCTGGATGGGGCTTTGGGCAACCTGGTCTAGTGGAAGGTGTCCCTGCCCATGGCAGGTGAGTTGGAACTGGATGATCTTTAAGGTCCCCTCCAATCCAAACTGTTCTGCGATTGTATGATTCTATGAATATGTCCAAATGAAAGCCAAATCTTGCATTGTTTTCTAGGAGAGACAGCGTAACATGTTGACTTGTACCATTTACACAAAGGAATTTATTTTATGTCCACAGACACGCATAGAGTATTTTCAGTTTCTTTTCATATAGGAAGGCAACTTCTTCAGAAAAATATTCAAGAAAAAAATTCCCCTTTTTTCTCAGTACTGATCACTTCTAGAAAAATGTAATACATTTTTGTGTGCAATATAACTATATACTTGAGGGAATACTGAGAGGGAGATACAATAATAAACTTTGAATATGTAAAAGGTATGTTCAAAAGAGAAGAGAAGAACTTTTCTTGCTCTCCATGGAAAAGAAAAAATAAAACAATTTCAGTTGCACTGAGGGAAACTTAGATAATGCTTTAGGAAAACCCTCTAACAGAGAAAGTTGTCAGCACTGCGCCAGCATGCTTAGAGAAGTTATAGAAGCTCCAGCACTGGAAGGTTTTAAGAACATGCTTAATGTATGAGATAAACTTTTATACAAGTTCAAGTACTAGATTTGCTCCACATTGTCTTTTAGCTGCATAAAGACTGCTGAATTTCCTACTATTTTAGTTATAAATGTGCAGGAAGATTCAGTATAGATATAACTTGAAATATATCATGCCCTATACACTCTAATTGCATAAAATTTCATATAATGCCTTCCTGAGTGATCAAGGGAGGGTTTTTTATAATGTCTTTTCTTCCAAAGGTGGAGGTGACAGTGGCCTGATATAAATCCTACTTGTAAGTCAGAGCTAATTGTTCACACTTCCTCCCCACCCCACCCTTTAATATATACCCTATGCAAACCTGATCCTTGCCACGATCTAGGTACAGAAATGTCAGGAGAACATATGCTGTTTGCACATATGAGTGAGCAATGGCTGGAATGTGGAGCGTGCATCATACACGTGCTGCAAACTCATGCATGGCAGGTGGCCCCATGTTATTTCTGGGGGGAAACCACCCCAAGCCTCCACAACAGTAAATTGAAAAGAGTCAGGCTAAAAAAGTGGGGAGCAGGAGGAAAACTCCTTTTAACGTGGGTCCAGTACAAGAAGATAAGGTAAGGCAGGGCAGTTAACAACTCAGTAGTACAAACAGAGGATCAAGAGTTGGTGAAAACTGAGCGAACAACTTTGTTAAACAGAAGGCAGGCTTTCTTTGCACTAGTAAGTTGTCACTGAAATTAGAAAAAGCAAGTATTATCTCTTTTTACTGATTAAAGGCTGTTTGGGTGGTTGGGGCTATGATAACTTTTTTTTTGAGATGCTTTTCTCTAGCACCTATGAGACTGACATGCAAATGCTGTGGAACGTGAGGTCCTTCAGTCCTTCACAGGCTTTGGGTCAGAACATGCTAAAACCTCGGTCTGGGAATCTCTGAACCAGAGGCTCACTCTTCAGAAGAAGACAACTAACAGAGCTGGGGTAGCACTTCGATAACTTCCTAATGCTAGCCAGCTTTCCCTATTTGTGTGTGCCGAGGAAATAACGCTGACTGGTGTCTGAGTTCGAGAGAGAAAGCAAAAGGAAGACTTTACTTCTCTAGCCTGTCCAGTCTTCACCTTTAGCCCCTTCATCTATGTCTATACAAAGTATGGAGTTTTATCACATCTCTTACAGACTCCTTGTTTAATGTCTGCAGACATGTTGAAAATGTGAAAGTCACAGTAGCAGCAACTTGTCCATTGCTACTTCTTCCAAATTGTAGATACTTCTATACCTCGAAAATTCCACATGCTGCTTTAAGGCTTTTTTCAACTGAACTTGAAATAAGAAAAAAATATGGGTTAATTTTTTATTTAAAAGCCACTTAAAAGAATTCAATATCAATGGAGCAACAATTGTGTGGAAGGAATAAAACTCTTTTGGCAGATTATGAAATACCATTAATTTTCACAGTTGATTAGCACTGTATTATATAGTGCAGGTGTTGCACCTGTGTGCAAAAATTCTCAGGGTTCAGTGTCAGGCTTTGGGCTGATATTGTCACTGCCATGGTGCATTGGCCAAGTGTTAATATTCTGAAAAGCAATATTAGGCAGTGTTAGGCATATGGGGAATTGTGTCATCTTCAAAACTAGGGGAATTGTTTTCTTTCTACACTATTTTGATCAGTTGTTTCTTCATTTAATGAAGAGTAAACATTGATGCAGCTTGTACCCTTAATTTCCAACAGCCTTTTTAGCAGTTTTGGTACTGGGAAAATCCAGTGTCCAGTCATCGCTAAAATCTGTGAGGTGAAAATAAGAAAGCTGTTATTTGCACTTATTTTGTGTGTTAATGATAGGTACAGTTGCTAAGAGATTCTTTCAGTGACTAGGAAAAGTTCATTCAGGTATTTGGTTATTAAAAATACCTCTGCTTATTTGCATATAATATTACTGGACTTATTCATAAAGTTGCTGCAGTAATAATCCACTGCACAAAGAAAGAAATGTTCAGATACTTTAAATAATACTATTTTTTATAGAAGACTATCCCTTAAGTAACTCATTCTCACTGAACTCTTGAAAGGTGTCTGGATATGTGAGATTATTTCTTGTTTTCAGAGCAAGAGGCAGGGACCACAGATTCCCATCTGTGAAGAAGCTACTGGCAAGAGCTTTCTGAGCCCAGAAAGCAAGCTGCTGTTAGCTTTCTTTCATTTATTCCTCATTTCTAGCCACTACACAGCAGTTCTGTCTTCCAGTTCACTTCAGCTTCAGACGGAGCTACCAATACATACTGATGAGTTTTTAATGAAGCATTTTTATAGTTTGCTGTTCACATTTTAAGTGTCTGGCATTTTTGTATGCTATAGCATAGTCTTAAATCAATAGGACTTTACAGATGATACTTGATAATATGATCTTACCTCACAAAGCTTAAAATTTTTATTAGTGTTTATAGTATTGGTTTGAGGTATTTCACATAACATTTCCCTGGGCAACTGTTAGGAGAGATTTAAATGTTTAACATATGTGGCTGTGTGCACTAATATAACACATGATTTTACCATTCCTATCTGTGTGTCTTTTTTTTTTTTTTTAAATAATTTCCTTACTTTTGCAAAATAATGTTCCTTTTGGAAGGGATCCTTGTGGCTGACAGGCTTTACCTATCAAATCCCGCAGAGCAGGAGTCCTGGCTGGAAGGGTGGCAAGGTCAAATAAACCTTTAACCTTTGTCTTGTGCAGGGGTTGTGGGGGGGACAGGGGGGAAGCTCACTGTGAAATCCTGCAGGGATGTTTCATCCAAGATAAATGGCTCTTCAAACCTGACCATTTTACAGACATGCGAACACCTCTCCTGGAAGTTTGCATCTAACAGGGGCTTTTGCAGATGTGAAACTGTCAGGAGGGTTCAGTATATGTTTCTAACAGAGATGAACAGAAGAAGGCAAAGGGGTTCAAACATAACTGCTCTCTGCTGGAGCCAACGTGATGTTCTTTCCTTCAGTATTCTTTTCTTTTTATAACTGCTGTCCTGTATGTTATTCTTTCCATGAAACAGGGATCCCTAAACTCCCCGTCTTCCCTTTCTGCCCCGCCCCATCCACTATCCTGTTTCCTATTTTAAAATCATTTAACCTTCCCGGTCCGCTCAGTGAATATGCTATGCACAGTAACACATGGTGGTCACTTCTTGGTAGTGTCTTGTTATGTAAAGAAGAGATTTCAATCTGTGTTTTAGGGTCATGCATGGACACAGTTCACCTTTCACTCATGGTAACATGCTGCTCTCAGAAGGTGACAAATGTACCTAGGAACTTTTTTCCTGTATTAACCTGTGGTAACAAGAGAACAAGCTCCTGAATTAGCTTATCAACACTGACTACATGTTCAGTCATAAATGACTGTGGAAGAATGCCTTTGGAAACTTTTGAAAACTTCAGCTGTGATTTACTCTGAAAGACATCTTTGGCACCTAAAATTAAAGAGCAGACCTTTCTTATTCTTCATGTAGTGAACAGATACAATTTTGAAAGGCTGTTCAGTGTGTTAGATATTCAGAACTGGCTATGAGCTTCACCTAATTATCTCTTATGGTCCCCATTTAAAGGATGGAGAAACTGAGGTTGGCAAAACAAATGATTCACCCAGATCACAAAAACTCTTGGTCCTTTGAGTAGAGCAGCAGTCTGCCTGTTTTCAGCCAGCTGTCTGACTTTACTTGTTGATTTCTATAAGAGGTATGGCACAAGTGCAGACTGACTTAGGTGTGGTCAATCTGTGACAGTCATTTGTCCAAGGTAGCCTTTTCTTGGTATTTCAGAGGCAACCATCTCCATCAAGGTGATCCATACTGATTTGCTTCTTGCTTACGTGGAATATAGCTGACTTGAAATGAGAAGTTCTGGTTTTATTCCTTCTTTTTATTTCTGTTCTTATTTTTCTAACCAGCATGAAAAATGTTCATCAATATAGACCTATGTCTGGGGGAATCCTGTTCCCTGTCATGACATTTCTTCTTTGCCCAGTGTTGTCTTTCTGAAAGAAATTAAGGCCTTTTGCAAAAGCAAAATTTAAACAAAGTGTTTGAGTTACGAATACTAATCACTGGTTTTGAGGCATTTACTGGCAGGCAAAAAAAGCAAAGAACTGAGTCTATCAATATTTGTATTTTGGAATTTGTATGAGCGGATCATGGTAAAATGCAAGAGCCTCTTAATTTGTGGCAAATTAGTACAGTCTGTAAATACAGAACTAAATTAAGATATTGGCTATGAAGAGAATTGTTTGTCTATAAAGAGCTAGCTATGTGGTAGCTGAAATATAGGGTAGAGAAAGGGGCTCTGATTTTTTCAAATATCTGCATTCCAGTGTCTCTTTCTTCTTTTACTTTCTTTAATGTATTTGTTTTTTAACAACTCTGTTGACTTCCTGCCTGACATAACAGGCTTTTCAAGCAGTAGAGGTTTTCATCTGAAAAGCTCACCTTAAAACACAGTAATTTCAAGCAGCCACATTTAAGGTCCCTGTAAGGACCCTTATTCTCTTCAGAGCAGGGATCACATTACATACTGGGCTTTTGAAAAGCAACAACACCACTGCCAAAGTGTCTCTACCCTTAGAGACATCTCACATATCGCGTAGCCTTTTTGCTGTCAAATTCCATTGGAGTGCAAATAGTTCAGTCCTTGCTAGGGCTGATGTCACTAAACCGAGTGCATTTAGGATGTGCATCTCTATATTCACTTAACTTGGAAACAGATAGATACATATATATGTAAAAAAAGAATGGATCAAAGACGTTTTCCTTCCTAAATAATCTGGGTGTCTCTTTTCTCTGTTTTAGTCAAATATGTGAGAGTAGTTTATAAATTAGTTGAGCTGGAGTTGCCAAACTTGGCTGTATACCTGAGCAGTCTGGATGGGAAGCCTTTGCAACTGATATTGTCCTCAAGCAGCTGATCATCAGAGCATTTCCTTCCCCTACCCAAACCAGCAAAATGACCACATCCAGCAGGCAGAGCTCTTCTACGTCTATGGTCAACAACTTGGCCAAAATATTTGATCCAAATGCTTTGCAAAACCAAGGGCCTGATAATGGAATGGAGCCCCCCCAAATTCTTCATGTTGCAAGCAGTGATGTCAGCACATCTGAAAGTTTTAACATCATGGACATGAAGTTTGCCTCCCTTGAACAGAAAATAGATAAGCTGTTGACTCTGCAAGACAATGTCCTTAAGAAGCTTAACAGCGTTTCCCAAGAAATCTGTTGCATTGAAAAAGACACTGAGATTGTAAAGGCAGAAACAACGGAACCTGGATCAAGGATGGAAAGAAACAAAAATCTGGGAAGTGATGAAATGAAGACACTTTGCCTTAAAATGGAAAAATCTCTTTCTGATATAAACAGAAATGCAGAGCAGCAGGTTAGAAGACTAGATGGACTGGAACAAAGTGTTTCTGGACTACAGAAGCTTGTAGGGCCTCTGGTTGAGAAGGTTAAAACATTAGTAATTCATAATTTAAGTGTAAAACACCATGTTCAAAAACATAAACTCTGCAAGGCAGGTGGCTATACTAAAGGAGCTGGACATGTTTTTAGGATGCAAATTTTCTCGGAGAGAACAGCTGATGCCCTGCTCAAGAAGAAGAGTGAAAAGGTGAGCCCAGGTTTGTGTTTCCTCTTTTCAGGAATCATTGCAAGCTACGGATATGTTCTGATAAATGCTTAGTTTTTTTGTTTCATTAACATTTAAGAAAGAACAACCAATATGCTCTAAAAATGAAAAGTATTAGAACAAGCTGAGCAAATTTCAGCAGAAAGGATATAGAAAATCTACTGAGTGATAAATACTTTCATTTTTTTCTAATTTTTTTTTACAGTTGTAAAATGTAAGTAGGGGTGACTGACATGGGTGACAAAGATTGACACAGACTTCGGGAGGCTTGGGTCCTGGCCATATATTTTACTATGATCTTCTCTGGGTTTGTAATTATCTGGGAGACTCAAGTTGCAGCAGTCATGTTATATGCCGTGGGTCTAGAGCTTAGTGAAACCGGTAAAAATCCTTCTTGGGTCAGGGCATGTGTATGTGTATGTCCTTTATTTCAAAGAACATCTTAAGTGTGCTGTTCCAATCTGGTATTTCTGCTGACATTGGTGGGGAGGGGGGGACTTCTAAACTGGGATCTGAGATAGAGTTACTGTAACTGGAGCTGTGGCTTGTGTAAACTTCCTTGGGGTGGGGGGGAAATGCCTGTGTCACCGTAATGGAGTTCCGTAGTGTTCTTTACGGGTCAGATTAAAAGACCACAAAGATCTCTTGAAAGGCTCCATTGACTATAACAGGCTTTTGTGAGGCAGTTTGACTATTCTTTGTTTGGTAAAGAAGCCAAGTAGTATTAGAAAATTAAGGAATTTCTTCTGACAAAGTATGTTGGTATTTAATTAACCAACAGTGAAACAAAGAGGTTGTCTTTCAGATTTTTTTCTGCTTTGCTTTACTTCCCCCTGCCCCCCCCCCAAAAAAAAAAAAAAAAGTCACATACAGGCTTTACTCTTTGATTCATTTAATGAATAATTCTTGAGTTTGTTTTTCTGAAGTTTTTGAGCTGGAAAAACATCATGTGAAGGTATTGCTGGAAATGGCATTCCTTTAAAAAAGAAGCACCCAATATTACTCACACTGGTCTGGTCAGCAAACCAGATTGCTTTTCAGCTTGGTTGCTCTCAGGCAGCCTCACTTCTCAGGTAGACAAGAGGCTCTTGACCCATCATAGGAAGCTATAAAAATAGCAGTCAGTGCTGAGTAGCAGCAGAGCAGCATCAGTAAAGCTCTGCCAGCTGAACTGGCTGATCTGCCACTATGTAACGATATAAAACGTGCAGCCTTGTTTCCAGAGCATCATTAACTGAAGGGAAAAGTTTCTGTTGTGCCAAAGACCGACAACAAAAGTGATTTTTGCAGGTTCTTCTTGAACACTGGACTAGTTTCGGTAAAAGAGTTTCAACAAAGAAGTTTTCTTGTTTTGTACCACTACTTTGATGAGAAAAGATTACTTATTTGTAGCATCTGAGTTTAGTGCTTCTTTTTCTTTGAAATGAAAACATTTGTTGTAAAAGCTCTGTTGTAATGAGACCCACAGATCATCTGTGTAATGCTGCGGTCACTGCAATGCATGGTAGTGCTCCACCTCTCTCCGTGAAGTTATGTATTCATCTAAACTATTTATAAATATAAGCTGAATCAGGCCTGGGATGTTAATGAAGTGGCAGCTCCTGGAGGCCCGAATAGGTGCAAGGCTCTCTGTGCTAGACATGCAGGGTAAGAGAAAGGAGGGGACCATGCAGACTTTGCCTGATGAGTTTGTGGGAGCTGGTGGGTGTAGTGGAAGAGGGAGGACAGAGGAGGAGGTTGTGCTCCTGGCAGGCCAGAGGGGAGCCAGGATGGCAGATGCAGGTGCCCAGTGGAAAGTTCAGAGCTACGAAGGGCCTGGAAGTGGAGGTAGGATGCTTGATCATGATGGAAGCAGAGGCTGGCTACTGACAAGGACCCAGAGAGGAGAGGGGCGAGCAGAATCTCTGGGTTTTTCTTCAACAGCAGCTCCATTTGTAATCCCCTCACTGATTCATTTTTGTTTAGGCAGATTCTCAGTGATGTTGAATACACTTGGTAGGAGCTTGTTTAGCATAAGAGCTTAGGAAAGGCAGCACGAGCATGTCTGGAATCATGCTGGTGATACTATTACATTGTTAATATTTTGTTTGTTTTATGAGATAGCATACATATGTTAGCTTGTCACTACCTTCCTCTCTGTGCGTTTGATTTATTAGTAAAGGACCATCATAAAATTATCGAGCTATCCTGTGAACAACAGCTGGCTTTAGTGAACACTTGGTCATCTTGGGTTTAAGTAAAAGCAGACTTGAATTCAGCCCTGCATTAAGAATAATGTTACATGGTATGATATCCTTCAGCAGAGACTGCTGAGCTTGGCTGTCAGCTTAGTAGGAGCCAGTATTTACCAGTGTTCCAGGCAAACAGACTCTCCTCTGTGAGGGGGTAGGAACAGCATCTCTGTGCAAGTTAGGGAAAAGACTGGTCCATGAGACACTGTGAAGTTGGTTGATTGTGCCTCTGCCTGTCATGTATTCAAACTGGATCTACAAATGAGGTTTTAAATTGTTGTTATAAAAGCAAAAAGAAAAGCAAAGGAATAGAGAAACAGGGGATCTCACCCCTGCAGAGTTTTACAACTGAAATGTCCCCCTGATAGCTGGTGGTGTAGCAATGAACAAACCTACCTGATTTTAATCATCAGGTGGGGACTAGAGAAAGTGATAAGGATTGCGTTAACAGATGCAAGGGTTGATTTCTGCATAAATGCAATCATTATCACTTTCTCTAGTCCCCACCTGACGACAATTTTGAACAATGCTGACCCTGCAGAAGTGCAGGCCACCAGGCAGTAAGACCAACATCTCTTTTATCCTAGGTGGACTCCATATGGCAACACTGAGCAACCCTTCAATCACTTTAGACATACACAGTCTTAGCCTGTTTCCTTACAGCTGTGAATAAGGTGATCCATTCACTACAGTTAGTTTGGAAGGACAGTACCCACTTCTGTGCATTGCTGGAGATGGTCAGATGTTTTGGATGATGTGCCTATTTTTCATCCACCCTACTCAGCTACGAGCAAATGCCACCTGTTAGTTCTAACAGCTGAGCTGTCTGACAAATACTTGTCTGTCCCCAGTCTGGTTCTGCAAAACAATCCAATAATTCTTAATTATGAGTAGGTGGTGCAATAGGTGGCCATGGATATATCTAGATAAGGCAATGGGTTGTGTTTACATACTGCTGAATCACCTACCTTCACATCCTTCCCTCTCTAGAGAGGTGCTGCTGTTTGCTTTATTAATTGTGGGATTGTTTTTTAATTTTTCTTAACGGGCTTATTTTACAGGATGAGATTAAGCAGAAAGCAGTGGCAGAACAACGGGGAGGGAGTAGAGGGGAATGGGAGAGAGGTAAAGAAGGGGGGTGATAAGGAGCTGGGGTGTGTAATCTCTCTTCTGGCTTCAGCAGCAGCTGGAACACTTTCCAGATCACAGGCTCCACAGGGACTTTCTCTGCTCTTGCAAAATATAGAGATCGCTCTCCTCTGAAGCAAATTTTCTGCTTTCCTGCCTTTTACTGCCATCCTGAAATACCTCCACTGCCTTGTACAGGAGTTAGTTTATTTCTGTTTTGGGTTGGAGTTATAATATTGTGTAGCCTGCAGACACTTCGTGCTTTGTTGGTGCTGCCAAATGTCTCCTAGCAGTTTTCCACCGAGTGCAGCGTGACCCTATCACCACATGGCTGAGACGAGTAGCATGTATTACTTGTCGTTCTAAGTTATTTTCTCACTACTACCACCCAGGGAAATCATAAGTTCTCCAGTAAGGGTTTTTAAAAGTCTTGAGGTTTTCCTCAAGTTCACCTTTTTAAGTAGTCTGTGATAATCCTGTTGTGAAATGATTCTGTAACTCCATTTTCAGTCCTATTTCTTCCACTTATGAAGAAAGGAGGTAAAATAATAATTCACTTATTTCCTCCAAATTAAACAGTTTAGCGATTCTATACTATTAACCTGCGAATACTCACCTGGAGAGTCAGAAAGTCTCTTTTGTTGCCATCATAAAGCAGTGTTGAGCTTTCTGCAGTTCTCTGCAGGTTGCTGTAGCTTCAGTCTCCTACCATTTCTACAGGCTTTGCCATAGGACTAAATGACTATTAGCAGTTTGAGGCTGTTTCCTACATTAAAACCACCCCAGGAGTGGGGAGCTGTGTTTTCTGTTTGAACCCTCTGTCCTTCCTGTGCAGGTATCACACTGCACTTGTAACTCACTCGCTGCTTTAGTAGGAGCCTGCTATGAAACGGCTGTTTACCACGTGTGTTTTAATGTCTATTCAGCCTCAGTCTATAACCATTCTGATTCCTTCATTTTGACTACAAATGCTAATGGGTCCCTTATGCATTATTTAAATTCTCTCCAGATTGGCTGTGTTCTGTGTATTTTTGATATTCCAGCCAAGTAGGCGGGAATTGTTTCATTTTCTTTTTTCATCTGTTTGCAAGAGTTTCTGCTGTCCTTGGTGGGTTTGAGGGTAGAGGCTTTCTGCGGAATCTCAGCAGATATGTTGTCCACTACTTGAGTAATGCAGCCAGTCAGCGCCTTCAGCTGCCGTTATGCTCTGCAATGCTCCTCTTCCTCTCAGAACTGATGCCTTTACCTAAATATGTTCTGGGTAGAAGTATTCCAGTTTTTGAGTGAGCTGTAATATATTAGAGTTATAATTCTCTGTCTATAAAATTGGTATGTTTTGTCCAAATGACATTTTCATCTTGTTTTGCCCTGTTCTCTCCCTTACTGAGAGCCATAGGAGGTTTTTCATGCCCTGTCAATTCAGAATGCTGTTTAATTTTGCTTTCATTTAGCCTCAGAATTTGCTGTCTGCTCTACAGTGTTCACTGGGTAGGATCCTGCGCCGGGCACTGTTGTTGTGGCTTTGCTCTCTCTAGAACTCTGAGGAATGTGTGGAATCAAAGCAGGCACAGCTGATTTCTAAATACCAGTACACCAGCTCGGATGGCTTATGGGCATGACATTAACACCTATGTGTTACAGTGACCATTTTAGGTATCCATTATAACTCCTTTGCAAATTAGGGAGACCTCCTGATGAAAATGAAGAGATAACTGGTAAGTGCAGGAGAGCAAGACAAGGCAGGTCATCAGAGAGCAGTCCTGTAAAAGCAGAAAGTTCATCAAAGAGGTGAGACAGTGGTAGGAGAGATTTGCTCGGGCAAGAGGTCTTCACCCACTGCAGTCATCTAAAATCCACCTTTTGTTATCAGATATCCTAGCCATTTAGTCCATTTTCAGGTGAGGAGTCCTCTCAACCCCAACAGAAGTCAGATACATCTGTCAGTAGTAAGGGTACCATGCTTGAATGCCTCCTCTGGTGGCAGAGTGCCAATTGCAACTAAATGCCGGGTCTCCACCACACTGACTTCTGATGACAAGGGTAGCCACTCTGGAATGCAATTAATTTGGTGCCATCCTGGCAGCACCCTGGGTTCTGTACACGTGTGCACCATTGAGGAGGAGCGGTGATGGGTGGCTGGGCAGCAGCCCCACCACATGCCATTCGCTGGATGCTGCTTGCGTGGTGAGGTGCTACAGGAGAAGGTCTCTATGAAGGGGAAATAAAGAGATCTCAGGTTTTTCCCCTCCACCCCTCCCCCCCACACCCCCCCTTTGTTGTTAAATTAAGTGCGTTATTAGGAAACCCGTGTTTCTGAATGCCATTTCAAAATGAGTCATCAAAACTGTAGGATGTGATTTCTGAAGCTCGTAACCCTTTGGAAATCTCCCAACAGTGCGATTTCCTGAAAGCAGCTTAGGAAGGGCGGTTCAAGAAGTCTGAAGGTGTTTGACATTCATATCATTGCATGCTTAGCTCAGAGTCAGGAAAGTGAGAAATACTCTCTTCACAATGAGGCTACTTAACTGGTATTGTAGCAAAAAATAGCCTGAGGAGTTTGACAGTTGGGTGGTTTATGCCCACAGTTATAAAGATCTGCCATTGATTCGGCTTTCAAGCTGGATTTTTTTCCTCCATCTGCCATTGATTCGGCTTTCAAACTGGATTTTTTTCCTCCTTTCTCACACTGGGACAATGGTGTAGCCCACTTTTGAGGCTGAGCCATTTAATGGTAATGAGGAAAATGTGGAGAATAACACCTAGAAAATTTTGGGATTATGGCACAGATGCATATGAGCACATGTGCACCTGTGAAGCGTATGGGACCGTCAGTCATCACACATGGGAGGGCACTGAGCGTTACAGAGAAGGGGTAGGTGTGAGGCTGTCCAGTATGTTGGTAGGACAAGCAGCCAGAGTCTCCAGTGGTTGTGCTTGCCTTATGTTGCCCACAACTTATACAGGTGAGAAACCCAAAAGTGATAGCGACAGGTTGATTTGATTTCCCAGATGCAGTGAAAGGTCGTGTGTCAAAGCCAGATAATGCTGAATGCTGTGGTCTTAGGAGATGGGTTGGTAGCCTCAGACTTGTTGGTCATTATTACAGGCCTCCATGTAGTCCAGAGACATTAAAATTATACCAATCAATTGGAGTTAAAAAATCTGCCTCCAAAGCACTTTCTTATGCCCGATGCTGACTCAGTGAAACAACAGTGACTAGAACTTAAGGAAAGTGTAAAGATGTTTAAAAGCAATCAGTTACTCAGTGCAGTACACAGTGTCTGCACTGTAGCCAGTGACACACTTGAGACCATGGGCTCTGTCAGGAGCCTGGTTGCATTAAAGCTTTTTCTACTCGTCAGTGTAAGGTTCCCTGTTTTGAGAAGAACAGCTTGGCAGGAGGAAGCATCCATTTAAAACAGGACAGCCACTGCTTCTCCAGTGCAGCAGGTGGGAAGTCAGACTGAAGTGGGGAATGGACAAGGCTTTGGCTTCACTGATCTTCAGCTTCTCACCTAGGATGGTGTTATTCCAAGGGATTTTTCAGTATTTAGCATGTGTCTTCATGCAGAGGTTGCTAGCTCGTTACCAGTGTATTTTCAAGGCAGCAGGTCACATAGAAATTCTCTTATATTTCCTCTTGGGGGAATCACCATTCTTATGGCTCAGAGGTTATTTTTGTGTGTAATTAAAAGGTGCTTGTCACTTGAGTTTGGTTTATATAATAATCTAGATAATAATATATCTAGATATATTATATAATATATCTAGATATTTATATAATAAATCTAGATAATGATTTATCTAGTTCAAGAAGCTCTGCAAAGATCACGGAAGAGTCAAAAACTTTGCCTGAAGGTGCCAGAAAATTGTGTAGTATAGCAAAAAATAATGGCATGGAAGCAGATCTACTGCCTGCCAGTAAAAGGAGAATTCCCATGTGTACGTTTTGTATCATTTGTACATTTGTAATTAGTAAGTTTATATCAAAAATATATTTGCTGAATATTTGACATTAGCAGGGGTTGGGGAGTGCGGGGAGGGGTGTGTATTGAAGAGGAACACGAAAGGGAAGGGTTCCAGCTTTGGGGGATAGCAGATTCCAGCTTTGGGGGGCATCACCACACATGCAGTTGCCCTAATACCTCTGTCATATGCGATGCATTCTCCTTTGTACCAATGCGGAGATAATGTGAGCATCCACAGTACCATGCTCAGGTGGCTCATTTCTGGCTGTTAGTGATATGAATTGATTGCAAAGAACAAGCAACTTAATCATGATGATAAATGGATGGTGATCAGGTCCTGCACGCAACCAGAATAACTTGCCATAATAAAGCTCTGCAAAGTATCTTAAGAACATGAGAAAGAGACACTGAGTAAGAAATGTGGTTTAGGCATATGCAAAGTTTTGTGTCTCAGTATCGGCTGATTGGAGAATAATGTCTTGACATCAGATAAAATGTGATGGGATGATAAAGGACCTCTGAATGGTTGGGGCTGCTTGGTGAGGCCATTCATTACAAAAACTTTGCAGTCGGAAAAAAAAAAAAAAAAGAGTTTTATTAGGTGAATAAAAAAATTTGAAAGTTAGCTAGGAAAACATTCCAAGGGTAGGACTGCTACAGTATAAAGAAGGAATTTAACTAAGTACAGCTCATTAAAAAGGAGTCAGATGTCTATAAAAAACATTAATTTCATGCTGCATTTAAAATTTCTGTTAAAATATATTATATTTATATATATAATTGCTTATTGCTTAATTTCTGCTGGTTCCTAATATCAATTTAAATAATTTCTGAAAGTGTTTTTTTTTCCATTGGTCTATACTGAAGTTTCAGCCTCTGGAGTATCTCACATTATTCTGTTATCATCACGTGGGCTTTTATTCTGTCTCTATCACTTAGGGTCTAGCAATACTTCGTATGAAAGAATATGTTTTAAGTCTGGAAAATGTATATTTGAAGACACAATCCCAACTTGTGTAGGGACAGACACCTTTTTTGCTTTGGTATATTTCACAGGGTCACAATGCAACATTTCATGTTTCAGCTTTTGTGGAATTAAAATGAAAACTTTCACTGAAAGCTTTTGGCTTGCATGAATAGGGAAAATTACTGTAGTGCCATTAACCTCACTATGCATATTCAAGTCATTAAAGAAAGGGGAAAAAATAAGGTGGACATGTAATTTCCACTAAGGAATATTGATTCCTACAATTTTAGAAATTACAGACTGGAAAAAGTCACGTCACCGAGGTTCAGGAAGAATAATACACAAATAAATAAGATCCCATTAGGGATTAAGTTAAAAAGATGCTTAAGAACGCATTGCTAACAGAGTGAAAGGAGTGTTGTGAAGAGAAGTTGGGTGGGATGGATGTCATTAACAAACCACCACACTTTTCAAATGAGATTTTCAGAAGATCGTGATGGCCCTGGGTGCTCAGACCTGGGCTCTCGGGGTGGCTGGCCCAGCTGCCTGGGGTCAGACGTCACGGGGGCACATGCCCCTGACAGACTACAAATGGGGGCTTTGTACTTCCCGTGTCTGGGCTGGGAGGGACATGCTGACTTCTGTCAGCTCCAGAGAACCTGGTGCAACCACACCCTTTACGGGGAAGCAATAATGAACAGAATTTCATGGTTTTATTGCCGGGTCAGGATTTGACAAGATAATGTCACATGTTCTACAAATAGTAAAAAATGGAGAAGAGTGGAATGCTCATGTGTAGACTACTCATGTGTCGTGTCTACAGATAGTCCAATATCTAGTCCTTATATTTATATTTCTTATTCTAGTGCACTATTGACTCTATATTTTTTGCAAATAGATACATTTATTGATTCTAAAGGGTACCAGTAAATGTTTCACTTGTATTTTTTTTTCTCATTTAAATTAGTATGATCTCTCATCTGCTGTTAAAATGTAAAAGATCAGAAATGATGCTTGAGTAAACACTGTAGTAATTTATGTAACACCCTGGCAGTTTCAGATGTTTGACATCGTCTGCTGTTCCTTCCAGCAGATGAATTTTCAAAAGCTGGCTTCTGTATTTCACACCTGCAAACTACAGCAATGTTTAATAGGAAGTGCTGTGTGCCTGCAATTAATTCTGAATGCAGAAGTGAAATCTGGCCCATGCATCAAAGAGCTTGGAGGCCATTTCTCTGGTTATTTGCTCAGCTGACTGTATTCGATCAGAGCTGATGTCCTCAGTGGTACGGTGAGGTTGGGATACAGGAATCAGAGTGCATTACTAATTGTGGTCGCATTGCAGAAGGAATAAGTCTGAGACTTTTCCCTGCTTCTTATAGTGCTTTTCACCATTAAAAAAAGCAGAATTGATTGGTTCCCTGTGATCCATCTGGAATCGTTACGTTTGTATTTCAGTTCTGTGTGAACAAGGGTCCAATTTATATTTCAAGGGTACTTACCTAGTTGTATTTAGGCCTTTTTCATTTTGCAGCTTGCAACTTCCTGGGACCAACTGCATCCAAAATAGTTGTCAGTCTCAGTTCTTATGCTCATATTACTGTTTCTTTGTCCCTTGCAGATCATGATTTTCTGAACAAGTCCTGCTGAAATCCTTTCATGCAGTTTCATCAACTTTTTTTCAACTCCTCTTGCTTCTCATGGAGTTTCCTTTCCCTTGAACTCTACGTTTATAACAGATACATATTGCTTTAATTTCATGCCTATTTTCTATATAGCCTGATGAAATTAAAACAAACAAAAAATTATAAAAGATGCGGAGGGTATACCAGAACAAATGTTTAGTAATAGGACTGATTTATGCCCTGAGTACAATATGAATAAGCCATGGGACTGCTTGCATGATTAAGACACTGAAATTAAGTGCCTGGCCCTGTATATGTATTACACTGCTTCAGCTGGTAGCTCAAAGACCGAAAGTAGTCCCTCTGGAAAATGGTTGGAGGTATATGCATTTTTTCACACCCTGTGGACCTGTTACTAATAATAATAGCACCAGTTTCATAGCACTGTGAGAGGAAGAAGGCAGGTGGAAAAGGAGCACCAAGCAACAGGAGATACCGTGGTTTACTGTGGTCACCATCCTACTGCAAGTCTAGGAGCAGCCAATGAAAAAACACACTGAGCAAACTGCATAGGAATATAAGTAAATAGCTATAAAAGTAATAGCAGAGTGTTTATGAGGAGCTGGCTTGGTATGAAGTGCCTCTAGATGTCACTGTAATATTGTAAAATGTATGTAAGAGAGAGCTACAAAGCTGACATTATGGGTTTTATACTCTGATTCCTGGTAACTGTTTTGGTCAGCCTGTAATAAATTACTGGATCATTAAAGATGCCGTTACCAGATGTTGATTAACAGCAAAAAACTTTTTGAAATCTATCAGTAAGACTGTTACTGAACATTTTACTAGAATATTAAATATTCCTAGCTTTGGTTTAACTAACCTAGTTTTTAACAGCAAAAGCTAGTGTGCAGGGCAGCAGCTCATTTCTGGATGTTTTTTTTCTTTTAGTCCCTGAGGCTCAGTCCTGATCTTTTCTGGGCTGTGTTTATGCCAACACTGATGTTAATACAGCTGAGATAGTTTCTCCTGCTTTACACTGGTACCAATCTGATCATCTTAGTAGAGATTAAAATAAGGGCCATAATTTATAGGAAAAGCATGAATTAGAACACAGAGTACTTGGATGTGACCAAAAAAGTCGATCTGCAATTTCATGAGGAACAATACAACATGAACACTGTATACACTGACTAATACATCAATTGCCCTCTCCACAGGCCATCAAAGAAAAGTCACATTTGAATGAGACGGGAACAAAAGAGAAGAAGCCACCAGATTCAACAGGTTAGAATATTTTTTTTTCTAATCAGTTTCTAGCTCCTAAGCCTACAACCGTACAAAAATAGCCATCACTCTCTTGAGCAGCTCCAGTGAAGTTGCTTGGGTTACATGTATGCTCATCAGCAGGAGTGAGAATTCTTCAAGCAACATCAACCTACTTTTCATGCGCCTGTGCAGGTGGTGGCAAACTGCTCAAAAAAGTGCCTTGCATGAGGAGATTATTAACCCTGACTTGGCTGACAATACATTTGCGTGAGAAAAATGTTTTCCAGTGCTCTGTACGAAGGGAAGAGTTTCTGCCCCATGGCATCCCTGTTTTAAAGGAGTAGTCTGCTCTTGCTTAGGAGACATCTACACCGACCTTGAAAGTAGGAGAGGAAAGCAAATGCTTAGTTCAAAGTATAACAGAAGTTATGCTAAGTGCACAACCCTACTTTAATATTGTTACTGACTATCAGAGAATTACTGACAGATGCATTGGTAATTTGTCCGCTTACAGAGGGAGCCATCCAGAAGAGCCAGTCCTGCTCTCAGGAAGAAGTTGATAAGCTGAACAAGGAAAATGCCAAGAATGAAAGTTCTGTTCTGCTTGAAATGGATCTACCCAAATTTCATACTGAAAGGCCAGTGGAGAAAGAAGAAAGTTTGGCTTTCAAAAGCTGTTACAAGTACAGGAGAAGCTCTGTTCAGAAATCCTTCACTACAGTAAAGCAGCAAGATGATGCTGGTGATAACGCTTGTCAGAGGGTAACTGGGCAGGAGATAGAGAGTGAGTCCCTAACAGACGGGGAGAGGAAGGAGGAACATTGGGTGTCTGGAAATGAAAGACAAGAGGAGCAGGAGAATGAAAGGGAAGGAAATGCTGGTAGGAGTGAAAAAGTTGAGGAACCACCAGCTCCTTCCCAAAATGAAGATGAGGCAGGACAAAGCCATGATCAAGAGGCACCAGACGGAAGGTAAGGTCGGAAGCTCAGGCTGCACATTCTTAAGACACATGTGTAGTTCAAGTTCCAAGTCAAAGTGGCTGGTTAATATAAATACTGGTGAAAATTCAGCCCAATACAAAAGTGTAAAATGAGTTTGTCTCTCTCATCTGAGCTCTAAGCTGAAATTATACCCTTAAAAAAGACAGGCAGACAATCTACCAGATATGGTCCTAGCAGTGTAGGTTATTTGCTTGGAAATAGCTTAGGAACATGGGAATTATATTAGGCTATTCATCTTTGAGGAGAATTCTTGCATTGTTATGCTTATATACTGCAGCTTCACATAACCTATGAGCAAAGTAAGGTTGGATTAGGCCATATACCAACTGGGAATTAAGTTACTGCAAAATGTAGTAACGTAAGTGATAATATATAACTGTGAAACTTTGCTGAGGCAATTAAACAGATATTTTTTTTTTACTGTAATTCTTTCTTTGCTGCACTGATATATGGCCCTTCAGGGATAAACCAGTCTAAGCTCTCAGGAACCTATATGAACAGACTGAAATCCCACTGCTTTCCCTGTGCTTTAAAGGTGAGATTGATGGTCAAATGTTAAATCAGAAGAACTCAGGTGAGGATTTCAGTAACGGAGAAACATTTTGCTGTCATGATTAACTCAGAGGTCATTTTTATTTCTCAAGATGAATGTTAGAACAGTTTATTTTACACCATGAAGCAAAATAACCTAATGCTATTTGAATGCAATAATTGTGTAGGCATTTTTCACCTATGTTTCTAAATTTGCTCTGCTTTAAGTGTACCCTGCTCTAATGCCATATTTTGTCCTTGCAGGTGTAAAGGCTGCGAAAAAGGTACAGGACATTATAGCTCAATTACTGAGCAGACCTGCCAATTTGAGCATAGTGGTAGCAGTAAGCCTCGAGTGAATGATGAAGGCCTAATGAAAGATGACAACAAAAAGAAAGGGTAGATGCAGAAAGTGTTGATGACATACGTAAAACTAAAAAAAGCTCCTACAGGAAGTATTCCTAAAGGCAAAGCATTCGATTCCACTGGTATTACAGTGACAATCAGAGACATCTGTAGAAGAAAATGATTTCATGATTGTAATTAGTAGGGGAAAAAGGTGTGCATGGTAGCTCTGACGGGAAGCAGTTGTTCATGGGCCACATCCTAAGCTGCTGGGAAACAACACGGTTCTGTTTGCTTCCATCTTAGAGGCTTCTGCCCTGGCAGAAATTAGACACAACTAATTTGCTTCTGCCACAGCTACTCCGCTAATACTGTCCCCTTTCCCTCTTCTTTTAACAACAGAGCTAAAACTCCCAAGTACAGAGTAGTGGGAGAAATTATACCATGTGTGGCAAAATTGGTTGATCTATGGAAGTGCTGAGAACACGTGTTAACACAGAATTTGCAGTGCTTTGGATGTAGCCTGCAAAACCAGCTTGCTCATATTCACACCATTGTGATGTGAATTGAGAACGACTGCAGCCTATAAAATAAATGCCCGTTTTTGTGTGGAAGCCTGACTGATGATGTTGAGCAGCCTGATAAATGGTACTCATGCACTGAACTCTGGAGCAGTGTTCATGAGTGCTCATTTCTAATATTAGAGCTCCAGCTTGAGAATTTCAGTGCCTATCCCTGTATATGAAGTGATGCCACATGGAGAGGATGGCCTGAAGGATTTCAAGATGTATGTGTGTGCATGTGCATGCATAGGATTCAGAATAAATTTATTTGCTTTGGGGATGGGGGAGGAGTGAGAAAGTGAAACAGTTATTAAATGTTTGTGCTAGTCTTTTGTAGCAGGAAACAGGAGATAGCCTACCAAAACGTTAAACTCTGTAACCTGCCCTGAGCTCTGGCAGATTGTTGGGGATGACATTAAGGATAGACTGTCTTTCTTGGAGCTTCTTTGATCTGTTATGGGATGTTGTTCTAGAATAGGGAGAAATCCCCTCTGGTGTGCATGAAAAGAAAAAAGAGGGTCTGTCACTGGGAAAATCTTGAAGGCTAAACCTTGGGCATAGTTTTAAAGTGGCACTCTGGTCTCTTCAAAAGAACTCTTCCTTGGCCAAAGTTTGGTAGCATTTGGGAGCTGAGCTTTCAGAATGACATTTTCTTCTGTCACTTACATGCTGGGGAGCCTTGGACTTTAAGTTGTTAAGAGTCAAATTCTGCCTTTAGGATAGAGGTTTTCTTGGCATTTTGTGGGTCTTGGTAACAAGCAAAGGCCCATACTTAAGGGCGTGCAATTCAGACACTGCAGAATCCCAAGTAGGTGGCAAACTTCCAGAAGCCCCAGCTTTTCACAATTCCTTGACCATGAACTAACTTCCTGACCATGTAAGTTATTAACACTGTCAAAAAAAATATCTAGGTGCACAGCTGGTGTCCTGGAAAAATGGACATTCACTGTGAATAAGGACAATCTACTGCTACATTAATGACCAAAGTATTGCTGCCAGCTACATGCTGTCATGTTGTTTTTTTTTTGTTGTTTATGTTTTTAATCATTTTCACTTGAGTAATGAATGGTTTTAAAATTGTTCAACAAGCATCACACGAAAGGGAGCCGGCATTCCAAACCAGAGAGCTCATGTTGAAATGCTGGGGCTCTAGCCCTCCTAACCAGTTGAAGAAGTATTTCTCACCTTGGTCAGCCAAAGGTCACTCTCAGGAATATCAATCAAATGAAAAACAATGTGGGTATGAAATTGAAGTCTCAACACCCTGCAGAAAAATCCAAAGAGAAATTAGGCACGCAGGGCTGGTCTCCAGCAGGGATTTTGACATCATGATGGCAGAATGGTCCAGCATGTGGAGGTCCAGACTGTAATACCAGAGACCTGCATTTGTGCTGAAGCTCCATAGCCGCTGCAGTGGGATGCTGGAAACCCATCTCTTCTCTGTGCCCCTCTTTACCTTTTATCTGCTATCCTTTTTTTAAGGACGGAAATTTTCTAGAGCAGCACATGACAGTTACCATATATCCTACCACACTAGGTCCTAAGCCGTACTGGAAGTCACAGGTGCTACTGGCCAGGGTGGAACTCCCTCATGTGCACAAGCTCTAAATGTGATCTTTAAAAGCGATGGCCACACTGTAGGGAATGACACATTGTGTCAATCGGTAGAGAAGGGGATTCTTCACTACGAACTGCAAAAGGTGGGAAATAACCTCTTTTAGCTGGGCCTAGAGGAAAGCTCAGCCTCTCTTCCTACCCCACAGGAGAGTTACAGTACATACTCATCTATTAATAGTCCAGGGGTGGGGTGGGGTGGGAGGTGGAGAAAAAGCTGAATTCCTTTGAAACAAATTGCTGAGGCCCTTTGTGGGCATGAAGTTATATTGGTTTAGTCTAGTGGTATTCACTTTGCCTCTTGCTACTGTTGGGTGGAAATGCTAACTTAATAAAGAAACCCTTGTCTTAGTAGTGGAGCTCCCCAACAACACCCTGTTTTCTGAGCCAGAGCTCCTGGAATAAAACTCTTCTTAAATAACAGAGAAAGACCTGTCTATAGAACTTAACAGTAGGTGTATTCAGTTCTTAAATGAGCTTATCTGGGGAAAAGAGGGACTAAAATATAAGATAGACAAGCGCTGCATGTGACCACTCATATGCTATCTGTCTGTTTTGTCTTTTATAGATGGTAGTCCTACTCCACCAGCACCGTTTGATCACCGGATTGTCTCAGCCAAAAGGGTGGGGATCAGCAGTTATTATAATGTCAGCGAGAATGAAATCCTGGGAGGGTAAGTCAGGTGAAACCAGTCAACATGGAAAGCAAGGCACAAATTTACAGCCAAGCACCCTGGGAGGTGAATGGAAGCAACGTACCTCACTAGAGCTGAAGTCATGAAAGTCTTAAGCTCTAACAGTGCTTTAGAGAGGGCTGAAAACAGGAGGCTGATTTTACTGTGTGAGTGAACTTTGACTTAAGCTTTGGCACCAGCAGACTTGGCTTGTAGTTGGTATTGTTCTAGGTCAGCCAGCTGCCCTCAGGTTTTATGACGTGGCTCCTAGGATGCTGTAATACTTTACCTCACATCGCAGCCAGCAGATGTAGCAACATGTTGTAGCCTTCTTTCTCTCAGTGGGTCCGACCTCTGAAAACACATGCATGTGTTTAGATAGATCATGAGGTTACTTGATCTCTCATGCTGACACTGTTTAGGAGAGAGTGATATTGTCATTTTTGATGGCAGCATGGTCTTGGGTATGGGTTTGTTTCATCATGAAAACACAACCCTCTCTTGGAGAAGAATGATGAGATGGAGAGGGGAAGATTGTGCATGTGAGTGAGTTGTTATCCTTACGGTTTGTCGACTTCCCTGGGATTAGTCATTGCATGTTGCGAGGTGAGTGTAGTGAATCATTCAAGTGGGATAATATCAAGTAGAGCAGCGTGTGATTTTGGTGTACCTAAATGAGGAGCAGCAAGTCTATTCTACACAACAAAACGGCAGCAATAGAGCAACTGAAATGGAACCCAGCAGGGAGAAGATAATGTCTGTTGTTTATAATTCAGGGCTTACACTAGTACCATTGGTTGATAACATTTTTTCTCCTTTTTTCTCCTAGAGGGCGATTTGGTCAAGTGCACAAATGTGAAGAGAAGGCAACAGGTCTCAAACTAGCAGCCAAAATTATAAAAGCAAAAGGTCCTAAACAGAAGGTTGGTAGAGCATGATATTAGTCTTTTGTTCCCCAGTGGATTCCACCGTGTTCTTCAGCTACACAACAGACCTTGGCCAAGTGGCTCACAAGCCACCATGCTCATAGGACTTGCTGGATTACCATTGGCTCTAGTTCTATTTCCCTTCTCCTCTAGAACTTCTAGTAACTCATCAAGGTCCTCTTTTGGGGTTTCCTCTGTTAGTTTTTTTAAATCTTAATTTTTCCAATTTTCTTTTCTGCTCTTCATGTTTATTTGGCTTTCCTTTTTTGCTTTCTGCTGTTAATTCTGTTGGTGTTTGCTTTAGTGGTAAAAGCTTTTGTCAGGTCTGTGACACAGCATATTCCCAAGCACACTGTAGCCTTTGTTGAAATGACTTGATGTCACATTCTGATAACAGGCATGATCTGGGCTTCTGACATTAACACAAATACAGATGAGAGGAATTAGTCTGGCCTGTTTTGCAAATCTCATGGCCATCTGGGACTTGCTTCCACAGGAAAGACATGCATAGCACCCTTTGTGTGACAGCGGTGTCATTAATGGCATTCAAGGGTGGAATTTGTCTCAGCTAACTGGGGTTACTAAAATACAGCTGCAGCCAGGCTGATCACCAAGAATCCCCTTGTATTCAATGGAGAAAGACTGGCATCACCAGAGAATGATTCAGCCCATCCTAAACTGCGCATCTGAAATAGCTGGGCTGAATGGAAGTACCAGTCTCTCTCCCCTGGCTGCAAAGGGAGGTTTTGAGGACTGTCCTGGACTTTTCTTACACAGCTTAATTTGGTACAACTACAGCTGGTCGAACCAAGTCCTGTTCTGCTTCACTCTTTTCTTTACATCCCTGTGAACCCACCACTTGTCCTTGTGAGCTCTCGCCTTCCTTTTTGCCCCAGATAGCTTATTACTGAAGCTGTCCCCCACCCGAGCTCCGAGTTCAGTCTAGTAGCTCCTATAGCCTTGAAATCCACCACTGCAGCAGCAAAGGAAAACCCTGTGTTTGGTTGACACAAGTGAAAACATGAAGATAATGTAGATGTCTGGTTCAAACTATGTCCTGTTTCATGTAGCTTTCTTAGAGAAAAATCTTCTGAAACAATACTCATGACTTTTTACAGGATGAAGTAAAGAATGAAATCAATGTCATGAACCAGCTGAATCACGTCAATCTCATCCAGCTATATGATGCCTTTGAATCTAAAAATGACATTGTACTAGTCATGGAATAGTGAGTGTTTTTTTTTCTTTCCCTTTCTGTCTTTACCACTTTTGCTAGAATTGTCCATTTCCTTCTTACTTTCCCCTGAAATTATAAATAGAGCTTCTTACCGGTGGAAAGAACATGTAAAGATGTTCTCAGGAACAACAAAAGAAATGGAATTTAAGGGAAAAGTTTTCCCATCCAGCCATTTATGCATTTTTTCCAGTGATGTACCACTTTCCTGGTGCTGTAAAGCCACAGCTTCATTTGAGGCTAGAGCTGTATTATATATCAGCTCTCTAATTTCAAATTCTGATTTGTATCAGCTAAGAAACAGACCTCTCAGAATATCCTCTGTTCTGTGAGGCAAATGAGAAGACATCTTACACTGAAGAGGAGCCAGCTATAGGTGTTGTGCCTAATCATTATACTGGGTGCCTGAATGTATAAACCTGTTTTTTATGCTGTGTTATCAGGTTAATTAGGCACCTGCCTTAAAGTCAAGTTAAGCAGATGTTGTCTTAAGGAAACCAAAAAGGGTATAACTTGAACATTGAGAGGCATGGCAGAAGGTTCAAAGTTACATGAGTCTGGCTATTTTGGACATTCTCAAATACTCCTCTAAATTTGGTCTACATGATTAGCATATCACAAAAGGGAAATGTCTGTGTAGCTATGAATGGGTGAGCTGGAGGCATTCTGAAATGTGAGAAGTTAAATCATTTTTGTTGACTTTAGATAGTTTCAAATTGAAATTTTGGGTCCTGTCCCTCTTAAACTCTGAGGGAGTAGACTGCAGATTTAAATACAGATTCTCCATCATGTTGTCTTGGTTTTCCATGTGAATTCATTAATTTCATTGGTACAAAATGATGACTTAAGACAGCATAAGGTTCAAATTTCAAGACTTTCATATTTATCAGTGGATGAGAGACTGGACTGTCAGACCTGGTAGAAATTCAGGCCAGTATGCATCAGAACCCAGTTCTTGGGAAGTTCGGATCAGACTACAAGCTCATATTGTAGACCCACCTTACTGAACTTGACTGTGAATGATTAAAATAGTCAATAGCATAAATTCTGTATTACTCTAACTGCATGGGATTGGATTTGGACTTAGTCACCACTTTATTGTCTTTCTTTCATCAGTGTGGAAGGAGGAGAGTTATTTGACCGAATTATTGATGAAAACTGCAATTTGACAGAGATGGATACTATCTTGTTCATAAAACAGATCTGCGAGGGAATTCAGTACATGCACCAAATGTACATTCTTCATTTGGATCTCAAGGTAGAGAACTGAGATGTATGTTTTGTGCAATGACAGCTGTGGAAATTCTTATTCTTAATGGTAGGCCATACAGTTTAAGAGATTCCCATGTCAGAAACAACAAAGGGCATTATTCTGCTTTCCTCAGATCAATGTGTATTTAATTTAACCACAATGAGATCAGTTAAATTACTACAGGAGTAAGTAAATTAGATGAGAATTGTGGGCATATGTCATCAAGCCCCACAGCACTTGAATTTTCCACAGACTGATTTTACAGAAAGCCAGCAGCTGGCTACAAGTACCTTCCTATTTTCAATTTTGATATTTGGATCTCAAGATACTGTGCAAATATTATTTAACTCAATGGCACAAGATCTCCATTTTACACATCAGCTGTGGAGTAGCAATTATCCCCATTTTTTACCATGCAGAAACCAAGGCATGAGTGAGTAGAACTAAATTCAAGGGTCATTCAGTATCAGTGGAAACCCTGCACATCTTTTTGAGGCATATGCTACACTGTCGTAGTCGTGACAAGGCTTCAATAGATAGCCAGCTTAAGGGAAAATACATTAAAATGTACTTTCTAAAATTAAAGGAATAAAAATGATCAGTGGCTAATGTAACAGATACAATATGTCTGTGTCAGGTTAGGCAATTAGTGTGACTGAAAGCTCAGAGAAGGGTAGCAGATTTTGTACCATGTGCTTGTTAGTTATCTGAACTGTTCAACTATATACACAATCCCTTCACTTCTTTTTAAAAACAAATCCACCAATTTCACATACCTACTCTGGCTGACTGCTAATGGTTAACTGTCACCCCTTAGAAAACATTTGTTGTAAAGGTATTTTTATTAGACTGTACATGTGAGTTGGCTCTTTCTCTCTTAACCCAAATTTTATCAAATAAGAGACTTATTTCTTACCACTGTTTAGTGCCCAAATAAAATAGGATGATGTCTTTAGATTTATGACTGGCTATAAAGCTTCCTAGTGATCCCTGAGCTTTGCAACAAGGCAAAAAGAAACAAAAAGTACGCAAGATGGTTTTCTCTTTGGTGAGATTTTTATTATGGCTGCTTTTTTTGGCTTGTAATAACTGAGTTAATATAATACATCTTTAATGTTGTTAGCGTATACGTTATTGCAGTGGTTAAGCAAATGAGCAGATGCTTGTTAGGACCTGCTTCAGTCACTAATCAATGACCAGACTCACTTTTCTCTTTATAAAACATCCAGTTACCTAGAAACCTGTCAAGCAGAAGTTCACACGGTTCTTTGGAACACATTAATTATGTTCTTGGAGATGGCACAGTTTTAATAAGTCAAACTGCTGACAAAAAGATACATATACAATCCAAGAAATTCTTCCCAAATAGCTCTTTTCATGTGCTTGCCAGCTATGCCTTCTCCCTCCTGTTTTGCTTGTTCATAGATTGCTGTCAGTAACAAATGAGTTTCAGGAAGAAAGCTTGAAACTGAAAGAAAATCATGTTGACCATAATAATCCAGGACCTCAGAAACTATGGACATATGGTGTTTAAAGTCCTACATGTAAAATGAATTAGTAATGGTGACAAAGGTTAGCTAATGTTTTAAGTGTTGAGGGCTGTTTTGTTTCAAAGAGGACTCAATGAGCAACAAGACGGAGTAGCTATAAAACTGCTGGCAGTGAATATGAGACTGTATTTTAGGTATTTACATTTCAAAGACAATTGGCCAAATTCTGTTCTCAGTCCCTTCTGTATGAATATGAGTAATTCTAGGAGGTTAATGGATTCCTGCCAGGGAAGTGAAGAACAGCATTTGGCCCTATGAAAATCCAGAAGGATTTAACCTGTGAATCCTACCTTTTGCTAAAATATCTGAGAAAAGCATGAAGTTGATGTGATTAGCTTAATATATCACTGTTCAATCAGTTACTGCCAGAACATTAATGAACTCAGAAACTTAAAGCTGTAGGATAAACTTCAAAGCCCAACAAAGTAGGTTTGGTTTTTTTGTTTTGGTTTTTTTTTTTGTTGTTGTTGTTTTGTTTTTCTTTTAATAAAAAAATCTGGGTCAGCTTATTAAGGTCTGTAAAATCACAGTGCCAGCATCCTGAAACCCCATTTTAGAAGCCTGCATTCTCTGTCCCCCTCTCCTTAATGAGTTCTTTATCTAAACTGCTGCCTTACGTCAAATTGAAAAGTCAAGGAGAAGAAAAAGCAGTTGCAAGGCACAAAACACATGACCCCAGCTGCTGTGCGATAGCAGGGGGTGTACCCGTGCAGAGAAATCTGAACAAGGAGTAAAGCAAAAGGTGCTTATGAGATGTTTGCTGTGTTTTTAACGTTTTTCTCCCTACAGTTTGGTAAAAGCCCAGTTTTCATACTTGTTTCTCACTGAAGTGTTTTTTTTATTTCTCTTGGCAGCCTGAGAATATCCTGTGTGTGAACCGAGCAGCAAATCAAATAAAAATTATTGATTTTGGATTGGCGAGAAGGTACATGCATGTGTTCTTGCTAATAGTAAATGAATGGGGAAACAGTGAAAAAAAGAGTATTATGTCTCTTCAGTGTCCTATTTGATACCTAATGGTCTCCTACTGTTCTTAGGACAGATTTAATGTGACTCTTTTAACCAGGGTTCTCTTTTTATAAGGAATGTTGGGAGCTGAGTAAAAAAGATTTGTTCTGAAACGTTTTTTCAGGTAGAAGGTTTAGAGAGGGCTGATTCTAACTAAGCATGCACATAAGTATCTTGCAACAGATAAAATGGACAAAATGGGTGGTACTTCTTGTCTGGTCTTGGCTCCAACATTACAAGAATCTTCAAAAGAGAGTGTAAGAGACCATCAAGGGCTGTTACCATATATCCCATGCTCTATCACCTCCTAGTTTAATTAGGTACCATAACTTCAGTGAAGGATTTACTGGTTAAAAATCCCATGCCTATGATATGGAGAAATCCCAAAAGGATAATAACAGCTGCTCTGAGAAGCCCTTGAAATCTGAATTTCTTCCTTTGTATAGCAGTTGGGTTTTGCCCTTAGCTATGACATAAAGCTTGCAAACATTTTTCATTCGATATATGGGTATATTTATTTTTACTTTGTACCTCTGTCTGTCCTTGTTTTCCTACTGAATTCCCTGTATGCTTCTAAAATCCCTCTAAGTGCTAGACAACTTATCATGCAACTTTAATTAGGGTTGTAATTGATGTCCTCTGTTAATGTTTTTATTTCCTAGATATAAACCCAGGGAAAAACTTCGAGTTAACTTTGGGACTCCAGAATTTCTTGCTCCTGAAGTTGTGAATTATGAGTTTGTCTCCTTTCCTACAGACATGTGGAGCGTAGGAGTCATCGCTTATATGCTGTAAGTAATTTCAGTATCTGCTTTGTAAGCTGTTTCTAGGTTGAACTCTGTCAGTCATCCAGATTTGTTGTTATAGTGGAAGATTGACAAAATCTGTACCCAAAATATGAAATGTAGGGTTCTTTCCAAATTCCACATTCAGTAATCTCTCCTCTTTTCCAATCACCATGATTTTTTTCTTCCTTGTTTCATTGCACACCTCTCATGAGTGAGCATCACACTTCCAGAGGAATATAGACTGCTTGGTAAGTTCCCAGTTGGTATGTGCAAGAGTTGTCAGAGGTCTAGAAAATATAACCTACCATGAAAGACAGTAATGCTTGGTCTGTTAGGGAAGAAGGGTGATTATTTAAACCTGCAAGTAGAAGAGAGAATGGGAATGGTCTGGAGACTTTCCTAGACAGTAACATATTGCAAGATAAGCCAAGAGTGACTAAATGATCATAGGTGGCACATTGGAGATCATGTACAGGAAAGGGAAAAGACAGGACGATTGAACATACTTCTTTTTATTTTAGCCTCAGTGGATTGTCTCCTTTTTTGGGTGATGATGACAATGAGACTCTCAACAATATCCTGTCCTGTAGCTGGGATTTTGAAGATGAGGAATTTCGAGGTGTTTCTGACCAGGCCAAAGATTTCATCTCAAAGCTTCTCATCAAGGAAAAATGGTATATAATCCCTGTATCTTTGAAACGTGTGTTCCATGCTATCATGTCATAGTTGTGTCACTTGTGCTGCTCCATTGCAGAACTATCATGAATTATCTAAGTTTTTTATGTCCACGTAGAATATTATAATGCCACTTCATAGATGCTGTTCATTGTGTCCATAAAATGCTCTGGAGTTATCTGAATACATTTTTGCTGTGAAGCAAAACTTACTTCATGGATTAGCTGCCATCTGGCGCAGTGTCCTGAAATGACAGCATTGCATGATGGCAGAACACATGACCTGTAGGAGATAATTCTTGAATTGTAAGATTCTGGGAAAAACACTTAATAGCATTCTGGTTTTCCTTTAGCTGGAGAATAAGTGCAACTGCTGCCTTAAAACACCCATGGTTATCAGACCACAAGCTCCACTGCAGACTCCAGGTCCCTAAATTTAAATATTCTTGTGCATTGTAGATCTGCTGTTGTCTTCTTCTGTTGCCACATCACTATTTGCTTTGACCTTTTTCTTAACTGTTTTTGAGTCTTCCTTGCTGCTGCATCTCTTGCCACTGTGAGCCACATGTGTCTTACTGCTTTTTTTTAGCTGTTGTAATTTGCATGCTCATACTTGCTAATCAGTTCTTGCACGTCTGGGAAGAAATGTAACATCATGCAATTGCTGTGTGTTGCTGAGTGAATCCATTTTCTTAGCAAAATGAGACTATTTGCAAAATGAGCACTGAATTACCATATGAAAAGACTTTTTCAGCTGAGAATGATTCTGGTTCTTGCTTTGAAAACCCTTTCAGGCTCTCTTGAAGTTCCCTATGAGTGCTGCTAGATTTCATCCTACCTCTTCCCAAGGGATACCTTTCCCAAAAGAGCTTGGAACCTCACCCAGTACATATCTTCGTACTTAAGCACATTCCTGCCTTTCAAGGGAGCCAGTTTAGTGGGCAACACAAAAGAAGCAGTTTTTTATTCACACAAACAATTCAGCTGGGCTGAGTTGGAGAATCAACAAGATTTTAAAGCATTTTGATTATTCCTCTGTTAAGTAGTCAGTGAGTTGGGGAGATTCACACTGTTGATGAGCTTGCTGCTGGCTGATTCTAAGTCCATTCTGTGGTTCAGTGGTTTGGGAGGGGATAATTTTATGGTTTCAGGATTTTTACAGCATTTGAGGCTCAATATTCACTTCCCCCTTTGCAAGCAAAGCACATCTATG
The DNA here is from genome assembly GCF_015220075.1 of Falco rusticolus. Lineage (NCBI taxonomy): Eukaryota > Metazoa > Chordata > Aves > Falconiformes > Falconidae > Falco > Falco rusticolus. The sequence goes on from NC_051189.1 coordinate 90,492,882, forward strand.
TTAAATAAAATGACAACTGTATTGCCTAGGATGTACGTGTCAAGGTGCCTCTTGAACTAGAACCATCATTAAGAATTAAGAGACCGTATTATTCATTATCAAAATAATCTTGTTAAAATAAGAGCAAAGATTGTGATGATAATAAAGAGCAGTAGCTTTGCTGATGAGATGGTGTGGGTTCTGGGCAGGATGGACCAAGCAGTGTCCTGACAACTCCATCTTGCAAGATGTTCCTGTTATACAGAGTGAGGATAAAAAGAAGTAGGACAAAATGAGAAATAGTATCAATCAAATAAATTATTGTCATTTGCATTGAAATTCAGTTTTCATTATAATCTCCCAGAACAGCAATGCCTGTAAGATTTTATCTTTAGAAGAATTTATTATTAGAAGATTTACAAGTGTCAGTACACGGTAAAAACAAGAGAGTTTGTCACTGTTAAGTACCTCCTCAGAGGGTTTCGTAGGATACACTTTGACTCCTTATTTGGGCTCCAGTGAAGCTCCGATTCCTGCAACCTGGGGAAGAGGCTGTCTTTTCAAATGCTGCAAGAACACAGGCTGCTTACCTGCTGTGCTGCTTCCTATCACCAATTTTCTTCTCGGGAAACCCTACCCTAATAGAAACTTTACAAGTCATGTTGTCCTTCGTAGCTCCTCCCCTGGTATTTTTTGTTCATACTTGTGCTTTGCAAAATAGCCTCACTAAACATGCTGATGTTGCAGTGTTCTGCCATTATCTTAACTAGAAGTAAGATCTGATTGATCTTCAATTAATGCTCCAATAATGGCGTTTTTCTTTTTTTTTGTTTGTTTTTATTTTCCCCTAGAAGAAGGCTAAAGATGACTGTGTGTCCCAGGCACCCCCGGCTCAATAACCTTTCTGAAAGAGCTGCCAAACAGAAGGTTTGTTTCAGGTCCCAAGTGTTTCTTTAGACATAAATACTGTATCCCCTGCAGAAGGGATCAGTGGGCAGCCGAAAACCTTGCATAGTGCAAAGCGCGTGGTCCAAACTGTATTCACCATCCCTGCTGTTGTCTGGAAAGCCTTCAAAATGTAAATTGGCTCTATCACTTATACCAAGTCACAGCAATGTGCAAAAAAATTCATATCTAGGAAGCCATATGTGCTGCAAACCCTGGCCGTTTTAGAGGGAATGGTTATGCTCCCACTGGCTCTCATGGGGCAGGATTTCACCCAATAATTTTTCAGTGTTGAAAGCTTTCAGGTTTTCATGCTGTGGTTAGGAGTATGGTTTAAAAAGGGTAGAAATATGAAAAGTAATTACTTTTTAGCAGAGGCACGGGCCAGACCCTCAGGGCAGCTCCACTAACTATAGCGAAATGAAAGCAAGGTGTCCCCTGAAAGAAGCTGCTCCCCACTTTTGAGGACCCTATTCTGACAGGGGACTTCTGTGCCCTTTGAGCCTGTAGCAACCCAAACAATTTTGACAGACCATCTCTCTCTGTCCTTTTTTCTGGCTCCCTGTCTTTGCCCTTTCATTAAAAACCACTTCATTAGTGGTTCTCAGCTGGTTTGGTTGCCTCCCTTGGGGATGAGGGAGACTCAAGTCTGCTCTCATGTTCTGTCTCTGGTCTTTGACCCAAGTGTACTCACTCAGCCACTTTGAGATCAGGCTACCTCAGGCGGTACAGTATCCCCATAAACCAACACACCAATTCCCACAGCCACTTTTACCAACTACCACAGGAGTTGGTGCCTCTGTTGAAGGACCATGGGAACAACTCAAAGGCTCTCGGGGCATCTCTGGGCAAAACTCAGTGGAGGGTCAAGATGTGAATGAGGCTGAGAACACACACACTGTAAAACCACTTCCTTTTAGTTGTGCGTCATGAGTAATAACCAGGATGCCAAAATAAAAGCAGTCCACTTTTCATCACAAGCAAGTTTTTAGTGCTGCCATCATCCATCATCTGTTTGGTAGGACAAGTGATGTACTGGGTTTTGTTTGCAACAGGTTTTGTCCATAAACTCGTAAAACAGAGAGTATTGTAAGAGGTTGAAATTTTTGTTCTGTTTTGACTAAGATTAGAACAGGTATTATATAGTGTAGTGTAGTAACTCAGAAGTTAACGATCTTTAAATGAGCCGTCTTGGGGACTTGAAGCTGCCTTTCCGTGGTACACTGGGGGTCAGTGAGGACTAAGGTACCATTATTATATCCTACTTGCTCTTGAAGCCACATAATTTCCTGATACAGTAATGTCTGAACATCAACTTCTGTAGTGGGGATCCAGTGGGAATTAATACATCTTTGTGATCCTCAGCATTCATCCCCACTTCACTGATGCTGGGACAGGTTACACGGAGCTTTGGTCCACTCGCCTGTATGCACAGCATCTTTCTGAGCAGGTTTTCCTGACCTACCTAGTTACAGTACTAGTGTTTTTATCTGGGTTTCTCATTTCAAGCCACTAGCTGCACAGCAACCAAATGGTGAAAATTCTCCCTCTCTAATGCAGGAAGCACTGTATTACACGATTTTCTATTACAACCAAAATCAACTTTGAGATAAATAGACTGTCCAACAGCAGTCAGAATTATTTTTAAATAAACTTTTTATAGCTTTGTAACATAGTAACCTACCCATGATCTAACTTGCAGGAAAACCTGGTTTTGGCTTTTGCAGTGTTATTTCCTCTGCGTGTGTTTTCTTTTTGGAGTTTATTTGAGTTTACTTAATGAGTGGATCTAAAGTCATAGCAGTGCTTTGTTTTTAAAGAATCCCTTTAGCTATTTTTATCAGGCAAGTAGTATGGTTACCACATTTAACCCAAAATAATACACTGAAGTGCCAGTTGATTTAGAACTGGCATTATAAATGCTTGCAGTGGTAACACAAATAAATGGAGAGGTTTGCAGCATGCCTTTTCATGCTATGATCTGTAGGACAAGGGAAGCAAAAAAGCAGAATAGCTGCATTTCAAGAGAGACCTCCAGGACCATTTCTCCACTTAACAAAGGGGCTTTTTCTTTTTAGTATTGTATAAAACATCTCACAAATAAGGTGGCCGCAAAACCCCTTTGTAAGCAGGACGCTTCAGTGCTGCTTTCTTTTCTTTATGCACAAAGAAACCACCGTGTGGTTGTCCTAGAACGCTTAACCGAATAAAAAAGTATACTGCTGAATTAACTGGATTCTTGTTTTGTTTATTTTGCAGAAAAGCTGCTGTGTGGTTACTGCTGCTAAGAGAGTTGAAAATATCAGCAGTCTTGGTGCTTTACCCCCCTGCCGTGACCGAGACTCCTACTAAATGGACCAACAGCACTTTAGCTGCAGGACAAGTCCCAGCATTGCTGAGCTGCTGCTTCTCTATTCAGCTGTTGAAAGAAGGAAAGTATTTCTCCAGGTTGCAGAAAGGTGTTTCTTCTGGAGCACCATGTTCTCCATATCTGGGAGTGCTACGTTAGCTTGGACTCATAACGAACTTCTCTCTATCTTGTCTTACATCCTCATTTACTTATCAAAGGCTCCTTAAGGTTCAAATTATCAGGTTAAATTGGCTGTTCCACATCTCATCCCAGAAGGCAGTCTGTCACTGTGTTATGTCTGCAGCCAAGGCTGATTTGACACTGAAGTCAAATAATTATAAAAAAAAAAAAAAAAGGCAGCCAATTTAAAGCTGCCTGATGTAGAAGATTTGAGGTTTGTTTTTCCTGTCGCACTAAAATGAGCTAAGGATTAGCTCAACCAAAGGCAAAGCCATGTTAATGTAACACCAGGGGAAGTGAGAAATGAGGCTTTCCTTGCACATAGGTAAACTCGATGCAACCATGATATGATACATTTTAGGATTCTTTAGCCTGGTGAATTACTGTTCACTTTAAATACACTTGGATTAATTAAACAAGGAAGAGAACAAGGCACTATTCACTTGTACCCATGCAGGCTCTGTTCTCCAATATGCAAGTATAATTCAGAGTTATTTTAACAGAGGGTGATTTTATACTAGCTAATTTGTTTAATGCTAATAGGACTGATTAAGACCATTGGCAAAAAGGAGAGTCAGTCCTCTGCTCATTATAACCTCTGGGTACAGGCCCAGATGAAAATCCTCTGTTTTTCTAAAGTTTTCTTTTCTAATCTTGCTGCCAAGCCTTTCTGATTCTTAACTAGATAAAAAACTGGGAGTCAGAACAGCTGAATGCTTTACCTGAGATTGTTTGAGTATGACTCATCGTTAAGTGAATCTGAGTCTTAGTTGCCTAGGCTGCGAAGTTAAAATAATGAGATTTATTCCCTGCTGTATATGGCTTTCTGACTGCTTGGTTTCAGAACTACATAAATGCAAAAGCTAGTGAATATTTTATTCAGTGATGCTGACTCATTGTGGTGCCTTTAGATTGTCTTTGATTAATCTGGTTCTGATCAAATTACTGGTTCTGATCAAATATTAATGTAGCTATCTCTAGATATTTATCTATACATTTCATATGTATTTATATTTAAATTATGTCTTTTTTTAAAGGGGATCAACATGAAGACAAAACAGTATTATTCATCACCACCCAATGAATTGTTTTTCATACCTTTGTCCATTCTGGATAGCATTCATATTGAAATGAAAGGGGCCCATTAATGGGGTATCACAGCCATGACATTCTCTACATCCAGTTTGATCCAGTGTTTTAAAGCTGTTGTAGTAGATGTCTTATGACTGCTCCTGTACATGATTAGGGCTTTCTACGGTGAAATCTAAGAAATACCGATGTGTTGTACTAGTGGTTGCAAATATATGAGACCCACTACTATCACACAGTGACTCACCACGCAACTATGGTACCATGTAGAGCACTGCCACCTTCAAATCCTTATCTGTAGTCTTAATTAAAGCAAACTTTGACTAGCAGAAATGGAAGTTTCTTTGGGGAAAGATTAAGCAGTCTCAAAGCAAGAAGATGAGCGTATGACTCTTAAACAGAAATCAGGCTGCCTACTTTTAGTCACCATTTATATTTGCTTGTGCAAAACAAATAGAAAATCTACTGTTCTGTTAGAGCTGGCGTTCCTACTCCTGTTCTAACTGCCTTCAAGATATTGTAGCTTTTTGTATAGTAAACAACTCAATGATCAGACTATAATGCAGCAAACCACTTTGGAATGACAAGATCTCTCATTATGTACTTTAGTGCCAGTGTTGTAGGTTTGGGTTGGGAGTTTTGCTTTTCCTGTGGTAGATTTTACATGGGTATGAATAAATAGCATGTCATTTTGAATCTTACTAACTATACTAAAATAAAAGTTGTGACTATGGTCTTACCTGCTTTGTTGCTCAGTTGAAGTAAGAGGATTTGTCATTTGTGGATATATACATCTGAGTAGTAATTAAGAGCTTAGTGCCATAAAGATCAGCCCTGTCTTAGAGTGTGTTGCACTGTCAGCCACAAATCCTCCAGCAGCCCCAAGAGAACGTGGTCTGTTATCCACATAGTTCATCCATACAGCACTCCGTCAGAAATACACACACATGAATTACTAGGGCGGGTAGAAGAGCTTGATGTATCTCACCCACCGTGTGAAGTTAGGCCCTTTTACAAGGCATGAGTTGAAGAGGGGGCACCTCACCAGCTAAACAGGGCAGTATGCTAATATACTCAAGGGATTTAACTTTCATTCTTACTAACGTAAATAGTGACGATCACACTCTTGAGTCTTAACTGCCCCACTCTTTCATCCTTAGAACAGCTCCTGTAGTGAGGGGTGAGGTTGAGGTGGAGACAGTTGGGGGAGGCTGGACTGAACGAGTCTCTACAGTGACTGAAGGTGCCATTTGGTGCCCAGGGTTAAGTGTAAGTGTGGGCCTGCAGGTGTCCAGTGGAGAAGGAAAAAATCCCAAACATACTTCATGTTACTGCCCCATAGACTAGAACTGCAGCACCGAGTCAAAAGGGAGGCATGTTACAAAGATCATTATCATTATTAAGGGTAAAAAAAGTATACTGCTATGTAATTATGACTGATGTGAGTAGTGACGGGCCTGAGAAAAAGGTCTCCAGAGGTGTCCGTCTGTATCTTTTCTGGCTGTTATAATTGTAGTTAAATAATAACTTGACACAGCTTCTTTTTAGTGGGTTTCTAATTCTGACTCATTGCACTTTGAGCAGTATGCTGTTTTCTGTGTGCGTGTGTGCATACAAGTTTGGGTTTGGTTCTGTTTTCTTTTGCCCCATCCCTGGAAACGTTCAAGGCCAGGTTGGACAGGGCTCTGAGCAACGTGATCTAGTGGAAGGTGTCCCCGCTCATTGCAGGGGGGGCAGACTAGATGACCTTTAAAGGTCCCTTCCGACCCAAACTATTCTATGATTCTATGATTCTATGATTTAAATATGTTCTGTAATGACTAATAGCTAGAAGCTGTTATACTAAATTATTGTTTTGACACATCATTATTTATTTTCTACTAGGTAATAATAATAAGTCAACTACATCTGTGTGAGTTTGCTTATCTTTTTTGTTGTGTATTGGTTTAACTGATTGCATTTGGAAACTGGATTGCTGTGCTTGAGAACAGGTTTGGGTGTGAAAGACACTGTACTAGCTGTTGTTACTCCACTTACCTGCATACCCACAAACAACCAGAGATGGCTGCAGGTACTACAAGAGCGATATAGAAACATCAGTGATGGTGGCAGGGATAAGGTATCAAGATGCAGTATTTGGTCTGTGTACACCATTGTATTCTTCCTGACATGTCCAAATTAAAGGCCATATCATGGGAACGTAGTGTTTTATACTAGGTGATGATTTGACCCCCAGGTTTGCATACAGACTCCCTGCTGGACTGCAAAAGGGCAGTGGGCTTTCTGTCTGGAAAGGCAGCTTCAGCAGCAATGTTACATAGGGGCTGTTCTGCAGGAGTGACCTGTGGGAAGTCACTGGAAGTTGAAGGCACTCTAACTGACGGATTTTCCCAGGGTCTCAGATGTAACTGTACTCAGAAAAGCACGACTTGACTTGTCAGGCACTGAAAGAGATCTATCACCTGGAGCTTGTAAGAATTAGGATGCTGTTATTCCCATTTCTATAGCTGCAGCAGAGAGATTCGGCTAGAGAAAATCTCAGAGAGTTTTGCCCAAGATGTACTAGAGTAGTGTAACATTAGCATCAGGATTAGAAGCAAATTTTTTTGACTCAAGGTGGCACAGTAGTGGCTTTCCAACTCTTTTTACATGTTGAGTATCCTTGAGGCTATGAAAGCCTTTGCCACAGGAAAGTGTCCATACTGTTGTGTCTGTGTTTGTAAGCACCTGCAGCCAGTCGCTCCCCTGAGTACCCGCACAGCATAAGCAGCTGGCAATCTGTGATAATCCACTCTGTGATATCCACTCTGGAGATTACAACAGAAACTACTTCTTAATTTCTTTTTCATATTCCTTCCAATGTCAGAAGCTGAATAAAGTTAAAGCCTAAGATAAATTCTGCTATAACTTGATTCCAACAGGAATAACAGTGAGCTCCACAGAATTAAAAAAGGGAAGTGCTTGGTCCACCTTTTGTGATGTGAGTAGCACAAGAGCCCTGTTTAATCCCATCCTCCCTGCCAAAAAAATCTACATTGCACCAATTAAGATCAGTAAAAATAAAAATAACTTTATATTTTAACAGTTAAGGACTCTCAGTCAAGATGCAGTTTTTCTGCGGTGGTTAAACTGCTGCAGTAAGAATCAGGGTATTTCAGCATCTTCAGTTTAATGCTGACGTTACAAATCACTGACAGCCTCTTTAGGCAAAGTGGCCCCCACCAGCAAGAACTGTGAGAAAAGCAGGTGTTCGTCAGCTCTTCTCTGCTAATGGGGACCTGAAAACATCTCACCCCCTTCCCCTGGCCCCACCAGTGAGCAGGGCAGTTAGCATGTGGATTTTTAGTATGTGGTAATGACTGAAGTTTTGCTTAGAGTCAAACCCACAGCAGTGATGAGTGAATGAGCACTGATGCTCTAAACTCCGTCCAGGAGGATGCCACATCTTCACAGACTACTTTGATCTTCACCGATAAATACTTGTCCTTGTGTCTTGTGTGAATAAAATTAAACACTGCATGAATCCACTTAGGGACATTAGGCTGTTTCACCTTCCATGAAGGCTTGGTAGCTGAACAAATACCTACCTGTTTCAAATCTTAGATGAAGACTGGTAGAGATAACACTTTGTAAATATGTCGGTTAGCTGTTTTCATAGAGTTATCACATTTTGGTGTGGCAGAATAATTTTAATGTAACCCATAGCGACTTCTCTTAAATTTAGATGACAGGCATGTGGGAACTAAATTATGAAGCACGTGGATTTTCAGGTACCTTATCACTTTGGCTTGCACATCTGGCTTTGTAGATTAACTCATGTATCTCTGATATGTGTTCTTCTGTGAAAAACATGAAGCAATCTTGTAAAAAGATGACTGAGGAATAAATGCTGATTTTGTTTACTCCAGGGTTTTTGTTTGCTGTATTTAATGTGCCTGTCGTTTATACTAGTAAGTAAGAGAAAGAAACATGGTCTTTTTCCCAACGACTGTCTTTAGATACATGAAGGTAAAAGAAGAGTAATTTCCATTGAAACAAATATACCTAAATCAAAGGTTCGCTCAGGCTCACAGTTTGTTCTCACCCTTTGTAAAAAGCCTTGTGTTTCTGCGAATAGCTAGGACTTGAGGTGCTCTCAGCTGCAGTCTTGCTGCAAGTCCTTAGACCAGGTCACTAGGGAGGAGAGAGGAGATTACTGACATTTCTGGTGCTTGGTCCCTCAAGGGACCCGGAGTCACTCTTTTCTCCCTAAATTGTCATGCTCGGACCGTTAACTTGTTACTCAGTATTGCTATCTGAAGAACACACTTTAACCTTACCCCATCTAGGAGTCACTGACTAATAAAACAGCCTGAAATCAGGAGGAATGTTTCATGCAGAGTTAAATCAACCTTAAATTGGGCTGGCTAATGAAAAAATGAAGAGCAAGAGCAAAAATTGAGAAAAAAGTTACAGGGTGAGAAAGCAGGAGTAAACCTCTGACTGGCACTGGTCTATATTCAGTAAGTAGCACTTTTTCTGTGTTGTTTATCCACAGCTGTGGTTGCAGCACTTGAGATACTCCCCATGCTTGAGGAGCAGCTTTGGCTTCTTAGACTGGAAGGCTTTGGCTTCTTAGACTGGAAGGCTCACATTTAACATCAGCCTGTATTTGCTGAGCCTGAGCTGTGCAGGCATCAAGACCTAAGCGTACAAGACACCCTCATGATTAAGCTGTGAATTAAATCAACCAAAGGGTTGCACTCATCCCGCTGGGAGTTCAGTGCCTCTGGCCTACATGGAACAAAGCTATCGGAGTCCGACTGGCAGAGCTTGGGGGCTGGTGGCAGTGAAGGGACTAGAGAACAATTTTACAACAGCTGAGCACGGGATGTCCAGCTGCTGCCCCTTCACACCAGCTCAGGGCAGCCCAAGACCATCAATCGTTCCAACAGCACTGTGCTGCTTAGCCCAGGCAAAGCCTCTTTCTTGGTCTTCCTATGCAAGCAGGCAAGAGGCTTCCCTTCCAAACTAGTAGGCTGTATAGCCTTCACACAAAGGCTTTGTTTCCCCTTTCTCCTAAAAATGCCTTCTAGCAGGGTCCGGAAGGCGACCAGCGCTGGCAGTGACGCTGCGCTGCTGGGAACGTCGCGGTGCCAGACACATCTTCATCCCGTGCTCAGGCTCCAGCATATGCCCGCACAGGACACTGGTGACTTCAGTAGGTGTCCAAAAATCTCGTAGGATGAAACCCCAGAGCGAGTTCCTGTGTGTGACCAAGCCTCATACGTTTGCTCTTCATTTGCCTTTCTTGAAGCCAGTCGTGTTGTAGTTTTCAGTGCCTTTGACCCTGGCAAAGCAGTTTTTGTCTTGACAGTCCTTGTGCCTGTGCTTTAGAGCTGATGAGGAAGACTTTGTCATAGTTCCTTGGTCCCCTCAACAGCTCCTGCTAAATGCATGCCACTGGTGAAAATAAAATAAAGGATAAAATAACACTCAACTCCCTGTATGTGTCTGTAAAGCAACTCCACACTTTTAAAATGTGTTTGCTAAGTTCATGTGGTTAAAAATATGTTGACTACAGGAAAAAAATCCAACAAGGGACATTCATAATTCTTCATTAATTAATAGTCAACCCTTTTTCTCCCCCAATTATTTCAAACACCTGCTCACAGTAAATTTCCTTTGCAATTTTTTAATGCTACTTTAATATTACCCAGAACTTGGAAACATATACTAAGCTTCTTTTATTTTTAATTATTTTCAAATTAATTTTAATTTTCTGAATATTTTCAGTGCTGCCCATTCGTTCAATAAAACTGAATTTTAATTTTAATTTTTTTTCTTAAAGGCCTCCTAAAGTTTCCAGAGACCGCTTTTATGGGCTGTTTTAATGAAAGCTTTTGGAAAGGGACTGGAGATTTCCAAATTCCTCTCTTGAAGCCTCCTCATCTGAAAAAAGGGGGGTTAAAAAAAAAAAATAATCACTTCATCAAGGGTGACTCACATCTCTTGCATACAGCAGGTATTCATCTGGGAGCTAAGCCGTCCTGCGGGCTGGCGATGTGTGTGGGGGTGAGGGGCCAGACGCCCCTCGGCTCTGGGTGACTGCAGGGAGAAGGACCCAGCTCTCGGAGCTCCAGGCTGCGCCATCTGAGGGCCTGCTGTAAAGCTTGCAGAGAGCGCAGAGCACCTTCTACCCCCTTTGGACCAGTTCCTGAATCAATGAAAGCCTTGGCAGGGACTGCGGTGCATGGGGGTCTGCCCCCGCCGCAGGTGACTGCAGCGGGAGGCAGTGCTGGAGGGTTTGCTCCATGAGTGGCAGTTTTGGGGCTTTTCTGGGTTCAGCATCGAGGGCTGCGAGCCCCAGCAGCCCCGCTCCGGTGCTGAGCTGGCCATGTTTGACCTCAGGCTCCCAGTTTGCACCCGTCACCAACGGGTGCACAGCGAACACTTTCACTGCCACCAACAATCAGGGCACGCCACACTGTTGTCTGTTGGGGACACAGGGCTGTGACCGTGGCAGAGATGAGGAAGAGGAAGGTGAAAGCTGTCCTTTTCCAGAGCCATCCGCTCCTCAGCAGCTGATTTAAATGCACATCCCCTCTTTGCTTTGGGTGTCTGGTCACTGTTTCATAAACTCCTACCTTTGGCTGTCTCCATAACATAGGTAGGTGTGACATCTGACGCCTGGAAACAGGACATGGCAAGTGACCTTGGAGGTGACCTCGGTCCTCCAGAAACATGAGCACTTTCACAGAGAGAGTACCAAGACCCTCGCTCTGGACCTCGAATGTATCAAGCCCATTTCAGACCGTGTGGTCTCAGGGGTTGGAGATGGTTTAGAGACAGGCGGTGGGTGGGGTGTTGCCCTTGTTAAAATGCGATGGCCTCGATGTGGCACCTGAGCATTCCTGCTGCAGCGCTGTGTCACCTGCCACTTGGGACCCCTCTGCTTTGTCAGGTGGCTCATGGTGGGTTCTGATCCCTCACCCACACAGCTCACTTGATGGTCAGCACTTGAGTAAGTCAAAACACCAGACTGCTGAAAGGTTTTTACCTGGCACCGACATTTGCTCGGTTTCTTCATTTTGCTTGTAACTTGATTTTTTGTTATGGTTCACTTGTGCAGACTTAAGAGATAGCCATTGCGAGGAGCTTTCATCTCTTCTGTTCCTAATCTCTGCAGATGTCCACGTTTCAGGGACTGAAAGAAGCTTTCTAATTGCAGGAGGTCTTTTTTTTTTTTTTTTTTTTTTTTTTCCCCCACCCAGTGAAAGTGCTGTCTAAGAGCTATTCAGAGGGCCTGGAATGTTAGACTTAGTCCCACAGACATTAGCAGGCAGAGGAAAAAAGCAAAGTTCAGCAGCAAATTAAAAATGTGGAATGTCACAGAAAGGTGTCATCTGTTGTTTGGCCAATGCCCAAAAAAATTTTCAGTAGTGTATTTTACACCAATTCATGGTAGAATTTTATACTGTTATAACTTGTCCCAATGTTTTTTTTATTATTATTGTTGCATTGCCATTGTGCATGCACTTCAGCAGCACTTGGTCGTGCCCAGTGCTCACTAATCGCTCTCCTCCAGCCCGGTCACTGTGCAGAGGCAAGCACACGAGGGCAGCCAGTGTGGTTTCTGTGCAATAACAGCAAGCTTGGTCCTGACCATGGGCGCCTTCCTGAGCTGCGGCCAAAATTAACAGTCAGTCACTACCACTGAGGTGGAGCTGGTAGTGATGAGAAGGTGATGTCCCCATTATAAGGAGCACCTCAAGGAACGGCGTGTGGGTCAGGTGCCAGTTCCCTTTGCGCCTCGTCCCCAGGGCCAGGGAGCCTCAGCCGTACTGGTACCCAGTAGAGCCTGGCAGCTGTATACAGCTGATGCGCAGATGCCCCTCGCGGTACCTTGCTGCAAAGGGCTGGTATGGCCACCAGAGGTCAGCATTGCTGTTTCGTATTCAGTAACAGGGTGCCACCTCCGCGGGGGGCGGCTTTGGAACCGAGTTACAAACGGAGCTGCCAGTGCCACCTGGCTATGTAGTATACGTACGCCTGGGTATGTTGTATACCGGGTATACGTAGTGCTACGGCACTCCCAGACCTCAGTTAGGGGCCACCATGGCAGCCCACGCATGTGGAGACAGGTGACCTTTAAAATATCTCTGATATTTTATACATGATATTTATTATTGTTATCGCTATTATATAGTTATAACAGTATTTATTTTCAGGCACCAACTGCACTAAATACAGCTTTTAATCTCTCCCCACCCCAAGCCTGTTCTTAGCACACCAAGCAGAAGGACCCAGGGAAGTGCCTGAGGTGTGATATCAGAAAAGGATCAGAGGGTTTGTGCAACGCCAAGGCGAATGTGGGGCAATGGATGGTGGAGCTGGGAGTGCTTCTTACTTACTGCCGTTTTACACCATTCTCCCTTTAGCAATAGCGCTGCTTTAGGTCCTCTGCAGAACGTGAACAGAAAACAGATGTGATTTAGGATTTGCGTGTAAATCAGCTGACACGGGTAGAAAAGCATGAAGAAACTTGCACACTCCTGTTATAAATAGAAATTTCTACACCATATGGTTTGTGTGTTGAGAAAGATATTCTGTAAGAAGTTAAACACATCCAGTGAGATGATGAGTACTCCTCAGCTGGCTCCAGGGGGTGTGAGAGCATTAGGCGACAACTACTAGGGCTGGTCCTTCATGAGCTAAAGCACTTACTATGTCTTTGTGCTGTGCATAGAAGTCCTGTTGCTGTCCTGAGAGAAAAAGCAAGAGTGGAAATCTCAAGTTCTATATATTATCTCTTTCTCTATTAGTATGGAAGCTGAATGATTGTTCATTAAATAGAACCAGGAAATATATACTCAGAGAAGATGGCCTTTCTGATCTTCAGTGCCTTAGCCCACATAAGACATCCCCCAATTAATTTCTTTTTGAACTATAGCACATTAAAAAAAATAATATTAAAACCTTACTTCTTCTCTGATTTTGTTCACCTTTCCCAAGCAAAAACTGAGCTCAGGCAGTAGATCATTGCTAACCCAGCTCATGCTGACAGAGAGCAGCTAATAAACACTCGAAAAGCAACTCTGGCAGCAGCTCCGGCAGAGGGAAGATAACAAACAGCCGGGAGTGGGGTGAAACTCCTCATGTCCGCAGCCAGCTCGGCTGCAGCCTGGGGGACCAGTCCTGTTGTCCAGCATGTTCTGTGGAAGAACTTCAACTCAAGCCTCTGGTGCTTATCCCAGCTGCAGCTCGTGCTGCCTGCATAGATCCCTGGCACAGACAGGGAATGGGGCTAGCTCCCTTGGAAAAAAAAGCGAAGGTGAGCCCCAGCAACCCAGTCAGTCAAAGATGAATCTATCAGAGGATGAAATGGGTTAAGGAGAGCAAAAGGCTGCAGAAAGGAGTTCATTGCAAATAGGCAAAACCAGATAGCAGAAGGTGGAGGACACAAGAGCATCCTGCTTACAGTGTTGCCTGCCATGGTGATCACCATGGGAGTTATGGCAATGTTACTGGTGGGTTTGCTAGGCAGGGTCAGGGCCTGTGGCTGCCCTGGTTTGCAGGGAAGGATCTCACCCCAGGGCAGTGAGAGGTCAGCCTTTGGTCTCATACTCCTGTGAACCCCAACGCCGTGTTCGTTTGTTCCCATTTAAATCACAGAAAGGCTCCACGCTGCACAAGGGGTGCTGTCACTAGCTTTCTTGGAAGCAGTAAGATGTCACAAGTGTCCAGCTAGCAAAGGCACGAGGGATGGGCAATCTCTAAAGGCAGCGAAGTTGAGATGAGCAATGTCTTCTCCCTTTGCCTCCACTTGAACCAGGAGGGTAAGAAACAAGCTGAAAGGGCTGATGAGGCAGAGGGAGGGAGTCCTTACTCTTAGTTTCTTGAGCAAACTTGTGCATGGTGGTACACTCAACATAAAGGCAGCATTGTCAATTTTGAGCATCAAAGCATCACGCCTTCCAAAATCCTGAGAGTGGCTTAAAGATCCTGAGACTTCTTAAAAACAACAAATGTCAATTTCCTTTTATTTTCCTTTGGGTTGTGGAGCCTTTTGGGGAGAATTTGCTTCCTCTTTGTTGCAAAAGTAAAGGTTTACCTTTTGCTCTGAATGAATGCAAAGGGCCTTATGGACTCACTAGATTCCAGCTTCTGGGTCTTTAAGGGAAACACCAAAAGTCATTAGGATATGCAATTAAATCATGACCGTGGCTAACACAGCAAATATAAATGCAAACCCTGCCCTAGAGAACAAAGAGCCATTCATTCTGCTTAAATTGGTCTTGAGACTTGATTGCTGCTTCTTTTTTTTTTTTTTTTTTTTTTCCCCTTGTCCTTCAGGGAACTTCTGTTTCTTCAGAAGGAGGGGGAACTTTCTTGGCTTATGCCACATCCCGGATAGTCAGAAAAGCCCGTGCTCAGCTGCCTGAGTCCGTCTTACCTCCTGTCTGCCAACCCTCTAGAAAAGTGAGGTTACAGGCAAACATCAGCGATGGGTGAACAGGAATAAAGAGCCTTGATAACCGAGGTAAAGTGGCCATTATGCAACTGGGAACGATAGGGGTAGAAAAATAGGAGCCGGAAATGTCAAAAGGCAGCTGAGGTTACATTCCTCATTGGAAGTAAGAGGTGAAGGAAGATCAGTCGGCAGCAAGCGCTCTTGCTCCGTACATCAAGAGGGATTTGCCAGCGAAGGAAATTAATGATCTGAGAGTGAATTGCAAGTCCACGAGGGAAACCTGAACTGAAAATGGGAAAGACAGAAAGCTAGGCAGCAGGATTTGTATTGAGTTAAAGTCTCAACATTTAGAGATGGATGGATCACTGGAGCTCAGCCTAGGAGGAACGAAAAAGAAAACCTACCCTCTCAACAAAGAAACCAAAGAAAACAGCAAAGCATAACACCAGTGTCTCCCTTTACCCCAAAGTTAAGGCTCTGCCAGCCTCACCTTTTTTGGTTGGTCATATTAGTGCCACAGGATCGACTCAGATGTGAGAAGCGGTAGCCTACAAGAGGGGGCAGATCGCCTCTGCCAGCTTTCAGAAACCAGTTTTGTGCCTTCCCCCCCACCCCCCCTTTTTAACTATCAAAAGGCACCTCCGTCTCTGTGGTATTCAGTGAGATTTGCCTGATCGAACCTCTGTTACCAGATGAAGGGCATTCAGAAGCTAATCCATCTAAAGGGATTGCTGGCCAGGAAAGTGGAAAGGCCCATGGCGCGACATTTGGGGATTCGTTTTTTTGGAGACCGCAGTTTGTATTGGACTGCTCCCTTTTATAATCCTATCTCTGTTTCTGTCAAGAATACAAGATGTGAAAAACATCTCCTATATTTTTTGCTGAGCAAAAGACCTCTTTTTAAACACAAGGACCACACATTTGAAATTTTGAGTAAGTTCTGTGCTAGTGCTACAATTTACAGGATGGGTTGGAGCTTTGATTCCCCCCCGCCCTTCTTAGGAGTCAATTGAGTTCCAGGTATTTCCAGGACTATTTATGCCCATTAATCCCTAGATGCTGGCTGGGAGCCTCGGTTTTGTCTTCCTCTCTCTGAAATGAGGCATGGTCCATGTGGGCCCTGTAGCTTGCTCATGGAAGTGGCAGGGCATGAGCCAGGTGAGGGGCTGGGGGGCAGGACAGGGGGTTCTGTGCTCCCCCCTCCTCTCTGCCCTATCACAGGGCAGGTCACAGAAAAGCCTCATCCTGAAGAGATGATTTTAAGTGCTGATCCAAAGAACAACATAAAACTGGCACCACATTCCTTTCTTTCTCAAAGCACAGGATTTTCCAATCAAATACCGATTTTAGCAGCAAGATGTGATTTTTGGCTGCTCCTTAGGCTTAATTTATTAACAATTTAATCCAAACTTTCAGGCAATTAGCCAAACTTGTTACTTTGCATGGAGAAACTAGAAATTGGTCCTTGTTTCACTGGAGAAAGAGATTCCTTATAAGTTCCCCAGGATGCCTTGGTTTCGGATATCTGAGAAGTGCAGATCCACCAAAACCTATTCACCCCCTCCCCGCTTTCACTCTCTCTTCTTCCACTTCTCTATGTAAGATATGCTGAAGTGTGTGAAAAACATTTACATGCATTTCCCACACTTTCCCAAAGACCAGCCTGTATTCCAGGGGAACATGTGAGCTAACTCTTTCCCAAAGCCATCCAGTCTTTGCTAAATAGCATAAAAGAAGGAGTCGGGCTACTTCAGGTTCTCACAATGTGGCACTATGATTGTTGATTTTCATATTAACTGGAAATTGGTCAAAACTTCCTTCACAGTACCCTTCTGGTGACACTTTCCCTTAAATCCTTTGCTGTCTCCCAGAAGCGTTGCCTCATGGTTTTTTCCTGACAGCTTTTTGAAAGTTGTTAATTGCCTTATGGAGCTGGTATAAAAATGTTCTACAGCATCGGGATTTGCAGACTGTTTAAAATAAAACTAAAAAGCCGACACAAGTAGTAAAAGTGTTCTGAAATCCTCCTATATATTTTTGTTGCATTTAAGCAAATAGGTTGATTAGATAAGGCACTTAAACCAGCTAGGACTGAACATGCTCATTCCCTTGTTCTTACAAGAAAGGCTTAAGACATTAAACCAAATCTATGTTGAAGGTTCCCAACTTTCATCACTTAGCTCAGTGAATTGTCAGTTAAATCTCCATAGACTGAGGAAACTGCCCTGCTTGCTCCTATTTTATGGCATAAAAGTTGGCAGTGTATGATTTCCAGGACACCCAGCAAGACTGGCTCACTTCTGGAGCATTTCTTCCATCAGGAGATGAGAAAGAACAGATATTTGTGAAGGGTGGGATTCAAGAAAAGGGGAATATATTTATTAGCTGGCAACCACAGCAGAGGAGGGAGCAGGGAAAGGAGGTGAGTGTACGCTCTGAGGGAATTCCCATCTCCAGTATTGCGGTGGATATCTCTCCACCGTCTTCTCTTTGGTTTTTTGGCTTTTTTTTGTTGTTTGTTTTTTTTTAAAATCTGACTTGTGAAGAAGAATTGGATTTTCACTGGCCTAGAAACTGCCAGCCACTAGTTAAAATACACTCTGGGTCAACAGAGAGCAAAACCCAGATGCACACACGCTTGTAGGCACCTCACTTGAAATGAAGTACCTGCAGACGCCTGCAGACCTGGCTTCCAGGCGGTGCAAAGCGGGCACCGGCGCTGGGGAAGGGAGCTGTGTCTCACCCCAGGGGCCAGAAATCTGCCCAAGAGAGAAGCCACACAGCTGAACTTCACAGCGAACGAGGAGCCACAGGACACGGCTGGAGAAAGGCCGGGTGGGTAAACCCTGGACAACCATGCTCCTGCACCTGGAGTGAGGGGTATAAAGGCAGGAGATCTCCCAAGGCACCTGGTGTGGTGTCGAATCCAGTCAGGGCCGGTTCTTGACTTTTGGTGATACTGCCTGAGTCACTGCTGGCAAATGGTGTCCCAAGGAAGTCACAGAGACTGCCTCGTGTGAGTAATTGCTCGCTGGCGCAGACCTCCCAGCCTGTCTCTCCTGTGCTCTTGGCAATGGTGCCTAGAGAGAAAACAAATAAATAAAACCAAAAAAACCTCCCTCAGCCCCCCAGCTAGTGTTTTCAAATGTGTTCGAAGCCTTTAACAAAATATTTGGAACCTATTTTCAGAAAAAGTTCCAAAGGTTTCCCAAAGCCCAGATTTGTCTAGACTCTCCCATCCTCGGTGCAGGGAAACAGGGTGAATGGATAGGGTGTGATACGGATTTTTTTGAAAGTTTGTTTGGATTTCAGGAAGTGAACAAGATAAGCCAAACAGCCCTTTCCTGCTTTTGCTCTTTTAATATTTTTTTCCCCTAAGTCCTGACAAGAAATGCTTGTACACTAAAGAAACTCAGATGAGTTTGTTGAGTTCCCCCTGCCTCACCTCTCTGCTAAAAACCCACCCACACCTGTGACTGGGAGATAGCACCAAACCAGTCTTTACAATCTGAGCCCCTGGGCACATATGAAACCTGTTTCCTTTGTCATTTCTGCAACAGAGAAGACTGTTTTCCTTCTTTTTTCCGTCTCATTCAAAAGCTGCAGGGAGACAGTGAGAAACAATCTGCTGGGGACTTCAGGATGCACCAGAGGCTTGGAGGGTCTGATCCAGAGGGGAAGAAAAGAACTAATCCTCATCACATTAAGAGTTGCAGGTGCTGATGTATGAAGGAGACCTTTGACAACACATCAACCTTGCTGCCAGAAAAGCCTGAGGAAAGACAAGCGGGAGAGGCAGGTCTCTAGCCCAGCGACCCCATGCCTAACGAAGGAGTCTACCTACCAGCCAGAAATCACGGTTTGATCCTAAGCACGCTCATTTGCTTGGCACAAAGTCTGGTGAAGGAAGCTTCATAATCCCCGAATTTTTGTATATTTTAATGTATCCATGGTTGTTCAGCTTGCCCTATAGGTGCCTAACCTGAACACAGCACTTCATGTCCTAAGTTGGGCAGACCTCTAAAGTTTAGATGTAAGAAATCTGGATTTCATACTGACACCCCTATATCCACAGACTGGTTTCTATGAGTGTCCCCTTCTAGAATAGCACATTTGTAAGAAAGAGTAAACCAGGTGTCCCAGTAAAAATGAATTTTCTTTGCCTGCTACCCAACTCCAGTGCTACCATGTCAATGTCACTCTGTTGTCCCAGCTCTCCGGCCTCACTCCTGTATAAAATACAATCATTTGCCAGCCTTGCTTTGTAGAAAGCAAAGTTTTAATATTTGATCAGAAGAATCTCTGGAACACTGAATATTATTGTTAACTTTGAGGCTGGCAAATAAATTCTGCTCCTCTGCCGGAACATATTGACCTTCCTACTTTCTTGTTTATTTGTATGATCTGAACTGATTTCTTATTTGAAATCTACACCACCCAAAAGTATTTCCTAAACTGTTTTTTTAAAGAAGGTTGTTAAACTGACTCTAGAAGTTGCTTAGTGATTGTTGGGTATTTGAGGGTCATTTACTGTAGTAGAGACTTCACCAGCAGATGTTACCATAGCATAACAGGAAGATGGAGAAGGACTGCAATAGGCAGTATATCAATGCAGCTAAAGGAATGTAAAGGATTAATGCACCAGATAGCCTTTCAAAAGATACATAATTGCTCAGAACATTTTGACATCTGTAGCAGCCAAGCGAGCAGTATATCATATAAGATCTGTAATCACAAGACATTGTTCAAAAGCAGTTTCTCTTTGCAGTGTCAGAACTGGTACCATTCCTGTAAGACTTTCTACAATACTTTTTTTTTTTTTTTTTTTTACAGGCCACTAAGTCATTTGCAGATAGATAGTGGTCCTTTCCTTGAAGATACATGCCTGTTGTAAAAAATGTAAGTACTGAACAAATCTTAACAAAGCACACATAGTAGTATAAACATCTGTCCTTCCAAGGGACTTCATCTCAGCTTTGGAGATCTCTAAAACGGGGGAAGAAAAATTTATTTTCCACATTTCTGAAGTCCTTAGCCTTTTTGATAAGGCTTTCAACGGTGAATTATGACAGTTAGGTGTTATCTAGGCTCCAAAAAGATTCAGTTTCTTTGTAGTTGCCTAAGTACCTTTCCATATTTGTCCCTATCAGCCTATCCCTTTGCTTCTAACCTGCCCCTTATTCACAAATCTTGTTTGTTCTGAATCTCTTAATCTGTAAACAGAACTAATCCTGTGTTGTAAGGGTGACATAAATTCAAGAAAAGGCCATACGAAATCATTCCAAGACTTCAGGTAAAATGCATGCTAGCCATGGTGTTCCCACAGTGCCAGGTAATGCCAGCCGTGCCGCAGGATGTGTGAATATGCACGCGTGCATACCTGCGCTTCTGTGTGATGCCTCCCATGACAGAGTTGACGTCAGATTATAAAGCCATGACCTTCCCAGCAGTCCAGTCCTTTGTAGACTCAAATTGCATTACTGTAAAGCTCTTTCAACGAAGCATTAAAAACCTATGTATTTTTCATCACTCATTTTGCTGCAGCTGCTGGTTTTGCTTTTTCTGTCATGTTGCTTCTTTCAACTGTTCATTTGTCTCCCTGGTGGGAAAAGAGATGAGACACTAACGTACAGAAACTGTAAACTGCCTCATTTTTAGGATATATGGAACAGAGACATTGTCATTTTGATAGACAGGTGTGGTCTAAAGAACGAGTCCCAAAGAAATTGTCACCAAGACTCAAATGAAGAAAACGTTACTACTGCAACTAGGTTCCTATCATGTATTTTGGGCCGCCCAATTGCTAGTAATGTAGGCTTGGGTCATAATTTCAAAAAATAAGTACATGCAGTGCATGCACAGGACACTGCGGAACCATCTTCCTTATACATTTACATATCTCACTATAAGTGCCAGATTCGACCAGTACGTCTGGCAAATAGACTTCTTCATTAAAGATTTGACTGCTTCAACTGTACCTAAAACATCTGAGGGGCCAAGGACGCTCTTCTCAGTGGGGGTGGCTATGCAAAGCTCCAACCCGCCTGGCAGGCAGTTAGGCTGCACGTCTCAATCTGTCATGCCTAATTTCACCATTTATGGCTGCAATACATTATGTTTGGAGAGGGAGTATCAGCAGCATGCCATGCATTAACCCGAAGGCTGAATTTCTTCGTAGATGAAATAGCCTTCATCTCTGATAAGCGCTTGCATTTCTGGTGCATGAATGGTGCTGTAAAGCTGTTAATAGCTGGGAAAGAATACAGCATGAGAAAGTCCCTTTCCAGACTCACTTCCTCAGGATGTCATTTGGATTTAGAAAATATCTGTGGGCTGCAAAGCTTCCACCCACATTTCTAACTTCAATCCTTCCTGGATGCTTGAGTTCCCTTAGGACCAACATATCATGGTATACCAAAAAATATTATATATAGCTTTGCCCTCTAGATCAGCAGTGCCCTCTGGAAGAACCCTTTGTTTTACTGGCAGCAGCAAATACACATGTTATCCAAAGTTGCAAGATCAGCAGAAATGAGGAGCTTTTCTCTTTGACAGCAGCTGTAGTTGTCTGGTTTTAAATACCTCAGATTAGAATGAGAGTTTACCACAAAATATCCCCATCCTGCCAAACAAGCTTGCCCAAAACATGCCCTTTCTCTCCTTACTTTCCAATCTTGCCAGCATGTGAATGCTTATTTTCCCAGTCTATCACACAAGAAGTTCTTAAGAAATGTTCCTTCCTCAGTCATTTCTGCTAACTCTGTAACAAAAAATCAAAATGCAAGGGGAAAAAAATGTAGAAAACTGTTTTTCAAGGGAACAGGGCAAATTATGCTTCTACAACACAGAAGTCTATAACCAAAGGTCAAAGCTGATGCTGCTGTTAGATCTGAGATAATCACCGAAGTATTTAGCAGAACAGAATGCTAGATTTTATGGCATGCTCTCTGCCTGCAAACTGTTACTTAATGGACTGTAGTGACAGTAGAAGAAAAGCACTTTTCTAACAATTTGGACAGCACAATTTATTGTGAAAAATAGGACATGCCCTTGTACTCTAAAAACTGAAATAAATGCGGAATTAAACATACTGATTAACAAATAGGAAACTAATTTGCTCTAGCTTCACCACTGGATCTAAAAAAATCAAACTAAGCTCTTGCTGGCTTCTGAGACATTATTAATAATAAAGATTCTGAAAATCAGACCCTGCACTCTGTTTTCTGTCATGTCCTCCAGTTTCAGGTATAACTGAAGGAGCAGTTTGGTCTTTTTGCCTGAACTTAGAAATTCTGTTGCTCATGTAAGAACTGGAATAGACTGTAGGTCACTCTTCTGGAGGTGCACGACATCTTGGGAATATTATCAGGAATAGAAAGTAGTCACAAATTATTGATGAGACATTAGATTAACTCTCCATGTCCAAAAGCAGTTTAACATACTGTTACTGCTCATCCACAATCTAACTTCCCAGGGCTCTGACTGTGCTGCTTTAGCAATACCGTATATTAGGGTGCTTTTTTACGTATGTACTTGGCATAGACACCCTCTTCAAGAATCGTGCATGTATGAAGGCAGGGACAAAGACCTGGTTCCTTTTTTCCCTTCCACATCTTGCTGCAAAGGAGTGTACTTTCACCTGGAGAGCACAAATGTAGTCACTGATACAACTGTGTCTTGTGACTCAATGGATTATTCCTGAAGGTCATTCTTAACGTTTGCTTGATCTCTTTTTTCACTGACTACAGTCTCTGGGGCCGTGTTCCAGGGAGTCTTGCCTAAAAATCAGTTCTTTAGAAGGCTGGGTAAGTAGATGAGGGGTAGAAAATGAAGTTTCAGTTCTCTTGCTGGCATAGTCTTCTTGCTCTGAAGATACCATGGTTAAATTAGAAGAAAATGAAGGATTCTCAGGTTAAAACTCACAGCTGGTGATTAGTCCAGGGAAGCCATGAACCTTTCCTATTTGCTGTGAGCTACCTAATTTACCAGAGGCAGTGAACACAGAAAACACAAAAGCTCATTAGGAGCAACATTACATGTAAAACCCAAGCCACAGGATTTCAGTTTGATGAAGTAGTTCACCCCTGGTTAGCTTTTCTGCCATGCAGATTTGGTTGTCATTTTACATTAGTCTGTGAAATGATATCATACAAAAAACCCAACACACAGAACTTTAAGCATTAAGGTCAAAATCTATCACCCACCATGGTCCAAAAATGAAAAAAAGACTGTCCCCTTTAGTATCATTTGAGCATTAGCTGTCCTCACAACGCACTGGTCAGCAGAAGAACATCCATCTGCAAAGGGATTATACTTTTAAAAGAGTTTGTCTATATCTTCATTAATGCACAAAACCCTTTGAACTACAGAGTTTTCTTCATAATCAAGAAGGACTTTAACTGTGTCTGACCCTCACCAGGAGGTGCTGGATGTTCACACAATATGGGTGTAGCTAGATGTATCTACAAGGGACGCAACAAGCCTGCGTGAGGACCTGTGCGTAGGCATGCCCGGCAGACTCAGACTGTGCGAACAGTGATCCTAGCATCGCAGATACAAAAGAGGAAAATTTGAAGCAGATTGGAAATTTGCATGGCTCCATCCTTCTGTTTCATCATTCCTGTCCCATAAGAGGCCATTGCAGAAACTGATTTTGCCTCTCTTGCCCCAGCACACCCAAAGGATCCTCAAAAAATATTTCATTGCCATAGTGTTCAGGACAGTGACATTTACATTTCATGCACTTTCAGAGAAGGGGATTTGGAGCTCTGACCATAATCATATATTTTTCATGACCATAGGGTTTTTTTAAGAAAAACGCTGGTGAGGGTGGCAGTACCTGCTTGCTTGTTGGGTAGTAAGTGCACTTGTCTGTAAGGTGCTAGGGCATTTCCTACAGGGCACTTACAACCATCCTTAACACTAGAAGTTCTGACGAGTCTACTAACCATGGCCTTGAGGCACAGATGGGATCACTGGAAAGTACTCTGCAGTGTGTCAGGTCTTAATTCTTGATTCTGTTTGAGAGGATCTGAATGCATGTCTTCTGCTTCCACTGAAGGTGCATGTGAGCCATGATCAGGCTGTATGAGCTCTTCCATTGCTGGCCTTTCCCAGCACTGAAGCTATGTCACTGTGTTGGTAATAACTCTTCACCAGACTGAAGAAGGTGAGGTAGAGAGGTCAGGGCATTTATGTGGGAATAGGGAGATGTGTGTCATTCATCCCAAGGGGAGGCTTTGTGTGTGGCCCGTGACATCATCACTCACTTTCTCTCTGGCACACTGGCTATTTATGCAGGTTCAAATTACTGCAGACAGAGGAAAGATCCGAACCAGGGTCTCCCAGCTCCTCGGGGAATGCTTTAACCTTTCAGCCCTTGGGGGAAGTCGGTGAGGGGGGACCACCTTCCATGGCTGTGTTTTCTGTAGGCACCAATCCAGTTGGAGTATCCAAGATCAACTTCACAAGTGAAATGGGCAAAGGACAAGATTTTTGTGGATCATGGCAAACCGCAGGTGCGGAGGACTTGCTTTGCAACCGGGAGCGATAAATGAGAGATAAACGATGCTGAGACTAACAGCCTGAGCTTTAGGTGGGTAGAAGATGGCAGTGTTGTAAACACATGTGATGAGGGACTTCACACACCTCTAGAATCAGGGGTAGCTTAGCAAGGGCTTTAGGCACTCTTGGGTTATTTAAGCCTCTGGAGCCTTTTGAAATTGAGACCAGTGTGTTTTCCTCAGGCAAAGCCTTTGGAGATTGAGCCCCAGGATTTCACCAGAGGCTTTATCATGCAAAGCTAAATCCTCATTGCCAGCTGCAATTCCAGTGCTATCCAAAATGAGTCCACCCTCTTCTCCAGTCCCACACACGTTTCCTCGGTGCTCAGTGTGCATTTGGAAAGAGTGTGTTACTGGCTACAATGCCTGCCTTTACTAGAGTAAGGGAGTTTTCTGGCCATCTCTACTGCAAGTGGAAGGAGAAGCTCCAGGTGATCTCATACCATAACGAACCTAAATCCCTGGATTAGCTTCCTCTGGCCCTGGCTTCAGTAGAGTCATTACATAAGTATGATACCTGTATAATATATTGGTCATAAGACGGCATAGCAGGGAGCAGAGCTAGAAATGGTAAAAGTATGTTTTTTCCCTCTTGCTGGAAGAAGAGAGGCATGTTGGATGAGGTCTGTCAGAAACAAATGTAGGTATTGAGACTCACACTCTCCTGCAGAGTTTGGTGCTGGCTAAGGCACCTCTACTGGGATCTGGCACAGAGCAGTGCAAGTGAAGAGATTGAAAGGAGCGATTGATTAGTGCCAGTAGGTTGGTGAGTGTCTGCAGCAGAGGGTTAACATGCGATATGCCAGCAAATCATGGCATAACGCTGACTCTCCCACTTTGGATTCAGTGAATCTCAGTTGCAGGAGTTATGCAAGCACAGCTATAATCAGACTTTTGCTGTTGCTATCTATAGAAGATTGAATTTGACAGGGAAGCCCTGAGTGTCCCAAGCATAGATATGTTGTTCCTTCTGAGTCAAAAGTTTTCATGGGTTTTACTCAGAAGTGGACTGTGCAACCTACAGCAAGATAGGTGAGCAGCTACTCACCAAATTTATCCCAGTGTGACTAAGCATCTGCATAAGTGCCCGCAAGCATGTACAAAGGTTATGAAAACTAGCGTATAGCATTTGCTGTGTTCTCATGTATGGAAATTCTCATTGAAGGCAATGGGAGACTTTTGCCAAAGTAAAGACTGAATTAATACCCAAACGTTCGGTCATTACAGCCTGTTTCTTATTTACACTAATGTTCTTTTGCAAAGTTGTGATATCTGAAAAGAGCCTGGGACCCAACTTACTCGGCATATGGTCCATCTAAACTGGCAGCATAAGGTAAAACAGTCCTAGCATAAATGGGGATCTGTCCTTTTGCAGTTTCCATTGATAGATTTAGTTAAGAAGACTGGGAAAAGCATATTCCTTCAGGCAAAAACCAAATCATTTTAAGGGCACTGGAGCTTTCTCAAAACATCCAAATATTAGTCAGCTCAGAAACTCAAAATTCAGATTCTGCTTGAAAGAGAGGGAGCAAAATCCAAAGCAGGAATGCACAAGGCAGTATGCATAAGGGTTAAATCCTGTGGGGACATAAGTGTGTTCTGCCTGGAAATCTCTGGTGCTGCAAAAGTAGACAAACCCCATGCAGCCACCAGCCACCACAGTGTTTTCATTAAAAGCTCCCTGGGGAATCTGGGAGAGGATGTAGGCGCAGGATTTCGACAGTTACTGAATTTCCAACCTCACTACTGTCAGGGGACAAGACCAGCAACTGGAAACTCCTGCAGAACCAGCTCACCCATTTGGCTCCCTCTACCCCTACACCAGTCCTGACGCAACCCCTGAGACAGCAGGCACCTGCTCTGGCAGGGGCTGAGGAGAGGGCTTGTGATCTCCTTCATAGCAAAGCATGGCAGGAGGAGCAAAGCTCTGGAAGGTACAGCCTCCTGTCTAGCTGGGAATCCAAGGGAGAAGCCCAGGCACTGAAGGAAGGAGGTTGCAGGGACACAAGGCAGCAAGCCCAGCAAGGGCTGAAGAGCGGGCAGGCTACACAAGGCAAAGGCTGCAGCTCAGGGGTGAGGTGGTAGTGATGTGGATAAGAAACGGCAGACAAAAGGGGTCGGCTCTCCAGAGCCTACCTCCAGCCCATGCTCCGGGGCCCATCTGGATATTGTTAGGCCCCCTGCCCACCCACCCACCATGCCTGGAACGTGCAAGTACCTTATCTTGCATTTCTTGTAATGCAGAACACCAACTTCTTTTTATGGTTCTTGGCACAGTTTATGACCTTTTTACAACTCCTTCCCTGTCAGGATATAGGCTATAAAGATATTTTAAATGGCTTCTCTTGGTGGTGATCTATTAGTCGGAATAATGGCTCCATATGCAAAATATGAACCCATAACCACTGTAAGCTAGTACCCTTACATCGTTCAAATCCTACTTTTGAGAGCCACTTGTGCTTTGAAGCTACAAGAAAATAGCCAGCAAATAATGAAGTAGAAAGACTGTTGAGAATAATTTATGTAACCTTTCCCATTTTCAAGCTGCAATTACCTATGTAGTGACTGGATGAATAGTGGGTTTTCAGTTCAGTTGCTGAGCAGAATTATCAGAGGAAAAAACATTTGGTTTAAACCAAAGCAGATTTTTTTCAGATTTTCTTGAAATGTAAAAGACAGGAATTATTTATTTTCTGTTTCAAATTACTTAATCCTTTTAAAATGCTTTAGAAGCTGTAGATTGCCTGTGAAGTGAAAAACTTCATTTCAGAGTGAAAAGTCATGGTGTCACTTCAGCCTTCAAACAGAGAGGTGCGGTTTCCGGAAACTTACTGCTTTATAAGGCTATCAGGACAAACTCCTTCAACAATTTAAAATCTTCCCATAAGCATGTTATTTTTTGCTCCAAATTTGCAAAAATTCTTGTCCCAGAAATGCATTTTTTTTAGCTAATTTATTGTTCAGCAGAAGAAAGAAAAGACCAAAAATAAAGCCCTGTGTTTGCTGCTATTACTCTGACCCCTCTGCCTCCTTATGATCTTTCTATCCTGCACCACCCACCCATTTACATCCTTTGAATCACAGGCCTTTGGGCTTATGCTGGTTATGATAACCTGGAGCATAGCCATCACTCTGGTTATTCCCACCACCAATGCCCGAACCGAGAGCAGGTTTTCCCCCAGCTACAGGCATACAGCACTGAGTCAAGAGTTTGCATCCATGTTCTGGAGAGGAAAAGTTTGTCTCATGGTACGTAGGGAGTGCAGGGATGAATTAAACAGCAGCAAAACTTTGTTCACTCACCTAGATAACTTAATCAAAGTGCAGTGAGCATAAACCTGGATCTTTCCTGAATTTCTAAGGGTCTCTGAAATGCCAGAGGAAGTGCTCAAACTTTCATGTGCTCAGCATCCCTATACTAACCCTGATCCCAGGTTCATCACACTTCTTCACTGATGCTCACATGCTTGATGTGTTGCGCAGTACACTGGCTAGCCAGATAAAGAAAATATGAATCCAACAACATAAAAGACAGAAGCTATCACAGGCCTGTGGAACAGCCAGGGCAGACAACGTCTGTTTCTTCAACATTTTGTGGGCCTTTTCTGGCAATTTGCAGCACTGTCACATTTTGAGGTGGAGGTATTTCTGCTCCTAACTGCTTGTGCTATTCATTCAACCACTACCTAAAACATACTGCTACACATTCAGGAACAGATGGCTGCAAACTGGTATATATATTTATATATACAGGTATGTATGCGTGTATATTAATATACATATGTGTGTGTGTTTAAAATTCAGTACAAGAGCATTGCTCTGGGTTATTTACCTCAAAGTTCAATAAGAAATGCCAGTTATTAAGTGTCAGGCACTGATGTTACAGGAGAAACCCTTGCACTTCGGTGGCACTACTGAGAAAATGAGCGACTATGGGGCGACAGACTGACAGAAAACAGGTGGTATGAGAAGGTGTTTCAGGTTTATGGACCACAGGCTGAGTTCACAACAGATAGGAACTCACGCATTTTCAGTAAATTTGCATCACCAGCTTTCACCCAGTTGCCTCTAAAGTGCATGTGTCTGTAAGCATAGCTCCAAAGCTGTCATTACAGTGATTTCTTCATGTGTTGAGAAACACGGGGGTGATAACACATCTTGTTAATGACGACTGCCCATAAGCTGTGCCATGCGCAGCTGAGCCGCAGCACAGATGCGTGTGTCTGCCTGAGGGAGCAGGCAGGCGTGTGCGTGGGAGCACCAGCAACGTGCAACACGCAGGCAGCGCACCCAGCAGCACACTGCTGATGTCCTGCTGCACATCGAGATGACATGGTCATGAGGCAGATTTGACCAGGACAGACTGACGGATGCCAAGGCCACACATGGCACAGCCGTTATAGCTGAAAATCTGGACAGTAACTATGAATGTCGCCTTTAAGCTGGTGAAATGCCTTTTATTGCTTCATTTTCAAACCCCAAAAGGCAATTCCCATTGCAGGAGTCCAGCTGATGTTAATGGCACTCATATGCCTTGAACATCCCTACAACAGTGCTTGAAAGTTTAGTTGGACTTCCCTTGGCTTTCTTCACCTGCTTACCTGGGAGATAAGGAGGAGCTGACCAGAAGGGCCGGAGTTTAAAACCAAAAATAGTCTATTATATCCCATCAGGTCTCCATCACCTGCTCGACCTTCCCATACAGTGCGTGGGACCCCATGGGGGTCTCGTGTCATTACAGCCCATTGCTCCCATGAGCTACCCTGCTCCCCTCAGGGAAGCGGTTGTGAGGTTAAAATTTAGAAAGTGGTTCTTTGCAGCTAAAAAACGTGTGGTTTTACCCTAACCGTAAAATATCTCAAATCGTTGGGATTAGCCCTTTTCTGCTTTCCCGTGTGCCTTCAATTAGCCGCATGAAAGCAAACCCGTGGCTTTAGGACTGAAAATAGCTGGAGTGAAGTGACGCAGGCTTCGCCCAAGATGAAAGAGCGGCTTCCAGAAGCCTAATTAAAAGCAACTGAGAAACCAGTACTTGATACAGCCTTTACTCACCTGAAAAAATAAACGGAGAGCTGCAGCCAGGCTTCGGTGCGGCGTTGTGGGAAAGCGGCTGGAGGGTTTCGCCCGGGTCACGGGAAGGCCCAGCTTTGCCGGAGCACAAAATCTTTCTGTTTCTGCCTGCCCCAAGTCAGGGGGAGGTCAGCCAGCCAGCTGAGGCCACCACCGCACCGACGGTTCTTTGCCCAGCCTTGGGTGAAAGGACGGTGACATCTCCCACCACGACAGCCCCCGTCACCCCTCTCCCTCTCTTGTGTCCCAGCTGTGGGTTCAGGGAGAAAAGGAGCTTCAGGTGGGTTTTCCAAATTTTCCTGTGGGCTCATGTTTGTAAGCCACCCTATGCCCCCCTGCAAAACAGCATAGGGATATAGCCATCATTTAGAAAACAGCTGGGCAAGCTGACAAGTTACTGAAAAACCACATTTCTCTTTCAAACATCACTGTCATTGGGATCACCCTTGCAAAACCCTGCTCTGTCCCTATGAGATGCCACTGGTTTTGTCAATTTTGTTCTTCAATTTGACATTTTTTTCCATTAAATATCGCTCTTTTAGCTCACCTGCACTAAAAATTGTAAGGGCAAGGGTAGTTCAAAAAATCCTGCAGAAAGATTTAACTACAGCTTAAAAGTATTTGCTGTGGCCATTGTCTACATCCTTGGTGTTCTGTTTCCTGATGTTAGCAAAGGATCTTGACCAGGAAAAAAATACCCTCCACAGAACGTGAGGGAGCTTCCCCATACTGATTCGACACTCTCAAACTAAACCAGTTCAGTTTGTCTTCTGAAAATAAAAATATTTCAAGATTAATTTACTGAAATCAAATTTTAATTGATGAGACAATCTAGGAAATGAAATGTCTCGAATAAAATATTTGGTTCACAACAAAATTTTTATCTCAATAGGGTGGAAAAATATTATTTGTGGGATGAGGTGAAAATGATGAAATAAATATTATGTTTTTACCAATGACCTGAAAAATCAAATAGTTTTATGGTTACACATTAATTAGGATTGCGATATCTGCACTAACATAGACATGAATCAACAATTTATACCATAATGTAAAGAAGTGACGTTACTGCTTGTAGTATGCAGTTATCATCCTATGACACAGGCACAGGAATGGGACAACATCGTTTGAATAGATTTTAAATTTCTGGGAAGTAAAACTGGAAGCAGCAGAAGAGAAGGGAGCAAGACAAAACAACACAATGTCACATTTATTTGCCCTGGACTTTTCTTATTCTTAGATGAAACATTTGGTTTCAGTGAGAAATCTTCATGTGTTTTGCTAATTTTCATCCTAGGGAAAAAGAGTGGCCAGTTGATCCATACAGCACACTTCTGCATTTCACAGGTAGCCTGAATTAGGAGCTGAGAAGCTGTCAAGAAACCCCACTAGAAGCAGCAGTATGCAGCAAAGAAAAACACAGTGCTCATAACTTCAGCCTGGTTTAGAATCTGATACAGTGGATAGAAGTCGCTTGGAAGCTGTAGCTCAGACCCCTGAGCAAAGACCCACAGTACACTGGAAGGGATCGCGACGTGTGGCACAGAGGTTTCTTAATTTAAATAGCAAAGGTGAGATGTAAAACCTTTTTCTCTTGTAACAAGATAGATCAAATAGCTTGGACAAAATTAAAGCCTAAGCGGGCAATCAGAAGTTATTGCAGTAGGGATTTTCTGTAGTGTTCCCTGTAACTGTTGCTTAAACTGTAAGTTCATGGGAAGGGACCTTTTTGCTCCGTATATTCCTGTTCATGCTCAGTGAGGACAGACGTATGTGTGATCTGTGACTACAATGCATGCTCTGCTGTTCTGATGGAGCTGCAAATTCAAAATTGAGAGAAACAGGAAATGTTCCAAAAAAAAATGCAATCCCCAACCCCAACAAAACCCAAACCTAGCAAAAACCAGAAAAGCTTTGAGGGTTTTGAGAAACACTTTGGGAAGGGGGTGAGGGTGGAACCGGCAAACACTGAAAACTCGGTAATAAAATCATAGGTACATACATGAACTAGGCCAATTTAAGAGGCCAAAGAATATAGGTAATTAATTCACACTGAAGGAAACACAGCCATATGGAAGCAAAGCTTGACAGAGAGCACGTCTGTATTTTATGAGGCTCTGTGAGGAACTCTTTTCCTTAGAAATCGTTGGAGTAACATATTCTCCTTTCTTGAGTTTGCTGAAGTGTGAAACATTATCCTGAAAGCTGTTTATTTATGAGCCTTCTGCAAGGCACATGGAAGTCTCAAGGACAAAATCTCTCCGTTTCTTGTAAAAATATTTGAAAAGCATTTCAGAGGCCTCACGGCACCTCTGAATCCACCACTACTGATCCAACAGCCATGCTTACGGGGCAGAGTCATCCCGGGGGCTCCTCTGAAGGGTCACACCAGAGAGGAGTTTTCTGCAGCACTCAACGCGAAATGGGCTTAGCCTACGCAGTGAAGTCTGCAATTAGCAGAGAGCATTACACTTTCAATTTTCAAGTCTAGCTTTTATGTTTCTGGGTATCATTTCTAGAAGCACGCCTAGAGATAAGGTACAACTGGTCCTAAGTAGGGTCAGGCAAGATTGACAAACAGAATTATGAAGGAATAGTCTTACAGATTTTTCTTGAGGCAACTACTTTTTTTTCTTAGTAAACCCCCCCTCCTGATTAACTACTGAAAGGTTTCATTGTGAATTATCCGCATTCGAGTTCTCTAGAAAACATTAATAATTTCAGTCAGTACTCAAATATGAAATAGGGTTTGTGCTTAAATGTGAGTAATTTAAATGCCTTTATTTCTAAAATATTAGGACATTTAAATGATCAAATGAATCACATTCTTTAGTGAGAATTTAAAAAATGTTTTTACCCTTGACATCAAGAAAAAGCCTGCTTTGCTATTTCTCTGTTGTTCTTTACATTGATGTGTGAGGTACAAGCTAGGGGTTGTGTGTGGGAGAGGTGAGGTGTGAAAAGGAACTTTTGTGTACAATGGGGAGAGAAAAATAAAAGGATATGAGATGAGGAACATGTTTAAAAAGTAAAGTTTCCTAGGAAGACAAATGCCTAGTAATTCTGTAAGGCGGGTGCTAGTAGTGGCATTAATATTTTGAAAATATGTATAAAGACTGAGGTAAGGAAGGGAATGTATCATCTACGCTTTCTGAATTGCATTTAAAAAAAAAAATAAATCCTTGTCCAACAAACTTAAATCTTCTAGTTTACAAATTTGGAGATCAATATATATGCTTTATAATACAGCTGCCACTTCAGTGTTTTCCAGTCCTTTGATAGCAGTATTAGTAGAACCACATCACTTAATTTCAACTCTCAGGTGCTGGTTTTTCTAATGTAATAGCCATTCTTTAACAGATTTTAACAGTTTTTTTTGGCACATTAATCCTTCATCAGCTTTTTCTAAAGCTGTATTATCATTTACTTACGAAGTATCACTGTATGTTTTGAAAAACAAAAATTAGTATGGGAACGAAAGGCTCTATTCAGTGTTCCTAACATCCTTGTGAGACAAAGTTCACATTGACCTCAGCTGCAGCCAACAGATTTGTCTCTGCAAAGTATAAGAAAGAGGATCTGAATAGGATCCAGAAAAGTAACTTATCATAGTATAAATCCCCTTAAAACTCCAGTCTTTCTGTGAAGAAGCAGTGGATGGCTGGCTTCACTGCTCTCTTTGCTTGCTCCTCCACACCTGTGCCCTGCCCCACAGACCCTGATTTTCAAAGACATTAAAAACATTAATCACAGCAGAAATTAGCACAAGATTTGGGCACTCAGCAGCACCTCCAGACTGGAAACTTCCAGGACATTGTGCACATCCCAGTGAAATTGCTAACTTCAAATGATTAGTGACCAGGACTGTCTGGAGGAGCAGGATTTATACAAGGATGATCCGTTACCCACAGGATTCCTCTGGGCTGGGGGGGACGGTGGGGCTGGGACCTCTCTATTGTCTGCTGCATGGAGGCTTGCTGGGGAGCTGGCAGGGCAGAGGGTGGTGGAAAGGGATGGAGGAAAAATTTGGTGAAGGGAGAACAGGAGACAGGACCTAAAGACAGCAGAGGTAAAATTAACTAGCCCAAGTCAGCTAACCAGTGTTATTCTTCTGCTTTTGGAGGCCATTGGTGTGGCAGGGAACAAGTAGATCCACCTGGCCTTTCACAACCCCATTACCTTCACAGGTGAAGCCAGGAAAGAGGGGAATGTCCTACCCATGCCTCTGTCTACCCAACTTAATGCTACAGGAGGGCACAGGGTGCTGTGTTCCCCAAACTGGTAAGAGATAGCTTCAACATTTGTTTCATTCCTCACAACTTGATCTGGGTAGAAGCATCCTGGTGGGAGCAGGCAGATCTTGCTTGTGATTACATGCTGGGGTGTCAAGATTAACCTGTATTTTTCTTAGCCTTGTTTTAATTCTCTGAATTAGGATCCAAACATGAAAAGATTAATTTTTCTTGACTCACCTCTTACTTCCTTCCTCCCCAGTGTCTTCTTCTCTAAGCAAAAACAGGAGAGAGATTTACCCCCCCCCCAGGAGGCAACCTATTCATTACATGCCTCAGCATGGAGGGAAAAACTGAAGTTAAAATTTAATTTTAATGTCACTAAATTAAGCCACTAAATGATCTTCTTAAAATGAGCCTAGTAATCCAAGAGGGAAAATCTGTCTCTCTAGGCTTAATTGAGAAAACAATTAGATCTAGATAAAGCCAGCTCTTGCCAGATGACACAGTCCAGAGCACGCTGAAAGAAACCAAATCCTCATGAGCAGAAACGAGAAAAGATCATTATAAAAGGTGTCTTTTCCAGGCTTCCCTTGCAGTTCTCTGGGAGCTATTGCAACTGCCATGCGGAGCTTCATGGGAGATAGAGCGAAATGGCAGCGCCTGTATGGGAGCTCCCAAGCAAAGCCCTGCAGGTGCTGCGTTCGCCCTGTCCTGGTGCTCACAAGTAAATCTGCTCCACTGGGTAAGGAGCTGGGCAGAGCAGGGAGATGCTTTTACGGGGTAGGGATTCAAAAAATCAGTTTGAGGTCCCTGCTCTTCTGCTGGGGCTGGGAGCAAGCTTTGGTCCCAGGATGTGAATGTCTTTTGCAACTACCCAAGAGCTGAAAGCATCAAGCGAGCGCCGGAGTGGAAAATCAGTTGTAAGGCTTTTTTTTTTTTTTTTTTTCCCCTAAAACCCTTCAATTATTCATGCTTCCTGCAGGTTTGCCTGGTGTTACCCGGCGGAGGAGCTCCCCAGGCCAGTCTGGGAGCAGAGAGTGTTGTTCCAGCTGGGCCTGGCGGCCCTGGGCAGCCAGTCCCTGTAACAAGCCAGCGATTGTTTGGTGGCCCTGGGGGCTCCGGGGAGCCTCCGTGCCCCCCAGGCAGGGGTCCGTGCAGCAGGGCAGGGAGCTCCTGCAGCCTGGGCTAATGCTGGTGCCTTCAGTCACACCATGTAACCATCCTGCCTGCGCTCATTTCTAATCAACCTCTCTTTTTTCCCTTTTTTTTTTTTTCCTTTTTTTTTCTTTTTTCTCTTTTTTCCTTTTTTTCCTCTTTTTTTTCTTTTTCTTTTTTTTTTCTTTTTTTACTTTGCTTTTGAAAACTGTTTGACTTTTGGTTTTAATACAATAAAATCAAATAACTGTCTTCTTATCTATTCACTTTGAACAGCTCTAGAAACATCGGGGGTAAGTGTGGCCCTAGTGGGAATTTACTTCTCTTTCTCTTCCAGCAACAGAACAGAAGCACCACTTGCACCTTTTCATATGGCTTTTGGCTGATAAGCTGGCGGCACAAAATATTTTGGTCGGTGCCCTTACTTTCCATACCTCTCAAATGTCATTTTGTATGTCAGCATGCCAGTGTTTTCCAGGTTACTGTGACTCCCCTCCAACCTCCTAAAAAAGAACTATAGCTGAGCAACTACATAGCAATCGTCAGTTTGTTAATGGATATGTATGCAAATGTGTGTTGGTGAGAAAGGCAGGCAGAATTTGGAGGGGACAGGGAGAGAACGGGCATACAGCAGCGAGAGAACTTCTGTCTTAGCACACAGTCAAGATCTTTGGATGATATAAGTCACTTAAATTTCAATGAAATAGCAAAAGTTTGTTTCCTTGCAAAGCAGACTGCAAGTAGTACACGCAAGACTTCTTGTGCTTATCCTTTATGTTCACTGGTTAGGAAATTCTTCTTTCTTCTCAAGCTGAAGGAAGTGGTCTGCAGGGAATAAAAGGCATCTCTTTCAAGCTATGCAAAGTCTAGTGCATTTTGCAAAGAAAGATAGTTCTTCCAAAACCCACTTCATACTTGCTCATTGCTGCCTGCTGGAATGACTATCGCATAGGCCAACTGGCAACTATTCACGTGCATTCTTAATTCAGCGGGGAGTGAAACAAGGAAAACATTTTTATAAGGCTGCTTAAAAATCATATGTGAGGGAAACAATTAAAAAAATGTGCAGCCATTTTCTTGATGGTGCAGGAATGCCATATCCAATGTCCAATTCAAATGGGCCAATTTTCTCCAACTAGATTTATGTAGCAAAACCTGCCAGGCAGACAGAAAGCTAAATAGTGAAGTGTTTCATTTTAATATAACTTTAATTTAACAATAATGCCAGAAATACCCAGACAGGTTTATAGTGCGCAAGTTATACTGTTCCACTGCTTCTCTTCCGGCCGCCCCAAAATGACAGTCAGGTTCCTGCACACCTCCTGAAAGAACTGGTTAGTGGGGAACTGGTTGGAACTGGTTTGGATTTAAAATCTTCCAAACTTTCTTAGGACCAAAGGTTTTAACCTTAACCCCTCAAATGCCCTGCCTTTGGGCACACGGAGGCCACAACGGCCACTAACATTAAGGACCTCTTTATTGCTTCAAATTATGTACCTCCTACACTCTTTTCGTTATAGGTCTTTCTATACTTAATTTTTGTAGCATTTTGACGATGCAAATATGACAATAGAAAGAGCTCAGCACCATAAAAAAACATCAGCAAATTGTTTTTGTTTGACTATAGGAATAATAAGAAACTCCTGCATCAATATCCTGCCCCAGCCCGTACTGCACTGCAGCCCATGACCTCAGTGTATGTGGGAGCAGCAGCTTTTCCAGTGTGCCTGACTTTCTTCTGTGGGGGAAAGTGAGAAGTAATGAAAAAAAGTCATTATTTAATTGTAATGAGACTGCCAGGTCAGGTTGCCTTATAATGCACATAGGAGGTCATGCTAAAATGGCAATAGTGTTCCCTTCTGGCTTTAAAATCTGTGATGTATAGATGTGTCTGTGCTCCAGTTCACAAAGTGCAGGTGGGATTTGTTGGGCTGGAGATGCTGCAGCCCCCATTTGCCCTTTACTGTGCAGATTGCTAAGCTGCTTGTGGAGGAGCTGCTGAACAGGCGAGCTTTACTACACGGTATTTTAAGGTAAACCCTCACCAATCTCACTTTGCCTTTCAATGCCTCTATAGAAATTGCAGGGGTTTGCTCACATGAAGATGAACCACCCCACACATAGGATGGGGAATACATGCAGGGACTACTCAGCTGCAACAGCCGTGCCAGCCCTTCATAAATCAGAGCCCCAAGGCTAACGAAATTTTCAGGTGTAGCCTGCAGGGTAAATATATAGGTGTTCCTTGACAGTTTCTCTGAGTGGTACCCATCCCTGAGTGTGCAAAAAAATCACTTACACAATACCCAGTAGTAGGTAACTCCAGGCAAGCTGGGAGTACTCAAAGAGAAAGCCTAGTTTTTGTTTGGTGCTTTCACGTAAAACCTCAGCACAGGTAGGAGAGAGGGGATGCAAAGGAAAAGGTAAGGAAAAAAAATACATACATATATGTTTTTTTAAGTCAAAGCAACAAGAAGAATGGTCTGAACCTTGGGTAAGGGTTAGGAATGAAATAAAATTTGTTCATCTATTGCACATCTTTCCTGTACCGTTCACAAAGAATGTAGGTGAGGTTGGGATGCTCTGGTTTCACTCCCGTCTGCGTGTCTCAGGGGGCTGCCGATGAGGCTGTTTCCCTTCCTGCAAAATGGAGATAAATAGCTCAGTATCTCACCCAAACATAGTCTGATTTAATATATTCATATGGATAAAGCAGTTAAATTCTTGGATAATCTGCACAATTGTTTCACAGAGCTCTACAACGAAACAGCTGTTTCTGAGCATGTTCCCACATAACCAGGAGAACGAGGTTGCTGTTTGGTTTTGCAGTTTATCCAAGTCAATGGAGAGAATGAAACGTTAGTGAAAATCAACTGTTGTTGAGGAAAGAAGGATATACATTATAATAAATAACTATAAATAACTATAATAAATAAACTCTAGAAGTGATAAGACGGTATTTTCTACTACAATCAGTGAACAAAATACATACTGAATCACAGTCTGTGTATGGGTTATTTGTAGGCTGAGAAAAGGATATAGAAAATTAAACTGAAAGATAGAAGCTGAAATTCCTAAGATCTCAAGATTGCACCAAGAACACTCATCCTTGAAGAAACAAATTTTGAAATCCATTTCTTTCTACATTTTCTTCTCTTTCACAACTTAAAATCTGTTGACTTTGCAAAAAAGTTGTAATATTGTTCTCTAACTTAGAAATATTAAATTACCCATTGCCCTTTTGCTACAGAAAGAGATGTGATAAACAAAGGTTGACTATATTTTGACTTTCTGGATATCTAGAGTTGTACAAATGGGTAATTTCTTCCCAAAATCACTTCTGATTTATTTCATGTCTTTCAAGTATTACAAATTACTCAAACACTAATCCTATTTCAAAAAGTAATTATGTTTGTGGTTACCTTTAAAGATCTACTTTGAAAAAATGAAGAAAAGTAAAACCCCTGTGGGTTGGGGGCTGGGGAAGGGGGGTGGGAGCAGAATTAAAGTAAATTTTCTAAGCACTTTCTGGAATTAAAACTCATAAAAAACCATCAGTATAATACTATTGACTACATGTATCCCTCCACAGAATAAGTAAATATGTTTGTCTTTTCTGCTCTTATCATGTATCCTGCCATTTCCAGCACCTAACATACTGAATTAAACCAAATTTTTCCTTTACCTATTTTTTATGTTATTAAACAAAAAAATGTTACAGAATATAAGATATATATTTATAGCTCTAATTCACAGAATTCCACATAATAATTGTGTGATATATAAAGAGCAGAAGACAAGCAACACAAGATTTTGTAGAGAGAAAACCTAGAAACCAGGACCTCTAAAAAAACCCACGTATTTCAACCTGTTTTGTTCAACTTCATTTTTAAAGTATGTTTCTTCTGAAGTTTTGACATTCTTGCTGCTTCTGTGTGCTTTCTGTGGCTGTGATCTATTTCAACTAGTTTAAATCTTTTTTTTTTTTTTTCTTGGTACTTTAAATATTTTGCTTTTATTGTTAGGCTGCGGCTGTTGGAAAATATTTGGTGGAAAGAAAGATGAGAAAGGTAAAGAGGAAAAGCATACATCATTGTAAAATAGCTTACTGAAAAAACAACAAAGTACTGAGATTTTGGGTTTTAAATGAATTCTGCCTTCTTATATTTTAGCTGAGAGAATAGAAAGGAGCTAGGAAAAATTATTCTGAACTGGTGTGAGCGTTAGGGTGGGTTTTGGGAGAGGGCAGGTGACAAATTGTGGTTGGTGGAGTTGTGTCAGCTGCAGTACAAAGAACAAATGAGCCACCTCATGTTACTCTGCTACCGTGGTCCCCAGCTCCTGCAGGCATAGGGACATCAGCTTGCTTCCAGGGCTTTACCCTTTCCTTGTTTCCTCAGCCTGCCCGCTGTGAATGACGCTCTGGTGTTGGCACTTCTGCTCTTCAGCCAGTGATATTTTGTCCCCCTGACTTAAAAGGCACAAATCGCTGAACTCAATGGATTTCCCTTTGATTTGTCTTCCCTTAAGACCTTATGGAGGGGCCAAGAAACACTGAAGATGTTAATTTGATGGTGACCTAGTGGTGAGCTGGCTTTGCTGCCCTTGCATGAACTTTGTCAGCTTAGAAAGGGCCATGCTATGTGCACAGCCACCTAAAGAAGGCTGGGGTGGGTGGAGGGAAGCATCCCACCGGTAGAAATTAAGCGTGTTTTCTTTTTTGATTGTTCCCATTCTTTTCTGTGATTCGTAGCCTAGAGAAACACCGCAAGAATGAGGAGAATTTTGGTAGGTCGGGTGCAAAGGCAAGGCAGGATGTCAGATGTGGAAGAAGTGGAAGAAAGATATTAGATGTTAGATATTAGGAAGAAATCCTTTACTGTGAGGGTGGCAAAGTACTGTAACAGATTGTCCAGAGAAGCTGCGGCTACCCCATCCCTGGAAGTGCTCAAGGCCAGGCTGGATGGGGCTTTGGACAACTTGGTCGAGTGGAAGGTGTCCCTGCCCATGGCCGGGGGGCTGGAACTAGATGCTCTTTAAGGCCCCTCCCAACCCAACCCAACCCAACCCATTGTATGATTTTATGATTCTATGATAAGAAGTCACATTCGCTTAGAGTTTGGGAAAGTCGGACTGGCAGTTTGAGGAACAATTAGGCAGAGGCATTCAAGGTAGCAAGCATGGAAATCAGCAATTGGTTTTGTAGCACCCAGTCATGAAGGCTGCTGTTGTGACTCTTGCCATTATGGTGACCAGTGCCTTACTCCCATCTGTAGGAAATGCGAGTGATGAGCTGCTAGAAGCGCAGACCGGTGTGAAGAGGGATGCCAGAACCACTTCCTAAGTGTGTGTGCTGTGGGCATGCAATCACCCACGTGTTGCCTCTGTGTCCCAGACCTGGTGACTCTGCCAAGTAAATGAAGGTGAGTGGAGGAGAACCATGACCTGCATAATGCCATGGACTCAGTCAGCCTGATAACAGGCTCCAAGTGACAGCCCCAGCAATATAAATAGATAAATGGCTAAGAGCAGCTTTAGGGGTTTTTTTAAAGGAAAGCTAGAGCCTGAAGAGATGGAGCAGACATTGAAAGCTCTCTGTGTTTGTGTGAATGAATAGGTCACTGACCTTCCTACTCATATCAGAACAGTCACAGAAATTAATTTCCACAGTCCTCCCCAAATGCCAACAAAGATGTCTTGCATGTATTGCATGTATTGCATTCATGAGGCTGGGGATCCCACAAAGATGGCAGAGTCTCCATCTGGTAGAAAGCTGTTGTAGGAAACCCCATACAGCCATGACGACAATCATGAAGGTTCTCAAGCACCTGGAGGGCCTAGAATAGGCTGAAGGAGACACCCAAATATTCCACGGCTTTCCATCTCCATCAGTCTGTCTAATGTGACATTCACAAAAATTGTCTCCAGATAAGATTGGTCTTGATGGATAGAAATACTTTGTCTCTAGCATAAACTTCCTTTAGTTTATGGCCTGTGGTCCCTTCAGCATCCTTCCCATCTCTTCTTTGTTCAGAGCTCAGCCATGCAACTGGAAACTGCGTCATTTGTGTGCTATGCAGAAATGCTCGCCCCATGGGAGCACCCATAATAGCAAGGTATGATATCTCCATTACCTAGTACTTTAAATAAAAGGGACCATGATAAATTGTGAGGACAATTTTGAATAATAAATTCCTCTCAGACTGGTACACAGATGGAGCATGCAAATAGGGTACCTTTTCTGAAGACCCCAAAGACTGCATGAATTAACGTGTTCAATATTGGCTATTAAATATTGGAGGAAATGGGTATCACATAGCTTTTTGCACTTTCTTGATCTTTCCTATCAGAAAGCAGCTAGTTTTCTTACATTGCAGGTTTAGGAGAGGGAACTGGTACAGCCAGTCAAATTTTTTTTTAGAAGATGTTAACATATAAAACATTCTAAGGGAAATTCAGTCATTTTTTCCTCGAGAATGACACCCTTGTCTGCAAGAAGCTATACAGATGTTTTATATTTTTACAGCATTTTAGTTTTGGAAAATATGGAGAAATACTTATGAAAAATGCCAATGGTATCATTCTTTTTATTCCTTCAGTCAGAACTAGGTTAGAGAGTCTGCTTTGATGCAATTTTCAAATATCTCTGTGAGGATTATTATTGTATACAAAGGGGCTTGTTTTATTCATTTTGTTAAGGTAAAGACTATATACATTTAGATGGTATGACAAGTATGTATCACAAATATGATTTCTTAATCTCCATAGCAGGTGAAGCTTCTTATGAGACACAAGAGAAGCCACTGCAAGGAAAAATGCACAACAAAGCAAAATATAACGCAATGGAAAAAAGGGACGTGGAAAACATGTAACAGATCAAAAAGAAAATGCTCCATGTTTTGTCCTAAAGGTTCCTCAAGCAGAGCATAGGCAAATGACAGGGTGAAAAGTGACAGAGTACATTTTTATGGTATCTTCTGCCCAGCAGGTTCCTAGAGCGTTTTACAGAGCATTTCGCATGAGCAGAAGACACCACTGGAATGCCACGAATTTATCGGTCATAAAATGTGTGGACAGAGTGGAGTTAATTAGAGATGTCACTGGTGTCTTCGTTTGGGGCCAGAAGCCTCTTAAGTTCTTTCACTTCTGTGTTCGCCCAAGAGTCTTTCTCATAAGCCACAAAAGATGCTGGCTGTGAGGACATGATACACTGCGCCGGGAAATGGTGTCAGAAGCATGTGTTGGTTCCAGCTTCATAGCATCCTAGGAGCTAATCAGCCAGGGCTGTCCTGCCACTGGAAGTGACTGTATCTGGAGCAGGAGGACTTGGGTTGCTCAGGCGCTGAAGCAGTCCTTGCTGGAGAGCCAGGTGGGGCTTTGCTGTCTAAAAGTGGGGGCAAGTCTGGTACAAAGAGAGCTGGAACGCATGAGATGGTGAATGACAAAAATAATCCCTCCCCCCCTTCACCTCGGACAGTGACTTAGGTTGCTTTTCTAAGGAGGGCGAGGGAGTTAAATAGCTCTGTGCAGCCAGGCATCCTTGCCAGCCTACAATGCAGGCAAAAAGGCGTGGAGCAGCAGCAGCAGCCTCTCTGCAACTAATTTACAGGGACACAGGAAGATATGTGACAGGCAGGGTTGAGAAGAGTTCACCTCCCCGCTCTCTTTCTCTTTTCTTTTTTTTTTTCTTTTTCTTTCTACATCAGAACACATGTGGAGAAATATCTGATTGCACTAATAGCTTTATTACTTTTAGCATGTACTCACTTAGCCAAACAGGTGAAACTGATTTGTGCCAGGTTTTTACGAGCCCAAGGGCCGAGCAAGCAAAACGGGAGTTTTGTGTGACAGGGCCCAGCTTCTTCTGGTTCTCATCCCAGTTTGAAATTTGTGAGAAAATTCAATTTGAGCAAAGCACTCTTTTCAACTCTGAGACAAGCTCGCGGCCACCTGAATCAAAACCAGATGTACTTATCAGGCCTAAAGATAACAAATAGCGGCTTGAGATCCTGTCAGCAGAGGACCACCAGAGCAAGGGCTACAAAACTCGCTTGCCTCATGAAATTCTAGCACGATGCATATTAATGCTCACCAGATCTGGAGTCAAGTCTCCTCGGCTCCTTTTTTTCCTCCCCCTTTAATAAATTCTGAAGAACATCGCTGCATTGTAAACTGGTTATTTGAGACTGTTTAAGTAAAACCAAAAGCCCCCACATCCCTCTAATTCCTCCCCCCTCGCCCCCTCCCCTTCCCTCTTCCCCCAGGCTGACAAAAGCAGGTCTTTTCAAGTATGCCCATAGCAGGAGATGGTTTGTTTTGGCAAGGGAGCAGGTGCCTTCCCCAGCTCAGAGATCTGGAGTGTCAGCAGTGACCCTGAGGTCTTGGGTGGCCAGCTTCACGCTTACACTTCCCCGTGTCAGCCG
Source organism: Falco rusticolus (assembly GCF_015220075.1). Taxonomy (NCBI): domain Eukaryota; kingdom Metazoa; phylum Chordata; class Aves; order Falconiformes; family Falconidae; genus Falco; species Falco rusticolus. The sequence continues at coordinate 90,536,324 of NC_051189.1, forward strand.
ATACACCTACCACCCACACGCTGAAAGCTTCCAGCAAGCTCAGAAACGCTTAAAAAGGGAGCTGACCTTTCTCTCCTCTCTTCCCTCCTCCTCCTCCCTCCCCATCCTTCTCCTCCTGTCCCCTCGGAGCAGCCCGGGAACGTTATGAATGTCAGGCCCCACTTCTTATAAACAGCAAGGTAGGGGATCATTTGAACGCTGGGGTTGTGTAACCTTAGCTTCTTGCAGATGATTAAAATATGACCATGTAAACAAATGATGCCTTAAATCCCTGGAATATTCTGCCCCGCTCTTATCTAAAGAGAAAGAGAAGATGGGAGGATTATGTGGATATTTTTCAGGGTAATTTTATTTGGTGCTTCTAAGCCCAGGGTGTCTGTTTCAGCACTAAGTGGACCAGTCTTCTGTTACCTTTTAATTATTCTTTTCTATTTGCATCTTCCAAACAAAATCATTTTCCCACATGGTGTTCTAATAAGCTTTAGTAGTCTCCACTGTGCAAAACAGGCCTTGAAAATTATGTCACAAGATTTCTTCTTTTTTTTTTTTTTTGCTTGTTCTGTTAGTTAAAAATTGCTGAATTGTACCTTTCTTCTTCTTGCTTTGCCTTTGAGGGCAACAGGGAAAAAAGAAACGTATTCTGCAGTCACGCAGGATAACAGCAATGCTCTGTTATGAAAGGGAAATCCAGTCTTTCTCCTGGGTTTTGCTTTTGGTGTTCGGATCCAGTGGGCCTAATAACCTAATAATCTGAAAACTAGTAAGATCTCAGAAACTGGGGAATTGCCCACACCAGACATCCTCTATGGCCCACAGAGACCCAGCCTCAGGGGTCTCACAGGGCATGTGCTAGCCTGGGGGAGATGCCACATGGTGAGGCAGGGAGGCAGCATAGCTAAAATGCAATAGAATGAAGTGTAAAGTGTGACCTAAACCAGTTTTTGGGCAGTTCTACACTGATATGTAAGCAGGCCCTGGAAAAGCTCTAGATGCCTGCCTGTGTTGAAGGCTTTCCAGCCTGTGCTGAGATGAATGCCTATTAATTGATAAATACATTGACTTAAGCTGTTAATTTAACAGAACTAAGGAAAATCTCACTTTGGCTTTCCAGCACTTAATAGTACAACCATAAAATATGTCTGTTATGAAAATACCTTTTCATTATTCCTTCTGACCTGCATGACCCTGAATTGAAATGAATGTCTGTGGCACTGTAAAATTCTGTTTTAAACACACACATGAAAAACCCTTGCCTAGAAAAGGCTCTCAAGACATAATTCTCAGGTTCAGCATATTTAACAGTGATAGACTGATAGCTACAGTACATCCCAGGCCCAGATTTTGCTCTCTGGTATCCCTGTTGAAACTTTATCACTGCCCAAGCAGCCACCCAGGGGAAAAAGAGGCAGATTTTGACCCAATAAGGAGCTGTGATATGGCTTTTTGGGGAGAAAGCCACCAAGGGCCCAATATATGAAGAAATTTAAGGTTCTTTGTATGTCTGTTCAAGGAAAATTATGCAAGCAGTATAAGACTAAGCTTGATTCAGCAATTTCTTTACCAGTTACTTGGCTTTCCAGTTAACACTACCAATGTGGTCACTGGAGCAGAGAGAACAAAGTTCCCATGATTATAATCAGGCCAAATAAGCCACTTCCTCTGCAAAGTGCTAATCAACATTTTCCTTTTGCCTTCCTAAGCAGTTGCCAGGGGAATATTGCCTCCTTCATGGAGGCCAAAAGAATTAGGCAACCAAAACACAGCCTTACTAGAATTGCACGTCCCCCTTGCCTTGACCACGGGTACAACATTCAGGGCAACGTTCTGAACTGGGCCAGCAACCCTCAGGCTCCCACCCAGCTTCTGCTTTCTTTCTCCTACCACTCACCCTAATCAAGTCATGCCCTCCTTCCGACTGCCTCTTGGTAGGGGGGTCAAGTATCCAGAGGCTTTTGGGTCATCTGTCATGTCGAGGCTTTTCCTTTCTGTATACACTTCCCGGTCAGTTTTTGTTCCCTGATGCTCCACGTGCGGCTCAAGTCATAGGTGTCCAAAAAACTTTTGGTTTTCCTGCAGATTTCAAAGCCTGATGTTCCCTTCACCTCTCTCTCAAGCTCCTTTTCTCCTTACCTGCATCACAATATTATTCAGATACTTTTCAACAGTCCGCAGAATCATAAATCCAGCTGCAGCTTGAACAGCAAAGGTTCAAAAACGTGGCTGGATTTGCATTTTCTAGCTCCAGCCCACGACTACTATAAAGCCCTGCTCTACTTGGGCTATGTGGTACCTTGCTTCTGCAGAAGTAGCAGCACTCGGGTCGCTGCAGTCATTTTCGCCTCCTTTCAGCAGTCACTTGTGATGGCAGAATGTGGCCGCAGGATGGCAATGTATGTATGGAGCCAGGCAGGACGGCAATGTATGTATGGAGCCAGGCGGGATGGCAATGTATGTATGGAGCCAGGCAGGATGGCAATGTATATGTATGGAGCCAGGCAGGATGGCAATGTATGTATGGAACCAGGCAGGATGGCAATGTATGTACGGAGCCAGGCAGGACGACAATGTATGTATGGAACCAGGCAGGATGGCAATGTATATGTATGGAGCCAGGCAGGACGGCAATGTATGTATGGAGCCAGGCGGGATGGCAATGTATGTATGGAGCCAGGCAGGATGGCGATGTATGTATGGAGCCAGGCAGGATGGCAATGTATATGTATGGAGCCAGGCAGGATGGCAATGTATATGTATGGAGCCAGGCAGGACGGCAATGTATATGTATGGAGCCAGGCAGGATGGCAATGTATATGTATGGAGCCAGGCAGGACGGCAATGTATGTATGGAGCCAGGCAGGATCGCTGCTGTCCTCCCCAGTGCAGGGCAAGGGCTGGAGCTGAGAGCTGGGTGCAGGAAGAAGAGGAGAGGCCACAATTTTTCTGTGTTCTACTGTGTTTCATAGTTGTTGTTTAGGTCAGATACACTGTTTGCTGGAAAGTACCTCTCCAAGAAGAGACTGGTATTTAGCTAATTATCCCAAACCAAGCTATGTGTAATGACAGCTTCTGTTTTCAAAAGCATTTGCCAGTTTGGGCCAGTTGCCATTTCGTGAATAATTCTTTGTCACAAGCTTGCTGGCAGGCTGATGTAAGTGGCTGCTATGCATTAAATTTGAGCTATATGATTGGACGTGTATTTTATAATGGGATATAACTCTCCTCTCTTTCAGTGACTGTAACTCTTAAAAAGAACCTGCTGGGGAGGAAGAATGACACAGTGATTAACGCCTCAATATGGACTACAGGAGACCACATGTTCAAGACCTTGGACTGCTGCAGGCTTCCTATGCAATCTTTGGCAGACCTTGTAAAGATAGATCCAAAAAACTACCTAAGTGTCTGAAAGTCAGGTGCTGAAAAGCTTAGCTTTTGGCAAAAGTGAAGTCCAGAATGGTATATTAGGAACCAGTGCTCCCAATCTGGTGTGTGGGAACAGTATGGCCCTTCCAAAAGGAGTTCATTCCCCCTTCCTCTCACCCCCTGATGAGCAGAGAAATGCCTGCAGCTGGCTGGTAGGGTCTGAGATGGAGTGGGGTCAGCCCTTCAGCCCTGCTCCGTTCTCCTGGGCACTGGAGGTGCCTTAACCTGCTTTGGAGCTGCCGCCTGGAGCCTTCTCCTGAGGTAGGCACCATCAGCATTTCTTTCCAGGCAAGGTTGTTTCTTTATGTTCTTACACGGTGAAATTTCCCTCCACTGCCCCGTCTCTGGATTTTGTCCTTAATCTTCCTGTGTTTCTCCTTGCCACTCAGCAATTCTATGTAGGGCTATTATACGAACATTTCTCTTTTTAAGGATAACAAGGTGCTGAGGCACTTTTGTAAGGAAAGATTGCATGAGAGCTCTGGGTGTTGACTGCTTTTGGAAATCCCATTCATACAAGTACATGGGTCAGCGTAGACCTCTCAAAATGTCTGTTGCAATTTTACAACTTACAGTGAGCTTTACACTAGTAACAGATTCAAAGCTTTGGATGCTTCAAGTGTGGGTGCAATAGTTATAGCTTCCCAAGGGAGCCCAGCTCCAGGAACTGAGTACAGTACACCCAAGTGTTATTTCTCAGCCACCTCCCTGTTAGAAGCAACTTGACAAGGAATTATTTCCATTCCTCCTGCAGCAAGCCCTTGTGCTCAGCTGGCAATCAAGAGTCTGTTTTATTTTGGCTTTTTCCTTTACCCAGAATAAGGGGTCTTTGGGCCTCCTGGGGAACTGGAGCCCTTCAAACAACTGCTGGGGGACAGGGGCAGCCAAGCAGTGTTTGGCACAGGTGGGTTTGAGGGGCCTGTGGTCCCCCTGCCCCACTCCATGTCCAGCACTTTGACTGTTGGGGGTGTAGGAAAGAGGCATTAGCAGGTTTTTTGTGGTCATTGCAACAGGGCATTGAGCAGAAGCGGCTGCTGTTGAGCTCCTTGTACCTCTGTTTCAGCCAAGCAAAGGTTAATTTAGCTTTAAATACTTAACAGTCCAATTTTAAATGGCTAGTGTGGGCACGTACTTGTTTGTAAATATAACTGGTGCAGAAGAAAGTTTCAGCGTTTAGGGTTTTCCCCACCTGGCTGCTCTTTAAGACTTTCTACTTTCATCAGTCATCTTCCACTGCTGAAATAATCCCCTTTATTCTGAAGCCACCTGTCTGTTGTCACATGTCGCTACACTGGGCACAAGCTTTCGCTTCTGTCACTTGATACCTGATAGAGTCATGAGCCTCTGGTGAAGACCAGGATCCCTGAAGCCCTATTGAGGGTAGCATATAACCCCTGTTGGGCTGAGAAATGTCAAGGGAAAGAAGAGCAGAGGCTGTTGATATGAAGTCAAAGACTCCACTGGCTTCACTTGGCTTTGGAAATGAAGGGTTCATGTAATTTATTTTACTGCTTATATGTCCTGCAGGGTAAATAAAACTTACATTTGAACTCGTTCAGAACCTGGAGTCCTTCCCAAAAGGGATGGATTGTGTGTATCTAGGTGGACTGAAAACTATTTCCCAGCTAAAGAGAAAACATAGCAACTTCACTAAAACATCAGTACAATAAATGCAACTAGTTTTCCATTACTGTATTTTCAGCCATAAAATCTAAATGGAAGCTCTTCTCTCTGTTCCCAGCAGAATGAGATTCCTATGCATTTTTTGGTGGTCTTTCTAGGCATCAATATCAATTGACTGTAAGCTCCATTTGGATAAATCACATGAATGTTGTCTGCTGTGCCATTTTATATGCTCTTTATTATGATACTGATGTGATCGATTCTGGAGATCCTGTGAAGTTAAAATATCTATTTCTTGCTCTAAAGAACATTTCAGGAGTGTAATCTTCAAGGTTGGTAGAAATCCTTGCTGGAAATTAATAGTCAAGCAATTGGTGCATTTTGGCTGCCTTGTATTACCAAACCACTGAGAATCACTGGTGTAGAATATACCAGTCCTACAAGATACATATTTGGCAGCTGTGATCTGTAATGTTAGGGTAGAATGTGCATCACCATCATATTTGTGTGTCTTGAGTATAGTTTACAAATTCTCCCTTAGACAGCTTCTCTGCTCTCAGACTGTACAGTCAAGTCCTGAAGTCCTCTTGGACAAAACTGCATTAGAGTCAAACGGTTTTAAGCCTGCACACGCTAAAAAATTAAACCCTCTAGGTTCATTTCAGGAAAGAAAGTTCCCTTTACATTTCTCCCTCCTTCCTCCTTCAGCTTTCCCCAGTTTCGCTTCCTTGCAGGAAGGGCTGAGGTTGCAGTGGCTCTGCCCATCCTCTCCTGAGGGTAGGTGCTTCACATGTCTATCTGTGTGCTTCTGCATGATTTCCCCTCATTTTGTGCTAGTTCTTCACCTATGACTTTCTGAGCTGCCACCCTGCCAATCCTGCCCCAGGGGAGATGCCAAAGAAGAACCCCAGGTTTGAGAATGAAAGTTTAAAAACACTGTTGTGTATCTCCTACAGCAATAGATGTGAAATGCTAGTAGGAGTCATGTGGCACGCGATGTGTGGGCTGAAATAAAGCTGCCAAGGTTGATTTAATTCAGGTCAGGATAGGGCTGAGGCTCTGAAATGTGTCTCTGCCTCCAGCTGCCCTATGGACTTGGCCAGGCTTTGCCACCAACACAAAACAATAGGCAGGGCTGTCAAACTGACTCATCGTAAGGAAAGAATTAAAGGTGAAGTCCTGTCCTCTAAAAGAAATTTTATTCCTATAAGCCTAAAAATCAGAGAAAGAAAGGATTATGGTGAAAATTCCCTTTGCTTAAGCTGAGGAAAGGAGTTAAATAAGAAAGCCATATCCATTATAAAGACTCCTCTTCTGATTTCTTTTTTTCCCCTCATTTACTTCAATTTTTTCTTGATTTCTTTTATTTTTTCCCCCATGATCGCTATGTCTGTTATGATGTGACTATAGCAATAGGTGTAGCAAAATCTTTCTGGCTTTTGGTTGAGCACTGCGGTGCCAAATTCTGGGGTCTGTGTTTATATATTGAGGAAAAAGAGAGTTGGGTGGGAAAAAAGGTTGAACCATCTCAAAATCAAACTGTGCTCACGTTATGAGGTTAAAATGTTGTAAGGCCTCTTTCTAATAGCCAGCTTGTCTGACTCAGGATTGAATAATGTTGATGTTAAAAGGTCTGATAGGTCTGTTCTTCCAAATAAGATCTGGGTAGTCAAGCACACAACAGTTCATTCTCAGTGTATAACACAGTGACACCAAGACAAATAACTTGGTGAAAGAGCCCTGAGAGTGATTGTGGAATGACCTAATTGTGGATAAATAAGAGTAGAGGTCATCAGCATCCCAACTTTTACTAAATTTAGGTTGACTGCTTCAGAAAGGAAATAGCTTTCAAGAAAATGTGGAATGCTCGCCAAGGTGTTAGGTGGTGGAAAAATCAAGGATCCTAAAGGGACTTTACATTCTACAGTGTAAAACTGAAGGATAACTGGAAACTTTTCTGATTGCGCAACAACAAACTATAAAAGACAGTCCCTACCATGCCATCAGAATATTGCAAGTTTAGAGACTGAACAAAGACATTTCTTGAAAATTCCAGTGTGAAAAATGCAAATTCAGTCTTATATGTACATGTCCTAACCAAAACAAGCCACATAAAGGGAACAAAATCTGACTGGTTACAATTAGTTTAAACTCAGTTTGTTTGATCCTGTTATGTGTATCTATTTTTTAAAAAAATCATAGATTAGTTTCACAGGCAATAAATGTAACTCTTTAGAATCACATTGAGAAGTTCCACTCTCTTTTTCTCCCCCACTGCCAACATCCCTTCTCCCTTGTATCAGCCTTCCCTAGATACTTTCTCCTCCCTTAGTGTGCAGTCACTCAAACAATTGGCTTAACATTTGCTGCAACTGAGAGGATGGGAACTTTGGGGGAGAGAGGGAAGGAATAAGGTAAGAAGGGAGAAAAGAAGCTGAAATTAATTGTTGGAGGAAAATAAACTCTAAAATACATTAGCAACTAACTGACTTGAAGTGTTCTCTGTCAGTAAGTCTTCTTTAGGAGACTCTATTCACTTCTGGAAATCCCAGTTTCCTTAGGATCTTCTTGTGTCAAATATGTTGAAAGAGGTTGGGCTGATGAATATATGAAAAGCATCCCCTTTGTAGTGTAAAATAAATAAAAATAAATTTCTGTCCTCTGATCCTGTCACACAACATGCGCAAAAAACACTACTTCAACAGTAAGGCCAGGTAAATTTAAAACTAAGTAAATGATACAGAGTGACATTCAAAGTTAATTTCTCTGTCATGTTGGTTCAGTGTTATACCCAGATTATTTGTTTTAAATTGCTAAATGCTTTAATGACCAATGCTGACTTCTGCGATGAGTAGATTGATAATCACCAGCCTGCCTCCTGCATCATAATTAAAGAACAGTAATTTGTGCCAGACAGGAGGGCCTCTATACCAATATGCATCTCTGGATATCACTTCTTGCGTAATGCAGAGACTTTGGGGTGGGTACGGTGTGTAACTTGAGTGGTATAAATAAGTCTCCTTAATCTTCCGTCACTCCTGAATAAGTGGCACAGGGAGCAATGTGGGGTCCTACAGCAAATTGCCAATTTGGAGATGTGTCTATCAGACCAAATTATGACCCCAGATCAGGTTTTCAAGATGTTAAACAAATTTTATTTAAAGGAGTCAGGTTCCCCCAGTGGCATCTACAGAGCTGCAGAGGGTGGGCTAAACTGTACAGGTTTGGGTCCAGATGGAGCCAGCAAGATTGGCTTGTACAAGATTGGCTTGGGAAGCACAGCAAAGCTTTGGTTCAAATCCTGGTGAGACTGGCAGTGGGGGTGAACCCATGGATATTAAAGAGCTTTGGATCAGGCTTCAGGTATGTACTGTAAAACAAAGTTTGTCTCATTTAGTCCTACCTAGAGAACAGCATGCCCAGGCAATAAGTATGCCTCCTTTGTGCTTAGGAATTGAATGGTTTGGATTTTGAGATCTGGGTTTTCTTGGGTTTCTTTGGGGTGTGAGGATTATTTTTTCTCTTTTGTTGTTGTTGTGTGGTTGTTGTTTTTTACTTCCCAAACCTTACATCACTGCACAAGGGAAAGCCAGGTGGGTAAACTTTCTAAACAGAAGTGGGAGAAAAAGAAGGACCGTGCCTCTTGCTGCAGTCAAGGTACGGAGCCGAAGTTTTGAGCTTCAGCAGTCAGTACCATCATGTGAACCAGCAAGAGTGCTGTGTATGTGTGTTTGGGGGAACCTGAGCCAGAAGAGAGAAGGTAAAGAGAGCAGTAAAAAAGAAAAGCAAAATTAGACTGCTAGTCAGACTTAAGTTGCTTGTAGCCACTAGCTTGTTGTTGATCTCTTAAATAGCAATTTAAATAGTAACATACAAGTATTTCACAGTCTGCTTTTCAATGAACTTTTTTTTTTATAAACAGTGAGACAGTGCTGATGTGATTATGACAATAAATTATTATGAGCTTAAGAAAAGGAGAAGAATTACACTGGATTTTGAATGCTGTAAAACTTACAGTAAGTCTGTGGTTTCAATACCAGTAAATAGCTCTTATTATATTACAGAATAACCATTCTTTGTTTGGAGACTGAAAGCAGAAATGAAAAAATATGGTTCATATATGAAAACATTTTTAAAAAATGTCTCATAGGGTCATATTATTGCAATGAAACAGCTGAAACCAAAAAAAGCTCAACAAGGACCCTATTTCAGGGTATGATGAGTGGCGTGACGGAGCAAGCTAGATGACTGTATATTGCACCAAAAGCAATGAAATATGAACCGGGTGATTTCAGATCCGTTGCTCCATGTGGGCTGCATCACCGCCATGACAGCAGGCCCTTGCTTTTTGTAAGGCTTGGGGTATACAGGATGATCAGTCCCTTAAGCTGCTACACATTGGTGCTTAGGTCTACTGAGACTTATTGGTGTCATCCTTTTTCCCTTGGCATCATGATGTTATTTATCATGCAGTCCAAGGTCTGGTCTCCAGGCTGTTCTGACCTGTCTCTCACTTAAACAGTGCTGTTATGCCAAATAGTAGTACAAACGCCCAAAGGGATTGTCATCTCAAAAGGTCTCCTGAAATATCTTGTGCTTGGATGCAGCGATGATGGCTGACTCCAGGAGGATCTAGCTCATGTGTGACGGAGAGAACTGGCTTTTCACAGTGGTCAGGTGTTGAGAACATCGTGAAAAAGGTGGCAACACGTTTACTGAGCACTAGATCATGTTGAGGGCCTACTGAAATACTGCTCAGTGCCTTAGAGACTGCTCAAGCATTTTCAGGAAAGAGGTACGCCTGGCTTGCAACCAGACTGTCTGCCTGTGATTATCCTTACCCTTGCACAACACTGCTGCAACCATAACTGCCAGCTGCGGTACTCCTAGAGCCCCTGGGGCTTGGATGTGACACTTGCTCAACCAGAGCTTGGGTTTGATAAGCCAGGAGGCCCTGTGCCAGCCCTTCCCTGGAAAGGTATAGGAGGGATGTGCTGAGGACCTGGCCTGCGTGGGGAGGCAAGAGAGGGATTTGGTCACTGCAGTGCACAGCTGAAGTGGTGCTCAGCTACCTCAGGATGGAAACTGTGTGGGATCCAGCTCCATGTTAAAACACAAATTAAGGTTTCTGCATGTAGCTGTGTAAACTAAAATAGGGGAGAGCTCATCAATACAGTCAGTGGAGTACAGCAGAAGAACCGGTTTACCTGGGATAAACATTTGCTTTCTACCTGAATGACTCTTGTGGCTCTGTATTCTTCATGTTGCAAAGCCTTAATGAAGGTGTTAACCCACTCTGTGCATCAGTACTACCTTAGTTCATTTGAAGTGCCTTGAATTTAGAAGGGGTCTATCACATCCTTAAAAAATAAATAGAGAGACCATCTGTTCCTCAGCTGTAGTAATGGATGTAGCAAGACTGAAAGTGTGCATAGTTATGCTGATGAGGTATCGAGGTCGTTGCCATAGGAAAGAGACCAGTGTAAATCTATAGGTCTGTGGTGGAGTCTGCTGGAAGAAGTTGTGTGCTGGCTGTAGTAAAGGAAACTTCTTGTGATGAACTGCATGACTTGCACTTGACTGGAGTACTGTGAGGAGCTGGATTTATGTCCTTAGAAAAGAAGATTGTTTGGTCTTGATAGAATGACGTGGCAGACATGATTACATATCTCTGATAATGTTTCCACTGTCATAGAAAAGAAGTGGAGACTGATGCATTCCCTTCTAAAATGCCTGTTGTTCCTAGTACCATTTTTCTTTAGTGAATTTGTGCATCCTTGAGAGTCATATTACGGAGAAGAAGCCTTTTATAAAGTCATCTCTTTTTACCTTGATGAGTCCCCTGAAAATATTACAAATAGCTAAATGTTTTGTGCCTGCAAAGGGTCAGTCACTGAATGACAAGAGACTGATTGGTCTTTTTAATTGCCATTAGGTACAGCAGAGTCTGAAAATCAACCGGATTTGTTTAAGTACTAACAAACGGTCCACCCTTTCAAGAGCTTTCTCTGCTAGTTTGAATGAGAAGTATTATTTTTAATCAGTGAGGGTTTGGCAGGTTTGAGTCTATAGCACATTACTAATTCTGCAAGTGAAATGCCAATTAGACTGTTCATTATGCTTATTTCTAAATCCTTTTAGAAACATTCTGAGAATTTGCTTTGGGATTTTCCCTAGATACAGAAATAACTAAATTTGTAGCTAGCAAAGATGGTTTCCCATACACTTCAGAGAACTTCACAGAGAGGAAAAAAAAAGAATGTTACCTTTCCAATTACTTTTATCTTCAAATGTGCTGTGAGGAAAACCACAAAGGCATAGTACAGAATGGGAGAAAATGGGCAAGAGAACTGAATGAGATGTGAAAAAATAAGGCAATAAGATTTGGTACAATCACTATGATTTTTTTCTGCTTTATGTATGAGTTGTAATTGTAAGGATAAGCCCTGTGAAGAAAAACTGAGAGGGCAAGGAATAAATAGCCCAGACTGAAATAAACTTACCAATACCTTTCCTCAATGGATAAAGGATAATAACTAAACTAAATTCAATGTTGTTCTTTTTTCTCCCCTTTAACTTAAATTTGCACTGATTTTCATATGGTGGTTCATCTTTTGACTAGTAATGTAAAATACTATGCACATAATTGTCTCTCTTTTTGCTTAATATGTTATCTTGGTATATTGCAAACTGAGAATCCATCAGTCTATTTTCTTGGCTGTCTTTCAGAATAAGAATTATGAGGTTAATATTCTTTAGTTTCCTTTCCTGACCCTTTAGGGGTGAAATTCTCGGTCCACCAAGGCCTATGCCAAAGCTCATGTTGACTAAAGTGGGACTTAAATCCCCCTAAGTAAAGGGGGTGGGATAAGGGGCAAGGGAAGAAAGATATTTTCAACTACATACTTCCAGGAATAGTTTTTCCTATGAGTAATTTTGGGGCAGTTCAGATGTATAAACCAGGAATTTTTAATTAAACAGCTCTGAATAGTTTTGGAAGAGAGGAGTTAGAAGATGCTAATCATCTAATAACAGCTAAGCTAATGGCTAATCAGCCAATAATGACAGCCAGCCACTTCAACGTAAGAAAACAATTAAATTCTTCGCTGAATCAAGGTAATGTTGTCTTTTGCACTGCCCTACACACTTGGTTTTAAGAAGATCAGTCTTTGGTAAATGCTTAAAATCTTGTGTTGATGGGCTTTCATTTGTATTTTTAAAACAATACTTATTATTTGGTCTTCATTTCTAGTATGCATCCTTGAAAGGTGGAGAAGGAAGGTGTTTTCCATCAAAAAAGTAGTAGAGTTGAGACATCAACAATCTAAGAGACATGCAGAAGAGCAGTACTGTTTATGCATGATGACTCTCATGTATCGCGTTATTCTTTCATGGTATTGAAATAAGGAGATGAATAGAAAATGCTTCACTTGAACAGGATTGCTGGGAGCAAGTTCTGTTAAGAATTATTATTACCTGTTCTTTTATAACAGCAAAGTAACTAGATCACGTTGTCACTTCTATTTTTTTTAATCACTTTTCCCCAAACCAAGGAACATAAATCATGTATTTGGCAAGTCCCAAAACCAATCAACTGACTCATTTGACAGGCCTAGAAAAAGAAATCTATTGACAGTAATTATTCACCCAGTATTATTAGACTGAACAAGCCTGCACAAGAAGGTGTGTGATTGGCCAAATTATTTTGAGAAGTATAATGTAAAATAACAAGAAGTAACAGCAACCATCACCTAAAGAGCATAGGACGTTGGCATTATGGCACTTTTAAGCAAAATCATCATTCACCGAGGTTTGCACTGAGGTGGAATGGGTATTTGTCATTAAAACAAGTAGTACATGAGTGAGGGAAAAACCAAAGTCCTGTATTGAAAGTATATGGTGCTCGTTTAGACCAGATAAATCTAAAAAAAAAAGGATTTGTATCACACATCTAAATTGAATTTACTGGGTGTTGCAAATTTGGGGTGGTGGTAGTGGTGGTGGGGTGGAGTGTTCTTCTAATTTATTTAAAATGTTACTATTTAATATCGATTATTTACTTAAAACCACCTCAGTTCTTAAGGCGCTGGAGATTCTTACGTGAAATCTCTGTGATGACTTTTTTCCCATTTAAAAACAAAAATAAGGAACCTCTGTCTTTTCCTTTGCAGTAATCACAGTAATAAACACAGACAAAAGACGAAACTGCCTACTGGGTTGGAAACAGCTCAGCTGCTGGATACAAATTTCAAAAAAAAGTGAAAGTACTGTAAGAGTGTTGTCGCTGTTGCTTGGTACTTATATATCTCCCTTGGAGAAATTTAAAGTTACCCTCCATCTCTTTGTAGTTTTAAAAGAATATATTCTTTCAGCCTTTAGGAAGACTATTTTTCCTTGTTGTCTTCTGTGCTTTGAAATCCAGGGCCCAAAGCTCTGGTGTCCCCACAGTATAGCACATCATAGCTTTTTGTGCTGTAAGTCCAGTCCAATTGACTTGAAGGGAGCCAGAGCTTTGTCTTTTTTTTCTTTTTAACTTTCCATAGCAGCTAAGATTCTTCTTAATCGAGCCCAGAGGACCTTTTATGTTTATATAGAGCTTCATCAACCTATGCAATTATTTCCCACACTAATCAATGTTATCTCTCCAAAATCTGCTTCTGAGGAAAACGGAGCTCTTGGTTGTTGGGTTTGGGGTGGAGGGGGGGAGATGTTTGTTTGTTTTTGAAGATAAGGCCTTATTAATATTCTTGGGTTTAGTGATTTTCTTGCTGTTCTGCACCAAATGGGTCTTATTTCTGATCCTCATAATTTTACTATCTATATCAGGGGTGGGGGGTGGGGAGGGGGGGAAGCTTGCCAATCTTCTCTGCTTAATGTTTCATCGAAAGTAGGATGCTTAATAAATGCAGGCATAATGAGGTCCAAATGTACTAATTGCAGAATTTTTCATTCTAGTTCTTAGTTTTTAATACTTCTATGGCAAAACCACTGCTATGTCTATTCAAACTGTGCTTTTCTTTAATCTAGGGTTATAGAGAACACAAATGCATCATTAAAGACATAAAACACTCCCAAGAGTGTTAAGGGACAGTGTAGCTACTTCAGGAGCTTTTTCCCATTGTTCTTGTATAAATACAAAATAATAGTCTCTGTGTCTCATTGTATTATATGCATATATAATATACAATGAGACATCCCAAAAGTGTGATCTGAATATTCACATGAAAGGAATAAATTTAATAAAATCCGTAGGTGTTAACTCTGATTTGACTGGGACAAGATAAGCATCAAATGATTTCAGTAAAACAGATGAAGAGCAGATGTTTTCATTCCCAAACTCTTTGATGTACTACCATCTTACAGTATAGCTTTCTCTCTTCAGGGCAGTCTCATACTTGAGTTGTGTATTACAATAAGAATTAAAATGATGGCTAAAATTAATCTTGTATTTCAGCCAAATAGTTGACTTCAGTGTACATGCAGCTAAATACACTGCTCAGTAGATGAATGAAGGAGACATGCGATTTACATTCTTGCATTAAGCTGTGAGTTTATAAAATGTCAAAATGCACCTGACTGGTCCTGATTTATCTGAGGGCAGTTCTATTACAGTGGTTCAGGTTGGAATTTATTCTTCCCCATTTCCTGACAGCTCTGACCCAGATTCTGAAATAGCGCTTTTCTTAACTGATCAGCTTCTAACAGTAGTGAAGGGTTCACATCTTTTTTCCAAAGCTTGCATGGGTGCTCTTCCTGGCCCCAAGTGTTCGTGCTGAAGGGCCAGGGAGCTAAAAGCTGCTCAGAGCGTTTGTGTGCACACATGTACATGCATGTGCGGTGGACTGGGTATAAATGCTGCACAGACAGGTGTACTGGTAACCTGAGTCTAGTTAACTCAAGCTAATCTAGTGATCAAAGAGAGGGAGAAGGTTTAATACTCTGTTGAGGTGTAGATTTCTTTCACATGCTCAAAATCTCAATTCCTCTGCTGGTCACAGACGCCTGGGTTTAAAGATGCAAGAAACAAAGCTCCTATTTGCTGTCCATACCACCTCCTATAGATCATATTTATGAATTCTTCATACAGCGCATTCCACTTTTAAATGCTGTAAGCTAATATCATACAATACTTAACTAATTACTTTGAGTTGCCACCGCAAATCCATCCAGTGGTTAGAGGCGTGGGCTAATGTATGGTGGGGCACTGCTGCAGTCCTTTTGCGTTGTTCCCCTATTGCAGAGAAAGCCCCTTTACAGTGTAAAGAATTCTTGGTAAATGTATAAATCACAGTCAGTATTCCAGACTGGGAAGGATTCAAACATCGTTGTATTTCCAATAGTACCCACTTCTAATTAATTTTATTAACTGTTCAATTGTCACTAGAGAAAAGGGAATGTGCTTTAAGTAATACTTCTGTTTTTCACTATTCCAGTCCAATGTGTTCTATGTATTCAAGAAATGCCACAGAATAAAATGATAGGCATTTGATATTAAAATCTATGTCCTCTCAAAAAGTTTGCTGTGAATCAACTGTGTAAAATCCACAACATTTTTGTTCTATTATAAACTGCTATTCAGCCAGCCAGTCTGTGCGCTTTTAATCCTGCTGTCATTAATGATTGGATTTCAGTCTGGCAGCTTTTTGGACAGAAACCGAAAACTTCTGACAAGCTCCATAAAGACATGATTTTTGGCAAAAGGGACTTTTTTTGGCAATTAAAACATTTCTCTCTGCAATTGCCATCAGGGGCCAACTGGGGCAGACCTAGTTCATTTTTCTGTCTGACTTTTTTTTTTTTTTTTAAGCATTCAGAGAAAAAAGATCAATTATTCTGGTAAATGTTACTTATGTGTTTAAAAAGACATATACTTCATTGGCAGAAGAGTGCTCTATTGGAAATAAAAAACGGCTCCAGAGGTAGATAAATTCATAAGTGGTGTAAAGTCTAGTAGCTCCAGTGGGTGCCCTGTGGTGACTTGTACTAGTAGCTACCTATACTGTGACAGTGAGTCCCAAATTAGGAGATATCTTGCTAGTGGTTAAAAGTGAGCTCATGAGTTTGACTGAGAGAATCAACTTAATCCAATGTTTACATCTTTGTTTAAAACAGGTAATGTGCCCATTTATAATACGGCTGCAATGGCCAAACTCATTGGTTCCCAGAACGTAGATGATGATCTTAGATGGACAAATATTTTAGACTTGACACCTTCCAACCCCCTTCCCTTTCTCTCATATTCTGAGAGCCTGAGTTGCTCCTTACGTTGTTTTGCACGGCGCCTGCTGCTGTGAGATCAAGATCTCTGACAGGCTTGTTTGAGTGAATCAGGGACTAGGTCATTCTAGTAAGAAATGCAAAATGTGGGGCAGTGTTGCCTCAGCTGTGCTGCAGACTCAGTTCACTCTGTTCTGCGGAAGTCCCTCTTGGCCAACATTTAACACTGTGGCTGGCAAAGCAGAAATTGCTCTGAAGCCTGGTTCACACACGTTTGCTCCATAGGAACAGCTGGACTCCTCTTTTGTGCTACTAATAAAAATTCTGCATGCTTAAATTGATCTTGCTCTCAGAAATGACTTAAATGCTCCATAATAAAGTGCCATTTGAAACTCATGGGGTTTTTAAATCTGCCTTTATAGAGAGAGCGTGTGTAATAATGCACAGAATACCCAAAGGGAAATTTAGGGTGACATAGTTACAAGTACTTCTAGGGTCTTTCATGATTTATGATGTCAGTAAGACTCAGCTGTAATTATTCACATCTTCATAGCTTTCCATTTTTTTTTTATTTATTCTGTCATATATGAATTTCGTTACAAATAAAAATTAACAAGAGTTGGCTACAGTCTAGAGGATTGAACTTTAAAATAATAATAAAAAATAATAAGTGCTTCACATAAAGATTAACATTCTGTCTCCATATTTAAGTTTCTTTCTCACCCCTTGAAATGGAGGTAGGGAGGGGGAAGAAATGAGGTTTTGAAGTGGGACCGTCCCCTTCAGCTGCAGTATTGCTTCCTTCTGGCTCCATCCCTAGCCGTTCCTCATGTTAAGTTTATACATGCAGTACATATTCTGTGGTGAACTCCTGAGTGTGCCATTCAGCGATAGTATTTGAGGACAACCATCCGGTTGAAAAATTGCTGCAAAGATGGTTCATGAACCCTGAAAGCAGTGCAAAGTAAGTGCAATCATGGGGAGACACCCTGAAGTGTGAAAAATCCTCTGAGTTAGGAGTGTTGGTCCTCTTCAAGCTGGGGGACTGAGGGACACTTTGGAAAGGAATCTCCTCTGGGGATGGAACGCACACCTGCTGATGAAGAGCTTCAGGCACATGGCATTGGTGTGCAAATCTGTCTTCTGCAATGCTAAGAGTAGCTTTTTGCTCTGAAGTACAGTTACTTAGAATAAGTACAGCTTTTTTTTTTTTTTCTTTCTTTACAATGATTTTTTAATTTCAGTCTTTCTTGTTTCTTCTTCAACTATGCACATGGCATGGTTCTGTTAATGGTATATATGCTTATGGCCTCAATCAACAAAGCCCTTAAGTGGCAAAATGTCTTTAAATAGCTTGCTTTCATCTCAGCTGTACTGAAGTATGTGTTTCTGTGCTTTGTTAAAATTGGACCCAAAACAGGCAGCAAGCTGAAGATTTTGGAGCAAAAGCAAAAGCAAAACCATACCAGGTCAAATCAAATTTCTAAACCACATTCTGAGTTTCAAAGCAAGATAGAGAAAACTTTAGTCAAGGGGAAATAGAGTAGAACATCTCCAAGGGTAAAAAAAACCCTACCTGTTCAACCATAACTATGTTATCCCTAGTACAACAGCATATTACCTTATGGAGCTCTAGAGCCATCTTGAATCACCTGAGAGGTCTGTGGCCAAGAATGAGAAGAAAACCATATCAAAAGCATTTTTCTATCCACAGCTGCCTGTTCTTGTCATCTGCTCCTCTCCTCTTCCCCTACGCATCTTCCCTCTACTTTAAAGCCTCCTTTGCAGGCAGTTCAAACACAGATGGTATCATTAGTGAAAAGCTTCCTTACCTCCCCCCTTGCTGACTTCATTGTTTATTCCTTCTCTTCCACTTTTATGATCCAGTTTAATAAAAAACACAATAGAAATAGCCATATTTAAAGTGATTCTGGTTATTTTGGAGCTTCTTGGGTATGATAAATACTTTGATTTTGCATTCAAGTTCCCTTTAAAATAATTTGGTAGGACCTAAAATTTATTTCTCTTAGAAATTGCTCTCCTGAACTCTGTTAGATAAAGCATGGGTGAAGATCAAGTCACTGCAACAGTGTAATCCCAAGAGATGTATTGCTCACTCTGGTGGGATACAGTGTTGGAACGAGGAAAATATAAATAATTTGAGGTTTGGAGGGTTTGGTGTGCTGGCCAACTGGAGAAAAAGAAATAAATGATCTTGGGCTGACCTAAAAATGAATGTGCATTTTTGGAATTGTTGGCAAAACAGAAAGTAGAAACTTGAGTTGTAATCTATGTCCTACAGAATGGGCCGTGGTTACTTATCAGGGAATTGAGAGGAACGAAGTTCATATCATGTCTTTACCTGATTGAGAGCAGACTTTCTTCCTTGAGAAATGTTACATTGAATTCCAGTCTTCCTTTCCTTGTCTTGTCCTCTTGAAGCTACTCCATGTTGTATGAGGATTTACATGATCGAATCATAAAAATACAGAATGAGCAGACTTATTCTGGCTGTGACTCTCACAATGGAGTGAGGGGGAGATACTGTTTTCATCAAAATTCTAGTGTGTACTATAGCAGGATCTATTTATCTGTCTCTAAGTAGAAACTGTGTGTAGCCTATTCTGGTTTTGTGGCCTGCGCTAGAGTGCTTTTGGAATCCAGTTATGTTAGTTAAAGTAACTGAAAACTAGTAAAATAACATGTTAGCACTTCCAAACCCAGTTATTTTCTTCCTTATTTTTATCCATCTTCCAAGTACAACTAAGATTAAGTGGTTTTGTATAGAGAGTTTTTGAACATAAGCTTTTACTTTTCTTTTCTTTTCTTATTTTTTATTTCACTCCTCATTCCTCTGTCTGTCCCAAAGAAGAAACTTGCTTAGCCAACCTGGAAACGCTAAAAATCTGCTGCCTTATCATGAGTTTTCTCTACTACAAACAATTCAAGCAATGCAAAGTGAAGAAAGATCCTCAGTGCTTCCTACTTGCTTCATTGTGTCCAGAGCTGTGAAATGATGGAAGTACTACCGAGATTTCATCCATGCGACAAATTCTGCCCTCACTTTCAACCTACACAGACTTGCTGGAGCTGAATGCTACAGAACTTGGCCCCTTAAACCTGTCTACTGCCCCTTGCCTTTCTTTCCTTCTGTCTCAAGGGAAAAACTGAACTAATCTAGAAAACTCAAATCTTCTTGAGTTGACAAGATTTTATTCCCAGGAGCTTTCATCTAAATGTGATTTCCATTGATTCAAGGAAAGCCGCACGTGCCCATATGTGCAGAGCACTGGATGCTTCTGTAATCTCTCTACAAATGCCCAATGGTAGCATGCAATAAAGCTATGCAGCACTTCCATTAGCAGCATGCAGCATGAAGTATTTTTTTTCCTCAACAGGAGACTATGGGGCAAGTCTACGGGCTGTGTAAACTGGCAGTGGATGGATCTATCCTGATTTACATCATCACAAGAGCAGGATTCAAATCTGACAGTGTTCCCTCTGTTCACCACAGCAGCTGATTCATGAGGGGTCCACTGAAGATGTAATACTATAAAGAAAATTGGCTTTCTTTCAGAATGTCCCCTGGACTTCTACAAGAGTGTCTACTATATCGCTTTGCAGCTCCTACATCTCTTAGGTGGTAAATTGGGTAGGATTAGTATGAGCTGTAACTGAGAGGGCAACGGTAGAGTTGTTCCTACCTATATTGGAGGAGCTGCTTTAGACAAGAACAAGAAGGTAAGTAATAGATGCTTTAAACTTGGTGGTAAAAGACAGACTCTCTCAGGTGCTTTGAATGCTGTACGTCATCCAGACTTCTCCTGAGACCGTTTAAAGTTATTATTTGCTGCCCCAAAATCCTCTAGAAACTATTACCTTATATGAAACGCAAAGCCACTAAATTCTTTCCTAATGACAGTCATTCAAAATGGATAGTTTAGAAGAGTTATAGCTAGTCTTATGCCAGGGACTTTTTATAGTGAAACAAGACCTAAGCAGTACCTTTCTTAAGTACACCTTTCAATCAACGTAACAAAAACTGCCTCAGTCTAATGGGAGAGAGAATTACACAGGAGAAAGGCAATGATTTTATTCTCTCTCTTTGCCTAAAGATATCTATGCTGACCGTCCTGTGCTGAAGTAGTATAAGTTTGACACCCGGGTGTGTTGATTTTAGTAAGACTGGCATTTGCAACCAATTTCTTTGTGTTCCTGTCTAGCTCCATCAAACTTGTAATTAACTGATGACACAGATGTCAATGATTGCACAAAGACTTTATTTGCATTAAATATCTGGGCCACAACTGTTTTAACTTAGGATGTTAGTGTGTTCGAGAAGTGTTTTTTGTCTGTTCACTACTTATTCACTTGTTTCTTCGTTATGCTCCTGTTTAAATGTGTCCACAGGACTAAAAGCGTTTAGCTACTCAGCCAGGAATCAGAAATATGATTATGGGGCCTAAGTGATGAATTACACAGCAGAAATGGTGCATGAAGAAAGTAGTTCCCTTGTGAACAACTTACAAGCCAGAAATTGTTGACTTGCACTGCCTGAACACTTACAAGTAATTAATCCAGTCACAAACATCTGGATTAAGGTTTTTTATGCTGATGTAAATTTTACAACTATTTAAGGCACCGTCCCTTTATAGATTGCTTCAGATTTATAAGGTTTTCCTCAATATCATACAGTTAATGGGAAATATGGATGTTAAACTTGCAGTAGGCTGGCAGTGAGGTGGCTTCTCTTTAACTTTACACGTTCTTAACCTGGGAGCAGAGCAGGTGTCATTGTGTCTCCTTTCTGGGAGCCTACATGGAGGAGCCTTCCATTTCCATGAAGCTCACGTCAGCAGAGAAACCAACCTCTGCTTAATTTACTTTGGGTATATATGCATGCTCCCTCTCTCCAGAGTGCAGCAGAGTCCAGAAAGCCATACAGCCCGGCCATCCAAGATTTTGTCAGATGTCTCTGACTGGTTCATTTGCATAAAATGAAAGCTGAGGTACTTCTACAGCCAAACATAACACACACTGGCTAACAAGAATACCTATAACATGCAGTTCAGAGTTTATAAGTGAACTTTTACTGAACAGCCTCTGGCACCTAGATTTGTTTTCCATTGGCGAGGGAGTGTGGAAGTAGCTGCCAGGCACAACTTTCACAAACCTGCATATTTTCAGGATGTTTAGCAAATAATCTTTGCATCTGGCCATGTCCTTCCTGAGCAGCTTTGAAGCCTGAGCCTGAAACAGGCATAAGAGCAGAGAGGTGAAGGCTACAAAAATTGAGTACACCCCCTGCATGCCTCGGAAGATATGAAGGTCAGCTTTTTGACTCTAAAATGAGTATAAGATGCTTCCTGTGTGTGAAGTTTGACACTGTCTCTCTCATTGCATTAACGTGGTTTCCTATAGTGCTTCAAACATAGAGGAAGGGTTTATGATGGAGTTAAATTATTTTCTCTCTCACCGGTAAGCAGACACAGTCGTAAGCTATCAGCTAGCCCAATATCAACATGTGGTCTCCAAGAGTCACATGTGTTTGCATGAAAACTAGTCTCAGCAACTCTACAATTTTCAGAAGGTTCTGATATGCCTATGCATTACTGTAGGTCAAGGTCATGAGCTAATAGGAAAGGGTATCTGGACAGCACCTCATCAGTATGTGTCCCTGTCTAAAACTGGGGGACAATGCCTTGCAAGACCTCAGACTCCACAGGTGGGTGTTGAAGAAGGGATACCATTCTCATGAGTGGTGCTGACATGCTTAGTTTTCAGTACAGGCTGATGAAATTCCACGTCTCGACCTATGTGTTGAAATGTGTGGATAGGGCTTCACCCTGCCTTTTCTGAGAATATCCATTTAGCCACAGCACTGCTTTCCAAAACGCTGTAGGATTGCTGTGGGAGCCACAGGGGAAGGACTGAGTCAGGGTAGCAAGGTAATTAACATTTTCTGGTATCCTAAATTGCTCCCAAGGTTGACTTCCTTCCTTTATTCATTATACTATGGTCTGTTGGGTTGCATGGAGCAGCTTGGCAGGATGACTATACCCAGGCTTAGTCAACAATGTCTTGGTGGAATTGGCACCTGTGGAAAGGAGTGGACTCAGACCCTCTGCTGTTTGTAAGCAGCTCTTGTAGTGGCATGAGGAGCCCAGTTGCAGCTGCCTCACCTGGTTCATCCTGCACTTGTGGAAAAACTGCAAGGGGCATGCCCTGAGCGAGGGGATGTTACTGTTCTCCCATTGAAGCCCCTTCAGAAGAGTGCAAACCACCTGGTCATTTGTCCTCTGGAAAGGAAAGGAAGATCACCCATACTAAAACCCACTGTGGCTCCCATTCATAATAATGAAGTACTGTGTTCTTTCCCTCCCATCTCCTCTTACATCTACTACTTTTGAATGATGGAGCAACTTTTAAATGGCCATTCCTGCTCTTTGCCATGAAGAGCAATTCCCAAATCTCCACCACTTAAAAGTCCAGAGTAAGACACATGATCTCTTTGTTCTGTATCCTCCCTTCACAGCACATTGATTCACTTTAACATCTCAGACATCTTACACAGG
Organism: Falco rusticolus; assembly: GCF_015220075.1. Lineage (NCBI taxonomy): Eukaryota > Metazoa > Chordata > Aves > Falconiformes > Falconidae > Falco > Falco rusticolus. The sequence goes on from NC_051189.1 coordinate 90,559,159, forward strand.
AAGGCTCAATATTTTCTGTTAAGAGTGAAGGAAACAGTAAGCTATTTATTTCCATCTCTGAGCTGTGCAAGGGCCAGTTTTGTGAAGCGGTGTGTGCATGACTGCAACACCAGCGAGCGAAGGCGGTATGCCACACCAGAGCAGCACTCTGTTACTGACCTCCAGCCAGCCTACAGGGCAGAGCTAGTATCTTTTCTTAAGGTAGAGGTTTTTATTTTTTGTGCTTAAAATAATGCACTGCCTCTCTCTACCAGCCTTGTTTCACCATGTTTTTTAAAAATGACTAAAACCTCACTCCTTTCTTCCCCCCATCATAATCTTTAAAAGCACAAGGAGTGATAAGAAACATGCAGAAGTATTGCCAGATAGACATATGGGCACTATGTCTGAGCTTCCTCTAGTACCATCCAGCCTCATCTGCAGCAGCCTTTGCTTTTCCAGTCAGAAGTTGATTCAAAATGTATTATTGCAGATGATGATAAATTGTGGAGGGATTTTGCAATATGGGCCATTACTCACTGGACAATAGATTTAGACACCACCGAGCTCATTTATAGGTCTAACAAAACAGTAAGACATATTATCTACACGAAATTATGTACTGGTCTTCCAATAAATGCAGCCCAGTGATCCCTGGTAAGGTAATTGCATGCAGCAAAGAATACGCCAGCACAAAGCACTGATTCTGCATGTCATGGTAATATAATTTATTGGCCTCTGGGATTCAGAATTACTCTATTTCTCTTCCCCAAGACAGACAGCTATGAAAAGGAGGATGGCCTTGTGGTTAAGGATTTGGATGCTGAAGATACAGTCTCAGTTTCCATCCCTCTCTCAGGCTTCCTGTGTGGCCTCAAACAAACCATTAATGCCTTTGTGTTTTTCTTCTCTGTCAGTAAGATGATGATTATACTAGCAGGAAAGATCTAAACTGGACTGAACCCAATTCTTTTTTCTTTTTTTTTTTTTTTTTCCCTCTCAAATCTTTAGTTTCCTTACAGCTTGATATTCTTTGGCTTAACACCGATTGTTAGCTAACAAAGATGCCTAATCCATTCAGTTTTAACAGAACAACAATGGTGTTTCATTTGGGGTGCCTTTACTGAGTTCCTAAGGAATGCAAACACCCTCTGAATCCAACTGTTAGTACTGTGTGCTGAACCGCTCTCCGACAGAGCCGAACATCCGTCTTGCCTTCTGGAAGTGTGCACTCCTATCTCCAGTGACTGCCAAGGGAGATGAGGATGACAGCTCTCCAAATCCTGACGGGAGGAAGGCAGACGAGTGGCTTGTGGCTGCAGTGGACCTGCCAGAGCTTGAGGCAGGTTCCCCTCTCCCAGCACTGCTGTTGAGTTCGAGATGCTTCGAGGAAATGCTTTGTGCTTAGCAGATTTTTCTATGACACTTTGCAACCAGCTCTCTATAGAGAAGCCCTCCAAGTGAAAAGAAAAACAGCATAAAAAGCCTGTTCAATAATCTGATGAAAGACTCCTGTCTTGCTCTGTTTTTTTACTCACCACAGTCTGTGGGATTTTCAGAGTTTTTCAGTAGTACGTAGCCCCAGCTTCCTAATAATAATTACCCTGTTTTTTCATAGTGACATAAACAATAGTTTATTCTTTGTGTGGTATGTGAACTCAGTCCAAAGCACTAATTTTTCATACTCTACATGAGGAAAATTGCAAACCAGATCGGCATCTGAACTTTTTTTAGCCCCTAACTTGAAGGGTTGAACCAAGCTCTCCATCTGAAGACACATGAACTCTGACAGACTCTGGGTCTGAGTCCAAGCTTTGTATTATCTCTCTGGTATCAATCAAATCAACTACAGGAACAGCTTCAAACATAATCCCTCTCTTCCCATGCCCCTTCTTCATTCCTGCAATGTCAAGCCAGTGCCGAGGATGTTTTGACATGCTGCCAGCTGTAAGACCATAAAGAATGGTTAACCCAGCCTGGCTTGTGACCTCCTAACAGCCAACAGCACTAGTGACAGAAGAGATGTGCAAGTGATAGAAATGGTGAGATATGCATTACGGTCCCCCTACCTCCTCCAAGCCTTCCCAGTCATTCCTCAGAGAGTAATTGCTTTAAAAAGATTTTCAATAACATGGAGAAGATCTTGAAGACGGGCAGAATTTCTCAGACACAACCACTGTCTCCCTGCTCCTGTACATGCAGACACGTTTGCCTAAATACCCGTTAACTGCACTAAGATGCTGCAATTCCAAGTTATTCCATGGAATGAGTTGAAAGCCTTTCCCGGACATCAGGGTAAAAGTGGATTCATTTTTTTTTTTAAAGTCCTTTTCTATTTCTTTTTCTTTCCCTCCTTTTTTTTTTTTTTTCCACATAGGAGGGTGCCATCAGCTGGGTCTCCCTGTTGGCAACAATATGATAGATGGTGATGCACCTCGTGTTTGCAGCAAAGGCTGCTTATGTCTGTCCAGCTAGCAAAACAGGGGGAGTTGCCAAAAAAAACAGTCCGAGGTATGAAAGTTAACAGTTAGCAATAACTGCGGTGTGAAACATTCCCATGAAATCCAGACATCAAGGATGCTGCTTGGAATAACTTGAATGTCCTGCATTCTTTTCCAGTGAAAACAGAGTAATACACCAGCAGCGTGGGAGACAGCAGCCAAGGAAGAACACATGAGCCCCAGAGAACAGGCCATCAATTTTCTTGCTGCGGCTGGCTGAAGGAAACTGAAATGTATATTGCAGTGGCTTCTGACGCCAGCCGCTGCTATGCACGCCGCACTTCAAACTCCAAATACGTTACCCTAAAAACTAACAAAAAAATCCCCAAGCTATTAATAGATTTGTATAAAGAAATCCCTTGTAGTTTTTAATCATACACACATGGGACTGAGCAACCAAGCATAAAATGTCAGTGTGGCTATTACATGGGTCACTGGAACAGGTTTATGTTAGCTAATATGCTGAAATAGTAGATTAGGAAGAGGATAGTTTATAGCCTTTAGTTCATTTGTTGACAGGAAGAATCAGGAGCAGATTTGTTTTATGCCTGATCCCATCACAGAACAACTAGGAACGGAGCAGAGCTTAAAACCCAGGCAACTGCAATGGGATAATGACTAGATTGCATGTACATCTTTTGTGAGGGGACGAGATGCTTGCAAAGGGGCAGAGCTAATGAGATCACAGACATTAGCAGAGCAGAGCAAAATCCTCCTGTGTAACCCTCTGAAGTGACTCAGCAAAGAAGTATTACTTGGCACCCTGCTGCAGAGATGGTGAATACCCCAACCCCTCACGTGATACAGCGCTCAGGAGGAAAAGGTCTTCCTGAGACCTGTAGGAAACGAGTTTATTCTTAGGAGAAAGGAGTGTGCTAGCCTATGTGGTGATACTGATGTTCTAGCAGGTCACTAAAAATAGCGAGGACTTTCCAAAGCGTAGCCACTCTAGCACATCTGAAAACCTCGTTAAATCATCCCGTGCTGTGTTTGATTGCTGTGTGTTGTAATTCCTAGCTCGAAGATGGCTCTTTTCTCTTGCCTGCTATTCCTTCTGTGTTTATTCTAGCTTTATGGGCAATTCTTTTGTAAGAAACAGAGCGCTTCTGAAAACTCAAACCATACATGCACCCAGCCTTCTTAACATTTAATCAGAAAATCATGAAAATCAAATCAGTTGAGAAGACCTAGGTGACTTGTGACATAATTGTATACTTGAATCCTAGAAGTATTGCAAAAGCCTGTCAATAATTAGTCCCATTGATCTTGCCTGGAACCAGGCCAAAACTCAAGCTGAAATTCTCTATGCGGTCACCACAGGGCAGGCTGCAGCCCAGAGTCTGGCTCAGTCTAAAGCAGCGTAGATGGGCAGAGCTCTGACTTCATTCCTTAACTCTGCTGTGTTACAGCATGGCAACAGCTGTCCTCCATCCTCACGTAGATTTCCCTTTGGTGACAAATTCTGCTTGCTATTTTGGCTGTGCTGGCACTCCGTGAGCTGTGTGGAGCGCTGAGAAGGCACCTGCAACAGCGTTTTCCTGGTCCAAGTCAGGGAGGCAGCAGGGAGCAGCCTCCTTCTTCTGGCTCGAGAAGAAAGCAGATTCTTTCTCTTGTTGGGAGAGATCTGACCAAGACTAGGATGGCTCTGAGCTGTCAGTTTTCCCCTGGCATGTGGTCAAAGGTCTCTAGTCAAACTGTCATCAAGCAAAAAGGAAGGGCAACCCTGGAGAGCATGAATACTGCTGAGGAACAAACCCTGCAGTGGGACAGGTATGATACCTGCCTTGGATCTGTATCTAACCACAAACAAAAAAAAAATATTTTTTTTCTATCCACCACAAGTTTTACATTTACTATTTTGATTGATTTTCAAGCAGTAAAAAGCTTTCCACTCCATCTGTCAGGCTGGGGCAGCACATCTCATATCACATAATCTGCCAGCACCAATAAAAGTAGAACAGGGTTTTATAAAAAATGAAGCTACATTTGAATGCAAATGACATTACAAACGAGTGTTAAGACGTGGCATCCTGATCCCCATCTTTCATAAAGAATGTTGTCTACTGTGTTATTTTTCCTCTTCTTCTTTTTCTTGGAAGCCAAGCTTCCTCAGAACTGGCAGGAGAGGAAAGTTTACAACTAGTCTTCACAGATTCATTTGAAAAAGCAAGCAAATGTATTAATTACAAATATTTTATTTCTTTTTCACCTCCATCCTCAAAAAAACCCCCTTTATTTCACCACAGCTCTATTTTGCATATTATCTTCAGACCAAATTGTTTCTTCCCATATTGCACCCTAACGGACCATCTAGCTTGGTACCTGTCTCCCCCGTATCGCCACAGGCACCAGAGTAATACAATCTCAGATCAGGGTATCCAGCTTTTCACCCTCAGTAGGGAGATGATAAGTCAGTTCTTTCATCCCTCCTTTCTTTAATTAAGAAATGGTGATGATTCTGTCTCCCAGTTTGTTTTGTGTATTCTTACCCCTCATACTTTTCATGTCTTGGTACTTTTTCTCGGCCAGCCCGCAAGCATTTTCTAATGACAGGCAGAGGATAGTGTAATTTTCCTAAGAAGTGTTGAGATCGAGCATTTTGTTAAAGACAAAGTGGGGAGGAAAGGGAAAAAGATGTTTTAATTTTAGTTGCATAGCATTTTTCTCCCTGCTCTTATTTTGTGTGTCTCAAAGCACACTTGAAATGACTCAGATCTGAGGGGAAAATTTTTATGTCTCTGCATTTCTGAAATAAAGTACTCGTCTCTGGAGGGGGTGGAGCTGCTTCTCCAAATGGTTACTTCAATGATTCTTGCTACTTCAGTGGCTAATTTTCAGCATCCACCGTGAAAACTGACCTCTTGTCTTGTTCCATAAAGCTGTATCTATTGAAGAAAGACCCAAAAGGTAACCCAACAGTAGCCCTCCTGTAATTATTAAAGGCAGAAATGAAGTACGCAAGTACTTAGGCCATTTTGTCTACAAAGCCTGAGAGATCTGCCACCATGTCAAGGTTGTCCTTTCTTGAACAGTGTTGTGTGATTCTGGTGCTGTTGGTAGCCAAGGATGACAGGTTCTATTTTCAATAGTTCAGGACTGGCAATCTGCCCCAAGGGTTTTTGACCCTGCTGAGTGGATTAGAGAGTTTAAGCAACTACACAGCTCCAAAGCATGGCTGAGACCTCCAGCAGCAGGAGGCTGAGCGGGATGCTCAGCGGCATCTCAAACAGCAGACTTTCTGGCAGCTGAGCTGAGCCCAGGGTATTTCACCTCATCAGAACCAGTGAAAATGGGAAACTACATACTGGTTTTGGGGAAGAAAGGTAACTAGCTTTCTCTGCTCTTTCTAGATGGAAAAGACTTACTCAGATCAACTGAAAGAATAATTCTATGGAGGAAATAAGAAGAGTAAAGAGGTGTCATTTCAGCATTTCTGACTGCTTTTCCCAAGGAAGAGTAATGGAAGGACAACAGTCGATGTCATGTATGCTTACCGACTCTAAACTGAGGTGGTACTACTGACAATACCTTGTTGTAAGCATTTTTGCAGTGATTACAGAAATTTCTCACAAGAGAGATTGTTTTGTATTATTTCTTCCTTGCAGGATTCTCTTCCCTTAAACCAACATAATTAAAGTGATCATTGTAACACAGGATCTTTGTTACTTAGAGGTGATACTTTTATCCTCCTGGAAAGAATTCAAAAGGATTTTAAGCTTCATATGGAAGAACAGAAAGCTACAGGTAGTAGTAGAGGTGTTGTTGATGGCTGGGGCTCATTCCTCTACTTTGAACCTTTTAATAGAGTACAGTTTGTCAACTGAGATATTTCTAATAGGTAAGGGAGCCGTGTTGTTAAGTCTCCTCACCCAGGGCATTGGAAAAGGCAAAGCTTCTTCCATGGAGCAAGGAAAAGCACTCCTTTGTATTATACTTGTCTCATTAAAAATGTAAGTTTAAATACTTTCTGTGATGCTATAATTCAAGCCTGAAGCAGGACCACCATGCCTCAGTCCAAGAGAAAACAGGGACATTTCTGAGAAAGGTGCATTTTCACCGCAGGAGCAAGAAAAGTAAAGAACTATGGGGTGTAGGGGGGGAAACCTCAGATTTTACGTCTTCAGCAATCATTTCTCAAGGTATGCTTATGCATCTGCTATATATTTGTACTGTTTTACTGGCAGCTTCCTATTTAACCAGGTGAGCAACTTTACCTATGAAAGAGGAAAAAATAACAAAAGCCTGTGAAGGGCAATTCTTACAATGACAAACTCAAGAGTAAAAATATAATTAGATTAAGAAACACTGTGGGTATTGTTAGAGCCATCTCTCTTTGTTCCCCTTTTATTGCAGAGCCCTGCGGTTTGGAGATACTTGGCATTCTCTTAACTGGTTCTGCTTCCCTCCTACGAATTTCCCTCTAGGATTAGACAGCAGTACAAATATTATTGCACTCTGCAGGCTTTGCCTTCTGACCTACTCTACAGAGACATATGTGATGGAGTCAGAACTGCTGAATAGAAAATGTCTTTCTTAACTCTGTAGTGCTGGAGGGGTGCCAAGGTCCAGTAGCTCATAAAGGAGATGGGGCTGGTAGCGCTCCTGAGGGAAATCAGACCAAAGAAGCCCTGGCTGTTTAGGGGAATGTTTAGGGGAAAAAATAAAATCTGGGGGAGGGGGAAGAGGAAAGGGTGGGAATGAAGGGGGCTAGAGAAAGTTAGGGATCTTAGCTGGGGTGTCTGATTCCCTCAGCAGTGGGACATATGCTTCTGCAGGAGCTACGTGACTGCAGGGCTCAGTGCACCCCTGTTGGCCTTGCAGACCAGCCACGTTTATTTTGCTGTTAGCAGACAGGGAATCGTGAAGAACCGGTGTGTATATGTACGAGTGTGTTAAGTGTGTTTCCCTGGGAAAGACTCCTTGGGAACGAGTTGGATCAGACAGAAGTGGTAATGGATGGGAGGGCTTTCGGTGCCTGGTGCTCCCTGTGAGCTGCCATCCCTGCACTGCGCAGCTCCGCTGCTGGCGCCTGGGTGAGAACCTCCTCCGCACGATCTCCCTGTTGTCGCTAAGGGACTGGGGACCTTTCTGGGGGCCTTTGCCAAAACGTCTCATTATGGCAAAATCTTCTGTGGTCGAGTAATGCTAGCGAAAAGGAGGGGCTCGCAGGCTGGCTCCAAACCAGGCAGAGCATCAGCAGGGAGCGTGCCAGCCTCCCACGCAGCCCTGCTAACGTGACACCACCCCGACCGGCGGCAGCCCTGCCACGCCAGCACTGCGGGGAGTGCTCGGGGGCTTTCTGAAGCCCTGACTTCCCAACATGTATGGTGGGGGCTATATTTGCGTGCGTGCGAATGACGTGGACAAAATTCCTCTGGGGGATAGGTCTAGACCACCACCGTCACTCTCCCTTTTGACCTTGGCCAGGGTGTGAGCTCCAGCTGCCAGCGATGGAAATCTCTGCCAAGGCACTGGACTGCCCTGGTATGTGCGCCACGCCGTCCTGCAGACCAGAGACACTGGGAAGGGGGTTCAGCCAAGAAAAAAATCAGCAAGAATCTTCCCCCACGAATGCAGCACAGTCCAAACTCAGATGCTTGTGGACTCTGCAAAAGACTTGTTGATCCTGCTTGGGTTTTGTTTAGCTCTTTTCGGTAACTGCTGTTACTCTCTGCTCCCTGACTCCATCAAGGATGTGACATAAAAATACTAATATACCATGAGGGCAACTCATCAAAAGCACAGCAAAAGTAAACCTGTCCAGGGGCTGGGCTGGTCCTTAGCATTTTGTTAGAATTATGAATTACGTCTTCAGAAATGGCTAGAAAAAAATTATTTCTCATGTTGTTGAAATCAGGAAGTACAAGAAATTTTCTCAGGGACTTGTTTGATGGGTAGCCTTATTGTATATCAAAAGGAGACAGTTCACTGGACAAATTTTTGAAATACATGTTTTAGTCTTTCTATGATTGATTTTGTTCCAGCACTGCATTAGTGAATTTTTGTAGCTCCTCTTCAGTGGGCATTATATTTTTGGAGAGAAGCACTGTGTTTTATAGATGTTTCTTTCTGTTTCACTCTAAGGTAAGCAGTTGTAGTTGTCCTAAGAGTCAAACCAGCCACTGGGTCGCAGAAAGGAGGGAAGATTTTCTTGAATTTAAACCAAAACATTAATTGCCACCTTCCCCAAGTGAAATACTGGATGGTAAACAGTAGGTATGTGTGGGTCATTTACACTGTAAATGCAATGTATGAAAAAAATCACAAGAAAAGAATATGCTTTGAATAAACAGAAGCGGATGATCAATATAGCTAATTTGTATCCTCATTATTTGTGAGCTACATAGTCAGTTTCAATTTGAAGGACATCTTCCAGACCTTACTACCTCTTGCCATAGGGACTAACCTTCTTTTTTTTTAAATTATTGGACTTTAAGGGTTTGTGCTATAATTTTGGTGTTAGTGTTTATCTGTTGAAAGAAAAAAAAGGCACAGCATATAAATCCTTCTTTTTCTAACACATCTAACAATAGCCTTTTGTGGTCTAACTACCATAGTTCACAGCACTTAAAGGAAACAAGAATGCAAAGCTTGTGGCAAGGTTGATACCGGGCAGGAGCAGCTTGAGTGGAAATTGCTCAGTGAGGTCCCGGCACTGCATAAAGTATACATAAAGGGCATAAAGTCTAGTGGGCACTGAGTGAAAAACTGCATCTCTACAAAGCAGGGCTTCTGCTTCCTGCATCAACATGTTTCACAGAGCCAGTGATGGGACTGACATCCAGAAGTCTTACTTTAATTGTTTTATTTTTTGCTTAGCTTGTCTGCTCAGTGAAAAGCTGCATTTTATTTACCATTAATATTATTTAAGAGGCAAGGTTCCAATTTCATCAGTTTATAATTCTGACAAATGGGGTTCCTCATTTTCCTTTTGAGATTTCACATGACCGGCTAACTTTCCTGGCAAGCTGCGTTTCGTATTGAAGGCTCTCCTCTGTGGAGCCGGCTGGATGAGTTTTCACTGAAACTAAACAGGGACAGCTCTGGTCTACCGGGGAAGCATACCAAACCCCTGAGCTGAGCGCCTCTGTATCTAGTGCTGTGCCTGTGCTCGCGGCAGCGGCCGATGCCTGTGCCACCGCGGCGGCTCCTCTCTTGCGGGCCGTCCGGGCTCCCAGCACAGCTTTTGCTGCGCCTGGATTTACCTCTCACCGCGAAAATGCAATACCCTTGTTAAGGCCTTGGCTGGGAAATCTTTCGTGGGTGGACCCTTGACAATCTCGGCGATGACTCTCTGCTCTCTAATATCTGTTTTTCTTTTGCAGCCACGAGTAAAAAGGAAAGAGGGTGGAGAAGGTGGCAGTGGAACTGCTCTGGCAGATTCCTGGGGTCACGCCTTCCCCTAACATGGAAAACACAGGGGGACTGTCAGCAAAAAGCTCTCTCCTCCTGAATACAGATGAACAGGCAGTGCCTGAGCTGATATTTTTAGGATTCTGTAGCTGCTTTTTTATTTTCTGAAGACTCTAGTGGCCCTGTAATTTGCAACTCCAATGTGCGTACACATGTAATGGCAGGAGAAAAGAGATAAAAAATAAAGGCACTGGAGAATGAGCAAATGGTGACACTAAAACAGTGGTGTTACACGGTTGTGCATCATGAAAAAGATTGTATTCACTGCTTTCTACCTCTCTTATTACAGAAACTGAGAGATCTCAATATCTTAAGCTAAACTCAATATTTTAACTTCTATGGCAACATTTAGATTGCCTCCCACCCCAGCACCTCATGGTTTGCTTGTTCTTGAAATGATATCCTTTGGATCTACGGAAGAAAAGGATGAGGGTTTTACAGGGTCAAAGGGCATTGAGAGGAAAAGAAAGATCTGGCTGAATTTGCTGCCAGAACTGTCACACATAATTCCCTTTCCCAGCACTGGTCTGAAAGGTGGCAGATGACCTGCACTTTTCATTTCAGTCTTTAAACTGGATCTATTTGGCCGGGGACTTTTAAATTTACATGGTTCCACTTTTTAGGGGGTTTTATCTTGAGATCCATGTAGGTAGGGAAGTGGCTGGTGTTGCTTCACCCTTCTGGGTATAAATAAATGGTACTTTTCAGCAGGGAGCAAAATGCTGTAACTCACACTATTGAAGGACTAATCAGACCAACTCTATCTGCACACCTACTGCTTGCTCTTTCCACCCTTCAGGTTTTCACTTTTTAAATACTTGGCTGCCCCCTCAACTTCTACCTCTTCCCCAGTGGCTGCCTTTCAGCAAGACAAAGGTGGGGAGGTTTTTGTCCCCTGGTGTAAGTTCTTAGCAGCATGCAATATTCATTACTGAAACAGTGCTAGGGAAGGGACAAGAAATCAGCTACCAGTTTCTTTCACTTGAGATACCTGAGGACTTTTTCTCCTCTGGTGGAGTCCTCTTTAGCCACATGTTTCCATAACTTGTCGTATTGCCAAAAAAAAAAAGAGACAGCAGCATGCCTAAATATAGAGCCCCAAGCTTCCCTAAAGCACGAGTTCCTTGGGAGACGGCTTGTGCTTCCTGTCCTTGACTAGAAAATGCCATCCTTGGAGCAGCAGTTCAGAGCTGAGTCACTTGGACTGTTTGGACACGAGGCTTTCAGAAGAACCTCACACACAGGTTTACCCCCCCCATTCACATTTGTTTCTGGCTCCCCTTGAATACCTGTGAGGAAATGAGCCCTATCTAGCCAGGATTTGGTATTTTTATTTTTTTCTCCTTTGGTCACATTTGAGACACAACCCTTGGCATCACATAGAGAGAAGTGGCATGGGATTTTGTCTGTGCAGGGCAGAGGACAAGAGGAAGCCCTGTCTTTCTCTAGAAAGGCTGAGGCACATCTGTCCATCGGCACAGGCAAACCGTGGAGGAAGAATGGCACTTTCTTAGGACATACACATAAGAATATTGTTTCCAGGCTTGCTTGTAATTTCTGTTAGGCTGATCAAATTTGCAGTCTCTCCAACTGGGACTCAATATCCAACGGTAAGGAGGGGGTCCTTCTTTGAAGAATTGACATCAGATGCAGAGAACTTTTCACTTTATGGCCCTGGGCAGCAAACACCAACTTAAATTGACAGGACCCCAGGATTGCTAATTAGAAACTGGCAAAACCAGGACATCTGGACACCTTATCAGAGGTTTATCAAGATTACTGGTATGATCCATACAAACCCTTAATGGGAATCAGCTGTCAAACAAGTGAAGTAATTTAGGCAAAGATTGCAAATCTTTATTTTATTTTTTTGTGTGTGTGTTACAACTATAATACATTACAAGCTGAGTTCTTAGAGGCGGTAATAACTGCGCCGTTTCATAACCACTGGGTTTTCGTTCGATGTTTGACTCCCTAGCCAAAGAGACTCTGGGCCAAATCCAGAAAGCAGGCACGGCTCTAAAGCCATCAGCACAAGCCCCTGTGCCAATGCTGGCCCTGAACTTGGCCTTCAGTGGCGAGGCTGTGCCCCTCTCCATCACCAAGGCAGCTTTAAATCTGTTCCACAGCACTTTCCATTATGAGAACTCTGCCACATCATCTTGTCTTTATGTGGTCAGCTAAAAGGGTTATAAAAGACCATGGGGGAAATAAATGACTTAGTGAAAAAAGGTAAAACTGAGTGTGTGGTCCCTCATTTTCCACAAGAGAGATTGGGAAAGTCATATGCTTCCTCAGATTGCACAAACTGAGGATTATGATCGTTGTCTAGTCAGTATCTTTTTTTAAAGTGAAGGAATAAAAGCCATCATTATAAAGGAAAAATGACCTTGAATCTTGTACTCTAGGAAGCTCTGGATGCTTTGATTCCCACACCTGAGGGAAAGCTGAAATCAAAATGCTCCTTTTAAATACACTTTTAAACCTATTTTTTCTAAATATTATTGAAGCCATAACCAAGGAAAACAATAAATGAAATGTGAAAAAATGGAGCTGATGCCTGATGTTAGGTCTGCAGACCACAGGGAACATGATCCCACTGCCTGTTCATGTTAACTCTTGAGATATGCTAATAGCTTAAAGAAGGGACAGGTCCACTGTTGGGCAAAACAGCCAAGAGAAATTGTTGCTGGAGCCCAGCCTAGGTTGCTGACTACCTTGTTTTGTGCTTTGATCTGGTTCGAGCCACCATTCTGAGGAAAGCAGCATAATATATGTAAAGTCAAGGCAGTTTTAGCACAGACTTGCCAAATTTTTTATTTTTTTTTTTTACATGGAAGTGGAGTTTCACTGTCTTTTTTTCACAGCAAATCCAGTCCCTCTGTTCGTAAAACTTCAGACATAGTTTAGGTTTTACAGTGATCTAATTTTTGTTTCTGGATGCAAATTATTTTTCTTTGGTTACTTTTTTCCAAGTGAATGATGCGGCGCTGGACTTACGGAATCTTTCTCAAGACTGAAAAGTGAGAATTTATTGTGCTGCTGAATGCTTGCATATCTTGGCAGGTGAGGAGAGACCTGGTAAACGGGGGTTGGAAAGGACAGCACTAATATAAACATGAGCCCTTTGGATCCATTGGCTGTGCATAGGCTTCAGCTGAGACCGTTTAATCAGTCCTCCCACAGATAAAAATGACAACTTGACAGCAAGTCAAACCCTTTCAAAAGATGGGACATTTTATCTTGCCTTCAAAATGTAATGACAGACACACCACAGGCCCCAGAGGAGTTCCATTTTGGCAGCTCACCTGATTCAACCATCTTCACTGGAGTAGGATTGACACTTGAAATACAGACCATGGAGGAAGGCCTTCCAAATGACCAGTTGAAGCTGTGGCTCATTTACACGGGCTGCATATTTTGGGGGGTTGTGGGGGGGGGGGTTTGGGGGGTGGGGTGGGTGGGGGTTTCTTACTTTCTTCTTCTGTACATTATTTATTTTGGTGTTGTCTTTCCCACACCTGGGAAAAAAATGACCCGCCCTCTCCTGCTTGGATTCACTTTTAGTTTTTAAAGAGATGGCATGAAAACAACACAGAAGATACCATAGCATTTCTACAACGCAGAGCCACAGTGACCACCGCTAGGGCAGCAACTTGGTGAAACAACGCAGCTATCACTTGAAAGATAGCTGCCTGCTTTTCTGGAAGTTATAAACCCCATCTAAACAGCTCCCCTAGGAATACCACCTGCCCAAAGGGTTTTCATGCTGGTGCAAATATTTTTATTTAATTACCCTATCCTTGTTGATCCTAAGTTGGATGCTAATTAAATTTCAACTACAATACTCTGAAAAGAAAATAAAGTCCCCAAATATTTACATGTTCGGGAAATGCTTTTATATTTCGCTTTGTTCCAGACAAAGCTACTAAGTGATAACTGAAAATTAATGCTATTTCTGCATATGTGTTTCTTAGTGAGCAAATCACTGCACAGTACTGGTTAACAACACATCCATACTTGAACTCTTGACTGCAGGGCCTCATAACCTACCAAAAGTCTCTAGTGCCTTATAACTACCAGGCTGCCCGTAGTTAATAGGCAACCTTCACCAGTTGCTTTCCTGTACGAATTAATGCTGCAACCAGTATAAAGATGAATGCTTACATGGGGGGAACTTCCTTCTTGAATGTCAAGATCAATATATGTAGCTGACTAATATTGTTGAGACTGATACAGTTCTTGCAAACAGCTGGGTTATTCATTGATTCTTCCGCAGATCCTTCACTTTGTAAATTGTATTTTGATACTGCTGGTTTGGAGAGAAAATTTAATAGTGTGTGGTGTTCAGACAGCTAAGTCAGACTTCTTGCCTTTAGCAAGAAAATTGCCTGTCTTGCTTTTTGTAATGATCTGTGTAGTAATCACAGTGTATGATGTGTGCACACACTCAAGTGTCTGTAAATATTTAGGCAAATTGCTGTCTTCTCATAGGTTTTGGGTATTGTAGACCAGAGGAAACACAGAATTTATACTGATCACTGTAATCTACCTAAATACTTCTGTAATATGTCTTACCTCACCTAGTTGAATGACCCTTCTCATATTCCTCAAGGCAATGGAGTGTTTCATTACTACCCTTTCCATCAGATAGTATCTGGTGTTAATTAACCGTGAAGGACAATTAAATTAGCCTTAGGGTATGAGCACCAGAACATACTGCTGTTAACAAGTCAACATCTACTTAATAGTGTCTCCGGTACTCCTCTTTCAAGCAACTGTCTACCTGAGAATGTTGATCCTGAGTCTGTGATCAAAGAATAGCTCTCAAGAAAAGATTTTGTGTGTGTGTGTGTAAAAAACGAGGTATTTTTAAGTCATGGTATTGACTTTTTTGGGGTGTGTCTTTAAGGCTGATACAGGCAAAATAATCAGGAAGTCTCCACACTTTCTGGAAACCATGTTCTTCCAGTAGATCTGAGTATAGAAACCTAATGAGGAAGGCATCCAAATCACTGGCCAGCTGAGGAGCCTGGGCTGGAAAGGACCTCCTGAGTAGTCATCTTTGACTCAGTCCCTTGTTAACATAGGCAATTGTGTCACATAACCTCTCTCATAAACGGATCGAGCTTCACGTTTCAACTACTACAAATGTTTTACCAGAAATCTGCTGCCCTTTCTGCTAGAAAACCTGTCATAATTTCCAGTGGGAATGTATTCAAGGCCAGTATATTGCTATTTGTTCCTCTTACAACATCATTCTTTAGCTTAAATAGCTCATCAGCCCTCCTGGTGTCTACTGCCTTGATGTATTTATAAAAAATGAACACATTTCAACCTTCTTTTTGCTAGACTAAACAAGACAGGCTTTTTTTTTTTTTTTTATCTCATCCAGAAAGACAGCTTTTCTTACCCTGAGCCTGAAGTCTTCCTCAACTGTCCCAGTCTGAATAAATTTATTCTTGAATGTGGGTGCCTTGAGCTGGATAAAACCTTGCCAAAGATTTGCACAATGGCATTTTGAAAACTCAGGCTGAGCACGGGGTTTTCTTGGTTCTGTATTTTGCTTTTTGTGCGGCAGGAAATAAATTTTGGATGCTTTATGCATGTTTCTGTTAAAAGCTTCTGGAATATTAATTGAGGCACTTTATTCTTTTTGCTGAAGGTTTTGGAAGGAGCTTAGCAGAACTGTATTCCCAACTCTCTCCTGCTTTCCATGGGAGCTGGATTTCCTTTGGTAATTCCAATTCTAATCACAAATGGGGTGTATGATGGACATTTAAACAACAATCCTGAAATCTAAATAAAGAGCAAACAGTGTGGTCTGGTGTAGGGATGTGCTATTTCTCCTTAGTATCAGTAGTAACCAAGCATTGTCACCGCAGAGGCATGAACTAAGAGTCCCTTTCTCTTCTGACCACACTGGTACAAAGCAACCATACAAAACCATATGTTGCACAGCTGAAGAGCTGTCAGTCCCTAAAGCAGCCCCAGTTTCTCTGCAGCATGCTCCAGTATACCAGTGGCTGCAGCACACGTCAAGCAAGAGTTCATGAAGGCAAGCTGGGGGGAGGAATATGCTTTTAGTTGCTTGGTTCTCCTGCCATGGCCACACACCCTTGCTGTCAGGTGTCTCCCTGCATCCTTAGAGGCTGTCACAGTTATGCTGCTCCTACCCTGGAATCAAACTTCATTCACCAGCCCTGCGGACCAAGATGAGTGATCACCGAGCTATGGAAAGAGGTTCTCCTGCATACACTTGCTACATCTGCAGCAGGTCTTTTCCTGGAAGGCTGCCAAAGAGCTGTTACCCTCCCATCCACCCCAACCATACCTTGCCTCTTGCTCTGCTTTGCAAAGAGCTGAAATTGTTCCCAGAGTCATTCCCAAAGTCTGCGAGCAAAGCAATGTCTCAGCTGTAAGGAGCTGTTGGTATGACCCTTCTGGAGCAAGAGCCCCCAAGCAAAGCACCCGCTCCCCAAAGAGGCTCACTGCTCTCTGCTGTTGGGAAAGGTTGGTCCAGACCACCAAACCTCTTGGAGTAAGCCTCACCACTGCTGCCTCATCTTCCTCCTCCTTTTCTTTGTGCCCACCGGACCCTTCCTTTTGCCTTGTCTGCCACCTTCAACAACATCCCTGCTTTTACCTCTTCATGCTCCTGTCACCAGCTCCAGCAGTGCCACCTTGGGGGCGGGGGGGGGGTGGCGGCGGGGGGGTGACGGCGGGCACGGTGAGTGAAGCTAGCAAGTCAGGACAATCTTCTTTAATTTGGGCTCTGCACCAATTTTCTAGGTGTGGCAGTACAGACTTTTCCCTCTATTTCCCTGCCGCTGGTGCAGGAAGTCTCCCCAGTGAGATATATCTGCCTTCCTGGGAACTGATGCTTTGTGCTGAAAGTCAGGCAACATCTGAGGGCATTCAGGCCAAGCTGTAATACCTTTGTTATGCTCCCACTCCTTGGCCACATGGACTGAGAAGCTACTGAGGTACTGCTGGTTTGCAGCATGTGTGGCACAAGAAATGGAGTACATGGTTGCAGTGCCGCAGGAACCGAAAGGGCAGCTTACAGGTCTGACAGGAGGAGATAGAGACTGTCCACAGAGCTGGAGGAGGAACCTGTGCTTTCCTTACTGTATCCTTCATCTCCATCATTTCCCTCTTCTTCCAGCTACACTGGTTGCCTGTCATTCTCCTGCCCTCTCCTTGCCCCTGCAAACATTTTTGGTACATGCACCTCATTCCCTGCTTACGAGGTGACTCTCCCGCAGTGGCAATTCTGTTCCACCCATTCACACCAGTGAATGCTAATGGCAAACTTAACTCAGTCAGGAGTGTTTTAAGGAGGAGAAACATAATGTGCAACAAAAAGAAGTAAGGAAAAAAACCACGTATGGGAGGGAAAGAAAAAAATTTAGTAAATGAGTCTATTTGTACAGTGCTTTTTCATCAGATATTCCTGCCACTGTTGTTCCAGAAAGGCTTCCTAACCTAGAAATAGTAGCTGGTGGTCATGTTTAGTGTCCTGCATTTGTGACTGACAGGAGCTGTGACTCATATATGTGTAGAGCTCTCTAGCTGTAAGCCGCTCTAACCTAAAATGGCTGAGTGTTACTGTGAGAAAGCACATCTGACTTGGATTTCCTTGAGACTGAAAAAGTATCTTCAAATAACAGTATAAGGGAAAAACACTAACCATAAAGAATCTTGCATTCTTTGGAATGATATCATAGCAGAATATATACAGTAGACTAATTACAATTTCATCTTTAATTTTACTCTGAAGTGGGTTGCATTTTTTGAAGTGTCATTCCCTTTTATAATTTTTTTCAAACGAATGGCCGCATTCCAATCACTTCCTTACCATCATTTATAGTAATCCTTGTTCTTCAAACCGCTGGATAATCTGTCGTAATTGGGATGATCTCGGCTGGCTGGGCTGGCTGGCTTTGTCGCCTTCGCTACCCCTCAGCAGGCAGCGGAGGGTGCTGTTGTATTTGAGGTGGTCACACGAAGGGACAAGCAGCTTACTCGGCTGCTCCCACAGCTCCTTAGAGCTCGCAGGCACAGGCTTCCAGTTTTGCCTTTGCTGGGGTGACAGGGCATCCCAGCGAGGGACCAGGACCCCGCACAGCTCAGGGTACCAAGGCAGCAGCTCAGTTGTCTGGGCACTGAACATCGTAGTAACGCAGGTTTCCATGTTGCGTGTTCCCGAACAGTTTTACCGCCTTTTGTCCACAGATGATATTTTGTATTAAATTCCTCAAGAAGGGGGAGGAGGGAGAGGAGGGTTCAGGGGAATCTGTATTTTGGCCAGAAGAGTTCAGAGCTGGTCCCTTAAGCGCTCGCTGCTTTTCCAAAGTGTGTTCTGAATTAGGCAGAGCGCAGTACATCTTCTTTAGTGTGCTGGCTAGAAGTTAAGAAGTCATGATAAACCCATGGATGGTAAGACTTGCTCTCAAATTTGGGAGATTATATTAGGTCACCCAAAGTCAGCACCAGTGCTCTTCGGCTCGGCTGGCATTAGCCAAATGTGATCTAAGAGCAGGAGCTCAGAAAGCCAGTCAGCCTGTCTGCTCACGGTCCTTGAACAGGATGCAGGATACAGCGAGTGAATTTCCAGTGCTGTATTTCATTGTCACCAGGACACTGTCACTTTATCAGTGAATATATCACTAATAATATGGCATGTGGTCAAAGGATGTATCATGCCAAACCCCGAGTAAATAGCATAGAATTAACAAATACATGGCAAAGAAACCCTTTGTGATTTGCAAGTATGACTTGCTGCTACGGCTGTTCAGACAATTGTTCTCTCTTTATATTACTTTTCCTGCAAAAAATTCAAGCAGAAATGCTACTTCAGCTTCTCAGCTCAAATAAAACTATCTGTTTTATGGATGAGTTACTGGAGAAGTCAAAATTCTCAGACTGAGAATGAAACCAACCTGTGAATTAAACTCAGAAATTGAACTTCCCAGATCAGCTGGAAGGGGCAGAGGGTGCAGCCCACAACCCCTTTCTTTCGACCCTCAGTTTTGCTCCACACTTACAACCACAGAGAAATTTTAGCTTTGCATCCTGAAGTGAATGCACTACACAGCAGCTCTGAAGGTTGCAAGCTGCTCTGCGTACTGCACAGGTCTGTCAGCTCCTCTAACTGGCCAATATATCCTGATCATAATGTTTCCACATTGCTTTAAAAATGAGATGCACCATGTATACCAATGATAGAAATTATTGTATGATGTAATTTTCATCCCACAGGATGTAAACCAGCCCGCTGAGGTACTCACATGCCCTGTTATTTCTTCTGCTCCAGCCCTGCGAAGGAGAAAGTTTTTTTCCTAAAAAGTAATATAACTGTAAATGCAATAACTCCCCTGCCAATATCATTCTGAATGAATCAAGAATTTTTCAAAAATACAGTTTTGGCCCCTTTCTCAATAACCAGGGTCAGAACATGGATGAGTGGCAAATAGGTATGAAAACAACTTCGGGCCACTGACACAGTTCTGTGGCCAGCATTCCTTTCTGGGCTAGCTTGCTGAGGACTGATTTACTGATGGGAAATGTTCCTACCTATTTTGTGTTCAGTTTACCAGGTTTTAATCTTCTTAGTTTGAATTAGTAGAGAAGCATGTGTTTATGTCCGTATCCATAGATGGAAATAGAGATAGACTCCTTACTTGAGTACACAATGTTTATTTTATCCTAAAAGTTTGTTTTCCTTTTTTCCCCCCGTTGCAGTGTCACTGCTGCTGTGTTTTATTAGACCTCTGGTTTTCATTATGCAAAAAGTCAAAACTGGAACATTGTAAATCTCCCCTCTCCTCCCTGCTCGCTGCTCTGAAGCCCATCCACCACTCGATGCCTAACAACTTCTCCTACCAAGGCGCACTATTTCCAGGGGCTTTGGGGAATAGGAGGTGAGAACAGGGAAAAGCAGGGGGGGGACTCACTTGCCCAAGGCTTGTTAACCTGAGTGCACACTCTCTTTCTCAAATTTGTTTTCTCAGCTGGTGGCACAGTCCCTGCCCCAGCGCCACCAGTCCAGCAGAGAGCAGTTTCATTCGAGATCTGAAGGAGATTTTAAAGAAGTGGTTGGGGCAGGAGGGGAGGGGAGCTTAATAACAGCTTAGAGCCTGACTCCCCATGTTTTCTTAGTATATTGAAATATGATCTGTGTAAACACTCTGCATTCCACCTGCTCCAGCATCTGCCAAAGAGCTCACAAAAGCCCTTTGCTCTTTTTACATCCTCCCGTTTTCCTTGCCCTCCTCCCCATGAGGTCTCCCACACCACCTCGCTGTCCTGCCCCCTACCCAGTCTCTGCAAACAAACACCTGCGCTTTTTTTCTATTTTTTTTTTCCTTCTGGAGCCATCATTTCCAATGTCGCATTGCAACCTAACGTGTGGAGCCTTTTCAGCCTCCTCTTTCACAGAGCTGTCAACTTGCTTTGGTTTCAGAACACTGCTCAGTGGTGGTGCTTGTCAGATTATTGTTGGTCTTTTAATATTATTTACTGTTATTACACACAAATGTGGCAGTAATCACCTGAGAGACTGAATGTTTTCCACATCAAAACTTAGAGCAAAGCAAGCTGCACCCACGCGCTCTGTTTTACCTGTCTTCCCCTGAACGGGGAGCAGCTTCCATCCAGATGGCAAACCATCAAGGGTTTTACACTTTTACACTTAGTAAAAACACTGAACAAAGAAGTGCATTTTCCATCATGTTCTGAAAGAGAGCCGGCTGTGCTGGCTTTGCTGTGAGAGCAGATTTCCCCTTGGCACAACCCTTTGCCAGCCTCTGGGAGCGGGACAGGCACAAGGACCTCATTTCTGACTGTGTGGTAGCATTCCTGAAAGGCATCTGAGGGGACAGGGGGACCCCCTGTGTGAGCAATTCAGAATCAGCTGAAGAGCATCAGGTGGCTGCTCCTTGTTCCTCACCTTAGGTGTGATCATATCATCCCCCCCCAGACCACAGGACTGAGTGGGGTTCTTGGAAGTGGACCGGTAGCGTGTGTTCAAAAGCATGGGACTTTTGATCCAGGAGGTTCAAAACAGTCTGCTTTTGACTGAAGCAGCCAGTAACTTTTGCCACGATTGCATCAGACTGCAAGTGGCTGACCTGAAAATAAGTAGAGAACTGTGATTTAGGTTTAAGGCAAAACTATTTTTATTTGACTGTGTAAAGAAGTCACCACCTCAGCTACCCAGGAATGGTGAAGGTGAGATTCAGCCAGCTTCTTTACTGCCGTACAGCATCCGAATTACCAGCAAAAGCAGTTGGCTTGGTCCCCTCAGCTTCATTTACATTTGCTCAAAAAAATGAGGGTGCTCTTCTGCCTTCCTCTAATGAGGGTGCTCTTACCCCCCCTTGCCCTCAAAACACTCTGCGCTGCCCAGTGTGGGTCACGGCGCCTGCATCTCAGCTCCCATCCCTTTTGGACCGTAGGTTATGAGGGAAACGGGTCTGACTGGTTTGAAAGGCAGTGAGAACAGCCCGGCAGCGGGGCTGGAAAGGATCTGGCAGCCCCCTAACCGGGAAACGGGCCCTAGAATTTATCTCGGGGCAGCTGATGGGAGGGGTGAGCCCCACTGCTGCTTAGGCTTTTCGTGGGTACCTGGATGTCTCTGCCTTTCGCTGGATGTTCGTGGCTTCAGCATCTCCCTGGGGCTTGCAGGTTTTTCACTGTGTTCTCCCTCGCCTTGCGCTTTGCTTCTGCATATATTCCTGCCTGAAACAGGAATCATGCAAAATATCCTTGTAGTCCTTTCCAGGCTCTTGGCATTAGAAACACCCTTCCCCTCTGTCTCTCCTGGCCAAGTGATCTGTGCAGCAGAGCTGAGAGCAGGGAAGGGACGGGACGGGAAGGGACGGGAAGGGAGGAGGAAGAGGAAACCATTCACCCCACCCTTCCAACCAGAAGTGGGATCCTGAAGCGGTCACTCCGATGGAAGGTCAGGTTTAAGGTGGGGGGTGGGGGGAGAAGACAAAAGGTGTTCCCTTCCCCTCCCCCTTTTTAGGATCATTGCGGCTGGGTGTAACCCACACACAGACACCAGTGACCCTTGCCAGAAACACGTATTACGGTGATGTCAAACTGATACCGCTGTGAAAGAAGCTGTAGCCCCTGACAGGCTTGTGACTTGCTGTGGGAAGGTGGCCTGACACCTTCCCCACCTAATTCAGTTTACTTAAAGCTGTCCCCCAGCTGTCAAAGTTCCTCTCTTCAGAAGGTAAAGCTAGAACCGAGTATTTCTAATCCTGTTAGGACACAAGCTGTCCTGTCTCCAGCTATTTTTTGGAAGGTTGCTGTGGAGGACTGAGCAAGAGGGACGTGTATATTTGTTCCCTGAAAAGAGGAAGGGTCATTAAACTGGAACATCTAGTATGCTTTTGAAAGAATTACATTACATCAGAAGGAGCCAGAAATAAGATACCATTTGTTAACTTTGCTAATCCATTAAAAATACATTGGGCAACTGAACTATTATTTGTAACTCTATGCAATCTCTCTTACGGCGAGGAAACAATGTCCTACTGCGTTTAGGTGTGGTGTGTTCTCAGAGCACATAAAGCTTTCAGCGGCTTTGTATGAGGCTGATTTTGATTTTTGGTAACGGCACATATTGAATCAGCTGGGAAAATAAAGTCCCCATCTAGAGGTCTACCAGCAGTAAATTATGCAGAATTTCAAATGATCAGTGGATTTATTTATCATATTATCTCTATATTTATGAATTTTTGAAGGGGGTTTTCAAAACCGAAAATTATCAATTCACGTTCGGTACTTCAAACTGCGTCAAGTCATTCTCATCTTTTCTTTTAAACTGGCCATAACTAGAAAATACTTGAGTGGTTGAAATGAAAGATTTTACCTTGGGTAATACTTTGTAGTACTGAGTACTCCTATGTTGGTAAGAACAGTTAACTGCCTTATTCTCTGTCATTAGAGAAAACTAAAAAGAGAATGTAAATGAACTGAGAAAATTATTCTTCTATTTTAATCTTATTAATCTTTTCTCCTCTGTTCCAAATAAAACAAAAGCAAAAGCTTTGGAGACAGATTGACCCTGTAACAGGAGAAACATAGTCTGAAGAATCTTTGAGTCTAAGACTGTGCTTTGCCTGTCTTGGAGCTCTAAAATTAAGATGGTTTTCCTAGCTTTAAGAAGAATGAGGTGCACTCCAAAGATGAAAGCACGCTTTTGAAATTAAAAACGTAGTTTCATTTAGGACGCTTTTTGTAACAGCAGGTTGTCTGATAGCAAAGAAGGTAGCTAGCAGCAGAAATTGTATTATAGGCATCCGATGTTATTAATCAAGGACGACAAACATATCAAAAGGATGAAATTTGCCTGAAAGGACAAAAAAGGACAAACCACCTGAAAGGCAAGGAGCCTTTCCTTTTGTGCACATAGCAGTAACAGCCCATGGCTAATATTTCCCATCTTGCTGGGAGTTCAGCTTCTAAACCTAGAGCTCTAAATAAGGGATCTGACATGTGAAGGGCCTTGTACTACCAACTGCAGTCAATGGGAATAGCTGATGCCTTGTGCCTTGCCAAATCAGGGCATTTGAGTTTAAACTGCACTCTGCACATCCAGCCTTTACCTCTTGGCCTCATTTTCCCCAGTGGGGAGATGGGGCTGATGAGGGGCACTTGCTCACAAAGCGTTCAGCAAGGGATGAGTTCTGTCTATTGAATCTCGTCCCGGTCCTTCACTGGGATCTGCTTGTGAGGGTCCCCACGCCTCTGCTAGGACTGATTGGGACCTCCACGGACTAGCTGAGCCCTCTGCCAGGACCAGGCATGGGTGCCTGGCCCAGGGAAACACGTTTTTAGGCGCTTACGTGAAAAACAATTATTTCTTCGCTTTTAGGGAAAAGCCTGCTTGACTTCAGTTGAAATATTGCTTCTGCCTAGTGAGATGCCACTTTCATGGCTGACATGTCTCCAGGCAAGAAGAATTTTCTCAGAGGCCAGTGACAGGTTTTGCAGCAGGATTCTGGAGCAGGCAGTGCTTGTGGCTGCATTAAGAAATTGATAAAAGCAGCTGAATGTGGTGTGTAGGTAAAGGCTTGCAGATACTGCAGCAAACCTGGGGCTGCTGTCGCTGCTCTGCCTCTGGCCAAGGCTGGAGGGCAGGACAGAAAGGAGAACATGGAGACAGGATGAATCTCCACATCCACAGCTGTCCCACCGTGGACCCTACCTGTTAGTATGCTGTGGCAGCAGTACATTAATAAGCTGCAAAGGGAAATGAAGCCTGGTATTTAACATGGGATGGCAACCTCTGCCCTTGCGCATTGGGAATGAGTCAGGCAAGACGCAGGAGGCAGCCAGTGCACCAGGCTAGGCAGGAGCCGGGCTCTTTGAGGAAGGACTGTGTCCAGTCCTGTGGCCCTCATGCAATGCCTCATCCCTGCTCATGTAATTAGCAAAATACCAGCAAGGGGAGATAGCACCAGCTATGCCACCCAGAAAGACAGACATCCTCACCAGTAAGAGCTCTTCCCTTGAACAGCTTCCCATAGCACCCAGAGGAAGACAACCACCTCCAAACACCCATCATATTTAAAATGCAGAGTAGTGATACCGCATCTTTCCTACAGATCTGATCTGGGCAGGTTCCATCCATCAGAACATTCTTCTGGGACAAAAGCTTCCCAGCCACCTGGCTTTAGAGGGTCTTGTTTCCAACAAAACATTTACCTTAGGCCCTTGTTCTTCCCTTACCAGAGTTTCTGCAAGTGCCCAGCCTGCCACTATTCACGCTGCTTCCCAGAGTAGCCCTTCAAAGCCTTGCTCTGAGAGAAGAGATTTGGAGCTTTCTTTATGAGAAAAAGCAGCCAGGCATTTTTCTTTTATGGCACATATGAATAAGGGACAAGGAAAGGCATCCATGTATTTGCATTGCCTTGCTTTTCCTGGTGCTTTATTCTGCTCTCCAAGTCAGATGCTATGTGGCATGACTGCCAGTGCCGCCACTTCTCTCAAGCTCACAACCAGAGGAAGCTCCAGCCCCTGCGGGGTGAACAGTTTTGGAAGGAGTCAGCAGCAACATCTCCTCTCCATCTCAGACCTGAGACTTCAGCAGGAACCAGAAGTCTCTGTCTCTTCTGGGACAAAGATAGCCTTGACTGTCTGAGAGGGCCAGGGCCACCTGATGCACTTAGAATGGTATCCCCATTTTTTTTTAATGGATTTCTATAAAGGTGAGGATTTTGTAATCAGTACTCCCCAGTTTTTCCCAATCTAAACATCTATTGAATCCATTGTGCAATCCTTAGCCAGTGTAGAAGAGGGGTAGGAATCTCACAAACATCAAGAAAACTGGCAGCTGGACGGAGAAGAGTCACCTCTCTGCTCCCACCCCTAACACCACCAGGGAAAAGGATTTGCTGTTTAGCCATTATACATTTTCCTTGGTTGCAGCCAGCTGGTCAGTCAGCCCACGCATTAATACAAACTAGCTACAGTAAGTGCTGTTTATTTCTGATATGAGGGAATATGAGCAAGATTTTTGGGGTGATAGGCAGAAGAACAAGGACAGTTCTGTAGGAGGCAAGGCTTCTCGGTAATTCTGCCACTCATGGGACAACTTAGTATTTTCTTAATTTTGAGCATCACCAATGTTCTGTTTTTCTTTTCTCCTTCGTAGCTGAGTCTTATGGAAAAGTGATTCCAAAATGGGAATGGAAATCTTGGTCCATCTGGTGTGTGTTTGAGCACTGTCAGGCAGGTGAGATAATCAAGAGCTAGAAGAATGTAATGTCCAGGGAAAACAGAAGTTAGATGGAGACATTATCATTCCAAGAAAAAAATAAATCATTTTCCCCTGCATTTCTGTGATTTTCTTCCTCCTTTCCCAGTCTTTGCAGTCATCTGCTCTAAAGGACTGGCTCTTTTTCAGTAGCTGGAAATGGTCTAAGCAGTTCAAAGACAGAAGGAGACAGTAAGGACTTGGGGATAAGACTCTCACAAGTAACTTTCAAGGAAAATATTACAGCTTTAACAGCTAACAAGGGGCAGACATCCACTGTATCTAGGAGAGTGCCCTGGGGTGTTGCCAGGAGCAAGTTGCTGATAATGGCTGCAAATATATCTGTTGATGAAATGTTAAGTTCCTTGACAGACCTTTTCGGTTTTCAAAGTGACACTTTTCCATTAAAATTTACATCATAAGAATGTGAAGTGGGGCAAAATTGGAACCATGTTTTGACTGAATCTGGCAACTGGTTAAAAAATGAGTGCAGAACTGAAGCATCCATGCTTACCAATTACAGCATTAAAATCTAACTGTCATCTAACCCAACTTCAACAGAAGAAAGTGCCTGGTCCTTACAGACTCATGATCAAGATTCAATAAAAAAAAGCTACAGCCCCTCATCCCTTTGTCTGTCAGGAACAAAATTTTAGCACAGAGTTTTTTGAATTAACTAAAACTCCTGGCAAAATCCCGCTGACACCAAAAGGAACAGAAATTAGATGGAATAAAATCTTTGCTTTGCTTCCCAGGTTATGGGAATTTCTCCTCTATCCCACAACTTTTTCACCCATCATGGCTACTGCCTTCCCTGTCAAATCATCTGCTCAGGGAAGAGAGAAGGGAAGATGAATGTAGCCTAAGAAAAATCATTAAAAAAAAAAAAGAGTGACTGTCCAGATTGCATTCATAAACAATGAAACCCCCAAAAGTGATGCACATTCCTTGGGGAGGGATTCTGGTCACATGAACCCTGTTGGCAAAGCTCCTGCTGGTTTCAGTGGGTGTGGACTTCATCCTCTACTTAGATATTCTCTGAAGAGTGTGGTAAGTCTGCGTGCAGACCTAAGGGACTGGGAAGGTGTTAAGTAAGGTGTGTGAGCTAATTGCAAAAATAGCAGCCCCGGGACTTTTCCTGATCGCAGCTGTACTCATTCCAACCAAATAGCTTCTTTGGTCCCAAACCTGCGAAAGGCTACACACAAGGTTAACTTTAGGTGTGTGTATAGTCCCATATCTGTAAAATCACTGTTTATTGAATATTATTCATTATTTAGCCTCATTATTGAGGCTAAAAGTGTGTAAATATTAGAATGGTTGGGACCTTGGACAGTTTCAGTATTAAGAATGGTTCTCATTGCAAGTATCTGTCTAGCAGAAGACTCCTTAGGTTCACACTTTAGAGCAAAGATTTTAAGTCATAAGCAAAGAAGTTGGCAAATTCGTACTTCAGAGAACTAGGTGAACAAGAGGCCGATCTTCTAAATTCTGCTTTGGTTGGGTTTACATACTATAGCCTATTAAATACTCACATATTAAACATGACTTCATCTTTAACAGCTTCTAAACATTATGATCTTAAATGACAGCAACTTCTAGATCTGACTTCGTAAAGCAGCATGCTACCAACTATCCTAAATTAAACTTACTTTTTTATTGTAGAAGAGTTGTGTGTGGAGGCTCTAAATCATGAAAAAGAAAGCCCTCATGCTCAGACTTATCTCAAAGTTAGTGTAACTTAAACACATGCATAAAATAAAGCAGATGTTTAAGTGCTTTCCTGAATCAGGGTCTGAACAAGTTGTTTTTGCTGAATAAGCATAGAAGGACCACAGGTCTCCAAACAAATTAATTTTAACTATTACCAGTAAATATTTTCAGCTTACCTTGTGTATCACTGCCAGCTATGATGGGTTGAAGCCAGATTCTTGCAGGGAGGAAAAATCAGTGCACAACAGAATTGAAAAGTGATCTCTGTTGTGCTGCCTTTTTGCCTGTAGAAACAAAAACAATCAAGCAAGTATTTTGGCATTTTTATGTACAAAGCCATGAATGGCATGTTAAAAGATTATATTTTAAAGCTGTATACAGAATAACAATTTAAAAGTTACACCTTAGCAGTCATTTATATCACGTGACTGGACTATCAATCATAATAATAATAAACCAGGAGATTTTTAAGCTAGCACACTTCTGAGTATTCAACCAAAATTGAGAAAAATGGGGAAAACACATAATATATCTTAGGAGTAGTAATGTCCTGTTATTGTTAAAAAACTTCTGGGACCTCATTAGTGACTATGAAAACATCATCTGTGAATACTGTGAGGCAATAAATCCACAGTGTCCAAGGAAGGGGGGGGGTGGGGGGGGTGGAAGAGAGCAAGCACAACGTGTGTATTTGCCATTTTTTCTTACCCAGCTGTGAGTTAGTAATTTCCATATCTGCTTGCCAAACAGCTTCCAGAAACTATTACTGATTATGTGAATTCAATAGTCTGCTAATGAACGATAAGATAATGGGTCTATGTTCAAGAACGCAGGAGACAAATAATTGTTTACATGTCAAAAATTCCTTTTCCACTTGGGTCATTACACACACACGCTTTTGAGGTCACACTTTATAGCAGCGTAGCTCCAAGTCTGGGGTGCTGATGTTGCAGGTATGGCCCTTTCGTCTTCAAACCAAACACTGGTTTTTGTAGTATTCCATTGATGACTAATTTTTCATAGCTTTTAATAAAACAAGCAATGCTTTACAAATGATGAACTAACAGTTTTGTGGAGGGAAGAATGGAATGAAGGAAGGATGAGGGGCAAATATTATTTATATATTTTATATTATTTATATATTATATACTATTTATATATTATATATTATTTATATTTTATATATTTTATATATTTGTTATTTATTGATGAACTCTGAAATACATTTGTGTAAATAGCTGGTATTTTGCAAGACTTAGCATGAGACCCTTAAACAGATTTGTGATAGAACTTACCCACCATAGCTATGTTAGTAACACTTCATAATGTTTTTTGCCCCAGACGATTTTGTTGTCTGCCTACCTCATCAGCCATAGTGTGACCAGGCATAAATCCACTGCTGTCATAAATACATGCTCTTGTGTTACCGTGGAATTTGGCTCCATATTTGCAGAGCTCACGTCACTCATCATTGAAAAGTGGCTACTTCTACAGAGGAAAAGCAGCACTGCCAGCAAGATTGTTTTTAGCAGGGGAAGCAAAGGATATCAGAGCCAACAAAAATGGCTTGAGAGTTTACGTAAGATGAACACACGGCCACGCCTTGTGCTGGAGTTCCTTTAGGGCACTAGGTCTATCCATTCATCTACGACTGAGAAAAGATACCGGGTCCCTAATGGCCACAAGTATAACTGAACAAGTGGAAACTATGCTGTGATGAAAATTATAGATTGGTTTTTGAACTTTTTTCGGTGTGAACTTTTGCTTTAGATCCATTTCTTCCATTTGTTTTCACAGTACTGGACCTTTGGTAGGTGATGGTCTGCAACTGGATGACTCATTTGTATGCTGAACCTTCAAAGGCATGGAGAAAGCAAACAGAACGTGATTTGCCTCCTGGGATACTGGATATCTTGTGTTTGTATGTGAAAATAAAGTAATGAGAAATAAATGTCACTAAAAAGCTTTAATGTTCCCAATACCAGCTTTGGGAATTGGCAAAGTTGGCAGCTGTCTAACACAGTAAAACAGCTGTTTCCAACGGGGTTTTTTATGCTAGAGCTTTGGACAGTGAGGCTTACAGATGCAGGGGAGGCAGGGTTTAGGTGGTGCTGGGTTACTCCAGTCTCCCCGAGGTGGCAGGAGGAGAGGAGAGGCAAGCCCAGTCCTCCACAACTGTCTCTTGGGACTCACCTTCCCAGCCCTGCTCTTCTTTTCCCGTGGAAGGAGCAGCCTGGTCCTGGGTGAGTCCTGAGGGCTTGCCCTTGGAGAGCTGAATTTTGATTAGTTTCAGAAAAGCCTTGAGCCAGGTCTGTGCAATCCCAGAATGCAAAGTCAGAGGTGGCTTGAAATATGTAAATAGTTTTGTTGTTTGATTCAGGAAGCCCTTGCTTATTTGATGTACTATATGAAATAATGGGGAATTCAGTCAGTATTAAACACAGCCTCCACAGCCTGTGAGCTTGTAAGACAAACTAAGGGAACTTCATGAAACCAATTTCATTAGGTTATGATTAGACATAAATTTAATACAATCAAAACCCCCAACAAACCCCCAAACCAGAACAAGGTCAGTGTTGCCCTCAGTGTAGCCATGCATGAGCCACACTTTAGGGGTAAGCATGGACCTTACACTTGCATGCAATCACCCTGTTTAATCCATGCATTGATAAAAACGCCTCCTGTGTTCTTATCATTACCACAATCCATATTAGAGTTCAGAGTTCATACACACTCAATCTCTTTTCCATGCTGTCACTACTTGCGACATTCCTGAATACAGACCAATCCTTAGAGGCTTTAACACATACAGAATGTGAAGACTTGTCTACTCAGTCTTACGGTACTTCTTGGACACTAAAAATTAGCTAAGACCTCTGCCTCTGACCACAGACTTTGTGGTTTTAACGAGTCATTTTGGACTTGCCCCATACTATAGCTATCAAAACATGACCCTACAGAAGAACACCGAAACGTTGTGGTTATTTCCAGACATCTTGAGCACTAAGTGATGTCAGTAGAATGCCTCGGGAAGCTGGAAATCAGACCCAGTTGAAAAACAAGCACATTTCTCGGTTTGAGTCTTGTGTATCAGCTTCATTTCCTCTTCTCTGACAGCTACTTGCTGCACGTGCACCACTTGAGATCATACCCTTTGCCCAGTCTCACCTCTTTGCAAGTGGGTACAGCAGCTCTTGAGCACCATGGATGCATTAGGGAGGAGAGCATTTTCTGCAGAAGCTAGCAGCAACATTGGTTCTTGCTGCAAAGACAGCCAACAGCAGCAGAAGTCAAAATAAAGATCTGACCATGTCCAGTCAAAGGTCATCTCCCGTATCACATCCCATTAGTCAAAAGGCAAAATGGGCCAGTCATGATTTACAGTAATCTGAAATAAAGCACTAGTGCTTGGCTTGGAAGGAATTCCAGGTTTTGTAATGGATCTAGCAGAACAGTGTGTTAATGTGGTCTGTATTAATTTATGTTTTGTAAATGTAGAAAAGCTAATGGGAAAGCAATCGGTCCCTGCTGAGCTGTATCTCTTGGAAGAAAAATTACATGGGATGGGATTGGACCTTATAAAATCTCAAAGGCAGTAGGGAAAGAGCATGTTGTTATTCATTTGCAAGAGCTGGTAGCTTGTTCCTTCTCCTGGCCAATGGGTGAACAACGACAAATGGTCATTTCAGGTATATACATGGATGTAAATGCAGTGACTGGCAACCTATGTACCTTATGCATAGTGCACAGGCAGAAGACTTTCACAGAAAAATGTAGAAATGGCTGTTAATCTGGAAAAAAGTTGGAATCACTAAGTCAGACGTCCATGTGGGCAGTCTTACCACTGTAACAGGGATGAAGCTTTGTGACAGAAGCCTCTGTGCCCTGCACTGTGTGCCATCGTATGGAGAAAGCTTGCAACATGACTTCTCAGAACTTTTGACACAGAAATATCTTGCCTTTTTATTCTGTCCAGTAGCTTGCTGTACTTTAAAATTAGATCAGAAGTGATGTCTTCATTGACATCTTGGTCTACCCAATAGGAAAGAAATAGTAAATAGGAAGAAAATATATGCCAGTTCCATGTACATGCATATATATATATCAACATTTAACTTGTGATTGCCTAAATCTACACTAAGTCTGCACTGGCCAGGATAGTATTTGAGCTGAAAGAAGAATCTGTGTTTCTATGAAATTTAGGAGGACACCCTGTAAAAACCCCTACTGTTTCTGCTACTCCTTTTTCTTAGTGACTGTATCTATATAGCATTACGATACCATGTGAGCTGCTTGGCCTGTCAGGATAGCAGAGTACTTTGAGCAGGATTTTCAGTTCCATTGGGGGAAATTCAAACATTCAGCTCCAAATAGAAGTCACAGGAATGTGCATACACATCACTTAAGAAGCTTCAAAAAATCCATTTTCTTGTGCGATGCTCTGCAGCATAAGCATTAGGTGAATGTATGCCAGTACTGGACTTGAATTCAAATTTTCCCCTCTCCTGGCCTCACTAACTTAGTTTACTAGATTGAAATTTCCTAATTTTACTCTCTTATTTCTCTTTGCTGTCTTCCTTTTCTCTTTCACTCTCTTGAGAGTTTATTCTCTTCCCAATACCATGCTTTTCCCCTGCTGTAACATTTGCCTTCTGATGTTTTGATTCCATCTCCTCCTTGCTGAGGAAGGACAAGTGCCCTGAATCCTTCATACTCACATCTCTGAAGTTATGAACTGCACTCTCAGTTAAGTCACCAGCAATTTAGTAACTCATAGAAACAGTTATCTCTGCCGCAGAGGAAATGTATCTTAAATGTTGAAAAATTTCGTTTGAGTTGAAAATGAAGAAAAACCCATCCAATGATGGAGCATATTAATTGGACCCCCGTGCTGGTTGTTAATTCGTCGGTCGCTTAGGGCTCTTGGAGCCTGGCAGCACTCCTGCAGGCTGCCAGGGCTTTCAGTCCACCCCCTGGTTACACACAAGTGCTTACATCCTGCCAGACCTTCAGCTCAGCCATTTTGGCCCCAGGTTCAAAGGCCTTCAGATGCTTCTGGCAGGTTCTTCTTGCTTTAGACCATTGGCAATGCTAATGGTAAGAGCAGATTTTGATCTCACGTTTGCGAGTCAGATTGGGTTTTGCTGAAGCCAATGCAAAAGGAGCAGAGGGAAGATCGAGGTCCAGGTTGATGGCGTGGTGACAAGAATGATTCATAAGAAGTGTTAATTTCTGTGCAGATTACCACTTAGGAAACCAAAGAGGTGACTCATGAGAAATACGTGATTGCTGTACAGACAGGTGATAATTGTTTCCAAATTCTGTGAAAGAGCAAGCTGAGCTAATAACAATACTTCCCAGTCCTAGCTGTATGCCCTGACCTGAAAGATGGGCAACTGCCTTATTGCACACATCTGTTGTGCCTCTGGAGGCAAGGCAGTGTTCATCAGTCACTGAGATTTCATATTATGATCTGCTCTGCCCAGGCAGCTCCTGAGCTTGTGTGGAGAGCCATGCAGGCTTCTCCCCTCCATCCAAGGGGTGAGAAGCAGGAGAGATTGGCTGCCAGCTGCAAAACAAAAAACCTGTGTAAACCTTCGGGGTTTGGCCACGCTTTATTCAATTCAAGACACTAACAAAGACACAGAGGAATCCAGAGCTCAGCCCTTTTTAGCCATTAGTAACCATTAGTCTTTTCTTTTGGAGGGATTATTCACACCGAACGGTGGAACATCAAACAACATTGCCAGAGACATGGCAGATACTCCAAATAATATGCATAGGCATTTACATCAATAAAACTCAGGAAAATAACGTAAGTAGTGCTCCTTTCCTATTTGCTTTCCAGCTAGTGTTTGTGAACATATTTGTCAGCAGAAAATTAAGAGGAGGAGGAGTTTTTTTAACTCAGCAGAAAATTAAGAGGAGAAAACTCACTGAGTTTTCTGAGCCACAGCATACATACATCAGGTGCTTTTGGATGGCCATTTTGAAAGCTCTGGGTTTGTTAGTTTTAAGAGTTGCTTAACTGAGGGTCCAAGCATTTCTGTGAAAATGAAGTAATGAAAATTGTAATGAAGCTGTACAAACAAGCATTTTCAAAGCATTAATCACAAGTAAGCAAGAATTTACTTTAAAATATAGTAGTAACTTATCAAATGATATCTCAAAAACTTCATGAGCTCAAATTTTATCTATCATCCCTCACTTTTCTCCAAATGTTATTGATGCCTATGTTGTCAATATCATCAGTCTACAACCCTCAGCAAATTAAAATACTTACATGATTTATTATTTCTTTTTATCTCCACCATTGCACAACTGTAGAAGAACACCTGATTGTGGGCTTACTCTGCACTAATGCACTGAAGTATGATGTTAAATGCTATTGCCTCCAAGGGAACCTAATCTTATTTGAATCTAGCTGATGTGTTGACTTTGGAGCATTAGATTTTTGCAATGTTTAGTGTAAAATGCAGAAAACTTTTCCACTTTCAGCTGTAATTCACTTTACCCACTAAAGATGAGTCACTGGAAGCACAAGGATGTGTCATTGGTCTAAGCCAACTCTATCACTATCACATACTGTACATGACATCTATTTTCTTCCTGTTTTCATTAAAAAATAATTCAGAAGAAAAAGCCCCAGTGATTTTCTCCCACTCATTTCCTGAATTCTGTATTTCTGACTCAAAAATCCAGTGAAGCACCTATATGTTGAAGCACTACCATTAAGTGCATCTAAACATTTCCATTCTAAAGGCCCAGTTTTGGTTATTTATTATTTTCATAAACTTTAGCCTTTTTGGCTGAACTTTTCCAGGGTTGTTCTCTTTCCAAGAGTGACTATTTTGGGAAAGTTTGAGCATGAATCAAGCAAATATAAAACGTAACAAAAAATACACTTTTCCCACCATTTCCCCCAAATCTTGCAGCTTTCTTTGGAATAGGCATAATGGCCAAATCTTTTCAGACAAAAATCCGATATTCGGCAGAAAACAGTCTGTAAAAGAGAAATGTACCTTCCGATGTCCTGAAAACAGATTCAGATTTACACAAATCATATGTACACTGGCATGCAGTTGTTTTGTAATAAGAACTTAGCTATATTGGGGGGGGTTTCACAAGTACTCAGAGGCAACTGGAATCATTGCTCCCATTTTTCATTTTTTAAATTTAAATTAAATTTAAAATGAAGAAACATGGGACCAGTGACTAGACCTAGTTTCCTACGTCTTTCCTTGGTATCCTTTCCATTCATTTCTACTTCAGTTAGTAATAACCTCCCATGTTCTTAATGACAGTGGTACACATTCCTTGTGCAAACAATGTTGTGCAAAGAAGGGAGACAAAGTGGTGGTAAAACCCGTATGTGCAGTCTAGGTGTAAACGGAGTAATTGTGCAACAAACGCAGAGACATGCTTAATGGACAGCCCGTTTACAATCAAGTGCGTGCTGAAAGTGCTTGCACACAGGGGTGGGTTTTTTCCTTTTCTTGTAAGTCATGGCAAATAAATATGTCATGGCTGCCTCATTCACTTAACATCATCATATCTGACCACTGAATCATAGTGTACTGGCACGGAATTGAAAATTCTCTCTTGGGCCTCAACCCAGCATTGCGAGGGCTTTTGAAAGAGTTTAGAAGAGAGTTTTGGGAGTCAGATGCCCAACTCCCACTGGCTCTCAGTAGAGTTTTCAGACATTCTCCATCGGGCTCCTTTGACAATTCCACCCACATAATGTCAGTACCATTAATTGTAAACACATGAGTAGCTCAGCTGAAGCCTGAAATGAAGTATATGCTTAGGTGCTGTGTTGGGTGCATTCTGTTTATGCTCCATAACAAAAAAAAAAAAAAAAAAATCCACAAATGGTGGTGGGGGAAGAAAAATAGAATTTCCCAGCTAAGCTAAAATGACTGAGGAAAATACATACATTTTCTAATTTTTGGGGGAGAACAAGACAAAGATAGAAAGCAAGAATGCTTGACATGTACTCCCAACCCCTTTTAAAGAAGGAGCTCCAAGCTCAGGCACCCTTGTCACTGAAGAAGACAGGATTTTTGTGCAATCATCCGTCTCTGATGAGCTGTTTCAGAAAACATGCCTTCCTCATCTGTGTTCTTTGTTTTGAAGAGACTCCAAGGTACAAAACATTAAATTAATTCTGAGCAGCCTTCATCAAACACTGCACATGTACATCAACTAAGAGGTTGTCTTCAGGGAAGTACTTGCATGCAGATTTTTTTTCTCACTGGATTCCTCCCTCCTTCATTACACAAGGTAACACCTACCCACAAATAAATACTAATAGTGCAGCAAATGAGGGTCTAGAATGGCAACTTTGTTTCCTGAAGAAGATAGAGGATTTATACCATGAGAAGAAAGGGGATGAAGGAGGAGGACTCCTTGCTAGAACTAGGTAGCCCTTGTGCAGTGATTTTCCAATGCAACTATATTGCTTCCTGTTGTGGATATCCCCACAGGTGCTACGTTAGCTACTGTTGACCCATTTTCTGTGTTTCTGTTTCCCTATGTGAATTGGAGATGACTGCATTTACCTGCAGGACTGGATTAAGTAAGCAAAATAGCAGATGCTGCTAGAGCCATCTCACCTTTGAAATGCTCAGAGCCAGAAGCCAAAATTAGGGATTTCTCCCCAGAGACTCCTGTTGCCATCAAACCACAGGCTGTGTGTGGGTAAGGCTGCCACAGAAGTATTAGTTATTTTGAATCTGAATCACTTGCAAATAAGCAAGACCTAAGGATACACATTGTACAGTGAGGAAAAAGAAAAAAAAAATCAAATAGCTGCCAAGCAAGCTTATTGATCCTTACCGTTGCCACCAAGTAACCCTGTGCCTGCATGACTTCTACCTCAAGAAGGAAAAGACAGCTGGCAATGATGCAGTTAAAGGCCCTGTCGTAATCTGTCCATGTGAGGAAGGGTGTGAGTGTAGCCTGCACAGCAATTTCCTTGCTTCTGAGCACTTGACTTCAAAACTCAATGATGACCTTTTAGTTGAAGGGGTATTTTTGTGTAATTTTCCCTGTGCATAGCAGTTAGCTGTGGTAGTGGTAAATAGTGTCACTATGACAGGGATGTGAGTCCGTGTGATGTATGGCAGGGACAGTGGTACAGATCTGCACCCAAGGAGAATCCAACAGATTTTTCTTGTGAGTTTCAGAGATATTTGCTGCCAAGCAGAGGAATGACCAGGAATCTTGGGTTCCAGCCAAGACTTTGGAAGAGAGGATGCTTTAGAGGGTATAGCCCATTTCTGCACCTCATTCTTCTCTTCGTTTCCTCTAATCTCCTTTTCTCAGACCAGGCTACTTCTGCCCCTATCTTCCCATGCTTTTCCTTTTCGAGGCACTTGATTAAACAAAGGCAGGGCTCTATGCAGTCCCATTTAAACTTTGAGGCTTCTGAAGACCAGGCTTGTTGGCTGACTGCTTTGACCCTTGATGAATCCCCTGCACCGATTCCAGCCATGCTCTGCTTGGTGAAGATTCACAAGTTCCTCCTAAGTCTTCAAAGCTCTCAGCAACAGCTCCACTTCCACGGGGTCAAACCATAAGTCACGTGGTACCAGTAAACACCAGAGGCTGCAGCCCCTAGGCAGGTTTGCTCTGGTATGTGCCTAAAACATGGTCTGTCCCTTTCCAGTTCATGCTCCTCTTGCTCCTTGGCTCCTCTTCTCCATTAGTGTCCTTGCTAAGATTAATCAGAATACTTGGGTCTTTCTCTGCAAAGAAGAGGGATGGTCATTTGTTGAACAGATACAGCATCTTGCTATTTGACATTGACCACAGTTGGTGTTCTGTTGTTCTTTTCAAAAAGTCCATGTATGAGGCAGAAGGAGTTCCCGGTCCAAGCCCCTGCTGACACAGCACAAAGGTTGGATCACTAGCCCAATGGTGACTGGCTTACTACCATCACGGTTGCCTTGTAAATCTCCCAGGAGGAGCCAGATATGTGGAAACAAATGGGGCTGGAATTAGCTTATTATTGCATATAAACCCTATCAGACCACTTATCTAAGCCTGACCTGGTTGTGCAGCTCCTGTGTCCATTCTCCTCATTCAGTGTAACTTTTTCTGATGCAGAGTCTCTGCAGGCTTGGCTGTGTAAGGTCTCGCCCAACAAATCTATTCCCTCGGCACAGGGCTTAGACAGGAGGGAACTGGCGCTTTCCGTGGCACACC
Organism: Falco rusticolus; assembly: GCF_015220075.1. Classification (NCBI taxonomy): domain Eukaryota; kingdom Metazoa; phylum Chordata; class Aves; order Falconiformes; family Falconidae; genus Falco; species Falco rusticolus. The sequence continues at coordinate 90,596,755 of NC_051189.1, forward strand.
TGTTCAGCAGAGAGAGAGCTTTGATCTCTGTGGCTACCCATCTAACAGCCCCATACAGCAATAAATTCATACATTCTTTTTTTTTTTTTTCTTTTTAAAATATATCTGCCAAGAAAGGGGGTGGGAGTGAGGGTGGTGGGAAGTGAAAGGAAAAAAAGCAGCAATTCCAGGAAGAAGCTGAAGTTTATAAAGTGATCTTTCACTCTCTTTCGCAAAGCTATTGCTAGTCAGCACCACCACAGATCTATCAGAATATTTTCAGTAACAAGCTTTTGAAAAGCTGAATTTAAAATAAGAAGTGGGAAGTGGGGAGGGAGGCGGGGGAGTATCTTCAAACCAAATGCCACGACTGCTCACAAGGCACTCTATAATTCAAAACCAGGTACCCTCAGGCGTGCTACGCATACATTTATGTTTTCAGAACAGTCCCACAATGCAAACAGTGTGAGTGGTTTTGCCTAAAGGTTCCTGTAGGATTTATGCACATGAGGGCACTTGTCACTTGTAAGTAGAGGTCAGGAACCTGCCTGGGTGGAGAAGGCAGCGTCAGTGCTTTCCTGAAATCCCTCTTTGTGCCAGGAAATAATCACCACACCCACAGCTACTACATTTGAGCCAAGGTGTTCCAGGGACACAGTCTGTCATATAGGCCACGCCTGTGGAAAAAAGTTTTATAAACCGTATCCCGTTTCTTTAATCTTCCATTCCTTGTTGCTGACATAAATGAAAAAAAGAAAAAGAAAAAAAAAAATCAAGGTAGTTGCTTCTGAGAGAATAGGAGTTTCTGTTCAATATCCTAAAGATCAAAAAGCAAATTTTGATTTTTCACATATTCCAGATTGCTCAAAACAGGGTCTATTTCCCCTGGGTTAACCAGCAGGTAATGAAATTTTGACCGTGATGGCATAAATCAACTCTTTTGATGGAGTGAAGGGGTAAGAAGGAGAACAAAGAACAGGCAGAGAGGCTACAATATCAACTGTTACTTAGAAAAATACAGAACTGGTATTTGTTTCTGGTAGGCATCTTAATCTGTGATTTATTGTCAATTCAAGAACTCCACAATTTTTTATTAGAGCTGAATGGATTTGAAACTACCATTGCTATATAAAATGGCTAATTGTGTTTTACTGCTTCATTTCAAGTACAATTCTATCATGGTGCCAAAGATCAGGCTGAGAAAAAATGACGTACTTAATTTAAAATAATTGCAATGAAAAAATGTGTAGGTTTCTTTTGGCTGTGATTGTACTACTGAGTATTTTATTATGAATGAAAACCCTAAACAGTTGTTTCTTGTCAATAGCATCTTTCTTGTGTCCCCTTGGCTCAGAAATATGTCCAGCTTTGTTTGGTTTTATAGCCTATAAATTCTCCTGAATTCTTGGACATCTTACTTGCATTTTGAAACTCTAAATCTGACGGTTTTCTCATACATACTTAAACATCACATATCTAATTTCATGTGGAGAACAGTGATGTCTGAGGATGAGTAGGCAAAACAGATGCACGGAAATGTCATCAGAGCCAGTGTGAAGCAGTGGGAAGCCGACGTGAAGCAGCGGGTGCAGATCACACCAGCATTTCCCTCACTGCAAATGGCAGGCAAATCAACATGCTGCAATTAAAGTTATCCTATAAAATAAGCCACAGGCCTTTGGTGGCCTAAATATATTATGTTGTGAATAGACCTGAGCTTTAAAAAACATGGATTTGCCACTTGATGGCATGGCCACATGTGCCTCTGGGGAGAGGAACTGGACATGTCTCATCCTTTCTACTATGGAGCCATCAAGGGACAGCACTTGTTAATCACAGGAGCCAGTAGGCAGCATCTTGTCATGGCTAAGGAAAAGTTCACCCAGTAGGTCCTAGGTTCAGAGGAGTAAAGATCCCAGAGAACCTGTGAAAAGAAACAATTTGCTCTAGTCCATGGACTCATCGCAGGTTGGGTCCTTGATGCTGGATTCATGCTCATGGGAATGTAAGCAAACAAGACAGCAAACAGCAGGCTGTCTGTGTGCACATGTGTGAGTGAGCACACGTGCAGGTAGGTTTGAGGGGCATCAGGTGGCTGAGGAAAGAGGAACAAGTGGTTTCCCAAAAGCAGAGCTGAAGAGACTCAGTGGATGCTGTGGGGACATACAACAGACCCTGTAACCACCTGAGCGGCAAAGCAGGGGTGTTTGACTTTCATACCTACAGGCACATGTGTTACAGACTGACTTACCCAAACTCCGTCCTCAGATGCCAAGACTGGCAGCTTGAAATCTTACACTGACTTCATCGTTTCACCCTGCAGCTGGTGATACTGCTCTCCAGTGCCTCACCTACAGGATATAGGACCTGACAGTTACAAGGCGTTTCCTAAGCTCGGGCACTGAAGGCTTTTGTTCCAGACCTGTCAGTCTCACTGACTTTTCTGATCATTTCAATTTTAAGGTGTCGTACACAAGCAGCTGTTTCTAACTATGGTAGATACAATCTGTAGTAAGAAATGTTGCCTGCTGGCCTCGCTTTGCAAGGCTCCGAGCATTAACAGATCTAGCTGAAAGCAACAGGCAATACCACAGACGAAAAAGGTAAAAAGATGATACCATTACAGATCCCACTCCTGGCTCTGCTTGTCAAACCAGCATGACAAGTCGCCCATAACAGTAAGCACCATTCTGTGGAGTGGAGGTAATAATAGAGAGTATTTCAAGGTTATTCGTATTTGTAAAATATTTCAAGATCCCTGAATGACAAATAACCCATGATATTTTATTTTCAGAAGTTCTAGCTGGGATAGCAGTTTTTGTAGGTAATTTGTATTTTGCTCTGTTGCCTGGAAGAAATCAAACTATGCTAAATAACAGTAGTTTTGTAAAACAGCACTGTAGCCAGAATTAATATGTTTCCGCTGCCATTCTTCTTATAAGTATGTAACTATTAACTAAACAATGTCATCCTTTTAAACAGATGGAAGCAATTGTCTTCTGGATAGATGTTCCTCGACTGTACAGTTATTCCTAAAACTAGGTAGCACCATTTCTGAGTTTTGTGAGTAATACGGAGTGTCGGTACTGTTTGAACGTTAGCTGTAATGTTAGGTGTGAAGCACAAAGACAGCTCCAAAATCCATTGAACTTAATCTGAGTACTTTCATTTACTTCACTGGCTATGGAAAAAGACCTATAAAATTTAGTTTATTGTATACACCATGATTTGAACATTTTCTGAGTTATCATCGATGGCAGTAATGGCAAACAGCTGAGGTAACTTCTGTTCTGGGGGAACTGCTTTCCAGCTATTCCATGAAAATAACTATCACCATTTTTCATTGCCTTTATATGTGTAAGAACAAAAGTGTTAGGGACACTTTATATTGCCAGAATCTAGTGAACTAATTTTTCAGGCACTGATGCAGAAATATCATATGGTTTTATTTTAGTCAGTAATAAAATTATGTGGGTGAGTTAGTGTTTATGTCTTTGGCTTGCAAGATACCGTCCCCTTGACATGTCATATGAAAGAAAATAATTTGATGCTGTTCCTCTTTCAGATGATCAGTTAGATGGGGTGGGAGTTATGTTTTTTTTAAAAAAAAAACTGTTAATTAGCTACCAACTGACTGATAAAAATCCAGTATCCTAAAATAAGGATTTGAAGAAAGAGCAGTTCACGGCATACTGAAAATACAACTTCTAGAAAAAATCTGCTCCAGTTCAGACATTTCTCTATGCTGTCATATTTTCCACAAGATTTACAATGAGCACTTTGTAAGACTCTGGCACCTGAGCTGAATACTAAGCACTTACCAAGTTGTCCCTGCGGATTTTTTTGGTCAGCCTTAGGGCTCAGGAGTACACGAGGTCCAAACAGCAGTTCTCATGCCGCACCAAGTTCCATGCACGATGGCTGAACACGAGCAGAACAGCAGTCACTCTGCATCTCACGAAATGGGGCCACAAAACGAAAACACGGGATAAAATAAAGCCTTGGATTAGAAATGCTGGCTTAAGGCTGGTATTCAATTCTTCTTTGACTTACACCTGTTCAGCTGCGTTGCCTCCGTAGAGTTACGTGGGTATATCCCAAACCAGAATTTGGCCTTGTCCAACTCACTCCACAACTTCAGCTCAACTTTCACATCGGTTCCAAAGGGTGGGTCCCAGTGAAGTGGCAGAAACAAAGGCTTATCTTGGCCACGAGGCAAAAATGCTGGATGTTTCCATATTTCGAATAGTGTTTTGCATCAGCTGCACACAACGTCTGTGCTGTGGCAAACCGATCTCCGGGAGGGCAGTGTCCCTGGCCATGACGGGGATGTTTCCAGCCAATTTGCCTCTACAATGCTGGAGATTCTACTAACACTGCCTGAAATTAAAGCCAGATGAGATGTAAAATTTGTTCCTCCCTTTAGGTGAGAATAAAATGGGCACTTAAACCTTTCAAGTTTCAGAGGCATTTGGGAGAAGGCTGAAGGTTCAGTACATATAGTGCATCCGCCCATGCCCCAGTTCAGCCAGTGTCAGGTTCTGAATGAGAACAACTGCGCTCTAGTTCATTGCATGGATTTAGGATGATCCCCGACAAATTAAAAATATTTGGCAGTCATTGCTTTCTTCCAGTGTGTTTCCTAAAATTTAAAGGAATTATGCTTGGCATTGTTTTGAAGCCAGCAGCCTTCAAAATGATCAAAAGCTTAGAGGAATAAAATCAGAAATACATACAGATGAAGAATGGTCAGGCTTCTTTGCCCTCCTTTCAGGCATCAGTTGAGTGAGAGTACATCAGTGCAATGTGCTGCTTCACTCCCGTCAGACATGGGAGGCACCTGTCACTGAAGTGTTCTGTGCCATCAGCACCGCGTGGCAGCTCAGCACCGGCTTTCTACTGCCAGAAAACGTGTGTGACAAGCAGGTTGGCTGGATACATGTAGATAGCTCCAAACTGTGCAGAACCTGATGTTTTCCTTTACCACAAAACTAACTTCCTGAGTCCAAACCATTATCCCGGGATCCAGGCAAAGTAGCTGGTTTGCATTTTTGTAGGAGGTTGCCTGGGAGCAGAATCAACACAACTCTTTCTTGCCATAGGTCTGAATTAACATACTTAAATTCAAAGCACACTTAATTTCTCTCTAACTGGGGAGGCACTCAGACTTCTCCAATTAATTTCAGTGGGTGGTGGGCACACACATAAACATTTTTAGTATCCTGATTTTGGCATCTGTCTCCTCTGGCAGAGAGAAGAAAAAAAGGAGAGAAACCTTGCTGCACGCACTCAAGCACACTTCTCCATAGAGTGATCCAGAGCAGCAACCTCTCTGAAGTTTATGTGGCTGCCAGTGTCAGAGCTGCAAGATATGTTTTTGCATATGGTGGGTGCAAATAAAAAACATGTGTCTATATAATAAGGCAAAATTTACTTTATTATCCTTGCTGTTTCTCTTTCCACATTCAGAGAAGGAAAAAAGTCCCACATCCAGAGAAGGGAAAACATACCACATTTGGGAGACAAAAACACAGCAGGGGTAGGGAAGTATCAGTCTGCTGGAGGCTCGAGAGCTGAACCTATCTGTGCTTTTAACAGCTGACTGAAAAAGCACTGCCCTGTAGTGAGCATCCGTTTCTAGTAGACTGTCTTGCATCCTCTTAGATAAGATAATGCTTTGCTAACTAAGGGGGAATTGTGTGAAATAACACGGCCATGATGACATGGGGTGCTATAGCACAGTTATTGATAGGAGTCTGGAACTCATCATCTAATGACTCGTAACGATCTTCCCAAAGACATGATATGTGATAAGAAGCAATGATTCAGGCAAATGCAGAGGTTAATTTCGGGCATTCTGCTGGGGCTAGACATCTCATTTTATGCACAGCCTTGCCCTGAACCTCGTGTTTGATGCTGTGCATGTGAACTGCTTCAGCTGGGATGCCTCAGAGAGCCAGGATGTCTCCTAGAGCTCCCTTGAGCATACCCCTTGGAAAAGACTCAAGCAGGTCAGCTAGACAGTGTGCCTGGAAGAAAGCAACACTACATTCCTCTTTCCCCTCTGCTGTACAGCTCAAGGGGTGTAGCCCAAGCATTCTTATAACATCAGAAATAAAGTTCTGCCCCATCTTGACATCAGCTGTGCTAAAGGTTGTCTTCCTATGCGTCCTACCAGCTGAGGACCAGGCAGATTTTAGCCCTGTATGACAAGGCGCAGTGTTTCACCCTCAGACATTACTACTTAGAAATTTATACTTAAAATAGCACACATTTGTTAGGGCTTTGGCATTCTGCATGCTAGCCTGTGCTAATTCTCTTCAGATGGAGAACAGCTCAGACCTTCCCCATTGCTCTAATTTGGATTAGGTCTAGACAGAAACAGCAAAGATTAAATTTAACTGTTCTTATTACATTAGTTATTAATAATAATAATAACATATTATCATTAGTTATCTTGCATAACAGGGGCCCTTGTTAAGTACCCAACCACTTTCATGCTTGATGCTGTCCGATACCTTTATTCCAACTTTTGAGTAGCAGCAAGTCAAGCAGAAGAAATAACTTTCAATCACTTTTTCACTTTTTGGCAAAGTAGAAGCTAAACATTGAGAATAGTTTTGGGTAACTCTATCAGAGGTTTAAGTATGTATAAGTAAGTATCAAGTACAGTCTTTATCTAAAACATAGCTATGTAAAAATGGTACTTTCTTACCTAGTGGTCTGCTCAAGGCACGTGTTCAGTCCCACCTGGCCAACCTAGTGATGCTAAGAAAAAATGCTTCTTTTCTGTGAGCTGTGAAAGAGCTGAATTAATTTCCTTTCAAGTTTTCATTGGTACAATGGCTTGCTAAGATCCATAACTATACTTTGGTAGTGTTAATGAAATTTGAATAATTAAGCTTGATAGATCACTTTTTATTTTAACAAAAAATATAATATGTTTTCATAAAATTATTTTTTTTACTACCATTACTACCAAGGCATTGTTCCTTGTCTCTGGAGTCCCCCATTCTTGATGGGACCAAAGGTATTTCAAGCTCTGCACTGATCAGGAAAAGTCAGGAATAAAAACTGGGAGTGGTAATGATAGATTCTTGAAAGATCTGAAGATTAATTACCTCAGGAAAAGGTCATTCATTTCTTGATATAGGGTGAAAAGCAACAGCTACTTAAAGGTAAGATTGCTTTGAGTCAGAGATCCAAAAAATATCTGGAACTTGTTTCCTAAGTAAGGGTAAAAGTAGGAGGGGACCTTGTAGGAAGGAACTGAATAAAATTCCACCTTAAAAATCACATGGATAATAACAGAGAGCCTAAAAGGAATAAGAAGAAAGACTAATCAGCTGAGAAAGCAGCATCTTAAGAGGTCAAAGTGCAGAAATAAAGTATGAATTGCCAAAAGTCAAGCTGTGTTAGACCTTACAGAGGAAATAAAACAAATACCAAAAAATTTTTCAGCCATGTAACCAGGAATTGAGCACAAAAGAAGCAAGGGAACAGCCATGCATTAGGCCAGGGTGGAGATTAATAATGATTTTTTCCGAAAATTGATACACCATGCCTTTTGTTTCCCTTTATGCACAACGACACTGACAATTGAGAGAGACAGAGCATGGCCAGAGGGCTTTAGTCTTCTGGTGGTAGAAACAGAACTCAAAGTGCCACGTCAAACTTGTTTTGGAGGGGCCATGTTAATCTCCACTCCAGAAATTTTGGTGAAGCAGCACATGAAATCATCAAGCCATTAGAAATTGCCACTCTGCGGACACTTGAGACAGAGGAGATGACTAAAGAACTGAAAACACCATATCCATCTTTCAAAATGAGATAAGAGGAGAAGGTGGTCTGGTTATCTTGGGGTCATTTAGTTTGCAACAACATGCAAGTCTGTAGAACAGGTTTTGTAGGAAAGAATAAAGATAAGCAGGAAAATGGAAAACACCATTTTTAGTCTGGTTTGGTCATAGTCTGGCCATGCCAGACCAACATAATAGCTTTCTTTAAGATGACTGTTTTCTCTAGACAAAGGAAATACAGTATTCTGGATTTCAGTAAAGCAGTTGGTTTGGTGCCATGTGAGAAAGTGTCTGCTTAGGTAAGGAAAAGGGGGATTAGTAGAGAAACTGTAAAATGGCTAGAAAACTGCTTAAAGCAGAGATGACAGCAGGCTGTGTCAAGAGAGGAAGCACTGGGCTGGAGATAGGCTCTTAATGGAGTTCCTCAAGGACTGGTTTTGGCTGAAAAAGTAGGAGTGGGCTTATGAAATGTGTCGATGACACAAAGTTGGAAGGCACTGTCAATCCAGAGGAGGACTAGAATACCATGCAGAGAGAGCTGCATGACATTGAGGACAGAAGTAATGGAAATGGAATGAAAGTGCATAGCACAAAGTGCGAAATCCAGCCCTTCCGGATGAATAACAATAATTTCTGTTCGAGAAATACAGCTGGAAACAATGGAAGAGAGGGAGGCATACCTGGATATACCAGTTAAACATAGAATGACTGTGATCGCCAAGTTCGATGTGATTATGATCTTAGGATGCAGCAGGTGGAATATTTCTATGGCAGCTGCGAGACAATTTTGAGGCTTCATCTGAAATTCAATATGTAATTTTGATTACTTGCATTAAAAAAAATGGTTTTAAGCTGGAACAGGGTTATGAAGACGGACAAGGAGGTAGAGAACCTGTTGCAAAAGGAGGATTGTGGGTACAAACAATAGTCATGGCATGACTTGTCAGTGACCTAATTTGAGAACGGAAAGCTGTGCAGTCACATCAACAGCATTCTCCAGCTGCTGGACTAAATTGCCAGAGCCAAATGCAGCTTTATTTCTTCCAGGGCTCCAGCTAGTGGTGGCACAGTGTGGCTCTGCTGCCTAGAGGCCACACAACTTAAATGACATTGATTTATGCAATCCAGTAACTCAAGTACTAAAAGCAGTTATATTACTTCTTCATGTGTACCGGTTAGTAGAAAACTAATTAGGGTAAAGAGACTTGCCACAAGAGACTGTGGAGATAACACGGGTACAATATCCATCAGTTTAGGCTGGAATTAATATTTGTAATAATCAGGACAGTCAGACACTGGAGTAACAGAGGAAAAAAAAAACCCAACAAACCTACCTAGACATTTAGGCTGCTTGGTAAGTTGGTGAAACTGCAAAATAGAATGTATAATATGGGGGGTGGGGGAAGGGGACCGGACACTTACCTGTGAGGTTTTTCTCAGTCCTGACTCCTACTCCAAATAGTTCAGGCGAGAACATAATTCAGCACATTTCTTTTGAAGCCAGTAGATCCACTCTACTCTACAGCAGCTGAGAATTTGCTTCTTTAATTTTATGATTTAGTGGGATTTGTTATCTGGTCCTTTACACACTTTATTTCCAAAGTGACTAAATATCCCACTAAGTGGATAAATAGTGACACCAGCAGATGTACAAAGTCAAGTGTGGAATAAAGCCTCCCAAACAGAAGGCAAAAATTTCAGGGAGAGGTGTTCAGCCCTTACTCAGACAAGTATAGTAGGGAAAGCAACAAATGATAAACCCAGCTGACATAGCATAATTCATCAGAAACCCTCCTTCTGGAAGGGTCCTCTTAAGATAGCCAAGGAATGGGTCATTCTGCAGAGGAACCGGTTTGTCCACCCTCAGGACCAGCCTCTTTCCCCAGGCATCTTTGGGCCTCTCTCACCACACAACCAAAATGGAGCCCAAAGCCCCATAATGCAAAAAGATGGGACGCCAGGCAAAAGGCCCACACCCTCCTGCTGCAGATGTCCCTCTCCTGGGTGCTGCTTCTGCCACGTGATGGTGCTGTCACTACTCCTCTTGGCCACCCGTCTTTTGAGGGAACTCTTAACCGGTTGGCTTCATCCTCCCAAGCCCTGAGCACTCAGGGGATGCGCGGAGCATGGTGAAAAGAAAATAACTTCTGCTGCTGCTCCTGCCAGATTCTGGTTCAGCTCCCATCGTCAGGGGAGCCAGCAGCACCCACAACAGCACTGATTTCATGTCAATGCTCTAATCTGCTCAGCAGTGACACTGGTCACTCCTCATATGGGTCACCCTCTACCCAAGAATTATGAGGTCAGAATAAATAGGTTAAACATGAGACAACGCCTTCTGATCTGTCCTTTTCATTCATGACTTGCACTTCTGGATGCAGAAGGAAGGAGCTGAAAGTGTTATTTTGATGTGACCTCGTGTACCTAACAGTTTTATAGGAGCGCTATCTAGTAATCCTGCTGGACAGAAAGGCAGGATAGTCCTGGAGCACAGTGTCCCCTGCGGTTCTGGAAATGGCATCAGAGGACTTCAAAGTCCTCAAGATTCTTACCCACATGCCAGTGAGAGATGCAAAACACCCTTTGACAAAAAGAGAGCGGGTATTTGCCTGCTAAATGTCAAGAATAACTAAAACTTTAGGTCCAGCTCATTTATGCAGAATCCCTGAGGAGCGTGGAGTTGAACCCATGCTCTGTGCTGACAGCTGCCACGGGACTACCCTTCACCCACTGAGGAAAGGGTTTTCAATAGTGTGTGTTCATGGATTGCATTGTTCTCTGTGGCAAGAGGTTTTCTTCACGCTACATCTGCAATGAAATCATTAGGAGTTACTTTCTGAATACAGGCTTTTTCATGCCCAGTTATTTTCTCATGCTGTGACTTCATAGCTTAGTTTCCAAAGGGCAACACATGCAGGGACAATTGGCACAACCCCCCAGACTTCAGACAATACATGGATGTCAAAGTTTACAGTTAAGTACACAGACTTTATTCCCTATCTATCTATGAATGAAATGGTTACTAACAATTAAATCATGGTTCACATGATATTACATCATTGCTTCTTTAACTGTGAGCATCTGAGATAACTAAACCAATGCAAAGTGGGAAAAAATCCCAGCTCCAGTCTACACTCAGGACACAGTCCTTGCTAAAGACTTCAGTTTCTGTCTGGAGGTGTCATTGTTGCTCTCCAGGAGGTAATCTAGCAATACTTATTCATGAGTGAGATGGTTAAGATTGTCCTGCTGTTCTATATAAAAGGAAATTACAATCATGGAAGATCAATCCTACAAAGAAACTGGCAGTCACCGGATCAGTAAAAATCTGTGCCTGGCTTTTGTGCCCTTCCTCAGATCTTACGCCTCTGTCTGATACAGATCTATGTCTCACTGCATCTGTTTGGAAAATAACATTTCAGACAGCCTAATAGCAGCACAACTGTGGTGCTGTACGTCAAGAAATGGGGAAAAAAATATTAAGAGCTAAGCACAGCCTGCAAGCCTCTAGCTGACACCTTGTTCCCATTATACGTTATTTATGTGTAGCATTTATGATGGGAGACAGCATTTTGGCTTTGCAAAAAAGTTAGAATTTCTGCCACAAAATAAATGCTTGGAGCTGATTTTCAGCTCGCCTTTTAACATGGTGCAGATTTTACATATTATGCGCCTGTGGAGCTGTACGGTGAGTAATAGTATCACAGTATCATATCAATTATAAATCACCATGAGGTACATCCAAATGGCAATTGAAGTCCATTCAAAGTGTTCAGACCTTGACCAGCTAGAAATTATCAGTCCGAGCAAATACCACACCACACCACATCCTCAATTTTATTTTTGTTCAGGCTGTGAATGCATGTTCTGCTTCTTGTAACACTGCACTGACAGATCTTTTTTCACCTGTATGGTTTTTCACAGAGCCTTGAGGCATAGCAGGAAAAGCCATGTGCTCAACCTCTTTTCTGCCCAGGGCAAATTTCTTCAGACAGATGTCCCTTCCCTTTCAGGAGAACCTGGAGACTAACAACAAGAGAAGGATAAAATAAATGGGCAGGAAAAACTTGGTATATAGTTTAGTAATTTATTGTGGATTGGTTGCATATGTAGTAAACTGATCACTCGGTTTTAGCTTTAAAATATTTGCATATGGATGAAGTCTTAGTATGAAGCAGTTTGCATATCCTTGCTGGGGTGTTCCACTCCACTGCTTCCCTGGCAGGGCAGAAGACACTGGCTGCTGGGCAGCTGGGCACTGCAGGGTCTTAAATTGCCTCAGGTGCATTTGCGAGACCTCTTGTCTGATCTGTAGGGCAGCACTGCTGTACAAGGGACAATCTTCTGCTGAAACAAATAAATGTGAGCTCTTACTTCTTAACTTGTGCAAAGTCTGTACGTTGTATATATAAAGTTAGCTAGGCAAGGAGGAAGATGATTGCAAATCACTTTTGCTCCAATAATAGGAAGTGCCCGAGGATCACCATGTATCCTAATATAATTCAGATGAGATTTAGAACAGCCTTGGGGATGTTCTAAGCTGTCCATCTGCGCCCTGTTTACAGATCCAGGAGCTGAAAGTCTACAAGGAGCAACACCTTCCTCCCTGCCCCTGCATAAGCGTATCAGCTCCCCAGAACTGTCTTGCTTTCAAATATCGCATTTACACAGTTCAAGGAATCATGGTGCTGGCTCTGGATATGTTCCCGGATCTCAGCAACCCACCATTCTGCTGTTTGGACAGCTAGCAGAGGGAAGAAGGCGACTTAGAGGAAAGGGATGGTTTTGGTGTGACAGCCAGTGAGTATAACTGATGCGAGTATAATACAAATTAGCACATTTTACTGTGGATCTAGACTCTGAGCATCCCAAAACTTGAAAAATTTTAGGCAAGGACTTTAGTTCTGATCATGCAAGCTATTGTGAAAGACTCATTTCCCAAAAAGGATCTAAATATAGATCAGAAATATAATCAGTTTTGGAGGGTAGAAAATACACTGAGGTTACTCTAGTAACTGTTAAATTTGATGGCAACCATTGAATTCACACCAGGACTAGCAAGGACTCATCAGTGCTCCCTGGTACGTGACACACTGCAGGTAAGGTCAGTTTGGATCTGGAGTCTCAGTTTTGACTACTAAAGTAATTTATTTGGTTCATAAAATCTAAGCTGAATTATTCTTCACATACAACTAGCTCCAAGGTACATTTCCCAATGCATCTCCAAGGCTTTTTTATTTTCCTCTTTGTTTCATATACACCATCGACAAGTCCTTCTTTAACTGTTAAGAAGGTTCTTAAAATTTTCATGCTTTTGTTGTAACCTATCATTGCTCGGTTTAGTGAGTATATATTGTGGCACTGCAATATATTGCATCGTCATGTCCCTCCTGTGAGAACGGCAGAGCAATTTGTGTCTGAAGACTTTTAGTTGGTAATGTATTATGAATAAATAAACATACAAATAGGTAGTTCTGCAGTTCCTCACCCTCCAAGTTGACTATTTTAGCCTTCTTTTTCTTAAATGACTCCTCTTAGCTGTTACATGGGTGGGTGGACAGATGTTTGCAATTATGTCCATATATGTGGTCCACAGGTATGCCAGAGCTGAGGAATCTGGTGCTTTGTTAAATATTTTCAAGCAACCAGCTGCCGCATTTCTCCATGCAGCCAAACCACACCAAATGGAAATGTACTAAAAGAGATGGGTAAAGTGAAGTACTTTTTTAAAAACAGAAAAATGACTCATGCTCATAAAATATAATTACTGTAGTAATTCTTTAAATATACTGACCAATGATTGGGGGAAATTTCAATTGACCGTTCATTAGAGCAATTTTTTTTTCCCCCTGCAAATTTCTACACCCGTAATTGCTTCAGTCTCCAGCAGGCTGCAGCTAGAAAGAAAGATGAAAAGGACATATACATCCACGAATGAGGGGAGTACAGCCTGTAGCAGAGCACTTCAGGTACACTCTACAGGTGGCCATGACATGTACCAAATTTGCAATCACCTTTGAACAGCAGCAGGCTGGGATCAAATTGTCTTCCACTAAATACACTTCAGCAAGTTGTGGTGTTTAACATTCAGTCATGAGATGCTCAGAAAGACAAATATGTTATGAAATAAGGAAAGTGGAAATTCCCAGATTTTATAAATATCTACTAAATATACACTGATGACATGCTTTCAGTTTTGCTGGCATCACAAGCAGCTATGTAATTTTTTTCCAGTATCTTGTAATGGTTCATAATTCCCTGAGCTATTTTGGGGCAACTACCTAAGAAGACATGGGACATAAGTCCGAAATACTGAAATGTAACTTGGTTGTTTTTCACTACTCCAGGCATCATTAGCCACTGCACTGTGCACTTTGTCTACCCCATTTACTTGAGCATAGAGCAGGTACAAAGCAAGTGTAGAAAATGCAGCTAGGCAGAAATGCGAAGGTATGTAATGAAGCAAGTGTGAGCCATCAATAGAAGTTGAGATACTTACATGTCTTATATGTGTGCATGCATGTATGAGCACACATAGGCTACCTGTGTTATGCCAGGCTTTTGAAAGAGTCCAAGGTCCAATAGTTGTCATTAAGCCTCCAGAAAGCAGTATGTATGCAAAGACTAGTATGCATTTATGGTTGTGTTTGAGAAGAAGTGCAGAGTAGAGTGTGTATGTGTTATATTTCTTGCTATGAAAAATTATATTTTTAGAGTATTGTCTACTCAATAAGTAGTTCCAGAACCAAACTTCAGCTTGGCAGGCACTGGGTGGTAGATCTGTTTTCTTACATTTTTAAAATAAGTGCAGAGAAAGCCATTAGGAAACTTACTCCTGTGCTTTTTAAGTAAAGAATTTAATACCACAGGAAGACAACTGAGAAACTGGTAGTGCGCAAGACTGATAGATCCAAAAGAGAAAGACTACCTATCTGTATTTGGCTCCCTGTGCCTGTTCACTTAGAGGATAAAAAGTAGGCATTCACAAGACACAGCCTGCAGATTTGTACAGTCTGTACAACTAACTCAAGCAAGATCCACTGATTTCCCCTCCCCCCCCCGACTGGCTTTTTTGGATGCCCAAGTTCCCAGTCCCAAGAGAAACCTCCCTAGCTGAGCTCGATTCATTCAGCTTTCATTCCTAAGCCATGACATTTTGTGTAGGAGGTTTTGGACTATTTCTATAAATGGTGTCATTCTCAATAGCACGAGTGAGCTCTTCAGGTGACTCTGAAGAAGGTTTGGGAATCTAAACTCACATCAGCAACACCAGCAGGAATTTTAAAAAAATTATTTTAACAGCAGGGGGATCCATCCCATTCTGACCATTGGATTATATCTTATTAAGAGGGATAGGGCTTTGTACTTAGAGAGGTCATATAATGATCTTCATATTTAAATCTGGTAAGAATCTAAAAAAATAATCCAGATTTACAAATCTTTCTTATTTAGATTCTGCACTAAAATGAGCCATAGAGGGAAATGAGTAGTGAACCTCTGTGTCCTCCAACCAATTTGACCTCCAGAGTACGGAGACAGAGTGCTCTTTTAAAACTGAGCCTTGTTACGTTGGCCAGTTACCTGAAAACTGCTACTCTTTAAAAGCTGAGCCAAATGTACTTTAACTAAAAATAAAATTAAAAAAAAAACCTTCAGAATGACCTAATTTCTGAAGGCATTATAAATCTTTGGGAGGCAACCTGTATTACCTTTAAGTAATTAATATAATTACATAAGACATCTGAAAGTGTTTGGGTTATAACAATGCAAAACGAATAGGATTACTTACTTTCAATTAAATCTTGGTAAAAATACAATCTCTTCCGCTGGATAGTCCAGAATGTGCAGAAACCACAGATGGTGCAAATAGGACTTGAGAGGAAAGGCTCTGCAATGAAAAAAAAACCAAAATGGCAAACAACACACCCATGCTGTAGAACTATAATAAAGTGATTTGACAGTATGCGCTGATGAAGCTGACATTTACAGGCAAAGAACAGCTTCGTTTCACCCTTTACGGCATCTTTTTTTTTTTTTCCTGTTGGTTTTTGCAAGTGTAGCTATGTGGGAAGAAGGTTCCTTTGGTTCAAATTTTTAAACCCATGTAACTTTTATATACATAGCAAAACCAAGTAAATATCAGAGCTTTTCAAAAATTGTCTCAGGAGACCAGCATTGAGGTGTTCTAAATATCTTGTAGACACACCATGTGGCAGGAATTGCCATGTCTTCTGAGTATTTACAGATTGCACACACTTTGCTGCCTCTGGGAAGGGCAGCCTTGCCGCCTTACACAAAAATCTCAGCAGTTTTGTTCCATTTGGTGTTCTTTAATGAGCCTAAACATTGATAACATTTCAGCTGAAACATGAGATGTAAAACCAACAGCAGATATATGCATTTTATTTTCCTAATTCCATTCACATCGTTACTTTTGTAAGCTCTTAAATACACTCTGCTTAAAACAAGCAATCAAAACCTAAGCATCAGAAGCCAATATCAAAGTGTTACCCTCTAAAACATTTCCATTTGGCAGTCTTTCTGCCAGCAAATTCACTTTTATTTGTGGTAGTTTGGGGCTGGTTTTTCCACACATACCATAGATGGTGCTTGAGGTTGCGTTATTACTCTCATGTTACACCAGAGGGGAAGGTCTGATCTGTTTGCAGCTTCACTAGGACCAAGAGGTCTCTATTCACTGCTGTGCGACCACAGCTACAGTGGTGGTGGGACACATACGGACATGGCTTGACCCAGCACCTCTGTGTCCTGTCTGTAAAACAGAAACATCCCGATCTGAGGAAGGTGTTGTAACGACAAGAATCCACCGGCGTTCCTAAGATGTGGTAACGACAGATGACATTCAGGCAACTATGGACAAACACCACTGTTAAAGTCGCTGAGCATTTCAGCAGTTTCCATTTAAGCCAGTGCTGAGACTGAATTTTCTTTAGCAGGTGAAATCTCTCTTCCTACGTTGTCAAAGACAAGGGTGAATTTTGCAGGGACAAGTTAACGACACCCCTCCAAATAGACTCACTCGGGTGGAAGATCCTGCTTCGTTTTTATGGATCTTGGTTGTCTCACAAAGGATTTTTCTTCTGCAAGCAGTTTCAGTAGGTGTGGGGTTCCAAATGGCATTGCCTCCATATCAGGTTTTTACTTGTGTATTTTCTCAAACGTTTGACAAACATCTGTAGAGCTGCCACCTTAGAAGAAGCTATTTTGCATTGCTATTGCCACTATGGAGTGGCAAGTTCAGCTGCTGCAGGAATAAAGAAACAAAGGAGCGTGGAAAAGAATTTTAAAGGGGTGGGGGAGACGAGGAGCCCAGAACCCAGAGGTGAGCAAAAGCCCAACCATTCTAAACTGGGCCAGCAAGCTCTGCACTCTAGTCACTGCCTTTGGGAGTTGCTCACCCTCTTGGCAAATACATCCCTGGCCTGGGTCAACGGGGTGAGGAAAAACACACGCTAAGATCGCTGAGACCCCTTGCAAAAAGAAGGGGGGACACTCCACCCCGCAAAACCAACCTTCTTTTTGGACAGCTTTTTGGAAAGCCATAAAATCAAATGCAGTTCATAACACATGCTGTGTGCTCAAGCAGAGCTTCCCCTTGCCTGCCAGAACTCTGCCCAGGGACCAAGAGGTCTTTTAAAAACTGCCTGTGGTATTCTAATGTTTGCTTTCCTATGCATTGGAATAGATTATTCTGAGGAAATGAACCCAAAACACGTATGTGTTTTAATGTATCATATTCCTGATTACTGGTATTTACACTAGATTGCCAAGAAGATTCTCCCTCCTCTTTTATTTATCAGACACTATTTAAAATAATGTATTTTTTTCAATGACCTGTTTCCTCCACAAAACCTTGAAAGTCTCAGATGATTACAGCATCCCGGCCTTCTCAAACAAAGCTGCCTGCCAACACAGCAATTAATTAACCTTGTTGACCAGCCATGCCCTTTTAAATGTTTCTTCCACTATAAAAAATAAATATAAAATAAACAGCTGATGATATACGGTGGAAATGGAAATTTGCATTATTGCCTGATTTAGTCAGCAATTTTTAAGCCTTCCTGCTTTACTCATATGGCAAAGCAAATCAGAAAAATATAAGCTCACATCTAAATAAATAAATAAATCTTTTGTCTGCAAGGTAGTTAGTAGCAGTGAGGGTCAGTTGGATATCTAATTGATGCCTTTTCCACAAGGAGTACTTCCTCTGGTTGAACATCCTGTCCAGACAGCAAATACAATGGGAAAACAAGACCACTGTAAAAGAGGCTCAGGAAAACCAAAGTCTAATATGTCCATGAACAAACACAGCTGACCTGTGCTGCCCTGACAAGAAAGTGTTGTGATATATATAGCTCTCTCTGCTCCAGGGTCCATCAGGAATTATCATTCAGTCTGATCTATGATTGTTTACAATACAAGTGAACCTGCTTATTTGGGTGACTGACCTTGGAAGGCATCCCGCCAGGACAGCCAGAGAAGGAGATTTAGGAGGTCATTAAAACATTTTACACCTTCGCCAATTTGACGAATGAGCCCTCGCAGACACCCGCATGCATAAAACTTGACATATCCTGTCTAGAAATAATACCCACCATGTTTGTTTACCGAAAACTGATGGACATCCTTGTCAGATTCAAGACTAAACAATTTCATATGTGTCAGTTTGAGCAATTAACTTCACTGTCTCTGATCTTTTTTATTTAACATTAACATTTGTAAAAGAATATGGGCAATCAAAGTTGCTGGGTTTAGACCTGGGCAGATGTAAAACAAAGATTAATATTTTCAAATGTGTTTTTTTCCTTCTAGGTTGCTTTAACATTTCAATGGCAAGTGACTTCCCAACTCAAGATAATCGCAGTGGTTACACCTAAAATCCGTAAGTAAAAATGTAGTGGTTTGGATTCATTAAAACCAAAAGGGGTATGAAAAAAAATGCATGTCTAAAAATCACTGTATTTCATCTAGAACCACAAGTATGGTAGTGCATCAATTATTCCAAAAAGTCAATGAAAGCCTAAGTCAAAATTGTTTATGGACCATATCTGTGCATGCTTGTACTGTAAAGTCTGGATTTCCTTGAACCAGAAAACTTTTTCCTGGGTTTTGGCAGTTAAATGCAAAAAACCTTGTGGTTTCACAAAGAAAGTTTTGCGGTGGAATATGCACATCTCAATGTATATTTCTTTTTCAAAGTACTGAGCTAAAAGCTTGTTGTACAGAAGAGTAGGGAGGCCAACTGTACAGTGATAGTCCATGCTTAGGGCTTTTAATGTGTTTCTTTGAATGAGAGAACATTGCCAGGCAAGCTTCTTTCTGCTGAAAAGGGCCAGGGATTCCCTTTCAATTGGGCCAGAAATACTGGAGTTTTGCACAGCACGAAAAAACTAGTTGATGAAGATAAATCTCAAATTGGCATCAGGGCTAAGTTTGAAGGACATTTCTGGTTAAGAAATGCGTATTTCCAGGGGTCTGTCTGGTTCAGAAGAAAAAGTGCTAGGAAATGAATTTGGATTGACAGCATGACTGATTTCTCTTCATTTTCTTGCACAATAAATCTAAGTTTGAAATCAATTTTACCATGATAAATCTTAGGTGTATAAACATGGCTAACCAATATTTTATTAATACAGCTGAAGGACTATCCAATATAAGAAAATATTTTGCCTCCAAGATACCTTTCATCCTGGAGCACTTTACAACCCATGTTATTTCTACAGCCTCCCTGCTCTCGGGCGTGCTCAGCAGACAGACCCCACAGCACCCAGTAGGGATGCAGTTACACACACTTCACACATACCAGCAGACTGACCGACACCGGCAGAGGTAAGGAAAGTCTCACTTGTTGAGAAGGTTGAACAATCTTATTTTACCGATATTTTTAATGTTCATGTGGGTTAGAGATTTTTGGTGGGATCACTGGGCCACTTGTATCGGGCCACTGAAAGCCTGGTGCCCAACAGTTACTCAAGGCAGCAAGGATATGAAAGAACAGCTCATGTCACTGTTGCATCAGAACAAAACTAACACTGCGGCAAGAAGAAGCCATACTATTACAGCATAGACAGTAGCAGGCTGATACCTCTTTTCTTGTAAAATATGAGAGGGTAAGTCCATGTGAGTCTGGGACATCACACCTGCATGAGCATTGTCACCAAAGGCACCTGCATTTCAACAAGTGCAGGAGCCCACGCATCCCTGAGTGCTCCCTGCAGGGCACGTGTGCATTCAGTTCCTACAGCTGGCAGTGGGAAGCAAGGATGGATGGATGCCACAACCCACTTGTAGTATTTATTCAAGCCATTAAAAACCAGACCAGGACTTTGGAGGAGATGGGAGCAAAGCAGCCTGCCTGTTCCATCCAATGAGTCAATGCTGTTCCATGGGAAAGAGCAGGTTAGAAGATGGGTGTCATGAATTTCAAAGCACATCAGAAAAGCCCACATCTAGAATTGTAGACAGCATAACCTGGTCAAAATATGGATCTTCACAATTCTAGCAGAGTCAAAGCTAGACTTTAGGGCAGCCACAAGGTAAAGGAGATGGGGAGGTATGCAGAAGCCCCAGTATCCCTTGGCACTGGGTGCAAACCATACCTGTGATACGGAGGCCTCCTTTTTGCTCCCTTCCCAGTAAAACCTCCACAACCAGGCTATGAAAAGCAGTAAGCTGCCCAAATCTGCTGAATGAATATCCCAGAGGAGTGAAATGAGGAGGTACTTCTGAAAATCCTGGTCAATGGTCTTTTGTGCATTTAGATGCTTAAATAACTTTGGAAATCTGGCTCTTAGGTGATTAAGCCACCTTCTACAGGCAGTTAAGTCTTCTAAATGAAAGAGTTTATTAGGCATCCGCTCTCTGCTCTGAGTTCATGTTCATTAACCAGAGCGTGGCTGGTTCCACCAACTGGCTATTAAGGTGTATGGAAACGTGCTCTTGGCTGGGAGCGGAGCGGCACAGCCCAGAGGTTCGGCTGTGAGCCTGAGGCTGAGCTGTGGCTTGGGTGCCTGGTTTGGCTCTGGCTGCAGTGCAAATCTGGGCAACTCATTTCATCCCCTGGGCTCCCTGGTTGGAGTCCATGGGCACTAACGTAACACAAATAATAATAGAGAACCATTTATAAGAGTTACTGTTAAATTATAAACAAGTGATTAGGAGGTTTTTTTCAGACAGTGTTTCTGTTTCTCCTCTCACATTTCTGAAAATAATTTGTAATCTTGTAAGCGTTAGAAAAATGAGGAAATAAAAGAGTGAAAATAGTTGAAGGGCTTTGAGGTAAAATACTGCATTACCCTCATGTAAAGAGTATCTCAGTATTTTTACTGGCTTTTAGACCAAAAGTGAAGAAAATCAAAACACAGGAGAATGACTGTATGCAAAAAATAAGAACAATACATAGGAAGGTGTGTGGGAGATATCCTGCATATGTAAGGATTACTCAGCAAAATGAATTTCTGCTGAGCTGAGCTTCTTAGTAAGAATTACTTATTGTCTTGCAGCTGGAACAACTAGCACCATTATGAAGGTGCAAGTAAGTATAACAGACGATGCTGAGGTAACTGGGGCGGTTTCTGTGGGGTTTTACAGACTTTATAGCCCGTATTTACATAAGATGTGTCAACTTGCAAAAGAAAACGAAGTCATTGGGGTCAATTCAGTGGTCAATTAAGTAAATAAGAGTTCTTGGAGTCAGCATTTTTGCTACCCTTTCTCAGGCTGGGTGTGCTATGCAAGATTTGTAACTGGCCCTTAGGAACAAGTAGCTGTGGAACCATGAACTAGGAAACGTGGGGGATCCTGACTGTCATTGAATACTAATAAATTAATTTCCCAAATTATACCATTTATCTTAAAGTGACTGCCAAGCAGGATTTTCAGTACAGTGGAGTGATTTTGAAAAAATAAGCTAAAAGGTGATTTGTCTTATTTTGAAGACACTGTCAGTTTGGTATTATTACTTGTTCTACCAGAAAGCAGCAATTGGATGAAAGTTGTTCCACTCACAACAGCAAGGCACCCGTAGGTTATTTCACAAATGTCAGAAAAGAACAAATGTGTCATTCTGAGGGTGTGTATTTTCTAATACTATGCCTTTGCTGGGGCAGTTATTTCTACCTGTGTGAATCTGTCCAACTTTTGATGGACAATAGGAACCTCAATCTGAAAAGGGAAAGAAGGAAAAGCAAAACATAAAGGAAAACACATACAAGAATAAAGAAAAACAGAAACAGAAAGGAAAAGAAATGGAAAGATAAATTAAAAGAGAAAAAAGGAAAAGAAAAAGAGAAGAATTTAAAAAGAAGATAAAAGGTTAAAAAGGGGAAAAAAGAGAAAAAAACATAAAACTTTCTTAGATGAGACCAGTAGGTGGGAGTGTTGACTTTATCCCAGAGCACTCACAAACCTTAACATGAACTTTACTGTGAAAGGGTAATAATTCCCAAGAAATGAGCAAATTAATCTTATCTGTGTTTTGCTACTTTTAAAGATATTGTCCTTCGTGTTACATACCACAGTGAGCCCTCTTTCAGAAGTACTGCATTGTCCATATATTGCTTTTGGCATCATGTCTTGTTTTGAATAAAAGGCAATTCTCTGATCTGTCAGGGCTTTGTTAAGCCAACTTAGATACCATTCCCATAGGTGATGGCGAAACTACTGTTCACTCTGGGAAATGACCTTTTTTATAAGAATTTAGAATGGTGGCAGAAAGTTGAAAAACATGAAAACACCTGTATTTACACAGAGGAAGCTGGGGAGGAAAAATGGGAGCTCTGTAAGTAAATATGTTTGTATTTGGTTTTGAGACTTTGTATATTTTTGGAAGCTTGGATCCATTTCAAATGGGGTAACAGGACAAAACTGGGGAAGGAACATGGGAAGAAGAGCTATTTCTATGCCAGAATGGGAAAGTGGGGCTGAGTAATCTGTAACGTCAATGTGGCTGGTTTGCTCTTCCTTTGGTTGAGAAGCACCAAGGTCTGCCACTGTGGCCCTTACTTTTGTATACCTCTGTATTTGCGATGCCCATGTTTAGGTAGCTGTGAGCTGCGATGGGATTATGTGACAGCTGAATCCTGCCCACTGTGACTCTGCAAGTTGGAATTTAGCATTACCTCGATGTTGCAGAGCATGGCATCACTGAGCGTATCCTAGCTCTGCGCTCCTGCCGTGGCACCAACAAGCCTTAATAGCCCTGACCTGCTCCACCTGGGATCTCCACCCAAACCTCTGCCCATGGCATAGGAGACCCATTTCCGCTCAGGGCTGAGCACTCACGCCCTGCCTGAGCAGTCAGGCTCCGCTTCTGCCTCTGGATGTCTCTGGCTGGAGCTTGGACCTTTGCTGTAGGCAGCTTGTCTTCTGGAATGACCTCTCAGACCCCCATTGTAGCTTGTTTCCAGCTGTCTCTGGCCCTGTCACCTACTGCTTTTGACTGGACCTCCAGGATGGACCCAGGATCTGATCCATCACTGCACGCTGAGGTAGTGTGCACATCCACAGCTGCTGTTACATCTTTGGGTGCAGCATACGCTGCCCCAGGGGTAAGCCCCACATGGCTGGCTGGTGACAAACTGAAGGTATGGTCCCTCCTTTAACTGCTGAACTCCTGCTTGTCTAAAAATTTAAGCATTGGCCAAGCCCCTGTTTAACCAAAATTAAACCGTATTACGAGGCTGAACTGCTTCCTGGGAAGGCCAGAGGCAGGAATATATCCAGCGCTCCATGAAGGACTGCAAGGAGGGAACACAGTAATGCATGCACACTCGAACCTGTATTTGGATGGCACAAGATGAAAGGATATAGGTAACAAAAGCAAATAATTACAGCAGCATAGAAAACACAGAAAGGAAATATAAACTAAAAATATCACCTCAGATAACTCCACATTAGTAGAGGTTTGAATGGCTCTTGTTTTAGGGGGTTTTTAGTTTGGGGTTGTTTTTTTTGAGGTTACTCTACAGAGATCTACTCATACTAATGCCAACACCACCAAGAACTAAAACAAAATATTAAATGGTAATTTACACTGTTGAGAGAGAGCAGATCTCTACCATAACTCTGTTAGTCCAGGTCCTCTCTTCTGTACTAGCTACACTCCCATTACATCCAGCCCTGCAAAGAGTGGTCTGCACAAATCTATCACATGTTGTGACATCCCTTGAAGCTGAAAAACAAAAGGATGTTTCTCTCTGGAAAAAGTAAGAACTTCTTTTAATACCTGCAAGCATCATCTCCTGCCAACCCTGCATCTTTAGACCAAGAGGGATACAGTTGTCACACCAAAGTATGAGGAGAGAGATCCTTTTTTCCTGCCATGAAAGTAGTTCAGATACTACCTCTGTAATGGGTCTACTTCTGAGACTGAAGGATCTACATTTTGGCACGATGGCAGAAATGAACCTGTAAACCTTTCATTTATGTCTCCTGTTTGCTAAGTGGGACAAGTTCTCCCTCCGCAATTTTGCCTTGCAGTCTTGTCTTCCTCCGGGGTGGCTGATGGGTGCAGTACTTGCAGGGAGCAGAAAGAGATCAGAACTCCTGAAGAGCAGAAAGAGGCATATTCCGGGTACTTTGCAATTTTAGTCTCATCTTTAATGTTGTTATGCCGGAAATCTTGAAATAACAAGATTTAGAGCATGACATTTCCATTTGCACTAAAGGCATAAAAAGAAATAAATACCAAGATTTGCAGGGCAGGAAGAGGAGGAGAGCAGAGAGCTGAAGTGAGAAGTTCTGTGAGCAATGAACCATGGTGGCAGTTTCGTACAATAAACAACGGGAGTCTTCAAAGGACTACCTTTTTCCTCTGGAAGCCTCCCACTAGTAAGGACAATCCAGCTTCTTTTTGAAATCTAACTCCTCTACCCCATCAAAGAAGCAGACTTCAGCATTCCACCAGCATTCACTGGTGCCAGGATTCCTGAAGAGCCTGTGCATTGCATACCCATCACCTACTGCCCTTCCAAGGAAGCTGGGGGCTGGTAACAACTGCACACCGTTAAGGAGCTAAGCTTTATTCCTTAAAGCCTTGGGAAGGGAGTTACAGCAGCATCAACCCATATCTCCTCGGTATAAACCAGTTCAAACCTTTGCTACAAACATATTAAGAGAAAACGTTACATATTCTACAGTCAGCCTTTAAGTTAAGACGTAAAGTAAAAAACATTTGAGTATGTAGGAAAGATTGCTGCTGTTTTGAAAAGAACATGGAGCTGGTACTTCTTCTTGTCTATCTTTATTTAAGCATTTGTTCAGGCCCAAGTCTATTTATGTTTTAAGTAAGTGTGCAGTACTTCTTTATAAAGTATCTAAGTGATTTCCATTTCTGAAAGTAATTTAGGACTCTAAGACCATTAGCCTTACAGCTGCTGGCCTCACAAGGAACTATTTTACTGAAGAACATTGAACATATGCTCCTAATTCATTTATACCACTCAGAAGATGCTGAAATAAAATCTCCTTTCTTAGGGTAAGGCTTTACACTACATTGGTCACCACAGCTTCTCAGTACTTCCCAGCTAAGCTGCTTCACAGAAAAAGGACTGCTGGAGTCTTCAGATGAAGATCACCTATTCAGTGCAGCCGAACCATCTGTTTTTTCCTGATCTTCTTTCCAGCGCAGTTTACTTTGACTCCTAAAATATTACTGATCCCATTTTTCATGCTTGCATCTGCGGTATTATTATTTCACTTTGCTATACCATTCACTCTAATGTTTTTCAGTCTGTCTGTAGATGAAAAAGTGGAAAATAGTAAGGGCTGATATTGCTGGAAAATAGTTCTTAATAGGCAACATATTGGGGGGGGGGGAGCTACTTATGAAGATTTTAAGTTTGACACATTGTTTTGTAATGACATTCTGATTCAAATAGAATATATTGTCTCAGTAATATTCACAAGAGTGAATAGAAAGGACTATGCACAATAACATGTGCTTTTTAAATTAAGGATGAAATATGTTTCTGCACATATATCAAGAGTTATTTTGTAACCTACATAGAAGCTGTTACATATTTCTTCCAAGTGTTAAGGGTACTAGTCTATTAATGTCTAACAACACTGTGAGTTTGATTTTTAACAAAATATAGGTCTTTTAATTTTACATTTTTTAAAGTCTCAGTCATAATCTTGAAAATCAGGTGTCTAGCTTATCCTCTGAGCACTCTTAAAAATGAAATCATTAGTCACATATTATTTATCCATATTGCAAATTACAGATAACGTCATTTCTGGTCAGCAAACCACAAACCTCAGTGATCATCTGAGGCTCCACAACAGCTTGACCAAATAGCTACTGAAGTTAAACTGGTATTTATTTAAGTATTTAATGTTTATCGGTTACCTTTGAAGACTGGATATTCCTGGAAGTTTCTTGACATTAAAGATACATCTTGCTTTTGGAGTAAAAGTGCAATTATAGTGTCTTAAGAATCTGTCAAAATGAACTGTAAAGATCAGTAGCCTAGCACAGAAGATTCTCTAATAGAAAATTACACTTAGGCAGTAGCTTTCAGTGGTTGACTGTCAAAACTAGAAAGATGCACTGAGTGGGTTTTGACAGGGATCAGCCTGGAACCAGAACTATTCAAGATGGTCCTAAGCAGTTTGCAAGACTAAAAAGTATGCGTTCAAGAGAAAGCAGGACAAGGGGTGGGGACAGAGGATGTATGATACTAGGGAGACTAATAATTCAAAACAATTCCATCAAATTGCAGAAATGGTGTGAAAAAAATGGGATGGTATTCAGCAGGGCAGGTGCAAGATGGGATGTTATGCAGGATTTATCAGATGCATAAATGAAGGGTGGAGAGCAAGTGATAAGGGCCATTTCTCTAGAAAAGGGATGGAGAGTATCTCTGGATAATAAACCACATGAGAATCAACATTTCATGCTGTTGCAAAGCAGGAACACATGGTGCTGGGTTGCAGAAATACAGGCACAATTTGTAATATACATAGATTAATTCTTTGCTCTGCTCAGCATTAAGAAAGCCTGGTGTGACTTTAGTTTTGGATGTTACTACAGTGTGGTTCACAGTGATTGTTGTCCCTTGAACACCAGTGAAAATCTTAAGGGCTCTAGAAAACATGACCTGTAAGCAAATCTTGAAAAACTGAGGCTGTTCAGCCTAAAAGAGAGAAGACTGGGAGGGATGATGGATGAGGGAAGATGGATTTAATGCACAATAATAGCAGTACTGTTAAGACAGATTTCCTCACAAAGAAGAGGGTTTTGCAGTCACTTAAAAGGGGAACGGCAAATATGGGTATCTCAACTCAGTATTGCACAGACTGCAGAATAAAGTAGGTGCCTCATTTATGACATGGAAGGAAGAGTGCAGGGATGGGGATGCATCAGTTGTTTGCATAGCAGGAGATAACAGTGCAAGAAGGGAGGGAAGATAGTCTGGAGATAAAAATCAGGGAATGGAAGGGTAGTTCCTACTTGCTGCTACTCAGTGTTAGCAGAGAAAGAGAGGAACCGGTTGCACCCAGCTTTACAGCCCCGTTAATTCACTAACTGGTATGCTGCAGCCAGGATGTAAACACGTATCCAGTCTACTAATTTTTGCAAGTGGCAGAAATTTCTAAGCTTCCAAAACCTTAGCTTTGCTATGCCATGGCTTCCAGCTCCTTCCTCTACCACTTTATAGTATTACTTCGAACACTGAAAGCTTTAGCACACTCTTAATGCTAAAAACTGCAGCTGCCTTATCTCTCTGGCAGGTCTTGCATGTTTTCCAATTGCTCTTTGTTTCCACCTGGAAAAAAGCAAAGAGTAAATGCGAGATATTTTGTTTGAATCACAGTGCTCAGTCCTGAAGGGATTCCTGATAATCCCACAGGACATTTTAAAATTGGTTTTAGAAAGAAGTTCACTCTGAAGGAAGCATTAGGTATTGCTTATGGCATCCCCAATATGCTATGGTAGTAGTTTTAACACAGAAGTTTTCAGAGAAGAGTATTATGTACAGAACATGTATTGGCATGAGCAGCAGATAATGAGTCTTCAAATATTTTCTTCACTTGCTTATTGCTAAGTAGGTGGAACTGTTATGAATGAGCTGCTCCATGACTAAAGTATCCCATTAACTACTGAGTAGGCTTTGTATCAGGCAAATTCTGTCTTATGGCCAAGTTAGATGCTAAATGATTGTCGCACTGACACAGTAATACCTTCTCAGTCTTTGAGCAAAGTATTTGGAAATAAGATTTCAAGACTTGACTAGACCCAGGTAAGAAGCTGAGTTCTGATGGCTACTTTAAAAGCCAGGTTCATTACTGCCAGGGTTTCTGCTGCATCGGTTTGACCTGGAAGCTACATTTGGAACTCACACAGTGTGTATTTCAATATTTGCTTTGATCTATTTTCATGCTCTTCTCTGTGGGGATCTTCTCTGAAATGCCTCTCAGGTCTCACTCCTGAGTCAGCATATAAGCAATTAAACAATTGCAGAGCTGTCAGGCAAAAGTTACTTGGAAATACTTATTAACTTTCTTGACTGGATGTATTGAGTCAGATTAATATCCCAAAGAATTTCTGGATGCATCTGGCACGCACCTTATGCACTGTGCTCTTTGGTTAGTGAATAGCTTTGCAAACCCTGCCCACAAAGCCAGGAGTTCTGCAAGCTGAATCCCAGTTTTTATTTGTTTCAGCAAAAGGAAGGATAGGAAGTGGAAACTAATTCTGGGCCAATTTGTATTTGGCCTGGATATCCAGCCACCTCAAAAATGAAGCCAAATACAATGCAGAAGGGCAATCTTTTACCCAACGAAAATACAGCCAGCCAGCCATCCACACCTACGCGTGGCTGGAGCTAGATAGGCCCCACCAGTCTCACCAATGTTCTAATTAAAAAAAAAAAAAAAAAAAAAAAAGCAGGGCTTAAATTCCATTTAGGTTTGTAGAACTGGAGGCCAAAAGGGACTAGATCATATGGTGTAACCTGTAAGTCACAGGCCATTAAATTTTACTCAGTTGCCCTGTTGAGCTCAATAACTTTTATTTGACTAAAGCACAGTTTGTGCTTTGGCTTCCAGTAAGGCAAGCAATCTTTATTTGAAGGATAAAGAGGCAGAAAGCTATTATTTTTGTTTACGTGATTGAATGCATATGTTGGTACATATATGTTCTTTTTTAGCATCTGAGAACTAGGTTTTAGTTTGGAGGACATGATCCCGCAAGCGAGCGAGAATGTAACCTGTCACCCAGCCGACAAGATTCATAACGTGATCCAGATTTTGCTGAAGAGTAGGGGAAAAGAGGAGGGAGAGGAAGGCACACACACACCAGTCCTGGTTCAATTCTGTCTCATGCATGCACACTCCTTTCCATTTTAAAAAAAAGAAAACAGGTCTTGTTATTAATCCCTTAATTTGCACAAATACCTCAGATGTGTAATGTTTTCCAAACCACAGTTTAAAGGCTCACATAATTAACACAGCAATATAAACCACTGCTATTCTGGCTGAAAAAAAGACGTGGCTGGTGTTAAAATGAGATTCAAAACCAACAGGCTGAAAGAGTGAATCACTCACACTTACACGGTGTGTATGCTGATTTGAATGCTTTGTGTTTTATTAACACAATAAATTATTTTATTTAATATATTAACTAAAAATAAATTATATGTGTTGATATCCAGATTCAAAAGTACAAACAACATCTTTTTGGTGGGCCAATTGACTGCTCTTAAAAAAGATAAAAAGATAAAGGTTCTCCTTTTAACAGACATGGGATGCCTTACGCTTTATACTTTATATTTTAAACCTTTTTTAGAACTCCATCTATAATTTGCTGTTTTACCAATATGCCACCTAGGATTCTTTTTACTTTATTTTTGGAAAACACTACAAACACTGGAGAACTTCCATGCACGGAGTTATAAATATGTACAGCTGCAAACAGCCACTGGAGAGCAGTCTTCAAGCTACAGTTGAGCATACTGATCATACTTCAGCTATATACCAACGAGGTTTTAACTCGTGCTGTATTTCAGTTGCCCATATTTACTTATTTTCTGCTGGTCTGGACAGTTATTGTTTTCTAGTTTCCCTCCCTACAGCTTGGACAGACTAAAATAGCCTGCAGAATTTCTGGAGGAAGTATTTTAGAGCTCTAACCAGTAAAAGCTTGATATGAAGCCATTTAGCTTAATGAATGTCTTTCCATTGACTGGAGTAGTTTGCTTCCAACTTCGTGGTTCACAGGCTCACTGTTCAAATGACTATGCTGAAGTTCGGGTTGATGAAATGAGGTGACTATTATTTATTCCTTTCAATTCAGCCTGGCAAGCAGCATTTTGGTTACAGTAGTTTTCATTGATCACTTCTTTGCTGAACTTGAGAGAGACTGATTCAAAGCTCGTGAAGCTCAGGAAGTGATAAACCTGGACCGCTGTGTTTGCTGCACCAGGTGTGGTACGAGTCCAGGCTGCAATTCTTCCCTAAGCACGTACAGCCACCAGAACACACAGAGCAAGGCTAACTGTGCCAGCCGTACTGAGGACTGAGACACTTGGAGAACGAATCCAAAGGAAGTTACCTTGCTCTCTCGTAATGAAAAAGATTACATATGTAACCTCTTTATCAACAGCAAATGATTTATTTCCTAATTTTTAAATGAGGTCTCTGTTTCCTTGGGTGGAGTTTCAATTTGCCAAAAGAAAAAAATGGTAAAAACGTGGGTGTAAAATCCTGTTTGGAAAAATGGAGAGCACCCCCTCAAATCTAAATACTGTTTTCTTTAGATAACATGTCCTTTACACTGTGCATCGCTGGCCATCTTATCCTAGCAATGTGAAGTTTGGTTGGATATCAGGATAAGACCTTTACTAGATGAATAATGCAGGCTAACAGTAAAAGTCCAAGAGCTTAGAAATATACTAACAATTTGGTTAAAAGTTCCAGGAGTTTCCTACGGGTTTTGTCAGACCTCTGTGGTTTCTGTTTAAAATTACAGCAGATTTTTTCCAGTGGAGCATAGCAGCCGAATGTGCTAGCCCCGTGTGCAGAGTGGGAGGTTTCTCACATTTCCACCTTGCAGTCAGAAAGTTTTCTGGCGGCAAGAAGCGCTAATTTAACAAATTTCTTTCCAGTGCTGTTTTGCCAGCAGGCAACCAGAAACATCCCTAGGTACTCAAAGCAGAGGTGATGTTGGGAATGGAAAAAAGCAAACTTTATCCCAAGGAGCTTGAGGCTACTCCAGAGGCTCTGTCCCCGGAGCCCATGGCCAACTCTTCAGAAAGCCAGTATCTGACCTGATACAGGTTTGCATTTAAATGAATATTGGTTCAGTTGCCATCAGGGAGAATAAAGCATACGCATCATTTTGGATAAGGTCCCTGCATGTGTGATACAGAAAACCCACTTTGATTAATCCATTCTCACTTGTATATCTAGTTCCTTTTCCTTCTTTCTGTCCCTCAGCTCTTGTTTTTCCCGATGGCCAGAGCAGTGCTCATCCCAAAGTGGCGACAGGAACTTTCTGTAAGGCTGATGAAATATCTTTCCTTGTTTGACTCAGTGAGTTTAATATCCTGGTGTGAAAGGCAGAGCATGATTATAAAAGCATGCCCTTCTACCCAAGGCACAGGGATTTCTGTACCACTGCTCTTTGCCTGGCCAGAAGA
The DNA here is from genome assembly GCF_015220075.1 of Falco rusticolus. NCBI lineage: Eukaryota > Metazoa > Chordata > Aves > Falconiformes > Falconidae > Falco > Falco rusticolus. The sequence goes on from NC_051189.1 coordinate 90,628,196, forward strand.
GACAGCTCTTCAGAAACATCCTTGAAGGAAAGGAAAACAGGCTGGACAGTGAGCAGGGTGGGATTCAAAGAGATTAACCACCAGAATTAAGCAGATGCTTCTGCTAACCATCTGGCTCAGCCACCCCAATGGCTAATTTGATCCAGAAAGCAGAGACACTACCTCATAGTCTATAACCCATGAGTCAGTGAAAGCATCTGACAAAGATGATCAAGTAATTATAGCCTCCAAAATTGTCAGACTTGTTAGTAGGGTCAGTGGTGGGGACAGGCTTAGCTGATGCTGTCACTTCCTCGCACACATAGGCCAATTGTGTCACCAAGGCTAGTCAAACACTTCAGCAGGATGGCTCAAGTGCTGCCAAACAAATCTTTCCTCATACTTAACCAAGAAATTTTTTTTGTTTCAATAATGATGTAGAGACTGTAACCCACAAACAAAAACACTGAACATTTTGGGCCAGATTGTCTGGTGGCCCTTTGCTGCTGGAGAGTCTAACGGGGGCAGTGGGCTACAGCAACAGAGAGTGGTAACGACCTCAGTTACGCTCAGGGTGGATATGGGTGTAGCACCGGAGCCTACAATACAGAAAATGTGTCGGAAAGAGAGTTGTGGTTAGCAGATCTGGTCTCTGGAGCCTAAGGAAGCCAGAAACAAGGGTATCAGAAATGTCACTGCTAATCTGCTCTTTAAAACAAACAAACAAAAAACCCCAACATATCCTCATTTCTTATGGCAATAGCCTGGAGAGTATGAGCTGGTTAAAACCAGTCATTGAGGTTGAAAATATGCATTTGAGTTGGGTTTTTTTTTTTTTCCTGATGCTGTGGTTTTCTTATATCAGTGGCCTTTCTTATATCAGCACATGGATGTTCTTTAAGATGCAATATGGGTCTGTCATTCTGGGGGAGTGCTGGGGAATTTGATCTTCTGGCACCGGGGCAAATGAGCAACAGATGCTTTTATCTGGATTGAAAAGGCACTGCCCTCCCCAGTGGTTTGGCAGCTGGTGGTTGAGGCCAGCTCGGATCTGGTGCCATCACAGGACCTTGGATCACTGCCAGGGAAAGAGATAGGCGAGAAAAAGCTGTGAGAAGTGTGGGCCTGGTCCTCTTCACTTAGGACCTCTGTTCAACCTAAGGCACTGATCCTTGGTCCCTGTGCCTGACCACCTGCCTCACTGACTTGGATACTGTCTCTAACTTGCAGACCTGACATCCTGGCTTGACCTCAGCTCTGTCTCACCGCTACAGAACTGTCTGGTGAGCTAGACTTGGCTAACTGTTACTTTTTTTATTACTGTCACAGGACATGCTCTGCTCTTCGTTTTTGGGTGCTGTAGTACTGCACCCCTTGCCAGTGAGGTTGCTGCCCAGCCAGCCTGGCTGTCGCACTCAGCTCCCAGCCTCACCCCTGCTTCTCCCTGAAACTGGGGTTGTCACAAGTGTTTGTCCAGCTGTCAGCTTTATTGCTGAAAAAACAGTGTGGTGTCCAGCAACAGGGAAGTGGCAAAATGGGTTAGGCAAGAGCAATCTATGGGTCTCAGTCTCCTACTCTCTGATTAAAGTTTTGCTACCTATACGTAACCCTGTCCTCCTAAAATAAGGAGTCCTCTGAGAGCACAATAAACCTGTGGCTGCAGTAGGATTAGCTAGTGCCATTTATGAGGGCTTGCCTAGCACTTGAAGAGCTGTGGCAAGCTAGTGGGACTCGTTGCTACTGACTCTGGGGAGGTCAAGATCCCACTCCTATCAAAATACTGGAAGGCTGGAGGCAACCTTGAAGCATCAAGTAGAATGCCACTCATCCAGGGGCAAGGTCAACTGTGGCAGGTCATTCTTGATGAATATTCATCTAGTCTGTTATCAGAGAACTGAATTATGGAGCTGCCACAACCTGCCTATGCAGTGCTGTAGATCCTTAACAATATTATTTTTCCTACGTTTAAATCTACTATATCTTGCCCTATCTAAAAGGATCACAGATAATAAATCTCTCCCTAACTCTTTGTAGCAGCCTTTTGTGTATTTGAAGACTGTCCTGGTCCTTTCTCCCTGGACAATATAATCCTCTCTTATGCTGAAGGATGCCACTTTTTTCCTATCTTTGCTTCCATGTCATGTTTTCTAGAATAATTTCTGATAATTTTAATGGCTCTTCTCCAGCCTCTCAACATCCAGCACCAAACACAGAGCCCCAGCTGAGACCCTAACACTAAATAATGCATCAGGATTACTTCCGTGTATTTACAGATCGTACACCCGTATCTATACTGTGTTTGCCCCTTTCAGCAACAATACCCTATTGTTGATTCCATTATAAGCTTTATACTTCTTTCTACATGACCATTCCTTACCCTGTATTTCTGAAACTGATGAGTCCCTCACAAATGCAGTATTTTGCATTTGTCCCTGTTGAATTAATCTGATTTTCCCCACAGACCATTTCTTTATTTTACCAAGACTGCCTTTGGAGATAATTTTGATTTCTAATCTAACTTATTTGCATTCCTCCTCAGCTTCACAGAAATCTCTCTATTCCATCTTCTAGACTATTAAGGAAAACACTACTTTGCATAGATCCGTTCCTTTGCTATTGACCTTGTCAGGCACTTTTTAGCAAAAAGCATGAAATAAGTTGTATTTAAATGTAATCTGTTAATAGACTTATTCTTCCATGGACTAGTTCACTAACCCTGTTTTCCTATGATTAATGCCCTGATAGCAAGATCTCACAAGCAGTGGTCACTAGACTACCGTCTCATTGGCCTTTTTTATATTGCTGCTGTGTGCTGTTGAAAATCCGTCCTTGGTACTCTGATATAGTTTCTGCTTCCTGTATAATTTCCTCCTATGTTTGGGATCAAATGGAGCTAACCAAGCTGATCACTTACTCTGCTTCCTGACCATCTTCTGCACCAGGGAAGTTTGCAGTTGCACCTTTAATACCGTTACTTTCACGTTAGATAATTTCTTTTTAAATTCCCTTTTTTCCTTGGAGCAGCCTTCCAAGACATGTTGCTTACTGACCATCTGGATAACTGAAATCTGTCCTGAAATCCCAGTTGCTTTTACTGTAGCATTACCTCTTCCCAGTCCCAAAGAAACATGAATTCTGTCACTTCCCCATCACTGGCACCCAAGTTCCTCTTTGCCCAGCTCCACTACGTTCCTCTGTTGGTTTGAAGCAGCACTCTTTGTGACAAACCTAAAGAAGGGCTGCCAGGATCTGACTCGGTCAGCACCTAGCAAGCAGTTAATGCATTGCAATAAAAGTAATAAAGACATAATTTTCTGTATCATTTTTCTGGGTTTGGTCACAACTCATCATAGAACTATTTATCCCAAGCACACAAGACTGTGAGACAGCTTTTACCCACTTGAAATATGCATATTAAAAGTAACAGCATTAATTCTTACCTTACCACTTAGCCACAAATAAAATGCAAAGGAATATATAGAGTGTGAATAGCATATATCTAGCCAAATACATACCTTGTTACAAAAAACATGGTTCCAGCAATGTTAGAGTCCCCTCTGGTCCATGTTCTGGGTGTCTCTCATGTTCTGCTACTGATTCATTGTATGACTAGAGAAACAACTTGGAAAAGCAACCACTGATATTTTGACCCACCTTTTAAGAGAATAATCCAGGGGACAGCAAAGTGGTCTTTTTATTTCCCTGATAAAAATTTTTATAACTTGCTTCTTTCTCTGCTCTCTGCTATAGCCCTGAGTTCAGTGACAAGGAACAGACGTTCACTTACTGCCCCATTTCAGTTAATTCTTTGAATAGCTAACTGTAGCTTAATGTGAACTCTCTTAACAGACACCATACCACTCTGTGACTGCATTGTTCTTTTCCCAAGGTGGTCTTTTTTATAGTGTGAGAAATACAGGGTTGTTGTTTTCTTTTCTGATTAGAAGTCTCTGGGGCAAGATTTACGTAAGGATTTGGGTGTATATTAAGACTATATTTGTGTAAGGCCAGAAGAAAGAGAAGAACCCCTGTACTATATTCTGTTGGCTTTCCAGAGAAGCAGTCTTTGATGTCCTCATTTGTGTTAGTGAGTGGACTAAATAGTTTCAACAGGGGTACAAACTCTGCTTTGTTCAAACTTACTCCCCATAAAGAAAATGTCAGTAATAAAAAGATGAATCTTGGCGCATGTGTCAGGACACAGATGGAGATACACAAATATGACTGTGTACGTGTAATGTGAGTAGTAGCATTTATACAAAACCTGGCCTTCCAGTAGTTACTCTTATCTTTCTTTAGGCAGACTTTCAATATTTATTGCGTAACATTTAGTTCATTCTTTGACACCCTCTGCAAGGAAAAAGAAACCAAGTCCAACAACTAAGATTGTAACCAGCCACATTTTTATATTGAGCTTTCTCATTCCTGTCAGTCCCGGTGATTTCTTGTTGGTGGTTTTCAAACCTATTAATTAAACTTTGACAGCATTTGTTCTGTAAGGTATGTTTGTGTATCGTTGCTATCCTGTTGGAAGCACTGTTTTGAATACCCTCATAGGGACTGGGATGTTTGGGATTCAGCTTCCCTCTTTTGGGCTTTCTCTAAAATATACAGAGATGCTTGTCAGCTCTAGTAACATTATGTTTTTATAGTTTTCTAAACTTAAACCACCAGGCTGCTTCTCAAAGGGCTGCCAACATCTCCCTTAAAAGTCTTGTGACTCTTTGTACATACTGAAATAATCATGTTGGGTAAAAACATTTCTAATCACTTATGCACAGAGAATTCTCCTTCCAGTTAGGAACCTCTTTCTTCTCTCAGGTGTTCTAAGTCCATTGGCTCCAGTCCAGTTAGCATCGGCTTACAAAGCTGTAAGGGACAGTTGCATACGCTAACACATCACTGGGCCTGATGCTTTTTGTACTCATGACACTTTATTCCCTTCTGGGAAGGAAAAGGGACATTTATTTGGTGTTTCTTACAGAAAAAATGCCCATAATTAGGTACCTCCAGTCCTGGCTGAGATACAAAGGAACAATTGTTAATTATTTCCTTGTGCTTGAGGAACATGCTGCACTGAGGGCTGGTTTGCTTGCAGACCACAAGCAGAGAGGTACTAGACAGTTCCTGCCATGCTCTTTTTTAACAAAACAATATTTCTTCTTGAGTCAGGGCTTGGCTTGGGTCCCTGGCTGTTCTACCCAAGCCCCAAGAGCACCCACAGGCCTGGCTGGCCCTGCCTGCTGCCGGGCTTCCCCCACCCTGCTCATGGCCCAGGACCCCATGTCAACCCCTGAGGCCATCAGCCACTGCCCCTGCGGTGCTGCAGAAGAGCCAGCCTCCAGCTCCCCACAGCCCTGCCCATGTGCCTCAGGCTACCAAATACAGCCCACCACTGCTGCAAGGCTCCTCTTGACCACATAGAAAATGTCATCAAGGCTGAGAGGAGGAGGCCTGCCCCAGCCAACCCTTGTGAAACGGTGAACATGGGCAGGCTCCCTCCCTTCTGCTGGGCTGGAGAGGGGCCTTTTCAGTGGTTCAGAAGTACGCAGCCCGCACAACTCTCTGCCGACATCCCCACTTCTTCACACCCATGCTGTTCCTGCACCAAGCATGGGAGGGATCAAGGCTCATGTGTCTGGTCATGGTGCTGCTCCAGGCTTGATTAAAGCTTCCAGGCACAGACCATTAAGATGGAAACAAATGGTGGTACAAAGCTCAGCCTGAATTCTGCTTTTCCATAAGTTTTACCGCAGGGTAGCATCATTTTACTATACTGTGGGAGACACATGTGAGAGAGGAATGTGGCAGCGGCACTGCCTTTGCCTTTGAAACACCATGCTGTGCAGAGTGGTGTAGAAATCACATTGTGACAGCACCAACAGGAACTGGGTCTCTGCCTTTCAAAGGATGCATCTTTGTCAAGAAGTTAGCAAATCTGGTCAGTCTTACCCACCCCTTCAAAAGTAAGCAGGCAAGTGTTTGCAAAAAGGAAAAGGAGGTTGCAAGTACTTGTGGGCTGGGCACAGACCATGAATGCTGAACACAAACAGCTCCAGCTGGAAGCCAGTAGTGCCAGGAGTCCCCCCGATCCCCGCTTTGTAAGGCTGAGTCACAGCACTGATGTCTCAACTTCTCAGGACTGCATTTGCCACTGAGAAGGTCCTGTTGGAAAGCAATACAGCAGCCTGTGGGGAGAGGTCTGAAATGGAAGATTTTTCAGATGCACAAGATCCACCTGAGAGGCAATGGATGTTCAAGCACTGCTTATCTCCAAGTGCTGGTTTCAAGGCCTGCTGTCCATCCCCTGAATCCTCCTGTTTCTGCTCACCTGCCAGTTGCCACCCCAGGACATTGAGGTTGCGGATCACTCCACATGCCCTCAAATATTCAAGCCAACAATTAGAAAAATAGTTACGAAACTGCCCCTCCATTCATCCTCATCTCTTCCCACTCTCTATTTCCTCATGAGATCTGGTGCTCTCCCCTCTGCAGCTGCTATTCTCACTCCAACATCTGTGCCTTCTTTCCCACCATGATGCTCCCCTGGACTCCCTCCTCTTCCACACACGTTTCCACAGCTCCCTGGCTCTGTGAAGTCTATGAATACTATAATTTTCTTCCATTAGTTTGAAACAGCAAAGTAGAAAAAGAAACTCTTTCCACAGTTCCTTCTTCTGGGCCTACCACAGTCCCCTCACTTGTCTGCCTGTACAAACTGAAAGTTTCTCAGGAAGGAAAAAGCGCTTGGATACACTATCCATCCTCCACTTCCCTCCCTTCTACAGCCTTCAAACTAGCCCTGATGGGGTTTTGAACAATCCCTAGATGACACCATGGACTTCACAGCTGGGGACAGGATCCAAAGTATTTGCTGTCTGAGGTGCAATGTATTTTGGCCAGGGTTCTTTGATCACTGGACACTGCTTTGATGGAGTTCATGGCAGCATGATGCAGAAGTTGCTTAAACTATTGGATGTGGATCATTCAGAAGAGCCTCAGGAAAAGACAATAACCAGTTTTCCCCTTTGTTGCACTGAGTGATGCAGAGAAAGAGGGCTCCACTTGGTCTAATGACAACTTCTAACTCCTGTACAGAACAGGATACAGTAGTATCACATCAACAATCCTTTAGTTCTAGTGGTGGCACTATTAATGAAATAATACTAGGGATATCTTTTTCCCACAGTGAATAACACCAGTGTTTTAAAACAGTAATTTCTACTTCTGAAGCTAAAGCGAGGTTACTTCTTTTCTGCAAGCACTTGCAATGGATTTACACGAGATTATCAAATCTCACATAGCTATCTTTCCAAGTCCCAACCAGCAATGTGGCCACATCCCCATTCAAACATTGAGACCATTGGGATTGCAATGTATGTGGTATTAGAATGTAACAAAATTTTGGGGTGTGAATGCTGTCGCTTCTTTTCCTTTCCCTTAACATATAAGATGGTATTTTTTTGTAATCTAATACACTTCAGTCTTTTCCTCCTATCATTCCTTTCTTCCTTACACTCAGCAACATTTATTTTCTCTTTAATTTTCCCTCTCTGCTTCCTCCTTGTTCATTTTCCATTATTTCCTTGTTTAACCACTTTTTCAATCAGCTGCGCTCTCCATCCTTCTTCCCCTGTGATACACATTTTTATCCACCACCATGAAGCAAATTTCTTCACATCTGTCATATCTCTCTCTCCCCAGTTTTGGAGTGGCAGCTTTAAAGTTATCGCCAGACATACTATTCTTTTTTTCTCCTCAGAGTTTGTCCGTCTGTTTATTCACTGGGCATAAAACTTTTACTGGACACCCATGCTCACACAAGAGTCCCCTCTTACAGGGATTCAAGGGGGCTGGAGGTGCAGGTGTGTGTCAGTCTGCTGTCTCCTCTTCACGTGAGCTCCTTGACAGTTTTAGAGGCTAGAGCCAGGTCCACACAGACGTGTGAAAAAGTGATTATGGTGTGGGCAGACATAGCTTTAAGTTGGGTAGCACATGCAAGGGTACAGGTGCTGGAGGCAGCAAGAAGACATTAGTGCAGGCTAGCGCTCAGAGTGAATATTAATCCCAGGGTCCCTGGGGGCTGCTGGTCCAGTTTTCAGCTGCCGTCTGTCATAAATTGCTGTCGACACCAGAGCAACTTAGGTAAAATCTAGTACCTGTGCCACAATTGAGCCTTCAGTCTCTTCTACAAATGTACCTTGGAAAATGTTGGTGACAGAACGGTCTTTGTGAGTCAAACCTGGAATGTACCCCAATGCATGCCAGGGGCAGACCTAGCAGGATTATGGTAGCTGGCTAATGGTGTCTGCAACTACCACTGCCAAACTTATAAATGGAACAGAAATTTAAACAAGTTAAAAGCTTTTTATTTTCTTCTTTTTTTTTTTTTGCTTCAGTCAGCTGGAACCTGAACTGGTCTACATCCTGTCTGGCTTCACCTGCCTGTTTCTAGTGTTACTATTGACCAAAAATACAAGTATGAACCCTGCTAAAGTGTTTTCAGCTCAGTCTGGTTTAGACGCTCCCCCTGCAAAAATGACCAGATTGCAGAGTTTTTTGTTCTGAATCACTCAGGAATGCACATGCTGGGTAGGAAGGAAAGCCATTTTGCTAAAAGGGGAAGGGACCAAGGTGCCTGTCACCTGAGAGCACAGTCATAGGACAAGGTGGTCATTCAACTGATGAACTTGATTAATGAGACGAGTTATGAAAGGTGTGACCTGGCTTCCCCCCACAGGTGGAGTGCTTTTGGGAATAACAGTCAAGAAGAATGCTATATCTGAAAAATAGTTCTTGTAGGATACTGGACAACTGGGGTAGCAGAACATCTCTCTGGAGAAAGTGAGGAAAAAAAGCCTGGTAGCTGCACACGAAGGCCCCAGTGATGGAGGTTCTTCTTCTAGACCTGCTTCAGGACTTGACTTGTCAGCCTTACTCACTGCTTTCTGGAGCAGAACACAGAAAGCAAGTAAGCTTTACTTTGGAGTGCATTTAATGGACTGCCAGAAAAAGCTAGAAATGACAGGCTTATCTGGCAATATAAAGGTCAATTTTTAATGTTGTAGCTCATGCATTGCTTTATGCAGCTCTGCTCTAGCAAAAGAGGGAATGAGCTATATAAATAAGTAAATAAAGAAAACTTGCTCCTAATTGCCTCTAATCTAAAATCCTAAATATTAAAACAAAAATATGTTCTGTGCCTTTTTTCTGGTGTACGGAGTCCTGAAACTGTCAGAATTTTATGTCTTTTCATGTCTCCAGTGTAGTTTTAAAACTGAGTGACATTCATATCATTTGGGGCATACCTTCTCTTTCGAATCTGAGATACTACACCCATAAAGCAATCACTAGTGGAATGAAATCAGTTTGCCAAAGCAGTAGCCAGTGTTGGCAACTTCATAAAACTGCGTGTGCCTGGCAAAAGGCTTCCGAAACAAGATGCAGAAATGGAAGGATTGGGATGACATCTTGCAACTGACGAACCATGATGTAATAGTTTCTCTATTCCATCACAGACTGTGAGGCTGCAACAAGGGGATTTAAACTGAAAGCAGGGGGAGCTGCGTGCAAAAAAGCATTCGGGATTCTAGAGTACGGTTCCACTTGACAGGCAGTGTGCTCCCAACTCCTTTTTCCTTGTAAGTTATGATGGGCTTTCCATGACACCAAGTAGTTTTTGACCGCAGGCTGTAATAAGCCATAATAATATTAAAATTATAGTTCTACAATTGTCTGCATATGCAGAGGTCCCACCACAGAAGCATACAGTGAAGGAACATGGTACGATGGCCTTCAGGGATTAACAGTGAGGTATGGGGCAGGCCCCTTCTTCCCTGCAGCGCTATGCTGCCTCCACAACAGAGGGTGCCAGTCCAGTGTTCGTCAAAAGAAGAAATATTTATCATAAATGCCTTTTCTAGAAGCATTGGGGTCGTTTATAAACGAGTGTCTCTGCAAGTGAGAAAGCTGAGGAGGCCCAGCTTTGCCCCCCTGATGGCTGGAGAGCCCTGTGCCTCACAGGAAGACAGTTTTGATCTGGAGCTGCCCGACGCAGCTGGGGCGCCCGCCGGTTTGCTCTTCGGTTTCTCGCACCGCCGGTAGGCCCCGGCGACTGGGCAGCAGGGGCGGGAGCCGCGGGGGCCAGTGGTCCTCCGCCGGCCGTCGCGGCGGCGTTAATGCGCACTATGGGGGCGGCCACCTGGCTCCTCCACGCCGCAGGGGGCGCTGTGTTCCCCGTGCCGCTGGCGCCCGAGCGGGGCCGCAGCCCGCTCAACTCTTCTCACGTGGCACCGCCTCGACACGCGGTCAGGAAGTCGGCGGCCCGGCTCCTCCGCGGCGGCCGCTGCGCAGGCCACGCCCCCTCTGCCCGCTCTCAGCCAATTACCGCGCCTACCTTCGGCCCCTGCGCGCCGACGCTGCCAGGCGGCGAGCTGCGTCTTCTGTGCCTTTAAGGAAGCGTCGGGGCTCCTGATTGGCTGAGGGTCCGAGCGGGGCGGGGCAAGACTGAGAGGAGGCGTGGCTACAGCGGAGCGTGAGCTCGGGCCGCTTGGCCGGCGCGCGCCTGCGCGGGGCTGGGCCGGGCCGGGACGGCGGCGGGGCTGCACCTGCGGCCGCCGCGGGGCGGGGCGGAGCGGAGTGGAGCGGGGCGGGGCGGGGCGGGAGCGCCGGCGGGCAGCCGGCCAGCGCGGAAATGCCGGAGCGGCAGAGGTAGCCCCCGGGTGGCGGCAGCCCATGTGCGAGCCGCGCTCGGGGCGGCAGGCGTCCTCCTCTCCCTGCCCGCCCCCAGCGCCGTGAGCCTGCCCCCGGCGGCCGCGCCTCCGCCCCGGGCTATCTCCGCACCTGGGCCGCGCCCGCCGCCGCCGCCGGGAGGATGGCACAGCCGGCGGCGGAGGCGTGTGCCTGCGCCGCGGCACCGGCAGACGATGGCGAGGAGACAAACGGCAGGAAGGTGGCTCTCATCACGGGCATCACTGGGCAGGTAACGGTGGGGGCTCCCCGCGTTGCCGGGTTCTCCCCGCGCGGGGGGCCAGGGCTGCCGGTGGCGGAGGACGCGGGGGGAGTCCCGCCGTGAGGGGCCCGTGGGCAGCCGTGACCGAGGCCGTGCGTGGGAGCGGTGCCGGCGGAGGGCTTGGCGTGGGGCTGCCGGGCGCCTGCGACGGCTCTCCCGCCCTCCCGGGACCCCGCGCTCCCAGCGCCGTGTAACGGGGCTGCCGACCCCGTGCCCGGTGCCCCCTCCCCCCTGCCGTTCGTGCCGGGGCCCCCTCTGACAGCCCCCGGCCGCTTTGGGGACGGAGAGACCGGCCCGGGGTAACGGCCCCCTCTGGCCTCGCCCACGGCAGCCGGGGCTGCGCGCCCTGGGGCTCCAGGTGTTCCGTGTGAGGGGTGGTGCGTCGCCTTTACATCTCAGCTTTGGGCTGTCTTATAGGAACCTTTACCAGGAATTGCTAAGAAATCAGCTAAACCTGTACCAAGGTGAGGTGTGAAGTGAGCGTCGGTGAGAGAGGAGCCGCCCCTAGAAAAGGCAGAAGCCAGTGTTGGGGCCCTTCATCCTGGTGGTCTAAAGTGGTGAAGGCAGCGGTGCGGTGGTACCGGTGCGGGTGTGAGGCATGATCTGGGCAGACTTGTCACTCGGAGGGGCTTTTTGCCACCGATCTCTTCATTTACAGTCAGTACCTGCTTTATACCCAGACCTGAATGGATGACAAAAGCATCTCCCCAGGCTGCTTGTTTTGTATTCATGTGCGTTCATTGCAGTCTCCCTTTTTTTTTTTTTTTGGCTGTATTACTCATAGGGATAATGATGCTCTCAGAGTCCTGGTGTTTTGAGCAAGAAGGTGCAGGAGAAAAATGGCATGGAAGGAAAAATCACAATTTCCCTTGGAGCAGCTTCTGCACTGTGAAAAAAGATGTGCTGGTGGTGAGTTTTAATGTGGTGAGACCTGCAGGAGTGTTGATATATGCAGTTTGTACCTTGTGCTGCTACACTCCTAACAGGCAGCTTGGATATTTGGTCAGATTGTTTGTCCCCACAGAGGTCTGCATTGTTGTTTTTTTGCTGGCAAGTGGGTGCTAAATGAAAGCTGTCCATGACATGCTTAGTCATATTTGAGGAACATCTTATTTGTAATGCAAATGTTGCCTACTGCCTGGACAAAACTACGCTGCTTGCATGTGGCTTATCTCTTGGAACCTGCTGAATGACTTCTGCTTGGAGGGTATACCTTCTGTGATTAGTATAGCCTATTAAGTAGGTAGTGTTGTATAGCAAGCATTAATGTTCGTCTTAGAATCCCAGTAGAACAGCTTTTTCTCCTTTGTGGTGTTCGTTTAATCAGTGACAGCTTCATACATGGAAGATCTTCCCCTTCAACTCTTGACTTGTCCTGGTATGCTTGCAGATCCACTTGTGAGGTGCTGGTGTGGATTGTATAGAAGGCCATCGGCATTGTGGGAAAGTACATGTAGCTCAAAACAAACATGTTGCTCTTTCACCCTGAGACAATGTTTGTCAATGCTTTTTACACTAGAAGAGCCACCTGACCTTTTGTGAGGGAGCGAATCCAGAGACAATATAGTGTCATAGCAGCTTTCATCTATTATCCAAGAGAATCTGCACTGTGCTTTGAACATTCATCTGCTGTTCATGTTTTACCTCATCATGTCTGTTCTCACGTGTTCTTGTAACACTTTGGGGCACCCACTCTTCCCGTGGGTTAGTAACTGTCTGCCAGTAGCAAGCTGAGGAAAGCCCTCCAGGTGGCTGTCTGACAAGGAGATACAGCTGTGTCTGAGAAGAGGAAAAACTAATAATCTGTATATACTAACATTTTTGCTTGATCTTTATTTTTAGCAAGAGGACAGTCAGAGCTTTCCCAAGGACTACTTTGGTGCTGTTTGAACAGTCTTCCAGTTTGTTGACAGAAGTATGTTTTTCTTCATCAAAGATAGTAAGTTAGAGGCCTGTAGCTACAGTGCCCTGGCTCTTTCAGTACTGTGTTCTCTTGGTTTTTTCTGTTTTCAGAGCAGCTCTTTCATCTTAATTTCACCTTTGTCACATATATTATTTAGCGTTGGAACGTGTGGAGAACCAGAGCTAGTAAAGGCCTGGGGTACCTGAAAGTAAGTTAGTGAGGTTGGGTGCCTGAGTGACAAGACTGTACCAACTCTTGGCTTAGGATGGAAGTTTTGTGTTGAGGGTGGCCTTTTTTGGGATCCTTTATTCTGCTGTGACTTTGAGATCTGCTAGGAAACCTCATCCCTCTCTTCTTAGATGAACTTTAACGAAAGTCACTGCAGTACTTGTTCCTTGCCCCTATTTGAGTCCCTTTATTTTTATGTGATAGTTTTTGTTTTATTGAGAGGAGCCTCACCCAGAAATGGGAGACTTGGATTCTCTTTCTTATCTGTGAATGGGCAGACTTGCATGTCCTACCTCCTGGGAGAAAGTCCTAGTGCCATCTGTTTTTTAAACTTAATTACCATGTGTAAATTGTATAAATATGCTTAGGTGGAAGCTGGAGTTCAGGCTTTGTCTTTCCTGGGTAGTTACTTTAATTACTTGACTGAAGAGAGTTGGTCTGTTCATTCTTCCTCAGAACTGGTCTCTTTCAAGGTAAGCGATAAAGGCTTGGATCTCTTCAGGCTGAGGAAGACATGGAACAGAATTGTATGGTAGACTCCCCTTATTTAGACCTGCCCCCCTCTGCTACAGCAAGTTTCTTTTAAGAGAGGGTTGCTATAGATGCATGGTATAAGGAACCTGCTTTGGTTTGTGTGTGGTCAGTGTAATGTGGGAGCATTTACTGAACTAAGGCCCCGTAGGGCCTGGTCCCTGAGCAAGGATAGGTGGGAGGCAAGTGCTGATCTAGCTGGGCTGTGACAATTTTAGGCAAGTGTAGAAGTTGTGCTTTTGTCTTTAGAATACTCTTGGGCCAAGCAAGGTGCTGCTTGAGCTGTGGCAGCCCTTTCTGACTTGAGATGATGCCACAGCAAGTGTGCTTAATCATAGTGTTGAAACTGGACAACTCATTTTATTTTTCAGAACTTCTGTATAGCTGTGAACATCCGGATTGTCCATCTTTTCCACTGACAAAAGATGGAATTTTGTTTCTGCTGTGACTGAGAAATGAGCTCAGGTAGGGCTATATCTTGACAATGGGGCAATTGACCGATGATGCGGTTTTGGTTGAAATACACCATGGAGATATGGCACAGCTTTAACTTCTGATTCATGGACTTCTAATGGGATTCATAAGACTTCACAGGATACCAGAAAAGGGTGGGCTGTCTGCAGGAGTTCTTCTGTATAGTGAGTGACTAGAGGCTTGTGCCATGGTGCCAGCTTACTGCACCAGTTAACAAGACCAGTTCACATGGCTTGTTTCTCTTCTAGGTACAAGATGTGAAAAGAACAATTCTCTGTGAGGGTGAATGTGTTACTGACAGAAAGGTAAATTTTTGACCTTTGGCCAAATAATAGGAGTTTGCTATGTGTGTGGTGAAGTCACAAAGGAAAACAGTTTCCTGGCAGCCAGGGCTTGATCTTGGTCTCTATGAAATCAAACCAGATAAATGAACCTCTGCAAATTCTGCATTTACCCATGGGGTTAGAGAGAAATCAGTATTATTCTACCACTTGCATTGCTGATAAGAGACTCTAAGCACATAGGCAGTGGTGTTGTATACTCCTCTTGCAGTATTGAGATTTCCCTTGTCTCCTTTCGCACGCCACAGCAGCGGCACAAACCACACTTCGCTGTTTTGCTAAAATGACTTCCAGAATGAGGCAATTGCTGTGGTTGGATGGATGAAACATCTCTGAAATGTCATGTAGGTATTGGTCTGCTGGTAGGCTGCTGGTGGTAGTGCATAGCACTTTATTCATTTAAGGAAAGGTACTTCAAATGAAACAGGCCTGTTCTATGTATTAAAATGGAAGTATTTTTTACAGAACTAGAATGTGGTTCTTACAAAGAGTGTTTTCACAATGCAAAATAGATGTGCTGGAATTTTCAAAATGTTATACCTTGAAGAATTACTCTGTAAAAATCGGAAAAATTTGAATCAAATACCAGTATAACTAACAAATTTAATTCTAGATATGCAGAGATGTCTGGTTTCTTATTTGGGGAAGCTACTAAAGTGGTGCTTTGACGTGACTTTTTTCTAGGCACTGTGACTAAATGTCTGTTAAAGTTGCATCTTTCTGGAAAGTCTGATCGCAGTGCAATCAATATGATTGTCTTTCTATACACTGATGCTTGTAAGAGTATTTAGATATTTGACTACTTGAAGAAATACCGAGAAATGCTCTGGCTGAGGCTAATGACAAGGTTATATGTTGATGTTTCTACTTTTCCCCATGGATTATGAGGAGTGAATAATTTGTATCTTGTGTCAGTTTTACTTAAAGAGACAGTAAAGTAGGAGGTTTATAGACAAAAATCATTCAACACGCACTTATAAAGCTCAGTTTTGAATGAAGCAATGCACTTGAATTTGAGTGTCAATACATGGCCAGAGGCTATTGCAAATCGTAGATAGTATAGATAGAGAAAGCAGTTGTGTTTCGGCTTTGAGAGCTCTTACAGCAGCAGTACTAGCACCCCCTTGCCTGCAGGTCTTTCAAATTCAGCTGTCGTTTGGCAAAACAAAGTAGCAGCCTCCGAACTTTCAGCGAAACGCTAAGATAAAGTCTAAGTAGGACTGGCAAATGAGCATGCATGCAGAAATGCAAGTATGCTCTCTTTAATTGGTTGATGTAGCTAGAATATGGGCTCTGCCTCTGTCTTACTGGTATCAGAAGTTCAATCAGTTGCTTATGGCCTTTGCTAATGCCTGTAACACACCAAACCCCTATACATGTGTACTGCAAGTTTTATGTAGATGTTACATTTGAGAAAGGCTGACTGTATGGGGTGGGGGGTGGGGTGGGGGGCAGGGAAGATACTGAGAAAGCAAGATCAGCTGTTGTGAATTGAGTTGTGTTTCTAAATGTGGCTGTTGAGAGTGAAACCAAGCGAGACAGACTCTGTGGGGCAAACTACTAGTAGTAAGAAAACATGACTCATGACTTAGTATTTTAAAAAAATAAATAAAAATGAATAGGTGGTATGGAATGTTACTATAAAGCTCTTCAATATTCTATGGCTAAGAACTTGCTTTCTTGGAGAAGGGTTGTAGAGGAAACAGTTAAGTAACTTTTCTAAAAAGTTGCTTTTTTAAAGTATTGTGATCAAGTATTGAGGTAGGAATCTGTCACTGGGGAGTGCGTGTATACCTGGAAGGCATGTGTAGGAAACATTATAGCCCGTTGTACCGCCGAGAAGTTGCTGGTTTGCCAGATGAAGGATAAAATCCAAAGAATTTCTTTTCTTTATAGAAATAGGAGGATAGTGTCTGCTGAAATGGGCTAAAGCTAAATATTAGTATTGCTGCTTTTTCATTTAAACAAATACTGTCTTGGCTGAAACCAGGTACTCTTTCAGTTGTTCTCTTGAGTGAGACTTTCAGACGTGTTGAACATCCTTATCTTAGTTAGAGGATGCAGAGATGTAGGAGCACTAATTTGGGCACAAACAGAAATACAAGAAACTTCATTTAATTTTGAAGAGGGTGTGTGGTGTTTGGAGGTTTTGGGATTGTTTTCTTTTAAATTATGAGTATGGTCAAGCACTGGAACAGACTGCCCAGTGAAGTTGTGGAGGGTCTGTTCCTGGAGGTATTCAAAACCAAACTGGACATGTCCCTGAGTGATATGCTTTAGTTGATGCTGGCTTGAGCAGGGCACTTGGACTGGATGATCCACAGAGGTCCTTTCCAACAAACTTCTTTGATTCTGAGAGTCCTCCACAGTATGAGAAGTTGAACACCTGCATATTGTAAGAAGATGGCATAAGCGGCTTATGTAAAACTCTGCAGCGAATGAATAGTGGCTGTGGTGTGAAACCCAAGCTTGCCTAAAATATAATTCCAGCTCTTTCCTTTTACAGGGTATAAATACAAGTGTTTCTATTAAGTTTCATCCAAAAAGAAACTTGAGAAAAAGGTATCTTATTGAAAAGTAGTATAACAAATACTGAAATGGGAGACCAGAATAGTATCTGAAAAGAGGTCTGATTTTTAGGAGGATGTCTGAATTTTGATTGTCTTGGATCTCCCTCTGAGGGGAGGAGGATTACCAGATAGTCTAATTCACCTAATGCATTGACCCCTTACCAAAGGAATCTCCAAGTGCGTGGTCTGTGCCTTTCTCTTTAATCTGTGTTTCATATTCCACAGCAACATGTGCAGATTGGTAGGGCTTTAGTCTTCTCCAAGAGCCAGGTGTCCAGGATGTTGGCCACTCTGTGCGCTTGCCCAGAGGAGTCCAGGTGTATTCCATTGCCTTTCAGAATAGTGCAGTTAGTGGTGGTGTTTGAATATAAGTGAGCTATAAGATACTCATGATAAAAAGTAACAGGATTTGTTCATGTTTGTCTTGATGTATTAACTTTCCTTTTTTCTTTCTGTCTTTTCTCACCCTTGCTCAATGTTTGTGACTGCCAGTGGAGTCTATTCTCTGGTTGCTTACTGGAGGGGGAGGTTCTGGTAGCCTGGCTCAGTTAGTAGGTGGGACTCAAGGACCAGTGTAGGCAATCTGATTCTTTGTGTTTGAACAGGGTGTGTACAGGATGTGGATTCAAACCCACTGTGAACAGCAAGTGAATTACAAGGTACTGTGTACTGTGATGTGTACCTGCTGTGAAAGTAGATAAAACACTGAAAATATTCCAGGGAGAATAAAATCATAAAGTTCATGTTAATGGTGCTAAGATATGAAACACATAGAAGCATGGTACTCAATTTGGGTTTGGGAAGCTGACTTCATCCTAGCAACACTTATCTTGAGCGCTGTGGATAGTCATAGGGTACTATTGCCCTTGCTGCCCAGACTGACAAGGAGAGCAGAATATCCCATTGCCAGCAGCATGCTACTTGCTTAGTCTTTGGATTTCTTTTTGTTTGTGGGTTTTTTAATTTAATGAAGATTGACTTTCAGTGTAGAGAGAACCTATATTTCTCTATTTCCTAAGTTTCTTAAAGAGTTGAAGTGTCCTCTTTATGTACCTACAGCTGATCCAAACTGAAGAGAGAACTCCTGTGAAACTTTTTTTTTTCCCCTGCAAGTTCATCCTCTCCAACTAAGTTTTGGTCTTTTCTCTTCTGATTGTCTCTTTCATATCTTTTTGTCTGTTGAGCTTTCTGCACAAGGGAGTCAGTTTCTTAGAAAATAGATAGCTATGCAGAAGAAGAAGGAAAATGGAGTACTTAAACCTGCTGATGGCCTGTGAAGAACACATCATAGGTTACCGCTCTGATCCCTGTAATCCAATAAAGCTGAATGAAAGGTTTTTCAGTGCAGTTGTGGTACTGGTATTCATCCTCATGGTGCCTCCTGTTGCCCACACCTTACTTCTCTTTGGAGTGCTGAGACTAAATCTCTTCGCACTCACCTACGCTTTCACTTAGTCTGGGAGCCAGGAAGCACTTTCTCTCTTGATAATTTCTAGCAAGTTTATCCCAGCTTCTTCAGACTTCTGAGTCTGGAGTAGAGTCCTGATTAAGTATATGTTCTTACGAACTTGCCAGTTCTTTCTGCTATGCTGTTGCAGCACAACTCGGGCTTATTTTGGAAAGCATGGTTTCCTCGAAGCACGATGTGAACAGTAACACAAGAACAAGTCAGCAGCATGGTAGATGTCTAATTTCCTCTCACAGGTGTGTGTTCTCTTTTGCTCTGAATCTCTTGCTACTTTGGTTGCTTTCTAGCCAAATGAGCAAAATAAAATATTTTTTTTCTTAATTTTGTCACCTCCTGCTTTTTTCATATGAATTTGTGGATTACTTTTTCAGGACCTCAGCTAAAGAATTCCTTTGGGTCATATGTATATGAGCTGGGGGATGTAGTTATGGCCAAAATTTTCAAGTAAGCAAAGCTATAGAAGGTAAGGGGAAAGAGTGGAATTCTTTCCAGTTTCCTCTTAACTATTACTGAAAAGTTCCTATAGCTGCTTCTGTTTCTGGGGTGTGCACAGACTTGACAATCTAAATCTACAATGAAGCTTTTGTAAAGCCTGCCAAACAAGTTACTGTAAGCCAGCTTATCTGTTGTCACCTGTGCTTTTTACATGCGTCTACACAACTGAACTTCCTTGTATGCAATGTAAATGTTGCAACAATTTTGTTTCATTTATTTGCAAAGTAGTATACCTAAGGCAGGAGGCAGGCTTCCTTCTTCAGGAGTATTTCTTGTTGAAGTTTTGTTGTGTTTTTGTTTTTTTTTTTTAAGTGGGAAACATGAATTTTGCTTTAACTGAAAATCAGCTGACAGTAAGCAAATTAAACCTAAGGCCATGTCTGTTTACTTTATGGTCTGGTTGCAGTTAGTTCGGTGGCAAGTACCACTGAAGATCATTTGATACTGTACCCTGAGACAGCTGTTGCACTGAATGTGTAGTACATCTTGCGTCGTGCAGTCAGATCAGTCAGAAGTTGACAATATCACAACACATTTGTAGTGATGCTCAGCTAAATACAGTGATTCAATGGGTACATCAGCCAAAAAAAATGCACTTGCCTTGGGTGTGGGATGCCACAGCTCTTGGCTTTTTGTAAGGAGTTTCCAAGTAGATAAACTAGCTTGTGCTGTATTTGCTATGCTTGAACACCTTTGAAATACCAAGAAGAAATTATGCTTGCTCTGGAAAAATCTGAGTAGATATTAAATATGGTAGGATACAGTCAGATTTTATGGAGGGTTTCTGCAGGGCTTTGCTTTAGCTGTCATTTGACCCATTTATTGCTGCTTGGAAATTCTTCTCACAGGAGAATTCCTACAGCCTGTGGTGAAATCTAATGCAGAAGGAAAAACATCTGTCACGTTGAATGTCTAGTTGAGTGCTTTTGCTGTAATGAGAGGATACCTTGTCTCTGCTGCATATGACACCTGCATAACTATTAAATATGTGCCTCTTGGCTTTTTTTCCTCTTCTGAGTTCCTGAGGAGATGATGTTCTTTGAATGTGTTATGTATATTGCATACGGATCTCTAAAGTTCCACCTTCCAGGATAGTGCTGAAGTATGTGGTAACAGATAAGCTGTCAGATCTGCTGTAACTGGTCATGTGTATTCATAGGCACTTAGAGGTTGCATGTCACCATACCGCAATAGAAGCTTAGCCCACCCCACCCTCCCCCCGACCCCAAAGTCAGAAAACACGTAGCAACTTGGAAAAGAGTAGACAGTTATCTTAGCTGTATCCTATAATGTCTGAACCCATGCCAGAAACAGCTTGAATGTTTACCAGTTTATGAATGGCAATAAGCCTTTCCCAAGGTGTGTAGGATGGTATTTATATCTAGAAGGAAATAAAACCTGAAGTCAGGCAGGGAATACTCCTGACTCTTCCTATACGTAACCTGTTGCTGATTTTTATGCTTCTACCCTGATATGCAGCAGTCCCTTCTGATTGCTGCTGTAGTCCTTATGTGTACATTTCTTCTGGTGCTGTTCTGAAACTGGGAAACAACATCTGGCTGTTTGGGATGCTACTTGTCAGATTGCAGGCATGTTGTCATGGGGTGTGGTTATTTTGTTTGCTTTTGTTCATAACATTTGTTTGACGCATGCGGGATCTCTTTTGGTGCATTAGCAATGGCTGGCTTAGTCAGTGATACTGGTGGTGACCTGTAGCTTCCTCTCACAATTTATCTTCTAGTAAGATAAGGAATAACCACTGTATATTTGGCTGCTGGTTGGTGTCCTTGCCTTCTTTAGCACTGATAGCACTCTCTAAAAAGAATAAACATTACTGTGGAGCAGGCTTGTTTTTGAAATGCTGAAATTTCTGGCTATGCTTTTTGGATTTCATACAACTAAATGATTGTGGGTTTGATGCCATGATTACACAGTAGTAGTCTGTCAATGTATTCCTGCCAAACTTTGGCATGCTGTTTGCCTCTGAAATTAAAGTATTATTAAAAGCCTACAATATGTACTGTATAAAAAGGATACAGAACTTTTCAGACCTGCATGCAAAATATATTTTTCCATCTTCCAGGTGGCTTTGTGAGCTATCTGTGTTCCATGGCAATGCTTAAGGAGACAGCCCACAAGCTGCTTTGCTGGTCCTGATTTGACTGTTACTGGTCAAGTGTTGTGCTGAAGCTCAGGTCTGGTCTGTACTGGCAGAACTTCACTGACTCTGCTTAGAAGTTGTTGAGTTTTTTCCCCTTAATGTTTGCAGTGATACTGGAGGCTGTTTCAGAATCTGGCTGGCCTTTGAACAGCAGCAGCGGTTCTGTGGTTGTAGGTCTGCAGGCTCAGTAGCATGTATTTTATTTTTGAATGTAAAATAAATTTGGAAAATTATTCCTGAAGATGTAAAAGCAAGGAAGTCATTATGACTAAGAGTTAAACTTCAGTTTATGCCCTTTAGAGTTATACTTGTAGCTGATCAAAGATTGAAAACTTAAAACAGTGGTTTTGCTTCATGGATTTGATTTCTTAAAATTCTGAAGGTCACCTGATAAGCGTTAGATGTTCCTGTGTTCTTATTGCAGTCCTTTATAGTTGAATATATAGTGCAACTGTTTCAGTCCTCCTGCATTTTAAGATGAGAAGCGGATTTTTTGCTAATTTGGAAGTTCTTTGTTATTAAAGAGTGAAATAGGAGTTTTAATACTATGTCTCCAAAATGACACTTGTTGCATTTCTGTTGGTATTCTTTGTACTTTCAGACCCTTGCAGCTATGCTGGATCACTATTTAGTCATGTTATAAAGAAAACCTTTGTGGAAATGCGTTATTTTGCTGCAGTTTTTTATTTGTGAAGCATAGGTAGAATTTTAAATCATTACATTGTATGTTGCTTTTCTTGTTTAAACAGTATGAGAGATCAGACTTACTTAAAATTGGAAAGTAACTTAGATGGAAAAATACTGACTGTTAATTCCTTTTACAGTGCAATTCAGCTCTATCACACAAACTGACAGTTTTAATCATATCTCAGGATCTCATGTCTATCTGCCTTGACCAGTTAACGGGAAGTGTAACACAGTTCTGCTGAATTGAAAATAAACTAAAATTCCCTAAGCAATGATGCTGTGGTTTTGATTTTGACAAACTGAATGAACTGTAAAATGATGGTTTAAGTTAATGTTAGTTAACATGAAAGTGTGTAAAGCACGAAATGAGAGTGCACACATGCATTTGAAATATGTAACTTACCTATCAGTTAATGTTGTAGCTAGTACTTGCAGTGGTGGGCATACTGCTTACTGTTTTGACACTGGTGAAGTAGCTTGAGTTCCTTTTGGAATTACTTGGTGTGACTTCAGAATGTAATGGTGAACTTTCACTAATTAATTGAAGCCATTAAGTTTCCTTTGTATGAGCCCCTATGGCTGGTGATGGATTCTGTCACCTTGGGTGGGAACCTTCTTGTTTCACTGTTTCTATGCCTGAGTGAGTTGTCCAGGCAGTTTTTTTGGGTGAGTGGGAAACCTCTAGTTTGTTGAGAGCACGGGTGGGTTTGAGCAAATGCAGGTGTCTACCTTGGGATAAGAAGGTTGGTGCTGTGAACTCTGTTGGCTACGTACCCTGACTGACTGGAGGGTGCTCAGGGTGGTTGCCTGATGGGGCTTATGCTTGTGCTGTGCTGAGTAGCACTTCATCTTGCAGTGAGGAAGCATTTATTTTATCTGAAGCACTCTAGGGTAAGCAAAGCTGACAGAACTTGATTACATGTGTTGTTTCTTTTAGTAAGAAGAGCATACTGTGCTGTAAATGTGTGGATATACAATCAAAGCAATAGATACAGTGTGCTTTTACAGGTACTGCTCCAAAGAGACTGCTGCTTTGGAGTTGATCTGGGGAGGAGCAGTGTTCCCAAATCACTGCCTGCCTCCTGAGTGCCCTCAGCACACCGCTGCAGTGATCTTGTCCCTGCTGTCTTCTCCATCCCTGACCCTCTGGTCTTTCTGTCTGAGGTACTGACTGATGTATTTAATTTCTGTCTTACTTGGCCTCAATGATGTGTCTTTTGTTGTTCTCTACCACGTGTGTACTGTGACTTTGGTGTTAAATCATGCTTCCAGGCAAAAATATAATGTTTTTTCTTCCAGATCTCTCTGGAGAGTTCAGGTATTCTTGTCTATTGGTTCACTGAGACTGTGGCACTTCGGTGTAAGCTAATGACTGACAGTGTCCCCCTTGTGAAACCTCCCTATAATTAAAAATTATGTGTGTGTGTGCTGAAGGACAGGGTGGGGTCAATGTATAACCCTGGATGGTAGGAAGAAGAAAAGGGTGGCCAAAAATCAATTAGAGTGGTTGGTTTTTTTAAGGAAGTACAAGCCCACATTCCTAGTGAAGGTCTGAAATCTCGTGAGCGATTCGATATGCTGAATGAAGTAATGTCACAACTTTGATCCTGACCAGTTGACTTTCAGTGGAGTCATTTTAACTTTTAAAAATTGCTTTCACTAAGAAATAATTTGAATTTATGGAAATGGCATTGGCTAGTTACCAACTCTAATATCTTTTTTTAAAAAAAAAAAAGCCAACCTTTAAAAGATTACTCTTAAGAGTTCAGATAGGTTTGGATTTTTTTTCCCTTTAGTTTAAAATTTTGCGTGTATGCAGCTTTCCCTCTGGCATGTGTGGGACTGAGAGGAGAGATGGAGGAGAGCAGGATTTATAAATCTACAGAATTTGTGAGGTGTGTTGCCTTTAAGTCTTTGTAGTTCCATGTGTTCCTCTATCTTAATAAGGAGGCTTCATTTTAATGTGGGATGAGGGGAAAATGTGTAGGAAAGGCCAGGACAAAAAAACCTTACTATTGTTTCTATCTTTACAGTAGGGCTGTACTGCCTTTGTGTATGTGGAAGAAGCATAGCTCTGTTCATATTTTAGTGTGAAGGGAATCGGATTTTTACAATTTAGTGTTTAAATTATCTTACTAAATATTACAACTAAGAGACAGTACAGCTTTTCCACACTGAGGCAGTCAGGGGTGCTAGCCTTCTAAGCTAGTCTGTAATGTTTGTAATTATACTTAACAGCTAGACAGAATAAGATACAGAATGCCTGCAGTATACCTGATGCATCAAAACACGCTGGAAAGAATTTTTTTTTATTCTGGTCACATTCTCTTTGACTCTGCCTTTTATTTAAAAGAAGATTCTCTTCTATTGCAGGACCTCTTCAGTAGTATATCCGTAACGCATGTTTGATTGAAATGCTGTGTTTTTCATGCTTGTTGAGACAGTTGTGGATCATGTGTAAGTTGGGCTTTTAATTTTGTGCGTGCACAGGGCTAATCACTCACTGCTTATTACTTGGTTACACGTTTCCTTGCTTGAATAATCTCAAATGGTGCCTTTTCAAGCATAAATCTGTTAATGCTGTTCTGTGTTTAAGCAAATGGAGGCCAAGTTAGAAAGATCTATAGCTGTGAACTGTGTATTAGTGCGCAGTTTCTTTGGTATACCTCTAATTCTTGAAGAATGTATGCCAAAATTGAGAAATAAGTGTGTGTGATTTTCTGTTTCTTGTGCTCTACCAAGTTTCTGTCTTGCAGTATTTACCAAACTGTCTTTTAAGGTGTAGTCCTATTTGGCAATGATTATATCCAAAAAATGACTTGCAAATTCTGGATTTTACTATTTGGAGATTATGTATTAAAATATAGTTGACTCTTGCATTTTACTCAGTGAGAACAGAAACTGCTCCCTGTGGATACAGACGCAATATGCTTGCTTCTACTGAAGGCCATTTTTACAGCTGGGTGTTAAATTCATGAAAATCAAACTGCTGACACAGCCTTAATCATACTGCCCCAAGTAGCACTTCTTTGTTTCTGTACTACAGTTTCATTGGTGCTATTAATAGCTGACTCCTTACAGGTGTTCACGTATAATAACTCTTACAAGACAACACTTGGTAAGTTTTCAAATGAAACATGTTAATTTTTGCAGAGAGACTTTTTGACTTTTTTTCCTTTTGAGGTTTTTGGTCATAAAAATACATATGTTGAAAATGTTA
Source organism: Falco rusticolus (assembly GCF_015220075.1). Classification (NCBI taxonomy): domain Eukaryota; kingdom Metazoa; phylum Chordata; class Aves; order Falconiformes; family Falconidae; genus Falco; species Falco rusticolus. Next base: position 90,653,264 of record NC_051189.1, read on the forward strand.
ATTACTTCTAATTCAAGTGCAGCTTTGTGTTAGAGGGGGGGAAAGCAGAAGGAGAAATTGGTTTGCCTGTGGTAGTGGGCAGCCTCACTTGATCTAATGTTTCTATTGTCAGTCTCCTTGGAAAAAATACTAATCTGTCTTATAGATCTGCCACTGCTGCTTGGCTGGCAGCACAGCATAGGAGGTGTAGCTACAGCAGTACCCTCTTTGAGGGAGTACTAGATGTAGCAAAACTGGAGAAAAGCCTCTATGCTTCTGTTTGAGACACCAGCAAGGGAAACTGAATACAGCAGTAAAGGCTTTCCTCAGCTGTTGCTGGATGTATATATGGATGTTTCATGCTTTTAGCAGAGCCGGTGATGGAAGGCAGCGTTCCCCTTGCAGGGCTTTCTGTGGCTCCCTCTTGGGTCTGGTGTATGTGGTGGGGTTAGGAGGACAAAGGAGTGACTGTGTATAGAACGTGGATCTGGAACAGCTTAGGTGGGTGTAGTCACTGCGCAGACAGCTTGGAGAAACACCCTCTATGGAGTGAACTGCGAAGCCTGTTGTTCTCTTGTATGGTTATCGAGTCCCATTTTAAAGCAGCTGAGGACTGGCGCATTGCCTTTACCAGGTAGTGGTGATTAATGCAATAATACCCCAGGATGTAATTATCTCAGCCTCTGCAGAAATTGAACTGAGAGTAACTTGTTTCAGAAGTGAGCAATTTTCTGTGTGTGGCTCCTGGCATCTATAAAGCAAACAAGTCTTTGTTCAACTCCGGTTATAACCTCTTTGGGACTGTTGTTGAAACATGGCTAGCAGACCTGGTGTGGTACTGATACGCTTTCTCCCTGGCCTGTACCTGAGCTTGTTGACATCCAAAAAATGCATGCGAGGTTTAAGTGCAAATACTAATGTGTTGATATGGATTTCTAAGATGTATTGGATACTGTAGTATGCATGCATATATAGTTGCACCTTTAAACAGTTTAGGCAATGAAGTCTTCAGTCTGGATTTAGCTGAAAGTTGTTATTAGGCTTTCTAGAGAATTCATAAGAGGAATGGCTTAATTAGCATGGAGACCAGCCTTGCAGAACTAACACTTCTGACATACTGCTATCTTTGTTAATACACTTAGCCACACTTAGTTCATTAATTGCATGGAAAAAGGCTGACTAATCCAGTGGAAATCCAGAGAGGTGGGGGGACTAGCGAGTGAGGAGGAAAAATCATAAAGGTAAAATTTCTGGTTCTGCTGCCTTCTGATTCATGATGTTCCAATGGCTCTATCAGCATTACTGCTGTCAAACCCAGCCAAATCAAAATCTTCAGCTGATGAGAGATAGATGATGCAAGAGCATGTCTAGGGCAGGGAATGGAAGACTGTGTTTAATGCTGGAGATTGCTATTAAACTAAGAGCTAGGAAAAGATGAGGACTGTTAAAACTTACTCCAGCTGAAAACCTTCTTTCAGGGTTTTTTGGTTGATCTTCAGCTGTGGTTGACCTTGGTTGGCCACACAGCCTGGGAAAGTGGCAGGAATATATGAGCTGGTAGTGAGAACAGAGGATAAAGGTAAGATGGTCCCTTTCAGTGGAAGCATGCAGAAGTGAATCTGCGTGCTGTTCGTGAACACAATAAGTATTTTCCAAGAAAGCTTGCTTACAGGTATAAATAAATTGATTTGTCTAGGCATTGCAGTATATTGTGAATAAATTTGATACTCCTGAAGTAATAGTTAAAGGTGAAAGATTACAAGCTACTTGAAGGTAAATATTGTTACTATGCATCGTCAGTTATTAAATCAAATTCTGACTTAATTCTTTGGTTGCTTTACCATAATTTGGTCACCATTCTTAGTACCTCAGCTGTACCTGACTTTTCTTAGGCTTCCATTCTGTTTCCTGTGAGTTCCTCGTGACAAGGTATGAACATTGGTGGTTGAATTTTGTAGTGGGTAATGCTTACCCACTTTTTTTTGATAAGTAATTTTGATTTCAAAACACATTATGATAAGTAATAAGACTTTATATATAATAGAAAGTGCTTTGGGTCTCTTCCTTAAACACTTTCAAGGAGTGCTGCTGTTCTGAACAGCTGCAAGAAGACCTTGTTGTTGGGTGCCCAGGCCTCCTAAGAGTGGAGTTTGAGGAGGAGTAAGTCAGCCTCATACTTCTTCCTCCATTATTTGAAACTGATGTCAAATGCAGTGAAGGCTGAGAAGGGCACGCAAACTTTTGTCAAGTTTCTGCCCCATCTTTGTGATGGGAGAGGAAGCTCTGTGTGTGGTGATCTGAGCAAGAGGAGAAATTATTGCTGAGGAGAGGGAGGACAAAATGGTTTGGAGAGAAGAAAGTCCAAATCTGAAAGCAGAGCACTGTTTGGACCAGGACTGGGGTACCACTTCCCCTTTTTCCCTGACAGGTCAGGAAGCTCATGACCCAGAAGACCTGTCTGTAAATGGCTATTCTCCTTTTGTAGAACTCTTTCATGTTGGTGTGTGGATTTGTAGAAAGTACACTCCATTTCTCTATCTTGATTTTTTTCCTTGCAGCGTGGACCAATACCAGTACTTAACGGAGATTATACTCTTGTTGCGGGACAGCCTGATGCTGCAGTAGCCGTGCTCTCCCTCCTCCCCAGCTGCGAGCGGGGCTGTGCAGCCCTGACACAGTAAAGCTGCCCACCTAGAGGGAAGAGACAGAAAGGCTGCCTGGGCTGCCCTGGCTTGGAAGATCAGCACTTTGCATGAAGGAGATACTGATGGTGAAGGATTTCTGAAGGGGCAAATTGAGTAACTAAGAGCTTCGTTAGTATTTTGTATCCAATAAACCCCCTAGGATCTCCTAGTCAATAGGAGAGGGTACAATGTAAACAAAATTGATCATAATAGGCCTCTGTGCTTTGAAAGAAATCACTTGGTTTGAGCTACTGTCTTTGCTTTCTCCATTCCTTGATTTGAAAGCAGGCTTTTAAGGAGCAGCTGCACACCTTACTCTGGCTGAAGATAGTACTTTGATAAGTGCTTTTCCCAGCATGCTCTGAATGCATGGCTGTGCTTGCAGAACAGACCTGCTTGTGCCTAAACCTGAACTTTTTATCATAAATGAAAGGATGTATTTGTAAGAGGCAAGAAATTGTGTCCCTTCACTGTATTAACTTTCCCCACCTTGGATCTCTTCTCCCATTGGGTCTTTTCTGTTTTGGGTTTTATGTTTTGTTGGGTTTTTTATATGACTATTAGCTGCCCACCTCGTGTGCTGTTGGGTATTGATTATTAAGAAACCTGCTGCCAGAATCACTGTCATCAAGCAGCTGTAGCTGCCACCATGTACCCCCTCCCTTTCCAAGGTCTCATAGAAAAAACTGATGGCTAACTTTAGAGCTGATGTCAGCCCTTCAGCTTCCCAATTTGAGTGGGAAGGGAGAAAAACTCCTCAATGAACAGTCCTCTCCAGATGGAGTTATGAAGTATGTGTCTTTCTAAACAGTTTCACTGTCGCAGCTGGCGTGCTATGCAGTGATGTAGCGCTGGGTAATGAGGAAAGTAATTCATGATACTTCTATCTGTCCTACTCTGGGACTTGAGAAGTTGCCAGTTTACTCCCAGGCTTGAGGTTTTCACATGCTTGAAAAAAGCCACAAAGTTAGCCAACAACAATCTTGTTCTTTTCTGTTAACAACTTAGTGTTGTCCAGATGTGTAGAGATTTACATATTACTTCCATGCATGAGAAGCTGTGGAACTGTTGCATCCAAGGGTAGTTTCAGGAAGTGATAAGATTTCTGTTTGAGCAGAAAATTGTCCTTGGTTCAATATTTAGTCATTTTCTGAATGTTACCTTTTGAAAATTTTATATATCTTGCTCATCTGGATACAAAACAGGGTGTTGCAGAAGGTATGTATTGCTTTGTGGCAGCCTTTTAAAAAAATCTTGGACCCTGATGAGTAGAAGTATGTGTTTCTGGTTTTTGGCAAAGGCATATTCACTTTGGTTCTTGTGTAAAATAAGTGTTATAAAGGTTCTATCTATGTTGTCTTGACAAAGAGGGAAAACTTAGTTTCATTCCTTCATGATTTTTTTAAAGGAGGAGATTAAACTTGGTATGAGTAGGATGAAATCTTTGTGTTCTTACATATGCCTGGAGTATTTTCTCCGATGTATTTAGTTTCTTCAAGGTTTGCTGCACTGGCATGCCTACTTTCAGATTTCTCATATGAACTGAGCTATTTTTCTGTTCCAGCCTCAGTGCAAAGAGTTTGCTCGCAGATAACTGGTGTGACCATCAAGGGTAGGGAAAACAGATGAAGTAATACTTCATAGTATGGCAGATCTAGAGGGAACTGCTGGAGTATACATGATATTTGTTAATAAGAATTACTGTTTAAAGTTAGCTATTGCTGTTGTGTATGGTATTTGTTTCTTACTGTTTTTCACTAAGTTTTATGAAGTTTTTCACCAGCTTGAATTGCTAGTGCCCGAACGAATCCTTCAGGGAAGAAAACCACAAGTCTGTTAATGCAGGTTATATTTGCTGACACAATGTAGCGTTGGTGCAGAGCATCAGGGATCTTTGGCAGGGTTTTGCTACTGCCCTGATGGATGAGTTTGGTAGCACTATTTCCTAGTCTTGCTGAAACTTCCTGTTATAAGACTGTCCCACTTTGTCTTCATGTCTCTTGCCAGGCTTTAACAGTTGATCCTAAGGTTTCCTATATTGGCTGTCTGTTTTATAACATTTCAATGCAAATGAGCCAATTAGAGGACAAAAAGTATGAGAAAGGGAGAGGATGTCTTAGTGTTGCATAATCTTCGTGCCACTTTGGGGTGGGGTGAGAGCTTTAGAGCATAGTCTTAAGGTCTTTTCTGGGACAAGGGATTTTGTCTCCAATTGGGCTATATTAAACTCTTGAAAAAGTCTGTTCTTGGAGTCAAATAGAGACTTTGTGGTGTTGTCTGTCAGACTTCTGAGAGTTTTCTGTGCTGACCATGTTCCAGTCCTCACAGCTTTTTCTTCTGCCAGACTCGGCATCCCTGTGGGCCTGTGAAATATTTTCCAGACTGTCATAACTGAGGATTGACAGGACTTCTCTTTGTTGGTGAGCTAGGATGAGACTGGGAAGTGGGAGTGCAATCCAAGAGCGTATCTCTTCTGCCTTCTGATCCAAAACTACCTAGGACACCAAAGCCAGAAGAACTGTGCTGTACTTTAAATGGGGGGTGTTAGATGTGGATCAGCATTGTGTAGAAGAGAAATGGGGACTGGAAGTTTAGAAATAAAACTGAGGCAGAGATCATCTGCTGAAGTGGATGATTAAAACCCTGCTGAAGATCTAGCTGAACAAGAGGCTGGGCAAGAAGGCTGGTGCTGAATGTTGGCTGAGTGGAGGTTTTAGTCAGGGAGAGAAGGCAGAGGACAGCTGTGGTGAGGGGCAGCACCACTGAGTTTGGCTGAATGGTGAAGCTGGAGCAAGAATTCAGGACCCTTTTTGTGGTGTCAGGGAAATTCTTAGTTCTTGTCTGGGCTGCCCTTTGCTTCTCTATTTGGCCTCTGCTGTAGGCATGGTGTGAGAGAAGAGACTTCTCGAGATAAGTCAGATCAACACACTGACCTAATGCAGGGTGACGAAGAGGTTTTCACTGGATTGTTGAGCTGATCTGACTTGCCTTGTAGCCACATGCCGCCTTGTATGGGATAGAGAGGGAGAGAGGAGGGCTGCCCTTCTTTTGAAAGTGTGGCTCCATACTGAGGTTTTTGAACCTCCTTCACCAGAAGTTAATGGCTTCCTCGCAGGCTTTTCAAAGATGCTTGGTACATGAGGAGCAAAGTTCCTTTAACTGTTGCTTTGGCATGTTTGGATTGTCTCCCAGTTGATGGCTGTGAAGATCTCACCTTAATGCCCTTGGAAAATGAGGAATGTCAGCAACGAGACTGTATCTCAGTCTTGTGTATGGTTTGCACAGTATAGCAATTTGGTGGCAGAGATGGGGACTATTTGTTGGAGAAGAGTGCCTTTCTGCATTTCATACCCAGGTCTTCCATAGCTACCCCTTTCAGAGCTTGTTACAGAAAAACATATTTAAACACAATTCCAGCTGGTTTCTATTCCAACACTAACTTCTTTTAAAGTAACTTGTTCTTAAGCACAAGCTGTCTTTCTACAAAACTCATGTCGAAGTAATCATAGAATTATAGAATGGTTTGGGCTGGAAGAGACCTTTAAAGATCACCTAGTTCCAACCCGCCTGCCATGGGCAGGGACACCTTCCACTAGACCAGGTTGCCCAAAGCCCCATCCAGCCTGGCCTTGAGCACTTCCAGGGATGGGGCAGCCACAGCTTCTCTGGGCAACCTGTTCCACTGCCTCACCACCCCCACAGTGAAGAACTTCTTTCTAATATCCAATCTAAATCAATGCTCTTTCAGTTTAAAGCCATTCTCCCTTGTCCTATCACTACAGTCCCCCAATAGATTCCCTCCCCATCTTTTCTGAAGACCCCCTTTAGGTACTGGAAGGTTGCTATAAGGTGTGCCCAGAGCCTTCTCTTCTCGAGGCTCAACAACCCCAACTGTCTGAGCCTGTCCTTTTAGGGAAAGTGCTCCAGCCCTCTGATCATGGACCTCTGGACCCACTCAAGCTTGTCCATGGGTTTTTATTCATCCTTATTGAGTGCATTATGTATAAGTTTGTTGCCCTGTGTGGAAAAGTGCTAGAGATGATCCTTTTATTCAATTTACAAATGTTCTGCTCCTGCTTGTGACCTAAGGTATTGTAGTATGAGGTATCATTACAGCTGTGGCTGTTGGTGAGGCAAGTAGGGCATTCATTGCCTTGTTTGTAGGAATGGGGTAATGCTTAAATAATAACTTAGTGTTGTGTTGTATGGAAGATATGGACTGCAGAAGGATTCCAGGCATGTTTTCCCACAGTTCTCTGTTAAGGTTTCCTAGTTTTTACTTGCAGTTTGTCCTATAGTCTGGATTCCTCGTGGACAAATACGTCCAATTCTAAGAACTGTGCTGTTGCTGCTGATGTCCAGCAACACACAAGAAGTGACCGAGTGATTACCAGCCTCTGTCATAACCTTAGCTTCGTTGCAGACAACTTTCCTCATGGAGTTGGAGTCAAATTCTTGACTGCAGAGAAATGCTGGTACCCTTACTGTTCTTGAAACTGATGGAGGTACAAACATAACTGTTTTGCTTCCTTTCTGCATGTGAAGATGGTGAAATTTTGGTCTTTAGAGGAGATTAGCCTGCAGATTGCTAATTCTGATATTGAAAGAGTGGAGTTCTAATCTTCAAGTGAGTTGTTACTTTTTTGCCATTTGAATTTGACAGTGTAAGAACACCTTACCAGTTACTAATTTCAGTAATCAAACCCTCAAATTCTATATGGCTTATCACTGTGGAGGCGTATGTCTCTATCAAGTGGATACCTTATATGTTTAAATTCATACTTTAAAAAACTTCTTGGTAGGCCATGGCTGAGTGAAGCCACTAATGCTCGGTTTTGACCAAAGTTTAAAATGGAGCAGTACTCATTCCATCAGAAAGCTTCCTGGGATATGCTGTTCATATGACTTGTTGATTTCTGAATAACAGCTTGTGACAATTTTTTTATTTCTAAAAAACAATGACTTCTGAGCTAGTTAAAAATGAAACAGATGTTGTTTGTCATAGGTCAAGTATAGAGGCTTTGTAAGTAGAGCTACAGTGATAACCTTTCTTCTGTTCTGTGTTGGTGTATTATGCCAAATACAGTCTGTGCTGCAGTACTAATGACTGTTGTCTTACACATTGAGGTTCTTAGTAGTGACCTTTTCAGTTTGAAAAGAAATGTTGGATTTCTCCCAAGTGCAGTGTTTCTAATGTGTGCTACTGTTTCAGTAACTTCTTTTGATAACTTTGAGAATGCAAAAAAATCACTTATTCTTACATATCATAAACATGGAAAATAGTAAAAGTCTTCAGTTTTGATTGTATTAAAGCTGGAAATGGCTCTTGAAGTGGCTGATAAATAGCACAGTAAGTTCCTGGTCAATAAATATGTAAACCACTTATACATAATTATCAAAAGAAAAATTTTCTGTGCAAAATAAGATCTGTAAATTATGTTATGCTTAATAGGCTGCTGCTTATGTTGTGTGTTGGCCAGATTCAGTCCTCTAACCACTGTCTACCCTGTTAATTAATGAGACAGAAGAAAAGGTGTGGAAGACCCAGGTGAGAAGCAGGGACTGAAGCAGCTGGAGCGCTTTGAGTGTAGGGGTGCTGGGGCCATGGTACTGGTGCTAGTGTTGGATGAGGAGCAGAGCAGAGATTCTTTGGGAGGAAATGTGGGAAGAGTAGAGGGACACTGTCTGGAGAGCCTTGGTCAGGGAGACAGTCCTGGTTCAGGGGAGTGATCTGTAGGGTCTTTCTCCCTTGCGTGTCATCTTCTGGTATCTGTTTCCCATGAGGTTGTAGCCCATGGTGTTATTTGGGTTGCAAATGCGATGCTGTGCTCCAGAGCACAATGATAGGATAAAATCCCACTGCAAAAGTTTGTCTGAAACTTTCGCTGCCAGAAGCGGATGGAGCTGTGTTGGTCTATTTTGGCTGCTGGGCCAATGCAAAGTGGGAGGTTGGAGGGAGCCTACAGGGATGAGCCTCAACAAAACATGAGATATGGACTTAGGTGTACTTGTGGGTGATGCCAACTTCCAGTTGAAGCATTGAGCTGTCAGCTTAGTAATAAAATCGTACTTTTCTAGGTTAAATTGGGCATATGCGGTGGCCATCCGTTATTTCTCAGTAACTATATGCAGATGGAGACTGGGATTTGAACCCCTGTCAGAAATCACTGCAAGCTGACAAATGTGAGCTAGAGAACTCGTATGCTAATCAAAAAGGAGTCAGTCAAAAACTATCTCGTTTTAAATGAGTGCAGACTTCAGCCACACAAATATTTGGGGTCTCTGAACTGCTACAGGCATTTCTAACCTAAATGAAATGAGGTGTGTGTACAGGTGTCTAATCAGTTTTGATACTGTTCAGAAATTTCTTGTAGATTTATAATGTTGAATCAAGTGACTGTAGTACGTTGAATGTAAGACGTTGTTTAACCACAGAAAATGCCTTTGCTCTAAATCTTGATTCTCGGTTTTAAGATTGAGGTGGAAAACTCCCACCTAAACTAATAAACTTGAACAGCTTTTTCATAGGAAATGATCTCAGTGCTTTAATTGTAATTAAGATGACATCTTTAATACCCAAACTTACATGCACATTAAAATTACTGATTGTTTTTCACTTTTGGTAGAAATCAAAATTCTAGGTATTTAAATTTATAACAAGTCTCTTGTTGTAGAGAGGGAGCTTCACATAAAGGCTTTCTTAATTCAGGTCTTAATTGATTCTTACATGGTGTATAAACAGTGAGCTATGTATTAGTGCTCCCTCAACAATGCGTTTTTTCCCCTATGAATGTTACAGGATTCCTCTCGAAAGCCGATGAACAGATGACTGCTTTATGAACCATGTGAAAACATAGTTAAGAGTTATTAGAGATAAAATGTTAAGAGGTTACCTCTTCTAGTAGCAGTAATGTTTCTAGGCTAATGGAAAACTGGCTGTTTTCAGCTTCTTTCTCATCTGAAAGGCTAGTAATTTTCAAAATCTTTATTTTAAATACGATATGATTAAATATGTTAAATACGCTCATACTGCGGTAACTTGCACTAGATACATGGTGTTCTATGTACAAGGATTCTTAGCAGAAGAGCTGCATCTTCAGTAAGTTAAAATACTGAGAGAAACAGGAGTATTTTTTTTTCACTTTAACAAAGAAATAACTGGCCTTATTAAAAGCAAAAAAAAACCAACAAAAAACCAACAAACTTCTAACCTTTTCCAGTGGACTTTTCTGCCAGCCATTCCTGAAACTTGGGTGCCCCTGGCTCATTAGGCTGCGCAGCTGAGGCTGCCGCGCTTGCCGGAAAGCAGGGCATTTATGATCGAGTTCCTGTTATTTACTGGCTCTAGAGAAAAATACCTAATTCCACCAGACATAATACAGTAGGTCCACTGTGGGAGACTTGTGCAAATGCTGTTTTGACATTTTTAGACTGGGATTTTTATTTTTCTATTTCTAGGGTTATTTTCTTGACAATTTTTTTCCAGGCTTTTAAGCAAGTTTTGCAAGCAATTACGAAAATGACCAACCTTATCCACGCCTGTTAAGACATTGTGTTAACGTGGAACAAGAGCATTTGTGAATGTTTTTTGCAGTTGTGTTATGAGTTGTAAGTCCTCATTTTTTTTATACACTGAAGATGTGTCAGATGAATGGCTTGTTAGCTGTTTGTCCTTGGTTTTCATAATACTGGTGCAGTTTTTAGAAAGGTGATCTGCAGTATAATCAAAATGCAGTAGAAAAGCAAAGTAAATTTGCTGCAGCTTTGTGACGTTAATTTATTTGCCACAACTTGTAAGCATCACTTAAACACTAATTCATGGATTGGCAAAACCACATTTATTTTAACTTGTAAAGATAAAATCAGTGGCTTTTCAGATGAGTGTTGAAGGCTTCCTTCACATGAATACTTTCCCACAATAGAGCATTAATATGAATTTACGGTAGGTGTTTTCCTATATCGGGTGCTATGCAGCTCATCATGTAGCAAGTGTTTAAATTTTCTTGGAGTACTACTTAGAAATCCCTTAGGGCTAGAATTGTTCCCGAGTGATATAAATATGTTTCTTTCAAAGCTTCTCCATGTAAGAAAATTTACAGATGTGGTGAACTAGGGTCCTGTTAGGTGCAAAAGTGGGTCTATTTATGGACATGATTTTTCCCAAATATAAATGCCAACAGAACCTCCTATGCTGTCGGCGCCTTACTACTTCCTTATCTGAACAGTGGGTATTTGGGAGGTAAATTGGAGTATCTGTTCCTTTAAAAACTGGGATGTATATTGACCTGAACCACAGTTGCAGTCATGCAGTTAGGGGGCCTTGATTTTAAGTAGGCTACTTAATGTTGTTAGCTTTTGCCATTTCTGTACTCTTCAGTCCTTTAGAAAATGAGTTAAATTTCAAAGCCTCCATACCATGAAGCCTGCTGGCTATTAAATGTGGGTTATAGACTACCTTCAGTATTACTTTTCTTAAGCAGGAGAAAGTTACTCTCTTTGAACAACAATGCTTATATATTTTTTTATATATATATACACACACACTAGGTTTTATTCTTTTTAGTATTCTGAATTAATAGTCCTTTGCTTGTTTACTGCATGATATTTTCCTGTGGCTGGGGCCAACCTGGACTCAGTTAAAACGAATGAAGCACGAAAAGTTGGAAACCCTTTTACTCAGAGCAGTTTTAACTCTCCTGGGGGAGAGGAGTGAAGATGTGCTTTCCAGCTCAGGAGCTGGGCTATAACCAAAAACAACAGAAAAGAAAGGTACCACCTAGCAGGCAATCACTAGTGGTTTTAAGTGTGATGGGCAGAGGCTTCTTCCATGGCTTGCTTCCTTCACTGCTCCTTTTAAAGATGTTCAGAGTGGAAATCTTCCTACCTTCAAGTGCAAGATCTCTAGTCATGTTTTTATAGATTGGAAAGCTTGTTTTTCTTCCAGATTTTCTGTTTAAAGTCACTCATGGCTTTGAAAGAACTTGTTATTCAGTTTAACAAGTTGAATAAATTTCAGTGAAGAAAATATTCTCTGTGTTCCTGCTGGAGAAGCTTCTGTTGTGGGAGACTTCAGGAAAGTCAACCCAACTGTCTAGCCAGCAGCTTCCACCAGTTTAGAGATTTCTTAGTCTTTCAAACTTATAGCGATCATGTACTGCTTTAACTTTTGCAAACTTCAGTCTGTGGTAGTGCAACTAATTTTTAAGGGCTTCAATTGTATACCGAAGTGTTTCTCTACATGTTTAAATTACATTAAAATGCAGTGTAAACCCTAGAAATCTGTCTGCCTTGGATAAAATGTGAAATCTAGCACATGGATATCTTGTTACTTGGAAAAATTATTTTTTTTATTAGATATATAAAGTATGTGCATTTGAGAGGGTGAAATTAAGGCAGGAAATGGTTAGTTTTACCCACTGCTGCGCAGGTCAGTTAATCTACCTTCACCAGACTCTGCACTTTGTTTTCCAGCTGTTCGTGGCTTGCTATGGACAACTTTTTTGCTTGTAATGAGAGGTGGAGGGTGCCCTACAGGCAGTAGCCTGCAGGAATTCAAGTAAATCAGTTATTCAACCAGATTCATCTTTGAAGCTGGATCCTCACACCAGAGCTGATAAGAATACCTGTGCGGACACTAAACACATCTCCCCCTCCCTTTTTTTTTCCTTCTTGGAAATGGTCAATTCTCACCCTTACCTGCAATACAGGCAAGGAAAACTTAGTGTAGAAAGTGTCACCATGAGCTCTTCAAGCTTACCTAGCTTATCTGTAACTCAAGATAAGTTTTTTATAATGGCAGGTGTCTGGTAGTCTTGTTCACAGTTTAATGGTTTCCAAATATACAGCAAAGGAAAATAAAATTAGAGGTTCAGCCACCTGTTCAGTGTTATGGGAGCAAGACTTGTAGGTCCGGGGGTTGGGTAACACATTTTTCAAAAAAAGAGGAGAGGTTAAGTCATTTTAATTGAATAGTTATAATGGTAGTAGATGTTTTAGTATAAATGTGCACATATTTAAAAACGTACATAGTTTTTTTGCTTGTTTAGAAGACTTCTGTTAAATGAAAATACTTTGACTTACCGAAGTATGTCAGCTAAGGCACTGACTAAACTGTTAAAGTTAGATTACTAAGGCTGGGATGTACAACACCCAGAGCTCGCAGGTCAGTTTACCAGAGCTATGAAATCATCAGAAATATAATAGTAGGGCTGCTGAAATGTTAGGAACTTCATTCCCCTGGGGAAAACCCCACTGAATTCCAGATTTGTCATTTAATCAAATGACCTGAAAATTTTAATAGTTCTCTTAACCTTGCAGTTTTGATAAAAGCAGAGAAACTTGCTATGGAAGATCTGTGAAATGCGCTAGAAAGCATTTAAAAAAATCATAAAAACTAATGTCGGGTTTGACTCTCATGCTCTCAGTTAAGAAGCTGGAGTTTTAAGACTTGCAAAGGTGTAATCTTTATGAAAATAACTCTTAGTTTAGAAACAAAAGTACTTCTGTGGCCTGAAAGGAGCACTAGACCCACTTAAAAATGAGACCTTCCAGTTTTACTTGAATGTGTTGCCTTACCCATAATAGGATTGGTGTAACAGAGCAAGGGAATACTGATAAACAGAGAAAAACATTGTTGTGTAAAACTTGTGACAGGAGAGTAATAGTAAATTTGTTTCTTGCAGTGAGGTTTCTTGTTTTGCAAGATAGAGAACACTTTCTAAGGTTTGATTTGGGTCACAATCATTCATCAAACCAACTTGCAGCCTTTAATCTAGAGATTGGAAAGGGGGATTTGAGGACTTTGTCCTTTCTTGTTATTTGCTTTGACAGTAAGAGTTTTGAATAGATCTTGTAAGATAGTAATAAAATAGCAGAATGCGTGTAATTTGGGTTTATTATAAAGACTTGTAAATTATAGCTAGATCGCTTCAACTTTAAAATGGGATTTTGCCTTTTATTCTCTGGAAGTGCAAGCTATGTGGACTGATTTTCTGTTACGAGTTGTTAGCAGAACCGTAAACTACTTATTTAAGTAGGTGCCAGTATGGCACAAGGAGTATGATTTTGGTCAAAATTACTGACAGGAAGATAGAGGGAAGTGTTCATAGAGGAGCTTTTAGTTGACTTATAGTTGCAAACTGTGTCTTAAAACAACTGAAGAATGTAACATGGTGGACTTTTACAGTATGATCAAGCATCAGATGAGTCTGTTTGTTGCCTTGCCGCTTTTAACTGTTACTTTTCCAGCCTTACCTGGGAATGAATGTCCTGCTACACTGGTTACTGCTGTCTGATTAGTTTTCAAAATTTTTGCTGTCAATTGATACAATATAGATAAGGCAAGAAAACACAGAATGTAGCTGGTAAACTTATTTAATCTAGAAGTCTAGCAGAGTTATAAATTGCAAGCTGTTAATTAGGCAAAGCATGGGGCAGGATCATAATGAACTAGTATAGAAAACACTTTAACTGACTCAAATCATGTAACTCAGATTTTTTTCTGATTTAAATTGGATCCTATAATTTAAGAATTCAGCTGGTATCTTGAATACTGCTTTGGCTAGTTGTAGAATATAAAATCTTGAACCTCATTGCATAAGTTGATCATATCAAGCTTTTGTCTTGTGCTGAAATCATGTCATGAAAGGAGTTATCAACAGCATTTTATAAAACACAGCACTAGAGGATAAAGAATTTTGAAAAGCAGATGGCAGTTTCGTGGTAAGGCTCACTTGTGTGTGTTAAAAGGAAAGCAAACGTGCAGCATGAAATATGAAATAGGCTTCTACAATCTTAGTTTCCTTACAGTTTTTTGTAAGCACAATTTTCTTTTGTGTTTGTCCTGTAAGATTTTTAACAGGTGTGTATTTTTCACTATAATGGGATGAGAGATTGAGTGATGTGGCATTATTCAGATTCCCCCATCTTTTTTATTTTACCTTATCCCAGAGGTCCGTTTTCAACTTTGAAGAACTTCATACTGAATTGAGGACATAGTAAAGGTGCTTTTTTCAGTTGCAGAGATGTTGAAAGACTCCAGTTAGGGAGAAATATTAGTGGGGATTTGGAAGGCTGCCTTTGGAAATCCTAAAGCATCAGAAGTCAAATCTTGCTTATGTGTGTTTATCACTTCTCTTGCCTGAGCCTGCATGCAGAAGAATTATGGAAGGAGACCTCTGTCCCTTACTAGTTGGTGTGAGTCCTCAGAGCATCAGAACTAAGAGCAGTGATCTGTGTGAACTGCTCTGTAGATTTATCCACATTTCTTCTGTACTTTGGGTATTGTACCATTATCATGGGATCATATGCATCATTACTTTGGTTCATGTATATATGTGTAATACACTGGACTCTGGAATTTTGTCACAGTTAAAGTGCAGATAATGTGAAGCTGTTATTAAAGACTGTTTTAAAAAAACCAAACAGGACAGTTTTACCTTTCTCTCTTACTCCCTCAGTCCAGGAAAAATTAGGCATCATGAGCATCTTCAAGTTCATCCTGCTGTACCCATTAATTTCTTCCCCTCCTCAATGGGGAATGCACTCCCTGCTCCAAACCCCAACAAAGATGGGAGATCTCTTTGGCTCTAAAGAGTTACTGACTTGATTAGCAACAGGAGATAGCTCCTGGCATTTAGCAGTTTGTGAGGTAACAGATAGTCAGAAGTTAAAGCAGCAAGAGCAATGTCTTTGAAATTTTGAAGAGATTTGTGGTCTTTGAATGAAAGCACTTAAATAAACCATAATCAAACATCCTCTGTGCTAAGGCAACCCTAGTGTGATTAAAAGTGTGATCTTGTATAGAGGATTATTTTTTTTTTTTTTTTTTACAGACCTTGATCTTCACTGTTGCAATCACCTTCCATATGCTTACATTTACAGGCTTTTAAGTAAAAACCTTAGCTTCTGAATTGAGCTCAGCGGTGTATACGAAGATCTTTAAGGTTGCTGTCCATATGCTTCCTGTTATGTTTAAAAAGTATACCCAGCACCCGTTACTTGATTTGGCAGCACATCCATTTAGGTATGGCTCTTCCTATATGCCTGAGAAATTCCTGTGAACTATGGCAATGTAGAGCCTGCTACAGCAGGGAATGATGAGGCTTCAAGTAAATCGTTGGCTGAGTATTGGCAGGAAGGCTGGGACCTCTGCAATCTGCACAGTCCACAAGGTCAATTTGCTCACAGATCTATAGAGAAGAAATTTATAATTATATGTTACAGGAGGTCTGTACAGCAGGAATGTATAATTATGTATTAGAGACACAGCACTGCAATAAGAATACTTTCTGTGGTAATTGAGATCTCTGGCTGGTAGTCTAAAAAGACAAGCTCCTGCACGTGCTTGAGGCTACTTGCTTCATTTAGCCTCTAAATGCTACCACAGTGTGTTCATCTCTGGCAGTTCATCTACAAAATGCCCATTTTAAATCACAGAAACATCTGTTAGAGTGTATCATTAGTTTCTGATTACATATAGACTAGGGCTCAGGTTACAACTGGAGAGTAATCATGAATCAAACTTGATGAAACCACGTAGAATAATGTGGGTGGTAGCATCAGCTCTGTTTTTGTGCTGAAATCTTTTTGCTTGTGTTGCCATAACTTTTATGGAGTCTGCAAACTGGAATTTGGTGGCTCCTGGCTGCTGAAGTGGAGACAACCCACTTTAAGGTCAGGTAATCAACTTTATAACAATATTTTTTTTTTTTTTTTCTTTGCAGGCATCTAAAATTGTAAGATATATCTAGTGGTTTACTACTTGCCTGCTCAGTGAAGTTTGCAATTTGATCCTTGTCTCTCTGACCAAAGCATCTGTGAAACAAGTTTTCGCATAATCATCCAAGTTCTTTTTCTCGTACTAGTTGCTCTGATTAAATTAGTAAATATTGTGTTTAGTGATTGTCTGTAAAGGCCATATACATATGTGGTCATAATAGCTGTAGTGGGTTTAGCTTTGAAACTTAGTCCTTAAAGAGAAAACTTCTTGGAGTTATTATTAAGCTTCTTTAGGAGTAAACTAAACTGATGTTATTTTTCTGTTCTGAGGCAGGGAAAAATAATCTTGTTGCTCACTGATTAGGGTACCCACCTGAGTTATTATGGGTGATAGATTTGTATTCTTAGTTCCGATCGTATGTGCACACTTAAGTAATTCTATCTCCTGTGTAGAAGCTGTGCTGCTTTCTCCAGAGTAGCAGATAACTGGTGGCTTTGGTGGTTTTAGTTTGAAGACTGCTTCAATTTGATAGACACTGTTATCTGCCAGACTAGGGATGTTGCTCTTTGTTAAATGCTACCCCAAAGATTTGGGAGGAGGGAACATCAAAAACAAGAACACACGTGTTCAAAAAACCACAGTATTTTTCCTGGTGAAAGTTCTCTCTAGTATATTCCCATAGGAGTTTGATTTAGCTGGACTTTCCCTTATAAAACCCCTCCGCTTTGTCAGAAAACTCCCAGCTAGCTCAAGAGTAGAGCTGTTTCTATGCCAAGTAATAATCCCAGTAGTATTAGAGAGACATCATGATTAATTGTAGTTTTTCACAGAAGCGGGAGATTATTTTTACCACTTAAAATCTCAGAGGTTTTTCTGCCTGAATACAATAACCACTTAAATGAAGTGACTATCTCAAGACTGGAAGGTGTGAACAACTTCAATAATGAAGAGAAAACTTTATTCTTGTGCCATTACCTCTGCCAATAAATGTAACTGATCAGTATTCTTGTCTTACATGGCTTCTGTGAAATATAGGAAAAGGCTGGATAGCCCTTCTAATTGAATTTTTGACACCATTTGGGCTTTTTTTTTTACAGTTAGACTTTGAAAAAGGCCATATTACAACCACCTTTGAATAATATGATACGTGAGTAAACTCTGGCAAGTATGGGGATAAAACAGAGTAATTCTAACATGCATTCTGTATTGGGGAGTGATGGTTGTGAGAGTTGTTTTTCTTTCCTTTCTCCTCTCACTTCAACTGATTCATTGCCTGTATTTCTAAGAACAAAGAATACCGTAGAACTTATGCAATTCTTGCCAGTAGATCCGTATCTGTAGCCAGAATTACATTAGTCTGAGCTGTATTTTTCATTTGTGCCACAAAGACTTCCTAAATTGCCATTTTTAAGTCGAAGTCTAAGCTCTTAGCATCTTGAAGATATTCATCTAATAAACGTACTGTTTCGGTGCTGTAGCAGTGTAACAGATACTGTGTAATGTTGAACCCAAGCACAGTCTTGATAATTGCTGGGTTAAATGCCATTTAGTTGTAGAAACAGTTAAGGTGCTTTCAAAGTTATTACATATGACGGGTCCTTTGTGGGCAGATTTCACTTTGCTAAAATGTGTCCTACCATTCACATTTTATAAAACAGCTTGTATCTAGTTTGAGCTTTGTTTTATCAGATTTATTGACAAAACACTTTTTTGAAGACAAAACTGCTATAATGTGCTCAGTGAGTTGCTTTTAGATGTATTGACTTGGGACCATACTACAGCTCCCTTGATGAGCACTTGTACATCAGTTGTTTGGAAAATCTGCTGAAGGGAAAACTTGTTTCTGGATTCCTGTATTCCTTACTATGGAATAAAACTACTTTTCAGTGTTAATACACTTCAGTTGAAAGTAAATACGTATGCCAGCCTAGCTGGCTTCTCTCAGATTACACTTGGAAAGTAGAAATAAAAAATATTTCTGTTTCCCTTGAACTTCATCAATTCAGTAGGTACGTTAAAATGAAAAAGTGCAATGTTAAAAATGTAAAGGTACTGCTCAAAGCCACAACAATAAAGAAGACTTTCTCTGAAAGATGATCTATGGTAATGTGATCTAGCACTGTTGGATTATCTTCTGGTTGGTGGAGAAATCAGTATATTACTTTGGTCCAATTATTAATGTTACTTTTCTGAAGCATATGTGTGAAGAAACAGGGGTGGTATGTCACATTTTTCCTTCTGTGCTTTAAAGAAAACCAACACTAAATGCACAAGCACATGTGTAGCTTCCCCCTGCTCCCCTGAGTTTAGTGATTTGATTGATCATAATCTTGATCAGATTACTTAACTTGGTGAATGCCGTTACCAACTAGATTTTCATTGCCATGGGAATGTACAGGTCAGGATAGTTTCAGACTATAGGTTTCCTGTTTTGTTCCATACTGTAAAAATAAAAATAATTCTTCTGATAAGGTCAGTAGCTTTTTTTTTTTCTTAAACTTGTGTTGCTTGTGCCCCTTCACAGCTGTAAGGAAGTCATGGTTAAAAGCACAGCCATGTGAATTGCCGTACGAACAGCTGATTTTCAGGTAGTCCCTTTGCAATGCCTACTTTTTTATCTGTTTAACCCTTCAGAGCTGAGTGAGTATTTGTATTTCTTGACCCAAGTGCAAATGCATACTGGTATTAACATTTTACACCTTGAGGAAACCATACTGCTGTCAGCAGAGGGTTAAAGTCCACAACTGTTGTACACAAGTAGCATTGCAGAGAATTGTGCAGTTTAAAATGCTCTTTGTAAAATTACGACTTTCCATTAAATGGGTTCTAGGAAAATCTCAGTTCTGGAACAAAAGTAATAATTTTAAGTAATGTGTACAAAAAAATTAACACATTAAACTCATCAGGATAAATATGTAACCATGAACAGCAAATGCCTACAATACAGGATTATGTGGCACTTTTGTATGAAATGGGTCGTTAAACTTACTATACTGTTGCAGTTGAGGGGGAACTAAATAGTTTGTGTTTACAGGTTTGGTTTCATGAATAAAACTACTGTATGAGTTTCAAATTTAGATAAAGTTTCTGGCATGTGTTCTTTAATTGAAATTGGAAAAGCATTGCTCTCTTTAAATTGGATGTCTAGACAGGGGAGATGCATTTCCTTTTACTGAAGAGAGCCGAATACTCTAAATCTAGATTAGAGACTTTACAGGCAGATGAGATGGGAATCAGCTGTCTTACAAAAGTTAACAGGCATTTTTGTGTTGTGTAATAACTTGTGTGCAGAGGCCCTGTGTGTAGGAGCCCTTTCCTTCCTGAGCAGTAGTACTGAGTTAGATTTAAAAACAAATTTCTCACTTTGCCTGAAAGCAACCCTCACAGTGCCTGCCTGTGGCTTGCTTAGGGGAAGCGTGGATGTGTTTTTCAAGAGGCTGGTTAAACCTAATCCTGTTTTTTGGTGATGGTTATGTAGATGGATGAGTATATTTTATGTAGATTAAAACCTGCTCTGGGATTCAAAATCAGGCTGCTGAAGAGTTTTAACTTGAGGGCAGTCTACCAACATTTCAGGATTTTCTTTCTGTATTGTTATTGAATATTCCTTACACCTTTTGACACAGACCTCGTTCAGTGCATTTTATACAGTTATTTCAATAGTTTACTGAAGGAAAGAAGAGAGTTTTGAAAATACTGAGCGATAGAAAAAAATTAAACTTTTAGAACATTACACTAAACATGCTTTCTAGCAGCATTCATTGATTTTTATTATTTTAGGAGCAAGACCAGTACAGAATCCCTTGCTGATACTATACAGTGTTTACTTAAATTAACATGCATTACCACTTTTTAAATATTCTTGAGTTATTTAGATTGTCTCAAATATCAACATAAAGCTCTTAAAGCTTTCTGCTCACATGAGAAAAGTTAGCAGATTCACGTTTAACTCAAACAGTAAAATTCAAAGTTGACTAATTGTTGTAATGCCATTTGCAGCTTTGCAAAATTTGCATGTTTAGAAACATCTCAACTTGTTCACTGCTTGAAGCATATGTGATCTTGTTTGTACAAATCTTAGGGCATTAGCACCAGGGCTATTTATATTTATTACATGTGAAATGACTGTTAACATCAACTGTAGTCTTTACCCCAAATCCTTTTAAGCAGGTAGAGATGCTCCATGAAATGCAGCAGACAGCTACCCACCCTTAAGATTTGTTGTTGTTTTAGTGATTAATTCTTAACTTACACAGTGTCTAATCGCCACTCAAATTCTTTTACTTTATTACTTTGTCTGTTGTGCTACGAAAGTCAAAGAAGCCAAAGAAAGGCGAGCTGTTACTTTTTTGCCTTTTATCTAGTTTGCATTTTGTCAAGTTCCCACAGGACAGTCTGTCTCCCAAGCCCAGTGACTGCGGAGATGTAAAATGTCTGTGACTTACACACACGCACACACCCTCCCCAACTTCAGAACTCTTGAGGGAAGATGAAGTGCAAAGTTGATCTTGAGAAATCCACACAATAACAACTTTAAACAAAATGGTTTTTTTGGCATGAGGAAATGGTGCATCAGTTAGTAAATGTGTGAATGGCAATGTTTGCAGCTTTTATCTTTAAAACTATTGATTTGTTGGCATGGTCTGGATTGAGAATGTAGAAGTGTGTGTTTTTTCTAGCCTTAGGAAAAACCTATTCTTTCATAATATTGTAGTTGAAAGCCATAATCCACAAACATACTACAGATGCTTTCCTGTTATTGAAACGCAGCATAAAGTGATCGAATAGCTCAGTGGGTTTTGTCCTGAGTAGTTTCATCCTGGATTTAGATATCTATGCCATGGGATCATATGAATTTTCCAAGTTGGTTACGTTAAGTGAGGTTATGATGCAAATAGAGACATCTTGAAGAACTCTTCCACTGTAAAAAGTTTGTGTAAAAAGTTTTTGGAAGCTATGGAGATGGGGATGGATGGTACTTTGAGGCTGATACATGTCTGGGACTGCCCTCAAGCCCGCTCAGACACCTATCCTTATTTTTTTCCGTTTAACTGTGGTTGACTTAACAGCTTTCACACGATCACTTGAGAAAAATTTGGGCGTGTTGTATTTGTTTGTTGGTTTTTTTTAGATCAAGCTGGTTACTCTGTTCTCCTCAGTTGTTGTGCTTTCAGCCAATGTGTATTGCAGCTTCCAATTATGTATCTTTTTGCCAGTACCAGTCCTGCTTTCCATTTGCTGCAGAAGTGGGGAAGCCTGAAACTTTAAAGGTTGTAGGAAGCTTTCTGGTAAGGGAGGGAGGGAAGTGGGCAAAATGGAGAAGGTGGTAGGAAATGGGTCAGAGCCCGTGCTAGGGCATTCTTTATATTTGTCCTGTGGTTATCTATGTTCCACGTTTTTCAAGACTGTTAAGGAACTAGAGTCAAGATTAGGACTTGTGGTTTTGTGACTTCAGTAAAGGATAGAGTGGGAAACAATTAAGACAGTAAATAAATCTTGATTTTACTGTTCTGTCAACCATAGTGTGGGTGTTCTAGGGAAGTATCTGGTATGCCTCATCCCAACAATGCTACTTATTAATACTTTCCTAATGTCTGTAAAAAGACTATAAAACCAGTTAAGGCCTTGTAAATCTTCTCCATTACTTTGAAACTTTTGGAGCTGATGGAAGGAACGTGACTGTTGGTGCTGTGTTGAGATTGTCTGTATCATTTGTTTGTCCAGAAGTGATGTGTGTGTGTTGTGACTTGCCAGGATCTTGTCTGATAGGTTTTCCTGTGTTCTGAGGCTTAGAACTAACTTTAAAATGTTTGTAGTTAGCATGTTGGTATTTTTTTATACCTCATATGTAATATCTGTACAGAAGAAGCTTATGAACAGTATGGGTAGTATATAGTGGTAAACAAAGATCTAAGATGTCTTTAGGTGTGTGAGGTGTCAGATTTGTGGGGTTTTTTACCTCTTACAAGCTGGCTTTCCGTGGTGTCAGAAGGGGCAGCAATGGAAAACTATAATTATTCCAAAAAGGATCTCTTGATGTAATGGTTACAGTGGAGTGGTGAGAAGATTACATTGCCACGGGCCACACAGTCCTCACTTTGTATAGGTAGCAGCTTTGCGTTTTGGTACTATCTTGGGGTTTAGAAGTGGAAGTAAATCACTGGAATGAGATAGGTTGTTACAGGAGGGCTGACCCGCAGTGAGCAATGCAGTGCCTGCCCTGGCAGTAACCCAGGTAATTACTGCGCATGTGCAGTTTGGAGAGTGCATGTGGATATACTCCACGGATTCACTAATGCATAGGGATCCTCTACAGCAGCAATGCTTTCCTTTTTATCTGAGCCTAGGAAGGCCCATACTCACTGTTTTCTGTCTTTGCTTCACTTGTTGGCTTAAAGTGAATTAACAAAAATTTAACAATGTCACAGCAAACCTTGGATTGTAGGACTTTGTTTTGAAGATAGTGCATGAGAGTGTATGAAAAGTATTGCATGTGGCAATATTTTCCAGTCAGTCTGCAGAAGATGTGAGAATGCCTCTTGAACTTCTGTTGGGGAGGAATTTATTAATCTTGCTGAGTATTTTTCCAGCTGAAGCCATAAAAATCCATGAGGAGCTCTATATGCACAGCCTGAATGTGGGTTTGAAGAACTTGCATAGGAGGTTGCTTTGTAAGGAGCTATTGGTTGGAATAATGAAGTGCTAAAAAAAATAATTAAAAAGAAGACACTAGTGCTTGGCTGGTCTTATGTGGCTTAACTCCCCAAATTCATGTTTTCCTTGCTAAGGGAGTGCTGCTTCACGAGCATGCTGTAGTTGGAACTTCTGTCCTTTCTGTTTTCTTGCCTGAATTTGAACAAACCCAGCAAATCACAGCCCTGTTGTCCTCTAGCGTGTAGCCCTGTAATTGAATAAATATGCCACAAGGTGGCTCAACAATATAGCATCTCAAGCATTCCTTAGAATTTTCGGTTCACTTCATGCCACAGTATTTCACTACAGTTTAGCGCTAATGTGAAAACGCTTGTTCTGCATAGTGCCGCAAGCTGCTATCAAGTTTTGAGGAATATTACTTCAGTACATCACTGTGTGGACTGCATTGCGCAAGTGTAGAGACAGCAAAGTGGCCTCTATGCGCTTTTGTAGCGTGGTATTACAGCAGATTTGTATTTCAGTCAGTTTTGGGAATTGATTCATCCAGAGGCCACTTGTTACTCACTTTTGAAGCTTTAATTGAAACTTTGTTCTTAAGCCCTTCAGAGTAGGGGTTGGCTTACTGTTTGTAGGGAGAGAAATGGAAATACTGCTATTTTTATGATACTGAAACGTGAACTCTTCCCAAAAGAGTTAAAATACAAATGACCGTGCAGCTGCAGAAAGAAATGTGATATTTGGAATCCTCATCTTCTTAATATGCCTGGGACCAAAAAGTAACTCTTAAGCATCACCTTGTTTTGAGATAAAAATGGGAAGCTCTTAGAGAACAAGATGATCTTTCAGCCCACATAGTTTCCAGTTTGACCTAGTAAAACTTTTTAATTCTGGCGTGCATACCAATAGGAATGCTAAAACAGAAATGGCAGTGGTGCCTGAGCTGGAATGGATGCAGGTTCATCTCCTGTCGACAGCAGCTTTAGGAAGCATTAGTTGCTATCGTGGGGCAGAGGCAGGGGGGTTTGCCACTGAGGCAGGGAGAAGGGGATGCTGAGGATTCAGGAAGAACTAAAGAATCAGGGGAAAATGAACATTTCCAGTATTAAGGTGCAGATCTCATGTATCTTTTGAAAATACAGACTTATGTTGGAGTTCTGTGTTCCATAACCTCTCCTGCTTTGCCGTGTTGTAACCGCATCTTGTCAGCACGTTAGTAGTAACTATGTGATGATCTGACTGTCACCAGCTGCTGATCTTTCTTGGACTGGGAGTGCAGGCCAGAACAAGTCTGGCTGAAAGAGATGGGTATCGTACAGTTACCCCCTAAATCTTGAACTACTCTGATCTGTTGATTGTTTAGACTTCACAGCTGGTAGAAAATGAAACTATTATTTTTCCTGTAGCTGTGGAAAGTGACCAGTGTAACGAAGTTGTATCTTATATTGACTACTGTATCAGGGGCTACAACCCATGTGATTAAATCAAGAGAAAAGAAACAGCAAAGTTATCTCGGATACTGAAGCTGCTGTGCTGTTACTCTGCTATAAGATGATGGATATGCTTCACTAATCACACCAACATGGCATGCTTAGTAGTAGTCAGAAACAAGCGTTTACTAATCTATATTAACTTCTGGTACTCAATGCACATGTTGTGTATGTCTGGAGTTTATCCAGCAGTAATGAGGAGTATTTTTAAACAGAAGTCCTCCTGCTGTAGTCAGAAATTAAGATGAAGTTCACCCAATTCTTCTAGTTTAATTTTGCATCTGGAAATAAAGTTTTTCATCTATGGAAAGACTTAAAAATGTTGACAGGACTGTATGAAAGGTGGCAGAGCTCACGTCACCCTGTACCAGTTTGCTGGCAGGTGGCCACAGTTCATACAGCCTGGCAGCTCAGGGTGGTTCAGGACAAGTCCCTTGCAGGGTGTGTTACGGTAGTCTTGCTCTTTCCTCCCATCAGTAGGGTTTTGTCCAGGATAGTGCCCGCATTGAAAGAATGGTTGTGGTGCCTCAGCTGAATGCAGGCGGTACAAATTACTCTGGCACCCATGATGTTCGAACAGCCAAGAAATGGGTGGGCCTTAAAGGAACTGGAAGCTGAAAGCAATTTTGTATGACTGGAGCCCTTGAGGTGGAACTTGTTCGGTTAAAAGTGCATGCTTGTCTGCCCTTCGTAATGGACTGGTTAACGTTGATTTCAAAACCAGACCTTTGTAAGGGGAGAATCCAGGATGCTTAGCGCTAGCTTTCTGAGCATAGGCTAAACCTCAGGAAGGGAAACTTGGTGAATACCAACTATAGTATAGCTGCTTTGCTCACAGATTTGTTCTGAGATCTTCCTTTTTGAACTAGCAGGTTGGGTTTTACTTTCACAACCCTGTGCTCTTGAATCTCCTGTGTAGCACACCGACTAAAGGATCTTTGCTGGAAGCAGGACCATGGTAAAGGAAAGGGGAAATGCTGTGTCTAGACTAAACCACATCTCTCCTTCCTCTGACGTGGCCGGTTGTACCCAAGCCTGCAATGGAGGGACTGGTGAGATGGTTAAAGGCTTAAGCTATTTTAGATGCTCACTCAGGATGCAGGCAAGGAAAGTCATCTTATACTTGCCCCTATGTAACCGCGCTTGTCCCACAAATGAGTGGGTCTTGCATTACTTGCCCAGGCAAGAGCAAAATACGTACTCTAATGGGGGTAAAGGGAAGTGGTCTCTCAGTCTAAGTTTACAAACTTGGCAAGAAACATCAGCTGAAACACATTAAATGTAAATGGTTTTATATTTGAGTCTGATATGGTAGAAAGTGTTTCCTTCCCCACCCCTCCAATGTAAAGTCTCTTCAGCTGAAAGTTGCTTGGCAATACTAACAGTTACACATCTGACAAAGCCACAAATTGCTGTTTCTTCCTATTACAGTACATAACAGCAAATTCTAATATGGCTTTACTCCATGTAATTTAAACTAAAGTCATCCTTCTCTTCTGCTCCTTCCCCTCCATTTTTTTCCTTTTGGTTAGTAGCCACAGCTACTTGAACACACAGCTGCTAGTCTTGCTAGTTCATCGCAGGCTTGTATGAAACATTCATGATGTTAATGTATCACTTCATTGATTTGCAGTAAATTAATATACTCCTTTAATCATTCCATGGAGATTCTGGATTCAGAACAGATCTGTGGCTTTGATACCAGTACTGAGACTTCAAGCAAATATTTTTCTAAGAAAAATTGTCAGAATCAAACCCTAAAACTTTGAAGAGTTTGAGTAGTTCCAAGATCCCTAACCTGTAAGCCCACCAGAATATTCTGCCAAAGGTCACTGGCAACTGCAGGCAAAAGGCAATATTGTTGTGATGGCATTTTATATTGTCCCCTTACCCCTCCCTTTACCAGGTAATATTGAACCATCTCCTCCAGTGTTGCAGATGGAATGACTTGCGACTGGAGTCAGATGCAGTCTCTTAGTAACTTCTAACTGGGGTAGACAAAAAATAATACTCCAATAAACAAATTATGAGTAATTTTTTGTGCCATTTGTGGAGAAGGGTCAGTGAGTGCCTGTATCCTTTGGCGCTTTCATTACTTTTACTTTAATTGAAAGTGAAAAACATGCTTTTATTCTCCCTTTTAAGCAAGGTGTACACTTATTTTTAGTGGTACTATCAGGGTTTTTTGCAATAAGAGATGTATGTGTCTGAGTGTTTGGGCATATACATGTGCACAGGTCGGCTTTTTCTTTTGTAAAGCAAAAACTTGAATGTATTAGGGCCAGGATGGTGGTGGGGGTTGTAAGGTGTGCCTAGTTTGTGTGCTGGCTCCTGGAATGAGAAAGGAAATGCTTGAAGTCTTCTGGCCAAGTTATTTTAAAATGACTTCAGCTTTTTTCTTAACCACAGGGCCTCATACTTGTGTCCTGTGTTATAATAGAATAGTTGCCTTTTTCTTTCTCTGTTTTTTTTTTTTTTAATTGAAAATAGGAAATGCATCTCATGCACAGGTGACAGTTTAATCATGCCTTCCTGCCTTGTTATGGAAATCTGAAATCTTTTACCTGTGGTGAAATCACTTTTTTCTTTGATTGAAGACCAAGAAGGGTGGAGGAATAGTTGGAATCTGCTTTCTTAAACTGAAATTGTAATATTTGGGTTTTAGTTTACTCTGTTAGATCTGACTTTTTCTGTAGCTCTGAAACAGTTTTGATAGGTTCAAAGCTCATCTAAGTGGTAAATATGTTCTGTTGCAAGTATGTAGGAGGGAATCTTTTTCCAGCCTCTACTCTGCCTGCTAAAGAAGAACAAGTCTTTGGCAAAAAGAAAAAGGAAAAACTGGCATTGGAAAGAGCCAGTATTAAAATGAGGAGACTTGAAAGGATGCTGTAGGAAAAGCTGGAGTGTGGGAGGGAATGGGGATTCCCCTTCCTCTCCTACAAGGAAATGTTCACTATTTATTTAGTAGTAAAAATGTTTCTTATTTTGGGCAAGCAAGCTAACAGTAGTGTCCTGGTAGGAAAACCTAGCTGACTCACATGTGTTACTGTTATTTTGTACAGTATTAACTTATATCATCACTGTGATCTGTCTGTAGCTGTGCCTTCCTGAGAGAAGTGGGGAGTAGAGGAGAAACCACAAGATCAGGCGTATCACCTGGAGTACAAGGTCTCCTTATAAACTAGCCTGTTTCCATGTTCCCTGAGGAGCATTTATCATTGGGTAAATATTTGATGTATGATCTGTTACAGCAGAGTTATGTTGTTACATCATCTTTTTCTGGCTGAAAGGGTAGTCCTGTGAAACAGTGTTCTTCTACCTGTGTGTGTTTGAAATACAGAAAAGTGTGTGTGTCTGCAGGATCAGGTGGTTCTGTCTGGTCTCTGAAGACTAATTAAACATACTTCGCTGTTTCAAAGTAACAATACTGTAGATGGGAAGCAGTTAACATTAAAAGCAAAAAATATTTTGCTTTACTGTTCCTGGTTGTAAGGTACCCCAAAAAATTAAAATACATGCAAAGTACAGGTTTCTGTGCCAAGAACTAGAAGTAACCAGACTTCAGTTTTAACAAGGGCAGGTTGGTTGGTTTTGTCTTGTTTTGGTTTTTAAATGAAATGTTTAAAATTTATCAGTTTTTCTTCTATGGAAAACTCATATCCTGTAGTCATCAGTTTCATTAAGTTTGGATTCAGGCTCTAGACATTAGCTGGGGCCTCAGAACGTCTTGCATATGACACTCCACTCGAGTACCATGGGTCTTGGAGGTTCTTAGTGCTCTTTCATTCTAGGAAGAGAGGGTAAACAGTCTAAACTAATTTTGGAGTAAATTATGGGGAATAATATCATTTTCTTTAACAGTTTAAACCTGTAATCCTCCTTGACTGTGTTTGGGTAAAAAAAAAAAAAAAAAAATAGTTCTATTTATATACATGGTGGTTTACAATTTCCTTTTTTATCAATGTTGACTTTTATTAGGATGGCTTTTTTGTGTGCTTGAGACATGAAACAATATCAGATGGGTGTTAACTTTATGTTTCTACCTAAGCTGTTCCACTACAAGGAATTCTTATATGGGCCTTAAAAAGAGATGACATCAAAAGGACTTTTAATGGGGGTTGTGACTGGTTGTCTAATTTCCAAGTTTAAGTTTTATCAAAAGGCTGATTAATACAACAAAAGGGGATAACTGTAGTTCATGTATCTTAGATTAAGTTATTCTCTTTGGCTTCTTGAAGAGCAGAGGAAGAGAGAATGATGCTAGGTATGCATCTATAGGTAATTATATATAATGTCTTATAGGACATTTTGACATGACTGAAAGAACATCAAGTATCTGCCCACAGTTTATGGCGCTTGATCTCTCCTTAATCTGTTAGGAGAACTGAAGTGCTGAAGGCATATATAGAACATACTGTAATAAACAATTTCTGTTGAAGGATTTTTTCTTTGCTTTAATGCAATAATTAGTTAAGATGATGCAACATGCAAATTATGACAATACTGTGGATAATAGAAAATAAAAAGGAAGAACATAGATTCTGATTTTTGTCTACTTAAAAAAGCACAAATCTTCATGTATACTAGATAAAAGGTGATAGATGGTATTTGCATCAGTAACAAAATGATGCCTGCAAACTTCTGACAGTGATTATTTTTTTTGTGTGTAGAAGATTGATACCTTAATACCATTTTAACAAAAAAGTAATTCTCAAATTTATCTGTCAGAAATAAAGTCAGTTAATAAGGGTAATAATACTAAACAATGGTTGTGGCTTACACTTGATCCCTGTAACACTAACTAAATCAGGATAGTGACTTGTTACATTTATAGGTCAGAAATATACTGTTTCTGACTTGTGTAGACCAGTCTGCTTCTCAGGGGAATGATCCTAGTACAAGCACCAGAGGTGTGCAGGCTTTTTGTATGTCACCAGTGAAATATGATGGGTTGCACTGTCATAGAGTATTTTGTCTGGTATTGCTTTGCCGTCCATCTGTGGTCATCAAGCCAGTAGCACATGCCGTTAGTTCTCCAGTGTGGCTTTCACTAAAACTTAGGATCTCTAAGGATAGTCTTTTCCCAGAATTTTTTTTGCTGATTTCTAACCAAGGCTAGCTAGCCTCTGCTTCTTGGGGTTTTTCTCCATTCTTTCCATTTTGAGAAGTGAATCAGTTCCCTGGTGCTCCTCTGGGTGTCTTTTCACTGCTTGCATTATTAGGTAGCACTGACTGGATCTTGTGCTGCCGGACCTCAGGCCATTCAGTTTTGAGGGGCCAACTCTTGGGCTGTGTGTGTGTTCTACCTCTTTTTCCAGCCTAGGAGAGAAGGTCCATTTGCATTATGCCTTACAGAAAAGGATCAACAGCATAGCGTAAGCTTATCTGCTTCTATCCCTCCCAAGTACCCACTCACTGTAAGGTGACTGAGCTTACCATGGTGGCTGTCTTTGGCCGTTGGTGCTGGATAAGATTTAGCAACTTCTTTAATACCTTGAGGATGGGGAAGGGGGGGGAGTGTGGTTTTTGGTGTTTTTTTTTTTCTAATTTGAGTTCACAAATGTTTGATTACTAAATGAGGTGGGGTAGGAGGGAAGGAAAAACAGTATTTGCTTGTGGTCACAACCAACCAACCCTGTGTTGGCTTCCTCTTCTCTGGTGGCTTTGGGCAGTGGTTCTCACCTCCCTTCCTCCTGAACTGACTCACTGCTAAGCCTCACCGTTCTTTCAGTGTGCCACACTGGAAACTGCCTCCCTGAGAAAATGAGATGGAGAGTGTAAGCTGCAGTAGAATTAGATGCTGTCAAGTAGCAGAGCTGGTTGTGGGTTTCTTCCTGCAGTAATTACTGTAAACCTAGTAATTACGGTCGAGAACAGTACAGATTATTTTATGAAGCCTCTTTACCTGACAATTTTTGTGAGGATTTGCTTTCTCATTTTTTTTAAAGTCTATACTGAACTACAATAATGACTGAGTCACTTTTCTTGTCAAACGTGCGTCACCACCTTCTCTGGTGACACTCTGAAATCTTTGCCTTCTGGCCAGTCCACGATGACTTCCAGGGTTCCTGGCCAACTGGGATTTGCTGTTTGAGCTGGTTGTGTGCTCAGTGTTGACTCGCTTCGTCCACATAACATCAATTGCTGGATGTGTAGAGGACACCCTGCCTTTGAACATCCACCCAGCAGCGGCAGCTGGGGTGCCAGGAGGAGCTGTGCTTCAGTACCAATCGCTTCTGGAGCAGCTCAAACCCCTTCATAACCTGCCAGTATCTCTCTGTCAGCTGGAGTATATAGCGAGCCTCAGACCCTCTGTATCCCTGACTCCAGAAGGCCAAGGGTCGCCCCCAGTGCTTTCTGCCAGAGGCTCCAGGTAGGGCTATTCTTCCCGGCGGGGGTGTAGAGCACATCTTTTTAAGTCTTGCCCAGTCCAAACTGGCCCAAGGGCTACTGCTTGAACTGTCCTCTCTTTAATTTGTTCAAAGGCTTGTTGTTGCTTGGGGCCCCATTGAAATCATTCTTCCTCTGTGTCACTTGAAAGAGGGGGCTTACAATCAGACTGTTAATTTGGAATGTGCGTTCTCCAAAAACCCACAACACCAAGGAAGTCTGAGTTTCTTATTACTTGGTGGAGACCTAGCTGTTGTTTTGTCAGTCACATTCATTGAGATCTCACCGTCTGTAGTTCCATTTTATTCCCAAAAACTGGATCTCCTGTGTGGGTCCATTGACCTTATTTTGTTTTATGGCAAAACTGGCTTTTAGAAGGATTTGGATTTGGACAGTTTTCTTCCCTTTCTCAAAAACTTCTGCGGTATTGCCCAATACAATGATGTTATCAATATATTGCAGGTGTTCCAGAGCTTCACCTTGTTCCAGTGCAGCCTGGATCATCCATGATGGATGGTAGGGCTGTGTTTCCACCCCTGGGGCGGTAGTTTCCAGCTGTACTGGAATGCCCCTCCAAGTGAAGGCAAACTGTGGCCTACACTTTCCTGCCAAAGGGATTGGGAGAAACACATTTGGGATAGCAGTTGTGACGTACTGCTTGGCTGCCTTTGATTCAAGTTCATATTGAAGTTCTAGCATATCCAGTACAGCAGCACTCAGCAGTGGTGTGACTTCATTCAGGTCATGACAGTCCACTGTTCCTCTCCATCCTCTGTTAGACTTTTGCACCGGGCGTATGGGGCTATTGAACGGTGGGCGAGCAGCTCCTGCTGTTCGCTCCTTGGCACGCCAGTCAGTGAATCACCTTATGGATGGGAATCGGGGAATCTCGGTTAGTGCACTGCTGCTGCCGGTGCACTGTTGTGGTAGTGATCAGCTCCTGTTGTTTAACCTTCAGCAACCACACAACAGAAGGGTCTTCTGAGAGACCAGGCAGGGCAGACAGCTGCTTAATTTCCTTTGTCTCCAAGGAACCTATACCGAAAACCTACCTGATATGTAGGTGCTTGGTATTGCAATACAACTTAAACTCTGGTCACTTAAAATGCGAAGTGTTTCTTCTTTTCTATTGAATATATAATATACTTCTACAGATAAATGCTTTTAACAGAAGCATCTGCTGATGTGTTTGAGAACAGTAGTTTGGACGATACTGTTCCATGAAGACTGTTATGTTACTGAATGTGAATCTTGTTTTGCTGGATTGGATGGGTTTGCTTCCTTCTCTCTAGCATCTCCACCTGGGTGAAAATTTAATATCTATATTAGTTTTTTATCAAGATGTGGAATCAGTAGCTTCAGAAAAAATCCTTCCCTTTGTGAAACATGTTTTATGTAGAGATACATTAATTTGGAACATGTTTCTTTAAGTCTTAAAGTTTCCTTATTAAATATATTTTTGATCCTTGCAAAGCGTAGGCGCACTTAAATTTCCATCTAAAGTTGTGTTTACGATCTGCATTTAGTCTTCTGGAAGCTGCTGCTGATTGTGTTTTTTTATATATTCTTAGCATAAACCTTCAAAGCAGTCTGACAGTTTAGTTAAATTTCATCAAGATAAACTGGTAGTTCAGCAGATTAAGAGTTACGCCAGTGCTGGCTTCCCCTTCTGATATTCAAACAGTGACTACTGTGTGAGCTGTGGGGTTTTTTTTCCTCCTTTCTTTTTGTTCCAGTGGGGAGATATTCTATATGAATGGCATAAAGTTTAGTTAGAATACTTAGGATTAGCAATGTGGAAGTAATTTGCAAGTTTATGTTCTCAAGTGGCTCAATACTAAACTCAATGGAAGAAAATTGTTCTTACTTCACCTTCACAGAATAGCCCGGCTTATTTCAGCTAGTGAATGTTTTAATATTTAATGTGCCTCGGTTAACTTCTAGGTGCTGAAAGTTTTGCTCTGATAATTACATTTTGAAGCTAGCTGTAAAGCAAGCTTAAATAAAAAACAAAATCAGTTTTGTGAAACCTTTTTTATTGGAGAGAGCATAAAATTATACAGAGCCTCTTTCCCGGAGGTAAACAGGAAATATACTGTTAATTGCTAATAAATTGTTAATAAATAATTATGTGAATTAATAAACTAACTAGCTTTTCTGAACATTGGAGTTTTTCAAGACATACCAAGCTTTGAAGGGAAGAACAACCTGGGGGAAGAAAGCTGGAGGGTGTGAGCACCTCCAGTACATGAACCTTGGCGTTTTATGAGTCCTGGGAAGAAGAAAAGAGAGGAATCTGCTTCCTCTGTGGTGAAAGCTGAAGGTTTTTTTATAACATCACTTGATGCGTGCTTGTTAAATTAATACAACGGCCCGATACTCAACTTCTGAAATAACTTACGGCAGGCCCTGCACAGTGTCAAGAACAAAAGAGTAAGTGGCAACACCCTCACTCCCAAAGCCCCAGGAGTTCAAATTGGAGAATAAAAACATGTTTTATTTCTAATGTACCAGCTACAGTTATTTGACTAGTTCAGGCTTTTCACTCTTCAATCAACTAGCAAGTGCCTTTCATTCTCAGTTTTGTTCTGAAGAGAATTTTTCAAGCAACCCTTTACTGAAAAATAATTTCCTTCTACCATTCCTTTCTTCCATGGTGACTTCACATCTAAACTTAACGGATCCTTCCCATCTAGTTCAGTACGAAAGCTGAAATCTAGTGTGTATGGGTTTTTGGTTTATTCTCAGGAATCTCTAGCTGCCTCTGAAGGAACTAAACCACTAAACCTGGGACTTCAGGAAGCTTTCAGCTTCCTCCCAACTCTGGCTAGCTCTTTCTAATTTTTACCTTCTGCTTCTGCTGTTCATCTTAATGCCAAGTCTGATTCTTAGTTACTTTGCCATTTTTGCAACCTTCAGGCACAGAGGAAGATAAGAGAACTGCTGTTTTCATGCTTGGCCTGACAGAGGACATGGAAGAAGAAAGCTGAACTTAGCATGGTGTATGGTGAAAAGAATTTATACATTATTTTTCTCTGTTCTCTTGGCTTGCTTTTTGCATGCTTTCTCTGCATACACATAGATTCTCAGTTCTTATTTCAGTATCTTCATTGAAATCGTTGGGGACAGATTAACACACTTTAGGACACCCAGACTCTAGTTTGTGCAGTAACATTTGCTGCTTGGCATTGAGTTCCTGTCACTCTTCTTTGAATCTTATTCCCTCTTTAAGGAAGAGGGTAGGCTCTTTTTTTTTACCTTAGAGGCTACCAGGAACATACAGCAATATGACACCCGATATCATGGCAGTTACTAAGCAGAAAAACTAAATAATATATTATTATATGGGATATTGAATGCTTTGAGCATTATTTTTTTGTCAGTGCATTTGAAGATGCTTTCACTAATGTGAATTTGATGTTTACTTGCAACATACTAAAAAAAAAAGTGTGCCATAAAATGTACAGTCTGACTAATATAAGGGCCATATACAGTTACATGCCATTAACCTTATCTAGGATATTGATCTGTTTTGACTTCAGTATTTATGAAACAGGCATAGGTTTTTGATATCAAAATGAGCCTTTCTTTCTGCAAAGTCAGTCATAAAAGTGAAGTAGTAACTGAGGTGTACTGTGTCTGAATTTCTCTCACAAAGTAAAATAAGCACCTTCCAGCAGCTTGGAACAGGAGGATCTTGACAGTGTGTTTTGACTTTCCTTACACCTGAATTTGGAGGGGTCTCCAAAACCTGTTTTGAGAAGGGGTAGGGGGAAAGAAGTGATGGCTCAGTTTCAGAAGTCGATAGTATTTCTCTATCAGTGTTTTTACTTGCTTATTTCAATAATTTCCAGGCTGAACAAGCAGACAGACAATTTCTGTAATGTTCCTTAAATCTTCAAACTTTCATTCTGTAGTGAACTACTTCTAGAGCTCAGTATTGTTCTTTACTAAATCTTGTTCTCTAGACTACTGTTAATGATGGCCAAGGGCACATTTGTAAATGGAATTAACTTCCCTTTGTGGAGGACTTGTTTCATACCATAGGAATAATTGCTGCATCAAAGCATTATGCATACTGCACTGGCATGTGGCTTAGTAGTAGAGCAAGTGGTTCAATCATTGTTTTTTTAAAACACTTCACAAAGAAAGCAACACTTGCCTAACAGATAAACCTTTTAGCTTATGTTTCAAATACAACCACTAGCTTACTTGCTTGCAACAAACAGTTGCTTTCATAGGCCTTTCTCACAAGAATCCTTTGCTTCGTAATAATGAGATACCAAACACTGAAAAGAGGATTAGTTTGTTGGTATGTTTGCCGGAATGCTTCCGTTAGGCTTTGCTTGAACTGTGTTTTTCTTCTGTCTCCCTGTCTTTCCATTTGTCTCTGCCTTTTACTTCTGCAGTGTGAGTGGATATCAGGTCTATGTATTTTGCTGTGCTTTAGTCACCTGTCAGATTTACCAGGTTCAAGTGCATTGCGAGAACACTAGATGGCTGGTCTTCTGAAAAAAGTTTGAGGTTTACTTGAAAATACTCATGCCTGTGCTGTGTATGCTAAATACTATAGATGTAGGCCATGTTCTAAAGATGATAGTGCACATGGCTGAAAGAACTAACTTTTCCTACAGAAACTGTAAGAGGATATTCTACTCAGGTGATCCTAATCAGTAATCTGAACTGAATGCCTAAAAAAATTGACCTGGCATTCCTAGTTCGCAGATTTCCAACAATTGTTGCCAAGAGGTTGTATGTTTGGCAGCTTTTATGTGTTAACCTTTTAATCTCATTTACAGTGAGATTAAATGCAATTATAACTCTTCCTGGGGAATAAAATCTTCAAATGTAGAAGGCTAGATTGATGCCATCTGAAGTCTATGGATGGAGACCTCTTTTATCCTACTGTTGCTTTTTGGCTTTCCGAAGCATGAATGCTTTGTGGGGCTGACATGGCAGCCAGTTTTGTGATTAGGGTCCTAGGTGCCTAGAATGGGCTCACCAGAGCAGTACTGAACCCAATTAAACTGCTTCTGCTGGTGGTGCTTGTGAAAGTAGACAGAGATGTGTACTTAAGTTTATAACTTGGGGAACAGGATTGAAAGCAAAATGTGGAAAATGCAGAAATTCCCTCCTTTGTTGTTGTGATGCGCTTCTAGGGAAAACCAGCAGTTTTCAAATAATTCTGGTACATTTTCAGAATGAAAAAGATGTAGCTAGAAACAGGTTTAATATCTCTTTGAGGCTTTTCTCCCATTTGGATGATTATTTTGGAATTTTATGATTTCAAATGAATACTCCCTTCTGCACTATGCATCTTGCTTTGAACCATGCATTGGCGAGTGGAAGTTGAAAATGTCAAGTTTTCTTGTGGTTTATCCCTTAGTTTAAGGGGTCAGTGTTTAGAACCAGAGAACCATGACAAGTAAAATGATACGAGCTCTTGGAAGTAAGATACTAATGATTTAGAGCCTGTGAACATTTGTCTGTCTCTTAAAAATGACTTGTTTCCTGTCAAATTTGTCTTAATTCCTGGATTCAAAGATTTTAAGGTCAGAAGGAGCTTTTGCAAACACATTCTTCTAGCAAATGCTAGTGCGTGAGCAATTTTTGTTGTCCCCCCGTCCCTGCACCATGACCACCACCACCCCATTCCCTTTGTGGAAAGGGAATGGTTAAAATTCTACTGAAGCTCATTGACTTTGCTTAGGGGTAGGAGCCAAAAAACTGCAAAACTCAAACCAATCCCCCCCCCCCCCCCCCAAAAAAAAAAATACAACAGAAGTCCACAATGCAATTCAAGTCTGACCACAATAACAAGAATGCTATCTTTTTACATTTTTAAAAATGATAGCTGCGTCAAACTGCTTATTTACTGGAGTTGAAAATAATTCTACCCTATTAAGGTTGAAGGGAGCATTTGGTATGATGTACTCCAGTAACACCTCATTTTTCTTAAGTATGGATCATCCCTGAGCTGGTATGTTAATTGAAAAACCAGTGGTTTTGCATAGGATTTTCTAAATGTTAAAAAAGCAAACAAAACCCACACAATAAAACACCAAAACCCTTTCACTGTGAGACCAGTCTCTGCTGTCAGTCTGAGTTCAGGTAGGTTGAAGTGTCGGTCTATCTTCTACAGGAATTGAGGAAACAAGAGGCTTCCTCTTAAATGCTAACCAGTTGTTTACTAGGAACATCCAGGAGCTGTGGGCTCCTCTTCACTGGTTTCTGAGACAAGCCATCCACCCAACTTTTAATTACTGTCAGTTATAAACTGGAAGTTCAGCTGTCTTTGGAACCTATCCAGTATTTTGATCTCCTTGATCAATTGCCAAATTTAGTGCAAAAGTTTTTCACTAAGTTAGAGCTCCTTTGCTCCTCCAGTTTTCCTCTCTCGTACTGTAATCAGAGCAGAACTGTAGCAAGGTTTTCAGACCTGTTTTGCTGTGCCAGTTTGATTCC
Organism: Falco rusticolus; assembly: GCF_015220075.1. Taxonomy (NCBI): domain Eukaryota; kingdom Metazoa; phylum Chordata; class Aves; order Falconiformes; family Falconidae; genus Falco; species Falco rusticolus. The sequence goes on from NC_051189.1 coordinate 90,690,643, forward strand.
TTTATATATATATATATATATATGCCAGCACAACCAAGCATTTAGAAAAAGAGATGAATGTAATCAGCTTGCAGCAGAATGACAGTGTGGAAGTTTTCTTGTAGAAACTCAATATTTCAGTTGGGGTGGGGGAGGATCAAGTTAGTCCTCTTTCTCCAACATCTGTTCTGTATTTTTATATTTGCAGGTGTGAGAAGATGTCTACAAAAGAGTAACTTAGCTGATGTCACTATTTTAAAATTATTTTTTATTAAAGTGTGTGTTAATTTACAGCTAAACTTTGACTTGCACATTGTTTTCCTTGTAATTTCAAACAGTGACTGAAAGATTGTTATACTGTGCCAAAATCAAAGGTGTCACATCAAGCTTTAGCCAAACATTTTCTGCTCTGGGGACACATCAGTAAAGAATTGCTGTTTCTCATGGTCTAGTGATACCTTTTCCAGCCCAGGCTCTACCACTGGTGAAGGAAGGGAGCTTAAAAAGGAAAAAAAACCTGCAAACACACATCCACCCCTCCAAAACCAAAAAAAAAAAAACCCCACCACAAAACAAATGCTATTCACATGAGATGAAAGAAGATGTAGCTGGCTGATTACCTGCAGATGAATCATCATGTTTTGTTGCATTATTCCATTAATCCTGAGTATAAAGATAGGAACTAGCTGTAGAACAGTGTAAAGGTAACTGGTTAAATTGGGATGTTGGAGAAAGTTTCTCTGCTTTCAGAATGGAGTTGTGGCCTTCATATGCATTTCTTAAATCAGCGCATCTTTTTTTTTTTTTAATGCAGTGGATTATCTGGGAGGTGTTTTCAGGGTCTGTGATCTGACATTGGTTCTAAAAGTCTGTGTTACTTTCAGTGGTATGTGAGATAATCTTTTTGTCAAGTCTATTCAAGTTTTAAAGTAGGCTAATGACTTCAGATGTCTTGATGAAAGCCTTGCAGGAAGGTACTTGCCGCCTTTGCTACAGACCTGTTAAACTGTGCTGTGCTCTGCGTTTCCATCCCTGGATCTTGGTGATGTCTGCGGTACCCAAGGCTGCGCTCTGCTGTTCAGCTGCAAGTTGCAAGAAGTGGTGTCGAAATTTTAATTCTAGATTTCAGGAGGTGGGACCCTATGTCTGTATAAATAATTCAACCTAGCATGGTACTGAAGGATCCAATGTTATGCTAGCATTGTATTATACTCTGAAATACAAAGGAAAGACTAGACTACTTTATCTGAAAGTAATGTTTTCTTCTTGGAGTATGAACCTGTTGTGACTAAGTTTTGATCTTAGTCTTTGTTCTGCCTGCTTAAGACTGCCTCTAATTGAGAGAATGTATTCCCTCTGAGCTAGAAGTGGATAGACACATTTTTAATTATCCTGGATTGAAGTATTTCTGGGGAAATATGAAGTAAGAACTGAAAAATTACTGGCCTTCAGTCTGAAAGACTGTAGTTTTGTTTATCTTAACTAGTTCATGGGGTTTGGGGATAAAAGCATTTTGCATGTTAGTAAAAAACAAAGCAAAGGTCCCCTTCCTTTTTTCCTTCCATTAGTGTCTTTAAGGCTAGTATCCTTGAGACACCCCACCAACTTGCACCACTTCAGAGTTTAAAACTGTTTCATTTGTTCAACATTAACTGGGAAAGCTAAAACACTTTTTTGGCACTTACATTCAGTTTGTTGAAATTAAATGATCATTCAAAAAATAATAGTAACATAAAAGCCCCTTTTTTCAAGCACTGGGAGTATTTTTGATTGAGAGTTGCAGTAAATATTGAAAATGTGTTTAATGTAGTTCTCGTGTATAGGATTTTCTGTAGTAGAGATCATGTTTGTGCATCTGTAGTTCGTGGGTCAGTAAAAACAGGGTTGTGGTTCTAGAATTTGGTAATTCTGAGGGATTCTTGAGCTGTTTTCCACCCTTCGGCAGATCTCATCTTTGGGTGGCATAACTGAATAAGAGCGCTTTGGATCGTTTCCTTTCCCAAAACAGTAAATGTGTGGCTGGGCTTATATAACCTTTCTTTTAATAAAGCCCTGCAATCAATTTCCATGGGTCTGAAATTTTAAGAACAATCCAGGAAAGTTATGTAAAAAAAATAGTATTCATTGTAGATTCTAAACTTCTCTCCTTACTTCTGTGTTGTCTTTTTGTTGTAAATTATGCAATGTATGGAAACCAAAAAGAAACTGATTAGCTCATACCATCACTTTTTTTGCCATAATTCACTAAAGTATTATACAGCTCCTTCTGTGAACACAAAATATGACACTTTAAAGCTTGGAGATTAGAACGATTCTAAAAATGAGGCATTCCTGTTAGCATCCAGCATACTTAAACTTCTCTTTATTCTCCCTCCCCTTTTGGTAATAACATTTAGCATGTTTGTGTGTAATAAACTAGGCCCTTAAGTTTGTTTTTACCGGCATAGGAAAAGTAGTGTGCAATGGCATATATAGCAGTAGAGCTATATAAGTTCTCACTGGTTTATTTTAATAAAGTATTCCCAATTCATGGGTATTGACAATTTTCTCATAAGAGAGTTAAAAAGAAGCTTTTCTTTAAGAAATAATGATGAAAGCCTTCCAGAAATGTTGCAATATTCCTATATAGGTTTGAACTCCGGATGGAGAATAGAGGTGGGAGGATTGCTTTAGACAGCAAGCCTGATTTTTTAGCCCAGTTATTGTGTGTTTGGTGATACCAAGAGGAAATAATTTTATAAAGGAGAAGGCCAGAGAAAGAAGTGATGAGATGCAATGGAAGGTCTTGCCAGCTGTTCTACAATGTACTCGATGATTGCTGACAGGGAAGCTGAAGGTTGCTTTCTGAGCCTTTCAGCTGATTTAATACTGTTCCGTGACCCGGTTACCCCATAGGTCTGTCCTTGTTTCCATGCTCTATCTATAAAATATTGTCAGTGTCAGAAAAATAATCCATTAAAATTATGAGTTAATTAAAAATGGTCCCATGAAACACTGTCAATTGTCAATTAGCTGAATAATCATCGAATGGGCCACGGACACTGCATCCGATAGAGGCTGGTAAGGTTTATATTACCTTAATAGCCTTTTCACTTAGTCAAGCTTTTCTTCTGGATTTCAGCAACTCTGTTCATTTCAAAATGTGCTGGTGCAGCCACCATACTGTTTCCAGCAATCTTGTCAGTTTGTTCGTTACTGTTCTCTAAAAACAATTTGAATGTGCCTTATTAATATTTCTGTAATTAAACCAGCCTTCATTTCTTCCCCCTTCTAACAGGGTAAGCTTGCTTAAAAATTTCTGCTGGGAAAATTTTTAGGCTTTTATAGACATTTTAATCAGTTTTCATTCCCAATACCTGTTTTCAGGACTGTTTTCCTATGTTGCTATAGTATTTGACAGTATTTTATAAGGAGTGATGCATAATCAGTCAGCATATGCTTGTGGCAGTAAAAAACCCCCAACAACTTAAAAGTGAATTGAAGTTCCTTGGGTGAGATCAAACACAAACCACGCCAGAGGCAAAAGTCGAGGCCCCATAGGACTGACTGTTCTTCACATGTTTTAAACAATGGGGGGACAGTGCAACTAAATCTTTATTGTTAAATCATTTTCAGAGCTTTAGTTCTTTTCAGGAGAATGACACAAAAATTGTGGAAAGGACTCCGCAATTTGCACTTTAACTGCATTAAAGGGAAGAAAGGTTTCCTTCTAGTATCTTTCACTAGTAGTCTAGCCAGTTGCATTGTAGGATGCATTTTTGTTAGGATTTTCCTCAAGTGGTAAATAAACTTAAGTGAAGAACATGTTATAAAGATGTTTTTGACGTTGTTAACTTCTAAGACTCAAGAAACCATAAATAATGGGAGAGGGAGAAGACTGTAAAATAGAGTACATAAGATAACTGGTGTTCTGTTTGTTTTTTCCTGTAGACATCTGGGGCTGCCAGTCCCTGTGCTGTTTCTTGGTTCCTGACCGCCTTCCAAAAAACATCGTTAGGACCACTGAGTTTCAATATCATGAATTTCTCCTCATTTGATATGAAAAATTAAATATAAATGGCGTGTTTACAAATTACCAGTTTTCATGAAAGGGGGAAGGAAGCAGCATGATGCTATGCAATCATTTGGATTCCGTGTCAATGAAGCATAAAGTAACTAAGCTGTATGGGGTGATCCAGTGAGGAATATATCCACTTATTTCTGTGTGTCCTTGGATGAAAACTGAATTGCCGTAGACCAGAAATGCATTTGATCCTGTGCATGAAACGTTTGTGCACAAATGATTCTTGTTGCTGTTCAAGAGCTAGTGCTGTGCCTAGCCACTGCTTTTATGTAAACAGACTACTAAGAAAACTGCTCATGTGCAAGGTAACAGAAAATGCTTTTTACTAGCAAGAAGCTCGTATCTAGTATGTATTATATGTACGTAAGCATGGGTATATGGAGTAAAACATAGCCTGGCATCCTTATGGCATGAAATGCATTGAGAATGGGTAAATGGATATCTGACACCAACATTTCTGGGAAATACTTTCATTTTAAGGAAGGTAGCAGAACAAAATTAAAATGTGGTAATATTTACTGTCTAAATAGATGTGCACAGCTTTCACTGCAACTGGCAGTTTTACCTTTCCTGTGTGTCAGCAGGAGAGGAACAAGCTCAACCTTTGCTGGTCTCATTCCAGTAATTTTGTAGAAATTTTTGTTACACTTCAGTAGGATGAGCACCCCTCCTTGCTTGCTGGTCCTTACAGTTGTTTGGCCCCCTCCCTGGGACCCCTGCTGTTTACCTTCCAGTGCAGACTTTATTCACATGAGGCTAAATTAGTTTGCAAGGTTGAGATTGCCCTACGGGAGTACATGAGACTACCTGGAAACATTTTCTTTCAAGTTTGAACATCCCTTCATGTAAACAGCTGTCTCGAGTAAAACAAGTATCTGGGAAAAAAACCCCGAAATACTGTCCCTATGAATCTAGAACTGTTGTCATCTTCAGAAACAAGCAAACGTTCTGAAAAAGCTAGTAAAATTTGTATTGCCATCACAGGTCGTCTGGATACATGCACAGTGTACTTGAATTGTAACATGTGGCTGACTGCTGCGTAGGCATCCAGCTGACAGGAGCAGCTTTGGATGGGCTAGCGCTCTTCTGGCCTGTCAGTTTGCCAAGTTGTTCTTGGAGAAACAAAGCAATATTGACAAACAAGATGTGCAAACACGTAGCCACAGTTTTTGCTTGGAATCCTGCCATGGGAGCAGCCTGTGTGTGGCTGGAGGACTGGCTGTGCGTGTGGATGGTCGGTGCACAGCAGATGGCATGGATGGCTGCAGTGCTAAACACAGATCTGAATGAATAAGGTGCAGTGGTGTGAGTCAGGCGGCATGACTGGCCTTGGAGGGAGGGGAGGGGTGTAGCTGTGGTGCTTTAGCTCCTGAAGGTGGAATTTTACCGTTGTCTCAAAGCAGTTTGTTGTAGACTCCTTTCTGGGCTGCAGTAAATCAAATAACTTCCTCCAGAATGCCTGCTAGTGCAGTGTCATTTAAGCAGGGCTTTTTGTGAGGGTAGTGTCGAGATGTTAAGCTAGCTGTCTGGTTGTATACACCTACTGGTTTTCAGCATGTTCGCTAGTACAAAAACATTCACTAATACTCTTGAGACCTTGTTCAGTGTATTTCCAGATCCCCTAAATAAATGCAGTCAGCCCCTAAAGAGTAAGGATGCTCATCTAAATGGTATCATTTAGTGTAGTTTGGTCAGGGCACAGGTCATGTAATCATGTGCCTAAATAGCAGGGCTGTTAAGATGCCTCTTCAAGCTTTCTAAATAATGGATCACCCTCAAGGGGAAGGATGGGAGGAAAATGAATGATGCCCCTTCTCTTAGAATGAGGCGGAGGGAGAAGACAGATGGTTTGAGGCAGAGCAGCTTAGTTGATGTGCTGATGAGGAACTCCTTAAGGGCTGCTCAAATTAGTTTTCCGTATGCAATACAGTTCAGTATGGAAACTTCCTCTTTCTGAGCACTTTGAGCATATTGTAGTGATTCAATCCATAAGCATTTAGGAAGATTCATAAGATATAAGGTGCAATTTCTTGACTTCTAGCTGTTGTCCTTATTTCCTGGGAGTGTTGGCTCAGCCCAGGCAAAAGCCACATGGCAGGTGAACCTTACCAATACAAAGCATGAAGACCATTCCAAAGAATCAGTTGCATGGTGGTGTTAATCCGTACTTCTTAATATCTTTAAAAGGAAGACCAGCATGTTCATTTCGTGAACTACTTATGTATGCACATATCTGATAATCATCTTCTGGGGGCTTAGTGTTTTGTTCAAAGAAAAGCGCTAGTTTGAGTACCCACGTGTCTGAAAACAAGGCCCTCTTGCCCTTTGCTGACACGTTTATATTTGATGTTTAACAAAACCAAGAGTTCTCTTCCTGTGCCTGCTATGGAAATTTTAAGTGCTTCTTAGAAAAGATAGGATGCTGCCGGTTTTAGTAAAAACTTGTACTAAAACCTGGATGTTATCTCCTTTGCATTTGCCTTTTTGTAAGAACTGCTGTTGGATCAGTTAAAATGTATCCTTGTGTCTCTTGGCAATTAAAGAATTTAGGAATTTTAAACAAATAACATTGTGATACTGTGTTGTTTGACTTTGTTAGACTGTTATTAATGCAGGAATAAATGTAACAGAACAGTTTGCAAAGTAAGTGAGACAAGGAGGTTTCCATAGTATTTCCTGTAGTTCCTAGGGTGCAGAGATTCAAGCGAACCGCAAAGAAACCTTGAGATTAGAGGAAGTTACTACGAATGTAGACAAAAATGACTAAAATGTGTCCTATGTACTCAGTCTTTCCACAGCTTGTAAAGTCAGTTAAATTTAACTGGTTTCAGGTTTTGTGGAACAGCAAATGAAAGAAGTTAAAGTAAGAAATGCTGGTGACAAGCTTTTTAAAGTAATTTGTTTTGATGCTTCTTAAAGGCTTCTTTGTGAAAGTTTTAAATAGTTCTTCTGTTTTCAGAGATCTATGCAAAACTGCATCATTCATTGCAACAAAAATGATGTGGAAATACTTAAACCATATAGTTGCTTTACCTTGATATAGCTCTGTCCTAATCTTAAATTAGGAAGCTGTTAATGAAAGCTAGCTAGCTGAAAGGATTCTTTTGATAACTGCACTTGTAGATGATACAAGGGATTATTACTAACCCAAACTGCACGTGGGTTTTAATACTGTATGTATTGGAGGAATGAGTATTGTGCTGCTGGTTTTGTAGTAGTTGTCTATTCCAAATCCTGTTCCTGACAGATAGGATAAGCAAACATGATTGCTCGCTTTCCCTTTCTAGTTCCCCCCAGACAAGAACCTTGGCAATTAATGAAACTGGGTGGGTTTTTTTCCCCCGCTTTGGAAGCTGACAAGGGAAAGCTGTGAAGTTGGGTACACAAGGCATTGTATGGTATCTGTAAATATAAGGATAACCTTCTGCAACCTTCTCTGAAAAAACACTGCATCCTTTTGCTGTCGCTTAGATAATCCTTATCCTGCTTGGCTTCTCGCCACCAGGAAGCCCAGTCCATGTGGCATCGGAATGCTTGATTAGCAAGAGCGGCCACATAGAACAGAGGTATCAGGTCTAATGTCCAATTTCAATCGCTCTATACTTAAATGTTTTAAGCATAAGTGCATTTATTGTATAGTTAAGCATGTTCACTAACAGTTGATTTTGCTTACAGAGGAAGACAGGCACGTGTACTCTTGTCTAAAAATATCCAACAAAATGTGAAGCTGATTCTGGGCATAATAAAAACCTTGCAAAACATGGAATTCTGGCAAGTGTTATCTTTGGAAAAACTGGTTAAAAGCATTGTATTCAGATCTTTGTAGATTGTTTTTTACTTCACTAATTGTTTCTTCAGATTTATTTCTTTTGTGTGTGAGGACAGTGTCTTGGAAGGAATAGGAAGAACTTGTCTTAAGATGCCTGTATTTTGTATTTTTCAATGAATTGGAATGTAGCTTTATTTAGGCATCAAAATACCTAATATACTCCTGTTACAGGGAAGAAGAGCATGTTGTTAAGAGTAAGCGCTGGGGAGCAACTCTTAAGAGCTCTCCTGTTACTGTTTCTTCAGTTTATCCCGAAGAAAAGATGATACAAATAGTCAAGTAAAGAGAGTAGTTTAACATGTAATATTTTGCTCCAAACATTGATACTCTTTCACAAGAGTTAAGCTTGGGATTTCTGTGGGCTTTTTTGTTTGTTTTGAAATTTCAATTGGATACTTTCTTTGCTATTCCATTGCAAAAGTATCAGGAAGTTTATTGCTGGGATAGGGTGTTTTTTGGTTTGTGGTGTGCTTTCGTTTTTTTTGTTTTCTTATTCTTCTTGTATCCCTTCCTGGTGTAAAGAGAAAGCTCAGCTCCCTGGAGCTCTGGGATGATGGTAGCTCTTAGGCTTGCTGGTCTTTTGGGCACTCTGAATATTTACAACTATGTGGAAAGTGTTGGGGGCCACCTTTTAAACACCTCTGTTATTGAAAATTGGAAAGTGTTAGAACCTTGACATGAAAAGATGGGAATTGCATAAACGAGCAGAGTTCCTGAAAAAACAATTTGTGCTTCAGTAGATGCCAGACCAGTAAAAACTGGGCTCCCACCATGCTGCCTGGGAGAGGTGCTAGCTAAGAGACTAGTGCTCAGTTGCAACACAAGCTGTCTTGTCCTAGGACTTCAACTGTCCAGGAAACAGATTGGTTGCTCCCATGACTTGGAGATCATTTAATTGCAGGATACGTGCTTTTTTTCCACCACCATTCAATGAATATTGCAGGACTGGAGCTGTTAAAGCTCCAACAGACCAATCAAGTGTCCTTGACTGCATTTTCAAATTTCTGACCATGCAAACATTTAAGGAAAATAAAAGCTGCCTTACTGTGCGTTGCTTTTCTACTCCAATTGGAATATGCTTGCTTTCTGGTTTTGTGTTTCTCTAAATAAGGTAATTTTTCAGACTAAATTGCTATGTACATATGTACACTGAGTACAGAAGAATGAATTAAAAAAGCTTTTTCCCTGTCTACACTCATTTACCTCTTCTTCATTAGGCTTTGGTCTCATGCAAACAAGATGACACTGCAGTGCTCTATTTTGTTTTCTCTCAAATAATTGACCTTGTACCCTGTTAAGAAACATTGTCTTGGGCTAAACTCAGTCAGGTAAACTCTGGCACTGAGCAGCAGTCGCAGAGAGCCTGCTGAGCATCAGTGTGAGAGGCTGGTGCTACAATGGTGAAGGCAGCTTTAACCTCAGTAGCTGTAGGAGGCTGCTGCAGGGGAGAAAAAAAAAAAAAAACAAAAAAACAAACCAAACAAACCCCCCCGAACCCCCCCCCCAAAAAACCAAAAAACACAACTCCAACACCCAACCCAAAACCAAAACCAAACAAACAACCAACAACAAAAAAAGCCCAACAAACCCAAACATGTAGCTCTGTCTGGGAGCGAGGTAGATCCATTACTTCTGGTAGGATGTGTGTTGAGCTATGGTCATAAATTCAGGTGTCTTCCCCAGTTACAGTAATAGCCGTGTTACTGCTTTTGTTTTGGTTTTCCTCTGTAGCGTTACAAGTAAAGATGGCATGCTAAGGTTTTGTAGTTTCCTCTTGGTGTCACTTCACGAAATGACTCGTCTATCTTACACAGAACAGACACTGCATTTCTTCCAAAACCGTTTCTGAGCCTTTTGGTTTGTGACAACTCTGAACTTTCAGATTTTGAGGTCAAAATCATTCTTTTGAGAGCGTGTCCTACAGCTTAACCCTGGGTTTCCTGGTTTCCTTGCTCTGTGCAACTAGGTTCTGTCTGTGTGTTTGGGTTTCCACCAGGTAGCGTTTGGGGTGAATCTACGTTAGGTGCAGGGGTTTCCCTCTGAGTGGACTTAGTCACCTGGTGGGTTAGTCTGGGTACTCAGGGATGGGCATGTCCAAAATGCTCATAGCCGCTGCTGGTTGGAGCTGCTGTTACTATTTCAGTAAGGTAAAAGATCATCTGATACCAGTAGCTTTCTGAAAGCAGGAGGAAATAGGGATGGGCAAAACAATCATCTTGCGGGTTTTAAAACTGTTACGGATTTCCCATTACAAACACTATAAGTAGAGGTTTTAATTTTCTTGTGGACTGTTGTCAATGTGATTTGCATTTCCATGTTTATAGACACATTCCTTCGATCCCTGTGGTTTCACTAGTGAGACAGAAAAATATAGCTAGGTTTTCTCTCGAATTCAGAGTTCGTAACTGTCTGCAGTATGCTAGTATAAAACAAACCATTCATATTTGGAGAACAAAGTAGTGTATTATGGCTTATAACATGCATTCAGGAAAAAACTTGTTCTTTAGCATCTTCAAAAGGTTCTCTACTGATACTTTTCCTCTTTATAAAAATAGTTCTTTGGACATATCTGAAAACTAGTAGTTTGTTTGAGTATGTGAATGTTGGAGCACACAGCCTGAGAGTTTAGGGGCATGTTACTTAGGTTTTTCTGATAAGCTGTTTAGCACCTGACTGTTGTCACTGGGAGATTTGTGGTAAGTGTATTTGTAAATAACACATTGTGTCACAGGTTCCGGCAATCAGGAAAAAAACTTTAATATGCTCAGTTTAATGGTGTAACTTTTTTTCCCAAGATGAGATGTTGGAGTTTTTTGTGCGATAGATGGAAGCTGTTTGATTATTGTAGAATATAATATTTGGTTTAGAGTGAAGATTTTATATTTTAAAATATCAACACTTCAAAAAAAATCAGCAGCACTGCACTGGCATACCTTACTGTTGGCTTAAGTTAACCCAAATCTCCTAACTGGTTGCCTCTCCTAATAGTAAGGAGGAAATTTCAGTTATGTTTATTCTGTTCATGTTGGCTTGAGTGTGGTACAGGGGTTTGTTCTTTAGCTGAAGCGTCTGTGCTAAGGTTCAGAGTAGAATAGCTGTAAATATTGATGATGAATAATGTTGTTTTGGATAAAGATAACTGGGGGGAGGAAGGAAGAAAAACTTGTTGCTGTTGTCCGTAACTGCAGTTGCAGCTCTTAATGTAACTTAATAGTTTACCAGTGGAATAGTGTATGAGGTCAGATGGAGCTCAGACTAGGAAATAACAGAGTGATTCACTTTTCCAAAGCAACTGTGCTGCTACTTTTACTTTTGAACAACACTTAATTGAAAAAGAACACAGTAATGTAATTAGAATGTTTTTGTTGTTGTTGCTAATGATAACTTTTCTTCATGCTTAATATTTTTTGTTGTACTGCAGTTAATGCACTGCAAAAAACCTTCAATTAAGTGAGTAATTTTTTAAACAAAGATTTTTTTTTTAACATTTATTGCCTTTTGACTTTTTCTTTTGACTGCAGGAACAAAAGGACACTTGTTTTCCTATTCTTACTTGGCCAGAATACAAATCAAAATAGCAAAATAGCTACTGCATTTGGAGGGTGGCAGCTTTAATAAATCAGTTAAACATTTCAGAGTTCATAATTCTTCCTTTCTTTCAGTATGGAGAATTTTTTATGAACACTTTAATGCTTTACATTGACTGTTGCCTTGAAGACTTAAGACAAAGTGTAGCACTGTTCTGTTTGTAGTAGCTGCAAAAAATTACTGATTTCCTCTGTAAATCACTGGAAATGATTAAAGTATGCATTTTTCAGCAAAAATAACATTACACTGTTTTACTGTCTTGGATAATTTTTTTTTGAAGGAAAGCTGTTCTGAGTGCTACAAAAAATGAATAGTTGTGATTATGGATTGTTACTAAAATCATTTAGATGTTGTTTTAGTGGTGTGTGTTCCCTGCTCCAGAGGATCTGTCACTATACTCCAGCTTAAGTCATTGAAATAGTGTTAGCTTATAGCTATGCAAAAGTTTAAAATTCGATGAAGCAACCATTTATTGTGCAAGGCTACTAGTGGCACAGGTTCTGCATAATTCATTGGAAATATAAACCTTTCAAACAAGGTTAAATGACAGTGCACTGTTGGTAATGTTACTGCAGAAAGATCCCTTTAAGAAATAAAACCCATGTCCTGCGGCTGAATGTGTGCCTCTTCTCTCCATGCACTGTCTCTCCCAAGCAGATTAACTGAACCTATCAATTTAACTTCAGCAGACCACAGCTATAGTTTGTAGTTCAAAAGGAATTTAGAACAACTATGAATGACCTTGATAATTGACACCATCTATAGTCTGAAATTCCGTAATTCACCTTTGTGGTATTATTCCTAAGGGCATGACACTAGCCTTACTCAATATTGAATTTTATAAGTATAACCAACTTTAGTCTTTCATGCAATATGTGGAAAATCATGACACTGTTTTTTCCAAAGGAATAATGAAATCTGGAAACTTGGGTTTTGTGACACACAGAAGTGCAGAGCAGAACTATAAGTATGTAGCAAACTGACAGGTATTTCATCATACGTGCCTGCTGTAGAAATATCAAAAAACCAGCACCTCCCTCAAACAGTGCATCTGACAGTGAGGGTCTTGCATTTTTATGTTCTCAGGCTTTATGTATAATCCATTTGCAAATGAGCTGGCACGAGGAGCATGGGAGACAGCACAGAAGTCAGGCTCTCTTCCCTGCTGTGTTATCTGGTGAAGTGGTACTTTGCAAGTGACCTTGTCTCTCATGGCTGGGAGTCAGCTTTGGGAGTCTGATACTAGCAGCTCCGTTATTTCTGAAAGTAGAGAGACGGGCTGTTGGTGGACAGTTTCTCTAGGGATGCTGCAGCAGGATTTCTCAGTCCTTTGCATGACTTTGGGATTTCATAACGTTGCATGTTTGTAGGGAAATGTCATTTTTACCACTGTACTGTGGGGATGTTTCTTCTCAAATGTTTATACTACCCCCCTGCAATGGGAGCCCTTTCTCCTCTATGTTATACTGATAATATACTTGCATCACTTGCGTTAGATTTTTAATTCCTTTTCCCTCTTGAAAAAGCATTCCGTATACTTCACCTGCAGGTCAGAAATAGTAATAAGAAGAACCCAGTTCTTCTTCCTCTTGGTCTCTTTTCTCTTGTTTCTTCATCCATCTAGTACATTCTTCCACTCCTTACTAGCAGAGAGAAGCTGCGGGGAAGAGGGAGTCTCCTCCTGTAGATTACGCTTGCTCGGGTAGGACATAATCTAGTTCTTGAATCCAGGAGCTTTGCAGAAGGATGTTGGAACTGGCCATATCAAAGGAAGAAGGCAAAGATGTCTTGCATTTGAGCTTGCTTTTACAGCCTGCTCTGACTGTGTCAATAAAAATCCAAAACGAGCCTGTTGCAAATGGAATTTCCCTGCATAGAACATTGCAAAATAAGAGATTTGGATTGTTATACAGGCTGTTTATTTCCGCTTCTTTTCAATTTTCTGGATAAATGATCCTATTCTTTGCTCATGGATCAAGTCAAACTTGATGCTTTTTTTATTCTAGCTATTTGTGGCAAAGCACTGTCTAGCTCTTGTTTATGTCTCAATTTCTTCACTCTGGAAAGGGTTTTCTTTGATAGTCTGTCAAAGCTTATTGAAGTTATTGACATTAACTACTATATTAAGTATAAAATATTGCATCCTAAAGTTGTCTCACTCTAGTTTATGTGACTGTTTTCTTTTGTCTGGGAATTTTACAGACATGTTGTAAGGCAGCTGCAGTTGGAAACCTGCTGCTGTGTCTTGGAAGCCAGCTGAAGTATCATTCTTTGTATGTGCTTCCAAACTACTATTTGGCTGAAGACAGCATAGTGATTCTTCAAGTCTGATATGTCAGAGTGTGCTGATGAAGAACTGTTTTAACTGAGGTGGTTTATTTAATCAGTCTTGTTAAACTGTTTTGATCATTCAAGCTGGTCTGACGTATCTGTGCGGTCAGGTCTCATTGCAATCCAACTGAAGGCAGTTTGTAGGCTATTTTCTTTTAAGACTGATGTTTTGGCCACAGACAAAGGGAACTACTTCTGTCTTCTAAGGTGGTGTTGATTTGTTATAAACTAAATAGCAGTAGCTGGGTACTTTACATTAGCAAAAGCTCGCTCTCAAATGTGCCAACACTTTTAAAGTAGAATAGCGTATTGCCCAGTGCAGAGAGCATAGTAACCAAGCACTCTCATGTACAGACTGTTTTTTTCGCCTTGCTTTTGTGGTTGACTTAGAGGGAGTGGCGTACCTGTATAGTACCGCAATGATCAGACTGGACGCTGGGTATACTAATGCTTTGCTGATTGCATGTGCTCACCGCCACCTAAGCTGGTATTGGCTTTTTTCAGTATTGAAGAGGATATGATTTAGACCTATAGTCTTGGGGTAAAACATTCAGTAAAATAGGGTCAAGGTGACTATAAGACTTGCTTACAAAAGGGAAGACCTTGCCCCCCAGTCCCTAACTTCATGGACTGACCCAAGTCATGCATTTCATGCTGGTCCATGACTACTCAGATCAAAACCAGGAATGGATATGGTTGGCAGTGTGTGGCTCAAATAAAGCAAAATCTGCCAACCCTAACAAAAATTGAAATTTGTTGCTAAACGCCTAGCTCCTGTATTATTCCTTTCCTGATTTAGTGATTCCTGAATCTTCAAAGCTCTGATTGTAGTATAAATGGAAATCAATAGCTTTGAGAATAGAATATCTGTGAATAATGCAGTCTCCTATCGATAAAGGCTTAAATCACTTACAGAGCGTGCTTAATATTTGCTCCTTGACCTCATTAGGAAAAGATGGAAACCATACTATCCTTACAAGGTGCACATTCTTTGACACTTTGATCGCTGTTCTGATTGCTGTTTGCATTGACAGCTGCTGTACTGAAAAGAAAAGGAAGGGAAACGTGAAACTTGGGGGCTGTGTGTGATATGGTATCACAGTGCAGGACAGCATGAACCTGCACTGTGTGCAGTTACCAGACAGTACATCAGCTGTGCTGTGCTAGAGGCAGAAACCAGTAGCTTTCACACTTGCTGCCTGTTTCCCACTCATTGTAAAGCCCAGCCCTATCACTTGATAGACCTGGAAAGGAAACGCAGAGGAAGTGAGTGCCACTGCTGGTGCAAAATGTTCCAGGGTGACTGGAAAGTTTGAGCAATGGCCTGGGTGAGAAGAACAAGACCTTATTGACAGGGTTCAATCCTAGTCAAGTCTGTTTCCCATCAACTTCCTAAGTAATCACAGCCCTTCTTTTTTCATCTCCTTTGCACTTTCTGGGTCTCCCACTGTCACCTTCTTATTTATATATTTATATATTTATTTTAGTGGACTGAGCGACCAAGGAGAATCAGGTACCAAAGAGATGTCAGTTTAGTTTTGCACTTCGGTGTCTCTGGCCGTGATCATGGCAGAGCAGATCCCCATAGTAGAGTTTAAGCGTGTAAGTATAGGTGGCATCTTATGTTTTAGTGGTCTTTACATGGCAAGTCAGTTGACTCTGGGGGAATACTCTCACACATTAAAGGAACAAGTTCAAAAAGTCAGTGAAAAGATGCAGATTCTTTGGGCATGGATAATATTTACAGAATTGGTTCGCGAGCACTCTTCTGGAGGGGTAAGCTTTGCTGGGTTTGTGATGGTGCATACACATTTATAAGGATAATACAACTTATTGTGTTTGGTAATCCTGGCAATAATGATGCCAGGAAAATAATCTTATTTCAGGAAAACATGTGCTAGCATGTGTTTTGAAGTATTTGCTTTCTGGGAGTTTAAGTTTGACAAGGATTTAAAAGCAAGAAAAGAGAGAAAAAAAAAAACACAACCCCAAAACCCAAACCAAAACAACACAAACTCTCAACCCTCAATGATATATAAAATGTGAAAATGGCTTGTATTCTGTAGTATAAATATGGGGTGTGCTACGGATGTTTTTGAAAACTCAGTTGGTTAGGCAAGCAGAATTATTGCTGCCCACAGAAGGCTTGTGGAAGAAGCGTGTGTGCAAGGGAGACACGAGTGTGACACAGTGCTTACAGAGGCATGTCAGTTTGCAGAGTATGCCAAGCTTGCACCAATTTTTCAAGCATGTTTTTCCTTCCTTGTCTCCAAAATGGTTCGAATACAATAACTGTGGTTAGGATATTTTGGAAAGATGTCCCCAGGCGCTTCATAATGAAGCTTGGGAAGAGATTCAAGAGAGAGTAGTTCTCAACCAGTATTTGTAAGCAAGTTATCTTAAAATATACTGCTTCTTAATCTAAAATTATCTAAAAGGAGTCTGTTGTATTTTTGGGTCAGTGTATAAATCTGGAGAAATCAAAGTATATGCTTGTTAACCCGGTCGATTCATTGCATATTTCTTTTTTTTCCATTTTTTGAGACCTCAACCAGTCCCAATCTCCCAGGCCCATTCACTGTGTTTCTAACATTTTCCTATATTTTACTCTTCCCAGGATGGATCGTACTTGGCTGAGTTCCTGCTGGAAAAAGGCTACGAGGTGAGTGACTCGGTGACCGGCTGTGGGCTGATGGAGTCGTTTGGATGCTGCAGCTCCAGCTTCCTCTGCTTCTGTCCTTCTCTGTGTATGTTTTCCACTCCAACCCTAGATAACAAATCAAAACTCCGGAGAGGAATGTGCAACATGGCCTGTAATCATGCCAGCTTATTGTACTATTTATCATCTAACGTCCACTGGTGGATTCCCTCTTCTCCTCAGGGTATAGCTGCTTTGCATGTTTCCCGCCAACTCAGATAAGCAGCGACCTGTGTGAGCCAAAACTGTAAGGAATTAGGGAATAATTTATGATGCAATGTACCACATAAAGCAATAAGAATCTCTTGTTTGTTCTGTGTGTCGTTCCCCCCCCCCCCCCCAGCTGAAGGTCCTTCTATTTTGGCAGTTATACTCCAGCAATGAAAACCTTGCATTTTGCTTTCTCTGTTTAAAAAGCAAAAAAACCCACCCCAAAACCCAAAAATATACTTTGGTAGTGTTATTTTCCACCCTTTCTCTTGGATTAATTATATTCTTGCTTAGCACATGATTTTCATTTATTTTTTCCTTAAAATAAAGGAAGCTTGATTCCTTCTCAATGCATAATTTTCCCTGGCAAAATAGTCTTTTTTTGTGGCCCACCAAAGAAGCAATCACATTTTTATGGTATGATTTGATAGTTTTGAACTGTTGTGGGCATATATGTGAGAATGTTGGCCTTCTCAGTCATGAAAGAGGCTTCCAAAATGTGTGATAATGGAAGGAAAGGGGTGGTCAAATTAATCTTGCCACAATGTATTATTTCTGGGGGTTTAGTAAAAGTTAATGCTCATTCTAAGTTTGGATTTTATTTATTCTGTCTTAATACTGCTTCATAGCTCAGAAGTCTCTTCTTAGTCTCTGCTTGCCATGCTTTTGCATGTGGCCAATCTTGCCTTGCTTATACCATCCTTTTGCTCGCTTGGTTGATTGATCTGCTTGTTTGTGGTTGGTTTTCAGTGTTGTAAATCGGTTATTTTTACTATTTCTCCATTCCATTTGGGGAAGAGAGATATCGTTGTGGTTGCTTCTGCTACTTTAAAGGCAAAAGCACACACTCATTCCTAGTCTACAAAGGAATTAGGAACTGCTAACTGCAATTAAAACAAAACATAACCCTTTCCACAATGGAAAGGTTACAATAATTGGGTAAAGGGTTTTTTTCTTCTGTTCCTCAAATCTCCATCTATTTGTTGGAATTCTTTCCTGTGTTCCCAGTTAGGGACCTCTGTTCCTGAATAACTGAACACAAGAGTAGACTTGATAATGTACTGCCTCCCTAACTGAGATGGTTCATTTAAGTTTTTTTAAATTTCAGTCTATTTAAAGAACAAGCCCTGTTGAGAAAAATTCACTGATCTTACATACTTAACTAGATTAACCAGTTTGCACACATTTTGGCTTGTCACAAAGTTTGCATTTCACCTGTCCCATGCAGACAAAGGTACCTTTCATCAGTTTTTTTACGGTAATATTGCTGTCATGGATTAAGCATTTGGCAGGTTTTCTTTCTCTTGTATGTGCATACCAGAAAAAGGAGTGGGAGGAAAAAAGAAAAAAACAAAACTGGGTTTATATGTTTTCTTGTTATTGCTGGATGCAGTAGGGTCTTGTTTGTCTGCTGAAACTTTTTGAAGTCCTGGGGTGATTGTGTTTAGTACATATCATTGGTCAAATGTTCGTATCCCAGTCATTCAGCTGACACACAGCTCTTGCAAGCACAATCTTTCATCAAGCTTTGAGCTAGCAATATTTGACTTTTTCGTCAATCATTTGCATTAACTTGAATTTCAGCATGATTCCATTTGGAGATAGATAATTGAGAGCTCAAGAAGTCTCTCATCAGGACTTTAAGCCGAAATATTTCATTTTGCTATGAGTTGTAGAGCACTTCAGTTACCTTCCTTTAAATAGTTTGATGCTTTAAAACTGTGAGGTCTGATTTTTTTACTCAACAAAAACAGATGTTCATTTGACTACTCAAAATAGTTCCAACATCTTTTGCAAAAGTGAAGTTTTTATGGAAGTGTCTTTTTCAAAGTGTTTCTCTGTAAACCTTATGTCCCTATAAATTTTTAACACATTCTATAAATAATTATTTCGATGAGGCTTTCAACTACATAAATTTGAAAATTAATCTGCATAAATTCATTATTTGATGGGAATTACATTTGCAGGACCATGTTTCTTAGTTCCCCATTGATCCTCAAAATGAAAATATTTTACTCAGTAGTGGGAAGTTTAGCATTTGAATTGTAGAACAAGGTACGTTGTGAGCCTGTGGTGTGGCTGGGCACACAAGAGATTTTGTGCAAGGAAACTGGCATCATAAATGTGACTTGTAAGTTGTAAACACAAAGCTATTCAGCTGTTGTTAGAGAACCTACCAGCAAAATGTCATTCTTAATGCAGCAACTGGTCTCACTGTGGTTGTGCGTATCTTTTTTCTCAGTTAAGTTTGAGACTTAAGATGGTGTTTTCTGTGTCAGTGACTGCAGTTTGTGTTATGTGTAAAACAAAAATCCCCAAACAAAACCAAACTAAGACCCAAAACTGCCTGTTCTTGCTAGTATATTCTCACAGGTACAAGTTAACATGAAGCGAGAGAGTGATGACCCAACCCAACCAAGTGTAGGATGCATCGAAGTGTAAGAGATCACTTTCAGAAATAAAGGGCAGGGAAGAGTGGAGGACAGTTGGGTGCAGAAGCTTGATTTCCCTTGTGCAAGGACAACTTCTGCAGCTGGTAACCTAAACTAATGTGAATTTTGGCAGCAGGCATTTGACTGTCTTACATAAGGAGGAAACAGGATCAGTGTTCAAACAATTTCTCTAATGTTAGACACAAATGGGCTTTTCTTTAATGTTAGTCAGAACCAGTGTTGTGGTTTTTTTTCACCAACTTATTTATCATGGCTAGTTAAAGGAAATTCCCAACCTGTGTTTCAGCCTTAGGCTTGCCTGTGTGTCTCATAACCCACTGGAGAACACTGACTCATGAGGTCCACAAAACAGCACTGCCTGTTCTGGCTGTTCCTCCAACACCCCAGAAAGTGAATAACAGCTGTTTTCTAAAAATGTATTTGGGTCTTGCAGCTGCCGCCCCCTCTTTCCTCTTGTGTTCCTTTTCCTCTCTCTGCTCTCTCTCTCCTCTCCCTAGTCCCATCTCCTGCTGCTGCTTTTTCCATGCCCAACATCTCAGGTTCCAGAGAGACTTCTCTGCAGCCAGGGAGAAGTGGTTATCTTGAGATTCATATATTGCTTCTTCAACTCCAGTAATGCTGGCAAGTCTCACTCACTGGGAGATGGTGCTCTAGGGCAATTCAGTGTGATTTCTGTACTGTGTGTGATGCTGGGGCTGCTAGTGGTGTCAACAAGGGAGAATGTGAAACCACTCATGGGTACTAAAATAAACATAACTGCATCAGAGCTCATCTCCAAGAGTTTTGTTATGATTTGGTTAACCGTCTGCCTTTAGGAGTAGCGGCGATCTCTGATTACCTGGTATAAGGGTTGGGCCCACGTATATGAAAAGAGTGATGGTGATGAACACTTCCCTCTTAATGTTTACCACTTTCCTCTTGTATTTTTCCTTGTTCAATTCCCAGGTACATGGCATCGTTCGTCGGTCTAGTTCTTTTAATACAGGCCGGATTGAACATCTCTATAAGAACCCACAGGCTCACACTGAAGGAAGTAAGACTCTGGTTTTATATTTAAAGTTGTGTTGGTTTTTTTTGTCTGTATTGTGTGCTTGGTGGAGAAAGGTCCCCAGGAGCAGTAAGGGAATCCCAGTTTTCTCTGTCTAAATGTTATTAATGAGTAGCAATTTTCAAGCTGTGCTTGACTTTGTATTGGTTATTTAAATCAACCCCCCTTGATAGCTAAGCTTCCCTTTTCCCTGCTTGTCGTAGCTAGTTGCTCTGTCTCAAAAAGAAAAGAGACTGTTTTTCTCTGATGAAAATGTGACAAAGTATAGATATTGTGTGTGAGTTACCAAGAGGGAAAAATGAGGGGCCCAGGAAGGCACTTTCTGCTGTGTAGAGGTGCTGACCCAGTTCACGCATAGCTAGGCTGTAGCAATTGGAAAATGGCTGGGCTTGCAAAAAGCTATGTGTGGTTGAAAACACAAAGATACTGGACTAGTAAGTATTTATTTTTTTTTGAGGCGGTTATCTTAAGCATTCCACTTCTGTTCTCTCGTGAGCTGTTCAGTGCCTGATGGAGGTGAAAGTTTGGGGACAGTCTGTGTGACAGCATGAATGAAACATGATCAATTCTTACTGATGACAAGAAGAATGAATCTTTGGACCTTCTGAATTTCTGCACCCAAGGAAATGATTACCTGTTCCCTGAAGGAAAGGCATTGCTTTTTGCAATTTGCTGACAACTTACTGCATTCTGTTACCAATGATAATTTGGAAAGCTGCAATCGTTACCTTCAGCGTACACTTTGCAAAAATCGAGTATTTTACCTTAAAGAAGGTTAACTGGTCACTTAATGAGAAGAAACTCAAATGTTAGATGGCTCCAGTTCTGCAGAAGGATTGAGTGTTTTAACAAGCATACACTTCTTACGCTATGCATATTTTGTAGAGTTGTGCAGACTGATACTGTCCTAAATAGTCCGATTTAAGGTACTGTTATGGTAAATATCTCCATGCTGTAAATAAATCTCATGTCTTTTGAAGTCTGCTTCCCACCACAGTTAAACAGAGCCTGATTTTATTGAATTGTGATATGTAATGCAAATTTTAGATTTCGCTTGACCTT
Source organism: Falco rusticolus (assembly GCF_015220075.1). Taxonomy (NCBI): domain Eukaryota; kingdom Metazoa; phylum Chordata; class Aves; order Falconiformes; family Falconidae; genus Falco; species Falco rusticolus. The sequence goes on from NC_051189.1 coordinate 90,711,904, forward strand.
TGCTTGTAATTTTTTAAAAAATACTTAATTTCTGACATGGCTTCAGTGGTATTTGCTGTGAATAGTTGCTACTTACTGTACATTGCTCCTTAAAACATCTGATTGACAAAGGGGTAAAATTGAATAAAATATCTTCATGAGGGATACTGAAACCTGTGCTTCCGTCAAGGACAATGTAAGAACTGTGTTTCCCATGACTTAAATTCATGGCTCATGAGCTAAAATGAAGCAAAAGAAATGAAACGGGAACCAATGCATTGTGAGGACCATCTTGTGAATATGGAAAGTGATTTGAGAAGACAATGTAGATGGTGATAAATATGTATATGAACATTTAAGGAAAGGGATGGAAGAAAGGAAAAAGAAAGCAAACCTTAAATGTTTTTCCCCACTTCTTATCTCATTTTCCTTTAACTGAGGAATGCAGCCATATGAATGGGAGGAGGAGGAATTGGACTTGGAATCTCAGGAAAGGCTGCTCCATGGAAACTGTTTGGAAACAATGGGTTTCCAGGCAGTACTGGAGGAAGCAAAGAAGCAATAGTGGCTGATGAGAGCAAACCTTAATTTTGTCTTTTCCCTATGTTCTTCCCATGAGGAATTGATTACACATTGCAAGATGATGATCTTCATTGACGGTCAACCTCTTAATGAAAAAAAAAAAAAGTGTAGAGGAAGCAAGAAGGAAAATAAGGTGTTTCCTGAAGCAAGCCCTCCAGCTATTGCTTGCTAAGAAGGTTTTTAGATTGGATAACATGTCAAAACTTCTGAGTTTTAGTAATCTGATCTGTGTTTATAAATCTTTGTACCAAATAAACCCCGTTTCTAGTAAGTGCTTCCACTTAACATATTACTCTTTGAAAGACCTCTTTTTCATGGGTCAGAAAATGAACAAAGCCTCATGCCCTGCTCCCCTTCAAAAAAGCCATTTGGACAAGAAGCTTTGAAGACTTGATGGTAGACCAAAATGGACATTCCCCTGTCAGAGCTTTAAACTTAAGGTAATTGTGAGAGGGTACCTCTGATGCTCAGCTCAGTCCAGCTGGCATCCCACCTTCCCCTGGGAAGCTCTGAGGCTGCTCTCTGGCCAGGGCATGGTGGGAGAACTGGATGTCTTTGGTGTAGGAAGAGGGAGCCTGTCTGTGGCACCTCTTACCTGCTGAGCTGCTGCTGGAGAGGAAGCAGTTGCTCTTTCAAACCCTAAGGCTCCTACAGAGCTGCTGCTGCTCCCTGGCCCGTCTCTTGTAACAGTGTCCTCTGCTTGTTCCTCTCTGAAAGGCTGGCTCAGTTGGCAGGGAGATTTCATTTAACTCTCAGCCAAAGTAAGCAGAGGAAGAAGAAAGGCCCCTGTTGCCTAGGGGAAGCGTTCTTTCTGGTGCAGAAAGGGTAGTGCATTTGGGTTCTTCCCTGATCCCACCAGTCCGCAGAGCTGGCAGTTACAACTTTTTTCAGGACATCAGAGAACTTGGTTAGGTGGTGCTTGCTCTTGGTCTCTTTTTAGTGTTGCAAGAAAAATGCAGCAGTTGTTGAGGTGGTCTGGACACCAATAGTTTTGAGAATTGCAAGTTAGCACCAATATCCAGATACATGCTATCCTACAACCATTTGGGATCTTGTGTATGCTGCGGTCAACAGGCAGAACTGGTTTCATGTATTGAATTTCATTTAGGAAGCAGGACAGCTGCATCCCATACAAGTGGAAACATGGTGTTCCAGCACAGCTTGTATAGAGCTGGTGGCAGGAATGAAGGCAGCCCACATCATGGATAATTAATAAGTATGTGCAAAAAGGGTCCATAACCTGCTTGCCAGCCTTCATACTTAATCACTGTTAGCTTTTTTTTTTTAAGAAAGTTGTATTATAATTCCCATACCTGTTAGCTATAGCTTCAGCTGGGTCTTGAAGTTTCTTCAGAACTGACCTTTTTGAGCAATGTGGATGGTAAAAGCACACCTCAAGACCATACTGTGACTTGATGGGTTGTATCACTTTATCAACCTGAAGTCTCAAGGACCTGTTAAATAGCAATTTGCAAAGCTGAACACCTGAAAACTGTGTGATCTCTTGCTTCCTTGCTGCCTTAAAATGTAAAAAAAAAAATACTAAAAAACCACTAAAACATTTAAAAAAAAAATTAATTTCACATATCTCTACAGCATTTTAATAAAACCTAGTATGGATTCATATGGTAGTCTCTTGTAACAAACCTTGTATTTCTTGGTTTCAGAATTAAAAAAAAAAAAAAAAAAGAAAAAATCAAGTTGATAAGATCTGTAGATGATACAGCCCCCCAAAAGTGGTGACCATTGTCAAATGGGAAGACTTCTAGACTGTACTGAAATAGGAATTCCTTCTTTTTCCTAAAGATAAGACACACAGGGCAATGTAAATAAATTTATTAAGGTCAAAACCATCAAATGAAACTAGATAAATATGGCAAGTAAATGTAAATGTCAATAGTTACAACAAGATTTTTTCTTTTTGTTGAATAAATACATGAATAGTAGTGTGATGCTATGATATATCCACCCCCACCCACCCCAATAAGAGGAAAATGAGACCTGTTTCATCAGAATAAATTTTACTTCTGGAATAACGTCTTGGCAGGTCAGGATGTAGGTCCAAGGACAAGTTGATAAGCCATTGCAAACCTGCTCTTTTGATTTTGACAGAAGTTGCTCTCATGCTCTTACCTACTTTTTCACACACAAATTAGAAAGTAACTCAGTCAGGAAAGGGTAAATAACAGCTCTTTGATGTATCTAACCGCCTTTGAGATTTTGGTGTGTAATACTATGAAGCATGTTTCATTGGCAGTTACCATGTCCTCTGAAATTCCTTTCAAGTGTGTATCTATCTTTTAAATGGAAAAAACAATAGTAATAAATGTAGTGGCTTGTACTGTAATGTTACCTGACTGTTCATCTTGTAGGTACCTTAAGCATTTTTGTTGTGTTGTGGAATTATTCACAATGAGGAATTTAAACATGTGCTGCATCTTGGGAAGGAGGAGAAAGCTATCGATGTATGCTTAAGTTGTTATTAAAAACCCTTGAATCAAAGGTTGGAAGCCTGAATTAAAATGATGGGGGGGTGTTGTTTGGGGTTTGGGGTTTTTTTGTGGCTGAAATTCTATATATGACATTGATCTAATTCAGGCAGCGTGGGTTAATGATGTGTAAACTATTAAACAAATTATATAAATGTTGCTAGGTAAATCAGATTATTGAGTAAAGAATATGAAATGGAATTCATTATACCTGCAAGGAAACATATTTTGTGCTTTTAAAGCAGGGAAGAAAACAAAGCAAAAACTTGTTCAGCCAGTGATCTCTTAACTTTTTCCAATAAATGTTTAGTTGGATTTTAAACCTGGGATAGGGTTTGGACCAAGAATCCCATATTGTTCTGGGACTAAAGTGTATTAACTCTGTGTTCTTAAACTCTGAAGACATGAAGCTGCATTATGGTGACCTCACGGACAGCACCTGCCTGGTGAAGATCATCAATGAAGTCAAACCCTCTGAGATATACAACCTGGGAGCTCAGAGCCACGTCAAGGTGAGTAGCTTCTGACGCTGAGAATTGTGAGTGTGTGTTGGTGGATGATATATTGCTTTGATTATCTTAGACTGCAGCATTTATAGTTATTTTAACAGCTGTTAACTCTGACAGGTAAAGGCTCTCTTAAATCAAGATAGTTGTGTTTCCTGCAGTGCGGAATTACTGTGTGTCTTGCTACTGAATATATGTAAAGACATCAGAATAAGAGAGGTTAAATTGTCGTTATCAGCAAAATCCACAGGTTGAAAAATCTGATTTTTCTACCATATGAAACAACATTTGCTGTAGAGTTTGCTGCTGATCCGTCCTGTTGTTCGACCAAACAGTGCTTAGAACCACATTATTCCATCAGCATTAAAATTAATATACGTATGTATCTGAGTGTGTCACTTGTGGAGTAGCCTCGCCTATAAAAGTTTTCATGCAGGTGGTATTCTTTGAAAGATTGACCTACAAATAGAGAAAACAGCTTTGTTACTGCTTGCAGTATTATAATGTTTCTGGGATTTGGGTTGGAAAAAATCAAGTTACAGACACTGAAACAGAAAGGACTTGTTGAAGATGAGTAACTTGACCCTGGTAAGTACAGCTGCGTCATAAGGAAAGAAAATGGATGGTGGAGAGGTTAACTTTAATTTCCATTTAACGTACGTTAAGCTGCATTGCTCTATCATGGAATAGCTCAGTTTACTAACAAGTGACCTCTGCTTGCAACAACCTCATTCATACTTCACTTCATGATTACAAACTGAAACTGATGGCCAGGTAGCAAATTGTCATTGAAATAAATTGTCAGTCAGTCATGTCCTGTCCTTATTGCATGCAGTGTGAAAGTATTCTTAAGTGGTAATAGTCCCTGGTCTCTCTTCAAGTGAGAACTGAAGGAGCATTTAAGCCCCATGAAAATCAGTTTCCCTTTAGTTTTGTAAGCCAGCCTTCCTACAAAAAGCAATGTGTTGTTCCTATCACTCTGCAAGCCTTGAAACGCAGCAAGAGGAAACCAGTTATTGACAAGATGAACAGCAGAATATAGAGGGGAAATGAGAATAATTTTGCTTTTAAATTGCTTGCATGATTGAATTACTCAGTTTGCTCTGTGGTAAACATGAGTCTGGATGGGTTTATTAGCTCAGGTACAGCAGTACAAGAACAAGGCAACATGAGTCCAAGGACAACTGTGGTCAGAAGGCAATTTAACTGCTGCTCTGCAGAGTGAAACCTGAGCCAGCAAACCTTGCTGGGTATTTGCAGTCTACAGCTAGATGTTCCAGCATTTTTCTTCTTGAACTAGTGCATTGGATAACAATCTCCATGGAAATTACTAGTGTCCCTTTGGTGATGTTAGCATGGTACTAATATTCTAGTCCCCAGCTGTCTCCACGTGGCTGGTGGTAGTAGAACTTGGCTACCTGTTAGGGATGAATGTCTTCACTGTAGACCCGAACAGCTCTTACCGTTAAACTATGGGTATATAAATGAACTGGTTTTGCCTGTGTGCATCGTGTTTGGGGAAGGAGGGAAAAGAACTTCTAATCTTAGCTTGCTTCACATTCTGGTGACTTTGAACCAGTGACGTCTTCAGTATTTTTTGGTGGTGTTTATGTTGGCTTGTGTTTATGCAGAATAAAGTTTTCTATCACTCTCACTTCCAGTTAGTTTATGTGAGCCATGCTGAAATGAAGGAAAATAAAATAATAGGAAGTTGGTCTGGTTTCCTGTAGGAAACCAATGAAGATGAAATTGGTTCTTGGAATGAACCCACAGTAGTCTGGGAAATACTGTCAGAGAAGACATTTTTCTGAATCATAAATAGTGAGGACTGTGACTCATAAAGGAGGTCACTGGGAGGCTGATCTGATCTTGTTCATGGAAGAAAGTGAGAGAAGACTGAAACTTGCTCCTTATTAAAACCAGTAAACTTAACAGAATGATCAGTAGGAACAAACTATCCAGTGTGCATTCCTGTCTGTTTTGGTGAGAAATGGGGATTAGCTCTCTGCACTGTAGCTTCTCCATTGGATGTTCAGAAAACAGTAGCACATTCATTTCATAGTTACTGAGTAAATAGTTTAGCCTCATTTATTTTTTTTCCTATCTAGTCTTTATATGCCCTGCTGCTTTGGCTTTTGGTGCCTTGGGAATCTGGTGTGCTGACCATGATTTGTTTTCATTTAGTTAGGTTTTGTGGGAATGTTTACAATATATTGATTCTCAATAATAATTATTGCTGTGTGTAGGTAGCATGCACATGCCTTAATCTAAATTCTGTTGTCTGTTGAATGTCTTGAAAATGAGTTATCTAAATGCTAGGTTAGCCAAAATGATACATCTCTTCTTGCATAGTATTTCAGTAGATGCACACATCTAGATAGATATGAACTTTTAACTTTTTTCTGAAGGACAAGTGATCTCATCAGTATTCGATTGTGCTGTAAGATTTTTTGGTTTTAGTTGTGTTGAACTGGTGAAGCTGGTAAATGTTTTCTTTTTTACAAATTTCTGAAGCAAAAATGCAGTGTAACCTTACTAAAAGATCTCTTGCTTTGAGCAGTTGAAACTTGTTGCGCTGAGCAGTTAAGCATAAGACTGAAGAAATGGCTCTGGTTTTATGGCTGTTGCTGTCCTAGTAGTCATGAATTAAACAGTCTAGTTCAATTTGGCTATAGTGCAGATAGCCACAATTGCTCGGTTTACTTCTTCAAATTCTGTAGGGTAGTGGAAGGTTATTTTACCTATTTCTGGCATTTATTGCCAGAAATTTTATAGCAAATGTGTTTTATGAGATACAAAAATAACGGGTTGACTTTTCTGTGATATATGTTCCTTACATATGCAACATGGACAGATGATTGAAGAGTAAAACCCTACTTGCATGTAATCACATTTTTAAAAGCCAGTAAATGCTCAGTTTGGGTTTGGTTTTTTGTTTTGTTTTTTTTTTTACCTTGCATGATGCATACAGGGGGTTTTGTTCTTTAGTTTTGGGGATATTAAGGTTCTATTTAGTTTTAAGTCGTTGCAGACACCTGGGTGCTTGGAGTCATACAGGAATTAATTTTAAGAAGCAAACCCTCCCACTGTTAGCTGACAGGTGAAATGGAAAAATCAAAGGGATTTTAGCATATAATCCCTCCCTTGAGTAAGGATGTCTTTACACTTTTCTATTGAGTTCAGCTTTATCTTTTTCATTTTTCCTTCTATATTTTTGTGCTCTCCAAAGAGAAGGTCCTCAGCCTTGGGAGGCCTTTAGTCTCCTCTTTCCCCATGCTGGCAAAATGAAAGAACTTATCATTTCTGATTATTTTGTGGTTTTATCTGTGTCAAATGCTAACCCCTAATTGCTGTGATCCACACATGTTATGAACTAGTAATTGAATTCATCCCTATGCCTGATAATAGGGCTGTGTCTGGTTTTATGCGGCATAGAGAGTGAAGTGACAGTAGGGAAGATGAAGAAATAAAAGAAATAGCAAGGTCTTTGGAGCCCATGGAGGAAAATTCCAACTTACGTAAAAATCTGTGCTCACTTGTGTGTCTGCTGCATCCCGAAGTTATAGCTTGCATGCTGGGTGGTGGGAAAGTGAGAGTCTGCAGGGAGGGGAAACCTGAAGTACACAAGCAAAATTTTATGTCTCATAATTTTACAGACTCACAGAATGGTTGAAAGTTGGAAGGGACCTCTGGAGACTGTCTAGCCCAACTCCCTTACTCAAGCAGAGTCAGCTAGAGCAGGTTGCAAAGGACCTTGTCCAGTCAGGTTTTAAGTAGGATGGAGACTCCACAACTTCCCTGAGCAACCTGTTCCCTCATCTGTGTAGTTCCATCACGCTCACAGTAAAAAAACCACCACCCACCACCACAGACTTCTTCCTATTTTTAAATGGCATTTCCTGGTTTTCAGTTTGTTCCTATTGCTTCACCTCCTGTCACTGGATACCACTGAGAAGAGTCTGCCCCAGTCATCTTTACTCTTCCCACCATGCATCAGGTCGTGTCAGATGCCGCTCCGAGCCTTCTTCAGGCTAAACAAACCCAGCTCTCTCAGCCTCTCCTCGTATGACAGATGCTCCAATCCTTTGGCCCTTTGTCGCCCTTTGCAGGCCCATTATACCTGTACTGGGAGCCCAGAATTCACAGTGGTCTCACTGTTCAGCACTGTAGAGGCAAAAGATCACTCCCTTTGACCTTCTGGTGACTCATGCTAATGCAGCTGAAGATGCTGTTGGCTGCCTTTACTGGCTCATGGTCAACTTGGTGTCCAGAAGGACCCCCAGGCTCTTTTCTGCCAAGCTTCTTCCCAACTGGTCAGCCCCCTGCATGTACTGGTGTCATGGGATCATTCTCGTTCCTTTGGATTTGCAGGACTTTGCACTACGATTTGGTGAACTTCATGAAAATCACTTCTACTCATTTCTCCAGCCTAGCAAGGTCCCTATGAAGGGCAGTGTACCCATCTGGCATTATCAAACGCTCCTCCCGATTTTGTTTCATTTGCATATTTGCTAGGGATGCGCTCTGTCCTATTAAGGTCATTGTATACTCCTGGGGTACACAAGTAGCGACTGGACTCCAGCTGGACTTTGAGCCACTGATCACAACACTGAGCACAGCAGTTCAGCCAGTTTTCAGTCCATCTCACCATCCACTTATCTAGCCTACTCTTCCTTCATGCACCAGCCCAGTCATCTTATTGTAGGAGTCTATCAGGTTGGTCAAACATGATTTTACCTTCATAATTCTATGTTTGACTTCTCCTGGTCACTTTCTTGTCCTTCATATGTTTGGAAATGGTTTCCCAGATCAGTTGCCCCCAGGGATCAAGGTGAGGATGACCACCCTATAGTTTCCTCAATCCTCCTTCATGAAGATAGCGGTGATGTGTCCTTCCTTCTAGTTGTCAGGAACCTTCCCTGGTTGCCGTGACCTTTCTAGCGTGGTTTTGCAGTGGCATCAGCTAGTTCCTTCAGCACTCATGGATGCATCCCACCAGGTGTTACGGCATGGGTCTAGTGTGTATAAATGTTCCCCTAATCATCATCTACCACGGGTAAGCTTTCATTGCTCCAGACTTTCTTATGGGTCTTGGGGACCTCTTGATTTCTTAACATCAGCCTTGCTAGTGAAGAGGATGTGGGGTATTTCAGCCTTTTCAGTGTCCTTTGTCACCGGGTTGGTTGTCCTGTTCAGCAGCAGGCCCATGTTTTCACTGATTGCCTTTTTTGCTGCTGACTGACCTGTAGAAACTCTTCTTGCTGGGCCCAAATCCATATGGGCTTTGGTTTTCCTGCATCTATACCTGTCTACATGAACAGTGTCTTTGTATTCCTCCTGTGCTGTCTGTCCATACTTACACCTCTTCCATATTCCCTTTTTATGTTTGGGTCAGGAGCTTCTTATTCATCATGGAGGCCTCCTGCCACTTTTGCTTGATTTCCTACTTGTCAGAATGGACCATTCTTAAGCTTGGAGGAGATCTTTAATAGTCAGATGGCTCTTGTGGACTCGTCTCCAGGGCTGTTTCCCATGGTACTCTACCAAGGAGATCCCTGAATAGGCACAAGTTTGTTCTCTTAAAGTTCAGATTTGTGATCCTGCTTTTTTTGGCTTGTTCCTGTCTCTCAGGATCCTGTACTCTACCATCTCATGATCAGTGCAGCTAAGGCTGCCCTGACTAGTTCTTCCTGAACTACTAAGAATTGGGTGTTCTTCCTGAACTGGTGTAAGAATTGGGTGTTTATAGCATTTCTTCTTGTGAGCTGTTCACTCACCCGCTGCAGGAGGTTGTCAATACACTCCAGAAACCTCCTGGATTGCATGTGCCCTGCTGTGTTGTCTCTACAGCAGGTATCAGGATGGTGAAAGTGTCTCATGAGGACCAGGATCTATGAATGTGAGGCTTCTTCTCATTATCTGAAGAAAGCCTCATCTCGTACTGCATGTTGTAAAGCCTGTTTACATCCCTGGAGTCCAGGTCTGAGGAATGTGAACCCTATGGGTAACAGGTCTTCCCTTTCATTTTGCACCACTGCCTTTTATGAGGTGCTTCTTCCTGCAGTTGGAACTGTGATTGTGAACAACTGCTGCAGGGAGATGATGCTTTATGTTGAGGAAGGCAGTGTTTTGGGCATAGCGTGAAAACTGGCATCCTTTTATTTAGGACACAAGTGAATCAAATCACTGAAAAATACCTATTGCTGACTTTCTCCTGCAGGTTTTATCAGTGATGTTACAGGGGCAGTCCCCTTCCCTCATCCCCTTTCTATCTATGCAGTTAGTGTAATTGAAAGTCAGCTATGAGGAAGTCCTTGTATGGAAGGATGGCATCGCTCTGAGGCAGTCTCACGTGAAGAAGGTCCTTCCACTACATGTATCCAGTGAGCAGTGGGTACTTAGCTCTAAAGAAAGTCAAGGCATGAGTTTAAATAACTTAGCCCAGAAGTAAGTTGGAACTGAGAACTGAAGTCTCTTGGTCCAAGTCTCATCTCTAAGCACATGGAGGAAAAGAAGGTTATCAGGAGCAGTCGACATGGGTTCACCAAGGGGAAATCATGCTTGACCAACCTGACAGCCTTCTGTGATGGAATGACTGGCTGGGTAGGTGAGGGGAGAGCGGTGGATGTTGCCTACCTTGACCCCAGCAAGGCTTTTGATGCTGTCTCCCGCACCTCCCTCACAGGTGGGCGCAGGCAGTGTGGGTTAGCTGAGGGACAGCGAGGTGGGCTGAGAACTGGCGGGATGGCAGAGCTCAGGGGGCTGTGCTCAGCGGCGCAGAGCCTGGCTGGAGGCCTGCAGCTCGCGGTGCTCCGCAGGGGTCACTGCTGGGTCCGGTCCTGTCCAACTGACTCATCAGTGACCTGGACGAAGGGGCAGAAGCGCCCTCAGCAAGTCGCTGACGATACAGAGCTGGGAGGAGCGGCTGATCCACCCGAAGGCTGCGCTGCCATTCAGCGAGGTCTGGGCAGGCCGGAGAGCTGGCGGAGAGGGACCTCATGGGGTTCAGCAAAGGCCCGTGCAGGGTCCTGCCCTGGGGAGGGACAGCCCCGCGCACCAGCACGGGCTGGGGCTGAGGGCTGGGAGGCAGCTCTGCGGGGAAGGGCCTGGCAGTGCTGGTGGGCAGCCAGTTGCCCGTGGGCCAGCAGTGTGCCCTGGTGGCCAAGAAGGCCCACGGGACCCTGGGGTGCGTGAGGAGGAGCGTGGCCAGCAGGTCGAGGGAGGTGATCCTGCCCCGCTGCTCGGCCCTGCTGAGGCCGCACCTGGAGTGCTGGGTCCAGTGCTGGGCTCCCCAGCTCAGGGGAGACTGGGAACTGCTGGGGAGGGGCCAGCGGAGGGCCATGGCGATGGTGAGGGGGCTGGAGCACCTCCCTGGTGAGGAAAGGCTGGGAGAGCTGGGCCTGTTCAGCCTGGAGAAGAGAAGCCTGAGAGGGGACCTTATCAAGGTCTGCAAATACCTCAAGGGTGAGTGCCCAGAGGCCGGGGCCAGGCTCCTTTCAGTGGTGCCCAGCGACAGGGCAAGGGGCAATGGGCGCAAACGGAAACACAAGAAGTTCCTTCTGAATGTAAGGAAAAACTTCTGTACCTTGAGAGTGACAGCACTGGCACAGGCTGCCCAGAGAGGCTGCGGGGTCTCCTGCTCTGGGGACATTCCAAACCCGCCTGAATGGGATTCTGTGCAACCTGCTCTGGGTGAACCTGCTTTAGCAGGGGGTTGGACTAGGTGACTTCCAGCGTTCCCTTCCAATCCTGAACATTCTGTGGTTGTTGGAGTTCTGGGATCCTTTCAAGGTATGTCCTCATGCTATTCAATAGCCATGTTGGGGAACGTGCCCTTCTTGCACAACAGCTCTCTATTAGGATCCTTATTTTGAAGACACTGCAATTTGGTTTGGCTTAGCTTTAACCGTTTCAATAACACTGAAGTAAAATAGCTTCAAGTGATTGCTGCCATTGTTTGTTCGGTAGATTAGTTCTGAAAATAGTTGTTTTGCACTGGAGATGTGTTTTCATATTGTAGTCCATGTGTTAAACAGGAATGTTTCCCACTAGTTATATAGGGTGGATTTTTTTACCACACATAAATACCAGTCAGTAATCACAATGGTGCTACTCATGTGCTTATATGCTGTGTACTGAACCAGTTTGGTTCCAGCCTTCCGGTGCTTCCTCATGGTGAAAGTTGTTGGTTTTTTTTTTTATTTTATTTGATACAGTCTTGCTTATATGAAACTTCTTGCTACGTAATTCAAGGAGTTAATTGAAAAGCGTTTCCACTCAAATTCCACCTCAAATTCTGTGTTCAGTTTTGGGCCTCTCTCTACAGGAAAGACATTAAGGTGCTGGAGCATGTCCAAAGAAGGGCATCGAGGCTGGTGAGGGATCTGGAGCACAAGTTTGATGAGGAGAAGCTGAGGGAATGGAGGTTCTCCAGGTGTAGCCTGGAAAAAAGGAGACTCAGGGGAGACCATACTGCTCTCTACAACTACCTGAAAGGAGGCTGTAGCGAGATGGGTGTTTGTCTCATCTCCCACATAACAAGGAATAGGATGAGAGGAAATGGCCTCAAATTGTGCCAGGGATGTTTAGATTGGATATTAGCAAAAATTTCTTCACCAAAAGGGTTGTCAAGCATTGGAACAGGCTACCCAGGGAAGTGGTTGAGTCACTGTCCCTGGACATATTTAAGACATGTAGATGTGGGACTTGGGAACATGGTTTAGTGGTGGACTTGGCAGTGCTGGGTTAACGGCTGGAGTTAATGATCTTAAAGGTCTTTTCCAACCTAAACGATTCTATGATTCTATTGCATTCGTAATAACGCTTAGATTTGTGCATTACAGCTTGCATAATTAATGTTTTATGTACTATACCTCATGGTTCTTGTCGTTCAGTATGTGGTGTTGTGCTGTTCTATTATTGCATAGGTTTTAAGCTGGTTATGAATGTCACAGAAGCTCACAGCTTCTAAGAAATTTTTTTTTTATTTTATAAAACAAGCAATTTGGCTGCTCAGTGTAACACAATCTAGTCGAGTTAATTGTAAAGAATATTAGCAGCACTCTTTAGAGATGTAGTAAGACTTGAGGCAAAAATCAGCCTAACAGACCTTAATTTTATGGAGTTAGAGAATTTTATAGTTATGCTTTATAGAATATTTTATTGTCTCAGGATGATATCAAATCAGTTCTAATTTAGCAGGTATGGCAGTTCATTTTATTAGCCAAAAAGTGAGTTTCCAAACCTGATTTGTGCTATAATAAGACCATAAATATAGAACCTACTGCCCTGGGGTACTGTGGTACTGTGTTCTGTGGTGTGCTTGGGTACCTGTCTGTCTCCTGTCATCTGTTTACTGCTGGTGGCAGCTCGTAACACCAGCCTTGTGAGCACAACCACACTAGAAAATTGTTATGCAAACCAGCAAATTCTGTATTTGCACAGTGCTGTACATGACAGGGTCTTGTTCCTTAGCCAGGGCAATTAGATTCTCTGCTGTAAATACAAAGGAATAAAAATTAGCTGGGCTACCTTCTGTCCTGCAGAACGGTATACTGCATTTGCTCGTGCCAGTATCATCTAGGATATGATCCCATAAGGTGCTGGACAGTCTTAATGTAGCTCAACACACCCTTTAGCTGCTTTAAGTTCAGGCTGCTGGAGTTGCATGGATACTTGCCTGGGTTTGGTGTAGGATGCTCTGTCCTTGTGGGATGGAGCGCACCAGAGGGCAGAATAAGCCTCTCAAGTGTTTCTTTCAAATGCTTACACATGTTGTTCTGCTGTGTGTAGCTTAAACCTTTTAAGTAATCTAATTCCTTTTAAGCAATCAGGTTTTAAGCAGTTTTACACTTGAATTATTCTGAGCAATTTTTTTAAATATAGTACTTGCAGTAACTATTCAAACATTTTTGTGTGTGGCCTGGAAGAGTAATTCTAGTAATAGCTAGCAATTGGAATTTTGTATGTCTCTTCACTTGGTCCACTAAATATTCATGGCACCTTTATACAACCTTTGTAATTTGTAGCTTGTATTGTCAGACTAAGTTGATTTAAAATGAAGTGTTACTAAGGAACTTAATGAAACTATTAATTTTATTAAACAGATTAACTTTAATAGTTAAATATATGTTTTATGGCTGCCAGTGTTGTGAATATATAAAAAGAACAATGGAATAACACTCAGTGATACTAGTATATGTTAGCAAATACAAGCATTAACAAATTGCTCCCCAAACCAAGTACTACTTATGTCACTACCAATGAGAAAATGAGGGTATTACGTTTATAGGTATGTTTTAATACCATGGAAGATCTCTCATGCCTTCTGCCACAGACTAGTATTGCCTCTGTGCACTCTTATCCCACCACTCTCATTTTCTCCTTACTGGCCCCCTCCCTCCCTGAACAGAATCCCTCCTTTTCTCACTACCGTTGCTCAGAGGTAGGGTATTCCCCTCCCCCCCTCCCCCCCCCCACCCCCCCCCCCAAACGCACAAGAGTTTGTATGCTTTTTGGATCACAGTGACATTATTTGTAGTCTGTGTGAATAACTTTGCTATGTTTTTGCTTTTTTTAATCTTTCATTGTGTTGTTTTTAATTATGGATCATTTCCAGGGTAAAGGCTGAAGCACATTTCTACCAATATGTTACTTAAGTGTATCAGGAAAGGAACAATGTAAAAAAATGAGGTATTTGACTGCTTAATCAGGAATATGAAAATGACCAGACTGAGCCCTGAAACAGGACTTTTCCATATGGCTGGGTAATTAAAGAGCAGAACGTACACTGTCATGAATCTGTAACTGAAGATTATAGATGTCTTTTGAGTTTTTTGCAGCTTCAGTGGGTGTCTCTTGCATGATGTTTTACAAATGCAAGTTAGGGACTTTTTTTTTAGCTGCTGTTCCTGTGTTGTGCAGTCGTATACAAAGCAGGCTGAACACTGTGATGAATGAAGTGGTGTTTATCTTTGTGACCCCGATGACAGATAAAGTACCACCTCCTTCATCTCACGCGTTGTGTGTGGTTTCTGCTTTAAGACTCTGTAATTTAACTTCCTAAGTGACTTCTGAATTTTAAGTCTGGTGTAGTGAAGGGGGATGTCTGGCAAATCCGCGTTTGTTCAATACTGTGGCCCCACTTAGGTGTGCGTAGCTGTTGAAATCAAGCCCTTGATGAGTTCTGTTACATAATTAAATTTAATTAAATTTAAAGTAATTGCTTTAAAGCAGACTTTAGAACTGGCGTCTTCTTTGAGGTTATAAATGGGAGAAGGTGGTTAAATTGGATTCCCTTTTTAGAGAAGATTGTTTTATTATATAATTCTATTTTTTATTTTCAATAACCAACTCTCCGCTGTAATTGTAGCTCTTCTCAAGTGCAAAAGTAATTGCTCAAGTGATTTCTGTGTCTGGGAGTGAGCAGGAGGAGTGCTCAAAAACTCCTCTGAGTTCTCTTCTAACAGCTGCTGCAGGGGAAGAGAAAGCTGGGGGAATGGGAAGGCAAAACTAGTTGTGGCATTCACAGCGTTGTATTTCTTGTGTCAAATAGATGGCAGCAGAGCGTTGTACACAATGGAGCAGATCTGTCCTGTAATGGGAATGAGAGGGGAATGACACTTCAAGCTGACTTGTATCAACTGCAGCCTTGAACAACTTGTTGTTAGGCATAGCATAGGAAAGAAAGCTACTATTGATAATGCAGGCGCATAGAAGATGAAGAAGGGTGAGAGATGCTAAAAAGTACTGAATTTCTGGAATAGTCCCAGGTGGCAAAACTTAATCTTTTAAGGTATGTCATCCACTCATGCAACATGATTGAAATCAGCTAACATAATATGCATGTCAAAATAAAGAGACAGAAAGAAAAAGAAAGTATTCACAAGTTGCAACTGAAAGTGATATACAGCTGCCTTGGGGTACTGTAGAGTTGGCCAGAATGCCTATTTTTCAGTTAAGCAAGTTAGAGAAAGGAAATGTCAGTCCTCAATCAGGCAAGCATTCTTTGGTAAGGTTTGCTCAAATGTCAGTGTTTTTAGAAAAAGAGCTGCAGTCTGTTCTGCTCCGATCCCCAAAATTACATTTGCTATTAGAAGGAATCAAACCACAGATCTGTTTCTAAAAGTGTTTGATTAATAAAAGTAGCACAGTGTTTGACTTAGTATTTGTTAAGTACAAAATTAATGGCTGCAAAATTGCTGCAGTCATCTAGGCATTAACATATTTTGTTGTATGCTCATCTGCATCTAAAATTTTGTAGTAGGATGATCCCAAAATAAAAGGTGGAATTGAAAGCTTTGATGTCAATGATTGCTCAAGCTCTGGGATTTTAAGATATCATAGGAGGAGGATAGAGAAGAAATTGGGAAATTATTATTATAGTGTCACTAGAGTAGTCTAGAAATTATGTCAAGGCTGGAAAAGTCAATATGGGGTGCTATCTTAAAGTTAGAAAATGTTTTATTTGTTGCAGCTGAGACTGCAACCATCCAGGCTGAGCATTAGCTTTACCGTTTGTATTTCTGATGGACCTCATTAGGGTTTTACTTTCTGTAAACAAATGCTTTTTAACCCAGTTGCCTGAAAAATTGTTACAACAACTTGGTGATACCTGGCAGGTTTCTATTTTGATAACAACTTGTTTCTTATATAATGTTTCTTTTTCTCAAATTTGATGTTTTAGTGATCCATCCACCCCCTTCAGCCGACTAGTAAGAAAATCAAACCACTGTGTAACTTAGTTCTTACAGGTTTAAAGAAAAACATATTTGATTTACTTTGAAGTGCTGCAACTCATGCTAGCTGCTACAGTTTACTGAGATCAGAGGGTAATGCAGGTCTACAGGAGTGTAGGTGATTTTCAGTGTCATTCATCATACACTATAGAAAGTGTTAATATAATAGCTCTGACTTCTGGAGTTTTTTCATTATGATTAAATTACTGTTCATGCAGCTGGATGGGTGGGTCTGCATGTGTTGTGTTTTTTTCTTCTTTAATTTTTTTATTTAATATCTTAAAATGGAAGTGACAATTTTAAGAAAAATGTTGATATAACAATTATATGCAGTGCTTGCTGTTTGAACACTTTTAAAGGACTTGTATTAAATAAGGGAAATGCGTGTGACTTATTGGATGAGTAATAATACGGAGCTATCTCAATCCATTTTTTTTCTCTTGCTAAGTATTTATGTTTTAAAACAATAAATATTCATGTTTTAAAACTTTTATCGTGCGTCTGAACACACTTCCATGGAGGCATATTAAATTCTTTGAAGAAATAACATGGTTGTGGTTTTATATTTTAGAAACCATTTACTAAATTGCTGTTCTAAACTTTAGAAATTGAATCTATGAAAAAATCTGTGAATATGCAATAATGCATGCATTGCATTGATTATTCAGATAAATTAGGTTGGCAGGACAAATGCTAACTTTTTAAAATAAGCAGTTGCAAAACACTCTTTGCAATTCTTCTTGGGGCTAAGTGCTACAGACTGCTATTTAAGCCAAACCTCACAGAAATAAATGTTTGCAAGGGGGTTGGTGAGGAGGGAGGGTTGTTGTTGTCTCTTGCCTCTTCTCCATTGAGGTAAGGATATTTGCTTGCATGACATCATTTAATTTTCTCAATTTTGAAATGGTATATTTGCATAACAAAGCAGTATTTCTTTTTTTCCTTTAGTTTTATTAGGACTGCTGGGGTGTATGTGTGCGTGCATGTTTCTAGTCTTCTTGCTGAGTAACGCTAGATTTGTTCTTTGTTCTGTGTAAGTTTGGCTTTGTGGTTTATGCAGCTTTAAAAATGTATGTGTATCCTCTTGACTTCCTTCATCTGTGGAAGAAATGCACTGTGTGTCTTAAAGCTACTTGGTATGTTTTACAGGCATGCAAAACAAGAGAAATAAAATATTTTCTGTGGTAAAAATGGGTTTGCTTATTTTCTTAGAGCATAAAACAGCAAAGAGATACCTTAAAGCAGAAAAAACCCTTCTGTCAAAGAGCTGTTGCAGTGAGACATGCACATTTAAGCTCACATAACCTATGATTTAGAATGGCTGTGTGGTCCACTGTGACAGAACACATTTATATCAACAGGGATTAATTCCACTGTTACAATAGTCCGTGGACACAAGTTTCTATTTTTCCTTGAACATTTAAGAAATTGAAGATGAAACGTAATTTGAGTTCCAGAACTGGAATAAGATATATTTTTTTTCTACTTCATTAGCATCAGTAAATTTTGTGGATGTTGGGAATAAGTCAATTTAGCCATGTTGAAAAATAAATCAGGGAAAAAATATTAGCTGCCATTTTGGGATGTTTATGATCATTGGATGTTTTATTCCTTTTTCTATTTATAACAATGATCTTGAGGGAATCTGTATAGAATATTGTGTCCTAACTGAATGAATAAGATGATTGTTTACTTTGTAAACAGTGTATATCTGGTATTTATTGATAATCCATCTGAATTATGAATCAGAATGGTTTAAATACTGTTGCTGCAGTTTAGTCTTACTGTGATGCTGCTGTGTTATATTTTAGCAGACAGAAAACAGTTATTCAGGAAATTTCTCAGTTCTCTTCAGATATGATGAAGAGCTGTAACTTAGGAACAGCTGAGCATTCCCTGCTTGTACAGAACAATTGGGTCTGCAGGGAGAGAACATCTTTATCAGTGTTTGTGCCCTAAGAGGCAACTTCTTTTGCAGAGAAGTTAGGTATGTTTTACGTAACAGCAGGTTGTTTGAAAAGACTTTTTCAAAATAAATCAGTAGTGTCTGCCCTTGCATAAAGAACTTCTCAACTTCTATCAGATTTTATCGCGCTGACTTTTTTGAAGTGGAGCTGTATCGAGCATCTTTGGCAATAGACTCAGACACCGAAAGTGCAGTTAGAGCAACAGGAGGAGTAGTTTATCTTCCTATACAGCTATCCATACTAGCTTTCCTTTACCTTATTTTTTCATTAAGTATTTACTGAATATATTGGCTTGCATAATTGCATTGTGAATGCCTGAACTGCATTTTTCCTGTAACTGTGTGATGCTGAGAAATAGCATTTTAATTTTAGCCAGACATTCTTGCATAATGTTGCTTCATGGTGATGCAATTTCACTGGCATAGCATCAGAACAAAGGATAGAGCATCAAACAAGGATGTAAAAACAAATTAAAGGATGCTAGAAGTTTGAAGCATTGCTTTAAAGATTTTAATATGCTTAATATTCCTGAATTTTTTAAAAAGCTTTGTGTGTTTGTGTAACAACCTGTGAGTTCTGTGGAGCTTTTCTAATTTTATATTGGTGTAATACTTTTCCTTTGACTTCTCTGTAAAACTCCACTGTGGCAAAGAACATCCTCCTGAAATGATGTATTTTTAATTACAAGGCATATGCAACCTATGTATTTAGTTAGCTGGGCAATAAAATTTAATTGCAAAGCTCTAAAAAATGCTCCTGAAAACATTGCATACATTCAGCTCACCTGAGTCTATGGAGCTAGTAAAAGATTCACTTAGTTTACTAAAACCACATTATCTAAAATGCCAATTTCACTGAAAAAATAGAAACTAAAAATTGCATTGAATAGAGGATAATGTAAGATGTTAATTATTTATGATACTGATCTATTGTATATGTAATCTCTTTCACATATAAACTTAAATTATAGTAGCAGTCCATGCAAGTTTTATCTGAAATGAAATGGTATATAATTCTTCCTGCAGATTTCAAAACGTACAGTTTAATTGAAACAATATGGTATGTAAATAGCTGATAAATGAGATTTCTTTTCAAACATACTACACAAGAAATTCTGTAAAACTTTTCAGGTTTTTTTCACATACTAGATTTTCCTGAAGCTGGTTGCAATAATTTTAATGAAAGAAAATGGGACTGATTGACTTGTCATGAGATCTGATCCAAAGGCCAAACTCAAGTCACTGGAAGGCATTCTCTGCAGTGCTTGGGAATATTTCATGCTTGCAAGTTTTTGTTACTCTTGTGTGTCTAATACTTCGACTTTGTTCATATATCAGTATTTCTAGGTGTTGTGCATTTTTTTTGTCTTGTCACATTTAGATGTATCAGAGTATCCTTACTGAATGTTGCAGATTCCAGTAAGTAATTGCATTCAGTAGGGTCACTATATTTGTTGCTGTGTTATTTTTATTAAATAGCTTACAGTGGTGAGAAATACATGTTAGAAAGTTGGACTGTAAAAGCTGGATGCTAATTAAGATTTAAAAGAATGCCGTACAAGTCAGTTGAAGACCAAAACTTTGGGTAGTTTTTTGAGAATCACATACTGTTAACCTTGTTTAAACTCTGTAAGTAGTTTATTACTTGTAATTCATTGCCTTACATTTGTGGTTAAGGTACTGAACTACAATTCCTCTATAAATATTAGTGTAGGGTATTCTTTATTTATACTAAATAAATCAAAGCAAGTGACTTGAAATTTCTCTCCAATGCTTCAACTTAAAATAAATAATTGGAAATCTGATGATTAGCATCAAGTAATATTGAAGTCAAAATTTCACAATAATGACATGCAACTGATCAATAGAAGTAATTTATGATAGTGTCAGTGTAGATTTAGTAATCTAAGAACAGTAATATTGTTCCAATTTAATGGTTGAAAAGTCCATGTAACACTATATAGCATGAAAACCTGTCCTTATTCACAGGGCAATTTTTCCATTGATTCTGTGGTTTCCTTAATAAAGCTAAAATATTTTTAATCCAAGAACGGTTTGCTTTAAAACAAAATGAGTAGGGGGGAGGGGAAGTAAAAGAAAGTTTAATATAGTGAGGCCCATGGATAAAACAGAATTGTCTGCAATGTATTATCCTCTCTGTCAGCAAGTATAGATTAAAGCTGACTTTGCTTCTGTAAGTAAATGTTACCGTTTTTATAGGAGGGGTATCTTTCTTAATGACGTGTTACATATGCATATTTACTGTTAGATGTTAACATGTTCACAAACTGCGCTGTTAACAAAGTAAAACATGTGGATTTCTAATGCCATGGAGTGTAAATAATTTGAAGATTTAAAGGTCACAAGAACAATATATTGAAAACATAATTACGTTTCAAGGCAAGGAAACAATTGAACCTTAATTAAATGTAGCTTAGAGTTTAATTTATAGTTGGATTTTTTTTAAGGAGGCAGGCACTTTTGGTTTTATGTGGGGTGTGGAAGGATGAACATTTTGTCTTTAATATTTGCAGAGGAACTTTTTCCGTAATGTAATTAAATGTTGTTATGAATAAAAACTTCACGTACAATTTTTAAACTTTTTGAAGTGGCTTTCATTCACTATGCTTACGAGTTTGAAAAGAACATACCAGGGTACACATGGGTGTGTGGAAACCTGGCTGTCCCTGGACCTTTGCTTAGGTGCCATTCAGGTTGTTTATGGGTTGTTCTCTACCTGCTGTATAGATCTCCAACACAAAGGCTGATACTTCATACATCCTCTAAACACTAAGCTGGCTCAGCTGTGGCTGTAACATCTCTTCTGGATGGCAGTATCATGCTGTAATGTTGGAACGTAATTTAAATGAAGCAGTTCAGTGTAAATACATCTTTGATTCACTTCCATTAATTCACTGTTAGACACCTTACTTCAGACGAAGCTTTCGAACGTGCTTTTTCTTGGCTTTAATTGGACTGGTATTCGCACAGTGTTAGTGGGGGGTTGCTGTAGATCCTTGATCTTTGTGAATTGCTAACTTTTTGCTTTCTTTAGAGTTCAGCCTACATAAATCTAATCAGGTAGTGCAGATTGCTTTACGTAAAATCAGAAATTATATACTTGCCTAATTAAATCTGCTCAATTAAGACATAATTTTTGACAGTATTTTATAAAATTGTAGTTAAAAATGTTTGCTATAAATGCAGGTGGATGCATTTTAAAAACTTAAATACAGATGTGATCATTTGTAAGCATAACCTGTAAATAAGGTGTTGGGTTTTTTCCCCCAGCAGTCTGTAGTGGCCAGTCCACACTGTTTTCTTTACTAAAATTGTTATTAGTACATGTATTAGTGTATTTGCCCATTCTGTCACATAACATTTAGAACTAGTTTTAAAACCTTTGCTTTAGAAATTGTGATTGATGAGGGGGCAATAGGGAAATAGTTATTTTTGTCAATGACTGATTTAAAGGATCTTCATAAAATGGTAGTTCTCCTGCAGGGTTCTAAATACTGTAATACTGTATTTCTCTTAATGTGGAAACATATTGTAATTGTTTTTTAAATGTTGTGTTTAAAGTGAAAAATTGTTTGCCCGACAGGCAATAAAATCTGGAGGCTATACTGTCTGTATTTATTTTTTTTTGACTATTAATCACGCGTATCTTGTCTCCTAACTTGTATGTTTTTTCTTTTCCCTGGTTTGTTTCTTAATGTGAGAAACTTATACAAAAGACAACTTATACAAAAGATGTGTGAAATTCTTAAGAGATAGGATAGCAGAAAAGAGTGCTCCATTAACTGTTTATGAAAGATATTATTAGATACCACATTTTATGCCTGTTGAACTGCATTGTTATAACACTTACTTGCATTGTGTGGCATAGATCAATTACTTGGAATGCTATCAAAGCCATTTTCCTTATATTAATAATGCTAAAGATTTAAAGTATTTATCACATCATGTGCTAAATGTAATGATAATAGTACAAGTGGAATAGATTGGGTGTTTCATTACTTACTAAAATTTTTCAAGTTAAAGTACAAAAGCCAAACTGAATAAATTAGTCTTTCATCTTTTTTTCCTTTTTCTGTCACTTTTAAAGTTATGGTTTTTCTTTTTTTTTTTTTTTTTTTTAATGGGTGGTCAGCATGGGGAGACTGTGAAAATATTACACTTTGGAACTGATTTAAAAGGCTTTGACTAGAACCATCTGTTCCCACCTCCTAATCTTCAAGTTGCTCTTGGAAAATAGGCCAAACCTTATCCCAAGGGGGCTAGTGGATGCAACTATCTACAACAATAATAAGATGTAAAAATACAACATCTAGAGATACTGAAAGCTTGGTGATCTGTAGCAGCCTACTCTTGCTTCTAGGTAGTTTTACAGGTCTGACTTCCTTAGAGGGAAGGGGAATATAGGGTACACATGGGAGGGTAGCCACCTATTTCTCTGTGTGTTAAACTGTATGACACTAGTAGTATGAAACTTGGAAAAGATCATCTGCCACATGCATGTGTTTCCACTTTGACAGAGAAACTGATATTCCACACACTCCCTCCTCTCAGACCAGGTTAGGAAAACATTCCATTATGTTGCATTTAGGACTAAAAGTGAGTGTCTGAACGTCACCTTTTTAAAAATAATAAATAAATAAGTGCCCTGCAAGCATCAAAACAAGGCTCAGTTTAGGGATGATGCTTTTGTAGTGGTGGTTTCATGCACAAACCCCCTGTCTTGCTGTACCTTTTCCTTGATATGGCTGATCACTAAATTATTCTATTGCCAACAAAGTGATTTCAAAGGTAAATGGAGCCTCCTCTAGGCTAATTGCTTGTGTCAGTCTTTTTGAATACAAAGCTCTGGTTTAACTGATCTATATATGCAAAGTCGTCCGCAGCTTAGATTTCTGGTTTTGCCTTTTGGCATCCATCTGAATTAGTTGTAGGAGCCAGTGAGATAATACAGGTAGAAATACTAGCCCTTATGCAAAAACAAACAAACAAACAAAAAAAACCCAACAAACAAACCAAAACACTAACAAAAAAACCCCAACAAAACCCAAAACCTATGAAACAAAACAGGCAAATGTAAACAGCGCCATCCTGCAGTTTTATCTGTCTAGCCAAAATCAGCTTCCAGATAAAAACTGTTGCCAGAAGTAATATAGTTAAAAGGTGATGGAGGATGAAAAATACTTTTTCAGGGTATTTGTCCTCTGTGAGACTGTTTAGGGAAAAAAAAGTGTCTGTTGCATCAGAAAATTGTGCAGGATTTTGCCAGCACATACTCTTGTTACAGTGATTTGTGACTGCAGCTTGTTATAGCTACACAATCATATAGTATGCAAAAGCTGGAGCTGGCATAGTTTTTGCCAATAAAGACAGTTATGCAAAGAGCGTCCTCACCCTGAGCTATATACTCCTTTTCACACCAAGTCAACTCTGAGAATATTTTTCTTGTTTACTAACAGCATGTCTGGGCTTCCTTCCAGGAGCTGGAGACCCGAACCTTATCTTTCACAGGGTGAATTCCACCACAGCTGTATGCCAGTAGACCCTTGGTGCAGAGGTACAGGACTTAGAAAGAGACAGATGTTTGTTCCTGGAAGAGAAATATTCTCCAGGCAACTTTTAGAACCAAATTATTGAATTAAATTCAGTTCTGGAATAAATTTGCACATCTCTGTCAAGCCTAAATAAAAGGTAGCTGTAGGCTACTGTAGTCCCCTGGTCAGGAAAGTCCCTTTATATGTAGGTGTGTGCATGGAAAGAAAACTGGGAAGAGGCTGTTGGTTGTGTGTTAAATAAAATCTTAGAGTGTTTTTTGTTGGAAGGGACCTTTAAAGGTCACCTAGTCCAATACCCCTGCAATGAGCAGGGACAGCTTCAAATTATTCCACATTTGTTGAAATACTATAGGTGCCGCAGAGGAATTTTTTTTTCTTTTTTTTTTTAGTATGCATGTTTAGTGTTATGGAAGGCAAGGAAATTATTTTTCTGTATGTTTCTCAGATGTTGCTCAGAAGAGGAGGATCCCAAGCATGCAGAAACTTGCATGCTATGCATCTGGCATTGGTACCTGAGTAAACTGCTGCTTCAGTCCTTTCTACAGCTTGTAACACAGCTTGTTTGCTGTAATACTGCTACTCTGATTTTGGCTTTATATTTAAAATAAACCAAAACAGACATAACAACCTCCTGTGGAGTGGTACAGGAATAGTATTTTTCTCTTGGTGTTGTTTTGGTTTTTTATAAGAAGCTACAGGTAAAATTTTATAGTCACAATTTTGGGATTTTTGTCTTTAACTTGATTTTAAAGTTTGTGAGTGGGAAGGTCTACAGCATAATTCCTGGTTAAAGACTATTAGATTTAGGGTAGCTTTACCTCATAGCAAATTCTCTACCTATTAAAAAAGTGTAAAACCTTTAAATTTAAAAAAAACAACGAAATGGTTATGGTATATGTCAAAGTTGAAAACAAAGTCAAGTGTAAATTGTTTACTTGACCTCAGGCTGTTTCACCACCTAAAACCACCATCTTGCTTCATGGGTGATGACTTAAGATCCTCACTGAGCAGCTGACAGTGGATACAAACTGCCTTTCTACCTTTTTTGCCCCCAAAGCAGGAGTGCCTTCACGCATAACAATTTTAAAAACCAGATCCTACTCTCTTCTAATCTATATATCTATTTTCAAATCCTTCTTCTAAGGACCCACACTTTTGAGGCATGTTCCAGCACATCTGTAGCGAAGATGCTGCTGTTCCCTGAGCTAGCTCGTTTAAAACAAACTTCTGCAGGGGAGGGTATCCTTCTGCCTTATAAGAAATGGCTTTATTTCATAGTGAAAAGTAGCAGGGTTTAACTGTGCTAGGAAGTAGGAAGGTGAGTTGTTTGTCCTTTTGGACTGTGCTGCTAATACAGAGATGAAGTTCCATGTAGCAAGGACCGTAGCTCCACTGTTTTACTGCCTTTCTTGTAAGATCTGTCATTGTGGCATCCTACGTGTGTTTTGTTAAGGACTTTTCATCTTATACGTAAAGTGAAGAAAGCAACAACTTCCTTTTATGGTTTCCTACTTCAGAGCACGAGCTGCAGTGGAGAGGTTCAAAGATGGGCTGGGCTCAGAAGTGCATATGCTTCCCCACCAGAACGTATGTGTTACAGCCATTTAGTTGCAATTATTGTGTGGGTCACTTTATAAAGTATACTTGCATATTCTAATGACTAGGTTATGTTTATACAACTGCTCTGGAAAAATAAATGCTTTAGAATTTTTCAAGTGTTGTGTTCTGTGGGAATAATTCAGACTTTGCAATGTGATAACTGTTTTTACTGTGTCAGGCACTATTATTAGCACGCTCCAGGCATGATGTGGCTGTACCCCAAGCTCATGGGGATTGCTGTTTTTTTGGGGGTTTGGTTTTTTTTGAAAAAAAAAAAAATAGGTTTTTTATTGCTTTAACTTCTGGGTTGACACACCCGTCCCCCTCTGGACAACAGTGTACATCATTTGTGTTACAGGTGCATATAGCACTTGATGTATGTAGCTAGATCACTGCTCTGCTTGGTGTGTTTCTGATCGTAGCCAGAGCCCAGTCCTTCGACAGGAGGAGGGCAGGATGGTTTCTTTGTCCTCCTCTTGCTGCATTGTCAGTAGGAGATCTGGTATATGTGTCTTAAACATAAAACAAAGCGCTAGTTGTTTCATTAAGCAGTGGCATTGTTTTGTTTAGTGTACCCATAATAATAGCTAATTCAAGCAGTCAAGATCATAGTGACTCTTCTCAAAGATATAGAGATAAATATAATGCTTTTGGCTGTAAGCAACTCTTAATGCAGAGTTGGTATGAGCTTGTTTAAGGCCTCTTTGGACTGAGGGCTGTTATTTCCATTGCGTCTTTGAGTAATATGCTAACTAATAAGCTGTTTACAAAGAGTTACTTGTTCATGTTCTAGTTATTGGCTATTTGCGAATCATACCTATCAAAACTACAAATTACTGCTGTTAAAGCTTTGTTGGCCATCGCTTTTGTGAAACATTGATATTGCAGATTTCAGGAGCTAATATGTTGTACGCTAGTTGGTCTAGTGAACTGTGTTAGGATGTGGAAAGCCTCTGTAAATCAGTGTATTACAACTAAATTCAGTGATTTTAAAATACGTTTATATTTCATATTTGCTGTCTTGTAAGTGAGAATAGAGAAATTTTAAAACATAATTATTATTTTGATATAACTTTTTTTAAAATGGAAAAAAATACTTCCTAACTTGTGCTTCATGATATTTAATTAGAGAAACTGTCCCTTTTCAGAAAGGGAAGGTTGTACCAGTGTACATAATAATTATACGTTGCCGTAATATGGTCGAGGCTGCAGTCTTGTTCTTGAAAGGTGAAATCAAAAAGTACCTTCTGAACTACATGAGACTGCCCCTTCTTAGGTGAGTAAAGCATTTGATACCCATAAAAACATAAGTGCAAAGTTTCTATTATGGAAACAAAGCAATTCCAATACATGTTAAAGTATTTAAAATTATTAGACATGGAAATTAGGTGTAAAAAATATGGTATTTTGGACCTTCTGTGACCCTGTAGACTTCCTACAGTTAAATAGCAAGTAGATAATAATAGGTGCCCTAGGTAATTTCATCAGTATGCGTTAAAAGTAGATAGCGACTACTAAACATTTTCTTGGTCTTCTGTACAATAAAACAGGAAACAATTTGGTTGGCGACATAGAGGTGGAATGCAGTAGGAAAATGAAATAAGATAAAACTCCCTGTGGAGAAGCAGTCTGCATGTTACACCCTGAAGGGATGAATGCTGATACTGTGCACGAAAGGCTTCTTTAGAAAGTCTTGGAATTTCTAAATATTTATTATGGCAGTATATAATGGCTGTATTACATAATGTGTTGCTGTTTCCTGCTTTCTATATCCTGAAAATACTTGATAATTCAACCTTAAGCTTAAATACTTCTTGCAGTTTCATTAGAGTTCTGCAGATAGGATCTGTGGAGCAGTCAACACTATTGAAAAAATATTTAGAAGCAAAAAGTAGATCAGTAGGGAATATACTGTAATCGCTAAAATAGTAGGCTAAAAGGACCAGTCCTGGGTTTTAAGTCTTTCCTTCCCATTGACTGCTGGGAAGTGGGAGCAAGCTAAGGTTCTGATACTCGGGGTGGTGCAATGCTCACTTGTTAAAATCTTTGCAATCCGTGGTATAAAGACTTGTTTTTCTGTTATGATTTATTTAGTTGATTTATGGTGTGTACAAGTAGACTGAAAATTATTTTCATTGGTTCTTGTGTTTGCAATATGCAAGCAATTGCTATTCATCTACAAAGGCTTATTCAGACTTCTAAGAACAAAGCCTCTGTTCTTTTACTTTTGTTTCTCTTAAATTGTCTTGGATAATCTTTGAGTGTTTCTTTTCTAGTTATTTGTCAGTAACAATGGGCATGGTAAAAGTACAGAGCTGTTGACAAAATTCCAGATAAAGTGTTCCCTGGAACAACATGTAGGCAGTTCTTGGATTATGAGAACCTGATATGTTATGCCGGTCTTACCTAAATGTTAAGATGTTTACTTAAACCTTGAAATTTATTGGAGATGCCTGGATCATCAGCAAAGAAATGAAAGCCAAACATCCTTTTTCACAAATAATGGGAGATCTTGGTATCCTGAATAACTAAAAGAGGAAAATCAAACACTGATAATTATTGCTAGAGTTGGAAAAACTGATATTTACTAAAGATATGGACTTGCAGATTAAAAATTTGGATGTATTGTGTGCACACATCTACAAGCAGCTACTTCATACTCCAAAATTCAAGTTTTGGAAAAAACAGCTTTTTAAATCTCACAAGTTCTTTCTGTGCAATGTTGAGGTACAAGAAGTGATGCTGAAGTTTCTGGAGATTCTCACCATCTCATTCCAGTTGCATGAGGGAAGACGTAGCTGAGGCAGAAGCTGTGCCAGCACTTCCCCACCTCTGTGCTCCCTACCAATCTAGAAAAGAACAAACTCTACCTTTAACAATACCCAACTTAGTTTCCTAGTGCACGACTGCCACCAAAACTCTCCTTTGTCCTCCTCTTGGAAGCTCTAAAGCCGCTGGAGCAAAATTGTGTTAGGAACCTTCTCTCAGCACATCTGTGACATAGCTCTAGTCTGAGAAGGTGCTGCCTGCTGTTGCTGCTGGTGGTGTTAATGCTTTGGGATAAGAATGTAGAGACTGGTGTGACTGCAGCCTGAGGTTTGGAGCAAGTAGCTGCCTAATGTCCTGATTAGATTCAACAAATCATCACAAGAATAGATGCATGAATCCTGCAAGAGGACTGACCAAGCAGGGTAAGGGACTCTGGTTTCCATTCTCCCAACCTGCAGAAGAGCTAGCATGGCATCGATCTTCCTTAGATGAATTCACTCATTTTTATTAATTCTTTGGGAGGATCAGTAGCTAATTGGAAGGTCTGAGGTTAGAAATACCTTTGCATACACCTCTGGTAGTAGGATTTGTGCCCTTGTTTTGGCTAGTAATAAGAGTCTTATTCCTCAAAGGATCAGTAGAACAGTTTGGCACTTGGTAGCTCATTGCCTGGATCTTTAAGGAAGAAAACTCAAACTCTCTTTAAATCTAAAGACTGATTTTAATTGAGCAATAGGGAGCTGAATTGCAAGAACGAAGAGTGACAGTACTGTTTAGAGGGTACTTTTCTATTTGTGGGTTTGGGGGAGGAGGGGGAAGTGTGTTGTGTTGTTTGGGTTTTTTTAAGTGTCAAAACAAAGTTTAAAAACTACTGCAAAAAGTCACAACTCCTGGTTTACTCAATTTACCCTTGTTCTATCTATTCTCAGGAAAGTGGACTGCATCTTCACTGTCCATTCAAGTGACAATTCTGTCTTTTTGTAGACTTCTAGAGAAAAGAATTGTTGTTGTCTGTCTCCATGAATGAGAAGTTTATTGTAGATTTTCCCTGGCTGTGACACCAAGGTCTATGAACATAGCAAGCAAAGTGTTCTTTTAGTAAGTCAGCTGGGATGGATGTAATAAATGGATGCACGAACATTTTTCTGTTTTATACCTGTGTGGGCAAACCAGAGGATGTTTCAAAAGTAATGCCCTGAATCTCTTGGGTATTTTGTGAGGAGCTGACAGCTGTGGCTTGCTGGATGTTGATTCATGGTTCTCTGACTGAAAGGTAGCGCGCTTGGTTCCACTGCTGTAATGCTACCTAAGGAGAGGGGGCTTGTTATGTCTGGGCACTGTCAGTCTCATGAGTTTTTTTTGTGACGGCCAATAAAGAGCAACACAACTTTTCACGTATACCTAGCTTGTTACTTAATTGCATGTTCCATTGGACCTGAATAGACTTTGACAATATCCAAACATTAGTCTGGTGTACAAGAAGCAATCACGTGTTACTATTACTAAGGTGATTTGGAAAAGCTGGTCTTGTGTATCTGATACAAAACCCCATCCTTTCTTAAAACTGAAGTGACTAAGATCCTGACATCAATCTAGCAGGTGAAATTTGTAATGGTATTCGTTTTTTCTTGGTTGGAACCCTTTGACATCATGCTGGGACAATTGTTCCCATTGTGTCCGTACCAATGGGCCAGTTTATCTTTTGCCTTTTTCATGAGGACTGTATGTATTTCTGCTGAGTTTTTAATTAAAACTATTTAAACGAGATCTCGTCCTGTAGACCATTAGCTTTGAGCTTGTGGATCATCAGAGACCTATAAATCAGGGTGTGGAAAGCAGTGTCCTAAGGAATTAATTCAATATAGCTGAGCAGCTATATTTAATAAGCAACAGCAACTGCTTTGTCTCTCGCCTTTATTTCTTGAAGATGTAATTAAGAGCTTTTTCCACCCCACTACTGCTCTCTCTCTTAACTGTAACACACAGATGTTATACAGTTATCCTAGAGCAGTAAAGCATTAAAACTTATGTTTTTCATGAGCAAAAGTGAAAGCTTCATTAAAAAATTCACAAATATTTTCCTTTGTCTTTAATCAAATATAATGACCTGTTATAATCCCATAAGTTGTAAATTAGAGTACCAATTAATTATGACGATATTAAGACTGCAGTTCCTCCCCTGAGCTTTCTCTATTGGCAGAAGCCATTAGTACAGTTCACTCAGCTGCAAAAATCAAAACAAAACACTGCTTACTGTTCAAGGAGCAGCTGGTATGAAGAAAATACTTCTGTGGGAGTAGATGAGCACATACACCTTCCTTTGATGAGAAAAATGCATTTTTAGGTCTTCTGATATTATTCAGTTTATGTCAGGTTACATATTTTTTTTTCTCCACAAGCAAGCAGTAAGCTTGCAATACTACTAATGATCTGCTCCGCAATTTGCTTAAATGTTTGGCACTTTAAGTAAAACCACAACATATGCATGGGAAAAGTAAAAACCAACCAGCCAACCAAAAAAACCCTCAAACAAACACTCCCCTCCCTCTCCTGCCAAATTATATATATGGGAAGAGGGAGTAAAGAGAACCTCTGTGTATGTAAAGGGAGATGTGGGAAATTTAAAACAATTTTATGCTTGTGATTTAAAAACAAAACATCACCTTGAAATGTACTGGCGAGTTCATTCACGAAAAAATACAGCCAAGAGAACTAGGAGAGTGTCTGGCAGGTATTTTGGGTCATGGCAGATGAACAAGGACATACAAGCTTCTTAACAGGACAAAATGATACTGAGGCATCAGCCAAAACTGTTGTGTTTAGACAAGTATGATTTTACTGTTAATACACCAGATGGAATGCTGCATTGAAACTGCTTTTAATGTGCAAAGTGAAAGTTATAGATGTTCAAAGATGTTGTAGAGAGGTTCCATTTTAACATCTGCAAAAGAGTAGATTTGCCATATGACAAAGCATGTCTCTTGATGCTGCTTGGAAGCAACTGTCATTCTGAGTCAGTCATACAAGCACAATTAATGCTCATTTGATTAGGTGAATAGAAACCTGATGTTATCTGCTCACTGTATGGACGAGTGAGTTCTGTATTCCTTTTTCTTTCTTTGCTTTTTCCTTAAACAGTAACTTATGCTAGCAATAGTTTTCTTCCTCTTCCATTCCTTTTGTTTTCAGAGAGTGGAGGTGTGGGAAAGGGCATGATGAGGACAAACCCAATGTTTTTATAGGTTTTACATGTTCCTAGCCCGTCACTGAAGTTCACGCCTCACTGAGATAAAATGGGAATGTTGGAGCACGTATTTGGCTGCTAGTAAAATGTGTGGGACAAGATGGATTTCACACTGTGGTATCCATAGGCTGTTGCCTCAAGGATGGGTAAAAGGCAGCAGTGCCACATCTGCAGAACAGATGCAGCCAGGAACAAACTCATGCCTCTCTTGGGGTGGTTTGGATAGCACTACAGCGAGGATTCAGGAGGGTGTTTGCAGGAGGCATTCAGCCTGCCGAGGCAAAGAAAGCTTTCTGCTAGAGAATATTGGTTATAATTTCAAAATATTTCCATGTTTTAGAGGTATTTTTCATATATACGTGCACATGCATGCTCTCTGCTCATGTAGCCACCTTGTTTCTGCCACATTTGGGTGGAACTGCTTGTAGAGCCCTCCCCTCATACCATATTTTCTTGCAGCTATGTTTAAAACAGAAAATGTCACCACCAGTGTTCTGCTAAGCCAGCACTTGTGAGGGAAGTGCCCCTCTTCTGCTTTGTAAGCACTCCTGCCAGGGCTGCTGGAATTTAGCCTGTCACATGTACCTTGAAGTATTTTTTCTACTATTACCAATCCAGCTACTTAAAATCTTGTAGTTTTAGCCATAGCTGTATTTTGTCTTTTGGTGTTTAAGACCTTAGTGTATTGTGTTCTTTTTTAGAAAGCTGCTCTGCAGTCTTGAAGGGACATGGTATTTTTCTGACTTTTCAAACTGAAGGAATCCCATCTTTTTTATCATGGGACTCCAGGAACAGGGTGTTTAAAATGCAACAATCTGTCTCCCAATTCTCTTGCATTTACACATTTATTTACTCAAGACAGTTTGGTGATGGTGTCTTGCGCTAAAATTGGGTAATGATTAATTATCTTCTCGATCTGATTGAGATGTTTCACTAATGCTTTTCTGCAGACTATCATACCTTCATTTTTGTCAGATTGAGATGATATTCTACTCACTCTAATGTCAGGAGGAATTAATGTTTTATAAAGATCTGCTAAATGCTTAACAGATGCTCTATGCACAGTCTCATGCAGTTCTCTACTACTAGAACACCTTTTTTTTTCATGTATTGTAGCTTCTTTAAAAAGGACTATTCCTGTTCACAGGTAGTTAATTAATATGTTTTATTCGTTGCCAAAAATTCTAGGAATTAAATTCAAATCTGTTGAAGTATGCTTTTCTTCACCCTTCTGTGCCAAAACACCTGTTGACTTTCCCCTGATTCTCAAAACCAGCTGAGATCAGCCATGAAAATGTGTGTCCTTGATGGAAATATTTTGAGAGCTTCTATTGAGATGAAAAAATATACTGTGGTCACAGCACCGGTCCCAATTAAACTTTATCAACCAACTTGTAATACAAGTAAAATAATTTTTTAAAGAAATGTATGTTCATTTGACTGTTTCAGCATATCATACTTTTCAGCTGACTTCCATTAGCTTGCTGGAGTTATTTGTGTTTTCTGGTTATAAATTTATCCCACAAGCATACTGTAAGATAGCGTATGGTCTCAGAATCCTGACAAAGGAAGTATTAACCTCTGTAGACCAAGAAACAATGAAGACGGGCATATACTTGTTTTGATAGTTGCAGCTGGTAAGTCACGAAATTCTTTAATGAGAGTAGATTTCTTGACATCTTCAAGGGACTGAAAAATATGTTTCCTTTTTACATATTCACTTTCAAGGAGGAAAGTGATAGAATTGAGTAGAAAATTTACATTAAAACTTGTGACATAGACTGGTTGGCTGCTTCCGTTATCTGATCACTTATGTAAGTAAGCCTTTAACAATTGTTATCATATGGACAGTCTCATGCAGTTGAGCATCATGACTCTGGTTTAAAAGAAGTCAGACTTTGAAAGTCACAATAGTAGAAGATCGAGGGGGTGGAAATCATAACTATAACTGAGTAAAACCTGGAAGACTTTCAGTAGTTATATTTTTCTAATGAGTTTTGAGGATCTTTCTGCCATGACCTGGAATTGTAAGAAAATGAGTAATTTCTAGGGGATCTGATAGTGTATAACTTTTTCTGGAAATAAGCAGAATGGTGTTCTGAAACTGGGTAAAAGCAGTCGCATCTGAACCTGTTGGAATAAACATATTCTTTAATGGGTTTTGGGTCCTGTTCTCCTTTGATTCTTTCATTGAGGACTTCCAGGTATATTGTTCTACCAGAGACGGTGCAAAACTACTGTGTGGTGCAGGCAGAAATTAACTTTGTCACCGCAGATGGGAGTGGGAGGTGGCGGCATCTCCTGCTGGAGCCAGGAAAGGCTGCTGCCTCGGCCAGACCTCTCCCTTCGGGACCGTAGCAGCCCACTTGGCTCTCCAGCTGCCTAAAATAACGCAGCATATGGGTATGAATACCCTCACTTGGGGTTTTTTTTGCTGCTCCCCAGAAATCTGAAACTCTAGACCACTGCTGCCTGAGCCTAAAGCCAGCCCTGGTTCTGGCCCATTGGGATACCACAGAGACCGAATGCAGCTGGAGATGTTTGGAGAGAGGCCTCCCAAGGAATCCAGGGGTGCCGCAGAGGTGTTCTTGTGAATCCTGCACGCGCGTGCCATGTGCGTAAATCAACAGCGGTGGCTGCAGGTGGGAGCTGTATTCATTTTCTCTGTGCACTGACAGCCTAATATAAACATTGCCATGGAAAACCACAACTGTAAGCTAATATTGCAAGATCAGGGAGCCTCTGATAGTAAAAGTACATAAAGAGAACCAATGAAATCTTGGGAAGGCTCGTATAAAATATGAAAAAGACAACCAATAAACTGTTCAGTTTTTCACTTTGCTGAGTTAGTCGGGTGTTCGCTTGCCAGCTTCGCTCCTTGTCTTTTAGAAGGTCTTTGTGAGATGGGGAAATAGATTCAAATTGGTGGTGAGAGAGGAGCAAAGTGAAAATTTTGTTCTCTTCAGCAACTTTTTTTTTTTTTTTCTTCCAGATATTTCAATCTGTTTTCATTTGCAAAATCCTGATGGAATGATCTCGAAAGAATTATGCCTGTTGTTCTTGGCATTTCGTGATCTTACTCCATGCAGTGTGAAGGACCTGCTGCTTGTCCCAAAAATCATGAAATTGAATGGAGATTGATCTTGGATGTGCTCCAGTGTCATTTTTTAAACCTTACATTTTATGAGCTCTCCCCTTTTTCCTCCATTTTTCCTCCCCTCCCTCCCAACATCCTCCTTTGCAATGACCTTTGTAGGTCCAGGGTTTTCACTTTCTCACTTTCTTTTACATGCAGTGAATATATGGCTCCACATAGACATAGAAAGACTAACGTGTTTCAAAATAGAAGTTTTGAAGTATTTTTGCACTGTCTTACTAACTAGTCTGCCTGACTCAGCCAGGGTGTCAGCACGTTATTCTTTTTGTTGTTGTTTGTGAAGTGTGATCTCTTGCAATGAGCACAACACTGATTTACAATCCTTCTAATTAATGTGAGCATCTGCTTACGTAAGAGACAGTATGCAAATAAGCATGTAACAGTTCATTAAAAAAATGTATCTTTTTAATGCAATGTAATTGTGTCTTACCATAGGATTTTCTTCTGAATTGAAGTCTGAATTCTAGAACGGCTGCTTTCCTTCTGATTGAGAGTCCCATGAGATGAGATTGATTCCACAAAAGCTACCTTGCCCTAGACATGATTTGTTTGGGGGTTTTTTGTATCAGTCCATCAAGATCTTCTAAATCTTTGCCATTTTCTTCTTGAATGGAGTAAATGCTTTGACTTCCCCTATGAGATAGTTGGTGATTTCATTCATTCCTAATACCTTTTGTCTAGTTCAGTGATATGAATTGCCTACTGATCTTAAATAACAAAATAATAATGATAAAATAAAACAACCACAAATTTAGTTCCTATGCAGCAATTATATAATCAAAGAGTTTTGGCTTTGCTTTTAAGTCTGACCTCTATGTTAATTCGTGTAGAGCATTGTTGGGGTTTTTTTTAGCTTTTTTGAAGTAGGTCAAAGCATCTTGAATAGCCATTTGGTGGCTGCCACTGGATGTAGCTGTCCTTTTGACCTCCCTGTGCCACCTTTTCACAGGAGACAAAGTCATGAGATCAGGTGTTTGTTGCTGACCTGTTTCCAGAAGTGTTCCTTTGGTTGCCAATGTTCTGAAAATATTCTAAGCAAAACATCCAGCTGAAAAAGTTAAAGGATTTAGTTTGTTGCTGAGCACTATTATTGAACCCATGCTTTCTTGCATAGTTTTTCATAGTATATTATGAATTGTATTTTACACGCTCCAGTGTCCAGGTGTAGCTGCTTTTAAAAACTTGCCTAGGCTGTGCCCAGTTATTTTGCAAGATATGAGGATTATTTTTTTTCTTCTGTTAAATTGACTTTTCTTTGTGGATGGCTATCTTCTTCTTTACAGGATCTAGGATTCTGTCTTTGTGGTGGTTTTTTAACTTCATTTTTATTTTTAACACACCTCAAATAGACTATTTGAGGTAATATTAAATACTATCTTATGTTTGTTTAGTTCTCAGGCTTCTGTTGAATGAAGTCAGTACTCCACAGTTCATTTGATTAGGTATTTTTGTATTTCCATAGAAAAAACTGGTGCCTTTTTTGGGGGCCGTGGGGTGGGGTGTGCATGTTGGTGAATTTTGCACTCAGTCTGGATCCTATTATGGAAAAAAACCCAACGGTCATTCAAACAGCAGCAAGGAAAATTACCTAAAATTCCTCGAGTAGCTTTGAGAGAGAGAAATCAATCAAAGAATTCAAGTAGGTGACTGGAAAATTTATGGATTTGATGATGCCAGTTAGTGTGTTTACAAAGCTGCTTGATGCTTACAAGTCTGGCAGAGTAGGATTCTGGATTACATTTCCATGATAAATTTACAGAATTTGTAAACCAGATCAAGCACAATTTAAGGTAGCTGCTTCAAAGACAAGAGGTTCCTCTTGTAGCTTAAGCTGCTCTGCAGACCTGCTTACACTGCACATTTTTCCAGCCTTACGTGCAGCAGGACCTCTGTCACTGTGTGAGTGGCTTCTCTGCTGAGTCTTGCTCAGGTTCCTTGGTCAGGGAGCACTTAGTCCTTCTCCCTGCTCCTTTGACAGGGGGCTCCAGGCTCAGCTGAAGCTGAAAACTCCTTGAGGCTCATCGGCAAAGTGACGGCTGAGATAAAGGAGACAGAACAACCACAAGACTCTTGGTTATTCAAGGATAACCTAAGTGTACTAAATTTTAGGCACCTTAAAATGCTTGCTTGTAAATCTAAAAGTTTTGTATTCTCCTGTGGTTATTTTTTTTCCTTACTGTAAATTAATGCAATGAATTTGGGAGGGGGGCTACTTTTGTTTTCTTATTAGGAATGGCTGTCATCATTAAATATTGCTTGTCTCCCACGATGGGGTTTATAATTCACAGCTGTAAAGTTCTTTGACATTCAGGGACAGAATGGTAAAGTATTGCCATCTATCTTTCCATTTACGTTTTCCAAGTCTGATTTTTCTTGTTGCCTGAACCAAGTAGTCTGACAGCCTGTGCTCTGGAATAAAGTAATTATCATCATTGCTAGAGACTGTAAGAAACCAAGGGGTTTAAAACCAGTGACAAATTGCTGGCTTCCTTAGTAAGGCATCTGGTCTTGTATTGAGACAAAAGTGATCTGTTGTGTCATTGTCCAAATTCAGTGTTTATGTGTAAAATAAATGGAACAGATTCTTTAAAAATACTAAAAATCTGTTTATCCTGTGAAATTATATTAGGCAATCAAAAGGCAACACTAGATCACGTTGTCCATTCTCTTTCTGCCCTTTCCCCCTTCCCTGGTCATAGGAAAAATATAAATCAGCACAAATCCTAGAGAAATGGAAAATGAGGTACTAACATGCAAACACTTCTCTTTGGATCACATTTGTAAATTGCAGATAATTTTTTAAGTTGCAGGGTATGTTCCACCCGGTGTTATCTTCCATGCATCAGTGATGTCTAAATTTGTTCCTTACGTGTGTTTGTAACTATATTTGTAACATCTGTCCGACCAAAATGCTATTTTTGAACATACGGACAAAGGTGGTAAGCATGATTGTTATTTATCAGTTGGGTTTTTTTAACCTCTCAGAACTGTCTCTAGTCCCAAAAGGTTTCCTAACCACCACCACCCTTTTGCTCAGAGCACATTTGACACACAAACAAAAGTGACTTTTGTCTTGTAGTGGAAACATGCCAAGCTGTTTGACATACTGACAGGTGGGATATTATTTAGTGCTGCTGAAATTTGGTTGTATGGGGTGCTTTGTTCCTCCTAGATTGTGTTTTGACTTGCATGTTTCTGACTGCCATTGTAGCATTAACCTTCTTTATTGGACTTGGAACATGCCTGCGAGAATTAGCCTTATAAATGGCATCGAGGGTGGTTTTTTTCCTACATTGTTAACATGTTTCTGAAACAAATTGTACAACAAGAGTTTAAAAGTTTTCCTTTTGTATGTTTTTTTCCACAGTAAATTACCCATTATATTTAGGTGTGCATGGGTTTTTTCCCTTTCACCCTTAGTTTGGAATATACAGTCATAAATAAAATATTTAAATTCTCTTTTCTTCAGCAACATTTATTAAAACAGTGCCTCTTAAACTGCAGTCTGAAGTAGGGAAAGGAGTTTGAATTATACAACTTCAGCATCTGTTTACTAAGTATTTGGAGTTTTCTTCTGTCTTTGTTGGGGTCGGGCAGTTGATCTTGGGTTTGGTACTGGCAGTGCACGTTTGTTACCTCCGTGCAAGAGTATCCCAGCAGGAAGCAAGCTATGATGTCGTGTTTTTAACAGTACAAGTAGGAAAGAATTGTTGGCCACCAGGAGATGAAGCAAATAGCGTCATTATTTTTATGCATTGTGTGGTTCTTTAGACTGCTGGTGTTGCTATACTGAGTGTTGCATGTCATGATTGAAAAAGACATGTCAAAGGGAAGGTCTTCTGTAAGTCAGGAGTGCCAAAGGTGTAAGGGACCAGTTTACTCAGTTTTCCCTGAGCACTGAGGCAGCTGCTCCTCCATCCGACCTCAGTACAGCCAAAAATCAGCTTCTGTGAGACCGCCAACTGAGGTACCTGCAGGCTTGCTCAGGCGCCTGCCACGTGTTACGGGCTGCAGCCCCTGCCTACATGCCACAGGGCTACAGCAAGTCTGTCTAGAAGCATTCTAGAAGCTTCTAGTGAGCCTCAGTTTTATGTGAATAAAAATTTGAATGTTCATGCTAGGGCTGGGTTCTTGTGTTCCTTATTTTAGCATTGCATCAAGCTTTATCCCCATATTTTTTTAATAGCCTCAAGTTTTCAGGCAGGTAAAACACCTGGTATAAAGCAAAGGATTACCTGGATAATTCTGGATATTTTGAAACCCATAAGGTAATTTGGGGTAGAAAAGGATAAAAATTAGAATCCATTTTTCTGTTAAAATGAGCAAGCCATGAAGTTTTAGTTCAGTGATGTTAGTGAGATGTTCATGACCTACTCAGGAGGCCTTGTGTTCAGGTTAAGCTAGGCTATGTTGTAATGTTAAAAACATGAGAACTAAATTTAAAGAATAAAAGCGCTCAAATGCTGGAGCAGAATGGGCAGCCAGGAGCAATCTGAGGAGTCAGGTGGATGTGGAACTCCTAGACTGTAGGCGGTTTTCTGGGTAACGTTAGCTTCTTCAGTTTCTTAACTTATGAACAGGAAAAAGGTAAACCTTAAAATGCGACAGTAATAACCCCGTTTACTGTGAATTAAGTAAAAGTCTTGAGTAGGTAAGGCAAACCAGAAACTTCTTGATTTGCAATATGGGAAGCAGACACTAAAATACAAACAGGAAGCATGGTCACTCCTGGATCTGTGAATGTCAAACCAGATACTGTGTAATGTTGATAGTGTGGACTTAATCCAGGGGTTTTAATTAATTGCTGTATCTGAAGCCTGAAATAAATCAATACATTATTGAGTTAGTAAGGAATCAAAAAGATGTCCCAGACCAGGAAGGTCACTGAATTAAAAAGAAGTTGGCAGTGAGTGAATTGGTGATTTCCAAACCTAATGTAGTGTCCAGACTCTTTATTTGAATTGCCATTGACAAATTTGGCTTCTGTGAAATTGCCTAATCCCTCCATTTTTACTGTTGTCTCGCGTGTCTGTTGTGTAGCTTGTTTTCAACAGTTGCAGCCTAGGATGTGTCTTGCATTGGCTTTCCAAAACTTTTTCTTTTCAGGATGGTCACTCTGAACTATTTAATAAATCCTGTTTGCTTGCCTAAGACTTCAGGCTAAATGTAGATAGAAATTCTGTAACTAAAATACCTGTTGCTAGGTTCCTGAATATCTTCAAATATCTGGACCTTAGCAGGGTGTATGTATTGATATACTTGTTTCAAGATAAATTTAAAAGATACCACTAAAGATAAATATTCAGGTCGACTGTAACAGTTTCTCAAAACTGTATAGCTTTGTGATTTGCTGCAAATTAACCTCTGTAATCTGTTAGCAGTAACTCCAGCTTTTAAATTTAACGATGGTAATGATGATATAATGCCTGAAAAGTGCTTCACCTAGATTTGAAATCTAACTTAATGTTTAAAACATGGGAGTTGTGTCACTGTTCCTCTGCTGAACATTCATGTGCTTTTAACACTCTGCTGTTAGCATTTACTGTTATTAAAAGCCACAGAATAGGAGAGTGCTCTAAATGCTTTTTGGGATGAATACTGCAAATAACTATGTCTTGTGGAACTCTCTTGATTACCTTCACCTTTACATATGTTCTTTCTAAGTCTTCCTTAAAGATGTAGGCAGGTGAATGAATTACCATGTAATAAGCCATTGCTTGAACTTAAGATGCATTTCTTAACCGCTGTCTGCCTCCCTTATCTAATTTTAAGTTGCTTGAACTGGTTTGGCATGGAATGAGTTGGAAATGAATGATTGGTGCATACAGTGACCTGCAAGAAGACCCAGTGTAGCAGAAGTTTGTACTTGGTTTATGCTGTTGTAACTTGTGGGTTTTAATCCACATGCTGTGCAACCTGGGCAAAGATCTCAGCATGTTGCTGCTTTATCAGTTGGTAGAGAAATCTTTTCTGGCTTTCACAGAAATAAATTCAAGAAAAGAAAGAGGTGATTATAATCTTCAGTGAAAAATAGAATCAAGTGGGGAAAAAATGGCTACTGAAGCTGAATTCAAAACAAAATTGTTGCACTTAGAAATAAAGGTAGTAGAATGAAGCAGCTGGGATATCTGCTCTTCTATGTGATCTACATTAAGGTTATAGTACATATGCTGTATAGTTATATATGTGGCATTTATGTTAGCAATCAAAAAAACATTTGAACTTACCATACTAATATGAAAATCACTACGTGGAAAGAGGAACATACAAAATGGTCATATAAATATGAAAAATAAATTATTTCCCTTTGTCAGCAAATGTGTCTAAATAATTCCACGCAATGTCCGTAAGTAATAAGATGGAATTTAAAAGAATGCAAAATAGAAATGTAGGTTTCATATTTGCAAACATACAGAACTTCACAGTTCTGTTGAATTCAGGAAAAGATGCTGATGTAAAGCTAGAGTAATATATTAGAACCAGATCAGAAATCTTTCCATAAAAACAATTAGGATATGTCTTCTAACATTTGTTTAACAACTTATTTCAGTGAGGATTTTGTGCATGTTTAATTTATGGCAGCATGTTTTGGGCAGGAAGGTTGATGTGGAATGGCCATCATAACAATGGACTGGGTAGGCACACCTGTTGAGAAGACATATATTTTTTGTTTATTATTTTAATAGTTATATTGAAAACAAGAGAATTACAACTAATCAAAATACCAGAGCTGCTTTTACACTCATTTTGAGGTACAAAGTGTTTTTTGAAATAGTATAATAAATTGCATATGCCATGAAGTATTATTGTGAGGTAAGAGAGCAACAAAAATGAAATGTCTTAGTCCATCATGCCTGGTGGCAAGTTTTCTGTTATTTTTAAGTTGGTGAATTTCTGCAAGGTAATATCCCAGCCATTGTTTAATATGTATGTAGCACTTTTTAAATTTAACCTGACTCTCTTCTCAGCAGAGGACTTTCTAAAGAATATCTAATACTGCATCTGTACTTCCTAAAAATATCAATGGAAGGGTGAGGGCGACACTGCTATTTTCATGATGTATTCATGAGACATCTATGAAAAATGGAGCTTTCAGATCAAAGCACAATGTCAAAATCAGCAGTTTCCAAAGTCTGACGTTTCAAAATTTTGTGGCTGAGTTGTAGAGACGGAGGCATTTAGCCATATAGACCTTTACAATATTAAGACCACTATGTGGCTTAACAAAATAATTGCAATTCTAAATCCTGGACAACAGAATAGCTGGAATTGAAACAGAATCTGTATTATGGCCGTTCTGATTTAAGTAGCCTCAAATGAACTTCAGCAGTGATAATGGCAAGCAGTAAACACTAATATGTCCTGTTGAAAAATCAAATATGAAATCTCTTTGGGCATTTGAAATGAAATGTTTCCACTCATAGATTTGATTATAAAAGGGGGAAATCCCACTCAATTAGTTAAATAAAACAGCTCCAGTAGGGGCA
The DNA here is from genome assembly GCF_015220075.1 of Falco rusticolus. Classification (NCBI taxonomy): domain Eukaryota; kingdom Metazoa; phylum Chordata; class Aves; order Falconiformes; family Falconidae; genus Falco; species Falco rusticolus. The sequence goes on from NC_051189.1 coordinate 90,753,992, forward strand.
TGATCACTTTCAAAATTAGCCTTAAATCTTTCAGTTGCTTAAGTTCTTCAGAAAACCTGTCCTAAGTGTTTTTTCTTGCAGTTACATTGCACCCATTGCCTGAGAATTTTGCAGAGTAGGGGGGTTGCCCTGTTGTTTCATTCTGGTCATCTAACTTGAGAGTGAATGAAAAGATGCAGACCAGGTACTCAGGGTCCGTATAATTCAGTGAAGAGGGTTAATTACATGCTGGGGAACTAGAGGGAATTTGGGGTGCGCAAACTTAGAAGACTGAGTGTTGTGGTTTAACCCCAGCTGGCAACCAAGCACCGCGCAGCCGCTCATTCACTGCCCCTCGCTCCGAGGGATGGGGAGGAGAACTGGAAAGGAATGTAAAAGTCAAGGATTGAGATAAAAACAATTTAATAATTTAAACAGAATAAAGAGGCAAGAACAACAATAATAACAATAATAATAATAGCAACAAAATGAAAAGGTGGGGGAAAAGGGTAAAGCAAAAGCTGTGCACGCAAGCAAAGCAAAGCAAGGAATTCATTCAGCGCTTCCCACAGGCAGGCAGGTGCTCAGCCATCCCCAGGGCAGCAGGGCTCCATCACACGTAATGGGTACTCACGAAGACAAATGACATAAGGCCAGATGACACCACCACCCCCTTCCTTCTTCTCCCAGTTTATATACTCAGCATGACATCATATGGTATGGAATATCCCTTTGGCTAGTTCGGGTCAGCTGTCCTGGCTGTGTCCCCTCCCAGTTTCCCGTGCCCCTCCAGCCCTCTCGCTGGCAGGGCCCAAAGAACTGAAAAGCCCTTGATTTAGTATAAATATCACCCAGCAACAACTAAAACCATCAATGTCCTATCAATATTGTTCTCACATCACAGCCAAAACACAGCATTGTACTAACTACTAAGAAGAAAATTATATCTATCCCAGCTGAAACCAGGACACTGATGCAGTGCCATCTGGGTGGTGGAACCATCATTTCCCTAGGGAGCTTCAGTCTGCTGCTGCTGACATCCTTTCCCTAATTTTTGTCTGAGGGGGAGCGAACCATTTCTTGACGTGCGGCATGGTTTTGCTGTGTTTGTCTGTGGATTGTACTTTCTTTGGAGCTGTTGATCTATTTCCACTTTTTTAGTAAACAGATCAATTTCCAAAAGAAGATGTAACTTTGGAAATCCTAACTATGAACAGACTTTCTTGCTGAAAGAACATCCTAATATTAATGATTAATATGCAAGGATTCAGAATATACCAACTTTTCTGTCAACCCCATCTTTTTTCATGTCACTTGCCTGAAAAGGCAGTTGTCACATTTTATTGCCTACTTTGTTTCCCTTGTTTGTGAAAAATAAATTATGATGTTGTGTGATAAAGCACAGTAATCTACATGTTAAACCCCCTGACTTATTTTGGTCAAGCAAAAGTCAAAAAGAGTAGTATGCTTTCAAAACCTTGTAATTTCAGACTCAAATATTTATGTTAGAAATCAATATTTGAAGTTAATTAGAATTTTTTGTTGGTTTCTTTTTTCTTCTGATTAGGCTTTTTCTGTCTGGAACAGTCAAATTACCAAGAGAGAGGCAACTTCTTACTAGCCTTCGTGATTTGCAGTCCCTAAGGCTTCAGGACAAAATAAATACAGGAATTGCTTTGAGTGCTTGATTCATTCTTTATTGCTGGTTTTCATGAAATTTTTTGAAGGAAATGACTGGAAGCTGACCTAATCCTCAAAATTACCCGATTAAATATTCCTATTTAGTAAGAATCTTTATGTGAAGCAATGATTTACTCATAATTTTCATAGATAAAATCATAATTTTCCTTCTTTATTAGTCTAGTAATGCTAGTCTACTATTAGCCTAGTCTACACTGTCACTTCTACAGCAGGATTTTAGCCTGTGAACTTTCTCATTAAAAGTTCTTAGTTTTTCCAGCGTGTTTTTTTGGCAAGATTATTACCTGCTTGAAGATCCTATTTAATGTTGCTGTTGGGTAAAAAAATATATATCCTTTGATAATAGTAGCTTTAAAAGGAATTCTGTTTCATAGTAAACCTCTGAAATGTTAGTTATTTCTCCGTATTTTTCGTAGAAACGTTTTTTTTCTCCGCTTTTTTTTGTGTTTGTTTTTTCTTGCCTGGTTTGCCTTGTAATTAAACTGCAGAGCTTAAACGAATGGAGAAACAAAGTCTGAATAGAAAACAAATCAATCAGGAAATGTTAAAACCACCTGGTGGCCTGTTGCTTCTGAGCATAAAACATAGCTTTCAGATTATTCCCAATGGAATGTGAGGAAAACATTTTAGAAATGATGACTAGAAGCACATTTTAATGTAATATTTTAAGTGACTGGCTTTTCACTGAGTCTGGCCCTGTAAATGTGATAGATCAGTTCTGAAACACCTGTGTTGAAGTGAACCAGTGATACCTTTCATCACCTTACACCGCTGGCTGGGTCCTGCATCTCAGGCACTGAATGTAAGTAAAGGTCATGATGTCGTCACTCGGCTGTGAGGGTGCCTGGATTAAAATGTCCTGCCATCCAGGGAGGGGGAAACATAGAAGGAGGGAGGGGGCAGAATCTGTCGTCCCTGAGGTGGGATTTTGAACAGTGCAAATACCGCGGCTGTCATACCCAGACATGACAGCATGCAGCAAGATTGTTACACGAAATCAGACTTACAATGCACGGTGGACCGAGTGACAATAAGGTAATTGTTGTACACTGAGGGACTAGGAAAGGGACTTCTTACGTTTAATATCTACAAAAATTCCCTGAGAGAGAGGGAGGCGTGCATAAAGGCAACATTATGTACTGGACTGTAGGTGATTACACTGTAAGCACTGTGAAATTTTTGTTTGCCAGCGTGCAAGAATGGAGGTATGTTGCGCACTCTTTGTCCTTTTTGGCACCACGTGTGAACTGAATTTCCCTGCTAGCCCTTTGGTAACCTTCTTCCCAAATTCTGACTCGGGCACATTTTTAGTTTTGCAGCTACTGGCTATAAACTTGATGTCCTTCTCTGTTCCCACGTGCAACATGGATTTGCTGTTAGCCTGTGTGCATCTACAGGCAGAGACTTGCTTACACTAAGGTGGCAAAAAGTCTTGACCTTTAAAGGAGGCAGATTGGGAAGGGCAAGAAGTTGTTGTCAGCTAATTACTGAATTTAAAACTTGTTCATGATGTGTTTCATTGATCTGTTTTTTCTCCAAATCATATGATGGGATTTTTTTTTTTTGTAATGTAGGTGTTATACATATACTATATAATACAGAAAAATAATAAAGACTTTCTGTTGGTTGTCGTAGAAGTATTTGTTTGGCCTGGTTAAATTCTAAAGTCAGCCATACTTATGAACTGTGTAACAAACTCAACATATGCATATGTTCTGAAACTCAAAATATATTTTGGCTGAATTTTTTTAAATAGTTTAACTGGATTGGTTATTAATTCAGACTGGTACTACTTTGTGTTAATACTGATGCCATAGCTTGAAAAATTATTTTCCATTCCTCGTCATGCAACCAATTAAGCCTTTGACATCCCATATGGAAAATGTAGAATGCAATGATTATTAAATAATGGAATAAACATTAAAGGATCCAATAGAAAATAAAATATGATACCTGTTTAATAATTGCCTTAAGACGTTTTATGAGCAAAATAAATCTTTGTGCACTTGTTGTGACCCTTCCTATCGTTGTGCAATACCACCTTGTTTCATGAGCGAAGATCACGAATGGCTTGAGAGAGCATAGTTGGTTGGTTTTGGTAAACCTGTGTGTCATTCTTCTTGTGCATATGGTCACTTTCTGATTTCAGCTACTTCATCATAATTCAAGAGTGACCAAATGACTTTTCCTGTGAATTTACACTTGTCTATCAGTACTGTATATTCTGCACTATTTTTTCCTTTAGCGTTTGTCTGAAGCTCTAGATGTATCACTACCAATGTGTCAAAACTTTTCTTCAGTTTTCTGCCTCAGTGCATTACTATGCAATGAATCATTAATGTTAGAAATCTGCTATTAGCTTTACCTACTTTTTTCCACTTTAATTTGTGCTAAGGGTTATCTAGTTTGTTATACTGTCAGTGTTTGAAAAGCCATGCTGTGATTTCTAAGCTTTAGAGTAAGCTATAGATATGAGGGAAACAACCATAACAATAGCTGAAATGAGCCTATCTCGTTTTTAAATTCCCCTCCCCCCCAATTTTTTTAATTTAAATTCAGCCCCAAAAATACACTCAATAATACTTTTAAATATTTTTTTCCCCTTTGTGTTCCTTTCCCTTTCTAAAAAGCACATTGGTGGCAGAGTGGAGTTGCTTCTTCCAAAGGATGACTTCTAAATGCTATGTGGCTTGAAACAAAACTTTCAAAGAGTTTTGGGGGTTTTTTTTTTGCCTTTGAATAGAAGTCACTCTATAGCTTAGAAATTATCTACTTGATACTACAAGTTGGGATTTATTTATTTGTTTGTCATGTTAAAAGAAAATACAGCTGACCTTCTGCCAAGAGGAAGATTCTCCACCGACTGATGACCTCCTATCTTTGATCTCCTTATTACTTTTGATCCTTTTTTGATATGTGCCTTTGTAAATGTTTTATCATATGACTGCCATGTTTTTTATCAGCTGGGTATAGCCACAAATATGAGCATCACCATAAATATCCCAAGTTACATGTTTACAGAAATGTTCTCTTTTCCTGGTCTCCTCCATGCTGGAGGAGCAGAAAGAGAAGAGCTGAAATTGACTCTTGTGCCTTTCAAGCCTGGCATTGGGCATTCACAAATTTAAAAGTCTGGGCCTTTAAGTATGTTTACATTTCCCAAGGAAGCTTACAAAAATCTGTTTATTTCTCCAAGAAACCCACATGAAGCAAATTTTTTACTTTCCAATAAAAATCATGTTTCCCATTAGTATGAATTTTGGGAAGAGTAAAAATGTTATTGGATGATGCCTTTAATGTGCAGCATGCTTGTAAATTGTTGCTTTCTTCTGTGGAAATGCCTAGTTTCTTCAGCATAACACAGTAATTTTGAAGACAGTAGTCAGATACACAGACTACTCTGAGTGGTTATTAACTATACCCACTACTGTTCAGAGCAAAGAAATTTCATATTCTGTAAAATGATTGAGAAATTACATAAACTGAAACACAGAAAAAGAATTTGTATGATGGATTGAATATGTTGTTGATAGCAAGTTTTCTTCTTCTCATATTGCAGGAATGCATTTAAAACAATAGAGCTGATATCTTGCAAAACCCTTCCTTGGCTGTTAAAAATTTGTAAGTCTGTGAGACAGTACAAAAATCCCATGCATTAATATCAGCATAAATGTTATATTTCAGTTCTGGTAATAGTTAACTTTCTCACTAAAAAAAATACAATTAAAAAAAAAGTAAGCACATGTGCAGGCTGAATCTTCTATTTACTGTTATGCATTTGATTAGAAAGGTTTGCTAGTTTACACTTGTAAAAAAAATCCTTATTTTGAAAGTACACATGATTTTGAAAGCTGCATCATAAACATAGGAGACAGACAACTAGTACTGCTTTTTGTAAATGTTCAATTAAAAAAAAATGCCTGTTTGTGTTCCTCTCCCTACCTGTCAAATTTGTATTCTGTAACTGTTTTGCTAGTCCTACAGTCAATGTATAATTTAATAATGTCTTTCTGAGTGTGAAAAAGGGAGGATGGTTTTGCAAATATACTAGATTGAGTTTCTGCAAAGGTATTCTTGCTATGATATGATAAAGCTGCTCTGCCTAAAAGAATAAAAGCACAGATTTCAAATTGCACAGAGCAAATTTTAGAGCAGGGAGCCAGGAGATGTATGTTTTTATATGGATTCTGGCCAATATCAATTGCATAAGGGCAGTAATCTGGGGCATGACTTCATGACTTGGGTATCACTTTTGTTATACATTCAAACTTCTTCAGAATTTCTTGTCTTTGCTTTTTGGTTTGGTTTTGTTTTGAGGTGTTTTTTTTAATCCTTGGAATTTATCCAAATGTAACAAAAACAAGCAATTCATACTCTTCTGCAGCTTTGCCAGTAACTGAGGCATGTATCAGAATTAAAAGGCTGGTATAAGGCTGATTTTTTTAATTTTTTTTTTTTTTTATTTTTTTCCCTCCCCTTAAAAAGAATTCTGTCTGGGATTTCCCTCATAAAGGGAGGGGAAATGTCTTTCATGCTTTGGATGCAGTACTGACAATCCATGTTAGTGTTTGCTGGAAAAGCATCTCCCTGCAGTGAGGTAAAGTTAGTTTTAAACTGCTCAGGGATTAGGGGTCACTGTGAAGTAGCAGCCTAATACTGTTGTATCCAGCAAATGTTTCTTTTTGTGACTGAAAATAATAATTTCAGGACTATGACTCATTTATTTGCATCTATTTTTCCAATAGGAAATTCTGCTATCTTAATCGAGATAATTTTTCATCCTTTTTTTGAAATCATGAGATTTCAGGTTTTACAGGCATTTAATATAAATTGCAGGATTTTAATTATTGAAGAAGATTAAGGGTAGTGGAATCTAAGCAGGGAAATTCTCTTCTCAATAATTTTAAGCTTTGTGAAAGGTGTGCCGTTCTTCTCCATGCTGCTGCTTTCGATGCTATAGTAATTGCTTGGGGAAGTTTAAATTGACTACTGTATGGATGACAAAGGGAAAAACCAAAAGAACCTTTGTATTTTGATGGCATGTAACAAAGTCAGGAAAAGCAGACCCAACTCCTTTCCTAGTAGCCTTAAGCCCGTCATGTGCAGCATCTAAATTCCTACTGTGTGCCTGGCTACCGGTCCAGGGCAATAATGTTCTCCACATTTCTCTCCTCTCTGCATCCTGCATTGCTCGCCAGTGATCTGAGGAAGGTGGGACCACAGGAGATGGTGGTGATGCTGGGATTCCTGCAGAACAGTGGCAACCAGCTTTTGGAAAGCTGAAGGTTGAATGTAAATTTTAAGGGAGTGCAGGAAGAAAGTGCCTGCCTCATGACATGGGGACGGTAGAAATGGTGTGCAGGCATGCCATGCTCTGAAGACCACCCCTGTGTAGTCAAGCTGATCAGCAGTAGGGATGATGGGAGGACAAAAAATGTACATGCAGAGAGGTGGTGATGTTGTGCCTGGTGCTCTGGTTATCTCCAGCTCATCTGTTGATCCATCATAGTCATGTCAAGGTGTGATGACATGGTATGATGCTAAGGTCCTGCTAAGAGACATCGCTTCTGCAAATAAAGTTGGCTTTTCCATTAATTCTAAGGAAGAATTCCCATCTCGTTAAGGTTTTAATGTTTCAGGGACATTAGTTCAAGTTAGGAATAGGAAGAGTAGGATAGCAATCATCTTCCAAGTGAGGAGAGGTACACAGGAAGCTAAGCTGGTTCTGATAAATTAGACTGTCACCAGTTCTTCCTCTTTCAATCTGGTTAGTCTGTGGGCTTCAACAGATGCATCGGTTGGGGTGTAGTCACCTGCTACCTAGGTCTGATGCCCGAGTCTGGGCTTGATTTAATGAGATTTTTGGAAAGTGTATTTTTATGGGCCAGTGAAATACTCAAGCTTGTTAATTATAAGCAAGTGCTAATATTTGGGAAGTTTTAAAACTCGGCAATAACAGACTTCCATAGGGTCAGAAAATTCACATTTCTGACCTGTAACCTGCCTAGTCATATCTTGTTATTGCTACTTGAAATTCTGTAGGCAGCGTAGCTCTTCTAAAAAAGCTGTAATACTGGATTTTAAAAACACAGGCAAAAAACCCCTGTGGTTTTCCTAGCTTCAATTTTGCAAAAACCCTGAACTGTATCTTAGAGTGAAGTTGAGAAAAACAAAATGGAAAACCCCACAGCCTTAGGCAGAATGCAAATATGGAAAATACTGGCTTCATGAATGGTTAATGTCTGACAAAGAACAGCTGAAAAGAAAACCGTACAGTGGAGTATACGAGGCAAGCTTGAGACAGGGCAAGCCTGTGCCTTTGTATGAATAAGAGCACACTGAAGCTATGATAAGAGAAGGTGTGATTTCAAACCAGTTTCTGAGTTTTAGCAGCTACAACTCCGTTTCAGGAGGAAGTCTGTTTCCCTGGGGCCAGATTTGTAAAAATAATCATATTTCCATGGAAGTTAAGTGTGTGAGTGCCCTGGAGAATCTAGGATCTAGACTTGAATAATGAAGTAGGTAATTACAATAGGCTTTAACAGCATTATTAATCTTCAGTCTTTTTTCTGATGAGCCATAAAAGTAAGTTTAAGATTTTTTTTCTTTCCCCTGCTTCTTGGCACCCATTTATTTCTGTAGAAAATGGCTTAAAACGATTGCTTTGGTAGTATTTTCAGCTCAGATTGAGCTCAGTGTGTTGGATGTAAAGTTTATTAGACTCAGAGTTCTGAAGTTTCAGAGAAATTTGACAGGTACATGTTGTCAGAGGACGAAAAGCATTGATGTTCATCAGACTGCAAAGTCAGTATTCATTATCTTGGAGCTGACCTGGCACCACTGCAAATAATGCTGCTTTTGTTTTGTAGGTACATTTTTTTTTTCCTTTTCTTTTAGCTAACTTTGCATATTTCTCCAGTTCTTGCAAAAATTCAATACACAAGTACTCTTGTCCTTGAAGATATTCAAATGTACCTGGACAAAGCTGTGGTTGACCCGATAGAAGCTGGTCATGTTTTCACAGTATTACAGGTCCTTTCCAACCTGTATTCTGTCATTGTAAAATATAGATGCAGTGGAGATTTTATACGTGAACATGCACATGCCCTTAGTTCTACATGAAGGATTAAGAGTCTAACAAAGAGCTTAATCATTAATTGTTTGGCTTAAGAAATAGCAAGAGCTTGAGCAGTGGGCTTGCCTCTATATAGGGTACACAAATGCATCAAACATACTTGAAGTGAGGAGATCTTGGTTCTGCTGATGTCCTTTTTTTTTCTAATTTGGCCAAAATGGACAAATTTATATGAAGTTCAGTGCATAAAATAAATTTAAAAATAGGTCTAAATCAGAAATGAAGTGTGAAGTTAGGAAATTATGTAATACAAGGACACCTCGACAGAGATGCTATGTGTGCAGTTCACTAGATGATAGAATGAATATATTTGGTTTGGTTTGTGTCTGTTTTGTGGACCCAATGAGCTTTGATTTGTTCCTTTTGCATTGTGTGCTCCCTTTTGCATAAATCTGGAAGAGACAATTAAAGGAGATAACTTTTCAAAGTGAGATTTACAGATGTTTATTTTACTGAGATCTTAATTACATATAGCTGTATCTTTGAGACTGCATTTTTCACGTAACGTGAGTGATTTTATGTGTTCATTAAGAGTATATGATATTTTTTCTCCAAGTCTTAATTCCAGAAATCCCTGTGGATTTCCCAACAGTTATGTCATAATCCTGGCACATAATTTGTTAAAACTGTCTCTGGGTAGTTCTTTAGAGTTTTACACAATCTCTGCACACTATTCTTAAAAGAAATGATTTCTAATTCCATCTGAAGATGTGTAAAGCTGCAACATCTTTTCATGTCATAAAGGTGATGTGTGAAAATAGACTGAAATCCTTATTCTATCACATTTGGACTTTGTTTACTGCATATTTTTTCTGTAATTTTTGCAGCACTAAAACCTATTCTTATCAGAATAAGCAGGCAAATAGCTTGTCTTTGGCTGTCGGAGAAGAAAGGTGGAATTGGTGGTAGGGATGTTTGTTTTGCAAGACGATGTGTAGAAGGCAGGTTTCACACACAGGCATAATACTGTTGTGAATGAACACTTGTAACTTCAAAACTAGCAGCTGAAAGATGTGCACTCCACAAGCGTAATGGAAAACCTGCTTCGTAGCATGCCTTACTTTTCTTTGTAACACAATATAGGCTGAGACAGCTATCAGGACATATTTTTACAGAAATATGTTGCACCTTTGAGGGCTGAAATTTTGATTGCTTTGTTGGTTTATCCCTCAAACTTAATTGAGGGATAAACAATTGATTTGCAAGTTAGATACTGAAATATTGCCCCAAACTGTAATGTGCTGTGAATAATCAGTAAATCAAAGTCCAATCCAGTGTCTTGGTGAAAACAGGCCTTTAAACTGTGACACCGTGAAGGGAGATCTAAGTTGGGTCTTCTAGCACTCTTCTAGGTATGCAACATGTTTGCATTTGTAAGAAGAAATGGAAATTGGTCCTGCAATAACTATGGTGTTTTATGTTAGAAGCTGAAATTTTCATGACCGGAAGTAGTTTAATGCAAGTACTTCAGGAGGCTACTGACACAACCAGCTCACAGGGGCCAGAGAACAGAATTCCTACAGAAAAGTCTGACTTTGACACCAATAGGTATCTTTGCCCTTCGTGTTTCCACAAATGAATGTCAGGCTGGAGTAGGACCTTAATGTCCATTCACCTGCTCAATCTTTTCCGCTCCAACTCAGTGATATGAGCACGTGCCACATGACAGCAATAATTTTCTTCCATGAGTAGCAGAGTTTGGTGGTTATCCATCCCATCTGGTCATTCCACTTCAGTTTCAAGAACAGCACAGCATCCTGCCTGCTAATATGGGCTGTCCTATAAGCAGCTGACGAGGCCCTTCACTGTTGGTTATACAGTAATGCACAGGATGTCTTGTTAGGCCTCATTCCTGGTTTGCAAAACACGTTTACCCTTGACCTAGAATTTAAAAACTAATTGAAAACAAGTGACAGGTAGCAGATGACAAGACGCCCAAGAGCATGGCTTAGTGGCTGGAGGTGTAAGCATCACACTGCTTGTAGCCTGAATCAGAGCTTTTCATTCAAGCTTGGTACTACCTCCTAAAGTATCTACAGAAAAGTGTACCTTTATGTGGGTAAATGGGGTCACTGCAATGAAAAAAAAAAACAAACCCAAAACAATTACTGGTGTATCTGGTCCCCATAAAGAAGTTTGCAAACTCTGGGATGGCTGCACTGAATTTGTCATCTGCTCTGACTGGTGCTGTTCCCTATTATGAGTAAAAGTATTGTGATTTTTATTTTCTTTGTCTCAAAAAACAACAACCAACCAACAACAAAAACAAACAAACAATAAACAACAGCAGGACTGGCCGGAGGAAAGGCAGCGAGAATTCACCCTGGCAAATTGTGTTGTAAAGCCTGTTCGTACCTGAGCATCATGTCAGTGGCTTTGTGGTGGGTCAGTGTGGTAGGGGCAGGTTTGCAGCTTTCAGGATATCTTTGCTGCAAAACAAAGGTGGTACAGCTTCCTTCGGGCTGACCTAAGGAACTCAAGCATGGGTAACAACAGAGATGTGACATCATGGACTTCTGCTTTGGGCTAGCAAGTTTACTGTCTATCAAAGTCTGCTATCAAGGATGTTTGGCCAAGGATTTTTGGTGCAAATACCTGTTTGTAACTTACATTCTGTGCTTTTTTTTATCCATACCAACTCAATTTAAGCTTCTGTATCCAGGCTACAGTGACACTTCAGTTTTGTTCTGGGGACATGTTTTCAGGGCCTTCCCAAGCTTCTTCTGAAATGGGAGGTTTCTCTGGACCCTGAAGCACTCGGGAACCAAAAGCACACGTCTCAGATTTGTGCTGTAGCCCTACAAACATACACCAGTCTTTCACTGTATGTCTCTGAAACAGATCATATTCTTCCAAAACAAGATAATGTACTGGAAAATTAGGGTTATTGGACTTCACTGGGGGGTGCAAATGCTGTAGCTTTTGCATATATACTTCAGTAGATAGATTCTGCGTGAAAACAGCTTCTAACAGGCTAAACCAATGAAAGCCCTGGCTTTTCAGCAGCTGTCTGGCCTATAACACAGGAGAAAGTTCACCAGAAGTTCCTCTGCCTTTGATTATCTCTAGCCTGTTCCTTTTTCCTCAGGGAGTCCTACCTCTGCTGGCTGAAGGCAGTGTTTCACATCATCCTCTATTTTCAAGTCCTTCATTTAAATCGTGGGTGTATTGTTGAATAAGACTTTTAGATGAGATTTTTAAAGTGGTATAATTTCTTGTTTCAGTTAGGCTTAACATTTGGGGTGGTTTTTTCCCCTAAAAGGCCTTAATATTATTCTGATCCTTTGCATGGGACTGCAGTAATTTTTCGATGTCCTTAGCCAGATTGTCCTTTTCTCCTCTGTAAATGATTGGAATATTCAGAGCCTTGTAGTATTGCAGGCTGTACAATGAGACCTCTGTTATTCTTTGCAATATAAAATTGATGCAATTAATTGTCTGGCTTTAATAATAATAATAAATTTAGAGGGGATTTATTTTGCCTAAATAAACAAAGTGGTTTCAGATTAGACCTGCGCACAATCCAGTCTCTTCAGGAACATTTTCTGGTTTTGCTGTACTGTGTTTTTAATTAAGGTAGTTAGGAAAGTTTAGAAAATAAAATGATCAACCACTCCCTGTTCTTGGTAAAAACAGACTAAAACAAATACTATAAATGTTCTGAACATTAGAACAATATGCTTGCAATTAACAGGGAGGACTGTTACTACTTTACATGTCTACTTAGCTTTCCTGAAAAATTAACACGCTTTATACTAACAAACAATTCTGGTTAGCTACTTACTGTGAAGAGGGTACTTAGAAGGACTTTTCCTTTAAGCAATTCCTAATTGACATTTCAGAATTCTACCTGTACTGCTGTATTCCCTGTCTAGTAATCTTGTGACCCCTTTGCAAATGTTCTAAGTGTAGATATTTGGAAATTACTTGTTTGTTTGATTAAATGCAAACAGAAAAAATATTTCTGATCAACTTGATCAGGAAGTGGTATGTCAAAATGCTAAGAAAAAAAATAAATACTTTTAAATTAAAAGTGTTTCTTATAAACTTGCATCTGCAGAACTATTACAATTTTCTGAAATAGTTTCTGCTGATTTTTCATTAGTGCTATCTCTGTAGAATAGTCAGCGTTAGGAGCAGAAAAACTAAATTTAAAAGGGTTTGTAGGAGCATACATCTGGAGAAGCTTTTTTTATTATTTTTTTATCTAGGAATATGTCTTGCTCCACATATAGGCTAACATGTATGTTGATGCAAAGCCAGCTGAATAACTGTATGTTAAGTTACAGCAGTAGCGTGGTTCTTTTGGGGTCAAGCAACAATTACTACGTAATTTATTTCTTCAGGTTTCAAAGGGGTTGAGTGCCAGGACTATAAAGACACCAAGATGAGCACGCTGTGGAAGAAAAATACTCAGACTGTGCCAGTGTATATCTCCAGTACAGCAAACTTTCAGCCTTATTATGTAGGTAATTATTTCTTTGAGAGAGTGAGTGAGTGCGTTTGGAATATGCCTACTTCCTACTGAAGTGGAATTTTATGTTATTGTATTAGAAGGATAGAAATACTTTTATATAAATTTATGTGTGTGTAAGAACTGTTTAAACAATTTGTGTGACATGCTAAGAGAAAAATACCTTTTTATTAGTAGGATTTTTTTTAATAAATCAGCTTGTGGACATATTTCTAAAATGTGAGATTTGTGAAAAGAGGAATAGGGGGTTTTATACATGTCTGGATGACATCTGTACTTAATTAACAAGTTTGTTTCCAAAAGTGCTTACTGAAGCTCAGAAATTAATCCCAAGAAATCTTTTTTTTCTTTGAATTACTTTTTGTTAATAAAAAAGAAGAAAAAAAAAGTTATGCCCATGTGTTTCTTGCTTGTGGTTAGTCCAGACATGCTTTTTCCAATACAGACCTTTTTTTTTAATGCTACACCACTAGTAACATTTTGAATTGCAGAAAACACTTTTATAAAATATTACAGTAAGGGAGACTTTTTAGCCGAGTTTTCTGGTTTTATTTCCCATATGTACAGGATATTGCTTTGACATATCAAAGAATTGGTTCTGCTGCAAACAGAAAGAAGGAGCGTGTACTAAATGTAACAGGGGGACGGGTGGGTACAAAACAACTGGAGGAGGCTGTGCAAGAGATTCAGGTTGCTTCTACCAAACAAGTCTTACATTCATTCCTGAAAGTCTCAGCCCTGGCTCTTTTGCTAGCTTTCACCAGTATGGCCTGCTTATCAAAGCACTTTATCAGTAGGGAAGGGATGTGGGTTAACCACTTCACTCAACTCAAACTTCCCAGCTAGCAGTCTGTCACCCAACAGCTGTTTTTCAATACATACACTATGTGCTGTGGAGCTGATTCAGAGCTCATGACAAGAACGGCATTGTACTGTGGGGCTTGCTCGCGTTTGGGGTTAGGTTCCTGTAAGCTTTAAGGGAAAAGAATCCAAGTGCAGCTCCAAGCTTCTGCTTTGCTTTTCTGAAAAAGGTATTATCCCCATCACCGTTAAGTCTATGTGTATACGTTTAAGATATGCAATGGCCAAAATGTGGATTTCAGAGCACCATTCTGGAGATTTTTGCTTGCTGGTAGACCCCTAGCCCTTGCCATCTCCCCTTTCTGGAAAATGTCAGCATATCTATTCCAAGTGCTAATATAGCAGACCAGGTCAATCCACTAATTGTGTGAGTGGTATATCCTTAATATAGATACAAGTTGTGAATGTGTGTGCCTATATTTCTGTTTATTTCAATGGTATCTTTTTCTCTGTGTGTATATAGAAAATAGAAATGGGTTCAGAGCTAGACTAAGTTTGAACATTTTTTGAGGGGCAGGTTCAGAGCACATTTACAGTGGGGAAACTAATTTGATGGTTCCTTCATTCTTTGCTTTCTTACTTAAACACAAGTATCTAGCCTTCACAAGGGTGAACCTAACCCTCTGAAAATGCATAGAATTAGTACAGTTTTGAGGGAAACAGCAGAGAAGAGGTTAATCCCATGCCTACTCTTCAGAATCCAAATGTGGTGGTGAAACTGCTGAGCTTTCTACAAGCTGCTCCTGAGCCTGGAGACCCCAGAAAAGAGAAGTCTAGTGTGGGGGTGGTGGGGGATCAGCAGAGCAAACCCAAACCCAAGCAGCTGGGAACCTGTGGGGTGGCAAAGTAGACTAACAGACCACCCAGTAGTTAAGAGGGTCTGGGGTGGATTAAAAACTAGAGGAATAGCAAGGGGTTTTTTTCAGTTCTGTACTAAAGAGAGGTGTGTGGGATGGAATTGGGCATTGGATATTTATTAATCACCTCCTCTATTAGCCAGAGGTTAATACAGAAGGATTATTTCCCAGCAAAGTTCATGGAACTTGCTGAAAATACCTGCTGCATTGTCAGCAGGTGCCCACAGCACTGGGGTCTTCACTAGAGTAAGGAGTGGGGTGTCGCCCTGGCCCCCGCTGGCCCACTCCCCGTTCCTCCCCTTTACCTAGTACACTGGGCTTGAGCTCATAAATGCTCTGTAAAATTTCCAAGCTGCACCAGTCCTCTGGAGATTAATAATTGCAGAAGGAAAGTGGCAGGAGTGGAATGCCAGTCCACCAGGACAAATCCCACTGGGGCGGTGATGAGGCCAGGTTTGGCTCCAGTGTCTCTCTGAACCTTGTCAGGCTTTTATGTCTCTCAGCTGGGTGAAGTACACTGACAGACTGCTGATTTTTGACAGGCTACAGCATAATGCTTCACCTTGCAGACCACAGGCATCTCAAGAAAAGATTATCCCTGTACCACCATGAGTGTTTTGGATCTCACAATGCTCCAGCCTTCTGAACACCTTCTGTTTGGTCATCTTGATGGCAAAGCGGAGTCTCAGGCTGTGGCTCACAGTTCCTCCTGGAACAGTTTTATGATGACTTTCCAAAACTGCCTTTCTGTGTGCGGAAAGTTGGTTATCAGAAGGCTTTTTTTTTTCTTGGGGATAGAGGAGGTGGGAGTGTTAATTATTCAACTTGTACAGAATTTCAGCATTTGCGTGGGATACAAGTAAAGTCTAGAAACAGTTTACTTTGGTTACTTCGACAGAAGTATGACAAATCCTGTTAATGAGTTATATATCAGTCTTTGAACTTGTGCAAATGAATTCTGTAACCAGACTGTTTTCATTCCTTTCCTTAAACATAACAAATTAATAAGAAATGTGGAAGACTGGAGAACTGTAATTGTAGTACTGATTATTTGGTCCATTTCCTTATAAATGTAGTAAATAACATTCTTGTAACATCTTCAATCCAGAAGACTTTCCAAAAAGCTTCAAAAATACTCATTTTATATTCATCCAAGGAACTTATCAGAACTATTTGATCTTGTTCTTTATACACCTTCTATTCTACAAGATGTGGAAGAATGTGCAAATAAGCTTACAACAGCTTGAAACAGTGATTGAGGCTATCGGTGACTAAATCTGGGCAGGATGCATTTACAGTGTTATGGTTTAACCCCAGCGCGCTATGATGGAAATACTTTGCTAGAGTTTTGCCTAGGATATGGTGCTATACAGCCTGTCCCCAAAAAAGGGTTCTGGCATCTCTAACTATTATAACACCTCTTACCCAACAGATGTCGTTTCTGCTGGGAAGTTGCTACCTAGAGACTTCCTGAAAAAGTGCTTCAGTACAGATTATTTTGCCCAGTGTAACTTCTCAAAGTAGTTGTGGACTGCATCCTCCCAGTGACCTCCGTCCAGCTACTGCTGCGGTGTGACTGCTGCAGTAGATGTGATTAGACAGTCTTTGTGAGGAAATGGTCTCAGTACTAGAAAGCAGCTGTGCTATACACATTTTTGCTATCTCTGGCTGATTTAAAGGACTTCACATAGTTATCAGGAACATTCATTAATTTAATATGCTTTTATACTTCTGATGGAGGAGTTCAGTTTAATTCATATAAATCGTGTAGGCCTTCTTTCATGACCAAGAGACACAGTTACCCAGGGTGAGCTGTTAGCAGGCATCATGCCAAAGGGAGTTCTGTGGATCACTCTACTGCCCTTTATTTCAGGTTCTCAAATGCATTTTACAGCTGTGACTCTGCCTCAAAAGCAGGAGGAGGTAAACATGAGACAGGTGAGTATCATCAGTTCCGAGGATCAAAGTGTTACCAGCTTTCAAAGGTTAGCAAAAAAAAGGCAGAACAATTTTTTTTTTTAAAATTTATTTATTTGCGTTCTAATCTGTATGGTTCAGTGTTCATAGCAGGTGTGGCTGTTTGAATGTGGGGATATCCTTTCATCATTACACTCGCAAAAATTTATGTCTGTTTTGGTGGTCCATGTATTTGATGAGTTAGTCTGATGCACATATAAGTACAGCTATTGATTTTAATAAAAATTTAGGCTAGCTGTAAAATATAATTAAAACTGACAGGTGTTCTAAACTTAGAAATAGAACCATAAAGGAAAGTATACCAGTTGGTCATCAAATGGGAAGTTCAGGTGGCCCAGATAAAGGGCATAAGGATGGGACCATCTTCAGGTGAGTTATAATAGTCTTTCCTCCCTACTGTGAGTCCCAGACAGGGAATTGGGTGCCAAGAGGGACAAGGAAAAAGGATTATAGACCAGGACTCACCTCAGGAGCCAAACCTTTTTTTTCAGTTAGTTGTTTGACCAACAACTGTTACTGTTTCATAATGTGAGGAAACAGTGGGTGACTTACAGCAATGGAGATTGAGCAGGATTTTTCTTCTGAGGGTCAGACTGGCATAGCCCCATCAGAAGTTTCAGGGGAATAGAGACTGTGGTGGGAAGGCAAATGGGCTTTTAAATAGCTATATCTTAAAGCACGAGGGCAAGTCCCAGTGATCAGGGGTCTTGAGTATTTTGATGGCCAGGTCACAACCTTGGGAAGTAAGTGGTAGGTACACCCTGAGCCATGGCCACTGCAAAAAAATACAGCAATGCAACTTGGTGAACCCTGAGTTTTAGGTGATTGGCCTTTGGAACCAGGAAATCATCTCTTCTACTTCCCTGCCCAGCAGATTGTAAATAGAAGATTTCATTGTTTGCTCATTGTAGGATATAGATGTAATGCATTTATGCCTGATAATGGGTACATATTATAAATAAAATTATAGCCTGCCATTTTTTTAGTCCCATTTTAAGTTATGTCATCCTTTATGATGTGTGAGCTAATAATTGGGAAGGATTAAATCTGAGACTAAATCTTAACATTTTTGCCTGGTAGATTCATTCCTCTAATTTTGAAACACATGCTGAATTCCTGCATCTTTGAACACCATTTTTGAGCTATCTAAAGCATGCAGGAGGTTGATCTCAGGAGTATTTATAACACAGTATTAGTCTTCAAGAGGGCTGATTGTCCATGATTCTACACACTGTATGAAGATCGCTGTCGGTGGTGGTGGATTCCTTTGGAGAAACATGCTTGGATATCTCATCAATACATTTCAATTTTTCTTAACACCTTGTTCACTTAAGAGCAGGATTTTTTTTTTTTTTTTCTGAAAGGAAACTTTATTTTATAATTTAATTTTGCTCTGGTGATTTTTATTGGTGACTACTCATGGGAGGTGGAGGTTGAACTGAAACTTTTTACACTCCAGAGCATGTCCATTAAATTTCTTTTTTAAAACTCTGTCAAAATACAGCTGTCTCATCTTTCTTCTGGCAGGACAAATAATTAATAAAGTGGTATATTCCCTAATGCATCACCAGTTGTAATTTATTATCAAATACAAATTATTTTAGCTGCTAAAACATTACCCTTCAGTGTAAAGAAGCTGTTAAATTTTTGGAATTAGAATAGAGACAAAATTCTCTTTCATATTTTGTTGAATGTCAAAGGTGAGATTTGAATGTGGCTGAAAGAAATTGAGATTGAATATAGAATTTCATTTGTATCTGGAGCAATGGAGAAGTGATGATTTGTCCAGGCCTATTGTTTCAAGAATTATTGTTAACTTAAGAAACAACAGGTTGCAAAGTGCCCTTTGGAGAATCTCGTTCATTTTGTCATTTTTGCAGATATGAAAGAAATTCTTGATTCAGCAGAATCCTTTTTGAAAAGGGTAACAATACAGGCTTCGCCACCTTCCCTGTAGGAAGTGCTTTCCAAACAGTTGAAGGGAAACAGAAGAACGTTTTTGCTGCTGTGACTAAATGTAGGTCTTGTTCAAGTATTTGGCTTCCTTCAGTATCTCTCCCCTCCTCGCCCAACTGTAAAGGTTTACCTGGGCTGCAGGACAAAAATAACACTGAATTCCTTGCCAGCCACTGCAGCCTTTCTTCTAGCTGCCTGCTGCTGGTTAAAATTAGAGCTCTCCTGGAAGTGGAGACTCTGAGGCTCAGTCACCTGTGCTCTTTGCACATAGTCGTCAAGCATTGCACCTTTCCCTGCTACAGTCTGTCTTCTGGTTGTTGCTGCTGTTTCAGTTCTTACTACATTTAGCTGTTGATTGCTTCTTCCCGTCAGTCCCAAAGCCACCGTTTTGTAACTTGGTTAATTTTAATTAAGATTTGCCAGTAATGTCATAACTAGGCCATGTTGTCCCTGTGTGAGATGGTGTGTTTCATGTTTTTTCGTTCCTGTCATCAGATACCAATTAATTCATAGTATAAAATAAACAGAACTACCTCTGTTTAAAATGCATGTTCAAAGAAGAGGTGGACCATCAGAGTACTTCTCGAGCTTGGTTTTGTTGTTATAGTTGAACTCACTATTTTTGGTCATTGTTCAACCATGTCTGACAGTTTCCAAGGCTTCTGGGAGAGACAAAGATTTCTCCACAGAATCCCAAATTCTGAAATGCAGGACATCTTGTTCTGTTTCTATCTTTTTTTTTTTTTTTTTTTTTTTCCCTGTGGTCCTTTCATCTTCCCTTTCCTCCTTTGCCTTTTGTCTTTGCCATCAGCTTCTTCCCTTTCAGGTTTTTGTTGTTTTTCCTTCCTCCTTGGTGCTATCTGCACCATCCCTGTGCATTATCTCTCTTTCCCAAGCATTGGGATCACTGTTTAGCACGTCCCAACATCATCAGGTTATTTCTCACACTTTTGCTCAAGTGCTTCCCTCCTTTGCTCCCATGCTTCAACCAAAGCTGGGAGGAAAGTGTGAGGAGATGAGACAGTCCAGGGACAACAAGCATGATGTGAGAGCAGCATCCTGGGACATGGTCAGGAAAATCGCTTAATAACAGGATGTCCCATGAAATGCAGACCACTTGGGAAGTGCGACAGCCTTTAGAGCCCCAAAAGGTTGTAACATCTGTAGTTGCTTCTTATATGCACTCAGTTTCTGTAGCTTTTACTTTGATTGTCTAAACATGGGTTTGATTTTTGACAGATATTTCAGACAGCTGTCTGCAAATATGTTCAGAAAGGGGGAAAATCCACCTCATCCCTACTAACTTATTTTGGTTTTAGCCACTCTAAGTCCCTTCGTTCTTGCTCATTGGTTTCCAATAAGCTTCTAAATATGTACAATAGTTAGCGACATCTCTAATCATCTTTCAGTCAGTGTTTAAGTGCAGGATTTGTTCACATACATATGTATTTTGCTTCTGTAAAAGTATTATTTATCTGATAAATCCTATTGGTTTATTTGGAACCTTGACAGCCTGAAGGGCAAACACTTATTTTGGCATGGCAATAGTTTAGAAAACATGTATTATTTACCCATCAGAAAGTAATGGGTCCTGAGGAGCCATTATGGTCCAGCTTGTAAATCCTTCTCAGTTTGCGTATTATTGACCCAATAGACAGTAACAGCTCTTGGGACCTGTTGTGGTCTATCCATATTCATTCGGTTGCCATACACGTGTGTGAAGTCTGCTTGCTGAAAATCCTTACAAATGCTTGATTGAAAAAAATATATACAGAAAGTTATATTTATAAATTAAATTGCCTGGTCAGTCTTAATTTCCCTCTTTCCATCTCTCCCATAAATACCTAGAGACGCTTTTGAGGAAAATTGTTTGTTTTGGAATTGCATGAGCACCCAGAAGAGCTTTATCCAGTAATTATTTCTTAAAAAAAAAAAAAAAAAAGGCAAAAAACACAGAATACGCTTATGTAATATAATAGGCAGTCTGACTTTTCACGAATTTTTTTTAAAATGTTTTTATGCCAAGTTTCAAGCTAACAGCAAATTTTTACAGCTGAATAATAAACTTTAAACACAAGTGTATAATGGAAATGTTGACACCTCCAAAGCTAGTTGAACAAATAATTTTTGTGTGTAATGAGACTTTTGCTTTTTAGAGCTAGGTGTTTTGAAGTTTTATTCAAACCATTTCTTTAAAACCAGACCCTCTCAGATATCATGAGAGTGTCACACGTGATCTGAAAAAGACATTGCCATCACCAGAACTGTCAGGCTCTGGCACCCGAGGAGAAGGTAGCAGTGTTACAGTGTACTAGAGCTCGGTGTGTGTCTGGGTCTACACACCTGAGTTTGTTACACTCGTTTCTGCAACATGGGGGAAGAGGATAAGTTAGGATCATGGCCACTTTGGTATGCAGTTGTTCCTAAGTCTGTTCCACAACAATTTCCTTGTGCAGCTTATTACTGGTTGGAAGACTGGCTGGGGAATTTGTCTTAAAAGTGTGAAAAAGGCAACTAATAAAAAGGCTGATTTTTGTGGTGTGTGGAGTGTAAGACATGTTCTGACCAGTTATGCAGAGATGGATTTTTGTTTTAATTAGGTCCATTGATGTTCGTCTGGGAAATAGTGTGTAGCATTTAAGGAGCTTATTTGGCTGTGAGCTTGGATGTGTTGAGTACCTTGCAGGCAAGAAAGTGAGCACCACCAAGAATGGGGCCTAGCTGGATGTGATGGGCCAAGCTGTGGTGAAGGAGCACGCCTGCTTCTCTTGATCAGCTGTAAGGCAATCCCGTGTAACGACTCCTCAGTGCTTTAAGGCAGCCAGAATTTGTGGTCGTCTTAAAGACTTGGGGTGGGGGGCAGGGGGGAATCATCCTTTGAAATCCAAAATGTTTTATGAAGTAATAATAATAATGTATGGGAACAAGGAATCCTGGAATTGTTGAAGGGCAATGGGAAGCTAGATCATGTGCATTAACTAGGAATTGTTTTTAAGGCAATGAGCTCCTTTTGAGTTTACCCTTGTACCTGAATCTGAATGTGCATATAAATAGATTTACATATTTATTTAAAGAATGTGTGTGTGCGTGTATGTGTGTATTTTAAACTAATTACGTCGTTATTAGGGTTTTCTGTGCGTTGTTCCTTTTGCGCCTTTTCCAGTCTTAAAGCAATTTGTCTGGACTATATGCATGATATGCATTCTCTTGAGCTTCAGTGGTCAAATAATATGTACTCACAGAGGAGTGAAATGAGAGTATAGCAAAACAGTCTATACCTTCTATTTTTATTTAAAATTTGTGGTCAGATATTCAATCCTTGCTGCAAAGCAGAACCTGTTTTTTATTACATGTTTAAACAAATGACAGGTTTTTAATGGAAAATAATAATCACTTTGTGACAGTATATTAAGCTTAAAGAGAGAAATCTGAAAATCCTTAGAAGACCTTAAGTCTGGCTAGTCTTTCTAGTTGAAAAGTTTAGCTTGAAGAAAACACCAGGTATTACAACCAGTCATTCTTGCTGCTCCAAACCACTGCTGTTGTCTCTGGCCTACATGTAAAATCATCAGTCCATTACTGTATCTCTTGCTGCAGAATAATCAGTGTTTCTTAATCCCCATTATACGTACATAAATCAGGGTGTGTTTTTTTTTTAAAAAAAAAAAAAGGTAGAGGACATTTATTTGCAGTCTGTTTATTTTTAAATTCTTTACAGGTAATCCACAAGAAGACAACTTCTGCCAAAGCTGCAAAAGTCTATTGCTTTTTCTGTAGACTTTGCTTATCATTAATAGAAAGCAGCATGTGTACATCCTGCAAACTCATTTCCTTATTTAAAGTGGGCATCCTTCCTTTACTGAGATATGCTTCCTCTTTCAATACAGGAGTGAGGATGAAGCCTTTGTAAGTCCTTAAAGGCACATCCCTTCCAAATGACCTTTTGTCCCATGCTAGTAAGCTGCATTGTTTAGTCGACTCCCTGTTCAGTGCAGTTACTTGAGATGTCTTTGGGAGCAAAGAAAAAAACTTTCTTTGCTAATTAAATTTGGAAACATGTCATATTTTCCAGTTATAAAGCATAAATGAAAGCTCAGTCTAGTGTGTTGTGCCTTTTCGTAGCCTGTTGGGGAACTGAATTCCAGGGAGTAACTGAGCAGGGTTTATTCACGCAGCTCTCAAAGGACAGTTGCTACATTTGAGCAGAACTTTGCCCTATAGATTTCTAAATCCTTCATACAAATTAAAATATTGTATTTATTTTCCTTTGGTCCATATGACCAAAAAACGTCCAAATATATTTAACGACATACAGAATTATAGGTCTGTACATTTTCTGTATGTATGTACAACATACAGTCAGGTACTACTACAACATTTCTCTTGAAATTTCAAATGCGTCTTCCAGTACACATCTTTACTTGCATAGGTTTACTTTTTGTTAATTTATTGCTTTTTGTTGGATTTAAGTTTAACAGAAAATTATTCTTTCCGTGAACTACTTGTGTTTGATTTTCCTGACAGTGTCACAGATCAGCTGATGTGGAAGAGAGATTAATTTCACAGGCACTGGATTTATAGCGTTATTAAACTAATTGGATAGCAGTTAGTTTGTAGACAGTTTCTCTTTAATGACAGATACAGCATTTCACTAATCGGAGAGGAAGGAAAATTAAATGAAAACTTATTAACTTTGCTCTTTTTCCATAAATTTGCCAGGCTGCTACTGCTGTTTTGGTTTGTCAGTTTCTTGTGGCAGGGGTTTTTGTTTGTTTGAATTTGGTTTTTTAGGT
Organism: Falco rusticolus; assembly: GCF_015220075.1. NCBI lineage: Eukaryota > Metazoa > Chordata > Aves > Falconiformes > Falconidae > Falco > Falco rusticolus. Next base: position 90,777,725 of record NC_051189.1, read on the forward strand.
TTTCATGCTCTATTTACCCTATGGAACATATCTGTAGGCAATTGGTAAATGCTTTCTTTAAGAGCTTTTAAAAGGGTCTCTCCTGAACTCACCCAGCCAACACTGGTGTCTGTACTGGGGCCAGGTCCTGTGAAGTTGACTGGGACTCCCAGAGCTTTCCTCTGTGAGATGATGATCCTTTCTGTCCCAGATTTGTTGGGATGCATACATATGCTTATCATGAGTGAAACCATCAACTTCTGGGGGACTGTTCACATCTGCAAAGCATTAGCAGGTGGTAACATGAATTGGTAAATACCTTACCCCCTCTTGACTTGAGCCCAGGGAGAGGGTCTCCATAGGTACCTTGTTAGTTACTGGAAAGAGGGATATTGCTCTATGGGGTGAATCAAAGGAAGAGCTCAATCCCCTCCTTCCACAGTTTATTTTATTGACTGTGTAAGTGTATCCACTTTGCTTCAGAAACCTGGCTGAAATAGTCTCCTGCATTTCGGTATAAAACCTGGTGCTTAAGGTACTTGCCCCAGAAGTGGGAAACCCGCATGGTAAAGTTTCCTCATCCTAGAGGACTTCCAACCCCCACGTTGCCTGTCCTTCACAGGGAATGCACCTACCTGTGAGGGTACGCCAAGGTGGGCTCTGCCCTGCAGCGTATGCCATCTAGCAGCCAGCAGTTCAGGGTGTTTGGCACAGGGATAAAGACGCTACAAGTGAGGTAGGTGAGGTTTTAAAAAAGAAAATTAAATACAAGATGATTTCAACCTGCAGTGGGAAGAGAAGCTGGGAGAAAGGAATATTGAGAACCCAGTGTGACTGAGGGTGAAATCTTCTGCCCGTTGTAATCAACTGGAGTGTTGTCATTGAATGCAAAAGCCTTAACCTGTTGCTTTTAGTGGCTTTCCCATATCTGCAATGGAAGACCATGGCATGGCTGAGTTGTGGCGTCAGCCTTCCAGGACTATGTTTAAAAGAGTAGAGAAATGAGAATGGAAAAATTGTATGCCTCCATGAAATTTGCACAAGTTTTTCTGAGCCCTAGTGAAAAGGGATGCAGTTTTGAAATGTGACTATGGCCTCAGTGCAGTGGAGTGTTCACTGGAGCTGTGATGTGACCAACCTGTATGTGACAAAATAATATGGCAGCTTCTTGAAGGACAGCGATGCACCTTTTTAGAACAGCCACCTTCTGTATGTGCAGTTCGTAGGGGACCTTTATGACCAGGTGGTTGGTGTGATTAAGTTGTGGGGTGAGATCCTTACTTGATTGCGGGTAGTACAAATTTGCTGTTTGAAGAAGCAGGGCTGTTTCTTTAACAAGTTTGAGCGAGTGTTTGTTCTGGAGTTAATTAAGATGCTAGCAGCAGAGGAAATGCATGTGCCCTCCCGTCCTTTCTTCACCCCTAAGAAAGCTGTTGAGACAGCTATCTTATTAGATCCTGTTTGACTAATGAGCGTATGTATACAAGGCAAAACAACTGGCTAATGACCTTAACACTTTGGGAGTCCTTTGCTCTAGTGGAAAAGGAGAATAGGAAAAATGGGGAGAGGAAGATCTTGTTTTCCCATTCTTAGGACTGTAATATAGGGTCCTTAAGTAAAATGTTCTTTAGAATTCCTCTAAGAGGGACACATATCTTCTGTCATATGCCTAAGGGGAAAATACTTTTGAATATTTTAAACAAATTGCTATGATCTCTGAAGCTGTATTGCAATATTTTTATCTTTTAGATTCAATGTAGAAAATGCTGTTATTTTTGCTTTCTGGCTCCTGAAGGAAAGAGCCTATGCTAGTTTGCATGAGTAAAGACTATTAAATTTGACTTGGTGCTTTGCTTCTTGTAGGCAGTTTGTTCAGAATGGAGAAAACTAGACTGTAGCATAATAATGTATTTGGATCTTATGGTGTATATATGTGTACAAGTAATACTGATTTGTGCAACAACACACAATTACCATATGTACTTAGCTGTAAGCATATGAAAATTTTGAAGGGATTACCCACAGATTTAAAGATAAGAAATTCTTCAGTGTTTTCAGAATACATACCCTTAAAGAAAAAAGTTATTTGAGCTTGTGTAGCTAAGATTGCCAGTGCTTGTAACATAAGCTTCAGTTTTTAGAGGCTCGTTCTACAACTGGGAGAGGTGTTGCTTCACTGAATCAGAAAACAAGAAAGCTTTTCCTATTTTGATCAGGGCAACAGTGAGGAGTTGGTTTTGCTGCTGTTTAAATAGAAGCCCAGCTGTAGAGTGTATAGGGCATTGCACCCATACTCTGGACTTGGACTTGACCTAGACTGATGAAAATCAGTACTTTTAGTTTTAAATGCTTTCAGAGTCCTTATGAACAGTTATTGGATGTAAAAATGTAGTCAACTGACTGTCTTGTCTCATAGAGGCTGTTCGTTCTGTTGGCGAAAGAGGTTTATAAAAAAAATGATACATTTATGAAATAATGTATTTATTTACCAAGTGCACTGTGCTGGCTCTGGAGAATACATTCCCTTTGATATATATGTCCGTAACTATTTTAATGGTTTGTTTAATCATGTACAGGCTTGGGGACATTTTTTTGTGAAGAAATACGTACGTGCTCTGATGGTTAAATTACATATTTGTTGAAAAAATGCAAACAAAACACACGCACCCAAACCTCTTTAAATATACCTTTTAGGACAGGAAAGAAACCTTTAATAAATAATAATTTTTTTAAAAAAAACAAATACCCCAAACCAACTTTGAAATAATAAGGCTGATATTGCATTTTATTTGCAATTTGTATTGCTGTGTTAAAAAGAATGTAAAGTAGCAAAGGCTTCCCAAATCTCTTCTTTTCCAGCCTTCCTGGAAATGCTAAGGTCATCACTGTCTCCCTCCCATTCTTGAGGCCCTACCCCAACAGAAAAAGCCCAAGTCCCTGCAGCTCTCCCCTCCCCTCATCGTGTTTTTATTCTATTTTTACTAGGACTGTCAGAATGAAAAAAAAACAAACAAACCCAAAACAAAAACCAAAAACCAAACAAACAGAACCCCTCCACACACACACAAAACCAACAACAACAAAAAAAAACAAAACAAAAAACCCCTATCCTCTGATCAGACACATTTTTCAAGTGAATGAGGATAGAATTTTTAACTAGGCTTGATTTTTGATATGCACAACAGGACAACAGTAATTCCTGGGACCAAGAGCTTTTACATATAGTCTGGATATTGTTTATCTGTCAGTTGACTGAAATCAGTTGTAGGCTTATAAATGAGGAAAAAGAGTACTCTTGGAAAAAGAGAAAAATACCAAAATTAAATACCTACTTTATGTAATGAAAATGTAGCATAAACAAGTGACCTCAAATCCAAAGTAAATAACACTAATCTGGTATTCTAGTGCTGACCAGCCCTATAGTTGAGCTGAATAAATAGGATATCTTTTTTAATGGCAGTAAGCAGCTCTTTGGCTTTCACTGAAATAGAAAGGGGGAAAATCTTGATATTTTACTTTGAAATTATGTTACTCAGTTTCTTTACAGTCAACTTTTTAAAGTTTACATACAGGTGATCTGCACTGGGGTTAAGATTTTATTTAAATTGGGGTTATAATTAATATAATTAAAACTGGGGTTAAAATATTAAAAATACCTTTTTAAATATCATTCTTGATAGAAGACTGGCAGCACTAGCAACCTACCTTCTTTCTGATAGTTGTTCCTTAAACAAAAGAGGGGAGGGGGTGGAAGCACGGAAGCATCACCTACCAGTTATCTTTTTCTCATGTAGTAATTTGTGTTAAGATCCTCATTGTTCCTTAAGTCTGTTTTCTCCAACCTTGAATTATCAGTAAGCTGTGGATGAAGCACTGGAAGATTTTTCTGTACCCTGTTTGTCCCTGCATGTGAACACAATGGGGACAGACACGATCCAGGTATTGCAAGTTATTGTGAGCTTCTCTTTGAGAGTGCGCTACACTGCTTTCCTCTTTGCCCCACACCATGCTGTGAGCCTTTCAAAACATGAAGGACCCAGCTGGGAGTGCAGGTCAGGAGCTAGAAAGCTTTTGTACTACTGGTCATAGTTGTCTCTGTATTGCAGCTGCTTTTCATCAGAAGAGGGCCGCAGCTAAAAGGTCTTCATCTCAGTTTTCTTCTGATGGTTTCTAGGTTAGCAGGTGTTGGCCACTCCAGCAACACCAAGCGTATCTGCGTCTTGGGAGCTGGCTTCTTGTGAAGTATTGCTGGTTGGCTGAAGGGAAATGTAGTTCTTTTGCCTACTTTTTATTGTACAGAATTGCATTTGATGGTTGAGATCTTGTTGGCAAACAGAAGAGCTAGACTGCTGTGTGGCAGATGATGGTCTGAATCATAAATCATAAAACATATGATTGATAAAATTGGGCAGCAGCTTGTAACTGGAAGCACATAAAAACTGAAAAGGAAGGACAGTATAGTTGACTTTCAGTGTTCCATTTAAGTAACATATAAAATAAATCTTTCCAGCAACTTCTTGTTTTGTAGTGAACCCGAATTGATTAGTACCTGAGTCAGACTTGGGTATTTGTAGTTTCTAGATGTCCCTTAATGAACATGAGTCCTCCTCGAGGAGAAAGATTCTTTTATAAGCAATAAGGGTGATTTTGAAAGGTTATTCCTAAATCTAATGCACGTCTGGCCAGCATCTTATATTTTTATGTTTTTGAAGTGAGGGAATGCAAAGCAGAAAGAAAGAAGGAAGAGGAAATCCTGTGCCCGGGAAGGGTGGTGTGTCATCCCTTCTTTGGCTGTCTTCTCTCAGGTTAAACCAGGAGGGGGGGGAAAGTGAAAAAGAATAGTGTAAAGCATGTATTCCTTTGTTGTTGTTATTTTCAGTGCTGAAGGAGGGAAAATAATTTATAGATGGTCATATTTTTTATTTTCTGTACACCTCTTGATAGTGTATTTTTGACTATGCTTTCAGCTAAGAAGCAATTACCTTGCCTTGGACAAAAAGACACTCTTTTTTGAATATCTTTTGTGTTATCTCAAGCTATATCAACTGATTTAGTAACTATCCCCAAAAGTTTAATTTTTAGAGTTACAGGTTTGCTATTGTTTGCAACATGGGAAAGCAGGCTGTGCTCAGTCAGTCAAATTATGGCTGCAAAATCTTTGTAAGAAAGAGGTGAAATGAAAGGACAGAGAGCATGACTTCAAGATTTGAAGTGAGGTTTGCAAGTTCGATGGTACGAATAGCTTAAACTGCTTAAATGTTTGAACTGAGATTATTTAGAATGGGCATTAAAGGGAGGATCATTAACCTCAAAGTTATGGCTTCTAAATCACATTTCTGTATGTTTTTATTAACATGTTGCGGATTATGAATGCCTCAGGCCGTTTATCACTGCTCCTTTGTGCCATTGCTTTAACATGATGGTTCTTTCTGTGAGCTAAAGGAGGAGAAACTGCATTCTGCTGAAACTCTTTGGAGCAGCGGTTATAAATAGACTTGGAAATAGCAACAAGCTGGGTCCACTACCTCTGTAATGGCCCTTTCCAAATACTTTAAAACAAATGATTCATCAAATAAGGAACACTAAAAGAAGAAATCTGCCAATTTGTAGAATTTGACTCCTCCTAATCAGAGCAAGGCAACAGGATGTTGAGTTCCTGCCCTGCACCTGATTAAAGCCAAATGCACTAGGAACAGCTGGGAATAAGAGGAAGCGCCAAGCTCTTCTCAGTTGGGGGTAGGACAGCAAAAGAATTTTTTTAAATCCCTTCCACCTTTGTTGTTCTGTTTTCCTGAGTCTTTGACAGATAAGCACTTATTTCCTCTGGTATTTGGACCCCTTAGAAACCACGTACAATGTACAGAACATAGGAAAAAGCTACACATGTATGTGCCTGGCCTAGGCAGAGTCAATTTTGGTCACAATGTTATTTGACATTCCTCATCACCATAGTATAGCCAAATTGCTAACTTTACAGACTCTGGCCACACAGGTGCCAAATTCTCCAGGTTCTGCCCACCCACCTTCAGCAAGTCAAAAGCTATAGGAGCAGCATGGAGACTGAGATGCATTTTCCATCTGGATCACTGTGGTAGTTTTCACTGCTGTAAGCTCAAGCAGAGCCCCTCAGTAAATGTGCTTCTCTCGCTCTCTCTCGCTCTCTCTCTCTCTCTCTCTTTTTTTTTTTTAATGGAAACACAGAAAAAATGTGAAACCTTTGTCAATGCTTTCTTCCTGTGTTCTAGAAACCATAAAAACACAGCTTTTTAAAGCTTCGGAGTACACACATGCCCTCAAATAAGTGTTAAGCAGTTATTTTTCCCCATGCAGTTGTAGAATGTGTTACAGATTGCAGCCAAGCACAAAAAATAAGCATATGCTGTAGATAGAGTAACAGTTATACAGTGGTTTACTGCTTAAAATACAGGAATTACTTCAGTGTCAGAAATCTTCCAAGAATCTTAAGACAAAGCTCCTTCTTTAACATTTCTTGAAGTAACTTCTTACATGATTACTCCTGGGCTTTTTGCACTCCTATCACAAAGCACCTTTGTGTGTGCGCACCTTCCTTTCTGTGCCTTGTGTCAATAGCACAGGCTGTTTGCTCGTGCAGTCCCTGGGTCTGATCCAACAAGCGATGAAGTTGGGACCAAGATTCGTCTTGGCTTCCTTAAACTTTGGACCAGGCCTCCTGCCACCAGCACTCACTACTGTGGCATCCACCACTTGGTTTCTTTCTCTCTTGGCATCATTGCTGCAGCGTATCAGAGTAACGGCCATCACTAATGCCTCAAAAAAGCAGGCAATACAGAAGAAAAAAAAAATTCTTTTTGAAGATGTCCCTGAAACATTTTTCTCACATCTTGAAATAAAGGGAAATGTGGTTAAAAAAGCCTCAGTCTGCATCCACTTTTCCTCTCTCGTCTCTTTCCTGAAGCTCATCAGACTCTCCATTTCTACGCCTCTGTTTTTTCTTCAAATTTCCAGGTTAATGTTGGTACCGTTTTGTGAGAATTGGTGTCAACGGTGTGCCTGACATGAGTATTGGAGCCATCATTGGCTTACCCATGGTACTGTCTGTCAGAAGAACTGCAGCCAAATTTAATACCTCAGGGCTGTGTATTTAAGAACTTGGTATATATCAACCAAAACAGTGTGTCCTTACATCAAGCAAAGAAAAGTGGTACTTACGTGAACACTTGGAAAGCCAAGAGGCTTTGCAGATGTTGAGAGAAGAAAGGGATACTTCCATAGACTTGTGCTAAAAATTGTTAAGCTCAGGTACTTTATGTTCCTCTTTTGACTTTTTTTGCGGGAGGGGGTGCAGGATTTTGGCTGAGGCTGGGATGACCTTCACGTGGTTTTACAAGGGAAGAACAGGGAGCAGGTGTGTGTCCTGGACCTCTGTGCTGCCTACTCATCTGTGTGACCAGAGGGCTTTGCCCTTCGGGAGAGGTGAGGTGGGCTTTCAGCAAACAGGTGTTTAAGCTTGAGGAGAACGGGCAGGTTCCTGTGTTTAGCAGGTAGCGTTCTGTTTTTTATGGCTTTCAGCACCTGTTAGAAAGTAACACATTACTTTTTCCTTTGACAGTGTACAGCCTCGCTTGCCTATTAATTCATAATGTGCTTTCCTAATATAGCTTAGGAAACTCTTTATAAATTATTGTTCACACTATATACGACAATGCAAGTTGTATTTATATAGGCTAAGTTAAAACACTGAAGCAATTAAATTCCTACTCATCACATAATGTGTTTGTCCTGTCTTGTAGAGCCAAAAAAGGTGCTCGAAAGTATCAAGAGATGCACTCATTTTTTCTGAGCTAATGAAACTTGCCTGCTGCTATTTTGGAACACAAGATCATTATGTATTCTTAGATGTATCTATATTTAAAGCCCAAAGCAGATGTTGGGTGTTGAGACAACTTGTGGAAACTTGTATGTTGAGTCTGATTTTTTTTTTCTTTCTTTTTCCCCTCCCCTTCAGTTCTTTTGTGGAAAGAGATTGCTTTCAGAAGAAAATGCGTAAATAGTTAGAGGTGAATTGCTCTTCATTAAAATTGTATTTTCAGAGAAGGATGTGCAAAACCTGTGAATAATTTTATTAAAGTTTTTCATTAGATGATGTAGTTTAAATGGTTCAGTAGATACTCTATGTTTTTCAATGCATATTATGGTTTGAAAACAGTGCTACTGTTAAGAAATTTGTTTTCTTGTTTAACCTGGGAAAAGATTTTGAAAAATTGATGGATGATACTATTTAAAAATCCTCAAAGTAATTTTTAGCAGATTCACACGGATAAATTCTTTGACTTATGCAGCTATCAGAATATGTCAATGTATGTTTGAGGTGTGCTGGTGTGCACACATGTTTACGCAAATGTATGTGTCTACATTCTCCCTAGGGTTTATTCTACCATGTACTCCAAAGGTGGTGTGCTGTTGCTTTCAGTAAATTAGAGTCAAGGGCCTCTATGTATAGTCATATAAGAACTTTAATGCTTTTTGGCCACATTACAGACATTCCAAAGTTTACTTCATTTTTGTTCTCCAGATCCCTTCATGCCAGAGAGATAAAGCCAACAAGAAGAAAACAATTTTTTTATGATTTCACTCCTACAGTGCTTAGTCCCAAAATAAGCCAAAGGAGTGTTCCTTATGACTTATATTCCTTTTCCCAACAAATCCAGATGGCTAACTCTGTTTTGGGGGGCTTTTTCCTCCCAATAACTCAAAAAAAAAAGTGCATGTTGTGATATTTTCAAACACTTCTTTTTTTACTTTACTTTTGGGGGTTGGTAAATCACTGTATTTATGAAATTTAGCAAAAGTTGAAAAAAAACTAATGTATGAAAGGAGGAACTCATCGGTACAAGTGAAAGGTGTCTTGTGCTTGGGAAAACCTTGTATTTGCTTTCAAGTTACTGTTAATTCTTTAATAAAGTGCTTTCACAGTGTAAAAAAGCTATTTCCAGTGTGTGCCTCTCTGCAGATGAAATTGGAACAGACACAGCAGAATTGACTTGAACTGTAGTAAAACTTGACTTGCTTAAAGAGGATTTTGGGTAGATTTACTGAACATTTTGCTCTTAGGAGGCATTGTGAAAAATTTAATGAATTTCAGGAGCTCCGGTCTTGTTCATCTACTTTTTCTTTCTTCCCCTAGGTGGTAGAGTTTTGTGACTCAGGAGATAAATGCAGGAGTGTAACTTTGGCAACACAAGCCTAGGAGGGAGGGTCATCTTGTCTGCTTGATCTTGGAGATATTTTTTTCCCCCCTGCTTTCATTTTGGGTCAGTCTGAGTGAGGTCCTTAATTGGATAAAGATGCTTATGAAGGTAAACTGTCTTCATCATTGCAGCTTAATCTGGTAAATCAGCTCCAGAGGTTTGAAAGCACATCTGCTTGTGAATGGATGATTAGTTGATGCCAGCAGAGCCAGAAAGATAGGTTAGTGTGATGCAGCTGTCTTTGCTGGGGTCTTATTCCTGTCTACTTTGCCTGTTTGAGAGGCTCAGCAAGGTCTTAGCTGTGTCTCGCAGCTTTTCTGTGGCAGGAGAGCAAGGAGAGGGCCAGCACCTACAGTAATGTGTCTTTGACCTCTGCTCAAGGTCTACACCATGAGAGGTGTCAGGACCACTTGGAAATTGGACTTCCCATCCACAGCGGTGTAAGTCAGTGCTGCTGTGTTGCACATGCCTGAGGTCCTGAGCTCAAGGCCCATTTTCTGAAATTTTCCAGGTGCCAGTGTAAACCCCTATATTTAATGAAGAATTATGGTGTGGGAACTGCCTTTTAAATGGATCTGCTCTGTACACAAATCTAAAAGACAAATTTACCAACACAACATTTAATTTAAAAACCACAAGAAAACGCTACTTCCAGTTATCTACTTTCCCTTACGGAAACCCCAGGGAAGCACCACCAGTATTTTGTTTAACCAGACCTTCCCACTCCCTATACCCACAACCAGAAAGCCTTATAAATATATATATATATGTATATATATTTTTAAAAGATGAGTGCTGAGGAATCATTAGCTAGCTATCTGCTGGTTTCCTGGTGTCATCAAAACCACTACTTATTAGAAATAAGGCAGAATTACAACATAATACTGAGATATTTCCTATTTCTTCCTTCTCACATGCTCTGTTTTTATCTCTTTCTTTATGATCATGTTAGCAGGCTTCCAAATAGGTCTGTCATTCACAAGTCTAGTGTTTTGTTCCATAGTAACTTGCTGTAATCTGAGTTGCTTTACACTCTGCAAATAGAATTGATTACAGTTTCTAAGTTCTTAAGTAAGAAGAGGTTTAATCAAACTAGCTTAATGTGTCCTTTAACTGTATTTCACCTTGGGTTGGTGAAGGTCTGCGTGGTGGGGTATGATACACTGTTCAGACACTGGGGCCTGCTGGTGTGCGGCACGCAGGGGAGCACAAATACAGAGACCCCCAAGACAGGGGACCAGTGCTACAGGGCTGAATGAGCACCCGCTCGGGATGCCTGAGAAGCTCATCAGTAGCTTATTTTGTCCTGTGGAATATGGTCTCTGTTGCTTCTGCAGCACGGCACTCACTCGCGCAGCCCCCTGGCATGCTGCAGCATGCAGAGCGGTGACTCCGGCCACCTCATCTCCTCCTCCTCCTCCTCCCACCGCTATGCCTGCGACTGCTCCCAGCCTCACCTCTGCCATAACAGCTGTCCTTGGCCTGGCAGTGTGGGTAGGTACCGACTGCTGTGACATACAGCGGGCTTGTGCTGCTCCGCTTGAGGCAGTGAGCACAGCTGGAGGTAGGGCTATGCCCTCCAGGGCTTGGCAATGCCCAGTGCCCCGGTTTGGGAATATGGAGGAGGAATACTCGAGGTGGCTCTTTGAGGAGCTGGTTGGGGTCCAGTGGATATGTTAGGTAGGCTCCATCCTCCGCAGAAGCGGGCATTTCTGTCTCTGAAAGCAGCTTAGTCATGTAAAAGAAGGGGGGAAGTTTTTTATGCTGGACAGTAGAAACTGCAGAAGAATTTACAGGTTAGGTAGGTGCTGAACTATATACACAGGGGAGTGACATGACAGAAAAACAGTGAAGGTGATACACTGGCAGGAGACTGCTGAGTAGAAGAAATATAGAATCAATATTGCTTATATAAACTAATAGGAGAACACCTCAGGGTCTGCTGCTTTTCAGAATACGTTGAGAATAGGAAACAACTCAGAGGAGAGATAAAAGTGATTTCTATGACTGGAAAACAACCTTCCCAGTAAATGGCATTAGGAGACAATTAGGGTAACCTCATTAAAGTGAATGTGAAGGCGCTATTGAGCTATTTGATCCCGTTTGCTAAGGGAATAAGCTGTTTGGTATTACAGGGTGCTTAACCTCGCAGGCAATTATGCAGAGATCCAGTGCTGAAAACTTAAGTTAAACAAATTCAAACTACAGAAGAGGTGCAAATTTTTAAAAGTGAGGACAATTAGCGTTTGAGCGGCTTATCAAAGGGTGTGAAGGATTCTCCATTACTTGCAGTCCTTAAATCAAGATTGGATGCCTGCCTAAGAGATATAAATAACTACTAGCTATTTATACAGCTTGATATAAGAATCACTGAGTGAAGTCATATGGCCTGTGTTATGCAGGACTTCTTTTATAGCAGAAAATGGAGAATTGTAAGTCGTATTAGCTGTATGTGTATAATTGTTATTTATGAAGATAGTAATTGCAACAAAAAGAAAGTGTTCCTTCTCCATTAGTAATCATGTTTTCCTTGGATTTATGCGTGTATCTGTGAGATTAGCTGATGCTTCTTTCAGATTTCTTGCCTGCAGACTTAAATACCAGCTGTGTTTTTTTTTATTTTACTCTATATGATATTAGAGCAGTTATTGATGTTTCTGGTTTTGCTTCCAGATTCTTAGACTAGCATGCTTCACACTAAAGCATTTGAATTACAACACTGAAGTAGTGTTTCACACACACACACACACAAAAATACCCTGTCTCCTTTTGAAACTTAAAGAAAAATGTTTAAAAAAATCCAAATTTTATATGGAAAATCAAATCATAAAACTGATTCTGTATTTCCTTAGATTATTTAGAAAGCCTGAATTAACTGTGGTGTGTATATGCAGAACCTTTAGCCTACAGATTTCACATGCATCCATCTACATAAAAAGAGAAACACATCTTAAGATGTTTCAACTAAAAGGACAAGGCAGAAGTCACATGGTTTCTTTCCCAGTAATGGTGATAGAAATCAAATTCTACTGAAACTATAAAAACAGAAGACCTACAGAGATCTCACTGGTTTTAAAAACCTATTCTAGTAGTCCCAGAATTATGAAAACAACTTTAAAAGAAAAGAACTAGCCTGGCATTTTAGTTAAGGCAAAGTAATTCCGTTTGAAATTTATAAAAACTAACTTCACTGAAGACACGCTTCCCAAAAGTACTTTGCCAAGCCTTAGGTGTCTTCAGCCATCTGTAGTAGATTGCTTCCTCTCACTGTATTTCAGCAGCGGGGTGGTGGGAAAGCCTTGGCGACAACAACGTTAATGCAATAGGCGTGATTCTTTTTTCCCTTTCAATTTATTTTGGCAATCTTTGCAAGAGGAGGGTAGCAGATCTAAATCAGCTACTGTAGCAGTGAGTGTGCTGAGTGCGCTTTGATGTCCTCTCTGTGTTGTGTCTTCTCTAAGGTAATAATCAAGCAGGTAATAAAAATATGATTAGGATCATGCCCAGCTTTTGATGTGCTTTATTTTCCAAAATGACTCCGTTAGGGGTGGTGGACATGGTAAAAGTTGGCAGAAACCGCAGCTGGGCAATGGAATGCCAGAAGGCATGAGAAGACACTCGCTTCAGCACCCTTCTGCTGTTTGCAGTAGATACAGGATTTCTGCTTGAGGAAAGCCAAGTTTTATTTATCAAGATAGTTTCAGAGCATAGGAAAGTGTGAATGAGGGAACGTGAGCTGTCCTTTGCTATTAATCGCTTAATATTGGCAGCAAAATTAGAAATGTTAATTATTATTGTTATGTCCCAAAGGCCTTTTCCACAGAGTTCTTGCTTGTTCACGCCTTCTAAATCAGGAGCCAAGATTCCCCCCACCTTTTACCACTTCCGTAAGGCGGGTGGTGGTGCTGGACAGATGATCTGAACCAGCGGCTCTTGACTTGCCACCGAACACTTCAGCTAATTCATGACAGGGCTCTCGCGCGCTTCAGTTGTGCTAACTTAAAAGGTTAAGGCAGTAAATAGTTTATTGCCACTGAGGCCTGTTGGACGTCGATCGCTGTTGAATTCCCTCTGTTTAGATGTAACTCTTTTTGAAATATGCTCTGTAGGTTTAGTCTGAGAGCAGGGTAATTGCCATGAGGGCTTAAAATTTGAAAGAGACACTTCTACAGCTAGAATGCAATAGGCTGCCAAGGCAGACTAGTGTGAAACAATACAGTGGGTTTTGTTGGTTTGTTTGTTGGGGTTTTTTTAATTCATAGGACTTGAATGAAGCAATAGGGAAGACTTTTGTGAGGCATGGATGGGTAAAGTCATGTGGAGTTTGCCTGTTTCATGCCTATTAATAGAACTCTTGTTATAGTCCTATTTCCGACCTCTCTGGGGTTTATGCTGCAATTTTGAGCAGCTGATGGTTCTCCTTAGCCTAGTGTTGGGGAGCTACTTAATCAGCATGCAATTGAGTTTTTTATCAGAGTGCATCGATACAGCAAGGTTACGCACATTCCAGAAAGTACTCCTGCTGCTTACGCAGCTGTATGCATTTTCCGCCACGCACTTATGTATAGGATTCTTACTCTCACCGCTGTGAAGCTCTGCGTTTCTGAAACACGGTTGGCAGTATCCCGTCGATGCATAGTGCTGGTTCTGTGCCCAGCCGGCTTTGTGAACATCAGGGTCTGCCAAAACATGATCTAATGGCTCCAGGCTTTGGATCCAGATTTACTAATTTCTCTAACCAGGGCAGGGCGGAGGGTAGTGGGTTTGGGAGGGCAGATTACAGTGGTAGTTTAGAAGTATAGAGCCACCCCAAATGTATGTGTTTAAGATTTTTTGATCATTTATGCTATCACCATAGCATAGATCCCGTTTTTGGTGATCATGTTCTGTCCCCTTTAAAAGGTAAAGGCTCTTAAGCTTAGACCCTGACCCAGCCAGAAGCTCCACCAGGATGAAACCCAGTGTCCATGGGGAACTTCTCAACTTTGCTGAATCTGTGTATGTTCTTGAGGTTCAAAATTAGCTGTGGTTAAGCTGAGGTTATTTATATTTACATCGTTTATTCGCTTTTCAGTAAAAGCCTGCTGATACAGACACATAAAGCATAACACACATAAGAAATTTTAGAGGAATTTGAGCCTGTTGATCTATTGTTTTGTAGCATATTACATATGAATGTAAACTTTTACAGAGGACTTACAGTCTGGACAACATGCTGAACAGATCTGGAGCTAGTTATCAAAGATAATATCTGCAGTCTTTTGTTCCAAAACTATAACTGTTACTTCAGATTGAAAAGAAAGGGAGGTGAAATGTATTTTCATACATCATAAGTGGAATTTTTGAATAAGATCAGATAAATACTTCTGTCAAAATATACTGGAATATCATAAGTAAATTCCACACCCCAATGATAGATATATGAATATTTTGATACAGTTTTGAAGAAAAAAGAAATAATAAAAATCAAATTCCTGTACTTAACAGGTTTCTATAAAGTTCAAGTCCAAAGCAGTAAAGGGGGGGGGGGGGGGGGGGGCGGGGGGGGAACCTGGTGAGCCGTCAATCAGTTTCTCTGTATGTGGCCTTTCTCTTTACAGAGAAAACAGTACCTCAGACTTGCCAGCTGTGAAATTTTTAGTTCATTTTTACTGTGGAGCATATCGCATTTTTTTCCTCTTTTAGTCAGAACTGTGAACAGATGATGGATGAACTGTAGACTCATTGTGTTAGAAATACCTATTTTGTTTTAAAAGCTCAGCCCCTCCTTGACAAGACAGTCATTCCCTCTTGTAACAATAGAAGAATCAACATGGAGTCATCATTCAGCTCCAGTGAAAGGCTTCATTCAGGGATTTGACAAATAGCAAAGGGAAATAGTATGACAGCTAAAAAGTTTTAGTTATCCCCTTCACTGTCTTGAACTAAATTTTTCTATATATTTAAGGTTAGGTTAGAATTCATAATGCAGGCAGCATAATTTTCAGCTGAGAGAGAGTTCAAGGATGAATTTACAGATTTTAAAGGCACAAAGAATTAATCTGAACTAAAGCTTGTGCTGTGTAAAATGTGCATTTTAGAGTAAC
Source organism: Falco rusticolus (assembly GCF_015220075.1). NCBI lineage: Eukaryota > Metazoa > Chordata > Aves > Falconiformes > Falconidae > Falco > Falco rusticolus. The sequence goes on from NC_051189.1 coordinate 90,793,020, forward strand.
TGTTGCATCTCATCTGTTCTTAAAGTAGCTTCAGTTTTGCCATTTCTAGTGGACCTGAAAGAAGTAATAGTTGTAACAGACTTCTGAAATGCAGAGTGATTTGCTCTATTGTGTGCTGGAATGTCTTTATGCACGATTTTATGAGTATACTAGTTTTTCAGATACTGAGTATCTTACAAATACATTAATTAAATGGGTTTTGCATTTAGAATTTTGTGGGAAGCTGTAATTTCAAAGGTGTTGGTGGTTGTTAAATGTTGATGAGAGTTAATGTCTTGCAGTAGTGTTGGGGGTATACAAGACTCCTAGGATCAGATTGCTGTATAATTTTGGCGTGATATCTAATTAGATCTCATACCTGCATATGATAAGTTCCAGTGATAGGATGTTACACAGTGTTACTGTCTGCTGGCAAAGTGTGAGTACTACCAGTTCAGTAAAGTGAATCAAGTATCTATGCATTCTTTCACCAGAGGAAGAAAATGCATTGTTTATTTCCTCATTCTACAGGATGAAAATTCCCTGTATGTTATTATGCTGATATATTACTATACTTTACAAGCATAATAGCTGTTTTCTCCATAAATTTGGCAAGCTTATAGCATGAAAAAAATGTGTCTGCATCTGCATTTCCATACACTGAACATGTAAGTAGATGCCAATTAGTTTGAACTGGATATACATTAGCTAAATCTATTTACCTGAAACTGAGGATTATCTGTATAGCCAGTATAGCTCAGAAATTTAAAATGGTTTGATTCTCACTTTTATTAATAAAACACTTCCTAACATTATCCACCTAATTTTTTAGGAAGTGTTCAGACTTTTATAAGGGAATACAGAGGGTATAAAACTTCAGTGCTATCCAATATCTTTTAGCACTACAAGCAGAACAAAAAGATGTAGTAGTTGTATGCAGGTAGATTGTCAAACAATTGGAGATTTAAGGATAGCACATTTTATTTGAATTTTCTGAGTAACAGCCTTTGCAGAAAGAGGTTTAATCATATTTTGTTTGTTGCAGTTGTTAATCCCATTACTATATTTACTGAGAGCTGCCAAAAATTTTCATTTGCGTAAATATGTGGCTTTTTTTTTACTTGTATTTGTCTTAATGGCTTTTCTTCACCTCTGTTTTTTTCCTTTATCATACTGACATGAGATGTGACTACTTTTTACTCATGCTGTTAATTAAGAAAAAATAAGAACTCTTAACAGTTTGAGCTTAAAGTGTTCACTAATGTAAACTATCAAACTTCTGTTTTTTATAATCAGAAATATGCCTCTTTCTCCTTCCTTTTCCTTCCACCCAACAGAGGAGTAAAAGAGACAGTTCTCAAGGGTGTGGTATCATGAGATAATTGCAACCCTGAGGGATCTGAGACACTTGGGGTGCATTTCATACCTTGTAGCTGTCTGAGGATGAGGTTTTCACATGAAGACTCCACCCCACCGTGTTTTTTTTTTTTCATTGCATAAATCAGTCTGTGTGCTTAGGGATCGTTTATCATTTCCCTAATATTCATGAAGGTACAAACAGCACCGTTCTAGTTCCATTCAACCTCCTTATTCCTCCCTCCTTCTCCTGCTAAAAAAAAAAAAAAAAAAAAAAAAAAAGTTGGCAAGATCTAGATTATATCATGGCGGTTCTGTATTTAATGTAGAAATCATACATTATCCTAAAAACCCTTCACCCTTGAGTACTCTTGGTACTTCTGAGAACATGATAAATGGCTGAATAGTGCACTTAACAACATGACTTCATTTGAATCTTTCAGTTTCTGAGAAAGGGATTACTGCCTAGAACCTAACTGGTATTAAAAATACATATTTTCAGGTGCAACTGCAGTTAACATCAGCTTACATTTGTCAGTGGAGAGAGCACTCTTGCAACGAGGGGAGTTAAAATCTATAGAAGTAGAAAGTGAAACACTTGCTGAGGTTTTGCTTTCATGCCAAAATTTTTCAGTTTTTACTAATTATTGAATTATTCATCAACATTGACTATTTACATTTCTCAGCCTTCTCAGTGCAGCTTCTTCGGTATATACTAGTGATGCAGGATTGAAAATTAAGTAATGTTTCCCTCTACTCCTCTGGCTAACAGGCAGCACCAGTATGTTTCTCCCATTGTTCTTGCAGTTCCTTGACAGAACTTCCCATATCCCAGGTGAGGATGTTCAAAGCCCCAAAGCACCTTGGGGTCAGCACTCTGGAAATTAGCTAAAGCTCCTACTGCAGCCACGAGATATAGCATTCTTAGCTTATGTCAGTGTTGTGTGCGATCATGGATTTTAACCCACGGCATTTTTTCATCCAGCCGTACTTCACAGCTATTCAGCACGTCTCCCTCATGGACAATCACCTCTCATAATGACCTGTGCAGCAGGGCTCTCAGTGGCGTGTAGAAGTTCTAAAGATTCCCCTTTCTTGTATGTGCGTTTGTGGGCAAGTTAGTATTATGACCTCTTATTTGGCTTAATACAGTGTGCTAAAACTTGTAGGCTGAACTTTTTTTTTTTTTTTCCTGCCTGATTGACAAGCTCTGGAAACACAATTTCCTTTGTTTCAATTAAATCCTTATGAATACTGCTTGATTGGGAGGACATGGAAACTGAGTATGCTGTGTTATAGAGGCTAGCAGGCTTGTAGAGAAAGTGTGTTTGGAAGGCAAGAAAAGTTGAAAAAATCCTGAGATAGATTTACATGTTTTCTTCCACATTTATCTGTCTGTGAGATAAATGCACCTTGTTGGCATGTGCTTATGATCCTGCCCTTTCTTGACTGAGATGTCTGTGAGTCATTCAGAAAAGAAAAAGCATGATTGAAAAGTGCTAATTGAAATAAGATATTTGCATACAATAGTCATGGTATCTGCCTGAGCTATACATTCTTTTAAAACTACAATGCAGCTGTACACAATTTTGGAGACTTCACCTTGCTTGTGGAATATGATGTTCCCACTGATCGTGTCCAATGATTTGTTCACTACGTTCTGGCAACTTGGTCTTGTCTTTGACATTGCTTTTCCAACATGCCTCATCCTGAGGCAGCAAAAATCACTCTGAAAGCTGATGGAGCTTTTTATATACCAGTCAAGTCTTACTCGAAGCTGCCGTTATCGGGGGTTTACGGGGATGCGTCGAATGCCACAGTCTAGTACGGACAGAGAGGAGCACTGTCTTGTAGGGGTCAATATGGTCTCTTGTCACTCCTAACACTACAAGAGACAAAAACATCAATGTTGTCTTAGGGCACAGGCAGGTGGACTGAAGTAATACAGTAGTTGTTCATGGGGGCGAGAGGGGAAACTCCCAGACTTGTTGGTTTTGTGCAGTTAGTTGACTGCCACATCACTATTTCCTGAATGGCTTACCTTGGTGTTCAAGAGACGGGTGAAAAACAGGGCTGAGGTTAGCATTGTTGGTTACAGCACAAAAATCAATTGCAATGTTCTGCTTTGATTTATGATCACCGTGCCTCATGAGTGCCAAAGCTGCCTTTTAAAATTAATGCCTATACATTATTTTCTAAGATTTGTGGTGGAGACGCTGCAATAGTCAATAATAAATATAAGAATAAAGTAAAGGCAAAGGTGATGCCAGCAGAAAATCTAGCAGACTAATTTATTTTCTGAGAGTATCACCCTGCTTGTCCAGAAAAGGGAAAAATAATAAAAAACTTTAACCAGAGGTTCTCATCCCTTTATGCACTCTGCCCCTTGGCCTTTTCCCCTTCACCCCCACATACCTGTCAAGACACACGTTTTTTTTCTGATTCATCCCACAGGTTTCTTTCTAGCTAGGCACCCACATACTTCTGAGGCAGATGAGTTAAGTAGACCATTTTACGCAGGGGATTGCCTTTGAGTTCAGTGCTCACTGTCACATAGAAAACAGCAGTGTTCTCCCTGAAAGGATGCAACTGGAGATGTAAGGCTTGTGGTTTTTCAAGTGTTGTAATCACACTGGAATCTGAGTGCTAGCAGTGGTGATAATAGTGTCTTCCACTCCTGTAGCTCCCTACACAGGATGAAGAGTTATCACAGTCCACTTTGAGGTACGCAATTATTGCTATCCCCATCTTGCCTGAAATGGAGTGTTAAAATTAGGTGTTACTACAGTGAGTTAAAGCTGTTTCTACAGGTTTATTACATCATTCCTAACAAAGCCATCATCAGCTCCTGTATTTGTGGATGCTATTAATACACTGATTTTAAAATTTATCATATGTAGTGCCTGTACATGCACTAAAGGTAAGGGTATTAGTGCTCATCTACTAGCGATCACCTACTTTAGCATTTCAAGGTGGGGTGGGGTTTTTTTTGGTTTGTTGGTTGTAATTTTAATGAATTTAGAGGATTCAGTGGTTTGCTTTCAGGGCAAGTGCAAACCTCAGATTATTGTATTTATTTAAAGAATATTTTAAATGTCAGTTGTTCTCAAGAACAAAAAAAGGGGAAAGAATGCTGCTGGTTTTGTGGGAAAAAAACTAGAAAGGTTTTGGGATTGTTGACCTTTCTTTGAGTGAGATTTTGGAGTGAAATTTCACAGAAGATGACCTTGGGCATTGGAAGAAAAGGCAATTATTTACCCTATTCGAAAAGGAAAACTGGAGAGAAAAAAAAAATGGTGACTTACTTCTTGACATGCTGTTTCATGTTTATTCATTTTCCCATCATTCCTGCTGGAGTACTGGCACAGGAACTGGGAAGGTGGCGACTGTGGCTGCATGTCTTTTGTCAGTACCTACGTACCCATCCAAATTTACCCTACACAATTAGCCATCCCAATTTAATTCTTAATGCACATGCAGTATAAATGAACAAAAGCCTCAGAAATTAATTACATAGAAGTCTGAGGTATGCTGAAAACATTCTAGCTTAAGAGGAGTTGGTGTAGTTTTTGGTTGCTTTATGGCAAACCAGAAAGTAGAACTAGGTCTACGTAGGTGTAACATAACGAAGAATTGTAAGTGATTAGTACCCATGGCAAATGAGTATATGGATTTACTGAGGGGAGTGAGTGGACCAGAAACAGGTTTGAAGCGATGGCATTTGTTTAGAAGATACGGTTTTATAGTACTTTTCTCTAAGTGTGGCATCTTTGTGAAGAACACGACTTTAGTGTTTTAAGAATAAACTGAGTGCACAAACAGGGGCAGGCATTGTTTGCCTGCTGAGATGGAGTACTTAGCATCTCTTTTGCCATACTGATGCAGGTGTCTGAGTGATGTTCAGTGTCTGAGCTCTGACCCCCCCCCTCAGGTACTTCAGGGCAGAGGATGTTCCCTAGGCAGCTGTGCCCAAGACAAAAAGTCATGATTTTTTTCTCTCTGTGCGTGTGTGTGCATGTGCTTATTTATTCCCTCAAAACTTTATGTTCTCATTTGTCTTCCTGAAGTCCTGTCTGTTTTGAAAGCTCAGCCATGACCAAAGCACCATAAAGTAACAAACTGCAATGTGTGGTCAGAGCTGAGGTACCTGTCTGCTGTTAGACTGTGATGAATTAAGTGATTTGATTTTAGAGTAGCTGACAGTAAGAGAGCTGAGATAAGTTGCTTTATCATGCATTTGCTGTGGTTTAAGAGTGCTTCCAGATAGCATTACCTTGCCTCTACAGAGAAATGGTAACTTGTTTTCTTGCAGTGACTTGGCTGTGTCTGCACCCTTAGCTTTCAATTTGAAAGGCTGAGTCAGGCATATTTATGGGCAGTCTGTCTAATTGGGTTTATGGTCCCATAAATAAGTAATACATGCACATTCATGTAATTCATTTTTTTTCTTGCAATATCCCTGTGAAGTAGGGAAGCTCTTTCAACCCTCATTAGCCGTAAGGAAGGAGATAGCAATTCTTGTTGTTGGGAGGGGGAGAAAATGCTTTTAATTTCAGAAAATGAAAAATTACAGTGATTTCAAGGTGAAAGCTTTTGTTAAACATTATAGAAAGTGGTCTTTTGTAAAGTATGTGTTGTATCTCTATAGATGCTTCATTCAGCTTGGTCGGGATGATCTAGAGGGCTTTACTAGGAGACAGTGTTTTTTTCTCATCTTTTTATGGCAGTCTTTGCTACATCAGTTACTAGGTGGATATAGCACAACAAGCCAACTCAGAATAATGACAAATATAACTTGGCAAACTGGTCAGACAATTGTCAGTAGATAATGTGTGGGTGGGGGAGGAAAGTAACAAAAAAAGAAAGATTTTTGTTAAACAAAGGTTCCAATATTATAGGAAGTTTTAAATTTGTACTTACTTGGATTTCAAAAAGTTGAGAAGTTATTCTACAAAGGTTCTTCATTCATTCAGTACACTTTATTTCCAGATTAAATGCCCTTAAGGAAAAAAGACCGTAGTCCATATTCAAGTCTGTGATCTCCATATCCATGTGTGATATTTTATTTCCTCATGCAGGGAGGAGCATTTTTGTTACTTCAGGGGTACCTGAGAAACAGTTGTTTGAACTGCTTCTAAGCTTTCTAAAATGATGCCGTTTGGCATGAGGAATTGCAGTCTGGAAAGTAATCTTCTCAAGTGATAAGTAATAAATGCTGGGGAAATAATTTTTCTCTGATTGAAAAAGCAAGACTTCTGGCAGGGCCCATAAACCTGGGGAGATATTACTTTATGCATTAGCAAGAGTTGCAAGAGAGTACAGCAGGGTAGTCATTTGCAATGCATTGGGGTAATTCTGGCTTCCAGGCAATATGGGACTTGTATCAATATTTGGGAGGGTCTGTTCTGTTACATCAGTCTAGCTGGCTGGGAAGGCAGAGAGGAGAGACTCTGGGAAGGCAGAGGGTGAACAAAACTGTGCCGTAGTAGATTACTGCTTTAATTATCTATATTGCCATCCACTAAAAGTCTGTCAAAATCATAAAGCAGACAGGCAATGAAGGTTTATTTGGTTTTGTGGGGTTTGTTTCTTTTTTCTTTCTTTTTGCTTGCGATGATGTTTTCATCACTTCTGTGCAGAGCATCCTTCTGTGTGTTCTGAAAGCATCAAGGAGGCAAGGATGAAAGTTTTTTTTAAAAAATCAGAAGTTAAAAAAATATTAATACTATAACCTAGTTGTCATGTTATAATTTTAAATAACCTGTATGTTTTAAATTAATGTCTTTATATGTGAAAGTGAGTAAAAATGGTGCTGTTTCTTTCAAAGTGACTGCATTCCCTGCATGCATTTTAGTCATAGTTCTCTATTCCCCTGGTATATATAAAGCGAAATGAATTGGCTATCTTTTTACATCTCCCTTTGAATGTTCTCTAGTGACTCTGCAAGTTGCCCCTTTTTGTCTTTCTACTAAATAGCATTTAAAGCTTCTGGCACAGCTGGACTTCAGTATGTAAAAAAGCTTTTATGGTATTACAGTGTCACTAGCCATTGAAGCTACACAATTTGAATCATCGAAACCCATCCTGACTTTGCTGCATGTGCCATGTACTTAAAAACTTGAGTCAACATGTATATTGTTCAAACTATCCCTGAACAAAATCATGCTGAAAAGGAGCAAAGAATCAGTGCTTCTTTTTTAAAAGCTTCTTTGCTAATCTCTGTAATTTGAAACTAAAGACTTTGAATAGTGGGTTGGAGATTGTTCTGCAAGATAAATCCCTTGCATCACATAACCCTGACAACTCCTTAGTTCCATCAAATTAATAACAAATGGATAAGAAGATAAGCAAAACTAATGGGGAGGTTACATTTTTGTGACAAAGGTTTATGGCCATACTGAATCTCATGTTCTGTGATATCCCTCCTCCTCCTCCTCCACTTTGGTATATTTTTTTAACTATCAGATCTGTGCATTCCTCTATCTGAAGCTCTTCTGTGGAGGAGACGTGATGAATAGCAAGTTGGACCATGTGCCTCTGAAAGTTGCTGTGAACAACTCTCTACTCCCCCAGCAGAAATCGCTGGTTTTCTACAAGACCAGGTTTTATTCTTGCACACTGTACATCCACTTTCTACTCATTGGATGGTGCTACGTGTCTGAACACCAAAACTCGCTGCTGTAATCCCATCTCCCTGTCATCTTAAAATTGTGCAATAATTTAGGGAGCAACCTCCGAATGACATCTGGACCAGCTCTTTCCATAAAGCAGGGGCAGTTTACAGCAGGTGACTCAGGGCTATGTCTGATTGAGTTTTGAGTATCTCCAAGGGTGGAGATGCCACAGCCTCTAGCACTGAAACAGGTTCTGTGCAGACTACCCATGCTGTGAACTCTTTTTCCTAATACCTAATTGTAATTTTTCATGTTTCAACTTGTGTCTGTTGCCTTTTGACCTGTCGCTGGGCAACTCTCTTTTAATCCGGTTTCTTAAATTCTCTTAATCCACTATATTAGCTAGTCAATAAGCAGAAGAATAAACAATTTACAAATAACCTCTGTTTGGAGATCTGTTCCAAAACACACCTTTCAATCACTAATCAGTGGCCAAGAAAACTGTACAGGATGTAGGAGACTTTTTAAAATTAAAATGGAGAATGGATATTCCAAGTTAAGGGTTGTGGCATCAGCATTTTGAAAATAACAGGCAACTGGTGGTTCTGTATTTCTTAACTGGTCAGGCATATACTCATGGGCTGTTTTAGAGGCAAGGGTGAACATGATGACCTCGTGAGCTGGATTTACAACCACACCTGCAGTTTGCCAGGGAGGAGTCACTTTTTAAAGAAACTAACTAACTAATCCAACTATCAACCCTTACTAGTCTTATAAATATAAAACTTTAACCACCCAGGGAGTATTTCTCCACGCTTATTCTCTGCTTTTGGGTTGATTTCCTTTCTCTTTTTCCCCCAACAAAAAGCAAGCAGTAGTTTTTACTCATAAGAGGGGAAAAGGAAACCTGTTTTAATAATGCCAAGCTATTTCTCTGTAAAGATTATGTCAGAAAATTTGCATCAAGAACTTGGCATTAATCAAGAGGAGAGAGAGTTGTAAGGAAAGCTTACCCAAGCCAAACCATGAGAAGCTGCTATATGAACATACACTGTGGAGTATGTTAGGGGACCTCTTGCCCCTAATCCTTGAGTATCTCAGCTCCACAAAGAAAGTTGCTGCCCCTTAGGGAAGACTCTGTTGCAGGGTATTTCAACTGCAAGATGGCTGGGGACTTCAGCAAGTCTAGCAGCACTCTTGTATCTCGTGTGGGCAATAGCAGTATAGCTTAGCTGTTCATGAATTTTTTAGCGCTTGTGGAGCTGAAAGGTAACAGCTGCTTTTGGATTCTGCAGTGCCTGATCCTTGGGGATGTGGTGAAAGGTGATGCATAGTTTTGCTGCTGCTGTTATCCTCAGTAATTTTTTCAGACTTGAAAGTACACTTTTGTGGTGAGGCTTCTGCTTCATCCCACCCCTTTTTTCCTCATACACATTTCCCAGATCTCAATGCACTTGGAGAAGTGAGTGGTGGGGAGCCATGAATGAACTCAACTCTTCTTCACCCCACATTTGTGCTCCTTCTGTGGGCACAAAGGCGTGTGTGTGTGTCTCAGGCAATGAACAGGTTTACATTCAGGCTTCCCTTTTTGTGTGTGGTGGAGACCACTCTGGGGATACTTGTATTGGACTCAGCTGGTCCGTAAAAGCAGAGTCTGTTGTGGTTTATGGCAGGTTACAAAACATGAAGACCATGAAGGATCATTTAAGATCCCTAAACAGCAAATAGCTTATTTTTGCACTTTGATTTGGGTCTTCACACTTAGAGGTGGAAGTAAAATGTTGGCCCACTGATTTCAAACCCAAACTTCTAGCCACTTCAGGAAGGCTCTCTGAGGTCCCCCGTCCTGCAGCCCGTAGTGTGACAGAGCTGCAGTGGGACTCAGCCACTGGGACCTCAGCGTAAGCACTGACAGAGAAGCACATCTTTTATCAGCTGCACTGCTTATTCCTTTGCATCATAAGAAGCTTGAAAATCCAAGTTATCCAAGCTCTTTCGCTGCAGCAATATTTTGAATGACTTGAGTTAACATGAATTTTAGGAAAAAATGTTGACTTCTGCTTCCGCTTAAAAAACTTTTTGCTGCTAATTTTCTGCTTATAATCAGGTGTCAAATTGCTCTCATTCTTACTGATCACTTTATTTTTTTCTGTCTTATTAATGAAAGAACAGGGAAAGGAATAGGAAAGAAGGTAAGTCCACAAAAGTTGTGTTCCTTTTATCCAGATTTTCAGTCACTGCTTTTCAGTCAATTTCTATTTAGCTAAGAAGTTGAATAGGGCTTTAAGATATCAACAGTGTAGGTTAATAGTAAGTTCAGAACTATTTAATTGATTAATTTTCTACATAACAAAAAATATATCATTATTTGTGGGATTTTGCTGCCTTTTGACTACTTCTTTTATTGGGTGAGAGGACAATGAGTTAAGCATTCATTATGAGTTATGGGGTTGGGAGGAAGCAGAATTGCCATATTCTCCTAGAAGGTTACCTGACATTTTTGTAGATATATAGGTTTTTCCCCATCACCTTGACACTGCCCAGCTCCCTCCAGATTCTTGAGACTTCCTAATATCCCTAGGATTTTTTTTTTCAATGTGTTAGGACTTTATAGGAATGTTTGGCCCATAGTCTGTATTAGATTTAGCAACTGGAATGTTATGCTTTACGTGCCTGTTCCTAGGGGTTGAGCAGTTTATTTACTGAGATGATATAAGTGATCCCAGTGGTTTTTATTGGCAGTGGAAGGCACACTGAATATTCAAAGCAAACAGAATTGATTTTAAAGAATACAAAAAAGTAACCGCTGTGAAACTTGTGAGACTTGAAGTGTTTCTGAGCAGTTTTTCTTCTTTGTGATTTACTTTTCAGGTGTAAGCCTTTCTCAATGCTTAAAGAGATCTAATACATATCTTTTACTCTGATAAATCTAAAGAATCTACTGTAGGCTTTTTTCGAGAGAGCAAGGCTGATTATTTTAATGCTATAGTTAGGTTAGCCACCTTTGTTTTTACAGTGAAAGAATAATAATTTACATTTATATTATCCTATTTCCTCCTGGGGCTTCACATAAGCTTCCCTCTTATAACACCAGCCTTCCAGAAATCCCATCTTCTGAAATTGAGAAGGCTGTAAGGAGGAAATGAAATTTCAAATCATTATTTATATTTCTTAGGTAGGGCATTGAACTATATTCTGCTAGCACATGCTATTTTTTGGTTGAAAGCTAATTAGTTAATATGATTGCAGCTCATCTGTTGGATTGTTCCAAATGACAAAACAGAGATGAAATATCTCAAACCTCTGTGTGCTAAATTGATACTTATTTTCAGAATATCGCCACTGTCGACAATGCATTGGTCAAAAGCAAGTAGTAAGTCTGCAGTCTCGTATATAGTACTCATAGACATGATAGGAATGTGTTCTTGTGGAGGGTAATACCCATATGTTTTCATTTAGATAGTTTTTAGTAAGCTTTTAAATCTTGTAAAAGACCTTGCTAAGCTTGGTTTTGAATGATCAGTTGGGAAACATCATATTTAAAACATTGCTCTATTAAATTCAAATCTCTGGTAAAGATTGAATCTGGCAATTATAAAGAAAGAAAGAAATGACGGGGGGGACGGACCAAGAGTTCACATTCAAAAGGTAGAAACCAGTTCACAAAACTCACTGTAATTCTTGGAGCCACGTGAAAGAGGAGGCATAATGTGGTTCAATGTATTTGTGTTGTGTCCTGTGATTCCAGGAATGTTATAACTAATTAAATCATATTTTTCTCAAGAAAAATTTATCATCCTATGGGTAAGCCTTGCTATTGAAATTTTTACTTGTCGAAGAATGTGTTTGAAATGTACTAGCGCTGTATCAGGGATGAGTCCAGCAATGAAGATACTCAATATGTAGAAGTCCTATGTACATAAGGGGTCTGTCTGCTTTTTAGTATTCTTTAAGGCAATTCTGCAAAGTGTTCAGGACCTGAAAACCTGGAACTGAAGTACTTTTGACCAAGGATTAAGTATCTCTATTCTTCTATCTACATCTGATGAGTGACACACTGTTAACCGCTATCTATTGAATGGAATAAATAGACACATCTTAAGCGTATACATTCACAGTATCTGCACAGATTAATGATGACAACTGCAGAAGCATGATGTCCCCATTGTACATGGGAAGGGTGCACCAAGGTCACTCAGACTAACACGTTCCATGTAGACAATTTCTGTTTTGTTGGTATGTCCTGCTCTCGCTTTGTCACAAAGTCTGCCCAAAGAGGGTAAAGAAGTACTGGATCCATGCCTTCAATAACTTTTCAGAAAACTTTCAGGCTTAAAGGTCCTGCCAAGCAAAGTCTTCCCTACTCCAGTTGTTACAAAAACTCCTGGTTTTGTCTTCAGAAAAAGCTGTCAGTTGCATGGCTTACTTTACGCAGTTGACAGTAGCTGATAGTTTTGGATTTTTGAGGTTAGAATGGAGTATCTATCTGTCTTAGGTAGCTAAATTAAAAAAAACCTTGTATGTATATAGTTTCTCCAAAGCATAATCAAGACCATCTCTATCAGGCTTTCTGCTCTGACTCACCACTGTCGTTACAGTGTACTTTACTATACAGGGAGATGAGTTTCCTGATTCAGGCACTTAAGATAGTTGTCATAAATCAGGCTGTTTAAAAACTTTCATCTTTAGGTATTACCTAAGCTTTTTTTTCCACTGGATAAACATTTAATCTTTCAGAAAGTGTAACTCGTTCTTAGCTTTCATACAAATGCCTTTGCCATCATTTCCATGGAGTTTTTATTCTCTGATGGTCCCACTGAGCTCAGTGCACCAGTGAAGATTATTTCTACGAGTAACATCTATTGAATCTGATTCCATATGAAGTTTCTATAACTCCGACCCTGGTCTTTTTTTTGTGTGTTGTGCATGCATGTCAATTCTCTCTTGCACGTCCCTCTTAATGAGGTCCCTGCATTATTTTATTATTTTTACTCCAGTCTTACTGCTGATCTTGCATAAAATAACATATATAAGGAGAGGGAAATAATGTGGCAATGGATAACTCAGCACCTTTTCCTGCTCTGCCCTGCTTGATTTATAACTACTTAATCAATCCAGTATTTTACAAAATTCTTCTACATTGTTAACTTTGAATTAATATCAAATTAAAAACTAGTGTGCATTTATCTATATTTGCCATGTTACTGCTCCTATACTGCACAGAGTGTCTTAACAGTCCAGCGTTTTTGGTGTTGGAGGTTTTAGTGGATAAAAGCATTTTTTATTTTCATGAATGCCATTCTAGTCTAACCTGCACTCCAAAATGAAATGTGTTTAGTGGTCTGAGCCCTGTCCCCAGTGAACAATAGTCCACATTACAAAACACCGAACAGGCACAAAGCTGGCAGTTTCTACTTGGGGACACTCAGAGCCGGCCAGCGTGGAGGCACAATTACCTCACACCCCAGGGAGTGATTTTTCTAGGTGAAGACTGAGGTCATTCATAAGGCAACAGGGAAAACCATCTCTCGTGAAACTGGTCTCTGCATCAGCCAGGGAGAGCAGTTCCCAGTGCTGCTGCCACAGACTCATTGCTCGCTCCAGTTAAGAAGTTTTATAATCTGGGAGCTCTGATTTAAGACCACCTCAGTTACATGTGCAATTTACTTTGTAGTAGAATATATAAGCAAAGATTTACGTTTTGGGGTGGTGTTTTTAGCAGGTTATTTGTTGGAAGCAATACCTTAATACAGGTAAATTCCTAGTTCTGCTACAAGTAATGTTTTGCCTTTAGTTAGACAACTGGGATGTTACTGTGAATATGTGAAGGTGCTAACCATACAGTAAATATACTAATTTATGTTCATTAGTGCATTATTGACTATATCAACTATTCATCAAGATGTTTTCCCAGGAGTTACTCTGACAACAAAGCTGAGAGACCTTAAGTGGCTGTCATCTTTGTGCCAAATGGATTAAAACAAAAAATGCTCAGCACTTCTCAGTGGATCAGTGCTCAATTTCAGCTGGGTCATACCAGGTTAACAAGCCAAAATATCAGGTGTCTTTTTTTTTTTTTTTAAGAAAAAGTAAAAATAAAGTTTGTTTTTGTTCATACCGTTGGCTATTCAGATCAAAACTGTGTGAGAACTTTTTTATTTTGGAGCACAGCAACACAATCTAGATTATTTCATACTTGTATTAAATTAACCATAAGTGCAAATTCAAATTAATCTAATTATTTTTATTTCATCTGCTGGGTAAATAAGCCTTAAACCTCTAGTGATTACTGCATAGTGAAGGAAAGTGGCTTAACGGGAGAAATGAATACAGGGCTGGCTGGCTGAATCTGTAAAGAGCCTGAAAAAATACCTGGTAAGTGACAAGTTTCGCACTGATTTCACTGAGATAGCTCGGCTTGTCCAGCTATGGTCAATCACTAGTATTCCATTACTAGTTACCCTGTCACTGAAGACTAATGGAGGGGGGATCATAGATCTGTGCTATCTGACTTTGGTAGTTTCTTACTAACCTCTAGCCTAGATCATATACAGAGACTGTAGCATTGCCATCACTCTAGAGCTCGTTCCTGACAGTCAGTCATCAGCCAGAGGGGACATAGGCACAGTAATTCTTCCTTGGGTCAGGGCAGTTGAGGAGATTGCCCTAAAGGTCCGTTCCCCTTTACTTTTTTATAACATTGGCAAGTATAAACAGGGAGCACTTCTTCAAAAACTGGCATGAGCAAAATCCCTGGGTTGGAGAGAAGATGTAGAAAAGAGGGGGAACGTGCCTCTGTGGGTGCTGTGGGTGAAAATTCTTCAGAGTCCAGGAGCTCTGTCAGTACATCCAACCAACCAGCCTGTACCCACCAAGCAAGCAGAGGGAGCTCCCTTCTGAGTGTTCTTCCTCCTGCCTGCAGACTGGAGTGGTCACAACACATCTTTTACCTTCAGCTTACTTTTTCAGGGTTTTATTTTAGTTCTGTAACTGCGAGGAACAGAATTAATGTATTTTTGAAACACTCTGAAAGCCTAGACTGAAGCACTGTCACATGGCGTGTGCCACAATCAAGCTCATCATAAAGATAACTGGGAACTACTGGAGCAGGTAGAGAAAGAGGAGCCTTGGTCCAGCAATGTGCACGTGTTTATTATCTTACTTTGAAGGATATGTCAGGTTTCTTTTGGATACCTCCACCCTTTGATCTCCCACTTCAGCATCCCCCTAACCTCTGTGCAGAAGCCACAGCTCTTGTACACCTTCATCAGGTGGGGTTGGGAGTGCATTTGATAGCAGATATATCTATTTGTCTCCATTTTGATGTGTCGTTAAATTGCAAAACTTTGGACCTCGTTTAAAGTTTCTGGTTGATTTATTTTTTTTAATGTTTATTTATGCTGTCATGCTGTCTGTATAACCTAATATTTTAAATATATATATATATGTATATCGGACAATTTTAACCACATTCAAGTGTGTCAAAGATATTAAGCCCAAGTGAATATTGTGAAAATTGGCAGCTATGGAGATGAGAGAGCGCCTGATACTGCTCCCACTGTGGGGAGGCTTACCCCTTACTTCACATGGGAAAGTAATCCTGAGAGGGAGATCAGGGAACACCAGTCTTTTGGTTCTGCTATTTATGGAGCTACTTGTTTATTCTTAGAAATCCTTTGAGGGCACTTTTGTAAACTGAGCATCTACTCTGTCCAAAAGTGTCTAGATGGTCTGTGATAAGTGGTGTATTACTTTGGTTGTACATGATCACAGCATGTGCTGGTTCCCCTAGTAAAATCATTGTGGTTTTTATTTCTTTCTCTCCCTAAGATTTCTTTCGACCTAGCAGAATATACTGCTGATGTTGATGGGGTTGGCACTTTACGGCTCTTAGATGCTATTAAGACCTGTGGCCTTATCAACTCTGTGAAGTTCTACCAAGCCTCCACCAGTGAACTTTTTGGAAAAGTGCAAGAAATCCCACAAAAGGAGACCACCCCTTTTTACCCGAGATCGCCTTACGGTGAGGATCGTTGGTGGTGTGTGCGGTGTCTGTCTGTCTGTTCTCCCCACTCATGTCTCAGGGCTGAAGTCATTTGGGCGTGAGATTAGAATGACGATAGAGCTAAAGTGACTAGACATGTCGAGAGGCATACCTTTATGAATTACTCTATAAAAAGTATTTGCTGCCATTGCCTGGGGGTTGGAAATTAGCATCTCACTTCACAAGACCGTGTTCATTCAGCTCAGAGGTAGAGAACTCTTGTAGAGAGGGGGGAAGGGTGACTTTTCCTTCACAAAGGGTTGTGAGATACCACTGAAGTGATAAGGTTTCATATTTTTTGTTGCCTAAATGAAAAACTCCCGGGAGTTCACTTCTTCCTTCATGAACTCGCATGAAATTTGAAACACTTATTAAAGCAATGTGCATGGAGGAATTTGGTGATAAGGTTTCAAATCAATTTAAGTGTTAAGGCACCAGATTTTCACTTCTATTCCTCCAAAGTAATTTTTTTTTTATTAGCAGGGGTCACCACAGTGGCACATTTCACACACTCTGGCTGTGTTAATTATATTATAAAAGAAAAAGTGCTACGCTGAGTGTGCATAAGAAAACAAGTGAGAAAGTGCCCTAACACTTCCTGGGCAGTTCAGAAGCTGCACAGAGGAGGAATGTTTTCCCATTCCACTGCTGTTTATTGAGCTGGATGTTTTTTTCCCATATGAAGTGTGACACATACAGGGAATGAATCAAATTCTAATGCACTCCACTGTTGAAATGCGGACTTCTCCCTGCATGTGAGAGAGTTGTGTATGTGCATCTGTCTGAGCTGTGTACAAGCAGAGCGGATATACGTAACGCTTTAAAATTATTTTTTGCAGGGGCAGCAAAACTGTATGCCTACTGGATTGTGGTGAACTTCAGAGAGGCCTACAATCTCTTTGCTGTCAACGGCATCCTCTTCAATCACGAAAGCCCCAGGAGAGGTTAGAAAATCCGCGTGAAACCGTTCCCAACTTGGCATACATCTGACCGGAAAAATGAAACAATGCATCCACAGGTTTCATTTAAACTTGCCAGAATTCTGTAGGGAGGGTGTCGTGACTCGTAGCCACTCACAGGGTTTCTTGCAGTCCTCCTGGCTGTCCCCAAGCCTGCAGAGCAGCAGCTTTCCCTTTCAAGCATCATATTCCATTTTGTAGCCCTCTGAGCCTGGAGGGAAGCTTGCGTATCTGATTTTGTGTACCAGTGCTCTCTAGAGACTGCAATGACCTCGTAACATCCCTGAATTTTCTTTCACTCTTGACAATAAATTAAGGCTAAAATATTAACAGGACACAGTAAAAGGCAAGTTTTCTAAACATTTTAGATGGGCAACTGCATAACATGCAATTTTAGGTGTGACTTGTACTGAAGATTTTTATTTGCATATAGATGTCAAATTAAGAGGCAGAAATAACAGACCCTCTAAATTCATAAGACTAATGAGTACAGCCTGGTATATTTTGAAAAATCTGTGGATTATGGCCCATACCTTCTGACAAGACAGCTTTTAACACATGGCTTTAAAATGCCTTTCTGTTTAATCCTTAATAACAATGCAGCTTAAACTCCACTTAATCATCCCTTTTCCTCTTGCAGTACTTTATGAACAATTAATACTGGTATTTAGTTTGAGTAAGAGTCCGTGGCTGATTAAAAGTCTCATACAGTGACAGTTTTCCTCTGCCCTTAAAGTACTATGACTGTACCAAACACTATAAAATTAAACTTTAAATTAACACAGAAAACTGGATTCTCAGTGCAGAAGCCTTTTATTGTGGTCTGTTTCTAAGTGAAAAATAAATTCAAATTTTACAGGAATGCAATTATATAAATTATAGCCTGGCACAAAAAATATAGTAATTTTAGTCATACTTACAAATATAAAATAGACCATAATTGCAACTCTGCTTAAAAAAAAACAACAAAAAGAACTAGTTGGTGTCAATACGATTTAAATACTGATTTAAGTCTTTGGGAGCCACAGCTGTGAAACCTCATAGTACACTGGGCAGGCAGCTTTTAATACACTGGGTAGACAGCATTTACGGTAAGGGTGAATCAAATACTGGTGGTAGAAGTTGTTGCATCACCTCACTGGAGCAGTTGACAGTACAAGTTCAAAATTAAAAGAGAATAAAATCCACTGATTGTTTCATTTAGAAGCCCTAATACTTTGCTTTCTTCTAAACAGTTCACTGTCATTTATTCTCAGTGCGCTGTAAACTGATGCCCAAATTGCTCTGAGTTATCCTTATGTAATTAAAACATTCGGACCAACACAAAGAATGAGGGAATACGCAATACTAAATATTAACTTGAGGGAGCTACTAGATGAGATGGAAATTACAGGAACACATTTACTATTTCTGCTGCTTCTCTATAAGCTTGTGCCGTTTTGAAGGAGGAAAACTTCGGTACTCGTTGGTATTTTGATCCCTCTGAACATTTGTTCCAGCTTGACACTGCTGCAATGGAGCTTCCAAGCCGAAGTCTCTTTTCAACACATTTACTGTCCCTGTGGAGAACCCAAGTCTGTGCTTTGAAGTCTCAGGCTGTACTTTTGGTTGTATGTATATGTTTGGTGCAGTTTTAAGCCCCTTACGCCACGACAGGAACTTTGTCTTAGAAATGTTTTTGGTTGGCTCTGTTTGCTTTAGTGGGAGTACATACCATGGAAGCACCTGTAACCACAGCCCAGTGCCACTTCCTTAGTGTTTTTATGGGAGAAAGTCTGTAAATTTATATAGAGAAGAAAATGGAAGAAAAGTAGTTCTTAGGGTTTTTTTCCTAATATCATCATTTTCCCAATGTTTTTGAAGACTGCAGAAGTGCCTTGGGAGAAAAACAGGATTTAACTGGCATTTCTGATTCCTATGTAGAGATGGTAATATACATGGAAGTTTTAAAATGCCTTATTTCATTGGCTTTTTCTTTTTTAGTTCTACTGATTTCAGAGATTGGGAATACCTTATATTCCAATGTGACACACCATTATTCCAGTTGGGTTAGTGTTACAATGAACTGATTGGATACAGCATCCCATTGATGGTGACACTAAGTGCATCTTGCTCACACGAAACATAATCCCCGGGAGTCAGTGGCAAGGAGAAGGTTGTGGCAGTGCCGCTTGCTGAGGTACAGAGATGGTCTGTCCTGGCAGACTGTGCACATTTTTTTCCCCATATCTGAAGTATTAATCACACTTCTGAAAATGCAAGCTTCCTACAGTGAATGTATTTATAGGGAAAGACTGTGAAGAGACAAATCCTAGTATTTCTTGTAGGCAGGAGTCCATGAGGTGTGTTGCACTGGTAATGGTTAGGATGAACAAAATGCTTTTTTGGTACCTGGCAGCCTGTGTTGTGGACTGTGATTGAATACAGAAGTGTTTGTATTTGAAGTACCAGTACTCACGGTGAAGGAAGATGGATTGCAGTTGTCTGCCAAGTGGCTTTTAGCAGCTGGTCACTGAGGCAAAGTTGAACAGACAGTTGTAAAGAGGTTTGCTTCGTGATCTCTTCGTACAGTGTTCAGATATTGTACTGCTGGGGGAGTGATACACAAGTCTAGTGAAAATGAGAACTTTCTAATCTCAAGGTCTGCTTCTGTGAGAAAGGAATTTAGGAATATACACCTCATTTCAGAATACCAGTTCTTCTCCTTAGCCTTCCCAGTTTTAACTCAGAAAGGAGCACCAGTAGTTAATCTCGTGTAGTCTATATAACAATAAGGAACTCTGCAAAGAGTTCATAAGGGTAAAGGGTGCTTAAGTCTAATACGAGAGGTTTCCAATTTCCTGAAATTACCAAAGCTTGAGAGAAGTGCTGGCTTTGAGAAGCTCATTTGATTTTCTACTTCTGTCTTGCTCTGTAAGAGAAAGACCGTAACAAGAGTAGCTCTGAAGATGTGACACCATACTGCAAATCTGAACACTTAAGTTTGCTGTGTGGGCTTGCTTTTAAATCTAATGTTTCATGTTTTGACAGCCACAGTAACTTTAAAAAAAACCACCAGTGATAAATTGTAGGTTGGTAGAACCCACTGTCTGAGCCTTACATCTTAATTTGGGAATAGTACAACATTATTAAATTACTGGGGTCCACGCTCGAGAGATACATATGTATGGAACAACAGAGAATATTATCTAATCTTTCATATCGAGTAAAATGAGTGGCTATGTTAGACTAATCTTAAAATATACATCTACTTTGAGCCTTTCTGTAATACTTTTTTTTTCTTTATATTATACATGCTGCCTTTCATTTCTTAGTCACTTTTATAGTTTTATAAGACAAAATAGTCACTTTTTGACCAGTACATGCTTTTCAGCTCACATAAATCAACACAGCTGCACCAAAGTGAACAGGGTCAGGTTGATTTATGCAAGCTGAGGGTCTGGCATAGTACTTCCAGTAATGGTCTGGTAATGTAAGATAAGCATAATTTGCTTGCTTTGGGGAAAAGACCTGTCTTAGCAGTATACCTTGCTAAAGCTGATTTGTTCAGTTACTTTCATCAATTTTATCCAGGTATAGCTACAAGTGTTTCCTGATTTATGGCAATGTCAAAGGAGAGTGGGATCTTCCATTTTTGAAGCTTATTCATTGTCTGAATATGACACTAGCTGAAAAGCAAAATGCTGTCTACAGTAGGAAGTACCACTACAGTGTAAGTAGTACGCTACAAGGTGGCCTCTGTTTCCAAAAATGAACAAACAAAAGAAAACCTAAAAAACTTTTGCAGAATGCCTTTAAAAAAACCAAAAACACCCAAAACAAAACAAACAAACAAACAAAAAACCCAAAACCAAGCAAAACGACATCATGAGATACCAAATGGGGGAGGTGGTGACCACCAAGTTACCAAGTTGCTAGTGGTAGGTGAACATGGCTCCCAGTATTACCAGTGTGGAAGTGTCTGCTCTACGGCAATATTGGAAAGGTATTTCTGTTCAGTGAGATGACGGTTTTGACAGTGGAAGAGTGAGGCTATTAGCAAGTTTAGTTTTCGGGAAAGCTGAGGCTCGATTCAAGCCTTTTTTACAGCATTGGAAAGATTCCTGTTCTTTTGTTGGGCTCTGGATCTCACTAATGCCTTCCTTTCTGAGTGGGAAAGCAAACTACTTGTTGACAGTATCATTTGTTTCTTCCCAGACAAGCCCTTACTTTTTTTTTCTCCACAGTTTCATGTAAGAACTTTTCTCAGGTTTACAAGATGTGCCTTTGGATGTCTGAGATAACTTTCTGATTTGGTTAACCACTTCATTGCTTGCCTCATTTGATCGTTATCTGCTAAGATGTACAAACATGTAAGCATGTTTCTTGACACAATACAGCAGTAGTTTTGTTTCATTTTTGTTGTGGGGTTTTTTTTCCCTAAGTAATAAATACTTTGCCCCCACACATGACATCATTGTGTAGACCATTCAGTAGGGAATTTTTGTTTGTCTGTTACCAACCCTGGTAAAGCAGTTGTCATCAGACCATTGCTGCATAGCCAGAGGGAAAGGATACAACTGCTCATTTCTGTGATCTCTTTCAGCCAGGGAGGAAATGGCTAGGTGTTAGATTGCAGGCTGAATGTTGTCAAAGTACGTGTAGTAAGATTAAAATGAAAAGAAATCATGACTTAAAGAGAATGGGGAGTGTTCTTTACTTCTTTTGTGCATCTGGATCACAGGTTTGCCGGGGGAAGAAGGTGAGAGGTTCCACTACTCACTGTAAATATGTTTGGGTGTCTTTTGCATTTATGTTTTTTGGTGTTACCTTTTTTTTAACCAGCTTTAAGTCTCCCTTTTGCCTCTGTTTCGTAGAGAAGGCAGAAGCAGATGGTGACATCTGCTATCAACTTTCACAAGAAATCCCTACAATCCCTCCTGTAACAGCTGCTCTTCTGCATCTCCTATAAAGACATGTAGCCAACATCTGCCAGATTTCCCTTGCTCATTTCTTTGGTTGAGGAGACTAATTGCTAGTCTCCTTACACACTTTCTGTGCCAGAGTAGCTTGATCAGCCCAGTGGAAATACTAAGGGCTTTTGCTGGTGCTCTTTTTGTAAGTTTAGGCCTGTGAAAGACATGTGTGTAAAATTTTCAGTGCAGAGCTATGTCTCTTTCATTTAATACAAAATTTCCCCACTCACGAGTATATCGGAATAGCAAAAGTCAGCAGAGTGTTACTCGTGTCTTGCTGACACCTTGCTGGATGAGGAAAACGCACACTGGCTAGTGTCATCAAGGATCATCTGCCCAGCATATTGAAAACTTGATGTCAAGGTACCATGGCCAATGTAAAAGGAGTTACTCAGACAGTTGTGTGCTACAGAGCAGCCAAGATCATTTCATGCTTTTTAGCTTGCATGTTTCAACAGAGAAAGCATGCGCTGTCCTGAAGACATGCATTCTTCCTGGCTTTTTCTCCCTGCTGTGAGACTGATCCTGCTAAGTGATCCATGCAGGTGTTTTCTTATCTATACACACAGTCAAACGTCAGTGGGGATAAATGTGGGCATTAGGGTCTACTTGTAGAAATGGATTTGCAGTAATATTGACTGTAATAGTAGAGAATTGCCAGGTAATGCCTCTCTGCTGTTTCACCTAAGTACATGTGTTTTCCCCTTAAAAAAGATCTGGCATTACAAAATAAGTGAATTCAGTTAATTCTGCTGATGTTGAACCTAATACTGACTAATTAGTACTGATGAGAGCACATCACAACATAGAGAGATTTTTATCTAGTTTTTATGCTGCTAGTAAATCATCTTAATGTTAAACTTGTACTTTCCTAGTACTAACCAATACTGATATATGAAGGCAGTGCAATCATGCCATAATATGAGTGGGCTTCCCTCTGTGAGCTTGCATTTTAAAAGCAGTACCAGACTTCTGAAGTAAGAACCGAATAACATTTCTGCATGCCCTTAGCTTTGAGCATCCAGGTAGTCCACCAGGTCAGTGCCACAGAATTTGTCATGTGTGGGAATGAAACAATCACATACACGAACTGAATCACGATATAAAAAGATATTTTTCACAAGTGGGGCACTGATGAAGGAAGGTGTTGTGTTGAACAGTCTAATTCCTGAAATCTTTTTGATTTAGTCTTTACAGCGATAGCTTGTGGGAATTCTCACCATCTCTTAATTACTTTTTTCTTTTTAGTCTCGAAGCAGCCCTGATTCTATACTTCTCTATCTGATGCACTTTTCTGGGGTCTAACAGCAGTTTATCTAAGTAGTTATGGATATAGCTTGTACAAAAACTAAGTAATTTCTTGCCTGTGGGTTCAGATTTTTGGAACAGCTGCATTCACAACCCAGATCTCTCCTTGAGCAAATTATTATCTTATCAGATGCATCTTTTTGTCATTAAATCATGTGCTCCCTTATGGCTTATACTGTGTTGGGAAGAAAGTACATTACATTTTTGCTATTTTCCATGATTGATTTCAACATTTTTTTTAATCTAAACAAAAAATAACAGAGCATCCACACAATTTACAAAATGTCAAAACTACTAAATTTAGAAAACCTTACCCTGTAATTCTTAATACTTCTCAAGTTACATTAGCAGATATCAGTGCTAGTTTCTTAAGGTAATAATTTGAAGGCTTTTTTTCTCTAATGAAATAACAGCCCAGAACTCTGAAATAAAATCTTATGGAAGATACAGAAGTCAGCAACGGGAAATAGAGTGGTCAAAGCATGTACCTTACCTGTAGTGTACTTATGGCTTCATTAATGCACAAACTTGCAGCAAGGTTTTTAGAAAGAATGTGGTTTAGGTGCCTATTTCTCTGTTACTTTCCCTTTGTTACATTTATTTATCCCTGGGCAAAACACAATAGAAAATATGACCGTTCTGCTTTTTTGCGTTATGTATAAATGAGAACGTGAAGTGAAATACAGACAAGTACTGGGAGCTTCATATCTTGAATTGTCCAAACTAGCTTAAAGGAAATGCAGAGTTTGCAGAAGATCAGAAGAACAGAATCGCCATAGTGGTTTCAGCAAGATGTCTATTTAACCCAAGTATCCCATTGCCCTTGCTGGAACATTAGGGAAGAGTACAGGAGATGGTATAGATACAGAGTGGTCATCTCAGACCCCAGCATCTGATGGGTAAGAGACCATGTATGAAGGACACCCACCAGTCCACTGTTTCCTCAGACCAGGGCTCTGTTGGAGTTCAGTCCAAGCTGCTGCACATGAGATTCTGAAGGAAACCACTTTAGCTGGGGAATAAACCTCCGCTGAATGCAGGGTTAAATCATAGCTCAGGTGTACCCAGAGTCTAGGACAAGAAAGTGTACTGCAGGATACATTTTCCCCAAATGTGGAGACTCAGCCACAGTCACACGCTTCTGTATTTCTTATTTTTGTCACTTGAGCCATTTTTCTTGCAGTTGTATCTACACGATTGTTTCATTCTGGTGTGATTCACTAAGATCAAATGTAAAGAATATCATTGTTTTCTGAAATAGCCAGAGGTGAGAAAGGAAAAAAATCACACAAAAGGAAAGATCACATCATTATTGCAGGAGTTACGTTGTGTAAGTGAATCTATCTTGCATTGTTGATGTTCTATAAGTAATAAATATTTAGTGGTTTATTCATTGTTTCCTAAACTTCTGAAGACTTGTATCTTACTATGATTGTTTACATAAATTCTCTTGAATATATACATTTCTCCTGCAATATACTAGTGTAATTCCACTTTGCCTACTTCCTCGTATGTAACCCAACATGAGTATGGAGTAACAACCATTAGAAACTGCTTCTGGCTCATCCTCAGAGTGCTGCGTTTCACTGCGGGGCTGTTCAAGTACCTGGCACTCTGTAGGTCTTACTCCACAACTTTCACATTTGGGGTGAAATCTACCAGGTGGAGAAACTTGGAAGCAGGTTCATACACATAGCTTGGATGTATACAGTGACTGCCATGCTTACCAGACCCATCTTAGTATCTGAAATATTTTCTCAGCAGCATGCATCCTGTTTTCCTTAGAACAGCTCTCCCAAAGGTTGACAGTTCCCCCTCATTAGACCTCTACTTACTTTGTCTTGCATAATTTAAAGAATTATTGTAAAAGTATATCCATTGAAAGTGCATGTTGTTCTGGGAAAGTTATTTGAAATGAACCCACTCAGTCATTTAAGAGATGGGAAACTGAACAAGAGAGACTACAATTCACAATAAAACAGTTCTACTTTTAGTGGTTAAAAAAACTCCGAAGGAGGAAATGTCAATGATAATTCCTCAATAAGTCTTCAGGATTCATTAAAAACAAATAAATGAGAAATGTAACATAATGAGATGTCACCTCTGATAAGATTCATCGTAAGTGGGATTTTATAGTAGTGTCATAGGAAGGTATGCTACATGATCAAAGGTCAGAGAGAAGCTTAGTGCATTTGTTTGGGTCGAATTTGGGAACAAGGGGTTGTTTTCTGCCTTGATGGCACTAAGTCTTTACTGAAAGTTCCCAGAAAGGTATGTTTAAAAATATGAAGCAAAAACACACAAACATTGCTTTTTTTTTAATTATTTTTTTTTTTCAGTTTGATTTCAGACCATTATATGCATTATGTAATTTTGGGGGGCACACAAAAGCTTTATGTTTATAAACATAACTGTCATTTTTAAGTAGCTGAAAATCTCAACAATGGGCAGACTGCTAATTTGTGTCAGTCTTGTTCATCTAAATGCAAATATTTTTTGAGCAGATTTTAACCTCTGTTACAAGAACTTACAGCGGTATATACTGTCAGTTCTATGTACTTCCCACGCTGTTGATGTGTGCACACCTTGCCAACCATGCTAAAATATTCCCTTTTTGAAGGATTTGCCTTTCATAGACACTTAAAATTTAATTATATGTTCTACTTAATTGTTAGGCACCAATTGACAAATGAAAGCTATGTCCAAAAGCATGAGTATTCTCAAACAGTTTACAAGTATTTATTGTAATTAAACCTGATACCACATGCTATTTAGATGTTGCAATATGAGTTGCATATTTTGATTTGTATTATATCTCACCCCTATAGAATGATAACTGTTAAAACAAAGGGTTGTGGGTCACAGTTAGCAGGTTTCCCATGAAAGCCTTCAGGGTTGCTCTTTGGTATGGGAAAACAAATTAAAACCAAACCAACAATATCATGTTTTCACTAATTTCTCTTAATTTTTGCCCTAGAACATGTGAGTTTGAGAACCACTGCTATAGAAATACTACAGGAACACTGATGGATTTATTTTTTTTTTTTTGATTGTGAGAGCTTGATTTTGTGACATGAAATGTGAATAGATTTACAAGTAGTAAAAAATGTGAATAGATTTACAAGTAGTAAAAGAATTGTCCAGCAAAGCAACTTAGACCTCCAGTTTGTCCTTTTTTTTCTCATTTATATTAAAAACCTTACATTAAGAGAGATTTAAGGTGTTTATTCATTGCATCAATATCCATCAATAGGTGGATTGAGAATATTTGTCAGAAACTTTAAAACAAAACTCTAGGCAGCATGAATCTGGAAAATTCAGAGCTCATTTCAGATTTAAAACAAATCCAGATGACATGAGAAAAACATCAGTAACACACAGAAACATTTTACTTTGCATTTCTTCCTAAAAATTTTTGAAACAGTTCCTTTTAAGTTATAAACCTTCTTTGTGCTTTATTGTTGACACCTTTGTCTTCTCAGCCCCACCTCATGCCCATATTCTGAGTCATTGGTAGGCATGTGTATGTCTATTAGGGATACTTGAGTTGCCTGGTATGCTGTGTGCTCTCACATGAGTATCTATTTGCTGCAGACTGTAAAACAAAACCAAAAAAAAAACCAAAAAAAAAAAGGAAGAAAACAAAAAAAAAACCCTGCAAAAAACCCATGATCTTTTGTTACCATTATTGCACATCTTCAAGAAAAACAGAGACATTGTGCACCTCCAAAGGTCAGGAACAGTCTTTAAACTTCCCAAATTTTATATAATTCTTGAAAGTGGAGTAAATTGAAAATTATCCCTGGTCTTAAGTGCTTTTTTGTTTAGGGATGGTATCAGTGATATACTTCAGTTTAAGCATTTATGCTGAAGTGCCATTGAATCTAGAGCAAAGCCAATCCTGTGGCTGAAAATCAAGCCAGTAATTACTAATTTTAACATGTGTTTTTCAGCAGGAATGTGACTTCCTTTTCTCAAATCCTTGCACTGGTTTTTGATATCCTCTAGGTATGTTGTAGGAAAAGTAGGAGATAGGTGGCTGAAGTGTTCTGTCCTTTAACAGGGGAATGGGCTAGACTGGTGCTAGTAATGTGATTTGCTGTCTTTTGGGATAGCTGTTCAGGTATCACAGACAAACCTCTGCCCTCTGGAAGTTCTAAAACCAGGTGGTGTATGCACTTCTCCTTTGCTGAGCAGCAGAATGGTGTGCTGCTGTGTGTCCTGGGCCATACACAACCTGCCCAGATATGCTGTGATTTCCAGGGAGGGATTTTAATCATGTGACTTTTTGTAAAAATTTCATGTGCTTGTCGTGATCTGGGCTGGCGGGTGGCTCCATGTGTCTCACAGGTGCATCTTCATAGAAACGCCGGTGTTCCTACACGTAGGAGAATGTCTTTGCCTTCAGCTCCGTGTGGTCTAGCATCACAGTCCTTACTGTGCTCTAGTTCGTGGTTTCTGTTTGCAGTGCTCCTCAAGTTTCAGATACTCTGTTTTCTAGCACAGTTTTAGTGTGCTCATAGTCTCAAGTCAATTTCTTTAAATCATATACAATGGACACCAGGTAGCTTGTGTTTTGTTTGTGTCTTCAGGTGAGGATGCTACTGCAAATGAGTCCCTTAACTAGTAAACAGCACACGTAGTGCAAATAATAAGCATTTTTCCTTAAACTTGTCTGAGTTTTGCACAAAAAAGTGTGGCACATATACAGTTCTTTCATTTTCAGTATATTTAATGATCCCCATAGACCATGCAATATTTAAGAAAAACAGACCAAGGCTGATGTAACAGTAACTCAGACTGGGAACTTAAAAGCTTGATTTCATGTAACAACAGTAGGCAAATGCTACCTTTGCTGCCGAGTTCTAAAAGTGCTGGTATTACTAAAGAACTGGCAGTAGTTTTTATTGTGCTGGGGAATCCAAGACCTATTGCCAAAATAGTGTCAGAAAAGTAACTGATAAATAAAAGGTCATTATTAAATTTTTACTTGTGTCTCATAATGATGCTTTTCTTGAGAAAAGTATCATAATCTTAAACTGCACTTAAAGGAAAAATAAGCTCTTTGTTTTGAAATCATGGGATGAAGCAATTCTGGGTTTGAGTTCATTAGTGTGCTGCAGTTATTGCACAACTTTGGTCTACTTGCAAGTAAGTCAAGTGTCTCCTGTCACTTGGGTTCTGCAGGTTCCTTGTGGGTTTGGTGGTGTGGTGATATCATCTGGGTTACTGTCACATTTATAGACAGTGATAACCAGGCATCAACACCCATGAAGAAACCCACAGAGTCATCAGGAAATGTTCATCCATTTTTTCCAAAATTATGCATGTGTGTGAGTATGTGGACAATGCTTGAAAATGCCTGATGAAAGCATTGGTATGTTCAGTAAAGTTTGCTCTAAAAGCAGAATAATTATCCAAACTGATAATGTACGCAAGGGTTCATACAAACTTAACGTTGTTTCTACTGGTTAAAATCAGGTAGTTTAATACTTAATGCAAAAGGCCTGGTATTGAATTAAAAAATTCTGAAAGATTTAACACTTTTTAAAGTATGCTTTTTCTCTAGAGGACTAGGAGGAGGAAAATTGGAACATTAATTCTCAATGGATTAAGTTAAATGCCTTTTATTATTCTGTAGCCTATCTGCAAAGAAATGCTTTTGCAGCCACATGATGCCCTAAGTTCTTTTTGAGTTTCTGCCTTTTATTACACACGGTATTATAGCTGTGATCCTACAAATACTTACAGAGGCATCTTGATGCTTACAGGCTCTGACTCTTAAGTCCGCTTCTATTGATTTTAAAAAGGAAGTTATTACCAGTAAGGGATTAATAGCTCTGTTGCCACGATCAGATTTTCAAACCTGCTGTTTAATGACAAGAGCATTTAGGTTTTTCAAAGCACTTGGAGGCTTATGTGTTTGAAAGGTGAGTGCTTTACAGAAGCCTTTCAAGACAGAAGCATAATGTTAATAGTTTTGAGGACCTGATAATTCCAAAAGCAGAACTAGTGAACTATGTAGTGAAGTAGGAGGCAGCTACCTGGAAATGTTTGCTTAGACTCATTTCCCTTTTACTCTAAAATAATGTTTGTGGGGAAAACTGCTACGTTTAACACCATTAATTTAAAAATGAAAGAAAAATTGTATTTTCCTGTACTACAAGAACATGGGTTTGTGATGCTTGTAAGATACCAATAATTAAAAAAAAAAAAGTAAAACAGCATGAAAAAACAGTAAATATCCAATTTTTCTTTGACTCTGATTCAAGTCAGTTCAATTAGGTCAGATCAATAATTATTTATCTGCCTTGGTATTTCTGAATCAGTTCAAGCTGAAAAATAGAAAATTTTAAAATGTAAAATTATGTGATAAGGGAAGGTCCTCTGGGAAACTCTCTGTTAAACAGTTATTCTCGTCCAATAATCAGGTATTTTCTTCTTGGTTCTGTTCTGGATTAGGTTCAACAGACTTCGGTTTGTAAGAGTTTTGGTTCAGTTCCTTTTTTTGGGGGGGGGGCGGGGAGGAATTAATTAAAACAATTTTCAGTTCTGGAGGAACAACCAGAGCAGAATCATGCCACAGGGGCTTCAAAAGGACAGGGTGGCCCCTTTCGTTCAAAACCTCTTTTTGAAACCCTACCCAAAGACACTGGTCCTGTACGTAAATTCACATCCCTGTCCTTTGGGCTCAGTTCTTTAATGCATCTCTAACACATGTCTGGGAGGAAGAGACCTCTGCTTCCTCAGGAGACTTGGAGAAAACTTGATAAGATCAGTTACCCCTGGCTCATTGTTCCTTTAGGTGTCTTCCATGGGAGACCAGGTCAAATCTATTGTTACTTGCCCCTCAAATAACAGACAACCCTGCAGCTGCTTAAATTTGAATTTAAATAGCTGTGGAAAAGATGAGGACTCTCTCATAATCCTAAATAAGCTGATTTATTTTTTTTCGTAGATCTATCTTGTATCATAATAATTGCCAAAGTGTTTACTCACAGGCGCAAAATACTTAGTCTCCTTAATCTCCAGTTATTGTTTCCCTCTTGTCTTGACCTTTCTTGAAGTGTTTTATAAACAATTTAAAGAATAAATGAAATATTAGAAACAGTTATTATAGAGCAGGCAAAGTTATTTGCTTTCCTTGAGTGAAGGGATATAATTTGTAAAGGACTGATTACACTCAT
The DNA here is from genome assembly GCF_015220075.1 of Falco rusticolus. Lineage (NCBI taxonomy): Eukaryota > Metazoa > Chordata > Aves > Falconiformes > Falconidae > Falco > Falco rusticolus. The sequence continues at coordinate 90,823,422 of NC_051189.1, forward strand.
TTGTTTTCTGGGTAGCCTGTAAGTTTACTTTACCGTGGCAAGGCAGAATAACAGAGAAATTGTGTCATGGGAGCCAAGTAAGATATTGTAGCGGTAGGAAATCCAATTGCCTTGTTTTACAGCCATTTGTCTTGTCCCTCGTTTCTGTCAAATGATCATTGGAATCAAAAGCACTTAAAGAGATTTTCTTCCTCTGCAGTAATGAGAACAACAGAGACTTTTATGCTGCAGGACATTCCTACTAGGTCTTTCCTCCTCTAACATGGCTACCTGCCAGTCGTTGTTATTATTAAAAGTGGCTTCATTTAGTTCACTTTATGAAGTGGCTCTGCCTGGCTTCATGGCTGTCACTGTGGTTATGAGTCAAGAAGGAGAGCGGGAGCGGGGAGCTCTGATTCAGTGGAGCTTAGCAGCAGAGAAGCAGTTTAAACTGAGAATATTAATTGGTTGCTTTTGACTTCAAACCCACTCTTTTCAAGCCATGCATTCATATCAAAACAAAAATATTGGGAAAGCGTGTTTGATCTGTTTGCTGTACCAATTTTAACACGCTCCAGCCTTGCCTTTGGTTTACAAAGCTCAGTACTAGCAGAACTCCCTTGCGAGCCAGGAGGGTTACCTGGGTGCAGAACCTACTAATGAGAGGTTGGGGTTGAGGTTATTTGACTGCAGCTCTTGGAGAGAAGGGCCATTCCTAGGAGGGAACAGGTTAAGGATTTCAGAAGCTCTGTCTCCAGGTCTGCAGGCAGTTCCCTCTGCTGTGCACTTCTGTCCAAGCTGGGATGAAATGAGATGCGAGGGTCCTGGAATCATCAAAACAAAGCAGCCTGTTGGCTCCAACACAGCTGGAGCTGGGAAAAAGATGCCTGTTCTTCCTCTTTTGCATGACTTTTTCTGTCTCTTTTCCGATCTCCCTGTGAGGCAGACAGAGTGGAGGCAGTAGAGCAGCAGGGAAGAAGAAAGGGTGATAGTGACTGTCTATTCCACATCGGAGGGCAATTTCTTAGTGTCCCTTTGCAATTAGAAGAACATTTGTCAACCCTGACATCTGCCAACCATAGTTCTGCAATGCCTGGAGAAGCTTATCTTATTGAAGTGCCTTTGTTTTCCCAAGCAGATACAAGAGAAGGCACTGTCATTTCCAAGATCAGTATTTGATAGGGCAGGATGCTGTTGTAGACACATATACAATTACATCTTCATTTCTGGTACTTCTGGCAGAAGCAGGGAGGGTGAGGGAGATGCGTTAGTAACAGGCAGTTGGTGTCACCATGATATGATTCAGAATCTTACAGTAACTGTATCCTACAGTAATTTTCTTGCAGGTCTAACACCCTTGGAAAATATTCCTTAGCAGCTCTAAGACACCTCTGAAATATTCCTTAGGTTTTACACTCCTCATTCTGAAATAGTCAGTAAATTCTGTAGGTAAACATTTGGTGCTTTATCACCGAAAGGGCTGGGGCCCTTATTCCGAAGAGTGTGGTCAGAGGAAATCAGTTTGAGAGCTGATTCCTTGCCGGCTGCATCTGGAGCCTATGGGGGTGCTCTGGGGAATAAATGTAGATTTGGCTCCAGCTCAAGGGAGGTCCCTTGTCGGGAGATGACATATGAAGGTTATGCATGCAAGTACCAAATCCTCACACTCCCATACTGTGCAGCATTTCACAGCCAGGAGATAAACAGACTATAGCTGTTTTAAAATAACAGCTATGTTTTTTCTCTGTTTATCTCTGTTGGCTGTGCTATTAGGTCACACTTGTTTATTCGTGCTTTGAGTCATCTTCCAGGTCCGTGTGTCCTGTAAATCAGGTATGATACTTGCTGCCAGATATCACTTGCACCTGAAATGCTGGGCACTGTGAGCTTTCTTTTAAAACTTTCATGAATAATTGCCAAAAGGTGGTAGCTACAGTATCCCCAACAAATGCACATGAATGGTCCTCTTTTTAAGCCTAGAATTCCTTTAAACACGCCTGTTGGGTTTTGAGTACCTGCAGTTAAATGGTGTTGCTTTTGGCAGGGCTGGGTGAGCAAATGAGGCATAATCTCTCTGATCTCAGTAGTCTGGTCAGCCAGCCATGACATTCTCAGTGTCTTTTCTTTCTACACCCTGTCTGAACAGAGCCATAGCCCAGGCAGCTCTCAGTGGGGTTGCCAAAGATTACCATGTGCAGTGAAGCAGCAGATGGCAGGACAGTGGAAAATATGCAGTCCCCGTCCCTGGGTTCACGTGGGGTTCAGGGTTAAATTTCAGCGATTTCCCTCCTGCTCCTCGAGCCCCTCGATAAACTGCCGTTTGAGAGGCAAACTCTTCAGTGTGCGTTGGGAAAGTATTTAAAATTCAGTTTTGTGCAGTTTGGGAAGTGGGTTCTGGGTTGCAGCAGAGAATTTAAGAATGTGGTGTAGACTGTAGTGTCCGCAGCAGTTAGTCATCCTCACCGTCCAAAGACATTAGTGTGGCCATAACAAATGAGGTAGATATGAACACATCCTGAAAACTATGAAAGAAGGGAAAAGGATCACTGACAAACTTGATTAGTTCAAAACTGTGTAAGGGCTGAACGAGGGATGCTTCCACACAATAATGCAAACTTGTGTCTATGTGTTCTAATAAAGCCCTTATTTGCGCTTTTGGTTCCCCCCTCCCCAGGCTCCCACTTCTTTATTCCTTGCACAGAATGGAAAGTTCTCACTAGAATGACTGGATGTTCAATTTCTTCGGGGCAGAGAGCAAGAAAGGAGTTCTTTGACAGCAGATTTACTCTGTGTCCCTTTCATGGCCCCTCTTCAAGCCTTGCACTAAAAGTGATTTCATCCCTTTTTTGACTCTTCCAGGGTACTTCTCTCATTGTTTCAAAAATATCAAGATACTTAACTTTCTCAAATATCTGTAAAACCTTAGTATTTTATACCCCTTTTTGGGGTGGAAGTCTGCATTGATTGATTAGTGATCAGAATAAAACTCCCATCTGTTTACATCTGAGGGCTTTCTAGCCAAGCACACAGAGGAATATGCGGCAGTGACTAAATGAGACCCTTGATCTAAATGACTTTGTAAGTACTTTTTCAGAATTTGCCAATGAAACCGGGCTTTTATTCATTTTTCTAAAGCAGCATTAATCAGACTGAACTGTGAATCCATCATTTCTTTTTCTGCATTTCTTTATCTTTGCTAGGCTTCAGACTCCATAGGGCCCCTGCCTACTTCATTTCTCACAAGAGTTTCTGCTCTCATAGCAGGTCTATTCTCTGCACAGGGGGCAATCCTATTATGAAAAAAATTACAATATGCAATTAATGTAGAGGTGGTTTGTGAAACTGTGTCATTGTATATTCAAAAACAACACTGGCACACATAATCCTAACATTTAGTGCTAGAATTTACAGCTTTCTTCCTGAGCATGTACGGAGTGTGTGTATGTGCATGTGTGTTTTTCTGAGAGCATGCACAGCTACCTATGGGGATATTAAAATTATGTGAAAGGTCCCACTAAAAATACAAAGCCAGGAAATTCAGAATTGGGCTAACTTTCTGTCCTGGTTTCACCCCATTGTGCTCAAGTATTGTAGGCATCTCAGAACAGCAGGTGATCTGACTGCCTCTTCTGTTCCTAGAGGAAGTGTAAACTAACTTAAATGGGAAATATCACAAAAACAGGATAACAATGAATTTCAGGAGTCTACAAAGGAAGAAGTGTTCTTAAAAATACTGATATTAGAACAGTAGTGAGCATGACAAGTTGAACAGTGGTAAATGGACATTTCGTTTAGATTCTCTTTTTTTTTTTCCCCCATTTAATCACTTTCCAAGTATTTTGTTTCACATTTTCTTATGCATAATTTTTGTGGCAATTGAACGTGTTAATGGTGCAGTGTTTAAGTTTGGATTCTTCTTTGTAAATTTCCATAATAGGACTTCAGTCCCAGAACTTCACCAATCTATCTTGCCAAAAACATGAGTTCTCTGGGTTTATAGCTGCATAGTTGTTTTTACTTAATGTATTAATTACACTAAAGAAACACAATTCGCACACAAAAAGAATGCAGGAGTTGAATTAAATTTCAGTGGCACCATTAGAAAAAAGGATTATTCCTTGAAATGTATGTACATTTCAAAAAGCTGCTATAATTTTACTGTTTTCCTGTGTTCAAGTGATTTTCTCAGTAAATAACAGTGTCCGCTTCTTTGCCTCAGTGCCTTTTTCTTTTTAAAGTGAAAATTAGCACCAGGTCCAGGGTTTGTCCCAGAGTGATGTTCATTCTCAGCAATGGCTTTTATGCAACTTCCTGATGTATCCTGGTTTTCTGCCTGTGGGAGAGCTGCCGCTCTGCCTGGTGGCATTTCCAGTTCAGGGTTTGGCTGTGGAAGCCCTAGCACCCTTGCTCAACTTCAGGGTCCTCTGAGAGCGATCACAGCCTGCTCTCAAATAAGGACATAACTTTTTTATAGGAAGTTTAAGCAACCAGCAGTAACTACAGCTAGGTGAAATAATGTTTTTATTGGCTTTCTGAATACAGGAGGTCAACACAGCTAGGCCAAACATGTCCAGGGCTTTCAGGAGCAGGAGGGACGTGCTGTCTTTGTTGGCTTGCAGTCTTCCTGGTGTATTGTCAGCTTGTCTCTGCCTTTCCCTCCTATTCTCTTCTTAAACTGTTAGCATCGGGGGGGGGGGGTGGGGGGGGGGTGTTGCTTCAGGGTTGGTTCCCCCCCCCCCCCCCCCAATTATTTGAAGCATGTTTTGAGGGAGTTTGTTTTTTAAATACTACATGTGAGGGGGGGGTAATGCAAGATGATGACTTCCAGTGTTGTCCCGTTCTGTCCTCGGCAGCCCTGCGTGTCCCTGTGCAGAAGCACGAGCTCAGGAGACAAGGACAGCAGGGGCAGGCAGCGTGGGCTGGAAGTGCCACGAGCTGAGCCCACACCCCTGGTCACACACCGGCTCGTCTGCACGTCACAGCACACACTGTGAAGGCTGGGGGGTTTGACACTCCTGTCAGAGCCATGTGTTTACTTCGTTAGTCTGTTATGAGTCTGACAGGGTGTCTGTCGGTGGAATAATTTGTCCTTGTTCTGGTAATCACAGCCCATCGCAAAGGGTGATTAGTGCATGGAATTGTTGGGAACATCACTGGTGTTGGAGATGTACTTCTCACCACATCCTAGCTGAGAATCTCATTACTCGTAACACAGAAGATGGAAGGGAATGTAGTGCCTTGTGTTTTACGTGCCCTTTTCAAGTACTAGAAAAAAATGGTGCCTCCTGTATTTGCAGAGACTGAGATTTCTTTTTCTCCTTCCCTCCACCTCTCACAAGTGCCCACCTTGTTACTTCTCTATGAGCTCTTTGCCCCTGGGTCTTTCCAGCTCCCTGGAAACAGAGTTATCTGTGTTTCAGGATGCCCCCTTCGTGGCTCCAGGACTCCTGTAGCGAAGGGCGGTTTATGAATATCGAAGCGCATTTACCAAATTATGTACTGAGGGCCTAAAGGGTGCCTTGAGGACTACCACTGTCACAGAGCTAACCACAAGAAAGTCCTAAGAGAAAAACAGTTGAGCAACAAAGCTCCAAAGGGAGGTACATGGATTTAAGAATGTCTTGAGTTATACTGTATAAGTGTCAAACCCATCTAGGATTGCTTATTAGTTTGTGTGGGAGGTGAAGTTTCAAATAAGTTATTTGGCTGTAGCCAGACCATTTTTCTCTCTCCAAGAAAATACATCAGCACTGACTCAGCAAAGTCGTATGCCACTGTGCCTGGTTTTAAGGCTAGCTCTTGTTACACTCTTTTGCCTTCAGTAGAAGTAAATGAAAGTTCTTTTTACCCCTGACTTGAAGTGAAATGACACATTTTATACTTAGACATTTGCACATTAAAAGCGCTAATACGGCTGCACAGAAAGACATGCAAAACTCTGATTATACCATGACGCACCACAAGCTGATGTCCCAGCCACCTGGAGAGGCTGAGAGACCAACCAGACTTAGTCCCTCAGAGGTCGAAAGGTCCAAGAAACTGTATTAGTCAGTCATGTGTCACCAGGTAAGATTAAAAGCCTTGCCTGCTTCATCTCAAGGGAGTGCTAGGATAAAGGCTGAATGTCTCAGCTTGAACCATCAAACAGCACCTTTTTTGATGTGCTACTGGTTGCTGAGAGGATGGAGGAGGGGAAAGGCAGGGAGAAGAGGAAGGGGGTGTTTGAATTTAAGGGCACAGATACCTGAACTTAGATAGCTATTTAACAAGGTAAGTTAAAATCGGGAAGTTTTGCAAGTTGCCTTAGACTATGTGGTATTTCCATTTTGTACCAGTGCTAGGTTTTCCTTGTGGGTGCATACATTTCTAGCTATTGTAACAGCAGTTCAGCAAAGCATGTACTTAGCTCCAGTTGTTTACACACACTTAAACAATACGGTCTGTGCTGACAGGCAAGCACACTAATGCTTACCCATAGCTCATACATGCGAGGGCTTGTCTAATTCTATGGCAGCTTAAATGAGAGGTTTAATTCAATGACATTAGTTGTACAGTTTAAAAAACACAGCTTAAATGAGTGTTAACAAATCAGAATGGCTAAAGACATTTACCTTTGTTTTTCGATGTAGTGTATATGAACTGTGATTAAGAACTCAAAGTGAATAGTTTGGAGCAAAAGGTTAAGTTTTCTGTAAGCGAAACGCTGCTCTGTTTATGTAAGTGCCATTAACAGCACAAACTTTGGAACAGAAATAACACTTTTGCATATTGTTTTCAGTATTAGTGTTTGGTTTTTCCTTTTATAAAAATCTTTGATGCCTCACCTTTTCCTGTTCAGTGTACGGTTCCTGAGGGGAAAATATTTCAAATTAAGAAAAAATATATGGAGGAAATACAGCAAAATAGCACCTTTTGCCCAGCAGTTATTGCTGGTATGTTACCCTATCCTTTTAACAAGCCCATATGATAGATCTGAGATGTGTAATTCATCCTGAATAAGGGTATTTTGAACACGAAATCTAATAGCTTTGTGTTACACATTACACATGCAGATTGTCTGCTAATTAAACATTGTTATTTCACAGTCACTGTAGAGAACTGCTGCTGTGTAGTCATAGAAATCATCGTGTCGTTTTTCTTTGGGAGGTAGAAACCTGTACCTGTTTGTATGCAAAACAGTCGTGAAGAGTTTAAAGCCCTGATGACAGATCCCTGGTGGAGGGTTAGCTCCGCTGGATCACAGGGGAGTGTGGCTCACTGTGCTGTGACAAATGTCACCTCTGGTTCTTGTCCTCTGGTGGTGGTTGCTAGGTCTGTGCCCCACTTGTTTGATGCTCCAGTTAATAAACGTTGCACACAACTGAGTTTATTGTCCCTATGATGCAAGTCATCCTTTAACACAGTAAAGTGCAGTTAGCAGATGCACCTCTTATGTGGAGCTTATTAGTTGTCCCTCCAGGTAAGCTTCATGCTATCTTTCCTCCCACTGGGAGATAGTCTCCCTACTTTCTGTGTTCCCTTCCAGTTTCTGTATCCCGTCGTTCCTCACAAGATAGTCTCTCATTCTTGTTTTCCACTCAGATTATAAAAATCATTATTTTTTATTCCCTCCATGCCAAGTTCATATGATCTCCTGTCGCTCTCAGCTGTCCAGATGTTCTCAGCGTGCAAGGGGATGTTGGGGGCAGAGATGCTCTTGGGCTGAAAAGCATCAGCTCCCTCCAGTGTGCTGCCGTCCTGCTGCAGGTGCTTTCTGCCTCTGCACACCTTTGCCTTTCCGCTTCAATCTCCCCGTTTTTAAAAGACAGGTACTAGTGTGTTTTCTGTTACCCAAGGAATTCCATTGAAAAGTGTGGAGCAAATGAAAAATTGGGCCAAGCAGACTTAGCACATTTTACTTTTGGCATTGGAAAGTTCAAAATGTGTGTCAATATATTATAGAAACTGATATGTTGATTAACGTCTTTGTTAACAATATTTAAAGGAGTTAGTACCTCTTCCTTTGATTGAAACCACACATATTAAAGTAATACCAAATGAGGATCACTTGATGAGGAGGGGCAGTTTTATCCTCATGTTATTGGGCTGTTGCTTTCAGTCTGTGATCTGTGGATTTTGTTGTTACATGAATATTTCCCAGGGGATTGATGAAGAATGACCTTTAGGAAGAAGCCTATTATCAGTAGCTCTGTCTTTCCTGTTTAGACACCTCACATGTCCATTGGAAAATCGTTGGGGGTATGGAAACTGAAAATGTTTGAAAAGCATTGCAAATCTATTAAAAATCTGAGAAACCCACTATCATAAGGTACTATTACACTTTAAAAGGAGAAAGAGAATGGAAATATTATGATGAAGCAAAGTATTTCCAGCTATGCTATTACAGGATTAAAATGTAAGGATTAAAGCACTATATCTCATGTTTCAGGAAATAAAATGATTTATTGCTCAGGTCAGGAAGATGTTTCCCATGCAGTGCATGACTTTACAATGAGTTGCTTATGAATCATATCACCCTTATTTCATATATATTTCATTTTACAAAAATCTGATTGTGGACTTTCTGGCAAGTTTATTCTTACGTAGCTGTACTTGCTGTGTGAAATTTGCAGGATATTATGAAGAGCTAAGAAGGAAAAAATCCCTTTCAACAGTGATTTTTTTCTTTGATTCCAGTGATGTTTCTACTTTGTATAATTGTCATTGTAAGAAGAACAATTTGTTGTTTTAAATTGGTAGTGGATTCACAGTTAAAATGCATGAGTGTTTAACATATACTAAGCAGCTGCTTTACTAGTTTAACCAAAATTCAGTACTATATCAGCTGTTTTGATCAAGATACAGTTGAAAATTCCATTTAAACCCAAATTATGGAAGGTTAATTTCAAGATTTGTAACTTGATTTTTCATGTGGTTCACACTGACATAACTCCGTTGCCTTCAGAGTAATTGCTACTGATTTTCATCAGTATAAGCTAAAGGAGACTCTGGACTTCTTTTCTTAGAAAAACTGGGTGTTGCTTTGTTTTTTCATTTCAGCTTATTACAAAAATAAGCTTCTCTTAGAATGGAATTGTGGACAGTGTGGATTTTCAGGCAATCAAAACATTTTAATGATCTCATTAAATGTATCATTTACAACATATATATGTTAAAAGAAATATGTTCTGTTGAGTTAGTAGAAGCACTGGGTACACAATGTGTTTGAACATGTTAGGCTTCCACTAGAATCTATGCCAGAACTGTAGAAACCTGGAGGAATAAAAGCTCACAACTCTTTTTCTTGTGCCAGCATCTTTAGAGACAGAAACCTTTTTATCATATTGTATGCAAAACAAAGAAAAAGATGTTATGGCAAATTTATAGACTGTGCTAGGACTACATTTCAGCTGATAGAGAAGTATTACTATTAAATGCTATGAGACTCACTGTTATTCTATAATATTACTAGGATTAATGATGGATTTTTCTTATGCCTGAAACAACTAGTACTATACAGGGATAGCAGACTTCCTAAGACCACATTTTTGTCATCTGTTCAGTTTTGCATGTAGCCTTGAGAGCCTAGAAAATGAAAGTTCTTTAAAAGTAGTTACTATAACAGTAGCTCTTAAAGCTGCTTCATCCATTTGGCTGCCTCTTATAAACCACACAGTCTAGAGAAAAGCACCTACTTCAAACAGCCAGCTTCCTGATGATGCACAAAGGGTGGAACCCCAGTGCTGATAAAAGGAAGGGGGTACTGGTGCAGAGACCCAGGTATTATTTTTTCTCTTGTGACATCCAGCCTTGGAACTCTAGGTAGGTGCATTGAGAACATGCTTCCTGAAGCAATAGTTTTAAATATGTGTTAATGAGAGATGTGTCCAGCTTCCAAAACTTACCTATGCCAGATGTAGGCAGCGTCCTTCTTGGAGGGATGAGCTGCGCAGGCTGTTTTTCACCCTGAGCCAGACGGTGCAGTGGGTGACAGGCCTGGGCTGGAGAGCTGAAGCTATTGCATTATACCTCTGCTATTTCTTTTTATTGTAGTATTGTTCCTGTAGTGGTTTGCTGACAAGTTATATGTTTTACAGATCAGGTCTGCTTGATGAGGAATCCTTGCTTAAAATCGTATCTAGGATAAATCGGGTTTGTAAATCAGACCTTATGGTTCCTATTGGAATGCTAATGACCTCAGAGGGAGGGCTTGGGTTTTGAAAACAAATCTAAACTAATGCCCAGGGTTCCTGACAGAGCTGTTAATATCGTGAAAACTCATGTTTAAGTCCTCTTTAAAAAGGTAAAAACTTGTCAGACACTGCTAAACCAAAGCTGTTTGGAACTGCTGAAACGTGCAGAGGCACCAAAGCATCCTTTGCAACGTCTGGCCAGATCTCTGCTGTTGCGGTACAGCAATTCCAGTGCTGTCAGTAGTGATGGAAACCAGAGTATAATGTGGCCCATCATGGTTTGGATGTATTTGCTGCATAGATGCTATGCAAAGCAATTAGCCCAGCGTGCTTGGCCCTACAAGGGAGTAAGAATGACTGTTTCCTTGGTTACCGTAGGGTAGTGAGCTCCTTTTCGGATCCTGTCCTATCCTATATGGCAGAACAGTACCACCCTCACACATTTTGAAAAAGTGTTCAAATAAGTGAGAATATATCACACATTTAATAATTTTGAACACTCCATGTTCATTGGTACTAGATGTGAGCAGTGAGGTGTGTTTTACAACACGTCTCTGAACTGAGGAAACAAAACAAAGCCAGGAGACAACTGTGGGACTTGGACTTCCCTCTTCCCTGCAATCTAAGCTAGTTTCTGTTGCTACCACCACACGTTTCCACATGAATTAGCAATGTTAGCAGCATAGTGAAGCAGGCCTTATTCAGCTGTGGTAGCTGTGGCATGTAAGCTGCTGCATCATCTTGATCTGATGAAAGTCAGCATAAAGGGTGATGTGGTTAACACACCAGCAGCTCTGCTGATACTCATACTGGCACTAACAGGACATTCTGTCGGGGGAAAATGCCCTTGTAGCAGGTCCTCAATAGCTCCTGAGGAAGAAGGAAGCTAACCATTTCTGTGTCTCAAAAGGTACTTTGTATTCAGTTATATAAAGATATCTGTAGCACTCCACATAGACCTTTTAGATAGAATCATTCCTGAGGAAAGAGACATTATGTCTGCCAAGTTTCAAGCCAAAGCAAGATTTTATAGCCTGATTGCAAACCCCTAGGACAGGGCTTTATAATGGAAATGCTGACATAGACTTCACTATTTTGTATGACTCCAGTGGGCATCAACTTAAATTCTAGCTATGATGTGCATTTAATGGCATGGGATCAAACATGTACTGTAATGGGATATTTTAAGATACTGTGTTTGAAGAGAATTGGTATTTAAATGTTATTTATGAACCATATCATTTAAATACTTCTGAAATGTGCCATTCGGTCCTTGGTTGCATGAAAAAAAAAATTCTAATCACATTTCTCAGAATGAACAGTAGCATAGTTTTCTTCCACAGCTTTAATGCTGAGGCACTTCCAAGAAGAGGGTTGGTATTATTTTGTTGAACCCTTACTGGAATATTTCTGGAAAATAAAAGTTTTCATTTTTCACTGTGGTACACTCTAATTCTTCATTTCAGCCTTCTGAGGAATATTCTGCATTTGCTTGGAGAAGACCTTTAAAGATAATTTCTCTACAGTTGTCAGTGACTGCAAGAAGACAGCAGTCGCTAGTATTTGCTGTTTTGTGCTAGATGAATCTGCTTTTTCTTGTGCACTCTCTTTCATATATTTTAAGTTCAGTTGATAGCATAAAAGTTCTCTCTCACACACACACAAACTAATAAGCTGGGGTTTTTTTTTTATGCTGAGGAAGTGGTTGCTCCAGAATGGAAGCTGACATTCATTAGTTGTGTAGGTTGACAGTAAAACGTGCTTTAAAGCAGATGATGACTAGAAGTCTCACTGCTTTCACTGCAAATGGGAACATAGCGCTGAAAGCGGCCAGTTTTGCTTATTACTCAGTTGTAAACTGCAACGTAAAGACATATACTTTATCCTAGGAAAAAAAGTTTTTCCTTCAAGTGCTATTTACTGAATAATAATGCTAACTGAAATTGTTTCCATGCAGAAGGTTAGGAAGTTTCCTACCTAATACTAACAAGTTTGTGTAATGGCATGAATATATTTTTAATTAATTAGTAATAATCTGTGCGAAGATCTCAGAGCACTTGGATAATGTAAGAAATGGAAACAGTCTTTGGAGAAGCGCCAGTCTGACTAAGCCAAAGAGACTGTCACTGGTTTCTGTTAAGCCAGAACTCCACTCCTGCTGCAAGCCTGTCCGGCCAGGAACAGGGGAACCACAGTACTTTGCTTTCAGAAAATTGCAATAGCAGAGTCACAGTGTCAGTCCCGTGGTTTGCACTGGTTTATCTTTGGCATAATTATATTTCTGCTGTTGAGTGTGCAGGGTGCAGTCTGGAAGAAGGGCTTAGGCTTTCATCCTGCAGTTGACTCATTTGTCCAATTTTTGAGGAACACTGCTACAAAAAACACTCCCCAGTATATTTTATTTCTGAAACTTTGCAAAGCACACAATTTTGAAATCTTCCTTTATATATGAACACTTTTTCAGGGAATATGGAAATTACATGGTTTCCATCCTTTAAAAAATAAGCACAAGCTGGTGAAATATTCTAAATGGCTAATAAACAGAATTCTAATTAGTTCAGCAGTTGACAGAAAATTAAAATTCTATCTTAATCCCATGGTAAAGTCTGAATTATTTAATTGCTTCATTCCACATGGTTCTTACAGGTATGCACTTATTTTTTTTACTTTTGGCAGTGTCAAATGACACCAAAAGGTACTGTAATGCTCTTGACTTTACAGGAAAAATTAATAGTCTGGAAAAGACACTTCACATTATTTAATAATTTTGCAGCAGCCTATTGTTCGTTTGACAGGAAACGGAATATATTGAGATGCGTATCTCAAGACCAGAATTCCATAATGAAAAAAACCTACATATATGCATTGAATGTACAAGCTGCGCTACTTAAGGACTTTAGAAACTTGCTAAGTGTTTTACTAGAACAGTAATTTTCACTGACTTTCCTCCTTCCCATTTGGATGGGGTATCATCTGTCACCACTCCATCATATTTTTTTAGCTATTAAAAAGGCATGTAATTTTAATTTTTGTGGCCCATTAGTGTGCAAATGCCATTGTGCTTGCTTAGCCTGAATTAATGGTCTAAATTGAAATCCCTCTGCTTTTGAGGAGACTGCTGACCACATTTTGGAAACACAGCCATCATAATCTAAAAATCAAGATATGAAAATAACTAGAAAAAAGTATTTTTTAAAGCAACCCTACAGGGAGCAGAAATGGGTACACAAATTTTCTAAAGCAATACAGTGAACAAAGTAACAGAAATATGATAAAACAGTGCACAACCTTCAACTGATAAAGTTGAAATCACAATTTCATGATCTCACTGAACCTGGGAGACAAAGAATCACAAATAGCTAGAGAAGTAGAACACATTTAACCGTTACGGTTCTTTGGAGAATAAGTCATATTTGGATAGTCTCGTGTTTTTTTTATTAATAAACTAATTTATTTAGATATATGCATTCCTTTTAAAAAAATTGAAATAAAAAAGAAACAGCAACAAAAAACTTGAGGGTGGTCTAAGATGTCTGTCTTCTTTATGTAACCTTTTGCATTTTGTGTTTAAGAACTGACATTCCAAATGATTTTCTTTGGCTCTGTGCCTGGACTGAATACTGAGGCAGCAAATTAGGAATGCTTAAGAAGTTCCACAAAGAAAGACGTTTGCAGTGAAAGTGCAGCTAATGTGACACTTGCACTGGAAGCTTCATTGCCTGCTCAAATGATAAAAGATGGCTTGGGTCTCAGCGTTGTGAGGGGAGTGAATGAAGACAGAAAGTACCATGTTATGAGCTATACAAGGTGTTTCTGGTGGCCAGTGATCTGCCGCTGTGACTATGTTGATATTACTTTTTATTTCTATTCCAGGGGCTAACTTTGTTACTCGAAAAATTAGCCGATCGGTTGCAAAGATTCACCTGGGGCAGCTGGATTGTTTCAGCCTGGGCAATCTGGATGCTAAGAGAGACTGGGGCCATGCCAGGGACTACGTTGAGGTAAGCTGTGGGCCACGTGCCTTTTGCTGAGTCGTCTTCACGGTGGGGATAATGCTTATTGCTGTAACTTCAGGTCATGGTCCACGGAGGGCTATCTCGAGATGTTTTTGCCTATTGAGGTCTGTTAACTTTGTCTTGCTCTTGATTTCAGAGCAGGGAGTTTAGTAACACAGCAGTCTACCCCAGGCGTGACCTGAACAGAAAAACAAATCTTTGGGCTTACATTCCTTGACTGAATTCCTTGGGGGAGGGAGCCAACTATAAAGTGAATCTCTTTTAGAGTATTTCCCCTATTGTTTTGACAAATTTTATAACCAGTATTAAGATTGCAGCAAGATGCAGTATGACATGAAGTCAAAGATCCTGCTGGAGGTTCGTGGCCTTTATTATAATGAGGCAAGAATGATGTATATATAAATGAGCAAAGGTCTAACTGGTCATACATCAGAAAGAAGCATCACAACATAGTTGTGATGGCAGGTATTGCAACACACGTGCTTGCATCGAGTGTTTGAAAGGTTTTCATAGTCAGGATTTGTTTCTAATTTTATTCTATGCATCTACTTAAGCAGGCAAACAAACAATACCCCTGTATTGTATTACAAGGAGACATGAATGACCACGTAGGAAATACTGTCTTTTCCCCAGGAGACTTTTGTCCCCATTTTGGTGCTTAAAGATTTCCTGCGGTCATTGGGCTATTTCTGTCTTTTAATAATTCCTTGCTGGGAAACCGGATTTGGCTTCACCATTCATTGATGTAGTTTAAAAAGATTATGACTGTTTGTTTTGGTTTTCTATATTACAAAGTAAGAAGTATTTCAGTAGGAAAAAGTCTGATTTGGTATTTTTATCATAAATCGAGATTTAAAAAGTAAAATAAAAGCTGAGCTCTCAAATCTTGTTTACAGTCAAAAAGAAGCAGCAAGAAAACAATATTGTAATACCACAATATAAACTTTTGTTCTGGATGAAATTAAAAAAAGTAAACAGCCATATTGCCTTACCATTGAAAGGGTTACATCAAATGAGCGAAGAAGGTGATTTTTGGCAGCTGGCTGTAAATAAAGTGGGCTTTTGGTTCTGTGCTGCATTTGCATGTAAAGTGGTAAGGGCACCATGGGTGTCATGGCTATGCCTCCATGACTATTGTGTTCTATTTGTGGCCACAACATTAGTTGAAGCAGTTAATGCAGTAAACCATCCCAATCACCTTTTTAATGGATAAAACTATAGTTAAGAGAGTTCATTAAGTCAGTTACCGAGTCTCAGATGAACGGAAGTAAAAGATTAAGCCAAATAAAACGATCAGTTGCATTGAACATAATGAGCGTAATTTGCTAACAGGCATTGAACACTCCATAAATACTTTGGCTATCTCATCACAAGACAAGTTGCACCAGGTCATAAATCGTGGGATAAATCCTAATGTCTTCTTCCATAAGGGAAATCCAGAATAACCCTCTTGTGCCTAGTGGGTCAGACCCTTGTCCTGTGTTCAAACCTTTAAAAACAAAAAGGAAATGAGAACAAGTCTATCTAGAAGAATGACTAGCTTTCAAGGCCTTTGGCCTCCAGAAGGAATGTAGTTGTCCGAGGTCTACAGCACGAACACATGTTGGTTGTGTAAGTAGCATTCCAGACCTTTCAGCTACACGTTTTGGGCCTGTCCCAAAATCTTCTGGAAAGAATTCCTCACTAAAATATAGTTCATCTTGAGTATTTCTCTTCCCAGAGTGGTACCTCTTCGGATAACGGGAGAGTTATTATCAATTCTCTAATTCCCTGAATATTGTGGAAATGTGGTTACAGGCAGCCTTCTAATGGCTAAAAAAGTGAGTAACTTTAAACTGGAAATAAACAATTATTTGAGGCTTTAATGGACTGGAAAGTGGGGCTTAGAGATTTAACGTTGTTCAAATAAATACATAGTATGTTAGAAAGCATGATCGTATTTACAAGCATTTGGGGAGCTTCCTTAAGCGTATGGCTGAACACATAGGGATATATCTTATCCCCTCCATATGTACTTTTAAATCCCATTGATATTAATACAAGTAACACATGTGCATATAGACTAGACCATGTACTGTGTTTTCTTTCTTCTTATTTCCTTATTAGGGATAATAATAAAACCATAAATACATTCCTTTTTGTTATTTTATAAAATATTATGGGTCAGTTCCTGATCTCATGAAAGTTGATGACCAAAATCCCATTGACTTCATGGACAGATCGTATCCTGTATGTATTGGAGTGGAGAACGTCTGGCAGTTACAAAGCACAAGCAGAAGTCAGGACTCTCAAGCTTGGATCACATGCGTTCATCTGACTGCCACTGTGCTTTTGGGCTTCCGTCTACAGCAGAGCATGGAAGTGCCTGCACTGAAGCTTGTTGGTGCCCACCAAGGGATGAGCTGCCAGCATGCTCGGTGCTAGCTGTGGGTTGAGGTCAGCTTTAGTAGCAGGTGATTCGGAAGCACGATGCATAAACAGAGGTTCATATCAGGGGAGAGTAGTTGGAGTATGTGTTTGATTAGGTTTTGGGGCTGGGACTTGAAGTACCACCTGCAGGAACTGAAAATCAGATACAGCAGCATTGTGCTGGTGGATGAAAACTGGGAAGTCGAACACACTAGAAAGAAAGGTTTCCATTCAGTGTTTGAAGGGAACAAAACAGAAATAAGTAGGCATCGAAAATTGGGGGAGGAGGCAGGGGATGGCGGTGGGGTGTATATTAGTTTTATCCTAAAATTATATTAGTAACTCTTAATACTTGCAGAAAGTGCTGTGCTTCTTAACTCCCCCTTTCTCCATTTTTACTCTGCTGTGATCCAGCACAAGTCATATGGGATAATATTAAAGGTGACTATCAGTGCCACTGAGCGGGAAGAGAAAAAACAACATGTCAGTACTATTGATATATGGATTGTCTATGTGCTATTTTGTTTTGAGAGGGTAACTTACACCTTGTATTCGTTGCAGAAAGTTCTGGTAAGCCATCTGCTCAGTATTTTCAAATATTAGTATGATAGCAAGCCTTAGCAGTCTGACTCATTTCTATGCCGTTTATAAAACACAAGGCATCATACAAGTTTCCTCAGACACTTACCCAAGAGTCTTATTTCAAATAAATACAGATTCTCAGAAACATTTAACTTGGACCATTAATAAAATGGCCATTGATCCATCACTAATGTGTTGGGGTTTTAATTTTCTGCATGCTAAATACTGTAAATGAAGTTGTGAAGGTATACCTGCAACTGAAACCTTAAAAGTGTTGATCTTGGGGACGTAATAAACACATTGATTTGTGAAGATGTAAAGGGAAAGCCAACAAATAGAGCATGCTAATGTTGGAAAGTGGCTCTGGGAAAAGGTCAAGTTCATATTAGACTTCAACAGCTGAGGCTTTTTGTTCCTTTCCTTCAGTTTCCTCTTTGTTACCTGCTGATGCTCAGGTTGCCTTCTGCAGTTGCACTGCCCACACCTCAGTGTTGTGCAGAGAGCGGAAATACTGTGCTGATGAATGTTGCGGAAAAGCCTATCAATATATATCTGTAAAAAGTAAAAAAACAAGTCAAAGTTAACAGTTTTAATATTCTTTGTACAAATCAGAAATATTTTCTTTTGCCTTTAATAGAATCCCAGCAGTAGTTCCAGCAATAATTACAGAGGAGTCATAATTGGGTCACAGTTGGCTCCAATTCAATTAATTATAGGTCTAGTCAGATGCTAAAAATTAAGCATGTGCCTAAATTCATGGTGAAATCAGGGAATGTTTCATATTCTAAATATATGGCAATCAGCTTCCTCTAATTTATATTTAAATAATGTTGAAAAAAAAAGCAGAAAAGGAAAGTTTACAAGTAATATAGTAAATTATTGTACAGTCTAACCAAGCACATTAAGAAAATGTTTAAAGAGAGACTTTCCATCTTACTTGGGTTTTTTTAATTGGTACTGGTGCTAATTCATACTTCATTTTGTGATTAAAATGCACAAGAAAATATGCAGTCATTTTTATTCTTAAACTGTTTTGTGCATGTTGAAATTGAGATAGTAGTATCTAACCTACAGTGATGCTTTCTGCATTTAAATCTCCAGTCGGCATCACCTGATCCTTTATTCATGATTCTTCTATTCACCATTCTAATAAGTGGAGACAGACCCTTGGAGAAAGCTGCTACCATTTTTGTTGGGGGAAATCCCTCCTTGTATGTTTGTGTGTAAGTTTAAATTTGCCAGACAGAATTACTTAAAATTTTACTTTACTTGTGCATAAGAAAAGGATTCAGCCAGTGAGACTGTGGGCCAAGGCATTTCTAGTTCTCTTTTGTTGTTTTCTTGGAGTATTAAGGATGTGTCACCTTTTGAGATGTTTTCCTTTAGTCTGATGAGACTCAAAGTTTTTCTGACACATCTTTTCATCAGCCCAGCAGAATACTTGCTTGTGAGAGTCTTGCTTTGTTGGGGATTGTTGGTTATAAAAGGAAAGTCAGCTGTATCTGTCTATCAATACCTCATACAGTTATGAGATTGGCTCATGAACTTGAAGGCATGCTTTTAAATGAGGATTACCCTTTTGTTATGGACCAAGGTGAAAAATATTTTTCTCTTCTTACTGCTTAGTTTTTTATGCTCAAAGTTAATAACTTCTAATAAAAGTTAAGAAATAATTTTAAACACTCAATGCTGGACTTCTTTGAGTATGCGAGTAAAGATTTTTGAGCTATCTGGGTGTATTTTGTGTATTTCCAAGTGAGAACTTTTTCTTTCCATCAGTTTAATTGAGCTGGGATAATTAATGGCTCTGTTAAGCCAAACTGATCTTAAAATTATGTCCAATCTGCTTTGATTGATGGGATGATCCACTGAACTGATTATCTTACTGCTGCCATCTAGGTGAAGAAATTGTGAGAGCAGCAGGGATCTATGAACCTTTAGGAGAAAAGTTGATAGACTGTGCTCCTTTGGAACAACTACTGAACATTCACAGAAGTCTTGACAGCTACTTGCTGAAGCAGCACCTTTTCTAGAACCATGTGTATCAGAGATAATGACTATTCCACCTTAGTTTCTTTCTAATAGTTTAAAAATCTGTTGTCCTTTTTATAAGATGTAGAACTAACCCTCATGCTGAAAAGTTTTTGAGAAAGCAACATGTTCCCAAGGAAGTACACACTTACCAATGGCTGAATTTTCTTTTATTTCCTCATGTAAATACTTTGGACGCGTGGAGGTGTGATGTTTCCAGAATAAAAGAAGTCACATTTGCCCATGGTAATCTGTTCAATAATCTATGCAAATAATGATCCAGTTCTCAGGATACAGTACAGCCAATGTAAGCGGCCGCAGAACAGATTACTGGTCTCAAATAAAAGATGCGCAATCGCTTTTTGAAGTTTACCCAGCACTGACCCACATGCTCTATTGCAAATGCCAGTGCAACTTCTTCATGACACAACGAGAGTGCTGGAACAGCACGTCCAAGAAGTAGTAAAGAAGATTGTCTTCCTTCTGACTGAGCTTATAGGGAAAAGACAGAGATAAGTAGATTGCCAGAGTCAGTTCATGAAGCCATTGGTTTTGTAAATTATTTGCACATTGCATCTCAGCTGAGATGTTCCAACCCTACAAAAGAATTTAGGTCTTGGTATGAGGTGGTAGATGGCATCACTCGCCACAGAACAGACATCTCCCTGGCATGTCTCTCATGCAGAATCATGATAGGTTCCCATGAGACCACACTGTCATTTCTTTTGCTTTATTGCTGTCCAGGTAGGCTCCATCATGCTCCGTCGGCTCAGTAAGGCACCTGTGGTCCCACTTGACTTCTGGCTTCAGAAACTACTCTGTTAACTCTCTAGTTTTAATTAAAAGCTTGAGAATCAGACTAAAGACTCTGAACATTTTCTCCAAGGATGTCAACATTTTCTGAGAAGTGCCAAAATGAACTGTCGCAAATGATAAGCATATAGTGAAGCTCTCTTCAGTGTACGTTTCTTCTCCCTTGTCCCATGCAAGCAGAGCAAAAGTTGATACTTAAATAATGATGTTTTCTTTCAGTTAGAGCATGATTTTATATGAGCAAAATATAGGTATAATTCTCAATCATCTTTCAGATTTTGAAACTACTGGCAAACCTTCCCGTATGAGGAGAGAACATGTTTTAGAGCAAATGTGATAGTAAAACTTTTCCTTTTTAATGCCAAATAAAAGCTTACATTTTGATAAATACGGCTGCACAATAAAAGAGTTTATAATCATACATTTCTTCCAGCACGTATAGTTTAGATTTGACTTCTTGGCTATTAGAAATGGTTGCAATACCCAGCAGAGTAACACCCTGTCATCTTAATTTTACTCATGTAGATTATGTCTGCATTAAAGAAAAACAAAACAAAACCAAGTCCCTTCATGGTTTTTGAAATGCTGAAGTCTGTAAATAATATCATTATAAATACAGCATAAGTGAGAACATTCAAACATGCTTTATATATGCCATGCACACACACACATATGTATGTGTGTGTATGTGAATATATGTATGTTTCTGTTTGTGCATGCATGATTTTGTGGGAATTATTTTCAATTTCATGTATTTTAAGAGATGCATATATGTGCTTTTTTTTCCTTAAGATTGATATGATTGCCAATAAGAGACTGAACAAGAAAGTAAGTAGTTTATTACAATAGACATGAATGGTGCCCATATTTAAAACATAAAAATGAGGCCAAAAAAAAGGGTTTTAATTACAGTATGTAGGTGTTCTGTCTAATGCACATCATATGGTATTGATTTCCAGCAGCAGTGCCTACTGGAAGTGTTGCTGTTAGACCTTTTCCTTTCAGAAAACTATCCTGATCTATTTCAGAACTACAGCACCTTTTCCCCCTTTTTATTTTCTTGCAGCCATTTTTTATATGAGGAGAATATAATTGTAAAAAGATATTTTTCTTATTTACATACATTTTCCTTTAGCTTTCTTTTTCACCACTTTTGTGTTTGACCTATTAGTGTTTTTAGGCTTTACAAAGCCAAAAAAGTGCTTTCCTCAGCAAAACCATCTGGTTCAGTTTCCTGTGCCTCAACAATGATATGTGTATTATTATCAAGGCCACCCCGGTGGTTTTCTAAGTGGTCTTGTTACAGCGGTGGTCTTACAATTCAATTGGAGTGATGGAAAGGTTAGACTAAGGCTTCTTTCAAGTATAAGGTTTCCAGATTGATAAATTATGTATTGTCATCTTTCTGAGGCTGACCTATTATGCCATTGTAGCTTGAATGCAGTATCTTCAAGTAACACAGCTACAAGAATCCTCATGACAAATTCTGCTTTTGCAGCGTGTTCTTCTTGTAGGGCACCAAATTAGGGCACTTTTCAGAAGTAACTTTAAATGCATGCACCGTTCCTGAGATTTTAGGTTTCTACTCTGTCTGGCAATTTGTGGAAAAATAAGTGAAATTATGACAGGGTCCATGCTTAGGAGCCATACTAATACTTGTGATAGATCAGAAGAAAACATACAGATGCCAGCAGAGAGGCTATATAATGTGGCATATATACACCATCATTACAGTAACATCAGTGCATGCTGCAAGAAAATGTTTACTCATTAGCAGGTGGCAATATAACGCCAGGGTGAAAACAAACCAGGCTGTTTGAAAAAAAAGGTCTGTTCCACCTTCCAGTCAGTCTTGTGGTGGTTTTAACTTGCGGCAGCTGCAGATGAGATTGTGGGAAAGAGCTGAATCTCATGGGGGAGAGGGGACTGCCTGGACCCGGGGAGCGGGCGCACCAGGCAGCCTGTTCCAGGCTGCACCTGCGCCTGGAGGGAAACCACTGCCCCATCATGCGATGGAGCATGTTCACCATAAAGTGAATCTTCATAAATTTGACAGCAAAGGTCTTGCAAGTCTTTCTTGAGTGTATGTAAACCATGATCTTTTAAATTTTTTTATCCATTTTAGTCCACACAAAGTTTATGAATTGGGCAACTTCAGGGCAAATTTGATGGCAGTGTCCTCATAAACATTCTCTAACCCTGCAAAATTGCAAATACTTACTGCACAACAAAGAAATCCCGAGTTCGTGGAAAAAAAGCTACTGAGGTTTATGGGGGAGTTAATACAAATGAAAAGTATTCTTTGATCAGCTGAATCACTTCAGTTGGCATTTTCTTTCCTTTCTTTACTCTTTTTCCTATCATGGAGGCAACCAAAAAAAAAAAAAAAGCCAAACCAAAAACAACCCAACCAGGTGTGTCTACCTTTGAACTCACAAGGTTTTTATTCAGTCAGATGGTATTTGGCAACATTTTAAAGAACGGGAAGCAGCATCTTTTATTGGTGAATGTTAGGCAACATTAATAACAGGTACTGCTACCAGCCCCACCTGTAATAACCCAGATAGTTTCTCTTTATTAACTAATCTATGATTTACAGATTTATTTGAATCTTAGAGTAATGCACTTTTCTGAGAAAGTTGTATAGCATAGTTGGTTTTAATTTTAATAAGGGGGGAAAATCCCTTAAAACAGATCATTAAAATTTAATGAGGACATTTTTAAAACCCCATAATGGTTTAATTTACACTGGAAGTCAAAAATAGTTAATGGTGTTGTTATGTCTGTGTGGTAACATCCTCACTATAGAGTAATTGTTTTCATTTGAAATGAAGCCAGTAAAACATCACGGGCAGTGCATTCCCAGAACCAAAATTTTTAGCCCTTCAACAATTTCAGGTCATTCCACTGAAAGAAGAAATATTTCAGAGGATAAATTAAAATGTCAGGGCTTACTTTTATTGTACTCTAGCTGTTAATATTCTGTGTATTATTAAGAAGACTAGTTATCATCAGAGTGACTGTTCTTTCCTGATCTGGGTATGGAAAAAAGTAGGATTTTTTTGTTTGTTTGAGTGGGAAACATTCCCCAAACCCACAGGGTGCATTTAATATGCCACTTTTAGTTTTAGCAGAAATACTTGAATTTTAGCTGTAGGTGTTTTTGGATGAAGCCTTGACCTAACAACCAACATTAATGGTCCAAAGATAGAGCAGCTGAACTTTCCGCTTGGCCTTCTTTGGCCGACATTAAGCTTCCCCTGGGGACAGTTGACTTGGTTACCAGGTTAAGTATGTGAAGAAAGCTTATTGCTGTCATGTGCTTGACTCCTCTCTCTCTCCCTCTCAAAATCCATGTGATTTCTGCAAGAGCAATTGTTTGTTTCCTCAGGAGTATGAGGAGCGTTACATTTGCAAGGTAGGTGAGCGACACTGGCTTGGTGTTTTCTTACCCCCTGTCCCCAGTCAGCTCAGCAGGGTGACTGGAATGGATTTCCCTGCAGCCATGGAAGGGCAGAATGAAGCAAACAGTGGGTGCCTGACATCGCCCGGTGCCTGCAGCTGATGAGGACTGTGTTAAACAGCTGGCAGTTCCCTCAGACACTCCCTGTGCTGCCTCCTTCGTGCGGGTCGAGGCTGACTGATGCAGGGGAGCCCAGCAGCCGTCCTTCCCCACGCCCTGCAGATGCACAGAGCATCTCCTGGTGCTGGCCACCTTGGTGGACGTTCCATTGCTTCTAGTGAAATAAGAATTTTGGTGGTGTTTCTTAAGTGAGTAGGGCCATGTATCAGCTTTCTGCATTTTCTGTTGTGCAGTGCAATTAAAGGATCTCTGGGTGTTGGATTTGAGGAAGGAAAATTAGGGGGTCCCTAACTATTCATATGAAATGTACCAGTCTGACAACAAGTTATTAGGGATTTTTTGTAGAGTTGAATGCAGTCTAGGCACGTTTTGCCTAGCCTACTCTTGTTCAATAGCGTAAGATCAGGGCAAACTCGACTATTTGAAACTTCAGAGGACCATGACCTCCTGCTACGACCCCTGCTGCGAGCCATTGCCTGAACTGCTGGTCCATAGGAGGTGTTGAGTGTTGAGCCAATTTCTTGTTGCACCAATGTTACTTACTTTTGTGTTCTTCTATTAAAAGAACAGACACTGTTATGAAAATATGCTTACTCTCTAACTTTGCTTTTAATAGCAAGCTTTGTACTTTTTAGAAGCTGATATTTCTAGCGCAAGTTGTCCGTTATTTCTTGATCTGAAAATGTGTTTGATTTCATTTTTTAATATCAAAAGAGGTTTTCTTTCTTCCAAGTTCACTTCACAGATTTCTTTAAGGAGCAGTAAATTGCAATAGCAGAGCATTAACTTCTACTCCTGCCTTAACCTCTAGCAAGTGAGATGTTACTCTGCATGGTAACAGTTTATCAAAGCAACCCTAATGCTATAATGCCAGGCATACATGTTGCTTTTGACATAATGAAAAGTTTGCACAAATCATACAGTCTTGCTGCACTGTGCCTCATTTTACAAGAAAAAGTAATGCTTTGTGTTGCTAATGCAGTATTTTTGCCTTATGCAATACAGGCATGTTTTCCCTCTCACCATTAATTTATTATGCTGCATTTATTTCCAGACAAACCCTGCCTTTTCATATCTGGTGGGAATTCCTCTCTTCCTCTGAGGTGTTTTAAATTCAACAAGCATCAGGTTTTTAATATATCATATTCATTTTAAAGGGAAAATAATTGACAAGGGAAAAATATTTTAAGTATACCCTTCTCATTTTATTGCCAGTATTATTACTGATATCTACAGTAGATATATATTAAAAACACTGCTGGTTTACAACTGTTCATCTCCCAGATTACAAGTGGGTCTCAGGTTATTGGAAAGGTGTCGGGAGGCATGAGATAGGATGGTCTGTAGGCTGCGTGACAGACCAAGACGTGAGGGGTCTGTCTGCCAACAAGGAAAGCCCAAGAGGCACTTGGCTGCTGCTGGGCACTGTTCCTCTTACCACCGTCATGTCCTGGTTGCCGGCAGCCTTGCTCCTGAACCCCTGTGCTGAGGAGGTTGTATTTTAAGTGTCGTATTCAGGCTGCAGCCAGGAAAATCGCCACTGCTCCTATTTGTGCGTGTTCCATGTATATGTTGATGTGTTGTTTTATTTCAGCCCATAATACCTTGTAAACCTTTTCCAGTGACTCCCATGCCATAACCATGGCATGCACCGCTGGAATGTGGCTTTCTGAATCTGTAGTACTGGTAGCAGAAATTATATTGGTTTGCAAGAAGGAGCCTGCCAGTGTGAAGGTCCTGGCTGTGCTCTGCTTTCTGGGGATGCAAAGGTGGAGCACAAAGGAACTTGCCTGCCAAGGAGCTTTTCCAGGCTAACTGAACTATCTGGTGCCTGATCTCTCTGAGAATCTTTTTCTTTTTTTTTTTTTTTTTTTTCTTTTTAAAGTAATTCAAGAGCAGGTAATAATTTAGAATTGCTCTTGGTTGGAGGTTTGTGCAACCTTCTTATGTTCCAAGCACTCATAATGTAACCCTTCACATCATGTGCAGCATTTTAATGGAGTTTTACAGGTATGGGTGCTAAGAAAAGACTCTGTTTGATCCAGATAGCAATAAAGGGCGAGAGCATGTGTGAAGCGTGCAAACCCCGAGAGGACTGTAGGGCTATGCATTCCCTCCCTGCCCTCCTGGCAAGCCTGAGGACCAAGCATGCTGCAAGCCAACTGTAGGACTTGGTTTGGAGTGAAATCTTGTTCTAATAATAGGATTATTGACTTCAGTGGGACTTGACTTCATCTGTTGCGTCTTACACTTATGCATGGGAAGGCAGAGGCCGACAGAAGAGAAAAAGGCTCTGTGCCTGCACAGAGTTACTCAGTACACCTGTGATAGGGACAGCCACAATTTGGCTCTAAAAGTGACCTCAGGAGGCATTAAAATTCCATTTAATGTGTTACCAGTATAAACAGGAAGCGTAATAAAGAGTTTTCACCTGGCCCACTCAGTGCCAGTTTTCAGCCTCAAGTATGACAGAATGATGAAATTGGTGCACAACTGCCCACTTCTTGTAATTAAGTAAATTGGACTTTCCTCAAAGAAGGCTTTTTTGTTGCTGATTTTCATAAGGTCACATCTAAAGAAAGGCAGTGTAAAACCAACAGGCCCATGTATAAAAGTGTAGCTGCCAAAAGAACAAGTTTGAGTAAAAAGTCCACCCAAAAGGAAAGTAAATTAATCATCGTTGTTGCCACATTCATTTTGGAGTGATTACAGAAAATAATGTTAAATAATAACAGAATTATGCACATTTGACATTTACCTTCAAAATACACTATGCGGTAAAGAAAAACAAGCCTCAGTTCCCTTGGTTTAATTTATTCATATGAGATTTGTAAACAAATTGTGTAATGAAATTGCATGCTGATGACAGGCACTTAGTTGCACTGATTTGTAGCAGTCTGATCACTTAAATAGAATGGTCGTAAATATTTCAAGTTAGGGAAAAAAAGAAAAATCCAGATTCTGAAAACACTATCTTAACAATGTCTTGAACAGTTGTTTACATTCTGGAGTTGCTTGTAAAACAGTTGACTTCGAAGCTGATAGTTTTATTAGTAGTATCTTAAAGGGATCCTTTTTGCCTAGATATGGGATTTCACTGGGATGCTGGTTCATATAAAGTCTCTTTCACTGAAATGGCCTACTAACTTGTCACTGCACATGCTGGCTGTGTTGGTATTAGAAAGTACTTCTGGAGCTTACAGTGTTATTACACTTTCTTGGAAGGAAAAAGTCACCCAAACTTATATTTCATGAAGGCAGATAAAAGCTAGAAAATAAAACTTCCTATAAACAATAATAAAATGATGGTGTTCAGGCTGGAATCCCACCCAGAATCAGCTCTGCAGCAGCTAGGTAGAATACTGTCTGACAGAGAAAAGGAAACTTATACTCAGGAGGAGCACAGCTAATGGGGATATGCTGCATCCTTGTATGAGGGGCCGTGGGGGCAATACAAGATGAGGATTAAGACCATAGCTGACAGAGGAACGCTGTGTTTTCATCACCTACGCTTCGGCCAAACTGAGCCGTGAGCTGCCGCTGTGCTTGGTTCTGCCTCTGAAAGTAGCCTGAAATACTCCAACCTGAGTGGGGCACAAAACAAAAGCATGCATAGAAAATGGCAAACATTTACCTTAGATGTTGGTGATTTGTTTTCTTGCAGAGTGGAGAGACGAGGGAAGGATGTCTTCAGTAGAATAATTTGACTTGAGAATTGTCCTTAACACTAATTAGACCTTTACTACTGAATCTAAAAGGGACTGGCTCTGTAGGATCCCATTTACCTGTGTATGAATATTTTGCATTTCTGCAGAATTTGTAGTTTTGTACTGGGCACAGAGAGCCAGCTCAGTCTGCCCACCCAGACAGGGGACAAGACAACAAACACAGGTTCCCTGTGTAGCCTACCAGCTTACCACTGCTATAATAAATGCATCTTATTTTTTACAGGTGATAAAACTAGTCAGTGTGACACAGATTAGACTGAGAACATTCGTGTAGTTGCTTCTGGGTTAACAGAAGACCCAAGGCTTCTTAAACTAGATGGTCATTTCAATCCTACTGTTTACAAGCACCTGATCAAGCAAGTACGGTAGACCTTTCTTTCAGATTTCACTCTGAAACCAAAAAAATGAAGACACAGATGTCTTTTTACTAATGCCTTCAAGCATTTGGGTTTAATGTTTTTAAAGACAACCCATGTGATATTTTTCTACCTGATTTGTGTCCACTTCTGCTTTCTAGCACTTAAGAGATGCCTTGGAGCAAGCCTGCATGCGCATGTATGGGTTTTGGGTCCTTCTGTCTTGTTACAAGGAATAACAGGAGTGCAAAGATTTGTCCTTCTAAGGCTTTCAATGGGGACTGTTGAGGTAGCATCTGAGGTGTTACTGAAATTTTAATAGCAGCAGGTGCCAAGTCTGTAACAAAAACATCCTTTCTGCTAGAGGTTCGCTGGGTAACAGAGCCTGATAGCTGTCAACAAATAAGAAGTGCCAGTTTGTTTAGACTAAAACCTTTTTGCCTTTCAGTTTCTGGAACTTCACTCTCTTTTCTTTTGATAGAGTCATAAATTCTCTAGTTCCCGTAGTTAGAGAAGGGGGGGGAAAATAACAAAAAATGAATTTTAGTTGGTAAAAAGTAAGTACAAGGGATGGGGAAATCAGGGTATTTGAATTTTTAACAAAAACGCTTAAAGGAAAACAATAAAATTACTTGGTTTTATTAGAATTTGCAAGATACTGAGTTTCTTTTTGTGTGCATACAACAGGAATTAATTGGAAGTAGCTACAGTAGTATTTGGAATAACTTTGTCATCTGTCCAGTAGAATCTGAATTAAAACAGAACAAGAAAAGAGCCAAAGAGAGTAAGCCTGCCCATAGAAACAATAAGGCTTTATACCTTGAGCAGACTGGATTTGTTATTCAGTGGCCTCTATTATTGTGATGTTTGTTGCTTTATTTAGATGAACAGTTTGGCCCTGGTTGCCTTTGTTCTTGCTGTCCAGAAGACTTGGCACGTTGCATGCCATGCACGGTACAGTCAGAGAGGGAGACCTGCGAAAGGACGTCCACCCAAGGCCAGTTGGCAGGCAACAGCAGAACATCCTTTTCTTTGAAAGCGACTCATCAGGAAAGCGTTGGTCCTGCCTCTCTCTATTTAGCTGAATGCAGATGAGAAGCATGATTAACACTAACGAATGACCAGGGATTTATTGTTTACTTAGAGATAAGGCATGGGCTTCCTTCATTGGCACTGTCTGCCAAGTAGTTTGATCCTAGTTCACTAAGACTTTTATTATTTGTTGTTGCTTTTTTTTGGTAGCAGTGGTTGTTGTTGCTTTAAGTGATTTCTTTCACCAAAATCTTTTCATCACTTGGCCTTTTTTTATTTTATTTTTATTGCAAATTGTCTGAGCTGTTTGTCATTTGGGCCACAGTACTCTGGAGGTCCTTTTCGTGCATCACATGTTCTGTATCCAACAGTGCTTTTTCTGTTCAGTGCTTGCCCTCCTCCCCAAAGCTGAAATAAATCAAAGTAGGTTGAGACTCAGTCGCAATAAATCAAGACCTGTCCAAAACTGGAGCCTGCCCAGTCAAAATGTCATAGCTTGGCTTTCACTGAGGATTAATTAAAGGCCTGATATAAAGCCCAGATGTGCTTCAGGAGAGTAGCAAACTGCCTGGTGGTGGCTATACTAAAAACCAAGTCTCCCCATGAATCTGCCCACCCAAGAACATGGAGGAGGATAAGGCTGAGGGAAAGGGAAGAAGGGAGGGGAGGGGAGGAAAGAAGTAAACTGAATCAAGCATGATTTTATAGCATCTACGTTGGCGGAAAACAAGACGAGCTCTGTGCTAGAACACCTCTGAAAAAACACAAAGCATGCGTGTGTATATTTCTAACAGTGGCAGAGAACATAATTGTTAAAATGTTCAACATTAATTGGGAGTGGGATAAAACTAACACAGTGAGTGAACTTTTGCACTTTTTATGGTCAAGAAAAAATATATGTGGCATGCCCAGTGACTGAGTTTGCTCAGTGCCTGTTTTACATTAAATTCCTGAAAGTCATCTTGCCTAAAATAGTTTAGCTGAAGATTCCTGAGGCTTTGATAGGGACAGATATGGAAATGTGTGTGTACCTAATTCAGTATATTTAAATATAAACATGCAATTTTTTTACTTAAACACTCAAATTGCACAGTGCTTGCGTTATGGCCTTTGTAAAGCTCCAGCTTCAGCTCCAGAGATACGAAGATTTAATTGAACAGTGTGCATGGAATGGCCTCTATTAAAAAACTGACAGACACTGAAAGAGTGTTGCAGCTTGGCTGTGGGACACGGCATATGGCTATGCTCACTCTCTTTTGCAGGCATAGAAATAAAATTTCTTGGGGAAAAAAATAAAATAATAGTATCTGATTGTTTATATTGAAATTAAAGATTTTGCCTGAATAAGATTAATCCAACATTTATTATCATAATTGGTTTCAATTTCTTGTAAGTTGTAAGTAAGTAATGAGTATGCATACGTGCTCTCATGAAATGCAGTGTTAAAATTTCGTAGACCTGGACTGGTGGTTCTGGCATGGCTGGAGAGATCTGCTGAGCAGTGCAGGGCTGCCCTGGGCTCTTCAGTCTGGTGTAGTGACAGACCTGTAGTGAGTCACTGCTTACACAGTAGGCAGTTGTGAAACTCTGAATATTCCTAGGCATGGGATGTTCCTATGCATATGCATGTACAGAATCATGTATTTATGTACTTATAAGACATGACATCCTGTCTAGTCTCTCCTCTGCCCAGAATAAATGAGTGCCACCTTGCAAAGCAGGCAGAGAAGGGGGAGATAAGAAGCTGGACAGGAGGGTTGGATTAAGGTCTTATTTCTGCAAAACGTGAGCCAAGAGTACAACAGTTCTTTGTTAAGGTCCCAGAAAGGTCTGGTGAAAGCCAGGGTTTGAGGGCAGTTGAGTGGCAGGCTTCAGAGTCCTGCTGCCACTGTGACTTGTCCTTATTGCACGTGGCAGATACACATTTGTGCCACCTTGGCAAAGCAGAACCGTGATGAGCCCTGACTGTATGTAACACATACGTCAGATCAGTAGCGAGTGACAGGCTTTGCCCCTCAGCAGTCCTTCCTCCTGTGCAGTGAGGAGAAAGCCAGTGATCCTCTGCAGAGTCATTGTGCCTCTGAGAAACTTGCAACACTGGTTGTGTACCACAGGACAGCTTATGTAGGGTTGCCTCATGCACAGTCTTGTCTCTAAAGGAGCCCCCAGCATTATTCTAGCCACCTTCAAGCTCCTTGCCTGTATCTGAAGTCCGTTGGCGCTGCCCCTTTTTGTTTTCCACAAAGGCTTGATTTTGAGATGCTCTCCATCTTCTTCATGAGGCTTCACCTATGCTGTCCTCTTCATACCCTGCTTCTTCCCACAGCAGTTCCTTGCTAAGTTCTGGTCTCTTCCATGCTCCCACATGAATGTTGATTCATGTCTTTGATGTATTTGTTCATCATACCATGTTCTACATGGCAGACCCTTCATGGATCTCACTGCTGTTGTTGCTGTTATCGCCACTAGTTACAGGTGCTAAAAGAGTGAATACGCCAGGACTCTTAACTGGCAGCTTCTCTGATGCCAGGGAGCACCGAGGAGAAGGTCCCTGCCATGTTGCAGTGGTTGTTGGTGTCAGGGAGCGGCAGGAGTGGGGCTGCACTGTGATGGGGACAGGCTGTGTGCTGGTGGTGACCCCAGTGCCGGCAGTGCCCTCACCAGCCAGGGCACAGTCCTGCAGCATCTGAACTGGACGGGCAGAGCTGGGGGCAAGTAACAACATCCCACCGACAGCTCCAGCCAAGGTGAGGTGATGAATAAGGTCCAGAGTCCATCCAGGGGGACCAGTTAGGAGCAACAGAAGGGGCTGGAGACCATCCAGGAGAACCAGTGAGTGAGCCAGGACAGTAGGGGACAGGATGGGGCTGACATATGCCTATAGCACAGCTCAGAGGCAAGATCTGGGTCTGGACCTGGATTGAAATGGAGCCCCTGGAGCCACGGGCAGAGTGAATACTGACAGCATACCTTCCGTGCAAGACGGGAGAAGAAACTTCTTGTGGAGACCTTGTGCAGTGAAGGGAAGGAACCACCACCAGAGTAAGTTTGTTTTAGCTAAGTAATAATAAAATGTAACTGGATGCAGAATGGGAAGAGTCTGGAGTTGCGTTGTAGTTAAAATAGGGGGTTGGCCCAATTAACACCCAATTACACTGCTTCTGTGCCCCAGAACATTGGACAGTGGAGAGAAGCCCCATGCACGTGTTCCCTCTGGAGACAGGGAGCTAGTGTGCCTCACAGGGCCACTTGCCTCTGGGCACAATGGGTGGCTTTCAGGCAGCCAGCCTGGCCCCGGCACCCCAGCTCCCCTCTGCTCTCGGGGGCTGCTGCAGAGTCACCTCTGGGAACGCATGACTGTGCGGGGGGCAGCCTGGACCAGAGAGCACCACAGGAGAGAAACTTACGGCTTGCACAGGGAGCTGGGTTTTGTGACACTGATACTGCAGAGCTTTACAAGAGAGAAACATGTACAAGAAGCTCTGCTGTGGTCTTTCCTTATGGTTATATCGTTTTCAGTCTGTAATTTCCTATAAAAATTTCACTGTGGCTTTAAATTTAGCAAAGCCCATCAAAGTCTGGGAACTTCTTAACATTTTTGTTTGTAACAAATTTTAACAAAGTTCAGCCTTTGAGCCAGGATTAGAAAACACTGAGAAGGCTGTGCTAAATTTAAAAATCCACT
Organism: Falco rusticolus; assembly: GCF_015220075.1. NCBI lineage: Eukaryota > Metazoa > Chordata > Aves > Falconiformes > Falconidae > Falco > Falco rusticolus. The sequence continues at coordinate 90,855,808 of NC_051189.1, forward strand.
TTAGTTTTAAATGCCTTTGCAAGCTGTTACATCTGAACATGAAACATGCCTTTGCTTTTTGTGTGTGTAAAGAAAAAGGGAAAAAAAAAAAGATTTAAAAGGCTAAGTGCTTAAAATTTGACAATTAGCTACTGTACATGCTCAGGAGCTTCCCCAGCTTTCCCCTCAACCCGTGTTTTCTTTATCTCCTGGGTGGTCCCTGCCATCCCTGTCCCTTCTTCTAAGACCCCATCCCCCCTCTTCTCCATCTTCACCCTCCCTGCAAAGGGGGGCCCTCTCATCCCAGTCATTGTCCTTCCTGCTGGGAAGCCTCAGACCCCTTTGGGACCCAGCCAGTGATGTTCTTTATTTCATACTCGCAGAACCAAAGAGAAACAAGTGGTACAGAAGATAAGGCAACAGCTTTCTAGTGTGGAAAATAATGCTGAATCTTGAACCTCCTGAGGCTGAGCCCAGATGAGCAGCACAAGGAATGTGTCCTGGCTGTCAGGGATGCGGGGTCATTTGTCCTTAGCACTTCTGGAAACAAATCTCCCCTTCCTTCCTTAGAGAACTGGCTATTCAGCTGGTGCAAGTCAGTGGATCCCATTCAAAACAATAGTATTATGCACATTTGTGATGGCTGCATAGCTCTCTAGGGTAAGGTTGGTGCAGAACCATGAACTCATAGATGGACTTTTTCTGGTATCCTTTTTGGATGGTAGAAAGCTTATTAGCCTGGACAGTATGTCTCTGTGAGACAGGCAGACAAGGAAGTTGTATGTACTGTGCAGCAGGTTTGTCTTCATGGTGGGTCTCTGAAAGCAACAGGAGCTTTAGGTCAAGCTTTATCTACTCTAGAGATCTGCCTCACGTAAATCAGCATAATTACAGTAGTACAGTACTTCTTCCCTTCTTTCCCACAGCCTGGAGACGGTTAGGTGTGTGTAAAAGTATGGTAGCACATCTTGTCTGGGGTATACACAGGCCAAACTTTCTGGAAGCTGCATTATTGACTTCGGTCTGCTGTTACGGTCACCGAGGAGGTATTTTGCAGTGCTGGAAGCAGAAGCAAATCCTCCTCAGTCTCTCCTCAGAGTCTCAATGACATTGTGCCTAGTAGTTCCTGTTGACTTGAAACCCCACAGACAGGCATTGCCTGAGTTCTCTTGTCAGTAAGGGTAGTAATAAAGTGATTTTTGGAAGGCCTAAGTAATCCCTACAGTATGGAAATTGCTCAGTGTAGTAACTTATATTCATCATGAAAAAAACAGTGTGAGTCAGCTCCGTCAGTTCAGTAACAGTTTTTAAAGACGATTTTTTATCTTTGCTTCAGAACTGCATTGCATACATCTTGTCAGCTCACGAGCATTCTCAACATAGGCACAGTGGGACCTTAAATGGAAAAGGAACATAAGAAAAAAAATTGTACTTAAAGTGAAAATGTCTCAGAATATCTTTCCCCATTTCCTTGCTACAGAGCACAACAATATTGGTGTAAAATGCTTGTAACTGTAGTAATTAAGGAGTGAATGGCTTATAGGACTCCAGCATATTGTGATCAGTCAGTCACTTAGCCTATATCTCTGAACTGTTCACTATGTAAGGTATTACACTGTATTTGCTTAATGCAATTATGGAATAATCCTTGGTCCAGTTTCCTGGAACAATACAAACAGGCTTTTCTCCTTTCCATGTGTTCCTGGTTTACAGCCTAACTTGGGAGGGAGCTGTGTTTGTGAACTTTTGTTTCCCTTCACACTGGGGTCCAATTCCAACATACTTCTTATTTGATTTTTGTTCTGAAAATGGTTGTGCTCCATTGTCACCCCAATGTGCATTTTGTTGAAATCTCTTCCTAGAGTTTTACCTGAGTAAAGATTGGAAGAAATACTCCTTTCATTATATAAAAGTGTCAGTAGTATTGTGTTTGTTTTCCCTGTTTTGCTTTTAAACTCTTTGTGCAGCTAGATTTCATGTTATCTTCAGTCTCAAATTACTTACCTTTTTGTTGGAGTTCGGACAAAAACCGAAACCCTGTATCTGACCAGCCCTGTCTTCAAAGCAGAGCAGGCTGGATCAGCTTTTTGTATTTAGTTCCTATTTCCTATTTAAGAAGGTGGGATAAACTTCTAGTTAACCTGTTAGAATAAAACTCTGGGTCTAGCACCTCATCATTTTCTCTTCCTTTACAACCTATTAAACTGTGGAAGCAAGGAAGAACGGGATTGTCTGAAGATATTATTCAAACTTAAATATATTTTAAAGTTTTTAAATTTTAAAAGTATTACTTCTATGAAAGTACAAGGATTCTGCTAATATTTTTATGGGCTGGTTATATTTTGAAAAATCAGAGTAATTGGAAAATGTTGGATGTGCTGTAACCACCATCTGCCCCTGCCTTAAAAAATGTGCATGGTTCCATACACACATTTTAAATGATCCATCATATATCATCACTTACTACAGTACTTCATTCATGTAGGTGTTAGTTTTTGTGTGCAAAAGGTCAAATCTTTTCAAACTTAATTCTGAACGCCTGCATTCTATAACCTAACTTCTTTGAAGTTCGAATATATATTTTTAATATAATAATTCATCATTAGCTGGAGGGAAGAAAGAGGGGGGGAAAAAAAAGATGTTCCTGCTTCAAATCAAGTTGATGGAGGTCTTTTGGTTGTTTGTTCATATTTTTAACATCAGAATTCCATAGTATGGGTGATATGTCTTAAAAGCTGTAGAAATGAGGTTGCACCACCACCCTTAAACATTTCATTTCTAAAGAAAAGATGGAGCATTTTAAACATGAAAGTTGGGAAAGGAGGAAAAAAGTAGTTACTGAATTATTTGTCCTATATGCCATGTTTTTAAAAAATAATATAATCTTGAAGTTAGCTCTTGGCATTGCTTGAGCTAATTCTTTATAAATCCCTTTAAAATGCACACTAGACCTGGAACATTTTTTTAGGGCCAAAGAGTATCAGTGTAAAATTAGAAAAACAATATATTTGAGTTTGTTCTCTTGGCTTCTGGGAGCTGAGTGGGTGGTGAGGAGTCCCTTCCTTGTAATAATCTTTTTACAAATAGAAATTTTGCAACAGTTTAAAGAAGGTAACTCAGATGGAAAAAGAGGAACATGTCAGTGCATTTCATTTGATTGTAATGTGCTTTACAAAAAAAAAAAAAATCCTCTCAGAACAGAGAATAAGTGATGAAAATTATTATGGGTGAAATAATGAAACATGTAGGGATTAGAAATATATACAAGTAGATCTGTTAACTTTGTTTAGATTTAGTAACTTGGCTTTTTAAATGTGTTTCAGAAATTTTACACGGTGCTGCCTGTTCGTGTCATTATAATTAGGGGTCTCTTGGTATTTCCATTACCAGAGAATGTTTTCTTGCGTTTTTAACCTAACACTGAAAACGGTGGGGGCAGGGGGAATACCCAGCTCATTTTTGACAAGCAATGTCAGAGCCCAGGTGTAAAGTTTTATACTGTATTTAGCCTGAGTTCTTATTCTGTTTGTAATATGTAATGCAATTTTTCAGCATGTAAGTTGATATTATGAATAGTTAGTGTTCAATATACAGTCGGGATCCTTGGCTGTGCCCAGAATTTGCTCAGTTGTGTCACAAGGAGCGGGCAATGGCATCACACTGCTCAGGCTGGCTACAGACTGCACCACTCCCGAGTTGCTTGGGGTCCTGGAGCTCGTTCCAGTAGGTAGGTGATACGGGCTCTCAGGTATGGCCTGCTTCTCCCTCCTGCCCTTCCTCCACGCACTGTGCCTCTTCCAAAAGCCGAAGAGGGTGGTGATGTTCCTCAGAGGTCTCTTTGATGTTTAGAGACTCCCCTTTCTCTATTTTCAGGTCCGTTCAACAGTTTTTCTGTCTGGTCTGCAGTGCTGTGGAAGTTGACCCCCTATATGCTTGCTGTGTAGTGATTTTCTCTCTTTTTTCTTTTTTTTTTTTTAATAAACTGACAAAAAGTACTTTGAATTAAATACCAATTTACTGTTGGCACAGAAGATCCGGCAGTCAGCTCCATCAGTAAGCCACCAGATAGGGGTTCCTTGCTAGATAAAATCTACTGGCTCAACTATTCTGTCTTGGAAAGTAGTGCAGCCCTTTCCAAAACCCAGAGAGGCAGGCCAGACTGAACATTTCTGCACTGTTCTTTGGGCCGTGGCATACGTGCTGGTGGCACACATCGAGGGTCCCACATATGGTGGTTCCAGTTTTGGAGAAATTTGCATTTGGCTCAGCTTATTATGAACTCCATTTCTTTTAACTGGAACTTACTCAGGGGAAGGAAATTTGAAATTCACAACAGGAAAACTTTGAGAAACTTCAGCAGTGGTTATTGTAAGCTCCCAATGTGAATTTATACAGTCCTGCAATAGAGCTCAACCGATTTCAGTACCACAGCCCCCACAACACATGATCTACACTGAAAGCCTATTTGGAAGAAATGTGCAGTGACTCCGTTTGGGTTTTTTGTATTGTGGTGCATTTAGACTGACTCGGGGTTCACTTAGGATGCCAGCCACATATGCGGAGCATCCTAGAGCTGAGCTGGTGACAGGCTCTGTTCTCTGTTGCTTCCTTCTCATCTGAGAATAGGGATCTGTAGCCTTCAGGACACAATGTGAATTGCCTGATATCTTAGCTTCTTCCTAGACATATTGAACTGAGTACCAGACATAGAGGAGTTTAAATCAGGGGATCAAAAAATACACCATGACCTGCCTGTAATGCTCTCTTGTTCTAAGAAATTTGTATGAAATCTTCAGAATTTAATTTGCGGCAGGGACAGGGTGAGGTTTAGAAGCATTTGTTGCCTGCTACAGCTGGGTGACAGTGACCATAGGAGCCAATCAATACAATAAATATAAGTGACTGTGTAGCCCCTTAGAAATTATTTTCTTTTTTCTTTCTGCCCACAGTTGAAACCCAAGCAATAACTTAATGCCCAAAGGATACATTTCCATTGAGAAACCAAATAAGATGAAGACATTTTAAGTTTCACCCATTCTCACAATGTGTTTTGCATGTGCAGTAGGACCCAATTTATTTGCTTAAGTTATGATTCCAGATTCCAGCCTGCAGGAATATCTGTAGCCTATGCATTCCTCAGTTTAAGCATTTTAAGATCTGATGTGACCCTCACGTGCAAGGAGGCTGTCGCGCTGTTGATATGGCTCATGATGCCTCCAACTCACTCAGTCCCCATGCCCCCAGCAAACCTTCAACTAGTATAGCAGGAAAGACATCACTACACAGACACATAAATTATATTTTTATTTCCAGTTATACTGTAGGTCCCTCTATTATGACTGACTTTGGAAGAACTGACTCTCCTGTGGCTAGAATTGGGCCTGGGATGATGATGAATAATACCAAGGTCAAGATTACAGTGGAGTGATGGAAAATCTGATTTCTCCCATCATTGAGTTCCTAATATTATGACTCATAGATGAAAGAAGGGGGGGAAGGAGGGGTGGGGGGAAGGTGGCACCTCTTGGCAAGAAGAGAGGAGAAACAGGCAAACCATCACTCCACCCTAAAAAGCTCTCACACTTGGGGAAAAAAATGGCACGAAATACCAGTGAGTCTGGAAGTTTGCCTCAACAAATGTGCCTGAGAACACTTGATCTCTGAGCATATTTTCCAGGAGAGTTTTTTTCTGGTTTTAAGATGCCATGGTCACCAAAGGGAGTGCTGCAGGTAAGGTGTCAGAAACGTCCAAGCAAGATTTCCTTTAGTCTTCGTTCTCTGTTTTTACATCTGTAAAACGAACACAGCCTGGATGCCTCACGGAGGCAGTTACGAAGCCAAGCTCACTAAGAATGGTAGTTAAGCTGTAAATTGTCACCTCAGTAGGTATAATTATAGCTAATTACAAATACTGTTATTCTGGAGGTACATGAATGAATTTGTAGATTTCAGGAAAAGTACTAGCCCTTCTACTAGATATAAAAGTTAGATCTAATATGCGTTACAAGTCAAAGGGAAACTTTGTGACAGCCGAGTGGCCTTTACGGTGGATTTAACTATATCGGTGAAGTGGCTCCAGCTTTTCAGGAATATGCAGTTTGACTACTTCACTGCACATGAGGGGAAAAAAAACCACAAAACCATCCGAACACACGCCCCCCAAAAAAACCCAAAACAAATCCTCCTAAATAAATTTTGGCTTCTAGTTCTGAAATCAGCCACTTCATATAGTCATATAACATTTTTTGCATTGCAGGAGTTCTAGATTAGATTAGAGTGTGTGAGTAAAATATTATTCTAGTTAATTATGATATTAATATTTGTAAGGTTAATCAATAATCTTTCTGAAACAGAGTAGCCTGTGATTTCTTTTTGTTTCAGTGAAGAGAATTTTGGCAACAAGGATAAAAGGGCGTGTTTATTTTTTCTGTAGGTATCTGCTGATTAGTTAATTAAATATTTTCATGAGCCACAATGACCTCTGTATTTGGGCCGCGTATTGGTTTACACTGGATTTCCCATAGCAGTGACTTTGTGCTGTGTTGGCTGCGGGTTACAGAAATAAAGCCTGCCCCATCCGTTGTACACCTGGTTTCTTACCAGGCTGGGTAGTAGCATCCATCCTCTGAAACCTGTACCATTGGCAGGGAAATGAAACTGAGCTGAGCTGGTCCTGCTAGCCCAAAGTTCCTGCTTTGTTAAAAGGTTCATAGCAGGTCAGGTATTTTTCAGTATATTTTTAAAAGCTTGGTAGAGCTAATTTAATTTCTGTTCATTAATTCCTCCCCCCACGCCCCCCTTTAGAATAAACGGCCCTTCACACGAATCCAATTTAGCTTCAATATACCTTATTCACACTGCCTTTTATTGCAAGCCACAGTTCAGCCAGCTGTAAGATTGCCCAGCTGCCTCAGGTTTCCCAATTTAGCCCTGGAAACGATTTCAGCATGGCTAAAACTTTTCACTGGGCAATTTGGAAACAGCATTCAACTTGTGAAAAATGTCCCAAAATGGCCACTGAAAGCAAAACAAAACCAAGAAACACACACACACAAAGAAAGGTGGGGCGTGAGGAAATCTGGCTGGGGAATTTTTTTCCTAGGGTGAAAGGATGTGTATGGGCTACGTCGCAGAACTTGAAAATCAATTCTTAGCCTTGCACTTCTGCTACCCTCTGAGGGACTTCTCTTCTTGGCCTGGGCTTAATTGCAGCACTGATATAAACAAGGGGCTTAGTGTGAAACTCTGTACAGGCAGCTGGAGGTGAACTGGCAGTGAAGACCAGGATTGAGTTTAGTATTGAGGCAAAATAGCTTGGTTTTATCTGGGAGCAATAGTAGGAAAGGAAAAAAAAAAAAAAAAAAAAAAGGATTGCAGCTGTGTGGTGAGAATGCATGTCTAATCAAAGAAGTCCAAGGCATCAAATGTTCATATTTACATGGCTAAGGGTAAAAAATAGTAACACTTCCATGTCTTAAACACCATTGAACTTGAAACTATGAACAGAGGTCCTGCCATTAGATCTGAGTTGTATTTTACAGTGTCCATGTGTGTGCAGCTCAACAAAGGGTTGATTAAGCATGGATTTATTGTTGCAATTTTATAGAAAACCTTAGCATGTCTTGCAGTTTATAGAGACAGACATGTTAATGAAAGCCCTTTGGCAAACCTAGAATTCCAAAATAGGCAACACTCAGAAAGTCTGGTCTTGCAGCTAAGAAGAAAAGTATGCGTATACACTGTGATTATGTAAATACTTTTTGATCCTTTATATAGATCACAATAATTAGGAAGCACAGTGCGAGACTTACTTGCCCCCATAACACTTTGTCCGATAGACCATACCTGCATTTAAGAAAATGGGATTATCTCCTCTTATTTGTAGTAGAATCCTTTAAAAAAAAATCAGTCTTTTAAAATTTGTTACTAGTTGTAAATCTCTAATTTACAACTTAGTGAAGGTAAGGAGAGGCATCTATCTTTTGAGGCTGATGGAAGTCACAAAGATACCAATAGGAGGGAAAGGAAGAAAAGCTCAGGTTTTCATATGAGCATCCTTAGCTACATTGATACGTTTTGTCTGCGTGGGTGGAACTTTTTTCCCCAACACTTTGCAAATTTTTGGTAGGATTAGAATGTAGCTCAGAAAGGAAAATTTGGTCCATTGGGTGTTTTTAGTTAGTAAGTGATATTTGACTTCCAAAGGAAGGAAAAGAGAATTCTTGATGCCTGCTACTGACAATTTAACTAATAGCTTCAAATGTATGCCTGTATGCATCATTACCTTCACCACATGCACATTTTTGTTCTTTGCCTTCTAAAGCTTACATTCACTGTAAAATCTTTGTCACCATCATTTTGGAAGGTCTCAGCTGTGAAAACTGAAGTTCAGGGTCATAAGAATTACATGTAGTGTCTGTGTATGGGTAAAAAAAGAATGAAAAAAATATGACCGTCTGGTAGTGTTAAGTAGGTGAGCATTTCTAATGATGAGGGTTTATGCCTTTGCCTAATGGTAAGCACTCACATAAGTGTTTTTTTCTTTATCAAAGTAAAAAAAGCCTTGTTTTTCATAAGTGTACAACTTCCTGGTAAAGGATGATAGTAATAACTTATATCACTATATCTAAAGTAAAGAAGGACTAAAAATAAAATCCCATGTCCTCTGTATTTAGTTCTAAACAGATTAGCCTAGGAATGTATGATATGCTAAAGTAAGACAACCTTAAATATTTCCGTAGCTTTATTTCTTTAGAATTTTGTATGGAACTATTATGTAGGTAAACAATGTTTATTCTGATTATTGCACTTGGGGAGAAGAGACTGTGGTTGTTGTGCTGTGCACATGCTTATTTTTAATATAGTTCAAAGGATTTTGGTATCTCTCCCCATCAGTGAAGAAATGTGAATTTGCAAAAATGTCTAGCATGATGATCTCTGAGGCTTTTTCCATGTAATCTCAATTATATGCACATCTAGTACATTGCTGCAGAAATGCTGGGGCAATTGACACTTTGGAACAGCTGACTCATACTAGTTGCTAACTTCAGTGTCGTCTTTGAGAAGCTGACCCGTACAACTACACTGTGGGAATCAACATCTTTAAAATTATTTGCAGATAGTCTGCACTTTTTCAGGGAGGGAAGAGCACTGAGGACAGGTTTTCAAAAGTGCTCATCATCCAATTATGTCCCCAGATGTTTTAAAGATCTCCTTGTCACTCAACAAGCTCTCAGTGCAAGCTACCTACTACTGAGTTGTTTCTGAAGTATGACTCTGTGTGGGAAGCAATTACTGATTGTGCAAACATTTTAGATCATGAAATAGATTGTTTATTTTATGTGTTGCCCATTCTTTTGGGACCCAGACCAAGCTCGGAGCCCCAGTTCTGCAGGAACTCCTTAAAGAGCTCACGGCAAGTCCTTTCTTGAAGGAATTTACACTCTCATGCAGCAAGACTGAGCAGCATGAACATCATGAGACATTCAAATAGACATGGGAAATGGGAGGGGGTGCAAAAAGAATAGGGTCAGAAAATACTACATCTAAGAGTAGAATATGGCAGGTACATGGAATAGGGTTGCTGTGTAGAGACTGAGGGAGGAGTGGGAGGGGACCTCTGCAAACAGCTATTCGTCATGGGAAAAAAATGTAAGAGCTGGCTTAAAAAAAAAAAAAAAGGTTGGACGCTGATGACGACATTGTTGTCCCAAGGTCCCTCTTTCAGCTGCTTGTCATGGATCTTGCCAGCTCAGTTCTTGGCTTCTTTCTCTTAGCAGCTTTTCTTCCTCATGTTCACATGTCCAAAGGAAATGAGGAGGCTGCTTCACCTCTGCTGCTTCTGAAATGGGTTCTCCAATGAACTTTTCTCAGTAGAAGATGTGTATTGTAATGTTACATTGAATACTAGTGATATTTCAATCCAGAAACAACGAAGCAGCAATAAAAAATATTTGGGTATTGTTTGCTTTTTAATTAAAGGTAGGTAGTTGCACGCTGCAAAACTACTCTGAAATGGGCAGTGTGACAATAGGATAAAATAATGTTAAGTTGCACACTTACTTCATTTTAAAATCTAGGTGTAAAAAGAATATTCTTAACTTTTTCTGAAAACTTTGTTTAGAGCAAAGGTGTGGCTGTGTATTTTATTTAAGAATTATGAGCTCATGGATTTATATATTTTGCCACAGCCTTGCTTGGTTGCCTTTATGTGCTCTTTTACTTCTGTTTAGTAAGTCATTTTTCACAATGAGTTTGCCATTGAATACCTTGTAGTTTCTGTTACAGGTCTCTTAAATTGCCTGTGACAAAAGGTGCTGGCCACAAATGTATTTCAGAAATTCTGTATAGCATATTGCTTACATGGTGGAGGTTTTTTCTTTTTTTTTTTCCCCCCTTTTTAAGATCTGCATCTTAAAACTGCATAAAACTCCAGACTTTGTTTCTATAAGCATACCAAAATGAAAGAATTTGGATTTCCTGTGGGGTTTGTGTCTGTTTTCCCATTTGTCTTCTTTCTTGGAAGTTAACATTTTGTTCTAGCTGTGATATGTGACAGGAAAATAGGGGAAGTGGAAATTCAAGAATCGTCGAATTCTGTGGGCAAATACCCTTTCCTGTCTTCCTTAGAGAGTGTCAAAACATTGGCATTAAAACACTGCTATACTTTTTTTCTCTCTCTACTGAGGCGCACATACTGTTTTTTCTTATCTATGAAATATGGTCATGTTATTCTAGAAATGTTTTGAATAGTGCCTTGGAGCCAAAAATAAATGCGAAAAGCAATTTACAAGTCTGTATACAAAATGGATGTGAAGATTTGATTTAATTTCTTACACATTAAGCAAAGTTTCTTAAAAATAATTGTTAATGTACATTAGGAAGATAGCTATGACAAAACCAGTTGGCATATTTGATGAGAAACCAATTAATATACTTCGTTTTATGCCAAAGAGGAAAGGGAATGTTGTGCATATAATCATTTATTAAAATTAAAGCCTGGTTTTGACTGTCACAACTAAGTTTACATGGACTATTGAGGCATTCAATTCTAATCTCTCAGTTAAGGTATCAGGCAGAGTTACCTTTTCCATGGGAATGTTATTTTCTGCTTTTCAGTGAGTGTGTTGATATATTAAAATATTTCTAGGAATTTGGGGGAAGGGGGAGGAAGAAGAGAAAGGCTGAGTTACTACTCAAGTAGTAGCTCTGGATTAAGTACTTCTTCAGTACATAAGCAAATATGTAACAAAATGGAAGCATTTTACTCCTATTAGATCCAATAAACTATTCACCTGATCTGAGGATACTTAGATTTTTTCCTAAAATTCTAGTTTTAATAACCTATCCACCTAATGTGAGGATACTTAGATTTTTCCTGAAATTCTAGTTTTACAGCAGTCTCTGATTTTCTTTTTATTAAGATATTATTTATTTAGTGTGAATGTGCACCCAGCTCACTTTTTTAACCTTTTTTAAAGCCTCTTGAAATAGCTAGACTTCATGTTGCAAAAATGTTGCTATACCAGACATTACTGTTTCATCTGCATAGTGCCATCTGATGGAACTATTTGATATAGATGAATCTAGAATATTGCTGGCATTCCCAGCTTATTTGGAACCTCTGTTGAAATTACTTGAAATGTTGCTTGCAGGGAAGTGTGGTAGCAGTAATGTCAGGACACCGTTCACATTTGAGTTTATCCACTGAGCATCTCATTCACTGAATTTTTTTTGTTGTTGTTAGAAAGAGTCGCAAGTGAATGATATATATTTGTGGAGAGAGCAGGAAAGTGCATCTCTTTCTGACTTACAGGAACAAAATAGTTGAGTCATAAAGAGTTCTGTTGTCTTCACAGACATCCAGACACAACTGCATTATTTATTTATTTTTAAAGAAGTCATTGGATCTCCACAGAAGTTCTGAAAATCATTTTCGTGAGCTTGGAATGGAATGCATCTTGGAAACGTGGATGCTGACATTCAGCAGTCTTATGAAGGGGCAGGTGGAATATGCTTAGTTACCTTTACTCAGAGCATAAATCTAACAGTCTTCTGCATTATATTTTGATTCTTCAAAGAAATGAGTGCTGTAGATACTGAATGCTTCCATTTTAGTGTGCAGACTCAGTCTGGCTGTTGAAAAGGCCATTTGGTTCAGGAATCGAGTCCCTTTTTGATATCTGGAGTTGACCATTCAGAAGCTAAGGTGCCTGGAATAACAGGCTAATTTTGAAAATGCAAAGACACTTGAAAGATGCAGAAATGCTTGTTTCTTTACCTTACTGCTTTTAAATAAAATTAAAAAAATAATAATAATAACCCAAACATTTTTCAGGCAGACACTGGGTTTCTAACACGCAGCAGAACGTCTTTGAAGAGGCTGATGTGTCTGATGACTTAATCGTTGGCTTCAGAATGTTCAGTTTTCTTTGGTTCTGATGCTTTGGGAAATGGCATAATAAATAATTGGGTCTAGCAGTATGGCACATAGCTGGAAAAAAATGAGTTTTTTCCTGTTTCTGAGGGCATTCTGTGTTGGGCCTGGAAAGTGTACGCTTATACCTTTTCAGATATGGAGGTCTGTCCGACCCGTTAGGCTCTGGAGGGAGCACTGCCTCAGGAAATATATCCAACTATGAAGGTATTTGTAACTTTGGGCTCTTCAAGCATAGTTCACCTAAGACGCTCTGCCATGGGCTGTAATGCCCTCCCTCTGGTTAATGTTCCACTTGTCCAGATTATGGGAGGGAGAGCTTGGGCTGGTGTGGAGGTTTTTCCTTCAGGGTTCAGTGTCTTTCCTTTTACTTGCTTTTACCTTGCCTACATCACTGATCAGCCTTGATAAGGAAGGAACGAAGTCAGCTGCAGAGTATTAGGGGAATCATTTGATGATCTCCGGGGCATAGCTTCAGGATCCAGTCCAGCAAAATGCTGGAGTCGTCCTGCATCTGCTCACTCTCCATAAAAACACAGTGTTTAAGAAAGCACAACAGGTTTGATCTAAGGTCACTGTAATTTTTTACATTCTGCCGTAGTCTTTTTTTTCCTTTTTTCCTTTTTTTTTTTTTTTTTCTTCAAAATAAAAAATAGCCTGATGACAACTACGGAGTTTGTTGAAATCCCGATTTTGGGTTTTGTTTATGGGGGGGGTTGCTGCTTATCTTCCTGTTTCTTCTATCTGTTTGAAGGCAAGTTTAAATTAAAAGTTGCAGTTCTTTGCTGGGATGTGTGGACACTTTAAACTGATATATATGCTAGATAAAGGTGTAGTTAAAAGTGTGGGAGGACTTCATTTTTCCCAGGGTAACTTTCCTTATTTGTCTTTAAAATGAGAAGTAATTGCACTTATCTCTGTAGCATAAAGCTTATCTCCACCATAATTTAATTTTTGTCTAGTATATTCTAATAAATTATAGACCCTTATTATTTTTCCAACACAGATGCCCATTATGACATTTCTAGGTCAGATGACTTCAGATTGCAGACTGTTCCTTAAAAACTACTATGCTGTTCTATTTTACCCATTAAGTATTCAGAGCATCCTTTTAACTTCTCAGAGGAGAGGTGCCAAATTATTTAAGTATTCGATGTTTTATCACGGACTTATGTTAATTTTTCATTGACTTTGGCAAAGCTTCCCCACACTTCACAGTTAAACCAGTATTTTGAAAGTTAACATTTGGTGGGGAGTTTATGGACAAATGATAAAACCTTGTAGCCTGTAAAGATAAATCTTGAGTAGCTGCCAGTAGGTAAATGACTAACTTCAATTCAAGCAATTTAACAGCAATCAGTTTGAGGTCAAGTAACTCTGGACAGTGTCATTTAATGTATCGTCTTTTTTCCTTTCTCTGCAAGTAAACCACTGCTGACTTCTGCTCTCGTCATTTAACTTTTTTTAGTACATTTCCTGTAGATTGTTCCCCTCAGAAGTCAAGTAAGGTACTGCCAGGATTTGAAGGGGACTGGGAACATCAACAAATGGAAATGACACTAATGTGAACCAATGGATTATTTGCATTCCAGTGCTTAAGTTATCACTTAATAGTTATAGGCTCTGGTGGCAAGACTGGACTGTGTTATGTTAGACTCAGGAACAAATGCTAATATCTTCAATGTTTTCAAATTCCCAACCATATTTGGTCAATTGTGCTAGTGTCGACCCTTGAAGGCTGCCAAGAGTCTCGTTGGCAAAAATGCCACTTTGGTGAAGAAATAACTTCTACCACAGCTTTCTTTGAAGGCCGTCCTCATTTAAAGGGGTATCATCTCACTGCTTCATGACTCAGGTTTTGTCTTGGGTTTTTTGTTGGGTTTTGTTGGGTTTTTTTTAATTAAACATGTTCATCTTCTTAATAATGGGTTTAGCGTAAATTACCCTCATGTATTACATGCTTTTCTCTACTTTGAATGTTTTAATCTATATATAATCCTTTCAGCAGGGAAGAATCTAGTTAATCTGCTCTGCAAACTGTTGTGAATTGTTGTACAAATCCTTCTGACCTGCGTGTGTGTGCTCACGTTCTTTAAAAGCAGAACAAAAATAAAAGTTTTTTGCATTGCTGAGTACAGCAGCTCTGACCCAGACTGTTGAAGGGACAAATTCTTGTACTTTTAAATATAGGATTTGCTGTAGCAGCGCAGCCCAGCCGTCATTCAGTCCAGTATCTCTGACAGCCACCAGCTTGCTGTGCCTGCTGAGAAAGGACAAGAAACTTGGAGAGGGCAATTGTGGAATAAATGCGTCATGGTGGAAATTTCTTCTTCTTTCCCTCTTCTAGAGTTTCACTTATGCCCTGAAGCACAAGGAGTCAAACCCAACTTTTTGTGGAAGGTTGTTTTTCTGTCAGTTGTGTGGTTTTTAAATACAGCTAATGCTGATCAGGCATTATAAGGGAAACAGGCTGTGTGGACCCATCTATGGTACATGAAAATTTCAATGTAGAAAGTCTCGGTTTGAGTAGTGTTGATCTGATAGAGCTAAATGACCTCTCTCTAAAGAATATCTGGTTTTAGAAAGTATAAGGAATTGGGGTTTATATGTCAAGCAGAATTGGAAATCCAATATTTAAGAAGATTTGAGAATGTCGTCCCTTATCACTGCCCCTCAGGTGGAATTGAATCCCCACGCAAATGGTGTCCCAGGCTCCTTGCTGCTACTGCAGAGATCTTGCATAAATTTCACAGCTCTCATCACCTGAGACATAACATGTGCCCTCCCTTGTTGGAGCCATTTGTTGGATCGCTGTGCAGGGAGTACCCTAATATTCATAATGAGACCAAAAAGGCTACCATGAACCTTCAAAGGGCCAGTGCAATATGAGCATAAATGTGTTAAAACAGAAAAGGGATGTTGTCTTATAGCCAAATTCATTTCTGGCAAGTTGTACAGGTCAGTAGCTGGAATTGTTTTCTCCTGGGTTTTTTGGAGGGCTGGGTGTTTGCTACGTTGATGTTTTCCACCTATCAATGGACTTACTTACTTTAAAAAATAAGTGTGAAAATCTCTTTGAAAGAAAACTGAATAACTCTGAAATTGGCCCGGTAGTTGTGTAGTTGAGAGAGTAGCTGCGCCTGTACACAGTGTGCTCCCAAACCATACAGTCCTTTCCTAAGAGATTTTTTTGTAAAGCACTTCTTCCATATAACTAAGTTTGCAAAGAATCCTGCAGTGCCTGAGGACTTATGTTTTCTGTGACTTGAGCTTTTTACAGTTGCTATAAATTGACACTGATATGACTTTTTTACTCTCTTACTTTCTTCCATGTTACAAGCTGGAATATGCTCTGCATAATTTTGTGTGCACACACTTACGCACGCACACGTACACATCAACAGTGCAGATTATTAAAAGAGGAAGCAGGAAAGCAAACAAGCAAAACAAAATTTGCTGATTCTGTTCTGTCTCCATTCCCACTAGAGTGCTCGCTGTGCCACACTTGCTGCTGATTCATTTTTCAGATCTTGAATGATGACTCTTGCCTCGTCCCTGCTGTGCCCGAGATGAAAGCAGATGCTCTTGATCATATGGTGTAATTTGAATCCTCAGATTTCAGTTTGACCTGGCAGGATTTCTTATGAAGATAATCTCTTTTCTACCCAGAGCTGTTGAAGAAGTAGGAAAAAAACTAACACCACAGAAGCATTGCTTGTAAGGTTCTGTTAGGGTTTTAAGTTTGTCGGTAACTTCTGTCTGGTTTAACTTGAGACAGTCGTTGTTCTACCTAGGATGCTTCACCTCAGTAATACCCTAAACCCTGGCTGAGTGCTGAAGCAGCGAGCGCTGAGCCATGCTGAAAACCCGTGACAGTTTCTTCAGAAACTTTTTGCAATGTTCTCTGCAAGCTTGTCTGCAACACCCATTTGAACACCAGATTACCGTGGGCAGCACTTCATTTCAGCAATGACTTCTTGTGAGCAGGGTGTCCTTTTGGCACTGGCAGCTTGCATTCAGCCAGACTTCTCCTCACAAATGAGTTGCAGACTCTACCCTGTCTGGGCCAGTAAAAGTGGGAAATAAGCACCTGCGCAGCCACACCACATTTTAGTGCTGTAGTTTAGTAGCCTGACTGGTTTCTTCACAGCAAAAAGGCAGCAAAGCTAATGCTTTTGGTGGCTGACTGTCCTGAAATACTTGGAAGAAGGTAGTAGAGCAGCCATATCTGATGGGAAAGAGAAAGGAGCATGGCTCTATGAAGCATCTAGCTAGAAGCTAGCCAACCTGTTCAAACGTGGGCCAGCTGGCTAACCAGAAACCTTGTTTGGTCTAAATGCTGTCTGTGTTGAGCAGAGTGACTAATATTTTTCCCTTTCAATTTGCTGAATTGCTGTCACAGCAGTGCCGGACAGTCGCTTCTCACGCAGTGCTAAGGATCCCCAGGTTCTCGGGATTCATTCACAGTGGTATGAATTTGCCCACACACTGTCCCTCACACCATTTAACAATGCCTTCCACATACCTTTTTGTGTCTTCTTACCCTGCTCTTCAAGCTATGCATGTCCTATATGTAGATAAAATCTTGCTGTGACAAATACCCCATGAACATACTGGTCCAGGAATCTGAGACAGGCAGGCTGGGAAACACAGCGGTGTGGAAGGGAGGTCGGTAGGTATTAGATAAAGACATTGCACTTCAGGAACATGTGGAGTGAAAAATATCCAGTTATTGAAAGATGAAGACCAAATTTCATCAGAATAATAGAGCTGGGAAGAAACAAACTGATAGGGATGTCTGTGATGCTGTTAACAGTCAGGACTGGCCATTTTTAGAAACATGCATGAGGGGAAATGGGATAAAGGAGATGGTGGTGTGGGGGAGGAAATTTACTTTTAAAAAAATCCTAGTCAGAGGGAAAGAAATACTATAAGTAGTGAAAATGTAACTGCATTCAAACAAGGATGACTAGTTTTGATATGATGGAGAAAGGCTATAGACGTGTCTGACTTTTGAAGAGCTTGTCCTTTGCTCCACTCCCCCTTGCAAATGTAGGCACTTGGCCATGAGGCATAGCTCACGGACTACGGCAAGCGATTCTCCTTAGAGGGCTACTGGCAAGATGGGACACCTTAATCGCAGGGAGGAGACCATAATCTGCTCTTGTTCATGTATTATTAATTAGGAAATGTGACCTTATAATGTCCTGACCAAAGCTTACTTTAGAAGATTAAGACTCCACCAAACTTAAGGCACAATTTTGTGTATTTCAAATTATTTTCTCTTGCCAGCTGTAAATCCCACAGCCAGGGCTATCATTACTGAAAACCTGCCCCCTGCACCTGGCTAAAAGGCTTCAGCCTCAGTCTTATTTTGTGACAGGTTTTAATCCATGCCCTAAATCTTAGTTCAGAGGATAAGCCTGTGTTACTGATGCCTACAGTTGCTAATAAATTGCCACAGACACAATCACATACCTGCAAGTTGTAAGTGGCAAAATATAAAGCACAAATGAAGAATGGAGTGATTATCTATGTAAAATATCATCCCTTCCACCTGGGCAGGGCCATCTACCATTCCCCCAAAATCCTGGGGGTTTTAGCTCACTTTTCTAAAGGTCAGAGGTTAGTTTTGCTCACCTCAGAAATGCACTTTACATACATTTGCCAGAGTTGTGGCTCTTTGTCAGAAAACAGGAGAGCCTGAAGGATTTCTGCCCTAATGCTTAGTGTTTGAATGATATTTTGATTCTGACTGAATAGGCACCATTGTACTATTAGTCCTTTTCTCCACAGATTAGAAAAGGATTGCAAAAGAAGGCTGTTTGTTTTCCTTGATTACTAGGAGATCAGATGTTGGGAAAAAGAAGTCATGATGATTCAAGGGAAGGTATTTTAAAATATGACTAAATTTTGTGAGTCTCACTGGAAATTGTTATCCTGATGAAAAGTACCTGTGAGGAATATAAGGTTACCCACGATATTATGATTTGTTACATTCACCATGGATTCTTCCCCTATGTTTAGACAAATGGAAAGTGAAGTTGGATCTTCAAAATGAGGAGATTAAAAAAAAAATCTCTCATGATTTATTTAACCTAAAAACAGTAAGTGTTGATTTATTTGCCTTTTTGGTTTTCAGAGCTTTCAGGGAATACTCAGGTTTTGCTTTTAAACTTTCCCTTGGAACTAGAGAGGCTTTAATATTCTTTTGTTTTAATTCTTTTAAAAAGAAAGGTGAGAGACTTCTGCAGTCTCATGACTCTGGGAGGAAGAGCTCTAAGGAAAGCACCAAAGATCCTGAGACCAGCAACAAAAATCACAACTCTGTCCATGTGCTCAGCACATGAAATCTGTATTCTGCTACTTGCGGCTTTTGGTCAAACAGTTGAACTGATCACCCATCAGTTTTAAGGTGCCACTTCAAGAAACATTCTCTTACCTCTTCTCTTTTCTTCTTAGCCACTTTCTGCCTAATGCAAGCTGAAGTCTTCTACCCAAACCTGACTTGTCTAGAAATACTTTTCCCTCAGAGTGTAACAGGTTTTGTAAGTTAGAACAGCAGAATAAGTAATACCTAGATATCCAACATTTGATTGATGAGTTATTACATTAATGTTGTAAAATGATCTCCAGCACAGTGTTCAGATAGTTCTACTTTGTAACTTCTGAAAAGCTCAGCAGCATGGCATAAATGCATGGGAAGAAAAGCAAACCTTGACAAAGATGAAGTGATACCAGAAGGAAAAAAAAAAAAAAAAAGACAGACAAGGTGCCAGAAGATTGATGAAATGTCAGGTAGTTAAAGACTGCGGTGAACACTGGCCAAAAAAAAAAAAAAAGAAAAAAAAAAAAAGCGCCACCCACCCATGTTATTTGAAGATTGTTACATTATTATATGAAGATTTGAATGCGTTGCTTTTTCTTTCCCAAGTAACTGGGAAGTCCTTATAAAGTACCTTTGGAAAATGCATTCTTGTGCTACAGTTATTCATAAAAGTATTCCTGTCATTCCAACTCCACACCTTAAAATAATTTGTAGCTTTTACTTTGCACATTTTAAAGCAATCTCAATATGCAAATTCAGGCTTGGAAATAGAAACAGTTTCTGATAGATGAAACATTTCATTACGTTTTAGACTTGCATTGTCCCCAGTAAAAATGTCATTGATTTCTATACTGAGGAGGATTTCAACACTTTCACATGATGTACTAAATTAAGCTTTTGCATTGGAAGCCTGATGTTGTGTCAAAAGCACAAGTTAAATCTCGTGGATGATGTCACTGCAATTAAAGGCAGAGGTTAACACTCTGTGCAGGTACTTTCCCCTCGAGCTATCTGGAATAACAGTGTTGCTATAATACAGCTGTGGCTGCTGAGGAATGCTAAAGCACAGTCAATGACTCGTTGCATTTTATAAAGGAATGTGTGTGGCAGAGAGAGGTTTAATTGCTCCTGCTACATGTCTTATAGTGCGGGGGAGCCTTTGCTTGGAGTGGCTGCTTTTGAATGCTGGTCTGACATCTGCTTTTTTTACCCTCTCCTCCCCTCCTGAAATAGTGCAGTCACATCCAACTGTGGCAGCATGTTGTGTTTTCTCAGTGTCACCCATTCATTTCCATTGATTCATTTTTGTCTTTCACCAGCCATAGCTATGTCACGCTCGCATAGCTGCAGGTACAACATTTAAGGTAACAGCGAATTCAACCTGTGTATTTCTCCTCTCCTCTTTTACCTTTGTTTTATCACCTGAAGTTTCTGCAAAGTAATCATTTAATTGCCCCCTCCCCAAGTTCCCTCTTTCACCTCTCCTTTACCTCCCCACTCTCCAACACAGAGTATCTACTACTCATCACCAGGTTTTTTAACCTGCTGCTGCCAGATTATTTTTAATTCTTACACTCTTCATACATTGTCACTGCATTCATACGGATGGGAACACCCAGACTAGATTTATCCCACACGATCCTTGCTTCAGCATTGGTCCGTAGTTCCCCGAGGTGCCTAGGTTTGGTACAGCCAGGGAGCTGTTTAACTGAGTGCCACTAGAAATACAAGAGGGGACTCAGGAGAAAGGCGTATGCTTGCTTTTTCAATGGGGTGCAAGGAAGAAAATGCAAGATAGTCACCAATTGCTGTAATCCATTACAGAAAGCCGGGGACTAAGCCTTAGAAACCAGTCTGAGCTCTAAAGCTTGGATCTTCCCCAGATCCTGACTGAACTCAAAGTGATAATCTTTGGGTTCACAGAACGGTTCAGGTTGGAAGGTCAGGAGGCCGTCTTGTCCAAATGTCCAAAAAATGCCCTTTTTTGGCTTACTAGAAAGAATAACGATTACAAAGCACAATCCTGGCTAACTGGGAAAGGGCTCCAACTTCCATGAGGTTCACTCCATTCCAGCTGTGAGCTGGAAATAGCAGTTGTTTGAGCAACCAGCAGATTTTACCTGCAGCACCTCTCCTAGTTAAGAGTCATGCAGCTCTCCGAGTTTCTTGTAGTCCTGAGGAGTTGCCCATAAAGCAGCCTTGAACAGAACTTGCTCTGTCACAGAACACAGCGCTTCCCTCTCCGTGTTTCCACCAGCGAGCAAGTTTTAAGAGAGAAATGCAAACTGCAAACATGTAAACAGCTGCTGGGGAAAGGGGAAGAAGCTTCAAGTAACAGAATCGGCTGCCAAATTCATCGCTGCCATGTGTGCTGTGTAATGCTTGTCATCTCAAGTGAGTCATTAAGAGGTTCCCCCCTAATGGTACTTTGAAGTGCTATGACAGCTTGAGAGCATCTATAAATTGCCACAAACAGCCCTCATACAGCGTTAGCTAATTGCTTGCTCTTTGACTTATTAGGAGTCACCGAGTTAAATAATTTGTCACGTGTGGCTCATAATAAATAATGTGACCAGCCAGTTTGTGAGCTGTTTTGGTGATATATAGTGCCCTTTTTGAATGTTGTCACAAGCAGCTAACAAATATGACCCTGTGATTGTCAGATCTTTGTGAAAATAATAAGGTCTGACAAGGCAGCAGATTAAAAAAAAAAAAAAACCAACAAGCTCCCTTCTAATGTATAATGAAAATTGCATTAATTTCTTCCTCAGGTTTTTAATAAGACATGCTTATAATCCTATTTTGAGTAGTTAATTAAAAGTGAGATCAATTTTGTAGTAGAATAGCTGTTTTTCAATTTATGTAGAAATAGTTGTGAAAGGGAGAAAAAAAAGATAACTTCCCTAGTTACTGGAAATATCTTACATCCTCTGATGGAGTCTGAAGTGAGTATCCTCTTGACAAACTATGAGTAGCTTCTGAAATATGGTTGTGGGGATTTTTAACAAATCTGATCACTTTCTCTACAGCTTATATAGATAAGTAGGGCATATTTTTTCTGGTTATGCATGTCAGGTGGCACATTTCCATACACATGCCTGTTGGGAGCTGGCTACTTAATTAATAAGCAATAATATGGTACTGTTGTAAGTGGTTGTACACATTTAGTGTTAGAGATGCCTTTAGAAAGAATGTGGTAGAATGGCGATGTGTGTGTATATATATAAATATGTTCTTGGCATCTTCAATTAAATTGGAGTCTTGTCTGATTTCTATGTGGGAGAAGAGTCCCCAGCATTTTGCCAAAGAAGCAAATGTGGTTTCTCTCACAGCTAAAGGGTGATTTCTTCCCAAGAGACAGGACTTGTCTTGCACATTTGACTCCTGTTGTAGACTAGATCACTGGGCTATAAAATCTTCTTTTCCCACAGTTGCGCTAAACGAAGAGTGATGAGTGGTGTTTAATAAACCTTACCAGTCCCTTACAAGCCTGTTCCTGCAGTGACCCTTGCTATTGCATTCCTCTTATTTGAACTTTGAGGTGTTCATGCTGTTAAACTGGTTCCCAGCTTGGCAATCACTTTGTTTTCAGTCATGTTAATTCAGCAGAGCCCACTGCAGTTGCCTCACAGGAGAGGAGGCTCCCCTGTGGCTGTCTCTGCTGAACATCCCAGTGGTCCCCATGCCTCTTTCTAAATGTGTTGTGCTTTTCCCCAGAGACAACCAGCAAAAAACTTCCCAGCTAGGGGCTTGCCTACTGTTCTTTATCCCCTTGCATTTCCCACCACATAGGTGTTTTCGAGGAGGTTGCGTGAGGAGAGCTAACTCGGATGTGTTTAGTCAAAAGGGGAAGCTGTTGATGGATTGTGCATATCAGTTTTGATAAGGATGGTCGATATTCAAAAGAAGCCAGTGCTCACCAGCCTCAGGATTAATTAGCGAGTTGTTTGTGCTACTCACTGCAGAACACAACAGAGAGAGAGGTTCAAGCCTCTAGTCTCAACCAGATGCCACGGGGACTTGTGCCTCTGTCTTTGGCATTCCTGGGGAGGCTGCTGAGCTCACTGAGCTGCTGGCTATTTCACTGTGCCTTTTATCTATTTCCCATGGAAAACTGGGAAAGGTGTTTTGTTTGTTTTGATGCATACAGGCTTGGAGAATTAATCTGAAAATCTTTTGTGGGATCCTTTCCGCTAGCTCAGGATTTTATCTAATTTTCAAGGGCTTTGGGAGCTTAGTCTTATTTTGAGATAAGGCTCCAGGCAGCCCAGATGACAACTACTCGGTGCTTACTTTCCTGTGTGACTGTCTTACTTGTGTTTTTACCTTAGGCATACAGTGTTTGAGTGGGAGATATGTGACTTCTTCTCATTCCATCAACAGAGAAACTGAGGCTGCATTTCTGATTTTGAACTGAGGAGAATAATGAAAATAGCTTTCTCCTCATTGTTAATGGACTTATTATATTGGAGTGAAATGCTGGGACCTGTGAAGTCAGTGAGATCAAAACTTGTTCCCATGTGGCGTGGGTCTATTTCAGGCTTTGCTTTTACTTTATCTTCGTTTTAGTTTGGTAAGAAGCCCACTTTCAGGCATGCCAAACTTGCTTATGTTTATGAAAGAATTTTCCATAATTTCATTAGCTGAGCAAGTAAACAAATATAACCATGCTGAATATTCTGGCTGGTTCACCTTTGCAAAGCAGTAAGTCCAAATCCTGTAATTTTGACTGAAGTCTGGTCCATCCTTCTTTCATAGACTTTTGTGAGATCTATGGTAACATCTGATTCTAAATGAGAGACATTTTAAACCAAACTCCAGCATTTCTAGCTTTTTTCATTTTTCTCATTAGTTTGGAGAGAGTGTGCTTTTGTTGTTTTTCTTAAAACCTCGGCATTGGAGTCAAATGATTTCATGAAAATCCCAGTTGCCATTTGGAAGGAAAAAAAAAGAAAAAAAAAAAAAGGGGGGAGGATTATGGCGCTCAGGGTTATAGAGTGAAACCTGAAAATACAAAAAAAAACCACAAGAAGAAAGGCAAAAAGAACTCATAATGTATATTCATTTTTTTCAAATTAGTAGGGTAGGGTAGGGAACCTTAAAGCAATGAGTTTTTGAATGCTTGCTCTTAAAAATATTAAACTTCCCTTTAGGGTTTCCATCAAAATATTATCTTAACAGTTTATTTGCAAACTTCTAAATTTCTAGAAAGTTTTAGCTTATTAGAAAATGACTGATGTTTATCAGTTACTGCAAGTCAGATGCTTTCTATGTGGCCCCTATTTTTCCACCATCTCAATTTAATATATCTGCATGCTTACATAATTATCACTGGGATAACAGGCAATAAAAATGCCAGAAAGTCTAAAGGAGTGAAAGAGAGAAGTCACAAACAGCTCCCAGCTGCTATAGGCTTGACTTGTTCGTGTGTTTGGAGTTTTTGGTTTGATTGAGTTTTTTCCCCCGTTAAGACTGCACTTTTGCCTCACTACAGTTTGGATGGCTGCAGTAATTAAATGCCTGTTCAAATTACCTCTCTTGCGTGAAGAGTGGTTTCTCTGTTTAAACATCAGGATTCTGCTTAATGCAGTGTAGCTGACTGCAGATGAGGCAAGATAGGAGGCATTTGTCCAGAGTGGAGAAGGGGACTATCCAGGGATCTCTATTTGTTTTAATATCTTCTGTCGTATTTGTTAGCTTAACAAGACTAGGTTAGTCCCTTCATGCCCTCTCTGACCTGGAAAACAATACCAATTGTATTCATGAGCAATTTAGCATGGGGCTGATTTCACTGTCCTTTTGTGCTGTGCCACATTGTGTTCCTTTTATAATTAAATCTCAGTAGTTTGATAGGTAAAGACATTTTTATGGTCTTTAATTAATTAATAATAAAAACTATATTCTGGTTCTGAACTACATATTCTATAACTGATTTTTTTGTATTTACACAAGGCTTATAAATTTGGCAGTGACTGGTTGCCAGTCACATATCTTACCTTATATATGCATAGATTTCTTCTGAATGCCTTTAACAAGGAGGAATACTTAAAAATGTATCTGGTGTGCTGCTAAAAATAAAATTCCAATAGAGTTACTCTTCAATAAGAAAGCTCGGATTTGACCTCCAAGTGTATCCAAAAGTCAAGACCTTTGGACACCTTTTCATGTGCTGTTCCTGTTTACATATGCCTCTAATGTACACACCTAATGCTACAATGTGCACTACTCACAAGCTCACTAGAACTCATTCTTCATTTAGGCTTTATATTTTCATAGCCCTGTTACTACAACAGACAAAAAAAAAAAAAAACCAGAAAAAACAGATCCTCCCACTAATTCTATGCAAATTAGTTGTATTAAACACAATTTTTTTACAGGTATAATACAGGTTAATGGTATACATCATGGAAGGATGACAGTAATACTTCAGCTTTGCCTTTTAGTTAAAAAATGATAGAAGAGAGCTAATAAGTTTCATTTTTGCTGAAATAAGCTAAATGTCTTTGTTATTGTTTTGAAGTGGAAGTGTATCACACTATTTCTCTACAGTTGTGTTTTCTGCAAGGAAACACATTGATGCTTAACCAGAATGATTTGAATAGCTGGATTATTCTAGATGGCATTTTTTAACCAAGATTTTGGATTAACTTTGAAGTCATCCTGCTTTGATCAAGGTGCTGGAGCAGATGACCTCGAGAAGTCTTTTCCAACCCAGCCTGTGAATCTGTTCACTAAAACCTTGATTTGAAACTTGGGTCTGCAGCACCTTTTCTTTGTGCCTGGTTACTGATGTTCTGTGCAGTTCTAGGGGCATTGTGAAAGCCAAGAATGGGTCAAGACTTTTGTGATATGCAATTCCTTTCTCTTTGCCTCCCTTTCTGTCCACTACATTGTGGAAGTGATGGAAGGAAGCCTGTCACTTCAAAAACGGGTAATTCTGCTGTTTGGATTTAAATTTGCAATGTTGTGGCTTTGTTTTAATGATTTTTACACTTATTATGGCCCTGAGAAGGACCACTATACTCAGTTGTGCACACACTACTACAAATGTGTATCTATTTCACATGCATGCAAAGCGTATACCACTGCAATTTGGGGTGCTTTGTCTTAAAACTAAGAACAGTTCTTTGTTTCTATAAGAAGGGGTGCAGGATGACCAGCCAGAAATCCGTGCCATTGCACACAGGAGTCAGTTTGGGAATTTACAGTAATGCTTTAGCAAACTAGTTCTTTTTTGAACATGTGCGTTCATACATGCTGTCTTCTCACCGAGTTGTTTAATGTGCCATCTGGAAAAAGCTAGACAAAGCAAGAGGTATACTGCTTCTGTGAGGGGCACTGCAGTGTGTTCAGCATCAGTGTGTATATCCAAAAATAATTAAAAAAGAAACATGGAAGACCTCTGCTACACATGCATTGCCCTGACCCTTTCCAGTTCTGCTTGCTGGTGCCTGGACTGAGGGCACTTCACTGAAGACTGCACTTCATCCCATGTGGGGCTCACCCTGCTCCTCATCCAGGTGTGTGGAGCTTTCTGCCCTTACAGAATGGGAGAAAGATTAAGTTGTGCAGTGGGTGGCAGTTTCATAAAATTAGTACTGGCTGAACCTTCCTCCTTAAAAGAGACTGGCAGTGTTACCGATGCAAAATCGCCCAGCACAGAGCGTGGGTTAAACAGACTGATCATTAAGTCTGCTGAAGTATATTTTTTCAGTCTTGCATAAGAACTATTGATTTAACCTTAAGAACATCATTACCTGCTGTTCTGATTTGGAGCTACAAATAAGAAAACCACCTAAAATATATTTCAAGGATGTGTTCCTTAGCAGCACTTTAGTTCCAGCGTGGCAAGCATACTCGTTTACCAGCTTTGTAGATTTAATTGAGCACAATAACATCCCAAATGATACAATTAAAAAACCCTTTTACTATTCAGATGCTTCTGATTATAAACTTGTGAACTTTATAAGAAGCAGAGTGAATTGAATTGTATTTGATTACTTCAAAAAATTGAAATTATTGAATTAGCATAATTGGTGTGAGTTCAGCAGACAACCATGAGTCAGCTGTTCCCGTGGCCCTTTATGACTAAAAATGTTGCTTCCAGCCTCCACAGTACACTGCACAGTGATTTTGTAGACAGGAAGACCTTTTTCAGAAGAGCCTTATGAGAGATGTCAGCTTCCTTTAAAATGTAACAGGATGTGTCTCCATTCCCTTATGCATTTAAAAAAAAAAAGAAAAAAAAAAGAGAAAAAAAAGAAATTAGGTGAGATTCCTTGTTACATCTATTTATTAAACTGATCAAACATGACATTTTTAAACTGAACATTTGCTAAGGAAAAGACAGTCTGTCTCAATCATTGTGAAAATACTCCTTTGACAACACATCCTACTAAGGTCTCATCCTCTTATTACTCCAATGGATCTGACATTTTTATTTTGTGTATATTTTTGTATATGGAAAACTTAGGGAAGACCTCTTCATTTATTTCTGTGCATATCTGTGTACATATATATAATTTCTCTGTGTGTATATGTGCATATGAAGAATATTTTTGTGTGTGGCTATGTATATAAAAATATGTGTATATTACCTATCTATATATATACATATGTATAAATAAAACATTTGGAGCACTTCAGCCTAATACATTTTATTACAGATTCACCAAGTGTAAATCATGCAAACATCATCACATATGCCTTATATTGAGCTTGCTGCAGAATAGCAATGAACCGTAGCAGTCTCTGCAAACAGCTGTAATTATGAGCCATACAAATAAATAGTGACCTGTCTCTAAACTGTCTTCAGTAATTCTTCCAACTAACCTACTGTTAACATCTTTTACCAATGTATGTAATGTAATTTATAGCACAGCCTGAATGTGACACGGCTTATGCTTTTTAAAATTGTACATTTCAGTACCCTTAAGTAGCCCAATACAGTAAAATCTTTGTTCCTTACAGAATGCATGCGTGTGTACAGTATGTATTTATCTGGTCTGGAATAAGCATTAATCTTTAATTATTGGATAAACATATTAAACAGGTGTGGAATAACTGAACTTTCAACTGTGCAATGTTTATCTACTAGCGCGGTGGATACCTTGGCTCTGCAGTTTGAAAGGTTTCACCTTGCTGTGCCCAGGGTTGAGTGAAGGAGGAAAGGCTGGGAGGGAGGGTGGGCACACAAATGCCCCAAATCCCACATAAATCAGAAATTTCCAGTTATAAATTATGCACCATCATAACATCCCGTTAGCACGGTTGGCGAGCCAGGGCTGGAGCATGGGGTAGTTTATAGCGGAAAAATGGCTTTTCGATGGATAGCACACCCTCGGACTCCTTCTCCTCCTAGGCTGTGTGTGCTGGGCTTGTGGTGTGAGGAGATATAAAGCAGCATTTTTCTAGCTGCCTGCTGGAACAATGAGGGCTCTGTTAGCAGACGCCCAAACTTCTGTAGCCCCTGCCTCACAAGGTTGGAATAACTGCTTAAACCCAGGTTCAAAGCCCTTGGCCTCCAAGTGCTTTAATTTAGCACTATTTTTGCTGCCCTAGCCTCTGTTTTTTCTGCTTAAACTATCTAAGGTCTCGTTGTTTTGCAGTGAACTAAGCAGCTCCTTTTTATAATTAGATTAAAGATAATCAAATGAAGACTTGGGTATTTTTTAATGTCATTTAATCTTTTTTTTTTTTTTTTTTTTTTTTTTTTACTTTTGCAAAATTCCTTTTTATCACCGTTGCCTAGCTTCTTGTAAATTTACACCTCTTTTTTTGCCTCACTGTATTTCAAGCTTCTGGTTTTCTGGTTTAAAAAATATATCGTTTGACAGGTATTTTTCAGCATTTTTATTTGATGCCATAAAATAAACCTTTACCAGGTGTTTTTAGGTATGATTCACAGCACTTTCATTCTTTCGCTGTCCGTTTTTGCAAAGCTGACTGGTGTGAAAATAACAGGGAATGCAAAAAGAAGCACAAAAAAGGATACAAATGAAGTGGAAAATAACAGATATGGGGTAAGCTGGTAAGGGGTTGCACAGAACTGCAACTAAAAGAGGGCAGTGCATTAATAAAAGTAACAAGTCAGTGCTGGCACAATTTGTTTCTAGTTTTAAAACATAAAAACATGATCTCAAATGTAGGCATTATTCAAATAATCACTCAAAAGTTTGTTAAAACCACTGCTTAGTATTAAAGCTGTAAAAAAACGTGTACCAGCCAATCTCAAGTTTCTAAAACAAAAATTGTTTCAAACTTAACTTTTCCATTCCTCGATAATGCACAGTTAATACAAACATATTTGAAATAGGAACAAAAATATCTTATCTGGTACCAAAGACTCAAATCACTTTATGATGTTAGAAACCAAAGAAATTGTACATGAACAACCATATTTAAAAAAAAAAAAAAAAAAAAGGAGGAAGGAGGGTGAAAGAAGGTTCATGCGCATTTACAGTGTATAGCATATGCCTGTGCTCTTTGTCAAATCAAAAAACATCGCGCTGGAAGAGACAACAGGAGATTCACTACCTGGGTCTTGACAGCGGAGGACAAGGTGGAGATCAAATTTCCATTTTTTAGATCAGTGGGTCTCTGAGGGGTACCAGCTGATAAGTCTTTTTAACATCTTAAAGGTGATGCTAAAAGTTCTAAGGTTTGCCCTTCTCCTTTTTTCATAAGAAGATCTTCACCATTGCTTTTGCTCTGTTTCTTGACTTTCACTTGTTTGAGTAAATCTTGTGTGATTATGATGTTTAGTTGGTTGTTTTTTTCTTCTCTTTACACTGGTCTTGTGTGTTGTAAAAAGATTGAAATAAATTGTAGAATATCTCAAGTTGGAAGAGATCCATAAGGATCAATGAGTCCAACTCCCATGAGTTTTTAAAAGCCAACAGCTTCAGGCTTGGGATGTACTAGATGATGTAAAAATAGGATACTGTAGAGTTTAAGTATCTGTAATTCCGTGCTCAAGAACAGGCGTTGTAACTTCAGTGGGACTATAGATGAAGATGCCTGATGGAGATTTGCAGGGCTACATCCTGCAAATCCGTATAATTTATTCTGAGTGCATCAGAGAATACTGAATTTGTTGTTTGTAATACAACACTGAATATATTTTCCTTTCTTGTGCTGAAGTCATGTTAATTTTTTTTCATACAAGGCACCAAGTACCAAGTTTCACCTCATATGAATGCACGTGTCTCTTGACCATGGTCGTGTTTTCATGAGGCTCCATATGGTGCAGAATATAGGTGTTAAAAAAGAAATTTATATGATTTCCACCACAACTAAGTATACTACAGTCCATCTTTAATTTTTTTGTAACTATGAAAAAATATTCTGAATATGGGTTATAAACATCCATACTTACTCATTCCTAAATTATTTTCAAATAGTAATTTGGGATAAACATACCTTTAAAAGCACAAGTAAGGACAAAGCTCACGTGGTGTGTTGATATTTTTTCATTTTGCTTTTGAGTTCCAAGTGGAGCACATTTTCCTTACAAGATCTGACTATTTCAAATGGAGTTTTGTAATTATCATTTTCAAAGCTCTGAAAGGTATCTTTTTTTCCTTTAGAAGACTCGTCAAAATGTTGGACTCTTCCAAATACGACTTAATTCAGAATGTTTCATTATTGACTAGCATATTCTTGTAACCAAAAAAATGAAAGAGGCGTGGCAATATTTGATCTGTGTTTTCAGATCCAAACATACCTCCTTAAGCACAAAAAGCTTGCAATGGTCATTTGAAATACCTGATTGCAAAACCAGTTATCACAGTCTACTTCTTTGAGATTTAGAAAAGGTGAACTGTATTTTGACCAGCAATTTCAGAAAGAAAGCGTCAAGTTAAAGACATGAACAGATGTTGAAGGTGTCTGCCCATCACGGTACTCATCTGCGTGACTGGAGACTGCAGTCACAGTCCTTACTGCAAAGGAGCCCATCAGATTTCAATAGTGGATGCACGCACTTAAGATACTGTGTTTTATACTGATAAATATACCAATAATTAGGAGTGAGAAATGAGCAATTATTAGAATTAGGGGAAAAAAAAAAAAAAAGAGAGAGATTATGTCCGTGAATTATTCTTGGAGATACACAGCAGAAATGACTGGATGCTGTAATAGGGAATGCAGTTTTCTAGGCCATAAAGCTACTATGCATTTTTGCAAGTCAAAATAATGGCAATCCAGACGTATCTTAACATATTCTAAAATTCCAGAAAACTTATACAACTGTGACTTGAGGGAAAAATAAAGCGAATGTTATCTTAAAAGATGGGTTAAGTATTCGTGATTTCTGAGATCACAAGGAATCTTTAGCCAGCTGGAGCCTTCAGGTTATTCAACGATTCTAAGTAGAAATATAGATGACTAATGAAATAAATAGTTGTCTTCCTCTTAATTTTTCATTTATAGGGCCAACAGTTCTTACATTTCCTGAGGCACTCTGCATATATTAGTGAGGTAGTATGTTAAAACTGATCTCGCCTCATTTATCCTCCCCCACAAAATAGTTGAGATGTAACTTTCCAAAGAAAACATCTGAAACATTTAATTTTACCTGTCACTTTTTTTCGTTTTCCTTGTTAAGAGTAAAACATTGGGCTGTACATTTCTAACGGAGGGTTTTCATGTGAAGGTTAGAATAAACAAAAGTATGATTTAACATTCAGAGACCAGAAAATGACTAATGGGCAACTCTAATTCATTTTCCAGGTCCTAGGTACACATAGTTGAAAGCTATAAAGGTAATAAAGGTTATCAAGACCTAGAGATAAGAATTAGAAGTTGTTAAGTTTAGTGTCTAAAAATCAGAGTTTCCTCATTTTTCTTTCTACTATGTGAAGTAGTAATTCCTTGGATTTAGACTATTCACACTGTCAAGTTAATACTATACTGTGATTTATCTTATTCAAGGAATAGATATTTATTTTATTTAACTTGGTTCATCTAGGAGTATTTGGGGTTATTATCTAGCTAGATACTGTGTATGCATGCTTGCATTATTTTGCAGAACTGTGTTTGAGTATCTTTTCTATCTTGATGAATTTTAAAATTTGGGATAGGCCTTTTTTTTTGTGGATGGTATTGGTTTAAATGTTTTGTTATACTCTCTCTAACAAAGTCTTTTCAGCTCAGAAGTATTTGAATTGTAGGCAATGGTCTATCGGCTAACATTATTGTCTATAAAGCCACTGTGTTTCTGCCATAGGCAAATGCCACTCTATCAGAATCTGGCTGACTCGACCTTTTCTGTTTGAAACACATTAGACACGAACCCTCATCAGTTTAACTTTTCTAATGTTATGCAAGCAAAAGTAGTGATAGACCTCTGCTAATCATACAGTAAGTTGCCTTTAACGCGTCCCAGGAGAAACTGGAACAAGTATTTTAAAATAAAAGCTTTTATAGCTAACTAGCTGTAGAAAAAAGCTTTCATCAAGTTTTTGGAACAGATAATTCCTAAATATATGCAACTCCACAGATGATACTTCTGTAGATATATTAAAAAATAATTATGCTAGGATATTTTCATCGTTATTCCTCTTGTAACTATGAATGAATTAGATTCAGAGTTTGTCAAACTGATTGCATCGGTAACATGGACTAAGCTTTAAAAAGTAGTATGCAGGTCTAAAATCTATACTGAAGTTGTTTAGCATCTCTCTTCCCATTACCTTTTGCTTATGGTTATTGTATGCAGCGAAGGACCCACTGAACTAAGAATTTCTTTTTTCTCTCTCTAACACATTATAGCTGTAACAATATTGTTGCATAAGCTGGAGCTTGTTTAATGAATGGACATACTTTCAACCATAAGTTGGAACACTGTTTTCACCGCTTTGACTTACAGAGAATTTAGTATTCTGAAGGACTGTCACTCTCATCTTGTCATCACTCTCTTCCTCCTCATCAGTTATTTTATGAAGTCCTGATCCAGCTCCTACTGAAATCAGTTGGAAACTGTCTGCTGTATATGGAAAATTTTCTGCAGCATCTTGTCTAAAGTCAAATTGCATTAATGTACATTTTTATTCTATGTAGAGAAATTCTGTCTCTAGGAACAGGTAGGCAGAGAAAGATAATTTGGAAAAATACCTTCTGCTGCACTGTGCTCATGCACCTGCAAGTATATGGCAGAAGGAGCCTGTCCCATGCCTGCCTGAGCATAGGGAACATCTTCAGCAAAACAGGCTCTTGCACTAGAGACTTAGCGGACACATTCCTGTCCTCTGTCCCCATTTGTCTGTCTTGTTTAGGTTGGATTTGGGAGTTACTTTTATTGCGGAGATGGCGGGATCCATCCCCACCACAGCTGAACAGTCCTGGCTAAGATTTTGCTTTGTCCGTCTGCCTTCAGGCACGCAGGTGTGGCTGACATCAGGGAGACAGGCAAGAGCAATAGCAGTCAAACCAAAACCAGCCTGGGCTATTCCTTACTGCTTATTACATTCAGTACTAACAAAGTGGAGACTATTTCCTTCTTGTGCATTGGAAAATGGAAAAAAAGCCCATTACTTTCTACAGGACCTTGTAACTTTCTCCTGCACGCTGCTTTTCACACTCTGCCTGAATAAGTTGGGGGATAGCTGGTGAGATCCCCAAATTATAACAAGTTGCAACATGCAAAAATGATTTACAACATGTAAGAAATTTCCATAAATTTTCTTTTTTTATTTATTAGCTACTGCTTGAGCACATTACAGAGCTCTGACGTGTTTGTGTGCCTGTACGGTAGCCCTCAGCAGAGATTTCACTGGCTAGGGAGTATTGCCTTTCATGCTTAAATTTTTTCCAGTATCTTCTAATCCCAATCAATTTCTAATCATTGTAAAGTTCCAACAGGTGCAAAAGACATGATGGTTTTTTTATTTCAGGAAGAATTTGTATCATAAAACTAGACAGATTATTTTTGGCTTCTCAAACTTTATAGACTAGTTCAGCCTTTTTACATAGCTGTTTACGCTCCAGATCGATCTCCTTCCTCCACACATCACACAAGTACTTTCATGTCTATGTATAATACAGGAATGCTATAAAGTTAGAAGCAGTGCCTGTAATATTCTCCTTAGAGGGAACTGTGAGTCCTCAGCTTTGTCTTTGCCTGAACCTGGGCTCCATAAGCTCCCACTCCACTGACCTGAGTCCCTCCTTGCGCATTCGGATTTTCTGTAATAGACATAGTTCACTTGTAAGTAGGACATGGCTGAGTATGAGCCTGCTGTCATCTTTTTATGATAGGTTTCTAGTTTGAGACAATGAGGATTTACATCATTTTTGTGTGTTGTATGGGAGTTTTGGTTTTAGTTCATGGAAGTGGTGACTAGAGTCTGGGTTAGCCATATCTTTTCTTCTGAGAGGTGCTTTAAATCTAATTTAATGGACTGGTTTCTGTGGGTTTAGCTTTCCAAATGTGCAGTTATCCCATTAGAACTCCACCAGAGTCAAAGCTAGTCAAGAGAGCAACAATTTCATTTTAAGAGAGGGGGGAGAGGAGCTTTGGGACTTGCGTTCATTTTGATGCTGAACTCTTTCTCACACCCACTAGAAATTCCATCCTGAATATTTGCACTGAAACAGATACATTTCCACAAAATATTGCTCTTTAAAAGAAAAGGTATTCTAAAGCAAATAAGTTTCCTCTATCTGTAGACTTTTATTAGGCAAAGACTGTAGGCTGAAAATGGTTTCTGGACCATAGGAATACATTTTTGTATGACTACAGTGCTGAACAGTGTGAGTGGGAGCAAGGCAGTCCATTTCCAGTGATGCTGATTCAGTTGAAACCCGGAACAAAGGCAGATGATCAGTATTCCTGAAAGCCATTCTCAGTAATACCCGGGCATTGAGGTACATTTTTCGCTACGTAAGTTTTTCTAACCTTAAATAAGTAAATACTAAAGATTTCACAGAACCTGTCATGGAATACTTACAGTGTAAAGAATCAACATCCCGAACTTTGGGGTTTGCATTACTAGTAGCCCTGAGCTAAACTATTTATTCACTGTTAATGCTAATGCAAATGTTGCCCTCCTTATTTACCTGTAAACTGCTAATCAAGTCAGTGTGGATCTGAAAAGTATCCCCTTTGCACTAGCGCCCCTAATTTGATTGAAAGTCTGATCCTGCCTCAACCCCAGGCACTGATCATTACAGTAGCTGTTCCCACTGCTTGATTTTGCAGAGGCAAACTTGGAATAGTTGCACTTTTTTGCCGCTTTTTATTTTATCATCCCTTCATTTCCTCTGATGTCATCGTGCAACACTGTTTACTTAGTGACAGGATGCCATGTTGTGACTTAATGTTGCCCAGCTCCTTCACATCTGTGCCAACAGTGTGCTGTGGAGCAGTTTGGTCACCAACAGGACAGGGCAGCCGATTGACCTTGTACATGAAATCCAAGGAATTACTTTTTAAACAATTATGTATGTATTATGGAATGATCTTTGCAGGCATCTAATCCAATCAAGTTAAAGCACTAATAGTATATTTAAAGTTGTTGACTTTTATAAAAAAAAACATCTGGTTTTAATCGGGGTTCTTCTTGAATAAGACAGCTGTCTCTTTGCAATGAAACATGGCTATACTAAAATGTAACAAAATACATTGTTTCTTCTGTGTTTTAACTGAAGTGCAGCAGTTGACCAGTGATCTAAAAAGCATACCTTTTGAACCTAGCTAGAAGCTGGCTGACTATATTTATCTCTGTGCTTTAGATGTGTCTTGAAAGCTTTGGAAATGTATGGATTTAGTGCAAAAAATAAATAGCAAAAATAATTATATTTTGTTGGTGGACAAAAACAATCCTGGGGAGAGCATTTTCCCTTTGCTGCGCTGTTGATAGCAGTTATCTTGCTAATTTTATTTATTCTGCCCTCTTACTGAAGAGCCTCGTTTTCTTAAAGACATTTCAGCCTGACAGTTTTTCCTTATTACTCTGGCTCTATGGATTTATTATTTGTTAACGAGCTTGAAATCCATTTTTAAGTAATTATTTCATTAATGGCTTTTTATCCTAGCTGAGGCTTCAGGAGAAGCAGCTTCTGCCAACAAAGCCTAAAATAGCCTTAAGGAGTCTGATGCTAAGTTTGGTGATGCAGTGTCAATACTCACTTGCAATTTCCTAGGTGAGGTCTGTGTCTAAATGTCAGAATGGATCATGTGAAACTATGTCGGCCAATTAATCACTGCCAATGAGCCATGGCGTGCCAAAGCTCCTTTTCATAACAGCCTCCTTGTTAAGTTCACAAAATCCAAATTCGCAAGCCAGACCTCCTCCTTTAAGACCTCCAATGCAGGCTACAGAATCATTTGCAGGAAAATACATTTACTACAAGAAATAAATGTTGCAGGCTTATAGGGTTGATTGGGGGGAGCAGGGGGGAGAAAAAAGGAAAAATGTGGGTTTAGCTTGATAACTAGTTCAGTGGACTTGATTATGCTGGATAGTTTTAGAGAAAGGCTTCTGACGTGAGTATAAAATAAATCGTATTAAGAGATACATATACCATAATTCAAAATTAGTTGGAATCTGACCTTTATGTTCCATAGCAATGGCTGCTGTAATGGAAAAAGTGTCATCCGTGTTTAATACTTCTCCTGCCTTATCTGTTCCTTCATCCTGATCTTACCAGATGAAAAAACATGGGGTAAGAGAGGTAGGGAAAGTAAAAACTGAATAGTAGCCTGACATACTACCAAAATAAATTAAATTCCTGTGACAAGTAAGTCATTGTTAGGGGGGGAGGGTGTGAGGGGGGAAGGGAAAGCGTCTTTTACTTCACTGGCCCATTTAGGAAGTTTGGTCACTGGTATGAAGCCATACAGCTGCACACAATATAAAGTAAGTTTAACAGCATATTTGGTGAGTTTATAACTTCCCCAGGGCATTTTAACATTAAAAATAGTGATTGTTAACCTGGTCCATCTGAACTTAAATATGAGCTTACTTTGCAAGAAATGAGGGGTAACGTCTCAAGTACTTTTCTTTGTGTTTTATTATTGCTTAAGGGCTTACATTGCTTTATAGCTGCATGTTGTCTGTTTTTGCATTTTGTACTCAACAGGGATATTCAAATCCATGGTCTCAGTAAGGATGACAATCTCAGCCCTGGATTAGAAATATGTTCTTTTATAGTTCTGTACAAATATTAAAAAATAAACAGTGTATGATAAAATGGCAGTTGTATATGACTTTGACATTAGCAGTAAGTCCATAACATGTGTGTTATCTCTCTGGTGACTAAAGATTTTCACGAGCAGCAAAAACTCTTTAAAACACTAGTGTCTCAGACTGGCAGCCAAAAAACCACCGATAAATACTGAAAGGCACACAAGAAACTGTGCTGAAAAGAATTACCATTGCCTTATAGGATGAAGTAGATTACAGGATATTAAAATGAGGTCCCATTTATAAAAGCATATTTCTGCATGTGTATTGGACTCTATTTCAAGGCAGAATTCTGTTTTCAGATGTGTATGCAACTAGAAACACCAAAGTTTTCAGAATCCAAAAAAATCTTTAGCTTGGCTTAAAGATGAGGTGATTTAAAAAATAATATCACTTAGGGTCTTCTTATTTCTTGGTGGTTCGTAAGCCTTCAGGGTCTGTTGTGTCAGGCATTTTTTCTGCAAATACAAAACCTCAAAGATCATGCATTTATCTTTCAAAACTGAGTTCCTTGTGTACTTGCTCCTGGAATTGGGCTTTGGATGAAAATGTAAACCCCCCAGATATTACAATTATTGCTAGAAGTTGGCAGCATTGAGGAGGTGCAGGAACCAGCCTGATTCTTGTGTCACATCACATGCTTCCATGTAGTGCTGGCAGAAATGGTCCTTCTCCATCAGTGCCCCTCTCCTGAGACGGTCGCCATCAGTCATCTTCATGAAGATGATCATGGGGCTGGAGCACCTCTCCTGTGAAGACAGACTGAGAGAGTTGGAGTTGTTCAGCCTGGAGAAGAGAAGGCTCCAGGGGGACCTTATAAGAAAGATGAGGACAGACATTTTAGTAGGGCCTGTAGCCATAGGACAAGGGGTAATGGTTTTAACCTAGAAGAGGGTAGATTTAGATTAGATATATGGAAGAAATTATTTACTGTGATGATGGTGAGACACATGAACAGGTTGTCCAGAGAATTTGTGGATACCCCATCCCTGGAAGTGTTCAGGGCCAGGCTGGATGGGGCTTTGAGCAACCTGGTCTAGTGGAAGGTGTCTCTGCCTAAGGCAGGGGAGTTGGAACTGGATGGTTTTTAAGTCCCTTCCAACCCAAACCATTCTATGTTTCTGTGAATACTGAACAGCCACAGTGCTCCATGCGGCTGGGTCCTGGTCCTTGCTGCCAGCAGGTACTCCTTCCATAGTGCAGTCACTCTTCTGATTTTGGTTTCTGTGCTCTGTATTTGGCAATGTTAAGGAGAAAAATTTAAAAAAATATATCTTTTGGGACTATGAATGAATTCTTGCCTTCTGCTTCATAAGTTTCCTTTGCCCCTCTATTTGATGGAAGTGAAATCACGCTGGGGTGGCTTGCTGATGGGTTTATGGGCCATTTAAACCTGCAAGGCTTTTGTAGCCACTGCTCGCTGTTTACAAGCCCTGTCATCTGGTGCTCTTGTACGGTAGCCTGCTGTGTCACTACTCATGTTAAGTGATGCTCAGAGGACCTCCATTCTTCAGACCACAGTGGCTCCTGGAGAGCCTGTGCTCTTTTTACTGGATTAGCGTAGCTTCTATACACGGGCATTGAAGGTGGAACTCACATCCCCGTGTAAAGTCTAATGAAAATAATGTTGCCCAAGCCACCAGTGCGGGGCCGGGAGGGAGCAGAACACCCACTTGGAAGCATTGCTCAGGGCATGCCACAGCTGTTTCCACCACCCCACAGGGCCTGCAACACCCTCTGCTGAAAAGTTCCTCGCCAGTTTGTCCCAAATTATTCACAAATTCCCTGGCTGGCTTTCTGCTACTACTGCAGCTGTCTTCAAGGGCATCTTCTCGTCCCTCTCCCCCGCTGGGAGACCTTTGCCTGTTTTCTTAGCTTCTCACCCACTTTATAGTGCAGAAGGGGAGGGTGTCTTGTTAGACCCTGTGGCCTCACCTTCCATGGGGACCTAACATGTAATTCTGACTGCTAAGCACTTAAGTGGTGCAATACTAGCAGAGTTAACCCATCCACGCCCTTGGAACTTGGTTGCAGTCCATCCTCAGTCTATCAAAACCCAGTAATAGTTACATTCCACACCTGCTGCGTGAAAATTCTAGTCCCCAGAACTTACAAAGGCCTCAGAATAGCAATTATGAATTTTAGGGGGTATATATATGTATGTCTGTATATATACACACACATTAATGTATGTAATTTATGGTCGCTGTTCGGAGCTGGTCTGAATGAATAGTACCTAATTTGTCAAAGTAACAGTCCTTGGCTTTTTGACTGCCTGTTACCATGGAGCTACGGATTGGGATGTCATTTCCTAAAGCTGCCTGCTTAAAAATAATTTTCTAGTCTATGTTGTATTCCATGTGGATGGTAAGAAAAGAGAAAAAAATATTGTATATGCACATCAGCATCTTGACCCTGTACCAACAGACAACTATAGTCCTAGACTTCATTTCGAGTAGGATCAAGTTTTGGGTGAGACTCTGTGGCTTACAGCTTCTTTTCAGGAAAAGCTCTTGTAATGTTGCAAGTATGACAAATAATAATTATTATGTATTGTAAGAATTATGGCCTACCTAATTCCATTCGGTATAAACAAATTACGGATTTAATTATTTTTTTAATTCTTCTAATTATATGTAATACCCAATATATTTGAACTTAACTATGTTTTGAGTTTTGTCTTTGTTTTCCTAATCTCTGGCAGCTGAGATGAACACTGCCAAACCCTTATATTTTCATAGGATCATAGAATACCAGGCTAGAAAAAGACCTCAAAGATCATCTGGTCCAACCTTTCCTGGCAAAGGCACGCTCTAGACAAGATGGCCCAACATCCTGTCCAGCCGAATCTTAAAAGTGTTCAAAGTTGGGGAATCCACCGCTTCCCTGGGGAAATTATTGCAATGGCTGATTGTTCTCATTATGAAAAATGTTCCTTGTGTCCAATCAGAATCTCCCCAGGAGCAACTTGTACCCATTACCCCTTGTATTTTCCTTGTGACTCCCTGTAAGCAGGGAGTCTCCATCTTCTTTGCAGCCACCCTTTGAATACTGGAACACGGTGATAAGGTCTCCTCCAAGCTGCCTTTTGTCAAGGCTGAGCAAACCCAGCTCTCTTAGCCCTTCCCTACATGGCTTCCTGCTCCTCTGACCATCTCTGTGGCCCTTCTCCAGACCCTCTCCAGCCTGTCCACATCTTTTTTTGCACAGCAGGGACCAACACTGAACCCGGCATTCCAGGTGCGGCCTGACAAGCACTGAGCAGAGTGCGATAATGACAATTTTATCTCTGCTGGCAATGCCCTTGATGATGCAGCCCAGCATCCTGCTGGCTTTCCTTGCCACGGCAGCACGCTGTTCACTTGCATCGAGCTTGTGTCCACCAGGACCCCCCGGTCCCTTTCCACAGAGCTGCTCCCCAGCCTGTGCTGCACTGCTGGATTATGTTCTCCCAGGTGCCAGACCTTGCACTTGTCCTTGTTGAACTTCCTAATTTTCCTGTTAGCCCACTCTTCCAGCCTATCCAGGTCTTCCTGCAGGGTGGCTCTCCTTTCCAAAGTGTCCACTCCCCGACTCAGTTTGGTATCATCAGCAGACTTCATCAAGGTACACTTGATCCCATCATCCACATCACTTCTGAAGATACTAAGCAGCGTTGGGTCCAGCACCCACCCCTGCGGGACCCCACTGGTGACAGGGTGCCAGTTTGAGCTATTATCACCAGCCCCTGGGTGCAGGCAGCCAGACACTTCCCCCCCACCGCACCGACCACTTGTCTAGACCCTCACACATCGGTGTCTCTAGGAGGAGGCTGTGGGAACCTGTATCAAAACCCTTGGAGAAACCCAGGTAGACATAGTCCACTGCTCACGCCCCAGCATCAGCCGAGCAGGTTACTTTGTTGTAGAAGGCGATCAGGTTTGTCAAGCACCATTTGCCCTTGGTGAATCCATGCTGGCTATTCCCAATCACGTGCTTCATTTGACTTGTGATAGCCCCCAGGAGGATTCATTCCGTAACTTTCCCAAGGACAGAAGTAAGACTGAGGGGCCTACAACATCCTGGATCCTCCTTTAAGCCCTCCTTGTAGATGGGGGGTGACATTAGCTTTCTTCCAGTCTTCTGGAAAGTCCCACAATCTCCACAAATTCTCAGACATTATGGAGAGTGGCCTCGCAAGGACGTCAGCCAGCTCTCTGAACACCCGTGGGTGGACAGTGGCAGGGCTGAGCTCCTGTAACAGTTCCCACACCAACTCTCCCTTCGCTGATGGTGGGTCTGTGTTTGCATCCACCTGGATGTTTGTTCCCAGGGCCTGGGGCCCAGCAGTGCCGGGGAAGGCAGAGGGGAAGAAAGCATTGAGAACCTCTGCCTTCTCAGCGTCGCTGCTGACTAGTTCACCTCTCGCGTTCAACAGTGGGCCAGTATCTTCCTTCTCTTTCTGCTTGTGGTTTACGTACCTGAAGAACCCTGTCTTGTAGCTTTTGACATCTCTGGCCAAGTTCACTTTGAGCTGAGCTTTCGCTTGTCTCTTAACATATTTGGCCTAAACTGTACAGAAGTTTAGATGCACAATGGTCTTACCTCTTGTGAATAGTTCTGTTAAAATAACTGGGACCACCTTTCTCTTTTTCTTTTGAAATCTCAAAATGCAACAGAATCCTATTTGGTCAATAAAAGTTTAACCAGTGAATCTGAGGGAAAGTTCTGGCCCAGGCCAAAAAGGAATGGGAATGCACTGAGCATTCAGATCAGCAACAGCCAGAGCAGTTTGTCCAACTGCACCCTCTGGCATATGTCCCAAATTTTTAGTGTATGAGCATATCTCAGCAGATCTAATATAATGTGTTCTTATGTACAGGCAGTGAGATGGATACAGACTAAATGCATATGATGCTTTTCAGTGGTCAGATAAAAGAAAAATATGCACATGCACACAAGCAGAAATGGAGTGAACAGAATGGACTGACAACTAAATAATAATAAATCAGTGTCCACACATGAAGGAGGAAACTGCGAATCTGCCAAGAAAATAAATGTGAATTTCAAGCATTTGTCATACCGAACTGCTTGGACCTGTCACACAGGTTTTTGAAGCAATGATGCTGTGAAGGTTTCTGTGAAAAAGACAGGCCAGGCTACAATCCTCTCCCTGGCAGTAGCGGAAGAGAAATCTAGTCTTTGAACAAGCACATAAGAAGCTTTCCAGCCAAAGAGGTGGACAAAGTGAGATGCACCAGGTTAAGTCTACTTTTTGCTGAGTCTCTGTGCATCATGTCTTTAAGAGATGCTCATTTCTCCATCTGCTTAGCACATTCAGGCTGTCATCATTTCGTGTCTTTGGTGGGGCAGCATCCTCTTTTGTGGGCTTGGTGAACATGATGTGCAAAATTGTGTACATACACTCAGAACATTTCTGGGAAGATCATTTCCCTCAGTTGCTGCTTTCAGCATGTCACACATGTCTTTCCTGGCTCCTTTTCCTCTATCACATCAAACCAGTGTTACTTGTCTTCACTTCACAGGCCTCTCATGTCTCGTAGTCACTCTATCTGTCATCTCTCCTTCACTATCAACTGGCTGACTCCTGCCTGCAGCCAGCTTCCAACACCCACATTCAGCACCCACTTCTTAAATTTTCAGACAAGCACCTCTCTCTTTCTCCCATGCTACTGGTCAAACTTGGGAGGAGCCTACTGTAAACACTCTCAAAGCTATTTCATCACTGCTGTGCTTCAAATCTCAGCCTGTGATGCCAACAGGAATCTTCACAATGGT
This sequence comes from Falco rusticolus, assembly GCF_015220075.1. NCBI lineage: Eukaryota > Metazoa > Chordata > Aves > Falconiformes > Falconidae > Falco > Falco rusticolus. The sequence continues at coordinate 90,898,517 of NC_051189.1, forward strand.
TAGACAGCTGATGTACTGCAACCACTGCCTGTTATGACAGTCCTGCTTGTTTTCCAACGTCCTTCTTCCAGCACTGCCACTTGAAGAAAACTATTGTTTTCATCTCTCTGAGACCTTTTGTTTCGTGAGTGTACTACTACTATGTGAACTACTATGGTAAGGGTTGTAGCCTACCTAGGCCAGGTCATGCCACAGTAATACAAATAAGTAATTCTGTGGTTGTGTCAGGAGGTTCAGTCTCAATCTCAAGAAGTGCTACACCAAATACTCCTACCAGCCAGGTGCTCTGTTGCCAAATGTACCTGTTGCCTCATTGTCCATTGCCTCATGCCAGCCCAGAGGTTCCTTGGGAAACCGTCTGCATGTCAACGCTGCCTGCAGGACTCTCACGCTTAAGGAGCCTCATGTATTTTTCCCTAGTTAGGTAGAGCAGATAGGAGGAGAGACACATACTCAAGTGTGAAACTACTACCAGTGTAAGCGCTGATTCATGGGACAGTGAGGGTAAAGACCTGCACATTATTCACAACACCGAACCTAACTGACAAGGTGCATCAGTTGATCTCCCTGTTTTCCCTCCCTAGTTGATGGAAAAACAGAGGTCATCATCCACAAAGTTATTTATAAATACCAAACCGGTCATCTGATGTGATTCACCCACTTGAGTGTAGAGGATACTAGGAGAGAGGAAAATGAGGTGTTTAAAGCTGCGAGGTGTGAATAACCTTTCTTCCTCATTACTGAGTGTGTTATTTCCCTGTCAAGAGCGCATATTAATAAAGGGATGCACATGCCATGATGACTCTAGCACTTGTACACTAATTCATCCACCACCTTGCAGCAGATTAGAGAGCATGATTGGAAAGCCTACAGACAAACGTAAAAGGAGAATAAGAAAGATGTTTTCACGAACCAAAGAACCTCAACTTGGATTTGGCATGAATGTCCGTTATCTGGGTCAGGATGATGAAGTCCCAGTCTCACCAGTGTATTTCAGAGTGGAGTCAGAGGTTCATTCAGGTTTAAAGGGACCTCAGGAGGTCTTAATCCAACCTCCATCTTAGGGAAGGTTTAACACTGACTTCAGTTCCAATTGCTCAGGGCTTTGTCCAGTTGGGTCTTGAAAATCTCCAAGGATGAAGATTGTGAAACCTCCCTGTGTAACCTGTTCTATTGCTTGTCTCACCTCATCACAAAAGTCTCCCAGCTCCAGCTGACCATCTTGGCAGCACTCCATTGGACTCACTCCAGTTTTTCAACATCTTTCTCGTGCTATTGGACCCCAAACTGGACATAGCATTCCAGATGCAGTATAACAAGTGCTGAGTAAAGGGGAATTATCTCTTTCTTTGATCTGCTTGCTGTAGGAGTTCTAATATTGCCCTGGCAATGTTGAAGGCTAACAACATCCAGGGCTCAGCACTGGCTTATGTTCACCTTAATGGCCACCAGGACCTAGGGTCTGTTTCAGCAGAACTGCCAGCTAGCCGTGCAGTACTTCAACAGTTGATTAATCTGTACCATCTGCATCTAAACCTTGTTGAATTTTACAAGTTTCCTGTTGGCCTATTCCTCCCACTTGTCATGATGCCTCTGAATAGCAAAAAACATCAAATGTTTCCCCCAGGTTGGTGTCATCTGCAAAATTGGTGAGGGAATACCCCAGCTCCTCTTCCAGGCCACTCATAAAGATACTAGTCCAGGATTTCAGTGTCAAGAGTTTCATGCAGTGTTGGCTCATTTCTGTAGCCCTGTTTGTAATTTTTTAAAAGTTCCATAAATGCTCCATTTTAAAAAGCCAAGTCATGGGAGGCAAAAAGCAAAGGTGTATAGTAGGAACACTTTGATCAAGGTCACATTGCCATGAACTGTCCCAGTCCTGGACCTGACCTAGCAATTTTTAAATCACACTGTGTGTCTGAATGTTAGAGAAGAAGCAGAATTCCACTTCAAGCTGAGACCATCCTGCACCCTTAATTATGGTCTCATTGTAGCTACACATAAAATGTATATATAGACATACATGCTCATAGTTAAGTTTTCCTGAAAGAATGTGTCTTATGGTGGGAACCCTCTGTGCCAAGTTTCTAAACAGAGTGAGCTTTTCCAGAAGAGTTAGTGACCTCTGAAACAGGGTTTCTATCATGAAAATGCTGACATAACCTTTAACTGTAGAGCCACGAACAGCTTTGTTATATTACTTGTTCCTAGCTTATGTCCTTGCTCTGGAAACAGTGGTGGCATTGTCTGCTGCTAATCGTGTTAAGGAGTCAGGGAGAGTTGGCACTGATATCAGAAGGGAAAAATAATTTCAAATTAAAAATTCTCTTTACGTGAGTCATACAAACTCAGGGGATCTTTAAATGAATGGCTTTAGTTTGAGTCTATGTATATGATACTCTTGGTTTTTTTTTTTTACATTACAGATATATCAGATGTAGTAAATATTCTTTATCAATCTAATATATTTGGAGCATTTTAAGCCCCCTTACATTTATAAATTTGACTGGTGGATCTAATCACCTTTTTTACGTGCTGTTTTTCCTCAGTACTTTATGTAAAGGGAAACCAAAGCCTCACACAGCGTTTCCAGCTCTCATGATTTTAGTGTGGGTCTTGCAATATCTAGTGTTTTCTTAAAGCTCTGGCTCCTGGAGCTAGATGATTACCTCAAGATCTCAGCTTTTTCGCTTTGCAGCCCTTGAGATTTCCAAGAAAAGACTGAAAATCTATATGCTAAAAGATCAAAACTAACAATCAAACAACAAAAAAATTTAGAAACTGCAGTTCTGATATTTTATGGCTCTTGCAGAGGCCTTTTAAAGGCTTGTAGTGACATATTTTGAATATAATAAATTTGAATAGTACTGCTTGGAATGCAAATTGACACCAGCTCTCCAATTATTAATGCTATCACCTAGAGGTGTGCAAATCAAAGTCCAAAGGCTGTTTTTTTCTGATTTTTACATTTGGAGACAGATATGAATCCTTTTCATTATCTTTTAGACTGCCCCAACCTAAAAACCCAGAGCTGGACCCTCTTGAAAGTTCACACTGTGAGCCAAACTTTGTTTTGTGTTTGCTTGTTGCAAAAGCATTTGAGAGTAATCTATAACATTATATTGTAGAGAAAGTTGACCAAAAAGTCGAGGGGGTTTACTGTGTTCTTTTAAGCATTATGAAGAGCCCTTGGTCTTCTGCTATAGATAAATTAGAATAGTGGCTGACACCATCATTAGCCTTGCAATCAGTTCTGCAAATTAGTCACTGAATCTGAAAGATACGTAACACACTCACACTAAAGGCTTCTGGTGAGCAGCCTGTTACTATTGTTTTCTTTCCAAAGGTGCTAATTTCCAGAGATAAAGAACTGATTGCCCCCAGTGAGAAATGCAAAGGACCTTGCAAAAGCTATTAAGCGTGGGAAATTAACAAACATGGGAAGCAAATGGCTGAATATATGAGTTTCAGTCAATTAACTTTTTAACAAACGAAACTTTCAGTAGTTCCCCGCTATTCCAGCTGTTCTGTGTTTGGTGTCAAGCTAAGTGTTACTTAATTTTGGCCTAGGGAGGACAGAAGGAACTTTGTGAGTTTTGCAGCAGTTATCTTTTTTGTGGCTGATGAGACTATTTTGAACATTATTGCCCCAGCAGTATGGAAAGAATGAGTTAAAACAGAGGGACTTCACCGTGATCGGGGGTGCCATCTAAGCAGACAGGCAGAAGCAAGCACAGGTAAACACGGTGTAATGTGTAAGCACAGCCCAATATGCACCATAGCCTCCCTCCGTGATGCAGTGGTGGGTTATGATCTTCTCTTTGTTGAGTGCCATCCATCTTGAGAGGCTGCCCAAGCAACAGAGCAAGAGCTTCAGGGGCACGTAGGTCATCTCCTCTTAGAGCCCCTCCCAGGATAACCAGAAGGGCCAGTTTTCTCTCAGGGACAGGAAGACAGGTCATTAGAAGTAATCTTTAATGTGTGACCTTAGCAGGTTTCCAAGGACAGAAGAAGGTCCCGCTAAGCCAAGGTTTATGCCTTCCATGCACTTCACAGTCCCTACACTTTCTGCCTGTGCTGAACTGTTCTAATGTATTCTGAATTCTTGTGTAACCTAGCTGCTGGATTACATGATATTCTTAAGGATATCAACAGCCAGCTACTGAAAAGGTTGGCTATCATAAAATTCCTTCGTTTTGTTCTTGCTTAATAAATGCATTAATCATAATCCAGCAAGGAAAAAAAAAAAAAAAAAAAGGCAATCTGTTACAGTAAAACCATCTGCCCTTTCTTTTGTTCAAAGAAAAAGACATAAAATTGAAGTTCCTTTAAAATTTTCCATGACAAGTGTTTCTCTGCTTTCTTTTTCAGGTTTCTCTAATTTGTACGAAGGAGACTTTGATTGATTGAAACCCCCTAGTAAATCTCTAGGTCTTTAACCACTTACTGCTTGCTTGATACAGCATTTGCTGTTGTTTATAGTCTGCTATCCATGGGATTGGTTTTCGGTGTAATAAAGTACTAAAAATCTCATAGAGTTGGATCAACTTGGGTGTTCTGCGGTTAGCATGGTGGTTGTTATGCCTAATTCCCATAGCAGAGAGGGGGAATTAGGGGGAGCATCATAAAGAACAAAAGTTAGTGGATTGCCAGCTGAGTAAAGCCCTCACTGTGAACAGGTTTGGGTAATAGCAATATTTCTAAAGGGGAGGGTAATGACACTTAAGTGAGGTTGGTCTTAGTAAGCAGTTGCAGGTCTGGATCCAATAATGTATCATTTACTGCGTCTGGAATAGATCGCTTGAATAAATTAAGTGAACTCTTACCCTGCTGTGAGCTTTCTTGCTGTGTGCTCTGTGCTTATTAGCCTCCTAGCCCCTAGTTTGACCCTGTTCCTTTCTTAAATTAATGCATCTCCAATTCCCTAATCTAGCCCCCCCCTCTTTTTTTTTTAATCTCATGTTTCTTTGTTTCCACCCAACTTGAGGAAATAGCTGAGGAGTTTTCAACTGTTTACCCAGAGGCAAAATTAACAGGTGCATTTGGGGTTATTGTGAGGCTCATCAGATGCACTGAGGGCTTGGCTCAGCGCCCACTCCGATAAACAAAACAGTATTGTAAATTAATTGAAAACTGACCAAGATGAAAGTATCACTTAACACATAGGTATAGGTTTGAAATGTTATTTCTTTTATTTTCATAGTGACAGAGGGGCATTTTAAAAAGGGCATTTCGCCATGTCAGGATCCTGTTATCTATGGTGAAGACAGAAAACATGGACAGATCCAAATTTGGTGAGGGGGTAGTACTGGAAAAAAAAAAAAAAGTATAACTTTTTAGTGAGTCGTCATGTTTTGGGCCATTATCAGCCTAGCTGATGGTATGACACTCAGAGACAACATTTCAGCTTTAAAGTGGTTCCTCCTTTATTTAACATGGAGAACACTTTTAACACATAAATATCCTTACCACTGTACATATTGAATTTTGACAGACATTCTTCATTTATGATACAGCTGGAAGTGCATGAAAGTGCATTTGCTGTCATTTGTCTGACTTGATTCGGAAGAATTTAGCAAGCACAGAGCGGAGGGTGGAAAGGTTAAGAAGAAATGCATTATGTGTTATGTCTTCATCCAGGGATCACTTACAGGAGATTCTAGCCAGTTCCACTTTATATTCAAAGGTTTTTCAGTAGGGACAAAAACTTTTTAAGATTCAGCTTCCTCATTGTGAAAAACTAAACCTTGTATTTTTCAGGGAACACTGACACCCTCCAAGCTCTTCTAATACGAAAGTCAAAAGGCCTTGAAAAGTTCTTTGTTGAAAGGAGTTTTGCAATCACTCATGTGTCACAGTATGTGAAGGCAGTCTAGTTTATAAAATGTCAGGAAGTTCACGACGAGCTGTTTAGTGACCTTGTAATAATCTGTCATTTCAGCCAGATTCTGTGGCATCAGAGCCTTTTAATGGTCATTTAGAAAACTGAATTCAATACGACCGGAAAATAATTACTGCTCTGTTTGGCAGATAAGGATATGCTGGAAGATGTGAGAATTCTTTGGGTATTTCCTTATGATGTCTTGGAGACAACAGATTTTGCAATGGATTATAAAACAGTCCATTTGTACCAGCAGCATCAATTCCAAAACTATTTCTCGGTGCTCTACTTGTGTTCGTTGACTGGGTTATTGTTTTGGGGCTTGGGGGGGTGGGGAAGCACAGGATGGGTAGGGCTGCCCTCTGGTATCTGAAACCACTGGAGTCATTTGCAGTGTGGAGAATGCAATAGAACTGAAACATCAAGATGGCAGTAATACCTTTGTGGTGAAAAGCTGAATGGTGTTGTATTGTGTTACATTTAGTATGCAGCTTTGATCTCCACACCTGTACTCTGCCTGATAACCTCTTCCAAAACATGGTTAGGTGTTCCAGATGCCAGTGCAGGTTTGTAAAACTGATCATTAGAAGATGTGGTTGTAGATGGTGTCCTCTGGCCTTTTGCAGTTTCAATACATCAAGTGACTTTGGAGGCTAAACAGGGAGAACTCACGTTTCAGTTTTGCTGGCTAATATACAATAACAGTAGTGGTGATGACCATAAGATGAACTGCACTGTGGAGCAGCTGAGGTCACTCTCTCCTCTTTCTCATTTCTCTTTCAATGCAGCTCTGAAATTATTTTTTTATCTGTGCTTCCCTGCCGGACCCTGTGGCATCATAGGTTGCACTGAAAGTAGTGGGAGAACAAACTGGTTTAAATTGGTTGAAGACAAACAGGACATTTCCTCACTCATGATTTCTCCACTCCTTGTAACTACATTGACAGGTTTCTCACGTGCTATCTTTTCTGTTGCTTCATTTCTTGTAAGCTTTTCACCTTCAAAAGTGCCATTAGTTTAACTCCTGCTTAGACCGTTCTAGAGGTTGTCTGTGCATCCTACAGTATTCCTACTAAAAGAAGAAGGAAAGAGGAATGACATGTGAAGGGGAGCTGCCCCTGTTCTGATTTTGTAGCTCAGGTGATCAGGGTAGAACAGATGGTTGGCAGAACTTGATGAGCTAGTTAAGATATACAAGCAACAGCTGAGGGATTCAGGTGTACCTATGAAAGCTAGGACAGTGGTTTCCTTATGGATCAGGTTAGACGGGAGGTGGGGAAGGATGAGGTGTGCTTCTATCTGTACTGGGTTTTGTAATGCTAGAATGAGAGGCTGCTTTTGTCTCTAATCAATTCTGTAGTTTTTGCAGCACAGCTGTGTGTTTCTACTGGGTTTGCAGATCTTGGTTTGCCTTTAATATGCTTACTCTTAATGAGGTTTGAGTAGATTTGTGTGTTTTTCTTGGCATCTCTGTGTCACTCAAGATACTGTGTAGGACTGTGATTGCTTCAGAGTTGGCTTCATCTCTGAGATAAATAAAAAGAGGTAAGAGCCCCTCAGCTGTCAATCTCCTTAATGTTAGAATGAAGGGCTATTCAAAGTGTATCTCTGTTGGAGACTCCATGCTTTCTTTCATGCTTTTGATCACCATGAAATAATTCATTTAGATGTCAGAAGGGTTAATTAATATATCACTGAAATTAACGTGGACACTGTTCAGTTGCAGAGCTATTGCTCTGTGTGCTATTCAGAGTGAAGCCTTGCTATAATGTTTACTTTTTGCTTTCAGTCAAGAATTTCTTCCAGCTGTAAAGAACAAAACATAGTATGGTTTACATTTTTATCATTGAAGTTTGAACACACAGCTATAGATATGGGGATTTAGGAGCATCATTTACAGGAATTTATGGACAAACTGATATGTATTTGAGAGATTTTTTTATTATTTAACTCATAAAAACACTTCTCTCGTATCCTGGAGAATTGCTTATATTACACCTATTCATGCACTCTCTTACTGTAGAAATGCAAAATGATTTGCAGAACTGGTGAATTTTACCTGTGTCTTAAGCAAGGATAAAGTGAACCAAAAGCAGATCAGTTGATAGATAGTTTCTGCTGCCTTTGATAAGGGACGTGATTTTTGTGTGCTTTCAGCAGTGGGTCACTTAGGCATTGCAAATGTTCCGCAGGTCATCAGGGCTTTTTCCTCATATTGATGCTTAAGTCTCATGCAGAACTGGGATGGAGACTACTGCCTGATCAGCTAAGTTATCTCAGAAATGCCTGTGTTGTAGTGTGTTGAAAGCCACTATAACCTTGGCAAATAGAAGTCATGTATTCTGGGAGCTACCCTTGTGCAAGATGGTTGGCAATAATTCATTCTTCTACAGTAATAAATTAGACTGTGCCCACGTTGGGCAGGGAGGTGGGGAGAAATATTGGAACATGGTTTTGAATGTGAGTAGTTCCATAAAGAAACATATATAGCGTTCATAAATTGCAGAAAAAACAGTGCGTACATTGTCAGAAACTGTTCCTGTGTCTGAAGCATCTCTTAGACTTCCAGATAGACTTTGTCACATTGTAAATTATCCTGCTAAGTATGCAATGCAAGCCAGAAGATTCATGTAGCGTAGATGGTTTCAAAAGAGCCAACAGAAATCAGAAGCAAGGAGGATATTGGGATTAAATGAGCTCCAGAGGTCCATTACAATCTGAATTATCCTGTATTCTGTGATCATTGTGTAAGTTGGATACTACTGATTTCTTAAAATCAGATATGTCACATTGGTCAGGTATTATAAGGTTCAGCTTCTCATAGTGCTGTATCTCTAAAAAGATAATTCTATACCAGTACAAAAAGTATTTTAGTTAGTTTTCTTCTTTGTTTTTAATTTGCTCAAGTTTTGTATAACAGCATGTTATGTGTGCACTTTGGGTATGCTTCTTACTTTTCCCCCACAGGTAATAATGTCACAGGTGTCATTGCCCACTAACAGCTTTAGAAGCTGATGATAAAGGATTACATTCCTTTTGTCTTTAATGCTTTATAACTCATGCTCATAAACATGCATTTGATTGACGTGTGCCATATGAATTGAAGTTGTTTTTTTTATCTCAAGAGAAGCCAGTGTTTCTAGTTAAAGTCAGAGAAGTCTAAAAGAAGTAAGTTAATTCTTTTTATTCTTACTTTAGGTTTTCCCAGAGATATGAAGTGTCATTTAAATGATGAAGCTTGTGTAATGATAATAGTGTGAAGTGCAACCAGATTAATATTATTTTTTAAGTTCTGAAGTGCATAGTGCAATTGTAGTTATAATGAACCTTGTCTTACACTGAAGTTACTCTGTGCATAGCAGAAAGAGTGGACAGATTCACTTGAGCCGTGCTGCGTTCCTCCGGCAGGGTGCCATATTTACTGTGGGGCTTTGTCTGCTGATCTTGTTGCCCAACTACCATTGAGATGAGTGAAAGGAATTGCTTGGGGAAATAAAATACAGGGTTTTTTTTTTCTAGCATTTTCATGGTCTTGTCTAGGTCTCCATCCTATGCTCTCAGAGTGAGGCTTATGCTAGCATTTGCAGGAGGTCTGATTCAGCTGAAGGACTTGACCCTATAAATACTTGCAGTTTCCTAACTATATACATGAAACCACTATGTCCTTTCCTACTTCCTAAACTATTGAATGCAGGATCAAATCCCAGAATAATACCTTAAAATACCTCTGAAAAGGTACACACAGCATGTATATTTTATCAGAGTCCTAGTATTTCTGTTCTTCACGCTATCAAATACAGTGGAGTTCCTTAAAGCTATATATAAAGAAGGGAAATTATATTAATTCAGTAGGGTAAGAGTCACCTTGTTCTACATTTTTTTTAAACTTTACTGTGGGTTTTAGGAATAGCTGAAGGGAGAAATGAATAGTCACTCTCAACAGAGAATATCCAAGTTTGAATTCTCTGGTATGTTCCAGTGATGATGAATAATCATCTTTGTCTTCCTTTGGGGGGGGTGGTGGTGGTATATGTGTGTGTTTGAGGGCCATGAGGCATTTAATGTGCCTATTAGAAGTGAGCTTTATGTATTTATTTATCTATGAGATTTAAAAAAAATGTATTAAAATGCTTTTGATTTTGAGGTAATGTGTACAAGTAATATGCAATTTTAAAGGCAGTATCTAGACTACCGTGCTTTTTAAAAATACATTGTATAGAGTGCAAATTACCTGCAAATTAAACACTTTTGGAAGTAAGTTAACTACATGCAAATAAATATTTAACTTGCATACTTTTTATTCCATGTTTTGTACAGTGTCTTGGATTTTGGAGGGGAAGGAATGAGGTTAGGTTGCACGGTCTTGAGCCAGGTTGCTGATTAACTGTGTTAAGGAATATTCTGAAGTTAATACGTCTGCTGAACGCTATTTACTAATCACCTTGTGTCTGTCAGTGACTCTGCTCCTACAAAGGCTTGCATATATGCTTAGTGCTGCACCATGTGAGCATTCCCCTCGAGGTGACAACTCATGCTGAGTAAAATGAAGGGTAATTGTAAATCTTTTCAGTCTTGGATCCTGTTTGCAGAGCTAGGTATGTGCACATACATATGCAAACACTGTAAACTACTATGTGTTACGTTTTAAAAATGCCTGTTTACAGCTGAGCAGTATTTTCCTGTGCCGTTCAGCAGGTTCTTTACATTTAGATTGGGCTGTAGCAGCACTGGCAGCAGAGAGGAAAGTTTGCTAGCTACCTCTGTGAAGGAAAGTTTTAGATCTAGTGACTTGCTATCCCTATCAGCTAAAGTAAAGATCATGTTGTACTAACTCTCAAAAACCTTTTGGGGGAAGCACAGCATACCCAGCACGTTGCACAAGATTTTACTCCTCTGATTTCTCTCTCCAGCTCTGCACAGAATGGGGAAGCTTCGGTGGCCATAGGTATCAGCTTCCAACCCTGGAGTCCTTGCAGGTGGACTTTGCCTCTGGGAGAATGCATGTTACCCTTTCCCCCTGCATGGGTGGCTTTTCTAGGGCCTTCAGCTGCCTCTTCCCTATTTGCTACAGAGAAGCATCTGGAGGAGTTTTTGCAACTTGAAGAAGCATTAAATCTGAGAAGTTATTTGTGCTGTTTGAAGTATGGCTACTCCCTGGTACTGTCATCTTCTCACCCATGGGAACTTGACCTCATGGAAAAACTTGTGTGGGCTCAGTGTCATCATTTAAGCATGTCAGAGGATTGTTGTTCTTCACCCTGCACTCCACTCTTGTTACCAGAGAGGAACACTGAGCCCATAATCTGTAACAGAAATCTTGTTTGATGCTCCTGTTAATAAACATTGCACACAACTGAGTTTATTGTCCCTATGATGTAAGTCATCCTTTAACACAGTAAAAGTGCCGTTAGCAGATGCTGACCGCACAGCACAATTAAGTACAACAGTATTTTTTTTAAAATGTTTTAGAGTAGAAATTAAACATTCCTCTTTCATTGGGAGGGAGAAGATGTATCTGATTTAGAATGACTGGAGTAGTAAGTCATGGGCAGAATGATGGATCTGAGATATACTTGAAGGGATAATTGTACACAACCAGTAAAGCTGGTAAATATTTAAGGGTCATGGGTTAAATGTCAGAGCCACAGTACTTGAGCTCAACTCCATAAAGTATCAAGAATGACTGGTAATTAAATCCAGGGTATATTTCACCAAAGGGAAATAAATTTGACAGCTAACAACCAATACTGGATTACCACCTCTCAGAGGTTAGGGATCATGCTAGTAATTGTAGGTGGTTTACAGTTGTTAACATAATAGTAATAGGTAGAATGATTGCTTACTCATAGACATCAGAATACCAAGTAAAACTAAATCTTCTGTGTGTTAAAGAGAAAAAGAAGCCCGCTAATCATTACAGTGACTTCATTTTACTTTACTCAATGTTTTACTGTTTAAAATAAACATCCTTAGGCTGTTCCTCTTGAATCTCAAAAGTGAATGTAATCATGATACAATGTCCTCAACTCTTCCTTGAAGTGGAATGTAAGGAAAATCTAATGTTGCAATAGAAAAGTAGCTTTGTAATATTTTTTCTGCATTGTTTTACATTTAAAAGCAATATGGATAGAAATGTCTGCATTTAATGATTGTGACAAAATCCTTTCTTTCCCTGCCCCTGCTTCCAATCAGCTTTTCGTTACTGGATAGTCCTCTCTTGAATAAGCTCTCCTTGGTAATCTGTAAAGACCTTGCTCTTAGGGAAAGTTTTAGCCAAAATTTTGAAGATTCACTTAAAACCATGGTTGATGATTAATGTGGTTTCATATACTGGAAGCTGATGCACAGTACATCTGATGCAGATTTTATTAATTGTGTAGTCTCCCGTGTTGTGTTTTAGGTGATCACCTAAACTAGACACCAGGTTTTTTTCTCAGCAGGACTCACTACACAATAGTTTTTGTGTTTGCAGAAGGAGGTGCTTAGCACAAGATCTGGCTGGAGGAAAGATTCATTTGCAAGGTTTGAGGGCAGAGGTGGGAACATTATTTCATACTGGGACACAGCAAAGAGCTTTCAAAATGTTTAGTCAAGTAGTGTGGTAGTCCCCCAAACTGTCTCACATCCAATCTTCAAAGCAAGTAATTTCTGCAGCTAAGCCCCCATTATTTGAGAAGTTTGAAAAAGAAACTGCTCTGCTCTGTCCTGCCGTCCTGTTGACTCCAGTCCATCTGGCGTTTTGCATCACCAAAGGTTTGTTGTTCAACTTACGGAGGATGATCTACTTGGGTGGAAAAGCAAATGCCTTTTCATATGTATGAGAAGTGTAATTTTTCACATGTAGGCCAAAGAGGATTTAATAATCCTTGAGTTTAAGAGGAAGAATGCAGGCTGAGCCAAATTTATGTAGTCTTGAGAAACTGTTATGAATCAAAAGCTAACTGAAGTTATGTATGTCTAGTACTGAAAAAATTCCTGGCCTTTTTCAAAAAGTCTCAAGTATGGTTCTTTATACCCAGGTTGATCAGCAATGGCAGAGATCAGGGAATGACTTGAAAGTTTGACTGCTGCTTGTAGCAGAGCAGGATGCATTGGTCTTTGATAATTCAGTTGCTTCTGGCAGCTTGTGCCGCGTTGCAGGTTGGCAGCGCTAACTCAGCTTAAGTTAACTGGAGGGGTGGTCGTGTAAGCAGCAATGAAGGCAAAGCAACTCTGCTGTCAGCATGACTGAAGTAAAACCCTGTATACTTGGCAGGTGTCTACAGTTTTTAGCAGTATCCTCCTACCTGATCATAAAGACGACAGAGTTTGTCTTTTCTTGCCTCGCAGAGGTAAAACTCTTTGAGGACAACAGTCTTGACTAAAGTGTGCAAAATGAGGTGATTCACGACAAACTTGAGCAATTTTATTTATTTGTTTAGAGGGGGTTTGTTTGTTTTGTGGGTTCTTGGGGTTTTTAATCCTTTCCTGTACTGGCAAGCTTCCTGCTGGGACAGAAGGTTTCTCCAGGTTCCTCAGGGGACAACTGGGTTTGTGTGAGCGGCCTCCAAGTGACACCAACCTGTTGTTGACATCAGTGCTGCTGTTGCTTGCTTGCTGCCTTCTTCTCTTCCTTGCTGTTCCTCTCTCTTCCCCCTGCCCCCCCTTTTTCTCCTCTGTGGCCATTCAGCCGTGGGCAGTCATAATGTGTGGCACAGCCCTTGGTTTGTCTTTCAGGTCCTCCTGTTTCCTCCTTGTGAGGCCCAGAGGTTTCCAACGTCTGCAGTCATTTCAGTTCTTCCTTTCAAAAAGGCAAAAGCCGATGTGGAGATCCTGTCCAGACCTGTGGGAAAGTGCAGCCCAGCAATAGCTATTAATACTGTTCCTTTCCCACTCCTTCTGAAAGGAACTCCCAACAGGAAGGTTTCAGCGGTCTGCACAACTTCGCAGCTTCACTTTAACTCTTTGGCTCCTATACCATTAAGCTGCCTCAACAAGGCTGCCTCAGCTTTTTTTTTTGCCGAATGTTCATTGTCTCTTGAAATAATTGCTAGCAGAGGTTTACCATTAAGAGTCTTTACAACAGCGCTTTTCCCACTCCTCCCCAGGGAGATGTTAGTATTCAGAGATTATTGATGTCAACTTCAGTATTTGGAAATATGTCTTGACTGTCATCAAGGTTAATAAAAATGCTTGAAAGGGTAGTATCAACAGGTTAGTTTGGCTTACCAGTAAATGGTTGCAGTGTGTGAAGGGGTTTGCATGCTAACCATTTTTGAGTGTCATTTGCTCTGTTCCTTGGGGGTCTGCTCTCCTGCAGCCTACGTATTTAACTCTAATGAGATACCGCACGTGCGCTGCAAGGGAATAATGAAGCTTCTCATTGCTCTATGGTAATTGCCATCAGCCTGCATTGTTTTTGACACATAGGATAGATATCTGCCTCCTCTGGCCTCTCTTATTGGGGTTCTAAATAAATAAAACAAAAATAGGGGGGAAGGAATATCTATTACTGCAACATAGGTTAAGCCACTTGAAGAGACGGTTAATTTTAGACATATTTCAAAGTGTCAACTATTCATATTTTGGTCACTGAAATACTAACACTACAAGTTGTCTCTAGGGGCTTTTTTTACAGTTTTTGCTGGTTTTCCCCTCTTGGAAAGAAAAATAATTTAGTCAGTTTCACTTTTGTTTCCAGTCCCGTTCTAATCGAGGTCATCCTAGTTTTTGTGGCTGGGCACTATATTACCGCATTTGCACCTTAACATGAAAAGGAAGTGTTTCATTTGTAAAACTGGAAGGCCAGGTTTATCCTTATTATCACCTTTTAATATCTGTGCTTATATTTCAGACGTAATTTTCAAATTTATTTTTATAGCTCTGTGGCAAAATTGGTTTGTGAATGTAATTGTCAACAGTTATTGGTAAAACACCTTTCAACAACAAGTTTCCAGTGATTATTGTCTAAACAAGTGAAAAGTAATAAGCATTATAATAGCACTTTACTTGTACATTCCTAGCACTTTTTAATTTGGGATGAACTAGCCCCTTTCCAAAACGTAATGGAAGATACAGAATGGTAGCAGTGTCACAGTGTTCCTGTGATTAGAGTATCTCAAAAATATAACTCTGAATCGCACTATGCTGTTTGTAACTCTGGAGGTTTTGTGTCACTCCATTCTTCCACAATCCTTTCCTTTAAACCTCCCGAAAAAATAGGAATGCTGCCTAAAAACACGCACCTAAAAAGCACAACTTAAAATGTTGCTTCTCTTTATATTAAACGAGAGCAAAAGGCACGCATACATGTTCTTTGTGGAAAACTAAATTATGTAAGAAAATAAATGCTATTTAAGAGGAAATGTAACAGATGAAGTATAAAGAGTTTTACTTCCTGTATTTTGATTTTTAACCTTTCCCAAACTTTCTCTATTGTAAAGTTAAAACAAAGTCTTATCAGTGAGTGCCATATAGCAGCAGCTGGATAGCATTAGAGCCCTCTGTACGAGCTATTCTTCTTCATTACCTTTTTCATGACAGCTCTTACTTTGCACATAAAATGTTACTTTATATTCGAGATTTATGTAATTCAGGTGTCTTCCATTCTAAATTAAAGCATGGCTGCAGTGGAAATGAGGGGTTTACAAGTAGAGTCAATAGAAATTTATGGGAGAAAGAAGATGAAATTTACAAAGTTCAGTGAAAAAACATGAGTTTATACAAGGACTTTAATGACTCCCTTTTCCCTGGCCCCACTTCAAATCATCCCTCCTCCCATCATTTCATGTCAGTGAAAGAAGAGTATTATTTTGGTTGGTTCAGAAAGGGCATTTGATGGCAAATCTGTTTCTGGTTTCTGTGTGTGTTAAAACTGAGTAATGTGACGGGTGCATTCCTACTAGGGCAAAAATGGCACATGCTTTTCCTCGTTACCTGATAAGATGATGTTAATCTCTAACTTCTAAAGTTTATTTTCAATTTCTGTAATTTATTTAAATAGTAATTTAAATTTGGAGCCAGCAGAGTGGTCTGCTACTGGTACAGCACTCAGCCCCGGCAGAATCAAATTGCATCTTGGACTTTTTCCTCTAACGCTGCCCTGGGGAGCATGGGAGTGCTGAAGAAGTGTTACCCTTACCCCTAGGGTGAGAAAGCATTGGCTTGTGTTACGATTTCCAGTTACTAGATTGGTTTGGGATTTTTCTGACAAAATATTTTATCACAGAAAAAAAAAATGTTTTATTTAAATCAAATGTTTGCAGGAGCGTAGTAATTTCAGTGGCAGTCAAAAAAACAGGTTCAAGGCATCGTTACCTCTACCAGCACTGCCAATCTTAGACCAGTGACCTACCAATTCAATCCCACGTTACAGCAGTGTATTTTACAATATCACTGGATATTCTAAACTGGGTCTTTGCAGATCTATTCCATAGGAATCATTTTGCAAGCAACAACTTCACCCCGGTCTCCCACATGCCAGCTGAAACTTCTGCGCTGTGGTCTGTGTTGCTGTATGCTCTTTGGTCCAAACGTATGAAAATATTTATACAAAGGTATCACAACTCCAACAAAAAAGATGCATGGGAACAACCTAGAAATAACCACTAAGATGTTTAAAGGACACTTCTAAAGGACTAAGTTGCAAGCTCCTGATGTGTTTTCAGTGGACTAGGGATTTAAAAGATGGGTAAGGGCTTTCTACACGTTGAGCAACAGGTGGTTCTGGGATAGGTGTCTCCTGGGGCCACTGCTATGTTTTGGCTTCCCTCTCTCAACTTCAAAAGGCTTGGGTTCATACTGGTGTGAGGCGGGAAAGTGTTAACATTGCAGGAAGATTATTAGGAACAAGATGGTGTTTTCTCACCCAGATCTGCCAGTTACCTTTCCAGCCATTTTGAGAGTGTGTTGTCTTGTTTTAAGTGTGCTGTAAGCGAGACCTTTTTTCAGCATGTAGCAACGTTGATGTTAGTCAAAGAGGCCAAGAACAGTAGTGATACCTTAAGGGGAAAACCTTCCCTGGAAATTAACTTCTTTATACTCCCCTCTGTTTCCATGTAAGTATTAATGTTTGCTGATTAAGGGACCAGACCAGAGGAAGCCTACAGTTGGTATTTCTCATTTGAATGTGTGTTTAGGCTAGTTTCCTAAGGAAACAAGGCTTAGGCAATCACACTGTTTTTCTGTGCCTTCCTCTTCCCTGGGGGCTTTTGAACCTGCTAGACAATTTCAAATGAGAGTCTCGCAGGTAATTAATTTTCTTTAAGTCTGAAAATCAGTGGCTGGGGAAGGGAGACCTGAAATGAATGCCTCACTGAGGGATTGGCAAGTACAATTTTGCTGTTGTCCATTCTGTTTAACAGGAGTTGTCTGGTCAGAGAGGCACACGTATGCTCTCGCCTGGCTCTGGCAGATGCTGTCTCTTGACTGGGAAGAGGCTCTAGGGAACACAAGAAGAGCAGGAGCTGTTGGAGGAGTGAGGAAGCCACTGAGATGGGGAAGGACCTTAAAAAAATACAAACCTGTGAGGAGACAGACATCATAAATTCTGTTGCTCACAGGACAAATTGTTGCAAGAGTGGACTTCACAGAGAGAATTGTTGCTCTTCATGCTTCGTGGAAGTTCTGTGAGCTGTGGGACAGTGACACCTTTCTAGGCTGTGACAGCACAGCCTTTACATGCCACTTGCCTAGTAATTTCTGACTGTAACCTGATAGCTTACATAGGAATCCAGACAATACCAGGCAGAGCAATTGTGTTTCCTGTGGCTAAATCCTTTCAAGAGTGGCCAAAAAAAATAATTTTTTTTTAAGATATTTCCTAGAGCTTTGGATTCCTGTGCATCTACTCTCCAGACTACACCTGTGCGTTTCAGTTCTGGTTGTTACATCATCTTCATGGCATCACCTCTGGGTTACTTCTCTGGTTTAGCAAGATGAGTGACAGCTGTCTGTATCTGCCAGTGCTGTCACTTGTAATCCAGAGAGCCAGACCCTCCGGTGCTGTACACCTGCAAACAATAAACTGTCACCATCATAGAGTAATTACTTTCATTTTTTAGCATGTTTTAAAATATGTAATAGTATTTGTATGGCTCGTAAACTTAAAATACATAATACTGTCATCATGTAGGGGCCAGATGATCAGTATTGCGTTAGCTTTGCTTTTTTTCCACACTACCATTTTTACATCTATTCATTTGAAAACTTCCCTCAACAGATGTAGCGTATGTTATGCTCTGATAGCTGCCAAATTCCGGCTGAAAATGTCTTGAGGCCAAGAACCTTTTCTGAAACTCTTTGTCATTTAAAGCTCAGACATGTATTTGAGGACAGTTCTCCAACTTTTAAAGGTCTTCAGGGACAAAGCCCAGAAAGTTAGGGAAGAGCAATCACACCCAAAGACAGACTCTGAAGTCTGAAAATGTGTCAGTGTGTCTCTGTCTTGGTCCTATTTTTAAAAGAATTAAATAATTCTAGAATTGTTTGTTCCCTTCTGTCAGGATGTCAGTCCTGCAATCCATACCACTTCAATCTCGGTCTGAATTTTCTCCATCTTGTTAAAATTCCTATTTATCTCAGGCTTTCCTTGCACTTCATTCTTTTTGGTTGTTGCAGGGTGCTTAATTACTGCTTAGAAGTGGGATAAAGATTCTGTCATTAGCTGAGCCTGGGTCCTTACAGTCCCTGGGAACAGGTTTGGGGCTTTGGGACAGCAGGTGTCCTAAATCACCCAAAGTAGTGTTTTCTTTCTAGAGGAGCTCATCTGGGACCCGTATCTTTACTCATCAACCAGGTTTTCTGTGCTTTGTCCCTCTACCTCTTCTTGGTCCTGGCACCACAGCAAGTAACCGCTTGAAAAGGTTGGCATGTTCTTACTTAAAACATGAAGTGGAAACAGGAAGGAAACACAAAGAGTCAGAGAGAGAGAGAGAGAGGGAGTTTGCTTTCTATTGGGAGGCAGGAGCAAGACTCACCACAAAGTCAGTCATTTAGCTTCCAGAGCATTCTTCTGGCAACCTGTTTGAACGAAGACCAGCAAAGTGACAGACGTGAAGTGCCAGTGCTTTCCTCTCCAGATGGAAAATACAGAGAGGTGAACTAAAATAGTCAGCAAAAGTTTTGTGTGCAAGTCAGTTTATATATATGCTAAAGAAACATCAGACCAGGGATGTATCAGGTTAAGACTCCAGCTGGTCTACAGATGGAGTGAGAAGGATTAGAGAAATGTGCCATCACAGAGGATTACAGGGAAATCTTGAGAGTAACTAGTATGAAAATACTGAACTTTCAACAGTGTATTAACTATTCATAGGAACTGCCATGCTAGCTCAAACCAGAATTTCATCTTGCTAAACACCCTGTCACTGTCAGTCGCCAATAATGACAGCTTGGGAAAAGAGCATAGGAACAAGGCAACCTTGTAAGTGATCCTTCCCAGCTTCCACCATGAGTAAGGTGTTCAACACCTGTGAATTTTTCAGGGCCTGACTTTGTTTCAGCACTTGCATATGAAATTCTATTTCTAAATCTATGTGAGATTACCTGAAAAAGATTAATATAATTGTTTGTAACCAAGATTTTGGAAAGTTAGCTAAGCAGGGCAAACAGACTTAGGAACATCTTGCATAAAAGAAGATATTCTATTCGAGTGACATGGCAGTAAAGCCAAAAGTAGATACAGTACATATCTTGGAGAACATGGCATGCATACATGTGCTGAATATGAGCTTTTTCTCGCTCTTTCTTTTTATTTTGGTTTTTTTTAATTGTAATGAACACTGTAGAGCGCCCTAAGCTATTCTGCACCTCAGTGAGGTACAGAATGGTGTGATGCAGTCCTAAAGGCAGTATTGTCTTGTCAATTAAACACTCCTGCTTGTAATAGTGTTCAAAGTAGAATCTCAGCATATTTTAGCTTTGAGTTTTTAAGTGGGTGTCAGGGAGTTAGGTCTGGCTTCGTGGTAGATTTCTATTAGATTTGGGCAAGACAGAATTGGCTGAAACTTGGAATTGCTTGGATAGCAGAAATAAGAAATAATCCTGAATTTGCTGGACGAGTGAGCATGTTCAGGTCACAGGAAAAGTTTTTTTACTTCTCTGGTGGTTCTGTTTTTCTGTGAAAATTTAGTGCTTTAATTGTGTAATTTGTCATTTTGTGATGATTTCCTCTGATTTTTAGCTGTCATTAAATGACTTAATTTGTGATTGAATAGAATATGTATGTGAAATATTAATGTGTTATTTTTGGCTCATCAGGTCTTGTCAGGCAGACATATTTCTGCCTTGACCCATTAAATTTTGAGTACCATTATGAATACCTTCAAAAAATTAATCAGACAAGAAATGGTAATTAATGTATATTTATAAAGATTTAATATATCAGCACAGTTATACTTTAATATTTATAAAATCTGAATAGTTTATTTTTCTCAGAAGTGCATCTTTACCAAGGGTTTAGTTGTTGGCTTTTTTTCCCCAGGAGACATGAAGGAGATGCTACTTTGTTCATTTCATTCCATCTTTTTTGTTATCTTCCTTAATAATTAAAAGGTGGCCATTTACGGGTAGCAGTTTGCAGCATACTTTTCCTGCTTAAGTCTTTTGGATTCCTTCTTAAAAGAGTACAGGTCAACAAAAATGCATGTGAGTGTGTGGGTAACATTCATAAAGCAGGTGTGTCAGGAACATAATAGCTTGTGCTCTAGTTTCAAGAAATTTACAGTTTAATTACAACACAGTCAGCTCTCTCAGGAAAAAAAAAAAAAAAAGAAACTGAGAAAAGACAAAAAAGGCTTTGTAATCCTGCACTGCGTTCAGGGTTTAGATCTCACCTTGTAAAAGTTTTTATTGCAGCCTCCTCCTCCACTTGTGCCATGGAACAGTGAATCACTCCTTCATGTCTCTAAGTACAACTGCAGCTCTCATGTTTTATCCTGACACCTCCTAGATGAGCTTTCCATACCAGGGTAAGGGAGGACATTTGATGCTTCTAATGTTATTCTGACGCCTCCCCTTCTCAGAGGAGTCAACCTTGCTGGCTGCCTTGGCTGTGAATCCCAGCATGAGACCACATTCAGGGTGATTAATGGATGCAGGGGCTCAAACCACCCCTCGGCTTCTTCCCGGGCATTCATTCTCATGGCATAGCGTTTCATGTGTTCAGCTGTAGGATGGCCTGGGCAGAGGCCTGGTGGCGCCGATAATTTTCCGTCCTTTGTACGAGGATCCAGAGAAACTAGTCCAAAGCGACCGACAGCGGCCTCCCTCACTGCTGCTAATGATCTTCAGTAGCTGAAGACTTCCTTCCTTGTGTGGCCCTTGCGCTTTGCGGCGTGGATGGGCGATCTGTACTGTGGCTGCGGAGACAGCAAATGTTAATTCTTCTTCTGTAGAAAATGATAACTTCTCTTCTGGCTTTTTTGTTTGTTTTTGGTTTTGTTTTGTGTTTGTTTTTTGGGGTTTGGTTGGGTTTTGTGGTGGGTTTTTTTGTGGTTTTTTTTTGAGAGGGGGGTGTTGCAGGCACACGTAATGTTTTCCCAGAATGTTTTTTTCTGAAGCTCTCATCAAATGGTGTTATTACAGAAGCTGTTCGGCAGGTTTTATGTTAGCTTTCCCTTTGGTGCTCTACTGTGTTTTAGTTCGGCTAAATACAAAAAATCTAATTTAGCAAACTTTATTTGTTTCCCCTCCTTCCTTTTAGTATTTATATACGAGAGCCAATCCTGCAGTTAAGACGCTGTCTTTTAATAACCTGCCTGTTTTAAGAAAAAATACTGAATTTCACGTGAACAAGAACATTTCTGTAGTAACATAATAGTCAGCTTTGAATAATGTGAACACAATTGTGCCCATAGGATGAGGCATATGACTGAGAGAGATTTCCCCTGTTACTCTGCACGTGGCTGCTTCAAATTACCTTAATAACAGGGCATTACACACAATGAGAAATGCACAATAATAAGGTATCTTATCCAAAGCAAATAATAGCTGCATACTCCCCAGTAGCTGAAAAAGAGGCACATGTATAATGACATGCAGGGCAAAGCATGAGGGAATGTCTAACCTAAAACACTAACTTAAGCTTAGACAAGGTCTTGATGTATCGATAAGCTTTTCTGAGGCAACCTAGTACAGTTGGAAGAAGTAGCAAAGGTTTTGGTCTTGTTTCAAGGTTTCTTTTTACTTCCCTGTTCTGTAGATACAAAAAAATGGTAGTCGCAAATGGTAATCAAGCCTTTAATCTCCAATTACGTGATTTGTTGCATCTAGAGGAAAAGCTGGTCCTGAAAAATTTGCATAAAGATCATGGTTAACCTTGGAAACTCATTGGTGTGGCGTACTTCTCAGGACTGATGAACCACAGGGTCTACAGCCAGAAGGCACCTGAGAGCCAGCTGCAGGAATTTAAGCCAACGAAGCCCATGACGTTGGTTTTGCTGTGCAGCTGCAGCACTTGAGTTGTGCTGTGGGATGTAGTGTCCTCTCCAAGCAACCAGGGAGTGCTCTGGGTGCCTGCAGCTGACTCTCGTCCCTTTCCTAGAATGCAATTTCAGTCCCTGGAGGGAAGTAGTAAAGGTCTTGAGATGACCTGAAGTGATGAGATCTATGGAAGAAACAGGTGAGTCCCTTGATTTCCTTGCTCCAGCTGAAGGTAGATAGATAAACTGAGACTGTGTTGGAAAATAGGATGTCTGTCACTTATGTGCACAAACTCATTTCCCAGTGTGGAAGAGTGCATCTGGTTACTAGTTTTCCATCAGTGCTATACCCTGGTTTCATCTCAATAAAGATGGACTCCTCTTTTCCTAAAAGTAATTCTAAAGGTCACTGATGTTACGCATAATGTATTTTTCAGGATTTTTTTCCTGGGCCAGGCCAAGGCATAGAAAGGACGAACAAAGTTCAGTCTCTTGCTTGAAGTGTATCTTCAGTTGAAGACTGGGAAATTGAAAGATGTTGCTATATATCCAGATAGACATTTGCATGTAGTTGAACTCGCTGTAGTGCAGAATTCCTCAGTCTCTCTTAACTTTCATAGGCTTATCTCCAATAAAACCAGGGACATGGTGAACATTCCCAGGAAAGCAAAAAAGCTGCCTGTATTTCTGTTTCCCAAGATGTTCCCCTCAGCTACAATCTGTGGCCCAAAGACCCCATGGGAAAACTGCATGAAAGCGTTTCATGTAGAGCCAGATGCTTCAAGCTTTTAAGCGAGCATGGCCTTTGGTTTTACTAGGAATATTGTGACTTTACATGACTGCCTCCAGAGAGTGTAACTCCTATCTAAGAAACAGAGGGAGATACACCGTAAAATACTACCACAAAAAGACTTGAACAGAAAAGTAAACTATTGGGGGGTGGGGGGGTGATGTGGAGGGAGAAACAGCAGAAATGCAATAATGAGATGTAGAATCCTTATTGCTGATACCAGTAAAATTTTCACAGTCCAGTGTATTGGAATAGGTCTGAAACTTCAGTATGTGTGCGTCTGGGTTTTTTTTTCAGGGATGATGACACTAATATACATAATGTATCACATATATCACATAGGTACACTATATTTAGATGTGCATAAAGTAGAATGAAAGATTAAAAAGTAAGCAAATATAGTAAAATAGAATAAAAGATTAAAAATTAAGAAAACATAGCATATACAGTTTGAAAAGCAAGAAAATATAGATGTTAACTTCTTGCCTATTAACCTTTCACTGTCTTTAAAGACAGACTTCCTGCAAATTTTCAAGGACTATAGGAAATCTTACAGAAATACTCTTGCGTATTATGAGGACAAGTCTGTACTTGGAGCAAGAGAGGTAGGCCAATGTTGCAAAATGCAAAATCTAAGACAATCAAAGACTTACTGATAAGCAGTCTTCAAAAAGACCTCTCTCCGGCTCAGCTAACTTTGTTTTGGTCCTGCATCTATAGCTGATTAAACAGAAAATGCATTCATTAAATTCAAGGTAGCTTTTTGGGCACTGACAATACGTCAAGCTAGCATTTTCCTAATTTTGCCATTTTAGTGCGAAGTTAGCAAATGAAATCTAAAATTACTTTCCACTTATTCCACACTGCCTTATAAGAACCTATCAATTTGTAACTGTGAAAAGATTAGCTAGTCTTTAGTAAAAGAAGGGAGATTTCTGTGAATGGGAAAGAATCCACAGCAAAGAAACAGTGTTGGTCTCAGACTACTTTGTACAGTGTAGCTGAAACAAAATACATTTCCAGTTATTTCTTTATTTCCCAGAGCCAATGTAATAACTCTTTGATTTTTCTGATGGTATCCCGGGCCTTTGTGGCCATCAATATTGACAAAATTCAGACCAGTTTAAAAAGCAATTGTTCTAAGATGATATATCTTAATGAATCAAGTTTTTGTCTCCTCATTTACAGAAATTCCAACCAATAAGTAAGTATCTACAGGAACTCTTTACTGTTATATTCTATGTGTTGATGCACCAAACTTAAAAAGATTTACACATGTAAAGTAGTTCCCACTAGAGTACTTGGGATTATTCATAGTTATCACAGTATTCATGTGACATTATTTGCAGGACCAGATCCTTTGCTGACATTTTTTTCTGGGCTCTCTTTATTCTGCTCTATGTTCCCATCCTTACATCTTGTTTTTATAATGCTTTAAAATGCACATTCAGTTGCCTCCATTGTAGGAACATCCCTTAGAGAGTGGACGTAAGCAAAATGTGTGGAGATTATTTTTCCTTCATGGTTTTTCTTACTTTCTGGGGAAGGGGGATGCTCTTCCCAAACTGAACCTGCTATTCTGAGGTCAGTGAGGATGGAACCCAATGGTCTATGACAGGTACAATTTTAGTTTGATTTTTTAAAAAATATTTTTTCCACTATTTAGTAATGTAAATATTTTTAATTAAAAGCTTTCATAAACAGGCACAGTGTTACCAGCATTTAATTTAGTAAATATTTCCATATAAAGAAGTTTCCTTTAATTAAGTGCTTTAAGAATAAATTAGCTGTTGTGTTTCTTATGAAAATAGACATAAAAATGTTCCTGTGTATATGACTGCAATACAGCAGATACAAGTGACGGATAGTTAAAGGTGCATGTGACTGAAAGGCAAAGGACTAAAGCATTTCCAGAAATGTGAAATTTTATTATTGTCAGAAATGTAAGAGGATTTTTTCTAAATTGTGTTAGTAGCTAAAATTACTCTGTTTGTTTTAGTTTCACTTGACAATTTTTTTTCCTAGCATCCATCTTACTGTAGGGATTTTGAGTGCCTTAGTGAGTTTTAAACTCTAGTGATGAATGAAACATGGAATCAGACTGCTCAGTTCTGCAGAAGCTAATGGCTGCAGGGTTTGTTGCATCAATTAAAAAGGACAAGTAAGGAAGAAAGGAAGAAGTAGGTTTTGGAACTGTCTGCCTTATGGTAGTTCACACAGCCGAACTGAAATCTGAGAACAAGACTTGAAGGAAAACAAAGAGCTTTACAGTATTTTTTTTTTTTTTTCTTTTCAGGAAAACACACAGAAGCTAATTTTAGCTTCTTGATCAAATTGACCCAGTCTTTAACCCTGGCAAACGTTACCACAACACACTTCCAATAGACAATAGTTTGCATACCAGCATCACACTGGAAACAGATGTGTGTGCAGGACTGGCTTTTTTGGGAGTCTCTCTGAGAATTCCACTAGAGTGAAAGCCTGAAAGTGCTTTCTTCCTAATTGGGTTATAAACTGGGTCTTCTTTCAAACCCAG
Source organism: Falco rusticolus (assembly GCF_015220075.1). Lineage (NCBI taxonomy): Eukaryota > Metazoa > Chordata > Aves > Falconiformes > Falconidae > Falco > Falco rusticolus. The sequence goes on from NC_051189.1 coordinate 90,924,124, forward strand.
ACTGGGATCTTTTCAGAGTCACTTGCGCTCTTTAAAAACTTATTATGTCACAGTTATGTTTTGACCAGACTTTCAGACTGTCATTCATTTGGAGAAAAGTTGCTTGGCATGAAGCTTAATTATTATCTTGGAAAAAAAAAATAAAAATTGTTAACAGCTGGGCTATTCATGGGCAATGGTTGCACAGTTTATATATCAAAATGTTTGGAATGTGAACAATTACCTTTTCTACTTTCTCACAAAGTCTCTTATGGTCTATAAAGTCTGACTTTTTTTCGTTTTTATCAAAAATATATAGTTCTTTTCCTGCTGCATCTTCTCCATATCCTCCCTCTCTCCCTGTTACTCCATCCATTTTCCCAGCCTGATCATCAAGTTCCCATTACTACTGCGGCTGTTACGAGCCTCATCCCCATCATGTCTGATCCACCGTGTTCTGACTACGTGTAAAGTTTGGCTCTGTCAGGGAAAATGTAATGTTGGAGATCCCCTGGGGCATACATTTTTGAAAAACAGGGCTGTACTTCAAAAGGCCCCTCTCATTCATATTTGTTATTTTTCTATAAACTGCAAAATTTTTAACTTTCAAAGTATTTAATCTGGATTTTTCCTGCATAACTTACCTGGATAATCTCTAAGGTTTCTGAGACACCAAGTTAAAGCCATTTTTTAGTGGAGGGTAGAGAAATAATTTACTGTGAAGGACAGTAGAATAACACATCCTATCTCATTTTGCATTACATTTGATGGGCCACATCCTGGACATTGAGATAACTTTGTTCAGATCACTATTCTAGTCAGCCAGCCTAATTTATTATTTGTTTTGCAGTTGTACTGGGAACCCATTCTTGGACCAGAATTCCGTTATTTGCACTGTTAAACTCAGCACAAAAGGACAAATACACTCCAGAAAGTTTACAAGCAAGGAATGAAAACACAAGTACACTCAGACAAACAATAAATGAAGGAGACAAGGGCAGAGTAGCAGCTACAGGACAGTCATCAGTAGTATTTGTAACATGTCTGCAAAAAAGGGAGTTTTCTAGGTGGTCACAAAAAGCTCTTTTCATCCTCTGAGACCAAAGTGGAAGAAAAAGAAAAGTTCTTACACAGTTTGATCTCAACATTCTTTCTTCTTCCATTGCTTGTTGCTAAGATAGAAATCAACAGTCTTGCATTTTCATTTGTACTACCTGTGTGCAAATCTCTGCCCCAGCTCCAGCAGATAATTTAAATTTTTAAATCACAGTTACTTTTTATTCCTGGCACTGTTGCATTTTGTGTAAAACAGTTACATGCTAGCATATATGCATGAAAGTATTTCTTTTTTTTTTTAAGTCATAATTATCTACTATGAGCGTTAGTGGATCATATGATATGAGAGCATTAAGCCTGGGTTCTGGAGCACAGAGGGAGGTTCTTCCCTTCCACCTTCAGTTTTTTTAGTATCAACAGAACAACAGAAAATATATTTTAAATTTAGCTATTCATTCATTATGGACCCAGTCTGCAAATAGTGTTGAAATTAAAATTGCATGTCAGTGTTACGCACAGGATATTTGCTAGAAGCAACTGATAAAGCTCCAACTAGGGTATTGACGGTGCAGCTCATAACCAATAAAGGCTGCACAGGGCACAATGCCTGGACTGGAGGTAGTCAGAGATGTACTAGAGGGGTACTACAGCTATTTATTTAAAGACACTTCTTAATGCAGATGCTTATCAGCGCTAACGCTAAGCCTATCAAAGCCTGAATTTTGGGAAAAGCAAGACAACTTGATTTAATTTGATAATCAGTTGATTGTATGTTCTGCTGCTCTCTCTCATCTGTTAATTTAGCCTGCTAGTCACCTATGAAGTCATGTTCTTGTCTGTGTTTGGGGGTTAGTCTGCCTTAGAAGTCAGAAAAAAGTAGCATTGAATGTAACGAGTATTAAACACATAAAATTGATCCAGCAATGCACTGATTAAAACCCAGAAATGTATACAAACTTCTGAGGATGTTGCGTTTGGGAAAGCTTTATAGAGGAATCATTCAGTTTAGGAAAACCATGGGAACTGGCAGCACTGAAGTGCTACATCTAGGCAAATTATGTTATTTCCAAATACACCTTGGTTTTTCTCTTAGGTAAAGAGTGGCTGCAGCTGATTCTTAAATTTAATCAGAAGTTAGTTTCTATCAGAAGGTCTTTTTTTAGCTTTAAGGGAAAGAATGCTAGATAGGCATTTAGTCATCCCCTGTCCTCCCAGCATTTCTTAAAAGGTCAGTCGGGCTTGCATCACGTAATTGGCATGTTAGTGTTGTCTTACATCTGGAATGAGTGATACCAACATTTTTATTCAGCCTTTTAAAGGGTACATTCGTTAACATGAGGGTGGATTCTGCCTCAGAGACAAATGCCCTGAGAAATGGGAAGTGTTTGGTGTGCTGCCTTTCTTCAGCTTTACCACAGGCATGACTTTAAACCTCCTTGCTTGTGCCTCCTCTAGAACTTGGTGTGTGTTTGGGCCAGTGGGTGTTAGCATCATCGTAAACAACTTGCAGTCTGTCTCATACAACTGTCTAGTTATTGGTTGGTGTCAGACTTGAACCTCTGGCCTGCTATAAAAGTTTTGGAAGAATCTGCTGGACAGGAATGTCATCCCTTTCAGACACAAAGCTGATGGCACAGCTGAGTATTAGGGTTGATTAGGCTGTTCCTTCTGGGGCTATTGGTAAATGTCGGGCTGTAACAACTTTATCCAAAACCAGGCAGAAGCTGTTAGGCAGTTATACTACAAATAAAATGCCTGCAATGAACTTTCCTTTGTAATTATCATGGGGTTTGGATATTGTTTCAATTGCCAGTGTCAGAGTAAACATAGCTTCTCTCTGAAGTGCATTGCCTCTTGCAGAGTCTTCAGCCAGTATGCAAGGAACATTGCTCAAATGCGTTTATTTTGTGTTGAATTTAGAAGTGTGTATCTCTTAAAATATTTAATTAAGTTTGGAAATGAAATTAGAAAAATTATTGTTTCAAGAGTATTAGAATTAGCAATTTGTTTTCTCATCCCTGGCAGGCCCACTTGCACCTTGGCTCAGAAGATTGGAATAGCAAGTTGTTACACTGGGCGGGGGAGTCTTCCTTTTGTCAAATTGTGTCGTGCATTTTGTGGTGAAAGAGGAGAAAACAAATTTTTAAGGAAAGCTATTTTGGTTCAAGGTATTACACATTACGAAGAAGTAGATTTTTTTCAACTCCTCTCTATTTGAAGAAGTCCAGACCTATTTGGACTAAGCAGTGAGGTGTATCCCTGTATTGATTTAGGAGACTGCTTTGGATGTTAATTATAACGATTAATATTGTCATTACTACTTGTCAAGGAGATACTGCAAAGAATGTGTGGCTAATGAACTTAAGTCATATCTTTGTTCCAGCTAACAGCATAATTGTGCCAGGAGCAGGATAACTTTTGCAAGGAATGGCTGCTGTGTAGTCATTTTAACTACAAATAGCATGTGGTTTCTGTAGCACAGGCTGTCCTTGTGACTGCATCACTAAACCTTGATGCTTTCTGATGATGGTCTGCTGGCCAGCTTGGCTGGCTTACAGGCTCAGGTAGCCAGCTTCTATATTTGCAATGGTGTAGATCAGGGCGAATGCAGGTTGAAGGGAGTCCATGTGCTTCTAATTTTGGGCAATGCAGAGTTTACTCATTTCTCAGGGGGTAGCCTACCCCCTTTCCTATTTACAGCAACATCTGTGCTTGTACTTGGCTGCATGTTTGAAGACTTACTTTGAATCGGAGCCAGGGCAGGTCATGCTGGAATTGTTTTCTCACATGAACAATACTAATTATTTTTTTTTCCCCATTAACTGAAGCTTCTCACTACTGCTCAGAAATGTGCAGTACAACTTGTATTAGTAAGAATCTGGAAATAACACCAAATATTTATATATTTAGAGAAGATACCTACCAGCAGAGTAATTCTTTAGAAGGAAGTAGCAGCTACATCTACTGTGAGTTTAGATAGGGCAAGATCTATTCCAGCTTCTCAAATAAGTTACAGGAAATCAAAAAATAAATAAATAAAGATTGTTACAAGCATGCATATTTTCCAGTGTTTTATATCATGATTGTATTAAAGTTTTCCCATTAGAATTCAAAAATAACTTATAATTTATAAGTTAAATGCTTGCCTGAATTATTTTGAAAAATTGCTTCTGTGTTAATGCATGAATCTGAGTTGAGTTTTATGTTGCTAAAGAAAAACAATCAGATTTGCTCTTTGACTTTTTATCCATATAAACAAGGGGAAAAATTTCCAAGTACAAGGTAGATTTTTCTAGTTATGACTTATATGTCAAATATAAAAATCCCAGTATTTCTGGCCATCTTACCTCATGAAAACAGCAAACAGGCAGTGCATTCTTTTTTGTTTTGTTTTGTTTTTTCCCTTCTTTGAGAGGAAAACATGGCAACTGGTGAACTTGAGGATACTTCTGGGCTCTGATCCTTCAGACAGTGAATTCAAAGGATATTATGACTCATGTGACATTATTCCTGAGCATAAAATTACTCACATATGAAAGTAATGGAATGTGTTTGAAGTTTTGGGCTAGCATTTTGGTCACTCAGCAGGTGGTTAACTTGTAACCTGGAAAAACTTTGTTGGTGGTGGATGTTATGAGAAGAATAATTATAAAAGATAGTAGAAAGGCATGCACATCTGATGAATCGGCTAGTGATTTACCACCAGCGTGCATGTGGAGGGGTGCTGTGCATAACCAAACAGTGCAAGAGAATTTAAGGCGAGAAGTGAAACAAGTTCCTTGTCCAGTGGTGTGCCTTGCTCTGCAAGCAGCCCCATGAACTTGCTGGGACCATTTGCCGGCTTTAAGTCTTGCCTAAATGAATAAGAACCTGGCACCATATGTGGGTTTTATGTCTCTTTTGTAAATCTTACCACCGCGAGGGAGTTATGAGGTGATTTCTGCTTGTTTTGAGTGAACAAGGCTTGTTGGGGATGAAATCATTCACATCCATTTCAGCTGGAAGCACGAGCAAGTCTGTCATTTTGCAATGCGTATCAATCTTTCTGGCCTGAATTCTCTGCTATGCTCCAGTGGCAGGAGGGGCTGACGGTGATACCTTCCTCCTGTGCTCTCTGGCCTCCTGTCTCATCTTCTAATGAAATCAGAGGAGCAGGAGCAACCTGAATTTACACCACTGGTGTCAGGTCTGCGGCAAAGCGCTGGCTAATGCAGAGTCATATGTGAAAGAGTGCTGATACAGCACATCTCATCGAGCATGTGCTTCTCTCTTCTGGTCTATGCACCAGCTGTTTCATTTTGGTCCTTGCTTTAGGCGCATGGTGAATGAACTCATATTTTAGAAACAATTTAAGTAGAAGCAGATTTGGGCATAAATCTTGTCTTGAAATATTTGCTTTACTACCAGCCCAATTTCTGCCGAGTGATGAATATTAGAGTTTTAGTAAATGTACATGCAAACAGCTTGAGTACAACTGTAGACATTCCCACATCTCTGTTTCAAGCTGTGGGGAAGTATCTCTAAAGCAGCCATGCTCATTTGTTATTGTAAGATTTCATTCCATAACACACCTTTTAGGAATTTGGATTCTAGGAGTTTGGCCCCACTGCTGCTGCATCCTCTTTCCATCCTGCAAGCTTTTCTGCCAAAGCATTTTTGAAGAAAGAAGTCTAGGCAAAAAAATAGCGGTCTGACAGCAGTGCAAGGTGTAGTGTGAGTAGCGACCAATTAAGCACTTAGTACTGTAGCCTTTAAAATTAGGTGCTCATCTTCTGACTTCCATATGCCTTCTGATGTTGGTAGGGATGACCAGGAGTCCGTCTAATGTAATGCCAGCAGGCAAGGTACACTTGTGCACCCCATGCGGCCTTTGGAGGATCATATCGGTGCCGAGCTGGTGCTGTTCCAGCTGTGTTTGGGAAAGCATTTAAACACAAGAATAGTCTGCTGAGATCAAAGGAGCTGTATGAAGCCTTTAAAGAGAAGGGCAAGCAGAAATGCTTTGCTGGGTCTGGCCCTAAATGGGTGGAGGGGGAAGGTGTTGCCAAACAAGTTTAAAGCTGCTCAACTCGCAAGTCCACAGTGGTCTTATGTAAAACAGTATAAGACCTAGCACAAATTTAGAAAAAGACTCCTTAGGCCAGCCGTTGGAGCTTCCCACCCTCGACAGAGACCGCTGTGTTGGATGGACAGGTGCACCCCGCTTCCTTTCACACCACGCGCGTGTGGCGAGGGTGTGAGATTTCCCCAGTGATTCTTGCTCTTAGGTTGAAGCAGAGGTGCTGCCTTGCTTTCTTCCAAGAGAAAAATGTCCATTTATTTGGCCTGAAAAAATTCGGTTGCTGGGACAACAGGTCCTCTAATTATTTTTGCAATTTATCATCCATCTGTCTGTTCCTGCGGCTGCACAGCCCCTGGCCCACAGAGGGAAAGTGATTACAAGGCCAGCTGGCAGTAGCTGCAGTTTAGCCCAGGTGGCCACACCGCTTAATGGACAGCTCAGCTGGCAAAATGCATTGCTGGTGATTGAGACTTCTGATTTTGGTTTTGCCTGCTCTGTCAGTTCTGGAATTCAGCTAATTGTCTGGTTAATGCACTGTCTTCTACTCCGCTGTAAGACCTTTTGCCAAAAAGCAACTTAACATGAAGGAGAGGGAACGTGGGGTGCCTCCAGAAAGCCAAAGCTGTTGGCTACTTATATGAAAACTGTGACAAGCAGACATAAGCTGAAGTTGGATACGGCTGCCTTGCTGCTGAACAGCAGATTAGGCCGTGAATCTGAGGAATCATGCGGGGAAGCATCCTTCTCGGAGAGCAGGACACACGTGTCTCAGATGCTTGCTTCAGTCTTCACACGGATGCACGAGCCTTCTTTTCCAGGCTACTACCAGATGTCTTCTGATAGCTAGAGGAAATGTGAACCCTGAGTCAATACTTGGTGGAATTTTTTTCATTGGTTTGCTTCTCCCTCCTGAGAAATCCGGAAGCTAAAGTTTGAAAGGAGAAGGAAAAATAAAAGGGAAACTGAAGTTAATTGATTTACTTTCCTTCACATTTTCTTCTACTGCAAAAAAATTTACAAACACAAAAATAGTTCTTTGACAGAGATAAAATCCTGCTGTTTGGGCCTCCTCAAGCTAAAATAAGAGTTTGTTTTGTTAAACTGATTGATGGAGCAAATTCTGCATTCAGTACTTCTGGCCTTTATCTTGTAACTGCTCCCATGCAGGCTGGTCTAAGGACCCTCGGGGACTCCAGTTGTGAGGACTCCTCCATTCCAGATGTCATCGGAAGGGGACCATCACTGCTTTTTTGAAATTAAATAGAAGCAGCTCTGAGAAGAACAAATCATTTTTTGCCTTGAAATTACAATAACCAGCATTGCCCCATCAAGACAAAATCAGAAATTTTTTTTTCATTTCTCTTCACTTAAAACAATGTCAGTACTTCCAAACCAGTTCTAATTTGCAATATTCCAGCAAATTTCTAAACCCGAAAATCCTGCTGTGTAATTGGAGATGGAGGATCCATTGTCTGAAACAGGGTGTTGGTATTTCCTCCTAAGAAACCTGGTCACAATCCTCTGCGCGAGAAATTTCTCAAACGGGCAAGCAGATGTGAAAGAGATAGAATGGGTAGGGGAAGAAACTGCATGTTGACGGTAAATATGGATTGTTCAATAAAAAACAGGACAAAATCTGTCTGGAGAATAAAATTAGCATTTTCTCACTGGACCCTATCTCTTTTACCGGAAAACCAGTACAAACCTCTGTGCTGTGTCTGCCCAGTATTGCCCTGTGCACAGAGACTAACCTCATTCATAGACAGCTGAATCCTCAGAGGAGGGTTTAAAGCAGTGGTGTCTAGACCGGTGATATGACTCATGAATGCACAGCCTATAACCAGTTCCACACTGTCTTCCTGGGTCTGCACACTGCCTGAAGCCATAGCTCAAAAAGTCTTACACACACGTGTATATATATATGTATGTATGTATATGTGTGTGTGTGTTTCATTTGGGATTTGTTTTAAAGGCATGTGTAGCACGCATTTGTCGTGGCGTAACTTAGGAGTTATAATCATGGATGTATTGGGCGTTAACAAGGTTAACCTTCCAATGCTACATGGTCAAATTTTGTACTGTTGATTTTGTAATCAACTCTTACATATTTTATTACCAATTATTTTAGATGGTGGGAGGTGGTTAATGAGAGGCTAAGCTATAAGGAAAGTAAGGGAAGCAGCAGAAAGATAGTAAGGTGGAAAAGCCTCAAGTGAAATAAAAAGGAAGGTGGAGAAACAGAAGAGGGAAGAAAGACCTTTGAGCAGTCATGTAAGTAGACTGAGGGTAGTACGTGGGTCCACATAATTAAATAAAAAAATTGTAAAAAGTGACTGTTTTGACAGAAAGACTACTGTTCTAGACCATTCCCTGCCATTAAAAAAAGAAATCCTTCAGAAAATACTTCAAGAAGAATTCATTGTCAATGAAGTTCTTAGTAGAATAATCAGCAAGCCAGCAATCCTCCAAAAGAACAGTAGGGCTGAGCTAAGCAGAGCAATAAAAGGGCACCAAGCATTTCAGCTGACGTCAGATGCAATGTGTATTCTGCCATAGCTGGAGAGAAAAGGAGTGAGCTAATGAAAATAACGTGCATTTGCATACAAGGGAAACCAAGCCACCAAACTGACTGGTGAAGCAGCCAGGCCATACTCCCAAAGGAACAGCAGCTTAACCAACAGATGTTTGCTCAAATAGCAAACATGTGGAATCTTCCGGTGATGGATTTATTCAAATCCAGGTGGCCAGGAGCCAGGAATTTGAAAAAGAAGCAGGGTAAAAATTATATTTATAGCTCTTTACTGGCCCAGCAGATTACACTTTTCATGAATGAGAGAGATGTCAGTTAGCAAGCTCTACAAGGTTCTGATTTTTCAAGGTCTTACAGTGACAAGACCCAATTCATTCAGACATGAAAAAAAAAGTTAGCTAACTAGGAGGTTGCAAAATTCTTCCCTCAGAAATGCCTTTACTGCTGCCCTTGACTCAGTTGGGATTCATGGCATGTGTGTAAGCATAGGAAATGTCCCAGTGCACACTTGATATTTTTGCAGGTTTTCTCTGTAGAATAAATCTGTCATACATTCCCCATGAGCTCCTTTGTCAGATATCTTGGGCTTTCTAAACTTCTTTAGATAACCATTGTAGCTCCCAGGGAATTCAAATGCTTGTGTGGCTACTTTCAGATGACACAAAGTCAATATAGTTCCCCTGTCACTTACATACGGACAAGAAGTGGTTGGTATTTCACTGAGCTTGGTTATAAACTCTTGCCTTTTACTTTTTGTGTTGAGGTAGTACTTTGGGACCTGTCTCCTAGTCCAGGACCTCTGGTCTGTGGACACAGTATGTCTACAACAAAAAGATAGTCTTTTTTCAGAAGGTAAGATCTAAGAGTCATTGGATGAAAACAACCATCAACAAAGTACAAGGCAATGCTGGAACTAAGCTGCTTGAATGGAAAAAGATTGGCCATATCCCATTCTCAGTTTTGGAGTTCCACTATGCAAATTCATAAGCAATAAAAGTCTCCTGAGAAGGGATCCCCTTTATTCTGCCATAAAGTTGGCTTATTTTCAGTTAAAGAGCATAGAAAAATGACCACTGATGGAGAGTTCAGAGAGTTTTAATGAGAGCCTTCAGAGTTAGGTAAAAGCCATATTTTGCAAAGCAAACCAGCTTCTGCTATTCAGACAGACACTTGGAGCTCTGAGTTAACTTTTATCATCGGTTTGATACATCTCTCTGTTGCCTCTTGCCTGAGATTGCAAGGTCCCAGAGGAAGAAGCTGCATTTTTAGTTGTGTGTTTGCACAGTCCTAAAAGCAGATTGGGATTCCTTTGTGTTAGGCACTACACAAATACGTAGGAGGAGAGTAGACTCTACCCCAAAGGACTGTCAATCTGTTATAGACAGGCCAGATAAAGGATGAAAGAGGGAATGGTTAGAAAGGTACCAAAGGTCACATCATGGCAGGGCTATGCATAGGACAAAGTGTCCTGACAGACTGATGTTCTGCCACTGGACTGCCCTGCTGCTGCGATTGCACCGGGAGCACTTTTCCTGTGCCTTGTTAATTTATCAGAGGGAAACATGCAGTGTTGTGAGGCATTTTCCCCCTATTTAAGAAAGGAGGAGAGTGTGTGAGAAAGAGTATTTGTTTGAAAGCTCACAGCTGAGGCATAGTTTGTAAGGAGGAGGTAGCACCGTTTATTACGCTAACTGAACCGGATCAAGACCTGAAAGAAGGCTTGTATATGTGAAAATATGAGGGGTATTTTTTTTGAGACTGTATCAATTGACTTCATAAAATCTATAACTTCTCCCTAAAAACTTTATCTTGCTTTATTCTTACACTGCTACAGCTGAAATTATATTAGTTGGAGGCTTTTGTTACGAATGAGGTTGTCAAATATCTTCCAGTTTTCTGCCATGGTTTTTGTCCAAAAGAATTGGCACATTTCTTACTAAGGAGATATTTATTAGATACTGTCCCAGCAGTGAAATGTATATAACAAGGTGTTCAGGTGCACATTTATTGTATAGCACTGCAAATGTAGAGTCATTTAGACAGGAGATGCCAACTTCAGCCCTAGCAAAGGGGGCTTTAGTACTGTACAGATGGAGCAGGCAAAACCTCTGTTTTGAAAGTCTCTGTGAGAAGGATGGGAGACAATATAGCTGCAGCTCTGGGAAGCTTTGAAGCTTTGTATTTCATTAAATCAATTTAATACCTAGTGAAAACCAAAAACACCAACTTCAGCACTTGACACTACAAGTGACTTAAGTGCCTCGACTGTTGAAGTGAAATCCTATTCCTCTTGAACCTCATGGGTATGCTCCTGCTGACTTTGACCTCCATTAAGGTGTGGGAGAATGGTCATGGGCTCACGGTTTCATCCTGGGAGCTGAGGCAATTCTAGCCTATGAAAAGCACCCAGGGTTTTGCAAGATTGCAAGAATTGCTGTGCAGCATCTTCTGGATGTTAGTGTCACTCAAGGAAACGGAGATATGCGGTGAAGGAAAAGCTGCTCTGCCCAATTTCCTAATGCTAAAAGGAAATACTGTGATTAGTTCTGCAAGCCTGTGTTGGGCAGTTTCAAAATATTTTGTCATATGTTGATTAAGCATGTAAATGCATGATACAAAGCCGTCATTAATATATGTCTTTAAAGAAAAAACCAGTTCCTTTATTTAAAAAGAAATAAGGAATTTGTTTAATTTTCTGGGAACATTGTCCAGTGAAACATTTGTCTTCCCTATGGTCCAGTAAAATCATTGTAGAGCTGCCAAAACCCATCTTGAAAAGTAAATAGAAAATCCTGCAACTTTGGCTCATCTAAATGAGATGGCTATTGTACAGTGCTTCTCCAGGTTTAATTAATCTTACTTTGGACATTAAAGTTACTTGAAATGGATTTGATTTTATGATTTTTATATACTACCAGGAACAGCTAACTTATCTGTCTTCACTGGAGAGGTCTATTAGTGGTTTTTCCATCAGTGTAAACCTCTTTTGCTGCAGTTAATCCTTATCCATCTATCTTTACGATTTCAGTATTGTTTCATGTAGTCCCACACTTTGCCCGAACTCTTAATTTACACATTTGGCTTGGCTGAGTCCCTTTTACCCTGCCTACAAATTTATCCCATGTCATCTCCTCATAGCAATTTACAACCTCTATAAAATGTCATGTAGAGTCACTTTTTATGTTTCTGAGTAATGGTTAGAAAGAATTGCATAGGGAATCAAAAATCTAATGAGTTGTACATTATTTTACTATTTATAACGAGAGAGCAGTCATTGACAATATTTAGCAATTTTACAGCTAAGAGCCTGGACTATTGTGCTTTTGAATGTAATTTATTAAGCAAATAAAACTCTTATTGGTAGCGGGTCCTGTTAAACCTGTGGCACCGCATGAGTTCCAGGCCCATACAGCTGTGGAAGTTTCATAGTACCTGCATACATCTTGCATGTCTGGACACTCATATTTTACACTTACTTCATAGTTTTATTTATTCGATTGCTTTTATGCTCTTGATTGGGCTGTAACCAGCCATTTATAGTAGAAACCTTGGGTGGGGAAGAGGGGGCAGTGTAAGGAATAAAATGCATTTATTCTGTGAAGATTTAAATCCCTGTTTTAAGAGGCATGGTATTTAGTGAGCCCAGGCAGTGCAGAAAATGGCCAAAATATTAGTGGTTACACCGGCATAAAAATAATCTCAGAAAATAGCATTGAGGACAAAAAAATAACTACCGCAAGATCACCTTGCAATAAGCGAGAATGAATTCAGCTCAGTTCCTAAACTGATTGTGGAAGTTTAATTCCTTTCTTTCCCTGTCTAAATTCTCCTAATAAAGTTTTTGACTCTCTAGAAGGAAGTCTTGTAACACTGTAGGGAATCGCTGTAATCTCATTGCATGAGTCCATAGGGGTGTGTGTAGGTAAATAAGTTTGGCTTGCTTTCTTCCTTGGTGATCTGTATCTAGCAGGAAAAGCTTTTCTGTTTGTTGTTTTGGGTTTTTTTTAATGCTTAAATGATTGTGGTTCTTGTTGCCCTCCTGACTCATACGGCTATAAATCAGGATTATTTTCCCTTTCAGTGAGTGAGATTATACCGATATAAAACAAGCATAACCAAAGCCCACCTGTATCATGCATTTTAAAGAGGAGGAAGACCAAAGGCAGTTATTCATGTGGCTAACATGTTTGTCATTTGATTAGATCTAGCTATTTGCATAATGCCTTAAAATGAATTATAAGAAGAAGGTGTTGCACTACTTGTATAAACATTTGCTCTGGGAAATAAAAGCAGTTATTTAAAACCTTATCTCCTCAATGTCCGTCTTAATTGACGCTAATTTAACAAAAGTCAGGAGACCAGAGGACTGTGGATACCAAAACGGTGAGGTATGCATTTGTACGTGTTAAAATAGATAGCTTGCACTGGTGTCTACTACTGACTTTTTCTTTGCATAGATCACTTTTCCATTCTTAAGAGGCCAGTTCTGTGTGTAAGAAGTAACAGAGGAGCTAGAAAATCGCTTACTGTTTCTGTGGGTTGGTTTCGTGAGGGTTTTTGTCACCCGCAATTGCAGGTTATTTGGGAGCTTCTCCACATTCTGCAACCAGATTTTGGAATGTCTTCTGTTGTGGCTGCTGTTAATACTTTTAGTAATATTGGTTTCAAAACGTAGTTCTGCCCAGAAGCGGTGCAGGCTCAGGTAGCTCTTTGAAAACACTTGGCACTCAGAAGGTGGCTCCTTCCTGCTGCCCAACATAGTGTTCCCGGTTAGGGAGCACACGTTTCCAGTGCCAGGCTGCCTCATCCCGGGGCAGATTCAGCTTTTAAAAAAATCTCTGCCTTTTTTTCCTTTTTTTTTTTACTTTTCTCCTTTTTCTTCTCCTTTTTTCTTCTCCTTTTTTTCTCCTTTTTCTTTCCCTTTTTCCTTTTCCCCTTTTCTCTTTTTTTCCCTTTTCTTCTTTTTCTCCCTTTTCTCCCTTTTATACCTTTTCTGCCTTTTTTCCTGTTTTCCCTTTTTTTCCCATTTTCTTTTCTCGTTTTCTCCTTCTTTTCCTCCTCTCCTTTTTCTTTTTTCTTTTTCCTTTTTTCTTTTTTCTTTTTTCCTTTTTCCTTTTTTCTTCTTTCTTTTTTCCTTTTTCCTTTTTTCTTCTTTCTTTTTTCTTTTCTTTTTTTTTTTTTTTTACCTTTTTTCTCCCCTTTTATTCCCAGAGAAGAAAAGGAAAGCGTGCCTGAGGCTGCTTCAGAAGGCACCAGTGGGTTGAAAAGTCTGTGAGAATGAGCAAGCCTTCTTCCCGCATTAGTATTAACCAGGATATCCTGTTCCTTGATCATTGCCTCAAGGATGAGGGACTTTTTTATATGGAGTATACCTTGGTTTGTGGCTGAGAAAAGAAGAGACTTCATCCATTTAAGGAATCTTGAAGGGGGGTGGCCATGGCAGGGGGGAGGAAAACTTAATAGGAAACAGATTTAGAAAAATATTGTATCTGTCCTTCTGGGTGAATAAATCAGCAACTGAAACAGCTTGATAGCTGTAACCATAACCTACTACACTGCACAGAAATAAATATTCCCTTTAGGTCACTCTCTACATACCATATCATATCTGTGCACTTGGCAACAAGTTCCTGCCGTGTGCGGTAAACAGTTGTGAGATAGCAGACGGGGGACGGTAGAGCTGGTTTTTTTAACAAAAAATAATGGGAAAAATATCATTCCTGGATATCAGTACTGTGTCACTTAGATTTCACTATGCCATTTTATGTGTTGTGTGCCTGGGATGTAATTTGATTGCCTATGCAAACATACAGGTAAACCCTACCTGAAAAATCAGGTAGCTGTGCTCTCCTTCAATAGCACGAGTAATTTCATACTGGACCAGTTATCTTCTCAGTTGCATTTGTTTCACAGTGCTTGTACCAGTATAAACAGCAGGAGAAACTAGCTGTTACTATGTCCTCCATGTTGCTAGCTTGAATTAAAATTGGTTTTCTACACCCAACATCATTCTCATATCTCAGGGAAATACTTCCAAATTAATTTGAAAATAAAGCTGGCAAAGGTGTGTTGATTTTTTTTCCCTCTTAAATTACTAGTTCCTGCTTATTTTCAATACTGCCCTATAAACCAAAATATCTATGCTTTGCACTTCACACCTAAGAACCTGCTTTTCTTCATTAACTTCTTCCCCTGCCTCCCCCACTCCCATGTATCCAAGCTGCTGCAGCAACTGCAGCACTGAACAACTTTGTTAACTTGAAGTTTTCATTCAAATTTACTGACGCAAGCGTGTTAGAGAGGGGGAGTGTTGGCCATCGCCTTTACAGTGTTTCTCTAATTATTGAACTATACCTCTAGGGTCCAGTAAAATTTTGCACTGTTGGTTAGTAATAAAGTAACTGAACTACTTTTTCTTTATTCCTTTTCTTTTTTTTTTTCCTTTTGACTTCTTTTGTACCTTCTGGCCTTCCTAAAGGGAGCCCCCACCTACTGCAGTAAATTGTAGCTGTAGCCTTGATAATACGGTACTTGGACAATAAGGTCTCAAGGGGTGCTTACTGAAAGAGATTATACTGTAATTAAACTGCCCTGTGAGTAAGAAGGAAAGGGGAAAAAAAAAGATTTGTGGTTTTCATAAAGCAGAAAAAAATACATTCACTGGTGTTTACAGCCCAGAGACTTTTCTTTTTTTTTTTTTTTTTGCCATCTTGACTACAAAACAATCTTATTTTTAGCTGGAAAGGGTTTTGCAGTAGTTCCATATCAATCCCACAATCCTGTTCTTTGAAATAATTGCGCCGAGTTAGTCCCCAGTCAGCACTAACTGACTGAAAAGCAGGAAAGAAACATTTAACACACATGCATAGAAGTAGATGAAATTTACCATAAAAGTATGAATTTATGTAAGCACTCTGCAGTTCTATGTGTGTATATTTTTTAATGGGGCTTTAATTGTGCATGCTGCTATATAATATCCTTTTGTTTAGGCTCGAAATTGTGTTGGGGGGTGGGTTTGTTGGTTTTGGTTTTTTTTTAGTAACCCCTCCTCTTATCAGCTCAGCTATTAAATATTGTGGCTTTCCAGCTATCAGTCTCCGATCAGCACAGTTAGTGCATTTTACCTTCCAAGGAAGTGCACATTGAGCCAGCTGGAGCACGAAAAATGTAGGAGCTGGAGAAAGTCATAATTGAAACAGGCGACTGCTCCAGTACAGACAGGAAATAAAAGGAAGACGGGGCCCTTCAATGGATTAAATTAGATGTTTCAAATTCAGACAGTATCAGGAAAAAGAAGACTTATGTTAGAAAAAAAAAAAAAGGTAACAGTAAGTTCATTCAGCTGAACACCCAGCCCTCCCTTCTTCCCCCCCTTAACATGTGTTTTTGCTGGAATCTTACTCTGATGCACTGAAGGGTAGAAACTACACAGGCCTCTCCGCTTGCCAAACAACAGAGTAGCAGGTCCCTGCACTAATGTTATACTATCCATATTTTCTCCCCCTTCAGACAGTCCTTGGGTATTCTCTTTCTCTAAATTAAGCATGAAATTACGATGGGCTGAGGAAACAAGATTTCAGCTGCTCAGTAGTTAGAAATAAGAGTATATTGTACCTATAGCAAAAACTTAAATCGTATGCATTTCCTGCATATTAGTTTGAGATAGGCCTATTTCACCTCTTTACACATAGTATATGCTTGCATACATACATTATATGTACATTTCTTCCATTCAAACTCATTCCTTCTTGCTGTACGGCCACCGCCTAATGTTGCTGACTTGCATGGTTTTATCATGCCTGCAGAGTTTTCTTAGTCATTTGTGCATGAATATGTATAGTGCATGATGGCAAAGTATATGGAGGTTTTTATTACTTCAGAGTTTAAAATGTCCGTATTATTCATAAGCAGCTGTAAGTGAGCTCTTGCAGATCATTCCAAGCAAGTGCCACTGAAACCCCCATAGTATGCTTCACCATTGTGCAGTCGGTGAATTTGTGACGTATATTTTACGTATGCAGCTGTTTTTGTTTTGTTTGCTTGGCAATTTAATAGCAAATTTCTGGAGCTAATATTTGTATTGTCTCATTTTTGGTATAAGTTATATCAAGTTTTAGAAACGTCTACAATGACCTCAGGAAATTGCTTAACATTAAAGCTGGTCAAGATTTTTTTTTTTTTAATTCCAAATGTAGTTTTCCTTTTGATGAAAAGCATTTTTTGCTTAGTAATCAAGCATATTATTTTTTCCCCGACAACTGAAATCTCTGTACCTTAAAATATGAAGCAAAACGCACACCAAGATGGGCCAGAATGTAATCTGAAGTCTGTCCAATCAGGCACATCTTGCTGAGCGCCTTGAAGCCCACTAAACTTCGTACTTTAGGAAAAATGAAGTCTTTGACTCAGAACAATTAGGGTTCACAAAGCATATAAATTACAGCAGGAATGCCTCTAAGCACTCATTTACCTTCTAAAATGCCTCAAGGGTTTTGGATTAGGAGGGAACCATTGCAAAGATTAAGACAAAATGTCTTAGAAGTAAATGGATGTAGAGAAACATATTTTTTTCCTTTTTGTGTTTTTTTTCATGTCATAAGAAAAACAGTTGTTAGGCATATGGTGTGTAAACAAAAAGCTATTGGAACAAGAGGAGTTGGAAATCTGATAAGGAAGCTGGAGGAGTAGAAGAGGAAAAACTAGATGAATCATGAGGTGAAGTAAATTCCTTAGCTGTGTTATGGTTCTGTGCAGAAATTGGTTCTCTCCAGAATTCTCTAGGTGTTCAAAAGTAAAGAATTGATTTTACATATTGTCTTCATTTGAGCTGTGTAGGTTGTTCCCCCTTCTAAAAATAGGAACATTCCTTTTTTCTGCCTTTTATCAACTTATGTGCATGCTACCCCTTTTATATCCACACAAGGGCTAATTAGATCCTAGAAAAATCAGATGACAAAGACATAAAACTTGGTAAAATGATGTTTTGCATCATTCCATCTGGTCAGGTGAGAAGGTGTTGGAACTGTTTGACTAGAGGAAATTATTGGATGTGAGGGATCAGCTGGTTAAACAAAAGTATGACTATACTCAGCATGCAAATTTCTGTATCTGTTTTCTTCCTAGAATATTGTCATTCTTTTTCAGTTTCTTGGTAAGGTTTTCAGTGTTTTTAAAGATGGCACTGCAGCATCGTTTTTGTGAAGGAATCTCTCACTGCAACTACTTTTCTAGTTTGTGCAAATGTCAACAGGGAGCAAACAGGCAAGTAGCACAAAGGAATGCAACCTAGATAGGACTAAAAGTTGCCTGTTGAGCTTAGAAGTTCTGGAAAAGTGCCCAGACATGGGAGAAAAATAGAATGTTTGGTTGAATTCTTACTACTGAACCATGGGGATAAAAAGCATTGTAAGGTAAGTTCTTCTTGGTGATATCTGTGGGTTGCAGGGGGTTGGGGCTTCAGTGATTTTAGGGTTTTGGGTTGTGGATTTGGTGGGTTGGTTGGGCTTTTTTTTCCTATTTATGAGATAGGAGGGAGGTGAAAAAGATATTTTTTTTCCCTGCAGCTTACTTTTACCTAGATGAGATTCAATATACACATGTGCTTGTAGAATTATAAAATCCAATACTTCTGTGTTACATGGCTCCCTATCTGGCCATCCCTTTTTTATGTTACAAATTAAGGACATCACACCACCTGTTTTGCTATTAAAATTAATCTCAGGAAGCACCCCTAAAATTGGGCTTGAGAATACATGACTGTATTAAAGGATACCCCATGTTATGAAGATGCCTTTTATAATCTTTGTTTACATTATTTGAACAGTAGTCATCCAGTGGAAGTATTTTTAAAGTAGGCATTTCAGAAAACATTTCCAGTGAGTGATTCAGCTCACGACTGACTCTTTGCAGGAAAGATGTATTGTGTTGTGCTACAGTGAAGTGTGCTTCTAGGAAGTTATTATTGCAAAATCTGTGAAAAAATTATGTTTTCTCTTGAAAATGTGAGGAAAATGCTATTGTAGAGTGAGAGCCATGGTTATATATGGTGAAATGTAGCGGTCGTAGTCAGGGCTCCACCTGGGCATAGAACAGTGAAATAGATTTGTTCCTTCAGGCCCCAGCATGGGTCTCTGAAAAGTGGATGCTCCATTTTAATGGCAGCCTTCTCAAGAACTTCCGTACAAAACCAAGCCAAAGCCATGATTCCCAAAGACTTTGGGAGCGATTGTAGCTCTGTGTGGGCGTAACTAAGCTGGCTTTTCACTAGGTCTTTGAGGAAGTGAAATGTGCCTCTGAGGCAGCGCAGGTTTCAGGCACAGTATTTCCTTGAAGAGTCAGACCTTCAGTAGCCACGGCCACAAAAGGCCTGTGTAGGTGTGAGAGCGGGGAATCGATACAACATTTTTTCACCTCAGATTTGTTAATTTATGCTGTGGGATAGTGACATTTAGGTATTCTGCCAAACCGACTATTTGCATGTGTAGATGCAACATACATTGAGGCTAGGGCAGTCTCCAAGTCATGTTGGCAATGGTAGGTCTAAGACTTGAATTCAGAGCTGCTTCCAGACTGGGGTGCTGTGGCACTCCGGGGGCGAGGAGCTGGTGGGGCTGCATGGGGAATGCAAGCAAAACAGCCTGTTCAAAGCAGCACTTGGTGGCTGCTTCCATTTGGGAGTGGAGATTGTTCATTTGGAGAAATCCTCAGACCCATCACTTACTGACAGACGAGAGGTGTGACCTCCTGCGTTGCTGACAGATGACTGACTGCAGTGGGATGATAAGACCTTGTAATCAACGTGAGTGCTTTGACAAGATGTGCAGCCCCAGTCCACCCAGAAGGAAAGGGTCTGAGTACAGCTCCCCAAGCTGCTGGACTCAAAGTGTTTGAGCATTCGCTACGTTCTCCATTTGTCCAGTATTCCTGCTTTACCTTTGAAAAAAAAGCTGGGAAAAAAAGTTAGGTTTGGTCTGGTTTCAGTGTTAGCTTCTTTAAAAGATTAATCTAAGCTCAGTAAACTGAGGGTGTTGTTTGGAGCATGCTTTTTTCCCTAGTGTTTTACATTACTTTATATGCAGGATTTTGAACTTTTAAAAATAGTCAAAAATCAGTAAGCTCTTTTCTGTCAAGGGTAAGGCATGTTTGTGCCTCACGGGTTTACGTCACTTTAAATAATTTATTTCTGCCACAGTCAGCATAAAAGGTTTCTGCCAGATTAACAGAAACCAGAATTTGGGCCCACAGCTTGCACAGACATTTGTGCAATTCCCTAATAGTTTCTTATTCACCTACAGCGGAAGAATGAATCAAGAATTAATTAGCACATCAGGAGATTCTCACCCCAGCTTCCTGTCTTTCTTTTGTGTTTCATTATTATCCCCACCTTCCAAATTGGTATTCCTATGCATGTAGCAATCTGCACCTCTGGCCTGCAGAGGCTGATAGGAAATATCCCTTCATTTACTGTTTCTGTCTTGCATTTTGTGTTCAGCTTGTGGGTTTGGTGTCAAACTGCCAGAAGTTGCCTGGCTGCAGGAAGAAACAACAACCACAAGGGTTTTCTCATGGCTTTTACCTGAAGTCATAATTTGGGCTAGGTCTGCAGAAAGATACGTAGATCTTCGCGAACCTTTTGGCAAAGTTGGCTTGAAATTATTATTTGTAATGAAGCCGAAGTGCAGAGGATATTTGGGAGTTCACTGCATAAGTTTCTCACGTCTCTGTGGGCATATTGGCTGCAGCAGGTGCCAGCTGGATTGCCTGTCTTCAGCCTCCTCTTCACAGGCACTTACAGAGCCAGTTTGGGGAGATGTGCAACAGCACATGTAGGAGCAAGGTGCTGGTAGTCAGTGGAAACCAGGCACCTGCTTGCCCTTTTACCTTAGAAAACTTCCCTCATAAATTTTGAGTCATGGTGAAGTCTTATAAGGGAGAGCTATTAAGTCGAGCGAGCTTGGGTGGAAAAAAGGCAAGAAGCACCCCTGACTGGTTAGAGCAAAAGCATGTTTTCCTGCCTGAGCTTGCTGACAGGAGGAAAAACTGTTTGGGGAAAGCACCAGTCTTGGATATATAATGCATTACCAGAAGATACACATGACGTTGCAGCTGCTCTGTAGTAAATGCCTCCATGGGGGGGGGGGGGGGGGGGGGGGGCGGGGGTTGCTGTGATAAATGCAACGTAGCATTTTCTGGGCAGTTTTGCATGTCTTGCCAGGGTACAACTGGCATGCCATGGAGCCATGCCTTTTTTCATGCTGGCATAATTTGCTCTAGCATCAATCTCCCTATATACTATTAAGGACTTTGCCAATCTGAGCTTCTCTCCTCGCATGTCTCTCGTGCTCAGCTGTGGTCAGCTGTGTTCCTCAAGAAGCGTGTACTGCAGTAGTTAAGTCGTGCTTTTGGTTAGCTGACATCTTCTGTAGATCTTCTGGTCTTTTGATCTTCTGGTACTGACTTCTTGATCAGCACACCAGTTCTGGCTCAGAGAAATGGTGTTCCTCAAGTTGCCTTTTTTTTTCCCCCCTGTGATGTGTAAGTAGCTTTTCTTTTTGAGCGCTCACAGTCTGAAGACCTTTTGTGAAATGTCAGGCCAGTTTTGTTTCTGCAGCTGCAGCTGTAGGTGTGTAGGATCTCCCATGCTTTACATCCTTCTGCTGGTCTTCCCCATGCCTCTGAGAGGTTCCCTCTTCTGGCCATAACATGCTTTCTGACATTCCTTTGCCCTCCTAAACGTGGCTGTGCTCACTTAAGGTGCCATTGCATTTCAGCAGTGCTTTGTGTGGTCCTCGCATCCTTCATTATGTATTCTCGTGTACAAACCCTTCCTGAGATGAAAATTCTCAGTGTTTCAGTGTGCTGGACTATTAATGACATTGACAGTCAATCTGGAAAATGAGGAGGAGAAAAGGGACTGTGACAGACTGTGCTTTCTCAAGGGTAAAGTAAAAGGCACTGGGGAACTGCAAGCTGATGCCAAATGGTCTGATAACCTTCTGAAAGTTAATTTACTTTCATAGCTATTTCATAGGGAAAGCAAGAGATCTTACTTAAAAATATTTTTTCAAAAAAAGCTATATAAAGGAATAGAGTTCTCCCCTACTTAAAATCATTACTCCTCTCCTCCTGAGCTAGAGTGATTCTTCAGGATCTGGTTACAGTCTGCTTAAGCTCAGCAGCACTTAAATCAAAGTGATATTTAGATTCTACAAGCCAGAGTCTCCTTTCAGGCTGATAAACGTCTAAAGTAACCACAGATTTACACCTAGGTAAACCTGTGACTTCTAGGGGGCTATTTTGGACTTATACCACTCTAAGTGCGAAAAGAATGTGGCAATAAATGATGACAATAAAAATGCTTTATTAAGCTGTTGTGAGTGCACTAAAGTCATAATAAGCACATCTATTTACATTAGCATCCATTAAAATGTAACACACACATTAGCTAATAAAAAATAAGGTTTAATGCGGATGCCAGGCTGTGACACTGTTGAACTCTTGAATTTTATCGGCTCTGTGAAATAGGTCCCATTTAAGAGCTCTGCCTCTCATGTTTTGGGTGGTAAGCGGGAACTAACAAGTTATCTCTCCTTATTTTCCTGTTCTAAGATGAGAAACGTTCACTACATGCAAAGGTCGCAATAGCAAGCAAGACCTGCAGGCTATCATGTGATGGGAAGCCAAATGGCACCTGTCATATTCACACATCAGCCTTGTAATTTCTCACCTTTATTTATTATGGCATGAACACACTGTCAGTGCTTGAATAATCATGATGAAACTACATGAATGAGTAAGGTGATTGGGATTTGGAATTTCTATGTTGCCCCAGATGGTTTGACTTCAGAAACGCAGTACCCAAACCTGAATTTACTCTTCCATTTCCAGTATATGAATTTTACCAAAATTTTCACTTAGTATAATCACCATTTTATATCATTGTGCAGTAATAACTGTCTAATATACTGTAAATTATTGTAAATCTCTTCCTCTGTTCACTGAGAGGAAACAGGCCAATTTTATGGGAGAGAAATGAAGCAGCATTTCTCAGAAAGCAAAGCATGCAGATGACCATCTTATTATTAGAAAAGAGGAAACATCAAAAGATGCAGAGCCGTTTGTATAATCATCCCAAGCTACTGTGGTCACCCTTTCAGTAAGCCTCCTTCGGTTTTCCCACCCCTTCCCTGCACGGCTCCGCACCAGGCCACTGTACGGTCTGCAGTTGCTCACTGTGCACACCCTGGAAAAAATGCAAAAGGAGCATCACGCCTGACAAAAGTGTCCGTGCTGGTGCTCAGAGGCGCTGAGAGCATCGAGTTGAGGCTGCACCTGGGTCAGAGCTGGGCTGCCCGGGTGCTAACTGCACAGGCAACTTAACTCAAGCTTAACTCAGCTTGCAGCAGGGAAATAGGAGTTTGGAACAGCACCTGGAACTTTTTATTATTATTTATTTATTTCTATGAATAGCTGGGACTAGCATTTTTGCCAGTTCAGTTCATGCCTGCATGTTTGGTGTGCTTCATCTAGCTGGCTCCCGACGAGTCTCCAGGTCTGGATTTCTTTGTGACCTTATGGTCACTGGTCAGGGGTGTCCTCAGCACCCTCCCAGCTGTCACACTCTTTCTCGACAAGTCACACGTGCAGCGTCTGACATTCTAAAAAGTCTACCATTTGTACACATGTTTTTTTAAACACTTGCGCTATAATGATTTGAAAGTTTTTGCTTTTTAAAGAGTGAATTTGGCACAGTAGACGTTATTAAATGTAGTTTCAGCTTGTGTTACAGATACTTGATGTAGGTCTCCAGAGAAAGGCTTATAGACTGTATGAGAAATAAAGTTTTCCTTTAAGAAGAATGTTGAGAAGAGATTAAAAATGTTGAAGTGAAAAAGCGGTACATACTGCTTTAATATACAGTGCTGTTTGTATAATTAAGAGAAAAATGAAATGTTGTCTTTATTTTATACCTTTACTTTGTTCTGAAATAAGCATCCACTAATAGTAAATACTTTGTTTCAAAAATGGGGGTTTTTTTACAACTAAGTATTTTAGAAAACAGTTTTCTTGTCATGAGGATTTTCGGTTTTTTCAACAAGATTTTTTTGGGGGGAAAAATCACCAAAATTATGTTGTTACTTTCAAAAACCTCCATTATAAACCAGGGAGAAAGTATCTCCTTATTTCCCCAGTTGTAAACACTTTATTTCAGCTATCCAAGAGTATAAAAACTACACATGGACGAGGGGAAGCAGCCTGCTGAAGAGACAGCAGTAAAGGTTCCTTTTTTTAAAAAAAGGGAAAAAAGTAGAAATCTTTTGCTAATCAACCAGCATCTGCATTGTTTATTTTCCCCCATTGCTGTTCAGCTGCTGTACCTTTCAGTCACATAGTGCCAGGGCTGGACAGCAATTTGCCATGTGGATCTTCCAGTCCACCTTTTCCTCCTCCTCATATGGGGAAATACTTGTTTGTATGGCAGAACCTACCACCACCTGAGGCTGCAGCAGGAGTTACGGAACAGCTGCACACACTACCCAGAAAAAAAAATATTTTCCCTGTGTAAAATTGCTGGAAAAAGATGAAAGTTCAGGGCCCTCAGCATTTTACGAAGGATTGGACCCTTAATAGAAATGCAAGAGTTATGTAATAAAATGCAGAATAACTGGAATATAGGGGGGAAAAAGAGAATGGGGGAAGGAGCAAAAGGAGAAAAAGTCAGAGATACTAATCTTTTGATCTCATTCTTCTTCCTGTGTGCATTTTCTTTTTCTTTTTTTGTCCCCCTTCCTCCTTTGTGTTTTAAAAAGGTGCCATCACTGCATTAAAGTACTGAGAAAATAGCTGTGCAGTCAAGCCCCAGGATTATTACTGTACCACATATAGGGTTACGTAAAATGAGGTGGTTTTTTCCTTAAATCTGAAGATTGTTCATTCACACAACTCACACATTATAATCAAATGTGAACGCAGGAAAATGGTCCGTGGGATCTATTCAGCCCTCAGTGCGGCTGTAACTCCCAGTGAGGTGGGTGGAAGTCTGGATCGTAGCGTGGCAGGAGAATAGAAACCCTTCTGTTCTGAGATGGACTTATCACATGGTTAGCAGCTGGAATTTATGTGAAGTCTTATTAAATAAAACAGCAGTAACCAGTCACCTACGGCTGCAATATACTTGAAGGTACAGTACCTGAATTTTTTCAGAAGCACTTGACCTCTCTGCTTCTTCTGCATCTCTGTATTTTCTCTTGCTTGTACTTGACAGTTTTCGACCTTCCAGTAAACTTTTATTCTTGTTTTTATTACAACTTAGGATCATGATAATTTAAGGGTTTGAGCCATATGATTGCAGGTTCATTAAAAAAAGATTAACATATACCCAGAGAACTTCTTTTAAATGTAAAAACATCTAAGTTTTATTTTATTAAGTTGGTCTTTATGCATATATATATTTGTTTATACACATATGTATTTGAATGTGTACACGTGTGTATATACCTTTTTTTGCCTAAAGGACGTCTTGAGACGGTGGGTAGAACATCTGGAATAGTTGTGTAGAACAGAAGTGTGAATGGAAACAATACTATACTTACATAATAGCACAGGATATTTCATTAAAACAATTCCAGCATATTTATAGTTGGCAAATTACAACACTTAAAGAACTGATCTCCATATGGGAGTACTTAGCCCTTTGAAATATTATATTATTTTAATTGTGTCTCATTCAGTGAAGGGATTATAATTTTGAAGGTGGTGGGTCACAGCACACCAAGCCACTACACAGCCAACAGAGAAATCCCTGAATTATTGATGTATCCCCTGCTAACAGTAATTTTGATATTTTATAGAGTTTATTAGTCTTGTACAAGAGGTGCAAAGACTGGACTGTTTGTCAAAGGAGGGAGGAGAACTCTGCAGTGGTTATCCTCACTTGCTGCACCTTGCCCTGAAACAGCCTCTTGCTGCAGGACCTCCGGGGGCTTTAGGGCTGGACTTCTCTGACAGAAAATGCGATGTGGTTTTGCTTTAGTGCTGGTGGAGCTAGAAGCCTCCTGGCCAACCACTCCTCCGTTGCCCTGCCAGAATTTCAACCCAGGGTGTTTTTTTTCTGAGCTGTCAGCCATGAAGAGAAGAGGACTCCTCAAAACCTGGAGATTGCTCCAGAATGATGCCTCAAACCTGAGCGTATATAGGCCAGCCGGAAGGGAAAATGATAATTAAAGCTGCCAGCGTGGCTTGGATCATGGTGTGAACAAAAGGCAGGCGCATCAGTCAGTTCACATGGCATCATTTGCTTGCATGGAGCTTGCCCGCGAGATGTTCCCAGTGGCCTGTGGCAGACGGAGGCTCTGGTGGCAGGACAGCCTGCTGCTGCCTGCCTCTCCTGCCAGGCACAGGCAGCTGGCGAGGGCAGCTCCCCAAAGGCAGGCGAGCCGCCACATCGGCCTTTTTTGTGTGCGTACAAATACAGAGCAACTGAGAAAAGCTGTTTCGCCTGCCTTAAGCGTGCGTTCAACTTCTCAGCGATTGTTAAGTCTGTGGGAGAGGATAAGTTACGGGTCAGTGAATGGAAAGCAATGAGAGAGCAGAGTGTCACAAAATATTGGTTTCTTGCTCCTGGCTTCTGCTGGTTTTATCTCTGTGTGTGCTATTGAGTGAACGGATTAGAAGTCCATTGGAAGAGTACGTCACACCACGGTATGAGGCTGGTTAAATTTCCAAACAGGATGCCCAGCCTGTGGCCAGGATTTTCCCCGGAGGAGCCAGGTGACGCTCTCATACTCGCTCTCATTCTCTCTCACTTTTAGCATAAATGAATGGGCCAAGTCTCTCCCAGCTATGCTGAGGAAAGCCGAAGAAAGGCTCAGAAAGCCATTTCTGCTTTGCTTTATGCTTCAAGGCAGTACAGTTGGTAAAAGCGTATTGTTTGCACCCTGGACCCGGCTCACAGCAGGCAGCTCCGATAAGCTATGCCTGCCCTGAAGAGAATGTTATCTAAACAGCAAGCAGTTTATTTCTCCGTAAATAAGGAAAGGGATTGATACAGACCTGTTGAAGTAAATGACTATTGTTAAAATAAATGGTTTTCCCCTTAGGGGAACACTAGACATCCATTTTCTGGTATGGTAGATTAAACTCCATGTGAAGTATAAGTTAGTACGTTGCTGCCTATGCTGCTCCCCCTTGGCATGCCTGGGTCATTAAAATGGTATGTGGCACAGCTGGGGAACCCATGCCTTCCATTTTCGAGTTTCCTGTCCATTCCAATTTTTCAATAGGGACCACGTACTATCCACATCTCATATATTACAATCTCCTACTTATTTCAGAAACCATTTAAAGATACTGCTTTGAAAAAGAAAGAAGCAAGCAAGCCTGAACTTTTCTCAGTGAAAACGTAAGGCTTTGCTTCAGAAGATCTTTCTATTACTGTCACTGTCTCCTTCGTTGCTAATTAATTTTCTTCCCCCTCCTACATGTTCTCAGCATTTGTGTGGCACATCCAAGCAGGAGTAAGTCACCATTTTTTTAAGGCCTGTGAATATTTACATCATGGAGAAGAGCAGGAAAGATGACTTCATTGTAATCTGTATATTAAAAACTTGAAAGTCTCAAGTGCTCACTTAAACCGCTAATTAATGTTTCTCCTTGCAAGCTTCCCTTTAATCAGAGAGTTTAACTATTGATGTTAATTTTAGTTCTTCCTCTGAAATGGGATGTTTCATCTTTTCCTTCTTCCTTTCCTAGTTGCCTTATCCCCCAAACCCATAGGGTGCCACACAATAACTTCACAGAAACCTTGGTTTCAGGTATTCCCTTCTGCAGCTTGTTGCATTCAAGTTTATTCTCCTGAGTTCTCCAAACCACAGCAAGGCAAACTCTCCTTTCTCAGTCACACTTGTCCATCCTGGCCTCTGAGTTCGTCATCTGTGCAAGGATCCCAGGAGGCAGGCTGGGAAGAAGCTGGTGAGGTATGCGGGTGTGGGATATATGGTTTTAAGGATCAGAATGAGAAGGGAAACCTATTGTGTCACATGAGCCTGGGGCCAGCAGTGATGCCAAACATGAAGCTGCAGTGCCAAAGCTAAACTGGGATGCTCTTTGGGATGTCTCTCCTTATTCATCTATCTGGCTTTTGTGTCATGAAGCTTCAGGGAGCTGTCGGGGTACATGTGCTGTTCACAGTAGTGTTGTCTGAGGATTCTCACAGTTGACTGCAGCCTGCGGTTGACATTTTGGTTTCATGTAAGCGGTGTGAGAGTGCCTTTAAGAATATTTGAGTCAGGTGTGCATCTTTCGTCTGTCATTGTATCATGGTTATGTTGGTAGTTTAGCATAACAACAGCATATGAACTCTCCACAAAGCAAAAGGGGAAAAGTGCAGCATATCAGTAGCCTGTCTAAAAACAATCTGAACATTGCTTTGACTTAAATCCTTTTTAATTCGTAATAAATACAGCATGGTTTTTGTTTAGAAATCTGCTTTTAAGTTTGGTTTTATCACATAGACTGTGAAGCTTCAGTTATGTTTTCAGTAACATTACTGCTGCTTACAAAATTATTCTTTCCAGGAGAAAACATCAATGACAAAAGCTACAAGAAAAAACATGTTTTTCAAAGGTGATTTCTCATTTTCTTGTGCATACAACTGATCAGCTCTTAGCATCTTGTTCCTTCGAGTAATTTACTTTTGAATTCAGGTACTTACCATCTCAATTACTGTAATGTCCTTTTTGACATCTCCGCTTTAACATCTCAGGATGTTTGTCTGTACTGAAATGTAAATGAGAAGATGCAATTAAAAAAATCTAAAAAACGAAAACAAAAAACCCAAGCTCCTGACACCATGACAATTAGTATTACAATGAAGCCCAACAGCATTAAAATAATTGTTGGGAATTAATTTTCCCAGCCTCCTACCTAAGGAAAAAGCCCCTTTTACTTTTCCATCATTCTGCGAAGTCTCCTTCAAAACTACACTAAGCAATTAACTTTTGCAGCATACTCGGCAAACCCTCAAATATGAGGCTATTTTAAGTTGATGTCTAGTGAATTAAGTCCTCATGAGTGATCTTCAGAATTTTGCCAGTTTAGAGTAGACTGATCAAGTTCTTCACTGATAAGGATGTTTGATTTATTCCCATCTTTCAAGCTGTGTAAGTTAGCTGAAGATGGGATAACATTAGGAATTTATTTCTATTATGGAGAAAGTCTCTTTCTTCCTGCTGGCTTTTCAGCACTTGGTCTGCCTTTCTTATATTGGCTGTTACTACAGATGTGTTTGTTATCAACTTCTTCCAAAGTTACTTGTTTGAGTTGTATTTTATATACAACAGATCATGTTTCTCTTTCATTCTTAATTAAATGGTAGATATTCTTCCCATTGAAAACCATCAAGGATTCATTTGCTTCCTTACCTATCCATACACAAGGTTTCTAGTTCACTGTTGCTGCACATTTTCCTTCCCTTACTCTGCAGGGCTTTTTTCCATGCAATCTCAATTTTATCTCTTTAAAGACACCTTCGAGGTTTTTTCTCATAGAACGATAGAAGTTGTAGTCATTTAGACTTCATGAGATTTCCTCCTGTGGGAGTGATCTTGTGGCCACCTGCTGAGAAGCAGCAAAGAGCCCAGAGGTCAGAGCTTGGTCGGATTGATGAGGCTTGTGCTGCGCAAGCAGGCTGACATTAGCTAGTGGCCCCTTTGCAACATCTGTACCATGCAGAAGACTGTCGAGCCAGGAATCAACACCAGCCAAAATGTCAAAGCTTGGAGGCAGCTCCTGCGGCACCAGGTTCCTGTTGCAGAGGTCCTCAGCATAAGGGGCATCCCTCTTAAGTTGCACAAATAGTAAGTAATGTGTAAGGAGGCAGAATCTGGCATTCCCAAAAAAATAAAGAGTGGAACCAGATGTTAAATTTGTCCCTGAGAAAACCAGCCAAGTCTATGGTTTTACAAGCTTCCTGCGCATCCCGCTTCTCCAGGACAGTGGCCTTTTTAGAATAGGCTGGGAGGTAGGATGGCTATTTTAAAGGGAGCTGCAGCAAATCAGAGCGCTGCCAACTCTCTCATCCTTTGCAAAATCACTGCTGGTCCTTTTGGGGCTAAGGTATTTGTTTTACCGTTGCAGGAAAATTTGGTTTGCAGTTTTTGGAGGTATGCTAATGAATCAGTTGCGCTCACACTTAGTTTTCTATTCATTCAGCAGCAGCATTTCTTTTAAGAGATATATGTAATCATAACTGTCACTTTCCATATCTTACCTGGTGGATGTTATGCAGTAGTCATGCACAGAGCCACTCTTGAAGGCTTGATTATATTGTACAAGCTGCCTCAGAACAAGAATCCCTGTGAGACTTTTATAGAATGAAACTGCATGGTGCTTTCCAGAGGGCTCTGTGCTGTTTTACAATAGTAATCAGTTCCTGTAATTTATGAGAATTCAGGCCCATGTTTAACAGTGCAGCTTATGCAGATTTGACATATTACACGTGGCTCATCACAGCTGGTTTTAGGAACAAGCTTTGCTTGGGGATGCTTTGTTAGAACAGCCCAAGTAGCAACATGGGTCCCTCATACATAGGTGGGAGGGAAGAGGGGGCCCTGCCTTGAGCTTTTGGGTCTCCGTGAAACTTGCACTGGATCGCTGTGCTAGAAACCTTTGTGTATGCCTTTTGCAGTGCCAGCACCCAAATGTGGGACAAAGAGACAGCAAACACAGGTTTGCATGGGAACTGAAAATATCATGGGATTTATTCCTTTGTGTGTGTCTCTGTAAGCTGAGCTTGTAGAAGGTTTTTTGTTTTGGTTTTGTTTTACTGCTACAAAGAGTTTTAAAGAACAAAAGCACAGAGGTAGCAAATTCGCAAGGAAGATAAATAGCTTTGAGACTAAAATGAGAACCATTCCTGAAATGTGGAACATTTGAGAGATACGCTGCCTACAGAAGCTAAATGCAGTGGAAAAGAAAATACCTCATATTTTAAATAAGATCTAACTTATCCCCATGCTGGAAGAAATCTCAATAATCTCCTAAGCCTTGAAAACTTCAATTAGTTTCAGAAATCTCTCATCACTGCCGGATGGACTTTTGTCATACAGGAAAATCATGAGGGGTTTGGCAGCTAAAGGAAAAGGATGCCTTCTCTTTCTGTCAGCCTGCACACGGTGATTCATCTTGTCTGAGGGAAAAGAAAACCAAAGCAGTAGGGTTCTAGTCAGAAATTAGTCACTGTGAGACAGCGTTTGATCGGTGGCCCCGGGTTGGGATTTTTTTTTTTTTTTGTTTTCTTACCCGAAGTCATGTGACTTACTCTCCATCCTTGTTCTTACCAGGGGTGTTTCCAGCAGGACACTTGGGCTCTTATTAAGTTGATTAGTTTTAATCCTTTACCTTTGCAGATAAGGGGGTTTCATTGTGGATTTGAAACTCCTGGTTGGCATCAAAGCTGCTTTTCGTGTTGCTGATGGTATTGCAGAAGAGGTAGCTATGTTCCCATCAAATAAGTCAAAGATGAGAACCAACTGCAATCTCCTCTCCTGTTTTGGTCATTCACCTTTTCCCAGCTTACATGATGAGTACAAATGAACATTTGGACTTACCAGTTGGAGGGGGCAGAAGAAATGAGTTTACTAATGCATTTATAGTCATTATAGCTGGAATTTTTGACAGCAGTAGATTGGTGCTAAAATACAAGATTACATGTTTGCAAGATTAACATTCATGTACCTACTAAGCGAGAAGTCATACCTGGCAGAGAGGCACAGGGCAGTAATGATCTACAGTGTTGCAGCCAAACTGGGCAGTAGCCCCTAGCAGTATACTCATGCAGTGATCAAGTCCCCTTGAAGGTGTTGTAGTTTCATATTTGCATTTCCTTGGCAGCTTCTTGTATTCTAACATATTCTGTTGAGAGTGTCATAGAGATCCAGACATGTCTTATTCCTGCTTTTTCTAAAATCCCTGTTCACACAGAGGCTGCGGAGAAAGAGCAGGCAAGGTCCTCACATGCCACCGTGAAAGAGCGCTGGGAGAGGCTGATACTGAGTTGTGAGTTTATTGCAGAAGATTCCCCGAGTCCTTTTCATCTCAGTTGAGTGGAATATCTTCTACATACTGTGTCACATTTTCAAGCCATGGATATTCATGTTGAGAACAGTTTATCAGAGTTCTGTTGTTCATGGCAATGTGTTTCTTATTGCCCATTCACCTGATGCTACAAGAAGATGGACTTTTCAAATGATCTGGAAATATCATTTGCACACCATAGGTGGGCTTTCTAGGTGTCTGGACACTAGCCATCTGCTCACTCCAGCACACTTCTGAGGAAGACAGTTTCTAAGCGTATTGTTCCCTCAAAGCACTGCACACATTGATGTGCCTTCACACAGTGGAGGGAACAGTGACTGACCTCTTGTTGGACTGTAAACCTAAAGAGGAGTCACTTGTGCTTTCCCCTTGAAAATGCCTTTTCCCCAACCCAAACCATATGCTGTCATGATGTGTAGAGGAGGAAAGAAGGATCTTCTTTCATGGGGCACAAGAAATAGGAAGAAAACCAAGGTGAGGAATGAGCATTTCAAGACTCACACCACCCAAAAGTGATGCAGAGCAAGCTAACCAGGCTAGCCACATGTACAGAAGTTTCAAAAGATTTTATGGGCGAAATTCAGTTCTTTAAAAATCCTATGAACCACAGTGCCCCTCTGCAGTAGCAGCCTGAATGGTGCTTGAATTTAGAAACAGAAATGTCAAAGCTGTTTTTCTTTATTTGTGTAGCAATGGAAGAAAGTTCACTCAGGAGACCAAAGACGGAATGAGTCTGGGACATGAGGCACAGACAAGGGCTATAATGGAAATTAATTGGGTAGCATGTTAAATAATATTACTTTAATCCTGCAGCTTTGGGCAGTTGAGCTGAATTTCTGGTTTATGGCATGTTTTACAAACTAAAATATTTTAGGGCTTGGAAACTGCTTGGCTTTGGTAGTTCAGCTCAGGAAATATGCTTCCTTGCTATCAAATGCAGCAGCCTGTACTCTGCATTATTAGCCATGGCATGGTGCATGCAGACAGTTCTCCTTGTTTGCTATCTCTGCTGAACCTTTCACATCAGCTCATTTATCTTTCAGGTGTTATAATAATTGACCCGCAATCAGTATTCCATTATCCTAAACAGGCAATTATCCACATTGTCACTTTTGCATTTGCTCTTTTGACCCAGAGGTCATGGAGGCCTGGTGTAACTGAATCCAACAAAATTATTCCCTTACCTGTCATATAAATAGTCATCCTAGCAAAATGAGACCCATGGGGGCTTTTGCTGAGGTGTTGAGAAGGCCAGTCTAACTCGATCCTTTATTCTGCTCTTTAAGGAATGCAGTACTGTTTTGGCACTCTATCAAAATAAAACAAAGTTCCATTTTTTAGCCTTCTTTTTTCCTCCCCCCCTTTTTTTTAAGTGAGCACCCCTGCACTTACAAATGCTTCTTTGTGGCCTACTTTATTGAAATTTCCATTCAGCTCTTCCATCTGTTAGCTGTGTTTACCACTATTCCTGGGGAAAGAATTCTGCGTTTCACCTTCATTTGGGGGTGTAAGGTCATAAAACTGTCTGGATTATTTCAGCTATATTTATACCTAAGTTAATATTACTTCTTTAACAGGTTTAAAGCTTTTAATTCCCCAGTTCATTATTCATGGTGAGTGAACTGAAGTGAACGAAGTTTTTGTTTTATAAAGGGGAAAGCTTTTGGTATTCAAAAAGTGTTCTGCAAATGTGAATTGTAACCCTCTTCACCCAGCTCCCCAATTCCGATTAGGCTCATGTTTCACGCCCTCCCACCCTCCACTGCTTACAGCCACCGAATGCCATGTTTTAACTGGCTTCTGTGAATAGTTTGCATGGATACACACTGGAGTTATTTTTACGTTGTGCCCATCTTGTGAAAGCTGGCGGAGTGGCAGGGTCTGCTGACATGGAGTGCACGCACACGCACAAATCATAGAGCCCACCTCCTTTAAGTGGCCTTGAATTATTAGTGTCAGGCCATCACGGAGCCTTTGGTATAAAACTGTGTCCCAGGAAGAGAGGATTATTCCTGTTGCATTGGAGGGAAACCACATCTGAGGGCAGTGGAGGGATTTTCCTGAGGTTGCAGGAGGCAAAGGAGGGAAGCAAACCTTGTTTTTCCTGGCTGTGTCCAACCTGCAGCAGCACGTGGTACAATGCATGAACCAAATGTGTCATGGTTCCCTCCTAGCTGCTGTGTTTAGATGTACGTGTTCTGAAATCCAAGGTACTTGAAGTGGAGAGGGTAAGGGAAGAAAAGAGCTCTGCTCTGATGTAGGACTTAGATGTGTTTGCATCTAGCTGCCGAGTCCCGGCCCAGCTCCCTGTCCCATCTGTTCTGTTTAGCTAAGAGATAGTCAGCACCTTAAAACACTGGCCTGGCACCACTCCAGTGAGAAACTGGGAGTTGAAGTGAGAACACAAATGCAATTTATTTTTCTTTGTTGAAATGTTCGTATTTTCCCAGTAGCAACACGACTCAATAGTTGAAATAATGTTATTGAGAGAAGAGAGCAGAGTCCCAATGTGAATACTCTGCACACAGGCCCTTAAGCTTCAGCCAGCAAATGTCTGGACAATATTTAACTTGCTATTTCTCTTTTTTTAAAAAAAAAAAAAAAAAAAACACACTAGTCAGGATACCTTGGGCCTTTCTCTGCCTACATTTTTATGAAAACCATTGCTCTTGTATCTATTATTGTATTGCTTTATCAAAATATGCATTTTCCACTCAACATTTTGCTTTGTACTTTCTTTGTTATCTTTGTAACATCCTTTCCTGGTACCTTTGGTGGAGGCAGTGCTTTATTTTCCATTGGGTGCAAAAGTCTGATCCATGAATAAGAGGAGAGTATTGGCCTACTCTCTACAGTGTGTGCAAGCAAAAAGAAGGTGTAAGTGGCAGAGATAAGTGCTGTAGGAAAAATAATAATGTCTCTATTGTTATTAAAAAAGGAGGGGGGGAAAAAAAGAAAACAAAAATAGAGAATATTTCTCAGAACCTGAAACAACTGAGGAAGTCTGCATCATACCTGCTGCATATCAAACTCCATACTTGTCCTACAAAGCAGCTATCTTAAATTTTGCCCACACATAGGGTCTCAGGTAATTGGCAGCAACTTAAAACCATAAAAAAAGATTTTGGCCAAGAAAACTTGTTTAATAAAAAAAAAAAAACTAAAAAAAACCCAAACTTTGACAAAACAAATTATGGCTCGGAGAGTATCTCAGAGGCAAAACTGTTTCAAGGTGAAAAGCAAGCCAAATTATCAGAAGGCTTAGCCAAAAATCCCTAGGCAATTAAGAAACATGTCTAGAAATATGCCGTTTCTGCATGTTCTGCTGAAGTAGGCGACATCAGAATGATAATATTTCAGCCTGAGTTTATTGTGTCACTTGTTGACATCAGTACTGCAGTTTGCTGAGTCCCAAGCAAGAAAGCCACCATGAGGGGGAAAATTGGCCCCTACTTCTCCTCCCCATCTGCTCTCACTGGCAGCAGTAAGCTGAGGGGGAATTGAGCCGGCCCTTGAGTGGCTGGTATTATGCCAGAAATTGCATTTACTTGATGCAGGGAGGATTTTAACATTCAGTGAGACCCCTGCAATGACAGCTGACGCCCAGCTCTCTGTGTCGTTTCTGGACGCGTTGCTGTCTGAAGGCAGCAGGCAAACCCTGAAGATTTCGTTCAGAGTCTCGTGGGACATAAGACTCATGCTCATCAGCCAGACAGCCTAGCCCTGTTCCAAGTCTTTTTTGTATTAAGGCGTATTGGCCTTTACCCTGGCTTTACTGTTTTTGAAGTGTTGGGATAGTAAAGCCTTCCAGAAGTGTCCAAGTGTCCTCAGGACACAATTAAAGATTCAGTCATTTATTAGCTGTCTCCTGTCTGAGACGATAGGGTCTCGACTCACCTGCGACTATTCCGAATGACAGCAGTCAAATAGCAGATAATGCTGGGCTAGATCTCTGATAACTCACACACAAGTTTGTCTTTAGAAAAAAAGAAGAGATTAAGCTAATTTTCTATATACACCAGCAAACATTTGTGCAATTTTTCCTTTCATTGTGGAGCAGATTCTGTAGGTTTAGTACAGACTTTTGTGTGACTGGTATATTGGGTTGTACAAGCCCTGAAGTTTCACTCTGGCCTCAGCCCTAATCTGTTGACTGACTTGGAATGAGCCCTCTTATTTTTCTTACTCTCACTTTCCCCATCAATCAAATAATATCAGATATTGCTGCTTCTTGAACCATTTCAAGATGTACTAGAGAAAAGCAGAAACAGAGGGCATTTTTGTAGTGCTTATTACAGCTAGACTCGCATATGAACCTGAATTGAGGGAGGTGATGATACTAGAAATCCTGGCGTAGGGGAACTGAGACTGCCCCTAGTGTTTTGATACCAAATCGGTGAATGCATAAAAACTGAAATAGCTTTCCACAACTTACGGCAGTCTATCTCTAACTTAAATACTTTACCTATCATAATGTCTTTCAGTCTGGGCTTTAAAAAATATTACACATATGCTACCAAGATGTATTCTCTTTTTGCACAGGGATACGCTGAGCTAGTGAAGTTATGCTGCATATATGCTAGCGTAATGGAGGGGAAGAGGCATGCCTACGTTTTTGAAGATTTTCTTATCTGCATTTTATATGTGAAAAGCTGTCTCCATTCACGCAGCTGTATAATGGCAGCAAAAAACCTATATACACACCTCATGCATGGTAGACATACTATGTAACTCCATATGCACCCTTACTGGGGACTCCCATGTGCTCACTATCTGCTGTAATAGCACAGAAAGCAATTTTTGTAGTAGTTTATCTCACAAAATGCAAGACCGTTCAGCAGCCAGGAAGTCATGGCCTGCATAATTTATAAGACCTTTCTCCCACCTTTCCACTCTCTTCCTCTGAATTAGTTGATCTTTTTTGTACTTTGCATCAACTTGCTGTGTGTCCTTTAGGCGTGTGGAAGAGTAGCAGGGTAGCATGTGCTGAAACAGAGGTAGGGCAAGGAATGCAAGTTACACTCGGTAACATGCAAGTAGCAAAGCCAGAAATTAAGTGAGATAAAACCATGTATCTCTTTGTTACAAATGCCAAGTAGCATGCACATAATAAAAATTTAAAAAAAAAATAAATAAACCACACCAAAAAAACAAAGCAACACAATAAACCAAAACACTGCGTGCACACGCACACACGCACACAGAGCTCTTCCCTTGGGGAGAGGATGAGAGAGAGAATGGAGAAACCACAAATGAGGGAGGTTAGTCATGTTGCTTAATGAACTACTGGAAGCTTTTCAGATACTATGGTGATGAGGGAAATGTACATGGAACAGTATAATGTTCCTCAGCTGATATTATCTAGGAGTTCAAAAGAAGCAGCAGCACAGTAAAGCAGCTCTCTGGTATGTTATTAAAAGGTATCTTGAGCTTTCCTGCTTGACAGATATTTCTTGTTTTAAGTTACACTTCTGCTTCCATTATTTAGATCCAAGACAACAAAGCAATAATTGAGCTACTGACTAGTTAACAAAATGCATTTATGCAAACCAATTATTTTACAGTAGAGACAGCTTGTTAATGGTATTCCCCTGGCAATTAAAGTCCTCAGAAATGACAGCATTCTGTATTTACTTGATCTCTTTTTTTTTTTTTTTTTTTGGTAATTTCCCACTGGTTTGTACAATAAACAATGTCACCTCAGTTTGCAAGTGCACAACTGCAATGAAAATCTGCATTGCTACTTTTAGATGCTAAGAAAGAAAATGATAATATTTACTCTTCTTCCTCTCACTGTAACATAATTTTTTGTGTTTTGCATCATGCTGACTAAAGTAATGGGAATAATCTGTGTCATCACAGAACTAGTGGTTCTGATTTGCTATTTTGTACAGTCTTTTGCTGGTTAGGTTGCCCGTAAGGGTGGTTCAGCAACATCATTCCTCTAAACCTAGATGAAGCCTCATATGTATCTAAATTCAGTGTCCTTCTGCAGGGTGCCTTGTTGTGTAAGGAGAAGTATGAAATTCTTATTAAAGATCTCCTTGCAGTGGACAAAAGTCCACGATTTCTGGTAGCTGGATGTTCATATTGGAGACATGGTCTTCTTGAAGAGCCCATGGAGGGTCACTGGAAAATCACGGCATGAAATCCTTTCTTCTATAAAACTACCCTGCATTTTTGGAAAAGTTTTGCTGTTGCAACAGCTTAGTGTTTTACATTGATACATGTAATTAAAGATATGTATGAATCACATTTCCTGTTATGAAAAAATGTGGAAACTAGATGAGGTGCGAGCTGAATTTTAAGGCATGACAGTAGTATTACACAAGGCTATCAATAGAGAGTGAAATATATGCAATGCAGTCAGAACTGCGAGGACGATGGGGATAAGTGGGGCTGCAGGAGTGGATGGCACAGTACGGAACTACACACAATGGATCCTGTGTCCTCTGGTGCCTGAGGTATCCAACTCAGAGTCAGCTCAGAAATTTCAGAGTCCCTTGATGCCTTGTTGACACTAAAATCAGTACATGTTCTTTAAAAATTTAGTCTCTTGTTCTGAAGAGTGCATTAGTGAACTTACGTGAGCTCATCAGCTGTTTTATGGAGCTTAAGTTTGAGGGTAACCCGAGAGGCAAAGATTTGTGTTTGTATGAACTGCCTTTATTTGTGACTCATCTTTCTCCTTGCACACCCACACTCCCTACACCAGCTTGCCAGTCTTAGCCCAGGTATTACTTGACCAGGAGCTGATCCCTCTTGTTTCATGAGAAGTATAGTGGGATCTCTGTGATGACTTCCCACAGGCAGGGGCTGAGATTTAGGTCTGTTCCTGAACACTGCATCTCTGATGACACACAGCTTCAAGGCTTGATGCTCTGCAGGATCCCTCACTCAAATAGTGGGGTAGCAGGAATCTGGGAAAGGCTGCTATGCCCAGTAAATTACTTCTGGTATCACTAACTTTTTCTTTGTATTTTCATATCTTTCCTGCACCTTGGTTTTAGCAGTTACCTGTGTGAATTGTGTTATGTCTGTTATGTTATGTTATGTTATGTTATGTTATGTTAGCTTAAGTAGGTGTGTTTTAAAAGTGTGGTTGAGTGCAATATCAGCAATTAATTTTAAGCAGGCGATGTCTCTTACAAAGGAAGGAAGAAATCAGGTTTAGCTGATTATTTATTTTTTTTTTCAGTTCCTGCCCCATAACCCACCTCTGGCTACTTTTACCAGAGAAAAAGCATTGTGTGTGATCCTTTTCCACCTCCTTTCTCCTACTCAGAAATATATTTGAATTTAAACATTAGCAAAATCAAACATTAACATGGGAGTTAATGTTTTAAAATAATGATCTCCTGCCGGAAACCTGTTGGTCCTGACATGCTGCCAACTACAAAATCTAAATGAAGTTAGAAGCCAGAAGAAAATAAACTTACTCTATTTTCATTCTCCCCTGACATCTTTTGCACTATCTGAAAACTTGATCACTGTATTTTATGGTACTGAGTTCTTCTTTCAGTAATGGATTGCAGGTGCCACATTTCTTCTAAACAATATTTAGGCTACTTAGTTTTATTGTTTGGTTTGATTTCTTGAGTGAGTGATTTCACCAAGTCATCAAAGTTTCTAATTGTCGTTCTTGCAAATAACAGTGAAGGGAATTGAGACCACTGAACATGAACTTTGGAGAGATGGTAGGGATTACAAATCTGTGTAAAAGAAGAGTTAGCACCAAACCATTTAAAATGAATGCATGTGTCCACAGAGACACTGTCCAGAAACAGCAAACGAAGTAATTGCAGTGATAATTTTCTGGGAATTGAAAAGCCACTCTTTATTTCCATAATAGCATGTAGATTATAGTTGCTGTCGTCATCATATAGAATATAATATCTAAAAGTAAATTAGAGGGCTCGTGATAAAACAAGCCTGGGAATTAGCAGCAGATAATTCCAAGGCATGCAGTATCCCAGAGTTTGACCACCACATAGAGATGAATGATGACTCGGAGCACAATTTTTAAAAGTGAGTGGGTGATACTTGGCCTGTGGAGCAGAACTTGGACAGCCTATAGTGTAGGTTCAGTGGTATACATAGCACAGCAGTGGGTTGTATTATTCTGGAGAACACTTTATAATGATGTAAGAGGTAATAAGCAGGATTATGAATGCAACTGGGAGACATTACTGTGAATTTTAATTTTGGGTTTACTTGGCCTTTGGCACATGATTTCATTTCCCATAGACAATCTAAACTCACTATAAAGACTACCATGGGACCTGGATGCATGCACTAATGTAGGGTGTGGCAATTTCCTGTCTCTGTCTGTTTTCAAATTATGATTAGTATCTAGTTCTCTTATGGACGTTGTTTCACTGACCATTATTTAAAAGGCATTTTAAAAAGAAAATCATTAAGATGACTTAATACGGTATGTACCTGGAAAAGTTACCAGCAAACCATTTAAAATACATGGTCTGTTCGTAAAGACATTGTCCTGAAATGCCACAAGTAATTGCATAAGTAAATGATGGTTTTGTCTATAACAGCCTTTCTGTCTCTTCTTCTAGAACTAATTCACAAGGAAAAGAGTTTGCTTTTTGTAGTTTGAGTTATTTATGAAGCTTGATATAAGTGTGAGGTTTTTTACAGTGGATTGAGATGATGAGTGAGATAATACAAAATAAAGTCAAAGCATTTACTGTCTTCTTTATGGATGATGATGTAGGTTTTAAATAGCTAATGCATCAGAGTGTGTAAAAATATAAAGTAATATTTCATGTTAAAATCGGAATAGGCTCACTTAGTTTTCATTCAGTACTTCCTCTTTCAAAGCATTGTACTTCAGAGGCCTCAGTTCAGGGAAGAACTTCAGTCTGGACATAAATCTAATTAAAGTCAACAGATTTAAACCCCTTCAAGCAACAAGCATGTACTTAAGTCTTTCACCTAATTGTGGTAGAGTAAGAGTATGTTTAAAATTAAGCACATGTACAGCTATTTTGATGAACTGGAGATATATCTTGGAGCATCAAACCTGCTATGGAAAATTCATAAAGTCAGGATTGCCTCCTAATTATTATGCTCATTTTAGCAAGTGCTGTAATCATAGGAACAAATTTACATAGTATTTACCAAGAGGCAAGAACATCTGTGATGCTTCTAATGGCACAGAACTGCAAACTGAACACACACAGACATCTGAAGAAAAATACTTACGATCCTACTTGTGAGATGATTATGGAAAGATGATGGCTTAATGCTTTTCATAGGACTAATACAGGTTGCTGTTCCAAACAGCTATAAATACTTTCTATTCACATTGTTGATGTACGGTAAAATATTAAAGTGTCTAATTTTAAAAGTTTTCAATGAGATTTTGGTAGGTACCACAATGTGATATACAATAAAAGATCTGCCAGCTTTCTGTTACCCAGAAGATGGGATGTACTCTCTGATGTTTCTCTGTCACTCTCCACCTGCCCAACAGCCCGCAGTAACCTGGCTGGATTAGCAACTGTTCGTGCTGCGATGCATCCTGCTTCTTCCTTGGTGGCATTCCCGGGTCTGAGTCATGACTGAAGATGTGTTTAGAAAGGAGTATGTTGGGATTGCACAAGGAAAGAATGACTTCCTTTAGAGGCTTGCATATATCGACCTTTTTTTACTTCAATCAAAAGATGAAATGTCTTGGCATATGTACAAAGAATTTGTGTTCCAGTTGAGCAGCAGTGCCTGCTGGTGAGATCAGGGCTGATCTGAGGCAAGTGCCTTGACGACAGCATATTTGGGACTTTGGCAGGTATTTATTCTGCCCTGGTGGTTGAAGGATGTTACAGGTTCCCGCTCTCCAGCCAAGCTGCCATAGTCAGAGCCATGGGTACAACCTGCCGGACTGCTGTCACCCAGAGCTTTCTATACGTCTGGGTGAGATGGGGAGTATGAGGGAAGTAGTCTGTCTGAACCGATTTTATCAGAGTGCTAGGAAATTAAAAACAGTTTGAACTGGCTGCATTTTGTTGTTTACATTTTCTCATCTCCTTGATCAAACTCTTGTCAATCCACTTAGAAAAGCGGAGAACTGGGTGCCCCCATTGTTGTATTTGGGGTTACGCCATCAATGTGTGGTGCTGCCTAGAATTAGGGGCAAGCAAGCAGATGAGGTCAGCAGACCTGGGCATGCACTGCCATGATGAGACAGCAGCACGTTTCCTGGTTTCACCCTTGCTCCTGACGGGAAGCAATTTGCTATTGTGGTGGCCCTC
This sequence comes from Falco rusticolus, assembly GCF_015220075.1. Lineage (NCBI taxonomy): Eukaryota > Metazoa > Chordata > Aves > Falconiformes > Falconidae > Falco > Falco rusticolus. Next base: position 90,966,113 of record NC_051189.1, read on the forward strand.
CAGACCAGCCGTGGTCTGCCCTCAGCCTCTGCTGGGTTCATCTGCTCTTTGGGACACCGGTGCTGTAGTATCCAGCTGACTGGAAGGGGCAAAGGGTTTCCCTGCCAGCCTCTCCCACACTCACCTTGGTAGGATAGGAGCAGCTGGTGGGGAAACTCACACAAAATTTCATACAACTGCTCAGGTCTGTTGAGCAAACCTCAGCCTGTCCATTTGTAATTATTATGTGTTAGTTCTTAGGCAAGCCAACAACATTTAAAATGAAACAAACAAAAAACAAAGACTGTGTTCCTGCACAGTAAATCTTCCTGGCAAGCCTGAACTTCAATTTTTTGAAGATGTAGTTCTGAAAGCAAGGGATTTGTTTTATAGCATGTGATCAGGTCTCTAGTATCTAGTGGAGTGCAACCTCCACTTGACGTTTCCCATGCATTCTGAGCCTTGGTAACAGCTCCTTCCTCTGTGCGTTCCCTGGTACGTAGTAGGAGTTACATTCAGGCTTGGCCATTCCCTCAGTGATCCAACACAGTATCTGTCCCCTTGACAACTCCTATTTCAGCAAGACTTGCGGTCATTTAGTATTTTTGGTAGTTTTCCCTTTGCCAGATTTTGGTTGAAATGAACCAGTAGGGAAGCAGAGGTTTTTGGACACACAGCTGTGTGCATGTAAAGTGCATAAGCCTTGTTTCATCAATAAACAAGACTAAAAATGTAGTGAGATGTGTCCATTTTACACTGAATATGTAAGAGGAGAGAGAAAGTTTTCTATTTGTGAACTTGGTTAATAGTACAGTAGAGGTGACTGGGGGGAAATACACTTTGAAGCATTTATCCTCTTGTTTTCAAAACTGGAGTGCTTAAAAGTGATGGCATGGAAAGCCTTAAATCTAACCTTAAAAATAAACACATTACTTTTGCCAGATATGAAAGTATGGGTTTTTCATTGCAACATAAAGTCTTATGTGTGATTTGTGAATTGGTTGGGTTTTAGTGGCTACTATTTTGATTTCCCTATCAGTACTGTTGGAATTCTCTTAAACTGAACACATTAGCCATTGTAAATTTACTAATTAGCAACAGGAGTTTCACATAACACATCTTCAGTTGTTGAGCTCTGTGCTTTTGTAGTAACATTTAACAGAACAACTATAAAATTCTTGACTTATGCAACTGATGAGCAGAGGCATCCTTTTGAAGCTGAGTAATGTATGCCTGTAATGTATGGCCACATCACTATCATTATTATTATGGTTGCTACTACTACCCTTACTACTATTGGGAATTTTCTGATTAGTCTATGTTTTCATTTACTGATTAAATCATTCATTCTGTAGTTTTATTAAGACTTTTGCACACTTGGGATATAAGCATTTCTTTGTCACTGATGGAAATAATGGGCTTGGCTCTGCTTTTTGTTACAGTAGTGCAAGTCTTGAGTAATTGAATTGCCAATGTAACAGTGCCAAGGAAACAGCAAATTTAGGTCCAATGCCTGTTTGTTATTGTCCTTAAGAATTAGTTTACTCTCTTCTAAGTACTTTCATTCATAAATGATGTGTCATTTTAGTGACCATAATTGCCTTCTGAAACAATGTTTTCTGTTGTTTTTCTAGGGATTTCCCAAAGTTGGAGGAGTGTTTTGGTTTTGTTTAAGAAAATGAAACACAGTTTTAAACTTGGGTTAGATGCCAGAAAGTGTTCTCCTTCTCTCTTCCCCTCCCTCTTCTTCTGCCTTTTGCACTGAGCCCCATATAAACTCTTTCACTTAAGTGCCGAGCCTATACTACTTCTTTAAAGGTCTGAGTTTGATGAAGATTCTGGCCAGAGCCCCATTTGGTGTACACCCTGTGTTTTGAACTGTTTGCAAAACCAGGGCCTGTGCTTGACTCTCCTAGATTTTCGGCTGCCAAAAAAAAAAAAAAAAACAAAAACAAAAAAACCCACAAACAAATAAACAAACAAACAAACCACACACACACAAAACAAAAAAAAAACCACAAACAAACAACAGGCACTTAGGGGTGAGTTACATGTACAAGTGATTGTGGCTCAGTGAGTTGCCCTGTGTAGCTGAGTCAGGATAGCAGATTCGCTGTTTGCTCTTAACCTATCACAAGTGCAAGTACTTTCACTTGAAGCTCTCTAACGGAGTCTTAAGAAGATACATTTACGTTGGCTTCACAACAGGGAAAACAAAAAGAGACCAGATGTCATGGTTCAGTGCCATGGCATCTCTGTGTGGTGTTGGTACAAGAACATGTATGTATGTACCCCACGTATATGTGTGTGAGACCCCCTAGATGCCTAAGGTTAAACGTGTGTGTTAGATTATTCAGAATCAGGATGTCAGCTGTGTTCTTGTTTCCCTGACATTCTCACACTTTTTATCTTAAAAAATAAAAATTCCTCTTACCATGTGCGATTACTTTGCTTCGTATTCTTTTAATAGCTTCTTTTTCTCAAAGGTAGAGGAAATAAGTTGTTGCTAAACTCTATTGTAATAACTGGCTAGAAGACTTTAAAACTAGAATTAGAAAACTCAGCATTTTCCTTTTGTGTGGTATTTTTCCTCTACATATGAGACATAGGTTTGTTTCACATCTGCCAAGTTTGAATTTTTTTTAAAAGTTTAAATATTTTTTTAGAAGTTTAAATTCAGAGAGTGAGAACATTAATATGCCAAAAGACAAAGTGTTTGAGAAGGTTGAAATAATACATAAATCATATCTTAAACAAAGTTATGCCTTGCTTGCTCAATACAGCAATTATATTGTTTTGATTTTGTATGGATAACTGGAAACTTTAACTTGGCAACTTCTTTATCCAGTCTCATAACAAGCGGACTCCTGAGGTTTCTGAAAGTCCTCCCCTGCTCTTCCATTTGTATAATTTAGGGGTAGAGGATGTAAAAAGAAAGAGAGAGAAAGAAGGAGGTAGGGAGGGAGAGGGAGAGAGAACTGGCTTAAAGGTTTCTTCTAATGGTAGGTACTACAGTCCATCAGCAATGCTCCTCCTGCCGAGCTGGCAGCTGCTTCCATAAGTTCAGAGGTCGCCATGGCTTCTTTCCTGTTGCTCCTCCAGGCATTGAATTGCTGGGGGAGCTGGAAAAAAGGCATCTTCCTTTCTTGCCCTGTGACATAAAGATGAAATCCTTCCTCACTACCTAGGTCTGCTCTGGTAAGGCCTGTAAAAGCGCAGCTATGATTAAAACTATTTAGGTTTCTGGGATACCTTTACCCAAAAATATCTGAAAGCATATTACAGACTAATCGACATACCAGGATATGCATAAGATATATCAGGGTGGGTACATATTGTTCATGCATGTCCTGCTGTGCATGCTGTATTTGAAAATGCAAGGATTCTCTTCACTCTTGATTGCTGTTTTCTCAAGAGACAAAACAGATTATTTGGTAAATACTTCAAAATACAATTGCTGGTAATTCGGGGCAATGCAGACTAATGTATCAGTTAAAACTCATGGAGGAGAAAGTAAGTAGGTTTTTAAGGAAGCTGAACACAAGATGAGCTGTCTTCAGATCAAGTTAAGGCAAAAAAAAATCAGTGTTTATAGTAAGAACTCCCAGAGTCTATCACTCACCATGCATGTTGTTCCTCGTAGTGCAGTACACAGATGGTTCTGGTCCAGGAAAACCAGTCTGGATGAAACTGTACAGTAGATCAGTTCAGCTGTGTTAAACCCAATAGGGGCTTGTATTCTGGACCAAAGTGTCCCGAATTTAGGTAGATAAAAGCTAGGGCTCCCATTCTGACAAGGAATGCGTTTCATGCAGTTATAAGTAGATTTGTTGAGATCACACCTTTAGTTTGTTTAGATTAATTTCCCTATTTGCACCTTTCCAGGCAGCCCTACAATAAAGACAAAAGCCTATAGCTATAAATTTAGGTCTCTTTCCTTGTGGTTCTTATTCAAATATTTGAAGTTAGTTTTATTATTTTTTGGATGCAAATATGAATTGTTATCTCTTGTTTTGGCATTAAAAAGGGGGAAGAATCTTATTTAGCAATCTTTCTCTGCCAGCTTATCATATATTTCACATGCATTTTTTTCCTAATTACTATAGCAGACTATAGCAGCTCTGAACTGTTTATATATAAAGTCTGGTGTTTGAAAGAAAGTAACTTATATTTAAAATTTCCCTGTTTTTTAAGTACATAAACTTCTTAAAGTACATAAACTCATGTGCAGTGCCAAATGTGCCATTCCAGTATATAATAATAGGGATCTAATTGCACCAGTTTCCCAAGGGGCACAAAAGCAGAAAAGCAGAGCCTGTGTGGAAAACACCCTCTTTTTTTTGCCTCTGGCCATGACAGACTCCTACACTTGGAATGAAATTCCATCCTCACAGAAGTCTATAGCAAAGATTTGACTGACTCTAGGAGGGCAGCGTTGGGCCCACATGCCTGATTTCTGATTTTGGTGGTGAAACAAGCTTTAGGGAGGGGGAAGGAGCATTCACTGGGGAAGGAAGAGTTGATTTTCATGCATTTTCTCCAGTCTGTTGGAATAACTTCCACCTTTCATGTATCTCTTCATCTTTCTGAGGAAGACTCGAGAAGGGACCTATTAAACAGACACTCAGTTTTTCTGGAAAAGCTCAGTGGGAAAATTTGCTTTGATTTTTAACTGTGCATGTACAAACTCAGTGGCACCTATGGCAAAGCAGCAGTCCTTCTGTGAAAAAGAGACAACTGTGACAGGCGTCAGAAGCCTAGTTTAGCCTGTTGGTGCCCCAAGATCTGTCAACTTGAAGTCATGCCGCCCAGCAGATTGTTGCTCTCAGAGAGTAGCTGAGAGGCCATGCTAATATTTCCTTCCTGAAGGGAGAGAGCACGTTGGGCTGTCCTTAATGTGAACTGCATGAACTTTTGTACCTTTTCCTTTTCTTCTTGCCTTCTCAGAAGAAGTATTTGTCCAAATATATCCAAAACATGCTGTTATGCAGGACTGGCTTATGAAGACTATTTAATAAAGTAAGATTTCACTTTCTAATCTCAGGTTTGTAAGAATAATAAGGTTTGCATTCATATTGCACTAAAATAGGTGGCCTCAGTTTATTGCTACCAATATATTTAATATTACTTTGAAGTGTGAATTCCTGGGTCTCACCATCCAGTTTTTCCAATACATCAATCTCAGGCAATGAGGTTTTTTCAGTACATTTTTATTTCACCTCCTCCTAACCTTAGCCCAAGCAAAAATTTTCTAATTTGCTCCCCATCCTATTTGTAAACAGAGAATCAAATCCTTGTTTTGGAGGTATTTGATAGGATTCTTTCCCTGTTGGAAGATGAGGTGGGATAGTACTGGGTGTGTTGAGCTATCTTTGTGTCTCACCCTACCCTTGTGTTGCATGGGAAGCACACTATTGCAGAAGTGTCTGCAGATGTCAACGTTCCCTCTCTCTAAATTGTCTTTTTCTTTCTACCTCCTGAGGTAGATTTTTTTTTCCTTCATCCACTGAGGGGACCTAAACAAAACTTTGTGTGCTCAAAAAGTAAAGAAAAAAAAAGGCGGCAAGTTTGGGAATTGGTCATATTTGGGTTGCTAATGAATGCTAAGCCTACACGCATATATGTATGAATTATAACAGGCAAAACAGCAACTAATCAAACCTTTTAGAGCTGCCAAACCCACTTTTTGTCTTTATTATGAAACTAAGATTTGGTCAACTGAGGTCAAGTTGTGCACTTAACACAGCTTCCATTATAGTCAGTGAACTCTGTAGCAGAGAGTAATGTCAAAATATAAACAGAGAACATTTCTGCAGCAGCTCTGGGCTGGGATTAACTTGGATCACCTAGTCTTCTGCTTTTAATGAAATTCTCTCCCTTGTATTTTCTTGTTTGGAAGAGAGTCCAAAGTTATCTCATGCTAATTTAGTTAGGCAGTGCCCTCCAGGGATGTCACAGGCCTCCATGACCTCTCCAGAGAGACTCAGCAAAGGGATGAGGAGAATTAAACATTCCTGAGAAATTGCAAAGCAGCAGCCCCCAGAGATTTCGCATAGAAACGAGCTCCAGACTAGCTGCCAGAGACCCAAGTCACCTTTTCAGCACTTCCTTGACATGTCTCCGCCAGTCCCATCTGGCTTGATTCAGGGGGTCAGTGTGGGGACTGGGAAGAGGTGGCAGCTAGAGAGAGCAGGATTCGAGGGAGGTCCGACTGCAGCGGTCTCAGGCTTTAGATGTTTCCCTGGGATGTGCAGCTAGATGGTTTCATTCCCTTTCCTTCCCACATGCTCCCATGCTTCAGTCTTTTTCTTTGTGCTGGAAAGAGGAAGAATACTAAGTGAGGGGGTTTAATAAGAAGTTGAGTTATTGTTTAACCATTTGATGCAGTAGTTTGTTTCATACCTAGGTTTACAACCACCTCTTTGGTCTGATGCAGAAAATACTGCAGCGTCAGCGTCCCAGGGTGCATAATACACTAACATGAACTACAGGCCCCAGTTTCCTCTTTTTTACATTGACAGTCAGGCTCTGACATTTCATGAAACCCATAGAAATTCATGAAATTAACCTCATGTGAAGTCAGGCATGGTTTGATGGATGAAGCTTATGTCTGTGGGAAAAGATTCAGAGTTTATTTCCAGGTTTCCCTCAATTATTGTGCAAAAAGGGGGGAAAAAATTGCTGAAGATTAGGCAAGAGAGAAAAAGACACCAGGAAACCACTGTAGCTTGCTTATTAGTATCTTGATCGCCTGAGTAGTTATCTCGCTTATCTCTGGCATCACAACGGAAATGTGCAGTTATCTCAAGAAATGTCTGTTTCATTGGGTTTTGGAATGTGTAATCTAACAATCATTTCCGTGCGCTCTCATCCTTGGGTTTCCTTGCTCCTTTAATTTGTTTTTTAATTAGTTCAGATATAGTCAGCATTAAGGAAGAATGTTTGAATTCTCACCTTTTAGAGGGAAAAATAACTTTTTTTCACTATAGAAGTGCAGGCAAAGGCATCTAATTCTATAACAAATAATGCACTTCTTCATTAAATGTCTGTGCTACCCTTAACTTTCTTACAGCACTCTAGTTGCATAAATGTGATCACTCCAGCTTCACAGACAGCAAAATTTAGGAGATATGATTTAATGCTTTAGTCAAAGCCACAAAAAGAGTCGGTGTCACCACTGGGATTGGGACACCAGAGATGGTGTATGTTCATCATTTGCTTTGACCAAACTGAAACCAATAAATAGGCTGGACCTAAAGCTGGACCTATGCAATTAGAATATGGCTTATGGTATAGCTATTAAATATATATATAGAGAGAGAGAGAGCAGAGAATTGTGTTCATGTGAAATACGTTTCAGCAGTGGAGTTATAAATCTCTGAGAATTAAAAAAAATATATATAATTGAAAAGACTTGCACATGGAAACCAGCATATAAGGGATGATAATGTTGTGGTGATAAATCCATTGCATTCTGCAATGACTCATGCCTATGCCACTGTTATTTGCTTGAGAACAGACCTCTGGCCCTCGCCAAGTAATGCTTGTGGGAACGTTGTTCCTGGTGTCTGGCCTGCGGGGATCATTCCAGCCTTAATGGCAGAATACCTAGTGTGTGTAGAGTTTCGTTCGCGTCCACTGGGGAGGGGGGGGCCTTGCTTTGTCTGGTTGTGATATGAGCGATGGCTTCTGACATGCATGTAGCAGAGATTTATTGCAAGCAAAAGCTGAAGTGTGATAATGCTACTGGGGTATTCTATAATAATATGGTAAAACACTTGTCAGCACTTCATCTCAGGCAGTGAAAGTCAATTGTATATGCTACACAGAGACAGATAAAAAACATAAGTATACTTAAAACTTCATATGGTTTGTATTTTTCGTAACAGCTCTCCTGACTCTAATATAAGACAGGTTTTAATTTTGTTTTGGGTAAGTGGATGTGCTTACAGTCTCACACCCACAATTCCATGGCTTTAAATAGAATCGCTCCCAGGGTGCATAAAAGAACACATGCTGTTATGTGAAGGATTTATCCAGGATGCCAGGACTGTATTTATTGCTGGGAACAAACTGAATAAAAATTTCTATTCCATTTTGACACTAGCCCATGGAGAGTAGCCACTTATACGGTTTTAATGCAAAGCCTTCCCTTTCCCTGACTTAGGATTCATTGTGACTAACCGCCATTGCAGAAGTACTAATTACTAATGACGGTGGAATCAGAATGACCAGCAAAAGCCAAGGGAGGAAGGTCAACACGAAGTGCCCTCCGAATGTATTTCTGAGCATGCTCAAAAGAAATCTTCCTGTTGCCTTTTCACATCTGCACTGCACAGCCAGAATTCTAAAATATGTCCTTTGGCTTCTGGGATCGTTTTACCATTGACTTTTTCTAGCTGAAATTCCCATGCCCCGGTTTGAGATGACAAAGACCATGAGCTGATGTCTGACCCTGAGCACAGAGGAACTTGGTCAGAGCAACAGTTACACTGACGCTGTGGCAGCAGATCTGTGAGGTGGATTCCTGTGTCCTAGGGCTTGGGTTAAAACCACCAGACTTTGCATAAGCTGCTACATCACGTGGTGGCTGTTTTGGGTACTGTTGGCCTAAAATTGAACTTGTGACATGAGGTAAAAATAAAAAAGAAAATAAATCCCTCTGTATTGCATTACCGTATCCCTGAGGCATCAAGGTTGTGCTCTTGTCTCTGTCTGTACTCAACCAAGAGAATTTAGTATCGAATTCCAAAATGTTGTCACCTGAAATGCTCTAGTGAAGGACAAGAAAAACTCCATGGAACCAGGAATGAGACTACCTTAGGATCTTGATACTTTTTCAGGTGACTTCTTGCTTTTGATAGTTACTAACTCACAGTGAAGTGTTTGGAAGACATTTTTACCACTGCCTCATAAATAACAATAACTTAATGGTGAAAATCTTTTTTTTTTCCAGTCCACCAGTCCAGTGGACTGAAAACTGGAATAAAATCAGCACGTGAGGTTTCAGTGATGTGTTAAAGGTAGCATGTTCTTTATTTACATAGATTATTCAGGCAAGGATAACTCTAAATTTATAAGAACCCAATGAATAGTAAATGTTTTCCTCAGGAAGATTAGATTAACATTTCAAGTCAATTGTTTATTATTCAGGAGTATGACATCATTTGGAGACTAGTAGCATTCTGAGGAGAAAATGCCTTGGTGTTCAAAAGCATGAAGCAAGAATTCTGGAAATATGGGGGGAAAATGTAAATTATAAAACAGAATTCAGATTAATTTTATGTTATTAACTCACTCTATCTCCCTGGATTTCTTAAAATTTATGAACAGTGATATGTTTTTTTTAATCTCAGTGCTCTTGCTTGGTTACTTTTACAATCTTAAAAGCTTGCTCTTCTTCTTTCCCAATTATATCCTCAAACATGTATAAACATTATGAAGTACTGATTTATTATCTCTGAGCCTATCTGCCTGCGCTCTGGCAGTTCTCTGCTGCTCTGAGCACTTTTTTACAGTACTGCTAGTGCTTTAGCCTGAGTCAGGGCCCTTTTTGGGATAGGCACTGGGCAGGTCCCTGCAGACCTACAAACCTTGAGAGGAGAAGTTAGCAAACTGAAAACGCAATGTTCACAAACGGGAGGAAAGGAAAGGAAGATCTGGAGAGAGAAAGTGATTGCCTGAATCATGGTACAGACAACAGCGTTTTTTATTGTGTGGAAATTGGTGGTATTTTGATCCATAGGTCATGCTGGTCTGGTGACCCCCATCAAAAGGAGCATGTCAGCTTGTGCTTAGCCGCAAGTGTCTGAGCAATCCAGGAAAGAAGTAAGAGGCAAACAGGTGTCAAAAGCATGAACCAGGATCTTTTTATAGCCAAATATTGCACTGTAAACATTTTGTGATCAATATCTACATTGCAATCATTATTTTGGGGCTGATCATTTTGCTCCGGTAAACATGCCAGTGCTTGACTTGAAAGCCTGGTCTGTTTTCTTGTGGTTGGATCGTGGCCCCAACCAGTCCCTCCTGGCACGGGTCCCTACGGCTTCTCTGTCCTCACCGCAACCTGGGTACAACCCTTTACTTTAGCGGTGAGTAATCCTGTCAAATGGGAGTCTGCTGCTTTGTGAAGAGGTATTTTGTCTTTCATTCATATAAAAATAGCAGGGAAAATTAATTCTGGAAGGGGAAAAAAGGGAGGGGGAAGTGGGTCAAATATCTTTTAGAATTGTCTGCTAGGTGGAGCCTGGGAAACGTATTTGTTCTATAGTCTTCTCTAGGTAATACAAATCTGAGTGGTTAAAACTCTCATGTACTTTCTGTAATTCAAATTTTTCCTCATTTTTCTCTGTTTAGCTTTGAATTTCTTTCCCTTTTTTCTTAAACAGAATTTGAGGCACCCCTTTGTTAGCAATTGCAACAATATCCTCTACAATTAAAACAAAAGAAACAGAGCATATATGCATCCTTTCTGTATTTTTTCATTTAAATTACTTTGTGTCACACATGTCGCTTCCAATTTAACTATTTGAAGAATAAAAAAACCATTGTGGACCTAAAAATCTGTTCAAATTTTTTTGGCAGGAAAAAAGGACTATATTAATTTTCATTGTTGGTGAGGTTTCCCAACAAGCAGCTTTACTGTTTCTTTTTTGCCTCCAGCTAGCGAGTAAAGATCAGTTATAAAACTGTATACAAATACTTCCATGTATTGAAAGAACAATATTTTGACACTAGTGACACAAGGGAAAAAAAAAAAAAAAAGAAGCAGTAATCTAGTTTTTGATAACACAATGAGAACTTTGTGTTCAACTGAGGTGCATGTGAGAAACATCATGTTGCGTTAACAGGGAAGGTTGACCTTTAAGGTTTATCTGGATTATAATTCTTGTGGTTTTTATTAATAAAACTGCCTACTAAAGTTTCACGAGTCCTCCCTGAGATCTGTAAAACAATTGGCCTATCTGCTTACAAGAGAAAAGTTAGTATTTCCTAGTATTTCCTACAGATGTGAGAGCTTTTGTTTCAGAAGACATTGATATTGTTTTCATTCAAGATGCTCCACAAAGATTATCAGGTATTTTATTATCTTAGTAACTTTATAATTGTTGGATTATTGTCTTTAAGTGTAGCAACTGTTCTCTTTTAACTTGAAAGAAAGAAAATCGTGGATCCAAACACAGTTCAGCTCTAAACAAGATCACATCTACAGCCAAACTGTAGGATTTGAGTAAATCAGCAATCATACTCCAAATTGCTTCTGTGGTAATTTATCAACTGCAACTTTGAAAATCTGTGAGAAAGTTTGTAAAATGAGTTACAACGTTGATCTCTTTAACTGTACCCTAGGAGACTTCTAATATGTATATTGGTAAAAGTGATTTTTGTTGTTTGTTTACTTTCTTGGGATTCTTAATGTAAATTTTCCATTGTTTTTTATCAAATGGTATGTTTTTCCTCTCAGAGGAAAATGTTTTAATCTCAAATCTGTTCTCATTTCATACCTTTTCTGTCAGTGATGTCTATGATTTGCAAATGTTGCTCTTCTGAATGGAAGCAGCTGCCATGTCATAAGTACTCAATGTCTCCTCTGTGTGAGCAGAAAGGACAACGCCAAAGGAAAAGCTTTGTACACAGACGTTGGAGTCCTTATGTTCAGCATTACACTGTTAAGGAAGAAGCATATCAAACTGTATTTAAACTGATGAGGTCTGATAGATACTTAAATGGTGTTCAGAAGGGGTTTTCCATGAATGGTGGTTCCTTGAGCAACAGATCTTGCACCAACGCTGTGATTTTTGGTGATCTCAGAAAACAGGATGATGACTCTTCAGGGGAAAGGAAGAGAGATGCTGCACTTCTTGGGCAGTACCTCTTTTGCTGTAGGTATTGGGAGAGGGTTGAGCTTATGAAAAGTGGCACTCTTGTGGCAATGATAGACCATGACCTCAGTCATGAACTTCAGTTTGCCTTTCAAATGCAATCTGTAACAATATAGTAAGGTTCTTTCTTACTGGGTGTGCGCCCTTACTGTTTAAGTAGCTGAGCAAGAAGGGTCGTATTTTAGGAAAAAAAAGCATAGGAGTACCTTGATTTTGCATACTCCCATATTCCTGCTGTCAGTGGCTTTTGGGGAGTATCAGCGTGCTTGGCAGCACATCCCTGTGGTTTTCTTTGGCAAGAGTCTCCCTGCCGTGCTTGCCTTGCCTTAAAACATTGTCAGAAACAAGTACTAAAGCAATAGTCATTACTTAGACTGAACTCCCATTGTGGCAGGGAGCATGGGATCATGCCCAACACTTTTGTGTTGGCTTTTGGGCAGGGGCAGCTGACACTTTACTCCAATCACAAAACTTTTTTGCTGCACTTGAGTGTCGTTAGTGTTTTTCAGCCATGTGTGCTATGCCTCTATTGTGTGCAGAACGTGTGTGAGGAGATTTTTTTAGATATGTATATATCACTGTCTCTTTATATAATCTCTTTTATATAACACACTTTCATGCCTACGGGTACACCCAGTACACACCTACGCTTTTAACAGTCACAGAAGTCAATCAGATGTGGGTGACTCAGCCAGTGTAGCACCTCTTCTTTCTTCCCTGCCCCTCCAAAAGTAAATAAATAGATAAACTGGAAGTCAGTTTAGGTTCAGAGCTCTGAGTCGATGTCCCCAGTCTCACTTTTCCAGGGCACAAACATCAGTTGTGGTCATTCCTGTAGCAGCTTAAGAAACCACAGCCAGTCAGCTGTGTTGTGTCAGGAGGATCTGGGTGATGGCATCTGGAACTGCTTCACATCCAGGCAGGCAGGAAGTGCGTGGGCATGACATCTCCCCACGCCGCACAGCGCAGAAGATGCCGAGTAGCTCCTTTCCATGCCAGTGCAATTGAGTTGGGACAATGCAGAGAGGGAGGTGATACAATAGCCCTGTCTGTTGTGGCACAAAGGAAACAGTCCCTCATGATGCATGCAGGAACAGCAGTCATGCCAGGCCTTTGTGCTCCACCATATGGGAGAAGGTTCTCCTTTGCTGCCACATCCCTGTAAAGGCTGATCATGCTTTGGCCCAAAATGCTCAATTCTCCTTCTCAGTGGTGGCCCCAGCAGGATAGCTAGGTTTGGGATCACTAGAGAGTACCATGTCCAACCCACTGAATTCTTCTGCCCACTTGTAGACAATAGAGTATGGAATACTGTAAAGACAGAATTTCTATAAATGGTGATAATGTACTCTTGGGTCTCTCTGGGTGGTAATGTTTTCTGACTTAGTCAGAAATTGCTCCCTAATTGTTGACAGCCTTGAGGTAACCCATGCCCTCCACAAGTGATAAGTAAGTAGAGCTAGACATTCACCAGTCTCAGATTCTTTGTCTCTGAAACACACGGACAATACACCCTGCATTAGGCTACAACTATATGTTCCATCTCCTAAAGTAAACATTACTGATTTGGGTTTGTTTGGTGGTTTTTGTTTTTTTTTTTTTTTTGGGGGGGGGGGGGGTTGGGGTTTTTTTTGGTGTGTTTGGCAAATGCAAAGTCAGAAGTTCTCTGTGTAATACCTAGAAATATGTACAAAAGATTTTTTTGACAGTATAGGACTTGGGGAAAAAAACGCTGTATAGCAGTGCAGGGCAATAGTAATTAGTACCAACATGAACATTTTCCATTTATCACGTTCTCTTTTCAGTCATACCTGTTTTGGGTCTTGCATTGCATGAGACGAGAAAAGGTTTTACTCATTCTCTTGAAAAATCATCTTTTATTTCTATAGCAGAAAACATCAATTGTACTTTAAAGTCTTAGAAAGTTGGATTTGTATTTCTTTTTTCTCTTAAACCTGCAGATACCTCATTATGAGCCCATCTTAACAATGTACAGTGCTAGAGCAGACAGTGAAAGGAAAGTATCAAATATATAGAGTTAACCATAACCTCAACTACTGAGTCTTTGTTATCCATGGATAACAGCCCAGTTAATAAATGTTTTCTCACTGGGATGCTGGACTGGAAGTTAATGGTGAAACACATCTACAACATACTCCAGATGCTCAAGGCAAGCAGACACATCACAACCATATATACCTATACAGGGGTTGTATTAGTCCAGCTTGGGTTTTCCCCTTCACCAGCCCAGGTGCAAACACTACGTAAGCAGAGAAATTTGGGGAGGGAGAAGACTGGTTCACGTTTTCGATACATTGCTTGAAAATGGTGCTTACTGCTGGCAAGGGTTTACATACAGAAAAAGGAAGAAGGGAGAGATGAAAGAGGAAATATTTTGGCAGAGGCTCTAGTTCAGGCATGCAGAACAGATATCCTAGTCCACATAATCATAAAAGTGTGTCCGCTTGCTAGACTTGCTGCATATCTCTCTCCGGTTAGGTTTCTGTCTTTAAATGTAAATGACATGGTATTGCCTTTAGACTTTGTGAGTCACTAGACCAGAGCCAAAAAGAGTTCAAAGATGAAAAATATGTTTTGTTACATTTACCATTAAAGGAATAGTCTTATTCTAAGAGAGCCAAAGCCTGAATTGTTTCCATCATAGTTTTCTTCTCCTTTTCAACATTTGCCCACACTTTGTTAACTGGATCGAGCAAAAAATTAGGGAGAGGTTGGTAGAAATGAACACAAGTAATTCCTTTACTTGCTGTCAGCTCATCCAAAAAAAAGCCTTTACAAAGAAATACAAGAAAATCCATGATTCTCTATTCCCGCACCAGAAAATTTCCTAAAATATGTGACCTTGTGATGGTTAAAAGATAGCCAAAAGCCAAAGCTGGGCAATGTTTTTATCCCAGTTCAGCCATGTCATGGGTCATGTGGTTCAGCATGTGAACAGGAAGGTGAGAATGGGTGAACTTTTGCCTCAGTTGTGCAGTCCATCAGAGAATAAATGGAGCAGATCACTCTGCAGCTGTATCGGGAGGTGAACGGCTGAATACCTCTCACACAGAGGCCTTTGTGTTCTGGACATGATCTAGCATTATGATGGGACGCACTAGGCTGAGGCTTTGTAGCAATTACTAACCCATTATCACGCTAGAACATGAGATCATTTATCTTCTAATTCAGAGTGTCACCTGTTCTTCATTTGCCAGTCAATAACCATTAATTACTTTCAGTGGAAATTTAAACAAAGCTTTTCCCCTCTGTTAAAACCAGTAAGCCATTCAGTAATGACAAATAAACCTGGAGCTGTGTCTCCCCCTTTCCTCTCATTCTCAGCCCTGGAGTCTGGTACAACATGAACTCTTAAAGGAAATGCCTAGAAATTGATAGGTCAAGGGCCTTTATTAGTCTGATGGGGGGGAAGCACATTCCTGGCACTTGCTGTAAGGAAAGCCTATAGCTACTGCTTGTGCACAGATTTCTCATTGGTTGTCACAGGCTGTACCTGTGGAAATAAAGATTTGAATGTGGAGCTTGTTCAAAGATTTTCCTGTCTTCTGGCTTGCCTTTGCGGTTTTTTACGGACTGGTCTTGCAGACCCGTTCAAAGTAACAGCATTTGGTTGCCTTCCTGAAAGCAAAACAGATCGCTTATTTTGCTTATAATTTTTAGCATGTTCCTTTTTTTCATACCTAATTTGATTGAGGTAATTTTAAGTGCCAACAATTGTGGATGCCAGACAAAATAAAAGAACCAGCAGTGATAGATTCTCAAGTAATCATTAATCTAAACATTCTTTTCCGGTAGAAGTTGAGGCAAAAGTTGATTTTAGCAACTCTGTCTGCATTGTTTGATCATTTCTAAGTTGATCCTGTAGAAATTTACTGCAGTTTAAGCTGTATTTCTAAGATGGTGATTACTTGCTCTTTGAAATGGTAGACAAGAGTTAATAAATCCAACTGCATAAAACTCGGTGGGACCAATTGTCAAAGGCTGGATTTTTTGTTAGTATTTTGTAGCTGTCTCCTTCAACGTAGTGCATGTTTTAAAGAGAAACTTCCAATGCTATTTTATATTAATACACAAAATGAATGTGTAAATACTTAAATACTCACTGGATCGTTGAATGTCTCAGTAGAAGCACCCGCACCGCACTAAAATTGTGTCCAATGAATTGCAATACTGAGGTATTTAGAAATGGAGGGATGACAAAAAATTATCATTAAGTCCAGTCCTGCTTCTGCTTAGACCTATTAGTACTGCTTCACAACAATGCATAGCAGATAGCAGTTCCGTATGCTGATATTGTATATTCAGTCAACCTATGTGGCACTTGGGCGTGGGGGGGTGATTATTATCAATAAAGGAAGTTTGATTGTTACATCTCTGTCAGACGTATCTGACACTACAGTGTTGTGAGCATTTCAGACAAAGGTGAGAGCCTGAATTCATTATGTACAGCAAACATCCACTAAAGTCAGGAGGAGAACTCCTATAAATCCTGACTCTGACTGTCTAATCATGTAAATCCTTATTCACTCAAATAGTGCCTTCCCATATGAGGAAGGTTTTTGTTTTCAGCTGGGCTGTTTGACGAGAGCCGAAGGTCTGTGAAATCAGGGACCAGGGTAGAAGAACCAGAACTATCAACTACTTATTTTAGTTATTCCTTTTAACCTTTCTGTGACGCTGCTACTACTGTGAATCCTGCAAGCTTGTCCAGTCATGAAGAAATAGGAGTTGGTGATTTATGACAACCTCTCAAATCAGCAGGGAAACCCCAATGTTCCAAGAAAGCTCATATGAGAGATACAAGTTAAGACATCTCCTCCCCACAAGAGGAGTTTCATCAGCCAGTCGGGTATTTCTGCGTCATTGGCTAGGATGTTGAACCCTGGAAAGGAAAAATAAAGTTGCTGCCATTGTCCTGCCCAGCAGGTCATATCCCTAAAGCACAATTAATGTCAAGGACTTACACAGCAGTTGCCCAAATCCCAGCCTTCCATGCACGTTCAAGAAGCAAAAAGGTTCAAAAGGAACATGTTAATAAAATCTTGTCAAAACTTTGGAAGATGCATAAAATAATAACTGGGAAGAAAAATCACTTGCAAATAGAACCATTTAAGTGGAATGTATCGCTTTGCAATGCTGGACACTGATTTATTAAGAATAGGAGGGAAAAATTGAATATTTCAGGTGGTATTTACCAAGAGAAACTGAGCTGTCCCAAAGCTTTTATTAATCTGATTTGCAGAGTATCCACTACCATCAAGGGACCTACTAAAGTTGTTTTCTTTAAAGCTGATGTGAAGAGGTCAGTGCAAATAGCGTTGTGGATTAAACTATGAGAAGATGACAGTCCTTTTTACCATATGGAGAGAAAGTTGAATTATTTTGTTTTCCTTTTCTGGTTATTTATTAAAAAGGATCATACCATACAGGTATTCCCTTTTCCTCTCCAAAGGAAATGAAGTACATTTACATCATTTTGATGGATCTAAAGTAATAATTATTCTGTCTGCCTACAGCTCCTAGGCAGTCAAATAGTCCAGTCACTAGAGAAGTGGCTTGCACATCAGAAAACTGAAATGTACCTGCCGTGATACCTCAGACAAGTCACACGTGTCTTTGCATGCCTCTTTTTCCATCTGCTTTCCTGCTTTCATGCCGACTTAGCTAGCCAGCCCCCTGAGATGGTGCTCATCCATCATTACTTGTTTGTGGGAGGGAACTCTGTGAAAGACATTGCTGTGAGAAGTAAACCTGCTCCCCTGATTTGCAAATATGTTGACAATCTCATGAAGTTTTGCTTCAAAACCTACTGTGATTTTTGCAGCTGCTCAAACGGTTCTCTGAAAGAGATATTAATGGTTGTCTCACTTTTCTACCAGTGTTGCCTGTGTTCCTGTGTCAAAAGTTTCCGCTACAGTACTTTAATATGTAACATTCAGCACATATTCGGCAGGAAAACCAGATTATTTTGGTCAAATACACTGTTGACTATTCTTAGCTACCTTTTTAATTACTTACTTTTAATTAAAATCTCAACTTAGCCAAAACAAATGTGACAGAAGAAAGAGCCAAAAGGACCCATATTTTCATGATTCAATGTGTTTGACATAGTTCTGTAGCAGACAGACAACAGCACTCTGGACTGAAAAGAACAAAATTTTGTTCTTTTCCCATATCTGTGTCAATTCATGCAGTGCTTTAAACAAGTGAATCCACGCTCTTGAGCACTCAACCAAGTCTCAGTGTTCAAAAGTAAACATATTAAAGTCTTCCCTGCAGAAACCCCTGCTGTGAAACAAATTGAAAATCAAATACAGTATTGTTTTGTATCATAAGAAATAATTGAACTCTTTTCAGAGTTGCACTGAACTGGTTAATAGCCACCATGTTAGGGAAGTGCTAATTTGCCCAGCTTGGGCTATGTGTGTGTATGTATAATTTCCAATTCAAAAATGTGGTAATATAAGATCATGTACCAAAGAAGCCACTTATATGTGCACTGAATCTGACTTTGTCTTTCCACAGGCCATGTGGCTGATGTTACAAACAGATGAGCCTGAGGACTTTGTTATAGCCACTGGGGAGGTCCATAGTGTCCGTGAATTTGTGGAGAAGTCATTTAAGCACATTGGGAAAACCATTGTGTAAGTATGAACATGAGATAGCAGCCACAGGTTGAACATTTCTAGCCTTTTGCCGTTGTTGTGATACAGAATTGTACCTCTGCATTCTCCTTTTTTCCCCTTCACTTTCTAATTTTGTGAAATGTTGGACCTTCCAGGCACAACTGACTGCCACAGCAGATATGTTTAGCGTTGCCCTCTAGATCGTAAGAAAAAAATGTAGGCTGGTATGTTTCAATCTTTTATTCCATCTTCATTCTCTGTTCTGCCACTCACTCCCCACCTTGGGGGCCAGATGCCCCTCCAAAGATGTGAGTACCACGGTTCTGTTCATCACCTTGCTGCAAAAATGGGGTTTCTGCCAGATTCTCTGTTTTGTGCCCCCAGATCCCCACAGTCCTGCTCCCATCATCTGCTATCTCAAGAGATGACACCTGCTAACCCTGTTCTTTCCATGTGACAGCCCATCAGCCACACCACAAGGATTATGTAGCAACCCACTCTACATCCCTATTAGCTCTTCTACTAAGTCATAAAAATGTTGAGCAGTGGGTGCAGAATGTTTACAATGCATATTCCACATAGTTTGATTGAAAATACAAAATTCCTTCTCAAGGCCATATAATAAAACCAGGATGGCTTGGTGAGCGCTTTCTGTAATTTATATTTTTATTGTTTATTATTTTTTCAATTTCCCTCCTTCTGTATCTTCTCTGGGCCCCATGCATCAACATACCGATCTCAGCTGGAAAAGGGAGAGGAAAGCCACAGGCTCTTCCATGACGCTAACGCCAGGGCTGTTCCTCAGGCCATCAAAGTCACTTGTGCAGCTGGTGAACTTTTGACAGGGCCAATAAGTTTTACTTGGGAACAAAAACTTGACAAATTCAATAAATATGCAGAAGCACACAGATATATACAATATTATTTGAACAGCCAGTGGGTGGCTGGGGAGGTAATAACATTTTCTCCTCAATGAGTTTTTAGTCTGGTTTCAATTTTTGGCATCAACCTCCAGAAAAATTCTGATGGGGGAGAGAGAGACTGTATAAATAGAATTTCTAGCCCAGTTTGGGGAATAAGTTTCTCTCCATATTTTTAGCATGTCTTGATAGCAAGATGTCCCTGTATGATCACATGTTGTCCCGTATGCCTTAACAGTAGTGAGGTTTGACAGGGTAAAGGGGAGGTAGTAGGAGCTCTAGTAACTGCTCTGTCTTTCTTACTTTTTCTTTTTTCTCTATACTTTTACTCCTTGTGTTTATAAGCTAATTCTCCCTAGTAAGCATTGATACGAATATGCTGTGGATTCAGTTGCTCCACACAAGTAAGAATTCTTGTGATTTTTAAGAACTATTTTGTCCCTGTCTAGTGTTGTTTGCAAAAGCAAGAATGAATGCTTGGTGATCAACTTTTTTCGTTTTTTTAAAAAAGTTTTACTACCTAAAATTAGAAACTGAAACATGTAGGTCAGTACCTAACTGAATGTCTTTATTTGCAGATGTTCTCAGCATCACAGTTTCTTTTGATGTCAATAAATTTATCTGTTACTTTAAAATTAAACTCCCTGCTTTGGTGTTGGCCTAAGAAGTCTCAACATTTCCTAAGACTGACAAATCAGCATGTATTTTTCAGAAAGTAAATTAAGCCTTCGAGAAAGCCTAAAGAAAAGAACAATTACAGAAATAAAAGTGAAAGTACTTTTATGAATAGCTTCTGTTATAGAGAGGGTATTAAAGGCTTACTTTAGATTTAGTCGGTCCTAACACACAAAATTTTGTGTCCTGATTGTTTATTTTTCACTCACATACGGCTCCATATGGTGGACTCCGTATCATTCACATTGGCAATAGCTGTGGTTGGTGTTTGGATTGAATCAATCAATCACAAGTTTCTCTCTCAGGGAAACTACACTATGACTCCAAGTGATAAGGTACAGCAGGTATTTTGTGTGTGCAGACATAGTTGCTTTTTTTTTTTTACTGATCAATAAAAGTAATTTTCAAAAATCATAGAAGAATCCACATGACATCTAGTGACATGGAATTTTAGGAACCTAAATTACCTTAGAAACAGGGCTTGGGCTGCTCATCCCCAGGGCTCTTTTGAAATTTTTCTTCACTGTGAATAAGTTATTAATTCCTTAAGTAATTTACAAGTGATATATAAATAGCTATACCTATGGGAACTGAGGTGGCATTTTAGGTGCTAATGATAATTTTGTTGCTGATCATTTTGACAGTGATATAATTCCGATCATTTGACATGTAGCCTAGCCAGATAAATGAGCCGTTTATTCCCCCTGCTCCCAGGGTGGGGGTAGTGTCACACAACAGACCCACTACTCATCCCCATAGCTATCGTTCATCTTTCAAATTGCACTAGATGTAAAATATTTCTCAGGATTTAGAAAGTTCTGTTTAGAACCTCCGTCATTTTTCTAGGTGTCAGCCCAGCCCATGGTTTTGCAGCACACGCACTCTCTCCTTGCCCTCACTGACTTCTTGGCACGCTGGCTGGTAACCTCTCACATTCTTTGAAACCGCCAAGGGCTTTTACTCCCACCTTCTTCATTTTGGATATATCTTCAGGGAGTAGCCTGGCAGCAAAACCCTCCCTTTTAGTATTGTGGGACCCCACTGGTGAGTCCCATTGATCTGTTTCTTTACAATTTATGAGGCACTTAAGAACCGGCACATTTGCTAAATGAGTTCCTGCGAGGATGGCTGCTTTCTTCCTATCTCCCTTCCTCAAAGTTTGGTTGAGTTGTTTGGTGGTTGGTTGGGTTTTTTTAATTGCAGGGTTGCAGGTATTACAAAATTTTGCAATCTCAAAAACTCACCTGGGAAATTTCCAGCAGCCCTTTCCACTGCCATAAATGATGGCACAGCTTCACAGTATTGCTGTACAATGCACCTTTCAAAATTTTGGAATGATGGAGTAAACGGCCAGGAGGGATTAGTGGCAAGCACCAGCAGGGAGACCTCATAGTGCATCTGAGAACACAGGGCACATTTGCAGGGCTCTTAACTATCCCTATTTTGTGCTTTGGCAGGGAAAGTTGCAAATGTAATGAAGTCTTAGCTGTCACATCTTGATTTTGTAGTAGAAAACAGGAATAAAACCAATACCGGCTGCCCCATCAACCAACTAAAAATTATTTTTTTCATTTTTTTTGTCTTCCTAACAGTTCACATTTTACAGCTGAAAATCCAGGACAGCCTAAAAAGTCTCTCCAAGAAGATAACATAATACTTTGTCACAGCCAGTCATTAACACTTGTCAGGACTATGTCTTCTCGCCAAAATAAGAGAGAAACTTTACTACATTTTTGTAACTAATGAAATGTACAGCTGCAATAAGACTGATTCTCTCTCTGAACTTGACTGTAAAGTGTACACAGAGGTTTATCTACCTTGTGTGGTTTTTTTTCTTCTAACATTTCTTTTTCAAGGGAGAAATTTCGAATTATATTTATATAGTCCTCTGAATCATTCAAATTCAGTCCTTTGTACTAACAGGAAAGCCTCAGAGCTACAAATATTTTCCCCCTGTAAGGATTACACTTTTTTTCTTTTACTTTCCCTTCTACTTATTACTAATTAAGTAGTACTTGGGGGAAACACTTCCCGCCTATAATTTGAACTACAGCAGGGTAAACGAAACAGGCAAACGCTTGTCTTGACTAATTTTCTGTCATTAATCTTATTAAATTAGAACAGGATTGCAAAGATAGCCTGAAACCACTACAGCACTCAGAGTTCTTTACAGACTGCTGCAAAGACTGCTGTCTGCAGATGTGGAAAGAAAAAAATAAAGAAGAAAAAAAGAAAAAAAGAAAAAGAAAAAAAACCTGTTCAAGCAGTGGAAAGATTTATTGTCTTATTTATTAATATAAAAATACATGCACATTTGTTACAGAAATATTCATTGCTTCCAGGACCAGGATTAATTCAGTAAAAATGAATATTTTACTCTAGTCATTTGGCTCTACATGCAAATGTTATCTTCACTAACATGCCAGTTGGTTTTATAAAAGATCACCGTAGAAAGGGGGCATTTGCAGATAAGCTGTAAGGTCTAACAAGGTGAACTACTAGCAGAAGTGGAGCAGTGGCCTCTTCAGTGACAACGAAGGTTGAACTGAGCTTGAACTGAGGGAGGAGGGGGTTTCTGGTTTGCGGGTTTTTTTCTGTTTACCTTAAAATGAGAGGTTGGGTTACAGAAACACATGAGATTTGAAGGATTGCTATTAGAGTGGAAAGCCAACAAAACATTAGTAATGGTGCTATGGGGATGTGGAAGAGAAGCCACCAAGAGTCATCATCAAAACAGTTGCTGCTAGGTCTGGCTTTTGCCCACCAGAAGTTGCTGGCTGGCCAGTGCTATGTGTTGTATTTAACAGCTCAGGGAAATCAGAATCTTTCAGATGAGAAGGAAGGGAACAGAATCCCATACAGAAATTAGAGGCATTCTGAAGAGTGATAGTTGAAAGGAACCTAGCCAGGTCAGTGAAGAATGCTGGCATGGGTGAACCCACATGAGCAAGGGTTCCTCACGTAGGACTGCACCACTTTTACCCCATTCTCACCATAGAATATATGTTTTAGGGGGACGTTTAACCCACTTCAGCTGGAGAATTAACTATGCCAGCTGAGCAGACTTTTACTACTTGCTTATTGATACAATGTTTTATCTGTAGGCAGACCTAATAGCTGTTTCAGAACTGAAATTAAGGTTTGAAGACTAACAATTTAATTATCAGATTCCATACATCATAAGAGGTATGAGAGTTTCTCCTATAGGAAGACTGAGTGAGAATTAAATATGATGTTTCATGGGAAATTCCACATTCTTCCCCTCTGCCAAATGAAATGAAAATAATTGTCACAAATGCAATTTGGAAAAATATCTGATTTCAGGTCAGCTGGACTGTTTCATTTCTCTTCTAGCCTTCTTTTAAAGAAAGAATAACTTTACAAGAGTTTTCAAAGCCATTCTGAAAGAAAAAAACCACCATTTTTTTCCAACTCTGAAAATGTCGAAGCATCTTTTTTAGATATTATTAATATAATTTTGTTTCAGGTTGACAGTAATGGAACTTGCTTGAAATTAAAGCTTTTCTTTCCAAAATGTTTTGATTTTCACAACAAACAATATTTGTTGAGGAAATACATTTTTCTCAATACCAACTTTCACAACTTGGAGTAAAGAAATAAGGGCTTCAAAAGCTTTCCAATGAACTGGGGGAAAAAAAGAAACCAAAAAATCGGAAGCCTAGCTTCCTATTATTTTTTAAAGTCTCATAACGTGGGGAGTCATGATTTAGTTTTTTGAAACTTGAACTTGATAATGCTGTGAATATAATAACAATAGCATTGTTTGAACTGTTTCCTTTAGTGAACAAATGCTGAAGACTTGATTTGTCAGAGCATTTGAAAAAGAAGTTTAAATACATCCCACTGTGGTAGCATACTTGTTCTTTAGATTTAAGCACAAAATTGTGGTTAAGTAATCCCTATATCCTTGATTGCTTTGATGTATCAGAGCTGCTGGCAAGGTTGGTGGGTGAGCTGGTGGCAAAGGAACATATAAAGAGCCATATTTCAAGTTTCCCTACAAAAGATTACTTACAAGTGACATTAGTGGTCTGTTACATGGTGTCAGTTTTGCTGTTTATAAAGTGCCAGGACAGAATGAAGTGCTTTGGCTTAATTGTGCGTGCAGCAGCGATCGGACCACAAATCCGAGATGTCTACACAAATGGTATCTTGTATTAGCTGTGGAGGAAGAGCAAAATTTTCCTAAAATTTTGTTCTTAATTAATTTATAGTTCATTTTCAAATGTGAAAAAACTTTCTATTGGCATATATTTGAATTAAAGTTGTACGTGATAGGGTTTTTTGCTGTAAATAGACTGAGTAGCTACGAGGGGTTTTGAATGTTTTTTTAAAATGCTGTCAGTTCTGTTTCTGTGTAAAGATAAAGCAAGGAGATGAAATGCATATACTTGTTCAATTTATCTGTGCTTTTGTGAAAGATTTCATTTTCAGTTGTTTTCTTCACCACCTCAAAAATATATGTACTTTGCCTCGTTTGCTTCTCAGTTACAACCATTTGGACCATTTGGTCCATTGCAGTGCTATTCCCACCCCTCCTTGATTATCCTGGCTCCCCTGTGTCCTTCCCTGCCCACCTCACACCCCACTGGGTCAGTACCCCAGCTCTTCATCCTCAGAAAATCCTCTATACCTGTGGATGTTTTCATAGCTTGAAACTTTCTGTCTTCCTGTATAGTTATAGGAAATTAAAAATAGTGGGAATCTCCAGTTTGAAGAGGAAAAGGAGCATTCATTACTGCTGTTAATAAGTATTGTAACAGTAGTGAACTGCAGATATGGAATTAGCCTTAAATAAAATGCAGTCTGTTCCTCTGTAAATCCAGAGTGTCTTGAGGTGAAGAACCTTGTAAACAAGTAAACTCGCACATGCATTTGAAATGTGATTAACTTATTTATATGGGAATTTCTGAGGTCAGTGATAGTAGTGGTACCCACCAGAGCTGACAATGACTATCATCCTAAGCAATCCCAAAGCACCCATCTCCAACAGTGAGGTGCTCGACATGGAAATGTAGATGCAGAAGTCATCAAACCCGCTTCGTCAGTAGCAGACATGTGGTCACGTGCATCCTTCTCCGAGTGCAGAGCATTCTGGTGTATGGCTGAGGCAGTCAGCCATGAGAGCAAGCCTGTCCTGTGCTTCAGTGAGAGAGAAGCTCCCCACTGTGGGACAGGCAATGGGCTTGCTGTAGAGGCTCCTTGCCTGCAGGCTGTAGGACCAGCGTTTTGTGAAAAGCCTACACTAGGCCAGCAGGCACCTGCCTGGAGGCCCTGGGCCTTGGGCACTGGATGGGGGGATCCTCACCCCATCCTCTATAAATGTAGCCCAGCCTGATTAGCCTAACTTTCTTTAGCCAGTGATCCTTTGCATTTCCCCCAAGTTACACAAGACTGTTTTCTTGCCTGGTTGGGGCACCCACCCTAAGGAGCAGAAATCTGGGTAGCCCTTGTGGTGGGAGCTACTGAAAACCACAGCAACGTGAGGCTTCCCTGTGCCTCTTCCACCACGCTTGGGCTTCGGGATAGCCTGGCACTATGTTTTCCCGTTAAAAATTCTGACTGCAGTTTGACAATAAATGAAGGAGGATTTTTGTGGGGTTTGTTTTTCCTTTCCCTGTGGTTAGAGGAAGAAGGGAGGGGAGTCGGTTGGCAAAATGGACATCTTGCTCCTGGTGTCAGGCTGGCCGCTGTGCATTCCCTTTTATCAGCAGTATGGTGTCCCCAGCTGTGAGCACCAAGGTGCCAGGAGTAATTAGAAGTGCAGCTATCAAATGCTACTTTGTTCACAATGAGAAGTACTTTTTTTTTTCCCTTGTGAACTTTTCACATTACTGGGCTGAACAAAACGGGTGGAGATTTCTTCTTAAGCTGTTTCTATTGTTATATAACTTTGATAGCGACATTAAGTGAGTCTTTGCTGGCTGGGCTGAGCCTTCTGGAGCCTGTTGGGTGTTAAATGGGGTTCTCTGCTCAGTGACCTCCAACAACAACTGACGTCTCCTGATCTAAGTGCTTCCTGTTGTTTTACTGGTGACGGTTAGTTTTCTATTAAGCTCATTTGAGTCCTGCACATTTTTACCCTCTGCCCTTTAAAGGGAGGGACTAATGTTAGTTTTGGCTTCTGAATGAAAACTTTGCAGTTCAGGCTTCAAACAGAGCAACTGCAAAAAGAAGGAAAGAAAATTTAAATTATAAATCATCTGTAGCATCATGGCATGACTGTTAACAGCTGACTTCACTTCAGCTATTATCTGTTTGAAATTATTTCGACAAGAAGTGTTCCCAGTATCGAGCAACCTACCAGCTTTGCTGGTCATCCAAAACCCATGAGTTGTGTTTAAAAAATCGTGGGATTTGAAAACTAGTAATAATGCATATTCAGTATTTCCTTTCGCCTTTCAGTGTTTTAACCTTCATGGGTACATAGAGTTCACATTTTCAGACTCCCCTCCTTAGCCCTCAGGGCTAGAAACTCAAAAATGAAGGCTGAGATTGTCAAAGAATTAAATTCTTCTAGGAGCTTCAGGGGGGCAGGGGAGCAAAGAGAAATCAAATCTGTGACAAAATCCCAAGAGCTGGCAGTACAATCTGTAAGTGGGAGGCAAGGGGCACTTTTCTTTCATTGCTGGTGACTGAAGCTAAATAGTCTAAATCACACTGCTGATTTAAATTGCATAGATTTTACTTAAACACAAAAAAAGTAAAGGATTTCATCACTACGCTTCTGTGCCAAGCTGGTTCGGAGCCTCATGATATATACTTGGAGGCAAAAAGAGGATATAGTTTCAATCATAACTCTGGATTTTGTACGTTCAGTGGATTAGGTTTGATGCACCGATGTACATTCCTACATGTGCCATCTGAAGCATTTGTTTTGAGAGGGAGCATTGTCCTCAGGCTTCCAGGCTGAAGGCTGGCATCTTCAAAGGCAGAGCTAGTCACCCACCAAACCGTTCCTCTGCTGTTGCTCCCAAAATTTTAGGACAGGACAGTTGCTAATGAAAAAGTTCGCGGCGCACCCAGATCACATAAATTACAGCAAAGTGCTGGCTGCTCAACACATATGAAACTGATTTGGACAAAGTAGCTGGCATTCAGCTCACAGGTAGTAAGTACTGTTTACAGAACATGTATGTGAAGTGCCATGTTGAGCTAGGACTGAAAACTCAAGACCTGTTTTTGTTTTGGTTTTCCTAGTTAAGCACAAATTAAATTATGCAGCTTAATGCTATTCAAACAGAGCTTCACATCCCTAAAATTAACAGATTAAAGAGTTCCTGAAAGTACTGGCCAAAATACAAGAATTAGAAATATTTTAAGAAAACAACTTTGAACCAATCCACAAATGAAAAACCTCACTGTCATATTTATTTGCAGATACATGAGACATTCTCAAATCAGGACGTTTTATTTACCCGTAGCATTATGTGTTTAATTTGGAAGTCCTCTATTTCAGTCCTTCCACTGAATCAAAAACCAAAACAAAGAGACTTCAAAAGCCATTGTTGCTGCATTCAAGTCTAAACTCGGCCTTTGTTCCTATAGCTAATGAGTTTATACTGTCCTGCAGGGAGAATTGACACCAGCCTCAAGTAAATGAAAGCAGGCCAAATGTTGGTAAGATCAGAGCACTAAAGTAATTATGGGTTGATTAAATGTTTATCTTCTTTACAGGTGGGAAGGGAAGAATGAAAATGAAGTAGGACGATGCAAAGAGACTGGCCATATCCATGTGACAGTCAATCACAAGTACTACAGGCCAACTGAAGTGGTAAGAAAATGCCTTCTTTTAGTTTTGCAAATGAATAATCCAATCACTCAGCCAATAAATCGCTGCATTTGGCCAGCAGTCTGTGAAAACGGCTTAATTGTGCTCCTGCTGCCAGCTTTTAGAGCTCTAAATTAGCCTACTTGTCAGCCAGCTACCTGGGGACAAGCAGGCAGGCAGCGCTGCCCAGGAGGGGCAGGCCTGCCCCGTCACAGGGATGCTGCTCTGCTTCGGTCACCCTCTCCGAAGGGGAGAGGGGACGCTTTTGGGGGTGAAACGTCATCTGATGGGAAACAAAACAATGTGCAAAACGACTTGTTCCTTCTGTTCTCAAATGGGTATGTGGCCGTCTCTCCTCCAGCTACAAGAAGGGAAAGCGGAGGAAGGTGGGGGCTAATAAGCTTGATTTTTAAAGTACCTGTTTCTGTGTCTTCATGTCAATGTTTCAACTCC
The DNA here is from genome assembly GCF_015220075.1 of Falco rusticolus. NCBI lineage: Eukaryota > Metazoa > Chordata > Aves > Falconiformes > Falconidae > Falco > Falco rusticolus. The sequence continues at coordinate 90,994,464 of NC_051189.1, forward strand.
ATCCAGTGAATGTCCCATTCAGCTTAGAGCTTTGTGACTGTAGGTACCACAAAATGCCTGTTTTAGAAGCGCATGTGCACTTTCTTTTCTCAAGCGCTTTGCAGGGTCTCACTCGGTAAATGCTCATTTGCAGAACACATCTTTCCTCCCAGGAATGCCTCGGTGAAGTCTGCCGGGGTGCTCAACCAGCACACGCTGCCTGCAGGACCAAGCCACTAACCCCTGCCCCCAAATCACCTGATGAGCATGCTTAGGAGAGGAGAAAAAACCAACACTATTTCCAAGTGACGCAGGATGGTGGCAATGCACAGAGATAGTACAGGACAGAGCCCGGCTTCTGGACACAGGGAACAATAGCCCCAATCGTGCGATGTGGCAGTGGGTGTGCCCAGGAGAGGATGTTCTTGCCTCCTGGGGAGGATGATACCAGCCCTGCCGGCTGCTGACGCAGCATCGGCTGTCAGTCCGGCAGTTCAGGAGTGCGGGCTTCAGCTGCCTGATTCAGGCAAGCTGTGATGAGAGCACGTTTGTCCTGACACAGGTCGCAGGGTGGGAGTGGGGACCTGCACGTGTGGAAGTGGATGTGGCTTCCAAAGTGGAAATTCAGAGGGGAACAGAGACTTTCATGTTATGCAAAAAAGGGCTGGGCCCATGTATCAGAATCAAACGCTAGGAAGTCATTAAGAGCTGTCTGTCATTCTGTGCTTTGGTAAGGTGTCAGGATGATAAGGAAGACACAGAGACAAAAGGACTTGCCAAACAGGAAAAGGACACTTGACCCAACAAGTCCGCGCTTTGTGAGACCCACTTTCCTGCTTTGTCATACCTCTTACTAAGTACATATTCACTCCTCAAAATTCATGGGTAGTATGTAGCTGTTCTGAAGCCCTCGCTGTAGTTCCACTATTTTTTCAAGTTCCAGTATTATTCATGTGCTCAGCTATTTTCTGCTGAAATAGTGGTGCCCATGGTCTCCTCTCTCCTTATTGGTTTCCTTTTGGGAACACAATTCCTGGATTTTAAATTCAGCTCACTACGCGCTTGTCCATTTTGGGACAGTGCATAAGCACGGGTTCCTCAGGAATGCTCATGCAATTGCTAGTGGGTCTATACATAAGTATAGGGATGTATTCAAATACTGAGTGGAATATGGCCTTGAAATAGCATTCCATATAAACTCAGTAGACATCTGATGTTTATCTGAAATGATCTGGTCTGTTGTAGGCCACCTTCCCTTGGGCTCCATATCTCTCTTCCACTGCCCCCGTCTTGCCTTGCATTTAACATAGCCCCTACTTGGTTCCTGTGGAACCCAAGAAGATTGTGAAGCTGCTCAAGCATGATCAAGGTAGAAGCACAAAATGGATTTTGAAGTACCTTTGTCTTAAGGAATATGCAGATGAACTGTGAGCAAACTCCTCTATGAAGAGATGTGGCATCCATTTCCTCCAATTAAAGTTTCCTTTTTTTGAGCGTCTCAGGATGGGTACCCAGAATCATTTTCGGGTTTTTTTTAATTCTGATTTTATTTCTGTTCCTTATCAAAGGCAGGCAAACCTCTGTTTGTTTCAGTCAGGGAATCACATCTGTGCAATTTCAAAATACCAGACCAAAATCCAGTCCATTGCAAGAAAGCAAGGAAAAGCAGTGAGAGAACTGAAATGGACTGACAGCATGTGCTGCCTTCCACCTACCCTCACCAAGACAGCATGCTGAAGGCAAGAAAGCCTCAGGTTGACATTTTGGAAGGAGGCTTAGCCAGATCAGTTAACAGGAATTTTGCTGTGGAATCCCAGCTGACACAGAAAATCCGATGTTCAGATTCTCATGTCTTATTTGGAAACATTTCTGTCTCTCTCTCTCTCTAAAATTTAACATGATATTCTGGAAAGTGAAAATAAATATCATTTAATCTTGTGTACAGTCAGTTCTGACAGTGCCAATACAGTCATTTGAAAACACATTTGTTTTCTTCAGTTAGTGATCCCTGGGGTCAAGGCCTCCCATTGAAAAGCTTAGCTGTACTGAAGAAGAAACCTTGAAATGTGAGACTGTCTTCTGGTCAAACTAAGTAGACCCTTTGAATGCCTTGACTCTAAATCTCTTCACTCTACTTTTGACTGCTTTGGGGGCCCCTGATATTTACTGGCCTTGGGAATTGTTCCTGCTAATGCTTCTAATGACTGTCTCTCTCCTTCCCTGCTTGTGTCAACTACAAACCTATCGGTATAATTTCTTTTGGCTTGTATCAGATTCCTAGCAGTATCTTTTCTGACCCTTTTTTAATTGGAGACTAACTTGCTGCAAAGATTGGAGGAAAAAAAAAGATTATTTTTGCCTTTCTTATAATCTGCAATTTTCACAGGGCTTCATGACAAGTTTGCTTTTTATACTGAACTAGATACACTATGAAAGATGATTTCATGTGTTTTGCAGGCTTTTTTAGCACATGGCTAGTAAGATCAAACTTTACACGCATTTGCTGCCCTAGGTTTGTAAGGCTAAGTTTCCACTACAGTTTACTCACCTGTAAAATGTGGATTCTGCAGAAATGATCTCTCTAGTCTTTTCTACTTCTGTTACAATCCAAATGTTCATATTATAGGTAGGCAGCTTAGTCTATACTTGGATTTAAATAATCTATTTGATATTCCAAAAATAATACTAAATTAATTTTATATAAATAATTAAATTAATACAATTAATTTTAGATTTCTTTTAAAAGTTAAAACTGAAATTCAGTGAACCACCTCCAACACTTGGAAACAAGCAGCCCTGCAGCAAAGAATGTCGGAAGCATCAGGTCTCTCAGCCCCTGAAGTTGGGTAATTCTTAGAGAATTAGGGCTTCTCTTTAATTTTCTTATCTTTCAGCAGGACAATTATATTAATTTGTATGCAGAAATTTCCCTCCAAGAATTGCACAATTGCTTCTAATCAAATTATGCCCGTTAAGGTGTTTGAGTAAAATTGCCTCTATTATTTTTCCGTGGCAGATATTAAGCTAACAGTTCCATAGGAGCTTGCTTCATTTCATTGCCCTTTCCTGCAACAACGAAGATTAACTCCAGGTCTCACTGGTCTGTCCTGTCATCACAGAGCTTAAAATGTACATATCTCTCAGTTAGGAGTTTATGTTACCTTTTAAAAGGGGAAAAAAAAAAAAAAAAAAGAAACCTTTCAACCATATGTAAACGTCGTCTGCTCTCTGAATCTAATGCTCTGCATGTGTTACAGGGAATTCTTCCCTTTCCCTCCCACCTGTTTCTGCAGTTGTCCTACAGCTTGCATAGGATAGGAGCTGCAGGTTGTATTTTTGCATCAGAGTTGTTATAGGCTGGCATGGCTGTAACTCCGAGGACCTACATACATCAATGCAAATTTCCTTGCTTTAAGCAAGCCCTGGAAACTCTGTCACAATGTGATGCTAATATTTAAGCAGTCATCTGGCCTCTTATTATTCTTCTTCAAAGAAAAAAAGGGCATGCTAACTTGCTAACTTCTTCCTTTTGTTACATGCCTTAAGCAATTAAGCTTTTTTCTCCCAGTCCTTTCTAGCACTGATATAAATGAAATGCCATTTAATGGTTAGGAGAAAAAAATCATGGTAGTGTCAAAAGATACTTTGTCCCCCTGGGATTATTTCTTTAAACTGCTTTTTCTAATGCCTAAGTTCTGTATTCCTCCTTACCGGGTTGTTTACTTTTCAAAGGATTGTTTGTTGTATCTCAGTATCTGCAGATACATATATACATAAGAAATACCCTAAGTCTTCTAAGTGTTGCTTACATTAAACTTTACATCTTTACTGAACTGCATTTGGCCTCAGTTGCCCTTTTTCCTCCTTGGAATTAAGCAGGACGGCTTTAAATTTCAGTCTCTTCAGATGTTTTTTTTAAAAATTCAGCTCTATGTTTCCCATGTTTCATAGGATTCCAGTAAAAATTCCTTGGGGCATATCACATTCTCCCAAAGTCAGCTTTCTTACAGTCAAAAACATTTCTGAACTCCTCTAAGTGTTCCTGCCCTAAAGAGCATTTAGAGTCTAATGAAACCATGATCACAAAATCCTAAATGCCCCACACTTCCACTTTAGTTTTCATACAAGCTTAATTTCCTACTCATAAGTTCAGAGTCGCCTGTGACTGTAAACTACTCAGATGCCTGCACGAGGAAACACGTGTTTCCCTTCCTCAAGGATCTTTGTGCTCATCAATGTCAATGTGTGGCCTGTATTAATACTCATGAAAATGAAATGGGAGCATTCAAGGAAGAATAATGTTCAGATGATTTTCCTGTCTATTTTCCTCACTAGCAGCCAGGTAAAGAAGTTGCAAGTTGTCATAATTCTGACAGTCTTATGTGGGGTTTTTTTTTTTCCTTCTTGTTCTGAAAACGTATGTCAACATCTGAAAACAACTGCTTTGGTAAATGATTATCCCTGTTGTCCTTAATTCTCCTCTAAGCTGACTTTGCTGCTGTGTGAGCCAAAATGTTTATATCTTTCCTTACTTCAAACTCAACATTATCTCTGTGTTGCTTTGCCACCCTCTTCCTTTTATTTGTCCCTCCTGCTAATAAAACCCGCAGAAGGCTTTTGTTTGTTTGTTAGTTTTAGTTAAGGCTTCACATATCAGGCATTTCAGAGGTATCTCTGAAAACACACGTGTCAAATTCAGCCAAGTAAAATAATGATTAGTAGTAACTTGTCTCTGTATAGCATCTACAAGGCACTGAGCACTTAACACATTTTAAATGTTTCTCAACAAGCATGTGAAAAGGGTTTAAAAAAAATAGCATCACTGCATTTCTGCTTCTGAAACACTTGTGTGGCAGAGCAGACAGACCACACTACTTGAGTCAAATGATGAGGCCCTGGCGAAGTTAGGAGGAGGAGAGCCTGATGGCATTGTGCTCTGCTGCCATGCCTAGTGGACACAACCGTCCTTCCACAGGTAGCTTTCTACTTTTTTATCTCACCCTGATTTTGTTCATCTTAATTATTCCTTAGAAGATAGGAAGAGCATTTTTGCTATCATGTTTTCCTCTCAATATGTCACCAAACCCGAGAAGCTTCAGCAGGCTCGTGTCCAGTCTTGCTCACTGTCTTGTTTAATCCTCTTAAGAGACTTAGCAGAAGCCCTAGCTTGCCTCCTTTCTTGTAGGAGCAGATACCAAATGTGTGCCCCTCCAATACTCCCACACACATTTCTGACTTTTTGCTTCATAACTAGCTCATTGCATCAGTATTAGACAGGCACATCCAGTAAAGGAATCCCTCTGGACACCACAGTGTGCAGTCCTCATATGCTGTGCTTTAATCGGTTGCTTCTCTTTGCGTCATCCTGCTCCTTCTCTGCTGTACCTCCAACAAAATATTTCTCTGGCAGCTTCTACAGCTGGCTCTGTTCCCCTTCCTCCTTCACCACCTCTTTCCCTGCTGTCACTTCTGAGGTTTTTAAACCAACCGTGTGTCATCTGTGACCTTCACATCTTCACTGATCTTCCTGAGAACATCAGCCTGCCTCTCTGAGTCTGCTTTCTGATCCCCTAATACCACAACAATCTGACAAGACTGGCCAGAGGAAGAGGGTGTCCTTACCTCCTGGGGGCTAAGTTGGAGTGCTTTTACACCCTGGGTGTTGCACCATATGTTCATCTACAGCATCGGTAGTTTTTCCTCAGAAATGTTCAGACTGGCTGAAGAAATCTCTGACTGACTTTGGGCAATGCCATTTTCCACTCTGGGTGGGTAAAGAGATTGCAACCCCATTGAAGAGCAAGTGTGTAAAGATAAAGCCATCATCTAGGCAGGAGGGTTGGTGGTTTGAGTTCATTGCTCATTTTTCCAAATGCTGTTGACACATAGCAATTAGTGGCAATCTTGGATGTGACAGGTCCAGGCTCAACTCCTGAAAACATATTTTTAAATTAAACTTAGGTGACTGGAGGATTAAGGCTGAGGGAGAGGTAAATGAGGATAGAAAGCTGTTTACCTCCCTAATTAGGGCCTGATTCAGCCAAGCATCCAAGCAAGTGCTTCTCTTCAAGGGCATGAATAGTTAATAGGGACAGTTTCCATACTCAGAGCTAAGAGTGTGCTTACGTGCATTGCTGCATCTGACTATGAAGCAAAGCAATTCCTCTGTGATGGGAACTGAGATGGCCAGCTCAAAGGTTTGTGGAAAGTCAGGAGGTGCCAGCTGATTATTCTTGTTTGCCTGCCACATTGTACGAGAGCACAGTGCTTCAGGAGTGGAGATGCTGGAATAGCTCAGCATCTTTAGCCAGGTTCTCTTCGGGTGGCTTTGCAGGCAAGAAGGGATAAGACCAAGTTCATGCAGTTTGTAGTTTTAATCAACTGCTCCTGCCGTGACGTTTCCTGCCTGTAATTCTTCTCTGCCTTCCTGGCAGTGGGGGGTCTTACAGCCACCTCTTCACTTATTCATGTTTATTCATGCACAGAAAGTCTCTCTTTATCTCACCTCTCATCCCTTTGCCTCCCCCTTCTCTTGGCCTGCCATTTGGCCTTCTCCTCCCCCTTATCTCTGTCATCTCACCCTCATTTGGACCATCCCTTGTTTTTTATCACTGCCTGTCCTATGCCTGTCCCACACAAACACTCCCTGTGCTCCAGCAGATGTGGTGGGAAATGCAAGGGAAGGGAAGTCTTGGGGGTGGGAGAAAGCCTGGAGCAGGCAAAAGCCATGACAGAAGTCCAGGCTCAGGCAGCACCAAAGACACACTTGTCACAACGGCCAAGAATTCCCTCCTGCCAACAGTCTCCACCACCTACAGCCTATTCCCCATTTCCTACATGAGATCAGACATTCGAAAGAGCTGAACTGTGGTTCAGACCACATTTTGGAGCGCCCAGTGAGACTGGAGCACTGGCAGAGTGGCTCAGCACCAAACTGTTCCCACCAGGGCTTTCTGAAGACCTTGCTGTCAGAGGTGGTTGAGGTGAGGTCACTTGTGGACCTGACTGCTGGTTCGCATTCAGAAGTGGGAGCATGTCTGAAGATCTGTCTTCCTTTCAGAAGCTGTTTATTTTATTTTACAATGGGATTTCAAAAGTCAAGTAATATGTTAACAATACTGTTCACATTTTGACTGTGTTTCCCACCTCATTGTAACCTTTTCTTTTTAAGTGTGCTGTGCCAACTCAGCTCTTGCAGTGGTTTTAGAATGGCAGCACAGAACCATAAGGGACATGATTTATATGAAAATAAAAATGGCTTTTGAATACAGAGGATATGAGACAGAGGTGAGGTTTCCTTCAGCAAATCTGGAATGAAGGGCTAGACTCCTGTCTAATTTCTCCAGCCTTCACAAGAGCTTGCCTGCCTTCAGCTGTTTGTGTTTTATTTTATGGGTGAGTGGGTGCACAAAGGAAGATGACAGCCACAGAGTGTTCATGTGTTTCATCTGAGAAGCCATGAGATGGTTTTAGTGTTGTTAAAAGCAGCTTCTGCTGAGTTTGGGTCAGCAGATGCCTTGACATCAGCCTTTTCAGCATGAAGTCTTCCAGTCAGTGGTTTGCTCAGGGCATAGCTGTCTCGAGGCTGGGTATGCCACAGCACCTAATATTTTTACTGCTTGAAAGACAGTACTTCAAGCCACTGATTGCCAAAATCCTATGCCACCTCTTGCAGAATATGTATCAGTGTTACTTTGGTGCTGCTGAAGATGCTAGCAAAGTACAGTTGTCCCTCTGGGGTACACCCCAGGGCGGTGTGAAAGAGCCATATGGACCAGGTTAGGAGAAATGCATAAAGAGGTCTCCAGTCCTGAGGAAGCGGAACGGTTTGGGGGTTTGTCTCCAAAAGCTTTCATTTCATGTTTTTCAAGTTTCAATCCAAAAATGACAGTAAGTTTCTTTCATTTTCTACTTTTATTTCTTTCGCTATTTTGAAGTTTATTCCCCTAGAAAATGTGGAATGTTTTAACTTTAACTATGGGGAAAAAAAGTTAAATAGTGTTCCGCTCAAAAAAAAAAAAAAAGAAAAAAAAAAAGAAAAAATTTGGCTTTTCAGTTTTTCTAAGGAAAGCCTAATTTGAGGGGAGGGAGGAGGGAAGGTACTTTTCTGGGGTAGCCTGGCTTTCTTTCAGATTAATCTTAGGTGTCTTCTGTCTCCCACAAAAAATCCACAAGAAGTTTTTGTTCAGACTTCCATCTCTGTCCTTCACCATTTATAATTTCTCTGAAGGGGCAAACAGTTGAAAGGCAGTGGAAGTTTGGAAGTGGTTGTTTAAAAAATAAATAAACCTTCACCTTTCCACTGTATCACCTTTAGAGTCATCATTTGTAAATTAACAACTTCATGATGGAGTCATGAAGAGGTGGGACCTTTGTTACTGTTGCTACCCTGAGATGATGATGTTGATGAGTGCTTAACCACATTCCACACCTTTGTCTCATCTTTGTATTCCACTAAAAACCTCTAGCTATGATTCTGACCTTATCAGAACTTTAAAACATTTTACATTGTTAAATATTTTTAGTAACCTTACTACCTCCCTGGTATTCAAGGAGAGCCTTTATTTTTTTATTTATTTATAAAAAAAAAAACTTTATGGTTGAGTTGCAGGGGAAAGTGAGCCTTGTAGATCTAAACAACTTCTAAAAGTTTGTTTTGTTGCTGAATAAAACCCTAGAAAATTATCTCTGTGGCATAAACATCCACAGTACTTGTCATGAACCAGGAAACTGATCTTCATGCCCATCTTGGATGCTCCCCAAATTGTCTGATGTCCCAGCTGGATGGGTGAAAGAGGAGACAGTAATTACCTGCAGGGCAAGGGAGACTTAAACATTAAAGAGCTTTATGGCTAGGATCAGCTGGAATTTTTGCTCATTCCTCACATATAGCGTCTGAGCTCACCAAAGCAGGCAATATGAAAAATATTAACAGGATTCAAGAAGACATTAGTAATAGATTAAGAGTGCAGGCCTCCCTTGCAAGACTTTTTTCTTGATTTTTTTTTCCTTTCAGCCAGAAAAGTCTAAAGGTGAGTAGGTGAAGTCAATTTTAATAATTCACAGACAATAATGCATCTATTTCTCACTTGACAGAGCTAGCGTTTAAACTATTAGCATTGTCTGGCATAACATAAAACAGGATCAGTCACTCATCCCTTTGAAACCTCTAACCTGGCCTCATTTAAATTTCTTCCTTCCAGCTTTGCCAGTACATTTTAATAGTCTTGGTAGAGCTCTCAGCTGACTTGTGACTTCAGACTTTATCTACCAGGTTGTGGTTAGGCATGGAGGAAGACAGCACCATTTCTTGTCAGCTTTTTCTGTATGCAATGACACAGAAACCTCAGTGCTACAGATAGCCATTGAAATTCAAAACAGACCACTTGACTGCTTAACAGCAATGAGGTTTTAAATCACATTTTCTTTTTGGAACACCATGCTGTAGTTTTTGAAAACACTCTTTTTTCCTTCCTCCAGACTGCTGAACTGGTACTACTTTGCAGTCATGCTTTGTATTGAATAGCTGAAAGGGGAAAGGTGGATTAACAATAATGAAAACAAAAAAATGTGTTTTAAAATAGGACGCCTGCCTGTTTTTTTACAGTAATCTGTGACAAGTTCATGTTTATAATTCACTACAGCTGTTACCAAGTTAGTGCTTTGCAGACCTTAGTTTTACAAATTTCCAGATTGGGTAGCTAGGAGTTGAGTTGCTTTTGTTTTCATTTTTTTCTTTTGTTTGACCCATAAAATACTGCACTTCCACCTTCTGATTTAGAATGCAAAAACATACATTAAAGCTTCTTTACAATAGCAAAGACGTCTGACTAAAGCAATTGGCTCCCACTATAGTTTTTTCTTAGATAACAGTTGTAAATTTCCAAACCTCTAATCTTTGGCAGCATTTCCCTCTTGATCCTAGTTTCTGTTTCCATGTTTTGGGGGAGATTAAAAAGTGGTTGATGAAGGTGAAATTGGAAACAGAGGAAATATGAGGTTTTAAGAAAAGCTCAGGTGAGTGAGAGGGCCAAGTTTGCCCTGTGCACTTAATTAAGTTCTTAAATATGGCTTTGTGGAGGATTTCCTATTCCAGACTAATGCCTAGAACAATTATCTTTGATACCCTTGGTAGCATAGCTCGCTGTGACTAAGAATACCCTGGATGCAAACATCTGCATCCAGCAGCTACCTCAGCTAGTGACTTGCTTTCAGGGGAAGCAGCTGTCAGGGCCAGGACTGCTGGGGGGGAGACTTCTGGAAGAAACTGTCCATGTGCACAGGTACATGGCAGTTGATGTAGGTGCTCTGACTTTTGTGAGGATCAGCACTGTATGCCAGAGTTCATCAAATGGGCATTTTGTACATTGACATGCAGGCAATGGAGCGGAAGGTTTGGCCCCAGCACTGGGACAAGGCAGACCGCTGGTACTTGTGTCACTTGAGTATGTCTCATTGGGACTTGGAGCTGGGAGGGACCACTTAGAAACATGACAGAGCGGTTGGAATCACTGTTGCTTTTGACTGGGACTGCCAAGGATTGTCCCATTTATGGTGGTAAGAGGAAAGCATGTCTGAAGGGATGTGTGTGGTGGTCAGAGGAATATAATCAATAACTCATGCTCCACACACCAATGAATGCCAGTGACTGCTAGAGGCAGGAGCTAAATGCATCAGATATGAATGCATCCTTGGTTTGTGTATCAACTGCCCCTTGTTACCAACTACTTTTTTTTCTGTAAAGCCTGGAGAAGTCGGGGTTTCCTTCAGGTCTTCCATTGTCTTTGTTAACAGCCGAGAACTCAGCTGGACACTGTTCGCAGTTGCCAGTGAGCAAAACTTCACAAGACATAGTATATTGAGAATGGCCCCAAACACGGGGTGATGGGAAGGCTTTCTCAGTGTTCCCATGTAACCTGTCAAAGGCAGTTCAGGAGACTGACACGCTCCAGTAGATGTATCACATCTGCGTGTCTCTTCCAACAGCCATGAGTAGATTGTTGAGGCAGAGGAAGGAACTTTATATCAAGTTCCTCTACAGGAAAATGTTCGTTTTGGATCAGGATTCAAAGTGAATGAACATCCAATTAGACTTTTCTGAGTTTCCCTTTCATTCATTACTATCAACTGGCCAAATTTTGACCTTATAATGAGTACCACCTAAACATTTACAGCTATCTCTGTAGAGATGCCCTTTGAAGAAAGGCATTCGGTTGATATAAATTATTTTAATATGGGCTTTAGATATTAAGAGAGATTCCTGGGTAAGGAGAGGGAGGGTTAGACTTCTCTGTAAGGATACCCGTTTAAACTGTAATGCAAATGTGAGGAGATGACGTGACAATGCACTGGTGGAGGTAAACAGGTTCATTTCTGTGGAAAGGGTGTTGACGAGCAGTGATTTTTGGGAAGCCTCCAGACAGAGTCCAGACACTAACTTTAGGGATTTAGGCAATATAAAAGTGATTATTAAAAAAAAAAAAAAAAAGTTTATATCAGCTGTGCCTGCAGTTTTTTCTTTTCTTCTTTTTTCACATACTTTTGTTCTATTAAACATTTCCAGAAACACTTGTACAGTTAAGCCTAGCACTGTGAAAAGGACTAATACCCCTTTTGATAGACTCTTCCTGTGTTGCTTTTGTGTCAAATTGACTACATTTCAGTTGCAACTTTAGGCTTCTTAAAAAAAAAATATATACAGGGCCTTAAGCCTGATAGACCTTATGTGGACCTGACCTGAACTAAAATGATCACATGAAATATCATGTTGGTAAGTGGTCTTGCATATTCACATGGCCTTAGGCATAGATATAGAGATGGCTCCCTCCAAAACTAAGTTCCAGGCATGCTGACAAAACCGTTTACTCGTGTCCCAAATATTGTTTTGGTTTTGTTTGTTCTTATCCCCCAAATTAATTTTTATTTTGCCTAATAAGGTGATGCTTTGGGGAGGGGGAGTTTTGTTCCTTCTTTTTTGCACAAATGCTTCTACAAAGCATCCCACTGATTGCTGCTGCAAAAAAAGCAAACATTGCTTTTTCTGTAGCCTTAGATTCCTCCTGAAAATTTTTTTTGTTGCCCTCAAAATCATTACATTAGTGATGGGCTATGACTTCTTGGGCATCCTGGTGACCACTGTTGTTTCTTGATGTCTCCTCACACTGCCCTGTATCTCTATTTTATTTGTTCCCTATTTCCTAAACTGAAGGCATGTGCATGCGACTTGAATTACTGAGTTAGGTTGAATAAAGGAAATGATCTGGTCACAGGAGATGCAGACCTCCACCTGCAAGCAAAAGCTGAGGCAAGTGTACCAAACCTAGTTCACTGGCTGAGTAACAAGACAGTGTTTCAGTGCCCTGAGACCCAAGGAGCTCATCCTCTTACTGGAAACACTTTGGATACCATCTTTAAATGTTTTGCAGTATTTTTATTAGTATTTTCACTCTTCAGTGGATCAGTGGAACCCTATTCTGAAATTTTAGGCCCTTCTTTCTTTGCATTAGAGTTTCAAATTAATGGTCTGCAACTGTAAACTCACGTACTTGTACTGACATTTTTTAAGTATAAAGCTCTCTGGTGCTTGCAGTTAAAGGAAGATCCAAAGAAAATGAGAATATCTGGCATATAGCCGTGGGCTCCACTATCAGCTCATTAGCTAATTTTACAAATTTAATCTTCATGTGGAAAAAATGTTATGACATAGTGGCTTGTTGGCTGTATCATTTAAGTGTTATACTGGTAACTATGTTACTATAAATTTCAAACCAGTGCACGTTTTCAGCAGTTGCAAGGTATCTTCAGAAACATCCCTGGTGGCATACTTTAGAAAGACCTATTTTGTGTTCAAAAGGACTAAAACATGGTTGGAGGTAAATGTGGTTTAATCTAGCCGTTTTAAGGATTGTATGGCATCTGTCTTTTTCTTCTTTCAAAAAGATGCAGCTAGTATCTAATAGATCCAAGTAGACCTGTCCACTAGTTTTTCTCCTAAAAATAGAAAATTCAGGGTTAGGGATCAGGTGATTTAGTGTCACTGGCATGCTGTGTGCCCTAGCACAAGTTATATACATTTTCTGATGCTAAAGACTCAGAAGGTTTTGTGTAGAGGGTTTGGGAACCTGTTTTCATTTACACTGTGACCTTTCTGTACTTCTTCGACATTGAAACGGCCTTTACAGGGGAAGTTGTTTTTTATTTTATTATTATTATGATTATTATTGTTGTTGTTGTTGTTGCTGTTGTTATTGTTATTATTCAACTACTTAAGCAAAGGCTCAGGTTTCAGCTTAATTCTGCTACTGCCATATGTCATGTGGAGAGTGTACAGTATTTCTGCAGGGCTGAGGCTTGTCTCCTGTTTCTTCTCACTCTGTGCTTGTGGACAGGGTGACTGTACCTCTGTTGAGAAACGTTGTCTTCATACTTTATTATTCTCCCTAGCCTTCCACTTAACTCTTTGTACTGTGATCCTCTATCACCCATCTTCCTGTATCACCATTAGTCATCCCAGTATTTTCCTTCCTCTTTCCCCACAATTGTCTGTTATCACTCAGTTCTGCCTTTTTAAATGTATTTAGACATTGCATTTTTACTGTTACATCTCTTCAGAGCTAAAATACTTCTGGTTTACGTAATGCCTTTTTTTTTTCCAAAAGAAATACGAGATTCTTGCCCCAGAACACAAATTCCCCACTCCTATTACTCCCCAGCACCTACTGCTGCTCTCTGCTTTTTCTGCCCAGCTAGCTGAACACGCAAAGTATCTTCTTGATCTTTCTGCAGAAATGGAATTTTAGGCTTTATTCTAGGAGATGCCTTTTGAAAAGATCCCTGAGAATCCCGAGTTGTGCTTACCCAGAACAAAAGCGAAAAAACATATGCCTGGAAGTACTCTACAGGCAAAAAAAAGGGAGAGTGTCCAACTTTTTGATCTTTTTTTCCCCAGATATTGGTAAGTAAGTGAAATAGAACTTGATTTGGTGTTCATTCTTGATGAGATGCATGTGCTGTGCACATACATGTGCTTTCTCTCTCTTTCTTCTCTGTTTAAATCCCATTTAAACAGTGCTCAGTGACTGCTGGGAGTTGTAATCCATGTGCAACTCTGTCATGAGGCAAACACCAGCTGGAGGTACGGCTCTACAGAGTGGTCTGCAACCAGTTGAGTTGCTGAGGAGTCATAAAAGAGGGAAAAAGGGGTTCATGAGAACTCAGCCAGTGCCTTTTGGAAAGTGTTTCTCACACTCTCTTAAGAGCTACAAAGTCTGTATCTTGTACAGTTTCTTATGCTTAGCCAGGGACAAGACTACAAAACAGAAAATGACAGAACTTCACAGCCAACTTGGTACTGTACAGATTTGTTTGACAAGGTATTTCACACAGCTTCAGAGTAGACTGAAAGCACCTATAAAAATCTGCTGTTTACTACATAGAAAGAAAACCAAAATCTTTAGGGTTTTATTGAAGGAAACTTTTTTTCCCCCTGCCGGAATCACCAACAATGTGAATATTTCTACTTGGTTCTCTACTTCTGATAGGTGTTGCTGCTACCCATCTCTAAAGTCCATGTCTGCATGTATTTGCAGAAGGTTATCCAAAGAAGCACAGATGTTTGGAAGTTTACCATTCTCTTAATTAAATAACATGTTAGGGTATATTTATAGCTTTGCTGATTCAGAGCCATGGGTTAACTCCTGTACTCCAATACTATTGAGTAATTGCCCAGAGCACTATCCTAACACTTCTGTAAAACAAAGCGCTAGGGACTGTTAGTGTAGAAAACTGTAGAATTTTATAAGGGAATTTTAATAGGGAGCACTATTAAAAATGAATACCTCTGTTTATGGGTATTGGCTAATGAGTGGAACAATAAAAAAAAGATGCTAAGCAGCAACAGCTTCAGCAATAGAAAAGATAAATAATAACAGATAATTGTGAGGGGTGAATATACCATAGTTGTTATTCCTGATTTTTCCTGCCTGATTTCCTTGATGTTATGCTCAAAAATAACAAAGTAATTGGTACCTGTGTTGTAGCAGAGCAGATCTAGGGAATGTTTCATGATGCTGTGAATTATAACGTGGCTACAAGAATATTTGGACTTCAACATTTTTGAATTAAGTACATGCTGTTATTTACCCTTCCTGCTTTGCAATAGTTTGCCAAGGCAGCACACTAAAAGATTAGTGAAATGAGAACCTTGGGAACTGTAGTTAGTGGAGAACAAGAAGGTAGCCTTAAAAATGGTGTACATCCTCTTAGGAAAATATGTTGAATTGACGTGGGCTGTGAAACAGATCTCTTAACACCTGACATACACTACAAATGGAACCATTGGTTCCTGGGGTGAAATTGATTTTAATGTACTATGGTGCTGGCTCCTGTCATAGACCACCTTGCAGCATACAGAGGCCAAAGAGTATAGAAATGTATAGAAATGATCACAGTCAGATGGAGGCTGAAATCCTGGCCGCAGCCTTCAGTGGAACCCAGGTTTCATATGCATGGTCTGTTTTCACAAAAATGATCCCACTGCCTGGGGAGTGAATGCTCTCAACAAAATCCTTTATGCCCTTCAGTGAGGGTTTTCAGTGAGGCAACTGCCAGGGGAAGGAATGGGAATCCCACCCCACATCTGGGCAGCGTAAGAAGGAGAACTGCAGTCACAATGTCTTTTCTTTTCTTAAGGTAATTTGAAGAACTGTATGTAGAGACACACAGACACACACTTACTCACTCACACACTCACACACTCTCCTCCTCCCCTGTCAGTTTGTAAGCCTTTGCCTCCTTCTCTGTTTTTTTCTGATGAAATGCTGCAATTAGAAGGCTTATGAGTATCACTGTACAGCTCTCTGAAGTGGTGGTTTAAAGAATGAGTTTAAAAGGCTTTCCCCTTCTATGTGACTGCAAGAGTGCTAAAGCTCCATTGCCATTCAGATGCTTTCACTTACTTGCTGTGACCAACTGAAAGTCAGCTTTGAAGCAAAAAAGTGAGTGATACCATGCTTAATTCACTCCCAAACTCAGTCCCGCAGACAGTAATCATCCTAATGTTTGAGTAGGGGCTTAGGACCTCAGAGCTGCAGGCGGATCCCTGGGATCCGAGTTCTGCTTCGAGGTGGAATTTGTGAGCGAGGCGTCCCCTCCAGGGTTACTCACAGAGGAAGGAAGGGGTGGCTGGTGTCTTGGCCCTTGGGGTTGAAATGCTTGCCAGCAAGGCTGGAGCTCTATGAAAAGGTTGCAGTTCAGCACAGTTGTGGTATAAATACTCCCCCACAGCCAGGATCAGTGGAAAGACAGAGACACTGAGTGAGGGCTTACTTTAGCAGTAAATTTTCACCCTTTGGAAAACAAGTATGTTATTTCACCACCCTTACCCTATTCAAAGGTTCATAATATCAGCATGTCAGAAGTGACCTTGGTTTTCCAAGTCAGCTAATACTGACTGACAAGCATTGTTGACATGATAAAGGAAAGCAGTATATTTATTGGAAGTAACCTTGCCCAAGCATGACTATCTTCAGTAATGACTAAGGTGGCAACTAAGGGGTCATTTCTGTTGATTGTCTTATTCAGTTTCCATCGGATAAAATGCTGGTGTGTTATTTGGGGGTGCCAAGAGTCGAGAATAACAAATTCTACTTAGGCGGCACGGAAAAGTACAAGTGAAAAATCGGGCATGTGGTCAGTAACAATTCTGACCTTGGACTGGAGAAATGTGACATCTGTGCAGACAAGCAGAAGGGTCATTGTACATTTTCAGAGTTAAAATGAAGTTTTTCAGTGTCCAAGTCACTTGCATTTTGTGGTGAAAGGAATAGTATTTCTTCAAAATAAAAATGTTCTTCGGGAAAACAAAACAGTAGTTACGGCTTCAGTAAGATTTTCAACTTAAGAAGCTTTTTGTGACTTTAAAGTTCTCTTCATATTCAGTCCTAAATTCTTGATCTAGGATTTGTGTAACATAACATACATTATGCTTGGCTCCTTAAACACGTTTTTATTGTTACTATGCTCTTTGCAACCTTGGAAACTTTTTAATTCTTCCTTTACATTTGTGAGTTCACAGCTATCTCTGTGTGCAAGGCAAACATTGGCTGTAAAATGAGCAAGTAAAACACCTCCCTGCAATTAAGAAAGGAGGTTGTTTCCTCAGTGGAAACAATCTGCATTGGCCATAGCAAGAGCTACAATTCAATTCAAGCATCTCATTTAACACTTCAGATTGTCTTTGCATATATGGGCTAGAGTCCAACAGCATTAGGAAATCCTTGGTGGATAGTAATCTGGAACACAAAAAGCAGCAGTCATACTTCAACACAATTGATAGCCTTTACTTACTAGCAGTCTTCAGGCTAAATTATCATGGAGATGCAATTAACTGTCTTTCACTGAGAGGGTGGGTCCTTCCCGATCTAGAAGAGGTCACAGATGGGGCAGTGTGGCTATGTGGTTAAAGCATAATTTGACTTGCTCAGAAAGAGGTCCAGACTCCAGACTCTTATCCTCAATACATGCAGTCAGACAGTAAGAAATGCCATATACCACCAGCCCACCACAGCTGCCACCAGGCGTGATCCATCCAGACTGCAAATTCAGGCTTTTTTTTTTTTTTTCTTTCTTCCTGTGTTTTCTGTCAAGCCAGTAACTTTGACTTGCATCTCTGACTAGCCCTGAGGAAAGGGACATAATCAAGTGGGCAGTCTTTAGTCTTGTTGACTCTGTGTAAGGGAAATAGATTATAATCTTTGCTCCAGGTATTTGTTGTACTGAATACCCTCCTATGGGCTCGAGCACTTCATTATGCATTTCGTGGGGCTCCTCAAGTTAAAAGCTTCAAAGTGTGAAGGAGTTTCATTATCAAAGCTATGATTGGCGCCATCTCCAAAATGTGAAATAATTGAGTTAGTAATTTGTTTACTTGTCTGGGACAAAGTAAATAAAGTGTCATTTCTTGTTGAGAGAACACACTTTCTTGGCAGATCTTAACATAGATGTTTCCAGCAGAATCCTCTCTTTTGAGCCTGTGTAGTGTAGGAAGAGTAGTGTTGGCTTCCCGGTTCAGTTCGAGATTTGACAATGCCCAAGGGAAGGGATGCGTCAGTTTTAAGGAATCCCCCACACCCCACAAAACTTGGAAATTTTACATTTATAACATCATGTCTGCCTTGAGGAGGCAAAATGTTGTTATCAGGATTAACCTTAAACTATTTTTTTATGTTATTTTCAGATGGGCATGTTTGACTCAAAAGTCAGCCTGACTACCACTCTGTATCAATTCTTAATATTATATGGACAGCAGCATTTAAGTGTTACCTTATGTATGAATAAGCAAGGTACAATCAAGTTTTGAAGAGATGTGAGGATCTTTAGCTGGTATTAACTGCTGTACCTTCTTTGACTTGTTTTTCAGTGCAGTTTTAAAGGCATGCATGAGGATTCGGGATAGCTTTGTTGACACAGCCCATTCAGAGCTTCTCTTCCTGGAAAATACCCACAGGCTGAGCAAGCTTCATGGGCCTTGTCATTAAACACTCTATGCCTCCTCCCATTGCACAAGTGTCGCTTGGTAGTATTGGATGTTCTCTCACAAGAGTTTAGACATCAGTTTCTTCCATATTTTTTTTTCCCTTTTTGTATGCAGGGGAATCAGACTAGTGTATTTGGGATGGGATGACAAAGATTGCTACAGCTACAGAGACTTAGCCATTTGCTTTTTACACTTCCTGAAGTGGATTCTGAGCATGGAAATGGGAGCTCAGTCTCTTCCCTCTGTTATTCAGTATGTTATATTGCATCTACCTTGTCCTTCAAGTTCTGCAAGCACTTGTCTTGAAATCCTGGCCTGCAGAGATGCATGTTGAGCTGCACGCTCCTGCTGCATGTTCTGATTTCTCCCTGGGGCCAGGCAAGCCCAGGGAAGTGGCAATCAAAGCAGTGGCACAAAGTCCCAAGTAGGACTCGCATGGAGTCCCAGTGAAGTTGCAGTGCTCCTGTTCTGCAGAGACAATGCTTTTCAGGTGCTGGATTGAGCACCAAGAAGAACTAGCAAAAAGGGAAGGTTGTTGTTGGTCTCCAGAGAGAAAAGAGCAGGCAGAAACAGAGTTTGTGCATGAGTGGGTTAATGGAAAGAGCTGCAGTATCTTTACCTTCACTCCTGTCCTTCAAAAGCCATTGGAGACTGAGTGGTACAGGCCCCTTGCAGACGTTAAAAGTGTTTCTGAGGGCAAGGAGGAGAGCAGTATAGCTATTATTTGATTCTGGAGGAGCGTGTTCTCAGCATCCCTAGATGTAGAAAATTCCTTGAAAAATCCCAGTAGATTAATATTTTCCTGTCTGGTGAATCTGGCACAAAAACTAGGATCTGGGAATTAGGATCAGTTTTAAAATTTTACAGATCATGAGAAATCAAACCATAGGAATGTCACTAATTCGTTTCATGAGGTGTTCATCTCTGTACTGCCAGGAGAATAACTGCTATCTTTAACTAAGCAACAGCTCTTCAGCCAAAAACAGCAGATAGCCCTAACTCATTAGTCAGCTAAGCTTCATTTCTCACTCCCACTGCCTTCCATCGTATCTCTGGTGGCACAAAGCCCACTGTAAAATTGGAAGTTGCCTTTCATATAGCTAGACTGCACTGAAGGAGCAGCGTTAAATGCCTTTCACGCATCCTGCTTTTGTCACTAAGATTTATTTAAAGGATAGACAATTTCCATCCCTGATGGCCCTTCTGCTTTAATCCAATTATTTCTCCAAATGTGCTAATAGTCTCAGATATCCAGTTTTCAGAATGAAATAAATTAAGTCATCAATGTAAAATGATGATGTTTGAGGGGTGTTCATCCACATTTTCAGCCTGGAGTGAGTGCTGGTTCAAGAGGCAACACGAATCTCAAGAATGAAAGTTAAGGCGATCCTTTACTTGAATTGCACTGTGCCTATAACTTCAGATGTGACTGAGGAAGACTGTGAGGACTAGCTGTGTTTAATACACCTCCAGCCTTCAGAAGGTGCAACCAAATCCACCTGCTTCTGAGTGCCACGCTTGCCTTTCTGTTTCCATGTATGTAAGCCATTCATGTTTCCCATATCTTTTCTGGGATTTTCAATACAATGTGGCCTTTCTCCTTGGTGGCTTCACTTTATCACTTGAAGAATCAGAACCTTAAAGAAACCCTGTGAAACGCTGTGTAAAGAGGTAACTCATAGGGTCACCAGGCAGCACTTCTGTACGCAAGCAGCCTTGCTGAACTCCAAGTAGGTTGTGGGTATCCCAAAGGATGGAAGAGCTGTAGGGCTTGTAAGGGACAAGGTTGATTGGAACTGAGACGTGGAGCTAAAGGGTCCCTGTTCCTGGCACCATGGCTGGCTTGAACTGGTAGCATGAACAAACTGGAAAATTGAGTAGTGAAGTTTTGTTGTAGTTGTTCACCTTTGCAGACTAATGGAGAAAATCTGCTGCATGACAAGGTAGAAGACAGATGCAGCCAGTGGATGGGGGGAGGGCATCTCTGCCGGTGCTCATCACAGAAAGCCATAATAGTCAAGGAACTGGTCAGGTTACAGCCTTAGAAAGTCTGTCCCCAAATGTCCCGAGCAAGTAGAATCATAGAATCATTTAGGTTGGAAAGGACCCTTAGGATCATCAAGTCCAACCAGTAACCTAACACTAAGTCCACCACTAAACCATGTCCCTAAGCCACACATCTACTCATCTCTTAAATGCCTCCAGGGATGGTGACTCAACCACTTCCCTGGGCAGCCTGTTCCAGTGCTTGATAACCCTTCCAGTGAAGAAAAGTAATCTACATTAGGCCAAGTTTAGATTTCAGAGCCCCACAGGAAACAAGCTCATAGACATATCAATTCTGTTGAAAATATGAATGGGCAGGAGTTTCTTGAATCAGGAATTTTTATGACTGATGAAGATCATTGTGAAAACACAGGTTTCATTCCTAGGTGCATTCCCAGCAGCACACTTTGGTCTGTGATTAAGCCAACACATATCCATTGAAGTGAACATACTGTTGCCAGGATGAGATGGTTGTTTGAGTAGAATGGTGCTTCACTTAGTGGCTGAACTGAGCACAGTGACCAGCTGCTGAGAAGAAACAATTTCAAGAGACTGATAGGCTTGGGTTTGAGGTTCCCCCTCCTTTGCTTTTCTTGTTTTATACCAGTGCATCTGACACTGTTCATTTTAAATGTTCTCAGATTATGTGGTTGCTTCTAACTGAAATATATTATGCATGTGTAGGTATTTCACCTACCAAAAATATTTTGCTTATTTTTTTTCATAGAAGTGCTTCATGTGCAGATACTTACCCACAAGGAATTCTAGTTGCATTGTAAAGTCAGAGGAACCTCAGCTCTTTCATAGACTTGGATTGCATTTGTTGGTGTTAAAGAGCAACTGTTTGCCATAATCTGTTCTTTTATCTGTACCTTTCCAAAGTATTTCCTTTTTTTTGTGTCCCTCACAACTTTTCTACCTTTGCTGATCCTAGCATAGAAGTACTCTTGCTGTATGCTGTTTCTCTTTCCAACAGGGTTTCTTTGGCTTACTGCTTTAAAGATCTGCAACTTGGTCTTGGAATTTCAGGCACTTAAAGGCTTTAACTTCCCTGCTTCCATCTAGTTTGTATCCACTTAAAACAGGGCATGATCAAACTCCACCTACTTACATCTCACTTTTCTGACTCACGGGTATATATTTATACCTGAGTTTTTCAGTAGATTTAAAATAACAGCTTTTATTTATGGACATCCCGTCCTTACCTTTTTCTGTGCCAAAATGATGCAATAGTAAGAATTGGCAGTTTTAACATTTCCCTTGTATGAAGGTTCCTGGTTTTGTTTGTATCTTCTAAGCACCAGTGTACATGCATTGAACAGATCCGTTTAGTTTTCAGGGGAAATTAATTTGCTCTGGTAATCAACAGATGTCACACAAATCTGGAGTACAAACCCTTCACTGCTGGCAACTATACATGCATAGACATACGTGCCTATATTTTTATACTCCTAATGAGTTATCATTTGCTAGCAGAGGCATTTTATTCTTTTTTTTTTTCAGGAGCATTATTGCTGCTTTACCCTGGAGTAAGTAAAAGCTGATCACATCCCACTAAATCTTCTACTGGTCACAGTTCACAAAAGTGTTTATGATCCACAAAATTTGGATCACTTTCTCTTGTCTTTTCCCTTACTAAATATGTCTGCCCAGGCTAATTTAAACTTAAAGAGGATCATCAAGTGAACCACATTTACCAATATGATTGTCCCCATGGGGAAATTTGGTAAATGTTGCAATGCCTCAAGAATTGCTGAACTAGTAATCAAGCAATATCTTCAGGGTCTGTCCTGTGTACTTCGGGCACAGTTGCTCGACGATCCCACAAAAATGTCGTCTTCTGCTTTGGTTGCCGTAGGTCTCTGAGCCTTTCAGGCTTTGCGACAGTCTTGGCACAGTTCGAATCAGGTAGAGGAACGAACAGTACTGGGGAGAGCGGCCAGGGCTGGCCAGGTGGGAGCCACAGCTCCACAGCAGGATCAGAGCCTGGCGTTCACTGCGGGAGGGAGCCAGAGATCTCCAAGAGCGGTTGTGTCCATCAAGTTGTAGAGAAGCGGGGGGCAGCTGCTGAAGTCAAATTTCATATCTGCCTGCGTTCAAATTTAGTAGTGTTTTCCCACCCAGGGACTATTTCCTCTCTGCAAAAGCTTTCTTACATATCATATTTATAAATGTGTATAAACACAATATGTGTATCAGTAGAGGGAGAGATATATAAATATATACATATGTGTGTGTGCGCCTATATATGTAAATATACGTATGTATAATACACACAAACTTAAGTATACATTAACCAAGATAAGCTGTGTTTGCCAGTGCTTTAATCTCAGTGGGAGACTGTTATTGCTGGAGTCAGACTCTTGAGCACCAGCTGAGGATAGGAAACGAGATTCTGGCATGCAGGGTGTGGGAGGACTATCTCTTTGTCTACCCCCCCTTATTTTGGTTCAGAGTACATACACAAATAACATTCACATGTGGCCACGAGTGATGTAATGCATGCAACTGACTCCAAAAGAAGCTTTTCTTGTGAGCATAGCCCCTTCAGCACATGCATCACTTTATATCACTATTAAATAATATGTTTTCACGCCACAAGGTAATATGAATCATTTCAGAATGCAGGGGTTTTTTCTGGGAGAAGTTGGAAACATATTTGTATTTATACCAACTGTATTTCTTTACATATGGAAGAAGATATGTTTGTCTGCATAAGTCTGTATACAGCTGTATATGTGCATATAGACAGAGAGGTATGAGACAGGTTTCTTCTGGCTTGACAGATTGTTGTATTTTAATCTGTTTTGTTTGCCTTTGCTTTTCGCTTGGAATTCGGGGAGCCTCGTGGCACTTAGATGCTGCTGTCTGTAGCTTGATCATCAGGTTAACGCTGTGATTTCCTGTGTCTCTGGAGTCTGTGGCTGCAGGGCACCCAAAGCACTGGAGAGCCTCTTTTCTTGCAAACATGTTTGTGCTCCACACAGCACAGACCATTTCCAGTTGTTTAAATTAAATACCACAAAGGCAAAATTTGCCTAAATTGCCAATGCACTGGGTGGGAAGTGGAATAATAGAAAAAAGGCAAATTTCTTTGGGCCCTGGGGGAAATACGAAGGCGGTGTTTGGAAAGTGATCACAAAACTGCAGCATCTATTATTAAAAAAAATATTTAGGAATAAAGTCATATAAGGTTTCTTCACACTGGCCCAAGAAACAATGGTTCACATTTTCCCTCTGGCTGACAGAGGGTCACTGGGAGAAGGCCCTGTATGAAGCGCAACTGTACTGAAGAAAACAGTTACATCAGTGTGAAAAGGGGCATGTGAAATCAGATTCAGAGCCAGCATGAAAACCTTCTTAGCAAGGGCTGTTTTAACACACATGGAAGGTATTAGTGCAGTCCCTCCCCAGATAGCACAGATAGTGTCAGAAAAAAAAATAGCTTTCCTGGATCAAGTATAGATTGCCAGGGCTTAAATTGCATGATAATGGGCCTGTATTACTGCTATTTATTTTAAGTACCGGCAATGTATTTGGCATCACACAAGGCAAAAGTAAAGAATTTCTTCATCCTAAAGAACTTGTGGTATGAAAGCAGACAAAGGTAATGTGACAGATGAAGAGACGTACAGGAAGTATTGTAGTCAAATGTAAAGTATTTTCCTTTATGGTGAAATGACACCTTGTTGGAATAAATTCTGTATGGCCCCAGACAGGCCCCAGCTCCCCATAATCTAATTTTATAATTGGCTTGAAAATACAAATGCAGTATTTTAATCCCCACAAAACAAAAAGATTTGAAGGAGACTGGATGTTGGAAGCAACCATAAAAAACTCTGCCTCAGACCGATCAACCTAAAGAAAAAAATTCCAACCCATTCTTTTAATTTCTTTTCTGTGATTTTCAGCAATTCAAATAGGTCTCCATTACCTTTAATTTCCATTTAAGTAAATCATTATAAAGAGTACTGAAAGCCACAAAACCCCAAGGATCCTCCCGACTTACACAGTTTACTGCTAGAAAGCAGCTTGTGCTTGGAGTTTGCTCTGTCCCTTTCAACATACCCTTTGTAATTCCTGCAGGTGGAGTTCGAGCTGGTCTTTAAGGCACAACCAGCCTTGTCTTTCCATTTGGATTGCAATCTAAAAATGAAAGCTAGCTTTACAGAGCTGTGTGAACGTCTCTGTCAGGTTAGGGGGAACCCTATCATTATCAGCAATGGGTATGTGAAGGGATCTTCAACGATCAACACATTACTTTCTGTTGGCCTTAGAAGTGTGTGTGCCTCATGTCTGCATGGTGTACCTGTTACGAGAGGAAAGTGAGACAGTTTGAGAGGAGGTGGTTGTGGCTGCGAAGCACTGCCTGTATGCTGCTCTGGAAGATGGGGTGCATGAACGGTGTTTGTACCTCCTTGAGCTCGGCTGGGAGCCAAATCCAGTGGGCCGTTCCCAAGAATCACACCCTGGTGTCAACAGTCTGCATATAAAGGGTAGTTGTGGGCAAGAACTGGGCTTTTGTACTGTTTTGTTGACTTAGCTTTCTACCCAGCATAGGAATGTTCACCATCCAGTAAAAATAAATCCTGTCTTTTTTTGCCAGAATCTGTTTTTTGGTTGACTAAGTGGCATCCTGACTCATTTGTGATTAGGGGTGGGTGTAGGTTGGAAGAGGATTTACTGAAGAGGTTGTATTATCTTAAAGTAGATCTATACAAAGAAATATTTAAGCAATACTCTGCCTTTGTATAGAGTTTCAGCCCACAAATAAGCTTCAAATGGGCTTTTACAAAAGTCACTTCGGTATTTTCAGAGCAATGGGATAGGCAGCACATTTGTTGAATCTTAAGAGCGTTACATGGGATTAACTTAACATTTAAGGCCAGAAAGCCACCTGATCCCAACCTGGGAGGAAAGGCTTAGAGTTCAAAGTGATCTTGACTGTTGAGAGAAATGGTCTGATGTGAACAGGGTATGATTCAACAAGAACACGTGCAGAGTATTGTGCTTAAGGAGAAGATAGCAAATCTTCCAGTATAGGATGAAAAACAAGAGCTAGAAAGCCATTTTCCAGAAAAGAGTTTAGGGAGATCATAGGGGATTGCCGTCTAAGACTTGTCAGGGTTGTCATAGTATTGCAGAAAAGCCGATATCCTACTGGAACTGTGAACAGGAAGGTTGTGTCTAAAACGTGAAGTGATCCTTCTACTCAGTGCTGGCAAGGCACAGGATGGCATCTGGTTTTGCAACAACAGGATAGTGTCTGGTTTTGCACACCACATTGCAGAAGGACATAGGTTGATTGACTCAGGGAAAAGGAATAAAAACAATTGAAAGTTTAGAAAACGT
Organism: Falco rusticolus; assembly: GCF_015220075.1. Lineage (NCBI taxonomy): Eukaryota > Metazoa > Chordata > Aves > Falconiformes > Falconidae > Falco > Falco rusticolus. The sequence goes on from NC_051189.1 coordinate 91,020,376, forward strand.
AAGTTATGTTAAAAAATGGGGTTACTAATTGTTTAGTACAGAAAGGAAGCATAGCAAGTCTTTCAACAGGTAGAAGGATGCTTTAAGGGGGGAAAGGAGTAAGCTATTCTCTGGATTGGCTGAATGGGACCAAAAATAACCACGTAAATTGCAGCAAAAATGGTTTGTTAGATATGAAAAAAATGTTTCCCACTGCAAGGCTGCCTGGGAAGTTAAGGGAACTGAACCCAGATCTCCCATGTCTTTTGATATATGTTGTAACCGCTCAGCTGTTGCGCAAAATCTGAACATCACCTCTTGTGGCTAAAGCTGCTGCTGTGTGCGGGTTGCAAGTTGGTCAGCGCATACCTCCAGTGCGTGTAAGCCATAGGGCATGAGGGCCCTTGTGTTTAGGCACTTACCTGTCTTAAGATGGAGTTTCATTGTTAATTAGCCGTGTTCCAGCCCACAGAAGTGCTACTGGGTTCATACACACCCACGCTGGCCTGCTTGAATTTGGAACACTGGAAAACAGACATCCTGAATCAACTGTTTGAGGTATTATTGCCTACAACAAGCAGTCTGAATCTTCTCTTCAACAGAGGCAGCAAAGTACCCCAATGTTGAGGTAATCATAAAGCCATACTGTTATTTTATAATGTTATGCTTCTGAATTGCCTGGGAGAGGTAATCAGAAACTGAAACATTAATAGTGCAGTAGTACTGCAAGACAACGTTGCAAATAGTAATGTATTTGTGCACAAGCTGTTAACTTTTCACTTCTTTTCATATATTGGGAATATGTGGATTAACAACTCTTGTTTTTTTGAGTCCTTTGTGTTACCATAGTATGTTATTTTTCTCATAACATAATCCAGATGTATATTAAGTAAATTTCCGAGATATCACTAAAACTTTAGGGGAAACACATTTACAGCGAAAACGAGAAGTAGTCTGTTTTGGAAAATCAAAATCTGTTCCCCAAATATGACAAACTGTAGTCCAGTTAAGATGAACTATTTCCACCTGATCCCCCCACCCTTTTCTTTTTGTCCCCAAGAGTGATAGAATATGAATCAAGAAGCACAAAACTCTTAGGCATTTTAGATTAAAGGTGAAACATAGTAATGATAGCTCGATGATTGAATGACGTCTGCCAAACTTTCTCAGGGACTTCAATAATATGAGGGTAATAGATCATTAGAAGTGTTGAACACTGTGTCTGACATGTTTAAATTTATGTATCACATTCCTTTAAAATAATAACTAGTAAAAGGTTAAAAGCTTTTGAGGGATGTGGGATACGCATGCAAAGCCACAGAATAGGTGATAGTTTGAACTGGTGGTACCAGTTAAGTAGCTCAAGATTACCTACTAGTATATTTTTAATATGCTGAAAGGGAACTTGTTAATAACAACTTTAACCATGTTTCCTTTCAAATTGCTTTTTAGAATGTGAAAGTGCTTCAGGTGAATGTATTTCAGTCGGCTACTGATGTGGGCTAGGATCCACTACTGGAAACCACTGCTCAGCTTAGTGGATGGCAGTCCATGAACGACATTAAATCCATCATTTCGGACCATGTCTTTAGATCTGTACAGTCAAAAATTATACAATAATTTCATTAGTGTCTCTCAGCTAAAAGAAAATCAATAGTCTTGGCATTGGGTACTAAAAGTATCACAATTCATCCTCTGATTAAGTTCTTGGAAGGAAAAGGCACCTCAAAGGAAAATGCAGCTTTGTTTCCAATAAGATGACCACCTTGCCTGTAGGTGCAGCAGGGCTCTGCAGCAGCAGGGCTCTCCCCCGGCTCTTGGGGAATCCTGAGACAACAGGAGCATCTCCTGCTCAAAACATGGAAGGGTGGTTCTTGCAGTTTTCCCTCCTTAATCTGGGAGAGTCAAGGATGAATTTATGAGTAGCTTGTAGAGCAAGGATTAAAATAAGCTAAATAACAGAGGTCTGAAAATTACACAGCTGACATATATGTCATTGTTTGTAGAAAGGTACATAAAAGAATATGTGTTGAACTATTGATGTTTGTGATAAACTTTTAAAATGTAGTTCATGCTTGACACACAGCAGCTGATGGACTGGGAATATGAGCACTACAGCCAAGAAAAAGTAACATAAATGCAATAATTCACACTAAGGCGAGGCCAGTCAGGTGCACTGTGTTGTTCATGCCCTTGCGTTATGTTGTCCCAAACCGATAATGTAACAACGGACAATGGCCATACAGTATCGCGGTGTTGATCCAAGGATCTAGCTGTATTTTTGGCGGATTGATGATAGGTGGATCCTGATCTGTTTTGCCCAAAAGAATCCCTTTCCTCTCCTCCCCAAACTTTTCAAATAGTGGCAATGGCTAGTGTATGGCACACCTCAGCCACCACCACGACACTGCCATGTATCTGTAACTGGGAGGGGGTGGCATCAGGCCAGACTGCCTGTCCTCTGTTGTAGGTATTTCCTGGGAATGCCATTTGCTTTGGACTCTTGGCTCACTAGCAAAGCGCAAGAGCCTTTGGGAAGCCCAGAATTTCTATTCTTCATGGAGTGGAAGGGTATATTACCTAGACTTGTGCTTGTATTTCATGTGAAGTACGTGATATGAATCCTCCTCAGGTTACTTTTTGGACACGGAACTGTGCAGTAATAATAAATGTATATGATGCTGTACATTGCTCTAACAAATGTAGCAAAACTTTGAATTTTGTTTCTGTCAGACTGTTTTCACAGTGCAGTATCATGTAACTTCATTTAACATCTAAAGCTCATAAAGTACATGGGGCTTAGCTTTTTTTTTATGTAACTTTGATCAGCAACAGCATAGTCATTATACTGGAAAATAATACTGAGAGGCAGAGGACAGAAAGAATGATGGCTTTGGAAAAGTAAGGATTTGGGGAATATTACAGCCATAGTTGTTGCTACTTGTACTGAAAATACGGTCATTAGTCTCAGTGTGACCAGGACTGGGACCCTGAGGTTAATTAAAATTGTTCTTACTTACACAAATGTCTATTAGGTGGCTCACTGTTTATTTGAATAGGACTTTTATTTAAATGGGACTCTTAAGACACATCTGTTCCTATTAAAGTCTTTCTTTTCCTTTTTCTTTTTTCCTTTTCCTTTTTTTTATTTTCTCTTTTTTTCCTTCTTGTTTGTTTTTTTTTTTACCCTTATACATGTGAATTTACGACGAAGCTACGTGATGGCCTGTTTCTCCTTCCCTGTCCTCGCGCTGATCCCTGCGCTCCGGAAGGTGTGCACAGCGCTGGCAGCAGCAGCCACCTGACTGTGTAAATGCGGCCCTGGAGCGGGGAGCGGCGGGCAGCTGCATACCGTGGGGCAGCTCTCTGGCAGGAGGCTGCCTCCTGCTTCACTCAGACGTGTCAGGACAGCAGCTTGAAACGCTCTGTGAAAACGCAAAGTGAAATGAAAAGCTTCTCCCACTGCTTTTGAAATGCTGCATTCCAAAAGGTGGTAATGAGAATTACCCCATCGCTGTTCGTGTTCAGAAGTGCAAGGGGTGCAGGTATGCTCCCTTGGCAGCTGTGTGGGTGTCGCAGGGCTTCATTTCCTAAAAGGCAGAAAAAATAATATCTCAGTAGCTATTTTACATTACTAAAAGTCAACAATGAAGATAGGAATGACAAGTAGAAGAGGGGAGAGGGATTTTCTTACTCCTGAATGTTTTGTCAAAGATCCTATGCTGTGTGGCAGCAGAGAAGGCTTATTGTAAAGGTGAATGAAAGCCTGTACATACCTAAAGCGGTGGAACAAGAATTCATGAGACAATATTGTTAACATAATCTCTGTCAGAACAATGGTTATCTGAGTTACCCATGACATGAGTTGAACCTCTCCAGAGACAACCATGGGAACTGTTGAATTCTCCTTTACTTCACGTAAGGAGGTCACCAAAGTCAACAGTACTTAACTGCACAAGAAAAGAGAGCAGAATGTAGCCTCTGTTGTGGAACACAAAACTGAAAAGATGAGTCTCATTTTTTAGTAACAGTGGCTTTCTTGTTCAGGTGTTAAGTTCTTATTTTACTTCTTTTTTAAATCCAGTTTTTATCTAATAAATACTATCAAGTAATTGCCAGGAATCACATTCATTTTTTCCTTTTTCTTTTAAATTGAAAATAAAGCTATTGTGTATTTCCCTGATATTTCCCCTTTTGCCCCTTCTGACGTGAAAGATACAAAGTGATTCGCAACTTTGGGTTCAGAAAGCAATGCATACCATCATCTCAGAGTATGAAATCACTGGATGGAAGAGGAGGTATTTATGCTCTCAAATGAAAGGGGAGATTTTCAATAATATTCATTAGTTCCGCCCTGATTAAAAATATGTTTATGTTTATTAAATGAGAGTAGAGTTATTAAAAAGTGTAATTCTTTTGTAAATCTCTGTTACAGAGCATATCTACTGATCTAAAGACATCCTGATGAATGTTTGCATTTGTAAACCTCATGAGAATTTGAGGAATGGCTAGTGGGATGTCAGATTAAAAAAAGAATTTAGTTTATGTTGGTAGCTGGCAAGAGACAGAATTCTACCTGCATATCTCAAGACTAATGAGAAGTTACGTGAGCATTTTCTTTCAGCCATATCTCTGAAAAGTCCATGAATAAGAAAAGCTGTATACAGCATTAAAAAAAAAAAAAAGTACTGTATAAAAATTGAGACGGCATCCTATTTTGGAGGCAATACATGAGATAATAAATAAAATGAAAAGGTTAACTCAAAATGAGGAAGCATGTGCAGCGTATGTGAAGGAAAGCTATGAAACAGTAGAAATAGTATTGCACAGGTTAGATGCTTTCTCCAGAGGGAGGACAAGTAATGTGCTTTTTGCTTCATTTATGTATTCTTCATATGCCACAAAATAATTGTAGTCGTCTGCTTTCTTTTGAGGTTTTGAGGTATTAAGTCATGACAGCAATTGTGGCTTGCTTGAGAATCTTGCTGAGAGTCTATCTACTGTGAGTTTTACTCCTGTGTCTGATTAACCCCAGGGCAACCCATTGTAGCATAATCTTTTGGGTCAATTTTTTTGGTGACATATTTGCAGTTTCTCTCTTTGAGCAGAGATTACCATGTTGCCATTTTGACTGTAATGTTTTAGGGAACTGTTCAGTGTTGTAAAGCCTGAAAAAAAATCACAGAGCTACATCAAACATAGTTATACACAGAGCATTTCATATAATTACTCTGGGGAAGCTGTATCTTTCTGTAGGTCTTCTCTATATAACTGAAGAGACGTATGTTTTACTAGTCCAGTTTCCATCTCTGAGACACACCATGACCAAGTGGCTATTTTCATCTCCTGGGTAGCTTGGTGAGTACTGTCTTGCTTTCTGACTCCAAAGCGATTGTTTCAGGAGGTCTTATCCAGAGATATCTCTCTGTTATTTCCTCTGCTCTGACCTTTTTGTGTGTTAAAGAAAGAAGCTGATATCAAGTGCACAGTGTTTATGTAGAGAGAGGAGAAACAGCTCCTTCTGACTACTTAAATGCCACTTACACTTTTGAAATTGCTAGGACTCCAAAAAGTTTTGGACTGACTACCTTCACAAGGATGAATTTGATCCATAGAGGTCTCTAGCACTTCAGGAGTTAAATGCTGTACTTCCCCAGAGAATAGAATTTCCTCCTCCCTCCTATCTAATTGAAGGGTACATATCTATGATCTACTTAGAACAGATTTTGCATTTGCTGCACCCAGTGTAATATGTCAGATTAAAGCCTAATTGATATTAATTGTCAGTTTGACAGGTATTTACGTAATACACCTGTGATTTGTCCGTACTGCGACATCAAAGAACAATGTAGTCCATTGTCAGTCTTATATTTCTTTTCCCCTCTGGAAGACCAATTCATTGTTCAAGAGTAAATATGAAGTATCTTTCAGGAGGTTTGCACTGGCATGTTTCCTCCCCAATTGTCATCTGACTAACAACAGAACCAACCTATGCTGATTTTGTAATGGCAATTCCAAAATGATCGAGAATCACTTTGAAGCACATGTTTTCTGATAAGCAAGTTCCAAATTCTCATCATCCTGCTATGAAACGGTCCTTTTACATTTTGTAGCATGTGGGATCTGACTCACGTTTGCATTATGCTCTTCAGTTTTATCCTGATGTAATTCCCATTGACTTAATTGCACTGGCTTAAAGATGGAATGGGGAAATGGTGAATCACACCCACTAAGAAATCCATCGTGAAAATAAGGGAGTTGTCCTTCTACCTTCAAAGAGGTTTCTCAGTTGGACTACTCACCAGAATGGGGTGACTCTGCTAGACAGAGTCAGATATGCTTTACTATTTTTAGCATCTTGCAAGAAAACTGAGGTGTATTCATCAAATCATACCTCAGTGCAAAAAGTAGATATGCATCAGTAGTCTGTAACTAGAAATGGGAAATTACAAAGCAGGAGCTTGATGTCATTGATAAGGCAGGGCATGGTGCTTCAATCAAAGACAGGATTGAATATAATTCTGACATTGTATTTATTTGTGGCCAGCCTGCAGTGTATGCAGTGTACAGTTACCTATAGAAAAGATGAGTAAGAGAGAAAGTAAGTCGGGCCACACTAAAATACAATGGAGAAAATGCAAAACTACATGTATTTTAACCATCAAAGTGCTAGGAGGAACTACAGTTCCTGTACTGCAAGGGACATGAGATCTGAAGGCTTCGGAAAGATCTGGGATCGTGGCGTTCTTGCAGCAGGGGCTGCAGCATGAGTTCAGGAGGAGAGTGCGGCAAAGAGCAGGAGTTGCTTTTACCAGCCGTGGGATGCTGTTGGAGGCCTGACTTTTCTCTGAGACATGTAACATGATTCTTCATACCCCAAGTTCTGTCTAGCAGGCAGGATTTAACCTTTAACTGGCATGATTTCAGTTATATCAACAAAAGATCTCAGTCTTCTGCCACAAACAAACAACTCCAAATTAACTGGTCTGAATAATTGAACAGGGGTTTGTTTGTTTATTTATTTCAATTACTGTTTGTGGTAGCAGTGGGTGGAAATGAAACCTTGCCACTGCTTTCTGCTGTCTATCAGATTTGGAGCTTTGCTCCTTTCTGAACCTTTGTATTGCACACCATTCTTCATCATGTCTATCAACTACTTCTTGAATCTCCCTTTATTTTTCATTCCTGAGGATCTGGTGTATCACACTGGCCATTGTAGTAGTCTTGATCCAAGAATACTGCCAGCTTTTACAAATCTTCTGTGAGATCAGTAATTTTTTTTCCTGGTCTTTTCTTTATTAGTTAATTCTTTTTCCTACATTTTCCAGTCCTTCATATTCCTCTGAATGATTTTTTGCAGACAGTGTCTTTTCATTTTCATCATATTCCAGCATCCTAACTTCTGTAACGTTATTGGCATGTCAGATGTGCCAGTTTTGGCTGTTCTTAAGATGTCCTTTGTTTAGAAGTCCTCTGATTTTCTCAAAGTGCTACATTTACATGTATTGTTGTGACTACCACTGTCTTGTATTTTAAATGTCATTGTCACCATGCAAAAATTACTATATAAAATGCCATATAAGCCTGTCTCTTCTTCAATTTATCTTGCCGTGCAACTCTTCCACAGTTTACTGCTTACTTTCACGGCATGAGCATCAGGTATTTGTTCTTTTACTTTGCCCTCTCACTTTGCATAAACTAGTGATTTCTTTGCTATATATTTTTAATTCCTGCATTATTGGGAGCAACCTGGCCTACTAGAATGCCCTCTGCTCCATGCTGCTGTGCTTGTTTTACCCTGCAAGGTCAATGTGCTGTTCCTGGTTCTTCTTGCCGTTCCACTGATGGAGATGTAGTCCTTCCACCTTCTTCCTCATTCCTAATAAATGCAGCCCTACTTTACATAGGTAACAACTGAGCTTTGAGCCTCCGTTCCACTTTCCATTCTTAATTTGGTTTCTGTGACCTAGTATTTGTCCCATGCTCAGCCATCACCTCATGGCTCTGGAGCTGAGTCACGGTCCAGCTTGACTCTCGGGAGTTTTCCCAGCGTTCAGTATTGCTGCTGAGGTTTTATTTTGGATGTCGTTTCATTGGTTCACTGTAGGAGTCTACAAAAGCTGGAAACGTTCCTGCAGCTACCCAAAGCCATGAAGCAGTTATGCAGCCGGGCCAGCTGCCTGTAAAACACCTGCCCACTTGATGCCTGTGGTACAGAGGTGCTTCCTGACCCTGCCTCAGCCAAGGCTGCTGCCGTGTATTTAACCGTTGGCACTGCATGTGTGAGTGTGTGTGTCTATCTGAGAAGGCAAAACCAGACTGTTAAAAGCCTATTTCATCAACACTTGTTGGCTGAAAGTGTGAATAAGCCTTGTTTAAGATGGGTGTCCAGGCTGTTTACATTGGCTCTTGAACTACAGCCAAATTAAATTTCTGAGGAGGTTGCTATTGCTTTCTAAAGACATAACCCCCTATCTTTGTTCATCAGCTCAGAGGTATTTACTAATCATTGTCTGTGTTTGGCAGAAGAACAAGTAAAATAGGAGCTTTGTATTTTACACGGTCTTGGTAAACGTGTATTAAAATACAGCATGCTTTTATTTGAACAATATTCATAAGAGAAAATATTAATTATTATTAATGTCAGAATATTAGAGTTTTGCTTTATGCCTTAGGAGATGACAGTCTCTGCGGTAGCATTAATTAATACGTAGCTTGGCTGGGTAGGCAGAAAGCAAATAATCTCCTAGCAGATTATTCCACATTAGCATACAGTCCATCTCGCACTGTACTTTCAAAGCAATTCTCATCCACTGTACTGCAACCTTGCACTAACCTTATGTTAACAGATTTATAACTTGGAAATTATTCTGCTGACATCAATGGTGTTACACCATGCTAAACCTGTTTAAAATTAGGTCCAAGGTATTTATTTTTTTTTAATTTTAAAATGTGTTCTAAATAGTATTCACATGCTTCAGTAATTGATGGTTTGGGATAGCTTTTCTTTTTCTAGTTCAAAACTGAACTTTTTAAAGGTTTTTTAAAGGTTTTTAGTCTGGTTTTCCCTCTCTTCTTTTTATACTTAAGATTGCTCCCTTAGGCAAAATCACTGATTTCCTATCTTCCCCTTGCAATCCAATTATATTATGAACCGACAAACTGAATTCTCTGCCAGGTCATTCTTGAATATGGATTCTTTTCAATGCAGGCAGAGCATGCAGGAATGTCCTGCTTTATGAAACAGAAACTACCTGTCTCTCTCTCTGTGTACACAGAGTATTAGACACTAGAAAAACAGGAAGGAAAAAACCAGAAACCACACATGAGTTAAAGGAACTTTATTAAGGTACAAAGTACAAATATCTTGAAGATAGGTAATGCAAGTGTTGCGGGATCTTAGTTGGGCCCTCTTCCTTGTGTGTTGAGAAAGTGGTGACCTGCTTGCCTTGTCCATCCAATACCCAGAGCACGTGAGATGTTTCAGGGAGGTTGGACTATCCAGACATTTAAGCTGTCCATCCCTACCGTGCCTCTGCTTGGCATGCACAAACTGCCACCTTTCTATTTTTTCAAAGCCACATGAGTCAGCCAGGCTGAGATGAGCTTTCCCCAGGATGGCAGAATACATACGCCTGTCAAAGCTGCCAATATCCTGCTTTTTTTGAGTCCCGGCTGTAAAATACAGGAGGGCTAAAGCTTTCTAAACAGTCCACAGTTTTCAGCTGGCAGCAGCTGAGGCGTTATGGAGAAATAATGCCCCAGGGGAGACACCCGGGAGTCAGGCACGGAGCCACCAGGTCCCATCCTTCCTCTGTTCCACCCCGGGCTGGTACGAAAAGGGGCTGGAGGCAAGAGGGACCTTTCCGATGAACAGGGTCAATGCAGCTTTTCATCCAGTGTCCTGAGAGGAAGAGAAAGGGGGGGTGCAGGTGGGCACACGTGCTGCAAGGCTGCTGGGGTGCCGCTGGGCAGCCGTCCTTAAAGGCTGGATAAGGTCCTGGCAGCTCTGTGATGGGAGAAAGCTGAGCCTACCGGCAGCCCAAAACAAGCAAGCACTTGTTCCTGTAAGAAGTTTTCTCAGTAATCTGCTGAGTGACACGGTGGTTAGTACCATCCTTTTGGGCCTCCTATCGACTACTGCTGCTTACAAGGAAGCCCGTGTCAGATACTTCAGGTGAGCCGATGCCCTGGAGTCATCTCAGGGGCGTACGTTCATTGAGAGGAGAGCCTCCTGGATATGAGCGAGCTTGTCGAGAATCTCCCCAAGCCTCACGGCAGCGCGGTGACAGCGGGCGGCTGAGCGGAGCCAGCGCTGGGAGCACGGGAGCCGGCAGGAGGAAGGAGATGGGGGGTCAGGGCAGCAGCGGGGGGCTCAGATAACAACCACTCATGGAAGTCCGACCTACAAAGGGAGGGAGGGGGGGTGTCACTCATGTGAAGATACGTTTTTAAAAATTGTTTAAGTAGCACCAGAGGCAGTGGTGTGACCTGCAGATGACTTCTTCATTTGGAACGATGGAATGCAGAATAAAGGCGTGGGGGTGGAAGAAAAAAGCTGTGGAAGAGACACATCTATGACTACTTCTGCTGTTCTGTGGAGAAGCTTTCATTCCTTACAATTAAAAAGGAAATTTCCTTATTTGGATTATTCTTAGAAAGTTACTTCCAAGTTTGACATGGGATTGATTTCTCCTTATCCAGATTTCAGATTATTCTGAACATCCAAGTATGCTGAGCTTTTACTACTCTTCGAGTAGAGTTTTTCTTTTTTGTTGTTTTTGCTGCTTATTTTGCAGCTTCCAGAACAGTAGGCCTTGAGCCTACAATAGCTAGTAATTTGCCTGTTGTTTCAGGTGTTGCCAGTAACTATAGTCCTGTCTCTTCAGTTTCTGTGTTACTTCTGTTTTGTAGCTGTAAAGAATCACAGTTACACTGGGATTTCTTTTTACAGAGAACTGACTTTAATATATCTTTTTTTCACTTATAGCTGATAATGGGATGACCAGTGTGCTGTCCTGGCTGTTTTTCAACAGCCAAACAGAATCTGATAATACTAAGTTTTAACTCTTAAACTACTGCTTTTATAAACTCACACATTTCTTTGCAGTCTCTTTTGGTGAAAGATAGCCACATGACAGTCCTTCAGAGTAATGTCTGTATTTTACCAGTGTGGTTACATGTCATGCCTTTGTTGGGGGTGGGGTGGGGGGGAAATCTCATTTTTTATTAACACAGGCAAATCAAACCAATCCCAAAGTCAAGGTGGAGGGAGCATAGCATCATTCTGCTCGTAAGCCAGTCTTATGTTTTTTGAAGGTTTGGGTTTGACATCTGGCCAAGCTTTTATATGTGGCATGCAAAGGTCCATTCTGATTTGGGGGCATTTTCATGCATTGCAGGGAAGGTAGCCTGCAGTTGTCCCACCCACTGGGGGATCCTGCACAAACATACTTCAGTATCCTCTTTGATTCAGAGGGATTAATTTGATCAAGTCCTAATGAATCTCCTGAGATAATAGCCCCCGAAGAAGGCAGGAAAGCCCCTAAAATATGACTGTAGCGATGAGTTCACAACATTACACATAGAGAAAATTATTTTCACAGGTAGTAGAAGCATGAGCAGGGGAAATGTTTTTGCCTTCATTCTAATAGGATTGCTGCACCTTGGTCCCTCCATGACATCAACAGCAAAACTCCTGCCTGAAGAAGAAAATAGGAAATACAGAGTACTTACATTTTTCCAGTGAAAATACTTTCTCCCCCAAAAGACTACTTTGGTCTTCCCTATTATAAAATGTAACCACTTCTTTACAGTTTGAGTATAACCACACTTTAAACAGCTACAGCCTCTCACCTGTGCTGCAGCTCTATTTCTGCAGCGAATTAAACCCTCTCTTCACAGACTGCACATCAATTGCAATTTTTTAAGTGCTTTGGGATCCTTTGGGTTGAAAAGTATGATATAAATTTAAGATATTAAATCGTTAAGAGGAATAAGAGCATTACCAGATGCTGATGCTCATGTTATAGCCATGCTGTTAACAGCAAGTTGGAAGATACTAACACTTCATCTCTGGTGCAGGTATCACATCGCAAAACCCTTTCCATTAATAGCACATTAAAAGTCACTAAGATGTTTGGCCCCAGCTAATCCCAGGTCCAAAACCTGCCTGATCTTATAGTTAAGAATTTTCTTTCAGTCTCCCACCGTATTGGCATTTTTGGCAAGCTTATATCCATCTGCTCTTATACCACTGGCCTTCACTTAAAAAGTTCTTTCCTTTGCTGATGCTATAACATCTTCCTCCAGGTGACTGTATAGTACGCAGTTATATCACCTCCCAAGTTTTAGTATGGTTGGCTAAACGAACGAAATTCATCCTTGTGTTCTTATAAGAAGCTTCTGCACCCCTTGACCAGCCTTGTAAGTTTTTCCTGTGTCTGCTCCAATTCCTGTTTGTTTTCTTTAACCACGCTACCAAGAGTAGTATTTAAATGCTATACAAAGTATATAAACAAAAGGCACATCAACCAGTGTCTCAGACATTAGCTCCCCTTCTATGGCTGGAAACACCTCATACTATACATACTAACATCATGTTTCCCTTCATGGTTGCATCACGCTTCTGATTCATAGTCATCTGTGATGAACTGGTACCTCCATGTTCTTCTTTACACCAGTTATTTCAAAAACACAGTGAGCCTTTTGTTTGTAATCTTTAAATGAATTATCTCAAACTTTTTCCTCTTAACTTTCAACTGCTTTCCACGATGGCAGCCTTCACGCTGAGCCAATTGTTTCTTTCTAACTTGAGCCTCCTCTGCACTGATGTTTCTCAAAATGTAAGCCATCGCCAACTTTCTTCAGCTTCTTTATAATATTTTTGACATTATAGAAAGTTCCTGTAATGAATCTTAAGACTAGTAATGACAAACCCCACCAGTAACTTCATGCCAACCTAAAACTTCCCTTTTTGTGACCTGTTGCCATCCACCTTTATACATTTTATTATTCCTCTGCTGTACCTCAACTTCTCCAGTTTAGCTGTTACTCCATGTATGGGGAAGGGTAAATGTTGCACTCTATCATGTCACAGCTAGATCACTCTTAATCGCAAATGTAGGGTGAAAGCTACTCAGACTCTTCCACGTTATGCTGTAAGCTGTGAGACAGAAATATCTTTTGTAGTGACAGGGCATGGCTAGGTAAATCAGTGTTACTTCAGAAAATTTGCAGGAGAGAATTGATACTTTTTTTTTTTCCCCCTGTTCTCTCTGGATGGAGAGTCAAGGTCCCTGGGTTTGTCTGTCTCATCTGATCCCTAAGGGAGAGAAACAGAGATGCTTTCTGCAAGGCAAGCAATTTGTGCAAATTGTTTTTTAACGTGGGGTTTAGGTTTTGTTATTTAAATGTGTGCTTATCTAATAAAAGGACCCTGCTTTGATTTGAATCACAAAAGAGCTCTGCAGCAAGTTCTAGATTACTTTCTTCCTCTGTATTATGTAAAATTAAGCACCAGGTATATTTTTTTCCTTACCTGCATTTTCTTCCTTCAGTCGAATACTGGCATTTGTTTAATTTAACAAAAGTCAGATGATGTTGCTGCTAAGAGTAACCGAGGTAGCAACTCAGGTAAATTAGTTCTTGAAAAAACTTCTCCATAATTATTTAAGTAGCAGTAGTTGTTGGTTGGATTGGGGTTCTATGTTTGGTTTGGGGTTTGGGGTTTTTTTGTTTTTTACATGCATATTCCTGCTTTGCTAGATTTCAAAACAGTAAAACAAGTTAGTAATTTTTTGTTGGCTTTTTATGTCCTTTATGTTTCAATGCTTTGAGTAATGTTCTGCATGAATATCCATAAGCATGAAATGATTACGTTTTGCTTAATGTGCTTCCTCTTTGCCCTTGTAGCAGCAGTTCCACTGACTGGTTTGTTACTTCACTGTAACCAACAGACAGCTCAAAGCTCCTGTTTTAAAATGAGTGCCAGTCTTAGATATTTCTTTAATTTTTTCTTAGCTTCTAATTCTGGGTCAGAAGTCCAGTCTTGCAGAGCATTGCCTACTTCTGCTAACATTAGCAGGAATACTCATCTGCTCAATGTCAGGTAGGTTTTTCTGCATCGAGGCCAGAGTACTTGCAACCTGGCAAGATGAAGATCCATATTCTGCTGGTGGTTTACCAACATTTGCAACACTAAACCACTGCGTTATTCATTCCACAGGAGGCAATACAGCTGACTTAAGCATGATGATATTTTCATTCTTATGTTTACAGTAATAAGCATGTCCCCCTTTATTCAGCCTAGCCAAGCTGTGTTGGCCATGTGCTATACCATATGCTATAGCTCATGTGCTGCTACACAGAAACTTTTGATAGGATTAACTGAATTATCCTCAATGTGAGGCAGACCAAGCTTTATTAAAAATAAATCTGAAATGGCAGGGTAAAGATGCTTTACGTTTTATGGAAGATCTCAGATGAGTGATATATCTGAAAGGGCTTTGAGTTGTGGAGTGCTGGGGGGAGTTCTTTTTAATTGGTGGTGAATTCAGTTTGGGATAATTTTTCTCCTTTGTTTTGTCTTTTAACTCTAAATCTCAGTATTCAGGAACGACTGTGTGAAACAAACACAAATCTGTTGTATTTTTTAAAACTACTTTAGTCCTGTTTCCAGCTCCTCTTGTGCTGACATTCTACAAACTGGTTTTCTAAAAGGACTGTCACCATCAATTTTGCTTTTTTAAAGGACTTTAATTCTTTCAGCATGTTCATATGGTTTTATAAAGCCCCAGATACAAGGCAAATCCCCTTGGTGTTGTAAGACAAGATTGCTGTTAAAAAATGTTTAGGCTTAGTCAGCTTCTTCTCACTACTGAAGTCATGAGGGACCCTGGGAAATGGTGTTTATACTAAGCTTAAATTGATAGGGCAAGTTTAATGCAATCAGGTCAAAGGTACAACTGCTTAGCTAGTCTCATCAACCACTCGGGTTTCAGCATCAGTTTATAAGAAAAGGCCAGTAATGATAACATCTGGCTGTGAGCGCATGGGCTGCATTCTCGGTGCAGTGATCGAACGGAATTTAATGGTGGGGAGGAGCAAACTGCAGGGCAGCTTCATTCCTGAATTATGATCCCTGATAGATAAGGCACAAGTGCCAGACTTTGATCCCCCCTGTTATCAATTCACTTGATGAAGAGCCTTTCTCCAGCGTAACCTGGACAGAGATGTCTTCCTCGAAGGAAGGAGTGCAGTCCATTGCAAGGGCTTGGGGGTTGCTTGCAGAATATGTCTGGTTTTGCGAGCCAAATAAGGTTGTCAACAAAAAGGTATTGCCGCCTTTGCCTTATTTTTACTATATGAAATTTCCTGGTTTATCATTTTTATTTTTTTTCTAAGCAAGTTTCCAGATTTTGGTCTGCACTGGCTGAAATTTTCTGTGATAACTGTCTGACCCAAGCTGAAAAATTTGGGGAATTTCAGCCAAAATAATTTCCACTAATCATTACAGGGAAAAAATGAAATGGATTGCTGTCAATGGACATCTCTAACACTGTGCTCTGAAGTGGGGGCTTGAAATGGGGTGAAGCTGTGGCTCATATGTCATTGACATACATTTTCTTTTTCCTGTGACAATCACTGGACGTTACGAGATTTAGAAAGAAATCACCATTTACACACAGTTAGTCTTTAGACAAAAAGTCTTTAATTTTTTTCAGGTAAAATGTCAGGATATTTAAATAATATTTAACATATTCAGGCTCCTGATGGTGCTAAACAAGATGTTTTATTTCTGGGGATGATCAAGCATTCTCCCTTCACCCTGCCAATACTGTCAAGTTGAATTGAATGAATCTGAGCCAACACATGGCATTCTCTGTGGTTAGAGGAACCGCTTGGTACAGAAGATCAACATTTTCTCTATTCCCAAGTATATTGCTTACATTGAGGCAGCACAGACCTCAAAGCCTAGCAGGTTGGTGATTATCTGACTTAACTGTTTTCAGCAAAAGTCCCATGAAAGTTTCGTTGGTTGCACACAAAACAGGGAAGCAGGTTCTCAGTTGCATCTGTCACCTAAAAAATGAGTATACTCTCCTTTGTCTCTAAAATCATGTGTGGGTGGGCTGTCTGTGAGTGACATTAAGAATATCCATAACAGCCAATGTGGGACCCAAATGTTGAATACACTCACCCTCATTTCAGCCTACAAGTCCTTGTAATCACATATGGCAGAAGCTTTGCCCTGGATGCATTTTTTCCATTTTCTCTGCACATGCTTGTGATCTGTTTCCATGTTTGTGTTCTTTATGATGTGTTTGCATTGGTTTTGCTGATATTAAATGTGTATTCAGTGGGGGTGCCTTTCAATCATGTCAAATGAAAATAGGACAGTTATTGGCAGTCAGCAGATCTCTGTGTTCATCAGACACTCATGAAGTAAGAAACTTCAACATACAGGTTAGGTTGATAAGGTTTGCCACTCCTTTTGAGGAACCAAAACCCAGGGAGACCAAACAACTTGCCCACAGGTCGATGGCAGGACAGACCATGGGATCTGTCTCCCAGTCCTGCTCTCTCATCATGAGGTGGTATAGTCCTGCTGCTGGCCCAGGGCACACCCTGTTGTAAGATCAGCTCTTATACACGGTAACGCGCAGCATTTTGCACTCTTATGTCTCGGTACATATATTTTACTGTGCATAACTAGAAACCAGGTAGTAAGCCACTTTTTAATGACACAGAAAGCAGTCAGACAAAGCTTGGCTCACCGTTCTTCCACAGCTTTGAATTGCCTCAGTAGTTTTCAGTACTTAGCTTAGCGCGTGTAATGCGTCTTCTCATACAGATGGGATGAGACCCTACTTGAAGCAGTAATGATTATATACATCATACTTTTAAATGTATAAACTGCTTTTGAACATCCTGGAAAAGCTGAAATACCAACTGTTAAACCAATGAATCATACTTTGCAAGGGAGTGTTTTTATGTATAATATATAAAATCCAACTGTATATGTATAGGGAGGGTGAATACTTACACATCACATGTGTAAGATATAAATGATCCTGATGAAAACGACTGAAGTAAATTATGTTAATGCTGCAGTTAAAGCCATTTCTACATTAGTTTCAAAATGTTTTTGTTATACTGTAGATTCAGTGTCAGGAAGATGAAGGAATCTGGGCTTTTAACTGCAACCTCCACACTGCAGTGCGACTCTATGGGGATGTTCAAAATTAAACATTTGGTTTAAGCATTAAACACTAAAGTTTTCTTTTTAATGCCTAGGCCTGTGTAACAGCAGATTGGGAAATTGTTTACAGTACTTCCTATTGGGGGCTTCCACACCGACAATGTCAGAAATTACATCACTTTGCTGCTATTTTTTTATTGCTTTTCAAGAACAAGTCTTTAAACAGCCAGCATGTAATTTTCCTGGTGATAAGTGATAACCTTTAAAACAGACCTATTTTTCTTTTAAGAGAAGGATGCTTCTGTCCCGCCTCCGAGTTACTTGACTTTATCAAGGGAAGCTGCCATCCACCCCCAAGCCTTGCCAGTCCTGCAAGGTGTGGAAGGATTCATCACTAGAGGGAGTTGTGTTCTTGGTTACCCTTCTCTGTAGTCAGAGCTTGTGATGGATGGTCCTGCAACTCAGCCGGTGGAGAACGGTCCCATGCAGCTGTCTGCAGGAAGGATGTTCTAACCCGTGCTGTCAGCTCCAGTTAAGGAGACCCTGTTGACTCTTGTTCTTATATTGTGCTCCAAGTGTCTCTTCCCTGGTGGAGGACCACGGAGAGGAGGCCACCTTCACACTCCCTCTGCCTCCGCTGGCATTAGGCTCCATCTTGAAGGCTTTGCACTTGGGAGAGGGAGTAGCTAGCACATGGTCTTGCTATTTAAGGGTGATGGGACAAAAACCAGGGTGGGAGGAGATGTCCCAGTGGATAAGGGGGAATGAAAAGAACCTTCAGAGAAATGGGAAAGGGAAGAAACAGCAAAAGTCTGAAAGTCCCGGTAGGATGAATGGAATAGATAGATGGTAAAAGAAAGACATATGAGGAAGAGAGGTGGATAAATGGAGGTGATTTAGAGGGGAGTATGTCAAGTGGAAAAGAGGTGTGCAATGAAGGAAACAAAAGTATCCAAGGGAAGAGGAGGAGAGATTATGACTTCTTAAAAGGGAAGATGCATGAAGATCTTAGGGAGGGGAATAGGAACATTTTTAATAGAGTATTTGTGGCACTGAAGTAAAAGGTTACATTAATCAAAAAATCTTCACTGTCAATCAGTGAGAGCTGGAGTGCCATACTTACACTAACTTTATATAGCATACTGAGGACAAAATGGAGTTTGGAGAACCAGTTTGACTATGTGATGGACAAAGGAGACAATAAGAGAAATAACCTGTTTCGGTTTCATGTCATGTTTACAGCAGACTCCGCCTTCCCCTGGATAGAGTGACCAGTATCCCCAGCTATGGCTAGATACATAACAAAAGCTTCAAGTGTAAATTAATCCAGCTTTATGTTCCCCTCAGTCTGAGCTGAGCACGTTGGCTAAGGCCACTCTAACGTACAGTTCTTTCTTCTCCAAAGGGGCATGAGCTGTGTGAGAGGTTCACAGTTGCTTTTTCTCCTTGGGCCGGGTCTCCGCAACATACCCATCTGTGGTCTCCAGGCTCTTGGAAAGATACCCATACTCTAGGACACTCATTTTCAGCTGCTTCAGTGTACTACAGCCTGTACTCAGTCCGCTGTAGTGTTTCCGCGCATGAAAATTATATGGGAAATACACAAAAGCATGTGGATTTGGTACAAGCATATTCATATTTTTAAATGGAATGTAATTTGCTATTGGCAAATTAATCTCATTTATCCTAGTTTCATTTGTTTAAACCATACGAGTGAAGTTATTCATGTGCAAAGGAGTCGGCAAATGCTGCCAAATCCACTAGTACATCTGGCTGCTGAACATAGCATTTGGAAATGGAGTTATTTGCCATCTTCTTCTTGTAGTATGCTGATTTCCATGACAACCTAGTGATATTAGAGAAACTTATGGCTTTGCCTGGAGAGAAAGCAAGAAGAAATTACTAAACTGCCAATAGCACACAGGAACTACCAGAAAACTGTAGAGAGCAAGACAGATCTGCAGGACTGGACTCTTTAGTCAGCGGTGGAAATGGTCCCACTAACCTGTTGCACAATATATTTAAAATCCCATTTCAAGTCTTTGCATTCATCTTTTCATTTTTTCAGCTTTCAGTTTGGAGAAGTTGTTGACACTGCTCCAGCTCCTTTGTGCATATGTGCGTGTGGCTACAATAAATATATAAATCTTAATCATGCTGAAGAATCCTAGGTTAGGGGATCCCACATGCTGCAGATGAAAATAAAGTGGCTGCAGCATTTTGGTTGATTTCTGTAGAATATCACAGTAGTATTATCTTCAGAAGAGAGCTGTGGGCTGCCCTGGCTCCTTGCCAGAAGCCCAAGGGCTGTATCGTATTTACATGAAATGGAGCATATTGCCACCCTTGGCATTAACACAAAGGCGTGTCCCAAAGACCATGCAGGTCCCAACACGCAATAAACCACCTTAATCCAAGCAGACAGGCCAGGAACTGTGTATTTTCTACAGCTGATGTACCTGTCTGCCTACCAGGGTGACAGCAAGCCTCATTCCAGCTACACTATTTGTATGCTAAGCAAGCAATTAAAAAAACCCAGCAGTGCAGCCAGTATAATTATCTTTTATCTCACATGAGTTCAAAAGGAGGGCTTTCCCACTGCCACTCTTGTTTTTGTAGCCGTCTGCTCCAGAACCATTTTGGCTGTTGGTGTTTTATGTGGAAAATTAAAGGGGGAATGACTGTCATAGCTTCCTAATGACATCTTGGTGTTATTTTATATGCTAAGTCATTCATATCTTTTAAAATTTAAAAGCATGATGACATCATAAACATAATAGTCATGCAGGACTGCCTGCATGTTTGCAAATAAATGTTATAATTCATGGCAATCTTTTTTTCTCATGCCAAAGATGATTAAATAATTCAGGTCCGTTTTTTTCAAGCACTTTCTCTGTAAACAGAAGTGCCTCTGTCTATATCTGTTAATTGCTAATAGACAAGAGTCCAGTGACAACTGTATGTCGCAAGCTTTTATTTATTATTTATTTACAAATTACAATTGAAGAATCAGAAAAATAATTATTGTAGGAAGTTATTTTCTATCAATTCTACATACATTTGCAAATAATGAGTAACATTTCAACTCTGCCTAGGGCCCCCTTGTAAAGAACAGTATTGAATGATGACAACTTCAGGTCAATAACGTATCTTTCTTGGTAACACTTACTCTGTAAGCATTGCCTAGTTATCTTTTTCTCTCATGATGCTGTGGCTTTTTTGCTTGTTGATACTCCGCAAAATATATGTATTTCACACACTCCAATGCCTTCGTATCACTACAGCATACTTCATTAACTAATGAAGACTGGAGCCAGGCAATTTATTTTCATTACATATGCAACTTATGTTCAGTAAACCTGAAAAGTGAAACAGAAATATGCTAAAACATGCTTGTATCATTTTACTGCTTTGATTATATCTCTGTGCATGACTGTATCGTGTGACTGACACAAGGGTGTATTTCTTCTTTCACTCATGTTAACGTATATGTAGTCTGCTAAATAGAAACCTATTGGTTTGTGAGTTGAGATTTTTGTAAACCTAACAAGATATTATATCAATTTAAATGACTTTAAGAACTTCAAAAAGCCAATCTGTACCATGAAGTATCTTTATATACAATTTTGAATGTTTTAAGGAAGGAAATTGGTACATCAGTTAACTGCTAGAGCTCATGAAATTGCGTATCATGTAAGATCAGTCTACAATATATCTGGAATACCTGAAAGTCTGACAAGCTTTCTATTTGAAATCAAGCCAGTGTGCTGACTGTTACAGTCATGGTGTTCAGCTCTAGTTCTGTAGTGCAAATGTCAGACATACCTGGTTACACGAAGGTGACAAAGCAAAATCCACCAGGCCCACAGGCATTTGACTTTGGACAAAAAATGTCAATCTGCCTCTCTTGGAAGCAATTCATGTCAGCAAAACAAAGGTAGCTCATCACATTCTTAAAAGCCTAATTTAGCAATCACACTTAAACAGATATCCCAGCATTTGCTGTTATTAGGTGTACTTATGGTGTTTGATGAAATATTTATTCCCCATTCATGACTGGTTGTCTCATGTCTGGCTGTATCAGATAACAGTGCTATTCCCAGCGATGGGGGCTTCATGCTGTGTGCCTTTCCAAGCCTTCAGCAGTGGACACCCACGATGCAGCAGCAGTTTACTTCCCAGCTCGTGTGCAATATTCCACTAACAGAGTAGGTGTTTTCACGGTAACGATTTTGGCAAACGTGAGGTGCGGTCAGTTCTCTTTGCAGAAGAATACGGTTTGCAATCAGCTGCTAGCAGGTGAAATATGGCTGTCTTAATCAAAGTGAGCCTACTGCACATCTGTTTCAAATCTGACATATAATTTGAACGTGTATCTGCTGTTTCTGATTACAGTGCCATTCAGAGTGTTTGGGTTTCGGCACAGTAAGATGGCTGCAGTTGAAAGGGAAGTATTTCTTCTCCACTTCCCATGAGCAGTGGTCCCAGGGATCTACTTCAGCCTACTAGAAAACAGGCCCTATTTATCTGAAACAACTCAAGATAAAATCCAGCCAGCTGGCATCGCATGTCACATCTTTTCAAGCACAATATGTTTGAAAGAGTATAGGCCAAATTCCTTCCCAGTGTAGCTCCATAGAAACCCGTTGGTTTGATTCGGCAGGTAGCCAAATATAAACACTGTTATAGAAAAGATTCGTTTGGAATCAAACATGGAAAACTTTTAAGTTAGGATGATATCTGAAAAATATTTGCTCAGTGGAATTAAGACATTTGAAATACTTGGCTAGATTCACCTTAGGGTTTATACTAGCTCTAGTATAAACTTCATGGTGGATCAGAGCCACAGATACCCGCAGGACCATGAAAGCAACACAGGGGAAAAGTGACCAAAGTCCACTTTGCTTCAGGGAGTTGTCTGCAGTTGTCTTCAGATGGCCCCTAAAGTGGGACATGCTCACTGGGGAGATGAAGTGACTGTTAGGTGAGCAATGACCTTCAGGAGATGCCACCTGTTTGAACACACATGGAACTCAAGTGGGAATAAAATCTGCAGAAATCAAAGCCCTTTCTCCACCAGCTTCCATCTACTAATAATTCCTTACTGAAAATATGTTTCTTTAAAGGTCTGGGATTTCTTTTCTTTTTTTTCCAGTTCATATTTGAATGATGCAATGGCAGGAGACACCCTAGGGTGTTGCCACACTTCGAGAGGTGACTTGAAGGCCAGCAACATTCCCTACATGCAACACTAGCTTGCAGTATTGTCTCATACCATTGTTCTCTGTTGCTTAAATATTTGGAGAGGTCCATCGTGCTTTGTCATTGCATTTCAGCCTTTTGGAAAGTGTGGAAGATAGATCTCTAATGCTGACTGGAATAGTTCAGCGCTCAACAGTGACTTGAAAATTTTTCACCCCTGATTTGCCCAGACCAAGGCACTTAGCAGGACATACCAAATGCCTCTCACACTTTCAGTAGCTTATTCTGTGGGATCCCCCATAATGTATGATTTATTTGGATTCTTTACTGCTTTCAAACTGCTTTTTAGGAAGAATGACAAGACTGAAGCCATGGAAGCAGATCCTAATTTTTAGACCAGTGTAAACCACTAGGAGCTCTGCTAAAGGCAGAACTGCCAAAAATCAGGATCAGGTCTCTATGGTTCTTGGCATAGGGGAAGCTGCTCAAGTTTGGTTCCCATTAGTTATTTAGCACTTTTAGTACTTTTGTTGCTTCTGTTACTTCATTCAACTAATTGCCAGGATCTTGAAGAATTTTATTCCATGGAGACAAATGCTATATTATTTTTTCCAAGCACTGTTAAATCAGCAGGAGTTACTTGTATGCAATGTTATAATAGCACTTGAAGTAATAAGATATTATGTGTTTCTGCCTCAGTTAAAAATAGGTTAGTGGCCAAGCTATGTCAAAATGATACTGTGATTCTTCAGTTGCCAATTAAAAAGTAATCGTATGCTCCAGTTTTTTTGAGCATTGTTACACACACACACACACACACACGCTCACGGGTCCTACTTATCAAGTGCTGCCTTCTTTTTGGCTGCCGGCAATGAAAAGTAGAAATGCATATTCGCCTTAGTGCCCATTTTAAACACTTACTTGGCACAAGTGTATCCCATCTCTGTTTGCAGGCCTTTGTAAACACCACCCATCATAATGCATAAGGCCAGCAACAATCTGAGCTAGCCAAAGCATGCTTTCAGATCCAGGCCTTAACAAAAGTGTCGTAAGTTGTAGAAATGTGGACTGACCTGTCAGCATCATGAATAAGACCAAGCAAACTACAAGGCAGAGAGTAGCAGCAACATGTTCATCACCTTTGACTTTCAGCTGCTTGGCAGAGATATGTCAAGTGTCACTGCTGCACAAATATCTGTGCTGAAATTCAAACTTCCATTATATAAAATTTTGACAGAAGACAGCATTCTCTTAAAGCAGGGCTGAAATCTCTGAGATCTGGCATGGGAATGGACTTTTCGCTATGGTTCAGAGTAACCCCTGAGTCACACAGCAGATGGATCCAGTTTGCCTTGATTGAAATATGAGAATATTGGGCTGGTTTGGCAGAGAGATATTGCTGCAGGAGTGGGAAGAGGGCCTTCAAGGAGAAAGTGTAGTAGCAAAGCCTAGTGCAGAATCTCATGATACTGAAATGTATGTCTTGTTATTGAAATTAACTATCATGAAAGAGAGATTTTGAATGTTGTACTAAGAGACAGGTGCAGGACCCTCCCAAGCTCCAAGCAGTATCAGATAATATCCTGATTAAAAAAAAGATTAAAATTTCTTTCCATTTGCTTGGGGTTCATCAGAGAGTGCCCATACTTATATCAACAATTAAAGATATAAGCAGATAAACAGAGGCTAGCTCCCTAAAGGTGGTGTAGAACAACCATCAAATCCCAGTTTGATTCTCTATCAAAAGGGATTTCTGCTTATAAAACACAGGAGTGTCCATCTTCCTACATGTGATGACACTGCTTACATGCTGTAGAGAACTACTGGGATACAAAAGTTAATAACTGTATTGAAGAAAAAGAAAGGTGGCTAATGTTTTCTTTTTTCTGATAGCTGGTGCCTGCAGTGACAGAAGCATCTAAACACATGTGCTTCCAATGTCTTGATTTTGTAAATGCAGGCCTGTTTTTCAGAGGTTAATTTTACAAGGATATATGAATTTTTACATAGAAATATTTCTTAACTTGAAATAGCAATGTCTCATCTGCAGGATGAAATAACAGTCCTATTAGGTAACCTGAAGACTGTAGAAACACAGTAGCAACACTCGCATGGATCTTGCTTACCTTCTGTGAATGCAGATAAGGCATTCATTGTTTTTCTTAAACTCCCAGTTTCTAGTTACACCCCTTAGTTTAATTACAGTAATTTTAATTAAAAAGGGGGAAGGTGTATCTTTGCATTTCCAAACTGTCTCATTTCCATTCTGCAATTCAGGGCCTACTTCACTCCCCCTGTGTATTTGTTTCCATCCAGTAAGTACTTTATTACATGTAACGTGGTCTAGGTCTTGATTTGGGCATTGTTTTGCACAGCCAGGCAGGTATTAAGGTTTGTTTCATTATCTTAATGACACATAAGTACCTCCAGGACCATCAGTGAGGACTTCTACCTCACAACAGAGAAACATCCCATTTATTTTGTAAGTTCAATCCCTATTCCTGCCCATTTTGCCCTTGTGGATCCAGAGCACAGCACCTTCCTTCATAATTTTATCTTTGTGTCTCTTCCTCCATGCTGTTCCCCAATATCTGTAGGGTAAGATACCAAGAAAAAGATGGGCTCGGTCCTTTCATTTCTGTTTCTGGCTACTCAGCACAAGTAGCTCAGTGATTTAGCAGACACATAGGCACAGTTGGCGTTGGGGACAGAACTCTGCCACTTACAGGCCCCTTAGGAGCTGGCTGTATCTCTACTGGAACTATTGCAAAAGAAAAACGCATTTGTGTAACTGAGCAAAGCACAGAGGGAGTCTGGTGTGCAGTCCGGGGTGTATGAGTTCACTGGCCTCATGGAGGGACAGCCTGGATTCCTCTCAGCTGGGGCAGAAATAAGATGATACATGCAGATGGAACAGTTCTCTGCTGCTGCTTGGAGGAAGGGTTAGGTGTGGGGTGAAGGGTTGGTCACCGTAAGTGCGGTGGAGGACGCCTAGACTGTACAATAAGAGACTTTAAGGTTCTGTACTCAGGGTGCACTAAGAAGGTGGGAGCTTGGTAAGGTCTGTTGCATCTGAGCTGGCAACTTATGTTCCTTTGCAACTCCCCCACCCCAGGCTGGTGCACTCCTCATTTTCTCAAACAACTGTTGTTTACACTAAAGCTTTCCATGCTTGTTCTTTCTCCAAAGGCAAATTTCATTGTCAGGTTTTAGCAGAAACCCTGCTGCTGCTGCTTGGGTGGGCACATGTAGGGAAAAAAGATGGTTTTAAAACATCTGATTTTTATCATGCAGTTAAAGGGAAAATGGCTGAAGTCTGGTACTTGGAATGAATGAAAGTTTTACTGGTACCAAGCACAGCTGAGCTTTTTCAGGGCAATATGAAGTATATATTGCTTTAACCCATTTGGTTAAGGTCAAGAATGAAGTGACTCAATGTCCTGGCTGATTACAGAAATGCTGTTCCTCCATGCAGAACTCATTTGAATATTGAGCTATGGTTCAGTGTTGTTGATTTCAACACGTGATGGATCAACCCCACAATTTAAGAGCAACCTCAATTGTCCAGAGAACTTGCAAGCCCCTCCTGGCAGAGTTGTGCAAGACCAGAGGGTTAGTTTGTTTTGTTTTGTTCAATGGGGTTGTAACCTTGCCAAGCAAAAAAGCAGACTGCACATCAGTAAGGACAACTTTTTCCAATTTTAGTGCTCTGCTGAGATCACAACAATCTTCAAGAGCAGATCTTTAAGTCCTTGTAAAAATTGCTTTTGTTAACATGTCTCTTTGGGGTGTTGAATTAACAGCAAAGCTCACATTTCCACTATGTACTTTTAAATAAATCTGGAATTTTACTTGAGGCTTGATCTGCAACCTTGGAAAAGTAGTTTCACCTTTTTGTCTACCTGTAAGAGGACAAGAAATAGAAATTACCTGACAACAAATATGATGTAAAGATAAGAGATTACTGTTGTTATTGTAGAAATATGGAACTATGTGAGTTACTGCAAATACTTGTTTTATTACTGTCATTACTGTTATTGAATTAGTAGTTATCGGAAAGATCTGTAATGTAAAAGGAAACAGAGGACTGAAAGAAATTGTTTGACTGAAAAGGAAGAGAAAGGTATTAGACAGCTAAGAATCCTCTTTATGGTCCAGTCCAAGAAAGATACTCAGTAAAATTATATTGGTGGTAATATAGTGACCTTCTTGGTAGCAAAATTGGAGGTAATTCTGCTATCATTTCTCATTGTTCTTATTATCTACTACTGCATAAGTAGCAATCCAGAAGTGCCCTCAGTCTGTTTGTGCCCGAAGAGAACACCAGCATCCTTCTTGAAAGCATTCCAGATGTAACCAGGACCATAAAACAAAACAGAAAGTTGACGGTTTTATTGTGATGCACGTTACAATCAAGTAGTTATCTGATGGATCATCTGCTTTTTATGATCCATGATGGGAAATATAGCTGTCATATGAGGAATAGATTTCTCATCATAAAACTTACCTCTGTAATTTCAGCACCTGAATAAGTGCTGCCTCAGGTGCTGATTGTGCTAGTAAGTACTGTTTGAAGAGTGATTACCCCATCTGTTTCTCCTCCTTCCTTCTAAATGCACAGTTTGGCAACAAGTGTGTTTCTGCAGTTCCCTTTCCTTCAGCAGCTGCTGCAATTAAAGATTTCATATGAGGAGGTTCCTGTTGGGTAGCTGGTGATGCAGGGGTTCACCTGGGGAAAGAAAAGCCTTTGCAAGGTACCTAGGTCAGTGTTTCTGTAGATAGCTAGTGAAGCAATCTCTCAAGGGGGACATAACTCTCTGGTGGAGCAAATCACTTCAAGTCACTGCTGCCATTGGAAGGGGCTGAATTCATGTAAGTCATTTAACTCAGGTTTCCAGTGTAATTAGTGACAGAAAAGCTCCCAGTTCATGTAGATTTTGTATCTCTGCATTGGTTAGGCTCTTAACTTGGCATCTGGGTTAGATGTCTAAAATTACAGCTCTCAAACCCCTCGTGCCATATTTATGTACAGCATTTTCTTGATGGGAGAAAACAAGATACATATTGAGGGCATAGATCAAAACATTAGGTCCCCAGAAAGCTGCAATGGTTTCATCACTATCCGTAAGACTTCTGGTATAAATTGCATGGATGTTAAATGTGAGGAAACCTCTTCGCCTAACGTGATGATTGAACCACAGGAACATATTTTCCTCTCGGATTCGTGTTGCAGACCCCCTATGTTAGGGAGAGGTTATACGTTTCAGCGTGTTGACAGACACTATTACATACTGTGCTTTATTCACCCCTGTTCTGCTGGCCTCCAATAGCCCTGTGCTCCTCTGAATCCCTCTGCCTTTGGCACTTCTGCTGGTGAGACTCCCAGCTGGGGGTGTGGTTTAGCTAAAATGGGTGCTTTTCACCAAAAGAATAAATTATTCCTATACTACTGTCTGAAAAGGGTGGATCTGGAGCCAATTTAGTGAGCATAAGTTACAATTGACTTTGGAAGTAATAACTTATGCTTTGAGCTTCCTTAGATGTATAGCCAAGGAGCTGTCTGACTGCATGTGTTTTCACACATCTTTCAGCTAAATTAGAAATCCAAGTGCAAAACTTAATGTGTGGGGATATCTTGGAGATTTGTGACCTTCCCAGAATGGCTTTGGGTCCATAAACCAGCCAGAGGGTCTCTTGGTTTCATATACCTGGGGGACATTGCCACATGTGGCACACTGGTAAATATTAAATGGAGTTTATTATATCTTAATTAATGAATCTGAGTATAATTTGCCCTAGTCCTGGCAAGCAGACTCTGCTGGAAAGCTGATAAGTGGAGGGAGCCAGCTTAACTGAACATCCTCTTCAGAGACATGACCAAAGACTGAAGTATATAAACTCATAGATCTGAAAGACAGAAAAGCCTTAGGAAAGCAGAAGACAGGGATTGCACTGAGCTGGGAAATAGGAAGACAAGGGGTGGAGCCTTTAAGGAATCAGGGAGGAAGGTAATGGTGAAAAAGGAAAAAAGTGTAGTAGAAAAACATCAAAGGGGAGATAAAAAGAATCAAGAATTGGAGATACTGAGAATGTCCGAGGACACTTGGTCTGAGGAACCAAGCCGGGTATGCATCCTATGTTCTCTCTTGATGCTGAGAAAAAAGAGCTTAAACCAAACCCTAAAGTCAAGGAGAGAATCTGCTGTTTAGTCGTCTTTACATCAAGCTAGTGGAAAGAGCACTAAATCAAGGTGACATATAAAAAGCAGGAATAATGGCAGATGCAGACAGTTCATTTCCTCCCACTGTCAAATTTCTGAGTTTAGTCTGGTGGGATGCTACCAGCAGTGATGATGAACATTACAAAGCTTGTCTGTATTTAGCCCACTCAGTCACTGCTTGGCCAGGCTCCGGTTGATTTCAGTGGGAGTCTGCATGAGAATGTGCAAGTCCTGCCTCCCCAGAAATGGGAATTCCTCACCAAAGTATTCTGTTAGATAGCCTGAGCAGGTGTATTGAATTGCTGGCTCACTTGCAGTACACTAATTAGCAGCTCTGACACAGTAAGCTGAACAACTTCAATCCTGAATGCAGAAAGCGAAGCACTTAGATTTGTGGGAAGAGGTTTATTTCAGAGAGGTGCTGAAGTTTGTATGAAAATACAGAACTTAAGACATACACCTTAGCAAAAATTACCCAATGAGAACAAGAACCATCTCTAAATGTGCTTTTAATATGTGGATTTGAATGTGTTAGACATTATGTATGTTGCTGCACTTATTTTTCTTCTTGTGTAGGCAGGCACGAGTCTTACCTACATTGTACTTTGTCTAATTCATACCCATGCAAAACATGGACCAAGTAGGAGTAAATCGAGTTGATTGCACCTCTTGTTTTAGATATATGAATAACTATTCCGGATGTAAAGCAGCTGAAAACAATACTCTTTTTACCTAATATTTGCATGTCTGCTAACGTGAAGGATCGCAAATTTCACACAGTTCCTACACAATAATAATTGCACATGGTAAATGTCCCGTTACTCATGTAGCTGGTCATTTTTGTGTGCAATTACCAGAATTGCATGCTCAGTTCCAGTAACCATGTGCACAAAAATAGGCTACAACAACCTTCTTAGGATTGTTAATAACATGGTCCAAAGTCTCAGTCTTTATTTCTGTGTTGGTTTATGCTGGTTTTGTAAGAGAACTGAGCTAGGAATGAGTTTGGTTGTTGACTATTCAAGCAAAAGGAGGCATACATCTACATGTACTGCTGAGGCTGCTGGACTGCAGAATTTCTGCATTGACCTGCATATGGTTTAAATACTGAACTTGGTATAATGAGCTAATGGGCCAGAAGAGAGAGAATGCACACAGTCACCAGCTGTAGTGCATGGTTCAAAAAGGAACAAGAAGCTTCTGAACTTCTGCATTTAAAATACACGCATTTTGAGCCAGCAGTGTCATAATGAGGGGTAAGTCTTTCCCATAAGCGATTCAAAATCAGGCAGCAGTAGTTCAGAGACTTAATTGGCATTTCTCTTTTTTGCATATCACTGTTCTCATCAGTTCTAATACACGTTTTTTTCCCACCTCTACAAACTTCTTTGCCTTAAAGGACTCGTGAAGGAAATAATTAAAAAGTACACAGAGGAAAACTGTCTGAGCAGAAGGGGCAGAAATCCAAGGTGGTTTAGGGAGGTGCCCCAAACACTCTTTTGGATGATTATTAATTTTTTTCTTACTATTATTTTATGACGCTGTTTATGTTTAATTACTCATGTTTTCCTAACCTGTGTGACAGGCATAATTTGAAGAGCAATAGTAGTGATCAAGCTGTGGAAGTGCCAGCTGCTGCCTACGTGCTCAAGCAAGCATAGAGCAGTCAGTGTCAGGAGACAGTGCTGTCTCTTGATTAGATCTGAACTTCTTTTTCATGTTGATGAAAATGATCCTGACTGTTATTATTTAAATATAAATGATGCCAAAAGTTACTATGAAAAGTCAGAGCTCTCTCAGTTCAGTGCCTGTACAGAATAGCAAGTTTATGGGACTTACTGCAGTATATGCTGTTTAAAATATGTACTGGTTTAGTTTAAAAAGATGCCATTGGTTTATTTGGGTCTTTTTAGTTAACTGCCAGACAGCCCATCTAGGTTAATATGATTTTTTTTTTAATATCAGTGAACGATTTCAGTCTTTATAGTTTCAAATCAAACCCAAGACCACAGAAATTTGCAATTCTGCCATATACCATGTGCTAGTGTACTGTGAAGCTTATTTAGAAACTTTTGTATGTAGTATGTATGTAGTAGTATGTATGTATTGTAGTAGTAGTATGACTTTTATGTAGTATAGGTGTTTTCTGGTTACTAAAGCTTTTGGTTGTTTCATGCTTCAGTTGCATACTACTGCAGTGAGATGTTGTGGGTAGCACTGTTGAACAGGTAGTACATCCCCAGAACATGAAGCTTTTTCTCATACTTTTCAAATAGTAAGTGAAGATTTAATTATATAATTTGTGGATACCTTGGCAAAAGTTTATGAAGTGTTGAGAAACTTCTGTGGTACATTTGAATGCTTTTATATTCCTTTTTAAAAAAAAAAATATGCATGGGATGATGCACTTCTAAAAGGTTTTTATGATGTCTCATGTCTTTTGGAGTAAAAATTAAATCAGGGGAAAGAAGAGCATTCTACTGCAGGGTCCTTCCTTGCAAATGACGGAGTGAATCCTTACCTGAATGGCAGTGAAGTGAAATAAATCGGCTTGTTCTGTGTTTCCAAACTTTGCAGTCTTGTAGTTAATATCATATTATCCTTTTTTTCATTTTCATTTGTTTTTATAAAGCAGAAAGCTCTGGGATCCTGCTTTTTTTTTAATTACACAAATCTCAACTTCTTTACATGTTTTTGCCCTGGTGTTTTATGTGTAGAGCAAATCTTTGAAAAGACAAAAATTAAGTCTTTAGAGCACAAAAGACAATAAACTCATTAGTTCTTTGACTCCCAAGTCAATAGTAGGGGCCTGGAGAGGAAAAGTTGAGCAAGTGATGATAATTTTTTAATATTACTAGGGTAAGTATTTGATTTTTATGTGAAAGAAGCTGTAAAAGAAAATCCAGGGGCATAAATAGAAGTGAAACTTTAGGCATGCAAGAAATACGTGATCACGTAAGTCACCTGTTGCATCAAGGTGCATTATGTCCACTTATCCTTGGAGCAGTTTGCTGCTGGAGTTTGCTCACTACAATTCAACAGCAAGGACTTGTTCAGGGCAAATTATGGTGGATGCACAGTGATGTGAATGCTTCTACTGTTTTATCTGTAGTGAGCTATATATCGGAGGGAAGTGGTGGGATACAGCCTGGCTTCTCTTCTTGCTCCTCCCTCTCATTCCAAGGTGTTGGTCAAGTCCCTAAATCATCCTGCCTCCCAGCTTTGTACAATGGGGATGACAGTGCTTTCTTGCCATTGTAATGTCATTACTATTGCTTAATTATATAACATCTGTATCTTTCTTCTCTGATGGTACTTCACAGTCATTGTAGTGCTGCTGTGAAGCAGTTCTATTTTGCCTAAATGGTATTACGTCTAGTTGAAGTCTCGCTCAGATTACAAGCAGAATGAAGTTGCCAAGACATTTATCTCGCTTTGTTCAGCTGCATTTTAGATTCTCAGTAGATACATGACAATTCTGTGATTCGTGGGTTTATGTGTTCGTATGTATTGCCTGTTACATTGGAATACATGAAACAAAATAAAGGAAGCCATAAGGTTTATTGGTGACCTGCGCTGGAAGAAAGATGTGAGCTGTGGATGAATTATAACAGAATATTCCAGGAGGTGCTATTTGACAGATTTTCAGAGAACAGGCTGCCATTTCTGTGTTTGCACAATGTATGATGGGACCCTTACCTGGTGTCTCTGCCCTGCCAAAACATGAATGAAAAGTAGGATTGCTTGTCTGAAGACAAGCTCTGTCTTTCATATCGAAACTTGGCAACAGATGATTCCTGTGTGAATGGTCTCAAGAGACACTTTCCTTGTAAAGGAAATCAAGTGATGGATGAGGCATCTTGCATTTTAAACATTATACAGGTGAAAGCATTGGAGTACTGTGAGCCCACGCCAACTGCTGTGTATGTCTGAGTACTTTGCTTGCATTTTGATTGTGGAACAAAAGGAGGTTTGGTAAGTAGGGCAAGACCATTAGCAAATGCTGGCTGTTTTCGTTCTGCAATGGTCTGTCAGATTTGACTGCTGCGGGGTGAAATAATGAAGAATTCTTTTAGTACCAGATCAGAAAATCCTTTCTTGTTTAATTGAAAGCATTTAAGAGCAGAAGGTCATTGAGAGTACAGATTTCAAGAAGTGGTATTTGCATTTGGTGATGCCTTGGAAAGAAACAGAGCGTATTATGCACATTTTTAAAGTACATATGGTGAACGCACTGCCAAACCTGTGGAATTTTATAGGTAGCTACTGTGAACAGTAATAGCAGTAAATGAATCTGCTTTTTACTCCTACTGAAACTGGCACTGTAATCTTTAGGAGATCTTTTTGCTTTTTTAAAACTTATTTCAACATAGTTTCAGCCCTGTCAGCAAACCTCTGCTGTGTTAGTGGTAAGATAAATTGTCTCCCAAACCCTACAATATTCTACACAAAATTCAGAACCTGAGTGAAGAGAAAGCTGGCACTGGTATGTGATGGAGTACCACTAGAAGAGAAAAAGGAACATGTCTGTGAGAATACCTGGGAGAGAAATGGAAACATATTAAAGTGAAAAGATCACCACGGCAGAAATGAGGTCAAAGAGAACAAAATCTCAGTGTGAACTGGCATATTTTGAGGGTGAAGGAGAGATGTGGAGATAAGGCCAGGTTTAAGGGGGTGTTTGTAAGGAACAGGAGGATGATGCTCAAAAGAGAAATGGGAGGAGCTTGAGTGAAAGAGAGAGATTGGGAGAGATGTCAAATTAGGAAAGAAAAATGTCTTAAAATAAAAAGAGATAAATGGGACTTTACAGGGAAATAAATTAGCCAAAACTGGCAAAGACTTTAACAAGAAAAGTGAGGGAAATCAAATACCACAGAAAGGGTAGAATGAAAGAGAACAGAATACTGATCTTTAAAAAAAAATAAAATAGTTGTATTAATTTTACTGATTTCTTGGAAGATTTTGTGGTGGGTTGGGTGTCTGCTCTGAGAGAAAGTGAAAGATAGAATAGGAAAAACTACGATATTTTTTTTTCCAGGCTTCCCTGTGCAGGAAATGTAATAGGAAGTTATTTTTATTAACCAAGATCAGAGAACATGCAACAACAAACTACCAAGAATGATGTGGAAAATCCGGTTATTTTTCCAGTTAGACCAGAAGAACCTGTGGCCATTGACCAGCAGGAGCCTAGAGGTCAGACTATTAAGCAGCAGGATCAGTGAACTGAATGGCTATTGGAATCTGTGTGTCTTTAAATACACACCAACCAATTTACATTGCAGACAAAAAAGTCTTGAACGCCACGTAGCTGACATTATTAGCCATTCATTAATTGCTTTGCAGCCTGTTTCATCTACCTAATCAATACAAAGAGTGGACTTGTTTGCAAATGTGAAACCAATTGATTTTATGGAGATACACTGCTCGCTGAGCAGTATTTTTCCATCAAGACAGTCAGGTTACACTAGCCACCAAAAAAAGATGATGCAGAAGATCCAGAACAGTGAGACCCTTGGACAGACAGAGAACAGTGTATTTTGCAAAGTGTTTTGGAAGCTGTCAGGTGGAATGGACCCCTCGGTTCAGTGTAGCCATGCTGCTGAGTGTGCTGGGAGGGCTTCATCCTTTCAAAAGCTGTGAGATGCTGTGGCCATAGCCAGCTCACATCCCTAGCCCACTTGCAAGGGACAGTGAGACGAGGGAGTGGGGAGCACAGTGCCTTTATTTGTAGCAATAGCAAGCTTTTCATCTGTAAAGGAAATACTTAGCTGGCTACCTTGCCTGGACTTACCAGTGACCAGTGTTTTATCTTAGCAGTCTTGGTTGAACACGCATGCAGAATAGAAACACATTTGTTTATGGGCAGGAAATGCATAAGACTTTTAATGGAAAAGCGTGAGCATTAAATGCGACCCGCTTTATTGTATGCCAGTACCTGCAAAGGGTTATTCTTTGTAGTGTCCTACTTGGACTCAAGCACTAAAGCTTTCATCAAAGTAAATCTGATTATTTTGCACATGGTTTTCCTGAAAGGATGTTATGATTTTCTAGATGTTTGGTGGCTGGTGATAAATTAGGCTTTTATGATGTCATGTGAAAGGCCACTGCTTGGACTTCCTTCTCTATCAAACATGCTGGAGAATACATTTGGGACGTACTCAGAATCAGAAATTATCCTACCTTGGTTTATTTTAACCGTTTGTGGACCACTGCTTGCTTTGTAACTAGAGGTGTTCAGGCAAGGATAGCTTCACTTTTGCAGACAGGGGCCCCCTGGTACCCCAGCCTGAGTCCCCTCCGTATACTGTGTTTGATGTGGAATTATTTTTTTCTTTTGGTAACAAAGCCTCAGCTCATGAGCTCCTTTCACAGCTTAAATTCTGTCTGTATATTGTGTCTTGAAAAGGGTTTTCCAATTAGATGGGGGTTTTAGTGAGAAACTGGAATGCAGTGAGGGGTAGGGGGGCAGGTGATACATCTCATAAATTAGGTCAGGTTTATGACCACGTAGAGGGAGGCTGCTTCTAAAAAAAACAGCCAGCAGTAAAAGGCAGTACGTAACTGCTTTCTCCAGAGAAGTGGCAGCTGTCTTCTTCATCCCCCATAGTGCAGCAAGGGAGTATTTCACAACTGTTTTTCCAACAATAAGAAATGGCTAACCATCCTCCACGCTAACTCTCTCGTACTGGTTAATCCATAGAGGGGAGGAAGACAGGAAAATTATCCCCTCTCTGTCCTTCCCCCTACCCCAGTCTTGCCACAAGTTTAGGGGGACAAAGGTCCATGCATCAATATAACAGGTAAGGGAGGGAGTATCATCTCTCCTGCCCAACCTGTCACAGCCAAGACTTCAGAGTAGTGACATGAGCACTGAACACAGGGCAAAGACAGCAATGGCTGTTACAGGTGGGATAGAATTTTCCAGAGACATGCTGTTTAGATAAAAAATGACTTTTTGAGTAAATTATTATTTTCATTAGGGCAAATATAACAGCACACCCTTCCAAAAAAAGTTGTAGTATCTTTTTAATGTTAACATAACAAATGCCTTGATTTTTTCAGAGATGTGAATATCCATAGGGATAGTAAAATCACCACAAACAATGTGTCTTGTACAAGATAAAGAATTCATCCTATGGAGTAGTAATATCCCCCTCATCATAGACCTGCATTCATTAAATTGCTGATTAATGCTCTAAAGGTAGGTAAATAACTATAGGTAGAATACAAGATCACTGTCCTAATGTTTATCGTTTTGTTGCTTATCATTTGGTACTTCACTAGCAATGATAACTAAAGCTATTAACGTTTCCAATATAAGTTGTTATAAATTAAGTAGTTTTTAATGGAAGAAGAGAAGAAACTAGTAGCCTTGCGGCACAGATTTCTGGGGTTATCAGTTTTCCTATTCATCTTGACATGGCAGTCAGTGAAGACAGCTAAACCTAGGGGCTATATTCCATTTCCAGTAAGAAATGCAGCCATTACTGCACAATAAACCCTCCTGAAATCAAACAGCTTCACAAAGTGATTTCCTGATCTTTGCAGAAAATGTGAAGAGTAGGGAGTGATGACAAAAATCATCAGAGTGGATTAAAAAAAAATGTGAGAATTGCATTTATTAATTTTTAAAGTACCATGCCTTTGCCTAAATAATACATACTCTGTGTGGCAATAAAACCATGTAGGATGAAGCCATGATTATGTTACTCTTCTCCCTGCAAAATTGCTGTCAGAGTAGAGAACAGGCCACAGTAAAGCAAGAAGCAAACACATTTAATTGTGAACAAAAGCAGGACTTGGAGGTACCAGTGAAAAGAGAAGGAACCTGTTCTTTTCCTATACTGCTGCTGATCTCCACCCCTATGGGAGAGGTTCATCCCTCAAAGGGTCTTGTTTTTTGGTGATGTGAAGGTGACACATGAGCATTCCCTCTACCAGGGAGCCTGAAGAAATATGCTCATATACAACCTCCCCAAAACCTCTGCTATAAAGAGAAAACGCACAAATGCTTCTAACCTCTGTTGCGCAAAATCCAGGTTATTCAGATGCCTCTTTCTTTTAGCTGTAAGCATGCAAGGTCCGCTCACACATCATTTCCTATCACAGCCAGGCTACAGGGGCAATGATGGCCAGCGGGAGTAGTACCACCTTTAGCCAGCATTTGCAAAGAGCAATTCTGTTTTGCTCAAAGAGCTGGAAAAGCTTAGTTTTCTTCATAGTAATATATAGCATTTAAGTATTAGTTTGCATTTTAGCAAACATGCTAAAGATTTTTGGCTGCAATGTGTGCATTTGGATGACTGGGTATGCCATAACAGCATTTATGTGTCTGACACTAATACCTTAACTATCGTAATTATGGTCTGTACATGGTGAATGGAGTGGGTTTGATCTTACTCCTTTCCTCCAGAAGTTCCCTGCTTTTTCAGCAGAGGTGTTCCTGTAAACTAGAAGTGATCTCACCATTCGGCAGCCTCTTAAGCGTTTTGCTGAGCTGTGAGCTGAGGTTACAATTCCACTTGCATCCAAGCTGGGGAACACCTCCCAGGTCTTCCTTGGAGCGCAGAATGGGCCTGGGGGCGAGCGGGGAGGGAGGGGCGCACCTGCCTCGCCAGCTGTGGGGTGTTGCTGTTTGCAGCAGCGGGGCTTTCCCTGCTGCGGGGGGGGGGGCACCCTTCAGCCCACCTCACGCAGGGGATCCTGGAAAGCAGCCGTGGCCGTGCCCGACGTGCAGCGGGATGCCCTGGCGCTGAGCTGCGCCGATCCCCGATCCCCGTGCGGGATGGCTCCTGACGAGCCAGCTCAGCTCCGGATCCAAAGTGAGTGAAATTCAGCACTGGCTTCAGGGATATCGGGCTGTAATTCGGGAGGAATTTTATCTGGCTCGAGGGACAGCACTGGCCAAGACGTTTTCTCAGGCTTCACTTGGCAAGTGGACAGATCTGAGTAATGCTCGGCCCCGCCGAGGGGCTCTCGCGCCTGCGGCTCGGCCGGCGCCCGCAGTGTGGCTGGGGCCTGCACATGCTCCCTCGCCTCCGTCAGCCGCAGCACCGGCTCCGGCCGGGCCATTAGGCTCTGCCAGCCCACGCCCGAGGCACCCAGGGCCAGACCCCCTGGCTTCACCGCTCTATCAGCCATGTCAGCGGGGCTGCCAGGGCCAGAGCGCACCGGCTTCCCTGGACCGGGGCATTGTTCCCGGCCTCCAGCCACCGCGTGGCCCCGCTGGCGGACAATCCCGCCCGTCCCCAGCTTCCTGAGCAGACCAGACAGCTTTGCTGTTTTCCTCACGTCTCTTATCACCCCGTCACTGGAAGAGAGGTCTGGCTTTGGCTTCGGTTTGGGCTGATAGGCAGCAGCAAAGCGGGAAAGGTGCAGGGGAGGAAGGGGAAGAGGAGGAGGAGGGAGAGGAGAAGAGCTCCATTACTGTTATTATCACCCTGATGTTTATTGCTGCTCCGAGTTCACGTGCCTTAACCCTTTGGAAGCTGGTCAAATTAAAGATTATCAAACCGGTAAGATAAAGCTGCTGCTCTAACACACATGGTTCCTGGCAGAAAAGCGAAGGCAGTGCTCAGGTCGTGTTGACCGGGCGGCTTGTGTGATGCCTTGTCGCTGGAGCACAGCGTGGAGCATGAGGTAAGACCTTACCCCAGAGATGCCCAGCACTCACAGCCTGCCAAGGTCCATCAGAGGCACAGGGGCTCAGCACCGCGCAGAACCAGCCCTTGCCTCAAGCTCTTCTTCCTCCTCCCCTTCCCCCTCAGCATGGTGTTTAGTAAAAATGGAGCTTTCTGAACAAGGAGAAGATTTGCATAGGAAAACATGCTAGAGGAAACAAACATTATGCCTCTTATTTTAAATGGCATTTAGTTATACGTGAGTTTCAGCCTATTGATTCCTTTTGCCTTTTCCTGTGGTTCTTTGCAAACAATGCTGTCTTTCTGCAAAAGACTGCTGACCCAAGAGTGGAAAGCGGTCTGTTCATGCTGCATTAAAACAAATTTAGATCAGGAACCAAATTCACTGGCATTCTTCTATTCCCTTGGTACCCTAACTGTTCCACAACTTTTGCTTTTCTAAGAACAGTGGAAAGAAAAAATGAAAACCGAGCGACGACACATTATGGCTCATCTTAAATTCCTGAAGATGTTTACTGCATTCATTGTTAGACTTGCACTTTGCTCATTGATATGTTTTATCTTCAGTCTCCTCATATTTACTATGGAGATAGGAGTCTCTTTCTTTATAATTATACTGGTTTTTTCCCTGTTACTATAGATATTCTAACAAACACTATCCTTTTCAAAGAAATGAAGCCACTGCTCTCTGCCTCATGGATCTCCAGAAGTACTTACAGAGCAGTGCACAGCATATGCAGTGCTTATTACTGTGACTCCTTCTGGGGTTTGATCTGAGCTTAGCTGAACCATGCATTGAATTCTGCACCAGCAAGTTGCACATTTACAGGCTCTGCAGCTCTGATTTAGTGAGACCTTACTGCTTTTCTTAAAGGAATGCACAGGGAATGGCTTGGCTGAAGTCACAGAAACTGCTCTCCAACATTGCATCTGGGTTAAGACACAGTGTCGCCAGGCCTGGTGGCAAGTGTGGGAGAACACTAGGGAATGGGAAATAAGGGTGATGGTAGAAGAACTGCCTAGTGCAGTCTCCTGATTATTTACAACAAACAAAGACTGTTCTCCCAGCAATGAGCTGCAGCAGATACTCCTATGTACTGTGGGGCTGACGTTACTTACTGAGATGTGCTACGTGAGCCCTCATTAAAAACTGCTATTAAAAATGCTCCCAAAAGTGCACAAAAGGGGAGACTATTTCATAAGATAAACTTTGATATATACATTGCTGAAGTAAAACTTTTTAGCACGGCCTGTAGCAATAGGACAAGGGGTAATGACTTTAAACTAAAAGAGGGTAGATTTAGACTAGATATAAGGAAGAAATTTTTGTACAGTGAGGGTGGTGAAACATTGGAACAGGTTGCCCAGAGAAGTGGTAGATGCCCCATCCCTGGAAACATTCAAGGCCAGGTTGGACAGGGCTCTGAGCAACCTGATCTAGTTGAAGGTGTCCCCGCTCATTGCAGGAGGGGTTGGACTAGGTGGCCTTTAAAGGTCCCTTCCAACTGAAACTATTCTATGATAATGGTGAAAACACAATGCTGCAAGCTAATGTTGTCTCATCAAGTAGCTATGTTTATTAATTTTTCTTTTAATGAGGTGAGTTAAAGCTGAAAGGTGACAGTTTTAAGAAGGAAACAAGTAAAATAAAACACAAGCAGGGTTTGCAGGAAGGTTGGCCCCTAGACTCTTGAAAAAAATTCTTAAGCAAAAGAGTGCAAGACTAAACACGCAAGCCAAAGCCTCCACCAGGCTGGGTCTCTGCTCTTTGCTTATGGGAGCTCTGATGTAACAAATCATCTTCCAAGCAGTCGTGCTGATTGTGAACGTAACCCTGGCCGCTTTTCAGACGCAGTAAAACTGTTGTGTGCTTAGATCAAGTCTGTTTATTTTTAGAGGTAAAGCCTTGTCTCTGCTGCAGAGCGGAGCTGGGCACAATTCCATCGCAGGTGTTTTGCTGAGGACTTGATCTCAGTTTTATTCTGGTGTAAGAGAGCAATAGCTGGCGCTCAGCGTTGGCTTCAATGAAGGCAAATTTTAAAGGGAATCAGCTGAGCTGTAGTAATAAAGGAAGCCTTGGCCTTCTTTCAGGCCACACTGTCTCCTTTTTCTCACATTGTCTTGAGGCTTTAAATTTTTGGTTAAAGTTAATTGAATGAGACAGTGATACATTGCACAGTGAAACCAGATCAATCACTGTGCAAGTCAAAATAGGAGTTGTGATGACACTGTGAACAAGAGCTTGGGAAATGTGATATTTACATTAAAATATTTTACATTTTTGTCTCATGGTTTAAACACCAAATTTAAAAATGCCTTACTACATTGCATAACAGTACTGCTTATCTGTATGTATTTGTGTGCATGCATTTAGACAATAAAACTGAATAATCATAAAATCAGATTTAGTAATAATGGGGCATTTTCTACACAGTTATGCAGACTTACTTACAGAAAAGGTAAAACGGAAAAAACTCAGATCAGATAAATTCATTCTTCTCTCAGAGGCACTCATGTGACAGTGAGGTGCATATAAAGCTGTAGGAGAGTTTACTATCAAACCGAGTGGCAACAGAGAATCTGACTGCTGTCTTTTCCATCTTCCTTCCCTTTAAATATTTACCTGGATGATGTTTCTGACTCTTAGCTTGCAGGTAAAACTTGTCATTGCTATTCACTTATGTTAGCGATATTTACATGGAAAATAAGGGCTTGTTCCTCCCAAAATGGATAACTAAAAGCAAAGACTTAATTTTATGCTCATGATCCGAGTACTGTACAAACAACAGAAAGCCTTAATCAGTGTTTTCAGGTTTGCAGACTCTCAGCTCAGTATCTAAATCCTCAGGGTTTTCAGAGTCAAAGAGCTTTGTTTTCCTGTCCGTATGTAAAACACAATGCCACAGAAAAAGTTATCCTGCAGGAACACAAAACATGAAGTGGTGTCATTTCATCAGGTGCCTTTCCATCAGGAACAGGGATACTGGGCAGAAAATGTTCAGCAGCAGCAGTTGTTTTTCAAGAACACACCTCCATCTCACCCACTCACCCCCTCCACCCCCAAAAAAAAAATCCAGGATTTCCCCAGTGGAACCTCACCTTTTCCTTCTTTGCTTTCTGATCTAGTTGTACCTCCAGAAAGTGAAGCCCCAACACTGAAAAATCAATACACTTTTGACGATTGGCATGCCACAGGTTTTTGGGGGGTTGTGGTTATTTTGTGGATTTTTTCCTTTTGGAAGCCTGACAGATGCATCTCTGGTTTCAGTGAAAGACTTAAATAACATAAATAAGCAGTCATTCTGTTCCAAGAGAAGCTTTTTTTAATATTCTTATTTTATTGTAATTACCTTATTGTTTTCATATTATGAGCTACTTGTAGAAAAATACAGGAAACATGACTGCAATACAATCCTTTAATCAGGAATAGCTTTGTTCCAGTCATAATTTTCATTCAGTGTTGAAACTTTGACTAATAAGAACATAATCAAACTGTGAATGTAGATGTAATATAGTGTTAATATTATGGTTTCATTTGATCTCTGTACCTAATAACTTCTATAAGAAAACCTTCTAAAAAGTGCCTAGGAGACATTCTGTCATAATGCTTTTTTCAAGTAAATCTATCTACAAAGTAGTGTTTCTCAAAAGTACACAAACTTCTTCAGGAGAGCCATTTACAATTTTTTAACCTAAGTCAGCTGGGGAATTTGTATTATCATATATATTAAATCTTTTTTTTTCCTCACAGATTATGCCATAATACCTTTACTGCATCATTGTTAAAGCATGTGAATTTTTAAAGGACAAATACTTTGTTTTATACTTAAATGGATTTAATACACTAGTTGTCTGTGTTATCTCTGTATAATCCAGCACTGCAAGGAACTTCACTTTTACTGATTTGCAACTCCCCCCCAACCTTATTGTGGCCTATTCATCAGCTGAGTGTTTATGTTTTTGAATGAAGGGCTGGAATTAGGTAAAGTATTTTTTTAGATAAACTGTTTTAACAAAAAGCATTTGTCCAAGAAAGTTAAAAGACTGCTCCCAAGCTGTTTGAAAGCAGAATGCAGCTACGTACAGCAGGCGATGGCAATTCATTCTGTTCTTCCCGGTCCATTTCTTTTTTAAATGGGAAGCCAGTATCCTAGATAAGGCTCCGTTTCAAAGGATGTTTTTGATACAAAGATTGTGAATGTAAAGGTATTATTTACGCAGCATTTAGAAAAATGAAACTAAGTTTTACAATATGGCTTTCATGACTTAAAACTAGGTGGTATTAAAACCCTTCACTTACAGCTAATGGCTTGAATTAGGACTGAATAAAAGGCAGTTGTTTTTATACTGAAATTACTATTTTAAGAAGGATTTCCTTGTTTCCAGGCACATATATACACACGTATATAATGTAAATTATACCAAACTCCAGATAAAAGGCATACCTCCGTGAGCACATTAGGGTCTGATCCAAATTTTATCAAAGTTAGTGGGCATCTTTCCCATTTCAAACCAGATTTTGCAATCCATATTCACACGACCCTCCAGGGGATCCCTCAAGTTGATGCGGTTTTGCATGAGTTGGCCTCAAATGTCTGCTGCAGTTTCTAAAAACCCATTATAGGGCTGCAGTAGGAAATCATTTAGTCTAATTTAAGGAAATCACGGCATTTTTTATTTTCATATCATTTTGTTCTGATCCATCTGTTTACTCTTTTCTGAAGGCAGGCTGAAATGTTTTTAGCCTAAAGACTGAACCAGTAAAAATGCTGCCTGGAATAGTCTCGGCAGACGTGTTTGTTCCACATCCCCTTCTTCAGTGCAATGTTTCCTTTGGTGGATTTCCTCTGCTCCTGGAAGCGAGCTGTCTAGCTTTCTGGAGCACAATTATGAGGAAGAATTTCCTACACTTTACTGCACAGGATGAGGTGATTTTGGAAGTTAACATGACCTGAACCACAGATGCATGAAAGATAGCATCTGAAAAAATGTAGTGTGCAGCAGTACAGTTAAAAAAAAACCTACAGCCAGAAAATGCTCGTTAGCCCCACCGCTGGTCAGAGAGTGGAAGAGGGAGAAGAAAGGCAGTCCTTGCGTGTTTCTGGAAAGCCTGCTGTGTTACCACCATAAAGCCAAATGCAAGAGCAGAATTCAGCCTTAGCCTTGTTGTTCTGTAACAAAGTTGGGTTTGTTTTGTTTTCTTTAAACCTGGAGAGATATAATTTTAGTATTTAGTGCTACAGAGAAACGAAGCTTGTGAGGAGAGATATTTTATTAAACCAACACACACAGCTGGAAAAAGCTATTTATACAGAGTATTTGAACTTTAAAGGAAAATGCACCAGTTTTTTTCATTCAGTTAGAAATGCAGTCAAAGGAGCTTTTCTCTTTGCTTAATTTTGTTACGTTATTTTTGGTGGCTGGTTGTGGGATTGTTTTGGTGTGGTAGCACTTTTAAGCATATTCACAGTAAGGTGAATATGACCAAAGTCTTGGTTTCTCTAACCGTTTCAAGATAATTTCTTTTCATTTATGAGATATTTAGTCTTTTCTTTGCATATGGATGCTCAAAATACTCTAGAAAAAAAGATGTAGGTGTGCAAAAGCTGGATATTTACTACTGTTGCATATAGTTGCCCATATTCATAACAATCTTTCAGCAGCATCTGTCTGTGATCACATTTTTATTTGAAAGAGATTAGTTGTCATGTTTTCTTTGTGATTTACATTATTTAAACAAATGGGGGGAAAAAGAATTTGAAACAGCTCATTCAATAGCGTGACTAAGACATATGACAACTTCTTACAAAATGTTCACCATTATATGGCCATAAGGCTGGAGTTCAAACACCGTGTGCACGCAAAAACAAAGAATAACTCTTTTGGTCTGAAATAGCCTGGTGAAAGGATGCTGCCTCCTGGTGATTTATAGGCATATGA
This sequence comes from Falco rusticolus, assembly GCF_015220075.1. Taxonomy (NCBI): domain Eukaryota; kingdom Metazoa; phylum Chordata; class Aves; order Falconiformes; family Falconidae; genus Falco; species Falco rusticolus. Next base: position 91,064,564 of record NC_051189.1, read on the forward strand.
GCTTCCACTAAAATTGCATCTTAAAGAGAAACATTTTGTCCTTGGAAGAGTCCCACGGTGGCCCTGGCTGTGCTTGGCTCACAGGGAAGCGCAAGCAATGGGGAAGCCATCAAGGTGGGGAAGGTGGACGCTTGTCTCACAACACCTCTCTCTTCTTTTCCGCAGGATTTTCTGCAAGGGGACTGTACCAAAGCCAGACAAAAGCTGAACTGGAAACCAAGAGTCACATTTGATGTGAGTGGCCTTTCTGGCATGCTCTGTACCTGCTGGGTGTTCATGACCTCTAAAAGCAATCCACGGGGAGGAGAAGGGACGGGGGAACCTCTGTGTGGGGTGACTCGGGCACACCAAGAAATCCCATTTTTGGTGACACTGCCGGGGTTCTTGCTTTGACAACAGCAGCCACCATGGCACTGATGGGCACCCCAGGTGCACAGCAGCGCGCTGACACACACACTGAGGCCAGGGCCACTGCAGGAAGAGCCCAGCAAAGCCCCGTCCCCTCCCTGTCCTGTAGTGGGGGGCCAGGGGGTTCATTGTGCTCCAGGATGCTCCCGACGTGCAGACTGTTCATCCCCTGCACTAGGGCCCTCATCTGCTTCTCTTCTTCCTTGCAGGAGCTGGTGAGGGAGATGGTGGATGCCGATGTGGAGCTCATGAAGAACAACCCTAACGCCTGAGGCCCAGCTGGCATCACAGGACCTGTGGCAGGGGCGCACCCCACAGCCAGCACCGCCATGAGCCACCAGGGTGGCCACCCCTCTTTGTGATGGTTTTATTGCTGGCCTGCCTGTGTGTGAAAGGCCAGTTTTAACCCCCCCTGCACACCCTCCCAGTGCCTCTGGCCCCACACATCACCCCAGGGTCAGCCCTGCCTGGGCTGACTCCAGCTCCCGCCATTAACTGGGGAAGGGTCACCTCCCTCTCCCAATACTGTACCTGAAGTACCCATCAGCCAGCAAGCCCACTGCTTTCCTTTTTTAATTAAACCTCATCTTTCTGTTACCTAGGACCTCCAGCACATTTTTAGTACTTTTTCCCATTTGCAAAACAAAAGCATCCCCTGCCCTCCACCCCCAACCTCCCCACTCCTCTAGCAACAACAGCAGCAAACCTCTGGCACTAAAGTGGGCTCGACATCCCTCTGGCCCTTGCCTCACGGCTTCCCCTTTTCTGCCTTTCCTGAACACTCCTTGTTTTTCTTTCCTGCAGCCTTACCTCCACCCCAGCGGCCCATTTCCACCACTTGAACTTTGTAAAAGTTTGGATAACTTGATATAACTTACAGTGAAATCGCCTTTTGACCATGCCGAATTAATTCCTAATTGCTGGAATCGCTTTCAAACCAGTCAGAAGGGGCTTGTAAGCGTTTTTCAGATCTTCATTTCAGAGTGTGCATGAGTCACAGAAAGCCTTTTTGTCCGGCACCTTCTCCATCTGGGGGTTTAGGGTGTTTTGGGGTTTTGCCCCCTCCCAGAATCAACCCATTCCCCTTCCATCCTCTTCCTGCTTACTATAATTAGACCTCAGACAGGAGCTTGAACCATCTCAAACGATGACTTAAGAAATAAAAACAAAATAAATAAAAAAGCTTTAAAAAACCAGAAACTTCAAGGTGAGTAAATATTTTTGTGCTTCTCATGCCAAGGTACCTGGGTTATCCAGAGGTCGTCGAGCCCATACATTTCCCGTTGGTTTAGGATCTTCCACCCACCAATTACTCCCATCATTTTAGCTTTATGCCTCTAGATGAGCAAAGGGCAAGATACACGGAGGGAGAGGAGATACACAGGAGATACGCCTTGTCCGAGTGCACCTCCTGCTTTTTTAGTATGTGTTGGGAGGGTCACCCCTGTTAAAAGGAACGGGGCGGCGGGTGGGGAGCTGGGGGCAGCGGCTGCGGCTGTGCCCGGGAGCGGCTCCGCGATGGAAGTGCTGCCGGGGGAGCGGACGGGAGCAGCCTGCGACGAACCAGGCTGCCGGAGAGAGGGGGCTCTTTGTACGCCTGGCGTGACAGGCTGCCTTTGCCAGAGGTGCAGTGGAAAATGCGCGGCGCGGAGGGGCGCGGAGCGCTGCGCACACGGGCAGCCGGAGCAGCCGCTTCCTTCGGGGCTGCCCGCGGGAGCCCCGGCACACGGGGAAAGGGGAACGTGGGAGCCCGGCCGCCGCTTGGCACCCCCTCGGCAGGTGCACCGGGCCCGCGCCCTCGCAGCGTGAGGAGGGGGAGCCGTGGAGAGGGGGAGATGTCCCTGCTGCAGGCGCTCCTAGCGCGCTCCACGCGTGTGAGGCTCTCCAGACCCCACGCACAGTCTCGGCGGCGCCTCGGGACTCCCCCGGCACAAACCAGCGCCGAGGAGGTGGCGGAGGCCCCGTCCGTGGAGAGGCGTGGAGCTGCCCGCGGCGCGGGGGACGCGTGGCGACAGGCACACGTTGCCGTTCGCCCCCCGCGTGTGCGCCTCCACGCGTGGGTACAGTTACACAGAGCCTGCTGGGGTGCTTCTCCCCTCGAACGGGTACGACCCCGCGGCCGCGCCTTATTTTTTAGCCTAAAATAACACCAAACCCCCTCCCCGTGGGTGCGTGTCCTTTGCATCAGCTGTCCCCCGTGTCCCCCCGCAGCATGCGCAGCAGACCCGGCAGCACGCGCTCGCCCCGCGTGCCGCGGGCACCCACCCGCGCGTGGCCTCACGGCTGCCGCTGTGCCCTGCGGGCTGCCACTGCGCACCCGGGGGGGTCCCCCCATGCCCAGTGATGTGTACCCCCCCCCCCAGCGCCGGGGCCGCGGCGGGTGGCGGATGGGAGGGGGCGAGCTCCGCCTGCCCAGCCGCACCGAGGGCTGCCCCCTTCGCAGCGCCGTGGAAAGCGGTCGTGGCTGCGGGTGGCGGGTCTTCGGCGGCGTACGCTATTTATTTTAAAAAAAAAAAAAAAGGTATTAAAGTGCTTTTATGACAAGGTATTTTTGTATTGCTGAGAACTATTTCTTGCTTACAGTGATTCACTGGGAGCCTTGCTAGTACATCTGAACATTAGTTCACACATCTCTGCAGAGGGCTGCCAGTTTTCCTTCGACCTCAGGGGCTTTTTCTTTGGCATCTCTTAACTGTGGTGCGTTCAAGAGAAGGATTTTTATTCTTCATTTTCGGTCTCTATATTGGGAAGCGAGCGGGGAAAAGGATGGGAAGGCAAAATCTAGTTCTACACCAAGCGGTCCCTCCGCGGTGACCTTGTGCTGGATGTCTTTTTGCTGCTTTTATTAAAAAAAAAAAAAAAAAAAAAGCTACTGGTCGTGACAAGACAAAACGTGCGTCCCAGCACTGCACCGCTGCTTTTTACACTTTGGCAAAGGTCTAAACTGCTCTTCGGTTTCCTCACCACCACCTTCCTGCCCGATTTTGAATTCCTACTAAAGTACCGCTCTTTGCAATGACCACGGGATCATTTCTCAAAAACGAAATAAAATATTAAAAGAAAAAAAAAACAACCAACCAACCACGCGGCGATTTACGGAGATGATACCTATACATGTAGCTAATGCACCAGTTACAGACTGGCGTTCTGAATATCCGTTTCAATGTGTGGATTAAACGCTTTGTGAGTGCAGGTATAGCAAGACATCCCCCTGCGCCCGTCCCATGTCTCATCGGGGGTCATTACAATTCGGTAATTTAAAAGGGCAGCTCCAGTAGTAAATAACCCAGTATACTCCCGTCTCCTACACCTTTCCCAAGCGCCCCACCAGCAGCACCAGCAGCACCAGCAACAGCGAGCAAAGTAGACGGCAAGGTGGGCTTTGGGTTTGCTCCCTGGCACGCCCGGGAGCGGCTCAGCCCGGCTCCGCCGGCTGCCGAGCGGTGGGACCGGCAGAGAAAGGCCGGTTCGCACCGCGTCGCGGGAGGCACAGAGGGCTGCCCTGCACCCCTGCCACCGGGAGAAGCGGGATGGTCATGGCAGCGCTGGGCGATGGGGACTGCTCGAGCGTGCGCCCCGTCGGGAAGGGGGGGATTCAGGCGGGCAGGGAGAGGAAAGTGGGCCCAGCTGCTCCTGACCAGCGGGTTGCGGAGGGCTGGGGCCCTGCCTGCGGCTCCCTGCTCCGCCACACCGGGAGCCGGGAGCAGCGACGGCCGGGCCCGCTCCCTGCGGCCGCTGCCTGCCAGCGTCGCCGCCCAGCTCGCAGCCGCAACTCAGCCCCTCGCCTGCGCCGTGCAGGCCGCTGCCTTTCCCCCGGAGCCTGTCTTGCCAAAGGTAACACTGCCACGACAGCCTTTTTTTTTTTTTTAATAATTAATAGTATTTTTGCCTCTCCTGAGGCCTTTCAGGCGCGCTCGGGACCACCGGCCGCTCGTGGACTGCAGGATCCCCGCAGGCAGCCAGCGGCGCGGCGGTGGGATGGCCCCACGGGGGCACAAGCCCCTGCCAGCCCTGCGAGCGGCCGGGGCGGGGGTCGGCCCGGCCCCAGGGCCCGTTGGCGGCGCAGCCGGCCCGCCCGCCGCCCTCCTTCCCGGCCCCGGCGCGGAAGGCCGGCGAGACAAAGCGACGGCGTTTTCCTCGGGGTCGCGGAGCAAAACCGCCTGCGCCATCTAAAAATACACCTCCCGCTCGCAGCGGCAGCCCGAAGGGTAAAAGCAGAGGGGGGCTGAAGGGGGGCAGGCCCGCTGCTCCGGCACGCACACGTCGGGGGAGGCAGGCGGTGGGCACCGGCTCCGCCGCCGCCTCTCCTCGCGCACGGAGACGGATCGATTGCTGTGAGTAGATTTAGAAAAAAACAAAATGTAGGTGTAAAGCAGGGGAACGGGGAGCCCCCTGTCGACACACCTCCCCCTGCCCCTTGCACATAAAGCAGCCGCGGCCCCCCGGGCGGACATGAGGGTCACATCCTCTTCCCGCTCCTCTCCCGGCCGGGCAAGCAGGCACGGGGCTGGCGGGGCAGCGCGGGGCTGGGGGCACCGGCCTCGGGGTCGCCGCCCCGCCTCGCCTCTGGGCGGCAAGTTTGCAGGGGTGGGATGCGAGGGGAGGCCCCCAACCCCCTCGCAGGGCCGCGCTCCCTGCCTCCCCTTGTGACCCCCCTTCACCTCTGATAGTTCGCTGGCGGAGCATTGTCTCCAGACACAACAAACCCAGAACGGAGTGCTGGAGCAGGCAGAGCTCCAACGTTTTGACGGGTGGAAGAAAAACATCAACAGATACTTTGCAATTATTTGGTGATGGGGGCTAGGGGAGGCGGGCTGGGGAGAGGCCGGTTCGCAGCAGCAGACGCTAATTGCAACTTCTACTTCGCTAATGAGCTCGCACCGGTTCATTCCGCGCTCCGTCCCGTGTCCCCCCCTTGGCGGAGCGCTTGGGGGGCGGGGAATGGCGTCGGGAAAAAGCCGTAATTTTTTTGCAATTCGTTATTCGGTTTTAAATCCATCCCATCCCTGAGAGGCGAGGTTAGAAGCGCTGGCCGCGAGCACTTCCATAAATCCTCGCTAAGGGAAAGGCGCGCAGCTCCGCGCTGGCAGGGGCGGGGGGCGTGCGCGGCACCCCCGGTCCGGCGCGGCGGAGCTGGCGGGTCGACGTGCCCCTCCGCTGCGGACCTCTTTCACACAGTCGGAGCGGGGAAATACACATTATACACACACACATAAAAAGAGTCTCAGTAGAAACTCGCATCAAAAAGGCAGTGCGAATGTATTTATACTCGGCAATCTTGCAAGCACCGACATTGTTTAAACAATTCTCTTCTGCTTTGGACGATATTATCAGTACTTTTACATTATCGTTCAATGGAAAACATTCTTCTTTTCCCCTATTTCAAATATTTATTTAAAAAAAAATTAAACTCGGCCGCTTAAATGGTCTGGCAAGTAAATAAATTCCAGGAACAGTGGGGGGAAAACGGCCATGGCGTTTCTTCTAAACCGAGCGCTTGCCGTCCGAGGGGCGACGGCTGTAGCGATACGACCTGTTTATTCATCGATTCATATAATATATAAATATCCTGAACTCATGAGTATAATAATTTGCGTTTTTTCTACTGGAGGAAATTCAGCTATTTTAAAGAGTTAATGGTTCTAAATGTGTTGGTTTTCCTGCATTCTCCCCAGAGGTGATGGGAGCTGGAAGGGAGGGAGGGGGGGTCCAGTTTGGGGGTTTCATTGTTGTTGTTTTACTTCTGCTGAACGCAGCCTACAGCGGCTGACCTGAACGTGGGGTAACACACTGCACACCCAAGCCCCCTGACACCTAAAGGTCAGGTGAAAGTCCCCAGCAGGTAAATCGCGGGCCGGCTGCCTGCCCAGCTCACTTGCTCTCTGGCTCACAAATTGTTCCCTTCTGCCCACCCAAGTCGTTTCAAGCTGTGTTTATTTAGGGGGCAAAAAAATTGCCGACCACCCAATTCCCATTCAGCCAGAGAGCTTGTGAGCTCTCACCGGTAGCCCGGGCCGCCTCTGCCCGCCCCCCCCAGTCCCATCCCAGTGCTATCTAAGAGCTATTATTTTGCGGCACACGCATACCAAGAAAGACGCAAGTTACAGACGTAGAAGGTCGTGAAGGTGCGCGCAACAGATGCATTTGCTTGGGGGGAGCGAGGGAGAAATATCCCCTTCCTCCAAACACCCCGCCGGTGCAACCGAGGGAGGGACTTTGCCGGCTGCTTCCCCGGCCCGCGGGCTGCCGAAACGGGCGAGGCCGGGTCAGGATGAAAACGAGCCCCTGGGACCGCAGGGGCTTCCCTGCGGGGCTGTGCGGCCCCCTCCCTGCACACCGCGGCCCCCCGACGGCCCTGTCCCGCTGTGCACGGCCACTCTCCGACAGCGCTGGGCCGGCACCCACCGCCCGTCGGGTGTCCCAGGAATACCACCTCCGCTGTCGCTTCCCGGTTCCCTGGGCGCCAGCAACGTTCCCACCAAACTAAACCCACGGGGGGGTGGGGGGGGGTGGTGTTAGCTGAAAGTGACACCAAGGTCCCCTGCTCCTGCCGGGCCGGCCGGACTGACCCTGGAGAGAGCAGGGGCTCACTCCTGCGGCCCTGCAGACGGGCCTTTCAGGACGCTGCCTTGCGAAATGAGGGGGTCCCGCTCTCCCCCCTTGCGCACCCGGCTGTTCGCTGCCGCTGTCTGCACTGCCAGCCCCCGGGCTAGGACAAGGAGACCTGCCCGTTGCCCCAGGTGCGTGTGTAAAGTTTTACGGTGAAGGGGTGTGTGTGCATTGCACTGCACTGCTGCGAGGGGACCCCGGTGCCCACCGCGCTCCGCAGCGCCCGGGGTGCGGGGCTGCAGCCTGGCCCCGCAAAGCCTCCCCCGCGCAAGGAGCCGGCCCTCCCCCGCCGATGCGGCTATTGTTTCGTTCAATTAGGCTCCGCTTGATAAAAAACAATCGCTCGTTAACCCTCGCCCTCCTCCCTCCCGGCTGGTGTGTTGTGAATGGCGACATCGTCTCCCTTGACCCCCGTCTGCTTTTCTGTCTTTCTGTCCCCTGAAAAATGATTCCGCGAGCTCTGATTGAATTTTATTCCTTCCTGACCTGGCCCGTTTTTATTGCATGGACACCATCAATCTTGACCTAACGCGACGTTTGTTTATTACTTTGGAAAGAAGCGAATGGCTTTATGAGCCCCAGCGTAATTAAGCCAGGAGGGCTACGCTCACCGCGGCACCGCACCACCTTCGGGGCGGATTCACAACACAGACCAGCCGCCGGGGAGGCGAGGCAGAAGGGAAAAGGAAAAAGAAAAAAAGGGGGGGGGGGGGGGGGAAGAAACACCCACACGGGAAGGGTAAGTGGCATCCTCCCAGCCCGCGAGCTCGTGTGCGAGGTGGCGGCAGATAGCGACCCGTGCACGTCCCGGGGGGCACCGGGCAGCTCAGCCACACTTCAGGCCCGCCGGCTGGACACGGAGCGCCCCTTGCGCAGCTTGCCGCGTAAGCCCCTGCGCACCCTCCGCCCTGTCCCGCCTGCGCGCCCGGCCGCGCCACCTGCGCCCCTGCGCAGCGACAGCTCGGCCTCGGGCACCCCGACGGCGCCCACTGCCGCGCTCTTCATCCCCCTCCCACAAAAACCCACCCGCGCATCTTCAAATGACGGAAGCATTTAGCCGAGGTGCCCGGCCCCGACACAGGGAGCCGGGGGGAAGTGGGCTGGCCACGGCGAGGGTCTGCATTGCGTTACAAGCGACACTAACGGAAAGTCAACGTTGGTCGGCGGCTGCAGCTGGAACGCGCGGTTTCGGGGAGCGGACCGGGGAGCGTTTCTCGCAGCCGCCCGCAGCGCGCAGGGGAGCCACGTGCGCGCCACGGCGCTGCACGTTTTTGGCTACGTAATCAAGACGACGCCATGAAGTCCGCGCAGTTACGTCACGCTCGTTTTCACGTGGGCACCGAGGCGCGCTCGGCTCCCGACCGTGCGCGCCCGCTCCTTCTGCCCGGCCGCACCACGCTGCCTCCCGCAAACCCCGCACCGGCCTCTGCACGCGCCGATTGCGACTCGGCACAACGCACAAGCAAAGCCTCCAGAGCAAAGCCTTAAGCTCGCCCCGCTCCAGCAGCGTAATTTTTGAGAGGCGAGGGCAGAGGACAGCGTGGCACCGCAGTACGGCCGGCTGGTCGTTACACTGTAACCCCAGGGTTACCGGTAGCGATACAAAATTAAGTTCAACCATGAAAATATTCCCGTGCTAACTTCGAAGCGCCTTTTCCGAACCTTGCGGCTTTCAGAAAGGGCCCCAGACATTGTATAACTCCGATTTGGAAGCATTCCCTTAACATCTCCACCCGCAACACTGCCTCACCACGTTCTCCATCTGACCTGGCCTGTGGAGGTAGGGATGGGGTTTTAATCCATGTCCTCTCAACTATTTGCATGCATTTCTCTGCTATTTTTGGTTATGACCTTTGCAGAGCATAATACGAACTGTAACTGCTTTAAGAAGAAATTCTGAGGAGGAAACTTAGGAGGGAGAATGTTATTTTTTTCCACATTTTCCTCAGTTTAAGTGACAGATGAGCAAGTACAAGTAAGAAGCACCAGAACCAGCTAAATGGATGGTGCCTCAAATGAATGAAAAAAGTGTTTTGTTTCCCCCCCCCCCCCCCCCCCCAGACAAAAAGCAAAGCAGCAGTTTGGAAAAACTTCAGCATGAGTTAAAAATACATCACAAAGCGCTATGCTAACCTGGCACCTAATGGACCGCTCTGCAGGCAAGGCTGGGGCCGAGCATCCCTGCCGGCTGTACGGGCTGCCACCAAAGATGCAGAGGCCTTACGGAGGCACCTTCCGCTGCTGCCTGGCTGCATGTCCCGTGCCCGCCTCCGCGCAGGGTCGCACCGCATCTCTTTTGGCGTTCAGGGCAGGCCCAGTTCTGCTGGGAGACAATCACAGGTCAGAAGGGACACTCGGGTTTGCCTCCTGCTCTCAAGGGGAGGGAAGCACACAAGGGACGCGGGGTCCGTGCCCCGCTGCCTGCCGTTTCTGCCTCACAGGCTGCAGCGCTGGCTGCCTGCGGGTGGACGGCCCCGCTCCGTGCCCGCCTCGCAGCTCTGTCCCAGCCCGGGAAGGTTTCCAGCGAGCCCGCCGGGCCTTGCCCCCCGAGCAGCAGCAGCAGCAGCAGCAGCAGCAGCTTCTCACGCTGGAGGCCCTGGCCCGGCGGGGCAGCGCGGCCGGCCCACTTCGGCGCAGCCCCGCGCAGCCTGCGCAGAGACCCCGCGGCACCGCCTCCCTGCTCCCCAGCCCGCACGGCTCGCTGCCTGCTGGGGGGACCCTCAGCACCGCTGATGTTATTTTCGTTGTGAACCATTTCTGTGCGGAGGGGGAGAAAAAATTATGATAATAATAAAACAACAACTTTAAAAATAACAAAAAAAACCAAGCAAGAAAAAGCAACCAAAACCAAGCCGCAGCACGCGTGTGGTGTGGGCCAGCCCGTCACCCTGAGAAGCGGGAGGTGACCTCCGCCGCGACCGCGCACGTCACTTCAGGAAAGGGATCTCCTCCGGGGGCAGAAGATCCCTGCACGACCTACCTGGCAGCCGAGCGGGACGTTTCCCTTTACCCCCTCCCTAACTGCGAGCCGCCCCCCCGGCCAGGCGAGCCCCCTCCACCCGCCCCTTTTGCAGCCAGGGCCGCCGGGGAGCGCAAGTTGCGCGACCGCCCCGCGCTGCCGGGGCCGCGGACGGCAGCGGGCCGCCCCGGGCATTAGCAGCATTGACACACGGCACTGGCTCAGGCTCTGCAGAGCCCCCCCAGCTCCCCTCATGGAGCAGCACCACTGACAACGCAACGGGCGATGGGGCCAGCCGAGCTACCGACCGCTTCCCCGCCGGTTTATTTTCGCCACAAACACGCTGCCGCTGGAGACCTCTGAGAAACCCCAAAACACAGGAAAGCCGGCGCCTGGTCGCAACAAAAATAACAGGCAAATAGCACATGCAGTCCCCTCTCTACCGTCTCCCTTCTTTAATTTTAATTTTTATTTTCTATACGGGACGGGGAGGGAGGAATGGCGTTGCAGTGCAGCCCCCTCGCCGGCCAGCCCGGCTGCCGGGGGCAGAGGGAGCCCCTGGCCCGGCAGCCCCGGTGACAAGGAGAGGGGAGGCGGCAGCCACCAGCTCAGCTCCCCGGTACCGGGAGAGGGACGGTGGTGAGCAGAAGGTGAGCCCGACCGGGAATAGGTAACTTTAATTTCCCTGTCCTGGTGGAAAACAGGGAGCAGCGATTAAAACGCGCCCGCGGACCGAAGGCGTTCAGCTTTGCGCGTCCTTCCCTCCAGCTTTACCATAACCGGGCGATGGTGCGTTTGAGTTTCTCTCACCCAGCTTAGCAAACAAATAAATCTAAATAAGGCCGGTAATCTCTGTAGAGGTACTAGCACGAAAAAGCAAAGCCTACGCGATACTTAAATAAACATATTTTAAGCGAACGTTACAAAATTACTCCCTCCCCGGCTCGGTGCATTCGATCTGCTGAATGTGTTTTCTGAATACTAGATTATTGCTTTGGGGGGGGAAGCGGAGCTCAAAAGCGAGGTAATAAGGTTTAACTGTAAATACCTTTGTATTTATTTACAGTGTAACCCTTAACAATGCAACTGCAATTACTGCTAAGTGTTGCCTTTAGATAAGAGATACTGATAGGAAACTGTATTATCTTGAAAGCAAACTTTAGGCCTTAAATATCTGCAATCAAATAATCTTCTTCCCAAGTCTGACTGACAAGGCAGATTCTTTTAAGTTAATGAATTTATTGCATTTTGGTGGTTATTTACAAAGGGGGAAGGTGATCCCCATTGCCCGTAGGTTCTTAATTGCAAATTGTCCAGAAGGTGAGATTCTTGATCTGACGTGACGTCAGTCTGTGCAGCACTCATCTACTACCCTAGTAATATTTATTGTTTTTCCCCTGATTTAAAGGAAAAAAGAGGGAGGGAAGGAGACACCCCCCCCCCAAAAAAAAATAAAAAAAACCCCAAACACAAACAACTATATAAGAAAAATTCTCCCAAACATACTCGTTTTAAAATAATTTCAGTCCGAGCAATTGGGGCACTTCCAGCAGACCAGTAATGTCCCTAAAGGACAGGAGTAAAGCAGAGTTATAAAGGTGTAAGGGTAGACTGTTCAAGTCACCCTGTAATCCAACCTTTCTTTTTTTTTTTATGAAATAAAAGAGTACTGTAAAAAGATAAATATTACAGAAGCGGCTTCACAGATGCGATTGCACACATTGCTATCAATTCTATGAAGCAGTGATTTATATGCTTACATTATATTTAAAAATACATGTACTACAGAATATCTGGAATCTGCTATACACTGGAGTTTAGAAAGGTATGCAGTGCGTATATGAAGCTATAAATAAATATGTAATCCTTCTTTAAATATAGGTATATAGGTATATATGTAAATCTTATATAAAAATACATTTGAAATACACACACAGGGATCGATAGCTCAACATATATACACAGTTACACAAGGGCAGGAATCTAGTGCATGTACTTCTACCTCGGAGTTACCGCTTAATATATCCTTACATAGGCATATTATTTTAAAAGCTGTAATGTTGTCATACTACTGTGTATGGTCAAATGTTTCCAGGTCTTGCCCATTAATTGCTAAGAAAACGTGTTTGTTTATTTGCCAACTCAGAGCTGCCATGGGAAAGTATTTTTTTCCTAGCGGATAAGGCGAGCTGACTAAGTGGAACATATTGCAGAAGAGACCGAAAAGGGATTTTTCGACCTGGCAGTTCCTAAATGGTCTTTGGAATTTGCGCGGAGGGGAACGAGCTGTTCCAGCGACAAAGTTAGTTATGAAATCCCTTTTCCTCTCTTTCTCCCTCTCTCTAAATGAAAGTATTAAAATATACAGACGTGTAAAGGATCATTCCAACTGAATGGTAATTTATTAATAAACAAACAATGCAATACCTTCAGAATATTTTCAACAAAAAAAAAAAAGAAAAATATTGATAGAATAAGATTAATACAGTTTCCCTTTTTATATATAGTGAAAAATTCAGCGTTTCAGTCAATTTTAACGTCACTTTTCAGGGGAGGGGGAAACACTTTCTGGCGTTTGGTCCGCAACATCCAACTACAAATTAAAAATAAATTACTATGTCGCAATTTACATTTTAAAACAAGTCCTTGTAGAAGAGGGAGGGCGGGGAGGGGGGGGGAGAAGCTGGTACTCTACGCTGGACTTTTCGCCCACTTTTAAACACGGGGCATGGCAATATCTTAAGGGATGGGGGGGGCGGGCAGGAAAAAAGTATTTCTCAAAGCAATTAAAAAAAAAAACTTACGTGTTATTGGAGTAACACTGTCCTTTAACAAACCAAGACATGCTTTGGGGCTGTCTCTGTACAAAAGCTTTTCGCGTGCGCTCGCTCCCCTCCGCGGGCGCGGCGGGGCCGGCGGCGCGGTGCTGCGCGGTGTCCCCGCGGTGTCCCCGCGGCGGGGCGCGCTCAGAACTTGCCGCAGTCGTAGACGAAGGCCCCGGAGGTGCGGTAGAGCGGCTGGCTGCCGGGGAAGGCCATCTGACAGCTGCCGCCGCCCCCCGCCCCGCCGCCGCCGCCGCCGCCGCCCCCCGCCCCGCCGCCACCGCCGCCGCTGCCGCCCGGCGAGGCGCTGAGGCCCAGCCGCGGCGCCTCGAAGACCTCCCGCGGGGCGGCGGCGAAGCCCTGCTGCGGCCCCGCGTAGCCCGCCGCGCCCGCCAGCGGGCCCAGCTCCCCCGCCGCCGCCGCCGCCGCCGCTGCCGCCGCCGCCGCCTGGTTGAGGTACCAGGAGGCCAGGCGGCCCTGGTGCGGGTGCGGGTGGTGCCCCTCCTGGTGGCCGCCCGCCGCGCCGCCCAGCCCGCCGTGCCCCAGCGCCCCGCCGCCGCCGCCCCCCGCCCCGCCGCCGCCGCCGCCGCCGCCGCCGCCCGTGGGCATGGCGTAGTCGGGCAGCGGGTCCTCGGCGGGGCTGGCGGCGGTGGCGGGCAGGTGGCCGGGTCGGTCGGCGCCGCCCGCCGCCGCGTAGAGGCTCATGGCCTGCATGTTGCAGTGGTAGGTGCCGGCGGCGGCGCCGGCGGCCGCCTGGCCGCAGGGCGAGCCGTAGACGGAGCTGTGGCCCGGCGAGTAGCCGCCGAGGGAGAGGGCGGGCGGGATGCCGGTGCGCGGGGCGGCGGCGGCGGGGGCCAGGAGGCCGGCGCCCAGCTCGGCGGCGGCTTGCGGCGAGCCCCGCAGCGAGGTCATGATGTTGTCCACGCTGAAGCCCGGGCCGTGGTGGTGGGGCGGGGGCGGGGGCGGCGGCGGGGGCGGCGGCGGCGGCTCGGGGGCCTCCAGGCTGAGGGAGCGGCTGGAGGGGAGGGTGCTGCGGGGGCTGCCGCCGCTGGAGAGGCTGCTGCTGCTGTCGGGGCTCTCGATCTTGGGCACGGCGCCGAGCGGCGGCGCGGCGCCGGGGGGGGACACGGCCTGCGGCGGCGAGGCCGTGCCGTTCTCCGTCTTGATGTCCTGGATGCGGACGGGCGGCGGCGGCGGCGCGGCACTGCCCCCGGCGGGGCCGCCCTCGGGCTCGGCGGCGGCGGGCGGCGGCGGGCGCGGCGGGGCATGGTCCTTGAGGTGCAGGCGGTCCTTCTCCTCCTTGTCCTTGACGGCGTCCTTCTTCTTGAAGCGGCGGCGGCGGCGGAGGAAGCTGCCGTTCTCGAACATGTTGTAGGAGTCGGGGTCGAGGGTCCAGTAGCTGCCCTTGCCGGGCTTCTTGTCGTCGCGGGGCACCTTGACGAAGCACTCGTTGAGGGAGAGGTTGTGGCGGATGCTGTTCTGCCAGCCCTGCTTGTTGTCCCGGTAGAAAGGGAACCGCTCCATGATGAACTGGTAGATCCCGTTCAAGGTGATCTTCTTATCGGGCGCGTTCTGGATGGCCATGGTGATGAGGGCGATGTAGCTGTAGGGCGGCTTCACCATATCCTTGGGCTGCGGCGGCGGCGTGTAGGGCCCGTAGGCGCGGGCCATGCCGGCCGGGTACTGCTCGTGGGCCGGGTGGGAGTACATGCTCATCGGGGCCGGCATGGCCGTGTAGCCCCCGCCGGCCGCCGCCGCGGCGGCGCGGTAGTAGCTCTGCTCTCCGCCGAGGTACGGCACCACTCCCAGGGAGTTGGGACTGGACACGGAGTAGCGAGCCTGCATGTCCTCCCGTCAGCTTTCCCCCACCCTCCCCGCCGGACCAAACAGCGCGTCCCTTCCCCCTCCACCCCTCCGCCGCTCCGCGGACCGAGCTGGACCGGGCGGCCGGGCAACCCCCACCCCCCCACCCCCCCGGCGGAGCGCGGAAAAAGGGAGGAAGAATAACGACGGCAGCGCCGAAAGTCTCCTCTTCTTCGCCCAGGAGAGCCCACCGGCAAGCTCCCGCACTCCACGCGGAGGGGAAAAAAAGAAATCAAAAAAGGGGAAAAAATGGAGGGGGGTGAAAAATGTTTTTAAAAAGAAAACGCGGGAGGGGGGGGGGAAAAGTAATCGCAGCGGAGAAAGCAACTTCCAAACGCAGAAAGAGTATTAAGAAAATAAAACCTTTGCAAAGAGGCTCCCACGCTCCCAGTTCCTTGTTCCACGGGGATCTGCAACAAGTTGTCTGCAAAGGAGGGACAAAAGTAGAGGGATGTGTTTTGTTGGCTTTTTTTAAGCGAGCTGAAGAAGAAAAAAATCCACCTTCCCGATCTCCCAGTGCAAAGTCTCCCTCTCTCTCTCCCTCTCGCTTTTTTTCAGTCTCTTTTTCAGTCGCAGGCTGCTTTGGGAAGCATCGGAAAAACTCCTGAACTTTTGAGCATCCGTCACCACGGCGAGAACTTTTTTACGCACTTACAGTTTTCTCCTTTTTTTTTCCCTCCCTCTCCTCTCTCGGTCTCCTTTTTTTTTTTTTTTCCTCTCTTTTTTTTTTCTTTTCCTCCTTTTGCAGGCGGCCCAGCTCCGCCCCGCCGAGCCGGGGCAGCCAATGGAGGCTGGGAGACACCCGGGGCTCTGAATGAGGAGGGAAAAAAAAAAAAAAAGGAGCGAGCAAGCAAGGAAAAAAAAAAAAAAGCCAGTAAGAAAGAAGGAAAAAAAAAAATCCCCGCAGCAGCCCTGGGAGTTGCAGCTCTCGGGGACCGGCCACACACGCTCGCCGCCACACGCGGCCGCCTTCGGAGCCGCGGGATCGCGCGGGGCGCTGCGTACCCGGGGGGACCCTTCCGCGCCCGCGCACGTTGCGCGCCGAGCCGCGCGAGCCCTTCCAGCCCGGTGCGTGCCCACCCACCCGCGTCCTTACGCTCGGGGCCACCCTCGCACACCCGCCCCGGGCACACGCACGACGTGCACGCCTGCACCAATGTGTGTATGTGTATAGATATAGATGTGTATGTATATGTGTATATGCTTCCACGGAGCGTTTTTGCACCCCGCGCTCCGCCACGCGTGTTTCTCTCACACTGTTACACACACACAGCGTTGTTGGTCTGTCTGCTCCGCACGCTCCAGCCGGGCTCTCCCCCTCCTCCGCTCCGGGCTGCTGCCCGTGCGGGCTGGGGGCTCCACGCCGCGGTGCCGCCTCGCTCCGTGCCCTCCCCGGCCAGGAGGCTCCGCTCACCCCAGCCGCCTTCCCCCCCCCCCGGCCGCGGGGACCGAGGGGACAGTGGGAGGGGGTGCGATGCCCCTGCTCCAGCAGCACCACCCTGCCCGCAGTCGGCTGCCTGCCCAAACGCTTCTGAGGAGGTTGCATTCCTCCGGCTGGCGGGGCTTTGACGAGCCCTCCAAAGCCCCTTTTTAATGAATCAGCCACCAAGGGCTTTCCTCTCTCCGCCTGCAAATCAAGCGCCCGCTGTCCCTGCTGTTTATAAACAGGGGCGCGTTGCTTTGTGCGGGGTCTTTAGCTCGCTCGTTCAGGTAATCTTTACAGACCTTACGGGATGTGCTAGGGAAAGCGGGTCTTTGCTGTATTTATTTATTTATCTATCTATCTATTTATTTATTTATTTACTTACTTACTTACTTGAGGCGGAGAGGGCATACTTTTGTTCCTACTCTAATGTGGACTCCGTGGTAGGTCAGGTGTGTCAAGTGGGGGGACGGACGACGACAGGAAGAAAAAGTACAATAAAATGAATGTTCCTTAAACTATTTGGCCGGTTCGGCCATGAAGGTTTGATTTGGTTTGCTGTTCCTTTTGTCTAAATATCTCAAATAATATTTGGGCTCTAATCAGAATAACACTTTAACGGGAGCTCAAAGGGAGCAGAGAGAGGGCTCAGTTATTAAATTTTTTTTAATTTTCCTTTTAATTTGCTGTTATATTTTAAGAAAGAAGACCACCTCTTCTTACTTTAAACACGGAGAGATTCGTATAGGTATTTTCACATTAGTGCATTTTACCAGGACTTCAGATATTCGAATTGCAACCTAGTGCTCTTCATTCACTTCGTAGCCGATACCTCTGAAGCTTCATTAGCGTTAATAATAGATCAGTTGAAAGGAACAAGCTGAAATCTATTTTAAGGGGTGGAATTTGCACGGGAAGACGTGTGTGTGTGTGTGTGTGTGCGTGTTTGTGAGATGTATCACCCACCCTGATCTCGTGACACCACAAATACGTCAAAAGACCCTTTTGGTTTCACTGATTTCAAACTCCCTTTCCACACTTTTCCCTGTGATCGATTGCTTTGGGGATCGTGTCTTTGGAGCGTGTTAAAGGCGCATCGTTTGCGTGGCGGTATTTTAGCACGTATGGCTTTTTCCTCTGAAACACCAATTCGATGGTTATTAAAAAAAAAAATGAGATGCAAGTCATGTGAAGGAGGTAATTTATATAGCCTAATATCTGCTCCTTTTCATATTCAAACATAACGGGTCTCCTTTTGGTAATAAATGTCAGTCCTTTAATGGTGAATACATTATCCCGTTTAGCCTGTTGTATTTCATCGTCTGGAATCTTTCACCTGCTCCTGCCTAATTACACGTTTTTCCCTTTCCTCCCACCACGGCAGAATTAATAAATGTGCAAGCACTGGACTAGATGTCAATTCCAACACTTTATATTTTCAAAAACTTTCTTGCTTTGCTGAAAAAAAAAAAAAAAGAGAGAGAGAGAGAAAGAAAAAAGGGCATTTTAGCACGCTTCCATGCAGCCCAGGTCATCCGGTTTTCCCACGGTGTTACCTGCCGTTAAAAACAATTTCCATGGGCTTCCCGCTCGCTCCCAGGAGCGGCCGTAACGTGCCGCCCCGAGAGCTGGACCCTTCACTGCCTTTTTCATTTTATCTGGATAATGTTTACGGTAGCGAAGCTGTTTCTCAGGCAGAGGCTGGAGTAACACCGAGAAGTTTCAGCAGAGGGAAGGGGGACCATTAATCCGCTGCATTTTGCATTTAATATATTTTGCAATAGCCTCTCTGATGCTATAATTGCGAACTGACGCAACTGCCGTGTGTGAAGTTACATACCTCAAACCAGCAGGACTCTGGGTTCTCTAGTGGAGGCACAAAAGTCACCATTGTGAGGGTTCGCAGGGTGATTTGGGGGTTGTGTGTGCGCCTGTTGAGGGGGGAACAACGGGTCGAGGGAGCCAGAAAGATCGGTTTCCCCCCCGGTGTGCTCGGATACCAACCAGAAAGAGTCCTTGGCGCTTGGGTTTCACCCACCCGCTCGCAATGCCGAGCTGCCTTTCCCCAGCGCCCTGTCTGGTCTGAGCCGTGTTAACCAGCCCGGCCTCCGGGTGGGACAGCCACATCTGCGGTGCACCGCCGGGGTCTGCCGCAGGAACGCAGCAGGGGGCCGCGGCAGTGCCCCCCCGCTCCCCTGCAGGACCCGGGCAGCGGGCACGGCCGCGGCCGCCTCCCCCCGCAGCCGGGCGAGGGGCGCCGCCGGCTGGAGCCCCGACGGGCAGCCCCGGGCCGAGGGAGCGGCGCTTCTCGGGAAACCCGCCGAGGCTTCACGTGTGTGGTCATCGGCAACCTTATTTACGGAGATGTCAGAAAGAAAGATGACATCGGAGCGGTGGGCGGAGGGGCTACCATTTGACCTGGGCAAAGCCCAGGTGGACCCAAACAATTCGCTGTGGGTTGTCCTCTCTTCTGAGAGACCTGGAGGTGACCTGCTTTCCAGCCCCGGGCTGTTTATGTTTAGACGTAGCCAGAGCTTCGCTTCTCTCCCTTTCTTTTGGCTCCAACATCACAGCAGTATCCCTCTAAGTCCGAAACCAGCCACCCAGCCCGGCTCTCGCATCTCAGGATGCAGCTTTCCATGTTCCTTAAACAGCGGGCGACGCCGCAGGAGAAAACCGCTGACATCCTTTCGGGGGGCAGGGAGGGAAGTGATCGTACCAAATCTGTGCTTCATCAGTAGAAAAATCTATTGTGCCGAAAGTCCCCTCTCTGATTATAGCCGCTAGACCTAGGTGACAGCCATCCTTCCCCCCTCCCCTCCCTGCAGCCAGCACCTCTGCCATCTCAGCCCGTGCAATTAAGCCGAACTCTAAATGCAAGGTCTGTTTGCGTGGCACTCAGTTAAGCAAACAGGCGTGATTGTTGTTTTATTAACGTGGGTTGACAACTCCACAAATAAGCCGAGGCAGTTTTTCAATCCAGGGCGTCTTTTATCTTAAGACATAAATAACACAACTTAATAGGAAAATGAGCGCTCCGTTCCCTCTGGCATCTCTCAGACTCTCGTTCCTGAATGAGAAATAAATTATCCTTTGCAGTAAATGCGGCAGCGGTCATCGGCTTCATGCAATTCACAAGAGAAATACCTTCATTTCACGTTCGGTATCTAAAAGCGAATTTAGCATTTAAGTTACCAGGGAGAACCGAGACCACCGAGAGGTCGGAGCCCGCGCGTTTCGTCTTCCCACGATCGTTGCCGCGGCCGCACGCACGAGCCGCCTCTGTGACACAGGTTGCGTCCCAGAGATGTCGCGGCACTAGCAATAAAAACAAAAACCAGGCTGTGGGAAACTAATTGTGTTGTTTCTGCTATTCAGGTAGAGTACTATCACACAGAAAAAAAAGAGAAAAAAAACCCGCAAGCGCGTAAGAAACCTTTAATTTGGTAGGGTCTTTAGCTTTGGCATCTCACACTAAAATACTAACATCTAGGGGGCTGGGGGTGTTAAAAATTCACTCCTAAACCGACAAGAAGATAGCCAGACACGGATTTTTTTTTTTTCTTTTACTTTCCAAGTTCCCTTGTCCCTTTTGTGTTCCTTTTCCTCCCTTATTTCCTTCCTTTCTCTGGGAGGGGCAGCGAGGGCGGAGGGGGGCTGAATCCATTGGATTCTCTGGATTCATATAAATGAAAACACACACGGAGCAGCGAGCTGGGAGCACGAACCTTTGCAGCCCTGTCCTGCTCCATCTCTACTGACTGCCTTAGCAGTCGGGAGGAGAGAGCGAGACTTATTTGTATGAAGGGTTTATTTACATTAGAATGAAGCGACAGTTCCTAGTCTGGGAAGTGATAAGTACTTGGCAAGTCATTAGGTAGCAGATAGAGATCAGCCCCTGGATACATTATTCCCTGCCTCTTGCATACTCGTTTTTGAAGGGCTGAGAGGTTTTGCGGAAGGCTGCGCGGCAGCGGTGGGGTTGCGGGAGGTGGGTGTCAGTGAGGGCGCGCAGCCCCGCTGAGAGCCGCGACTGCGCGCTGTCCCGCTGCGGGGGCGGCCCTTGGTGGCGGTGGGGGGAGCGGCAAGCCCCCCGCCCTCCGCGGCGAGCTGCGCGAGGGGAGGCCGACCGGCCCGGCCCTCAAGCTGCCGATGCCCGAGTGGGACAGCGGACAAGCAAGGGAAGCCGCAAAGCCGCGTCCTCCTAGGGCAAGGGACGACGATGCCACCGCGCCCCGCACCGTCCCGCCCCGCACCCGCGGCCGGCGCCACCTGCGTGGCGGTGGGGCGCTGCGCGGGCCGCGGGCGCCCCCTCCCGGGCCGCTCCCGCCACTGCCGCCCGCGCCCTCCGTGGGGCCGCCGCCCGTAGCCTCCCCCGCCGCAGGGCCGCCCCGTCGGGCACCTGCCGGCGCACGGCCGCGCTCTGCTCTCGCCCACCCCACGGGGGAGGAGGGATTTAAGCCCCCCCCAGCCCTTTCCGCCGTGCCGGTATCGCGATGCGCGGCCTGTCGCGGGCGGTGGGGGCCAGAGCGATGCCAGCGCCGGCCGGGCCGCTGTTTCATTTGCGCTGCCAAGGAATGTCTCTATCGCTTGCCAGGTTTGCCAATAAAACTTGCGCATGAAAAAGCGTGGCTTTCCAGGAAAAGTACTTCTGTTTTTTAACCTCCCCCTTGCTGTCTAATTACTGATGTGTTCGACCTCTGAAGAACAGCTTCGTAAAACTGTCTGGTAAATCCAGAGGCAGATGCCTTCGCACAGTTACAGAGATGTGTAAGTATACACATATACGCACACATGCTAATATATATGCATAGCTAAGTGCATGCATGGCTTTTAGAGTTTTACAAGGCATTTACGGGTATTAAGTACAATCGCACCAAAGCACTAGTCTCCTTTAAGGCTCCTAGGAGCTATGGTAATACAAGTTATAAATCTTAGATATCTGCATATGCACTTTTATGAAGCCACAAATGCTCTCTTTGCACAGTTATTTGCGCACTGCTGGAAGTAACCCATTACAGTTGTTGACATACAGAAAACAATGTCGTGCTCTGCAAAGAGTAAAGTATAATAAAAAGAGGTGAAAGAACAGTTTGAAAAGTTGAGCTCTCAAGATGTATCTGTTATTTTCCATGAAACACAGGGAATGCAAGAAAAAAATTGATTTTGAAATGCACCCTGTGTAACGACCGCATGGAACTTGCAGCTGCAGGAGTCCCACGGGCTGTGACCCCAGGCAAGCCCCTCTTTCTCATAGATCTCTGTCCTCAAAACTAAGCAGTGTACTGTTTAAAGGTAAAAGAAGTCATCGTTCAGTTCCTGAGCACGTTATCTCTGCAGTTTCCTAGTCTTTCTCTCTCTCTCCTGCCTCCACAAGGCCACGTGCAGTACCATTTCTGCAACGCGATGTAAGCAGGCTGGTAGGCATGATTTGAAACAAAATTCACACTAAAGCAGAAAAAAAGCTGTGGCAGCATGTATTTCAGTGTCCCCCCAAACAGTGTCCCTTGTAGTTCTTAACAACTGAATAAAAGCAAAGCTTTTATTTAAAATAAAACATAGCTGAAAGTAGTTCTTTTTTATTCAGGTAGCATTAGCGCCCTTCACTCGACTGTTGCATGTGGGATGTGTGGTCCTGGCATGCCACTCATGCCCCAATCCCTGTCCCAGCTGTGATGGCGGCCTGGCTAATGTTTGTGCATCAGGGTGGCATCAGCCAAGCCAAACAAGGTCAGTTCCCCTATTTTGCAAAGCAGAAGAGATTGCAAGCCTGTATCCAGTACTAGGCGATTGATTTAGAGGTGCTTCACTTGATAAATACAAATACAGGTCTTTTAAGATGGAGTAGCATGAAGGAAAAGATGCTTGATGGATTATTTTTAAAAATTAAGTTTTCCATTTTACTAGATAACTCCTAAAATAGAGCCAGAGATTCTTAGCTAAGGCTTAAGTTTAGAAGTAATTGCATGTGTATAACTGTGGTCAGTTGGGTGGATAAGCAAGTATACAGCTTTGCTTTAGTACGTGCTTTTTGCTCTTGAGTGTTCAGGATGCTGCAAACATGGAAACAATAAGCTGCAAACAGAACACTCATGGTTTGACACTTTGGGTGGTAGTTTTCCCCCGGTTTAGATGGGCTAGCCAGGTAGCAGAAAACAGCATTTCACTGTTCACTGAAGCCTTCTGGAGAGCTGCAGCATGTTCCCTGCATGACAGGGAGGCCCACGGAGGCAGGAGGAGGGTTTGCATGGGATGGAGACTGAAGCTACTGTAACCGTCCCTGTGGCAAGAACACCCACAGAAACAGGTAATTTGCCCCTCCCACACCAACTAACAGCCAGAAGCAAAAAATGTTAAAGTAACTTACATCATCGTTTGCCTGTATCATTACTAAGGAGGAACTGAAAGCTGTTTTATGAGGAGCAGACAGACAAGACTAGCTTGAGCTTGAGACATAAAAAACCCAAACCACTAAGATACCTGAAGGCATCCCAATTAAGTGATATTACCATCCCGATCAAGATGCAGTCATTGTTAGTAAGCATCCCTGATTTTTAACAGAGATATTCCAATTAGGTAGATTTCCTGATTAGGTGCACTTAAATTAAGTGGAGAAAACAGTGTGGAGGTAACCTGGTCGGCTTTTATGAGGGCCAGCTCCAGAGGGGGACTTTGTCACTTGCAATGGGACATAAATGGAGTCCAGACCCTTTAGCCCAAAACCACAGCAATGCCTCTTTGCCTCATGCTGAGCAACCATCTAACCTCGAAGGCATCCAGCCTTGGTCGGTGCCTCTGTCTTTTACCTGCGTGTTCCCCAGGCACTGGTAGCTCTGCTGCTGGGCATGCCCGCAACCGCCTGAGTCAGAGCATCTTGGCACCTGTTTTCAGCTGAAATCCCAATAGGATCCAAAAAGTAGGCAGAGTGGCGTCGAAGTACCCGCAGGAGCTGATCTAATAGATAATGTCTTGGGCTTTGGGATAAATTTGAAAAGAAGGCCCTTATCAGCTCTGCACCACATATCTCTGTAATTTACGGGTCTCAACTCTGGCTAGAGTCTCATGGTTTTTGGATGGAGTGACTCGAGGTGACATGCTTGGGCAGTAGTCACATAGCTTTTTATGCCATCGCCTCTCTCCTTGTTACTCTGGCCTTGAGCTTGAAAGTCTAAAGTGCAGGTTCTGGAGGAAAAAAATGCAGACAAAAAGACTTCCAAACACTTTACAAAGTCCTTTAGAAAGCCCTGGGCTGAACCTGCCAAGTGTGCTGAGCAATGAAGGAAAGAAGGGTACATTTAGTTGTGCTGTCCTTAATATTCACCATGGCCACAGCCATGGCTGAAACAACTCTTGTGGCAGGGAGAGAGCTCTGTGCAAGGAGGTTGCAGTGGCCAGGGATGGCCTCCCTGGGCCCTGGGAAGAGCGTTGTGTCTCTCCATGCATCTGTTTCCCTCCAGAGGTGCTGGGCTTGTCTTGCATCTACACAGGAATGTGAGCCCTCCACCACACCTCTAGCTTTCAGCATTTGCTGAGCCTGTTTGTCTATTTTGGTTTGGGTTCCCCCCCCTCCCCCCCCCCCATAACTTTTGAGATTGTAATCTCAGCAGGGTAGGGACTGCCTCCTGTTCTACATTTGTACACTGTGTCTGTGCCTGGGATCTCAAGCTGATGTGCTAATAATGAATAAGCATAATTGTCTTGGGGGTTACTCTTCCAGGATTCATCTGGAACTGATTGCACTGGGAATAAAATAGACCACTTCCTTTGGAAGAGAAGGGCTTACGGTAACCACTCAATTCAAATGATCGCTCTCTGCAGGGGTGAACACAGGTGTTGTGTTCCGTGGTGTTTGTCATGGATTTGCATAGACTGAATAGTACATCATGTCCCTCTTTCTTCTAAATTTAGGGGAATGGCAGCAGCCATCTAAACCTCTTTGAAGAAAAAGATGACACAGAGTTTTCTTGCTGACCTGCAGCAAAGGTGTGCTCTTGAATCCTGTTTTTCAATTTGCCTACCCATAGAAATTCCAAATGTAGTAGTTTCATGCAGTTATTTTGTCTCAGGGGTCTCTTGCATGTGTGCCATCCTGACCTTGTGCGGCTATGTGGCATGCAGTAAATCAGTCCAGAAATTAATGTTCAATTTTTTTTTTTTTTTTTTTTTTTTGTATTCTGCTTTCCCTTTCAAATGAGGCCAGATCCTCAAGCCATTAAGCTGAATTGCATCAGCTGTGGCTCTGGCTCGGAGAAATTAAAGGTGAGCACCTCTGCCAACTCAGCACCACCATGGTGAACACACTCACAGAAGTTAAGTCACTGGAGCGTGAGCAAGACTAGAGTTTGGACGCTGCTGCTAGATTTGATGTATATGTTATGTGCCAGGTAGCACTATGGAGTGGTGGTGGTGAAAACTGCTGCTTTGGGCAGCTCCAGCATTAATATCGTTTTCTTACTCTGTTCAGTTTGAAAACCGTCCATCACGAAGTGCAGTGCGCAGTGGTGGCGTAGTTCCTTTTTTTGCAGAGTTAAGTGAGCTTGTTAACTCTTCAAAATAATGTTATCTCTTCCAGTACATTTCCCATTGAATGGAAACGTTCCCATTGACTTTAAAGCACAATTTCCTCCACCTCCTCCTTCTTAAAAGACTTAATCAAGCATGTTTAGTAGAAACCTATGAGAGCTGTCTAATGACTGGCTCACTTTGCCCAGGGAAAAATGTAACTATAAACTGAAACATGATGCTGAAAACTAAGTTTAGTAGAAAGTGTTTAGTCTAGTGCGAGATGAGTGATGGAAGCTTGTATTTGTGAATAATTTATTTGACAATTGGTGGGGAAAAAAATGACCGAATAAGTTCTTTGCTCATTTTTCCTTGCCTGTCTACAAAACTGGCTGAACAATGCGCAAACAAATTGCTAATATTTATTCAGGAGCAAAGAGGTCAGCTTTTGTCAAAAGTGGTTTTAACAGTGACTTGGACTAGCACCAGATTAGTTTAGTATTCTTCTGTCCTCTGTGTAGTAAACAAAGGAAGTTGTTCTATTAGTTACTGAATTCACTGCAAATTTGCATGTCACCAGAAACACTTGTATTCTGTCGCACACCCCATGTCGTAAAGACTCTGCAGATACTGGAGCTTGGCTTTCATGCCCACAGCCAACCTCCGGAGACTTTAGAAACCTCAGTGAGTTTGACTTTATAGCCTGTCTGCCCACCTTCAGCCCCTTCTGAAAGGGGCTTCTTCGAAGTCATGTGCAGTATTGCAGATGGCAGCTGTGTACCGGGCCGAACGAGCAAACCTCCACCGCTTCTGTGAAGAAGGTGTGTTTCATGATCAGGAAGGCTGCCATCTCCATATATGATGATGCAAATAGTTGCTGATTGCCAGACAGAAGCTGCTTATTAATTATTTTTCCTCTTGGTGAAAGAGGAAATACAGACAGAGGGCAGAGTCTCTAAAGAGCTGTCTTTATTAGCTTGACCTGACAGCAGCACCGAGGTGTTTTGCTTGGGGACAAAATCCACGTTTTGCCTTGCAATTTAGTGAGCTTGTCTGCATCACCTCCTACACTTCCTCCTACAACCTTTCCCTTCCCCTATGACACACACACACATTCTTCTTTCTTGCTAGTCCTTCATCCTCTGCTACCTTTATACCTTCTCCCATGCCACCAAATGAGCTTAGAAATGTTCTAAAATTAATATATATTTTTAACACTTTCCTATCCTCCTCACCCCTTCAGAAACACTACAGACAAATCTACTTTCTGTGCAAGACACTGAAGGTACAAGAGCAGGTCTGTCTTTGCAAGTGACCTCTGATTCCAAATTCAGTGCTATTGCTGTCAGTAGGTTTCAAATTAAGACAAGGGCTTCTGTGAGGCAGGAAAAGAACCGTGGATTTGCACCATGGGTTCCCAGAGAGGTGTCAAGGACCTTCAAGCCCCGTGGGAGCCAGGGGAAGCTGTAGGCACTTGAACACCTCTTGAACTGGGTCCTGTCAGCTTGGTGCCTGCCCACACCTCTTCCATACACCATCAGCTGCAGCTGTTGCCTGTATTTATGCTTATCCTTTTGAGAGGTTAAGTTTTCAGGTGCTTACTTCACTTCAGTATTTTCTATTCAGGTGGGAACAGCCCACCCTTTTAGTGGCTTCACCTCTTCAGGGCTGCCTGTGCGTGTGTGAGTGCAGAAAGGGGAGGCAAGGTGGGTTCTTCTCAGTGATGGTCACCTGTTCTTGCAGGAGTTGTGTTCCCCAGGCTTTCCTAGTTCCCATCTGTTCCCCAAAACTGCCTGACAGTGTGCAGGGGATGGATCATAGCATCGTTTCTTCTCAGAGCGTGGGATCTACTTGCCCTTTCACGCAGAAAGGCTCAAAGCTGGTCAGGGAGGTTGCAGGACAAGGGAGGGAGGATATGAGACATGGATACATGGATTTCTTTTCAACCTTAGCTCAGGTGAGCTCCTCGTGCACATAGAGAAGCACTGCCTGATTAAACACCACAGCCCTTGGCTGTATGTGCTGTGTCACAGAGTCCAGAGGTGCACAGAAATACGCTTAACCCCATGCCACAAAGTGAAGCGGTCACTCATGGCTTTGTCCTCAGACGTGACCCAAATTCAGAACAGTCTTGTTTGCACTTGGCTACAGAAAGCCAGCTGGGTGCCAGTGCAGCTCCTGGCATAATGCGGTGCAGTTGCAAGGCAGTAATGAACTATATGCTGCTCTCACAGCCTCCTCCCTGCCCCTGTTTCTGAGAATAAAGAAGAATGGAGTAAACCCAGGGACTCTGACCCGAGCTTTTCCCTGGCCCTGTGGGCTCAGGGGTGGCAGTGCCAGCCAGACACTGCAGAGGAACAGTGCGATGTACGGGGAAACTGTGTTCAGACTCACGCCTTTTTGCAGTGCAAGAAGGTCAGAAGGTGTCCTTAATAGAAAGAAGCGCTCAAATCCCTGGCTGCCCTGGTCACATTCAGGGAGAGCTCTCTCCTAAAGCCCCAAGTGCGAGCTGAATAAAACAGAAACACAGACTTCAGGATTTGATGCTCCTAAGTGGTTTGATTGAGCTGAGTTCTCGGGTGAGTGTGCTCCCTTTTGCGCACTGCCTGTAGGACCAAGCCCTTGTAAACTGCTGAGAGTCACTGCTGCTCCTCCTGGAGCCAGAGGCAGCTTGAGGTAATCAGCACGTATTGGAATAAGCTCTGAGAGTGGAAGCCTGGTAAAAGCCCAGTTTAGTTTCACTGTGGTATGCAGCACTCCAAGAAAACTCCCAGACTCGGTCCTTTTCCTTCAAGCACAACACCTTATCAAGGTCCTTGGCAGCAGTTCACTGACAGAAAGGAGCAGCTAGCTGTCATGGTATTCCCACATACAAACACGGAAAAACAACCCCTCCCTACTTTTCAGTGCAGGGATGTTACGTAGTAAGAATAATTACAATATTTAACACTTGTATCTGTGCTTTCAATCTTCAAAGTGCTTAACGAGCACTAGCTACAGGTAATTGTAGCTGCAGAGTGATGTGGCCCTTTGCAAAAAAGAGGAGGACTGTGTGCATGGCTGCTCCAGTGGTCCTGCACAGGGTGGGCACGGTGCAAATAGGGCTGTAAAGGCTCAAGGAGATGTACTCATCCAGCTGCCAGAGTTGATTTTTCCTATGACTGGTTGCTGCCCTCCTGCTGGAGGCCACTGACTTCCCGGGTCTGTTGGTGGAAATGCTCACCTTACCATTTCCCAACCCATCTCAGTCCCAATGAGCTTGGTTAGGAAAGACCTATAATGGCGAGCCATGTTAGCTGACCTGGCTTGTTTTGACTGGAATGGATGAGGGAGTGCTCAGACGAGCAGCTCATCTGGCAGAGCTGGGAAAGTGGTAACTCCTAGCAGATGGGCAGAAAAGTAGGTGACTGTGGAGAGGCTTGTAGGAGGGCTGTAGGAGGCTGGCAACTGTGGCAGCTGGCACAGGAGGTGTGTATCTGAAAAAAAAAAATGAGCCCGTGCTGGTTCCTCCTCCTCTGGTTTGTCTTTCAGTCCTACGGGACTCTGTATGGAAAGCGTTACTGTAAAAGGCATCATACATTTCCTCAGCCTTCTTGCTCTGTCCGTGTGGCTCTTGGCTCACACTGAAAAACTAGAAGAGGTAGTGGAGAAATCGGTGCTGCTTCTGATTTTGCTTTCAGATGGTTTTGGGGAGGAGGGAGAAAAGACAGCTTTTCAGTCTGTTTGTGAGGAGAAAGGTCACAAGACAACTGTTCTGTCCTACCATTTTTATGGCCACCTGTTATTGCCTTAATCTCAAAACTGACCCTTCGCTCTTGCAATGTCACTCCTGCATTCTCTCCTGTTCTGCTTTCTTACCAAGTCTGCTCATCTGAAAATACTCAGGTAAAGCTTCTGCTCTTTCTTAGGGTAGGAAAATGAGATTAGTGGATGTGAAATGCATCATCAGAGCGTGCAGCTCCACAGGGTACCAGCTCCCAGCACCTGGGAAGCTAGAGAATAGCCATACACAGGGCATCCTGACCATCCAGTTCAACTCATTGCCTTCACAGGTAAAAAGGCTTTATGTTTATTAATGTAAAGTGATCACACAGGGAAACGAAGTCTGTGTTGGTCTGGTCCCTTCCAACCTCGATGACTCTGTGAGTCTGTGTACTAACTGTACTGTTTACATAAGTTTGAGGCCCACATACCTTACAATTTGATTTTAAACAAAGCAAATACAAACCTAACTGCTGGAACCTTTGTTTTCACTAGAAATCACACTCTTATCTGTGCAGTATGAATGTCTGTCCTTCCTGCTGCTTAAGAGGAAAATTAAGTTAATATATATTGTAAGGTCATAACAATACATTAACAGGAATTGGTTCATTCAAAGGGGTTAGCTCGGGTTTTGCTTTTATTTTAACTGTTCATGCACATTATCATTTTCCCCTTGAGGATTGTTTTGGGCAGAAAGATTGTGAAACTCCAAGCTAGTTCTCTCTTGTGCTGCAGCTTCATTATGTGCATAACTTCAGAAAATGAAGTCTCTACTTCATGAAAATAGTCCCCATAACAGTGTTGTCTCTGTCCCTTTGGTTAGTGAGGTTTAGTCATATAATACTTCCAGATTTCATTATTATGAATTGCATAACATTTTTCTTCTAAGCACTCCACTTCTGAAATGAATTAAAATGAGAACCTTGCCATTCTCTTAAAAAAAACTAAAAAGATTTCTTTTCTGGACCCTGTCGTTGCAGAGGAAAGCATCCTATGAACCTGAGTGTACTTCAGAAGTGAAGAAAAAAAGCTCTGGAAAGAAACACGTGCACAAACCAACCTCTGAAGTTTAACCTTGTGACTCTTAAGTTCCTCCTCCTTTTTGAGGCCTCAAATATTGCGACTGGCAGTGCTGTGGCGGGGGGCAGCTCTCAAAGCCAGCTGCTTGCAGGCAAGCAATGCCCTGGGAGAAGGAGCAAACCTAAGCTCTCAGCTCGGTAACTCAGTCTCCTGCCTGTATGGTTCTGTGGTGGGACTGTCTGTGAGATCAGGAAAAAAAAAAACCTGAAATCCTCTCCCTTGCTCGCACAGTTCCAATTAAGTGCAATCAATTGCTCAATCAATCTTTTGCTTTTAATAAAGTCAGTTATCTTTTTCCTTCTAATTCCCCTCCAGGTTTTTTAACAATTGTTCAGACAGACACAACAAGCAGCTTTTGTAAAGGAAGAGTGTAGGCGTTTCCTTTGGCTGTTTTCACTTTCTGCCTATGATGATGTTATGCTCCGCACCCTCCCCAAATCCTACTCATATACAATGAGTGTGCTAGAAGCCCATTTTTTTTTTCCAACTGGCATGGATTGAGTACCCTAATTTGATAGCAAAATCATGCCAAAATATTTTGGGGGGTGGGGGGAGGAGAATAGACATTTTGTCATCTTTGTGTTGCTGATGAGTCAGACCATTTAAACTAAGGAAAGGTTTAAAAAAGGGAAGGGAAATGCTCTCCAGCCTTATCTACTCCAACATTAATTTGGGTAGAAGGTAGGAGTGGAGGAAGTCTGAGTAAATCTGTTCCTTGTTCAAGTTGCCTTTAGATGGTTACTGTCATCTGCAAGCTGGAAGAAGATGCATTAAATTGTTGGCCACCACTGAATGACCATGACAGAGAGGAGAGGCCCCACATGTGCTTGCTTTGGTTTTCTGTGAGTGCAAGAGCCATGCATTCTTGATGTACGTATATGAAAAAGGCCAGCACTGGCTTCAGTGGTATTGCTTTAAATCCCCTGCATTGCTATGTGGGAGGGAGACTATGTCGTACCCATGCAAAGCATATTTATACCTGAATAAACCTGCCCCTGGTAGGTTTAACTCTCCTGGCTTAAAAAGCAAACAAACTGTCCTTAATTGACATGGTCACACAACGGCAAAGAATATCTGTGGGTCAGGCCATGTCGGGGAGCAGAACTGGTTGGTCCCACTCAAAGGGGATGAGAAGGTTAGATTGAGCAGATCCTAAGTAAGTTAAGAAAAAGAGATGTAGTCAGGAGAGTTGCAAGTGACCTGAATGGGAAGAAGAGGCAAGAGGGTGTGGTGCTGCAGAGAGTGCCAGCAGCGCAGTCCTTACTTAAACTTTACTTAAACTTGCCCACACATTGATGTTAGTATAGGGACAGTCAAGTCAAGCCTATACGTTTAAAGTAAAAGACAAGGAATGTCAGGAAAGTAGTGATATCTTACTGTGAAATAAAAACCAAGTCAGTGGGAAGCCTGGTGTCCAAGGGGGGTCGGTGGAAATTACATTACACGAGGGCACATTTGCAGTGCAACAACTCCCGCTCCTGTCAACAAACTCAAGCCAGCCTTGCGCTTGCCCACAGTCTTGCGGGCACTGACTGCTTGTGCACAGGGCCGGCTTCTCCAGCAGGTTTTGCAGCCCATAGTGATCCCTGTGCTCCTGTGTTTACATTGCTGTCAGTCCCCAAGTAAGGTGGTTTGAAGCTATCCTGCGTGCAACTGCTGTGGTGCAGAGATGCCCTGGGAAGTTTAAAAGTGGGTAAAACCCAGACAAATGTGCTAAACGTGGTAACAAGCTAACGAGAGGGAAGTGCTATCCTACCTGATGGGCCATTTTGAACTCCATTTTTGTGGCTAACCCTGCAGGAAGGGGAAGAGGTGAGGAAAAAGTTTGCTCATTTTATTATCCGGCTGCTTCTGTCCCTGGTCACGGTCTCCAGCTGGCTCAGTTGAAGGCAAATCCTCCAGTGTAGCTCAGGTGAAGGCTGCTCCAAATGATCCCAAATGATAGTGCCTGCAAGGTACTAATATGGCAGTGGAGACCAGTTGGATACTGAGATTTGTCATGGATGCCCCTTTGCTTGGCTTTGGGGATGGAGGAGCTGTACAGGAGCTGCTGTGCTGGTTGCAAGCCAGAAGGCTATCTCCTTGCACTGGGGTGATCCTCCCTTGGCTGGGTCTTCTGGCCTCAGGGCTGTTTGCATTGTGAGGATGGCACAAAGCAGCCTTACTTCAGGGAAGGATTGGGGCACAGGCCTTATCTCACTTTGATTATATTAAATAATCTATCTGTCTGCCACGTTATTTACATAACTCTTATTTAAATAGTTTTACATCAGACACACTGAATCATGAGACTGAAAGTCTAGACGATGCTTGCTAGGCTCAGCCTGCCTTTAACCGTCCTGTGTTGCCATTTTTCTTGTCTCACCCTTCAGGATTACCCTGCTCTACACTCTGCATTTGGTCCATGTCTGGTGGTCCTCGGATTTAAGAGTGAGCAAAACTGAATTGCTGAGGGGAGAGCACAGAGAGCAGAAACAGGGGAGTGGGAGAGGAAGTCAGGGAGGAGGAAGGTGGCTGGGAGTTGTTTGGTTTTATTAGGTCAGCTCTGAGTGAGGCTGCAGGGCAAATGGCTTTGGACAGAGAAACTTAGGAAAAGACTTTACCCCTGGAGCTTGCCTTCTGGCAGGCGCTGCCCTGGAACGCTGCTATAGGAGGTAATTCATTTCAGGAAGAGCAGAAGAAGGAGGTATAGAGTTACCTTGTGCTAAGTGGGTTTATAGGCAGAGGCTGGAAGCGGGGAATTGGGAGAGAGCAAACGGCATAAAAAAGACATTTGTCATTTTAGAGAAAAGCCAAGAAAGCCCATTCATTTCCCTGCATTCTCCCCACTCCTCTAAAAGTGCGTTATAAATTAGTAATAATTCATGAATGGCTTGTGTTATGGCATGCTTAACAAATTCATCTGTCTCTCTTTCTGAAGGCACATTCCAGGCTTTATGCTTCGTTGTCACAAGCCTTGTTGTTATGATTTCATTATATATTGATTTTGAGTTATGTTTCCTGCGATACTGGGTGCGCTGGAACGGAATCTCTACTTTGGAATGAAAGGGGACCAAGGCTTCTGGTTCCTCATCTTTCGCTTCCCCGTGAAAATGATTTTGTCAAGGGTTGCACCAGCCCTGGCTGCCTCTTCCAGAGGGCTTCGGGATGGCAAGGCTGGGATGGAGCAGCACTTCCATCTAGTGGTCTGCCGAAAATAAGGCAAGTGCTTCAACCTGCGGACTTCCAACTCCGATTTCGGAAACCGTGTATCTTGCCCTAATATTTACAAACAGATTATTCATACCCAAGAAATAAAAATACAGTAATCCTTTTTTTTGGTTTTTTTTTTTTGTTGTTGTTGTTTTGTATTTGCAAGTCAATTCTTGGACTTAGTTCAGTGGAAATCGATGTAATTTGTTAGATCGCAGGTTCAGGGATGCCATGTCAGCAAGGTGAAGCAGAGAAAATCATGCGTTCCTAAATTGAAGAGCACCGCACCGCAGCACTGCGCAATGCTTACAACGGGCTCTGCACCCACCTGTGCATCCCACCGTATTTTGCACAGGTTCGCACTCACCCTTAGTTTACAGGTAGAGAAAACAAGGCGTGTAAGAGTATGGCAGATACCTGGTTTGAATCCTTGTTTTCAGGTGCTGCATGTTGTTACTGTTCTCCAGAGAAGCTGAGCAGTTAACTGAAGCTGGGAAGGATTTAGAGCACATATGTACCCTGCATGGCAGGATCCTAGTCGGTGGGATACTGTTTCAGTGCAGATAAATAACCGCCACAGCAACAGCACAGTATAACATAAAACCAGAGGAACCTTAGACCCTCAGAAAACCAGACCTAATGTCTCAAGCCAAGGTCTAAGAGAACTGACACCTTTGATATGAGCAGATACTTCTGCATAAGTTAGAGGGGCCAAACTGAGAATAACTCAGTGGGGTTAAATCACATCGGTGTGGCTGTCGGTAGCAAAAGCCCTATAAACTTTTAAGGGGAAGGCCCAGGTTTGCTGTCTCCTACTGCCATTGTCGATCTGTTCTGCCTTCTTCAAGCAATTAGCTGTTGTGAAAGAGGAACCTGCTGTTCTGCAAGGGCTGTTTCCCAACCAGGAGGCTCAAAGGGTGGAATTGTTATTGTGGAGACTGGGGAATTACACACACATAGGCACACACACCAACACACACATACTCATACTCTCCTCTGATTCCTATGAAGGGAAGTTGTAAGTTCAAAAGTGAGGATCGGAGCAACTGAGGTGATTCTGCTGTGAAGGCAGTATGTGATTGACATCTCTGGGCTGATTCAACATCCAGGCATGATACGAGGTGTGTTTAAGTTATTTTAAGATGCTGTGGCCTGCCTTAGGGTATCCTGAAATTCTGACACCCTGCCAGAATAGATTTGATTCCCTGGGGGAGGGGGTGATCTTCTGATAGCCACACCCTCCTGATTGGCTGCCCAAATGCAATTATATTTTAAAAAGTCTTTATTGACAGAGAAAAATGAATAATTTGTACTGGAGGAACACACAGGTCATTGTTCCTCTTCTGCCGTGTGACTCATCCGGATCAAGCTGTCTGTTTAGTGTATCTACTAATGCAGCAACTTGGAAAAGCTAACCCATAAGTGCTTCTTTTGTTTCCTAAAAAACAATCGCTGGATGCCTTTTGAAGCTTTTCAATTATTTTTTTTTAAGCCTGCCGTGTTTTGGAATGAGAAGAGCACAGGCACTTTCTTGTCAAATCTTCCATAACCTTTGCTGTTCCACCCTTAGACAGTACCTTCTTTTACTGGGCTTGCAACAGAAGTGCTTTACACCTCTGAAGAGAGGAAACCTTAACAACACGCCTGTGAGGCAAGCAAGCCTGAAGGCTAGCATAGTGTCACACCTTATCATTACATCAGGTCTGACACACATTCCTGAGGTCCGGACCCACAGCATGACCTCCCTCGACCCAATCCATCAGCACTCAGTGGCGATCTTCCTGGGACAGGAGCAAGATGTGAGCCTTTACCCCACGCACCCCTTCTCCTCCCAGAAACATGTTTGCACTCTCAGCCCCTTGCACCGTGGAGGTGGTGGCTGTGGTGTCAGGGTAGGAGCCGCGTGGATGCAGATCCACCCCTGCTGCTCCTTTCTGCCCATTGCCTGTTGCACAAGCGAGCAGCACCAAGCAGGGAGTTTGCAAGAGCACGTTGCCTCCCCCAGCCCCCCGCTGCGCAGCTGCCTGCCCTGCCCCTTTGGCACAGCAGAATTGCCCCATGTGCAATGCAGCTGGAGAGGGCTCTGCCC
This sequence comes from Falco rusticolus, assembly GCF_015220075.1. Taxonomy (NCBI): domain Eukaryota; kingdom Metazoa; phylum Chordata; class Aves; order Falconiformes; family Falconidae; genus Falco; species Falco rusticolus. Next base: position 91,099,273 of record NC_051189.1, read on the forward strand.
ACAGAGGAAGCATGACATTCATCCCTAAATGCAGGAACATTTCTGAGTGCTTTTCCCCTTGGAATTTGTTTTGTTTTGTTTTGTTTTGTTTTCTGTTTAAGGTGGCTGATGGTTAGCCCCTAAGTTCTTTCAGAGTAAGTATTAATCAGAAATAGGCTAATATACAAACAAATATATTACTCCCAATTAGAAAAAAAGGACTTCAGAGAATGCACTTATCTCAATACTGCTTGGGTAGTTGAAGCAGCTGCAAGAAAGCTAATAGCAGGGTTGAAACCAGACTTGCCAGCAATTTCATTCTTGGCCAGACAGTCAATTTTTTCATGCTTTTGTCTGGCTGTCTCTCTGTAGGGCTGCACAAGGAGAGCAGTTTTACTTTCTTTCGTTGTTATACATATATTTTTCTGCTGAATTCATCTATGACTGCCATAATAACTCAGTGGCACTCTGTTTCCAAGGAAGCTTGAGTGACTGAATAATGAAGATGAATCGGGATTCCAGAAAAAAAAAAGAAAATCCTTCTCTTCCGTGCAGCCCAAACCCAATAATCTACTTTTGCCAACCTGTCCCTATGAAATAAAAAAGAGGCATTCATTTGTACTGCCTCATTTTCATCTCCGTACAGTGAAAGGATTTTTTGTTGCAATGTCACCCTCATGTGCGCTTTCTAAACAGCCTGTGCCCCCTTCTACTCCAGGCAGTACGGAGAGCAGTTATTTTTAATAGGAACTCATTTAACATACCTATGTGTTGGTTTGTAGCAGAGGTCACACTCTCTGGACTTCGTTTCAGCTGGGATCCTCCTTGGGACAAAGGTGATGTGTCTTAGAGCGTCTTTGGCTTGGCAGGAACGTTTATTAAAATACCACAAGTTCAGACAATGCTGGTTACGAGGAGTGCACAGTGCGTTATATGTGGGAGGACTGGCGCAGAGTTTCCAGTAAAAATGAAGTGACTTAGAAAACTCTTCTTCACCCTGGCACATCCCAGGGAGCGTATTCTGTGTCTGCGTGTCTGGTGGAGCCTGCTCACACTCGGTGCACAATGTGTGCTTGTACATGTCTCACAGAAAATCTTGGGAATCGTTTAGCTCCTCGCTTGCACACAGCACAGGTTTCAAAGTGTCCCAAAGAGTATTCTTTTGTGTCCAATGAAAGCCTGCCTCAGATTTTAAGCATAGCAGGGGCCAGAGTTTCAGTTGCTGTAAATCAGTGAAGTCCCAGGGAAGCTGGTGGGGCTCTGCCAATTTACACCAGCTGAAAGTTTGGCCCTCGCCTATCTCCAATACTCTGTCCTGAAGATGTAGGCAGCATGGGCAGGAGGCAGCACCCCGCGTAATGACAGCCCGCGGAGCTGTAGCACAATGCCCACAGTGAGCTGTGGAGCTAATGCAATGCGATTTCATCATCCATCCAGGCAATATGAGGACACTGATATTGCAAGACAATTTCAGGCTGTTGCCACAAGCTATTTTGCATCTCTTGGACAATTCAGCTGTCACAGGAGTGGCGGTCTCTTCTCAGCCTTGCTTGGTGGTGGTGAGAAAAGAGGCTGTTTCTTATTTCCTTTTTCTCTGGCCTCTCTGCATTTCACAGGACGGGGAAGGTCTCCTCTAGCTTTTGTTTGTTTTTTTTCTCAGTGCTACATTTGAGCTCCAGTTAAGCCCGGGGAATTTTTGTGATCCTGGCAGTAGGTCCCAAACTGTTGATGAAGGGCTTAAACTGCCTCAGAAGGTGGAAGTCGATGGCTTCAAAGAATCAAAGTCACTTTGACCAGCGAACCCTCCAGTCCTGTCCTTTTCAGTCATGCCATGGGACTTGGTTTCATGGCTGAACCTCTCTAGCTTTTGCTCTGCCTCTTGTCGTATTTCAGTTCACCATTTGATTGATAGTTCAAAGTATACATCAAATTTGAGGTGAAAAATAGCACAAGCTAAAGAAAAGGAGGAAAGTATTTTCAGATTCATTCCTTAAAACTGATGGTATAAGATTTTTTTGTTAACTTCATAACCGCTTGTAGGTTCTTCTCCAACTTGGTCAAGTCTACAGATAAGATACCTAGTGAAAAGTTAACGGAGCTATACTCACTTGTGCCTGCTGACCCAGTAGCTTCCCCCACCTTTTTTTCTTCTTCTGTTTTAGACCCATAAACCCCTAAGTGGGTTGGGATCTGACAGTCTGAGAGAGCACACTTGACTTGTCAAGGTAGTTTTGTTGTTGATAAGCAGTCAATGTATAAAGTTGCAGTACTCTGGTTTTCACCTCCACACCTGCCCTCCCTATGTCTAAGATTGAAAAAGAGTCCAGGGAAGGCTGGAGTCAGGAGACCAACGCCAAAGGTTTAAGAAGACCCAGTTCTGCCAGAAAGAGCTGTGACTTCAGTTCAGATTAGGTGTTCATTTGTGCCCCGGTGACCCATCTTTTGGTAATATGTCCCTATCTCTTGAGACTGGTGTAAGGACAGAATATAGTCACATTTGTGAAGCTGCTCAGAAGGCAGGGTGACTGGTCTGTGGTTATAAAGTATTGCCTACTTTTGGCTGTGTCTTAAGGCTCTGGGTGACTTTTTCCTTCAGGTAAGTGTCTATGGGACAGGACACAGACTTGTGAGTCTGAGAACTCAGACCTTCTTTCTGTCCCTATCTGCTACTGAAGCCAAAGAAAACTGTGAGTGAGGCTGTGGGTACAAGTGCTATTTTCATCTGGCTTGTGAGTTCCTTAAGCGCTTTGAAAATCCCATTCCGTGCCTGAGTCAGCACTGCAGTGTTTGGCCCATAGCAAGGTATCTACTCACCGATCCTTTTGCCAGCAGCAAGCAAACAAACCCAAAACTTTCAGTCTGGGCTGTGATTTCACTGATGTCATGTTAGTCTGAAATACAGATGAATATGACTTTGTTTCAGATACCAAGTTGTCTTCCAGCACCTGAAGATGTACATTCGTCTTAGCAGGAGTGGAGGATTTCAGTGGCTAGGAGTACTGTGGGATTTTCCCTTTATCCATTTATGCCAGTTACATTGGCAACAGTGATGGATAAAGGCAAGCAAATGGGGTCCTGGCATGACAGTTACTGCTTTCCTGAGCTTCTAAGCTAGGTAAGTGATAGATACATCCTGAGCTGTAAGCGGTGTGATGGTGATAAACGGCAGATCAGTGAATGGGTAGATGTATTGTAGGGGAAGAGAAGTGGCAAAGCCCCACCTGTAGCATGGGCACTTTAGTTCACACCTGTATCAGCCACTTCCCGTTCTGATGGGTGAGCTCAGCTCAAGGAGAATGTTTGGAAATAAATGTGGGAGCAGACAGATGAGTAAGGTGCTGCTCCGAGGTCTCAGGCTTGCTCGTCTTCTCCTTTCCTCTTTCACTGGGTCTCTTAAAAGAGGTTGTGTCCCTTGGCCCCGTTGCCACCGCCTCTGGGTGCCTTGCTTTCCCTGTCAGGCTGAGCAGATGCCAGGGCTGCTGTGAGCAACCTGAGGAGGGTCTGAGTTGGCAGGTAGAAGCAGTCCCTAGGTGCATTCCCCTTCTCATCCACCTGCCTTAAAGACTTGGAGCCACTGCTCTGACCGGGAGAATGAGCTGGTCATGGATGTGTTATTTGTGCTGCCAAGTGTTCCCAGTCCTGGGGCAGGAGCGGGGAGGAAGCGGAAGGCTGAGCCCTCCTTATCTGGGGTCTGCCATTGCCATTCCCATCCCCACCCCCAGCCTCACCTCCCTTTGGGAGCAGCTGCAGTGGCCTAAGGGGGCTCAGGTAGTGGGAGAGAAGGCAAGCAGCATCTCTAAAAAGCCAGAGGAGGCTCTGAAGAGTGGCAAAGGGGGTGTGGGAGAGTGACAGGGTTCAGGCATGCCCACCTGCCCTGCACCTCCTCTCCTTGCAGCCTCTACACACAGGTGGTGGGAAGGTGCAGGAGGTGGTGCCCTGGGCAAGCTGCCCTCCAGCTGGGGAGGACAGATCATCAAGGCTGGGCTGAGAAGGACTTAGAGAGAGAAGAACATTTGCCTGGAGATATTCAGAACTGGACAAGGCTCTGAGCACCTGGGTCTGACTTTGAAGTCACCTCTGCTTTGAGCATGGACATGGACTAGAGTTTTCCATAGGTCCTTTCCAGCTAAAGTTGTTCTGTGACTTGTTTTCTTTTCCACTTAATCTTTGACTCTGAAGATCAAGTGCTGAGGTGAAATCAGAGTCTGTGTGTGGAGCTGGCAAGTAACAGTACAGTTTTTCGGTTGGTTTTTTGGTTTGGTTTTTTTTTTTGGTCCTGAAACTGTAGCTGGAGGGAATGCACCTAATTCAGTCAGCTTTGACTTTGAATGTCTGCATTTGACACAAGGCACATGTTTTATTCCTTGCTTAGCATCTGTTCCAAAACTATTGCTCTGTGTTTATAACTAGGATGCTCTGAAAAGAGCTGCATCTGTGAGAGATGTTGCCATTTTCAACTGTAGATTGCTATCTACCTTCTGAAGGTCCCTCTCAGTCTCCTGGAAGAATTGCTTAAGTAAAAGCTTCCTGAACCATTTCAGTCAAAATAGATTGGTTTAGCCAGGCCCTGCAGTTTAAATCATTTGAGCTCCTCCAGTGCAGCGTGCTAAGAATGGCTGAGGACTCCCTTGAGCTGCAAGGACAGCAGTGACATGTAGGTAAGGGAACTGGAGATGACACCTGTTGTGGGTGGCACAGCTGGGGCTGGAAGAGGGTACCTGGCTAGAATGGCTGTGAAGTCAGACTCAATTATGGGTCTACTGCTCCTCTTGTGATATTAGTCTTATGCTGGTAGATGATTCTGGTTTTGAGAGAAACATTCCTGAATCACAGTGAAGTGAGGAGGATGAGGGCAGTTATTCCTGTCTGCCACATATTTTGTTCCATGTGCAAACCTGCAGACCTGAGAGGGAAGCTTTTTGTCCTTAAAATGTGTAACCAAAGCTGCATTCAGGTGCTTCTAAACTTCAGGGTGGATGGGGAAAAAAATTCTGAATGTCATTTGCCAAAGCATGTTAGTAAAAACAATACGTTTACACTGACAGCAATCTGTGAGTGAAACAGTCCTGAAGATTCTGAGCAAAACTTCAGAGGTAACTTTAAAGACCAATTCCACTGAAGAAAGTGATCAAGTATATTTTCCAACCTATCCCAAGGCAAATGTGCTGATTGGTCTTAGCTCACCTCAGGGAGATCAAGTGGGAAGGAAATATTTGGTATGTACCTTTCCACCTTCCCACACAGAGGATGCAATCTGAACCTTTTTTAGCTTCGTGGTTGCTACATTCTGGGACACTGTTGTATCATTAGTCACACGGGGAGAAGACAGATGCTGAGACTTAGTCTATGCTAGTACATCCAAGCATGCTTGTCAGCCTTCCTTGGCCCTGGAAGATGATTGCCTATGCTTGTAAACTAAGAGCAGACTTTCTGGCACGAGCATGGCCCATTGCAACTGGCAGTCTCTCTGAACAAGTTCTGAGCCTGGTCTGTCAACCGGAGTGTGCCAGGGACCATACCCAGTAGGCAGTTTGCTTGCTGCTACCTCATTTAGGAGATTTGCTCGCTAGCACACTGCTCTCTGCCAGCTGGCCTGGATGGTTGGTCCTAATGCAATAATGGTCCGGTTTACCGGTATGGATATAGCCTGACTATAACCCAGCATGGGGTGTGCATGTGCCATACCGGAATTCAGCGTGAAGCATGTTAGCTATTCAATGGCTTGTGCAGATATGTCAGTAAAACTCCTGAACTTTCATGTTCTGTTGCCTTGAAGGAGAGAGAGGTGCGACGATGGGGGGAAAATCTGCCATGGTGGGTCTTGGGAGTCTGAAAGGGGGGTCTAAAAGGGGGAGGGTGGAAGTGCCCAAAACCCCGCTGTGTTCAGTTTGCCCTTGCCAACCTAGGATTCTCGCCAATGAGCACAAATCCTGCCTGACTCCCAGAATGATGAGAAGCAAAAATCACAAAGGGAGTGAGTTTTCCATGGTGCTGTCTCATTCCTAGGGGTTTTTCTAGAGGCAAGAGCAGAGCTGGGATACTTTGCCCACAACACCAAGTTGGAGGCTTGACTGTGCCATTTAAAAACCAGAGATGCAGTGCTTAGGGACATGGTTTAGTGAAGGACTTGGCAGTCCTGGGTTAACAGTTGGACTTGATTATCTCAAAGTTCTTTTCCAACCTAAATGATTCTATGATTCTATTCCTCCTTAAGCACCTTGGGGCAGGTCATTGAGAATATCCACCTAATGAAGCTAAGCTCAAGACTTCTGCCCAGAATGTGCTGAGGCACTCGTATCATGCCTTGATGCTCCCAGCTGCATTCCTAAATTTTGACATGTTTTTTGTACTTGCATGATCTTAACATCTCCAGAGCTGTATTGCTGTGTTTACTGCACTGAGTATCTTTGGGGCTGGAAGATAAAAAAACCCGGTAGTATTCAGAGGTGCGTTGGTTTCAAGATAGTACTTGGTTGAGAGTGAAATGAATGTCTGGGACAAGAACTTGAGCGTGTTTTGGAGGAACGAAGACATCGTCATTACTTCTGTCCTGCAGACACAGAGAGCAGAAGGGGAAATACCAGGACGTGCTCCGGGATTGTGCTGGAGGCAGGGAGCCTGTGTGAGCTGGAAGAACAACCAAAGGGAGTGAGTGTGGGATGGGAGTCACTGCAGTATTGACCCTGGCAATGGAGGACTGGGAAGCCCAGCTGAATATGAGAAAGGGGCTATGAGCTGGTGATGGGCAGTCAGAGACAAATAGTAGGCTGCAGAGTAAGAAAGTTTTGTAGGCAGTTTATGGGCCAGACATTCATCTGATGTCTGTCTGGTGGCCTTCAAGATGGGTATGGGGCAGGGACTGTTTCCTGTGCACACCAGCTGTGATGTGCTGCATTGTCCCCAGCTATGCAGTGGCTCACAATGCCTGCTGCCTCTCACCCAGCACCTGCAGTCCTCTGGGACCTTGCAATAGCTCGTAGTGCAAGAGCTCACAGTGTTGAGGAAAACTCTTCCAGCAGGGAGGCTTAGTTTGGTATCCAGCACCTACACAACCCAGTCTGTAATGCACACAGATTCCGCCATCAATTGACATCCCTGAGATATCTTGTAATGCGTGACAGCTACCTTTGTCTAGCTATCTCTTCTTTTGCACATATAAATAAATCTGGGTTGCAGTAAACTGTACTTTATATAAGTGCGGTAAACCATAGTTTATGTACACAATAAAGGAGCACAGAGCAGTGCAGATGATTTGTGGTCATTAAGTAGGTGAACTTAATTCTTCTCACTAGGCTTAAGGGGCAAACTGCACATGCGACAGTGCTATCAGTTTTTCCATCGTCTGTGTTGCTTTCCTGATCAGTTGTAGCTACTTTTCTCCTGCTGCAATCTCCACATCTCTATGAATTTCTACAGCATTTAAAATACCATGTAAAGAATGGACAATCCATTTTCTGGGTGCAGGATATTACCATTGTCCTTCTGTGCAAAATATCTTCCAAGGTAGAGTGATGTTGCCCAGATGTGATAAGAAACCAGTCTGCTTGCTGACATGTAATTAGAAATGTGCATCATTTGGATAATGCTTGTCTAATTCTCAAATCTTTGAAAACTGATTTCCATTTTCCCTATAAACTTCTTGTTTTCCCTCTGCTCCCCCAGTCTTGGTGTCAACTGTTAATAAAATTAATGTTTTTTTCTCCTTCTGCTTCCAGATAACTGCTGAAAACGTTAAACAAACCAGAGCTCTGGCACAACCCCGCTAGACACTTCATCCAAACATATCATCTTACAACTCTGATAAAAGGATCTGTTGGATTTTCTTTCAGATGAGATAGTACATTTGTATTCATTGCAACCAATGTTAATGTGAGTATAAAGCACTGAGATCTAAATTAGGTAGATAAGTCATTACAATGAGGCTATTTTCAAGAAAGAGCAGTACAAGAAGTGGAGAGCCATAGACAACTGGCATTAAATGTAGATTTTAGTTCATGCTGGATGGGGCTAACACTGTGTGTTTGCAAGTTATTGAGTAACAGGCGGTTGGAACTGTTGGACCGTGAAGGCTCTTGTATTGCCACATTTATTGGTAGAATGCTGGAGAGAGTGGCTCTGAGACATCTCTTTCTGGGCTGACTGGTACACATGGAAGAAAAAAGGGGAATGAGAACAACACCATCCATTTGCCCCATCACGAAATTTGGATACAGGCTTTTATTTGGGTTTCTTTTTGACTCTCCCAAACATCTTCAACTGGCCTATTTTCCACCGCCATTTAAAAACACTGCTTTGTAATAATAAGATTCATAAAAAGAGTAAACAAGACAATAAGAATATATTAAACAAATAAATCTGATGGATGTAAAAAAAAGCGAGGCAGTGCCCATATGCTGTCTTCACCTCGCAGTTCAAAGCAGCTGCTGAGTGCCTCGGCACGCCGCTCCAGTGGAAGTCACGAAGAGCACAGATGGCTTGGCAGGGCACCCGCCACGCCGGGGCTTGTCTCTCAAAGGGCTGCACGTTTGGCCTTCCAGTGCTGCTTTCTCCTTGTAGGTCTCCCCGCGTTTTGCCTGCTGGCAGGCAAGCTGCCTTTCGTTAGTGCCTCCGTTCCCATCTAATTGTGTCCCTGCTTTGGGCCTGATCCAAGGCCAACGGGGAGACTTTTGCTGGCTCCAGCCAGCTTTTGGAACAGCCTCTTTGAAGGGAGAGGCTGGCAAAAAGGCCGTGCGGAGAGCTATGAAGTGCTCATGCATGTTCTCTTTGAGCTTAATGGTGCTCTGCGCTCTGAAGTGTTCATGTAGGAGTGCAGGGTGAAAAATAAAAAAATAAAAAGAAGAAAGTGCTAAGCCAGGAGAAAGAGGGCAGGGGAACCTGATCCTGCATGAACTGGAGTGCAGCTGCATAGCCTTGAGCGTTATTGTGCATAGTAGCAAAAGTGAGGCCCAGAAGGGGAACACTTAACTAAGTACCTCACCAGCACTACAAGATGCTTACGCTCATGTCTCTTCAGACACGCCTGCTGTGAGACTGGGTGGGAGTATTAAGGGATCCTGAGGTTTCATGCTTTATGGTGAAAAGGACCCAAACAAGCATTTAACTTGCACCTGCATGTGAGCCCCTGCTGGGACTGCCACGAACGCATCTTAGCATCTGTGATGCTGCGTGGCCACGGCTTTTCATGGGCTGGTGGGTATTTTCTAGGCTAGAAAACTCTGTGTTTCTTGAGTAGCAGGGGTGATAAACAATCTGTATTGCATTAAATGAAAAAGGCATTCTGAAACCAGGTAAAGAGAGAACAGGGCATGCTAAAGTCAAATAACATGCTACAAAAATCCTTCTTCTGTACCATCAACAGTGATGGAAAGAAGCAAGAGCTGAGTGTGACCAGACAATAAATATTACGGAATCAGTTATTCATGAACTGAGAATTTGTACGAAGCCAAAAAGTTTCAGTAACGTGACAAGCAGGAACACTTTTCCTCAAGCACAGTTCAGGAATTTGAATTGCTGTTCGGGGATGCTATCTAACATTTTGCTCCTTTTCAAAGTAGGAGGAGCAGCTACATACAGACACAGAAAGAGAAGGGTGAAACACATTGGCAAGCAGGATCCTTCCATCAGATTTGTGTATGTGGGTGTGCCATGGCTGAGCACAGGGTATAGCTCTATTTGTTGTTTTTGCCCAATGGAGATCACCTTTCTGCAAATATTAACCAGGGCTCAGTAATAGACCTAGGACAGAAATTTTCAAGAGCATGGCATGTCTGAGAGGTGAAAGGAATTTGCTCATGGACTGAACCTAAACTGGAGTTTCCCCATTCTGGGTTCAAGAGACCCAGCTGGGATGATTGAAGGCAGCTGTCATGGACAGCAGGAAGAGTGAACTTCCTTTCCGCAGACCCTGGGCTCACACAGTCCTTAGCCCAAGGGTATAATAAAAGCTGGAGGAACCGCGCTGACACACGTGATGTTGTGGAAGGTTTCCCTGACTAAGAAACATTTGACTGTGAATGAGCTCCGTGGGGAACCCAGAGTTAGGCTCCACAGAAAATGCAAGGAAAGTCAAGCAAGTATGGAAAGGAGAGGTAAAGAAATAGCCAAAGATAGTATCTAAAAGAAGGAGGAAAAAGTGCAAGTGTTAAGTCAAAGGGAAGAAAAGTGAATGAAGACCTGGAAAGGAAAGAACCCAGAATTAATGGTTACTCTTGGGTGCTGTAATTTTATTTCATTTTCAGTCATTTTCTGTCAATTTATTAATGCTGAGCTGGCTGTCTAGTGAAAATGTATAGCTTTTGGGGACTGTTTAAAAAATATTAACCTATGTTTGAAATTGAAATTAAGAGACTGACATGTTTTGTTGGATCTGTTATTTGGATGCTTATATTTGACACATTCCTTCAGGCATTGTTTTGTCAGTGGTCATTAGGGTAATGTTTTCATGGGGTGGGTATGTGTGTGTTTGTGTGTGTGTGTGCCAGGGAGGAGGAAGAGGAGAAAGTGCAGGTTTTCCCAAATGGGGGTCATGACCCACAAGCTTAGTGGGTCAGAGTTGAGGATTTAAAAAAAAAAAAAGAATTTTAATTTCCTTTCTTTCATGGGGTGGGGACTGAATGAAAGTGTGACAGGCACACAATCTGCTGGCTGCCCTCAATTTTCCTATCTTGAGGAGCGGTGAGTTTTTTTGCCATCTATGCTGAAATGAAAAATGTGAATGCTGGTAGCTCATTACAATTTAGGAAATGAGATGAGGACATTTTTCCTGGTGCTAAGATTCTTTACAGGGCAAGGAGGTTGCTCCTCAACACATGATTCTAGGCTGCTGCTGTGGCTCCCAGTAGCTCAGTGCTGGCAACTTCATCATGGCTTTGCTGTGCAGCACAGGTACCTTGGTTATCAACTGCGCTGTGCTGGCACAGGAAGGACAACTGCATGAGGGCTTCTGCTTTAAAATTAGATAAAGTCCCCACAGCTTGAGCATCTCTTAGAACTTTGGTCATAACAAGGTCAGTAGGGGCTTCCCAAAATCAGGGACACACACACACACACACACACATGTGCCAGCCTCTCTGGCACATGGAGGGCAATTGTCTCCCATGCCCCAGCCATTGCCTTCCCCATGCTACTTGCTCCAGAAAATTCAGGTGGTTTTAACAAACACAGATTTCTTAATGCTCGAAGTGAGGATTGAATCAAAGATCTGGGGGCTGGATATTAAAAATATTGTTGTTTGGATTGTCCAAATAAGGGTGCAGTCACTTATTTCTGACACTCTTCAGCTTGCTGGAGAAAGCTAGCACAGTCCCTGAGCCTGGGAGAAGTGACGTAGTGGTTGCTTGTTTGTTTGGAAGCATGTATGCAGCTTCCAAGAAAGCCAGCAGGGCTGCACATGTGTATCCGCAGGGAAGAATTCCCATCTCCCGTGTAAAACACATCCTTCTTATTATGCATTCACTGGAAAGAAAATCCACTGTTCCCTGTCCATCAAAATGTTGTCCTAAGTGGTGCGAACAGTCTGATGAATGGCAGGTGATTTAAAACTTCTTTGGCATCATTGGAAATCAATGGCTATTCCAACCAGGCAGCAGTCTACATCAAACACTGATGTGGGACGCAAGCAGCTGACCCCCTAATAAATATGAAAGGGCCAGGCAGTACAATGGGCGCGATGTGCGAGCCCACAGAGCGACTGCAGGTGGTGGGTCACACCTCACACCAGCCTCTGCAGCCAGGCATTGGGTCCCACGATGAAGCCAAGCATACAAATCTGAAGAGCCCTTTTCTGGGCTGACCACTGGATAATGTGGAAAAGGGGTGCAGCGGGACCAGTTTGGTGCTTTACATATGTATTGAAGAAATTCACACTTCCTTGCGCAAATAGACAGCTACAGTAGACAGATGTGGTGATGGCTGGGTCCTTCACTGTAAGAGGGAGCTGCAACAGTTTTACCTAAAATCCCCCCTCCCAGTTTGGATTTATTTAACTGATGCAAACCTCAATGATACCTTGAGGGAGCCGTAAGCGATTGCACCTTACTTCGCATTGCAAGGGCCTGGAAGCACCACTTTGCAGTGACTCAGCAGAAGGGAGAGGACCTTTTCCCCAGAGAGGCAGCAACCTCCACCTGAGGTGTGGTATCTTTTTTATCTGTTCTTGACGGTTAGCTTTCGATCAGTGAAATATATTCTTCTTTCAGTTTGAGTAGATGGTTTAAACTGATTCGCTTGTTTAAGCTAATTTATGCTAATACAGAGTAGCCCTATTTCTACCCCAAAACAGCACCTAACAATTTTCCCATAGATTTAATGAAAACTCTTTACAAAATTGGGCTATAAGTTAAATTAAAAAGCCCTGCCAGCAAATATGCACAAACCTGTCAATAATGCTGTGCGAACAGTACTTTGTTGCCTTTCATAATACAATAAAAACATATTCATTTAAAGAACTACAAGAAAATTGAAGGCTTCAGGATATAGTGGGTTGAAAAACAACCTATGATGCCTCTGAGAGGAAATACTTTTATTTCTTTAAATAAAAAGGAGAATGAAAAATGCCATAGAGCTTGAAATTATGAATAGAAATTACAGAAAATTACGATGTGAGTATATGCATTTGTTGGTGTTGACTCAGAGAGGTCTTTTGGCTCTTCAGTGGCTCACAGCTGGAAAACGTTTAGAGATAGGGAGCCTTGTTAGCCTGTTATTAGTTTCTCCTATCATGTCTCATGGGTAACATCAAAAATACAATATGGCTTTATTCCCCTTTGTCACACCATTAGATTTCTATTTAAACTTCCATCCTACCATGAGCTTTAAAACAGAGCCTTGATTTGCATATTCTCCCGTACTACAGCAAAAGCTGTAAGAAACATTAAAAAATACAAACATAGGTTTGAATTATGACCGTTTTTAGATGATTCAATTAGCTGCTAATAGGTGTTCACAGTGGTATGTTGTAATGGGAAGTCAGGTTGTAGTTAATGGTTACCATAAGTTAGAATGGTGTTAAAAACAGCCGTCCTGTTTGGCTCAGCCATACAATCAGAGCTCTGTCTTTAGAAGTTAGCATGGTATACTGAATAGGCAGGAACCTGGGCTTTTGCTGGTAATTTTATTGCTTTCACTCTAGTGCTCAGCCAAAGTGAATAGGAATGGCTCTGCGGAACTGTGCAAAGAAGAGCCCTATTAACCCCCGACGATCCTCTGGAGGAATTTTGCATCCCTGTAGGGTGCTTGTTACTGCAATTATGTGTTCCATTATGGATTTTCTTTGGAATGTGCAACCCTCATACAAAAATCAGATAGCTGTGAGTATGACTTAGTTCATCACAAGCATGAAGAATGAATCCATTGATGGTTTAGAATATTAAAACACAGGTAGCCACAGTAGAAAGTCAGAGAAATGGGAAAGAGACTCGTCATCTGATCTCTCCATCTGTGCTACATTTCAAAGATAATTTCACTATTCTGTCCAAACACGTGCTACCGTGTTACAGAATGTTCTGTCTTAGTCAGGGTATTAAGTGACATATGATTATGAAAGGAAAGGATATTACACGAAAAACATACAGTGCGCAGACAAGCCAAATATACAGTGGTATTAACCACTGCAAGCACATTCACATATCAGCATGTATAAATATAGCGGGGGCGTGTCTTGCAATATGTCTGGTATGTGAATCCACTGATCCTACTAATTAATATTTATTTTTTGTATTACAACAGCATCTAGAGATCTTAATTAAGGCTTTGCTGAGCTTATTGCTGTACACGTACAGCAAAAGGCAGGCATTGCCCCAAAGAGCTTCCAGTCTATCCAGATGGCAGAAATGAACAGGGATGGAGACAGGAATAGAAGTTAAAACTTAGCCAAGGGTGTGCTGAGCTGAAAGTGGGATCCTTAGCTCTGAGTGAGGTTTCTGAGCTCCACAGATGATGCACAGAAATAACAAGGTATTTAAGACAAGGAGTGGCAGCACCTAACCTACTAAGCACCATGCCAGGTAGCTGGTAAAATGTGGAGAAGGTTTATTCCTCAGACTGTCCTCTTCCCCCAGTCAGGATTCAGAGTCCAGATGCCTTTTATGGATCCAAATACCACAACCCTGTCCCTAGATGTTAGCCCCAGCCAAGGCTAGGGGACAGCTGGGGGAACACTGTACCACTTCTTGAGGACCTCTGGACTTATATCTCTCAAATGAGCACCCGGAGTTGAGAGGGCATCTTCAGAGGATAAGAAGTGGTGACACTATCTCTCAGCCCAGCTACTGCATTTGACCCAGGACAGCATCATGGGGAAGACTTGGAGAGCAGATAGGAGACTAGAAGCTCCAGCTTCCCATCCCATCCCAGCTGTGCTCATCCTCCCTCGCTCCAGACATCCTTCATCCCATTACTGGAGCACAGTCCTTGGGAAGCCCACTGATAATCAGTGGAGGGCCTTACAAACTGGGAAACATGAATATTGAAATAAAAAGTTAGTGAGTGAATCTGCCAGAGGCAGGAGGAGGAAGGCTGAGCAATGTGCCTGAGAGGCGATCCAACAGGGAGAGGCTGGGCCTAATTAATCTCTAGGGTGAGGAGGTGGGTCAAGCGACAAGTGTACTACTGAGCATGCCTCGGGCTGAGCCTCTCTTTCAACACCTGCTTTATTAATACTCAGAGAGCAGTGGAAACGGGTATGGGGAAAGACTGGGGTTTGGGTGTGGTGGTGCTCTTCTTCTTCTCCTCTTCTTTAAGCAAAGATGTCCCATGCAGGCAGGCCGGGGTAGCTCTTCTGCTTAAGGGGCAACCATGGCAGGGGTTTTAGTTGCACTGTTGTAAGCTATGAAGTTGCTTGTAGACATTGAGTGAGTTAGGTGGGAGTGCTGCTATAACACAGGAGGATTTAATAGGAGGAAGGAGAGAAAAACTCTTAAACTCTTGATCACAACCATGACATTCAAAGCAGAAGAATAGGTTATATTACTAGTTGTAAGTCAATGAGGCTCTGCCGTAAAATAAGCTGAGACAGGATTGCCTGCTTCCACTGGAAAACATAGGTTTGAGATGCACGCTTTCAGAAAGGTGCTGGCCTTTCTCTAATGTGCCATTTCAAGGCTATTGCAGCTGCAAATTTAGCTGCTATTTCTGCTGACTCTGCTTGGCTGGGTCGGTGTTTGGGGCAGGAACAAGCTATGTGTATGCAGACTTGCTTGCTATTTGATTAGAAAGGAAAGCTGGTCTGGAACACTTATCTCCTCAGGGCCTTCGCATGGCAGATAGCGAGAAATGGACTAAAGCTCTGAAAGAACGGCAAAGCTCCAGTGAGCTGTTAGCCAGCAGCTTAAATGAGCAGGCAGTTGCTGTGAAGGCCCTTGCTCGCATAAAGAAATGAGAGCAGCTGACAGATTGTTCTGCTCACTCATTGATCCTGCTGTGAGACTGCTTCTTTCTGATTTTTTTTTTTTTTAATGTGGGCATTCAAGGGCTTGTTACTTCATCTTAATGTCACTTAATAGGACTTTGGTCTTAAAGATTTGGAAATGCTGTTGTAACTTTTAGGGCTGGTCAAAATACAGGGCAGCCTGGAAGGACCTCATGAATGCATTTGGAAATTTTTGGAACAAAGCCTGCAGAGGTAGTTTAGACCTGTGAATGTTGAGAGAACCACTTACAGTTCAGCAAGCTCCACAACTGGTTTCAAGGGGCATATTAAAAAAATTGAGAAGATTCAGAGGAAAGTTACAAAAGCAACCAAAAGAGTAAAACCAAACAAACAACCCCCCCTCCCCATGACAGCAAAAGATGTGAGGGGAGTTCAGCTTATTCAGCTTTCAAACAAGTTACTGGTTGCAGGCTAAAGATGCCTCAGTAGGATCAGCAATGTGATAGGAAAGGTTCTGCACTTCAGTAGACGTAAGTGTAACGACAACATGGTGTTGGCTGGGAGCTGAGGCTAAGTACCTTCAGAGTGAAATCCAGGTGCACATTTTTAACAGTGTGGGTAATTAACCATTGGAACAACTTACTAAGGATTGTGGTAGATTTTCCATGATTGCATGTTTATTGTGGTTGTTGTTCAACCACAGCTATGGAACTTCAAGTATGAATTATTTAGCATAATTTTATAGTCCACGTTGTTCTAGATGTCAGACAAAATGATCTCAGTAAGTCCCTCTGGCCTTAATATGCAAGCATTTGTGTAGGATGGGGAAGTTTATTTCTACATCCTAGCACAACAGCCACAGGCACTGACATGGCTGCTGCTGATATGATGGAAAGGGAAGACTTGGAAGGGTTTGAGTCTCCAGGCACGCCAGCTCAAGTCCAAAGAGGCTAACCAGGTCTGAGAGGGACCATACCAAATGTGGTGTTGAAACGTAGGCAGACTCCAATGTATTCCTGGATGGGTGGGCTACCTGCAAACTGGAGCTGGATAACCCAGATCTCAAAAGAGAATCTTTGGTCCTTGGAGAATAAGTTGAGTCTGGAAGATAGTTAAAAAAGGAGTGAAGTCCTCAGAAGTGAAGTCAGCTTCACACTGTTTGTGCTCTGTTTTACACAGCTAGTGCTGCTGAAAGGGAGCTACTCAACTGCTGACAGGCAGGATGGGACACTGAAGACTGATCAAAAAACAATTTAACATTTGGGTCTCACCCCTACGTACTTGGTAGCAGAGTCAGAAACACTCCTGAAGAGACCTAGGCAGCGAATTTCTGCATAGCTTGCCTTTCTGAGCCATAATCTTATTTACTGCTTTCTAAGGAAAGCCCTTTCAGCTTCTGACAGCCTTTGAGAGCACTGGAGGGTGACTTGGGACTGTGGCCCTCATGTTACTGTCTCATTTTACATATACACATATCCTCAAAGGGGTAATATTTGAAAGGAAAAATGGTACAAAGTCTTTGAAAGCAGAGCTGCAGAAAAATTGTATCTTACAGCTCAAATCTGCCTTTGAAGCCAAAAAACTCCAGTCTGCTATGGCACTGTGCAAACAGCATCTGATGTTTTCCTTCCATCGACCACAGCGTGAGGAGGGGGAGGCTATGCTCAAATGGGCATTGCCTGTAAAATTATCCTCATGCCAGGCAGCTTGCAACAGTGACAGTGGATCCACGCTCCTGTGAAAGTCTTCAGCTGCCTGGCTCCCCTGCCTTTGAAGACACGTTGCTCTTCTTGGTGGCAGTCTCAGCATGCTGTAGGGCTGCAGTAACAAAGAGGAGGTCAGTGAATTAAAGCAAACAAGCCCGCACACATCCGTGCTCAGCAAACCGCCTGCCAGGGCCTGAGGTAGAGACCAGCAGACGTTCGGTGTGCTGACGATTCCCTGCTTTATTCAGCTGCTTTACATGGAGCCAGAGCCCAAACAACAAGAGGGTGAGCAACTGGTCTCCGCGCTGGAGTGTTTGTGGGTGAATTCTGAAGGATTTCTGTATCTTGGGGTTTGTATCGAGAAGTGGGACAGCTGGAAAAGGAATTGGAGCAAAAATATTCTAATCAAAATAGTTGCGCTCCTGAGGATGTTAAATCTCCTTATAATCATTTATGAAATCAAAGACTGACTTCCTCTCTAAGTGGAAAGTCGCTTTCACCAGATGGGGGTGGGAAACAGGGGACTGAACCTGATTAAAAAAAGATCACCATTAAATGTCATTCTCCAGGAGAGAGACCTGCTGAAATGAAAGAGATTTATGTGTGAGATTTAAATTGTCTATGGTGTGGGAAGACTACACCAGAAGGAAAGTTTGTTTGATAATTACACTGGGAATACAGGAAGGAAAGCCTAATTCCTGTGCAGTAAGGGAGGCACGGGTTGACAAGTATAAGAGAAGTGCAGGAATCCACATACAATTATTTATTAAGGAGTCCCATGTAGGTGTGTATGGCTGCGCAAGAGTACAGCTCAAGAGAAACATGTGGAGATGTAGAGCACAAATTCCTCGTGCCTACAGGGAGGTAGAGAGGAAAGACTGATCATGTGCGATTAGACACTGAATGCTGGCTCTCAGGAAACAGGGGGTCAGTTCCTGCCTTGCCTGCAGACTTCCTAGGGCTAGACATTTAATATCTTTGGTCCTGGTTTCCCATCTGTGAAATGGGAATAACATTTCTTTTGGCCTTATTTGTTTAGGTTGTAGATCGAGAAGACAGGTCTCCCTTCCACTGCGTGTATCTGCGGTGCCTAGCACGATGGGGGCCCCAACTCTCCTTTGAGCTGCTAGGTGCCATGTCAATACCAGTGTGAAAAGGGGAGGGAGAGACTGGGAAGAAAGCTAGGTTAGGAGAGTCTTTGCCACCAGCGAGGCAGAGAGCTGCGTCCTTGACACGGAGAAGCATGGAAGAAGATGGAAGTTGAAGATAGGGAGAAGATGAAAGGTTAGGATGGGGAAGTGGCTGAAGCTGAAGGTTGAATTTTCTGAGGTCATTAGAGGGTTTGTTTTGAGGGAAATTATGAAAATCTGAAGTCAGCACTTGCAGATGAACTTTGGTAATAGCTGTGTTGGCACAGTTCTCATGCAGCCCTTGTCAATATTAGCAATAACAAGGATGGGATCACACATTGTGGGAAGCAAGGAGAGTGCAGGCAGTGCTCTCCCTTAGGAAGGGTGTTGGGACGAGGTTCAGCATGGCTGTCCTGCCATGACTTTTCCCCCTGACATGACCCTTACTGTCACAAAAGTAGTGCTTCAGGGCACCAGGACGGTGGGGCAGAGTGAAGTGCAGAATGTCCCTGGGACAAGAGACATCCCATGCACATACAGACCAGAGGAGACATGTCCTGGTTAGGTGTCTTGCACTGTTTCCGGATTAGGCTTGATCTATGTCATTGTGGAGTTGGCAGCTTCGAAAGGGAGTTACGTGATACACTTGTGTGGAAAGATTGGTGAGGGAGGGATGGAAAGGGAGAGAATTAACAATAGAGCTGCTCCTGGCATGTCTGGACCTCTGTTCTCAACAGCACGGGCTTCTCACGATGCTTGTGGAGGGACAGGGGTGTCTGAGAGCCTCATGTCAGACACACAGTCCTAAAATGTGAGCTTCAGTCTGTGCTCTAAACTGGAATCCTGAGAATGGCCTGCCTGATGGGGCTCTGCCAATGCCTGTGGGTTTGTCTGACACTGGAGACAGACCCCTCTCCTTCGAGGGAATGTTGGTGATTGTTGTTTCTAATTTGTCTAAAAACATGCATATCAATGGGTCATCGAGATCTCGGTTTGTAAATGAAATACACCTTTCACTTGGAGGGCAAAAAAAAAAAACTGCAAAAAAAGAAAAAAAAAAAAGAAAAAAGAGAGTGAGAAAAAAATTATTGCTTGGATATTCCAGGAGCTGGTATTTTCCCTTCTTTTTTTCCTCCCTCCCTCTCTTTTTGTAAGACCTGCCTACTTAGGAGTTTGAGAGTCTCGGGACTTGTCTACACAGGGAAATTTATCAGCCTAATTATGCCAGCGTAATCAGGCTGATAAATTTGCCTGTGTATACAAGCCTTAATTTTAAAAGCTCCATTGTCTCTGAGCACAAGCCTTGTGAGCAGTTGTATTTTAGGCCCCTGAACTATGCTTGCCAGCTGTGGGCTGACTGCCGAAATCTTTGACCGAGTTTCCTCATTTCAAAGCAGTGGGGTTCTTTGGATACTAAAAGCCTGTATTAAATTAAACAGGAAGGTATCAAAGGAGTCATATTTTGCTGAAGCGACTTGCAGTTTCTTGTGAAATGTATTGACAAGGGTATATAGGTCACCACTGCCTCCTGCTTGGTGGAATGTTGGACCTGCTCCTGTCTGCATCTCTTTCTGGTTGCTGGCTTATCCATACAACCGGCACTGTTAGCAGAGGTTCCCCTTTAGGCAAGGGATGGAAAATTTGTGGGTTTGAAGGTGAATATCCAGAGATCCATTTTTCCTATGGCATAGCTGCATGGTAGAGGTGATACTTACAGTCACGGAGATTTGCGCGGCATGTGAATTTTGCTTTGCTACATATACTTGTCTTTCTGTGTGATCACAGATTCATTGACATGAAAGCAGAAAAACCCTGGGCAGTTCTGGAGAAAAAAACATGTATATAATTGTATAGATGATTAGCACTCTCCCACTGCGGCTACATACAAAAATGTCTTGGTCTGCACATACAATTAGCTGGACAGCTGCGAAGCCGGGTATTTACAAAGCGAACACACAGTGTGGTCTTCTGGCTCAGGCATGATGGCTTCTCCACAGCTATTTAAAAAAGTGAAAACCCAAATGAGTTAGGGTCCATTACAAAATGAGCTGGCTGAAATAATAGCCGTCCCCTTCCCAAAAATAGACATCATCCAAAATAAAGGGCTGAGCTGGCTTCAGTGTGCAGAGGAGTTTTGCTAGTTGATGCTTTGTGAAGGTTTGCATTTCTCTGGCAGAGAAACAGCAGAGAGCTCCTCAGGAATATGGGCAAAAGCAAGAAGGTTCTAGGAAGTGATGAGTCTTAAAAATAGTCCTGAGAAAAGTGGAGAGGAAGAGCCTCTGAGTGAAGTTCTGACCTGAAATGGGCCTGAATTTGTGAGTGATGATACACATACTTGTGTTTAATTTCCCATGTGGGGGACTCTTGAATGTATCAGCGTACACCAGAATTACAGAATGTCATCGAGAGACTTGTATGTTGATGCCTTGGCCCCTGTGATGCTTGCACAGAGCTGGGTATCCTCCTTTCAGAGAACTTTGTCCGTTGGTTGGGTGCTCTGTTTTCTTCCTACTGGAGATATTTCCTGAATTCTTGGAGATGAATCTGGATTTAGCAGTTATTGACAGAAGCATTTTGCATTTCTAAGCCCATTTCAGATGGTTTTCTTAGTGTTAGAACAAAGCTTTGGGACCTGGTCATGGTGCAGAGAGAGAGGCATTTCGGGAGAAGCAACCTAAACTTGGAGTCCTGCTGGGCTAAGCTGGGCAGCAGTGCAAGTCAGGTCACCGGTGGGTGGGAGGAGGAAGGGGTGCACGTCTTAGTTTCACCTTGAGGCTCCTCCAAATCCCACTAATAGGCATGTGCTGACTTCCCTTTCGCAGGAGCAGATACTTTCATGTTTTCCAGTGCTGAATGGTGCAGAGTACCTCTGGGAATGGAAAGTGTGAGCCTGACCTTTGCTGTTTGCGCACCCATAAGAGGAAAAGTGCGGTGCTGATGCCCCACCACTCATGCACAGACATGTTTCGTCAGTGATTCAAGTATCTCCACGAGCTGAGGACCCAGTGAAACCTGGTTTCCCGTGGATTTATGTCTGTAGGGTGTACTCAGGTATCCTGAGAGCAGAGCCAATCCTGCTGCCTTTCCTACAGTTGTATTGCCCATTCTCTCTATTTGGATGCCTGTTTTGACACAGCTTGTGGGAACTTTGTGTCTCAAGAGGTGTTTGCCCCTCTGTCAAACCTGGCTGAAATTGGAAAACAGGTTGAAAAATTACTAGGGAGACAGAGGCGCCCATGCTTTAAACATATAGCCTGTGTGCATGATTCATTCAATTAATTTTTACAGGTGGTGCTGAAAGATCTCATTGAGGTGCACGTCCAAATAGTTCACAAATGCCCTGGCGAGTGCAACAGGACAAGTGGAAGATGAGAAACAACATGTTACTGTAGCAGACAGGCGTAGGAGGAGCATGAAGTAGCAGTGGGGTGATGAGGATAGCCATTAACGTGATTCTCTCAACGGGAAGTGCATCCTCTGTGCCCAGGAATTTGAGAGCTGTGGGACACCTGCTATCACAAAAAAAAATAATATTTTGCTACTGACAGGAGAGAGTGCATGCTTTTTGGAGTCCCATTCATCTTCCCAGCACAAGAAACCATTTTGTAAAGGAAAGAGATTACCTAATTGTGCTTTGGCGTTTTCCTTTGTCCACTTATCTTACATTTCTTAGCCCTTGATGGGTAGGTAAAATCTTCCAGTCGTGACGGTATGAAGTCCTACGTACGTGGGTTGGTATGCAGAGCTGATACAACATGAGCTCTCTGTGCTTGGGCGACGTTAATGTGCATTGATGACAGAAGGGTCTAGCAGCAAGGTGCAGTGCAACGTTTTTCACATGTGAAGGTGCTGAATGGAAGTTTTAAGATTTTTTCGCTGCCATTTAGAAGATTTTCCTTCTCATCTGTTGCATAGTGATAGTTAAATAAGAACCTGTTAATGATCTTTGGTTAAAACCCTTTGCTTAATTGTTACAATCTTCTTTGTCTTCTCTTCCCCTCCACCCTCCTTAAAACTGTCTGTGACTGTAATCTGTGCAAAGTTGTGTAAAATAAGAATGCTGTAAAGACTGAAGGTTATCTTGTATGCCAAGTTACATACCTGATGTAAATAATTTACTTTTCTTTTCTTTTTTTTTAATATTTATTATTAGCGATCTGCATGGGAAAAAAAGAAAAACATGCTTTCAGATGGGAGAGCAGAATATTAAATATGCAGCTTTGTCATAAATCTTTGAGGTGAAATAGAATCACTTGTCAAGGCATTTAGTTTATTTTTACTATTCATCATTCATATTCCTATACCAGCCAGGTGCCCCACACAAATCAGGGTTCTTTTGTGCTATAAACGATACGAACACATAGTGAGAGGCAGCTCCAGGCCCAAACTCGTAACACTATAAATGCCCTGGCAATGTCTGTAACCTTAAAAGCACCTCATCTTTTGCTCTTGTGATAGGTTCATTGATGGTGCTTCCTCAGATAATTCCAGAAGTAAAATTATAGTATTTGTGTACTGGTGTTTTGCTCAGAAGTGTTTCAAAATTGTAAACATCCCAGTAGTATTTCTATCTTTTACTAAATCGGTACAATGAAGAGATTTATCTTTCTTCTGCATGGAAAAGCATCTAAGAGCATTTGCTCTTCGAAAAGGATAGAGAAAAATGTGAGTTTCCACATTTGGGCTGCATGGGGTTCAAGACTATTTATTCACTTTTGTTTGGCTGAGAAATGAATGTTGTGATTTTTTTATGCATGGTAACATATAAAACAAGAGATTTTTTCTTGACAGTATTTTTTGCAATGAATCAGTACTAGAAATCGTAAGACATTCTAAGGATTTTGCTAAACTTTCTCAAACATGAATTCTCATGAAAAATTTAATGGATTGTATGATAGCATATTTGATAGTATGCTCTGGGACATTTTTTTAAGCCCTCTAATAGCAGTCTAATAATTTTAACCCCATTCTGATAATGTTATATATTTACTTTTCCAAGCAAAATGTGCTGTTCCCTATAAACAATTTATGTCTGGTCATTTGAACTTGTTTAAAGTTACAGTTTTAACCCAATTAGATCATTTTCCAATAAAGTGATCATTTCTTGATAATTGTATCGGAAAGAAGATTTGAAACAGTTAAAACACTCTTTCTAGTGATCTAGAAAAACTAAGTGAAATGAAAAAAGGTACATGTACCTTATTGTCTCACTCTGTACAAACTTGTATTTTCAGTGCTTTTCCACTAGTTTGTAGCTAATACCATTCCTCACGCAACATTTGCGCCCTACGTTTTCCTTGTGGATGGAAATTTATTTTATTTGGGGGGTTTTATTTTATTTTATTTTATTTTATTTTATTTTGACATCTGTAGCATTTCCCCTTCATCTACACAGCTTTTCACTGCAGCCAATATGTCACATAACTTCTCTTACAGGTCTCCCAGAGTCCTGGGGGTCAGGCTGCAAAGTGAAAAATGCAGAGATCTAGGAATGGCTCAGCCAGCTGAAAGTTACGGGAAGGGAAAGGCTCCAGTTTCACTGAAGGAAAAAAAAAAAAAAGAAGAAGAAGAAGAATGGCTCCTTTCAATGCAGATGGAGGCAGTCTGGCTGAGAGTCAGTGAGATTTAAAAATCCAAGAGGTCCAATAACTGAAAATCTGTATAGATTCAAAGCAATATTTTAAATACCGCACAAGTGCAGATAAAAAAAAAAAAAGAAAAAGTGTGTGATGGTTTTTCCATCCTCCTGGTGCGTATAGCCAGCCACGTTCCAAAACCAGGCAGTATTTCTTTCCCCCAAACCCGGAGGACATGTGGCTAAGTCCAGTCCATATTGTCAAAGGCTGTGGGTGAAGGCCTCCTGCTGGAAGTGGCTCCTTCAGCCACTTTTCATTGGGCTGAGCACGATAGCCAGTTATTCCCAAGTGAAAACCCCCAAGATGTTACTCCCAGTATTTTGTTAAAATATGAGCGTTGCTGCTATGAAATGGGTGCTGAGCTAAGGCTTCCACAGGGATGCAGCCGTTAGCATCGCCAGGGAAATTACTTCTGCCAATGAGGCTCCAGTTTGTGATTTCACAACAAATAAAATGACATGAAAAACCAGGGCCATGGGGTCTGGAGCACCTGGTTGCGGGTTTGTACAAGAAGCTGACTCTGCTCCTCCTTTCTCATCCCTCCCTGACTCTTTGGGTCTCTTTCTCCATTTGTCTGCCTGCCTTTCTCTCCTTTTTGTGCTCTTATTCACTGTTTCAGATCCTTCCCATCATCCCAGACAGGCTCTGAAGCCTTGTATGAAAATGTAGGGAGAGGGCAAAAGATCAGTGAATAAAGCACTGAGTACTTACCTCTTAGAGCCTGTTATACTGTCAGCTCAAAGTTAAAGAGCAATAAATCTGGTGGTCTCATGTTGGTCCCCTGTGTGCTGCAGTCCACCTCATAAAACTACTACATAATTAAGTACAGTGCAGTACAATTGGCAGTCTCTGCTCAGCCCAGGCCCAGCAGTGAGCGTATAAACCCGCTCCCGGTCCCTGAAGGTGGAGGCTGGAGGTGATGGGGAAGAGGGGTACGGCTCGGGCTGCCAGCACAGCCCTCCTGCTTTCCTGTGAGGATGGGGGAGCCCAGCGTTCCCCGTGCTGATACACCCTGGGAGCGCAAGTATGTAAAGAAAGATGAGACTTGGCAGTGCAGGTGATGCCTGTAGAGGCACGGTAGCAGCCTGGTGAAGGTGGCTTGGCTGGGGATGTGTGCTGGCTGGCAATGACAAACAGGGATTGCTTTGTGCCTGGTGGAGCAGCCCCCTTGAAGCAAACCCAGAGTGGTGAGCAGCCACCTCGGGCAGGTGACAGTAGCTTGGGAGACCCCTGCGGAGAGCCGAGGGGTGCCAGGAAGGGACTGCCTGAGTGTGGGTATGGTGGGATGTCCAGTGCTGCCACTGCCCCAAAGCAGCAGAGCAGCCCTGGGTCCCAAGCATGTCAGGGCAGCACCTGCTGCGGGTGCTGAAACATCCTCCAGGAGCAGAGGAGGGAAAACAGGGAGACTGGTTAACAGAGCTCCATCTTGTATCTTCTTTTGTTTCCTTGGTTTGCCTTTCCTGACATCAAGTTCTGAATATTAAAAACGTCAAAGTTTGCTAAATAAGCAATTTTTCTTCTTTGGGGGGAAGCTGTGGTGCCCGGACTATCTGGACTCCACCTCATGCTCTGTGCCTGCAGAGCAGCGAGTAGTTACTAAATCTCTCTGTTATGGGCTTAGCACCCCACTTTAATCTTTAGCAGAAGGACCCTCATGACTGTGCAGGACAGAGGCGTATGTTGCTTTCTGGGAGAGAGTTAAATCTCCTGTTTTAAAAAAAACAACAAACTGGAAAAAAGAAAAGTGTTCAGCGTGTTGGCTCCAGCAGCCAGGGGACCGGTCGCATCCTGCTGGTGCCCTCTAGTGCTGTGCTCCCTGCCTGCAGCCACCCCGCTCGGCTGCCGGCCTTAGCCCAACGGTTTGCTTTATTAATAATAAAAAAATTATTTCTGAGCCATACCTGCATGCTTTGGGGCAGCAGAGGCAGTGAGGGCGAGGAATTGCTCAATACTATTAAGCCCCAGTTTTCATTCGTTTTTGTGGTGCTGCTGGATTTTCTTTCTGTTTTTTCACACTGAGATGTGCAGATGTGAGCTCTGCCCATGCCTGTGT
Source organism: Falco rusticolus (assembly GCF_015220075.1). Lineage (NCBI taxonomy): Eukaryota > Metazoa > Chordata > Aves > Falconiformes > Falconidae > Falco > Falco rusticolus. The sequence continues at coordinate 91,125,144 of NC_051189.1, forward strand.
CTATTCAGTGTTTTAGCTGTTTTGGGGAAGGACTGCTTTTATTTTGTGCATTTGCACTGTGCGGCGGGCTGATCCTGCTCTACCCCATGCCTCAAGGTGAATTTTATTTTCCAGGCTATAAGTCTTCGCAGAATCAGAGTGGCTGAAGTTAGAAGGGATCTCTGGGGGTCGTCTGATCCAACCCCCCTGCTCAAGCAGGACCACCAAGAGCCAATTGCCCAGGACTATGTCCAGATGGCTTTTTAATATCTCCAAGGATGGAGACTCCACAACCTTGCTATTCCAGTGCTCCATCACCCCCACAGTAAGAAGGTGTTCCCTGATGTTCTGAGGGAATCTCCTGTGTTTCAGTTTGGGCCCATTGCCCTCGGTCCTGTCACTGGGCACCACCGAAAAGAGCCTGCCTCCATCCTGTTTGCACCCTCCTATCAGGTATTTATACTCAGTGATGAGGTCTCCCCTGAGCCTGCTCTTCTCCAGGCTGAACATAATTAACCCTGTCTTTTTCATGAAAGAAAAGTATGGCAAGAGTCACTGCTAGCAGTTAGGTACCTAAAACACTTTGGAGGGGCTTGATCTGTAAATTCGCAGTCCTGTGATGTGAAACAGATGACTCAAAATAAAACCTAAATTTAGAAGTTCATCATACTGCTGGATCGACCTGATCCACCCATGACTCCAGACCTGCATGCAGACTTCATGGGTGGAATTCATTTCACTGTAGATGGGACTGACTCATACCCCAAATATAAAAAGCCCAAATGCTGAGAGGTTCAAGATCTGCACTGAGAGTCAGCTTCAAAGTGTATGCCAAAATATCCTGTTGAAGGCAGGACACGGGCCTTCCAATTCTTTCAAGACGTTTTCAGCCTCCATTTTTTAAGGAGGAAACCAAAGTAACCAAATTGTTTTTCCCAAAAGCAAACTTTTTGGTCGGAGTCACTTCTGGTATTTGGAGAAAAGTATTTTAAATGGTCAAAAGGTGGATTTCAATTGTCAAGCTCACTGAAGTCCTCTTCATGCAGTTTGTCTCACAGAAGACAAGTTGCCCAGGTTGTACTTCGGCCAGATTCTGCCAATGAACTGTGTTTTTGTAACACTCACCTTTATCATCATTATTGCAGTGAGTGTTCACTAGACAGTTCTTCTCTCGTAAGCCCATTTGTGAGCTGGAGCACAGCTTCCAGCTCTGATTTGGGTCAACAGTGGGAGCTGTAGGGGTTCTATGGTGCATGTATAGGGTTGTATGGACATCACTTGCAGTGACTCCAATTTACACGAGCAGCCCTTGCACCTTCACAGTAATGTCTGGCACCACTCTGACCTTCACCCTGCCAGAGGTGCTGCGTTTCGACACAGGCGCAGTGGGCAGCCGCACCGTGACTGCCCCTTGCCATGGGGCTGTTCTGGCACTCATGGCAGCCTGGTGTTCTCAGCATGAAACAGCTGCCTGTTTGGATGAGCCCTGGAGCTGCACCTGGATGCAGTGACTTGTTGGAGGTACCTGAGTGGGGTTAGGCAGCTGAGTGCACAGAGATTCAAAAGCCAGAATTAGGGGGGCAAGACCCATTAGCACCGTGCTTTGCTGGAGCTAATTGGCTCTCCAAGGTGCTCTGTGAGCTCTTTGTGTGGCACCTCACAGGGATGCAATGTCATGTATGGCTGTGACTGCACGTCTGGTGAGGGAGCCAGGTGTGCTGCAGACATCTGCCGTGGGTGTGAGCTCCTCGCCATGCCCTGTAGAGCTCCCAGGTCAGGAGAGGACAGCCAAGAAACAGGTATAAAGTGACGATATCTTGCAAGACTGACAGTGGGGTTAATTTTGTCTAGCAGGAGGTGCCAGAATGGAAATACTTGCAGCCAGAGTCCTGGATTTGGTTTGCTGAAAGCAAGCACTGGTGCATAAATCTGAGGTTTTCCTGATTGCCCTGGGACAGCATTAAGCCTGGTTATAGCAAACAAGGCCAAGTCGCAGTATCAGTGTGAAATGTTTGCTTGTCAAATTACAACAGCCTTATACAGTTCTTGGGTGAGATAATCAAACTCAGGCTGCTGAAGTGAGGCTACCACAGCACTTTTCCAACTTGGGGTTGGAGCTAGGGCCCCTTTTGGTGGCTTCAATCCCCTTTGGTAGTAAAGAGCAACTTCAGACCAAGTCAAAGCAGTGGGAAGACTCTTTGCCCTGCAGAGGTGCCCGCTTTGGGGGTTTATTTCTGCCCCTTTCTGCCACGTTTAGAGAACCTTGCTGTGGGAAAGGGCTTATAGTAAAGGGTGGCCCGGGAAGCCAGGGACCAGGTGCCCCTTGGCCCTCCCTGGTAGTATGGTCTGGGCAATAGGCAGTCTGTCTTATGTCAGAAGTCTGCCCTGGCAGCCAGGATGAAATTATAGTGCATACCTCTGGCTTGCGATGATGCACAGAGGTTGGACTGCGCAATCCAGCCATTGGTGTCCATCAGGATTTTGAGTTCATCTACATTACAGATTAATGTAAAGATGTCAGGCTAAAGTGCAACATCTATTACCTGTACATGTGGGAACTTTGGGAGAAGGTTCCTTGTTCTGGTTAGCATAATCCACTCTCAAAGGGGATTCCTGAGCAATTCCTCCTGAACAAGACCCTGTAGAGAAATGCTCTTAAAGTATCAGTGCCTGCTCTCCTATCCTCCGTGGGACTGAGGATCAGTTACAGATACATGGAGCTGACACCACTACCCTGTAATTGCCAGGACTAATCTCATGTCAGCCCAAAGTAAGAGAACACTCCCTGTAATGGGTCTAAAAAGTTACTGGGGGGGTGTTGGGGGGTGGCTGAGTTTCCCTGTGATCCAAACCTTTTAAAGTTTGACTCTACACAAAACCTCAGTTATCTGATCATTTCTACTGTAGGCATTTCATTCCCTACTTTTCTTAGTAGGAAAAAGCCTACATTCTAGGCATTTTCTGGAAAATACCTCTGAAATGGTGGATCCCACTGAGACAAACAAGAGCCCATTCATTGGTGGGAGATACAGGCAAGAGAGACAAGCATTTTTTAAAAACAGCGTTAAAGGCATCTGTATTTCCTTTCCCCTTTGACAGATATATGTCTGGCTACCAAATGCATCATAACCTCTCTGGGCCATTGCTCCAAGAAGTCAGTCCAGCTGGCCCAGAGGTGGGGGCGAGGGGCTGGTGGTGGCAGGATGGGTACCTGACTCCCGCACATGAGTGATGAAGCCTGACACCTCCACTGCCCTAAAAACCAGGTTTTTAACCCACAGCTGAGGATTAAAGACCCCGACAGCCAGGCAGAGGAGAGGACACCATCTTACTGTTGCCATGCTGGGTACTGGAGTTTCTCTGAATTTTTAACTCTGAATTTCTTACCTTGTTGGTGTTTGTGTTTTGTTGTGGGTTGGTTTTTTTTTTGGTGGGGCTCTCTTGCCACATTAACATTCTTGTAATACGGTTTTTGTTGTGTGAATACTGCCACACTGTCAGCTCGACGCCGAAATGCCATAAATCTGGTGGTCTCGTGCCTGTCCCCTGTGTGCTGCAGTCCACCTCATAAAACTACTACTTAATGAAGTACAGCGCTGTACAATTGGCAGCCTCTGCTCGGTGGCGAAGGCTAAGCACATAAACGCACGCCTGCCAGGCTTGTGCAGGGAGGGACCGCCAGGGACCTTCCGCTGCTGAAGTGGGGAGAAAGTTCTAAGCAGAGGTGACTGAGAAATCCCTTTAAAACTGTAGAAAAATGTTTTATAAATTGTTAAAAACCTGCTCCTCTAATCACAGGCCAGTATTTCTGGGCCTGCTGGGGAGAGGACACCTTTCTTTGAGTAAAAGACTGTGCATACTCAGAAGAGTTTAAGAATTAATTACGATGGATTTGGGAAATGAAAATGAAAGAACATTAATAAATTGTTAGTATGCAATGAAAGCAATACCTTAAGGTTACGCAGAGGCCTTGCTTCCATCTATCTCACTCACAATAAGTAAAAGATCATTAAAATTTATATTTTAATTTACTGTAGAGCCAATATCTGAAGGAACTTTACAAGCATTAGTGTATTGTTTCTCCTACTGCTCTTAATTATTTTTTTTCTTTTTAAGTACGAAAGCTGAGTGTTGGAGAAGTTAAGCTTTTGTAGGTTCCATAGCAAATCAAAGGCAGAGCTTCAGTCTGTTTACTCCTATTGATGTTCTAAACTAGTAAAAATGCCTTTACTGTTGATCTATAAATTATAAGTATTTTAATTCGAGCATTCCCCCTTGTCTCATCCCTTCAGCTCGTTTTGCCTTCCACCTTGGCAGCATGGCCATCACGGTGATGCCAGTACTTTCTCTTACACCAGCCTATAAAAAATCTGAAGTCTCTTTCCTACAAGGAGGAAGTTACACTTGGTTCCCTCATGCTCTCGCCACAAGTCAGTCAGATCCATCCACACGCCATTTAGGAGAGGCAGGCAGTATCCATGCAAGCTCAGGGAGCTTGGGTTGGAGCAGGCAAAACCTGGCTGGCTTGAAGCAGAGCTGGAGAGGGTACAGGTCTTTGCAAGGGGCCCTGAGGGCTGGTTTTGTGAACTGAAAAGCACAGGCGTCCACACTTGCCCTGGATATTTAGAAGCCCTGCACTGGAAGCCAAATTTAGAGCTGTGGCTTTTGTCTGAGCACAACCATTATTTGAGTAAAAATGTTGCTGCTATTAAAATAGTAAGGTCTGAACAGTTGTGAAATTGACTTTTTCTCTGCTTTTTAGTGATGCATAATGACTGAATAACTGCTGACATGTGACGTTCACCACAAGCTTTTTCTTCAGACCCTGACGTCCTGCATCCACTCAGTCATGAGCACTGTGTTACCAGCATTTGTGCTGTGCCCATCGTTGTAGGCTCTGAGCTGTAGGTGCTGGTGAAAATCAAGAGCAAATGGCGATGAAAGCCTGGTGGTGTCAGGCTGGAGAAAGCATGGGCTGAACCACCTCACCCTGGACCTGCAGCAGTGGAAGTGACGTAGGAATTGTGTCCTGCTGGCATCTCACCTTCTTTTCCAGACCCTTTTCCATTCACATGAAAGTCCTCCAGAGTAAATGGAGATTTTGCTGTAACAATAACAACAGAGTAATTCCCAAAATTGCTGGCATGAGAATTTTATTTAGTTACAGCTTTATTCTTTGTGAGGTCTCCAAGGAAGGCAATTGTTTTCTTCTGTCTGATGTTGGAGGTGGAGAACTAGGGACGGGTCATGGATTTCCTCTGCCTTCTCGTCTTGGTGGCTGAGGGAGAGATCAAGGCCGTTATTTTCCTGTCAGTCTAGTTTCAGTGCAAACTCATCCAGAGCTTACTGAGTAAACGAAAAGCTTTAGTTTCCAGTGCTTGTTCAAATGGATGTTTTGGGGGATAATCCACACCAGTGCAAGCAAAAAAACATCTGGTATGGGCACAGTTGTCGACACCTGTAAAACTGAAGGAAAAAAGAACCCTTTAATTCACGGAATTTTGCACATTGTCTGAAAGCTATTGCAATTTCCTTGTTGTGTATACACATTAAATCTATAGTGGGAAGAGAAACTCACGGCTAGTGAGGTATTTACCACGAAGCTAGACTGCACAACAGTTGCTCTGAGCAATTCACGTTCCCCCTGTGTTGCACTGCAACTGGTGCAAGGGTGGTGCGTCTCAAAAGGGAGAGTGCTTTCCTGCAGGTCTTGAAGGACTGGGGAGGAATGAGGAACAAGTCGCACGTCTTCCAGCGCTGAAGTGGTGAATTGACACCGGAACTCGACCTTTCTGTACAATAATGCTGGCCAATATAGTCATGCGTTACAGAGATCGAAAATCAGATTAAGGTAATTGAGAGTAGTGAGGCAGCACAGTAGTGTGTGGAAACAGTTTAGTAAAAAATGGTAAGACAAATATGGTTGTTAGGATTTGGCTAGCCTTTCCATTAGGAAGGCGAAACAAAACTAAAAGATGGTTTCTCCCGTGTTGTCCTGTGGGTCTGAGTGTGCAGGAAAAGGCCCAGCTGACAAGGCCAGAGGTGAGGATCAAACCCAGTGCAGGTACTACAAAGCACTTGCCTGGGATGATGGCTGCTGTGACACTGTGTTTCGCCACGTGTCTCCTTCTGGGCTAGACCCCAGGTACCTCGTGCCAGTCACTGCACTGCTGGTGGGCTGCCAGCACCCCATGCAAGCCAAAAGCTGCGGTGCAGCCACGGGTGCCATGGTTCCTGGTGAAAGGGCACCACGTCTGCCACCATCACTAACGTTTCACAGAGCCTGGAAGGGACCCATAGGGGGCCTGCCAGTCGGTGCTGGGATCTGGGATGGCCACACAGGGAATGCCTGTGCCACTTCCCATGGGCACTGGCTGAAGGGTGGCTGGATGTTGGTGGCCAGGTGCTTACATCCACTGGAAACTATGCTCCCAAATGTGAACTATTCCCCTGAACTTTCTCCTGGCTTAGTGCTTCTGCTGCTCCAGAAACACCATTTCTGCCTAAAAAATGTCTGGCAGATGCTTCCTAAGTAGCCTGGATGACAGAATTATCATCATCATTTTCTTTCCCTGCAGTATCAGGCTCCGTCATGGGAGGAACTCTGTCAGCGTAGAGACAGGCAGCATCCTTGCCTCACAATTTGGTTGCGAAAATGTAGTATCTAATCATCTGGGCCCAGCATGGCCTGTCAGTCTTTGCTCTGGCCAGGCTCCCGGTGGATGCCTGCCCTTTGTTCACTGCTCCCACGCTCCTGTCAGAGTGGGCGTGTAAATGACTCAGATAAAATTTGACTGGTAAAAATCTGATGTGGGGGTAATTCAAGACAGGGACTTTGGGGAGTCTCTTTTGTTGTTGAACATCAGCAGATGTGGCAGACAGCTTTGTGAGAATGCTCTTTCACCAGCTTGCTAATACCCTGGCTAGAATTCAGTATTCACTGACCTCATAGTTTGTTACTTAAGATTAATCTTGACTTTGGAAGAAGCTGATGAAAAAAAAAAAAGTAGCTTTTCTTTCTAATGCTGTATAGGAAAAAATAATTTAACCACAGGAGCTAGATCTTCCACTGGCAGAAGTCAGCGTGAGTCCGTTGTCCTGATTTATTGTTATGGTCTGAATACATCTAAGATGTGGAAGAATTTTTTTGTGTTAAATGGAAAACATTAAAGTCAGTGGCAGAAGTCTTGTTAAAAAAGAAAAAAAAGCACAACAAAAAAACCCAAAACACATGTTCCAATTTACAGGTCAGTTGATATCATCCCCTGAGGCTGCCTTAATTTCTAGTTCGAGCATGTCAATAAATCAATGCCACAAGCCATCAGCGAGGCAGTATCCAGCAAAGCAGCTGCCATGTGAACAACACACTTGGAATCCAAAAATGTGTAGCCAAAAATCTCTCAATACGTTTTCTTACTTCATTAGTTTCTGCTTTACATGAAAATAACTGTCGTTTTTGCGGTGAATAATCATGTCTGTCTTAAGACAGATATGTCTACATGATATGTTTGTTAAATAAAGAGGAGGAAATAAGTTACTGTATGGAACCTGTAGTACAATTCTGAATTACGATATTTTTTTTCTTGTTAATATAGGTTTCATTCTTTAAGCACTGTTTTTTGCTTGTTATATGTAGCTGTAAAGGCAGTAGATAAAGCAGTATCGTTACACCAAAAAAAGGAGTGATGATTTTATGCATATGCATCACAGGAGAATACTACTGCTATGATTAATAGAGGGTTGTAACACAAATAAGACCCCCTGGAGAGCAGACTTTCTGCCACATGCTATTTGCATTTTTCACCTCTATGCAGAGTGGCTATAAATGCTCTCTTATTGGATCCTCAAGATTTGCTTTTCCTCTAATTTGTGCTGAATGCACTTCAGCAGGTGGATACAAATCAGTACCATGACTGGACCCCTGCCGACCACTGAATGTGCAGAAGTGCAAACGAATGCGCGATCTGCAAGGCCGTGGGAGTCGAGCTGGGTCTGTGCTGGCAGGTGGGGACCTGGGAAAGGGGGGTCCTCCGCGCGTCCCGAAGCCTGCTTGCCCCAAGAAGATAAAGATGTCACGAAAACAGCCAGATGGATGACAGACAAACATCAGATTTTCTTCAGCCTTCAAAAACTAAATCAGTACCCTCTCAGAACTCTAAAAAGATCTATCACTTTTGAAAACTGAAAAGTCCAGCTTCAAAAAGGTCTTATGGGGCACCGCCTGCATGGGATCTGTGATGCTGGATGCTTCCTGCAGAGATTAAACTAAACAAGTAGTTCCTGGAGCAGAGGAACTAACACAACCTGGTTTCCTGCTAACCTGTCTCACAAGGTCTCTTCCCTTCTGGATTCTCTGTCTGAGACAGAAAAAGCATATGATGAAGCTTTTCTCTTAGGGGAGACATAAAGAACAACAAATGCTTCTCTCCTTTTGGTCACTGAGGTGAAAAAAAAGCTTAATGTACTGGAGACTGTGACCCCCACTGTCAAATCTAGTCAAGACGACTAATGAGAGGAGTGGGGAACAGAAACAGACAGACAGACCCAGCATGACTGCATAGACCTTGTTTCCTTAGGAAACTGGGCTCAAAACAAAGCACACAAGTCTGGTGTATTTATAGTGAAAGAGGTGGGGGGCTTTCCTTTCCAGAGGAAATGCACTGCTTTCCTGGGCCTGATCCTCACATTACTGGAAGCTGCATCAGTTCATGCCGCCTGCAGATCCTGCCCTGCTTTTCCCAACCTGGAAGCCAGTACAAGTTCTGGAAGAAGTTAGCAGTTGCCTGCAGAGGTAGCAGAAGACACTTCACTTCGAGCACTCCAAGGGAACACTTATTTCTGTATTAATGCTATGTATAAGATAGGTCTAAGGCATTTATGATATATGGAAGAGCCAATCAAGTGAGATGAAAATCAGCAAAAGAGAAAGGAACATGTTGAAGACAAGCTGCCCCAGCTCCAGCCCATGCCACAGCTGAGCAGATACTATGCATTAAGAAGGACAAATCTGTACCTTCAAGGTAGTATGACGGTAGCTGCCTGTGAGAGTATGGTGCTCTCCTTTGTAGGCGGGAAATGAAGAGAGCAGAAGGCAAAGCTGAAGCAAAGTCAACCCAAAGTCCAGAGGCCAAGCAAATTGTTTCTGCTGTCAGATTTGAAAATCCCTCCTAAGCGAGAGAACCACTGTGTGAGGTAGCAAAGGTAGTATTGTTCAGTGAGCTAAAGTCCTTGGAAATCTAGAATTTTTCTGCTCTACCACAAACTTGAAAGTCTCTATGTGCCTCAGATGCAGCTCAACCTCTCAGGAAGCCAAGAGATTGGAATTCTAAAGACACCTATTAAATCTAGTCCCTGACAATGAAACTTTGTTCTCAATTTGAAATTTGTTGGAGTTCTTTTGCATTCCAAGTTCTTGTTTTTAGAATTGGCTGTGGAAAGGTTTTCTGCTTTATACTTAAAATACCTAAACCAGGCTTAGGTTACTAGTTAAACATTATGAAGTGTTTTTTAAAGACCTGTAAAATACAGAGTTACTTGTTATATAGCTAAGCTTTTATTATTTGCTCTTTCATCCAGAACTATTTGAAAAGCCGGGAATAAAATGTCTTTCCTCCTTAATACACTGACCCTGTGTCTACTGATCACAAATGCAGATTAGAGTAAAACTCTCCACCCTAGCTGATACTGTGTGTTTCTTGACAGCCCCCTATAGCCTGTACTACATAATTGCCTATAGGTTTTCTTTTCTGAGTGTGATTTCCAAGAGTTAAAACAAAGCAAAGCATTCAGAGATATTTCTAACGTGTCACTCTACCTCCTCTACTACTCCCCTATGGATTCTTACAGTCCTTCTGTGGAGCTGAATGTGAGATAATCTGAATTGATTATTTCAGTTAACTGCAAGATGATTCTGAAACAAGCTTAACCATAAAACAAGCAAAAGAATTGTCTGAATTTCTCACCGTTTGGTCTTGCAGCAGCGTGTGCAAGCCTGTTGCCATGTTTTAAGGTAGTCATTGTTTTTCAATGACTGTTTTATGCCTATGGTCAATATACATCTTTAACCATAATTTATAAGAGATTTCACTGTGCATCTTGTCCAACATTTACTGACTTGTACTGTGAGCAGTACAAATGTATCGTGGTGCGTAATGAATGTCTGAGGAGTTAACCCATTTGCTATGAATAGCAGAGGAACTTTCTGCGGTTGTGAGCAGAAGTTAATAAAAGGTGTATCTTCCTCCTCCTTTAGTACCTATTGTTCTTCCTGACCTGACTTTCCATTGCCTTTCATTAAGATCTATATAAGAATTAGCAATCTGATTTCCTTTCTGATTATAACATCATGTACTTTATTGCTCAGTGGGGAGTCATGCTGACTTTGGGCAGTGGAAGCGCTAACACATTCTGGGAATGCTGTCATAGAGGTAATGGAACAACATGCTTTCTGTTAGACTGGGGCTTTTTAAAGTCAGGTCTGAACACATCTCTGTACAGCTCTGTAATGAGGGTTAAAGGCAAAGACCTGATCCCTTTCTTGCTTCTGCTGGACTGTGGGGAGAAGCTTTGTTGAAGTCAATGCACTGCAAGCAAATCATAGGACTTGGTGTTTTGAATTTTGCATAAAAGGTGTTTTTAATAGCCTGCAGTTTTCTTGGCGTGAACTGCACTCATGACTCAAGACATACATGGTGGGCTGAATTTATGCTGTGTGCAGGTTTCGTCCAGGTGGGATTTAATGCAAAACTTGTAAATGCTCCCACATGTATCCACTGACCTCTGCTGCGTAACTGCACCTGAAGTCCCAAATAGGACATTAGTACCTCTGAATCAAGGTGCTATCTAAGACTATTGGTGTTGGCAAGGCCAAATATGGAATCCTTGTACCACTTGTGCAACACATGGCTGGAAACACGTGCTCCACACCACTTTCAGCCTCTCCTGGTAAATCCATGCCTGGGTGAGGATGTGATTTATTGCATAGTGACCAGGCTAATGTGTATATCTGTACTCAGACTTGGGAGTGAGAATAACAACATGTAGACAATAACGATGGAGTTTCATTGACAAACAATAGGTTTGGAGCCCTTCAATAAAACAGAGCACTGTGGATAAAAGGGGTATTTAGGAAGTTTCTGTGTATATGATATTTGTGCTTTTGTCGCTGACTTACTTCCAATAAGACAAATAACAAGGAAATTACAGCATTTTTATAACCAGTACAGTGAAATAGTATTTAAAAACCCTTTTATTTCAACATCAAAGCATACATAAAAGAATAATTTGTTCCCAATGGAATAACAAGACAAGACAGGACACTTTGCTGTCTTTTAAAGCAAGAGTTTCTTTCTTGCCAAGAACTTGAAGAAAACAGATCTGCTCAAAATGGCGAACTGATGCTTTTTAGCCTGCTAGCAAACTAATGCCCTCAATATGAGGAAGAGTCAAAGCATTATTTGATTCAAGAAAGCATAAAAATTATGAGCTAAATTGCATGGAAAAGAATGAGAAACGCTCACTATCAAATGCATATTGTAATTACATTTATTCCTTTGAAAGCTTAAAGGAATAGCAACATTCAATCAAAGAGGAAACCATAGCAGTTTAAGAACCGGGAATAATTTTCCTCGTTAAATCAGCTCCAAATCTCACTGCAATCAGTACAGAGCCTTTCTTCCACTCCTCCTTTCTGCTTCCCCTCCACCACTTTCATTGCGTTAAAGGGGTGGCACTGGGAGGTCTGTACGAGCAGCACACTCAGTGTCTTGCCAGTGTGATGTCTTGCCTGCTGGTGGGAGCACACCCATGCATGGTGTCCCCTTCCACCAGGGTTGCACCTGAAGAGGCTTTGGAAGAGGCTTGGCTGTAGGGGACTCAGGTGAGCCTGGTCCAAAGGGCTGCCCTTAACTGACAGCGTGGTCCTGGGCTGGAGGCGAAAGACTTCCCCACTGAGTGCTGTGCCTGCCAGCATGCCTTGCAGCCAGCCTGGGCGCTCAAAGGACCTTTCCTGCAGCAGCCGGCACGTGCAGAGCATCAGCCACTGTGCTCCTGTGTGCACGTGTGGGCATCCATTGCCGCCCCCAGCACTTTGAACAGGCACTTTGTAGATGAGTAGGGAAGAGGTAAACTGAGTGCGTGGCGGGGGGAAGGAGGGTGGGGAGGAAGGAAAAGAAATGTGAGAAAGCTTTAGATGTAGTCCAAGTGTCCATCTGGTGGGTCCTTCTGATGTTCCCTCACCGAAGCCCTCCCACTGAGCGTGTCTCAGAAGAATCCCTCCTTTCTCCCTCTCCTGCCAAAAACTGAGTCAGAGGCTGGTTTTGTTAGAAAGGGGTCATGAAAGCTTTGTTCAGCCTGTCCCTGTAGGGTGTTCATTTCTCTAGGAGCATATTTGGGCTGCCTGAGGCTTGGTTGTCCTGATTCATACAAAGCTAAACAGCCTCAGCCTAGGAAACCAGTGCCTCCAAAACTCAGCTGGAAGGTGCCATGCTAGAAAAAGCCTGGAGTTGCTTCGGCTCCTAAGCTAACTGCTCATTCAAAGGGTGCTTTTGGTTGCTGGTTAGTGTTCCTAATCAAGTTTCAGGTTGCTCATTTATCCTGGCTTAGCGAGGGAGAAGGAGCAGGGGGAAACATCTGCTGTGGGTACAGCAGCTAGTCTTTTGACCCACTGCTGCTCCAGGAGAAGAAAATACCTTGCTGTGTGCCTGGTCTTTTCTCAGCAGACCTGGGGAGGAACGGGAATTCAGGCTTCACCTATGCACTTCGTCCTCCTGCTTTCCCCGGGGCTCCCTGGAGCTGCCGTCTGCAGCTGTGTGGCTTCTGGTCATGCAGGTGGCTTTTGCAAGTGCTTGAGAGGATATCTTGTCTTCCCATTGCTCCCAAACTCAGTGGAGCTCCCAATTGCAACTGGGGCTGGAGGAACTACTGTAATGTTATTGGGCTGCTTTGAAGTCACCAATTTGCAAAATGAGCTTTGCTGTTTACTAGGTTGAATTTTGACTTTTAAATTTTTTTTTTTTTTGAGGAGGGGGGATTACATTTTACAGATGTTCATTGGGTGGGGAGAGGGGTAACATAAGGCACACTGGGAGAAGAATACATAGCATAACAGAGCTCTAAGGAGCTATAGACACAAAGATAAAATAAATTGAAATACTAGAATGAAAGTAACTGATTTCAGAAAAACTTTCATGAAGGTCTGGGGAATTTAATAGTTACATAAGGGAATAAGAAAGAGAAGAGAATTTTGCTATTCTACTTGCTTTAAAAAACACCAACAAATGTTTATTTTTTCCCATTTTACTTTCATTTTGGAACCTGCAGGTTCAAATTAAATTTAAACAGATGTGCACCAGATATTTAGATTCAAACTCCTGAAGAAAGAGTGTGTCTGCATTTCTACTGATATAAAGTGACACCACAACCACTATAAAATGGAAGCCATTGTACAACAGAGCTATTTGTCTTGCTCATTTAAGATAAACATTTTAAATGAAAATGTAAGCAGGCCATTAAACGTGACTATAGGAGGATGCCAAAAAGGTTGCTTCTAAAATAAGTAGTAAAGCTTGAAATCAGAAGATGAAAAATGAAGCACTGTGACTGTTAAGAACTCAGCCCTGGCTGGGAAGGAAAATGCAAAGTGGGGCTGGAGGGAGATATGGCAGGATTTGAAGAGAGTCTTGCATCCAGTAGCTATTTTAAAGAATTTTAAAGAAAATATATGGCATTTTATATTATTGAATTGCTGGTGGGAGGTTTCTTTTGTTAATACAGTGTTCAGTTTGCTTCTCAGTGTGGGTCTGGGCTCAGAGTCTGTTCACAGAAAAGAAATACACACACTCTTTCCTGCGATTGATGGGAACACAGGGGCAGCTCCTCAGCACTGCTGTAAGTCAAAGCATCTCCAGTGATGTCTGTGGAGCTACACCAGCTTATATGAGCTAGAGACCTGGCCTAGGGTTTCCAGCCAACTGAGTGGCTGTGTTGGAAACCATTTTGGTTTGCACTTGTTGTTATTTTTTGGTTTTCCAGGGCTTAGCAGCATGATTGAGTAACCTTGGTGGGTGTTTAGGACGCACAGCCTCTGCCACAGCTCAGCTTCTAACTGGAGCTGGGCACAGCCACCATGGACCGAAAGAGAAGTGGCAAGAGGGCATTCCGTGTGTGTGCAACCATTCAACTGACCCACGCCTGTGCAGCTAAGAGCATGGGCTGCACCCAGTGGCAGAAAGGGGCCAAGAATCTTACATGTCCCACAAGCCTTCTCCAGTAACTCTACTACTGCTACTCAAAAGGTCCTTTCCTTTTCTAAATCTTTTTCTGCATATATGTGTATCTTTTCTTCCCTTAGCCCCTTTCTGTACTTGATCTGAGGTCTTCTTATCTTGAATTATTTCCTTCTGTCCCTTTTTACCCTGACATTCCTGATTCCCTATTTTTTCTTCCCTTTAAAAGGAGTAGAAACGTTTCTAAAGGGCTAAGTGACATTATTCAGTGGGAGCTTTCTCTTTCCACTTCCTCCTGGACTGCTCTAAATTGTGTTTGCTTTCCCTCCCTAGTGCTCCAACAGAAATAGCCTCCTACTGTTCCCTCTGCCAACACTTGAAGCCTTTCTCTGGTCATTTCTTGCTCCAGTTATCACATCCCAGTCTCTGGGCTCAGTCCATTTTGCTCCCAATCCCTCGGCCCGTTCCAAATCCCTCTGGCAAGCTCACCGCCTCCTACCATTCATTGCCTGTCTCCTTGGCTCTTCCGCTCTGTGCTGTCTTCATCTCTTCTTTTCCCTCCAGAGGTGTCTGAACTCCTTAAGCTCTTTGCATTTCATACCTCTAAAATAGTGCTTTTGTGTTCTGTCCTGCCCTTGGTGATCTGCCCTGACTGTTCCTTTTGTCTGCTTTCCCCACTCCTGCCTCGGGGCCCCTTTCTATGCTGCCTTCTGATTAATGTGTGTCAGTGCCCTCCATTTCCTTCTCCAAATCACTCCTTGAAAGCCCACCATTTCTATAAAATGCAACAATTTGCAAGTTGCTCTTTGGGGCTAGCAAGTAGCAATTCCATCTTATTTGATGGCATGAAGCCAGGATAAAACCAGTACGACCATTGCTTTCACACTTGATATAGCCACCATTACCCCTTTTGCTGCAATACCACGCTCTGCGGTGCTGATTTTCACCTATGCTGTAGACATTCCTTAAGACATTGAGAAGCAAGGGAGGAAAAATGGCTTGATGGCTTCCGCGCTTCCCTAATTTCCTGGGCTTGCACGGGAAAGAGTGGCTGCAGCTGGGCCACTGAGGTTTTGCACCACATGGGCCATCACCCCAGATGCCATAACCTCTTCCCATCCTTCCTCCTTCCTCCCCAGACATGCCAGTCGCACTCCATGGCGGGCAAATTTAAAGGGTGTGAATTCTTCCCACCACAGAGGCCCTGCGCCAAGCAGGCGTTTCCCTCACGTGAAGGAAGCCCCAGGTGTTCCAAGCTGGGGAGTGGGTCTTTGGGCCAAGGCATGACTTTTGATTTTCGCTTAGTATTGTATTTCTCTAAGGGCATCAGGCAAAGTTTCAGTGCTTTATAGATATGATTAGCTCTAATAACTCAGTAATAATAATGCTTTTATTTTTAATGACTTTATTTTTATGAGTGTAATTATGCTGCTTGTATTTAATAATTCTAATTTAAAGACATCTCTTTGCAAAATTCCTCAAATTAAATTGCAATTATGTCTTTTCCTATGCAATGGATTATGAGTGTATATTGGATCTACTCTTACATTTTTTTCTTCTCTCAAATCCAGCCAAACCCTTATAAGCAGTATTTTACTTATATTAAAGCTGTGTCTCGTTGATATTATGGGCATTTCAACCTGACTGTGTTTGGGGGTATTTATTTTGGCTGTTGCATCATCACATATTTAGACGAGAGGAAATAGCTATGTGCCTTCTAAATTGCTAACACTAAGGGGAGCACTTAATCTTTAGAATATCTTAACTATAAATCCAACATCAACACATGTGTCAGAAAACACATGAATTCTTTGTGCCTAAATATTCAAGGATCATGATTAATGCTTAATGCAAAACATACACGAGGTGCATGGAAAGGGAATGCCAGATGCTTTAGGTCCCATTAAAGAATTTCAAAATCTACATTTAACGGTATTCCTGAAAAATCCTTTGTATACCTCCTGAGCTGTTTGTGTTTCTTTACTGCTTGCTTGCTGTAAGTCTCCCAGTGTAAAGCACTGTGCCTTTTTGCCCCCTCTCCAGCATTCAAATCAGAGTCACCCTTGGGAAAGTGATCGTGGGGATGGAAACAGTGGGAGCAAAAGGAGTGGAGCCTGTACCTTGCCAACAGCTCATCACTGGCTGGGTCAGCCAAGGGGACACAAGGGGATTTACACAAGTGGCAGGGCAAAGCGGTCCATTTCCCTGCTTCGGGCAAAGGCAACACAAGGACTTATGGATGCCAGTTCTTCAGGGTCTGCTTCCCGCTGCTCCCAAGGCCCCTTCAGAAAGGCAGCTCCTCACCAGACCCAGTGTCCTGTGGCTTGTGTGAACGCTGAGGCTGCGCGGGCAGCCGGCCGTGCTGCTGGGAGACTGGCCCCAGCAATGCTCAGCGCCACAGGCAGGTCCCTCTGCCCCAGCACTAGTGCAGTGCTGAGGCTCCAGAAGCAATTGCCATGTGAAAAGCTGAGCAGATTCAGCCCCAGATACATAACAGTGCTCAGCAAAACCTCCTTTTGGAAGGCAAGGCTCCCTTGACCCTCATCATTGTAAATGAAGGTGCTGAGAAAGTGGTGAATGCTGAACTGCATGCCCCCAGTGATTCAGCGTGTGGCCACGGCCCCTGCCCTTCAGTGTTACCTGGTGACATTGCTTTTCCCTGGGGAAAGGCTTTTGTGTAAATGCTGCAATTTTGTTGAAGCAATGCCTTCTCCCATTCATGGCTATGATGGCAATTGCTCCTTGAACGTGGGCACATTCCTGAGATTTACTTGTGTTTCGCATCCTTGACGTTTTCTTTGAGCATGACGCACACGTAGTATTCTCTAAAATGTAGTGTGAAATGGACGAGCAGTTTTAATTTTATTGCACAAATATGTTTTACTGGGTCTCTAAGACCTCTTCAAAGCAAGCTGTCTCAACAATTCTACTGCACTTTCCCTAGATCCTTATTTATTCAGTATAACAGAATTTGTATCTTCTCTGTAATAGCAAGAGTTTGTAAGTGTTTGGAATCTTGTTACACACCTACTTTGAAATGGACTTTTTCTATACTATTTACTTACTTTTTTTAGCATTGCAATGCAAAGTTCAGCATCACCAGTGCAATGCCCAGAAAGTTCAATGTTATGTGAGGTTAAAAGTCTTTGAAAGCACAAGCAGCACTCAAACACATTTTGACTCTTCTGAGCAAAGCAGCATCCTGCAGCCACTGATGTCAGAACAGGTGCAGGGATGTTTATTCTTTATGAAAACATTTCTTTTTTTTTTTTTTTTTTTGGTTCCTAAGATAACTTCACTGGAATATCCTATGGATAAATAGTTGACCGTACACCCATTTTTACTGTGGAGGTTATATCTGCCATGATAGTATTGTTCTGGCAGCATGAACAGATAAGCAAAGTATATTAAAGACTCACACGCTGCAACTTTATTTGTCGATGAACTGGGAAAGGACTTAATTATGACACTGCAAGTACTAGTAGATACAGCAGTTCCACGGTTCTGTTATCTCCACAGTGATATTTTACAGTCCGCTGTTCCTCAGAAGCAACATTCTGAAGTTGTGAAGGTAGCACTCCTGAATGTTTTTGTGGGGATGCTACAGGCAGCCCACGAATAAAGAACCACAAGAAGCTGGAAGAGACCTTTATTTAAGGGCCCTTCAATTCAAATCAGAAACTCTATGAACAACTCCCCTGATCTCAGAAGGGAAAGTGTGGTGATTAAATATAGGCATTTTCTTGCTGCAAGCTTAAACCTCACTCTCCCAGGCCGTGCCTTGCAGTGCAGCGTGGCCGTATTACCCACCACTTACAAACTCTGCAAAATCTTTCCTAACCTTGCAGGGAGAATGCAGGACTGCATGTTATGGGATACAGATGAGACTTCTCGATAGTGAATTAAGGAAATCAGATTTAATTTGGGAAAGGGGTGATGATCATCACCATTTATTAGGAACTCCAGCTACCTGTTTTTACCGATGCAATCAAAGACAGGTGGTTGGTGTCTTGGCAAAAGGGAGTTAATGTTTCAGCTTTCCTCACAGTTGTAAATGGCCACTGTCTTCTTTCAGTAACTGATATGCTGGAAAATAAGCAGAAACACTTTGCCTAATTGTGTAGGTGTAGCAACTGTAATTTGTTTTGTGTTTGTGGTACATGTTTGGATGATACAAGGAGGTGAGCTGATTTTGGAACCTAGCACCCTGTTATGACTTGCACCCTCACAGGTTTGCTGACCAGGACACACTGGAGGGAAGGGATGCCCTCCAGAGGGACTGTGAAAGGCTTGAGAGGTGGGTCCATGCAAACCTCATGAAGTTCAACAAGGCCAAGTGCAAGGTCCTGCATGTGGGTCAGGGCAATCTCAAGCACAAATACAGGCTGGGCAGAGAATGGATTGGGAGCAGCCCTGAGAAGGACTTGGGGGTATTGGTGGACAAGAAGCTCAATGTGGCCTTGCAGTTGCAGCCCATAAAGCCAACTGAATCCTGGGCTGCATCAAAAGTGTGGCTGGCAGGTTGAGGGAGGTGATTCTACCCCTCTACTCTGGTCTTGTGAGACCCCACCTGGAGCACTGTGTGCAGCTCTGGGGCCCCCAACATGAGAAGGACATGGACCTGTTGAAGTGAGTCCAGAGGAGGGCCACAAAGATGATCAGAAGGCTGGAGCACCTCTCCTATGAAGACAGGCTGAGAGAGTTGGGGTTGTTCGGCCTGGAGAAGAGAAGGCTCTGTGAACACCCTGCAGCCACTTTCCAGTACTTAAAAGGGGCCTACAGGAAAGTTGGAGAGGGACTTTTTACAAGGGCATGTAGTGATTGCACAAGACAGAGGATAGATTTAGGTTAGATATAAGGAAGAAATTCTTTACTGTGAGGGTGGTGAGGCATTGGAACAAGTTGCCCAGAGAAGTTGTGGCTGCCCCATCCCTGGAAATGCTCAAGGCCAGGCTGGATGGGGCTTTGAGCAACCTGGTTTAGTGGAAGGTGTCCCTGCGCATGGCCGGGGGGTTGGAATCAAAAGACCCTTCCAACTCAAACCGTTCTATGGTTCTATGATTCTGTGACTTAGCAGCGCTACAACTGAGGAACACCAGTAATGGCCACTGTCCTTCTCTCATGCCTCCAAATTTTTTAGGTCCACTTTATTTCTATCCTGCTTGATGTTGAGACTTGTTTTCATTTAAGGAGTCTTGCAATGGTTCAGCTTTTCACCTGACTGTTGCCAAGTCCAGTTTTAGACAAAGTGTGAACTGCTCTAGGTCCCATGACCAGAAATTACTCACAAAGCATTTAAATTATTTGTCGCCCATAGGTACATGATGAAGAGTGACTTGAGTGAGAAGGTTCCATCTGGGCGGGTCCCACACTGGCATTCGGAGTAGTGGGAACCCAAGCTGCTGTGCAGAGTTGGGAAAGCAGCAATTCTGGCACACTGCTCTAGCTGACAAATCCAAAACAATTTTTTTAGTAAATATTGGACTAAATAAATACTGATGGGATTTAATTTTGCTTGAAAAATAAAGGACAAAGCAAAGTATGAAGTAATGGCTTCCCATTCCTTCATGTTGCCATCACTCTGTTTACGTAGCCTGGGCAGCAACGTCTCATTTTAGAGGAAAGACTGCATTGCTGATAACAGGTATATGCCACTTGCATCTTTTGGCTGTGGTTCCTCAGTCCATGGTCTGCATCATGGGACCTGACCATTCTGTAGCCTCTGCTGCTTCAGTGCAATTGGGCACGTTTCAATTCAATGTCATTCATACTGTATAGATTTCAGTAGTCAGGTGCTATTTTAAGGCAGCATATCTGAAGTCCCACTTGCAGAGCCTTTTCCTGTTCCCCGGCCCATACGGTCACTATATGAGAGCAGGTATCTATGCGCTTCCTTATGATGTGATATCCCTCAGTGCTCCTTTTGCAACAGTGCTTGGATTAAACTTAACCAGAACACCTTGGAAAAAATTTAGACCTTCTTTCAAAACGCAACAGCTGAGCATTATGGGAGCATCACATCCCTCCTAAATTATTAAGGGCAGCAATATACTTGGTGACAGACTCTCACTTGACCAAACAGAAGAGCTACAGTAGGTAGACAGGCTGGATGAGCTACTGTTTATTTGCCATTATCGTTAGGCTGCATTAAGACTGACAAAAAATGCTTAACACATCTTTCAAAATTATCAGTTTTCCCACACCAAAATGTGCTGTTGTTGCAGATTTTGCCAGGTGATATTAATAAATATAGACCTTTGAGTTAATTTCTCTAGTGTGTGAGGAAATGTTTGGTCTTGGGAAAGGATGCTGTGTGGTTAAGTAAGTTTTGCTGTTCAGAATTATGCAAAGAGGCAGCAGTCCAAGGTAGACAATGTAAGCAAAGGAGAGTTTGCTGCTTGCCTGGTTCTCTGATTAAAGGAAACCTTTGAGGCAGAAGTTGGTTTTCTTTGACATTCCTGAAAGAATAATTTACTTGCACATTCTCTGACCCTCTCTGTGCCAAGACTGGCATAGATGGGTAAATAAAACACTTGACATTTTGAGGCTCAATATCACTGGTGGTTTTTTTCTTCTCTGCAGGAACTCAGATGGTGCTGCCATTCAGTGCCAGAACAGGGATATTGTGTGACAGAAGAGGTGTACTATCACTTGCATCATTAGCAGAGGTATGCTTGATGTGTAGTGCACGTGTCCCAGGACACAGTCTGGCTAGTATGCTAGTCTGATTTCATTACTCCTGCCAGATCTTGAGGCCTCAGCATACTCATACCCCTTTTTTCAGTGGAGACAGGAGTTGATATTCTAGCCCCATACAAACAAAGTTGCTCTCAGTGAACCACAGCATGCCATATCACCATCTGGAGCGCATTTCTGAAAGAGCAATCAGAGCTGTTGTCTATCATGTCTCCCCACCAGCAGCTGTTTCCTGCCAGGCTTGTTGCCTCCAGGTCTCTGCTGTTGTCTGCTCAGTTGGGTCTTTCTAGGCTGTGTAGATCATGAGCAGCCAGTCTGGGACAGCTGTAAGGCATACAGACCGCGCACTATCAGAGTTTAGCAACGTATCTGTTTCTGACTTTGCCTGGTCCCCTGCAACCTTGATTCCAAGCAGTAATGAAAATATACTGTCAGTACTGCATGACTTAATTTTCCCTTGGGAATTTTGTGGAAAAAAAGCACAGTGGTGAAAACCCGTGGTTTGCTGGCACACAGATGGATAGGTATTGTCCACGTAGCTTCTGTCTTCTTGTGAGGTGTAGCCCTGATGTTGAAGAGCATAGGCTGGGATTGTATCAGTCACCAGTAATTTATACTACTCATTCCCTCAGGAAAAGATTCAGCAGTGGCATGCCGTTCAAAATCCTAAAAGTTTTGAAAAAAACCCACCTTCATCTGTTTTAGATAAAATATGAAACTGTGCTTTACTTGCTAGACAGAAGTCTCTATTAAAAGTAATGGTAAAACGAATACTGAAAAGCTTAGCACTTATACATACTATGACCATAAGATGGAGATATTGGGCTACAAAAGAAATGATGTACTTCATTCCCTCACTACTTTGGTCAGTGTGAGCTTATTTCAAGAAAACTGATGATGATGATTACCTACAATTAGTATTGCAGTAGGAATTAGAGACCGGCCAAACCAGGATGGCAGAGTGCTAGAAGTATGAAGTCTTGGTTTTAAAGTCACTATTAAAAGTGAAAATATGAACTGTTATAATAATTTCAGCAGTGGATTAGGGTGTGCCTTTGTGTCAGAAAAATATGTTGAAACATCCTACTTCCAAACAGCAGAGGTACACTTCTTTCTGATGAATGGGAAACTATATATAGCTCTGAAGGCAGGTAAAATGGCTTGTGAATTGCACAAACTATACGGTTATTTTCTAATCTTTAAGTACATTATTGAGCACAGGATCTAGCCAGCATTTCACTGTCTGCAAGGGGCTCCAGATCTGCAATAACTGAGTGGAGGAAATTTTTGGGGGCATTAAAGGAGTGGGAGGAAGGGTTTGCAGGGGAAACTGGGAGGGAGCAGTTTCGGCCAGCCACTCTTGGGGTGCATCTCAAACAGGCAACCTTTGCCAGCCTCTGGGTAGTCATTTTATTACTAAGAGGATACGTTTACTTTGAAAAACATGTTTAAAACGGTACCTTCTTCCTCAGCTGATCCAATTCTCTCTATAGGCTTTCATGCCTGGCATTCTGTTGTCCCCTTATTAACTTGTCCCAGACTGAAAAAGCCAGCTGTCCTCAATTGGTCATGTGTCCCACTCAGAAGCATCTGGAAAGTTGAAGTCAGCTGTACTTGATCTGAACTCAGTGAATGCAGTATTTTTGCACAAGTAGAAATGAGGACTTAATTTGATTCATGGAAAATTTCAATTATTAGCTGTTAATTATTAATGGTGGAAGGTGATGATTCAATAAGGGGAAGGGTGGTTTCTTAATAACAATGGTAATTATCAGAGCAATAACTTCATCAAAAGTATAGCAGGTTTACCATCAGTTGAAATCTCACACCCCAGTCCAGGCACCTGCCTAAAAGTGATGCTCTGTTCAGTTAGCGTTGCTGACTTGTGTGTATGAGGAAGCCATGGAAGAAATTCTGCAGCCTGTGTAGTGCAAGAGATCAGACAAAATGATCACAGGGGTCACAGGATCACCGAACAGCTGAAGCTGGAAGAAAGCTCTGGAGACCATCTAGCCCAACCCTTTGTGTTAAAAGCAGGGTCAGCTATAGCAAATTTCTCAGAGCCACATCCTGTTGGTTTTTGAGTATCTGTGAGGGTGGAGACTCCACTACTTCTCTAGGCAGCCGGTGCCAGTGCCTGACCACCCTTCACAGTAAAAAAATGGGGAGTTCTTACGTTTATATGGAATTTCCTGTATTTCAGTTTGTGCCCATTTCCTCTTGTCTTGTCACTGGGCACCACTGAGACAGGTCTGGCTCCATCTTCCTTACTCCCTCCCTTCAGGTATTGATATAGATTGATGAGATTCCCCTGAGCCTTCTTTGCTCTAGGGTGTACAGTCCCAGTGCTCTCAGCTTTTCCTCATATGAGAGATGCTCCAGTCCATTCACCATCTCTGCGGCCTCCTGATGAACCTCTTCCAGTATGTCCATGTGTCTCTGGTACTGGGGAGCCCAGATCTGGACCCAGCACTCCCCATGTGTCTTACCAGTGTTGAATAGAGCATATCCCTTGACCTGCCAGTAACTAGTGCAATCCAGGATGTTGCTGGCCTTCTTTGCCACATGGGTTCATTGCTGGGTCATGCGCAACTGGGGGTCCACCAGGATCCCCTGGATCCTTTTCTGCAAAGCCAATTTCCAGCTGATCGGCACCCAGTCTCTACTGGTGCATGGGGTTATTCCTCTCCACATGCAGGACTCTGCACATCACTTTATTGAACTTCATGAGGGTCTTGTTGGCCCGTTTATCCAGCCTGTCAAGGTCCTTCTGAATTGGTGTCACACCCATCTGGTATATCAGCCACCAGTCCCAGCTTCATATGATCTGCAGACTTACTGAGGGTGCACTCTGTCTTCCATCGTCAAGGTTATTAATGAAGACATTTAACAGTATTGGACTCAGTATTTACCCCCGGGGCACACCACTAGTCACTGGACTCCAGATGGACTTTGTGCTGCTGATTACAACCCTTTGAGCCTAGCAGTTCATCAGGTTTTTAATCCACCTCACTGTCCACTTATCTATCCCATACCTCATCAGTTACTCAATGGGGATGTTACAGGAAACAATGCCAAAAGCCTTGCTAAAGTCAAGATAAACAAACCCCACTGTTTTCCCCTCATCCATTGATCTAGTCACTCTGTTACACTTTGTTGTAAAAGGCCATCAGGTCAGCCAGGCTTGATTTCTCCTTCATAGATCCACAGTGAATATTCTCAATGACCTTCTTGTCTTTAATGAGTTTGGAAATGATTTCCAGGATAATTTGCTTCATCAAGTTTCTAGGGATCTAGGTGAGGCTAACTAGCAGGTAGTTTTCCAAATCATCCTTACTGTCCTTCCTGAAGCTAGCAGTAACACTAATTTCTTTCCAGTCCTGAGGAACTTCCCTCAGCTGCTATGACCTTTCAAAGTTTATCAACGGTGGCCTCACAATGCTGTCTGGCAGATCCCTCAGCACTTGTAGGCACATCCCATCAGGGCTCGTGGACTCATGTGGATCCAGTTTGCTTAAATATTGCCTAACTGGATCCTCCTCTGCTGAGGATAAATTTTTCCTTACTTCAGACTTTTCCGTCAGACTTTCATTTGCTGAAGGCCAGCCATACTGGTAAAGAATGAGGCAAAGGCGGCACTCAGTGCCTTGGCCTTTCCCTGGCCTGCTCAGCAGTGGGCTCACATTTTCCCAAGTCTATCTTTTGCTGCTCATATACTTGTAGAAGTCCTTGCTGTTGTCCTTCACATCCCTCACCAAATTCAACTTCAGAGGGGCTTTGGCTTTACTGAGGCCACCCCTGCACACTAGAACTGTGTCTCTATGTTCTTCCTGGGTTACCCGTCCCCCTCATCCATCTCTTTTACACTTACTTCTTATGTTTGTGTTTACTCAGGAGCTCCTTGTTCATCCATACAGGCCTTGGACTGCCTTTGCTTGATTCCTGACTTGTTGGGATGGACCATTCTTGAGTTTGGAGGAGGCGATCCTTGAAAACCAAACAGCTCTCTGGACTCCTCCTCTCTCCAGGACCATCTCCTGTGCGCTTCTTCCAAACAGATCCCTGATTATGCCAGTTTGCTGTCCTGAAATCCAAGATTGTGATGAAGCTTTTTGCTTTGTTCCCTTCTTCCAGGATCCTGAACTCCATCCTCTCATGTTCACTGCAGCCAAAGCTGCCCCTGACTTCCACATCCATAACCCGTTCTTCCTTGTCTGTAAGTAACAGGTCTAACAGAGCATCTTCCCTCATCTGGACCCTTGACCACCTATGAGGTCCTTTCTGACCTTAAGGATTCATGACTCCCTGAACAGGGAAACTGATTTTTCAGCACAGGTCTGAATTTGCCATATTAGCAATAGGCAAAAAGATATCTATTGGTAAGTGGATCAGAATTCATGGTGAGAACAATGACAGTGACACCCAGAAATTTACTTTTACCATCATTCATCTGGCTGGAACCACGCTTTAGCGATTCTGTTTCACAAAGCAGAATTTAGATTTTCTTCCCTCTTCTGTGTTAATAGCAGTAACTAACTTTGAGCCAAGGAACTAAATACCTGTGACCCTGAATTTAAATTCTCTTGAGAAAAGTGATTAATTTATGATGGAGTGGAAGGATGTTGAAATCTGTAAGACCAGAGTGTATGTTTGAAGTCTGACAAGTGCATAAAAACACTGTTATAAGAAGGCCAGATGGTGTCATGTTTTATACATGGTTGCTTCTATAAGCGTAATCACACAAATTACATCAGGAGTTATCTAAAAGAAGATTGAGGTTTTTTGATATAATAGAAGCAGTCAGGGGGAATGCAGTTCCGAGGAATTTGTAGAATATACCATGTACTTTGGAGTAAGGAAAATATTGGTCTATCTGATGTGCCCTTTAGAATGTAGGTAAGGTACATGGATACAACAAATATTTGCACTGCCTAGGCTGAGTAGGTGCCGAAGCGGGCAGCCAAGTTGGAGAGCATTGGTGTGGGCAACCCATCTGGAGGCATGATAGATGGGCAGCACAGTCAGGAGAAGCACCCAGATGTTCTGACACTGGGTCCATGCTGCCTCCTCTCTTCAGCCACTGCACTCCTGAAGGTATTTTATTGCTTACGTCTTTCAGGACATGAGAAAAAGGCTTAAAATACACAAGACAAATTATCCGACGTGATTCTCTGGAAAATGTTGTGTATCTTAAATGCAGCCAAAGTGCAGAGTGTATGCCAGTTGTAACAGTAATCGCTCATTTTCTGTTTTGAACTAGCTGAGAAATTACAGACTTGGAAAGGGGCAATTTGAATGTAAGAATCTTTGCCGTTTCAAAGGTTTTCTTTCTTTTTCCTCTTCTGCAGGCAGCATGTGCTCTGTGAGTTGTTTCTCCACTTATTCAGAACACATCCTACTTCATCTGGCCTGGCTTCCCTGAGGTGGTTATCTTTTGGAGATACATAATTATATTATATCTCACTTTTGCCACTCAAACTCTGTCTCAGACATTCACCCAGAAGCCAGAAATGGAACTGGTAAGGGTTAAACATTAAAAGATCAGTGAATTGCAGAAAAACTTCTCACTGTTTCCAGGTCAAGTATTCATAGATTGTTTTATTTTGAGCTGTGGCTTCTAGACTTGGATAATGTCATCATACAGAGCAGGGCTGACTCTGAGACATCCATTTAGTAAATATTTACTTTTATATGTGTGTGTGAGTGTGTGTGTTTGTGTATATGCTTGCATGTGTGTATGTGTGTTCACTGTGATCACATCTAATGTCCATCCTCAGTAGATGGATTTATCTCACTCTTTGACTTGCCCGCAAGACAAGCCCAGGACACATATTTACTAGAAACAATACCCTGGAATGCATTCACGGTTGTGCATTTCATGGTATCCTGCTTTAAACTTGTATTAGTATTACTGTTTTTGACAGCAGGATAGCTGCATCACTGAACTGTTGGCACAATGAACTGAAATAGAAAAAAAATGCTCTTTGCACTACAGTCTCCACTGATACAATAAGTCACATTAAAAACATTTCCTCACATTTATTGTCTCCTTAGAAATTTAATTAAAACATTTGAAACATTTTCATCCTTCCACTACTTTGTTTTGAAAAGCTTGTTGTTATGTCAGCTAAAAAAGGAAGCTGAGAATTTTTTACAATGGGTATAAAACCCATTGATACGTCAGTGTGCAATGACTAAAATTACATACAAAGGTGTAGGCAGTAAAGGACAGTTATTTTCAAGTGCACATGAAAAAGCATAGTTAAGATGAGGCTTAAATGCACATGTTGGGATAGCATATGTGGAGCAATGCCAGTGTGCAATAGTATTTGTAGTTCATGCTTCTTCAAAACAATTTGGTTTCTGAAAATCCAAACAAATCACTTCAAATTTTCACAATCATTTGCCATGGCCAGGATATTTTCATGTTCACTAGATTTCTTGGATCAGACTGTAATTTCCTCTTATTTATTTATTTATTGCAATTTTAATCTATCACTATTGATATGTTTATTCTAAATTTGAACTCTAAGGTCTAATCTTGATTAATGAAGCCAACAAGTGATCTTTCATGCCTTGCAATGGCACAGCTCTTTCTAGCATGAATACTGCCACTTCCTTTGAGCATTTGTGTATGCAGCCCTTTATTATTTGTCTTTTCTATAAGCCTCAGCTATCTTTGGGTGAAGCCAGGAAAAGTGTGGCTTGTATGTGACTGACTTTTCATATCTTATGAAAAGCTCCCAGATACTAGTTTTATTTATTCGTCTATGGTATCACCCATTGTTCTTTTGTGCATATTTGTCTGCCATGAAGTGTCCTTTTCTGATCCCGGCCTTTTAATCAGAGCTGTGTTCTGCCTCTGCCCAGGCTCCGTCCATGGTAGCCAGGCCACCAGGTGTTTGCTGGTGGAAAGCTAAGAACAGCCTGTAACATGAAGTTTTCCCTTCAGGGAGTGAAATGAGGAAGGTTTCTCTTGTTATGTTAGGGTCTTTTGGGCAACAGCCTTGTACCACCCTCACAGTAAAGTTAATTGGCTCCGATCCTCAGATCCATCATGTAATTCATCCAACAGCCATTCACCGCTTTATATATGGCACAATAAAATTCTCATCTTGGTTATGATCCTTTAATCTAAAAAAACCAACCATCATCCATAATGGTCAGTAATATCTAAAACTATCCAAAACACACAAAAAAAATCACTCTTCAAACCATCGTTATTGAGAAAGTTATGCGTTTGTTGCAATCTTGTGAAACTGAAAGGCTATTTGGAAAGGACAAGCTTCACCTGAATTACTAGAGTTAAAATCTTTTCCTTCAGGGAAATGTGACCTAGAGAAATGTTTCACATTATCCCAGGAAAAAGTGCCATGCTGAAAAGATTAGAAACTATCCCATGCACACATGCACACATATGCTTACATGCACGCACGCTCTCCCACCCCTAGCAGTACTGTGGGTAGCAGAAGGAGCAGTGCCCTTTCACAGACTCCTGCCTTGTGCTCAAAGGAAATGCAGCAGACATTTAAATATTTCCAAACCAAACAAGACATCCTGAAGGATTCTCCTCCTGTGGCCTCATTATCTGCTTGCATCTGTGTTTTTAAAAATCAAAAGAAAGGCTGAAGCAGGCAGAGCCACCCTAGACAGGAGCAGAAAGGGGAAGTGGAGAAGAAAGAAAAAGTTTAATACCTTAACTCAGGCTGCCCTCACTTTCTGAGGAGATTGGGTTTAAAATATCATGGTTGGAAATTAGAATAATCATTAAAACAAAGCATCTTTCTTTTCTAGAGTATCACATCTAAGTGTATAGCTTTTAAATGTATAGGAAAGGCTGATCCTGCAAAGACAGTGGCGAGACATCTTTGTAAGTACCTGATCATTCCTCTAGAGTTCAGGGACCAACTCTTCCCTAAAGCTGCACCTTTGCATTTGCTTTCCAATGGGAAGATCTAGGGTGCAACTTTTCTGCCTGTACGACCCTGGGGGCCCAGCAGGGCCTGAGGCTGACGTGATGCACAAATGGTTGACATGAGTAATAGGCTGATTCAGACAAGACCTTTTTCAGTGAGTGCCAAACGTCATCTGAGCCCCATCCAAGCCCAAGGAGAACCTTCCAAAGGGTGTTCCTACATCACCTACCTTCACAGTGTCTCTTGTCCCTAACCGTCCCTGGATCTTTGGTTTAGTTTTGGGCATCCTTACACCAAATAAAAAGACAGCCTGCTCCATTTTCCCTGATGGTCTTGTGCACCTACTAGTAGGAAAGGGTACCTGCTGAAAAATTCCCAATCCTTTTCAGTGTATGGGGAAGGAACTGCAATAGTGACTGAGCATTACAGACTTACTGCTTGTAAACATTCAGCTTTGGGAAAAAAAAACAGTAATCAGCAAGGAATGTGGCTTTAAAGTCAATGGCATGATACTGTGTGGTCAGCCTACATCCTCCAATGCTGGCTGAGCAGCCCCAGAGAGATTATGCCATGCTGATGCAAAGTGCTTGGGAAGTATCTCCACGACAATTGCCCCAGAGGTGCTGTCTCACCTATAAAACAGGTTAGCCACAACGTGTGAGCTGGGCCAGCTGGAGTGGCAGAGCCACCACCAGCATCACCCTTGGGAAAGGACTGTGTGGTGTGTGTGTGGGCCAGCCCCACCGTTTGCCCCTTTCCACCACTGCTGGGAAGTCAGAATGTTGGAACTGGGTACGGAGCTTGCAGAGAGAGGGAACAGAGGGCAGGTGTGAGGGAAGGGGTTCTGATTTGGCTGAGTGTGAGGTGGAGAAAGAGAAGAAACCTGAAGCCAAAGAGACAAGAAATGGGAAGGACTAGAATAGCATCCTTGTTCCTTGCTCCAACCACGTTCAGCAGCTCTGCTCCCACCGGATCAGTGCTCTGTTTTTTCACCTTGAGAATACGGTCATCCTGTAAATAAACTATTTTTAAACATAAAAAGCATCTCTACCTGTGACGCTCCTGTAAGTATTTGCCTTCGCAAAACCATGAGCAGCTCTTAATACTGTAAAATCATGGCCTCCCTTGATAGATGTGTATATGAGTCAGCCAAGGTTGGCTTTTTGACAGTTTGTATTACAACTGAATGCAGTACAAGCTCTGAGGACTGCTTTGGTGTTGCTTTATGTCATTAATAACCTGCCTCGCATCTGAATTACCCTGCTGCAGAGGCAAAGGCTGCTTCAGGCACACCAGGGAACAGACTGAGGTAAATGCAGAGCAGAGCTAAGGAGAAAGGCATGCAAGTGGCTGTGGGCACAAGGACTCTGCTTCTCTGGGCTGGAGGGAGTACAGGTGGAAAATGTTGGCCTGACCAAATGAAAAACAAACAAGGAGTCAGCCCAAGGGCAGAAGCTGGCTCCTCGCTTCAAAACTCTGCTTGCCTTCGCCCTGCTGTTCCTCCTGAGGCTCCGCTCTGAGCAGTCAAGTTGACTTCAAACCAGCCCTCTCTCCAAACTGGGTGCCTCAGGATATTCTGGATTCCAAAGACCCTGGCAGTGATGGGTGGCAAACAACCACCAATTTTAGGCAACAGGCTTCTGACTCAAGAGATGGCTTGTCTTGCTGAAGTGGCACACAGTTCCCATATCAAAGGTGTTTTGCGTTTCCCAGATGAAAGCTGAGGTGTCCTGCTCCGACTGCCCTGCTGTGCTGCTGCTTGTGCTGTTCATGGTTATTGCTGTGACACTAAATCCTCATGGAGATCTGTTGCTTCTGTGTCTCTTTCTATGGCTGGGAGGCAGATTTTGGGTACTGGCTGTCCAAATGTACAGATGAACATTTTTACAGCCCCAAACTAAACACTGTGTCTTTCCTACTAGGAGAGTTGCCATCACTGAGTCCAGAATCTACTGGTTGCTGGCATTTACATGAGAACTTATGGCTGTAATAAATTATGCTTCACATTTTCCTTATTTGGACTAATTTTGGAGTATCTTTTCCCCACATTTTTTAGGGCAATGTTACAGACTACATTTTAAAGGACCAGGAAGATGTTAGAAGTTACCTTTACTGCATAAAAAGCTTGGATACAAAGCTTTCCAAGAAAGGAGTTTTTGGACAATGCAATGTTATTTATTTACTTAAGCCATTTTATAATGCTCCGGCAGTCTAGCCCAATAGTGAGGTCCCAGGGAACTTTGATTTTTTAATTATTTTTTTTTTAGTCTCTGTGCACAGGATGTACTTATTTCACTGATAAGACAAAAACAAGGCCTTTCTAAAGGAGCAAATCTATATTCTTTCGCAGTGACTTTATCTCTACAGACAGACTACAGGTAGAAGGGAAACAGGAATACTGAGGTAGTTTGGACAGCTAAATCTCATCTTTGAAGGAATCTGCAAATTTTATGCATGGGACAGCTAAATGCATTTTCATGTGGTAGCTAAAAATGCTTTCTATAGGAGATACCATATACTGAGATCCCCATGTCCCCTTCGTGCAGAGAAACCATGTGAACTTCAGTAAGGATCTGATACGCTTGCAGTAACCATTTTAGCTACCTATAAAAATCTTGGAGTAAGCAATATAAAAGGCCTGAGGGGATAAACAGCAAATGGCCTATCCAGGATAAAGTAAGGATCATTTTCATCCCCATGCAGATTTATCTTTTCCCCCATCACCTCCTGCCTTTCCTTTTGCAGCATTTCTGCATTTCCTTTTCTGGATTGAGCTTTCAGAGACTGATGGCTGCTCCCTCCTGTAGTGCAGCAAATGGGAAGGACTCCCCTTCCTGCAGGCCAGCCATCCTACCTTCCCTCTCTCCTTCAGAAAGGCCTTCCCAGCATCATCACTTTATTCACCCCTTTCAGCCTCCTTGGCTTCCCTCTGTCCCAGCCCCCACTTTGTCTATGCTTTCCTGTCTTTGGATTTTCCACTCTCTTTCCTCATCAGTGACACCAACCACCTCTCGTTTGTCTTTTACCTCCTTTTTGTGCAGCTGAATCCATACCTGTTTCCCAGCCCTGACTCCATATGTGTTTCCCCATCCTATAGGTCAGAAGCCTTTCTTTGTAGGCTCACTTTGTGTGAGGATCTCTCCTCCTCTAGTCATCTCTCTGGGCTTCCCTGCTTTCCAGACATGGTGCACATTGGTGCACATGCCCCAGGTGCTGCCTCACAGGAGCAAGTGGTGGCCATGCTTTCGAGGTTCCCAGACAATTTTGGGTCTGCAGGCTGTAGAACCACAAGTGAAAAAGGGAAAAGCCCTGTCAGCTGTGATGGCCTTGGTCACATCTGCATGCCACAGCACCGAGTTATGAGAAGAATCCATATCCATCTAATATAGGCATGACACCGCCATGGCCAGTGTGGCTGCTGCCCTCCGCATGCCTCTGCATGCCTTGCAGACTGGAATCCCTGGCTTCAAACCCCTGTGTCTCCCTGTGACTCGTTTTGCCAAGCTGGTTTGACTCGGATCTCAGCTGGAAGTCCCCCCAGTCGGGAGCTCTGTAACCAGACAATGAGTCCAGCAATGCAGTTTGGCCTTTTCAAAACAAAATAGGATTTAAAAATCAACAGGAACACATTGCTCTGATAACTGGGTTAAAATAACAAAAGAAGGCCCGCAAGCGTGAATATGACTTAAGCTTCATTCTTCTCTTGCAAATTTTGGGCAAGTTCCACATAGTCTTGGCACCTTGGCGCTTGGGCTGGGAGAGGCAGAACACAGCTCCCTGTCTTTCTGTTGGAATCAGTGTTAGGCGGGAGTGTTTGTCAGCCCCAGGTCCGGATAGGGCTGGTGACACACCAGCTCGCTTGCCAAACAGGCCAGTGCCGGGAGGACCAGCTGCTTCCCAGTCCCCTGGGCGTTGCTCACCATTTCTGGGGGGCATCTTACAACCACCCTTATTTCATTTCCTGCACATTTCCTCCTACCCGCCTCCTTTGTTTTGCTCTGTACAGAGAATAATGGCAAGGAAAGGCTCAGCGACAGATCTCATACCAAATATTTTTTGTATTTTCCAGGACATCTTCATATTTGCAGGTGTTTTTTTTCATTCCCATCTCTTCCTACTGGGTTCTCCAGATCACTGTTAGCACCTATTATCAATAGATATATTTAAAAATAAAATGCTGATATCTGCAAGTATATAATGTTCCAAGTGCATTGGACAAGGTGATTTTATAAATAAAATTTTTATTAATAGTAACAACTTACATCTATAATACAGTAACTGATCAGACTGTAAACTTCTCAAAACTTTTGAAGTAGGTTTTTCTTTCATTTACACTAACTCTGCCCAAGTAATCAACCAAAACTAATAAAGCTTTTGCTTGTTTGCTTAGTGTAACTAAGAAGGGAAGTTTATTCACAGGCTTGAAATGCTTTGCATACACCCTGGGAACTAATCTTCGAATTTCATCTAAATATTTCCAACCTGATTTCTGTACCAAAAAAAAAATAAATTAAATTTTCTGAACTCCAGCAACCACCATCCTTCTATTAAAAGCCTTTGATAAGACCTTAGGTGTTTGCTAAAGAAAATAAGGCTGTCACATGATGAGAAGCCATGAACCAAAAGCTAGCTAGGAGATTGGAGGCAATAAACAAGAATAATTTTGTCCCTGAAAAAAGGTTGATGGAGAAGTGCCAAGGTCTAGTATCATTTAGCATATATTTTGGCAGCCTGGAAAGGGGAATAGGAGTAAGGAAGTAAAATGAATCAATGAAGATGCACGTGTTAGTCGAAACCTGGTACTTCAAAGGGGGAGGCATGTCAGTAGGACTTTGAGCAAAGCAGGCAAAGGACCAATACAATGGCAGATAGAGCTGAATTGGTGGCACATGCAAAATAGGATATACTAGAGGGGAAGGCAAAATATTAATGTGGCTGGGAGCACTTGAAATGAGCTCTAGAAAAAGACTTGGGGCTTATCGAAGGCAGCTTAATAGAAACTATTGCTCCCTGCGCAGCTGAGAGCTGCACATGGAGGGTGATGGGGGCTATACAGCATCATGCTAGAAACCAACAGTGCAATCTCATCTATTATTTGCTGTTCAGGACCTGGCATCTTGGCCAGGGTTCATCTCACCCAACTACAGAGCAGTCATCTTCACCTGAGCCCATCAACTGAACTCTTACAGCCAACGGAGAGAAATGTGCAAGCTGAGGTTAACATTCATGTTCTTCTAAAACAGAGATCTCCAAGAGGTCACATCACTCTTCCTCTGATGCCTCTTTTGACTACTTTTTCTGTAAAAGGAGTTTTAACAACTGGCCTTAATGTCTATGCTATACAAAACTGCGGTCTATTGCCTAAGCAGGTTTCACTTCCTGTGAGGTGGGATTAAAGGAATCACAATGTGACACTAGGGGCCCGAATGTCTGAAGATGGTGGTTAGCTGCCTCAGGAAGCACACGTGCAGATGTGGTAAAACCACTTAAAAATTAATAAAAACTTAATTAACATGAATTAGGAGCTTCTGTCTTGGCATTAAAGTTAAAAGAAACACAGATAAAATGTACAGAAAGAAGCTAGTCTTTTAAATACTGCCTAAGCAGCCTCTGGTACCCACTGGCACAGCATGCCAGAGAGGCCAAGAGCTAGGTTCAATAAGCTGAGTGCAGTCCTCACCCTCAGAGTGGCTGGTGTGGATGCAGGTTCTCTCGTACTTGCCTGCTGCAAAATCTCTTGCATCTTCTGAAGCATGCGATGCTGGTAAAATGGGCTGAACATGTTGAAAGATACCTTATGTGTGTGCAGCATTCACCTACAGGCTTGGAAAAGAAATTCATGCTGCATTTGGTAGGCAGTCCTTAGACTGCCGAGTGGGTATCTTGGGAAATGCCCTGGCAAAATAGGGTTCAATGACCAATCATCCTAAAACAATGAATGACATTAGGATGTAAATCACACACTCCAGAGACATTTCACCATGGGCAAGCAAGGGATGCTAGACTCTTTAATGCTTTTTTTAAGTCCACCAATTTTCTGTTCCCCTTTCTAACACGGGGTCCTGGACCAGACCGGCTTTGCATACGGACTGAGGAGGAGCTTGCTACATTTCCTTAATGACATGACTCCACCCAAAAGAACATGAAAGTATGTGCACTTCATGGGGCAGATGAGTTTTTTCTAGGCTTCTATCTACTGCCTGTGTCTGAAAGGGTGTGAAAGAGGTCCTCTTTCTAGTGGAAGAAACTGACTTTGTGAATGACAGCTGTGCAGGCAAGAGAGGAATTTATTACCACCTCCACAGAGCAGGCTATGCAGAACATATGCTGTAAGGGGGGGCTTTCCCAGCTCTGGGGGGTCCGCCGTCTGTTCTCCCTGTGCTCAAGTCCCTCCTGAAGTGCTGAGCTTGGGACTTTTGTTAGCTGCATGTTTCTTCTTCTGTTTTTATTTTACTCTGCATTCAAAGGACTAAATAGTGAGAAAGGGCTCTGGCTGTTTCAAACAGTGTACAGGAAATGAACCAGCTGAATAGTGTGTTTGCCAGCACACGGATCTTTTTGACATATCTAAAGCCTGTCTGGACTATGGATTTGCCTCATTTTCAGCCGTTACTAGCCAACCATCAAAGGCTTTTCCATACAGAAGGAGAACCATGATTTGCTGTGGCGCATGCTCCTGACTAATAAATATGTCCTGAGATGCCCCTGGATGGGATGGTCTGTTTTGTATGAGCATCTGTTTTCTGTTTTGCACCCTTGGAGTGTGGTTCCTGCCTGGGGATTCTGGGGGTACTTAGATCCAGAATGAACTATGGGCAGGTGGAAACTGCTCAGATGCCTTATGCCCTTCTGTACTGCTCTTGCAGCCTTCCTTGGGGAGGCAGCTAGTCCCAAGGTGATGGGCAGTGGTGGCTGAGAAGGAAAACAGGACACTCTTGGGGAAGACTAGTGTCAGCTGCTTACTACAGATGCTTTTCTACTCACTGAGAGCATGGCCTTTTGATCACATTTCCCTCTGAGGCTGAAGGATAGAACCAAGGAGGAGTTAATCGCTGCTAGAAGAATTTGCCCATCTCTGCTGGACTAAATACCATGTTTGTCCTTCTTTTGCTCTTCCCAATGCCTCCTGTGAGTCTCATCTGCTGAGTTACTGAATCTACCCTCATTCTTCTTTTGGCCATCTTCTCTTTTGACCTCTTCCTTCAGAGACTGACTTGGAGAGTTCTTGGTGTTTCCTTCAGGGAGTGGAAACTTTAGAGAAAAGAATCAGCAGGCAACAGTAAAAGAAAAAGTTTCAGGAATCCTAGTTCTTCTTTTTGCATTTGGGAAACAAGCACATGTAGAGGTCTTTTCTTTTACTGAGGGATACCTTTAAACCCTGGTCCTATAGTAGGGCTGCAGTGCAAGCAATTCATCTGTAACAATAAGGAGGAAATCAGCGGGAAAATGTAGAGGAAATGTCAAGGGTTTGCAGAGATCTGCATATCTGGTGTTATAATATTAGAACAGAAACAGCAATGTATGAATCATTCACGGCCGTTCCTTGCCCTCATGGTTTTGGCAACAAAGGCCATTGTCTGAAGTAGTATGGGAGCAAGTCCTGTGTCCCAGCATTGAAAGAAAACTCACTTGGCAGAGGGAGAAATGTTCTGGGGTAATCAACAGGCATGGAAAAGTAAGAGGGGACAGCAAAAGAAGGCTGAAAATATCAGAGGTAAAAGGCGTGCTGGGAGAATACCACTCTGCACTCTGTTGGCCAGGTTTAGCTCTTGCTGCTGTCATCACCCTCCTGTGATGTATTCACCACTGTCACCATCACAAACACACTGACATCAGGCATCAGCTGCTCCAGTTGAGCTCTGACTTTGTCCTCGTTAAGGTCTTGCTGAGGGCAAGCACAGAGATGTGGTCCTTTCCCTTCTTGGGTGGAAGATCAGGCTTCACTGGCCAAAGGCTGCAGTGACATGCAGTGCACCAGCTGCTCTCCCCAGGGTGCCTGCGGGGCTGGGCATCTGCCATCTTTGGGGGACCCTGCAATTGCAAGTGTCCAGGAAAAAAGTAGTCTTCTGAAATACAAGCGGTTGGTTGATTTTCAAGGACAAAATAATACTTTTTTAAAGAAAAAGTAGTTGAAAAACTACTAGCTCTGCATGTCTCTCCATACTGCCTGCCACTGGGAGCTTGAGCTAGGCTGGGTAGCTTCACACATGCCTGTCTCAGATAGATTTCCCTAAACAGCTCCTACTGCTTTCTTGACAGAGCCTCTGAGCCTGCTGAGTAACTTGGCTGAGCCTTGTGCCCTGGCTGTGCTTGTTCAGACCACTTTGGACACTTTCAATGGGGAGTCAAGCCAGGTTCCTCCTACCCCCTGCTCTTCTGCTGTCCTGGGACAAGCCTTTGTTTACTGGAGGTCGCTTATCTTGAACTATTGCTTTTTCTCCTGTACGCTTCTCCTTGCTGCCTGACACTGAGTGAAACAAATATATTGATGTATTCAATGTCCCAGTTCCCAGATCAGGATGGGAGTATTTGTGAATCACTGCAGTGCAGCTCAACTTCTGCCTCAGAAGGGCAAAAGGGGTGTACTGCAGTGAGGGGAATGTCTCATGTGTGAAAGCAGGATTTATTGCATGATATGAGGAGCAGAATTTGACATTTGTTTTTAAGGGACCTAATTCTACCTTTCATAGTTACATAGTAGAACTTCCTGTGGTGGCTGCAGAAGTTACCTCTGTTCTTGCACCTCTTTTATCAGTGATTACCCTGACTTGATAACATTTACATTGCTCCCCAGTATCTGCACCCTCTCTATTATGGCTCTGCCTGTTAATTCACCTGGGATCAAAGTACACTCCCTCCAGTGCTTTTCTGGTGCTCCTTGTGCTCGCTAGTGAACAGCTCCACTCTCCATTCATTAACGGTCAAGCAGCCATCTAACATTACCAGCACTAAGACACCATGTGCCAAAGGAGATGTGGCAGAGACTGGAAACATTCCTGTGTTTCTGCAATTTTAATGTTGAAAGCATTTTATTCCTTTTTTAAAACCATGAATCATACTGCTGACTGTAATCTTCACTGCATCTTCCCCCGCCCATTTGTACATATTCTCCCCACCACAAAGGATGAGAGGCACTGTCCTGTAACCAAATAGCTGTCTCTAAGCCACCAGCAAATACTCTGCAAGCCACCAGTGGTAAACAAATCTCTGGCAGAGAAACCTCCAGATGAAAAAAAACATGAAGGCAAGAAGGTCCAAGGCCTGATTTTACAGCCTTGATTCCACAAGTAAAATCGTCCAGGAGCTTCCAGTATGGTCACATTCAGCTATCTCACAGGGAAAAGCTGCAGCCCTTTAACATGAGGATTGCCTAGTCACAGACACTGCCCTGTTTAGTTTCAATCAGCTTTGGGGAGTTGATACCACTTTAAAGTTGGTCATATTGGCATAGCTTGCAGCTGTACGTGTAGAAGTGAGGGATTACAGTGATGGAGTGTCCATAAACACCAGTTAGGCAGTTTGAACTGAATCCTGCCTTGCATGATATCAGAAAACTGTTATGCATTAGACCCAGTCTCAGAAAGTAGTTTTAAACTAGTCTGAACTGGTACAAAAATAAAACCAAGAGATTTTTCAGCAAGTTAAATGTGTTTGGTATATGTTAATCAGGACAGGTATAAACCAATCCAAAGAGGATCTCTGAAAATGAGATAAGATTGTGTACATAAAGGATTTCAGTAGCTCAGCTAAATCAGTTATAAAACTTCTAATTTAAACTAATGCTACCTGTATTTGGACAGTGAGAATTAATGGGCTGCAACTCTACTGCAAGAAAAATGTTAGCAGTGGGGATCTAGTCCAAGAAATCTGTTCTTTATCAGTTCCTCAAAAGCAGCTCAGTCTCTTTGAATTACCCCAAAAACATCAAATTACCTGTGAGCCCAATGGTTCTTTGCACAAGGCCACAAATTCATTTTGCAATGGTTAAAATAACCGATGTAATGCAGTTAACATTTCTTCATAATCTCCTAAATAAATCTAAATCCACTGTTAAAATACCTCTAATTCCAGCTGCAGTTTGGTAGTGGTATCCCAACAAATTTTAAAACCTCGTCCTCCTCCTGGCGTATTTCTTTTTAGAAATGACCAATGGAGAAGCCAATAGATTTCTATAAATCACTGTTGGATGAAAACAAGCATAAAAAGGAGGCTTGAAGTTGTTTAATATTACAGATGTTTTGGAGCTCTATTCAGTAGTTGGCAAATCACACGAAGCTGCTCTGAATTCTTTATAATCTAGACACAAAGATCATTGAACTCTGAGAGAACCTCTGGGCTTTTATTCAAAAATATGTTGGCTTCTATTTACCTCTTCTTCATTTGTATCTATCAAATGGCTCAATATATAAATAAAGCCCGGGTGTTCTTATTAGCTAAGGCAGTATTTCATGCAGATTAATGCCAGCAGGTTTTATAAAATACATCTCTATTCAAAGCCAGAGTATGTTTTGAATTAATTTTCATCCTGTATATGAATCAGGTATATTCTACTCCAGTTCTTATACAGGGCCCAGCTGCAGCATATAGGAGGAACCTGTAGTGTTTAATTCTAGTACCATCATCCTTCTTCAGCAAAGCACTTTTAACCCTAAGCGTCTGCATAATCCCATTGACTTTAATGGGAGTACTCACATGCTCAGGTATATTAAAATCATAATTGAAAACAGCACTTTGCTTTCTCAGGGCCTGAGTGACATACCTAGCATTTTATTGAACAGGCTTATTTAAATATTACCTCATGCATATGTTATGAGCAAATCTTTCTAGTTCAATAAAATCAGGCTTATTGTTGCTGAGTAAAACAAAATAAATTAAAAATCTTTACTTTTCTTTGCCTCCAAAGCAGGCTAAAACTCTCTCACTAAACTGAAAATATTGTGTTGGCTAAAAGTACTTTGCCAGCTGAGCCAAAACACAGCAAGATATTAATCTGACGTTGGTCTTAATAGAATAATGGGCAAGGGGATTTAATGGGATTGATAAACTCGACCATTTTAAAGAGTGCTTTGGTCAGCTACCAGCTAGAAATTGAACATCCCACATAAGATATCTCTGCATTTGGCTAATTTTGCCCATGTTAAATTGATTGTTCAAATGATCCCAGCTTTGGAGTGGTTGAGTGGTTTTTCTCTGTGTAACATAAACACCCTCACAAGCAAAATCCCTTCACTGAGGCCATAAGACTCTGATGAAACCAGAGAATGGAGAATATATATAAGATTATAGTGGATCACACGCAAACTGAGGCACTCCAGCGTGATTTCATTCCCATCCTGCGGAAACTCTGCCTAGTGTGCTCTAATAATGGAAATGTTTGGATTAGTCTATGTTCAATCCATTTGCCTAGCGCCTCACCAAATGTGAGCTATACCATCAGTCTAGATGACTAACTATTTGCAGTTTAGTTGTAGCTTTCTTGTAGCTCTGGTGGTCTGAGGTCATTAGCGAGGCGAAGTTTGTGGGAGATGCATTACTAATGCGTTAGACCAACTGATCTGGTTGGAAAAACTAATGCAGCTCTTTAGATACGCAAGCTCTTCATCAGGATAGGCCAAAAGCAGACCCTGCACCCAGAAGCTATCTGCTCTCATCCTCCTTTCTGCTCACCCCTAAGGACAGGCTGCATGGCTGAAGCCCTAAGCTGAAAGTAAGCGATGATGGTATTTTCAGACTCCGTGGAGGTGCATGACTGTTGTTGGGCGCTACTTGGACTACAGTGCTGCTAAAGGAAAAAAGCGTATCACTTAGGCATTTTGCAGTGCACACGTAGAGGACAAAACAGTCAGAGACACCTTAGCAGGCAAGGAATGAAAAGCTAACAAAGGATATAGAGGAAGAGAGTAGACTGTTCTCATAGAAAAGAGCAATAGCTAAGAAAGCTGCAGGGACACAGGCCGGCTGGGCTTTTATACCAACTGAGGCTCATTTTAGCACAGCAACTGCAGGTCTTCCTACAGGGTGATCGGCAAATACGCGTTCAACTTCGGGTGCGCCCTCTTGGGCTCTCACAATGCTCAGCCTAAATACCCACATCTAGATTTCTGGCTTCGTTTTAACACCACAAATTTCAGCTTTCTCTGATGCTGTAGGTCTCTGGGAGTTTCAGAGATGAGTACCGCATCACTGCTGCTACGATGAGAAGCCTCAACATGCTGGATCTCTAACAAGGAATTTCTTTTTCTAAAATATGAAGTATTTGGGCATGTTCGATGACTGTTAACGTATATAAAAAGATGCAAATAATTTTTAACTGTATGGCTAAACATAAATACTTTGTCCTCACAGTGACATAGCTCTTGGTCTTGACTCCCACTAGCTTTGTGGCCACTGGAGTTCTTGAGACTAAACAAGAGCTGAATTTCTGGGGTAGAAGGTACTGTAATAAAATCAAATATCAAAACAAAATCAGATCATATTAACTTAAAAATCTGGCCATTTTTTTTCCTCCCTGTCGTTTGCTAGTCACCCTTAAATTCAGAAGAAAAAGGCTGGGTTCCTTTTGCTGACAGCACCCAGAAACATAGAGGTGTCTAAGGACCATCCTTTGTTCGGGAAGCTTTACCGGGAAAAACGGAACCTTTGTTAAACGGCAACAGTCTTCAGTCATGACGGGAGAACACAGAAACCCCAAACTGAAGGATGCCCCAGCAAATCCTTCCCCTTTCTTCGGGGAACAGCCAGGGTGAGCATTACTCACGTTTTCTGGGATATAACGGCGATCGCGGGGCGGGGGTGGGGAGTGGGGGGGTCGCAATTCCAAAACCCAGGGAAGCTGCGGAGCCGGGGCCGCTGGAGGGCACTGGCGCCCCGCGCCCGGCCGCGCGGAGGCGAAAGGCAGTTTTTTTCTCATTGAGGTCCTGTCATTCCTGTGTAAACAAGTTACGTTCGAGTGTTTAGGATATAAATTACGACCATGCAGGCTTGCCTCGGAAAGAATGTAAACACAGCACTGTGGTCGGAGCAAACTCTGAAACTGACTTTATAATTTATCGCAGGCCCCGAGAAGCTCAGGGAAGAAAAGGGCATGTTCGAGCATAAATGCGTGTTTTAAAAGACGAAGAGTCTTATCTCTATGTATAATTACATAGGTATAATGTTATACATGTATGTATGCATTTACATATGCATGCACACAAGTACATATACCGTTTGGCTGAAACTCTGGCGCTTCCCAGCGCTGGGGCGCGGGGCCGGGGACAGTCGGGGCGGGGTGTCGGGGGTGCCCCGGCTTGCGGGGCGCGCTGGGGGTGCGGGGCAGCCTCTGTCCCTCTGGGGCGGGGGAACGGGCTGAGCGGGGGGCGGCGGCGAGCTGCGCCCGGGCGGGGGCCGGGGCCGCGCAGGGCTGCCCCCGGGGCGGGGCGGGCCGGGTGAGCGCCGCGGGCATCCCCGGCCGGGTGGGCTGCGCGGGCATCCCCCGGCGGGGCGGCCGTGGGGGCCGTGGGGTCGGCGTGCCCGGGGGCGGCCGCAGGATGGGGCGGGCGAGCAGCTCCCGGCGCCCGGCTCCGATCCCCGGCCGCAGGGCACGGCGGCGTCCTGGGGACAGGCTTTGTTTTGCTTGGGGTACTGGGGGGGGGGGGGGCTTTTTTGTTTTCTTTTGTTTCTTTTCTTCTTTCTCCCCTCCCGCCCCGTCCACTGGCCGCGCCACGCTCAGTGCCTCCCCCAGCCCGTACCAAGATCCCTCTCGCCGCCCACCCGTGACACGCCCTCCCGGGTGCGCCCCCGTGTTGCAGAGGGGCTCCTGCCCCCGCACCTGACAAAGCCCCCTCGAGGCATAGAGGGACCCCGACGGGGCTGCGTGGGCAAGCGGGACGGGGACACCCGGACTGAGCCCTGAACAGCGGGGAGGGCGGTTGGGGCCGGGGGACCCCTCGAAGAGAGGAGGGGGCAGCCCGGCCTCTGCTGCTTTGGTGTCCGGTTGTTTCAAAGCCTGCCCAGAACG
Organism: Falco rusticolus; assembly: GCF_015220075.1. Classification (NCBI taxonomy): domain Eukaryota; kingdom Metazoa; phylum Chordata; class Aves; order Falconiformes; family Falconidae; genus Falco; species Falco rusticolus. The sequence continues at coordinate 91,167,959 of NC_051189.1, forward strand.
GGGGGCACAGCAGGGTGGGAGGTGGGTGAGGGCGGGAAGTGCAGCCCAGAGACCACGGCACTGGCCCCCTCGGGTCAGCCGCTCGCTCCCCCAGCAGCTGGAGGATTTGGGGTTGCAGCTTTAACGATCTCGGTTGCTGGGGTGGAAGAGTTTTCTCAGGACACGAGGGAAAAGAAGTGCCTGTCCAGTACATCGTCGTTTATATACATTTTATTGAAAAAAAAATTTGTACATCAAAATATTTTGGCAAACTGTAAAAAGTATACATAAGTGCAAATATATTCTCCTTTTAAAGCAATAGTGTGTGAGTATACACGAGATTTATTTAAAATAAATTTTTAAAAAATATTGTGGTAGAAAACAACTTTTGCAAAAATAAAAAACAAAACGTTGTATTGCTGCAATACTGGGAAAAATGGAACTTTTCATAAAGTCTATACACGAAAAGGCTAAACAATACTGTTTTAATAATATCAATCGGTCGGTGCTGAAGTCCATACAAAGTGTCCTTGGTGGGTCTCGGGGAGAGAAAAAAATAAAGAAGTAAATTTCCCGCTAACGCAGCAACGGAAGGGGGAGTCCTCACAGGTGCTGAGCTGGGAGATTTATTTTTCCTATTCAAAGACACTTTCTCGTATAAAAATACATCGAATTGTTCCCTTTCCCAAAGCTCGATTCTTTAGGAGATCACAGAAAGCCGGTTTATGATTAAGGTGGTCAGACTTGGCATAAGGACACTTACATCTCACCTAACCCAACACATCCCACTAGGCATTTTTCTTTTAGGAAGAGCTTTGGAGCATTATATCGGCTGTACGTGTCCTTCAAGGGATGGAGGGACTGACAACACTGCTTCCTTAGGTAATTTTGCTAAGTGACTCGTGTACTATCAATGCTATCAGAGTGCACATTATATTTAATCTGCGTGGGTCCGTCTATACCTCGGCTCTGTTCCATGCCACCTGATTGTCTCTGTTGGGGCGCTGCCTTCACATCACGCAGGGCTTGATGTCTTGACAGACGCTTTGATGGTGGTGATGGTGATAGTAAGATCCACTAGCGGACGGGTGAAACGACGAAATGCCATTAAAATTGAGGACAAAATCTTTCCTGTCACACACCGGGGAGGGGTGATGCTGGTAGCGAGGCAATCCCACTGCAAAAGGAAATAACAAGAGCTGCTCAGCGGTCGGGTAGCGCTGCTCGGGCGGAGCAGCCCCCTTCCCCCTCACCCGCGGGGGGGAGAGGCTGCCTGCCGGTTCTGCTCCCTTCCCTCCTGTGTGGGCTCCCCTCGCAAGGTCTGAGACCCCTCTCCGGCTTTTCCGGCAGAGAACCGGGCGCTCCCCCGGGGCAAAGCCTGCCCAGCTTGTAGGGCAGGAGGAGCGGCGGGTCCCACCGCCCCGGGTGAGGAGGGGAGGTGGATCCCCCGGAGCCCCCCACCACCCGTGTGGGTGGGCTCGAGGTTGCAGCCGTGCTTGTACGAGCCCCCGTGCCTGCTCTGCGGGGAGGTGACAAACTGCACAGCCGGGGGGCACACGGGCTGCGGAGAGGAAGCCGTGCGGAGGCGGCTGCCCAGGGACACATGCCCGGCTGCATCCCGGGCACAGTGTATCTCAGAGCATCCCTCCCGTGCGGGCACACCCGCACTGCCTGCTGCCTTCCCCGCTGCCTGCCCCGCTGATCAGCGGGTGCGGTAGCTCAGCTCTGCGTGCGGGGTAGCTGAGGGAGTGTGGGTGTGCTAGAAGACGATGCCACTTGCGTGTTTTTCTGGATGCGCTGCAGCCATTTGAACCCGATTCCCCATCTTGGCTCCCTCTTCCCCCGTTCCTGCGAGGTTTTTGCTTTTTTTGCCTTTGACTTGAATGGCTGCAGGTTGAATTCCAGTCACGATCCGTTTGTGTGTGGATACTGTATTTATTTATGTGTGCATGTGTGTATGAGCGTGCACGCCTATTCGCATGTGTGTTTTCATAAACGTTAGACACAGACCGAGGACACCCTACCGTTTATCAACCGCAAGTGAAGTACATCCATGGCACCGACACATAAACGACCTTGCAAATTCCCATTTCCATTTCCCACAGCCTAAGGCAGCCTTTCAGGGGACAAAGTCCCAGGGCCTCGTGGGAGATTCACCCCACCCCACCCCCACCCCCCGCCGCAGCCCGAGCCGTAAGGCCGAGCTGGGATCTTTAATCTGGCAGGGTTCCTACTGGATCTGGCGGCGAGGGGAGCATTGCCTAAGCAAGGCCCGCAGGGCAGAGCCAGAGAGGGATTTGGTTTGGCGTGTGGATGTCAAACTCGGCTAGCGGGATCCTGTCAAATCTGACCGAGGGTCAAGGGGGAGGGAAAAAAAAAAAAAAAGAAGACAGAAAGAAGGGGTGGGGGGATAGGGAAAACAGCGAAAGAAAGAGAAGGAGAGTGAGACAAAGGAAGAAAAAAAAAAGAGAGAAAAAAAAAAGGAAGAAAAAAAATAAGGAAATATCCCCCGTTTTCCCGGGGACGGCGGAGCCGAGCCTGGCGGCGGCGGCCGACGGGGCTGCGCAGGCGGCAGGCACAGCCCGTCTCCTCCGGCACTGTCCCCTCCTTCACCCCGCAGAGCTCACTTTATAAAAGTGATTATTTCTCTGGATTTCCTCGGCTTTCTAATAACCCTGCTGGTATGCTCACCATAAACCGGGGCACTTTATTACAATCCTGATTCAATCATTTAGCAGGATTTAATAGTGTGCGAAAAAAATCCACTCCCCCCCACCCCCCAGCTTCAAAATCCTTTTAGCAGAACCAAGCCTCCTGTTTCCAATTTTTCCCTCGCTTATTCTTGGGTCTGACGCAAATTGAAGGCTTTAAGTCTGCCCTGTCGCTGTCATGAGTGGAGGATTATTGACCGATCGACAGCGATTGCCACCGAATTTGCTTTGCATTTAACTAAGAAAGGGAAAGGCGAAATTCACTTGCTACCGCTTTTGTGGGGAGAGGTGGAGAAAAATTATTGCTGGTAACAATTGCGAATGAAGGAGCTCGGATCGTTTTTCCCCATCTCCTTTCACTCTACTAAAACGTTTGCGCCGCAGAGATTTTACGTTGCACACACAAATGAGGACTGGATCCACGCAAAAAAAAACATTAAGAGGGTTAATTTTTCTTTTTTTTTTTTAAATCAAGGAATGGGGATGGCTTCCACTAAAGTCCTGGGCCCAGAGCCTGAAGCTCTAGAAAATAAGCGGAGAAACGCCGTTTTGCAGAGTGGTGGCGTTAAATCTGAGCTGCTGGTAGCGGACGCTCGTCGTCGGCAGTAAGAAAGCGTCCGTCGGTCCGTCTGCCTGTGTATCCGTCCATGGACAGAAACAATTCGGATTTAAACCGCCTTAGCCTCGGAAACCGTAGTGGAGGCTTCGGGGGGACCAGAACCCTTGCTCGCTCTCCCTCTGCCTTTTGTTTTGAAGAGCTGTTCTTGGGCTGCTTCGCAATGAAAATTTCTCTTCCAGGAATCGCCTTTCCCACCTCGGGTGGCTGGTAGGAGGAGGGGGCAGCTGCCTCCAGCCCCGCTCCCCAGGCCAGTCCCACTCCCACACCACGCGTGGCCCCCTGGGCCCTACGAAGTAGCTCGCAGGAGTAAAAGGAGTAAAAGAAGCAGAGAGGAAAAAAAATCGGAAAGAAAGGAAAAGAAAAGAAGTTTAAAAATAATGAAACAAAACAAAGCAGAAAATCCTAACGGTAAAGGTACGTATTTCGGCCGGGAGATGCCCTTGCAAACCCGCCGGCCTCTCACCCCAGCTCCCAAAACCACGTGGAAGGACGACCTGAATCTCCGAAAAGTGGTTTAAATATCAGTAGCAGAGCCCCGTGGGCACGGAGGAGCCCAGCTGGGGACGCACCGCGTCCCCGCACCCCTCTGCGCCGAAACGCCGGTAAGGCGGTGACCCGCTCTGCAGCCGCCTCTCCCCAGGAGCCACTCCGGGACTATTTAAGGGGTTGGGTTGTTTTGGTTTGGGTTTTGGTTTTGGTTTGTTTTTTTTTTTTTTTTTAAGGAGGAAAATTTGCAACCGCTTGCTGTCCCCTGACCCTCAGCGTCCCTGCTGCGGTGATGGTAAAGCGGCTTCCCCGGCGGCCGGGCTGCGGCTCGCCCTGCCCCGCGGAGGCCGGGGCAGGCTGCGGGGCTCGCAAAGGGACAGCAGAGTGATTGACAGGCGCCTAAGGAGGGGGCGGGAGGGGACCCAGAGCTGAGGGTCGCCTGTATTTGTTACTTGTTGAAATTCCCATAAAATTGAACAAGACCCCGCTCTCATAGGGGTTAAGTCAGGCTAAAATCCTCTTCGGTGTGGTCCAGCCCAGACTGTCTTTGTTTGCTTAACCTCCGGGACCCATGTTTAAAAGGGCTATTTGGAAAATTTCCCCGTAAGAGCCCAACATCTTTTACCCATTTTTGTGCTTGGATTTTTCTGAGCAGACATTGTAATCACCGGCCGGGGGGGGGGGGGGGGGGGGGGGGGGGAGGTGGGAGACAGAGACCAGAAAACTCTTGCCCTCCGGTTGCAGAAATACACTGGATCCGCTTTAATCTCTCTCGCATTTTTCAAGATAAGCGAGTGGGTTTTGGCTTTTCGGGTGCTTTTTTTCCCCGCAGGGCTCAGGGGACAGCATTTAACGCCTTTTTTTGATTCCTCCCGCGACGCGGCCGCGGTTTCCCTGGGCGGCGGCGGGGCTCGCCCCGCTCTCGCCACTGCGCACATGTCGCCGGCACCGGGGGCAACGTGCGAACCGGGACGGAGTCGGGACGGAGCCGGGACAGAGCCGAGCCTTCTTCGGAGCGCTCCTTCTTGGCGCTGGGCGAGGAGAAGGGATGCTCGCAGCAGTACCCGCAACCCCCTCCCCAGACAGCCCCCTTTCCCCGAAACAGAGCAGCTCCAGCCCACGCGTATTTTCCTCCCGCTCGCAGACAATGCCCCTCTTTTTCCTGCACCGCGGAGGTCGGGGGTTCCCCGCGCAAAACCCTCGTCGCCGGAGAACCCCCGCCGGCGCCGCGCTCCCCGCCGCCCCCGCCGCCCCTCCGGGCCCCTACCTGAGAGGTCGTCGCGGGGGCTCTGGTGCAGGTAGCCCTGCTCCAGGGAGTAGGAGGGCACGCTCGAGTGGATGCTGGAGGAGGCGGCGTTCGCGGCGGGGAGGCCCTGCTGCTTTATGTAGGGCGAGGCCCCCGAGGCTGTCCAGTGAGCCGAAGGGCTCGTGTAGGGCGAGTGGCACTCGATGGCGCTCGCCATGGCCGGCGAGGAGGGCACGGGGCTGCTGCTGCTGTCGGGGCCGTAGTCCCCGTTGGCAGTCACCGGGCAGCTGGCCATGTAGGTCGAGCCGGGGTTAGGCGACATGTGCGGGACGTGGTGGCCGCCGCTGAGTCCCTCGTAGCCGCTGGCCATGGCGTTGGGCATCATGTCGAGGTTGTAGCCGTTGGAATGGCAGGCGAGGGAGGCGGGGGGCGCCTGGAAGTCGAAGCCCTGCGGGAGGATGGAGGCGCCGAATCCCAGCCCGTTCATCATGCGGTACATGGGCTTCAGTGCCTGGCATTTCCTCCTGAAGCCGCGGGGCCGCCGTCGGAAGGAGCCCTCCTCGAACATGAACTCGCTGGCCGGGTCGATAGTCCAGTAGTGGCCCTTGCCCGGGCGGCCCAGGCCCTTGGGCAGCTTGATGAAGCACTCGTTGAGGGAGAGGTTGTGGCGCACGGAGTTCTTCCAGCCCTGGTAAGAGCCGCGGAAGAAGGGGAAGCGGGCCTGCAGGAACTGGTAGATCTCGCTGAGGGTCAGGCGCTTGGAGGGCGAGCTCTGGATGGCCATAACGATGAGGGCGATGTAGGAGTAGGGGGGCTTCTCGGGCCTCCGCAGCCCCGAGCTGGCCTTCTTGCTCTTGGAGGACGCCGCCGCCGCCGAGGAGGAGGAGGAGGAGGTGGAGGTGGAGGAAGAGGAGGTGGAGGTCTCCAGGGCGGAGGAGGGCGGCCGGCTCATCTGGAGAGCTCCGGGAGCCGGGCTGCAGGAGCGGAGAGGGACGGGGGGCTCCAGCCGCTGCTGGCCGCTCTCGGTGGTCATCTGGCGGAGGGAGGGGAATGGGGCAGGGTGGGGTGAGGCTGGGAGGGAAGGGGGGGAGCCGGGCGGGGTGGGTACCGGGGCGGGGGGTGCCCCGCAGGGGGAGAGCGGGGGGGGGGGGGCGGCGGTGGGAGCTGCTGTCCTCCGGGCACCTCCTCAGCGCGGCGGGCGGCGGCGGGGCGGCGGCAGCGCCCTGCGCATCCCTCCCCGCGGTCCCTTGCGCAATGGCTCCTCTGCTTTCCGCCGGAGCCAGGCACTGGGCGGGATGGACCGGACCGGCCCCGGCCCCGGCCCCCGCCCTCCCCGCGCCGCCCGCGGAGGCTTCGCTCAGCGCCGCTCCGCTTCCTCCTCTGCCCCCCACCTGGGGACCATCCCGCTGCCTAATCCGGCAAGGGGAGGAAGCGCAAGAGCCCCCCCCTCCAATCTCTTCCGCACTGTTATTCTTCTATATATACTTTCTTCCTTGCGTAAAAGGCACAGCGCGACTGCCTATCAGTTCCTTCAATCTTGCTCTCCTTTTTTTCCCCCCCCCCTTTACCCCGCAGACCCCCCTGAATTCGGCCGAAAAATCAGCAGAGAGAGGGAGAGGGGCGGGGGGGAGAGACCACCCCCTTTCCAGCTGGCCTCTGTCCACCCGTCATCTGGGCAGGAGGCGCTGCTGCTGCTGCCGCTGCCGCTGCTGCTGCCGCTGCTGCTGCCGCGGCACCGTCCCCGGCTCGCTCCCGCCGCCAGCCCCGCAGCGCGCAGCGACACCATTTACCGCCTCCCCGGGGCTCCCTCGGCACCGATCCGCCCGCTGCTCCCCGGCACGGCCCCGGGCCAGGGAAGCGGCTGCCAGCCAGGAGCTCCACCGGCGCGCCCCGGGACACATGGACACTGATGCTGCCGGGTGCGGGCGTGGTGCGTGTGAGGGGGTCGCCCGCCCCGCGGACCCCCAGGCAGCAATGTCTTCTGCTCCTCAAACCTGCTAGACCTCCGGTTTTAAAGACTTCTCGCTGCCCTTTGCCACCCCCCACCCCCATATAAAATGAGTTGCAGCAGGGATATACCCCGAGGACCAGGGATGCGCCCTCTCTCCGTTCCCCGGAGACGTCTCCTCGGTGCAAGCGGCGGGTCACGCGTGCTGGCAAACGCCGTTTGCCGGAGGAAACGGGGCGCCGGAGGGGGCAGGGAGGAGAGGGGCCGGCGGGGGCACAGGCCTGCTCCCAGATGATGGAGGAGGCTCCAGGATCAAACTGGAGAGGCGAGGAGGACGGCGGCAGGGCGAGAGGCAGACAGGGATGCTGAACCAAAGGCACGGGGGTGGGAAGGATCGGGCAGAGCAGGACGCGGTGTCAGCGCGTGTGTGTGTGTGTGTGTGTGTGTCCCCGCCTGTCTCCAGCGCAGCTCCGTGCTGAGAGCTCGCTGGTGGGTACGGGCAGGGAGGGGGTGGGGCTGGTCCCAGACAGTGACCTGCAGTTGAGTGGAAGCAGGCTTTTTCCATCAAACTCTGCCTGGATACCACACACAGAGCCCAAGTGTCAGTTTACTGCCCTGAGCCCGGCTCCTTTTCCCTAAGCTCCACAGTAATTAGACAAAGAAAACCTAAATTAACTGAACAGGCGTCGACAGCTTCCTCCAGATCACCACTGCTACATACATGGGAATGTGTCCGAAAATGGCTTGATTGTATCTGAGGATCAGCTAACAAAAACACTACCAAGCCCGGCAATGTTTACTACACATTTTAATAGAAAAAATAATCGTCTGGTGGATAGACAGGGTTTACCTTTCCTGAGACATCGATTTAAATTGTTCCCATCGTAAAAACGAATAATCTATATCTATCCATCTTTTTTTTTCTTTTTTTCTTTTTCTTTTTTCCCTGGAGGGGCGGGGAGGCCGACATGAGATTCCTGATCCCGTTGTAACGACCTATTCGGAATATTTGAAAAAAAATATCTGTGGTTTTATATATAAACACCCTTCCCTGCTCTAGATCGACGAACGAGGGTGCTTTTTCGCCTTCCGCCTGTCTTAATGTCACCTTTGGATGACAAGTCCAAGTAATTTCTGACATCTTTAGGAGGCTAAACGCATTAAATACAAGGGGTGGGACGGGACGTTGCCTAAAAATCATTCTAACCTGCCCCCGTTTCAGACAGTTCGTTTTGATCATTGATATTACTCGAGCGGGAAGAGGCTTTTATTCCCAACAGAGATGTCACGATATAGGAAGGTGTCGTTGCTTTCTCCGCGGTGCGAGACAGGACAGACAATGAAGCAAAGCCGGGCAGGGCAGCCCTGTGGCAGAGAGCCGCACGGTGCTTCAGTCGCGACTTGACACAGCTCCGACAGGAGAACCGGGGGACATTCAGTCAGCCGTCTTCTACCTGTTAGTCATGTCTTCTTCTTCGCAACAGACGCTTGTTTGAAACAGAGCATGAAGAAGTCTCCAAGACACGCTCCTGAGACTTTAAAAGATGGTTTGAAGCGCCTATGATTAAACAGAAGTGCATTTGCTGTTTGGTGGAGATGTTTATTTTGGTTGGTGTATCCATTTCTGAGCTGATCCCAGCTTTGGAGCGCAACTGGTTTGTTTTACCAAAGTATACGGAAATTAAACTTTTTGGCAGATTTGGTTACTCAGATGTTGTTCTATAATCATCATTTTTATTCTAGGAAATCTCTTCATTATTGCGGTTTCAGTTTCATGTTCATAACACAGTCCCCTCTGCTTCGTGGGCTAAGTGAAATAAGTTAGACTAAACCAGTTAAGAAAATGGGAGACAAATATGAAAGATAAATGTTTACGGTTATCTTGGAGTCCTTTAATTCTTTCTTCCCCCCCCCCCCTTTTTTTTTGTTCTTTTTCTGTTCTTTTCCTCCCTTTTTTAACTGCCTGCTTCAGGCTCTTTCCTCTGAGGTCCTGCAGTTGAGAAGCGTTTTTTCAATTAAAGCCGAGACTGAAACTTAAACAAATCCCTCCAGTATTGTAAAAGTGCGTTTCCTTAAGCCCTGGAGGATTTTCCTCCAACTGTCAGTTTCAGGGTGCCTGGATTTAGATCTAGATCTACACCGGCTGACAGAGATCCCTTTCCGCATGAGGGGCATGCGGGCATTTTAACGAGCCGGAGTTGCGGAGAGCCCGGCCCCGCGGCCCGGGGGGCAACCCGGGGGTGGGGGTGGGGGGGCAGCCCCGCAGCGGCGGAGGGGGCCGAAAGGCCGGGATGGGAAGGGACTCACAGCACTCTTGCTCCGTCCTTTGTGCTGCTCCCGGGACCTCTTGACTTCTCGAAACCTCTGGCAGTAGCCGTGCGATCCTGATGTTTGTTTAGAGAGGTTTTTCCGCTTTCTTTTTTTCGCCCCCCTCTCCCCCCCCCCCCTTTTTCTTTTTTCTTCTTCTTGGAGTAGGCCGCGAGCAGGCGTGATTTTTTTTATAGACTTCTCCCTGAAGGCTGCCATCAGGACCCTTCTTCCCGGCTTCTGTTGAAGAGTCGGTCTCTCTTTCCCGAGGCAGAGGAAAAGGAGAGATGATCACAGCATCCGAGGGGTTGAGACACCTCCCATCTCAAGGGCAGACAAGGACATTCAGTGCAAACGCAGGGGCCTACCTCTCCTTGCGGGAAAAAACCCAGCCCGACCCCAAAAGCATCATCAGACGCTCCCTGAACAGGACGGGCACCTCTCCCGTAGCACTTTACAGGGGGTTACCTGGGGTATTGCCACATGGGTTTGGCTGGCTTCCCGTGAAGATACCTTGGGAAAATTTTCAGCAGTGCCTAGATGTGGGGGGAGTTAAGCCTGGGTCAGGACACCTCCATGAAAGTAGTGACTGTGAATTAGTAGGGCCGCATCTTTCCCTTTCCTCCCTGCTACCAACTCTCCCGTCCACAGCAGCTTTGTTCAGGGCCTGAGGACGGAGAGAAAGACCAGGTGAGAAACAAAGTTTAGGTGAGAAACAAAGTTTGGGCAAGAAGCCAGCCGAGGAGAAGAATCTATTCGCCTTTAGGGAAGTGTTTTCCAGGGGGAAATTTGCCTCAGCAGGTGGGCGAAGAGTTGCCACCCAACCCTCCCACGCTGGACACGCGGGACTGGCTCCCGGGAGCATCCCGCAGGTAACCGGGACTCCGTGGGCACTAAGGGCCGGAGGACCCTGCGGGGGGGAAGTGCGAGCGCTGGACACCGGGGGCGCGGAGACATCCCCACCCCTGGCCCTGGACAGGTTCTACTTTCCCCGGCGTTTTGTCCTTCAACGGGCTGAAAAGAGTTTCTCAGCTTTTAGACTTTCCGGGAGGGCACCTACGTACTAAGAGTTTGTTGCCAATATGACCCCCTCCCAGGTCCCCCGCCCCAAACCTGCGTCCATCCCCTGCATCCCACCCTGTCCTCATCGCTGCACTGGAGCCGTGGCAGGAGGACAACCTGCGTCCTGAGGTGCCCACCTCCCCCCGAGCTCGCTAAGCCAGGGTTAGCAAAGCCGACTTCCACTCAGCCGCGGGGCTCTGCTGGGGGTGCCGAGGGTGCTCTGCCGGCACCCGGCGGGCTGCCCGTCCCGTCCGCCCCTCGATGCTTTCCCCGCGGTCCCAGGCTGGTGGGACACAGGAGGAAGGGGGTCCCCAGATGTGGGGTAAAGCAGGGGGGCTCCGACTGCTGGAGGAGATCTGGCCGCCCTGCAGGTACCGCGGGTGTCGCAACAGCCCGTCGGAGCCGCGCGGACATCGCGGCGACGGAACCTGCACAAAGACACGCTGCGCGTACAATAATAGAGTCGGTTTTGTAAGTGTCAGCCCCCGAGTACTTCCACCAAGTGTTTGTGTGGGTAGACTTTGCTTTTCCTATGCCAGATGACAATGTTAAAGATTTTATCCCCTCCCAGTTCTGCACAGCTCCAACTGAACTTCCCGGAGCATCAAAATAAACCCCCTACAGCGGTCAGGATATAGGTCACCTCTCTAAAAGGAAACACAACCCTTCCAAAAATATAAAACATCTTTGACGTAAAAAAAAAATACTCTTTTGTCTCCGAGCATCCTCTGTCGGTGTAAATAAAACGTGACAGGCGCGGGGTAAAATAAGAAGCGGGATGTTTCGAGATGAGAGCAGAGGCGAGGGCAGCCGGGCGGCGGCGGCGGGGCAGGCAGCGCCGGGCAGGTGGAGGCTCCGCCGCGCTCCCGGTAAGGAGGCAGCTGCCAGCTGGGGCGCACCACGAGGGGATAATGCGAAAAAGTGTCGGATCCGACCCCCCGCACAACCCGGTCGGGTCTCAGTGTGGCAAAGGTCGCGCAAGAGCCAGCAGCGACGATGCAAAAATATTAGCGACAGCCCTTGCAGGGATTCATCGTGTCTCTGCAAGGCTGTAGGAAAAGCCCCCCCCCAGTCCTGCCCTGCATACCCCGTTGACAGCCGCGAATAAGGGCAAGCACGGTTTGGCCCGAGATCTGAACACACGGTACCTTTTTGACTGGCTTCTCCCCCGCCCAAGTTTACATTCCGATCAAATGAGATTTTTGACTTTACACATTGTCAATAATTTTCATACATGCGCCGACCTTAATTACTTTCCATACCATTTGCAGCAGACAAATAGTTTCAGCGGGGCGAGGGAGCCAGCGGTGCCCCGGGCTTCGGCGGAGGGCTGAGCTTTTCTCGCCGCCGCCCCCCGGGACCACCCTCCCCGAGTCCTCCGGTCCCCGCCGCCCCCAGCCCCAAACTCCCCCGCGGGGCGGCACCTCCTGCGCGCAAAAACCCGCGTGAAAAGCTCGGCAGGACGCCCCCGGAGCCAGACAGCGGGTCTCCCGGGCGGGAAGCGCGGGGGGAGCCGCCGGGGGAGCTGGCTGGGGTGATGGGCGTATCGGTGGCATCGGAGGGTGCGGAGGTTTGTTTTGATTTCGGAGGAAGAGGGGCCCGCAGCGATGCGCGCAGCCAGCAGCCCGGCCCTGCGCGCCCCTCGCCCGCATCGCGGCGGTGCCCGCGGGCTGCGCAGCGGGGCTCGCCCGCAGCCCCGGCCCCGCTGCCGGGCAAGGCACTAATCAGGAGCAGGTTTCCCCGCTGCCTCCTTTCCCTCCCCCCGCCTTCCCTCCCGCCGCAACACCCCCCTCTCCTTTCGTGAGAGGTTTGCATTAATTTTTAAGTAAAGCCCATAAAACATAACGACCCACTCAAAGGTAGGGCCGAGTTACTGAGTGCCGGATTATTACATGATTTACGAACATAGTTTGGAAAAAAGTAATAATCCAAGCTCGCACCTCAGGAGCGAGCCTGCCAAGGCCGGGCACGGCTGCTGCGGCCGCGGCCCTGCCACCTCCCGCCCCGGCGACACGCATGAGGGCTGGTCCGAGGTGGCGGTGGCAGGAAACCGTAACGCCGGCTTTACATCTTTTATGTATGTATTTATTTATTTATTTGTGTGTGTGTGTGCTTTTACAGGCTGTATTTCCCCGCCTGCCCCCCTGCATACACACCTTGTTACACCGGTACCTCCGAAGCTCTGGATCTGCTACGATCCGCCACGGGATCAAAGGGGAAGGCGATGGGGGGAGCGGGGGGGCGGGGATGGTGCCACCGGGGTCCGCCCCCCCCCCCCCCCCCCCCAGTTCCCATCACCCTTTCTCTCTTTTCCTCCTCCATCCGGGAGGCTTTTATTGATGAGCTGCCTCCGAGCCCCCGCACGAAACGTCCCTGAAGGGTTTAGACAATTCATCAGCCATCACTTTCGGTATCTGCTTCCTCCCTTTCAAATACAATCCTCGCACACCACGCTCGGGGGGGAGGGGAGCATACTTGAGACCAGAGCAGCTACATAATCAACGTCAAAATGATACCATTGACCTTTCGGAAACACGGAGTCCGGGCCAAAAAACCCTCCACATGATTTACTTTTCCCTTTTTAAAAAATAATAATAATTTTTTTTTAAACTTTCGCTGCCACAGTATATACACCATTATTACTTGCTTTCCCAAATTCAATAGGGCTTTGCGGCATGGCAGATCCATCTCTTCCACCGCAATACAGCCGGGGCGGCGGGGGGGGGGGCACAGCAAAAAAGAAAAAGTGCGGTTTCAAAACGATGCCCCTTGCAAGCACCCCCTCGCCACGGGCACGGGAGCGGCTCTCGGAGCCCCAGTGTTCCCGGGCGGGGTGAGGGGGTACCAGGGCCCGCGGGCCCCTCTCCCCTCCCCGCCCCGGGCAGACCCCCGGCCCCGCGGCGGCGGCCCGGCCGTTCCGCTGGGTGGCGCTGGGCTCCGGGGAATGGGGCCGGGCACCGCCTCACCTGCCGGGCGGGGCGGCCCGGGGCCCCACCGCCCCCCGCCCGCCGCCCCCGGTTCACCCCGCTGGGCACGTCCCTCCCATTGTCCCGCAGCTGGTCAGTTCTAAAAATCCATCTTGATCGGGTGGGTTTTCGCCCCCGACTCAGATGCGGTGCTTGAAGGGGAAGGCGGGGGGGGCTCTCCGACCCCGAGGATTTCAAAGGCCCCCTTGTTTGGCTCTCGTGTCATCCTTGCCGATAACGCCAGCCATGCCTGCTTCTTGCCACGAAAATAAATTCCCCGGCTGACAGGCGGAGAGGGGGCCCTGGGAAAGCCCCGGCCCTCCGCCCCGGCCCGCCCCCCCCCCCCCCCCCCGGGCCCCTAGGCTGTGTTTAAACACCCCCCACCGCTCCAGAAGCGAAAACTCTCGCCCCGGGATTGTCCCGGGGCAGGGTAATATCCTCGGCCTTAAGACCTGCGATGCCTTTTAAACGCGAGGCTGACATCACCCTTACGTGATGTGTTCGTCTTTATTAAAACTTCGAGGACCGGGTTTTATGTTCGGACCGAGGGGAGGGGAAGGGTGAGCTGTGCTGGGGGGGGCAGGTCACATCGCCCTGTGGCTGGGCGGTGAACAGGGTCTCTGTCAGCCAGGGGTTCCTTCTGCCACGGCCACGGGGGGAACCCCGGTGCCAGAGAGCCGGGGCAGGGGGTTCCCCCCCCCGCGGCGGTGCGCGCCCCCCGGCGCAGGGCGCTGCTCCCCGGGGTCCCCCCGGTGCAGCCTGGCACCGGCACCGGCTGGAAGGGGAAAAGCTTGCGGCTGCTTGGGTGTGAAAAGCCCTTCGAACGGCACCGGGGAAGGGGCAGAGGAATTGTCCAAACGCACGCAGTCACGCGGGCGGCTTCCTTCTCCTCCTCGGCAAAACCAAACCTCTTTAAAGCGGCGTGTTACTGCAAAGCGACGGCTCTCCTCGAGCGCTAGGTACCGTTACACCCCTTTCCCTTCCTTGTCTTTCAGTCTCCAGAGAACCAGAAATGCATATAAAAATAAAACAGAAGAAAATGGATTTGAGGGAGAATTCTTTCCTTTCCCTTTCCTTTTTCTTTTCCCTTGTCCTTGTTCTTCTCCACGGAAAAAAAAATTCCCATTTTCTTCCCACTCAGAGAACACTGTCCTTTCTCTGCTATTGCACGTGAAGGTGAATGTCTTTCCTAGAGCCACTACACACAGCAGCAGTGTGCTTAACCCCTGTAACAGCTCGCTGCTAGCAGGTGGGCTGCCTTGAACACTGAGACCTGTCCCTGCCCACCACTCACAGCAAAGCTGATGTGAGTGGGCACCGTGGTGGCCCTGCCTGTGGGCTGGGTTTTTAGGCTGCAAGGCAAACGAGGGGTCCCCCAAGGAGGAGTGGAGCCCTGCACAGGCAGGGCACAGTTCCTGGGGTGGGGAGTGATGCTGCGTGGGGGCAACAGTGAGTTCCCAGGGCGTGCAGCAGTGCTAGATGGGGGCTCCTCTCTGCAGGTGTCTCCCTTTATCTGGCTGAGGGTTGCTGATGGATGGGTGATGGAGTGATGATTGACCTTCCTAGAAGCAAAGCAGGCTCTGCATCAGAAGGGAGCTACTGTGGAGTCATACAAGGACAGAAGGCAGGCACCCATAGGCATGCTGCCTGAAGGAACATGTCAGGCTGAGTGACATGGGGAGGTGACCAGCAGACCCCGGGGTGGGAGAATTGCTCTTGTGGCCAGGACCTGGCTCCACCTCCAGCTGACATCCCAGACTGGGCTCTAAAATCCAGTACCATGCATGGAAGACACTGAGATGTCAAACTCTGGGAGCTCACAGCTCTCTGGATCTTATCCCAGCACTTCCCAAGCTGTGTCTAAGGACATACACTATAATCTTGGTGAAGGATTCCTCACCTAGGTGTACATCCAGCTGCTGGGCAATGAGGCTAGGGTGTGCAGCAGGGATCTACAGATGTTCTTGCAGTACAACAGAAAATAGCTGGTGGGGGACATTGCGTGGAGTCTCTGATCTAGTCTGCACATGGAAACACCTCTCTGTCCTGTCTCCTCTTTACCAGAGGCTCTGCATGGGAACCACGGTGTGCACCTTCATGAGGTGGAGGCTTCGTCCCCTGCATTCTGGTAAGACCTAAGTAAATTGTCAAAGTCCCATCCAATGGTTAGTCCACAGCTCTTATGGCTAACCATGCATCTGATTGCCTCAACCATTCAGACACAGCAGCTTGGAAGCTCTGAAGATGTCTGAGAGAAAGCAGAAAAAGAAATGAAACAACAGCCATGGAGTGGGTGAGAGGCAGAGACTTCCCTTGGGGAAGGCAGTGCAGCTTTGCTGCTCCACGTGGAAGAGGATACAATGTCCTGTGTGCAGTTATTAAAATCCTGCTGTTATTTGAATTAGGCTTTATTAGGCTTTTCCTTTTCCTACTCCTTCTGTTCTCATGAAAAAGAAAAAAAAACCCCAAACCAACAACAACAAAAAAAGCGCCCGTGGGCCTTAATGGAGAAGGCGCGTATTTGTTTAGCAGAAAACATCACATCTTTTGCCCTCTAAACTGAATCTTTTTACAAACTCACTCTGAGAAATGCCGGACCCAAGAGGATGTGCCCTTTTCTCCAGGCTAGAAGAATGCTAGTGGAGAAACTGATTGGAAGGTTAAGCTGCTGCCAAAGTTGTCCTGCCAGTAACTAATTTATTCTCCAAAGGATAACTTATTCCAACTCGCGAAATCTGCAGTGTGGATCCAAGGGGAAATTTGGCTCAGAGGAGGTAGCACGTTCAAGTCTCTGAGCTTCACGCAGAAATAGGAATCTGTTGCTGGGAGGAGGGAGACATGTCATTGCCTTTAAAAGCTGGAGCACTTGTAGCACTCTGGCCCATTCTTCTCACTGGGACATCTGGATGTAAAAATAACTACTAGTGATATTTTTGCACATTTGGATTATGTCTCAATGGCTGGCTGTCTTCTCAAACTGTCTCTGGCTTTATCCTACAGTTATTTCTTCTCAAAGACTGAACCAAGCCCTGCAAAGTGCCACATTCCCAGCTGAAAGTTAAGAACAACAGGCCTGTTATCAACTACTTAGATCCTAAATGGAAAACCATGGAAGTTTTTATAAATCTTGGTATAGATACATATGCTTACACACACATACAACCTTTACCTGTGTATCTTTATATATTGATACATATAGCATATACATAAAACATTTATATAGACTCACTAGTAAGTGCAGTCCAGGCTGGCTAGCTATGTCTTAAAGGAACTAGTGCCATGTACAATTACTTTTCTTGCCCTAATATTTCATCACCTGAAGCTCGCTCCAGTTCCAGCAGAGCCCCTAACAGTTGTCTTTCCTTCAGTGGCAGTCAAGTTGCATTTGCAGCATCTTGTTGGCTGCTGAGTGATGTCAGGGTGACCAACACGGAAGTGAAAGCTCAGCCAACCCATTTTGAAAATGGTATTTATGCATGAGGTAGGTCTGGTGTAACTGCATTTGTATTGGCAGACTGGATGCATTGGTGATCTCTGCTATAGGTGAAAAGCATGTGACAGGGTATTTTCCATAAAGGTGATTGAGTGATGCCTTTGGTTTACAGGGTTGGAGGAATGTGAGAGAAACTTGCCTGAATTGTGCAGTTGCTCACCTTCCCCCCACATATTGCTGCCTTTTGGGACTTCTAATGCACGTGGTGATGGCACAGAGAAGTCTCAGATTTGAAGGACTTTTGCAATCTTGACATTTGCTATCAATTGCCATCTGAGTGGATCACTAAGCACCCTGAATTGCTGACAAGTTGTCTGCTGCCCCTGGCTAGATCTGGTGAGGAAGCAAGCCCAGCAGCAGAAGGAGGGAGGAGAGATGAAAGACTGAGCAAAGAGTGAACTCACTGAAATAGCTGTTCAGACTAAGGAAAGGTGTGAAGGCTGATGTGACCAAAGCAGCCAAATCTAAAGCTAAACCTCAGCTCTAAACCCAGAGTAATCTTGCTGGGCAGGGTAATAGGGTTATTTCTTATCCCACTGGCCTTGATTTTCCACTCACTTCCACTGTTATATGCAAGGAGTAATTCAGCTAAGTTAATGAAATTGCGTTAGTGCTAGCCTGGTATACAGAGCTTATTGAAGTCCATGGAAATTTTACTGTGAACATGAGTAAAAGCAGGAAAAAACCCCCACAGAGCTTTCCCCCATTTTGCCTGTTATTTATGTAGCAGCATTAATCAGTAGTAATATCTCAGTGCTATTGGAACAATGCAGGCGCCTTGAAAAAAGTGGAAGTGGTGCAGTTATTTTTGGGCTCATGCCATTGGGTGCAGTCCATTTCTGCGGCCGTGAGCTGGTTCTCCATGAAACCACAATGAGAGGGTGTTCGATTGGCTTTGCTGTCAGGAGTTGGGGTGGAGTTTGAAGTAGCTGACAAGTGCATTAGAAAAAATAAATATAACTGGAATGCTTGGGAAGTTAGCTCAGTCAGAGCTAGAAAATCATTTGGACTGCTGTGAGAAGGAATATTTGAAAAAAAAAAAAGATTCAGTAGGAAAATGCTTGGATTGAATATTAATCCCCAACCCTGAGCACATTTTTCTGTATTTCTGTAATTATGTTATTGCCAGCTACTGTGGGACAAATGACAAACAACATCTGGTCACAAAGCCTTTTCAGAGTGATGGAAAAATCACTATAGTGGCAATTAAAATGCTTAGAGCCAAAGAATAAAACAGCATGCAGCAATCGAGTGAAACAGAGCACACTCTACAGTCCCCAGTTCCTCTCCCCCCAGTTTTAAATACAGCAGTGCCAGGCTCAGCTGTGTGACCCGGTGTAACTGCTTTCCTGCAGACCCTCCTGACCCATGACCCATCAAACTCAGCAGCACTTTTGCATCAAATTTTGATTGAACATAGATGAAGCTTCAGGTGTCCACAGCTGTTGTTCTGATGAAAAATACACATTTCAATTAATGTTTCAGTATTTTTAATAAAAACATCTTTAGATTTAGAAAGCTGAAAATACACTTGTTTCTACTGTTAGTTCTTTGCCTTCCCTCTTTTATCGTGATTTTCTTCTCCTTTTTTTTTTTTTTTCCCAAGTGGATAAACTGGAATGAAAATAAGACAGTGATATTGCTTCCAGTTTGTCTTACCTCTGAACACCTTATGCATATGCTTAATGTAAAGGTTTACCCAGATAACTCCTGAAAAAAATAAAGACCCCACAGTTATGCCTGTACATATATATAATTCTATACTCAACACGTATGAAGAAGCACGGGTGGATGTTTACAACTCAAGCCATACTATTTTTTCAGTTTACACGGAACTGCTTAAAAGATCTGTTCAATAGCTGAGGTGTATACATCAGTAGAATGATTACCTTTAAACTTTTGAAACTATATTTCAGCAACAATTTCCTTGTCTACAACTTTACAAGGCTGTAAATAGCTCCTGTGTGCATAATGAATTCTGACATCATAGGCCAGGGTTCTTATACACAGCAGGTTTTCCAGGACTTTTATTAGCAAGTTACACCTTGAGGCGAAACTAAACCCCCCAACTTTCTATTATAAATGTTACAATAAAATGTTCCTTTGAGTTTTCCTAGAGCTCAATGTTCCTTCTTTCTTCCCGTTCCAAGTCATTCTTTCTGCAGTGTATACAGATTTGATACAGTCAGATTACATGGAAAATGTGTTTTGCCGCAGACACATTGGATATTAGGTATTGTTACAAGGCATTTTTTATGGCTAGGCTTGCAGGACCAACGTAACAAGGTGATAAAGAACAAGATTTCTTGCTCTTACAATAGTGTACTGACGGCTGTCGCTATTCCTACATGGTGCATGTGTGCTGATTTTATTTATCCATGTGCTGGGTGTAACAAAGATCCAGTATGTTACAACAGAGGACTGGCAGGGGAAAGAGTCAAATGATTTTTTCAAAAGATTGAAGAGATACAGGCAGAGATAGGCTTGCAATGAAACTGTTCCTTGCAGCCTGTCTGTTGTGGCTAACCCACCTAACAGCGCTGTTCTAGGTTCTTACAGACAATACCACAAAGCTGGTGCAGCTATAATGCTATAAATCTTTCTCCCCTGCATTCCTACGGTGTGGTGCACAGCAAGGCCAGGCTTTGAGAACACAAACATGCTGAGCTAGATAAAATACTGTTGTATGTGTGATTTCCTTTTGATCGTTAGTGACGTTCCCAGCAGCTAGAAGTGGTCCCGATTAGAGAAAACAAAGAGACATCCCTTAAGTCCTCTGCCCGGCTACTGGGCAAGTCACTTCAACATAGATTTCTGGCCAGCAGACTAGCTAAGGTGGTGGGGATGCTTGAATTAGTCAAGAAAACACTTCAATATATGCTAGTTTCTAATCATAGGCTGTAAGTATTTTCTGAAGCAGACTCATACCTAGGTGAAAAATGCAAATGGTAGCATGCTCTCACTGTGTAACCTCTCCTCACAGCTCTTCCTGTACAGAAAGGGTTTAGTGACAGCATGACCAGCACCTCACTGTGCACCATAATAAGAAACTTAGGCAAGGTGAATGTTTGTTCCTGCTGTTTGCCTTTGAAGGTATTTGTACAGACAGCTGCTGACTGAATGCATGATGCTGCCAAGCAGCCATGCAAATAGCCCCCATTCTGGTTTTTAACACTAATTTCCCCTTCATTTTCAAATCTGTGTGTGCTTCTGTGTTTCTGGGTCTCCCCTTGCCTGAATTACCATATTCCATACTGACACTACGTCTCTAAGGCAAAAGGGCTCAATTTGTACACTGCCTTTGTGCCTTTGGGTTGGAAGGCTGTGGATGATGATCTTCAGATTCCATTTCACCCGGCTCTGCGGAAAGGCAGAGTTGTCAGGTGAGAGGACCGAAGCAAACGCAGGCAGCACCACATCTCAGCGCCAGTGCCTGGGCTCCTATGGGGGGGAAAAATGCACTGCAAATCTCTGTCAGGAAACAGTTTTTCTAGCAAGCTGATACTCTTCTCTTTTTACAGACTCATCAAGTGAACATCAAAAATGATGAGAGAGTTTTGCTTGGCCCATTTCCTATGGCAGCAAAGCATCTTCCCAGCGCTGGCCCTCCACCTCCCCAGCATACTGTAAGTCTCATTGTTGTTGAAGTAGGTTATCTAGAGGTCAGTAGGCTAACAGGGTGTTTGGATTTCCTAAAATTGTGCCTGTCCTTAAACGTGGCAAATCGGATTGTTTACACACCGCTCTGTGAACCTGGACCGCACACCAAAAGCTGCACACAATGCTGCTATTTCTGCTTCTTGGCTCCCTTCCCCCTCAATGTAGGTATTTCAGCTTTCTGGGGGGGCTCATTAAGGTTCATAAAACACAGTAAAGAAGCTGGCTGGAGACACTCGTAATTCCACAGGTCCACCATGTGGGTTATGCAATAAAAAATAAAAAAAAGCATAGCTAGAAAGAGATGTCCTCAATAAAAGACTTAATTGAAAGCAGTCCTGATAGTCAAAATGGTATCGAGAGGAAGGAACTACCGTGACACTCAGGTTTGCATTTGTTTCCTCTGACACTGATTTCCTGTATGGCTTTGAACGAGGCACTTAATTTCTTCAGAGGTCCATTTCCTACTCATAAAATGGGGATAATAAGATTGCTTTTCTTTTATTGTCTTTTATCTTACCTATTTGGACTGTAAGTCCTGCACAGAGCCTGTCTCTAACTAGCTAACACTATCCCTTTGGATGGCTGTTGAAGGAACCAGTGGTACACTGTCAAGGAGCCAGCCAGGATCCCTGTCCTCTTCTGCTGCTCTTGGGTTCAAGAGGATTTTATTATCAAGTGCAGGAGTGGGTGTTACATTCTGCTCTTCTTCCTAGACCAGCAAAAATGTCCCTTTGCAAGAGCTCACTCTGAATCACTGAGGGCACTTTCAGGGCTTGATTAGGAACTGCTTTATCTCTATTTACCCCAGTGTACTCCCACTGAAATAATTTCACTATTTTCACAGGGTTTTTTTTCCTTCTGTGTTTTCACAATAAAAATATACCCTTGCAAGACTGGCCCAATTCATATTCTAAACTGGAAACTTTCCACTAATGTCAACAGTTTTGGACTGAGTACTAGAAACAAGAACAAACCTACCCCAAAAATAATTTTAAACTTTAAAAGTAGTAATAATCATAAAAAAGCCCTAGTTGCAGGGAGAGACATTTCTATGGCTTTGTTCTCTTCTTAACTCAATCTTAACTTTGGCTCCTGTTCCATCTTGAAAATACAGAATAGCATGAACACATAGTACTTCCAGTATGTTTTCTTGCCCATTTGTGCCATAAGGATAACATTAGAAATCACACATTACAAGTTCACTTACAGATCGTGACTCAAACGTTATATGTAAGAAAGATTGTAGGTGTATGGGGAAATTTTGGGACAGAAAAGTCAGGAGTTAATTTTGGAGGTGCTGAAAAAAAAATCACAGGAATTTTCAAAAATTCTGTGTCCACCTCAAGGATACAGAAAGTTAAGGAACTCTTACTGGAATATTGAAAAATGTATGATAGAATTGAACTTATGAGGTTCACACCATTCTGTCTTTTTGTCATGACTTCATATACTTTCCTTCCCTGCATGACTGGCACTCATCTGGCAACCATTCAGGGTCACTGTCATGAGCACCGAGTCAAGGAGTCCATCTACGTGCAGAAGGAGTAGACAATATAGCAAAGTAGAAGCCATTCCCATAGCTAATGCCCATCACAATTTTTTTAATTTTACCTGTGTCAGAAAAGCATAGGAGAGATGCTATGACACATAGTTCCCACACTAGGAACAAAAGACATAGCATCTACCCAAACACACACCTGTACAAGAGTGAGAGAATACCTGAAGGACCATCAACACACCCACTCTACTGAAAAGACTGGTCTGAGGGAATATGCGGCCAAGTGGGGTGGATGAAAATGCTCCTAGCCCGAGCAGCACAGCTCTTTTCAATGTACTGATGATTAGGGCAATCATAAAAATTAGGATGGCCCACAGGCTGGGGTTGTGCTGGTGTTTGGGGGTTTTCTGGGGTCTGCAGGCAGAGGGGTTGTTGTAGTACTTGTGTGTGGTTTTCAGAGGTTTTTAGAGCAACTAAATGGCTGATGAGCAGGTGCAATGTGGGTGTCCTTCTGGACAATCTGGGAGAGACAGAAGAAAAGGAGTTGTCATCTCAAGCAGAAAGTGGCATCATAGATGTCTGAACCTTGCTGCTGTTTGGTTTTTGTAGTCTGTGGGTTAGTTCTTTGTATCTTTGAATTGTGTCATTTCTCTACCAATGTGCTGTTAATTAAAAGCAGTTGAGGTAGAGGGTATGGGTAAGGCAAGTTGCAATTTTCTATGTGAGCTTGTGAAGGACTTCTTCACTCTGATCTTGAGATAGTGGCCACAGAGGTTGCTGGTGGCCGCAGGGGTTGCTGGTTATTAGTGGCTGCCTTCTGAGGGGTACAGAAATAGCCCTCAGACTGCTTTCCCTGTTGTTCTAGGCAGTAGGACAGGTGCTTAAGCCACAATTGGAGATATCACAGGAAGTTGAGCTGTGATAGTGTTCCTCTGACTTGCTTTTTCTTATGTCAATTCACAGGTACCACAGCCAGGTATGACCCTGCCCAGACTGGAAATAGGCCTGGGGCTCGGGGGAGTCACAGATCCCATCACTGCCCCAAGCAGAGACAGGTAGGTACCAGAGGGGAATGTGTAGCTGAGCAAAGGGGACTGATAGAGTTCTTCTGTGTTTGCTGATCATGAACTAATGCTTTAAGAAAGAAGAAATAAAGGATAATGCCCCATTAGCTAAGAAAGGGAACAATACTTTTAGACAGAAGAAGGCTGGACTAGGCTTGAAGAGACAAATGATACGTAAATGAGTATCCTGGTACCTGTGGAGGGGAGAATGGGGAACTGCATGAAAGCCATCAGAGAAACAGGACTGAAAATCGTAGAGCAGTTAACTGGGCACTTGAGATGTCTCTACACTACTGCCAAAGGTATGGCAATAAACAAGAATTCAAAGCCTTAGACCACAGCCAAAGCTATGATATAAGAGATATCACAGAGACCTGACAGATGGACTGTATGACTGCTATATCAGAATAAGTTGCCTTGGAAGGGAGATGGGGAAACAGAAGGGAAGGATTGCACTGCATGCCAAGAATACATGTACTTTCTTCAGAGAAGAAGGGATGAGTGGCAAGTTTGCTGAACACTTCTGGGTAATAAAAGTAAAGATCCAGAAGGCTCCTGGAGGTCACAAAACTGAGTGGAGGAGGTAGAACAGAATCTGTTTTTGAGTAACTACTAGAAGAATTTAAAAGGCAGGCCATGGAGGGGCTCCATTAAAAAAAATATAACAGGACAAAACTAATCAAGTTCTTGGAGTGTACTGAGAATACTTAACTGTGTAGGAATGTGGAGAAAGCACTACAAGATGGTGCTATTATATTTCTGGCTCTTACCGTTTGGAGGAACTGAGAAAAAATCTGAGGTAATTTAAGTGAAGAGGATCATCTGAAATAGCCTGAGAATGGTGGTGGTAGAGCACCTGACCTCCAAGGAGAGAAATATGTTAAAGCAATGGAGGGGGACAACAGATATGAAAGAGGGTATTCCTCAACAGACTGGCTAGTGGGACTGTTTTGGGAAGATATCTGGCTTCTAAATCAAAGTAGGCATTGAGTGTTAGCTGATTTGGTCCCCACTTCTGTGCTCGCTTTCGGTTCTAAATCTCTCTACATTTCCCTCTTACACTGCCAGTTCTGTGTACAACTGCATTTATTGTTTATGTTGAGTTTTTTTAGCATTTCCTATACACATAAACCACAAGCACCCAAGGTTAAAAGAGAATTCTACAAACGACCTTCACAAAGGCATTCAATTATTGAGGGGGGTGGGGGGAAGGTAAGTCATCATTTCCTTCTACATATGAACCAACCTGAATAATTTATCTTGGTCTACTTAATGCTTAGCCCACTAAAGTGACTTTGAAAGATCCTCCAGTCTGTCACCGCCAGTGTACAATCCTCGGAGCCGAGAAAAAGGAGTTACCCAGGTGTGTCCTGGTGTTATCTTAAAAGGCACCTGCAGGCTGCAGTGTTGCCTTGGTTATCTGCACACCTCTACCAGCGCTCTGCTTGGTGGCTGTTCTTGGTGGGTGTGCTGGTCACCACTTGTAGGGACTGGAGTCAAGGGAAAGCCAGCAAACTGGCTTCAGACTAAGAGGCTAGTTAGTTTGATCAGTGCTGTTTAAGCTAATGGGGAGGAAGAATAATGTGTGGGTGTTTTGTCAGTTCTAATAGGAGCATGTTCATGCCTACCATGTAGATCTAAAGAGACACAAGGAGTGTAAGGGCTGGTGATGTTTCTGCTGGAAGGTAAAGTCATCTTGGCTTAGAAAGTGCCTTTTCCTACAAGTATCTGAAAATTCCCTTTGATCCAAAAGGTGTTTAGCTTTGTATCCAAGAAGTAATATCAAATTCTTTCTTATCTGTTCATTTGAAAGCATGTGTGTGGTGTCTAAAGAATAGAACAAGGGCCAAATATCTTCTGTAGGAATAGCTCCTCCTTTTGTAAGGGTGGATGATGGAAAAGACAGTGTTGAATCGGAGCTTCCAAATCTGTGTAGAAAAGGGTTAGCATGTCCACAGACTTGAAGCCTAAATATCTCAGGGAAGGCAAACTGACTTACTAATCACTTGGGTAGGGGGAAGAGAAGATTAACCTTTTAATTGGTGTGTGTGTGTGTGTTTTGTTCTTCTGAGCCTTGATGGCAGTGTGACTTTGCCTCGGTCAGAGCAATCATGTGCTGGGTTACATTCGTAATTCACAGCATCAGAAGATGGGGTACCTCCAGTGCTGGGCAGGTCCCTGGTAGATCCAGTCCCCAGATCTGGTGCAGGCACAAATCAAGGCATGCAGACCAGCACCTCACTGTGCCACTGGTCTCTGCTCTCCTGAGTGGGAACTAAAAGGAGTTACAAATTTACCATGGTGTAACCCCAGCTGGCAGCCAAGTACCACACAGCTGCTTTCTTACTCCCCTATTCCCCCAGTGGGATGGGGAGGAGAACTGAGGGGAAAAGGTGAAACTTGAGGGTTGAGATAAGGACAATTTAATAATTGAAATTAAAAAAAAAATAATGAAAAGGAGGCAGAAGGGGATAGGAATAAAATCCCAAAGGAAGGGGGGAAAAAGCAAACAAGTGATGCACAATATAGTTGTTTACCACCTTCTGACTGATGTCCAGCCAGTCCCTGATCAGCAATTGGTGGGGCCCGGCCAACTCCCCCCAGTTCATACACTGAGCACGATGTTCTGTGGTATGGAATATCCCTTTGGCCAGTTCGGGTCAGCTGTCCTGGCTGTGTCCCCTCCCAGTTTCTGGTGCCCCTCCAGCCCTCTTGCTGGCAGAGCCTGGGAAATTGAAAAGTCCTTGACTCAGTATAAACATTACCTAGCAACAACTCACAACATCAGTGTGCTATCAACATCATTCTCATACTAAATCCAAAACACAGCACTGCACCAGCTACTAAGAAGAAATTTAACTCTATCCCAGCCAAACCCAGGACAAAATGGAGTTTGCATGTTTCAGCAGGACCCAAGGCTATTCAGTGCTACTGTGAATCCTTCTAGGTAGACAGCAGTAAACCAAGAAGCAATGATATTTTACTGAAAGGTGCCCCCTGATACTGCTGGCCTGATGAATTTGTGTGATTGTGTTTCTATGTTTGAGAAGATCGAGTGTATGTTGAAAAAGTGCTGTGCAGCCCTTGGATGAAGCCAGGCTTAAGGCTTACAAAGTATGTTGAATGGATGTTGGGCTAAAGGAGATGTTATGAACCGAGAGACACCAAGGTTGCTCTATCAGTCCTGAGTGACCGGTCGTCAGACCTGGGGGTACAGATGTGGGTGTTGCAACAAAGTCAGAGGTCCAGAAACCAAGCAAAATCCCATAGGAGTTTGCCCAGTGGAGCTACCCTGCTTAGTTGCAAGATCTCTCTGATGTGAGCTATAAAACTTTTTTCTGGAACAAACCAAAAGCACCTGGACCCTACTAGCTTCATGTAATGGCCTTTAGATTATTAGGAAAAGACAATTAACAGCTTTGCCCTGCCCACATTCACCACAATATTCAAGATTCTGTAGATTTCTATTGTATTCTGAGGTGATTTTTCTCCCTCCAGCCCATAAAGTATGTTGACTTTGGGTATGTTACGGTTAACGGCTACAGAGCAGTGCTTCCAGTGAGATATTTTTGAATCTGGTCCTGCAGATTGCTCCCTGCCAAGCCAGTCTGAGCCTTTGTTTTGCTTCTTTTGCAGGAGTATTGTGTTTTGCAGGTCGATGTGTGTGATTATATGTAGGATATTTTTTTTTTTCTTTCTGGCCATAGTATTTCCCCACTGAGCTGTGTCTTCTCTGCAGCCCTTAACATGCCTGAAGGAAGGGAAAAAAGCAGAGTTGTCATCTGCAAGCTTACAGATAAACTATCTCACTAGGCTATCCGCTCTTATCCAAAGGGACTCCCTGATGGATAGGGCTAGGCTTATGCTGAGAACTCTATTTCCATGCTGCAGATGTCATCTTCCTGTTACAACAGTACAGCTAGTTATGCGTTTTGCATTTTTCTTGACATAAAAATGTGTAGGGATAGATATATCTGCCTGAATCTGAGCTGCTTGAGATACTGCCTGAAACTCCTGGTAGAGCTGGCTGCTTAGGCCAGCATTTCCAGAACTGAAATACCTGGAAAGCATTTGAAGCTGAATTTGGAAATCTGAATTGGTGGCCAGCTTTTTTTTCTGAGAGGGTGTAAAGCAGATGTTACTACCACCAAAATCAGTGCCAGCCTTGGGTTCTCAGCTGTGATAGGAGCAAATGCCCGCTTTTATTTCCTCCACAACTCCAGTCCTCTAGCTGCACAAAAGTCCAAAAGGAAACTCTGCAATGTGGGAAATCCTGAATGTCTGATCCAAAGCATGTTGAAATGTATGCAAATCACTACGATGGGCTTTGGATCAGGTCCTAAGTAAACTAATTCTTGGATTGTCACCTCTGGTCATAATGGCCCTTTGTTCTGCCTTTTTAATGACAAATGATTATGTTATAAAAAGCCTTATGTAATTTCTGGCATCGTTAGACATCATATATGAGAGGTGTGTAATCTTAGAAATGCTCTAGCTAGTTTCTTGGGTTGTGTAACAAATAATTATGGAATCTCGCTGAGTCTTGCTTTATTATTATACAGCTCCAGGCTCTTACCCCCAGTGGCTTTACATGCTTGTTAATATTTAAGCTATCTTGTAGCTTGGGTAATTTGTAATGACTTTTTTGTTACTAGAGCTAATATTAAACAAAAGAAGTTGTTGGGGGAAAGGGGAAAAAGTGTGATGGATGTTTTGTTCTTCTGAAAGTGCTTTTCCTTGCTTTAATAGCTTTTGGCTGATTTGCAAATACAAATATGAAATAGGAAGCTCTTCCAAAGCCTTCCTTGTGTGCTTCTTTGGCTAATTGGGAACATGCAGCACTGCTCTTCTCAGCAGGCTGGGCAGCAGTGGGCATGCAAGTCTGCCATGAAGAATAGTCTTGTATAAAATGAAGATCACTTAAAGATGGCGTTCTTGCCTACTAAGAGTAAAGCTCTAGCCAAAGCCTGTTAAAACAGAGGAGGTCATCTAACTACAGAAAGTATCCAGGCCCATAGAAAGGGCCCAAAGGATTCAGCCACCCTTTGCTATAAACAAGGCGGACAAGATAGCTCCTGTTCCTGCTGCTTTTGTCCCATCCTGCTAAACTTTCTCTGCTGCTCTAATTTAAAAAAAAAAAAAAAAAAAAAAGAATTTCCAGTTACTTATTCAGGATATCTGTGGTCTCTCTTCAGAGTTAGAAGAACAAATCCAAACCAGAGAAATCTTGTGTAAAACTGTAGTTAGTTTTCAGCTGGGCTGATGCTTCTGTTTGCACAGGTGGTAGCCAAGGCTTGAAGAATGGTATGTGCAACTACAAATGATCCTGGAATGGATGGTGGGGTGGGGGATCACCTGTAGGGGTTTCAAGCATGATTCATTGTTAACCTCACCCTCCTTCTACTGGCTTTCATAGTCTTCAGGGGTCAAAGTGTGTTCCACGATCTCCAAAATCCCATGCTGCTTACTTAAAGACAAAGGGACAGAGCTACACACCCAATACTCATGACATACGTAGGTCCAAGCCAACTTACCAAAGCTGGGGTATGCCTGGCTTTTTGATATATAGCAACTCAAATGATTAAATAAATAAATAAATAAATAGCTGCAGGTAGGCTGTGAAACAACACTTGCCACACAGGAGTGAGGATTTGATTTTTCTGATGAAAACCAAAGGTCCATAGTTAGTTGCAGTTAGAAAAAACAATAGCATCAAGAAAAGATAATTTGTTTGTGACTACCAATTAATTTGTATTTGGATAATATGGGTCCATGGTATACTCAGCTCCCAAATCTATGTCGTTGTGGTCCTCCTGCCCCTGTGCATTTGCCATGACCTCTACCACTCAAAACAAGGTACAGTAAAGGCAGAAGAAGTTCATAAGTATGATCAAGATGAGGAATAATTTACTATAACTCTTCAAAAGATGACTCAGAAAGGGATATGACACAGGTCTCAAGTTGTGAGAGAAAAGCTCCCAGGGGAATGGTGGCAAATCTCTCCTGGATGACATCTGTTGATCCTGTGGTCTGTTACGGGGTGGCACATTCAGAGCAAAATAGCAAGAGATGGTTTTTTACATGATGCAAATCTATCTGTGAAATTGAACTGAAAAAGTCAGCATGGGCTCAAAAAGTGAAAGGACAAATTTGTGAATGAAAAGTTCTTCAGGGCTATTAAGCACAAGGGTCCAGTTTTGTCTCAAGGATATCCTGAGCTTCTACAGGCTTAGGAAATAATTTGGGAATATGTTCAGCTGCTGGTGAACATTCCCTAAACTATGCAGAATATGTGTTCTGGAGCCAGGACCCTGGACTAACCAGACCCTTGCTTTGACACAGGACATGTGGATTTCTAAATTGGTCATATACGAGGTGATTTGGGAATCCCATGGCTTCCTATGAAAATGCATAACAGTTCTCACAATCTAGCTTGGTGTTCCTCGTGACATTTTTCGGGAATTATGAGTCCATTGGAAAGATCTATGTGGGCCGTATGTAAACTTGGGCTTTAAGTAAGATGTATTTGGGGTGCATGGCATGTGCTGGAGTTCTCTTAGACAAAGTAACCAGGGGAGAGGTGATTCTTCTGAAAGGGCATGAAAAGACAAACCTGTCTGCCCTGCTTGGGTCTTTCAGCATCTTGTACAGCTACAGGCTGGGAGATGATGTTGTCAGAGTTCCCAGGTTCAAGTGAAACGCATGGGCCCCTGGGGTGATGAGCAGTCACCTGTGCCACCCTCAGTGCAGGTGCATGATACTGTCCAGAAAGGAGACTCATTCCCTTGCTTTCCCACATCAAAGTCTGGATTCTTTTCTCTCTGTAGTGTGTGGGCCTTTCTATGATTGCAGAGCAAGAAACTGGCTCTGCAAATTCTTTTTTCATACAAAACCTTTATTATTCATGGTCCCATTTACATCAGTGAAACTGTGCTTGCAGGTTTAAGATTTTATTTTTTTGTAACTATGAACCCTGTTTTCATAGTTCAGATGTGACCAAATTTAACCTACATTTCTCCTCTGTCATATTATACAGCTTTTAACCAAGACAAACTTGTTATTTCAGTGAATACAAATATGTATTTATTTGTGCAGCCAGGAAAATAAGATATCCAGACTTTTTTGTCATGTAAGCGTAAATGGCGAGTTGTCAAGTAACTGAGACTTTGTTGTGGTTTAACCCCAGCCAACAACTAAGTACCACACAGCCACTTGCTTGCTCACCCACCTCCCCCAGCAGGATGGGGAGGAGAATCGAGAAAAAGGTAAAACTCGAGGGTTGAGGTAAGAACAATTTAATAATTGAAATAAAATAAAGTATTATAAAAATAATAATAACAATTGTAATGAAAAGGAGAGAAAGAAGGAGAGAGGAATAAAACCCAAAAGGGAACTCCCCCCCAAGTGATAAACAATATAGTTGGTCGCCACCCACTAACTGGTGCCCAGCCAGTTTCCAAGCACCTATCTGCAGCCCCTGGCCAACCCCCCCCGGTTCATATACTGAGCATGATGTTCTATGGTATGGAATATCAGCTGTCCTGGCTGTGTCCCTTCCCCATTTCTGGTGCCCCTCCAGCCCTCTTGCTGGCAGAGCCTGAGAAACTGAAAAGTCCTTGACTCAGTATAAACATTACCTAGCAACAGCTCACAACATCAGTGTGTTATCAACATCATTCTCATACTAAATCCAAAACACAGCACTGCACCAGCTACTAAGAAGAAAATTAACTCTATCCCAGCCAAAACCAGGACAGACTTTTATTTGTAGGTAAAATATTGATGTATCGTTCAGATTGTGTGTATTGATAAAATGAGTATGATCCCCTTTGGTGATATTACTTTTATCAGGTTATATTTATAAAAATGAAAGTTTTTGTGATTTTCCCCCTTATTTTGTGGGAAGCTACTAAACAATACAAGTGCTGGAGGAAAAAAACATGTTTGTTGATCGAGTCTCTGAAAAATAAACCAAATGAAAATTGAGACAGAAATAACTTCAAATAGGATTTTTTCCTTCTAATAGAAAACCATCTTTTGGCTTTTTCCTCACTATAATCCTATTTTAATGAAAATATGTAAATTTTATTTAAATATCAAGTTTTTCTGTATGTTCAATCTGTAGAACTAATAAAGTAAGGAGACAACCTTATGCAAATAGGGCTACCAGTGAAATTTCTTTACTGGTCTGTACACGTAAACATCTCAGAGTTCAGGTATGTTTTCAACCTGATGTGGATGATCAGCACTATATTGTTATCAGTGTAACTTGAACAGTAGTTGAGTTTATGTGATAGAAAATGATGACAGCATATCTGTGCATTGACGGGCAGAAGGGAACCCTCAGGGTGGTGCACTCAGAGCTGCAGATGGTGATAAGAGTGTTTAAGTTGGAAACTTATAAACCACTTGACTTGCGACTGATGTGCTGTCAGACAGAGCCGTAGCAAGGCCTTTGGGAGACTCTTTGGGTTGTTCCCTCCTCCTTTCTCAGGCTCCTTGTAGTTGCTGCTGTGGATGAGAGCTGATTGTCCTGAGAGGCAGCAGTGGTTGGAAGGGCTTGGGCAAAGCTGGTACCTCTGCAGACAGCCTGTGGAGCAGCTTTGGTTAGAAGAACATGAATCCATGACTCTCTGGGCCTCAGGATTGTCCCTAAAGACTTGGTCCTCATATATGAGGAAGCAACTTTACTTTGCTAGAGAATGAGTCACTGTCTGTGGGTACCTGACTAACCCCTGCCTATTGAGACTCTCCCTGAAGAATGCGTGTGTATTTTGAAGGCTTAGGGTTTTTTGTGTTATGCCCATCAAGGGGATGTTGGAAGACCTGGTCTGGCAGATTTTCCAAGCGTTGCTCGTCGATTTCACCTCCCACTGGAGTCAAAGGGCTCCTCCTGTTTCTGGTAAGGATGGCATTGGATGGTCTTCTGGGTGCCATTGTAGGAGGCTTTTCCTGCCTGCCTGGGGCAGAACCTTGCAGAGTCTGTGGGATCACAGTTAGTGCACAAAAGCAAGTGTGCTTTGGTTGTTTAACAGATTCTTTGCTGCATGCTGAAAACCTCATGTCCTAGTTTCAGCTAGGATAGAGTTAATTTTTTTTCTCAGTAGCTGGTACAATGCTGTGTTTTGGATTTAGTATGAGAACAATGTTGATAGCACACTGGTGGTTTTAGTTGTTGCTAAGTAATGTTTATATCAAGTCAAGGACATTTAGGTTTCCTAGGCCCTGCCAGCCAGAAGGCTGGAGGGGCACCAGAAACTGGGAGGAGGTACAGCTGACCCAAACTGGCCAAAGGGATATTCCATACCATAGGACATCATGCTCAGTATATAAACTGGCGGGAGTTAGCTGAGTTGGCCGGGGTCTGCCGATCACTGCTCAGGGACTGACTGGGCATCAGTCCGTGGGTGGTGAGCAATTGTAATATGCATAACTTTTTTTTTTCCTTTTGGATTTAATTCCTCTCTCCCTCTCCCTCCTTTTCATTACAATTGTTGTTATTATTAGTATCATAATAATACTTTATTTTAATGATTAAATTGTTCTTATCTCAATGGCCAAGTTTTATCTTTTTCCCTAATTCTCCTCCCCATCCCACTGTGGGGGTTGGAGCGGGGAGTGGGTGAGAGAGCAGAATGCTACTTAGTTACTGACTGGGGTTAAATCATGACGGTCCTTTTTGGCACCCAACGTGGGGCTTGAAGGGTTTGAGATAACAGTAGATTTGATTGGAATGTGCTAGATTGAATTTATAGCTGTTATTTCTGTTTAGCTACTAAAGGGCAGGTTTCTGTGCTTGCCATGGAGCTCGATTGCCTTACTAGATATTAGTCTTGTGCTTGTTAGTGGCTGCATTTTGCTTTTGCTGCTCACTGTACTGCTGCACTGCTTATCATCAGATTGTGCTGTGCCTGGGAACATTCTGATAACAGCAATGGTGACGCGCCTGGGCTAGCAGATTCTATTGCTGTTTCTGTGCTGCGGTACTGGGCAGGCTGGAACTCCAATGTGAACTCGAGTCGAAGGGACTGTGACCTGTGGATGAGTCCACGTGGGAGCAGGACAACCCTACAACCTGCCCCAAAGGGACCTGGGCTGGAGATTCTAATGGATATACTTTTAAATTGTTGTGACCCATGATTTGTGTTGCATGTTGTAGGAATTACTATAGCAGGACCCACCTGAACCGATGGGGGACAAGCCTTACAAGAAGCAGTGCAGGTGCAGCAGTGACCCGAGCTGGGCCAGCTTTGGTGCCCAGTGACTCCATGCAATGCACCACCCCTCCTGTCCTGAGTGACCACCATAACAGATGGAGCCCGAAGTAATGGACTAAATGAGCTCAGTGGACATTTGTGGACATTTTACAGACTTTTTACAAGGGTGGCACATAGGCCAGGGGAATATCTGTGTATTACATTGAAGGATGGGAAGGGGTGGTGGGGTGGTTAATGAGGTAGTATTGGAAAGTGTGGCATGGTGTAAATAGTATGGAATAAGGGGTGGATACTGTCCTGGTTTCAGCTGGGATAGTTAATTTTTCTGCTTAGTAGCTGGTGCAGTGCTGTGTTTTGGATTTTATATGAGAACAATGTTGATAAGGGCTGATGTTTTTAGTTGTTGCTAGGTAATGTTTATACTGAGTCAAGGACTTTTCAGTTTCTCAGGCTCTGCCAGCAGACTGAAGAGGCACAATAAATTGGGAGGGGATACAGCCAGGATATTCCATACCATAGAGAGTCATGCTCAATGTATGAACTGGGGGTAGCTGGCCAGGGACTGGCTGGGCATCAGTCAGTGGGTGTATTGTGCATCACTTGGTTTTTTTCTTTACTTTCTTTTGGTTTTTACTCCTCTCTCCCTCTCTCTCCTTTTCATTAATTGTTGTTGTTGTTAGTATTATTATAATATTTTATTTCAGTTATTAAATTGTTATCTCAGCCCACGAGTTTTATCTTTTTCCCAATTCTCCTCCCCATCCTGCTGTGGGGGTGGGGGAGTGAGTAAGCGGCTGTGTGGTACTTAGTTGCTGGCTGGGGTTAAACCATGACACCTCAGAAGAACTGGATGCAGCCTGGTCTGTGGTGAGCTCAGCACCCTGAAATCCTACGGGTCCCTCACAGCTTGCTGTAGTCATGGCCTTAAGGTTCTTTGTAATAAGTTTAAGGTCCAGGAAAACAGTTGCTATGCAAGTAGTCTGCGTATTCAGCATCTTAAGATCTCAAACTTGGTCTCATATAGGAGAGTTTAAAGACGCAGAGAAGGATGAAAACATGTAACAAACTATCAGATGAAAATGAGTTTTATGATTTTTTTTTTTGACCTTGTGCCAAAATGAGCCTCTTGCTCAGTTTCATGTTAGTGTTTGAGCCTTCTAATTTGAACACTCACTTGGCCTTTTAATAATGCAGGGGACACACAAACACCCCTTCGTGATTCCGGTTGCTCAATTTGGCTGGGGTTTCCCATTACCTTCTTTCCCAGACTATTTATAGAATAGCAATTAAGATTAATGTATAGCTGCTCACATTTAGTTCCTGGCTCTGCTAGGTTTTGAGCCACTCCCAACAAGAGCTGAATGACTGAGATAGCTAGTGTCCATGAGAACTCCTGCTGAAATCAGCTGGAGCTATCTGTCATGTAAATTATGTGTATACTCTGAAAACAAATGGGTCTTTTTTTTTTTTTTGTGTCATCAACTTTTTTTCTATTATGGAATGAAATTGTGAGGCTGAAGCTAAACAGAAGTTACTTCCCAGTCAATATATGGAAATATATTTTCAGTATTTCTCAGTCTGTTCTTGCCATTGAATAGGAAATTTATCTAATAAATAAAAGGGAACTCATTACATGCATCTTTCTACCAGTCCTTTGTGGGGGAGATGTATGTTATCCATACAATTCAAGTACGTTATGGTTGTTATGAAGTGGTGAAATATAATGATTGGTTTGTGCTGTTCTTTACTGGTTGCCAGCTTTTACTGCTTGTGTATAAAGGCTCAGATGTAAATGGTATCAGTAGAAACTGTGTGCATACAGCAGGCATGGTCTGAGGGCGGTATATGCCATTTTAAGGAACAGATTTTAGTACTGAGTTTATGGATACAAAGTCCTCCTTTTGGTGTTGTAAATCCCGATGATGCTCCTGTGCTGCACACATATGTGAGTATATATATATCTATATAATGATGGCTGATAGATCCAAGCTATAAGCACAATCCCTGATTGTAGGATGCTGCTTGTTGGCCTTGCATCAGAGGAGATGGGTGGATGGCATTTATAAAGACAACCAACCAAAATAATTTGAACTCAAGCAGTGGTCAATCCTGTTTTACAAGCAATTAAATAAGAATGAATATGAAGATGAGGGTACAGTTTTGTCCGATTTTGCCACATTTAGGAGACCTGTAGGCACCAGCATGCTAAGCCAGGCTCCTTGTCCTGGTGAGGAAGAGCAGAACTGTGGCAAAGGGGCCCATGGCTTAGATTGTTATCTGAGTTAGGGTCAAGTCTGGGTACATGTAACTGCTTGGAAATTGCAAAACCTTATTTCTAAGAGGATACTATGACAGGGTATGCACGATACCTGCCTTTTTGATTGCAGTGTCCCCTGTATTAGAGTAGATTCTGGTAAAGTAATGGGTGCCTGTGTTCCTGATAAAGCTAACTACCTAAAAGCTAAATGCAAAAAATATGGCTTAGTTTACAACAGATTTCTATATAACCTTTCACCAGCTGGCTGAAAAGATTTAATGACTTTAGTTCTGCTATGTACATGCACATCTAATATCCTCAGATTTAAAAATTTGAAAACATCCGTTCTTCTCCAGAGGTTCTTTTTTTCTCACTTGGAACAAACCTCCTGGCTTCCATTGAGTCAGGACCCTAAGAACAATATTCTGTTTAATTGCACAAGACTGTTTCCTTCCCACAACAACTAGTTATTGGATGGTGCAGGAATCCTATTGGAAGAAAGAGTGTGATCCTGTAATTTAAATAGTGTGTTACAGTGGTATGTGCACTGAATTAAAAGGGGCTAAAATAATGGTGTATGAGTACAATAGTCCCAGTTTTTCAATAATTAGCTTTAAGATGTTTTATTGTAGGGCTTCTTTTTTATGTAACACTCATATATATGAAACTTAAATAACTACCAATTACTGATAAACACACTGTGACCTGAAAAGAAAAAAGCTTATATGGTACCTCAGAGTAAGACAGTAAACTGCATCTTCTGTTAATTAGCACAAGCGTTGCCTCTAGAACTTTTTATCCAGTGCTTTTCTTTGTTACACCAAGTTACTTGTCCAACTAACAGGCTTTTGGCACCATTCCAGTGTTCACAGACCTGTGTGTGAACTGACTGATTTCCAGCTCCTCCAACCATTTCCTAGTTTGAGGAGTCATCTCCACCCAGTAGGAAAAATCAGCATAATTCCCCAAGATTTAAATCAAACTATAGAAATGTATGTCTTCCACTTCTTTTCAAGCTAGTTACAGGATCTTTTGGTCTGAGATTTCAGCTGCACAAGGAACAAAGAAGTGTCTAAAATCAATTTTACAGGTGCAAACATTAATTAAAAGTAATTTGGGTAGCCTTACAATCCTTGCTCTGGTTGTTTGTACTGGAGAGGAAGAAATTATAATAAGATGATAACATGTGCTGAACTTGTCAAGTCAGCTGGTCGGATTTGAACCTGTCACCTGTGGTGATAGAAATGATAGTGCACAGGGGAAATTCTCCCTTGCAGCTACTGGGAACAGTGTGGGGTGGTGTCATGGTTTAACCTCAGCCAGTAAGTACCAGCAGCCGCTTGTTCACTTCCCGCCCCCCTCCCAGAGGGATGGGGAGGAGAATTGGGAAGGAGTGTAAAACTGGAGGGTCAAGATAAGAACAATTTAAAAATTGCAATAAAATAAAATAAAACCCCAATAATAACAACAACAACAATAATAATAATAATAACAAGATGGTGATGATGGTGAAAAGGAGGGAGAGGAGGAGGGGAATAAAATCCAGAAAGAAGCGGGGGGGAACCTAAGTGATGCACAGTACAGTGGTTCACCACCTGCTGACCAATGCCCAGCCAGTCCCTGAGCAGCAGTTGGCAGCCTCAGGCCAACTCTCCCCCCAGTTTATATACTGAACATGATGTTCTATGGTATGGAATATCCCTTTGGCTAGTTCAGGTCAGTTGTCCCTGCTGCCTCCCCTCCCAGTTTCTGGTGCCCCTCAAGCCCTCTTGCTGGCAGAGCTTGAGAAACTGAAAAGTCCTTGACTTGATATAAACATTACCTAGCAACAGCTAAAACCATCAGTGTGCTATCAACATTGTATCCGATGAAATCCAAAACACAGCACTGCACCCGCTACTAAGAAGTGAGTTCCAGCTGGAACCAGGACAGGTAGGGGGAACTTATTCCTAGCAAAGGGTAAAACCAATCTCCTTTGTATGGAGTAAAGAAATGGGGAGTAGTGCCTAGTTCCTGGGGAATAGGAGAATTCAAACTGGAATGTTCCCGGGGAGTTCTGACAAGTGTTTCATTTTGACAGCTGTAGAAGACCCAGGGACTGCCCACACTTCCTTGGGAACTGGCACTGACAGTGGCACATGTTTACTTCGCTTTGGCCAAGGTCTCAGCAGTGGATGAGTGCGCTGAGCTGAGTTACAGGCTCTGACTAAGAAAAATACAGTTTATATGCCTTATCTTCCCAAATCAGGAAATGGAAGGAGAGATTCTGTCCGCAAGAGACTTGGGCAAAGTCATCTCAGCAAAGAACTCCAGGGCATCAGAAGGGTCTATGGCGAGTCCTGTCTTTTTGTGCTCAATGTTTTGTAGACTAGTGCCAAGGGAGAAATTGCTTCTGCTTCCTCAAGAATAGCTTTGGATAAGAGCAAATAAGATAAGGGAGCAGAGGGAGGTGAAAGGGGAAGGTTGTTTCTCCACTTGAACGAGGCTTTGTTGAAATGTTACACCAAAGGTTTTTTTTTTTTGGCGGTTATTGCTGACAAGGCTGAGTAACTGCAGGCTGTGTACTTTGTTGTCATGTGTTAGCCTGGCTGCTTGGAAGATCACTTGTAACTTCTTTGTCCTTCTTTAACCTGCTTCTTCTGGAGCTGGGGGGTGTGGGAAGAATCTGACATGACTCCAGGTATTGTGACATAGAAAGCCATGCCTTCGCCATGTCTGGTGATTAGTCAGAAAGAGATGCTCCAGAGAAGTTCAGAGAAAAACAGAAATGACTAGGGGGCTTCCTGGACTGACTTATGAGGAAAAAGTGAGAAAGTTGCTGCTGTACGTCTGTACAGTTCTGCTAAGTGATTAATGGGGAATGTGATGATAACATACAACTAATTGAGGCTTGTATATGCTAAAGAGAGGGGAATTACTTTGGTGTTGTATGATGAGTAATGAGCACGTGCCACTGTACTGAAGATGGCTGTGTGAAGTACCCAGAGCAACAGCAGTTGCTTGATGGTGAAAGAGAATTGTGTTAGACACTTGGTTTAGGAATATCAAATACTAAAAAACTGTTATTACCTGGTGATGCAACTTCACTTTTCTCACAAAGGAAACCATCTTTTCACGGGGTTCCTTCTTCATGGCTTAGGATGTTTTTAACAAGGCTACTAGATACTGCCTTGTTTCATAAGTTATTAAAAATAAACTGAAGAAACTGCACTACAAGGGAAGTGAATTGGGCAATTCTAGAAGCCTCTCATGTCCACATTTTCATAGATTCTTATCAGAAATCTAGGGAAAACTGTTTCTGTTGTGACATGCCACAGTTTTAAATCATAAATGCTTTGGAAGGAATTGAAATAAACAGTTTGGTGTCATGTCTGTTTTGAAAGGCCATAGGTAACCTCTGAGGTCTTGCAGAAAATTGTCTTTTCAAAACCTTGAAGTAAGATTGACAACTTCTACTTGGAATATTGAAGTTTATCTGTCCATTCATAACAGCTACTGATAAAAATACAAGGTTAGGAAAGTAGACTGTCAAGTGGTCTGCTGAAACTTTAAGATCTCTAAGTCGGGTAACAAAAAGTTCTGTCAAAGTAAAATGAATTTCACAGTAGTCTTGCTTAGGACTCTTCTGTCCAGTGAGGTAGCCTGGGATACCTCATGGAGCAACAGAATACCAGTAGTTAAGTCCAGTTTGGCTGTCATGTTGTTCATTAACATTACTTCTCTACAGTGGACTAAAAATACTTCAGTAATAGTAAGGATAACATGAAATACACTATTTATGTGAAGGGTTAGTAGCTGGCTGTCAGATGATATTGGAGTATTACTCCAGGACCAAACTATTACTTAAAATAACAGCAATTCAAATATAGCTAAACTAAACCCATTGGACCCTAAACTAGCTAAATTATTAAAACATTTATGAATGCCTGCATACTGCTTATAAACATGTACTTGATGAATAGTATGGTCAGGAAGCAACTACAGGGGGATTTTGAAAATTGTTAACCTATTTTCCCTTTTTTTCCCTTTCACATGTTTTTCTACTTGATGGTCCTTGGTTCTAGGTCCCACATACTCTGCTCAAGACATTGTACTGAAGAGTAGAGTTGTATTGCTCCATCTTGAATATTCTTTACCCTGCTATTAAGGAAAGAACCCACAGAAGCATTGCTTTTCCCCATAGCAAAGGAGGCTATTAGTGTGCCATCCTGCTTGAAAGAACTCTGGGATTTTGAAACATGTCATAACAAAGAAAACAATACCGTGGTGCAAGAGCACAAATATTATGACAGTATGTTCCCTCAGTCCTTCCTCATACACCCTCCCCCCGGCTCTGGAAAAGAGGACAAGGCCCTAGTCCATCCAGACATATGGAGGTAAAACTTCCTGAAAGCAATAGCAGCATTTAGCTCCTGTGCAGGGCTGGAGACTACATAAATTACTAGCCTTCTGAAACTGGCAATCTATATAACCTAAATAATGATGTGTTAATATGGGTTCGGATTTATAGAAAGGACTAGGCTCTCTCTAGCTATTGTCTGATTTTATGATGGGGTACTTGGGTTTTGTAGATGTCTTTTCTGAGGCTGGTCTCAAGACTTCTGAGAGTGTCAGTGAAGACAGAGTTTATTCAGGAGGAAAATGTTTCCTCTCCAGGATGTAAATGCATGATGGAACCATATTCACCCCATCACTAAAGAGCTACTGCAGTGCTCAGCAAAGTTGCAACAGGATACAAGTACCCTTGCCAAAATCACAGCTTAGTGCCTTGAATTTGGCTAGAGGTGGATTTCAACTTTGGTTTTATGTGTACTTCAGACTTAAAAGGTAAAAAGCCTGGCACAATAAAGGGACTCTCTTTTCTGTTATTAAATGAAACGCCTCCCCCAGCTCAGGGAAGAATTGAGCAAAATCTGGTCTTTGGTTCAGAAGCTCTACCCTTCCATGTGGGGCTGTGGTCATTTTCCTTGCTCTTGTGTAGGAAGTTTCACCCTGGACTACTTAAGGCATGGTGGGAAAGATGAATGGCCTATGAATCTGAATCCTTTTTATGTGCCTTTTTCCAGGGTGAAATTTATTTTTGTTAAGGGCCTTCTGTGCCTGATACATCCTGCCCCTAAGCATCACCCTTTTGAAAAAGGGTTTTGGGCAGAAAAAACAGACGGGGTCCTGAGACAAAACTACTCCATCCTCCTTCAGTCCTCCCAGCATCCAGTGTGAAATTAAGCTGATACCAAGGGCTGCACTTTTTTTTCTCAGGAGTTTTCACTAGACATGTGTGTTGAACTGAATCTTTTAGTGAGCACTGCTGTGCTGAGATTGATGGCTCTTGAATAAAATGACCGATTTCAGTGGACTTCTTCCTGCATAAGGGTTAGGGATACTGAAGGGCTATTTATCCCATCTTATGGGTCATTGGGACTGTAACAGCTGAAAGTAAGTCTCAGGCTTCACCAGATCTGGCTGATGAAAAATGGAGTTAATCAACCCAATTGGAAAAAAACACAATCAAAATGCTGCCCTACTGGCGTGTCTCCACTAAGATAAAAGAGTAAAACACTTTGTCTCCACTACAAAGGAGAATAGGCATAGTATTACTGTATTATCCTGCTGCATTAAGTCTATGCAATATGTGCAAATTGTTATCCACAGAGCAGTTTTCCAAGCTTGTTTCTTCTCCATGAGTTTGTGTTTGGCAGCTCTTAATTCCTGAAGTGCATAAACTTCTGCTTAAATGTCTCATTTGTATTGATTTGGTCTGAATCCACAAAGGAGTCATCCTTCTGCTTAGTAGCTTAAAATTTGAAGAGAATTAGGAAAGTGGCTAGGACTAACATTATTCAGTTAGTTTTATCCCTAGTATGGAGGGGTGCATGATGGGGAGAAGCCTCCCAAAAATGTTTAATGAAAATATTTTGCCAGGTATGATTTTTTCCCCTCCTCTTTAAAGCATGGTAAGACATCCAAAATCTGCATGAGAGGAAGTAGTTATGGAACAAAAAAGTCTCAGGAAAAAAAGTTATTTGGAAAGCCAAATCTCTTTTAAAAAATGCAGTTAAAGTCAGGGCCCAGTCCGAACCAGAATTCATGTGCACTTCTGCTCGGGCTGGGGTTTCCACCAAGCACACAAAGAAACTGCGGAGGGGTTGCAGCATCCATCATGGGATGTTTGCAGATCCTCTGCCATGCCAGTGAGCAGACTATTATGCTCCTTGTTCAGCTGGGCTTTCAGTGCCACTGACATAATTTTTACCTGGACAATGTGTACAAATACCTCTAGTATCCCAGACTGCACCCATCCAACAAACAGCTACTCTGGGTGATGTAGGGCTGAAAGAATAGGGCTGTGCAAAAGTGTTGGCTTACTGCTGATGTGTCAAATATCAAAAGGAGAAAGGCTTTGTCTCTCTTCTGTCATCCTGATTTATTAGACGTTAAGAAAGACAAAGTACCCAGACATAAAAACAGCGCTGTTTTGGGCAGGTCTGCGAAATGGTTAATGTGCTTGTTCCACACAAAAATGTAAAGTGACGGTTCTCTGATTACCTGCTGCTGGAAAGTGTTTGGACAGGTGCTGTGTTTCACCAGCCGTCTGTCACAGCTGACAGCCCGGATTTATGGCTGTGCACCGGGGCTGGCCTCCCCCCGCCGCCGGCTCCGGCCCAGGTCCCGGCCCCGGCCCGCCAGGGGCTGCGGGCAGGGCCCTCCGCCCCGCTGCTGCCCACCTCGCCGCTGCCCGCCCCGCCGCTGTCCCCCGCCGCTGCCCGCCCCGTAAATTCACGTGCGGGTGACCAGACTGCTCCATCGCCCTTGCTCGGAAACGCGGGCACGGTCTGCGCAGCATCGCGAAGGGGGCGATTTCCAGCCAAAGGCCAACAGGGGGAAATTCGCCCCCGCCTCAGAGGCTGATGCCCAAGCAGGAAGGAGGCGGCGGGGAAGAGCCGACCCCTCGGCAGGCGGAACCCCCCAGCCCGGCCGCCGAGGGGGGCTCCGGGCACCGGCGGTACCTGCCCGCCCTGCCCCCGCCTCGCCCGGCAGCCACGGGGTCCCCTCACACCCTGGCCCCACCTGCGGGGGAAACCGAACAGACACGAGGGAAGGACACAGATACCCCTGATACTGTAGTGTGGACGTAACGTTTCCCGCCGTATCCAAAAACCGAGATTCACAGAACATAAATACTTATTAACAAGGCACGTCTCAAACTTTGTGGGCTCTTTTTTTTTCCTTTTAATGCAGATTTATGTTTTAATGAAAAAGGGACTTTTCTAAAAGTAAAAAGCGGAATGTTACCCTATCAAGCGGACTTTTACACACGCATTCATCCCTGCTCACGCTTACGTACATGCGATTAAATACCCGCTCGTGGCTGTAATAACAAATTCCACTTTCCGTCAAGGTGCTTATAACATACCCTGAAATACGACCATTACAGATCGACAAAACCAAAATACATTAACAGTTGCATACTGAGGGCTCATGTGGACTCATATGAAGACAAAGATGTTAGAATACGAGCTCGAGGAAAGGGTAGATTATTGAAGGGTAGATTATTTGCACAGAGCCTTGAAGGCAGAACGATGTCGAAATAGTGCGTGCGTGTGTGTGTGTGCATGCGTGTGTGTACATAAAAACCAATTCCTTCAAGGGTTGGATTACTTCATACATTAGTCACTAATCTCTCGCAATGTTCTGATGAATGTTATGGTCTGAACTAAACACACCATGAAATCTGCTTGAGCTTTATTGAAACAAGTCGGTGTTCTCGCCCGCGGATCGTTCTGTTTGAAGCTTTCCTTGCCCAACACACCTTCGCTATTCGGCGTGAGTTTTGCAAGTAGGGTTAGAAGCTACTCAGAGGCTGAACCCCGGCGCTGAGGGAAAAGGAGGTGGGGGAGAAAGTCCAGAGTCCGAAATAAGAGTAATTAGGAAAAAGAACAACCAGCGCCCAAAACTCTGCTTGTCATCGTTTGCTTTGGTGATCCGTGCTTACAGGAGACTCGGAGTGGGGAAAAGTCCGCCAATTCCATCCTTTTTACAATTAAAATAAACAAACGAACGAATAAGCCCCGGATTGTCATGTCGGTGTTTGTTTAGAGCTCTTCGAGTTCGGGGATGCCACTAAATGGTAATTCAGTACCACGGGCAGTTAAAACCCCATCCCTCCCTTCTTCTGACTCGGTCGTTCGGAGGCTTTCCTGACCGCTTCTGGCAATACGGAGCAGCCTCAACATGAGCAGCCTTGACATAACACCCATCGGGAGAAGGACACGTGTGTCCCCTTTTTAT
Organism: Falco rusticolus; assembly: GCF_015220075.1. NCBI lineage: Eukaryota > Metazoa > Chordata > Aves > Falconiformes > Falconidae > Falco > Falco rusticolus. The sequence goes on from NC_051189.1 coordinate 91,211,761, forward strand.
TCCCATCCAATATTCCATAGCGTTCACCCTCCCGCGGGTGCCAGGGGGGCTGCCTCCAGCAGAAGCAGCTGGAGCCCGGTCATGTCAGCGACCTTCCTGAAGTGAGTTTTCTTTGGACCAAGAGATGACAACAGCATTACGTTTCGTCTGCTGTCCTTCGGGGAAAAGAGAAAAAGAAGAGGGGGGGGGGGGGGGCGGGGGGAATCAAAAAAGGCAGGCGGGTGCCCAGGACTTCCTCAGGCTGCTCCCAAGCCAGCCTGCGAGTCTGCCTGCTGCAGACGGCCAGCCTTTCTGCCGAGCTGAGCATCGGCGGGGAAACCTGACTTGACTCGAGGAATTGCAGAGGGTTTCCAACCCTGGCAGCAGCCCAAGAGGAGAACTCCTCTCACCTCCCGTGGTCAAAATCAGGCGGGCCCGTCTGTGGCACCTCTACCTCGCCCGGTGGGGAGGCAGGGGCCGGCAGCCCGGCGGCCCCCGCAGCCCGAGCGCTCCCCGGCCCAGGCTGTCCCACGGCCGGCTCCCCCCGCCACGCCAGCACAGACAGCACGCTCTCCTTGTTACCGTCTTTATTCAGGGGGCAGCTTTTATTCGGGGGAGAGGAGAAAGAGAAAAAAAAAAAAAAAAGGAAAAAACACGGTGCCCGAGCGTCAATAGAATGCACACGCACATATGTTATATACAAACACAAAAATAAGATACGAAAAAAAATTACTTTTCTCTTCCAGTAGCAGTGGTCTTGGCCTTAAATGCACAACGCCAACCAGTACAGGAGACAGTGCCTGACGTTTCCTTGAGCCCTTTCCCCACTCCCGCCCCCTCCCCCGAACAATAATTAATTAAAAAAGCTGCACTCTCTTTTGTGTTAAAAACACTACTTTTATAAATAATTTAATGTCCTCCCTTCCCACGAAATGCTAGTTGCCGGACAGGAGAAAAGGATTCTTTTGGCACAGTGATGCATTGCTTTGCAGTACAGACCTACGGCTCCACAGCAGCCCCCGGCCCCCCTCCCTCTCTCTCTCCCTGCTCCTCCCGGCCCCCATCCCCGCCCCCCTAGTGCACAGCGCATCCCCCGGCTGCCGCCACCGCGGGCATCCCCTGCTCCGCTGCCCGCGGCTTCGGTGGCAGGAGATGCGGGGACAAGAGGGGGGACAGAAAGGAGGTGGTGAGGGAATGGCTGAAGTCAAGTAGTCTCAATGAACAGTAAGAAGCACTTGAGGCTCATGGCTATGTCCAAAACGACAGCTGTTTTGATTTTTTTTCTTTTTTTTTTTTTTTTTTTTTTGGTTTCAGTTAAACCCACTGTCATTTCACTAAGGCACAGTCACCGCGGCTTTTGCGTGGCGGCTTTGGTCGCCTCTGGAGTTAAAGTGCGGGTTCCAGAGCCTCCTCCTTTCCCCCTCCCCGCCTCCCCGGGCAGGCCCCTCGCAGAGGGGGAGGAGGGGGCTCCATTAAGCCAGGGGGGTCTCCACGGCGTACGGGCGGAACGAGGCCGAGCCCCCCGCCGCCGGCTGCGGCGGCCCGGCCAGCCGGAGGGGCCCGTAGAGCGGGGAGCCGGGCGGCCCCCTCCCGCCCTTGGGAAGGGCGGCGGGGAAGAGCGGCGGCCGCGGCCGCTCCGCCGGCGGCGGCTCGCCCTGGGCCAGCGCCTGCCGCCCGCCCCCCAGGAGCAGCGGCGGCGGCTCGCCCAGCCCGTAGGCGCAGAGCTGCAGGAGGCCGCCGCCGTAGAGGGCGGCGGGCGGGGGCTGCGCGGCAGGTGGGTAGGGGAGCAGCGGGTAGGGGCCGGGCAGCAGGTGCGGGGGCCCGGGCGGCGCCGGCCAGAGGAGGCGGACGTGCGGCGGCGGCTGCGGGGCGGCGCGGGGCCTGGCCGGCCGCCGGAGGAGGCTCTCGATGGCGAAGGAGCTGGAGAACTTGGCGCCGCCGCCGCCCGCCGCCCCCGCCCCGCTGCCCCCCGCCGCTGCCTCCTTGGCGGCGGCGCCCGGCGCGCAGTTGCAGGGTGAGGAGGCGCAGCAGCACCGCGGGGAAGCGCCGGGGGACGCGGCGCCCGCTCCGGCCGCCTCCTGCGGTGGCGGCGGCGGCGGCGGCGGGGCGGCGGGGCGGGCGGGCTGCGGCGGCGGGGCGGCGCGGCTGAGGCGCTTGCGGCGGCGGCGGAAGACGCCGTCGGCAAAGGTGTACTCGCTGCTGGGGTTCAGCATCCAGTAGTTGTCCTTGCCCCAGGGCCGCGCCGGGTCGCGCAGCACCTTGACGAAGCAGTCGTTGAGGGAGAGGTTGTGGCGCACCGAGTTGCGCCAGCCGGTGTAGGCGCCGCGGAAGAAGGGGAAGCGGCTCATCAGGTAGTCGTTGATCTCGGCCAGGGTCAGGCGGCCGCCGGCCGAGTCGCGGATGGCCATGGCGATCAGCGCGATGTAGGAGTACGGCGGCTTCGGCCGCCGCGTGTAGGGCTTCCCCTTGGCGCTCTCGGCCGGCGGCGGCGGCTGCGGGGCGGGGGGCGGCGGCTGGGGGTGCCCCGGCCGCCCGGCCCCGCCGCCCGGGCTGTTGGCGGCGCAGTCGCCGTCCGAGCCCAGCTCGCTCTCGGCCGGCGCCGGGGAGAGGGAGCCGCTGCCTTCCTGGTCGCTGCCGGCGCTGAGCTTGTCCTCGTAGTGCTGCGAGAACACCTCCAGCTTCATGGCGGCGGCGCCGGCGGGCCACCCCGCGCCCCCGCGGCTCCGCTGGGCGGGCGCGACCCCCGCCCCTCGGCGCAGCCCTCAGGGGCGGCGAGGCGCCCCGGGGGGTTTGTGCCCCCGCGCCGGCTTGGACAGCTCCGCGGCAGCAGGCAGGGCGGGCGGCGCTGGGCGGCGGGCTGGCCTTGGGCGGCCGCCCCGGGAGTCGCTGGCGGGGGGCTGACCGCTGGCCCTTGGCCCCTTCCCGGCCGCTGGGCGCTGCGGACGGGCGGCGGTGCCCTGCCGCCCTCGGCGGCGGACGGGGCGCTTCCTCCGGCTTCCACCTCCTGCTCCCCCCGCCGGGACGCTCGCTTGCTCTCCGCCCTCCTTTCTGTCCTGGCTCTTCACTCCCGCAGCTCCATGGGGCCGGAGGAGAGGGGCGAGGAGGCCCCCGCGGAGCTGGTGCGAGCGGGCGGCTGCCGGTGCCGGCTGCGCTCCGCGCCCCCCCGAGCCCGGTCCTCCTCGGGGCCGCTGTTACCGTTCGGCGCTGCCCCGGCGCGGGGAGAAGCTCTTGCCGGCCGTCGGGGTTACTCCTGGCTCTGGGGCTCCGGCCCCCGTCAGCGCCGGGGCGCCGGGCTGGCTCCTCGCTGCGGCGCGGGCAGCAGCCGGGTTATTAGGGTTATTAGTGTTATTGTCATTATCTCTCTCTTCCCCTGTGGTTCTGTGTCTCTCCACCACTTTCAGACCAGCCCATTATAACGCCGGCGAGAGGCGGAGCCAGGACGAAGATCTGAAAGGGTGGTGGGTGGAGAAGCAAGGTAGCAAAGGTGGGTATGCGCTAATAAGCCGTATCAGGGCCGTAATTAGCTGAGATGACAGCGAGGTCTTGTTGGAAAGTTATTTTACGAAACTTGTTTGTATTTTCTCCCGCCTGGTCCCTCCTCTTCCCGGGTATTTCGAATGGAGCCGCAGCTCGGCGCGACGTCGCAGAGCCGGGCCCGCCTCCCAGGTGTAAAATGCACACTGGCTTGTAGGTGGCAGAGCAGAACCTGTTACGTGCCGTGATTTATTTTAATAGCGCCGTGTACTGCAACAAGTTGTAATGTGACAGCTCAACAACCTGCTGGAAAATAATACACGGCTTCGCAGTTGTGAATTCCTAATGATTTATGTAGCCTGACAAAGTCGGTTCAGCCCGGGCCCCCCTCCCCTTCTGTCATAACCACACCTGGTGCAGGGGTAAGATGTGAACAGGTAGGCAAGGCTATGGGCTTTTGCTACGAGAGAATTAGTCTAAACTTTAACCTTACTTTTAAGTGTGTTAATGTACATACAGTAGCGTTGCGTGATCCCTTCCGGATGGTGCGTTTGTAACCTCTCTGTTACAACTGTTGCTCTCCAATAAAATCTTCTATTGTGGTTTTGGCTTTCTTTTTTTAAAACAATGACTTTGTTTTAACTTTTTTTTTTTTTTTTTTTGTTCTCTCACATTGTGGGTCTATACATTTTCCATAAAACCTAGGACAACAAGTATTCTGTAATTTTGCCTAAACACTTTCTAGAAAAATTAATTTTAATTTTTGGGTTTGTTTTTAGGTTGAAGTTGTCAGCCTCTTACCCTCCTTCAGAGGTTTTGACTCTTTCAACAGTCTGCTAGACAGAACAACCCAACAAAGAGAGCTGTGTGGCAGTAGCTTCTCTGAAAACTCCTTGTTCAGTCCTATCCTGCTCGCTGTTCAAAGTCAATTGCAAAACACCATTTGACTTCGTACAGCAGTAGCACTAGCGTCTGCAAAACAATAACAGAACAAAAACATCAGCAGAAATCTAGTGTCATGCTTATATATTATTTCTCATATGTACACTTTGAATTTTGTGTCCTGGAGAAAGAGTTGGGTTGCTCCATATTTTTCAAAAGCAGTCTTTCTAAATTGGACCTTATTTTAGAATAAATACTTAGTGCAGAGTCACTCTGGTTAGGACTGTGCTGTTGTGGTCTGGCTCTTAAGGAGTGTTGGAGAGGAACATGAAAAAAGGCAGGTTTAAAAGACTAACAGAAGAAACAAACAGCACTGCTTTCTGCCTTGATCTCTCTTGAATAGAATATACATTCCCATACACAACTGCATTTTGTTGCAAAGCTTTGCCCTTTCTTCAGTTTGCCTGAAACTTAAATAGTAAATACTGAGCAATGAGATGTTCTTCTGTCCTTCTGGTTGTTCTCATGCTAACTTTAGTAATAATAGGTTTGATGTCTTCCTGTTGTCACTATAGCTGTACCAGTTCAGAAAAGCTGGCAATTCAGAAAGACAAAAATAAGAGGAGGGAGACCTCTCTTGGTTCCTTGTTGTTGTTGTCTCCATGTAATGTAAACGGAGATCTTTCAGTAAAGCGTTGCATTAGCTGTAGGTGCCAATGTTTGTGTTTAAGGGTATGGGAAAAAGCTACCATTCCTTCCAAAACTTGTATTTTCTAAGATGATGCCAACGGTGAGGGTAGGTTTTTTCCTCTTCCTGCTTTTGTTGTAAATAGCAGTGAAGTAGCGATGATTTGCTAGCTTACCTTTGATGTTTATTTTATTACCGTTCCACTATTTGTGTGGAAAATGTACACATTGTCTCTTATCTTTATTCAAAGAACTTAAAAAGTCATTCAAATGCTGTAGGTAAACACATCAGACATAACAGAAGCTTTTTCACAGCCATACTTCAAGACTAGGAGTGGATGGCAAAGCTGGTTTTGCAAGATTTAAAAGGGGACAGAAGCTTGTGCTTAAAATCATACAATTACAGAGATGGCTATTAATGGCTGGGAGCAGGGAGCCTTTTGAAGACCAACCAGCGCTGATACTTGTTGCTGCTCAAGGCCCCTTTGCTGCCTCTGAGCGAGCGCCCGTGGTAAACCGGCTCTTGAAATCTGTGGTGGCTCTTACCTGAGGAATCAGGGGAAGGTGCTTACGTGAAGGGCTGCGGACGGTTTAAACAGAGCCTTCCTGGCCCGAGTGAGAGTGGTGTGAGGCCCGTTGCTATTGCTGCCCATGAAACAACGAGCAAACTTGTAAGAAGTGGCGAAATAGTTCAAGTACTCCCGTCTCTCACCACTGAGAGTATATGTAACCTCAAGTCTTTTCCTGCTATAGTTTTTTAAAAGGCACAGTATCGCCTTCAGGTTTATAAAGATTAACACAATCATCGGAAAAACTGATTCTGTTAAGTAAACTTCACATCAAAAGCACTTTGATGTGCTGTATTATAGCAAAGCCAAACACTCCACCCCCATCACCCCAAGAAAAACCTCCAAAAACTTCTCGCGAAGCAATGTAAAAAAAAATCTGATTCTTTGTTCTAAAATGAAATGTCTCTTCCTCTTCAGAGCTGCATAGCAGGACTTTTTTTGATGTATGACCCCCTCTTTTCCTACCCAAAACAGGTCCTCGTCAAAGACAAAGGGGAGAAATGCGAATGGTTGCTTGAAAATCACACACTCAACTTTGCTTCCCATTTTCTGTAGTATTTGACTCATTTAATCCAGAAATAGTAAGAGCGTGCCAATGGGAATTTGGAGGTAGGGCAGCGTAGTGCTTTGTGGTTTGCTCAAGCTATGAATTCTAAAATTATTCCTTACTAAATGTAGCAAAATGCTACACTGTCTGGTGATTGCGAGTATATTTTTGGTTGTTCCAGTTGTATTGTCTCCATGTTATTTTAAAACCATGATTTGGTTTTATATTTCAGCAAACATTGTGCAAAGGTGTGTCACACTATGGTCTTGCTTTTCTTTTTAAAATCTTTTGATTTTCCACCCAATCCTTTCTTCCCATCTTTTCTACCGTCTGTCCCTCCAGACTGCTAACTAGGTTAGAGAAGGTTTCCAGATAAGATTGTGTAAGCACAAGTGGTCAATAGAAGTCTCTCTGTGGTGACTGGGAAGGTCCTATAGCTGCTGGTAGGCAAGCTTATTTGTACATCTGAGATGTCTGGCACACCAGCTGGACAAAGTACTTCATCATCTCTTCTTCTCCTCCTGTAGCAAGCTGCAGGACTGTGCTGCCTTGCCAGGAATGATGAAACTGGACAATGCAATACACTACATGAACAATAATAGACCAGTTCAAAGAGTTCTCTTTGGATGGGCTGCTCACAGCAGGAGATGTGCCTAGCATGCATAAATGAACTACAGAGTCTGTGAAGGTTGGCTAATTGCACTATGTATATTTTTACAGTTGAAGGAAATCCAGCTAGCGATGGAGCTGTAAGAAAGGAGGTTGGTGGAAATTCATTTAGACCTTGAGAGGAAGAGTTTGATCACTGAAGCAGAATGCATGTCTGCGTGAATTCCCACACTGGGAACTCCACAGATAGGCACTTTTTTACAAGGACAGCCATTCCCTGTGGGCAGAGATTTTCTCATGTCTTTGGCAGGTACTAAGTGCTATATTTACAATGGGGAGTTCCACTTCAACTTTGTTTCATGTAGTCTTTGTTTTCTTGGAAGCTGTTGCTCAGAATGAAATTTTCTCATGCCGAGAGCTTAGTATCACTTCCTCTCTGTGCCTACTTCATGTCCCATAAAAAAGTATACATCTAAGAAAATTTATTTTCTCCAGCGTACTGGGTTGTGACAGAATGGGCAGGGACAGACTTTCTCCTGTGAAGAGGATGGCATTATTGCTGTTGTTACTAATGCTTAGTACCAGAGAAATAATTCCTGGTTCTTATACCATCCTCTCCACTCAGAGATCTCAGAGCTCTCCTATTTTACAGGCAAAGAGGAGTGAAGGGGAGTCCTGCTGGAAATCATCTGGCACATCGGTTGCAACCCTGTCTGTAGAACTGAACTTTTCAGAGCCCTTGTTCTGTGCTGTGTCCACTGAGGTATCCACCACGAGGCCTCATCAGAGGCGTTGGTACCATTTAACAAGGAGCTGTCAAAATGGAGAGTGCTCTGTCCTAAGACTCAGATAATTTATAGCTAATTCTCTCTTTTTACTAGTGTTACATTAAGCCTCAGGGGCTTAAATGGGGCTCTACACCAGTGTAAGGTAAACCTCTGTGGAATATATTGCAGGTCTGCAGTCTGTGAAAGTACATGACATAAAAGCATGCCGGGTGAGGAGGGAGGTTAAGTCAACACAGTATTTACAACATATTTTGTGATGACTTAATTTTGTAACTGTCCCCATAGGCTTTTCTCATAGCTGATTGCCTGGTTTCATTTAACTGCACCAAGAAAGTGAAGAGAAAATCCAAATGGTGGTGGGCTTACAGGTTTGTGGATCTTTTTGAGGACATTATGCTTACAGTAAGAAAGAAACTGGTATTGGAAGGCAGCACAGGTATTGATAAGTCTGGATGTAATTGTCAGGACGGAATCGCTTGCTAAGAGACAGGCAGCGCCGCAATTAGAAGTTAACGCTGTGTTATGTTTGTTATGAAGTTATGATGCAGAAGCCATTTGGTGAAATTCTGTGGCTTTCTGCCAGGAATAGTGAATGTTTCTTGCTACTGGTGCCAAACAAACTTAAAAAGAAACCATCATAGCTTGTTATTGCTGGTACCAGACCAAATATCTGTTGGCGCCAAACTTGGTATTGATGCCAGAGGCTTGCTATCACTGGCCCATGATATGAGGAAACACCGTCTGAGCTGTTACAATAGCCTCTTATTGCTTTCAAGTCCGTGCATTGATGGAGCAGAGTGAACAACTTTGTAAGAGAAGCACAGCAAAATTAACCAAGAGCTGAAGGGCTTTGCATGCGTGGTGGAGTCATTGAACTTTGCTAGCCCTTCCTGGAATACACCTAAGCAAACTCAAAAACACATGTAGTTTACATGGGTAAACAAGTTACTAGAGATATGAAGAGTATGTTTCCATTCAACTAAGTTAAAGTACTATTTATAGCGCTGTGGATTAACAAATGAATCACCTTGCCAATAATATCCCAGTTGAACAGCAATAAGTATTCAACATTCTTACTTCTGGGTTAGGTTTTTTTGGGTTGTTTTTGTTTGTTTGTTTGTTTGTTTTCAAAAAGCTATTTCTGGGATGGAACCCCATGATTTATATAAGCATTAGCCAAATTTGTAAATAAATAAAGGTGTAAAAAATGTCTGGATTTTTCTTTTCCCCCAAGACCAAGTCAACTGCATTATAATATAATCCAGGAGCAGCCTGCTGATGGCCAGGCCTTCCTCTGGCAGACAGGATTTGGCACTAATGCTCCCTAATTTTGTCGGTCTTGTGCATGCTCTGTCCTCCATTTGCTGTTTGCCATTTTCCTTCCCTGCTTCAGGATCTGAATTGTCATCTGTTGAGTCATTTTAATCTAACCCTCTAGCCCCCTGGACAGCTGCAGAACAGTGTTGGTGTCTTTGAAAATCTGGTCCACGCTGCTGCTTGCTTACTCCTGGGACAAGGTAGCGTAGTCACACCAAGGGTACATTTATTACAGTAAGTATTATTATTATACAGGGTGGTGGGGGGCAGGGATTTGTAACCTCCAAACGGTGGTCCAGAAATCAGAAAATGTATTCACCACTTTTCAGATGGTGGAGAAATGCAGTAAAAGCTTGAGGAGCTGGTTCTTCAGTGGCTGCAGATCTGACAAAATCATTAGTTTTGTTGAGTTGCATGGGTTGAGCATGTGATCTCCAGTTCCTAGGTGAGTTCTTAAGGGATTAGCTGAGTTTCAGTCTCTTGAAGGTGCGGGCAAACACAGTGTTGCCTCACACATGTGAAGTTTCTTCCCTAAAGGTGTCAAAGTGCTTTGTGCAGAGGGTTGTTGCTATTTCTGTTCTGTAAGTAAAAGTTCACAGGTTTTAAATGTCTTGGCCAAACTTACATGATCTAAGCTGGGAACAGGACAGGGGTTTACTAATTCCTCAACTACTGCACTGTCTACTAACCTCGTCGTTTCCCTGAACCTTTACATATACTAGAGTAGATTAATAATTAACCTCCAAGTGGGGCACTTTGAAGCAAATGTAAAATGAAACCAAACACTTGTCTTGGTTTTTAGTCATACCAGATTTGCAAGTAGGGTGTGTTTAAATGATGCAGGTAGATAAAGTCTTGTTAATTTAGATTAGAGTAAAAGTCAGTGCCTTATCAAAGCAAGTGACTAATTAGGAAAACTATTACCTTTTGGAAAAGAAACAGTTGAACTATCAGTCAAAATTATTTTAACTAATTGAACTGTACTAATATTTATGCTGAATAAAGGCTCGTTCAACTGCTGGGGAAAGGAGAAAGACAGAGCTTTTCCCAGGAATTGCCAGTGTTCTGTTTTTTTGATAATTTTGCCTTTAGTAACTTAACAGTACTTGTCATCAGTGTGTAAACATGGGGAAGGGAGGAGAGTCCTGTGAGTCATCAGGGAGCCAAACTTACAGAATTTAAGTGAAGAACTGCAGTATTTATGCAAAATATACTGCCTTCAGTCTCTCCACCTCACCAAGCCAACAGGACAGCAAAGTGCTTGTGAATGGTTTGAAACGATCCAGTGAATCTCAGGTCTGTAATAACTACGATCAGGCATTTGAGAACCTGCACGGGTAGAAACACTAGGGCAAATTCATGGTGTGAAAAGAAAGATTATGATCAAACTGTATTTATGTTCAGACAGATACATGCAATTGTGAAGAATCATTAAATAACTGTTAACCACACCTGCACAGAGCCTCTGGCAATGCTGGCTTATACAGAATCTCAAGAACTGCCATGTGCCTGACATCATACCTTTGCAAGGAAAGAAAAGTCCTGGGTGTTAGCCCAAGACTGGTAAGTAAAACATAGTCCACAGACTTGAGCCAGTTTAATGTCTGTTAGTGATTTTCTCCTGCGTCACACCCAGTACCTTCTGCCCTGTAAATCTGTCAGTAGCCCTGATTTGTTTGATTAAGACTGGGCCTTACTAAACAACTCTGAATCTGCTTTAATGCAATGGCTACTTACCTGTAGGTCAGTCAGGACCATGAGGAGGGAGTAAGTACGCGTGCACGTAGGGAGGGCAGCACAAACAGTATCTTGACTTCTCTGGGGCTCGTAGTTGGTGCTATGACACACAGCTGCTTGTTTGGGTTTCCTTTTACATGGATCATTCTGCCTTTTAAAAACGTTGGGGGTTTTGCACATCTTTTCATGATGAAAATGACATTTCAGAACTTTTTTATTGTTACTGTGAAAAAAATGAAAGGGAAGCCTGTGGGGAAGGGGAGCAAGCAGGGTAAAGGAAGCAGAGGAAAAGGGGGCTGGAGCAAAGCTGAGATGAAGAGATGGAGATGTGGAGAAGGTTAAGAGTAGATAGCTCCAATGGAGAGCACGTTGCAGAGCAGTTCCACTCAGACTGTAGAAAATTTCCAGGATGCCCAAAGATCTCTGATTTGGCTGCTTCTGCTGGTGGAATTTTGGACTGCTCACCTCTACAGCTTTCCTCAGGCTAGGGAGTTCTCTGGGTTTTCATTTCCCATGGTGCTTTTGGAAGCAATTGTCTTTCATCTGTATTTTCTCTCTTGGAATATGCTTTTCCTGTCTTTCATGGCTAGGGGTGGTTGAGGAGTTGTTTTTTTTTTTATTGAATAAAAAATATTAAAAAAAATGCAAAAGTGAAGAGCAAACATCAGTGTGTAATTCATGAAAGGGGCTACTATGCATTGGCATTATCTTTTTCTAATTGCAATTTCTGTACAAAACCTTTCCTTTTATTTTTTTTCACCTTAATGAAAATCTCCAGCAACTGTGAAGAATAGGAGATTCTGAAAGAGAAACAGAGTGTGAGTGATGCACAGAGGGATTTTCAAGAAGGTGGAATAATATTTCAAAAATTTTCAGACTTCAGCATGCATATCAGAGAAGTGTAAGCTCTGGCACTTGACCCTGATAGATCAGACTATGGTGATATTTACTGATTGCTTACGAGAGTCCTTATTTATAACTGGATTTATTTGTGCCATAAGGGCTTGGAAGACAGTCCATTCTACTTTCTCCAGTTGAGATGGGGTCAATGCCAAGAAACTTAGCAAAGCCCAACATACGTTAAAACTTTTAAGAGTTATCAAAGTGTTGTGGCAAAAATGCCCTCCCAGCATGCTACTTTAAATACCCAGCAATTCTCTGTAAGTAACTCTTGGTGACTTGGACAGAGTTTATTTTGAAGGCGGGGTGTGAAGTAGTACACCCTGTACCCTCTTACCCCCACTTTGGCCTTTAAATGCACTATCATTAAAGGTTGGCCCCTTGACAAAGTTGGGTGTAAACTGCAGAGGCAAACTGAATAGGTGGGGCTTTCGCTCCAGTGGGCCTGAATTCAAACCTTCAAAATTTTGGCCAGACTCATGACTATTCACAGTTGCAACTTTAATTAAATGGTGTTGGATATGAGAGTTAAATGTGGAAACTCTGTATTCTATTATACTAGCTCATGTTGCCGAAAGAAATAGAGCCATGCTTCTTGATTGAAGAGACAGAGGTAAGTGAATAATTCGCAACAAATAATTAATCTAAATGTTTCTAAATGATTCTTACAGAATCTGATTATGGTTGAGAAAGATCCCTATTTATTAATGCTACAGGACTCCCTTTCACAAGGGGAAAGTTTATTTATATAAGATTAATGGGTTGAGGTATAGACTTGCAAGTTCTTCCTGAGTCATCAGACCCAGAAAACATGTATTTTATATTAAGGTTAATACAATCTTCCACGCAAAAGCATTTATGAGTGTACTTTAACTGATGGATACATGATGACTGACATTCCAAAACCTCTTCTACAAACACCTACGCTGGCATACTTTTATACATAGGAGTAATTCTAATTAATTTGAGAAAATTACTCTTGTGCATGAATGTATTCATTAGTATTCGAAACATCACAGTCTTAGTATGGTGAGTCTTGCAGATACAATCTTGATCTTATACTTAAAGATGCCCACAATGTCCCATCCGGTCTTTATGGCTACTTTAGCACTAGTAAAGAAAACAGTCCAGCACCCAGTCTTTGCCCCTGGGGGCATCCATCCATATGGCTAAATTCACTTCCTTCCAGAGAAGTGGCCTTATCTGTACTGCTTAGAGGGAACTGTCCTTTTTCCGTGTTACCTCCTGAACCATTCCTTTGTGTTGTGTGAGAAAATGCTAGGTTAAGAGGGAAAAGCCCATGTCGGGAAGCTTGTTGCTAGTTAAACAGTGTGGATAATCACATGCCAGCTCTTGAGTCTATGTCCTGGCTCCTTATAGTTTGCAAATGCAAGATGTAACTTAAATGAATATTTGTGTTCATTTCACATCTTGAAGCTTTGATAAAGTGTTATTGCTCTCATCTGTTCTTTACAGGAAACAGCAGCACTTGTTATCTTCAGCAGTGTACTTCTGGGGATGTGTTTGATGGGTTTTTGTTGCAGCGATGCTGAAGAGTTTTGCCCAAGAACATTGCAGGCAAACTGTCTTTCTTAGTGTGTTGTGAGTCTTCCCTTCCAGAGGTAAGATCTGATGACAGCCTAAGTACTCTTTTTTTGATAAACACCATTTCAGTCTGGTCAGAGCTGGAAAGTTATAGTGCTAGGGAGAGCGGCTTTATTTTGAATAGAGGATAAGGTAGAGAAATTCATGGGCAAGAAGAAAACAAAACCTACGAACTGAAGACATAATAGGGAGTTCGGACTGAAAATTTGTACTTTAACAGTGTCTAAATATGTAGGTTCTACTTTGCTGATAGTGAGTTTTCTGAGCTGCTGCCTGAAATTCTAACTGCCTGCACATGTTGTCACACCAAGGAATTGTCATCATTTCATCCCAAAGCAGGTGCCTGTCGTACATGAAGTGATTTGCACCTTGCAGTGCCCATTTCTGTTAGCTGGAAGAAGCCTAAGGCTTCCTAAGTGATCACCTGGGATGTATTACAGAGCTCCTAAAGTATTTAAGGTGAATTCCAGCCTGCCTGTCTTCTCTTAGGAAGTACCTAAAGTGGAGATACCCCAGTTTTTGATGTTTGAGATACTCTGCTTAAGGGAGATTATTTATATAAGATAATAGATTATAAAAAGAAGAGCTACTTTTGTCATTAACCAAGCTTCATCCTGAAGTTAAAATACAATTTAATAGAGTGGGCCAGGCTAAAACATTGTGTAAGGTGAGAGGGATTGCTCCTCAATTTATTTGCTGCTTAAAAGTTGCATGCTGTCTTCCACCTCAAGCATTGCAGTTTCTTTCTTTCTTTGCCTGGCTACCATTTGCTTATTGTTCTTTCTGATATGACTCACACAGAAGGACATTTCATGTTAGTCTGTTTTGTAACGTCTTTCCATGAAATGCTAGAACATCAGTGCTTGCTCCAGGAAAAGGTGAGTTAATACGTGTTTTTATGTGCCCTGATGGTTGCCTTGCTTAATCAATAGTAAAAAGGATGTCTTTATTGACACTGAGAGCTTTCCAGAAGTGTTCTTTCCACCATTAGTGATGTCTTCTTTAACAGAGCTAGCTTAAGCTTGCCACACTGAGTTTTGCATTGTTTGTATTGCATTGGTTGGTTACCTCTTTCTGTTAACTTTCCATGTACAATTTAATTAGGTTGTGAATAACATGATGTGTTATCAGATGGCATAGCATTATTAACTTCAGTGAAGTGTTGTATGATGAACTAGCTAAAGATCTGGACAATAACTTAATACATTCTTCATATTTAACTGTCTCTGTGCATTTTGGCTGAAGATAACTGCCAGCGTATGTGATTACAACTCTGTTGCTGAAAGAGGTGTGCCTGTTTATGCTGGTGAGGTTCTTGACTGTTGGTATAAATATAATGGCATGGTAATTACTGGTTATAGATACAATAAAGATCAAACTTTTTTCCATACAGAATGCTTTTATTATCCTGGAAGTATACCTCTTGTCTTTTCATGTGAGGAATGCTAACGAAGAGTACGGCATATTAGAGTTGGAAAGCAGAGTGAAAAAAAATCACAGTGTTTTATTTCTGCAAATAATCTGTGTGTGTTAGTTGCCCATGCACTGTGAACAGTGTTCTCAGGTGTCCTCTTATATAAATTAATCATGACTTATTTTGGCCTAAAAACAACAGCAAAAAGAACCCCTTTATAATGCCTGTAATGCTCATGCTTGCTAGCTGTATAAGAAAACAGTATTGTTTCTCTTTCTTCATTAGATAATTTATGAAATAAATTAATGCATATGTGAAAAATAAGGAAAATGGTAAGTGTGTAAAGGTATCTGTTTTAAAGTTGTTTTTCTTATGTAACTGACAACTGAAGTAAGTCTAGCCTGACCTCTTAGCAAAGCAAATAAAATGTACTTATTGAGAGAAATCAAACTGTTCACAAATGTTTTCAGATGGAAGTTGGCTTTTAACAGCGAATGGTAATCCAACGTTTTCCTATCCTGTTCAGTTCATGCTTAGCACTGAAAGGTGTATGCTTGTATGACACAATGTGTTGTGACTCCCCAGCAAAATGTTGCAATGCATATTGGTCAGAGTATGTAGTATTTCAGAGCTATGCATAATTTGTGATTGCACAGTCCCAAATAGGATACAAGCAATGGGAGCACATAGTGTGCTTAGTGTTTCCATCTCATTCATAATTTTGACTCAGCAGTTCCAGCTGATTATTAATAGTTTCTCCAACAAGCCTGGATTGACTAAGTGAATTCTCTTTAACGTACTTAAGTGGTTTCATTAACCTTGGCCTATGTAAAAGTGATTTTCTAAATTGGATTCACTGCACTAATCTTGGTTGCCTGTGCCACTGTGTATTGCATCAAGCAACAAAATAAGCAAGAGACAAAGTGGTAAAAAGTGTTATTTAAACTGGAAGTGAGGCAGAACTCATTAAAAAGAGAATATACACCATGTTCATTATAGGATTTGCTAATGCTCACAAGTTCTTCCAACTAAATTTAATGTATGCAAATTACTATGTATGAGCAGTTATTATCAACAATACTAATAACTTCAATACTAGTAATAATGGCGATCTGGACTAATTAACTGTTTGGAATTGAATTTTGTAATATTTGCAAGTTTTCTCAGTTTTATGGGAACTAAACAAAATGAGCCCCATTGGCTAACAGAGAACTCTCATGGAATACAATCCTGGGTTGGGAGAAAAGATCTGAACTAGAATAAAGAGGTGGCCGAAAGTTCTGCTTGTGCCAACAAAATGGATAGAGGAAGAAAGTCAACATAAATGCGTTTAGCATGTTTCCTCTGTTCATATGAAGCAGATATATTCTGGTGAAGTGCAAAAGGCCCACTTGAGAGTTTAGTACTGTAAATGCTTTATCTTGGTGGTTCCAAATGGTTTGGAGGGGATGCTGTTCTTGTGTTGGTTCTTTTCTGTTTTTCTGGTTAGAAAGAAAACAATTTCATGATCTACAGGGAGGCTGTTTTGTTTTTTTATTTCTTCCTGGATGTGGGGAAAAAACCCAGAAATCCTGACCTGACTATAAACAGAAAGCAGAAGGCAAGTTCATGGGATCACAGAAAAGGGGATCTCCTAACTTTTGCAGCGATCTAATCAAAATGGTTTAAGGATGGCAGTATTGTGCATTAGTCTGCAGATTCCATGGGACCTTCTGTCTGTTTGGGCAGTGAGGTACCATGCACGAGCCCTGTGTAAGACATAAAAATAAGTGTGAATGATAGCAGTGCAGATAATATTGCTTCTTATAAATAATAATTAATGCTAATTAGTGTTGACTCTGTATGTTGTGGCTTGGATGAAACTCTGGTAAGAATTGGCAGACATGCTGATATGAAATCTCCACCCACAAAGATCTGCTGAAAGAGCAGTATCTGCTGTAAGGGGATCTGCCCTTGTAAGTGCAAAGAATACAAAGATTTTCTAATTACTCTTCTTTTTTTGCAGAGAAATCAGGCTTACAGCTTTAGAGTCTGTCTGCGTGCATGGGTCTCTAGAAACTGCAAGTGTGGAACAAATGCAAGATCAGATCATGTTCCTTATGTAAGCTTATAAATAGTGTTTCATGTTCACTGTCAATGCCACACGAAATATAATGTTCTCCTATGATGCTGTCCCCTTCACGTATGAACATGCAGACAGATGCATTTGTTGAGGACAGGCGGCTGGTGCCAACAGGGAGGCTGACACCTCCGCACTGGTCCTGGGTAAATCTGTATCTGCATGTGTGTCCGCACATATGCATACTATTTTTCCTCTGCTGCTTCCCTCCCACTCTGAGCTGCCTTCCTTTCTGCAGTGCCCTCGAGCCAGGAGGTCAGCACCACCACTTCTTTTCTGCCAGTCATGCTTTTCTTTCTGTATTTTCTCCTCTAGTTGTTACTTTCCCTCTTTCCAGTGGAGGGGCAGCAGGAGCCGTTTGGCTGATTTAATGTTTTTCTGGGAAGGAAAGGATAAGACTTAGAAAAATAGGATGCTGATTTTTGCCCTCAGGTAAAATGTGTAGGGAGGACATACTTTTTCTCGAGGGAGGAGATTTTTATTACCAGGGAGGGAATTTCCCCTAGCAGAGAAGGTTTATCTGCGTTCCCCTCAGACATGCAAGTCAGGAGCCTGTGTGCTGCCGATGTTATGGAGGAGCCATATGACCAGTTCCATCACAAAATAATCCAGCTTCCCAGAGGGAGAGAAAGGGGTTGTGTGTGGCCTTCAAATGAGAAGGAAGTCCCTGGTTGTTCCTGGCTTGGTGGGAAGGGTTGCAGGGTCCCCGATGGCTGTGTGACCAGCAAACACCCTTGAGAACCATAGACTGGGCCGTTTGCTAGAGCAGCTCTGTGACTCAGCTGCCTTCCAGGGTGTATATGCTAGAGAAAAACTGGGCCCATGGAGCCGTATTAGCTGACATTTCAAAGGTAAGACATTCTGTTTTCTTGTTTGTTTGTTTGCTTCCCACTGGGGGAACAGTTGTATGTTGAGATGACTTGACTTGATACACGCCTCCTTAGCAAATACGTTGATTCAACATTTAGAAGACCGTGTTTCTTTGTGGTGCAGAGTTATTTATTACAATATTTGTGGTAGGCTGGTGACACTCTTGTGATGATCAAAAAGAATAAGTTGTGTATTTTTTTTTAAGAATGTGTTAAACCAGTTCTGTCAAAATGGAGCTAATAAATACCAGTAATTGTTTAGACAGTTGAAAAGGAGTAATTCCCCACAATTTTTGAAAACATTGTAGGCAGTGATTTGGCTGAACGTGTATGGAGACCTATGTTTCCTTCTAGGTTTGTGAAGCTAAGTGTAGAGTACTGTACTTGTTTTGTATGAGTCTGGCAATGGAAAAACTAGGATTTTTCTCTGAACATGCCAAAGAATGTCTGCGTAAAGTAGGCTAACTTTAAATGTTCAGATTTCATCTGCTAAACTGCTTTGGCAGGAGCAAAACAGTGGGACAGCAAACACAGACTACACCTTTTTAAACTGAGGAAGCTGGTAGGGGAAGGTGGGCAGGGACCAGGGAGATGGCACAGGTTCTGCCAGTTTAGTGGAAGTTTGCTAGTGGAAATCCTCACAGACCAGCCTGGGACTGATCTTACTTAACATTTTCATTAATGCCTTGGGTGTAGAAGGTTGGAACTGACTGATGAAATTATCTGCTGACACAAGATGAGCAGGCATTATCAGTGTAGAGATAATGTCCAGTTCTTCCCATGCTGGGAGTGTAAGGACAGGAATGATGGAAACAGACTGAAAGTTTAATAGCTGAGGGCTTCTGCCTTTAATGGAAATTGTTAGTCCCTACAAGCAAGAGATGGGAAAGAACATGGTAGAGAAAGATTTGGATGAGCTAATTGACTACAGAATAAGTGTGAGCTTTGGGTGCAAGCTGGGAAAAGCCATATAGAAATAAAGGGGTCATTAATGGATTAGGCTTGTAATTAGGAGGTTACTAAAAATGAGATTCTGTAATAATCTCCCAGCTGGAGTAGGAAGAGCAGCAAACAGAACTGGAGCTTCATGGACTGATGAAGAGGGCTCCTGACACAGGACCTAACAGTATCAGGGGATAGTCTAATGGCACAAGGCTAACCTAGACTTTATTTCCTGTGAAAGAGGGTATACAGTGCGTATAGAAAGGGAAATTGTTGTAGGCATGGCTGATTAAAATTCTGAAATCCAATTTAATATTGACTGATGTATCATTTTATTCCTCTTAATTTTCATTAATTTCTCAATCTATCTCATATTCTAGACTTTATGGAACTCATTTGTAATTGGTCTTGTGTCAACAAGCAGGGAAGATCAGATTGTCTGTCATTAGTGACAGCTGGCTTAATTTAGTAATAGTACTTAGCAGTTATGTAGTGCTTTAAATTTTCAAATCCCTGTTCAAATATTAGCTAATTAGTCATCACACCAATTGCTTTAAATATTATCAGGCCTTCTATAGAGATGGGTAAATAGCTGTTGTTATCCGTATTTCAGAGATGAGGAAGTTGAGACACAGATGGGCAAGTTATGTCTCTGTGTGTCTTTATATATAGGTATTTCAAAGGCACTGATCGTTTCAAGGTCTAACAAGTCTATCAACTTATTAGACCTGATTCAGCATCCACTGAAGCCAATGGAAATTGTTCTAGCAACTTCAAAGGGTCCTCTTGCTGCCTAATTGGATTACCTTGCAAAGGCCAGCTTCCTAACATTACCTAGCTGGTATAGGGCACTTCGAGATTGGCTGATGAAAATCATATCTGCCCTGGCAGTCAGCACCCGTAGTGTGGCTGTAGGGGACAAACAGCAGCACCCAGGTTTGCTCAGTCACTCAGTGAGTGAGTCCCAGAGGTGAGACTGGGATTCTTGAGTGCTCTGTTTTCTCAAAAAAAAAAAATTAAGAGCTTGAAAATCTTGATAACCCAATGATGAGATTTTCAGAAGTTCCTAGGTAAGCATCAGCTGTTGATTTTGACAGTCCCAACATACGTTTCTCAGTCTGTTCCACGTGACTTTTAAAATCTAGCCCTATGCTTCAGTGATATGTGGGAGTTAAAACTCAGATAAGAAAAGCTCAACAGAGACTTGGTGGAAAACTCCAAGACTCGGCAATGTGTTTTTTATGTTGCTTTTTAAAACCTGACGTTCTGTGGAGAAGAAAAGTGGAAAAGAAAGAAAAGACATCTTAGCCTCGAGTGTAATGCTAAGAGGGATCCTAGAAATCCCTTACCTGTGAATTGGCAGGCAACTTTGTAGTGTTAACTTAATGTGACATGACTGGTCAAACTTTGACTAAATATGTGGAGTCTTATGGTTCAGCTGTGTTCCTTGAAAGATGGAAATAACCCTTCACAGATTCAAGAACGTGTTTTGTGTATTAATTTAGGGTTTTCATTCTTGAGCATGTACTATGCTTTGCATAAGAACTATTTCTGCAAATGTTCCTGCCCTTAAACTTTTTCTACAAATGTTCCTACCCTTTTGTGACAGGTAGCATAAACCAAATCAAAGTGTATGGAAAACAGCTTTTTACCAAAATATATTAATTTCTTCTTTTAATGTTAATATTTGCTTGATCCTATTAGCCAATAGAGCAGTATCCCCCAAGCTCTGAAAGATTAGCTTAGATGTGGGAAAGCAGCACAGATAGTATTTTCCTCACTGTCCTGCCACATGCTGCTAAATACATGCTTCTTTTGCCTGCCTTCCCAGCCAGGAATATTGTGGTATTTGGGAAATATTGCAGCAACAAGAATATACAGAACAATCTTCTCTCTGGGTTGAAGCCCTGTACTACACTGTCACAGTTTAAACCCAGCTGGCAATACCGTGCAGCTGCTGGCTCAGTCCCCCCACCCCCACAGGGAGGGAGGGAAGAGATTTGGGGAAAAAGGTAAAACTCCAGGGTTGAGATAAGAACAATTTAATTATTAAAATATAATAATAGTAATAATCATAATGAGGAGAGAGGAATAAAATCCAA
Source organism: Falco rusticolus (assembly GCF_015220075.1). Lineage (NCBI taxonomy): Eukaryota > Metazoa > Chordata > Aves > Falconiformes > Falconidae > Falco > Falco rusticolus. The sequence continues at coordinate 91,232,301 of NC_051189.1, forward strand.
AGGGAAAACAAGTGATGCACAATATAGTTGCTCACCACCTGCTGACCAATGCCCCGTCAGTCCCCGAATAGTGACCCACAGTCCCCAGCCAGCTTCCCCCAGTTTATACACTGAACATGATGTTCTGTGGTATGGAATATCCCTTTGGCCAGTTCGGGTCAGCTGTCCTGGCTGTGTCCCCTCCCAGTTTCTGGTGCCCCTCCAGCCCTCTTGCTGGCAGAGCCTGAGAAACTGAAAAGTCCTTGACTCAGTATAAACATTACCTAGCAACAACTCACAACATCAGTGTGCTATCAACATCATTCTCATACTAAATCCAAAACACAGCACTGCACCAGCTACTAAGAAGAAAATTAACTCTATCCCAGCTGAAATCAGTACATATGTTCACTAATAAAGATTTTCATGTTTGTTACTTGTTCCTGAACAGCAATCATGAAATGACAGATGTTGCAAGACAGACCCCTCCTCAGGCTTGTATCTGTAAACAAAAAAGGATGAGGAAGAGATGTGTTCCTCCACATCATTAAAAATGTCAGATATTATTGGGGCACTGCAGTCAACCCAGTGTCTTTACAGCAGATCAAAGAGGCGAAATGAGCCAGAGAGGTGCAGGGTGCTGAACCAGACTCCTCTCCGCTGTCCTGTTGGCACATGTTGCCTTGCCAGCAATGTGGGATTGATACTGATGCAGTAACAAATCACAGCTGTTGCACTCGGTCTCTGTTTTCAGCTCCCCTTCAGCATATGAGGGGTCGTTTCTTTCAGACCTTGTGAATCTTGTTAAGAACTGTAACTCTGGTTAGCCGTACCTTCCAAAAAGTGAAACCTGAATTTGATGCAGGATCTGTATGGCCACTGGCTCCAACCTCCAGTGTGGGAGCAAAAGGAGGCCTCTATCTCCTCACAGGACTGCTGCTTGCTCTCCAGAGCAGCTGCTTTCCCCATATTCCTTTACTTATGGCTCTGGTGTTCCTGCTGCTTGGTTGATGCTTGTGGTTGAACCCCAGCCGGCAACTAAGTACCACACAGCTGCTGGCTCACTCCCCCAGTGGGATGGGGAGGAGAACGGAGGGGGGGAAAGGTAAAACTCAAGGGTTGAGATAAGAACAATTTAATTATTAAAATAAAAGTAGATAATACTGAAAAGGAGAAAGAAGGGGAGACTAATAAAATCCAAAAGGAAGTGTGTGTGGTGGAACCGAAGTGATGCACAGTACAGTTGCTCACCACCCTTTGACTGATGCCCAGCCAGTCCCTGAGCAGTGACTGGCAGCCCTTGGCAAACTCCCCCTAGTTCATATACTGAGCACGATGTTCTATGGTATGGAATATTTCTTTGGCTAGTTAGGGTCAGCTGTCCTGGCTGTGTCCCATCCCAGTTTCTTGTGCCGCTCCAGCCCTCTTGCTGGCAGAGCCTGAGAAAATGAAAAGTCCTTGACTTGATATAAACATCACCCAGCAGCAATGAAAACTATCAGTGTGCTATCAACATTGTTCTCTGATGAAATTCAAAACACAGCACTGTACCGGCTACTAAGAAGCAAGTTAACTATCCCAGCCAAGACCAGGACAGGTATTCAGGAGGAGATCCTGCAGCGTCGGTCCAGGATGGCAGATTCTTCTATCGTTTGTGTCTGATAGAAAAGCAGCTGCTGCGGTCCAGCCGCGCTGGCAGCCTTACTGACTGTGTTCTGCTTCCACACCTGTTCTCCTTGTCCTAAGCCCTGGAAGGGGGGCGTCTACTTTCATCATTTGAGGTCCACTCAATACCAAAATTCCTGTAGGTATCTTTATGTTCTTTCCTTTAACTTATATCCATGTAAATACTTCTTCTGAATGGCTTGGAAATAAATTAGATCAAGGTTCAATTTCTTCACACTTTCATTCTACTTTTCCTTCTTCTGTGATTTCTTCATTAGAAATACTGTTGCTTTTTGCTGAAAAGGCATTTAGGAGACTCTCCCTTCTGTCACCCAGATACAATGTATGTTTCAGAGCACAAACTTTTTTTTTCCGCAGTTCGCTTTCCCTCTGGTGTTCTTGCCTCACTGATAAAAGATCAGCCCTGACAGAACACCAGAAAGCAATTGTAGTGGAGAGACTACTTTTAGTTAGGCAATATGATGGGCTATGGGCTATCAAAGGGAAAAGCATGGCTTTGGTACATGGCTGGGGCACAGGAGTTTGTTTCTTAATCTGACTTCTTAGTTCTCCCGCTCCTTGGCCGAAGCACGTCATTTAACTCTGTGCCCCAGTTATCCAACCTGCAGCCTGAAGGATTCGCACGTTTCATGAGACTTAGAATGGAAGTGTAGTAAATGGCTCCTTTTCCAAATGAAAAGGAGGTCCCAGGCATCTGATCTTTCTAATGGCCAATTTTATACCATTTGATATAACTGTTGAAATAAGGTTTCTTTCTACTATGAGACCAAAGTCACATCATGAATTGTAGGGAGAAGTGTAAAAAGTCAAGTGGAGCTCCTCTCCTGGAAAGTTGTGAAGTTAACAAAATTAGTTTAAAAAAATTTGGCTATTATTCCAAATTGTGCAAAAACTGTAAATGGATAATTTCTAGGTTTGCTTGAAATGAAGCTTGCTAAGGGCAGTCTCAGGGTGTCTTCTGTAGTCCAGCAAATTTCTTATTAAGAAAATGAATCGGAGTTTATTGAAATTATTGGATTGAAGTCATTGGTTCATTCTTTTCTGGTAGTCCTTTAGTTCCTCTTCCCACAGTGCCTGAAGCCATACTTATGTTGCACAAATCTACATATGCAGAGGGCGAAATGAGATTATTGTGCTAAAGATTGCTATCTCCCTAGAATACAGAGAAAAGTCATATACACATGCTGAGATGCAAACACGTACAGAAAGAAAAGATGACAGTCTACTGCAAATTAGCGTACCTTAATTGTAGTCAATCAAACTGCTAATTTGATTTAGTCAAACTGTACTAATTTACACCACCAGCTGAGATTTTGGCCCTTACTGCTTTAATTTTGTACTAATCTGTTTATAGCTTTCAAATATATGGAGCCAGTTGATTGCTAAACTGTTTATTGGGTGTGGTTCCAGGATTACAACAGTAATTATTTTACTGAAGCCCTTTATTTTCAAAAATGCATGTTTCAGATTTACATAATAGGACTAGACAATGACTAAGGGGCAAATTATACCAAGATTATTGCATGCACTTACGCATGTGTTATGTTTTTATGACTCAGAATGGAGCTTGTTTGTGTTCCACCTTTGGACAGAGGTGTCTTTGGGGGTGTGTGGGGGGGAGCATTGTAGAGCACGAGAATTACAAAAGAGTCTCAGCCTGTGGAATTCTGTGCCAAGACATGATGCTAGATGATAAAATATTACTTAAGTGTGAAGGTGGGGGACTTGGTTATGAAATGCCAAACGGTTTTCCACAGCTCTGCTCCCTCAATATGGTGTTTATTCCATCCTGAGAGGAATGAGCTGAGGCCCTCAGTGCCAATCCTGACTGCGAAACACCTCTCCTCTTTGCTACCCGATTCCAAATGCTGGCACGGGAGCATTCAGAATTCAGAATGGTATTTTGGGTGGTGTTTGCCTGGAATTACCCACTCTCACTACCTTTCCCCATGCCAAAGGATGGTGTTGATAAGGACAGTGGCACGGTGCTTTGAAATACTGTTTTTTTTCCCCCCTTCTTTTCCTTTTGTGTGCTTCACAGAATAGTTTGCATCCAGTTGATATGCGGGAAAGCTGCCAGCAGTTTTCTGTCTGTAGAACCACCGCAGTGAGAAGAGCTGTGGTGCAGCAGCGATGCCTGCGTTGGCACTGGCAGAGCCCACCGCTCCTCCCTGTATAGTGATCGAGCTTAGTCCTCCCCTTCCCTGTGGAGTCAATCAGCGAGCCGGTTACTACTAGGTCTGACGGATGCTGATGGTGGTGAGGATGCTTTCGTGTAGGTTGGGTACTTGAATGAACCTGTTCAGCCTGGTTGTTGGTTGGATATACAGTCTGAAGGTGAAAGGCTTTAGACTGTTATCTCTTGAGCTGTGCAGCCTCTCTCCTGGCTTCTTGGTGTTTACAATAATTACCTTAACGAAACAGATCATCATCAGCTTGCTGTCATCAAGTGTGCAAAACGGTTGTTGGAGCATTCAGGACTGCAAAATTTGCGTTCTTGCAGCCAGGAAAAAACCTAATGAAAACATTGCTCCAATAATCCTCAGCCCTGACCTCTTTAATGCATCCTCAAAACTAAATGCATATAAATAGTTATCTAGGTTTTGTAAACAGGGCTAAATAGAAAGATACAACCCACTTTGGGATCACCAACTTTGACAGTACCTCTTTAAAAAAAAAAAAAAAGTGTCTGTGAAACAACTTACTGTAACTCTTATAAGTCTGCAAAATGACCTCAATCTTCATAACTACTTGTTAAAGGATTTTCTAAAAAGAGTAGCAACACCTGGAGACTCATTTATCACTGTGCCTGCCTACTGGCGATCCCACCTACACACTGAAGAATGACTGCTAACATAATATTTATGCAATAAACCAGCTGAAATATGTAAAAAGAAAAGCCTTCTGTAGGGATGGTAGAGATTAAAGAACTATTTGAAGTCACTGGTTATTTTTTGCTGCCTGATAAACAGGGGAGGATTCTTTTGGCTTCATGGCACAGTTTTCTTGAAGAGAAAAAACTTTTTGATATCCATTCTGACAGAGGAAGGCTGCCTAAGACCAAGCAGGTTTTCCTGTTATGAAGAAGGTTCTTTTTTCCCCTCTTCTTCATGTTGGTAAACTGTGCTGTCACCTTCTACAACTCAAATCTATGGAGCAGGGCCATTCTGAAAATCTCTTGAAGCCATTTGTTGCCTCTTGAACCCCTTTAATGATGTCCAAATGCCTTGCAAAGACCAGCCTGATAATTCCTAGACACCTTAAACTTCTTATCTAACTGAAAAATTCTGTGAAGAGTTCACTTAAGATCCAGGTGTTTAAAGTGTCCAGTAATAGAGGTGCAAAGCTTATAGAGGAATCAAAGCCGCAGGCAGAACTGGAGCCCTGGAGGTGCATTAGTAAGTGAAGGCTCAGCCTAAAAATCCTCCAGAGCTGAGTGGAATGACCTTGTGTTAACTTCAGCCAGTCCAGCAGCTTTGGTCATGTGTGACAACTGGGTCTGTAAAGCAGTTCTGACTTGCTGCTTGCACACGTAAGGGCTTTCTCCCTGGGCTTCTGTCTCTCCGGTGCAGTGGCCCTGTGTTGAAATGTAGGGGTGACCATGAAAACCAAATTTTATCTTAGATCTCCAGGCCGTCAACCCATGGAGCTCTTAAACAATGAGAGTCCATTAGTGGTAGTACAAATACACAATAGCTATGTTGGTCAGTATTAATGAAGAGGACTATAACTTCAGATCGTGTTGGTCAGTCTAAATAAAAGGGACTATCTCTTCAGATCTAGGAAGCTTGGCACCACTGGACTATCACTTAAAAACCATGTATGATAATTCTGTTGGGTCATACGTTCACGTACAGTGGGAGTAAATGGATTGTACAAAGGAGGAGCAATTTTGTAGACAGATGGTCAGCAAAAAATAGCTCTGTCAGAGCACAGGGAACACAGCCACCAAAGATAAGCTGAAAGACACAGTCCCCATGGCCTCATGGAAGTGTTAGTGACTGACCACATAGTAGCTATGCAAGTATGTTGTAGTCAGCAAGAATGCTTACTGGATGGGATGATCTGTCTTCTGCATGTATCCTCTCCCTGTCCACTAGCTTTGTTTAGTACAGCAAAAAGCAACAACAAAACAACTAAAAGCACAGTAAGAAAACAAACCAAACAAAACCAAGCAGAAAACCCCACCTTCCAGCGCACACAGAAGTAACATGTTGGATCTCTTCAAAGCCTTTGACCAGGGATAATTTACACTTTAGTTCTTACTTTAGCAGTGTCTGTCAGTGAAGAACGCCACCGAGTCATCAGTTCACATGAGTAAGTAGCTGGGAAATACTTCTTCAGAAAAAAAGCCTTGCAGGTCGTAGTGGATCGCAAGTGTGAACATGAATTGGGAATGCTGTTTAAAAAAAATAATAAAAATTGCCAACCTGGGACATACAAACAGGAATATAGCTGACAAGACACACAAAGTAATCCTGCTTCACTCAATGCTGATAAGGCATCAGCTGGAGCACTGGAACTGATTCTGGGCTGTGCCTTTCTAATAGGATGTGAGCTCATTGGAGAGAATCCAAAGTGAACAAGGAAATGATTGAAAGTCTGGAAAACTTAATGGTAAGGAGAGACTGAATGAATTGGGCTTTTTGGCCTGAAGAATGGAGCCTTTCAAAGGGAGAGAGAGTTTAACAAGGGTCCCCAAATATATGAAAAGCTCTGGCAAAGAGAGGACTAATCAGAATATAATTGTATCTAGTATAATCCTATGTGGTTATTCACATTAGGCTAACTGGCTCTAGCTGTAATATGTTAGGCAACAGGGTAGATACTTGGGAATACTTTTTTAGCGAGAAGGATGGTGATTGCCTGGAGATGTGGCAGAGTTTGTGTGAGTGGAAATCTTTTAGAAAAAGTAGGTTAGTATCTTTGAACAATAAGGTAGGAGCAGGTGACTTTGCGCTTGGAGCACCAACATGAACAGGATTATTAGATCCTTTCTAGTGTCATTCTTCTATTATTTCATGGAGAGGGGTAAACAACAGACATAACAAAACTGCCAAAGGCTTATGATGATTTGTGCTAATTTCAAGGTGCAATTCTAACACAGTGCCATGTATATAGATAACTTCATCACCATGTGACGTGATGGCAATCCATACAGACCTGTCTCACTAGTATACCCAACTGTCTGTATGGGCTGGTAAAAGAAGAGCATTGCAGGGTGGTACCTGTGCAGTGCAAAAGATGTGGTATGGGTTAATTTGAGAATGTTGCAGCTCAGCTGGTTTTGTCTAGAGCATCTCCATGTCGTATAACTCATGGAGTTTTCTTTTTCCTTGTAATAAAATAGGTAAGAACTTAATTGAAACTGGTAGAGAAGAGGTTGACTAGATATTGGCTATATGTTGTACATAAGGTGCTGCTTGCAAATGCTACTAGGAACTTGTGTTAGGTGCATAGAATCCATCAATTTAATGCTTAGTAACATCAAATAAGGGAAAAACAGAACCTGAAACTAAACAACCTTTTTGGAAGTGGCATTTAGCTAAGACTGCTGTCCGGAAATTTATCTTCAGTTTGGGTTTTGTTTTTTTTAAGAGATGTCCTTGTTTCTGCTGGGCTAGAGTTAATTTTCTTCTTAGTAGCTGCTGCAGTGTTGTGTTTTGGACTTGGTATGAGAATGATGTTGATAACAGATGTTTTTAGCTGTTGCTAGGTAATCGTTTATACTAAGTCAAGGACTTTTCAGTTTCTCAGGCTCTGCCAGCAAGAGGGCTGGAGGGGCACAAGAAATGGGGAGGGGACACAGCCAGGACAGCTGACCTGAACTAGCCAAAGGGATATTCCATACCATAGAACATTATGCTCAGTGTATAAACTAGGGGGAGTTGGCTGGGGCCTGGGATTCATGGCTTGGGGACTGGCTGGGCATCAGTCAGCAGATGGCAAGCAATTGTATTGTGCATCACTTGTTTTCTTTTCTCTGTTCCCTTTGGATTTTATTCCTCTCCCCTTCTCTTTCTCTTCATTATAATTGTTGTTATTATTATTATTGTTTTTAAATTTTTTTTTAATTATTAAATTGTTCTTATCTCAACCCTCCAGATATTCCTCCCCATCCCGCTGAGGAGGGAGGTTGGCGAGAGGCTGTGTGGTTACTGGCTGGAGTTAAACCACAACAGGAGGAAGAAGGTGATAAAAGTTAGGTTTTGATTAAAACAGATGGAGAGTTGGCTTTTTTGGAAATTTTCATGTTTTGCAAAAAATAAAATACTAGAAATCTGAGTGACTCCTGGTTTTCAGGTAACAGCAGTTGACTGAATGTGGAAAATTTTATGCCAGGACTGTGTTGCGAGTCCTTGGGGAATGTGGGGGCAGGTACCTCATATGCCCTATTATACGTTGGAGCTGAGGTTTCTGACCAAATATTTCTCTCCTATGGTGAACGACTGTATCTTGCAGGAGGTGAGATCATCAGGTGTTACAGGAGAGGGAGCCTGGGCAGCAGGTCTGTTTGATAAAGGAAAATGCATACAAGTACCAGGAAGTACAACCATGAAGCTCTACGGTGATGTGTCAAAACCTTCAGTATTCAGACATAATCTTGAAGGTTGTTTTTGAAAGATGTTATTTCCTGTAAGGAAAACAATTCTCTTCACAGCTCTACGAGAGAAGAAAAAGTGAAGCTGTTGTGGCAGGTTTGTAGGGCAAAAGGCTGCTCCTTCGTTTCTGACCAACTCTCATTTTCTTTGGGAGACAGCAAAATGTGCACAGTACTGCACAAAGGTTTTCAACTGTTTTGTTTATCTTGAAAAGCATACAGAGATGGGAATGAGCTGTCTGATTTTTTTTGAAGTTTTTAGTTAGTTTAAGGTCACCATTAAGTATCATCTGCTTTGCTGTGCTGAAGAGATGCATTTGCCTGTCTTAACAGAAAATGTCAGGTGGGTCGTGCCTACTATGTAGGAACTTGTAGTGAGCAGACCCTGGCCAGCAACGCATCACCCACCCCATGTCTTGCTCACTCCTCTCTCCTACGTGATGGAGAGAAAAAAGAAGGAAGGTGAAAAGACTTGAACACTGAGATAATGACAGCTTAATAAGGAAAGAAAAACCCAAGTGTACAAAGGAAAAAGAGGAATTCATCCACTACTTCCTATCAGCAGGAAAATGTCCAGCCTCTTCCTGGGAAGCAGGGCCTCCGCAGCAGTAACCTTTGCTTGAGAAGACAAATGCCGTAATAGTGAATGTCCCTTTTCCTGTTCCCTTTTCCCTGAGCTTTTGTTGTTAAGCACGATGTCATATGGTAGGGAATATCCCTTTGGCCGCTGAGGTCAGCTGTCCTGCTAGATCCTCTCCCACCCCTTGCCTGTGCCCAGCTTACTTGCTTTGTGAGGAAGAGAGAAAGCCTTGGTGCTGGGTAAGCACTGTTCAACAACAGCCAAAACACTGGTGTGCTGTCATCACTTTTAACCACAGATGCAAAAGCATGGCACCACGCAGGCTGCTGTGAAGGAAGCTACCTCCACCCCAGCCAGACTCAGTACAGGTGCCAGGAAGGATACTGGTCCTGTGGCTACATAGCTTAGCTCCTTGCATGTGTTTCAGTTGTTTAATATACTTCTACCTTTTCTTTTTTTTTTTCTTTTTTTTTTTTTTAGATGTGGGTGGAGAGGCCTTGAATGTGTGCTAAAAATCTACACTGAGTTGCACGAACAAAATGCTTTTGCAGGAAGCTGTAAATATGATGAAATGAGGGACAAAAATACCTGCTGCAGGACTTGCCCTTTAAATAAACAATTGGGAAATGCCAGGCATTGAAACACTCTTAACTTCTTCAGAGATGATTATAACTTTCTAAAAAAGTGATCTGATACCGTTTGAAAAAAAATAATCAATGAAGTAGTTCATCTTGCTATTCCCATCACGAAAAAGGAGAAAGGAGCCTAGTTTTACCCTCCGTTTCTCTAGCAACACTGCTACTTTTCACATTACTTGAGATCTGAGCATGATGAAAGATAATTATTCAAAAGGAAGCAGAAGCATTCCAGGAAAGGTAATGCATATATATTTCCACTCCTATGGCAGAATGGAGGTGCACTCAGCCTTAAACACCAGCAATGTTATAATGTTCTCCTCTATAATTAAGTGGTTATGGTGCTAAAGGTAACGATTTACTGTTTTGACCTCTCTGAACCAACTTGACTGCTGGTCTGAGATTAACTGATTTATCATATTCTGCCCCAAATCAGCAGAAAGAGCCATCTTTTTCCCAAGTGGCACGTTTAGGTAAAACATCAGAGCATTTCAAAGCTATTTTCTTTCAAATCTCCTAACCTTTCTGTGAAGGTACAGCATATATTTTAGGTTTTGTCTAGGGTTTTTGAAAATCAAATAGAACATCTTTCAATAAAATCTGAGGCCTACACATAGAGGGGAGAAAAAGGCTGGCTGATGCTTGAGGGGCCAGCGTGGGACTTCAGAGCCTCTGGTTTGGTTCTCTGTCTGCCATGGGCTTTGCCTGTGAGCGTTGTCAGGCAATTTCATTTTCCTGCGCCTCTGTGCTCCAGTTGTAGAGGGGATAACAGCTTTTCATTGCTTCACTACACGTCATCATTACACAAATGTTTCACGGGATGCTGACTTGCAAATCCCACGTGTCCCCCTGAAACTGCCACATTGCATGTAGATATCTAAACAGTGGAAAGATCTGAAGACTACTCACCTGTGTTACAAAATGAGATCCTTCTTTTAGAGCAATTTCAGCTTGTAATTGACCTTCTTTTTATTGCATGATTTACAATTTGCAGCAATAACAATGGGTATTCTCAGGCCATTATTTCTGATGGGAGTATAAATGGGGATATAATTTTAATCTCATAATGAAATGATGACAGATATACATAAACATATAGTAACACATTAAAAATTCCCACAGAATTGCAAGTCAAGTGTCATCTAGACAAGGCTGGGAGACTGAGCTACCATGTTATTATAGGCAGACCTGGTAATGGCACAGACAATTAAGACCTGACTAACTTTTTTTCATTATATGACTTTCATTGCAATTGCTGATAACATTGCCAAAGTTTAAACCACTTGGGCTTGTTTTTTCCATGCCAGCTATTTGACTAAGGTAGATTGCTGTTAATTTTGAGGAACATTTAATCAAAAATGGTTCAACTATTTGTTAGAACGAAGTAAGGAGGAAAGTATGCTGTTTGTTCAGAGTCCTGTGCTTTGAGCAAAGGCTTGAATCTTAACTTGGGAAGCTAGCCTGATCTGAGATGGAGCCTTTTATGGACCTTGTAGGAAGATCTGGTAGAAGAATAGGGGCAAAGACAGCCTGCAGTTGGTCACTAAGCTTAGAGAGGCTGAAGAGAAAGAAATGGGAAGAAAAGTTCTTAAAAACTAGACTTCAGAGCTTCTGAACTTGGCATAGTCCTCTGTTATCCTTCAGTAGCTGTATAATGTGCCTGCAGAATGATGCCTTGACCAGTCCATACTGAGGAGAGCAACCTGGTGGTACAACTGAGGACAACAGGTCTCTGTGGTACAAAGTTTATAGATTCATGTTTATGTATACAAAGGCACAGCCTGTCCACATAGAAGAGCATACCAAAATAAAAAAAGGCTGCATTAAAAGGATGGAGAGCTGCAAAGTCACGTGTTGAGAAGTTAGGGCATGTCTGAGTAAGAGCTATCAGTGCAATGCTACAGGAGCACCATATGTATGTGCATTCAGAATTAATTTCTAATCGCACGATTGCATGCTGTTCTCTTCTGGTGGGTGTACTTTACATTTATAGAAGAGATGGACCATGAGACAAGATGTTTAGAGGTCCGTGCAATTGAATGCTGTTCTGGAGTAGGCCATATGTCAGTAGGAGCTAAGCTTTAAACACAGAAAACTTTGCAGAAATGTGGAAAAAAATAATTAAAAAAAGATGATGAGCAGAGAATGCAAAATTAGGGGGCAATTTTGAGATATACCAGTGTCTCAGCTCTGGTCTGTATGATGGGGATAGGATAGCTCTTCCTTTCTCAAAAGAAAGATGTTTTGTGATTTTAAATTCATTAGCATTTGGTTGCTTGTGGTTTTTTTTTCCCTATGAAAACACTTAGATGCTGTCATGACAAATATGACAGAGAAGCCTATGAGCTTCGTGAGTACTGGTTTCAGTGTTGTTTTAAGAGGTTGTGCTGGCAATCCTGGGTGCTGAATGAGGCAGAGGTCCTGGGGAAAATCACCTGCCGTCATGTCATTGCAGAATGCATACGTGCAAGGAAGGCTTATGTGAATTTGCACAGGCAACCATAATCCTGATGCTCTCAATCCTATTCATTTTTGCACCCTCAGCTTTTTTAAATGCATTTCATTATCCATGGTAGGGGGCTTAAACACAGTTTTCAATATGAATCTGTACAATTGAAAATAAAACCCTAAAGTGTTCTTTTCAAGTTTAAAATGAATGGAATATTATTAATAAAGCCTCAAATATGGCTTTTCAGCCTGCAAGTGATCCATCTATAGCTAAACTCCAGTTTCAATTGCACTTGATGGTACAGTGAGGTATGGATTTTTAGAGTGGCTCTACCGATTACAGATATTTCATACAATGGCTTTGTGTTACCATATGCAACACATTAGATGTATCTTTAGTTCTTGTGCACCCACTGGTGTTTTCCCATGAGTGTGATCAGAATAAAGCCTCACAGCTTATGAAAGCTATTCAAAAGCCCGTCTCTTTACTTTTTGCCTTTAATACTGCAGTTTGCTCTGACAGTTTGTGCTATGTGCTGTAGAAAAACAGACTAAAAGGCAGTCCTTCCCTCAAAGATTTTTACAACAGAAGCAAACTTGTGGTCCACAACAGGTGGACACAGATGCGACAAAAAGGGAGAAGTGTAAGCAGAAAGTAATGCAATACTGGCTGATACAGTAGGTAGGTCTGTTACTGGGCACCCAGCACTTATCGGGTAGTTCAGTGAAGGTGGTTTGGTGGCATCACTGTTGTCAACGTCTTCATAGCTTTTGCAAGCAAGTGAGAAGCAGAGGACAGCTATCAAAAGAAAAGCAGTGAAGTAGCTGTTGGAAACATAAGAGAGATCCTCTTAGAAAAGCATGGCATTGTGAGAAAGTCCAAAATTACTCGTTTGAAAACTTGCAAAGTACGATGATGGAGTCTGGTCTCCTGGGCCAATGGCAGGCAGAGTCCCTCTGCACGAGGGTGTTTGTGTGGTGAAGCTTTCACAGCCTACAAGTAGTTTGCTCTGTGAAAAAGAAAGGGTCTGTGGGAGAAACATCTCTTTCCTTTTGGGGTTAGCTGAGCCTAACTGCAGCAGGCTAAATCCTGCTGGTATGAAATGTGGCACTGCTTTTCAGGAGCAATGATATGACAGACCTTGGATGTTGTTGGTTTTGAGGCAAATTATCACTGAATTGTGTTCCAAGAGAAATGGGGATGTGCTGGCAAAAAGGTGGCAAGCAGAAAAAAGGAGGAGAAACTGTGAAAAGTGTAACAGATATTAGTCACAGGGAAGAATAAGCCTAGAAAGATAACAAGGGGAAAAGCGGAATGAGAAAAAGGAGTGAACCAGACAGATCTTCAAAGAGTAGCATGTATTGTGGAAGATTACCTTCTGGAGGTAACAGAGGTAGATCATCTCATTTTATTTACTTTGATGTCTTTCATTCATGTAGAAAAATGTTGCTTTTTCTCTTACCCTTTTAATTGAACCACCTCTGCAAAAAAATACAGGATTAAGTTACAAAAATAAGTCTATTGTAGTCAAACAAGTTTTGCAGACAAAAACATTACTCAGAAGCTTGCAAAACCTGGAACTGTGAAAGATTCGTGTGTTCTAAGTCAAGACTTTTCCAGTATCTCTTTTGCCTTCTCAATACAGCTTCACATCCTCTGCATAGTTTTACTGTGATTATCCTGGAGACAGAAAAGTCTCTTTGGTCACTGTCTCAAGTGATGACAGACTTTTTTTGAGCAATCACCTGCACTGTCTGCTCTGTAATAGTTGCAAGTAGTATAAATAGTTTTAATGAGCATTAGCTTTAGCAGTCAGCCTGGAGCTGCATGGGTTGCTTGAATTTCAGAGCTTTTTCAGTAGCACCAACTATTCCTTTAATGTTCTTCTGTTTTGGGTGGCCTGAGTGAATCAGGCACATGTCATTGGTTTTTAGGCACCCAGCACTCATCAATAACAAGTGATTTAATTTCCCATATACTTCTGAGGTCAGCAGCTTTTTCTGTACCCGGGAGGACTGATGGGTAGCTCATGATTTGTAAATATATTCAGTTCCCTCTGCCTCTGTTCCACAGAAAACAGTAGCCAGTTTCCATTGGACTTTCATGCACTCAGATGCTCACCTGAAAAACTTTGTGTTTGATTTGCTTCTGTGTCCCATATACTGTTTAGAGCAAGGAAAGCGTGCGTGCTGCTGTAAGTGACTTCTTGCACCATCCATCTGCTTATGGAGTTACTTTCAGAACTATCAGAAGTGCCAAAACTCCTGAGTTTCAATCCAGTGTGTGTGGGCTTGGGGGTTCAAAGACTGAAACTGAGGACATGTATGAATTGTTTCATAAGTAATCTCAAAAATTTCTCTGAAAAGATGGCCAGACTTCCCTTCCTCCTTTCTTGGTGCTGGCTATCTCTGACCTTATTCAGTTGTGCAAGTATTCGTTTGTCCCTTTAGCACATTCTTTCCTCAACTCAACATACACTCTGAATTTTGGAGCACTGCAAAAATTACCTGTTAAAGTGGCTGTAGGAGGAGAGCCGAAGCAAATAAGTTTGTGCTCCTGTTTGAGGCTGAAATCAAGAGGGTAAAGGAGGGAGGTAGGTTTGATTAAAATTAGGGCTGATTTTTATTAAAATTTTGAAAGCAATTTGATTAAGTGTAATGTGAGAGAGTGAGAAATGGGAAAGCATGCTTTCTTTAACTTCTCATGCTTTGCTTTTGAATTGGTACAGGGAATATGTACAACCTTTAGTATCATTTTAAAAAACTCAAACCAGATAAATACATCATATGGTCATTACAGATGTAACCAGAATGTTATACTGAATAAGAATTCATAGGAATAGTCATAGGTAAGGAGAAAGTTCAAGAGCACAGCTAAATAAAAAGATGGAAGGAGGCATGTCATGAGAAGATGCAAGAGAGAAAAGGCAGGGAAATTACGAATTTGTCAATCCACAGTGATGATCTCAGACTTTCTCTAATAATACATGTAATGTGTCTTTGTTTTTCTACTCAGATATGTCATCACTAACAATAGGATGAATGTGGTATCAGTCAACAGGGTTGGAAGAGTCTTTTCACTTGCTGTCCTTTGTGCCAACGCATCTTTGCATATGGCTTATTGGGTAGGAACATGGGAAACGAAACATTCTGGATCTAATTCACCCCAACTATAAATCTGGTTGACATTAAGTGATGTACAGCATGGATGTACTTGATTCAGTATAGCTACTGGAAGGAAATTATTTATTTTAGACTTTAAGGGCTACAGAAATGCAACGACCTGATCCTTGGTTGGGGGAGGGAAAGCATGATGCTCTACCCATGTAAGTCAAGTGCCTGGTTTGATTTTAGTGGGCACTAACTTGGATTTTATTTCTTAGAGCAAGAAATACCTCAGTAACCTGGGTTTGTTCATTGGTTTGCTCAGACGAAAGGTTTTCAAAAAGAAATGCTGTCTGCTTTCCTTCTCTAACGTGCTCTGCTACATCTCCAAGCAGTTCTTTAATTTCAGCCATCTGTTCTTCTGCCACTACATCAACAAAAAAAGGGAGAAAGTGACTTCAGATTTTCAGTTATGTGTATTTTTTGATTAGTATGTCTGTGTAAGGAGCTATTAAAAGCAAGAAAATGTTTAAATGTAGAAAGATACCAATTCAGTTTAACTAGGTCAACAAAAGAGGTGAGTTTCCTCGTAGCCACAAAACTACCTAGAAGTCCTATTTCATTTTAGAGGGAAAGAAAGTTAAGTTGCTCATGTTTGACTTCATGAGACACTAATATGCTGTATCTGAAGAGTGGGTCTAAAGATGTTAATTTCTGCCCAGTGAGGTGCTAGGAACTTGCACAACAGAAACTTCAATTGATGTTAGAATGTTTCTTACATGCTACTTAGTGTCTAAGAGATTATTTGATTATTATTACCACAATGTAATTATTTGCATGTACATATAAAGTACAGATATAGAAGAATCTCATGCTGCTCCGAAGGGGACAATAAATGGAATTGAACGGGTGTATGAGGTCCATGAATAGTCAGGATGTGGAGTGGTGCCTCTTGCTTCCTTTGGCTGTGAGCTCTCCTAGTACTTGGTCAGTGCATAGCTCAAGTAATCAAGACCTTTGCCTTGCCCCATGAGTCTCATCTGAAGCCACCAGGTTTTAATTTGTACCCAACTCTTGAAAATACATTCATCCATCTGGTTAGTTCACTGGAGTAATGCATCGATTGGCTATTCTTTTTTATGCACAGCAGTGGTGACTGTAAAATCAGTGTTAAATAGAGGAAGACCTCTTTAGCTCAGCCAGACTTCTGCCTGGAAATACAGCAACCCTTCCTGATGCTGCATGCCTGCTCTCCCCACTGACCCTAATGTAGGTTACAGGTAGGTAGTTTAGAGGACGGATATTAGGAAGCAAGTTCAGTAGTTTGGAGTGGTATGTAAAAACTAAATTTTGTTTGGGTTTATTCAAGAAAGTCAACAGGTTTTCCTGCCTGGCCAGTAGACCAGCCTACTGTTTGCCATCTATTTCTTCTGAGGAAAATGCAAATTAAAGACCTTCAACTGGGATTAATGTTAGTGATCCCTATTAGACTTGTGAATTCACTGATTTTGCATATAGATCTATGGAGGGGGGCGGTGAAATAAAGGCAGAAGACCATACCATTTCAAAGTACCTCACAAAGATCTTTGGAGTTCACTAAACCATATTACCTCACTCAGTCTTTAGAGGTGAAGTAAGGCGAACCTCAGAGACCAATGACTTGCATATACAATTAAGGTAAAGTGTTTGCATCCAAAAATAAAGGGTGTCGTCTGTGGTGACTAGCACAATATACCAATATACATGCAGAGTCAGTTTTGGAGATGAGCAACCAGAATAGCTGCTGAAGGCCCCAAAGCCTGGGGACATGCCTTTAGGCTGAGTTAAGAAATTATAAGTCATCTAATGTGGGAATGAAAAGAAGAGTAGCTTAGCCTCTGCCTAGAGCCCCAGCAAGTAAATGGCTCTGCATAAATGTCTGGATCAATTAAATTGCTTAACAATAACTATTGTGGCATAACTATTGCTGCTTTTGTTAGACTAGAGTCAGTTGTTACAGTAATGAGCATCACATACAGTTTTAAGTTCTGACATTGTAAATTACCTCTGGTAGCACCCTCAGGCTAGATCCAAAGTGGGACTTTGATGCTGCAACACTGAGTGTTATATTGCCGAGCTTTTATGTGGCTGGCCCAAGGTAAGCAGACACCTCTGGTAAGTGCCTTGGCCCCATACAGGTATGTGGGAAGAGTGAGGTACATCAGGATCAGGTAGTCAGCTTTCTCTTAGGAAACGCTGGGGATACTGTGGGATCTTTACCAGCACGTAGCTACCTGTTACACCCTTTATTCCAAAAACAGAGCTTCTCTTTCTCTCCTTCTAAAACATGGCAGAAGAGTAGGTGGGGATGGCCTTTTGGACCGGAGCCTAGTGATTACAGCACTCCCCCAGGTTGTGGGAAATCTCACTCCAGTTACTGCTTTTGCCTGAGGGAGCTCAAACTCACCTCCCAGAGAGTTTCCTAAATAACGTGTCTATCTGCTCTCTGCAGTGCAGACATTGACCTGGCTGTGGAATTGAAGAACTGAAGAGAGCTGAAGGTGAACTAGGCTAGAAATGAAGAATAAGACAGTGCTGCCAAGAAATACAGTGACTTCTCTCTCCAAGAGCCATTTCATTCAAAACACCTTTGCCATGCATAGAGTAGGAACCCATCTTCAAGAATTCCTTCTCCTTGTAAGAGGAAAGTGAGGGCTTTCACTTCTGGCCAGTGAAACCACTCCAGTGAGAGAAAAGGAGAACTTCAGAGGTTGGGGGGTTTGCATGGCAGATCAATAAAGTGTGTTTGAACTCTTTGGGGCTGGCTGCAGTGTGGTGGTGGCAGGCAAGTTTCTGCCGTGCTAGCAGAATGGTCTGAACTAAGCTGAACTAAGAATGATACAGGCAGCTGTGTCTAGAGAGGAAACAGTAGCTGCAACTGCATGCTGCGTGTGCCTGGTGGGGAGGGGGACTCCGCAGGCTCTTGTTGGATCAAGGCAATGAGGAGAGAGGAGCAGAGGAATGACCAGCTTTTGGATTTTGCTTGGTTTAGGTAGGTCAAGGCTAGGGTGCTTTGTGGCACACGAAGCAGAGCTTTAGGTGTCCTGACAACTTGAAGTTCCTATACGGAGGCACCTGTAGAATACGGGTAGCAGCTGAAATGGGGGTTATGGATTCGCGGTCTTGGATTTTGGTGGAATTCAGGTAGTTTGATCCTTTTTGGATTTATATTCTTGTCCTGTATCTGATCATTATAGTTACCTCTAGGACTGTGTAAACAAAATGATTATGCCATGGGTGAATTTGTACCATAATATTTGGGCCATGTAAAGCAGTGTAAGCTAACATTTGCTCATGACTCATTTCTACACATGCTGTGGAGTCCTTCTAGCAGCACGTGTTGACAGAAGTAAACATGAACACAGCAAGAGCTACTAGATGGACATGTCTCTGGGCAGTCTTCGCAGGATGATCATTTTTTTAATTTGGTTGGTTCAGTAATGTTCAGCTCAGAGCCCACTGAAAATTGTACTGAGCTGGTGCTATGAGTTTAGCATTCTGTTCTAGTTACCTGGCTGTGTTAAGGCATTACCACTTCTTTTAAACCAGTATCTGAAGGCAGCCAAAGTGAAGCCAACGACATCTTAACAGAGAACTGGCTACCCACTATATTTAATATTGAAGACTCATATAGACAGAACCAAACAACAAAGTCTAAATCTGCATCTTTGGCCCTGTCCATATATCATTATGTGATAATGTGTCACCAGGTGTTTTAGTTCCCAGTACAGAGGGATCTTGGGAAGCAGGCAGATTGAGATTGTGTTCCAAATATTAGTGCTATCTGGGAGAAACCTTTCTTCATTTGCAGCAGCTAGAAATTTGTACTGATTTTATAAGCTGAAGCCTTTAAAGGGCCTTTAAAACACAGCTGGATGAACAATTATAAGAATATCTTCTCCTCATGAAAATTTACATTTAGTAAAATAACAAATATTTACAATTCTCAAGAACAAAAAGGTCCAGAAAATAACGTTCAAAATTTTATGTTCCTGGTAAAAAAACGGCATTTTTTTCAAGTTCTGAAATGGGACAAGGAAGTTGTAGCACATTCACCTGTCTGGGATCCAACTGACCAACCATCCAATCTTATGATGTAGACATCCCCACCTGAGTATGTCACTGTGGGCTCCATTTTTGTTACTGTACAGAAAGAGGCATTTCTAGAATGACATTCATTTCATGCTAAAGCAGGCTCTTAAATAAGTCAGATGAATCACAGTCTAGAAATGTAGTTGTCCAAAGTTATCTGAGATGAATCCTGCTTCATATATTCACTCTTGTCCCATAGCCAGGGAGAGCTGTCTCTTGTGGTGTAGGTGCTCTTAGGGCTCCAGTAGCTCAGAGGGAGGGACTATGGTTCCTTGTTGGAAGTGTTATCTGACCAAAATTCCAGATCGGCTGCAATTACAGGTGAGATAGTGAAGTATAAACTCATTTTCTCTTAGCAAAACACTCCTAAATCTACCCTGTTCCTGCTCCCCCCCCTCCCCCCAACTCCTCATGCTAGCTGCCAGAATATAGACCATTGATGAAGGTCCTGTTCAAGCTATTGCTCTTTTCATTACCTGCTGGCTCACAGCACTTTTGACGCTTGAACCTCTTTTTCTCTCTCTCTTTTTTTTTCTTTTCTTTTTTTTTTTTTTTTTTTTTTAAATTTTAGGATAACAATGAGTAGTAAATGAGACAGTTCTGGCAGAAATTTTCTGAGAAACTGTCGTTCATGTGAAAATTCATGAAACCTTTTTACAAATACTTGGCAGTTGTACAAATACGCTTAGGAAGGGAAAAGAGTAACGTGATCTCACAAATCATTGGTGAGCTGAAGTCAGCATTCTGGGCTTGATCTGAATTTTTTTTTTTCCCTAAACTATTTGACCCACACTAGCTTGCATCCACTTGTGATAAAGGCTCAAACTCCCTTTTTTCTAGTAATTCTTACATTTCCAAATTAGCAAACAGCTGCCAGGAGCGTGTGTGTGTTTGCATGAGCCTTTGATAACTATAATCAACAAATGTATTTGAAATATAGCACAATTTCATCAATAAATAGCCTGCTAGTTCTTTTCTGTTTGCTCCTCTTAACCCAAGAGTTGCTTTTGAAGGTTGGGTCTTCTTTAATACCATATCGTGTGTGAGCTTATAAGTAGTCAGATGTGAATGCACATTGACAGTAACAAGCATATGAATATACCTTACATCCTTGGAAAGGTAGCTTTCCATTCCCTTGAATTAAGACCTTGGATTAGAAATAGGTCTTTAAATGACCTGCACACTGATAATATATAGGCAATTATGGTGATACTTCTTGTCCAAGCTACATAGTCAGGAATATTCAGGTACAAATTTAACAGTGGAGAGACTACCACCTCCTGGCATTGTAGACAAATAGACAAAAATCATCCAGCCTGGGTGGCTCAAGTTAGCTGGGGCCATATGTAAAGCCTAGACGGCTCTCGATCCAGTGGCATTATTAATAATAATAATAATAAAACATGAATGTGTTTTAGGATTCTTGCATGTGAAAGCCTTTGGTAATTTCACAAAATACAACCAAACACAACAGTTATGCTCCATTAAAAATTGCAACATACCCCAGTGACATTGGAAAGTGGCAAGAGAGCAAAAAATACCTACTAAACCCACAATTCCTTAGATTTCTTTACAAGACAAGCCCTCCTGGCCATCCTGAGGGAGATTTTCCATGGCATCGATGGGAGAAAGACAAAGCTCCAAGTGAACTGTAGGAGAGGCCTCAGTGAGGGGACACGGGCAGCAGTGTGCTCAGCGGTGCTGGCGCGGACTGAATCGAAAGGTATTTCTCAGAGCCAGTTGTAACTGGATTAACGATATGGCTGCCTGTTAGAATTTAAACTCCCTTTTGCTGGAGGATGACGATGAGGTGGGGAAGCCTTCTGTGTTGACGTTTAGACGTAGGGCAAAGGCTGAGATCTGTGTTTGAAATATCTCGTGGCATAAAGGAATTCTGTACCACCTCTTTATGGTTTTCCTTGATGTTTTGCTCTTTGTACATATTCTGGCAAACTCTTGTTATCTCGGCCAAAAGGTGATCAAAATAAGCTTTGATTTTTAAGGGAGACTTTTCCAAATCTGCAGAGTTGATAAAAACGTTTTTTCCAAAAGAGCTGGCACACTGGGGATGTAACTACTTTTCTGGTTGGACTGAAAGGGAGCTAAACTGCTCAAAAAATGTTGTGTTACCTTTATAAGATCTGCAGTTCTTCCTTAGGCTTGTAAATCCTCATTTATGTAAACCACAGCCTTTTGTGGTGAAACTGCTCAAACAGTTTTTCAGCATTGTAATACGCTGTTTCTCTCCCATTTGTTTTGGGTAAGGATATGGTCTGAATTACCATGTTATCAAAAACCACCCCCACAAATAGTTTTCACTTCCAGCAATCATAAACTGCATAGTTTTTCCTATTTTAGCAGAGAGTACCTTCACAACGTTGCATACTGGATCAGATCAAAGCAAAAAAGAAACAAACCAAAAACCAAAACAACATCACTGCCACGAAATGAAAAGGAACAGATATCACAAAGCTTGCGTTTGTTCAATTCAGGAAGGGAGAATAAAGATTCCAAATGAATTGGAGAATAAAAGCGTGATCATTAGGAAAGTGGCCTTTGGTGTGGTCACCTCTGTTGAGATTCAGTCTAACAGAACGTTGTTGTTGTCTCTACTTGTTCTGTAATGGCTCCACCCTATTCATTTGTGTAGAAGAATGGATCAAAGCGAGCTTGAAGATAGACGAAGTTTATAAAAACAGAAAACTCATTTTCTCATACATTCTTTGGTGCCTGAGGCAGAGGTATTGATTGTAAGGCAACCGAAACAAGCTGAGCTATTCTTGCCTTCTGTATGTTTGAACACTTGTAATTGTGCAATAGGCAGTGAAACAACCCAGAATGACGCACAATGTGCAGTATAAATGAGAGACAAAAGGAGCTGAATTGTTTAAATAAGGCAAGGCTGTGCAACTGAGATTCAGATGGGATTTCATCTTGTAGATGCTTCACAGAAAGGAAAAAATTCATTAACTTGATGAGTGGTTTTGTCTTAACTGTCTGTTCGTATGGCATCTCTACACTATATAAATAAAAGTGTGTTTGGTTATTTTTTTTATTATTATTTTTAGAACGTGAGGAGTCAGTGTGCTTTGTGCGGGCCTTTTAATTTGCCTGTTACAAAACTGGGTTGTGCTAGGTCCAGGAGCAGGATGTTGAAGAGAAAATGAAAAATATCTTTTGCAATAGCGTGACTCTTTTGCCCTGCTTAGGGCCAGTGTGAGTCTTTTAGGCATGGCTCTGAGGGCTCAAAGAGGGACTTTGGTGATTTCAGGGACCGTAAAGAAATAGGTTATTTGCGTTGGGTAACTGTATTTCCCGTAAGAAGGTGTAATTCAGGGTTGTTTGCAGAATCAGTTGCGCTTAAAATTTATAGGGCTGATCCATGATTTATATATTGCCTAGTCCTAACTGATTTTTACAGTTTTGCCTTTACACCATCTTAATTGTAGCAGCATGTATCTACTGCTCATCTTGTGTCCACAGGACTGGTTTGTGGACAGCCTGCCAGACATGTCTGACAGTCTGCCAACCTCCTTTATGTGTCCAGGCATGCTCAGGACTACGTGTTTCAGCTGTGTCAGCACCTTTATGTACTGGTTTGCTGCTTGTATGGTCATGAAGCTGGTTTTGAAGAGGGCTTTGAGGTTGCCCTCTGTGGGGTGCATAGTATACACGGGGTGGACAGATCTGTTCAGAGATGAAAGTGCTTCTCCAGGGATATCTTATTCTGTTTGAGGGAGTGAAATAAGTTCTGCTAGTGTGAGATGCCCTGATACTGGTGTAACTGTATCCTTGCTGGGACCGATCCTCATGCCTGGCTGGTGTACTTCTGCTGTTTTACTGCTATGGACCAACAGTAAAGCAACTTGCGCTGCTGTGGCAGCATAGAGGAACATCAGTGAGGGAATAAATGGTATTTAAACCCATACCCAACTGAAGGCTTCTGCTTAATCCCAGTGCAGCAGAGAGCAGTCAGAGCATAAAGGAGGAAGTAGGCTCCCAACTTGTGCAAAGAGGGGTTCATTACAAATGTCTCCAGCCCCACCCTTAGATTCACCTGGACATGTGCTTCTTCAGTAAGATAAATTGTGTTCACTTTCCAATGTGCTGACTTTGGGGTAAGGGGGGAAAACAGTCAAATCAGATATATTCTTTTTTATTTTAATTAAGTCATCTGTATTTGAAGGTGGTGACAACTCAGCTTCAGGCTCCTCTTGTTCATCCCATACTCTGGGAAAAGTTCCAGCCTGATTTTAGCTTTGTTCATAACAGAAAGCTTGTATTGGTTTCCTAGCCCTATAATAAATTGTGAATTCTGTCATCAGCTCTAATGGTATAATGAAATTTCAACAGTTACACAATGTGCAATTCTTGTCTTCTAAGGTCCCCAGCTGAGTGGCCAGCTACTTCTGGGGAAAGTGAGAGCTCCATAGGACATAGGACTTTCTTTTGGATGAGGGTGGATTTGCTGTTGTTGAGAATTCCCATTTTGCCTCAAGGAGCTCTGCCCTGCTCTTTGTTTTCTCTAGCAACGTGAGATCTGCCACGTCAATGCAGATCATTAAGATTTCAAGCCTGGTATCCTGCTTGTAGCTAAATTTAAGGCACTGTGGTTCACAGATGGCTGAAGTCCCACTGGTTCAATCCCCCACGCTTCTACCTCTGCTGTGGTTAACTTTGCCAGTGCTCTGTCCTGTGCTTTCCCCTCCACCCTGGTCACTGAATGTGCAGGGAATACTGGTTCAAATGTTGCTGGGTATAAGGGAAAGAATGTGCAATGTAATTGTTCATGGCTGTGGACATGAGGAACAGCTCTTCCTAAGCTTTTTTTTGGGGGGGGGGAGGGGGGGAAAAGATGGCTTTACACTCTTGGATAAGAAGCTTAAATACCCCCTGGAGGTCCCATCCATAGAATGATTCATCCCTTTCTTAAATCCATCAGTAGCATATATCTTCACATCCATGACTGTAGTGAGTACCCTGTCAGACTCTAAGGCAAATTATCTATTGTATTTTACTGTCTTGTGTTTTATAGCCATGTCACTTGAATTAATCTTATCCTTGAGTTGTTTAATATAACAGGCTGGTCAGATTTTGTTTCTTGATACTTTTGCTAGGGATTACCAACATTAGGCACTGTTCTCTCTTCCAGTTTTGTCACCTCATGGCACTGTGAAAGACAATGTGAAGTTGGCTAATGAAAAATTATTCCTGCACAGATGGATGTAGATATATATTCCATATGTGTGGAGCATTTCAGGAGATACAGAGAAGACAGTCACAGCCTTTATGCTCCAATGGTGCTTATATGCTGGAGTAGCAGTAACTTTATTGGCCGTTCAAGTGACTTAATTCTGTATTGGGAATTCAGCCACAAGATTGGATGGTTGCAATGAAAATATAAAAGCCTTTCTCTCCTCTTACCCATACTCTGCAGCTAGGAATCGAAACTATCTTTGTGTTGACTTTTCTTAAAGTTGTCTCTGCATTTCATTGCTGGCATTGGAATAGTGGAAAACAACTAGCCAACATTGCATTACTTCTTATTAGGACAACCAGCAGCTAATACAGAGAGACAGAGCATCCAAACTGTGGTGAACTAGATGCTTGAAAACACACTAAGCTTATTTCAGCCTTCAGAGCTTCTACCTGAGGTTGTGGGCATCAGGGGCAGGATTAAGTCAAGATTTGCCATTGCAACAACACTGCTAGGTGTAGGAAACATTTATTGCCACAAAGGTTCACGAGTGTAATGCAAACGCCCATAATCTGACAAACTGAAGGAGAACTTCGTACTCTGGTGGAGATGGCTGTATGCTTTGATGGTCTTAGAGTGTAGCCATTCTGTGCTCTTCCCTGATGATGTATATGCTGCATGTAATACAGTAGTATCTAGAAATACTGAGTAGCGTTCCGGATCACATTGTGCTGGACACTGTATAGATAAAAAAACCCCAGAAGGTAATAAATGAAATCCTTAAAGTATCTTTCTGCTGCTGATTGCTAAAATTCCTGTTTGTCACCTTCCATTTTTATACTTTCCATAGGAGATATTCTAGCAAGATAGTCTCAAGTTTCTTTTAAAGAAACTTGATCTGTGGAGTTTCTGATGGGTGAAGCGGCTCCTGTTGGATCCTGACAAATTTGTGGGTGCAAAGCACTTTCCCCAGTTAAATCCTTGCTGACTAGGTCTTCTCCATTTCTTCCCTTGCCATCTGGAATGTGCTGTGCATGATGCTCAGGCAGAAAAAAACTGCATTTTTTTCTGTAACACTTGGCAGGGAGTTGGCAACAAGAAACCCTTGTTGCCAGAATCCATGTTCTCTGTGGGGGTGGCTCAGATGGCACTGAATTAACTCAGAGACTTAAAAATGAAAAGTATTTATGATAATTTTTATTGACAGTAAGTAACCAACCCTACCTCTAGGGCAACTAATCAAATTAGCTTTAAGAACAGGAAAATGGGCTTCTCTGAATGGCCCTTTGACTTTGTTTTTTTTTTGTCCATTCCACAATACTGCTTCTTCAGCTTACACAATGCCTGGTTCCTAGGAATCAAGACTTTATGACAAAAGGCTTATCTTTATTCCCTCTATATAATTTTTTAAATCCTTGGTCAAATTGGATAGGGGATAGAGTCGTGGAGTGAAAGACAAGAAGATTTTAGGTGTCTACAGTTTTAATGACTGTCAATGGCTGGGTGGAAAAGTACTCCTGTTAATGCCTTGTTCCTATTATAATGCTCTATTCCCTCCTATTGAAGTTGAAGGACTAGCGTTAACGACCCGCCCCTTACCCAGCCTAACACCAAAGCCTCCTGACTAGTCAGCACACGTAGGACCAAACCAGATGCAGTGTGCCCCATTGCTCGAGCAGGCTGACAGATCAGCACGTGGAAGGGAACTGAGAAGTACCAAGATTACAAAGGAAAGTAGGTGTAATCGGGGGATGTAGGGCATACATCTGCAGGTAACTCAGCTTCATCAGTTGTGTTGCTCATAAATCAGCTCATTGACTTTATGCCTATTAGTTCCTTAATCCTCCACCCCCTTCTGTGAGGACTCAAAGAACAATAGGGAGAATGTCAACCCAGTGAATCACTGTTGACTGTGTCCTCCACATTTTCCTTATTTGGGAGGCCAGTTTTGCTCAGGTATGCTGAGCATCCACAAAGTGGCCGGGTACTAAGCCCTCAGACACTCAGACAGGTGTCTCAAAAGACATTTAGGAGTCTTACTCCAAGGTTCATGAACTAGATTTTAAAATAAGTCTAAAGAATTTAGATGTGGGATTTGGGACCAAATTCCCTTAGGCTTCTTTACTCTCTAAAGGCAAGATATTCAAATAATCTTGACCAAATGAGGATAATTATTCCTTCATCTTACCCCTGCAGCATATCTATTATACTTGTCTAATGAGTGTACTATTCAACTGCGTCAGGGATCTTTCTTAATTTAGTGGGAATAAAGAATTAATCATCAGTATCTCTGCTAAGAAGTTTGTGTTTACCATCAACATGCCCACTGATGTGCAGATGTTAGCAGATGTGAAATTAAAGTTAGACATCATCTTATAGTTGGCCAGTTCATTAACCCATGTCTTATAGGCCTTTCGGACTGCATTTGGTTAGAGATTTCAAGATGTGCTGGTATTTGTTTACTGAATGTGGTTGGGATAACATACCAAAAAGAGAAGTGTAATTCGTGCTTCAGTTTACTTATAGACCTGTAGCTTTGAGGTGCCCTTGAGGTACAACTGTTCTCCCGAGTACCATGGAGCTTTGTCTCTCACTGATGAATTTGGGACAAAATTCTGTGTCAGGTGATGCAGCATTGCCAGACAGCTCTCTTGGCTGAAGAAATGGGTAAGGTAGGATTCCTCTCTTTACTTTTTGATTTACCTAGCAGCCATGACAGCCTTAAAACCTGCAGTTCACTGGAGTACCATTTTTGTCTTTTTACAGCAAAGAGTTGCAGAAGTCAGAGCACTGCTTGTTTTCTGCATTTGTCATTTTTATTCCCGTATGCAATCCACAGAGCAGGAATACACAGTCAAGCGCCAAATCAGACAAAGCAGTTCCTGTTAGTGTGTGCGTGCGTTATACTACACGCTTTAAAAAAAGCACAAACACCAAACCAAAACCACCCCCCCCCCCCTCAGCTTTATGTTCCATGTATGTCTTTGGGGGAGTGTATGAATGAATAATATTGTTGACTTTCTACTGAGCTCTTTTCACTGGATTGTATTTGAAAGGCTTTTTGGAAGAGATACTTCTATTTTGTTTCATTGTTTGTGTCATTCCTCTGTTGTTCATCTAGTGCCAGCATCTCATCCAGATGCAACAGGAGGCTAACAAAAAAATCCGGAGTGTCTTGTAGCAAGACCTCCAAGATGGGAAAAAGCCAAGGAAGTCTTGGAGCTATTAGCAGCATTTAACCTTTCCAATTGAGAAGGTCAGCTGAGAAGATTTATATGGTGGTTTGTGAGAAATGTTGGTAGCTGGTAGTTTACAACTGAATATATTGATTTTTTTTTGAGGGGAAAAGACACAGAACACCCAACCTAACTTCTCATCTGTGAACATTTGCCCAGGAGGGTATCCTGTGAAATATAGAGATGCTTTATGGATTCCTCCCCCAACCCCTGAAAGGTGTTTATTCATCAGTGGCACAGTTACTCATAGGTATTGAAGCACTATTTTGGAACAACCTAATCTAAAGGTAGATAACTCATCAGATTAGTAATAAAGTTGAGGATGTTGCTGCTTTGAAATGCCATTTTTTCAGGTCATTGGCAGCTGTGCCATTTGTGCTATTAGGGCTTTAGATGAGCTCCTACGTGGTGCTTTATGTGAAATAAATAAAAGGCTCAGATGTTGCCAGCTTTGGGTGGTCAGTCACATCTGTCACAGGTCTTACATTTAGCTTACTCAGGATGAATTTACTAATGTCATTGGGGTTACAGTGATGTGAGGTTAATGGGTACAAGAGCTGAATCAGGCCTGAGGTGTCAGAGCATGGATCTGGACAAAAAGCATCACTTCAGTTTCAGCTCCTCTCTCCCTATCCCTTTCTTGCTACCACCCTGTTGACTATTCCTTCATGGAGGACCATTAGGTTTGTAAGCCAGTTTGTTTCTGGTGTAACCCCACTGGGTGCGATGCAATTACACCAGGGGGAGACTTGGGACATTTTTACTCTACCCAGTCATATGGGCCATGTGAAGACAGCCTTCCCACGCAGAGCATGTGCACAATGCTTTCCTGGAATTTGAGGGTGAAACTCATCTTGCCTGTTGTGCTTCAGGCATTTCACCCAATAAGACAGAGCCCTGCTTGCTCGATCATATTAGCTGGATTAATCAGCAGTGACAGTCTTCCAACTGTATCACCAAGTCTTCCTCTTGTACCTGTTGACCATTATCTAAGACGGACTAAGGTCTGGATGGACTTTTTCTTGGCTCAGATGAACTATTTTTATAATTTTTTAGCAACTGGTATGCTTTTGAAAAGAACATTTGGGGATGTGCCAGGAAGATTGATTTGGAGGAGTTTGAAAAGGATTGTGAAGAAAATTCCTGAAGTGCAGTTACTGTTGATAACTTGTGATGACAATTAGCAGTTTGAGAAATGTTGCTGTGATCAGCTTTTATGTGGTCCATTATGTTGAACGTTCTCCTCTAGCTATGTCATCCAAGGGTCCTTTTACTGCCTGTCATTATCCCTGGGCTGAACCAGGCTGCTGAAGGACCACCGTGTCCCCTGCTTTTGTCCTTACTCTGTGGGGTGCTAGAGCTCTTTCCACAGAAGTGGGGGGACTCATCCCCTTCGCTCCTTGGGGTGTATTCAGACAAACTTAACTTGTAAAGGTCACCAGAGTTTTTGCCTGTTTGCAGTCTGAGGTCACATGGGACCAAACCAATTGTGGTTATCAGTTGCTGAAATCAGGACTGATTTGCAACATAAAGGTGAAGGCTCTTCAGCATCCCAAGAAGTGGAGGACTACTACTTTTAATAGACTATTCATCCATATTTGGAAAGCTGTTACTGATTTATACATTTTTTTTTTTCACCTATCAAAAGCTCTGAGCAGTCATACCCTGCAGGATTTCTTTTCCACTCCATTCTCTTCCTGAGTACTTTAAATAAGTCTCCATTCCAAATAATCTTGTGAAGGGAATTTAATCTTCCTGGTTCCTCCTCAAGTCAAGTTCGGCTTTTGTCCTTTTGTAATCAATACTGAAACAAAATCTATACAGAGGCTGCTGGGGAGCTGTTGAGTTTGATGCACAGTTGGGGGAAATTAGTGCCTAGAAAAGAAATAAATGGGTCATAAGTCTAGAATACATACAAGCTTCTTAATGTGCGTCAGTTATCTGAGTTATGTAAAAGCATGTGAGAGAAACACAAAGCAAACTGCTGACAAATGGAGATGACAAATGATGAGGTGTTTATTTACCCAAGACCTGATTTATCTGTTTACTTGCTTAAGCCTTGTAGAAGATATATTTTGGTGATAAATTCAGCCAACGCTTCCCCAGCTGTCTCCCTTTGTCAGTATCCAGTGGATTGCTGGTGGTGACCAAAATTTCCCTTCAGTGGTGGGTAACGTCAGTGGAACGTCAGTCCCCAAGAGGTTGTGGGCTTTTGTAGGGTTTTTTTTGGGATTTTTTTTTTTGTTCCCCTACAAGGTTATGGGTAATGAAAATAGTATAGGTTGCTACATTTCAGTGTTTTTAGTTGATTAGGTCTATGGCTCCCATTTGTCTGAATAGCCCTCTTGCTAACGTGTGCAAGTGTTTTTGTCAGACAGAGCCCCTGTCCCTTACATAAACCATGCTTTGTCTCTAATAGAGTATCATTTTTTGCTTATATAATGGATGCAGTCACACAATTTGTACTGGGCTTCATGCTTCACTTCATAGCATTCTCATCTCTTTTCTTCCTAGTGAAGCTATGAGTTTGCTTTTTGGTTAGTTAGGCTTAAAACTATGAAACTCATAAGATTCTCCATTTATACAGGCCTATCTTTGTTTTTTCTTTCAGTTTTAGGTAAAAGCACAGCTTTAAGTACCCATTGCAAGCTGCAAAAAGCCTATGAGTAGCCCTGCTGTCCTCTTCATTCCTCTACTTCTTTGAAGTCTTCCAAGGTCTCCAGGTAGGTTCAAAATATGTCATTCAGTATGATGAAGTTTAAACGGATTTACTTGTTGTGATAGTTGGTCAATCTTTAAACAGAGGAAGGATCCCATTAAAAAATGGTCTCTGAGAAACTGTAAGTAGCAGGTGTACATGAGTCTGAGCTGCAGTCTAGAGCCCTGGATGGCACTGGTAATGAATATTAACAACTTCAATTACATGTATTTTTTTCAAATGCATTCATCAGTGAGGGAAGAAACAGCCCTGCCTAATATTTATGAATTAAAGACGTGTGCTGGAAAGATTCATACCACAGCCATGAAAGAAAACACATGCATACGAAAACAAGTAGGAGAAAAGAATAGCAAGTAGTCATCTTAATACAGGTTATATTAGTATGGCTAGTGTACAAGCGGGACAGATTAAAATTGTGCTCCTAGTTTTTTAAGGTCTTTAACCTTGACTTTGTCAACTGAATTTTTTTAAAACATAAATAATAATGGCAAAAAGTTGGTTTGTATTTTGAGGTAAAATAGAGAAACAAAAATGCTATAATGTGACACTAGAATGATACCCCCATGCAGCTAATTCAGGGTAATTCCATATCCTGGCTTTTGCCACTGGGGCACGCATGTGTTCTGGTCTCCCAGTAGGGCTAGAACAATATCCCACATCTCCTCCCTTTCTACACCACTGCCTGGCTCCTCTTTCTGGCCTCTGACCAGGGGCCGTGAACTCTCCTCTTCCCTTGTCTTTGGTGTAGTGTATTCCTTCTCCCAGCTAACCTGATTCTGGTGAGGCCTTCTTTACTGGCTTCCAACTCCAGTCTGTTTGCTCAAAATGGCCCCAGTCTCCCATTCTTTCACTCATTTTTTCACTCATTTACTATTTATTTCCTTCCCCCTTTTTTTTTTTTTTCTTTCTTGGCTGCTCCCCCCCATGTTCTTATCCAAAAGCTGCTTCTTCCATACTACCTGGGAGTGAGAAAGTGGGCAACTGGGAACATGGGTGGTAGAGGATGCACTCTGTTGCAATGCCTAACCCTGGTCCAGGGTAACCAGGAACCTCAGCTGTGGAGAAAAAAAAACCTCTGTATTTTTCCCATGTACCGAGGCTGAAGGATTTTCAGTTGTGCTGTGGGGCAAGGGCATGAACAGTGTGAACACAATAGGGCTTCACTGACGTGGAAGATGCCTGATGAAATTGCACCAGGGATATAATTATTCAGTGTGTTCAGCTAGCGGCTTTGCTAAAAATGCAGGAAAGATAGAAGGCAAAATTAATTATGTAGAGCACAGTAAATCTCTTACTCAACAGCTCCATAGCCTATATATGGCTCCCTTTTTAGGATTCCGCGTGGGCTTATTGTAGAGCTTAATGGCTCAGTTACCCAATCATAATGACCTACTGCGTGCAACAGCTGAGCATGATAAAGCACTCCTAATGTGTCTACAATGCAAGGTATTTTAATTCTGACATGAGTGTTGCAGGAAGACGCGGCACTCTTCCACACCAACACATGGACAGACTTAAGTGGGTGGTAGTGCCGTTGATGGAATAAAACAAGTAGTGAAGTTTTTCCCACTGGGAAAATACATATACTATCTGAAAAACCTAACTTATATTTTGCTGGCTTTATAAAAGGGCAAGTTCTTGTTTATATTAGAAAAATACATTAAATATATTTTTGTGTCCCTAGTAAAATACTTGGCTTCTTTTTAGGGTCTCTCACTTAGTGGTTCTATTCCATGTATGAGCTGAGAACTGCAAACTTACAGCGTGCATCAATTCTTCAGAGTAAGTACTAAGGCACCTGCTTAATTTTTCCCATGCGAAGCAGCTCCTTGCATTTCAGTGGTGTGATTAGACTCTTGATTCCAGAACTCTTCAACTGTCTTACCTCACTTTACACCCTTTATGTTCGTAAGGATCCTGCTTTTACCAGGTGCTTTCTGTTGCCTCTTCTCAGGAAGAGCACGCATCTGTAGCACAGGTGTACCTCTTTCAGCATCTCTGGGCCACATTTCTGCTGGCACTCCTTTTGTGTCTGTCTTTTCCTACCCTATTGGGGTAGGAGAACCCTATCTGGGTGTCAGGCATTGGAGACAGCCAGAGTAATAGCAGGAAAAATTATTACGGAAGCACAGAATACCTGGGATTGGGACCTCGTTCCCCTAGGTGTATAAGCCTAGAATGAAACTTGTAGCTGTTCAGCAGGGCTGGTCTAGCTTATTGAAAGGTTTTGTTCTGTGCTCACCACAGATACTGATCTGTGTGTTTGCAATCTGAAGAAACAGAGGGACAAGACCCAGGAGGAAGCTCGAGAGCAAAGAGCTGATGTAGTTTCTCAAACCATGTGATTGCGACAAACCAGTTGGGTAGTTTAGACTGAGGCTCGCGGAAGTGAGACGGGAAGAGTGCCGGGCAGAGGGATGGCCACAGATCGTTGTCTGTGTGCAACTGTTGGCACTGTCCTTGGCTCTAGGAATGGCATTTCCACGTCTCCTCTCTTTGTGCGTCCATTTGCCTCCTTTCACAACCCTCCTCCGCCCAGCCACAAATTTAGTGATTGTTCTGGGGAAGGAGGCATGTATATTCTCTGGCTTCTGAGCCCCTCAGCTTTGTACAAGGGAACCCTCCATGGCAGTGCAAAGCTGAGATTACCACAGGTATATTCCTCAGTAAATTTAATTCTGCATTCATGAGTTCAGTGCTGTTTACAGGCAAGGCAAATATGTTTCCTCAGGAGGTGGGGAAAAAAACCCCATATCTGTGCTTACTGATAAAGAAGTACAAAACAGTGTTGGCACAATGATTTCTGAATCTGTTTGGGAGTCCTATCATGCACTGTTATAATAAGATAGCTGGAAGATAGTAATTTTGCACTTGATGGAGAAACATATTGTAGAGCTTAATGAAATTTCATCATGCACTTTTAATTGATTTCAGCAAGGGAGACCTTTCAAAGCAAATATAGCTATTAACCTAATTAGCGTTTCATCTAATATACTGAAATTATATTTGTATATCAATATATCAGGCAAATATTTGTATGAGATAGGCATTTCAATGACTACTCAGCTGAAATGAACAAATTAACTTCTTCGATTATAAGGGCCTTGTTTCCTACAGCTGTACTTTGCAGTTCATTTTCCAGTGCGAATGCTTAAAATCAGACTGCTAAGTCCACAATTAATCTGAAATAATTGGCTTTTTTTTTTTCCCTCCAAGTGATCTGGGCAGTTGCACAACTGAGCAATACTGCATGTTGACTCTGCAGCCTGGTTTTTCTGAGGGCTGTGCTAATGAATCCAAGTCACTGGGTCCATGCAGCGTGGTGAGAGCCTTTTGGAATGGGGCACTGGCTGGCTCCATCCTCTTGCCCTGTCTGGGTAAGATGAAGCTGAGTGCACAGCATGACATGCTCTGGTACCTTGTTCTTCTGACTGTCCAGCGTGTGAACCAAATTTCTTTTTCTGTGAAGCAGTGAAGATGGTGTGAGGTGGTGAGTATCATTCCTGTATGGGGCCAGGACAAGGCTGCAGCTGAGACCTTGGTGCTCACAAGCATTCCAGGGTTTGCCGATTTGGCTATAGCATCTGTTTTCACCGATCTCAAATGCTACTGGACAGCTTTCAGTAGACATGACTACAAGGGAAAATAATCATGCACAGTCAGTCGTAGGTCCTCCCTTGGTGGTTATGCCGACCTCTGTGGTGCATACTCAGAGCTCCATTGAGACTGGAATGAATTTGATTCCATGCCCATTCAAATCTGTGGTAAAGCTCTCAATGGAGTGCAGGATCAGGCACATAGGTCTGGATTTGAGGGAGGACCTATATTCCGCAATTGTCTGCCTTGAACCACCTTGAGTGCAATCCAGACCTTTGGTGTCTGGCGCTTTAGAGGCCTGTACAGTAATTAAGGACAGTTAGACACTTCAGAATGAGATACAAAACAGCCAGCAGGCTCAAGAAGTGCCAGGTACCAGCTAAAAGAAATACTGAAAACAAGAATATATCTGAAATCTGGCCATTTTTTGGGCTAGGGCACCACACACAGTACTCCATTCATGGCTCCATGCACCCACCTGATATCCTGAAGAAATAGGTCCTGAAGTTCTCCTGCTGATGGGTATCCTCAGCTTTGGTCCCAAACTGCTGAACAAGACTCACTCCTCTCTCTTACACACCTCTTTCAGTCAATTTGTTCTCACATTTTATACAACACCTTAGTGGCTGGAGTTCATCCAAGATCTGGCAGATCCAAGTCCTGTTTTCCACTTTGCTTGAAGTGTTCTTACCATTGTCTCCTGTCTCCAAGGGAGGTGTGGGAATGTTCTCCACTGCTCCTGCAAAAACTATTCCACTAGTAAGGCAATAATTCGAGAGTGCCACAGAGAGCATGTAGTGAAGTTTGTAGCCTCATGGTTAGGGAACTCAGCCAAAGAGGAGGAATACAGGATTTTGATCCCTGTTTCTAGGGCTGTTCACGCGTTTTATTGCTTGATGTAAAGCTCAGAGGAGCAAAGGCCAGATCTCAGGGCTCCCCTTCTCAGGTAAGTAAATTCCTTCTAAGTCCCACCTTTGATACCCAAATTCTTTATTGATCTGTAACAGTTTTGGAATTCAAAGGTTTTTCTCAAGGCTGTGGATCTTCCCTGTGCTTTGGCTGGGTATACCTCCTGGAAATTAATGGAGTACATCTTTGGACAGAAAAATTATCTACATTTTTCTACCCAAATTCAACCTTCCTTTTGAATCTTCCTTTGGGTTCTGTGTGAAGTCATTCTACCTCAGAGGGAATTAACTGTTATGTTGAACTCTAGTGTAGTTATGGCAGTTCTCATGGGTCTTCTGTTATGACTCATAGTATCGTGTTCTTTCTTTTGTGTCTAGTAAGTAGTTGGCAATTCTCCCCAGCTATGGCATAAAAAGAAAAGCTTAAATGCTGTACTTAAGCTGGGCAGAACTTATGAACCACAGCTGCTTGTGACTGAGGTTACTGCCATCACAGAATACGCTGGATGGGACTGTGTAAAGAGGAATACCTGATGACAAGGTTGGCTAGAAACTAGGATGAAAGTAGATGAATAGAAGGGATGAAAAGGACAGTGGGGAGCAAAAATACCTGTACAGGAGTCTAAAAGAAACAATCCATGGTGGGACTTCTATTTCTTTCGCATTGTGCCAACTTATTTATTATTTCTACTGAGGAAGGTTAGAAACAATTTTCAGGAGCAATGACTATACAGAATTTCTCTATGTAATGAGTCTTGCAGTGGCGTTACAGGTAGCAGTTGTTTGAATTATCAGTCTGAAAACTCTTTGCGCTGGTGTATGTTATAGAAAAGAGAGATTGCAACTAAGAAAATGTACACAACTGATTTTGTGATGAGTTCTAATACCATAGATTGCTAAAAAAGAAAAGCGATAAATGTCAAATCACATTTACCTGTAGGTTTCCCTGCTGCCCTCATTTCAGCTTGCACAGCAAAAGGAAATATCAGTACAAGTGTCTATTGGGAGTCAGTTTCTAGTCAATGTTGAGTAGTAGAGATGCAGTTCTAAAGTCATAGGTGGTTTGGAGGCTCTTAATTTTGTTTCTTTAAGAAAATATTTCACTGCAGTTGGAGAAAAGGGATGGAAATATTTTTCTAGTCCTATATTTTGCTGGTTTCATAAAAGCCTTCACTTTGACTTGAGGATATGGACCTTTAAATGGAGTAAACTACTGTGATTATTAAAAACACCTTCCTGGAAAGAATTCAGAGATGTTCAAGACTATTCTTTTTTTTTTCCCCTGGCACAATATTCTAATTAACTCTCAACCATTTAATGAGTAATGTTTTTAAGGTCACTAGCTTGGCTGGGTATTTGGTAATAAAAATTACACCCCACGTCTGCAATAGGACCACTAATTTAAAATAGCCATTTGATTCAAACTGACCTGTTTGCCAGCATAACTAATGAAGTGTCACTTTAATATTTAAAGTACTGTTCTTTCAAGGTAATTGCTATTTACTGGTAATTCTTCTTCATTTGATGGTTTATTAGGTACCTATAGGAATTTAAATTGGGCAACTGAAAAACTGTAATTGTCTAACTAGCATAATGCTTTGCTATAAATATGCCTGGGCACCTGTTTAAGGAAGTTTTTTGTTTGTTTTTAGGGAAGTTTTTTGTCTCTACTTTTTCCACTGTGAAAGAATGGGGAAGGCTGATTTGGGAAAGAGATTTTACTTATTAATAAGATATTAGGAAAGAGCCAGTAGGAGGGGGCTGACATCCTAAGGAATGCAGGGACTTGTTTTGGCTAATTCTGCACCCACCCACTGTGGGTGTCAACATTCCACTCAAACGTGGCAGGGCTTGGCCTCCCCTCGTGGCAGAGGGGATAGATTTGCAGGAGGAGGGAAAGGGAGAACAGCCAGGAAAGAACTGATCTGAAAAGTAATTGCAGAAAGAGCATAAACCAAGCATTTTCTTAGAAAAGAAAAAGTGTAGTGGAAAAAAAGTAGCTGGTGAAATAAATACATTACTTGCTTGTTCCTTTTCTATTCTGGCTTGTTAGTGAATATCTTCTTTTATCCTCAATGCATCATGATGCTTTATTTTGACCACAAAATATAGCTATTTAAATGAACCTTTTTGCTAAAGAGATGTGGAGTTTTGTGATGTCCTCCACAATCTGATAAATTCTTTAGAAAAGGGCCAAGAAACAGCACTCTGTGAGAAGTTCCTGCTTGCTTTTGTTAATACTTGCCTCTTAATAAAAAAGCTTTCTGAGTGGGCTTTGCAGGTTACAGTCTTATTAACCTTTTCTTTCTTCTCACTTGTGACAGGTTCTTTTTTTGAAGCTTGAGTTCCCAGCTCTGTGTCCTTAAATGATTTTTAGTATTGCTTCTGTGACACCAGTGTTTTGTTCTTAAGCTTTTGCAGTAATAGCTGTTAAACAAAGTTTAGGTGACATGACCCTAAAAGCAAGAGTTCTTGAATTTGCCTTCATATTTTCCTGGTGTAATGTGAGTGCTTCAGTTACTAGCGAATTTATCATTTCCATATCTGTAGATTGTGAGCTAAGAACCAAAGCAGACTATTGTTCACTAGCTTATGCAGGACTTTTTCACAAAGTGGGAATCTCCATTTCCCAAGAAAGCAGTTGATTATTTTTTTTATTATTCTTGTTTACCATTTTAATTTCAAAGTGAAAAAAATAATAGGTGGAAGCAGACCCGGCCATGGAAATTTCATCCTTGATAGCTGAAGTTTAACCAACTTTTAGTTGACCAAAAATCAAGTACTTGGAATGGGAGATGTTGAGCAACACTGTCTTTTGGTAGCTTTACCAGTACTTTTTCTCTGCTAGAATTTAAAGTTAAGAAAGATAGCGATAGCGTCCCTTCCTCCAAAAATGTAACACATTCAGTTTGATTTGTGGCTTGTCCGTGCTTGGGCAATGGGAATCACTGAAATGTCTGTCTGCACCTGAATTCCAGTCCAGTGGTGTATCCAGTGGGTGGTGTGAATATGCTATGTCATTTGCTCTTGGGTGCATCATCCAGTGGAGATATGCCAGATGACTTCATCATCCCACTCAATCTTGCTACTGTATTTTATATTTTTGCAGCAAGGAGACAGCACAATATCCTGGCAACCTATGTACACAGTAATGAAGTGTCTGCCCACACTTCTTAACATAGGGTTACTAACGATGATTGCTAACACTATTTAAATGGCCTGTACTGTCTAATGTAGCTATATACATGCATAAACCAGAAATTATTTTGTCATGGTTGCTATACTTTGTGCAAACATTTAATGAAAAGCACTGTTGCAATACGTAGAATACAGACATACTTTGTTGATTTTTCGTGACTGAAGAATTTAATTCTTCACAGCTGTGTTAATGCTGTTTTGGTCCACAACTTTGATGAGTTACTATTGATGTGTTTTGATCTATGACAGATCCATAGAAAATCCAGATGTGGTACCTTTCGTGGTCAAACGCAGGAGAGGATTGAACCTGAATTCAGATTTGCTGCTTAGGCCCATCGTTAATTTACTTGAAAACAGATTCAAAAGTGGGATGTTCTTACTGAAAAGTGCTGTTCTCAAAAGTACAGGTGAAACTCCCCTAGAAAGAGTGGTAGTCACTGCCTCTGGGCACGTGCATATGTGTATGAGTCTGTGTGTTTGTGTACGTGTTCATGTTTGCCTGTGAAAACACATTGCTTATGTGACGGGTCTTGCGCCAATTCACAGCAAAAGCTTTTTATTTTATTTATTAATTTTTTAAATTTTAATTTATTTTTATTTTTAATTTATTATTTTATTATTATTTATTAAAAACGTTATATTTTAATATAATAAATAAGCCCAGGACCAGATAAGCCCTCTGGTCCTGGGCTTATCTGCTCTCTTGCAGAGGG
The DNA here is from genome assembly GCF_015220075.1 of Falco rusticolus. Lineage (NCBI taxonomy): Eukaryota > Metazoa > Chordata > Aves > Falconiformes > Falconidae > Falco > Falco rusticolus. The sequence continues at coordinate 91,271,034 of NC_051189.1, forward strand.
AATGAAGGTGCTATATATGTTGGTAAGCTACTGCTTAGTTATATTTTTATTTTTTAAAGATTTTTATTTATTTTTATTTTTAATTTATTATTTTACTATTATTTATTAAAAACTTTATATTTTCTCATTTTTCCGATATAGAAACTTTTCTATATGCTAATAGGAAACGTGATGTGAAGAAGTAAGAGATCTTCTTTGCATTCTTAAACTGTTTCCCCCCCTCTTTCCCGTTCTTCTACACCAGAAAAAAGTCTTTCAGAGTAAGAGGGAAACACAGATGTGAACTGCTATGAAAGAAGCTCGTGACATCCAAAACAGTTTGTGGTGTTTGCTTTTTCTGCTGTCATGGCACGAGCTCACAAATACCATTCTGAGCTCTTGAGGCTCTCTTTCTTCATTGACTTAGCTCCTGTTATGTGCAGAGTCGATGGGAAACCTTGCGAAGGCTTAAATAAATACATGCATTCAAGTTGAAACCGAGCTGGCTTCCAGCAGTCAGGGTTCCCATTATCTCATCTTGTTTCAATCAAAAAGCTTGTATGAAGCAATCCAACTGTATCGGAGTAAACAACATTGCGTACAAATTTATAAATATTCTGCCTTGCCCACAACAGTTCTGTGCTTGAATAAGGACCTTCCCTGCCTTGAGTAGATGCTGTGTCCTGGAGTGCTGAGTAGGTGCCATTCCTCTCCTGTAGGTAGTTTTATCAGCTGTGGGATATGGGGGGAAGGTGCTGAGAGATGTCACTGCTGTCCATCCTTAGCTGATATTATGTCTGTGTTCAGAGAAAGAAAAGTTAAAGGATATTCATTAGGGTGACAAATCCTTCCATGGTGGACTACTTGAAGATGGTTCTCAGGAGCATGTTCTTCTCAGGGTAAATCGTGCAAGTGGCAGGTTTTCTCTCTTGGGAGGGAGGGAGGGAGGGAGTGAGTTCAGGAAGGAAATTTATCTTTACCCTTCCTTTTTCTCTCATAAACACTTGGGGTTTTGTCCCGTTTCCTAATGGCTTCCCTAATGTAGTCTTGTGTGTCAGAGGTCTGTGTAATCTTGTCTCATAACACTGAAGACTGGCATAGCTGCATTCCTGCAACGTTTAGTTTCTGGTCAGTGAAAAGCTGAGATTTGGAAGGCTTAGTCAGCAAGAGGTTGCGTGTGGGGTTTGCAGATCATGGAGGTTGGTGTCAGTAGCTTTCTTGATGGCAGCTCCTAAGGAAAGTCTCTACTTAGGACTCATCAGATGGGGTCTCAGTACATGCTGGGAGGAGAGAGGACATGCTTGGTACACCTGTTGCCTGCTGCTTTCCCTCTGGTCCTGGGCTTATCTACTCTCTTGCAGAGGGAATGAAGGTGCTATATATGTTGGTAAGCTACTGCTTAGTTATATTTGCCTTTCACCTTAGCACCTGGTTCCTTTTTCACAGATTTCCATGCTTTGATTTCTCATCATTCCTCACACTTATAGGAGGTAGTTGTGTGTCCCAGAGGTTCAGCAGGTCTTTGGCTCCCACCATCTCCTCCTAATCCTGCTCAGAAAAAGGTGCTTTTGATGTCAGTTCCAGTTCCCCATACTCAATGTCAAATTAACTCAGCTTGGAAGATTTTGATCAGTATTTTTGGCTTGTGCACATAGCAGCATCTCCCAAACCTGTGACACAGGCGAGTTTCCATCGCAGTGTTTGCTCACAGCAGAAGCATGTGAAAAGAGTGCATTTTGGGAATGGCTAAACATCAAAGTTGGCTGTCGGTGAGCTGTCCTGAGAAGCATAATGCTTATCCTAGAAGATGGCAGAAGTGTTTATGTTATGTTAATGGCCAGAGGTCTCAGTTCACATTTAGGTTCCTCTCTGCCACAGCTAATAGAATTAGAGATGAGAAACCTGTCTTATACAGACCCAGATTTGCTGATCTCTCTGCTTAATTACAGTAAAGAGAAGTCAGGAGTATCTGTGATCATCATTCCTGCCTGGTTACACTCTATCATCTCTTAGAGAAGTGCATTTTTGCAACTCTAGAGAGAAAAGGCTTTTTTCTTTTTTTCTTTCCCCCTATGGGCTTGCCTAGGAAGATACCCATCTTTAATATTAAGCTTTGAAGCATTATTATGGTAATGTCAGGTAACTGCTCTTCAATGTAGATTGACAGCTAGCTATTAAATAAGGGTAGGGAAGAATGTGGCATCTGTGTAGTGAGTGATGCATGTGGTTATTTTAAAATGTTTTTTTTATAAGCAGAGACACAGCAATTGCAGGTTTTCTTTGCCTTTTTGATTTAACAGCATTTCAGAGTCTTTTGCCAAACCACAAGTAAAAGCAACATTTAGATCAAACTGCAGTCTCAAAATATTTTCCCCACCCTGATTCAAGCACAAAGGATTTAATTTCTAATCAATTGCAAAATGGTCTACTGGAAGATAGTATCTTTTGCATGTAGCCATTTGAGCCTCTGAAACAAGCAGAAATGTATTGGTTTCTAAAGTCACTCAATTTCTGACCAGTTTTGACTAAGGTTTAAATTGGCAGGTGCCTGAAGCTGTAATAGACTCATCTTCAATAACAAGCTGAGCTCTGAATTGCTACTGGTTGGCACTGGCAGGGATACCAAGGTGAGCTCACAGAGCTCTCAGTACATGTGCTCCTTTTCACAGTTAAAAATGACATGTTCTGCCAGCCCAAACAAAATTGCCAGCAGGAAAAATAACATTTTCCTCTATGCCATGGGTTTTGGGACTAGCATCTTTTTCCCAAGCCTGGTTAATATATTTCTTTTTTTCATGCAGCAAAGGGTATGGCAAGGAGCTGGACTGGACCATGGAAATAGAGGCCACCTGTGGACAGAACATTGAAGAAGAGATGGTGAGAGCTATCTCATGTCTATCTACAGTTGGTAGTGTGGCAGGCATTTCCTATGCCTCTCTCCCTTGGTTCCAGAAAATTCCTGTGAAGTGCCACCTGCTGCTCACATATCACTTGCATAGCCTAGCTCTTCGCTTTGTGTAAGTCTTCTTCTTGAGGAATGCAAATTCTGTTTTCATTGTTACTTGGCTAAGAAAATGGTGAACTCTTGAACCTTTTTCTCTTACAATTTTAACTGAACTTGAACTTAAATATAAAAGCTGGAAGCTGAATTAACTTTTTCCTCCCTGTTGTGGTCAAGAAAGGGAAGGCAGAAATATCAGACTGACTGCTGCTTCTTGCAGCTCATCCAGCCTGACAGGCTGGTGGGAATGCCCGTCAGTCTCCCACCCAGCTTGCTGGCTCCTTGGGGCAAAATATGAAGCGGGTCTAACGTGGTGTAACTTGCATTCCAGCCAGCAAGCAACTGCTTACTAAAGTACTCCTGAAAGTTGTTTGTTGAGTTTTCCTTGTTTGCAGCAACTTTAACAAAGCTTGTAAAGTCTCCTTTCAACTCTGTAAGTCATACCATTTCAAGTTCCACTGCACAGAGCTACATAAGTATAAAAGCAACATTAAGAGAGTCTCGCTTGATTTTTAGAGTGAGATTAATTAGGGCATGGGGGTATAACTAAGTATCACTGCATGTGTTCGTTGCTGAGGTGCTGAGGTCTGGTCCAGGAGAATGGCTACTGAGAAATCTTGCAGTCAAGACTTCTTTCCACGTTTCTTTGTTTCTGGGGGGGGGGGTGTTTGGGTTGTTTTTTTTTTTTTGGGCCTTGCTTATTGATGTGGTACATTCAGACACTTACCGATCCGAAGCACAAGGAGATTGTTTAGAGGTTTCAAAAACACAAGGGATCAGGGAACTGGCTTTACGTTTTTGTTAGGAAGAGAAGATACATATGACCATGATTAAAAAGTCATTACGAAGAGGACAGTGATCAATCGTTAGCTGTGTTCACCGAGAAAAGAAGAGATTGACTTTAACAATGAAGTTAATTGACACTGGCTGCTAGGAGAAATAGTCATCTTCCGAGAGATGCTTAAGCATTGCAACTGGCTACTTGCACAAGCAGTTGGCATTCTCCCTCATGAAAGAATTTAAGGAGCAAGTTAGATAAACCTTTGCTTGATACAGTCTAGGGGTACTTGTCCCTATTTCCTGAAATGTTTTCAGTTTTCATTTGGTCTGGCATGCCTGTGGGCTTCAGCTTTAACCCTGTAACTTCTGAAAAGGAATCCCCAATGTATGCCAATAGAAAATTGCCTGAATAAATACCATTAAGGCAACAGGGCATTTAAAAGACCTCCCATGAATCCTCAGCCTCCTATGGTGAAAAGCATATCAATGTGTACCCACAATGCTCAGAATGCCTGTAAAGTTTATTGGAAAATAAAGCACCGATGGTATCTAATCTGTTAACCTTAAGAGAGAATCTGTTCCTCTGCCTCAGATTGCAGGCATACCATGAAGTGCTGAGATTGGCATGAGCAGTGCACATTTTTATTTGAGGGGAACATAAATCCTAAGTATCTTGTTTGTGTGTAATTATTCTTGCCCTGAGGTTGCAGCATCTTGTGCACACAGCTGCATTGTGAACATTTTTCCAAGTTTATTTAGTACCGAGTGCAAGTACTTTACATGTCAGAGCTGGGAACGCTCCTGTTTCAGCTGACTCCACTCCTTTGGGGTGTTGTAGAGCGCTTAGGTGACTAAGCGAGAGGCAGTTGCACAAGCCTGGAGAGACAGGGAGCTTATTTAATCACATTATAGAAAGAGAGAGTAGGCGCCCAGGAGCAGACAGAACTAATCTGTGAGAAGAGAGAGAGTGAGCAAGTATTTTTTACGGAAAGGATTTGGAGATCAATGGATTGGCAAAGGCACGCACCTTTAGCAGAGGATTTCTACATACTTTCTTCATTCACATGTGTCCATATTTAAGAACCTAGCTAAGGGCCTCAGCTCCTGTAAACTCAGAGCAGTCAGCAGCTTATGATCTGAAGCTATGTTCCAACAGGAGAGTTTATTGCTTGTTTGGTTTTGCTCCTCACCCATCTCGGTTTTTAAGAGATTAGCAAATGTACCGCAGTGGCAGTGGCCTGAGATTTGATTAACCAGTATCTTGGTGGTTTCCTGTCCTCTTTAAACTGCTTTGTCCTTGTTAAATGGTGCAGAGGGCAAAGTGAGCCTGCTGTGTGACAGAGGTGCTACCTGGAAATGGAGATCCCAGAAGCAGCGTGGGGATTTTTGAGGCTCTTTGGCCTTAGTTTTACTGAGGATATGATGGACAGGTTGAAGTGCTGGGCTGTTACTTTATAGAATTAACTCACTGTGTCTGTCCTTGGTGGAAACAGACACAGGGTAAAGATGTGATGATCTATGTGATTCTGACTAAATGTCAGTAACAGGACACATGTGAAACGCCTGTGCATATGTTGTAAAAGCATCTAGGCACTCACATATTATGGCCCTTGCAGCTTACATTATTTTATATTCCCTGGAGTAATATTTCTGTAGTAACTGATAATTTTGTTCTTCAGTCAGTCCTTTTATATTGCATTATTAATGGCAGTACATAATATGGCAAGTCCAGATGTACCCATAGGCTGGGTCAGTGTGTAGTATTGTACATCCACTGCAGGCAAAGATGGCCAATATAGAGTGCAGGAAAGAGAGAGCAGGGAAGAAATGTCTATAATATGTATACATCCTTAGCGATGCTTCTGGTTATGGTTTGTAATCATCTTTGTTTTCAGAATCAGGTGTGGGACATAACATGTACATGAATTCTGTCTTTCAGCTTCTTTTCAGTGTAGAGCTTTGAGGGAACCATTATTTTTTGTGTGTGTATATATGTATATAAATATATATATACGCATGCATCACTTCTTGACCTCCAATCTGTAGGCAGTCCAGGAACAGTGTAATTGATTGAGACTTGTTGTGGGGAAAAGATTTGATCATTGTGTGATTTTATGAGGTGACTGATCTCTTGAATGATGTCAGTATGCCGTGAGGCCAGCCACATGAGCAGGATATAATGTTTTAATATGGCTCTGGAAATAGAGGGAGCAGTCAGACCCATGTTGGAAACAATGTCGTTAGAGCAGGTATGAAACTGAGTCACATGGGATTTCAAAGAGCTGGAATTCAGAATCTGAGTTTGTAGCTCATTTCAAACCAGTTCCTTGTAAAACAGAAACAGGGATGGCTATGACAATAACAATAGTATAACATACAGCTCTTTAAAAGTCCCAACACAGTTTTCTCCAGGTGACAATATTGGAAAATCCACTCCTGGTGCTTTTCTTTGGGATATCAGAAGGACCAAGCAGGTAGCAGCATGAAGCAATTGTCATAAACATTCAAACTAGATGAATCTCCATTTCAGGTTTTATTGCAGCCTTGCAGTTTGGGCTAGGTTCTCTGAACTTTGCTAACCTTGGCAGATCTACAGGGAAAGCCTGCAAAATCCTTGAGTTCAAAGCAGGCAAAATATATGACACCTTTTGAAAGTTTGGCTTTGACTATTGAGTTTATTTGAACTTATGTTAACCAGAGCCAATAAAAAATGGTTTGCATGAGCTCCCGCAAGGTGAAATTCCAGCAAGCAGAGAGAATGAGAATAGACAACCTGTTTGCCAAACACAGTTATTTTTATTTGTGTTAAAGGGAGAAATTTGATAGAGCCTGAGTACTTTATGTTTGATTTAAGGTAGGAATAAGGAAGATTATAGCTTAAGGATATTATGTAAGAAATATTATCCCTCTGTGAAGATATCCTGAGCAACTTGAACTGTATCTGTTAGGTCATAACACAAAAGACTCCACTCTCTGGGCAGTTTATATTTCATTATAGTAATACCTGTGAAAACTAAGGAGAAAATAAAGCATGAGGTGGAGATCAAAATATGAATAGTTAACTAGCCATATTGAAATAAATAAATATATTAAACAGAAATAAAATCTGGCCAAAATAAATTATAGTTTGTAGTGGCAGAGTCAGTCTTATAGACCTCATGCTTAAATGAGGGGCTAAGTTCGTACTAGACGAGGAATGAGTTTGAATAGCCCACAGCCAGGAGCAGAAGGAGATCCTACAGATATGGAATTAAAGGTTGGATACCTGGGGGAGAGAGGCAGAGAAGGATACTTCCTTTTTTTTTTTTTTTTTTTTTACTAGATACTCTGACAAGGAATGATAGGTGAGGATGACTACTGAGGTGCAACAGAGATGGTAAAGCAATTGTGGAGATATAACTAAGAAGGTTGTTGGTTGCATGTTATCACTGAGTAGATACTTCACGTGAACTGTTCAGGTATGACGTGTTACTGAACGGAGGTCCCTGAAGAGTAAATCATGCAACTTCAGTTTCATTTGGAAATGGTGGGAGGAGTTTAAGTGAATAATTGAAGATATAGACAAAGGAGGTGGGGCAGGGGGCTACATATGTATTTGTAGTTCTGGAAATGGTTACTGAAGGGAGAGGGTAGGAGAGGAGAGGAATAGCAGGAGTGCAGGTACTGGAGCGCACATAACTTGTGAAAGGCAGAAGTAAAGGTAAACAGCGTGATGTTACTGTGAGCCTTTAAAAAGATAAATAAGGAGAGATAATATGAGTTAAATAACCAACCTAACAGAGCCAAAGATATTCTGTGGAAGTATGATTGCTGAGGCAGTGTGGTTATATCTGCAAATGACCTCAAGAACTGGATTTGGTAGATAAGAGATCTTGCTTGTTAGAGGTCTGTCGCTATGGGAGGCTTTGACTTCCCAGACTAGATGGGGGAACAAATAGCTAAATTCTGAATGCAATAATCAACAGAGTTCCTTGCCAGTCACTGAAAAAGCAACAGGCAATACTTTTTGAGATCTGACACTGTTAAGTTGTAGAATGAAATAGAAAATAACCTTGGTTTGAGTGATTTCAGTTTCAATTAAAATGGAAGATAAACAACTCCAGATCTGTAGCTAAGCTTCTCAGTTCCAGATGGATGGCATTTGATACGTTTAGGGAACTAGCTAAAGCCTGAAGAGCTCAAGAGGACTGGATTGTAAAGCAGTGCAGGCCCTTCTTGGAGTCAAAGGTGCAAAAAATGTCTCAAACAGGTGTATCTTGCAAAGTGAAAAACATAGAAAAAAAGTTATCAGATATGACTGGATAAGGAGTAGAAAAAAGAACAGATCAGCAAAGAAAGCCACATGCAAGAGGTCAGGAAATGTATAGCTAAAATGAGAATTGGCAGGAGTCAAGATGAGTTTGATTCTGCAAAGGAAATTCAAACAAATAACAAAAAATTATTCAGCCACATAAATAAAAGGGAAAAAAGAAAGTAGTTGGGCATGGCCCAATAATTTACCAGATACTTTGCTTCTGTTTCAGTTAGGATGCTGATTCTGAATATGCAGGCATCACAGGTTTTTAGTGGCAACGAAAACCTGGAAATCAAAATGGCTTTGGCCAAAGTGGGAGAAAAAGCTCAAGGAATTCAATATTGGAAGAAGGCTGGATCATTGTCATCTTGCTATCTGGAAGGAGCTGATACATATAATTGTAGGCTCAAGAACAATATTTTTGATAGGACTCAACAGAGGGAGGGGGACGCTATTCAACTGGAGAATGTAGGTCTGTCTTTGATGAAGGGCAAGATCAGCCCGTTAGAGTGCATGTTCTTTGTAGCAACTGTTCTACCAGTCTGAAAGAAAGAGTAGGGCATATAGTAACGGAAAAAAGCAAAGAAAACATAGGAGGCTAGATCTAGCATGGTCTAGGTAAACCTAATCTCTCCCTCTGATAAAAGCACTGGTATTTCTAGCCACAGAAGCGCAGTCCTTCTTGCTTAGCTTTGAGTATGGTGTAGTAGGTGAAGTTGAGACAGGCTGGGTAATGGCAAAAAATTGTGACTAATAGGTGAGCTGAAGGGCAGATTTAAGTGAAAAGAGCCATTTCAGACTGGAGGGAAGTTGTTATTGAGATCTCTTAATGACTGATCTTGGGACCACTCTTCTGTGCTAATTTTACTAGGGACTATCATGCAGAAAGTGGAAGTGTGCTAGTGAAACTGGCTGCGACAGAGTCGGGAGGTAATGTCAGAAGGACCAAATACCTGGACAATATATCAAGGCATAAAATGAGAGACACAGAGAGAAGTAGATGTGAGAACGGTTATAGTAAAGGTGAATGCAAGGCTCTTACTAAAAGAATTTCTGCTATAAGTGAGGGGTTCACCAGTCAGGAGTAACTGATGAGGAGGAAAACACTGACATGGTAGATACACTATAACTGAAGGTCTCCATCACTGCACGAGTCAGTGAAACAGCCATCTAGGTCGTGGGGTGTAGCAGGCAGACTATTTTCAGTATGCACATGTGTAAGTGCTGTTGTGCTCAGTTCTGCAGTCTGATTCCGAGGGTGAGATACCAGCTGAGGGATTTCTTTAATGACAGGCATTTCTGATTTGTGTTCAAATATGAATACAGCCATTTGCATGCATTACTCACCCTGTTTCTTCTCCTTTGATGCTGAGCCTGGGATTTAGAAGAGCACAGAGCTGTCCAATGTTTCTTAATCCAAAATTTGGTATTGACTGTCATTGGCAGGTTGTATTTTTAAGATGCCTTCTTTGAAATGTCAAATATTATCCTAATTGAAATCCTCTTACCTGCTATGGGATTTGTCAAACCAATTCACTCAGGATGTCTTGGCATGAGAAGATGTACCACTACTGCCTATGGAGAGGAATCCCTTGGGCTCCAGCTAGAGACAGATAAGGATTGATCAGCTTTAATATTGTTTCCTTTATCTTTTTTCTCCATCCCAGCTACCCATTCTTCTTTGCTGTCCTCTCTTCATAGAACATGTTTTTTTTTACTTCCTTGTCAGTAGTAGTTGTCAAGATAACATGCGAGATTGATCTGAAGTTTATCTTTTCAGTGTTTCATTGCATTTTGAGATGCTGGAATAGAAACTGTCTCTGCCTCTCTCTGTCTCTGGTGGGCAGCACAGTCCCTCCCCTTGGGCTAAGATGGTGCTTTATATCTGGAGTAACAGATTCTGCCACGTACTGGGAGTTGTCTTCCATTTGCACCCCTTTTTCCCCTGGATGGGGATGATGTGCAGCATGGTGAATCCGGTCAAGGCTCTGCAAGGGTCTACCTCACTGCTGGTTTGGATTTTTCGTTTAGATAACCAGTTGATTATGTCTACCATAAACATTCTGTGTTTGAGCAAGTGTGGTTTCTCCCAGCAGGAAGATTAAAGTGATCAGGCCTGGCTTGTGATGATGTATACCTTAGTGCCATACAGGACTGTCATGGGAGGGGAGTACTCAGAAGTTAATTTTTGATCCCCTTGTGCTTCGAGAGAAGAGGGACACTTTCTGCTTTGGTTGAGGTGGCACCTGGAAATGTCTGTCACTTTCTCTATGTTCAGTAGCAGGCTTGTTTGTTCCCAGTCTGATCTGCTGCCATTGCATGCAGAGTAGGCATAGCTGAGAGGAATGCAAAGGATTTCAGTTGTTTGAGAAGAGGTGGGTGGGGGCCTTCAGAGTCCGTGAATTCATTAAAATTCCACGTTGTGTTGCAGGGTAAATGCGTGGGCCTTAATATGCAGGGCTCCAACAGGTAAATACTCGAATCTTGGATACAAGACATAGCAAGTTTTTACCTGCCCTTCATCCAAAAAGCTCACCAAGTACTCTACACCCACCCAAAAGGCAGTGTTCACCGCTACCTGAGTGTAATGCAAACTGATAGATGCAAGCACAGGTTAGGGGCAGCAATTCACCTTTAGATGGATATCTGCCACAAGTGTGTGCATGTGTTTACACTTAAGAAAACTCATTCTCTGTTTTGAAGAAATCAGACACGCTTTATGTTGGTGCTCCCTTTGAACATGTGTTGTTTTGCTGACAGCATCCATTTGCACTGTGGATTGTATAAACAACTCTCAGTACCTCCAGCCACCTTCCCAAACCCCAAAAGTCACAAAGCATCCACTGGGCAATTAGTCTCACGGATCAGAAGCCCAGAGAATAGGGGCCAAAGACTGCCTGCAGGCACCCTGCCTGTGTGCACTCTCGTTGAACCCTGTGAGGTAATATGGCCCTTTTCAGGTGCAGCCTGCTCTGTACACCGCGATCCTCTCATACCGAAGCTGGTAACTTTGCTGACAGCGATTTCACCATAGACCTGACTCTGCAGTCGCCAAGCCCCCGGCAGCGCTCCTCGCCACAGGTGGGGGACCGAGGGAGCCATGGTGCTCCCGGTCCAGTCTTGTTGTCCAGATGCAGTACCAGAACTTGGGACTGAATTTGCTCTTCTCGCCTGCAAACACGTGAACGTGTGAAGGTGGCTCGTGAATGCACAGTAGCACAAAAAGGGGAGTAGGTACCCTTAGGGAGCTGTACCTGTGGTGGCTCCCACCTGTGCTTCTGCAGCTGTGGTTGTCTGCAGCTTGTGGGGTATCTGGAGGCTTGTCCTTCAGTCAGTGATCCTCTTCTCTAGTTACTTGCTCCTTTCGCTGGACAACTCAATGGGGGGATGTGAAACCACACAGCTTTAGATCTCTTCCATTTATTTCTCTTTCAAAAAAATAAAATAAAAGGTTAAAAGAGAGCTGTGGTCACAGAAAAATAATTTCTCTACTGTAACAAGGGAACAAAAACATCTGCACGAAAACACTGAAAGTAGAGAACTGTGTTATTCTTAGGAGAGAATGTCGGGATTAAGGTTTAAAAAAATCTTTTTCTTTTTAAGGCATCCAGTTTCCAAGGGTTTCAGTTACTTCAGGGTTCAGACATTTAAAAGACATTTTCTTGATCTAACTTTTTTGCAGGACCTGAGTATTTTGAAAGACTTCCTGCACATACATGCCAGTTATTTGATCTGATCGTTGTTTTAATAAAACTATTATTTAACTAACCACGAGTTAATTTCTTTGGCCCTCTGGGAGCCAGCCACAAATAGTAGCAAGTTATTGTGTAACCTGGCTAAAGCTGAGCTCCTTGTCTTCCCTGCCAACTCCCACCATTGACAAAACCACTTACATTTGGATTTTTTTTTTCTTAATGGAGTTTAGAGTGTTATTAAAAAAAATAATAATCTTGTGAGATCCTTAAAAGTTGTCTTCACGGAACCATGTTCCAATCCTTTTCATTTCATTTTTGTGTCCAAGGATGTGAATAGATGCTCTGTAAAGGTAGAAGGGATCGACTGAGATCTGTTGTGTAGAGCAATTGGCACAGAGAAGCACTAAGTGTAACTGGAGTGTGCCTGGCCTCTACTTCAGTGAGAGGATACTAGAAAACTCACTGAAACGGGTTCCTTCTGGTAACCTGAAAAATGGGATATCTTTCAAGGAATTTTCCAGGTGGGGAAAATAATTAATCAAAATGAGAGGGTGATTTATTTAAACTATCCTAGAAAATTTCAGAATTTTGGTTCAGAACTGGGTAATTTCATTTCAAATTCTCTTTGCCATCGTGTTTCCATGATCGTGGCCCTCTGTGCCGTTTCAGGACCTGGCAGCAGAGTGCAGGAAGAGCAGGTGGGATGGCAGCCACAGCCTCCCCCTTGCACCTGTGCTGGCTACGCTGCTGCTGGTCCAGTGGTCAGCAGCCGGTAGCTTTTCTGCTTTGAAATCAGCAAGTGTAGCTGCTGCTTGCATTCACAGTGACATGTGAAGTGTTCCAAAACTTCCTTCTGTGTTTCTAATGAAACTTTGAAACCAAAAAGGTACCCATGCAAATAGGCCAGTGAGAGAAGAGCAATGTTACTTGGGAATGTCCATGTGAGACTAAGTTCCGTGGTGATGAGTTAGTAAAATACGTATGATGTATGCAGGAGGCTCTGTTTTGAGCGAATACATTCCCCTGCACACAAGCATTGGCTCCGATGTTTACCGAGTCGGAACGATAGTAAGCTATAGCTTGATTTTGTTGGGACATTGGAGCTGTTGCTCCAGTGTAATGGAGGCCTGTGCTGGCTTAGATATTTAGTCTAAATGTGAAATAAACCAGCCATTTCCAAAAAGACAAGGCAGCTGTTGTGCAGGCTGTGAGTGTGTAGTGCAATAGAGGAAGCTGTGGCTTTGTTTTCAGGAGGACAAGGTGCATGCAACAGTGAGATCTCTTGGGAAACAGTTTGCACCTGAATGCAAATGGACGCACCTGGGAACAAGGAGTGCTAGGCCATGCCTGTGGAAGGGGTCTGGTGCATAAGAAGGGGTGACACGTATCCTGGAGGTCAGTGATTCTGCAGGATCAGTGGGCAACTAACTTCAGAGGCATTCCTAGGCTGGTATCATGGCCAAAAGGATTAAGGCAGCCTTTGAGTGTAAAAAAACAGGCAAAAGCAGTAAACAGGAGCCTAAGGCTTATTTTTACCTGGGTGAAGAGTGTTTTACTGGTGAAGACCATATGGAATGTGATGTCTTCTGCAATTCACAGTCCAAACGAAAACTGAAAAACAGGATGGGGACAGTGAAGACAAAGAAAATACTTCTTGGGATTGGGAAGTGGGGAATACCTGGGAAAGATTTTTTTTTCATATTCCTCTGTGGTTGAGGTAGTCTGATGACCAAAAATTCTCAGGACAGTGCTGAACATTTCACCTCTAGAGATGGCCAAATCAAGGTGATGAGACCAGCTGTCTTCCGAGAGACATAGTTGAACACAGCACTAAAACTTAGCTCAGTGGCAGCAGAGCAAACCTTCTCAATATTTTCTACATAATACCATTGGCAATAAATATTTTTGGCTCAAGAATATGCCAGATCTATAGATGGAGCTAGTAAAATTGTTTATGTTAGCTGTGTGAGGCTGTGTCTTTTGCAAAAGCAGCCTGAAAGTATTTACTGGCCTTGTAGCTCTGCTAGTCAAACACTGGAGAAGAAGCATTTCTGTTACCGTTGGCCAAAGCTAGGCAGACCTTCCCCATTCTGTGCAGTAGGTGAGGCTGATCAAGGAAATGCAAAAAACAGTAATGCTATACAACTTGTCCCAATACCACCAGGCTTTAAATAAACCATAAACACTCCCTGGAATGGTTTATGAGTAGGCAAATAAAAACAATTTAAAGGTGATAAAACTCTGTTGACATGAATACCATTCAGGTAAACCACCTTGGACGTATTTCAAACATAAGCCAGCACCTATTTAACTTTATCCCAGATGAATGAAAGAGTTCACACGTGAGGCTTTGCAAATACAAAAGGCCTTATTTGCCTGCAGACTCTGCTGCCTGACAGCTGTCCTCAACAACAGCCCTACGCTTTTTCAAATCAGTTCAGCAAGCTTTGGCTCCATGGAGGTGGTTGTTGAGTCTCAGTTGTGAGGCTTTCAGAGCATCTCTGCCTCCATACCTTATTGTCTGGAGCCAGTGCAGATTATGTGCTACAGGGACCTTTGTCACTGGACCTGCTGCCAGTGTCCCTGAAAGCTTTAATTGGATTGAGAAGCAGAAGTAAGAGGTTTTTGCCAGGCAGATATTCTATGTGAGAAGAAAGGAGCTGACCCCATTGTAGCTCTGAGGGTCTTCCAAGGGCTGCTTGGGGGACCCAAAGCCTTTCCAGGTTTAGTATAACTTCAAAGTATTACTTCATTGTTACAGAAGAAGTACAGAGGAATGAGGTAGGGGTGAAGATGTCCTTTCTGAGCTCTAAGGAGAAGTTCCGTCATGGTGCCAATGTCTGCAAGTTTTCTCTGTTAATGGGGTAGAGATGCCATAGTAGTTTCCCACTCTGAATGGCAGTAGTATTTTGCTTTGCAGCAGTTTTCAATGCATTACTCTAATCTCCAAACGAGGCTTCTCCTCTGATGAGTGCGTAGCTCTAATTCACACCGAGGAATCCTCTACACACTGGGAAGTATTGATGTAATTTAGTAATGTTTCTCTTGCAGTTAGCATCATGGATGGGGGTAGACACCAGCTTGAAACTAGAGCCCAGTTTCTGTTGTTTCCCTGGATGAAAATCTGAAGTAGCTTCAATACTGCTGGGGAATCAGCCTGCATCTCATATCCAGGTAATGGATTTGTCTCAGGATGCTTTCATCTGAAAAAGATGCTTGTACTAAAAAGGACAGGATAACGAATGAGCCCATACTCATTGCTCTCTGCATCTGTTGTTCTGATCTTATTATTATGAAACCCAGTTAAACAACTAAGAATTTACCATCCCTTTAGGTACCATGAAAAATTAAAAATAACAAAAGCACGCTGTCCTTGATATACAGAAATTCTCAGACTAATTATTTTCAGGGAGAAGAATGACTGATGGGTGAAGTTTAAGAGTAAAAGGGCAAGAATATCTTTAGACAATGAAGAAATTAGTTTGTGTAATTCACAAAGAGCTGGGTTGTTTTCTTCTTTTTGGTCCTGCTCACCTCTGCTCATCTGTCTGTTATTTGTTCTGTTCTAAGGGATACAAAACCAGCCCCTGGGAAGAGATAAACCTTTTGAAAGAAAGTTAGAAATTGAAGCAAATGCAAAATTTGCAAATGTACTTACCACAAAGAATAAACTGTCGTGATGTACCGAAACAGGTTTGTCTGTGGGGCATATTTGGAGGCCTTTGGGAATAGACATAGAGAAATACCTCTAGGAAATGGCACCACTCTGGGGTACTGAAATGGCTGATATAATTTCTGGGTATCCCCAGAAGGTCTGTTCCTCTCTAACTAGTAGCAGAGTAGTCCACTGATCTTTTCAGTACTGGAAAATCTCAATCTAAGGTAGTGACATGACCCTTTTTCTTTTAATCTTTACATCTCCTGGCCTCATGGTAAAACATCTTGTCCTTGCACACTTTATTTCCTCATCTATACAATGGGGACATTTACAGCACTTCCCTGAGAGCTTGGAGTAATGTCCTAGAATAGCGCCAGTATCCCAGTTGTGCAGGGGTTAGAGTGCTGCTCACAGGCTGTGACTGCTGTGACCAAAACAGGGGTCAGGGAGGGAGCTCTGGGCTGCGGATCACCCATGCAGCTCCCTTCTTCATGCCACCCAGCTAGGACTCTCTGGGATGAGTCCCTGGCTAGAGTCCTGACTTCATTGCCTCTGCTTATCTCCCTCTGAACTCATTTTGGGCTTGATTCACAAATATCTCAATACAGTTCAGCTTTGGTGTGGGCCTGCTGAAGTCACTGATCTGGAGAAATGCAGTGAAGACCAAGATTTTTAACAGGTTTGCTTATCATGTTGGTCAGTGCTTATCAGGAACAAATATTTTTCAAAATTTTTTATCTGTGAATGGCTACTCACAAGTAATTCTGATAGTACTGCATGCTGAGTTTCTCTGGCTGTCTGTCTAGTGTCAGTGGCATATTTGGTCCAGAAGTTCCTTGCAAGAGCTGGTGTACCCTATGCATGATACTAAACCCAATGGGGAGAGTGGAAACGATTTGGCTATAAAACTGTGCCTAACATCAGTTTGTAGTGACATTAGTGCAGCCAGAGCTGTACAGCTGATCATCCAAATCCTGTGGCTTTGTTCGTCTGCCCTGGTTGGCTAGTAAAGTGTTGGAGGATTTATGCTAAAACACTCTTTTTCTTCCATTTCCCCCTTTGATTTGTTACATTCTGAAAGAGACAGTAGGACAGTAGGCAAAATATTTTTAGCATGGCACATCTAGATATGTTTAAACATACTACTACACCATATATTCTTTTGTGGAGAAATATATAAACATATGTTACATATTTGTAGTACCTATTGAAGGTATTTAATATATATGTGTGATATAACAGCAATTATAAATTGTATATAAACAGACACAACAGATACTTATTTGCCCACTTGCCTGTATATGAGCATTTGTGCAAATATACAGGTGAAGGAAAAAATACTTAATATCAGCATGCACGTGAAGAGAAGATATGAAGGGAGTCATGCCAAAATGTGTTCTATATTTATTAATTTTTATTTTGTGCTGTTGGGAAAATAGTAGCTACAATGCACTTATTAGGTAGTCTATATATAACGTGATCCAAATCTGCTGGTGTAATATTGGGTCTGGGTTCATAGGTAGGTTTCTTGCTCTGTTCTATTACTATAGAGAGACATGGCTGGGTAATTCAGCATAATAAGTATATGAGTACTCATGTAGTTTGCGTGTGTATGAGTGTCCTAAAGTTTTGTTCTTGCTTGTTGCAGGGGAAGAAGGTGGGATCTGCAGATATGGAAAGGTGCAGGTCAGAAGACAGCTGGCTGTGTCTCTTCTCTCTAAACCAGGCTGCTGTGAATATAAGAGGCTATATATGCAGATCAAGGTTACCAAGGGACATAGACACCTCTGGCTTCAGTTATTTTCCTTATTAAACTGGCAGTGGAAGAAGTAAGCGGTGTAAAATTCTCTAGGTCAACTCAAAAGCACTGAAAGATTATCTGTGCCCTGGAAAATTAAATTGGCTTTATGGTCAGACAATGCCCAGCAGTGTAATCCAGAGACACAAGAGGATTTGGATTGTAAAGTACTCAAATTAAAGGAGTGCTTGTATTCTGGGAGTTTGATTCTTCCTACCACAAATGGTGTTTGGTTCTGGGATTTTTGTTTGGACCTGCCTGTGCCTCTTACAAAACCAAAACAAGCAAGCTGTCATTTTTTACAAAAGCCCAGATGTATTTTCGTTTTTTGCAAAGACAGACAAATATCAGTACTAAGGTATTAAAAAACGTAGCTACTAAAATGTGTCGCAATTTTTTCTGTTCCTTCCCCCCCAACCCTTTCTATGTTTGCCTGCTTTTTTGTGCTGTTCTACTTGTTTGCTTGTAAAATCTTCCTTGGGGCCATATTTGTGCAGACAGACTAAAACATTTTTGACTCTGAAGGAATCCCCTGAGGTAAAATTTACTCAGATAATATCTCAGTTACCACCTAACCTGTTTGGGTTATTTTTGAACACTATAAAGCGGTAGCACCAACAAAGAAAAAATCTGCATGGTACATACCAGTAGCAGCTCACTTCAGGTAACTTAAGAACTCTGCTTTTGCACAGAACACCTACAGTTTGTGGCTCTGTGTGGATGTCAGAAATGAGAAAGTTAAATGTTTGATGTGATCCCCCCAACCCCTCCCTCCAACATTTTACCTCCTTTGTGTGAAAGCAAAAATACATTTAGCTTTACCCGATCACGGACATAAACAGGTAAAGGATGCCAAGTATGCATAACAGCACAGTAGTACAGAGGCTGCAAGATGAATGAACTGGACAAGCAGTGCTGAGTAATCACTTTATAACCAGCTGTGATTAGGCACAGGGCCCAAACCAAAAGCCAGGCTCTGAACATGCCGGAGTTTTTCTGATTCAGATCAAAACCTCATGGCTCTTTGTTTCTATAAAGCATGGAAAAAAGTCCCCAGTTCTTCAGTTCTGAAATAAATTCAGATTTGGGTTCCAAACCTGTTGCTTAGCTTCATCTCTAACAACACTGATGTTCCACAGATTTGGGTTTCCAGCCGTTCCTCCGCAGAGGTGCTGTAAGAGGGATGCTGTTCCCGTGGAGGCGGCCAGCCTGGCGGCCCTGCTCCTGCTGCACGTCGTGCAGGGGCCGACAGCAGCTTTGCTGGCTGGCTCTGCTGGCGCTCTGTGTTGGGGGAGAGAGGGTGAAGAAATAAGCCAGGATTGCTTTGCTTGATAGAGAAAATACCTTTTTTTTTTACTCTCTGCTGCTGCAAACTTAGGAGAGATCATAAACCAAAATTTCTCTGCTTTGGGATTGCAAGACAGGCCCTACCTAAGATGGTGGGAAAGTTTTTAAAGAGAAAGCAGGTTTAACGAAAAGCTACTGGGCATAAGAAAAGACCACGAAGAACAAGTCTGGACGCATTAGAATGAATTGAATTATAGCTATGCTAGTCTTAAAAATAAATAAATCTCTATTAAGCTCTACAGACCTATTCGCTAAGAGGAATTTCTATTGTGCAGGACTTTTTATTTTGGGTTTTGTTTTTTATTTATTGTTTCGGGTTGTGTTAGGGAGAGTATAAAACGTAGCCTTGTCAGTCTCCTCTGTGGTGCTGAGGGGTTTGCCCATCTGCTCGCAGAGGAAGACACCAGGGCCCTGGGGAGCTCAAATGACTTGATGAGGTTCACCTGCGGAGCCCTGCTGGGGCTGGTGCAGGGGGAAGAGCCTGCTTCTCCTGCAGACTGCTCTGATGTCTCCACACAGCAGTGCTGCTCTTTGCAGGTGACACATGTGCCTTTTAAAGCATCAAGCGTGTTCTGTTGTGTAAGGATGGGGCTAGCAAAGTTTTCAAGGAGAGTTATTATCTTGGGTGCTAGCAGGGTTCAGGAGAGAGCACCTTGCTCCTGTGGTGACGGAGGTAAGTCATAATCGGGTGTGTTAATAGCTGCGTGCAATTGCAGGAGCAGGCCTGACCTAGTGAGGAACTGAGCTGTGAGAAAGTTGTTTTTTTGCACAATTTGGTGAGTTTTGTTAAAAATAATGGATTTATCCTGCTTTTGGTTTAAATAGTTTTAAACTTCCATTGATTTAAAGGAGGGAGAGTCAGCACAATGCATATAGGAGTTCAGAGTCAGCTTCAATTTCCTTTCTTACAATAAGGACTTTCTTTCAAATAAAATCATGGAACAATTCACACAGTAAGAAGCTGTTCCTCCAATAAGCTGCTGGTAAAGATGGGATAAACTGTATAGTTTCGTATAGAAAAAATAAAGATGAAATTTACTAAGAGAGATTCAGAGAAAATTCTAGCCCAGAGCATTTTTTAAAGCTGCTTTATCTATCAAAGCTTGTAGGCAGAAATCCTTCCTGGACCAATGCAAGTTCCATCTTCAAAGTATTGGCTCTATCTGTCCTCTGTCAAATGTAAATAAATAATTTTTTTCTTCTAATGTGTAGGTGCTTCTACATAGACTCTGATAGACTCTGAGCTTGTCTTTATTTTTCTTTTTTCTTCGCACACCCCACCCATTCTGAAGTGTCTTTTTCTTTTTCTTCTTATGAGCCTAGATTGGAAGGACCAGAACCTACCTCTAGGACTGTAATGATCTTAGTACAATTTCAGAGATTTTGAGAATTCTCAGAGTTTAAACTATTCCTGTTTACTAATCTATATGTGAATTTAGGGAATTAAATTTAGGTGTCCATCCTAAAATATGAGGGTCAGCGCTAGCCAGCAGGGTAATGATGTAAATTTTTTAGACAGATTGAAGCACTCTAGAGTTTCACACATCATCTTCTTGAAGGCCTACAGCATGATCCAAAGCAGAAGAGTTTAGTTGTTTTTTTTTAAAATGTATTTCAGTTGATAATCACCTTGCTGTAAACACCAAGCTATTGAAATTTGCTGAACAATTAAGCTCTGATTCTGTAAAGCATGTAAGTATGTATGTGTTTGAAGTGTCATTGACCTTAGTAAGTGCTTACATGCCTAGCTTATGTCTTATTCAATCAAGACCTTATGGTTGCTTTTTGTACTCAAGCTATGAATGCCCAATTCAACAGATACACTGACAATCTGTGCATGTTCATGCCTTGTTTACTAATCAAAATAGGCTGTTTTGTTTAAAGCGGAATTAAATTCTATTGTTTTGGTTTATGCTTTCAGAAGCAGCCTGAGATGTGTGCAGGGTGCGTGCGTTACAGACCTTGACGTACTCCATATTTTTCTGTTCTTTTCTTATTTATAGCTACCTAGATAAATTCAGGGTAAACTTCTCCTCCCTCTTGAGGAACTTGGGCAGTTCCTCAGATTACTGCTCCTTGCTTTAGATGGGTGTGTCTTTAGTTTTTAATTAACACTGTTAAATAAACAAAACAACCAACAAACAAATCCTGAAGGGAAATAAACCACAAGAACGATGTTGAAATACTCATAAGAGCTAAACCCTGAGTCCCAGGAGATACAATGTTATGGCCACGACTCTGCCCTTGACTTGTCCTTTTGCTCTAAGAGGAGGTGTCTGTTCCCAAGCAGGGGTGGAAAGGTGATACAGGGCTCAGTGTTGGAAGCAGCGAGAGCTGCTTGGTGCTGGTTCAGGTATAAACTGTGACTGTCCTCCAAAAATCTGGGAGTGGGCATTGACCTCTTTTTTTTTTTTTTTTTTTTTTCCTCAGTTTCTCATCTGGCAAAAGGAAATACCAATACAAAATTCCTGTAGGAAATAATTGGAAGCATTGATGCTCTTTGCTCCTGTGGTTTGGGAGGAACAGAAGGGTCCCCAGTGACTTGCCTTCACCCCTTGCCTTTCTGCTGCGCCAGGCTGGGAGGTGGCACAGTTGTTAGGTGCCATGGTGAAATCAGTCAAGGAGAGGTGTCTCCTCTGGCTCCCATTTCTTGCTAGGTGGATCCCAGGCAATGCCAAAGCTGGGCCTCTCTCTCTCCTGCGGGTCCCCTGTGTTGACGAAGGAGTTCCCAAGGTTGAATTTGTGGTGTCTTAGTCCCAGAGTGGGAATAAATCCCATTGATAATCTGGGTTTTGGTTGTTACTGGCCACATTGCTTCTGATGTGCTGTTTCAATGGGTCAGAGCACTGCTGAGGCTTGATGGCAAAATCCTGGAATAAAGGGGAGGGTAAAGTTTCAAACTTAATAGCATTTAATTACTTTAACTTAGAGACTTTAAAATGTTGCTAGGATGAATTTTCCTTTGTTTAGCTTCTTTTGGTGTGGCTTAGCAGATTTTAACCATCTAAAACTGACTCTTGGTTGGGGGGACCTTAGGTGGTACAGCACATATCCTTTAGTGGAATAATGAAGTGTTTACATTATGCAGTCCTATTGTGAGATCAATCAGGCTACAAGGCTGGATGTATAAACAGAATCTGCAGGTGGTCCCTGCATCTCCTTGCCCAGAAGACATGCTTTAATCCTCAGGAAGTAGGCAGAGTAGAGGTTCCAGGAGGCAGCCAGCCCAAGCAAAATAAAAGAACAAAACCAGCCTGAACAATGCAATGCATGTCAGGCTCATAGCGCAATCACTACAAATAGCAGCTGACAGGAGACTTTATGACAATTCACCTATCAGCTAAAATTGCCAAACTCGGGATCCTGGGATTAATGAGCATCTTACGCAGGCAGTACAAGCATGAAATGTGAGGCAGAAAGGGTGGATAATGTATCTCACGTGTCCTTCAGATGGTTTGCTCCCTTTCAAGCTGATTTGTTACCAGGCGAGTTCTCTTGTGGAAATGATCTCTTGCTCTGCGTCTTTGCATCTGATGTGTTTTGCGCAGCTGTTTATAGCCCATAAGTATTTCTGCTCCCTGATGCTGCAAGCAGAATGCTAATTATTGAGTTATTTGGATTGCAAGGTGGGAGGCAAATGGGAGAACTGAGCATTCACACACGTTAGTGCCTTTGGCATGGGGCTTGTGCTATGTCGGGCACACAAGCACTCATGGGGTGTGAGCAAAAAAGTGTAGCTCAGGCAAGTTTGAATAGAGATATAAATTAATGCCTTTTGAAAAGGTTTAGCAGCGATCTTCCAGGGTTCTGTGAAATGGAGGAAAGTTTTGCCAGAGTAAGAGCAGCAGCGTCTGACTCATTAAAAAAAGGTAGAAGAAGATTTTGTGACTAGGGAATAATGAAAGAAGTAAATGTCAGTTCAGAGGAAAAATAATAATACTAAAAAAACCCTAAACACACATAGTTGAGTTGGCTTACATGTAGTTTGCTATAGGGTTGTTTTAATTAGATTTGTGAAGCAGGGAAATGCCAACTGAGATGTTCTGCAGCAAGAAAAAAAATAATTTTCAAGCTGAAACATGGCACGTAATGGAATTGAGTTGTCCACATGGGTGCATTCTCTTCCTCTTTTTGAAAAGAGCACCTAAACCAGTTGAGTCAGAAACTACTGAAGGGTAAAGCTCAAGATGTCTGGAGCTCTCCTGTCTGTTTAGATTCTTATCTGGAGTGTATTTAAGCCTTTGGAAGAGGCTTGCTATTTCATGAGATCTTGTTTGTTCCCTTCCCCAAGCATTCACACATTTCCTGATTATGAAACAGCCAGTCATACCTCAGGAATGGGTAGGTGGTGGGAGATGGGGACAGCTTTATTTGGCTATTTATTTAGTTTTAGCACCTTTGCATTTCACCCTGTCCAGCAGCAGGTATTTACAGTGTGTGGAAAAGGGGAAAAATGTAAGAATGCTTCTTTGCTGCTAAAGTAATTCAGGTGAAATTATGTGTGAAGATGTGGGCAGTTTTTGTGTTTGACTAACAAGTCTATCTCAACTGTGTGCAGGTGACCTTTTTTATGGGCACAGAGATGTTGCCCATACACCTAGCAAGATCAAACTTGCCTGATTCCTGAGGCAGGGTTTTTGTTGACAGAATTAGAAATACCAAACTCTACATCAAGACTTATTTCCATTTTCAGCTACTCTTAGATCTCTGTGCCTGGCTCCTGTTTCTGATATGTCTTCCTCCCTGCCCCAGTTTTATCGTATGCAGGCTAAGAAGTATGATCGAAGGTAATGTCTGTGCAGACTTTGTCCCCTCTGCAAGGGCAGCCTTGTATTTCTTCTCCTATACTAAGCTATTATGACACTTGTCTATCACGTAGTATTTGTTCTTTTCGAGTAACTTTAAAGGTAATACAGTGATGGTTTCCAGTGATCTCATTCATTTCTGGATCATAGATACCTGGATTTGCTTCAAAGCCTGGGAGGTGTTTAGATCTGAGATTCTCTAAAATGGGGTCTTTCTTGAAAAACGCTCATTGGGAATTCCTCATTACATAGAACTTATGGAAACCTTGCATGGCTTAACCTGCAAATTACAGGCAGAATTTTGCATTTTGCTGTGAAAATTCTTGTCCTTGCTATTTATTTACTCATAGGAGCATTCATAGCAGCCAAACAACCTTAACCCCAAAACTCTAAGACTGTTTCTGTATTCCTTGTGGCCTTCTGCTGTGATCCTACAGGAATGTGTGAAAGTTCTGCTTTTTGAGCCTTTCTGGGGGAGACAATAAAACTAAAACCTCAAAAAGAGAGGGCATGTGTTTGTCTTGATGAAGTCTTGATTTCAGCATGTCACAGGAGGTAATAGGTGGTTGACATGAAGAAGCAAGATTAATTGGGGTGCAAAAGAGGGTAAGATGCTGCTGATAGTTATTAGTGATTTTTTTCAATTCTTATTCTGCTGGTCATGGATACTGTATGTCAGCACGCCCTATGTAAAACTGGTATCGGTGTCGTAATCTACGCTGACCTTTGAGATAGTTTAAGCATTGCTGTTAGCCCTAAGCCATTTTGAACAAAAAGTGAACTGTCAGATGAACAGGGTCTCTTAAAGCAATGGCTTTATGGAGATCTCTGAAAATGATCAGGCTTAAGAACTGTCTAATCATCTCTGGAACACTGTCCTTGTTGCTCATGTTCCTCTCAAGGGAATTTGTATACAGCTCTTGCATAGTTTATGCTTGGCCTTTTGTTCCTGGTTGTCCCAGAGCAGCTCAGTTGTTGTTGTTCTGATACAGAAGGTCTTTGATGTGTTTGGAATGAAGCCATCAATGGTGACATGAGAATATATTCTCCTGAACTAGTGATGTGAACATCATGTACATGCAGACACTGACAAAAATGACAGCAGATTATTAGCTGAGACCCTAGCTTACCATCTGCCGTACCCATTTGTCATGGACTAAGCTCTGAAGGAAGAGGAAGCATTAGATTTATGGATTTTCTAGAATGAGTTGCATGAAAACATTGTGCTTATCAGCATTTGGAAGGAAGTGACAAGGGGGTGGCAGGAGAATACTCCTGACTGGAAGCACACAAAAAGGTTTTAATAGAGCAAAGTTAATTTGTCAGGGACTTTTCAAGTTAGGAGTCAAGGCAAGGAAATTGTGTGTGACAGGTGGGTGGAGAGTGCTAGGTGAGCAGAGGAATGGCATGGACAGAGCTGAGGAAGTGACCTGGGCAACTGTTTTGGCCTATTTGGAGCACAGACTGAGGTAGGAGTAAAGGTAGGCAAGGTCAGACAAAAGATGCAGTGCTAACCAAAACATCAGGTGGTGAAGGTTTGTCTCGGGAGGCTATAGGGGTATAAACAAAAAATAGGTTTGCTCTGGCCATGATCAGACTGTGAAGCATAAAAGTTTCAGTGCAGGGATCTGAATAAAGGGAATAAGGCTGTCAGAAAGTTAAATTGGACACATGGATCAGTGCTGGCACTTGTTTGCTTTTTGCAAGAGCTGAGAAATGAGGATTTAGCCTTAGAAAACTAAAACCAGAAATAGTATGCAACGTACCGCTTTTCTGAACTGCTGATTTAAGTTGGATGTTTAATTAGCTTCACTTATGAATGTCAGTGTAATTTGGAAAGATTTTATTTTGTTTACCTGTTTTGTATTTCTTAAAAAAGGAAGTCTGAAGATGCTTGGCTTATATTAACTCATCTGCAGAGACATCACTCATCCCTTCTTCTCCTTTACACCCCCCCCTTTCATCTTAATTAAAGTACAGAGCAGGTATTTCACACTGTCTTCCACAGCAAACCACCATTATACCAAAGCCATGCTAGTGTGAAGAGGGTGTATTTGTTATAACATCATTTTAGTGCTTATGTATTTTTGTCATTCAATTTAAAATGATTGGGATATCTCAGATGAT
Source organism: Falco rusticolus (assembly GCF_015220075.1). NCBI lineage: Eukaryota > Metazoa > Chordata > Aves > Falconiformes > Falconidae > Falco > Falco rusticolus. Next base: position 91,296,518 of record NC_051189.1, read on the forward strand.
GAGATAAGAGTTAAGTAGTCAGAGACTACTTAACCCCAAAGACCACATACAGCCCCTGGGTTTGCAGTGTCTAAACCGTAGATTTCCAAAATCCAGAAGGATAACAGGTAGGATATACGTTACTGTACGTTTGCTTTGTTCTTATGTTCTTTCACAAGTAACTGCCAGTGGCTATGAGATGCAGTGCTCTGATATCCTATGCTATCAGATAGAAGATAGCAGCTGAATGTCATACAGCTTTTCTTCCATCTGTGTACAACTACTCCAAACACACCTGAGCAAGGAAGAACATTAAGTAACATCACATGTTTTTGCAGGGCTGCCTGTCAGTGCACTGAGGAAATCATCAAGTTCTTCCCAACTCCTAAGTAACATGGAGAAAAAGATTAGAGGGGTAGTAGCGAATATAGGTAATTTCAGTCTTAGCACTCGGCCTCCTTCTCCTCCCAAATACATAGTCCATGCAACAAAATGCTTCCCTCTAAGGCAAACTTATTCAGCAAGGCAACAGGTGCCCAAGAGGATGAGAGAAAGAAACCAGTGTTCCCTGGAGGGGTGATCCCGTGTGAGGAAGTGTGTACCTGGTGTAGCAGGCTGGTCCTGCAGCCTGGAAGCAGCACCACGCCATGAGCCCTTATAGGAGAGGCAGGATGTGACTCTCAGATCTTTTGGAAAACTGAAACCAGAAGCAATGATTGTAGGGCTTGGGCACTGACTAAAACAGTTAAATAGGACTTAATATGAGGTGCTAGGAGACAAGCACAGAGAGTTGGTGCAGCCCTCCAAAATACTCTGTTCCAAACCTAACCTGTAATTCATAGGTCCTAACAAACCATCAATATGCTCGGGTTGAATGAGAAACTTTGGTCTTGGCCCATGTATATGGAACAGCTACCAGACCCCTAAAAGCTATATAGGTATATATTCTACCAGCATAAGATGGATGTGGAAGGATTATTCAGATGGAAGGAGTACTCTTCCATTGCCTGTGCCCTGAGTTGAATCCCACTGAAGGTGGGTTACCCTTTCCGTGTGGGCTCTCAGCATGTGAGGGGGTGGCATGGACGAGCTGTGGAAGCCTTTGGCTTTCCCCTCTGCAATCCACAAGGAACTGAGTGGCCATGAAGGTACACTGTAGTGCCTGGTCCAGTCCCACATTATGACAGGTTCTTGCCACATCACTTAAGAGAAGTCCTTGAAGGGAGTCTTAGGTCACCTTTCTAGTTTATCATGAGGAAACCTCTTTGGGCTAAAGCTCTACCTGGGACAGATAAGTGGAGGCTAATTACTTACTGATAATAGGTCACTGTTAACATGTATCAACAATTTGTGAAGGAAAATGGTAAGGATTTTTCACCATGTTCTACAGGTGTGGAAACAGGTATGTGGAACTGAAATGGCTAACATGAAAGCACGGAACATGTGGACAGCAGAGATCAGTTTCTCCTCTAGAGCAGCTGGCAAAACCCAAGTAAGGAGAAAACTCCACAACTTTCAGTATGCAGAGAGCCGGAAACACCTATTGCTATTTGACCCATAGTTTACTATTTTCTGCTTCTCAGTCAGACTGTTTATTTGCTTCAGCTGCTTTTCAGGATGACGAGTTGTCTAAGAATGTGCTGGTGTTTAGCAGGAAGGGGGGTTGGCTTAGAGCATGCCCAGCTACCTGAGGAGAAGTACTGGAAAGTGAACTGCATCATTGAGCTTACATCTTACCCACAGCCCGATGAGCAAAAAGAATTTGAACAATGTGTTAACGTGTTAAGAATGTTGAACAATGTGTATCTCTAGGTGTCACTTGTTGTATGACTGCATTGAAAGGGATCACTGTGACATTAAATGAAGTTCTGATAACAGGGCTGGGTCAAGGAATCATCCTATCTATCAGGGTCCATCATTTTTAGACTGTACCTCACACTGATAATTTTAACTCTTGTAGTAATTTTGTTACCTAAATGGTGATGACTCCTTAGGCAATGAGGTTTATGGCCTTCAAGAAATAAACATGAAGAAAAATTATGAGCGTATTTTTAAGAGATGGCTGAGTCAGGCTCCGTAAGTACAGTAAGATTTCCTTATGTGTAAGTAGGTGTTATGATTTTGGATACAGAAACCAACTCAACAAGACTCTCTTGTTGAAGAACCAGGAAGAACGAAGGTGGTTAGGTGCAACCACTTAGACTAATGTCTTCTGACTTCTGTGCTTGTCAGTCACACTACGTTAACTTTGGTTTTGCTTTGAGTCCGAGCGGGTTTAGGGGAGGGTGCTGTGACTTTATTAGGGGTTGGGGTCTATGATGAGTAGAGTAGATGTCACTTAATGGCCACCACAATATAAAAGCACTCTTGCATCTGCTCTGAAGTGAGAAGAGCCTCCCAGTGGTTTCTGTTCTTGTTGCTTCTGATTACAGCAGCCCTGAATGCATTCACTGTTTTACAGGAAAAGGATTCTGCAGTGCAGAAAGTTTTAATGGCTTCAGGCTATATCGTATTATTAACCTTTCCCCACCATTTTCCCTGTAAACAGAGCTGCCAACTCTTAGCCTTAATCATGAGATTCACCCGCTTTGTCTCCACCTCCTGCAGCCCCTCCACAGCACCCACAGAGCAGGTATTAACAGCCCAATACCCTGCATTTTCTTTGCCTTCAGGTTGTGCCTGGTATGAGGTCAGAAAATGGGAGGGATGACCCTTGGAGAAGGATCCTCTGCCCAGGCAGCAGCTGCCCAGGCACTGAATGCTTTCCTCGTGCTAAGGACACGCTGGTCCAGGAGGGAGAGCATGTGACTCTTGGCATGGGGTTCCCAGCTGACCCACACACATACTGGCAACCAGAAAGGATGGGAGGGCCGGGTGAAGTTAGCTGTGAAAGCTTGGACACAAGTAGCGTTACTTCTGGCTTTATGACTTTTAAATGGAAGGTGTACATAGGGAGGCGGGGTGGCCAGGAAATGATGGTGGTCTCCCCCTTTTTCAGGGAAAGTGCCTGTGGACAGAACAGTGATTTTGCTCCAGGATTTCCTCTGAAATAAAAAGAAAGGAGAAAGGAGGCTTTTTCCTATAAATCTTTTAAATGCCAGAGAAGAGCAGATGATTGAATATGACTTAAGTCAGAAATAGGGAAAAGGTAACATATTTCAAAGGTAGTTCCACCTGCCATTTGGTGGTCATTACAGCCAGGTGAGTGCCAATGGGGACACTTTTGTCACTCTGAAACACTTTGCATCCACACGAATAATGTCTTGTGTTGCACCAGGTAATGACAGGCTGCCCACCTGTGTGCTAGCACAAGAACAGTCGTTTTCAGTAATATTTGGAACCTTTGGCTTTTAAAACATTTTTTTTTATAATTGTTGGCTCAGACATTGGAGGCTTACTTCCATTACTTGCTGATGGCAAAACTTAGAAGATCACTAGAGGTTGAGAGAAAAGAATCACAGGTTCATTTGCATCTAACCAGTTCACAGGTAGATAAGGTGTATGATATTCAGCAAACAAAGGAGCCAAATGAAGAGATGTGGCCAGGACCAGCTCAGGCTACCTTTGATTCTTGAGTATCTGGATAACCATTTACAGGAATGTTAATTTTTAAGGCAGTTTTGATGTGAGCTTGTAACATGCTGTTTGACTTCCAGTTACTTAAACCTGGCTCTACCTTGATACCTGCTTAAAGCAATGTGAAAATGCAGGTTTGATGGTCATTATCATGGTTTGCAGCAACCCTTGAACTGTTGAGAACAGAGTATGTAGAAAACAGGCAGTTTTGTTGTTGGGACTATTTCATCTTTCTCTGCTGTAACTATATTAGGTCCTGTATGCAGACTGTATTCTGGCTCACTCTGGCCATAAGACATCTTTTAAAAATAAAAAATGCATAATAAATTAAACACCGACAATTATTTTAATACACTGTTAATGTTGTGACTAGAATCAGATTCTCCTGATCTTTCAGCCCCACTTGTTCCATTAGCAGTGTGTTTTAGCATATACCAAATATGCTTTCTCTGTGTAATACCCTACATGAGTGGCAAGAAACAAGATCTCTGGTTTAGGTGCAGGAGCACATGTGGAGAAGCCCTTTTCCAGTTGGGCAGATGATGTGAACTTTGTCAGACTTCCTTTACCTGCTCTGCCTGGGTTCAGGCTAACATCCACAGCTGCTGCCATTAAAGTACAAAGCAATTTTTCTCACGTACGTATCTTTCCGGTAGATCAAACCATTAAATATGATTTAAAGAGAATGCTTCAAGATAAGAGTAATGGAATCACCATGAATTTATCTCTGACTTCAGTTGAATACATAAGTGAAGGCCTGGTTTAAAAAACAAAGTAAAAGGGAAGCTAGCTATTCACATTAAAAACAAACACCCAGCCCCCAAACCCCAACAAAAAACCCCCATGGATGTGGTGGTGTAATTAAAAGAAGAACATTTATAAAACCCTTTAGATCTTAGTCTCGGGGTTTAGGAACAAGGCATTAGACTGTGTAAACTCACGGAGATCACCACAGCCTTTTAGACCAAATTCTCAAATCCTTTACACTGAATTAGAATAAAAGAACAAAACACCACAACCCAACAGAAAACCTACCCTTTCCTCTGCCCCCACCACAAATGTCTACTAACTACAGAAAATAAAATCACCTCTTTTTTTCTTGTAGGGGAAGGTGGGTGTGGATTTTTCCAGATCATCCCTGCTCTCCTGGCCACCAGCCAGGGTGGGGAGCATGCTTACTGCTGCACAGCACCCCAAGCTTGCTGCTGCCTTCAGAAGTTATAGTAAATGTTTCTGTGCAGCCTCTCTTGATCTGAAGAGGACTGCTGTTGAGAGAAAATTTCCCTATTGACCTGAGTTCAGAGGTGAATGCTCCTTTGCACACATGAGCATAACCTGCTCACCTACTCCCAATGGAAATGTGTAATGTGTATGTAAATGTGAAGATGGACGTATTGCTTTCTTCTATAAAATTGGCTACAGATTGTCACATATTGCCTCAGAATGACTAAGTCTCTGAAACAAATTATGCAAGTGTAAATTAATGTAATGCCAGTAACAGAACTGCACTGATTTATACCTGCAGTGCTATGGCCTTAAAGCATTCTTTATTTATTTTTTTTTTAGGTGATTAAGCCTCTAGCCTACTCTCCAGACAGATTTTCATAAAATTACCCTTAAAACATTAGATTATAAAGGCTTGAGAAATCAATTTTACACTAGAACAGTGTGAAATTTCCATTACAATGGAGAAAATGTAAATATTTAATAGCTACTTTCATTACACAGATAGGTGTGGTTCTTATAGTGCTGTTTCCCCGTGGGGGGAGGAAAAAGCTGCACAAGTTCTTTTTTAACTACAGAACTATGAACATGTGCAGTGAAATCAGTTGAGAGATTTGAAATCCATTTTTCCTTTTATCTTTAAACAAAGCAATTAAATTAAACACATGTACATTAATATAAAGTTAAAGTTACAATTATGATCAGGGAGTCTTTGAAATCAGTGGCAGAATTCCCATTCTGTAATGATGAAAGCCAACAGTCAGGATAAAAAATAGCAACAGGCGACTTGGCAAAAAAATCTTTGCTTTCCTCCTGAGACTCTAGGGAGAAGCAGGCTGAAAGTGCTATCACTCTATAGCAATGCTGGATAAAAGGCACACTCAGGCTTGCAACGGTATGATGACTGAATCTCTGTTGGAGGTGTTGTCTTATAGAAAATTGTTGCTGGTTCTTTGCCCACCCCCCCCATCCCCCCTTTTGGTTTGGTTTTTCTTTTTCCCTTCATGAAAGATGTTCTGTATTCCATTTAGGTTTTCTAGAATTGTTGTACTTGTTGAGAAGGGGATTGCCCACTGGGCTTTTGTAGCTTGGGAGTTGGCATTCCTGTTCTCTTGGGTGGATCAGGCACTTTTTAGGCTACTTTTGCCAATACGCAGAGTGATACCTCCACATCTAAGACCTAGTCTGATCGGGAAGCTCGATCAGAGCTACAGAAAAGGGATGGGAGCAGTCTTGTGGCTTTGTAGTGTACAAGGATTGAATCTGCTCCTAGAGATAGCTCTTTGCACTGACCAGAGAGAGAGCCTGGGCAGCTAGTTTAAACCAGACATCTTTTAAATGGCTAAAGTTAGGTGAGATGAGTCCAGCTATTAACCTCACCTGGGTCTCTCCCCGTATTTCTGGGGGGAATCCATTTAGTCAAAAAGCAGGCAGCTAGAGAGTGGGGAATGGACTGGCTTGAGGGATGGGGTATCTTCTGATCAGCAAATGTTTTTGTACTAAGATTTCATGCAGGGTTATAGGGAAGGGCGTTATACTAAGTTTGTAGTTGGACTGAAGATGCAGAGGGAAATATGGGTAAACGAGTCACAGCAGTGGGTTTCTTGGCTTGCTGCCCTGGGGAAGAGCCTCAGCACCAGCCCTTTCTTGTGACATTTGAGTGAGTCAAACTAGACCAGTTTTCTTCTGTATTATTTGTTGCAAATTAACATCTACTCTGTGGTACCACCTTGAGGTCTGACCAGGTCAGGAACTCAGTGTGCTAATCATAAACATGAAGCAAATGACTTTCCCTGTTTCAAAGACTCATTAGAAAATTTCAACAAATTCTTTCTTTGCGTTCCTGCTCTCCAGCGTGTGTTTACTGGCAGGAATGTTTAAGAAGGCTGTGTGTTTAGCGCAGGTGGCAAATGCAGAACCATGAGTATTCCCACCAGAAGCCAGCTTCTGGGAGTTAATTCATCAGGGAAGAGAAGCGTTATATTCCAGGTGATCTTGAATTACAAATACCAGCTAGTCACAGCAAACTGCTTTGAACAGGGCAGGGAATACCCATGAGTAACTTGTGGGCAGACCAGTGTACAAGGTAAAATTGAATCTAAATTTCTCCCTTTTTTATTACATGATTATTTATTCATCACAGCTCAGAAAGGGAGAATGGCCAGGCTTCAGATGCACATGGCCACTTGTTACTGTCTTTGTAATATTAAAAGAGGCAAAGAAACCGGGCAATAAATGCTAAAAGCCTTCAAGACAACAACTTGCCTTCTGTTTCCCTGTGTGGGGAAGATAGAGGATTTTTTGGGGCATTGGGCAGAACTTAACCCAAGGATTCTGGTAAGTGTAGTGCAGCCACCCTTGAGGAAGGGTTTGTGTTTTCTGAAGTCCAGAGTTAGGAAGGTAAAGGTTACAGTGAAGTTTCAGTCGCAGAACATGCTGTGTTTGATGTGCTCTCTAGGGGAGTGGGATTCCTACCAGGGACATAGATATTGCTCTGCAGAGCCCAGTCCCCAAGCTTCCACCCACTTACTTGGGAACTTGTGCTCCAAGAAAGAAGTGCAGAATCATATGTCGCTTCTAAGTGGACATGGTCTCTTAGGCAATTATAATATATTAGAAGCATTTATATGTATAATTTACACATGTGTGCTTGTTCGTTTATTTCTTTTCTCCCCCTCAACCTTACTATACCTCCTCTGTGTTGTCTAGATTGCAGATCCAGTCTTTGGACTGAGTGTTGATATGAATTCATAGTTTTGGACTCCTAGCCTGCCATGCCTAATGCCGTTACTCCAGTTTTCCAACAGTGTTTTTCTTTTTGGAAAGAGTTGTGTTGTTCCACAGCTAGAACAACCACTTGTATGAGCTGTATTTGGTGGAGTGCACCTTTGAAGTAGCCCATGGATGATTAGGTATCTGTATACCACAAACTGAAGTTAATTCTTTTGCATATATCATAGCTGACCAAATAAATTGTCAGACTGTGCAAGTCCAGGTGCTTGTGTTGCAGAGATTAGAAAGCTGTGAAATATACAGAAGAATTAATGCCATACAGAAACCTGTTGTATTTCTTCAGTTCTTTCTGGCAGGTTACAAACACTTTTCTCCTAGATGAGTCTAGAAATTAATAAAGATTTTCAAATTTTTACAATTCCTTTGAAACCTCTGCTGCTGAAAATCAGAAGATGGCTTTTCTACCAGGGCAGCCAATGGTAGCATTTTTGTTTCTGTGGATGGTGAAATACCGTGCATGGAAATATTGTGTGTGTTCTCAGGCTGAAGAGAAAAAGTTCCTCCAGACAATCTTGTGATGTGGACTTTTGAACACTGATGCAACATGACTCTAGAGCACATGATGGATGGCTAAGCAGAGATGTTTCAGGCAGTGAATTTAGGGATTTAGATGACTGTCCCTCATTATCAATTACGTGATTTTCTCTTCTTAATTGCTTGCATGGTACTTAGGTACAAACACAGGATCTTTGTACACTGAGGAGTAAATCCACGTGCACACACACATACGTGTGGGTATTATCCTGCAGAATGCCAAACCAGAACATAAGGAGTTTATTGCAGTAATGATGGGCCAGCTTTTCTGGAAACCTTCATAAAGCGTACCTTGAAATAAGTATTGGATGCATTAGTGAACTCAGATACTCCCTAATCAAACTGTGAAATTAGAGGCATTGCTGCTTTTTTTTTTGAGGACTGAGCAACTGAGTTTGAACTGTTTGTTCAAGGGTTTGAAATATTCTGGGAGTTCAGACTCTCATTCTGCCCTACTGTAAGTGTTAACAGTCTTCCTTCTGGTTTGAGTTAACGAGAATTGCGTATCATCATCCACAAAGTGTAATTTGTAGGGATTAAATTGATAGGAAGGAGCAGTTATTAGCTGTCATTTTGAGTTAGTTTCCTATCTACCTTGTGTTTCTTCCTACTCTGTAACTTCATGCATTGAACTAGCAGTGGAAATACTGCTGCCCTGAAATAGAGCAGCTCTACTTTCTGGCAAGTTCTGCTTCATTTCTGATAACGCTGCAGAAAGTCAAATGTCATCACAGGGTGCCTAGTACCGCATCTATGAAGGGCTGTACCACTAGCCGGTGTTCAACATGTCACAAAAAATGAAGTTTTGCATTTAAAGATATTTGCACACTTGTGAAAGAAGCATGGGGATCTGCATCTGCTCACTGCAAAACCTTGGAGATCATATGCATGCTCGTGACTCATCCTGCTTGATATTAGACACTGTTTGTTTAAATTGCACAACATACTGATCCCACCAGGTACTGACTGTTTCCTCATGCTATCCATCTAGATCTGTTGTCGTGCCTCTTCATGTATGTGTATTGAACAGTGAAGCCAAGTGACACTGTAACTGCTAATTCCATCCCCTGGTTTGGCAGGTCACTCCTGTATTTTAGCTGCGCAATAAATAAATAAATAAATGGTGCCAATGTCTTGTCAGCATGTTTGACGTTGTGGGGTAAGCAGTTTGCGCTAATCATTTGATTTGGAGAAACTCAGTTTCATTTCCTTGCGAATCAGCCACCTGAGCGTTCTGCTTATGTGCTATATTAAATTTTTTTTCTCACAGATAATAATCATTGGTGTTTGTGTTCAGCTGAATTCTCAGTAGAAGGAGCATTAGGGGCTAGGAGGTACGGCTGTGTGCTGAGCAGGGATCTGCCGTCAAACTGCATGGCAGGCAGGTGTCTAAAACTTAGGCCAAGCCAAACCAAATTAAACCTGTTTCTAAAATGCCATTGAAGTTTCGGTGCCTGGAATCCATTGCCAAGCTATGTCGCAAGGGTTTAAGTGAGCAGGCCAAAAACTATTCCTAGGTACAAGAGGAACAGCAAGCGTGTAAGCCCACTGGAACTCGCGTGCTTGCGTTCAGCACTGACAAACTCCAGGTCATGTTGGCTCCAGTTGCTAAGGAGCCGTTTCAATACTCAAGTAGGCCAGTGAGTGTTTTTCTTTCTCTCTACTTTGGAATACAACCAAGCCTTGTGGAAAGCATTTTCCCCCCCTCCGAGTCTATGCTAGAAGTGTTACAATAATCCACATGCAATAAGGAAACACTATTGCCTGAGAAACTACCCATGAAACAGTCTTTGTGGTATTGAAACCTGATGGTGTTAGCGTTAAGAATCCAGAAAGTATCACTGGACTTCTTTTCCTTAGGCATTTGGTGTCCTCTACAAGCTAGTAAGAATTTTAACCATTGAGGACATTGTGGTTTCTTCTGTGCTTGTGAGAATAGGTTTAGCATATCTTTAACAGACATCATGCTGTCTACGTTAGCGTTTCTAAGCGTAACAGGCAAGTGTTGTGTGCTGTAATCCTTGACTTAGCCAAATTGTACTCAGACTTTTCTGGGTCACTTGTAAGAGTGTTTTTTGTTTTTTGTTTTTTTTTTTAATTGTGTACTTCATCAGCTGAGTGTACAAAGCAGGAGGTTAATCCTCACTGCATCAAAGAACAGTCATACTTCAGCCTACTACAAACGTTTGGGTTCTAAGGCCAGCTCGAAGGGAAAGCAGTGTCTTCCATAAGCCATGTAGTTTTGCCAAAATTATTTTCTTTGGAGTCCTCTAGTGCTGCACTGAACTGTTCCAGATAGCAAACACAGCAATCTTTTGCATACAAAATGTCTCCTTTGGGTAACTCGGTCCAAGAGTGAAATTGTTTTCATACCCAGAGAAAATTGCTTGATGTATGGTCGTTAATGTAGTTCAAAGCTGGAGCTGTTCTATAGATATTTAGCATTTGGAGCAGCAGCACGTGGAACCAGTTGGGGATGAGAACACAATGTGCTTCCAAAAAAGCAATCTTTCTTTAAAGCAAAGGATAAGTTAATTCCCGGGAATATCTTTCTCAAATCCCAAGTGTTCTTTTTTTCTTATTAAAATTACAGAAATGTCTTGAGATTCTTTAAATCTCAATATTAAAATGTTCATTTCAATGAAATTTCTGACTCAATTATCAGTTATTTGTGTTCTGGTGAGCAATTCTTGGTTGACTAAAAGGCATCTGTAGGCTGCTATAGTTTGTTTTAATGTTACTTGCTTGATAGGGCAAGCTGATTCATATTTTCCTTGCTAGGGTCATTCTTCATTTTCTTCGCTGTTATATAACTGCAATACTGCTAATGCATTTATGTAACATCAATTGCATTCTGCAGCGGAACAGATACTTGTGCAATGTGTAACTGTAATAATATCCAGCTTCTCTTCGGATCCGTTATTTGAACAGTAAAATAGAATCCCTCTTCGTGGCTTCACCTCGGTGAACCTGAGGAGGATTATGAGGGTGATGGTCAAGATGATGGCAGCAACATTCAGGTTTATTATTAAGAGTTTGGAAATAATCTGACAGTTGGAAAATTGGATCCATATGACAAGACTCTGGGTTGTTACAATGGCCTTCTCAAGAGATGCCCTGTGCAGAAGGTCTCAGGGAAGCTACATCAGCCCCTGCAGCTGCACAGGCTGGAGCTCCATTTTGGGGACCTGCCTTGCAGGTTGTAGGGCTGTTTACTCTGTGCCTTGATGCAGTAGGAGATAAACAGCCAACCGTTCCCTGTCCTTCCTCAGGGACACAGGCTCAGCTAGCATGCAAAATACTCAGCAGTTAGGGCAGAGTAGGCTTCCTGAAGAGCCTGTCATGGAAGTGGAAACAGCTGGGCACAGGTGTGGTGGAGCTATAGCAAAGGTGTAGGTGCACTGGGCAAAGGAACTTTTAGTTGGCTGTTGAGCTGGTTTTCTTCATCCAGTAGCACCATATCTCACCTGAAAACACTGTTAAAGAGTAGCCTCCTCCATATGGATACCACATTGACCAAGAATTATGTAAGGAGTGATTTGTGACAAAGGTGCTCCAGATGTTACCAACATGTGGTGTTGAATACAAATGCTTATCTTGATATAACTATTGCCTTTGAGTGAGTGATGTCTGCAGATGTATTTGGGTGTCCTGGGTTCAACTGGGATAGAGTTAATTTTCTTCTTAGTAGCTGGTGCAGTGCTGTGTTTTGGATTTGGTGTGAGAACAGTGTTGATAATGTGCTGATGTTTGTAGCTGTTGCTGAGTGATGTTTATACCATGTCAAGGACTTTTCATTTCTCAGGCTCTGCCAGTGAGAGGGCTGGAGGGGCACCAGAAACTGGGAGGGGGGATAGCAGGGACAATTGACCTGAACTAGCCAAAGGGATATTCCATACCATAGAACGTCATACTCAGTATATAAGGTGTGTGTGTGTGGGTGGCAGGGCCTGCCAACTGCTGCTCAGGGACTGGCTGGGCATTGGTCACCAGGTGGTGAGCCACTGTACTGTGCATCACTTGGGGTTTTTTTCCCCTTCCCTTTGTAATTTATTCCCCTCTCCTTCTCCTTCCTTTTCATTACAGTTGTTGCTATTATTAATTTTATTCTATTTCGGTAATTAAATTGTTCTTATCTCAACCCTCAAGTTTTACCTTTTCCTGATTCTCCTCCCTGTTCCTCTGGGAGGATGGGGGGAATGAGCAAGCGACTGCGTGATACTTCGTTGCTGGCTGGGGTTTAACCACACATTGGGTTATCTTGAAAGGGACTATTAGGGAATTACCTAATCATAAAATCATTTAGGTTGGAAAAGAACCTTAAGATCATTGAGTTCAACTGTTAACCTAGCACTGGCAAGTCCACCACTAAACCATGTCCCTAAGCCCACATCTACATGTCCTTTAGATACCTCCAGGGCTGGTGACCTAACCACTTCCCTGGGCAGCTGGTTCCAGTGCTTGACAATGCTTTCAGTGAAGAAATTTTTCCTAATTTCCAATCTAAACATCCCCTGGTGCAACTTGAGGGCATTTTCTCTCATCCTATCACTTACTACCTGGGAAAAGAGACTAACACCCACCTCACTACAACCTCCTTTCACATAGTTGAAGAGAGCAATAAGGTCTACCCTCAGAGTGTGTGAAGGCAAAGTAACCTGTGTGGGACATACTAGCGCTTTAAGATGAGAGGAAGCTGGTCGCCATGAAGAAGGTGCTACAGGAACAGCAGCTTTTTGATTTCTCCATGTTCACTCTTGGATCACTGCACTGGGATTTTAGATCTCTCCTGTGAGTGATCCTTCTGTCTGCAAACCATGTAGGACATTGGTTGCGGGCAAAGGGGAACCTTTTTAAAAAGCACTGACATCTGAACAGCGCGTGGTGAAATTTTTGGCCTAGAAAGTGCCAAGAAAGTCTTATCAAGACTTTATTTCTTCTGGAAACTTCTTCAGCTTTTTTAAGCTCCCTCTTCTGCAAACAGCCTGTGCCTCAGACTGTCAGGCTTTCCCCTGGCACTTGTGTCATGTCTGATTCAGTTGCAGCGATTGGCAATATCTAGGGAGGAACATTCAAAATAAGGTGTAATTTACTCATCTCGTGGGATTCGTACTGTTTGGTGGCTAATAGCTCAAATACCTTCCGCTCCGTAAACACGTTTATACTGAGGTTAACAGGGAAATTTATCCATGTGAGGAAGGTATGTTTTGGAATATTTCTCGGTTTGAAGTCTTTGGTCTCAGTGATTTGCTGTGTGTTTTTCCCTTCATTGCCACAGCTTCTAACAAACAGGTTAGACAAACATCTGCCAGGAGTGGTTTAGGCATTGCTGATCCTGCTTAGATGACTTTTTGGGGGCTATTTCCTCCCTGTGCTCTCTGGTACTGCAGCTTTCAAGGCTTACTCTTATGAGCTTCTAAACATGTTCGAAGATTAATGGTTAGCAATGAAATTGCTACTTCCACAGAGTATTAAAGCAGCTGCAATACAATAGGATTGAAAATTGCCAGCAACTTAGTGTATATTGAATTTAGAGAAAGTAAATTGCTTCTTGTAAACTTTACTGCTGTGTAATTGTCTAACAATTTTTTAAGAATGTCCCCTGAGAACATAGAGGGTTTTAGTGGTGTGTTTTTTTCTTTCTCCTTTTTCTGGGAGCTAAACTGAAACTTCTGGGTAAATTACATGATACCAGTTATATAAGGCAACAAATAGGTTTGTTATTTATGAGTTTTATGTACATAGTAGAAGTCTTATGGAAGCTGTCATTGCCTGCAATAGGAGCTACAGAAATAAAATGCAGAAATACCTGATCATACTCATTTGTCCAGGTGAACGGAGTCAGGGGGCAATTAATTGAAAGGCAATCAGACCACAGGGCAGGGCAGAGGCAGAAATGCCCAAAGGTTTTCCTCCCTCCAAGAGGCTTCCTCTGTGTTGCGATTATTTCTATGTTACGTGACTTCTCTGCTCTTATCTGTGGTGCCCCCCACCCTCCCCTGTTGTTTAATCAGAGGTTTTCAGGTAAGGGCACATTACCACATCCATGAAAAATGTTTTGCTTCCATGTGATTCGGTAGTCAGTCATTACCTTATTATCAGATAAAGCCTATCTGATTCGAACGTTTTATTCACTGTTGAATAAACATTTCTGATAATTTTATTTTTTTAATGGGAATAACTGAAAGAGTAAAGCTCAGTTATTGCCCTTTGGAGGCATGCCAGTTTAAAAGGAGTTATATTATTTCCTTCCAATTCTCCAGCAGGGTGCAGGTTGAAATTTCCACCCTGTGTGAAATGTTAGGGCTGTTCCTACCTGTTGCCGAGCTGCTTCTTTCTGCACTTCTTAGCTGGTCACCCCAGGCTTAGCAAACACAGCAAGTGAGTGTTACTGTGAATTTGGGTTATGTGGGCAGGATTAAGTCAGATTTCTACTGCCTTTGAACCAGGATCCTAGTCAAGTTTGGGAAAAGAAAAGGAAGGGGGAAGTATGGAGTGCTCTGCACATATACGGGGAGCTCTGTTCTTCCCTAGATGCACCAGTTGCCATGTAACTCCAGGCTGGTTTCCAGGCCTCTTCCTCCTGGTGAGTAGCGCCACACTCCTCAGCGAATGCTACTGCTTTCAAAGAAAGGTAGTACCTACGTGTAGCCCAACAGAAGCCAAGAAACGCAGCACCAGCAGCCCTAAATCCTGTGAGATGCCATCTACACAGGTGAGCTTACAGCCTGATGGAGATCCAGTTGGAGAATCAGGGTGGTGTTTGTTCCATCTGAGAAGCAGAGACATGAGCTGTGCAGTCGGGAGCTCGACAAGAGTCAATGGGAAGAGAGATTTAAGCAGGATTTCCAAGCTGCTGCTGTGAATAGCCCTGTCTTCTCTCCTCCTCCTCATGTACAGCACCACAAGGTGTCAAGGATGCAACGATGGCTCTGCTCTCCCTGGGGCGAGGAGGAGGGAATTAGCATGTGCTAACTGAGGCCACCAAAGCAAATTGTCAGAAGCATGGTTAGGCATGAAGGAACATTTCTTTAAAAAGAATGAAAAAATATAACTCCAAGCAATGGCATCACATTTTTATTTCTGATGGGAAAAAATTAATATTAAAAAAAGGCTTTTTTTTCTGTTGAAAGAAGGATTTGGGAATTTGATACTTTCTCATTCCTCCTTTGAGATGTGTTTAAAAAGATTCATCCTTTTTTTTTAAAGGTGGCAAAATAATTTGAGGGGAGAAAAAACAATTTCCCACATTTCTTACATTTTCCTAAAATTTTCCAACATCAATTTTCCAGCAAGGGAGAAAAAAAAGAGGAATTTTTTTCTCTGATAATTCCCTTTTCTCAAGTCTTCTCTTTTAACTACAGTTTCTTCAGCTATTTAAATATGGAAAATCTTTTAAGGGGCTAGGGGGAGTCCGCTTTTTTGTTAAGGTTTGACAGAAAACCTTTAACTGTCTTTGGCTGGAATGACAAATATCATCATATAACCAGTGTTTCCTTTTTCTTCATTCATTGCAGTTCTGTCTGTGAGTCAGCTTATTCTTTCAGCAGCACTGAATTAGCAGAGTGGCCATCTTTTTGCATTCATGGCAGAACTGCTCTTTTAGTCTGATTTTCCTGGGACAATGGGCTAGTGCAAATATGTAAAGGCAACCAGTTCACAAATATGTCAAATAAAAAACTCCATCAGTAATTTTAAAAGCTATGGTGTTGATTGCACACAGAGTGCATCCTTCATGATTTACTGCAACCACTACCTTCAAGGCTGACTGTTTTCATTCAACCCCCTTCTGTTAGTTGGCCACAATCATCTGTAACTTTCACCCCCACCCAAAATCTTCCTGTCTTGATTTCTGTGCAAATCTTTTATAATACCTGGAGTCTAAAGTCTCCCTCTTGCATTCTAACAGTCAAGCTGCAGTTCTTTTTTTCTGGCATTTCAGTGCTGGTATGACGCAATGAAGTGATAATTTCTTTAGCACAGTTAGAAGTTATGTGGGAACACGTATAACAAATCCATTACAGAGGATTGGAGACAGGAGTGAAGTGTTGACAAAGGGCAGGGCTTCACGACAGTGTTTGTGTTAGCTCATTCTGCTTCTGGTAAAATTCAGTTTGCCATTTCCATAAACTGCGTCTGAATCCAGGTTAGCGATTGCAATCAGGTTGGCTGCCATTAATGCTGAAGAGTATTGTCTTTAAGAGATAGGCTGGGCTGGGCTGATTGTTACATGGGATGGTTAAATTCAGGTCGGATAAACAATGAGCCCTAAGGCAAGACAAGAGTGCTTGTGTTCTTGTCTTCCTTTTTCTTTTTTATGTTTTCCATAAACTGTTACAGCATTTTTCAGCATGTTGAATGTTCCCATTTTGAATAAATGTCTGATCTCTGAATGAAACTACTGAGAAAAGAAGCACCCTTCAGAGCATATCTTTTCAAAAGAGTTGCAGTGGCTTTGTAGATTTTCCTGCAAAGGCTCTTCATGGTGTTTATAATTCAAAAAATTTGGAATACTATAAAACATATTGAATACATTGAACATTCACACTACAGGGTGTTGAACCATCTTGCATTCTCAGCGCACCTCTAGATTTTGTGTACCTTGGTCGTCTTGTCTGCTGAGGGGGGTAATGTTATTTGCTACCTTCTACAAAGTGATTTGAGATTGCTGTGAGCACACTAAACACACCAAAGCACGGACGTTAATAAAGTTACAAACCCAAACCCTAAACTCACTCAATGAGATTTTTTAAGACTGTATGTAAAGACTTGGTGAAATGAAGAGACTCCAGAAAATGAATTGTTTCTGTTTTCTCAGGAATTGCCTGGGAAATTTTCCTTAACTTCTGGTCCTGGATGAAAAGGCTTCCAGTATGTTTGTCTGACTTGGGCAGGCAGGGAGGATGGTGATCTTTCTTTTACAAATGGTTCTTTGAAAGGTGATAGATGATCTACTGACAAATCAGATAGGAATCTGAAGTCAGCTTTTCCTTGCAGTGATGAAGACTTTTGTTCGTGTTTGGATGGTTGTGTAGTTCATCATGTTGGGTCAAATGGGTGTATCTGGTCTCTGGCAGTGAAAAAGCATCTGCTCTGTGGTGACCAAGGGGTAACAAAGCCTCTAATCAGGTGATAGAGTGCTGGTGGACAGGTGCTTTCCTGTGTGCTCCACCATCTGTAATCTCCAGGGCTCTTAAAGGAAGTTTACACTGAAGTTGCATACACAGATTGTTTTTGTTGTTTTGTTGTGTTTCTTTCCCCCCACCCCAGCTCCTTTGAAAAGCTGTGCTTTGAAAAATAGGCCTGTAAAGCTGGTAAAGCATAATAGAGTGTACCGGCTTTGTGTTAGAACAAGTCTTTTTTCTCTCCTTCACTCCCCCCAGACCTCCCACCCCTTGCCGCCTTCGCTTTTGCATTGTAGCCTGCTCAAAGCCAGCAGTGTGTGCATGCATGTGTAGTTGTGCCTCCCAAAGATACAATAATCTGCAAAACATCTCCTTAAATAAACATCGCCCTCCGACAAAAGGCAGGTATGCCAGGGGTCAAAAGGGTCAGCTCCTTAGTTTTTTGTTAGGCTCCCACCCACCACCGCACAGTTGGAAATTTC
The DNA here is from genome assembly GCF_015220075.1 of Falco rusticolus. Taxonomy (NCBI): domain Eukaryota; kingdom Metazoa; phylum Chordata; class Aves; order Falconiformes; family Falconidae; genus Falco; species Falco rusticolus. The sequence goes on from NC_051189.1 coordinate 91,314,231, forward strand.
CTGTGTGATATTTATGCATTGCTAGCTTATTTTTATATAGAAACAGAGCTAAAAATCTGTGCATCCAAACATATATATGGTGTATGTACACAGATATACATGTGCATGTATTTGCGGCTTTTTGAGCTAAGCTATAGGCGACCCCGGTAGATGCAAACCAAACCCAATAACTCCCCAGACAGCCTTACAAGAATGCAAAGTCTGTTACATATTAAGCGGATGGAGTAAAAGAGGTCACAGTTTATTGTTTGCTCTTGGGTTGCTCGCTCAGTTTTGCCAGGGTGGAGAGTTGTGGGGCGGATTTGGAAGGCAAAGTAACCGGTAGAAAAGGTCCCTGAAAGCACATGAATTGGGAGTGACTGCTTTGGGATCTGCAGGGGAGTTCTGGTTTTTGTGGGTTTTTTTGGTTTTTGTTTTTTTTTTTTTTCTTGTAGCAAGGGAGTGTTGGCTTTTGGAATATGCTTCTCTTCATACCTGTTCTGCATCTCACATCTGCATATATTGGGCTACTCAGAAACATTTTGTTTCCCACTGTCACTGGCAACACGTCAGTATGCCAGGGAAAGCACGTTGGCACATGGACCACGAGCACATCAAGCTCTCATGATTGCAGTGAGATCTGTGGCATTTGTCTCTGTTGGAGCAGAGAGGCCCAAGTATTCATCTGTGAGTGCCACAGCAAGCATAAGGAGTATTTATTACCATACTAGTCACTTGAGAGGGCCAAAGCGTTTTGCTGAGGAGCTGGGTATGTGAACAAATCCCATTCTGGTATGTACACTCCACTCGCTGCATCAGGAGGTTGTTTAGAAATCTTGAAAGGAGTGGAGGGTGGATGGCTGAAGTCTGTGTAACATCTGTAGCTTATATGGTGTTACTTGGACAGCAGGGTCAGATAGAAAGATAGGAAAGCAGGAGTGGTAAATCACTGAACTTTGGTATTCTGAGAGGAACATTAAATGAACTTGTAAACATCTGTGTAAGTGTTTTTCTTAATATGAAGGACCATGATGAGCAGTTATACCTGAGGAATTTCATCAAACCCAGTAAAGCTGGATTGCTCTGGTTGAGAACAGAGTTTACTGAGGTATGTCAGCTGATTTGGAGTTACCAGAGGGGTATGGAAAAGGTGATCAGGTGAGCAGCTACGTGCACTCCTTCCCATCGGCACAGGACTGCTTTGAAAATTTATCGTATTTGATTACTGGAAATCCAAAACAAGAACTAAGAAGATGGGGATGAGGAGGGGAGCAGGGAAGAGGTGCTAGAAGCTGTGCTGTATCCAAGGAGTTGTAGTAATTATGTTTTCCAATACAACAGCTCAGGATAAAACCTGAGACTTTCATTCCTGTGCTTGTGTGTGCGTCCCCTTTCCTCTTAGGAAAGGGTAAGGGGCTAGTCCTTTTCCTTATTGCCAGAGGGGATACGGAACTGCTGGAGATAGATTTGTCTCGACGATTTAACCCCTGTTTCTTAAAAGCCAGGGCCCAAGAGAGAAGGAGGAAATGAAAATCCAAACAAAACTGCAAAGACAGCATTTCTCCCCTCTACCCCCTGTAACTTGGCTGTTACTGGGAGAAGCTGGGAAATGTCTTTCTGCCCCGCCAAAGGCCAGCGTGCTCTGTACCCAGCACACCTGTGTACACAGGGTCTTCTCTGCATCTGGGCACAGTGTGGTCTCCTGTGGCCCAAGGAGATGAGGGAAAAATGTCCCATCAACCTTGAACCCCTAGTTTGTGTTTCTCACTCCCCCAGTTTGATCTGAAATCCTTCTTGTAGTGGGTGCTGCTGACAGCCACAAGAGGTGCCTTCCCCCTGCCCGCTGCACTGCAGAGCGGGTCCTGTGAGGGCAGGACAGCATCTCTTTCACATCAGTTGTGCAAGAACATGCCAAAACCTCCCTGATTTTTCAGGTTATTTGTGAGTGGTGGCAAGGCGGGTGCTTGTTATGTAACAGGTGGTATGTGAGACTTCTCCACAGCAGTTTACTTCAAAACCCAAACGTCTTTCTGTCAATGGAACATCTGTGGTGGTGAAGAGGAAAAATAACCTGAGTAAATCAATCTGAGTAGCACATGGCAGCATTTCTAAACTTGAGCAGTCAAAAACTCTGGAACTCAGTTATCCCTGTTTTCATGCCAAATTTAATGCCACTGCTTTGAAGTTATCCTTCATTTTCTGTGTAAATGAGAGAAGAATTGGAAGGACTTCTAGTAACATTTTACTAAGTTGAGTATGAGGCAATAAAATACAGTGGATAAATGCCTTCAAAAGATGAAGAAATTGTTTATTAGGTTGTTTGTCTCTGGAGGAATCAATAGCCTAGCAGCTGTCAGTGTCTGAAAGTTGTATCCAGGTGCTTTTAACATACAAAGGAGAAAACGCTTCAGTTATAAGTGGTGGACTGAACCCTGGAACGAACTGGAGGTACACTGGTCAATTCTTGGTTCCTTCAATCTAGATCAGAAGCCCTTCTAGAAAACACAAGTTACATGTGAACTTTTAATTTAATAATAGTATGAAATGTAATGATTTATGAAATACTGGGGGGAAAAAGTAGTAATCTAGAAGGTTTTTTTAGACATAAGGGCTGTGCATCTGTGAATGAAATTTCTTAGGTCTTAGGCAGACCAAAGCTAAACAAAATAAGAGGAAAATCAAATCCAGGTTGAGAAGTAAAAATGAAATTGTATTACCCACATTCCTGCTTGAAATCTGTGAAGTTTCTTTGTTTTTTAGCTGGATCCGAGGCTATATGAGTAAAAATATGTCCTTGTTACATGTCTTGTACCATCCATTAAGCTCCCAGTTATTATTCAGGCAATTTGAAATGCAGAGGTGTAGCATTAGATAAACAGCATCCATCAAACAGCAGGGTGAATTCTTTGCAATGACAGACATATTCTAGTTTAATATCAGTCCAAATAATGGTTAATGGCAAGATCAACTCTTCCAGCCCCTTACAAAAACCAGGACTAGTAGCAGAGCTCCACCCAGGGATCTTAAGTTCATTGTGGTTATCCAGATGATGACCCCCTTCCCCCAGAGTGTGGATGGGGACCATGTGAGAGGCCCTGGAGACTCTCTGCAGCTGCAGAGAGCTCCTTTTCTCCCGTTGTGTTGAGGAGAGCTGCAGGCATGCTTGTGCTTGCAAGTTGTGCCTCTTGATACTGCAGCATCGCTACAGTATCTGTTGCACAAGTGGACTCCTGAGGTGACAGGACTTGTATGTACAGTAGCTTTGATCCAGCCAGCACTTCTCTCGAATCACTGAGTCACTCACTTATAAGCCTTTACTTTTCCCATGATAGACAACTGCAAGGACCTGCCAAATTCAGTTTATTAGAAAGGAAAGTTCTAAGCAGTGTACAGGAAAGCACCACTGCCCCACATCAGAGAAACATAAACAGAGAATAAGCCTCAAGCTTTTTTTGGTATGGGAAGCCTGAAGATATGAAACATCACTCAGTGACAGTTACGAGTTGTTCATATGTAAGTGGGTTATTATAAGGCTGAAATGAGACTCCTGAGGCATCAAAATAACACCAAAAGCAATCTTAGAAAAGGTGGGAGTGGTGCTGTACACTCTCATCACTTTCACAAAAATACATCTTCAAGGAAGAGAATATATTAAAAAAATGCTGAGCCTTTGGATGGAAGCAAGTGCCTCAGGAGAAGTTTTACAAATGGAGCTTACTTGACAGGACAAAATTGACTCTCCTACTTGAATCAAACGGGATATCACTATCTGGAATCTCGTTACAGTAGTGTGCTTTTCATAACCAACAACATTTGCAGCATACTTTACATTTAGGGGTGTCCCAGTCACTGCCTGGATGCTCATCACTGTACTTCTGCTTGAATTGACTTGTGTTGTGGACTTTAATGGGATCTCACCTGTTTGTCCCTGTAGAGAATTTTGCCTGTGGGTTTTACTCAGGACACGAAAGTTCCTTTGAATCTGTCTTTTTGGTGCTTGGAGTTTTGATTACTGTGCTTTGAGTGGATTTACTGGAGGGGGGAGGACTCCATGTTTTGAAAGCGAAGACATCCTTTGCCTGCTTAAATTAAAATACACAAGATGCGGCAACTCAGGAGCAATAAATTTCAATACTACTAACTAGTTATTTCAGAGGCAAGCCTGGGTGGAAGCGTGCATGTCACGTTGTGCAGCTGTTCTTTATCAGGTGTGATCTGATGCAGATGCTAAACTGATTTTGCTGGAGCTCAGGTGACTTACATGGACTGAAGGGTTTGTCTGTGGCACCTCCTGTGGTTTCTCCTGAGGTTTCAAAGGATTGTGCTTGCTGATTGTACTTGCCTTTTCCTCTCATGTGCTTGCCATGGTCTCTCCTTTCCCATCTGAACAAGACAAAGTGTTCTCATTGTAGGATAATGCCATGTTTCTGTACCTTACCAGCTCCAGATTTTGACTTCCAACAGCAGGGCATCCACAATGGCAAATTAAAGGTGAGGGAGATATTTTGGTTGTAAAGGTGAGGTGTGTTTGAGTGAGAAACTCAGCTTAGTGTTCAGATTCATTTAAGTGGAAGCTTTTTTTTTTGTTTTGTGGGTTTTTTTGGTTTGTTTTTTTTTTTTTTTACTCTCTTGTCCTACCGCTTTCACACCTGTAAGCAAGAGGGGTTTTTGCCTTCGGTAGGTGTGGTGGAGAATCTGACTCTTTTGTTCTCAATTGGGAAGGGAGGGGGTTGTTTATCACTTCACCCCATCTACAAAGCCTGGCCTGCTAATGTTGTTGCCTCTTAATTTGAGTGTGAGAATGTATTTCACAGCTTGTATGAGAGTTCGCTGCTTTGACTGTAGAGTTCTTGTGGCTGTTGGTGATGCAATTGTGTTGGGAAGGTGCAGCTCCAGGCAGAGCAACTTTTCTTTGAACTCCTCCTGCTACAGCTATTAAAAATAGGTCAGGGTAGAGAAAAGTAGGTCTAATTTTCGAGAGTATATTAAGCTAATCCATTGTGCATTGTAGACTGATACATGATCAAGACAACAGTGATAGAGCCTGTCTCCTGAACATTAACAAATTTACTCAGTCAAAACTAGCTGGATATACAAAATACAGTTTCATACACCAGGTGAGAAGGATTAAGAATCTAATGTTTTCCATAGCTAATTCCCTTTTTCTTCTTTCCCCCTCTCCACCCCCAAAAAAAGAAAAAATAAAGTGCACACCCACCTTCCCCCCCCCCCCCCCCCCCAACAACAACAAACCAACAAAAAACAATAACAATGCCAACAAAAACCCCAACAGTCTAGCTGCCAGCTTCTGGCTTTAATGAGTTACTTTGCACGATGATAAATTAAAAAAGAAATCCCACAATAACAAATCAAGATGAGCAGGTAAACAGAGATTTCAGACATATAAAGGAGGATTATTATAAGATAAGCCAATGCATGAAGATGATAAATACTGGATGGCAGAGAAATCAACTTTTTGGAGCTACTGTCTGAAGGATGTTAAGGATATTGATTAACCAAAATGATGTATGGATAACTTCCCTGAGAGTTGCTTACAAGGAAGAAGTAGTTATTTCTTTATGTTGGGTTATACTTTTGCCCTGTGCCAAATCAACATTACATGAATGAGCTCAGCTCAATTGATTTCATTTGTATTTGTGCAAGCTGTATCTCAGTTTCTGTATGTTTTACATTGCCTCCATCTTCATGGAAGTGCAAGTCAAATTTTTCAAAAGCATCTAAGAAACTAAAAGACTTGAAATCCACAAAGTGTGGGATCTAGATAATTTCATTATGAGGCTTGTGAAAACTCTGAGTTCTTTTGCCATTTCAGAGGAAGCTGTTTTGGGGTGATGGTAGAGATTCACACTGGCTTCCATCTTGTTGTTTGCCCGCACTAATTAGAGAAGAAGACACACCAGAAAATTTTTGTCATCTTAACTGGACTCAGAAACTCCCTTGAGGCCCTCTGCATGCTTTTACTCCAATGGGATCTAGGATGCAGGCACAGAGTGAAGAAGGAAGCCAGGCAAATGCGTGCATGCTACAGAGATTCATACTATGTTCCAGAGGGGGTCACAGAACTTGGGGTGTCTTAACTGTGTTATTTTGGGGCTCTGTTGCAGCTAGGGTAGCACTGCCCACAGTCATGGGTGAAAAGGAGGAGTCCATGAGACATAACAAAAAGCACGTAACCCTTCTTTCTTTCAGAGAAGTGGAAAAGAAATACATCCCCTGCAGTTGTCATAAAAAGTCAAAAGGTGTTTCCAGGGAATGGAGCTGGCCCAGTGCTCTTTGTTTATCCCGGGACTGATATGAAGCTACTCTACCATACTTGATGGAGTTACCTCGGTGTGATGTGAGCACTGACAACTGCCCAATTTGAGGCCACATCAATAAATCATTGATGCATTCACAAATCCTTTTCAGAGTTGGTATTACCTTTGGATGCACTCAGGTAGCTTACGAAGCAGCCCTCTACTTAATAATGTGCTTTGGACTGGTAAAAAAAAAATAGTATTTACATTAGTAATTTTTAGATTATCTCACTATTTTCCTTTACAAATTTACAACAGCTGGTATAAAAAAAAACAAAACAAAACCAACAGACCCAACACCTCTTCACCCCATATGACTGCAGAACTTGTGTGTTTTTGGTGAGGATGTGTTTTGCTAGAAGCATAATCCAAAGGTACTTTCCAGAAATGCCGGCGACTGTTTGACGCATTGCTTTAATTTGTTGTGGCCATTACGGTTGCTATGATATTTTCGAAGCTCCCAAGGGATGACCCTGACCTGTGTTTGAGCACGGCCAGTTCAGGCATCTTTTTGTTACATCTGGCAGAATTAAACTTGCTGGACCAAGGTAAAAGAGCTAATGCCTGTCTGCTCCTGCCACCAAGCTGGGGAAGTGCCCTGAAGAAAACCCAGGCTGGCTGCTGCTGCTTCTTTTGTGTGATGAGACATCTGGAGGCAGTAATAGCTGTTTTAGGAAGGCTGCTCTTTCCCCCCCCATCACCCCTGTGTGATGATCGTTCGTACTCCGCTGCACCCCCTCTCCCTACGCACAGCAGCGAGCTTGGCTTTCCCAGGCTCTGGTGCGGGCAGCAGCAGGGAGTCTGCTGCCTTAAGCATCTCCCTTTATTACCTGGGCTGAGTCAAAACACTCGCCAACCCTCACCACACCACGGATGTCTTGAAAAGGCTTGGGCAAGTTATGTTGCTTAATATGACTGCATCCTGCTCCAGACGCTTTGGTAACCCCATGTCCTCTCCCGTACCTCACGGGGGGAGCGAAGGGGAGGCTTGTGTAGGGACCATGCTGCAGAAGGAGCAAAATGCAATGATTCTTATTCTTTTTTCAAACTTCTAGATTGCCCCAGAAGGTTGTTGCCCTTCAGATAACTGGGGAGAGGGGAAGAAAACAGAGCCAGGTTTCCTGCCAGTAATTATTTGACATAGGCTAAGCAGAGGAAAACTTGAAGGAGGGGAAGGCAGTGCGAAGAATGATCTCACTGAGGCAAAGACAAAATGCAGAAGCCAGAGCCTTGCTTGGAGCCAGCTGGCCCCTTAGCTGGCCTGCTGTAGGGCTCTCTCCAGCTGAAAAGGAGCCTGCTGTACTTCTCCCCTTTGATTTGAGACAAAGCAACTGGCTGAACGTTGGATGGCATGGAGAGGCCCTTGTTTCCACTTTGCAAATTAAAGGGTCCTGCCTGAGTGAGTCCAGGAACAGCAGAAGTATAACTTCTTCATCTCCTGTTGGCTGGTGGAGGTTTGATTCTCTGGGAGACTGCCTTCCAGGGACTTTTCAGCAAACAATAAAACCATGAAACAGAGCTAGACTTAATGGGTCTTAATTGAGCAGGTCTCCCTTGGAATAAGTGTGTTGTTTACTGCTTTGCAGCCCACAGAATTTGACCCAACGTTTGATTTTGGCCTCCTATTTTCTCTGAAGGAAAAATGGAAAGAAAAGAAATATAAATGGCAGAGTGAATTTTGAACTGAATTCTGCTCCCTAGTGTTTTTTTGATTTTTCCTAGATGATTGTGAAGGAACAAGGAAACTTTCCTGGTGTAAGGATTTCTTGCCCAGCATAGCATCAGCCTATTTGACTCTTCTTCTACTACCTCCATCTCTGCAGCATCTCCTGTATAGGATAGGGAAGAAGTGGGTGCAGCTGGTACATGGTAAGCTGGATACCAACAGAACATGGCTGTCAGTCAGGTCTTTCAGAGCCATTCCCACCTCTCAGCAGCTCTGAGATGGACAGATGATCTTGGAACACATGGGGAACATGGCTTTCTAGTTTGGGAGTGGGATTGGATCTTTATAGCTCTTAGTTATTACAATTTTTTGAGTGTAAGAAAGAAACAGTAGGCAAAGAGAACAGAACTGGGGGGAAATAAAATTACTATGATCAAGACGTCACAAAGTTATGCATAGAAATTTTTTTCTTTGCCCTGGAAATACAGATTAATGTGAATCTGCCTGAAGTGGTTTGGTTTTGCCTTCATGGCCACGAGACTCAAAGTTCCCCATTACCCCAAGCAGTCTAGAAAATAGGAAGCAGATAATGGGACGTTTCTGTCACCACTAAGGAGGGCTCCCATTAAATTGCTTGTAGGTCTTTAGAAAGGTCAGTCAAAGCTTAAGCAACCCCCTGTTGTTTGACAACATCAGAGCTCAAACACCATGATCCTGGAGAACTCTGCTCTTTGAAAAAGGGGGATGTTTAATTACCTTTTGAAAGTTGGCAGCAGGACAGGATGCGAGGATGTTTTCTTTCTTTTGTGTCAGTTGAACAAGTTACTATTTTGGTACATGAGAGCAAGTAACCCACCGCACTAGAGGAGACTGTCCCTTCCTCTGACCTGCTGTTGGGAGAAAAGCAAAGGCAGGAGGATATTAGTGAAGGTGAGCCTGCTGCAGGAAGGAAGCCTTGACACAGGAATGTTTGAGGAAGGAGAGGCAGAGACTCCTGATGCCTTTCTTAATGCTGTATTGGCATGTCAGTTCCATCCACCTTTAAATATGTACTTATTTATTGGCCTGGCTTTGCAGGAAGACATTGATGCAGTTGCGGGAAATTGACTGCTATCACTTTAATGAAATTTGCTTTCATCATCAAAGGAACTGGCAAACTGGTTGCAGGAGTTTTAGTTTTTAAAATTGCAATGCATCTGCTCCCTCCCAGGGGCAGTCTTTCACAGAGCTTTTTTAATGCTCTTCAACTATATCTTTTTTTCTTTTTTAAATGTTTGGATTTGTGGCATCTAAACAAGCTAAACAGAAACTGTGCCTCAGGGAGAAACATACTCTTAAGTAATTGAAAATAAACTTGGATGGCGTGCCTTGTATATTATACACATTCAGCCATGCACATGGTGGGAATGGAGCATTAGACATGGTACCTACCACTGTAAAGAGAATGTAAACGTATGTGCCACATATGCTTGTGGTAAACATAAAAGAGATGTGTACAAGGAAAAGATAATTTGGTTTGGGTCTCTCCAGCCAAACCTGGCCAAGAGGTGGAGTATCCCTCAGCCTAATTTCATGTGCGGTACCTGTGGTAAGAACAAGCCCTTACTGTGCTAGCTCTTCCTTCCATCAGCGTTCACAGTGATTTGTTGTTACCTTGGTGGAAGGGCCTAGTTCAGCAGTGCCTAGGGGTTGTGGCTGAATACAAAAATCTCAGGCAGGTTTGTCTCACCCGGGGCTTGCTGCCTGGTCAGCAGGCACAGCAGCCCAATGAACAGGGTAAGATTTTGGACCTTCCAAGGGTTTAGTAGAGCAGGCATTGCCTTGTACAGACATGGCAGTCTCAGGAAATGAAAGTCTGTCTAGGATCAAAAGTTGATGCTATAGATGAAAGAAGTTTTTATCCGCGGTATGATATATACAACACTGGAGAGGAAGAATCAGATCCAGGTTTGATGTAGCCATGGGTTTATCTGTTCATCATAGGCAAATTACATGGTCTTCCTGAACTCTGTTCTTCAGCTACACGCTGGTTTTGGCTGGGATAGAGTTAACTTTGTTCGTAGTAGCTTGCATGGTGTCCTGTTTTGGATTTGTGATGCAAACAGCCTCAATAGCACATGGATGTTTTACTTATTGCTAAGCAGTCCTTACACAGTGCCAAGGCCTTTCCCGCTTTGCGTACTGTCCCACCAGTGACGAGGCTGGGGGGATGAAGAAGCTGGGAAGGGGGCACAGCCAGGACAGCTGACCCCAAGTGACCAAAGGGATATCTCATACCATGTGACACCATGCCCAACAATAAAAGCTGTGAGAAAGGTGGGGGATGTTCGGGGTTATGGCATTTGTCTTCCCAAGTAACTGTTATGTGTGATGGAGCCCTGTTTCGTGGAGATGGCTGATGGGAAGGAGTGAATTAATTCCTCACTTTGCATTGCTTGTGCACGCAGCTTTTGCTTTACTTATTAAATTTTCTTTATCTCAACCCATGAGTTCTTGCCCTTTTACCCTTCCGATTCTCTGCCCTGTTCCACTGTAGCTGTGTGGGGCTGGGTTGCCTACCGGGCTTAAACCACGACAAGCTGGTAGACCGCAATGCTTGCTGGCCTTTGCTAACCTCCTGTGCCTTCAGTAGCCATTGTTTCTGGTACGAATGGTTAGCTTTGCTGTGTCCGGGCAGAGCAAGTGGTTAAGAATTTAAGCAATATTAAGAAAGGTCAGCCGTGCATCAGCTGTTCATCATCCTTCACCATACCGCACACATACAGTGACCAGTCTTGGAGGCCCCAGGCATGATAGGTCTTGGCAGGCTGGACACAGCCTGAGCTTGCTCAGCTGGACTCCAAGGGCAGCCTGGAAAGCCCTGCCCAAACAGCTGCTCATTAGGCTTGGAGGTGCTGTGAGTGTTCTTACTGAAAACTGTTCTGCTCACTGTCGTTTTGGCTGGTTTGAAGGATGCGGTGGTTGAGCAGTGTACATCCCTGAACTGGAAACGTGGCATCTGCAGTGCCTGGGTGATTAGTTTTAATGCCACATATTAGGCAGAGAGCTATTGACTAAGAGGGGGAAGCAGTGTTAATTATGTACTGAAAGAATGCTGCAATGCTAATAGGTGGAAACAGGCATGTGATATATCTCAAATCTGTTGTTGCTGCTCAGCCCTAGTGCAGATCTATCCTTTCGGACACTGCGCAACTTTGGCTTCATGCACCTGTGACAATGTGGTTTTCTTCATGTCCTCTTCAAATACCATTGAGAACAAAAAGAAAAATCTTATTGTCTGACTATATTGGATCCCAAGTACTATGTATCTGATCAAGAGCTGGTGTAATTATGTAAGAGGAGTTGTCCTGTAGTATTTAAAACACTCTGTGTAATGCCTATTCTGCATGTTACAGACCAGTCTTCTATAAATCCTCACCCATTTTCCTCATCAGTTCAAGCCTACCTTAACATAAAAGTTTGCATCTTGATTACCCTGTGATCAAGGATATAATCCTTGTTCTATCCTCACTGGAAATTCTTGCATTATAATTTGTTTCTGACAAAGTGAATGTGTAAGTAAAGTATTTTTTTACTTTGCCATGCACACTAACAATTTTGTGATGACCCCATTTGACAACTAACTGGCTTCTTACCAAAAGTGAAAACAATAGACACCTATTTTCAGCTGGGAAAGCCACACTCGGTATGTTCCCTGGCCAAGACAAAGCACTGAAGCAGCATGACACAAAGTGCTCCAAGCTCTGTCCATGGCTTTTCTTTTTCAACAGATCTGCTGATCAACTTACCTTTTTTTCTCCCATGTCTTCCCTCTTCCAAAGCATTGACTGTTGACTGAAAGTGTGTTTTCCTATAGTCTGTAGATTCTTCTTTTGCACTAGCTGAGTATCTATGTACTGATTGCTTCTTGAGAAGACATGGAGCTGTGCGTGTTACTAAAGGAGCTATGTGTTCACAGACTTGGTGAGAAGTTGGGAAGTCCTGACATGATGACAAAATGTTGCTAGCTAGACTGAAAATGAAACCTTAGGAAAATGTTTGACATGTCTCTAGCGATTATTGTTTCCTTGGTGCATACTGTTGCTATGTTTAATATGTGGAAACTGGCAAGAATAAATCAGATCGCTAGCAAGATTACTCATACTTGAAATGCTAAGTGCTCTAATTGACAGAGGAGCAGTAACTTATCTTTGCATATGCCGGTGGGTAAAAGAGAACCATCATTCAACCTTTGCACATTCACATGGATGTATCCAAAATGTATTTCTCAAATGTGACTAAAGTTGAAAAAGATTTCTTGAAATCTCTCTTTGTGGGGTGAAAATGCATATGTTTATTCTAAGGTAGAGTATTTTACAGTCTTCCTTTTTAACTATTCTTTGTAAATGCCGTAGTTCCTATTAAACTCAGTCTGAGCAGGATGTATGAGTACAGAACCAGAAAACAAAATCAAAGCAGTTCCTGCTCCAAACATCTTTTGCGTGATCTATATGTTCTTGAATTTAAGCTTCCTTCCCCGGTAGAACAGTCCTGATATGTAATTTTTTTCTCCTTTGCCCTCCCCCATCACTTTGCCTTTGCCAACCATAACAGCACACAAAGCAGATGCCTTTAAATCTTCAAGCCCACAAGTTTCCAACAGTATACATAGCTATGAGTTCCCCAGTGCTATACTAGCATCTTTCTGAGGAAGGAGGTATAGCAGAAGAGAAGGAGCCTTGTAGGGAGAGCTGGCTGGATCCCACCACTCATGGCTCCCTGTCAGGTGAGGAAAGCATATAGTGTCCCTGCCATCCAGCTGTTTAGGATCGTTTATCTTATGCTTTTAGTTTGTTTAGTCAGTGGTGATGCATAAGATACAACTGGTTTTGACTTCTGGGTAGGCAAAGTCTATGGAGCAACCAGAAGGAATCCCAACCATTTGTTGCTGGCAGAATACTAAATAAACAGTAGCAACACCTACCTGTGTGGGTGGCAATTAATCACATCAATCAACCAGATCAGCTAGCAAAGCCTTTTTTTTTTTTTTTTCTTCTTTTCTTTCCTTTTGTTCCTTGTCTCCTCCCACCTGCCTGTTTCCTGGTTGTTGTTCCTGCCATCAGTAGAGCTGGTGCTCAGCTAAGTAGTAGGTCAAATGCCATTACATGGCTGGGTTACATAAACCTTGGCCACATCTTCTTTAATGATCCGACCATTTAATGCTCTCAGGCCAATTTAGCAGAGGACTCTCAGCCTATCTTTAAGCTTGGATTTATTCTCCTTCTGGATTTCCTAAAGAAATGAGCCAAAACTACTGCCTGTGTGCTTGTAGAGCTGCGTGTGCCTGTCCATCTGAACTGCCCTCCTGGGAAAACTCTCATTTTTCTTAATCAGTTCCTACAACTTTTCTAAAATGTGTGGAAGAGAAAATAATTTTGTTGCAGGGAAACGTACCATCACAAACTCTTCTTTTATTAAGCACCTGTAATAAACATAAAAGAGAGACTTTATGAGAGATGGGACCATAGCAAAACCATCCTTCAAAGCCTGGATAAGCACCAGTGGTAACTGGTTGTGAGACACAAATCTCTAGTTTTGTTTTCCAGGCTCCTGTACTTTATGTAGACTTATTTTTTAAATAGAGAGATGGTTAAAAATTTTTGTGGAAGCAAAAAAGGTTAGAAGGGTACCATTCTTTCTCTTAAAATTGGAGGAATATTTTTCCAGTCTTCCAGGGGTTTTTTTGTTTTTTGTTTTTTGTTTTTTTTAAACCTAGATGTTAGGCAAAGACTTGCCGATGTGAAATGGTAGAGACTGCAGGAACTGGTACTTGCAGAAAAATACAGATTGCAAACCAATAGATGGAGTGACAGTGGCAGCTGATGGAGAAGAAAAGGTGACCCCCTGGGGGAACTGGATAGTTCTTTAAAGACCTTGCTCCGGTCAGATACCAATTTACCCAGAAGGTGAAAACACGGAATAGTAAGCATCTTCATGGTTTGTTATTCTAAAATCCCTGAAACTTTTATGTGTAGGAGATAATTAAATATTAAAACAAAAATCTCAAGACTAGGACAGTTCTTGGTTTTCATTCCCACCTATGCTATTTTGGGTTCCTTCATTTTTGAACTCATAATGGCACCTCAGAGTCATTTTTTGTCACAATATCTATGCTGTCATTGTTACTGGAGCTGAATTCATCCATTACTAGAATCAAGGTCTTGACTATGTATGTTTTGGTGGGACTGACCTCCCAGTTCAGTTACCTTTCCTCTAGCCCTGATGCCATTTCTATGTTGTATACCTAATGGAAGAGCAGTCTAATAGGACTTACATTTGGAGAAAATAAAGTGTTCAGTGTAAAAATGTCCTGAAGTTGTGCCTGCTTACACAAAAGAAAGGCCGTACCAAGCTAGAGTTCTTCTAGCCTTGAATCCTGTCTCCAGAGAGATTAAATGTGGTTGTCTAAGGCAAGAGTGTACGCATAAGGCAAGGAAACAATGATGCTCTTCCAGCCTCCTGTGATTTGTGGTTGTTAAACTTCCTGAACCAGAGATGAAGTCTTGGTATAATTGTACAATGCTATGAAAAATTCCAGCCGTGAAGCCGTATCTTTTATTTGCATATTATAACATTAATTAATTATCACTGTAATTCTCCCATATGTGCCAGAAAGACTTGTCTGAGCTGTTTTATCTCCCTGGTGGTGGTAACTGATTACCACATAATAGGCTAGGAAATACCAGAACAAGAAGAAAATATGCAGGAAATGTGCAGGTGGAAAATTTTTGCCATCATCTGTAGCAGGGCAGATCATAGTTTATTTCCATGCAGACTAAAAGCTGTGAACAGTCTTAACTTTTCTGCAGTATTCATGCACCTTTTGCATAAACTTAGGCCAGTTTTGCAGCCAACCTGATTTGTGGGTACTCAGAGAACGTAAAACTGTGGTATTGTGTGGTCTTTGTGTGAAGCTGGAGGAAGAGCAGAGCTCTACCTGGTGGCTCAAGCTCACAGGAATCTCATACTTAGGCTGGAAGGCTTGAGGTACATGTTCCCATCCAGCACGCAACGAAGGGAGAGTTTCATGCTGACCTTGTCTGCCATACAGCTGTAATAGGCAGCTCATCTTGAGGGGCTGCAGAAATTGTTTCTCAATAGTTCACAGGTTATTTTTGAAATTCAATCCATTTAATTTCTTTAATGGCATAGGCAGCAATTGACATTGTGGAACGTTGTGGACTTGCAATACAGTATGCACTAGCTTTTAGTATATTAAATAGCTCATTTTGACTCTGTCTTAAAATGGAATCCTTTTGCATCTTTCATTTGATATTCATTACATAAGAAATGACCATAAACCATGACCTTAGTCCTTGGCCCTCGTGGAAAGCATATTGAATAAATATCTCTTTTCATCGTGGTCCTTGGCATTACCGGGTTTAATTTAGTGAATTTGGAGTTGAAGTTTGTTCCTGTGTGAGTCATAACAAAGGTTACATGTTCCTCAAAGCCTTAAAACTTCACTAGAAAGAAAATATATCCTAGACTGAAATACCAATCCAAAGCATAGGAACCTCTCTGTCTACTGTATGAATTTTATAGTAGATCCAGTTAATGCTACAGGGAGAAATAACATGGTCAGATGAAGCGTGGTGAAGTAATAGAGACTGAAACTAGGAAATTCCACGTTTTCCTTTCTCCAGTGCTTTGTTAAAATGTCAGTTGTTTTCCCAGTAATTTTTAAAACTACTTTTGTTGCTCCAGATCAAATCTGTAGAAAAACATCTAGCCCCACTTGAATGGAAATGGCTTAAACACTCAACATGATATTTTAGACTCAGTTTGCTATTTAGAGTTGAAAAGGCAACAAAACACAAAACTGGAAAAACTCTACAATCCCCTGGTTTAAGAACAACCTCAGTCAACCAAGGACTTAGCAACTGGTTTGAAGGAATATTGCACCCATGTTAGGTAAAACGCTTACAGTCTAGTAATTTGTTGTTGGCAAAATTTGTAAAAACATCTACCTGACAATGCTTTAGTAGATTTTTGTCCAATAGGTCTGCACTCTCATCCTTCCCTGGAAATGTAAGGCTGCCAGAAGCTGACAGTGATGAAGCTCGTCAGGTTGCATTGTCAGCCTCCCTACTATTCAGTCCTTGACTTGTAGTTTCTTTCAAATGCCTTTGGGCTGCCTTCTTCCCTTGCTCTTCAACTGTATGTATTTTTTGTGGTCACTTGTTAAGTAAAGAATTTAGGATCGCCTGTCTGCAAGACAGCAAACAGGGCTGCCATACTGCTGAACTAGCTTTTTGTATACTGGGTTTTTCTCACCTAGATTAGATGAAGTTGCATCCACTAAAAGGTTGAGTCACTCGGTTGTGGAAAGTTGATTGACAGCAAGGTGAACAAGAGAAGTGAAAGCTTCAGAATAGAAATCCCTTTACTAAATCAGGATGTTCTGCTTTTTACAAAATTAGCTTGTCCAGCTCTAGCACAGATTAACATTTTTTGCAACTCAGAAGATGACGTATGAAAAAAGAAATTCTTTCTGGTGTTATTAACAGCTACCAATGCAAAACTAGATGATGCCATTTTTCATTTAAAAGAAAAACAACACTTACAGTTGCAGTCGGACTTCAGTGAAGAATCAGTTTACTATGTTCAACTGTTAAACAGAAGATCAGAACGTAACGACTACGTAAGTGGTAAAATGGCTACCATTCACTTTACATCTTCTATCAGCGAAGTACTGCCTGTGGATCCTTTAACGATTTGTTTTACCTTAAAATCCAACAATTCAGCAAATTTTTGTGTAAGAGTTTTGTCCACTGATCTAACAGTAGTATTTCTATAAAAATATAAATATGTATTACCTCTGTTCACAATGGAAGGCTAAGGGGGTGCTGCTTGGTCTGAATAACCAGTGACAAACATGCTTCTCTTTCATTCTCTCCTCTTCCCACCTTGTTCTCCAGCACATAGAGCAAAACTAGTATTCCTTATAAGTTCTCCACTTCTCAACATGTAAGGCAGAAAAGTAATGCACATCTAGAGTAACTTTAGCGGAATTCATATTTAAGTGATGAAACTCCATCAACCACACAGCTCAAGAGTAAGCACATTTTCAGTCTATCAACCTCTCTTTTTACAGACTCCTGGAGAATCCTAAAGCCCGTGTGGAGACCAAAGGGATCACACCTCTGCTGAGTAAAGAGACAAGAGGTCCAAAGTCAAGAGGCTTCAAGATGCTGTTGATTCTGTATGAACATGAACGTAAGCATCATCTTGGTGTTACCCTTGAGTTTTTGTGTTCCCCTCTTAGTCCTTACCTTTTCTAGAAAAGAGGAGGAATACGTCCTCAAGTAGTGGTACTCCCAGTAATGCAGATCTCCTTGTGCTCCTTGTCCTGTCCACCATTTATTTATTTTCTGCTTAAAATACACAGACTCCTCCCTCCAGTGTATATTTATGTTTAGAGGTGACATTTTATTGTGCCTTATATGTAACCATTGTGTCTCTGAATGGATGCAAGATAATGTGTATAAGAACACACTTGGTCTTGTTCTTTTGCTCATTTTTATCACATAAACACAGCTGGACATAATTTTCTTTGAAAAGGTTATTCAAGGTGTCTCTCTCAAGATACCCTCGGCCTTAATTCTGAAAATACTCTGGTGGACTTGCCTTCAGAATGTTTTATTGCTCTCCCTCACATGACAGCCACTCATGTGTGGACAAGGTTTCTCTGTTTTTCCCTTAGTCTTCAAGAAACATGGAACAAATAGTGGTGGGAGCTAGAGTTTGTAATGTTTGCAGATGAGGAGTAACCAAGGGATTTTTGGCACCTGATGTTTGAAGGAGGATTTGGCACCTGATGTTTGAGGAGGAATTGTGAGGATTAATTAAACAACGAATTCTCTGATGGAAAGGGACTCTGGTTAAGTTTTGCTATGGGCACAACTGTGAGCCTCAGTTAAATTTTATTATCTGAAACTGTTTTGATGTAATTGCTAAGAAAATCCAGGGAAGACTCCTAATGACACAAACTCAAGGAAATATATCACTGAAATGAGAACATCAAGATTTCCGTTTAGTCTGAAATGCCACCCAAAGATGCTTTTCCAAAGACTTACTGGTTCTGTCTTGGAAGCTGTACAAGTATTTGTTTCCCCTCGGGACTTCTAGAATTTCCCTGTTTAGACTGGAGGCTCTCTGAAGCGGAGGCTGTTTTGATAAACTGTGTGTACAGCACCTTACACAATGGACCTCTGATCACAGTCTGCGTCTTCACGTTATGGCAATGCAAATAAATATATGACCAACAATCCTTGAATGGGAAGGAAAATAAAAACTAGATTCCCCAGAGAGTTGATGCATATATGGTAACCAGTCTCCTCTCATAATAACGCTGTATTTATTGAAATCCAAGATTTAGAAGGTGTTCAGCTTTCTTGGGATGGCATAAATACTCTCCTGTTTTGACCTATATCCTTGTGCTGAATTTCTTGCTTGTTTGCTTTATGTCTTGTTTTGCCTGAGACTAGGGGATACTTCGTTTCACTAACATTTGTAGCCCTCACTTTGATCTGCAACAGGAAAGCTCAAGATTGGCTTCTCTGCCAACAGGGAAACAGATGAGATCTGAATATACCAGTTTTAAAAACCTCATTAGATTGGCTCTACAAGAAATAGTTCTTGTTCCTTAGTTAATTGTAAATTACATCTTTATTTTTAACAAAACCACTATGTTTTCTACACATGATTATTCATTTGTGCAGGCTGGACGCTGATTTCCATTTATTCCTGACACACATGAGATTATTTGTTCCTTGTAAATAAAAGAAAGATGATAGTTTCCAAAGTCTTTCATTTACTGCAGGGTTTTGTGCTTGCCTGTTTTCTGATGTTCCTGTGCCCTACTGTTTGTTAGCAAAATTGTCACTCTTGACAAGTACTTCCAAAAATGTCTGTAGTTCTAGAGCAGGGTGGTATCATATCAGATTGGGTGTGGGCTGCAAAGGGTTCCCTTCGGTTCAGCAAGCACTGCGTAATTGCACTGCTGATCATGACTAAGCTGATTTCAGACCAGCTTCCCTCTTTGCTAACAAGGGAGGAAGAAGGATTTATTCCAGGGCGGTCTGAAGAATCAATGAGAGGGACAGCAGAGGATCAGACAAAGGCCGTGTCACTTCTCTCAGTGTCTCCTGCCACAGTGCTTGTGGATCGTGGTGGCTGGGGAGGGCGAAGCGCTGGCAACTGAGCTTTGCCCTCAGTGTTCAGCTGTTGGAGCAAGATGTGCTCCATCGCCTGCTCCAGGATTTTGTAATCACCCAGAAAGGGCTCAGGTGGGGGTGTCTCCATTACTAACTGAGTCTTCTGGTGGGTAAAAAAAGTTTGCATAGAAGTCTGAATTTGCTAAAATGCCAGGCTGTTCGGTGCTAGCTGCTAGCAGCTGTGGATATTGCAGCACATCTTAAGAAAAAGGTGACTGTGCAGCCTGCTATAAAGGACTAACTTGTGCAAAATAATGTGTGGTGGCTCAGCCGTATCCCCTACCCACCCATCTGCGCTCGGTTAGACCTGCAAGGCATTTCCCTGTTTCTGCTTGTTTGCACTAGAAATGAAGGGAAAAGTCTGCCCACATTCCTCCTCCATTACACTGTGACTATTCAAGAGTACCTGGAATTTCACATGATAGGTGCGAATGGCTGGAGGTCTTCCTGATCGCCAGCTTTCCTCTTCCAGACATTTCTTGCTTGCCTTTCCATGTGAAATGAGTGGTTTGCAGGAGTACAGAAAATTCTAGGGGCTATAAGGACTCAGCAGGTGCTGGGAAGAGTTTTACAGCAATACTCATCTAAAGTTGAAAACAAATTTTCTTTGACCTTTTCCATGCCCTGTTTGTGCTTGTTTGCCACGAGTGTTCGTGTTGGTACAATTTGGGGCTGGGGGGTATAGGAGTGGTCGTAGAATAATAATAAAGTTGGAGTGTTTGCAGTAATGCTTTTCATTAGCACCAGAGAAGTGACTGCTTAGAAGAGAGAACCTTAAGGCACTGTGAAAGCAAAACAAAACAGTTGTGTCCAGTCAGAACAACTCCAGTTGTGAATTTAGCTTACAACAATCCTTACAAAGCATTCAGTCATTATTAAGAAAATGATGTAATACATAATTTTACATGAATAAATATGAGAACTCTCGAGTATGTGGCTGCCAACAATAATAATGTTTCTTTCCTACTCTCCTTTCATCAAATGTTATCATATTGTGCGTTAGCTAGCTATCAAGGCAGTCTACGATTATAAATGGGAGAAGAGCTTCTTCATCCCATCATAGGAAAAAGAGGAAGTTATCCATAATTGTAGTCTGTGGTCTATATAATGGAAAATGGCTGAAGCCCTTTAAGATGGTACCTCTCAGTATTCTTTCTCCTAAAGCATGTGCCAAGCTTTTAGGTTTTTATTATGTTGGGAAACCACAGACCATACCTAACTAACTTATTCAGAACAAGCAATGTGTAATTTTTCTTTGGAAGAAAGCTTTACTTCCTGGCAAACTTTGTCTTGAACAAACGTTGTGCAATTTTGTTTTGGGTCCAAGTAACCCAAAACTCTGTTCATAAGGGGGACATTCCTATGTTTGTGCAGTAGTTTCTACACTGATACAGTTTCTCTCAAGAGTGAAGGTATTTTTGAAGGTAGCTTTACAAAATCTGACTGAAAACTCTATGTTTTATTAAATGTTCTATTTTTAAAATCCAGAAAACAAATCAGCCAACCGTTAAGGAGTATACCTGGCAGGTACCAGTGAGTTGGATGGTACCGTGACATTCAGGTGAACTTCCTGTAGATAATTCAGCCTTACAGCAAATCCTATAATTCTCTCCTCTTATCCATCTCAAATATTGCAATTATTGCAAATATGACTTGGGTATTTCACGAGGCATTAATCATTTTTATCAGATACTTGGCTTCAGAAATTATTTTGTAAGGTTGTTTACTTTGTTACTCAGAAATGAGTTATTACAGAACAGTAATGTTGGCCATGGGGAAAGGCTAAAAGGAGGTAAAAAGCTTTATCTTTTACATTAAGAAGCAATTGTAGAATGCTTATGTGGCTAGTTGAACACTTTCAGAGGCAGCTGTGCCTGTTTGTTGCTATCAGAAGGTGAATAACGGTTCCGTGGTCTGCTGCTCAGTTTGCATTTCCATCCAACCCTGCTTTTCTAGGCATACCAAAGTCAGCACACCTGCAAGGTGTAACTTCATTGGGAGAATAGTGCCCATCAGGTGAACTTCCTTAAAAAAAAAAAAAGAGAAAAGGTAGTAGTGCAACTCATGGCTTGGGCTCTTGCATCTTGTGGTGTGTACATATGCTGCTTATGAAAGACGTTGAATCCAAATCCTGGGCTTGACTGGAGGCAGACACAGTGTAAATCCCAATAGAAGAGGTTTCTGTCCTCGTTGCACCTACAAGGCTGCTTGGTTGAATTTAATGAGATTGTCCATGTCCAACATAGTTGGACTCGATGATCTTAAAGGTCCTTTCCAACCTAAACAATTCTATGATTCTATAAGCTCTCCCAAAATTCTGCTCCATGTAGCTGGCTTTCTGTAACACCACTGGGTTAGGCTACTGTATAGCTCCTGTGTAGGAGGGTATCGCAAAGCGTTAGTTTCCCAGGGGAAAAACAACTTAACTCTGCTTTTGAAATGAACTATTTAGCCAACATGGAAGAGCTGTCCAGACTTCTCCCCAGATATCCTGATTTAAACTTGCAGTTCAGCGTGTTACATCTGGTTAATATCCCTGGCAGCATGTGGGTGGGGTGTCCTCTGGTTTTTGCTGTAATTGAGTAGATGGACATATTGCAGCCCGGTTGCATTTAACATTGCTTTTCACGTAGTGTTCATTACCAAGATGTCCAGCAGTGAACTGAACTCCAGGAGAGAGTTTATCCTCCATAGCCACACAGTTCTCCAGCAGCGTAAGGAAGCCATAAACTAGACAGTGAAGCAGAATCAGACTCTTCTTAAAACTGTACCCCCTGCCCCGCCCCCCAAACCTGCTATGAGTAAATATCAGAAAAAATAATTCCCCAGCAGTTCCCCATCAGATGAAAGAGGTACCAAAACATGCTAAAAATAAAAGGAGCCATTGTTCCCATCCTTTGGATATTAGTTATTCTCCTGTGTGATTGGTACAGGCTAGAAAACAGAAGCGGTTTAAGGTTGACTTGTGGATAAATTATGAATACAAAGTAGTGGTGGGATGTTTGTTTGGTTGGTTTTTAATCAGTGTAATCTTATTGATATTCCAGAGTTTTAGAGCAGGCACAGAGAAGTGAGAAGCATGCGATCCATAGTCCTGAGTATTCTGTCATCTTAAATGAGAGGTAGTTGGTTTCTATAGAAATTTTGTTTGTTTGTTTGTTTCAGATTCAGGTGTCTTCACATAAAGGAACTCTCATTTTCTCAGTTCCCATCCTTATTTGGCTTGTTATTAAAATGAGTAAAGGACAAATAAAGCAGCTCAATGGAGGAAGAGCTTTTTGGCTGTTGTAACAGCTCCATATTGTTAAGAAAATGAGACGAGCCTTGCTGACTGGGCTTCGGAAGTTTGCAGACAGCAGAGAGGGGAAAAAGGCAAAGGCTGATCCCTGCAGGACTTGCTTGAGTGACATACGCTGGTCTTGCAAATCTGAGTCCATCTTCCCACAATCTTGCATTACAGTCCTGACAGTGGGGCTTGTAAAGCTTGGCTAATTCATATGGAAACATCTGGTTCAAGGTTCATGGAAGTAAAGGTATGAAAAGGTTCTCTATTAAAAAAAAAAAAAAAGGTGTTCTTTTATATTAAAGCACGAAACATCTGCAGTAGCAGGAGAGCTCCTTCTGAATGATGAGATGGGGTCTGGGGTTGAGGGGAATTCTCCTGTCTCTCATCTTTGGGACTGTCTTTTGTTACATTAGGTTAGTAGGTTAGGACTGTGTCTTTCAGGAGATTTCAAATTAGATGAGAACTATTGAAAAATCACTATGATTTTAGCATATTGGCTTCATTATTCTCTGTTAGAGAGGACCATGAGACTAAGTCAGCAATCTGGGAATACTTTCCCATAAGAAAGAGCCTAGCTTTTATGTCTACATGTGCCTGGTATCCTGCATTCAGGGATGATAATGAGTAATTTCTACCTCTGAGAAGGGATAACTAAATACCAAGCCTAGAGGGAAGAATTATCTTGCAGAGCTTGACTATGAGAGGAGTAATTGCAGAAAAAGGATGAGAAAGAAAGCCTAGGGTATATTTCTATCGGAAGACATGGTTGTGCAAGAAAACTTCATATCAGAGAGAAGCAGATCATGCAGAAAAAAAAGTTCAAAGAAGCAGATATGGAAACAGATGTGCCTACAAAATGGAAACGACAGATTCCCTCTGCATTTATGCATGTATTAGAATATTTAGGGCTATGATGAAGTGTGTTAGAGAAGATGATAGTGGTGGTGTCTTCCTGTTTATAAGAGGAGAGTGAAAGGCTGGAAGAAAGCAGAGAAAAAACAAGTAGATGTAATGGTGCATATCATGATTAGATAAATGGACTTTTTTCTTTATTTCCTTGCTGCTCCTCCATTTCCAAATCATGTTGCATTTCCAGATTGTCTTGCATCCTTTGGCTGCTTCTTACCACATGCCTCTTTAACCTATCAAATGTTTATATGAGTTATCCATGCAGTATTGCTGAAATTTCAGTCCCCTGAGAAACTCGTGCCAGTGATGATCACAATCCAGTTATCAAAACTAGAACATTGCAAGGCAGGTGATTGTTCCAGGGCCAAACTCAAAAAAAAATCTCAGTTTAAATTGGTAATCCCTGCCCTGACAGCATACAGATTTGTGACACACTGTTATGATAAGCTAGATCAGCAACTGTCTTTTTCACAGTCAATTCTTGTAAGTTAATCACCCTTGAAAGAAACCTGCCTCAGTGAAAACATTCATTTCTGCATCTGGGCTCTCTGCTGCAGGTGTAGGGAGAAGATTTGCAAGACAAATTTGGAAGCCTGATGCAAT
The DNA here is from genome assembly GCF_015220075.1 of Falco rusticolus. Classification (NCBI taxonomy): domain Eukaryota; kingdom Metazoa; phylum Chordata; class Aves; order Falconiformes; family Falconidae; genus Falco; species Falco rusticolus. Next base: position 91,338,249 of record NC_051189.1, read on the forward strand.
AGGAAACAACGAGCAAAGCTTAGTGACCAGAACCAGTCCTGGAATCACAGACTGCTGTATGTAGGGAGGCCAGAAGGGAATTTTGTGACTTTCTGGTCTGAACTCCAGCATAAAATAAAATGTCACCTGAGGATTTCCTACTGGCAGTTCTGCTGGCATTTGTAGTTGTATAAGAGCCTTTTAATCTAAACCGCTGTTTAGCTAAACTTTTAGGTATAAAATTTGAATGTTATCTTCCATTCTAGTCTCTGACTCACAAAGCCATAGGAATCAGAAGTCCCTAATCTTTAAAAAGGTAAAAACCATCTTGGTATTTGTGCACTGGCGTGGTTGTATTGCAGTCACAGGAACATTATGGCATCTAACCTGTTCTGCTCAGCTACCCCGAAGGGCATGAGGAGCAGACCCCTGGAAGGGCTTCGTTCCTGTAAGTCTCATTGGTAGTGAGGTGCTTAAACAGAATTTAGGATCCTATGTACCTTTATCACAGAGGTCAGCACTTTGTGACAATTAATGTTGTGATCACTTGCTAAATTTTTATCCCATTTTTTTTGAGTGAAATTGGACGTCACTGATAAATAAAAATTTCCACAAATATTGTATTTTCTTTTGAAGTTTTCCAGTTAGAAAGTTGCAATTGGATACATGAAATGGAACAAACAGATTGTTATAACAAAAATGTACACCAATCTAAGCCAGTTTTGGTGAGGTTTTTTTTTCAATATTTTAGCTGGAAACTTCTACGCTTTCCAGCTGGCTCCCTTCAACAGTTGTATGTTGTAGTAATCAAGTATTGTGACAGCTGAAATTCTATGAAAATGCTATCCACTCCCAACTGGAAGAACAATATCAGGCATTTCATAGAACTTGAAAGGGTGACATTTCCTTACAACAGCAGGATATAAGGGAGAGAACCAAAAGAGGCAAAATAAAGGCGATTTCTTCCCCTCTTTGATGGAAAATTCCACATGTTACTCTCTGGAGGGAGCAGAGCACAGGTAAACTTGCCAGGGTAAACTTGCCAGATTCTTATGTCATCTTGGAAAATTTATTGTTCCCATTCTCTGTGTTCTGAATTTTAAATTGTTCAGATACGCTATTCCCAAACGCACAGAAACATTTTATTTTATTTTAATGTGTGTTTATTAGAAAATGGTTGTTTGTTGGGTTTTTTCCCCCCCTGCTTCTTACCTTCTGGGATTCATTTTTCCTTAGTGATCTGATGCTCCCTGCTCAGAAATATTTGATGTGCGGTTCTATGTTGGGGCACTCAGACGGTTACAGAGACATGACACTTGTCAGGAAGAGGCAGGCGTTGCCAAAAGGTGGTAGCACTGATTCAGAAAGTGGCTCTCCCCTTTGAGTCAGGATTCAACAAGTCATTCTATGGTTCTCCCCTTGGAAGAGAAAGATGTTTCAATGTTTAATTATGGCTAGATACAGCTAGCAGTGGAGGGCCCTTCAGATGCAAGTGACTGATCTCTGAGTTTGAAAGGACTCCAGACATCTTGCACGGTGTGAAATTGAAATAGGCATTATTGCACTAGCTGTGGGGATGCTGTGTTTACTGATAAAAAGGCATGAAAACTACTGCTTCTCTTCTCCCACCCTCCAGCCTCCTCCTCCATTGCAAATAGCAACTGAAGATCACCCACAGAACATTGTGGCTGGTTTTGGGGTTGTTTGGTGGTTTTTGTTTGTATTTGCTGGATGGAAAAAGTAAACAAGGAACATTTTTTTTCCCCATTGAAGGCAAAAGAGTTGAAATTCTTGGTTTCTGCCTGTTGCTGTTTTTGGTTTCAAAATTCCACTAGCAGAATTCTGAGGTCTGGCTCCTGCTTCTAAGCTCACGATGAGCCCAAGTGTCCCTTCCAATACGTACTGCTTAGTAAAAGCTAAATATCAGAGAGCAAAGCCATAGTGGAACTAGTCAGTTCCTATTCATTTTGAAGTTTCTTTTTTTAGTGTTAAGGTCTTGAGGGGCCATTACTAGCCACCATTTTTTTCTTTATGTTTCTAACCATATATTAAGAACCACCTTGGTAGATTATTAGACTTGTCTTATCCTGATTGCAGGTTAATTATGGTTGGGGTTTATGGAATCAGTTACTCAACAGAATTTCAAATGTGCAGTCACAGCTGACATTTAAAAGCAGATTGAATAAATTAAAATGCCTGCTACAGCTATTAACTGAATTCTGTCCTTAATTACTGAAATATTATAATATATATATAAATAGAAAATTATTTGCCAAAAGCAAAGGAAGTTCCTGGTTCCCAGAGCACTTTCACTAAAAGTAGCCATACAGAACCAGATACAGGGGTAAGTCTGGTGGATTAGACTGGAGTAAGGATATTTTGTCAGCACTTGTTATCATCACAGCGCATGCTTGCTCAATGCACATACGTGTAAATATAGGACACCTTAATATCATAATATATTAACCAGCAGCTAGCGAGCTCAGTATGAATGTGGCCAGAATGTATAGCGTATTCATCCTCTCCCTTGTACATTATGGAGCTGTGATTGACAAAATCAGATGAGTTTCTGCTGAAGCCCATGATAAAAGCTGAAGATGTGCTTGCCTTTGTGGGGTGGTCCTGGGTGTGTGTAAGTGGCCAGCAAATATTTCACTCCTCTGACCTGCTTGGTCATCCTTCCTAACCCTTCTGCAATAATAACCCCTTCACTCTTTCCTTGAGATGTTTGCCTTCTGCAAGTGGATGCATGAAATGGAAGTGGGCACTCTCACAGACAAAACCTAGTTGTCTATGTGGTTCCCTTTGGCTGCAAACTCTTCTTTTCCTGTAGGATGTATATAAACAGGTTGTGTCCTACTAGCAAAATGCAACTGCTTCCTTGGGTAGCAAAGGCCTCCTTTCTTGCCTATATCAGCAAGCATCTACGCTGTAGAGGGAAGGGATGCTCAGCTGCTAGCTGGTACTACAGCATATCACTGGGAACATTTATGTTGTACCAGGTGGCTAAAGTGATAGCTGTAGCTATTTTTGCTTTGTTAGAAATCTGCCTGACTTGTGCCTCTATTTTGTACTTTTAGATTAAAACATGTTCTCAAATCTGTAGGACTTTCAGTACACTATCTCAAAGTTGGGTTTTCCTGACTCCTAGCCTTTGCAAGACACAGTGGAGTCAAACAAGTCCACATCGCATGCCATTTCCACCATGGATGTACAAAGTGAATACAAACCCAATATTGACCTGAACTACATATAATCTCTTCTACTATGTGATCTTTGGAATAATCTGTTTTGAATACAGATAGAGAATGGTTTCCTACTCCTCCTATTAAATGGGTAAGAAGTCATGGATATCAGCATATGTAGAAGAGTCATCATGAAGCACACTGAAAAAGGGAGGGTTTGTGTTTGACTTCCATTTCTGTGTGAGCCTATTCTGTGCTAAAGAACTGCACCATAAACACAGAGGTGCGCAAAACTCCTGATCTTTTGTAAAATTGCACAACAGCATCCAGCACAAGGTTTACTAAAAATCATGAGCGATGTGGACGGTGGCAGGAGCTTGCTGTAACAATGAGTTTTTTCAGATGCAGAAAAAATGCCCAACAGTGTTCAGAACAGACTGTAAGTAGTTAGTGGAAAGAAATAAAAATCCAAGAATGTTGGATTAATATTCACCACTCCTGATGCAATCAAGTACATTGGTCTTGCTCAGTACCTTTAATTGGTCATCATTTATTTAAAGACTTTCAAGTACCCATAATTTCCAAGTTTCTGTGTCTGTATTGATGGGAACACATGTGAGATGCTGCTGTTTAGGATCAGATTTTAGTAGATGATAAAGTATTAAGGTTGCCAACTAAAAGAGGCAGAAGTGGCTGTGTTTATGGCTCAGAAGTCAGAGCTGTGTTTATGGCTCTCACTGAGTAGAATTATAATTCTGTCACCTGATTCTGATAAAGACAAAATATCCCTACCCAGGCTGGCCTTGGGCTGCTTCTTCTATATGTTCATTAACATGATCTAAAACCCCCACTAACGTTTAACCTAAAACCCTGGAACAAATACAGTTTTGAAAACTGCTGTTTCATTGCACTTGATGCTGAAGACTAACTTGGTTTCCGCCCAGGAAAGCTTTTGCATAGCTAGCTTCAGCCCATCAGGCCACTGAGTTTGAGAGAGGTAGTCCAAAACTATCACAGATAATTGGAAAACATTCAAAAGCAGCTGTCAGTAGCTAATTTTAGTGAATTCCTGACCTGGAGTTTTTGCTGAGGACACTATTTTATATTCAGCGGTGACAAGGTGGGGCATCCAGTTCATGTAATTTAACAGTTTTAACCATACGATCTAACCCTTTCTGCCTTTTCTCAAAAATTACTCTGAATAGCCACAAAAAAACCCAACCAAAAACCAGCCAAACCAAAAACCCCTAGAAGGATGTCTAGTTCTGTCTTTAGAACATACCCTGCTAACGAGCATTGCTTCAGGTACTGCCCAGCCACCATTTCAAAAAATTTTGAAATGCCAGAGTTCATAAATAACCAGAATTGTTCATTTTTTTACAGGAAACAAACTTTTACTGTAGAGGGCATGAAAAGGGAAAAAAGATCAAAAAGAAAGGGTCTATCTAGGAATTCAAGTGAGAGAACAATACATATTGGACAGAAGACTAGGAAGGAGCAAAAGACTGAAAAGGAATTACAGGATATAAAAGAAAAAGGTCTGGAGAGAGAAAACAACGAAATGGGAAAATAGTGAAAAGGCCAAGGACACTCAAAAGTTCTGTAGTTGTGATTTTTTCAAAAGCCGTTCTGGTGCTGACCATCAGCTAGATGTTTTTGACACATTAATCTTCTGAGAAAAATATTGTATTGTGTGTGCAGTCCTAGTAGCAATTGGTTCTGGTGTGCTTAACTCACCTTTCCTTTGCACCTTGGTTGGAACCATTAGTTACCCTTTACCACTTAGTGTAAGACCAGCACAGAACATCAGTAATAGTCTTAACACAGTCTCATATAGAGGAAGGATTAGGCTCATCCACAGCTTCTTCCCTCTGTAACTCTGAATAGTTTTACCCTAACAAATTGTGATATATCTTTTTTTCATATCAACAGTAGCCAAGAAACAGTAACCCTAGTAACATCATCTAGCTCAATATTTTGGTTTTTTTCCCAGCTTGAAAAAAAACCCTTAACATGTTGAAACGCAGAAGAGGTGACTGTACAACAGAGCCCAAGGCTAACCTTTGTAGGCAAGCGTTAGCTTAATCACGGAGAGACAGATTAGGAGAGAAAAAAAATATGTAATTGAATGTGTTTTATTCAGTAATTTAATTTTGTTTTTAGAAGAAGGTTTCAGGCAAAAAGATAATGACAGCAATTTATTCAATTTATCCAATGAAATGTTTCAGATTGTATTAATAGACTAAAGTGATGTTTACATGTGTAGTTAGATATATAGTTTCCTATGGAGACAAGCTCATTAGGTCAAGATTGCATGTCACTAGTGATTCTCCACCTAGATGCAAGCTGCTGAGATGGGTATTGCAAAAGCACAGGACTTGCATAATTGATAATGTGGGCTGGAATTTCTTCAAGAAACTGCCTCTTTCTGGGGGTAAGACTGGACAGACGAGCTCTGGTTTGTCAAAACGAGAGTAACTTTTGTGAAATCTTCAGATTTGATTTATTTCTTGTTCAAAGAATATGTTGAAAAACTTCTGAGGTTGTCAAAATGACCCATTAGAATATTTTCAGGAAATCATTTAATTGTGAATTTTGCGCCTCCCCCCCCAGCTCTTGGCTTACCAGTTCAGAAAATTCTTGAGTTTTTTTTCCCCACACTATGCAGCAGGATAACTTTTCTTAATTTTCATGAATCTTTAGGAAAAAAAAAAATGGTTTTCCTGGACTTTAGCAGTCAGGGCAGGAATCTTGTTTTCCATATGTAGCAATGCAATGTATGTAAAGTATGCATGTCTTTCACAATGCAGCTCACTCTGGCATGAGGCCAATGTGTAGATATCTATCGGAGATGAGCTTGGGAAGAAATAGATGAGGAAATTTTATGCAGTCTCATATTTTCTCTTAGATTATGTATCTATCTTGTTACATTTAGTTATTCCTATATTAACTGAAGATGTTCAATCAGTGGATGGAAAGGATGTTCCCATTAAGGATTGCACTGTACTAACCTGTACAGTTTTGCTGGGACTTGGCAGACAGCTAGAGCTGTCTATGTTTAGATGAACCCCATAAAATTTCTACATTTGCATAGCCAAGTGCACATGCCAGTAGTACTTGCACAACACCTTAGAGCTGTATGCACAGGTAACCTGCGTGGCAACAAACACTGCAGTAATCTGTCTGTGCAACAGCCACTTACATAGTGAGTCCTGAATATTGGAAGCTCAGAGTCAAAGCTGGTCCAAAAAAGTCTATTGAAATGCATGTATGGGCCCCAGTAAGCAGTTTGCAAGGAGTCAGGCTGAAGTCCTGCCGTCTCCCTGGAGTGGGGTGCCGAGGAGAATTGCTGCAGCAGCTCTTTGGGACCAGTACTAAGGCCATTCCTTGCAACGTACAGTTGAAAATCTGGGGTGTTTCCAATTAACTTTGTTCTCTGGAACAACAGGCTTTCACGTATGTAATTTCTAGCTGGAATTACAAATGCAAATTACTGTGAAGGCAATAAATGGTTTTGAAGCAGATTGGCCAGAAAGTTCGTATTCATATTCCAGCAGTGGCACCTGTGGTCATTCATGCTAGCAGCTCACCGCTATTCTGCATATGTAAATATAAAGTGAGGCGATGTGCTTCTCAGCTGCTTTATCCAAACATATGTGCTACTTTTAAGTGCAGAGACACCCAAGTGCACATCCTTTCACGCCTACAGTGCCCTCTACTTGTTTCTTTGGGGTGGATATCTAGGTGCATAAGTGAGAAGGGCGCAGCAGATGATGGGGGACTATAGCTGTGGGATGCTCCAAGCAGATCCCCTGGCTCATAGTGTAGGTGCAGACTCAACTAAATCTTTTTTTTTTTTTCTTCTTTCTTTCCTAACTGACTGCTTTTACAGCAGAAATCTTTGTTGTCACTTGCCAAGTGGAGATTCTTCTGTTCTGGATTGCTAAATATTACTCTTATTACTTTTATTCTGGTTCTCAAGGGTTTATATGACCTCTCACATTTCCTTTAGGTTGGTGAGCACTCTCAATTTTCCCTTTCAGCATTGAGTACTGTTACTTTCCCCTTTTTTCCAGCTCCTTACCTGCCTTATAATTCTTCTAAACCCATATCTTCTCTAGTTTAAAAGAGTAAGCTCCTATATGCCATTATATTAGATGCCTTAGAGGACTTGACACAAATCTGCCATATTTCCAAAGTCAAGTAAATAAGTTCTCACAGAAAGATTAGCAGTTAGGCTGCTGTGGCACCATTTTAATCAACTCAAGCTGCATTTTATGCTATTTTCTACCTATTTCCATGTGTTTGCATACAATAGCTGTCAGACTTACAGGCCTGTAATGGCCATCAGACTCCTCCTCTGACTTTTCTTAGCTATAGAAATAATGTTCACTGTTCTCTGCTCGTATGGTATTGTTTTGTTCCCATTATGGACACACAGTATGGTGGAGGTATTTAAAAGAAGGAAAATCTAGAATAGCTCAAATCCTGCAGGAGTTCTCTATCTGAACTTTCAAAGTATTCAGGAGTTTGTTGTACAAACCCTTCACAGGATCAGGTTTGACATAAATATCAAGCTAGCATTGCACCAGCATGTTTGTCAGTGCAATAATAATTCTCTACACAAAGACAGCAAGGGTTTGTCTATCCAAGTTTATTTTAAAAGCATACAATATGGAGGGACTTAAAAGTTGGGGGATGTTATTAGCTTTTATCTTGGTATCTGTATGTTGCATACTATGTCAGCAAATTGGAAATAATGTACCTTTAATAGCTTACTAAACAAACATTATCAGAGAGTATCAAATGGAAGTAAAAAGAAAAGTTAAGGAGCAGTTACCATAATTCATTTTCAGCACTCAAAGGCTTATGTGGGACTTACTTAGTACAGAAGTGTAAGAATGTTAGTAAGTAAAACCTGTGGGTAGCATGGTGACCCAGCCAGCGGGCACTGTGGTTCTGGGGTGGCGGTCTGAACCCCTCGGTCACAGCCTGGGCCCTGGACATGGAAATATACACAGTACTAACCAGAAGCAAAGTGCATGAGGATTGCTGTGTAACTTCAGTTCATTGCTGTTGTTGATGCTGCAGATCAAATCAACATTTATTTGACTAAAGGATGTTTAACATGATGAAATGGGCTCTAATTATAATGTGCTGAAAGAGCTGATGAAAATTTGTCTGCTTTCTGCTTTTAATTTAGCTTGAGGCACTGGAAAAGAAATCCAGGGGGTGGAAAGAATTTCTTCAGTCACAGTAATAGCTTTATACGTATTCCTCAGAAAACTTCCTTGTCTTTTCTTGGTGTTTCAGGCCCTGTCTTAGCACAGCACAACAATGCATATTTGACCACGATGATACGACAAGTCTCAGTGAGATCAGGGATGCACTTGAAAGCAAGTGTATGTTGTATGTACTTTGGCTGAGTTTGGAGGGAGGCAGGTCCCAGTATTAGACTTTGGATTCATTTTTTCTAAATCATGTCAGGCAAACCTGTATCAGGTTGGCTCCTTTTAGCTTCCTATTTGTCCACACTTCTCTCCAAGGCAGAAATTCCTAGGTACATGCAACGAGCGATATTGTCTTTTTGCTGGGACTGTTTGGTGTCTGTTCCGTGAAGCAATGTTTCAGTATGCACACCATAAAACTATACTGGGTGATCTTTGGGGTTTTTTCCTCTCTAAGCCACGTCACATTGCAAACGTACATGTAGTTTGTTCTCCTCTTTCGCTTCAAGTTCTCCATTACCCTTGATGCTCGTCATTTTTCTGTAAGCCTTTTGGAGCTTTCCAGTGCTCTCACTGTCTTGTTCAGCAAGTGTTCTCTCTTTAAATGTTCCTTCCAGGCTAATGCCAACAATGCATATAATATATAGTTTGTTTCCTCTGCGAAGTCATGAATTGTAACCTTGTCTTTTGAGGATTCAGCCCCAAAGTGTCCAGTGTCCTCAGTATTCAGGAGGGCACATGAGATCATGCTGTAGGAAGAAGTTGCATTGGTTTCTACAGGGCTCTCTGCATGGTGAAACCAAACACCTGGGTGGGTCCCTTGCCATCTGATCCATCAGGATTGGCCTTGACCCATCAGCGATCACAGAGCTTGAGGGTTGGGAGCACAGCACCAACTCTGCACCATTCCCCTGCAGAAGACAGTTTTCCCCTTGAGACTGAACCTCGAGATGTCCTGATAGTGCTGGGCATGGCATAGTCACCCCCCAAAAAGTCAATCCTGAGATGCTTTCTTCACAGCTCAGCACTGGGCCTCCGAGAGCGCAGCCAAAACGCTCCCCCAAGAGGCTCTGAGGTCGTGTTGATGCAGGTGGTATTGCAGAGGGGGGACGGAGGAGAAGGTGGGTTGCTGAGCCAGGGGTCAGGAAGAGAGAAGAGGTTGGAGATGCAGGCCAATCCAGAAAAATGTGGGTACTTTCCACTAGAAAACTGGCATCTGACCAGACAATCCTTGGGTCTGCTTGGAGAGGGTATTAGTGCTTCCGCTCTTGCTGCAGGGCTCTTTGGCTCCCAGGTATTGCTAGATCATTTCCAGAGTTGTTATTGCAAAGTAATATTCACACAAACTGATCTGGGAGGCAAAAAAAACCTCTTCAGCTTGGGTACGTGACCCATGGTGATGTTTAATCAGCTTTGTAAGGTATATGTTGTATCCTACTGTTACAAATAAATAAATAAAGCTTCATATAAAAAAGACCCTCTGGGTAGGTTTATTTCAATATTTCTTCTATTTATAGCTTTTTGTGAAAAATGGCCATTGTTTTGCCAAGTATTCTGTAGAGCTTTTAATTATGCATACTGGCATTTAATGCAACTTTTTTGGTTAACTAGTAGCAGGCATTTCTGATGTTTTCAAAGGGATAAATGCTGACTTAATGCAACTGAACTTGCTGCCTGTAAGTGTGTGTTGTGGCATCTCATTTTACTTGTTTTCCTTTAGAAGAATGGGACAGAAATCAAATGCAAATAAAACAATACTGACAGTGGTGTTTGAGTAAACTTGGACCCAGAGGGAGCATGTGAAATTTTGGCCATCAGTCTGAGCATGGGCCAGCTGATCTTTTTCTGGAATTTGTTGGCTTCTTTTTACATAAAAAATTATATTGTATACAACTATTCACATAATAATAATTAAAAAACGGAAATACATAACCTATTTTAACCATATAGACACGTACCATACAAAAGAAGAAGCCCGTAAAGTTCCTATTTGCTTCTCTCTGCATCTTCTGTAGACATCTGAGTAATACCTTTTGCTCTCTGCATTCCCTGAAGCTGCTGGTGCTCTGTGCCTCTCCTCCCCTGTGACTGTGCGGGAGCTCTTGGTGTTTGCACAGACCGAGCAAGCTGATGAGAGGTAGGTGTCTGCCCTGCAAGGACACCAACCAGGATCGGGTCCTTATAGTTCTGTGCATACCAATACATGTGTTCCTATCTCAATTAATTGGGGCATTTTGTAGCAAAATATATTTCACCTGTAAGTTTGGCAGTATACCAAATATTTATGGTCATTTAGTTTCTCTCTCTCTTTACTTAGGGGTATATTCTCTTGAGTTCTCATGTTATTCCTGTATTTTTGCAGTTTAACTGTTAAATGTAACCATTAATATCCTCTGAAAATAATTTGCAGTTTGCCAATTGGGTGCTGAACTTCAGCCACTTTTGTGTTCTATGTATGAAATATATCATTATAAGACGCTTTCCTGAAATGTGAAAATTTCGGCCTGTGTTTAATCTCCCTCAGAGCTCCAGCACAGTTATTTCGAGTTCAGCTTGCAGTTTATAACTCTGCAATCCTTTTTTTGAAGAGCTGCTAATGAATTATTCTCCATCCTATGACTGCGGAGAAGTATATTTGTGCCAAAACCATAATACTTTGTTCTTCTCTTTACTAAATTGAATGCTGTTTTTGCAGAGCATTTCTCCAGTTTTCCTACAGGCATGCATATTAATAAGAGTAAAGTTGTGCCCCTAAATCAGCCTTAATCAAGTCATTTAATGAAGGTCAGGGTTGTTTAACATGAAGTCAGAGGAGTCCAAAGAAATGAATACATGCAGATGGTAAAGAGGAGAGCTGTAATACAACGCTGAAAGCGTGATAGTTCAAGCTGTGAAAACGTTAACTCTAGGAATAGCATTTGTATTATTGTTGTCCTGTTCTACAAGCAAATATAAAAAAAAGTGTGTTATTACACCAATAAACTCAATATTAAATCCTTTTTTGCTAATAATCTGAATACCCAGAATTAAGTCCTTTTGAAACTAAGTGGTTTCTCAAAATGACCAGCCTGTTTGATTATATTTTTATATAGGTGCACACTCATATACATTTTCTTAAGAGTGACTTTATTCAGGTTTGTTGCATAATTTCCATTCTTCACTGTATATACACGTGAAAAAAATGCAATCAGTGGTTGGAAAAAAAATAGAAGTCCCACTGGGTCACATATTCATGTCACTTCTCATTATCGAAAGTGACAATGTATGTATTTAAAAGTGCTGATGTGATCACTGGAGTGACTATTACAGATCAGCCTAATTCAGATTTTCTAAAAACCTGCGTGAAATCTGGGTATTTATCATATGTGTGCCAGTTAAAATCAGTACAGGTAATTGAAGTTGTGAGAATTCTTCAGGCACTGGCTTAAAGAAGCTTTGCACATTTTCTTTGCATATGTTTTCATCTACGGTAGGCCAGCTATAAAAAAACAAACCACACCAAACCCAAACCAATGCAAAGAGAATACAAACACTAGTGAGGAATATTAGACCAATCTGGCATGCTAATGAAATCCTTGCTGAAATTCCTTCCTTTCCTCTCCCCTCTTAATTTTTCGAGTACATCTTCTCATAAATTACCCTGATTGCTTGACTGCTGAGATACTTCTTTCCACAAGAGTCCAAGGTTTTAAGGGGTAGGTATAGGTCATATTTTTCCATAGGCATAGAACAAGCCATAGAACCACACAGTGTGATTTCTGCATCAGAGTGACTATTTGAACTGTATCATCTTTTCAGAAAGAAAGTCAGCCTCAGCTTTAAGCTGCAAGTGATGGCAAGGCTACTGCATCTCTACCGCATCTATGTATAAGCTGACCCAGAAGTTAGATTCTGATCTGAAATTCTTTATCCTCAGCTTCAAAATGTAAACTGTCATTATGCTTTTATTTTCCACAGCCTGTTACGCTAAAAAAGATGTCTGCTACTGGAAATTTTTCCAAGTGTTCTTTAAGAGATCACTTCATTATTTTTAGCATTGTAAAGACATTTCCACACTTCTGTAACCCCCCAGAATAATCTGGTTATTATGTGTATATTGAATACATTAATTTGCTTTATTTAAAAGGGGATAATAATAATAAAAAGATTAAAATACTGAGTGATCTTCCCTGCCCCACGCAGCCCAACACCTGGTCAGTCAGAGTTTTTACACCAAATTTTATTCCTTTCTTCACAAGTAGAACAATAACCTCCTCTGAATTTAAACTTAATTTTGAAGTTCTGAACGCTGGCTCCCTAACAGGAAACATCGTCTTATACCAGCATCTGGGGTGAGCTCAGGTTGTGCTCTATGGTCCGATCCTTACTCTACAAGCCACCATACATCTCTATATTGCAAGATTCATCTATGTGAAGCTAAGTCAAGACAGAGGCCATCAAAGCAGAAAGTGTTATTAATTAGTAATTAGATTAATAAATGAACTGAGTAGGAAGAATTCTTTAATTCTGCATTGAGCCTTTCTTTTAAAATATAGGGTGGTTTCCTTGCAGCAAAGCCATAAGGAAAAAAAAAAAATAAACATGTGTTAATTATACTACTGGACCTGCTTACTTGTCAAAACTATTTTTACAGTATTGCTTCATTGTTGAGGGCTAGTGTACTTCACCAGCAAGTGGCAGAACATGTCCTAAGTAGGGATTTTCCATTGCATGCCACAATTACAGACAATTGACATTTCATTATAATAACCAGCAAACTTTCATGAAATAAATGACACCTGAGTAAGTTTCATAACCTTTTGCCTCGCCCTACCCTGGAATGCATCTGTGCTGTGTGAAGGCTAGGAACGGTTCTGGTGATTGGAAACAGAATTATTCGAACCCAGGAGAGCGCGGAGGTTTCCCTGAGACAGGCTGCACTAGCTAGCTCGCGAGCCGTTCGCAACGGCTTTGAGAACTATTTACTACGTGCAGTTCTGAATACGATTGCAGGAGCAAAATGGTAGTCTGTGTGGGGATTGAATGTTTGCATCCAAAACTTTCTTTGTTTCCTGGGTCCGATTCAAGCGCACCTTGCATTTTTACCAGCTCTCTGCTTATGTCAGTGAACACAAAGCGGAGGCGATGCTGCCAAATCAGAATTGTTTTGTAGAGAAGTGCAGGAATTGCGCCACTTTTTTTTTTTTTTTTGTGGTGCCTGTGGTTTGAGCAGCAGCAGGCAAAGCTGTTTGCCTGTGTGAACTCGTCATTTCATTATACAACTGTCTGTTGTATATTTGCTTGCTTCGTGACCAAGTCCAGCTAAACTCCTAAGAGCACGCAAACAGTGTGCTGAAAGAGTTCGGGTTGCAGATGTCTCTGGCTTTGAGTAGTGACGTGTAAAGATACAGTGCAAGAAAGATGCATAAAGGTACGTGTTCCACCAAGGATGGTAGAACTGTGTTCCCATAGACTGAGTTTCCCCTAAAAGGCCTCTCAGCTCACTTACCTCTTTCACCTACACAGTCAGTAACGTGGAAGAAAAGTTTTCTGCATTCAAAGGGCAAAAAGTAATGACAGAGAAAACGGATTTGTACCATATTGATCCTGGCTGGAGTGGGATATGCTACTGTCACAGTATATATTGAGACTTGTCTCCTACATCATCACCTCTCAGTACCCTCAAAACTATTCTACCCGGCTGTCCTCCTTCACACTCACCTGCTCACCTCCTGGATCTTACTTTGCAGTAGAGTACAGCTGGAGATGAGGAACTATCCTTTAACGCTTCTTGTTCTTCTTCCCTTCTGCCAGGGAGGAACAAACCCTTGCAACTGCAGCAGTCCGCTTGACTGCTGTGTATTGGGATCACAGGAAACATGGGCAGTGTCTGTAAGATGTTTCAGATGTTTAATTGCTGCATAGTGGCAAGAATATTTCTACAGTGTAACTGGATAATCTTTATTAGGTTCCTGGAAATCCCGTTGTTTTCTGCCCATTCTCAGTTTTGCTGTTTTTTAACAAGGTGTATTAGACCATGGAGCTTGTTCATCTTAAATGTAGTGAACAACTTAACAGTTCTGACATCTGAACTTTAGGGAACCCTTAGGAACTCTTAATTGCTCAGCTTAAAAAAAAAATAATCAAGGCCCAGCACAGAACAGATGTATGGTAATAAACTTATCTCATAATGTCAAATGATCAAACAGTGGATTCTTTTTTACATTTAAATATATAAGACTTTCCATTAAGGGGCTTTGTTGACTCTGATAACAGTTTCACAACCATTAAGTTTATTTCTACAGCTATTTGTTAAAAGCTAATACGAAAAATAATAGAATCTAATTGAGAAGCAAAGCAAACAGAGCAGAGCCTAGGATGTTTCAGTTAATAAGCAATAGAGATTGTATTGATTTCATTTTATAAACAACATTAATCCTCAATAACAATTAAAGTGTAGACAGGTTGCTTGTTTAAGTTATCAGATAAGATGGCCTACTCAGGTATATATATGGGGTAGTAATTTGAAAAGGATATGAGGATTCAAGAAGCTATTGATCTATCCATCATGCGCCTGTGTCATGAGAAATGTTTTTGGTGAGGTGCAGTAGTTCTTCAAACCACTGCTGCTCAAAGACTGGCAGTGCAAACGTTCCTGCTGCTGGAAGACATCGCAAGCCTGAATGAAAGTAGTGGAGTTTCAAATGTAGCTTTAAGTATTTTCCCCAAATTATAGAGATTACTGAAATAAGGTGTCAGATCTTGTCTGCTGCGAGTACAGACAGTGGAAGTGAGCACTTGCAGCCTCAAAGCAGAATCTGTGTTTAAGGCTGTGGGAAGGTTTGGTCCTGGGTATCCTCTGCTGGCAGAAAACGGCAAAAGCTGTTCCTGAGACACTTCTGATCCTAAACCAGAAGCGGGATATAATCCCCCTTCTAGCTGGTGGCTTAGAACTATAAGGAAGGCTGGAAAATAATGATGCAAGTGCAAACCTCTAGAAATGTGAAGAAAAGCTTTTTGCATCTTAGATAAAGGAGAGCAGTGCAATATTCACAGCTCTGGTGCTGGCAGGTGTTTATTTGCAATGACTCTGTGTGCTAGGTGGTGACTGAAAGTTCCTTAAGGTATGTCAGTGTAACTGGCTGTGGAGGTGCTCCTTTTGTTTACCTGATGGTGTAACAGTGGCTGTGAAGAGCAGCAGATCAGACCCCAGTGTGGCCGGGCTGCCCTCTTTTATTCCTCTGGGAAGTCCAGACCTACCTCGGTTCCTAGCCCGCGCTGAAGCCCATGCTATCCCATCGCGACTGCTGCCAGTTCCTATGCAAGCTTGCTGAAAGCTGGCTGGGTAGATGTGTTGTGCTGCCCTAGTGCCTTCAGCTCTAGCGTGGACATTAAAATGGAGCTGTGCAGCCGCAGATTGGGCTGGCTTTGGCTGAGGGCCTCCAGCACAATCAAAATAGCTGGCAGCTTGGTACTTGCCTTGTGTTTAAGCTGTCTGAGTTCATGAATAAGCTGCTCTCTTCATCTCACCCTCTGCAGGACCTGACCCAATGGCTTGCTATCAAAATGCCTAATTGGCCACGCTCTGCACGCAGCTTCATGTGGAAAGGTCATTTGACACATCTGCGTTTAGTGCAAGGACCCATGGCACAAAAGCTTGGGGTCAGGTTCCTCCTCTGTTGCAGGGCACGTGGAAGTTGCATCTTGTTCTGTTGGTAGTGGTAGGACTTGACTTGCTGTTCTCCTGCTGAAATTGGGCTGATTTTTAGGGACTAGTTCAAAATCCATTAGATTAAAAAGCAAGGAGATTCAAAGTCAGAAGGAGATTGAGTGGATTCTGTGATCTCATTTAACCACTGGTATGGGAGAGAAGATACTTTGATGTCAGTTCCCATTTTATTAAAACATACAGCACAGAAGTGTGAAATGGGCAGTAGAACAGGGACTGACACTCGTTTCCTCTACCCAGGTGAATGTCCAAGAACCTACGCATACACTCTGGCCAAGAAAATACCTGGTTATTCCAAGTAGTGTGGAATAGCTTCCACAAGAAAGGAAGACATTGATCCCCAACTGCCTTACAGGCTCTTCAGGAGAATTAATTCAAATCCTTTTGTGGTGGTGAGGGAAATGGAGCCCATTCCTCTGTGGATGTGGGTGAGGTCTCTGGTTCTGAGTCAGGTGGACAAACCAGGTGTAACCTCCTCCAGCTGCGCCTTGAGAAAAACAGCACGTGCTCCTACCTCTGTACCACAGTCTGACTGTAGCACCAGGTTTGGAAAGCCCTGCAGGGTGTCCT
This sequence comes from Falco rusticolus, assembly GCF_015220075.1. Taxonomy (NCBI): domain Eukaryota; kingdom Metazoa; phylum Chordata; class Aves; order Falconiformes; family Falconidae; genus Falco; species Falco rusticolus. Next base: position 91,354,919 of record NC_051189.1, read on the forward strand.
GTCTTCTAGGAAAAGGTGGGAGTTAAGACAAGGTCTTCTCAACAGCAGTTTCTGTTCTGTAGAAACCCTAGTCTGTGATAAGAGTATGTTTGGACCATCTTAAACCAGAAAAGGCCTTTGCTCTAGGAGGTTCTCTGAGAGGGCTGTGTGAGGGGAAGGCATTTTAATTCTTTCTGAGCCGCTGTCTGCAGGATCAAACTCGTGACTTTCAAGAAGTAAAGTAGGGCCATGCTAGAAGCTTGTAGTTTAACATTCTTTGTCCAAGATAAAATGCATTGCACTGTAGCAAAATCACCTTCTAAAATGGAGCAGTAGGCTGCATTTATTTGTATTCTGTTTGTTTCATATATATGATTAATTAAAATGAGCAATACAGATTGTTGGAATTAAGCGATGACTGAGATATAAGCTAGCAAATAGACATAAATGGAAGCATTTACTCCAAGTACATATCTGTTTATGATAAGGTTGCTTGGATTTAGCAGAGCAGAGACTAGAAAAGATGGTAACAAAAAGCAACCAAAGAACCTGTCTGTCTTAAGGCAGAAGCTTGCAGTTGCCCTGGGTAAAAATTTCCTGTTAACTTTTGTAGTCCTTGGAGAGTAGCCGACTGTCATCAATTCCTGGTCAATATTTGAGTAATGCTCTTTGGCAAGTCACACCATTTGCTATTTGCTCGATCAATGTATAATAGCCCAATGACTCAATATTATAAAACTCAATGACCTGTGAAACTTCAACATTTACATTTCTGTTAAAAACTCAAATAGTTCTTTATTAGTAGGAACTCAAGCTAAAATGCCAATCAGATAAGCATGATGACAATTATTAGCTATTTTCTTAGTCGCATTAAGACAGATTCTAGTGCTTTTTCTAAAATTGAAATGAATGAAACTACTCACAGGGAAAGACAAAACCTCATCATACATTTGACAGATTAAAAGATGTGGAGGTCAGAATCTGTCTGAGGCAACCTGTCTGAATTTTCTTGGTTTATTCATCCTGCTTACTAATGCATGTTGTAGTTGTACCCGAGTGGGCATAAAATATTTATTGTCCTATAGCGGGAGTCAAATGTGTCACGGGAACTCTCTGCATGAACCTCATTTAGTCATCTGGTTATCAATGTCTGCACAGCTTTGCTGGGTTTTAGGGTGGTAAACATACTAGGAGATGAAATCCTGACCCCACGGAAATCAAAGTAAAGCTCCCAAGGGACAATATCCCGGTCCTGGTGGGGAATATACATGCCTTCCATTTACAGCCTGTTTCCTTTATGCTCGCTGGCTCCTGGCAGCACAGAAGCAGAGCATAGGCAGAGCATAGCATAGGCAGGAGGACCAGGGCAGCTGCTGCTAGGCTGGGTGCTCGTGCAGGCACCCTGCCTCCGTGCAGTGGTGCCAGCCTCTGAAAACACATTTCTGCCGACTGGGTACTCCCAGTATGTTCTTGTGCAAAGTCTTGTGCAAAGTGGAAACTTAAACTGCTACCGTAGGTGGCTTACATTGTTTAAAGCTATGTGTTCGACTCCTGAAAGCATTAAAAACACTGAGGTGGTCCACGAGGTGATCTTGGTTCTCAGATGGTTACAGCTGCAGTTAATGCTCAGTCGTAGATTGTGTCAGCACTTTAATCCATTTGAGTGTAAGATCAAATGAGTGATATTAAACTATTTACTGTCAAACACAGTTTGTAGACACCCAAGAGTGCCCACACCAGCAGGTACAACAGAGATGCAAGCAAATGTCTGTCTCTCATCTGTTGTAATTCACAACCTCTAAGCTCAGAGACAGGTGCTGTGATGTTGTGAATGTCCTACATCAAACATGGGTACTGATTTGACCTACTGGCTTTAGGTAGAAAGTTCAGGTACATTAACACATTAGTGTATGAGAGTTACATCCTAGAGTGGCAAGTCTGTGTTAATAAACAGATTTAGGTGTATTTGGACATTGCCACACATTGAAATTACTTTTTCCCCCCCTCTAAGTACATTGGATTGAAGAATCATCAGCAAGCTAGCTCATAGACATGTCTGCCAGAACAACTGTTTTGACAAATATTCTTATTTATTTTTCCTATTAAGAAACTCTTTGGCAATCTATCAAGATTGGGTTCAGTTATGAAGTGAAATTACTAATAAGAAAAAAGAAGCTCTTAGTAATAATCTGACCTAATTAATGGTGAGGGCTGATAATAAGAAACACTCTGCTAACCATTGGGGTACAGCACTTGGAAGATTTAAAGAAAGAAAGCTAGCAGAAGATGTGATATAGGATGAGAGAAGCTCTCCGCTGGCCAAGGCTGAGTTTCCAAGGCGGGTAAATGAAGCACATGTTAGGTACCCAAGTGAGCAGTGGTCACAGCCCACAGGGTCGAAATCAGGGAGCTTCAGCGATTGCTCCTGTACTCTGCTCCCAAACCCTCTGTGGATCAGGAATAGTTGAGATAGGTGAGGCATTTCAAATAATACAGAAGAGAAAAATATTATCTGACTGCAGACAGCAGAAGACAGAGAAGATTTATCAGTCTCCCAGTATCTCTGAAGAGCTTTTCTAGCAATTTCAGCTGATTCTGACCGCGTTGGCCATGGTACGGCACCTCTGTTCCAGCAGTGCTGTGTGTCCCTCCCTTGGCATAATGGGCTTAGTTTACCTTGCACTGTATGAATGCTCTGTAAACATTTGTGTATATGTAAGTGCAGGTTGTTACATGCACTTACTACCTGAAGCAACTAAGAGCAACTGTTGGGTCACTATTTGCATGAAGAATGTGTGTGGGTTTATCATTATGCAAAAGGTATCAGACGCACCTACTAGAACAAATGAAACATTTCTAGAAAAAACAAACCTGTCTTTTGCTGTAGTGAGTATCTGAAGTCTTTTCTCTTGCATATTGTGCTATTTCGCCACACTTGGAATGTCAATACTGGCTTGGGAAAGTTTGTCTGCCCCATTTCATGCAACTGTTAAAACAAATGCTTGGAAGCAAATTAAATCTGAAGCAATGTGAGGATGGGCTAAAGAGGGAAGGGAAAACAAAGGTTATGTCAATACAGTACAGTGCTGCACAGAGCCAACACTTTAGTATTCCTAAGCAGTGCTGTACAGTTGGATGTAGCTACATTAGGTAACTTCTTAAACTACCTCTGTACCACTGGTGCTTGCTTGTCAGAGCTTGGTGGCAACGCAGCTCGGCAACATCACAGCAGTCCTGTCTGTCTTGCATGGTAGTTGCACTGTGGTTACCCTGCCACATTTCTGTTTTAGATGTTTCACTAACACATGGGATAGCTTTTGATGGGGAGGAAACCAGGCTCACGTGTCCAGGAGGCGACCCTGGCTCCCAGCTCCCTCCGAGGGCAGCCCTCTGCACGAGTCCCTGCCCAGCTCCAAGGCAGCCTCACGCTGCACCGGAGGAACATACCCTGCTTTCCTTCCCCCCTTTCGTACGTATGGAAGGGGGTTGTGTCATTCTGGGAGTAAAAGCATGCTTTGGAGGCTAAAGTTCAATTTACCCTGCCTACCTTTTATTTGTTCTGCTTGCACTGCAGTAAATGTAGTCTCACCCACAGCCTTTCCATTTAGGAAGTTGTGAGGCTGTTTGGCCTTGTAAAAGAAGCTCTGTTAATTGTATTATGTTGAATGAGAAAACTGGAGCTATCAATCATATAAAAAGAATTAACAGGGTAGCCCTCTTGGGAATAAGTAATGAAAAAGCCAAGCAGTACAGAAGGCAAACCAAAAACGTTGTTCATTATCCTAATTATTTGAAGGACATGAACAAAAGTACATGGACATTGAAATAACAGTGACTATGAAATAAAAGGAAGAGTGAAGCTGTGAATGACAGTTTAGGATAAGGTGCAATAAGTAGCAGCGTGTTCAATATATTGATAGATAAGATATAAAGAGAATTGTGGCTTTTATTACTGCTCAGTGTGTGTGTTGTTTGGCACTACATTTGCTGTGCATGGATGAAACAGGGTCTAATAACTGGTACAACCATAATAGGTAATTTACCGCCAGTGTTTCTCATTGCAAATGTAAGAATTTGCTTCGTATAGTATCTGTGCATTTCTGCATACTGTTCTGAAATATGTTTTCATTGGCGTGAGAGGAATACACCTAGAGCCCTGAAGCTGCTACAGTAATCTCCTATTTCTCAACCAGTGCCCTAGTGATGTGTCATTTTGTCTTGGTTTCCTCACCTGGATCACTTTTTTTCTACCTAAGCACCCTTTGACTTCCATGCAGTGCTACAAAAAATATTTAGAGTTGAGCATAAGGAGAGCTATTCAAGTGATACAGACTGACAAATCAAATTCTCGACCTCTTGATATAAAAAAAACCCCACACACAGACACAGACACAGACACACACACACACAGACACACAGACACACACACTCTCTGTCTCTCTTTCTCTAGCATGAAAATTATACATTTATTAAGAATATATATCTTGTTTTCTTTCTATGCTGTTGTGGCATGGCAGGTATCTTCTACTGGCTAGGAAATAAAATGAACTGTTCTTTTCTCTAATTTCTTGCCCCTCAAAGCGGAAGATAAAGGGAGCACTTGCACACAGCGTAGCTAGTTGCTGGTGTTGGTAGTGCAGCGTGTTCCTTGATGAGGTTCCCACCTGTGCCATTGCATTCTCCACAAATACTATTGAGGACTGTCCAGGAAAATCTGGAAGAATCACCTTACCTTGGCTTTGCTAAACTGTTTGATGGTGAACCTACATTTCTTTGTAGAAAGCAAAAAAAAGATGGAAAGGCAGTGAGAGGGAATCTCGCATTCTTCTGCTTTTGGTACAGTTTGCATTTTTCAGCTGATAATACAAATAATGAAAAAAAGCTGAGTCCTGCCTTGCTTTTACTCCAAAGCATTAAATCCTCTAGGCTTTCAAACAGCCAGGACAACTCCATTATAGTGTTTACATTTCATTCCTTTAGCTTAGATTTTTATGTACGAAGTTCTGAATTGTTAAATGTCTCTCATCATCTATTATCTTAAAATTAGACCTTTAATCACTACAGGTTCCCCCTGTGGTTAGGAAGCTAGTAATGGGGCTAGGAAGTGCTGATATAGTAATATCCTCTGTTCGGATTACAAATGTCATTTTAGCTTTGATTATAAAGGAACAGAAGGATTATACTGGTGCATCTTTGTGGATGTATCACTAATGTGATGATTGTTATATTTTTAACTACTCTTTTTCCTATGCTTATGTTATACAACGTACCACTGATTCCCTCCTTAACAGATGGGAGACGTTTTCCATTTGGCCGTTTTGGTTTTAGCATAGTTATTTTAATTTCCTAACAACATATTAGCTGTTGTTTCTTGTCTATGAATTTCAGGGACCAACCAGTGTGGTCAAATGTCTCCCATCACATCACTCGATACAATACAATATTCCTTTCTTTGACCCTTCCCGTCTTCTCTCCAAATGATACTCTCCTACTGTCTCTTGATGGAAACTTCTGCAGTGCTGTCTGAGGAAAGGGAAAATCCCAACACACATGTGCACACCAGCAAATACCAGAAGTACCTTCTCAAAAATGCTCTCAGGGACTTACTCTTAATGCAGATCACAGAAGCTGAAATCATCCTCTCTTTTAGGGCTAATTACATCCCTTATATAAGTGGAGGCAGCTGGTTTGTTTTTTTTTTTCCAGCTTCTTCAATTCCTAGAAGGTTCCTCTAGCTCATTGCCTATCAGGTTACTGTTGCCAAGGGGTTTACAGCTGTACTCGGAGAGGATAATCTACTATCAGTCATTTCATCTGTAGGATCACATGTAAACTTGGTTTCTTGAGGACTGCTTTTTTTTTTTTGCCATTTCTGACATCCTGCCCTCCATCATCTGGATGCTTTTGAAAGGAGGGAGTTATTAGAAGTTACACAGGACAAGTTCTCATGCTCAAGAAATGCACTCATAGCTTGGCTTCAGCAGTGACGGGGGGATAGGGGTGAGGGGGCTTTTCTTCTGGCTGTGAGCTGTCATCTGCGTAAAAAGCATCTTCTTGGTATAGGGTGCTTAAAGGCAGGAAAGGCACCTTGTATTCCAGTTCTTTATTATGCCAGTCATGTTGGAGGGCTGAATTCGAGCTGTGGTAGGAAACCTCTCTTTTTCTATTCAACAGAAAGTGTTTAGACAGTTTGAAGAACTCTTGTCTCCCTTCCTCTATTTGAGCTCAAGTCTTCAATTAGATGTAATTGAAAAAGGTAGAGTAAATGGCAGGTGCCTGCCTCTTTGGAAGGTGTAATTATGACTAGCTTGCAGACTTGGAATTTTGATGACTGAATAAATAAAGAAGACAGATGTGTTTGTGTACACACTGACAGCAGTATTGACAGGATGACACAGGGACATTTGTAGCTCTGTAGTCTGTAGAATGAGGGGGAAAGTGAGGGGTTTGGGCTACTTTCCCCCTCCTATTTAGAAAATGAGCATCTGTTCTCTCCCTCTTCATGTCTATGGATGAGGTGAATTTCTATTGTGCCTATGAAAAATAGTAACAGCCGTAGCTGGGACTTTGGCATTGATTTGTACTAGCTAGAGGGTTCCCATTCAAAATATTCAATGAGAGGTCTTTTATTTCTGCTTCCCCCTTTATTCTCTTTTATCTTCTTTATCTTCTCAGCATTCTACAGGTAAAAAATTACCTTGAATCTGATCAGAAAATTGGAATGCATTGCCAGGTAATCCTGTCACCTAAACCAAAAAGTATTCCACAAAAAAAGGCTGCACAGGGGACTTCCATCTCCCTTAAAAGCCCTATCACAGCCAGGTTGATGTGTGGCATTTTTATCAATAAAAAAGATTAAAAAAAAAAAAAAAGAAGAAAGGCCAGGACAAGTATTACTTGGAGTGGAGCAATACAATATTGGGGTAACCAAGTTCTTTATAAGGTCTTCGTGCTCCCTCTGCCATGGTTTGCAGGAGGTGATACTGGGACAAACCAGGTTTTGCTAACAAACCAGTTGAGACGAAGCTGTTAGCTAATCTGTACTTAATAAAATATTGGTGCTTCTAAGATATTAACTATCTTTTCTTCATATATTATTAACTTGCCTATCATTATTGTCTCTGATACCAAAAAATGTTCCCAAAACATTGTTTGGTCAGCAGTCCTCTTTCATTTTTCGTTGTCTTGTATGTTACAGATTCATGTACTCATGTATTATGTTGGTGTATTCTTTGCACTCATCTCAGCATGGTCGCTGTTGAAAATGACTTACCATTTTTTAATTTACAGAGGCCCTATGAGAAAACCACTGGGTATATTCTTAACATATTTCTTGAGCTCAGTTCAAGAATGGTGTGTCAGTTTAAGATCACTTCTTTTACACTTTGTAACACAGACTTTGTACATGGTCAGACTTCGTTAGACCTACTCTGATGCTCCTCTTGCCATGTGGAAGGAGTTCTGATTTGCTGTGCTTTTCAACTTTCTTCTCTTTCACTGATACATAAACCTAAATAGTTAGTATGCAAATTAAAATAGTTAGCATGACAGTTATAGAAGTTTTGATGGTGTCATAGGGCTGGGGAACTTCAGCATGAGGACTGATAACATAAGAGGGTCTTTATTTTCTTGTCAGTTGGGAATTTGCCTGTGTTGTAAATACAGTTTCTTACGAACAGTATCTGAGAAAGCCCACACGAAGGGTGGCTAGACTTGCCTAAGGAAACAGCTTTACTCATATATTTATCCTGCAAAAAACTCAATTACTAGGGATATGTCTTCATTGCTCCCTAAGGAATAATAGAGGAAAAGAAAACAACTAAGCTGAGGGTAAAATATCTAAGCAAATAGTGAAAGAGAAAGGAAAAGAAACAGCTTTGAACACAGTGTCTCTTCTTATGGTTAGACTATTATGGTTTCTTTAGTTGGTGGGTTTTCTGAATTCAGCTATTCCCTGTTAGCTCACACTTCATTTATGTTTTCCTCTCTATTCAGCTCACTGAAATTGTTTATTTCTGTAGCTGAGTGTCCATGATGTTGTGTACTTGGGCCCTTCAAACTGAAAATACTTTCAGACTTCTTCCTGCAGCCGAAACAAAGGCTCTCGTCTGTGAGACATCTGGTTTCTAATCACTGTACCCACTATTGTGGGCTCCTTTGTTGTGTTTTACAGACCTGCACGGTCACATCTGCCTTTACAGACTTGCAGAATGTGCATTGTTCGCTCCAACAAAGCTATTTTGACATATATCCCGTTTCTATCACATATCTGGCATGATTCCTCAAATAACTTCTTCGTGCCCTCTGCCAGTTTTACACCAAATGCAGAAAGTGCTGAAGTATATCAAGATTGTGAAGTTTATTCTTCTGGAATTGACTCACTCCTGCCTCTGTTGGTTTGGTCTTGCAGCTCAAAGATATTCTGCCTGTCTTCATTCTAATAAGAGCTGTGCTGGTGCTGCATGCTCAATGAAGAGCATGCAGATCACTGCTGTGAGAGCTCAGTTCAGCTTTATTGCTTTAGATGATAAAGGAACCGCCCATTCCATGTGTTGTGGAATAGTAATCTAGAAAATGGAGCTTGTGCTTAAAATTTCTGGATGTGATACTAATTCTTGATTACTGCCCTCCTCCTACTGCAAGCACTGTAGCTAACGTATAGCACTGATTTTTTACATAGGAAATGAGCAACGAGTGCATTTAATAAAAAGAAATTACATTTGCTGTCTAAGGTCAGCTTCATGCCATGACTGGTATGAAGTAACCCTGGAAAGTTCATTGACAGAGGAGGTTTTCCTTCTGATATGACTATGGTACATAGCAGCAAATCGGCATTTTTATTTGTATCATTTATTCTTGCTTTTGTTTCCTTTTGTAAATTAAAAGAAGGCACACACACACCCCCACACACCCACCCCCAGTCTGCAAATAAAGCTGCCTCTGTATCACAAAGATGATAGCCCAGTGATCTTTGTCATTGGTTGTACCTCTTCACAACCCTTGTTGCTACCAGGATGTCAGCTAAGTTTGTCATATAACGATGGTCTGAATCAAGGAAAATTGTTGCGTGAAGATAAAAAGGACTGCAAGGAAGGAGGAAAGGGAAATGGTTCCCACAAGCTCTTATTTAATTCTTCTATTTAATTTTAAAACTATTTTTCTTAATATTAAAATAAGAAATGTCAACACTGACTATTTTTTCCTTTGGTCTAGTTAAGGAAAGGATCAAAAAGAGAATAGTTGGAAAATAAAATTAGGAATATTATTGAAAGTATAAAGAACTGGGATAAAATGGGAAATGCACATCCATCTGTAGTGTGGAAGTTACATATGTACACTGCATTGTTGTACTGTCCAGCCACCTTTTGGAGAGCTGGGGACTGTGGGGGGAACTGCAGGGGAGAGTCCACATGAAGAAAAAAGGAGACAAGGATGAGGTCTCATACCATGATAGTGTATTGCAGCGGTTGTCCCTGATCTGTGAGTCAGAAGTGACCCACTTTCATGAACTCTTTTGTATTATGAACAATTTGGAAGAAACAGTATTCTCATATCAAAATAGAATTCAAAACCTAAAGAAAATAAAAGCCACTGTTTGGATAGTAAGAAAACTTGCATCTTCTGGAGTTCAAACTGCTGTGAAGACCCAGGTCTATAAGCCCCAGCTTAAGAAATGGAGCAAAACTTCAATGAAAAGGTTGCAGTTGGGCTAAAAATGGTATTCTTCTGGTCCCTACGTGTCGCATGTCTGTTTGCCCTTCAAGTCCATTTTGGGTTGATGCTGCGGACTGTTGTGGGTGAGTGGAGTGCATGTGTGTACTGCTTGCTTCCCTGATGGGTCTGGTCCGTGTGCACGTGTAACATACCTCTGTCTATTGACTCTGTGCCCAGAGATCCAGTTTCTGGCAGCAAATGCCCTCTGCTAGAATGTTCATACCAAATACACATCAAATGCACAAAAAATTATCTTAAAAGTTAGAAGCATAGAAACTATTCAGTAGTACCTCATCCAGAAGAAGGAAGTATTAAAACATGGAAATTCATTATGGATTATATTGGAATGAGGAACGTTCTGAGTTGTGCAACGTGCTCTGCAGTGAAAAAGCATATTACAAGCAGAATGTGACTGATAGGACATAAACGATCATCAGTTTTGATGCTGTTTGGAGCTTTGCCAGTTACACTTTGGATGAAACATTTGATTCTGATGATGTTCTTATGCTGTATAAAAATATCCCCTATTACATGATAAAAACTGTCCATTGCTGTATCTCATATTCCAAAAATGTGTCTCATGTTCCAATAATGACTTTAAATCCTCATGGGAATTCACCATTTCCTTTGGAACCTGGTGTTTCAGTAGTAATTCTCTCACATGTAATTACAAAATTATTCACCTGAAATATTTTTGTCTCTATGATACCAGAAATGCTACAAAAAAATTGCTTTTTCAGTGGGAAAAGGATATTAATCTTCTCATTAAAACAAAGCAAAAGAACAACAACAACATAAAAAAACAACACCAAAAAAACCCAAAACCCACCAAAACCCAAAAAACAAAAAGAGTGAGAGAAATGTTTCAATGCAATGAGCAGTGAGCAGGAAAAAAAGTCAGTGGTTGCTTCCCCCAAAACACTGAACTGGTGTGTCTGTTGCTGATGTATCCAAGCAGTGTGGCTCTAATCACATTCAGGCACCAAGTCACTGGTTTTGTACACAGACTTTTCACATTTCTGGGCTGTTTCTCACTTCATGGATTAACTGTACCCACTGCTGTATAATGCTGTGACTTAATGTAACGAGTAATTGTTCCTTTAAGCAAAATAGTTAATGTCTGAAAGTATCATTGATATCTGATGTAGATAACATCTTTTATGTCCTTTGATTCACAGTGATGTTCTTCTGCTAGTATTTCTGGCATAGGCATCCTAACCTTTAAGGATTGGTTGCCCCTGTTTAGACAGCACATGCATGATTAATAATTCATGAATGAAAGAGTCTTTTTCTGTTTCATGTGATCTGTTGAGTACACACGCAAGTGCTTCAACTAATATTAATTCCCCAGAATAGGTAAATCACTCTTTGGATGTCTAACAAAGCCATTCCACCCCACACCCAATTTCCATATCCAGATATTTTGGAGGGATGTTGTTCCCTAAGGTAGTCTGCTGTGTTGCTGCCACTCTAGTTCTTGAAAATCTCTGTCAGGATGCTTTTTCTCTCTTGCTAAGGGTAACATCTGGCACCTTATCAACAACCAGCATGCAGCACTATTTTTCTTCCAATACAGTTGGCTATGTCTTTGCTTCCTCTCAACCTCACAGAAATTTCAGCTGTGGTATTTTTGTTATGAGCTTTATTTTATTTCTGGATTTGGTTTTTATATTGTTTTATTTTATTTCCTGGAGCATTTTAACAAGTTCTTAGGAGTTTTCCCTGCTTCGGCCATTGGCACAGCACAGCACTGGCCTGACAAGGTGTCCACAGTCCTTTCCTGTTCCAAGTATCTCGTGTTATATCACTGTGTGTAACTCCTGCCAGGAAAAAAGGGTCTCAAATTGATTTTTCATAGAAAAACATGGATCTATTTATTTGGTTTGCTACTACAAATATTCTTCCTCTAGGTTGTGACCGGGTGAATTCCAGGCCCATTGAGGCCAATGGAAACCTGGCACTTGGCTTCAATGGAACCAGGATTTCCACTCAGATTTTGGCCTGTTTGGAAAATTAGAACTGACAATGATTGTTGACAAAAACCCTGGGAAAACACAGCAATATGAAAAAAAACTAATAGCATGATTCAGTCACTTTTGCTACTATCATATAATGACTTTTTCAACACTGTGTGAAAGCAATTGAAACAACAGAGCCCTATGTTTTTGCTTGAGTTTTCTTTGAAATCATTACCTGTTGTTATTGATGTGATGATAGGATCAAGGAGTCCCAGCCACAGATAAGAAACTCAGTGTTGTATAAACAGAGAAAGAAAACACAGCCTCCTTCAGGCTTGCCAAACAAGTGCTTACCAAGAGATGAGGGAGCATGGGAAAACACTAAACACTATGATTACATGGATCGATACGTTAGGCTGCATATCAGCATCCTGGGAGCCTCTTCTCAGGTTTTTCTAGGTGTGATGGCAGAGGAGAGCGTTAGGAGGGCTTTTGAAGAATATCGAGGAGATCTGTGCTGGCACTGGCAGATACTTCTTTCAAAAGATGAAGAAAAGAGAAAGGTGTGTGGAACACCTAGAAAGCTGGTAGAGGAGGCTGGGGTTATGAGCTGCTGCCTTTGATAGCCCGGAGGAGAATGGATGTGAAGGGAGGGCAAGGCTGGGAAGGGCAGGGGAGCACCTGTGAAGCGGTCACAGCAGTACCAGCAGGACTGGTGAGACTGGATGGCCTTTCCTCAGAAGAGGTAGCTATCTCAGTTCACCTCTCCTTTCTGTTATTGCCCTCAGTGTGGCTTCTTAACACATCTGTCTGGTGTATCGATCATCCAAAATTCAGAGGCTCAAGTCAAACGAATGTCCATATCCAGACACTTTTCTCACACCATCAGCAAGTACTTTCAGAACTGAATGTAGCCCAGCTGGAAATAAGACGAGAACAGATTTTCTTGCGAGATTTCTCATGCAGACAGCTTTTGGCTGGGTTGGAGACGTTTTGAAAGAAGTAATTTTTCATGCTATTTCAGCATTTTTTCATCCAGTCAGAGCCAGGAAGTGCAGGGATAATAATTTTAAAAGAGAAAGAGACTGAAACCTAATTGCAAAGCTACAGTAAGTGACAAAATAAAAACATGATAAGCAGATTTTTTTATTTGGAAAAAAGTAATGGGGGTTTCAGACAATCTGTGATATTAATGAAGACTCGAGCAGGCCACTCCTCTGCAGCCTGTGGCTCATCTTCATTTAACATACAGGGGTCCAAACCAGATCCCTGCCCCTAAATATTTTTAAACTTTGAGGCTGTTTGAAATCTCCATCTGCAGTATGCTTTTCATATAGTGAGAGTATACAGCTCACCTGAAGTGAAATCTAACGAAGGGTACACCAGAATTTGGAAGCACCTTAGAAGAGCAACACTGGAAAGTGCCTCCTTGGTGAAGCCAGGTCCCAGGGACCACCTGTACTCAGGTAGAGACGCTGCCCTCTGACACCCGGCATGTAGCCTGAGCTCTGCCTTTGTACCCGCTGAGTGGAGCCTGTAGTTCAGCGTAGGTGTCTGAAACATGGATTTTGACATTGAGGCTTGTACCCCTCTCTGTTTGACTGTCACACGATAGATCTGTCTTTCTTTTTCATCTCGAGTTTGCTTTCTTCTCTTCTTGGATTGTGATACCACACTCCCCTGACTCTGCTCCTTCAGATTTCGATTTCCCACCTTACTTTTTCTAATCCCTTCCTATCTAAGCACTTTGGTCATGCAGACACTCTTTATTCGACCCTATATTTTTCTGAAAGTGGTGGGAAGAGGAGATAAATATTGTTCTTGTGTGTGAACTTGGGTAAGCATTATCGTATGTGTTCTTTAGACTGCTAAGCCATGTTTCCTGCTGGCTTTGTTACCCACAGGAGTATGTAACTTTCCTTCCTTTGTCCCATTCAAACTCTGAAATCAATTCAGAAAGCAGTTATAGGTTCACAATTCCTAAATTTTCCTCTTTCCTTCTTTTTCCTTACCTCACAAGCAGATTCTTTAACTTTATGAGAATAAACGCTCACCCTGGCTTATCCGTGCCATGACAGAGGTGCTCAATACACATCTTCAGTTTCCCAACATGAATACTCTTGTCCTTTTTGACCACGGCAGGTTAAGAGTAAAAAGTGATGCTTCTGTGCTTGTGCAGCAGGGTGCTTGACATTACCGTGGCTAGAATAGGACAAGAAACAGCTTTCCTGTCCCACAGCTTGGCTTGGAAATCATGGCCTTCATCCCAACTGCAATCAGTTGGAAATTTTTCCCCTTGGACTGTAGACTTGCTTTTTCACTATAACTACCTGGTAGCCAGGAAGATTTTTCAAACAAAAGTAATTTTGAACTGAAATTGGCACCTGTGTGAACTTTTTTTAAATACAAACAAAATATTTTGTTGCTCTGGAAACTTCTTTTTTAGCATTTTTCAAATTGTGACATTTATCTAAAGTGATTGTTTCCTGCAAAAAGAAAAACCTGTTTGTTTTTGACAAATGGGTGTTTTCGGACTGGGAAAGTTGTATCAAGAAATTCCCAAGTGGCTTCTCTACAGGCTTACCGATTTAGAATAGTGACACATTAGAGAGCTGTTTTAAAACCTTTAATTTAACAATTCAGTCAGTAGTGATACAAGTTTTACCTAAAGCCTGGTCCAAAAGTTAGTCAGCCACTCTTTGCATTTAGTGGACTTCACACCTGGAAAAATCAAAGCCAAAGACAAGAATTAGTAGCTATATGTGCCGTCTCTGTGGAGCTTGGTGAATTTTCTCAGTTTTTCAGATATTGAACCTGAAGCATGCCGAAGGCAAAGAGATTTGCTCAAGGGCATGCTTTGGGTCAGTAGTGAGATCCTGAACAGCAGCATCTTATCACTAGGCTTTGCCCTTCAGAGTATAGGACAGAAAATACACACCAGGACAGCAGTAACGATCTTGATATTCAAGGTTTTCACTCATTTGTGATTGCAATGGTGAGTGCAAGTTTAGGACGCGTTAAGTGCAAGTGGATTAATGAAGTCCTGTGCAATGCTTACTGCTGCTGCAGTTCGTGGGGGACCACGCACACTGGGCAGGAGAGCACAGCTTCAGAAGGAGCAGCACGGCCTCAGGGATCACCTGCTGCTCTGAAGGCATTTATGAAAGAACCGCTTTTTTCCATAGGCAATTCTGGCTGGCTGTGCCTAATGCTGACAACAGCTTCAGAGTCTCAACCCAGCCCCAGAGTCTCTCTCTGAGTAGCTTAAGCCTTTAAGGCACGCTTCTTGTTACTATAATTTCTTTTCAATGGAGAATTAGCAGTTAAAACCCCAGCAACCCAATAGCTGTAACACAAACTATAGACTGTTACACTCCCTCTGTGGGGTCACATCCTGAGCAGTTGTTCCAGCAAAACATATTTCATGGTCTGTAATTCATCTAGACAAGGCTTTTGAAATTAGATTGGCTCTTACCAAATTTAGTTTGTTATCCTAGTCTTTCCTCAAAGGATGAAATGCATGTGCCTTCACCATCAGCCTCGCTTAAATTTGCCTTGCAGATCATATATTTGGTAGCTGGGAAAAAATAAATGTAATTGCACTTTTTTCAAAATGTTGGCCAGGCCCTTTCTGGCAAAGACATAAAAAGTGTGCAGTCAATTCAAAGTTATAAAGACATCGAACCTTTTCAATGCATGGGTTAAAATTACGGGTGTCCTCTTTCCCTGCTAGAGCTCCTGATGTCTCAAGCCATCAGTTGTCAGTTGCTACTGTACTTTTCTGTCAGAACCTGAACTTGTAACTTCCTTGGACAATTTAAAAGTTACGTTTTCTGGAACAGTTCTGGGACATCTTAATTCCTCCCGTACTCCATCTTCTTACACTGTTCGTGCTCCATTAGACCAGCGAGCCACAAATTTCCCAATATGTATTTCATTATTCTGAGCAATATATCTATGTCTTCTTTATCAGGGGCAGAACTCAACTGAAGCATCCCTTGATGTGTTGCCTTTTTTTTCCCATAGAGGCTTTTCCCCCTTACACACGTTTTTCTTGTTATCATCAATCTAATTGTAGCACAGCATACAGCACCTCTGTTGTTTTTTCCAAAGTTTTTCCAAAGCTCTAACCATGTTCTTCCACTGGATTCCCATAGTCAGAAAATGCCGCCTCTGTTGAACTTAATCCCTATTGTAGATTTAGGGAGTCTAAACCCTTGCCTGTTCTGATGTAACTCTTGTGTCCTGAAATTAACCCAAAAGCATTTTGAGGAAACACTGTCATATCATGTGCTGCACCTGCCCAGACTTGTTGGGCATGGTCACGGTAACCATTGGTGGGCACAATGTCATGAGTTACAGGGGCCACCTCTTGCTGGGTTCTGTCTTAAACTGCCCTTCTGCCTTTTACCCCCAGTCTTTTGTCATCTATTGGCTTTCTCAGGTAGATCTATGGAGTTCCCTTACTTTGGGTACATCTGAGCACATTGTCAAGGTCTGTTTGTGAGTCCTCCAGTGTTCTGCCTCTGAGTGCTTCGCTCCAGGCATGAATGAGTCTCTCACACAGCATCCAGATTTTCCCTTCCCAAACACTGTAAGGCTCTGTAGCCCGGCTTCAGTTACAGACAGGCATTATTTTATTTTTTTTGTTCTATTTGTATTCTCCGTTCAAGAACTGCCATCTCTCACATTTCATTTGTCCCCTGGAGTATAGCAGGCTTCATATTTTTGTAATGTGATTTCATTTTTTCTTCTTTCTGTCTGGATTAATTAAAGACTGTAAAAATCTACCAACTGCTTCAGAACCCACTGTTGTTAGAAACAAGAAGATATTCTTATTAATGTTTTTTCCTCTCAGACTCAAACAAGTTTTTATACTTTTTCCAGCTCAGCGTAATCTCAGAGAGATTCAGCTCCAGTGGAGCTTCTGGCTGTGCCATTTTGCCAGCAGCAAATTGTCTTACCTCTTTCTTACCTATAGCACTGGAAGCTCAGTGAACACTGGGTGCTTTAAATTAAGAAGCCCATTCTTCTGTGCCTGGTTCCATCTGTCCATAACAGGAGTTTGACAGAAGCCTAAACAAACCCTCTGGAAGACTCAAAGCATAAAGGCAAAAGCCTCAGTAGTAAAAAGAAATGATTTAAGCGCCACTCACTGAAGGCATGGAAATCAGTCTAGCTGATGAGGGTACCTGTGGAGTAAAAGAAATGTGGAGATGTCACCAAAAAAAAGCTCACAGGTGAGCCAGGAAGCTGTGTGGTTAGCTAGGATGTATGGTATCTCAGTTACGGATGAGGCACACTTCGGGATAACGAATTTAACGTCATTGGGAAACTATGTACGTGATCATCACAGAGTGGAGGTGGGTGTTACCTAGCCCAGTTTATTGCCTGTTTCACTCCCATGGCTGCTTCCTGCTTGTGCAGGGAACACTGTAAGAAGCATCCTTAGGTGTATGTCGGTTTTAAAAATTCCTGCAGAATTAACCCATGAAAGAACAGGAAGGACTGACTTGTTACAGTCTGTGGGCAGTCTGGTATTTAGGTAGTGCAGCACTGCGTTGCCATCTTTGCATCTTGGGACTGGGCTACCTCTTTGATCCAATCCACAAAACCCCCACCCTGTAAATTGTGTATCCTGCATAGTCCTTAGCACTGAGGAGAAGGAAGGGATTTTCTTTGCCCCTTTCCCATCTTCATACTTCAGACTTGGCCAGCTGTGGCCAGGAGCAGAGCGTGAAAGTGGGAAGTGGAGAAAGGCAGATGGGTATGAGAGGGCAAAAAATGCCACGACTCAGCGCACTGTGTGTAAAAGGGAGGTCTAACACCTCTAAAGGGGATAACTCTTTTGAACTACCTCTGGGGTAAGAGCAGCAACATGCTAGCTATCAGATAAGAGATGGAACAGTCAGATATCTGCTCCTGCACCAGCATCAGCCTCCAAGCAGTCACATGAAATCTCCAACTGGAATTTTTGCACATTGGCCCAGAAGAAACTGAAGATGATGTGCACAAGCTCTGTTGATTACCGCAGTTTAAAAAGCCATGGCTGCAAGCAAAACCTGCTAACAGGCTCTCACATTCATAGTCTCCCCCGTCTGGAAGGACAAGAGATTGTGAGGATAATGGCTTAGCGAAGCAGCTTTAGAGTTACTCTTTATGTATGACATGTCATACAGTTGTTCTTTTTTTTTCCACATACATACACTTTGACATTGACTTCATTGTCATGTGCATAATTACATACCTGTCTTGCAGGCATCTTATCCTAATTTCTAGTATAAGAAATTCTAGTACAAGAATATGCCTAATTTCTATTACCAAAGCAGCTCTGGGACTTAGTCCAATACACATCACAGTGTAACAGGCAATCCTATCTTTAATTTTATTTCCTAATCAGCATAAAGCTCTATTTCCCTCCCAGTACGGAAAAAGCGAATTGCCACACAAAGCCTTCTCTTACTTATTTAGTCCATGCATATTGCAAAACTCCCTCCAATTAGGCCTCCTGGGGCAGATATTTTTCTTCAATTTGCATTGCTGTGTTGCTAAAAGCCTGGTGTAGTGAACAATACAGCAGGGATACGATTCATGAGATTCAGAGCTGCCCGCTGTCTCTCTGCATTTCATGCCGACCCAGTTCTGGAGAGGGATAGAGTGTGACAAATAGAAAAGCCAGATCTGAAAGAAATGGTGACTGACAAAAACCCCAAGAATGAACATTTTGGGAAAACTATTCATTCATAAAAGTGTAAATGCTCTAGGACTTATTCCTTGGTTTATGTAACAATTTCTACACCATCTGTTAAGTGGTTTCTAATTTGCCAATAAAAATCAGCAGACAGAATAAGTTAACTGCCTGCATGACTCTGAAATATGGGGCAGCTTTGGAGCACGAGTGAGAAACAGCCGTAGGTTTCTGCAGGACATTATGTTTACGGTGCCACCAGCCTTCCTAACCTGCAGAGCAAAAAATGAAGTTTCAATCAAGTTAATGTAGAAAAGGCATTACTAAAAGCCTGCTTATTTGTTTATTTTGTTACTGAACTTTGTTCCTGCTTCTCTTTTAATGTGTTGATTTGATCTGTGTTTTGGTGGAAGATGCACTGTACGTGCTTTTCTGACTATTGGCACCTCACAGGCGCTCCAGCTAATGCATAGCAATCATCCGAATGGGATTCTTAAGACTGAGAGCAGAGTGCCGTGGGGCACAGGACAAAGCTTTCCCCCCAGGTTGATGAAAGGCCCACCCTCAGCTCCTGCTGGAACGCTGTAACTCTCTTGGAAAGGGGAGCGGACAAGATCAAAGGCAAAATACTGCCAAAGAACAAAACTTAACACAGATTCCTCACCCTGCCTAATTATCACATCACACTGTGAGTCAACATGTGAGGCTGCTGGTGCCAGCTGTGAAAAAGGCAATTAATAACTTTAAACCGAGCCCAGCTTCAGGCTTAGGATGAGAAGCTGTGAAGAGCTATGTACAGGTAATGGGCCTGCTCTTTTCATCCCCTGATGTGGCGCACTGCTTGTTTCGTGGTGATGTAGTAGGGGTGGTGGAAAAAGCCTTTGAGAGACTTTGCAAAACATGGTGAAGTCTGGATAGATTTTGAACGGGCTCTGTTGATCCTAAAAAGGTAGTGATGGCATTTGAAGAGGACAAGGCAAGTGCTGCTCACATCATCCCGGCTGGAGCGCTGCACTGCAAGCGCTGCGAGGGGAGCAGCAGGTTTGTGTTCTGCTGTCCTGAGGTTGAGGTGAACTTTCCAAAGAGGAGAGGGCTCTCTACCAACCA
Organism: Falco rusticolus; assembly: GCF_015220075.1. Classification (NCBI taxonomy): domain Eukaryota; kingdom Metazoa; phylum Chordata; class Aves; order Falconiformes; family Falconidae; genus Falco; species Falco rusticolus. The sequence continues at coordinate 91,374,365 of NC_051189.1, forward strand.
TCCCCAAAGGATGCCAGTTGTTTGCAACCAGTCTGATGCTGGTGTTCATCTGGGTTCAAAATCCTAGTTCTGAGCCTGTGCCGGGGTTGTGTCCGCCAAAAGAGGGAACTGTCTTGGCACTGAATGACTCGCCCTGACTCAAAGAGGAAGGCTGTGGCTGAGTGAAGGGTAGGAATCAGGTGTCTTCACTTCGGTGCCTGTCCTTGAAATGTGAGTTCTTTATTTCCGCTTTTTAGCATGTGAATAACCTGCTCCACATACCTTGTAATAATACCTTCGCACACCACACACCAAGCATTTGCCATCAATGGCAGCCTTGGCAGCCAGAAAAGTGTTCCCCAATACCTGATGTGTGGTTTATGGAAAGAAGGATTTCATGACCAATTTTACTACGCATTAAGGGCAAAAAAACGCTCAAGTGTGTTTTATATATACGTCTAGAAGAAATCCCTGGTATTTCTGAAGTTGTTTCTAAGCCACCTTGTTTCAATTTGAGATTTTGCTATAAAATAAACCTTCTTAAAAGCTGCATGTCGTTATGTTTTGACTTAAAATTAAAGGAACATTGTAACTCCTTTTATTTTGCTAATATTCCAAAAATAAACATTTTTACTTATAAAGCTTTTAGGAAAATTCATTCCTGTTTACAGTCCCAGCACATGCACCATGCTGGTTCCAATTCTGTCAGCCAAGCAGCTGTCCTGCCATTAACGCTCTTTAGCAGCTGTGTTCTTTCTGCTACCTGGGGACCTGTTAAAAAGCGTTTACAGAGTTTCGTGCAGACAGGTGTCCCTGCAAAGGCAATGCCGCCTGCAAAGGAATGTAATAAGAGTGACCTCTCTTCCAGCATCCTCAGATATTTTAGATATTTTATTTCAGCAATAAAAGAGAAAAGAAAATTATTAAGGTGTTTTACCCACCTACCGCTCAGGTAATTTAAACAAGGAAGTTGTAGAAGTTGTACCTTTTCAAAAGTGTCCACTGGCATGGAAAGTCTGTCTGCCTCGCTTTGTTTCTACAGCGCTTCTGAAAATGAACTAGAAAGGTGCTAATGAATAAATTAATGCAGCATAGATATTGTATGGCCCTGGCAGCTGCCTTCTTGTGCAGCCTAGCACAAGTGAGGTGTCTTCTTTCACACTCGGGTGTTTTGAGGACAGGCACCACAGAACAGTCACACCCAGGCTGGGAGACATAAACTGTCCTTTTGTTTGGCAAAGGAGTGCATCTAATTCTCTGTCCTATCATAACACCAAAATATTTTTGACTTATGTTAAAATAAATTCAGTGTCAGAACTGGACATGACTGTGGTCTTGAGAGAAATAACTTGGGTTAATTCTCAGCAGGAACTGTGAACTAAATGTCACCATTCATAAATGTATTGGTCAGGCCAGGTCACCAAATTTTCAAATTTGCAGGATTTCCAGAAGCAGCATAAAAAGAAGCTAACAGCCAATGTTTTCATTCATCAACCATCAAAGTTAGGCACCTCAGCAAAAGTCATCCGAGGTACAGGCAATGCAGAAATGAGCTTGTTTCCCTACAGTCAGTGTGGCTGGCTCCTGTGCTCTCGGCAAGTTCTCCCTTTGATACTGGGAAATGGAGCTGTGGTTGTTTTGCTTGTTGCTTAATATTACTGTAAATCTTTAAGAGACCATTGAAGTCCTCAAGGGTTCCTTGAGAGCCTGATGGACATAACTAAATCTGTGTTGCAGTGCCTCTGTGATGCTCAAGTGCATCATGACTTGTACACGTTGTGGGTGATGGGTGCCATTGTGAGTGGCCTGGCAGCAGCTGCTGGGTACAAGCAAACTGGCAAAAAGCCTTCCAGTCAGGTTTGCCTACCTGCAGCTGAGCTAAGAATGTTTTGTTATGTCTGAAATAAACAGTCTCCGAGGGAAGGTTTTGGCCCATATGTGGTCTAAGTGCCTCGTGGAAGTCCTTAGGCTAGGCAGGGATCTCTCACAAATCGGAGGGTGACCCATTGTACCTGCTGAGAGGTAGGACATGTACACATTGCCAGAGCCTTTCCGTAGAGGTGGACATGGGGTGTATTGGTGACATCTGCACCAAGTATGGACCATCCAGCATCTGGGTGAGTCCCCAGCCTGCTGGGGTAGCTGCCTCAGACCCCAGGTGCGGTGCAGCTGCGTGAGGAAGTCTTGTCCGTGGGCCCAGAAGCCCTGATTTGTAGACCACTTGTGTGAGACACGAGGATCTTTGATCCGGGCCTCTCTTCTGCACCTGCGAGAGGTTAGATCTAGACAAACATACCTGACATTGCTGAAAAAAAGTCCCTGGTTTCTGGACTGTTAGGTAAGGGAGCAGTAGATGTGGTTTAGTCTGGCTAGTCCCCCTCACATTTTCAACTTCAATTATTTGAAAAAAATCATAAGTAACTATATATCTAATTCTCTAGCCCTCTCTGCTGGAAAAAAAGAAATCAGAGGAGGACAACTTTGGCAGTCACCCAGGCAGGGGAAATGTCTTCTCATCTGTGTAAGACCATAGGACCACAGAGATGTTTGTTGAGAGCAGCCTCCAGACCTCCACTCAGACCTCACCACCAAAATCCTAAGCTTTATGTCATGGTTTAAGAAGGTAGTTTTGTACTTGTGCTGTATAATTTCTTCACATCTAGTTGTCTGCCTGACAATAAGACACCGCTGAGGAGTTGCTCTTTGCTTGTCAGAGCCTGTCCTGTTTCCATCGGCTTTACAATTTTTCTGGCTAGCTACGGTTGGATCCTCTTTTTATGCAGCTCCCTAGCATATCTGCAGTTGGCACATGGCAATGTCAAGCTGCTCTTTGCAGATGGTGGCTACAACAAAAGGAACACAGAAATTCAGGGAGAAAGGCAAAACCCATCAGTTCACTTGCTTACTGAGGCATCTGCAACTGGAAAAGGACACACACTGGCATAGCATGATACCACTTGGACCAGCTTCTTCATTTTCAACTTTACTTTCAGGGTTAAAAATTTTCAATTGAAGAAAAATAAACAAAACTGGCCAGCATTGCTCTCACAGACATGACCAAAGGGGTTTAACCAGCAAAGGAAACAAGGCTGAGAGATTATCTCAAACTTCTTCCCTATTAAAACAATTCATTTCATATATTGCCACAATGCAGCAACTTTATCTGAACTTCCTTTCAACCTCTAGAAACATGTCCTTAAAATAAACGCTCTGAATTAATATTTGAAAAATATACTCTCTCTGTGACATCGGGGAACATTTTTTGAATAGTAGTAGTAGTAGATCTTGCTTTGAAACAAAGCATTGCATTATTGGATGAAAGAGAACTTAGTTGGAAGATATGCCTAGTGTGTAAACCAGCTGTAACCTTAATGTCATTTTTTCTGTCTTCTAGTGAGCTTTGTTGCATGAAACTGAGGTTTGGATCTAACAGTTGTTATGAGCCAAAGACTCTATTGAAATAGCTTGAAAAAATCTGTGTGATAAGATGGATAAGAAAAACTATATTGTTTTACCCGTGATATACTGAAGTGAATCGTAAAATCTTCTGTTAGGGGATATCCCTTTTTCATCCTCAGTCCCATTCTTTGGAACACGCAATGTGTTTTCAGAAAGTGAGGGGAAAAGGATGAATTGAGAGTCAAAGTGCCTGTTTTAGGTACCCACTCCAAGGAGTGACAAAAACCGGTGCTGTCATTCAGCAAGGGGACATTGTGTTGTTACCACTGAGGCTGTCTGGGAGGGCTCTGTGTAAGAAGTTATAGAAGAGGAAGTTTCAGATATGCATGACCTCAAAATGAATGAAGAAAAAGAGGATTGTGTATTTAGCCATTTTATTGCTTTAGCTTTTAAAGCTCGTAAGTTTGGATTCTGCTTTGATTCCTATTACTGTAATGTGAGAGCGTGAGTATACCTGCTGTGTTAACCAGAGAAAACTGTTCTGGGGAAGCAGCATGTACAACAGAAAACTTAAGATCGTGATTGAGGGAAAGACTATCAGGATCCCAGCCTTTCCTGTGGCTTTTGCTCTCCATCTCACAGCTTGCTGCCCCAGCCTGGCTTCCCTCCCTTCCAAAACTGTTGCAGTGCGCTCCAGGCGGATTTGACTGCATTGGGGCATTTGTAGATTTTTAACATTGTTTCCTCAAGATCCGTAGTCCAATTTCTTGCACCTTAAACGGGTATCAACTAATCAGTGCGGATGAGAAAGCACTATGGTGCGTTTCAAGTTGGGGATGGGTGGAACACCTCCGCCTCTTACCCCAGCCATGCAGGCGGGCTGTGCTTCTGCGAGGGCACCGGCATTTCCAACTGGTGAGGGTCTTTGTGTGCCCTCGCTTGGCACGCCGTCGGGCAACTAGATGCCAGGAAGGAGAATAAGAGCTGCTGCTTTAAAAAGACCTTCAGGAGGTCTCACCCCAAAGGCTCAAAACAGCAAGGAATGACCCTCAGCGCGTGAAAGCCATCCCCGTACAGGGATGCACGGGCAAGCTCAGCCAAGCCCAGTGCTCACAACAAGCTCAGCTTATTTTGAAACGAGGGCTGGGTCAGCGGGGAGACCCCTCGCCTCCCGCCCCGCTCCCCCTTCTCTTCCTGTGTGTTCCTGTTTCCCCGGAGGGGATTTTATTTTTTTCCTTTCTCTGGCAACAGCTCCTTGGTTTTACTCTGCCAACAGCAGCAGGCAGCAAATGCTTCACACACCTTGAAACAATTTCTTTTGCAGGCCACACTGCGGAACGAATCTGAGCAGCTGAGGTGCTGCTGTCAGTGTGGAGGAGCTGGGTTTCTGCGCGCTGCGGGGCCACGAATCTGCCTAAATCCCACTGACCTCAGCAGGAGATGGTTAGATGTATATTTAGGATTTGGGGGAAAGCAGTGAAAGAACCGGGAGAGAATGGAGTCCTAAGGAGTGGGGATTTGGTGCTGAATTCTGAACTCCTGTGTTTTTCTAAGTAAAAAAAAAAAAAAGAAATCACTTGGAACACTGAGGTGAAAATTGGACACGTCCAGGTTTAGGAGGAATATCTTGTGCCCCAGGAATGCCAGGTGTCCAGAGGACTGATTAGATCCCCAGAGGCAGTTAGAGGAGCCCAGATGGTGGTTCTGGGTTTCCACCCCTCACTCCAAGGACAGTTCAGCTGCTGACGGCAGTCTGGACCAATTGCGAGACCCTGCAGTGATTTCCTGTGCAGTGAAGTTTGCATTTGGGTCTGGACAAACATGAATGATGGGAACTGAAAAACAAGTTGAAAGAAATCATGTTTTGTTGCCTGTGTTATTACATAGGGCTTTGGCATGCTGGTTGCTTTTGGTGAGAGAGGAAGAGGCAGCTGCCAACACGATGGAAAAAGATCCTACAAATAACAGGACAACCTACAGGGCACAACACCTTGGATTGAAATGTGAAGATTTAAATCTAGAGTACTTGAGTATAAGCTATGTAGCACAAGGTAGAGGTATCTTAATTTTGAACAGCCATCTAAATGTCTTCCATCCAATATTTAAGTGCTGTCAAGACGTTTGTCTCGAAGTCCCTGTGGAAGGAAATGCTGCATTTATGCAACGCTACAGCCTTGCCTTGCAGATGCATTGAAACTGTGCTGTTCCTGCGCTGTCACAGAGCTGCCTTTTCTGTGTCCCCCTTCTCACTGATCTCCTCACCTGCACGCCCGCCCGCCCGCCAGGCATTCCCCCCTGGAAGATGACGGTAGCTTCATGCTTGCACTTACCTGGAGAAGCTCATTCTAATTTTCTGCTTATCTGCCAGAGGAGTGTGATCAGACACGCTGTTTGAAAGGTGCATTGGGGTTTCTAAGCCTCATGAAACAAAGCAGAGGTTAACCCAGGCAACCATCAGGCTGCAGTTGAAAATTGGCCTGCCTTCAGAGGATAAAAGAGCGGTGGGAAGGTCTCTTTAGGCAAACACAGCTATCTAGTGAATTGCTGCAAAACCTTGATCTTCAAGACAGAAAGAAGGAGCTTTCTGAACTTGGAGAAGGTTGGTAAACTGGAGGTTGACAGTGAAAGGTTGGTGCCCCCCCACATAGAGTGGATGGGGACTGTGTTGCATGGATGTGTTCCAGTTGGAGGAGAGCTTTGCTATGAGTGGATGCTCTCGGGTCAGGTGAAGACAGAGGGATTCTTGCAAACCAGATAGGTAAGTCAGCTCCTCAGAGCTGGATTTCAAATGAAACCTGGACCCGTTCATTATTCCAGGGTGGAACCAGGAATTTCCATGGCTTTGATCAAAATCCTACAAAAGTAATGGTTGTGGAGTAGGCTTGCTTTGAAGTTCTGAATATGAATTTTGAGAGAATCCAAAATGCAAACTGGAATAGAATGAAATTTGTTTCAATAAAAACATTTTGTGAAAAAATAAATAAAAAAACAAACTGTGGACTCTCATGGAAAGGAAAGTGGTTTTAAAATATTGTTTCAAACTTGATGGAAAATGTACATCATGTTTCAAATAATCTTCCTGTTGAAAAGATGTAAGGCTCTTAAAATGAGGAATGATGATGTTTTCACTGAAAAGAAGATTGGCTTTTACCCACTACGCTTTCTCTGATTTATTTTTGTTAATAATTATTTTAACCTCAGCAGAAAGAATACAATATAAACTTTCTTGTGTACCTGATAACACAGTGGTGTGAGGAGCAAGGTTAATAATTTTCTCCCTATTTTCCAACTTAAAGAAATCTTGAAAAAGATTAATAATCTTCCATTTATTCCCTGAACCTTTCTTTGGGAAAATCTTTTAACCTTTCAAACATTTTTTCTTCTGTAAAAATTCTTATGAGGAAAAATTCTAACTTGATGTTTATCTCTAGCACAAATGAAACATAAAATCACATTGTAGAAACACTGTTGTTCAGAGATGGCTGAGCTTAGCTTTGCTCTTCCTTCTAGGGAAACTGCTGTAACTGTGATTGTTGAGGAGGCAGGAGAAATGTTTTAATGGAACTCCAGATGTGGTCTGTGTCTCTCTGTGTGTGTATGTGTGTGTGTACACAAACATACATATATATATATAGGTACTATATACTAAATCAATGTGTGCGTGTATATGTATGTGGTACACAAACATACATATAAAAGTATTATATACTAAATATATGTGTGTGTGTATAAGTACATGTATATATATAAAGGACTTGGGGTTGTGTTTTCCAGATTACTGGGAACTCTTGTATCAAGACACCAACGTTTGCATCATGTGAGAAGAATAGTTTACACACAGCTGAAGAACAGAGTCACTATTTAAATTGTAAAATATTCTGTTTCACGCCACTTTCATCTTGATGGACATTAATATAACTTTCTTTTGCCAAGATGAAGATAAAGTGTTTGTCTTGCAGTCTCATTCCAAAATAGAAATGACTGTAAGTGCCTCACCCCTAAAAGGAACAGTATGTGATGAAACAGAATATGCCTGAACTTATATTTAATTTTGCTGACAAATGTCTTTTGAGTGACTGGCTGTTCCTCAGCTTCTTTTCCAGTCCTCTATTTTTGTGATATATATTTTTTTAAAAAACTGATCTTTCCACAAACTGGTGACACAATCTCAAGATTGGAATTGGTCAGAACACGTTTGATGAAATATATTTTAGCTAAAATATGCTGCTTCTTGGATGCCAAAAGATTTTGTAGAGGTGCTGGTGCTGATGAATAGGGAGTTTTCTGTATCCCAGGATGAGGTCTCTGGTTATGTCTAATCTGAAAGCCTGATTGAAAACTTTATCTCTAACTCAGAAATAGACGTTTCAACACAATTCCACACCCTTCCATTTGAAAAGTTTTTGTTTTAATTTCAAGACCATACGACAAAATTGGAAAACCTGCACATTTTTGGAATGGGTTTATTCCACTGTCACCCAGCCAGCTCTCATTGAGACCTTCTCTCCCACAAATGGCTGTGCCAGATTTCCAGAAAAGGCCATGCTTCAGCTGTAGTTTTTTTCCTCAGAAATCACCTGTCACTTAGACTGTAGCTTGAGCTTCAACGTACTTTTTCTTTTCCACTGAGACAGGCTACAGGCTGTCAGAGCAGACCACAAGCACGTGCACAGACGGAGCTGTGACTTGGCTGTTTGGCTCTGGGTTGCTGTTGCAGCCGTCCTTGCTGGTTTCGGCAGTGTGACCACTGTGGCCAGTTAAAAAACAACAACAACAACAACAAAAACCCAACAAAAGCAACCACCAAAAAAACAAATCAAAAAAGTTTATAAATGTTTGACTTCAAATTCCTGCACAAGGGTTACTTAATTGAAACCCACACCCGGTTGAACAAGGTTAGGCTGTGCCAAAGAAAGCCTCTGTGCCTGTTTCATTTGAAACCTATGGAGGCAAGGTAGATTGTTAAGTCTGCGGTCTGGAGAAATGTCTCTGATGTGGAGCTAAACATTTTTTGTTTTGAACTCTTGTTTTGTTAAATGAGTGCAATGTTAGTTGTACAGCCTGAATTTTAATGACCCATTTCTTGGTTTAAAGGGATGGAGTCACATTTTCAACCTTTGAGGCCGTGGTTGGAGATTAAGTAGATAAGCTAAAAGCCTGACCATCTCCCCTAATTAGGCTTTGGTTCTTGCAGTGTATGCTGAACATTATTGGTCATGTTTCCACTCACTGAATGCTCAGGCCATTTCCCAACATACTTTGAACTTAGAGTAAAACCTGAAATACCTTATTGGCAATGTTTTTTCTTTGGATTCCTTGAAAGTGCTAGATTTAATCTGGAGAAAAATACTTGTTAATTTTTTTATTTTTTTATTTTTTCAAATTAAGGCATTCTTTGAAATTGTGAATAGTTTTGAAAAGTGGCTCCTTGTTAGTCAAAACATTAATGGTAAATGCTATGTTCTTCTTTGCGAAGTACAATGAACAGCAGTAGGCACTTATATCAAAATTTTCTTCCATAGAGGACCTTGCATTGCCATTCTCAGAAATACATAAGGGGTGAATTCTCCAAGAGCTCATAACCTGCCAGCCGTACCAGGAATCAAATGCCTAAATGCTGCTTGAGGAGGTGGCCCTTGGAAAGTGAAGCACTGGTGTCTGACTGACAGGCTGTGGGAGGTGGGCTCCAGGTCCTTCAGACCACTTCTGAAAATGGGACCTGGGGTGACTGAAGTGCTGTAGGAAAATGGGCTGCAGACCCAAAGGTTCCTTCTCTAGACCTTTGGAAGGTGCATCTGTGGGGACGGTCTGTGCAAATGGTTTGACAGTGGTGGCTGTAAAACTGAGCCTGGCAGGTTGCATGGTTTTTACCTAGCTCAAATCACCAAACACACATGCTCTGCAGCTGGTGGGCAGAAACCAGAAAGGAGTTTATAGGGGATGTCACCAAGATGACTGCAGTCCATTATGGGGAAAACATCCAGCTCCACCTTCTCAAAGCAGGAATTTATCATGGTGCCTAGCTGTTACGGTGGGTGGTCTCTGTACTAATACTATGATGTAGCTGTTAGAAAGGTATTCCCATCCCTCATAATTTTGTAGTGTTTACTTACCCTTGCTGTGACACTGCTATTGACTCTGCAGTTGTAATTATAACTAATAATTCAGTATTCCTGGTGATATATGGCAACAAATTGACCAATGATTACATAGGAAACTGTATTGTGGCAGTCACTGGGAACTGCCTAGCATCAGACAACTTTAATTAGAGATGACTAATACCTTATCCTGCCTTCAGGGTGGAGGGGATGCTGAGTGCTAAATGCTAACATTTTTATTAATTTACATGATCTTGGGAGATGGCAGTTTGCTAATTGTTCAAATAAAGGGATGTCCTTTTGCAAAAAAGACTGTTTTTTGGGGAACGGAGGAACACCATGTCAGTTGCTGTTAGCTCAGCTGAAATCACCAGCATCCTGGGTTGCCAACATCAGTTAGTTCTGTAAGGAGAAGTGCCTTCAGAAGCGCCTGGCTCCTCCACAGCACTAGGTTGAAATCTCTTCTTCCTGTATTCAGAAAATATTTTAAAATTCAAAATATGTTTGTAGCAATTACAGTCAGTTACCCAAAGAAAATCTGTGTACCTGAACAGGAGAAGAAAGCTACCCCTTTCCACTTTGGCCTCTGCAAGAATAATGTTTCTACTTTGGTGAAATGTGTGGCATGTACACTGTTGTTTTTTTTTTTCATGTAATAGTGAGATGCAATGTGAGAAGCTCTTGGGATTCATAAGCTACTTGTAAGGGAACTGTAAACTACCAGCTAGGAAAAGATGGTCCATATATTCTGTGCACAACCTCAAAACATATCTTCACTTACTTTTGAAAATTTGTAATTGTCCACAAGGAAATCACAGTTTGCGAAAAGCATCGTAGCAGAGATGAAGATACCTACCTGCCTGTTGTGTGGAGGGCGGCCATTCAAGGTATTGCTGCGCTTTCCTCCACAGCACCCCTAATACAGGCACCGCCATCGTCCCTTTCTTCCATTTAAACTGCTTTCCCATATGCAGCTCTTACTGTGAACCAGCCCCTGTGCGGTGGCTTCAGAGCAGTGGAAGAAATGCATTCAATTCCATACACAAACATAACCATGAAAAGTTAAAATGGGTTCAGCTTCTCCCATACCTTTCTTATCTTGCTTGTTTTCTAAGCTTTGGAACCAGAGCCTTGTTTAAACATAAGTTAGCATAACACCCTAACTTTAAATACGGACCTGTAGGCAGCAGTATAACATAAGTGTTAATACAATAACTTTGACTGCAGACCTTAGCTGAACCCTAGAGCCGTAGTCATTCTGCAGTACAAATACAGTCATTCAGGGGTGATCCTTTGCTTGGATAAAATGCTTCCATTCAAAAGTAATGACAGTGTTTAAATTAATTAAGTTATAACTGAAGTTTTTCCATGATGCTATCTTAAAATAATAACCTTGCAGTTGTACCCACAGCCTAATCAAAATCAGGCTTTGTGGTTTTAGGTGATATACAAACGCTTCTGTAGACCTGAGTTTAAAAAAGTGGAGCATTTCTGAGGGAATTAAGAACCTCAAACTCACCTTCTAAAGTAATTTTGCTACTTAGGACCAGCTTTTTCAAATAGTTGATGCATTGCTCCTTTCAAGAGTAGCAAAGGGTAAATGATAAAAAGAGAGCTGCAAATTATAGGTACTGATTTTGGTAACCCAGGCACACAGCTGCTCACACCTATGTACTTTTAAAAACCTGAGCTTAGATACCTCCCTCACTTTTAAAAATGAGAATTAACATCACAAAGCCTGAGCATGAACTGAGCAATGTGAGCCAGAATAGCTTTAGAAAACAATTTTCAAAGGTATATTGTTACCTCAGGTTGTAAATAAACTGCCTGGGAGAGTTTGTTACCTGAGATTCCTTACAGAAGTAACTTGAAATATGCTAACAGGCATCTTCCTGTCTGCTTAGCTGGCACATTGTTTGGAAAACCGGTGTACTAAGCACTCCACACGTGGTAGTTGGGCTCCTAAGTCACTGCTGAAAATTGCCTTTAAAGTTTCCCTGAAGGACCTGTACTGTACCTGGGAAAAGAATGCACAAAGGAACAGAGCTGTTAAAAGCAAATACTTACAACAAAACAGATCTTTTTATGTTAAAAGAAATGGTATGTCTTGTGTAGTGTGCCTTCAAAACGTTAGAAGCTTTTCTGTCTGAAGCAGTCCTGTGAAGCGAACAGAAGGCAGAAGGCAAGCTCCTTAAAGGCTCAGGCTCACTTTGAGCTTTCACTTGTCTAAATGTTTTTTGACTGGTGTCTTTGTATAAATTAATTTAGTGTCACTTGTGTTGAAAGGACACGTTAGCTTTTGATCTCATTGCTCTCAGGCACTTTTTTCTTTATACTAGAGAGACAAGAAAGCATCCATCACACCACAGCATTTAAAAGGAAGAGGCAGAGACGTCTCTCTCCTTCCTGCCTCCACTCTTCAGCCACAGGAGTTTCTGAAAGCGCTGTCTTGCTGCTCCCCACGGCTTCCCAGCACTGTCCTACTGTTGAGATCATCCCTAGCACAACTTTGCAATAGAGGTGTACTGGGCTGAGATGAGATTTAATTAAGCTGGTGAAATCAGGAAGAGGGCTTGAGCATTGAGGGTTACGGTGCAGGATATACTTGAGGGATTTTTTACTGTGTCTGAACCAAGCTTGAGTTAATCCTGAAGCTAATTTGAGATCAAAAGCACAGAGACTGTTTGAAATCTTATCTGAATCAGACTGCCAGATCATCTAAGGCAAACCTTAAGTAAGATCGCTTCAATTAGTCCAATCAATCAATCTTGCTAACTGAGGTTGGGCTATTCAGATCAGGGGCTGATCCACTACTATTAGATTAGGGTAGTAAATAGGGTAAATTAACTGGCATCTATTTCTTAATGCTGTGGCTAGGCACCTGCAAAACTACCTCCTCCACATCTGGATGACACCATGGCACAGCTATAACATGGGTTCACGAGTCCAGGGGTATTGTCTCCAGCATCCAAAGGGCTCAGAGTCAGGGTTTGAGTTTTGACCCACTGTCAGTTTGGGCACAAAAAAATTCTCACCTTTTGAGGGGCATTGCCTTTGCAAATAGAGTTACACTGTTAGAGAAGAAAACAGTAACACTTTGTGATAGCTGAGAGGCCATGGGAGGTTTCACTGTGATATGAGAGAGTTATTAAAAATGTTTTAACTGAACTTAGAGTACACTCTGTTGCTGGCTGAAACCTTGACAAAATCAAGCTCATTTAAAAATGCACCTGTGAGAGGAGGCTGGCTTTGTATTATCCACAGTGGTTTGTGTAAGGGGGTAGATAGTTCTGATATTGGTTTATATGTACAGAATTTTGCAGCTGGAGTTTTTTGGGGTTTGTTTTTGGTTTTTTTTTTTTCTTTCTTCTTTTCATGATTGGTTTTGGCTTGCAGTTCCTATGGTTTAGAGTTCAGGTTGGACAGTTGGAACTCTGGTCTGAAATTCTGGGGCCACATTTCAGGTCTCTACTTTCCAGTGCCTGCCTCAAGTAAGGTCCCTGGGTACATTGCTGCCTCTCTTCTCAGGCTGTAAAATGACTGTCAAAGCATTTGTCTGTCTTAAAAATGAGTTGAAGCCTTTGACTGACTCCAGAAGTGAAAAGGGCTTTTGCTTTTCCCTGTTTTTAAGCTGTTTAGGACCTGTACCTCTTAGGCCAATCTTTCCTTTTGGTAATTCCCTCTCTTTCTTGGAGTAAGAAGAAAGTATAAAGAAAGTTGTTCAAGAAAACATTTGTTTCGGGGGTGGGGGGGGGGAGGGAAGTGGTTGCTCTGATTTACAGATTTTCAGCTGTTAAAAATACAAACTCCTGGTTCAAACTAGAGCGAGACATAGCTATCTTCTTGTTCCTTGCTATGCGTGCAGCTGTTTCTGCCCTTGCAGTGAGGACTATATGCATTTTAAAAGGGAACATGGGCTCAGTTCTGAGAGTTTCTTTGTGCGACTGTGGAGCTACCTCAGCCCTTTCTGCAGAGCCCACTTTTGCAGGAGCCCTGAGCATGCTGGAGGGTTTATAACATACCCGACTGGAGGCTTAGGGTAAGGCCACCAGATTCCTCAGGCAGGGTCTGAATGCAGATAAAAGGCTGAGGCCCCAACCCACCAAGTCACCCCAGTTGTAAAAAAGGATGGAGGAATCAATAACATATGTAATTTACAGCATAGCAGTTATAGTGGAATTTTATAGTGGCTTTCAATTATAGCCTTGAAATTGATTTCTTTACCTTCTGTGTATTAAATATGTGTAACACTTGCTGCAGTACAGGACTGGAGCAAGCCAAGCGATGTGCATGAGATCCTAGTACTGCAAACAAGTCTCAGAGTAATGTTGCTACCCATTTATTTTGGGTGCCTATGGCATATGGCAAGCTCCCATGGCTCAGAATGCTTACCCCTCTTTCCACATGTATTTCACAAGTTCACAAGCCATAGCTGTTAATAATACCAGCAAATTCTTGTTAAAAAAAAAAAAAAGGCAGATTCTTTTGTAAATATAAGCAACATCTGGTTGTGATTGGGGAGGAGATTGGTATTGGAAGTCATTCTGAGAGGTTTATAATGCTTCTCCTAAAACTGTCTACAAAATCCCCTCCTTCTTCTGCCCCAAGGCCTGAAAAAAAAAAAAAATCTTTCTTTTTCCCTTTGATATCTTGACACTTTTTCTAAGGAAAGCTCTAGTAGGGAACAGTGCTTAAGATCCAAGGGAGAAGTTCTTATCTGTTGCCTCAAGCTAGAGCTTTTACCTGCTTAACACCTGTACTTTGATTGATAACACTTTACAAGATGTGATAAAGACACTTAATGCCATTAGCAATATTCTCACACTAGTAATCTTTGCTCAGAGTTATAGGTTCAGTCATTACCAGTAGCAGTTTCTATTTTCTGCTGCAAGCTGATTTATCAGGGTGTGCAAACTTCACTTTGAACATGCAGTCCCGGTACAAATATGACCCAGCACATTCTTGTTTCATGATTAGATCTGTATGAAAATCAGGAGCAGTGCCTCCAGTCACTTCATATTATGGAGTAGCTGCGGACAAACTTGTTGCTGTGACAATGCGAGATAACAGTTGAGAGATTTGGCACATAAGCTCACAACTAACAAAAACATCCTCATTTCATTCTGTGAGACTCTTCTCAGATGTGAATTACAGCCTGCTGAGATCCCACATGGTTTTGCACACCAGACTTCAGACACCTTTGGGATATGACAGGTATTTTGTCAATAGCACAACCCTGTACTTCATTCTGCAGTTTTCTTGGTTCAGAGCCCCACATTTTCAGCACTGATGGAATGCCATACTGGCACAGAGAACCTGGTTTTCCCCTGATCTAGCTTCTTGTGTGGTTACTGTTTGTTTGCACAAAATGAGTGCATGCTGCTCTGTAGTGCTGTAACTGACTTTTCCCAGGTGCCAGGTAAAACATCAGAGGATCAAACTAATAAAAAATAAAAAAAAAAAAAGAAAGAAAAGAAAAGAAAAAAGAAACAAACAAAGAAAGAAAATCAGAAAGCAAGATCATCTTAATGTCCCCTGGGGCTGTACTACCATACCAGTGGGAAAAGGAAATTTCAGCTCAGTGAGTCTGGGAGAGAGGCCATGCAGGACATGCAGGAGTTGAGGGCCATCACTTGGACCGCTGATGTTTAAGGACAGTCCTGCCAGATGAGACTTGGTAGCATTTTACACCTACCATCCTACAGAGCAAGACAGGGAAGGATCAGCTCCAGGTCCTCTGAGCTTGCCAGGCTTATCTCTACTTTGATCTCCTTCCAAGGCAGCACTGCTGTCTGTGCCTCCACGGCATCAAATCCCACCCTCGGAAAAGTCCTTGCAACCACGGTGGTTGTCTGTAGAAGGCCACCCTGCTCTGACCAGCTCCTGGGGTAAAGTTACTAATGAACCAAGTGTTCCTGCTCATTCTAGGTGAAATGGTAGGTGCCAGCTGGCTGGAGCTCTGCCTGGAGAAGGAGGCAGAGGTCTCCCTCCCATCACTCTTTTGCATCCCAACTTCTCCAGTGGGACACAAAGAGGGACAATGTTTGTAAAGCTCTTCCTGAGCACTCGTTCTGCAGGGAAGTGCTCTCAATTTTTTTGTGTGTCCGTGTGATATTTTTAAATAGTAACATCAATGATCTTTGTAAACGACAGAAAGTGATGCCTTAAATACCTGTTCAAAAAGCAACTTTATTATGATCTCCTCAGCAGGACAGTTGTGCTTTTTATTTCTTCACTTCCATCGTGGAGAGTTGCTAATTAAAGATGTCATGTAGACCCACAAAGGAAGGAAAGAATGTCACAAAATATCCTGTTTCCCACCCGTCGGATGGGAATAGAGTGGGGGGAGAGAGAATGAATCAAAGGATGAGCACAAGAATATAAAGTTAAAACTGCAATAATGACAATAAGGGTTTGTTCTTTTCCACAGGAGCCTGTCCCAAGAAAGGATTCCTGATGGGACATTTCCTGTTCACATTGCCTTCTTTCTCATGAGAATCCACTCTCAGACCCCGTGCCTCCTTGTGGACTGTGACAGATGGTGGCATTCAACTGGATGCTGACTGAGCAAAGTAAGGAAGAGTCAATGACATGAGACAGTGCTGGTGGTGCTGGACTGTGAGATGTAAATCACAGCCAACACTCATGTCACAAGAACTGCAGCAAAAATAAAATATACGTGATTGCTTGTGGCTCTTCCAGGTAAAAAATAATGCAATATGTCTCAAGAATGCAAAGATACTTCAAGGGCAGCTTTATTCCATTTTGGCTAATGCGTGTCCAATTATACCTATGGGGTCCTGTTCCTATGACAAGATTTATTGAGAAGTGTTCAGCATATCTGATGCTTATCAGGAATGCTTAGGAATGATCAAGAAATATTTGGTGCTCTGTACAGTTGCCCTTGGAATAGCTGTTCCGCCAGTGGTGCCATTGGTCTAAACTCCTACTCCCATCCATTTTGAGTGAAGAACCCTTTATGAGAGGGTTTGAAAAAACAGTATTTGCTAAGTAGATATTGTCAGGATGCCACTGTTCAGCTGTGTAGTGGCACGCTGCACCTCTGTACTGGTACTCTGTGTATCCTACAGATAAACTGGAAGAAATGGGAACCTGAGAACCACTCAATCCTGCCATTAGTAAATCACGTGCTCTGGGCTTGGAAATCTCTGCCTTTAACTTGGTTACTCTTGTAGATGCCAAAAGAAACTTATTCAGACAAGACTTGACCTTATGGAAGGTATCCAAAATTACTTTTTTAAACTGTTAGCTAGGTTTTCATAGAAGGAAGGCAAAGAATCTCTTTCTTCACCTATCCTCTCACTAGTAAACCCAACTTATTAACCAGGTGTCTAACTCCAAGTTTCAGAAGTTGGGTAGACACGTAGACATGGAAGACAGGTGATTATGGAAAGCCTTGTCAAGACATCTTCCATATGGAAGCAGTCTGGGCATAAAACCATTACAGAAAGCATGTGAGGCAGAAATAAGAGACAAATTTGACAGGTCTGATATTATTGATGTTTTTAAGTACAAAAGGATGCCTCTAAATTCTAAGAAAGATGTATTTCTCTACTCAGTAGGACTCAGTTACCAGCTAGTCCTAGAGAAATAATCTATAAGCCACTGAGAAAAGAAATAAAATGCCTTTCCCCCCCAGCAAAATAACCACTTTTTGGAAGTACCTTTTATTCCCGGTAAGTTGGCAGAAACTTTACAGGGAATTGATAAGAGAATGGCAGTGCTATCCTTTAGACTAAGGAGTCTGGTGCTCTTGTCCACTGATAGTGATGCCTGCCTGGCTGAGCGCAGCCACTAAAGCCTGTCAGTGCCCCATCAGTAAATGCAAAGCCAGAGTCCTGCCCTGGCAGGGAGCACGAGGCTGTGTTGCTCCAAAGAAAGCCCTAGAGACACTCGTGGAATGTTTCTTGTGAAATTAAATGTATGTTTGAATTGCTGCTTCTGTTAAACTGATACTCTATTCCCCTACATTTCATGAAAGTTTTTATGTACTACTAATCTTAGTTGATCCCATTATTGAATAATAAATGCAGATGGTGGAAAATTGCCAGAGGCTGGATTTTGAAAAACATCATCACATGCTGAGGTTTCCAGTTCTGTCCCTAATGACACTGGCCAGAAAGCTGTGGCCTTCACAGGAGCAAAGACTTGGTCATGCGCTTTTACAACAGCAGGTGTGCATTTGCTTTTTTTTAGACCTTCAGTGGTCTCTGTGGAAGAAATTGGTAACAGTTAGAGAATACAAGTTTTCCTCAGAAAACAAAAATGAAAATACTCAAAGGCAATGTAGTACATAAAATCTTACAATTTTCTGTGTATCTGAAGGGATTGAATATACTCATTTCATAATGGCAGAAACACAGGTAAGCTGGTTAAAATACATTTAAATGCTCTCTATTGCAACTTAAAGAGCAAAGGAAAACTAACAGTTTGGTTGGAAATGGATAGAGCTAACTCAGAACAAAGGTTTCTCCTTTCAGAATTACTTTCCTGCCACTGTTGTTCAGGAATACTTGCAGAACACCTGTTCTATGATAACACCCCTTGGGGATAAACCTGCCAGTGGACAGATGAATATTTTCTTTTAATTTTCATATCATTGGTTAAAACCAGAGGGAATACACAGTTCCTTATTGCATCTGTGAGTCACACATCAAGATCAAGATCTCAAAATGCAAGAGAAGATGCCTGCAGGTTATGGGAGGTGAGAAGAAGCAAGCATTACCAAAGAGAAGTCCTAGAGACTCTGTGCTTCACGGGCATTTACGGTTATGCTCCCATATTTGCATATTTTCTGTTCCAAATCCAGCTCAGGAAATGTGGTTTTATTTGTGGGTTTTGCTCCTTTCCTATTGACCAATTGTTACTTTTTACCTGAAATCACTGTTTATATCATTCAGTAGTTTATCACCAGGAACACCTGTGTGGGAACTGAAGGTGATAAAGAAATTTTCAATACATCACTGTTTCCTATTAACAAGGTGCGAGCATGTATAGAAGTCACTATCTGTCTTCTGTTTAAGTAAGATAGGGGAATTATAAAACGGGGTGTGTTCTACCTATGGTCAATATGTAAAATCCCACCTGAAGAGATAAACACTTGGAAACTGTAAATTAAATGTAAAAACAATGTCTCAAAAACGTTCACTAAGGGATTTTATCATGCATTTGTGTTCCATAACAAATCTAGTTTTATTTTCTTTTTTCTATAACACTTGTTAATGGCCATACCACAGTGAGGTATTCACTTATATTGCACTTCTCAGGAATTGTGCTTGGGCTGCTTCTGGTTTTTATTGCAAGGATGTGTAGTTGAATACAAATGTAGAGAGAATCCTAAATATAACAGAGCGGTTCTGGACAAACTAAACTTTGTGGGCAGCAGTGGCCTGGGAATGAGGATACCTGTCATGAATTTTCACAGCTTTTCCTTTCCCTCACAGGTAAAAAGTGCCTAAATAGTGCCAAATTCAATAGCCTCAACTCCTTTGTGAATCTGTGTGTCGCCTTCTTATTTTTGAGTTCCCTGATAAATACCAATGGCACTGTTATAATCTATGTGTCTCACTTTTTTAGACCGAAAGCTTCCAAACTACTCTTGCCCTGTGCATATTACTGTGATAATGAGACTGATCTGCTCCACTTGAACTGATGTAGCCAGGTGCCTGTAGCATACCCTTCACACGAACAGCTGAAAAGTGTTATATGCATAGAAACCCTGTTGTCTGACCTGAGGTGTTCTCCTGCCTCCATATTTAGTATGCAAATACTTAGTCTGGCTTTTGGATCTGTTGAAAGTCTAGAGCATCTTACTGTTCTTTGAAGAGTTGGTTCTGCTTATCTTACTTTCTTGAAACTTCTTCACAATCTGCTTTTGTCCTGCACACAAGACTTCGCAATAGCATAACGCAGACCTTCTAGCATGCCAGCCCATCACTAGCTGGGTTTGGAAGACCTTGCCAGTCTTGCTTTGCATTGGTCAAGTTTTATCACTGTACCTCTGCTTCTTAACAGAGACTCTACAGAAGCCATGTTTCCTGGGACACAAGACGACCAAGAGACTTTTCTTCTAGGTCGGAGATCTCAACTCTGCTTCACTGGTCAGCCCCATGTCAAAAAAGCCCTGTCACTTTGCTGCTTTTTAGGGTTCTTCTCACAGCTCCCTTTGTTTCCAGTGTGAGCCACTATCTTCTAGTACCAAACCAGACAAGTCTCCCTGGGTGAGCTTAGCTCTCTCTGCCCATGTCAGGCAGCCTCCATTGCTAGCAGCTGTTTGGCTGTATGAAGTGACTGAAGTGTTGCTTTCACTGAACGCAAAGAGTGGACTTGGCAAGCTCATTGGCTTAATGAGCTCTGCAAACTGTCTTTGAATCCAAGACTCCCATGATGGCAATTGTTAGCAATTTTCAACACAGCGGTCTTTATATGGGGTAAAATATTCAAAAGTGCTTAAGTGAAGGTCAATAAGACCTAGCTATTAAAATAAATAAATAAATAAACCCCGGACCCATAATTAACAGATGTTTGTGGTCCTACAATAAGTGAAACTATTTTAACAGCACTTTGGTAGAAACCAAATGCTGAAGTAACCCTTTGGTTAAAGAGCAGCATAGCTGTGTAGCCTGATGGGAAGGATTCCTTCCCTGAGAATAAACAACCTCTGGGTTCAGGGAACATCTAATTACTCAAACAAACCAAAATAGGACCAAAATGAGGGTGCTTGGAAGCACTTCCACCCCTAGTGCTGTACCTTGGGGGAGCATCTTGCCCGTGGCTTTGGAAGCAGCTGGTTCTGGCTCTGGCACCTCACCTCACCTCATTTTCCTGTGTGTCCCTTCCATGTTTGGGACAGCACAGAACTGGCAGCGTGGAGGAATGCTGCACAGCTGGTGGGCTGCATGGCAAGTCACAATCTGGTTGTTCTCCTTAACCTAAGGGATGGTGAGTGGCATCCTCAGGGACAGGGAATAGTGGCTTCAAACACCTCAGGAAAATGAAGGATTTATCTCTTGCATCCTGGCTATTGAATACAAAGGGGGAGAACAACAATTCTTGCTTTGTGAAATCTAGCCTTTTCATTTCCTTTGCTTTTACTACATGTGTCCAAAAATGAAGTGTTTCATTTTGGGGGTCAGAAGGAGATTTTCAATGCAAAATGAGGTTATCTTTTTTTTTTTTTTTTTTTTTTTTTCATTTCAAGTAAAATAAGAGAGCAGGAGAGAGAGGGGAGTTGCATCAGTTTAACCCAAGATTCCAAAAGATTTCCAATTCAGCAGCCGTGCTGAGAATAAATGCAATTAGTCATGTAGCCCTACTCACTTTGCACACGGTAGTAGTGAGATGGTACACAGCTACATATATTTCATTTTAAGGCATTGGTCTATACAGTGAAGTAGCAAGACTAAGCACGGGAATGTATATTTCAGATTCAGGGCCTGGATTTGTGAGCACATACGATGGGCATAGATGATAGAAATAGATCCCACCCAAATCTTAGTTCCTCCTCCTGGTAAAACCTGCACCTTGTGCAGCGTAGCTGATTATTACTTGCTTTAATAGCAACTACCTGGTGTGGGTTGAAATCAAAGGTTTCCACAATAAACCTCAGCTCTACTGACCTGACTAGCTTTAACACAACTATTAGACTGCTTTCTACTGCAGGCTGTGGAGGTATGGTGTAAAAAGAGAGAAGCGTTTGTCCCTAGGCTGAGCAAATGAAACCCAATTTATGGCAACAAAACCTTTGGAGGCTAACTGGCTATCCCATTTACCCTTCTAAACGTAAATGAAAATCACATGTAAAATATTATTAATAAAACAGCTGGCACCTTTGGTTATTTTAAACCTGGACTCTGCCAAATGCAAATACAATAAATAATTTTAGAGAGAAAACTGGGTAGGCTAGTCCAAAATCTGTTTTTGTATTTTTTTTATAGAGATGCCAAGACTGTTTGATCAGCATGGGAGAGCAATTTGTTGACTCATGAACCTAGCTCTCTCTGATTACTGCTTACATAGCACTTTGGAAAGGTTGGCCAAATACCTTCAAGTCAAGTACCTTGTTATTATGAACATGAGTGCCAGTAACAAAGAAAAAATAGCCTACATGTCACTGAATAATAAATCATGGAGGCAAATAAATGGCTTTTCTAAGAAATGCTCTATTTACATTTCATCATGTGACATGGCTTTGCTTATGCTCATGGATGTGATAACACTTAAAAGAATATTTCCTTTTCAGTGCAGCATCTTGGCATCCATCATCTTAGTGCAACTGCATGCTCTGGGATCTGTTTGCAATCAGGCAAACGAAGCGGCAAGGGAGATTTAGTGGTAAGACCAATTTTAGTTTAAGTGATGAAGCTGTATAGGTAAACATAGCTGGCCTTATTTAGCGGTCATAAACTACCTCCCTCACATGAGCCTTTGGCATAATTACTCATGCAGAACAGGTATTCATCCTCTCTAAGCACCACATGAATGAGGCCATGGTAAAGTTATGCAAAGGGAATATGTATCCAATCTGATAAGAAGTCCCTAATAATTGCTGGTATTTTCCATAATATTAGTTTAGGGCTAGAGCCACAAAAAAGGTTTAGGCATGTAAGCTCTGCCTAACTGCCTCATAGGCATTTGCGGCCAATATTTAGATCCTCAAAACCCCTGTTCAGCTACTGCCTAACCCTGGAGGCGTCTGAAGTCTGCAAGTGCCTAAGTTCCTGCCAGTAAAATTCCTGAGGTGCCCAAAGGTCTGCTCCTGGGCATGCCTGGGACTGCCTCTGGTTTTTTGTTTCTTCTTCCCCCCACCCCCCCCCTTCCCTTCCTGAGCTCAGCAAGTAGACACCCAGCTCATGTTTAACCCCTGATGGCACCCATGAATGAGAGCTCTGACAGATGTCCCTTGAGAAGCCTCTATTGTCCCCTGACCACAAAAAAAAAAAAAAGTAGTGCAGCTGGTGGAAATAGTGGTTTAACATCAGTTCCATGATGGCAGGACACCCAACTTCAACCCCCTGCCAGAGAGGGAACGTCGTGCCCCTTATCGCTGTACTCCCAGTGGAAGGCAAGGGTGGTTGTCTAACCTGGGGCTTCATGAGGGCTCCCCAGCCAAGGCTGATGTTCTCTGTCACAGGGGCAACCTGCCTCTCTTAGCTGGGCGAGGGGACATCCCTGGAGCCCTGCCCCAGCTGGCAAGTGCCCCCATGCCCCCCCTGCCTGGCCAGCTGTGCCATTCAAGTGCCCCGGGGAACACCCTCGGGTGCCAGGCACAGCACCAGCCTCAGCAGGGAGGGCCCCGGGAGCGCTGCAGCCTCTCCTGCCTCCAGCCTGGCCATCCGGGCCTTCAGCAGGAGGTTCGGGCTGCTCTCCTGGGGCAGCCCAACCAGCACTGTCCCTCCCCGCTGCCGGAGTGCCCTGCTCCCTTGCCCCACCATCATGAGCCCTGCCCTCTCTGGTGAGGGTTCTGGCATCGCTGGCCACTGCTGAGGCAGTTCCACTTCGTAAAATGCCAGAAGGACTTTTTTCCTCTCCTCTTGGTTTTCTGCAGGTTTAGTGAGTTATGTCACCCTGCGAGGGGATCCAGCCATCCCCAGAGCTGGCTGGGAGAAAGCCACACGAGCAGCCCTGCAAGTGGTGACCAGCTGTCACCAGCTCCAGCAAAGGCTTTCTTCAGGCACGCTAGAAAGCTAAGTAAGAAATCTAACTTCTTTTCTTTTCTTTTCTTTCTTTTTCACAGAAACAGTTCAGGGGCCAATCTGCAAACTCAGCCTGTGACCATGCTGTACAGGAGCTGATATTCGTGAGAAGGGGCTGACATCGGTTCCCTGCATCAAAGGAAGGTGCAGGCCAACCTGAGACAGCTACTTGGTTCTGGCAAGATCCTTGTTCTGGTACCTTTTCAACTGCCTTCAGGTGACTTGCATGAAAGCAGGCATGGCAGCTGTGCTTCAGAGGAATAGAAATCCTGTGAATGTATGGAGGCATTTCGCCCTTCTTGCTTTCCACTCTGCCAAATGAAATCTTGGAGATGAGCAACACAACAAATGCCAAATGTAGCAGGTAGGAGACCCAGCAGAAGGAAAGTGAAATAAAGAGTCAGAGCAGAGCTAGGGTGAGGAGGGAGAAGGAAGAGCCCATGGCCTTCCAGGTGCTTCCTGGATTTAACACCTGACTGCTTTGCAGTAAGTGGCCACCTCCACTTCTCTAGTTAAAAAAGCCAGATAATCTCACAGAAGTTTTGTGTCCTTCCTGTTGGGCTTTTAGGTAGGATACCTTAGTCTGGACCTTGCCTAGCCCAGTCAGGTATAGCTGGGTACCAGCATTTAGCATGCCCAGGTGGCGTGCAAGTGCCTTGCTGACTCAGACATGGAGCTGAGATTCACCTTCCTCAGAATGCCAGGACTCCTTGGAGGCATGTTGTTGTGCACAGGTAGGTAGAGCTGCGCGATTTCAAATCTGTTACTGATCCTTCTTTTATCTTGGTGACAAAATTGTGCAAGAAATATTGTTTGTGGCTATCCAGACTTGGATGACGTGCATGTATGTGTACCTGCCTGTATAGTTTCCTGTTCCTGGGTATATTCCTTGACCGTGGTTGCACTGGTAGCAGTAGGAAGTGAATCCACATCTTTCCAACAGATAGCCCCATATCAAGTACGTAGCAGAGGTGATATTCAGGCAAGTGACCGGGGGAGTTGACTGGTATGGCCAATGAGGTTTAAGTTAGCAATGCCAAATGCACAGGATGCAAGTGCAATGGAAGCAGGACTTGCACCTCGCACCTGCTGCTGCCTCCTTTGTTTAATGCCAGCTCAACTATGTGATGTCTCTGATTTGGCCCCAAAAAGAAATACTTCATTGTTGTGGCTTTTCAGTTTGTGGTCCTCTCACGTAAATATTACATGTCTTCATAGATGTGCTACTGAATAGCAGGATATTTCTATCTCATGTAGGCTTACCTTAAAATTTTCTGTCAGTGGTGGGTACTGTACAGATCCTTCTGTATATCTGTGAATACCTACAGCACCTGCAAAGGCAGAGCCCTAACCATCTGGGGGGCCTTCTTGGTGCTACAGTATTGCAAAGGGTCATTAATAAGCAGCATGTTACATTGAGTGAGAAAACAAGCAAAATGCTTCGCTGCTCAAGTGTCTACTGCTTCCAGCTTCTGCAGTACAGTGGGCTTAAAATGCCTGGGATGCTTTGCTTTTTTCCGTATCTCACCCAATTTCAAGCCACAGTTTTTCTCAGTCAAAGAATTAACTTTAGGATAAATAAATAGTGTTGTCAGCTTCTACCTCTTACAAGAGTTTTAATTTGAGACGTGTATTATAGGTCTCCGGTGTTCCTCCTCTCTCCCTCTCTCCCAACGCTGCTGCTTGGTCTGTGAGAAAATGTGCCCTCCTGGTAGTGCCACATTAGAAAGAGGGGGGCGGGGGGAGTGTTTCCTGTCTAGGGGAGCTATCATCAAGTTTCAGTCCAAATAAAGCTGAAAGGGTCTGCAGATTGGGAGGCTTTTCTGGTGAGACTTGCTCTGTACATTTGTTTTTATAGTACTATAGCTGCCAATCAAAGAAGCGAGCAAGTCACCGCTTAATCCAATGCAGACTAAACAGCAAGGGGACTGGCTATGGGAATTTGCTTACAAAGAGATTTCCTGTTCTGTTTGGAGGTCGGTCCCAGCAAAAATAAGACAGTGGAGGGATTTACTTGGTCCCTCAACATATAAGTGTGGAAGTGATAATCCCAGTTTAGTATGTGAAGAACATGGGCAGGAATCTACAAAGTGCCCATGGAGAGAGACTTTTTCTGTCACATCGAGGGGGGTGTCCTTTCAAACTGACAGACAATCCATGCCTTAGTTTGGTCTTGGTTTTCTAAGTTTTTCAGACCGTAACAAGGGTGTAGATCCTTGAAAGACAAATTATGGCAGGTTAGTTCTTTTGCAATCGTATTGGCAAGTTTCTCTTATAGTGATGAGTTAAACTGTTGGTTTTACAGTCTCATTCACTTTTAGTCGTCTTAAATTTTCATGTAAATGAGGGAGTAGTCACTCAAACAAAAACTCAAATTCTAGGTGTAATTTTAGAGATTAGCTAGAACATCTAATTGCTTCATCTGATGCAATTACACTCTTCCAAATGGGTAGAATAGAGCAGGTTTGTCATTTGTGTTGCCTCAGGGGACTCCAGGGTATGTTTTATGTAATTAAAGTACCGTATGATGTTAGAGGGTTAGAGTGAAGGTGAGGTCAAAAGTGACCAATGTAGGACACTCCTGGGCAGCAGTGGTCAGTGCACAGAGAAGCACAGCCTGGGAATGCTTGAGTGCTTTCCATGAAGCAGTGAGAGTTTGCTCCTTCCATTATGCTATGAGGAAGTAGAGCTGGAGTTGCTTTTCCAAAGGGGGTCACAATCTAACACCCTTTTCCTTCCTGCGTCATAGTAAGTCTTGCAAGAATAGCTGCCAAGGATGGTCAGATTGCATTAATAATTTTTGGTTGGAAATGTCCTCTCATTAACTCGTGATGATTTGCATGCAAGTAAGCTGTTTCATGGGAGGGGCTATTGCTAACGAACAGTATGTTTAATCAATGATAACAGTTGTTCAGCTTATGACTCATTCACGTGCCTTCCCATTCCCTCCGAGGAAGGGAGCAGAGATGAGCTTTTCCACTTCCAGGTTTGAGTAAGCATGGCCCAGATGGAAACAGCAAGGGCAAGAGCTGCAGATAAAGGGCTGGGAAAAAGTGAAAGCCACAGTTCTCAGTGGAGTTACTTCTAGCTATGAGTTAACACAGAGGAAGGAATTCGCAACACTACTCAGCAAAGTCATAAGGGCCATGATTACAGCCACAGCCCTGTTGTCTCCTTTTTACTCTCCCCTTCCATTAAAGAGCAAATGTGCCAGCAAAGGAGTTCTGAATTACGAGTTCTGTCCAGTCAGGGTTTAGCTCAGCCTGCATCACAGGTGAACCATTCCTATTACATGTGCTACTGGTATGAGCAAGACCATGAGGTCCCATCTCACTCTGGCTGCTCTCTGCTTGTCCTCTGTGTTATGAAGCCCCATGCATTTTTCTTGTGCTGAGTAGTGTTTTCTGGCCCTGCTCCCCTATATATTGCTTTCCTAGCAGATGTTCTATCTTTATTCTTAACACACATCCTAGAAATTTCCTCCTACTTTTCTGGATAGCTTCAGAACCAAAAGTTATCAGATTCACCTTGATGCTTGCCAAAGGTTTGTTCCATTAAATGTGTAACTATCTGCTTTCAGAAGGAAACAGACACCTGTTTTTCTCTCTGATGTATTTCCAGCCTTCAAATCCATATATCAGCATAGAAATAATAATAAAGTTGAAAATCTGTAGTTTAGTTTTTAAGATACAGACTCTTGATGCAAAAATCTAGTTTACTGTGGTGCAGTTGTTACCATTTGTGACATTAAAATTCCTTCCATATTTCAAGATTCATTTCCCTCAACTTCTTCCACAGGCTGGAGTTGAGATCTGCCAAGGTTCTTGTTAGATTCTTCTTCTGGGGTGGGGTATGTAGAGATTATAGCAGATCATTTCTTTTCCAAACGTATATTTGAATCTTTTCTTGAACCCTGGCCAAAATTTTTGTCTGTACTTGTATGTACAACAAGTTGTCAAGCGCATGAGCTATATATTATTGCACTCACTGTTTCTGTGAGTCTCCTGGTGCAATATTGTCACATCACATGATACTTGTGTTGCATTCATCTGCACTTTGTCTTTATAGTGACATTGATGGCAAAGCCAAACAAAAGCAATGAGAGAAGGCATCCTAGTTTGACAATGGTGTCTGTGCTGCATTTCTTTAATTGGTAATTTGAATCTTGATACAAAACTTTGCTCATATCAATTAACTTTGCTTGTATACATTAACTTGGTCAGTAAGTGCCAATTTCTCCAGTCATTTATTTTACTAAATCTTCCATTTCTTTATTTGGATATAAGACATAATGCTTCATAGTTCTGAGTGTTAATCTTGTTGTCTAAATCAATCCCTTTTTATGACATTGATCTGTTTGGCATGTCTTGAAAGCTTTCAGTGGATTTCATAGTCTTATTCATCCTCACTTTAGGTTTCCTCAGCTGAGAACAATTACACTTTTAGTGAAATACACAATGCTGTTATGTGGAAAGAGCCGTGACATATCAATATTGACTACTGGTGGTGAATCTGACTGTAGTAACTCACATTTGTTAGTCTCCTCTGTTTGAAATTACTGCCTTTATACTTTGTGCACTGTTTTTTGTTATTAGTTTCCTTGGTGTTTCTTGGGCTGGTGGATTATTTATTTATTTTTAAGTTTGATCTTCACTTTTGCCACATGCCAATTAAAGTAATTTCTCAGTTCCTCTATAAACTTAGATATCCTGGAAAGCTGATTCAAATTTCCCGATATAGCACAGGTCAGCTAATCTGGCTGGTAGCAACTCTGCCCCAGGGAATTCCACGTTCTCTGGTGGACACTGTTGTTTGGGAATGTTTCTCTTCCAATTATGAAGGGGGGCACCAGCCCTGATTTCACCAGCCTTCTGAAATTATGATAGGGCAATAAAGGTTGTGCACGTCTCTGACCTTCTCAGTGGCTTCCTGTAGGCTGATACAGAAGGTGGCTTTGAGCTCTTCAGTTTCTTGGTTTCATGGTACAGATGCCATTTTTCAGGAACTGTTTGGTACCTACCTTGGGGCAATTGATTACTGATTTGCTGTTGGTTTGCAAGTAGTTTCTTTGCTTTGGAAGATAACCAACTATGGTCCCCGAAAGATATTATTTTGAAAAAGAAATTATTATTTTAGAGTTTAAATTGTTTTCTTTCATCTCTGGCTCCCAAAATCCAGCTATCCAAAACTGAAGATTTTGAGTGTGTGTTAATTTCCTGTCATTGCTTATGCTGCTTTTATAACTTAGCAATCCATCTTATGTTCCAAAAATACATTTTCACAGTTTGTTATGGTACTGGTAAAGAACTTATTGATCATTGCTTTCTGTATGATTTTTTGCTGAGACTTTTTAAATGTGCTGGCACAAAATCCATTCCTCAGAATGGTTACATGATTTCTGTAGGGTTTTTGGATTTGGATTGTGTCTTGTTTGTTTTACTTTATATAACACTTCACTGTTGCTTCTCTGTCACTTTGAAAGGACCTCAGGGTTTCCCTTCTGTCCTCACTGCTGCTACCTTGGTCACTACCCTACCAAGCCAGGTTACATTTTCATGTTTCCCTGTCCCCACGAGTCTTGGTGCTTGCCACGGGGATTGAGGACTGTCTGAGGGTGAGCCTCCACCCAGAAGAGCTTGAGGCCCAAGAGGAGGTAAAAATGACAGTTTCAGCCCAGAGACATGGCTGGGACCTCTGCCTAACCCTGGGTTGAGAAATGGAGGCACCACCACACCTGCCTGTTCCCCAGGTGAGGAAGGCAAACCCAAGGAGCACTGGGCAGCATGTGCTCCCCGGCAAGGCCAGAGGAGGTTTCTGAGGGGGCATTTGAGGGTCACTGGCTCTTAGCAGAGGCCTGTCTGAGCCAGATCTTTGAAACAAAAGCTGGTAGAGGTAAACAGCCCTTCCGCAGGTAAGGTACCGTCTCCCCAAGTGCCAGGCATCTCACTGCCCGGCATCAGTGCTCTTTGCCGAACCTAGCCCTCCATCTTTACTTTTCCCGTATATGAAAGCCAATTAGTGTATATATTAAACGAGTTGCTTTGTTTATTTCTGCCTCACTACCCGGTTGAACTTTGTCTTAAGTAATATACAGTTCTGTGCAAACTAACAATAACACTGCAACTTCTGTACTCAATTTCTCCCCAAGTGGCATAGTCTCTAGGTCTTTACGGAATTTATTATCCTTTCTTCCATAAAGAACATTTTTACTTTCAACATTTTGTGTGCTTGAAGTAGCAAAATATTTCATGTGATGTTTGGGGGCAACAGTAGCTATGCAGTCTTTCTTAAAAAAATCTCTTTTGACAGTCTCCATAAGCTTTCCAATATACTTACTTTGAAATTATTTTGGATTCACTATGTTTCTTACAAATCATGTGTTGTATTAAGTACTTGATCTCCCCCCAAAAAATTCAGCTACTTTCTACTCAATAGCCTGTCCAAACAATGAATTAGTTTCTTCATTAACTGGATAACAAAGGCCAGCCACAACATATGTTTTTTTTCTTTTGAAGTGCTCTTTTAAAAAATACCAGCTTACATTCAGATGTTTACCAGTTTAAAAAAAAAAAAAAAGTTTCCTCTGACTGAGATGTATCTAGGGAATTTTAAAAGATTTTATTATTATTATCACTATTGTAAATTTAGTAACATGCAGAACCAGGGACCCCTGTAAAACTCTGAAATTAAGGAAACATGAAAAACAGCATGTTCTTTTGCATATAACTCTTCATCATTCCCTGAAATACACAGTTTTAAAAAGTGACTAAAATAATGGCCTTGGCTACTAATGGATGTTAGTGAGTGCCCATATTAAAGGTTTGGTTCCCTTGGGCAGAATTTTAGCTACAGAAAGAAACATGCAGACATTCATACAGAAATCCACAGAACCAACATTGTTGTTTTAAATATGGTCGTAGAATTCATAAAATGAATTCACTTTTAATTTTCAGTCTACCAGAGTGGGAAGATGTAATAACAGCACAATATACATTTTAAATATTACCTTTCATCTAAGGATTAAAAAATGTGCCACAAAAGAAACACTGTCGGTATCATAATGCCATAAGTAAGCTGCCTGTAAACAAAGGAATATTTTGTGATGTACTGTGTACCTTAAGATGATGAAGATTCAAATAAAAAATAGGAGTTATTCAAATATGGATGTTATCCCAGAATAAAATAGGATGTTAAAGGATAACAGATTTTGGAACAGCTGTTCTGTGACACACAGTTATGAAATGAGATTTATTTTTTTTTTCTTGTTTAGCTCAAAACAGTTTCAGAAATTTCCCACTGTATTGTCAGAACATGTTCTGCCATGTCTCTCCTGTAGGACTCTGTATGTGGGCAACCCCTGATCCTGCCAAAATGTTTTGAGACCTGGTTTATCTTCCACATGAGAAGGGATAGTGAAAAGGTTTTCTCTCTTGAGTTTAAAAAGGGAGCAGTTAAAGGTGTATACGTATAAGAAGAGGTAGAAAGAAATTGTCTAGTGCTCCTGTTTGGTCATTCATAACAGAAGGGTTAAAGAACAGTTGGCAGGCTTGAAAGGCAAGAAGTTTGAACTCCTAAAAGAACAACAGAAAGTCTTCTAAGTAAAATACAAAAGTTCCAGTTTAAAAAAACACAGCCCTAATGCATTATTTTCCCATTGAACTGTGAGACAGATCAGTTTTAATACTCTTAGAGCTGATCACACCACTTACCCAACTCATTTATTTTGCTTTTAAGTTATGAGTCAGACATTATCTGTTGAGCTGCTTGGATGGTAGAAAAGGACTTTGGCAACAATTTATTTGAAGAGAGACCCTGATCTTTATGGATAAACCTGCTGGAGGGAGGGCCTGTTCCACCACTAGGTAGCTGGGAAGATGGTGAGTGTAAGGGTCTCCCTCAACAGCCTCTTGTTAGCTGGGGCAGCCCAGGATGGGAAACGAGATAAAGCATGCCATATCTCACTAGCTCCTCTGTGTGTGTATCCCTCCATCAGCTTGAAACTTGGCAGGGTACATCCAAACCGCACCAAGGGCAACCCAAGGGCAGGCAGGTTTGTGGTCCCAGAAAGAAACCCCTCGCCAAACACAGCTCTGAGTCTGCCCAAAGAGGCCAGTCTGGCTCGTGCTCCAGCTCGTGTGATTGTCAGAAAGTTCCTCCTAGAAACTAAAGATCATTGAGGCAGAAAGAGGGAACAGCTCTGCCTGCAGCATCTTGCTCTGCCTCCACAAGTCGCCAGGTCCTCTTTCTGCCTGCTTGGTGATCAGAAGTGGAGAGGTGTGTCTGTACCCCCTAATGGGCCTTCTTTTGGTGCAAGTTCCCTGAAGGTGTGTTTTGCAATGTTTATGGATCTTTCTTCTTCCACGGGAGAAGTTCAGAAAGTTCAGAATTTGAAGACTCAGAAAATGTGAAGGTCAAACCACTCCAGACAGACCAGGATGAATGAAGAGAGGAGGTGTTACCCAGTCCATGTTCACGAGAAAATGATGATGTACCTCTTCTCATCTCCCTTCAGTTTAGGGGTGATAAAACTGCTGAACCATAACTCGGTCATCTCCAATGCTCCTCAAAAAAACAGACAGGCCAAACTTTTATAACTGGCTGGAGTAAAAGATATTTTTAAATAAAGAGACATAATAGTAGCCAAAGATGTACTTTTAACCACTTTGGTCAGAAAATGGTATACAAATACAGTGAAATCCTATCACATCTGGCTTAAGGGATACATTTTTTGTTCCAGTATAGCAGTTCCTCTCCTTTTCATTATTAATTTTTAAGCTTAAAAGCTATGTTATGAATGGAATACAGGACTCCTAACACTATACTTTGGCAGCACTAAGCATAATTCACCTCTGACTTCTTTTAAGAAGCTTCTGCCTTTCTGTTTCCTTATAGGTGTTATTCATTGTGAGGAATTACCCTTAATTTTAGGGAATAACTGTGGATTTAACCACAACATACAGAAATTTTATATGAAATTCTTCCTTTGTTTACAGTGGCATAACTCATACTAACCTCAGTTAATGTGGAAAAAAAAATCAAGACTTATTTTAGAACTCATCTGGGTTTGGGATCTAGGTTTAGTTGAGTGAAAATCCTAATTTTTGAAGGAATTTATTTTGAAGTCACTGCATTTGATTGGAGCTATGTGTTTAAATACCTTTCAAAACCGTTAAGCAATGAGACATGCTTTAAGTCGCACAGTCAGAATCGGTCCTCAAGGCAGCCCTGGGTCATTTTCTTCTATTGGTCTCTCTTCCCACCTGAGCTCTCAAACTTCCCTCTTCATGTTTAAACAACAACTGGTGACTAAGCAGACATTTTCACACTAAAGAGGTATAACAGAAAGCAAAGAATGGCTTTTTAGGTGAAGCAATACTGGCTCACCAGGTGTTCAAAAAAGAAATAAGGTTTGGGTGTTAGAAGATAGAGATATGCGTATAAAAAGTAGGATCAATAGAAAGTTCATCTTCTCCCTTCCTCAAGAGATGAAAGGTTGCTTCATACATGAATGCAAAAGCCAAGAGACTCTGAATTACAGGGTTTGCGGAAAGCAAACTACTATCTGTTTTAATTCTGTCCCTGATATCAAATACCAATTTAATATTAAAACCACCAGAGCTTCCTTTTTTATCACGTTATTCTTTACACCATGAAACAGTCCCAACCCCTTCTCCAATCTCTTTACAAAGGACCATCACCTGTACTTACAGGTGGAGCAGAAGATGTGTCAGGTAGCACAGAGCAGGGCAGGGGCAAAGCCAGGAATGTGTCCTGGATGGGTGGCCCCTTTCCCTCCCTTCATCCCAGAGCACGTGGCCTCCTTCACACACAACCCCTTGTGTCTTCCTTGGAGGCGGACCGTAACAGTATCAAAACTGCAAATAAAGACAAGTTTACATTCTATAAATGGTATTTTGACCATTGTTTTGGTAATCATTTGGGCTGTGTCTCCGTTGCTGAATGACACGGGTCCAGGGAGCATTTGAGCACTGACTGCCAAGCAAAAGTGTGTTCCCTGGTTGTTTTGGCCTTAGCCAAGTGGTGCTCTCTAAGGCAATGCCTAGGCCTAGCACAGGGAAAGCAAAGACCAGAAACCATATGTGATGGGGATTATAGATAAGACTGAACCAAGTTTAGGTGTCTCTTGCCAGGACAGACCTCTGAAGTCTGGAAGGCTTTGCACCTTCCAACATCTGTGTCCTCATGCAACACATGCATCAGGTTCATGTGATGAAAATACCATCCTGGTGGACCCGCATGTTATTTCAGGCATACTGAACTGAAAAAACACACCAATATTATAACTACACTTTAGGGCCACCATCACACAATGTAAAGGGTAAAGGTGAGGTGGTGGGAGGGATCAAGGCCAAGCACTGTAGATGCAGGCAGATTGGCCTGCTGGCCCGGAATGCTCCCTGGACCCGATTTATTTAGCAGTCTTGACATTGCCTTAGAATCCAGCACAAGTAAGTTCTTCCCGCTTTAAAGTTTTACTGTAGTAATTGCTACTCTTCTTCTTATCTGACTTCTTTAGTCTTTTAAAATCCCTGTGCATCATGCCCACACACCTTCATAGAAATCTGCAGGAAAATGAACCAAAGTTAATGTAAAACAACAGTTAACCTCCCCTTTTTTTCAACCATGCAGTGTAATTTTTGTTAAGGTTTAATTAAGTTCTTGCAGTACTTCATTCAATATTAAATATTAAGAATTTTCAAACATTTAAGTAATAACAATAAGTCAAATTTAATATCTTCTGAGCTTGCATGATAAAATATTTGAAGCATTTTTAAGTTTCTCTATAATTTCAGCCACCCCACCCCGGCGTTTCCAGAGTGCCTTTAAGATCTCAGTTCAGAAATATATTAAAACCTCAAGACCTCAAGAAGGCCTATAGCAATTTCACTCTATTAATATGTAATCTAGAAATAGCAATCTTCTTTCATTATTCAGGCAAAGCATAGCTGTCATAACATTGATTTATAGGTTGTAATGAATCCTTGTCTCACAATAGGAAACCAGGAGTGTTGCAGGTCTGAGGTTTTTCCCATTATCCAGAACGCATCTTAAGAAAAGCTGTTCCTGTGCTTAAAGAATAGCTGCTGTTTCCAAGATGGGAGATGTTCATCTTGCCCTGCTACCAAAAGGCAGAATTGCATCCAGCGTGTAAAAAGCTGCCACGATCTTAGTCTGGTAGTGTACTTGTAAATACTGCCCTCAAAAGCACATGCACAGGCTTGTGCATTTAAAGGTAATAGAGATTCTTTTCTGTGGGTTCGTCCTTAGGAGCCCCAAAGGTTGCATGATCTGATGGGACTTTGTAAAATAAGGCTGGTGTTAATAGAATTTCCTTATCCTTTTGTCTAAATTAGCCCTGTAGCTTCCTGAAACATGTTTTCACCATTTGGGGTTTAAACCTTGCCTTCAGCTCTGCTGCTGTACCAGAAATATAGGTTTGATTGTTCAATTTTTTTGGTGTCCCCAAATATGGCTAATGTAGCCTCAGTGAGTTGCAGATAAATGCTGAGGACATCACAGACCTGGGCCCAAAGGAACGTTAAAAAGCAGCTGTTTCAGGGTACAGTTTAAGGTTTGGCGTTCCCATGAAGAATGTTTCATGAAAACAAAGAACCTTTAATGTAAATATTTTGGAAGCTTGGAATATACTTTAATCAATTGTAGCAATTTATAAGGGAGTAAAAGTAAGTGAAGGTCTGAGTCTTACCACTGAAGATCCCAATTCCACGGAATTCAGTCCTGAAATCCGCTTAAAATCATGGGGATCCAGTTACCTCTGAGACAAACCTGGCTTACTTGAATCAATGCGTAAATTTCAGTTATATTTTTATTACTTCTGTTTGTTTATTTAAACTTGTTATTTCTATTAACTATTGTTTCAAAACACCCAGACACATCAGTTCAAGAAAGCACAACAGAAGATTTTTTTTTTTCTTTTTTTTACTCTAAATTGGTTCAATGGTAGTGTCTTTCACATGAAGGGACATGCTTAGGTCAAGATTGCTAAATCACATGAAGGATTAAAAGCAAATTGTAATTTTATGATGAACAATATTAGCATTCACAGTTTAACATCTGTGCAATATATGAATCAGATTTTATTTTTCTGTCAGAGAAAATATGCAGGAAAATTAATTTCTCTCCAAAATATCTTGGAGAGAGAGCAATTTTGAAAGAAGTAAAATGGCAAACTAGTTCTCATTTTGTTTTTTCCTTTCAAATACGAATGTTAAGGAAGAACAGGTAGAAGCAGTGTGTACATGTTTCAAAAAGATTTTGCCATATTGTGTGGCACAGTAGGTGTGTTCTTTGTCAATTTACTTTTTGATCTGGTTGATACTAAATGTAATAAAGGTGACATGCTGAAAAAAAAGAGCATTAAGGCTCTTCGCAATCAGTAATGCAAAAGGTTTGTTTTGTAGCTTCATTTCAAGGCAAACATAAATATTTTTGTAACAGTGCAATTACTCACTGCAACGTCTTAAACTCTCTATTTCTACCACAGGTTATTACATTCCCTACAAAATTTGTGAAGTGAAATCCTAGGGTTGATGTCTTGCAGGAAGGCACTGTGGCTGATCATCGTGTTGACTCCTGGCCACAACTCTTTAAAGCCTTGAAAAGTTTCAGCTTGACAAACACAACCCAGGACGTTTGCACTCATTTGTCTGACCTGGCCTTTTTGTAAATGGCAATTTATTTACGTGTAGGGAAGGTGCTAGGTTAGATTAGGGGCCATTTTGTGATTGCAATGTTTTAGTCTGCTATGATGTACTTTTACATTAAGCCCAGATGTTATGTAGTAGATGTAATATAAATAAAATAAATGTGTTTCAGCTTGTCCAGTATTGGATTCCTTAAGCTCTGTGTAGTTGCCTCGGAATAAAGAGCAAAATCCTTTTTGTGAAACGTGGTCACAAGGAGTGGGATTTTCAGAGGGTAAAGTTCTGTTTAGCTTTGTTCAGGTGGCTCTGAAGTCTACTCCCATCGGCTTCAAGGAAGCAGAATCGGGTCAACAGAGAGTGTTCCTGATGGACTGATCTTAAAGCAGTAGCTGTTTTCTGTAACAGGTCTAACCTTTCTGCCTTTGGTCAGAACTGGCTGTCTTGCTCTGAGCTGCCCCTCAGCAGTCTAAGGGCTGCTTGTTTTGTGGGATGTTCTGCGAAACTTTAAAACAGAAAGTGCTATATCAGCTCTGTTGCTTTGCTTATGCTGTTTTTTAAACAGAACCTCTGGAATAATGACTACTGCCCATGTAACAAAGCTTTTTCTGAAAGTATTTCCCCATTTTATGGTTTGTTTACAGTTCATCCCGGTGCCTGTACAGTCCTGTTGTTGTGTATTTGGACCCATTGCAGGTGTTTGAAAACAGGAATAAGAGCAATATTTCTTTGGGTTGTTCACAGTCAATGGAGGGAATAGGTGGACGCCAAGGCCAGCAGCTCAACCGGTGATACATGTATACTCAGTTTCCTCTGAATGAGTGTGGGTTGAAAAATAAGCCTGTGCTGGAAGTGAAATATCATGAGGTTAGAGTGTGAGCATCACTCCTAATAGCAGGAGTGCTATTCACCCAGTTCACAGAATCAGATCTCAGTGTTGATCCTCCTGTCCCAAAAAGCAAAGCCAAAGTGCATATACTACCTTCTATCCTCAATAAGGATCCCAAAAGCAGGGGTCCATCGTGAATAAAGGGTCAACGCATTTTTTTCATCTGTGCTGTCAGTATCCATAAACTGGAAAGTATCAAAGCTATTCCCGAGTGTTTATGTTAGGTTCCCTCCATGCAAGCAGGGTGGCTCTTTTGCTCCCTGGGTCAAGGTTAGTGTTTTGAAAGCTGAAGGCTATTATGAGTTCTGGTTATACATGGCTGGCTTGTAAGTGTGATGTCTGCTCATACAATACGTGGCTACAGGGTGAGCCAACTGCATCTTGCCCAAAATGTTTTCCAAGCATGTATTACAGAGGCCAAAACATTTCTGAGTTAAAAAAAGAGGGCTAACCTACTTTATAGAGCCTGTTACACACCATACTTTAAAGTTGCTCTCAATTCACATTCTAATCATTTGGAACATTGATAAACATTGTGTAGAAACCATCTGCGAGGCTGAAATGTATCAAGGTCGAGGGCATAACTTGGAAAAACTCACTGCCCTTACTTTATAATTCTAAAATACTTGGAATGTCTCTGAAGGGCACTATTTTAAATTCCTCCTTCTTGCCACTCAGGCTTTCCTTGGAAGTCATATGAGTCAGAAGAGTAATTTTGGAGAGTCTGGAAATGTAATCATAAGATCTGGAAGAATGGCCACATAAAACATGCTGCTAGCTTAAGTAAGACTTGAGATGGAGTTTTTTTCAATGTGACAGTTTGAGAAAAGTGTTGAAATAATGAATAGAACCTATTCTTGTTTTTTAGTTATTATAATTTATAATTATGATCAGACTGTATGCCTTTCTAGTTGCAGTTACAAAGGAGAATGCATTCAAGATCTCCACCATGTCCTGGGCTGTACAGATGAAATATGCATTCTATGCGGTAGTCTGTAGTCTAATCTCAGCATTAAAGGCATCTCTTCATGAAACACCAATGTCTTACCCTAGAATGCCTTTTACAACCCATGGTCCTTCATAAAAACCTAGCAGTTCAGGTACTGTAACACAAAATTTCAAGGACAGCAAGTCTAAGTGTATTCTCTTTCTACCGGCAAGAATTTCTACCTGTGCATAGCAAATGTCTTAGTCAATACTTCAGTGCTATTTTCCTGTTTAAGATACTAACTTCCTGAAACGATGCTCAGGGCTTATGGCCAGTTTCATTTCAGCTCTCAAATAATAAAGACACAGGCTGTTTGTATTAATTCAAACTGTCTTGGGTAAAATGAAAATAAAACCCAGACTTTTTTCTACCCTCAAATAGCCTTTATTTATTTATTTTTACATAAAACCCTATTTTGTTGAAGTTAATATAAAACTAAACTGCTGCAGGGCAGACAACATGCTGCAGAACTCCCCGCAGCGGCACTTGCAAGCTCTTGGTTTCCCGTTGTAACAGGGTCTGGGTGGGCAACTGCACCGTATGGTGTGACCTTTGCTCTGCTGGCTCCACCTGCATATGGCAGAGGCTCTTTCCTCCTGCCCCTTCCCTTCTTCCCAGCAAATCTGTGCTTGTCACTGTTGATTCGAACTGTTGCTCTCTGTGCCATCATGTCCCACTTTCACGAAAGCGTCGGAAATGCCGGTAAAGCACAAATCACTCGTGTTGCTGTTATAATGTTTTTCATCTCTTTAGCACTGTCACAGACAACTACTCAAAGTGCAAATCAGAGGAGAAGAGGGCATTTTGGTATGGTTTAAGTTTGTCCAGGTTCATAGGGTTCCTTATAAATTCAGGGTGAAAAAATGTTAAGTCCTTTTGCTAGGTCAGTGGTCTTCACCACATCGTTTAGGGACTGAGGCTGGGAAGCCAGACCTTGGAGAGGTGGGCTTCACCTTCTGGGTGCTCTGCTTGAGCATCCACCACCAAAGCACTGTGAGACGTACTTAGCATGACACATCCAATTCCCAGCAAAGCACTTCAGCGTGTGCTGAAGCGTTTGGGTGAACTGGGAAGGACTATGAAGGTTTTAGGTGTGGTTTAGGTTTTTGTTGAATGAGGCTGTTGTTTTCTAATAACTTATTTACTTATTTTCATAAAAGGAGCATGTAGGTGCTTCCTACTTTGTTCAGTTTGAGGCTGAGAGCCCTTTAGAGCTGCTAAGCACTCCTCTTTTCAGGAAGATTCAATAGGAACAACAAATGCAGAATCAGACCTTTCCCAGAAAACAGTAAAAAAAGAGCTGGAATTTCTGAAACATTCTGTCTTTAATGTATAAAAGAGAAACCACTAAAAAAGAAATCTAGCAAACTCTGCTCCTAATGTATCAACACAGTATCTCTGATTTCAGCCAGGGACAAGTAAGCATGAGAGGATACAAGTTTCCCCGAAGCTGACTTGGGATAGCAAGTGATTTATCCCCACATTCAGGCAAAGTGGATTTGAATGAGCCTCCATGAGCCCAGTCATCCTTTGGACTTGAGTCAGGGGCTGCTGGGCTCAGGGGAAGTCTTAGTGACCCTCACCAGGTCAGGTTCTCCTCCTATTAATGTTAATGGGAGTTTTGCCTGGATTTAACTGGCAGCAGGTTCAAGCACAAACTTGTCACCTATAGGAAAACTCACACACACACATGTATACATCATACTATAAATACAATATAAATATTAGTGAGAAGTTTAATTTCAGTATATATTTCCCAGCTCTCAAACAATAGCCTCATAAGAAATAAGAATAAAAGGCCTTAATAAAAGACATATGCTTTTGTAAATATATAAATAACATACTTAAGTTATTCTTCAGTCATATTTTAAGACTTGCCCTTTCTAGCACCCTGGCTTTCCAAGAATATTTCTAAATTAATTGAAAAGAAGGGTGGGGTACAGCCCTGAAAGCCTTTTGTCCACCATATCCCAGCGCTTTTCTCCATTTCGGTGGTAATCATGGGTCCCAGATGCCGAGCCATACTGGATATATTTCCCCAACAACAGCATCTGGCTGCCTGGCAGAACCTCCCAGCCTGTTGCACTGACAGCTGTTAAGTCCCTGGGAGCTGTTTCATGCTCCAGTAGCAGCACGGCTTTGCTATTCTTGGTCTGTCTGAGCAACCGCGCTCACATGGATGCTGTTTGCCTTTGATCCTCTTAGCTTAGCTCTTGGTCATCTTCTAGCTCTCTGCTGAGTTACGGATCTCTTGCTGGGACTCTTGGGCGGCAGTTGTAATGCAAGAAACATGCCAAAACTCACCATGTGCATACTGCAGTGTTCTCGTTGGTAGGGACTTGTGCCTCAGTCCTACTGATGCGCTCTGCAAACACTAGTGCCAACTTCTTCTCCTGAAGTCCAAATTGCTTGGATAAAGGCACAGCTCCTTACCCCAGCCCTAGGCAGCCACAAAGGGAGGGTCTCTGTTGGTATGCTGGGAAGCAGAGGTCAATCTAAAGCAGGGCTTGTCAGAGGAATGCAGCTAGAAACACCGACAGCAGCAAAGGGAGGGAGGGAAATAACCCAGCAGCTCCTTTTAAAAATACACACGCAAGTATGTATGAATATTTGTATGTGCATGCATTGCTGTCAGCTAACTGTGCACTTCTCTGGCCTCCTTCAAGGCTTTGGGTCACCTGTGCTTTTGTCTCGAGCAAAAAAGAGAGTAGAATTGTCAGAAATTTTCTACTTCAGACCTTGACTGGATTTTTCTCTTTGAAAGCTTCAGAGGTGCGTTTGCAACGTCTCTTTCCTCACCACCTCCTGTTTGCAACAGGCTGTAACGGGAGGAGAATATTACAAGGAACAGGAACAGTTCTGGGTGTGGAAGAAAGGGTTAAGGGAGCTGAGATCTGAGAGGGAAGGTGCGAGGGAGTTGGAAGCAATGCAGTGTGGAGAAGAGCCAACCAAGTTGTCCAGTAGAAGGAAAATCTCATATTTTTTTGCCAGTAATGACTGACATGTCTTGTACTGTGTTTGGAAGTAGCGGCACATGGCAGGCAGCAGGTAGGACATGCTCTACCCTCGCAGGACTGCTGTGACCAAGCAGTTAAAATAAGAAAACCAAACTTCCCTCAACCATTCAGCTACCTCTGAACCCTGTTACAAACCCTGTGCACAGCAGCCTTGTTGAAATCTTGCTCTGACACAAGATCCTACTCTGGGTCCAGTCCTCCAAAATACAAAGTCTGCTTAATTTCATTTTAAAATTTCCTCAGTTTTGAGCAATTTCTTACACAAACGATGATTCCCAACAAAGTATTAAAACTTCACATGAAGCACGTCTTTCTAAAAGTATTCTGGTCATGTCTCTTGTCTTTGATGGAAAAGGGCTACAGCTGTATCAAAAATATAACTGGGAAACTGTGTGAGCCAACCCATGAGCTAGTATTAATCAGCACAACTCCACTGAACTGGCTTAGCTTCTTCTAGGAAAATATAACCTAGAACTTGGTTCCTCACCATTGCTTCCTAGAATCAAAGATTTATAGCAGTGGTCCAAGGATATTACAGAAATGGAGCAGCGTTGTATAGTCTTGCCTGCTAGAGCGTGAGATGCCTACATTTTCTGCAGGGGTCCAGATACCTAAAGGCTGTGTTCTTCTGGAGATCTGGAAGAAGGTATTCACTGCCTTTACTTCTACAGCTATGTAGTACATAAATGCCTACACACATACGTATACAGACACGTCAGATGGGGAATGGCTGTTGAGGAAGTCTGAATTTGCAAATATTACAGCGAGCTGGATATAACTTTCACAAGTGATGTCACCCTACTGTTCAATCTACTTAGTGTTGTTAGCTTTGAATGTATGCCCAATTTCAGCGGGTCAGTGCCTGATCCAACTAACTCTATCTTTACGTTGGCAATTGCTACATTGATAGAACTATGGCTCTCAAATTTCTCCAGTCTTCTGCATGCTGAGAAATTCTGGATATAGCATGGGCTGACTCAAGCTTAGATCACAACCATCACTCCTGGGGAAGAGGCAGAAATGCTTCTCAGTTACAGTCATTTCATGAGCACTCACAAACAAAGTCAGAACTTTATAAGCTGGAGGTCATCTTTGTTATCTCCAACACTGAAGTAAATAGTTCTACAACAATTATATGACTCTTTTCTAGCTGAGACAGGCTAAAGCTATAATCGTGTTTTAGATAGATACAATACTGCTTCGTCTTGTACGAACAAGCTGTATAGTGAGCAATGTTACATTCAGAGTAAATAGTTATTATAACTGAGAGCAGGAAATAAGTTTGAATGTGGAGAAGTTCATTATATTACAAATGTCTTATATTTACAGTGTTGTATTTAATAATAAAAACAGTTTGTATCACAGCAGGAGGGAATATATAAATGTTCTAAATTATGGTAAAACATGCAAGTAAATTGTTTTTTTCCAAGTGCAAGCAATTTTGGAGCTAGTCAGAAAATCAGAAAAATCTTTTTTTCTTTTGATGTATTTGATTTAGTTTTCAATTTGCTAGCCTGTCACTAGTATTAACTGTATTATTGTATTTGTTCTGATAAAAAATTATTAGGGAAGAAATCCATCCTTAAAAAAATTATTTATGTAAGGCAAAAAAAATATATGGGGGAGGGTATGTTTATGAGCATATATTTTCTTTACATGAAAGAGAAAAGCAGCTGAATATTAATTAAAATATCCTGATTATTAAAATGTTCTAATTATTACCACAAACACTGGCCCTGCTTCAGGGAAGTGTTTGAAAACATGTGGGTTTATTTTTTTTTGGTCTCAGGGACTTTCCTGGGTTCCAGTGTGTGTGCACAAGCATTCTTCCCAATTTCAGATCCTCTCCTTGAATTAGTGTTGGAAAAAATCTTGTCTCCACATGCAAAGAAACCCAAGGTTCGTAACTCAGGTTCAGTTACAACACACAATTTCTGTATTGTGATTCCACAGCTCCTCACTTGGGGAATATAAGACCAAGATATTTTCATATGATGCAAAGTTGCACGTTTAACTCACTGTTGTTTTAACCCCCCTGGAAGCTTGAGGCTGCAGGCTGTTTCCTTGCTGCTGCAGAAGCTTTTCTGTTCTATTGTGTGAGTGCCCTGGGTTGTTTTTGTAGGGCTGTGATCTCAGGCTGTTTGGCTAGCTGTGTTTCTTTTTTAGTTTTAGTTTGGTGAAGCATTTGATCTTCAAGTGGTGAAGCATTGAACAAAGCGAGCTATGTGTGAACTGAATTAAAAGAAAGTAAAATTCGTTGCCTGGTACCACTATATCCGTGATTTCTGGATAAAGTTTTGGACCTACTCTACCCATAAATTCTGGATAAATTTTTGGATGTACAGACATGCTCCCCACACAATAAATTTGCTATAGATTTATTTTTTATGTTATATTAATATATAAACAAATAAAGGGGGGGGATTGCTTCGGTCCCCCCTCAGCCCGAAGAAATAGCCAGAAATACATCTCTCGTGGGAGTTTGAAGATAAGCAAAACTTGCGGTGCTTCCTGCAGCAGGCTGCGACCGCGTTGAGCACAGAAGCCCTGGCGAGCGGACACGTTCAGTGCAGGAATTGCCGCATAACTGTGGAAGGGAATAAAAAAAGCTAAAGCTGTGTGCGTGCTCTCTCATGGCCTCCTCTGCACGCAACAGCCCAAGAAATACCTGTTGGGAACAGTTAGGAAGCGTTCCAAAGGCAGGGACGGCTCAGCAGCGCTGCGCCTGCAGCGATCCCGCACCTTGGGCTGCTGCTTCACCAGAGATGACTTTGCATCCTTGCGCCGCTTTTTGTTGTCCTGGATTTGTTCTATGAATCTGTTCTGAGCAATCCTAAAGAAAGGATCTGATTTTGTCTTTTTCTTGCCTGAGTAAGTCAGGAATGAATGGAATTACCCTGGGTGTTATATAGTGCTGATATCATACAAGTGCTTGCAGATCCTGTCCTGCTTTGGTACTCAGGATGGGAACAAATCTTATGTGTATAATGCTTGGTTTTAGTCTTGCATACAGTAGTTTCTGTGGATTTGTCATATAACTTACATGATGTGTGTATAAATGAAAGGAGAAATAGGTCTTCTGCTTAGTTGTTGGTTTT
The DNA here is from genome assembly GCF_015220075.1 of Falco rusticolus. Lineage (NCBI taxonomy): Eukaryota > Metazoa > Chordata > Aves > Falconiformes > Falconidae > Falco > Falco rusticolus. The sequence goes on from NC_051189.1 coordinate 91,418,231, forward strand.
TTTTTTTTTAATACAGAAAATCTGTAGAACTAAACTGAAGCCAGTGAAATAACAGTAATCTGCACTGGTAAGCACAGCAGCAGCACATCACATATCCTGCAAAAAGCATCTCCCTGTTCTTTTTTTGGTTTCCATTCAGGATTGCCAAGATACATACGGTACATGTAAGGAAGCCTTCCTCATCTGAATCAGCAGTGCCAATTTGTTATGTTGCAGTCTCCCTCTGCTTTTGAAGGGACTTGCTGAAAAGGAAATCCCACAATCTTGTCACAAATATAAAGATAAGTAGCATTCCCACTGGATTCATGATCAAAGAGCTCAGTGCAGTGGTATTCCCACATTCTTATTTCTCCTTTCAATGTATTCCAAGCTCTTTTGCCTTTTTTTTTTTTTTCCAGCCTGAAAGTGTTGTATATTTTTCATGAGACCTTTCTGACCAATTCCCAGTAAATCAGGAGGATGAAGTGAACATATCTGGCTATGTTACAACCTTCTCCTAGTGGGCCATTTGTGGAATCTCTGCATTTTTCATATGAAACTTCTAATGGTGTTAGAATCATAATACCACACTTACCTGATTTCTGTGCTGTTTCCATGCTGCCACAGTTGCCTGGCTGACAGAGAAGCCATTATAGCAAAGCAGTGATGGGCTCAAGCTGCAGACTCTGATCCAGAGCCACACTTTCTCAGCCCGTGTAAGGCCCGAGTTAGGTTTCCACCCCCTTGCTGATGCCACTGGAAAGCTTAAACCGTTTGGCACACGTGTCTGTATGGAGTATTACCCGCTTGTGTGCGCTCCCATTCCCTGACCAAGGTGCTCTAGGATGCTTTGCATACACCTTTGCAAGTACCACTGCCAGTTACAGCAGTGTAGTTGACTCTGATGTGAGGCTACCAATGTTCAAGAAGCAGAGAAGCAGGACTGTGTAGATGTACCCACAGAGGTGTAAAACTATCCAAACAAAAGCAGTCAAAACACCAAGCAGAGGCTGGGGTTTTCTGATGCAGTTCTTCCGCCCTTCCAGTCATTTTTATGCCTTCTCACCGGTTCCCTTTGCACCACATGTCTCTGCCGTAATGAACTCAGTCAGCAGTGTTATCTAGATATAATCCAGAATTTGGCCTCAAACTGTTTAAATGACTAAATTAGAAAACCTTGTTTATTGGCAGCTGTACCTTTATTTATTTTTTTTATTGTTTGCTTAAGAGATGGAGGTAGACTCTCGGCTCCTGCAAGTTATGGAGCTTCATTGTCGTCTTGTGGTATAATTTGTACTGAATAAGGATGAAGACAGGACCCTTTGGGTTCACCTCTGCTGGGTCTCCCAGCTGGTGGGTTCCAATTTGGTCCCTGTAAGGTGGGTAGGCTCTTGTGTCAGGCCTCACTTATGGGACATCACACTCACTTTGCACAGATATAAAGGCTATCTTTGGCACTAAAAATTCTCAGGTTTATGGCATATGCCTGTCCTTTGAGTTTAAAGACTTGTGATCTTTGATTTGTATTGCTATGAATTGATTTTGCTTTATAAAGTAAGCTAAAATCCGGGAGTCATGCCTTCCATTAGGCTGTAGGCTGTAAACACCATGCCATTTCATACCCGGTGCAGACAAGGCTCTTTACCTTAAGCAAGTTTAAAGCTGCATTAGCAGTATCATTGAGTAGTAGAGGATGTAGCTGCACCTAAGTAAGATGACCTTCAGGTCCTTGTTAGGTTTGACGAAAAATCCTATCTGATGAAGCTGTACTCTGAGGGAAGTGAAGGACAGAACAAAAGATGACACAGTTCTCTCTGCTCCTTGTTTTAACCAAGTCTTTGGATGATGCAACTGTTATTTCTTGTTTGCTTTTATAAGCAGCAAAAGTGGTTTGGATCTTAAAAAAAAACCATTCCAATTCGGACACTATTAGGTAAGGATCTATGTGGCACAGCATGAGGAAGGTCAGCCTTGGCTGACTGAGGTGATTCCCTCCTGGCCTTAAAAAGTGTGAGAAGCTGTGTGCTTGTAGTGATCCCTGATGGTGCTGATGAATAAAGTTAATAGAATTTTTAATAAAAGATACAACCACTGGAATGAAATTCACCACTGTTTTAAAACATGAAGTAGATACTTACCTTATGAAGCTAGAAAGTGTTTGGTTAGTAGCCATGACAATTTACAGGTGTTACATTAGCCACAATGGGACTGCCTAGTTCCCTGATGCAACAGAAATATTTTGAGACTTACAATGAAAAAAAATTAATAAAGCCCTGCAATATGAAGAGTATAAAGTTCAAACAAGAATGGAGAGTGCAAAGTTATATCTGTATTTCTATGAAATTTCATAAAATGAGATTTTACGCTGCATAATACAACCTGCTGCTTCAACTGAAATAAGGAACTTGGTTTGATATTTTCATTAAATGCGAAGTATTTGTGGATAGTGGTGGCAATTAGGTGCTGCAAATGCAGTCATCAGTTTGAAACTGAGCATATAAAAAGGTATTTTAATAAAAAATACAGTCACCTTGGTACCTGAATCTACCCTTATTGTATTGTATGGCAGACACTCTATCCGTTAGACTGCAGTCACAGGTTAACAAGAAGGGAAATTTCAAGGCATAGAATTAGCTACAGGAAAGCTCTCCTATTATTGAATGAACGCAATAAAGACACAGCAAAATTTACAAGGAAAAATTTAATAAAATATTGACTATAAAGGCTACAACATTCTATGTCTGCTCCATAGCTTATATCCAAATCTGTGCGTGTTCAAAAGTCCATGCAAATTGGACTTAATTTACTTTGCTTTTTTCTTCTTCAAGAGTATAAAGTGAGCACAATAATTTTCCTTTATTTTATCTATAAAGGGTTTCCTAAATGGGAGCTTATTAAAAAGGAGGCAGGGTTAGGCTGTCCAGGATGTTAGAGTGATTATGTCTTGGCAGCACCAGAAGGGGCTGAGTCCAAGGGCTTGACTGTTAGCATCTGGCCAACACCCTGGACTCCTAATCAGCTTAAGAAACACATGGACAGTGACAAGTGCACTCTTCCCCAGCTTCATTTTCATCATTGCTGCCAGCTGCCCGCTAACAGGTTTTGGTTCGTTATTTATCTTTGGCTGAGTAGAGGACTATTGGAATTGCCATACCCAACTCTGACAGGGATCCCCATGTTTCTCTTATGTTTCCATAAAGAACAATTTAACTGCAAGTGTTTCTATTGTGAACCCAGAAAGGAAAACAGAAATTGTTTCTAAGGCAGGCTGTGCCTTCTGTCCTTTTTCCCAGCAAATTCTCTTAAGAGGTAGAGAACAAAAATGGCTGTTCTCTAGACAGTTTTTAAGAATGTAAAGGTCCAATCCACAGACATAAAAACTAAACCAGTTTTTGACTCACCTCTTAGACCCATAATAAATTTAGCCAGCTGTAGTTTACCAGTTGGTACGGTATTGCTTTTCCTATCGCATTGCTGACTGTTCATCAGCGTGGCTTGGACTGGAGCTGGTTGTGGAGAGCCGAGTCTACCAGCTCCTACCTTGCACAGAACCACTCTCCAGCACGCAGCTGTGGTAGGGTCCCCTCCTCTGGCACCCTCAGGAGGGGATATATTGGCACGCAAGAAACTGCCAATTACACTACTACAGACACTTAAACCCCAACTCTGCATAAACAGCAAATATGTGTACGTCTCGAGTGTCTGAGAAAATACACGTAAAGAGCAACAGATATATCCAAGTTGTCCCAGAGAGGTCTGGACAATGTTCTAGATTCACTCCAGGTTAGAAGTTTTCCTGTGATCACATAGTTTTCTGGAGGACTTATCTGCACCTAGTTCATACCATCATGGGAAGAAACTTGCCAACTCGAGAGGGATAATGTGTTAGGGGTACTGATAGCACTTTATCATCCATGGGCCCAGGTTTCAATGCCATCTTCCAGAAAAAAAAACACATGGAAGCCAAAGGAAATTTTTGGCCCAAGGGAGACATTCAGTATGAAGTGTTTTGTGCGGTTTTGTTTCTGCAATAGTTTATAGATGAATGGGGAAATAATGACAGGGGAAGGTATATTACTTAAGTGTAGACTGGTGCAAATGCTTCTGAGCCTTATCTCCTGTTTCCCTGCGTCCTTGTTATCCTACAACCCATGGTGGTCCACAGTGAAGTTTGCCTGTATCCTCGGCCACTAGACAAAGTGACTTTTATTTACTTAAAAACCTGTGGTGTTGGTGTGCCAGCATTGTCAGTGACTCAGGCAGTGATTAAACACAGAACTATCTTTCCCTACATTTACGAAACATAAAGATATTTGTTTTGATTCCATCACTGTCACCTCATTAGGCACCAGGAAAGTTAGGTTATACAATGAATCAGTTTTGCACTTAGTTTTGTTTACTTTTCATAAATTAACATGGTAATTCACTGTAATAAAATTCTTCGTTTACACAAAGATATCAAAAGGCATCGTCCATTATTCTCCTTAATGTTACAGCTTTAGAATGTGCAGCAAAAAGCTCTGTTTATATTGCAGGGGGATGGAGCACTTACCACAGAGCGTCACATCCCAGATATGCTCTGCTTTAAGAAACAGCAGAGAAATGCCAAATAATAAAAAACCCCCACAACACAACCCCAAAAAGGCAACCCCCCATGCAGTTCCCCCCTCCCCTCCAAAAAACCACCTCCTCCATTAAAATGTGTCCCATCTTACTGAATTACTTATCCTACACTCTGTCTCCTTCTGTGTATACTCCTTTTTCTTGGTCTAGCAGGTAGCAATGAGGTATGCTCCTATAGGCAAGAGAAGGCTGAGCCCTGCTAGCTGCAGTGTGCGGAAGGGCTGTCCACAGCCATCAGAGCAAGAAACCTCTGCAGCGGAGGCAGCACAGAATTCGGACAGACACTGCGCTTTTATCACTAGCAAACAACTAATCCTTCACCGTTGCAAGGCACGAAATGCCCTTCAGTCCCACTGTCCCTTAGCAGGTTTTGGATTCTCGGTGCCCTTCCACTACTGATCCAAAGTGCTCGAGTTCCCTGGAGAGAAAAGGGTTCACACTGCCTCTAATTCCTGATGCCGCTTGGCATTTGCCAACATGTTATTTTGTTCCGCTACGTAACTGGTACTGAAGTTGCAGGCTATAGAAGAAATTACCCAGCTTGCTCACTTCCCACATGTGGAAGTGAGGTATCGAGAGCAAAACAAAGCTTAGCTTAAGCTTCTGTTTCTTCTTTTCTCTCTCTTTCCTCTTTTAGGACTGTTTATGTTTGTGTGAGCTGCAGGGGAACTGGAAGCTGGTCTAGCAAGGCACAAAACCATCACAAATATCTGTGTGCTTTATTTGTGTCTCCTCTGAACTTTTTTTGGGAAAAGAAATAAACCAGTCAGAGAAAGGGAAGGATCTGATGGGTTGAAAATTTATTGTGCTTTACATCAGATAACATTCTGGCCACACCACTGACAGCTAATTCCACTGAATGGAGAACACACAGCAGATGAGACCTGGCCACGCTTTGCTGTAGCATACAATAAAGGCACCCACAAGAAAAGATCTTCTGTGCAGTGCGCCCATGATGATTTTTAAACAAGTATTCCTTACTGGGTATTGAAAAGGGATTTCAACATTGACACTTTAAAACCCAGGAGGGATATTTTGAAAGCCCATTTTTTTGCACAGTTCAGAAAACGTTTGCAGAAGTTTTATGAGCATGTATGAAATGTATACTGTTAGGAAAATGTTAAAAAAAATCTTTCATGTTTAATTTTTGAGATTAAAGAACAAACATTATGGAATTTAGAAATAGGCTAATAATTAAACCTTTCATCTAAAAGATACAAGATTTTTTTATCTTTTTTATACTGATGGATGACATGATGAGGAACAGTAATTTTTGTCAAAATTAATATTATCATGATAAGGGGCAATAGATCAACTATGTTTTGGAAATCAACAAGTTATAGAAAGATTTATCACACCATTGCCAACACACGGTTTTTGGAGCACTGGCTGTACATCAGCTACTCGCTGGCTGTCTTCACCCAACACACAGAGGGTTACATTTGGCTGTAAAGCAGGAGGGATCTAACCCCTACGGCAGGTAGGGGTAGGTATAGCAGATGTGCTGGGCTGACCTAACTCCTGCAGAGGCTGCTATCACAACCACTGGCAACCCTGCCTGCAATGCAGGCAAGCAGTTGAGCTGTGAAGCAAAGGATAGTCACTACAAACAGGCCTGAGATGACATCTTCAGCCAAGTTAGGAAAAAATATGGAGCAAGAAGTATTGGGGCATTAGGGAGCAACCGTACCCAGGGAAAGCTCTCAGCACAGGAAAGGGTTAGTGTTCTGGCAACCTCTCCTTGTGGAAGGACCCTCCCCACCCCAAGGGTCATGTCCCCATGCTGGCCAGAAGCATGTTAACAAGTGGCTGGGACTGTCCTTTTCCAGCCAGATAGTCCCTCGATGCTCTCCTACTTCCAGAGAGACTCCTCTTGCCATGCGGGCTTCTTGTTGGACTTGATCCCAAGTCCACACATTTTATGGAAAGATTCCTGCTGAGGTCAACTCCTTTGGTTTGTGTCACTGCACAGAGGTGCTCTTGAATTTCAGGAGTTCAGAGTGGGGTCCTGAGCCTCCATCAGGTGTCAAGAGAGGTGATGGGGACGCTGATAGGCATGGCAATGTCTGTGAAAAGCCAGAGTTGCTTGAACTCGTTCCCTACCTTCCCCCTCCCACATTTTAGGGACTTTTATGGAAAACACATTTGTAATGTATTCGATTGCATCTATGCAGTGGAGAATTAGATTGGCATAAAGGTAAACAACTGGCAAAGTATTCATAACTCAAAATCTGCCTGGTGTCTTTTTGTTCCAAAACTTTAGAAATTAGAGACTGCTCACCAGATGTTATAAAAGAAATTACTAATTTAACTGCTAAACTGCTAAAAGGCTCACTCTGGTAATATTTTCCTGCAGAAAATGTCTGTGTCTTGTTAAATGTTTATTGAATACTGTAATTATATTACATTTGCTGTTAAACGATATTGACATTTTTGAATAAAAAGGGGTTTTTTTGTTGCGTGGTTGTTTTTTTTTTTTTTTAATCCAGGCAGGATCTATAATGTGAACATCTGGTTGCAACCTAATGTGTGGCACTGAAACAAAAAAAAATAAAATATCTCCCCACCCTCAAAGAAAAAAGCCTTCTGCCAATGTTTTTCTCTGTGTATTATTTTTTCAAAGTAGCTCCAGCTTTTGTAGCACCAGCTATGATTAAGTACCAGGACTTTCTCACTATCAGCAAATGTTTAAAGGCAAGTAACCAGCAAAGCTTCAGCAAGCTGATGGCTGGTGAAATAAGGATATATTTAGCAATGAAACAGCTGTTTCTTGAGCAATAACCCAGCTGTTTGGCTTTGAGAATACCTGTTAGAGTTATTAATCATATTAAAAAGTAGGGAAAAAACCCTGACTCTGGAAGGCATGAAACTGACATTTTAAGGGCTTTTTTTTTTTTTTTTTTTTTTTATAAAAAGGTGGCTTTGTCACTCTAAGGAGTGTAAGAAAAAAAAAAAGGGAGCAGGGAGGGAGAGAAGTTGGGAATCTTTTAGAAGTATATAGGTGTTTCAATAGATACAGTTAATATCGCTGTCAGCTACCAATCAAGCTTCTCTTCTTCATTTAGTAGACAATGCTCTTGTAAAACACTTGCAAAACACTTTGTATCATAGTGTTTTCCATATCCATTCCCTCCCCTAAACCGTTCTGTTGAATTACTGGGAAAGGGTTCAGATGTGATGTTGGCTAGCTGCACCACTCAGCGTGCATTTATTTTTTCCCATTTCCTATTGGGTAATGGAAGACAGAAATTTGGCTCCCTTCAGCCTTGGGACCTATCCATAACTCAAAGAATGTGATTTCTACTGGAGGCTGGAGTAAGGAATACGCATAAAATTCTACCATCTAGCTGGAACGTTAAAGACAGACTTTCGTTTATAGGGTTTCCCTGTCACGCAGTAGATTTAATCAAGAGAACCAGTCAATTACAGTATGCTTGCGCCAAACAGACGTGAGACACAACTCAAGTATTTAAATTGCAACTTGTGCTATTCATAAAGGTGTTGCTGGCTGGGACCATCTTCAAAAGCAAAAGTTTCCTTGTATGTAGATAGGACCCAATCCTGGCTGCTGTATATGCATAAGAAGTAATTCTAGTGGCTCCATTGTTATTCCAGGTGGTCCTATGCTGCACAGCTGGAACCACCACAAGAAAGACCTATGTATGTGCAAAGCACATGCTCTTTGGACAATGCACTAATTCACTAAAAAGTGGACAGATACATTTCTTTTGGCTAGGTTTTGGGGATTTTCTGACTTAGAGTATTTGATTTTTCTTTGGCTTGATGTCTTTTTAACGAATAAGTAAATAGAATAAAACTCAGATATTTTCAACATCTTGGACCTGAGCTACTTTTTTTGCAGCTGGACCTGAACGTTGCAGTGTTTTTTAAGCAGAATGCAATATTTTGATCTGTCAAAATGAAATGTTTCAGTTAGGCACTCTGAATTGGAGAATAAAGACGTTCTAGTTAAGTTATACATTTTTATTTATATCATCAATTTTTATAAAACCATTCATATGAACAGAAATGTACCGTTCAACAATGAAAATAGCTCAGTCTTCCATCAAAGAATTAATTCATGCATTGAAGGCTACATAGACTATCCTAGCTAAAATCTGCTCCCATTTATCATGGTTTACATTTTTTGTAATAGAGTAATCTGCCTGTTGTGCTGCAGAATGACTCAAGAGTCTGGCACCGTTCCCTTCCAGCCTCATGTGATATAGGATGAATGAGCACACTTTTGCCCTGGGGCTGGATATATGTCCCTTGCCTCACTGGATGCAAACTTACCTTTCTCCTGCAATCTTGTGATTTCTCCACACTCAGGAAGGTTTTGGGAAGGAGGCAATTAGAAGAGCACATGGTTAGCCTTTTTTTTGGCCCACCAGCATAAACCTGTCAATGACTCCATGGCATCTAGAAGATATATCACAGAAGCTATATATAGCACAGAAGATACATTTATCAGCAGCTAAGCATATGATAAAAATGTGCTTGGTTTCGGTAAATACTATGCCACAGTATCGTGTCCACATACATACAAACAGCTCACACTAAGACAGATCAGCACTCATACTAAGATAATTTTATAGAACAATGGAATCATTCTTAGCCTGCAAAAGATACTTGTGTTTTCAGATTCTCCTTTCCCCCCAGAACACCATTACGACCTGGCTTGTCGTATTTTCACTGCAAGGGTTTCTTGCAACTTGTGGCAAACGCAAAGTTTGCGTTGCAGGCAGTGCAAAGGCCCACAGGCATTTCAGGCATGTGGGTGCATGGAGTCTACATCTGGTCTTTATGTTCAGCACATTTTATCCCATAGTGATGTACGCACACTGGTGTTATAGCACCCCACGTAAAGCAAACATAAATGAGCCAGGGAAGAGGGTGCCATAGAATGGGTAGCAGGCAGTGAGGAGCAGAGCTTGTCCCCATCACACACCATGTTGCTCCATGTTCCTTTCAGGGTTGTGTGGTTTCATCCGAGCCCACAGGGCCCTCAGCAGAGAAGTGGAGGGGGCATACGACATGTTTTCGCAGCGGATGCCAGAGGCCCTGCCAGGCTCAGTGTGAGTCTCCTGCTGGCTTCTGGAGAGGGTGTCAGCTACAGGAATAGCAAAATTGGTCTCAAGGTGCCACCAATAGCAACAGGTCTGACATCATCTCTTTGTCCATTTTTTGTCTCTCTTAAGAGGAAAATCAAATCCTGGATAAAATTTAACACTGTACACTGTGTTTCTGCAGCTCTAAACAGGATATGGGAACATAAGTGGCTTGGAAATACGTCATCCCTTTCTCTGCAGGTTGGTGTCCATCGGGACAGATATTTGCACAATGTTTTTTCTGGGCTGATAGTGCAATTTAAAACTGGAATTTGTTACACAGAGGGCTTACCAGGGAGGTTTTGACAAGCACCAAGGTTTGAATCATCTTAATGATAAAAATAACTTTTGAGAAACGGCAAAGCTTCATGGCTTATTCAGCAGTGAACTGAACTACCAAGTTCCTAGAGACCCATCTGGTGCCTCCAGCGGGGCAAGAGAGAAGTGTGAAGTGGCAGGTCTGAAGTACAGCCGAGCTGGCTGGACACTCAGCAGTGGTTTGCCGACTGATAAGCTGCGAAGCAGACCGCATCACATTGCTGCCTTACATTTCTGTCCTACGCATTTAATTAATAGGAAAACCATTGCCTGTGAAATATTGCACGAGACTGGCCTGGGAGTTACTGGGATAGAGGGAAGAAGGAGGTCTGACCAGACAGACAGCTCATCCCAGAAGCTTCATTTCTTTAGGATGCCTCACTAGAAATACTGCTCTAATTTCAATGGCATATGCAAAAACATATGTAGGTATAACTTATACAATTCCATAATTGTGTGACAGATTTTTAGATGTATAGGGAAATATCCCATGTAAATTATCTTTATATGAATTGTAAATAATAATAATAATAATAATAATACTACATTATAAGTGCATATCGTTATAATAGATTTATTTTATTATAATTGCATTTATATTTGTATAAGTTCTAATTATATTCATATATTTATGGATGCACACATACACATACTATACTATAGCTGTGTGCATGTGTATCTTAGAGAAAGATAGATAGAAAAATCTTGATAATATTATCTACCTGAAAATGTTAAAAAAAAAACCAAAAAAACCCAAAACTTCATTCCCTAAGTGTAATCCTTGAGGAGATTGTTTGTTGTTTCTGAGCCTTCTTCACCACTCTAGAGAAAACTTAGATATCTATTTCTTTGTGAAGATTATATGGTGTGTCACAAAATTCTCCAGAACTTTTTGACCAACCGAATCGTTGCTCAGCAGCTATCCAATAAGTCGGAGGAGAATGAAGACATTTGCCAGTATGTGAAACAAATCTGACAAATAGCCTGTCAGAGTTCCTAAAGGAACCCTTCCCAAGGACTGTTCAGTCTTCTTTATCCATCCTATGGAAAACCACAAGCATATATTTTTATATCGATGTAGCTGTTTGCTCCTTGTAGGGTGGGTCCCAGGACCAGAGGGGAGTGTCTGTTCTCATCTCCCATCCTGAAGCTGGATTGTCTGCCTACAAGAGACAAATAGTGAAAAATGTTAAAGGTTATTGCCATAACATAACCAATGTTTTCATCATATGTAAAATGGCGTCTTTTCTTGTTAGGCATTCCATAAAATTAGCACTGTATTATTAATTTATCTGTAGTTTTAGCTCTTTTTTGTCCTCATATTTCCAGGCGGATCACAGTTGGAATTTCATTTTGCAGAACTTTGTGCATTGATTTCTAATGCACAACATTTTATATTACTTGTTTCTTTTTCACTCGTTGCTAGCCAGTTGAGAGCACTGTTTCTGTTGCCTGGCTGGATTAGTGTGCAAGAATTCCTTCTCAAATACTTGTGAACACATCTCTGTTAATTACATTAGAATGGGAACAGAATAGTCTCCAAATGGGTGTAGATTTATTTTTAAAAGACTATACCTTAGTAACATTTATTAAATCTCTGCCCTCTCATCTAAATTCTAACAACATTTCATTAGTGTTCTTATTTATTTATTTACTTTCACAGAGCAAGGATACGAAGTTAGGCTTCAGGACCCAAAGCTTTGTTTTATATAAAGTTACTAAGTGCAGCTGAATCCAAGGAAAAATATACTAGAAAGCAGAAGGAGCCAACTGTTAAGAGCATTTTTTTGCTTGGATAGTTTTGTTCAGATACAGTTTTCTTTTCATGAAGAATTCAAACACGCTTGCTTGCGCAATGCCATCTGCAGGCTTTCTAAAGACAGTGATTTTGTTCTTTCAGGTCTCCTTCAAAGATTTAGCTCCAACCTAAATGTTACACTTTGTGTTTGGTCCCATTGACATAAGCAGGGCTATCTACCAGTCAAAGGGGTACGTGGTGGGGCTGCAGTGGAAAGGCATGGTTTGCCATCCCTTGCCAACAGATACATTAGACATACAACGTGCCATAAATGTGTATTGACCAGCGAGACGTCTGTCTGCCTTGTAACTTCCCACTGCTGGCATAAGAAACCTGTTAAAAGCAGCCTGTCACACATGACACTCAGAAAAGAGAAAAAAAAAAATCCTGTTCGCTTCAAGTCTCTGGGGACAGCAATCCCCAAGCTTCTTTGGAATCAGGAATGGTAAACGAGGACTCCTCTTGACAGTGCAGATGACAGACAGGTTTTGTGCCTCATTCTCCCAGTAAGCCTGTACAAAGAGGTCAATGACTGTAACCTTCCAGTTCAGCTCTTTCCACAGTTTAGCTTGATGCAATAAAGGACTCTTTATTCTTTTTACCTGAAGAGTGATTGCATACTTGAAATCTTGTCTATTTTTTCAACTATTTTAGATAGTCTAATAAATACACACCTAGCCTTAGTTATACCCCTAGATCATCCTAGCTACAACACTGCTTATAAAACATAATGCATCTAAAAAAATAACATGTCCATTTTTTCTTTTAATTTCCTTATCAAGTTGAAGTGAAATGTCAACATTTTTATAATCCATGAGTACCATGAGCAAAAGCAGGATGTAGAAATGCTGGTGGTCTAATCCCTAATTGGTTTAAAAGGCAATAAAGACAGATTGTTTCTTTTAAGACGCTGCAGTCACTTTCTTTTCCTAATTCATAGCACTAATCTCTCATAGCACTGATAGCGCTGCATGGTCTGACTCCTTGAAAAGGTCCTTATAAGGCTTTGTAGCTCCAAAACAGCTTTCTCTTAGTACCAACTTGTTCTTGGAAGAATCTTTTTCATCATGTCACGCAAAGCGACACATTAGAGTCAATTCCTCATCTTAGCACTCAGCCATTATGTCTGTGAGCTAGGAGGACCAAGGCATGCACGAGGTATTAAACGCAATAACATTGTAAAGTTAGAAGGAGCAAATGATGCGCAATCCTTACCAACAGAAGGAAGGCTGGAAGTCCAGAGAAGGGCAAACTGTTTATCCATTTTCAGGTGTTTTGTAGGCACTGGGACAGAGGTGAGTTTGCATCTGAAATGAAATGCAGTACACAGAATAAATACAAACCAGGCACAACATCAGAAAATGTGGAAGGAAACAACTCTTCCTGCTACCAAAGCTAGTTCTGGGAGAACATCCTGCTAAAAGTCCACACATAAGATCTTTAGAATAGGGGTTGCTCTCTCCAGCACCATAGCATTTGCTGGGAAAGCAAAAGCAATTCAGTGCTTTTGGTCTGTGATGGAAGTAATAGGAAATCGGTGGAGGTTTAGGATGTTTGTTTGAGGAACAGGTCTACATGAGAGCCAGAAGAAAACAGGTTTTCTGAAGGCATTGAAATCAGATCAGTAGAGAAACTAATCTCTGAAACCGTCTCTGGATGCAGCAGGTATAAACCAAGCCTACAAGAATAAATGAGATGTCTCTGGGTCAGGCTAGGTTTATGCTGCAGCTGAAGCACTGACAGACAATCTAAAGATAGAATTGAAAAAAACCCTGTCTTGCTTGGTTTAGGAGCTTCAGGCATGAGCACTGAATCTGACCTAACATTAGCCCTGCCTTCAAAGGTCCCTTCCCAACTAAATCATTTGGTGATTCTAAGTACGATCTTCTTATGCTGTAGTGTCTTTTGCAATACTGGTGAGTTATAACAATTTCCAAGTTACAAACATTCTACATCACAAGGGATTAGTTTTGTTCAGCAGCCTGTATGATGGTGGCTTGGGCACTAGCTTAATCAAATCTTATTTTGCTATTTTATTGTGCATGCTCCCTATTGCAGAGTGGTTTTTCAAGTCTTTAACCCAAAGAAGTCTGTTTTTGCAGGTTCTCATCTCTTTTCTCTTATTCCTCGTACCATGTAATGTATATGCATACACAAAATGAGCACCACTTTCAATCCTTCATTACTGACATTACCTACACAGGGACACCTATCCACCAGTTATGCTCTTTCTTTATAGAAACACTGTTATGGAAAGCTATAGCTAAGCCTCATTTCTTTCTTTCAAGACTTGGAAGGACATATAAATCATCACAATGGGAGCTAGTAAAGACTAGTAAAGGCCAGTATCAACCTGATGTAAATATTTCTTTGACAGAACCATCAGCACTCAAACCATTATGCTCACTGCTTATCCTCTAGAACTGCAAAACTATTTTGGCTAAAATATATGGAAAGCTATAGAAGTGCCTTTCACCTGATATTGTGATTATCTTAAGGCTCTTATGTAGGATGTTGGTCTCATGGTTACAGCATGGGGCAAGAAGACAGAAGAGCTTGCTTCATTTCCAGCATCACCCAGATTTCCTGCAGGACTTCAAAGAAGTCATCAGAGGTGGTGGAACTGGATGGACAGTGGAGGGGTCTGGCCAGCATTCAGTATGCACAAACTATGGGGGCAAGAAATGAGGGAGGCAAAATTTTCTCTGCCTTGGGCACCTACTTTCCTTGCCTTAAAGTAATGGGATATACTTTACTGTTACTAAATATGACATTTAATTATCTCACAGTTATATCACTATAGCAAAGGAATGTTTTCTAGATTGCACTGCATTAGTGGCTTTCTCTGAACTTTTGTAGACAACTGCATGTGCCCTTTCCTTGTCTTCCCCCCACCTTCTTCTTTTCAAGTTATCCAGGAAGTTTTCACGAATCTTTAGACCTATCACTCTAAAATGCCTTGTGCTGTCTGGCATCAGAAAGGTAAAATGCCTGAATCCATCAAATTAGCATTTCACCATTGAAAAAATGAGCTATATTGTTATTAGAGATGTAGATACTAATTCATTGCTATTGCTCCCGTATTATATATATATATTTTTTTTTCCCAGTGCTTCTATAAACCTCCAAATGAGGTTCCTTCTGTTGAGAGACTTAATTGTTGGTATATGTTTTCCATGGGAATGATGAAAGCCAGCTAGAATTACTGCTGAGTGAACTACAGGAATCCAGGATTATGATGAATGGGAGCAGTGAATGATCAGTGACTGATGTAAGCAAAGTATTACTGAGTTTGAAGCATCTATAATTAGAGGGACATGATACCTCAGCATAACATTGCCATGTCAAACATGGGACAAACACAGTATTTGTCTTTAAGTACTGAAAGCTTTTGAGCAAGAAATCAGTTAATCACAAAATAGCATGTGGTTCTTACACAACAAGTGAACTCACCCATTGCACAGCTTCAACAGAACAGGTCTCATTTACATCAGGGCTGAATTTGGGAAGCGAGGACTAAAACATTGGGAAATGTTCCTTCAGAGCTTGAGCTGACCCTGGTCACACAGTCCTGCCATCCCATTACAAAGTTTTGGTCTCATCACTAGCCAGGAAATGACTCTTTCCTCCTACAGCTTCTCATACTTGCTAGGTTCCTCCCTGAGACACCTCGTGAAACACTACTTTGTGCCCAGGTTGCTGCCTGGAAAGAGCTGATTTGCCCTCTTGAATTTGAATGAAGTTTGGGTTTTGGTTTTGTTTTTTTTTTATTTCTTTGTCCAGCAGGAGATATGGCTCACAGACTATGGGGTGGCTATGTCAGGGTATGTCAGGCAGCAGCTGGAAAGCTTACCTCTAAGGATGGGATTTACAGAGCTGTTGATCGTGCTTGAAAGCATGTTACCCATATACAGGAAATCACGGACATAAAGAAATCCTGTTTTTCTAGTAAAACTCATTTCTGGTGAAATCTAAGAGTTTCTGAGGCATAACTCAAACCTGATTGTGGGCAAGAGTAGGCTATAATACAACATCACTTCTGGAGGAGAAACCAAGCAGGTCAAAGTAATTGGCTTTAATTAGAGGAGACAGAAAGTGGACAGAATATTGGTTTTTGAAGGCAGGACATCGAGAGTGCAGATCTTTACCTCCTGTACAAAGCAGTATGTATAAACAGAGTACTGGTGGCGTACAGTGGACCTCAGGTTCACCTCAGTCCTCATTTCCTTAGGTTCTTTTGACACCACTGAAGTGTATTAATGACAATCTTCTCTGGCAGTATTTCAAGAGAGAAGGGATATTATGAAATGCAGCAAGAGTGCAGAAAAATAAATGATCATCAGCAATGTCCTTTTAACATTGTGTGAGTAGAGGGGGAGTGTGAGCATGTGCACGCATGTAAGTAATCTGGATTTAAACTGATTTTTAGATAAAATGCTGTCAGATGCACAAAATGAACGGAAAAAATTGTTTCTTTTCTGTATTGCCCACATTTGGGTAAGCTTGGTTGGTAACAACTGTAAGTAAATAAAAATACTAGAAGAGCAATTCGTACTGGTGCTGCCCGGGGAAGCGGTTGACTTGCTATCCCTGGAGGTATTTAAAAGACATGTAGATGCGACACTTAGGGACATGGTTTAGTGGTGGCCTTGGCAGTGCTGGGTTATCGTTTAGACTCGGTGATCTTAAAGGTCTTTTTTCAACCCAAACAATTCTAGGATTCTAATGCTCCTTTAGGAGAAATAACTGGTAACTGGTCGTGGCGTTTCATGCAGGCTTTGTTACATTTCTTTTCCTTTGGCTCTTTAAAGGAAAATAGATCAGGGCCAGCACGCTGTATATATTAGCAGGTTAACATACTGGGCCATACTTGCACTTTATTGTAAATGTTTTTGGTACTTCTTCTAAGTCTGTGTTTACCTTGGGTATTTTCTTAGTTCACACGTGAAATAACAGCTGGGACTTGCCAAAATATAGCAGTCAAGTGCTGTACACGTAGTAGCTTTAAAACTAACACAGGTGTCCTAGATCCCTTACGCAGAATAAACAGAAGCACACGATCAAGAGTGTGTCTAACTACTCTCTTCTGGAAATGACGTGTCTTGAAATGCTTGATCTGACAATTGCTCTGGTCTCTCAAGAAAGATGCATCACATAGGTGAAAGCTGTTGATTTCTACAAACAAGTACACCATCTTTTCTTTTTTTTAATAGAAATGTAGTATCATGACCCGAATCCGCTGATTTCCACCCTTTTACTTTTTTTCAGAGGAATGGCAAGTACATTTAATGAACGCAGTTCACTCCTGGGTCACACCAGGAGCGGAAGGACAAGACCTCGATCCCTGGAAAGACCACCCAGAGAGGCAGAAGCTGCGCTTGCCTGGGAGGGAGGTAAGGCAAGAAGGTCCCCATGGTTTTCCTCCAGAGCCCAAGCCGTGAGTACCAGCAGCCTCACCAGCAGAAGCCCAGGGGCCCTGGCCGTGCCGAAGGGGCCTGTTTCTTTTCAGCGTGAGTACACCTCATCTGCTTAGTGCCGGCAAGGCTGCCTGTGAACAGCAAAACACAATTTGCAATGAGCTGCTCAGTTTTTTTATGGTAGCTTTTTCTTTTGTTGAGAGTTTTTGTTTCCATGATTTTACCTTGTGCTGCTGTTTCTATATCTGAAAGAGAAATAAAAGGGGATGTGGTACAGCAATGGCAGCTACTATACATGGAGGAGGAACCTGCTGTGGGCTTGCACAGCTGTAGCCAACTGGGATTGAGTAAACATTCAAGAATCCCACTGATAATAATGCACAGGAGGAATGGGAATTCAGGGAATTTTGTTCTTGGAGAAGTTTTGGCTCCACAAAGATGACATACATTAAAGTGATATGCCTGTGGGGACACCTGGGCCATCTCGTTACCTGTGTAACTGACTGGAAGTAGGTAAACAAGCCTAGGCAAACAGGAGAAAGAAGAGCAGCTGGCTGCTTCTGTCAAAGTAGTATTGCTTTGCAAGGGTACCGTTCAGAGTAGCATCCAAAATATTATGAGTGATGACACTCACTTGGCAAGTTCTCTCAACAGGAAGTTGCATTTTGCATAGTAATTTCATTGAATTTCTCATGAAAGTGTATGATTCATATTGTCTGTAAGGATAGCAATTAAGCTGTTGGAAAAGAACTGTTAATTCTCTGGAATGTACTCAGTTTAAGAATTTGTGAGATTGGAGAGAGATTTCCAATACTAAAACTACAGCTAATTTTGACTAATGCATTTGGATTACTAGCTCTAGCATACAAGATCCTATGGAAGTATCTGGGGTTTTACTTCATAAATGAAAACCTGGGAATTTATTTCTAATTACACCATGAAAAGGTTTTCCACAAAGACTATAAAAAATTACCTTAGAAGGGTTAATTATGTTAATGTCCAATGCCAAACCACTTATTTTTTGCTGCAGGACTAATGTAAGCTAAACTTCAGATGTTGCCCATAGCTGTGCTGGGTCTCTGCCTGAAAGATTGTCACTTTTCCCAGCTGTATCAGTTGATCTGATGAAAGATATTGCTTCTCCTCAGGGCTTACCTTGCTGTTTTTGTAGATATCGCAGCTCAGTAAATCTACTGTTTCATCCTGATCTTTCTGTAGAGGTAAAAGTGTCTTGGATTCAGATCTAGATTCCCGAATACTTTTCTTGTAGGCAATGTAATACATTTAGTGTTCCACGTTGTGCCTGGCCAGGCCAGGATTAGCATGGTATTAATTGATCGCAGGAGATCAAAGAAGTGGATTAAAGCTGCTTCACAACCAAGAGAGCTGATGATCCTGAAGGTAAACTCCTCCACTTGGGGACACGAGATGAAGAAAGCAAGATTTAATGAACTGCTTTGAGAAAAGGGTAAAGCCAGTCTATGTCCCGGTTTCCCGGTATATTCCAGTTATCCCTTGGGATAACTATATTTTAATACAATGCCAGCTTTCTTTTTAACACAATCCTTGAAATTTCTTTTAGGCCACCTAAAATGTCATGGCTTTTTCCTTCATCAATCAAAACATATTTTTTTAACTGCAGGATGTTTGTTCAGTAGAGCTTGCTGTTTTTCTTTCATTGATTTTCTTTTTAACACGCAGTTGTTGAAAACTTAATTTTTAGTTTAGTCAGCTTTGTTCAAGATGCATTGCTGTTCCAAGTAGAATTTGTGGTATGTTTTCTGCAATCCGGTGTAAGGGACGTACAGCATGATGGATGATGTTTGGAATGAAAAGCTGAATGAATACAGGCATTACCAAAGCTGCTCTCTTGATTTGAAAAGAGAAATCCCTTTCTTTATTACTTCTTGATAAGGAATTTACAGGGACACAGTGTAGGAAAAAAACTCCCTCTGAAAAATAAACGCTACTTTAGATTTAGCAGTAAGATGTAGTTTGTGGGTTTTAGCTTTTGTATAAAAACATTGTGAACATAAAAACATTTTCGAAGTGTCTGTGGCGTGCTTCTGTTTCGACTTCATGGTCACTTATTAATCGTTCTATGTAAAATTGATACTTCTTCCCCTGGAACAATTTGCTCCTATCCATATTAGTGCTGCCCACCCAACGTTAGTAGCAAGCACTGGTTATTGCTACTTTTTTATTCCTGCCTAGCAAAGCCCACACAGTCTTCTAATGCCTGACAGGTTAATTTGCTGCCTTCGAAAATGACATATAGTGGCCCAAGTGAATGGTGCTAAGTTTTCAGCAAGGCCAGGATGTACTATTACCATCAGGTAACCTCCTGAAATTCAGCAGTTTGGGGATTTTCTCTTATTCTCAGATGGGGAAAAAAATGACCAGCTTGTCCTGCATCAGGGTCCATGGAAACGTGGTCTGTGGGCAGTAGGGCTCTGTCTTGTGGCAAAACCAGATTGTAGCTGATACGGCATACAAAGCTTTAGTAGGACTATTGTGTCAGTAATACACCCCCTCCATCTAGTTTGGCTGCTGGGTTATTTTTCCTCTGTGGATAACTCAGAACAGGGACCACAGCTGATTGCCAGGGTGTTCCTCTTAGTAGTGACAGAGGAGCACACACTCTCAGTGCCTACTCAGTGTCATACCCTTGAGAGCCGTTGTCTACATTTGTACTGTTGGAAAACAAGGCCTAAGAGCCTAACTGCCATGCCAGTTTGGGCGGGCTTTAAGAAATGAGGAACTGTGGGGTACAGCCTGCTGCTCCTACCTGCAAAATAGATTTGCATTGCCTCCATATTGTTAGCAACTGGCATGACTTGGAAAGGATATAAGTGATGTTCTTCAACCACTGTTTTTTTATCTGTATCCCTAGATCACTAGGAAAGCAAGCATGGTGTCAGCAGGGCTAATGTCATGGTATCAGATCTGTGCATCCAACACATACATGCCAAACTGGCCAGGACTGAAACCCACTGACCAGAAGGGATGCAGCTCTGTAACTGCAGGATGGTGACGCATGGGAATCTACACACACAGTTTATTTTCTCCGTGTTATCTCTCAGTTGTGTGGTGTATTTGGCCATGAAAAGCATTATAATGTTTGAGAATGGAAGATAATAATGAAGCAGTATATTTCAACACCACATCAATTTGTATGCTTAATTTAAATACTGCAGTTGTCTGCCCGGTGGCTTAATTAGCACAGCATGAAATTAGCATGAAAAACTGCAAGTTCCTGCTGTAAAACAATCAAACAAATTATCTCTTCCACAAGCAAATTCTTGTTATAATTTCAACAGGCTGAATTTTCAGCTAGTGTGAACCTGCATAGCCTCCTGTTCCAGATGTGATTTTACACTAGCTGAGATTCTGGCCCCAACAGCTTTATGCTTCCTGCCCTAATAGTGCTGCATGGTAAAGGAGTGATAACAGATTTACACGTAGGCAAAACATCAGGCCGTAAGGTCTCAGAGGTCCTAGAGCAGAAAACACAGCCTTCCAAGCAGTTTGAAGGCTGGGGAAGTCAAAGCACACTGATCCAACAGCATAATCTCGAAAATACAGTGACAAATAGGAGAGTTAACTAATAACTTCATTCTGAATTGCTGAGCACAGGCAGAGTTGGCCTCCATACCTGCAAAATAAGTTGTTAGCTAATGTGATTATCTTGCTGATAACACAGAAATCTCCCAGGGAACAAGCTGTGCCTGAACCACTGCTCAAATGCTGACAGGTTCCCCCCCTCCACCTCTCTCTCCCCTGACATCCATCTCTCCTGCCCCTGTCTTTCCTGGTGCTAGTTGCCTGTGAGGGGCAGGGATATATGTATCTCATATATAGGATATATATATCTCATGCAAGGGAGAGACACTAAGAGCCTGGAGCTTCCCAGGGGATGGCACTGGTGGCTTGCTGGAGCAGCTCCTGTCACTGTCACTGATTTCAGGAGGGTCCACTGCTGCTCTCCGAGCAACACATTTCTAACTCTTCTGGTGGTAGAGAAAAACTTCAAAACCAGAATTCCTGACAGCTCGAAAAGCAAAGGATAAATAAAGAAACCCCATTTTTCAAGTCAAAGCTGCTTTGGTTTCACTTGCTTGCCTTCCCTCCAGCTGCAGCTGAACCCCAGGGCTGCAGCACTCTGAACGAGAGGCAGCTGGCACATGGAGCTGGGGCTGGGGCTGGGGCTCTCCCTCCTCTCCTCTTCCCTCTCAGCCCCACACCTGCGGGCAGGGGACAGGGTGAGAAGCCCTCCACCACCACCCCCCACAGCTGCAGCATGTAGCGGAGGACGGGAGGAGGTTAGTGCAGAGCTGTGCACACTGGTGTGATGGGGATGCAGAAATGCTCTTGGCTGGATGTCATCAGACACGAGAACATGCTGCTTCCCAGAGGCACTTTTGTCCATCGATAAGCAAGCCCAATGCCCGCTTTCAGAGTAGGCTTTCAGACGTACCCCTGAAAAGGAAAAAGGAAGTTTTGAAAGGTGGGATCTGAGGGGAGGAAGTGACTCATGGGCTCAAAGAGAGACGGGCAGGGAGCAACAGCCGGCTGAGGCAGCAGAAGCGATCCCCAACTGTGCCGAGTCGTGGGAATGGGGGTGAGGAAGGAGCCCAAGGCTGGGGAAGCTGAGCTTCAGGAACAGCTACAGTCCTACGCTTGCCTCCTTGGGCGTAGGACTTTTAACGTGTCCCCTCGCAGCCAGCTCCCAGGCTTACCAGCGTGCCTGGCTGCCCTGTGCATGTGGTTTGGAGGGGACTCCAGCTGCCCCCCGGCCAGCAGAGCCGCAGTGGGTGCCACGGGGTGCTGGCCGCCGTGCCGAGAGTGCAGCATCCATGGCACAGCCACCCTGGCACGGCCGCCCTGCCTTCCCCAGCTCCGTGGGCACACCATCGCCTGCCCCAGCGCCCCAGCCGTGGCTGCAGCCCTTCCTGGGGTGGTTTGAGCAGGAGGGAGGGCGACTGCGAATTGGGTGAAAAACAAGAGATTTTTGCCCTCATTTTACATTTTGCCTTTCGTCACTTTTAAGCAGTAAGATCAGACGTGGGTTGGGTTTTATGGGGTTTCATGAGTGATATGACATGAGAGTTGCGTTTCGGACTTTTGCACTGGTACTTTGCAGAGCTGCTCTGTCACGGTGGACTCTTCTCCATCGATGGGATGCCCTTTTTTACCTGACTAAGGCATGAGCTCCTCTCCTGCACCCTCTTCTGTACCTTGTAATCTGTGGAGCTTCTGGTAGAACAAGTTTTCTCTCCTAATGAGGAAGAGCTCTAATGGTCAGGGCTTTGTGAAAACTAAACGAGGAATTTCCTGGCTTTCAAACAATTTCCCCCCTTAATTATGATGTTCTAATAATATCTTCTTTTTTTTTAATTAACTGATCTCTACTTGATCCCTCATGTGCAGGGTGCTCAAATAATAAACTGGCTGCAATTCTGTACAGTGTCTCCTAGAAAGGAAGTGAGGCCAGAGATAACATGATGTTACCTTTTGTTCCTTTTATTTATTTATTATTTAAGTATCTTTAATGAGTTGTCCTATGGACCAAGTAAGGTAGGTCAGATAATAGTGCTCATTTTGAATATTGAATTAGATCCTTTTTTGTTGAGATCAGTAGTTTTACGGGACTCACTCACCACTGTAGCTGAGATGTGCACTATGGGAATATTACCAATCTAAGTTTTACTGGCTTTTGCTTTGTGGCAATGACTTGCCTATTTGTAATGTGTGTGTAAACAGAATTGCATACTAATGAAGCACTTCAGGTATTGTTTAAAGCATCTTCTTCCCCAGAGGACTACAGAGCTAGAACTGGGAAAGAATGATTTCCTCCATCGCTGAGGTCACAGGAGTGGAATTAAAACAAATGGTAAGTGTTTGCTGTAAAAGCTGAATATAATGCTCTACAACTACATCTGCAAAAGCTGTAGGTAATTATGTTCTGTGTGCACCTCCAGAACCAAAGCATCACAAACACACACAGCTTCCTGCAGACAGCTTTAGCCAGTTATTAGCTGAAGCCTGATTTGAAAAATGTTGCAATTGAAACCTGTGAGTATTCATTGGGGGAAAAACGTGTGCAAGATGTCTTTTCTTCCTATGCCCAGAAAACACAGTAGTGTGTTGTAGAGCCTTTTCTGAGAGTTAATAAAGGTTGACATTCAATTCTTGGCTACAGCAAATGGAGCTCATCTAATCTTCATTAATTTTCTTGGTTGTTTAAAGAAACAGTGTTTTCATGTGTCAGATCCTGCTATTGTATCTTACCTTTGTCCGTCTAGGCTTTTCTGTACTTTAAGCTTTTCATTTTTTCCCATATCAATAAAACTAGGACTTGCATCCTGAAGATCTTGACCTGGCAAAGGCAAACAAATGATTTGCTATGTACTGTATCATCATGCCAAACTTCTTGGGCTTTTCCTAGGATCTGCTTTTGTTTTAGTCAGACCATAATGAACTGGAAGAACCTTCATATCTGGTAATTATAGTAAGGAATCATGACTTATACTTGATAATTTTAGTCTTCTCTGGTAAAAGCGCCTAATCATTGGGTCTGGTGAGTCCATTTTGACCATCTGCACAGTTCCTTACTTATTTTATATTCTAGTCAAAGTAATGCTTAGTTAGATCAATCAGTGACCAGCTGATTGATATCCAAATAGCATAGCACACATAGATAGCAAGTCATATGGTATGTCAGTCAAGATTCTGAAGTATTTCTCCATGCTAGTCACTGCAATCACTAATGTTTAAGGTGTAAATACTTGTAGGATCACCTCAGTGCCCCATGACACTGTGGTCCTCACCCTTTCATCCAAAGAATCAGCTTTTCTGCAGTGATTACGTTAGCCATCAGCACTTACAAGGGAATAAACTCTGGTAATCATGTGAAGCAGCCCCTAAGGCCAGCTTGTAAATAACATCACTCATGTTTTCATGCACCTAATGGTGTTACACAGATGCAGCAGTAGAGCTCAAAACTACGTTCCTAAATGATTATGTATTATACGGTATTTGGCTGCCTACACCATTCCATCCTCACCTATAATGTGTATCTGTTGGCATACTAGAACTATTATGAGTTGTACCAATAACTGTCAGGACCAAATTTAAAACGGTCTTCCAATACAGTTCTATGTGTCACTGTCCAGAACTTTTGCATCTATGTGGATCTTGATGAATCAGAAATTAGTGTATTTCTTTGGAACCCAAACACAGCTTAATTATTACTCCATTTTTTCAGGAAAACCCCAACATGCTCTTACTTATATTTATGAGAGGTTATGGGCTCCCTCTGGTGGTTTTTCAAAACCAGAAAACTAGTAGAGAACATAAATAAAAAACCCAGTAGTTTTGTGCATAAAAATTGTTGATCATTTGCAGAAGGCTGCATGCCTAATTCCTCCTCTGTCTGTCACCCCACTTGTTTTTAAGTTGAGATAGTTTCTACTATCAAGGCATTTTACTGTGTTGATGTAGCTTGAGAGAGGAAAAATGCATATTGATGCAACAGAGAGCAATAAGGTAGATAATTCTGCTAAGGGTCTGTGCCTTCATTAATGGTTTCACCAGCAAAACCTGCATGTTTGTTAGTTCTTCAACTCCTGCATTGGATTTGAAATGGCTCTGTAGCTATTTACAGTAGAGAAATATTGTTACATTATTTTTTCTTGGTAGCTACTGTGAAAATTAATGATAACATAAACAGAGAGTCAGACCTCACTCTTCAATAGATGTTTTCTTAATGTAGCATTTATACCTGAAGGCTGAAAGGGAAACAAAAGAAGAAAACCTTGACACCAACAATGAGTTTCTCTCTCTCCCCAGGTGCAAATACATGGATATGGCTTTTGCCGGTGAAAAGAGAACTTGTATAGGAATGTTCCGCACTAATTCACAGCTAATTACAAACATACAGAACATGCAAGGTGAAAACTGCTTCTAATCATGTTCTGCTTCTGCGCTGGCTTGCAGGCGGTCTGGCAGCAGGCTAGAATTTCAGTACAGGCGAGCACGTGGGGGCCGAAGCCCCAGCTCTGCAGCAGGGTTGCTCAGATGCCAGCTGCACATCTGCTGCGTGACTGCCGTGGGAGTGTTTGGGCAGCCAGGTGATTATCAGAGCCCAGGAATGTCTCTGGGACAGTCCCCTCACCCTTTACTATCATCA
Source organism: Falco rusticolus (assembly GCF_015220075.1). Lineage (NCBI taxonomy): Eukaryota > Metazoa > Chordata > Aves > Falconiformes > Falconidae > Falco > Falco rusticolus. The sequence goes on from NC_051189.1 coordinate 91,443,668, forward strand.
GTCCCCAGGTTTTTTTCCCAGATCAATTGCATGATAGTCTAGAGAGGAAAACAGGGAACTACCTTTGATCTGTAGGAGTCCAGAGGCATCGTGGTTACGCTTCCTATCGGTTTTCCTGCCTTTGGAAGTAGAAAAGCTTTTTCCATTGTGTTCAACATAAACAATAGTTGCAGGGAAGGGAATAAGACTTGGAATTGAGAAAGAGTTTTACCTGTGCAAAGGTGTGTGGTTGTGTTCAAAATACCTCTGAGTTACTGTAACTTTTTGGCTGACTAATTTGATCCTTCTGTCCCGTTTGATGAAAATTCAGGAAACAAATCAGTTGCATTGAAATAACATGACTTCCACCTTTTTTATTTTGATTGTATTAAGCTGATATTATGGGCTAATTTGGTTGCTGGCCATAGGAAATTGCCATTTAATTTAATATTAAAATCAAATTCAGAGTTAGAAGAAGGATGAGCAAAATCCTGGCCTTATGACAAAAATGGCAATGCTCCCATTTTGTTCCATAGAACCAGAACTTCTACCCACTGATTTAGCAAAGTCTTCTTGTTCAGCTCTGCATATATAATTATATTTCTAAAATCTGTAAGTAGCTCCTATCAGGTGGTCCCCCTGCCTTTGAGGGTGAGTGTTACAGGTGTTATTTGCATATTACAATTAGGAAACATGCCTTTTTCATTAACAATAACTTTTACTCCACCTAAGGAATTTGTTTAATATTCAGACTTTCTGTCGTGAGTGCCAGCAAAGGGCTCAGTCCTGTACGGTGCTGAACACCCTGGCTCCCATCTAGCAAGGCACTTAGGCATGTCCTTAATCTTAAACATGGCTCTAATCCTCAGGACTTCACCCAATAAAGCTAAAGAGCTCAGTACCCTGCAGATGCGACCCCCAAACTTCCTCTGCATTGGTCTTCCATAGTTTTGTTATAGTAATATGGTAAGAATTAAGCCAATGGCATTTAAGGTATTGTTTTAAAAATACTGCACAAAGATAATACATGCTATATCATACAGTGGATCAATTTTCAAACCAGGAAAATGAAGTTTTCTGCAAGCTTCAGCTCCTTTGTTTTTTCATACAATAAGGAACACTCCTATAGCATCTTACATGGTTTTGATTATAGTATTTGTGATTCTTTAAATATTTATTCTTCAGCAGTTAGGAAACTTGGTGAAGGGGAACTTTATAAACATTTATCATGGATCGAGTGTTCACGTGGAAAGGAAATGAGGCTCTCTCTTCCTATAGGGTAGAAGTACCTTTTCTTAAAAGCTGTGGCCTGAATTTGGCAGAACATCTTGATTCAGGACAATGATTGAGCATATACCCGGCCTTACACATGTCCAAGTTCTGTGAAAGTGCTCCAGACTCCCCAAAACACATAAATGCTGCCCTGAATTGGTGTCTGTTCCACTTGGCTGCCCACGGATCACTTCAGCAACATTAGATGTGCCACTGGGCAGTCACAGCACACAGCTCTCCAGACGACAGATGAGTAAACTCTCCCTTCACCACCTGAAAGATTTGTTTGCTTTGCGGTGATTGGCAGTGGTGTCATGTGAAATACCACCAGGCAAATTCCATTTGATTAAATAATTATCACATATGACCAAAAAATGTACCATTATGTGTGAAAACAATTTCAAATTCCCCAAATTCCCTCCACTTCCTTCCTTGCTCTGTTAATTCCTCTTTCATAGGCAAGTGACGGAATTATTGACTTTAAACTAAAAGGGTTCCAGGATAGGTACAGTACTTGGAACTTTAATTATTCTGTGATGATTAAAAATTTTACATAGCTTGTTTAAAACAGCTTCCCCAAGCAGAGGCGGCAACTGTATCACTTGATGGACCCCAAGTAGTTTTCAGCATATTCAATCCCGAAGAACTTTTCCTATGGAGGGGCTGGAACTGGAAGGAGATGGTTTCTGCCTCCTAAGGCAAATAATTAAGGTCTCTTATTGTGGCCCAGTCTTTCCAGGCTCTATCTGGGCAGAATTCCCAGTGACTTCAGCGCAATTAGGTCTATTAAAAAGACTTGCAGGATGGCTTCCAGTTCTCCGAACGGTGAAAGACAATGAAAATGGTGTGTGCCTTGTAAATAAATATGATCAACCAGGTACAGGCACAGCTGTGATTTAAATGGGTGCCTGGGGTCAGGGCAGCACAGCTGGGCACCACTGGCTGCTTGCTGTGACATGGGATCATGCCCACACTAGTAGTGCGGTAAAAATGTTTCTAACTGTTTAACTCAGGTGATACTGAGATGGATACACGGAGAAATCTTGGCCCCACAGAGTCTGGTGGAAGACCCATCATCTCTTCCTGACTTCCAGCCGTGGCTGCACTTCTTTTGTGTGCCTCTCTGCCAGCCACCCTCTGTAAAGACAGCTGCCTCTGTAAGAGGTAGTATGTGAGTCTGGCTGGTGGGATGAGGGTCTCCTGTGATGCTGCAGTGCCACCCTCAGCTGACAGTCGCAACATCAATTGGATAGAGTAAAATAGGAGGGCATCTGTTGGGAAATGTGGGCTGGTTTCTTTACCTGGATTGGTCTTCCTCTTCAAGGTTCTTTCCTTTTTCATTTTGTTCTTCATGGTTTAGGCACTTGCTTTCAGGATGAAGGCCTGGCACAGCTCCTTCTGTCATCAATAGGAACCCTTCCTCTGACTTGCAGAAAGAAATGCAGTTCTTTTGTGCTTTTTGGTTTTTTATCTTCTGAAGTGCTTTGTCCAACTCAGTCTTCAAATACCTTCCAAATACTGCTTTGTCTATAAAGGCTGTGCTAAAAAGTGTTTCATTCCTGCTGCTGTGTGCATTTGATTGGGCAACATTTCTGGATTCCAGGCAGATTTACTCCGAAAGTGGCATCCCTCCACCCTGGTCAGTATCTGTTGATGGTATTACTCCAGACAAGCCTGACCTGTTGAAATGTGATGTTTCTCATACTAGCTTCCCAAACTAGCAAAGCTGTTGCTATTTCAGGTGGCTTAAAAATATGTGCACAGTTTGTACTCTGAATGTTTAATAAGCTTAAAACATGAAATATATAATGCAGCTTGAACTTTCTAGTGTTATTTCATCACCGAAAAAGCAAAGTCTTGAGGCTCAGCAATTGCCTTTGTCAGAATGTAAATTCCAGCATGTAATACCCAGGCTGTATGTTTCAGGAAATCAGTATTAACCTATTAGCATGCAGTTTTCCTTGGAGAAGAGCCATCTTCACACTGAGCCTGTATTCCTGCTTCAAACCTTCCTGTCACTGTTCCGTATCCACGACCCAGCCTAAGGCTGCCTTTGACGGTTCTCCAGCCATTTCCTGCATACTGCACTAGCACTAATTGAAAATTTGGGTGGCCTTGCTTATTTATTTTCCTGGAATGTAGTGGGTTATATTTTCATGGCACTTTCTCAGCAGTGCAACGTTTCAATTTCAAAACCGCTGCAATATGAGGAAAAGTACCCCCCAAAATTAAAAAAATAACAATAAAAATCGGCATACCTTTGATTAATTTTTACAGTAGTTCTTTTGTAAAAATATATAATGGAAAAAGAATTCAGTGTTGTTTTTGTCTTTCAAGATCAGAGGCAAGAGCAGCAATTTAAATACATGTACGAGATGATCACATGCAGACACAATAAGGCATGAAACTTTAAATGTACAGATGCCGTGGAAATGAAAAGATAATATAACATGTATTCTTTGCAAGTCTTGCAGAGTTCAAAAGCTACATAATGTGTGGGGAGAGAAGAGAGAAGCAGCCCCCCTGCATGCTCTAGGAAAATTCCAACTATGTCTGGATGTGCCATTGGCACTAGAGCTGTACTTTGCCTCCCTGGATTTCTGCAGGAATGTGACTCCACAGCATCCAGGGTTAGTGTGTCATGGTTACCTCTGTGCTTGGAGGTACATGTGCTTGGGTATGGGCGTCTGCGTTAGATTTCAAGTTTTGATCAAATATTTTCCCCATTCTGTCCCCAGAATTTCAAACCTACATTTTTTCTTCTCTTCTTGACTAATTATTTTGTTTTATTGCTATTTTTTTGGTGTGTGCAAAAATTAAAGGTTGGTGCAACCAAGGGGACCTCAACAAATAGTAGCCTGTTTGGTTTTTTGCTAATACATTTAGGTGCAACTATTGAAGCCTTTTGGGCATCATGTTTTGTTCCCTGGCATGCAGGCATACGGAAGTGTTTAACAATAAATATCCCATTAAGATGCTCATTTGTATCTCAGAAGTTATTTGGAGGAAAAGTGAACTGAAGACAGAGTTTGTTTTTTACCTACAGGCACATACCTTACAGATTACCCACCTATTCAAATTTATAGATGTTTCATAATGGAGACAAAACTGGAGGCTGAAAGGGAGAGAAATTTTAAAAAAGAAAACGTCTGCTCCTATTTCTGAGTTTTCAGGATGCCATTTTTCTGGTTTTGCCTATAACTGAAATTTGGAGACTTTTTAGTCCAGCATTTTCTTGTAAATGGGCAAAATAACAAACAAGCAGGGTGTGTGGGGGTGTGTATGTTTGGTTTGTTGTGGGGTTTTGTTGTTCATTTTTAACAGAGACAGTCTCAAATCAAAATGTCAGCCTTAGCATCCTCCCGTTTCCATTTCCTTCTCTGAAAAGACTAGTTCTCCTTACTGGGGTAGTTCAGATTTGGAGTGGACCTCTCCAGCCTGTTCCAAATCCTATTTCCAGACTCCCTCACTATATATTTCCCAGAGAGAAGGTTGATTTTGGCAGTTGAAAAGTGCCCCAAGCTAAAGGTAGTGTAGCAATCGATCAAAGTCTATCTTGCATGTGCATGTTGTGCTTTGTTACAATTAACAGTGAATTCTGGTTCAGCTGGATATTACAAATTCCCTGAAGTGTAACACAAGTGATTAAATGAACACTTACCTTTATATTTATGGCTGGTTAATTTTGCCTTGTAATCAATTAGGAAAAATGGGTTAAAATGGAAGAAGATGGTGCTCTCCCGGCCCTGTCCCCCCGCTGCACTGAGGGTTTCTGTTCCTTGTCAAGGGTGCAGCCGCACCATCAGCTTGGCATTTGGTACAACTGAGGCACACCACAGCATGGGAGAGACTCTGTGGTGGGCACAAGGGGCACTTTTAAAAGTGGGTTTGCTGCCCATAGAGGGAATTCTTGTTGTTTGATCACCAGAACATAATCTGCTTTAGAAGATTCTTTCTCCAGGCTTTTTCCTTTACTTCTGATGAAAACAGCACCAAAGGGTTTTGGGGTTTGGTGGTTATGCTCTGGAGACAGCAGATACATTAGCTGCAAGTTGGATCTCTTACTGTCCTGAACAATAACTAGCGACTATCACATTTGCAGATGACCATCGATGTACTAAAATCCTCTATTTTTTTTTTTTCTCCAAATATTCCTTTAAATAAAACACCAGGATTTCTGTTAGGTCATGACTGCTGTTGTCTTTAGCTGCAGCTGATAGCTTTGGGAAATGAAAAAGGGAAATGGAAATTAATCTTGCCAGTTTTCACATGCCATCTTTTTTCTGTTGCTATAAATACTTGCACAAGCCAAAAACATTGTCTAATCCTGCCACTTGCTCATAACTGAATCATGACACAGGTCCTAAGTGGCCAAATACAAGGGTATCAGCATAGAAGGCTGGCAGTGTGTAGCAAGAGCCAAACACAAGCCTGATACTGATTCTAGCAGTTGCACAGGGCTCTAAGGCACCTTATGAACTTGCCTAGTACATCCCACCAGGAATAGCATCGTTACTGTAGGTGCTTTATCTAGCCAGTTCTTAAAGGCTTCCAGTGAAGGAGGTTCAGTCCATGTCCTAAATAACCTATACCAGTATTTCATTGTCCCTAGTGGTGCAGTTCTTCCTGTTCTCTCACCTGAACGCTCTCAATAAGTGTCTCCCGTTTATTGTCCTGTGCCTCTCAGATACGGGAAACTGACTCTTCACCACTGCTTTGGAATTTTCATCAGACCTTCAGAAGTGGGCAAATATTGCCTGCAAGTTGGATTTGGATGGGCAAAACACAATAAATAATAATAATAATAATAGCAATAAACAACAAGTAGAGACAGGACAGAATATTTGTTCTAACTGTATTTAGATATTGACCATAAAGTATATTTTAAAATGTGTGTCTCAAAGCAGGTTCTGAAAGTGTGTCTGATGGGCACTTGGCCCTTTTGAAAGAACAGGCCTGAAATCTGTAATATGCTTGAGTAATTTTACTGCTATGACCAGTCCCACTACCACAACAGGGCAAGCCACACGATTAAAGCGAGTCAGTCTTGGCTGTGGGCAGAATGGGACTGGGGGGTGTACATAAGGCTGAGTCCAACAGGCTACTTCATGCGCATGCTTAATTTTAAGTATTTGAATTCAGCAGTTTTGGTAAAGTGAATAATAGACCTGACTGTGGTTTAAAGTTAATGGGAACATGTAAGTGCTTTCTTGGATGACAGCCAGAGTGCTCAGAACATTGCTGGGCTAAATACAGATTTAACAGTCTAAATTTAGGCCCCCATCTTTTAATACACTGACCAACATTCTTTTCAGAAATTTCTGTGGAAATTGCTGTAGATCTGAAGTCAAAGCCAAACACCTCACGCAAATGTACTTCTGCATCTAAGAATAAATGTCAGTAAGAAACACTAAAGACTAGAACTGTAAGTTCATTAAAATCAAATATTGTCATCTACTTAATGAGTTTCAGATTAAGCTGTCTGATCAGGTACCTTTGATTGTACATTTAAGGCATAGATCAAAATCCACATTTTAATATTAATTGCTTGTTTGATATATTAAAATAATTTTTGTCTCTAAGAAGAACTTTGTAACTCTATCTAATTGATGTAAAATGTAACCTCTTGCTAATAACATACAGTTGTGATACTAATTTGAATGCAAATTACCTAAAAAGTTAGTTTTTGAAAGAACAATTATACTTGGCCCAGATTGTATAGTCTAACTAGCCACTTTTTGCCATTCTTGTTCCCTTTCCCCAAGCCCTATTTTGTAATTTTCCCTTCACTTTTTCAACACAGAAGAATTAGACATCAGGAGAACGGAATGAAGAAGAGAGAAAAGAAGAAGAAAAAGACAGACAGGGAAACTTAAAAAGAAAAAAAAAATACAGTCAAGAAGGGGTTTAGAAACAGATGGAATTTTATTTGTAATATTTGTGTTTATACAAATATCTTTATTTGTGTTTACACACAAAACCTTGTATCATTGTCTTTAAAATATGAATGTGGTTTTGCAAGTATGTGTGTATGTGATACACTTAACTGTGTTATCAGACCTGATTATTTATTATTATGTACCGATTGCCAAAAAGCAGTCCCTATTGTATTACATGTTGAACAGCTGTAAATGGATCTGGTCCCTGAAATGCGTGTAAAATAAAGCCATGTTCCTGCAAGAAATTGCATATACACATGAAACTACAAGCTGATAGGCACTCTGGCAAGCAAACAGTGGCAGCGGCAAACGCAGCTGACCTTGGGCTGCTGGTTATGTCTTCTCTCTACAGACGCATGTCAGCAGAGCCACTGAATGGGGCAAGTGAGGGAAACAACTGGGTTCCATCAAAATGAGCCCGACTGATTAATAGTTCCTTGTTACTCCGGCTGATTTTCACTAGGATGTATCGGGAAGTGCTGGCTGCTACTGGAGCAGAGGCATGCTCGCTTCCAGTGAAGGGGAGCCGGGGTGTGCAGGCACTGATGGACTGTCCCACGGGTACAGTTCAATTCAGAACATGAGATCTGATCTCTGCCCTCGCTCAACACAATTTCAGAAGCCTGTGAAAAAATATCTAACGAACATGTTTATTCCCCAAAGTATGGAAATGAAAGCAGTTGTGCCAGAGTTTCATCTTGTGGAAAAGAGGCACAGAATTTGAAATCTGAGGGACAAAAACTGTCAAATGCTCTTTGGAGTGTTCTTTTTTTTCCTTTGAGAAAGAAATGTGGCAAAATTTTGAATTGATTTAGGCTTCAACTTCCTCCCCCACCCCATCTTTTGTTTTAAAATACACACAGTAGATGAAGGTTGGTTGCAAGAAGTATTTGAACTGATGCAACTTAGTAGTGACACACTTGACAGAGCTGTAGTATTCAGCATTTAGTATTTTTAGCTGCACGAAGTAATTTAATAATTTGTTTCACTGGTGCTGTTTAGAGAAACAATGCCTCTGGGTCAGCAGTGCACAGATTCCTTGGATAGGCCTTGAAAGGGAAGAATTAGGGTGGTGTTAGCCAAGAAAGTAAAACAGTGAGAGAATTTTGTGTACTGTTGGAAATGGTTTAAAGTGCAAAACACTGTATTTTTTGTTTGATGTGGAAAAAGTGACTGTATGTGTTCTGGAAGAAAACTCAAAATATTGTGTGCATTAATTTATATGTTGTTTCTCTTGAAGCATACCAGAAATCATCTGGGGGAAACAAGTGATCAGTAAGTTGTTTCTTTCTCTCTCGCCTTTCAGCTAACATAAATATATTTCACTTCATAATTAAGGTTTCTGGCTTAAACTCCCGGATAATGGCCAAAAATTCTGCCAAGGTCAAAGAACTTATTCCTATACCTATTTATTTAGAAAAGAAATAGAAGCTTAAGATTAAAGAGCACTTCCTGGATGTTGGTTTGACAACACAGATACAGGTGATTTTCAATTTAAAAGGAAGCAGAAAACAGATGGCCTTGGGAGCATAACACAGCACAAGAAATCTTGGAAACTGAAATATCTGTATGAATTTTTCATAAAATCTATGGCAGCTGCTACATGCCAACATCTGCAGGAATGTTCCATCAATGGATCAAGAAAATAAAGGCAGGTGGAACCAATGAGTTAAATAAAGGTTGTGCAGGAATTATAGATTTGTTAGAGCAGCCAAGGACAGGTTGGGCTTCTTGGCTCTGCTTCTGGTTCTAATGCCACAGCTCTGGCACGTTACTGATCTCCAGTTCAGAAGACATCTCTCGTGGTCATGGGAGCAACCCTCTTAATTTCAATCAGGCTTAAAGTTAAGTAAACACAGGAAAAAAAGGAGGAGCTGGTGAGTCACAGTTCAGGTAGCTTCAGTTTGTGGAAATTATCGAGTGGACCATCTGTAAGCATTAGAAGACAGACAAGTAACAGTGAACATGGATTTGTCAAGAACAAAAACCAATCTGATTTCCTTTTGCAAGAAGGCAATTGGTGTTATGCAAAGGAGAGAAGTATTAAAAAGTCATGTATCTTCATTTTAGTAAAGCTTTTGGCAATGTTTCTCAAGAATAAACAAAGACAACAATGATCCAGACTGAAAATTCCATGGGGTCAGAGAAAACAGGACTGAGGAAGAGTTAGCAAAATGGGACCACTATTAAAATGGAGAGTTGTATTGAAAGAGGTTCCTCGAGAGCCTATCCTGTACCTGATACTACTCATAAAACATCTGAAGAACAGAGCAGAGACTAAGCTTATTATGTTTGAGGAGGATGTGAAGAAGAGAGCAGCTAAAAGCATGTTAGAGAATAGAATTAGAATTCAGAGGGATTTTGTCAAACTGAAGATTTTAATTTTTTTTTAAAGAAAACGCCAAAGATAGTATTCAATAGGTGCAAGTGTAGTCTATTAGACAGAGCATCATCGGTTCCCCAGATACAGGAACAGGAAAAGTAAACAGGTTTACAGTTGCATAGAAAAACACAGGCTAAACATAAGTCACTGCTGTTAAACTGTTGTAAAAAAGCAAATGCCATACGAGGGGGTTAGGAAGACAGCCTGTAAAATAGGCAAAGCAATTCTCTTGCTCTGTTAACCCATGATGCAACTTCAATTTTAGTTTTTCCTTTTTAAAAAAATGTTTTTCACCTGAAGTATGCTTGGCTTGGGATACTGCACTCCCAGAATGACATTGAGTGACTGGAGAAGAGCTTAGCAGAGGTAAAGCTTGATTACTAGTCCAGAAATCATTAAATATCAGGATACTAATATGACTGTTTGGATTAATGAAGAAAAGAACATATAGAGCCTTTAAATATGTAAGAGGCTGTTACAGGGAGGAAGCAAGAAATCCATTTTCTGGGCCCAGCAAAGACAGACCTTTCACTAACAGACTGGAATTGCAGTAGGGAATATATTCAGAGTATACATTAGAAAAAAGACCTTTAGTGATAAGGGTAGGGAAACACTGCAAAAGATTGCCTGAGGAGATGGCAAAAGCACCATACCGGGAAGTCTTTAAGAACAAGACTGAAAAAACAATTTTGTTTTAACAAAGGAGTAGTTGATCCTGTCTTGGGGCAAGGGAAAGGACTAGAAAGGGTGAATTCTTAAGGTCATTTTCAACCTCATGCTTCCTAGCTTTTTTCTGTTCCTTAGATTTCTGTGGTTGTAATATTCACCTCACAAATTCAAATAAAAGTAAGGGAAGGTCTGCTTTGGATTCCACATGTCAAAAAAGTAAGGCAATAGCGGTAAGCTTGAAGGCATTCAGAAAAGGGAACAGTTCTGGAAAGGCGGTTATAAAGTGCAGAATCAAAGTTAATCCATCCAGTTTATCAAGAGAAGGTGAAGGAGTAAATCTGCTGTATGTTACAAACATCTTCAAAAGGAAGATATTTCTGTTAACAATAAGCAGGCTTGCAATGGTGAGACGCTACAGCTAGATGAATTTATCTTTTCAAGCAACCTTTATATTTCTATCAGTTATTTTTTACATTTTAGGGTAGCATGGTACATGTGAGGGTAACCACTGGGAAATCTTCAAAAGGGCAATGATGGATTTGCCACTTCTCCAACTCTTTAAAATAAAATGAAGATGTCTTTCTAAGAAACAACTACAGAAAGATCTTGGTGTGGGAATGGCTGGAGGAAGTTCTACAGCTTTCAATATTCAGGTTAGACAAGATGGTCATAATAATCTCTTCTGGCTTTCAGATCTGTTTACTCAACTTTGTAGAGAGATGTAATGTTTACAGATTACTGTCAAAACTGCATAAATGGATTAGAAAAAGGCATGAATGAACAATTACTCTTGTGACCTCTATGAGGTGTAATACTTACTATTTACCAGGTCTTTGTATTACAACTTGTGATTTCTTTCCTCAGTTTTAAAAGCATAAATTAATCTCTTTATCAGTATCTGGAGTTCCATGGAGTAATATATTACGAGCATTATATATGTCAGCAAATATATACTATATATTATGGTATACACATATATATTCATATTTATATATATATATATATTCATATATAAGTTCAGCTAAGGCATATGTAGGGTCCTGCCCTGGGAAGGGACAGCCCCGCGCACCAGCACGGGCTGGGGCTGAGGGCTGGGAGGCAGCTCTGCAGGGAAGGACCTGGCAGTGCTGGTGGGCAGCCAGTTGCCCGTGGGCCAGCAGTGTGCCCTGGTGGCCAAGACGGCCCACGGGACCCTGGGGTGTGTGAGGAGGAGCGTGGCCAGCAGGTCGAGGGAGGTGATCCTGCCCCTCTGCTCGGCCCTGCTGAGGCCGCACCTGGAGTGCTGGGTCCAGTGCTGGGCTCCCCAGCTCAGGGGAGACTGGGAACTGCTGGGGAGGGGCCAGCGGAGGGCCATGGCGATGGTGAGGGGGCTGGAGCACCTCCCTGGTGAGGAAAGGCTGGGAGAGCTGGGCCTGTTCAGCCTGGAGAAGAGAAGCCTGAGAGGGGACCTTATCAAGGTCTGCAAATACCTCAAGGGCGAGTGCCCAGAGGCCGGGGCCGGGCTCCTTTCAGTGGTGCCCAGCCACAGGGCAAGGAGCAACGGGCACAAGCGGCAACACAGGGAGCTCCGTCTGAACAGGAGGGAAAACTTCTGCACCTCGAGGGTGCCGGAGCCCTGGGACAGGCTGCCCAGAGAGCCTGTGGGGTCTCCTGCTCTGGGGACATTCCAAACCCGCCTGGATGTGACTGTGCAGTCCTAGGAGACCCTGCTTCAGCAGGGGTTGGGTAGATGCTCTCCAGAGGTCCCTTCCAACCCTGACTGTTCTGTGATTCTGTGATTACAAGAGCTAGAAATCAGCTTTCTTATTTGACACCACACAAGTAATTGCCCCAGAAGGGTAACCTGGGCAATGCTACCGCACAAGGATAAAACGTGCCTGCGAGAGAGATTGTGCCTTCTTCAGAGACTGTACCAGGATTAGTCCAGTTGTGTTGCTGACTTTGGAAGTTTTGAAATGTAGAACAGATTTTATCCTTGTGAGACAGAAAATTTGCTGGGTTTTTTAATTATTTAATTAGTTTTGTAGTGTTTTAATTATTACAGAGTCACCTCACTGTCTGAACTGTACCACCTTCTCCAGCTCTCCAGAACAGGTGGATGGAGATGTCTGAAGAGACATGGATGGAGATTCCCTTCCCTGCACAGGCTCTGCTGAAGAGGGTTACAACAGGTGTCTACCAACATTTTTTAGCTCAATGGTTCAGAGTTGTCTGGTCTCTATTAATTTATTTTCAAATCTATGTCTGCCTATATTTGTCAGGTTCTAAAAATAAGTAGCACTGTTAACATTTTGAATTTTAATTATCTACTGAATATCTAAAAAGATAAGCTGGAACGGGAAGCCCCTCTGCGAGCAGAAGTACAATCTAGTTAAATGAGTGAAATTTATCAGAAAAAATGAGTAATAAGCAGTGAGGAAGACTGTCTCACTTGCTAATTTTACTTTATAAATTATCTGATTTGACATTCTGTGCTAAAAATCTGCTTATGAACCAAGAAGAGCAAGGATTTTGTGCAACCTGCTCTGGGTGAACCTGCTTTAGCAGGGGGCTGGACTTGATGATCTTCAGAGGTCCCTTCCAGTGTTGACAGTTCTGTGATTATAGGCTATAAAGAGATGTGTGGGGTGACCCACTTTTCTCCAGTGGGTCAAATCTACAGTCGGTCACCATCAGCTTTGTTCTGGAGTCACTGATGGGGTAGGTGATGTGCCACCACACATCAGCTGGGAAACCCACCCACAGCAGAGTCAACAAAGTGCAGTGCACAGGAAGTTCTCGATCAACAATATTAGCCAGGTCCTCTGCAGATCGTAAGAGTCCTGGATACTGCTCTTGGCAGTAGGAGGATTTGCCTATGCGGATGCCTGTGATGAACCTACATACACCATTTATATGGCTTCTGTCACTGCAGAGTTTAGCCTGGTTGTGCTGTTCTGACAGGTTCTATCCTGACCAAGATCTGGATAAACCCACTGCTGATCAGCTGTTTAGAAACAGCGGGTTAAAACCTCTAAAAGGGGAGTCTAGGTTACATTTTCAGAAACAAAAGGCCTCAAAGATTTTTCTCACTTCAGCTCATGTTGGGGGGTTTGTCTCTTCTCTCTCTTAATGAGCCACCTTTTAAGGGCTCTCTCTTAATGAGCCACCTTTTAAGGGTATTTGCAGCTACAACAGAGGTGAAGATGCAGCCAACTCCGCAACAAAACTTCAGTCTGGCACTGAAGTTTGTCACTTGAACTACATCTAAATTAATGATTTAACATGAGTTAAGATTTTAAACTAATTACAAAACCTTTTCTTAAACTCATTACAAAATCTTCTGGGTAGACAGCTCCCTTTATGGACCCCCACTAAAGTCAATGGGCTTTTTGGGCGCAGGTATCCACTTCCAGACAGCATCGGGCAGGGCTGGGACCCAGGTATGCAGCGTGCTAGGTGGGGCCTTCTGTATCACCCAAACCTTTCAAAGCAGTGGTTTTATTTGGCACATCCAGTGACAGGCTTTTAATGGGAAAATGCAAACAAGCTGTCATGGAGAAAAAACATAATTTTGAAATGGGTGACAAATAGCAATTTTTTTTTTTAACCTGATGCCAGCTTTTCTTGGAGGGCCGAAGAGCTCTCTTTCTGCATTTGGGTATCAGCAGAAAACTGCAGAGTCACTAGTAATGACTATGGAGATAATTACAGAAAAGATAGTTACCAGATGCTCCTATTTTTCCCCAGAGAAATGCTGTGCAATGTTTTACAGAGCCTAGAGGAAAGAGTCAGAAAAGTGCTGTTTATTCATGCGAGGAGATATTATAGCCTATTAATTTAGCTTGAGCGGCTTTAACCTCTGAAAAAAAGTGAGGAAAATTATGTTTCTTGGCTATAATGCTTCTTATGGTTCTTAAGTTCTCTGAGGTTTTATGAAAGGTAATTTGTTTTCCCACTAATGTCCTGGTTTAGGTCTGGTTTGGCAAAACTGAGCAATGGATTCTTCCATCTTTGTTTTTTCTCTCATTGCTTTTCCTCTCCTTCCCATCAAGATTTTGTCTGAACTTGGCTTTCACAAATTAGTTTTGAACAATCCAGCAAAAAGGGGAAAAGGAGATCTCCTTACCCCATCTAAAAGGAAAAAGAGCCAGTGTTCAGAGCCCCCTGTGGTAGACAGCATATTTGGTAAACGACATCTTTACTTTTATTGTTGGTAAAGGAGGACTGATGCGTGTTACCCAGCACTGACAGCCTGCTTGCACCTGGGCCTGTTTCCACCACCCTTCCTCCTTCCACTCACGGCAGCAGGGCCTCCAGGCCCCCTCACACCGCAGGGACCTTGATACGACACTCGGGGCGGCTTTTTTATCACTTATTATTGTTGCTGTTGTTGCTGTCAGCATTGCTATTATAATTTTATTTTCTTCTTGTGCCTCTTCCAGGAGGCGAACAACCGTGCTCCCGACCCCGTCACCGCTGCCCGTTCAGGGAGGAACAGGCACACGAGCGCACAGGGCGGTGCCTGTAAGGGGGCGGGGCTCGGGGGCACGGCGACGGCCGGGAGCGGCTTTCCCACCCAATCGATCGCTCCGCACTCCATCGATTTTCTCGGGCAGCGGCTGGTGGTGCCTGTGCCCGCCGGACGCAGAGGCGCTGCTGGGAGCGGAGCTGCCCCAGGTGCCGGATACGAACGCGGCGGCGGCGGCCGGTGAGTGACAGCCCCTGGCCTCCCGCCCCGCTCTTCCTTCGCCGGGCTCTGCGGAGCCGGGTCTCAGCGGGGCAGCTCCGGCTCCTTCCCAGCTCCCCGGGGCGGAGGCCGTCCCCCTCCCTTCGGCCTCCCCCCTTCTTCCTCCCCCGCTCCCCCGGGGGGTCGAGGCTCTCGCCCGCCGGGCGGGGCCGAGTGTCGCGTCCCAGGCCCCGCCCCCGCGCGGGGGTGAGGGGGGAAGCGGGGCCGGAGTTGTGATTAGCGGCCGGTGGGGCGCGGGGGTGTCGCTGTCCCCCTGCTGTCCCTCGCATCGCGGCTCTGCCTCAGCCTGCTCGAGGCACCTGCCGGCCGGCCCCGCCCCGCCGCGGGGGCGCGCCGCCCGGCCCCGCTCGCCTCCCCGGGGGCAGGGGCTGCGGGAGGACGGCGGCTGGTCGCCGGGCCCTGCCGAGCCGCCTGGCGAGGGAAGGAGGTGGCGGCTTCCCGGTGCCGCAGCTCGCGTCCCTCCTCTCCCAGCCCCATGACAGGAGACGGGGCACCGCCGGCAGGGCAGGGGGGTTCCGCGTCACCTGTGAACCCCCGGGGAGGGGGGTCACACGGTGCCCCGCTGGCGGGTGGGTGCCCGCTGGGTGACGGTGGCTGTGGCAGGCAGCCCTCGGGCCGCGGACCGCGGTGTCCGGCCGTGGGCGCGCTGGTGAGGGAGCGCTGTGCAGCGCCGGCGGGGCTGGCCCTGCGAGCCCCGGGCCGGGCAGCCGTGCAGCGGCTCCTGCCCTCGTTCGCTTTGCTGACAGCGGCCGTGCAGCGGCTCCTGAGCCCGCCTGTACACGGCGGAACCAAGTCGTTCCTGAATTAAGGAGGCTGAATTAAGTCGTTCAGCTTAACGAAGTGTGTGTTTGGGTGTGCTGGGTGGGGAAGGAGAGGACATAAGGGAAAGGTGAGCTCTGACCTCTGAAGAGCTGATTACTTGGAGGTCTGATTTTATTATTTTTTTTAACTTTGCATTCAGTGCTACTGTGAAGTTTCAGAAATAATTGCCCCAAATGAATGTGTACTTAGGCAAGTGTAGTAAGAAAGTACCGTAGTAAGGAATGTGGAACAAATCAAAATAACATATACTGGTTGAGAGACAACTGTTTTCATTGATATCTAACTGGAAGTGTTACACTTCCTCTGTGACTTAATTTCCCCCCCCCCCCCCCCTTCCTACCCATTTCTGCATTTCTCCCTCCTTGCAGCCCAAGAGTCTGTGAGCTGGGTGACCAGATATTTCTTCCATGTCTCTTCTATATCTTAATTAGGAACCTCAAAAAGATCTCTTACCAAGAGGAGTAGGTGTTTGAAATTGGGAATGATCCCATTTCCAGAAGGGAGTTTCCCATTCTGTCCAGATTAAATCTAGACTACAAATACTCATTCTTTAAATTGAGTTTAAAATCGTAATCTCACTTCAACTTTCCAGGCTTTCTGATCATTCTTAAAATAAGTAAACAATCTTCTCCTGTTGTGATTTGTGTGCATTTCATTACTGTAAACTTTGTGGGGTTTTTTGCTTTTGATAAAGTTGTTGAAACAGTTAAAGGTTTGTTTGGGGTTTTTTTATGTAAACTGCAAATAAACAAACTTGTGGCTTAGGAAAACAGGTCTGTTTTCTTCCTTTACCTTTTACTTACCTGAAGAAGAAAAGCTCAGCAATTCTTGATTCCCTGTTTCTATGGTATTTATCACAGCTTGCGCTGACCTAGAAAGAAGCAGCAAAAGGCATCTCCTGCTTCTGATTTCTTTCCCATGGATAGCTTAGTTTACAGTTTTAGTGATTTATGCCCACCCTTGGACAACAATGTTTTTACTTAGATGGGATTTCTGTTGTCTTAAACATCATTTAAAACAGGATGCAATTATTTTCATTATCCTGGTATGACTTATGTCAGTGAAAATACCATTCACTTACACTGTAATGGTAAGGGGTTTTTCTATATGGAAAATATAACTTTTTTTAGTATGTGTCAGAGGTGAAACTATTTAATTAAAAGCATGTTACTAATCAAACTTATGCTGATTTTTAATTTTTTCTGTACAAACTAAGTGTAAAGTTGTCTTGTGTTTTCTTGGTCTTCATTCAATAAATTACGATATTTTCACTGACTTGATAGCTTTTTTTAAAAATGCTGTAATTGCTTTATCAGATATTAGTGCTGAATAGCTAAGTTAATAGACTTTCAAATTAATTCTAGAGAAACTCCTTAGAGTTCTAAGTAATGAACTTTAAAAACAAATAAATTTAAATAAGTCTTTAAAGTAAAATTTTTAACACCTTGCCCTTTGAGCAGTGGATATTGTGTGGAGAAACTGTTTCATCATCAGTACAAAAGGTACTATTCACTAAGTATTTTTTAATCTGTAGTATTCAGATTTTAATTTTTTTTTTAGTTGTATGATTCCTTGTGAATATAAGCAGAGGGTGTTTTTCTAGCTGTTGAGAGCATTTGAGGCAAAACTAGACAATAAAAATATTTTAATATGTAATCCATCTATTGTTTTCCTGAGGTCCTGTTAGAAAGAAACTATATCCACTGACAGACCATTCTTTATTATGCTGCTCCTCACAGTGAATCTGGACTAAAGCAAAATAAGTGGGTTGACTAGAAAGGCAGAGGCCACTGACCTCTTTTGGTGATGAAAACTTTTAGATATGTTATGGTAAACCATACTTAATCAATTTCTTTCAATGTACTGATCTGTTTAGTTGTAAATCCAGTAAGTCTCAAGTACTGTACTGGAAACTAAACATCAGTTTTGAGTTATTTTAGTTCTGTTTACTCTGTGCTTTTCTGCTTTCCTACTTAAAAAAAAAAAAATAACATCTCAATAGGATGGTGACAGAAGACTGAATATGAAAAGCATTCTTAAAAAATAGATTCTGACAGCTATTGAAAGTACCCATGAAATAATCCACAGTTACAGTTTTGTACTCCAGGATGAAACAGCCTGCGCAGCACAGACAGACAGTACCTGCATGTATTTTGAATGGCTGTACATTACTACTTAATTATGCAAACAGGCACAGATCTTCCATGGGAGAAATCAGTAGTACTTCATTTTACAATGAAGGGTAGAAGAGAATACTCAGAAGACCGTACATGTTACAATGACTTGTATTTTCTATATGAGTTTTTCAGTAAGAGTAGAATCTGCTGCTGTACATAAAAGTACACTGAAAGTTCAAAATCTGAAAGCAGCTAAATTAATATCTTTTGGCAGAAGTCAGATGTTAGCTCTTCAGCTTAACTTTGACCTTCTGTCTTGGACCACCTACATTCTGTAAATCTGTGCTGTGCAACATTGTCTTTCAAATTACTTTTCCCAGAGGAGAAATACAGTGCTTGGTAATGGGGGAAATCTTGTTTGTAAAGGTGCTTGTAGGATGGGGGATTGATTAGGCAGCACATGCATAGCGCAGTCGTCTGATTGATGTTTCATCTTTTGCGCTGAACATGAAAGCAAAGGTCAGTGTTTACAGCTTGCAAAGTATCAATTTAAAAATAAAGTCGATTAAAATTTTTGTATCTCAACCCAAAATTTTTCTAGAATTCCTGTCAGTATTTCAGTTCAAAAGCAGTTAGATTGCTCTCCCAGTGTCAAAAGTCAGAGGAGGAGGGAAGGGCAGGAGGGAGAACTCGTGGTTGTGATCTCTGAGGGTGGGGGGGAACCTGAAGCAGTTTTCCTAGAAACTGAGTAATGAGGGAAATACCTGGAAAAAAAAGGATTAATTGTATGATTGGTATATTACATGCTTTGCAGAGAAAGGTAAGCTAAGTATTTAATATTTTAAACTACACTAAGTCAAACTCCTTCCCCCCCTCCTGTGGAGAAATTGTAATTGTACTTTTTATATTGTTTTGGAAGTATTTAGTGCTTTTTCTTCAAAAGGAAACTGGTCTGTGTAGCCTTTTTTGACAACAGAAGTTGTTAATCAATCTGCAGACAGTATGTTCAGCATTTTCAATTAAAAATACTGTGATTGCACTCAGTGATGGGTGTGAAAGGGTTTCTAATTTTTGGGGGTTTATTTTTAAGAAAAAAAAATTCTGAGACACCAAGCCCTTAATGGATCTGCTTTTCTCTTGACCTTCAGGGAACTACAGCTTCCAGATTTTCAGCTTAATTCTCAAAGGCAGACCCTAGGCTATATTACACAGAAGCCAGTGGGGATTCTGGCAGTATAGAAACGTCTGGATCAGATTACAGTATAAATCAGTGATTTCTAGGTGTATTTAGACTTGTATTTTATTTTTTTTTTGTTTCCTTTCACTTCATGGATAATCGGAAAGCGATGTACCCTGTATTTGGAAGTTCATCAAAAAGCCTGTAGTAGGTAAAGATCTAGGGCTATGCTGAGCAAAATCTCCCTTTTAAATGCCCACCTTTAAATTAAGGACAAACTAAACTGATTTTCTGAAATAATCCTAAAATGTGTCAATTAAAGAAGCAATAACTTTACATTTTCTATTTAAGAATTATGTGAATTCTGTGACATTTTGTATCTTACTGTGGCTTTAGCATGTACCTTGCTTATTACTGGAAAACTGAAATCAGATTTTTGGTAAAAAGTTAAGGAGCTCTGTGTATAGCTGATGGGTTTTCCCCACATTTCCTTTTCATCAGCATAGAAGGCAGGGGATCTATTGTTTCTGACAACTTCACTAATCTGAAAGCATGGTAATTCCATAGAGGAGGTGGGTTGTTAGGCAGATGAGTGGAAATGAAGACTGAGAGTATGTAAGGCAGAGTCAGGCTGAAATATATCAGAAAAATACCTGTGCACACAGGCTCTCAGACAGTGAAATACTTGAGTGCATTTGACCATGTGAACAGAGAAGGATGCTATAGCATGTACCTTGAGTATTCCCTGAACAGATGCCAGAAAGAGGTGTTCAGGAGACTGCATTAAAAATACAGGAATCTCAGTAACACAAGTGCATGTCTCATCTTTTAAATATTTTTGAAACAAAAGTAATTGCCAAAAAAGTCACACGGCAAATGTTAAATTTAGTGTTGCAGTCTTACCTACGAGCACCCAAGTTAAAACTTCAGCTATATGAACTGTATAATTACAGTGGTTATACAGTGTTTTTATAAAGAATATTGTGTATAGTTACAGGGCTTAGAAAAAAACCTATGGTGTCTTGTTTCTTTTCTCTAGGAATAAAAAAAATGCCATCCCATTGGGATTTATTTAGTTTATTTTCCTGAACTTCTGGATCTTTCTGAATACATTTGCATAAACGTATTTGAAAGTTTTTGATGCCTGAAGTATTGTTTTCAAATTTCTGCCTGTGAATAACGTAAGAGGGAGGGATAATGAGGGTATTAGGATTCTTTATGGTCTTCCTAATTGCTAAAATAATGCACAGAAAATGATGAACAATTTTAGAACAAAAGAGGTGCAAATTGTTTAAGTGGAGGACGGTAAGGCGAATGACTTGTAGATGAAGCAAACTGCTGGATGTTGGACGTGGAAGCAGATGTAGGAAAGCATGTGCTTTGTGAGAATTTAGAAATTAATGGGAGATTTATGGCCATCTGTGATACGGTTTTGTGTAAAGCTGAGTTAATTTTTTTTCTGTGTATGTGTTTATATATAGATGTTTAAGCCTTTTCTTCACAACTTTGGTAGATTATAGTGATGTGTCACATAATAAATACAGACGCTTTTAACCAAGTAGATAATTTCTGGGGAGTTTTAATGCAGCATATAATAAAAATAGTGGAAATTTTGGGGAGAAATGTCTGTGTTCAGACTTTCTTAAATTACATTTTCTTCTATGCTATCACCCTTTTCTAGCCAATTCGATATGACTAGAACAGACCTTCAGAAAACCTAAATTGGTTTGACTTGAGTCTTGGTAATGAATAGTTGCTGTAACACTGAATATACTAGTGGAAATGTTCGTTTGGGAACTGGTATAAACCAGTATGCAGACCTGACTAATAAATTGGGGGAACAATTAATTTTCAGTGTGAAGTTATGGAACTTTGAAGCTAACTTTTTTTGAAAATGTGTTTGATAAAGTGAAATATTTTTAGGATTTTTTTCTTAAGGTTTTCCTAATCCAAGTTTATAGGGCTAATATTGACGTGGATTATTGTAGTATCAATGGTTTTGTTTAATAATGCCACTTGGAGATTGTCATTGTCACTTAGGTAAACAAATTTTGTGCTGAGGTGAAAATGTGACTCTGGCTCTGGGCTGTTCGGCCTGTATATGTGGATTAAATTAAATTCGTGTGCTGGTGAGTTTGATGGAGGAGGTATGTGTGTTCACTGTAGCAGAGTGGAGGGAAGGGAATTTTTGTTTTCTGTAAAGTAGACTGACTAAAACGGATTTAAAAATTCTTCACAAATTTTATTCAGCTTTTTCTGTTTGAGCAGGTGATATAATTGGCAGATGAAATGGTTTTCTGAACTAAAAGAAACAAAGACCCCCCCCTTTAAAAAGTATCTGTTCGTGTGTATTATAGATTAATGTTCTTTTTATTCTATTTTTAGAGGTTTGCTATTTTTACTCCTTGCTGATAGCTCACAAACTCAGTGTTGTACGTAGGGTCATTTATTTCTTCCAAGTTGTTTATAGTATAAGATACTAATGAACAAAACTTCATATTACAGTGGAATGTTTGTGGAAAAATTCAGCGTTTTGATGTAATGGCATTTGTGTGGTTAAGTGTTCTTTGTGGGGAATCTCTTCCCTCCCCAAATAAATAATGTGCCAGAAATCCTGATGTAGATATACATCAATATATAGGTATGCTGTTCATCATAACTGATAAGATGCTGTCATTTAATATGTACAAGGAAAAGGATTTATACTAGTGTAGATTTTTTTGTGACATGTGATAGATAGAAGGTTAATTGATGTTAAATGGATGCTTTGTTAGCCCTTCATCAGCTACTAAACTAGTACAGGGGGAGTGCAAATCATTACTACAAAAGGCCAAGACCAGTATGTTTTCTTAGTGAGGTTTACAGGTCTTTTTTTATCCCTCCCTTCTTTCCCTCCTTCCCAACCACACAAAACATAACCAGCTGTAACGATAGGAGGAGAGAGCAAGCAGCTTTCCTAAACCCACGCACTCGCACTCCTGCCCCCCTTTTCCTCCTCATACCTCAGCAGAGTGACAGCTTCTAGATGTTGCGTGCGAGTGAGTTCAGCTGGTGCTGTGTGGTCTGGGTGTGTGGTCTCCAGCTCAACTGAGAGGCTGCTAACAGAGTGGATGAGAGAGAGCAACACTGTTTACTTTAATTTATTTCGGATGCCGGAACTGTGCCCGGAGTTTCTCCTGAGCTGGGTTCCACAGTGAGCGGTGTCAATCCCTCGCAGCTGCAGCGGGCGCTGAACTCCTCTGCCGAGGGCTCTCGCAGCATCTGCCTCGGGTCCAGCCTTTTAATCCCTTGTGACTCCGAAATGTTAATGGCATCGCTGAGTGCTGCGATTATTTTGCTTTCGCTCTGTCAAGATATATAGCCATGAAGATGTACCTTGCTGGGTTAAGGAAAGCAGGACTTCTGCGATAACGGAGGAAACAGGAGAGCACGGCTATTGTGAAAGCAAAACTGCTGCGCTTATTCCTTGGCTACCCTAAAACTAAAATTGCTATAATGTATAATAATTCGTGACTGACTGGAATATTCATGAGCCCTTTTAAAAAGAGGAGGGTGTCGTATTATGTCATTTAATACTCCAAATCTTTTCTTTTTGTGCTCTCCATTGCAAAACTTGCACATCTTCCCAAATTGAAACTGATTTTGGCATGTAATGTTGTCCTGTAGGGTGATGTGTTTGTCAGTGTTAATATTGGCTTGAATCAACATGCCGGATATGACAGGGCAAGACAAATGAGGCTTTGTTTTTTTCCTCTGTGACAGTGAAATTACCCCCTTTCTTATGTTTGTTCATCTTTTCATTATAAGTAGCTTAGTGGTGTTTTGAAGAGGTTCGCCCCCCTCCCCCCAAATGTAAGATTCGTGGGCACTTCTTGTTTAAATTGACAAGTCTTCTTTTATTATTTAAATAAACATGCATAGATTCTTAATATCACTTGGAATTTCAGCATTGTTTAGCTTATTCACTTCCCAGTCTTTTCTGGCAGGCTTGCAGAATGGACTTTGTATTATTAATGCAGTGTTGAAGGCTGTGGAAATTCTAGGGCACTTCAGATCTCCAGAGGGGTTAATAAATGTCAGTTATTTTCACAGTGCTGCTTTGTGGATGCTTTCAAACCTTGGTTTATGTGGATTGTCTGTCTGAATTTATATTGTTGGGAAGATAAAGCACAGAAAAGGTTGCAATAGTGTTTTCCATCATTTTGTAATGGTTTTGAGTACAAACGCAGGAAACTTTTTGCTTTGTCATCCTTCTTGGGGTCATTTGCTGTGTCCCTTCACTGACTCTGTCATAGTGTGTTGTACTCAGGGGACTTCTTGGGTTTTCTAGTGAAAACAAATTATTATATTTATTTAGTGGAAGCACAAGTTTGTGTAGTTTAAGGTGAAAAGGCCAGCACCTAGGTTCTGGAATCTGCGTATTTATTGCTTGTTTAAAAAAGGGTGTTTCATAAATCTATTCATTTGGAAAGCATTTAATGCTGCAATGTTAGTGTGAGAAGAGTACCTTACCTACTGTTTTCAGGTTGGTTTGTCTTTTAGAAAGTAAACAACATCATCTGAGGAATACTGTAATTTGAACATGGGTGATGCTTTGGTTGTTCCTGCTGTTCCTGCCTGAAAAATTTTGAATTTGTATTCTGTCACGTATATATGAGTGAGAACAAATAAATAACTGTTACCTGAAGACTTGCATGCTTGCTTGTAGCTTTAGACTTCCTCAACAATGACAAATAGGCTTTTTCTTTCCTCCCTTCTTGACAGCTTAGATTCCCTTTGCTAGATGACCATGGCACTTGCATTGACCTTGAGTCTGTCTTCCTCCGGGAGAGTCTTTTACATTCAGTGTCTATGACAAACTACCGCTGAAAACTTAACTGGATTTTCAGTCACTGGAACCAATTTGCTATCTTATTTTTGAAGTCAGAAACTCCTTCACTTCAACTGCCAATTTTTCCACTGGTGAAATTTGTAAGGTGGCACCTGATTGTTACTCATCTTCTGAAGTTCAATGTCTTCATGATGTTTGTTGTTTTTCTTTTGCGTTTTGAACTTACCAGCCAATTTAATATCCTTACATCCTGAACTTCTGTTGTTTGCTTATTTCATATTCTGGTAGTACTTCCAGAGTGGTAAGCAGTACTCTGCCTTACAGAACAGATATGGTAGCTATTGGCGCTTTGTGTTTCTTTTCTGCTTGCCATTGAAAGTTGAATGGGGAAACCTGTTTAAGAACTTTCCTTTTAAACCAGACGAGGGTTTTCAAAAGTCAAAAAAGCAACTAGACATGTATTTTCCCGTATGTTGGACAATATTTCATTTTTTCATTATTTCTTTTTAAAGTGGCTTTTCTTAGGATAGAGTGAAGGTGTCTCCTCTTTAGCAAGCTTGTAATGTTCAGAGTAGTCTGGTTTTCTTATTTTTTTTTAACCAAACCTTTGTGAGAGGACAGTTTATTTGAGAAGCTCATGTAAAGACAAAGAGATGTTTATGAAAGGCATTTTTCAAGATGGCTTTGTAGTAGGTGGTCTTTGCAGAGGCTTTCTAATTCCTTGCACTTTCATAACAAGAATTATGACAGAATAATATAATAATATGGGTAAGATCATGGGAGCAGTCAAACAGATGTCATCCATGTTAAACTGTTGGGGAGATATTGTGAGGAAATGAAGGGTTTTTGCAAAAAAAAAAAAAAAAAGGTGGGGAGGACTAGGAGGGAGAGAGACCTCGGTTAGTGTAGAATAACATTGCCCATTCCAAAAAAATAGATGTGTTAACACATTTCTTCAGTGAGCCTGGCTCCTCAAAGGAAGTATCTTGTATAGAAAACGTATGCAATTGCCCCTAGTCCGTATAAGAAGCAGTCTTTCAGTACGAGGGCTGCTTGGGTTTGTATTATTTTACACATAATACATATTTGTAAAGAATATAATTTCTCTTTAGGGCAGTGCATAGAATTGCAACAAAACCTCTTCATTAGATTATTGTATCTTTTCATGAAATGAAAAAGTAATTATTTTTTTCAGCTTTGCTTTGAAAAAAAATTTTTTTAAAAATTAGAAACTTGCTTTTGGGCTGCAGTAGTATACTGGCTAGGCTTCCCGATAAGCAGTTCAGTCATTTTAACTATCGGCATGTTTGTCAGGAGGAGGAGGAGTATAAATGAATTGAAGGCCCCCAAGTGTTTGTTTGATTGTAGTAAGGACAGATTCCATAGAGTTCCTTCACTCACTCTTTGAAATAAATGAATCCAATTGCTGTTTAATAATAATAGAGCATCTCAGTGCCGTAGTGCTTTTGTAATGTGTTGAGATTTACTGTGGTATTCTCATTCCAGTCAGGTATTTTAAAGCAATTCTGCAGTAAGTATGGAAATACTTTAGAAGAAATATTAGACCTTGGGAGGCTCAGCATTTTTATTACATTTATTTAGCTCATCATGAAGGGGGATCTAGTGCCAATTTCTGAAATCCAGAAAAATATGTTGTAATATTAGTTTTGAGTTTTGGTATTGATTCAAGCCAATTACCTGTGTGCCTAGGTATTTTGAAAGAAAGAATGGTTGCAATGCAAGGGAACTGTAACTTTTTTTTTTTTTGGCAGGGGGAGAGAATCAACCAAATAATACCAAAGTAGCTTCTATTTCACTTGTTTTCCTCAAGATTTCTTTCTCTCCATATTACCACTGAGTTCCTCAAGATGGCTTTTTTACATCTGTGTTACTGACTAACATTCTATAAAAATTTTTACAAAAAATTGCTCACAGAGGTGCTTTATGTTGTCTTACTGGTATCTAGACACGTGCTGTTTCCTAGCTGTGTATGTGGGGATATGATCCCACTGTTTCTTTACAGCTGTTGTATATCCTCAAGCTTTGCTGAGGATCTGTGAGGACAGCTGCAAAGACCGTGTAGATAAGATTACAAGGAAGAGATGCAGTTTGTCCTCCTTGCTGTAAGTAAACTTGGGCACCTGATGCTTCTCTGAGATCCTCTTTGCACAGGACTGCAGAGGAAACTTCAGACTGAAAGGTCCGAACTTCTGTGCATATGTGTCTTGTACAGGAATAAACAAGACTTTCCCTGCATTTTTTGGATTCTGATTGCTCCAAGTAGTAATATTAGGTATAGCAGTGGGAATTGGAAGCTTAATTTCTATTGTGCTGCCCATTGTTTTGGCAGGTGATGCTGTGGTAATGGCAGAGTTAAATGCAGCACAGATGAGAGGAGAGCTGGGCAAGCATTGTGGCTCCAGGACTATCTGGGTCTGTCACTTTCACCTGTGGCAATGACGTGGACCAACAGTAGTGCAGGTGGGCTATCTAGACAGGAAGGCTTGGGGTAAGGAATGGGAGGTAAGGAAGGGGAATTACCAGGGCGTCTGGATTTGAAAGGAGAATTGGGATATTAACACTCCTCTCCCTCCCTGCTTGAATTTACGTATAAAAAGTCAGAGGGCGAATCGGCAGGACAGGAGCAGGAAGTAGTTCAGCTGCAAGACTAGGACCTGGCCTCGGATTTGAAGTGAGGCAAAGACTGTCTAGATGTCTCTGCGAGGAGGGAAAAAACAGTGTTGGGAAAGAAGGAGTAGGTTATGAGGGAGCAGGAGGGAGGGGACTGCCTGCCAGAGCACAGCCTTCTCTTCTGTACTGGAGATGACTGTCAGCAGATTTCTTTGTAATCTGCTGGTAACAGTCCTCCTCTCCTTCAGTGCTGTTATACCCACAAGGTTATAGATTGCATCTGTTGAGTACTCAGTTCTCTAGCCTCATGTTGGGTTCATGTTAAAGGTTCCAGTATTTTACATACAGACTTACGAGAGCATCCATGTGGCACTAAATTCCTGTTCTCATCAGTTTGTTTTTGCGAAAAACTGGGGAATTAATGTTTTACTAAAAACATAATGTAATTTTTAATGTTGTGAAGTCAACCAGTCAAGAAGTATTATGTTTGCCAGTTAAAAACACAAAACCAAAACAAACCACCTTAGTTCCCGGCATATGTTGCGTGCGTTATCATGGGCTCTTACCAGACTTCCTTCATGTACTGGACATGGCTCACATACTGCAACTTACTGTGTTCTTGCTTGTTCAACAGGAATCTGCGTCTCTTATGAATTGTGCACTCTTCAAATGTAGTCTCAAAAGTTCTAGTAGTTTTATGGTGTTCAGAGTACCTAAATCCTTCTTCCATATTAATGAATTTGTATGTGAAATGGGTATTTAAGATCAAATGTATTTTTAGATTTGAGGTGGTTTCTCAGGAAGTGAGTATTTTGGAGCATTGTACAGCATTTCCGATGTTCAGGCTACATTTCACACTGACTCCAGCTGTGACTTTGGGCTGAAGGTGGACACCCAGAAACTGAGAAGAAAAAAAAAAAAAGTCATTGTAATGTTTTATTATAAGTGACCTGCTATGTATCTGTGATATAGATAGAGACACGATCATGTCCTGGGGGCACTATTCGGTTACTTTCACCACAAGATCTTCCTCCTTATTCCTGCCTTTTTGATTTCTATCTTCATTTTCAGTGTGCGTTCCAACTTCAGAACATGAAGAAAGAAACCCATCGATGGGAGCTTCTTTGATCCCCATGGCAGATCTATCTAGTAATGATGAAAAATTTGGGGAGGTTGTGTGGAAGCGGGGTGTATGAGGATACAATGAATCTATTTTGTGTACGCAGAAGTGGCTGAAACAAAGATATTCTGGTATTTCCTAAATGTAGGTGCTTAGAAACTGCAACTTCACTGCAGTTTATTGTTAGGGATGATTTACAGAGGTTCTGGTTTTCAGGGACTTAACTATTTGCAAGTAAAAATAGAAAATATACCTTGATCCAAAATAAAAATAGGTTAGAGAAGCCTTATGAAGCTTGGTTATATTCCGTGTTGATTTTTTTACCAACCTGAACTTTTAAAGTTGTGTACACTAAAGTGTTCTATATGTGTACCTAAGATTTTTGAATGCTGACCTGTTTCATCATTCCTGAATTTTCTTAGAAATAAAAACATTGCTTCCTGTAGGTTATTTTTGGTTCTTACCTTTCCAATCCAGATGAATTCCTATTAGAAACTGATTATAGATAGCTAAATTCCAGAGTACCAAATTAAATTTTTTTTACTAGGAATGTTAAGGATGATGTTGTCTCTTAGCAGAAGAATTCAGGAGTCATGAAATGCAGTAGGTGATGCAAAATTACTGTGGAAATCCTTCAAAGAAACTTTTTTTGCCTGCCTTATGACTTCTGTAAGACCTGTGTACCTATGGGCAGGTTCTATGTTCAGTTGGTGATGTAAAAGTGGAGAAGTTGGTGGGATCTAACGTGCTTCAGGTTCTACTAGTTTGCATCTTACAGCTGCAGAGCTGTACAAAGGAAACTGCTAATAAGCCAAAGGAATTTGTGATCAGTTGCATAGTAAACTAAATGTAGGCTGCATAACATGCCTGCCCTGTTGGTGTTTGTATTACAGAGCTAATTATCCTGACTGGAGTTGACTCCTGTAATTTCAGGTGCAAAGGAATATTCTTCTGGAAATGCTTCTTCAATAATTTTATGTACATTTCTGTTGGGATATTATTTGTTTTGTTGATGTTCTCTGCTACTGTAGTGTCTGTAATGTTTTAATTTTCTCAGTTTACGTTAAAGTTAATGCTTTGTACAAATAAGTGCTGGGGGCTTCTTCCCATGGGACTGTCTGTGGCAGTAAGTCTAATTTTGATGGGGAAGTTATCCGAATGTTTACTCATGGTCTATTACTTAGCTTAGCAATTCTAAACTTTCCAAGGAATACAATAATAGCTTTCTAATAGAGGATTGAATAGGCTTATTAGAATTCTGACATAAGTGATTTAGAGTGTGTGTGATAGTTTCATTAAGCATTTTGAGGGTTTAATATTTTTCTGAATATATTTTTTATTTATAGTTCAGAACTAGAGCTGTAGTTAAAAAAAAAAAAAGTGCAAAGGTGCAGGTATTCTTTGGAGCAAAAAAGACTTTGAGGGTGATGTTCCACACTTCCATTCACATTTCTCTACCATTTTAAAGAACATTTTAAAAGTTTTTAGTAATTTTTACATAATTACTGTTTCTTTAAATGATTGTTTCTTGCTGAACAGACACAAGCAACTCGGTTTTCAGTAACTGAGTAGACATCATGTCTCGAGCACGGCAGCCTCCACTTGTAACTGGCATCTCTCCCAATGAAGGCATTTCATGGACAAAAGTGACAATTAGAGGAGAAAATTTGGGGACTGGGCCTACAGACCTCATAGGTAAGTTGAGGAAAAAAAACTTCTTTTGAGACTGTAGACTATCACATTTGGAATATGATTAGAGATTTATTTTTTTGCATGGTAGTCATCTGTGTTGTGTGTTATGAGGAATGCCCTTTTCACAAGTATGTGCTTGAATCCACAGGGATGCTGGCCGATGTATAACTCATCAGAATGATCATACTTTGCTAGATGAACCCCTTAGCCTGACTTGTCTCATGCTGAACACCAAGAGTGAATGTCTATGCAAGCATACTAGAAGAGGGTAGATGTAATGACATTATCCTTTGTTACTTTCCCTTGCACTGAGAATTTCAGCATGAAGACTTTCGTATCAGAAGTGTTTTCAACATACTGCAAAAGTCACTGAGTGTTGCTATTCCTTGAACTAGTACAAAGGTCAATTTGTGTAACCACAACAGTTTTGTCAAAGTGGGTTCAACGATTTAAGCTACACATTATATGAAGAACCATTTCTTTTGCTGTTTTGATTTTAACAATGTAACTTTATTTGAATCATCATAACTTTTGTGTTGAAAGAGGGAACAAACAGTTTTCTCTGATTCTCCTGACCATACAGATCTTGATCATCACTGGTCTGTTGCTTTTTTTTCCACACTGAAAAGTCCTGGCATGTTTAAATTTTCTGCATGTATCTTTGACCCTTCTTGTTGCTCTTCAGTGAATCTCTTTTGGTTTCACTACCAGTCATGGGTGAACATCATTTTGGTTACATGCGGTGTGCAAGATGTGAATACGCTGTGGCATAATACTGTACTTTCACTTTTGTTTTGTATTACTTCCATAGGACTCTGTTTTATGTATAGCTCCTGCTAAGCATTGAGCTAATGTTTTTCATTGTTCTGCCTATTAAAGGCCCATGATTTAATGCTTGAGGGTTAGTAGTTAGTTTGAGCCTGTCATCTGTGAATTTAAAGTTTTGCCTGTGTGTATCGTGTCTTTGTTCACTAAATTTCAGCTGTGGTTTTATAGTGCATCCAGTCAATCACACAAGGCCTGTTCCGCATTTTTTCTAGTTTTTTACGGTCTTTACATTTTGAATAAATCAATGTCATCAGCAAACTTTGTAACTTCTTCATGTTGTCTTTTATGAATATCTTGAACATAAGTGATCCCAGCCCATGCCCTGTGGAAACTTTCCTCAGTGAAAACACACCATTTACTGTAATCCTGTTTCTATCTTAACAAGCTGTTTATCTGTTTGAGGATCATATCCTATAGCTGCTTAATTTTCTTAAGCCTTTTGCGAAGGATTTCGTAAAATCTTCTGGAAATCCAAGTTAACTATTACTGGAGTTTCCCTTATTTCTTTTGTAAGTTAAGCATATGAGTACTTCAGTATTCATGTTAGAGACAATTTATCTAATTTGTTGTGGAACCATGACTCCTTTGAAGTCCATTGGAATTTTGTTTGGCTTTGTTAGAAACAATATTTCACTTCATGGCTGTAAACCAAGATTCCTGAATTCCATTCATGGTCACCACAATGAACTTTATGGCCAAGCATAAGTTACTACAATTTTCCCCTTCACTTCAGTTTGCTGTCTCTCAGAAGGGGAAGTACTGTTTTCCTGAGCTGCTAGGCAAGGTTGTGGTATACTAATGAATCTTTATTGAGAAATAATCAAATAACTGATGATGTTAAAAGGTGAGTATGTTTCTGTGTATTTGTGTAGTTGATGTAGTTTGATAACCTCACTAGTTTGTTGGTATGATCCTCTTAGAAGTGATCAGTTCTGGGTTCTGGGAAAGAAGACATCTTCTGTACTGTGCCTCAATATTACAGCTGACTTAACTGCTAGTGTTTTTTTCTCTTATGTTTTTGGAGTAACGCTTGTAACATAGAGCTGCTAATAACCTCACCCTTGGAGGTAAATATAAAAAAATAATGAAATGTCTTTTTTTTTTTTTTTTTTTCCCCCTTAGTTCAGTTCTCAGCTTTCTCCAGTATAGTGACTAAGGCTTAAGACATGTAAAGATTTCTTTTCATGGTTGAATTAGGCATGTAAATATTCCCTGTGACTTGAATGGAAACACTTGCAAAAGTGAGCCTTTGTAGGCACAAGATTTAAGCAAGTTTGAGTGAGGGTTTTATAATTTGTTATTTGAGATGCATTAGAGTAAAATGAAAAACAAGAAACTCTTTTATGTATCATAGAACAGTTTGGGTTGGAAGGAACCTTGAAGATCATCTAATTTAAAGCCCCCTGCCATGGGCAGGGACACCTTCCACTAGACCAGGTTGCCCAAAGCCCCATCCAGCCTGGCCTTGAGCACTTCCAGGGATGGGGCATCCACAGCTTCTCTGGGCAACCTGTTTCAGTGCCTCACCGCCCTCATAGTGCAGAATTTATTTCTAATATCCAATCTAAATCTACCCTCTTTCATTTTAAAGCAATTATCCCTTGTCCTATCACTACTTCATGCCCTTGTAAAAAGTCCCTCTCCAGTTTTCCTGCAGGCCCCTTTTAGGTACTAGAAGACCACAGTAAGGTCTCCCCTGACCCTTGTGTTCTCCAGACCGAACAACCCCAACTCTCTCAGTCTGTCTTCGTAGGAGAGGTGCTCCATCCCTCTGGTCATCTTTGTGGCCCTCCTCTGGACTTGCTCTAACAGGTTCATGTCCTTCCTACGTTGGGGGACCCCAGAACTGCACACTGTGCTCCAGGTGGGGTCTCACGAGAGTGGAGTAAAGGGGGAGGTAGATACCTGTTTATATATAAACAGAATATCAAATAATAGAACATGCCTTTTTCTTTCTTTTAAGAGAGAGCCTTCTAGTAATCTCTTTGTATCTTTGTATCAAATAAACTTTTTTTTTATTTGTAACTATAGCTTGGTACAAAAAGTCAAATCCAGGAGATACCTGTAGCACTTGTTCTCTCAGGGTTTAGTTTGTCTCTTAGAACATTTGCAGCTGCATTTTGCAGGCATTGTAAAATTGTCAATATATGAACTTAACCAAAATTGAAAAGTCTCAGTAAGAGAATTACTTGTGCCTACTTGCTGAAAGGCACATGAAAGATTGAACCCAAGTGTGATGTTCTCAGAGATCTTTGTATCATGCAAAAGATTAAAACGAAATTTTATTTTAAAGCAAGTTTTCTCTTTCTGTACTATCAAAAGGTCTCCTCCAACATACCTTTATTTGTTTTAGAAATTGTGCCATTACTGTATCTAGTGCGGTACATGAAATGTTAATAGAGACTTACTTTCTTTTGCATTTAAGATGCAGACAAAGGCTCTTACCTTCCATTTCAGAACTGTCAGATCTTGTGATCTTGTTTTCTTGGGAACCGTACAAACCTTCAATGAGTAGAAAATAATTGGTACAACAATCTTTAAAACATTTGTTCAAAGCTTTTTTACACTGTTAAATTGCTATAGCTCAGATCTTGATTTTAAAGTAGTACTTAATTCAAGCATGAATCCAGACCTTTGAAATTCCAGGGTGAAAACTTCTTTATGAAGGGTTCAGACAAATTCTTTCAGGTAGTCTCAGTTCCTACCACAACCTTTTTTTTTTTTCCCTCAGAGAGGTTGCTAGCATAAAACCAGAAGAGATGTAATAATATAACGTAAGGTTAAAAGCCATGCATCATAATTGTGTGGGTTTTTTTATTCCCCTCTGAAAAATAAAAACTGGCCTGATTAGAATGTTGTAAATAAATAACAACACAAACTTTTTTTTATTATTTTAAGGTTTTTTTAACGTGTGTGTATCCTATTCCACCTTCGTGCGCACACACACCCCCACACCCACCCACCGTCTCCCTTTATTCAGGCATCTTTTAAGAAACAAATCTATTGTCCTTGTTCAAGTAAAATTGCTTTCAGTTGTAATAAGATTCAGTGCCTTTCTGTTTTTTGGGGGGTTTTTTTTGAATTTCATTTTGAAAGTAGTTTTTGGCAGGGAGTAAGGCATTTTTACATCTGACAACTATGAAAACTGCCAAATTTGTCTGCTGTATAATGTCAGAGACTTAAACTGTGAGAAAAAGTAAGTGTGAAGCTTTGGTACGGAGCCACATGTGCTGACCCTTTTGTCTGTAAGTATTTTTGAAATTGATCAGAGCTTTCTAGAAATTAAAAACAAAAGCCAAGCCAACAGGGGAGGAACTGCTATGCCTGACTAATTTATACTCCAGTACAGCCTTGTCCTTTTGGACATAAGGCAAAATGTTTCTAGGTAAGGGTGTTACTCAAGAAGAATCTAATGAAGTTCTCCAAATCGATGCTATAGAAATTGGGGTCTTGCCAATTCTTCAAATCAATAAAACTCTGATTAGGAATATGGAAATTGTTGCTCTGGATCTGAGAAAACAGTCCATCTGTTCCAGCATTCAGAGTCTTGATCTGACCAGGATTGGTCACATTGATCAGTCAGCTTGATCAGCTGGTCAGACTGATTTAACATGAAACCCCAGGAAGTGCTGGACCTTATATTAAGGTGTACCTTGAAACTTAAGTGTTAAGAGGTGTTTTAAAACACTAAAGCTTGAACATACTAAAATATGCCACAGTCTTCCTGTGAGAGAGCTTCATGGCCAAAATGTATGTTATATTGTTATTTCATGACTCGTCATTTGTACTTCTGTTACGAGGAAGTTTAGAAGAGGAAATAGATGAACATTACATGACTATTCTTTTATAAAACAGGGGTAGTTTATTCGGCAGAATCAGTCTTGCATCATGCATTTTGAACAGAAAAGACTGGAACAGACTATTTGTCAATTAATACTTTTCTGACCAAAAAATGCCTCCTGTGTCCACAAAAGTTTAGCTAAACAGATAGGGTTGAAAAAAACATTTTTAATTCTGAATATTTTGCAGTGATTCTTTTTTTTTTTTGCTATTCAAAGTCATATGGAGTGAACCTATGAAAGATTTTTTGCATGCAGTTTTGATGAAAGTTTCATAGAAGTACAATATGGAACAGTAGTCCTCTAGTGTCTTGTAGACAGAAGATCTATTGTATAACATGAAGTAAAAGTTGCAGTCGAACAGCCATAACTGGTGGAAAAGATTAAAATAAGCTTCAGGCAGCGCTTGTGTGTATCATATGAAGTGTCGCTAGGATAAAAGACCTGAAATCACTTAGGGAACATCTGAAACATGTTTTTGTGACTTTCACTGTAGTTGGCTGTAAGGGATTCGAGAAGGGTCATATGTTTATGTAAAGTATGTGAAGCATCATAAATGTACTTGTGTTACAGAATTTCAAAAGGTACTTCTATTCACGGTAGCGTATTACTTCTTTTCTTTTTCCCAGGTTTAACAATCTGTGGGCACAACTGTCTGCTAACTGCTGAATGGATGTCTGCCAGTAAAATTGTGTGTCGAGTTGGACAGGCTAAAAATGACAAGGGAGACATTATTGTTACTACAAAGTCTGGTGGCAAAGGAACTTCAACTGTTTCCTTCAAACTGCTTAAACCTGAAAAAATAGGTATTTTTCTTGTTCAAATTCACATCTGTTTTCTTTGCTAAACAAATACATGACTGAGTTCCTTTTTAAATAAAATTCATGTTTAAAATGGATCCACCTCAGGACAGTTCTTCAATTGTCTAGAAGCAGAGTGTATCAATAAAATGTGCAAATATATACATAGATAAGCTCATGGTATACATGAAATTAATCCTGCTATCTCAATATCCTGCTAAAGCCCTCAATGACTAATGAAAAGTAGCCCTTTATTTTTCTGTAAGGAATAGCACTAAGCTTCTAAAATTTAAGAATTTTTAATTACCTTAGGTGTACTAGATTAATACAAAATATAAACCAGCTCATGAGCTTCACACCTGAATCCTGAGCTGACAGTTAATCCTTTAAAGAAACTTGAATCCTCAGTGCCATTTCTTATTTGTAATTCAAACCATCCTGAAAGATGGGAAGTCTGAAGTATTTCTCATGAGATGCTTAACGATTGAAATGATGTGGCCAAGCAGACCTCTGCTTAATCTAGAATCCAGTCTAAATACTCTCTGGATTGAAAATATTTCTTTCAGAACACTTCATTGATGAAGTTGGATGGTTATCTTTTCTAACATAGGGGTTCCCACAAGAACCATTTTAGACTTTTTTCTCTCAGTTAAATAACACCCGATTTCTCCCAAGCTGTACTAAGATCTTAATAATAGAAAGGTGAATCAAGTGCATATGTCACACAGTGAAGCTTTTGGTGATGGGCGAGGAGAATTGATATTTAAAAAACAGGTAAATGGGGTAATCTCTGGTGCTGAGCATCTGATGGGTATATTAGAGAAGGGCATGGCCAAGAGTAAGGCTGGCTGCACTTTTGGCTGAGGGCCAAGACCTATTGTGCCTCACCTTTATGCTTTGTTGTAAGTCAGTCCTGTGTCCTTTGAGTCATCCATCTTGGCATGTGGCCAGAGTTTACTTACTTTTTGGCTAGTGAGTGGCACAGAAAACCAATCTTCCCTAGTATATGCAAATAAGATGACCTCCAGGTAATTGCTCGGTTTGAAAGTAATAGATGACAAAATTTGGACAGATATCAAAATAGTTTGAGGAATGAAAAAATATTAATACTCTGTGATTAGGAAAATGCTCTTTAGGTATATGAAACTATGTGCTCTGTAAGAGGGTAATATTTGATACCCAGCCATGAATACCTTTTCAGCAGCTATAATAAAATAATTTAGCGTAATTGCATCCAGGTTGTTTTGCCATGTATCTTCCAATATATTACCTAGGCATGCATTTTATATTTATCAGGATTTTTCAAATTAATTCAGTATGTCAGAAGTTGATGGTGCTGGACTGCCCTTGTTGTTTTAAGGATCTGTGCTTTGTTTTCTCTAGGTATCTTGGATCAGTCTGCTGTCTGGGTGGATGAAATGAACTATTATGACATGCGCACTGATAGGAACAAAGGGATTCCCCCCTTGTCCCTACGTCCAGCTAATCCGCTTGGTATTGAGATAGACAAGTGAGTACCAAATGCCTTTAATCCACATTTTTAGTGGTTTTCTCTATATGTGCCTTAGTGAATTCCAGAAAAGTTTAATGGTTTACAGGGTAGGGAAAGATTTAAAAAACCCCATACGTATATTAGCTGTTGGTGTGCTCTTTGGTGCTCAGAAGAGTTGTTAGTGCACATTCTATCCTGCTTCATAATCCTCCTTTTTGTACCATCAATTAGAACTGTAGATAATCGAAAAGCCTGATATATTGAACCCCAGTGGTGTTTAGATTTTGAGGATTGGTAAATAACCTAAGGCTTTGGATTTGTACATTGTAGCTATGGAATACTTACTGTTGCATTTGAGTTTCATGGGGCTTTTAAGGATGTTTAGATTGCTATCTGTTGCTAAAATTGCACTGTAAAATGTGATTTATTATACCACATCAGCTAGTTTATTGAAATATTAATACTGTTTTCCAACCCACAGACTTCCTTACTTTTGTTAGTAAGTACGGTGGAATTTACGACATACTTTTTTTCTGAAATAGAAACTTTATAGTGAGTGATAAATGGAATTAGAAGGCTTTAAATGGGACACTTTTTGGGCTCCAAACCTGCCCAACTCCTAGAAATAGCATCAGGAATAATATTTCTTTTGATCAAGATACCAGCCCTACCAAAACCAAAGGGTATTTAAAATTTAACTATTGCTAGGGGTCTCCTCTGCTGAATAGTCTGTGAGGGGGAATGCATTGGAGAGAATCTGCAGCATCTGTTGTTACCTTGTTCTGATGGGGAACCTGCGCTTTCTCAAAACCCATATGGGATTTCCAGTGGATCAGTCATCACCTTCCAGCCTCTGGCTGTACGTTTTTTTTCCTAGTTTGAGTATGTATATTTCTTTCTTTTCAAAGTACTAACCCAATTTTTTTGTACTACATTGAAGATTTTGTCTCTTTGTAAGTATTTTTCTCCATCTCGTGATGTAACTTCTGACAGGTACTACTTTCATCTTCTCCAGTTTTCCAGTCCTGTTAAAATGTTGACTCTAGGACTGTGGACAATATTCCAGTATCTTACTAGAAGACTTCCTGTCTCTCCTCCAGTCTCCCTTTCCTGTTCATAAACTAAAAAAAACAGTAATCCTTTTTACCACAGTGCTGCACTGGTAACTAGCAGTGAGTGGCTTGTTAGCTGATTCTCTGAGTTGCTACTTTGCTGCTGGCACAATTGCTCGTTATTCTGTAGGGATGGCCTGGATTCCTTTATCCTGACTGTTTCTTTTTGCATTTGACTGTGTTCCTCTATTTGTTTCTTCGTTGACAAGTCTGTCATCTTAGTTCAGATGACAGTCTTTCTACTTAATGTTTTTACCAACTATTTATAAAAAAAATCTTGGTCATAAAGGTGTTATTGGTGATGATGCAAATACTGGTGAAAGAGTAATGTGGGCTTTAGTAAAACTTTACCTACATATGTTCTCAAGTTTGCTTCTTCAAGTATTGGGTGTTTTGGTTTTTTTATAGTTAGTACTTCAGTCCATGTAACGTACTGTTCTATTGGCATCGCATAAAACTATGTCTGTAATCAGTCTTATGGTAGCAAGTCTCCTTTAAACTGATATACTAATTTTGCCTGGTTACTTTATTCAATGAAGCACTTAATCTCAAAGCCAATATAATACGTTCTCAAACATTGTAACAAACAGGTGCGACTGGCTGACATTAAAACTGATTAGTTGAATTAGTTGAACCCTGCAACAGCTTTTCCAATATTTTATCTGGGATTTAAGTCAATATAACTAATTTGATTATGTAGTCCTCTCTCCATAGGTTTCTTACAATACTTCTTTCTGTAAATACAATGGTTATGACATAGTTACTTTTAATTTGTTCTTATTTTAACAAAATGTCTAATGTACTATTTGGCATCATAACCAAAATTGATAGTTCTTACAGTTCAGACAGTGTTGATGTGATAGATTAAGGATTGTCTTCCAGAAACCTAATAGCATTAGTTTGAGATTTGTTTAATTTAGTAATGTTTGGATGTTTGTTAAATAGAAACCCAGTGATACTATATTTTAAATGTTTCATCTAAAAGCATTAGAAAATACCATGTTAATGAAACCTCAGATTTTATGTGGGAAAAAAACCCATCAGAAATGTGTAAGTACAGATAGGAAATAACCTTTTTGTGAGGGGGGGAGAAATAGGGAAATCTTTGGGCAAGTATAGTATCAAGCCTCGTTTATTGGAGGTGAGGTGTGAAGATTATTGCAAGCAGTGGTGTTGAAAATTACCTGTTTGAGAGAAGGAACACTAGGCAATATAACAAGTAATTTTATAGAGGGATTGAGGAATAAGTTATGGAGAGGGGGAACTGGATGTCAATTGGAAGTCAAATACTCTCATTGGGAAGGAGAGGAAAAGCCTGGTCTGCCCTTGTGCTATGGGTGAGCATGGTATTAATACTTGTGACTGTAGATGGAACATCCTGTGTTATTAATTAGAAAGTGCCCCCTCAATGGAAAAGCTTTCATAATTTCCTTGAGAAATAGGAGCAATATATTTACTTTTATGAAATAATCTCTACTACCATACGGTTTAACTAAACTTACATGTTTGCAAATACTTGATGTGATGGGTGAGTAACGAGAAGTTGTACAAGGTAGTGAAAAAAAGCAATTATAAATTAAGAAAGGGAGTAGATAAGCAAGATACTAGCATTTACTATTGCTAGACATGGGAATAATCTGTCACTAAAGTGATAAATTGTTAGAATTTTGGTGCTTTAACAGAAGGGGATGAATGATAGTTGCGTATACAAGGAGATGGGACTCTGCAGCATAATGGATCTCTCTTTTGTTAATACCTTTGGCTTCTTTAAACTATTTTAAAATGTGTAAAATTTGGGGTGTATTTTAATTTTGAAGCTGAAGCATTCAGCATTGATCTGTCTTGGTGGGATTTACAACCCTTGCACCGTAATGGCTGCTCAGGGAAAGGAGTGCCTTATATTAGTGCTGCAAATAGTAAACAAAATAAACATTTGCAGAGAGGACCAGGGAGAAAAACAGTGAAAAACAGATGTGAGAAAATAGGATAGGAATAAGCTAGATAGGAGCATGCTGAAGAGAAGGTAGGAAGTGGCTAGACTGCAGACTGAAGTAAGTCCTTCCTCTAGAAAGTGGTTGTCAGTCATCAGCAAATGATACAGAAGAGACAATCTGCAGCATGGGAAAGAGGTGTATCACCTATCTGTTGTGATTTTTTTTAAAGTTTTATTTCTTTTTAATATGGGTTATGCTTAGTTCTAAAAGTTTCTTTTATGGCTTTTTTAAAACATTGTTCATGTTACTTTGTCCAAATAAAATGTGTTTTAAAGTTAATTGTGGCTTTTGAATCATTCAGATGGATACTTTCAAGGTGTTGCAAATGGGACATGGGTATACTGCAAAAAAGATCTGGTAAGGCGCAGAAGTGCTTTAGTACAGCATTTCATTAAACTATTAGGCAAGCACAGAGACAAATACGTTTATGCTGACTCAGTAGACATAACGATTGGAATTTAGTTGCAAGTGACTGGGATTTAAGTGAACAAAAAGTTTCGACAGTAAATTAGATAACAGGGGGTCTAACACATTCTATTAATTAGAATACTGCCTGTAGATGCATTGTGGAAGTAAAATATATTCTCAAAATAGGCACTGGAATCTTCTTTTTACATTCAAATGTTGGAAGGATGCAAAGTAAGAACTATGGGTATATACTCATCCTCCTGGTTGTTTTTTACACAGTCAAGTTATTTTAAATATTATATTTATATGCAATGTACAAGCCATTATATCTTGCAGCCTACATGTTTAACAGGTAGTAGGTATATGTAATTTCTGGCTGATAAGTTCTTCATATTTTCTAAGAATCAATTGTTGTTCTCATGCCATACAACTAAGAATCTCACTTGCTGAATAGTATCATTTCTGTTGTAATGAAACTTGAACTTGCTGGTTATTATGTGTCAGTGGTGATCCTGAAAGTCACAAATGTTTTCCTAGAAGAATGTTTGCACACATTGGTCTCCTTCCTTGCTAATGGTTCTGCGTTCATCTTTCAAAACACAGAACTGATTCCATTAGATGAGGTTTCTTACATTGCAGTCGCTTACTGCATATTGTGTGCGTGCTATGAAGTATTTCATTCACACCAGAAGATAGATACTTAAAATATTTAATCTTTAATTTCTAGTTTTTTGGTTTTCAGAGTGGAGTAAAGACTGATACAAAGCTTTAGTTTTCCGTCACCATCTTTATGCTGGCTTTAAGTGCAAAGCAGGTCTGTGCCACCTTCCTCCCCAAGGAGTGTTCCTGGCTGTGGTGTTAAGCATACGTAGCCAGGAACGCTTACGGAAAGCTTAAGTAACTTGC
Source organism: Falco rusticolus (assembly GCF_015220075.1). Taxonomy (NCBI): domain Eukaryota; kingdom Metazoa; phylum Chordata; class Aves; order Falconiformes; family Falconidae; genus Falco; species Falco rusticolus. The sequence goes on from NC_051189.1 coordinate 91,484,408, forward strand.
AGGAAGAAAAAGAGTATACAGAGCAGTCGCCTCAGACTGAGAAACGTGGAAACCTGGTGTGAAAATACTGACATTTACAGTGGTGTTGCAGTACTTTGGTTTTTGCAGTTTAGAGCTGTTACAAGAGCAAGTTGGTAGTTATGTCCTACCAACATAGGATTGTTCAGAATTTTGAGTGGTTCTGGGAGGGAATATGTGATGCTTGTTTCGTAACGGCACTGGTTGAAATCTGTTGGTGGAAAATTTAGTTATGTGTAAGACTGGTGAATGAATTGCTTGCTCATTTGTACCACATACTTTTCCTCTCCAGCACAAGTCCTTGCTTAATCAAAGGTTCCCTGCCTCTTTTACCTACTCTGTCAGACCAAGAAAATCCATTCTCTGCAAAGCGGTAACAGCAGTCAGACCTAGTGGTGGTTAGAAAATCTTTGAATAGTGTTTGTTGTTTTGCATGTAGCAGAGGTCATTATGGTGGATCCATCTCGTACATGAAAGCAAATACTGACATGCTAAGTACATTCCACATACTTCTGTATCCACCCACTCAGTACAGATGCTTCCCTCTTCCCACGACGGCTTCCAAAACAGTTCATCTGGGAGGAGGGAACAGATGATCTTACGCTGCCACCTAATGGTAAACATCAGCTTGCTACCATGAGATAGGAAAAGACTTTCTGGAGACTTTGATATTTATTTATAAGTGGCTTGTATGGAAACGCAGTCAGTTTCATCCTTCAATGCGATGGGCTTGTGAAAACGTTTATCAGAGATCCACGTGGAAAAATTATGAAACCTGCAGGTGTACACAATATATATGTGTACATATGTACATATGTATATGATGCTGTACACAGTATATAGTCCTAGTTTTATGACTTTAAAAACATAGTAGCACTTAACTGCTTGTAAGGCTGATGCATCGCTTGCAGCTACCAGCCTGTAACCTCTTAGTAGATATCTCACATTCTGCCATGTCTCAAATATGGTTGTCATTTTGTTGTCGTATTTCTGATAAACCCATGCTACTAGGGAGTAATTGCCAGAGGGCATCCTTGTCTTTTTGCTGTTGGAGATCTTTGTTAACACCTCCTGATTTGTTGTGTTTAGTCTACTCCAGGGTCCCTTATGCTGGTCGTCTTGCATGCATTATGAGCACAGTAGAGCTACTACAAAGCCTGCTTCTAGGAGTCTGACTGGTACCAGACAGAGGGAGGAGTGTACAGCAGCTCTAGCTGGAGCTTGTTTATGCTGGTTGCTATTCAGAATCTGTGTTTATTTAAAGTTGCTCCTTTTGACCTATAAACTCCTGTGGAATTGAGGTTCAAGTTACCTTTTGGTGGCTGTATCCTGTTTTGGGACCTGCGTTTAATCTGCAAATGTTGTCATGTATGCTGAAAAGCATACTATGAGATTTTGAAACTCTGGGAGGAAAATAATCTTGACAGAAAAATCACACCTTGCTAAGCTGCATTCATAGTCAGGCTCTGCTCATGAGTATCCATTGCATTCTGTTGTTGTTACTCAATTGTGACTACTTGGAGGTTGTGATTTACCCATGGAGATACAACTAATCTTAAACCTCTGCAGAATATAAGTGCTCTGTATGTGCACAAGTTCTGCAGTAGAATTTGTAAGAGCCAATATAGACTGTGATGTTAAATTAGATTTATTGAGTGTCAGGCTATAGAGAACCTAAAGTTTGGGCTACTAGAGGGAGTGCCTTGTATTGTTGGGCGCGTGCGGTGCAAGTGAATTGATTGTACCCTGTGTGTTTTGAATACAAAGCAGACATGCATGGCCTTTACATGGAAGTAAGGACCACTACATTTAATACCGCATGACTGTATTAGCTATACTTAAAATATGTTTGAGGGAAGTGAAAGTGTGTAGTGGACTGAAACCAAATTTATTTTAATTCTAGTTCTTATGAATATAAACAGCATGTGAAATCTTAACTACTTTTATATTTAAAATCGTTACTGATGGATGAGTGAGACTACTTAAAAATGTTAACTACGTGTCTTGTACCGGGTCTGGTTCTGTTTTAAATAGAAGTCTACCTAGCAGAAAGCACTACTATGTAGATCCTATATGTGTACCTTTGCTGAAATTATAAAGGTAGTGAAATATGTGGAGTTATCAAGGATGGTGAACTTCTCTCTTCTTTTTCTGAGGTTTTCTGAATTCAGTTTGTGGTTCTCAAGTTTCTTTTACAGTGATTGCTTTCTAGTCAATGATTAAGTATTCAGAGTTGCTTCCTGAAGTGATTCTTGTATAATGAGCAAATCAACAGAAAAAAGATCAACAATTTCATTGCATGTCAGCTCAGTCTCGGTTTTTGCTACTAGTTCATATTTGCCCCATAATGTTGAAATGAGTAAAACAGAAATACTTTCTCAAGTCACATATGTGCTTTTTTATAAGTAAACCGTAAGCAGATTTTCATGAGAACTTCCAAGGACTTATTTAATTTACTAATGGAAGTTAATGAAACAAACTTGTGTATATGTGGAATCAGTCTCTTTTTAGATGCATCTGGCCAGGCCAGACATTTTAGAAGTACAGTTGCTTTCAGTTTGAACTTTTTAGTGAGCAGCTAATTGTGAAGACAGCTGTACCAAGTCATTACAAGCTGCTTCTATCTGTTAGTGGAAAAACTACTGGTAAAATTTATGATAAAAATGAGGATACTACACCACAGAGTATAATATATTGTTAACAGACTGCACACATTCACATTCATATTTCTACTCTGTTGTGACTATGTCTAAAATATGTCTGCACAGATAAAAGTACCCATAAACGCATTGATAATTTATGGTTCTGCACAAGTACATCTGCTGGGAAAAAAGCTCCTAATAACTTTTCAATGCAGCGAAACATCACACTGAAGAAACCCCACCCTTCATTTCTGCCCCACTGTCTGTGGGCAAAAGTAATTTGCAGGAATTTATTACATCCCTGGCTAAATTATTGGGGTTTCTCTCCCCCTCTCTCAAATAGGGTTTTTTCCCCTAGGAATTGTATAGCTCATGCATAGGCTTAAACTGCTATGCGTACGTCTTACAATCTTGCAATGAGTAGCATTTGGTAATGGTATATTTGTTGAGTGAGTGTGTGTGCTTTTTGTGTTATATCTATTCTTTTGTCTTCTGAGAAAATGTACTGATGTTCTGAAAAATATGAACAGAATTCTGCTTCTGTATTGTGTGTGTGCACTTATACAGTGCTTGTACTGGAGATCTGAGTCTCTTCTGAGGTAACTGTAATTTTTTTATTGTTTCTGGGTTTTAGCATTAAAAAATGGGTTTGACCACAAAGATGCCACCATGTGTGGATTTAATAAAAAAGCTTTTTTGGACAGTCATGCCAGGTATCACATGTGAAGTACCATCCTGTAGATTCATGTGCCTGCTGGGCACTTCTGACTACTGTGTGTGAAAAGTAAGATATCTTTACATGTCTTTAAAGGAAGGATAAATTAAAACTTTCTTCGCCTTCTTCCATGCATTGGCATTTTCTGTGCACTAACTGGCATTCATGAAATGCAACGTCATTGGTAATTCTGAATCTTACTGCTTATGTTTATATATTTTTATATTAGTATTATCACTTTTTCATTGAACAGAGAGAAATATTGGGACCCTCATTTTTAGTTGTTACATTTGCTGCACTAGTTGCTACACTAGTTTCCCCTGTCTCTCTAGTTTTCATATGTCATTGCTTTTCCTTGCATCTAATTTGATTTTTTTTCTTGGTTTTAAAAAGTATTGTTTAATGCCACTGCTGTAATCAAGTGCTACTGATGAAAGACTTCTGTGCCATGTCATTATATATGTAAGTCCTTTGTATCTGGTTGTGCTAATGGCCATTTGGATATGAATAGAAACTTGTACAGAAAACAACTATTTTTTTTCTGTATAATTGTACTTTTTAATGTGCCTGCCTTTAGATTTGCTTCACTTCGTCTGCTGTTCAAGATAGCTTTAGCTATCTTGAAACATGTTTAGATTACAGAAAAATTAAAACTAACAAATCACTGCCTTCGTGTCCGTTGAAAATGGCTTTTCATACTATTAAATGTATTTCCAATAGCTGACTCCAGATTGCTACTCCCACCCAAGTTTGATCTCAGATGCAAAGTATGGCAGGTTTGCATTTGCATACAGTGTGCTTTGTATAGCAGAGCTCACCTAGCTTGTGAGCATCAAGGAGGGATTTTTATTGACTTGAGTTTGACATTTGTAATCCAAAAATCCAAAAATTTTTAGAATAGAGTATTTCATTTGGAAGGGATCTACAGGAATCATACAGCCCAACTGCCTGACCAATTCAGGGCTTACCAAAAGTAAACTTTTGCCACAAAAACAAAACCTTGTTTGCCACAATTAGTTTCTGAAGATGGGATGCAGCTGTGGGTAAAGAATAGAATGGTGAGTGCACCTGGTGATGTACTGGGAGCACACGATGGAATGAATGTAGCCAAGTGTTAAGTGTGTGTCTGGACTGCAGGATGAAGATTGTCATGTTTCATGTTTTCATCAAAAAGTGCTTTAAATATTTTTATTACACTGACTTTAAATGGAATACATTTTCTGTATGAGTATCTTAGAAGCTACTTGTAATGTCAAATACACTGTTATAAAGAATCTGCTTTTACAAGGAATTGGCTCGCATGCTAGCTTTATGCATTGTAAGACTGAATAAAAACAAACAAAACATGCTGTTTCTCACTCGAGACATGCCCACTTTTGTTTTGTGTACTATGAACAGAGATGGATCAGTATATTCTGTTTTGCAAGAGGGTGATTTTAACTCAGGGTGTTTGTATATAATGGAAGTATGTTCCATGTATCTTCCTTTGTGTTTCCGTGGGACTTGGGCTGCACATGGACCAATAGACAGTGATGGTGCGAGATCAATTACTAGCTGTCAACTGGTGATGTCCTGTCATTTAAAAGTTAAAGATACTGTTCCATGGCTTATAGACAATATTATTTCTTATTTACTTGGTTTGATGTACTGATTTTCCTATTTAAAAGGTAAGAGTTGACTCTGAGTACATCCAGCATTAGTGGTCCTGCATGTGAATATTAGTAATACCATGGTGAGTCTGTCTAGTCTCATTTTCTGAAGGCAGCAGTTCTCTTTCTTTAAAAGCGTTTTGTACAGGCAATATTTCTGTCATGTGTAAAGGTGAAATCAAAATGGTAAAATTAGGTTTACTTAATTAGATTTCAATCTCTTCTTTCCCAGGCAGGCTACATGTGTGTATAATACCAGATTTAATTTCATGGTGAGATACAAGTTTATATTTACATCTTGTTGCAACATGATTTGGTTGGTTTGGGTTTTTTTTGTTTTGTTTTGGTTTGGGTTTTTTTATAATGTGGCATTACTAATTGTAAGCTGTTCACAAGAACATGTCTCACTGAAGAAATGAATATTCATTTTTCAGAGGCAGATTTCCTCAAAAAGATTTAGAGGCACTGTTTCCTGGGATGAGTGCTGATTTCACTAGCGAAAACTTTTCTGCTGCCTGGTATCTGATTGAGAATCATTCAACAACAAGGTTTGTTACTATCATAAAAATAATTGTTTTAAGTGCAAGTCACTCAATGTTATTTCATTATCCAATAGACGTGTCATTGGTGGTTGATGTTTACAGTAATAGACCTGTAGTTTCTACTGCCTGTGATGTTTCTGCTTGGCTAGAAACGTGAATCAACAAGTTTTGCTCAATGTGGTTATGAAGAAAACTTCATTTTTAACCAGATCTAATTTATGGCTTGCTTCCCCCCCCTCCCCCATGTAAGATGGGGAAGAAGAGAATGTCTTTCTTCAGGCTAAAGCCCTCTGTGTATGAAGAAGTTGGGCAGCATGGCCTTAAGTGGACACTCCAGGGGTTAAGTCATGACTAGAGGCTCAGGATCACTGAACAGACTAAGAGTAAACCAGTAGTATCAGTTAGCTTTTAGTTAACTCTTGTGGAAAATGCTATAGTAAATTAAGTTGGACAAATGAGTAAGATCTTTGAGGTAAATCTCTCAACGTCATTAATGTCTTAATTTTTAAACCTAGTTCATAATATGTACTTACATGAATGCATTACATAAATACATTTTGCATGTATAAGTGAGTTCTGAAACTTTTATCTGCTGGTGTTTGGATAATACTGGAAGCCATTTTTAGTAGAGAGGATGAGCCTTTTTTTTGTTGTTGTTTATAGCTGGGTATTCTGATTAGCATTTTGAAAGGCAATACCACTTTGCAGATTTAATATGTTTTTTGTTATCTTATGGTAGAAACAAGGTTGGATTTGTTTGAGGTTTGGTGGGTTTTTTGGGGGGGGTTTGGTTTTGTTGTTTTTTGGGTGGTGGTGGTTGATTTTAGGAGCTCCAGAAATAAGCATTAATCTGCTTGGGAAATTCCTCGCAAAGTGGTGGCAGATTGAAGAGGCAAAACAACAGCAAGAGAACATTATTATCTAATACATATGAAGTGACGGCATGTTTTTATATCCAATAACTAAAAGAGGAGTGATTCAAAATGAATTCTACCTCGCACAACCTGATAACTTCAGGGATCACGAGGTTTTTAAAAAAGCTGGGGGGTTAACAGTGAGAAGGAACAAACAGCTTTTGATGTAACTGTTTTATGTTTGGCACTTGGACTGTTGCTGTTTTGTTGCTCCTTCATGTGGGCACCAGTGACACTGCCAAGGAAGATGTGGAACAGATCAAGAGTTGATTGCAAAACCCTGGGGGCAAAAGTGAAGAACATGGGAGCCCAGGTATTCAGTTTCATTTACATGTGAAGGAGAAAGCTTCAAGTGTTAGCGGATGCATCCCGTAGTTTCAGAGGTGGCTGTACCGCTGGTTTCAAAGGCAGCGTTTTTTACTCCTGTAGCCATGGATCCATTACTAAAGAACAAGGACCGCTAGTCAGAAATGGGATTCATTTGAAGAAGTGGGGCGGGAACATCTTTGTCAGCAGGTTTGCACTTTGGTGACAAGGACTTCAAATTAGGAATATCAGGGGATGGTGATAACAGCTTGAGTTAATGAAGGGACGGAGTGCTACATACGTGGTTCAGTGATGGCATTGAGAGTGCTGTTGGGAATTGCAAAACCAGCTGGAAGGATCTAACCTCAAGTGCCTTTACACATGTAGCCTGGGAAACAAGAAGCCAGAGCCCCACATATGGGATTAGACAAGCACATCACTGGAATAAAGTGGGGTAGCTCATGTGCCTGGTGTTCTATGATGGATGGGAAGAGGCTTTCTCAGAAATACATCCAAGAAAGAACAGATGGACTTGACCTTTGTGTGAAGGAACAGCTTGAATAAATACATGCTCCCTCTTATGGAGCAGGTAGCAGGATGGTTGAGAGCTTGTTAAAGAGGCTGGAAAGGCTAACATCGCAGTGGGATGAGGAATTGAACAAAATCTTCCTTAAGAAACTTGAGGAAGCCTGCACAGAGCAAACCCTGGTTCCTGTACAGGACTTTAACCTCTGTGATTTACAGGAAGGGCAACCATCCAGGAGGCTTGTGGAGAGTCCTGGGAATGTCTTCTAACGTAGCTGCTAGGTGGGCAATCAGGGGTGCTGTTTTCCTAGATCTGATTCGTGCAGGCAAGGCAGGGGACATGATAACCAGTGGCAGCCTTGGCTGTAGCAGTCACAAAATACTTGGGTGCAAGGCTCTAAGGGATGTGGGGAAGGCAGGCGACAGAGTACGTGCCTGGGTTGGGCAACAGTAGTATAGAAGAAAATCTGGTGTTTGTAACATGCCAGAAATACCAGTTGGCTGTCTAGTCCATACCATCTTTTGGGGTGTATTAGCAAGGCTGTGTTATGTAAGATATGGGGATAATTACTCTGCTCATTGTTACTAAAGCTGTAGTTGAAGTGCTCTGCCCAGTTTTGGCCACTGGTTTAAAAAAGATAGGAAAGCAGAGACACAAAAACAGGAGTATGTAAGTATCTGTGGGTGTACAGCTTGAATGAGTTATGTGCCTTTAGAAAGGAAACAAGATTAATTCAGAAATAATACATTAATATATAATTTAGGTTAGGTGCAGATTAAAACCAATATTTGATTGCTTAAACCCTGGGACTGTGTAACTGAGTGCTGCAGAATCACCATTATGGAGAGTGCTGAGATTTAATTTAACAGCTGTCTGTCATGGGTGGCTTGGGTACATTTAAGGATGCTGTAGACCCAGAAAATTAATTAAATTACTATTTAGACTGATTTAAGTTACTCTTTTTATCAGAATTGCCATGGAATATGAACGACAGCATAATGTGGTGGTTGTAAAGCCTAGTATGGCAAGGTGTCAGTAAGAACATTGATTTTTCTGGTCATCAGTACTATGAGTTGATAATAAATAATTACATGAGCTTGCATGGTGCCTTTTTAACTTGTACTGTGCCAGTGGGTCAGTGCCTGAGTGTCCATTCTCATGGACTTTTAAAACTTCCTATTAAGAAAAAAAATATTCTTAACACTTTGTCTAGCATCAGCTTAAATACTTCATCTTTCTTGGGGGAAAAAAACCCACAAACAACTTTCATTCAAGTCATGAACCCATCAGTCTAGTGGAATAAAAGATACTCATTTCTGGTTTTAAATGAAAGCTGGGGGTTTTTGCATATTAGCTCAGTTTATATTGGTTTACAAAGTCTGAATCTTAGTGTTGGACGTACAAAAGCTGTATAAAACTCAACAGGAAGAATGGCTCAAAGGGTAGGGTGAATCCAGTCATGTTTTGAATCTAATTATAAATAACTTTTTAAATAAAGAAGGGGAAAAAATGGATTTACTTCTTCTCACTTCAAAATGTGTAGTCTTAGAAATATTCTGGAATTGTATAATTATCTGCCTCATATCATTTGTGCTGTTTTTGCGGAAACACACAGCAACAGTTTAGTTCTTGTCCTCTACATAACCTCAGGTATTGGGAATGCTAAATTTGTGGTGCAGTGATGTTTTGGTTAGCTTATGTCTGTTTTTTCCTTGAAGGAAATTCTTTGTAAGCAACCAAAATAACTTTTTTTTTTTTACCTCAGCAATATTCTGACAAATATAAATAAACTATGCAGACATAGTATTAGATCATCAGGTAAGGTGAAACAGTGCTTAAAAGATAACTGTACAGATTTTTTTTAGTTTGAAAATGCTGCTGGTAAGTACTTCTTGTATGCCCAAATAGACCCATCCAGCTATTGAATAATGTGATTTCTGTCCAGCAGATGGAAACAGGAAATAAAACAAAATGTTGTGACATCATTAATATAAAAAGGAAAATGCATGTAAGTGCACCAGTGTGTTTTGTCTTCCAGCAGGTGGTGACAGCTTTCCCACTGCCTAGGCTAAAGTTTGGTTTGTTGTCTTAACATGTCTTTTTCTACCTGTTTAAAATGGGCAAAGAGTATTGGTGGAATTGCCTTATGCCTTAATTTCCTTACTTCATTGTTTCCCTCTCCTCACCGAGGTATAGTGCAGTTTTTTTGATTCCTTTGTGTCAGGGAGATGGGTTTAGCCTGCAGGTAGGAGAAATTACTTTAAGCATGAAAATCATGTGTTATATTTGTGTTTCTGAGCTTGTTCATGATAGTGCTTTTGTAATTAATCCAGCAGCATAACTACTGAGATCATATTCATAGTCATCAACAAAAAGATGATATGCAAGTAATGAAGAATTAGTCATGATGTAAGACTTCTAAAGTAATTGCAGCTGATTGCAAAAAGTAAAAATGTGAAATCAAATGTAAACTGGCAGTAATCTGGAAATATTAGGAAACTAAGATAAAAAGTAACCTACCATACAAACAATAGTGATGAGTTGGCAGTTAATACTGCCCTGTGAAGTGTCTTTCAAAAATAATTCAGTAGACTATATATAAAAAACATACTTCCATAAAGCAGGAATCCATTCAGCTTTTCTTTATTTTTGCACTAATATTGTCTTCGATTCTGAGCTGTATGTCCAAACTCATATAAAAATATTGAAGGAATTCAGAAACAGAAAGTGAAAAAGGTTTGTGAACTAAGCTGCAGAGTTAAACAAATAAACAAATATCTCTTATTAAAGAGACTTCTAACATGCCAGTTACATAACCAGTAGTTAATCTGGTGTGCTAAGTGTAGTGAGTTGGACTATCACCTATTTAAGGTAGTACAGTTAAGAGCAATATTGCATGTTTAAAAGAAATTTCTTGACTAATTTGTGTTACAAAGAAATCTATTCCATCACAAGTGATAGAAACCCTCCATTTGGGATTAAAATTAAAACAGGAAAGCTCTTTGGACTAAAAGTAAGCTGTCATCAAGCAGCACACTTTTTCGCAATTACTCAGTCATTAATAGTTGTTGCAGAAGTAGCTGGCTTGCTTTTCCAAGTAGTTGTTCCATTTATTCATTAGCTGACCTTGTTCGTTGTTTGAACGTCACAGGGGTTTTCTTGTTTCTTTTCAGTTTTGATCAGCTCAAAATGGCTGTTGTGAATTTGAAGAAACAAGCCAATAAGAAAAATGAGGGCAGTCTAGCTTATGTGAAAGGAGGTCTCAGCACATTCTTTGAAGCACAGGATGCTCTGTCAGGTAAATATGCTTTGTGCTTACTAAATGCAGATACTGTCTTTTCTTTTATACTGCGTGTGGTTGAACTTAATATTAAAAATACTGTTTTTCTTCACAGTCCCGTCTGAAAGTGTATAACAAGCCCAAAGTCTGTATTGTGTTGCTCAGAAGCTGGGACTGGCTGGCTGATTATTGTGGTAGTTTTGGAAAAGATGGCACCAAATGTTTATGGAGGCATTTGATGAAACTGCTTAGACCACAAATCCAGAAAGGAGAAGAAATGTTAAACTGAGGATAATATTAAGATGACTTACAAACTGTAGCAATATAAAAAATAGTTTTTATGATGACTTATCCCATAGTCAGACTGCAATATTTATATGAATATTCATTACACTCTGACTTGGGAAATCAGACAGCCTTTATATTCTGCTTGCCATAGGGAAAATGCAACACACTAGTGAGATTAACTTAGTTGTCTGTTCCATTTTTATATATAGCTTTATTTTATATATACACACTTTAAAACATAAAATGTCTCTGAGGTAAAAGCTCATTGTGGGCTGCCATAGCCCCGTCTAGTCAGGGACTGTGCTGGATAAGAAAGTGACAGTGCTGGGCCATCCCCAGTAGGGTTGACACTAGCACTATGCAGTTCTTCATAGCTACGGTATATTGCAGGATTATCATTCCTGATCATTGATCCTGTGTAATGGGTACCATGGAGTAAGGAAACTTACATTTAGTCATAGCCTCAGCCAAGCTAGTGCTTCCATTGGCTTTAGGAACACTGCTTTGGAGAAGTAAGAGGTTTTTCTTGAACTGCTTGCAGGCCACTCGCTGTCTGATACTTTCCACGCGTCAGGGAAAAGGGAAGGTAGTGCTGTCTCACCTGGTGGTCCACCTGTATTACTGCCCCAGGCAGATTAACCTGTGACCTGGCCATCAGATGACAATGTTTTCAGAAGTGGTTGCTGGCTTTTGGCTACCTGCCTAATTCAGTAATTTTTAAGAGAACTTTTTCCACAAGTGCAAACATACGTGCTTTGGTAGTTAAGACCTGTTCTTGAGACATCTGAAGGTTCTTGCTGTGAAGAATCTTTTTAATTCCTAAACCTCTCTATTACCCCACCCAGAACTGACCTATTACTGATCTGTTTTGGAAAACCTTGGCCTAAATCTAGATAGGCTTAATAACAGAAGAGGAGTATTAAAGGATTTAGTGGAAATACTAAAATATGTGATAGTAGTCGTAGGAAAAGACTCTTAAGAAGAATCACTGTTCGGCATTCTTTACCTTTTTTTTTAAGCTGAGTTTGTATTAAATGCTAGGAAGAATGATAATAGGCTATTTGTTTGTAAGTCTTAAATATCTTGAAAATGTTGAAATCCTAATTTTTCTTAAATAGTTCAAAATCCTAAATAATCCTGAACAAATACTGAAATATGATTTGTTTTTCACAACCAAATCTGCTCTGCATATAGAGTATCAAATAGACCAGAAAAGTTAGTAGGATTTACAAAAAGCTAATGCAAACTATGAATGTTGTGAGGTTTTAGAAAGGCTGAACACAACTGACAAGTTTTCTCTTGTCCCATCTACTAAAATGTAGGCTTCTTGCCTATTCTATCTTGCCTTTCCTGATCATTATTTTATTAATATTTTTATGTTCCTACTTGTTCTCTTAACATCTTAATTTATCAGGAACCAAACACATTTGTTTCACTAACTACTATGTTCTCAACCTAAATAATAGCTGCTATACTGTTCTGCATCTCTTATCTGTATCAGTGTTATCTTTACCTAAAATTTGAGTTTATCAGTGCAGTCCTTTAGATAAATTATGAACTCAAACAACTTGGGATGACTCATGTGGTACATGGTGCCACTTTTCATCTGTAACCAAAATGGCTTGGTTTTGTCTTCCTCCCAGTGATACCCCTTAGGTGCTCAAAAAGAAGCAGACTTGTATCTTGTATTGTTATGAACAGTGAATTAAATAATACTAAGAAAGAATGGCCTTGATGCTGTTGTAGAAGAAAATCAGAAACTTGAAGTCTTAATCACTTACAAATCCAAAGCTATAAAACTGGAGTTCAAGAGACTTGTCAATACAATATTTAGTTGTTAAATTCTGAAACCAAATTCTTAATGAGGATGCACTGCAGGTCACAGCTGCCTTGTGTAGCATTTTAGTATGCATTTTTCGTGTGAAATTTCCTATTAAATGTGCCTGCCAAAGTGTTTTTGATTCTTTTCAGTCAAAAAAAACCCAACCCAACACCCTTATTGCCTATCAATTTCAGCTTTGTAATGCAGAACTGCCTATTTGCCCTTTTTTCCTCTTTATGCAGAATATTTTTGAGGGAGCAAAGCTGGAAAAATTTCATCATTTTTGAAAGACTTGAACCTGTGATAAGTATAATCAGCAGCTAAGTTGGATGTGGAGAGTGTTCCACTAGTAGGAAGAAAAAAAAGGTGTCTTTGATGCCACCATCCAGCCCTCCTGCCAGATGTCAAAGCTTTTCTCCAGAACATTTGATCACTTCAGGTTTCTGAAACACAACAAGACTTAAGCATAAGCATTATTAGCATTGTTCTAGAGAAGCAGCTTAGATGCAAAATTTTAAACCCCCCACAAAACAAACAAAACCCCCATTAATTCTTAGGCATGCAGTTTAGAAATTCAAGCTCTTTAAAAGAAGAATGTTTACTTAAAAATCCCGTTACACTCTGGTATGGTGGGTTCATCCTGGCTGGATGCATGCCTGGTGCCCACCAAGCTACTCTGCCACTCCCTTTCTCAGCAGAATAAGGGGAGAAAGTAAGATGAAAAAAAACCTGTGGGCCAAGATAAAGGCAGTTTAATAAAGTTGTAGCAAAAGTCACACATGTGGAAGTGAAGGAAAACAATGTTATCCTCTACTTCCCATCAGCAGGCGATGTTCAGCCACTTCCAGGAAGCAGGGCTTCAGGATGTGTAGCAATTGCTCCGGAAGAGGAACATCATAAATAACAAATGCCCCCCGTTCCTCCTCCTCTCTCTTAGCTTTTATATCTGAGCAGATGTCATACGTTACGGAATAACCCGTTGGTCAGTTTGGGTCAGCTGTCCCGACTATGTCCCCTCCCGAGATCTTGCCCCCCACCCCAGCCTGGCGGTGAGGGGTGGGAAGGCTGGAGGGGCAGCCTTGATGCTGTGGGAGCGCTGCTCAGCACCAGCCGGAGCACTGCTGTGTTATCACCGCCTCTCTGGCTACCAAAAGAGAGCACAGCACTGGGAAGGCTGCTGTGGGGCTCAGCCAGGACCAGTACAAACCATTATTGAGCATATGTAGTCTGTCTTCCAATATAACTTGAATTTCCTGAGCTGCTGCTTTTTAGTTTGGATTTATTTTTTTTTTTTACTCAGTTCCTTTGGGAAGATTTCTACTATCTGATGTGTTTTCAGAAGATAGGTTTTTGTTGATGGGCAGAAATTTAGGTTCTCGTGTTTCCTTGTCAGATATCCTAGAACACATCTTCCAACCACAAGTTACGCTTTATAAACTGCAGATCCATTCTGCAGTTGTAGTGCAGAGCTATCTGTCTGCAGTTATTTCTCCTAGGTCTCCCTAACTTGGTGCAGTATGTTACTTTTCATAGGAGGCTCACTTTGAGAGATATAATACTGGCTTTACCAGGTACTTCATACTCATCTATTTGCTTGTCTGTTTATACCTGCTTTTATAATTCATACACATTTAACGGTGTTTGTTTCAAATACATGAACTTGATCTGGGAAATCCTATCACTGATTAAGGTGCAGCTTTTTTCGTTACTTGTGATCAGTAAGATTGGTCTGATCTTAAGTATGCTGCAGTCTGTATTACGCATTTAAATGGGTATTAATATTTTCACAAGTAAGCAACAAAAAGGTAAAAAGTTATCCTGAGATGTGTATTGTATTTTGCGATTTAGAAACTGTTTACTAAGAAAATAAGAGGTCAAATAGGCCAGAACCCTTGCTTGGTTGACTTAATTTCTTGGAAAATAGAATAGCCTTATCAGATCCTCACATCTCTCTGCCTGTTAACTTGGCCGACAGTTTGACAGTGACTTTGCTGTGGAGATGTTCAACGGGAAGTTTGTTTCGTCAGCTGAAGGGAGCTGTAAACTGACCTGGGGGGAACTGGGCTCACCTCAACTTGACCCACTTGACCAAACTCCAGTGTTGGGGAGTTCAGCTAATTTATTTCCCATAATTCTCGTTGCAACCCAGAAAGCAACAGTCCTAAAAGGGCTGCTGTTCATATGCTCGTAGGCAAGTTGTGTTTTATTGTCGTGAGCAAGTCATGTCCTGCACAGAAGTCTTTGGAAAGTTAGCAAATTAATTTGCTTCTAATATACTTTTTCAGAAGTGCTCTTTACAAAGAGTCTTAGGCTGCAGAGTTTTTTTTTATTTAATTGAAAAGAAAAAAAATAGGGAAATGACCACTTCAGTCACTCAATTATGCAAAAACATGCAAGTGTGAAATTTGTATTGGCAAGTAAAGAAGATGCTGTGTTGTCTTTGAAACACTGATACGTTGAACAAATTTGAGGTTTGGATTTGACTCTCTAGTTTGCTATGGCAACAGCTCTTGTGCAGTTACAACTACAAATATGGTTTATATGATTTTCAGAAAAAAATCTATACAAAAGAAGCACTGCTGGCTGCTACAGCACTATTCCTTTTTTCCCTTTCCACTCCTGTTCAGATGTGTGGCCTATGGGAATGCTAGTATGATCAGAAACTTGAACTGCAGTTGACCTTTTGTCTAATACCTAAATACATATGTTAGGTTAATGTTTACGTGGCTGAAATGATCCTATATCTGGTCAACGCCTATTTTTTGGTGATTTTTTTTTTTTTTCCTTGCTGTAGAATACTTTTACACTTCAATCCCCTAAGGCCTGTTCTGGGATGAGCATGTCAGTGATCCAGGATCTGATTCAGTATGAATAAGCGTATTCTGTTGCCAT
Organism: Falco rusticolus; assembly: GCF_015220075.1. Classification (NCBI taxonomy): domain Eukaryota; kingdom Metazoa; phylum Chordata; class Aves; order Falconiformes; family Falconidae; genus Falco; species Falco rusticolus. The sequence goes on from NC_051189.1 coordinate 91,500,002, forward strand.
TATGTCTGTTAAATTAATTTGCTCTGAAACTAAAACAAAAGAAACCACTGGATTTATATTGAACTCTGAGTCGGACTGGGAATTTCAGAAACTAAAACTTGGTGCTCATCTGTGATGTAAGCTTCTGGCTTTTGAGGAATTGTGTCATGTTTGAATTTCGAGTACATACAGCCAATTTTTCATTAGTGATTCTGTTTGCGAGCTAGACTGATGACTGACTAATTTTGAAGTGGTTATACACTGCTAGCTCTTATCTTAGTTCACTGTCTTTTGTCTTTTTGTTTATTTGTCCAATGAAATGCTAGTCCATAACTTGGTTTTGCTGGGTAGTATGGCATCAGGCTGTTATACCAAGTTTTGCTGTTGTCACACTCCTGTTTTGTCTTATATACCTTTTCCAAAATGGTATGAATTTTTATTAAACACATGGATTTGGGTAAACAAAATTCAAACATACAATTACTACCTAAATGTTATGCAGCTGACTTGAAATGGCTAGAATAGCTCTGTGTTGAGTGCTTTGTGGTGTGTGTCTATTAATGTTATCTTCCTCATCCCATATCAAGTGATAAATATAATCTTTGCAGAGTAAGAACAGCCTGCTATTGTAGCTAGTTATTTTCAATATGGTAATTCCTAGAGGTGCAGAAGGAACTGGGCCATGGAAATAAACAGGCAAGGTGCTGCATGTGTCAGGCATGTATCTAACAGTCTGTCAGTGACTTCAGAGTAACAGTTTACATGCATGTATGTACCCCACAGTAGATGAAAGTTAAAATTATTTCAGTTTAAGAATTCAGATCCTGCCTGCAAGTAATCATGAAGCAATACTGATGTGCTCTAATCTCACTGTCTAGCTTTCCAAGTGGATGGTCGTGTCTGAAGGTTTGAGTTATCTTTGTGCAACACTTCAGAGACAAAAGCTGAATTAGAAGCAGTTGCACAATCATTGCTACCTATTTTGTCCTTACATTTATGAATAAACAGGCATGATGATTTAAGTTTGCTTGTTGAAAACTTTTTTATTCTGATCTCACAGCGCTAAATAACTAGGCGGACATTGCAACAAGCAATGTATGCCAAGAGATGACCTGACAAAGGAGTGTTAGCAAAGTGTTTTAAGTGGTGGTAAACAGTTTAGTCAGGTGGATGCTTCCTTTTCATGCAATGCCTACAATCAATTTCTGTAGCAGACCAATTAGTATCTTAATACAGCTCTAAAAAAGCAAAAGTTCTGTGATCATGATTATTAAAAGGTTCAAACTTGCCTTTCATGCAGGTTCTAGCATAGCATTGTCTAGGGGGTGGTTTTTGTCTCAAGCAAGAGGTGACCTGATTTGAAAAAGTGTGAAACAGCAGGAGTTGTCTCAGTCCATAGTGAAAATTCTGTGCTCAAGCCTGTACCTGCTTTTATGCTGACTGCTCACATAGCTTCTTTTAAATCAGAAGCTCTTTTAGAGGTGGAAGCTAGTTACTAGCAGAATTGCTCCAAATGGATGCAGTCGTAGCTTTTAGCTGCTGTGTGGCTGTCACATTTTATGAAGTTTTTGTTTGCTTGCATTTGAAAAACAGTAAATCATCAAAAAGATTAGTTTTGCAATTACAGTTTTCAAATAGCAAATACTGCAGTTCATTGCAAGTGTGCAGAAAATTACTTATGATTAAATTTGAGCCAGACTTGACCTACAAGCTATAAAATGAGCTTAATTTTATGTTACATCATTCCATTTTGATTTCCATACCACTTTTAAAATACATGCAATATTTAAAAGCTGCTTTTATTTCTACCATTAGCTTTTTAGATCCAGAAGGTTAGCACTGTGTCAGTAAAAAGAGAATAACATTTCCTATACTCTAAAATTCTGAAGTATCCTGGCAAAGGCCTGGGTCCAGTCCCGGAATTTTTAGTGGATCTATAAGCAGAATAATAAACTATGCTTTCCTGTCTATTTCTGAGCTATTTGCGTAGAAATACCCCACTTGCTTAAATATAAACCTGTGTGAGAACAAAATTATCAGGCCTCATAATGTTGTTAGACTACAGTTTTTAGTCTCATATTTCTATAAAACCTCCCTTCCTAGCACTATGCTTTCATTACTTTTTTTTAAATAATTTTCATTCTGTCCATTTTCTTTTGATTTTTGCTACTGTGTTGAGTAAACAAGCTTGAAAAAGTAAATGCTAGTAAAACAAAACACAAAAAGGCAATTAGAGGCAATACTACATTTAATATTTTGTAATTCTTGCTTGGTTTAGTAGTGTTTACCAAAATAAAGCTAAGTTTTCTATGCAGTTTGCAAAAAGATCTAGAAATGTTGGGGGAGGGGGGGAAGCCCAAACCACCCACCCCCCCAAAAAAAACCCCAACCAAAAACAACAACAAAAAAACCCCACCAACAAACAAACCCAACACAAACAACCTTAAAGTATTGACTAATGGCCATAGTAAAGAAACTTTGGGGTTTTAGGTTTTGATAGTGTAATGGGTTACTAGCTCTGTTCATGACATGCTGTCTTTACATGTTGCTTTGCTCATTACATACAGCTATGCACTCCTGTTGAATCCATTCAGAAGTTTTTGCACTACATAGCAGTGCTGTCCTCATCTATAGCCTTCTTATGTTTTGTTCAAATGACAGAAAATTGTTAATCTTTCAAGAAAGGAAACCAAAGGCATTTTTATTCATGCATTGGCGTAAATCATGGCAGCATGTTAACATGTGTTCTTCATCCCTCCATTACTGTGCTTTGGTGGGAAGTTCTTTATAGTTACCACATCAGATCCTCAGAAATACTATGCTGAGTCAGTCTTTCCTTTTTCTCGTGGCCCCCACCTCCACCCCCCACCCCCACCCCCCTTATTTTCTGCATCTGACTAAAAAGGGTCAGATGTGCTGACTGCTATGTGAGCAGTCAGCATAAAAGCAGGTACAGGCTTGAGCACTAAAATTCATTTCAGGTACTTTTTTTTTTTTTTTTTTTTACCATATTTCTGTGAAAACGGGTAAGATTTTCTGATACACCAAATGCATTTCCAGCCATCTTTTAATCAGAAAACGGTTGAAAACTTGCATCAATGTTGCTTTAAGCTGAGTTAAGCTGAAGAAGTTTTGAGAAAGGCACTGAGTGATAATCTCAAAATACATTTTAAAAATATCTAATGAGAATGAAACTTGCAAGTCAAACTGCATGACCATGGCAAGTGTGGTTTACTTTGTTAGATTTTTAGCTGCCAAGTAGAAAACCATATCTTTCCTTAGAGTAAATACAACTCTTTTCAACACGAGCAGCAATGAATTAATTGCAGTGTATTTTACTAAAAGACCTGTACTATAGCTTATTTGCTAGATTGAACTTTGCATGTATTTTGACCAATAATAACTAATTCTGAAGTATTCAGTCAGTTTAGAGATTGAGAGCTCTGAACTTAGTCTTTGCACTAGTATCTCACTGCAACTCTCAAGTTTGCAAGCCTTTAAATACTCTGATTTAGCTGGCAAACTTGAACACTTACTGGCAAAGGTGATACAAAATACAGTTAGTTTTCTGGCCTCAGGTGAAGCATCTAGACTCAGCCTCTCCTTATCTTTATTTATTGTATGCTTCTTATGGTAAAGCTTCTCAAAAATAGTAAACAGGCTCTCCTAAGCTTCTAGCTGCTGTTCCAACTTGTATAGTCTGTATTGGGTAAGGCCAGGGTCACAGGCAATTCAAGAAAAAAATGCCATCCATCCTTTACTTCAGGCCTTCAAAAAGCTAACATTCTCCTCTCTCTTCTTGCTGCAGCCCGTGATGAGTTGAGGGTATGAGGTTGCATTTGAAGGTAACCTGAACTGCTGGCCACTGTGAGAGGTGTAGGCTGGCTTTCCACCGGCTCTGGGCCCTGCGATAGTTCCCTTTCCCTTACATTGCAGTGGTGCAGCTGGGGCAAGGTTTAGACAAGCTCACTGATCAATGAAGTCTCTTACTGAGGGACTTTTCCACAAGATCTTCTCACTGCATCCACCTGGCAGCTCTGTGATTGCTAGATCACGCAAAAGGAAGCACGTGAATGCAGGAGGATGGGGATTGTCCCAGACAGCACCATCCCACTGTTACATGGGTTTAGTACTCTTAAAATAAAAGAGTAACTTGAGTATCTCTAGATTCCTTCCAATCACATTAGGTCTGTAGATACTTTTCTTGACTGCATATATTTTTTCTTGTCCAAACTGCTAACTTTGGAGACTTTTTGTCTTATCCACATAGAAGGGACATGTCCTTAGATTTTTAAAAATCAGTTGATGTAAACTAAGTAAGCTTATGCTTTCTGATAAAGCATTTTTATAACATTTTTCACTATGAAAACTTAAAACTTTCCTCAACTTTTGTATGCATATGAATGCACTTATTGCTAAATCTAAATACGATGTATAAAAATAGCATCAGTACAAAAGGAAGTATCACATTAAATGTGGAAGGAAATACAGCAAATCCTATTGTGTGTACACAGAGTAATTTAGGTAGGTCTACATTTTTCAGTATGTCCTAACTTATTTCAGACAGTGGTCCAAAAATACCTTTTGGTTTACACTACCAGTTACAAAGGCTTTGTATGACTTTACCTGTACTCTGCAGTGCGTTCCACCTTTCAGGATCTTAATGCCTTGTTTTATTTTTATTTTTTGCTCCACTGACATCTTTTTGTCTGCCTGAACACACCTGTGAGTTGGCTTAATCGGGTCGCTCTTCCTGGGTTTCCAACACCACTATTTTCAAACTAAGAATTTCAAGTACTTTGTGCCAAGCCACTAACTTTAAATGCTACCAGTGTGAAGAAATGTTATCTTCCATATTCTAAAAGCAAGAAGAGAGAATAGTATTGCTATTGTATATTCTCATCTAAAGGAGATGAGATGGGGAAGTGCTTTGGAGGTGACGTGTTTTAAAACTTCCAGGAACTGATTAATGAGCATGATACAATTTCTAAATAAGCTCCTTTCAGAATAAAAAACTACAGTTCATGACTTGATATTTTTGCAAGTGTTAACATGGTAAATCATGCTTTGCCAAATCTTCTTGTTCTGTACATGGTAAAGAAATCTTCATGTTTCACTTTCTGTTGCCAATATATGTGCTTTGATAGAGGTTTAGATGTTACAGTTCAGTTTTGGAAATTCTTAGGTGCGTCCCCTTCAGGCATAACATTATAGTTACTTGGTCAGTAATTAATGGTTCCAAAATATTAAATTTGAATATCTAACTCTAGGGTTTTTTTATCCACATCCATTTAGAAAGGATCTTTCAAAAATATGCTTCATAGTATTATTTCAAAATACGTAAATTAAAATCATTACACTTTGATGCAGTTCCAATAGTACTTGCAACATTTGGTTTTAAAATATCTGTTTATGTTGTGGTTGCTGTTGTGATGAACTTGCCTTTCAGTATGTAACATTAATTGCAGTACTGTAATTGGCCACCCCAACCAAAACTGGTGTATATAAATGGAATAATATCATTAAAACCTCTAATGTTTTTGTTACAAAATTGTAGAGGCATTCCTGTAGGTAAGTGGTGTCCACATAATTTATAAAATCTGTGCTACAGTTTACTATGCATCATTTTTTAAGATAGACCTCTTAAAATATTCAAGAATCTCTTATTTTAGTTCATTAAGTGTTGATTGTCCTAAGAAATATGGTGTCCTAAATTAGATTTATATTTTTCACTTCTAATGACTTTAATAACAAAAATAAAGAGGCATTTTCAAGAAAGCAAAGTTTCCTGAATTTTTTTGTGTAGGATCAAGGGATTGAAGGGTCAAATTGAGATGTTTGAGAATAATGGAATTCTCTCCCTCTCCCTCTTTTTTTTTTTTTCTTTTTTTTTTTTTTTTTTTTAAATATCAAACCCATCCACCCCATCCCCTACGTGAAAATTCCTTCTTTGAAGGAGGCTGGAGACTTTCCAAGGGCCATCCTGTCTCAGAACAGCCACCCTCTTTCACTGCTTATGGTAGGACTGAGGTCACAGAGCTGCCTTACTAAAGGTAGTTTCTGTCCTTGTTTCCTTGAATTCTTAATTGACATCTGTGTAAGGGATAGCATTGTAGAGGAAACCAGTTTGTAATGACTTTTCTGTGTGCACATTATATGCAGTTTGGGGTGGTGTTTTAGACTAGCTTGAGTATAACCAAGTGGGCTGAGTTCCAGGTATCTCCTGGAGCTCATTCGGTAGGTATAGGCATGGAATGCATCTTCTAGTTTTGTTTCATCTTAAAAGAACCCTGCTGACGAACTTGCATTTCTCTGCCATGCAAACCAAAGCAAGGTAAGCTGGGACAATTGGGAGAGTGGTTTCAAAACTGCATTTGTGTGTTGACCAAAATATATCATTACTCACTTGCTTCAAAGCACTGAGCATCACTGTTTTCAAAGGCAGTTTAGTTTAGCTTCACTTCATTCTACTGAGAACCGGCAGGAAGCAGTAGGAGGCAATTTTGAAGCCTTAATTTTGTCTAAAGCAACAGCAACTGATGGCTATTTGATATAGCAGATTTTACATCTGTTAACAGGTTAAAAATTTGAAAAGAAAATAATATTTTTAAGTAATTGTTTTGTATGTGCTGTATGCATATATATGGGAATACTACCTTTAAAAAAAAAGGGGGGGGGGCAGAGAGAAAAGGGAAAAAGAATCACTGATCTGTGCCAGTTGTACTGGACAGAGAAAAGGAGGGAAGGAAGGCTGTGTAAGAGAGGGGAAGTAGAAGAAAGGAATATTTACACTCTATTCACTGTTCGTATTTCCAGAGTGGTATAGAATAGTCAGGCTATGCTGGTAAATATCTCTCTTCTGGAAAAATAAAGTATAATAAAACAAAAAACTAATGCAGATACTATGTATTTCCACATCCATTTGTAATACCATGTGGAAATAAGAATTGAGGCTTTTGGCATTTTAGGACAGGAAAAAGATAGCATCTTAAAAAAAAAATAAAATAAAGCAAACTCCTCTCTGTTTTCATGTTGTTTTGAACAAAAGCATGGCAATGCTTCTGTGTAATGGTTAATGCAGTGTGCTACAAGATACTCTTAAATGGTGTATTTTGAGAGTGAATTTTTATAGGTGAAAACAATTGGTAGGGAAATGTTCTAGCACTTGATTTTGGGGTCATCCAAATTCCCCGTGACTTTTTCTACCAATTAATTATTGGTAATTTCTTTTTGGTGAGATCAGTGTAAAAACTGCTTCACAAAGCAAAAGTATTTTGTACTTAAATGATTCTTACTTCTCAAAATACTGAACACTTGTAGTACAAGACAGCCAACTGGGATTATTCTCTCTATGGTCGTTTGGGTCTTTTTTTTTTTTTTTTTTTTTTTTCTTCCTTGAGCATGACTGTCTTGTTCAAGATACAGGAAGTCTGTGTCAAAGTAATGGTTAAAATTCTGCAATGTCTGGCTCCAAGCCCTGTCATCCACTAGACTCTGCTGCCATGAAGCGTGTTTCTGTTTTTTATGTCCAACAAGAAAAATAACACTTTTATTTTTAATTTTAAAAATGTTTTAAAGTGTCACTTTGATATAATGTATTCCTACCTATTAAAACGTTCTGCATTTTAACTAGACGTTTTATTCCAGCAATCCATCAAAAACTGGAAGCGGATGGAACGGAAAAAGTAGAGGGATCCATGACGCATAAACTGGAGAATGTACTGAACAGTAAGTTTTGTCCTTCCAGCAGCAACTATTTATGGACTTTGGACTTTCTAACAAGCTTTAATATATTCCTAGGAATATGGTAGAAAGTAGAAAACAGTACAGTCTCCCTTGCCTTTTTGTGTTTGATGGTAATGATTTTAGGGTGTGATAGTACCCCATTTGAAAAAAGTAGCTTTTGCCGTGACTTTCAGTAGCATTTGTGATAACAAAGAGAATAAATATCAAAATAAAGATGTTCTAAAGCTTTTATTTTAAAAGAATTTTGGTGGCATCTCAACTTGGAGTGGACAAAGAAAACAGAGGAGCTATATGGATAGAGAACTGTAGGAGGATGACCAAAGCTAAGTACCAGGATTGTAAGAAGTTTGAGCTAGAGGGGAAAATAACCCCAACTACAAGCTGTTTGCAGTAACAAGGTCTCTGAACAGAATCTTTTTTACTTAATGTGCTGCCATTTAGACTACTTGGAATTAGCATTCTATTTAGGAACTCTGAAAAGCTGTCTGTACTGTCTTTTCTGTTTTTCTGTGTTGGTTCTAAGGTTGTATTGAGAGAGATGGCTTGAATTTGCTGCAGTTCAGTATGCGTTTCATCAGATCAAAAAGTTACTTTTTTTAAAAATTCTGGGACTTCTGCCAAGATAATTTTACTTTGTTTCATTGTGATTTTTTTCACAGAGGAAGGGATGTTTCCCTTAGTGCTGTATCAATAAGCAGGAATGACATGCAGATAGCTGACTCAGTGTTGGAAAGTCTGAGTGTGTTTTATGAAATCAAGAAAGTGACATGGAAGTTCACTGTTTTTTCTTCTCTTGTACGAAGAAAGCAGTGACTGTATGTGTGTTTGCATGGGGAGCATAAAGAAAGCAGGGGGTTTTGTGAACAGTTCTAGCTCTTTTCAGTAGAGATACATTAATGCTCGCAATGAAGTTGTTGTTGGACAATTGTTGTTCCCTTATCTTGTTACCTGGAGTGCAAAAAGACCCCAAAATCTCAAAAAAACCCCACCCCAATCAAAAAACATACAAACCCCCTCACACTCACTATATGAAGACTATAGCGTGTGCCTATGTGTGCAAAATATTTGAAACATATAGGATAGGAGGAAAAAGCATTTGCTCAAATTTGCCAGTGCAATCCTCGGTGCTCTGTGCTCTGTATACCATGTAATGCACCAAAGCACAGATTCCTTGGAGGGCACTTTCCCTTTCACAAAAATGCATTATAGATTTAAAATCAAAAAGCAAAAGTTTGTCTGTGGCATTTTCCTACACATAGCAATATGAGACAAATCTACCTATAATATATAATCACTGCTTCATTTCATAAATGCTGGCTGAAATCTGTATGCAGATAATGCAGACTATCTTTTTCAAGCTGGATCTGTAGAGGAGCTTGTGCCAGGCACTTCAGAGTGGTATTAAGTTTGGCTCTGCTGTGAAAAGAATTGGCTGCTTTTCCTCCTGATACTTTGCAAGTCATGATGGGTGGGAGGTAGAGGAGTACGAATACAAGGATTTAAAAAGAGTAAATAATATTATGCAAAGTAGTGTAGGATCAAAGCTTTGTTTCTTGTCTGACCGTTGAAAAGCTTCCATAATCCATGATTAACAGGGCCTGCTTTCAAAAATGACTTCATATCTTTAGTTGAATTTTACATTTTATGGACTGTAGATGCATATTTTGAGAGACAATTGGTGTTGCGAGCTTGATCACAAATTCCTAAAAATAAGGATCTTTTCCACAGCATCTGAATGTACATTAAGATTGTGCCAAACTATTGCATTGAAATGGCATGGAACAGTAGAAGCACAGTGTAGTGTTATAGGTGGAATTATAAATATTGGGATTTTTTGCTAAATTGTTAAATTTAATTGCTAAATAAACTCTTAAGTATATATTTCTAAAACCACATGTTGTTCTATAATGAATTTCATGAAGAATTATATCTTAAAAAAGGTCAGTTACATTCCATTATGTGGTGTTTTTGTCAGGCTCTGTGAAAGACCACTGTTGGATAACTAGAGCTTTATTTTGAATAAAAAATTTGCACACAGTAGGTGAATCATCTATTTTGAAAACATCGTTAGGCAATATAGGATCTGAATCTTTATCCATGGATTACTTCAGGTTAGATTCCTCATCAGTAAAGAAGAGATAAAGATTGTTAACGTAGAAAGGATTTGGAGGGGTGAGGAGGGAAGAAATTTTGCAGTATTTTCTTAAGTCTAAAGAGACAAACCTGTTTTGCATGAAGTATTGGATTTCATTAAGACAGTAATAAGTAATATGATGTACTTCAATTTCTATCTAAAACAGAAAAAATGCCAGTAGGAAAAAAGTGAAATCGTTTACTTGAGGATTTATACAAAGTAATTCATAAAGTTATGAAGATATGTGGTTTTAAACTAAAGGTGGAAATCACTGTGCTTTTCCTGCAGTTGTCAACCTCTTAAACATTTGCACTGAATTAAAAAAATGCTTTGCGAATATTACTTTTAATTCCCAGATAGAGTCCACTGCTTCTTGGCTGTTAAATGAACGGACAAGAGACATGAATTCAAACAAAACAAACGTGACTTACTAGAAGGATTTAAAAAAAAAGCATTTATTATAACCTCAAGAGAAAATTCATACTTTTATCAGTGGTCTGCATTTAAATGTTCAGCTAGCTGTTTTCATTGTGCCTTTCTCCTTAATGGATTAAAGTATTCTATGCTAAATAGTATGCAGTAGAAATAGCTATCCTGACAAAACTTTTTTTACATCAAGGCTTCAAAATTTCAACAAAGTTTAAACATTCTTTAGATATAACAATTATTTTACAAAGACTACTTTTAACATGAGTGGGCCACCCACAGTGTTGACTAGAGAAAATGGCATGCAAGCCACCCAGCGAGACTGATGTAATTTTTTTTCAGCTTTGCTTAAAGTATAGTCACTAGACCAGATAATGTAAAAACTTATACATGCAACGATCAAAAAGGCTAGAACAGTTCCACTGGGGTTTTTTTTGTTAATTAAAAGTAAGTCATGAGTTGAAAAATGCAAATATTCATATGTGATGTAAATAATCCCTACTATACAATAAATTCTATTATTCTGTGTTAGGAAATAATCCTTATTACAAAATAGAATGCTTTTTGGTCTGGATAGAAAAGATTTTAAGGCTGTATTTAATGTATTTATAGAAGAATATTCAGAGACAATACAGAAACTGAATTGGGTGAAATTGTTGACCTTGATGAAAGGCTTGATCCTGTATGCAATGAAGCCAGTAAGATTTTTAATGCAATGTGAAGACAATTTGTATTCTGTTACAGTGACCAGCTCATTAGACTTTTTCAGTCGTGCTATTGTCTTTGACTTAATCATCGGTACTTTTCAATGACTCACTTAAATATCAAACATTTTTAATAATTTTTAAGACTTAATTTGAAAACAACAAAATTGTTTGCAGAACCCAGTGATAACTCTTAAAGCTATGACATTAATTAAAGATAATGAAATTATACTTCTCTAAAAAGAAAACTTGCTATGACTTTTTCCATATCCTAAGATGCATAATTTCGTTGTAAAATGTAGATCTGCAGCCAAAGCAAACTATAAAATATCTGCAGTGAAGTTAAGCATTTGAAATAGGAAAGAGTGCTTGTTTTTAATTGCACAGGGGTCTTACCACATTAAAATTAAGTGGTTTACTTTGAAATAGTATTGTGTCAGTTGTAAAATGTTAACACAGTTGAACAAAAAAAGTATAAAAAAATTAGCAATAATTACTCATTTGCTCTAAAAAAAGCCTGAATGACTCATTAAAATGAGGAAAATCTGTATGTCATTTGAACTGATTACTCACTCCGCTTCTTCTTATATTCATCCTTTTAAAAATAGGAGCCAGTAACACAGCAGATACCTTATTCCAAGAAGTGCTGGGTCGCAAGGACAAAGCTGATTCAACGAGAAATGCACTTAATGTTCTCCAGCGTTTTAAATTTCTTTTCAACCTTCCCTTGAATATTGAAAGAAATATCCAGAAGGTATAATCCTTTAAAAATACTTTTGTTTGCTGAAATTAGTCTGTTACCTTTTTCTTGACGAATCTAAATGTTTGTTGTTTGTCTGTTTCTTTTTAAGGGCGATTATGATGTAGTTATTAATGACTACGAAAAAGCCAAGTCACTCTTTGGAAAGACAGAGGTTCAAGTATTCAAAAAATGTGAGATACGAGTTCTGTTATTTGCTGCCTTTTTTGGGTTTTTAACTTAGGGCTTAAAAGCACATAGTAGTCTAAAGAACATGTGAGTTTTGTGGGGGTTTTAATCCATAAAAATTATGGATTTATAGGAATCAGTTACTATAAGCAATATTTCTGGCAAGTTTTCTGAGTGAGGTACGTACTACACAACTTAAATAAAATTGGCTGTGATTTCATTTATTAATGCTTGGTTGGATGTAAAAAGCAGTGACAGTGATCAAAATGTGACTTCAGGTATCTCTTACTTGGCATGTTGTTGGAAAGACTTCGAAGACCAATTCTGCGTTGTTGTGGAACTGTCATATACAAAATTTTCAGACGTAGCTTGGTTTCCAGATTAACTCCAGAAGGGTCTGATGTCCTAGAAAAATAACATAATTGTCAGTTCGTACCAGTGCTGAAGATACACATAGGATTTATTTCCTCTCCCTACTCCTAGATTATGCTGAAGTTGAAACCAGAATTGAAGCTTTAAGAGAACTTCTGTTGGATAAACTGCTGGAAACTCCGTCAACATTGCATGATCAGAAACGTTATATAAGGTAATCATTTGACCAGTGTCTTTATCAGACATCTGGTGTTAGATGTGTATTTAAATCTGTTTCCTAGACAGGGTAGTGACCATTTTTACTATAGTTGAAATACTGATTTTTAAAGCTGTACGTAGGGTATTTTGAGATGTTATGATTATGTAAATAATCACAATGGATTGGTACTGGGTTGTTTATTAAATGATGAAAAACAGTTCTTGAATGAGAACAATTTAATGAAGGATAATAGAGTTTTGAATTTTTAAAAAATATTTAAGGCATATATAGTTGCTGTTGCTTCCTCTAAACCATCATGTTGTGCAAGCTGTGTCTGAAGTGATCCCTCATAGGTTGCAGATCTCAACACAGATGCCTTATTAACATGTCTTGCACTTTAGCTTGGCTTGATGTTGACATGGAATCATCATGAGCCAGATAATCGGGAGGTTTTAATCCAGGCTGTTGTTTAAATTTGGGTTTGGGTCTTTTACTACTCAGTCAAAATACTGTAGTGCCTTTGTATTTCATGAACATTAACTGGTTCCCCAGTTTCCCTTCAAATTCCTAGATTTTATGTCATTCACAAAGCTGATGTTGAAGTCTGTTGTAGGCATACTGATATGAGTTGGTTGGACCTTCTACTGGGCGACCTTAACAGTCTTTACAGCCCTGGGAGCCAAACTAGAGTACTCTGGAACATTTGATGGTTTGACTTAGAAAGCTTTTAAGTTTTCCATGTTACTAGGTCTCCTAGTGTGGCTTGAAATTCTCAGTGCTTTTTTCAGTTATCTTAAAATATGTAGACCGTGAGCAACATTCTTAAAATTCTGACACCGGCATGAGGCCTTTGATGTTTTGTATGCTCACCAGGCCCAATCGCACAGGACAAAGTGTGGTATCAGTATATTGGGTCCCTTTACATTGTGAGTTTATGAGGACAATGGCCAGTGTACGTTTATGTATGGTGCTTCTCATTCTTTTGGGTGCTATGTAAATATTGCCTATTTATTGGAATTGCGTTTTAAGGTAAGTAGTTAAGCATTTTGTGTTTCTGAAGAAGTCACTACTGTTTCCTTTCTATGTAAGTCCTGAAAACCTTACAGAGGAGCTTCTTTATCCAAGTCAAGTGTTACGACCCCTTCTAAGGATACTTTGGAAGAATCAGAGTTGTATGTGTTTTGTGGGTTTGATTCTGGGGTGGGTTTTTTTTCCGGTTTGCTTTGTTTTTCTGTAACCTCTCACTCTGAAGCATTGAATCTTTAAAATATGCCAGCCTACATACATTAAAGCAGACCACGTTAATGTAACTACCAAATGTATTCCACATACAGAACAGTATAATGAAGGAGAGCAGCAAGTGGACAAATGTGGAATAACTTAGTGTTAATGAATTAACAGAATTCCAGCATACAAACTGATTAAATTACTTCCATTACTCTAGATGTGCTAACTTAGTTCTACTAGTGTAAATTTTCTAGAGGTAAGGTGTGAAGAAAGTTTTCTTCAGAGTATTTCAGCTAACAGGAAATTAACAAAATCGTAATGAAAAATTATTTGCATAGCATTTGCTATTTATACAAGGTTTTTTCTTCCTTGGTATGTTTGTTTTATGTGCCTTCAGTGTCTTAAGGCTGAACAAGATCTGAAATACTGTGGGTTTGCCCCTCAGGTATTCAATGTTTACAATTAGGCATCAATTCATATTTTCCTCTTTTCGTTATGGAATTTACACTGATAATTGTTTTATACTGTTCAGAAGCAGTTTACCATATCACTTAACAGCCAAACAGATGTATATTTTCCAAGACCAGTGGTAATTTTTTGTTGAAATTTGGTGTCTAGGCAAAAACTAAAGTCCCCCTTGACACGGAGGATAATTCATAAATGTCACCCTGTCAAAATGGTTGGTAGTGTAATGTTTGCATCCATCCAACCAATCCTTCTTTGACAGTTTATTTTTTGTTTAAGTATTGCAGACAGTTCTCAAAAGACAGAATTTTGCAACACAATCCTAATTAACATTAGATAATATTGTAATACAGCTTTTGTGTAGTTAAACATTTCCCTGCCCTACTTAAGGTAATAAATCAGTTTACTTCACCTTGAGCATCTTGAATTTTTTAATCTGTCCTGAGTCTCATTAATACAGAATGTAATGGAGCACATTAGAGTAGCTACTGCTTTTTGAAAATACTCTATTGAAAGTGCTTTTTTTCAGTCAGTCTTGAATGCCATATGTATTACTTCTGTGTTTTCTTTGAAATCGCAACAGCTGCCTTCTAATACTCCCCTCTCCTTAAAGACAGAGCACGTTTTACTTCTGTGTATTGGAAGCCCCAATCCTTTTCATTATCACCCCACCCTTTTTTTTCCTTCAGACTGTGTATGATAAAAAAATAAAAAAAATAAATAAAAAAACCCTCACCCCCAGGAGCTTGGTTTACATTTGTTTGTGCATGTGTGTGCTAAAATTAATGAGCTGCCAAAAACTAATTCCTTCTGTACTTACTTGTTAAGGTTACATGATGATACAATCAGGACATACTAAGTTGGAAGAAAAATACCATATTTTATGTGCTTGAGATGTCAGCACTGATTCCAAGTGAAACATGAAGTACTGCACTGCAACCTCGGCAGATAAAGAGCTTGCTTTTCCAACTACTTTAATAGAGGCACAACTGAAAATACATATTAATGTGATATTAAATATACATGGTTTTATTTATTTCTACAAGGGTTTTTTGATGGAATTTTGCCTCAGTCAATGAGAAGGGGAAAATGTAAAGCTTGTGTTTGCTTTGGGTATAAGTGTATCTTAACTATTCTTGAATTTTTAAAATTATCTAAAAAGAAAGAAAGTATTTCTGAGTACATCTTTGGTCTGTTTTAATGAGGCCTTCAGTGTGTCAAGTCAGAGCTGTGATTTTTGGACTGGGTTTTACAGATATCTTTCTGATCTTCATGCGCCTGGGGACCCTGCTTGGCAGTGCATTGGCGCTCAACATCAGTGGATTCTGCAGCTCATGCACAACTGTAAGGAGAGCTATGTTAAAGAACAAAAAGGCAAGGATGTATTTTTATTTTATATATATATATATTTGACATTTAGGAATTTGGCATTGCCTTTTATTTGACAAGGTTTAGTGTACAAATGATATTTGGGTTTTCCCCCGTCAATTTTGATAGCTTTTTACGAAGTTTTGAATACTGACTTGTATTTTTTTTTTCTTTATACAATTATAGAAACAAAATAGCGGTTGGAGTCTTCTTTTTGTTTAACTTAAAACTTTTAAGCTCTTTACTTGAGAAAAGCATTAAATTTCAATCACTTATCTGAAGTTTACTGTCCTCTCAGAATACTTCTCTGAGGTCACATGAAGTTTGGATAGTTGTCTGACTCTGCCAGTTAGATTTCTTTGTCACGAGATGTTCCATTAGTATATGGATATGCAGGGCATTGGAGCATAATGAAATAATGTGTAATTTCTTGATATGCAGTGAATGGGTAACATGGTGATTTCTTGTTCTTTGGTGTGAAGTTTCAAGATTCAGATAGCATTGTTCGGCCACAGGCCTGTGAAGGGGACAAATGAGATAGATAATGTTCTATTAAGACCAATATGAATACTTAGCTGTATTATGTCTCTCTTTGCCAGTGTTGCTTCTTAAAGAAATGTATTGGTTTTGCTTTCAGGTATGGCAGCAACTTAGCTACTAGTTAACATGATCCATCACATCAGCATGTTTTCAAAAGGGAATAGGTGGGAAGCTATTGGCCTGGCATTTCTAGTAGTAAAATCTGAAAACTAGATGTTTAAATTAGAAAATGACTAGTAGTGTCTTGTTTCTCAGGAAGTCTTACAGAGTTTGCTGCTATTTCTGAAATGAGTAGGCATATTGGAATCTGGCCTCTCTTGCCTTATAGGTAACTCCCGTGTTTAGTGTTGGTGCATTTGCATCCCAAACCAAGTAAGGTGTTCTATTCTGAGAAACCACAAAAATTTTACTGAGCTGCTGCAGAAAGTTGCTGTAAAATTGCTGCAGGAGGCTTAAACTCTCTTTAGCAGAAATTACTACATCAGGTTTGGAGTTCACGGAGTGCATCACATATGACAGTGATGTCAGTTAAGCTGTAGTGTGCACAGACAGTCTTGGTTCCACAACACAGTGTGAAGTGCTGTGGGACCAGCTGGAACAGCAGGCTGGTTGCTTGGCCTCTTGGTCAAAATCCAGAATGTTTCCAAAACCTCCCCATCTTCCCTCCTCGTCAAAACCCTGAGACACCACTACCACCACCCCCACAACATACAGCTATAGGGAGCAAAGCACACTTCTAAACATGTACATGGTTAATTAATTCTAAGCCTTCTTTTTCTCCTCTCACTTGCAAAATGTTATATAGCCATCTCTCAGCTTCTTAGCAAGAAAAATAGGGGCATGAATATACTAAGTGCTTGAGACTTTTGTTTTAGTAGGCTCTAGTAGATGCATGGCAAATACATTTAAATGCCTTGGCTTGTCTTGAGTATCTCAACCTGTTTGGTGTTTTTCTTGAACAAATCTGCTTACCTCAGCCTTAATATCAAAGGGGCTATTATGCTAGCAACTTTGTTTGGCTTACAGAAGAGGGAATTTAACTAACTTAAATGATTAGTAAATGCATGTATGAATAGTTAATATTTAATGCATGTATGAAACAAATGCTAATATGTTATCACTACAGAGCTCACTGAATTTAACTGGTTTTCTTCCAACCTTTTATATTGTCCTTACTGATGTAGTTTTTGTACAGATCGTAAAATATTCAAGAACATATTCTAGTTGATGGGATTTTTCTCTTAGTATCTACTAGGGCAAAGGAAGGTTGTTGAATGTGACTTTTCTTTCCATAGATCTTTAATTTTGACATATGCCGGATGGGAGAAGGCAAAAAGAAAACTCGGAAGAATTGTTTTTAACTGCCAAGTAGAACAATGCTGATTGTGATCAGAGACATGGAATGTGTTTTAATCTACTTTAATAGGTGGAGGGTTTTTTTAATAGTATGCTTTTCAAACATTTTCAAACAGGAAAAGTGTGAGGTTTTACTCATAGATATCAAATTGGTTGTGCAAGACCTTGCAGTAACAAGTTAGAAATGTGGTTTATATGTTCATAAATTCACAGGCTATTTTTAAGAGAAAATAGTAATAAAATTTTAAACATTAAAGTCCTTCAATTAAAACATGCTTCCAAAAAAGATTCCTTTGGATATCAAGCATTTGGAGGAAGAGGCAGGTCATAAGGCTGATGCTCTAATGAAAAGGGCATTAATTTTTTCTAGGGTTTTCTTTTTCAAGAGGGATAATAGGCATTGTTTCTAGCAGATGGTAGTCTTCATATTGTGTATGCTGGAATAAGCAGACAGTAGTTCCAGTCCCACCTGGAACAGACCAATGATTTCTGGCTAGTGTTAGCTTAGTTCTGTGAGTTCAAACTGACTGAGTCAAAACTTTTCAGCACAGTAATCTTGAACCTCAGTAGCAGATTGTATCTTATTTTTGCATTTGTGCACAGTTTTTCAATTTTCAACTTAGTTTGTGCCAAAGCATTTTGCTGCTATTTTATTTATTTTCAAAGCAGAGCTGTGCTCTGAGTCATTACACGTGGATTTTACTACCTGAAATGGATTTGGAATTAGACTAAAGCCTTTGCTTTTCTTACCTGGAACATCTTTTTTGAAAACTCTATTAGATATTTTGGATAGGATTTTTGTAGCTGATTGTCAAACAGTAAATATTTTGAAATAATTTATTTGCTGGCCTTTATATGTTCAGGAAGGGAAAGTTAACATTGCAATTATTTGCTAAACAAGCTAAAACCCAAACTAAAGTTAATTCTAAGGAGAACATACTCCAAATTCAGTCACTGATAGGACAAGCCAACAGTGTACTCTGGGGCAAAATTGTTCCAGTTGTCAGCCCGCTACTAGAAGGCTGACCCTTTAGTCATTACAACTTAAATAATTTAGTTTTCTTATGTAGACATAGCATCTTCTCCTGTCTTTTTTAAGAGATTTATCATCTCATCCAGGCCACTAGTAATGGTAGTCAGAACAAATTCCCAATATTCACAAGAAAGAAATCTGTTTTTTTCCATTCTCTGTATCCTTCAATTAAAGTATAGTTGAAGAGCGGAGTGAGCTGATGTACATGCTGAGCTGGTTTAAGGTGCTGTCAGAAAAGCGTGTATTAGATGTATTTAAATACATGTTTGTTTTGGTTTTGTATTCAAATATATATATTTGATCTAAGTGTGACTCCTTCACTCTCAGTAGTAGTATGACAATGAAAAGTTGGTTGTTGTTTTTTTTTTAAAAAAAACCCACAACCTCTTTGCTTGGATATTACTAGAGATTAACTCTATTTTGTAGAAGTACTCAGCAGTTATAAGCATGTCCTAGAAGTACAATCTCTGATGCATCTTGAAAGAAGCAACTGTGGCAAGTTTACAGGGCTATAATGGTCTTTGGAGTTCTCTCCAGGAATTTGTTTCAGGGGTTAGCAGAAGTCCTATGTGTTTCAAATCCTTTCTTTTTTTCAGTTAATCCAACTTGTGTTAATACTATTTCCAAAAACTGAAAGGTATATCAAGTGGTGCTAAGCATTGTCAGATAATTTGGCCATGTGACTTAAAGGGTGAAAACTACCAAAAGCAAATTATTCAATTGGATGTTTCTTTTGATTTCAATAGACAGTTATTAATTGTAAAAGATGCAGTAATCTGATTTTGATTGGTTGCATTTATTTCAATGGGTACAATTAGGATGGGGAACTTTCTCAAGTCCTGTGTAAGAAGTACTTTACAGCAGTGTTTTGGAATATATTTCCCGTGAGGAATATCTCTGTATGTCTAATAATGTGCTGTTTCACATCAGTTTAAACAGCCCTGTTGGTTTGCTGATTAGGTTTGAATTATGTAGATTAACGTTTCGTTATATGCTCAGATACAGTTGTTACTTACCCCTCATTGTCTTTAGCCTATCGATCTCTTGCTCTGTGTAGCCGTAACAGACCTTCATCATTTGTGAGGTAAAAAAAAAATAATGCAGGCAGATGACATTCGTATTATGAGAGACTGTTGGAATCCAAGCCCACATGTTTTAAGGAGTGAGTATATATGTATAAATATGACAGTGTATATATATGTGTGTGTGTGTAGATACACACATAATATATATGCATATATGACAGAAGATCAAACTTTCTCCTGCTGTGAAGTATGAGCAGTCAGGAGAAAGAGACCAAACAGCATAGCCAAAGACATAATGGAAGCGTGAAGCATTACAGAGGGTGCCCAAATCATGAAGCTCCCATGCTTGTGTCCTTAGAGTAAGCATCCTCCTGCTTCTCTGATGGTCAGATTATTTCATTAAAGGTGCAGCTGTAGATACAGGACCCGTGTGCAGCTGGCTGGAGTTCTAGCTCTGCTGTCATAGCAATGCTTGTAAATATATGGATTTATTAACTATTTATGTCTTCTGTTTAATGTATCTGCCTTACTAATGGAATAGGCAGTTGTCCTCTTTATTGTTTTTGAAACCTTTTTTTTTATGGTTATGAAGTTATTTCCTGAAGCATTGATGGATGCCTTTTATAAATCTGATTGCGTCCCACTATTGCAGCCCACTGGAAGGACCTGAAGTAGGTAAAGTCAGTTTGTTGCTGTTAATTATTATGCAGATATGTGAGAGAGAGGGAGATGCAGGAGACTGAATGGATAGGAAAAAGCGCATTTTTGAAGGCTGTGAATATAAGCTTAACATGGAAGAGCACTATGTTCACTCAAAACGGTATTTCTTAAATCTCCAGCAAGAGATAGTTGAATGATAAACTGAATTGTGCTGGTATTTTATGCCTTGTACTGGCTAAAGTTTGAATTGCTGCCTCTGAACTTTGAATTTATAATTTGTAGAAATCTGGGGACTTTCAAACCTGGTACCTGGATAGTAAATGGTTTCTTTCCATTAAGATTTTACATATTGGTAACTTTTAACTGGACTTGGCAATTCCCCTATTATTAGAGCATAATTGTAGATTTTCACTATGGTTTATGCTTCCCAGACTTGTTGGAATATAGGGGAAGATGGGGGATGTAATGACATAAAATGACATGAAAATAAATGCAAATAAATGAAGTTTAGCTTAAAATTTGCCTGAGGCACTGGGCACATAGCCAAAAGGAGTTAAGCAATGGGATTCTTAACATGAGTATCAGCAAAAGAAGCTATGGAGTTTAAGACTGTTTTCTGTGTGGCCAATGTTTTTTGCTTAAACTTTAATAGTGGCTTAGTAGGTTTCATGATCCTTTAAGCTAAAATGGATAGGGACTCTAATCCAGCTATCTTCAAACTGACTGAAAAATTCTTCATTTCTTAATGGGTCTTTCTGAGGTATTACATAAGATCATTGCAAGTAAGCTTTCTGTTAATACCCATTAGAAACTAAAACTGTAAATGGAAACACTAACACAGTTGTAGTGTCATTTTTCTGCTGCCCTTTGGGCTGCAAAATATGTGACATACTACTTATTAAAGTTCCCAACATGGAGACAGCTCTCAAAATGGGAGTGTGCTAGTTCAGTCACTGTGATGTTTGTTGTAATTCTTATTGCTGGGAAAAAGAACAACTTTTGCAGCACTCAGAGTATGATGCAAAGCTCCCCAGATACTGTAAAAAAGCTATGCAGTTTTTTTCTGTGCCAGACTAACAGCAGCTGTATGTAGTGTGAAGGAGAGAGATGGATGCATAGAGCACATTGCTCGCTCTTTGCCACGCTGAGATTCTATTCACCTTGCAATGAATGATCCATCTTTGTTAGATCAGGCAGGCCGGCAAGGCTTGTTTCAAAAGGGCCTTTTCAATTTGTTATCCTAGCAGCTGGTTCTCTTCCATTGCCTTTGCTTACTGTACATCTGGAAGAAGAATTCTTGCAGCTGGGAGCCATTTCATGTCTAAACCACATCCCCTGTCCATAGCAGAAATACTCTTTTGACAGCAAATGTCAAGCAAACCCTTAATGGGTTATTAATTAAAAAAAAAAAATCAATCAGTACAAAAATTGACACTGAATTTGTTTTCCTCTTTTACCACCTGTATCTGTAACTTTGCTGGGTTTTAGAGTTTTCAGTAGAATCTGACATGTTCAGAAGTGCAGGGGTCATTATTATTTTATAAAATACTTTAAGGTATCATAAAGACATTAAATATTGTGATTGAAAAGCTGCACAGGTCGTTTAGAATCAAAATTGAAAAGGTTAGTACTACTGAAGATAAAGTGAAACTCTTCTGTGGCCCAAATATTACCTTGGTGTCTGCTCTAGACTTTTAAGTCCTTATTCTGGCAATTTAAGTTAAAGCAGCTTGTTGCTGATGATCTTAGTATCCACTGGAGCTGGTGCTAGTGAAATGACATCATTTTTATTTATGTGCTGAACTTGAAGTGTTTGGCTCTTGCTCCAGTATTTTTTGGCCTGCAGGACTGACAATAAGGCTTACCCTTAGGCTGTGAAATACTTAAAACACCACTGGAAATAATAGGCCAAATTACCCTTTTTGTGGTAAACTGAAAAATGGTTTCATTATAAATATATTAGTGTAATGAAGACTAGCCGTAAGATTATTTTTTTTAAAGTTTATTTTTTAAATGTATTCCAAAACGACGTTTTCCATAAAGTGCAGCAATTTTAATTTTCTGAACTCACCTCTGTGCTAGAAATACAACCAATTTTCTTTAAAATGTCAGAATCCTCATGAATGGAAGGTTAGAAAGAAAACTTACTCAAGAAAAAGAACAAAATGCAGTTATTCATCTGTTGAGCAGGTTAATTTTTCAGTAATTTCTCCTACTCGCCTAATTTCTTGCCTAGACAAACCGAAATGCTCAGTGCGGTGTCCTTGAAAGGAATCTTGCCCTGGTTGTGTCGGTGCGGGCTCCAGGCGCTGTGTGTTTGGTCAACAAGCAACAGTGGGTGGTCAGGCTGTAGCACAGGACAAGGGCCTGCTGTGCACAGGAAAAAATGTTCAAAGGTGTTTAAGGGTGGTAAGGAAGTCTGCCGCTCTTCAGAGAATCTGGAGGCTATAGATCAGCCTCCCCTTGCTATTGTAGCCTGTGAGAAAATTCACTGTAAGATACATAACGGATGAAAGACTACAGTAACTGTATTCACCTGGTTGCACATCTGTAGGGTCTTTTTAATTTAATCTTGCTCATATACATGCTGTCTATGAGCAAGTCTGTGTAATGACTGATGTTTGACTTGCATTGGAAAATTGCACAGAAAAACTACTCAGCCTGAGGTTGGTCACTTTGTTAACAATTTTCTTTGTCATGGCCAAAAGTACTGGCACTATGTTATCCTTCGATCAACCAGTACCTTTTTTAAAAATTTTAGGTGAATGTCATGTAAGTGATGCCCTGGGCTGGCAGAATTGCAGGCTGGCTGAGGCTGGGTTACAGAAAGGAGGTGAGAGATGTGTGACTCCAGGAGAAACCTCTGCCTGGGAGAGGAGAAAAAAACAATATTTGTGGAGCGGTGGATATTGCAGAACAATTTTTACACTCCGTTTGGTAATAGTTTTGAAAGCTTTTAAAGATTTCAGTCATTGACTGGTTTGCAGATCATGGAAAAATCTATTTTAGGCAATTTTCATGTTAGTTGTCTTTTTTTATTGGAGGCTGTAACAGGCCGTGTGCCAAGAGCATGCAGGTAACACTCAAAAAAATGGGGTCAAGGAAGCCATAGGTACTGTAGTCACATAAGTACCCTGTAGCAACTCCAGTACTGATAAACTTAGAGTAAACCTACAATTAGGGGTCAGCATAGGTGACTTCTGATTTACAGAAAGTGAAAGCACAAATTAAATGACCTTAAAAAGCATTGCACTTTTTTTAGATCCTTATTTTGGTGAGATTTTACTGGACTGGAACAGAAGAGGGCTGAACAAAACTGTTGAACTATTTGTATTTCATATAGTAGCTGAATGTTTTTATTTCATTCTGTGCACAAAAAGTTGAAACCCAGTAAAATCCTTTAAAAAAAATAATAAAGCAGTGTTAAGATCCTCAAAATTCTGTATTTGATCTTCTCATGGTTTTACAGCTGAAAATGTAATAAGGCTTTAATTATAATGCTGGTTTGTCTTGACTGTTTAGTAGAAGACGAGAATGTAGTACATTTATTTTTCCTGTGTTTCCTTGGTTAAATATACATTTGGCACTGAAGCCACTGACAGATATGCTCCATGTAGATGGTGTATTTTGGAAAAAAATACTTCTGTAACTTCAAAGATGTAGTATATTTTTAAAAAAATGAAGATCTGCTAGGAATGTATTGTTCATGCTGTTTATAAAACATCTTAAAACTTGTTAGCACAGTAAAAAGTTAATTTCTTGAAACCTGAGGTTGTGCTGTCCTATATTCAGGATCTAGGAATGTAGAAATAGTACACAAAGCAAGTAATGAATAGGCAGTAAATTACTATTTAGGTAGTTTATTTAGGTTTATAAATATTATTGTCTACAGTCCATACTAATATTAATTTATTGTATTACATTATGCTACTAAATCTAAGCTGCTGGCTCCAGAGAGGGGATGAGTTGGAAAAGTTGTTTGTAAGTTAACTCTCTGTATTTTACAAGATTTATGTGTTAGTGTGCAGTCTTCAAGCGCTATCTTCTGGTAGGGTGAAAGCAAGATCAGTTTTGCTAATGTAGTCCAGATGTTTATTAGTCCTGAGGGTATATGTGCTGTTGTAGTTCCCTGCTGCTGTGTTATACTTGCTTGTAATGCTAGACAACCAATTAAGAAATTAGTTCATGTTAAACTTTCTTTTCCTGGTATGGCTGCAAACTGATGATGTGGTTTTTCTGGTGGAACAAGAGAGTATTCTTTATGTGTTTTCTGTTACTGGTGAATGTATAAACTATTTGGGTGGTGTGGGGTTAGTGTGTTAGCAGCAATACAGAATTTTCAGGTTTTCAGCTACCTCAAGCAAATGGTTTTAATTGAACTAATTCACATTAAGATGTTTTGGTAAGTGAGTCTGTTTTTCTTAATTCTGAGGTTTAATTGGTACTGTCATTTTTAGAGACCATCTGTTTACAAGAAATTCCTCATATTAACAAGGTGTTTGAAAGGTGAGAACCTAAAGTCTATGTGAAGACATCAAAGAGGGAAGTTTTGGCGTATCAGGGTTCTTTTTAATTGTAGCTTTTGTGAAAATGGCATTGCTGCAGTCTTGGGTGGGGTTTAGTATTATGTTTTAACTAGCAATGCCTGTGACAACTGTGACAACTCAGAGTTGTTCTTCTTGTCATGCTTTTTTTTTTTTTTTTTTTCCCCAAACATAATATAGGTATGTTGAATCTGATTCTTACGGAAGCCCAAGGACTATGTGACACACTTAAAATTTCTTGGGGTCTTCTATACAATTTTCTTTTTATTCTGGGTAGAATGTCTGTAAGATATAGAATACATGCCTTTTTTTTTTTTTTTATCTGAAGAGGAATCAGTTGTTTTGTTTTTACTTCATTCTGTAAGGTTGCTGGAATGTGTTCATGGAAGTTAATTACTGCAAATTTACAACATTTAAGATATGTTTTAGAAATCATAGCTGTTTAAATCATAAATGCCAATGATGTGTGACGTTACACAGATGTCTGCTATACAGGTAGTTGCATAGTATCCATAATAAACTGTTCGTACTTGCAGCATACATACTAACTTAAAAAAAAAATTCTGAAAGCTTTTCAGTTTTTTACTTTCCGATTATTTTGTATTTTTAGTTCATTCAAAAGGAAAAGTCTTTCCTTAAATTCTTGTTCAAACTCATTGCAAATCTTGTCTGGAGTGACAGTGGATAATACACTTAAATCACTGCAGCAGTTTTCATATTGCTGAAAACTCATCAGTTTTAAAGGCATCAAGAAGGTGAGTTGTTTTTAATAAGGGATGTAGGAGTTAAGTGGTGAACAGAATCATAATACAGGCTAAAGGTAGCACAGATGGGTTCACCAAGGCAGTTAATGCCCTGCGTCCGTCAGGATTGTGAACAGTGTAGCAAATTGGATCTATTTATTTAGGCGTCTCATAGTATGAACGGTAATAAGATGGAGGAACTGACAGCTCGGTAATGACAATGCCACAGTGAAAGGCCACAGAAGATCTCTTTAAAAGCCCTTGAAGATTTATGGGAAGAAGAACTTATTTCAAAAGCAACTAAAACCCAATACTGTCACCTATTGGAAGTTTGCAATAGGTTTCACAATACTATTGCTGTTTTTTAAGCCCCAGCTGTTGAAGTGACTAGGTAAATCTTTACAGCCATGCTGGTCTGACAGCAGCATAAATTCAGAATAAATATCCTTCAAATCCTTTTTACTTTGTGTTGCTCTTGCATCTGAGCATTACAGTGTTACAGCTGGTGTTCTTGCTGTGTGGCCTTCCTGTTATTTTAAGTGAATGTAGGTAGTAAAGGAAAAGATCAAGCAATATAAGCTCAAACACCAGGATTCTCACTACAAAATTCAGCATGCATCACCAGGAGAGGTTTCATCTAGGTATAAGAAAGAATTATTTTTTTTTCCTGTGAGATCAGTCACTGAAGTAACCTCCCCAGGGATGTGGCAGGTTACCATCGCTGGAGGTTTTCAAGATGCAACTGGAAATTGTGCTAGATAGTCCATGTTCCTTTTCCCATGAAAGGCTGGACCAGATGATCTTTTGAGGTTCCATCCAGTCTGGGCTGTTCTGTAATTCTGTGAATTGTGATTCATTTAAGTTTAGCTGTTACAGCTCAGTTGGCCAATGCTGAAATAATTTTTGATGGTTACTTTCAGAAATGTATTTGTAAGGTGAAATGCATAAAGCAGCATCTTAGACTTTAAAAGAAATATTGGCAGTGTTACAGTACATTAAAAAATCATCATGGCCTGCTCATTACTGTATGGTGTTTTTCCAAAATGTACGTTAGACTCCAAGTATCCAGCTCCACCAGATTAGATCATTGCTTAGGACTTGCTGATGGTGACCTACATATGAACAGGCACACAAAGGAAAAAGATAATTATTTGATACACTGGGAAAAATCTTGTGTGTTTGTAGTTGTGTGTAAGTACAGATCGTTTTACAAACATGCACAGGCATACAGTACCATTAGTTCACCTGCTTCATGATGGATGGATTCTTCCTGCTGGAATTCTGTAGAAGTCAGGCAGCTAAGAAGTAGTTGAACACTCTGCCCTTAACTGCTTCAGCTGGAGGCAGAACAAACTTTTGCTGTTGAAAAGTATATCTAGACATATATGAGAAAAAAAATGTGTGCCATGTCACTAATGGCATAAATACGTATTTATCCATGGCTTTCAAGCAACTAATTGTAGGGCATTAATTAAATTAAAACCAGAGAAACGTACAGACCAACGAATGGTGCTTGTGGTTCTGGCTTTTCTACAGGAGTCAATATGACATTATTGCATAGTGTTGATGTAGATGACTAAACGGTCTAAATAAGCAAAACTAAGAATGTTCCTCTGAATAACTTTTGTCTTCTGTCACTTCTGAATTAAAATAGAATTTCACATGCAGCATGCAGTTTCATGTCAATTGATGTGCAAAATCACTGTAACTTTCTTTCCCCTTACCCTTCTCCCTAGGCAACTCATTGCTCCACAGCCCCATGCTAGACCTGGACAGTGATGTGCGTCCGTCACCAATTGGCCATCTCAGTCAAACTGCATCATTGAAAAGGGGTAGCAGCTTTCAGTCTGGCCGTGATGATGGTAGGCATCGGTCTTATCTGGAAAAACAAAGCTGCAGTTTCCTATGTCCTGTGTGCAGCGTAGTCGAAGAAAGCCAAATGGAAATCCACACTCTATGTGTTTGGTTTGGTTTGTTACCAAATAAAATTCTTTATTCTCATGCATTACCATTGCTTACTAAAGGGGTCCTCTGTGTTTTTTGCAAGCAAAGTGTAGTTCATAGCTGAAATCTGGTTCTTAAAATATAGTCAAAGTAAGGAGTATTTTTTTTCTACAAAACCAGATATATTATTTTATATATATATATACACATAACCGCCTACTGACTACTACCTTTTGCTGTTGTTACACCTTTTGTGTATGTTTACTAAGATGTCCCTCCTTGCATTTTCTGCTTCTTTGACTTGACATATCTGGTCCTTGTTGTCTAATTCTGTAAACCCAGAAAAGGAAACATAGTGTGTGACTAAGCCTGAGCAGTGTGTCCACAACCAGCTGAGCCCTTGTGTGTTGTTAAGTGTCTTCAGCACCCTTGTCCAGACAACTTCATTTCAGGAGTCTTTCAGCGGTGACGTCACGAGAGACACAAAATGTTTTTTTCATAGGATAGGTCATTTCTTACCAAAGTAATTTTTTGCAGAAAGCAGGTTTATGTAAAAAACTTTCTGCCTTTCATCTGCTTTGATGTTACTTTTCTCCCAGTTCTGTGGACTTCCTTGAAGCACCATCTATAAATATCTGATTATTTTTAGGTTTTTTTAAGCAAAAAGAGGAATGAAGGGAATCTTTCAAGAACACCGAATGAGTAATGAGTATTGTACATTTTTCTGCTGCCACAGCGTATCTTCATGTGCAAGACAAATTGCATCACAGCTTGAGGTCTAACGTTTGTATTTCAAAATGTAAATTACACAGACTCTTCCAAATATACATGTATACCAAGTAATTACGTTACTGCAATACTGTTACCCTTGTCCTTTCTCAGCCCAAAGCCTTGCATGAAGTTGATTAACAAGTGTTACAGAGCAAAGCAGTAAATTTTTGGTTGCTGTTGGATACTATCCACTAACAATACACATGCCACACTTAATGTAGCAAGCAATATCCACAATTCAGTTTCTTTTTCCATTATATGAATTGTTTTGCATGCGTTTCTGCTTAAATAGTTGTATCTACGGAAGGCAGTTCCAATTCAATCAGTTATCTTGCTTTTAGAGTCTTAGTTATGGATCCATAACCTCTTACAAACTGGAAAAGATAAGTCTTAAGTAAGCTTTGCAGATTCTTTAGCGACCACTTTAAGATTCAGTAGAAAACTGGAGGACTGGAGCATCATAATAATCCACCACAAAGACCCTAGAGTGGAAATGAGTGGCCTCTGAGTTGAGGGTTTTTTGGTACTTTGCACGTGCCTACTGCATGCTTAGAAACAATTGAAAGCTCTACTCAGACTGGAGAGCTAAAGTGAACCAACCACTTAGGATATATGTGCTGGAGCTGCCATTGCAAATATGCCGTGATGTGCTCTGTCTTCAGGTTGCTTGTGTATCCTTTTGGGGTTTAGCAAGTTTGAGGAATGACATCTGAGGGGTTTTTGGTTTGGGGTTGGGTTTTTTTGTTTGGTTGGTTGTTGGGGTTTTTTAGGTGTTGGGTTTTTTTCCCCAATATGATTGACAGTGATTGTCCCTGAGATTGTTTGAACAAATTATTTTGAATTCAAAACTGCAGCATTCAAATAACATTCAGCTCTTTCTTCAGCATATGTTCGTGAGGATATGTAAACAGTAAGTCTAGTTTCATCTTTAGAATGTTATAGCAGAGATTATAATAGAATAAAAGAAAATTTCTGCTTTAATATAATTGGAGCTTTCTTTAGCAACAAAGTCAAAATATCCTGAATTTATTGCCAGAATGTCCTTTTGACATGATGTGCAGTATCTTATTCTAATAAAAATCTGCTGTCTGCAGGCTCAGGACTAAGCCTGAACTATAATTCCTGGAGGGGAAAAGAATTTCATACATGAAGTAAATCTTGCCAGTGTGTTTCCAGTTAGGAGCAGACATCCCTGATTATAACCTTGGGTTGTTGCTGGAGCTTTTGGCAAATATGAAATGGTTTTTTGAAGAAGCTGAAATCTTTTGGTTAGAACTTGGGGTTTGTTGGTGTTACAGAGCCTCTGTTGCTGTAGTACTGTTGGCACAGCTTCCTGGCATAGTCACAGCTTATGTTAATAAGAGGGGTTTCCCTGCTTCTGAGTCTAGACCAGTTCCCTGACAGTCATAAACCAAGCTGGCAAAAGTAGTGCTCTGGCATCCTATCTGTGTCCACCTTGTGAGCTTTGCTAGTTGAGTGTTGAAGTTTTCATGCCTCCTAAGCAAATGCTTCACTATCAGCAGAGTTACACTTTAGTTATGTCAGTCTCTCTCCAAATTTTGAGCTTCCATTGTGATATTTTAAAATAAAAATAAAAATTTCAAATACTAATCCAGAGTCCCTAAACCTTTGGCCATGAGGAAAAAGAACATTTTGGGTAGTGCAGCTGTTTATTCATCCACTAAAGAAATGGACCAATATTTGACCCACGTCTCGACAAATGAATGCTGCTGGAGGCATACTGTATTTCAAGGAGATTAAGGACTGACTACCAACACGATAAAATACTGAGGCTCTGGTGAAGCCTACTAGTTACCTAATGTGCTATTAAGGCAGCTATTTTTGCCTAACTGGTGAGTTTCTGTTCTGTGTGGACAATATTCTTTAGCAAAGGCAAAAAGTGCTGTTTCATCCAATGTTTTTCTGCATTTCCTCAGTTATGATAACACCATGTTTTTAACTTTATAATGTATAAAAGACCAGATTTTATATAAAAAACTGCGCACACCAACAACAATTGACCTCTGTAACTGTGTGTGTTTTGTTTTTCAAAAATATGCAATTTCTTTTTCCAAGTATTTTGAAGTGGACTCTAATTCTTGAGGTGAAATATAAGTCTCTTATCGCTATTATACCAATACCTTGTGTATTATTGAGAAAGCTTCAATGGAGAAAGCAGGTTAAAGGAAACTTTGTGAAATACTTTTCTATATTTTCTGTGTTAATTAGTACTTTTCTTCTGTCCCTGTTCAGCTTTATTTTTACCCCCTCCCTGTCCCCAACCTCCCTTTGCCCCATTTGATAACAAATTGAGAAAAGTTATCTGCTGCCAAAATGTAAGCTGTTTTCCTGATGTGTTTTAATAGCCAGTGTAGTAGGTTTGTGAAGCGAGAGATACCACAGTTACATGTTATGATTGTGTTCTTCTTCCAGGAATCTCATTATATGATTAGCGATACATTTATTGAGTTTTAACAATGATGTTAGAATCCCCTCTGTTTTTCAGATAAAAGATTTTACCAAACAAATGAAAATAAAGGTGAGAGGTTAGCAGCTTGCCCCGGGGAAATAAAGCAGATTTTCCAGTTTCCGTTGTCTGCCTTAATCACTAGCCCGTCCTAGCTGCCCTGTTTCTTCAGCACCACCACCTGATCATTTGAATCTTCTACTGTCTTGATAGCTTTCATGTTATCTTACCTTTTAGAGTGGTTTGAAGACAGAAGACCAGCTGAATGAATTGAAAAGATACCCCTACAAAGGAGCCTATTCTTTATATACTGTCATAGCGCTAGCATCTTGTAAGCATATGACAAGAAAGAGCTTATATATGTATACTGTTTATATTCACATATGTGGACTGGGCCTTAAACTTTTTCATTCCTGCCTGAAAGGTTTTGTATTTACTGCTTAGTCATTTATATAATACAAAGCAGCGGCAAGCTAGTAGTACAGTCTTTATTATTCGTTCAAGTTTTTCAATTTTGCTTTTTCCATCTTCTCTCCCACTTTTAGCTTGGCGATATAAAGCTCCTCAGCAAGTTGTATTTGTTGAAAAGTTGACAAAACTTGTTGTAAGTCAGCTGCCCAACTTCTGGAAGCTCTGGATTTCTTATGTGAATGGAAGTTTATTCAGTGAGGTATGGGTTATTCTATATAAATGACTTTTTAGTAACAAGCTCCATAATAATTATGTTTGAAGTATTGTATTTCACTGGAAGGACTGATGACTTATTTTAATTAGGGAGGTTTATAAAGCAATAGACTATTACACATTTGAGAGATGCTACCTTGACTAGTAAGATGTCTAGCAATACTAACTAAATATAGAAGTGAGATCTTTATTTTAAGTTTTAAAAGAATAAAAGCATACAGTGGAATTAAGAGTTCTGCCAGTAGTGTGTGTTCCAGATGCTGGCATCTATATCTGTGTAGTTCCACCTCTTACTCATAGCTGGCCAGCTGCCCTTCATCAGTGATCTGAATAGCAAATTGCATGAAGGATAGAGATACATAAAAGACAAAGTCATATGGAAAAATATTGTTTCCTTTCTGTGGAACAAGAGTACTCATTTCTTGATCTTTAAGTATTTGGAAGTGAGGATAGGTTCAAGACCACAGTTGCAGAATGACCAAGGCCCAGAGTAGTATACACAGACATACTGTAGGGACTCTAGTCTGGAAGTGCAGTCAGGTGCAATCAATCACCTGTGCTTCTAGTCCTTCTTGCTCAGATGATCTGAGTTTTATAAATTATGTAAATATAATCTTGATAATCCAAGGGGGGGGGGGGGGCGCGGGGGGAGGGAAGGTAGTGATTCATGATGTTCTAGTTTTGTATGTACACTATTAACAAATTTTGAAAGGATACATTTCATAATCATTTGATACGGGTAATAGTCAATTTACCATCATAATCATTACCGGATAAATACAATAGCTTTGTGGTTTGTGTTATTGCTAAAATTTGGTCATAGAATTACATTATATTTTACAGAGAGTTCACTTCTGGTTCTCAAGCCGCGTTGTTTCTTTTCCAGAAGGGGAACTGTAGTGATGATGTACTCCCAAAGGGCAGGTCTGACAAAGACAAACACATCATTGAAGTGTAGTGAAAGGCAGCTCTCTGTTCCATCAACAGATTCTAAGGCGCTAATTCACACCTCATCTGCATAGCTATCACTGGGAAGTCCTGCTGACTGCAGTTTGGATTCACTCATTCTGGGCCCTAAAAAACTCTGAAGACAAGGTCTATAAAGAGATGTAGAAATAGTTAGGACAATACAGAGCAGGTGGAAAATAAGCAAGCTTTTGGACATGTCTATTATTCAGATCACCTTCTATATCGAACCTAAAAATTTATGCATCTAAAACTGTTTAACTGTTGCTATATCATCTCATCTTTCAAGATTTTTTTTGTCCTTACATGCTTACACTGTCCTGCTGTGCTTAATCCTTAAGTCATAACAGCTACAAAATCATCCCTAAAGCAGAACTGCAGCTTTTGGTAGAAAATAAAACAAAAACCTTGGGAAAAGGAAAATTGGAAGTGAAAACAGTGAAAATTTTGCCATTTTCCTTTTCTCTAACTAAAGAATTAATTTCTCAAGCAGTTATTCTATTTATTGCCTTGGTGTGTAAATCAACAGAATGTTTTCATATGATGATACTAATAGGTGCTATAGCCCTTTATATGTTGAACACAAACTAAAGAGCGTTATAGCTCCAGTGAAATCGATTCTGTTTGTGATCCTCATTGTACATGAAACAATCAAAAGAAAGATATGATATTTACTCATAATATTCAGTGAAGGAAGTAGAATCAAGAATAAACCTTAGTACTGTTGACTTTCAGAAGAATAATTAATTTCATAAGGGAAATGACAGCCTTTATATTTGACAACCATATCATTGGAAATTAGACTTTACGAATTCACCTGTTAAGTTATCATAATAGGTTTTTCAGAGTACAGTGAAAAAGAAAGCAATTTCTAGAGAAACTAAGACTTGAGCTGTAAACAAGGTTGAGAAATTCTGCTCATGAAAATGACTGCAAATGGAAAATGCACTGATCTTATGTCATGTCTGAAGAAAACTGTTTCCATGTATTTAAGAAAAAAAAAAAAAGAGGAAGAGGTAGTTAGGTAGTTTTCCTGTTAGTCTTTAAGGCACGCTTACTCTTCTTCTGTTGGGCCAGATTCTGAGCTTGTGAGAAATTAATCCCCATACGTTTGATTTCTTCTGCTCCTTTGGTCCTTACGGAAGCCCCCCAAGTTGTTGGGGAGAGAGGCGGGATGGTGCCCTCAGTTCATTTTGTGTGGTCTGCAAGTCACGATGCACTGAGAGTGAGTGTGAGGAGAGAGTGGCATAAGCTAGAAGACTTCTTCTAGAGCACCTAAGAATATCTGTTAGACATCACATTCAAGACTCAAGGTTTACATGTTTTTCTATCAGAAACCGTACAGATTTTAATTGTCCACGAAGAAATTTCTTTTACCACATTGCTTGCTATTTATTGTCATTCAGGAAGCAAGGTGATTGCTACAGTTTTTTAAGAAAAGTCCTGTGAAAAAGGTATAGAGGGTCATTTCAGTTAGCTTATTAAGTCCTCAAGACATTTGGAAAACATGAAAAGAAAATCCACATATATGAATTCCAAACTGTATTTTCTCTTGTTCAGTTTATAGGGTTTTGGGGGTATGTGGTGGTGTTAGTTCTGAAAGGTCAGCTATATGCCTTAAAACATTGTCAGTTAAAGATTTACGTGGTATTTTCAACAGTTTAAAAAGTTGAGTTCTTTGAATCACTCTAGGCGAAGTCACAAATGTGAGTAGTAACCGTTGGTCTTACCACAAGATGGTTTTGGTCTGTCTGTGCAGGAAAGGTGTAAGGTTGGTCTTCAGTAAAACCACTAAGAAAAAGAAAAATAAAAATCAAAGATCTGTGAAATTATATTTTTTTTGGTGGTTTAATCCAGCTGTAAAACAGTGTGAATTTTAAGTTGCTACCTGAGGTTTAAGGGAGTGCAGCTTATTTCCTTTTTAAGGCATTAGAAGACAGAAGTGAATATTACATGCAGCAGTAACTCAAGTGGTGTTCTCAACTGAAACTGTATAATTCGGAGCCTTAAAGTATGAGTTTCATAGTATGTATTTTCCAAAACTGTTTGACAATTTTATTTTTCTTTTAGTTTTTGATCACTTCAAATTATTTCACCTTGAAAATCCTTGAAAACCTGAAATGCTTTAGCAAAAGAGGGAGTTTGAAAAATACAGCTTTTCAAATGAGTGACTTGAAAGCGAACCGATTCTCTTTGAGAACACCCTCTTCATGGTGTTGCGCTTTTCGCCCAGTAGATGTTGCTGTACATACATAAAAGGAGATTTTCTAACTAGAAAATCCTAGATCTGCGCTCAACCCAGTATTTGAAATAACTTTTTCATTATAATTTACTGTGTTCTCAGTAGACTCCACAGAAGGCTAGAACTACAAACAGGAAGACTATTAGTCAAACCATGGTTTTTTTCAACTCTGTCTCATGCAAAGTACTCGTGTTCCTCAGTTTTCAAAGAAGTGAACTGTCCGTGAAGATACGGATTATTTTACATTTGTTACTATTACAGAACTCTTTAAATGAGAATTGTCAACAAAATGCTGTTGCTTAAACAAAAACCCCTCAGTCCTCCCCCTCACATGTTACCGTTCCAAATTGCCCTCATGCCAAGAAGTATCTCCCATGTCACATTGATGTCCTTCTCCAGGCCGCTTTCATGCTGAGGAAATAAGAGTTCCTTCATATAAATTTGATCCACAATTGGGCTATATATGTTTTAGCTCTCACTGACATGGCAGTGAGAAAACTTCAACCTCATGAAGTTTGTATTGCTTGAGCTACTCTTACGCTTGTCTCTGACTTTGTCTTAAAAAACACATTGTCCCTCAGGTTTAAACATTAGCACATTTGTTTAGAGAGAGAAAGTCTTTTCGTATTGAGATGCCATGAGTTAGTTTTTATAATTGCATCATAAACTCATGGGTTTTCACTTCTTCACCTTGAAACCCCTCTTTTCAGAATTGTTTTAACAGTGGTTATGAGATACTTACACTTTTCAATTTTCTCATTTTCACAAGACTGCTGAAAAGTCAGGCCAAATGGAAAGATCAAAGAAAAACGCCAGGCAAAGACAAAACGATTTCAAGGTAAGTTATGGGGGGAAACCCTTGCTTTCTTTCAGTTGTCCTTCAGAGGTATATACTTTAGTGTCACCGCCTTGAAAATTAGATTTCTTAAATCATCTATGTGCCCTGATACCTCCTTCTCCTCTACTCCCTACCATGTAGAGCCACCTGTATGTAAATAATACATTCCAAGCTGGTGTGTGTGGCAACTACATGGCTGTTTAAGTGCTTTGATAGAGTTTTTGCGTGATTTTTCTTTCCCTTCTTCTGATGCAGAAAATGATTCAGGAAGTGATGCACTCTCTGGTAAAACTTATCCGTGGAGCTTTGCTTCCATTCAGCCTCAGAGAAGGAGAATCAAGACAGTATGGTGGCTGGGAGATGAAATCTGAACTGTCTGGCCAGTGGCTAACACATGTTATCCAGACTGTAAGGTAAATGGATCTATGGACCTACAAAATTATGCTAGTCCTGGAATATGTGTGTTTTTAAAACCAGTTGTTTTGTTTATTGTGTTAAGTACCCTGAGTAGTGAGAATGTTAACATTTTCAAAAAATAGGATTAAAAAAATCACTTATGGCAGATTTAGGATTCTGTGTGCAAGTATAATTAATAATGTCTCATGATATAGCTTCATTACATAATAATAGATTATGTTTTTTCATTACCATCTTATGAAAAAAATTGAATAAAATGCTTGCTTGGCACAGGGTAAACGCTCCACGAATGAAACAGGATTTGGTTCTTTAGGGTAGAAAGCAATTAATCTGCTTCATTTACTACAAGTCTTCCCCATCTCTGCCAGAATGGGTGAAAATAGAATGCTTCTTACTATAGTATCATTCTTAAATTATGTTTAAATCATTCTTAAATCATAAAAAGTTGTTTTATGGAAGGTGATATTCCTGC
Organism: Falco rusticolus; assembly: GCF_015220075.1. Taxonomy (NCBI): domain Eukaryota; kingdom Metazoa; phylum Chordata; class Aves; order Falconiformes; family Falconidae; genus Falco; species Falco rusticolus. Next base: position 91,536,252 of record NC_051189.1, read on the forward strand.
TTATAATGTCATTCTACTTACAATTATATTTGTTTATAAATTTAGTAATGTGCATGTCATTAATTACAAAATGTCTCATTAATATACAGAATGTGCTTCTATTTGTCTATGGAGGATATAAGAATTGTCATTATTTTTTTGGAAACTTGATTATTACCTGGATATGATACTATACTTTTTATCTGCAGTTTCCAAAGTAGGTGACAAGCGAAGCACAGAGGAAGAAGAGAAAGGGGTATAGTCACATACAGATATTCTTATTGCAGATGGATGCAGACGCATCACAGTGCTACATACCTGTTAAGTCTCCTTGACGCTTTCCCAAAGTCTGTTGTCAGTTACATTATCTGTACTTCAAGCATTTAGAAAAAAATTTTCCATGTGAAGTTTCTTATTCTAGCTGAATTTTATGGAAAGCTTCCAATTTAAGAAGGAGCTGACTTGGCATTTGATGAAAAGATCTAAAGGGGCAAGGGAACAGGCTTTGGCACCAGTGTTGCCCTTTTATGAGAAGCAATCCAATTTCACTGAAATTATAAAATTCTAGAATTTAACAGTTGCACATCTGTAATATCGACTTGGAAAATTTAACCAACAGATTCTCTAGAGGTTGGTTGTGCTGCCGAGTCCTGCCATCCAAGGTATGATCCAGGCTGTGAGGTTATAGGATATGTGAAAAGACTCTTTTTTTAGAGATTCTCCTCTCGCTTTCTGGCCACTGCCCTGGTAATCAATGACTGAACTGAGAGCTGGGGGAATTTTCTCTCCCTCCCACTCTTTTCCCCACCTCATGTTCTTACTGATGCCTGTGCTGGCACTTTAGTAGTGAGCTAGACTTTAATGCAAAGCAGTCAAAAGTAGAGAAGAAAAGGGGCAGTCTGGAAGAGGAACTGAACATACCGTGATGGGGTACTGACCAGTGATGACCAGTTCAGAAGCTTTTGCAAGTGCTGCAATTCTTTTTGAGCCCACACACTTTGACAATCCGATAAAACCTTGTGACACAACAGCGATGAAGGTGAACTCTTCTCCTGAAGAGTCTACACATTGCATAAAAACCTTATTTATTGCAAAGTTATGTAATAGCTTAGGTCTTATTTGTATAGTTTCTAACATAAAGTCATTATGAAGTACATGACAGAATTTCACTCTTTTCAGCCATCTCACAAATGATTTACAGTTCTATTTGTATGGAAGAATGTTGAAACTTACAAAATTAGATAACGAGTTGTCATTACATCTGTGTGATCTCAGTTTCTCTGCTTGTTTATATGTATAACACAGCTTAAAGTGGGGTGGTTGCAGGGTCTTTCCCTTGTACCCCATTCTGTCATTGCCCAGTATGAATAAGCTCCAGAGGATAAATTAGAGCTATGCAATAAAGTGAAGCTATTCAGAAGCTTTAGCTTTACTGTAAGGGTAGAAAGGTATGTATTTGTTAAGGTGAGTTATAGGAAGAAAAAGATTACCTTAGGAATGTCACAGCTGTGTGCTCCCTTAGAAATGAAATCAATGCTAGACTGCACAGAAGTCCTGTACTTAAACTTCTCATAGATCGGTATTTACGTGTTGTGTTTCCTGGATGGCTGAGATAGTAGATTACATAAGTCTGCACTAATTCAGTAGTTGTGCTGAGTAGATAGCAGCCTTGTTAATCGTAAGGTTTATGATGGTTGGTGCGCAATACCAGGGTAAGGAACTGAAGCCCGCAGGTGGATGATTGGAAACGTTCCAGTTAGTACTCAAACTTGTTTGCTTGTGCCTTCCTGCTTCTGTTCCTTGGCATTTTCTAGTACCTGTGCAGTAGGGCAGATGCCAGTGGCGGCATTTGAATTGTCCTTGCTTAAATATGCAAGAGTCAGATAAAAGCAGTGAAACTCACTTTGTGCCCCTAACTAAAGTCTGAGCTCAACTGCAGGCTTTTAGTTAAAAGCCAAAATACTATTCGTCACAAGCAACTGCTATGTTACTATTTCTACAGGAAGAAATGGAAATGAAATGTTTCCATCCTCAGCTACAGTAGTTGGTGATTTGTGCCCAGTCAGAGTTGGGGGCAAAACAGTGAATGAATGCACTCTTCACTCCTTAAATGTGTATATTCTTGGCAACCTGATGCACAGCCACATCATCATTTATGGCAGTGACTGTTGTAATGCAGATAAACAGTATCTTGGAAACCCTGTTGTGGACCTAGGATTTGATCTAGGAATTCACATAAAAACCGCAAAAAAGCTACTCCTGCTCCAAAACCATTACTCTTGGATCATAAGACAAGAGATGGATGCAGAAAGGTAGGCAGGGAAGTGCAAGAGGTCAGTGTGAAAAGTTGGCATGTTGCTGTGATGACATTAATTATTGTAATGTTACAGAGAAATAAATCTGTATTTGCAAGCTTCTAAATTAAGTAAATAATTAATCTTCTCTGAATAGGATAACCAGCTTTCAAAGATACACTACGGATGGAGCTACTGCATTCGCATGCACAAAAAATGTCTTAAAAAGTCAATGAAGTTATATTAGCTTAAAAGATCCTGCAGATCTACACTTCAGTCTAACTTTATTTGCTTTCTAGGCTTAGTTCTGAATCTCTTACTGCACTCGAGATACCCAACGATATGCTTCAGATCATCCAGGATCTTATTTTGGATCTTCGTGTACGTTGCATTATAGTGACCTTACAACACACAGCTGAAGGTAATAGAAGGCTGCAGATCTCTTTGCTTACTGTCAATTTTTTTTTTTCTCTGATTAGGCCAAACAATGTTCTGGAAGACAACCATGTTTGTTACAGGCATTGTAGTGGCAATGGATTCCACTGAGTTCTGTAATATCTCACTAATGTTACTCAAGTATTTCACTTTTCTGACAGAAATGTGTGTTAGGAGTTTTTTCTTCCCTTAGTTTAATGAATACAGTAGTTTAGGTCTGTTTCCTTTGGGTTGAGACAGTTTTACAATGCCAGTGATTTATCTCATGATGCAGCTTTTCCATATTGGAAATATATTTTATTTTCTTTTTTGAGTTCTCGAATGAAGTGAAGAATGAAATAAGTAGTGTCCCACTCCCAAGAAAAAAAAAATCCCCATCCCTTTATAAAGTATTTTAGTTGTGTGTTTTCCAAGGCCTTTTACTAACATTATAATCCCTAGGCTTCCTGCTGTGTACACAGTTTTTGCCATAAATGTCTGGATTGTCAAGGGCAGTAACACATTCTCTAAATCTAATGTGACTGTATGTGCATCAGAGGCCATTCATCTTACCATTCTTTTATTCAGCTTCGAAACTTAAATGTGAATGAAGTAAATCTTCCAGAAATAAATGTGTCTCTTAAAATCAGGGCAGATTGATCTACTAATTCACTTAGCTTCCAAAAGACTAATTACCTTCAATGTTAAAAAAAAACAAAACTAGGGCTTTTTTAATCTTAAAGTTTCATCAGGTTTTAATCTTTAACATGTGATTCATCATTATTTTGAAGGCTGACATGGAACTAAGTTTTTTACTAAAGCCTGAAGTGTGCAAAGCACGGGTGGCTATAATAAGCAAATTTTTAAATTTTTGGTGACATAGCATCATAAAGCCTCTGTAGTTTATTTAATATAATTTTGATATGAATTGTATTCTTAGATATCAATACTTTTATTATATCCCATTTCAATGTTAATGTTACTTTTCTGCTTTAATATCAAGCTAGCCATACAAATACATAGTCTTGTCTCTTTAAAACTCTATACAGAAAGTATTACCACTGTTTCAGATGTCACTTGAAGTATGAGGATGTCTTTTTTGCTTTTCTTCACTTAGCACAATTGAGATCAATTATATATGTTATTTTATTTTATTTTACTTAAGAGGTAGGTGAAACGGGGGGGGGGGGGGGTGGGATTTGGTTGGTTGGTTTGGTTTTGTGTTGTGGGGTTTGGTTGTTTGTTTTTAATTGTACCATGAGGATGGTCCTATTGGACTGACTGCCCTCTGTCCAGCAGTTGTGACTGATTCCTCAGATGACCCGACTGTTTCAAAGAAAGAAAGTATCTAGCTCCAAACCATTTTGCTGACAGTTCTTAGCTTATTAAATCTCTGAGCATCTGTCTAGCTTCTCCAGTGCAGTCCAGAGAGCTCTGATAAGTGATTAATGATGAAGCTCTCAGCAAAAAAAGTCTGCTGTCTGACTAGTTTTGCCTACTTGTTGCATCATGATGATAGCCTAGTTCTTTGTTCAGATCCAGTGTTTCTGCTGCTTACATACTGATTGCTGGCCACATGTGTTCTGTGGAGGAAAAACTCTTGTGGTAGTCTGTGCCTTAGGTTTTTATAAAAGATTTACCAGTCTATGTGTGTACAATTCTCTGTATGTCTGAACATCTTTATTCATACTTTTTTTTCTCCTTGAATCAAAAGAAATCAGATCCCTTGAGATTCTAGTATGTTATGTTGGCTGGATAATGTATCTCTCTCTGATCTAGCCACTACCAGCAGCCTTCCTTGACTTCTGCTTCCATCCCCTATCAGTTCTGTGTGTTGGCTGTATCCTCAAACAGGAGAAGAAAAAAAGATGCCTGCCTGTATGATGACTCTCATTCCATGTTGTTGCACTGTCTTATCTATGGAACCCTTTGTTTTCTCTGTTGTTTTTTGCCGGCTAAAGCAAAGTTGCATTTGTGCTGTGTGTTTAGATGTGTTTTTCTGGACAGGACCAGGTTAATCAGGCCCTTGAAGAAACTTGTTTTTAGGGAACCAGTGAAAAAGTAGTTAATGGATACTCTCATGGAGCTATGTAGATGGATCTCGGCTGTAGTTATATCTTTAAAACGTAAGTCAAAAAGGTGCCTCCTGGACTTGAATCTCAGCTCTAGAATCTCTCTGAAATATGAGCTGCATAGACTGCTGATAGAAAGTTCAGTCTCATCTCCTGTTGCAGCTTGTAAGTTGGTAAAGGCATTCAGATTGGTTAAAATTTTTAACAGAGCTCTCTAATGGTAGCTATTTAAATAGGACACATCTGCCCACACACGGGGTTCTTGTTGTCTTATGATAAACATTATATACTCACACTGGTCCTGCGAAGCAGCCTGTGTTCTTTCCCTCTTATATGTGTTCAATGGTCATAAAGGTCATGAAAGTCAAATTATGTGAATGCCAGACTAGACAGGGGGTTTACATGAATGTATCTGACTGGAATTCGGTGAGCAGTGAAATACAAGAAAGACATTTGTTGTATTAGCTCAGAACAGAATGCAAAGTTGAGCAGCAACAAAAGCATGTAAAGGCTGATAAGTGCAATCTAAAGCCTTGCAAGAATATTGGTTGAATTAAGAGGTTTACTAAATAGGCAAATGAGTAATTATTCTGCACAATCCTTTAATACTTTTTGTCCTCACTAAGCCTATACTTCCGTAAAATGTAGCATTGCAGGGTATGACACCATAACCAAGCTTCTTAATTTAGCTAATTAAATCACCAAGGTAGTGAAGATACCTTTCAGCATGCATTAGTTATCCTCTTTTCCTCGATTTTGGGGAGAGATGGTAATTCACCAAAATTTTTGCTCATTTAAAAGGGAGTTTCATGGTGTACAGACAGTTCTGGTGAGTAATTTGTGTGTGAAAAACTGTATGTCAAAGCCCCCATGACCTGTACACAGTTCATCTTTGTTCTGTTTACAAGTCAATTAAGCCTTAAAAAAAGTGATGGTGCAGAATGCGTGCATCCATAGAGGAATTTTGTTTACAGTGCATCAACTTTTGATTTGCATCTTGACTTAGCTCCTGTTAGCTTCAGTATGCCTATAGAAATTGGCACCTTCTGATTAGCAGAAGAGAGTGTTTTTTGCATATGCCTTCATGTATTTTTGAAGAAACTCTAGCAGCATGTATTCTTGACCCCAAGTGGGGACCCTGTGCCTCTTCTATAATTGTTAAATATGAATTATATGCTGCCCTTTCTGTCTTTGCTAAAATACTAGGTACTTGCTCTTTCCTTTTTAATTGAACTGGAGTGTAATAGACTAGAGACCTGGGTTCTTAAGTGCAGTATTTTATGTTGTGATTAAAAATTTACAAAATAAGAACAAACCCAAAGCCTTCACAATATTCCTTTAATTTTAATCTTTCCAGTAAAAGATGTGCTTCATGCAAGTCTTGCCATGTATCATAGATACGGTTCTCTGTGTGGTGTCACCAGCATACCATGTATGAGTTCCATTCTTAGTCACTTGAGAATGCTGAAAGCTTTGAAGCTTTTAGTGCTATTTGCTTGTATGCCTAGTCATTGCAGTCCCAATGTCTGTGGTTTAACTTTTCAAGTTCAAGGAGGTTTTAATAATGAAAATGAATACCTTCTCCTTCCCCCTCCCCCTCTTGCTCTGTCTTACAGATATAAAGAGGTTAGCTGAGAAGGAAGACTGGGTTGTTGACAACGAAGGTTTGACATCGTTGGTGGGTATACTTGTGTGTCTTGTAGGCACATTCTTTGCTGTATTTTTTTTTTTTTGGCAAGTGTAATGAAACTGGTTTCTGTATTCTCCAAAAATTGGGTTATTTTGGACTTTTTATGTGTGCATACTGGTATCTCTAGTTTTATTAAAATATGAAAATATAGGAAGATTAAAAATACAAACTTTTTTGTGCAGATGGTAGCTTACTTACAGCACTCTTAACAGATTCCCAACACCAAACACAAAGTTGCTTTTTTTTATTTTCTTCCTTTAACAAAATTTTTATTTGTACTCCTTAAACCATTAGGTCTGAAGTAACTTTTAAGTGATAACGCTCGTACTAGACAGCAATATTTTTGAAGGTACAAAACAGAAGGAAAAAAATATACATAAAAGCTTTGCGAATTTGTGAGACATGTAAGAACTGGGCACCAAAATATGTAGCATGACTTTCTGCTCTAATTAGGGTAATTAAAATGTATCAGTATAATTACTACTGACCAGCATGATTTTGCTGAGATAAACAATAATACCTTTCATTGTTAAGCATCTTATTTTAGAGATGGTTTCTTGAAGTAAAAAAATATTTTTGAGGTCACAACAAGTTCAGTTCACATGAAAATGCTTCATAACTTAGTAGGCACACTACCATGGAATTGGTCTGTAGCTAGATAAATAGGTCACTTATATGTTATAATGAGAAATTGAACTGAAAAGCAACTAATTTAGGAGATTGCCTACACACAAACAACAGATGAGTTGAAACCAAATTCAGATAAATTAGTGAGATGCTTTCTGGAAATAAACAGTAATGAGTAATGCCTAAAACATAGCAAGCTCGTTGTAGGTGTGACTTAAAAACAATCTGCGAAAGCAGAAAGGGCCTGTGGGAGGGAGAGTTGCTTTGTGTATTATCTAAGGCAATGCTCCACAGACTGCTTTAGTTTTTCTTATTTGCTTCTATAAATACATGTTTGAAGTTGAGTAGGAGGACATAAAGCAGTCACAGTATACACATTTGTAGGAAGGAGTGTTGTGGGGCAATTGTAGTATTATAACCAGATTTACAGCCTCTAGTCGAGGTTTCAGTTGCCGCAGACTTGGGCAAGTCCCTTAACTTTTCTGGTTTTTACTATTCATCTGTAAAATGGAAGGAGGAGGAAGGATCTTCCACAAAAGCTTTGTTTCTTTATGCTTTTGCTGTATCCTAACCCATCTTTGTTTAAAAACTACTTAAGTCCTTTTTGTATTCAGGAATTGCCCATGAATTCCTTGTACACAGCACTTCCTGAGATACTTTTTTGAGGCTTGAGACATGCCAAATTGTGATGGTGCGAGTTGACTATGTGTTGTCATAGCAGTGTTATTTATCTACTAAAGTAGAGTTAGTTCATTATGGTAATGTTAGAGCAAAAATTGTACCAAAAATTAACCAGTATAAACAAGGACCAGGCAGTCTCCTTGGGGGACGTTTTAGATTTAAGACAGAAACTGATTTTAAGTTTACAGGAAATACTGGTTGATAATGCCTTCGGCACTTATATTCCAGGTAAAGGATACAGTAAGACACAGAACCAACTTCCCTCAGTTTCATAATAGCCAAAGAGTAACATACCTGAACAGCTTTATTTTCCTGAGGTGTGATATGGTTTTTTGTGTGGAAACAAAAACACAAGAGCAGCTTGAACTGCTATTCTCTTCTTTTAAAAACAATTATTACAGATTGTCTTAGTGGGTTTTTTTCCCCCCGTGATTTTTCAGGTTGCCATGCAGGCATCACTTTCATGATCCACCTCCACCTCAGCATTTACAGAAATAAAAGTTACTTCTAAACCTAAAGCTGGTGACAAGCCATAAATTATCTACTGGATGAAAAACAGGTTTACACTGTTTAGAAGCTTTTTTTGTCCACCTCTTTGACCCAAATCCAATAGGATGATGTCCCTCTTTTCTAGAGCAGTGACACTTCTGAGCTTCAGTTGCCCTGTACAGCAGCTTCCTGCCTAATACCAGCAGGCAGCCTCATTTAAAAAAAAAAAAAAAAAAAAAGTGTGACTTAACAGGGAAGAGAGAAGGACAAGGAAAAACTGACTAATAACTGATGCTGTGAACTTGTTCACACTTATAGAGTGAAATTGATCCATGCATCAAGACATTTGTACTTCAGGTTTGGAAACCTGAAAGTAAAAAAAGGCCCCCAAACGAGTGGATTATTTTGCTTTCACATGAAGGAAAAATTTCAGATGGGTTTTCTTAAAAACCTTTTGCTGAAATCAGGTGCAGAAATATGTGATATCCCAGGTGAAATTCGATCCCAACTTAATAGGGGGGAGAAGAGATGGTGTCACAGGCATCTATACTCTAACTGTCAATATATGCTACCACAAATAAGCTACAAAAATCTTTCATAACCCTTTTAGAAGAGGCTGTTTGGCGTAGAAGTCTCTCATTCAGATTAAAAAAAATGTATGTTGATCTATGGTAAAAATTCTGTGGAGAAGTACAGAAGTACATCACTACAAAATGGTCTTCTGGTAATACATGAATCAGATTTTGGGGCAAGGAGTGGGATGGGGCATAATTTGAAAATAAAAGGCTTCCTAGATGGCATGGAGCATGGAGATTTCAATGTATTTGCGTAGTATATACTTGACATGCCTATCTAAAGCTAACAAGTAATTTGCCTTTCAGCCATCCCAGTTTGAACAGTGCATTATCCATTCCTTGCAATCTCTTAAAACTGTGCTGGACTGCAAACCTGGAGAGGCCAGCGTAAGTTTTGATTTATGCTGCTTTTTGTTGTTCATTTTATGTAAATTACTATTGGGTTTCAGAACAAGAACTCTTAAAGAATGATACAGGGGTATAACTTTCCTCCTTGTGTACACCCTTTTCACTGCTGCTGGCCTTTAGAATTCTCTTTGTATTTCCTTTGTTAGGGGTAATTGTGTGTGTATGAGGCAGATTGAACCTATATTTAAATCTTTAAAGCTGTTGTATTGGAAAAAATGCTACTACTGTAATTTTCAGATCGCAATAGATGTTATTTTATTTACATGGAGGGGGAAAGGGAGGGGCCATTCCTAGGAGCTACTCTTCACTTAATGTTGCATCCAGACTACTTGAAGAACTTAAATTCAGGTTTTTACTTATATAAACTTTATTCTAAATCAGGAGTCCTGATTGTCCCCATCCACTGAATACCTTGAAGACCTGATGGATTGTGATACTGATGTTTTCTTTCAAATTTCAGTGATCTAAGGGAGTTTAATACTTTTCCAAAGTCCCTTGAGCCCCTCTATGTGGGTATTGTTTCTCTCTCTCCTCCCTTATTTTAATTTTTATGCTTAGCTTGTCTAGTTTCTTAATGGACATTACTCAAAAGAATATTCAGTGCATGGTGAATCCTTCTTGTTAGGGTGCAAAGATCTTTGAATATCCTGGGAGCTTTTGCTGCAATTCAATTAGCCAACAGATACGTATCACATGTACTAGGTGCTAGGACTTCTTTCCTTTTCAGCATGTTATCTCTTCATGCTTGTCAAACTGTTTGTTTGGACTTGTATTCTCTCTCTCCCTATTTTTAGAGCGGGGAAGAATTGAAATTGATCCATGAGAAAACACTGTGTCCCGGCAGCTATTCCTATAATTGCATCATCTCTTTAGGGATAGGTTACTCAGGCCTGCCTTGAGAATAAGGCCATGTGAAACTGTTCTGCTAAAATAATATGCTTGCATCTTTAGGTTTTCCAGCAGCAGAAAACACAGGAGGATGTGTGCCAGTTGAGCATTGGGATCATGCAGGTACCTTAAACGCTTTTAAGAATGAAATTGTGAATGCAAGTGATCAACAAAAATGTGTGCTTTGTACCCTGCCCACCTCCCAAAAGGTAGCTTAAGTTGATGACTCTGTTACTCCTCTGATACGCTCTGGGATACTGAGAAATGTTTGACTTTAAAAGTATATAGAACTTACTAGCTGAATCTAATGATATCAGATCCTCAGATGGTGACATATTCAAGTATTTTACTGATTGTGACTGTTCAAGATTTTACTGACAGTTGAGGGATGCTTGCTGAGCTGACGTCATCTAACATCGATATACTGCAGCAAAAGGAGCAGTGCTGGTTTTCATCAGCTGAAGATCTAGCCTTTAATTTTTTTATCAGAAACCAATATTCTTTGTAACAAAGTCTGATATTAAAAAAAAAGATATAAAAATATATACATAATAGCATGCTTTAGGCTTTTGAAACATTTTTATAGTTTTTTCAAATAAGAAATCATAAGCCAAAGCAAAAAATGGATTGTAGTGATGCTTCTGTGATGTTTACTTGGGGATCAACTGTTCAGACTGAACACCTGAAGACTATTAATGCCTTTTTTGCATATCAGCAGATTATCACTGCATAATTTCAGACATGCATGATGAAATTCACTCTAGCAGGATTAAAAACTCCTGTGTTTTTTACTATAAGTAAACTGTGATGCATATAAATTGAAAATATGCATTTAAAAAGTGTAACTAAAATGTTACTGAATTTATGTAAGGTTAAGACAAAGAAAGGTGGTGATGATTGTTCTGCTTCTATTAACTATAGTAAAAGTAAATTTAAGAATATTTTTTTTATTTTTTTTTTAGTTCTGGCAGAAAATGTAGATCTTGCTTTGTTTCCTAGGTCTTCATAGACTGTTTGGAACAACTGAGCACCAAACCTGATGGCGACATAGATACAGCACAGTAAGTGAAATAAATAGGACCTAGGTGTAGTATCCTGAAATTGTGAGTGCAAGTCTCAAATTTGAGTGGTGGTGTGGTTTTATCCCATCTGGTATTTCATATTTCTTGTGAATACTTTTGCCTCTGATTAGTGATGCTTTGAAATAAGAGCAGATACTTTTTATGTCAAACAATTGAGTGACATCACATAATAGATGTTGTACAAGATAATGACTTTTTTTTCATTTTATTCAATGACAGGAGTTCTGTGCTGTAGAAGCGGGTATGTTGGTTTTGACATGATCTTACACAGAATGAGTTGTCCTTGTCCCCAAGTAATGTCTAGTCATGGAGAAACAGCCTCTGCTGTTTTTTCTTCCCTTTTATTTTGGCTGGTTCTATTGGTATTTCTGCTAAATTCTTGAAAGTTTTTGTTTGATAACTGCTTATGAGCCATTTACTTCAGAGACCAAAACAAGTCAGAATAGCCCAAGTTTACAAGAATTCTTTGTGAAAACCCAGAGGCTTGGCAAATATTGGTACCTGCAATATGCATTAGAAAAGGCAAATTAGCTGTGTTCCTAATGCCACTTTTTCTTTACGATTTGGATGACTTTGGCTGGATAGGCATAAAACCAGAACAGAAGACGTGGCAAACCAGAGAAATCATAGAAAATTGAAATGCTTTAAGAAGGAAAGGTCTGTAGCAAGACTAGTACTGTCTGTTCACAGAGTTCCTGCAAGCTTTGTGGACATCTTAGAAAAACTGAGAAAATTGGCCTGCTGCTTTATCTGATGTGAGGGGGCTTGAAACAAGATTCTTGTCTTCTGTTCCAACTGTTCATTTGAATCCACTGTGAATCAGATAATCAAAAGCACTATACTACTCACTTTTTAAACAATTTTCCTAGCCTTTCAGTTGACGTTTCATCTCCAGATTTGTTTGGAAGCATTCATGAAGACTCAAGTCTTTCTTCAGTAAGTTTGGCTTCTCTTTCTAAAAGCTGATGTGAAACTTAGTATTTTTGAAAGTTACAAGAATGCAGTCCTTTTTTATTATTGTTTGGGTTTTGTTTTCCTTTTTTAGAGAGCAATTCTGTATTCTAGAGACATTCCCTAGGTACATATGTATATAAGCATAAGAAAATACAAGGATATAAGACTCTTCTTAAAAACACTGTTTGTTTATGATACCTTAGTGTACCATCTTAAGCTAACTAGTAAAGACATTTTTTGAAACCAAATCCTTCTCAGAAACTAAAATGGCATCATTGAAATCAACAGAAATAGCACTGATGCTAAGACAGCTGAGGATTTGACTTTTGATTTATCACCTTGTATTAAATTATAAGAACTGATCTGATTATTAGTTGCTTTTTAAAAACCCTTGAAGATACAGATACTCAGTAACGTATCTGAAATTACTTTAATAAGAGTAAATTTTGATTATTTGTTTGGATTTGGGTTTGGTTTTTAGGAAATAAAAAAAGTTTTTTAATATTTTTGGCATTTTGACTTTGGTTAATTCTCTTGTAGTCTGGTGCCTGATGAAAAAATGTAATTGTTCCGTGCAAGAAACCTAGTGAGAACCTTTTGTGAAGTTAATATTCCTTAGCACAGGTTTTAAATGTTGTCAGAAGCCCAGTGTTGCCTCGTTTACAAGAGCAATAAACATTCCTGCTATAATAAAGCATCCCAGATTGCCAAATCAGGCCAAGTTTCTGAATTGCAGACTATAATAATTAGTTCTTTATATCGTGTGGGGTTTTTTGCAATGCATAGATTTAAATATTAAATGTTGACAAAGTAGCTTTTTGTGGCCGTGACAATCTCCCATATGTCATAGGTATGAGTGTTTAAATAAAAATAAATCAATAATTTTAAACAGTTTAGTTTCCATGGTATCATATGAATTTTTTTCTGTAAATCTTCTCTTTCCTGATTAATAAGAACAGAGAAAGCAAGTGACAAGAGTAAGATTTATCGCTGTATTTTTAAAATTCTTAATTTTTGAATAGTCTGTATACCAAATGATTATAATTTAAACTAGTAGGCAACTGCACATCTCAATACGAGTCATCATGTTACTGGAATATGAAACTGTCAGAAGTTCTTTTGGGTCTGAAACCCAACACCATTCTTAATCAGATAAGTCCTACTATGATTACTTCAGTGCCACATACTTTTGTTTTCAAAATGTTTGGTGTTGATTTTGTATTTCCATCAGAGGTTAAAAAATGTTTTGCCATTGGGAGAAGGAGAGGGAAGGAGGGAAGGCCAGACCTATTTAAATAGTAGTTCTGTCTTGTTTGGTTCTTAATCTGTTTGGAAACTATACCTTGTTGCACCATTCTTGTCATTTTAAAAAAATCATTGAAGAACAGATAGCCACCTAATTTTTTTACAAATTAACAGCTGAAATTACATCATGTACTTCTGAATCTTCTGATATTTTAGAATGGGTGAGTGCATTCATTCAGTACCTGTTTTGCTTCCCTTGTGTTAGCCAGCTTCATGTGCAAGTGAAGATGATATTTAGTTAATTTTATGATGGTCATAATTCTTAGCGTATTTCTTGAAACAAAGTAAAAGCCAGAAACAGCTTCCTGGAAAGCTGTCCAAACCTAATTTTTTTAAAGGAGTCTTAACCATGTTTCTGTATTAGTCACAGCTGTTCCAGTGAATGCTCCAGATCCTACGTGTTCACACTACATGTTCAATCATCATAGCTGATACTCACTCAGTTCTTGGTTTTCTATTGACAAAAACATTTGTAAGCTACGCTTTATTTATCAGCATGTTTATCAGGCACAGAATCAATAAAATAATATACATTTATGGTATTGGTCATGCTGATACTTCTTTTTTCTAACTGTATGCTCTTTCTTCTCTTAAAACAAATTTTTAGGAACAGAGGCTTTTAATTGCACTCAGTAACTGCCGTTATCTGGAACGTCATACCTTCCTAAATATAGCTGAACATTTTGAGAAACATGGCTTTCAGGGTGTTGAAAAAATAACTCAAGTAAGTGAGAGCACTAGAATGAAGTATCATTGCTTGAAGGAAACAATTCTTGTTTATTTTACTTCCTGTGGAAATTAAGTGCAAGTGTTCAAATGGCCAGAAGGGCTCTTGGCTGAGCTTTCCACAAATGAGTGGGACTCCAAGCATTAGTTGGACACAATAACAACAACAATGATATGGTTGTATGTGTTCCTATAAGGCTTAAATAGCTGGTAGAGAAAATAGGACCTCTTGTTTAGGACTTGTGTGTTCAATGGCAAAGCTTATCAGATTTCTTAGTAAAACTGTTTAATGTCACTGTGTTTTCTTAATGCAGAAAATAAAAGAGATTCTTATCTCAGAAATATACTTGATAAATTATTTCATCTGGCAGTCTGCATTACTGATAGCTGTTGTTCATAAACTAGTTCAGCGTTTTTGTTGTGCTTTGGGTTTTGTTGGGTTTTGTGTGTTGTGTGTTTTGGTGGTTTTTTTTTTTTTTTCGGAGAACGAAAATGTCAAAGTGGGTGGCAGTAACTGTCTCATTTTCCTGCCTTTTTGTAAAGATTAATCATTTTTTATGAGAAACGTTGTGACTTAATCCTTAGGACCATAAAGTTAGTTTATTTCCAGAAACATTTGTTGGTTGGAAGTAAACATGTTATCTCTTCCAGTACAGGGTACAATATTTCACTCCAACTGGTGCTGCTACTGTGTAGTAGATCTTTAGTCCTATTCTGCCTCAATGTTATTTGAATTGCTGTGGCTGAAGTAATGTTGGATAGCATTTAAGTGGGTTTGATATAATTTGTATGGTTAGTACAGTATGCAAAATTACTCTGGATATTGCCATTCTTTGCTATTGAGACAACTGAGAGTTGAGCTAGGTATGGTTAGTGTTGTCAATATAAGTAAATAAGACATCTGTTACATATGTATTCAGTGCTCTGTACAGCCATTAAATACAAAGTATTGCCATTAAAAGTCTGGTAGGTTTATAAATGAAAAAATTCAAGTAAGTTGCAGATTAATTTCAAATCTGCGTTAACCCTTTGAAAGCACTGACTGCATGTATGAGAGTTATATCGGTAATGCTAGCTGGGAGAGTTTGGATAATTATTCCTTTTAAGCGGGCAATTTTTGAACACTTCATTAATTTGAAGGGAAGCTAGAGGCTCGCAGAGGTTTAGAGTCACTGATGGATTGTTTCAGTTTTTTGATCTGTTACCTAAACTTCTCTATGTTTCTTAATTTATTTAACTGTTTATTAGATAAATTTGCAATAAAGAATTAACAAAAAATTTGAAAAATTAGTTTTTATCTGAGAAGACTTAAACAAAACTATATTATTAAATTCTTTTAGCTTTTATAAATCTAATTTTAAAGTGAATTTTGTAGTGTATGTTGGTGAAAACTATCTGTTGTTTGATTGGGGTTTTTTTAAGTTGCCTTTGTTGGCAGGGAGATCGTCATTATTACCTAATATTCTGGAAATACAGAAATCATAAAATGGTAACAAAAAACCATGTCCTTACATTCTGCTGGCTATTATTTCCATTTTCTTCTTAATGTACCAAATATGAAGTTACATAAAAAGGCCAAACTTTACACTTTGCTTTAGCACGTGCTGTCTTGGCACACACTTATGGTACTCTCCAGTAATTACATTTAATTTCTACGTAACTCTTTTAAGTGTTTTTCTGTGGAGATTCTTTAATTCAACTTTTTATCATCAGTTCAGTCAATTCCCCCCCCCAACCCTGCTTATTAATTATGTATCCCATAACATTCATCCTAGCTTATTGATAAAGCTTCTGAATAAAATTGTTTCCATAGTCCTGATGCTTAGATAAAGCAGAGGGGTTACTAGGATAGAGGCTCAAAATGGGATTTAATACAAAAATTGAAAACTATAGTTACAGGGAATTTCACAGCAGAAAGATACTAATGAGAGATTTCTATATTTTTATGAGCATTTACCCCACCTGAGAGTCAGGAAAATGGATATATACAATGGACCTTGTTGTAGATTTCTACTCTGCCTCACTCCCCGGTCCTGGGCTCACAATAGCATTCAGATGAATTGTTCTTTCCTGTAATCTTTCCACCAGCTGAAAAACAGGGTTACCCACCACTATCTTAATTGTGCATTGAACTTGAAACAGCTTGAAGAGGACTTGCATGGAAGAAAAAACCTGTACTGAATGTACAGATGATCTTTTGTATTGAATGACTGCAGAGTGAGGGTTGTTTCATAGAGTCTTTGAATGGGTCCATGTTTGCAGGGACTTCCAGCTGGATCTTGTACTTTGTTTTTCCTAGTAGTAGTACCTTATTTTTCCTAAATAGGAATGATCTAAGGATAGTTATTCTCCCTAATCATAAGAAATTGAAGTGAAAAATGTCTTGAAACCCATTCTGGGTTTACGTTTCTGTGATCCCGTGTAAGGCAGGGAAGAAGTGAGAATTCTGTACATTTTTTGGTGTGGTGTTCTTTTTCAAGTCTTGAATGTCAACGGGCTGTCAGGTAGAAGGGAAGGATGAAGAAAAAAATAGCCTTCATCATCTCCTGGGACCAAATTCTCAGGGCCTCATGAAAATCCTATCTTTGGAATATAGGTCCTCTTGTGACAAATTTAAAATTTGCTTTGCTATTTCTTAAGCTTTTACTCCTAAACATAAATACATTTAAGTAGAAGTAACGTGATGTTTCTCAGCGTATTTTATTTGCATTTGGCATCCATCACTATCCTAAGATACTGACTTTCTGCTTTCACGTTTTACGATATACAGGGGGTACATACGTTTATTAAAAGGTCTTGTATCAAACATAGTTGTTCAGATACAATGAACAAACTGGGCATATCCCTTTAGTTTTCAGTGTGGTTAAGTTGTGTGAATTACTGAAAATTGCATAGAGAGCTGTTAAAGAGAAAAATTCTGCAGATGTTGGTGAGCTGCAGCTTATTGTTGTACAGAAGTGCCTTGAAGTAGGGTGGAGAAGTGCATGTGTACAGTTTCAGAAGGCAGAGACTCCTAAATAAATCTGTGTATTTTTCAAATATAGAGCAGATAGTGAGAAATTGTAATATTACAATTGGTAGATGTTAAGTATTATATGAGAATCTTAATGTTTCAGGATGGAAATTATTATGGGCATATTTTAAAGCATTGACAATGTTCAGTTGTTTTACCTTACAAGACCTCCTGACATGCACTGGAAAAAAAAAATCATGCCATTAGATAACTGTGAAGTGATCTGCCTGCTTTGGCATTCCCTGGACTTTTCCCCAAAATGTCTGTTGCTGAGCACAATCAGAAAAAAAAAAATTATACTGAGTAGGATGCACAGGTAATATGGAAGTTCCTAGGTTTTTATATAAGTAGTTATGAACTGAATTGCTACTCTTTACTGAAAGTTAAAGAAGGCATGAGATAATTTTGGGGGGTATGTGATTCAATTCTTGTAGCTAATGACTGTTATGTTCTTTTTCTTCCTTTTTTTTTTTTGTTTGTTTTGTTCTTCAGGTTAGTATGGAATCCTTGAAAGAGCTGGATCAAAGACTGTTTGAAATGTACATTGAATTCAAGGCAGATCCGATAGTTGGGTCATTGGAACCTGGCATTTATGCAGGATATTTTGATTGGAAAGATTGTCTTGTTCCAGCAGGTAAATATCTGCTTATTAAACTCTGAAGTTATTTTAACAGTGATTGATAGGAGCTAAAATATACTGTACAATTAAAAACTTTTTTCTGGTCTGAGTGTTTAACTTTTGACAAGTTCTTATTATAAGTTCTTTCTCACAGACTTTACTTAATTCCTAAATAATTTTCCAAATGCCCCCAAATGATTAAAGCAGCTTTTATCATTGATAATCTCTTTAATACTTGTTTTTTGTGATTATTTTGCTTCATTGCTTAAACATAATAGAAAGAATTATAAAAGACATCTTTTGCTGTTTTTGTATGAAATTCATTGAGATTGTTTGGGACTTTTTCCGGAGAATCTGGCTACTTTTGTAATGGATGTAATTACAGTTCTGAAAAGATAAAATTATGAGAAAATGCAGACTATAACAGTAGTTCAGCAACGAATGTTAAACCGCAAAAAAAGGGCAGTTTCGAGGTATTTATAATGTCTGAGATGTTAGTCATTATTTAGGTGCTTTAAGAGCCTCTGTTTTAAGGAAGCATACAATAACTGAGTCTGCCTTTAAGTAGTGAATACTGTGCACATCTTAACATTTATGTCCGTTGAACATCTAATTTGTCAGATCTAAAACTAATAAATCTAAATCACTTATCACATGAATGCCTGGTTAATACCAAGTAGAAATTAATTGCAGTAATACAGTACATGGCATTTTGAAGATGATATTATATTCATTTTTGACAAATCAATGATTGACAGGAGAATTTGTACTTGTTTTGTTTGTTTGTTTCATAGAGTTGTATATGGCAAGCTTAGAAATTTTGTGGTACTTCAAAATTTGATGGGGGTAATTACAAGAAGCAAGTTTGTGATCTGTGAATCAGGAGCTGCAGTGCTGGCTCCCTGGGCCTTAAAAACAGAAAGATCTTAAGAGTTTATTACCCTTGAGAAAAGCGTCTCTTCTATTTCTTGTTATTACTTTTGTGCTCAGAATATACAGTTTATAGCGGAAACAACTTAGATTTTAATCTTGCACATTTAAATTTGTATCTGAATAATATATAACTTCTCATCATGTTTGAAGTATGGTTTTGCTTGGCGTGTTTACATTCCCACCAGCTAACAAATACAAAGAGGAAGAAGTTGTATCAGCTTTTTATATGCTCATTTCTTGATCTAGTGAATTGGAATCTACTTACTAGACCTACATTGCCTTTAGGATTATTCCGTAGTATTTTTTGCATTTAAAGGGAATATTGAATTTTTATTAGAGGTATGCCTTAGCCTGCTTGTTGTCCAGTTTATTGCTGGTCTTGTGTACTTTTTCTGCAACTTGGAAAAAGTCAAAATTAATGTGGTGGATATTAGAGGCTCTTCTTCAGGCTTACATAATTATAGTGTTGGCTAAGAGGTGCAATTTGAAGTAATAAAAAAGTTGTTTGGTTTTGTTTCATTTGGGGTGTTCTTTGTTAATCCTCAAGCTAGACATGTTAAGAAGGAACATATAGTCACCTCTTCAGTGCTTCTCCACCTTGATGAATAATCTTTCTGATGGATAAATTCTGTCAAATGTACCTTGCTGGCTATTGGTATAAAAAGTGTTGTGGTTTAACCCCAGCTGGCAATTAAGCATCACACAACCACTTGCTCACTCTCACCACCTGCCACTCTCCTGGTGGGATGGGGGAGAGAATTGGAAGGATAAAAGTGAGAAAACTCGTGGGTTGAGGTAAGAGTTTGATAATTAAAATAATTACAATAATAAGTTGTAATGAAAAGGAAAATAA
Source organism: Falco rusticolus (assembly GCF_015220075.1). Classification (NCBI taxonomy): domain Eukaryota; kingdom Metazoa; phylum Chordata; class Aves; order Falconiformes; family Falconidae; genus Falco; species Falco rusticolus. The sequence goes on from NC_051189.1 coordinate 91,555,854, forward strand.
TAAAAGAGACAGAAATAAAATAAGTAATGCAAATGAAAAACAATTGCTCACCACTGACCAACTGATGGCCAACCTGTTCCTGAGCAGCAGCTCACCCAGCCAGCTTTCCACCTAGTTTATATGCTGAGCATGACATCTTATGGTGTAGAATATCCCTTTGACCAGTTGGGGTCAGCTGTCCTGGCTGTGTCCCCTCCCAGTTTCTTGTGCCCCCACCAGCCTCCACACTGGCAGGGCAGCATGGGAAGCTGAAAAGCCCTCAACTTACTGTAAGCACTGCTCAGCAACAACTAAAACATCAGTGTGTTATCAACATTGTTCTCATGTTAAATCCAAAATGCAGTACTATACCAGCTACTAGGAAGAAAATAAACAGTCCCAACCAAAACCAGGACAAAGAGTAACTTTTGAGTACCTTCAGTTTGTCTGGTTATAGCCGTGGTTAGTTGACCCTGAAAATATTTGATGCTCTGAAGATAAAATTAGTAGGTGACTGGTAAAGCCTCCCTCTTGGAGGAGGTAGATGAAATTCATTATTGAAAAGGACTGGGCGGGGAAAAGCCCCCACGTCTTCATGGGGCGTATGAGAATCTCACTTTTTCCAGTATTCAATCAAAAAAATAATAACAATAAAATATAATCGCCCAGCAGGCATAAAATTTATTTTTCCCAATAAACTAGTTTTCACAAACAACATTGTATAACAAGATTATAGCTGAGGAAATACACACAACGTAATCTAAAAGATGCAGTTAGTACTGCTGTAGACATACTGTTTTTTCATTTTCCTTTTAGAAAAACCCAGAACAAACAAAGCTGTACTTAACAGTTTCTCTCGAAGTACAACCTGAAAAGTATCTACTGTATTAAACTAAAACAGCATACACATGACTGGGAGTGGGTCACGCTGAGTCAAAAACACAGGTCACATACATTTGTTAAAGATAGTCATTGATTTGTTGAGGGGGAAAAAAAATGACTTGTATAGTAGAAGGTATTATCTGTTTTTCACTTATCTTGGAATGCAACATTTAAAGCTCTGATTTGAGTCATTTGCCTGGTTTAGATCTTGACTTTTGTAGCCTTAATTTTAAAAAAGAAAACAGTTGATGATGTTGGAAAGGCAAAACATTTAGGCCTCTGTGTTGTTTTCCTGAGTGGTACTGTCAGTGATGTGTAGTGTTGTATAAATAATGTTACTCTGTGTTCCATAGTGGATACAACTGTGCCTGATAGCCAAGACGTAGTAGTTTGGCCTGCCTTTTTTATATGGTGTTTCTGCATTAGCTTTCAAATAGTACTAGTTGTAGTAAAAAAGCAAATTCATACAAGAACAGTGGGGCTTTTGCAAGGAAAGAGGGCAAAGACATTAATTTTCCCATGTTTAAAAAATAAGGTAAAGGCAAATAATTTCCCTGATGCAGTTTGAAACTTTCAAATGTTCCAACTGGCAATTGAAAATTTTACCAGAGTTGGGGCATGTTGATGCCACGGATGTATCTTTTACAAAGCACATTTTGGAAAAATGTGAGTGTGAAAATACTCGAGAATTGGTTAGGAATAACGTTAAGAATTTTCTGATGATGAATTTCCCGTGTTGCTAGTGCAGCCCAGAGCTTTGAGATTTTCAACAATTGTACTGGCCAAGCACTAGCAAGTATTCCTTTCTTGATGCTCCCCCTGCTGTTACCGAGCAGAATGAAGAAGCTGGAAGCCTGAATAAATGCAGAAAACGCCTTATCTGGGCTATCAGGAAGATGGGGTAGGTGGGATTGTTCATGGGGAGGATACCAATGCTGGTAGAACATAAGGTAACTGCAAGGGAGGGAGCAGACTGGAATTAAAACCTTGTGTTGTGAAGACTGGTATCAAGCAAGGAATGAAGGTGGAACAAAGTAGGAAACCAGGACTGGATGAGCAAGACAGAAACATAAATTAGAGTAGGAATTAGAAATAGAATTAACATGGAATGAATTGCAAGGGATTATATAAAAAGACAGACTTGAAGTGCAAGTAAAGGGGCAGAGAGGTCTGATACTCACTAGATCAGTGAGCTTACCGAAAGCTGCAGTGTAATTGAAGAAGTCCCCTCAATCTTGCACTTCTGTCCTCTAGGGATGAAAGCCTATTAACGTTACTGATCACTTTCCTTGCAAAGCTGACAGAAATTACGTATGTATGCCTATATGCTTATAGTAACATTACAGGCAATGCTACATGTTATATAAAGGCAGTACCACTGAAATACACAACAATGGCCTAAATGTTTTGCCTTGCCAATGCCATCAATGTTGTTTCTTTTTTAGAATCAAGGTTACAAAAGTCAAGGCCTACAACATCAGCCAAATTACTCGAATCTGTATAAATCTACTGTACAGAAGTTACATGTATGTATTGCCAATTCTGTTCTTGAGCCATATGGACCAATGCAGTAAGAGAATTTTCTGGTTTCCATTCTAGTTTTGTATTTGCTTTCTTTTCAATGTCAGTAAAAATTATGTACAGAAAAAAAACTACACAAAGACAATCAGGTATTATCCAATCTTTAATTATTTTTTTTCCCCATACGGGTACACTTGACTTGCTTCATGAAATGGAGGCTGTTTTAGAGATAAAACTGGGTTTTGTATTAAGTTGAGCCATTACAGGCAAAGATCTATCCTCAGCTGTTACAGGTATTGAGAAGTGAATAAAGCATAATCTGGGAGGGGTGAAAACTGTCGACAGGATTCTGTCTGCAGAGCTTTCTATATCATGTTAATAACTCACTTAAGTATTTTTATCTTTATCTTTAAAATGCCTTCTTTGACTTCTGTCAGTTTGAACATTCGTGTTTAATTTGACTACTTAAGGTCTTGTAATGTATAGAATATTCAGAAAAATCTTATCCAAAACCCTTGATCTATTTCATTGGCTGCTTCGCAGTCATCAGTCTGTAAGTACTGGGGACAGTACTTCCTTGCACCATATAAATCATTGTGGAAATAGAAAGGAAATAGAAGAATAAATGAACAGTTCTGAAGAAGAAATTAGAATGAAATTAAGAAGTCTGCCTTTTGAGCAAGCTTTGAAAAATAATGTAATATTAAAGTTTCATACAGTGTTTCAGTTGGAATATATGCCTTGCTCACTTAAGCAATTGTCCTGTAATTATCAGATATATACTTATACATATGGTTTTTGTTACAGTTTTAAATCTAAGGAAGGGCAAATTGTTTGCATGGGGCAAATTTTAATTTAGCCTATGTGCTAAAACTTTTATTGTTTAGTTTTTAAAAATACATGCTCTTTTCAATATGAAAGTTCTGAATGTCAGAAGGAACTTGTGCACAATGTAATTATATATTTTCCCCTTTATTTTGATCTAAGGTGTGACTGCTGGTGTTGGAAGGCAGTATTTTTAACTTAATTAGATTTATTGTTAATAAATAACTTTCATTTAAATTTTCACTTTAATTTGTGTCGACTTCTGAGTCTTTACAACAAAGACTTCAATTTTAACATGCAGCAATGATGAAATGTAGTTTGGTTCTCTTTTCTTGTTTGAAATGTTGTTCTAATTTAATCTACAGTATTAACAGAATTAAGAGATGAAAGGAATAATGTGAAACATAATGTTAATAAGTTGCCGAGTATGTTTTTAGAATTTTTTTTGTGTATAGTTGTCAGTCTGCTAGTTCAGCACACAAGGTTTGTTCATTTTGTTTTTTCATCGCTCTCGTTTGGTAGTTGAGTGTTTTGTTGTTTTTCAAAAATTCTGTTTTAAATGCATGTATTTTTGTCTCAGTCACCTGACAAAATTGGCTCTGTGATCTTCTCTGGATTCCAAGCCTATAGTGTTTTGGAGGGTGAACAAGGTGGTTGCATTACTCTTACTATAGTCTCAAATTTATGTAGTAGTTGTCAGTGTGGCTTTGTTTACCACACAAAAAGTGAGTGTTCATTTATTTTTCTGAGGAATTCCGGTGGTGCTCTCTTCATTAATTAATTTGAAAAGCTGGCTGCTTTGCAGTCTAGCCATTTACTCGAAGTTCACAGCATATGGAGTTGCAGAGGCTAGTCTAAAAATCTTTTTACAATATGCATCTTCTGTGTTTCACTGGTGGAGTCAGATATTGGATGATTGGTGGGTTGTTTGGGGTTTTTTTCATAGTATTTAAAATTTCACATGCATTGAACGTTTCAGGTGATTTTGCACTTTCAACTGAAAGTTGATTGTTTTTCAGATATTCATTCTGTACTTGGCATAAATTGAATATAGTACGGTTAAATCTGCATTTATTCTTATTTGGCATGTTTAGGGAGCATTGTCTGAAACATTTCAAATATATCAAATGCCACTCTTACAGTAAAAGATTAAGTGCGTCAAATCTGCTAAATCAGATTTTATATACTTGTCACATCTCTTATCTGTTGATTGTCTATTTTAAAAATGTAATACAAAACTTCTAATGGCAATAGCCTGATGAAAAGGTACTCAACAGTTAAAAATGAAATATCAAAAGGCATATTTAATTTGTAGTTGCACAGCGACATACTTGTCAACCCTAACTTTTCTTCTTTTGTTTAATTTGGGGCACCAGCACCCTGCTTACATGGAAGATGACAAGTGCATTTACATCTTAAAAACATTTGGATATAGTAGAATATTTTTTTCTTTTTAGAAATAGGCAATTACTTTTTGACTGAAATGTGCAAAACAGTTTGGTTTGAAATATCTGTAACCCTTTAGATTTCATCTAACGCTTCAGAATTACCCTAGATGTAGGGGATTTTGAACTCCAACAGATCTCAATCTATGGATGATGTCCCATGTTTAGGAATTTTCTGTCATTTTATGCTTTTAGTAAGGCCAAATTCTGCTATTTTGATGCAGGAAATTATGATTTTGCAGTTCTATTGCATATAAAAAATAAATGCCGTAATATTAAGTGGGGAGAAAAAATGCTTTTTTGCATTGGCAAATAAAGTTGCTAAAGGACTTCTCAACTGTGCTTTTTTTGTTACAAAATGCCAGTTGTTTAACTGTTCGTGACAGTCACAGACATATTCCACTAGCTAGTTATTATTGTCTAGCTACTGGAGTAGGAGAAAGGTACAGGCTTAAGCCTTACGTGTCTTACAGCCTGCACATTCTTGCATTGTATTTAATTTTCCTGCAGTGTTTCTCAAGTTGGAGTTTAGAGTGCACAAGGGAGCTCAGCCAACTTTAGCTACTGAAAAGGGAACGTATCTTTAACTGGTAGGAATTGAAGAAACAAAGTAATTTCTTCCCCCTGCTGCTTCCAGCCGGTCTTCTGGGACGTTGGTATAAAGTATAGCTGGGTCTCTTTTCTCGCATCCTGGAAGAACTGAGCTGCAGCAAGCTGATCTAGGAATGGCAGGGGGAGGGGGGGAAAAAACCAAAAAACAAAAAAGAGACCACGTAAACACAGAGCTGCATAGAAGGAAAGCAGCACTTGCAGAAACAACTGTGTATCGGTGCTGGTGCGTTGTACCTTTGTGGAGAAACTGTTCGGAACACCAGCACGTTCTTATACACAGTACTCTTTTAAGTATTCCAGTTAAAATAGGCTATTTTTCATTTAAACAAATGGCATTTGCAACATACATTAATAAATTGATTTTTTGTCATTCATCCTGGTAGGGAAATATTAACTATATTTTGTATCAACAGTGGAATTTTTATTATGATGAGTTGAATTCAGCATCCTTAAAGGACCTGTTCAGCCAGCGAGTATAACAATCCATGTGTTGCATGACTGCATTTGGTTTACCACACATAATCCTTCACAGAGTAGAATCATGTACTAAAATTTCAAAGTCAGGTAGCCTTTAATTAATTTTGTCAAAACCATTATTTTGCCACTTGAAATACAAGCACAAATTTCTCTGCATGTTTTAAAATACCTTCATTTGTGTAACTTAATTTTAACCTCAGACTTTTCTTAAATTTCACTTTCAGACATTCAGGTTTCATTATATTTCTCACTTCTGACAACAGATTTCTGTAACTTATTACATTGGTGTCTGAATTATAAATATTAAGAGTCATTCTAGCTGGTGAAATGGAATGGACATTGTACCTTCTCTGTGCTTGGAAACGGTTCCAAAAGATGAGAACAGATGAAGGAGCTGTTTCTCCAGCTTTCTGTAGTTTCTGCTGACAGGTTATCTTTAACTTCTGGCTATTCCAGAAATCCCAGTAGAAACTGTCCTGGAGAGATATTACATTTTCTGGTCCCTGCCTGGCACATACTGAGTTGCACTTGCACATAGACTTTATTAGGTGCTTCTTGTGCTTCTGCATACTTCTTGCATGCAAGATTTTTTTGCTGCTGGTTTTGAATTGGATTTCTTGTTGGCTGGTCTCAGCAGACTCTAGGCTTCACATGTGCAAGTATGCAATAGAAGTTCATCTGCAACTTCACTATTTTATTTCTTATGCTCCCCCCTAGTTTGCATGTCTGCCTTTACTCACAGTTGTGCTGTATAGTGTTTTCTGCTATTAAGCCTACCAGTAGTTGTTTACTGGACTGTCATCTAGTGTGGATAGTGTGGAGATACAGATATATATCTCTCAGCTTCTCTTTTGCTTTACGTGTTAAACCCCTTCCTGTAATGCCTTGTGGCATTTCTGTGTATGCTTTGCTAAAGACTATCAAGCTCCAAAAACATTTTATCTTCATTCTCATTTTTCATTAAAAGTTGGAAAAGCTACATTCTTCTCAAACTGCAAAATTAAGTGATCAGCAAATTTGTAAATTGCCTATTTAAAGCAGGGTGTATTTTTAAAAGGGATACAATATATAATACAATATAGGGAATATATTGTAATACATTACAATACAATAACACAATAGAGGGGAAAAAAATTATCATCTGAGAATTTTGAAGACGTAAGACAGGCTACGTTTATACTGCTTAAGGGATGGGAAGAGCATGAGTACAAAAGCGTTGTATCTATAAAAAGAAGTCTTGCAGTGATTCCTTGGTCAGATTGTACCCTGGTCTTGTAGCTTGAGAATTGTGTCTGCTCATGTATCCTTTCTAACTGACGGTATTAGAGTGACTTCTAATACCCAAATGAGATTGTAATTATTGCAACTCCAGAGGATTTACTTATCAGTAATGTCTGACAACTCAGAAGTCTCTTTTGTTGTCTAGCCCATTGTAGGAAGTTGTGCTGTACTGGTCTCCTGTTTGGCATTTCAAAGACTCATTTGATCTTAACCTAGAAACTTGTCATCAGTTCATTATTTTCTAGTTCATGCAGTGTTAGTTTGCAGTCCATCTCTGGGTGGACATATGCTAATATCCACAAACTTTTTTTTTTACTTTTGTTGTTGTTACAAGGAAACCTAAATATTCTTTTAGACCTTCAGACACACTCTTTGAGAAACACTCAGAAGATATTTTAGTATTATTTATTATTTTTATTACTGTATTTGATAATGGAATCTGATCTCTGCATTGCTCAAAGCAGAAAATTAATCGGGGCTTGGAATCAATGGTAATGTAGAAAGGAGAAAGGGCAAGCATCACTTTTTTTCCTCTTCCAGCACGCCTTATTACATGCATGAAGAAGGGGATAGCCAAACAAGTTTTGTACTGCTCCAAACCCTTCAATAAAACTTAAGTAGTAAATAAATCATGTCATCGGCAGAACAAACTCAATGGTCTAACATACTGTCATAGTGAATGCCTACATGTTTACTTTGCATTTGATAGGCACAAATGCCATCTTAGTATTTACTGTTTGGTTTACTGATTGCTGTGGGTGCTACAGTGTTACCTGAACGGGGCAGGAAACAGTTTTGGAGCACTGGCAGGCTGGGTTTGCAGGTTGGGTAAGTGAGTAGGATTTAATGGATGGAAGTGTGGGAGAGGAAGAGCTCCGTGGTACTTCAGGTGGGATTGGGAACCAGAACTGAAGACCAGGGAGGTGAGGTATGATAATGTCATAGTAGAAAATGCCAAAAGCTTAAAAATCCCAAGTCAATAGTCACTATTACTATTATTTATTTTTATTTGATTATTAGTATGATTATAAGCCAAAAAAAAAAAAAAATTAAGACCTTGGTTGTGATTGAGTGGGCTCAATGTTAGACTTTTCCTTTAAACGTTACCCTTAGAAACTAGATATTTATTAATTTTTTCATCCTGGTAATGCTCAAGATAGTTTCAAAGCAATCTTTAGCAAACTGAGATGTAGTGAAAAAAGTGGAGTGAGGAAAGGAAGTCACATGACAAGTAAAAGTACCTGTAGTCCCAAACTGTGGTATCAGGTCTGTCCAGGACTCCTTAGGCTTTTTAACTTAGGCTTATTCTCTTCCTACAAAGACTTATTTCCACAGGTGTGCTCACTGTAAGTGCTTTGCTGTTTTTCACGTTGTATCCAATTGGGTAGTGTTTGCTGCTAAAATGCCTTGGGACTGCTCTCTTCTTGTACCCAGACCTGTTTTAAAGTCCCTTTGGCAGTCTCTAGCCAGACTCCAAAGGCATTCCTGCTTACACTGCTGTTGCGTGGTTCTCAATTAGCATATGGGTCTTGGCCTTCTCTATTGACAGAACTAGTTTTTGACTGTATAGTATTTATCTGATGAGAGATTAAGTGTGTTCTCTGGGTTATCTTTACTTTGTACTTAAATGCATTTACTCTCTTGGAAATGTTGCGTTCTTCGTATTGTACTGGCTAATGCATACAATTACATGTCCTGTTCTGAGGTTCTCAGCACTGCGGAGAAGATCCTGTGGAAATCAAGGCATCCATTTTAAAAGTTGGGTTCAAGGCAAACTGATACTCTGTAGAAACTGTGGAACTTTAAACTGGGGAAGAGTTTTTTAGATCACGCTGAGATCATAGTCACAGTTTCAGAAGACAGTGTGCCTGGGAGCCACTTTCAGAAGACAGTGACCTGTGAGGTCAAGAAGCATTTACAGATCATGATTAATATTTGGGAAACTTTAGCGTGGTGGTGTTACCGACTCATAGGTGACTGTGGCTCTCATTTAAGGGTAATGGTTGATCTGTAGTAGAGGCTTGCTGCTGTTTGTAGCTAAGTCATAGTCCTCCAGCTCAAATTATGAAGGATCAGAGTTTTGTGTGTGATATTTAAATGGGAAGTCCCAAGTTTAAACTTTGCCATTGGTGTAAATAAACGCAGCTGTATCAAAATTGTGGGATTTGTCAGTGCAGGGCACTGCCTGTGGGGTTCCTACAGTTCACACTTGTGCTTAGAGAGCGGTTTTGTCTTGTTAGCCTTGAAGTATTAGGTACTAGTTAGAAACAATCCATAACAGTGTGTGTTTTCTCCTGATAAAGGTGCTTAGTGTCTCGTGGTGGGGATTCTTCAAGGGCTATACAAAACAGAGTGTTGCAGTACCTCCTGTACTACCTTTGCAGATGCAGAAAATCATCTTAAAATGCCTGGGGTTTCTCTCAGAACTCAGCAGGGGAGGTCCAAAAGCCTTGATGCCCTTGGTAAACCCACTGGTCAGTTCACAGTCTTGGTTATGGTTTGAAGTGTTGCATAGGGGGTTTATGGTCAAGCATAAACAATGCTGAATGCAAGATGAAAGAGGAGTGATAAAAACAATTATTTTCTAATCCTTGAATGTGTGCAGTAGTTAGGGATGCTGTAGTTATTAACATTTTTAAAACACTGTTGAAAATACAGGCTCCAAGATGTACCTTGCCACTGGACAGCTGCTGAACTAGCAGAATGGGAAAATAGCTGTCTGCTCGTTGCTTCAGCATCTTTCTCTCCAGGGGTGTGTGCATGTGTTTAAGTTGAAAATTCTAGTGTAAGAAGAAGTCTAAGCTTTCTATACAAGATTTCTGTACAAAATTCAGCCTGGAGCGTGTTCTCTCTGTAGCCAAGTTATCAGGCCCTTGAACTCTTTGCTTTTTAAGTGGGAAAATATGATAGGCTGCTAACAGTACAGCAGATCCATTGTAATAAAAAGCATTTCATTAGCTTAAAATTTCTTTACATGACGAATAGCAATTTAAATTTAATGAAACACTTAAACTTTATTGATGTGTGGATGAAATTATAGTGTTGGACTTGTTCAGCGGTTGAAGTAATTCAAAATTATTAAAAGCCTTTACTTTGAACTGTGAAAAATCTTAAGCTTTCCAGTTATTGTGGGTCACTCCTGAGTCCAGATAGCTTCCAAATGTTAATTTTGGACTTGAACAATTTTTAAGGATCTATTGTTCAGGTCATGCAAAGACATTCTTCATTTCAAATCCATGCCCTTTTCAAAATGCTGTTGGGATTCAGTGAAACTTGGAAGTGAAAACCAATGAAATAGTAACACTGGAAGCCAGTGCAAGTTCTCACCTTCAGTCTAATAGATAGGATAGATATGCAGTCTCACTGAATATTGTGCTTCACAACAATTTGTGATGAAGTTTTTCTTACACGTATTCTATACTGTGCTTCACAACAATTTTTATATATTTTTTTTTCCTTTTTCCTAGCAGAGTAGAGGGCAGTAAGGTGGGAGCTTTTTGTTTTGGTTCAGTTGTTGGGGGTTGAGGGTATTTGTGCTTGTGTTTTTTTTTACTGCAGTAACATCTCTACAAGCTGATGTGGTCTGGTTCCAACTCACTAGTTATTTAAACAAATAAAATTCTATGTGAAATCCAGTTTATGGCATTTTTTGCCAAAAATTTAAGGTATACTCTTGTGTGTAATTATTACTGATTTGCTGATCTACGTACCTTGGACTGCAGTACGTGGTGCAGTTTTAAATACTTACATTGGTAGAAGTAAGGGCTGGCTGAAAGTCAAAATTATGACTCCCTCTTCAAAGTCATTGTAAGTTACCGGGGGGGAGGGTGGGGAGCAAACCCCAAACAACTAGATTTTACCATCGAACTCAAATTTGAGAATTTGGTGAAAAGGAGCAAAGCGTGACCTTGCACTGTGTCTTCCAAGGAATTCACTGCCTCTGTAACCAAGGTCCCTTTCTCCGCTCACATCTTTCCCGTGACTCGATACTACCGCCATGCCTCCAGAACACTGCTACCTATTAGTGTTTGCTTGTAAGCTAATACCCTGGCTTTGATTTGTTTGCCAATTTGCTGAATTTAGTTACTAAGGACAAATAAAAATTCCATGTATCCACAAATGGTACACAAAGCAATTCGGAAGAAAGTATGTAAAAATATTAACACCCAGTCCTGTGGTTTCTTTCAGTGTGGTGGCTGACTGCTTGAATTGTTTGAGTTAAGAACATTCACAGACCTTTGTAGAATCAGGTTCCAAAAGAATTGCGGCTTTTATATTATATCTGTGCTGTCTGCGTGTTACCATTGCACTTCTGAAATGATTCAATAGCAACTTTAAAAAAAAAAAAATCATTAATTGTACTAACAAAACTATACTGTAAAAGTCAGGAAAATTGTGTATCTTATTGCTGCTAGTAATCTTTTTGCTCAAAGCACCACTTTTAAAGTTTCTTACTTTAAAAAAAAAAAAAAAAAAAGGCAAACACCACAAACTAAAAACCAAAACCCAAACTTTTAAAAAGTATATCTGTCTGATGTTGCTGTAATAAACACAGGACGTGTGTCACTGGTGACTAAGGTATGTTTTCTCTGTAGCTTGAAGGTTAGGCAGATGCAGGACATACCTGGACACTAAAATTATTAGTGTCTGTATTGTTCCAAATACTTTCTTTTTGAAATTGGTCTCTTTTGGATCAGTTGGCTTCAGTTTTCTCATTTCTTATAATAATAATATTTGAGTGACAACTGAAGTAAATTCATAAACATAGTATATCTCTAAGCCCATTCTTCATTTATGAAATTGCTGTCATTTTGCATATGACAGGCTATTATTACAGTACCAGTGACTTCAGGAATTATGAGAAGAACACACAGTTTCCTGAGTGAGTCTGTGTTTTGAAAGGTTTTAGTAATTTTAGGTTTTATAAAATCATGAAAGAACACCTTCAGGGTGCCTTAAAAAATGATGTGTTTGAAAGAAAGAAATGAATATTCCTGCATGCTATGCTTGGTTTGTGTTAGTGAAAGGAAATATTGCTTGAGATTTTTGGATTCAACTGTTCTCAGTTTTGATAGAGATGTTGATTTTTAGTATACCTTACAATTAAAGAAGTGACTTGCTTTTCCCATTGAATTGGTCATTCCGTATCTTTATGGTACATATAACTACCCTCTTTTATCTGTGAAACACATCTTTTTGAATTGATGCTTCTTGCCGTTACATCAATCATCCTGTATTGGGGTATCTGGGGGCACTGTGAAGGGCTTAGTCTCTGTTGCTGACTTTAACCCCTACTGACACCACTGCACATTTGTAAAGTGAGAGATATCGCTGGGATTGTCAAGGACCACCAAATACGATGAGTTATCACACTCAGACTTTTGGAAGCCTATGTTAAAATTGTGAAGTGAAGGGGTACAATTGGTTTCCTTTTTCTAAATGGCTTAATTGTGAGGAATTTGGAAAATGCTTTCGGTAAATGACAAACGAGGTACAGTACTGGCAATGATATGAGTACCAGGCTTCAGAAATATGTAGGTACTAGTTTTACAAGATGATGATACTCTTAGTATGTCCAACATATGTCCACAACTTTGTGCAACAATTTCTCTCTTTTTCTTAAATCTGGAAGAAAAACCCAGAGTTTTTAAGCAGCAAAGCAGTGTCTCGGTCAGCGCGTTCTAACTTTATTTCATGAGAAAACTGCTGATGCAGATGGCTTTTTTGAAAATATGTCCAATATGTATCAAATATGTATTTGCAGTCTGTCCCCTTTTTACTGTATCTTGCCTTCAGTGTTTCCCTTGCTTACAGACATTGTAGACTTAAGAATGTTCCGTGGCCAGAAAGGAGCCATTAAGTTCCCATTCTGCCAGATTTCTTGGATATACACAGAAGGATCTCAATCCTGCATTACAAGCTGCTAAAATCGGTGGGAACAATCACAAGGGACATGTGCCCTGCTGATTTTTTAGCACCTTGCATGTTAACGCTCTCTGCTTTGTCAGAAGAAAATCCTTCAGCATTAAAATTGTTCTTATAGTGGAAATCTACTGATAACAGAACTTACATACAAAATGCTATGACTATTATATGCTGAAAATTAGGGGGGGCAGAGGGAGGGAATTTGTTAAAAACTTTCCGGGGGGTGAATAAGCAGTATTTGCTTAGGAGGCCATCCTACAGCTAATGGATTGCTGGTAGAAAAAGTTCAGGTAATACTGAGACCTCCTTAAGATGTATTAATTTTCATGTCAAGAAGGAGGGTTTGTTATATCTAAGTGTCTCACACACAAATTTCATTTTTTCAGACCTATTTTTCCCACGCAGGAAGAGCAATGGTTTTGGTTTGGATGGTATATATTATGTTGTAGTTGGGTGAAATGTCTTTTCTTGAAATACAATTATTTTTTTCAGTCTCAAACCAGCTACATCAAGTATCTGATAGTTGTGACTATTCAATACTGTTGGGTTTCTCCTTAAGTCACACATATATAGCCACTTAAATTCAACCAAAAAAAGACTCAACAGCCCCAACACTGTTACTACTGTAGAAGCATTTTTTTCAAGTGCTACTAAATCTGTAGGGCAGCACACTGTTGGCTGTGAAGTCTTTGTATCCCTGTTCTGTCTCAAGGTCACATTTATGGGTTACAGCCACATGTTGATGGGGCAGCTGCGCATGTAGAGCACTGTTTAATGGCTGTAACTGTGCCAGACAATTTTGTTAAAACTTAAATGAAAGCAACAAAAAGACAAGTTTCTATGCATGTATGTCTCAAGTACTGAGCTTAGCTAAGGGTCATTGATGCATTTGTTTACAAATGGTGACTTGAGTGAGCTGATACCTGTGTATGCTTAGATTAAGAGGTACAGATGGCTATAAACTCTGAAGTAATTTTATTTTATCACATTAGGTGCTTTGTTTGGTTTAAAGGCGTTTGATTTTTTTTGCTTTTGCCATTTACATTTCTTGTTACCAGATTAGCAGGTTGAAATTTTGCTTAATCTGCAATAATTCAAGTAATTTGAGTCTTTATGGTTCAATTCTCAGTATGGTATGCAGCATCCTTTGCTCATGACCTTCAGGTCTGGGTTGGTAAAAGGCCTTTGACACTTTGTTACTGTCTTTGAATGGAATAAATGAAAGTAAACCCATCTCTTAACAAAACTCTGCTAAGAAAATGTTTACAAATGCATATCAAATTGGTCTTCAGTAACCTGCCCATCTTTTAAGTATGAGATGCTAGCAAACATCTCTTCTTCCCAAATGTTAAGCACTGTTGGGTTTTGCATTTCTTGTTGTAGTGTTTGGCCTTTACAGGTTTTGCTCCTTATCGTCTTAACAATAAAGCAGGCTGTATTCTGCCCTAAGACGCAGTGGATTTTATAGTGTGTGGTAAGGATCAGGAAGCAGCAAATATTTGGACTGAAGACTTCTTCAGCTGTCCCTCAAATCCTTCTGGCAGTTTAGATGGAGAAGCAGAAAGTTCAGAACAGCCTCAGCAACTTCTCTTTGAAAGACATCTTACTTTGGGCTGTGCATGAGGGTACAGAACCAGTATTATTCCCTTGCTGTTCTCTTGTATACTGAAGTTCATGTGTAGACAAAGGTGTTAAACACAGGTATTGACAGTCTTTAGAGCTCTTGCTGCTCCAAGCGAGCTGAAACACAGAAACCTTCAGGTTCTTTGAACATCATGACATAATTTCTATTGCTTGAGTCAAAATAGTTCAAAAACTACAAGTAACGTAAGTCGTCTTGAAAGCCTTCATGTTTAATATTTTTGGAAAGTAGTTTTGTGTCAAGGCCTTCAAATGACATCCGCTGTGTTACATCTACATAGTGTCACGGCTGTAAGTAAGAGCAAGACAACTAATTCAAATATCTAGTTCGCTGGCCTTCGGATCTCAAAATATTTAGCTAGGTTCTGACTCTTAGCGCTCAGGCTCTGTCCTCCCTTGCTTCAGAACTATGCTTTGTAAAACCACTTTCCCACATAGATTACCAGTAATTTCTTCATTGAATTTCAGTTACCGATAGCTATCCTTTAGGTGACTTTTTCTCTGGTTCTGAAGGTGCTGTATATTTATAATTACCATGAGCTATGCGGAGAAGAATTTCAAGGAAACTAATCTGATTCACAGTTTAATTAGTATGGAGCTAGTAAGAACAATAGATTTATCAAAACATTTTCAATTTTACCAAGAAAGACCTGCTAATGAGCTATTTATAGCACACTTGTATCTATTTTTATCAGTAGTCTAAGGACTGGCTTAGGACAAACGGGTTAAAAAACAGGAAATGTGGTTAAATAAGTGGGTAATCTCTCCAGAGAGTTTCCAGTTTGCCTACACATTCACATTTTCTTCTGAATGTACTTTCAAAACAACACTTCAGTACCTTGAAATCCATCTCCGTTTAAAGGAGGGAATGTTTCCAGCAATAGCAGGAAGTGGCCTAGTGAAAAGTTTTACATTCTTTGTCGAATTCAAATGAGGTTCTGGAGTCCCTGTCTGTAAGTGGTTTTTTTCTGCTTAAGTAACATTGGAGCAGTTGTATGACATTTCAGTTAGTTCAGGTGTATTATATGAATCCACGAAACTCTGTGAACACTGTAATTGTATCTTCCATTCTAGACTGGTTTTAATTACTTTCCTCCAACTTTACTCTTTCATTTACATGGGGCTATATTTATTTGTTAATATACTAAGCACATAATTTTTTAAAATATATATAATCATGTTTGGAGGTAGTGAAAATACTGTTATTAATCAGACTTCATAAATCTTACTGTGAAGGAATTTACTGAACATAATGTCCATTTAACACTCTAAGAGGTGGTGTCCATATTTCTTTGGGCAAAGCAGAAGCAATAACTAGATGAAAGCCATTCTTTGCACTCCTCATTACTGGTTTTTTGACAGCTACTAATTATTAGCTTTTTTAAAATCAACTTGAAAATTATTTGTGAGTCAAAATGAGGAGGGACTATAATAAATAAATAAAGCTGCCTAAGTGGTGGTAAAGGTTATGACCTGGCAGAATTCTGGTTTTAGAGCTACTGCCAAATAGATGTGTTCTGCTGTTAGCATTCTACAGTTTTCTAAAAATGTTTTTATCCAGGGCAAACAACAAAGCGTGATAGCAAATATATTTTTAGTAATTGGAAAGAAATAAACAGGCTTGTCTTGCAACCTTAATTTAGAAAACAGGCCACTGGTAGTACCGGTATTTGAAGCTGATTTCCTATCAACCGTCTTTGAAGGGAGAAACCTGTGTGTTGTTGTAAAGAGTAGAGGTGAGCTGCTTTGTTATGTCCATGGGGAAATTCCAAGTCACATTTCTATTTTATTTTTTTTTTACCTTTTTTTTTTTAATATATTTTTTTCAAACATCTAGGGGGTGTCAGGTTAGATGATACCACTGTGTGGGTGGGGACGCTTCAGTAAAATAGCATGACATACTCACGTACCAGTGCTGCAGTTCATGAAAGGCAAACAAGTTAGGTTTCTGTCTATTCCACAGTTAGGAGACTGTCTTGAAAAGTATATGCTTCTTGGAGATTAGAACACTTTTCTAAATGAAGTATTGCATTCACTGTAGTAATTGCAAAGAGTAGCTAGCTTTTAAAATTATTTTCCAGAGACATTAAGTGATTTAGGAGATTTTCTAATGGGGCAAATACAGTTTGTTGTTCTAGAAGCGTACAAAGTTTTCATTCATAATGTAATTTTATTTATTTCATTTAATTTCTATATTAGAATTAAATGGACTGTCAGCCACACTATATTTTCCCTGATTATAAAGGTTACATTGCTAAATCGTTTAGGGAGACAACACCTTTATACAAAAGTTTTGTGTAGCCTTAGGCGTACTCTTGGTCCGCATGGGTAGCAGATGCCACTCTCTTCTTTCATGTCATCGAGGGTGCTTAATTCTAAATCCAAATTGCTTGTCTATTATTTTTTTTCAAATTCAAGTTAAGTGCCCTGACAGAGTCAATAAATAAATCCATACCAAATAGCTTCACAATACCAACACAATGTCAAACATTTTTGCTATACATACTTCATAGCTCTGTAGCCTCACTCTCTGAAGTATGTGTCATGTAAGGTATATTATAAGTCATGTTTATTTGGAATGCTGCATAGTAAAACTAAGAGTATTTTGGTGTTCATTTTAATTTTCACTTTTAGTCTGTGCTGCTGCTTGTTCATTTCTTAGGATAAGGTAGTTGACAGAGCTTCATCATGCTCTGGGAAGTGTCAGGCAGTCATCTGTAAGTGTAGGAAACCTAAGAGCTATTCTGTAGATCTCTTAAATTAAAATTTGTGTATGAAGGCATGTCTGCACGGATGCTGTTTTTTTTAAATTCTTCTAGCAACTTCTGCATGCAGACAGTGCTGAGTACTCTGCTGACCTGCTGCGACCTCAGGCAATGTTTTACTACTTAGTGCCTCTTTCCCCTCCTACCCATTCTGTCTTACCTGTTTATATTTTTAGTTTTCAAAAAGAGTTTAGTTGATTTTAGTCGGAAGTTATCGGCTAGGTTAGATTAAAAAGTGAAATCCTGTGGTGTGTGTCAGGCCGTCGGGTGGCTTCATGTGTCAGGAGGCATCCGTCTAACCTTGAAATGCCCAAGGGGGCTGCACGGGGCAGGACAGTGCTCGCTGGGTGCATTGCGTGACATGGTCTGCCTTTCCAAGAGCTGCAGAAATACAAATAACAGTCTGCCATCCCACAGGGTATCCTGCTAGCCCATAGTACTGCTTTTGTAACATGAGTTTCGTGGAGGAAGAAGTGTCCTGACCACACTAGAAATCATGCTAGAGTAATTGTAGCTGAAGCAGTTGTTAAATACTGCTGTTGCTTCAGCTGCATTGCAGCCAGAGCCTAGAGGAAATGTAACAGTTAAATCAGACTGTTTAAAGAAGTTACATGGCTTTGTGGATACCATTCATTAGTTTCTTTTTTAATGTGCAGTACACAGCACTGATTAACGACTTGCAGTAGATGTGTGCAGTTTTTTTCCAGCAGTTTCATATAGCAGATAGAGAAGAGCTGCAGGAGCTCAACTGACATACAGTTCAAAATACTTTGTGTATGACTTGCGGTAAAGTTCAGCACTGTATATCTGAAGCTTGAAGATGAACGCTTCCAATATCAAGTCAGCTAAATCTGGCAATAGGGTATAATGTAACTGAAAAGCATATATATCAAATAATTTAAGAATCGGGTGCCTGCCTTAGAACAGAGCAGATGAAATTTGTCCTCTAAATTTACTATCAGCATAGCAAATGAAATGTCTAGGAACAGTCAAATGTCACTGCTGTGCATCTAGGTATAAAAAAATATTAACCTCTTTGGATCACCAAATTCTGTTTGTTTGTTTTTTTGGAGGAAAGTTTTTATTAAAAAGTAATCAGGGGAAAAAAAGTTTTCAGACTGATTAACTGTTACTGGCATAACTCACTGGACAGAAATAAATTGTAAAAATATTGCATACAATTGGATGGGTTTGAAATTTGAAAATTCGAACTCCCAGGCATCAGTTTTGCTAATTCTACCAAGTCATGTTCAAGGCTCAAGGCCAACAAATTTAGTGCGCTTTCTTCAGAGGCACTAAGAAACATTGCTACCACCAGCAGCAGTTGCTTGCCCATGCAAGTACTGACCTCCTGCAGGGGCCAGAATGTGCTCTGTTGTTTCCTAAATTGGTGGCTCAGTGCCTGCCCAAGACTCATTTATGTTTCAGTCCCTCAGAGCCTAGGTTTCTAATAAGCCAGTCAACTCAGTGTTGAAAGCAGGGCTGGTAGCATGGTCAGCATATAGAGAACCATTCATTGACCTTTGGTGAATCCTTCTCCTTCCTTCCTTTTCAAAAAAAAAAAAAACAAAAAAACAAAAAAAAGGAGGGGGGGGCAGGCAGAATGGCAGAATTGAGTGACAGCTGTCAAACCTTGGAACTTCTGTGAATGGTTTTTCTAATCCTCCACAAGAAGAGCTGCAGCTTTTATTCCTGCCTGATTTTTATTATACTGTGAATTTGCCTAAGAACTTTTTTCTTTTGACCCTTCACAGCCTCACATCCTCGAGTCTGGTGTGGTTTGCTGCTGATGAGGAGAGGTACCTGCTGACACCACCTACTTTTTCTAAACAGTTCTGTGCTTTTATCCTCCCCTCCTCCTTTTTGCACAACAGGCAAGCTGATGGGCTTGTTCAGCAAGAAGCAGCAGCCGGGATAGCTTCCCAGTTGTCCATCTCGAATGAGGTTCCGATCTCACAAGAGTTAAAGTATGTCAAAGCCAAGCTGCCTGGTTAAAATTTCCTGTGTGTTTCAGTTGTCTTAGCTGAACTTCAGTTCATTCTTTGAAGTCTTGAGTCTGCTGAAGACGTAAAAAAGTTTGATGCTCATATCCTCTCTCTCTATCAAGTTACTCTAGAAGGACTGGGAACATGTGAAGACCTGTGTTGGCTTCTGACACAGAAGCAGCATCCTGATGTATTCGGTTTTACCGTGTGTGCAACTTCTGCTCTATTCATGCATGCAAGTTTTTGTAGCCTCTTTGTGTCTTAAAATTACACATACAGTATTGCAGTTCCAGCTTTTGCATGCTTATTCAGTTGCTTTGGAGGTTTCATAGTAGAATGCTGTCATCTAAGTACTTGAGGGAAACATAGCTCTGAGAACTACATGTGGGACACTGGTAGCCTTACACCATCTGAAGATCTCTTGAATGACTCTTGCATTGGCAAGCCAGAAGTTTAGTTTCTGTTACTCCTCAGAACCACAGATCTTTCTCCCTTCTGCTTTTCCCATAGTTCACATAGTCATCCTTGCTACAGCTTTACAGTATTGTTAAAATTGCTTGTAAATGTAATTTTTCTGACATTTAATTTGTGGGAGGAAAAAAAATTAATAGGTGATGTAAACTAGAGATTAAATTTAATGGGAATCTTGTTAGATGTTTCACCGGTAAAAAGTACAGTGGAGGGCCCAAAATTGGAAGGTGCTATTTTAAAGTTTCTGTCAACCATTGTGGTAGTTGATGGCTGAAATTGTCCTTCATTTTTGTGTCTTAAGTCTTCCCATCCATTTTTCTTTAGAGCAGTATTGGGTCTTTGTTTGTGGCAGCTAGAATTCCGGCAACTTGAGTCTTCAGTGTTAAGAATAGAGTGGGAGTGGAATGCACTTATGCTGTAACAGAATAATAACATTTTCCTGAAAGAAATTGCAAGGGCTTGTTGAGACTTTCTTTAACACATTTCTGTCAGAAGCTATAGAAAGGCATTGTATTTGTGCTTCAATATGCTAAATAAGAGGTATTTTAGACTTAAGAATGTTATGTTTCACTTGATTAGCCTAAATGTTGCAACCTACAGTTATATGGTGCATTAGCTTTCAGTGCTGTATAATAGGACTGGCAGCATGGTGTCCCAAAAACTGTAATTGTGTGGGCTGCTGAACAGTCGTAGAGAAAGCTGCACAAAAATTCTATTCTAGACAGAATTTTTTCATTTTGAAATGAATTTCACAACAAATTCACAGTTGGATGCCACCGCTTGTGTTTCCAGTGAATCACACTCCAGAAAAGTAATACTTTGCTTCAACAAAGCCTGCCATGAAGTGTGGTGATATAAATCAGAAATTGGATATTTTTTAATTGTAATTTTTCAAAATATAGTACAGTTATTAACTATGCCTGCAGGTCCTGACATTCAGATACGTTTGGTTTTGTCTCTACACACAAAATGAAAATCCTTCACAAATAAGACAAAAAGAAGGGCTGGGGGAAATACCCTTTTTACTTATGCTCTGTTCATGATAGGAAACTGACTCCCCAACAGCAATGGTTGTCACAACACCACATATTTAATAGCATAGTCAGCGCAAACCTGTAACACAGTGACCTTTAATTTCTAGCCTAAGGTTACCGATGGTCAATTCATTTCTACCTTTCTTTCTTGTGACAGTATTTTTCTTCAGTTTAGCTAGTTCTCCCTTCTCTCCCTGTATGGATCAGCTTGCTGGTGCTTTTGGAGTGTAATTTCGGCTTCTTTCCATCTTTGTTTTTTTTTTTTAGCTTACCAAGACAAGGTCTTTTAGACTATTAGATGCTGCAATTAAGGGAACTAGTTTCATATACATGAACTCTTTAAACTGCATAGCTTTGCACAGTTTGTGCTGAATTATCTGCTCTTAAATTGCAAAACCTGTCTAAGAAACTGAGTAAATACTTGAGGCGATGCTGAGCCCCCTGATCCTGCAGTCATAGCAGGACTGGACCTGCTATGAAAGGTCAGGAACACCTAATTAGTGCTACTGGAATTGCAAGAGATAATCTTCTTTAAGCTCTTAGTTCACCTATTTGTCCTTGTATGTGGTGCAAGGATGCAAGATAAAATGTGTTTGCTTATGCCCTTTCACTGAGATTGAAGTTAACAGTTTTATCACGCAGCTGGGATGGCCTAGCAATATGCAATACCAAGCTACTGTCACTTTGTTTTTACCATAGATTCCATCTCAATTCCATTTAGTCAATTCATTCTCAGTTCTTCAATTAGAAGATGTAAATGAGCATGTTTTAGCTGTCCACCACCAAAGGTATTTAACACCTGGTGCTAATGTTGCTGAGTATTTCATGCTTGTAGAAATCAACCATACGTGGTTATGGTAACTGGGTGACTAAGAAATATCTTATGGGAGGTTTCCACAGACATAGCTGATAGGCAACTTTTACTAGCACAGTCAAAAGCTGTTTAATTTGGGTGCTCTCAGCAGCAGCAGACAGAATTAGCAGCTCCTATCCTGAGGCAAGCTGCATGAACACAGGAGAAAAAGCACGCTACCTCAGGCGCTGAAGTGGGATGGGTGGGAAATGAGGATTCTTCCTTGGAACCACATCACCCTCTTACCCAACCCACCCGCTTCAGTCTCTGTACACTCCAGCTTTTCACTCACCTCCTTGATAACCTTCTTCCCAGCTCAGCCCATGGCCTCCTCTCTGCAGCCCCCCTCTGTACTTTCATTATGGCTTCCCAGCTGTGCCAGGGGTTGAGTGAGATGCTTCATAAGAGAACAGTCAGTTGGGGCAGAGAAGTGCTGCTTAGTTCAAGAGTGAAATTTTGATTGACTAATGAACATGTTCTAGCAGTGATCAGGTATCCATAGAGAAGGGAGACCAGCAAAGTCTTAATGGTGCGCGGTATTTGTGCAAAAGTAAAAACACACAGTTTCCGCATGAAAGGTCCTACTGTTACAAGATGAGGCTGGTAGGCAACCAAAAGATGAATACCACACAGATTTGCAGAGCAAAATCAACCCTTTGCACCCTGAGATTAACTGCAAACCAGCTCCCAAATTTGTCATGTGCTTCTTGATGTGATTTGCATACCACCGTTCGGTGCCTAGTGCAGTTGTATTTGCTTCTGGGACGTGATACAAATTTTGTCCTCTGTGATATGTAAGCCTGCTGAGGATTTAAACTGGGGCAGAGTGAAGTAGAAGAAGGAAAACAATAGAAGAGGAAAAAGGAAGGGGGTGTTGCATTTCCACATACACCTGTGATCTTTTGGTGTGGTTCGAGTACTGATGTGTAGCGTTCTTTGTTTTGCAGATTACAGGGGAGGAGAAAAAAAAAAGTCAAGTTTTATAAAATTTCTGGTATTGCTCTATTTCTCCCTTCCTTGTTGCAAAAAATCACTAAATCACAAGAAATTATAAGCTTGCGACCCAGCATACTATGCTGTTTGACTTGTCGTTGGTTTAGCTTAGATGGAAAGAATGAATGAGATTTTTCAAGAAAAAAAATACAGATAGCGAGAAAAGGCATTAGAGATGTTTTGGAATGTGTGGGGAAAGGCTTGTATTTTTCTTTACCTTTATCGGTTATTTGCATCTCTGCCAGTGTGAAAAATAGAACATTCCTTCTTAAAAGGTCTGAATTCTTTTTTATGTTCAGAAACCAAACTGCTTGTAGCGAGAGCATTAAAATCTTTGATGCTTGCCTGTTTGCTATGAACTTTTGAAACGGAGGCTGTCTTGATACACGGGCCTGTGTGCAGAGCTCAGCTGTGTCCTGACTGCAAGCTGGAACAAAAGTCACCACTCTTGTGCTATTCATGGGGTTGTTCAGCGTATCTCCCTGTGCTTTCCCCCAGCACCCTTGCTTCCAACTGGAGACCTGTGATGCTCTCCAGTAAGCACCCTCCAATTTAAACTCCAGGGTGCATCGCATAGTGTAGATGCAGGCAATCAAAGTGTTCCTACCTCATGCAAGAAGGTCCTGTCACCCTTTCATCCTACTCTTATAAAATGTTTGTCCATAACTGTCTAAGTAAGAAAGAGCTAGCATCTCCTTTTTAAATTCTGAGGTGAGTTGTAGGACCAGTGGTTAAAAAAATGAGCACAACTGAGATGGCAGTTGAGACACTGCTCTGTTCTCCCATAGAATAACTCATTTTGATGATCTTGGATAACTCCTTTTAAAGCTGTTTTTCACAGAAGGATTAAGTTGCTGCATTGGCGTTGTCGGAGGAAAGGTGGAGCAAGTAAGATGAACTGATGAAAGGTTCACTTTGTGATTTTTATAACAGAAGCCTTAATCACACTGTGATCTCTGAACTGTGTGCTCTCACCAGTCTTTGTCCATGATTCTTATCTTTTATTGTGGATTAAATATAGTGAAGGGAGTGATGGGGTCCTTGCACTATCTCTGATTCATGCTAGAGAAATCAAAAGTCATGTGGATCTGTAACCCTCTCATTACTTTGTTGCACTTCCAACATTTATGCATACTTATTAAAGTTAAATGCTTTCCAGTTTGCCTTTGCCTACAAAGTGAAGTGCCTAGAAAAGCAAATGGGGCAGTTGTACATTTTTGCCTATTTTAGATCTTATACAACTGGAGTCCACGTCTGGGAAGTTACTCCAGAATTACAGCAGTGTAGGGGATGAAGAGTCTGTCCTAACTAAAGCATACCCTGCTGGATGTCCTTTTGTTTAGAATTTCCTTTTTAGTATAAATTGATAACCATTTCATGTGCTTGGTAAATAAAATGCTTACTTGACTTTTCCACCCTCCCCAAGAGGAAATTTCTGCTAAGGCATGGCATATCCCATAAACTGCCATGAGTAATATTTTTGAAACAGCATTCAGAGAAACAAGAGTCCTTGCTATTTCTATCTGTAATAATAATTTACAGTCAGAGAAGCTGATAAAGTAGTAAGATCTTCTTGAAGACTCTTGTACAAACAAAAACCGTTGTCTTCCCTGTTTCTTTAGAACTTACCGAGTTGTAGTGTGTGTTCTGTGCCATGGTATGTGTATTCTGGTAAGACATCTAGAATTTATTTTTTAATAATGGTAGGGGTTTTTTTATTAAATTGCAAAGTCGGTGAAATTAATTTGCCAGAGAAGAAGAATACCGAAACAGGAACCTACTGGCTTTTTTAACCTTTTGCTGTAAGGAAATGTACCTTTCTCCATTTGATTTGAAAAAGGAAATAGACTGGTGGTGTGGCTATGGAACTTTCTCTTTCTGCCTCTGATTGCAAAAGTGCTAGTAAAAGAATGAAAAGAAGTAGTACAGTATTGAACAGTAGAACATTATGGCTTTGTTGAGAGAACAGAATGAAAGTAATTAATTCCCTTGTTTGGTTTTGTTTCAGGTGTTAGAAACTATTTGAAAGAAGCATTAGTGAATATCATTGCTGTGCATGCAGAGGTGAGGAAAAACTTCAGATTGCTTCACGCTTACATTCATATGAATAATTTCAGTGTACTCTGTGTGGTAGATCCTGACTGTCATCACCCCTGAAAACTGTACCTCTGTTGAAGTGTCTTCGTTATAGATGTGAGTGCTTTGGGTTAGATTCAGCCAACCAAGTATGCAGCTGCTAACTTCTTCTAAAGGCCGAAGGAGATCAACAGTTCCTGTTTATCCTCTGTAACACTCCATTACATCTTTTTGTTTCCACTATCTGATGAAGAGGAAAGCTGAAGTCTAAAGCTCAATTCTTCCCTTTTCATGCAGATTAGATATAGATCGGTACAATGCTCACTTTCTCTGATTAGCTTTGTTTTCCACAACATACAAAAATGTGCTTGTGCTTTGCTTTGGAAGAGATGTTCAACATATGCTGCTTGGTCATTCTCATACATAGGATAAAAGTGAAAACCTAAAATCAGAAAGTTTTATAGTCTTTGTACAGCACAAAGTGTGTTTGAAATACTTAAGTAGGTAATGACTTATTATACAGAGTGTATATTAGAATTAAAATATTATCAAAATAACATGCTTGCAGAGCTGCAGTTATTTGGCTTTTTGTGATAATATGCAGGAATTTTCTATAGTCCTTTAAATTACAGCCTCTGTTCTACATCTTCCTTCCTTCTAATCATCAAGTATTACCAGATTACTGTTGCTCCTGGTATAAGCATTGGTAGTAATATTACTCTTACTTTTAAAATATCACAAGTATAGCTATGTATCTTCTCAATCTAATTAGAATCTGATGAGATTCATTTGAGGCTTTTGTTTAGTTTATTCCTCATTAAACTGCAAGGATTCATATATAGTGAGATATTTTCAGAAACTTTAAATTTAATTTGCAATATTTTTGATTCAATTTTCTGTGTTTAATTGTAGCAGTTTTCACAGAAGCATTGCTGATTTTACCAAATGCTTCTGAGTGAAGGAATAAGCAACTCCAAAAATATATACCAACATGATATTAATTTTTAATGTTGTTTTTCACTGTAGTGGAAATTAATAAAAATGAAAGCGATGAGAGGTGTTGCTTTAAAAAATTCAAAGGCATTTGTGACTTAATAAGCTAATCTGTAAACATGTATACTCGTTAAAATGCTGGAGCAGAAAGGTGCTCTGCCTTGCTGACTTCATTAAGACCGATACCGATTTTGGCCCAAATAGTGTTGCCTCATAAATTTCTAGACATGATATATTACAGAAATATGAAAACATGTGTCAAGATGAAACTCCCATTTCCACTGTTTTCTGGTGAAATTCTGTAAGCTGGGTCAGATTTAAGTTTAGTTAGCAGGGGTGCAAGTTTCTGTAGTTTGAAACAGCAAAAATTAACCATCAGCTGAACGGCAAGCATGGACTGGAGTGGAAAGAAAATTGTTTCTCTACCTTTGAGTTCAAATTTAACTGAAATCAAAATAAGGGCTTCTTGTTGCAAATTTGTGATGATTCACCATTGCTGAGAATTTTTTTTTCCTGGATTCTGTATAGTAACTTCAAGAGTGCTCGTTGTGGGCACAAATAATTTCTTCTCAGTAGAAGTTTTTTGGGCGTGTTCCTGGTATATTTGTGTTGAATTGCTCAGCAATATCTGCTGCTGAGTAAGATGACCCCTTCACAAATCGTTACTGGTTGGGTTTCCCTTACCGTACAGCTATGTATGTCACTTACTTAGCTTTTGTGGGTCAAAATAGTTAAAAACAGGCTGCACATTTGAATTAGCAATAACAGCCAATAGCTGTGGTCAGTGTACTTAGCCTGTGGTACAGACCTGCCTTTTGGAACGGTCAGCTTTATGGGATCCCTGATACATGATTCATTATTAAACCACTGAAAACTGTAGGAATCCTGCATTCTTCCCCCCCCCCCCCCCTTGATTTACTTTTATACACATGTATTAATATTTTCTGTCAGTTACTATATTTCCTTGTCAGACATGAGATCTAAACTTCACATAAAGCAAAAGTATTCTAGCAAAAAAATCATTCCACTACTTAATTTGTTAGACCATTTTAAAGCAGAAATTGGGGGTAAATATTTAAAACCTCTGTGCAGTTCACTTTCTTTCTTGCACCACTCCAGTCACATCATCTTCAGTTCCTTGTGTCATCTTTTCCCCCAACCCACTGCAGTTTTAATGCAGCTTTATCATCACCTTTATGTCTTGACACAGGTTTGGTCTGTCTAACCTATAATCTCACTTCCTCCTATATTCCAACCTCTTGGCCTGCATTTTCCCCAATTCTGTGTAGAAAAATCTTTTTTTTTTTTTTTAATTCACCAACAATTTCTCGCTTCCTTAAAGGTCCCTTTAAGGAAGATTGGTTTCTTCATGCTTTCCTTCAGACATAGGTCTGATGTTCAATTTGTGTTGCTGTCATGATGCAGTCAATGTTCTGAACCTCCAAATACCACTTTAAGAAGTTATACAAATAAGTAGTTTAAAAAATGGTCTTGTTGCATAGAAAAAATAGTAAGGTGTAATGTTTTTGCCAGAGAACTAATAAATGGCAGAAGAATGGTGGAAGAATCTAAATGAAAATCCATTAAAGGGCCATATTCTCAAACCCTTTCAAAGGCTTCTCTCTGCCATAGAGCATAGATACTAGCCATTTGACAGTGGTCAAATTCACAGGATTCTAGAAGAAATAGCAAAATATGTGGATAAATAAGGCTGAATGTATAATTGGGTCAGTCAGTCACACAACCCTGAATTAAAGGTGCTCTCTGCAGAACAGCAGTCTCTGTACAACCACTTCACTACCTGCACCCGTCAGCTGAGAGCACACGTTTTGAAGTCGAGCTGCTTTTAGGCATTGTGAGAAAGTTGTCAGTATCACATGCTTTTAACAGAAGTGATTGGTCAAAGCACAGGGCAAGCATCAAAAAAAATCCTTCATATTCCAGTTGCTGTTGAAAATTTTTTGTTCATTGATAAAAATTAAGTGGTCCTAAATTAAGTGTTTGATGATTTTTACTGTAGAAAAATATTTCTGTTGCTATAGTTATTGTGTTCATGATTCTTCTTTTGTAAAAATCAGGTGTTTACCATTTCCAAGGACTTAGTTCCTCGGGTAATGTCAAGGGTTGTAGAAGCAGTCTCTGAAGAGCTGAGTCGACTGATGCAGTGTGTTTCATCCTTCAGCAAAAATGGAGCTTTACAGGTACCCGAATACTTTGTACTGTCAAACATCTGTATCTAGAAAACAGAATAACAGAGATATATAATCTGTGTTATTTTTTGGATTTATTGTAGCAATGAAAGCAGAGATAAAAAGGATTAGTATCAACCTATTTCAGATTTATGAATGAATTCCCTTTGGGAGACTGGTTCTTGGATTTGATTATATTTTAGTGTTGCCCTTGTGTCTGAGTGCTTAAAAGGTTACCTGTATCCTGTGAGATAAAAAGCATCATAATGGTATCTGTTTGAAATGTTGTTAACTGTCTTTGGCCTATCATCAAGAAATTACTTTAAAAGAAAATAAACAAATTTGTGATATTTTGAGATTTTAAAATCTTGAAAATACGACGCAGTAGGGTCTTGCAAGTCTTTGCCAAACTAGTCACTGTTATGCTATTTCTACATTAGCACTTTGCAGCATGGGTAGGACAGACACTCTTAAACAGCCTTCTTCATTTACGGCTGGATTGGTAGTCATACTTGCTATTGGATAAATTTTAAAGGACTAAGAAAAAAATCTTTTCTAAAAAAAAAAAAAAATATCCCTTTGAATCAATGATTGCTATGGCTGTAACAGGCAAAAAGAGCAAACTCCCAATTTCCATTGTGCATTTTTGCATGATGATGGGAAAATAATTATCCAATTGCAAGTCTTATTTTCCAACTGCTGGTAGTAATTGCATTGGACAGAGAATTAGGGTAGAAAGATCGCAACCAAATAAGATTGATTATTTAAAACCGAATCAGTGAATAGCACAAAGCTACCCATATGTCACTTCTGTTTGACTAGATAGCCCGCTGTATGAACTCGCTGCCTAAACCCATAATTGAAAAGATTTTCTCTCCCTACTGTAAATTTGTCACTCGTGGTCATTTTCTGTTCCTCTGAACGTAGAAAATCCTGTTTGGCAGGCAGCAGGGGTGTGAGAATGATCTGAGCCTAGTCAGGCTGATCAAAAAATACCCGTTCCTGAAGAGGAGCCTGAATCTGTATTCCCACTCCCATGACCCACAGTTTCGCAGGGTTAGCCCTTCTGCTGTGTTTATTTAGGCTGTCATATCTGAGAATATGACACTTCCCCATGGTACTGCTGCCTCCTAAAACTTAGGAAAGACTCCAGAATCTTATGCGTAGGACTTCAAAAAAAGTCCAAGGCTGTTCAGCTTAGAGCACCATACAAAAAGAGGCAAAACATTCTGTGTTGAGAAAAGCATTTCTTTGCTTTTATAAAGCAAAAAAAAGTATAAAGTATAAAATTGTATATAAAGCTGGTGGGTGGCTGTGTCATATTTTGTGCCAGAAAGTTCTGGCGCTAAAAAAGCCTAAATTTCAGCTGGCTTCCTACCTAGGGGAGAGATGAGGTTGAAGACCTAAAAACCAAAGCCTTTCATTAGAACTGGAATTAGATGTCTGTGTTGCATTATAAAAAAGTTTGTTTTGGAAGATTAATGTCATATTAGTTGGGTGTAAATGTAGATCAGTTTCTGTAACGGCTAACTGGTTTAAATTTTATCTTTATGACGAACAAGAATGGAATGTGAATTTACATGAAGTTTACTTTCTATTTTTAAATAAAATTACTTAAACTATTGATCACATGCAGAATGTTTCAATTTCATATCAAACCTGTGATGATAATGATTGCTTTTCAAAGACTAAAGGATGACCAATGAAATCTGTTTAATAGTTGCGTTCGTTCTCCACCACGGTTTGCCTAGGTGAAAATTAATACCTAGATACACAGTGCAGTGCAGGAGTAAAATCCTCAAGCTTGTGTGCCCACCAAGTTACAGAGAAGCAGCAGAGCACAACCATTTTACTTCCTCATCTGATGGAAAAAAAATAAATTCAACAGGAAAACCAAGAATAAAATGTGTATCGACAGATTTTTGTACTCTTGTGTTTCCTTCCTCCCTGGCCAGACTGCTGTGAGAAGTTAAGCTCACTGTATCTAATTTAAAAAAAAAATAATAATCAAAGTTTTATCCTTCTGTCTTTCTATCACACTACAGAAAAGACAGAATAGAATTGAAGATTTATTGCTTTTACTGAGTGACAATCCAATGGTTTTTAGACTGCTACGTAGTGATTGTAGAAACAGTTTGACTTGAATCAAAAGTGTGAAATTGTTCCTTTTAGCAGTCTCCTGACATCACAGCATGGCAACAAAAAATAACAGGAAACAAACTTTTGAAAGCCAAGACAGCTTATAACTGCAGCATGCAATAATATTTGGCTCTCAAAAAGATGAAACTTTGGGATACTGGTATTCACTTGGCAAAAGGACATTGTGTCATTTTTTTAATATTTGTGTTTCTGTCTTTAGGCAAGACTTGAAATCTGTGCATTGAGAGATACCGTGGCCATATACCTAACACCTGAAAGCAAGTAAGATGTACTGTAATGTCTGGTTTTTCAGTGTAATGGAATTCTTGATAAACATGCAAAATCATATAATGTAGATTAAGGATTAAGAAATTTTGCTTCAAATAGAACGTGTGATATACTAGATAAATACATGAAAAACAGATTATTGGCAAGGTTTTAATAGATAACTTTTTGGTTTTACTTGAGTTTTTAGAGAAAAACTAGTATTTGCCACTCAAAAAAAAGAAAAAAAACTTATGAACAGCAGTACAACTGCTGAGGAAGATTACACTAAAGCAAGACAAAAGCAGATATCGCTGACTTTTATGCAGTTTTTCATAGCAGTCTCATAAACCATATGGCAAAGAACCAGCCAGACCAGTCAGAGAAGCTACAGAACCAGACAGTGGCAGGATCCCCTTATAGGGATATGGAGAACTAGGGCTCTGTGCAAGCTTGTACAATACCCTGCTCCTTCACACAGCTGATCAGGGAAAGTGAATTCAGCTTCACACTGCCTCTTAGAATGAAAGCCTTCAAAAGGCTTTCAGCAATTTAGCATTTCTCAGTGAGGTGCAAGACAAAGATAAATAGTGTGGGACACACACATTAACATAGAGAAAGAAAAGCATTAGCAGCATCAGTGGCTGATGCAGTCAAGGCATGTAAAAACAGGCTATGATAGCTGTCAGCAGTTTTGAGTAAAGCTGATTGAAATTTCTAGGTGATTATGTCAGGAATTGGATATGGGCAGGTTCATTCATTATTTTAATTACCTACATTTCTGTTAGGGTTGGCATTACACGTTCCTGCACATGGCAGTTTGGTCATCTTACCTAATCAATGCTGTAGGAGACACTGCAGGGCTTGAGGGCCTAGTTTGTCCTCATAGTGTCACAGATAGTGTCTTGTGGTGTCACTGCATTCAGTTAAGATTTCCCTCTCCTGAGTGTCTGATATAACGAAGACCTCTACGTGAAAACTACTTGGCACTGGCTCAGATTGGATAAAGTAGAAGTGGTACTGTCCCTGATCGGCATGGGGCAAAGCACAGTGAACCCCGGGAGCTGGAGCATCATACATGCCTTTTTATTCCTGGACTTGCCACTAGTAGTAGTTGCCACAATTCACCGTGTTAATCTTTTGTTGACAAGATTGTACCTATCAGTGAAGGTCCTGCATCATTCCTTGTACTTCTGTTATCTGTTGCACAAAGAGGGGTGAAAAGCCCATCTTTGGAGTAACTCGAAACTTGACTGGATAATGCCCCAAGGAACTTCTAACCTGAAGTTGGCCCTGCTTTGAGAGGGGGGATGGACCTAAAGACTATGAATCTGTGTTACCTCAATGCAAGCCTACTGCAACTCTCTCTGTTGGCCCCCTTCTGCAGGGGAGAATGCAGTGACCTATCTACTGAGCGTAGAAAGCCAAAATCAGAGTTTTATCTGTGCTTCACACTCTGGTGGTCATTTAGTTTGAGGCAGAAGGCAGGCTGGCAAGTGTAATTCTTGAAGAGTCCAGGATGGTCAAGCACAGTCTTAAATCAGCTGCTGATTTAACATTTCCTGTTAATGTATGGGATTCGTCACATAGGAGACCTGCTTGAATCCATGATCACGTTATGTTCCATTTTTACATGAATTTCATCGTGTCTCAAGTTAATGTTTTGTTAATTCATTGAAATAAGAATGGATAAAATATAGCATATCTCCATGGAATTCATAGAGAGAAACTGTGAATGCTGAGATTTGTACCAGTGGAAAATGAGTATTTTTCTTTTCCTTGCAGCTCAAGCTTTAAGCAAGCTTTGGAAGCCTTGCCCCAGCTCTCAAGTGGAACTGACAAAAAGTGAGTATAATGCACCCTCATGGCTCAAAAGACCAGAAAGGAGACACTGCTTTTTACTCTTATATCAGAACTTTGTTATGAGAGAGTTAATGTTCACTAGTTTTGACCCTTCTGAACTACAGAGCAGAAGCCCCTTTGGACAGAGATAAGCTAAGTCTTTGTTCGTCATGGCCTATTAAATTACACAGAAGAGCCAATGGCTTTATAGCATATCCCTCTTGCCTGTCCTAGTCTTATCAGTTCAGTGTAGCTTTGTATTTCTTTTGCAAGTTCAGTCTGTTTTAGCCTTTGTTGTTAAAGTTTCTGTGAGGTCTTTGTCTTATCTTACTGCATTTAGCAGCAGTAAAGAAAAAAGGCCAAGGAGCCAAGTCCAAGCTTTTGCCAGCTGATATATAAGGAACTCTCAAAACTGGCCTGTTTCATTTTAAAAAAACAAATGAGAAGGGTCTGTGGTCCTTCCTTAACATCGGGAGGAATTTTGGGTTCCTCCTTCCCCACCATAGCAACCTTTGACAACCAAGCTGTTTTGGTGCATCTGACCTAGTATTTGGTAGGCTGTTTTACAAGCGTAGCTTAATGAAGAGTAGTACGGCAAAACTAGTATGGGTTTGTGATGAGAATATTAGTGTAAGTATAGATGTTTTGAACTTGAGATTAGTATTGTGGTATTTCGGGGAACTGAACTGCATCAAATCAGTTTGCACTTAACAGCCAGAATTTAGAGTATTTTGTAGACACATGAAGAGTTGTTTGTGTAGCCCATGGTCTACTGACATGCCTTCTTCCAGATGTCCCCTGTCTGTTTATTCAAACGTGCTCCTTGCTAGTCGCAACAAGTCT
The DNA here is from genome assembly GCF_015220075.1 of Falco rusticolus. Classification (NCBI taxonomy): domain Eukaryota; kingdom Metazoa; phylum Chordata; class Aves; order Falconiformes; family Falconidae; genus Falco; species Falco rusticolus. The sequence goes on from NC_051189.1 coordinate 91,588,889, forward strand.
CAGGATACCTCCTTGCCTTACTTACCTTTATGCTTTATTAAAGATAGGAATCAGTTTTGAGTAAGGAGAGTTCTTTAAACTCAGACTTTCTGAAACACCTGTAGAATTTTTATTTTTTTTTTTTTTTACTTAGTCACAAGCATTTGAGCTTCATGGGACAGATGATAATCAATAACTGCATCATTTTTACATCTACCTCAGAGTTCTGAGCCCTAGACAGTGCAAAACTTGTTCGGTTTCCAGGTCGTTACACCACAATTGTCACCGTTGCAGGCAGCTCATTGTAATCTACACATATTTGTGTAAAATAACGCACGTTTGTGTGCTGATTTAGAGCTGTTCATTTCCCTTCATTCACAGTCATTACTGTGATACTAAATGATGAATGTGGCCATAGTCATCTTCCAGAGGACTTGCTGAGGAAGCAGATACAGTTTTTGTGGTTCAAGTTGTTGTTGTTGTTGTTGGGGTTTTTGAACATACAGTATAATTTCTTATCTTACTGGCTGCTAAATAATCACAGCTTGCCAAAAAGTTGAGGTGATATATGTCTGCCCTATCTAGCTTGTTTCTGAAATAGAGCAAAAAGTTCAGGGAACATATTCTTCCCTAGAATACAGGGAAAATAAAACACACAGGCAAGACCGTAAAACTTCATGATGCATCTCCACTGTTACAATAAATATCCCCTACGACAGAGCCATCAACATGCTTAGTCCTACACCTGTAGTTTCTGGATTATAATAAATTTTATCCACTGCACCAAGTACCTTCTTGGCAGCTATGTAGGTGTAAACAAACCATAGTTATGCTCCAAAATGAACTCAGACGTAGTTTGTTATCTATAAAGAACAAAAACACATGGTTGTCAGTGAATTAGTATTTCTTCTGAAAGTCATACCATCTCTGATCTTTCAGCCATGATACTTAAGAGAAACCTATGAATACCTTCCAAAGTTTGAGAAAATTCACAGTTCAGCTACACACAAAAAGCCATAGTCTTGATAGGGATAATGGTTTTGTGGTACATAGTCTGGCAGTTGGGATTTTCATTACAGAAGTATGTTATGATGCTCTCTACCAGTCCTTTTGCCACTGTTTTGCAAATACACTTCTCTCAAGATGATGATCTTTATCTGGAAGGAAAGCCATATAAAGGGCTATATTATCACCCTGATAAAATCTCTGTGGCTAAGTCATCTTCTGGCCACAGATCATCCTCACACATTTGGTACACTTCTAAATACCTATAATGTTCATGTATTTTAGTAGACCCAATTTTAGGCCTTTTATTTAAACAGAGAATGTACTTGAAGTCACAGACGGAATAGCCAGAATTTTTGGTAATTGTTACCTTTTCAGAATCTGCCAAAGTTGTAACTATTTTCCTTTTACAGGTTACTTGAGGAGTTACTAAACAAATTCAAAAGCAGTATGCACTTGCAGCTGACCTGTTTTCAAGCTTCTTCATCAGCAATGATGAAAACATAGACAACGACATAATGCAGGCAACTCAAGACAAGTGTGCTTAAACATCACCCCTCTTGTCTGTACTTAATTCCTTTCAAGTGTCCAAAGAACAAAAGGAATTTCACTGAACAAGAAATTTGAGATAGAATTCTTTGAGAGAGTAATGGTATGGGGTATTCTGCTGAGTGAGACTTCTGGTCATAAATACCTTGATAAAATGATTTTCTGTCTACTGTGTTTCATTCTGTGGAGGGGTTTAAGCAGATTTTTGTTTACATACGCTCTTCTGGGCTGTACGTTCATGGAGAAATATTCATTGGTGTACTGCAGTCTGTTTCGTTTGTTAAGGTGACATTTGTTAAAAACCCATTTCAATGTATTTTTAAATGTGAGTATTACTCCTGTTCTTCAGTGTAACAATCTGTTACTTTCTAGAATTAGTGATACTGATGTGAGTGGAAGACTCAACCTCTATAAACTGTTGAGAAGTATCTAATAAACATTACTACATACAGCTAATTAGTGTTCAGTTACAATATGGAGAAGGACACTGCTTCTTTGCATTTAAAAATTGCCATTTTTTTGTTGTTATCATCTACAATTTTGGTGGTTGTAAGTCTTGATTTCTTGGGAGGTTTTATTTTCTTCCTTCTTTTTTAATTAAACATGTTCCTGCTTCTTGTTTCTCCTTTCAGTTGGAGTATTGGTGGTAACTTACACATTTGAAATAAGCTCTCCTTTCATTGGCAGTTAACAGAAAAGTGCTCTGAGTTTATAAGATCAGTAGAAATTAAAAAAAAAAATCAAGTAAAATATTCTTTGGTGTTAAGGAGTGGAATAGTTAATAGCCTCTTGCATAGTCAAAAATAAGGAGCAGCACCATATGTCACTGGTTTTGCTGCTTCCTTCTTACTCATCTTTTCTTGTTCTTACAGGCTCACTACCACTGTCTTCCTCTTCCCTCTTTTTAGTCAGTCCATTTTTCACCACCAATTATTGAATTTGTGTGGAGAAGAATAGGGATTCAGGAGGAAAGAACAGATTTGCCGCCATTAAGATGTAGTTACACAAAGATCAAGAACCGTTTTCCCAACAGGGGAGATTTGACACTGACTTTCATTTTAGGACTTGATACAAGATCACAAAATATCTGCAGGAAGCTATAACAAGAGAGCAACTAATAGAAAGTGGTCTTCTTTTGGGAAGTGAGGAGCAAGTTTAATTTTATAACTGAAATCATGACTTAAATAATGCAGGAATAACTTATTCTTTCTGTATTTACAGTCATTTGGAGTGGGACTTTTCAGAAACAATACAGAGTTTTCAAAGGTTTTTTTAATGTCAGCATTTTCTTCTGCCAGTTCAGTTTACATGCTTTAAAAATACAATGTACAGTCCTTTTAACATGAAATAACTGAAGAAACAATTTGATGCACATGTATTTACTCGTTAAAAAAAAAATAAAAATATGTGTAAGTAGTATTAGCATGTTGAATGGAAGTGTGAAGTTTCATATGTCATTGTTGGCTTTCAGGGAGAATTGTTAAATGCCTGGAGCAGTGTTGTTCTGTTAAATGTTGTCCATTCTAAGCTGGTCATAGTCTCAGCTGCTGGTATTAACTGAACTAGTCATCCAGTTAGCTCAACTTGTTAAAGATTTTGCTTTGGAATAATAAAATATTAAGAAATATGGTCATAAGTTCTTCTTTAATTCCTCACTTTCCAAGAAATGTGGTTTCTTTATATATATTGCTAATCTACATTTTCTACATTTGTATCAGACATGTCCCAAAGTATCGAAAACATTTTATCATCTGTACTGAATTAATATGTATATTCAGGCATCTCTTTATTCTAATATTATTCTCTTAGTCATCTTCTGTTACAACACCTTGTTGCTTGTCTTTAAAACCTGAAGTCAGGTGTTTGTGTTTAGGTGCTTTTCTGAAGTAACACTTCAGAAAATGTCATTGACAGCCGACAAGAGAATCTCTAAGGGACTAAAATGTTACTTGAATTCAACCCAATATGAAGTAAATGCTCGCGGTTAAGTCAGAGCACTGTATTTCAATAAATCCACTTGGGGGAACTAAGGAAGTCAGCGAGCATCATGCTGCAGCACTATGTTGTGGAATCCCTTTGCGTGGAAGGAGCTGGGACTGCTGAGACTTCATAGTCAGCCTACAGCAGGCTGCAGTTCCTCTGAAAAGAAAATTATAGAAAACAAGAAGTGGTCCGTGTGGGTTTTGCAGAAAAAAAACCCAAACAAAACAAAACACAGCCCAAACCTGTTCAAAGATACACTGAGTTTTAAAAGTGGAAAAAGATGGGGAGACCACAACAAAATACACAATCATTTGGGGCTTGCAGAGAAAAGAGAGGCAGCAAGGAAATCAAAGTAACAGAAGTGAAAGGTTCTGACATTTAAAGCAAAGGTAAATGCTGAAAACAGTACAAGAGAAAATAAAGTGAATTATTACATGAACTTTGAACCTCTAGAAAAATCTAAAAATACAGACTGGAAAGAAATTGACACAAATAAAAACCTGGGGATGTTTTTTTCTCATTTAAAAGGAAAATTAGGAAGTAACAAGACTGTAGAATATATCTTGCTAAAAGTAGGTAAAGAATTATAGAAAAATTCAATTGTAATATGCTGTGTTGAGATATTCAGCCTCTCAAGATGTTAAGGCATTCTCCTGTTACTGTATTTTCAACATCTATTTTGAATAGTCATGAGTTCAGGAGGTAGGCAAAGAAGTAATAAAAAACAAGTACTGTATCAGTGTAATGAGTGTGTGGTTCATTTGTGAGTATTTTTTTATAATTTGTTTCTTAAATTCCCCAGTAAAAGGGGGGGGGTGGGTGGGTGGAATAGGGAAAAATTCATTATATGCCTGGATGTTAACTTCATGAATAGGTCATATAAGCAGCATAAAACAAAGAGGAAATCCTGCCCCTTCTCATCCACAAAATGTTTCTTTTTAAAATTTATATTCTTTAGAAAATGTTATGAAATGTGCTAGTAGTATGTCATTGTCAAAGTTAAACACCTTCCTATAGCTTTTTAAAAGCCACTTAGAGAGTTTAAAAATATGAAAAGAGCCGTAGTCCTGCTAAGTTTCATGCATGTGCTGAAATTCAAGCACACGAACAGACATGAGACTTATTTGCTACTTGCTCAGAAGATCTTCAAATGTTGCACACGTGCCTGTCTTTTGAGGGTCTGGGATGTTGTGTTCTGTGGGCTAAACCCCCTGTGTCTTCCTCTAATTGCATAAAAAGACCCAGGACTCCAACCAGTTTAATTTCACTATATGGCAGCGAAGGAAAGGAGAAATCTCTGCTGAGCGTTGCAGAGTGACACTTTGTAGGGGCACTTTCGGCTGCAGCAATAATGTGTGACTGTCGCCTTGTAAAAGTACGTCCAGCTTCCCAGCCTTCACCAAAGCTCCTGCATCTCCCTGAAAAGAGGGTGCTTTATGTTGGAGGTGAGATTTTTATTTTTCTTTCTACCTAGACAGCCTTTTGCCATCCAGAACTAAGGAAACATTTCTCAAGTGCTACCGTATTTCTGTGGCTGTGTTAGTAAGTAGAGAGATGGAGGTAGAATAGAGCCATAAAAATTAGTGTAATACTGTACAGAGAGCATGGAGCTAAAAAAAGATAAACCTAGTTATTGTTTATTCTGATTCTGCTTTAGTTAAAAATACTTTTACATATGTTTGGAAAAAACAAGACTAAGAATTGATTTTTGATCTAAAGGAAGGTGTAATGGCAGTGAGTGCTTAAAAAAATTATGATGATAGAAGAATTTCATGAAGCTCTTTGCTAAGCCTGCTAAATGACAGGCAGAAAGTCCCTCTCCTGCAAACATCTAGCATCTAGCTAGGCAAAGCCCTAATAAATATCATAAAAATATTCACAAATTTAACTGCTTTTTAACTTTGAATGTAGTGATGGGCATTTTCTGTTTCTAATCTAAGAGAAGGTAGAAGATTGCCTTCTAGACACAGTTTTGGCCTTGTGAAGAAGGAAACATCATGAATCTTTTGCCATAGTTGCGCACAGTCATCAGAGACAACACCACACAGGGGCTTTATCCTTCCCAACCTGCTGCCAGACCATGTTTAAGTCAACTCCAGCCAACTTCTTTGGACCTGTCCTGCTAAAATACTCTTGAAGCGCTGTGGTTTTTCCTGAGAATATTAATTGATACAATATTGATTATGTCAATGCATACAAATAATGATCTTTGTGTGCACACAGGTGTCCGGACTCATTAGCAATGAGGGGGTTAACTTGTTTTACACACTATAAACACGCTGCTGTTTTGGTCTTTTCAGTCTATAATATTTCTAAAAATTAGGAGATCCTTAACCTCATCAGAATACCTCAAAACTGCAAAAATTATCTCAGTGCTCCTGCTGAAGCTGAAGATTCTGAAGTCAGATTTGAGTCTTTTAACGTGGTAAAGCTTTAGCTCTTTGGGTCTGGTTGATTGGGTGCATTTTACCCTGGGACAGAATGAGGGACCCCTGGGGTACGTTACAGCTGCAATCTATATCTGTCAGGAATTGTAGCTCCTGCATGGCACTTAGCATGTTAGCATCAGTCAGGAGTTAGTGATAGGCTCTGACTACTGGGAAAACAGGCAACAGCACGTGCATTGTTTAACTGGTAAGATATTAAATATGTTTTGAATCAGTCAGGCTTTCAGGTCGGTTGGAATATTTGTGGATTTGTTAAACGTGAGGATAGACTTCAAACAGGGCTTTCGTCCTCTGGTCTTTCGGCATTTCTGGCTTAGCAGCGCGCCTTGGGGAGTGCCGGGTGACAACCCTTAACCAGAAAAAGAAAATAAAATTCATTGTAACTTGTAAATTTGTAAGATTTTTAGGAGGGAAACTGGTGGCTTTACAGTTCAAGGAAAAAAACCCAACCAAACAAAAAATCCTGCTTGAATATTTATCCCTAATTACATTCCATCCTGTCCATATACTGCTAAATTCAGTTTACCTGCTATGTCCTCTTTAGCAGCGTTTCTGTTCTGCATTAGATGTTAGCGTTAAGTATGCACACATTAGGGTGTTCACAGAGTTAAGACTGCTTCTGCAGTGTTAACATGTGACATTGTTTCTCTTAACATCATTAAAGGAAGCCATCAAAAAAAATGCTCGATGGTGAATTGTAGGCAAAAATAATTTTGTGCAAGCTGCGTTACGTGGTATGGGTATTTTGGCTTCATGTGGTTGACAGCTTGTTTTCTGACTTTGCAGTACCTAGTAGAGGTTTTTTGGCATGAAATAAAAAGGAAAACTGGGAATAAGAGAGACAGAGTTTCCTTAGGGAACATGATAGCCATGTCTGTCTTCACCTTTTTCAAGTTCCGTTTTTATAGAGTGCTGTCAGAGATTAAAGAATTCGTGCAATTCAGCTCCCTTTCTCTTTGTGCGGTTGGAGCTTCAGAGCTCCAAAAGCTGGTCTTTAATGAAGATATTAAGAGAGCATGTCCAAAATGGTGTATTTCTTTCAGAACAAGGTGTTTATCATGTAAATTATATACTTCATTCAGTATTACTTCACAGCCCAAGGGGGCTTTCATTTGGAGAGTCATCAGTGCACCCTTGAAGTACTGCAAAATAATGTGTGTTGGTGAGTAACTGAAATGACACAGTTTGCAACATTCATCATTGCACAGAACAGTGAGGGAAACTTGCTGCTTTTGGAGTAGCAGCACTGACAGATCTGCTGCGGTTTATTTTTGGGATCAGAGGGGCTGGGGGGCTCCTTTATTGCACCTAATTTATTCTAGTCTGAACATCCAAGAAGACATCTGTGTTCCTTTTCTCTCATGCCTTCACTGTTTAAGGCTTGTAATAGATTTTGTACAACTCTTCTACAAGCAGCCCTCCTTGAGGTCAAGACCAAGTAAGGGAAATCTTCAGCCAAATTCCTTTTGAATTGGAAAATTTAAACAACTTGAGGAAAAAGGAGTAAGACAATGGAAAGTGGAATCCAGCCTTATTTGTAACAGATGCTATTAACACATGCTTAGTTTTATAGTCTATTTTGGCACCCTTTCACCTCTTTCTTCTGAAATAACTTCAGTATTAAAAGTTCATTGCCAGTCCCAGGCAAAAATGTCTAAATCAAATGAGCTGATAGTCTCAATATAGCTCATTAAAAAAGCATTAAATACAAGTTAAGGATTAAGAATTCTCTTTTCCTTCATTCCTGAAATAGGCTTGGGGGTGCAGGTAGGGTGCAGGACAACTTTGCTTTGCACTGCTGTGCATTGATGACACCTGTGCGGTGAAATTAGTGCAGTTCTGATGTGACTGCGGATAACCAGGACAGCAGGCTCTGTGTAGACTCAGACCTGAAACCCAGCATACCTAGCTATTTCTAGATACACAATGATCTAGAAAAAAGCCACGAGAATCTTCATTTCAGTGCCAGGGGGTTTCATGCTGAAGTGCTAATGCAGCAAAATTTTTGTGGCCACAGATTCTGCTTCAGCCAAGTGGAGTATGTCCCTTGCTCTTCTTGGTTCATAAGCAGATTTTTAGCACAGAATGTCAAATCAGATAATTTATAAAGTAAAATTAGCAAGTGAGACAGTCTTCCTCACTGCTTATTACTCATTTTTTCTGATAAATTTCACTCATTTAACTAGATTGTACTTCGCAGAGGGGCTTCCCGTTCCAGCTTATCTTTTTAGATATTCAGTAGATAATTAAAATTCAAAATGTTAACGGTGCTACTTATTTTTAGAACCTGACAAATATAGGCAGACATAGATTTGAAAATAAATTAATAGAGACCAGACAACTCTGAACCATTGAGCTAAAAAATGTTGGTAGACACCTGTTGTAACCCTCTTCAGCAGAGCCTGTGCAGGGAAGGGAATCTCCATCCATGTCTCTTCAGACATCTCCATCCACCTGTTCTGGAGAGCTGGAGAAGGTGGTACAGTTCAGACAGTGAGGTGACTCTGTAATAATTAAAACACTACAAAACTAATTAAATAATTAAAAAACCCAGCAAATTTTCTGTCTCACAAGGATAAAATCTGTTCTACATTTCAAAACTTCCAAAGTCAGCAACACAACTGGACTAATCCTGGTACAGTCTCTGAAGAAGGCACAATCTCTCTCGCAGGCACGTTTTATCCTTGTGCGGTAGCATTGCCCAGGTTGCCCTTCTGGGGCAATTACTTGTGTGGTGTCAAATAAGAAAGCTGATTTCTAGCTCTTGTAATCACAGAATCACAGAACAGTCAGGGTTGGAAGGGACCTCTGGAGAGCATCTACCCAACCCCTGCTGAAGCAGGGTCTCCTAGGACTGCACAGTCACATCCAGGCGGGTTTGGAATGTCCCCAGAGCAGGAGACCCCACAGGCTCTCTGGGCAGCCTGTCCCAGGGCTCCGGCACCCTCAAGGTGCAGAAGTTTTCCCTCCGGTTCAGACGGAGCTCCCTGTGTTGCTGCTTGTGCCCGTTGCCCCTTGCCCTGTGGCTGGGCACCACTGAAAGGAGCCCGGCCCCGGCCTCTGGGCACTCGCCCTTGAGGTATTTGCAGACCTTGATAAGGTCCCCTCTCAGGCTTCTCTTCTCCAGGCTGAACAGGCCCAGCTCTCCCAGCCTTTCCTCACCAGGGAGGTGCTCCAGCCCCCTCACCATCGCCATGGCCCTCCGCTGGCCCCTCCCCAGCAGTTCCCAGTCTCCCCTGAACTGGGGAGCCCAGCACTGGACCCAGCACTCCAGGTGCGGCCTCAGCAGGGCCGAGCAGCGGGGCAGGATCACCTCCCTCGACCTGCTGGCCACGCTCCTCCTCACGCACCCCAGGGTCCCGTGGGCCTTCTTGGCCACCAGGGCACACTGCTGGCCCACGGGCAACTGGCTGCCCACCAGCACTGCCAGGCCCTTCCCCGCAGAGCTGCCTCCCAGCCCTCAGCCCCAGCCCGTGCTGGTGCGCGGGGCTGTCCCTCCCCAGGGCAGGACCCTGCACGGGCCTTTGCTGAACCCCATGAGGTCCCTCTCACCAGCTCTCCGGCCTGCCCAGGCCTCGCTGAATGGCAGCGCAGCCTTCGGGTGGATCAGCCGCTCCTCCCAGCTCTGTATCGTCAGCGACTTGCTGAGGGCGCTTCTGCCCCTTCGTCCAGGTCACTGATGAGTCAGTTGGACAGGACCGGACCCAGCAGTGACCCCTGCGGAGCACCGCGAGCTGCAGGCCTCCAGCCAGGCTCTGCACCGCTGAGCACAGCCCCCTGAGCTCCGCCATTCCGCCAGTTCTCAGCCCACCTCGCTGTCCCTCAGCTAACCCACACTGCCTGCGCCCACCTGTGAGGGAGGTGCGGGAGACAGCGTCAAAAGCCTTGCTGAGGTCAAGGTAGGCAACATCCACCGCTCTCCCCTCACCTACCCAGCCAGTCATTCCATCACAGAAGGCTGTTAGGCTGGTCAGGCATGATTTCCCCTTGGCGAATCCAGGTTGACTGCTCCTGATAACCTTCTTTTCCTCCACATGCTTAGAGATGACCTCCAGGATGAGCTGTTCCGTCACCCCTGTAGTTTCCTGGGTCCTCCTTCTTGCCCTTTCTGAAGACTGGAGTGACATTGGCTTTCCTCCAGTCCTCAGACACCTCTCCTGTCCTCCATGACTTTTCCAAGATGATGCAGAGTGGCTTATCAGTAACATCTGCAGCTCCCTCAGCTCTCTGGGGTGCATCCCACCGGGGCCCGTGCATTTGTGGGTGTCAGGTTTGCTTAAGTGATCTCTAATGTGATCTGCCTTGACCAAGGGAAAGTCTTCCTTTCTCCAGGCTTTCTCTCTTGGGTCTGGGAGACCCTGAGGGCCAGCCTTAGCAGTAAAGACTGAAGAAAGATGGCGTTCAGTAACTTCACTTTCTCTGTATCCTTCATCACCAGGGCACCCACCTCATTCAGCAGCAGGACTGCATTTTCCCTAGTCTTCCTTTTGCTACTGATGTATTTGAAGAAGCCCTTCTTGTCCTTGTCCTCCCTCACCAGATTTAATTCCAAATGGACCTTAGCCATTCTCATTGCATCCCTGCATGCTCTGACAACATCCCTGTATTCCACCTAGTTACTGTCACATTTGCAGGGGCAGGTGCCTGCAGTTGAGTACTGCTGTTAGCTACAGACATCCTGCTACACTTGAAATGTAACTGGAGCCCTAGAGCTGAACTCCCGTACCCTTCCGCAAGGCAGGACCCCCACAAACATGCTGCAGTCTGGGTCTTCAAGACAAGACCCTAGGTAGAGCATACTCTCAGGCAGTGGATGTCTCGTTTTGCGTCCTCCCTTGCCTTTCACAGCCATGTCATAGCTCCTCTGCTGTAGGTTGTGCTGGGTTAGGGAGTCCCCATCCCCATGGTTTAAGCTGTGCAGGAAGGAATCCAAGATTTCTTTAGCCTGAAAGCAGGAGCAAAGTGGTGTTCAGTTGTCTCGTGAGAGCTAGGGACAGGGAAAGACCTACATTTCAGTTTTGAAGACTGCTGAAATGTTGTGGCTAAGGCATGTTGAAGGATGAACTTCTGACTTCTCTTAAGAACTTGTGTAGGTGCATCTTCAAGCAGCTATGTGTTCTTGAGACACCTTGTTAAGGTGCTTTTCTTAACATGTTAGGAATGGATTCTGCTGTGATACTGAGGCATTGCAAAGTTGGACACAACACATGGCTCTGAGGAGTGTGAGACTGCTGCATCACAACCCTGGCCCAGCCCTCCACCTTTGCCTCTAATTCATCATCATTTGCATCAGATTGCTGAGCAGATGGTTGCCAAAACACAAGGGCTGGTGCAAGGAAGAGGGCAGGGACAAGGGACACAGAACATATGGTCCAAAGCTGGATGGGCTGAGAGCATCCCTGCTTGAGGTCAACAAAGTGCCCAGGGCTCACCTCCTGACATGAGATCAGCCTTGGTGCTTCCCCTGTGATCACATGCATTGATGCCAGAGCAGAGAAGTCCTTGAACCTGGAAGTCCTTGAGCAAAGTCATGGTACTTCTGGTTGGCTAACACATGGTAAGCCTTTGACGCTTTAGTGAAGGCAGCATTGCTTTAACTCAACCAATACCCTCATGTGCAATCCATGAGCATATTGAAAACTCCCTTTCCAAATCCAGCATAGCTTCTAGTTGCACCCTGGGCCTTTGATCTCTGACTGGTAGTGCGTTTTGCAGGGATAAGCCCCAGAACCTGTGAAAGCCAACAAACACCGCCCATCAGCTTTAGTAGTCCCAAAATCACATGCCTGACACTAGCTAACTGAAACAGCAGAACTGTCCCACCAGGTAGGCCATGGTGTCCCCAGGAGGTGGGGAGCGGGGAGGTGACTCACCCCCAGCCAGCCGGTGAGTCAGTGCCAGCGGCAGGGATGGAAGTGAGATATGCAAAGCCCTGGGCCTCTGCTCTACCCAGCAGACCGCACCCAGCCTCCAAGGCTTCCTGCCAGCCCTGAATTGTGTCAGGTTTTATCTGCAAGGTGGGTTTAAAAGGGGAGAAAGAGAGAGAAGAAAAGAAAGGAGGAAAGAAAGAAGGAAAGAAAGAAGGAAGGAAGGAAGGAAGGAAGGAAAGAAAGAAAGAAAGAAAAAGAAAGAAAGAAAAAGAAAGAGAGAAAGAAAGAAAAGAAAGGAAAAGATAAAGAGAGAGAAAGAAAAGAAAGAGAAAGAAAGAAAAAAGAGAAAGAAAGAGAAAAGAAAGGAAAAGAAAGAGAGAAAGAGAAAGAAAGAAAAAGAGAAGAGAAAGAAAGATGAAAGAGAGAAAGAAGAGAAGAAAGAGAAAGAAAGATGAAAGAGAGAAAGAGAATAAAGAAAAAGAAAGGATGAGAAAGATGAAAGAAAGAAAGAAGAAAGAGAAAGAAGAAAGAACGAAAGAAAGAGAGAAAGAAAGAGAGAAAGAAAGAAAGACCCCCCCAAAGCAAACAACCCACCCCACACGCACCCCACCCCCAGTTCTCATGAATGAAAAATCACCCAGGCTTCAACTTCTCAGCTTTTCTGGGAGCAGCATATCACTCAAATAACTGAAGAAACACTGTGGGTTGTCTCTGCCTCCTATGACCTTAAGTCTGACTAGCTAGCTTTTACCGAGGACAGCAAGTGATAAACGTTCACTGTTAAAAATGGTTCAGCCTTTCTGGGGACCATTTTCATCAGGTTGACCACTTTGTGTTGAACAGCTCACAGATTTTGCTCTAAGCATGACAACTTCGGTGTGCTACAGAAATGAAGGATGAGTCAAAAGCTCCCCCGCTCCCCCCATACCCACCTATATTTAAAGTAAAACCTATACAGCACTAGGGCTGTAATAATCAGACTTGTACACGATATGGTCAGCCCTGACTGACCACGTGGTTGTAAACACTCATCTGGAAATAGAAGTTTGAGGCTTATTGGGAGGTGTTATCAATATTCATAATGTTACATTCTCTATAATAGAGCGTTTTTCCCATCACCCGGGTCCAAGATGAACTCTGTTTGCAACATCAGTCTGGTTGCTTTACCAGTGTTGTTCTTTTTTTTTTTTTTGTTTTGGCTTATACAAGTATGAGTGAATCTCACTAAATGACTCCCCTTTGAAAGTGGCTGATGACCAATCTGCCATTGAACATCCTTCCTGTGCTTTTATCATGCTGCAGAGAGCAGGGAGGAGAACAAAGCTGCATGGGGCTGGTGGAGTATCATCTGAAGTGACTTACCACACCACAAAATTTTAGGCTTTTTGGAATGATGCCCCAGGCATTTATTTCCTTCTTTTCTTCATCTTGTTGGGATTTTTTTCCCCCCATTTCCCATATCTGTGTTTTGTTTGGGTTTTCATCTACTCAATTCACCATGTTCCACCCAAACCCAATGGCTGTCCTTTTCTCAGAGTTTTAGGGCTGGTTGGTCCTTTTGCGTTTTGGGTTTCATTTGTTTTCAGTTTAGTTTGGTTTGCTTGGACTTCCATTGGGAAGGGGTTGTTTATGTATTTGATTTATTGGAGGGTGGAATTACTTGAGGGGGATTTTGCAGTGCCAATGTCTTGTCTTTTTTAAAAAAAATCCACTTCTCACCAATATATTGTTTCAGTCTTAACTTCAGCATAACAAAAATTTTCTCTGGCAAAAGGGAATGTGTTTTACAAGATGTTCTGTGACATAAGAAATTGTGCCATTTTGACCCTGGGATAGAAGAGGATGTGCAGTGGCAGCGACACTGGCAGGAGATAGGGGTGAACAAAGGCTCAGTTTCCTCAGACCTGTCCCCTGGTAGATCTACACCTGCTCACAGACACAAACATGCACTTTTGCTTTGATGTTTGCCCCACAGGATGAAAACTTGGTCTAGGACTGCTCTAAAAAGCATGATGCCTTCCTCAGCATGAGGAGGAATAAGCGCTGTAGCTTTAGGAGACATAGACTGCCCTTCCTGCCTACCTGGTGGGAAATGTCACTGCAGCATCCCTGCAGTTCTTAACATCTGCACAAGATTACATCAAGATATTTTTTCCTCTGCTGTGCTGCTGAGCTTTTCCTGTCAGCACTATGGACTTACCAGGCTTTTACTTTTTCTGTGGAGCTATTGCCTCAGCAATACTCTGTGGCAGTGAGTCCATGGGTTAACACTGGAGAGAAAGTGAACACCTACAAGTTTTTTCTCCTGTGCTCACGTGCCATTTAGACTATTATCCTAGCCTATGCAAAGGACTGCGTGTAACACTTTAGCATATACATTTGCTTTTTTTCTTGTGGGGGACAACTTTAGTGCTCACTGTATGTCTGAGTACTACTAAGCATACTGGGGTGCTGCTGTTCCCATGCCAGAGCATCCCCTCGTGCATCAGCTGTTCCCAGTTAAAGCTGCAGCAGCCAAGGCCCATGGTCTCCAACACACACCTGATGCTTCCTCTTTCTGTATTTGCCCTAGGCACTGTGCAGGTCAGGCTGTGGTTTTGGAAGCACTTGTGCATTCTCATTCCATGGGGATGGGATTTGTTGCACATCCTTACTGCTTCCCACCCTTCCCAGTGGTGCTCCAGGAAGTACCAATGAAGGGGAGAAGAGGGACTAGGACACGAAGGGAGGTTATTGAAGAGAAAGAGAGAAAAGACCCAGAGGAAAGGGATGGAGGTGAGTCAGAAAGCTTGAGGGAGAGCAAATTAGTCAGTAGTCCCCAGGGCAAGTGCACGTCATCCCTGGTGCGCAGTCCAGAGACACCTTCCCTGCTCCAGCTTGGGGAAACCGAACTTTTGGTGCCCAGGTGGGGTGGGTGATGCTGCCCAGGAAGCCAAGCCCGGACATCAGCAGGAGGGTGTGCCGGCTGGGATTGCAACCCCACAGTGTGATGGGGAGGCAGCCCTCCTGCATCCTGTGCGTCTCAGGGCACCCTGCAGGCCCCGAGGAGGAGAAGCAGAGATACATGGGGCTGGACTCTGAATGTGGGGGCAGGCAACAAAGAGCGTGGCAAGCCTTTTCCTGGGGCTGCTCAAAACCTCCTCAGATGCCCCAGCAGGTCCGCAGGACTCTGCCCAGCCCAGCTACTCACTCAGCAAAGGTGACCTGGGCAGGACGGTCACTTGTCACCCTGCAGCAAGTCGAGAGATAAGGACGAGAAACTCTCAAATACATTTCATGGAAGCCAGCTCAGAATAAAAGGCAGCCCTTCATTTCAGGAAACCTCATTTTTCATTTGTAAAACACTTTCATTCAGAAAAAAAGGAGGTGGGGGAAAAGTGGAGTGCTACTTCTTCCCAGCCATAGCAAATACACCTGCACAGCAGCTTTCATTCTTTGAAAAATGTCAAAAACATGTTTTAATGGGGCACCAGCAAATCCAGCAGTTGCCTGTTGCTTCCTAATTACAGTTGCTTGTAATTTTGTCAAATGACAGTTGTTTGGGCTAAAATATCCCAGGTTGGAGTCTTCCCCAGTATATTTTCTCTGCCTGGAAATTCTAAGCGGTTGCTGATTGTTTAGCTGGAAGAAAATATGTTCTTTCTTTCCACCCCCCCATGTTTCAAGAAATTTGGTGACCTTTTCTTCATGCCCCCAGGCTTTGGAAAAAGGACTTGAAATGTGGCAGGATTTTGGCTTGTGTGTCAGGAATGTGCTGCTTGCCTGGGAAAAACCTCCATCCAAATTTTGCCAAGTTATAAGCCTCTGAAGAGATAAATCATCTTTCTCACAAGCGCTTGCTAAAGCTGGACAGCTAAAAAAAATCCTCCCTAGCTTTATTCCAATCTCATGGCTCTGTGTGAGCACCCGGAGGTCTGCATCTGACCTCAAATCTGACCCAAGTAAGTGAAACTTGGTGTTGTAGCCCTGAGGGGCTTTGTCCTTTTGGAGTCCTGGCTGGGGGAAGGTCCCACTGCCGCAAGCCCAGACGGCGCCAGGCAGCAGCAGCCTGAGCCCCGGCAGTGCCCATGGCAAAGCAGAAGGAGCTGGAGGGGAGGGCACGCATGGCTTAGGGTGCTAGGGATGAAAGACAGAGGGAGAAATTGTGCCTTAAGGATGGTGGTCGTGGGCCAGGGAAAGCAGTGAAGGAGCAAGTGCCTGGAGCATGTGAGGGACACACTGAGTGAGGACTAATCACGAGGACAGCAACTGAGAATACTTCTGTGAGCTAAAGCAGCAGGCTACAGCCAAAGGGTCCAATATAATGTAACCACATCTAATTGCTTGAATTTGCGCTCTCCCTTCCACTTCTGTCTCCTTAAGCTAAGGGAACCACACACCCAGGCACACAAACACCACACAGAAAAGCCCAATGCTGATATTTCTTAACTCTTTCCCACGTAGCCTCCATAATTTTCTCCTCTGACTGGATAATAAAATGCAAAGTGCCAAATAAGAAAAAAAAAAACCAAACCCAAGGCAAATAAGCAATCTGAAACTTCTGTGATTGAAGAGACTTCCTACGAGAGTTCAAGGCAAGGTACTTTCATCAACAGGATTGTAAAGAGGTGGGCTTGTAAATGATGAGTGAGGTTGTAAATAAAGGGTGGATTTTCTGACAAGCTGAACACCCACGACTTCAGAGCCACAGTGCTGACCAGCAGCTCTCCATCATGGGCCATGAGTCCTTCCTGTACTGAGACCTATACCAATATGATCCCTTATCTCTGCTCTTCTTTCCTAGCTTGACAGAGAGAAGTTTCATGTGCTGCAGCTGCATTCTCCAGCTGTCTCTTTTGCACCCACCGAGATACCTACCACCAGGAGGAGATGGTGGTTAATTCCTCTAGTCAGCCCCAATCCTTGTCCAGAATTCTGGACTTTCCTTTGTAATTTGAATAATGGATGCAATTGCTCAAAAAAAAAAAGTTGTTGGGGGTTTGGGTTGGTTGGTTTTACTTTAAATAGGTCTATTTTCATTACCACCATGATCCTGGTCCTTTCCTGTGGGCCCATCTCTCCAAGGCATGGTGGAGAAACCTTCTTATGGAGCTGAAAGAATGCAGGGGAGCTTGCTTTAACTCCCAGTTTAGCTGCTGGTTTTCCCCTCTGACCACTAGCAAGTTGCTTGGTCCATTCAAAAGCAAGTTCTAAGAGAACCCCAAGCCTACACCTATGTTCTCACTGCCACCACACAACTGCTAGGCACCATCCCATCACCGGTCCAGCCAGCACCTCAGAGCCCAGGTGACAGGTTCAGATTGTAAAGTGGCCCTCCAAGCTCCCCACCAACCCCACAATTCTGTATGCTCTGTCAAGACCTCAGCTGTCAACGCAGGGCTAGAAAAGCATCCCACTAGCCCTGCCTGCGGCTACATGCGTGCCTGATCCCTCCTTTCTCAGCTGCCCATGAGCGTGGACAAGCAGGGAGCAGCAGCAGGATCTGCTCCTGAAAATGCTCCCTTCAGCGCCAGCTAGGACACCACTACCCAGGAAAGGGTAGTAGCTGAGGTTGTGGGCTCACAGGGGGTTGCCTGGGGCTGGGCACCTGGAGGGCTGGTTACAGCAGCCCTCAGTACCCAGGGAAGATGCAGGTCTGGTGCCTACGACATGAAGGGGTCCCTGGTGTGATCTCCAACACTTCTAGACATATGACTCTATTCAAAAATTTCTGCCCTTGCATTGAGTCTTTTTTTTGAAAATTACTAAACCCTTGATCTTTTTGTTATCAACCCCTTCTTTGTATCATTTTTCCAAAGGTGGCAGTGGAGGAAGAATCTAGTTAAGTAGCACTTCCATTCTCCTGCCGCTTGCCCCTTTGATTTAGACAGGAAGCTTTTGGGGACAAGAAATGTCCCTTATTAGAGCCTACTGCACCAGGTAACCTCATTTGGTTTGGTGTCTAGACAGTAAAGCAGAGGAGAGCATTAACAAAAACCAAGCACCCAAATGCCTGAAAGTTCGTGTTTGACAGCCTCAGGCTCACCTTCACTGATGCTTTTTCAGAAGTTAGGCTGTACCACTAGAAAAAGAAAAAATCAGGTTGATTCTTTGAAGTGACCAATATAGAAATATGTCCCTCACTTTTAAATTCCCCAACTTGGAGTAGAGCAGCTTTAGTGTTTAAAAAGAGCAGTTTCTGTTTATCTCTGCTTATAACAATGTGGGCCAAAATCTCATGCCTATGTGAATCTTTTCTAGAAAAATACTTCAGGCTGCTCCAGCGATCTTTCTGGCTGTTATGAATCTGTTTACGTTGCCATAGTTTTGTAAAAATGCCAAGAGAGAAAGAAATTGGCCTCCTATTTATGTGTTTTGAATTGCTGTCATAAGCAGAGACCTCGATTCGTCAGTTTGGGAATCCATGAACTAAATGCAGCACCTCCTGAGCCGTGCTGGGGAAAGGGCAGCGGGAATGCTGCAGCTCCTCAAGGCATTTGGTTGATGGGGCTGGTGATCTTCTGAGCTGCTTGCAAACTGAAAGCAACCTGCTGCTGCCTCCAACCTCAAGATGCCTGAAGGTACACCATTGCTCTTTCCTTCCCTTTAAATATGGATTTTGAGCTAAGGTGTGTCTTGGAGGTGGCAGCAGGCACCTCCCTTGAAAAGGCTGGAGGCTAATCCAAGCACGTATTGCAAAAGCTCTGTGTCATCCTACAATGCAGGGAAACAAAGCTCTTAGTTTTTTTCTTTCTTTTTTTAAAAAAATAAAATTTCAAAGCAGCATAATCAAGCTGCAAAACTAACATCAGGAAGGAAAACACTAATGAAAAATGCCAGTTCCCTAGGGGAAAAGAGACACAGGTTTCATTTAAGGTAACATTAGCCCCCCACACACACCAACAGCTGCCTGGTGGGTGAAGGCTGCTCTCCGACACAGCTGCTGCAGAGGGAGCTCCCCACGTCCAGCAGCAAGCCAGCAGCTCCAGCCTGGCCAGCAGCGCTCGTTTATCCCCACTGCCCTCCCCCTCCCCACCGCTTCGGAGCTGCAATTCATATAGTGACTGCTGAAGTAAAATCAGGAGAAATGGGGACTACTTGTAAAAGCTGGAGTAAAGGCAAGTAGCACCTCGGTTCTGTTTCTGAGTAAGCCTTTGTTTTTAGAAAAAGCTGGGTGATGCACACACAACCCCTGAGCCAGCTCAGACCCCTGCGCTTCCACGCGCGCCTGCTGCAGGGCTGCCAGGAGCTGCTGGCTTGCAAGGCACAGTTTTCCCTGTGGCCCCTGCCTCACCACCCACAACCACGCTCCTGCTGAGCCATGCAGGGCCGATCCTGGCTCCCAGCGAGGTGCCCCTCCAGCCGGGTGCTCCTCAGAGCACCACCCCAGGCAGCAGGGATGCCGCCAGGGGGGCTGAGCCTCAAAATCGCTGCTCTTGGCAGTGGTGAAGGGGCATCCTCCCCACCACTGAGCCTCAGCTCCATCAAGTTCAAGCCTCCCTTCCTCAGCCTTGGCCACGAGCAGCCATCCTCTAGGGACAGAGCTGTCTGCTCTGCTAAGCCACCTGCACCCACGCAGGGCACAGGCGTCCACACCAGAGTGGACATGTGTCTGGGTTGGGCCAGCGCTTGCATCCCAGTTCCCCCACTGGTGCAAAGTACTGCCCAAGATTTTTGAGTGACTGCTGTTTGATCGTTATTTATTTTATTTTCCCTTGTTTCTTGGAGGTTTCTTTCCCCAGGAAAAATCTTAATGAAATTTTGCTTTCCTCCCACCCCTCACTGATTTAAAAAAACACAACAAAATCCCAATCCTCAAGTGTCACAAAACTCACTGCTTCTTCTGCAAAACAGAATTCTTATTGTCCAGCAGCCCTGACTTATTGACAAGCAGAGGCAAAGCAGACAAACCTGTGACTGCAGTGGGGGGGGGGGGGGGGGGGGGAAAAAAAAACAACACCAAAAAGCCCCAAGAATGAAAAAATACAAACACTCTCCCACACGGACGCAGCTCCATTCCTATTAATGATGCTGCTGCCACAAGCATGGCTCAGGCCACAGAGCTGTGAGGTGCTGGGGAGCTTGGGGCCAGGGACATTCCCATCACCCAGGACAAGGGCTTCTCACCTCTTGCCAGGCTGGAGAGGGGTTTAACATGGCACAGGGCTATGTAAACACCGGGAAGTTTGTTTTCCTGACTGTGTGAGACACAACCCGAAGTCAAGCCAGTGCAGGCAGCAGCAAGGCAACTGCTGCAAAAAAGTGGCCACCAGTAAGGCACGTTGCCTGCCTCCCTGCCTGAGCCCCATCCCTCCTCAGCCAGTAGGGCTGAATTACAGCGAGGCAGAAGCAATGAGAATAAACAGATGGTGGGGTGTTGCAGTTTGAGTCCAAATCAGTTTGCCTCATACAGGGCACCAATTGTTGCAGCACAAGCAAGCTAGCAAGCTGCAAAAGGCTTTACCGTTCATCAGATTCTACCGTCCATGCTGTTTCTCCACCCTCCAGAGGCCAGGCCACACTACTCCTTGTCTCTGCTACGCTGGAGTTTTCCTTTGCTGCTTCTCCTTCATCCAGGACCTCCTCTCCCACACGCCTCAGGGCTATTTAACCACTTTGCAGGAACAAGCTACAGCTGCACATCGTCCATGTCAATCAACCCACCGCCTTCGAAGCAAGGCCACAGCTGCATATTATCAATGTCAATCAACCCACTGCCTCCATTCTCCTACAATGGGGGTAGAAGGAGGGGAGAGCAGGAGGTAGTCCCATTCAAACCGGGTAAGAGAAAACAACTTTTTTTAAAAAAAAGTCACTGGTGTGAAGTTCCTGATGCCAACCACAGAACAAAAGGAACAGCTTTTTTATGTAAGTAAATGTGTCGAGTAGCTGCTGTCTCTGTATGGCTGGTTCACAACAGCTACAGGGGGAAGTGAAGCATCCTGGTCCCTCCCCAGTGATGCTCACCTCATGCAAGCCCCATTACAGAGCAGCAGGAGCTGCCTTTCCAGGGGTGAGAATGACAACCATTTCAGACAACCAGGATGCCTGATACCATCAGCTGTGGACATGGTCTGAGCGCACAGGACTGAAAAGCCCTGGAGCTGTGCAGTAAGACACCATGCATCACATGGTCACATGCATCGCTCTTGCTAACTTTGCTTTGGGCACATCCTTGGGTTATGATATTTTTTAGTATGAAAACCCCTCAAGCGATTTGGACACCCATTTCAGGGGTATTAAGGCATCTCTGACTGCACAGGAGACACTGCCTCTCCTCTCACGTTTTCCTGGAGATGATTCCACAGCTGGTAGTGACGTGCGGAATTAGTTATCCCCATTTCACATTATTTCTCCATATCAGTAGGACTATCCCACAGGTTGTTGCAGGACATGCTTCCTGCCTCTGTCTTCCAAGACACCCAGCAAGCCTGGGAGGGCTGTGCTGTACAGTGTGGCAGCAAGTGTATGACTGTTGATTTCCAGCAGATCATGCTATAGCAATGCTGGTTCTTGACTGCATTTGACAACATACACCCTGCCGTGTTCTCCTGGTGCGGCCGGTCCTTGTAGCATCACACCGTACATAGCTCCCAGCTGGGCCTGTCGGTTCATGGTGCTTAGTGATAGAGGGATGCACGTGCACTGTACCAAAGAGTTTGTAGTCTAATTTGAACCAAGACACAGACAAAAAGTCACCAAAACCATTATGGGAAGATCAGGATGGGCAGAGGGGAGGCCAGACGTGATGCCAGTTCAAGGCTGAGCTTTTCCAGATTTATGCCACTGTATTCATCTTTGAAATGACAGAGGTGAGTCCGGAGCATCTCCCCTCTGTTTAAATTGCCAAAATATATTAGCTGGGGTAGGAGGGGAAGAATCTATGTGTTTATTTTATTTTCACTGTTGTGCATTTGAGGAGAAACAAGACCTATTAGGAGGCTGAGCCTGACCCACAGTAAGGAAGGAGTGTGGTACCAGTCAGGGTGGTAGTTTCCAAACTAGGGTAGGAGCTGTAAATAGGAGCGCAGGGCCGCAGAGGGATCCCTGCTCCAGTGCAAGAGGCATCATGTACTTGTCAGCTGGCGCCTCATCAAATACAGGCCAAATTTCTGTGCCGAGAAGCTCCTGCCTCCTCTTCTGCACACACTTACTCAGTTCTCTGCAGACACATAGCAGAGACAGCTACAGCCCCGACTCCCCAGCACGCTGCTCCCCCAGGGACCCAAGGGGCAGGGGGCTGGCTACCTGCCATTTGCTGCAGGTGAGCGGTGAGGAAGGCTCAGTCTTCAGGCCACCATGTAGTGCTCCCTCCCATGCAAATCATGTTCCCCTCCATCGCTGTCACACACCTCCATGTGTCATCGAGCCATGCTCCTACCAAACTGGAGGTACCTGCCGTGCTCCCTCCCGGCCGGGAAGGAGGAGCCAGCCCATGGGTGGGGGCCACGCCGGCAATTCTGCATGTCCTGGTGATGGGCAAGGGCTGCCAGCCGCGCTCACTGCCACGCTCCTGCGGGTGGTGGGCAGAGCCCAGGAACTCTCTTGAGATGTTCACTGAAAGACTAAGCCGCTGAAAGGCTGGAACTAATTATCTACAGACCATTTTCTTTTAAAGTGAGTTTTGATAAAGAAGTGTTTCTCCTTATGCAAAGTCACCTGAGGTGATCGGAAGGAAATTAACATCCTATAGGCTGTCCAGCAGAGCGCCCAGCACCATTGCAGGTGGCCTTTTTAGCTTAATAATGGGGGAAAGATGAATAAGCAGAGAGGCAGAGACAGTGGAGGGTGTTATTACACACTTTTGGATTACCACGTTTGATACGGCCATCAGGCAGAGTCTGATTCACTTCTGGAAACACTTCAGCCCGACGCTGCAGCCAGACGGCTGAGCCTGTGGCTGCCACGGAGGCCGACAACTGCCACAAGCCTGGAGTGAATCAGCCGTGGCACGGGCAGCCTGCTTCTAGGTACGGGGCACCAGCTGGCAGCAGGCGGTGGGAGCCCTACCACAGCGCGGAGAAAGAGAGCAACTCGGCACTCCCAGCACACAAACTACCATCTCCAGCCTACCCTGTGCGTGGCGATAATATTTTTTCTGTTTCACCCACAGAGACCTCGTCTGAGTACCCGCCGCACCAGCGCGCGCTTTGCAGGCAAGCTCAGGGCGCTGTCTGTGCCCCGCGGCACTGCAGCATCGTTCCCATGGAGGCCCCTCATCTTTTCTTGTAAAAGAATCAATTCAAGTAAATTCTGACTCTATATTCCCACCTTTGCTTGACAAACAGAACAGGGAAATGCCATTAACACGCAAGCGTTCCTCAAACCACCTTGTTTTTGCTAGTAGCTCACTGCCAGTCACAGTGGAAACAACACCACTTCCTCCCACATGCTGTCAGTGCCTAGGCTGTAACTATTCGCTTTTAATTGAATTAGCCAGCCCATTGCTTTTTTGTTATCCTATACAAAGCAGCTACGTTCTGCAGACACCTTGCCAGAGTGACTAAATCAGACGGTGAGATAATTATTTCCACCACATCACTCGCTTTGGTTCCAAATTGGCCATCAAAACACAGGCGCCTGTGAGGTTCATGGGATGTCCTCAGCAGTTACGTAATATCACAGACCTGCTCCCAAATAACTGAAGTCGTCTCTGTTTTTCAAAAACTCAGACTTTACTACCTGGGGTGAAGTCTCAGCCCACAGAATCAGTGGAATCAGGATTTCAAGCCTCCCCAGCCCCCAGCCCTGCCCCACTCCAGCTTCTCAAACTATAAGAATTTCACCAACACCTCAGTTTCCACTAAAATACTGCTAATTGCTGTTGTTACTGCCATCATTAACATGAGTGAACACAGTTCATGATACTCCACAGAGGGGAAAAAAAAGCTTTGTTTTAACCTTCAGCATAAGAAATGTGAAATGTGCACGTTTGCTTTGTGTATCTATCTTAGAACTCACCTGCTTCCAGCGTGTTTAAAAGCAGATCTAATTAAGTTCTTACATACAAACACAGGACTGTTTCAGGGGTGGAAGGATGGCTTTGGATAGCCTTTAATCGTGGGTTTACTCTCAACCTACCATAAACTTTTATCTGCCCCTTGGCAAACCTTGCCAAGTGTTTCCCCACACACACTGAGGGCAGGATAACCTTCTCGCTTACCAGGCAGAGGACCTTGCCCCGTGCTTGTACAAGACCCAAAACACAGGGGCTGTGATCTTGGACAGGTTTTACAGGTACTGCCATCAGCATGAAACCTCCTCAAGCATTGTGTAGGTGCCCTTTGCCCAGTGCATTTGGCCTCTCCCCTCCACCCATGGGATGGAGGAGAAGAGTGGTGGTTCCCCCAGCCCACAGAGCAGCTGCAAGGGTCTCGAGGGGAGGTGGAGATGGCTCAATGTGCAGGGTTGGCTGCCGGCTCGTGGAAAGGAAAGGATCATCTCTGCTGGATCAGCTGGTTCAAAGCAATCCCATGCGTGCTGGGTGCATGCGCTTCCTTGCACCCATGCAGCTTACATCAATGCCTTTTGCTGGGAGTATGGTCATGGCATTGCTGGTCCAAGGGGCTGACATTTCCCAGAAATCAAAAAAGTGTTGACTAGCAATGGCAGCTAGTACCTTTGCATCACTGGTGATAAAATTAATGATTGATTAGACTATTCACTACTGAAAATCAGCCTTTCTGGCCCATTAAACCCTTTGCAGTCTTGATGAGTTTCCCTGGTGGACTGAGCAGGAATTGCTGGTTTTGTTCCAAGAGTAATACTCTTTGCTTTCTCCCTCTGAACATGGAGCTGGAGAGAGCTGGGCAGGAGCAGGAGCGTGTGGGTGGCTGCGAGGAGATGTTTACCTGAAGCCAAAGGAGACTCGCTTGACACTGTTGAGGAACTGAGGAATTATTCAACATCCCACTTTCACTAAGTCTTCACCACACCAGGACCACTTGTTAACTTTTGCTCCTCTTAAAAATGTTCTTCAGGCTGCTCACTGCTCCTTATCTGATCTCTGGGCTCTCAGTTCCTTTCATATGGCCACCACCTTCTGTCCCTCAGCATCATCTTCTTGTCCCTCTGCCTGGCCTTGCTGTGACCTCAGCTGTATGGTCATGGCTTTGCTGCTGTTTTCAGCCTCCCCTTGCACCTCTGCACAGCTAAATTCTTTCAGGACCTCTCCAACAGCTTTACACCTACTGCTTTTCTCTCTCTAGAACTGGGTCCATTCTGTTTAGCTATATCCCAGTTCAAGATCTGCTTTTTCCCATTCTCCCAGTGTGGGTGAAACCCTCCTGGCAAGACCTTCCAATAACCCTCTCCTCCAGCTCCTCCAGACCTAGCCACACAGCACTGACTCCTCTAAACACAACCAGCTCCTTATTTCTGACCATCACCATCCTCTTCCCTGGCCTCCCTTCCTCCTGCTTGCCAGACAACCAGTGGCTGGAACATTCCTCTTGCTGTGCTATGCTGCTTTCTGCCCCTTTCATCCTTCCAACCTCTTGCTCAAGTTTCTTCCCCTATTCCAAGCATGACCCACTGCACCGTATTCCTCAGACTCTCCCTCGCCCTCCACTTACACCTCCACTTAGCAGCCCCACTGCTGCCTTCCCCCATGGCTAAAGCCACCACCATCCCTTGGAGAGCCCTTTCTCTCCCTATCCCCTCCTCCATCCTCCCCTGGGGTGGCCTCCAGGCTTGCTCCTGGCCCACTCTATGGTGTCGCTCCCTCACCACTTGCAGACCTCTTCCTGACCCCGTCACAGCTCCCATTCCCCTCACCCCATAACTGACTTTCCCTATGCAGCCACAAGCAGCAGCTCGTACCTGCCCTACTCTTTTTCCGGCCAGTTTTAGTTTCTCTCTTCCTTTTTTTGGTGGGGGAGGTGGAGTGGGAAGGCTGTCTTTATGCATTGATTTTTATTTTTTCCATGCCTTTCTCCACATCTGCACATGCTACCTTATTTCTGAGAAACAGCTGACTTCTCCTGGCCAAAACCCACTTCTCCACTCCAGACCTGCTTGCCCCTTCACTTGTGAAAAGCAAATCTAATTCACCTTAGCAGCATTTAGGGCCTAAATGGCCTTAATAATCCCCAGCTAAACCTGGCAACTGAACTGTCCTCCACACCTGCTCCTTGCATCCACTGGGTCCACGCCTGCAGCCACCCTGCTCTGCCTCATCCATCTGAAGATGGAGAGTTTTTCCCGGGGAAGATGCAGTTTGGCCGGTATGGTAAAGAGCAATGCTGATAATCCTTGCATCCTGCAAGAATAACTTCAGTACCAGTCCATCCGCAGGGGTGTGCTGGAGAGGCTGCACATCAGCCCTCACCTTCCCCTGCCAGAAGCCCAGCCCACCTCCCTAAGCTGGTGACCAGGGGAAGGGTTTGTTGGGACCAGAGCTAGTCGTCATCCTGGGAACACCAAACATGTGAAAGGAGGAGAAATGGGTTTATTGGGGCCTTTGGAGAGTGTGGTTTGTTTTCTGCAAGGCCTCGCAAGAAAGATGGACTTTTGGAGCAGCACAATTGGCTGCCCATGTCCTGCAATGCAGTCTCCAGGGTTTAATAAGGCACAAGGCATCAATGGACACTCCTCCCCAGGTGAAGTCTAAAAACTTAAGTGCCTAATATATGTCAAAAGCCTGCAGCAAATGCCCTTTTGCATGGGCTCACTTGATCTTTCTTTCTCTCCTCTCCCCAGCCCAGTATTTTTATAAAACTTCTAGGGTACGATTAGCACCCTTTTCCTAACTCACATGGGAATGAACCCGGCCAAATGTGTAAAAAATCATTTTAGAGGGTGAGGGTGGCCTGCTAGCTGCACATGCGCACACATATACTGTATGAAAAACCTTCATGTTTCACTTAATTATTCTAGCTTTAATATGAACTTTGCAAAGAATAAAAAAAAATAATCAGTCTTCATAATAATAAATGAAGCCAAGCCAAATAACCTTGCAAGTATCTGCACCTAGCAGGCTGCAGGATGGTAAGTGGTGTAGGAACTGTGCTTTAGATGTAGAAAAGAAAAAAGAAAAGAAAAAAGAAAAAAAAGAAAACCTTTCCCCCCAACTTCCTGCATTAATCCTCTTTGCAACCCACCCTGTGCACTGAAGAACCCACCACCACCATCTCCCAGAAATGAGCTCACTGGTTTCCAGAAAACACTGCGCAGTCCCCGCCCCGCGGCAGGTATCCCGGGTGCCCGGGGTGCCTGCAGCTTTTGCGTGAGCACAGATGCCCCCACCACACAGGTCTAGACCGCCAGACGTGGGACAGATCCCCACGTGGGTTAAGCGTGCAGGGGAGCCAGCGGGGAGCAGCTTGGGGGGGTTGGGTTCGGTGGCTGTGTCACTGCTGTAGTGGATGATGAAGGCTCAGCATGGTCCCTCGGCAGGAGCTGACCTATCACAGCTCCAGGCTGATTTCAAACTTCCTTTTTGCGGTTTATGTCGCCTCGATTTATTCATTTCCTTGTAATTTACAGATAGACATCAATGCTTGCTATATTTAAACAGTGCCTGTATCTGTGTGGGGATTATAGGTAAGCCATTTTATTTGCAGAATGATGGTTTTAAAGGAAAGTGAGACTTCAGAGTCATCCTTCAAGCCGTCACCGTCTTGTGTGCGGGTATGACCTGGATCCGCGCCCAGGGATGCCAGGCAAACCTCTCCCCAGCCCACAGTGCCTGGGACGCACCTCACAGCTCCTCCACCTTCCTGCCACCCCATCATGGAGAAGGCTTGTCCATCTCTCCCCCTTCTGCTGCACCAAGCCCAGCGACCACCCAGGCTAATTAGTCTAAATAATAAAATTATTAAGGTGGTGCAATGAAAACTTCCAGGATTTGGTTATATTGGGGCTAGGAGAAGCTCTGGAGGAAAAAAAAAAAAAAAAGTGTTTCGTTTCAAAGTAAGAAGTGATTTTGCACTACTCCCATGCAAACAAGTCATTTGTTTCACCATTTTCTCTCGGAAAGTCCAAGCCTGGTGAAAGCTGCCATGACCAGTGCTTCAGGATGGTAACCTATGTTAAAAATCACACAGCAGCAACTCCTTTGAATGGAGGGTGTCCAAATATTTTGGGAAAAGATGAGATAAGGCATGAGGATAGCATAAATTTTTCAGACCCGGTCTGGGTTTTTCAGCTGTGTTGTGAAAAACCCCTTGCTCTAAACAGCTCTGACCTTTCCTATTTCTTGGAGACTGACGTTTCTACAGTAGATACATGATGAGGTCACTCACCCTGTTTTTGAAGTCTTTCTCTCTCACTACTCCTCACATGGGTTTTTTCTGTGGGAGGGGACAGTCATGAAGAGGGCTAAACCTCCTGATCATGTGTGAAAAAAGGAAATGAAAATAAGTTATTGGAGATGTAACTAGACCTGACCTGTAACTTTAGTTTCTGAGGATATAAAAATTATGAAACCCAGGAGAAAGGAAAAACGTAGGGCATCTCGCTCTAAAAGTGATTTTATCTGAAGCTAGATGCTCTGTGCTAGAAACTGGAAATGCTCAGCCTTTGCTTTTACGAGAGAATTATGAATGGCTGTAACAGTAGCGTGAGAAACAATTGATTCAATCACCTCCTCAACAAAAAGTAATTTGAATGTGGTGACTAGGGCTGAAAGAAGCTGCACACCAGCTTCCTATGGGAAAACCTAGCATAAATGATTGCCACAATTACATTACTTAGCATTTCATGGGTGAGCATTTCTGCATTCTGCTGAGCATTTTCTAGGGTGAGAATCACAAGTGGAAAGACCCAAGAACATCCTACTCGTAACTACAGGAATTGTGGTGTTGTCTAGAGGCTCGTCTTTCAAGGTGGTGCCCCATCATGCCTGGCACTTTGCAAATAGTAAGACGCACTGCCTGCCTTTAGATCTTGCTATCAGTGTAGAGGAAGACTGAGAAAAGACCCAAGAGTGAGCCAACAGTGTTAGCTAGACCCACAACAAGGTATTTGGCAATGCACATTACCAGATGGCTGCAACCACCAGTAAAGAAGAAAATTTCTTCATGACTACGTACCAAGGCTGGTAGACCAGGAGGAGAAGGCATAAGGCTACATGAGATAAACAGTGCCCTGATATAGGAGTAGGACTTACCCACAAACAGAGACAGGCTAATGCATTTTGGAGACAAACTGCAGAAGTGCTTGCACCTGAAAGTGTCTGACCTCTTGCCTGCGCTGCGCTGGCCATCCCCGGCTTGGAGAGAGATTCTGCATCTTGCAGAGCTGAAGAAATCAGGGCATTCCTTTAGCTGCTTGATCCAGATTTCAACATTTGCTCTTCAGGAAGGGAGAACGTGCAAGGTGGACAACATGGTGAACATGCGATGAAATGCGTTTCATGCACATGGTGATGAACACATTGCCCTACTACTGATAGAGCTGAGAGCTTGGCAAGTGTATTTGCAATTATCACCTGCTCAAACCTCACCAGGTTCACGTGGACATCCGCAGCACTTCCTCTAGTAGGTGGTTTCATTGATACTACACAGACAACATTTCTGCCTGGCCAGGAAAGGGATTAAAAGCTGGGGTGAGTAGCCAGGCCAACTGGAATCCACAAGTGTTTGGATCTCAGACTCTTCTAGAGCAAGAATGCAGAAGTTGGGTCTTGAAAGCAAAACGGACCAAGCCCAAGGGTCAAGGATGAAACCACTTCCCAGGACACACATCACCTGTGGTTTGTGAAAAGAAGCCACCTAAATCTGTCTGCTCTCTTAGCCTGAGAGGCAAAATTTGTGCATAATTCATGACCCGCCTTTTGAAGGGAGCAGGAAGCAGCAGCCAACACCTGGGAGACCGATTTCAAAGAAGTGTCCAGCACACAGTCCCATGCCTGGCCTCAGCCAGCAGCACTGTAACTGGAGGGGCAGGAGACTGCCAGCCAGCCTGCAAAGACGCATGAGGCAGCTGCACCAGCACCGAGGAAACAATAAAAATGCATTTGCAAAATGCAGTCCTGTGTTTCATCACCATTGTTTCCAGGGCATGAAGCTACTCCTCTCTTAAGAGCTGAAAATAGGGACAAGGCTCTACCCTTCCTTGACTATTGCCTTTTTGCAAAGCACCACCCTGCACAGAGCCACTCAGACATCAGCTTTCAGGTCAGACTCGGCTAGTGCAAATTGGAAAGAAAGATAAATCCAAGCCCAGAACCAAGGCATCTGGTCTGTTTTTCAGCTGCCACTTGAGCACAGGTGATTGCCTTACCCTCTTGTCGGTTGCCAAAAGGGCAACAGCAACCCATCCAATCTGCAGGTTAATCAGTTATTTGATGTCTACAGTTCAAGGACTGTTATTTTGAGACACCTAAGTTAGCTTCTCCTAGACTGCCATTTCAGCAGGGTCAAGGCACTGAGCATTTTGCTGGCACTCGGGCAGCTGGTACCTGTAGCGCAGCAGTGGAGCTGGTTGTGGGATGCAGCGGATAGAACCACCCTGCTGAGATGCAAGGTGGTTATATCTGCTGCATCCTGGCAGGGTGGTTATATATATATATATATCTGGGATACACCAGGATGTGTGTGCCTGGCTACACACTTGCAAGCCAAGTGCTCGACTGAGCTGCACACCAACTGCTTCCTAACTGCTCCAAGTCACAGGGACCTGCCGACTCCTCTTTGGAGCCGACCAAACTCTCAAGCATTTGATTGCAAATAAATAACTCTTAGCCTCTTACTAGCCAGATCAGATTTCAAATAAAACACACCCTGGCAATCTTTAAAATCCTGCCATCCATGTTCAGCTAAATCTGACATCTAGTTCTGCCTGGAAAAGGAGATATGATTGTTTTGAACTAACTGGTGTTGTTTTTTTTTTTTTTATTAAGTACTCTTTCTCTCCCCCCACCCCCTCTACAAGTATACACAGACAGTGACCTGAGAGCATGCAAGAGAAAATGCTTTACTTTTTCCTGAAAGCTCTTTGCTAAAAGTGGTGTTTCCCCACCTCCACGCTGCTGACAAATGCTGATGTAAACAGCATGCATATGCCCGCCTAAAAGGCCACAGGGGTTTTCACGTGAATCCTGTGTTTTTTCCACAAACCCTGTTACACTGTATTTCAGCTTAAAATGTATCTTCTCGTTTCTGGTTAACCTGCAATTCCTTTAAGGCTAATATAGTTCACAGCAATGGGCAAAACCACTTAGCAGAACCGAATTTTGAATACAAGTACTTCAGCTGCAGAGCTCTGGCGCGAAACACTTTCAAGAAACAATTGTAACTGTGGCCATATTAAAATCAGAGAAACCGATACTGACACAAATGGCACGCTGAAATCATTTGAAAAAACATGAGCTAGGTCTTCAGTGTTGATGGGAGTAAAACATGTCATTTATAACGCCACCGAAATCATAACAGGAAGGAAGTAGACCTCAGAAACTATAAACAGAAGTTAAGAGAGGTAGGAAGTACTTCAAATGCTTTCACGTAGTGACTGTAAAAAAAAAGATACTAAAAGGAGAAAATGTTTTCAGGGTTTTTCTAGTTTGCTTTTTTTTTTTCCACTTTATGTATCCATCAGCTGTTTTGAACAGTAAGAGATGGCCACAAAAGTCCAATGCAGCTTTAAAGGCCTCACTTGCAAAATAATTTAGGATACAAATCAACAGCTTGATTTTCCTTCCACTCTTCCCCCTGCCTCATCCCTCCAAAAGAAATAACTCAACAGCTTTCCTTGGTTAAAGTCAGCCTTTCACCTGCATCTCTGTGCATTCAAATGAAGCCATTTGTGTTTGGCCAGAACACAGACGGTACTCTCCTCCCTCCCTCTTCACAGCTCCTGACTACCAAATTCACTCCTATTCTTAACTTCACTATTCTAGTTCACTTGTCACCCTCCTTTTCACCTTTTCCCTGCATTTCTCACTTGAAAGCACTCTGGCAACTACAGCAACCAGTAACCACCACCTCCAGCTCCAGCTGCCAGCCCAGCAAGCAGCAGGCAATGGGTTGGAGGGTCCCCGAGGGTTGTGCTGGGCAGGGGGGGCACCAGCCCGGTCCCCAGCCCTGGAGGGCCCAGAGGGGCAGGGGCAGAGCCCTCAAGTGTGTGGCAGCACCAGATCCCCAGCTGCAGGGCTCTGCTGCATCATCTGTGGTCCAAGAAACCAACCACCAAAGGGCAACCTGCCTGTTTTCCCTTTTTCTACTAACTGTAGCTAGCATCACAGACATTTTTGTAAGCAAAAATCCTTACCTTTTGACCTTACTCTGCACTTCTGGCTTAGAACACAGTTCCCCATAGACTTAGCCAGCAGTGCTGCCCAGGTTCACAGTGCACATCCGCACGCATTAGATCTGCCCCGCTACTGAAAACAACACAGATGAATCGAGTTGGTAGGGAATAAGGACTTTATTCTAAGATGTGAGCTGAAGCAATGAGCATATGAAGCAACAACCACTAGAAAAAAGTGAAAACCACATCAAATATTTGTATTGTACCAGTTCAGTTTGAACACAAAAGTTCGCTTTCAGTAAAATGTATGCACAGGCCAAAAGCATATGCAGAAGCTCTGAGGGTCACCTAGAGCAGTGCTTCTAATGCCTAAGAAAGAGGTCTCCCCTATGAAAATCTTTAAGCCAGGAAAAACACTTCAAGTAACAAAGTAAAAATGATCTGTTAATTCCGCTTGGCACTGTGGAGAAGGAGGGGGATAATATATCCCAAAAGAGTATGCATCTTTAAGATGTATAAACTCAAAGTCCCTAGAACACAAGTCTGCTGCCAGACCAAGTACCGGTTTTTCTTCCTCATTTAAAACGTCAAGTGAAGTAGGTCTGTTAAGCACAGGGAGACTGTGTCCTGGAGTTAAAGCTACTACGATCACGCAGTCTGCTCACCAGCAAGGAAATTTCACTGACATGCATACTCAACAGACCTCTTCTCTTTGAATTTGTAACGGCAACCTATCATTAAAAGCTGCAAACTGCATCAAATTATACTTCTGTATTGAAAACAAACGGTAAAACAAATATTTGACTGTCTTAATATAGGAAGCCAAATGCTGCTCTCCTTCAACTCTCCCTTCACATTTGTTTCAGTACCACTGGGAGAAAGCTGCAAGTGCACATGAAGAGCAGAGCTGGCTCTGTAGAAGTCAGAGGTGGTGGCTATTTTAACCTGGCTCATTTTTGTGACATCAAAAAAGGGCTAGCAGGACCATTTCTGTGCTATTTTCAAGGTCTGCCAACTTCATTCTAATGCATTATATATATATATATATAAAATGCATAGTACCTTTCAATTATAAAAAAAAAGTAATTTATTTTTAAACCTGCTCTTTGGGACTCTAGAATTTTAGTGGTTAATCCACTAAATCCACAGGTAATACGAGCTGAATGGTCACTTTTCTTAACACAGTACCATAAATGCATCACCTTAGAAACTGCTTATTAAGGGAGTTAATCCAGTAACAACAGTGGTGGCAACAAAATTGTCAGGACAAATGTCAGTCAGGCATTAAAAAAATATGTCTCTGAAGAATTGCATTGTTTTTAAAAAATACACTGAAATATTCTATACAAGAATATAGGCATCACACTTACAAATCTAAATTTATAACCACTTACATGTATTAGCTATTCTCAATAAACCATCTACATTTGCTACCCACCTATAGTAGCTAGTTTCAAATTGGGAACACCACAAATTTATGTACCTTCCCTGAGATCAGTAATCCAAAATAAATAGCCCTGCAAATGTAACAGTGTAAACTCTGGATTTAAGTCTTCTGTAAGAATCAGTCCTCAAAACCCAACAAGAACATTAAGCAAACGTAAACATAGCAATCATTTTGTCAGTTTTGAGTTATTCCCAGCGACAGTGGAACCTATGCAGGATGTAGCATCCAAACATTGAAGACCCATCATTTGTATCATACAATATGGTTGTCCCCGTTCACTTTCCTATCATTGAACACCTGAACATGTCCAGCTGTGATGTGGATCTCCAAATTGTGACCCAGATCTGTCCCTTCACTCTGCATAATCTTTGCAGTGCCTTAAAAACACTCTTTCTGAAGATCTTATTCTTGAATAGAGGAATGGCGAATAGATCTGTGATAATCCTCTGGACTAGTCACAAGTTCTGGTAAATCATAGCCTCTCAGAAGATGTCCACTGTTTTGCTGAGCAAAGTAATACAGCTGCCTGGCAAACATTGGTTCAACCTTAAGAACAGACAAAATGTTAATCAGACATGTGACAAAATTTCATGCTCCTTGTCTTAGTTATTTATGGTGGGTTTAAGCTAAAAACATGGCAGATCAAAACAGTTCTGCTTACCAGAACGGGAAAAGGGTTTCAGTGGTCTCACTAATCTCTGTTTTAAGCTAGACCTTGCCTGTTCTGCTGCCGAGTGCCTTGCACACACTCCTTACCTCCACGGCCTTCTTTTAGAAGGGCACATACCAGTGACCCCAGTGATGCATTAGCCACTGCAGTCCCTTGCCAGCCCCTGGCTGTGGGTGATGCTTATGGACCACACATGTCCGCAGCCACTCCATGTGCTCAAATGCACACACAAAGCACTGAAAGTCTCATCTGCGTTGTAAAGTACTTTACGGACTTAACCTGAAATGCTGGAGCCCTAGGCAGACTGAGATACATTGCCAAATGACTGTGTTTGAAATTAGACTTCAGTCTAACACCAAGGATACTCTCATTTCTGCTCATTCAAGCTCTGATGAGGAATCTGTTCAACCACCACGAGGGATCTGTGTGATTTAACGCTGCCTTCACTTCTGTCTCTTCAGAAACCACCACTCCCCCTCAGGCTTTGGGCTCTGACTGCAAATATTTAAGTTGCACATTGAGAACAAACACCTGAAGCTCTCTTCACCCTTGGGGGATGGACAGGTTGGACAACTCTTCTCCACAATCCTCTCCTGCTGATCAGCCAGCCCCTCCATGTTAAGACATGGGCATCATTTTGGAGGAAAAATAAACAGTCTGTGGATCCTGCTTCTGGGAAGGGAGAGAGCCAGAAGGGATCGCTGCCTTGGAGCAGGCCCACCAACCTCCTTTCCCTACCCCTCGTTGGCATTCACAGGCAGCTGAGCACCTCCTGTCTCACCATGGGGGAGACAGGAAAGCAGCTGGGCAGGGGAGCCACAGCTGTTCGGCGGGATGGTGGAGCTCCACCATGAGTCCACAAGCCAAGACAGCCCAAGGCGTTGAGCAGGTTGAGGAGCAACTGCTAAGGGGGAAGCAAAGCTCTGAAAAAAACAGGAGGTACAGGCTCATAGAGAAGCTGCCAGAACAGGAGATGGAGAAGGGGGCTGGAGAGGGGTTGCTAGAAAGGAGGTATGGATGAAAAGCCATAACAGGGATGGAAAAGAGTTTAAGGAGAGACAGGGGTGGACAACTACCTCTAACCAGCCATTGCATAGCTTGGGATGGATCGGGATGAGCTTCCCAGCTTCCACCCCAGAGACTCACTAAGCAGCAGTGAGTGGTACAAAAGCCAGGCAGCCAAGAGGTGGCCATGGCTTACAACAAAAGCCTGACTTGGGACCCATGCTGCTACTGCAGGGGCTTTCAAAAATGAAGAGATGACAGTTTCCTTCACAAGGATGCCATAAGCTAAGCCCTGCCGCTAACGTGTGCATTATCACCTCTCTTGTGGTTTTATGGGCCAATACAGCCAATTTAGAAAGTACCTGGTCTCAGTCTCTGTCATCACCCTCTCCCAGATAGCATCCCGAAACACGAGCTTTGAGTGTGTGCGAACTGTGGTCGGTCAGCCCATGAGCCTGCCTGAACCCTGAAGCTGCACAGGCAGTCCCTGCATGCCGGTAGGGGCTGAGGTCCCTGAGAGGCAGGCTGGGGTTCTGGGGCACCTCCAGGTGCAGCGGTTGTGAAAACACCACGTCTGGCCTGGCAGCCCAAGGAGCTGCACCACTGGGCTGGCAGTAACAACACAGCCCAGCTCTTCCAGGGTACCTTTCGGCTTTGGGTTGTGAAGGGATTTGCGAGGGATCACAGATGGCACTTATGCTCTGCAGGGAGGGAAACCAGGTGTTCCACCCCACTGAGGGCTACCAGTCAGTCCTTGGCAGATCTGGGGATTCAGCTCTAGTCTTGATAGTGCTGCGTATTCCACGATTTATTACCTCCCTCACAACCCACATGAGGTAGAAAGGCCTGACTGGCAGATTCACACCCTCCGAGGAATATGTTTCTTTTAGGTAAGGCAGAAGTCCTACTTACATGGGCTGTAATTAGTTTCCTCTGCCTCTGTGGATCTGGAAATTCCTCCCCAAAGCAGAGAGCGACCTGGTACCTCGGCAGCGGACGTCCATGGTGAGCAAAGGCTTGCAGCTCTGGGAAGAGAGAAAGGGCCACGATGTGGGTTAACCCCAGCAGGCAGGCAAGCACCACGCAGCCGCTCACCCACCCCCACCACCAGGACGGGGGACAAAATCAGAAGGGAAAAAGTGAGAAAATTTGTAGGTTGAGATAAAGACAGTTTTATAGGTAAAAAGAAAAAAAGACAAAGGAAAGGAACGGAAAACAAGTGACAGAAAAAGCAATTGCTCACCACCAGCTGACTGATGTCCAGCCAGTCCCCAAGCAACAGCAACCTCTGGCAAACCCTCTCCCTGCAAGTTTTACTGCTGACCATGAGGCCGCATGGTATGGAATATCCCTTTGGTCAACTTGGGTCAGCTGTCCTGGTTGTGTCCCCTCCCAACCTCTTGTCCAGCCCAGCCAACTGGCTGTGGGGGCAGAGTGAGAGCCCTGACACTGTGCAAGCGCTGTATGGCATTAGCTAAAACATCCCTGTGCCTTCAGCACTGGTTTGATCACGAATCCAAAATAGCACCACACAGGCTGCTATGAATAAAATAACTCTATCCCAGCCAAAACCAGTACAGACCAGTAAGAAAGACTTTGTGGATGGCTGAGCTCCAAATGGATGACCCTGCAGCACAGTGGGAGAAGACAAATTAACTCTAGGGGAGGATGAGACAGGTCAGGAAAAAGACAAGAGATAAGGAGAAGATACTGAGTTTGGAAACTTTCCCACAGATCAGTGGGAGCTAGTTATAACAACACATTTTTTCTATTTGCTTTGCCTCACAAGTCATTCCACATGCAGAAAAAATGGGATGCCTTCCAATTAGTATTTCTGTTGGGCTTCGGCAGCAGAACCTCCTGGAGCAGACACTGGTGGTAGCTGGGACCCACTTAAGTGGACACCCAACAGCAGCACTGAAACCAATGGCTCAGTAGAGCCAGAGACTCCAAGTACTGCCAGACACAACGTTCAGGCTCAGCTACACACAGTCGTGGAGCCATTGTCATCACTGTGCCTAGTCAGGGTCGGGGAGGCAAGGAATGATGAAGGACCTTATTTAAGCCATGCACTGAGCCAGCAAAAGAGCCTGTGTCCTTTGTGCTCCTGCACTCTCTTCACTAACCCACACCCTTGCACAAAGGGAAAAGGTCAAATTATATAATTATTCCAATAGTCAAAGTGTCCCCTATGAAAGATAGCAGGGGTGGCCTTTATAAGAGACTTCCACTCGGACCAAAATCACTATGTTGTATTTTAGATACTGCATTTCCTTCCAGAAAAGAGAAAATTCCATCTAATGCAATATCCTTGTTAAAGTCTGCGTTATGTGTAGAGTATTTCTACACAGATGATTGGTAAAGATTTCATTTTTATTTATAACTATGTTCACACTTTCTGCAAAAAGTTGAAATTAATATTAAAACCTATGTCTTATAATGAAGCGCCGCCTGCTAGACAGGGAAAGGAGAGTCTTTCAACTTGGCATGACAAATGCATCTTTTCCCAAAATACACCCCTGCCATTTCTACTGTAACTGCAAGCTTTTCAGACTATGGTGTGAATTCAATGACTACCACAACAGCATTCCAACTCTGGCTTGGGACTACCGGTCATACTGGGAGGGTCAGTTATAAAAGTAAAGTCTCCCCCAAGCCCCCCTAAAAGTGCTGTGAACTTTCTGGAGCTATGCCAGCAGAGATGAGATATTTTCCATGGGACCCTGCTTCCCTCTGTGCTGCCACGGGACAGGGCAGGTTGATCCACCCAAGGCCAGTCCAACCATACTGCTAACAGGGAACTTCTTCCATCCTCCTCTTTCCCTGTTTTACTTGGCCTCAGCAATTCTCCAAATCCTGAACACCTGTGGGAGTGCCCCTGGCACAGATCTGGAGAAGAAAGCCCCTTCTGCCCCCCCCCCCAGGATAATCAGGGCTTGAGGTCAGCCTTGTGCAAAACCCTCCACTCTCTCCGTCTCCCTTTCCAGGCTCAAACGCCTTCTCCAACACCGCAGGGCTCCCCACATCCCTCCCCAAGCCTTCCCCATCTCCTGCTGCTCTAGCATCAGCCGCCCCTCCTTCTGCCAAGCCAACCCTCCTCTGGTTGCCACCTTCACACTCCCAAATTCTCTTCCTCTATCCTCCTATTCTCCGCTGATTTACCGTGCTGATTACGCAGTGCTCCCCAGAGACCTTCCACCTGGCTGCTGGTTTATTGCCATTTGAGCCTGCTCAACAGTACAGG
This sequence comes from Falco rusticolus, assembly GCF_015220075.1. Taxonomy (NCBI): domain Eukaryota; kingdom Metazoa; phylum Chordata; class Aves; order Falconiformes; family Falconidae; genus Falco; species Falco rusticolus. The sequence goes on from NC_051189.1 coordinate 91,627,257, forward strand.
CTGCTCAACGCAGGCCTTGATGCTCCAGTGCAGTCTGCAGAGCAGGGTCCAGCCCCTCAACAGGGTCCTGATAGCTGCAGTCAGTAGCAGTTCTGCATCTACCCCTTTCTCTGCTGTTCAAGATTTCCTCTCCTGGTAGAGATCTCCTGCCTCTCTTCCCAAGGACAGCCCAGTTTCTAAGGGGGAATCCCTAAGCTTGCCTGCAGTCTGGGATCTCAGTACACGCAGATGTGATACGCCTGTGGCAAGTCACTGACAAACCCAGCTGAGCATCAGCACATGCAAAAACCCACTTTGCACACACCACAGACTGTGACTTCAACCACATGCTTGGGTTTGCACAGGCATTGGTGCATAAGTAATTTAGGAGGGGGAAAAAATAACTATTGCTTGAGCTTATCTTTGGGGTTAGGTGTCTAAAAGGAGAGGTCCTGTGAACCGTTTGGAAGAACCCAGAGTACATCTAAAAAAACACCTGAGAAAAGGGAAAGGGATTTCCAAAACCATCATCAGAGGCAGAATTATACATCTTTAACTTAGCATGTGATTGAAACCTTAGCCAATGCCCTGACCTCAAATTCCCCTTTCTAACTGTCAATTCTCACATCCATATGAGATTTTTCTCCTTAAATGCACTTCTTGCTTCATCATTCTGCTAGGATTGTGCATCAGACCTGGAATATAAAGTATGCTTAAGCTGTTGGTTTGGGTTTGGTGGGTTTTTTTGAATTTTGCAAGGCATTAATTGTCCTGAGAGAGTCATGCCAGTGCTGGCATCCTGTTCTAATGGGAAAACACGCCAAAGCACGGGCACACTGTTCACCTATAGTGATGCTACACAAAAGGACCAATGTGTACTCCTGCCACCTGAGCTGTCCTCTGGGACAATGACCGGCTCCCACCAGTTTTTCTGGGTGGGCAGCTTTCCTCCCTCTAACCGCTCAGAAGAGCTGGGAAGTGGGGCTGAGGCTCTGCCCCTTCCCTCCATGGGCTGGAAGGAGGTGGCACTGCCCCAAAGCATGCCCTTGCCCCCTCTGTACTGCCCTGTGCAAAACCAGACCCTCCCACGGAGCTCTGGAGAGGTAACGCACCTCTGCGCTTAGGAACTCCAGAGCTTGTGAAATCCTTTTTACCCCAAGATACCCTTCAAACACTGGCAGAGACAGAAGAGGTTTTCTGCTGGATTTCATGTTAGTATTTGTATACTCTGAGCAAGACCTCAGGCTCACTCTGGGTCAAGCTAAGAGCAGCGCGAGCGCAGACCACAGACCTACCCCAGGACTTACATTAGCAGATCCAAGATCAGGATCCACTTTCCTCTGTCACTCAGTTTGTGGAGAGACTATTTTGTTAGGTTCCTCCTTACGCTTCTTAAAGAGAAGCGGGGGTTTTGAGTGCCACTAGCTGAGCATCAGTTCACTCCTAGGAGCTGGTTTGTGCAGAGGCATTTGCATGTGCACAGAGAGCAGGATTCAACGGGATTATTCAGGAGTCAGCTACCCCTTGACTATGCTTGCCCAGAAGTGAGCGGCTATTCTAACTGTAATTCATCAGATAACGCAAGAAGAGCACTCTTGTGAAGCTGATGTGGAGAGTGACCAGGTGACATCTCCAGAAACAAGATCAAAGCCATAGTGGGAATTACCTGCTAAGAACTGCTGAGTGTCAAAGAGCTTGCAAGTTTGGTCCCGCTCCAGCTTGTTGGGTCGGTCACTGCACAGCGCCAGAGGCCCATCCCAGTAGATCCTGCTTTGGCAAAGTCTCTTAGCATAGAGGCCATCAGGTGCCATCCACAATATTACTCCTCGTTCCAGATGGTTCAGTAGCTTTTCTATGTTCTTCCTCTGGCCATTATCCTCTGGATAAGGGAAGATAACTTGGTCCAGGCTGCTGACCTCATAACTTTGGCCATGGGATATCCTACAACCTTCAGGACTAGAAGTTGTCACCTCCTTTACCAGTATTTCACGGTAATATAAGCAGATGTGGAGTCGACAATCTATAAGAAGAAGAAAAAAAAAAATCATTGTGATATGTTAGTATGAATGTTTTATATTTCAGATCTGCACTGAGGACAGGAGACAAGTCTGCATGAGATTTCTGAGCCTGGAGGTCACCACCACCCAGAAGCTCAGATTAGCAAAAATCATATAAAGAATATAAATACTAAAATTTTGGGGGCACGATAGCATTAATGCTCTCTCAGCATATTAGATGGGCTGCTGATGTGAAAATTTGGTAGGAACTAACATCCCGCAGACTTCACATTTCTATTCAAAAGGAAAAGCGCACACATGAAAAGTTGTCACATTTTCCAAGTTCACATCAGAATGACTCCCCCGGCTCAGTACACTTCCTCAGCCTTAACCAGGAAGTAGCTCTGCTTCTCCCCAGATTTTGCATAAAAGAAGCTTCTGCACAGGGGACCTGCAAACTTGCACCCAGCTACCTGACGAGAAGCGACTGCTGGCTCCCGCTCCAACAGGGCTGGATCCCAGATCCCCAGCCTTACTTTCAAAGGGCCGTTTGGTCAACTTGGCTCACCCCTAAGATCTCACACAGCACTGAATATACATATATACACACATATATACATACATATATATACACACACACCTACACACAAAATATATGTGTGTGTGTACAATATATGTTTGTATATATGCATATACACAAACACATCTATATATACACACATACAGACCCTGATTCAGGAGAACAATCCCGCCCAAGGAACCTGCTGAGCGTCACATTATAGGTTTATCCATTATTTCTGTGAAAAGCACATTCCCACACCCTTCCCCTGAGTTATTCTGCCAGCATCCAGATGTCTGCAGACCTGGCTGAAATATCTTCCCTTTTCTTTCCTGAATGCCTTTCTTTCACCAGGAATAATGAGGCAGAGCAAAGCCAGATGACACCAGCAGGAGCACAGCAAGGTACCCAAGCAACACCAGTTTTTGTGAGGGTTCCTCCCTAATGAAAAACAGAGCTAAAGGTCACTGACCCCACCCCAAAATTTCCAAACTCCCCTGGGAAGACCGGATTTGGAGACTTATCAAAGCAACCCAGCACTAGCACTGTGAGCCAGCGAAGCACTTCCACTAACTTTAACCACCTCCATCCCTTGGAACTGGGGCTAAAGTACCCTGGAAAACAGAGGCTTAAGACCACACACCTAATTCATTCATTAAAGAGGTTTTTTTTTCTTCTTCTTTTTTTCTTGTCATCAGAAAGAAGAGACGGTGCCAGGGCAAGTCAGAAGTGGGGCTCTCTTATCAAGCTCCCCAGAAAGTCCAGGGCATTACAGACCTTACCTACCTGACAGGGCGAGGGCTTCACCAGACCTTATGCTTGGCTCAATCGGGATTCCAGGAGTCTGGGACTCAGGAGGGGCACAAGCGTAAAAGGTTCCTGTCACTTGACAACCTGTTTTCACAAGCAAAAGTCAGTGACAGCTGCCTAAATCCTGGAAGAAAAGCTTGGACAGAGATCACAGCGATGCAAAAGTGAGTTTTTCTGGGCCCCACCAAGAACTCTCTCTTTCCCCTTTCTTCTTAAAAAGGTTCCTTTTCCCGACTTTGCCAGGTATCCCAACCCTACCAATCTTTCCAGATGCTACTTGGACTGTACTTTGATGGGGGTCTGCATGAAATACTCCCTTAGCATTTCAGTATTCCCTCTTTTTCCTTAGCTGATGTGTTATTCTATTACAGAAGTAATTTACATTTTTAACTAGACTACAGTGCTCTTGAAAGTTGCCTGCATAAAGCAATCCATTTCGTATAAGGAATTTTACTGAAGACGAGTATAACAAAAAAGTTGGATTTAATGCTATTTAAAAAGTAGGTAAAGAAAATTGTGCAACAGGAGATTCTTAGGATTTTATTACCAGGACTACTATTAGACTGTTCCAAGAGATGCTTTTCAGTAAGTGTACTATATCATGGCCGATTGATGTTTTCCTCTGTCTCTTAATGTCAATAAAAGTCTTTGGAGGATGACATAAGTGGCTTGGAGTCAAGCACATGCTACCTTTCCCAGTGGCAGAACCCACCACGATCAGCAGCCGGAGCAATGCGGAGCAACCAATCTCACTGGGTTATTGAGCCCAGTGAGAAACAAAATACCACCCACTAACCACTGCTTCCAAATTCAGCAAAGCACCCAAATATGTGTTTAACTGCCACAGAGGATGTACTTCAGGGCAGAGTTCATTCAGCTTGCTACCTCCATTTTTTATTAGCAAACAGTTCAACTGAAAGCAAAGGATTCTGCCTAATAATTCCAATATACTGCCAGCGAAATTTGCAGTGCACTGAGCATTTACTTTTTAGCAGACCCAAAGATTTCTCTGCACTAAAACCTCTGGAATGGTGTCCTCTGAAAATGTAGTATCTGCTCTAAGAAGTCCTTTCTCATTTCCCATCCTTTCCTGCCCTTCTGAACCAGCTGCTTCTCCTCATGAAGCAAATGCCTGCGTCCTCAGGTGAGTTATCCCGCAAGGGTCTACAGCACACGGTTCTGTTGCTCTTATGTTTTATCCCCTGCAGCCTTCAGCATTGCCAGTTTTCACAATTCAGGCTTTTTCCTAAGTATGCAGAGCTTGGAAAGCCATGATTATGTTAGGCTCTGCTACTGTGAGATCCTCAGGGAATGGAATGTGTCATTATTCTGTTTCTGCTGTACCAGCCCCAGGAGAGACTCAATCCATGACAAGTTGTCCCATTGCTGCAGCACTAAAATAAAGTAATAATTTCAGCCTTCCTCTCAGAAGAATAATGCCATTCTAATCCACAAGGCTGGAGGGAAAACCTCACTGATGTGTGTCTCAAAAGGTCCAAAATCAGAAAGCAAAGCTAAAGAACACATTCCCATTGGGGTTTTTGGGGGGAGTTGGTTGGTTTCTTACAGCTCAGGACTTTTGCAACAGCTGAAGACTTTTGGGGACTGACTTGTATCAACCCAGAGGACTGCACAGCCCCCACACTGCACATATGGTGGCAGTGAAAGCAAGGGCCAGGGCAAAGGCTCTTGCCACAGATGCCATGGCTCTCGTTGCAGGGAGCCCAGCACTCCTTTCCAGACACTTCTGTCAATTCCCATCAAAGCCACAAACAAAAAACCTGAAATTTGTCATCCTTCTAGGTGAGCAGCCTCAGCAAGCAAGCCTAACCAGGAGAGTCTTACCATTTTCACAGCCGGGCCCTTGCCAGTGGTGACTGCGAGCTGCAAAGGGGACACTGGTGCACTGGTAGGGGATGTCGGGATGTGGCTGCTCCGGGGCAAACTCCCTCCAGTTCCGTTCATGGGGCACCATGTAGTTTGGTACCTATTCAATTTAATGAGATAGTCTTTTACTCAGCAGCTATCAAACCTAACGCTATGCATTGCATCAGCTTTCACATCTCAGTTCCTTGATTTTCTCTGCCAAACCCCGTGGAAGTCTAAACATTGCCCAGGCTACACGAACAGCACTTTGCCACCACCACCAGTGAGGCTTTCAAATGAACTTCTCACCACTGGTGTAAATAATAAGCAGGGTGGAATAACAAAAGGCCGTCAAAGCATTGCTGGTAAATGTCTGCTTGGAAGAGCAAGGCTTCATTGGGAGCTTACATTCTGGCATGGACAGAATGGCAGTGCACTAGTATCTGTCATCCAAAAGAAAAGAGCTATTACTCAGGGATAAACAACACCAAGGGAAATAAACTGCCCTGTGGCCTCACATGACATTAGAAAAGTTGCTTCTTGATTTCTCACTTTTCATAATAAAGTTTCTTCCCAGAGAGAACTAGAGCACCATGCCAGCAAAGAGACACAGCACACAGCACAGAAATTATGCTGCTCAATGTACAAGGACCAAGTGAAATGCGTAACTAATGTCATACCTGAGATGGTAGTGAAGTGTAAGGAGATGTTATTGGAAAGGGATGGTTCATCATTAATGGTTGCTCCTCTATGCTGATCTGTTTTGCACCTATGTTCACCAGAGAGATGAAAATAAATTATGTCGACCACATCTTAAGGAAATCTGAAATTGGCACATTGAAGACAAATCCATACAACCTTCCTTTGAACAAGCAGAGGACTAAAACGCCCTCCAGCCCCTGTTTGGGACAGGATTCCCAGCCCTCCCTTGCAGGCAGCTCCAAGAGGCAGTCTCTCCCACTGGGCTCTCCAATGCCCCACAGGGAAGTGCTGCCCAGCCAACCCAGTGTGCCATGATGCCCTCCCTGGGCCCTGCCAAGCCTTTGCCTCCCACAAGACTGGGCATCCCTCGCTCCCAGCTCTTCCCCCTGCACCGGTTACCTACTGTCTGGCTCAGAACACTTCTGCTTTTCCCTGTATTCTAAACCTAGATCCAGCAAGCAATTTTTATTTTTCCCCTGTCCCCTGAGCCGCTTGCTTGGCTCTTGCTACACAGAACTGGCAGGGAAGCTTCAGCTAAAAGAGCAGTTCCTCCAGCAATGTGCCTGTCTGCTTCTTCCGCAAAGGCTCCCTTTCAAAGCTCCAACTCAAACGCCAGCAGTCCTCCTGCAGACGCAGCCTCTTCAGTCATCAGAACAAGCTGCACTTGAGCCCTGCATTTTGTCTCCTTAAAAGACTTAAAAAGACTGCAGGGCTATTCCAGAAAAGCCCACTTCACTCCTCATATGCTTACAATGAAACATATTCACACTCTGTTACACAGGGAATTTGAGATGCTTTACCTTTTTTAGCTCCTTCTGGCACAATTCTGTACACTTTATAGGGATCTGAGATGTCCAGCTGGCTTCTCTCCACCAGTTCTTCAAAGTCATTGCTCTTGTTCAAAGCACACCTTAATCTTGTCTTCCAGGTAGGGGGATCTGGTTTATCAATGCCCTCTCTGAACTTTCCTTTAAAAAGAGCCCAAGCCTGGAAAGATTTCAGATAATCAAAAGAGCAAGAAAAAGAAAAAAAAAAAAAAAAAAAAAGGGTGAGGGGGGAGAAAAAGAATCAACTACAAGGTAAAAGTCCACAATACTTGAAACAGCATAGATGTGTGTGCTTATATGTGCATGAATTTACTCCCATCAGGTTTAGGCTAAAGAAAAAAAGCAGCATGGTAAGGCAGGAAAAACACTTAAGCAGGCACAAGAAAGAGGAGAAAATGATCCCAGATGAACGTGGAAATAGATGTGCTGCAGTCCCACAAGCTTTTAGCTCCCACAGAGAAGTGCGAAAGGGCGGGTTGTCTCATCCTGCAAACACAGGGGCCAGCAGGGCACAGCCAGGGCCACCAGGCGGGCAGCCAGCAGCAGCGGGCACCCAGCAGAGCCAGCCTGCAGGGGCGGGTGGTGAGGACACGGTGGTGAGGGGCCACTGCAGAGCACCCCTCCTGCCCCAGCTGTGTCCCCGACCCCGGGCTGAGCCCTACCTTGAAGAGGGCGGCATCCTCCTCGCGGTTGTAGTCCTGCTTGCCTGCGTGCTTCCAGGGGATGCGAAAGATGCTCTTCTCATCGTTCTCCCACACCAGCCCCGGGTACTTGCCGCTGTCTATCTGGTCGATCAGCCACTGGCGGAGTTTCCCGTTGCCGCAGCTCACCGAGTTCATCCCGCACTCGCCCGGCTCCAAGTTCATGCCACTCGTGTCAGGGCTCAGGTGGGGGGTTTTGGGGTGCCTTACCAAGCCCACCTCTCCACACACGCCCAAGCACCAGCTCTGGGGGGGGGGGGGGGGGGAGCTGCAGAGGAGGGGAAGAGAGGCAGGGGAGGGGGAGAGGAAAACCCACAGGTCAGGTGCTGGCTGAAGTCCCCGTCGGGAGCCCTACCAGCAGTCCCCAGTCCCTGGTGCCACATATATCATGCCAAACGGCAGCCACAGCATGCGAGGGGTGGGGGGTGGCGGGAAAAAGTACAGAGCTTCAGGAAACCGGCCACAGCCCCCCACAGCCCTCCCCAGGCACCGCTGGTGCTGCAGACTTCGACAGACTTCCCCCCCGTCCCGACACTGTTTTGCATGAACGTACATGCGTTGTTGAAATTTTCATTGCAAGTGACTTAAGGCACAAACCTCTTGCCCTTCTCAGAGCTCTTTTTTAATGAAAAAAGAAAAAAATCCATACAAATGTATTTGCATATGACAGTGCACGTATGTAACGTTAGACGTGCACGCACTTTGGAGGGCTTCACATGCAGTTACGATTTATATGGCATCTAACTATAACATCGAAGTAGTTTTCACAAGCTCACTTAAGCAAGACACATTTGAACACACGATGTCCTATACATATCTACTCCTCCAACTGCTCCCAACACACATATATAGTAACATTCAAATCTATACATTGCAAATACCTAAAAGTGGAGACAGCAGCCCACGGAGCCTGGCGTAAGGACGTTATCCCCAGGGATGCAGGAGCTTGCAGCCAGCCACACTGAGCCCTAGCTACACCCAGGGATGCACACACGCACTGGGAGCCGTGCGGCTCCACAGTGATGGGCACCTGCTGGAACAGTCCTAACGTGAGGACACCGACACCAGTGATGGGGACCTGGCGTCAGGTTTGTCTCCCTGATCTGGAAAAAGCGCTCTGTTTATATAGACTAAAATACCCCAAAGCATACTTTGGCAGGGTTTCTTTCCCCCATTACTTCTAATAAAAAAAGCAATCCCTCACCCAGCCTTTGCCCTGATACACAGGGCACTTTCCGTGACCCTTGTCAGACAGGTCCGCACTACTGCGGGCACATGGGCAGCTCCGCACACCTGACCTCCCTGCACACCAAACCCCATCCCGCAGCATCTCCCCTGGGCTCGATGTGCCTTGGGGGCCGCGGGGACCGCGGCTGCCTCGCGCGTGGCCCACCGAGCCTGTGCAAAGACCCCCCCCGAGTCCCTTCCCCACCCCCCCCTAGCATGAAGCGGATCCCCCCCAATCCGTTCCCGTGACCCTCCCCAGGGGCAACCGGCAGGGCCGGGGTCCGGTGCGCGCCTTCACCTCGGGAGCTGATAACGGGGCGGGTGTTATTTTTTTGGCTTTAAATTAGGGGAAAAATATTAAATAAAAATAATTTATAAAAATGGCCAAGCGGCTCGCTCAGGTGCCGAAGCACCCGGAGAAGCCCGGAGGGGGGATGCCGAGGTTCCCGCAGCGCCCACCCCCGCCCCCCTCCGCAGCCCGGCGGTCCCGCGGCGGGGCCGCTCTGTGGGGGGGGGCGGGCGGGCGGAGCGCTGCGGCCGCGGCCCGACGGGGCGGGGGGCGGGGGGCGCCGCCGCTTACCTCTGTCGCGGCGTTGGGAGCGGGCAGGGGCCGCCGGCTGCCGGGGCGGCTGCTGAGACGGGGTGCACCGCGACTGGGCCGGCGGCACCGGGAAGTTTCTTTATATGATGGAGGGCGTCGTGCCCGGGCGGGGGGGAGGCGGGCCCCGGCCCGGAGGTGGAGCCGGCGGAGGGGAGCGGGGACTTTGCGAGCTGGAAAACATCTGAGGCAGTGACACATGCCCATTGCTGGTAAACACACGCCGCGGGGCGGGGGGGCGCGCAGCCCGGCGCCCTCTCTGCATCCGCGTGGTTTTTTTTAAATCTATACAGACAGATACATATACATAAATAGCGCGGGGAAACTCCTACCTATGATAGCCAGGCGGCTTTTACTGTAAAGACTCAGCCAGCTACACCCACCAGAAACGTGCCAGACGGCGCCGGCCGGGCCCCCGCGCAGCTCGGAGAGACGGCGGGGGCATCCGCCCGCCCACCCACCCACCCACGGACCCACGCCGCGCCCCGGGGCCGGTACCCCCTGCCGGCATCCCCTGCGACCCAGCCCGGCCTCGCACGGGCCACGGAGCCGGGATCGCGGAGGGGGATGAAGAACCGCACACACACCCTCCACACCCCCGCCCGCCTTGCGGAGACGAGGGGCGAGCTGGCGGGCTTGGGGGCTTTTCCCTGGCGAGCCCGCCCCGTGCTTTGCAGCCCGTAAGGTGTGAAATGGGGGACAAGGTGGGGGGCAGCAGCGGCGCCCGGCCCCGCAGGCAGCGAGCTCCGACGGGGTGGCGGCAGCCGGAGCCCGGGGCAGCCGCAGCCGGGAGCGGCTCCCGCCCCGCTGCGCTCAGGGGATGCTCCCTCGGGAAAGCTCCTCTGAAGTACCGGCACCAGAGCCGGGCTGGGCCGTGGGTGACCCGCTCGCTCAGCTGCCTGCAGAGTCCCCTGCGCTAGCGTGGTGGGAGCCGGGGGGGATGAAAAAGCGAGGTCCGGGCTGACATGAAAGTCTTTCTTACCGCCTTTCGGGTTTCAAACACGTGTTTCAGGCCACGGCACTTTTCTTGTTGTTGTTCTGTTTTAACGTCTCCAGCACACATCCACATCCTTTCTGCCGTAACGTATCAGATCAAAAAAACAGTCCGCGCGCTGTGCTGGCAGGCCGCCGGCGTGGAGGGTACACGCAGAGTTTAGGATATTAATTGCAAATCTTCAACGCCATCTTCTGACATTTACATGTAATTTTTGCCACGTTTTTGAGGGAGAAGTTCAGGCATTTTCAGGTATCGGGTTTATAACACGCTATCCATCCTCTAAAGAAAGAACTGGCAGTGCCCATCCAAAATCTTTTCAGTCACGAATTAAGGCATCTTCAAAACATTAAAATAGATCTTTGAGATTGGAGGTGACTGCCACCATAAATCAAGAAGAGCAACCGCAGCTTTACCAAAAGGCATCTGAAAGGCTTTCTAAAAATCCAGTTTCGATCCCTAGGCACAAGACTGTGTAGCACTCAGGGTGCCAACTGTAATTTCATTAAGTATAAAACCGCCCTAATATACATCACTACAAAATGAATACTTCTAATGCCTTCTCTCTTTTGCAGCTTTTAAGACAGCAAATTCTGGGCCAGTGTGAAACATGCAGATTTGATCTGCATTAGGGCATTTCAGGTGAAAAAAACCACCTTTCTTAAATGCTGGAGAATACTTTGGAAATAAACAGTTGTCCTAAGAGAACCATGTATATAAATAGAGAGGTAGATGAGTTACACATTCAGAAATCTTTAAGAGAAGACGAAGTCAAACATAAAAACCCCACACATATGTGTGTACATATGTGGGAAATTACCTGGGTGGTTGGTTGCTGTTCTTTGTGCAGTGAGAACTCTTACCAGAACTTTACCTCCAGTTGCCTAAATGTTAGAGGGGATGGGATGCTTAAAGCCAGATGCCACATGCATGCACACTTGGCCTTTGCAAATAATTCTTCTCATAAGTGAGACACGTTAATGTCATTAGCCTTGCTGACTTCCTTACTCAGGGTTCCTGGACATCAGCCATTTCTATTTAAGAAAGTAAAAAAAAATTAGGACCATCATTTTGGTCTGTAAAGCAGAAAACTCTGATCAATAACACAACTGTGGTGTCTGCATTAAATGCTGCAGCAGTGTGCCGGTAAAGTTTCGTTGGGTGTTTTTTTGCATATGCTAAGAGGCAATTCCTCCCTAACTGGCCTTGCTGGTGATCTGAACACTTAACAGCACCTCACAGCCTGCTCATCTTTTTCTAGTGATTTCCTCACCATTGCGAGTGCCTGGCTCTTCAAACCTCACCCAAAAGCCCCACTGCCTTCATGGAAGTTTTCTGTGTCGATGACTGAAGTCCTCTTGTGAAAACACTCTTGCTGCTGTTTAACCACGGCAGTCACTGCTGGGTCCTCTGTGTTTCACACTCTTAAGGTCACACTGACTAAAGGCATGCCAGGAAAAGTGACTGTTTCTTCTCAACAGTGGCTCGCAAGCCCTCAGCACCTAGAATGCTGGCTTCTGCTTTCACCAAGCCCCTCTGAAGTCCCAGCTGACTCACCTGGGAATTGCACCCAAGGCAGAAAAAGAGAGAGATGTCAGCTCAGACCAGCTGCTGAGGGCTCTCTGAAATGGGTCCTTGTGGAAGGGTTCAGTGCTGAGCCAAAGGGCGCGTATGTTAAATGCTCTTGCACTCAGGAGTTTACTCCTCCTTTCCTTCAAGAAGGTCGCCCTTGCTCTCGGGAGGGGGAAGGCTCTCCTGCCTCCTTAAAAAACCACCAGGTAAACCCAGTCTCTAAGCCAGAGGGACCTGTTGGACATACGCTGGAGGCAGTCCGCCCTTTGAGGATTGTGGCTCCTTCTGGGGCTCTCCCTGCACTGAAGACCATGAAATCCCCTTGGGCACCAGTGCAGGGGGAGTTCCTGGGGGCAGAAGAGGAACCTGCTGAGGAGGAGCAAGGGATGCCCACTCTCTCGTGCTGCTCCTGCCTGGGGTGGGAGGGCTGCACCGGTTGCACTGGCCACCCATCTGCCTGTGACGCTGGTAGGACCATGCTTGCGACAGCAGGTCCCAGTAGGCAGTAAAGGTCCAGCTCACCACACACTCACTGAAGCCCAGAGCAAAGCTACCAGTGAGCAGGAGCACACCAGCGAGTGAGCTCCTTCCCCAGTGGTCCAGCTCTAGTCTTGGCTCTTCAGGAACCCAGCAAAGCTTGTGCTAAAACGGTTGACAAATGACATTGGTAAATGCATTTTCAGAAATGTATTAAGCCCTTAAAAGTGGTTTTGAAAAGCCCACAGCTGCTTTTCTACATCTTTAACTGCCCCAAATCCCCTTTCCTGAAACGGAGGTGTTTGAAGGGCTCAACACCTTGCTGTTGGCACTGGTTTTCACTTGGTGTCTGCTTCCCTCAGGAGTCCTCACAAATCCCTGGTTGCAAGTCCCTGTGAGAAGATGCCCTCCACTGCCCAAAGCAGCAGTGCAACCAGACCCCAAGAAGTGGCACTTATTAAAGCCTCACAACCCCATGCTTCAGTCAACAGCTCTGAGGCTTGGGACTGAGTTCACAGGTTGCTTACGCAGCAGAAAGACCTCTATGGATGGTATTGATGGAATTCAGAGACACCATGGAAATCTGGGGCAGATTCCCAATTGCTTTGATTTATTCCAGCAAAGCACCTGGGTCTATAAGCAGTCTAACCTGAGTTGCAACAGGCAGTTTTAGGCATCCTCTGCTGTGGAAACTTCTGGTGTCATAAGCACATTTTGGGAGGGTAATTGCAGTTCCTCCATTTAAAATAGAGACTCTTGAAACAGTGTTAGTTTGTCATATATCTTCCATATTACTAATTACACAGTCATTTTGAACTGTTAGACATAAAGCAAACCGGTGTGTGGCCATGTCTTTTAATCAGAAGAGTCTCACAGTCCACTTGAGATTATTTCGGGTGGATTTGGCGTACATTTTGTTTTCTTCTCACGTACTTCCCCTCTGCTTCGTAGCCAAGAATATTTCAAACCGCCTTTCATGAGGCTGCCTTCATGCCTGTGTCTGGGACTGAAATAGCCTTTCACCGCATGTCCTAACACCTGAGATATCCTGTGCCTTTCCTTTGAAAAGGAAAGTTTGTAGTGCACATCCAGCCAATGCAGCACACAAGCAGCAAGGCACGCTTCCCCAGTGCTGGGTAGCCAGGCCAGGAGCTTAGAAGCCCTAGGTTGATACCTTCACCTCTGCAAACCAACAGCAAAATTTGTATGGACTCCCTGCTCCCCAGGGAAAGAGGTTCCTCACCTCCTGGTTGAGCAGCAGGCTGCTTGGGCAGCTAGCATTGGGCTGACGGCGTTTTCTTTATTGAACAGTGTTGCTGGGACTAGGGGGTGAAAGGCTTTAGCAGTGTAGGCATCACTGCCCCATCTGCATCAGCCAGCCGTGCCCTGAGGGCTTGGGTCCCATCAGGCACCTGAAGGGAAAGGTCATACCATTGGCATCACACTACGAGAAGTGAGAGCTCCACCCACAGCAACACTGTTTGCTGGATGCTGGAGACTCTTTTGATAATAATGTAATCAATATATTTCCATCTTATGGCACTTCCAAGCACTAATTTACTTTTTCTGGAAATCAGAGGTTTTTCCATGCTCTCTTCCCTCCCCGGCTCCTACTTACTTTTCTACATGTTTTCAGGGACCTCTGGTTATTCTTGGATCATTATTAACTCCCTTCCCACCAGAAGCCCGATAACATTTCCATTTTCCCAAACACCACACTGAATTGCTGAGCTAGGATCCGGAGGGGTACAACTGGGCAGCCCTTCCGTGACCTGCTTCGGATGCTCTCTGATACTCCCCGTGCAGACTGAGAAAGGAGATACAGGCAGAATGTGTCTTAGGAGCATATTTCTGGAAGGAGCAATAACTCACGTTCAGATTTATGGAATATTTCATCAATATGCAGAAATGTGTGAAAAGCCATACAACCTGGAAACATCCATTTTAAGATAGTGTAACCTTGAGGGCAAAACCTGCTGGAGGGTTGCTAACATTTATTTGTTTCTATTGCAAGTACAGGAGGTAATTAACAAGTACCACTGCTGTCTGAGGAAAATGCCAAGTGCCCTGAAGGACTGCAGGGAAACCGAATGGTAAAGAAGGGATTTTGATTTGGGAAACCAGAGGAGCAAAGAGGAATATGAAGGATAGGAGCTGGGTATTGCTCCAGCATCCCGACTCCCTGTTATAGCCATCTGGAACCACAAAGCATGAACATTTCCAGTCTAAAACTAATGGGAGGAGTGGGCTTTACGCTTTGGGTGCTCTAAGTTTTATTAATTTTGTAAGGGAGAAAACCCTTGGATTTTGTGTGTCTGCGCACACGCTCACATGCCTGCATTTTGCAGGGTGCTGGTAACGATGCCAATTTTGCTAAAAAGTTTTTTTTAAAGCTCATTCTGTGCTCCTTGAAAAGCCACAAGGCAGCTCTGGATCACTGCCCGCTTGTTGTCAGCCCAGGCACAACAAGGTGGAGCTTCCTGAAACTTTAAGAAACCCTGCAGTCATGTTTGTGCTGGATACATGAACCTGATGATTCCACCAAGCTGAGGAAATCAAAACGTGAGTGAGTAGCGTTGTGAATCAAATCATCAACATTATGAATAAAAACAAAATCAAGAGTTTGCTGCTGAATGAGCAAGAAATTGGGCTTCTTCTATGCCAAGGCTGGATGTGAAGTGCAGCAGCTTACTCCAGAGAGGCATCATTTTCCCATTCTCCTCTTCTGCGGTGGCTCTATTTCTGAATATGGTGTCGTCCTCCCTCCCCATCTCCCCAGAGCAGTTCAACCTATGCTAGTCCAGCCACTTTCATCAGCAAGCAGCAGTCCTGGACCTAAAAACTAGATGAAAAATTTGGGGGGGGGGTGGGGGGGTGGGGAAGAAAAGAAATCGTAAGTAGTTTTCAAATAAAAAGAAAAAGGAAAGCATGGTTGCCGAGAAATTCATTTAACAAAGTGAATTTCTGAACAGGTCTATAAATGTATTTGTGAAGAATATGTTTGCTTTGTCTTGCAATAATGCATTTAATGTCTTGAAATAATGCATTTAATTCACAGGCATATTTGTTATTCGCTATTACCACCTACGCAGCTGACATGTTGATGACCTTCACCTCTCTTCCAGCTCCCCCAGATGAGCTGAGGCAGGGAGGGAGCAGCTCCCTGGGGACATGAGCCCCGAGCCCCGCAAGGATCTTGGTCACTCACCTGGTGCTGAAAGGAAGCTCTGCTCCCACCTGCTTATACTCTTCCGTGTTTCTTTGCTTCTTGGCATTTGGATGAAGAAACCAAAATCTTTAAGTTTTGTGGAAAGGGGAAACACTCAATTTTTTTAAAACCTCAAATTTTTACCAGTCACCATTTCCATGCTTTAAAATACATTGTATTAAATAATAGTAAGTACCAGTACCGATCCCTGTTTTTTCAAGGATCGCCCCAAACACAAAAGCTTTGGAGATACAGCCTAACCTGATGAAGTCTGGGGAGGTTTCTGGGCCTTAAAATGAAAACATAAAGTTCAACATGATGTACTGCTGCAAGAATTTAAAATTTACAAGAAATATAAAATTTTATTAAATAAAATAAATAAATAAAATTATAAAATATCTCCATCATGGAAGCAGGTTAAGAAAAAATCAAATCTTTTTCCTGACTACTTGTAAAGAAGAATAGAGAACATTTTTAGACAAATATTTTTTCAAATTGTTCAGTTTTCATATGAAAACTCAAAACCTAATGTGTCTGATATTTGACAAAACTGGGGAAAAAATGAAAAATCTGTTAGTGTTCTCTTTTCAAAGCTTTAAAAATGTATATGTGTTTATTTGCTTACCATAGGCAGAACATTTTATCAACTTTTATTTTGGTGCATTCTGGTGGGTTGGTTTTTAGGTGCAAAAATTTTCATTTCCTAATGACCTCCAGTAAACACTTAAGCATGTTCTGGTGCTGGCCAGGAGGTGCTGAGAACAACCTCTCCCTTAACTCCAATAATTTAAAATTTGCAGCTCTGCAGGGTGGCTGTTAAGGACTGCCCGTGACTGCTGGTATCAAGGCAGGGAAACCTTGGCCCTTTGCCACTGACGTGGGGCACAGAGTGGCCACGTGTCCCCTGTTCCCTGGAGTGACGTGTCCATCTCAGTCCTGCTTGGGAATTCCAAGCTAGTCTTCATCTGGCAGAAGGGGTAAATCCAAATTACAGTTTCGTTTTGCGTTTTTTTTTTATTTTTTTTTTTTCATATCCAACCTTCTTTGGAGTTAAAAGATGGAGTGGACAGGGGGTTAGATTTCAGACCATCAGTCCACCTGGCCAAATTTCTTCAGCTATGTTGTGTCCTTAGAACATTTCCCTTAAATGTAGTTTACACACTGCACTCAAAGACTTCCCAAACGTGATAAATGCTGACAAAAACACTTACTGGATCTCGTTCACAGAAGTTAAACCAAGGTGGGGATGGTATCTCACTGGAGTGGAGAAGTGGGACCGCTCCAGAGGTGGTACCCAATCTAAACATGATTTATGAAAGTGAAGGACAAGATAAAGGCTGAATTCATGCCCTTAGAAAAACTTCCTTTGGGGAGTGAATTTCCAGATTACAGAACACAGGCAGAGGGCTGGGCTGGCTGCTGTGGGAGTGGGACAAGGATGCACCCAGTGATGCGGGGGCTGCCACCTGGGTGTGTGGGCTGGGGTGGGACCCCCAGTCTTGAGTCCTTTCCTCCATCAAGGAAGAATTTCCAGGGATTTGGGGCACACTGAGCACTGGCCGGCACGTTGGTTGATTCCTAGCACATTTTGAACTTCTCAAGAGTCTGTGGCTGGATGAAACCCAGGATGTCTTGGATATCCTGGGATGCTGTGAGAGTCCTATGCTCAGGGGAAGGAAGGCTTTCATACCAGCACAGTGTAAGTATTACGCTTCTGTTCATTTATGTCGAAGTTCAAGCCCACCTAATTTCTTAGGTTCAAAAGATCAACTTGGTTTTGCGTATTTTGTGGTTGAAGTTCCACTTCAGAGAAACTGAGCTGCAAGGAGCTCAGTTAAATCAGAAAACAATTCAGAGAGGGAAGGGATTAGGGTGACACAACAAGAAAATTCACTGAAAACTAAACACTAAACATTAAAAAAAATCACAAGATCTATACTGTATATGTATCACCCATTCTGCTCCTGCTACCTACTACAATCCTCTATTGAATATAAAACTGTCTGGGTTTTCTGTCCTTTGGAATTGGAGCATCTTTGTGAAAAGCAATGCAAAGCAGGAATTTAAACGACAGAGAAAACAACTCAGAAGGGAAGGAGCTTTGGGAAGTCTCACAAAAACCATAGATGGAGGGGCCACTGAGATTTCCCTGCTTTGAAGAAACTGGGAGGGTCTCCTCTTGTCTGTGGCCATCATAGGGGGGAAAAAAGTTGTGGCACATATAGCCCTTTGGAAGGAGATGTTTCAGAGACCATAGATATAACATACCCTGTACAATTTGAAACATGATTTGGTTTCATCCTATCTTGATTAGTGAGGGGTAAATCCTCAGCCTGGACTTACTGAGCAGATGGCAATGAGATGCAGATGGTGGTGAGAAGGAGGTGGTGGAGATGGTCTAGCAGTTTGTGTTACCTTCTTCTTTTTGATAGACAAAAGAGGAACTCACAGCCCCAAAGGAAAAATATTCAGTGAGCAAGGGGTGCTATATTCTAAATTATTTAAAGAAAAAAAATCCATTTATTAGTTGCTCTTCTTTAGGCAGCAACACAAATAACCTGCCTGTGTTTTTCTGTTGAGGAGAGACCTGACTCGTCATTCACAGCAGCACAACCCAAGTTTGGCTGTCATCTAGGGGAGTGAATGCAAGTCCTAAATGAATATACAGTGGTATTTCACTTTGAAAAGAAGCGGGTCAGCCCCATTAGATGTGCAGAAGAATGATTTAAAAAGAAACAAGTCTTTCTAAACAAGGATTTCGGTGGAGGGAGAGAACGGGAGATAGCAAGCACATCTAGTCAGAATTTATCCTGCTATCAATGATCAGTCTAGCACGTACATAAAGCAGTGAATGCTTTCTGAAAGTTTTCAAAGACATGAAACACCTTCATCAGCCGCAACACCAACAGCAATCAAACGTTGCTTTACAGCATGGCACCAGATGAACCACTAGGTCCTCAGCATTTTCAGCTCCGGTGCTCGGATCACGGGGCAGCACAAACCGCTCAAGAGGCCAGCTGCCCTAGGCAGAACCTCTGGTGCAAGCTCTTGCAGGTGGGACGTTGTCCTTCTGCAGCCCTGTGACAGTCAGGACATTTGTGTTGCAGTCCTCCTTGCCAGGTGCCTTTATAAATGAGAGGGATCGGGAGCATGAAGAATGTTTGACACTATGAAGTTTTAATAAATTGCTCACAGTAACCTATCTCTTCTGGGATGCCAGTGTCTTTTGGCCTAGAGCAGCTTTGGCCTGGGTTTTCCATACCATGGAGTAGGGTGGAAGGGGCAGTGTAACCAGGCTTCTCCTCCTCACTGATGCTTGATCACCCCAGGCACAGGGCCAGGTGGAACAAGGAGGTTGTAGTGGGGCTCCCCAGGGCTCGCCTTGCATCACACCCCACAAAGGAGCCTGCCACACACAAACCTGCCAGGGAAGAGGTGAAAGCTGAATGCACAGGGGCTTTCCAGGCAGCAGCTATTGCCAGGGGCCAGGAGAGCAATGCGGAGAGCTTCTGGGAGATGCACGTGGAGATGCATGGCTGGTAAAGCCTGGTGGAGGGAGGGTCAGGGATGCTTCTCCTTCCCTGGAGAGCCCGATGGCACAGTTTTCATAAAGCCTTATTTCCAAAGATGCTGAGAGCATGTCATAGTCTGCTAAGAGCAAGCAACACTTGGGTGATGAAAGGTAAGAACTACCAAACATGAGGGAAAATACACAATAGCTGAAACGTTGTCAGGAGGAAACTTCACAATGTCGTGGCCACTTCGGAAAAAGAGACTTGGCTGCTTTTGGAAACGTCTCCCGGAAGAGTGAATACATGAAATTAGAGCAACATTACATTACTGCATCTCCTCCCACCTTCCTCCTCTCCAGGTCACAGCAGCTTTTGGTGTCGCCACTTAAGGAAGGACCATGGCAATTGCGGCGCTGCGTCCGCACTGAGCTGGTCTGGTCCAGAGAATAGCATTTGGGACCCAGTGAAGTTTAGGTAGAAGAAAAATCTTACACCAGCTGTTGGTCTGCAGAGGTGCTGGCAGGAACTGGGAAAGCCCTGCACAAGCAGAAGCGCGCACACACACAGGGTTTCCTATGGGCACTGTTTGGTTTTATGCTACTGGCTTCACAGCGGCTGAAGCAAAGCACACTGACCACCAAGGGCAGATTTGCAAAAGGAGGGTGGGAGATATGCAGCGGCAGTAGGGCGCTTCTTTCCTTTTAGTGACATGGGAACCGCCCCCCCCCCCCCCTTTAAAACATTGTCCACCTTGCTTTGCTTTATCTTAGGAAAATTCTGAATATTCTCTGAATTCCGCCTGACAGTTGATGCTGGGCCACAGTGCCTTCTGAGGAGTTAACAGCTGCAGCAACTGTTGACAGCTGATGCAGCCTAGACAGCCCATTTCATTAACTTTTGTACCAGGTTGCTCTATTCTAATGGTTGAAAAAAAAAAAAAAAAAAAAAAAGGAGAAGATCTCTGCATGCATGGCTACTCTTGGTTAGCATGAACAGGAAGGATACTCTGAAGGGTGACTTACTAGTATGGGTGAATGCTTCCCTTTTGAAGCAAAATAAAGTTTTTTCACATTGCCAGTGATGCAAGCTTGGACATGCACACTTCTACTGAAGGTGCTGCATGCTAGAAAACACCAAGAAATTCCCTCACCCTCTTAGCATTACTTAGCATTATTATTTTTTTTCTTTTGCTGTGGATTGGGTCAAAAAATACTGTGCCTGTTAAAAAAACTAAAAAAAACCCCCAACAATCAAACAACACAAAAAACCTGTGTGTTGCCTTCTTTAGAGCAGATGCAATTCTGGTTGTGACTGAGCGAGAGGGCACCATGGGCTACTGGTCTGAGCAAGATGGCATGGATAACTTGCCACTGGTTTTCCTGCAGCACCCCAGGCCCATCATGGGACAAGTTCATCCTTCATTATCACCTCTGGATATTCAGACCTACCAGACTTACGAAGGCCTCCCAGATCCCCTTGCCCTGCTCCCCAGCTCTTACTGCTTGAGAAGCATACAGATCGCTGCCAATGCTTGCTATAAAGAGCGCATTGTCCACACTGCTAGGGTTTTAAAGCTTCTCTAACCTGTTTCACAGGCATTTAGTCCTTGCAGAAGGGAGAATTTATTTGCAATGTAATGCAATGCAGTGCAATGGTATGAGAAGTAGAGAAGCAATGTGATTTCATCTTACGTAAGGAAAAATCCCGTTACATCTCTTTATTACTACATTTGCCTTTCCACCACGCTGGTGCTGCAGCAGGCTGTCTTGAGAAGGGAAGGGGTGACGAGGGGGAGGGAAAAAAAAAAAAAAAAGAAATGGCCACTTGGTGGCCTTAAAATGCTGCTCAAAGCCCCAAAAAACCAGATCCTGCTGTCACTGAGCTCAGGAGTTTCTCCACTGGCTGCTTCACTGGGGGCGAAGTGTCCGGGCCAGGAGTTGCTTGTTGCACAGGGACAGACAGTCCCCGTCCTGCCAATGCAAGGGGCTGCCTGCTGCTATCCTGCCCCAGCAGCTGTGAATTATGAGGTTTCCCTCCCCAGCTGCAAGGCAATGACTTTTTTAAAGACTTTTGGAAAAGGACAAACAGCAGCATTTAAAGGGATGAGGACAAAATTCCCTGCTGGCACAGCACTTCTTGAGTAATGGTAAATGCTCTACATAAAATGGCACACGTATCGGGGCTTCTGAGGCATCTCTCAGCTGAGGATTTTACTGGCACAGTTACTTCCAAGCCTCCACAGCACTGACAGCACCAGATTACTAACAGCAGTCCCAGGACACAGCTTCCATAATGTTGTTCCCTGTTCACCTTAACTCCAGCCTGAAACCCAGACCAATATCCATTTAATGTGTAATGTAGCTCAGTTTGTCAGGGCAAGCAGTGTCTACATATTCCAGTAATCCTATGTTTGGGGTAGGTGTGTGTTTCCATATCGGATAGTCAGATACAGTCCTCCCTGCTAAGGGCTGGGAGAGCTCCAAGGAATAGTGCTTTATTTTTGTAAGGCGAATGAGGATCATATATTGTTGGAGAAGCAGCAGTACAAGCTATCCTCACTAAGTTGTTTTGTTTTGTTTAAAATAAAAAAAAAAAAAAAAAGAAAGAAATGTCTGACAGGGACAAGGAACTCAAGAACATCATTACTGCTGCCTGAGGGTCATTTGGGAATCCATATTACAAGTGCTGCTCCAGCTCTGCTTGGGACCAATTCCTTCCTCTCCCCCCAAAGGTCCCCTTGAACCAAGTTCCTATGATTTTGATGCTCGGCAGAGGTTGAAAGGATCCTCTGGGAACTCCCAACCTATAAATTTACTTTATAAATTACTTTAAAATATTAACTCGCATTTCCAGAGCACAGGGGCCATTCAAAAAAGGTCCATAAGGCAGAACAGTGTGTTGCAGCATGGAAAAGTGATACGGAGTGGCACAGGAACAGCAGAGTGTCACCCCCCACCTTCAGTTTATGAATGCACAAAGCAGCTACAGCACACAGGACTGACGAGTGCAGGTGCCTCCAGTGCCTCAGGATGAGGATAATTGTGGAAAGGAACCGATGCCATACCTGCAGAACTGGGAAAAACTAATCAGCTCAGCGCACACTTTAAATGAAGCTCCTCAGAGCTTAAGAGAGCAGTGGCTGTCCACCTGCAACATCATCTTCCAGCTACATTTTTGGGTTCCTTTCACCCCTCCACGTACGCAGAACTTTAAAGTACAAAACATCAGTACAGAGAGTGGAAAGCTGGGCCTAACTTTCCACTGCACAGGAGAACATCAGGTGTCAGCAGAGGCTCATGTAACCTACATCTGCAACTCCTAAATCTTGTAATAGAATTATAGAATCACAAAACACCAGGTTGGAAGGGACCTCAAGGATCATCTGGTCCAACCTTTCCTGGCGAAGGCACGGTCTAGACAAGATGGCCCAGCACCCTGTCCAGCCAAATCTTAAAAGTGTTCAAAGTTGGGGAATCCACCTCCTCCCTGGGGAGACTTCCAGTGGCTGATTGTTCTCATTGTGAAAAGTCTTCCTCTTGTGTCAAGTCTGAATCTCCCCAGGAGCAACCTGTAGCCATTACCCCTCCTCTTTTCTTCGTGACTCCTTGTAAACACGGAATCTCCATCCTCTTTGCAGCCACCCTTTGAATACTGGAACACGGTGATAAGGTCTCCCCCAAGCTGCCTTTTGTCAAGGCTGAGCAAACCCAGCTCTCTCAGCCCTTCCCCACATGGCTTCTTGCTCCTCTGATCATCTCTGTGGCCCTTCTCCGGACCCTCTCCAGCCTGTCCACATCTTTTTTGCACAGCAGGGACCAACACTGAACCTGGCATTCTAGGTGCGGCCTGACAAGCACTGAGCAGAGTGGGATAATGACAATTTTAACTCTGCTGGCGATGCCCTTGATGATGCAGCCCAGCATCCTGCTGGCTTTCCTTGCCGTGGCAGCACGCTGTTCACTTGCATCGAGCTTGTGTCCACCAGGACCCCCCGGTCCCTTTCCACAGAGCTGCTCCCCAGCCTGTGCTGCACTGCTGGATTATGTTCTCCCAGGCGCCAGACCTTGCACTTGTCCTTGTTGAACTTTGTAATTTTCCTGTTAGCCCACTCTTCCAGCCTATCCAGGTCTTCCTGCAGGATGGCTCTCCTTTCCTAAGTGTCCACTCCCCCACTCAGTTTGGTATCATCAGCAGACTTCATCAAGGTACACTTGATCCCATCATCCAGATCACTTCTGAAGATATTAAACAGCATTGGGCCCAGTCTTCCCTACTGGTGCAATTCATGCTCTCTTCTCACATTCCCACTCCTCACCTCAAGTATTACAATGGTGCTGGACCATTGCGCTGCCAAGTACAGCTCACTAGCAGTCAGTTTGTCTATACACTCTGGACCAAAACCATCAGTTTGGTTAGTCGTTGTGTTTTCATTTTTAATTTTTTTCTTTTGGTGCATCGAGGTACAAGACTCCTTGAGTAGTCAATGTAATTCTCAAAGAGGAGCCGTTTTCCTTTCATCTTTCTGTTTACACCCAATAAGCCATCTTTCCTGCCCTCTCAGAAAATCCAGAACAAAAAAACCCCCTTAACTCTATCTGACTGTATCATTCTTAGGAAATTTACACTGTTCCTGAAAGTTCCTCCAAATTTTCCTTCCAGCTCCCACAGGTGCCACTATTTGCTTGTAGAGCTTTCCCCGTGATAAAGCAGCAGGAGACCAACAGACCAAAATCAAAGCTCTGCTTGGCTTTCCTCTAAAAACATAATTATGCTTTTCTCTTACCTTCACTGAGCCAGGCCACTACAAACCCCATCAAGAGGAGGTTACAACTGTTGCATCTGTTACAACTGCTCACCTTCAGGGTCTTAACAAGCGTGCCCTGTGACTGTCCAACACACCAACCGCGACAGAAACTGAGAATCATTGGTGCAAAGCTCTAGAAGACTGTAGGAAAAAGAGAAATTTCATGACAACCCAAAGTCATACAGTGATGGCGAGCTTTTCTTTTCCACCACATTCTATATGTTACTTCTAAAGACTATCACAGCAGGCATCTGCATAAGTCAAACGACTGCCACATTTATTGTTCAAGCTATCAGGTGCCAGGAGGATTTTAAACACACCATCTTGCTGGAAGTTCTTTTGAAACAAGATTAGGCTATACTCTGTCCGTAGTCTCGCTTAAATAAATTACCCCTCTCTGGAATGTGATCTTCATAAAATCATCCCACACCTACTTATTATTGGCAGGCGGAAGGGAAGGTGTATCTTAACAGAGGTGTTACTTTTTCTGACTGCTGTGACTTCCCTCCAGGAATGACTTTGCATCTGTGGGGCCTGATAAAAATCATCCCTGAAATGTGAAGCTCCTGTCCCCTAAAGCTGCAACAACGTGTGACAGCCCAAGAATACTGATCACCCCGCTTTAAAGCGTGGCTAAAAAGCAAAACCGCCCAAAGCATCATTGACTTCTGGAAATGAGCATTAAAAGCTTATCTTAGGATTGCACTCGATGTTTAAAGCTTCCCCTCCAGGTCTTCAGGCTTATCCTCTCCCAAACAGAACACGTTCAACATTACCAATGCACAATCAGCTCCCAGTTGCCTGGGGTACCGCTCATCCATGCCACCAGCAAAGCACGCCATGGGGCTGTGCTCAGCGCAGGCTGAGCTGGGCAGGGCCCTTAGCTGAGCCCTGTGCGCTCAGACCGGGGACGCCAGCCTGCTGGGAAGCCAGGGCATGCCTGCGTTAAGCACAGAGCCAGCTGGGATGCATGGGCAGCAATCCTCATCGCTGTGCAGGTTTTACTCTGGGTGGTAGAGACACAGCCCTGTTTATTACTGTTTCCCAGGAGATGATGACCATTACGTGCAACTTCATGGCCAAACATTCGGCAGGTTCTGTTGAAATGGGGTTTCTAGTGTCTCATCCTGTCCCTTGTCAAACAAATGTACTCCTCAACCACAACCTAGCACAGCTTACAGAAGCTCTGCTTACTTTAATTGCAACTACTTGCTTAAAATATCCACTGCCCATTTGCCCTCCCTCTCCCCCTGACACGCACACGGGTGGAACTTCTCTTGCTCAGAGGTTCATGGGACCTCATGAAACACAAAATTAGAATATGGCTTCTTTCAAGAAGCTACTAATGCCTTTCTTCTGTGACCCACAAAGCATTCTTGTAACCAAAGCCACAAAAAAGGAAGTATTTTTAAATGAGCCATGTGGATTGATTCACTGATTACTGTCTCATCCTCATTGTTTCCCATCAGAGCTGGCAAATTACTCTCAGAGCACTCACCAAACCATGCTCTCCTTACTCTTACCTCGGCTATTTCTGCAGCCCAACCCTCACCTGAGTTATTTTCAGCTAGGTAAGTCATCTGCTACTTTCCAACCACCCTAATACGCATGCTTCAAATAAAAAAAAAATGGATAAACTGACTTGGTTGAACCAATGCACATCAGCAGCAGCAACCATCTTCATTCAGCCTTGAAGGGCTGGAGGGGTTGAAACAGTCCTAATCACCCAGCTTAGTGCTGGAGGCAACCATGGAGAGATCAAGGAGACCTTGGCCATCAGCAGAAAGACAGAGGGTTCTCCAATACACAGTTTGCATCTACTCTGGTTGGAAATTAAAGGCAGTTTTCCTTTTTAACGGAGGTGCCCACAGCGCTGCAAGTGCCCCAGCACTGCTTGATGTTCAATATGTTTCAAGACACCAAGGCTACCGAATCACCCAAACTGAGGCACGAAGGGTCAGCCCCCCTCCCCCCACTGACCTTCCCCCAGAAATGACCCGAGAAGTGGCACTGACTGCATTTCACACAAGCGCAATGCATTTAGAGAAAAACAGCGAAGTCAAGGGGGAGTCCCTTCCTCTGCTGCCTGGAACTTCCAAGCTGTCTTTGGAAATGAATCAAATTCATGTCTTCCATGAAACAGTCCAAAAGTAGCAGCAGCAGCAGCTTGGCCAAGGAGGCGCTAATTTTGTTCCTCCTCCAGTTCTCATCTGCCAGAACAGCTTTGATTAGATGTATTCACCATATGCACTTTCTTTCCAGAACAAGCCTAAGGGAAAATCAGGACACAACTTATTTCTATCATCGTAACCATGCATCCAAATATAGGAAAGAGCGGAGATTCCTTTTTTTTTTTTCCCTGCAGACTTTTTCCTGGAGTGCATGGAACGTATCTCATCAGATCTGTCACCAGCCTTTACCGCGTCACATTTAGGTATTCCAAGGCTTTAATTTTTTCCATATGTTATTCCTCCTCCGCTTGCCCCCCCCATCATTCTTGACATCACAGACACATTACATATCCTTACCATTTAATTTTTAACCAAGATTTATGTTCAACAGATGCACCTGTGGGATGAATTTTGTCTAAGGCAGTCACACCCAGAATTCCTCTGGACCTCTACTTCACTCCATCTTTTTCCATATGGAAAGACAACAACTGCACTTTATGTAATTCATGTTGGAATATAGCGACTGGTACCCCGGGAATCAGACCTTGATTTTTCCCTATTCCCATCAACACCCAGCAACCATCCCATGCAGCACAGTGCTTCCTATGCAGGTGGGACTGGGGTGCTGACAATTCGCAAGAACCCACCACAGCTCCTTACCTGGCTTCAGAATCTCCCTGTTACAAAGCTATTTTAATACCCCTCAGATGGGGGGGCAGATACTCCATTTAACAATACACAACCAACATTCATGCAGTACTTTTCATCGGGGCCTTCACAGAACTGTACTAGGGAGTCATAACACATCTTCCCCGTTTTACCAGAAAAATGAAGCAAATCTGAATCAAAGCAATTTGCCTAGTCACACAGCAAGTTGTAGGAGATTTGGGAACAGAATCTCAAACGCTTTCTCAGTCCAGCGTTTTATGGATGGGACAAAGGTGGCTGGCTCAATATGCCTCTTTGATAAGCCAAACTCAGAAGATTTTTGCATCAAAAAGGACTATTGAACTTCTTATCCTGTCTTACTGCATTCACAGGTGCTCCTGTAACCCTTTCTATGCCACTTCGGAAATTCACGTGCGTATCAGGGATGTATAATTCTAAGAGAGAAAAGCCCAGCTAGAAAGACATGAGATCTCACAAGACATTTCTACAGTGCAAGCAACTTGATGTAAGGTGACAACCTCAGCGAAATAAAGGTCAACCCTAAACATGTCAGCAGCCCCACCTCAGTCCCTTGAACAGAAACTAAGGTTAAGGAAGAGGAGGAGTATTTAAGATTATTCCAGTGATAGCCACGTGCAGAGCGCACTTGCAGTGGATTAGTACGTTACTATAATATATCCTGGTGTGTTATGTATTGTGACAAACCTTTTCCCATTCCTCCCCCAAACTTATTACCGACGGTTAACTGCGGAGTCATACAGCCTTACCCAGCTGAGAAAAAACAGAGGTGTTCACCCTTGCACAGCCTCAAAGATCTGCAGAAATGCAAATGGGTTTCAGTCCTCTCAAACAGAAGAATAATTATTTTCCCCATGGTAAATAGTAGCACTAGCCAGCAAAAGCCCAGTCGGTTTACTTGTGTGCAACAGAGGCATCCTTCCACATCTTGCAAATGGGCCCAGGCTGCAGACTTCTGCAAAAATGAGGCTTTACTCAGAGGACACAAGCTGTTGCATGACATATCCTACCTCCCAGAGGAGTGGAGATCTTTATCAGGTCTAATAAGGACCTCACTGCAAACCAGTCATTAGCGAGTAAATAAACACACTGCAAACTAGTCATTAGTGAGTAAATAAACAATCTATGAACAGAATCTCATGTCCAAAATCTGAGGATTTGACCAAAGTTTGAACAGCACTATGATTTGGGTTTTTTTTGGGGGGGGTGGGGGGGGTGGGGGGGGGGTGGGTTCTTTTCTTCTTTTGAGACATTGAGGGATTACTTAAATAGTTTTGCTGGGAAAGTGACATGCTGTAAGGCTTACTTGCAAAGACTTCCAAAATGGAATCCTTGGGAAAACAAGCAGTAAGCATGCATAAACACAGCCGTAATTCTGACATCTTCAACGCACACTTTCTCCAAGCACAGGGCAGAGTTTTCCCTTACTTCCCAGCTTTCAAAGCCCCATCCTGCCTTAAAAAGCAAGGAATAGCAGAATCAAGCAAAACCGCTGGTTTTAATCGGCAATCTGTATAGATCCACCAATGAACACTGGCATACAAATAAAAGTTTAATATCCCTTTCTTTTAATTTTTCAATTGTCAGGTTCAATGCTGTCATGGATCAGTGTTACTTTTCCAAAACATCCAGTGCTTTCCAGGAGCCAGACTGCCACAGAAGATAAGAACATCCACAGAAGTCATGGCAGGCTTGGCAAACAACCACCACCACCATAACAGGACAGATGGGTAAATAGCAGAATTGTACTTGTTAACGCAATCAATTAAATTAGCAACCAACTTCTTTTACTGAAACACACTTACAGGAAATACACTGTTTGCAAGCCACACATTGGTACTCACTCATCCTGACTCAAGAGTTCTGGGATAAATAAAGAATAATAAAAAAAAAAAAAAAAAAACATCACACATACACACACCCCCACCCAAAAAAAAGAAAAAAAGGTAAAAGGAAAGGAGGAAGGGAAGAGATTAAAGAAATTGTAACAAAAATCCCATCCCCCATATCTGAAACTAAATAAAAATTCACTTGCTTTCAGAGAAAGAAGGGAAGAAGGAGAATCAGAACTCAGACTTCTAAAGAGACTATTTGTAAATGCATCTGCCCAGATCTAATGATGGTATGAATAGATGACCAAGCGAGCAAACAACACTTTGCACTTCAAGTAGCTTGGATATCTTGGTTCCAATATCTCTATTCATAGTTTGATGAATAATGGAGGGTACAAACCTGCACATTCATATCTGCCTCAACTAAAATGGAAACTGGTGTTTCTGGCTGAAAATCCCATTCTTCGGACTGTTTGCAAATGATTTTTGCTCCCAATTTACTGCAGGTGTCTTTGGCTCACACAGCAGAACTAAGTCTCCTACAAGGACTGAGCTATGCATTCAGTGGCAAAAAGATCTCCTGCTCATGCTTCATTAGATGCCCACTCCTAATAATTCTGCTAGAAACTACGTGAAAACTACAGGAAGTCATCTTGCTACTCACAAGCTACTCCCTTTTGGTAAACTGCGGTTTGTTGCATAATTCACTAGAGCAAAGCACACATTCAAAAAATGTATAAAGGAGAATTTATTCCCTGGGTGAAGTCAGAAGAGTAATACTGGACAGCAGCTAAATGTAGCAATGAAATAGTTAAACATATAGGAGCTGAGGCACATGGAAAACGAGAACCACATTTAAAACTGTGCTGAGAACGAAGTGTGAAAATAGCTGTTTCTGTCGCATGCTTTGCGTCTCCAGGGGTTTCTACAGAAACACTGTACGGTGCAAGATCATCTTCCTCATGCTGTCTAATATTTTCTAGAGACCATCTAATTTTCCCTCTACCAGTACAATCTTCTTGAGGAAGCGGAAGGCCTCTCGCAATTTGCTGGCAAAGCCCAGACTCCTTTCAGGTTAATGAGCACATCTAAGGACATGCGGGTTCGCCCTCTGTTTCCCTCACTTCACCGCAGGGTAGGACAGGACTACCCGAATCAAATCCGAACTGCCATTTTCTAGGCTTCACAACAGTTACATACGATACTGCATGAAACGAGATACACAGTTGGGAACAGTGGCACGGCACCATGGTTGCTCGCGGCACAATTTTTACATGCGACATGGATAAAAATTGCCCTTGAGCAGTGCTCAGTGGTCAAATGGAGGACAGAGCGGCAGTGCATTTTTCATTTGGAAACGGCAGTTTTCCTTTGGAGGCAGGGGGAAGCCTCCTCTAAAACTTAAAGAGATTTTCCCAGTTCACAAGGGATTATGTTTTAAACGTGTTTTCCGTCTCATCAATGCTATAGCACACATCTAAGACATTGCTACGGATAACAGGAGAAAGGAGGTAACTACACTACTAATTCAAGCCTCACGTAGCAGGCTGCACGGAGTTTAAAGTCTTTTCATAGGAAGACAGGAAAAGGACTGAAACACGCTAATTAAATTAGAGCCATCCCACTGACACTGAGGACGAACTGACGTATCCTATGAACAAGGGCATCTAGCACATTCAGAGCTACCTACAGACACATTAACTTTGTTCTAGCAGAGGATATTATTAATTAGTTGAATCTCTGAGATCCCTTAGGAAACGTCCACACATTCCCAGCCATCTATAAACTTAACAAGTGCTGGGAGAGGGAGAAGAGGGAAAAACAAAAAGATCCAAAACCCACAGTGGTGCCTCAGCATCTAACTCGTCTTCATGATGAGGAAGTCCCACTGCAAGAACAGTTCGGCCTTCAGCAACGACTACAGTGGCCATGAGATCTGGCTACTTAGGTATGACTGGTTATACTTTCAGGTTGGTGGGTTTTTTGTTTTAGGTTTGGGAGTTTTTTAGTTGTTCAAATGCCAGAATTATCCTCTTAGCAGAGAGAGTGTCAAACCAGAAATTCAGTGTTATCTGTGTGAATTTAAGTAGGGCTTTTCCCCCCCTTGCACTGTTAAGTTTTTAATATTTTTTTTTCCCCCCCCGAGAATCATCATCTGCCACTTGCATCAGCTTACTCCAACAAACAGTTACTGAGAACCTTCAGTCTTGGTGGTCTGTAAACTAGCTAAGTTTTACAGCCAATTAAGCTCTAAACCAGTGTGCTATGGAAAAGAAGGTGTTTCAAAAGAATAAAAAAAAAACTTGGATTCACTGCATACCCTGTCACAATGATGGGCCAGCAACAGTGAGTAAGAAAGCAACATGCAACATCCTCTTGTAGGACTACTATCAAGAGATTCTTGCGCTGCAGATTCTTGAACTCACCTGGAAGAACTTGCTGAAGAGAGGGGACATCTCAAGGAGTCTGCGTGCAGGAGAAAAAAGTAAGCTAAAAACCAAAGTGAGTTAGTCTTGTACTCTTGCAGGGATACAAACAGTGAGCAGAAGTCTTCCAGACACTATCATTGATTCCAAGAAATACACAAGCAGATCAGGTGTTAACATTTATTTATAAAAAAATTGTAGAACGTATTAAATACAAACATTTGGAAAAAGCAATCAAGGCTTCACTAAGATGCCCAGGAAGAGGAAGACAGAGAATCAAGAAGCTTACCAGGTTTAGAGTTTTTAAACTAGCTGAAGTAATTACTATAATTTTTCACTGACTTATTTATAGGCAGTGGCCATTATAGCAACCAATGTTATTACTATCCTTTTTAAAAAACAGAGATATGATTTGCCATATCTTCCCACTCAACCACAAAATGTAAGGAAGCAACTCTTTCCAGGTTAAAAATCAGGGTAATAAATACTAATGCATTTACCCATTACCTATATTGTATAACACCAAACATTTGCTTATAATCACACATGGGTATCAAGTTTAGCCAAAAAAAAATAATAAATCGATTATACATTTCAAATCTGGATATCCAGTAAGGTGTTATAAATTTTATACATTTTCCAGTGAACATCAAAACGAGGACAATGTTTTAAAGTACGGAAACAGAATAACTGAATGCATCACCTACACTATAAAGGCCAACTACTAAGAGATGGACTGGGGTCTAACCGTGTTCCAGATAGCTGGAAAGTCCTACAAACTGCCACTGAAAGGCTGGTTGGAAGACAAATCATGTCACGTTCTCAGTCTGTGTTAGCTCCCCTCCCTTTCTAAAAGGGCCAAAGGTGAGAACTGTAACTACTCCCTCTTCTACACCTTGTGGTAACAAAGTAGTAAACTATCATTCTGCTCTCTACATAGACAAACCAGATCCAAGTTTTCTTAGACTGCTGTTGCTCTTTTACCACTTAAATGCAGTGTGTACAGACCACTAAACAAGATGTAGAAGCAAGACTACAGAAAATACCTCTTCTGTCTTTCAAAAAGAGAAGCACCTCCACTCGCTGACAACATGGCACTCCCTCCATCTTCCTGCTTTACCCTGTATCTGCTTTCGAGCTGCAGCATAACGCACACTGATGTGGCTATATGGCCCTAAAGCCAAATTCAGTTCTAAAAAAAACCCTAAAAATCCTATTTGCAGGACTGACTTTTTGGGAATAACCAAACTATTATGAAATAATCAAACAGTACAGAATAATCTCAGACACATGAACACCAACAGATGTCTCCTATTCTGCCTTGTATTTGTCAGAACAGAAAGAAGAACTACCAATTTACCAGCACTCGCAGGGTTACTACCACAAGGACGAGAGTGCCAAAAGTTTTATGGGATACACAGTGCTGACAGTCAGCTACAGGATGGACTGACTGGATACCTGCAAGAGCAAAGGCAGAATGCTTCCAACAAAGCTGCCCTTTGGGGACAGGCTGAAGTTGCACAACATATCCTATTATGAGTAGAGGGCTGAACAAATGGACCAGCATCCTGAATGCAAGTCAGACCCTCTTGTCGAGGAAAGTGTTTTCCAATCACC
Source organism: Falco rusticolus (assembly GCF_015220075.1). NCBI lineage: Eukaryota > Metazoa > Chordata > Aves > Falconiformes > Falconidae > Falco > Falco rusticolus. Next base: position 91,659,823 of record NC_051189.1, read on the forward strand.
ACATCTGCCCTCAGAGCACACAGGGGACTGCCAACGTGGGCACTGCTGTGCTGGAATCCCTAAACAGCCAGTTATTTGCAGATCAACAACTTCAAGAAGATCTAAATACTTCTCTTACCAGGCAAACACAGAGCAGGCTGCTGGATATACCAAATAGGTAGTGGTTCATTTAGCTACAAGCTTGAAAACAAAAGCAATTCCAGCACCTTTCCCAAATCCAACAGCATCCCTTACTGCAACACACGACTATGCTACTCTTGCTGTGCTCAGTATGCTGAGCGCACTTAGTGCAATGAGAACCCTGATGCAGGCTTGGACTCAGATGGAACAGGACAGTTCCACCCCGTTCCCTTTTTTTCCTTTTTGGCAATTACTGATGCACAAGATCTACGTTTCACAAGCCATAATGTATTTTTTTTTCCTGAAGATGCTTAATTACAGGTATTTAACAGCCAGAGACCCCGAAAGCCTTGCTCCCAAATTCAAGGAATTCACTGCCACCCAAAGCAAGCTGGAAATCACATGAAGGGGATGGGAGGTCAGAGTACCAAAGAAATTGAAAGATACAACAATCTTATTTAGTATGCTGCCTCTGTCTCCCTCAGTGCTCAGCTTTCAGCACAATACACACCACGTTTAAACAAATGAGAGGTTTGGGTTTGTTCTTCTACCCTGGCTGTTTGGGAAGTATTTCTTACTTTCTAGAATCTTCAAGAAAAATAGGCCTTCTTTCCTCTGAGTCAAAGACAAGAAATCGTGATCTTGGCATCAGTGTCACCCCCCCCATTACACCCTCAGAAATCAGTACACTGCCCAGCATCCCCGGTGACATATTTGAAGTTACGCTCTTACAATACACTTGAGTCAGGCAATGGCTCCGTTCCAGAAATACACAACGTTACCAAGAGTGGAGTACAGCCCCTAGCTTTAACCTAGTTCAAAATATATTTTACAAATGCATTCCTACAAATCTGATCACAGCAAAATACATAGTGGTTTTAAAATGGCAGAAAGTTGAACTCAAACAACTGAATTTTTCAAACCAGTGAGAAATATGGGCAATTTTAAAAGAAAACAATAAACTTCTCAAATACAGACATTTGTGAAATATACACGCCACGCACACACTCTCACACGCACACGCACCCACTTACTTCACTCAGTGTCAGATTAAGATTACACAAGGCAATTTTCAAGGTTGCATTTACAACCACAACAACAAGAACAGCATTTTTGAGGTAGCTGAAGTCAAAGAGCAAACCACAGCACAAGCAAAGAAGCAGGTGCTCGCACTCACACCGAGCCCACTCTTTGGAGACACGTTATCATGTGCGCAGGGGCGTGTGTTGAAGAGGCACGTGTTCCGCAGGGAATGACGTTCAGTGGCACTGGAGACCGGATAAATTATTCTCCAGAGAAGCTTATGTTGGGAGACCAGAAGCACGATCAAGGGACCACGGCTTAAATCACTGCACATCAGCTGAGCTGTGGTAACAGTCTTGGTGCTTTTGGTCTGCGGCAGTTCTACTGACAGCTCTGTCTCACGTGCACTGAAGCAGTACAACTGTGGCAGTTGAAGATGTTATTACTCAGAGCTGTCTGTCCCACTTCTCTCCTACATGCTACTGTTGGTAGAAACGTACGTGTACCCATAGCTCACCTGCTCCAGTTTTCAGCCTAGCATTCGAGATGAAGCCCACCTCCACAGTATTGCTTGCCAATGGACTGTGAACAGGAGCAGCAGAGACACAGACTTGAGTCCCCTTCTTCAGGTGCAATAACATCTTTGACACATGAATAGCGCAGAGATGTCAAACTGCCACAGCTTGAATCACCAGACTTCATCTGAGCCCTTTGCTAGCCTACAAGGGAAGGAGCTGAGCTAACCTCACAGCAAATGCCAGGCAATGTGGGCACAAGGGGATAACAGCTGTGGCTGGCTGACAGACTGGCTCAGCCACAGGAACAGGATCACGTCTGCGGGCACACCGAGCTTGATCCTGCCCAAATGACAAAACTGTGTGAAACACACTCATACACATACACATAACGTAGTTTTTTCATCAAGAAGCTTTCTACAAATCAACTGCTTGCATGTTTACTGCTGAGAGTCTTGAAGATGGGATGGAAATTATGGCAAGATGTTTTTCAAAGGTAGAAAGAAAAAAAAAAAAAAATCAACCTCCTAGGATTAGGTCTCTGTTGTGTAGTTGCTGTATGAGAGAGATGGCACAGATGAGAAGTTGTTATTCCACTGTCTTCCTCCAGTATTCTGCTGCAACTCTGCCTGCTCTTTATATTTGCTCAGAAGATTTTTGGCTTCTTGCAGATCCTGAGAAGAGTTTTCCCCATATTCTTCTTTCAGCCACTGCCTGAACTGCAGAAATTGAACACACATACACAATTTGATGGAACAATAACATGAGACTGATGCAGAAGTAATACTGCCTCCTGTCCCACAGGATTTCAAGAGCCTTTAAGAACACAAACAGTTTAAAGAAAAGCACTCCAAATAATGCACGTCCTCCAATAGCAGCACAGAATACACAGGCACAGGAACACATCTGAAATCACCGAGATCCCTTAGATCCCCCTAAAATGACACACTTGCATAACAGCTTGGCTGACTGGAGTAATACAGAGTAAGGACCACCCACTGGGCAAGGACATCCTGGACTTAAAAGCTCCCCCTTCCTCTTGCATAAACAGACAGTGAGATGAAATAGCGTGGAAGCTAACACGATCAGCCAACTAATGCAAGCCACAACAGGCTGCAAGAAAGCTGCAGATCAGGAAGTGAACCACTCATATGGGTTTTTTATCCTGAAGCCACAAACACCAATAGTAGAAAATACACCGCAGATATCAGGAAAGGTATCTTTCTAGGAAGAAAAGAGTCTAGGAGCTTTGAGAACTATAGAATAGGACTCTATACGTTACTAACACGGATGACTGAATATGGCATATGGTAACAGATATACAAAGTCCAGTTGAAGGTCAGTCCAGCTCTATATTCTGGGATGAGAGTAGCCAGATGAAAATGCTGATTTAAAAAAATCAGACAATAGCAAGGCAATAATGCTGGGACTTCTTCCCTGGTCATTTCCTCAGCTTCCAGCAATTTTCAGTTCAGGTACTTTCAGAGGCTGAGGCAGTATTTTTGTGTTTGACAGCAAGAAATTATTTTTTCTATCATGAGATCACTTTTTGAATCCACAAATTTTTACCACAATATATATGGATTCCAACAAGCTCCATAAGCACATATTGTGTAAAACTCCCCCCTTTCCTTGATTAGCACCTGCCAATTGACAGCTCCATCTCACATTACAGGAAAGAGTGGACATCACACCTGTTCTATTTCTCTATTCCACTCAGCTTCATAGACCTTTGTCACATCCATTGTCATTTCTTTACCAGTTAAAGAATCTGAGTCCACTTAAGTCATTCCTGACACTCTTGTTGCTCTTCTCTGCAGAAGCAGCAAGTAGACACAGACCCCAACTGTTCCATCCCAGTGGAGATAATGTTCCTTTTGCAAGCCTTAACTTTCATAGCTTTGTTGCGTCTGGGTCTCATGGACAGCTTTCTCCATAAAGATCATTTACTAGGACACTGGGAGACAAGACTTCAACAGAGTTACTCCCTCCCACTCCTAAAAGATCATAAGGTCCTGAGTCAAAACTGAAGCCTCAGGCTACTGTGAGGAAGTTTGGAGTTGGTGCAAACCACATTGTGACTTCAGTGACTAAACCCCTTCCTGCAAGACCAAGATCTAAAGGACCCCATTCCAGAACCCCCCCAGAGTACCACCCTGTAGTGGCACAGCAAAACACCCAGGCTGCAGAAATCAGAAAGAAGTTCACACCCTCAGCAGATGGCATTATTCCACTGAAATCAGGTGTGTAAACAGACACCTGCTAAGGATGTGGTCGCTATTAAGAGACAGTAGGAAACTACAGCCCAGCCAGTGACTACAGGTGGATATTTCTTTTTGCAACCTACTGCCTCCCCCTCAGCGAAAAAAAGGCAGAGTGTGCCGTCCATGGTGGATGAAAAAAGAGACGTTACTGTCTTTATCAGGCTATTTGCATATAGCCTTAATTGTCATTGCTGTTAGCCCAGACCAATTAGAGTAGAAATGACTGTAAGGGAGGAAGGAGACAAGTCTGGAAAGTCCCCCTCTGACTTCTGTCTCTTAAAAATCGGTTACTCTACCATTTACACCAGTTCCAAATGATCCAGGAAACATTCAGTTAAATATTAAAAAAACACAAATGTTTACAGTTGCAAAGTGTATCACGCAAAACAAATGGTAATTTCTAAACTATGAGCTTTCTGCAGCAGAACAACAGAGATGGAATAATAAAAAAACCAAACCAATATCCCTTGTCTCAAGTATTTTGCTTTCCGATTTTGGTTTGCCTCTGTTGTTGTTGTTGATTTTTAATCCGCACAATAAGCACAAAAGCCCAGAGAACAGCAATGTGCTGAGCAATGGAAAATGGAGGGGACAGCCACAGTAGCTTGTTAACATAAGTGGAAGTCACCTATCACCCACGGGGAGCAGGTCTTTTGCGTGGGATGGTTCTTTTTAGGGGTAAGAAACTGATTTTTGTTTTATGAAAACCACTTTGCAGTCTTACTGTTCTCTCAGTTCTCCTAGTTCTACAAAGCCTTCAAAGGCTAAGAAGAAAAAAGGGTCGGATTTGAGACCGCCCTAAATATCAGCAAATTTATTCTCAGACAGAGAACTGTGGGGGAGCACAACATATAAGTCATAAAGAAAACCTAGTTTAACTCCTGGATAGCAAAGGTATCAGATTATGATTTCTTTCCTGCTTACTATTCCAAATGAACATGTTGAGGGGAAACCCTTGTTTTTATACAACTGGTACTTATAGGTTTGTCTTTCTGCTGTGTTCTAAGCAACTCACTGTTTAGCTTTTACCCCTCTCTAAAGGTGTCAGTCTTGTATTGTGCCTTATTGCACATGAAGCAGTCACTGGACTGAGAGAACAGTTGGGCAGGAGATGTTTCACTATTGTGCTTCATTTCTTCTCCCACCCAGCATTCCCTGATGCCTTCAGTTCTAGCTGCACCTCCCTAGTGGAGCAGGCTTAGCCAAGAAGCCACTCCCGCGAAGCAAAAACTGGGAGTGAGATAAACCACCCAGGCCACAAAATAATGAGAAATAGCCCACGATCTGACTTGGTGTCGTGTTTCACAGCTCATTCGTTTGTAGTTCATTTACCTGATCAACATCATGTTTTTCGAAGTCCTGTAGCTGCCTCTGGAAGCCCATGTTAGGATTGGCACAGGATCTTGCTGCACGGACAACAGACAGTGCATCTTCCCAGCCAAAGTCTGTGATGGTCATGATGTAGGCAACCACCAATGTTACACTCCTGGAGACACCTGCAAGGCTGCATGAAAAAGGAGGTACAACAAACTGAAGTCGTGCTGTAACTCATCCATCACAGTTAAAAGCATCACTTCCCAACATCACAGCAGGCTGCTGTGTCGCTTGCCACAATGAAGAAATAGTACAATATTTGAGTAAAAGGGGTTTGGTGCTGCTTTTTCAAATGTATCAGAACAAATCTATGACAAGACAGAGAAAGTGGGTTCTGAGTGGTAATTCCTATGAGACTGGGAAGGAAGAAATAAGTATTGAGTCTTCACAAAAGCAGGGGACAGTGCACAGGTTCTAAGTTAGATTTTGGTTTTAATAATCTAGAAATAAGTCACCCACTTTCTTCTCCTTATATAGATCAGAGCAGCAAAATAAGATCCTTCCCTCTCCACCACAAATAAAGGCTTCAGTTTCATGGGGTCAAAACGAACTTTAACTGAACTGCTAAAGTACGTATATTTGGTTGCCTGAGTTCTTTTCCTCTTTCTGCTGTCCATGCACTGCACAACTTCAACTCTCAGGACTCCAGCTTCCCCATGTGAAACACTGGGATAAAGTAAGAATCATTTGCTATTACTGGTTGGACAGCACTTGACAAAAACTCCCAACTATTACTATTTTGAGTATGAATAGTATGTTTGAGTTACATTTGTCCCAAGCACTTTTACTTAGCATTTTAAGAAAATTTATGCTTTTGAAATGCTTTGCAAATTCAAATAGGTTTTTTAGAACTCTAACAGAATTCAGACTAATTATCCCTGTTTTACACACATGGAGACTGACCAAGTGACATGTGCACAGCCCTATCACGAGTCAGCAGCAAACTGAGGCTTTATGCTCAGGGCTGTGTACAAGTCCAGTGTTCAAATCACAAGATGACTCTGATTCCAGATATAGACTCAGATATGTCACTTGGTCATAGTCTTTGTGCTGTATGTCCAATAGCAGAGAGCAAGAAAAAACCCAGGGTGGGATTTCCTTTTCTGTTCTCTACAGTCCCAGGAGCACCTCTCCAATCACAGACTAGCTGTTAACAAATGTAACATTTGAATGCTTCAGCAGTTTAAGGAGAAAAAAAAATAATCAAATTTCTGTTCACAGGAATTTTTTCTTTAACACCTCTGAAGTCACCACAATAGCTGTTATAGAAACTTACCAAATTATTAGGATTATGGAAATCACATTCAGAAATACAGTGATTAAAATAAATAATACGTTTCTAGTCAACGTATCTCTAGTCAAGTCAATCCTACATAAAGGTTTGATACAAAGAGATGGTCAAGAAGAATTTCTCAGGCTCCTTTTATCTCCAAGCAGCTGCCCACCCCAGTGACTCAAAAGTCCTGGCATGAGGCTTTAACAGCATTTGCAAATCTTCTCTGGAGCTATTCAAATACAGGGGGCATTTCAGTCCAAGAGGATTTTGCTATAAAATGGAGATGAAAACTAACTTATCATTATGATGAACATCCAAATGAAGGTAGAGAACCCCTAAACAAGTTTTCTTAGCAAGTGGCATACATACCAATGAACTAGGCAGCCTTCACCTGTAAGCCGGCACTCATGGATAAATTTGATGCTTTCTCTGAAATGCCTTGCCCTGAAAACAGAAGCAGAAGGGGAATAAAGAAAGTGCTGTATTTAGTAAAATCACTACTTAGAAAGAGAGAAATGTATCTGAAAGCTCACTTAACACTGTTTCTAGAATTTAGAACTGAATACAGGTCTTACAAAATAAAAGTTAGCGTCTGCCAACGAAGCGCAAAACTCACTGGCATAGTTATTCTCTGCACTACCTGAAGAAAGAACTGGTATCTTAGGCATTAGCAGGGCAAACATTAACAAATGTTCTGGACTGTCAAGTCTGTATTTCAGTTTGTGTTCTATTCCTCCTTAGACTAGTAACTTGACCTCATGTGTCCTTCCGTATGTCCAGATGTCAGATGAAACTCAGCAAGACCACATGAAGAGTTCTGAAGGTACGTTCTCTCTCACAGAGGCATCCACTACCTGCTACCCAAACTTACGCTTTGACTTCACCTCCTCCTTCAAACCATGTACTAGGACACATCTAGACGTTACAACTTTCTTCTTTGCAACATGAAATCTCTCCCTTTTAAGTCTGTGCTACGAAAAAAATCTTGATTAAGCCCTGGCTTCTTCAGCTCCTTCCAGTCTCCTCCTCTCAGACTGCAGTACCCCTTCTGTCTGCCCTTACTCAGGGTGTCAGCCAACCCTGGCCTACAACCTACCTTTTTTAAAGCAGTGGAGGAGAAAATGTGGAGAAGATAAAGACTCTGTTTAAAAACATTAAGGTTTATACTCTCATTATGCTTTACACATGCCTCTTCCTTTTAAGTGGGGCAAGTCTGATGGAAAGTAACTGGGCAGCTGTCATCATCTCAGGAAATCTGCAGCATTGCAGCAGCTGTCATCATCTCAGGAAATCTGCAGCATTGCAGCAGCTGTCATCATCTCAGGAAATCTGCAGCATTGCAGCAGCTGTCATCATCTCAGGAAATCTGCAGCATTGCATCGCTGCATCCCAGTCCCAAGTTGCTCACCCTGCCTCTGCCTTCCAGACTGCAAAGCCTTTGGGACTGCCTGCAATTTATCACAGTGCAAGCAGTGCCTCTTAGTTCAATACAGTTGGAGTTCACTGTGGCCTTTGACAGCTCTTTCAATTTAAGTTCACAAGCAGTAGCAACGTGTGCAACACAGACAGAGGAAAGGGCTTCTTAAGGGGCCGGCGGTACTGGGCTTATTGGCAGACACAAACCTGAGAGCACACTGCACTCAACACTCATGAAACACAGTGTCCTGTATTCAAGCTGGTTTTCCTTCTCAGCGTGAATATTATACCACAAGGGTAAAAGAAAAAAATAAATCTCAGCCCAGCACCAGCAGCCACACAAATACCAGGAATACCCACACAAAAGGAAGCGTCCCTTCCTGCCCAACAGTGCAGCTGCTGATAGCATAAAGAGGACATGGAGAAGGACAACAGCGATGCAATAGTGTGACAGCACCTGTGGAACTTGCAAAAGCAATTATGTCTAACTTGAAATTTGCAAAAAGTGGGATCCCAAAGCCCAGGGCTCCCTCTCCAAGGCTGTTCTTGCATCACTGGATACAACATGGAGAACAGCTGGAGAAGACTTGGGTGACTTATTTGGAAAATCTCAAGGCACAATGCAATCCCAAGCTTTAGGACAACATGTCAACTCAGGATTTTATGTTTCTCAAGAAACTGGTCAAGCATGTGGGATAAGTGAAGAAGAGGGATAAAACCTTACAACTGCATTTCTACTCAGGCTGCCACAACAAAATATTTTCACTGACTGACTTCTACCAAATCATGGTGCTCAGGTCTACCTGGGGGGCATGAGCAGCTTCACATAAATGAACTCAGAGGACAAATAAGATGTTGGGCTGTGTGAGCAGGAGGCATTGCTATTGCACAATGGAGAAGCACTTGTCTGAGATGGAACAGATTCAGTCAAAAGAAAATTGGTTAGGGCTACATTGGCAACATACCAGTTCTCTCACACACCCATCTTTTCTCCTTCTCTCTAGGAAATCTGGCCAACAGTGCAGCTCCAAGCACCACTGAATTCACTTCAATAGTCTAGCACAAGTTTTCATTAAACACTTCAGTGCTTTGATTTGAAAAGTATCTGCGAATGAGCATAATGCCTTTGCAAGGTACTAAATGTAGTTAGCAGTGAATTCCATCCACTCAGTTTTATTCACCCTTCCTTACTGCTGACACTTTGTCTGCTGAAACACTGTCCAGTGTGTTCACAGGCATTCATGAAAACGGGAAGAGCAATAGCCAAACTTAGAATCAGTGCTGCTCTGTAGAACCATGGCAGTCCTCACCCTGAGTGTGATGGAAGTAGAAACAGCCCTATGGTACTGGGGTCTCTGCTGGCTCCAGCAGACACAGTTGACTAAACTAATTTTCAAAGTGATGGTACAAACCATATTTACATGAAAACTAAGGCTGAGGACCAGTTAGCTGCGTGGCAAGTGCCAGACACAAAGAAGAATGGTGAGTCTTACATTAACCACAAAACAGTTGATCACCATCAGTAACAGGAAAGCACTTGACAAATATGTTGATTTGCAGCCTATTTCTTAGACTGAACAGTTACTTCAAGACAATTTATTACATGGTATCTGGCTTTTCATCTCCCAGCTTAAAGCTGGGTCCTGAACTGCATCATCTTCACAGTGGGAAACCACCACAGGAGGAACCACCAGTACAGTGCTCCTACCAGGACATTGTAAAAGTTATCTAAACTTACATATAAGCAAGCTGGATAACCCAAAACTAGGCTGAGGGCAGAGTTACAATACAAAATCTACATATTCATTCGTTGCTAGTCAGACTTCTACAAATATCACAAAGGTTAAAAAGAAAGCATCCAAATCAGCTAGGAAGCCGCATCTTGACATTTCTTCCCTTCGGCAATGCAAATGCAACAAATATCCACGTAAATTTCTTTTCTTAATAGGTTATGTGGCTTCTGTAATTACCACCACTAACAGCCTGACCACTGGAGGTTATTTCCTTAGAAATACGTAGACTGTGACAATTAGCTGGAAGAGGACAGGAAGGGAAGATTTGATTTCTACAGAATTTTTTAGCAACAGGTTCTATAGGAGATGACATTTCTGGAGAAGTCAGTAGTCCAAGGCAAAATTCTCACGGTCCAGGGAAAAGATTTAACACCCAGCAAGCACCTCAAGTCTCAAAAGCAACAGCTTGATTCCTGTGCTTGGTAGGGGCAGAGCATGGGAGTAGGATCAAGCTTCTGAGACACGTTAGTGAACATCCACCTGTTAACAGGGGAATCCCTGCTGTATTTCCCTATATCTCCTCTGAGGAAGGGAGCTCCACTAAACAAGCTTACTAGGAGTAAATGTGCATTACACACGTAAGAAACCAGAAGTTTCCTCTCACAAAAACTGAGCTGAAGGGAATTAAGAGCTCATAGTCCCAGAATCCAGTGGGTAAAGGCTTTCAGCTGGATGTTATCAACCTGCCAGCAGCTGCAAAGTAGCAGCAAAGCTTCTGACAAACTTGCTGTTGGGAGAGACAGACAAGACTGCAGTGTGTATTTAGTCAGTTGTGCCTGTCAACCATTGCTAAGAAAACACAAGGATCTGCAATACAGGATACTGCTTCCCCCCCACCCCCCAATACCACCAGGATTCCTCTTTTGAAACAGGAGGGTAGATACACAAGATGTTGCAGAGGGACCAATTCCCTTCCCTTTTCCCCAGCTATCCCTCCCTCCACAGAGGGCACAGGCAGTACGGTTAATAGCTCCTAGATAAGACTGTGACAGATCCTCAGAGTCTGAACACACACAGCTTCTTCCTCTTGCTTTCAGAAGATTGTATGTGCAAAGCAAGCAACACTGCTATTTGTGAGCATCGTGATTTGATCTTGACTGTATAAAGCAAAAAAAAAAAAAAAACCAAACGGTTACTCATCAAGTTTTAAGTGATAAAATGTATCAGTATTAGAAGTAATGACATTTGCTTGCAGCCACCTGATACCAAAGCAAGTATTTCAGATGCCTGCAGCATAACAGAAACAATACTCATGCAAATATTGTATCTTCTTACTGAAGCTTTAAGAGCTTTGGTACTGTGCCAGACAGCTCAAGTGCTAGAGGTGGTTTTTCAATATAACTCCTTGAAATTAACAGTGAGCGAGCAGCTGAATTGTACACTGGTTAACATTCATCACAAATGCCATCCTTTCTATTTCCATTCCCAATTGATCCAGATCTCTATTAACAAAGGAAGCAGATTTGCAAAACATTTTCAGAAAAGCCACAGATGTCAGAATATCAACAAACAATTAATAGGACATACGAGTGTTTCCCTCTAATCTCTTATTTCTTTTCCTTCCCAAAAGGATTTAACATTTTTTATTCTTATTTAATTATTGAGGCGACAAAAATTGTCCTTGACAAAGAATGTTTGCTGTCTGCTTTCTCATTACAGACCTGTCCTGGAAATTTAGGGGTTTGGGGTGTTTTTTATTGTGGGTTGGGGCGGGGGGGTATGTGGTGGCGGTTTGAAGGTTTCCCCCTCCACCCCTAAAATCACGACAGAAATGCAGAATGAAAAAGGCAAATCACCACACAAATGCCACACTGGAATATTTCTAGGGTACGAGAAACACATGCTCTAAAAATATCCTCTGAAAGCACAAGCCGGAATATTGCTGTGATGTGAGAGAAAAGCAGCGCTGCACTTCCTTCCGTACCTACCAGGCCTCTTTCAACTACTTGTTTCTCTACAAAACTTGGTAGCAGGATGTGGCTGAAAGCCCCCTCACCTCTCCCCAACATAAACAGTGAGCTCGAGAAGAAAGAGTTGGTCACCATCCAAGTTCTCTTACAAAACCTGTTTTGATTTCTCTTTGGAATCAAGACTTGCCATGTTCGACGGCTCAAAACATTAAAACCAAGGGCAAGTCACTTAGTGTTTCATGAACATTAGCTGAGATGAGAAAGAGCGAGGCTGGGACACCCTAGTTTCAGTACATATATCCTCGAGGCAAGAGTCACCACAGGGCAGAAACTCTGTGCTGTGCCAGCCTCCTACTAAGAGCAGTGGGGCCTTCTGAGGCAGCTTCAAGAAGTTCAGAGCAGATAGTTGCAGGGGTAGTTTGCACACTGGGACTTTATCTTGAAGGCTCACCGTGAGGAATTTATTTCAACCCTTGAAGAACGAGGCTTCACACCTCTTTCAAATATTTTCTTTTTGTTAATGGCTGGAGATAGTGATAAAAAAAAAAAAAAAAAAAGAACAGCCAAGCAAAAAGATTTAAAAAGACAACTGCTAGGACAAACTGGGACAAATTAGGAGCAGACTACGGAATTCCTGAAGTTTAAAGCTACAAATGAAAAGCATTTGCACCCTACAAACCCTTACATACAAAAAGAGGGTCTGAACCAAAGTGCCTGGAATAAAGTGTTACTGTGGTTTTTTTAACAGATTAAAACCCACAAGTGTAATACTTCAGAGAGATCAGAATCAGATCTTCCAGCTCATTGTAATACAGGTATCACAATACTGAGGGACTTCTGGGGGTTTGTGGTTTATTTTTCAAGAAAACTTACAGGTTCTGTGATGGTGAGTCAGCAGCCGGAATGCACAGGTACTTCACTCCCTGTGTAAAGAAGCAAAAAGGAATGAGAAAATAGCCAAATTAAATACATTTATCTACAACTGCACAAGTCCTGCTCTAAACTGGTGCAGTTTTACTGACATGGAGGAAGGCACAGCATTATTCAGACAGGCAGAGATCATATCTATGCAGCCAGATTTTAAAATACTTTTCACATCTGCTTCATTGCTAAGACACCAGCAGGTAGCATAGTCATGCTTATCCCAAGGCCCAACAGCAAGCTTTTTAAAATAGAACCATCTTTACTAAAAAGGTGTAAACCTCTTTTTCAAAATCTCACTCTTCTTACATTTCTAGTAAAATTCAGTTGCATCTTCTCCTGCCCTTCCCCTTCTCTGAACAGATGCTATAGCTTAAAATTGTGATGCTATTTCTTTTGATCCCATGCAGTCACTTTTCTTTGCTTGGTTGATAAATCAAACAAAATGCATTTCAGAGAAGAAACATGTTTGTGGTGTGGGGTTTGTTTTTTTATTTTTGGGAAACTTCAAGGACAACCATAAAACTCATACTTTTCTCCCACAGTTAACCTCACTTTAGTCGGCTATTATAGTAAGTTACAAGATCGATTAGGGAAGTTACGATAACCATTTCTGATGCATTAAAAATGTTACTGGTATATTTAAAACAACACTATAATCACACACTACTGCTTTGCATTGTCAACGCTCATTTTAACTGTCATTTTATTTTCAAAGCTTCTTTTGCTCCTATGACTGTTAAGAAAAAGAACACTTCTGAAAGTACATTTAGCTAACTTCTCAAATAGGTCTTCCAAGAATATACGTTGTTGCAGCTCAGACACACAAGTACTAAATCATTCACTGGAAGTCTTTTGACTTCTCAGATGCAGTTTTGTGAATTTTTCAGATGTACTTGTAAAGATAAGGATTCACAGCAAAAGGTCACACCATAAAACACATCTCAGTTTATCCTTCTGTAACAATGCAAACCCTTGCAATAATCCTGCGTGTTCAACAACACATTGAAAGTCACACATTTATCTGTAAGAGATCCTTTGCTAACAAAGTGGAACACAACATGCATCTACCAGGCATTTCATCTGCTAGCGGGGGTGGGAGGGAGGAATTTTTATTGCTTAACTGCGATAACTACCTGAGGCAGTATCTTCTTCAACACCACTTTTGCTTTGCTGGGTCAGAAACCCCTCTATTTCCCTTACACACCCACTGTTACTTCACCTGCCATCTCACACCAAGGAGCAATCCTTTTTATAAAAGGTCCTGACCCCTGGCACCACGATAGACCATCATGCTAATCCTCTGCAAGACGCGTGAACTTCACTGCTATGTCAGAAAGGACGTGGTGATACCTCACCCCCATCTCTTCACCACCGCTTACACAAGCACCAGCCATTTTCTCAACCCAGCAGAACCCCTGCAGCCAGCATCTTCTTCACAGCCACACGGTTCTGAGAGCCTGCCCTGTTCCCACCCTGTTTTACCAGACCTCCTTGCTCTGACAAGCCATTCCCAGTGTGCCACAACTGGAGAGTTGCTTCTGCCCACGGCCTGGTCTGGGGAAGGCAGAGCCAGAGCAGGGAATGCTCTGTAGACAGCGCTAAGCACAGAGATGGAAACATGACAGTGCCCGACAACGGAGAAGGTAACATCAACACAACACCAAGACAAGGGCATATGCACGAGAGCTTCGTGGCAAAATGCAGCTGACGGGAGAGAGAATAAGAATGAAATTTGTTTGCAAACCAACAGAGCTTGCTGCCAAAGGCAACGGCATCAACAAGTAACAGTCCCTCCTGCCCTGCATCAGGAGAAGGGATGCCTGTTGTGGGAAACCAGGATGGTTCCACAACCGTAAGCTCACCCACAACAGTTTGCATAGATACACGCCTTTAGAAAGACAATGTAGCAGTAATACATATAATGATAGCCTGCTGAGCCAAGGATGGTAATTATATTGTGACACATTAATTACGATAAGAAGTATCTTGTATGACGCATCTGAGAGGTTTATCTTGGACACCAGTATCACTTGAAGTGAGTCACTCCAGTTAGAACAAGGGCCTGTGACCTGAAAGTAAATTTACATGCTATTCTTTCCCCCACACCTCTAGACAGCTCCATACCACCAACTGCACCACCAAGGGAAAAAACAGGAAGAAAACAGAACACAGGAGATGGGTTAACTCCGGAGCGCGCTATATGCCAGAAGGTTCGCTCCTCCAGCACGCACTGACGCAAGTTGTTCCACAGATTTCAGAAGCTATGGCACATGCTGAGCGCTTTTCACAGGCTGAGTGCAGAGGGGCTTTCAGATCATCTTCACTTTAAAAGCAGAAGTAGCACCAGCACAAGTTTAAGACCCACAATGTTCTTTTTTTTTGTCATGGCTGGTTAGTTCCCACTACCGCAAGCAAGCGTGAAACTACCCTGTGAGAGACCGCACATGGTGCTGAATGGCTCATCCAGAGCCTGATCCTGGAGGTCTTCAGCACTTACAGCATCCAGTGAAGCCCACGGCACACTTTTCACTACTGTGCTCGCAACTGCGCAGCATTAGGCAACTAGCCTTATATTAACATAGCTTTTCAGACAGAAGAGGGTTAAAGTTCCTGGAATACGGTATTTTGACTGATGCACGTCACTTGTACGGTGTTTTTGGAAGGCTGTGGTGATGGACTCCTCCCTGTGAGGAAATAATCACACGTTCAACTCAGAAATAGTTACAGGTGGGATTTCATAAATACTGTGCAGTGACCTAACCTGACTCCCACAAAAATCAACAGTGAAACTCTCGGTGACTTTGACCCAAACACAGTTTGGCCCAGGTTGGTAACTCCCGAGGATCCCACCCTACTGTCAAGTTTTGCTTCTCTTGGTTGAAATAATGATAATAATAGGCTTAAGTATCATTCATCGTAATTGGATACCTGAAATACAACAATGACAGGAGATTGTATTGGGCAGGAACACATAGATGAGACTGGGGTGGGGGGGTGGGGAAGTGTTTCCGTGCAGATATTCGTATGCTAATTGATGGAATTAGCTTTTCCTCACATATGCTAAACAGACTTTCTTTTTTAACCATATTTACAATAGGAAGATACTTGATTACCAAACCCTGCTGCCTGTGACTTTTTTTTTAAAAAAAGTTACTCAGGATTGTAACGTTATTTGTGTATTTGTGCCCCAAGACACTGCTGTCCTTCCTGTGCACACACCTTGCAGATAACATCTAAGAACTGTCCCAAAGGGACCTTTCAAAGCAGAACAGTTTATGCCAACCAAACATGTAAATACCTACAACATTTCAGATAGGGTAGTAGCATGCAAGAAAGATTAAGACAGATCACTGTTTTATTACCTAGCAGTTTGCTTACCACTCTGGAACTGCAAAGCCTAAGATGTAAAAAGGCAACAATTACTGATACAGTGACTAAAACAGAGTAAGCTAAATCAAAAGACAGTTAAAGAGTCAAGCAGAGCAGCTCCTAAAGGAATTTTCAGCAGGCTCCAAATCATTACCTAGTCTGTAGTTTCATTAAATAAACTTGAGTCTGGTTGCAGATGCAAACCAAACTTGAACCAAAACTGCATATTAAAAAAGATGGAAAGACAAATACAAATTTGCTGTCAACCCTATGGAAGTCTTTATTTTATTTATTGATTTATTTTTAAATTAACTCAACTTCATTCCCTAGGAATGACAGCTCTCTAAAAGTTATTCAGTGGAAGAAGGACAGAAAACTCAAAACAGGTATTGCACCACTTCACCTACACACACTAAATTAGGTCCCACAGAACAGCTACTCATCCCAAAACATGGTATTTGTTCAAAGCAAAGAGAAAAGCCTACAATTATAAAAACTGATGAAAAGGTTTAAATACTACATGAAGTAACACATCCACTTTGTTTATTGAATACTGATACTAATATATTGTTATTAAAACATTCTTTCAGCTGACAGCTGTGTCCATCTTGTCTCATGTCTCCTAACAAGCTTTTTCTCCCAGATTACCCATTAAAAAAAAAAATCCAACCTTTTTAACTACACAGAAGTTACGTATGTTTCTCAGGTAATAAAACAGTCCATACATACAGAATGTGTTCAAACGCAAGCTCCTAGGACAATGAGATGCTGAACAGTTTTCTTCTGTCATCTCAGTTCCGTGCTACTTTCCACTTGTTACTTTTAAATCATTGCTCAGTTTCCTTTCTCCATCACCTTTACCAAACAGCCCTACCCTCCAACACACACCTCTCTCAACTTTTTCCTTTTTATTCACATGATGATCTTGACGCCCTCATCAAATAAAAGCAGCACTTCATTTCTTTTGGTGTATTTAACCTGTTAAGACCACCCCCCCAAAAAATCAGTAAAATAAAATATAATTTACTTTTCTGTTTTCTGTTTCAGCAGAATAACCACCAAAACTAGATTTCTGTCTCTCTTAGGCCCTGAAACTAAATGCTACAGTTAAACCGATACAGTGAGAGCTAACAAAACCAGAGCAAGTATTCCGATTTCAAGATTTTCAGAGTTGAAACAAGCGAGAGTTAAGTAAAATTTCTAAAATTCACTGTTATTTGAGACACAACACCACTTGCACAATTTCATTGCAGATTCTAGAACTAAGTAAATTCTGCTGCAGCGAATATCAAGGCATTATGAACAAAAAGGTTTAGGTGCGCACACATACATATGCAGAGGTTTTACACTACAGTTAATAAGGTATTCATGGAATTGCAGTCATTTCCAAATTTCTAATTATTTCAGAGGTCAATCTACTAAGATTGGAAACTGAACAGTTGTCTCACATTTGCAAAAGTCGGTAAGATTATAGAACACCACCTTCCAAATACCATTAGCTTTTTTAAAAGATATTTAAATCTTTCGTTATTAAATTCTGTATTTCACAAAGTGCTCAGGAAACACAACAGTGCAGTTTAAGGAACGCTGGTTCCAGTCTACTTACCTATAATCTATTTTAAAAACTTCAGCTTCATTTTAACTAAACTTGTAAAAACTGGCATTTGGGTTTTTTTAGTAGAACACATAGAATTCTGTAGATGTGTCATTTTGCTACTGCAAGTGCTACATGTCAGATAACGGGTCAGTGACTGAGAATAGGATCTCTAAAGAGCATGCACAAATTTAATTGCACAATACCGAGATTAATTTTGACTCTGAACAAGATATGGTGCAAGAAGTACTGGGAGACAAATGCATACCTGTACGGGTATTTGCTCCTTTGTAATGATCAAAGTTGTTCTGAAGTAATCAAGAATGATGCCCAGCTTGATTACACCCTAATTCGTACTAATAAAATTTATCCATGAAAGAAAACTATCTAGCAATTTTTGTATAAAACTGTGTATTCTAGCAAAACAGCAGGCAGGAGAACAGGAGGAAGGACTAAAAATGCTACTAATTTCATTTTTAATGTGTTTTCCATGTAATATTTTTTACAGATATTCTTCAGAACATTGTACCCGCCACTACTGTGTATACGACATTGCTGAGGCTCTAGTTAGCAATGGAAACCTGAATCTAGAACTTCAGTTGTTAAAAGGTGAGGAGAGAGGGAAAGAACGTCAAATTACAAAATTTCTGTTCTCCAAGGGCAGGGGGTGAGGGGAAGGGGGTGTAAAAAAGAAAAGCTTAAAAAGAGCAGGATTGTATTTTTGGCATTAAACCTCTCTATTTAAATTTATGTAAAGATAACATCAACGACTTCCAAGAAATTTTTTTTAAACCTAAACCCCTAAACTTAAATTTGTGAAGCCAGATGCAAATAGAAAACCTCCAGCACCTGGCAAGTTCTTTCAGGTTAGTCAAAAACCATGTGTTAATTTGAGTCGTCACATCTACAGATGAGAGCAGGAGGACTTATTTTTGTTTAGGGGCATTTCAGCAAAAAAGCTAAAGTGGGAAACAGCCGGCACAAAGCTTCCTCAAGCCAAACCAACTTAAGTTTATCAAGGGTTTTGTCCAGTAATGCACCAAACTGAACCTGCTAAACTGAAAACCATTCAACCGTTTGTTTGTCCTTTCAGTTACTTTCTGTAGCAATCACCAATGGTGCTGATTTTATTAATGACTCATAGAAAATACATTTGTGTTTCAGCAAAAAACAACCACTAATTGACTTTAGTGAAAAAACACACTCAGGTTTGGTTTTGAAAAATATTACAAATGAAATTGAAATTACTTGAATATGAACAACAGAAAGCGGGATGCTCCTGCAACTGCATTTATATATTTGGTTTGTGTTACCCTGAATAATACAATAGTTTTTATAAGTCTTGGGGCTTTTTTGAAACATTTTGTATGGTTTTCTTAGGCAGTAGTCTCAGTGACACACTTGAAAAGTCTGTATCATTAAGGCTGGAATGTGCCAATCACAAACAAAGCGTCCCATCATTAAAGCCCTCCTACCCCATCTCTCCTCTCTATCACCCTTTCTAAAATTATAAGAGAGAAATGTTGCAAAATTCAGGATTTCACTTTACTTGCATCAAACAGCTGCACATACTATTTCTCATTCTACCCCTGAATTCCAGTTCTAACCTGGCTCATCTGAAGGAACACAGAGTGGGAGAAAACACAAAGAGTTCATAGCAAATTTTGGTTTATCTCCTTTAGGACACACAAAGAGGATTTATTGGACTACATACTTCAGCCACAAGGAAGGAACTTCTTAGTCTGCCTTGACTAGATGATGTATTCAAGCCCCCAGGCACGCAGGGCATATCTAACATCTCAGCACTTGGTCTGTGAACCCTCATGGGGACCTCTGGAGTACTACAAAAAACCAATATATCCCACCCACCTCTTTCTTTCAGAGAATGCTGGAATATGATCACTACACCTCTGGAATATGCTGAAATTACAAGCATGGATTAACACACTCCCCACATCATCCATAATGACTGGACTTGATATTCTTCAAGTTCTTTTCCAACATAAATGATTCTATGATTTCATCTCCTCTGCACGCAGCAGGTCAGAGCATTTGCTCTGTTCTGGTCAACGCTATCCCAGCAATGAGAAACACCAGGCTTTTACTGGTCTAAACATCTCTTGTGCAAACAGCTCGCTATTGAAAGCTTCAAACCATCCTCATCCTCTCCTCTCTGCCATCTGCCACTACAGGAACGTGCCTCCCCTGACACAACTAGCATGTGCTGAGCAATTCAAACAGTGAACTAATTTAGTGCCAAGGGTACCTCGTGATGAAGGCCCAGCCTGACACACTTTAAAAGCTACTCTGTGGACATCTCTTGGAGGCTTCTTAGTGGGCTACTGTTGTCATTTTTGAAAATTAGTCATAGCTCCCAACTTCACAAGCAAAGCCAATGTCAGGCAGGGCATTACTTCAAAGTACAGAGAATCATCTGCTGCCACCGCACCTGAAAGAAAAATGGTAGCTATTTTGCTCAGCATGATCTTCTGAAACATCTAATGAGAGGAAACCCTTACCATGAAAAGGCAGTGAAACATCACCGAAGAAAGTTAAGCTTTTTATTAGAAGTGCTTGTCCACTTCCTCTTGATGGTAGCATAAAGGCTGGAAATCAGCAGCTTCCAACACTGGCCATGTAAGAGCTTAGTGCTATAGACAGAAATGCAACAGTCTGACTTGACTAAATTATTAATGTGCAGAGCTGATATTTATACAACAACAACGACCTTCTGATATGATATTAGCAACTCTGATTTTAAAGGCTATCTCGCCATCTCCCTCTTCAATAGCTCCCATAAGTCATTAGGCTGGATACCAAAGACAGCAGAGCAGAGCCTGTGCAGAGAACATGATGCCCAGGCATGCCTGGCAGGGACTTCTCTCATCATGTCATCAAGATGCAATATTCCTATATGAATAGCCTCCTACAGCACAAGACTTCTGCACGCTATCCAACGTCATGACACTGTTTTAATAGACTGGCAGTTCCCACTTGCTGAACAGCATCTGTCCAGAATTAGCATATGCTTAAAAAAAAAAAAAAAGTAGAGCTGAGAATGGTTTCCCAATATTTCCCTATTTAGTTATTTCATGTTAGGCAACGATATGCTTTTAGAGTCCAGACAAATGCTTTCTTTGGGTTACAGAACTAAAGAAAGCAGCACTAAGGCAGCTTTCAGCACATCCAGAGTTATCAGCTGGGGTAGCTGGGGGCACAACACAGGAATTTTTTCCATTGTTCTAGCGCAGCATAATCCCTGCTATACACACACAAAATTAAGTCAGTCCAGAATCTGCAACCATAAGAGAAAGAAGTTTCCACAAACTGGTGATGGAAAGAAAAAATTAGAAAACTAAAGGAGATGAGGCTATCCCACTTCGAAGCTTCAGTAAAAGCTCCCCCATAGTAAACCTCGTCACATTAAGTGCTAACAGCAGATACGATAGGTTTCTATAGCAAAAACAAAAATAGCTGCAAAAATACTATCCACAAACTATGTTAAGCAGATTACTTGCATTGCGCCAGAGCTGCCAGTTCAGTTCCTCTGTAATAGCTTAGTTTGCTTTCCTTTTCTAAAAAACTGTACATGTATAGTCTACAGATCATCTGTAAATATGCAAGGGTATCATGTCCTCTAAAACTGCATTAAGATTACAACATCCAGCCAGGCTTAAAAAATATGAAATGAGATTTCAGATCTTAATACAAGCTGACACAAATGCATTATCTATGCTAGGTCTGCAGGCTATGACCCTTTGATCTTAGAAACATTTCTCAGTTTTTCATAGATGTTCCATCATTAAGTCTTCACTTTCCTCCAAAGATCTGGATTTACCAACCAGTCATACACTTTTCTTTTTAATTCATAAACTTGATCCAACACTTCCTCTTGCGATTTCCCCAGCTGCAACTTTCTCATCCTTAACACCTCATAAAACAGGGAAATCACAGCATTCAGCAGAGATAAAACTGGTGCAGAGAAGTTATACAGCTTCTCTGTAGCACCCTTATTTTTCCTACAACTTCTATTCCTCACACTTACTGGTTCTGTTCCAGTTACAGCATATTTTTGTTGCCTGTATTCTATTAATGCATTTGACTGTTTTCGGGGAGTATAAAGTTTGTTTTAAAAGATCAGCACAGATTTTTTTCTTAACTGCACTCCTCCCTTTCAGTTCAGGTTCTTAGATACAGAGTATTTGAAACCCTATTTCTATTCTGATTAAGATTTTTATTATTTGCAAGGAAGAAAAAAAAATCTGAACTTATTCATAAGATGACCTGGCCTGTGAAGTTTCTTATTTCCAAAGACATAGTTCATTTAAGTCCTGCTGGCTGTACAAGCTAACAGACTGGACAAGAAAGATGCTTAGTTCAGCCAGCAGTTAACTCTTCTCTACTTTCACCACCCCTCCACCCACCTACTATATCAACACTTACTCAGGTAGTCATCAATTCAGGAAAAACAGGAGGAAAATCACTGCTCTGGAGGTAATATGTACCGGATTAAGATGATATTGTTAATGGCATCAGAATAATAATAAAAAGAAAATAGTAATTTACTGTTGTCTGCAGGTGCTCTGGTTAACTACGCAGAATGAGGGGGGGAAACCATAATCTATACAGGCAGTATTTTGAGAACGTTAGAGGAAAAGAAGAGCAAATGTTTCATAGGCATCACAGTATTCTCTCAGCAACCAGAAGACATTATTGCAACATTCAAAAAAACTCCATACAGTGCTGTAAGATCACTCTCTTTCTTTGAAGAAGAAATCCCACAACTGTTAAGACTTGAAACAGAACCATCTGGTACGTGAGCATCACAGGGACACAGATTGGCTGTTCACATGGAGCTGCCTAAAAAACTTATGACAGCTTTGGTACCGAGCAGAGATGACCATGCCCCCAAGCCAAAAAAATGTGCATGTTTTGTTGGAATTTCATTTACTTACGTTTCACCCAAGTGACTTTAATTGAAACTATCACATCTACTGATAGTCTCTTTCCTCCTCTGAAAAAAAAGAGCACACTGAAAATAAAAACAAACATTCTGTAGCAACAGAAAACAAAGACAACTGATGGGCAAATAGAAGCAGCACACACACAAAAGCCTACCCTTAATGCAATTTGTCCTAAACAGGGCGAACAATGAAAAGCTTTTGTGGTAGACAGCAGTACAGGAACTCACAGGTAAACTCCTGTTGATTTAAGATCTTTGTTACTGTGATCATTATGATGGCTCCAAGATGAGCACAGCATACAAGGCTTCCTGCGATGCAGCAGGGGTCAGTCTGACAATGATAATGTTGTAAATAAATTAACACCAAAGGTCTCCACAACCACAGACAACTGGTGAGAAGATTTATACATTCACTAGATCAAACCTCTGGTGACAGTCAAAAGCAACAGCAAAATTACTAGTAACTGACAAGTGTGGTGGCCAGCGTGAAAGGAACGGGTAGTTTCAGTCTATTTCCTGACCGAGGGACAGGTGTCTATAACACACACAACAGCCACTGCAACTGGGACCCCAAAGCAGCTTGGGCAGAACAAGGACTGGGAAATACTTTGGCTGCAAAGCTCAAAGACCTTTGTAACCCACCCTGATCCGACTCAACTTCCACACAAAAACAGAGCAAGCAAGAAAATGCACCATTGCCTCTGGCAATACATTTCAGCCGTTACTTACCCTCACAGTTTGTCTTTCTTTCTTCCAGTCCAAATCCGTGTGACATCATTTGCCAGACACACACAATTACGCTGTTTTCCGAGGTAGGTTCTCCATACGGGGACCCACAGAACACCTCTCCACCCCTGCCCCCCTCTGCAGATAACACCTCTCTGGGACAGGGCCCCAGCGACTGTCTGACCAGAAGAACTTCCAGCAGCCCTTGCTCCCCCAGGCCCAGTGCTGTTCTCCTTCCTGAATTACACACAAGCTGCAAGTTCAGCTGTTTGGATGCAACTGTCCACCGCAGCACACACTTTCCAGAATGGGATGCAACTATTTTCAAGCAGCTGCACAATCCACACCAACATCCTATTTGGTTCAGGTCCACATTCATCTCCATGTAACGCTCCCCAGAACAGGGTCAAACACCTGGAAAATCCTCAACTTTAATGGACCTTCAACCAGATTCTTCTGGCAAGAATAGCTAGATTTGCCTTTACTTACTTTGCTTAAGATTAACTGGCACAAAATTTGTTAGACTCCAGATCTAATGCGGTAGAGGAACACCTAGCTGGAGTCCTTTGCAGCAAGGGGGGGAAGAACTGGGTTCTGAATGACGGCACCAGCTTGGTAAGAATACATGGGTGTCACAACAGTCAGACCTTTGGCCTTCTGGTCTCCAACCCCAACAGCTACCTGTCCCAGCTTTAAAAAGAGTTCTACCAAGAGATCACAGAATCAACTAGATCAGGCTGCTCAGAGCCCTGTCCAACCTGGCCTGGAATGTTTCCAGGGATGGGGCATCTACCACCTCTCTGGGCAACCTGTTCCAGTGTTTCACCACCCTCATTGTAAAGAAGTTTCTTCCTTACATCTAGTCTAAATCTACCCTCTTTTAGTTTCAAACCATCACCCCTTGTCCTGTCGCAACATGCCCTACTAAACAGTCTGTCCCCACCTTTCCTACAAGCCCCCTTTACTTGCTGCAATAAAGCCTCCCCAGAGTCTTCTCTTCTCCAGGCTGAACAACCCCAACTCTCTCAGCCTTTCCTCATAGGAGAGGTGCTCCAGCCCGCTGATCATTTTTATGCGTCTTCTCTGGACCTGCTCCAACAGGTCCATGTCACTCCTGTGCTGAGCACACCAGAGCTGGACACAGCACTCCAGGTAAGGTCTCACTAGAGTGGAGCAGAGGGGCAGAATCACCTCCCCTGACCTGCTGGTTGTGCTTCTTTTGATGCAGCCCAGGATATGGTTGGGTTTCTGGGCTGCAAGTGCACACTGCCAGCGCACATCCAGCTTTCCATACACCAGTACCCCCAAGTCCTCAGGGCTGCTCTCGATCCGTTCATCGCCAGCCTGTATTGATACCAGGGTTGCCCCAACCCAGGTGCAGGACCTTGCACTTGGCTTTGTTGAACCACATGAGGTTCACATGGGCCCACTTCTCAAGCTTGTCCAGCTCCCTCTGAGTGGCGTCCCATCCCTCAGGTGTGTTAACTGCACCACGCTGCTTGATGTCACCTGCGAACTTGCTGAGGGTGCATTTGATCCCACTAAGTCATTGGTGAAAATACTAAACACTACCGGTCCCCATACAGATCACTGATCTCCATTTGCACACTGAGGCATCGACCACTACCCCCTGGATGCGACCATCCAACCAATTCCTCATCTACCAAACAGTCCAGCCATCAAATCCGTATCTCTCCAATTTAGAGAGAAAGAGGTTGTGGAGGACCACGTCAAAGGCCTTACGGAAGTACAGACAGATGACAACCTGTTGGATAGATCAAACAGGTTACTGCCAGATTATTATTTAAAGCACACTGAGAGATGTTTCCTGTTCACCTTTCAGTGTGTCTCATGTTCTGAACAGAGATTTTAAAACCTGAACTAGCTGAGAAAGATTAGAAAGCAGGTGGTAAGAAACCTAATTATTCTCCTCTGTATACGGCTTTTGTGTGGATTTATAGAACATCTGTGCATGTTCCATGGGCAGCTATCCAAAGTGCTCTGGAGGAGCCAACTTGATTCACCAAGGCTTTTGCCTCTGCAGGAACACAAATGATGATGTTGGACATTGCTGTTACTCAGGGGGTGACTTCTGTGCATCTGAAATAACAAACCTTGTTCCATACAGCATGCAGTCCTTTCTCTTGGACACACCACCAGTCACCTACAGCTTTCTGTGATGGACCTATAAACCTGCATCTATAAACTACAAAATGCTTACCTAAGCGGTTAATATCCTGTATAACAATTGTGCACTTTATTGGAACAATAACCTTAGGATGCTCTCTAAATATAAACTAATTTCAGTATTGGTTTTATTAGAAGACAAATTGCCTTGAAATGGTTTATACAAAAAGAACTAAGGGGCAATACTGCAAGACAGTTCAGGTCAGATTTTGACAAATTCCTTCCAGTCTAAATCACTTGAAGCCTTACAAAACAACTCTGAGTCTTGTACTTAAAACAGGCTGCCAAAGTCTAAAGGTATAAAAAGTCTTAGAATCCAATTGATTTTTAAACCTACTTTTTCTCATTATTCCAGCTTGAAATTTCACAATAACTTCCTAAGGCCAAACTTTGATTATGAGCCACCCATAAATCAGACATTCATGAGGGTTCGCAAATGATCATTGAGCTAATGTCTGAAACCAAATTCCAGTAAGAAAACTTTTTAAAGTTATTTCTCAACAGGCCTACACTATGTAATCTAAACCAATATAATTACTTTCTTGTCAAATTCTTCAGTCATTTTCTAATAGCTCACCAACTTATGAGGAACTAAAGCAATGTATATCCAAATAACGTAGTATATAAAGCACAGAGGAAAGTACACTTTTTAAAAAGGTACTGTGAGTATTTTAATCAAGTAAAAATAGTCTGAAACATCACAGAAAGGGGCAACGTCCTAAGTTACTACAGTGCAAAATAATTTTACAATCTGTAGCAAGCTGGTGTTCACCACATACACTGACATTTGCTTTTATTTCTTGAGTATTGCATTCTTGAGTACGGACAACAAAGCCAGATTGGTCATTTTCATTCTCTACCCCCCCATCATCAGCTTCAAGTGCTGTATCAGAAGTATTATTGCATTAAAACAGTCATTACTGAAACTTAAAAATCTGACAAGCAAGATGTGGGTAATTTGTGACCTCTTTGAGAGCTAAGGTATGCATCCATACTTGTTTGTTCCACAGCCAAAAAAGGCCAAATTCTCTTAGGTAACATGTTAGTACAACACTACCAACTTTTCAATGTCTAAAAACACTTACCTTCCATAGCTTGCACAGAAAGCTTTGTTTAATGAAGTATTTGTAGCATTTCCTATAGGTTGACTAGGAAATATTTGAGATAAAATATTATTAGCAAGAGACAAATGCAACTACCACAGTCCAAGAAAAGGCAGCTTTTTACAGATGATCAGCATTCACATAAATACACACACACACAAAACAAGGAATCTCAGGGGAAGAAAACAATTCTCGTATCACTGCAATTCCATGTTTAAAGGTCCAACTAAAATCAGATGAATTTCTGAACACACATGTAAGCCCTCACTTCCCACAAGTGAAATCGGGAGGGGGAAGGGGAAGAGGGAGACACATAGGGAAAGCGTTCCCATTTGACTTCAGTGGACTGGAGAACAAGCCCCAAGCACAACGTGGATACAAAAGCTGTGAACAAACCTGGCAAAGACGCAAATAAGAAAAGTAGTAACATAACCTAACACCTGTTTCCTAGGCCCTTGCTCCTAAACAGAAGCATTTAGTTGCAAACAAACATGACAGTAGGACCATGAATGATAAAGTAATTAATAATCAGCTCAGCTCCCAAACAAATGCCACTTGCATCATTCCACTACTTTAAGAACTGGGGAGAAGTTTTAACAGTTGTTTTCCAGACCACCAGCACATCAAGGAGTATACTGCATGCTGAGAAAATAGAAGGCACAGTTGGAGAAACATCTTTTAGAAGCAGGGGTGAATAAAGCAAGTCCATTCTCCACGAGCCACTACTTGTTCCCATGCCACTGTAACTTCTGAGACACTACTGTGAACCAGATTTGGAACAGATCCAGGTAGCTATACTACTTCGTGTCTTTTGTGGGGGTAGCTAGAGGAAGAAATAGTGACTCAGTTATATTTAACCCACAAAAGCTCCCAAATTATTTACCATGCAGCCTCACAAACAGATGCACCACCACAAGCGAGGAGGTGGCATGTGGGCAGCCAAAACTACCACCACCACAAAAAACACTGACCTGAGGCTGCGGCTGATCTGTGCCATAATTAGTCTTCCTATTTTTCTGTTCATGATAATAAAAAAAGCAAGATTCTATTCATTTTAGAGAACAGCATCTTAGAAGAAACATTACATCTTCCTTACCCAGCACAACTGTTTATCTCTTCAACTGAGAGAACTCTTGAAATTCAGTATATTTCAGAATTAACATGCATCAGGTAAAGCAGAAGTCAAACAGACAGCATAACAAAGTCAACAGCTAAAGCTCTGCTTCAGCACACTTCTAAGTTCAAGATCAATCCTGAATTCACCAGTAACTTGATTTGGTTTTAATCATTACACCTTTTGTTCAAGCTTACCTATTGACTTGCCTGGGAGAGGTGGAAGTTCCTCAGTTTAAGGACTGAATTCACTAGAGATTTTTTATATCAAGAGAATGAAAAGCAGAGATTCCCAGCAACATCTGAAGGGTAACACTAGCAACTTCCTTAGCCTCTATTTCACTGTATTTTATGAAAAGTGGAACGCAGGAAAGGAACAAACAAATTCAAGGGGACAACAGTTCCCAACATAAATCAAAGAGCAGGATTTTAAGGTGTAGCACAGCCCAGCCAATCTCCCCTCCTCCGAGGTTATCTGGCATAAAGAAGAAAGCACAACAGTCCATCACAAGGAGACCTGCAGCCTGGTCCCAGCTCTTTCGCTGTTCAAGATGACACTGCAAGTCGAGTCATTTCAGCTCTCCAGATCAGCTTCCCTTCAGTAAAATGGGGAATAATACCTCATGTTAAAGTGTTGGAGACCTACAGATGCTCTGCTATGTCAGGTGTGTTACATAAGAGCGCACTGGTTCCTCCCACGCCCCAAGCCTAAATACGGCTATTTTACACAAAAAAGCACTGCAAACCTCTTACACAACCACCTGCTATTAAGATTCAAGAAAGGGGCCCAGGGACAAAGGAGGGTTAGTAGCAGGGAAGGAAGAGAAGGAATGTTGTTTATGTGATGCTTGAACTCCACACAGAAGGGAACTTACCTTTACTATTAAATTAATACACAGTCCCATTACTGTGTTATATTGATCGACACTGTAATTGTCTTTTCCTTTGTCAGTTAGATTTCTTGTTATAACAGCAGCAACAACAAAATCTGTGACTGGACCCCAAAACTACAGCTATCAAACAATTCCCCAAGAAAAATCAGTCTCAAAACACCAATTGTACAAAATGAGAAATTAATCCCAAGGTGACTATAACAGTCAACTAAAAAGTAAGGATTTACTTTAGAGTCCCCCACATCTCTTACCTCGAGCATAGGGCGGGCACTATCATGGATTGAAAGAATGTGCGTAATGTTATTCTTACTCAATTGCTCTACATCTCGGGCATCTGCAATAAAGGGAAAAAAGGAAGACAATTTTTTTTAATCTCTTGGAATAGCCCACTCCCCTTTCCATTGTGCATGTTGAAAAAAAAAAATCACTTATGAAGCTTCAAAAAAAAAAAAAGTACCAATAAAGTAAAGCAAAACCCCAAATGCAGCTGTTCTAGAACACCATCATCTGAGTGGGTAACGGGAAGACACATTTTAACTCCAAAACAAATTATATACTATATAAAGAACAAGCTTAAGTGACTCAGGAATGTGTTCTTAAGTCAGAAGTTTCATGTATTTTGCATCAGAGATGTAAGTCAGCGTATGCCCATGTGCAGGTGATGGCCATCTGAACAAGAGTCAGAGCTGTACAAGAAATAGCTTACCTCCTCTCTACCCATAAATCCCCCTTCAGGAGATGTTATTTTCACTTGGGAGATAGCCCTTCTGATGTTCAGGTCCAAGAAGAGAAGCCACCCATATCACTTGAATTAAGGTATTAAAGGCAAGCAAAAACAGTAACTAGATTCTTACTTTCTGTGAACTAGTAGGAAAAAATGTGCATTTGCATTTGGCCAATACACACCATAATTTTAAGTCTGAAAAGAGACTGAGAAGATAAAGATGCCAAACTTAATGAAAAAGCAAAATGCTACAGCAAGGAAGTGCAATTGTGAAAAGGTGGTTCCTAGACCTGCAACCAAGGGGTTTCAAACATT
This sequence comes from Falco rusticolus, assembly GCF_015220075.1. NCBI lineage: Eukaryota > Metazoa > Chordata > Aves > Falconiformes > Falconidae > Falco > Falco rusticolus. Next base: position 91,689,425 of record NC_051189.1, read on the forward strand.
CGAAACTGGAAAGCAAACCGGGGCAGCTGAAAATTTGATGCTAGATATTGCAAAAGCATAGGTTTGTTTCTATAAGAAAGAAGGCAAAATACATTATCTGTCATCAATGAGCAACTTTCCCCATACTAAACCGTTAGCATGCCAGAAAAATTACCTCAAAGAACAACTAATACAGGTAAAAGTTAGTTTGTGTCCATTTACTTTTGACCTTTTCGCTTGAGAATGGCACAGCACACCACAGCAATTACTGCAGTGGTTTTGTGATGCGAACACCTGCCTTCCAAATCTACCCATACAATCTGTTCACATTAGCCTGGTTGCACACAAAAAAGGAGTACTGACCACAAAGGTTTCAAACCGGCTCTCTCTAGGTACAAAAATAACAATAGCATCACCTGTACATTCTTTATGTACGTGCAAGAGTTTAATTAGCATCTCTTGCTTCATCTTATTCCACTGTACTATAAAGTTTCAATGCCTTTTCTCATCAAAAAGAGGAATTAGACAGTTAATTATACTGCCCCATAGACAAGATCCACATGAGCACAATAACAGGCAATAAAATTTGAACCTAATCCAATTATGAAAGCTTCTCTACAGGTAATAAAAGGAGAGAATAGTCGAAACTGCACTGATTTTACTTACTACTGATCAAGCCTGCAAGATCAACACAGATGCCTAACCCTTCAGGAGAGAAATAACACAAATTCTGTCTGAAACAGAATTAAGGTCTAGCTTCACAGAACCATTAAAATTTCCTAAAAATCTCAGAGTGAGCATTTCAAAGAATAAACTCTAATGTTTGCCAGCAGAGGTCTTCTAATCCACCTGATCTTCAGATTTTTTTTAACAGTTTATTAGACAGTCTTGATTTCATAGAGAACACCTAAGCAGGCAAGGGTTTGGAAGCCCAGAAGCCAGCCTAAGTGTCCCTAAAAATCACTGTTTTCTGTTCTCCTAAGGTTAAGGACAAATTTCACAGCCTGCTGCCTGGAACTCAAGGTGTTAATGCTTACCCAGTCTCTAATGACCCACAAGGCAAACAGCTTTAAAAGAAGGTATGATCCAAATTAAATGTTGATTGCTTTGAACCAGTCTGTAAGGCCTAATGGAGACAGTAAAACACAAAAGGACTGGAAGATTTCAGTTCTTCAGTTAACCAAGGACTTAGGCTAAAGGAATTTCAACACATTGAAACTACTCAGTAAGACAGTAAGATTTCAGATATTCCTAGGAACAAGCTGGAAGCTGCTATCCCAGACCTACATCCCAGGGTGACCGGCAGGTCCTCAATATATTTAAGAAACAATCATCCAGATCACAAATGTAAAGGAGAAAAAGCTTCCCAGCCAATGACTATTACCTGGATCTAAATTTTAAACAGTTTACAAAGGGGAAATTCCCCTGGCTTCCCTGGCACCTGCCATTAGTCTCTACAGATACCACAGACAAAGCTGAACAGCAGCACAAATTAGGTATCCTGTCACTCAGTCTCATACCATAAATTGCAAAAAAAAAAAATAAAAATCAGGGGTTATGTAAAGGACCACCTAAGGCCAGAAGCATGACCATTACCACAGCAATTCTAACTACTTTATTGTAGTGCAGTGCTGTACAGCCACATGCAGGCTCACATTTTGAAGTCACTGTGTGAATCACCCCATTTCCAAATTTTAAAGTGAAAGAAACCTGTCAAAGCCCATCTTGTGCATCCCTAAAGAGTCCCTCAAATGTGGTGCTATTCTTCACAGTAGCTCACCTAACATTGTTTCATATAGTGAAACTCAGCTGATGCAGCAGGAAACCCTCCTCACACAAAAGGACAAAATTCACACTGGGGAAGTCTTCCTCTCTCCCTCCCACACTCATATTTCGTTTCTTTTCCCTCGATTTCATTCTACAACCTCTACCTTGACCTCTACTCATATGCAGAGAGCTGCAAACACATAATTGCAAAGAGCTGTAGCAAAGTCATCAAAATGGGACTGCAAGGTGAGGAATAATAAAGGTTTCTCCCTTTGCGGAGTTAGAGAAGAAGAAACAGATGTGGAGTCTTTTCTGTCTCTACTGCTAAGAGCAAAATACAAAAGCATCCTGCCATGAAAAAGGGGAAAAAGCCTTACAGTGATATGGGCCTGATCTGCAACATTTAACTGCAACTCACTCATGAATTTAGAACATTAAATGTCTCCACAAAATAAATGAGATTATTTTATTTTCATTTTGTCACCTTTCCTCCCATTAGCAAGCTATCCCAAACTAAAGATATCCCCCCTTCTTCCTCCTTCAAAGCCCACATTCCTGACTTTGGTGTTAGTCTGAAAAGACAGACATGCTCATGTAACCCAGTCAGCTAGTAAGCATTAAGCTTTCAGTATAAAATTTTATGTTATGTACACAAAAACAAGGTAAGTGCTTAGAGAAGGCAAGTCAGCCCAGCGTGTACAACAGTATTAATCTGCAGATGCATGGAAACTACAGTTTCATCATCATCAGATTTATTTATTTTTTAAGTAAAGCAACCATTTCTCTGCACTAGTTTCTGTTTTGGAGAGAACTGGAGATAGACACCTAAAGGAGAACCTCCACTCCAGTGGTTCAGAGCACTAAGAGCTATTACTGAGAACAGTTTCACATCAGGAGAGTTTTGTTCCAGAGTCCGGTGATCCCCGCTTAGACACACGCACGCACAGAAACTAAGCACACAAACAAAAACTCCACATCTCCTGCCCCCACTTCACCACTATATTCCAATACATATTTTGTCCCAGCCTCTCAGGACCTTTCCAGGGAGCAAGAAAGGTGGGGAAAAGGGTCCAGGACTCTGTTTAATGAGAGTATTTATAAAACGTCTTTCTTCAAAAGATGAACCTGAAAGAGAATGGTATCTTCACCCTCTCCTGTTCCCAGTACCTGAAATACAGCCCTAGAAAAGGGAACTTTCCCCAAAAAAACTAAGCAGCTGATAACAGGAATTAATTTGATCTAGAAGCACACCAGAACCACTTGGTGGGCACTGTCTTTTTATACACTTAGTAAAGGGAAGGGCAGAAACTTTCCCAAGACTCTCCAGCTCATCCACAGCAACACTGGACTCTTGCGGGGGAATTAAACCTCATATTGTGGCTTTCCCCTTCAAATCAAAAAGCCCCCAAATATTCCATTGGAAAAATTTGAGTCTTCCAAATATGATTACAAGCAAGGAAGGACACAAGCCCTTTCATATTCAAGGTAGAAATACTCTGCAGTCTCTAGTGTTTGCTACTGCTACACCTATCTGCTTGGGACCGAACAAGCGCCCATATAGAACCTCCTATCAGGAGAAATAGCGGGTTTTCTATCTGTGCAGAGAAACAGGCTAAAAAATCCTGTCGTTATTAGTCTCTTAAGAAACAAAGCACCTGTTTTCATTGTGAGCAGAGGTGCCTTTCAAGGGACATCATGTTTCCAGTACAGAAGACATGTGGGCATGCAATCCCACAATAAATTATTTGTCTTTTGAGAGGATTGAATTTCATCTGTGAGGTACAACTGGAACAAACTACAATCTCCCCCAAACTAGAAGCGGGAAGAAGAGTTAAATTCCTCTCTCCCTCCCCCCTCATTTTTCTCTCTTAGCTCCCCCTCTACCCATTTGCAAAGAACTAACTCCTCCTAAACTTTCACTGAAGAAGCCCGAAAGCTCTGTTTCCTTCTGGGCTTTCAGACCAAACTCAGTCTTGGTATTTTGTATGGACATCTGTGGTTCTTCTTGAATATTTCTGCCCTCTAGCTGTGCAATATCAAACACACTCTCAGGAACACATCACAATTTCAATGTGCTATTGATGAGCAGAATGGTGCTTATAGATCTCATAATAAGCACCGAAACACAGGCTGAGGTCTATGCTATTTCAGAAAGTTTTCCAGAGACATACTCAAGTCCTGCAGACTTAGAGGGATTTCAGCATGTACTTCAGTGCTTTCCATAATCAGGACTACGCACAAGTTCCTACCCTACAGACCCTAAGGCGGTTACAAAAGCCTCCCTCGTTCTATGTGCCTAAAGGTTTGTGCAGCAGCAGACAAACCGCAAGTAGGAAGCTCAATTCCCATTTCTGCTGCAGATTTATTTCACAAGTTTTTCTTGGGCCTTGGTTTATCTCCCAGTCAAACGCAGAACAGTTTGCACTTTCTCTGTCCTGGATTGCTTTTAAGTTGATTAGGCCTAAAAAAGACAGGAAGAAACCCTATACATAAATAGAAATATCGCTGAATATTGAATAATAATTTCCCTATCAGAAAAATCGCTGAATGCCTTCTCCAGACCACCTCCTTTCAGGATTAGTGTTTAACATCTTTAACATACTGCTTTTTCACTCAGCACAAAGGCACCCATCTCCAGCAGCTGTGCCCCCTCCCAGCCCACCAGTGTCCCCACAGGTCTGCCATGCAGCAGAGCACCCGGAGTGTGTGCAGAATGGTCCTTGACCTAGCTATGGAAATCCTGCCCAGGCTCCCTGAAGTCACTGGAGAACAGAGGGAGGCTATCCTCCAGAGGGCAGATCAGAGCGATTCAGAGACTCCCCTGGCTCACCTGGAAAAGCTCCCTCCTCCACTCCTTGCATGAGACCCGGAGGGTGCCACAGAGCCTCAGCCCTGTCTCCGGGCAAGACGCACAATGCCAGGGATTCAGGGTTACTCTCCTAACTGACAAGATGCAGCTGTATTCAGTCCAAGCTATCAGTCTCAAGCTGAAGAAACAGGAGACTGCTCAAAAGTGCATTACAGGAAATAATTTTGTAAACCCATTTTAAAAGTATCGAGACATTTCAGCTGCCCAAGTCAGGATACTCTAACCAATCCCAACTGCACACACTGCTAAGTATTTCTCAGTCAACGATCCCCTTTACAGAAGCCTCAAAATTCATTAGTTGCTTTCTGAAAAAGGGCCACAAATCAGAACATGCCCCAAGAACATGGTAATCGAACTCCTCCAGAAAAACACACGGGTGATTAACCAACAGCCTGTTCCTAAATGGGATGACTTCATTGCACAGAGAGCTTGTTGCAATTGCTCTTAAGCAGCAAGGCAGTAGGGAGTTTGAGGGGCAGGGCATGCAGAAAGAGAATTTAAGTTTCCTTTAGTTTTAGTGAAGTACTGTAACACTGATATTCTCTCTTCCTCTCCAGGTACATTAGCTAATTTGAGATTATGACAGACACTCACGATAGTAGAACATAATGATTAAGTGCAACTTAAGCAAAGGTCACAACAATAAACAAACACTTTGTGTTTTTCATCAATTAAAAAAAAGACTCCCTAACACAAACACTGAAATTAAAGCCAGCCCATCCTTATTCTCTTTCACAGAGGTAGCTGAAGCATTTCAGCCTTTGCTTTTTCCATCTAGCCTTCAGAAACACTGCCCAGTCACACCACCTTCACGTGCATGCCTCTATGCTGTAAGTGTCCTGCCAAGCCATTTAAGGACCATCTGCAAGGAGCACAGCTGAGTGGCCGGAGCAGCAAGAGCAAGAGGGTCGCAGGCCCAGGCAGGCATCAGCAGGGATGCTGACTCACTCCACAACCTTGGCCAACTCCCCTCAGCTGGTCAAACTGTTTATCAGCTGAAAACAGAAGTGCACCAAGAAATAGCTTTGGCTGAGTTTCGCTCTCCTGAGTGGGCTGTCACGGGCTTACCAGCAGGACGGCCACAATGAGAGGGCCAGATTGAGAGCCACGTTCCCTGGGCCCACCCTGCCAGGCAGCTTGAAACCTAAAGGACTCCACTCTCAATCATCTTCCCATTCCACTCGTCTCCTAAATTACTTGACAGGAAAAAAGAAAAAGCATCAAAAAGAGGAAGCAACATGGCTGTGACCAAGTCAGTTTTGTCACTGGTCCATACAGTGCTTGCTTTCTTTATTCTCTTTTCATTACCTACTTCCACCAGTACAAATGCATCTCATTTTCCTTACCATGGCACAATTAACTCCCTTACACACTAGCCGATGTACTATGTTTGCATCCCAGTGTGGCAAAAGGCAGCTTTTAACATCACACCTATCTCCAAGCTGCCTCTCAAGGCGACTGGCTCCACCTCCCAAGGGGCAGCAAGCACTGGGCAAACAACATGTGTCAGCAGGTCCAGAGGCAGGTAAATCAGCCAAAATCCACTGAATTCACAGGGGTTTTTTTGGGGGGGGAGGGAGGGGAAGGAAAGGAAGGGTGGACGTGAGGCAGAGAGGAGGTGCAGCACAATCTAAACCCAATGCAGACATCGTCCAGCCTTAACAGACCAGAAAGGACAGGATATCACAGCAGCCCCTATGAGTCCTGCTTTGCTGTTGTACCCAAGCATAGGAAATACAGGCTCTAGACGTATCAAAATGACTGTACTGGTACAACTGGTTTACTTCCAAGTAGGGACAGTCAGCTGGAACTGCTACTAACAGAACGCTTTTGAGAACAGGTTATTTATTTGAATGTCTACATACAAGTTTCCTGTGTTTTCTAAATATGGTTCTCTCTTTCTGTACACAAGTAGTAAACCTCATGCAAAAAGGAAAAATGGTCCAGAGAACCTTACATCCACGACATGGACAGTGCGAGTATCAGTGGTCAGACAGCAACCTGCAGACCTATCAGTCTCGCAAGCAGTGATAACAGAAGTCTTTAGCAGTTGTTATAAATAACCAAAATAATGTAAGCAACAAGCAGGAGGCATACTAAGCCTTTACTTATAAGGAGGGCTTGAAATAAGCCTTACAAAGAATCTGTCTGGCACGCGGGCTCGCCTGCCAAGCACAGGAATCGTTTAAGGCAGGCCAATGTTTAGGAATTCCAGCTGAAGCATGCTCCGAGGAGATGGCATTCATTTTTCTTTTCTTAAAGTACTTGCAGCACAGCACATGGACGAGAGTACAAACAAGTTCTTCTTCAAGTGCTACCAGGTGAATCCAGAAATGAAGCAAGATGGGGTTAAAGAAACTGCAGAGATGTCAGAGAATTCCGTAGGCCTGTGAAACACCACCGTAAGACCCCTGCTAAGTAATCCTAGAGATAATGATAAAACTAATCTTACCTTTAAAGTTGCCAATGAACAAGCCAGGCAGAATCTGTGAGAAAGAAATATAGTATCATATATAGATATCTTGTGGTAAGACAATTTGACAAAGTTCAATTTGCATACAGGATGGAACATACTACTTTAGCAGACTAATGTCAAATGCAATCTAAAAAGCGCTGACAACACTTTGTGTGCCTCTTTGCAACCTTCCCAACTACACAGCTCTAGGCACACCGTGCTTTGAGAGCATCCACTGACAGCCGGGGGCTGTGAATCATGCAGACTCACATAACGGAGGCTCTCCAAGGCCAGCAAAAGTGGTTTACAAACACAAAGTGGGCCTCACAACACATGCCTCCCCCTGCCCCCCCCACAGCAGGTTAAGAGTTACCCTCCTTTAACTAATGATGAAACTTCATACAGGAAAGGTGATTTGCCTAAAGTTGCTAAGCAAGCTGGACAAAGCATTACAAAATTACATCCTTCAGGTCTTTTGAAGTGCAAAACCATGCAAGTCAGGGCTGCAGCACAGTGGGGCTCCTCCACAGAGGAAATCGCTGCATGTAACAGGTCGTGTATTCACGTAGAAAGAGAACTGATGAAAGTTCACGAGTTGCATGTTTCTCTCCCAGATCTACCCACCCACCCCAACACTCCCAGAAGCCTGCACAGGTCTCAGTTACAGGACTTTCTTTAACTGGGGAGTTTCAAGGTCAGCCTGAGGACACATGCATGCATGGACACAGGGGCAGGTGACACCACAGTGCTACCCCTCCCACCCTCTCATAACCCTCCCAACTTGGGAACAGCAGTAAGGACAGGAAAAAAACCCAGGCACACTGAACACACGTTTTCTGGCCAAGAATTTTGTTCTCTGCCACCTGAAGTCTCTGACCCACACCCACATCCTTTGAAGAGACCAGAACGGTGGTGGTGAAACCCTACAATCCATTTTTTCTTCAGTGCATGCAGAGCATACCACCAACACAGATATGTCAGCGCTGACTTCCTAAAGCCTTAGCAACACCCAAGTGTCACCACAACAGCAGCAACAGTCTCTGGGGCACAGCTATTTAAAGGGAAAGCTCCACCCATTTTGCTCAGCCCGGCACCTGCTAAGTTCCGAAAGTCATGAAGGACTTTTCATCGGGGATTATCGCCCCAGCACATTTCACTGCAGCCTTCCTGCTGAAAGGCGACCCAGCTTACCACCGAAAGGTTAGCAGGCCGACAGAAGGGCCTGAAAAATAGCTTCTGACCTGCCTTCACTCCAGGGCTTTCATCCGATAAAAGCATCACATTCACTGTCATTTACCTACCCGCGCAGAAAACAGAAAGGCTGCAGCACTTCTCACACTGCCTGCAGCTTTGGTTTGTGCAAACATTCCTCCCTCTCAACTTAGCTGGGTGATTTCTCTCTCCCTGCCGAGTCATACCAGCTCTAACCACAGGGCTCAATTCTGCCACCGATATTGAAAGATCACTTCTCTGGGAGCCTTGCTGTACCCTCAACTGCTTACCAACCATGGGCTGCTTGACAACACCAGCTAGACAAGAAGATGGTTCTTTAGTCTGGTACCAACGGGCACCTCTAAGTTTTGCACAGATCAGCTCAGACAGCTTGCTCTCCTTTCCTTCCCTCTTCATACATACAAATTCGACATTCCTATGAAGACAGCAAAAATCAGCAGGATAGTTTCCAATGCCAGGGTATCAAGTCAAGAAAAGAACCCTGACAACGGAATCTTGCACTCCCTTTCCGCATGTGCAAGATTCATGGTTTCATGGACTGATTCTTTATTTTAAGCACACTTGATGACTCTCCTAGAAGTGCAGCTCAAAGGCCACCATCCCAGGCTAGGAATCAGAAGCTTGTAGCTGCTGCTCCAGAAAGTGGAGTAACCAACAGCCATTGCTAAGGGCCAAATTCTGCAAACAAAAAGCATGCTCGGAAGCTAAAGAGAATCAAGTTATTAACTAATTTCACCAACCAGATCACCCCAACTTAAGCTTAAAAAAAATTAAAAAATGAAAAAAGCCTTCCTGGTATTTTTAAATAGCTGTCTGGTATTTCCTATCTGCCACACAAATCTCAAACCACACTACCACTGCTGCAGACTATAGCATTTTAGACTCCAGGACATTATTTCTGCATTAAATACGTGCTCCCAAGAGAGGATAAAAATATTAAATTCCAGTCACAGTCATTAAGGTTAGACATTATAAATTAAAGATACCAAGAAACATGGGGGGTTGCAAAAATGAAGCTTCTTAGATGGCTGTCAGCAAAGGCGGAAAAATCCAGAAGTTTGCATTTGTGCATCATGAAGCAACACTGTTTGCTAGGTAGGAAATTAGGACACTGCAACCAAGGACAGATGTTACCCCTGTTGTCCTAGTCATTCTAGAAGCAAGAAACATTACTATGGGTGAAAGCTACCTGGAAAGAAGTGAATCTTCGTGCCATGCTGACTAATACTTCGGCACTACACTATGGCTGGGAACTTTCAGCTGTGTCATCTCACACTGCCTTCAGTAACTGCAACTCTGGGCCGCACAAAATGAAGACCGATGGCTGCAAGGGGCGTGTGAGAGAGAAGGGGTGGGAGTCAGAAGAGAAGAAAAATAAGGTGCTTGTTTTTGTGAACTTTTCAACCACTGCTTTATGAATAAAAACAGTAGCCTCTTTATATCATCCGAAACATTGAGAAAATGACCACAGACTAAAACACAGATATAGAAGAATGCACAACCAAGAGATAAGGGCATCAACACCTGTCTTGGTTCATACCTCGCATGAGAGCGGTTCACATTCTCCACCTTGCGCAATGGTGGAGCCCTGCAATGGACAACAGTAGCTCCAGATGCTAATGCTTCTCATCAGACCTCTCTGAGAATACACCTCTCTGGAAAATGGATTTGAGAGCTACTTTGCTGCTCTTTCCTACATGTGCACATGCTTACGATAAAGGTAACTCCTTGCCCAATGCCGTTTCTAGTTGTGCTAACACTGATTGGTGCCCCAGAGAAGTTCATCGGGCTTTCTGCTGAGTCGGACAGGTGCTGTAGAAGGAGCAGACAAGCTCATCTTTTCCAGTGGTGCAGGAGAGTGGCACAGGTCAAGGAACGCTGACATGAACTGACACAGCTTTGCTGGCTTCAGTAGAACTGTTTGCATCAGCTCAAACTTTTCACATTGATTTACATTTCTTAAGAATCAACTCCTGCAACAAACAGGACTTATCTGCCCTTTTTGTAGAGATAACACTCAACCCTTTTTCGGAAGGGTCTGCGTGAATAATGAGCAGTTAACTGTAACAGGATGAAAGTGAACTAAAACCCAGGAAAAACTCTTCACTAAGCAGATTTGATTATCTGTGAATAGGATACAAGTACTACAATCTCTCATCACCAGCTCGGCCACTGGACTTCAGGTCCTCGAAAACATCTTTGTAATTTTCAACTACAGACTTCAACTTGAACCTTGAGTACAAGTCAAAGTTAGACATTAAGGCTGAAGACAAATTAGGCCACCCAGACAGCATCTTAAGTCAGATCCCATTACTCAATCTGTACTAAAAGATGTAAAAAACAAAAAAAAAAAAAAAAAAGTGTAAAGCACTGAAAATTACCAGTAGTGTTGATGCACACTCACTAGCCAATTCTTTTCTGAGCAGAATAAGAAGGGTATTTCTGAACAACTGCTTTCAGTTTAATTTGAGATAAGTCAGGAGGCTTGGGCAGGCTTAAGGAAAAAACCACCTAAGAACAGCTAATTTTACAGGGAAAACCAGCAAAAGAAAAACCCTACCTAAAAAGAATGCCAGGACTCCAGCCCCTGACCAGCACTAATGGTCACGTAACATCAGGTGCGATTGCTATTTGCTACAAAATACATCAATATCATGTGACAGAAAAATAGGAGGGGACGATGCCACTGTGAAAGGCTCAGCATCCAAGAGCAGCCACAGCAGCTGTAGCAGTCTCTGGAGCTTTTCCTTACCATACCCATTACAGGTCACCACTAATCCTCTTCCCCTGGCGTCAGTACAAAGAGATTCCCTAAATGAAATAATCCACCATCGGATAAACTGCTTATTTTCTCCTACCATCTGCATATAGCTCCACCACAAAAAGCACACTTCAGTTGTAAACTAAGGCAATTTGTATCAATAGACTACACAAAATCAAGCAAATACCCCCTCAACATCGGTGCTGATGAACCCATGCCTCCCCTCGCCCCTCCGGCGTTCGCTGACTCACAAGATCAAAAGGAACAGATGATCCAGGGGCACATTCTGAAGGTGGCAAGTACCAGACCTACACGCAGGACCCCTACAAAAATAAACCCTGATGGCCAGTACCCAATGTGGTTGTAGCCTCCCTTAAAGGAGCCAGCTCCTCCTGAAGTGTACGTTTCATCCTCTTGGATACAGCCATAAGGAGGGAAGAGAAAAATCATAGTGCTATGCTTGTCCTGAAAGCTCTGGCTGGTATGTGTTGGGGCACCGCTTGGCAGAATTAAAACGACCAAACTGCCAAGAGTCACAGACTGCCAATTCTTGTCCACACGGTACCACAGCAAGATATAATGCAGACAAGGAATGCTAAGCTTCAAAGGATTGAGAACTTTTCTTTCTGCTCGCCTCCCAGACTGCAACCTTAGCATCCCATATCCTGTCCCTCTAAATGTTTTGATAATTACAAACATTCCCAGAAAAATACTACAAACATTGGAGAAGTCTAAAAGAAGTCTCTCCAGCTGTGTTTCTTCCTAACTGGCCACTCCTAGAAGGTACCTCCAAGGAATAGCTACATATCACATTATTCCCAGACTTTGAAACCAAAAATGGAGAGAAGGACGGCAGGAGGTTCTCCCTCCTACCCGCTAACTCGGTCAGACCAACAGGCGGGCCAGGCCTTTCCACTGCCTGAAGTTTCTATTTCAATGTCTCTGCCCACAGGATGAAAAGGCTTCGCCTCCCAGCCGGCACACTAACGCTCTGGGCCTCAACCAGTCCGACTTCCAGGGGCGAGGAAGGCCGGCATGGGCAACCTGCGAGGAGCTATTTCCAGCTCTTCCCCTCCGCTTTGGTGGAGGCCACGCTCACAGCAAGGCTACTACCCAGGTCCTCAAAGCAGGATGTCAGAAGAGATGACTCAACTCCTGTTCCTCGTAGTAAGCTATATTTAAAAGGCTAGTTACCACCACACTTTCAAACCTGGGTTTAAAACAGAGGTGGAGATACTGAGAAAAATCACAGCTGTCCCTCGATAACTACCACGCCGTGCCAGGGGAACCGGCACTTACAATGAGCCCCCACCGCCAAGACAGCCAACACCCTCCGCAAAACATTGCCCTCTCCCCGAGCGCCGTCCCGTCCCACGGCACCAACCGCCTGTGCCTTCGGAGCTCGCAGCCCCCGAGGGGGCGCGGGCAGCCCCCGCCCTGCTCTTGGGAGGGGGAAGCGAGCGGTGGGGCAGTTCAACGGCTCGACCCGCCGGGCCGCCCCGGCTGCCGGCCCGGCGCTGCCCCGGGCCGCCCGCAGCGGGGGACGCAGGCGAGGAGGGCGGCGGGGCCGGCCCGGCGCTGCGGCTGGCTGAGGCACGGCGCCGGGGGGCACGGCGGCCGTTAGCGGCCGTTGGGGGCTCGCTTCGCCCGGGGAGGGGAAGCCCGGGCGAGCATCACCGAAACCTAACCCCCCCCCCCCCCCGCAACCACCGTGCTGCGGCCGGGAAGGAGGCGCGCCCCGAGGGAGCGGCGCAGCCACGGCGCCCTTCCCTCCCCCCGCGCCCCGAGGCGGGGGACCCCCGAGGTCGCAGGAGAAGCCCCTCCTGCCCGGCCTTTGTTCCTCGGGCGGGCGCCCGCAGACCTGCCCCGCAGCCCGGGGCCGAGACAAAGGACGGGGCGCCGCGGCAGCCGGCGGGGAGGGACCGCCACCCGCGGGGACCGCTGCGCCTCGCCCGCGCACATGCACTCCCGCACGGGAACAACGACGCGCGGCGTTACCTTGTTCATGCCATTCCCCATGGCTTAAGCGACCCGCACGCCGGCGCCGCGCGAGGCGCCGTGGGCTAGCGAGCTGCCGGCGGCGGGTCGGCGTGCATGGGACAGTGCTTGCCGGGGGTGACTGGGGACCAGCTAATTGTTAATTAAGGACGGCCGCGGCTCGCCGCCGGTGGGAAGGGTGAGGCGCATCTCCCCCCGCCCTGGCCGGGGCTTTCTCCTGACTGCTGGGCGGCTGGGGGCGGGTTTCCGCTCGGCCGCCCCCGGGAGCGGCGAGTCGCGGGGCCGCGCCACCAGGAACTGCCGCCCGCCGCCGCCCCCACGTGCGGTCACGGCCCCGCCGCGCCGGCCGCGGGCCGCCCTGGGGCCTGTAGTCCGCGCCGCCGCGCCGCCCCGCCGCCGCCCGCCCGCCGGAACTACGCGTCCCAGCGCCCCCCGCGCCGCCGACCTGCCCCCACCTGCCGCGGCCGCCGGCACCCGGCGAGCGGCCGGCGCGGCCCGGCCTCGCCCCATTCCTGAGGGGATGAGTAAGCGCCGGCGGCCGCAGCGTTCGGCGCGGTGGGCGGTACGGCGCGGCCGGCCGGCGGGCTGCGGGCGGTGCTGCCTGCCTCTGCGCTCCCGCACCCAGCGTGTTGCGGCCGCAGGGGCCTGGCGGGAGGCGCCCGGGCCGCCGCTGCAGCCCCCCGCCCGCCAGCCCGCGCCTCACAGCGGGCCGGGGCCGGGGCCGGGGCCAGGCGGGACCCGTGGCGCAGCGAGAGGCCCGGGCTGCGCGGGGCGGCGCCGAGCCACCTGTCCCAGCCACCTGTGCCCCGGCCCGCTGAGCCCCAACCTACCAAGGACACTCGTGCCCTTAACGGGGACAAACGAAAGGAGAAAGCAAGTAGCCTGAAGCAAGCGTGGCAGAATGGCGCTGCGGAGGTGGGAAGGGGCCTCCGGAGGCCATCTGGTCCGCCCCTCCTCGGGCAGGGGGAGATGCTCCCGGCAGGCCTGGCAGGCCAGGCGCAGCTGCGGCGCCCTGCTCCGTCCTCCCCAGCCCGTGCTTTGCTCCCTGGCGCACAGAGAAATGCAGCTAAAGGCAGGGTACAGCCATAACCCGGTGGCCACAGGGGTTTGTTTTGAGGAGGTGTGGCGATGGGGGAGTTGGTGCTCAGTGAAGGAAATTTACTCCGAAACACTAATGTGATAGGGAATACAGCACAGGCCTAAGGGAAACACGCAGGTTGAATATGCAGGGACAGGATATTGCTATGGAAGATCTCTTTGCTAACCATTAACATTAACAAGCACAGTAACCACCCAAAAAAAGTGAAATCCTCAGTGGTTCAAATGCAAAACCATGAAGGACACTGCTGTGGAGCTGCCATCATGTTCCCTATGCATTCATAGATGCATCAGTGTGGAATGCATATAAAAGGTAATGTCCAGATGTCATTTGTTGGGCACGCTTCGGTAGGACTGGGAAAGTCAGGGGCATCTGCAGCGCAACATAGGCAGTGGAAGGGGGAAGGACGGAGAACAGGGTAAAGCTGACAGGCAGCAAAGCCAGACATGTAATACTTGATGGATTAACTCTGAAATGATGGACAGATGAGTGACGGGGGACTCCTGCATAGACGCAGCAGTTGCCAGTACAAGCAAACTCTAAGGGAATGATTTCACAACCTTCAACTGCAATCAAATGTCAGCTGTTGCCAAAAAGGTGGTTGCACATCCAACCTACCCTCAGCAGTACCTCTGTGCCCCCTTCCTCAGGCAACCCCCAACGACTCTCTGACCCAACCAACCTTGTTCAGAGAACAAACCCCATAGAAAGCTGGGGGGTGACAGCCTCGTCCCCGTGAGGTTAGACCAGTGCACAGAGCCAGGGAGCAGGACCAGCTGCTTCAGCAGTGGCTTGTCATCAGATTGCTACCTCTTCAAAAATGGTGCTGTTCCCATAGAAGCCAATGACATGCTTGAAAGCCAAGAGAAGTTAAGCCATAGGTTTAACTACCTAGAAAGCTGGAAAACTCTTGCTGCCTTGAAACAGCCATGTCATCACCACAGATGCTTAAATTTCAGGGGAAGGGAACACGCCCGGGAGCAGCGCTGCTGGAGGAGTGCAGCCCAGGGCAGCTGAGGCAGGACAAGCTCCTGAGCAGTCTGCAGCTGGCAGGCAGTTTGATGCCAGCTTCCATGACAGTGGTGTGTCGAGTGACAGGGTGCTAGCAAGAGGTTTGCTGAGTAATGTTATCCTGGGGTCGTAAGAGGAAAGCAAGCAGCATGGACTGCTGAGGCTAGGCCACCTCTGCTCTACCTGAACTGGGTGGCCCTGGGAGCACTGTCGAGCTACACCTCAACCCAGGTTAGGGGAGGCTCAGTGTGAGCTGGCCCCTGCTGCTTTCCGTATACCTGGGTCTCCCACATGGAACTGTGACAGCAGGGCAGGAGGAAGCCACCACATGCTTCAACCTGGATCGTTTGGGATTAGGACCTTGGCCTCACCTCATGACCCCACCACCCCCAGCCTCTTGGACCTAGCACTATGCCTGGCCCTGCCTCAGCTCACCTCACAGCAGAACAGGGAGACACTGATTATGCTTTTGAACCATTCCTGAACCTCTCCTTCCCTGAGGTTCCACCGAGTTAGGAGGCTGTAGCATGTCATTATCAGCCTCAAAAACATCAGAGTGGCCTCTCTAAGGCCAGGAAGGATAGCCATCTGACTTAATGTACTGCACTTCTCCCTGCCCCCTCAATACTGCTGAAAAGCGTTGCAGTGAGCTTTATCACAGATACTGGCTTTAATATTTCATTGGCAAAGCTCTCCAGAATGTAATTTATTCTCATGCCGTGCAAAATATGACTGAGGTCCAAACAGTATGAATCACAGCTTGCCATAATAACTACTAAACACATTGTGCCCCCAAAGCGAAAGAATTTCCTGTCAGCAACTCTGGCAAGTAGTTTCTTTTTGTGAGACAAAAGGATAAACAATAAATAATATCCCTGATAACTGCAGGGATCTGTGTTGTGCTAAGAGGTCTATCGTAACTGGAAGGCCTTGCAGTCAATATGCTGGAAGCCTGGGCTTATCAATTCACTTCCCCATAACTCAGTTTCTCCATCTGTAAAAAGGTAATAACAATATTTCTTACCTTTGCAAAGAGCCCTGAAAAGTACTGTGCATGGGCAAATTGTGTGAAATTGTTATGTTATATTAGGCAATACAGGTGGAACACAAATATATCTTTGTATCTGACATTTTTCTGAATGGGAAGCGTCATACATTCCCATTCTTCTGAATGGAAAGTGTGATTCTCTGTTTCGTTTTCAAGTTTCTTGACTCCCTTCAGGATGCCTACTTCAGCCTGCAGTGCTTTCCCTTATTAGAATTTTATTGCATGCATGCAGCTTTTTACAGTGAAAGCAAAAATTAGAGTGGGAGGGTGTGACATGCCAAGATTAAAAAGCAGGGGGAGGAAATCCACTTCTCTCTAAAACATTTACCATGATGTATAGTATATATCCTTTTCCTCTCCACAGGTCTGGAAGGGGAATTCTGATACTGTTGCCAGACCTGGCTCTCTTGCCAGTTATTCCAAAACCAGATTGTTTTAGTTTTTCAGCTGTTGTTTAATAAACTACCACATAATGCATTTACGGAGGCAGGTCTTCAGCAAGCCTAAATCATCATAAAGTGTTTATTTATTGTCACTTCTCAAGATCTTATTCCTTGTGCTTAGTATCTGCACTGGTTTTAATATTTTGAAAGTCCATTTCAAAAAGCAAGCTATCCTGAGATGACTGGGCTGAATAAATTGACACAGAAAATAAGAGCAAAAAGCTCTTGCTGAATCTCATAGTATTCAGTATCCCTGAAAAGAGATCACTTTAGCATGGCCTGTAATCCTACAAATCCGGGGATTTTTTTACTTCTTTACGATGTGAGGATGACAAATTGAGTAATCCCCACTTCTTGACTTTGCACATAAATGTTTCTGGCAATGCCAAGTCTTGCGCAGCAGCGAGCATCTAGGCAATTGCCTGAAAACTAACAACCAACCAAACTGATACTGAAACTGAATCTTCTTAAAAATTAGACAAAACTTCTGCTTTGACAGTACATTGACCTTACTGTGTTAAAAGTAAGTAAATAAGTACACTCTACTTCTTATCTTCTGATCTTACTTTCTGTAAACCCTGAGCTCACATTCAGCCATAGGCAGAAGGCATGTCGGCTATCCATGTTCTGTCAGGAACTGATAAGACCTGGGCTGGGTTCCCTTGAAGGGGCGTCACAACTTAGTTCTCAGAGGTGGCAAGAAGGGAGATAAAAAGGATGATTGCTCAGAAATAGCCAGCGGAATGGTTTTCCTCTAAAATAGAGCAATTTGACAAAAAGTAACTCTTTCACCAGAAATAAATAACGAAGCCTTAAAATTCATAACTAGCACTGGGCTTGTTTTCTAACTGTGCTGAGAGGCAGGTCAATGGAATTGAAAGAGCTTGGAGGACTCATTGACCTTTCTTTTAATATTTCTACTTGGTATTGAACATTGCTAAAGCACTTCAAAGCTTGTTTTCTGGATAAAAGAGATAGCACCCCGATTTACTGCCGTGTATCCACAGAACAGCATTCATTCATCATTTGATAAACTGATTGTCTTAAGGCCAAATTTGGCTTTCGTTATGTCACACTGAATCTGCAGTAACTTCATCAAAATCAGTGATGTTGCAGCAAGCTTTATGTCTTGAAACTGAAGGGAGTCACCGCTGTGGTTTACTGCAGCAAAAATCAGCTTTCGAGAAGCTGCTCTCAACAGGCAGAGTAGCTGCAAGACCATCATCTCCTTCTGCCTCGTACTCCTCTCGCTTCCCCTTCCATTAACGGATATTATCAACAGAATATGGAGTATGCCAGGATGAAAGGGCTGAGCCAGCAGATGAGGCCAAATAGGGGCTTTGCAGAAGGCAGGTCTCAAAAAAAAGCAACCAACAGTTCAGACAGGAGGAACAATGCTAGAGAATGGCTGAGAAAGGCGTATAGGATAATTTAGATGTAGGTTAGCTGCCATGGCAACCACGTACCAAATTACTGCACTTCTGTGTCTCTAAACCTGCCAGCAGCTACTTGTGTTTATATGTATTTTAGGCTTTAAAAAAAAAAATGAATCCACCTTAAAACTCACAATGGCTTGCAAATGAAGTACAGATACTGGGATTGCTGTGGGGTGTTTGATTTAAACATATAGAAACAGATATATATGAAAAATAATAGGCCTTGACAATTCTGATTAAGTGGTTACAAATATGTAATTTCTTTAACATTTATAGCAGTCAGTTCTAACCTTTAATTTATACTGCTTTGACTTGCACATATTTACCAGGACAACTTGACATCTTTACCTCTAATGCATATATAAGAATGAAATTGGTCCTAGCAGCAGCTCTGTTTGGTTTTCACTGTGACATACTGCCATGTTATAAAAAGAGTAAGATGTTTTCTTTTAATCCAGGGTTCTTTAGAAATATGGTAAAATATCGGATCGCTAAAGAATAGAAACAAGGCTATCAAAAAGCATGCTGCAAGGCACATGTATATTATTAGTTACTAAGAATAGTCCATTGCTGAGTGTGAGTGAAAATATCCACATGCGTTCCCTTGATAAGCTAGGTATGTATTCATTTCTCTGGGCACACGTGTGTCCTCAAATGGAAAAATAATGTTACAACAACCTAACCTCTGCTTCCAGTTTATACCTATGTAATCCTAGGGGAACACAGCCTTCACACTGCCTCTCTGCGGGAAGCCAATAGACCATAATATCCATTGGACTTCTCATATACAGTCCATGAAAACTCTTCAGAGCAGAAAGATGTCAGTTTTGAAGTTCCCACTGACACCTGGTGAACATCATTGAGACGTTCATCCATCAGTTGAGAGCCATTAGGGTGTGACCCGCCAAAGTCAGCAGGAATCTTTGAATCAGCTGCAGAAGGAGCTGTGGTCAGTGCCAGGAGATAACTCCCCATCCCACCACCATCACATGATACTCAGTGTAGACTGTGGTATTCAATAATCACAGCCTGCCTCTAGCCAAGATGTTGAGCAGAGATATTTATTTTGACGACATTTTCCCAATAGTTTCTGCTTAATGGGATATGTCTTAAGATTTCCTGTATTTGGAAAATTGAAAAGAGTTAAAGCTACAGTTCTCTATTCCATATTTTATTTTCTTGACCAATATCTAAGACACTAGCCCTTAAATACCGCTTATGAAAACCACAATCCAAATACTTACATTTCCAGCATATTCACTACAAGATCTGAGAACATTCAGCTACTCTTGAGGCCCTTGCATTGTTGCTTGTATGGTGGCTCGCTTTTGATACAACAATATTCTCATCCAGAGTTAGTTACTTGATTTTTCTTGCAGAGTTTTCATTTGCTTTGGTTATTTTGCCTGCTGCAGTTACCTGACTGTGGCAACAGAGTCCCTCCAAAGTGCTTCCAAGCTACCTGGTTACCTAGAAAGCCTGGCGGTATGTCTCCAGTGCACCTGGGATTCTGCATGGCCAGGACACTTCAGTGGGCTGTCTGTGAGTGGGCTGTGGGGCTGCTGAGAGCAGATGAGTGGGAAGCAGAGCACGAGCACACTTAGAGCCAGGAAGCATGTCTCCTTGGGTGTATAGGTGTAAATCACTAAGATGTTCTCGGGTTAAGCAGCATACCCTTGCCTGCCTGCCTTCTGCAAGTTAAAATAAAAAATCTGTTATCTCTCTAAGTACACGGCCACCTGAGACAGCCTGGATCAGTATGATTGCAGCTACTCTCAGCAACTGTTTAGTACCTTTGGGGATGTGAATCATGTCAAGCTCAGGAAGCAGCAGCAATGACAGGACTTCAAAGTCTACTGTTTGCCTTTATATCTCTCTCCCCTTCCATATACTTCTGCAAATCCGTGTTCTTCTAACATCACCTCCCATTGAGATCTGTGTCTGCTGAGCAAAGCATCGGCTGCTGACAGACCATTCCAGTAATGTGGCCCAGTTAAGTACAGATGAACATCTGATGTTGATATGTAAACCTGTACTCTGCTGCACATGGTGTGAATTGAGGGTTATTAAATAAAAGACAGTTATTAAACTGAAGACATTTTCAGACATTAAAATATCCCATACGCCTTGTCCAGCACAACAGGCACAGTCATCAGTAAATTTACGTCACAGAAGATAAGAATTACTGGTCTGGGATGGGTCCCATTTGCTTCCAGGTTGACAGCTCATTGATGTTTTCAACCAGTGTCTCTTTCCAAGCGACGAACTACTGAAACTGTCTTCCTTGTATATACTTTGTTCACTAAGCTGATGTCTGTCTCCTTCTGCACCTGCTGGACACCTTGCAGTTGCAGGATGTATTGCTTACTTCCGTCTCGGAGCTCTTCAAGTGTTTCTGTGATGTTTTATTGTGGTATTTTGGAATCTCGGTCAACCCCTGTGCTTAAGCACCAGCAACACCCAGCAAGCTTCTAATCTGTAAAGGGTTAATTCATGGTCTCCTTGTGGTCTCTTCTGAGGCTTTTGTTTGTTTGTTCTGGTCCTTTGGTCCTTTGTCTGGGACTTGATTACATGCACAACTTGAGACACGGGTTCTCAGGTTATATACTTTATAGTTTCACTTTCCTTTGTGACTCCAGGTTAAATCTACTCTCTCAAACAGTTCATTTTACATACGCATGTAAAAGCAGCTGTTCTAGGTCATAGCAAAGATCCGTATAGCTCCACATCTCCTCTCAACAATGGCAAGCAGTGGACACCAACAAGAAACAGGGTGAGTACAGAGGGTTCCTTTCCCTTTTTTATCTTCCGATTTCTGGCAACAAGCAGGTAAGGTTTGTGAGCCAAAGGCACACCCAGTCCCTGGTCTGAATGTTAAGCTGGTGTTTTTATGTTAACATTTACAGTGACTCCAAGATCTCTTTCTTGAGTGACAACTGCTCATTCAGAATTGTTTGCATTTATTAAGGCTGTATTTTCCCCATAGGCATTTTTTTGTATTTATCAGCATTGTATTTTCTCTGCGATTTTACTACCCAGTTAGTTGATAACTTGAGATCCCTGTGCTACTTTCTCAGGCAGCTTTTGCTTCTGACTGTTGGAAACAACTTTGTATCATCAGCCATCCACCGTCTTGGCTATCCACCATCTCTTCCAGCCCATTTGTGAATGTGTTGGACAATGCAGGACCTCGCATGGGCTCCTTCCCCTGCCTTCCTCTTGCAACTTCCTTTAATTGTGAAAAATGATCAGTAGCTCCCACCTTTGGTTTTCATCCTCTAACCACCTCTAATCCACAAAAGGACTTTCCTTCACACTGAGGGGTTTTCATGAGCCTTTTGGGGTATCCTGTGAAAAGATTTCTGGAAAATACTATTATACAAATGCTGGGGGAAATTGGAATGGGGGGAAGGGTGAGGAGCAAGGAGATGTATTTGTCTGTGAGACCAGAAAGTTTTTAGTCTTCCTTATGTCTAAGCTTTCCCTTAACCTAAGCAAACTGTGTAATCTGACAGAGCATTACTTGTGAAAAAGCAGTACGTTTCCACTGAAATCTGTCTGGCAATGCTGATGACACAGGCTGGATGTTCTGCTTATCAGTAGACTTACTAAGTTTTGTTTGATTAACTCATGTCTTTGAATCTGGTTCTGTAAGCAAAAATACTTCTGTCTCTTCATTGTGAACAATTGTACTTTGTTCAGAAAGCATCAAACCCACCTGGAGGGAATGCAACGGTCAAGCTCTAGCTAGGCTTGGGTAGGGTTAATGCAAATTTACACTGAAGTCCACAAAGGCACAGTCAGGGTTTGTATTTTTACTGCCTAACATGAACAGCTTATGCTGCCAGTGAAGTCAGTGAAGCTTTGTCAATGATTTCAGTAGGAAACGAACACTATTTGTCAAAAAAGATTCACTTGACCTAATCTTTTTGTAAATAAAGAAAGAAGACATCTCGGGAAATTTCACAGTGTCTTTTTTTTTCATTTGATTTTCATTTCACCTGCTTTGATGGTTACTTTATTTGTTGTCTCGCAGAAAATGAAACTCATTGTATACTCTTTTAATATCTGACTAGCGCTATAATGCAGGTAGATGGGCTTGTATTCAGGAGTGGTGCCAACACTGAGTAATTTTAATATATTATATAGTTGATAATATCTGACCAAATATTCTAGAATAAGTCACTATAGAAATGAAGGTAGTTTTCCTGTGTGGCTTACAATATCATACTAAAATACAAAAGAAACCTGACTGGGTTTCAGTTATGAAATAATAGATACTGAGCCATTTTCAGATTTGCTCCATATTGCCAAAGTGTTTAAGCAGGTGTGTTTCACAAAGTTTGTGAAACAAAAGCTCAGCTGAAAGCAAATCAACATTAGGAAGCAAAACCAGTGCTGAGTGATAGTGCTTAAAAACTGAGAAACAAGAGTGGTTTTGAACAGCAACTGAAAAGATGCTTTGATGTTTTTTAAAGCACTCCCTTATACTCGAAAAACATGTTAGAGTTTTATGCAGTTACGCACAAGACATTGCACCTTATATTAGTGTTACTTCTGTAGCTTCGATTATACCCAACAAATATTAGCTTTTTTCTTGTAATACAAGCATGTCAGCCATCTTTGAAGATTAGGAAAATATGTTCATGAACCTAACTGCTAAAAAAATACTTTTTTTTTTTTCCAGAGCATTACCTAACATACACAAATGAGGAAAAATGGCAATGAACCTAAAATCCTCAGTATCTTCACATGACCAGCAATTATCCTGTCAGTTTGTAGGAAGAGGGAAACCTCTTTGTAGCAAATGCAAGTGTAGGCCAAAAAAAATTTGTTCGCTGAATTGTGATATCTGTAATCAATATCTTAACTCAGCCTCACCTGAGAAAGTACACTGGAAGCTGAATGCCTTCTATTGCCCTGCAGAACGACGAGTGGTCTCCCTCTGGCAAGGCTCAGCAGTAGCACAGGCAGAAGTGCAGAGTGCTAGCAGATGCAAAGGTGGACAAGGTGACCTGAGAAGAAATTAAGAATTCTGGCTGATTTTACGTAAGTCTCTAAAAGCCTTGAATTCATTTGACTTCACTGAAGGCAAATCATTTCTTGCCTTAAAGTGTACAGAAGCCTTTCGACAGCAGGGCTTGTATTGTGTAGCTCTCTGACATGACTTAGGAAGATAAGACATGAACAATGGAGAGTTATTAACATGAATAATTTTCCATGCAAATTGGAAGCACCGCAGAATAGAGTGGCTGCAGTTTAATGGCACCAAGTTGTCTGCAGGGCTGAGCATAAAATATCACAGTAGGAAAAAAATAACAAAGACAAAAGCTAATAGAACAAAACTGCTTTCAGAAATGAGCTGGTGCAGCTGGACCACAAGATCCCTTTTCCTGGAAGTGTTTCCAGAGTTTCAGTGCTCAGAAAACATGCCTGAAAAGCCAGAGCTAAAAAACAACTGCATATTTTCCAAACCTGAAGACTTTCACAAACCCAATGCATTGAATCTAAACATCTTCACCAGATTCACCTTCATTCCACATCTTGGGGTCAGCAGGATTATGACAGATGTATTCGCAAAAGGCTAGCATCTATATTAATCAAATATGTCGGCACCTCCAATACAGAAAACAGAAGCAACATTAGGTATGAGCAAATTAATGTTTCCACATGCCACTTTATATGTTGTCTTTTCTGAAAGAAGAGTCTTCAGTAGAAAGGATGTAGGAAGGCGGAGGGCTAGTGGAAGTTAGGTACTGGGATACATGTTCCCTGAGGTAGGTAGTTGCTGCTGTGACTTTCCCAAGACATATTTCTGCTATGTGTGTTGCTGCGACTCACAGCTGAGCAGCAGAGCTGGTGCTAGTCCAGGTGGCAATAGCTTATGCTGCTTGAAATACCAGTCCCAAGAAGCCCAAGGGAAAAAAGTTCACACAGAAGACAAAGAGGTAGCAGCTGTTCCACTGGCTCTTCTGCCCTCTCCTTGTTAAAGCCTCCTCCGCTTATATGTAACTGACACCCACAGGAGTGATCAAACAGAAAAAAAGTATTTCCATTTGACGTTTTGGTGGGCAATCTATATAGCAGCAGGGTGCTGCCTGAAACACGCAGACCTCTTTTGGTTTATTCACTCTGACAGTGGGGATTATTTTAAAATGTAAGTGACAGGAAATAATGTTTTCTGTAGTTCGTCAGAAAACAGAACAAGGCAAAGCACCAACTCTGAAGGAACAGGACCTATGACATCCTGTCGATGATGCACATTCATTGCCTCTCTACCCACAAAAGAAATCTGAAATAGACCTTTCATAAAAGGGGTTGATTTTGCTGAGTCAAATCAAACTACTGTATGTCTCTGTCTTCAGAAACTCCTCACATAGGTGATGTTCTTCTAAAAACCAAAAGGTGACAGTCAGCCAGCTCCAGTCCATCAAAAACAACATTCACTGAAATGAATAGAGCTGTAGCCCTTCTAAGTCTGCAAGTTTTCTGACAAGTTGCTGACACAGAAAAGGTCACTTAACCATTTCTAGTCCTGTGGATGGATGGGTGGATGGATGGATGGATGGATGGATGGATGGATGGATGGATGGGTGGATGGATGGATGGATGGATGGGTGGATGGGTGGATGGATGGATGGATGGATGGATGGATGGATGGATGGATGGATGGATGGAAAGAAGGAAGAAGTGATTCCCTCAGAATAAGACTACTGTATGTCGATGTTTGGGAAGTCTACATTGCTGCTGCCTCTGTGAGCCTTTCTGTGGTTACACAGGATTTTGGTCTCTGTGCCATTAGTCTGGCACTTTCAATGCATACTTGATTGTCTACTGAAAACTGTGATGCCAAGTGTTAAAATCAAGAAGTTGATTTCCTCTGCTCATGTGGCAAAGCCAGAATGAGGAAGAAAATTCTTTATTTTGTTGCAGTGATGAATCATTAGTCAATCCAACAGCCAAAGCACAAGTTTTTGGCATATGTGAAAGCAAGATTACCCTGTTTCTGCAGTACATATTTATCCAACTCCCCATTTATCCTTTCCCTTAATCTTTGTCCCTCACTCATCTCACCGTTCCTCCCAGTCCCCTTCTTTCTCCCAAATCACAGCTCCAAGCCTTACTTTCATTCTCTAGAGACCAAACTGAAGGAGAATAAAACATAAAGGGTAGATGGGTCAAACATTAGTTACAGCTGACTGCTTCCTTCCCTTTTTATGAGTCTGCCTTTTACCTTCATTTCCACCCTCCTAGAATCAGCCACTGAAAGCAAAAGTCACCATGCAGAGGAGTTTGATTCTTGACCTTTCTTCCAGAGGAGTGGCTGAATTCTTCCAGCTAAACTGGTTTCCAGTGTAAAAGTAAAGTTGGGCTTTCAAGCAAACCAAAATATCTACTTTCTAAACCAGTTTATGGGAAGAAATGGGATGAAAAGAGATGAAGATGGGTATTGTTAAAACTTCAATGCTTTTACCACCAAATTCATCATTTTCCATCAAAATAAACTATTATTTAAAAGTAATCAACATTTTCTATGGGGAAAACACATCTCAAGTCAGTAAGCCTTCCTTTCAAACCTTCCTTCCAAACTACCTGTTCATGTGGAAGCTTTGGAGCTTGGGAATAATTCACAGGTACATATATTACCTACAGGGGTGTTGAACATGCTGCCGTATAAGATACAGACTCAGAAGACTCCATCATGAAACAAAGGTGGCTGATGAAGGATGTGTTTAGACATCTATTCAAGTAGGTGCCAGGAAAGTGAATAGGTAATGGCTGTCACATTGTATCACACAGATACAAGAACTAAGGGGCATCAGGTAGGACATGCACAGAGCAGGCTGGAACAAAGGCAGTGGTCCTTTATACTTTGAGCTAAACTGGGAAAATCCTTGCTGCAAAAGAGTGTGCGTACAAGGGTGCTGTATGGGCTCAGTAAGCAACTGGAAAATCCATAAAGGATCACTGAATAGGAAAGCCCCTGGCAATGGAAGTCCATGAGCTACACATTACTGAAGGACAGGATAAGATTGTGGAAAAGTCACTATATCCTTACCTGACCTTTTAATTCACCACTAGGCATCTGCCGTCAGCCACCACTGGAAAAGGGCTAAAAGGACATTCCATCTGACCAGCCTGACCAGGTACAACTGTTCCTTTGTTCTTCAGCTTTGACTCAAAGTAAGGATCTTCTATCTACAGCAGTATCGGCTGCTCACGGAGTTCACCAAAGGCATTGTTCAGCATTATGAATTCAGCCAGACTTAACATGTCAAAGGCAGATTTACTCTGTAAAGTGCTTCCAGTAACGGGGTTTCACATTTGTCATCTTTAGTATTTCCCATCAAAATGTGCTTATTTTCAAGTATAACATGATGGCATAAATCCAGCCTGATCTCTAAAGTTCGTGATGGCTCCTTTCCTTCTTGAAATTTTTCTCCAGAAGATCACATTATGTCCCTTAATATTTTCTGTGCAAACTCGCTGCTTTCAGAGAGACTGGAATATAATGCGAAACAAAGGAAGTGCTCCTGTATACAGTGAGTCAAGCTGCGGAAGTCCTTGCTGCAAAAGACTGAAATTTTTTCACACAGAACTGAATCGACTATTGCCTCCCTTAGCTGGTCACAACTACAAGCTGGGCAGAGATAAAACCAGGGGAAACCACCTTCTCTGGTCACCAGTGCAAGTGACAATGTCATCTGTTCCTACAGAAGGTGGAATTCTTCCATGGTGACTTCAGAACAAAGTCACATTTAAACTGGCCTTCGGCTCTTCTTGACTTTAGACGCAGATCTCACTTTAGTGAGCCTTCAGTGACTATCACGATCTTGGTTTGTGGCTGACCAGAGAGAAACTTGTGATTTAAACAAAAATGCAGGAGAAACAGTGACAGTTATGTGGGCAGCAGCGAAGTCAGAAGCACTACACATCTTGGAAATGAGAGACAGCCCCTCAAGTTACTTCTCGATGAAGAAACAGAAGGAAACTATCCAGTTCCTGAGATCAGGTACCCACCTTAGCTGCATCCTAACATCAGCTTGACTGGAGTTTGACCTCAAAACACAACTGTTCCTATTTCACTTGTGTTCACTATTGTTTCACTTGTGTTCACTATTCCACCTTGGCAGGGAAGCCTAGATGCATAATTTGTGAGGAACTACAGTGCACTCCCGCTGTAGTAATCTGGAACTTACATAAGGTGCAAGTGTCTTCCTAGGACCTGGAGTGTACTACTTCTACTACGAAATTTTAATTACCAGCTGAATAAACATCCAGGTTGCTGTTCAGCTGGAAGCCTGCTGCATGCTTTGCATGCTTGTTGTGTGCTTGTGACATTCAAGTTATCGTTTCATTATTTTGTGGCCCCCTGAGACACCCTTTGATAATAAAGTAGTTCTGCCTTGCCTTGGGCAGGGTGTCACTCTGTGTGTGGCACAGAGATGAGAAAACTGACTTGGTCCGGCACCTACACAAGTACACGGCATTAGTAGATTGTGAGATGTAGCTCCTAGTCTCAAATATTATTACTTATGCATTTTTTCCATCACAGTTAATATTCTGAGTAGTTTCAATTGTCATCTATGGGTAGAATTTTCAAAACCACAAAGTGTCAGCCTAACTCTGCTTCCACCAAAATTGACAGTGTTTTTATTGACTTTGGTTTTGGGTGATGGTTGCGCACTATGAGGCATTTCATCTTGTACAATTTTGAAAGCCAAAAAGAATCTCCAAACAGAAGACCCCACTGTTGAAGGCATTCTGGCTAAATTAAATCCTTCTTTTTAATTCTGGCTCTCATTCCCCAGAATGTTTTAAACATTAGGAAAGGTATCTGACCATGAACATTTCAGACAGATGGGGACATAAACCTGGGTTAGAAATATGGGCAGGTCAACCACTGAAAGAGATAACATCTGCAAAATCACTTAAGAATTAACTATCTACCAATGTAAATAAACTTAAGTTCTTATCCCTAGAGCTCATAGAAGTTTTTTAGAGAAGTCTCAACTCTTTCTGTACCATACTTCAAGGACTTATATGAAATTGCTTTTGACCTGCCAGTCCTGAAACGTCATTCACTGACAACTCCTGGCACTTTATCCTAGTGCTGAAATCATCCTTTTAAAATTAAATGATTGTACCATTCTCCAGCATCCAACACAGTCCTCTAGAGTTTCACGCCTGGTCACAGGGAGGGTGGTTAAGCGCTCCAACAGGTGCCCAGAGAGACTGCGTGTAACCAAAACCCAACTGGGCAAAGCCTAAGCAACCTGATCTGACTGTAACATGCACCCTGTTTTGAGCAGGAGCTTGGACGAAGTGACCTCCAGAGATCCCTTCCAACCTCAGTTAGTCTCGGACTCAATGATTCTGCTTCTTTTTCTCTTATACCATTTACTGCTAAGGGATCTCACACAAAAACGCAGCTATACAATATACAAGCTCTCCCCTGCTAGCCTTAGCCTTTCACAATGTTTTCCTTGGGCCTTTCCTCTGCCATCCTAAGGAATACCCTGTTTCAGTATTTTCTCAAGATGTCTAGCCATCAGCTTTAAAGACAACACAGAACCTTAAGCTGTTCTCCCAAAATTCTTCTCCACATTCTCACTCATCAAGACAACAGGCACATCTTCAGCTCAGTCTCACTGTTACGTGCCATCTTTTACTTATCCAGCTCTGTAAACCTACATATTAAGCTGTATCTAAATGCTGCAGTTCCTTTATACATCAGATCTCTTACACGTATCCCTTCCTTTCAGTCACCAAGGATCTAAGATAGGGATCCAGAGACCTAAGTCTTATATTTGGTATTATATCTACTTCTATACATGATTTTGTGTGATTTTTTCTCTGCAGTTTTTCATGACTTACTTAAGATATTCTACAGTATCACAATTTTTTTGCTTACCATTATTATTTTTCCTTTTGTTAAAATAGTTCATCTCCTTAGTTAATTAAATATCATTTCTGTAAGCAAAAACAGAACATTCATTCCATGATCTTAGCTCTCTTCCCAGATCTCCTGTCCCATCTTTATTACTGGGTGACAGGAAGGGTGGCAGCAAAGATACTGGATTCGAGGTTCATAAAACCTGGGGTTATTTCCTGCATTTCAGTGGGTCTAGAGTGCAGAGCTTCACATGAATTAGTTCAGAGACAACAGCAGTTCAACTGGAATAAAAGAAGACTTTGAAACATCTACTTTACATTGTGAAAGCAAAATTCTTTATTTAAAGCTGCCTTTGGTATCCATCTACCTATTGAAGTCTAAAGGGTAAACGTATCTAAAGGCTATGCTAAAAACCACACCTGAGGAAAATGGGGTAACACTCTTTCCTCGCTCTTACCTTTCTTCATCTGCTTATGCTGATCGTAATATCTTTGCAGCCAGGAATATATTTTATTACACGTTTCCAAAGCCTAACTGGACATCTGCTCTTTTGAATGAATATAGGGATTTAAGCAGAAATTAAAGAAAAATACCAACAGGTTTTACTGCTTTGCCTTTTAAAGGGCAGCCTTTAAAAAATGCATCTTTCCTTACGCTGCAGCCTTCTAGAAGAGAAAATTCCTGCTTTCTAAGAGAACCAATGAGATTAACTTCTGTCATTTCATTGTGGTCCTTAAGTAAGGCTAGGAAATGCAGCTGAAACTAAAATCTTCCATACAGTTTCTGTTTTCTGTGCGTATTTTTGAATATCAGGTGACATATGTGGGTGGGGGAACTTGAAGATTAGCCTTAATCAAATCTCAGCTTTTGCTGGAACTTCCCAAAGCCTTTCTCACCCTTTACTCCTGACTGAAACATTTTGCTAGTTCTGGGTGCATTCCAATTAGAACTTAAAATACTTGATTTTGGGTTTTCTTGCAGTGTTCCAAGTACTTCCAAGTTCCATTTCATCATTCAGATCTATCCCTTTAGTCTTCTGTCCTGAAGTTAGCTCTAAAATGTTACCTCTGTGTCTGAAATACAGGCCACATTCAAACAAATCTTCTGGTGATTTCCAAAAGACTTTTGGTCTGAATAAGGAGGGAAAAATTGATCTTCTACCACAAGCAACGGAGATTAAATGTACAGGACTGAAGCAGACTGAACCCATACTTACAGCAGCTTCTTGATACCATTTTAGGAAGAAAAAATGAAAGGTAGCTTCACTATGTTTCTGTGTAGAAAGATTGCTCATCCCAGTCATGATCAGCAGAAGAAATTTCTAATATAAGAGGGTGGGTTCATAAAACAGTAGTTGGAGAGTGAACAAATAATCCAGAACAAAGTAAACTCTTAACCATCTTTCTCAGATGAAAAAAATAATCTTCGTAAAAGGAAAAGGAAAATGTAAACTTAGAGCTAGAATTTATGATCAGAAAGAAGATACTTGTGAAAAGAGGTTGATTTCACTCAAAGAAGCCCAGCAGAGCAGAAGTGTTAAGATGAGTCCTTGCTGCTATCTAGTGTCTAACAGAATGGGTCTCCTTTCCGGTTGAGGACTTGAAGGATGTTACAGAGTATGTGCTAACTGATACGAGAAGCCATCAATTTCTTTCAAATGATAACTAATTAAATATGCTGTGATTTTTCCTCTTCAGTTCAGCTTGCTTTCAATTGCTCATACCTTTTCTTTAGCTTTCTCTTTCTTCTCACCTCACAAGTAGAATTTTTTATCTACTTTCCTCATTTAACATCTTCTCTTGCCATCATGATCCCTTTCTGTTCCAGCTCCTGGTCTATTTTGCACCTCCTTGTATCACTCCCTTTCTCTTTTTTTTAACCTTTTTTCCTGTCTGTTTCTCCTTGCAACACAAATAACCTTGATTATATTCTGTCCGTAAGTCTGCTACTTCTACAGCTTTTACTCTGCCACCTCTGTTAGAATAAGTTTCATTAGGGAGCAGGTAAATATAATTTTTAATGATAAGACAAAATGCCTATTAAGGTCAATATTCACATACAAGAAATTGACACAAATATGAGCAGCAAATTTGTCTCATCAAAATCAGTGCAATGTTAATATAGCTCTTCCTACTGATTTTAAAATATATTTTTCTGAACTCTTAGCAATTATTTCTAGTTGGTAATTTCCGATATCTGTGTTATTTTTCTTCCTTTTCACCATGCACCTGTATTAGTTTGGGATTGTTTTGACTAGTTTGCATTGCATTGGTGAGGTTGCTGGTTTGTGTTGGGTTTTTTTTTACCAAACCACTCGCTCAGTTTTTATTCCTTACATGCATTTTCATTTCTTTCAATTAATTCATTCTATACTACCAGTTTTCTCCCTTAACTAGCTATAGCTGTTTCCTGCAGGCTTTATACTTGGAACATAGAAGAGCTTACTTAGCAATGTGTTCTCCCTTAGCAAGTAAGCCTAACTAATGGTTTCAGATACTCCAGGTATGTTGAACATGGCACCAATGAGCACACTGTCTAGAGTTGGTTTTTTAATTACAACTCAGGCCTCCTCCCGCTCAGTTCCTGGCAACTGAATTCAACCAAACTATTTTCACCATAGTCTCTAGTGACTTCTTCTTGACTCAAGTTTACAATTCTAGTGCTGCAGGCTTCTCATTCTTGGTCTGCCAGTTGTTCTTGACACAAATTTGACACTCATCGGCTTCAGGGTCTCCATTTTCTTCTGATTCTCCTCTGCCCTCTATAACAGCTCACAGAGCTACTTGGAGGCATCTTCATTCCACTCCAGCACTCCAAGGGGGATGGGATGTTCTGTCAAACCCCAGGTTTGGTTCCCTTCCCTTGTTCTGCCCCTTATCTCCGAATAATCACTTCCCCACTGCACTTAACAACTTCATGCTCATCACTTACAAATTCACGTTTCCACTCTAGGCATGAATCATTTTAGCCAAGCTAACAACTCAGCTTCTTTCTGACAACTCACTGTGGATGTGTAATCATCACTGTAAGCTTCACATAGTTAATCATTCTCCCCCAGTAATTTCTTTTCCTACCTTTGTCAACACAGTCTTGCACCATGCAAATGTTTCAGCAGATGAACTTTATACCTTGATACTTTGATTTCATCTCCTTTCTTAAGAGATAGAGACTCTTACTTAAGAGTAAGAGACATCTCTTACTCTTGCTTTTCATCATATTAAGTATAACCCTACCAGTCTTCTGTTTGTGGCACCTGTCACAGTCTAGCCCAAACCTACCTACTGCGTTGTTCGCTATTGAAATGCTGAGTATGAGAGGGTCCTTCCAAGTAACCTGTGACACAGCCACCTGTCAAATTCTGAGATCTACACTTTTGTATTTTCTTCTAGCCTACTTATGTGCGCCTTCACATTTCCCTTTAAAATGCTCCTTTGTTATGTGTACTAAAAAATTACAGTATAGTGAGATCAATTCAAGTTCCCTGTTCCTTACCAGACTGTGGTCCTCTGTTATCTTGTGGGGTTATTCTTAGATTATTAGCTCTAAGAGGAGACAACCACCTTGATAGCAATGGGTTTTGCGGTACCTCCATAAAAATTCTGATTTTAATAGAAATATATGCAAATTAATAAATAAATGAATAAATAATAAGTTGTCCTTGTATTAATGTTATGGTACTCTACAGTATTCCTGAACACTATAACGCTTCTGTAAATCACACATTTTCCAAATAAAATTTGCTTCTAAAGTATCCTGGCTGAGATTCGTAAATGCTTGCATAATTCAGATGATTGTGTCCTGAATTTCACAGTTCAATCACACTTATTTATAGTAGATGCATCAGTAGCTCCCTTATGCCACCACAGTCCGGTAAAATCAGTATACTGTAAAGAATCTACTACAACGGTAAAGTGTTGCACAAAGCCTACTGCAAATGAGTTTTACTCTAGTTTCCAAGTACAACCCATACAACATATATTTTCAATCTGGACACCCTGGGAAATCAATAAGCAATAAATAAGTACAGTGCAAGCTAAGAGCTCTGATGAGCTCACTTACATCTGAGCATTTTTTAAAAATACTTTTCTATAAATCAGCATCCAGTGCATTGCAGAGATACATCTACATGTTAGACTACTGGAATATGATATAATTGCCAGATGAGGTGATTATACTGTTGAACAACCAAAAAAAAGGCTTTCTATATATAGAGTTCTATTTAAACAGTGCAGATTCTTGATCTATATATAAGATTTTACAAGAGTATAACTGGAAAGAACAGCTACCGAAATTGCTAGAAAATAAAAACTTGAGTTGGCAACCAAAGGACATCTATAAATATATTGTATAACCAGTTACTATACACAGGCACATGTAAAAATTTCAGGGAAAGGTGGCAATGATAGAAATAGCTTTAGAAATAGAAATTCTACATACTATACAAACTTCTTAAGAAGCAGAAGCAATTTGACTTTTTAATTTTTTTTCTGAATTTAAATGAATGAGGTTTTTCTCATTAAATGCTGTGTGGCATGCTATAATTAATGTAACACTACACTCTGCTGAATGACACACCTGATTTATTGAAGGAGATGCCAAGGTAAGGAAAATAAAAGAAACCTGTGCTTTTCACCTTTCAGGGAAGTTCTTATGGGATCCAAAATTGATCGACATTTTTGTCAACATTTGAATATTTCTTAACACATCTTCTGCTGCCACCTATCTTACAGTTTTTATGAGAGGGGAAAAAAACCAGCACTGTACTCTTCCTAGTCCTTCATCTATAGTAGATCAAACCACTAACACTTTCATTACCATTTTGCTAGAAAATTATATTCCTGTTTAAAGATCCTGTGAAAGAAACTGAAAAACTTCCATTGGTTTGGATGGGTTCAAAACTGAGGTTCAAACAGATGCCTTTTTCTGAGTTGTTCTCACAGAACAAACTACCTAAATGGAGGCAAATGTATATGTAAATTCTCATCCTAAACACAGCGTAGCATGATGTCCACAGTTAACTTTACCTAGTGATAAGTTAGATCAATGGCATAATGCCCTTAATAAAAAATGGACCTGAAAATAAATAGTAAAAGAATGGGTTCAACTTCTAGGTATATTCACAAGCAGCTGAGCTTATCTTATATCTTATACAGCCTGTTTCCTATTGTACTGTACTGGCTCATGTAGTCACACGCATAGAGATACCTTCCCTGAATAACACCTTACCAGCTTGTGACCCAACGTGGTAGATAAAATTCCTACATACGAACTAGTGAACCTAAGCTTTATTTTTTAAGTCTGCAAACACCAAAGGCCACCTCTGTTCTTTCATCTGGTGAAATCCTGACATGTTTACTCAGCTTTTCCCCAGTGCTTTATCAGGCAAAAATTCCCATAGCTTTTCACAACTTGCTTTCACCAACTTTCCAAACTCACTATTTCCAGGGAGTAGGACCAAGGTGGCCAGCTTGTTTCATCGTGGAACATCTAGTAGGCTTAGCTCTCGAGTCTACATGTCCTTCCAGCCCAATTAAGTCTACTGGTGTGCACTGAAGATTGTCTACACAGATGTCTTTGGTTCTCTGAAGCAATTCTAGGTCCTTTACACCCTTCTCTCCTCTTGTCCGGCTTCCTGGGACTCCCCCAGTTGTGGCTGAATATGGATTTCCCCCTAAATGGGGAAGTTTCCCAGAGCAGACAAGACTCACAGAGAAATGAATGCAAGTCTCCAATTGTACTGAGCATTGAAAAGATCGCCCAAGGGACTAACAGAGGGACAATTAATTTCTTTCCTTGAACTACCTCCTCTCTGAATCTTCTGCTCACACTTCAGGGGGGAGGAAAAAAAAAAACCAAACACTGAAAAATATGTACAAGAATGATGATAGT
Organism: Falco rusticolus; assembly: GCF_015220075.1. NCBI lineage: Eukaryota > Metazoa > Chordata > Aves > Falconiformes > Falconidae > Falco > Falco rusticolus. The sequence goes on from NC_051189.1 coordinate 91,724,310, forward strand.
CTAGCAGGGGATCCCTAGACCAAAGTGGAAGCAGGGATAAAGAGTATCATGCATGCAGATAGGACATTTCTTCCAAATTCTGGTTTTCAGAAAATAGCCTGAGGAAAGACTAAGGAAAACCTGACGACCACGTTCTGCTTTATCACACTTGAGAAGCAGGCAGAAGAGCTGAAACTCTCAGGAAAGCTGGAAGGGAGAAAGTCCATCCTGGTAACACTTTTCAGATCCAGCCCAGGTTATCTCTGGAGGAGGCAACCCAGAACAAGAGGGCAGGATAGGCCAATCCAACTGACCTTGGAAGGGGTTTGGCTGTGTCTACAGATACAGCTTTGTGGTTAATGATGCTCCTTCCTTATAACAGCACAGGAATCCAGTCCTATGTCCAGAAGAGGCAACAGGAGTTTGACCTCAATAGGATCATGACTAATGAGATCCATACTGTACCAGGCATTGTTCTACTGCATGTAGTTTAACCCCACTGAAACACAGATGAGGGCAGGACAATCTCTTCCTTTAGTGTTATTTTTCCTCTAATATCTACTGCTTCGAAACTTCCCCTTTTGTTCCACTCTATACTATGTTCTGTCTTCATGATTCACAAACTTTCTATTCTCTACATTCTTCTTCTTTCATTTTGGCTTAGTGATTCACCCGCATCTTCATTAGGGTCAAGAACAGCTTCACATGATATGATGTGTGAAACGTGGGGGCATTTACAGGAACTTAGAAGCATTTCTATAAATTCCTATCAAGAAAGGAGCTTTGTAAATCAGAATTTGGGGCTTTTTTCAAGTAAAGTAGTTTCACAGAGTGTCTTACTTCAGTGGTTTCCCTTTGTAGAAAAAAGAAACTAAAAATAATCATTATTATATCATAATGGTGTGATCTCAAAAGTTTTAAAACAACCTTTAATTAGCTCAATGATTTTTGCATCTGTTAGTGTTTACAATGTAGTAGTGCAACCAATATTTTTTTCTTTGGATTATTGCTTTGAAGGATAAATTTTGTAGCTGCAGTTTGATGGATGCATGTCACATAGTATGAATTCTTTCACCCACAATTCCAGTTCTGCCTTTTCTCTTGTGTTAGTGACAAAAAGAAGATTCAAACACTGAAATTCATGTCTAGGCTTGTAACTGAATCCTGGAGCTTCCAATCTGATGTCCCACTTCCTTCCTTGTCTCTACTTCTACTAGATTGTGCCGCAGATACTAATTCATGCTAAGTTATTACTTTCTCCCCCTATTTTAAGAAGGCATGAGTGAGAAAGAGCCACAGGGAAAAAATCTGTATTAATAGTTTCTTGTGGGTGTCTGTCAATATATCTTGTCATAATCTAAATCAGGGACTGACTATTACGTGAAGAATATGAAAATGGAAGAAATTAAAAATTAAGAAGACTGTGAATTTCAACTCTAATATTCTCTTTTTTTGCATGCACAGATAGTTTAATACTAGCTTAATAACCAAAGAAAAAAATGAACTTTAATTAATCATGTAACCAAAAATCCTAGAAGGAAAAAATGCTGTTCAGAGCGGAATAGAGTTATTTTGCTATTTTGCACTAAACGCCCCCTTTTTTAAAAAAAAAAGACAATAAAGCAATAAAATTATTTTCAGTTAGAGACTGGACACAACTCTACTCACACCAGTGTTGCCTGGGGTCCAGGTTTAATCTTTACACTCTCCTTCAGTTTGATGCAATAAGCAAAGGAACATGACTCTTACTTGTACTAGGTAGTTCATCGAGATTGATGCCCAGGTATTAATGCCAAGACTTTTCAACTGTAACCTGCAGTCCCTGTCCTACAGTCCTGCTCCAGTGTGGATTTGAATGCATCCAAAATCTCCATGAAAAATACCCCAGATTTGGGTGGAAAATCTGCCAAATGGCCATATATTGTTTGACCTCAGTGAATGACCAAAGCCAAGCTCTTCAAGAGTCAGCCATCAGGATCCATCTTTTGGTTAGCCTGACACACAGCCTGAGGCTATCGTCACCACACTGATCTTTAGTACATAACTTATTTCAAACTGCTAGGCAGCAAATCTGGTTACTGAAGGCCACAGCAAGAGTACATGCTGCATGATCTTAATCAAATATGCTTACATTATAACGTCAAATAACCTCTGCCCAGTGTAGCACAATTATGGGTGAAACCAACAGCTGCTAATAGTCTAACCGCTACGCCAAAACCCCTTGCCAGATTTTACTCTTGCACTCCACCATCCCCTACTCTGCTTCCTCCTCTACAGCTCACCCTGTTCTAAGGGCAAATTCCCAGAGACGTCCATTCCCCTGTTCATGATTTTCTCTAGAAGGCATCTGCCAGTTGTTAGCAACAAACAAGGATTTGTTTTCAGACTTCAGGCAGGTGAACCTTTCTTTCACCAGCCACAATGTGTTGCTTACTCTGGGGAAACAAGTAGCTGCATAGCAATTGAAAAGAGTCAGCCAGTATTTTTGTGACTTGAATAAAAATGAAAAAAATGGACACAAGCACCTCCATGCGGAAGGCTGACACCTTGCAAAGGCAGCCAACAGAAGAAACAGCCACCTCCTCCGCTTCCCTGAGTGGCCACACTGGATCTGTCAACTGTTCTGTGCAAAGCATTTGTACCCACACCCAAAGAATGGAAAATCTCTACAGCGCTGTGCTAGGTTAAGAAATGGGACCCCCTTGCAATTATATCAGCAACTCTCCTCTGCTCTGAAAACTTTCCTGAGTGGGAGTAGTGCGATGAAGCAGAAAGCTGGCTTAGCTCCTGAAAGTGCCAGATGGGCACTGGAGAGAAATCTTGCCATAAGCTGCAAGCCACAGAGAACAACTTTCCAGGAAGGGAAAGTCCCAGAAACTACCAGCAGGAAAAAAGCCTGTGGGAAAAACAAGTCACAGCCTTTTCCAGCCAAAATCAGCCTCACTTCAGGTATCACTGAACATTCATTCTATCACTCCCTCAAAATACTGAAGGGAATGACCCAGTACCAGACACAGATGAAGGTAACCAAGCAGCTTACCATTTTCCAAAACATTGCAATACATATATGATGTGCCTTTCCTTCATGTTCATGCCAAACATCTTCTGAAGGAATTCCATTAGCACTCTAGGATGCACACAAACCATTTGCTATTGATATAAAACATCAGTCTATCCACTTGTAGCAGGGCTGCAGTGTTTTTCAAATAATTTCAGACAGGGAAACACACCAGATAATGACAGCTGTTTAAAGGTACACCACACCATTTCTACACACTAACCAGCACAAGCAGATTCCTCATAGCACACAGAGGCAAAAGAAAACCTTCCCCATCAGGGCCACTTCTATTTTCTTTGCTGCTGAGTCAGCATCACATTTGCCTTTTGACTGATCCCTGAGAAACTTCTCTTTGCAACACTGCATTTTGCTATCTTCCCATTACCTCCCAATTGAAACCTGGAGGAAAGCACAAAATGGTATAAAGATGATCCCGATTTGTGGCGCTTGCAAGATATCCAAAGCTATTCAGTTTCTCTTTTGCCATAGACTCCCTCTGAACAGTGCTGGGCAACATGCATCATCTCTGTGCTCAGACTACTGAAGAACAACTTATTTTTCTTAAGAGTACAGTCACTCAGATACCATAAAACAAATATAAAATTTAACACACAGCCTCTTGTATGCCCTTCAAAAAGAAAGGCTGGGTGAGGGGCAGAAGGGTTCCCCTGCATTGGAGGCCAAATCGTAACATTTAGGAATTTTCTATGATCAATAACTCATCGACCTGTGAGTTTCAGAGAACACTCGCAGTGCCTTTATCATCCTTGTTACCTATTGCCTCTCACTTGCAGCGGATGTGGGTGCTGTGGGCTACCAGAAAATGTTGGTAGAATATGTTCCTCTTGCTTGAGAGCACATTTCACAGTGAAACTAACTGATCGTGAATAATTCCATACCACAGCCTTGGACCTTGTTTGTATCTGGATGGGAGGTATCAAGCAAGCCAAAATGCAGGGACAATGCTGGGACCTGCACACAAGCATTCCCGGCTCCCAGTCAACCTTCCCTCTGGGACAACGAGCTGAAAACACTGTGCTGATGCCCTGCGAAGGACAGAAAACACATCAGGGATCTTCTGTCCTGGTTTTGGCCGGGATACAGTTAATTTTTCTTCTTAGCAGCTAGTGCAGTGCTGCGTTTTGGATTTGGTGTGAGAACAATGTTGATAGCACACTGATGTTTTTAGCTGTTGCTGGGTGATGTTTATATCAAGACAAGGACTTTTCAGTTTCTCAGGCCTTTCCAGCCAGAGGGCTGGAGGGGCGCCATAAACTGGGAGGGGACACAGCCAGGACAGCTGACCCGAACTGGCCAAAGGGATATTCCATACCATAGGATGTCATGTTCAGTATATGATCTGCAGGGGGGTGGCTGGGACCTGTGGATCACTGCTTGGGGACTGGCTGGGCATCAGGGTGGTGAGCAACTGTATCGTGCATCACTTGGGTTTTTCCTTTTGGATTTTATTCCTGTCTCTCTCTCTCTCTCCTTTTCATTACAATGTCATTGTTGTTATTATATATCAGTTATTAAATTGTTCTTATCTTAACCCATGAGTTTTACCTTTTTCCCGATTCTCTTGCCCATCCTAGTGTGGTGGAGGAGAGCGAGCAGCTGTGTGGCGCTTAGTTAAACCACAACACAAGCGTAGGCTGTAAAAGCCAGTGCAGTGGTCAAATTCAAGCCATGAGGTATGAATTCCCAGTAGTACAAATTCTAATTGAAGTCAACTTGAAATAAAATTGAAACTGAAATGCAATTTCATTCATAACTTTCTTCTCTAGCTGATTGAATACCATTGTTGACCACAGTAAATATAATTTGTCATCCACTTGTATATTTGGCAAACCTTTAAATCCTTGGTAATGAATGGAACTACATATACATGAGATGATCGCTTTCAAATTTTCCAGGCAACTCCAAAATTTACACAACTAATTGACCTCGCTGCCTATTTGCAATATCTTGAAAACCAGCGGAAATCACGGTATTGAGTCTCCCAAGTGGTCCCCATGAAAATATTTTTTCTAATAATGGGAGAGAGGAAAAGAAATTGTTCAGAAAGGGAACTGTATAAGCCCTACAAATAAAAACTGAAGAACTACAGTTTCTAGATGGAGGAAGATCCCTCTCTGTAAAAAGCGTCTGGGATTCCACCAAGCAGCCAGGGAAGATCCAAGGTCACAGAACCAGCAGAGATGCACTGATTTCAGTTCAAGGGGTTTTAATGTTTTATATGCAGTCAATATATCAAGTTTTTGGACCTCTCACAAAGGAAATATGTATTATATAATTTGAGGGGAAAATAGCTACTTCATCTTTGTTGAGTTAGTGTAAATATTTAGCAGCAAATTCTACTTTGGAAAAAAATGAGGATTCTGTGCTTAAGTGCAGGCCTTATATTCTGTCCTTTACTTTTATTACTTATGTGAATGCATGCTTTTCTGTAAGTACATGCATATGTACATATATTTAGTGACTAAAAGAAAAAGAAGATCACAGAAAATTAAGGCAAATGTATGTGACTGGATATACTGGTTTTACTCTGACATACTAGCTCACTGGTGAGTTGGATCTGAATAAGCTATGCCTGGCACACCACTGAAGCAACAAGGTAAGCAAAGGTGACTTCTATAACATCTGTAACATACACAGGGAGAATGGGAGGGATAATGACAGCATGTAATTATTTTCCTAGAGCCAATATGCCAGAGGGGAAATTTTTTCATGTCTCCAAATAAAAGGTGTCTTTTCAAAGGTCTAGATTTGCTTCACCATCAAGTGGGGACTTCCCTTGATGGGGAAATCTCTAGGTTCTCTGTCACAGCGACTTTCCAGCCGTGTCTGAAAGAGACTGGAGTAGCCCCTACAAATCAAACCGTTGTCATTAAGTTGAATGAATCACATAAAGTTCAATTTAAAGTTTTCTTAGCACACTGCATCTCTGTAAAAATACATAAACACAAATATAAAATATTAAATAAAAAACACAAATGGCAGCTCAGTACACTGCTATTCAATTGAAGTCAAGACACAGTTTCTTATGGTAAGCACAGAAGTGATTGACAGAAGTCCGATTTATAGAAATTGTAAAGTATCAGTGGTACTTTATAACTTCATGCAAAAACATCTTTAGCAGACTTTGTCCTAGTAACAGACACCAGTAAGTTGAATTGAAGAAAGACCAAGAAGAGAGGAAATCGTACTAGTTTAATTTTTTAAAGGACAATTAGCAAATTCAGTGGAAAATAGGGCTGGTCCTTAATGGACATGCTGACTTTTTGGTACCTTTTTTATTATTATTTCAAAATAAATTACTGAAATTTTATTTTAGGCTTCATTCCATGCTTTATGTCCCCACGCACTTCTAAAATTCCACCAAACCACAAATTAATTTATTAACAGACGAGCTCTTTAGCTTTTGCCCTCTCTTCTCAGAACTCAGCCATTCTAACCTGGAGCTGCTCACATTTCAAGGTGGCCAGAATATACACTCATTGGAAAACTTGAGACACACTCCTTTACCAGAAAATACCTTTGTCTTCATGTAAAGGTCTTCTAAAGCAACAGGACAACAAGAAGGTAGTAAATTTGGTGCAGAGAGCATGACATAGCAGTTCACATTTCTGAGGTAAAGTTATGGCTCTTGGTATTTTCTTAGAAATTTAATGGAAAACCACAATACAAGTCTGGTCCATTGGCTGCCTGCCAGGAAAGCTGACACAGAACCCCATTGCTGGGACCACGCTGGCCCCAGGGAGCACCCAGGTATAGGGAATATAGGAAAAGTAAAATAAGAACTGTACAGCTTCACCCAATTTCTGAAGAATTAAAGGAAAAGTTGGTATGCATAAGGTCCAGAAGACATAGGAAGGATATCCAAATGGCCAAATTTTGTCTTTGTCAAAGCCCTGGAAAGCAAGGCTGGCTACTGATGAAGGGATGAATGAGTATACTCAGAGAGGCAGCAATCACCAGGGCAACAGCAGCAGTTGCTTCCACCGTTCTTCAGTTGCCCCAAGAGCATCTGAAGTCTCTCCCTAGCTCCACTGTATCTCATCTCCCAGTTCTTCCACCTTTATCTGCTTCTACCCAGCCTTGACATCTCTGGGCAAGTACTGGCACCGGGCTAGTCCTGGCTAACATGCTGTGTCAGTAAGACACCACAGAGAATGTGGTGGCACCACTCATGTGTGAGATGTTCTCAGCCACCAACAAGGGAAGAATTTTCTGAACAGGCACGGAAATGAAACAACGTCCAGTTGCAGAATACAGATACAAGGAAATGAAGGCTCAAACAGCTCCTGGAGAAAGGGAGGCCCACGGGCTAGGCAGTACTTTCATTACTCATAACGTAGTTTCATTATGTATGTAGTCCCTTTGCTTTCTCTCACAACTTCCTTTCCAAAAGCTTGTGCAATACACATGCTAAGATACCATGCTACTACTACATTGGGAGCAGCCTCCACATTGCTGCCAAAGTCCTCAGGATCTGTCTGCTTCATGCAGCCTCCATGTTTTTTGTTGCATTTTTTAAGTGAGCTCAACATCTCTTCTCTTCTGAGTCCTTCAGCATAACCCTCAGCAAGGCAAATATAAAGAAAGTCAAACAAACCCCAGAGTATGCAGCAGGACTCAGATACTACTACAGCAGCCCAACAGGGGAAGGAAGGAAGCACAGGACTTCTAAACTTCTCCTTTCTCACAAGGTCTTCCTGTGAGGGCTTTTGCAGGCCAGCATTGTAAAGTGAGTAGCTACAGCATCAGGCTGCAGTCTGATGCAATCAATCCAGTACACAGGATTTTCAGACTCACAGGGTTCAGTTTTAAGGCGAGTACTTTGAAAAGCTTGTTGCTATAGGCTTCCCCCCCCCTAGTATTTACATGGAAAAGACACTATACACCAGACCTGAGCTCAATTCCTCTGCAACAGTTCCTCCATAAAAACGGTGACTGACAGAGGTTGTGAAATGCCTTCATCTTGTTTTGTAATGCACACTACTACCAGGAGTCTTAATATTGTTTATTAGGAATATTAAACTAGCATGTCCCGGGGATCAACTCCTACAGAGTCATCTATTGGTGAGATACATCAGTTGAAGTTCTGTCACTAGGTTCATATTAGATTTAGCGGCAGTGGAGGTTCAAATCCCAACAAGATAACTCATCCCTCCATCTTTCACAGATGTGAGACTTCTTCTGAATATGGCTTCATTTCCAAGGAAGAGTTTTGGAAACACTGAAATATAACTTCATTAAAAACTAGGATAAAATCTTTTGGCTTCTCTTTTTTAGAGGAACTGTGTATGATTGCCGCTGTGCTCAGACTGCCTGCAATAATTATGTACACTGTTGCATAGCTATTTTAATTAATAGTAATATAGAATCTCTTAAACTGTATGAAGACTTTTGACATTGAATAAACTGCCAGTAAAATTGAAGATTTTTACATATGACAGAAATGGTATCTTGAACGATGGGCATTGGCTTAATAAATGGAGGCAAACAGTAAAAACTGGTGTTACATTAGGTAACTTCGCTGAGCTGAGTTCAAGCTGAGCACTTAAATGTTGTTAAGAGTATGTAAAGACTTGTACCCAAGTCAGCATGAGCCCTTCTGTTGACAAAACAATGATTTCATTTATTATCAATAGTAAAGAATTACATCTAAGACTCACAGTCTTAGTTTCATTCAGGTTATTTGGTTTTGATTCTGGGTCTTACTGGAGACTTTTTCTTGATTTTCATGCCCACAGCTGTTTTCCTGTTACTCCTGTACTATCTCTATATGCAGAGAAGGTCATTTGGTTCGGAATATTACATACACAGGGAAATAAAGGCTCACTTTCTTAATTCTTTCACAGTTGCATGAAAACACTTGCATACAATCATTTCTCTCCACACACCTACACTCTTTGTTTAAGAACCAAAATTATTAATAAGATTTGGCACATGATATGGTACGATCTTGGGACCTGGGGACAGAGTTAGGCTTTCAAGCCTAAAGCCCAAGCGCACACACGCTGCCGCTGAACCCTTGGCTCTGAATGTGTCTTTTCAACTCTAGGGGAAGCCAGAGGAAACCTCCCCGAGTCGCACCTCTCACACACGGCAGCACTGCTACAACTGTCATGATTTCTGCTAGATGGTGCTGGCTCTGAGCCATCTTCCCCTTTACGTAACGCACCTATCTGTCCTCCAGTGCGGAGGGGTTAGACGTATTGTGTAATACACTTTCAGCCTAAGCTATTCTTCTACAGAGCCCTCACCTGTGAGTTCTGCTGTGGGTAAGGAAAAAGTGATGTGTCTTTGACATCTGAGTAGACCACTGCCATTTCCTTCTCATGGCACAGATTCTCCACCTCAAGAGCAGCTCTCAGTGGGGTTCAGAAGAAGACAAATTGTAGCTGACACCAAATGATGATGACGATATGGACACAAATTGCCAACAAGCTGCTTGCATAGACAGATCTTGGAGACACAAACAAGCATGCATTCCCACATCTGTTTCAAACAACATAAATAGTATTTTCATAATTTTTGACATGTATCCTAGCATGTAATTGTAAGCAGGCAGTTTTCCAAAATACAATTGTTTTGTGGAAGTGGTGAAGCAAATAATCAGTGCTATCAGATACACAAAGAACTATTAAGATGTTCTTCTCCAGAGACCTTTCAACATAGAGAAAGAATTATTTTAGGTTTTATACTGCTCCATAGTAGCAAGTCTAGCAAAAAGGTTAGATACGGTAATCAAAACAAAACTGAAATTTGTCTTTAAGAACAATACTTTCCAAAAGCAATGTCATAAAGACAGGACACTGGCATTAGCAAGTCAAGTATCAACCCATATTAGAAACCGTAAGAAGAGCTTTACAAGCATTACTTGCCATGTGCATGCACCCAAAGAAATGAGTCACTACATCACAAGGGATGAAACAATTAGAATTAGTGAACACTGGAGGCAATATATTCACACAACCTTAAGCGAAGTGTTGCCCCAGCACAAGTAAGGCTCAGCAAAAACCTGGCATATTTCCAGTAGGCCTGAAAACAATGCTGTACTTTGAAATGTATGGCTGGAGAGAATGGTTTGACTAAATGTCTCTGCAGCGTAACCTCTGACAACCTGGGATGTTAAAGCAAGCAGTTCAATATTTGTCCTATGATTTTTATTGGAGCAATGACCAGAGGAATCTAAGTGTGATCTGTACCCATCATGTTAGGTACTCAATATTATGCAGATCTGCCTGTACTACTACAGATAAAGTAAAAAGTACTGCCATAAAATGCAGAAGTTTGAAGGAGAGCAGTGGAGAGGCATCTTAGTCAAAGGTTTTGGTAGGCAAACAAAAAAAGGAAGAAACTGGTTTCTGTTAGTCCCAGGCTAAATGTTCCTGCTTGACTCCTGTCAAATCGGTAATAAAGCAGGTGACTAGTTATCCACAGAGGTTTCTATTATCTTTTCTTTTTTTTTTAAACTGTATTCTATGACACATTTACACAGATCGGAAACATGGAGTGCATGTTCCTGTTCCTATTTCTCTCATCCTTCCATTGATGTTTCATTTTGTATAGCATTCCCTACAGTTAAAAAAATCACTTGGGCCAAGAGACCACCGTATTTTGTGGCAGCAAGGCCTCCTAAGATCACCTGAAAACCACCATCAGAACACAAGATTAGTCAGTCACAGCATAGTTACCCTTCAGCAGGGAGCATCCGAGTTTCATCACTCTTGGGTGCTTCTCAAACAGGGGTGCACGATGCTGTCAGCCTTCACACCACGTTGACCGTGATTCCCCACAGTGACAGCAGCAGCAGCAGCAGGGGTGCAACAGACGTGGTGTCTCTCCTGCAGCCAGCTGGGGCAGAAGGAAGGCAGGTGTGAGCAGAGACTGGGAAACAGCCATGGATGCTTGGCTGGCCTTCCTCCCCTCACTCTCCTGGAAGACTTTTCTTGAGCACTAGCCTACCTTTTGAAATAAAAATTCATAATAGTCAACATTTTCATAACAATAATGCTTTAAAGCCCTTTTTTCAAAAGTAGCCTTTGGTTTCTGGTTGCCCAACCTGAACTTGCTCTCAACAACTGCCAATAGGTCTCTAAAGAATCCACTGGAACAGAGGCTGTGTGGCCCTTTGGGACACCCCCCATCTTTTTCAAGATAGGCATCCAAAAATTGAGATAAATTAACTTATATTAAGTGAATGAATGCTCAAAACAGGAGTCTATGCAACTTTCCCCTGGCCGAACAGACTGTCAGTGGCAGAGATGAGGTGTTCTTGCTTCCCAGTCCTGCACATATCTCCCCGACTGTTCTGCCCCTGAACCAAAATAATTTTCCATAATTGTATTCACTATCACAAATGTTAATACACACTTTTCCAGGTAAAATTCTGCTCCAATAGCAATAGTTAGAGAGGGGAAAAAAATTAAACATATCTTGCTACGCTGTCTTCCCACAAGATAAAACTGCAGCAGTGAGTGATTCTGTTACAGGACAGAGCAATTACAAGGAAAAAAAAAAAAGAGGACCATGATGTCTTTTGATCCAAAAATTTATGGAGAATCCAGAATCCTTTAGGTTGAGCATTTGAGTTTGCAGGGAGAAGAGAGGGAAAAGAGCTCATTTCTCTTTCAGTTTTCCACTTGGGGTTTTATGGTCAGCTTTGACTGCTGTATAGCAGCTGCTACACTGCTTTTCAGGTTGAGCCCCTGAACCACAGCAATTAATCACAGAACAAATTATTTGGGCTTGTGAGGTGGTGTGACGCAGGATGCTAAATGACAATAGGCCGCAGAAAAGGTCAAAAAACCCAATGGGGGAAGCAATGTACATGTTGAGTGCTGTGAGAGCTGTGCTGAGTAGCTGCACGGATAACTGAGTTTGGGGGATTTCTCAGCTCTGCACATTGCTCTTGGGGTTTGCAATACTGCAGGTAGCAAAGAAAAAAGGGGGGAGGGGAAGGGGCCAGGCAGTGCAGATGTACAGTAAGGAAGTAATTCTAAAGTGTGACAGCACTGTTGCAGCGGTGGTGGATCTGCACGACTAGTTACAGTGCTGCAGGGAAGTAAGTTTGTGCTTGAGCCTTTTGTGTAGGAGGCCCAGGCACAAACGGGGATACCCCACAGCAATGTAAAAAAAAAGAAGTATGCATATAGCTATGTGATTAATGCCGCTTAGTGCATGGGTCGTATCTCTCTGAACCACACACTAGTCTTTCCCAACTATGTCATGCAGACCATGTGTAGAAGCAATCTAATGGGGTGCACTGAGATGATTTTAGTTCACATTAAAGCAACAAACAATATTTCTCAAACCAGAACTCTAAGAGTAACACCAAGTACATGCAAATCATTGAATTAACAACAACTTGTATGAATATGTAAATTTACATCACCCTAAGGTACCACCACTCTGCCACTTGCCAAAAAACTCGTATTGCTTGGTCTGCAAGACCGTAATATTCCACCTTGCAGGGCAGCTTACCAAGCCAGGTTCTGCACATGTACTGCAGTAACACCTCCTTCCGCGGGAATGCCTTTCTCCTTTCCGTGCATGGGGAGGAGGCGTGTATGGGCAGCGGTTACCCTTCTGTTAAGTTACACTGTCACACCTCTGGTGACTGCAGTCCTGAGGGGGTGCAGGTAGCTATCCAACGTGGTAACACTGCAGTCCTGCTCAGGCTTACATTACACGTTTAGTATTATAAAAACTTGTATTTATCCGAGCGCATCAGAAGAGTGAGCATCACAGCCCAGGCCTGCTTCAGGTGTGAGCAGCCCACAGCAGCGCTTGGGCCCTGGCCTGGCAGGGGCTGGGAGGTTGGGATACAGGCAGCCGTTCTGCAGGAGGTCACTAACCAAAGCCCGGCTGCTCCTCAGCACAGCCCCTTTGGTGGCTGCAGCCCACACTGGAACAGCTAACAGAGAAGAGCCAACGTGGACATCCAGGCGAAGAGGTGTCAGGCTCAGGAGTCACAGAGCCACAGAAAGGTGGCGTACCTACAGCTAGGCAACAGTAATGCAAGAGCCAGTAATATCAAGAATGCGTCTTGAATCATCTGCTTCCCCAAATATTTTGGCACATCCCGAGTGAACAGCTACCCACAGCCCCCTACTCGCATACCGAGAAGCCAGCATATATCTTTTCCTGAGTATGCACATGCCCATTTTTTAATTTTCCCTCTTCTATGTTATAGTCCAATAATTAAGACTGGATGTGAAATCCTGCCTCCCCGAAGAAGATTTTACCACAGGTTTCACACTTCAGGGCACCTCAGCCACCAAGTTCCATGATATTGCAGAAGAGCAGGTGAGGATGGGGGAAGGCAGGGCACCTCCATGCTGAAGACTTCAACCTGTAGAACAGACCTGAGGAACCAGCAGCTCTCACACAGCGAGGCTGTAGCCTGGTGGGTGGCCCTGTTAGTGCAGAGAAAACTTTGGATCCCAGCTCTGGCTCCAGGGTCCGTCCCACTGCTTCGCACTACACAGCCATGACCTAAAACGTTCCTGGGCAAATCCTAAGTCAGAAAGTTTCCTCCAGGTGGATTTCAAGCATAACAGATTGGCCAGAAGAACAGTTTAAAGGGCTGAAATTTTGCACATAGGCAGATTGGAGGTGGCTATATCTTTTGCTGAGTCTCCCTTAGTCTCGTAAGCATCAGTTTGCCTATCCATCAAATATGAATTATTATTCTTTGTATCAAATACTATAGCAACAATATCTGTTCTATGAGTAAACTGTAAATGTACAGGTGAAGTTTAAGATATCTAGATTCTTTGCCTGACATATAAAATAGGCCAAGAAAGGATGGTGGAGCTAACAAAATAGCTGCCCAGCAGAACCATGCAAAAACGCGGTGATGAAAAGGAGCCATGAAATAAATCTAAATGACAGCACGTGTAGGATGAGCATCCACCTACATAAGTATCTGGCAAACACAAGAAAGATGTTGACTAATTCCTTATTTGTTTTGCAGCTTCACCGATAGAGGGGTGGATCTACGTACCGCTCAGCGTGTCTCCGGGAGCTGGAGGCATTTCACAGTAAACCTGCAGCAGTGCCGTTCTCGGCTCTCCAGCACCCTCCTCTGGGCTTCGCCCAGGCAAGCACCGTCCTCCCCACTGCTCACACCGCCTGAATTATTTAGCGTCAGGACGCTAAAGACAATGAAACGTCGCTTTGCTCCTTTTGAAGCCTTAGAGAGTCTTTGTGGCACAAATTCGGAGGAGCCTCTCCCCAGAATTATGTCCTCTGCATAATTATTCTTTTGAACAACAGCTAAATACTTGGATTTGGTTTGAAAATAATCATCACTGACTTGCTCACTGTTTCCAATGCCAGGTTGTTAATCTTGAGCCTTGGTAACAGACTGTGTGTTAAAACAATTTTACTTTGATGACTTTTTTACCTTGATGGTTAACATTCGAATCATGAGATGATGTGTTCATGTACAGCACTTGATCCCATATTGTAGTTTAATTCCAAACCAATGAAAGGCTCAACAGCAACCAGGAAGCAATCACCACATTACTGTCTTGGGTACATCCCATAATGAACCTTGCCAGGGTGAGTTCATGGCACGCTGAGCAAGTGGGTGCTCCCTCTCCCTCATGCATAGAGGGACTTGTCAGCAGACGTTTCAGACAAGTACTCTAACATGTAAGAGGAACCTGCAAAAAACCCTTTGGAAAGAATATCTAAAATTAGTTGTGTCTGAAATACATTATGTCACACACCACTGGACTCACCAGAGGCAGCACCTTATGTACCTGCTGATGGCAAACTAGAGTTTATCAACCTTATGGAATTATCTTTATACCCCACCACAACAGACTTCAGCCAGCAGCTGGCCTCCTTTCCAGCTTCACTTTTCAAATCTAAAGAAACATCAACTTGAATATGAAAACAGAACGTCAACCTGATGTATGATCTTTTCTCCATAATAGAGAAAATGTAAATCGTACATCTGGGATAGAAAATAATTTGAAGTGCAATGACTATAGAAACAGGTCTCCCAACATTTTGTTTCATCTAAAGTGCCTTCTCCTGAAACCAAACTACCTATTTATTACTCTTTAGGTAGCAGTTAATATTCATTCTGCTCCATATTTACATGCACAATTCCACAAGAAGTTCAAGGGAGAGTGCAGACACATCCTATTGCCTTTTGCTATCACGAATGGGGAAAAGAAAGACAATCACACTTGGCAGAGGTTCTCATTACTCAGACGCAAAGGCAAATACTAGATCTACTGTGCTATACATACAAAGACTGCGTCTATAGTCAAATTTGAAATCCCAGCCTGTGTTCAAAAGAGTATCTCAAGCCAGGCTTCTTGATCAAAAAGTACAGAGAGATTACTAATTTACAAGTAACAAATTCATGTATCCCAGAGTTTGTACTTGAATGAAGTAGTCTTCCTAATTCTTGGCAAAAATCTGCCAGCAGAAGCTACAGTTAAGTTTCGAACAGATGAAAGCCTTAAATATGTATTTAATTTATATCCTTCAGTAGTGTTAAATATTTAACATCACAAGGTTTAAAAACAAGCTAAACAACCGTAATAGTTGTTGCAACAACTGTAATGTTGTAAATAACAGTATCCCTGTTGATGTTTTGCTTTTCATTTAGAGATACTACAGACTTGTTAACCCCAGAGGTTAACATTTTCAATTTCTGTTACTCACTACCAGACAGACTGAGAAGAAAACCAGGTCACAGTGAGAGGCGGTTAGTCACGCAGTCCTCCTGCTTCCTTCCTTCCTGTTGCACAAGCCATCGACTCTTCTGCTCTAAGGAGAGAGATCATTATGAGGGTGACCGTCATTTTTATTACCTGACAGAAGAAACTTAGGAATAACTACAGTGTTATTGTGGCACATATGGGGGTTACAGACCGATGCAAAAATATTTTCTGTAGCATATTACTCCTCAATTTTATTTTTTTCCCATTTTCAGTGCAGAATCACAGTACCCACTGGTTAGAACTGCTCTCCCAGTAGCCATGTGCTCTGCTGTAGTCACAGAAAACTAATATCAAATAGTATTTCTCTTATACTAATGATATGTTAGCATTATTTTTCCTTGCTTCTTATTATTACTGGTGACAAAGGTTCTTAAAACATTTCCTCTAGGACAGAACTTGCATCAAAGATTAAACACATGTCCTTGGTGAAGGCTTCACTTCTGCTATGAAGACAAACCCTCGCACGGGGCACTAGAGGGCACAACAGGTACCTTTTGGATACATCATACTTTACAACTTCATGTATTACTCCAGAGACAGAACAATGAGTACAATAAACTTAATCCTAGGAAAGGGCATAAGGAAAGCTAAAACAGTGCCTGCACAGTTACAGACAAATTAATTTATTTTCTAAGATAGACAACTACCTTGCACCCTAACCCACGTTTTTTAATTTGTATGATGAAAATGCACACACACTCAAATATATTAGCATTTATATCAAATATGATATTAGCATTTATATCAAATATTATATTAGCATTTCTACATGAATTTATACAACAGATATTAAAGATCACAAAATTGTGTGCTGTGCCATCTGATAAAGTAGGCAGGGCGGGGAGAAAACAGAATGCTAATCTAGCTCAATCGCTGAAGGAAACAATCAACCTAAGTGCTCTACATGCTTGTATTTTACACTGGCTTCTATAATGTTTTAGATTGTGTTGATCACTAAGTTCATTGTTGGCTTGAAGCAAAAAGCCTGATTATTTCAGAGTAGTTTAGTTCTTGAACTTGAGAGTCCTATTGTAATATCCAATCAAGCATTCTTGGCAGGCAGATGATTTTCAAGTTAGGCCATAAATGGACAGAACTCAGAGGCAATAAAATGTTAGTTATTTCTTCTCTCTTAAATGTATTTGAAATGCAGGATTTTCTTATCTTTCTCCTACAATTGACTCAAAATTTTTATTTCCATGCCTGCAAGATATTAGAAGAGAATGTAAATGAAAGCTCTTAGATGGTTTTAGATTCAAATACTCTTGTTTTGACCCTTTTTACTTTTCTTTTTTACCACCAATTGACAAACCACTTGGTTATTTTTTCCTTCCAGGATGCTAGTGTAGGAAGTACTATTCAGACGTGCCTGGGGAACTAAGGTGTCTGTTCACAAAGCACTAGGACACATGAAATACCGCCACAGATGTCCCTGTATAGCTGTGCCAGTGTATCTCCATTTTGACCTGGAAAACTCATTTCATTTCAAAGTATAGTCCTCCAGCACCACACCTGCTCGTGGCTCACCTAGTTCCTTCTCCCTGCAGCCGCTCTGTTAGCTGCAGTTCTTTAGTCTTTCTCCTGCTTGTAGTCAATCTACTTCATTTGCTGTCTAAATTTTGCTGGCACATCACAGCAGTAAGCACTAGGCTCACTCTAAATATTCCCACCAGAGGTCTTTCTGGTTTCTAGCTTCTGACTCATCCTAAACTATTCTGCCTCAGGTATTTTATAATGCTGTGCTTACAGCACCCAGTGTGGACAGTAACTGGCCTCAGCACAGTAATGAAATACAAAAATATCTCTTATTTCCTTATCCTTTGACATTACATAGCTGGGTTTTATTGGAATTAAATTGGAAATTTAATGGAATTAAATTGGAAAACTTGAGTCTTTCACATACTCCTGACAATAGCTATGGTTCAAAAGCCTGTGGGAGTCCAAGTATTCTGACAGGGGAGGACAGCATTATCTCCCCATAGCCAGGTGGTGGGTGTCCTTCCACTAACATCAAAAGCAAGTGAAAGGAATGGCATCTGGGAGTACTAACTAACTCAGCTCTAGAGGGAGTTTACACTAGATGCCCTAACTTTTACATGGCTAAAATTAGGAGAGAAGAATCCCAATGGCATGCCTACCTAAGTGAAGAGAGCAGTTACATGGGTTTGGGGTAGAGCGAGAAAAAAGGGGTAGATTGTTCTGGGCCCCACAATTTGGGAAGGATGTTAAGGTCCTTGAATGCATCCAGAAAAGGGCAACAAAGCCAGTGAAACAGCTGTAAGGAATGTCCTGTAAGGAGCTACTAAGGGCTTTGGGCTTGTCTGCTTTGGAGAAAAGGAGGCTGAGGGGCGACCTCCTTGCTCTCTACAGCTTCTGAAAAGGGGAAGTGGAGAAGTAGGTGCTGAGCTCTGGTATCCAGTGACACGACCCATGGAATGGTTCAACACTGCACCAGGGGAGGTTTAGACTGGACATCAGGAAGCATTTCTTTATCGAGAGGGTGACCAAACCCCAGAACAGGCTTCCTAGGGAGGTGGCCAGTACCCTAAGCCTGTAGGTGTTTAAGAGGCTGTTGGACAATGCCCTTAACAACATGCTTTAACTTTCAGTCAGCCCTGAACTGGTCAGGAAGTTGGACTAGATAATCATTGTAGGTCCCTTCCAACTGAAATAGTCCGTTCTATTCTATTCTTGACTGTAACCCCCTATGTCACAACATTTCCACCACTACAGCATCTTTAAAGTGGGTTTCCTAAAGCAATGACAATACTTTAATGTCCTGTCACCACTGTTCAAAGGGACTGTTACAAGTTCAGGAGGTTTAGTTCTCTGAAGGTATAGCTCCTGGACAAGTATTTCAGGTCACTGAGCTGGTTCTCTCCATTCCTAGCCAAGTTATATGCACCTTATGATCGTGGACATTTTTATCACCAATAATAACTTCAGAGCAATATTAAGAGCAGATATTTATTGAGGAAAATAGAATACAAAAGCTTCTTGGCTTCTCTGTTTTCAGAGAGTATTTTAAAAGTACTTTGTACAAAATGGAGATGGTTTTGTGTGCAGAATATGACTGAATAGCTTAAAATCAGTGATTGCTCATGGAACTTAACCAGCAACAATTAAGAAAGTATTAATGGGCTCTTTAGGGATGGATAACAGCTGGTTTCAAAAAAGCATAAAATACTTAGGAACAAAATAAAATGCAGACATCTGATGTGTGTCTGGCTTCCAGAATACCATTTGGTAGCCCGAGGCTACCAAACTGACATCCTACCTGTGACTAGTGAAGGAAGAACAGGGGAAGAGCTTGCAGGCAATGTGCTGGGAAGGGGAAAGGGAAGGGGAAGCAAGAAGCCAGTGAAATTTGTCTCCATACTGGGGAAGAGAACCAGGGACCAACTTTTAATGAAAAGGTTTATATGAATGATTCTCTCCCTTTTTAGTTACATGTTCTTTCCAACTTCACAAGATACTTCATTTCACCAGGGGACAGAAGCAAGCTGCCAGATGTGCCTTGTTACTAGCTAGGAGATTTACTTGACAGTCCTTGGCAAATTTTTGTCTTGGAAAACCACCTAGGCTCACATCCAGCTCTTGATTCCCATTTTGCTATAAATCTCTCTCGAACTGATCATCATCCCACTAGGCCTACTTTGCTGCCTTCCTCATACTTTCTGTTTTCTTGGGTGCTTTGTTTTCCTTTATTTGCCATATCTCAGCCTTGCTTTGTCACGTAAGGGTTATTCATCTGACCAAACTCCAAGCCTGTAGAAGACATCCAATACAACACCACTGGAAGCATAGCCACAGAATTATCTGACCTGGAAACTAAAACATATCTTAAAAGGAAAGGGAAAAAAGTAAGGTCAATATCCAATGAAAATTCCTAAATTAAGCACACTTGTTTTGAGATTTCCAGGTGCAGCCTCTTAGTTTTCAGTTTAAATGTTTACTTTGACATGAATCACAGTTTCCTACTTATGAGAACTTTCTCTTTTCCTTCAGTTAATGCTAACTCTGCTTCATGGTAGTAGGAATGAAAGAGTCCTCAAAGGGAACTGTGACAACTTATTTTCTTTCTAGGCCAGATATTTAACTAAAAAAATAAGAAAAAAAGAAATACAGACTTAAGATCACATAAATGACAGTCAGTCAAAAATGAGCTCCCGCTACCTTCAAAACTCTCACCCAGTTGATGCCTAACCTCAGGTAAAGAGCGCACGGGCTTTTCTTTCAGAGCACAGTAGGAGCTGTGTACGCACCCAGCTGCTGTTGCATGTTAAAGGTTTCAGCAATACTTCACACAAGGACTAGAGCCTTCATGTTCCAAGGCCATCCCAGTGTCTAAGTGACAAAATCATGCCTGCATTCTTTCTTCTCCTTCACCGAAACTCAAGATATTTTTCTGCAGTGAAACACCTTCAACAGGAACTGATGATGTACCTGCTACAGAATAGCCCCCAGTTTGTCGTGGGGGTCACTCTTTAGGAATAGGTGTTTGGTTTCCCTCAAGCTGAAGACAGAATTGAATCCAACTCCTGAACTTCCTAAATAAGTGATCCAAGAAGAAAATATTGCAACTGTATAAAACAAGAGGTATCTCTGCCCCCCTCAGCTGTGTCCAATCCTCTGGCCCAATAAAATCAACAGAAAAGCATGTTCTTTGACAAGTATTTCAGAGAAAAAAAAGAAGTTATCTTCATTAGAGGGTTTGGGGCTACAAATGAAAAGTATTTTAGATGGTAGTAGAGAAGTGTACCTAGAATATATCTGAAGAACAGTATATAAGCTACCAACTTGTACCAACTTCCTCCTATGAGTCATGCACAGAGCACAAGGGTTGTTTCTAACCTATAAGGGAGCTAAGACTAGCACAGTGTCCTGGACGCTGCTCGGTAGGCCCGGCAATTACAAGTTGTTTTTAATTTTTGTGAATCTTAAGAGAGCTTATGGGAGACAAACAAAGCAACTTGGCCTCAGATCTAAAATTAAGGGCTCTGAGCTGACTACCACGACAGAGGAGTAAAATCTTCTGATTATGACAGATACTTCCACACATCCATCAGCTCAACACCCAGTAGCAGTCAAAAAGCAAACATTACAGTAGGAATTATTAGGACCACAGAGCAGAAAATCATTATACCCCTGAGTAAATCCAAGAGGCATCCATACTGTGAATATTATACATAGAACTGGTTCCCTCACTTCAAGAAACGATACAGCAGAACTGGAAAAGGGCAGAGAAGAGCACCAGGAAGGACTGAAAGTACAGAGCAGTTTTTGAACAAAGATCCCCTGAAGAACACTCTTCAGTCCAGAAAAGAGATGATTCAGGAGGCACATGATGCAGGTCCATAAAATCACCAATGGACAGAGGAGATGAGCAGGGATCAATTCTTCACTGTCGTTTCCAGTACAAGAGCTACGGGGTATCAAATGAAGCTGATAAGGAACAAGATGCAAAGCAAGAAAAAAAGGATTGTTCCTCACACAGTAGGCATCGAGCCTGTCAAAGTCCTTGCCAAGGACAGTGCACATTTAAGGGACTGGCATGGATTCACAAGGAGACTGGGAAAAGTGCCCGACAGAGAGGTAAACTGAGGTTACTATATAAACAAACTACAACATGCCCAGGACTGAGCTGAAGATAGCTGCAGGCTATGAGTAGTGGGGTCTCGTCATACATAGTAGGTAAGTAAGTAAGTAAGCATCATATGTGCTTACCTGCTCTTACTCTTCCCTAGGCACCTACTTCTGAGCAGGGTTAGAGACTGGGCTGAACGGACCCTTGGTCTGAATCACTACCATAATTTTCATTTTCTTATGCTCTCGATCTTACGTTAAAGAGATAAACAGTTCATGTCAATTGAAAGCAAGAGAAACTGTAAACTTCCAAACTTCCTATGAAGTACAGCTCACACAGCTAATGCTCATGAATGGTTGACAGCAACAAGAGGATTTTCTCCCAGTTTAGCCACAGCTACTTTTTTCATTGCTAATCAGTAATTAAGTCCTTCAAAAATATTAATGGAAAAAACCTCACCTTTTCTTATTGCAAAGGAGGACTAAAGAGAGGGATATCAAAGGGGGGATAATAAGAAACATTTCCAGCCTGCAAAATTAAAATCTCAGAGGGTGTTTGAGCTACTGCAACACTTCCAGAGTGCTAATTAACTTTAAAGGAGGCAGGGGAAGAAGCAGCAGGGGGAGGAGGGTACAAGAAATTTCACTCTGTCCCACACAGTTACCCAAACAGCAAAAATAAATGGATTCCTAAAACTATGACATTTAAGTTTCATAAAGAACCCTCTGAAGACCTCTGAAAAACTAATGGGTGCTCACAAGATCGCTAATAAATTGCTCAATGTGGCTGCTGAAGTCCTTCTAATGGGCCTTGGCCAAATACAAACAAGAAAGGAACTTTTTTTTTTTTTCAGTTTGTGAAAATTAGAGATCATTCTGACAATATTTGAGAGAAAGGTACTTTAGGATATATTAGGAATTAACACAGGAACTAATCCTGTAAACTCTTACAACTTTACTTGGAAGTGGGAGGGCCAGGGTCAGGAGTGTCAACTCTACAGTGAGATCACTGCTGTCAGTCTTACGTGGAGAAATATTTAATGCTTTCACGCTCATCAAATTCATAAACTCCTCAACACTGAGCCTGCATCTTTCATTTGTCTAAAATCACAATGCACACCTACAGCATTGCAGTATTTTCCTATTTTAAAAGCCTGTTATATACTGGTAGTAAAATAAACCACCTTTCCTCTTAAACACCTGTGAAATATGTTAACATAGGTGTCTATCCATCTGATGCATCGTGAATGTGTTCTCTGAAGTCCTTCCCCCACAAAATACACTCCCTTTTTAATGTTGTTTTTATATTCAGGTAGACCTTTTCAAATGTTGTTAACATTAACGATATATATGGTAACTATATATTGGGGAGGGCAAAAATATGTTGTGCTCCAAGAGAAAACTGGCCATTTAGTTTGTGCAGGTTATGCTCACTCTTTACACTAAATTTAAATTTAAAAAAATTTAAAAAATAAAAAAAAATAAAAAAACCCCAAACCCACGAAGATAATTTTCAGTCCAGGAGCTATGGCAAAACCTGGGTGGGAATCCAGGAGTGTTTCTGATACTCCATGTCAGGGTAAGCCCAAGTATGTGTCAGCTCCCACCCAGCCCAGGGAAAGTTTTGGACACATGGGCTGGGTGGCAGCCATCATCCACCCCCACCAGGCTCCTGATAGCAGGAGATAAGGATGGGAAGGGAAACAGGATCCCAGAGGAGGGTGCGTGCTGGCAGTGACCCAGCCAACGCCCGGGTGATGTCCAGGCAGAAACAATTTCCACTGCAGGGTGACCAGAGGAGGAAAGCAGGAACAGGGAAAACAAAGCAAAACAAAAAAAGACCCCTTGGAAGTACTCGAATATTCACTGAGTTTTGAATGCAAAAAAGTTAGCAGGACCAGTGTAATCTTTTCTTTACTGTTTTTGTGAGGTATCATATTAAGTAGTTGGTCAGCTATTATGTAGGTACAGTATATAAACTACTAGCATTCTTCCTTCAGTTTCCCACGTCTTACCATAAATAGGTCTCACGCGTGGAGGGGGAAAAGAAGGAAAACTTTTGGCTTGGTCATTTATCTGCGCTATAAAAAGCAACTCTAATAAAACAACAACAAAAATCAAAGTCTTTGGGCTACATCTATGTCAGCTTTCCTAGCCCAGCCTTCACAAAGGTGAATTCTACTTGCTAGCAGTATACTAACGCAAACAACCCTTAGCCGTTTAAAACTGAGCGTTTTGTCAGATCTCATTATTTCTGCTGCCAGGAGGGATGCAAAGACAAAAATAAGACATCCTACCTGAGGGTAAGCAAACTTTTAACTCCAGTCTGGGTTTCTGGAGTGCCTGCCCAGTTCTGCACCGCGCTGCCTCCCGCACAACCAGGACAGCGCAGCCCAGCAGAGCTCGGGCTCATGTTTTGTTCTCCACATACGCTGCTGAGCGGCAGCCGCACCCTTGGTTTCTCACGTTGTTGCTGCCCATTGGCAGACAGGGCTGTCCCCAGGGCCCGCAGCACCACGCGTGTCCCCTTCTCCCGGGGAAGGGGGGGGCGCCTGTCTCCCCCGAGCCCCCGGGAGCGGCTGGAAACCGCAGGCGGTGCAAGGTCTGCTCGGAGGCTCCTGCGCACCCGCTGCCAGCGGCGCGGGCGGCTCGCCCGTTCATTTCCCTGCTGGGCCCGGTCACTCGGTTTCCACCTGGGATTCTCCGTTTGAAAACCAGAACCGGTGGCACTGGGCCGCCGGCCGGTGGGTGAGGAGCCGCCCCGGCTCCCCCGCGGCGGCACCTGGGACCAGCAGCCCCCACGGAGCGCGCCCGCGCGCGCGGCCCGAGCACGAGCGCCGGGGGACGCGCCCGCAGCGGCGGGTGGTGCCGAGCGCGCCCCCGCCCCGCGCGAGCGCAGGCGCCGGGGCCGGGCCGGGCCGGGCGGCAGCGGGGGCGCGCCGGGCCGCAGGTGAAGCAGCCCGGGCCGCGGGCCTGCCCGGGGCGGGGCAGGCGGCGCAGCGCTGCGGGTTCGAGCCGGGCGTAGCGGGTACGCGAACAAGCGGGAGGAGCGCCCCGCGCCTTCCCCGCCGGGGCGGTGCCGCACACGGGTGAAGCGGGCTGTGCGAGGGGCGAGCCTGCGCTCGGTGCCCCGGCCGGGAGCGGGGAGCGCCGAGCGCGCCTCCTCCGTCCCGCCGGCGGCGAGAGCCCAGCGCTGGGCCCGGCCCGGCCGCAGCCGGAGCCCCGCACGGCGGGCACGCACCGGGCGCTCCCCCGCGCTGCCCCGGCCCAGCGGGCACGCCGAGCCAGCGGCGCGGCTCCTCCCGGCGCGGCGGCCTGGCCTGCGCCTCTTCCCCATGGCTCTGCCATCAGCAGTTTTGTCATTTGAGTTCACAGGCTGCATCCGGCTCGAGAGAGAGAACCTGCAAAGTGGTTTGGGAAATGGCAGGTAAGAACAAACAGGACTGAAAACGCTGTTCGCTTCAGGCTGGGGCACGCTGGCATGTCGGCAGGTTTTAGTGGGGATACTAAGGTAGTACTTTTTTCAAATGACAAATTATTTCGGTAAGTGATGCCTTTGAAAACTCTGGTCTTCCCAAACACTGTGGCCATATGCCCTCAGCCGCACTGACATGGCAACAACCCAGCAGCTTAATTAAGATTTAATCTTACTGCATCTCTGAGCTTGTCTCGGCTCCAGCCTGTGAACTACCTATTTGCTGAGAGTTAAGCAGGAACAGCAAAGCGGTAACTGCTCTCAATATTCCAGAATAAGTTACAGAGCAGGGGGCTAAATAGTCTATACATGTGTTAAATTTATGATAGCATTCGACCACAATTTGCAAGTCTTTTAGCAAAGCTGTTGTTCCATGGACACTGGGCACTACTGGAGCAGTAATCACCCCTTACAATTAGATTAAAAATGAGGTCTTGTTCATTCAGCTTGCGTTCTGTTAATTATCTCTGACACCTTACATTTACCTGCCACTGCAGTGGTGCTCTGGGCCATATAGCTTCTGTGTCCCCTGGAGAAACTGAACTCAGGAGAAGCCAGAGATTTTGTGTTGGCAGTTAGGAACCAAGAGCTTCAGGTTTTGCAGATCCTGTCATTTTCAATAGTCCCTGGAAATTTCCCTCTGCAGTGGTTATACATAAACAATTACTATCACATAAAAGTATTTCACCTTGCGTTCAGTGATGAATGATTATTTTTTTCAAGAATTACAGAAATCAAATGGTCTGTACAATAAAATTTTGAACAAGAAAGCTCTGATGTACCTTGTTACATCAATTTAAAGTAACTCCGCCCCAACATACCAGTCTTGCCACTCAGCTTACCTTAAATCCTCTTTGTCGGCAGTTTGAGATACGCTAGATGGCTCGCTCACTCGCATCTAAGAAGAAACCACGTTGCTTTCTGCTGAAGTCGCTGTGATGATGCTGAAGTGGGATAGTGGCATCTTAAATTATCTACCGCGATGTTGTCGTTTGCACAGCACTGAACTGGAAGATGAAGGGACCCCACACTGCAGTCAGAAGATGCTCTGAGTTCTCAGAAGTTGTTTCCACAACATTTTGAGGGAATCTAAGCTGGCGCTGCTTCAGTCCTGCCCCTCACATCTGGACTGTAGCTTGTCTGACCCAGCCTAGGGAGCTAAACCAGCAGACAGCTTTTATTTTTTTTTTCCCTCTCTGTTGAGCTTTTTGGGGTATAGTGGAATCGAATAAATGCAAATGCTGACTCAAGAGGAAGGACTGGGTTGTGCTGATGTTGGGGCACTGACCTGCTATGGAAACACACTCACTGAGTTCCACCTAGAAAAGCCTGGTGTAAGCACACAATTGCTGGGTTGGGGGCATTCACTGATTAGTTCATCATGAGTTACTCACTGCTGCTGAGCAGGAGTCAAAATGCTGCCACTGTCATTCTGTTTTCACTAGTTTTATGCTGCTTGGAAAACACTACAGAAAAATGAAGGACCAGGCCCCAGCTCCACAAACTGTTTCATATCTGCCTGTTATACTCAAAGGTACCATCTGGTTTTCTTTCTGCTTCCAGGGAGAAAAGTCCTGATAGTCTATGCACATCAAGAGCCCAAGTCCTTGAATGGATCTTTGAAGAGGATTGCTGTGGAAGAATTGAGCGAGCAGGGCTGCAGTGTCACAGTGTCTGATTTATATGCAATGCAGTTCGAGCCAAGAGCAACAAGAAATGATATTGTTGGTGAGACTAGCCAAAACACACTTTTTTTGACAATAATGAGACAAACTTTCCCCTTGACTATCCTGCTACGTTAACAATGCAGAACCATGCTGTTAGGTGCGCTCCAAAAAACAGTTGCTATTATTTTGTACAAATATCCCTCAACTAACAAGACCCAGGTTTTTATTGTCTATTAACATTGACTAAGAAATGTCAGTGCAGGAACCCAACAAGTATAATCTTCCTTTAAATAAATCTGATCACTAGAAATGGCCCCTCAATCAGAAAAATGAAATGTCTGTATAATAGAGATTTATAAAAGTGCTTTGCCTTTAAAGTGAATGAGGAAAAATACTATTTTTACAGTATTTGCAATCCACCGCAGAGACCTTCTCTTAATGAACAAGATTACAAATGCTTTCTGCAGGTTAGCTCCAGGCACTTAAGTGCTTGGGCTTTTGAGTTGTCTTGGCACCTCCTGGCTGCCTTGGTTGTATATGACCATTAAAAATGACTAGATGATGCAGTTAAGACTTGAGAAAAACAGTGATGCTCTTCTTAGGCTTCTGTGGTATTTTCACTGTGCTCTTACTAGCATTTAGCCCCAGTATTTCTCCAGGTTAGGAAACACAAAGCCACAATATAATCTGTGACTGCTAAAACACTTTCTTTAAAATAGGAATCAAAAAGAAACAGCACAGGTCAAGTGCAAACACTGGCAAAAACAAGCAGCAGCTTATTAATGACCAGACATAAGCATTTCTAAAAGTCCACTCCTGAATATGAACCTTGTTTCATAGTGACATTACTGAGAGGGAAAAATGCATTACCACATGTTCACAATCAATCTCTGAAGTCCATTTCTCATGGGTAAGAAATACCTTCAGAAACCATTCTGTGACTTGCTAGAGTTAGTTTATGAGGCTCTCTCTTCTACTGGATTGATTATCTGCTAGCTGAATCAGCAGAATTAATGTATATGTCTGATTCAAACATATCTGAATCAGCTCACCCAGCTGTAGTAGAGTCAGCAGAGCCAGCCAGTACTGGTTCCCCAGCCCCTGCTGAGTTTCCCAGTTACAATGGCTTTTCAGCAGCTACACAGTGCTTGTGACTGCATGGTGGTTTCAGTAATCTCTAATGCAGAGGCAGAGCAATTAGCAAAATTCTCTTAAATCCTCTTAAATCATCCACCTGCATCACCAGTCTTGAGCCAAGCTTAGGTCCTTTTATTGCACTTCCAACGTAGCTACAGAAAGGCAAAAATTTTGGTGCTCTACACTACATTCCTCTCCAGTTTGAAATCAAATCACCATCAGCTGTGATGATGCTGAATATCTACACACACACAAACAAAAACAAAAAAATGAGAAAAATGGAAAGCAGTAATTCAATTTAGAACTGTAGATTGTGACTTCTATTTAATTCTTATCTGTCTATGATGTTAGAAACAGGATAAGGAATGACTCTTCACTTCAACAAACAGGTTGCTTGCACAACTCAGAAGAGTTCAATTATGGCGTGGAGGCATGGGAAGCTTACAAGAGAGGAGGTTTGTCCAACGATGTGACTGAAGAGCAGAAGAAGGTGCAGGAAGCAGACTTACTGATTTTTCAGGTCATTATTTCAAATGTTATTAAAAGTCTTCAGTTATACAGCATTGAACGAAAGAAAGGCAATAGTGAGAAGATTATAGATTGCATTAGGAACACTGAATCTAGCCAGAGTAAAAAGAGGTAGTAGTTCTGCCATCAACACAGAGCAGTATATATCCAGCATAGCAATTTCAAGGTGTCAGGTTTTTCTGATAGGATGTGAATTTTAGAAAATATGGGATCATGTGCAAGCATTATTTGTGCTAGTACAGTATGAATTTTTCACACAAATAATGGCTCCATGCTGGCATTTTTGAGGATTAGGAAGGCATCTGAAATTAGAACCTTAAAATACTTGAGTAAAATTCACAGCACTGCTTCACTTAAAAATTATTCAAAAGTAGTCTGACTGCATATGTTTTCTGAAGACTGGCGCTCCCATTGCCTGGACTCCAAAACTCTTGCATAGAGCAACTCAGACCAGAAAGTACTGAGTGCAGAATAATACTGTGATTCTCAATATGTCATGCCATACCACCAGGCAGCCTGATACTGTCCCTTTTGTCTTGGAGCTTATGCAAAGCAAACACTGATGTACACACAGAATTCTGTGTAAGGGTTTAAGGCACCAAGTTATAGCTTTGGGATGTGGTAACAGACACCAGACTAACAGCTTTAGGAATAAACACTTTATCTCTAAGTAATGGTACAGTAAGAAATACACATCAGTAGTAGTACTATTTTCTGGGTCCTTGCAACAGCAAACCTAGTAATTCAGTAGCACGGTTATCCAGGTTGAAACAACAGCAAATCCAGTAATTCACCAATTCTGGGCCAAACTTGGTATGTGGATGCACAAAAACATGTGACCACGGATGTCAGGCAGGCTGGCAGAAAGCAGGGCAAGGCTTACTTTGTGGGCAAGCAGCTGGGAGCAGCCAGTAGGCTCAGGGAATTTGGACTTCCCAGACTGGACTGTCCTCATTTGTTGCTGAGTTGCGGAAGAACTATATGGACTCCCTACCAGCTCCTTACACCCCATCTCCATTCCCCACTGTGCCAACTCTGTCCTCGGTGTCTACAAGTCCCAGAATTACTGTATAAAGCAATACCAGCCTCACATTTCTTTGTGTGGCTGTTGGCCTTAGACATAGCCTATACATGTTCCACTGTCTGATTCTAGATCAAATTTAGGATGTGACCATATCTCAGTTAAATTTATTTCACTGTAATTCTTCATCATTTTTACACTATTGCTTCTGAGATAAGTAGAGTAAAATGTCCCCCAAAGGAAGTGGTTGCTTTCTATTTTCTGTCTGTGGAATGCTATGAAGAGTTGGGTACGTTCTGGTGCAGAAAAAAAAGCCTCTGAAAGACACCATAAAGTAATTTAAAATTTACTACAGACTAAACTCACCACTTTTAGAGATAGTGGTGATTGCCCAGTTTCTACATTGTTTCCATCTTGAATTAAGCCCCACAGGTGGTTAAGCTTTTACAGAATTGCTTCTTTTGTACTGCAGTGTGTACAAAGGTTTAGGGATAGTGATGCATCCTAGAGTAAGAGTCCATAAACCTTCTAGATAATGCAAATAAGATATGACAGCTTTAGGCTGTAGTCCCATGGGCTAACTGGAAGATCTAGAAACAGAGGTCATTACTGTTAAAGTTTTCTTCTCAGTAAAGTGAGGATGTGAAAGTAACTCTTTCTTAAGATCCCATGGCTTTTGTCAGCAGTGTCAGATCAGAACTGATCACCAGATATCACTCCTGGTAATAAGGCTCTCTTCGGCCACATTCTCCATGAGATCCTATGTTCCTTTTGCATTTCAGCAATAGGAGATTCAATTCTGTACAGTCTTAAGTTTAAATTAAATGGCACCTTCCTGCTTCATCATATTCCAACTTTAATTTCTGTGGAAGCCCTCACATTCACTGTGGTGTTAGTGTGCTATAGATGCTCAGGTTATACAGATATATATATATATATCCCTGAGACAACTGAAAACAGAAAGCACTTCAGTTATTTTTGCCAAGCATTAGTTACTGCCTCTCCTGACAGAAAGCTGGAAGAAGGCACGTACAAGATCTGAACAGATTAAGAGAACAGGATTTGGCCTGTAGAGCAGGCCTAAGGATGGCCCAGACTCTCTGTGCTAACAAGGTAATTTACTTTTTGCCTAGTTCCCCTTGTATTGGTTCAGCATGCCAGCAATCATGAAGGGCTGGATGGACAGAGTCTTGGTCCAAGGATTTGCTCATGATTTTCCACGCTGTTATGATTCTGGTTTGCTCAAGGTATGTTTTTGAGGTTGTTTTATTAAGATCAAGATTTGTGCAGTGCTTTTGAGGGCACTGGTCTTTATTTTCCATTATTTTGCTTAAAGCTCTCACTTTACGCTCTTCTGAAATGATGCTTTGATAACATGTTGAGTAACCTTCTGATATGTTAAAATTGTATGAAAGGTAGATACAGTAATGAGAATGCAGTGGTTCCTAAAGATTTAAACAATCTCCTAGAGATTTTTAGTTGGCCAACAAAATGTGCTTTATAATTTTGTAGGTGTATCAGAGTGCACTGGCTTGCAAAGAGTTGATCAATTTCCTAAAACTATAGTCTGTCATTCATCCCACTTTTGTAGGACTGCACAAATCTGTAATGAGTGACATACTAGAATAGGTGACAAGATCCTGTTCTGGGACTAGATGTCAAAGGTTGGAATTAAACTACAAAACTAAATCAGAAACCTGAAATACCCAGTGCACAAGCCTCTGTCCCAACTATCTCAACCTTTTCTCCAATCAGTATCTATAGGTGACAATTCATAAATCTTTAATGCTTCGTGGCACTAGGAATAACCCTGGAAAATTTTGACCCATTGTCTGATGGATCTTCTTTGGTAACAACTGCATCCAGAAACAATCAATACGTTTCACCTTTACATTTGCTGCATATTAATCTCTGTAATTTCTGATCCTCTTAACAATTCCAAACATTTCAGTTTGTTAAATTTCAGAAATGGCTGCCTCACTGAGATGAATAGGAGTAATCCCCAGTGATCATAGCTGCATGCTGAATGCAGGCTCAAGGCAGTTAAGATACTGCACTGGAAAAATGTTATTTCAATTACAGAAGCTAAAACTGAGAGGATAGAAGCTGAGCACGAGCCCGTGGCTAATACAGAAGCAGAAGAAACATGGGGGTTTAGAACATATGAGGAAAAATTTGTTCTCAAATTATTCCTTAGCAAGTGACAAGCAAGCACAGGTTTGAAGGGGGACTGTGACATTAGGTTTCTGCATTCAGGAAGGGCAGGAATAAGGATATTCCCAGTAACAGAGTGCTTTCCAGCAACAGGTTTCCAAATATAGCACAAGGGTCAGCCCTGCTTCATACAAGTGTATCAGATGTGTAATTCCTTTTCTTTTTAACCTGTTTCTGCCCAAAGCCCTGACACACAGTCCACTGCCGAGTTGTGCGTTACCAATCTTTGCCTCAGAGCTGCCACTACATATAAGGTCTGAAAAAGAGCACACCACCTCCTCTAGAAATCTATGTTGTCCAGGTGACCCTGAATATCTTTTTCACTGTTCAGCCACTCTTCTTTAAACATACCTAACTCAAGCACTGCTTTCTTAATTTTAGAACAAATTAGCCCTGTTTTCTTTCACCACTGGAGGAAGCGAAGAGATGTATGCAAAAGGCAGTATCAGTGGTGATATTCGCTATCTCCTGTGGCCCATGCAGGTATAATGTGTGACTATTTGGTTGTTTGCCTTAATTTTTATTATTCCGATTATTTTTAACAGTTGTATTATTTATTTTCTATGAAATGTGATATAAAAATAATTAAGTTGTCAGTTCCGCGCATCTGCAGGTTATAAATTGGGCCCTAAAATCCTGAGACTAAAAGTCCACAGAGTTTTAAAGTTGTTTTGTGGCCCTTCCTCCAGACTGGAATCTGGAAAAAGCTTATACAGTCAGCCTTTGAAGTTTTCCTGGTGTTAATAGGATTTCCTTTAGCCCTAGCGTGCAGAATAGCTTTTCCCCATAGCTACCTGATTCATGTAGGATGCAGGGCAGGAGGGGAGTCACATATTATCTTGGCATTCATGATCAGCATACAAAAGTTAGATGCCTTTTCTTACTGCTACCCTTTTATCAGAAGTAGCGAGCATGCTTTGAGAAATGTAGGTGGTAAGGCAAATTGTACCAGCTACTTCTTGATATAATACAACAGATGTGCTTAAATTCTTTGGTCTCTGACCCATTGTGATTACTAGCTGTCTACCCTTGTGAGGCTATCTAGCTGCAGAGCTTGAAGCATGAAAAAGAACATGAAACATGACTGTGAATTCAGAAATATAGAGGAAAACTGGCAAGCTGAGCTGATTTGAAAGGCACTAGTCTTTATTCAGGATCATTTGGCTAAGCCAGAGGCAAAAGGTTAAAAAAAAATACCTAGAGTTAGATGAGAAATACACTGCAGTTCAGGAACAATCTGTGGAGATTCAAACAGTACAATGAACTTTAGGCTGCTTCTGATACTTGCAAATTTAATAGCATACAGCAGCCGAAGAGAACAGTTCTGTGGGTTTAATAGCACTTAAAAATAAACTCTACAGAGCAGAATAAATGAAGTTAACCTTATTTTTGTGTCACTCTGCTTAATGCCTAGCCTTCAATAGTGACTGCCAGCGTAGGTAATGAATTTTTGCAATTTATTTCCCTTCTCCTGATAAATGCACAGGTTTAGAAAACCTGCCTTATATTGGGTCAGAGAAACAGTTTCAGATTTGAATCTTACGCATTCTTGAATTGAAAGTGAAAGACCATTTCCTGAAGCATTTCTTTCTTTGCTTTGAGTCCAGCATGGAATCATGCACTTCTGTGGTGTCAAAGTCCTTGCACCTCACATCTGCTTCGCTCCAGAATATGTGTCTGAGGAGAAGAGGAAGGAGATGCTGATTGCCTGGGCCCAGCGCCTGAAGACTCTTTGGAAGGAAGAACCCATCAACTGCTCTCCTGAGTGGTATTTCAAGTAATGTTGAAGTACAAGACTACAGAGAGAAGATTTATTGGGGTTTTTTCTCCATCCTTTTTGGTACTTTATCTCAGTATCTGAACGCTAATGTCCTAATTCAAATGTATTGGAAGTATCTTGAGTATTACAGCTAGCAGTTTAACTGACAATATAGTGTTCATCTTCATTGATTCCTGAGGGATTCTCTTCAATGATGGGTGCAAAACTTTGTGAAGAATTATCCTTACTCGTGTAACAGTGACATCCTGCCTACAAGTGTTTGGTAACACAAGCGGTATTTAAATTGCAGATTATATTGTTGCTGCTTATGAAACAGTAAAGTACATCGCTGAGTCAAGTTTAACAATTTTTGTACCACCTGCCACTTTTTTTATTTGCCAGAGAATATGCTGCCCACACTCAACCTTGTTATGACCAATCCTGTTCTTTTAGGTGAGAGCTCTACACTTGTGCCTTTGAGCTATGAAGCTAGATCATGAGTAATGCAAAAGCATGTACAGTTGAACAGTGACAGGTGGAAAGCCTTGTGGACAGCCTTAGGCTTTTCCACATACTTACAAAACAATATTAAATCTATGACACATACTAGAAAAGGAAAAAGAAAATAAATATCATGTAGCAGTATGTGCATACATTACCTTTCTTATAGAATGTAGCTCCCATTTGTAATGTAGTTTCCTAAAATCAAAGGGAGTTCTCTATTTGTGTTACCCTAAGTAGAGACAAAAAGGAATCCTGTCTGTTCCCTACCTCTTCACACCAGTCAGTGTTGCTGTTTGGGTCTGGAGGGCTGGGTGCATCCCCTCCAGCATTAGTGTAGATGGGCTTCCTTGGAGATCTCCAGCACTGGCAGCTGGTGAGGCAGAACACCTACCTGAAAACCTGCAGGATCTAGTGGGACAAAATGACCGTCTGGCTCTTAACATCTGTGATTTTTACCTTGAATTTTAGAGGGATTATTTTTGTGTTTTGGAGCTGTTAACCCTTTCTGTGCATATGGCAAGGCATGGGTTTCTCTCTTAGCTACACAATTTCTTGCTTTTATCAGCTTACCTAATAACTGGCTTTGCACTTCGATATTTAAAAAATGCAGCCTGAATAAGAAACAGTCTTCTGAGTCACTGTCAAATGACAATTAGGCCTCTGCATACATAGCATGCATCTGCCATGCATTCTTTCGAGCAGCCTTGTCACGACCCACCCTTAAGGTTCTTTAAGGGCTATTTAGATAATAAACATGCTGAGATCAGACTCTGGGGTGGCAGTGTAAACTGACACACAAGACTGGGAATTGCTACTGCAGGGAAAGCATCACATGTTCCTGTTAGTCACCATATGAAGGGCCACCTCTAGCAGAGATGGACCCCTGGAAGCAGTGCAGCCCTAAGCTGTTGCAGATGTCTGCTCGAATGTGTATGAGTCAAAGTCTTCAGGTTACACAAACAAGAAATTTGCTTTGGCTCAATAACTCCTGTATAGGAAAAAGAAAGTGAAAGGGAATAAATGGAAAATATTATACACGTAAGCTGTGGGGAAAACAGATTCTTGCCTAAAAGACTTAATGAAAACAACTTGTAAGTTGCCTGAAGAGAGACTGAAGGACAAATGCAAATATTAAACTTGTGTAGAAGAGGAATCATCCTTATGCTCACTGTGTTCAGTTACCAGACTATTCAAGAAGGAATGAAATGGGTATGAAAGCAGAAGTTGCAGCTGTCAAACCAAGTGTTACTGTATTGGATCAGTTACAGAGTTTAGTGGGTTTAACTGTTAGATGAAGAACCTCTGACCTATATGATGAAAATACACTTCTCAACACTTTGGCAGACGTGTGCCAGCTCCCACACACATGGTAGCATTAAGTGCCTGTAGACTGGATATTTGTAATTTAAATATACAAGAGTAGTTGTGCTAGGTCAGAACAAGGATCCTCCAACTCCAACTTTTTTTCTCCACAGTTACAGACCAAGAACAGCAAGCACTTCCCTGAATACTGTCCTGGGCTCCAACTGTATTTAGTTTGATGGATTTCTTAAACTATCTATGTTTTCTCTGTATTTACCAAGCCAAATAGACCTCTGCTCTGAATTTTGTTCAGTCTTCTCTAGAATCCATGCCAGCTTGAAGCAGCCAATATTTTTTGGCAAAGTTCAGCAGGTCAGCTTTTTCCTTGCCTGAAGCATTGGAGTGGGTAGGGATCCCAGGGAGGGTGAAGCAGCTGGTTCCCAGTAGCTTCATTTGATTCCACCCAGACAACAGTAAACAAGTAGTCACATCTGTTCTTTTACCTGGCACTTAGAGTTTTGTAGATGTGCATCACCTCCCCTCCTAAATAAACTCCTTCCCAGGCTGTGGAGTCCTGTCCTGTTCAGTTGTTCTTTCAAGAGAAGGCAGGGGCCTTTGGTCACCCTTATTTGAACTTCTCCAGTCTCACCGTCCTGTCACTGAGGAGAGGGGAGCAGAAGGGCACAGCAGAGTCAAGTCTGTTACTCTTGGGTTCATATGACTTTCTCTGCTCCTTTCCTAATAAGCACTGACATATGATTTGCTTTAGCTGATGTTTTCATTTGTGGTAACCCTTGATCTTGGCCGTCAGTGGTAATGGTCAGCTCAGGGGCCATTATTTTATGCATCAATTTAGGGTAATGTTTTTCCTCATGTGCACCCCTTTACATAACTTAAATTTCACTTCCTCTCTCATTGCCCAGTCAGCCAAGAACTCTTCACAATCTGCTTTCCTCATCCCCCTCCTCCAAGTAATCTGTATCATCAGCAAACTTTCTCAACCTCATTGCACATACCCATTTTCAGATCTTTTCCAACAGCTCTGACCCCTGCACTTCTAACCTCCCTCTGTTCTGAGAGGTGACCATTTACTGCTGCCCTCTTTGTCCTACCTTTTAAACATGTCTCCAATGCCATAACCCTCTTTCTTATCCCTCAACTTTTTAGTTTCCTTAAAAAAAAAAAAAAGAAACTGTCAAAAGCCTCTTGGAAATGCAAGCAGACTATATCAGCCAGATCACCATTCTCCACATGCTTTAACTCCTCCTAAAGTAAATTCTTCAGGAATATCTCTCCAATTTGAAAGCCACTGTACAAGGAAGTATATGATGGGGAGGGGGCAAGGAGCTAAGAACCACTATTCCGCTGTAACTTTTCATTGTCAATCTCGGTCCTCATCTGTCTAGTCTATTCTCATACAGAAATTGTTCCATCTGCCTCATAAGTCTTGTCACTTTCCTTTATTTCGTGTCTAGCTCTCCTATATCTGTTCAGAGAAGAGACCTCTTCTGTAAGCTGTATCTCGGCTGTGGACACGTAACAGATAAAACCATATTTGCTGAAGGCTACTGCTTTTGCAATGCTTTGGAAGCCAGTCAACTGTGCAGCGACAGTGGGTGCTGAGGCAGGAATTAATGTCCTTGTCCTGACATGCTTTCATTGCCTGCTGTACCGCACACTGCGCAGGGGCGCGTCCATGTTCTGGCACATGCCTTTCAAAAACTCAAGGGAGAATTTTACCCTGTAGAAAACCAACAGAGAGTGATCTGTGGTTAATAAGGAGAGAGAAAGGAAGTGGCAGTATTAGTTTCGTAGCAGTACTGGAAATATTACAGCCATTTTGAA
Organism: Falco rusticolus; assembly: GCF_015220075.1. Taxonomy (NCBI): domain Eukaryota; kingdom Metazoa; phylum Chordata; class Aves; order Falconiformes; family Falconidae; genus Falco; species Falco rusticolus. Next base: position 91,761,146 of record NC_051189.1, read on the forward strand.
CTAAAGAATGATTGCCCTGCTAAATCACATTATGCTGAAAGGGTAAAGCTAGAATTAGGTAAGTAACTTACAGCTGCATTTCAGGCTGGGGAGAAGGGTATAAAAGCAACATGCTTTCCTCTTCCATTTAGTCTGGGGATTTGCTTTTTGCTGCTGGGGGTCCTCCTCTCCCATGCATTTTCAGACAATGCTCTGATCTTTTTCTCTCACATTGTTTTCCAAAAATTGTAACTGAATTTATTTTACGGTCTGAAATGGCAGGTGAAACATACTTGCAACTTCAGGGAAAACACAGGGACACAAATAGATCTCCATCTGAACTATGTTATCAAGAAGCCTCATAGTCTAAAGAAACTAAGACTGATTTCTTTCAGTAAAGTGCTTTTAATCCAGGTTTCAAAAAATTAACATTAGAGGCAGGTGCAGATAGTTCTTCCTTTGGTTTAATATTTCATTCCTGGAACAATGTCACTGAGGTTTACTGCCTGCTTGCAGAGGAATAATCTTTGCAGTAGACAAGTTATCAAAAGGTTGGGCTGAAGAGAGGAACAGCCAATAATAAATACCACGTATAATTCATGTATGACTTCGGGGTTTTTTGGGTTTTTTTAAGAAAAATCCTACTATATAAGTAGCTTATCCTACAGCCTAAAGAGCCTATGCTCCACAAAAGAGATGCAAAAAATTTAAGCTTAGGGTACTCTCAAGTTTTAGTGCTGGGTAATTGTGTCATCGTTCCAAGGGTATTAAAATACCAACTGTATCCAAACAAAAATGAAGATCCATGATGCTTCCTTTTAAGTTAGGTGAGTCACTACAAAGAGTAGCCAAGAGAGCTATTCCAGCCTTAGTTCCAAAACTGGAGTTTAAAAGTATAAAAGAATCTTTGACTACAGACATTTGGGGAAGCAAAGGGCTTAGTCCAAAGCAACAGCCTCACATTTCAGCAGCCTCATTTTATGTCCTTTAACATAGTGGCAGTAGTTGATCATTTCAGAAACAAGTCAGAGAAATGTCTGTTCCTGCAATACTTTTGTGGCTTCCATCTTACTCTGCTGGTGTTCGTGTATTTATGGGAACATTCTCCACAGAACAAAATATTAAGGAAACACCTACAGAACAATTTGTGTCACAGTGCTTGGTGCAGACTGATTTTTTTTAAAAAAATTATAAATACTGGTGGTGAAGTTCTTATTTTTTGTGAACGGAAAGATTTAGTGAAGTAATCTCTCATGAACAATTATTTCCAACCATCCTAGGACATTTTTAAACTCCTCCAGATTCAGCAGTATTGGTTTAATACAGTCTGAATGCATAGGAATCCTGATCTCTTTGGAAAATGCAGTAAGGAGACAGAAGACCAGTTTCTTTGCTGGGATTGTGCAGCCAAAATACCCCATAGCTGTTTCTGAATTATCAGTTGCCCTTGTTGAAATGAGTAAGCATTTTGTTAACATCTGACAGAGAGAATAAACCAAGACCAAACCAGCTTGTCCAAGCAACAGATTGTCACAGAGGACCACCTCACCGGCAAATGCTGTGTACTCCAGTGAGATGTGCAGAGCAAAGCTCGTGTCTTTACTGGAACTTAATATGAAGCCAAGGGGAAATGAAATCTTCTCAATATATTCTACATGTATTCCTGTCATTTGTTGCTAGGCCACACCTCAGCGTCTGGGGAGACCTCAGGTGGTCGTCTTCTGAACTTAAATGAAACGAAAACTTGTGTCTGCAGTTAGTCACAAACAGTGGTTCCCAAGTCTCTCGGAGCATTGCATTCTGCGTTTGGACTCCCCAGGGCACTATGGCCCTTCTCCTCGTGTGTCAACACTGTTGGTTGTACAGTGCTGCAGTTTCTCCCACCTCAACCCTCTGGGGGCTCAGAGAAATATAATAGACGTTTGTTGCATTGATGAGCCAAAGCTAGCTAAAATCATGGCTTCTTTCTGTAAAATCAACTGTACAACATATCTCAATAGCTAACATATCTCAATAGCTGTTGGACAGCAGTGCGATCAATCAGACCAGATAATATTTTAGCTTTAGATTAAAAAGTAGATTACAGAAAGATTATAGACAAATATCTCCTTAGGGTTTTGCCCACTGGTGATCCCCCTCCTCCCCAGAGTTCTCAGCAGGGTGCTGAGCCCAGAATTAATGTTTCAGCATTCGCTCATCTGCAGAGCTGGGAACCTCCTGTGTAAGGAAACACTCATCCCTGCTGGGCCCAGCTGAGCCTTTAACCAAGGACAGCCACAGCACCGTTACGCTCAGGTCCCTACAGAGCTCACAATTCATGCCAGGAGAGGGAAAAGCCTCTAAAAAGATACCTGGCAGCAAACTGCAGGTGGAGAGGAAGGAGTGAAAAAATTTAAACCTCTGTAGGCAAAGCTTACTACAATACAGCCTTCAAAGTTAATACCAGGAAAATACCCCTGTGCAAAGTTACTTTCTTGTCATGGCACAAGCTTATTGTGATTTCATTTTCATTTTTAAGATTAATGAGATAGGTAACCATTCCACATAGCTCGGTCTAGCACTTTGAAGTTTTGACACTTTTTGTATATCAGCCCCTACAATTTTTCCAGTGGTGCAATGAAACCTGCAAATTTCACATATGGCAATATTTATTCTACTGACAATAAAAACAGCTACCTGTTAAAAACCTTTTTTTTTTTTTTTTAGAATGCTATGTATTCACATTTTTTTCTATCAGTTTTAATAAGATCACTGAGATATTTTTAGTACAGAATAAGTGAAAGTTTGGTTGAAATTAATGAAAGTTTCAGTTAAAGTAAAAAGAGAACTAATGGGCTTATTTTACTTTCATTAATACTAAAATCGAAAACTTCTGTTCACATATATGCATTATTGTGAAAAACATTAAAACTGTACTGGCCTTATCATCCAGTTCAGGATAACCTTCCTTTCTTCTCAGTAAGAATTAAGAGATTTCTCTGTAAATTATGATTGCATTTATGGATCATTTTATTTTCCCTGTTCATCTCAAGAAGGATTGTCATAATGGGCAACACTGACCTCTAAGCACCAACAACTAAATGCTGATTTCTGTCTTTTGTTGCCTAGCGCTTGTTGGCAAATCGCCACTGAATGAGGCAGAAACCTTTTTAACCATGCAATTATTAGAAATTTAGCCATCTTACTTCCTGTGTTCAGCCAAATACACAATGCAGAGCTCAAAAGCAGAAAAAACAAGACTTCTGTAAAGTTTAGGATTGCAACAGAAGACCAAAACCTGCATGATCAGCCCACCAGAGATACCACATCTAGATTTGCTTTTGCTATATTTAGTTGACAAACATCCCAGATTCTCTGGACTGCAGGTTTAATAACAACCTCCACGTGATACCTCACAGTGTGGATGGACATGAAATGTCTGTATTTAAACTATGATGAGCTTAGCCTGGTAATTCAGCATAGCCGTCCTGAGTCTCCTCATTACAGTAAGCGTGATCCGCCCTTACATCTGGAAATGTCAGAGCATTAAACTCCAGTTCTGGCTTAATACCAGCTGATACAGTGTCAGTGGGAAATGGCGATGTGCTGGGCACACACCAGTTCCTTTGCCAGCATTGGTGTTTTTAGAGCAGAAAAGAGTGCACTCAGCATTTTTTTGAGAGTTCCTGGAAAGAAGCCATTTGTTCAGTTTGTCCAGCAAGGTGCAGAAAACTATCTCCAGATGCAGAGAGAAAATCTCAGCTTGAAAGTAACCGCCAAGGCTGTTCTACATCTCCAAAACCACAGCTGTCAGCATACTACTGTTTCCTATCTGTCTTTTCAAGGAAACAGCTTTCAGAAAGCTGGAAGGTAGGAGCCACCTGGCCCTCACAGATAAACATGCTGGTCAGCAGAAGGCACAAATCAGACTGTCTTCCCCTATAAAGGGAGGTATGGGTACACAGGTGGTTTAGGAATTCAGATACTACACTGCTGACCATCACAGAGAGAAATAAAGGATGAGATTTTGTATTTACAGAGGGCCAGAGGCCGAGAATATGCCAGCAATACACACCAGTACACCTACCCATTTAAATCTCAAAGGTCTCATAATACTCAATGGGGTTCTTTTGTTTGTGAATGTTTTACTCTTATTTGGCAGGAATAGGACAGGTGCAAACATCACCTCGGAAGTTCTCCATAACTGAGGAACCCTATCCATGAAACCCACCATGGGACCTAACAGAATTAACTCAAACCCTCTGCGGCCATTGTGCTTCTTCCAGATATATGACAGTCTGAGGCCTCAGTTTCCACCAGGAAACAGAACCAGGCTCCTGGACTACTTTCATTCTCTCATCACTGTTAGTCTTGCCCTCCAGCTTTAGAAAGGCTCCCTCCCTCGCTTAAACACAAGCTGCGGGCTGCTGTTGCCTTCCCATGTGGGTCTGCTGCTGCTCATCTGGTGGTGCCTGGTCATACTGAGTCATGAACTCCACAGCATCCACAAAGCACTGTGGTGAACGCAACAGTTCCCAGAATGGGAAAGGTCATGGCAAAGAGGGTAGACACTTGTCATTGCTCTTGTTTCACTGGAGGAAAGCAAAGGGATCAGTCTTAGGTAAAGAAGCTGTATTCGCCATTATTTCTATATCAGAACAGTTTTCCTAATGGAAATCATGGAATACACTAGTTATGGAAACTTCTTTGCTGTTAGGGCAGTAACAAACTACGTAAAATCTGTCAGAGATGCCCTTGACACACCTGATCACTGCAGGAGGACAGACTAGATGGTTTACAGCGGTCCTTTTAGGTTATGTATGCCAGAAGCTGTCCCCAGGACTATTACCTTACGGTTATTGTGTTGACAAACAGGAACTCCTGCCTCCACCCTTCCCGAGGAAAAAGCTGCCTCTTCGGCACCAAAACCACAGCAAAGAAAGGCATTTCCACTGCGCACCAAACTCCCAGCTGCCGTCCTCGGTAACGCGGCCGGGTTTGCACCGCTCACCGCCGGCTCCCCGCTCACGCAGGCGAGTGGGCACCGGCTGCCTCCCGGCGGCGGCGGCCCGGCCGGGCCCGGCTCGCACCTGCCCCCGGCGGAGCGGGTCGGTGATGTCGCACCGGCCGGCTCACTTCGCAGCCCCGGGAGCAGCGGGAGCTCCGCGGCGCCCTCCGGCAAACCCCAGCCTCCGCTTCCGAGCAGGCGCGGCGGGGCGGGCCGGGCCCTCCTCCCGCCGCCGCGGGGCCGGTGAGGGCGCACCCTCTCGCCGCCGGGCCCTCCCGAGGGAGGCGGCAGGACGGAGGACAGCGGCCCGCAGCCACGGTAAGGCACCGCGCACCGGGACGGGGGGTGGCAGGCGGACCCGCGCCGCCCCCACGCTGCGGAGGCGCCGGGGCCCGGGGCCTGCCAGGCCGGCGGGATGCCGGACCCGGGACGAGGCGGCCCGGAAGGGCCGCGGCGCGGATCCCCCCGCCCCGGCCCCGCCACCTGCTGCCGGCGGCGCCGGGGAGGGGTGCCCGGCCACCGGGGAAGCCGCGGGCTGCCGCGGCGGGGAGCGATGCGTGCGAGGAAGGGCGGCCTCGGCGGCAGGAAGCCGCCGGGAGGACAAGGGCGACATGTCGCGTCGGCCAACGAGGAACTAGGCCAGAGAAAACCCGCGCTGGGTGCCCGGCCCCGCCCGCTTGGGCTGCAGGGGCCGAGCTCGGCCCGGCCCGGAGCGCCCGGCACCGGCCCAGCGCCTTCCTCAGGCAGCCGCGGCGCTCCGGGTGCCTCTGCCCAGGCAGCCCGCTCCAGCTCCCCGACAGGCACACACGGGTTTGCGGCCGCTGCTGTGCTAAACCAGAACCGACGGTGCCCCCGTCGTACCGGTGCAGGGCAGCGCGCAGACGCCTCCTTGGCCCCGCCGAAACTCACCGTGTGCTCCGGGCTGCCTCTGCGCCGGTCCTGCCGACGCGCCTGTTTCATGATCACCTTTGCTTCCCTTGTCCTGGCTCCTCCGCCTTCCCACGGGATTCCTTCTGTAACCTACTGCAGATCTGACACAGGTGGTTTTTTTGCTATTTCCAAAATAAGTTATATTTTTTTAAGAAATCATTCATCAGCGTCCAAAAGATGCAGCAGTTGAAAAACCTGAGCAGAAGAGCAAGGTTTAGATGGAGTGGGTTATGAGAGTTACAGCAACAGGGTTGGGATGCACTTGAGAGCTTTTGAAACACCTTCCACACATGCTGTGTTTTTGTCTCCAGCTGCAGGAACCCTTCCATTTATCACCTGTTACTTGTATCGGTGATACCAGCTTCAGTTCCTTGTTATTCCCTTGGTCCCAACTGGTAACTAAGTGGCCTGAGTTTCAGTGCCTGCAAACCTGTTCACTTTCTCCAATTATACTTGGTAACACTGCTCAAGAACTTGTGCACTGTGTCCTTAGGCCAAAAGGGCTACTTTTTTTTTTTTTTTTCTCTCTCTGGGTAATGTTTTTTCAAATTACCCTGCTAATGCACTCACTAATCCTGCTTAACTGTGCAGGTTATGTCAGGTCTATATCAGATCAGTAACAAATCATCAGAATACAGCAAACCGCTTTTGAAAGGTGATCAGGCCTGATATGACCTAATGACCAGGTCATGATTCTTGGGAATTTATGTGCCCTTTGAGGGTTAGAAGGGAGAACACAACCGTGGTGTTAAAAAGAAAAATGCCACAAACCTACTTACTACGCTTTCATCCCTTCCTAAAGAAAACCCAGACATACTGGTGGGCAAAAATCCCTCTCTTCTAGCAACCAGTGTTCAAAACTTTCATAATACATGTTGGCACTTGTTAAATATGAACCCACCCTGTACAGATGTTCAGAATGATTGATTATAAAGCATTTTTTTTTTAATATACTATGTATACAGAGGAGGGCTACCTCATAGAACACAAGTTAACCCCTAGAAGTACATGTAACTTCTGTAAGGTCAGGCTAAACCAAACTACTGTTCTCTTAACCACAGGTATGTAAAGTATGCAATAGTGTATCATAAGTACTGAAGATACATTTGAATTGCCATGTACCTCAATAAAAAGCAGTAAGCTTGAAATAAACAAGGAGATTCCCTGCTTAATTTCTTTGTCATCTGATATTTCCAGATAACATCCGCCAGTACCTCGCATTAAACAGTATACTGAAATAAGTAGTCTTTGCTTAGAAACCTGGCTAGAGATTGCTTTCCTGTGACATCCATCCTACAGAAAACTTTGGGTTTGAAATAAGTCTTAAGATCAAAGAGTTTCTACTCAGAATACCTCATTGCTTAACAACAACAAAAAGAAGTAGTAGCATCCTAATAGTAGAGCATGCCCAAGGAGGGGAGTTCTCGCCCATCTTACAAGAAAATTCCCTCTGTTCTATCTTACCCAGCTCGTTTCAGCAGATGTTTATGATTTCAGAAGTTATTACTTCCGAATTTCCAAGCCTTCTGGTTATGATGCTGTGTCATAGGAACAGGTCCTATATTGTTACAGTTTGAGGCAGGGCTGTTTTTCCATCAGGTTATATGGTACTGCATGGCAGCCCCATCAGAAATACACATCTTATTTGCATTCACAAGAAAAGCACATACAATTCTTACAAGAATAACTACTACCTAGATGTATAATTACTGTTAGCATGGAAAAATTACCATAGATATGTGACTTTGAACCAATTCTTGAAAGTGAGACACCACATAAAGAAGCAAGACATTAGCTTATGCCACATTAATGTCTCACGACTGAATTCAGGCCTTTGTACCTGTGACACCCACCCCACCTGCAAAACAGTCAGTAGCGCCACTCCAAGAAGGCCAGAGAACCATCACCAAAAACTTCCAGGGAGACAAGAGCTCACCTGTGAGAGCAGCAGTGAGTGTTCTTGGCACTGCTATGAGTCATTTGTTACTCAGCTATTTGATTAATTGTAAAGAAATTTTTTAAAAAGCCAAAACACAACGATTTCTTCTCCCCTAACAATTATGAGGCATAGCAGAGCTTACCTTCTTACTAAACAAATGCAGCCATATGCTCAGTCCTGTGCTCACACTGCAGGCTAGCACTCCAGCAAAACAAAATTTACATCCTTTCGTAGTCAGCAAAGGCAAAGAAGAAAAACCCCGCAGAGAGCACGGTGCTCCACATGTGGAGAGGATGTTCCCTGTCTGTATGACAGCAGCCCACAGATACACTGGGAAGAGGAAGCTCTTGCATCCTCTCTTCTACAGGCGCAACAGAGTGGTTTTTTTTAATTAAATTTACTCTTCCCTATTTTGGCTTGTCAGTATTGAACTGACCAGATATTTCCAAACCTGCACATAAACATCTCTCTTCCCTTAGACATCTACTTTCTACAGGCACTTTCACTACCTCCTTAGTTCCCAGGCTCCAGAAAGAGGCTGTAGTAATTAGGCTGCTGCTGGTGATCGTATCAACATTAAGCAATCTTTTCAACTAGAGATTTGATGATACAGGTGCACAGTAGTTTACACGAGTTAACAGTCACCTGTTGGTCTGAAAAATTTGGGAATACCCTTGCTACACTATTTAGAGCTCTTAATTACCTGAATGAGCCAATCTACCTTTGCTGATAGTGGCACTTTGCAATGCTGCCTTTCTCCCAGCTCTGTATACCCGTGTCATTGTCACCCAAGAGGAATGGAAACTGAACAGCCCTGCTAGTCTCTTGGTCTTCGTCTTTTCTTAGGATACTCTTTCCTTACCTGATCTAAGGTACTTAAGGTAAAAGTTCAGCAAGGAAAAAAACAGCTCTGCCAGCAGCACAGCTTCCTGGTGTGTCCTGAAGGTACTGGCTGTCTAGCCTTCTTTTAAGGTTTTTACCTTCTGAGACATGTTAGGCAAGAGAGCACCACAGCTTTATCAAAGGTTTAAAATTCTTCTGGCATCCACCGGTTTTTGCTTATCTACCCATTTCACAGGCTCCCCCGAGCACTCTCTTTCTCTTGGTGCATTTAGGAGTTACTACTAGCCTTCACAATTTCTTTGCTCCTCTGTTTTTTTTGAGGGGCAGGGGAGAAGCTGCCTTATATCCCACTGCAGTCCTTCCTAGCACTTGTCTTTTTAAATTCAGGCAGCTGTGAAAATGAGCTTCCCACAGAAGCTGGGTTCTTTGTTTCACCCTCCAGAGAAACATTTTGTTTGTTTGAAGCTTCAGGCAAACCCTTTAGAGCTGGATTTGCAAAGATGCCTAAAAGGTAGCTTAGAGTTATATGAATATCTGGGCATCTGACAGGCCCGCATTCAGGCAATTTAGAAAATTAAACGCCTGTCAGAATCATGAGGTACTACCTGCTTTTGGGACTGTAGCCCTTGATTTTTTCTGGGTTTCAGTTTTTGTACATGTGAAGTGTAGGGACAGTACCAATGTACTGCATGTTATATGTATAAAACCTATTTATTAACAGCACTTGGAAATCCTCAGGTGAAGAAAGAAGGTTTTACACTGGCTTAATATAATAGTGGATTGACATGATAAATCATTGTGATCTTTACATCTGATCATGTTAACAACCACAGCATCTTTGGTTTCAAACTGAGACTCTTTGTTCATAAGGGTCACGACAGTGTATACTTCTGTCCCACTCCTTACATCATGCTTATTTAGTGGAACTGATGAATGCTTGATAATGACACTTCTTTTTCCTCCTTTATACGACAGGTCCAGAAGCACTAGGGTACTTGATTTTGTTTTAATTGCTAAGCCACAAAGACTGCAATCATGTCTCTGGAAGACATCCACATGAACACCCAGGATTTGCTTGAAAAAAAACAATTAGACGCTGGAGGATTTGGAACAATTTCTTTGTGCTTTCACAAAAAACATGGATATGTAGTATTAAAAAAAGTATATACAGGACCCCAGCGCACTGAGTAAGTTACAGATCTTGGTTTTGATTTTTATATTTTAGTTAGTCTAAGGAATCCTCTGAATTCAATGGAGATAAATCTAAATAAAGTGTAATGATTTCAGATCTCTGGATTCTGGAGATACTGTATGTGGGGAAAACACTCTTTAAGACAATACTAACAGCTGTCCTGCAAATTTTCCTTTTTTTATCCCTCATAAGCCAACTTTTTTCATTTTAAGTAGAAAAGTTCCTGTTTTCTTTGCAAGGTGAGCACTAATGTGAATTATTAAGAATCAAGGAGACTCTTGCAAACTTAAGGAAGTGCAAGACTCTGAGCACATGACATTTTCAAGCTTGCAGATCAATTTCCAATACAATTGTCCAACTGTAAATGTCCTCTAGGAACTAAACACACATAAGCTATCAGCAGGACTCCAACTGCACATGTATAATACCAAGAATGTAACCCTCTCTCCCTTGAGAAAAAGCAGAGTGAACCAAGCCCACTGCTACTTAATGCTTAAAGGGGGCTTACAAGAAAGATGGGGACAGACATTTTAGTAGCATCTGTAGCAATAGGACAAGGGGTAATGGTTTTAAACTAAAAGAGAGTAGATTTAGATTATATATTAAGAATAAATTCTTACTGTGAGGGTGGTGAGACACTGGAATAAGTTGCCCAGAGAAGCTCTGGATGCCCCATCCCTGAAAGTGTTCAGGGACAGGTTGGATGGGGCTTTGAGTGATGTAGTTTAGTGGAAGGGTCCCTGCCCATGGCAGGGAGGTTGGAACTAGATGATCTTTAAGGTCTCTTCAAACCCAAATCATTCTATGATTTAATTCAAGGATTGAATTAGCTGTTGATTTCAGTGGATTCAGGTCGTGTTACAGCTCTTCTATCTCACAGCTGTAAGAGTCTTAAAACTCTCCCATGAGTCATCCGCTAGAGAGAGATGAAAACCCAGGATCTTCTGGTTTGGGTCATGATAAATAAGCTAACTGAGTTTTTATTTTGCCAGTGGAAAGCAAATTAAGAGATTCCAGTAGTGTGCAGACTGCAGTGACAGTTTGGGATGAACAAAGATTAAATGGACAAGCCTGCCAGGTTTATTTTTTTGGTTTTGTGTTTTTACTTTCTCACTGCACAGGCTCTTAAGTTTGTCATTCCTTGAATACTGAACAAAAAGCCTTAAGCAAATTTATAACTGAACCTAATGCAAACAAAACAACCACTTTCTTCTCTAGTACTACAGAGGAACACAGAGGGAGAAAGCAGTTTCCTATTAAGTCACACAGTAGGAAAGCATTAGCAAGCAAGATAGTCTCAAGATTTTCTTACAGCCTTTTGCCCAATGACTAGAGTAGGAGCAATAGTAAAAATACCACCCCTTCTTCTGTTTAATATGATGGATACCATCTTTTAATACCCTTAGTGAGCTCCCAGCTGTGTACCTGTGACTATTGATGGGTTGTACCGAGGCACAGGTAAAGAGTTAGGCTTTGAAGTAATCCTAAACCAGTAATTGTTAGTAAATGTTGTCATCATCCAGTATGTGGGTGGATCTCCTGTAATAGATCCATTTTGAACATGAACATGAATACCAGCCTTTTGGGAAAGAGACCTATATAGCTTCCTGCAAGAGGTAGTGGAGTATGTCTTGATCCCCCTTGTCCAAAGGCTCTTTCAACCCTGCCCTGTCCTGATCCCACAGTTATTCAGGGATTTGGATACACAACCAGCAGTGCATCTACAAAAAGGAGGCTTACACACTTTCTGAAAAACAGGCCTTAAAATCAGGCTGAGCAGACGGTCTCAGTGCAAGGCATTTGAGCAGGGTCTTAGGGAATATTACCTGGCATGAACAAAGCTGTACCAATTCAAAACCAGCTGAAGGTACAGTTCATCTTACAGTGGCTCTAGGGATATCAACATTTTTGGCTGTCATTTTCATTATGAATCAACAGCATTTTTATCCCTGTGTTCTTTCTAACATGGCATCTGAGTTCAGTGTAATTTCTGTTTTATAGATATAATGCTTCACTCCTCGAAGAAGGCAGGATTATGCGCAGACTGCAGCATGACCGTGTGGTAAAACTCCTAGGTATCATTTTGGAAGATGGAAACTACTCACTTGTGATGGAGTATGTGGACCGGGGGAACATGATGAAAGTGCTACAGAAAGTGAGCAGTGAATTGCTTCATGCCTTGCCATCCTTTAGGGTTGATAAGAAGCATGAAAGGGACAAGATGTTACTGCCATCTCCAGGGAATGGGGTCTTTAGTTTCTCATTCTCCTTTCTGTATTAAAGAGCCAGTGGCAGTCCTGCCTTCTCTAGAGACAACAGAGGACAACTATGGCTTTCCTGCACATCACAGAGGAGCAGGCTACAGTTATAGGTTCAAAGTTATAGGAGCATTTGTAGAGATACATGGAGAATTTGCTAAAGAAGAATGCTTTTGTAAATATGGAGTGACTTTAGAATTACTTTAATGCAAAAATTTAGATCCAATAAGGACCTTAGTTGAGGTTGAAGGACCTTGAACAGAGGTACTTTTGGGACGGAGAAAGATACTTTTTTAAAAGAGTGGGGTTTAATTTGATTGTTATCGTAGAATTTTTTAATAGATGGTACTTCTTGTTCTTTGTTTTAGGTCGCACTGCCTTTGTCAGTGAAAGGGCGTTTTGTGCTGGAGATCACAGAAGGAATGCTTTATCTGCATGAGCAAGGCTTTGTACACAAAGACCTAAAACCAGAAAACATCCTTGTGGACAGAGACTTCCACATTAAGGTACCTGTTAGAACATAAATGGAGAAAGCAGGTGATTTGGGTTGAAGAACCCAGTTCAGCTGCATTGGTTAATATTTCTGATTGGTAAATTAATTCCTTTGTAGTCTAGCGAGCTATCGCTAAGAGATTAGCAGTGGATCACTGAAGTATGGTGGCCTATAACCTCTGAGCCTCAAATGTGCATAATATCTTCCCCTAACGTGGTAGGGAAATCACTAAAGGTATTAAAAAAATAATATTGTTAAGAACTAATGAACTACAAATAACAATATAGCTAAAAAGAAAAAACAAATCTTATCACACAGAAATTGAAACAAAATTGTATGTCCTATGGATCACGTCTTTTGTCCTTTATGGCTGTAATTTCTCCTCTTGCCTTTACCTCCTCCTTTTATTCCTTTCATTCTTTTGCCTAGTATCTTTTCCTCTTTTGTCTCCCTCTTTTTTCCCTTAGTCATAATTTTTAAATGACAGCCAGCAGCTACAAAAAAAGCAGCAGGAGACTACTTCAAAGAATGGTTTATAAGCCTGTTCCAAAGCTCTTTTATTAACTTTAGTGGGGGTTTGGATCAAGACACATAGATATAGAGCCTACTGCTGAATAAGCCTGAGTAGAATTTGCAGCAGTCCTCATCAAATGTCCTGTCTCTGGTCAAGGTGAGTTGCTGAAATAATCACCCCATTACAGTTTGAAATTACAGAACAAATTCCTGTGAAGAGAGCTCTGTCGTTTGATATTTCTCACACCTAAGTTGGTGAGAAGTTGTTTGACAAGGTTAATTTAGTAGCAAGTCCTAATGCAGTATGAGCAGCTTGCAGATAAGAGGTATAAACTATATTTTTTTTGCCAAAAATAAAAAATCCATCATGATCAGCTTTAAATGTAAATGGCATGGCTTTGGGGGTTTCAGCTTGCTTATATGGACAGGACCAAAGTAGGCTATTGTCACACCACATGACAAACTGAACTAGCACCCAGGATCAAATTCAGAATCAGATCAGACCTCCTTAAGCAGCTTGATCAAAAGTATACTTTATGGCAACTGTTGTATGATCTGTCTGCTTGAATGTGTCTAACATTGCCAATATTTATAAAGGGAAATAGTTGTTCTAGGAAGCTGCAAATGTATGAAGATTTATATCATATCTTCCTCTATCACATTAGACCTCTCACTGGTAGGCATGAACTTGGACTCCTCCTTCCTCAGCAGGATGTCGCTTACGTTTACTTCTTCCTCTGAACACACGACCTCTAACTCTAGCCAAAAGCTTCAGAAACTTTAGAGGAAAAACAAGCTAGTTAGAGGCAACAAGAGAGAAAAGAAAAGCGAGTTAGTATTGAGGCAAGGTGTCACCTCAGTTTTATCTCAAGTGACTAGGTTACACAACTCAGTTTGACAGCTGCCTGTGGCCAAGAGAGGCACTCACATTTTCTTCCATTTTTCCTCTCCTGTTGACCTCCTGTTCCCTTGCGTTAGTACTGATGCTAATCTGACCACCCTGCCCTGATTTAGGAAGCCAAACAGGAGATTACAATTTACCTTGTTGGCAGTGCTACCCTTCTGTTGGGGAGCGCTTGGTTCAGCAGGGTGGTTGAGTGCCTTGTACTAGGTCTTCCCAGTGTCAGATGTGTCAGTGCTGAAACAGGAGGAGCAGGGTGAGCACATGACAGGAGGCTATTGGGCTAAGGAGGTAAGAATTACTTTCTTCTCCATCAGCCATTAGTCTAGTTGTAAAACTGCACCCTGAGGTTTCAGTAATGTCACCTTGTCAAGTGCACAGAACCCAGGTATCCCTGGTTTAACTTATTCCATGCTACTCCTTTCCGTGTGTCTTTGCCATACGCATCACATCATTTTAGATCCTCTTCTTGCCCCTTCCTGCAGGAAGATCTAAGGAGGTTGAGTTAAATGAAATCTAAATGGAAAGGGCAGTAATGGAGGAGGGATATCCATCCATCTCATAGATTACTTCTGGATTTGAATCTTAGCTTCTTCTCATATGGATCTTCTGCTCTGCCATGAACACTGCAAGCAGATCTTGAACATGATTGTCAACAAGAGCAAAAACAAACTTCTTTTTAACTTAAATTGTGTAATCGTTCCAAGTGGGATTCAGTTAATAATGAAGGTTTAGCCTAATGGTTCCCAGTTGGCAGTGATACTTATTAAGGAAAATAAAAACCAAAATCTAAAATGGCAAATAGTTTGTTTTCCTTTGTTGTAGTTGCATTTTTTGCAATGTTTCATTTTTAGATAAGTTATTACCAGCTATTCATTATAAAATTGAGCACTGCATGAAATACTTGTTTATCTCTTCATCACAGCACTAGCTCTGATGTGTTTCATTTTTCAGATTGCAGATCTTGGTGTTGCCTCCTTTAAAAACTGGAGTCGGCTGACCCAAGAAGAGACTGTCCGACAGAAGCAAATCAAGAGCGCTTGCCAGAACAATGCTGGGACTCTTTTCTATATGGCCCCAGAGCATTTACGCTGTGTTAATGTGAAACCTGTGGAGAAATCAGATGTTTACAGCTTCGGCATAGTGATCTGGGCAATTTTTGCTAACAAAGAGCCATACGAATGTAAGCTACTTCCACAAGAATGTTATTGCAAAATTAAGTTACAAATGTTAAGCATTAAAAGTTATAAAATTAAGATTAGTAGATTAAATCATCTATGCCCAAGAACAGCACCTGTTCAACACCTCATGGCCAGTAAGAGGCATTAGTTGCATTGTTTCTGACTTCTAAGCATCGACAAGAACATCTGAATTGAAATGCAGGTATGAGACCAATCTATTCACATCCACATGGTGTGGACATAAAACTGCACTCAGTGGCAGAACTTAGACAAACCTTGGGCAGGCCAGGATGCCAAAGGAAACTCTGATGTATGCTGTTGCCTGAAGAGAGCTAGTTATATGTGTTTTTTCTTTTAACAGGAACGGTCACACAGCCAGTTACCACTTCTCAGCTGTGTGGTGCAGATTTCTCAACATGCAGTACTGTGCTCATGTAGAACAATAGGAGCAGACTGTGGAATTCCAGCGTAACATGTTTTTCATTTTGAATGGATTTTTTGGTAACTAAATGGCTAAATTGCCTGTCTAGCCATCTTTGTGTTCGTACCCAATGCAGAGCATAACTGCAGCGCAGGTTCTAGAGAGCTAGATCTGCCACCCTTACTCACACTGGGTATGTCTTACACATAAAAGTAAATCCATTAACCATAAAATAAATCTCTAATCCATGGAAGTTAGGGCAGTAGACTCAAATTCACTAATGCGAGAGATTTGTAATTGTAACTCAAACATTTTGAAATCACCTTTTACATATCCACAAACACACAGAGAGGTGCTTCACTATTTCTTTTACCCATGGAAAGGTCGCAAAACCTGTGATCAGGATCTGATAGGAAATTCTATTTTTCAGATGGCATAAATGAAGCCCAGATTTGCTTTGGCATCATGAATGGAAACAGACCAGATATAACAGAGATCACTGATAAATGTCCAGTGGAAATTATCGACCTAATGAAACAATGCTGGGAGCAAGACCCAGAGAAAAGGCCAACTTTTGCAGGTAAGACACTGCTTTAGGATTCTTTTTGTTATGTGTCCGTCAATAGTTTGTAATGCAGAAAAAAACACTTCAGCGTTTTCCTCTTAAAATACAGATTTTCGCTTTGAAAATAGAAAAATTGATTCACACGCCTAGTAAAGCACGCTCCCTGTACCCCAACTAAAAATAGTACCTGGTCCAGCGTTTACCAATTTGAGAAATACTAGTGAGTGGATGGAGCAAACACACTTTATACCTGCTGATAATTTGTCTTCAGCATAGTGTAATCTTCCTGCTGATATTTACAGAAAAGCTAACATCAAGGGACAGTATATCTTGGCTATGACTGAGAAAATACCCTATTGAAACTAGCTTCAAAAGCTGTCCCTGTTTAGCCTCCCATGAGACATGCAACAGCCTTCGACTAGCCAATCATCCTTTCATATGGTCAGATCCCAAAACACTTGCAATCAGTAAAAATCTTGACTGAATAATCTGGGAAGGAGACTAAGAGCATTCAGCATATGAATCAAAAATCTTTATCTTCTCTTGTCTCTTCCTTCTGCCTCAATATGTAGTGCCACAAAAACCTCCAAAAACCCAACCCCTCCCTGCAAAAAACCCAAAACAACAACAAGAAAAAAACAAAACAAAAAACACCCCCCAAAAAATCAAAAAGCAAACCAACCCACAAAAAAACTCCAAACACATAACAGGAAACAGAGGTTTGGATTTAGACAGATGCACCGAGAGCTTCACATACAACAGGCATGTACTTAAATACTCAGAGGAAGCTTGTATACCTGGAGGAACACGTTCTGAATGTAACCTGCCTAATCTACTGCTAATGGATTGAGTTTATGCTTGCACTGGGTCTTAGCTTCTAATTTTCTCATGTGCAAAATACTGATATTTACCATGTTTGTAGATTATTTCAGTAATTCCATCTTCAGCAGACAGGATAGTTGTTTATCAAATAGCTGCATGTAATTGAATGTAACTTATTTCTTAAAAAATGCAGCAACCAGTCTTTTGGCCAGTCAAGGAAAGGTGCTGTCAGCCACAGATCACAGAGTTTTCACCCCAAAAAGCAGTACAACAAAAAAAATCCCTAGAAGGCATCCTGTTCTTGTTACTGTAATAAGGCTAAACAAGCCATACGAACAGATTTTCCTGCTTCTGACTTTATACAAATCTTTATTCAATCGTTATCCGTCAAAATTGTTAATAGAATAAATCACTTCTATTTTCTGTTGAAAACCACTTTCACTTAGTTCTTTTCTTTTTGCAGAAATTAGTCAAAGATACAAGCCATTTTACTATCAAAATCTAGGACAATATATTGAAGATGATCTGAAGAAGTTAAAAGTGAGTAACTTTCTAAGCATTTTAAAGTGTCAGTCCCCCATATCACCCCTCCCCAACCCTAGTTATGGCCAGGTTCTGCCACTTCAAGGCTGATCGTACTTGACTGACCTGATTTCCTTCTGTGATAAAATGGCTGGATTTGTGAATGAGGGGAGAGTAGTGCATGTCATCTACCTCAACTTTAGGAAGATTTTCAACACTGTCTCCCAAACTTGTATCCAAGTTCAGATGTTACTGTCTAGATGGGTGGATGAAAACAGGTTGGATGGTGAGTCTCAGAGGGTAGTGGTTAATGGAGGCCAGTAACAACTGCAGTAGTGCAGGGGTCTACCATACCATACCATGCCATGCCATACCATGCCATGCTCCTTGCCATGCCCCATGCTGTGCCCCATGCCAGGACCTTCCCTGCCAGGACTCTACCAGTGACCTGAACAAAGTGATGGAGCATACTCTGATAAGGTGTGCAGGTGATGCCAAACTAGGAGGACCAGTCAGTACAGTCACAAGGGCAAGGCTGCCAGCTGTAGGCTGGAGGAATGCACTGACAAAAATCTTGGGAAATTCAGAAAGAAGAAATGCAATGTGCTGCACCTGGAATAACCCCTGGCCTCAGTGCCAATTGGGGCTGCCTGGCCAGGGAGCAGCCCTGCTGAGAAGGACCTCAGGGTGGTGGTGAGCAGCAACGTGGGCACCAACCACAGCCTGCCTGGCAGCCAGAAAGCCACCAGCACCCTGTGCTGTACAACAGCATCACAGGCAGCAAATCGAGTAGATCTGCTCAGCCCTTGTTAGTCCTGCCACGTGAGATTGTGGTGAGAGACCAGGGCTATTTCAGCCCAGATACATGATGGCTTTGGGGAGACATAAATAGCAGCTTGTCCCCTACTGTGAGGAGTTTATTGAGAAGACAGAGCCAAGCTCTTCACAGCAGTGCATAGTAGGAGGACAAGAGACACTGGCCATAAACTGAAACAAGAGAGATGCAAACTGCATGTAAGAGGGGAGAATAAACAAAAAAACCCCTCACTTTTCACCATGAGGACAGCCAAGCAGTGGAGCAAGTTACCTAATGAGGTTGTCTAGTCACCATCATTGGAGGTTTTCAACACCCAAATGCACAGAGCTCTAAGCTACCAACCTTAATCCCATAAGTAACCCTGTTTTGAGCAGGAAGTGGGCCTGAGGTCTCCCAAAGTCTGTTTCTGCCTGAGTGACACACTGATTCTATGATAATACTTTGCAAAATCTCCTCATATATCCATTAAGTCTCACTCATGAAATAAAATTTTATTCCTAGAGATTTAAAAGTGGCAGAATCTGATTTACACTAAGTGTAAAAAAAAGCCCTGTAAATTCTTGGTAAGTTTTGTCCTGCGTTCAGGCAGTGTCTAATGAGTCATGAACTGCCTGAGACCAGGAAGTTGTACCACAGTAATAACAACAGGGAAAATCTGAAATCAGATGTTTTTCCTAAGTGTTCAATTAGTTTCTCATTCCTTTGTAGCTGTAGGTTTATAAATTATGATAAAAAGAATGATTTCCTGAGTGAAAATAAGAGAATGAGAACTTCTTAAACAATTGAGCTGATTATGGAACCTTTTTATCACAGATTTTATCAATTTACTCACTTTAGTGGTACTGACAGCTATTGGTGAGAACGCCTGGCATTGGGGGTTTAATCTTTGCAGTGAAGTGAGGCTCACAAGAGTACGTACCCAGTTATTTTAGCTAAGAAACCCAACTTCTTTTGTGAAACCATTCATTTACAGATTTCTTTAAAGTGCTTCCTTCTGTCACCAAGTCTACAATTGTGGAAATGAAAGTTTCTGATTTAGAGAACATATGATATTTATGAAGCACCAGTGACTGTTCAAAAAAACAACAGAGGTTTGCAAAATGAAACTGATGAAACATTTCCTGGACTGATTTGACCAAAATAACTAATAATGTGAAGTACATATGCCTAACTTATAATAGCAGCCCCAAATCAGGATCATGGCCAATACTAGCTGCATTAGTTCTCGGCAAATATACCACTCAAATCACAGGAACTGAAGAACTATTTAGAAAATGAGCCATGAGCCTATTACTTTCTCAGGAAGGAAAGCATCTCTTCTTATCAGGGCACAGAATGTGAATACAGCATCCAGGGCAAGTCAATGTGGTGAACTACTTGTACAGCCTCAGTAGCAACATGAGTTAGGTTTTGACTACTTTTTTTTTTTTTTTTCTTTCCCCCACTAGCAATCATAGAATGGTTTGGGTTGGAAGGGAACTTAAAGACCACCTAGTTCCAACCCCCCTGCCATGGGCAGGGAGGTCACTCAAGGCCCCATCCAACCTGGTCTTGAACACTTCCAGGGATGGGGCATCCACAGCTTCTCTGGGCAACCTATTCCAGTGTCTCACCACCCTCACAGTAAATTGTGGAAGCAGAGTCAACAGCCTCCTAACTAAAAGGACCACAGAGTTACAGAATGGTTGAGGTTGGAAGGGACATCTGGAGGTCATCTGGTCCAACCACCCTGCTCAAGCACTTCAGTTACTCAAGTAAAACCTAAGGACCTAAGGTTGTAATGCACTTTAGAATTTCATCTTTTGCTCTTGGAAGGAAGTGGATTTTTTGGGAAGAAAGAGTAGTGTTTTGATTTTTACTATCTGAAAGTATTTCTTGGGTTTAGTGAAGAAAACGAAATCAGAAAAAAAGTCACCCACCCACCCACCCCCTCCTTTTAGAAGTTATTTTATGAGTAAGAAGCACTGGGGGAAACTGAGAAATAATTTTTCCAGGTATTTTTTTTTTTTTTACCTCCAGTAAAGTCTGAATAATAGGAACATCAAAAGAATAGAACAGAAATAGATTTTGCCTTCACTCCAGTGAAGTGAGGATGAGGATTTACAGAAAGGAAGTTGTACTGTCTTTCTGAAGATTTGCTCCAAGCTCCTTGATCCTAATAGTCTTCATAAAAGCCAATATGGCCTTACCTGAATGTAGATCTTCTTCCTCACCTCTTTCCCGTTGATGAATGTACTTACTAACTATAGATTCACAGAACAGGTTGCATGTTTGCTACCTTTACCTCAACAGCATACTCTCACTGAGATTGCTTGCAGAAAGTCTAGCTGTTAAGTACAAGATAGACAATCCAAAACCACTGTCTAGATTAAGCTCATACTCATGTAGGCAAGGGTGTTGTCTAGCCAACTCAGAGCATTATATACTGCAATTGCATTGCAGTCCTTCCTCCCTTCATTGAAGAAAAGGTTTTGCCCATCTGTATGTAGCAAAGCAATGGGTATTTTCTGTCAGGCTGTGCTCTCCTATGAAGAGTATGGGATCTCTTTCCACAGATTCACAGAATCTGTTCATCCAGGACACTTCACTGTCGGGCTCTGCTCTTTTTCTACAGGTACTCCTTTGGCTAAGCTTTTGCCTGTAACTTGATCATTTGTTCTTTCTTACATGCAGAAAATGTGGCCTGAGTCAAATGAACTGCTGAATAGGATGCAGTCCCTTCAAATAGATGCTGTAGCAGATGATACCAGTAGTGGTCAAGTAGGTAAGTCACTTACTAGCACATCATTATGCAGTGTATTCTGCCAAAGATAAAGTTGTGTACGTGTACAAAGTAACTAATCTTACCATTAAGGGGTTATGAAGAGACTTGATTATTCAGCACTTCAGAAAGAATTGTAATCACAGAAAAGATTAAATTTGCTCCCAGGCTCCCAAAAGTCATATGGTTTTGAATTTTTCCCAGTCTACAGTTTGAACCCATTTCATTTTGCACTCTTCTGCTTTCCTCTCCCATGCTGAAAATTTTGTTTAACATTAGACTTTTCAGTAGTCACTTTGATAATTACTTGATGATACTTGATCTTTCTTCCCATCCCTATAGTCAGGCCCACTGCTTAGTCTGTAGGCTTTCGCTTGATGAAGACTTTCCTTTTTCCCCACTCCAGCCTTTCCTATGAATGCTCTGAATATGACCAGGACGTATTGTAACATATTCTTTTGTTCATGATCTTGCTGTCTTTGGAATCTGAGCAGCTCTAATAGATTAATTTTCTGTCACGTTT
Organism: Falco rusticolus; assembly: GCF_015220075.1. Taxonomy (NCBI): domain Eukaryota; kingdom Metazoa; phylum Chordata; class Aves; order Falconiformes; family Falconidae; genus Falco; species Falco rusticolus. Next base: position 91,782,793 of record NC_051189.1, read on the forward strand.
TCTATCAAATCTTGGATGAGTTGCGTGTTTCATGGCTTTATAGAGCTCTCTCACTAATACATGATGACACAGTTTTGTAGTCGTGTATCTGGAATTCTTTTACCAAAGTTTCTTAATGGTGAAGGATATAGGATCGTATTTGCACACTCATTTAGAAGCAACAATATCAAATTCAGTAGAAATAAAATCCTGCTAAGTTTGCTCACACAATTCAAAAGGCATTATTAAATGAATAATGTTAAACTGTAACATGCAACTAATAAATCTTCCCCAAAGCTAGGTTTGCCGTAACTGTTCTTCAGCAGAACCGATGGACTAAGTAGGGCAGCCCCACTGCTGTTATTTTTAAATTACCATAGTTACATTTCCCTAGCAGAAATAATCACATATGTCTGCAGCAGATTTCAGATGCTCTGTGTTTTAAGTACAAAAGGCTTTACTGTGAATCTACACTGCAAAAAGATCTGGACAACCTGTCAGTCAAAATCAGGGTGTTTTATCTCCAGTCAATGGGCATTACTCAGACATTGTTAGTGAAAGGTATCCCACAGGATATGTTTGTACATCTCAAGCTTGCCCTGGGGAATGGATGCCATATAGTTTATGCTAATACAGAATTGCTAATAGCTGTCACTTTTGACGAGGTTGTTTCTGTATTTGCTTCTTCCACTCCCTCTCTAGCAGCAATAACAAAAGCAGCAGAGCAAGTTAGACTTAAAGGTGTACTAACATACAGGCATCAAAAGGAACTAGTTTTGGTCCTGCCCAATATCAACTGAATTCATGTAATCTGGAGGTGGGGAGGAAGAGAGAGAAAAACAAACCAGTTCACTGGCATAATCTGAACTAAATAGAAGCACATACATACACTTTGTCCCTATTTTACAGGAGTCTGTAAGAGTCCTCTTGCTTTAGGCAATGTACAATGTTTTCTAGACAACTGTGAAGCTTTCAGAACATTTTTAGAAAGTATCTGTAGTCCTACCCTCAAGAACAAGTAGTAACAAGCAGATTTTTACATTCTTGTTTAGTCTTGGAAGGCTGCAGCATGATCCAAACAACAACTCAATTTAGTTCAAGACTGAAGTAGAGCTTCCTTTGATAGTGAGAATTAGTTTGAAGGATGTAGATAACACAGACTATATGGCAGTCTTTACTTCTAAAAATGTATTCTTTGGGACTATGAAGAATAAACTAGACAAAAAAGATTCATTATAAAAGACCCAGGCAGGATATTTTATGTAATCATTTGCAAACATTAATGACAAATTATTTGTGCTGTCTGAAGTAACACCTATTACAGTGGTGTTTTTTTCCATCCTGTTACACTCCAATTTTGCACTGATTAAATTCCAGTTAATACCAACAGAGACACACCAGTAAATCAGAACCTGCAAGTGCTTACAGGAACTGTTGTTTCAGTGGTTGAGAACTTGGTGTCAATATAAGCAGAGTATGCAACGAATTCTGACAGCACTTCAGTGAGATTTTTGACACTGATAGCTTCCACAAGCACGTACTACCTAGATAAAAATCTGTAATACTTCTCAGTAAAAGCATTTAAAAAATAAAACACAGCTTATTCTGGAAGTAATGTTATATTTTCACCTTTTATATATTACCATAATATTAGAGATAGATTAATAGATTCTAGTGTCATCGCAACAAGTTACATACTTGCATTTGGATGTATTTCAAATATTTCATTTTCTTCCCTTTCAGATCAGCCTAATTCTCTACACAGCTCACAAGGTCCCATGACCAGTCAGGCTAACGAAGCGCTGTTTGCTGCCTCCCCTGTGAACCAGCCTGTTGAGAGCTGTGAGACCTCATTTACATCTGATAATCTAGAAAGAAAACTTCAGTGTGAATACAACTACCATGTATTTGGCAGCCGGATGGATAAAGCAGTTCCACCTTTAGTGTACACCCCTGAAATGAGAGAGGAAGAAAGGAGACGAAGAGTTTCCTATGATCCATTTGCAAAGCCTTCTCCCACTCCTCCTCAACAGAGTGAACTGTGTCCAAGCACTGAAAAAACAGGATCAAACACTAATCCATATTTTTTGCCACAGCCAGCTGCAACACCACCAAAATGGGGGAATACAGATTTTTTTTACGGGCCAAACCCTAACAGTCTTCTAACAGGAAACACAGAGGATCTCTATGGATTGCGTTCAGCCAGTACCTGTAGCCTAAGTAAACCTCCTGTGCCTGAATGTGGCCCAAACCTGCAGTCACAGACCAACGTGAACTGGTACCCAAAGACTGCAGGCACAGATACGGGTGAGATTCCTCCTACCCCAACACCTATCCTTCTGAAAACAGACGACTTCTCTAAAAATGCATTTGTCAAGAGTGTTTTGTAGTTTACGTAACAACCACCTGCTTATTGCTGACAATTGATCTGTGATATAGCAAAGGTGAATTTATTTCATTAAGTTCTCTTTGATTACTTCAGGTCACTAAAACACTAGCTGGGACATCATTATGCTGCTTTGACTAATTTCAAGCTGTTCATTTCAAGTAAACCATTTCCAAAGAGTCAGTGTAATAGAGGAGCATCAAACCCAATGCTTAACTCTTTAGCTACAACCAAGTAATAGCAGACAGCAAATACTGCTACAGCAGCTACCAATCATTTTAGGAAAGTGAAGGAGAAATTTTGACTCTCCAAAATGTAACATTCATACAATAGGTTCTGTTTGTGCAGAAACAACATTTGCAGCATTTCAGAAAATAGATGGGTATTTTTACCTTGATTTGTAGCAAGGTAAGAGACTTTTGAGCTCAGGGAGCCAACAAGGGGCTAAGGCTCATAACTGGTTTCTCCAGAGAGCTCTGCCTGGTGCTGATGGGGAGCTTTATTTGTCAGTATTTGCTAGTGAGCTGTGGAATAGAAAGGTATGGAGGCAAAAAAAGAAGAGAACACTTCAGCATTGGCAAAAAGTATAAATAAGTGGTAACTAGCGACTTGTAAGTCCTAAAGTCTCTTGGAAACTAGAGATAACATGAGCTGCATTGCCCTGCTTCTACTACATATTGGATAATTTTAGTGCGGCATTCTTTTCCAGATCATCTAACCAGAAAAATCAAGGATGCCTAGCTGTTTACAGGCAGAATGCCACAAAGGTGTTATTCTGTTAAATTATTTATGCAGAGGCTGTGATTAGTTGTTTATGTGAGTTTATTTACTGAAATGAATCAGAGCTGTCATGTCAGAAGGCAGGGATTAGAACTGTCAGCACCACTAATAAAAGTAAAATCTTCTGTTTGAAAGAAAAAAAGAAAACAGTTATTATATGGAGGCTGCGTGCAGTAGTGTGGCAGATATCAGACTGAGATGCAGAAAAGCTGTATTGCAGCTCTTCCTTGACTTGTTGGGTCACCGTAACCCAGCGACTTTTACTGCCCCATCATGAGTTGCAGAGCTCATCTGCAGGCATCCAAATCGATTACTGCCCTGGGCTGGAAGTTACATCTTTGTCAGGCATTCCTGCCACTGGCAGAAGATGCAGTGGTGTCCCATGCCTTTGCTAGAGCCGGTCACAAGCAGCGTGCTAATACAAACTGCAGTGAGTCTTAGCAGTAAGCAGTAGGAGCATGCTTGGGAGTTTGGAATTCTCCAATTTGAATACCTGACATGAGGCAGCTCGTGTCCGTAACTGTGGTGTGCTGTGATCCCACCCTGCCGCCTACTAGCCAGGTATTCACACACCCATGCAGAAGCCCATTGCCCTCACTGGGATCCAAGAATGGTTAAGGCTATTAAGTCGCTGAGCAAAACCACAATAAGGTCATTGCTTTAACAAGAGTTATTCAAGGAGATACAATCCTGTTAATTAAAAAGCTTCTCACCTCTTTGTATTTAAGAGCATAAATTATGTACTGTTACAAATATGGCAGTCATTTTTAAGTACACTTGCTTTTTTATGTATATAATGCTTTTGCCTTTTTTTTGTTTGTTTGTTTTCCCTCTTTGTTTAGGTAACAAGGTTTCCACTTCTTTTACAAGGGGAACTTTTACATATTATCCTACGGTACCAAGAGTAAGCCCAGGTAAGTCCTGTAGCCTTCATCTGCCTGGTAGCCAGCAGGCTATGCATTGCATCCTGATCAGTAAAGCAAAAAACTTCAGGATCTTGAAATAATTTGTTATTGCTTAATATTTCTAACCATAGCTGAAGTTATCAGTACCAGTATGTTCCTGTCTTTAGCAGGACCTGTTCACACCATTAAACATGTATTTGATGGATCAAGGACAACATCTTTTATGTAAAGAGCTTTTAAAAACATGAAGGCTTTGTAAGATCTGCTGTACACCTACACCAGTTTCTTAGATTAAAAGTCAAGTTGCTGTGACTTTGCCCAGTTCTTGAACCATACATGCATTTGGGACACCTATCCACTGTTGCTCTGGATTTTTAATACAAATCCCTAATGCAGGCTTTGTGCTAATCAGCCTTCCTTGGGGCACACGTCTCTACAGTTCAACTGTCTTAAACCCCTGGAATTCTGTCCTGTCCTTCAGGAGTTGTTAATATATGCTCCTTTTGAGCTGTGTTACTTGGGACACCCTGAACTCTTTTATTAACCTTTTCAAGGCTTGTCCAGTTTGTAAGTGGTTTACACTTAGAAATAAAACTTGAAACAGCAGGTTTCTGTCTTCTTGGCTACATGCCCCTTGGAAGTGACCGAAACATGACAAGCAAGTGAAGTGTGGAGGCTTGGGAAAGGAGATTTATAAGCACAGTAACTTCTACTGTTAATATTGACAAAGCATTTCTACCTGTTTTCATATCTTGTGCTAGATTCGTTGTGTTACCAGATAAGAAAATAATGAATATATGAGATTGCTTCATTTTTTAGCTAAAAATATGAACACATTTCCTGAGTCATTCACCTCAAAAAAAAAAAAAGGATACAGAAATCATAGTATTTTGAAATAAAGATTTGTAAATAAAATGCATTCCTTTTGTGCAACTTCTATAAACTAATCATGCGTACATATAAGTATTTCTGACTAGCATTTTCAGGTTAACAAATATTAAATGCATTTAGTCCTATTTCCATACACGACCATAGATTTCCACACTTCACATTGCAATTGAGTAACAAGGATGTTTGTATGTCTAACCATCACTTTGGGTTATTAAATACAGAGCTTGGTGTGTCATTTTAAGTAGCTCTACTTCAATTTTAGACCCAGGTTGTGATAGTCACCGTTTAAACTAGAGTTAGCAAGTTTAATAGAGTTTAATAGCAAGTTAAATCCAGAGTTCAGAAAGCATTGTCAAGAGCATAAAAAATTGACATCACCTAAGACTGCATGGAAGATTTGATGTTTATGTGTGGAAGTTGGACAGCTTTAAGCAAAGGACCCCAAATTAGATGTTTAACTAATCGCATACAATTAAACCACAGATGTAAGCTCCCAGAGGTGCATATACATGTTGGCTTTTATTGCTGACAATTCAGGCCTCAAAATAAAGGAGTAGGATTTTTTTGGTATGGTATCTCAGAAAAAATTCTAGTCTTTTCTTAGAACCAAAAGAGAAGGGGGGGGGGGGTTAAAAGAGGAGAGAGAGAGAAGGAAGTGTTGAAACACTGAGCAAGTAGTGCACTGTGATTCACTGTGAAAACAAGCATAACTGAAGAATATACTCCTAGATAGCAAGGATGAAATACACTGTGAAACACAGATAGATGCCATCAAGATAGCACAGTATAACATGGAGTATAGAAACCTTACAAGCAGCTAGAAATGATTTTCTGTAGTTTCACAGAACTTTGAAGTTATAAACCTGAACTTACATCTATGAAGAGTAAAGCTGAGGGGCAGAAGTAAGGCTTTTAAGTTTACTTGAAAGTGCCTTTTTTTTTAATTAAAAAAAAAAAGACAGACCTGAAGCTGTTAGCCAACAAAAAGGAAAGCTGCTACTACACATTCCTAAAGTGCAAGGAACATTATTTACAGTCTAGTAACTACCAGCATGTAAGGCTTGGTTATGGCACTTTGTCATAGACTAGAATAGGATGGGCTTTCACTAAAGTACATTTATGTCACACTGCATAATGAAAATATGCTTACACTTGCCAGGCAATAGCCATTTCTACATTAAATGCAATAAAAACATTTAACCCCTTCCCTTACTAGCAGAACCTTCTTCCTCCTTACCGCCTCCTTATGTTGCTTCTTGACATTTTGAACCATATGCAGTTGTTTATAAAATTGTATTAAATTTGCTTATACAGAAGACTCAATCAAGTACAACATAAGTAACAGTTCTGGAATTCAAATTGGATCCTACAATCACATGAAGATTGATGAGCACAATCAACACATCAGCACTTCTCCTGTTGCTACAGAAGCAATTTATATGCATTATGAAGCAATTGGTGTATTTGGTAAGAGAAATATCTCCCTAGTTTTGATGTATTCTCCCCATATGTTTATCTGAGGATCATTTGGTTTGGAATGTATGAAACCGGTACAGCTTTCTCCCTCTGATATTTGAGAAATAATTGTTTGGGTCTTTTTCTACTACATGCTTAAGAGTGTACAAAACAAGTAAGGGTTTTGTGATAATACTGTTCTGTAATATCACATACCTCATTTGTCCTGTAGTTTCATGAGCCCTTATGAGACAGCAGATAGACGTACAGATCTATATGTGTCAAGAACAAGTGGAATAACAACACTCAAATTGATAGAAGCAAGGTTAGGATTGGCGGTCTTTACCTGACTTAGAGTTTGAATCATAGAATATGCTGAGTTGGAAGGGACCCATGAAGATCATAGAGTCCAGCACCTGACACCACACAGGGAAACATAAAAGTTAAACCATACACCTAACAGCATTGTCCAAATGCTTCTTGAACACTGACAGGCTCAGGGCCACGACCACTTCATTCAGGTGGAAACTGGAAGATTTTGAAATTTAATTTATTTTCATTAGTCAATACTTAACTAAACTATCCACATTTATTCCTAAGTAAACAAATTAATAGTGTCCCAGAATATAAAACATATCATACAGACATCAGTCAGCTGTGTAAGAACTCTAGGAAGGAGCTTTTCAGTCTTGCAGGTTTGAGTGACAAACTATGACAGCCTCAGATCAAAAAGCAGGTCCAGCAACTTCATACACGTGTTCTGACTGGGATTTTCTATCCTGGCATCATTGGACAATACTGCCTCCATGAAATCCACTTCTGACTGTATCACTAAAATTCTGTTTCCAGATACTACCAATAAATAGTTGGGGGAGGACACGTGAGATAGTCAAAGGAGCAGAAGAAATGTTAAACAATGCCATTTTCTTGCACACTTTTTCTTTTTGCAGACAATACTTCTGTCCTGACCGAGAAACATCTGAATCTAGTAAGAGAAAAGTTGGCTAAACAGTGGAAGCACTGTGCTCGTAAACTGGGCTTCTCTGATCCCGAGATTGATGAAATTGATCATGACTATGAACGAGATGGACTAAAAGAAAAAGTTTACCAAATGCTGCTGAAGTGGGTAATGAGGGAAGGCTCCAAAGGCGCTACAGTTGGAAAGCTTGCAAAAGCCCTCTTTGGCTGTCAGAGACTGGATCTCCTTACTAGTTTGATGCAAATCAACGAGGAGTAAGTTGACTGAGAAATGGGGGGAAATGAGGGTATTTTTTCCTTGAAGACCTTTCCAATAACAAGTAATAATTCTGAACAGACCTTCTGGAGCTCTGCTTTTTGCACAGATTTTTTGGAACAATTTTTTTTCTGCCAAGCAGTTTCCAGCAGAACAAAAAGTTTCTGTCAAGAAAATGGGTGTTCCAGAGGATAAAAGAAAATAAGCACCTTCCTTCTAATTAAAATGATTGTCCAAAGATAACAACAACAACATGCAATACCAGTATTGGTTGAAGGAGAATGTATTATACAAGCTTTCTAGATTCTATCTTGGAACACGTTGGTACCCTTGTTCAGTTCCAAACAAAAGCATGCATTTCAGCAGAGCTAATATATCAGTAATAATATGTGAAAGACTGACTGACTCCTTCAGTTGATTTTGTTTTCTGCCCAAATTTTGCCAGAAGTGCCAATACTTGCAAGGGTACTATCCCAGATTGTTCTAAGTCAATACAACATTATTTTTTAAATCTTTTTATAATGTTAATTAAATACAGATGTCTAGAATTATGCAGAACAGCAGCATGAATAAAAGCAAAAAATATTTTTGGCTTTAAAAGTATATAATTGATAAAATACTCTTCTTTCACAGGTTAATATTGCATTAGATTTTTACATTGCTTGGTAGAAAAGATTTTACATGCTAAGTTTCTCATCTGCTTTATGAAATACTGGAAAAAGAAAGTCAATCATTACAAAATCCAAAGTAAAAACTTGGGAATATGGGAGCTTTGGGAAGGGTAAAGTGCCTTATTACCACGTGACAGAAGACCCATTCTCCTACTCGTTCTGGGTGCTTGGAGAGCAACTAGTTTCTGAATCGCTTAGGCTGCATTTATACTAGTAACTTAAACATGCCTGGGAATGTTCCTGGGTGCTGAGGTTAACTGGTATGCCACAGCCTGCTGCCAGGAAAGCATGTTCTTTAACCCTCCAGAATACTGTGCAAGGGCTATTTCACAGTTCTGAAGGTGTGTTGGGGAGCACTGGAACAGCTCTATAGCGCAGGTGATGGTATCTCAGTGCCTGGGAATGTTCCTTGCCACTCTGACTTCCCAGTATTGACATAGTCTCAGCGTGCAAGATCTATGAAAGCAGAATTACTGAGCTGTACGTTTTTATGCCCCAAGAATAATCATGCCAACCTCTTCCTGTGAAGGACGATGCCTCCTATTTCCATCAAATCTACAAATATTTCCAGCAGATGTTTTGGACCAGGTCATTCTTTATGCTGTAGCTAAAGCAGTTAAGTATTCATTAGCTTCTTGTTACTGTGCAAAAAGCTAATAATCTAATAAAGTGTAGTTAGAATGGATTTGTGCTCCTTGATACAGAAGCCACCATTTCAGTAGAAGCAAAATGAAACTGGAATTGTAGCAAGCACCAACATACTTATAATCTTTAAACCTACTTAGCACAAGGCAATAGTGGAAATGGCCCCCAAAATGGACACTTCAGCAGAAATCAATACAAAGACCGTGTCATCTACCTAGATACTGGAGTGTTTATGTATTTATTGTTAATGCATGCTAAAACCCATGTTTTCCATGGAGACTAGCTTGTAGTATATCAGTATATACCACAGTAATATTTATATTTTGAATTCCTCAGAATTTATTGCATTATGTTGCTGTTTTGACTTGGCAACATGCTAAATTTTCTATAAACTCTTGAGTATAATGGACAAAGATTTCATTCTCTAATATAATGAGCATACACCTTCCAGAAATAATAATTCACTCTTCTTGAAGTGGATAGAGAAATGGGGTGGAGGGTGTTTTCTCCTCTGTATCAGTCCACAGAGAGTTACAACTAACAACTACTGTGTTACTTCATGAAACAGATTCCTTAACAGATCTACAAAGTCCACTTATGTTCTAGTAACATCGGTTGCACTGTTATTACTATATAAACTCCCCAGTCCTCATTTGTGCTTTTATTTAAAAAAAAAAAAAGTCTCACATACCTGTAGTCTTTATTTATACGACATGCTATTTTTCCATCGTAAGATCCTTGTCTTATTTGGTACACAGAAGAAATGGTGATCATTTCATGGACATACATTAAATGTTTCATTTGCTCTTCACTAAAGTAAGCAAGCCTAAACCTTATGAAATAACAACAATGTAGAGCACAGACATGAAGCATCTCAGAACAAGACTCGGGCATAGGGCAGTCCTAGATCTTTAAAGCAGGATGTGGAAGGTGAAGGTCATTTTAGCTTTGATGCTGTCAAGTCCAATTCTAGACTACTGCTCGTAGTTCAGGTGTCATTGTGTGGATGGTATAGGAAACAACCACAAAACTGAAAGCTACAGACAGTGTCTTTCAGGACAACACTTACAGAAATCAATCACAGAGAAGATTGAGCTTCCTAGGCAGAAAATATAAAATCAATCACAGAGAAGATTGAGCTTCCTAGGCAGAAAATATAAAATACTATAAGCTCTTTAGTGTATTGTGGAAAACTACGTAACTGGACCTAATGCCTGGAAGCTGCAGCCAGGCATGCCAAAATTAGAACACATATTTAACAATAAGGATGATTAACTACTGGAAGAAACTACCTAGGGAGTCTGTGGATCCTCTTGGTATCTTTTAATTAAGTCTGATCTTGTTCCTTAAGAGGGATATAGTCAAAAACAAAGCTATAGGTCTCAATACAAGGTTAACTAGGTAAAATGTAGAAGATAATGGTGTACAAGAGGTCAAAAGAAAAGAGTTAATGTTTCCCCTAGGCTAAAAATTTAAAGAAATGTTAACTATAGCAGAGAGAGATATCAGCTAATATAACTCACTGGGTTGCTCATTTCATCTACTACCCCCACCTCACAAACACACCACCCCAACCCCCAAAAACCAAACAAACAAAAAAAAAGGATGGCGTTCATTTTTGAAAAGCAACCCATCACGACAGACAAAAAATGCAGGAAAATAGGGGGGTGGGGGCGGAGGGATGTATTATAGTGTAGATCAGATACCTTTCTTGGCAAAAGAAAGAGGAGAAAGGACAGAACAGTAATTTCACATCAAACTGGCAAGCTATCAGCCTGAAGGACAGGACAGAGGAAGTAATGCAGCAGCCTTACAGGAATTTTTCATAAGATGGCTGAGGTGCAAGCCAGATTAAAAAAGGCTGTGGGCTGCAGCAGCAGACCTCTTCCTCATGGTCTCTCCTTGAATTTATACAGCGGGTGAACTCATCCACTTTCGCACAAGGACATTATGTTTTCCAATTTTAAGAGAGTAGGAGCTTTGAGACTTTAAATCATGGTTTTATTGCTAGTTGAGTTCTGCTCACAGAAAGTACTAGTTTAAGATATTGAAGAGTCCTCTACCCAGAATTCTTTTGTTCCTTGACATCACTCACTTTTGATTTCTCCTTTACTCTAGGCAACAAGGTTAGGAGCTTTTTCTGTGGAGCCAAATCTAGAACACTGTTTAACAGCAAATGATCAAATACCATTCAAGTACAGCCTCCACCCCATAGTCATTGCTACACAGCAGCCAGTCTGTCCTGAAATTCTAAAATGCATAAAGGATTCGAGTCCATGCAATTCAGAACAATTTACTTAGGTAATTTTGTTACTATCCCCATTCACAGCATACAAGCCACTAAGAATTTTGGGGAATTTTTACAGCTTCCAAAATAGTTGCTAAATGATACCAATTAATAATACTGAATAAAAAACTCAGGACACTGTTGCAAGTATTGGATATGTGAACTTTGAACTGAGCTGGCAACATACAGCTCCTCTTCCTCTGAGGCCAGTTTCCAAGGAGAGGCAATACTCAAGAACGGGGCCTCTGACTGATCAAGCAGCTTTAAATAAACTACATCCATTTTCTCTGTTAGATTTTTCATCATTATACTAAAACACATTAAAACCTCTCAGCCTTGGAGGCACATGGAAAATAGAAAGTCTCTGAAACACACCCAGCCTTGTACATGGCGAGAAGGAGCTACAAGGAAACAAAGTAAGAAGGATCATGCAGTACGGGCAGGACCACATCAGAGCTAACTAGGACTTGGGAGGGCTTTCTTCCATGGACCCTAGTGCCCTCTTGGCGTTTTTTCCATCCCTTTCTCATCCCAGTCTACAAACTACAGAAAGTGCTCCTTGCAGCATGCCAGGTTTCCCTCCTAGCATACCAATGAGCATCAGGAGTCAGCCAACTGATGCTCATTTGTTCCTTACCACAAAACAGCAGCTACGGAAAGTGCAGCTTTCACACTCGATCCTTAATACAGCCCCTGGGGAGAAGGGAAAGGGGGAAGTTAGGATCAGAACAGGGTCTAGGGTGCAGAGTCTAGAAGCTATCTTCGTGCTGGAGGAAGTATTGCCTATGAGTGAAACAAAGGAGGCCAGGCTCCTGATATTTATGCTGGGTTTCCCCCTCCTCTCCGACTAAGTAGGTCACTTCCTTTCTTTTTAGCAGTTTCCTCATCTCTTTGGTACAGACTCTAACTTCTGCCAGAGCTAAGATGTGGTCAGATAATAAGTATTAAAGTTCTAGAGCTCAGAGAGATGCCTGATGAGAGCTGTTTGATTCAAAAATCCGCATTAATCACCTTAACAAACTAGTAATACTGCTTGGATTTTGAATGATGTGATGCAATTCCTGTGTGCCCCACACACACCTCAGGTCAAGAGAAATAAATGCAGTACTGAAAGAGTCATCTGGGTCACAGAGTTCACTAAAATCGATTCTTACAACACCTTTCACAAACATATCAAGAACCACTTTCTGAATGTTACTCTTTCCCTCTCCAAAGTAGAAGCTGGATCTGGTTTGGTACCAGAGTATTTGGAGCCATTTCAGGTCTCTGAATCCAGAATGCCCTGAATCTGAACAAAAATTATACCAAGACTCTGCTTGGATTTGCAGGATGGGGATCATATTCAACTTTGAAATTATGAGACTGCCTCACATTGATATGTCTGCACTTGGGCACTTCAGATTTATAATGCAGCTATTCATAAATATATGAAAGGTATGCAGACACTACTTAAGCTGACAGACAACTATCCTTTGCTAGCATAAGAAAGACACAGGCAAACATAAAGAAAACAATTCTGAAATGCATGTCTGTGTCTTAGTACCTTAATCAGTCTGAAATGTTCTTTTGAGCCAAAGTATCCAGGATCTTTTTCTACTAGCTGTTCTGCTTATGGCAAGATGTTCTCAACTTGTTCTAGCTACCTGCACCTCCTGCTGCAAAAACACATGCTGCTACTCTCCACTTGACAGCTTCAAAAGTCATTTCACATACACTCTATCTTTCTCCTTTGGAAGGTCAATACCAATTCATAGAAACATCGGCATTTTCACATCTTTGTTTTGCATTTGGCAATTCACCACTACCCAATCTTTCTTCTTTGTGCAGCTGGAGCAATGAAGTTTTGTCCTAAGGTGAAAAATGTTGTCTGCTCTAACAAGCATCATCCAAGAGGCACAAGAGCCCATGTATCAAAACAGGCATAAGAATTGCAGGATATTTCACTTCATAGAAGTAACTAAAATGAAAGAGGCAAAAACGATCAGTCAATACATACACAGACTCAAGAAACAAGTCTACACCAAGAAGCAAAGTCTACAACAGTACCTGGATCACTAGGGTCCCCAACTAGACAGATATGGCTGGGACAGGGACTCCTGAACCCATGAGCAGAGAGTGAAGGAGAGACCTGTTCAGCTGAGGCTGATCATGGCCATTAAAGCCTATTAGTGCCCCCAATGGACCTGGCAAATAAGTTCCTCTTTGAAAGCTCCAGAGTTAAAGCCCTACTAATGGTAATGATTCTGGTGCATTGTACGGATTGTTGCTCCTGATATGAGAATCCCATGTGTGAGTGAAATTTATGTCTCTGGAGACCTGGAATTAGCCTTTCTACCTGATGTTCCAGCATGTCTTGATGGACCCACTATGTCAATAACTGACTAGTCTTTTCTAGATTTTCTACAACCTGAGGAAGTACAAAAATAGTAGTTCTGTAAGGAACAAATCAATGCAGCACTGACAGCACAGCCTGGCTGCAGGGACTGTGAGGGCTCATCACAGGTGACAAAAGTCCCACTGCACAGCAGTGATGCCCTCCAGAGCCTTGGGTGGATATCAGAGAGAAATTCTGCCAGCAGCAGCAGCCAGCAGCTGCCATTGAACATAAGTTTCTGTCTGTAGAGATGATCACACTGGAAAGATGGGGCAACACCAAGGGGGCCAAAAAAATGACAGAGCAGTTAAGAGGGAAAGGGAGATCTGTATTCAGGGACACATCACCAGGAGAAAAGTGCTACCTCTTTAAAAAAAATTTTTTATTTTCTTTTTTCTTTTCCAGGCAACAGCCAGAAACAGTTAGTTCCCAGAACCTAAACCATCAGCAGTAACCAGACAAATAAAAACATTTTAAAGGAGCGGACAGGAAAGCTAGTGCCCCAGTTGTTCTCAACTCTTTCACAGGTTGTGTAAGAGTAAGCCTGTGTCTGGCTTGCTCAAAGCATTTTCCCTCCTTTCAGCCAGTAATTTGTAAGGAGAACATATCTGAAGAAATAGTTGAGCTGAAATACTTAATCCTCCCAGATGCCCATCATTATGTCCAAATCTGCTTTACTAACAAGACTGGATATTCTGGTGAACTGAGTAGGTTGAACACAGTTTGAACCTGTGAGTTTACACTCTTTTTCTCCCCAGATCATCTGCCACCTGCATCCAGCCTTGGCAAAATCCTGCTTCCACAGCTGCTTCTGGTGCCATAGCCCTGTGGGCCCAGACAGCAACTCTCTCCTCAAGCATGGCTCTCTCCTGTCACCCATCATGGTGCCAGTCATTTTCCACACACACACAGAAAAGCATCTTTTGCCACTGCCATTTCTGCCCCAACTGCCATGTTAGTTTTCTCTCTCCAGGCCAAAGAAGGCAGGACACTGCCTGTGAGAGGGTTTGTATGGTCCAGGCTCTTGGCAGAGGAATGGCTGCTTTACAGGCCTTGTAAGCTCCAGAGCTGTGATTGAAGGCCTGGAGATTATGTAGTACACCACCTCAACTGTGACAGCCTTTTCTACAAAGGGACCACTCAGCTTTTGTCACACCAACAGTGGGGTTAACCTGCCTGGAACTACCCCATCCTTAAGTGGTACAAAAACCTCCTCATCTCCCTTTTCCTTCATATGATTAGGGATTCTGGTTTTACCTTTCTGATTACCTCTTCCCCCACCCCTACAATGTATGACGAACCCTTTCTACTTTATCCCTCAGTTCTTCAGCACAGATTCTGAGAATTTCTTATATCCCCTTTAGCCATAGTAGATAGAGGATATGTAGGAAGATTAGATTGAAAGGCATTTTAACAGGAGTGAAATTGAATACAAGTTTGGGACCTTTCCCTCTAAAGCTCATAGTGATACATGACATAGGAGCCCCTTTTGATTCGTGGGAATTACAGAATTCAGGAAAAAAATCAGTTTTGTGTAGCAGAAGACCAAGCTACCTCTTTTTCCTAAAGGCAGAATAGTCAGCCATCACCTCCAGTCGTTTTCCACCAGAAAGAAATGTGGACAGTGACAATCACAACAAAGATGAGCCTCTGAAAGCAGCCTAAGAGCCAAGGAAACTGTAGGGGCTTGTAGATGGCACTGGGCAAGAATGAAGGCAGCTTGTCTTGATGATGGATTGCTTGTAATTAGCCATACTAAAGACCTTAATCTTAAATGGTTTGATCTGCCTAAGGGATAAACTGAACCAGTATGCTCACACAGTTGAGTTAATCTCTTTATGCATTGGAATTTGTTATGACTGTTGTTCACCCCTAAGACTTGTTAGTCCCATACAAATGGCAATAGGGTGGGAAGGGTGACAACTATTCACTCTCAGGGCAGTCGCTGAGCTCCCGCTTAGCTGGAGTGAATATGTAACACTGACCTGTCTTGAGGAAATCCCTCTCATCCAGGTATAAGGCAGGAGACTTTGCTTCCTAGGTCTGTTTCAAGCCTGGTACCAGCTTTCTGCTATTTCCCTCACTACCCTCACAGCCTTCCCCACCAACACCATGGCTGGCTGTGACTCAGTCTGGATAATTCTCCTCCACACTTGGAAAGCAGACATGGGAGAAAGACGTCAGTCTCCTTGGTGCTTTATGAACAACCTGTGAGAAGGTCCAGAGGAAAGTAACACCAAGTGCTGTGGTGAACAAAGGCAGCCAGGCTGCTCCAGAGGTGGCTGGCCCTGGGCAGTATGGGCCAAAGCCTGCGCCAGGAGATGCGTGCTGTTCCCACAAGCAGGACATACAAGGAACACTGGTGAGGCAGTTAACGATCCCTGTCAGGGGCCTGGGGTCAGCATGCTGAAGGCATCATCTCAGGGGAGCTGCAGACCCCAGAGCTGCCCTTGCTGTCCCAACTGCCCCAGCCCCACAAGGAGCTTTTCTCCAGGCAGACCTGGAGTTGCTGATGGCCGACCACCTTGTCTTTGGTTTTCTCACAGTCCATGGAGCTTCTTGCGTCATGGGCAAAGCTGGAGGTGCAGCTCACTCTTGGGCCCCTGTATCTCCCAGAGCAGGGGACTCCGCTCGCTGTAGGCACCTCGCCTGGAGCTGTGTCAGGGTGAGGACGGAGGCGCCCGCAGCGCCCCACTGCCCGTCCCAGCGGCGCGGCTGCCCACCCGCCGCAGGGCCGGCCGCTGCTCTCCTCTCGGGGCCGGCAGGAGCGGGCAGGGCCCTGACCCCCCGCCTCCTGCCCTCCAGGCGGGCAGCGCGTCCCCTCTCGGGGGATGGCAGGTGGGATCAGGGATCGCACTGGTGTGGGAGACCGAAGGCACCCACCGGACCGCCCACCCGGAGCGGAGGGCACCCACCTCGTCAGGGAGCGACCGCCAACCCCGGCCGGCGGCGGCGCCAAAGCCGAGGCGCCCAACCCCCCGCTCAGCGAGGCCGCCGGCGTTACCGCCCTGCCTGAGTGACACCGCCGGCAGCCAATCAGCGCACGGGCAACCGCGGGCTGTCCCGCCGGCCGCCTTCCCTCCCGCCGGTCGGGGAACGGGGCTGCAGCGCCGGGGCGGCCGAAGTGCCCGTTGGGTCCCCGGGCACCTCTCTGCGGGCCGGCCGCAGCGCCCAGCGCAGCTCGCTGACAGGCGCCTCCGACCCGCCCGGGTCGCGGCCTCCACGCCCCGGCGCGGCCCAGCGCTGCCAGGGCAGGGCGGCAGCCCGCCCCGCCGGGGAGGGACGGGCTCCGTAGGCAAAATGGCTCAACGGAGCGCGGGCCGGGCCCTCCGGGCGCTGCTGCTGCAGCCTCAAGCCCGGGCCGTGCCGCTCGCTCCCCGGGGACCGGCTGCCTCCTACGGGTAAAAACGACAGTCGCCTCCTTCCCCGCTCCCCAGCGCCCTGGTCCCTCCCCTCCGCCCCGGCCTTGGGGAAGGCGGTACTGGGCAGGCCGGGCGGGTGTCACCGGGGGGCCGGGGTGGACGAGGTGTTTTAGCCGAGGGGGCGCACACTAGGTGCGGGGAGGGACTCTGAGGTGCCCACTGTCAGGCGGGGAGGTCGGGCCGGCTGGGGAGGGACGAGCTCTCGGCTGTGGTGCCAGGAGGCTGCAGGGCTCCGCGGCCCCTTCCCCCGGCGTCTGCCACCCTCCCCCGCCAGCCCGTTGCCGCCTGCCCATCAGGTGCTTCCCGAAGGTCGCTAAGAGAATACATACACCTAAGGTATAATACTGCTTATTCCTGCTTATTCCGCAAATCCTATTAAGGAAAGCATAATACCATCATTTTGTTTTCCCCGCGCAGATGAGGCTAGGGCGCTGGAGCACAGGGCAGTTGCCAGGTGAAGCTGCGCTTCACAGCGGTGAGGTGGAGCGGCCTTGCACTACTTCAGTTACAAAATAGCAGGGGGGGTGTTTTGTTTTAACATGTTTTCTGATTATGCCAACGAATGGAAAATACAGTCTTTAAGAAACCTTGACAGAAGTCATCGGGCTGGCAGGCTCACTGAATTGATTTCAGATTCACAGAAACTTGGTGTGGAGAAGACCAAATCTGCCTTAGGTATAGCCAGTTCCAGTACAGTTCTTCAGCACGTAAAAAAGCCCAGTTAATTTGTTTAGAAATTTTTCCAGAAAGTATTGAAAATACTCTTCATGTGAAACTCCTGGATGTCACTGGACTTTACACTGAGGAACAATCCAAGAACAGAAAAGTGTCACAAACTCAGCAAAATTCTCAAGCTCCTGATGTTAATAATTAATCCTAAAATAAATAAATAAATCTTTTGTTAGGAGCTGGAAATGCTTTTGGCAGTTATTAATTGGAAGCAAAAAAAAAATCACATTCTTATAAAATCTAATAAGAGCAAGGTGCTAATTTGCTGTGGTGAGAGCTATGATAAAACAATATGTTGAAATTAATGACAAAACAAAATATGGTGTATCAAGAAAAAATATATATTTATTTTACAAATAGAAAAAAGCAAAAGTCAGATGTTCAAAAAGGGAGTAAGAAGGCCATCTGAATGCTACATTCAGAATTAAAGTTGTGAAGTATATAGCCACATAAGGTGTGATATATGGACTTAGAGGAGGTTCAACATTACAGTCAAACTAATAATTAATTTAATCAATTTTCAAAACTATTCAGCAAAACTCACTGAAGTTATAATGACATAGTTTCTTTGAACTGGATTCTTGCCACAGATCTGCATTTGTACTCCAGTTCTCAAATTGGATCTGCACAGGTAGAAAGAGCTGATCCTGTTCTGCACAGTCACAGCTTATATTTAAGCATGTGGCATGATTGGCTATGTAGACCAAGATTTTATGTAAAATCCAAATGGCTTTGTGTTAAACAGGTTCTGTGGTTTAACTGCTGCTTATGTGTTGGGGACCTGAGTCTGCAAACTACTATTAATTTTCATTTTCCTTATGAGAAGGGTTTAAGTTTTGGGGATTTTTTTACCTTTAATTCACCATTTTAAACTCTATATGGTTGAGACTATGCTTATGTGCTTTAAGTAGTTCAGAATTTACATGTTAAAATTGAATATTTAAGAAACTGCACAGTGCTTACCATGGAATAGATTGTGGTTGCATCTAAGACTGGAAAATGGCATTGCTGTATGCGTGTGAAATTCACATTGATTGAATTCATAGGGCAAGAATATTCAGTCTAGGTAAACTGGGAAGTGCAAGGAATGAGGATTAACCATTAGGTAACCAAATGGCAAAATTTTTAGCATAGTGCTACCTTTAAATAAAATTAGGTTGTTGAAAATATGTCTTGCATTAGGGCACAAACTTGCTTGGGAGAACAGATGCAATGGTTTATACTGTTAAGAATATACCTTCAATCTATGCTACTTCTGCTTTCTTGCTAGCTGTTTGTATCTAGACATGGTATTTCAAGGTACCTGTTTGCATTTACACTTATGTCTTGCTTTGTACTGAAGGTTAATGTAGGAGCTTAAGTGTTAGGGCTGAGAGGTGGCCTATGCAGTTGGTTTCTGTGATACTTCTTCAGAGGGTGAGAGGTTTTGGTCACATGGTATTTTCCAATTAAGCAGTATCTCCTGCTGAGACTACACTGGCAGAAATATTATTATCAGATGCTTCGCCGCTCTTATCTCAGTGCAAGGTGGTTTTCATTGCAGACCGTCTGGTTCATGAGGAACAGTCACAATAGATTGTGTTTTCTTTGAGCCTCTGTGAGAGGCACAGTTCAATAATAACAAGGGGAATGCTAGCCATTTCAAAAGTTATATTGTGACAGAATGGGGCTTCTCCTCTCTAATGTATTTTTTTCAGTACATTTCTGTAGCCATGTAAAGTTGCTAATAAAACATATTCCCCTTGTTGCAGAGTCAAGACATTTTTTTCCTCCCCTTTAACTTAAGTCATTTAACTACATTTGTGAAACTTAAGTACCAGAGCTACATAGTGGTCACAACTGAATACTTCTCTGCTTCTGACAGATCTTTTATTTAGTCTTCTGCTCACCCATGAAAGGCAAGTGAACCATTTAAATCTCGCTGTATTGTTGTTAATATCTAGAAGAAGTAATTATTCTGTATTCCTTGAATGACCATGCAGTAATGAGAATTAACTGTCTGAATGTTTTCCTATTTCTCTCTCCTTCCCCCATCCCTAGTACTTCAATAACATCTGCCAAAATTCAAGTGAATGGAGTCCACCTGCATTATCAGCGGACAGGAGAAGGAAGCCATGCAGTTCTTCTGCTTCCCGGAATGCTAGGTCTGGAGATTTTGTCTTATCTTTGTAAAGCAACCACCTCTTTCACCATCCAGTCTCAATACAGAATGCACAAAACTATTTTGTAATATGTTCAACACCTGATTGTGGAGCACTGTTATTAAAAAAATGCTACACATACAACAGATAAGAAACAGCAGAGTTATTACAATCAGTTAACAGTTTTTAAAGTTTTCATTTGTACCACCAGACACTTCTTACACGATGTCTTGGCTTATGTAGTAGTCACTTGCACTTTTGGATGTAAGCGCACAGAGGGGGTGTCTGGCACAGGTGGCAAATAGCTGCACAAGGTGCAAAATAACAGAGGAGAGGGAAAAATCAGGTCAGCTATATTTGTTACACAGACTTAATTATGCATTCCTTTTTAGGAACTAGATGCATTCCAACTGAATTAATAGACATAATGCAGCACTTGCAGTTTATTATAGTGAAAAAGGAACAGTTGAGACTGACTTTTTTGCTTAAAAATGTATTTTCATGTTTTGGTTATTAAGGGCAACATTGTTAAGATTCTCAATGGCTTTTTGAGATGGACAACAGGTTGTGCTAGCTAAGTGGTGTCTGCCCATCGAGACCACTGCTTTTGATAATAACCCTTTAAAATTAATTCAGGCTTTTTTCCTGGGTCCTTGCAGCTCTGAAGAGCTGATCTGACTTACTAGCAGTTCATGGCAGGCTCTCAGTAGGACCATTACTGTGCTCAGAGTTGGGCTCATGCTTAACTGAATTGCTGGATCAAGATGACAGAATGTCAAGAACTGAAGAGCAGGAAGCATTTGTTCTTGGCATCAACAGTTTCAAGTCTTCATGAAGTGGTTCTTTCTTTCAAAGAGTTCTCAAAGGGAGAGTGGAAAAAAGTTAATGTTAGGGGTTCTTTAGCAGTCATATGTTTTAACCTAATAATTTTTAAGAGATTTTTAAACTAGTAGTCATGTTGCCAATGCTAAGTCTTGAAATAACATATTGCTTCAGTTCTGAATAATATTATTACTGTTAGGTGTACACTGCTATCATGCAGTTAGCATTATTACAAGCAGTAATAGTTAAGCTTGGTTTCTTTACCATTATTAAGTTTATGGTTTAATATTTTTGGGCAGCACTTGAGGGCGACACATTCTGACACATACTTCTTCCCTTTGTAATGATAACTGTTTGCAGTATTATTTTATACCAGTACTAAGTGTGTTGTGGCAGCAAGATAAGTGCTTTTAGGTCAACAAAATTAATTAGTCTTTAGACTCTATAAACTGCACTAAAACAAAAGGATGCTTCTCTTTCTAACTAGAAAAATACTAAGAAAACACAGCATTCAAATATGCTCTCAGCCTTGTTTAATTTTTAAGTTACAAAAAATATAGTAGAACAAGTATGTGCATGATAATGCAGAGGTTCATACAAAGCCTATGTAGGAATATGTGATTAATATTAATCAGGTTGCACTGGTATTTTTCAAACAACCCGGTATTTTGCTTCTGACTATATATAGATATATATATTTATCTTTAGTTATAAATTGGTGTTGCAAGACATCATGCCAGGCTGTAGTCTGCTCATCACAGCATGCTATACACAGCCTCTTTTATCATTTAAACTAGCTCATGATAAAGGAGGAAGGTTCTGAGGACATATTTCTCCAAGTAAACAGAAAAAAAATCTTAAATACCCTTAAATAGCCTTTTTAATATAATGATGGATTTCCAATTTGATATTTGATTTACATCATTTGAATATATTAGATATGAACAGGTTTTAATCAAGTAGCATGTGATACTGTTACCACATGAACATAATGCAAATAAGCAATAAATTGCAGTCTTACCTTCATGCTAGCGCTCATAGGTAGCTTAGCGCAATAGACTGGAGTACTTAATTTTTCAATCCTTTGAAGATCTGAGCCGTCAATAAAAAAAACTGTTCTGCATGAGAAAAATGGCTGCATTTAGCTTATTTTGGTAAGACACATATTAGAAAAATGAAAAGTTAGAGTTTTATGCTTTCGTGTCACCACTGTCTCCTCAGGCAACAAGTATTTGAAGCTCAGCTGTAAGCACTAATATTCTCATATAAATGTTTTATTGAGTAAGAAAAACTGTCTTACATAGTGCTTTTCACCTACAGATTTGTAACTAGTCAGTATATTCCTTCCCCTTCAGTTTCACCTGTGCTGTCCAGATAAATATCAATGACCATGCTAGTGCTGTAAATCTATTAATGAAAAATCCCTACCCAGGTAACCCAGTTTAAGATTCTGTATTAAAGCATCTGAGTAGAGCACAGTTTTTTATGAGCTTACATACCTGCCAGGAATGGTTCACTCTGAGCACATTGCAGATATTTCTGAAGATTTTTATTGTGGTATTTCCTGTCTGAGAGTTGCAATGTTTAGTTACAATTAGAGATAAAGTGTACTTCAGTTGATGGATAATCTCTTTTTTAGAATTAAGAAACAAGTTTCCCTGGGTTTCCATTTAGAGTATGTATACTATGTCTGTATTGTGGTGGTTACTATAACTGAAAAATGATGATGTTTCAGGGAGTGGTCAAACTGATTTTGGACCACAACTTAAGTCTATGAATAAGCAACTTTTCACAATTGTTGCTTGGGATCCTCGGGGATATGGACGGTCCATTCCTCCATCTCGAGACTTTCCTCCAGATTTCTTTGAGAGGGATGCAAAAGATGCTGTGGATCTTATGCAGGTAACTCTATTCTGAGATTTTATTGTTTTTCATATACATATATTTAAAAGCTGTTTTCCTTAAATTTTGAGAAGGAGGAAAGAGTACTGTTAAGCAGGTTGTTTCCAGCAGGCAGCAAGTTATGCAAAAGAGCACAAAAGTGAAGGCTTAAAACTGAGCAGATGCACGCTGCTCTGGAAAATATTTTCTTCTTCCACCTCTTCTGCAAGATACATAGACGTTCAGCAGTGGGAATTAATTATAAAGCAATAACTTCTTATTCCAAGACCCTGCCCTAAGAAGTTTGCAGCCAAGAACCATGTAAGTTTAGGTAAAGTCTATATAAAAACCAAAGTCTATGCTAAATGGTTTAACTGAAGGGATTACAACAGTGAAAGGCTCTTCGAAAATATTCTAGCTAATAGAACCTTGGCATTTTGCCTTGAGCAAAATGCCATTTCAAGAAACATTTCATTCTAAAAATTAACTTGACTCTTCCCATTTTACAGCATATTACTGAAATAAATTTTGTGGGAAATCAAAGGGTTCCTGTGGTCATAATAGATCTTAATAACAAATAGAGTTATTGTGACTATAAAGCATATGATCTAAAGCTGTTATTACTTCTCCATCTTGCAGAATTTTTTATTTCAAATCTGTGTTTTTGTGTTCCTCTTTTATTCTGTCCTTATGCTAACACTATTTTCTGGTTTAGTTTTAACTAATATTTTGGCTTTGTTACATTAAGCTATACAGTCTCTTTGGCCGTGTTAAGAAAGTTGGCAGAGCATTAAAATTCCAAAAATATGAGACAACATTCAGGCAGTCAATCCAACTGTATTTCTCTAATAAGCAGTAACCTTGCAGAAACCCATCTGAAACTAGAAATGCAGCCTTCCTGGAGTATTCTGCATAGCAAAACAAGTAAGTCTGACAGCAGAATCAGGGTTAAGACACAGTTTTGCCCTCTAACCATAAAAGCAACCTCAGCACCATAAATCACCATTTTTTTCTGCTACACTAACAAAAAAACCCCAAACAACAAAAACCCAAAGATGCTGCCATGGATAGGTGACAAACTTTCAGCCTAAATGGTTGTAACCCCCTTTCCTGCCTCTGTTCAAATACTAATAAACATAAAATAGAAAACAGAGCTGTCCCCAAAGATAACCTAACCATATAGCTTCCAGTCAAACAGGACAGCAGCCTGTCTAATCTCTAAAGCTGCCAAAACAAATAAGAGATATCATCCTGGCTTTTTGAAGAAGTTTATTGATACAAGCATATACTAATAATTTATTAAAATCTTCCCAAGCCTGGGTAACTTGCTTCTATTTTAGCATAACATAAACGATAGCACAAATCCCAAGGAATCATCCCAACTACAATTTCCAGAATAAAACAAAGTCATAACTCCTGCAGAAGGCTTTATAAGGATGTGTGGTTTACATACATCATCTGGCCTACACTTGACCAAAAAACCCATCCACACAGGTGAGCCTTCAGAACCGCTTTTTCAGATTCTGGTCTCTGCTGGAGCTGTGAGTGCTGCAGAGTTTCTGTGAAATATCAAAAGCTAAAATTCTGCAGAGTGTTTAGCACCTTGATGCAGTTGACACTGCCCTGTATCACTGTATATGTTCTGTGAAGGAGTTTGCTTGAAATAAAAGGAGTATAATGCAAATAAATCCACTTTGCTGTACTCCATCCCAATGTCTAATGCTAACAAAGGCCATTAGCATTAGAAAAATAATTGTGAAAATAATTAGAGTTGATATTTAAGAGGTTCTTACTCTTCAGAGCTACAGTCTTAGCGAAAGTATGAGCTTGGGCTTCTCCAAGTTTTTGTAGATCAGCTGCAACCCTTGTGATGTACTCCCTGTGATCCAATGAAAACATGCAGTGCGGAGTGCTGTTGTATTGCAACTCACTGTTTTAAGTTACTTCTGTCACAGCATGTGTGATCATTTGATTGCATTTCACATAGGCCTGGATAGAGGAGGTGATTTTGAAAGAGATTTTGTTCACTTACAGGATAGAGCCAGCACAAAATCACCCACAGGGTTGAGCTGTGCGACCAGCTCTCAGGTTATTGCCAATGTTTGATAATAAAGGCCTGTACTGTAAGTGACTGAAGATTAAAGCAAGCAGACATGCATAGCATATCCAACACATCTGTTACATCACATTGTTTTTTGGAAGGCTGCAAAGGATAAATTAAATTCCTCCTGCTGGAAAGGCATCCTGAGAAAACCCAAAGAATGCATCAAGATAATGGCTAGTAAACAAGAGAAATACTGGAGGCAAGCCGATCTCGGTTGAAGCACTGGCAAATGACCTGACATGAACAAAAATCTTAATCTGCTATTCCACCTATTAGCCAACTTTGAGATCCGTAATTTGCTATTAGTGGTAGGGGAACAGCAGCAGCCAAAGCAAAAACTGGAGCTTTACAAGTACTGCTGCCAACTCCTGAATCTTGCCAAGACATCAGTTACCCTTCAGCAGCACGAAAACTACTTTTCAGGCAGGCTAGGGCCAACTTGTGACAAGCTGCAAAGATTCAAGGTTCTCTTCTCTTGCTGTCAGATCTTACTTTACATGTTCTTTTCTTTTGCCTACCTTATTTCTCTTCTGTTTAGTAATTATAGCTTAACAGAGTGAAATCTAGTATTGAGCAACACTACAGTGAACCTAATTCCAAGGAAGAAGCCAAAACCAGAAAAGCCTTAGAGTGATAAAAGCTAATAGGTATCAAGTTGACTGATAAAGTTATGCCTTACTTGAGCATGGAGTTTACAAGCAGTTTAGAAACTGTTTTTTCTCTGTAGTTGTTTCTCTCATTGCCTGCATTTTTGCTTTCTTCTCTACAAAGAAAGCAGGCCTGGACTTCCAACAACAAAATGTCAAGGAACAGAGCAACTCATTCAACGAACTTGCTCTTTCTCCTCCAAAAGTACAATATCTTCCTTAATCACATCTAAAAGACTGTAATTTCTAAAAAACAAGCAAAAAACTAACCAAACAAAAAAAATCACAAACAAAAAAAAACCCAACAAACAATCCCCCCAAAACCCCTTTGAAACCTTTATGTTTGTTTCTAAAAGAGTTCACAGACTGAGGCTTCTGTATGCAAAACCGCAAGTACTGCTTAACTATTTTCCCTGTACAACCTTCAGATGCATTTTCTCCTGAGTGCCTTTACCTTTACCTTCCCCACCCCACCATTTGCCTACTGAATATCACACATGCAATCCTGTTGCTGCCAGTACCCACTACCACAGGTTGTGCTATATGAGGAAACATGAGTTTCAAATTCTAGTGGAAAGCATTGTACAAGTCAGAATGAATTAAGGTCTTGGCTGTCATATTTTTTGCCCTGAGCCTTCCTTTTCAAGAAGGAGAAATTTCGTTATTAGTGTTTTGAATTGCAATTGACTGTGAAGCAATATTTAAAATGTACACTTAAAAGCTTCAGAAAATGTAAATTAGGCACTAAAATTTGATAAAATCCTGTAGCAAATACTGTAAGCATGTTTTTGTTGTTGTTACAGAGCTGTTGTTTGTTTGGTTTGAGGTTTTTTAGTTCAGCTACCATCAGTAAATTACATCACTGGGTTCCATTTTTAAAGTCCTAAACTTTCCTTTTTCTGAAGTTCATTTTGGTCTTGGATTGTCTGCCGTCCCACACTGTGGTAGTCTTTGCCAACTTTATACCAAGAGAATCCACAGATTCTTGATACTATTAGGCTCTCTGATAAGGTCTTAACTCCTCATTGTAAATAAACATTTCTTAATTTCAAGAGGGTTTTTTTTTTTTAAATGCAGAAAGAATCTAATATTGCTACTGCCTGTTCCATTAAGTAGTTGTAGAAAATTGGAAGGGCTGGTATAATTTCTTGTTTTCTAACTTTCTGACCTTTTCTTAAGTATTTTTATATATAGCAGGAAAATTACATTTTCTAATTATGAAAGCTAACAGTAGTTCAACTATGTAGTGTTGTATCTAAATCTGTACAGTTAGTTTTCAAGAAGTATTTGATATTTATTTGTAAAACCAGCTGACGATTTGCATATAACTTTCTTGTACAAATCAAGGCACTGAAGTTTAAGAAGTTCTCTTTGCTGGGCTGGAGTGATGGTGGAATTACAGCACTCATTGCAGCTGCCAAGTATCCAACTCTTATCCATAAGCTGGTTGTCTGGGGAGCAAATGCCAGCGTTACTCAAGAGGATGTGAGAATTTATAATGGTATGTACAAACGGAATATTGTACCCTAAATTAATTATTTTCATTTCTTCTTGACCTAAGGATCTTAGTCATGTAGCAGCGAAGTGGAGACAGAGTTGAGGACACAAACTTAAGAAGCAGGACATAAAATTCACTAAGTTGTAAGTATAGGGGTAGAGTAATCATAGTGAGAAACTCCATAACAGTTACCCTAGGGGTAATATAATAGATCTTGTAACAAGTCCCTACCACACTGCTGAAAAACATGTTATAATAGCTTATCAGTAGTTTTCAGAAATTCAAGGTTGTTTTTCTGTAACAAATTCCTAAAAATAAATTCCAAATAATACTGTTGACCCCAGGCTCGATTTCTTTTCTCACATCTTGCACAGCCTTTAAACAAAGTCCACAGAAAATCACTGGGGTAGCACACAACATCTTTTGTCTCCAGGGATTATATAATATATAGACAGTAAGAAAACAAGCTCATAAGTTACTGTTTGAGTTCAGAAAGAAAATGAATCATTCAAGTAAGTGTCCCAGGATGCCTTGCTAATTTGCATTCCTTTAAACTTAATTATTGTGGTTAGAAAACCCTTGCAAAGTAAAGAAACATGGGATTTCTGATCCTTATTCTAGTCATATGAAATAGAATCTGATCACTTGTTACTGTAAAGGAAAATAGCAAAAATTGCTAGTGAACTCAGAAAGGGACCATGCTTCTTTTTGAAGTTAGAAATTGAAAGTTAACCATGCAGCCATCAACAACTGTAAATCAGTGTAGTTTCATTTTAATGATTGGAATTTGATTTATACCACCTGTGAAATCTGACTGTCTGGCTTCAGCTAAAGTACAAATGTATGTATTGCACATGTGTACTTACCTTACCTATACTAAAGCACTTTCATTGGTGGTAGCAGTAGTATATTTTTTAGTTCAGTGAGCAAAATGCTTTTTAGCTCTGTGAAAGTGCTGCTTTATTTCTTTACATGCATTTATATTTACAAAGTTTCTATTACATACTAAATGACATGCATTTCGTAATTATCAGCCAACAGGCTAAAATGTAAAAAAAAAAATATTTAAAGACTGACTTAACACAGAGCAACCACAGCAGTTCTGACCTTTGACCCCTTGGTGGACTGCTGCTTTCAGCATCTCTTTCTGGGTGATGGGGCTCAGAGGGTTGCAGTGCAAACCTCCCACAGCTGGCCCATCATGCATCTCAGCTGCTGTGGAAGCTTTGGGAGGAGAGAGATGTGTTTATTTGGTAACTGTGTCCTTTCAGTATAGGCTCTCCTCCTTTTTAAAATTAAGGCCAGCTACAAGAATAAACCAGTAAATTCTATAAGGGAAACACCTTTTCAGTAACAGTTAGCCTGGGGTGAGCAAACTCATTTCCAATCAGATGCTGTTATAAAACACTTTCAGTCACTGCTACCTTGCTTATTTGTCTGAACAGATTCAATTTGTTCATTAACACCTCACTCCTTTCTTCCCTTAACTCCCATTTTAAACCAATTAAAAGCTTTGCTAGTGCCATGTATTGCTGTGTGATGATTCAGTACTTTTCAGGTCTCTTTCAGGTACTCTGCTATGCCAACATTGTTTTGGGCTTTGTCAATACAAAGCTCTACAGCTGAAATACAGTTTAGTGAAAGTCACCCTTGTGGATATCTGGTTTTGTGAGCAGTACTGAGAATTTTAGAAGGGGAAAAAGAAGGTAAATCTGATAAATAAATAGCTAGAATGTCAGATTATTTGTACAGCTTTAGGTAGCCTGCCATGAGTCACAGGATTCTACTAAGTAGAGTTGCTTGTTTTTCTGTAAGACTATGGCAAATGTACCATGATGTCAGCCTGCTGGAATGCCTTAGTAAGAGCTTCCTTCCTCAGAATACTGGTAGGAGCCATGGAAGAACTTCCATCCATGAGCCAAAGCAAAAGGCTGAAGGACATGAAAAAGAATTTCCAGCTCTGGCACACTGTTATAAAACTGTCCCCTTTTCATACACAAGGTGCCTCCTTGAGCTCTCTCCTTCTGCAAGCCCTCCAAACAGGAACATCATAAGTTTTAGGACTGAGTCCTTTGATTACTTTTTTTCTGTTGTTCCATGTGACCTCAACAACAAAATGGTCTTCTGCAACTCAGGAAGACCCCAGCAGAGATCGTAAAACTACTTTTTATAACCTTTCCATACTATGAATTATTTAACACCATTTCAGTACAGTTTCAAGTTTGAAATACAAGTCTGTGGTCTGGTTTGAAAATTTACTCAATTAGATTGACAGTACTGGGTTATATCTTGTTGCCGGAAAGGACAACATATTTCAATGTTATTTTTTGTAGGCATCCGAGATGTTTCAAAATGGAGTGACAAGGTCAAGAAACCACTGGAAGAGATGTATGGACATAGCTACTTCGCAAAAACCTGTGAGGCTTGGGTAGATGGAATATCTCGCTTTGCTGAAAAATCAGATGGTAAGGCTTTTACAATGTTAAACTGAAGAAATCATAGTAGCAGACAGTTCTGGATAAAAATCTAACAGTATTCCTAGCAGCCAGTAAAGGAAGGACTCTGCGTATGGCATTAAAAGCTCAATCTGACTCACAATCATGAATAAAGCAATTACTTGATAGATGGTTCACAGAATCAGCAAGGTACAGGAGGAACACACGCTTATGGGAAGCATTAGCTGATGAGTCTCCTCTTGTTCCACCACAAAACTACATTATTAAATCATTGCTTTTGTGCAGACTGAACAGGAGGGATTCTGTTCAAGCTTTTTTCTCCTCTGTCAGTGTGGAAGGATTACCTTTTGGTGACATCATTATGATATCCCAAGAGTGAGGCCTGTTCATTCCAGGCTCTGCAAACAGGAGCTGAAGCACTATTTCAAAGCTAGTAGTATATGAGTTAGAAAAGAAGGAAGTTCAGATTTTGAGAACTCAGAATTAACAAAACACATTTAAAGACCACTATTGTTGCAGCTTCGGTGTTTAAAAATCTAAAAAGAATAGTTAAGCAAGACAATATAAAGCGTTTATCTCTGAAGATTTCTGCAATTGCAGACATTTGCAGCCAAGACTACCATGAATAATAACTTGCAGTTCTGTTTTTATTCACAGGAAAATTGCTTTTAATTTGCCTAAAGCAGAAATACATAATACATAAAACAAGGAGTCTGTAATTCTCATACATATTTTCCTGTAGCTCTCATATTGAAAGACAGGTAACATACATTAACGGGCAGCAGGTGCTACAAGGAAAGCATTCCATCATTTTGTATTTTTTTCGTAAAGCTTTGCAAGGTATCAGCAACATGGTACTAGTGATTGGATAAATTGTGATCTGATTTTATGTTACCCTTTCTTGAATACATCTCCTTAAAACTAGTTTATTCCTAAGTCCAAAGCCCAGGGTGGTAAAACTCTGGCTGTGACATCCTTTTACTGCCTGCACATGCCTCAGATGCTATGAGATGGAGTGACTGTGAAAAAGAAGCCACCTGGAGACATGTAACAAGGAGCTGAATTACCTAGATGCTGTAACTAGGTCAGATATTGGGAGAAACCTAATGTTTGCTAAAAAAGATTAACAACAATCAGACTGCAGGTTTTTCCAGGTGTAGCTTGGGGCTGGTGATTTAGACTATAAGCAGGCCTCCTTGGAATTAAAGTTAAGACCCAATGCACAGAGGGTGCAGATATGTCAAATACAAGAAAAGAGTTTAATAAAACACATCCAAGATAAGATGGCAAAGCCTTTGTTGGTCAAAATCTCAACTCAAGCTCTTTTTAATAAGTAGACTATTTGCCCTAAATGTGACAGCTTTTAGCATGAAATGCCATAAGAAATGAAATTTTAGAGGGTACCAACACTTAATGAAACTAAGTTGCATAAAGCTGCAAAATTCAAGATCCTTCTTGCTGTTCTGTGGTTTTGGAGTAAATATAATCTAGTGGTTATAATACAAAACAGTTTTAGGACTGGAAACTAGGAAATAATAGTTTGATTGCCAACTACATCCTTAGGTAAGTAATTTAAATATACTTGTTATTTGTTCTGAAAAACAGTCAACATTTGTGCAGGTGTTTGAGGACTATGGGTGAAGTGTACTAAATGAAAATGTTTAACCAGTAGAACCGCAAGCTAAGACTACATAACCAAACAATTGGAAAAACCTCCATGAAACATGACTTTAGAGCTAAGGAAAACATGCATATGTGAGCATTAACTGTATGGCTGTTGGTAGCTGCAAGGAGACAACTACAAGCAGGACAAAGTTAGCTCAAAGATAAATGGAACATAATACTCACCAAGTATGTTTTGCCCAAAGATTCTCTTGCACAAGCATGGGAAGTTAGGCAAAGAGTTTGGAAACTGGGTTACTAAGGGATGAGGAAAAAAGAAAGGGAGGGAATTGGGAACAGAATAGTCTTTAAGGAAAAGCATTACAATTACTTCTAGTGAGATTAAAGACTAGTAAGCATAAAATTATTCTCGAGGTTCTATAAGATGAATGGGGAAAATAACCTTTGAATAGTTTTAGTACTATTTGTATTAAATGGTTATTCATTGCAGACAGCAAAGGGTCTGGAAGGTGGAACGCAGGCACGAGTATGAACTAAGTTAACTTGTTGATAAAAGCAGCCAATCTCATAACCTGACAAGTGATGTAACAAAATGTAGCATTAACGGGAAGGCCATAACACTTCGAAGGCTGAAAATAACAAAGCCAGGAAAGAGATGCATGTATTTGCTTTGAACAGTCAGAGAGCATGGGGGAAATGTGGGACAGAAGTACTTCATTCCCTCCATCCATTTGAGCTAGTATCCATTAATGAAGCAGATTTCAGTGAAGTAACATTTTGGAGAAAGAAATGTTAATTATAGTCCTGAAGATTAACTGCATGCTATTCACAAGGAGAGGTAATAACTAGAACCCAGTGGAGTTCACAGTCCTTTACAGAAGTAGTTTCAGTCTTTCATATTATTTTAAAACAAAGCGTGACCTTCATTTATTTTCTCCCTAGGTAATATCTGCCAAGAGTTGCTGCCAGATATTAAATGTCCCACATTTATAATTCACGGTGAGAAAGACCCTTTGGTTCCACAAGCTCATGCAGAATACATTCATAAGCACATCAAAGACTCTCGGTAAGTTATACGATGGAGTATTTTTAAACCATTGTTGAAGAAATGAAGCAGTTCAAACCCACAGTGTAAAAAAAAAATAATTTTGGACAAGTTGTCTCTGCCACAAACAGAGCTATTTTAAACTACGCTAGCAAGTTACAATGCAAACAGCATAGCTGAACCTTTCTTGCAATATAAGCAGTACAATATCTTAATAAGCCCTTTCCTAGTCTTCCAAGAGAAACCAAATAAAATTATTTTCCTCTTTCCACTTCACACTCAGAACTACTCCCTAATATTTATAGAAACAAGCAAATTTCTTCTCTGTTTCTGTTATGGCCAGTGCAATCCTTTTGCTGCAAGAAACTTCATTTCTATCCCATTCAGTAGAGCAGTGAACTTGGATGCCATGAGTGAAGAGAGATTCCCAGTTATTAGAGAGAAGCACAAGATACTGATGTTTGCTCTGCCTTGTTGATGTGAATAACCTCTTCAAAGATTTTGTTTTCCCCACTGTCCCATGAATTTTCAGTGTTTTTAAAAGCAGAATGAGGAAAAAAAAAATACAACTACACTCAGAGATAGTACTTTATAAAAACATCAGGGCACCATCTGCTTGATTTGAGAATTCCAGAAATGCTTCCTATAAAATGCTGGGATTTCACCAGCAGAATTTTCTTTATAGATTTGCACATAAGTTCAAGAGCTCCATTACTAGTTAATAATAGACTGTGTTGATTAACTCTGGAGAAAAGAATTAGGAGAACAAGACTTTTTTTTTTTTTTTTGAATACAGAATGTGGGGAACTATTTCATTGGTGTAGTCTCTGAAGAGTTGAGTGATATATTTATCTCAAAGTGAACCCCACAGTTCATAGAAATGCATTATGCCAGAGGAAAGATGAGAAAAACAGACCTTCCTAACAATCACATGCAACTGTTTTATTTCATGTCTGCTACTTAGTTACTCCCACATGCCTGCTTCGAATACCTATCATCCTGTTGGGGTTCACTGAGCTCTGAAACGTTCCAGATACTGAGGCAGATCCTTAGAAAAACTAAAACAAGGATCTGGTAACTTCTCTTTGGAAGACAAGCTGAAAAAGAAACACTGTTAGAAGTTGCTGTCTAATAAAATGTAAAATGGTTCTTCTCATGTCTTCATGCTGAGGTACTCCCCTATATGTGTATTTACCAGAAAAGAAATTAGCCTAATGGTGTTCTCAGAAATTAGTAGTTAGGTACATGGTCCCCTTCCCTTGTTGCACTGGAGATGGCATGTTCCATTGTGAAGCAGAAAGAAAACCTTAAATTTAGCATGTTTTCAGTAATATATGCTTCTACCAACAGCTTTTCTTACCTTGATTTTTATCTAGCAATGCAATAGAATAAGCTTATGCTGATTGTAGTGCAGATACATTGCTTATTTCTCTCCTGGTAGAGTGTGCCATCACTGCATATTTGCATGGTTAAGCAGCATTACAGTGGCTTAACAGCAGTAGCCAATAGTAGCATACATAGTGCTATAGGTTTGCACATCTGTGCACTGCTTGGTCTTTGAAGAAAGAGAATGAAATTCAGACAGAAGTGCTAGAAGAGCTGGGTATGCTCACACACTATTGCTTTTCACCATCAAGGCAAAATAGCACTTGTCACTACCAAAAGTAAGATCCCCTTATTGTAGCGGGGCTTAGATAACATGAAGGCAACATTACAAAGTATCAGTCAAGATGGCTTTAGCTCTGTTGAATTTGCTTAGTATGTGGTAGGGTAAAATAAAGAGACCCCCCAATATGAAGCCACATTAGAAGTACACACCTGATCTATAAAGTTTTTCCCAGATGGAAAACAATGGCAAATAACATTTAGCCTTGTCACACTCATTTCAGTATTACAAAGTTTTAACCTCTTCACAGATACTACTTTTCTAAGCTTTTTTTTCTATAGCTGAGGGAGTCTCAACTTCCCTTTTCACTTCGATGGATGAATGGTGTTAGTTTTGGATTGTCTTTTGCAGAAAGATTAGATAAAAGTCAAATGCTAAGTTTGGATGTTGACAAATCTACATTTCTGTGGCGATCTCTTAAATGTGTTGCCTGCCTGGCACAACCACTGTTCTCAGAGAGGGAAAATAGCTCAGGTATTTCATATACCTTTGGAAGATGCATCCCCACTCACATAAGTTTTGGAATCTTACCTTCTCTGCAGACCACCAGAAAAATTCCCAGAAACTAGGTCTAGGAAAAATTTGTTTTAAGCTTATTTTATCCTCCCCAAAGCAGGGGAAAGCTGTATGCTTCTTGCTTCAACCGTTGCTCTGGTTCACATTTTGAACCATGTACATAGGGACAGTACTTTAAAGAAAAGTTACATCAGTTCTGTACTTAAGTAAACAAGAGCAAGGAAAAGACAACAAATATTTTTAGTTATCTATGCTCACAGAATAAAATATATATTCAGTATTTGATTTTCTCTTTTAAGGTTGCTTCTGATGCCAGAAGGAAAGCATAACTTACACCTGCGTTTTGCAGAGGACTTCAACAGACAAGTGGAAGATTTCCTGTGTTGACTTAAATAGTAAAACAAGTTAGAGTTGTATGTTGTTTGTCCTTGCCTTGTTTAGGATTTAGCTGGCTTTCCATTTTCATTCAAGTTACAGGTAGGTTTGAGTCCTGTAAGAAAAAACAGGAAAGATATTTGCATGGGAACCATATATTTTGCGAATATGTAAGCCCTCAGTGGATCAGGAGTGTGCTGCAAGATTTCTGATGTCATTAAAATTCTTGCCACACAGGACAAATAGATGTTTTGTCCAATAGAGGTGTTAAGAAAGACAGGAAACGTGATCTAGAATTCATGCCTTTATGTGCTTTTAACATTAGAGGACAAAAACATTGTAATAACTGGGTTTCAGAACTGTTACATTGAAAAATCTGTCAAAGTTACAAGTGCAGAGAGGGTAACTGGGTACATAGTTTCTAGAGAACATGCTTTACCACCACTATCAGAAGTCATTCCATACACATGCCTGCTTTACAGAAGTTCCTTTGACACCAGGGATTTACGCCTCATCCTCCTCCCCTTCCTCTTCATATTCCCCCTGCTCATCAGCAGTGGCATCCTGGTATTGCTGGTATTCGGAGACGAGGTCATTCATGTTGCTCTCTGCCTCCGTAAACTCCATTTCATCCATGCCCTCGCCGGTGTACCAGTGCAAGAAAGCCTTGCGCCGGAACATGGCCGTGAACTGCTCCGAGATCCTCTTGAAGAGCTCCTGAATAGCCGTGCTGTTGCCAATGAAGGTGGCAGACATCTTGAGGCCACGTGGGGGGATGTCGCAGACTGCCGTCTTCACGTTGTTGGGGATCCACTCCACAAAGTAGCTGCTGTTCTTGTTCTGCACATTGAGCATCTGCTCGTCCACCTCCTTCATGGACATGCGGCCACGGAAGATGGCGGCCACCGTCAGGTAGCGGCCGTGGCGGGGGTCGCAGGCGGCCATCATGTTCTTGGAGTCGAACATCTGCTGCGTCAGCTCGGGCACCGTCAGGGCTCGGTACTGCTGGCTGCCGCGGCTGGTCAGAGGGGCAAAGCCCGGCATGAAGAAGTGCAGCCGGGGGAAAGGCACCATGTTGACCGCCAGCTTGCGCAGGTCGGCATTCAGCTGGCCGGGGAAGCGAAGGCAGGTGGTCACACCGCTCATGGTGGCCGACACCAGGTGGTTGAGGTCCCCGTACGTGGGAGTGGTCAGCTTCAGGGTGCGGAAGCAAATGTCATACAGGGCCTCGTTGTCAATGCAGTAGGTCTCATCCGTGTTCTCCACCAGCTGGTGCACAGAGAGGGTGGCATTGTAGGGCTCCACCACCGTGTCCGACACCTTGGGGGAAGGCATGACGCTGAAGGTGTTCATGATGCGGTCGGGGTACTCCTCCCGGATCTTGCTGATGAGGAGGGTGCCCATCCCAGAGCCCGTGCCACCACCCAGCGAGTGGGTCAGCTGGAAGCCCTGCAGGCAGTCGCAGCTCTCCGACTCCTTCCTCACCACATCCAGGACAGAGTCCACCAGCTCAGCACCTTCCGTGTAGTGCCCCTTGGCCCAGTTGTTGCCAGCCCCACTCTGACCTACGGGGCAGACCAAGAGCAAGGTGCCACATTAGTGCCCCACCAAGGGACACAGGTGATGCCACCTCCCCCACCCCACGGGCTTCACCCCTCACCTCCACCCCCACTCCGCTATTGGGATTCACATCCCCCAGGGTCACTTGCATGCTCGCACCAGGTCTCTCCTGGGCGGAGCTCCCGCTTTGGGACTCCTCCATCCCACACTCACCAAAGACAAAGTTGTCGGGACGGAAGATCTGTCCAAAGGGGCCGGAGCGCACAGAGTCCATCGTGCCAGGCTCCAGGTCCACCAGGATGGCACGTGGGACATACTTGTTACCTGTGGGGGAAACCAGTGCCAGTGTTACAGCCCCGCAGGCAGCAGCCAGTGCCACAGGAGCCCCAGTGTGCTCCCTTCAGCCTCCCCACATCTCACTGGAAAGACATGTCTCAATCAAGACTACCATGTTATCAGAGCCATTCTGAGAACAAAGCTCTCTTAGAGGAGTTACTGGCAGATGACAGCTCTTCTTCAGGGATATTTCCAGCCTCAATGAGCTGGCACGCCTGCCCCATTTATTTAAGGGCATCTGAGGAAGCAGGCACACTTACCAGCAGCTTCGTTGTAGTAGACGTTGATCCTCTCCAGCTGCAGGTCACTGTCCCCGTGGTAGCTGCCAGTGGGATCAATGCCATGCTCATCACTGATGACCTCCCAGAACTAGAAGAAATTTTGAGAAAACAGCAATTACTAATTACAGCTGGCCAGTGCCAATCACACACAGCAGCGCAGCCTGTGCATGCCATCGCCCCGACCACTCCCTTGCACAGCAGAGCAGCTGCCCAGAGGAAGGTGAGTCAGTGCAGAAGGGCCTCGCTGGCCGCAGCAGCTGAATTGCTGAGGTCAGAGAGCAGCTGGAGCACCAAAGCACAAGTTCATGCCTTTACATTTTGCGTCAAAAAGGTGACAGCCCCCGGGTAGCTCTGCTTGGTCTTCTCCCATTGTCTAGGAGCAGCTTAAGACCCTCCAGCCACTGCAAGATGGCAACACGCTCGGAGGAGGGGGCTCTCCGTGGCACCGAGCGCCGCTCGCTCCCTCCCCCAGGAGCCGGCGAGGGGCTGCGGAGGGGCGAGGCAGCGGGGGTCTGCACGGGGCGGGGGGGCTGGGCAGCGGGGAACCAGAGCCCGGGCGCACCCCAGCCACCGCCCAGGCCCGCGACGGCTCCGACCGCCGGAGACGGGGGGCACGGGAGCGGCATCCGCGGCGCCTTAGCGAGCCCCGGGCCGCTTTTCACCGCCGGACGGGGCTGCGCCCCCAGGGCGGGATGCCCGCAGCCCCCACATCGGGAAGCGGCCCCTCCCTCCCCGCACCGGCCCGTACCTTGGCGCCGATCTGGTTGCCGCACTGCCCGGCCTGGATGTGCACGATCTCACGCATGGTGACGGTGTCCGACGCTGCCGCTGCTGCCGCTGCCGCCTTCTCCGCCCGCTTCCGCACTCGCCGCTGCGGCGGCCGCGCCCCACGCCGCCCCTTAAATGGGGCGCCGCGCCCCGCCCTGCCGGTGACGTCATGCGGGAACGGCGCGGAGCCAATGGGCGCGCAGGGGCGTGGCGTGGCTGCAGCATTGTCTCCCGCAGCGGGGGCGGGGCGGCCCGGCGCGGAGCACCGTGGCCGTGCCCGTGTCTGTGCCCGTGCCCGGGCGGGCCGCCCCGCAGGCGGAGCGCGGCTGGCTGGAGGCGCCTTCGGCCGGTGGGAGAAAGGCCGGAATCGGACGAGGCGTGGCTGAAAGCGCGGGGAAAAAAGCCCAAAACTCCGACCCCCGAGCTGCTCCCTGCGCACCTGTCGGAGCTCGAACACCGCCTTCCCCCGCCTCTCTGCCCCGCAGCAGCAGAGCGTGTGCTGCTGTGCTCTGTTAGCACCCCCGAGCCTGTATTTCTAGCTCAGGCCTGCTTAACGGTGCTTTGATCTGTCGTAACGACAAGAATCGATCACCTTCCCATAGCTCGGGCACCCGAGACAGGCAGGGACGGAGCGGTGCCAGTGGAGCCCGCAGCCGCTGCCCTGTGTGCCATGGTACTGCCAGGCCTCGCTACGTGGGGCTCTGATGCCACGGACACAGCGCTGGAGTGGAACTTCACGCTGCTACTATCTGGGAGCGGTGCAGTGGTGACAGCAGTTTGAACACCCGTAGGAACGGTGGTATCTTTTTCTCTGTAAGTGAAGTTACGCTCTGTCTTACCAGACACCTGCCATGTACCTCGTTTTGGAAGATTTTGGATCCTGCTCCTCGCATCTCTGCTTGTTCCCTTATAGAAATAAACTAAGTACATGGCAGGTGGCTGGGGGAGGAGGGACAGTTCAAGAACGACAGTGAGAACAATATATTTGAACCAACTGAGATACACACCTGTATCTGCACTGCTGCCAAGGAGAATATCCGGAATAATTTTTACCAAGATCTATAATGAATTGTGCAGAAACTATCAAACTTAACTATAAAATGTTAATTCATTCACAGCTGTAAATTTTTCAGTAGTGAAAGTAAGTTTGCCACACAGCTGGCCAAGCTGGCGAGGACAGCTTTACACCAGGACCAGGGGAGGGAGATGGCAATCCACAGCCCAGCGAGGAAGCCTGGAGCAGGTTAGCAAAGAGGATAGGAAATGAGGTGCCTCGTATTCAGCACAGCGGAGCTGGAGGGGGTCCACCTCCAGCACAGTGTGGGAGTGCCAAGGGGACAGCGTGGCAGGGCAAGCTCTCAGGCTTTTCCCGGGAACCAGCAGGCCTGGGTGCCTCTCTGAAGTGCCTCTACACTGATGCACGCAGCATGAGCAACGGACGTGATGAGTTAAGAGACCTGCATGCAGTTGCAGGGCTATGGGTCTCACTGGGATCACAGAGACCTGGTGGGACAGCTCACAGGACTGGAGAGCTGCGATGGGGTCATGCAGGCTTTTTAGGGAGGACAGGCTGGGAAGGTGAGGAAGGGGATTTGCCCTTTGCATGAGAGCAGCAGAAATGCACAGAGCCCTGCCTGGGGGTGGGTGATGAGCCAGCTGGTATCTAAAGGGCCAGGATTAGTGGGCAAACCAATGTGCGCTATGTTATGGTGAGTATCTGCTGAACACCTCCTGATGAAGAAGATCAAAGTAGATAAGACCTTCAGGCAAGAATTCTCACGTTCACAAGCCCTAGTCCTCAGGGAGGGACTCCATCCTCCACAATATTTACTGTAGGCACAACACAACAGGGTACAAGCAATCCAGGAGTTTTGTGGAGTGCATTGGTGATATCTTCCTGACACAGATGATCAAGGAGTCCAAAAGTGAGACACTCTGCTGGACCTGATGCAAGCAAGGAAGAAGTGGTCAGGGTGTGAAGGCTCAGGGCAGCCCTGGATGCAGTGACTGTGAGATGGTGGAGTTGAAAATCCTGATAGAAGGGAACAAGGCAAACTGCAGGATCACAGTTCCCTGGTCTTCAGAAGAGCAGACTTTAGCCTCTCCAGGTATCTGTCTGCAAGAATCCTATGGGAGATGGTCCTGGAGAGAAGAAGAGTCCAGAAGAGCTGCTTGACTTCCAGGAATCATTTCCTCGAGTCTCAAGAATGGTCCATGCCAACAAGCAGAAAATCAAGCAAAGGTGGCAGGAGGCCTGTGTGGATGAACAAGGAGCTCCCTGATTAAACACACATGTGAAAAGGAAGCATTCAGGAGGTGGAAGTAGAGTCAGGTCATCCAGGAGCAGCACAGGGTCACTGTCCTAGTGTGCAGGCTTAGGAAAGTCAAAGCAAAGGATGTGAAGGACAGTGAGAAGGACTTCTACAGGTCTGTCTGCAGCAAAAGGAAGTCTAGGGAAAAATACAGATCCACTACTGAATATGGCAGGGAACATTCAGTGACAAAAGGACATGGAAAAAGCTGAGGTACTCAGTGTCTTCTTCACCTTGTCTCTCACTGTTAAGATTTACCCTTAGGAATCACAAGGTTTTGAGACCTGTTAGGAAGTCTGGAGCGGTGAAGACTTACTTTTGGTAGAGGAAGATCAGTTTAGGGAACATTTAAATAAATTGAACACACAAAAGTCCGTGGGTCTTGATGAGATCCAGCTCAGTGCCGAGGGAGCTGGCAGATACTATTGTGAGGACACGCTTCATTATCTTTGAAAGGTCTAGCCAATCTTGGAGCTTCTCAGGACTGGAAAAAAAATATGGGTGTCACTGCTAACTTCAGGAAGGGTGGGAAGGGGGATCCGAGGAACTACAGACCAGCCACTTCACCTCAATTCCTAGAAAGATGATGGAATTAATCCTTCTGAAAACCATTTCCAAACATATTTAAGGTCAAGAAGGTGACTGGGAGTAGTCACCATGGATTTACAAAGGGGCAGTCACGCCTGACCAACTTGATAGCCTTCTACAACAAGATGACTGGCTTGGTAGATGAGGGAAGAGCAGTTAACATCATTTATTTTGTGAAGGCTTTAAAACTGTCTCCTATAACATCCCCATAGGCAAATCGTATGAGGTATGGCCTAGATAAATGGACGGCGGAATGGAGTGAAAGCTGGCTGCACTGCCAGGCTGAAGGGCTTGAGATCAGCAATGCAAAGTTCAGAAGCCAGCCACCGGTGTACCCTAGTGATTGGTCCTGGAGCCAACACTGTTTAGCTTCTTCATTAATGACTTATGTGCCAAGAAAGTACACCCTCAGCAAGTTTGCTGATGATACCACACTGTGAGGAGTGGCTGATACACCAGAGGGTTGTCCTTCCATGCAGAAGGATCTCGACAGTCTGGAGAAATGGGCTGGCAGGACCCTCATGCAGTTCAACAAGGGGAAGTACAAAGTCCTATACCTGAAGAGGAACAACTGCATGAACCAGTACAGGCTGGATGCCACCCAGATGGAAAGCAGCTTGGCAGAAAAGGACCTGGGGATCCTGGTGGACACCAAGTTGAACATGAGCTATGTGCCCTAGCAGCAAGGGTGTCCAACCAGCACACTGGGCTGTATTATTAGGAAGACAGTTACCAGCAGGTCAAGGAAGGGGATATGCTGTGGTGAAACACATAGTGAGTTTTGCGTCAAATTCTAGGCTCCCCAGTACAACAGAGAGATGGACATATTGGAGTGAGTCCAATGAAAGGCCACGAAGGTGGTTAAGGAACTGGAGCATCTGTCATATGAGGAGAGGCTGAGAGCTGGGACTGATTTTCCTGGAGAAGACTCAGGGGAATCTTATCAATGTATATAAACACTTGATGGGAAAGAGTAAGGAAGATGGAGCCATGCTTTTCTCAGTGGTGCCCAGTGACAGGAAGAGAGGCAATGGGCACAAACCAAAATACAAAAAATTACATCTAAACATAAGAAAAAATTTCCTTGCTGTGGCACAGGCTACCCAGAGAGATTGTGGAGTCTCCATTCTTGAAGATATTCAAAGCCCAAGCGCACACAACCCTGATTAACCTGCTCTACTGACCTTTCCAGGCTGAGTAGAAGGCTGGACTAGATGATCTCCAGAGATCCTGGCCAACCTCAGCTATCCTGTAACTGTGTGCAAGGGAGAGAAAGGAGTGGGAGGCTATGCGTGACCAGCAACACCAGACTGATGGTTTGTTGATCTCAGTATCACAGTACACTGTAACATTATATTGCAATTATAACACCTTCAAACCCAGCGGATTTTTGCAAAGGTGAGGTAATAATTAATGTGGTAAATCATTACCGCTATCAAGAAGAAAGGTAACTGCAGCTGGAATGAACAGAGTTGTTTACATATTACTCAGGTTAGCCGTGCTTAACACAGTATAAATTGATGCATAATGTCACCACTTTCACTCAATTTTTTCATCTATGGCAGGAAATACTAGTGGCTAAAGAAGTACCACATATCTTTGCCTGGCATTTGGCTGCTGTGTCCTTGGAAAAACTTTGACTGTGCTTTCAAAAGCGGCTCTCAGTTTGCTTCATTGACTTGACTTGCTTATCATCGGTGGCTCTTTTTCGCCCCCCGTGCAGAAACCTCAGCTGCTGTGAAATGTCACAAGCATGGACTGGCTCAAGCTTTACAACATGTGGAATTACATGTGCTGTTATTGCATGTGGCTTTTGCAATCACAAACTATCCAGAGGGCACTGAGATCTTTTCACCAAATTCTCTTGACGTTTGTGTTCTTTATATCCCAGCTGTTGTCGGTATTTTCCTTTGACACATTTCTGCAATACCTAGTCACAGGCAGCTTTTGTTACTGCTTGCACAACTCACACATATACATTTCTACTTGCTATAAGCGTAACTCAACCTTTTGGGCAGCAGCAGTTACATCTTCTCACTACTGGTGGAACTGCAACTCAGCTGCATCTCTGTGGGATCCACCCAGGCATTGAAGTGCTTTTTGGGTGCCAGATTCCTGGCAACCTACAAAGGACCAGCTTGAAGCATTCTGTTTCCCCTCCTGAAGGCAGCTGGATCCTCCCTAAGATGTCTTCTCCCCACATGCACACAGTGGCCTCCTAGGGCTTTATAGTTAAGGATTCTGACCTTTCATTAGGAAACTAATTCTTAGGTGCTATAGCACTGGTTGTAGATCCCCACTGGTTTTGGGGGGATGTAGCTCCAGGTTTTAAAACTGACCACCTAAAGGGAGGTACATGTTTGCATAAATTCCCTCACCTACAGCAATGCTGAACATCCACGAACACACAGTGAAGCAAATTAAACATCTTTATTTGGATGTCAATTCAGAACCCTCCATTCTGGCAAACACTTTAACAGATCTTAGCCATCTGTGACATTTAAATAGGTATGGGAGGTCCCTGTTGTATTTTTTACTATAGCTCCATGAATCCTAAGTGCTCAGCATAGCAAATGGAAGTCACAGCTCTCCCACTCATACAAAGGCAGTGTGTGCGCCCAGGAGCGCCCATGTGCCCCTCGGCAGCCAGAACGGCCAGCAGCACAGCAGCGCACTCCCTGCCTGCGCGGAGCCCTGCCTGCGCGGAGCCCTGCCTGCGCCGAGCCCTGCCTGCGCCGAGCCCTGCCTGCGCCGAGCCCTGCCTGCGCGGAGCCCTGCCTGCGCCGAGCCCTGCCTGCGCCGAGCGCTGCCTGCGCCGAGCCCTGCCTGCGCCGAGCCCTGCCTTCCCAGTTGCCAAGGCAACAGTGGAGCCCGGGCAATGGATGCACAAGGGAGGCAACAGGGATCCCACAACATTTTCATGTCTGTCCATAATTTCCCA
The DNA here is from genome assembly GCF_015220075.1 of Falco rusticolus. NCBI lineage: Eukaryota > Metazoa > Chordata > Aves > Falconiformes > Falconidae > Falco > Falco rusticolus. The sequence goes on from NC_051189.1 coordinate 91,826,111, forward strand.
TTGTTCAAAAAAGAATCTCAAATGTAGAAACGCGAGAGCTGCTCAAGGACACAAAACGCCTGTGATGGCTTTATTCTGTTATTTGTGATGGGTGACGTCACCTATTGCTCAGGCGTGTCTATCAGAGACTACATGACTTTTTGCGCTTTTCTTTTGGTACTTGAATGAGAAGGCTCTGTTCTTTAGCTTATTGTTTGCCTTCTACCTGGTAACTACAATATTCCCCCCTGATGAGGACTGTCTGAGGTCACCTTTGGAACCTGATGCTTAATTACTTGCAACGTGTGTTAAGACAGAAGAATATTTCTGCCAGCCAGAGGGTGGAATAATTGTGAAGGTATTTTTAATTCTAGTAATAAAATACCAAAAAGCAAAATCTATTTTTATTTCAGAATTACAACCCACTGCAGGCACTAGAAGCAATTAAATGCTACAACACTGAGCATGTTTTTATGAATGAGCAAAAGCAGTTTCATTGCAGAGTCCTCTGTACTTGTGTTTATTGCACCTAGGGGCGTTGTGCGTTTGGCCAGGAACAAAAGAGGAGAGAGGATAAGCGTGTGAGAGAACATCATGTTACAGAGCAATTTAGGGCACTGACAATTCTAAAATGACCTGTGCTCCTTTTGAGGGAAGAAAAGGTTCCTTGTTTCTTCAGGAACCTAGTATTTCTTCCACACCGTATGGTTTCTCTTGTGATCTTGGATTATAACATCCAAGAGTCAGGAATTTCTGTGAGTGTGGTTGTGCAGGACAGAGCAAACAGAACTCCACTCACCAGGCTTCCAAAGTTACCATAATAAACATGATCACATGTTGCAAAATGACTCCAGAAAGCGAAAAATATGTTGATCATCATCAGGCAGCAATTTACCGAGAAGAAAGGCAAAACAACGCAGCCTCTCATTATTTCCGCTTGGCACACCAGATGTGATGGGGTAGCAGCCAGATGGCTCCTGCCCCCATCTAGGCTGCATCTACCTTTTAAGATCACTCAGGAGATGAAATACATCTGCTATATCTACGAACTGGGTCCTTCAGTCAAGGGATTACTAAGATTCCAGCATCAATATAAATGAAATGCTGATATCACGTTTTCCAGGGCAGCTTATTTCCTGCACGTCATCGAGAACAAGGTACAGATAGCAACTTTGATCTGCTAGTCACCGTTTCTTTTGTTCCTTAGCCCCCTTCCTCTATCTTGCAATCTGATAGTTCCTTGTAACTCAAACTGACACTGAGCAAACTCTAAACTTCAGCTTGTGATGTCTGCTAAGAGATGCAGTAGTTTGTGGTGGGAGTCAACGTACACTGTTTAAAATTGCTGGGATTCTCTGCAGGGGTTCAGGGGGCTGTCACACTAGGTGGCTGAATCGACTCAACATCTTGCTCTGTTCTCTGCTGCTTCCAGCTGCCTACCTTTTCCTCCTTTGCACCAGCTCTCCCTCTGGCACACTCCCTAATCCAAGAAAGAACTTCTTCCCCACCCCCAGTTTACTGTCCCTAACTGTGGAGTTCAGGGAGCTGGACTGACGGGTAGAGGGGTCAGACATGCCCTGAAGCTGCCTAAAGGAAATAACATGGAGGTAGCACCTGAAGTGGGGCAAGGGGAACATCCTTTTTAGGAGCTGGAGGATACAGAATCAGGCCAGCCCATGGAAGTGGGAGTTTTCTTGATGCCCTGGAAACCTCTAATCCAAGCTTGCTTTTTCTCCCTGCCTGCTAGGGTGGAGCTGGAGTCATAGTTGGATTTTCCAAAAACCAGCCATACAATTAATTTATTAATTATAAGACCAGCCTTATGCTGGATGCAGAGAAGCAGACTGTAAGAAGTCAATGTCTGAATTTCATTTAATGTTGGTAAGGCTTGTTGTGAGACCATTTGAATTCTGCTTGAGAACCCTGTTTACTCACTATGAAGGCAGGCAGTATCTTTCTATTACATTCGCAGAAAACATGGAAACATTTTTCAGTGCAAAACAACAGAGAACTGTTTACTGAGCAAGCTACACAGCCTCTGCCAGGGTAGCCATTTCATCCTCTGTAGCAAATGTTTTCACATTCTGCTTAAGCTGGATTATTATTAACGTTTCTCTTTGCAATGATGGAGGCATTCTTGCTAAAAAGCAAATAAAATATGCCCTAAACTTACCAAGGAAGCCAAGTGAGAAAAATAATCTGATTATAAAAGATAGGATATGGATAAATTGAGACCAGTTAGAAAATCTCTACCCTACAAGAATCAAACATCAGTAAACAAGAATTTAACAAAGCTAACTTGATTTCCTCCTTTACGAGTGGAATTCTGCCCTTAAGGGAAAAACGACTTTGAGCGGGGAGGAGGGAATGACCTACTCTTAAGTTATTTCTTTTTTGCCTAGCCACTGTAAATACATAGCCTTCTTATACACATACTTCATAAAGACACAATTTTTCTGTCTGGCAGATTCACAATTAAAATACTTGACAATAAGATTGAAGCTAGGTACAGGGAATCGGTTTGCTTCTTGTTAAATTACTCAGGGAGAGCAAAGAGTTGTCACCTGCGCTGTATCCTTTGCTGGCAGGATGGCTGGGGTGGGGAAGGGGGCCAGGCTTTCACAGTTGTGTCCCCACCTAATACCCTCCCTGCACCTCAGTTTCAAATGCTCAGAGGGCTCCAGCTGGACAAGTGTCCAGTAGAGTCAGGGCCAAGAAATGTCTTTTTCCAAAATGCATTATGAGGCATTTTCCTGTGACCAAATGCTTCCATTTTGCATTTTCATGTAGAAAAGCTAAAGATAACAACCATCTAAAATGGAAGTATCTGAGATCCAACAGTGTGCTCTTTCCCATCTTGCTAAATAACAGACTAGGACAATTGTCGGGAGTACCAAAAGGCAGGTGCTCAATGTGAATGAATTTTGGATTGGAAGGGGGAAAATTCTCAAAAACCTCCTTTTTTTTTTTAGTCACATACAAGATCAGATCTTAATAATTATTTATAAAGGTTTATTTTGAGTTGAAGAAAGTGGCGGGGGAAAATAACCTTACTTGGATTACCTCAGGCACATATAACACATCAAAAGAATCACAAGCTTTGTTCTGTGGAAGCATAGAAGCCACTGAAAACTACATGGGAAAAACACTGAAAAAGACTGGGAAGAGGATTATTTGTAAATGAGAGAACAGAGCCTCCCCTGCAATGAGCAGGTTCAGGGAAACAGTGTCACCTGTAGCTCCTACACAAGCTACCGCATCTGAACAGCCCCTCCAAGTACACATCCATTACGCTTTAGCGTGGAACAGAAAAGTAGAATAACATCCTGGGGAGAAAGGATGTATACCAAATATAGGGGTCAGTCACATGATTTCTCCAGAGAGGATTTTATCTTCTCATAGCTTTAGCCAACACAAATATTAGGCCTGATTAAATAGAAAGCAATAATTGAAGCACCTCCCACTGTGAAACATTCTCCCATCCTGTAAAACAGAATTTAATATACTTTAACAGCACTTCTTAAAAACGTAGTAAAAAACAACAAGGTGTGGGTGGTTGTTTTGTTTGGGGTTTGGTTGTTGGGGTTTTTTTTGAAAGTGATTTCAGTGGAACCACCAATAAACTTGCCCTACTAAACCCACTACTGAAGTTCATCTTGGTCTTACACGTAACTTTGCTACAAGGCTTACAAGAAGGGGCAAAGGATAAAGGAAGCAGGGCAAGAACTCTTTCTGGTGCAGAGTATTGCTAGATGCACGGGCTGTTTGTGGTGAGGTAAGAAAAACTTGTCCCTCTTGCACCACTCTGCCACGGTCCCTCTGGGTACCAGAGCTGTGTTTTGCAGTAGGGCATTGCAGCACTGTCCCATAGGGACTCTGTCGGTCCATCACAGCTTCTTTAAGCACATAGTATTTGCACAGATACCTAGAAGGACCTACTAGCACCATACTATTTGCTACAATTTGAAGTATGTAGCATGAGCAGATTTCCCTGCACAGAAGATTAGGGGTTTGCCCCATTTTTGCAGAGAGCTTGCTGGAAAAGAAACCAAAGATCTGGATTCTCTTCTTTCTTCAGGTTATAAATCCCATTAGTACTTTGGTTTACCATGTTCTTTACCTCACACCTTCTGGAAAGATACACCTATCAGCAAGATGGGCCTCAGCTTTGATTTTTCGATTATCACATCACTGAGACCATTTTCTGTTTAACACAACCCAATTTCTGATATATATGGAAACCTCACAGATGTTGGTAAGGGGAGAATTGTTATTGCTCTCACTCAACAGACTGGAAAACATCTGTTGGAAAACAGATGTAGGCCTACGTTTTCAACAGATATTTAAATGTTTTGAAGAACCAGACTATATATTGGACCATCCTTTCACAACTGTTGGTATAAGGCCTTAGGCTGAGGTCCTGTAACTAAACAGGGAAGGGAAATTAGAGATGGTATCTCAGTGTTAACGTACCTCATTCCATTTCAATTTAAATTAAACCTACATAGCACCTAGCTGCTTTTACAGCCTTAACCTTACTTTCTGGCATTTACCAACAGACAAACATTGAATTGTTTGCCTTGGTCAAGACATTCCACTAATGCAATTAAAAATGCCACACATTGAATAAAGGAAACAAAACAAAAAAAGTATTCCTTTTCCCAACACCATCAGCTCTGTCAACAGAACAGAATGCTTCCCCGCAGGCCGCTGTTGATATGTTGAAACAATAATATATTGCTCGATACTATTAACTTCTTTCTCAATACAAATGAACCATTGTATGTGGCCTAAGCCGCACACTGCTAAGTCTTACTATCTATCCTCATTTCTTCCAGACAGGACGCCTCATGCAAGACCTTTGGGGTTAGAGGTGCTGCTCATCACACGGCCAAATACAAATCAACACCCAGTAGAGGTTAAGGCAGCCGAGTTATCTAATCCTGAAATCCTTTCAGTGGTTTTGCTTTCTTTGTGAAACAGCGAAAATGCAACCACCAGCACTTGCTAAGACATCTGTTTGTTGTTTAGCACACAGCAGCCAATCTCCAGTTTTTATAGCGAATGGTCTCCTGGGTGATAGATACAGCTAAATCTCAAAGATCCAGCAGAAGAAAATAGTACTGCAGCCCCCAGGCACAGTGTGAGACTCATCCTCCCTTATAGCTGGTTTACTGTTCCATCCAAGGAGGTTTGAACCTTCCGTCTAAGCCTTCCAGTATCCCCTTTTCCTACATTTCCCTCAACTCCTACTGGAATGGTTTATTTCTTTATTTATTTTAATGATTATGACTGGCAAATAGGCTGTGTAGGATTTATGAAAGGACATGTTTCTGTCTAGAGTATCTTTATTTATGGTTTCTCTTCCTCTAGATAAAACCGAATACAAACAACAGCAAGCAATGTAGGATGGTGTCCTACTTCTAGTAAGGGAGCTGTACTGAAATGTGTCACTTGGGTAGCTATATTTAAGGGTTAGCTAGAGTGTAATTACACTAAGAATTAGAAGCTAGACATGCTGAACACCACTGAAACCTGCTACGCTCCCACAGTGGAAAGGATGATCTTTACTATCAAAAAACAGTTTCTCATCTTTTAGTTAAAACTTTGTTTAAATTCATTTGCTGGCTCCCCTTCTCAGCTTTACAAAGCTATATGATAAACAGTTTCAAGTACAACCCAACTAGGTAATTTCAAGGGAAGGTTACTCGGGCAACCAGATAAGCTGTTCTTTCCCCAAAGGCCTGAGGCAGCATGCATTAACTCAGTTACTAAAACAACCTTGGTTTGTTTAATGCTTAATCCAAGAACTGCTCAAATACTAAGAAATACAAGTACTAGTGGACATATATAAACTCATATTAGTTTACTGACAGTTCAGGCAGTTTAAGTGCTTCTTGCCCCTCTTTACAGGGTGTACACCAGAAATCAAGCACGTGGATGATGGATGAAAGAAAAGCTTTAGCAAGTGCCAGCTGTCCTGCACGCCAGGTTAACAGGCCCGTCAGCAGGGCAGCATCCACAGGCAGTGGAGTCAATTAACAGAGCCAAAACAGGCAAGATATTAGCCATGCACAGCATCTCCATTTTAAGCCTTTTTTCCAGTAATGCCTGGCAAGCATTTCATTAAAGGACCACAACGGAGGTTGCATACATGTGGATACCAGCTCTGTCAGAGCAGTAAGGACCACAGTAACTGTAGCACTGGTAGCAGTTCTCAAAGCACAGTTCTCTTTTGGCACAGCACTCCCCTAAGTGGTGCTTGGGTGAACAAGGGACTAAGCTTACACATTGGGTAACTGCTACACTCCATGAAGGATTTTACTCTTGTTTTGTACGAGTACAGAAAGTCTCACAGAGCCTAGAACTACCGACAACTGCATTGTAGGCTCACACAGGATTCTTACATCCTTTAAGCATATGGCAACTTAAGTCCCCCCTCCCTCATTGTAAAGAATCCATACTTACCTTCACAAAGACATACAACAGGGTGCTGCTGCACTGCTCTCACCTCCCTGGGTAGAGGTCTGGCTCCTGCTGCAGGGATCAAGAGCATCAAACAGCTGCCCTGCAAATGCATAACCTGGGATGCTGGAAACTGCTATTGTCAGGGTATCTACGACTACTCCAAGACAGTATGTATGCTTGAGCAGCCTTTAAGCCATGTAATCTAGAAATATGCTCATCACCTTGTCTCCTATAAAAGGAGACAATTGCCCTGAAGAATCAATCCCTTTACAGTTAAGGGCAGCTTAATGGCTGTTTTTGAGAAACAATAATTTTATGCCCAAATAGAGGTGCAGGTTCTTAACCAAGTCCTCAAGTTGTCTGCTAGTACACAGCTATGCTTCCCTGCATGGACTTTTTATATTTAGAGAGGAGGGCTGCAGGAAGATAGGTCAGCTCAGGATCAAGTCAAATCACAAGCAGCCACCCATATGCTATATAGGTGCCACACACGGATACTATGGGTACCATGTACTTGTTCCAGGCCTTGGGACAAGGAAGAGCTGCTGAATGGCAGTGGAGAAGCCTGCAGCTATCCCATCAAATCTGTTTTGACAGCTTGTAATGTGGAATTCAATACCTTCTCACAGACCTCACTAGCATGTATGTCCATAAATAGGAGTTGCAGAATTCTCAAGTGCAGTGCCTTGTTTCTATTAGCTAAGGCAGCTTTCTCCCCAACAATAGAGCTGTCAGACACAGGAGTGAACCAACGGTTTCCATAAATTGCTACCATCTTCAACTGCAGTTTCCCCATACCGCTAAATTCACAGGCTGAGAAATGTTGATTTATTGAGTTTAAACTTTCACTGAGGTTAAGGAATAAACTGAGAAGCAAAGCTACAGAAAACTACACGAGTTATTTTCTTAATCTAGAGAGAAAAAAGGCAGAGGAGACAGTTTAGGACACAAAAAGCCTTTATGTTTGAGAAGTTAACCATTTCAACAGAAGACTCTGAAGTATTTTTTTTGCAACTACTGTTACATTGGACAGTCAAGGATACAAAACTGCTGACAGAAGCAACAGTGGAGAGCACCAAATTAAGAAAATGCATGCTTCAGCACAACTGCACAGATTCCTCCTCAATGAACACTTGCCTGCTCAGACTATACTTAACTCCTACCCATTTCAACTTTACGCCTCATCTTCCTCCCCCTCCTCTTCAAACTCCCCCTGCTCATCAGCAGTGGCATCCTGGTATTGCTGGTATTCGGAGACGAGGTCATTCATGTTGCTCTCTGCCTCCGTAAACTCCATTTCATCCATGCCCTCGCCGGTGTACCAGTGCAAGAAAGCCTTGCGCCGGAACATGGCCGTGAACTGCTCCGAGATCCTCTTGAAGAGCTCCTGAATAGCCGTGCTGTTGCCAATGAAGGTGGCAGACATCTTGAGGCCACGTGGGGGGATGTCGCAGACTGCCGTCTTCACGTTGTTGGGGATCCACTCCACAAAGTAGCTGCTGTTCTTGTTCTGCACATTGAGCATCTGCTCGTCCACCTCCTTCATGGACATGCGGCCACGGAAGATGGCGGCCACCGTCAGGTAGCGGCCGTGGCGGGGGTCGCAGGCGGCCATCATGTTCTTGGAGTCGAACATCTGCTGCGTCAGCTCGGGCACCGTCAGGGCTCGGTACTGCTGGCTGCCGCGGCTGGTCAGAGGGGCAAAGCCCGGCATGAAGAAGTGCAGCCGGGGGAAAGGCACCATGTTGACCGCCAGCTTGCGCAGGTCGGCATTCAGCTGGCCGGGGAAGCGAAGGCAGGTGGTCACACCGCTCATGGTGGCCGACACCAGGTGGTTGAGGTCCCCGTACGTGGGAGTGGTCAGCTTCAGGGTGCGGAAGCAAATGTCATACAGGGCCTCGTTGTCAATGCAGTAGGTCTCATCCGTGTTCTCCACCAGCTGGTGCACAGAGAGGGTGGCATTGTAGGGCTCCACCACCGTGTCCGACACCTTGGGGGAAGGCATGACGCTGAAGGTGTTCATGATGCGGTCGGGGTACTCCTCCCGGATCTTGCTGATGAGGAGGGTGCCCATCCCAGAGCCCGTGCCACCACCCAGCGAGTGGGTCAGCTGGAAGCCCTGCAGGCAGTCGCAGCTCTCCGACTCCTTCCTCACCACATCCAGGACAGAGTCCACCAGCTCAGCACCTTCCGTGTAGTGCCCCTTGGCCCAGTTGTTGCCAGCCCCACTCTGACCTACGGGGCAGACCAAGAGCAAGGTGCCACATTAGTGCCCCACCAAGGGACACAGGTGATGCCACCTCCCCCACCCCACGGGCTTCACCCCTCACCTCCACCCCCACTCCGCTATTGGGATTCACATCCCCCAGGGTCACTTGCATGCTCGCACCAGGTCTCTCCTGGGCGGAGCTCCCGCTTTGGGACTCCTCCATCCCACACTCACCAAAGACAAAGTTGTCGGGACGGAAGATCTGTCCAAAGGGGCCGGAGCGCACAGAGTCCATCGTGCCAGGCTCCAGGTCCACCAGGATGGCACGTGGGACATACTTGTTACCTGTGGGGGAAACCAGTGCCAGTGTTACAGCCCCGCAGGCAGCAGCCAGTGCCACAGGAGCCCCAGTGTGCTCCCTTCACCTCCCAGTTTGCTGCCTAGGACATGGCAGGCGAGGGAATGTGGATAGAGGCATTTTGGGCTGGGAATACAAAGGAACCATTGAAGCACCACTGGGGCAGCACCCACTGCAGGGACGGACGGCGGGGGCACGGGCAGCACGGTGGGATGTGCTGGGGGCGCCCCTGCACACCCACCCACCCCGCAGCACCGGGCCGGGGGGCTCATCGCAGAGCGGCATTACCGGTGGCTTCGTTGTAGTAGACGTTGATCCTCTCCAGCTGCAGGTCACTGTCCCCGTGGTAGCTGCCCGTAGGGTCGATGCCATGCTCATCACTGATGACCTCCCAGAACTGCGGGGACAGGGCGGGAGGGGTCAGCGCCACCACGCCCCGCCCGCGCCCCCTGGCCGAAGCCCCGCGACGTGGCACGCGGGGATTCGCCGCGCGTGGGGGCGGCCCCCGCCAGACGCGGCCACTACCGCGCCCCTCCCCCCCCTCACACCGACGGGAGGGGTGTGGCACCGGCTCGGCGCCCCCTTCCCCCGCCCGCCCGGACCCCTGCAGCCCACGGGGGGCGGGCAGACGGCAGAGCTGCCCCCCCCACCCAAGGGGCACCTCGCACACGCCACGGGAGCCCCCCCGAGAGGCAACAGCCCCGCGCGCACCCCCCGCACCGGAGGGGCGAGCCCGGCGGTGCCCTGCAGCGGGAAGAGGGGTCGTGCCCCCCCAGCTGCGCCCTGCCCGGGACACGCGGAGCCCGGCTGAGCGAGCACGGCACCGCCCCGCAGCCCCGGGCAGGCGACCCGCGGCGACCCGCACCGGCCCGTACCTTGGCGCCGATCTGGTTGCCGCACTGCCCGGCCTGGATGTGCACGATCTCACGCATGGTGACGGTGTCCGACGCTGCTGCTGCCGACGCTGCTGCCGCTGCCGCCTTCTCCGCCCGCTCTCGCACTCGCCGCTGCGGCGGCCGCGCCCCACGCCGCCCCTTAAATGGGGCGCCGCGCCCCGCCCCGCCGGTGACGTCATGCGGGAACGGCGCGGAGCCAATGGGCGCGCAGGGGCGTGGCGTGGCTGCAGCATTGTCTCCCGCAGCGGGGGCGGGGCGGGGCGGGGCTGGGGCGGGGCTAGCGGGGAGCGGCTGCGGGGCACCGGCACCGCCGCCGGCCGCCGCCCCGGTTCGTCGCTGACAGCGGGGACAAAGGCGCGGAGCACCGCGGCGGGTGTCCGTCCTGGGCCGCCCCGCGTACGAACCGGCTCTGCCACCGCGCTGCTGGCAGCCGCCGTCCTTCCGCCCTCCCGCGGCCGCCGCAGCCTTTTGTTCCCCCAGACAGTCACAGCTTCCCTGCCGCAGCAGCGGGCGTTGCCGCCGCGGGGAGGGGGAGCCCCCGCCCCTCGCCGGTGCCGCCGTTCGCACGGCGCCGGCGGGAGAGACACCTCCCCACGGGGGCACCACGCACCCACCAGCAGCACCCCGTGCCGTTAACGCCCGCATCAGCGGTCAGGAGCCCCGCGCCCTGACCCGGTTCATCCGTCTCCGGCAGGACACGCGTGGGCTTCCCCGCAGCACGGGCTGTGCCGTATGACCTCTCGTCCGCCTCCCCTGCCCTGTACCCCGCCGTGCCCCGAGCGAGCCGTGCTCGCCGCTCCCCCGGTGGCGGGCTCAGCTGTCCTTCCCCTCCCGTCAAGGGCGGGTGTCTCTCCCTCGGCTGAGCCGGGGGCCGCTCCCTGGCAAAGCCACCGGCTCCCGCGGTCCCCCGCCCGGCTAAGGGCAGCAGCCACCAGCCACCCTCGGCCAGACAATAGACAACGTGGGTGCTGCTTCATGGGGCTGGGGGCGCGGGGGGAGGGTGTTTTCCCTTAGCTCGGCAGCAATGGGGTCTTGCACCTCGCTGACGGATGAAGAAAGGAGCTGAAAAGGGGGGGGGGGGGGGGGCAAGGGAGGGCTGGACGTGTGCGCCCGTGAGGTGCTTTCCCCAGTTTATTTTCCAGCATCCCGGTGTGGCACTGCGGGCGGTACAACGGCACACGCCCACGCCGCCGGAGAGGAGGAGGTCGGGGGGTCGGGGGGGGGAAGCACCGAGGGGCGGCACGGTCCGCTCCGCGCCCGGTGCCCGTCGGTGCGGTCAGCGCGGCGTGTGGCTCCCCGTGGGGGTCGCCTGCTTCCCCACACGGTTTGTGCGGCGGTGAGGGGGTGCGGGGCCCCCCGGGGGGCTGCCCGGAGCCCCGGTAACCGCGGGCAGGCTCCCCGCGGCCAGCGCCAGGCGGAACTCCGCCAAACCCGGGTTTAGTAACACACTAGACGAAGGCTACAACAGCTCTTCTAGAGGTGCAGCTAAAGAGTTCATCACCATTCCCGATCCGTATTTCTTCCATACACTCTTTCCTTTGTTCTACCCATGTGCCGATCCCCCTAATCTTTCTAACCTCGTTTATGCAGATGGATAACCCTGCCTATGGATCACTCTAGATCTGGTTTTACATTCTGCCAAGGTAATCTGCAGAACAAACCGGTTTCCTCTGATTGATATGCCAAAGCATCCACACCTTTCTTTTGTTCATCTTACAGGGAGAAGGCATCCCGGTTCCAAAAGGGGATGCTGCAAAAGGCAGCCTCAGGTTTGTCTCTTCAACAATGATTGTGAGAAATATAAATCACATCACTTGCACTCCCTGTGAAATCTGTTTTTACTGGCCTAAGCCAGGAGCAATTTAATTATTTGGTTGACTATGCTTCACAATGTGTAGCTTTAATTCCAAGCGAACATTTTTTGTGGCATATTAACTGCATAATCAACATCCACATCTATAATTACGGGTTTAAAAATAACTTGCAGATTAGCAACTCCGGTGGACCACTGGCCGCTCCAGGTAATGACTCAAAGCAATGCCAGCCTTTCCCATGGCTGCGGTGGGTGTGCTCCTGAAAACACTGGCGCAGCAAAACCTCTTACAGCAGAGCCGGTGCGAAACAGGTACTGTGACTGCTTGCTACTATTCTTTCCAAGAATTCTGCGTATTGGGCACTGTGTATTACTTATTGACCAGAAGGATTGTTGACATTTCAGGGCAAGAGGGAGTAGCTGATTTTATGCATCCTCCATACCTATGTTAAGCTCATTCCTTACAGCTTGAGGCTTCAAAGGAAGCCATTTTAAAATCCAATTCAAGGAAAACAGATTATTAACACTGGAGGAAAGAAAGTCACCCCAGCTGCTTTATCTTAAAAAAACCACCCCAATTCATATTTCTGAAGGGGAGGGGGGTTCAAGTGTATCTTCTGTGTAGATACGATGTGAAATGTTTATTTCTAAAATAAACAGCTGCATCACTGAGGGGTGAGGGAGGAAATCCAGGTCTCGTTGTTCTGCAACCCCTGGACAGGACCCTTCAGAGGGGAAGAGCCCATCAGGTGACTTCAGGAGACCTCAGGCGAGGTCCAGCTTAATTCGAGGGTCAGCATCTGAAATGGAGGGTTTCCCAAAGGACCAGCATTGCTCATGGCGAATGGCTCGCAGGGAAATGGACTGCTGAGCTGTTAGCTCAGTTGCCTCTCTCCCCTCTCTGTATTTGCCTCACATCGATGTGTCTGTCTGCGCAGCCCCTGCCCCAACCCCGGGGCCGGCCCTGGCTGGATTCCTCCATCCCCAGTCTCCCCGGCAACCGCCCCCCCCCCCAGCCCGGCAGAAACGAGCTGCACAAAACAGAAAGGGACAAAAAAAGCCTGCAACATTTTCATCAGCCCGGCTGATTTCCCAGGGTGTAAAAGCAGCATGGCCAGGGGAGCGCAGAAGCGGCAGCAGGACGGGTGAAATGCCGGCCCGCAAGGTTGTTACACAGCCATCCTCGCCCAACGTAGGAGAGGATGAATAACATAACCTCAGTCAGGAGTTTGTTTAATGAAACTCAGAGGATCAACTCGGTTTTAACCGATGTATCCTCTCCCCCTCCCTGACAGGGTTTCCAACCTCCCAGCTACAAGGCTGGGTGTGACAACCGCCAGAGCCTTGTCTTCAGCCACTGAAGTGGTCACTGATGAAAGTCCCGACTCCCTTGCAGGATGCAGGAGGTTGCAAAAACCAGCTAACAACAGCCCAAGGGAAGGACTCGGTCATTTTACTTTATAATAGGAGATATGTGCATTTGTCTGATGTACTGCAGGACAGTTTGTGGGTCATTAGAAGGTTTTTCCTAAAGAGAAACTTGCCTTCCTTTCAGAAGGCTTTCACCCACCCCATGGCTCAGCATGCCATTTCATGGGTCACATCCTTGTCTGTGGCTCCTCTCAGAAGGATGTAAATGCCTTAAAGACCTTGAAGTTATGCCCAAATCCCCCAGAGTGGCATCTTAAGTTTTCCATACCTTGAGGGGCAGGATGCTGTAGTGTATAGAAATGAGAAAGTATTTTGGATTCTCACAAGCTGAGATGCTACACCACAGACCAGGCTAGACAGTAAATGACCTGTGTCTAGGGCGGCTCACCAGGGTTAGGGCAAACCAACACTTTGCTCCTCAGTATGCAGCATTGTAACTCAGGGAGGGGCAGGCTGGGAGGACCCTGGGTACATTTGGGAGGAATTCAGGGTGGTGCCCCGGGAGTGGGAGCATTTTGTATCTATGCAAACACAATTTTTGTTTGGCATCTCTATTTTCCTGTGGCTTTGTGGTTTTGCATATGAGTTGCAGGCTATGCAGCGGCTGGACCCACCTGTGCCAGCTGGTGGGAAAGGACAAGACAAGCAGCACAAGGCTGGCAGCAGCCATCACTGTGTTCTGTGACCCTCGGTAGCCTTGTCTCCAACAAAAGCCCTGCTGTAACACGGACTGGCTGCCCAGCCTGGGCCCAGGCTCTGGAGAAAATGGCTGAGCTATGGGAAGGTCAGCAGCACAGCACCACACCCGATAAGAAAAGGTATGAATTCAGGCAGAGATAGGATTATAGGAACACCACCATCAGTAGCTCAAGGACAGGGGAGCATCAACACCAGAATGGAAAGCTGTGACTTCCTAAAGGAAGAAAAGATGGGGAATGGGGGGGCAGAAAACTGCAGCGTGTCAATACCGAGGACGCATTTGTGGGGACAGCAAAGGCCAACCCACCTCCCTCTGCCCACGTCTGCCCGGGCAGCACGCCAGTGCTGTCTCTGCCCATCGTTGCGATGCCTCAGTGCCAGAGCTCACCAAAGCCAAGCTGTCTTTGGGCCACAGTACCTAGGATCAATGGCAGCATGTGCCAGATGAGACATGCCCCGGGTGGCCCAGGACTGAGCCATGAGGGTTGGCCACACCATCAGTGGTGGCCCCACGCCAGCCCAGCTGCTGGGTGGGCTCTGGTCACCCAACAAGCCCAGCAGGTGAGGCCTGGGCCATGACCGTGCTGTACCAGCCCCCTCTACTCATCTGGGCAGCGTCCTAGGGGGGCAAGTCCTCCGGTGCTGCCATGCTTGCCAGAGGATCCTGGGGCTCCTGCCCCACAGCCCCCACTGGCGCTGCCCATCTTGGGGCACCCCTGGCCTCACCAAGGGTGAAGCTGGGGGCTGCTGGTGCAGCCATCAGGGGCTGCCACGCATCCTTCCCACAACCGGCTTCAACCAGATCATGGGATTATTTTTTTTTTCTCTGTTACCACTGCTACAAACCAGTGTTTCTATCAAAGAGTTAAATATATGTGAATGTTTCAGTTTTGCTGAGAGCACCTGCCTGCTCACCGGTTACTCATTATTAGACCAGTGAAGGGTTGCTTGTCTTAATATTTGCCTTGCAAGCTAAGGCGAAACAAAAGCTGGAGCAAGGCTGCTGGCACTCCTGGAAAGCAAACCCCCCCGCCTCAGATTAAGGGCTCTCACTGCGGCACCTTGTCAGCAAAAATTACAGCAGTAAGGAGTCCCAGAGGAGGCTCTGAGGGTCACACTGGCACCATGTGATACCCTTCATGCGCATAGTGCCATGTGTCATGAACTTGGACCCCCCAGCACACACTGGATCTGTCACCATGTTATTTCTTGTGTCATCTCATTCATAGTAAGGTTTATGGGTATGCCCTTGTATAAGCAAATAATAATAACTGAAGCATCTAATAATGCCTCCAGTCATATTTAACAGATGAGACTGTAAACCACAGAAGTGCAAAAGAGAGATGAAAAATGGTTTCCCTAATGAGGAAATTATTGGAAGACAAGAAGCAAAGAGCAGGTAGGGAGGTGAAGGGCAGTTTCCCTGCGATCGGGTGAGAGCGCTGATGAGAAATTGATCCGCTCTCTAATATATCTGCTTGCCTGGCCACCAAACACGGCAAGGTGTTGTACGGATGCTGGGGTCCCCGAGTCAATGACAGGAAGGCATTTTGATTCTTGTGTGCTTTGCTCTCCCAGCATAAATATTAATAAGGTTCCAGCCTCAGTGCTGGTGCTGATGCAGCTGTTTCTACATTCATGTGGAACAAATTCAGTAAATGCAAAAGAGCAAGGCATGAAAGAAAATACTCACTTGCTCGTCTGAGTTATTCTTGAAACCTGGTCTTGGTCCTTTCTTTCCTAAGCAGGATTTTTTTTTGTGTGTTCGGGCTGAACTGAGATCGGGCTAATTTGCATGGTTTGAGGTCTGGTAGCGAATGGCAGTGTCAGAGGGTAAAACCGCTGTCGGACTCTCGTTTGCAGCCGTCAGGTCAGAACCTGGAAGGGCAGTGGCACCGAAGCCACATGCCTAGCAAACACTCCTTTTTTCCTTTGATCCTTCTTGGTTCAATATAATTTCTTTCCACCCCAGAGACTCATCCTTGAAACCCCGATAGCAACACGCTGCTCTGCATCGTTACCAAGTAGAGTTTCTACTGCATCCATTGCCTTGCTCGGCCGGCTAGGGTTTGGTGTAGTAAGGAAGCAGGAGCCTTTGTAACCGGATTGAACAAAGCATTTTTTCCCAAGGTCTTCTACCACCACCCTGCATCTCCCCTCCCTGCGGTAATATTGCGGCTGGCAGCGCCGCTCGCTGCAAGGAAGAGTGTGCTTGTCAACTCGTTAACACTTTCTTTTTTCCTTTGCAAAAGGCATGGTTGTGCAAATGAATTGTAAAGATCTTATCAGGCTGCCGCCTTGGCTGCTCTCAGGTGCCTCTGATACAGATCTTTCAGAAGACTGGAAAAAAAATAAATATAATTTTGAAGGCTGAAAAAAAAATATGGCCCCAGATCACTCATACGTATATTAAATCTCTCGCTTACTGGGAAAGAAAAATGACTGTTTGGAAAGATTTCTTTCTCCCCAGCATCAGTTGCCCTCCCGTGTCGGGCTGGAGGGAGATGATCTGGGTGCCAATAGCCTGCAGCCGAGAAAAGCAGGATTTGGGGGAGCTGCACAGGGCTCTAGTGTGCTGTCAACGCAGCGGCACAACCTCTCCTGATGACAGGATTTGCACAAAGGCTTTGATCATCTGCTTTATTAAAGCTGGAAGCATCCCCGCCAAGCTAGAACCGGCGGCAGAGATGAAAACACCGTTTCCAGCCCATCCTTCCCCTTATACTTTAAGGAATCCCTGTCTCTGGGATCAGCCGTGGGGAAAAGGTAGCAAAGCTGGGGTGTGGTGGCACAGGGCTGCTGCACTGCCACTGTCACTGTTGGGGTGTGCAGGGCAGGTGGGTGGCAGGGTCTTACAGGGGACCCCTGGGCAGGGAGGCAGCCTGTGCCCCCGGAGCTGCGCGGTGCTCCAGGCTGGTCACATCTTTCCACGGGTGGGATGCAGGGAGGTGAGCAAGCCCTGAGGCCCTAACTCAGGAGTCCAAGGTGCGGCATTTCGGACAACTGCTAAGCGAGGTTCATCAGTACAAGCTTTATCTTCAGCTCACGGGAGCTGGCAGGTGTTTTGTCAGTTGGTTTCTGTAGAGGCTGGCTCAGATCCCGAGTCTGTTACAGAAAGGTATCGCTCCCAAATGCCATGAATTTCTTTGTCCTTCTCTCTCCTCCTGTTTTCCCATTTACAGCTTTCTACAGGATTTAGGGATAATTTTCACCTGGTTTGTGTTTGCCTCCTGAGAAACACATCACAAACGTCCCTTTATGGGACTTTGTTCAAACACAAGCCTTTCGATCCTGGGGAAGGCCACCACCCATCCCAGGGCTCTGTACAACAGCAGCAACAGCACCTCACACCAGCTTTTTCAAACACCGAGCAGAAAAGGGAGATGACTCCTCATGCTTTCTGAGAGGCAGCAGGGAAGGATATTTTTCATTTGGTGTTCAAGGGCAGGACACAGACTTTTTGAAGATGCAGCTTCAGTCTGTTGGGATCCTATTTAGCTTTGAAAATACATAAAGGAACTCTGATAACATTTTCCTAGGGTTGTATGTTCTGCCAGCATTAACTATCCTGTCTGTTCTGTTGTCATGCAAATAGGCAACACCCCCATCTTTGGATACTAGTGCTAAGTATTATTTTAATTTTTTTTTAACTCTGGAGATCGGAGACAGACCACTGCAGTGATGCCTGTGAAAGTTACATGCCTTGTAATCATCAGTAACTTCAGATACACTGATTAGGTGGCAGCAGTAGTTGTTTGACGTACTTCTGTTAGGAAATTAAATACATCCCTGATCTAAATCATGCTGTTCAAGAACTGTACTATGACCTTGGAGAGCCTGGCCTGAACAGCCATATCCTTAATGGATCAGACAATGTTGGGCTGCTCTGTAGCGATGTACAGGTACTAAGCTACTGTTTGGGATATTTACTCTTTCTGCCGAACCACTGTATTCAACAGAGCAGGAAGGAAAAGCCAAGAAAAAAGACTGGCTTGGGCTAAGCCACCTCAGAGTGAACACACAAGGGCTGCTAAGGGACAATGCCAGGCCTGTTAGCTTCACTCCTTGTCCAGGGAGGAGGAAGCAAAGTAATCAAAGCTGATTTTGTCCAGCTAGTTTTGCTTGCAAATGGAAAAATTAAAAGGCCATGGCATTACTTTAAAAAGTAATGAAAGAGAGCAGCTATTTGGAGAACCAGACTGAGAGGCAGGCACTTGCTGGCATGCTTGAGAAAGGGAAAAGCTGTGTGTAGGCATGGCCAGTCAGACCTGCAGGCTAATGGACTTTGGGACAGAGCCTATTAAGTCCAAGGCCTGGTCTAAGGACAAAAAGAAGATTCATGGAAATTCTGACATCAGCCAAGGGAAAGCATCCAGGGAGATGGGGAAGAGACCAGAAGTGCAGCAAGTCCCATAACCACAACAGCAATCTACCTTTCAAAAAAAGGAATTTCATTCCCCTCCCAAAGCAACCTGAACCTTGATCAAACCTTTGTTTATGTGGCTGCCAGCACTGCCTGTTGAATTCCATGGCTAAGAGCATAACTCTTCGCAACCTGAGCAGACGCGTCAGCCCTTGAGTCAGTAGCAGACCGGCATCCCCTCTGGTTCAAGCACACAGTATATCCTACGTATGTTATGTACCCCAGCCTGGCATCCCATTAGGTGGCCCAAGGACAGAAAAATAGCAGGATCCATCAGGTGTGTTGTATGTCTTGTGGGATCTGGGCATTGAATTGGGCAATATAAGGGAAAACACTTTTCAATACTATTTCATTTATTTTTCTTCCCTTCTCAGCATTTCAAAAGCTTGGTTCCATTAGGCTTTGGCACCTGTTCCCTGTCAGGTCACAGGTATGTAAAAGCCCATTGCACCCACAGGTCTCACTACAGCTTCTGGCTTTTACACACCAGAGTCACTTTTTGTAAACTGCTTTGGGATGCTCCACCATGAAGAGGTCTATCTGCACATAAAAATACGATTTCCAGTCGACTGCGTAAACCTCTTCTTGTCCCTGAGGGGAGTGATGAGTCACTCTGTGTTAGTGCCTCCCACCCAGCAGCTATGAAGCCACGTGTCTCAAATGCTCCCATAGGTCTAAGATGAGTTCCTCCAATGACTCACATAACAATAAAAGGGAACTGTCTCATTCAATAACAGCAGAAATTTAGTCTGGGCTCACAAAAGTCCTTAGGAGCTGTGTCTTACACAGACTTTCATTCAGCTGCAGGAAGACAGGCAAGAGGTATTGTACTCTTCCAGTCTGCAGAGGAGTGAAATAAAGCAGAGCAGAAGGGATTTGCACAAGGTCACTGTGCCAGTCAGGCACAAAACCTAACAGCCCCAGTTTCTAGTCCAACATGCTGTGCAGGACAAGCTGCCCATCAAAAAATCACTGTCATGTGCATCCCAGGCCTCACCCTACCTGGGCAGGGAAATCCCAACAGCCAGGGTGATGAACCCCCAAGAAAAGAAAAGGGTTTTCATCAAGGGAAAAAGCTATTACCTTAAGCCTTTTGGAAATCGGGAACTGGATTTCCTTAGAGCAATGCCTGCCTGGGTACCAATAGATGCACTGAGGAGTTATTACAGCAGTTCTGCTAACACCGTCACGGCAGCTATTGCAGATGTGGAATTGCTTGTGCACCTACACTGTGCATTTACTTATGGGTGCTTTTTCAGACATGGGATTTTTTTTTTTTTGAGTAGGGTCAGGGCTGGCCTTGATATTGCTTTGGACCATGAGATTCATAGAATGAATTTAGTGTAGTCCCCTTGCAGATCTCTTAAACTGTGATTTTCATACAAGTTCACCAGTCCGATTCCCCTGTTTCCTGCAACTTTTGAAAAAGTTCCAGCCTGGATTCTTTTTCCATCTCTTCTCTGGGGCCATAAGCTAGGATGATCAACACTTGACAGTGTGTTTTTAGCCTTCAAGTTGAGAGACCTATCTGTGGCCATGGTTAGGTGTTTCAGGAGCATTTTCCTATCACAGTTAATCCAACATCCCATCCTAAGATCCCAGGCATAGTTTCTGACCAGTTTGATTCCCCAGAGTGACTCATTAGCATATCAGGTGAGCACTATGAAGCAGGACTGGGGCAGCCCCACCTAAAATCGGTTTAGATGGTCACAGCATCACAGCCACGGTGGCTGTACAGCGTAAGCAGAAACACTCCTCCCTTTTTTGCCGGCCTGTGCTTACCTGATGCTGCCCTCCCTGATGCCAGCACAAGTATTTGAGCAGTGGCACACCAAGCCAGATCAGAGAACTGCTGCAGCTGAGAAAAATAATCCAATGATGACTAAGAAAGGAAGCATTTTTTTCAGCACCTTGGGTGCCTCGATGGCACAAGGAGAGAAAAGGCCCCCTATAGCCAGCAGTGCCATGAAGGGAAGTCTGCATACAATAAATCTCCAAGTCTCAATACAAAGCAGACCCCTGAAAGTCTGGGACTGCAGCACAGCTACTGTTACAGCAGCCTGGTAAGACAAAGCCTCACCAGAGTGGCTGTGGAAGCTTCATTTGGCTTTATCAAGTGGTCATTTACTCCTCTGCAAAAGGTCAACAAATCAAGAAAACTGGCATGTCCTGAGGCATCAGAAGAGGGTTCACTGACACACGCTAATGGTTCACTTGCTTTCTCATGTGTCAAATTCACACTTTATTCATGCAGTAGCAAAAGCGCAGAACATATTTTGGAATCAGAAAATATCCAGTTCATAACTGTGTGCTTTACCTATCTTAACTCCTCAGTTACCAGGAGGAAGATTTACTCCTGGCTTATGGGTGGTAAAAAATGGGTGGTTTAGGACCTAGTAATTCTTGAGGGCACCTTAAAATTTGGAGAAGAACAAAGAGCATGGAAGTACATACCTTTAAATCACATATCCTGGGTCTTGGATCTCATCTGAGCAGCAACATATATGCATATCTAAAATACCCACAGTGCTTCTGCTACAGTATCTTCGCTTTACCACGAGTTTGCTATCCAGTGTCTCACTGCAGCTGAGACTTCTTCTAGCCTTGTACCTGACAAATAAGGCAGACTAATGGGCACTGCTTTCACAGCCACAGAAAAAAAAAAAAAAGATGAGCGCATTAAAGGAATTGCAAGAGGTTCCATACGCTGCTGGAGTACTTTCCCCTCTCATTTTCCAGGGGCTTCAATGGCCTTGCAGTGCTGTAATTAGGAAGTTCATTTCACGCATGATGGTCTGCTGCTGCGCAGCTCTACTTCTCCACACCTGCAATGCAAATAAAAAATGTTTACCCAGCATTTTAGTTGCTAGATGAACTTTGTCTTCTGAGCTTAAACAAGGTTTTAGCATGATTTACAGATAGCAACTACATTTCACAGAAAAAAACATTCAATTAAAATAAATGAATTAACCCCCCTGTGACTTACCTTCAGAGGTTTGCAGGGTTTAGGATCTCAAGGAAAGTTACAAGCACTTTGGACAAGACTGATGAGAATACGGACAGATCAGAGCGTGATGAAATAGGGGCATTTCCCCCCTGGGGAGAACCACGTCTACAGACAGCCTTGGTAGTAATATAAGAAACCAGTACTTGATGTGGCAAGACCAGGGAAGGAAAC
This sequence comes from Falco rusticolus, assembly GCF_015220075.1. Lineage (NCBI taxonomy): Eukaryota > Metazoa > Chordata > Aves > Falconiformes > Falconidae > Falco > Falco rusticolus. The sequence goes on from NC_051189.1 coordinate 91,847,565, forward strand.
AGAGTACTCTTACTTCAATCCAGCAGATCATTTAAACTTAGGTTTAGCACACCAAGGAGGCCCCAACTTCTACCTGGTGGGAAGAGACACACTGGGCTGGAGCTTTGTTAGAGCAGATCCTCCACTGGGACTCCACTGCAGAAGTCAACTCTGTCTCAGCATAGCAGAGAAACTGGCTCTGAACACTTCAAGAAGGATTTGCCTTTACAGGCAAAGACATTAATAAATCTGTCCTTAAAACTGCGCACGTCTTACCTTTTGCCTTAACCTCTCTAACCAAATCAGTGGAAATTGGTCACAAAGGGATGCTTCTCACTCAAAAGAGAGATCTAAAGCAGCTCAGATGAACTGTACCTTAAATGGCCTGCTTTTCTCCCCTAATCAAGGGCTGGGGCAAATCTCCCTCCGTCACTGCAGGTGTCTAATCACAGGAATCTCACCAGCACCACCTGTGTGGCTCCCAGCAGACATATTGTCTGGTGCCTGGATTTTTATTCCTGCAATGCCTCTGGCCTGGGGTAGTTTTTGCTGATGTGGCTGATGGCCTTAGCCCCGCGCACTGAGCACAGAGCCAACCTGCAGCCACAACAAGCAGAAAAGATGAGCGTGATGCAGAGGGAAGTGTTTGGTGCACACAGCCAGCACTCCCCACCTTGCAAGGTCGGGGGAGTCACCTGTTTGCCAGCCTGATGTCCCCAGTTGCCACAGGCTAAGTGTCAGTTTGTAAAGGGCTGCTGGGACCAGGGAGAGGCTGATTTTTGAGCCTCAACAGAAGCCTCAGCTTCTGCACGTACCTTGCGGGAGGCCAACCCATGTGGAGGCAAAGGACTGGGACAGGCTGCGGAGCGGGGATGGGGGGAGAGCTGGGTACCAGCACGAGCCTGATGCCGCCGCAGCAGTGAGGCAGGGGACAGGCGTAGCTGGAGTCTGCTGCCATGCATCCCATAATGCTTTGTGCGAGCAAGTGACAAATGTAGGGCAGAAGAGATGGCCTGCCACCCCCCTCTCCCCGAGCTGATCGGGTGCAGTGGGATGTCAGGGTATGGCAGCTGGGCTGGGCTTAGCTGCCTCCCGGGATTTAGCGTGGATGCGGCAGCACGGGCAGAAATTAGCAGGGCTGAGGATTTTGTCTTTTGGCAGATGCTAGAAGAACTGGAGCAGCTTAGGGAAGAAAAGTGATGAACAGTTCCTTCCTTCCCCCCCCGCCCCCTCCACCCCCATTTTCTTCAATGTGGAAACAAAGTTTTAAAATTTGGACGTGGAAATTTTGATTTCTGGAAATATATGTGAAATCGGAGGCTGAGGAATACTGATTACAAAGCCAATCTGCACGGTTAAGTGGCTCATTCTTTACGCAGAGCTGCCCGCCCTGCCCGCGGTGGGAAGATGCACGTTTTCAACGGCAAAGGGCCGTTGGCCACCCGTGTGCCACCCGCGTTCTTACCAGCGACACACAGGTCAGGAAAACCCTTTTCAGCAAGGACCAGCTCAGCTGTGCTCTGGAGAAAGTGTGGCGGGCACCAAACTCATCCCCAGCGCAGGGCCTTCAATCACCCGCGCTGCCATGTTCTCCTGGACCCTGCAGCCCCCACCCGCTTGCTTGTCGGTCCCCCGTAACGGTAAACACCTCCAGGGTTGACCGAAACCAAGGTCACCGTGACCTTCCTCCTGCCCTGCCCCGGGGGCTCCGAGGCTGCGCAGCATCTCGCCGGCCCCTCCGCTTTAGGCTGGAACCCCGGGCTGCTCCCGGGTGGCTCCGCAGAGCCCCGTGACCGGCGGTGCCGCCGCAGGCAGCGCTTCACCCGCCATCTAGCGGGGCTTCGCCGCCCCTGCGCAGCCTCCCCCGGCCCCGGCCCCGCGGCGGAGGGGGCAGCGCCGGTGAGCCCCGGGGGGCGGGGGGGGGCAGCGTGGCCGACCGGCTGCGTGACCGTGCGCTGGGGGCGCGCCGGGGCTGCCGGTGTGCCGCGGGGGGAGGCGCTCCGAGGGGAGGCTGTGTCCTTCGGGGGGGCGTACGGAGGGGGTGCGCACCGACCGGGGGGGTGCACACTTCGGGGGGTGGGGGGCGGGCAGGGGTGCGCCCCCGGGGGGGTGCGCGCAGTGACTGGGGCGGGGGGAGCGGCGCGCGTACCGCGGGGGGCTCCGCAGCCGGAGCGTGTGCGCCCCCCGGCTGCTGCCGGCCGGGCCCGGAGCCGGCGGCTGCGCAGGGCCCGGTGCCGGGGGTGGCACCGCCGGCAGCGTCTGCGGCGGGGCGGGCACGGCGGAGCGCCGCCTCCCCGGGAAGCGGGGCGGGCCGCCCGCTCGGGCCCTGCGCGCTGCGGCCTGGCTGCGCCGGGAGCGGGGCCGATGGAGGCGGCGGGCGGCGGCGGCGCGGCGGGGGGCGGCATCGCCCTGCACGACTTCAGCGGGCGGCTGGGCGAGCAGCGGGTGCACTTCCACGCCATGCGGCTGCGGGACTCGCTCTTCCTCTGGGTGGGCGCCGCGCCCGCCCTCGCCAGCCTGGCCGTCGCCATGTGCAGCCCCCGCGTGAGTGTCCCCGTCGCCTCCCCCGGGCTGCGGGACCCCTGCGGCGGGGCGGGTGGGTGGGGGGCGGCTGGCGGGGCCCCGCCGCCGGTGGGGACTGACCGGCCCCGTGCTCTGCTCCCGTTGCAGGACAGCATCCCGGTGGCCGCCTCGCTGCTGGGCGATCCCTCCGACACCGCCTCCGCCTGCCTGGCGCAGCGCTTGGGTAGGTGCGGGCGGCGGCGGGGCCGGCTGCGGGGCGGGGGGAGGGGGGGCTGCCTTCCGCGGGGGCGGGGGGGCCGGGCGGGCCGGGGCTGGGCCGTGCTTGTGGCCGTGGAGCCGCCGCCCCCGGTGTGTGTGGGGGGCGCGGGGGGGGCTGGCTCGCTGCCGCCAGCAGATCCCCCGGCAGACCCCCGGCACCGGCGGTTTCCACGCGGAGTCACTTTTTCCCAGCTGTGTGCGAGCCCCGGCCCGGGGGCTCTGCCTCAGGGCGCGCCGAGCATCATCCAACGCGTATGTTCATTTAATATTTAAGTTGTTATTTAATATCATATTTAATAGCCCAACCCGGGCCGTGGGTGTGAGGCAGGGAAAGCACATGCTGGTGCCTGTCGAGTGGGATTTCCAGTGACCTCCATAAACCTGCGATGCTTCTGTGCGGTGGGGTGGCTGTCACGCAAGGCACATGCACTTTGCCTAAAGATGAAGCCAGCCCTCATCGCATCTTGCACCCCTTAGCCCCCACATTCTGGGAAGTTCTGGCCTGGAAGGTTCTGGATCGTCTCACAGATGTCAGCGTTTGTTCTGCCTGGCCTTGCTGGGCACCTCTGAGGATGTCTTCTTTTTCAGCATGTGTAAGAGTATCCCGCTATGCCTAGCGCAGTGCTGACCTAGCCAGATCCCTGAGTCTTAATGCTTTCAAACTCCTGTATCTCCACTAAAACAAATACCTGGCCTCATGCGTCCTGGCACCTTCACATCCCTGGCTGCCGCATCATGCTGGTCACTCATCATCACCTGCCTGTCACTGATGCAGCTCCAGCTGGTGAGCTGCTGCACTACTTGGTACCAGGTTTTAAATGCAAGATGCTGCACTGCTCAGTTTCATCTTACTTCTGTTACTTTGGTTGGAAGCGCCATGTAATTCTTCTGAATGATTTGTGTGCTGATCTTTGTTACGGGCGACATGCCCTGAGTTTGTATTGTCAGGTAGTTTGATGAGTCTACACCTACTTCTTCAGTATGGCCACTAATGCATTTATCAAAAAGGGTTGCTTACAAGACTGATCTTTGAAAAACAGTACCAGTGTCTTTTCTTCTTCCTGCTAACTTATCTTTTAATAACTGCTGTTGTAGTCTCCCCTGGTGGCAGCTCTTTCTCTACTTACTGGCTTCAACCATTTCCACTTTAAGTAACAATTCTGTGGGGTATTGTATAACATGATTTCTTTCTGTGTAATTAGTGCATTATCATTAAGAAGTCAGTAAAAATGTAGTCAGAGAGAGTTTACTTTGGAGAAAGTGTTACAGTTCATGCTGCTTTCCATTCGGTCTCTGCGTTACTCATTACTACTTCTGAATCTTGCTCTAAGCTTCTGTGTGGCACCAGAGTCAGGCTAACAGCTCTGTTGTCTCCGTGATTCTCTGTTGTCTCCGTGATTCTCACCCTCTCCTGTTAGGTTTTTTTTTGGTTGTTTTTTTTTTATTACACATCCTTGCTATCTCAACTCTTAAAAGACTTATTACTGATGTCACAGATAGGGTTGGTAGTAACGTGCCATTCTTGTATTAGTTCTTTCAGTATTCTAGGTCGGAGGCTGCCTGGGTCACCTGACTTTTCTCCTAGTAAGTGGCCTCGGTTTTGCTGCCTTTTTTTAAAAAGGTAATTTTCTTATTTACATTGCTAATTTCACATACTTTGTTAGTGAGAAGCGAGTGTTGCTTGGTACTGGAATATTGGTTACTCTTTATCCTCAGAGCATAATGCACCTTCCTATTTTTTTTTTTTTGGTGTGCCTTTAGTGTCTTTCATTATTTCATTTTAAGCTTGCTGTGCCAGCTACGGCCCAGCTAGGCTTTTAGTCAATGTTCCTCTGTATCTGTGCCATCTAAACTCTGGGTTGCAGATATCCTTGCTAGTCAGCCCCTTTTATATTCTATTTATACATAGATACTATTCTTACTCGTGCTATCCTGCTTGAGGATATTGATACTGTATTGAGAAAGGCCTGTAGAGCTTTTTCACCTTTGGTTGGAAGGACAAAGTCAGTAATACACTTCTGGCTTTGAATAATTATTTTTCCTCTTCACCTGAGCATAACTGACTTTTGAAAAAAGAAATACATCTTCTTTCTGAAATCCTACAACTTAGTATTTAAGCTTGCTGTTGGCACTCCAGCAATTCAAGTCAGCTCATGGTCGCTTATTCCAAAATTATTTATTCTCCTGAAACCAGTGGATCTGCAAGATCATCACTAAGCATCTCTGTATCTTCTTTGTTCAGAGTGTTCGGTAAGGAAATCTGTGTTCTGCCTTGGCTAGAAACACCAAGCTTTACTGTCATTGGTGTTTAGTTTTCCTCTGGGAAATTAAACCCTGTTACTCCCATAAATTCTGTAATAACAGAGATGCTATTCACAGCCATGTCTGACTTTTAGCTGTACTTCCAAGGTAGCCTTTCTAACCATCCTGCCATGTGGTAATCTTCAGGCAGGCAGTATCTTCCCTGCCACTGCCCGCCCCCCCCCCCCATGCCGTCACCATTTTTAGCATACCGTTTCCATTCTGGTCTTTGCAAGCGCTAACTTAAGTAACGCATGATGCCATTTGAATATAAGTATTTTTATTTCTTATCCTTCCCAGTCTTAATTCAGTCATCTGCCATTTATTCTTGCAATGCCAGGTTCCCTGCCACAGGGGAAGCAGGAGTTTCAGTGCTGCTGTGCATCAGTGTACACGTTCTCCCGTGTGGAGACTGGTAGGGGCCCTAGCCAGAGCAGCTGCATTTGGTGTACTGACTCCTTCCTTATTTCAGGGTTGGGTTTTTTTTTTTCCCTTTTCCATTGCTGAAGACACATTTGCCATGTTCCTCTTCCTCTTTCTACCTATTTTTACCTGTATCTGTTTGTGTTAGGTGGGTGGACTGTTTCCCACCAGCCTGCCTGATTGCTTTGGCATGAGATATGTCTCGCTAGTCAAGAAACCCAAATCCTAAAAGATTGTTTCCCATAGATTAGTGGAGTCCGATTCTTGAGAATGCCTTGTCCATTAGTGCCTCCCTTACCTGCCTATCCTGAAATCACAGTGCTTTTGGCCACAGTCACTGCTGAAAAGCACCATGGCTTCATCTTCCCTCTGTAGGGACTGGCTGGCTCTCGGTGAAGATCGCCTTCGCCTCTTCTTTGAGGCTTTCTGGGCTGGGCACAGTTCTCCTCCACCACCTACCTCTCTTCCAGCATGAATGGTCTACAGACTTTTAACGCCTAATGCTTGTTCTGTCCATTCTCCTGCTGCTACGCCTCTTCAGGCTTAGGACTGGTGCCCAGTCCATAAGGTTGTAGGAGTGGGTCTGTGCTGGCATAGTGCCTCCTGGCACCTGGCATGCCGCGGCTGCTGGAGAAGCTTTCCTCCACTTCGAGGGGCTGGTGCAACAGGGGTTATTAGCCAGGCAATGTGAGGAGCAGCCCCGCTGCAGGGCTTTTTCAGTAAGCCTTATCTTTTGCAGTTTTCTGCTTTATTCTGAAGTTGCAGAGAGTCTTCCATGGAGGCATAAGGTCTTCCCTCTTTTGTCCTTCCCGTAAGAGTCCACGTGTCCAAATGAATCTGCAGGCAAGGTTTCTCTTCCTAAGTAGCAAGTGATAAGACAAGAGGAAACGGCCTCAAGTTGCGCCAGGGGAGGTTTAGATTGAATATTAGGAAAGATTTCTTCACTGAAAGGGTGGTCAAGCACTGGAGCAGGCTGCCCAGGGAAGCGGTTGAGTTGCCATCCCTGGAGGTATTTAAAAGACATGTGGACATGGCGTTTGGGGACATGGTTTAGTGGTGGACTTGGCAGCGTTAGGTTTGTGGCTGGACTCGATAATCTTAGAAGTCTTTTCTAACCTAAATGACTCTGTGATTCTATGAAGTGGGGACAGAAAAGGTCCTGCTCCCCCTTAGAGCCCGGGAAGGGTGCTGGGAGCAGAGCTGCTTGGTGCAGGCAGCCCTGAGGGATTCACGGTGTTGCTGGGAACTGGAACAGCATCCCAGAGACTCGGATGGATCTTACGCAAACATAATTAAGAAGTTGAGTTTTGACACTGCAGTGTACAATATAGCTTCGTTAGCTAGGATAATGGTATTAATTAGTTCAGAATTAGCATTGCATTCATTTAGGGCATGATGATGAAGCACTAGTGCTTACAAAACATGCTGCTTTATACCACAAAATCTGGTGCCAAGCACTTTTGCAATCAGAGCAACGTGCTGCATTACATCAGCATTTTGTAGTGCCAAGTCTTAAAAGGCAAATGAGTCCTTGCATTTCAGAAACAGCTCTACTTTTACTGAGCTGGGAAGCTGGTAACCTGTTAGAATGGAAAATAATAATAAATTGATTTTCATAATGAAAATGCCTCAAAGGACTTGTTTAACTACATTTTGTATGTCTATATAGGTCTTCTGTAGTTAACTTTCTCATGTAGAAAGGACCGATGTATTAGTTCTGGTGTCTTTATTTTAATTTTTTAAATTTCAGATGATATTTTTGAATATTCAGCACAACAGTCTGATTTGTCCCTAGCATCATCAGCTCCCAGCTCAGCCCAGAATATCTCGTGACCCGAATACCATTTTTTGTCCTCCATTTTACACAACTCAGTTTAATTTTAGTGCCTATTTTGCCTCTATGGTGCTTACATTCTTCACAAAATTTAGCTTTAGCAATATATAGAGAGTTACAGCTTTGCTATATTACTATGGTAAAATCTAAGTAGGATTCCATTTTATTTATAAAACACTTATTGGTGTTATCTGATCTGCACTGATAATTAAGTCTTCCTTCCCCAGTGGACATTATTTTTGTCACTGTTAATTGGCTCTGTCATGGAAGGCAGCTTTTAATTTTATAGCACCTCTCTCTAGGTATTTGTCATTACAGTAACTTGCAACTTGTGCTCAGCTTCATCACGTCCAGCCCAGGCTCTCCAGCCTCTTGAGTGTTAATGGACACCATACAAATAAAGGTTAAAGGAAACACATTTGTTGACAGCAGGCTTAGACAAGACTGGTGCGTGCTTTTTGGGAGCCTTTTTAGGGGTTCACAGTAAAACAGAACTTTGTTAATTGGGGCCCAATCACTTTCCTGTGCACTTTTCCCTCTGTTAAGTGTTTTCCACAGCACAGTTACCAACTCATAAACTAGATTTCAGTGCTAAGAGTCCAGTATAGTCTGTGGTTTCACTTAAACTGTACTATATTTAAGAAGCATCCAAAATCCACTAAAAGCACTGCAAGGCTTTTTAGTGACTTAATGGCTGTTTGCATCAGGCCAAAGACTAGTTGGTAGTCACCAGGCTTATATTGCCCATTTCAACGACCTGCATAGTTTTGCCCAACGTGCCAGTGCTCAAGGTACTTGTTCTGCTGTTCCTTTATAACTGGGTCCAGCTTGGCAGGAGTAGAGAACGTAGTCTTAGAAATCTGCATGGTACAGGTTTTTAAGAGGCTTGCTTGACTACCATCATCACTTTTATATAAAGAGCAAACTATGGCTGACTATTGTTTTGTCTTTTAGCCAGCAAGACGAAAAAACAGATATTTGTTAGCTACAATCTTCAAAATACAGACAGCAATTTCACCTTGCTCATAGAAAACAGGATCAAAGAAGAAATGATGGCTTTTCCAGAGAAGTTCTGAGTTTGCATCATTATAAAATAACCTGAAGTTTTTGTTTTAGAAAACCTGATTGCAATCTTCACACTGACATTTAGTACATTTGTTTTGTATTGTTTTGTTTGAATTTGCAATTGTTATTAAATATAGATGGACCTAAATACACTTGGACCTGGATTTTTTTTTTTTTCAAATTTGCTACTCTGTTAAGTAGGGGACAGGTGAGTAGAATAGAAAATATTCTGCAATGTATGAACATCATTGTAAAAATGTGCGCAGAGTCTGGCCTCCATTCAGTACTGGGATCTGCTGGGAAACTGGTTCCAAATTCTAGCTGTACAATTAATCTGTTACGGATTAGTATTGAACATAGTATGGCAGCTTGTAGTGCTCAAATAAGAAAGCCCACATTTTTGTGTTGTGAAGCTGTAACAAAACGAGTGTTGCTTTGCTCCTTTTAGCCCCTGTTGGTTGTTGATACTAGTGCTAAACACTGGATTTCCTTCAATCTCTTGGGCACTGAGGAAGGGTTTCACAAAGGGTTATCTGTACATCCCTGAGGGCTACACAGAAAGGAAAAGCACAGCTTGAATTTCAGGGCCATAGATAAAACTGTCAGGCTGCTAGAAGAGCATCATGTGTGTAAATTGAGCATACTTAGAAAAATCAGAGCGGTCACAACCACCACAGCAAAGTGTCCTGCTTCTACATCTCTGGACTTGCTTTTAGGTAGGATGGATATTCTTTCAAAGGCAGATCCATGGGCTGTTTTGTTCATTGAGAAAGGCAGGTAAGAGTGAAATATACCAAAAACTCCAAACCAGCCCCAGAGCCAGTGGCAGGGTAGCCATTTGCAGCTGTCGGTGTGTGCCATGCTGTGGCACACTGCCTGTTCGCAGCGATTTGCAGGAACACTGAGGTACCAACCTGATGAGCGAGTCCAGGTTATTTCTTTTTTCATTGCAAGTTGAGCCCTGCCTCAGGCATAAGCTTCTGATACAAACAAAACCCACTGGTACTGCTGCTAGACAACTGTCCTAAGTTCATCAGTTTTTCTGTAGGGTCTTACCTTGCTGTGGCACCATAATCAGCAATTAAAAACTTTAACCGAGAGGTTGCTGATGTAGAGGGTGCAAACCTGATGAGCCTCTTGTCCAAAGGGGTTTGAACACCCAGTGGCTTCGGTGTTGGCAGATTTGATGTGGGCGCAGAGGGCCCTTCCTTACCTGCTGCGAACAGTCACTGGTCCTTGGCTGCAGTTCAAGATCAGAATAGCAAAAAACAACTGTTGGAGGGTATTTTCTTTTTAATTTACATGAGCCAGGAAACAGACTCAACCATTCTCCTGTGATTATAGTAAAGGATAATTAGTTGCAAATCAATGTGCTGATTTAATTAGCCTGATTTACAAGCAGCTCATTCTGTTTGTAGAGGAGGGTAGGACTGTTTGCTGAGATGCCACTGACATTAGCCACTGCCGAGCCGTTCCAGAAGTCATTGCGAGGGAGCCAGACCAAGGAGAGCAAACTGATGGGACAACGTCTTTTTATTCTGTACATTTACATACAAAGTTCTTTTCAGTAGGTACAACAGATGTAACATCATGCAGACATTTAGCTTGTAAGACTGTTTTCAGTACTTGATTTAAGCTTGTGCTATGAGGAAGCACCACCAGACTATTCATGATCAAAACATACAGTAACACGATTCTTTTAAAACTTCATCAGAAACTGAAATGGGGAGGGAGGTCTCACCCACTAGACATAACACACCGTACTCCTTTCCCAAAACATTTTACACAATACATTTAAAATGAGGTTTGTAATTTTATTTTTCTTAAAAAAAAAAAAAAAAGTTACAGTGGGGGAGATCATCCCACCCACTTAATAGCGTTGTCTTATGTGCCAGCTACAGGTGCGACTTGACATTCACAGAGTTCAGTTAATGGCACTTCTGCTTCCAGTTTGGTGACCTTTAGTGTTGGGTCCAGGAAGTGGCAACAGTTAAGTAAAATACTTCCATTAAAAAAAAAAACCAACAAAACAAACCCAAACAAAAAACCTGCTCAATGAAACCAAGAAGTAAATCACACAAACCCCTTTCTGAGTGACCACAAAACACTTGCAAACGGGCGACTTGTTGTTATCCATTTGCAGTGTGTCTGGTAACAAAAGCAGTACCGAAACCTTAAAAGGGGACAAAACCCCCAACATCAAGCATAATGTCACTTTCACATTTTTGTTTAAACTTACAAAGATGGAATAAAGCCCTTGAATGGTAAACCCAAAGGAAGATTCACTGATGAACTTAGAGGTTACTGAAGGTTCACAGAAAAAGGCCAAAATGGACAGGGCAGCTCTGACCGCTTTCCCTGTTGCAGTGGCCAGAAAGAGCCACCTGAGAAAAGCCTTTCCTGGTGATGGCTGTGGAGGAGACGCAGCTGCGGAGCTGGTGGTGCAGCAGACCAGGACCCCAGCAGAGCGCCCTGTCCTGCTGCAGGACCAGGCGGAGCAGGGTAAGCATCTCCGTATTTCCTTTCTGCCCTGCTGCATCACCTGGTACCCGACTCCTCCACGCAAGATACGCTTAGCAAAGGCTTTTCAACTCTGTGAGCGTGTGTGGAAAAAATTAATCATCACAGAAGTGTTTATTTTTTCAGGAAAAGGAGCAAAACTGGAGCTGCCAAGGCAGGGAATTAAGTTTGTGTTTCATTGTCGTGACAGAGGCAGAGGGCCAGACCAACTGGACAAGTTTGGGTTCCCCATGTTGCAGAAGATCAGTACCGACTACCTGGTTTCAGGCAAAAAAACCGCAAAAGCAGTAAATCAAGTCAATTTCATAAGATTAAAAAAAAAAAAAGCTGCATGTTCCTGTCACCTAGTTTGTTTACTATATAAATGTTGATATGTTTAAACAACCAGTCACTTCCCTGGGCCCGTCTGTCATCAGAGAGCAACCACCAGAATAGGAAACAATAAAGCGCTGTGGACAACAGCGGTGAGCACACCAGGACCGCTGACAGTGCTGGAAGCAGCCAGTTCTATAGGCTTGTGGATGGTCTACAAAAGCCGTACCGTAGCTTGAGCACACAGGCACAGAGACCATGAACGAAGGAGCTGCTGGCTCCACGGCACGATGGACGGCAGGACGCTGCTCTCCGCCTCTGCGCTTGCACCTTCTCCACTTTCAGGCCCTTTTTCTCTTCCCTTAAGACTTGTTTTGCTTCTTCAATTTTTTTGTTGTGAAACCCTGTTTGTTTTTCCCCCACCTCAATGTGCGTGGCTTGCAACAAGCATCTTGCATCGAAGGCAAAAGGTATTGCACAAATCTGGCATATGAATACTGCGCGAATGGGGAACACCTGGGCTTTTTCCTTAGGTGAACACTGACTGCGGAAGTCTCAGCACAAAACAAAAAGAGAAGCAGCTGCGCTCAAGCTCGACAATAAAACTTGAGTGCAAGGAAGATCGGGCTCTCACTGTCACAGCAAGTCTAGCAAAGGTGAAAAAAACCAGTAGTGTAACTTTGGGCAAAACTACCATCAACTGGTCCAGTGTTTCTTACCAGGCTCAAGAAGAACCCGAATGTCCACATCCTCTGTACAAAAATTAGCAGCTTTAGGACAACATTGTTACTCTGAACACAACAATCTGTCACTTCTGCAGGTCTACCTGTCCCCTTGCAGCATCTGAGGCTGTGCTACTTACTGCATCGCCCACCCGGGAGCATGTATCTCTGATTTATTGGGGACTGTAAGAAGACATCGGCAGCCTAATGGAGGATGGAAATTGTTAGGTACAGTAGTTAATTGACAATATATACAGCAAAGGAGAAAGGGGGAGGGAAGGTAGAGGAGGAAAGTGCAAATGAGCACTTTCTACGTGTGTGAACGCAAGATGTACATCAAACAAAGTGGCAATCATATGGACACTCAATACAACATTGACATCCTGCTGCTCTGTTTGTCTGAACGTCTGCACTACCGAGCAATCACAAATGGATGGCCTGAGTGAGAAAGGAGAAGAGGGAGGGAGAGCAGGGAGATTAACTACAATGCAAGAAAGCTGTTTGTTTACAAAGTCCTTGCATTGAACTAGATCCTCACGATATTCACACAGTGAGAACCAAAAGCCGATGGCCAAAGGAAATAGTTGGTTTGGGGCCTGGAGGAGAGAAGTTGAGTGGCCACTATCAAAGTGCCATCTGCACAGCAGGAGACAAACTGGATGTTCACTTTGCTTAGGCTAGAGTAGGACTGATCCAATTTGAGTAAACTTTTTTTTTTCCCTGAATGAAAATCCTACGAGAGCAGTTGGGGATGCGGGGAAATCTGTGTGAGTTCATTGTATATTCTTGGGTCAGAACCAGAAAACACCTCTAAAAGCCCCAAGACAGCCAACAGCAGACCGTAAGTCATTATTCACAGGCCATCAACTCATTCCTTTCAAATAGTCACTTAAACATTTTGTCCGTGTAAATTTAAACCCCGAACCCTGGTTCTAAAACCAGGTAAGATAATACCAGGACACTCATTCCCAGGAGTGGGAAGCCCAGTTGTGCTGTCTTTTGGAATAAAAGTACGGATCGTAGCCCGTGCTCCTTACTTTTCACCTCTGCTGGTCTATGCTCTTCCTCTGGAGCAGTCAGTCAGAGATTCTGGGCCTCCTGGTAATTAAAGCCATTCTCGGCAAAACTAATTTTTGCATCATTGGTCAGATCATTTACATTATCAACACTACTATTAAAGACCAGCAGGAACTGGCTAAAATAGATTAATGGACTCTTAAAATGCAGAAGGCTGATTCTTGTTGAAAATCAGCTTATTTGGGTAGGGTTTTCTTCACTGCATTCAGTAAAAAACCCCCAAACTAATATAGAAAGTAACTTATAAGTGCACATGGGCTATAAAAACAAACACAAGCTGCCTAAAATGCAGTCAGAGTTTGAGTCACAACAGGCTTTGCTCTGTTTTTTCGTTTTTTCTTTTTTCTTTTGGTGTACACAAACACAGCAGGCAACGTGGGCGCTTGGACTTTCTAGACAGGCAGAAGAATGTTGCACAAGTCTAAGTTTCAGTCAATTCAACTTTGCAGTGGATCCCTCTTTCCTTTAAAGAAACACAAAAACAAAACAGAAAACAATCCCCCCCATGGTTTCTTTCTTGGAATGGCTGCACCTCTTATAATAAGATGGCTTCATTTTTGTGATCTATGAAAGGAAAAGGAAATAAAGTGCTTCTTGAGAATAAATCAAAATAAATATACATATTTAATGGCAGGAAAAAAAAGAGTTCTGAAGGGCTACCTCCAGCCAGGTCTTTTCTCAGATGAGTCTTTTCCCCCATAACTTTTTCAAGAGCAATCTGCACAACAGTTGAAGATGCCAAAAGTTGCTTTAGCAGCAGAGTTGAATTCCCCCAAATCTGTGTCTGCTCCATCACTGGTTTGTAAAATCTGTGCAAAACACCTTTGCCCAAAGTGCTGCTCCTCCTGCACAACAGCATCAAATAAAATACAAAAGAAAGAGGAGAATGGAAAAAAAAACAAACGAAAACCCCACCCAACCAAAAACAACAAGAAAAAAAAATCCACCCGGTTACATCGACTTCATCCCATTGGCAGTGGTGTTCTCTGAGATCCCGTCACTCACGGCTGCTGAGTCATGAAGGCCAGAGTAATCCTTGAGTTCAGAGTTTGTCAGGAGCAGGGGCTGCTCCCCCTTCTTGTGTGGCAGGAGAGGCTGCCGGGTGTAATGTTCCCCGTCCGGGATGTTCTCAGGCAGGTTCTGGTTCTTGCTCTCTGGCAGCAGCAGGATGCAGATGATGCAGATGAGCGTACAGCAGGCGAAGATGACATGGTGGAGGAAGTAGCCTTTCTGGTTGTGAAGCTCCATGATGGGGGCGGTCAGGCGGCCGAAGCCCGCGCTGGCCAGGACCAGCCCCAGCCCGCCTCCCCTGCGGACACAGCAGAGGTGAGAGCCCGGCCCCGCAGCCCCCTCGCTCCTGGTCCCGCAGACCAACCCCCTGTCCAGCACGCACCTGAGCATCAGAAAGCTCTGAGGCAAGCCTGGCTTGCTCACAGCTTTCATACTGCACGGTAACTCAAGCAGGGAATTGCTTTGCTGTCGTAGATCATTGCTGCCTCTTTGCCTCAGCGTGGGGAAACAACTATACCCACTGCAGTAGCTTTTCACACCCGTGTAACTGCCCCCGTGTAAGAGGAAGAGGAGCTTTGTCACGTGAGTGTGTAGACAGCCCTCTAAAGTATTCCTATTTCCAAGTATTTCTATATTCAGTGGAGGATAACCAGATTTCACTTCGCATGCCAGCCTTCTCCAGCTCACGCCAAGAAGCAGTAGGTGCAAAAGTCAATTTTGGCTGCCTCTAAAGTGTCTTGCATCAGTCAGCAGTGGAGGCAGGAGATTAGACTTTATAGGCCACTACCCTGGTACCTTACACAAAACACTGAGTGCTGAAATATTTTCTCCATAAAAACATGTTGTGGCTGGAACCTCTCAACACACTGATGTTATAATAAAATGCACACTTTTCAGAAAAAAAAGATAACATAGCTAGTGGTCAGAACAGGAAAACAAGAGTTTGGGATTCATTTCTGAGACCTCCTCTTAACTCGCTGTACAAGTTCAGGTACATCCCTCACTTCACTCTTTCTTGTTCTTCTTGTATCACAGAAAGGTTACAAAAAACTTAGCATTGGTGAAATGCTTAAATTATAAATAGGTAACTTTATAAAATATTTATAAAATAATAGCAGAAATGCTTATTACTTAAATGCAACGTGCTTGTGTATTGAGATGATACATGCACGCACAACAAAAAACAACAGAAACACATTAAAGCTTAAAAAAAGTGCAAGAATAACCTCATCTTCCTCCAGCTGCAAGCGTGGCAGTTGCTTGTGCAAGCCAAATTCAGTGCTCTCTCATGACACTCGCCTATGCCAGCAACCTCTCTTGCAGTCCCTCGTCTTGCTCATCAGCCTCTCCAGCTGCTGGAGCAGCGGGCCGGGCACACCTGCAGCACCATGTGCATGCCCACCTTGTTCCGAGGCACAGCTCGTGCTCATCTCTGCTGGGTGACCCCGCGCAGAAGCGGCACCGCAGGCGTTTCTCTGGGGCAGACCATTCCCTCCTTCTGCTGCGGCACCACTGAGGTCTCCAGCCAGCCAAGTGTCACCCTCAAGTGACTTGTTTTAGTAAAACCTTTGAGAGTGGCAGCCTGTCCTTCATTTCCCAAAGACGCTGCTGCCTGCAGAGGGAGGTCTCCCTGTGAGCTTAATCACTGGCACCCTGCTCCCCACGCCTCCATCCCCCGGCTCGCCTGGGCAGCACGCTTCCTGCAGCTCCTCTGGGAGATGCCATCTATTCCCAAACCCTCTGGTGATCAGATAGGCTCAGGTGCTTCAGTTCCTGGCCCAAAAGCAGAGATGTAATTATTAACGATAACTGGACCTTATAGAAGACAACTGAACTGCTTTACATCAGCCATTTGGAAAAAAAGAAAGCTTCATCTACTATTGAGCATACTAGTAATCACAGCATTACAAACCTACAAATGCCAAATTCACTCAGCCAACCACCGTGTTAAAGCTAATCTGCACCCAATCCTTTCCAAAACCCACCGCTGCTTACTTGACAGCTGAAGTGCAGCAAGCACAGGGTGCAAAAGATGCTCTTGGGACACTGACTGGATCAAAAACCCACATATGCACCTTCTAATTCTTCCGACTCGGCAGGGCATTTTTTACAGACAACAGTGATTTCCCCAAATACTGCAAAAGCCCTTATTAAAAACTTGCCAGCTTTCCAATGGCAATTTAGCAACCCAGCTGAATGCGGCCATTGTGCAGCTGGCCTCCCTGCAACTTCATTAATACGCTCACATGAGTAATCGACACAACCAGCCCTGAATGCATGGCAAATCACTCTCCAAGCTGGCTCTGGAGCAACAAAAACCTGGCTTATTTACATCAGTATTTGCTACAGCTAAATTGTATCTCAACCCCCAAGAAGGACCTGAGGTGAGTTTTAAAAGCCGCTGTAGAAGGCCATCAAACAAGCTGAAAGGAAACAGGAAAAGGCAACAACAAAGGCGGCTCTGTCGTTACAGGGCAAGTAGCTTCAGATCTGGAAGGGGAAAAAAAAAAAGTTTTTCCATATGACACCAGTCATTAGAGCAGGCATTACTTTATCCAGCACCATCACAACCTGACAAAAGAATGCTTGAAAATACATTTTGGTATGTGTCCTAGAAGATGATTTTTTAAAAAATGTTTGATTATACTGCAAAGACATAAATTCAGGGGTGGGGGGAGGGGAGGAGAGAAAAGGAAACTGAAAAATGCTGTCAGGAATTTTTTGTTATTCACATGCACATCAGGGAAATGGGTACAGGGCAAGAGAGGCAGCACCCTTGTAATTCACACTTTCTGCAGGTGCCACAGGGCAGCAGGTGGAAATCAAAACCATTGAGGGTGTTTTTGGGGCACCGCTCTTCCTCAGTGCCAGGTCTCCCGTGGGAGGAGGCCAGTGTTGGTGCTTCCAGGGCGCTCCGAGCTGCAAAGCAGAGCCAGGAGAGGGACTGTGAGGGCTGCTGGCTTATGGTCCTGGCGTGGGCAAATCATGAAAGGACCTTGGTCCACAATTTTGCCCTCAGAAGGGGCCTCCTAGCTCACAGGGGAGAATTTCCTCGCTCGCTGCCGCAGCGTTTTTTTCAGAGAGCAGCAAAACACCCTCAGTGATATTCTCTGCTCAAACCAGGCTAAGCCCAAGAAAGGGGATTTGCCCTTCTCACCACTGCTCAGGGGAGCAGAGGAACGTTAATCCTATCTTCAGATGGCCATTTGTCTGTCTTGAGCAAACATCTGGGCCACCCGGGTGGCACGGCTCAGGGTACAAAAGAGCCAGAGCACCACTCGGGCTGGAGGAGTGGAGAAGATTTTGGGAGAGCACGTGCTCCAGCCTCCCGCACAAAGCAGGGCCAGCACTGGATTCAGACCAGGTTTTGAGGGCTCTGACCAGCCAGCTCAGGCACTTCTTGAAGTCAGTCCTTGGAAACCTCCATGGTTTTTCCCTGCCTTTCCTGTCTGTAAGTGACCCTGTTGTGCGCTCAGTCCCAGGCCAGAGCTTCTTTGGCACACCAGGGCATCCCTCGGCTTCACGGGGCAAGGCGCTGCCTTTGGAAAGCCAGGCCTGGTTCAGGTCCCAGTAAACAGCACCGTACCCGCTGGAAATTTGGGTTGAGATGGCTCTTGATGGGTAAAGCTCCTAATTTCTAATTTCCACTCTCCATTTCTTTGGCCAGGTGGGCACAAAAGCAGGACAGAGAGAGAAAAACCAACAGATCTCTCTCCCACTTGGTAGTAACTGAGCACACAGAGGACGGGGAGAGGACACGCTATGCTTTCCTCAGCCTATTCCTACCTAGTAGCTGGGCAGACTGCAGTGGTGTTCCCATCAAGATTGTTAGAGATGGATTATCAGCACCCCTTAGTGCTTAGATTCAGTTTTTGGAAGGAGCTCCATACCAAAGCCCCCGGTACAAGGAACGGGAGCTGCAGGTGAAGCTCTCCTAACCTAGCACCAGGAGACCGGGGTGCAGCGCAAGGGTACGAAGACCCCTCTGTGCCACATGACAGCATGGGACCTTTGTGCTTCTGGAGCAGGTGGCACCTCTGGGCGATGAAGATGGCTGCTTTCCTCCTACACCGCTGTAACTGTTCATCTCAACCCCACAGCAGCAGAGCTGGCCGGGTGCTACGGCTTCACTATTATGCCACCACTACTCCGACAACAGCAGCGCTGTCTTCCTCCCTTAGGGATGGGGGATTACAGGTAAAGGATCTGATCAGAGAAACCCCAGAGATGGCCCCAGTGCTCTCTCTGCCTCCCTTTTCCTTAAGGCTCCTCCACATTCAACCAAAAGTATATTGACATGGTCTGACACGCTGAAGGGCATCCAAGGCAGTATTCTGGGGAACAGGTTATGAGGGAGCAGGCAGATCCCACCAAAACCCAAGATACAAGGAAGCTTAACGACACACCTCCGCCTGAGACAGGATTACACACAGCGCTGAGCACCACCCACTAATTAGAGCCCGGAGTGGTTCTTATCAAGAGCTTCACAGTGACAGGACCACAAAGCACTGCAGTGTCATCATCCCTATTAATAAATGGGGACCCTGAGGCATATCCAGCTATGGTCACTCGCCTGGTGTCACCCAGCAGAGTCAGGGGAAGCAGAATTTCAGCTCCCAACCAGGATTTTGTCCCCTTCCCTGTAGACATATAAATGATTTAAGAAAAATAGCTTGCAAAGTTCACACTGTGCATCTGACATTGGTAGATTCTCTTCTGGTTGACGTGGCCAATTCCTTATCTATGTGTCTTTCAAACAGAGACAAGGAGAAAATTAAAGAGGCATAAAACCACCATACTGAGTGACACACACTGAAGTAAATAGCTGTTAGTGTTTTGGGTGCTGTATAACCTCACCACTCACATTGCCTTTCCCTGTGGAAATAACGTTACCTGTAAAATACATTCACAAAGTCAGATTGCTTGGAAGAAAAGGCCATGGATCAAGGAGACTCTGGCTACTCAGCTGACAGTTTTGCTGTAATACTTCTGCAAAGTTATTGAAAAGGTATATAATTTGGAGGGGGAAAAAAAAAAAAGAGCGGAAAAAACCGAGATTCCTCTTCCCTCCACCCTCTCTTCCTCCCATCCATATGACCTACATTCCTGGGAAATTCAATGGAGGCCAGGCAGACTCCTGAATTGCTGCAGCATTGCTGAAAACATAATCTAGAACACAAAAGCACAACCTTTGTGCTGTGAAAGGTAATAAACAGTGAATACAGAAAATGGTACAAAAACCTGACAACACATTTTATGAGAAGCTCTCCAGCAAAGACCATCTGCCTGATTTCTACTACTGCCTGGGGTGAAAGCACTCCTTTTTAAAAAAAACTTTGAGCCTTTGCTAAAATAGATCTGGGTGCAAAGAGAAAGATGACTATCTGCAATAAAAGGCAAACCACTCACACTGATGCTGCTGTAGGAGAGGCAGACTTGCAGAGCACCTGTACACACCAAAAGCATTTAACACCACATGCTGCAACACCTCCTTTCCATCAAAGTACCCCTATAGCTGGCCTGATTAATTAATGGAGGCAGGGATTGCTGGCACCTATGTCCTCCTCTGCACACTTGTGGAATTTCTCTTTTAATATCAAGCCACATATTCACATGGTCACTGCTTGTACAAGTCCAGCCAGAGTATGTGAAGCAGTGACATGGTTCAACTGCACTATCTGGTTCCGCTAAGTATTTAAGACCATACTGCACTGCAAACAAATGCAATTCATGATGCCCAGCTTACTGAAAATCACCACGATGGGACACAAGGTGGAGCTATGGGAAACAAAGCCTCTGTCTACAGACAGGCATTTACTTGGGCAGACTGACTGCAGTGACATTAAGGAGCAGCCCAAAAATTGCTATGAGGTCTCCAACTATGGGGGATTTCTCCTCCCATACAGTGTATTAAGTTACACAGTCAGTTATCAATTAAATGAGGATAATTTCATCCCTACTCTTTGAAGAGGGGACTCCAGTGTCTCACCTGATTACTGTGGGTGTGATTTCAGCACAGAAGAACACGCTGAGGCTTCCAACCGCATGCGAAGAAAACATACCCACGATGGAAAATGCAGTAGAGAATTTGTCTTTGACACTGTCACTCATACCTGCCAAGACAAGTGTGTTTATGAACAGTGAGGATAAGGCCAAACTTCCAAGGAAGAAAACAAGGAAAAATTGTTTCTGTTACTCATCCTCCCTAGACAAGAACTTGAGTCATTTTTGTAATACTAATTTAAAACTGGTATTTATAAAATCCATTCCCTAAGCACCTGAAACACAAACATACCTGAAAAAAACCCCATAATGCCATGCCAAAAATGGCAGTGATCTCTGAATTGCTTATGTCCAGCCACCACAAAAAAGTAAAACCCAAGAAAAAAAATAGATCTTTGGGCAGTCTTTTAGGCACCAGCCGCTTCCCTCCCACGTTTGACAGACAAGCGGAGGCAGCCAGCGTTCATCAAGCTGCCAAACATCTGGTACAGCTCGGTGGCTTAGGCACCAGGGAGGCTTGTAGGACAAGAGGGAAAGAAATAACAGTGCTCCCGTCTCCGTGCTAAGCCCCTGCACATGATCAGTCTGCAGACTCTGCCCTAATAGCCAGCTTGACAGCCTTCACCTGACACCCTGGGTGAGAAAAGCTGATGCCAAGGACGGTGAAGCCCTCCCCTAAGTCACTGTGTCCAGCAAGGCTCTTTGCTCAGTCATTTCATGGCTGGATGGCAGCGAGGTTTCCAGGGGTGAACAGTGTCTACCAAGCACAGGGAGAAACCCCAGTAAATCTAAACAAAGCTAAAGGATTCTGTCTCCTGGCCACAATGACAATACATCTCTCATTTGATCCCTGCTCCCCACCTTCTGCGGGCAGGGATGGGATATCTGATCCAGGGTTGCACAAGCTCCCGTGGGTCCCTCCTGGCCAGCGAGGAGGCCACGTTGTTTGAACAGGCTATTGCACCATATGAGGGGAACACATCATGCCTGACAGGAGCACTAGGGAAAGGGCTGAAGCTTTGCGGCCAATGTCCCCCACCTTCCTCCAGCCAAGTCCCAAGATCTGCTTGGAGAAAGGGCTGCTCGGCAGCATGCAGTCTCAAGCAGGTGCACTCTCTGGGTTGGATCTAATGAAAAATAACACCTGCTTTTGTTCTTGCTGAACATATCAGCTGTCTGGAGAGCAAAAGGTATTTAGGAGCTCTTTGGTTACAACTTCCAAAACATGCTGCAGCCTGCTCAGGGCTAAGCTCTTTCTGCAACGCACCCCAAACTGGGGAGAGAGAGCAAATACTGCCAGCAGAGAAGGATGTGAGTGTGGCACCTTGCAAACTATGGGTCTCCGAGGTAACTCTTGCACAGCGGGTGAGGCTGCACTCCTGACCCTCCAGGGAGCCGGGGACTGCTCAGCAGAACAGACGCAGAAAAGCTGGGCAAGGTCAGGTCCATTAAATCAAATACAGAAGGGTAAATTTTGTTCCCCTGTAGCCTGTTACTGCATTGCTATTATAGTATTTCAGGCTGGGATAAGTGTCCAGGGAAGTATCTTCTAAAGGTGCCTAAGTCCCCTTATCAGAAGGGACTTTAGCATCTCAGATCTTTCTGGAAAAAAACAGACTGGCAATGTTGCTTCTGAGAAGGAGACTTTCTAAGAAAGCCTTGCCCCTTATCTAAAAAATAAACCTTGGGTGATCTTTGCACCTTCTCTTGACATGCAGAGGCGTGTCAGACTGTGGAGGGGATGCTACACTGAGAGACTGTATATAAACGAAGAAGCCAGCCTGCCAGCGGGGTCCCCAGGCACGGTGTAGAAGTGGCCTTTCCCCCTGCACCCGTCTGTGGGAGCAGCTCTCCTGCGGGTGCTTTGGCTCCAGCCTTTCAGATCTACCCGCTCCCGGGGGAGGGCTTCCCACACGGTGCTGACCCATCTGGAAAGCATACCTGAGTCTGGAAGTTGACTGTATTTTCCAATCACTGGATCCAAGACCACAGAAGTTAAGAGTACGATAAAAGTAAGAGAGAAAGGGAGAGAACACAAGAACATACTATTGGTTACATACTTATTTATTCAAAGGAAAAGAAACAAACCCAGGTAAATTCCACATGCCACCCTAGCCCCCTGCACCCCACTCCCACCCCCTGCCTTCTCCTTTCCAGTGCCATGGCTGGCACATCTTCCCCTGGCCACCAGATAGAACACACCATTTCCAGGCCCCTTTCAGCTGGAGGACAGCATGCTAATGAGGCAGTGATAACAAACACAGCAGTAAAGCTTTTTTAAGAGCCCCAGAATTACCACTGGGATTAACACAAAGGCCTCTTTGTCATTAATGAAGGGGGAGAAGAGAAACTGCCCTCCTGCTGCAGCCCCAAGGGAATGGCCTACAGAGGCTTTAGTTAGAGAGCAAAACTCTGGGCATCAGCACCATCACACTGGTGGGAGACTTATTTCTCACCAAAACCCTGAGCTGGTGGTCCATGTGCCACACTAGCCACCAGCTGCCATGTGTCCCAACCGCAAAGGAGCACATGGCAGTACTGGGAAGCAAGGGGCACAGCTCTGCTGGTCATCTCCCAGGTTCCTGTGACATCCCAGGTGACATCCCAGGGTCAGGAGGAAGGGCTGAACACGGCAAGCCTCAGAGGCCACCGTGGGTTTCCTGCTGATGGGGAGTACCCCTCTCGCTCCCTCACCCTCCTCCTCAAATTCTCATTTTATTTGCCAGTTACACCCAGACTGCGCTACGCTAAAACACGCAGGAGGCTGTAACAGGTATCATAAGCAGCAGGGTCACTCCAAACACTGTGCCTAGCTCTTCTGAGGAAGAAGTGGGGCATGGTCTAGAGCAGGGGGAGCCAAACTACTCTGAAGTTCAAGGCTGCCTTTGCTTCCTCTTCTCACGAAGAGAGGGAGAGGGGTGAGGGCAGGGTGGGGAAGGCTGGATGGCACTGAGAGCATCCTCGGTGCCGATGTAGCAGGATGTGCCTGGAGCCCATGGCTGCTCTCAGTTTTAGCAGCTTTGCTCACAAAACGACCTAAACCCGCTATGGAAAAGGTTGTAATGATTCCTACAGGGTGTTCCTCCCTACCTCCCTCACCCCTTTTTTGTTGTTGAAAAGCTGCAACCAGATCTTCATGACTCTGGAGCAGACTAATGGCTCTGGCATGCTTTCTCTCCACTAAGCAACTGCATGTTTATTACCTCAACAGCCTCAATAAACATCTGACATCCTTAAAACCCGAATAAATTAGACTAATTAGTATGGAGAGACCCTGATGGAAACCACCTCAAGAATGTGGAGTTTTGGGAGGCTGCACACAGGCACAGCGTGCATCTGCATGTGAATGGTCGCAGCCCATGGATGGGCTGGGGACTGCTGGACATGGTAAAGTGTGCTCAAAGGGAATGTAAACATCTGTGCCAAGCTGGGAGCAAACACACACGATGTTGGAGTTGCCTCCATGCCATGAAAGAGGTTCCCTGTTTTCCTCCTACACTCACAAAAAGCATGTCTGCTGAAGGTTCACTTAGTAAATGCTTTCAGGAAACACGATCTGTAAATATGGAACAATTCTTGCTGCCTCAGGGCTGCCTTCAGCATGTGGGAATGTGAAATCTTTCCATCCTTAATGCAAAAAACTTTCTCATTAAAGCCCTTAATTATTTCTAAACTTAGAAATGAAAAACAGCAACAAGTTGTAGTGTTTGTCGCATATCCAGTTTGTTCAAACCATGTCTCAGTGCTCTTCTCCCTTCCTTGGGGTGAGGTTTCATGGGGCAGGGGTCTAATGGTTGGCAGCTGTGAGAGGGCAAAGCATATCCCACCTTCCCTCTACTTCAACACCTCTCTCTGATCCATCAAGTTCAACTTCCTCATCCAACAGAAAATTAAGACAAGGCAATAAAATAGGGAAAGAGAATATTTCTTTAGCAGTTTAAATAGCTGAAGCAGCTCAAAAGGGCCAGAGAAAGGTCACTGCCTGCAAAGGAGAAGGCAGGATACTCTTGTTTTTGGCAGGAACAACCCATTTGAAAAGCTATGTCACCTCACAAAATTATGTGTATATATTCACATGGGCTATACATACACACTGTGCTAAAAGTAGGGTCTTTCAGCTGCATATTTCCATGCTACCTATATATTACTTGCAGTAGCAAGATGCTCAGAGCAGGCAGAGGACATACATCTACTGCTTTAACTTCTGTTTGAGGCCATTTGAGAAGCAGACTGGAGTGGGAAGGTTTTCCCTTCCCAAGCCCTAACCAGCTCTTTTCCCAGAGGTTATCTCACTGAATAAAATTAAAAGCATTTTTTGTTTAAGTAACAGTCCTAGAAGCAGCACCAGTGCTCAATGAACTTCACCACGGGGACTCATCCAGCGCACAACGGCTTTTGTTAATGAACCTAAGACAACAAGTGTCTGGGGAATTCTTCAAACAGATTCAGCTTCTTAAGCTAAGCAGGTGTACGGCATGTCAAATCTGAGAAAGTCAAAGGAAACGTTCATAATTCCTGGTCCCTTGTTTGCATGTCAAACTTGTGTGATCCTGAAAAGCTCGTGTCTCCAACTTACAGTTGAGAAGGCCCAGCTGCAGAAGTGATGCCAGGGCCGTAAGGATCATGAAAAGCAGGAGTCCTCCTCTCCTCCCCAGAAACCCAACCACTGGGCACATGGCCAGGCAGGATGCCAGCGCAATCCCAGCCATGGTGTAGTAGTCCGCGTAGAAGTTGTGGGTAATCGCCATCTTTGCTTCGTGCCCCATCATGCTTTTTGCAAAACAGTGGTGTATGCCATAACCAGTCAGCCTAGGGAAAAGAGGAGAGGGCAAGAGGAGATCATTGCTGAGAAGGCAGCCACGCACTGCAACGTAATTCAACGCAGGAACATGCTAATGCACGAAGAGTTTCTTCCTCTGCAGCAATACAACACCTAGTGCAAAAGGACTCATCTCAGACTTCTAGGTGCTGTAAAAATAAGCAGCGATCAAAAGCAGCAAAAGAAAAAACTCCACTCAACTAGGCATTTGCAGTCTACTGGCTTCATTCATATAACTGTTGCTTGTGGTACAATCAGGGTACGAGCAACTTCACGAGGACTCCTAGTGTGTGGTTGCTTTTCCCAGTGCACTCGAGAACTCCCATCTCAAGAAGGATATCTCTCTGTTCCCAGTGCATCCACTGACAGCCATAGAGCCAGCGCTGCTGGGATGAAGCAGCCCGTGTGCTTGGACAGCAAAACACCCACGCAATACAACCATGTCTTCCAGGAAGACCCGCCTGTCTGTGTCATTTGGTCAGACTAAAGACTGCATCTCACTTCCCAAGCTAGCCTGTTACAACTGAAAACCTCT
Organism: Falco rusticolus; assembly: GCF_015220075.1. Lineage (NCBI taxonomy): Eukaryota > Metazoa > Chordata > Aves > Falconiformes > Falconidae > Falco > Falco rusticolus. Next base: position 91,872,947 of record NC_051189.1, read on the forward strand.
TAGAAATGGAAGTCGCAGGTGCTGCAATGATTCTTACAACTATGAAACAATAAGCCCTAATTCGATCTATGAATTTACACCACCCTTCACAGCAATGTGTCTCCCCCTCTTTTAAAAAAGTTTCTTCATGATGCCAGTGATCAACATCTTGCCACTCCATTGCACTCGTCCTTCTCCTGTCTGCCCCTGCCCAGCAAATAAAGAGCAGGGTGCTGGAGGTACAGAAGTCGGATGAGAAGCCCCAGCATCACCCCTGATGTGGTGCAAAACTGCAGGAAAGCTGCTACGGGAGGTCAGTGCTCCCAGCCACCCCCGTCACAGCACAAATACCCCTGCTGGGAAGGGCCTCCTGCCCCTGGCATTTGGAGCAGACAAACCTCGTGTCACAAATTAATTGTGCCTGACAGAGCAGCAGGCACAGATCCAGGTCTCCAAAAAATGAATGGCAGGTACATTACACTGATACACCTCTATCCTCCTGAAGGTCAAGAATTTGAAGTATCTCTCAGTGTAAATTGGATATTAATATAAACATAGAAACAGCTGGGGGAATATGCAATTGCTGAGTGCCTGACAGCCCAGGGCCTGGGGAAATTTCTCTTCTGATCTTGTGAATCAATGCTATAGTTCAAAAATACACCCCCAATACCAAACACCTTCCCCTTGATAAAAACCTAGCACAAGTACTGGCTGTTACACAAGAATGTCATATAGACTATAACTAGATTGTTTTCCTAGATTATAGCTGACTCCTCCCATAAAAGAAATATTAATCAGCAAAAAAATGTTGATAAGATGGCAGAATTAACTGGTTTGTATCTTCTGTCTTTTCTGTGCATGCAAACACCCTTACTGAAGTTGCTTTTTAGGTCATGACCTATAAACTAAATGAACATATAATTTGAAGTTTGCTTTCCAGCCTGCTTCCCCAGGAATTACTCTATTATCTTAACTTGCTGAGCAGCTCAGAACAGTTGCTTTTAAAACTAAATACATTTATCCCCCTTGATGTCTTATCATTCCCTGCAAAAGGTTCCTTCTCCATGTTGCACACTACTAAAACTTAGTTAAGCCCCAACAGGGGCTTAGTACATTCCTTAACAGGAATAACAAATAAAATGAAATAGGTTTTTTTCCCACCCCCTAAAAACAAACATGGAAGCTATTTCCTCAAACACACATCTGCTTCATGCTCTACTTGGAAGGTGAACCGCCTCAATGTGCTACTGCCAGAAGTTATTCTTTGGGCTGCCTTGTTCTGGTTTAGGGAATTTCCAAATGTGTGTACTTTAAAGGGGTGAGGCAGAAAGGGAGAATTCCCTACACAACCTTTTTTTCCCAAATACAGTTAACACAGGCTACTAAATCTACCAGCTCAGCCTACGAGGAAAATTCTGTTTCCAAACAGAGGGAGTCACCCACTGGTGGGTGAGAGACACACACAAAAATCATAAAACCTGAGTTGATTCTGCAACTGGTAATGCTGGCAACCAACCCCTGAAGCCCGTGTGCCCCTGGGTGACTGCCCAGCACAGGGGCTGTCCCCTCTGGGGGGTGACTGACCCCTGAGCCTGGTAACAGGAGTGAAGGCTGCAGAGTAGGGCCCTGAAGTAATGAAGAAAAAGCCACAAGAGAGCCATGTACTTCTAAACAGAGCAGAGGATGGGGAAAATCCAGTCTTCTCCCCACCTCCCATTTGAAAAAAAGTCACAAAAAGAAATGGGCATTTTATAAGATCAAAAATTTAGAAAATCCACTGCCGCTACCCTACCCAAAATTGGGTTTGGTTAGAGGCTGAATTTTCTGCCCATCTCTTTCCACTTCACAAGGCACTCAGTTCTGGACAGAAGGTCTCAGAGGCAGATGGTTTTGCCCAGGTAAGCATGTCCAAGCCGAAGCCTTAGGAGCCGGACACCACGCTGCTCTGTGCGAGGCCACACATTCTCCCTGTGCGCCCCACACGTGATCTGGGAGCACTGAACCACTTTGTGATCTGCTTGTGAAGCCCTATCAAGCACAGCTATTATACAAGGGAGTAGGCTTGTATTTACTGGCAAGCAACATCTTCCTCTGCAGCACAGCTCTATCAGATGTAAACAACACAAACTTGCACTCCTGCGGCATGAATGATTTCAAAAACCCCACCCAGGCCACCAGCTGCAGGTGTCTGCGTGCGTAAGCATGTACCAGCACATGGCTGTGCAAGACCGCTGGTGACAACAATGCACTTGCACCACGACACCTGAGAAGACATGTGGTGCTGCTGCCTGAAATGGCTGATGAGTTCCTCCACGTTTGCCGTAAAAAAAAATAATTCCCTGCAACAGCTTGTGGTTTTCCAGGGCCATTTATCAGAGACACCAGTGAAGGGTCCCACGCTGGGAACCAGAGGAGCTACCCTATCATTTCCCATTACTGCTTCCAGTTCACCAACCACACAACCATCCAAATGAAGAGAGATCGAACTTACGAGTTTACACACAATACTACGATGTTCTTCCACAGGTTTCTTGTTCCCACCACTTTAACAATACAGACTTTCTTCGGTCTCCTGGTGATCTCCTTTTCCAGCTCTGAAACAAACCAAAGCAAAATCATTCTTTCAATGGGAAGAATGAGAAGGAGCAGCTTTGCTTGTGAACTACAGATATTCTGAGGGATGTTCGGGAGAGCAGGACACTATCAATTACACTAACAGGAGCTACAAAAATGCTGAACAACCTGCCTAAAGTCCATCTCAGGTTCCACTTTTTTTCTTTCAAGCTTCCTCTAATCTTCTTAGGGCTGAAGAACTGCCCAAGAACTTCACACCCCAAACACTCTCCCGGTTTAAAACATGTATGTAAACTAGGGGCAGTAAGGAGCTTGATCCCAGCAACCATGATATAAAATTTCCTGAAGAACTTCAGGGTTCTGTTAATTTTTAAATCCCCCTCCCCAGCAAGACTGTGTTTGTGCAGTTGTAAGATCTGCTGCCTTTCTGCAATGCACACCTGAAAAGCCATAGAAAGTGCTGGAGCTCAAACTAATTTTTTGTAGGAATTTTTTGAGGTTTCTTCAAATCCAGGTTTCAGAAAGAAGTGGCTAGGACGCTGTCAGCCTATCCTCCCTCCCTCCACGCCTCCACCCCCTGCTCCCCATTTCAAATATTTAAAATTGTTCTGATCAATGTCCTAAACAGAAGACATTTCCTTAAAGAAAAATTCTTGGCCATCGTCAGCTCTGATGTCTTTGCGTTTCAGAACTAAACCCTCACCATATCCTTAAAGTGCTGGGCAGCTCCAAGCTAACTTTTCTTTGCAATGCTAATAGTAAGACACAAGCCTTGCAAATATTCATAGAATCATAAAATGGTTTGGGTTGGAAGGGACCTCAAAAATCACCTGATTCCACCCCCCCTGCCATGGGCAGGGACACCTTCCACTAGACCAGGTTGCCCAAAGCCCCATCCAGCCTGGCCTTGAGCACTTCCAGGGATGGGGCACCCACAGCTGCTCTGGGCAAGCTGTTCCACTGCCTCACCGCCCTCCTAGTGAAGAATTTCTCGCTAATACCTAATGTGAATCTACCCTCTTTCAGTTTGAATAAATATTGCATCTGGTATTCTTGTTGGCCTGGGACAGCAATGAACGGCACTGCTTACTTCCCAAACATCATTAGGTTAGAGCTCCAACACCTCCCTAAGCATGCCAAGCAAAGCAGTTTCCAAACTACTGGATCAGTGAGGCAGCTGCAAGGGCATAAAGTCTCGTAAAAACGAAAGAAGCTGTGGTTATAAAGAAGCATCACAAAAATGATGCACTCCAAGGGTACAGGCTAGGACTGGGTTTCAGGGCACAGGCTTCTACTGCTGCTTTCTAGACTGACGGTGTTTACAGGCGGCAGCGTGGCCCTGTGCTGAACTGTGCATGCGTTCCCTTCACGCATGCATTCCCTTCATGCATGCGCAATTAGTGCTGGTGTCCTCAGTCGCCTGCACTGCCCTGCCCTGACCTCTGCCTTCCTCCACTGAATAGCAATCTCTTTAAGAGACACAAGACAGGGAAAAATGAAAGCAAGTCATGGATTTATGAACAAAACGAAAGACACATTTGTCTGCTGCTACTTGAAAGCTGCATCATAAAAATAATAAATCAAAGAAACTACTTATATGCAAATAGTTAAGCTATTCACTGCTCACAGGTCACTCCTGGTCTTCTACATAGAGTAACTACAAGGAATGCTTCTGAGAAAAGCAACAAAGGGTATTTTACATTAATGATTGTACTTAAGCAGAATATTGCTCTACTACTTTCCTTACTACCTGATAATAGCCATTTCTCCCCAGAATCTACATGGCGTGAAGCTCACAAAAGCATAAAAACAGAGGCGGAGCAAAAGAGGAAATTGGTCAAACTAATATTTGTACTACAGGAGCACCCAGCAGGCTCAGCAATGGATCAAGGCTATATTAAAAAAAAAAAAACCAACAGTAAAAAAAGATGGTACCTAATCTTGAAGAGCAAGGCCAAAATGATTTTTGTAGCAAGATTCTGGAAAGGAGTAAGTGGGGATGAAATAATTCAGAACAACTGAAGCAGTTAGATAAAAACATGGTTATAAAGCCTATAACGGAGCCCAAGCAAAACCTTCTACAGCAAAAACGTCAAAGCAAGCACTAGAAGCAGCACAAGGTTTTGAAAAGCTACTATGACTGTTTACTATTTCAGCTGAAGGGCAACAATGAAAATAACCACACAAACAATACACGTTGCACAGATTTCACGTGGACATAAAGGTTTACTTTCAAACTGTCTAAGAATGACCAGATCTGGCCTGTCAAAGTAAAACGTCATCTGTGTCAGCAGAAGACAGTCCTTGATGCCATATTCTTTGGATTTTCTTAATTAGTTTTTTTTTGTTTCTCAGAGTAATTTTTTTTTCTTTGGGAAAATCCAGTCTCAAGAAGAATCCAGTCTCAAACATTACATCAAAGAATGCACAGCACCTGACTTTTTACTGAAAGCCTTCTGGCTTTACCAGCTATTTACTCCTCCATCCCTCTACAACGTGTTGAAACTCCAAATCTAAGTAACCTGCTTCAGATGAAGGAGTCTCCCCAAGTCTCCAACACCATCTATCTTTTTGAGAACTTTCTCTTCCTTAATTTTTATATATACCAGTCAGATATTACCCCCCCCCCCAATCAATCATTTACAATAATCAAAATATCATTCAGATAGCAACGAATAAGCTATGGGAGTTGGAAAAAAGTCATCGCCTACAGAACTGGCCATCATTTAAGTGGCCTGCTGTCTTTGGAGGTCACCTGCCTGTACAAAAGGACCAGCTCGGACTGACTGTGATGGGCATCAGCTGAGTGACGGACAGCTCTTTGGCCGCCTGGACATTATAAATCAACGTTAACATCTTAAAAGAGAAGTTGAGCCAATGCCTATTAAAATCTCATGGAGCATACTATTGCTCTTTCTGTTGCTGGACTAACACCTGGAAAATTTCCCCTGCCCCCAACTTATTCTTTGATTTTGCACTGAAGTCACCAGTTCAGAAGGAATTTGCATTGAACATTTCAGTTCTGAATGATTTACCAGAAGGGTGAATGTGGAAAATAAAAAATACTTTTATCCATTTACTCAGAGGCCCATTATGAGTTTTCCCATACTCCGGAGCCCACACACACTCCAGGCTTCCTATTCAGGGACTCGGTAGGGAAACTATCAACAAGCTAACTCTTTATATCTCAGTGGAAATTAAAACTATTCATTGGGAGACTTAAGAAGTCTCACAGGGAGAGGAACCCTACCAGCTTCCAGCTCCCAACGCTGTTGAATTCTCGTGGGATCTTCTGCGTTTCAGGAGCATGGCTTTCAAAATCAGAAAGTATCTTTAAAGCCTTCAAATGAAGGCACCACCCATCTCTGCATCACTTGGCAAAGGCAAAATAGACACAGGTCAAATGATGCCGCCAAAAAAGGATGTCCAAAATGACAAATGTCCTGGGGTGATGGACTTCTGCTGGATTTTTCTGGCTGCTAAACGATACTGTCAGTAGCTCTTTGAACACGCAAAGAGCTATGGAAGCCCAGCACAGAGGCTCAATCAACCCCTGGAGCATGACAGCTCTGCAGCAGGAGGTAGATCAGTCTGAAATGCAGAGCTGAAGCAACCTACTCTCAGCCATACTGAGTTACTGGCACACAGGTTTATTTATACCTTCCAGGATTTCTGTCTCCATGAAGTCCCTTTGTGCTTATTTATTTATTTTTATCACAGAGAACTAGCAGCCTGAAACATTGCATTTTTGAAAAGCCAAACAGGAAAGGAATACCGAAGTCTATCAAGTCACATACAGAAATTATAAGGTGGGTAAAGAGCTGACTGATGGGAAGACAGCAATAAGGGACAGAAAAATGGAAATCATAAACAGATGGCAACAGTTTAGTGGCGGGGTGACTTGTCTGATTCTAAAAAAAATAATAATCTTGTTTAATAATTTCACTAGGGAGCTTGGCACAAACCTTTGGAATGTGCCAATGAAGTCTGGTGGTGACAAAGTGAGGCACTGCCAGCAGTACAGCGCAGAAATGGGACATTAGAGGGAACTGGGTGAGCTTGAGACCCTGCATTGCAAAAGCAAGTAAAAATGCAAAACACAAGGTAAGATACTCAGGGACTGTTGGGAAATGCTTCTGCTGCAAGATGAGCTTTTAGCAAATACTGTTTTGGACGGACTTGGTTATATGCTACTTGAACATATAGGCATCTTGAACTACTTGAACTATAAGGCACCAGTTCATTGTGTCCATGAGGCCTTTGCAATTCAGACAATGAAATACTGGTGCTCCTTTACAATTCCGGTCATCAATATTTGAGAAACTAAAGCTCTGGCAAGCCTATTTATAAAAGGAGAGGACACAGAGGAGAACTTCAGCTCAGCAAAGGAATGCGGCTGCTGTCTGCTCACATAGCATGGGAAAAGAGAAAAAGACATTTAAGATAAAGATGGTCACAGGAGCAAATAGGGAGGGAAAAGAGACAAAGGACCTGGACAGATACTGTGTATTTGAATGGAATGCTAAAAGGTACCCCAGTACAAGAGCAATTTGGAGTCTGGAATGGCCTTCCAACAAAAGTGCGGGACATAAATACTAAAACCATCTAAAATGAAGCTTATTTCCTGAGAGCAACGCTTTAACTCAATGACTATTATAGCAAAGGACTGATTGCAATAATTTGTTGCAATGCTGTATTTCTAATCACATTCAGAAAAAGATAAGAAAAGCCAGACATAAGGTTGCCACTGCAATCTTCAGTTGCTCATATGCATTAAGATACAGCACTTAATCAGATGATCACACATTTGTTTTTTCCGCCAGAACGCTCACTGCAGTCAGGAAATGGGCAGCTATTAATGATGTCTCTACCTTTCCCATTCAACATGTGTCCCTCAGCCTTATTATCCAAACCTCCCAGTGAGTACAAAATCATAGGTTTCCTCAGAGATATTCCTACAGTGCTGTCAGAATATTCATGTACTTCATAAATACCAATGAAATCATCTCCACCACCTTCTTGTAAGAGCAAGGACAAAGCTTATTCCTGTTTTGCAGGCAGGGAGATAAAATACAGAGGAATTGTGTCCAGAATGAGAAAAATCACACAGCAATACCCCTTGTAGGTGCCAATATAAATGCTGCCAGCTTTCTGCCAGTCAAGCCCCAGAATTACATGCTAGAGACAGACATTGGAGAAATTGTGATTAGTGACAGCACTGAAAGAGCCTGATTCCAGGGAATTTCCATTATCATACAAGAACATCCCTGGCAGACACAGGGAATGAGTACAGCTCTTCAGGAAGCATTCAGCTTCATTTCCCCAAGACTGTCCTCTTTACTTCTGCAAACCCTCTGCCTCATTCACTACACACCTTCCAAATTCTGCAACAAATGAGGAACAGACAACAGCTTCATTCCCACAGCATCGTCCATGCTATGCACAGATTCGTCCATCCTATGCCCTGTGGAAAAAATAGGTCGTAATCATGTTATTCAAGGCTGTATCATCATGCCTTCATGCCAGGAGGCCAAGCAAGGGTTGCCCAGGCAACCTGACTTCTTGCATTTCCCAGAGCATGACTTGGCAATGTTTACGTTCCTCTAACATTACCAGCATTAAAAAACCCGAACCACAACACAAAGAACACCTCAAATGTCATTGTCTGAAGCCATACCTGGGCCATCAGGAGGTTTCAGGTACCTACACATGCACTGCTGCTATCTACTGCCGGAGCTATGGAGGAAACCTCAGCAGGCAGAGCAGGTGAGTTGCACAGTACGGAGGGGTGAAGCACACATTTTAGGAGTGGATTTCACAGGAGAAGAGTGCTGAGACTCAACAAGCTTGACAGCTTGTTCTGGATGGAGGGGGGGGAGCAAAATGGTCACAGCCCCTTTGGTCTCCATGGTCTAGGCTCTCCTCTTTCTCTACAGCTGTTAATTGCCCCCAGTCCGTTGTTGCCTTTGCTCCTCTAAGTTCCCTCCAACTATCTTTATTCTTTGCTCCTACAATTCTTTTCACTCTTATTTCCTCTCTTCTCTGTCCACCGGTCCCCTCTTACTGTTCTGCTTCTCCACTTGGTTCCCGAGATCTCCTCTGCTGTCCACATCCAGCCTCAGCCATCCTCTCCCATCTCGGTGCACGTGAGCCAGGGGAGCACCGGCAGCACCAGGGCTTGCTGCCAGCCCTCTGCATGCGGTTCCTGCCCCATAAAGCTGGCTCCTCCGGGAGGAAAGGTAGCGCTGCAGACAGAGCCAGTGTGCCAGCCGGGCACAAAGCAGCTGTGACAGCCTGGAGCACAGCCAGCAAGAGTTTGTGGAGGACTCAACTAGTGAGAAAGAGTCATTCAAGCTTAAATAGAGGCTGACACCACCTCTCCTTTCTCTTTTTTTTCTTTCTCTCTTTTTTTTTTTTTACTTTTCTAGCATATTTGGCTTTTTCCCAGTGGCATCAAAAGGCACATCCTCAACAGAGCACTCTCTTTTCCCCCTGTCCTCTCCAAATCCTGCTGCTGTCAGAGGTCACTTCCACTCTCACCAGGGATACAGTCAGGGCATGTATGGGCTCTCCTCTTCCATTCCTGCAGACCTAGCCAGCAGAAAAGGACTTAACTGATCAGTTTTATTCTTGTTACTCACTATTTATCATGCACTGCATGTCCTGAAAGAGTTGCACAAACTCTGTCGGTTCCTGCTCCTGGAACACAGGGGACCACCAGGACCACCACCCCTCTGGAAAGCTGATTTAACATACAAGGGGGAAACAGAAACCACTGGCTGGTTTTGTTTGAGACAGAAATCTCTGTGGCTGACACAGAGTCCTTTGTTAAGACCTAAAGGCTTTTGTTAAGACCAAGTAGCACCTCGAACTGTTTTGACTAAATTTCCCACATTTACCTGACTACCCCCTGGGACTTGCATGGGATATTTAAGTTTGGCACCATTAAACAACCAAGAAACTGGATCTGGTAAAAGAATGCATCTGACAGGTTTGTACATAGCATCACATGGAGTTATCTGTATTAGGGGCCAGGGAACTTGCTTTCCTTCTCTAGCAAATACACCTGGCTCTTCATCTATCACAAGCTTTAAAACAGTAGTGTAATTCTAGGTGTGATGGTCTAAGGATATGAGTAAAGCTTTGTGGGGAGAGTTAATATCTTCTATTAGGGAAAGATACTTTCACATATGAGGTTTTTTTCACCCTTCCCTCTGCTATTTACCCAATGAAAAAAAATGCATGTAAGTACATAGATACAAGCCCCATGCTTAGGAAAAAAATAATATATAGCAAAACAAAACAGAAAACTAAAAAAAAACCTAAAAAAAAAATAAAGAAAAAAGTCATGGCAGTGTGTTGCTCAGCAGCAAGAAAGGTGAATGTAATTTTTTTTTTTCGATTAAAAGGAAAGCCCCTGAAAACCACAGCTTTCCTAACTGCAATCCACACACATATGCACACATAGTACTTGCCACCCCTGTACCCTTTCTTCCTCTCCATATTGCGTCCTGCACGCTGAAGTATTGGCATCTATTTGGATGCTTGATTTTTGCTGGCCACTTTTGTAATTACAGTAATATTATTCCTTTAAGCTTAGAAAGGAACTGTGGAAAGGAACAGCTCCAACCTGTCTGTCCACAGAGGAACTCTGGTTTGTGTTTTCATCTGGAGATGAGCAAAAAGGGGTTTTTGTTATTCAGCCTGGTCAGGTAGTTATTTTTCTCTTAAGCAACATGTGAAATGTCTCCCACCACAGGAAAAGATAATGAGAACCAAGAAAGGGTGGGTTTCCATGAAAGTATCAAGTCTGACACTCGGGTAGCTGCTGATACGGCTTCTCAAGCGGTTCATTTCCCAGCACACCCAAACATGCCAGCAGCGCTGGGTGCTGCTGGCGCAGGAGATCAGCTTGCAGCAGTCAGTCAGCTCCAGCCAGCAAACAGACCCTTTGTCCCACACAAAGACAAGACATGCATCCCACCAAAATAAGGAAAGCTGCCTAATATACAACACACCTTTAACAGGTGTAAGGACTGTTGGTGCTTTGGGGATTTCCAATTCCCCTAAACACTCTTTTCTCCTGTTCTTTAAACAGATGTCCATAATTCCTCGGTATTTATTTCACTCAGGTCAAAATTATTGTCCTGCAGCTGCACTGAAATGTATGTTTCTTTCTTGTTCCACAAAGGAATGGGGAAGACATGGGAAAGTTTTTAGAGAAATCAGCAGTGAAAAACCTGTACTGAATTAATTTTATCAATATATTTCATTTGCTCATGATTGAAGCTGACAGTTTTGGATAATGTTTTGAAATATTTGTCAACAAAATTCACAAAGCCTGTTTTACAAATGACATTTCAATATGCAGTTGGATAAAAATCATTCCCTTGATGCAAAAATGAACTTAAACTTTTATTTCTAAAAGAGGGCAGAGTGTTGAGCCAACTGGTGAAATTTTGAGACTCAGAACATTAGGGATGATTTAACCAGGTCTAATTAGCACACCTAGATTTCTTCAGCATTAAAGAAGAAAATACGACCACATAAAACCAGAAATCTTTTTATGAAGGCAAATTATTCCTGCCAAAAATCACAAGGTATATGAATCACTCAAAAATAAAGCCACTTAAAGGTGCTGAGGAAGCTGCTTTCTGTGTGTTTTGTAACCAACATCATCACCACTACATTACACCCCTGGGACAGACTACTGAAGATAAGGGCAATGTTAATTTACAACACTCTAGGCTCCTGTCAACATCCCTTGTCTCACTTTGTTTACCGTACAAACGCACTCCTGTACTATCTGGCTGGCTGAGTACTGTCCCTGCCGATGGTTTTCCCCAGGCAGAGGTTACCACAGCTGCTGGACCTTTCAGCTGCAGCTGGACCCCTGGCCAGACATCAATTGTTCTCTTTAGAGACACCTCCCAGGACAGCACTGGCAAACCACTCCTACCCTATGGATTGATTCAGGAACAGGAGATAAATTTTGCTTTTTTTCCACCCAATGCGTGGGCCACCTCCCTGTGGAGAAAACAAACCTTGCAGAAGGTTAGTGGCGCTTTCCACTATGGGCGGCATAGCCAAATGGACCAGTAAAAGCTTTCAGCAGGCAATGGGAACAGTGTGATTCTTCAGAGAGGAAAATAGGCCCCTTCACTGCTTGGACAGCAATTCAAAATTGCATTTTCTTCCATCCCAGAAATACTTCATCCACTTGAACGCTATTTCTTTTTATTACGGAACTCATATCAGCTGCCAAAATGGGTACATATGAAACTACTGTAACTCTTGTAATGATCTGTTATATAGGATACACTAATTTGACTGGTACATACGAGTTAAATTACAGTGGGGTTTCCAGCTGGAAGGGACTGCAAGTGAGCAGTTCATAATTTAAATGTATTGGGAGTAATTCAATCACAGGAGGCTGTTACAACAATGCAGCGAGGAATAATAAACAGCAGTACAATGGCCCCTAACTGGAGCACAACAGTTTTTAGCCCTTTCAGAGGGAAAACAAAGAATAAAACAAATCACAAACAAAACCCCCTCTACACAGATAGGAAAGCTCAACAATGGAGTCAAGGGGAAACAGGGATATCTGCATCAGGCTCAATGGCATCCTTTCTCCCAGACAAGTACCAGCTTTTTACCCATTCCCTGCTACAGCAACTACGGGCATGCGATTATAACACACAAAAGCAGAGAAATGTTTTCTTTGGCTTACTGACCCACTGGGGGGACAGGTGGGCTGCAGTTTGATCACATTCTTCATTTGGAATTTCTGCTTTTCCCCTGTCCTCACTCACAGTCAACACTCGCATGCACCCAGAATGAGAGAGAAGCTCCTTCCTTTCAAAAGTTTTAGTTAAGCTCATTTCATCCTTTTGATAGTGCTCCTCTTTTGCTCTCCCTACAGAAATGCAGTGTCCCTCCAGGGCTGGGTCAGGAAAGCCTTAACGTGTGGGGCTACAGAAAGATTTTAAAGAGAAAAAGCGAGGGAAGAAATAACAAAAAACCCCAACAACGTCCCAAACAAATGCAGCATTAACGAGGAGGCAGAAGTGACCATGTTCTGTATCACAAAGTTTGCAAAGGATAATCTACTGACAACTGCTATATCTAAATGTATTTGCAGGCAGAGAATCTATAGCATCAAGATGTGTAATAACGCTGTTTTCCACATGAAAGGGAGTCTCTCCTTAAACAGGGGTGTACCTCTACCATGAAACCGCTGCAAAAAGTAATCAGTCATGAATAAGTCATAAAAACATTTTGATACTTAGCATTCCTCTATGGACAATATAATTATACGTGGCTTAAGTAATTCCCTCTAGCACATGCTTGCATCTTTACCATTTTCCTTAAAGGAAACTTCAAGTAATTTATTTTTTCTTTCCCCTAAAATACATTTTATTTCATCTGCAAATTCAAGTAGCTGACTAGCTGAGACAAGCCAAATTCAGAGTTGGCTGGTAAACTCCTAGTCCAATTGTGAGACATTTCATGGCCTCAGAGACAAATTTTCTTCAAGATCCATCATTTTCACTCTGGGGATGATCTGCAAAAGGGAGGTGGGGGTGGAGAGTACCAGGTCAGCTGCTGCTCACATACCCCTATACTTTTCAGAATGTTACCAGAAAAACAGCATTTACATTGCAAAGCCATGTTGTTTGCAATGCAGATCCAGGAACTGTAACCCCAGACACAATTATGTGCAAAAAAGCTGATTAACCCGTGTGCCAACTGCACCACCAACCGCAGCAGTGACCTGAATACCACAGACCCAAGTCGGACTTTTTCACCCCTCACTGACGAAGACTGCTTCATTCCTTAGGCACTGATGTTACTGGTGACATTTTTCTCTTCTGGATCAAGTCTGTTCCAGTACTGACCGGTGCCTTTAGCACTGACTGACTGATGCTACAGTCACCCCAGAGACCTCTGACAGCAAGCATCAGCCAGGCTGATCCCCGTGGGCAGAGCTGTGGGGTGAGGTCTCCCTGCAGCCCCTGGGGTCAGAGCATGTAGGGTTTGAAAAAGTGGGGAAAAAAGAAACTTTTCCACTGTTTTCTAACTAGTGAGTAGTCTGATACAGATTGCAAGTGACAGTGCAGAATGGGTGTTTATCATCACCATCAGGCCTGTGAGAAGGAAGAGGGGAGCCTGAACCAAATCTGACAGGTGCACTGGTGAGAAGATCCAGAAACTCTTCACCTTTGTTGTTAGAGCCACACAGACACACAGTCTCTTCTGCAAAGCACCCTGTGAGACAGGAGCATGGCTATTTCAGTGACAATCCTGGTGACAATGAGAGTCAGCTCTTTTTAAAATCACCACCGAGGAACTGACAATTGAGACTCTCAGCCCAAAACTGTGCCCTACTGCTACCGCTTGTGGGCCTCCTCCCACCCCCAGAGCAGCATCGCTCAGATGGTGCAGCAGAGGAAAGCAAAACGGCTCTGGGAGCAAGGCTTTAAGGAGAAACTGCAATGTGGTTTAGGTCTGCCACAGGGCTGGCACTTTAGAATTGGAGGTTCAAGTGCTGCAACTTCTCCAAACCAACAAAATAAGTGATGCATGATGAGCAGGATCCCAGCGAGCATCTTCCTTAAAACACAGGAAGATGTGCCTTTCCAGAGGCACACAGAGCTAAAGGCACACTCTGTAGCCATGGTAAAATTCTTCAAGAGATGTCTCTAAAGACATATGGCACTGCAAGATGAGATTATAATTACTAGGACTGTTCAACAGGCCAAGTAATTTTAAACACAGCGCTGGAGTTCGGAATGGTTTTTCAAGAAAAGCAAAATGAATGAATGAATGCATGAATGAACAGGATGATTTTACAGGCAGTAAATAGATGATTTAATTCTGGGCAGCAATACCACATGCAGCCTTTGGAGCAGGGCGGAGGGATTTGGGGTTGCCTGTCTATCCTACTCACCGGGCACCACTCCTTTGATATCGCTTTCTGTGTTCATCCTGTTCTTGTGCGTGAACTGAAGGATGAGTTCCTTGGATGCCTCAAACTGTTGTGTAGCCATCAGCCACCGAAGGGACTCTGGGAAAATACTTTAAAGATGGAAAACAGGTTAGGGTTGCTTCCAAGTTTCTGTCAGAGGAAGAACTGATAGTGTTTAGCTGCTCATTTAACCATTCACTAGCTACATTAATTATTTTCAAAAAGCAGAAGAATCACAAAATAAAGAGGAAAAACAGGTTCAGAATGGGCAAATCAATGACATTTTCTTTTACACCGATTCACAAATGGTACAGGAACTATCCTATCACATAGAAATAGGACATATTAGAATTTTATAATGTATTAGAGGTGCTCTGCCCTTAATACAATCCTCAAAAAACTGGGAGAACGTGGCAGCACTGTCTGAAATAGACATTTGCTGCCAAGGAGGGAATGAATGAGATGTGCAGTTAACATGGTAATTCAGACCAAAGAAGGAAAATAGCTGAGAGAAGTGATTTGGATTCTCTTATAAAGACACAGAGAAGAAAGAGAAAAATTACTTTTTAGGATTATAATGGAACAGATTTTTAATTTTTAAACATGTCAAAAAATCTTCTCCCACATATGCAGACTTTAAGTCATTCTTTTAGGCAGGTCAGTATTGTGCATGCTCCAGACAACATCCAGTTGTTTCTCTAAAAGCTTCCCTAGTAATGACAATATTATGTTAGTTGAGTTACCTTAAAAATATACACATGCACACAAAGGTACAAAATACAAAAGTTTATTTTCCAACTGGTTGTTTCCTTCAAGTGCTGATATTCACCTGATTCATTAGCTTAACTGACCTTTCTTCCTTTTTTTCCCCAGATGAGCTTATTTTAATAGGAAACCAAAAGAAATATGTAGATCTTAAAAACTCCCATACTTCTGTAGATACAAGAACTTTCCTATCAAACTCCACGCATATTTTTCTTTCTTATTTAGGCCCCATTTTCACTAATCTTCCAAAAGCCCTTTCTAAGAACAAATTTAACAACTACTTTTACCTTCAAATATATAATAAACCTGACATTTCCTTCACAAAGCACTGCTCTTTGCTGTGGATGCTGCCTCAGTTCTTACACTTCTAAGCAGCGGACCAGGCAAGGCAATCGCACCATTATGGTACTATCTTTTAAGGCTGATGTAATTTCGAAGACAGCTTAGCGCAACCTCCCATCCTAGATAGAGAAAGTATTATTTTTCTTTTGAAAGAAGAAGAAAGAAGTCAGGCAGACTGCAATCTAAATGATATCAGGCAATAAAAAGATGTAACAGCCATGATGGCAGCCATTTAGCTTGACAGCTTATTTACTACCGCTGGTGCTGCATGGGCGCATTGGCATATCCTTCTGTACTGCAAAAGCATTTTTTTGAAAATATTAAGAATTCTTTGAATGCACAGTCTCCCCACGCTTGGCTCCAGAGAAGGGACAGCCTCCGCCACTAACCTAAAAGCTGCACCTTTTGCACAGTCTGCTGACAGGTCCCAAATGACAAGCCCTCCGGTGATAACTGCTCCTAGGGAAAGGAGGAGAGCTGCAGGGATGGGCACTGTGGGGACAAACACCATCTTCACCTTCCAGCTCCTGCAGTTTTCTCAAAGGAAAAAAGTGCTGAAGCCTCACGTCTTTCAGCTGCTCCATTCCTCAGTGCAAGCAGTGGGAGCTTCATTTAAGGATCTTTAAGACTTCTGGGCTGCTTTGAGCCCAGGTTATCAGGCACAGCAAGGGGAAGTGCTGGGTGCTCCATCTCTGTGCGAGCACCCAAGCATGGACCCTGCTGCCAAGGGTCATCTGTACGTACCTACTGTTGCACTTCCCGTTGCCAAACCAAGAACCACCACAAACTCAAAAGCCAAAAAACAACCCCTCATACCTAAAACAAGGAGGCAAACCCCCTGGCCCCTGTGGACTTCTGCACAGAAATTTGGTCGCAACCTCGTGCTTCATCACCTGGCATTAAATACAAATGGAATGAAGCTGAGACAGCTTTCTGCTGAGGGTGGGCAGTCACCCAGATCACCGGGCTGAGCTGACTGCAGACATCTGGTTGATAGTCTTCTACCTCCTCCATCCGTGAGGCAAGGACCAGCCTTTTGCAGTCAAAGAAAAGAATGGGAGGTGGGTGGCTAGAGGGAAATGTTCATCTCCTGTTACACAGCTGCTGCTTGGGAGAGGAGAGAGGGAAGAGAGGGAGGGACACTGGGGAAAAAGAACCAAAGGCTGAGAAATCTGAAGGGCAGTGAAGAATCCCGAACAGACAGACAAAGGCCAGGCAGGTACCACATGCAGCTGGAAGAACCATGACCCTGTCCAGATGCAGAGCAAACCTATGCCCACGGAAAGTGTGTCGTGTGTCAGTTAGGGGTCTGCCCAAGGGCAACAAGCCCAGTTATTACAACTTCGTGTCTTGGTGAGGATAAATCCAACCTAACAGCACCAGAGAAGAACTGGCCACCCTGTCCCCATTCTTCAGTTTTGGTTAGAGTCAATCAGGAGTTTATTTCAGATTACTGATACCTTTGCTGACCTTCACAGCATGGTCTTGTCAGGAGTTTACTTTGTCCAAGGGATGGGAGATAATGCCTCTGTATAACTGGAGCTCCCCTTCCCTCACAACTCTAACACAAACACACACACACTTTGGAAGGAGCCTAACTTCTTACAACCCATTTTTATATGCTTGTCACCAAGCCCTGTGCTCATGTCCAGCTTATGTGGGTGCCTCAGCCCTTCCAGAACGACCTGAGAGCTCAGCAAAGCCATCTGCTCGATTTGCAGGTGTCCCAGCCCACTAGCCTATCCCTCCTAGACAAATCTGGTGCTTCTCCCTTTCCTCCCATCCATGCCCAGCTTCCCGATCCACTCAGCCACCCACCTCCTAGGGATGGTATGACCTGCCATGTGCATGTGGCTGGGAGCAGAGCAAATCTATACGTGGGAGAGGGCTAAGCCCCAGTCTGGAGGGGCAAACAGCTCTTACGGCAGGAGATGGAAGTAAAGAGAGTAAGGAGGCAGCAGTGCAGGGGCTGTCACAGCGTCTGTTATTGAACTCACTGCTTTGGGTACATGATGGGGAATTAATAAGCAGTGTTGTTTTCCAGTCGTTCCTTTATTACAAATCAGTGAGTTTTCTTCCTTCATCTGTAACATATGCCGAGCATCCACGCTCAGCTCCCCCAACACAATGCTGGGGGCAGAAGGGAGGAAAGGGAAGAGGTAATAAAGCGGTGGCACTTTCCAGAGAACATACAACAGATGGAAGAGAAAAGCCTAAGAGAAAAGTGCATATTGTACCGACAGCATAATTAAACCGGCATCCTAACCACAGTCCATTTCTGCAAATGCAAAACGCCTGGGCACTGCAAATCCTGTTACTTTGGCTATTACCACTATCTATCAAGCTGTCATATCACACATTATGTAAGGGGGATCTATTTGCACGGGCTGCTTGTCCCACCCAGCCAAAAAGCCACAAAGCTCTTGCAGATCAGCAAATAAATATTAGCATTTCCTATCGCTTTCCATGTCACCCATGTCCAACGGGAAATGTACGAGACCTTGATTCAGCCACCTGGAAAACGTGCTACCTCCAGAATACTGCTGAGGGGTTACTGCTGTCCATGTTGTCTACCACATTTATTAGGTGTCTTCGTACTATTGTACTGTCCTTTTGGATACAAATACCTGTAAACATTTTGTTTGATATTGGGTTCTATCCAGTTGTGGATACAAGGCATTTCAGCTGGCAGGCATCCCAATGGGAGGTTGTAGAGTAGACCTACGTGTGTTTGCACGTGTATAACATATGGTGGGTTTGGAAGAACAGTATCGCACATGAACAGGAACACTCTTGGTTATTCATCAAGATTAACACTGACAAGATGTGACTATTTAGATGTTATATGTTGGAAAACAGCGGGAGGGGAAAGCTTCACTCTCTTGCAAAGGACTCGTAACTTTCTCCTATGTGCTGTGTTTTGCCCTCAGCCCAAGCTGCAGCATGTCTACCTCAGGGATACGCTAAGAAATCCCCACTGAGGGCTGTTACCATGAACACAGGAGAACTCTTTAAGGCTTTTATGCATTAATAGAAAAATATTTAACTGGTAAAAATTCTTACATACTGTAACAAGTTGCAACATGTTGCAACCTATCAGGCATTACAACAGCTTGGCCCCCACACAGTTCATAAACAACTTGGTCCTGTACAGCACGGTGGCCTTTTTTTCTCATTTTTCTCAGCATACAATTTAATGTTTTAGTCTTGTTAGTGTTATCTTTAAAGTAAATGATCTAGCTTGTTCTTACTCTTATGGTTTTGTACAACACTGCTCTCCTAAGCCTCCATTGTGTTATGCTGCCACTGCGTGTCACTATTAAGACAGAACAACAAAGAAAGGATTTTTGGGAGGTGTATATAGTCCTGGTGGGGATGGACCTGGCACCAACCCTAAGGTGACAGCCACCCTACTTTTCTCAGGACAGCTGTACCAGTGCTGCAATGCTGCCAGTGCAGTGGGCAGAGAGGAACAGGAACAGCTAGGAGGGGAGGATTCCTTGTGGGAATGACCCCCAGCTACTGCCCAGCGCAGACTAGTTAGTACTAGTTAGTGTATACTAATTTGGGCAAAATTGAGCAGGCAGTCTAGTTCAGGGTTGGCTACCTCAAGCACACAAGATGTCCAAGTGCGCTTGTTCAAGAGCTGACTTATGTTATTTTTAACCTAGCTTGGCTAACCCAGGCCAGAGAAAGCAGCAGTGACAGCCCAGAACCACAATGCAGGTTTTAAGGGAAAATTTAGCGGTGCAGCCGCAACCTGACAACAGCTAGGCTGAGATGTGGCCTCTCAACAATTGTTTTCATCTTTAAAGAAGAAGTGACAGTGATAATAATAGCAAAGTGCAACTTGCTGCTCAGTGAAAATGGACCATCTCCCAAGTTCCCACCACACTGCAGCATCTAACTGATGTGTGGGCTACAGCAAATTATGAAGTTTTTATTTCTTATTTCAAAGTCCAATCTTTGCAAAAGGTGAACGGAAGAACAAAGGGAAAGGCTGATATGTATTGGAAAGCACATACACTTCCCAACAGTGCAGCAACTCCCAAATCTCACATTAGGAGCTCATGTGGTCTTTGACCCGACAGGAGAAAGAAATACTTACACCCAGTAAAGCAGCATCAGCAGGAAAGGACAGATGATGATGGCCTGGAGGACCTGCCAGTCCCTGCAGAGGGCAGCCAGCCCCGGCATGAGGAACTGCCCCGCCATCTCGATGAAGCTCGCCACCATGGTGATCATGAAGCGGTGCCCAGGAGGACAGAGCTCTATCCCTGAAACACAGAGCACACGCCAACGCATTAGCCCCCATCCAGCAAAGGCACCCACAGAGCATCTCTTCATGAAACTTTCAGGGAGTTAATGTCCTCCAAGACCTTCGACCAAAGTTATGCACAATCACATAAATCTTGTTTCTTCCTGTATTTGGGCTTCAAATACCCTTGCAGAAGCCCGTTAACTGCTGGCTGCGGTGCAAACACTGCAACTTGCACACACCTACTGCATCTCCTGCAGACCTGCTGTATCGCTGTCAGCTCCCTTTCAGTCTCTGCCTAGAGAAGCATTTTACCAAGTTTTAAGTTATTCGTTTTTTAAAGGGAACGTAGGGTAAAACACAATCCAAAGATTTTTGGGTTCAGCCTTTTCACGCTTCTCAGAGATGCTGCATGCCTTTCCAATCCGTTTTCTGGGAGGCAGAAGAGCACAGCTCTCAGCAGGATACAGGCTCCCAGCTCATACGGGATGCCACCTGCCCACAGTTTAATATGCTACGACTCAGCCAGTTTCAAACTGGATTTTGCTGAGTGGGTTGTTTCTGGGTTTGCTTTTTGTTTTCACAACAGCTAATCTTGATCAACTTTCAAACGAGCCAGCCTTCCATCTGTCTTATCCTGTCCTCCATACTATCTTTTGCTGGGGGGCAATTTACTGCCATCACTGGCATCACTGGTTGTCTTAGCTGCCTTGTGACTAGTGAGTTCAGCAGATTAAAAGTTTCCTTAAACCTGGAATTCTGGCTACCTTTATTCAGTCCTCAGAAATTAAGATGAATTTATCAGAATGACAGCTTTTTTTAAAAAAAAAAACCAAACCAAAATAACAAAAAACCCCCACCAAAAACCCCCAGAAAAAAAAATCACAAGAAATAGCAGAAAAATTGGACTGCCTTGTGGAAATATATTCAAACAATTTTGTCACCAGTAAGATTGCAATAGAAGCCCCTATTTCATATTTCCCATTTTCCCATATTCACTTCTACAGATTAATAATTAAGCACAATAAACCTGCCACAAATGTGTAGTACTTATCGGCATGCTGATACAGAAATATAGGCTCATAAACATTCATGATATGTTGCTGTCAGCACTGTTGTATTTCCTTGGGTTGTTTCCTAGGGTTATCTTAAATTAGAATTTAACGGTTGTTAAAACTGTAATTGAAAAGCTATAAGCTAATAGGAAGAGATGACAACTGCTCCTTCATTCACTCTCTCATCTGCAGCTTGTTCAGCATTTATCACTGTAACACAGATTTAAACTAGTTGACCAGGAACTAGCTTGTGGATCAAAATGCAGGATTAAACACCACACATTCCCCCCCCCCCCCCCCCTTTTTTTTTCAGCCAATGACAAAAACTATTGATGGATTTTTGCCAATACAGAAGGAAAAAGAATCTGTTGTGAGGCAGCCCAAATTTTCATTAGCTTAACCACAAACACAGCAGCTTTGGAAAAGAAAGGGCAGGGAAAAAAACCCCTCAAAGATTCTCACTTGCTATAAAAGGCTTTTACATTTTAATTAGAAAAACAAGATTAAAACACAGAGCTCCTTATGACATTAATATGGTTTCATTCTTACTAATGAAGTATCCTAAGCCTAGGTGATTTTTTTTGTTCTAAGCAAAGAGGTCACTTCCGTTTCATTGCTCTAATCTTCAAATATAAAGCAGTTCTGTTTGTTTTTCTAAACCTTAAAGCCACAGTTACTCACATTCCAATATTCCTTCATTAAGTACAAGGATGAGTTTTGTTGCTATAGAAACGGGAAGTCTGCATTAGATACATAAGGCTTTGGCATTTCAATTGAATTGCTTAGGTTAATATCAGATAAAAAAAATAACCAAGAGAACAACTTTTATATAAAGTCAGAAAGAGGTGTCCAAATAATAAAGTTACATTAAGGCACTGGTGCACAGTACATAACTATATGCAGCAGTTATTTGTTGTATAGAAAGGAAATAACTTCAGAGATTGTTTAGCATCTATTTCCATCTCTGCATTATCCCATGCATATGATCAATTTTACCCTTTCCTCTAAAAAAGCTGGAGAAAACAAAAAAATAATCCCTCCTATAGCTGGGTGAGCATGGCTTCCGAGTGACCTCAGCAGCCACTCTGCGTACGTGAAATACCACATTTCAGTTGAAATGTTTTTCATATTAGGACAGCCTACTGTCTTTCCGACATCTCTGGTATCAATTTTATACAACAAAAACCTTTGCTGCAGTTTCTAGCAAGCATCTATCAGCCAGCCAGCCACCTTCCCCAGCACCAGGGAAGTCACCTCGCGCCCTGCTGGTGCTCATGCTGCTGCCACAACACACCCAGGCACGAGGCCCCCAGTTTGTGTGATAAATGACTAACTCAGACAAAATCACTACAAGACAGAGATCAGCTTTATCCATCCGTGGCAAATTCAGTAAAAAAGCTCCTGCGATCCCACTCACTGAAAAGGTTTCTACCTCAACTACTTTGTAGAGTGCGGAGCAAACTCTGGTCATACACAAAAATAATGGAAATCACCATCAATACCAACCCCTTCTGGATACATCCGTTTGCTCTAATTGAAAAAATTTTGTCTGGGCAAGGAAACAGGCATGGAAAGGATTTTGCTTCCTTGTCCAGCATTTCTACTCTGTGCAACACAGTGGGAGCAGCAGATCCGACTCAGATGCCTAATTTCTGTAAGTCCCGGGCAAGTGGTTGTCTGGGCAAGTTGAAACCTGCATGCAAAGCAGTCCTGCAGCACTTGGGCAGTGAAATCAGGCATGCCTGGGACATGTGAAGCAGACTTTCTGACCATCAATAGACACCCAGCAACAGCGGACATCACAAGCGCAGAAGCTGGACCCCGCCAGAACTGCTCCAACACGCTGTAAGTACGACCCAGCCTGACAGCAACTGTCTTACCACACGTGCGATGCAGACCTGGGCCCCACAGGCATCACAAGACACTGAACACACCAGACTCATGGCACAGCATACACCTCTGGCTGGGAAACGCAGAAACAAAGCACAGAATTCCTCCTTTGGGACCCTATCCCTGTATGCCCTTCTGCTGCAGAAATGAGCAAATCAACGTTCAGCAGCCTCACAGCCTGCAAACCTGGCGCAGGGAGAGCCGGCGTGAACTACGTCCCTTCTTACAAAGGATTCAAAAATTTCTGGTGGCTGTTTGATGCACAGAAAAGTAACCCCACTACTGACATGCAGGATGGGCAGACACATTCTGGCACAGAAGGAACAGTACTGGGGGCAGACACATTACTCTGCAAGTCTGCATGCAGCAATTTGTATTCAAAGTATTCAAAACGGTGATGAAAAAAGGCAGAGTAAAAGTGTGCGTGTGTGTATATGAGCGTATGCGTGTGCAAGAGCAAGCAAGCAAACAAGCAGGCACCAGAAGGGTGGGCAGAGTATGGAGTAAGGGAATGGCACATGCCCATTGTGCCAATCGCATCCTACCTACCCGTGATTTCATTCAAATAACGAGAGGAGGAGGAACAACGTGACCTGCAGGCAAGTTGTCATGAAGATGAAGAACAGGATTAGAGTCATAAAATATCAAGACTATGGGGGCAGAGGAAAGAACCAAAATTCATGAAGTTTGCCTGTGAATTACAAGGGATGAGAAAAAAAAATGAAACAAAAAATTGTAAACATCATCAACGCCTAAATGGTATGAAAAGCAGCTCCAAGCTGGTTCATTTTTGCTTGCCAAGAACAACCTCAGGGATGTGATGAGGACACAGCAGCCACTGACACTTGTCCTCTGTGTCACACAAATGATCCTGGCCAGAACATGCGGACAAACACCTTGGACCTTGAGAGTGCCTGGGTGTGAGAACATGCAGGAATGAAATGCGTTAAGAGGATGAGCATGGTTGTGCAAATCTGCCTACTTAGAGACCGTTTTGGGAAAAAAAAAATCACTTTGTCCTTCTGTAAGATCTCTTATCTAGTTATTTAGAAATTCCATGAGAAATCTTTTCAAACATTAACCAAGGGAATAAGAACTGTAGCAGCTATATTGGCTGTTGCTAGTGACAAAGGAAAAGCTCAAGGAAAGTACTTTCAAACCAACGGTTTTGGTATACTAAGAGGACACCACAAGACCACAGTGAGTCGGATCAAATAAGATCTCCTGAGCAGGTTTTGGAATACTGAAGTTACTTTTCTTTAAAAGGGATTAATTTTTCCTCCCTTACTCCCCCTACAAACCCCTTGTGGCACAATCCTTTGGGACACTTGTTAGGAAGAAGGGAAAACCTGAACAAGCCTTCACAGGGAAAAGCAGACCCATCCACAGAGCACATGAAGCGCTGGGAGGCCCTTCTGCAAGTGCACCTGCAGTTTTGCCATAAAGGAGCTGCATATAAACATCAGCAAACCAATTCATTACAGCCATATGGCATTTGAACTGGTGCATGCCATTTGTGCCACCTCACCTGGATACAGGTGTGCCTGGAAGAACCCAGGGAGCAGAGCAGAGCAGAAAGGAAGATGTTTCTGGAGTCAGGCTGTAGGGAGATGAGGTACGGCACATCTCAGACCTGCACACATTTTTGGAGTGTCTGCAAAGAGCCATTAGGCCTGAAAGGTTTTGCTTTATTTTTTATAGTCTTTGGAAATGTAGAAATAGCTTGCAGAAGACAACAGTGCTCTAGATTGTGTTCCACAGCAAAATCAATTGTCCCCAACAGCTGAACAAAATGGCTGGTATTTATGGAAAAGGACAGGGCTCCTTCACGTATCTTGGTGTGACTGGTGAAATTTAGGAAGATCCCAACATCATTGATATGTCAGGTGGGATGGTGGGTGGAGTTAGAGCGCCTGCTCCAAGCGAGACCAGGGCACTCTTCCCACCAGCATGCCTCACGAGCTGCATGGGCCACACGGACGAGCCAGGAGGGCTTGTGGCTGGGCCATGCCAGCTGTACAACTGCAAGCACTGCGACTTGCTGGGACATGGGTGAGGAGGGAGCTGATGAAGAGCCTCTGCAATGCCATGGGGGCTCAGCCCCACCACATGCAGAGCTGCTCCCTTGCACAGGAGGTCACTGTCCCTGGGCATCAGCAGGGAAAGGCACAAGAAAACCATGGGTCAGACAACTGGTTAACCACTGCAAATGCAACCGGCACTGGTGACATGGGGCACATGGATTTTAGATCGGAATGGATTTTAGATTGGAAAGAACAAGTTGCCTTTGCTAACAGCTTCTCCTCTCCCTGGCATTGGGATGGATAAACCCCTGGCATACCCTTGACAACAATTTTTCAGGCAACCTCTTCTGAAAAGAAGATGGGAAATTGAGTTAAAATTATCTAAGCATGCCATGGCCCGAAATCTGCAATGCTGCCTTTTCCCGTTTCCAGCTGGCTCTTCTCTCCCACCCTCTCCACCTGCAGCTGTGGAAAGGAGCAGTCTGCCTAGAGGAGATGGGCATACGGACAGGAGACGGGGGAGGACCACAGTAACACCGGGTTAACATCAGCTCACGTTGCTTAGCCCACCTCCTCCAAACCCCACTGGGCGACCTGTCATCGCCATGAAGGGATTAAGGGCCACATCCCATCCTTTTTCACTTAGTTTTACACTTGCACACCACTAACAAATAATTGGTTTCAGATTTCAGAAACCCTCTCATTTGTCTTCAAAGACTGACATTTATTCTCACAGGATATTTGCACAAGGATGAACAGCAAATACTTTTATTTAAAGAAAAAGAAAAAAGAAGTTTTAAGTCATTTGCAAATAATATATCAAGAAGAAAAAGAGGTTAAATCACACTGCCTGAACAACTCTCTAGCATCCACTCACCCATCTCCAGTCCCAAAACACAAAGCAATTCTTGCACCGCAGCCCAAGCGCTAGCTCCATCAGAAACCACAAGCTAACCGCTTTTTGTGCCTTTGCAGTTTTCTCTCCCTGCCCAGTTTCAGTCTATGAGCCATGAAGACTGTAATTATATAGGAGTATCCCTTGGAGAAAATAGCCAGGACAAAGCACCTGAAGTCTGGGCAACAGCATTCCCACTGAATGAAATCCCCGAGGAGACAATCTAATTCTAGACTCACATTCACAGTTTTACATTATATATATATATATATTAAAAAAAATAATCACAAGTTTTGACAGTTTCCTTCATATTACCACACACCCAACACTCTTAATTACCTCCCTGTAAGGACTCCTCAAGATGTCCCCCTATCCCAAAAGGAAGGAAAACAATCAGACTGAGATGAACAAGGCCCATATTATCAGTTGAGCAGAAGAAAGCTCAGGCAACACAGCTTTTAGGTGTAAAATGCAGGACACCTGAAGTTCCCAGGGGTGTTGGCATCCGAAAACACCAGGGCTGTTTGCCTCTTGGCCCCAGCAGCTGCTGGCTCAGTCAAGAGTAACGTGCAGGCTGTGCCCCTAAGACAGGATTTTGCATTTGGACTCTGCTTTACAACAGAGCACAAAAGGAAAGAAAAAACATCTCGGAGCACTTAGTTTTTCAAGCTATTCAGTACTTCCAGCATGTCCCACCGCTGCTGTGCCCCCCAAGCTGACCCTTCTGGCACGATGTGCTCTGCCACCTCCATCACAGTGATCCTTAAAGACCGCTGGGAGGTGACCCCGTCCCCACAGCTGCGGTATTTCCTAATTCCCACCAAGCTCTCTCGAACCTCGGGGGCCTCTTCTTCCTTCAGCACTCTCCGTGGAATTTGCCCTCTGCTGTAAACAGATCATCTCACTGGATATTCCTAGAATAACATGGCCCGCGAGCTCACTTGTGGCTAGTCGACAAGATAAAATTGCAGCAAAACCTATTAATAAACTCCCAGACAAGCCTAGCTGGCTGCCAGGGGGAGACGTAAATAAATAAATCCCAGCATATCTGTTTATATACCTAAATTTCCAGGTGATTTGAAAGCCCTACCCACGGGCTATTTACACTCCTCACCCAAATCAGCACACTTCTGATTCAGCGCCGGCTGAAATGGCCCAGGTTAAGCCCACACTCACTTCTGGCCGAGTTTAGACACGGAGCACATTTTCTTGATCATCTTTGCCATCACCAGAAGTTACGGTGGAAAGCACCATGTGTAAATACAGTTTATTAGAGAACAGCAAACGAAGCAGCGCGTGGAAGGAAAGGGTATCGCTGCAGTGCATGGACAGCCACCAACTGATGTAAGCACAGGACAGAGACAGAGTGGAAAGGAAGGAAAAATCTAATTTCCTCTCTGGAGAAATCCAATCCGCTGCAAAGCAAAGCAAGCAGTAATAGACTGAACCTCCATGGGTCGAGTAATAAAAATGGGATTATTTTCCCCAACAGCACAGCAGGACAGAAATTACTCTAAAATAGATCTACGAACTGACATAGGTGCTCCTTCAAAGATACTTTTCTACTCATCATAGGTTTGGTGAGGGGTTCTTTGAAACACGTGCTAGCCCACCATTTTTATCTAATTAATGCTTTTAATGTACATCAAATCACTCGTCTGTGCACTGACACAACCCGAGGTGACAGAGCTGTCAGGCTGGCTCCAGGGCAGGCAGACAGCATGACACCACCAGATGTGCGGTGGCACTCTTCACTTCTGACCTGCACAGATAACCCGTATCTACCGGATGGAGCTATCAGATAGGCAGATACCTAACCAGAACAGATATCTTTCTTACCAAAACTGGATCAGACATTCATTTGGTATGCAAGTACCAGGGTAGTGCTAAAACTGATGCTAGGCAAAATACCTTTTAGATACACTACTTAGCCTCTACTGCCATGAACACTACAACGTGCATAGAGAGGCGTAGCATGAAAAAAGTAAGCACGGCTATACCTCTCATCCAAAACCCAAACAAAACACAAGGTACAACCTTCCCTCTCGATACTTTCCGCATGCCTGGCTCTCTCCTGTAAGGCACAAATGAGTAATATGCCAGTTTCAGCCCTTGCATTGCTGTCAGGGTGTTTCAGGAGGAACTCTCCCCACAGGCAGAGGGTTTGGACTGCACACATCAAGCCACCCTAGGTTCGATGCAGAACATCCACCCCCCCCCCCCACGAATGCAGCTGCAGGAGCTGGGGACCGCCTTGGCACCATGTACGTTCAGCTGAGCCCCTTCCTGGGGCCAGGCTGGCTCACAGTAGGGAGCTGGACAGGGCAAGGGTGAGCTCGGTTCCTCCAGGCACAGGAGACCCTGAGCAGAGGCTGCATGACCGCTGCGTGGGACGCGGTGATGCCTGCGATTGGGCTCTGGTTCCCAGGGAGCATCAACGGCAGGGAAGGGAGCACACGTCACTCCTCTGTTCATCCCATAGTATCCGTATCTGCTGAGCTTTACATTGCACAAGACAAACAATGTCTTACACAACAGCCGACTGCGTAAGAAACATTTAACATACCGTACTGCCTGCCACTCACAAAGTAACAAAACCAAGGAAATGTTAAATCACATTTGTGGTACTGCAGTTGCCATCTATCCTACTTGCAGAGAAAAGCAGCAGCATCTCCACTGCTGCCATAAGCAGCTCCCAGCCAACACTGATTTTTGATGACAGCTCCTGTATGTGAATAGCAGCATTATGAAACAAAACCGGGAGGATGCCCCTGGAAACCTGAACAGCAGTGACAAAAAGCATAAAAACCTGCTAGATACAGAACACACCAATTTCAGAATAAAGATGACTTAAATGCAATTAAAAGGTGATTAAAAAGCTTTGCCATGACATATGTCCTCATATACATTCCTCCTCCACCTCCAGTCCTTAACTTCCTACCCCTCATTAAGAGACTCTCCAAACCCATATAAATATTGGTTTATTTTTGCACAAAACTAAAACTGCATAGAAACACATTGGATTCTTCCTTGTTTCAAAAAGGTGGCTTGCTCTAAAGAAAATGCACAGATGATTACAGGAATATTTTGCAAATTGAACACCTCTGCTGTTTACAACAGCTGGCTCCTTTTCTCTTGGCAGGATCTAAATCACAATTGGCATCTTTTTGACAAGAATGAATGAGAGCAGCTGAAACAAAAACCGGTGTGAGAGGTATCAGAGTAGCTCATTTTCTTTGATGCTTCAGATGAAAGGATTCTGTATCTGTACTTGTTAGTGAATTTTTAGCAATATTGTAGCCACTTAAAATAAGAATAGAGAAGAAATTCAATAGCCACAAATCTGCATGGCAGTCTCTTAATTAACCAAGCGGCAAACGATATTCCAACAGCAGCTGTTTCTAAATCTCAGTTTGCAACCTCCAGATGGATGACAGTTCTCAAAAAGGAGAGAACAAAGAAATAACAGCCTAACACCTTGTTTCAGGTTTATTAAATGTTTCCCTGCTCACTGAGGCAGCAGGGCAGCAAGGGGCAGCCCCTCTCCCCCCGAGCACTGGTCCCACATGAGATGCTCCTCCAAGCCAGAGATTTTCACTGTTACTGTGCTACTGTTGGACAGGTGAATAAATGCACCGGATCTCAGATTTAAGCATATTCCCAGCAGAACCGCACGCTGCTAACAAGAATTTGACATGGGAGCCTCGAGCTGTTTGCAGCCTAGCTTACCAAGCAAGAAAAGACAAGCACAGAGGAAACCTTTAAACGGAAGGCCAAGAAATGAACTTGGTGCTCCCAGGGTCTTAATAAAGCACTGCCTGCCCTGCACACCTGCCCTCGGACTGGAGGAGGATGGCTTGTCTGAAGGACCACACACCAGCGGCACAACCCCAGGAAAGCATCTTGCTCCTTTAGCTTGTGTCAACAGAATAACAAGCCCTCCAAAGGCTTACATACGTGGAGTCTAAGCAAACATTTGGGTGGCTGGTTATTAAACTCTCATAAATACAATTGGTTTATATATATATTTATATATATATACACACACAAATATACAATTGTAAAGGCAAAAACCCCTAGTTCCTTTTTCTTCCCTGCTCCCCATTCTGATGTCAAAGGTGATCACTAGACATTTGGGTGATGCCCTGCAGTACCCCGTGCCATTTCAGAGGACCTGAATAGCTCAGGTGGCATCACCAGCATCGGGGATTGCCCACAGTACCAGAGTGCTGGCTGAAAGCATGCATCAAGGACCAGCAGAAATGCAATTTAATCAAAAGCAATTAGTAAGCATCTTTGTGAAAGGCTGTCACACAGCTGGCCCACAGGGCATCCTTGTTTTTAAAGATTCATGCCAGGGATTCTAGATAAATGTTTCATGAATGTGCTGTGAAAGGGGAACTGGGGGGATTCAGAGCCAGTAAGTCATTATATTTTGGATGCTTTTAGCAACACGTGCATTTGCTGGAGAAGGAAGTGCTGGTCAAACTAAGGGGTGACTTTCGCATTAATAATCCTCTGTCTCCAGAATTCGGTGTCAAGCCTGACACAGGTCTGGGGAAGGCAAAGGCAGGCAGGCAGGCAGAACGGGAATGCCCAGCCGACCAGAGGACTGTGCCATACAGCACTCACAACCATTGCACCGGAATAGGATAAGCAGGACAGCCCCCAGTTGTGTCTCCTCTAATTTTAAATCTATGATGACAAAAAATGAAAAATGAGGTTGTGATAGTATATAGGTGGTAGAAAACTCCTTCTGGTATAAAAGCAGCCCATGCACAGTTAGAAGTAGTACAGTTTTCCCTCTTCCATTTCCCAATGAGCTTTTATTTTCCAAGTAACATTTCCATAAGGGAGGGGAAAAAAAAATGTTCCAAGGGAAAAACGAAATACCACTGAAGGTTTCCTTTCTGTCAACTGCTTTTAAAGTGAAAAAGATATGACTTCCAACCTTGGGAAAAAAACCCTGCTTCCTGAAGCTATTAAAGTTATCGTAATTTTTATTCAAAATTAAATCTTCAGGTTTTAATTACAGGCTTTTATTCTTTATATTAAATACATGAACTGTGCGCTGTAGAGGATACCTTCCACCACCCTGCGCATGAGGAGCGTTCTGTATTGCGGGCTCTGCTCGTGGCTGGTCTGTGGGCAGCTCCACAGCAAACAGCATAACTCAGCGAGTTCAGTACGAGGGCAGAAAACTTGTCAAGGAAAGAGCATTCCCTTTCCAGCCCGTCTCTATTGCAATCCAAGGTTAACTCAGGAGGGCAGCACCTGTAGTAGCATGCACAGAGGTGAGCACCGTGGAATGCCTCTCATGTGCTGCTGTCATGTATGAAATTAAAACGGTCTCGTAACTGCCAAAGCTTAAACGTTCCTTAAATTTCTTCCTTGCTATCTTCACAAATACCATCTGTGAAAAGTTCTTCGCCTGAAATACTGAATTCCTTGGATTGGTAAAGCCTGACTTGAGGGCGAAGACCAATAAAAGGGCAGCCAGCATTACAATGCCTCCAGCACTCCATATTTCCATGTAAATGCTGTGCTAAGGACCAAACCAGACCACCTGAAAACATCCACCGGGATACAAAGTTTTCCCAGGATCATCGAGTGGCTTTGTTCAAGAGCATCTCACAGCCAAGAATATGTAGTTTCACAAGGGTATAAGACTAATATAACCTGATAAAACTGCGGTAAGAGCTAAATATTTCTGCTGAATGGATGGAAAACCTACTGTTGCTTTGCAATACCTTTGAAAAAGAGAAAGCTCACTTTTCTTTATATCCTCTTTTGTGGAGACTGGCAAGTAGGCTGGGAATACACCGATCTCCCTGAGCAGAAGCCATCTTCCCGTAGAGGAGGGTGGCTTTTCTCCACTGAAAGACCTCTTTCAAGAAAACAACCACTTACCAAAGCATTCAAAGATGGCAACACTTGCTGATTGGTTCCAAACAAAACTACAATGATTTGCTGATCTAATTAATAACACAATTATTAAAAGGAAAACAAGCTCCTTGGAAAGAATCCAGCTGCAGTTCACGGAAGCAGATTTTACTTGTTCGATTACAACATTAGTAAACATTGTACACATCACAGCTACAGCTAAAATTGTAAAGATATGTGCTTGCACCCACCCCTTGGGAGATGAATGACTGTTAACCTTTTCTTACCAATTCTTAAGTGTCTCTATGTGATCCTCTGTGTTTCAAATGGCTGTTCCTATTGAGTGGTGCTTCACTGTACCTGTTGAAGGTGCAAAGTCAAAGGAGACCAGACCTGTGAGTAGACGCAACACTGCCTAGGAGACCAGCTGGCAGAGCCTGGTGTAGACCTCACCTTGCTTAGGTACAGCCAAATGTGCTCTTAAGGTCAGGGGATTTCTGGGAGGTTCTCTCTGTAGTAAGTTCTGTTACTAACTGTGAAGAAAAATGCAAAGAGCACGCAGTTTCTCGATTAATTGTATGTTTGTGCAGCAATACTTACATTGCTTACAGGACAAACAGCAACATGACTTCTACATGCTACTCCCTATGCCTGCAATGCATACCAGAGATGCATGACATGCAGCGTTAGGCTTCCCTCGCTCAGGGAGCAATTTCGGATACATCAGAAAAACCTGCTATATTTACCACCCTTTTGTAGAAAGAGAGAAACATGTAGGTGGGGTGGGAGAGGGGAGGAAGAGTGGTAGAAAGGAGATGGTGGCCATGGAGGAATGGGAAAAACGATAGACCAATTGTCCCCATCTCATCATATCAGATTTCCTTCCTACACTGAGCTATGAACAAATCACTCTGTTGCTTGACACAACAGAAGCAATTCAGTTACTGTTTCCAAATTTTCCTTTGGGTCTTCTTGCAGAGCCAGTAAAGAGGTAAGAAGGGGCTGAACTGGAAAGGTACGACAGCTGAGCTCAGTTTTCAGCTCACTGATTTGTTTCATAACTGTATGCAACCACTTAAAGGAATGTGCTAAAATAAACAATTTCCAGCCATGAGAAAAATATTGGATGTTGGGAGAAAAAGTCTCTGTGGCTGATCCTGCCTTTCCCAGTGTGACAAGGGGTCCTTGGCACCCCCACCCAGGGCTTGGACACCAGCACCTCTCCAGGTCCCAGTATTGCTGGCACGCAGCAAACCTGAATGCACCACAGGGGTACGCATCCCCTGTGGCACAAGCACCACAGAAACATCTTAGGGACATGACCATCTCCCAACCCAGGTAACCATGGATACAGTAGAAGATGACACGTGCTCCGAGACTCCAGAGCAGCACCAGGCACTTACCATTGGCACATGGCTCAAGGGAACAGCATCCCCAGGGAAGGAGGGCAGAGCTGTTCCCCAGACCATTCATACCACAAACCTACAAGCTGTTGTCTCAAAAACACGTGGGAACAAGGAGGAACTGATTCCTGGCTTCAAAGTTGCACAGTCCAATTAGGAAAACCACCTTGTACCTAACATCCAGATTTTACTAAGTTATCACGTGAAGAGCTATATCCAAAAAGCATTCTGGCTTACATGGGAACTAAGCATAGCTACATCTGTTAGGGCTGTTCTTCCTGAAAAATAAGGTGGAGAAAGAATTTGAAAAAATACAGTTATGACCACTTACATTTATATATGATTACAGAAGCAGAGAAAATGCAAACTGTTCCTCTGAGTGATGTTTCTAATCAAAATTTGAAGGGGAAAAAAAATTAAAGACATTTGGAGGTGCTGCAAATCCTTCAGCTATGAAAGACATGTGGAGAGTGCCGCCAAAAAACAGTCATATTTATTACAGTGAACTCTGATGTTTGGTCAATGAATGATAAAGCTCAGAGGGCTATATAATTAGGATGCATATGGAATTCTGAGCCAAGAGCAAAAATAAATAAGTAAATGAGGAGTAACAGGAAAGAGTGATAAAAATAAATAAATAAAGAGCAAAAGTGTTCAGAACTACAGGTCCTACAGAATAAAATAAATTACAAATTACAAACCAAAAAGCGTCCATTGTGTATCTAAGTGGAATAGACATATTATCCCATTTAGGAACTAGAGTGAGAAAACCAGCCTTATTATTTTTCTTTTTAGTTTTCATTATTGAAAGCGCAGTCTTAAAGGGAAAATATTTTTGCCTGCTCCAGGTTTGGCCAAGGGCCTGAAGGAACTTCCAAGCAATGAGATTTGAGGATCACAGATTTAAGCGAGAGAAATGATGCCCACGAGTCTCACCTGGAGCACGAGCTGTCGGGAACCAGCCAGCGAGCAGGTCCCTTTACACATCCCTGCCCATTTGCACAATGCTCCCAGACATGGGGAACGTTCACTCGCTATTTTCTCACCTAAAAAAAATGGCCAGAGCTGGAAATCCTGGAAAACAGGATTCAGGCTGAAGCCACTGGGTGCTGGGGCTGCTCCAGGTGGCTGCTGAGTGATGGGCAGACATGAAGCACACCCCTGCTGCACTGCTGGCCCCACTGCACACCAGCCTTGCCCCGGGGCAAGTTTAAGCTCAGGTTTCTAAGAACAGGAGCTTCTGTTATTGTCACTATTTCCTTATTTTAACAGGAATATGTGGTTACATGACTAAGCCATGATAAAACATAGAACTTCTACAAAATTACATGATAAACAAGTTAAGCCATTTCTTCAGTCACTTCCTCACATTTATATTCTAGGCAGATGTTTCACACAGAAGGAGGAATGTAATTTCTACCAAGAGTAAGAGTAGAAAGAAGTAAACAAAAAGAACCTTTTCTAAATAAACCACCTTCCTTTCTAGCTCTCGCCCAAAGGAGAGGAAATGCCAGGCGTTCACAAGCGCTGGGTGACACAGCACCCTGACCCACTAGCAGGTGAGCGAGATGCTGGACATCTGCTCAGCGCCCAGCCTGCCAGAGCCTCAAAGGGAACGTGCTTGCGAAGAGTTATTTGGTGCTGTGTTGTCCTACGATGCTGCGATAACTCTAAACGTCAAAACCCCTCAGCCCCTGCAACCACCATTTTGGTAGAAAAACCTCTGCTCAGGGTGAGCCAGGACCAGACTAGTTACGTGCTGTGTTCCTTTGTCGCACACAAAATCACTGTCACCACAGTTTCTCTCTGTGTCCATGTACCAGCATAATACATCATTAGGTTTTCTAGCATGTAAAAACTCACAGCGTTATTTTTATCTTTTATTTGTCATTCCAAGTTTTTACGTTGCTTGGGATATCTGTGCCTATTTACAGGCATGCCTGAATAGGTCAGAATCTGCCTGTGAAAAATGTGTGACTCTGCAGTCCTCATTGTAATGCAGGAAAAGATACCCATCAGTTGGGATATATAGGTAATATCTCTAAGTGAAGAACCAGCAACACAGGTTTCTCTTGTCTTAACATCAACTCACGCTAAACCAGGAGAAATATTAAGTGCCCTGCTACCAGCAACAGACTTTTTGTTGTTATTTGCATAAATAATCTTAGAACATGGATGCCTTTCTATACATTCAGATAAATTAGAAATGTGAGGGAATGACAGAAGAAAAGCAGTCTTCCCTTGCAGTGATTGAAGGTCCATCTGCAGGTCATCGGACACAGCTTCGAGAGGCAGAGCAGGGCTGACTGCATCTCCGTGGCACTAGTTCTGCGCCGCAGCTGCCTTGGTGTGGTTCTTGCAGGGTTGCTCCCACCATCCAGGTACCTGCCCGCCCTGCAGGGTCCACCACCAATGCTGAAGGCCAGGGTCTGCTGAGCCCTGGCAGTCCAGCACATTGCTCTCTCCTTGGAAATCCCAGCTGCAGGTGCAGCCCCAGCCACACAGCAATCGCCCAACTTTGTACACAGTTGCAGCACAGCGGTATGGGAGAGTGCAGATACCGCCAAGTCTCAGAGCAGTAAGAGGTGAAGGGTCCTATTATTTTGCCTGCTCTACACTAAACAAGGGCACCAGTGGTGAAATGGAAAATGATGTTTCCATGAAGAAAAAAACTGCAAAGCAGCTAGCTAGCTTTTGCCCACTGTTTCACTCTCCAGCAAGAGACTAGCAGCTCTCAGCTGTCCTACGCTAAAATACACTCCCCTGCCCTCGCCCCACTAGTTGCATTTACAGCATTCACTGCCTGCAGGTAAACTGCAATTAAATACAGAGGTTAGGTACTCCAATAACAGACAACCAACCTCCAACAGTTTCACTACCAGTTTCCCTCGCTCCAAAATCCAGACAACACACACCCTCACCTTTGCCCACATGAAGTTAAACTATAGGCATAACCTTCACTGAGGTTGTTTTTCTTTCAGCCTGGCCAGAAGCTGTTGCTCAGATCACTTTGCATCTGACACTGTAGGGCTAAAAATAACACATCCACAACTCATCCATGTACTCACATACATTTGATTAAAATAAACTCATTTAAAAGGCAAGCCACCTTCAAAATAGAAACAAATGGATACCGAAAGGCTGAGGATTTAAAAGCCTGAGAACTGCTGAGCTAGTTACTGTCAGGCTGCCATCTCCACCGCGGTGCTGGTATCACCAGCAGTGTTTCTGCATAACCACATAAACAAAAATCAAAGCTAAAGAAAATCATGACTTTTTTTTAGGGGATCTGGAATTGAGGGAGGGATTGAGAGTAACAAAGAGATTAAAAAATAATAATAGTAAAATATCAAACACCCAGGGACAATCCTAACCACATTAATATATTCACTTCTGACTGACAGGAAGTGATACGCAAGCTCCCGAAAGGACAAGACAAACACAGGTAGCACAGAAATGGAACAAGGCAAACCTTCAGCCCCTGCCTTGCTCAGCCCTGGTCAGGCAGCAGGGTTCACTAGCAGGCTGGCAAGGAGATGGCTAAGCCTTGTTAACTCATGACCTTCCTCCCTTTCAGGGAACTCAATTTATAGCCAATTTCTGAACTCCAGATATGAGAAATTGGAAATGCTGATATAGACGGAGCTTCTGGCTTTTAGACAGCACAGCTTGGTTTTAGTATTGACCTGGCTGACTGGCAAAGAATCAACTGCAAACAGCAAAGAAGATTAAGATCTGAAGTGTGGCAGCAACTTCATTTCCAAATCCTTCTTCAAAACAGGAAAACTCCCTGTGCAGTTCACTGCATGGATGAGAGCAGGGAGCAAAAAATATCCGAGTTCTGGAAAAGTGTAGGCATGCAAGGCTTGCACTGATTTATTACTGACTTATCAGTAGCTAACACGGAAAATCAACTATCAAAGCAACAGCTGTAAAATATTCTCCATTTTAACAATCGTTGCACACTCATTGCATGCTCTTCCTTCCTAGTAGATACAAAGATTCAAAGCTGATTTTTCAATTTCAAAAAATATCTGCACAAGCATAAAAAAAAGGGGAAAAAAGGTTAAGGAGGATGAAAAAAACCCACAACAATCACATTTGCTTTTCGGTATCCTCTCCCTTACCTAAACACGAATAATGTAACAGGGTCCCTGTATTCAAGTATAGGTCCTAAATACACAAACCTGAAGCTTCATTGTTTGGAAAACTGAATCAAAGTTCTTTGGAGATGCATGTAAAATAAATAACAATGTTTGGAATTGATGCTAATAAGGACATCTTCATGTCTAAATACTGTATATCCACACCAAGCTATTTACATCACTTTTAAAGCTAGACCTACTAATTTTCATACATCACACCAGATTCAATTGCCTATTAAAAGGATCTTCTTTTCTCAGTAGTCAATTATTCATTAACCTCCTAGAAACATTCACAGAAGGCACAATTTATTTCAGAAAAGAATAGGAAATCTGTGTTATAAAAACACCTGCATTTTATATTTCCTTACGACAGAAACAGAACAGTAGGACACTTAACTGGCTAAGATCAGGACAATCCTCAGAAGAACCACTTTGGACATTATTTTTAATATTGATATTAATGTGATGACAGCATCTGTAAATCAACATTTTCAGCCAAGGAATGTATTCCCAGCAGGAGAGCCTTACATTAAAGGCACTCCTGCAGTCCATGCAACAACATATCCTAAACCCGGTGCTTCTATGCTTCCACTTAGCCACTGACCACACTATTTCCACTTCAACAAAACATGCTCAATGTTAAAGGAGTCAAATCAACAGTTATACCACGGCAAGCATCGCCATGGGTTACAGAACACTTAATTAAAACAAGAGTATAACATATAGCCAACCATCCTAAGAATGTGTTTCTCTTGATTATACCTCTCACCAACAGGTATTTCACACCAAACAGTAGAAGGTCTCTCTGCTCCAGCCTCTACCTTCCACGGTTTCCCACATAAACCACTAAACGACTATGTGCTGCAGCCTATGCAGTCAGTTAATATTTATCCATATTTACAATACCTAGCATGTATCACCAAAGGATCCTAACACAAGTACTGTCTCTCAAAATAAACAGCAGTCGCATTCTGTTTGCTTAGGGCGATGCCTTACTCCAGCTCAAGAAAGCAGCAAATAAGAAAACTAACTAAATAAAAGGATCCTTGCTCTGAAATGAGATGGGGAATCTACCTAGGTGAGAATGTGGCTTGTGATACTCCTTCACCAAAGTGATCTGGGTTTCTCCTTCACATCTTACCAGAAAGGTGATGGGCTGGAGGGAAGAGTACTTCATCTCCTGACATTTCTGTCTCAAGCATGGCAACTGCAACTGGCCCGTGGATTTTGGGAATGATTTATAATAATTCAGATAAAAGAGGAAACTAGATATGCTTCAGTCCCAGTATCATAACACAGCTGACCTCCATTGCAGTCACTCTCCAAAAAACCAGGTTGATTAAAAATATCCAGTCTCCACAAGATTCACAAGTTGGGCCCCGCAACAGCTGAAGGAAGTTTGCTAAATTACAGACGGTTAAAAGTTGATAGCAACAAGGAATATTTGAGACATGGTTTCATTCGGAATTTGACAGAACTAGAAATATCATATTGATTAAAAACATGGCTGAAAACAGCTAACTGCCAAATTCTCTGGGGTGTGATTGCACTCACCAGTGCTATTCGCTGCTGGGACACCCACACTATTTGATCCCCTTTACTGGAAAGCAGAGTACATTTATTCACTTAAGTGAACTTCTTCCCTCATCCAATTTTTTTTTGCAGGGAGAACAGAAGATTATTTTGGCATTAAAGATTGGTTGGTTGTTTTTGTTTTGGTTTAAAAAAAGCCCCAAACCACACACAAAACTACTGTATGTTTTAGGCAATGAAAAGCAAGAGCAGAGGTTGGCAGCCCCCAGCAAGGGGTCTGTGGTCCTTCCAGCAAGCACACATTTGAAAGCACCTTGTACACACTGGATCTGACCATGGGTTGTGTGGAAGAAGCCTTACACACCTGTGGTGCAATGACCAGCATCCCTCTAGCACAGTGGTTTGGGGTATCCGCATGGAAGCCAGCCCACTGAGGGCCCTCATCCCTTCCCCAGGTCCGGGGGCTGCTTCGACACCGGGCAGGTGATACAGGTTGTGCAGGGAACAGAGCATGCAGTGGGAGTGGGAGCCGGAGGCAAAACAGGGAGAACAGGGATGGGAAGATGCTGGCAGCAATCAGAGGCACCTTCTCTAATTGAAAGTACAAAACAAATGCCAGAGATAGGGGCTAAACCTGCCACACTGCATATCGCTACCAGTTTCAACAGCAAGCTGTCAAGTTATGCCAGAAAGATTCAAAGTACTGAACTTGCTGTAACATACAGCATGTCTGAGTCCCAGCTGACATGCTTCCCACCATGGAGGATCTGGGATTTGGTGTTGGTTGGCCACGCAGCCCTGGGGAATGACATTTGTCACCAGAGCACCACAGGCATGGCAGGGGAAACACTCCTGTTTGCAAAAAAACAAACGGTCCTCAACACACTCCTTGGCAGGTAAGCAGCCAAAGCACTGAATTTCCAAGGATGTGT
This sequence comes from Falco rusticolus, assembly GCF_015220075.1. Classification (NCBI taxonomy): domain Eukaryota; kingdom Metazoa; phylum Chordata; class Aves; order Falconiformes; family Falconidae; genus Falco; species Falco rusticolus. The sequence goes on from NC_051189.1 coordinate 91,912,596, forward strand.
GCAAATGGAGATGAGATGGGATGGGTAGGTCTGGTTTTTATAAAGCTTTAAGATAACTAATGATGTCTGCAAATGTTATAGGACAGTTTTAGATGAAGCACTTAAAAGATCATAGGAGAGTCTTATATTACGGTACCAGTATTTTCCACACACATTACTTGAATTAAAATTTATCACTATAATAAGGCATACACTGAAGCATATGAAGACCCAAAGCCCAAGCCCTAATGCACTTTATATGGGATCAGATTAAGCAAAGCTGTGGCTAACAAATTAAGTCCTCTGTGACTGCAGCACATTCCCCACAAGAAGCTGGCTACAGAGTGCTGTACAAGCTCCAAAAGCGTACGTCTGTGCTGGAGCGACCATAACACCCTGGGGCACTAAGGGCCTTAACATCTTTGGAATGAAACAAAGAGAGGCAATAGAGAAACAATTTCTTAGTACATTTACAATGCTGGCAACAAAGCAGATTTTCATATCTTACATTAGAAAAAAAACGCATACCAGTCCACGGCGTTACACGCTTAGTAGTCCGGGCCAAAGCTGCTCCTAATGCAAAAGCATAGATCTGACGCTTAATAAATAATCCCTCAAAACAAGCAGCCTGACCTGCCCTCCCATCCTTCTTCCCATTTTCTTCTGTGTTAGCTGTTAGGTGCTGTGTGCTCCCAAACCTAGCTTGGGCATTGCGTGCACTTGAAATATGCTTCCGTGGGCACCATCAGAGGGCTGTCGGAGAGGCCAGTCTCCTTTGCACTGGGATTGCTCTTGCAAAGGGTAAGATCTTCCTCTCTTCTGTCTCATAAGCACACACAGGCAAGTGACTGTGTGTTTGGAGAGGAATAATTTCTTCCTTGAGAACCAGATGGAGGATGTCTTTTGCATAGGAAATCAAGGAACACAAATGGTGCTATGAAGGAATTAAAGACATTTCTCTTCCTAAGGGGCAACCTCAGAGACACTACCCAAAATACACAATTTGCCTATTTCACTGGTGCAGTCCTGCTTATTTCCAAAACCAGGCAGCATGTCAGGTTTCTGCACCAAGCAGAGCCATGGAGTGAGCAAAGGGAAGCATCCTCATTCAGAGACCAGTCTTCCCTTCCAAAGGAGCTGCATCCCTAGCAGCCTGGCACCCAGCCCCTTCCCACTGCCAAATGCCATCCACCCCAGACATTTCTTGCTTCTGTTACATTTAAATGGAGCGGAGGTCCACACAGACTTACCTACCACCCTACGTACTATTTTTAAAGCTACGGCTAAGTTGTTTCTAGCACCTGAAAACACCTGGGTCTCCACTGTGACTGCAAGGTAGACCTGTGCTCCCATGATAGAGATGCTTTTAAATGACGGCTAAAGCCTGCTGAAGTCTTAAAGTGCACTTAAGTAAGCTCATGGTACTATTGTGACCTTTGACTTTGCAGTTTCATTTAGATATCACAAAAAAATTAGAGTAAAAAAAAATTAAAAATCTAGGTACAGTTAATGAAGAAATGGGAACCACTCCTATGACAGACCACTTGAATTTTTTCACCAGAGAAATCCAACTCATAAAAATTAAAAAAAAAAAATCCTTATCCTTTCTTCTTAAACCACTGTTTTTCCTTCCCTTACTGTGCACCCATCCATCCAGATACATACTGACCTTTCTCATTCCCAAACTCCTGACAGAAGACTTGTACCAGTCTCCCCGCAAACATCACTCAAATACACAGTCTTCCTTGGTGCAAGAACTACCGCACGCTACAGGAGTCAGATAGGGAACACAGATAAATTTAGAAAGTCAAATGCAATAAAAGATGTTTTTGTTGTTGCTCACCCCCCACCCTGGAGTGACCCTGGCATTCCCAAGACAGGGCGAGAGATACTTCTTCCGACATGACCAGCAGTTTCTGAAAGGCTTCGGTTTTGACCTGCTGACGGGTTAAGTGCATTGCGGACATACCAGGTAGCCCAAGAAAGCCTTGCCTTATTTTTGGACATACTCCCTGCTACTTAGTTTTTACCTCCAGTACTGCACTGCAATATATAGGACTAACCTTCCTTTCTAGAAAACCTATTCAGGCCTGTTGCTTTTCATTTGGGGATAGCTCAGGTATGACAGTTACCTGATTTTTATTTTAAGAAAAGGTTAGCAGCAAACATAAAAGCTGCCGGGGTGGGTGGCAGTTTAGGGAGTGAGGGGGAACCCTTCAAATCCAAATCACACTTTCCTTTCTGCACTCCTACAGCTGGAATGAAAATCAGACCTATTTGAAACTCTTAATCAAACCTTTTTAATTCTGCATTTGAAATCACAGTATGTTTACCATAAATTAAATTAGTTCTAAAAAAATTAAATTAATTCAAAACAGCATTCAAGCAAACAATGATTTGCTTCTCAAAGCTTTGAAGAAAGTCAGACACTGAGCTTGCAGAAACGGTTGACCAGTGCTCTGAAACAAGAGTTTGCAGAAGGTCTAGCTTGGCTTTTGACAGCTACGGTTTTCCCCAAATGGGTGAAAGATGGATTGTAAATTCAAGTTTGCTTAAATTAGCATATTACTATTGCCACTGAAAGCAAGGTGTGGCAGTGGGGAAGTTTCAGGATGCAGAAAGCTTATTCTTCTCTTCCCTCTGGTACCTACTATGTTATCTACTATAATAACTAAAATCTTGAAGGATGTGGTAACCAGAAACAAAAAGCCACAATGCTTCTTTAGTTTAATGACACTGGGTAACTTTAAAGAACAAAACCATATGTTGGTAAACTTCTATTTTGCTCGAAGACAAACAAGAGCTTGTTCAAATGTTCTTCACTAATAATTAGTCTTTAAACAATGTTGATGCTTTTCAATTCCACTTTCCATCTAAGTGCAGCTTGGCACAAACTGCACGGAAAAACCAACTATTAATCAGTGATCTGAGCATGTGTACACAGAGCCCTACAACTACTCCAGTGAGCATGTGTACAGCATGCACCCACCCAGTTCTCCAGGAACAGTGCCAAATGAATGTGGAAACTATATTTAATTACAAGTCAACACATCTGAATTACTACCAGCCAGTGACCACCTACTTCCTTTTAAAAAGCATCCTAAATAATTAAGTTCTGACTTTAAGGTAGGGTTTCAGCCTTGCTGTCTGAAGGCAAGAATAAAGTAAAATCTATAACCAAATCCTTGATGTTCTCCACACCAAATATCTTGCCTGCTTTAAGATACGATCCAAAATTGGGATTCAGAGTCAGCAGCAGGGATCACCTCAGGCACCAACCAGCACTCACTGCACTTTAAATTATTACGTGAAGCACCCTCCTTCTTCGGTTCCCCCCTTTGCCACCAACTACTCCTTGCCCTTCTGGCTGACAGACAAAATGTTCGAGGCCTTTGCATTTTAAAACTGCTCTGCCCTTCCTTCCATTACAGATACAGGAAGGTTTTCTGGCTTAAAGGTGTCGATGGTTGTTACTAGCCGTATTAAAAGATATCAAGAGAGGCTTCAGACCTTGCTTCATTCAGCCCTTAGCCTTATTAAGTTTAAAAATAAAATTTGAATAATAAAAAAATATATTTAATAAATAAATAAAAGCATCAACACCACAGTCAGGTATCCAGAAACGCTTACAGTTCTCTTATAGTAGCCAGCCAAGTCCAACGGTGGACAGGACTTGGACAAAACTCTCCAAGGCAGGACAGCAATACCCGACCTGCAGGGTTACAGTGGCAGATGGACAAGAACTGATCAAAGCCTGCTGGGGTCGGTCAGGGGGAACAGCCATGACATGTTCTTGTGCATGCAAAGGAGAACTTGTCAGAGTGACACTGTACTGAATAAACCTACCAACCCGCATGGCTGTGGAGTACCTCTGATCCCACAAAAGCCATCGTAAATCCAGATTTACTGAATCATCAAAATCACAACCTTAACATTCTGGCACACTGAAATCATATTTTGCTGCTGTAATTTTTGTTTGAGACAAACAGATCTCAAACATCCAGACCTCAAGTGAGCTGAACGCCCCAAGCCCTGCGCAGCATGGGTCTCAGTAAAGCCTCCTGTGAACCAAGGTGGAACAACCGCCAGCCTCAGAGCTTCACATCTACTTACTTAACCTAAAAGGAGAGGACACTTCCTTTCACCTCCAGGCTGTGGTACTTCTCCTTTTATTCAGCTGCCTTTAGTGGGCTCTTCCACTCCAGGAATGGGAACTCTCTCACATCACAGCAGTTTGTCCAGGATGCTTTGAGACACGCAAGCATTTCCTAGCCCTGCCAGCTGCATAACGAGGCTTGAAAATTAGAGTTTAGTTTGCAGAGTCATTAGATCAGTCATTACCATGGCTGCACAGAGCTATGCACAGGGTTTTATGTGAAACCTCTGTGGCCGAGGAGGAGGGTGTGGGCTGACATCTTGTTTACAGGAGCACTTGATGTTATAAACATGTGGAAACTTGGCAATGGCTAGCAAAGCTTAAATGCCATACAAGCTTTTACCTGTTTTGCTAGCTACTCTTAAACCCCATGCAAACCCCTCCTCCTGCCCTTCAGCTGAAGCTGAGCACCCACCGAAGGTGCCAAATGCCAAGCATCTTGGAGCTGCTGGGACAGCATTGCTCTGAAACAAAACAGGCAGCCACTCCGCCGTGCCCTGCCCTGCAGGCCTGCTGACCTCTCCAGTTCCAGATGCATCTCCTCTTTGATTCCTCCTCCTGAGTTCCTAAATTTCAAGCCTGCTAAGAACTGGTTTCAGAGAAGAGGCTGAGGGAGCTTTGTGCCAGGATTGTGGTCTGTTGCTGGCAAAGGGCCTTGCAAACAAACCAGGCTTGAACCAAATCCCCAGAAGGGATCCATGGTTCACCAGGGTGCAAGTGGTACTCGGGACATCCCTGCGTTTTCTTGTCCATAGGCTCAGCCTCCACTGGAAGTTAGAGAAAGGCAGGCATCTCCTCTCCTCCATCTCAGCTGTGCTGGTCCTCAAGTCCTACTCCTCTCTCTGGATGACTCCTGCCAGAGCAAACAAGCTGCTCGTAAGCAGAGCCACTAACGAAGCCTGAGCCATGCCAGATCCTTCCTACACCTTGAGGAGCACCTTCAGGATTTTTGGTCTGCTTTTGTGTGACTGAAACTGGTCAAAAGTGAAGGGAGAAGAGGGAAACTGAGAAAATGCTGAAGCAAGCAGGAGGATACAGTGGCTGAATGAGCTACATCAGTTGATCTTCTTAGGAAAACAAGCTTAAAAAAGATTGGTTACATGGAATAACAAGCATCTTGGCCTGGAGACAGAACATTTAAGGTAAAGCTGGGAAATCTAGAGTGCTGTTTCTGACTATGGCTTGTGCTAGAACCATGTGGCAAGATTTTATTCAGGATATTTTCTCCACAAGACAAGTCTCCACCTGACACAGCTGCAGGAGACAAGCTACAGAGCTGCTTTTAAACTACAAAGCCAGAGAAAGGACACTCCTAATGGAAATGCTCACTGCTCTCGTGGGAGCTGTCACACCTTCAAGACTAAGCAGTCTGGCTTTCTCGGCACACCAAGGAGACTTGCCAGCGTGCTTATAATGGCTTGGTTCTGATTAACACTAACATACACTGTCACCAGTTTGAGTAAGCAACGGAATTTGCCTGAAAGAACTACATCCAGAAAGTTCAGTTTAGATCTGCACTCCCCAAATTAACTACCAGCCCATTAAGAAGATCCATATTTTAGCCTTGGTGCAGCAAGGGTGGACATTCTCCTCTGATGTCCACCCAGTCCTAACAGTTACCACAAGTTGTTCACGACTCTTCTCTCACATTCCCAAGAAAGCTACTTGTAGTGTCAGATTTGGTCTTATGAGTGCAGAATCAGTTAATATAGGAAATGTATAGAAAGCTGCAATTACTTAAAAATAAAATTATTTTTCCTTTAGATCAAGTTGGTTTGATATTTCAGAAAAAAATCTGCAGTTAGTATGTACTATATGAGGTAAGTACCACGGAGAAGGGAGAATGTGTTGGCAGCACAGAGCACAAAATGACATGGGCAATTTGGCTGCCAGCAGGAAAGATTTTTTGGATTAAATAAAAAGAAGTGTTAAATGTTTGCCTGTGCCAAGAAAGCTTGACCCCTGCTTTTGAGAAGGCTATATAAATTGGTTCAACAATTTAACAAAGTTTCAATTATGCAGTACTTAGTGCCTGGAAAAAAACCACTTCATACTTACTACTTATAAACTCTGCTGAATCCTTGAAAGCCTGTTTGCTCAACGCTCTCAGCTCTGCGAACACAAGACTAGGAAGAATTTTCTTCCCTGCACTTCTGCAAGGTTCATTCTATACTGTCACAGGTGATCAGTTCAAGTCTGGCACAGGGTAAAAATGAAAGCGAATCAAAATATCCTCCCCATTCTTTCCAAAGGCTTAGCGGTATAGATAAACTAGCAAACTGAGTTTCATCTCAGCACCTGAGAAGAAGCTTAAACACCATAAAAATAACACCTGAAGCAGCAGTGCACATTGTAACAATGGTTGTGTGTGACGATGCCCAGAAGACTACGGAGAACATGGCAAAACCAGTCTGATACCTGTATTTCTGCATCAGTCCTGTCAGACATTGTAGAACCACAGAACAGTTTGGTTTGGAAGGGACCTTAAAGACCCTCCAGTTCCACCCCCCCTGCCATGGGCAGGGACACCTTCTACTAGACCAAGTTGCTCAAAGCCCCATCCAGCCTGGCCTTGAGCACTTCCAGGGATGGGGCACCTACAGCTGCTCTGGGCAAGCTGTTTCAGTGCCTCACCACCCCCACAGCGAAGAATTTCTTCCTAGTATCTAATCTACATCTACCCTCTTCCAGCTTAAAGCCATTACCCCTCATCTTATTGCTACAGGCCCTCGTAAAGTCTGTCCCCACCTTTCCTGTAGCCTCCTTCAGGTAGTGTGGAAGGTGGCTACAGGGTGTCCCTGGAGCCTTCTCTTCTCCAGGATGAACATCCCCAACTCTCTCATCCTGACTCTCCTGTGGGAGAGCTGCTTCAGCCCTCTGACCATCCCAGCCCTTCTACTTATACAAGTGGCTGTAAGCATTTACTTTGAAGAAATGAGTGCTACCTGACATAAGTAATGAACACTTCAGCTAGAGACAGAGCCCAGCCAGGCGATCACAATTAAAACCAAGTAAAACAGAAGAAAAAGCGCCCAGTCAACTAACATGCCTCGTCAATTTGGCAGCCAAGCAAGCTGTCTTCCCTGCACTCCCCCCTTACTGTCAGTCATCTGATTTTACTGCAGTTGCTTTTACTTCACATATTACAGTATGTCACCCCTCTGCTCACAGGTACATGACAATTACTAATAAAAGAGGCATGGGAAATTAAGAACAGGGCTCAGGATAAAACGGCTTGCGTAATTCTGTATGTAAGACGCCAGTTTTTCACAACGCCAACTATATGGCAATAAACAGATATAAATATATCGCAGCTACAAGCAAAAGCCCCACAAACCCACAGTCAGCCCACACACAGTGGTTTATTTGGGAGTTTTTAGTTTGGTTTTTTTTTTATTATTTTTTGGGTAGTTGTGGTTTGGTTTTGGTTTGTTGTGTTTTTTTAAGGGTTTTTTCCTTCTCATTTGCAATCAAATAGACTTGAAGATCACAGTTTGCTGATGTCTCTCAGTTATGATCCAGAGCTGATTGTCCTCCCCATACATAAAATAATTCCAGTAGGCAGGGAATCTCACCTCGAGCATGATGCAATTGCAACTTTTATGCACCTCAGCTCTATATGAAGCAATGTGCCGATCTGCATCCAGTTACTTCATGTGGCTCATGTACTTGCCAGAGTGCAGAAGCTTCTGGGAACATGAGGGTTTGTTACCTGTGTCAGTTTATACCACTGCTTACAGGCCAGCATGTGAACTGTGGTGTAATAACACTGTAAATTTTAAAATGACAGTAATAGAAATTCTTAATTGTTCCCACAGTCAACCTGTCAGCATCAACTTGGGCTATGCTCTGGACTGAGGGAAGGGGGGAGGGGAAAAAAAAGCTTAATTTTCTGAATGGCGGTCTATAAGAAAAGACTTCACATTTGAGATTACACACTCTTCCCTCAGAAATCCTTCCCAGTTTTAATGAAGTGGGAGTGGAACAACCCCAAAGTGCAGGTAAAAAATTAAGCAAAACTACGACAGTTTGGCCAACACCCCACTGATTCGTGCCTTTAAAAAAATCTGAATGATGCTGCAATCAAAACTATCATCCTCTTACAACAAAAAGAGGACATAAACGGTTTCAGCCCTTACAGAAAGCGCACCTCTTCAGAATCATTGTGCCACAGCCCTACATGCGCAGAGGGCTCTGGTCCTGCTGGACACAGCTACTAGTGCTGAGGTTTCAGACACTTTTTCATCTGTTCCTTTGGGCCGCATGAACAGTAATGGACCCCTGTGCAGAGCCAGAAGTGTCATAAAACCAGAGCCTTGCCAAATTAGCTGGAACACTAAGAGCAAAAAGCCTAAATACATCAGACAAGGAAGTGCCTGAACTCAGCAGTTGGTAAACGGAGCTAAGTGCAGGCTCCTACAATTCTAAAGACTTCAAGCAATGGACCAGGCTAGATCAAGCAATTACAGCACTGTCCCAGGACACAAGACTACTTGAAAATTCAAGGGGACCCGAAAGGTGTCTGAACACCACCAACATAAGGTCATCCAACCAAAACCAGAGCATTTCAGAACTGCAGCCACAGATGACAGTGATAACTATTTAGTTCTTTACGCAGTCAGGGACATAGAACTAAATTTTTTTCCAGGTGAAACAGATAGGGACAACTCCATCCCTAATCATTTTGGGGACAGAAATGTGTGCTTACTTTCCCAATTTCACATGAGGCCTCTGCAATGCCTCCCAGTCTATGCATAATAATAAGACCGACCTGTGGCTTCCACTGTAGACCTTGCATGAGAGTCTTCCTCCTTGCAGAAAGCTTTTCATGTTTTATTTGCATACCTACCTACATGCCCCTGTTCTCCCTCCTCCACTGGTATTTCTCAGGTTCAGAATCAGACTCTCACAGTGTGGAAACTAATATACTGCCAAGAAGCATGACTGAATATAAATGAATTCATCAAAAATGAAGGAAGTCTAAAATACTATCACAACCTGAATGTTCCAAAAAAATGTTTCTTATCCCTGAATCAGCATATTTTGCAGCTCTCTGTAGAGCTTTCTCTTCCTGTTATTGCTGCAGATGAGCTCTGCACCATATGAGATATCGGCACTAAGAACACACAGAACAACTTCTCAGGAGGAGACTTCTCCACACCTCCCCCAACCTTCCCAAGTATATCTAATAGACGTGCCTGTCCAAATTCTTCAGGTTTTCATTTAAAATTGAAATGGATTTTAATTCTTCAGTGAACAGTTCTTGCTCGCTCTCTTTTTTTTTCTTTTTTTTTTTTTTTAAAGTTTCTGTTAAGGACTTCTTGAACATTATTTAAAACCTGATCAAACAACTTCCAAATTTAGAATTCTTGCTCAGATTCTCTTCCAGAAATATTCACGTACATTTTTCTATTCATGCCTCCATCAAAGTTACTTGGCAAATAATGAGCAGCATCTTCTTTGTTGTGGCTGTCTAGGAGCTATATATACATGCAGAATGGCAGAAGTTTCCTGGGTCATTTCTAGTTCATTCCATTTCTGGCTCTACAAATCCCCACCCACACCATGATTATTACTAATTAATATATGAGGGAGAGAGAAGCAGGCCAGGGGGGAGGAGAGAGAGTGAAATGCACAAAAAAGTATCTTCATCCCAGGAAACACTTAATTCCCCCTTACAAGCTGACCAACTTCAAGCATATTGACTGCTCTCCTGAATGCAGACTGACTTCTATTCAAGCCCTAGCATTTTTCAGAATTAAATCACACTGCTGTAACAACTGAGCTTGTCATCAAAGTCAAGGCAAGACCTTCAAGTTCATACAGATATTGCCTGAAGCACTATGAGTGACAAACAGAGAAAACAGACTTAACAGCATTAGAAAAAACCTTGCAAGGCCTGGTCCTCCAACACAGCCTTTCCACAATAGCATTAAGACAGACAAAAAAAAAAAAAAACAACCAAACCACCCAAGAAAAAAAAAAAAAAGATGAGAGAAATCTCTTCATCATCACCTATTTATTCTAAAGCTCTCAGCATATCATTCACCTTAGCTCCGAAATGCAGAGAGGATACATGCAAGTGGTCATGCTCTAGCAAGAGGAGCAAGACTCCCACTTCCTTTAAAACGGAGTCAGAAAATAGACTGTTAAACCAAGATGGTTAAAAAAAAGAATCTGTGAACTCAAGGTGGAAGCCATCAATTTTTAAAATGCTCATGGAAACAGATTCAAACATATATGTACTCAACAGCTGAAAACAGAGCTGATGCAAGACGGGGACACAGAGGAGGCTGACATCTCAGAAAGCTAGCTATAAGCATTTACAGGACAAACAACGAGGAAGAAAACAAATGAGAAAACCTAGGGGCATTACAAGGCAACAGGAGCAAAAGAGGTTCCAATTGCCATTACTTATTCACCAGATTTACAGCGCTCTATTAAGTGGCACTGCTGTTATCTGCTGCTAATACAGACTAATTGCTAATACAGACTAAATCCTATTTTATTTAAGCTACTGAAAAATGAGTACAAAGTTGATGAATGGCTGGCATCGTCCTTGTGCAGAAGGTGCTGATACACACTCAGGCAGCCAACAGCACTGAGCTAATTGAGAATCCATAGTCTTTTCCCAAGACCATGCCTGTATTTTAGCTCGTTACAGCTCACAGTGGGGTATGCTCAGTTTACATCTTTGCATACTCTTCTTTTAATATCCCAATGAATAATTTAGTTCAGATGATAAACCCTTTTGAATACTCCAGGCATTTTCTCCTCAAGACTATCGATGTGGTCCGAAAGCGCCTTCCAATTCGATGCTTAAGTGGGGCTGTCAACCACTCCTCCCTCCTCTCCTCGTATTTTGCCCATTTCATAAAAAGTAGAGTGCAAAACACAGGTCAGCCCATGACCTACAGCAAGTTGCATTACCTGCATGTCTCCCTCCCTCCTGCCTCTGGCACCCCTTCCCTTCCCCCTACTGGCACGTTACCTTGCAGATGACAGTACATGCTGCATTTGATTTATGACACCAGCTGATTTCTTGCACACACAGAAGCAAAACCTCTCCTGCAACACACAAGAGACATTCCACCCAAATGCGTAAGGCCAGGACAGAGAAGGTGCTTCAAGGGCCTTTTCTTACATAAAAAAGAAGATATTATGGCATACACTTGGTATAATAAACATCCTTCCTTCTCCAGTTCTGAGGGAAACTCAGATTTCTCCCCCAAACTGTGTGGAAAAGAATCTCATAAGTATCCACTTTGCCATCTCTGGTATTTCAAAAAATCCTTTCCCTGCTTTATTCGTCAGCCTGACCACAAGGAAGCTCTGCACCATGACTGCCGAAGTCCTTCACACCCAGCACGCGCATTCCCTGCAACATGAAAACTATGCCATGTTTCCAAATAGCATCACAGGTTGTTTACAGAGACAAGCCAACTAAAGATATTTTTATTCTCGTCTCCTAAGACCAATTTATAATTAGTATCTTTTGAACAAGATGCACTTGCAGCACAACATCAACATGCTGACTCAAAATAGGGGTTCTCCTGCCAGTGGCCTCCCCAGGACAGCTCTTCTCAGTGACTTCCGATGTAACAGCATGCTGGGCCATAGGAACAGGGATATGGGCTGGCTGCAGGGCACAGCACAGACTAGGAGTTGGGCAGTGAAGGAAAACACTTGCAGGGGAGCTGAGAAGTCCCTCGAGAAGAGGTGTTCCTTCTCCAGGCAGACAATGCAGCCACCACTGCTCTAGCCTCTGTACCACTGGCTGATGTCGACAGAGTCTCTTCCCTTTCACAGAAACCCTAAGACTTGCTTTGCTGCTACGTGAACATGCAGCAGCTGCTCGGCAGAAACAGTTCCATTGCAGTGACTGCCGGTGTGTTTCCAGGCAGTTCACGTTACAGCATCCCTCCTGTGTCCCCTAAGCCCCCCTGCAGTTGTTCTGCCCGGCTCAGAGGGTACCAGCCACACAGCTCCCCTCTGAAGCATCCCTGAGTGCAGCCTTAAATACAGGCGCTGCTGTAATGCTTTCCACAGCATACAGATAGAGCGCTCCAGCTACAACAAAGGCTCCCTTGTGCTTCGGCACAGCCTGAAAGGGGGTGAAAAAGAGTATGCTATGGGATATGGCTGCCAGGAAGCTAGGGAGAGGCATGAGGGGGTAGGAAAGGAGAGAAACAGAGCCAGATGAGGGAGAGCAACAGGAAATCTGGATCCAGCTGCCTCCTCCTCCTCCTCCCCCCAGCTTGGTTAGAGTACAATACCCGGGCATCTGCAATGCACAGCATTCTTCTCGCTTCCTCTGCATTTCTGAACAGGAGAGCTGGAACAGAGCAAGGGGAGCCTCTGGGGTCCCACCTGCCCTGTGGTGCTCCTCCTGTGGACAGGGGACAGCAGGCACCACCCTAAGGGCAGCGTCCCTTCCTGCCCCTGTCTATCCCTCTGCGCCCCATCCAGAGGGCAAGGGAAGCCAAGACCAGGCAAACCTTTCAAGTCTCATTGTGGGATAAGGCAATTATAACCCTTTGTTTTCCCAGAACTGTCAACTGTCAAGGCAGGTTGTTTCACCTAGCAATTTACCTTCCCAAATAAAACCACACAGAAACACACAAAAGGAAAAGCAAGAAGTCTGCAGACTGCAGCAACATCCACCCTGAATTCTTCTCTTAAAAAAGAAACTCTGTGGGCTTAAATGCAAGGAGAAATATTTATGACAAACTAAGCAACCCTCCTAAACATAATTAGCCGTCTCATTTTCTTCAATTATGAGGTCACCAAGATTCCTTTCCATACTTTGCCAGCTTTTGCTACGGAAAAAAAGCACCAGAAACCTCATAGATTAAACCCCCACTAAATTAACTTGGCTTGCTGGCCTCCTTTGGCTTCAAATAAGGAAAACCGTTACCTCAGGAGAAACAAAGCTTGCCACCTGCACTCACGGCACTCTAGGACATCTTCAACACAAGTGAGAAAGTTAATTGAAACAGCCACTGCAGCGAACTGAGAAACAAACATTGTCCACTGAGACCTGCTTAATCAGATGCTTTTACCAACAAGGTGTCCCACGTCCATAAATTTGGCATTTCTAGACTGCTGAAGGTCCTCCTCCTATGCTAGTTTTGCCCTTCCATGCAGCAAAAACTTGCTTTGTTCTGTTCTGCTAGCAGTTAACGAAAAATTAGTAAGATCATCTCCTGGAGCATGTTCCCTTATCACAATACAGCACTGATCTCTGCAAGCAAAAACCCCCATATTTTCAAGGAAGGCAAAACATTAGGTCATATATGCAAGAGACACTTACTACCTCCCATACATGGAGACATGCATACTTCTGGGCTGTACAGCAAGGTTTCCAAGTCTTGAATTAGCCTTTGGTGCCCCAAAACTAACAGCTACATTGCTTTGCCTAAGCCATCATGACTATAACAACTTTAACAGAGAAATAATCCCATGGAAAACACTGGCCAGTTTCCAAGACAAATAAATAGCTATAATCTGAGAACAGCTCAAATAGTAATTACAGACAGTGGTCAGTTGGGCAGTGCATGTGGAGCAGCCAGAGAGAAGGGATAAACTGACTCACTCTTAACGCAAGGGAGGCAGCTTGTTACCCCTGCAGCGTGGACGGGCTACAGCTGGGGCGGTGCAAGGGAAACCAGTGTGTGCCTCAAAACAAACCTCTCGTGAACCTGTGCGTGGTAGACCGCTGCACATGGAATTGGCTCCCTAAGAGAAGCTGTGTCTAATCCTGGCACTAAGTCACCCTTTTCAGCTCCTGGAAAGAAGGGTACTTGAGTCTGTGCTATCCAACTCAGTCTTCCACGACCAACACAACTAAAATGCAAGCTGCTAGGGATCTGGTTTGATTTTATACAGCTGTCTCTTACAGGAAAGCTAAGTTTTAGAGAATCAAATTAGTAGTTATTTTGTTTCTAAGGTAAAATCCATAGGGCTTTACAACAAAAACACCAGCATTTCTGATGACCTGAAGTGTCACTGCGAGAGCAGCAGTCCAAGCTAAACTGCGTACCTCAGCAATCCTAGAAATTTGTGAGTTCAAACACAGTTAAAATGAAATGAAAAGCCTTGTATTTCTGTGATCACTGTGGGAATGGCATACTTTGTTCTGATGGGACACCCTTGCCTTATTGGTAGACATTTTGCTGCAAACTGACAGAAATTACCAAAGAACTCAAGCATCAGATTGAAAAATAATACAGTTTTTTCTACCAGCCATCAATTCTAGCCAGTACTCGTCACGTGTGCAGTTACCAACAGCACCCGCAGGGAACAAAGGAGCACAGACATGGTTTTAACCGATTTTCTTTGCTGATTCAGAAAGAATCACCCTCCCACCAGCAAGGCTGGGCAGTAGCCATACAGCCGAGCTGTACTATTACTTTTAGGCAACCTGTATGACCTTGTTTAGAGACTGAAGAACGCCACAACTGAATTAAAAATGGTTCAGTAAGGCAAAAAACAATTGCCTTTTGCCTTTGGAAACCTGGGGTAAAACATGGTTTCAGCCATGAAGGAAAACTTCATGTGTTCTTAACTGCATGGGCTGCTATGAACAGAAAAAAAAACCCTACCACCCACTGAGGAAGACTCCATTTAGATGCAATTGCCAGTGCTGAAGAGACCTTCAGAATTTAAGCTCTGCATATATACGAAAAAATTAAATACAAATACAGTAGGGAGGGGATCAATTCAAAGGACTTGTATTGGCCACTAAGTTACCCCATGTACTAGGTGGAAACAAACCTTGTTAAAAAACACAGCCATTCCTTCTGCTTCTTGCACCTTCCCACAAAACCCATCCTAGGAGTACCCATCCCTCCATCCATAGTTAGGAGGGCTTGCGTTAATTGGTTGCCCCGAGGTATTTGCCTTCAGCAAGACACTTTCCTTCTTGGAGGCACAAAAACTACCTTGAGAAACAAGTGTGTTGCCTCTGCCACTCTCCCAGTCCCGCTCCCCTTTCCCTCTTCAACACAGGGATCAGAAATCCACCAACCAAATGTGCCTTAACGCGTAAAAGACATTTGCCCTCACCCCATCTTGCCCAGCATGATGTGCAGCGTGTGGATGGAGATTCTTTCTCATCAACTGCACCTTGGAGCCAGGTGGTACAACATGCAGTCCATGGTGGGCATCAGTCGTATTTAACGGAAAACAGAAAGGTGCACAGGCAAAGCGCAGTACACAATATTGATTCTCTCACCTGAAAAAAAGCAAAAGCTCTTCGTTTCAGAGAACAAGACCAGGAAACATAATGGGATCCTGGGAAACCTAACAGGAGCAGCTGAGCACCCCACTCCACACCACTTTCGCTGTGGCAGACGTGCCGATTTGTCACCTTTCGACACCAACAAGACAGGACAGGAAAAACATAATGCACACCCACCCCAACAACCTTCAGTGCCTGCTGACAGATCCGAATCCCACCTCGCCACGCAAGGTCTCTCTCCAGAAAGCGCAGGAAGGCCCTGAACAGAGCCTGACTCAGCCTTTCACAGGGGGGGAAGCTCATCCCCTAGGAGCAAGATCTGTGTTTTAAGGGTGTTTCCCCACTCCTAGCTAGAGACAGGCATGCAACAGCCATCTCAGTCAGGAACATGCCTCTTTCATAGCCTAGTTCAGAGGAGGCTGCCATTACTACTGCTAGTTGTTAATAGACCAGCCCCCCTAGCTAACATTGAAGAGATCTGCAGAACAGAACTAAAGATTTTATCTCTGAACCTGGCAGCAGAGAGGGATTAAAAACATTTTCTATGAAGACATATGAACATGCGGTCAAAGATGGGACAAGCCCCCTGTAGCAGATTTTTGTGATACCACTTCACTTTCAGGACAAGGTGGTAGACGCTGCGATGTTAAGAGTACATTAATCCTAGACAAAAAGCCTGCAGCTTCCAAAGGGTAGATTAATTATTAAAGCAGCAGCAATAAAAATATTCAGTAGTTCAGGACTTATACCTATATTATAGGCAGATAAGTACTCCAATAACCTTGTAGTTCAATTTGTAGATTCACTCCCTGCTCCCTGTAGGTAGCAACATAGCCATCTGAACTCCCCCATTTTCATTAATTTCCCTTTGTAGGAATAAATTAGAAAACATAACTAAGAAGCACCCTGTACACAGTAGTAGCAGCTTCCTCCATCTTCCCATGCTCTCTCTTCTCAGCCCCCTTAAGACTACAGCACATTTGCTTCACCAACCAACAAGCCAAAAGAGGGATCACCAAGATGATTAAGAACTTTTAAATACATCTTTTTTTATTTCAAAATAATCAGGATGACAAATACTGGGAGACTAAAGATAAGATCCCTTGGATTTTGAACAGATGCTCCATAACACCCTTGGCCTTTCAGAAGTCAGGTTTATCACTAGAACACCCCAAACCCAGACATTCAGAATAGGGATGGGCATACGTGCCCTCAAGAACATCATAACTTTGGAGAAAAAGTCCGTTCCTGATAGGTACACATGAAGATCACCTAGCTTTGTGAGTAAAAGCAGAGCATATTCTGTTTGAATGAGGAATAGTTGTTGTTAACTGACAGGAATTAAGTTTCACCTCTGTGCATTCAACCCGAGTGAACTCCAACACACCCATTTATAGATATGAAATGCAAAAAAAAAAGCAAAAATAAAGTCTTGCAGCGCTGGCTGTGCGTCATTCAGTTGAGCAACTCCAGCTAGCAGTATTTAACTTGGTTAAATGAAAAAGTTGGTAGGGAGGCTGGAATCTCAGCAATTCCTCAACAGATTAATTTACTGTATTGTCTCTTGAGGGGAGAAGTTTTAAGTCTCTGATGTGTGTACCACTATACACTGTGAGTATTAAACAGGAGATGACAATTGCCAAGGTGGCTGTCCTCCAGTTAATCAGCCTGCTTTGACTCAGAGTCATCTGTGAACCACCGTTGAAAACCAATTGCTTGTTTAATGGGGCAGAAAGATGAAATCAATTTCAATATGAATCTCTAAAGTGTCCCTCTTATATAAAAGTGCTGCCTGAGGGAGCGAGGGGCACTTACATTTCCTTCTGGTTGTGCCAGTTTTACTTCAATTTGCCACCCCTACAGGTATTGAATTATAAAATTACATGAAGAAAGAAGCTGTAGCTGCATGCAAACCGTATCTCTTTGGTTCATAGCATCCTCAAGACAGACAGAACTTCTCCCTGGTCTCCAGGAAGGTGACAGCCATACCCTCAACTGAGATTAGTTAACACTGACTCATCAGGTGTTTCATTAAGCAGCTGTGTCAATGGAGAAACCAAACACAGTGAGCAATGCTAATGCCAGCTGCTGCCACCAGCACCCTCAGTGCTCTAGGAAGAAGTGGTGACTGCTAGGGTGGAGGGCGTTCCAGGGACAGGTCACCCTGGCACGGATGGGGAATTGTCTCCAAACAAGCAAAAGCCATTAAGTGGCACTGTCAGGAAATCAGGGTCAGCAGGAAGGCAAACACACACACACACACACACAGAGCGTTATATGCCTTTGCTCAGGTGAGGAGCACTCACATCGGATCACAAGTGATTTGCTGACTGTACTGCATCCCATAATCTTTTTCCATTCCCAGACACCTAAAGGCAATAGCACCATTTTAGACTTAACCCTTTTTTCCTCTTCTGTTTTAAACAAATTTCCTAAGTTAAGAAATAATTCAATTTTACATTTCAACCTGGGAATTAAAGAAATGCATTAACAAAGAATTTAGGAAATTTTGCTGGTTTGCTTTTTAATAAGATTTTATGCCAGAAAGTCTGCACACACAAACAATTTATGTGATCCTTCACTAACATACCAAACCAGAAAACAAACATTTATGCTACTTTAGGAAAGCAAGAGACCACAGCCTGGACCAGGGGTTGACACACCACCCATCCCACCTGCACCCTCCCTGTGCTTTCCAGTCACATTTCATTACTTTGTGGCTATCACACAGAAACACCCCCGTGTCATGGAGGTGCGCGCCAGCAGGTCTGTGTCCCCACCAGATGCACAGTGCATTGCCTCTCACAGAGGCAACGCTACGTTCTTGTGCAATGGCTTCACACACAATGTGGGGGTGCCATCTCATTTCCCAGTTATTTTGAAAGCAGATATTCCCAAAAGCATAGCTTGCTCCCTCCCTGTCCCTTGCCCCAGCACCACGAGCAGTGTCAGGGTGCTTAGTCCCACCAGAAGCCAGGCGATGGAAATGACAGTGGACAGCCTACCAACACATTAATCCTCATCCTACTGCCCTCTCTCACTTCAGTCAAAGGCTCCATATCCACAGAGAAACTACTTGATGCCACAGTAAGGAATTTCTGTCCCTTAAGACAGCCTAAGAGATCACGCACATACTCAAAAATGAAATCTCTTACGTCACCTGCAGTGTGTTAACATTGCAAAGAGTCAAGCACTCAAGCACTGCAGAATTAAAAAGCCTGTGTTATCTTCCTGTAAATCTAGCGCCTGATCTCATACCATTCTTATCATCACATAGATAACTAAGTCTGCAAATTGTGTCTGCCAGTCTCTCATTGTGCTTTGTCAACAGGCCACCTTTAGGGGATAAGGTACACAGGATTAAATGTTTCCAAACCCCACAAGAAGGATACATAAGAAATGAAGAAAAACCAAAAGCAGCGCTTGGGAATTTGTTTCCCTCTGGAACAGTAAATTCTAGCAGCATCCAGGCAGCCCTGCATCTCTCACCTTTGACTCCACAGCTCACAGGCTTTCCAGAAGCTTCCAAAGAAAGGTTCTGACTTCACATCCAGAGGCTTTGGACTACCACCCTCAGTTATCCCAGCTGAAATGAACGGAGGAAAGAATACTCATGGGGCTACCAGGTGCATAACAGAGGACACTAATGTCTGCAGATCTTGGGAGCAACTGCCTCTGTCGCCGCACACCTGTGCAGCACCCAGGTATCACCAAATATTTCAGGGTGTCCTGGATCGTGCTGAGTCAGCATTTTCCGTAAGCCAGTCTCTGGTCACTAAGAACTTGATGCAGAAAAAGAGAAATGAAGCTATTGTATGCAAGTGCACGATATACGTTGTGTGTAGGATGGGGGTTTTGATCCCACAAGAAATTTTAATATTTTGACATGTACTTTCATCCAAGTCTATTTTCATTGCTTAAGGATTCCCATGATACAACAGACTAGTTTAACAAGGAAAGAAACTGCAGTGAAAATATAAGATCTAGGAATCCACGCATGAGGAATAAAACACGTATAGCATTTGAAAGCCCCACGTTATCTCCAGAGAACACAGGTATTAAATTTGATCCAGAACAAAACATTTACAGTTTTTCCAGCACAGGCAGATGCCAGAGCATTCAAGCATTTTCTGCAGAAAGTTTCCATCTCAAAACAATACAGTTTTCAAAGAACAAACATATATTATTTTTTTAAGCAATCTTCTCATCCTCCTAAGTCCCATGCCCTCATATGCCATGCTTTCCATTTAGTGCTTCATCATGTGCCTTTTACCAGTTTGCCGCCATTCACTCATACATCCATCTTTGCTAGGTCTGCTGCTAATATTTCAGAACTCCAAATGAAAAAGAGACCTTGACTTCCCATTAAAAAACAGCTGAGTGAAAGAGAGTTTCTTCCCCTCCCTGACCTTTCCATGGGAGGGTGGCCAGCTCAGCTGGAAGCCACATATGCACTATTCCTCACTCGTCATTTCTTTAACTTCCTTGGGGTCCAAGGACTGTAGCCATGTCAGACAAGTTTGCATGCTTCCACTAGAAAAATTTATACTTCAAGAATTCAGTTTTCCTCACAGGACGATGCCCTGATTTCTTCCCTTTTGACTTTGCTTCATCTGAAGCGTGCTCTGCCGTACATGAGAAACTCATCTATGTACAGCTCGTCACGAATGCACATGGACGATGTGGTGTGAGGAGGAAAGAGCACGCTGCAGGTTATGACTCCCTCATCTGTATCAGTCCCACCGCTGTTGCAATCACGCAACAATCCTAAGGTGGATTTGTTCAACGACAGAGCAGAGCAACTGGCGGTGGTGGGCTGGGAGTATCACTCCAAGAGGTACTTTTGAATTTTTTTGTTTAAGCCACATCAGCTGGGCACAGCTGATTTTGAGCACAGCTACCAAACCAGTGAAATTAGAAAAATTCAGGAGGCAGCAACACGTCGCAGGAACTTCAAACGGGCTGTGCTGTTCGAGGGCCACAACTATGCTTTCGGATTTTCACAAGACAGCGCTGGGCAGCATGCAGTCTGCCACCCCATCAGCAAAGCCCACCTTCCTGCATTCTCGCCTCCCCTGACATTTATGTTTGACATTTGCATCTGTTTGCCCCCTAATTGGCTATTTCAATAGAAGAGCAGAAAATCAGCTCAGCAGAGTAAATTGTTTGTTGGCTGGATTAAGTGGCTGAAGAGAGTGAGACAAATGTCAAAGCCAGTAGAAAGAGAGGGATGCAGGTGAGCAGGGCTGCTCCTCCCGGCAGCAGGAGCTGCTGGGCGATTCCCCCAGGATTCACCTTGGGAGTCACGTGCAGTCGTGAGAGTGCAAACACAGTTCTCCTGCACAGTGACCACAAAATGGGAACGCTATATCCAGTAATTACTGTACCTCAGTATCTTACCAAGATCACAGTTCCCATGCAGAAAAATCTTTCCTTAAAGACCACCAGGAAAACACCAGTACTGGGAGGACTGGGTGTCGGGCACATAGGCAGCAGCTCCACCAGACCCTCACGGCACTGACAGCCTCTCCAAAGACAGACCTCTCCAGGTACAGACAACACGAGACAGCTTCGCCAGCCACATCCTATTCCTGTCCTGATCTGCCAGCTTGCAGAACAAACAGAAAATGGAAGTTTTATACTTCTCTTTTAAATGAGATTAAATCGAATGTATTTTACACCGAATGCCTGTCTTGAAATGGTCTCAAGGTTTACATCCGAACAGTACCATTTCATACCAATTATACAGTATACAAGTATAACTACAATGCAGTATAAAACCCCCTAAACTTAAAGAATGTTTGGTTTGGCATTTAACCTTGTTATTTAAATTTAAGATACTACTGTAACTAAAATTATATTATTTGAAATTAGGATTGTGCATAATACTTTGCAGACCAGTATTCCCAATTCACCGTCATCAGGACAAATTTGTTTTCATATAAATAGTTAAAATCTTAGTGAATTCTTTTAATATATTAGCAAGCATTGTAGTGTACCTTTCTCACAGATGTCTTTTCCAAAGAACAAGCACTATTCCCTTCCAGTGCTGAGAAAAGTAAAACTCACTCTTTTCAGCACTACCATCTATAATAAAAGAAACGGGAGACACAGCTGAAGCTTAAACACGTAAATCCAGAAACTTCCCTTTGTGTTTTCTTATTTTACACAGTATAATATTTTAAAATAGACATGGACATCCTGTAGTCAGACATTCTCAGGTAGCCACCTAAGTATCAATCAGAAATTAATTAAGCAAGCAGAAATTAAAAAACCAATCAAAACACTGAACACCATGACAATCCCAAAGATTCTGCAAATGGTCTGAGTAGATGATCAAGGTCATACGAGCTCATCAGACAATTCAGTGCAGAAAACATCTTTCAGCATCTTTATCCTAGACACAAACATTGTGAACTCTGCCCCTCAGTTCAAGCCCTAAACCTTTTTTATCCCAAAGTCAAAACTAAAATCTAGTCTCCTTAAAGGGTAAAATTTACTGAAGCAAGACCGATGGAACAGCAACAAAATGACCTTTTCAAAGAAATCGGGTCTTTCCAGCACTGTAATACCAGATAGATGATCTGCCTTTCTGCTCCTGAAGGTTCAGGATTGATCATGGGCTGCCAAGTCCACGATCAGGATGTTTTACTCCGAGTCACAGATTATTCGTTGTCATCAGCAGACTGGATACTTCATTTATTCATTAATCTCGATGCTGCTAAGAGAAGCCAGACAGAAAAGCAGAGATCGCATAGCCAAAACCTGATCGTATTTGGTTCTCCAACTGAGCTTCAGAAGTTTTAAACAAATCCAAGGCTGGTATCCTCACTCTGAAAGCTGAAGTAAATAAAATTAAAGCCATACAGATCTCTATACATTATTTTTAAGAATCCTTTTCTCTACTGCCAGTTTATACACTCTTCTCCAAGACAAGTTAGTCAGCGCCTAGAAGTGGTGGAAGAACTTCCATCTGCTACTGCTTCAAAGACAGCTATCCTGAAAGGAAATATCAACCTGTCCAAGGCATAGGTTTCTAAACGTACTAGACCTACCATCCGTACCAAGATGCAATTAAACACTGTCTGATCTTTAAAAAGCCTGCAGGAACAAAGTTTTAAATCCCATGTACTGGAATGACCCACACTGAATAAAGGAGTGACTGGTAACAGCCTGATCTGTTTTCACCAAGAGAATTTCCTGACCTAAGGCTGCTGCAATAAGCTTGCAAGAATCAATTCATCTACGCTACAAGCCACAAGGGCTCTTAAACTGCATCTACAGCAGGGCACTACAGCAAGCTGAATTTGTAACATGGCTTTTGCAGTCCTTTCTCTCTCCTTAACTCCTCAGTCACCTACTCCTGCTCTCCTTCACCCACACTCATCCAGCGCTGGGGTGCGCTTTTGAAGGGAGAAAGGCAAGGGGGAAAATGACTTAAAACCGAACAACAAAACCAAGAGTTTTCTCCTGGTTTAGACCCTTGTATCAGTTCGCTGTAGGGCCAGCAGCAGGTGGGAGCACCAGCCAGGGAAGGACGGGCAGACCCAGAGCAGGCAGATCCAGGTCAGCTTCGGCCGTCCCAGAGCTGCTGTCAGATTCTCCTGCAGGGCAAAAGCTTCAGCCTGTCCCTGCACTGTCGTTTTGAGATTTTAACTACTCCCAGCAATCAGGGCAGAAAGGATGTGCTTTGTGTATAGACATAAATAAAAGGCCCTCTCCTGCTTGGATGGCCAGGTGGGTTATTTCTCCAACATCGCTGCTTCTGTGAGGCATCTCCTCCGCGCTGCTGTGAGCAGAGCCATGCTGAGTGGCACTGGGCAAGCAGGACATGCATTGGTGGCCGAAGAAGGGACAAAGACTACGGGTAAATAAACACAGAGCTGTCCTGGCAGGAGAAAGCACCAATATCTCCAATGGAAGTCCCACCTGAAAACTGAAAACTCCCAATGAAGTACAGCACCGAGGCAGCAGTGCTACTCAAATCCACACAAGCTACCACAACAAGCTGCTGGCTTCATCTGGCTGTGTTTTTGATTCCAAAAAAATTAGGATATGAAATCTTTAATTGCTGTTATTATTCCTCATTGGATAGAAGCATATTTCTTATTTTAGAAAAATATCTATCACATTCTCTCTCAGCAGCAGGAAGAGAAAAGCAGCAGCTGTGGTACATATTGTATATTCTATTTTCTTTATTTTCCCTCTAGGTCACACAGCGGCTATTCTTTTTCTCAGCTTTGCCACATGCTACTGACCCTGGACCGACACAAAGCAAAGGACCGACTCAGCCAAAGACCACCCTTAAAGAACAGGTCAGGAAGGGGAAAAAGGCACTTTCTGAATGAGTATTTTATTGAAATGCAATACTCAGTCAAAAAGGGTGAATTTTGTCTCCTGAAAAAGTCAAATCCATCAGGTTAAAAGTTTACAAGATGCAGACTGAACTTTTCATATTTTCTTCCAGACTTCACTAAAGAAAAAAAAAAAAAGCAGCAGAACAGGACAACACTTCAGGCTGATTCACAGCTCTAAACTCACACGTGACATCTGAAAAGACTCAAATGGGTAGAGTCAAGGTTGGTACAAAGCTTCTCCTGCCCAAACTCCAAAGCACTCAAGTGCAGTAATTGCATTTCTATACTGTACAGATACAAGAGCAGCCATTTTTTCCAATAGATGAGTAACATTGACAGCAGCTTGCTTTATTTATTTAGATTTCAAAGCAGAGACATTTTTAATGAATCTGTAATTCAAAAGCTCTTTTAATTAATTTTCCTCAAGCTTCCTAGAAACACAGACTTGGTTTTGTGCCTTGAAAAACAAGTCAGTCAAGTTCCAGGCAAAAACCCCTATTTCAAAGTCAAAGCTATAAATGAAACAAAAAAATGGGATCTTATTAAGAACACTGGTTGCAATTTCACCACATAAGCTATTTCTACCATTATACAATCTTTATAAGTTGCTCTTGTTTTTCCTCCCTGCCTTCAATCCATTTTTGGTTGCTATAACAAAAAACCATTTCTTCCATTATATTGCTTTTTGCCTCACCACATTATCGACTCCGCTTCCTGTGTGTTTTTTATTATAAAACTGTAAACTGAGTGCTTATATCCAGGAGGCAGCTACACTGCCCGCCACCACAGGAGTGAAGTCACACTGGAAGCAGCACTGGAAGCGAGGAAGGCCCCTAAAGAGCTGGCAGAGCAGCACGTTGTTCCCTCTGGACAGCAGTTTCAGATCAAGCAGAAGACACCAGGGATTTATTTGTTTATTTATTTTAGACAATGATCCCTGGTCCACGTGCTTAAATATCCATTGAACTGAATGCTTCACAGTGAAAACACCCTCCTTATTTCTCCAGGGAATTAGCCTCAACTGTTTGGATAACAGATGGTACATAAAGTAACCTACCTACGGCTTAGTACCGGGGCACACAGGTCTTGCAGTCTGCTTTTTAACAGAATTATTAATTAAAGTGCACAGCGTTCCAGCAGAGCTTGCCCTCTTCCACTGCACTGTGGCACTTCTCATGTGCTCGGCTGGCCAAGGCATGTGCAAACATCAGGCTCCGCTGCTGCTTCTGCCAGAGATTATTCTCCTCTGAGAATACACAGCAGCAGAATGAAATGCATGTCCTTAACCTAATATATTGAATATGTGAGGTAAGCCACTGATGGAGATGTATTTGCACTTAAACGCCCGACTGTTTGGGAGAGCACCGAGGCATCAGTGCACAAACTAATAGTTTGCTCTACAAGAAGGTGATCTCTGCCACAGCATTAGGACAGAAAGCTGGAAGAAGCCACAAGAACAGTTAGTCTGCCCTGAATTCCTCCAAACACAAGCCAGTAAGAGAGAGATGCTGGTGCATCCAAGAGGGGTGCAGGAATGAGGGTCTGGAACTTCTGATGCAAATACTGGACCATGCTCCCTCTGGCAGTTCAGCACAGACACTTCATCAAGCAACAGCTACATTTCCAAGCCACAAGCCTTCTTCAACCACCCTTCTTCTCTAAGATATTACCTGTTTTATTACCAAGCTTAAATTCAAGATCATCTATAGCTGAAAGACTCCTTACTGAATGTGTGGGGTGACTAAAGCAGACACACTACTCATATCTGGAACTGGAGTAGTGCTCGCAAAGATTTGCGGATCATTCATTAGACTTCAGTAAGCTGATTTCTTCTCTCACAATTCACACCACAACCAGAATGCAAAGAATGTTAGCAAACAAGTTTTCAAGATACTAACAAACACTTACGTCTCAACTTATCTCTAAAAACTACTAAGTCTATGTACAATTCATTTAAGAAGGGACCAGATGTTCTCAAAAGACAAAAACATAGCTCATACTTTCAGGTCCATCAGTAACTGCAGCGTATGACTTCAACAGTTTCATTTGCAATGCAACCTTGAGTAGTTTTATTTAAAAAATAAAGAGAAGTGATATGAGTACTGGAACAGCATGTATGATTGAATTCTGTAGACTGGCAACAAATAAAATGAAGAATTAAAACAAGAGTGAACTTTTTATTGTATCTGACTAAATAATATGCATTTGCAGAAATCCTGCAACAAGAGTTGCCTGCAAATTTCATGCTTCGAGTGAAATTTAATTAACTTGAACTAGTAAAAATCCCACAGGGTTATGTTATTTGTAAGCGAGAAAATAGGACTCATGTCTGTGTGACTGGGGATGGGAATTTGGCTAGCCTTGTTAAATTACAGTTCCTCTTGAAAGGCACATAAATATTTATGTGAATGTGTGCTGACATTTGTTGCTGGACTTGAATATTCAAGTCACTACAGATAACTTCTAAATCTACCTTCTTCATACACATGGTTTTTCCTCTGTGTACATCCTGTTGCGATAATTTGGCTTGCATTTTCATGACAAGCTATCCTGTAGGGACAGGCAGGAAAGGGAAGTAAAGCACTGTTCATTCATAGGTGATTTATGAACCTCTGTGTGCTTCCTCTTGCAGCAGAAAGTTAACAGATGCACACAAAAAAAGTCTACCTATACTGGAAGAAACACAGGGTTGAATTTTTTTTCCCCAGCTATGCTGAGTGCCTTAAGGGCAGCTCCTGAGCTGGTTGCTGCCCATCTTATTTCCAACCCTAGTCCATCCAGTTTTCAAGTTCTGCCAAATGTAAAGACACGGCCGAGGAACAGGATAGCTAAAACTCAGTAAGCAAACAGACTTAGCAAAATAGGCTTTATATGTACAACTTCTCTTTGATGCTCTCTGCAACAAACAAAGTTTCCCGCTAGCAAAAAAATCCCCCAGCCCTAAAAATAAAAAAATAAATCACAACTAACAGAGTCCACATGCCTGTTTCTGAATCAGTCGCATTTCTCAGAGAAAAAAAGAACACAACATCCTCTCGGATCATGGAAGCATGGGATTAACTATGAACACACGACAGTATCAGACATACACCAATGATACAACATTGCTGCAATATCAAACCCCTGTAACTGCAAAGCACACAACCATTTCCCAGCCCAAACAGGCAGTCATTGGAGCTGAGGCACTGGGCACAGTGGGAAGGCTTTAATCTGCTGGTGGGAAGCAGCAGACCTGACCGCTGTGGTGGGATGCTCTCCTCCTGCTGGGGGACTCCTTGGCATCCTGCTGAGACCCGCTCCCAGGAGGGAGGCTGGCAGTGCCCGGTGCTGGTGCACAGCAGCCAGAGGACTCTGCAAGGTACAGAGCCCCCACGGCCCGACAGCAGCATCAGTCACTTTGGACAGGGCTTGCACAGATGTGCACGCACACGTTATGTGAAGCTTTGGCTAGCAGCAACCCTCCTTCACAACGCTGAATAGCTTGGATCTGCATAGCGAGGAAAAGCCATTTAGCAGCTGTCTTACAACAAAGAAGAAAAAAAAAAAAAAAAGAGCAGCAGGGGAAACAGACTTTACAATTTACTCTTACAGTAAGAGTAACTAACACCACTTTAGCCAAGTCAGAGTTGCAAGTGAAAGGCAACTTTCTGGATTTAACTATACACCCATCATAAACACTTCCTTGTAGTTTGAAGACATGGTTGTATGAGCAGCTGAGACAATGCAAAGGAATGTGGAAGGGGAAGATAGGAGCCCTTCTCATTTCCTCTCAGTGGAAGCAAGCTGTTAGCTGTGCAACAGGGATGAGTAGACCTATGAGTATATTTGACATTGCTCAGAAAAAAAATAATTTAAAAAAATCCCTAAAAATGTCATTACAATCCTGAACAGTTACAGTTACAAGTATCTGCATGACAGAAAGTAAAATTTCACATGCTGAGCACACCCAAACTGCTGTAGCTGGTTTGGAACAATTAAAAGACGGACACTTTAAATGGTAAATGCAAGCTGCATTTTAAGCTGGGGAAATTGCAAGTGTACTCTAATCTCATCTGATTGTCATCATCACAAGTATAACAACTGCAGTGTTGCATCTTATTGCATTCTCAATTGACCAGTCATACAGCATGTACCTCAAATAAAATTAATTCCTTGGGCTTTCTGTCACATTGACAACACACAAGATTTTTAGCAACTGAAATGGCAAAACTGATTAAAATTAGATCCTGCCGCAATTTCTGCATTAACCAAACATCTTCTAACCTCCCAAGAAACCTTAGAAAGATCCTTCTTTTATTCCCCTTCAGCATACCTTAAGATGGTATAAACTTCAAATGTGCTGCCTCAAATGGTACAGTTTTCCCAGGATTCAGGACAATGTTAGCAATGCTTCAAGGGCACCACTGCTCTAGAACACAGTTTGTAGGGGTTAAAATAAGGGTGATGTCCACTGTGTTCCTAGAAGAGTCCATCCCCACTCTGACCATCAGAAAAGGGAAGAAAATTCAGAAGAAAGTACTGAGGAGGAAGAGACCAATAGATTATATGAAGAGTCATAATTTGATTGTACTGAGGGAAGCAATGTAGAGCAAGGAAGATTTATACTTATAAGGAGAGCACTGTAATTCCAATAACCTTTTCCACTCTTGCATAAATTGAGCCCCCAGGCATCTGATAAAAGGCAGGCATAGTCCTTTTTTTGAGCAGCTGGATTGCTCCTACTGCATATTATTTCTTACAACCGGTCTTGTGCAAAGCTATTAAAAATGCAGAAGTGCTGTTTCCAGAAACTCACATCCCATCTCAATGTTAGAACAGCCTGTGACTCCTCTCTAAACAGAAGCTTTGGTATCGTTTAACAGTTAATGGTCACTTTAGGGTGATCCAGTAAGATTTTCCATTCAGCGGATCCCTCTGCGATCACTCCTACTAGATCTGCATCAAGTGACTCAGAGCAAGGAAAGGCTGGTTACATAAACAGAAGGTAGGTGGCTTAACAACCTTGATCTTATCACAGACCTGTCAGTGGAGAGAACTGAATGTTACTGCAGAGCTAGCGCACATGTCAATGCACAGGAAAGGAGTCAGATGTTTTCCACATCCTCCGATCTGGGAATGCTTTGCAGAGTTATTTATCGAGCTGGTTCAGATTACACAGAATAACTTCAGAGCCTGCAGTTTCCAGTGCTTCGCTTGCCTTGCCTAGCCAGGGCCATGCTTGCTACTGAAGAGTCAGGAGAGGAAAATGGAGAATAAAAATCAAGCAATTCTATTGTTTAGAACATTCAGCTGCAAGAGAGGTGAAAATTATAAACTTGGGATGCTCCAGGATCTTACAGCCTCGTACACTTCTGTGAGGGAGAGGAAGAAGGGGGGAAAAAAAGAAAGAAAGATAAATCTCACCCTTTATACTGACACCTGACTGGAAGCAAAATTATTTTACAAATAACATCCCTACAGCCCAACACCCAGAGGCTTCCACACTCTGTTTTGGCACTTGCTCATTTTTCAGCCTGGAGCAAGCTTTCTAGCATGCTGCTCCAGCTTTCCAGGATACCTGTTTAAAAAAAAAATAAAAAATCTTAAGCAGCCACATTTAGCCTCCCTCAGATCAGCGCCTGTGTAATTTACAGGAGTAACAGGTTGGATTGACCTAACTATAAATGAAAAAGATACATCACAGCTGGACACCTTAGCCAGCCTGGAAGCCTTTGCCAAGCTTCTCCAGGCTTTTGAAACACAATCTGTGATTTTCAGCAGCATTCCTACCTTTTTTTTCTTCTAACAGCGAAGGAGAAACAACATGCCTACTCATCCTGCTACTATGTATTGGAGGACACCCCTGCCTCCCCACTCCAACCTGAGATGTTGTCTCCCTTTCAGCAAAGCTATTTCCAGAGCCTATTTACTGGTTCATTCAAGTCTAGACTTTCTAATTTTGCAGCATAATCTGTAGTTCAGTCACCCATGAAACTGCTGAACAGCCTGCAATTGTGCGCAAACGCGCACCATGGCTTGTGCTGTCTGAGCTCAGGTACAGTCGTTAATGATGGCACGCAGCACTTTAACAGGAGGCTTATTAAACCTGCCAGGAGCATTTGCCAGAAAAAATACAACTCTTCCCCCCTCCTCTCCTCCCCCTTAAGTAGTTTAATTAATACCATCATCCTAGTTTTGACTCCAGAAAGCGACAAAAGCACGGACATCGGGAAGGAGACAGATAGGGCATAGGAAGCAATCAGCTGGACGGGAACCCTTGCTTCTCTTCATTCATTTAACACCCAGCAGATCTCCCAAAGGAAGAGGGGACAAGATCAGAGGGTCCATCCCACGGACAACAGCTCATTGCCTTCTCCAGAGGGAAGGTGGATAGCGTCCCTCGCAAGGGCTTAGGCAGACGCTGGCACCAGTGTGGCCTGGGCAGCAGCACGTGAGAAGAGAGAAGAGGGAGCAGGAACTGCTGCCCTCAGCCATAAGAGCTCTTGCATCAGCGTGCCTGCTCGTGAAAGCGAGCCCTAAGGAAGGGACCCGTGCTGAGTCAGCTGCAGAATCTGGCCTTCTAGAGAAGCACACAGGAAAGGGCTGCCCTGTGGTCACAGCCAAGGCAATGCCCCAGCGAGACTGAAGTGACCCAGAAGCAACGCCCTCCCCTGCCCTGAGATAATCAAATTTGCTTTCTCCCATGACTTTCACATTTGCCAAGTGTACTTCGTCCCACATGAGTTGCAACCCGCAAGCAGAACTCTTTGCAGTGAGTGGCACACCTCGCTCTCTGTATGAGTCCACAGACACCAGCTGAGCATTACTCAGGCACACGTGTCCCTACTCAGGGCTCCCACACCTCTTCTCCTTCCTCTTGGCCTGTCTGAAGGGAACTCCCTTGTAGGACCAGCTTAGGGCTTTCCACCCCAATGGGTAAACTCAAACCTCCTCTTCTTCAGCTGGGCAGAAGGCCACAGCGCCATGCATCCAACTGTGCCAAGCCAGCAGGGGCAGGATGCCCGTCCTTCCTTCCTGGACATGCATGCAGCAACAAATACTGGAGCGAAACGCACTCTCAGAAAAAATAGCTTTTCTCTTAAACAACCTGTCCTCCTCCAACCCCTCAATCTATATGCTTTCCTACATTTAACTGCTGGGCAGGGCATACAGCCCTGTCCAACCACTGCAGCCTGACTGCTCCTTAGCACCCCTTCACCATTTCTCTCTCCAGGAAATTTAATCTGCAGTCCCAGCACCCTTCTCCAACAAGGGGTGGACCATTTCCACAGAAATCTGCTCAGCAAGCATAGCAGGGGACCTAACCAGCATCTCAGCAGACGGCTCCAGCTCTGTGTATCAGATGACTGCTGAGCATGGCATATTGGGAGCCACTTTGCTCTCCTGGTGGGGAGAGTTTCCCAAGGACCTTCCTGGTGCCTCACCACACAAGATGTGTGCCAGCTGCTCAGGAGCATAGGAACCCACCGAAGGTTGGTACCAAGCAGAAAACTGCTTCTGGAAGACGGTAGAAGCTCCCCCCACTCCATATCAGCATGGAACAAAAGCCTTTCAAAGCTGTGTGTGTTCACTGCAAAAGGTTTAAACTGCCTTTCGTTTTCCTAGATCAGGGATCCTCAAACTTTTTAAACGGGGGGCCAGCGAGCAGATCAAGCAGCAGCAGCAGACTGCCTGCCACTTCGTTTCCCCCACCCAACCCCCGGTGTGTGTATGTGTGTGTGGGGTGGTCTGCAAATACCAGGGGCTGGATTGAGGACCCTGGGGGGCCGTATCCGGCCCACTGGCTGTAGTTTGAGGACCCCTGTCCTAGATGATGCAATGACCTATAGCACCTGGGAGGGAAAAGCCCCAGGTTCATTTCTCCTCTGCTTCCCTCCGCAGCAAAAACCATCACCTGCTCAGAGCCTGTCTCTTCCTGCAGGTTCATGAGAAATTTCACCTGAAACTCCTTTTTCCAACAAAACTACAGCAGCTGCAGGAAAACTTCTCAGTTTAACAA
This sequence comes from Falco rusticolus, assembly GCF_015220075.1. NCBI lineage: Eukaryota > Metazoa > Chordata > Aves > Falconiformes > Falconidae > Falco > Falco rusticolus. Next base: position 91,944,329 of record NC_051189.1, read on the forward strand.
ATCAACATCCCAAAGTGGTTTCTCTAGACAAGTCCAAAGCAGCTCCAGGCCAGAGGCTACACTTGGAGGCTGCAAGAAGCTAGCTCACTACGACACTGGGGAAAGCCTGCAGAGAAGCACAGGTGGTCTGGGCTCAGTGCTGTCCCTCCACAGAAGGCAAGGCTCATCCCCCGGCTCGCTCTGCACCTTAGGGCAGACAGGTGGGAAAACAGCATTAGGCTATTAAGAGTGCAGTTTGAATGGTGTGGACAACTCAACCTTGGCAACTCTGCGTTTTAAAAACAGCACTTCGGTGCTTCTTCCCGCTCCCAAAGCATCCAGGACTGCTATTGACAATTTCCCTTAGGCAGGCCATAAATCCAAGCACAACTAGCAAGCTCAACACAGTGTAAAAGGATCCCTGTGGCAGGCTAATTACCTTTGCAGGCTATGCAAGCCTGTATACAGTCGCTTCTGCACAGTAGCTTTGAAAACTTCAGCTAATGACTGTCTGGCAGATCAAACTTTCCAGTTTCTATTGTTTTTCTCAGGGCAGCCAGCTGGGAATTCAGGGGCAACAAACCTCCAGGGGAAGAAATGAAGGCCATGAAGAGAAAGGGAAGAGGGGCTATGAAATGGAATAAGACTCCAAAGGAATGCAGTGGCATGCTACAGACTCCAGCAGAAAGGGAAAGACAGTAAATCTAAATTGAGAGAAGGGCTAACAAATTAGGAGTACTGAAATCAAAACCAACATCACCACATAAAAACCCCTGCTACTCCCATTCTCTTAAGACTTGACAGATTAATCCTCTCCTGTTGCTCTGCACCAAGATGACAGCCTTTTTTGTTTGTTTAAATGAAAATATTTAATACAGGAAAACCCTTCCCCTCACCTCCCCAGCCAGAAGGGTCAGAAGATTTACAAGAGGTGCAGGGGCTGCATCTTTCACATTTTCTTACTTCCACACAAGTACACCTATCTACAGGCTGCAGCTAATCTCACAGAGATCTCTCCTACTCCTACTCAGAGATAGTCACTCTACTCCCGCAATGTCTTTCCAGACAGCAGTGGTGATAGCAAACGCTAATTATCAGGGTACGCATATGTGTGTAAATCAGACTCAAATCCTTGCCCTGGATCAAGCAGGGCATGAACTAACCAGGATCTCCCTTTTGCTGAATGAAAGCCTTGGAATGGCATGCTACTGTCTGACCCAAGGTGACACATACACTTGACCTAAGGTGATCATACACTCTTTCCCTCTAATTTCAAAAGGTCCATAATAATAATTTTTTTTTAAAATATTTTAAATAATGTATTATTTTAATAAATAAAGAACAAACCACTAACCAAGAAAAACTAACAAGCTGCATTGGGCTGTCAAAAATCCCAACAAGCCTAATTTCCAAATTTCCAGCTGAATGTCATACTGGTAATGGCTGAAGCCTCCTCCCACAGCTTCCCAATACAAGTGTAATGTCTTCAGTGGTACTTTTGGGTTTTTGGTGAAAAATTCTCACTGGAGATTTTTCACCAAAAGCAAGAGAAGATAAAAATATGTATCTCAGGTACCATATCAGCTATAATGAAGAAGTGCGATACAGAACAAAGTCTCATATAACCTAGCTGGACTTCTTTCCCTTTGCTGCAGACCAAAACCAAAACTGTGGAACTTAATACTATAAAACACTCCATGTAGAGTAAGGATTCTGTGCTAAGTCTCAATGAGTTGGATACCATCTACAACAGGCAGTAAATAAAAATTTATGAACATATGTACAGCAACTTCCAGGGTATAGTTAATACTATTCCAGAGCCATAATAAAGAGTGGGCAATTTTGTGTTTTCCTCAGGTGGTACAGTACTCTGTTAATTACAAGTAGCCAAGGAAGCAGCAGACAGAGCTCTCTGGAGCATATCCAAGGGACACAGATTAAGCTGGTGGCATCACACATGTACTCTCCAAAGGCAAGGCCTCCAAAAGGGGTTTTCAAATGTTTTAGCTACAAGTTTACACATCACCCTAGATATGAAAATATAAACACTCCTTACAAGCTTCCCCTCAAGTTTCTTTACAGTTATTTTTTTCTTCCATGTAACAGACAAAAAGCAACACCACCACCACCCTCCAAAAAAAAAACCCAATCCCTGATAAAATTACTTCAGGCTCTTCTCACATATTTTTGCCGTACTTTACAGTCCTGAGGTAGGGACACAGGATCTCTTGCTGCAAATAACAGGAATTTCTGAAAAAGTGCCAAGTACATACTGCTAGAGACAGTAAAAGTGGGGAGTCTCCTATCAAGCTCAATACTGCAAGGTGAAATCCACTCCCATTACACATTATAGCTATGACATAGATGACTTCTAGGTTTAAACGACAACAAGCAAACTCTTATATATAACTCTTACATATATATAACTCCTTTACATAACTCTTATAACTCCTAAAATGAGCTCTCAAACAGCTTCACAGATTACTCTGTAGCAACTTAGAGAGACAGCTGCAAAACCTCTAACTCCTTAACAAAACTCAGGCTAAAGCTTTTTCAGTCCATAGGATTCAGGTTTCATCTGTCTGGATGAAAGCAGGAAGCCAGAGAACAGCAAACCACGTATCAATAATTTGGATGGGTGATGAAGGCATACTCACGCAGTGCGTACAGGGAGAGGACTATTCCAGCCAGGCAAAACCCCTCAAAAAACCTGAGTGTGCTGAACATGGTCACGTTCACGGAGAGTGCCACAGTCAATCCAAATATCAAAATGAATATGACAGAGAAGAGCAGTACGGGCCGTCGACCAACCCTAAAAATAAGGAAGTATGAAGAAACAGTGTTAAAAAGCCAGGATGGACATAAAGCTAGATCGTTACAGCTGGCAAAGAGGTGAAAAAGTCATGCAATCCCTTCCAAATATTGCCATCCATTTTTAATTCTTCTCATTATTTTTTTTCAGCTTACTAAAACCTGGATTTCTCAGCCAGCTTTGCATTGACACATTCCTTTCAGATGGGATTAAGCAGGGACAGCACATTGTATTACTGCTTGATTTAACCATCATTTTCGAAGCAGCAAAGATGAACAAGTAAACATCTAGGAACTACTGTAAGGCCGTAAACAAGTCCCTTGGAGATTACAAGCAACTTGTCAAGAGTTTTCAGTAGTAGCATGAGAGAGTCTATGGTATTATATGTTATATGGCACGGTATATTATTTCTCTATAGCTTACAGCCACAAAACTCGCTGCAAAGATCTCCTCTTCCCAACAGACACGTGCTTTTCAGCCCCATCTGCAAGAGGAGCTGGCTCAAAAAACTATTTTTCTTGGCCTTATTGTTGAGGGCAAGCCTAACAGACACGGACCAAGCACAAAACAGGGCTCACGTCACTTCACTGAGCCTTAGGCAGCCGTTAGTTGCACTCACAAGAAAACTGTCCCTCCACCTTGTATCCCCACAGCAGCCACAGGGATCCACAAAACCAGCCCGACTGGAGGGTGAGGAAGAAACCGCTCCAAAAATGAGTGCTGGCAACAGGGGCATGAGGATCTGCACTGCTCCTTCGCAGGCAGGCTTTGCAGTTGCAACCTGTAGTTGCACGTGTTGGTACACTGCTGACGAGGAGGAAGAGTTACGCTGCCACCAAACTTGGGGAGGCACCTGCTGCAGAGCTTGGGCTTGATGTCAAAGGAACATGAGATTTTTACATCTTACTCTCATGCTTAGTGTTTATAATTCCCCTTTCTCCCCCTCTTCCTGTGCAAGAATGATATGAAGCACCAGAGCACACTGCTATTTTTAAATAATAATTGGATCATTATGTGGAGATTTCCAAAATTTTTCAACTTGTCAACTCCCACAAGTTTTCCAGTGGAACTGAGGATCCCTTTTAGTCAGCTCCATATGCCATTTCCACAAAGAATATATGAACTTGCTTTTCGTAGGCAGCTTTCACAGACCCATTCAAAGCAGTCTGTCAGCTCCAAGCCAGCCATCAGGTTGAATGTCAGCACAATAAAGAGCATTTAAATCTCACAACTTCGTCCAGTTTCACATGCTGTAGTGTTTCTATTCAAATATTTCAGCAGATTGTTACCAGCAGCTATAAAGTATATTATATATATGCATTCACAATTAGAACTTTGGATTTTGCTTTACTTAAAATAGAGTGAGATCAATAAAATACGGGGTGAAGGGCTGAGAAGGAGACATTGTTATAATTTTTTATATTTTGGGGAACTGGGAGAGTGCACCACTACGTGTGAAAAAGTGTCAATGATTGACAAAGTCACACCTAAGAAGGCAGTGTCATGGCTCCTTGCATGAGGACAGCTTTACATCTGAAAAGAAAATAGTAGCATCACCTGTGGGGCATCTCAAATATTTAACTTCTTGACACTAACCGTTCAAAGTTTTTAAAACAATGTGCCACCGTGCAAAGTGAAGACAGCAAGGTCAAAGCAGACTGCTCTCGATCAGCATACAAACCCAGCCCACCAGAAGACAAGCTGCTGTTGAGCTCAGCGTGGGAACTCATCACCACTGCCTCAGTGACATGCAATGCACTAGGAACATGCTGGATACCAGGGCAGTTAACCGCTGTGTGCGTGCTTCAGGTTTTATATTTATGGAACACAAAGCACTTGAGCAGGGAGTGAGGGGAAGTACCTCATGCGAAACCCTGAATACAGAAAAAAAACCCTATGAATGTTCTGTTATCAGCGAACTGCGCAGACTTTTGCAGCCCTATTTTCGTAATCACCAAGCTGTAATTCATACTAATTAGTGTTTGTGGAAGTGTTTTGTAGATGAAAGGCATTATGCAAACACTCAGAATTAGGAACTTAATTCTCATCACAAGCCTGACCTGCCATTCCCTGGTGTTGATTAGAAAAGACCTCATGGTTAGCATACTTCCATTCCCCTCTTCCCCTCCTCCCACCCTCTGTACTGAGGTTATCCATCATTAGGACATAGAATTTCTTCTACCATTATATAAGCTACGTAAATGAATCATTGCTACTAATGAAGAATCAGGAAATCTGCAAGCCTCCTAGGCCTGTGAGAGCCAACTGAGGCCAGATAAGCCCTCCAGAAAGAGGCATCACCAGCACCTCCTCCCAGACACAAAACTCCTTCCTCACCAAGGCACTTAGCACATTCCTCAACAATCAAAGCTCCAGGGCAGCTACCAGCCTGGTATTTGGTGATCCACTCGGTGTTTTGACAGGATGGTGTCTTAGAGCATAAAAAAGCCTTTTATATGGAGACAGAATTATCTAACAGTAAATGGAAATGCTTGTGAGAAATTAAACCATACACAATCTCCCTGGTAAAACAGCCCCAGGGTGTGATTTGCTGCCATCCAAACTATCCCAGAGAGAGATTTCTGTGCCACAGAAGTCTCAGCCTACACTGCATAACATTATGTAGATCAATTGCTAAATGCTGCCTGCACAGGTAAATAACTAGGGATACAAGCAACCCCAGGCTTTTGAGGAATCTGCAATCCACACAGCATGACACACAGATGCATCAAAAAGATATTCCTAACATCATCAGAGTTGCACCACACAGGGAGAGGGAATGGTTTGAGAACAAGACCTGCTCTTCCCATGCTCCTACACAGGTACCTTGCCACCCTGAGAAGATTAAACTGATCAAATAGTTCTTCCCATGCTGTTCTTTTGCAGGTTTCCACTCTGTCTTGGGACTTGAATTGGCACAAAGGCTCCAAAAAGCACCAGAGCAGCAAAGCAGGGGCAGTAGCGCGCAAATGGGAGGCAGGGACCTACTGTCTGGATGCTACATGACCAAGGCCACCTGCTCCAGGAGAAAAGGCTTCCACAGAGACCTCAACAGCCTCTGTCCAGAGCAGGCAAAATTGCCAGCGGTGCTCTGCCTCTTGAACAAGTAACTTATTCAGGCATTGAACACAGATGGTCTTCATACAGCCAAACATGTTTACAGACCTTCTTCCTATAGAGCTATCCCAGCATGCATGGCTACTGTATTTGGAACGTAAACCACCCAGTTTACTTAGCAAATGACCCTAATACACTCTATGCTTTTGCCACATACAGCTTTAAAAGCCTTCTTTCAAGAAGGAAAAGCAAAGCCCCTGATGGTACAAAAAGCCCAAAGCATCTTCTAATTATTTAAACTGGAGAGTCATATATAAGGGAAATGAAAACAGATTTTGAAAGTTTGTAATACTTTTATACATTACATTGTTTAAGCCTTCCCTGCCCTTGCTTGGGGCTAACATCCTTTTTTTCTTCTTTTATAGGTACATTACCCTTTGCATCCATCTCTCCACACAACCCCCTGACTTAGTGGAAACTCAAGGTGTGATTAAATAGCAAAGTAAACCCCACTTAGGTCTTCTTTTACCAGCCCCACGTGCTGCTGTGATGTGACAAAAAGACTATCTAGCACAGGACCTCTGCTGAGTCTGTTACATCAGATGGCAGCGATGGGGACTGAAGAGGGGCCTGAGGACCGGCTTTGGTGGCAGCAAACCACGTCCTTTCCGTTCACCCACAGAAGAGCAAGGGGGTCACTATTCCCTCCAGCTACAAAGTTACCCTTTTTCTCCTTCAAACCACAGCTGGAGACTAGGTGCTCCTTAAGCTCTCCTAAACTCACTAGGTGAAAAAGAAAAAAGCTACCTTAATTTTATATCAGGGTAATTTTATGCTGCATTAGCTCAGCTAAGCAGCTCACAAAGGGATCCAAGAAGCGCACGTAGCAGCGCGAAGTACGCACCGAGGACAGAAGTGGATGGAAGAGCAGGATGCTCCTTTTGGTGGCAGAGAGCTATTAAATCTGCTTACTGCAATTCTCTCTTGAAGCCAGTGCCTTTGGCAACAAGTTGTTCATTTATTTGTGACTTATTTGTCAATTAGAGCAGCATTTTCCTAACTTGGGAATAAGTCTGCTTTCTCCACACCGATTCCTTTTCAGGAAAACTGAGCAAGATCCCTCATTCATTTCCCCACTATACTTTCTATGTGTTGTTAACAGCCCTGTTTTACTTTGGTATTTTAATCAAATTCAACTGTATTTCATCATGCATGTTCCCTACTTCACTGGAAAGTCATGATTCCTCACTTGCCTCAAAACTTTTAGTGACTATTCAAGAATTAAGATGCCATTTTGCTGCAGATGCTTGAGCCAAATTACAGCACAGCTGCAGGGGGCCTTTTCTCTCCCAACTGACTGGCGAGTTGCTGAGGCTTTGTAAGATTTCCCTAATAGGCAACTCTTCTTCTTCCTTTCCTGTTTTAATGAATGGCAAAAGAGTTAACTTGGGGCCATTTAAAGCACCAACATTGGCAACCGTGCTGGAAGCCACTCAGATGACTGGGACAGCATTGCAGAGCTATTGTTTCAGATGCTGCAAGTTTCCACTGAAATCACTTGAGTCATGCCTTCAATTTTTCTCCCCTCATCTTTTGCACTACAGGACCGTTTCTTTAAAGAAAAGCTGAACTCTAAGCATAACTGGGGTATTCGATAATGTTTTCACTACTGCAATTTAAGGAATTGCACTCTATGCTTTTACATTTAATACCCCAATATGACACGTAAGTCAGCAATTCCCTAACACTACATTGAAATGTTTGCTTAACAAGAACTTTAAAAAAAGAATAATGGAAAGGTTTGCAAAAACCAGCCTTCTACCCACCAAAAGATACTGTGTAAGCACAAGGTTGACATTACGTTAGTCTCGTATTCAGTCAGATCAATGCCGCTTCCAATTTCTTTTGGCCCTACCTCTCAGTTAAAAAAAAAACCAACAACAAACCCTAAAGGCTTCACTTATATAATTAGAAAATACTTAATTCTGTACTAGTGTTACAGCTGTAATAAATTGTGTCAGTGGGAAATAACTAAGCCAATTACCAAATAGCTTATTTATGTTATTTACCTTGAAATAAACTACTCAGGTTCAAGCTATTAACACAGTTTTAAACTGTTTATTCATCATGCTTCTTTTAGAGCCTGAAAAATCGTTATGCAAAGGTTCTTCATAAATATAAAGTAGAAGAAAATCAAAACAATATTTAATATTATTATTTATTTATAATTACATTGCATTAAAAGATTTTTCACTTACCAGTCAGCTATACATCCTGTTATTAAGTGGCCGAAGATTAATCCTACCAGTAGAGAGAATTTAGCAATGTGGACTTTCCAGGCAGAATCACAAACAAGATCCCACTGAAAGAAAAAAAGAAAGGAAAACAAAAAAAAAGAAAGAGATAAACTGAAACATTTGTTTCTCAGATATGTTTCAACATACTCATGTTGTGCAGCTTCTTCCAAATTTCAGTCCTAGCATGAGCGCATTGAAATGACAGAGGAAAGCCTTCTCCTTCAAGCCAACCCCCAGACCCTGAGGAACAAATTAAAAACCTCATTTACTTCAGCGAATTTTATCAAACCCTTAATTATAAAGTGACAACATCCAACACTTGTCTCCTCCTCTCTAGGCCACATCAGTTTAGACTAAGGAACGTATCTCCATCACACACTGGCAGTACTGGTGTAGCTGAAGCATCTCATGGCAGCAGCCCCAGGCACCTACAGCCAGAGCCCCGTGAAGCCCACCAGCAGCAAACCCCACCAGCTAAGAGCAAATTCTCCAAGTGAGCTCCTCAGGGCCATTTGGAAACATGGGGAAAAGTAGCTGCTTTGCCAGAGACACCTCATGGCCATTAGCTCCCACAAAGCATCAAGACACTTTCACTTTGAGAAAAGCATCCCTATTCCCCAGGTGCTGGAAGAGGATGAAGACTAACTAATGGGCATGACTCATCAGGACAAGTTCTGGCACAGAGCCGGACAGGACAGCTGGAGAGCCCGGCGCAGCCACACGACTCCTTGGGACAGCAGCCCCCACAGCGACATGTAACAGCTCAGAGTTCAGACAGGGGCTGGACCTCCGCTCTAATGCTATCCCTGACACCGAAATGACCCTTTCTGCCCAAAGGAAGAGAAGATGGACCATTTCAGGCACACCCCTGCTGCTGTTAGGGTATTGCCTCATTCCCATGGGAAAGACGGGAACAATAAGGTTTCTAGTGAGGCTTCCCTAAACTCCAAGACATTTTCCTCTGAGGCATTAAACCGAGTCTCAGATGAACGAGGCTGCACTCCTGGCTTTAGCCCAACACCCTCATTGCCCTCAGACATGTAACTTAATCTCTCTTATGTGTAAAGTGTGGATAGTACTATTATACCCTTGAATAAATGTAGGAAGACATGTTTGCTTGTGGTTTGTGAAGTGTTCAAATATTAATGGTAATGGGAGCCATACACATTTCATGAAAAATAAGTACAGCCAACTTTGGAGAGCCAGATACTCCACAATTGAAACTTAGGGGAATAAATGTCTGTTGTGTGTAATATAATAGCAGCAGCCCTCCTGACACCCGTAACTGAAGTTTCATGGCCAAAAATGTAGAGCAGAAGTGTGCAATTTATTTTCAAAAGTCAGATGCAACTTCAAGAGAAAGCTTCCCTCAAAAGAGCTCAGTTAAGTGCGCTGCACTTTTAAGCATTTCCATAACATACAGCCCTTCCACAAACAAGGCTAGCCCTGACTCAGCCCTCTGGTTCAACTTTGCAGGAGACATCCTCCCTGCAACACACCATCTCACCAAGAAGTATAGCACTTTTGTGGCCAAAAGAAATAAGCCAGCTTTCGGGCTCAGGTTTTTTTTAGTTAAATGTATTTTTGAGTTCCTCACTGCACTGACTTGTAGAAGTTGGGACATATATGTGTGATCCTCCAACCTACAGCTGAAGGCACTAAGGAACCAAAAGCAAGTAATACGAGCAAGTATTTTTCCACCAAAGAGCTATGAATTATTTGCAGCAAACAGCTCAACAAGGCAGTGAGAACTGCTCTCCAAAGATGCTGAGTTTTCAGAAGTGTTTAGCAAGTGGGGGAAATGCAACTCCTAGTATTTGCGATTACAGACCCAATCTCCAGTTAGCAAAGAAGAATATATGCCCAGACAAGCTGCAAACAAAACACAGTTTTCTGAGATATATATGAGCTCCAAGGTAGGCTTTCAGACGGTCCAGGTTTATTTTCACAGTCTAGAAGGTGCATACGCTGCTTAAAGCTGTGAAATACTTTATTTCTAGTTTTAATAAAATCAATTTGTTCTCTAGTCATATTTATACACGAACACTTTTTTAAAGGCTATCTCTACAAATTGTTAATTTTTACTTTTACTGTTGTCAGAGGAATGGTAATTTCACCCAATTGCAAAAAGAAAAAGCAGATAGTCTGGTGCCTTTTCATTTTCACAGCTTACTAATGCTAGTCAAAAGGTAGCCAGCCCTTGCACGAGGCCCGGGCAGAGAATGTGCACTGCCAGATTGCACATAGGTAAAAGTTCATGGATGGAAAACCCAAATCTCACGAAGGGCAGTTGTGAAATTTCAGGCCAGGACAACAGATGTCAAACTGGTTTTGCACACCGGCACACAGAGTAAGAGTTTAAAAGCAGAAGGAAAGTCAGTCTATCAGCACGCCCTTCAGTGGTGCCTATAATGCACCCACTCCTTTTGATAACTTATCTGCTAGTCACCATATGTTTGTTTGTTAAGGCTATTACCCAAGTCCCCAGCTGCTCTGAAAATAAAACCACGTATTTCCTTGCAAACCCTGCACTGGGCCCTTCCCTGCCCTGGGTTCAGCACTCGCTCTGCAGGCCGGGGTAAATCAGAGCTGGTCCCCAAGCCCACCAGCAGCTTCATGGGTGCTGACACACAACGGCAGCCCCTGCCCTTCCCCCAGCCTCTCGCTCTTAAAACCCCTCAGAACTGGTAAATACTGAAATATTTCAACAGTAGCTTTAGCACAAACTTCCAGAGAATCTGCCATAACCCCAAATTACTTGCTGAGTACTGAGAACTCCAGCACACCCCGGTTTCTCCTCTGGCAGCTGTCACAAACCAGAGAGGTCACTGTGAAGCCATTATCCCAAATAAATTCGGCAGGACAGTGGTGGGTGCCACCAGGGCATTTGACTGGCAAAGAGACAGAAAAATAAGGAGAAGACACAAAAGAAAAACATGGATGCTGCCGTCAAAAGCAGCCTGAGTTAAAGATGACATTAATAGGACAAAATACATATTTAATAACTAGCATATAGTCCCCACCCATCTAACACAGCAGAGAGCAAACCAGCAAGGCTTTGTCATGCTGAAAGTGCAGGAATTTTTCCAGAGACCTATGCTGCCCCTTCCCTTCCCCAGAGAAAAGCCAAAGGCAGGGGTCTGTAGCCTCAGCTTTGAAGACCTAGAAATAAACAGCAAACATTATATAGCATCTGCATGGCCTTTCCCCATACATACACCTGGGCTCGGCAGTGCGGAGTGTATTGGACATGCCCACACGGCATGGCTGTGCCCGGAGCCTCAGCAGGTCTGGCTGTAAGTGCCAGTAGTTTCACCCCACAAACACGACACTCGGGTTTGCTCCACAGGGAAAGGGGTGACAGGTTTCCGTGTCCCTGCAGAACAAAGCGCTGGCTGGGCAGCACCGATGACAGTTCAAGTGGCACCCCAAGCAAGTCTGCCCTGGGAGGAGGCTGGACAGTAATCCTCTCCCATCTCTTACAAAAGGTAGGATGCACTGGGGGACCATCAAATCCTGTAACTGCTCTGGCTGAACCCCCTGGTGTCCCCCTTGGGAGTTAACAGCACTCAGCCTGAGGGAAGGATGCTGCTAAATTTACAGTGCTTCCTGGGATTTCTCTTTGTGTCCCTGAGTTTTGCCTGTCTTTCTGTCCTCCATCTCCATCTCCTCCTAATGCAAAGATCTGATTTTCTCACTAAATAAATAGGACTGTATTGTTACGCTATAACATATATAACAATAACTAACTCACTAAATAAATAGGACTGTATTGTGCTGAAACAAAAATAACTGTATATAAAGTTTGCCGGTGGAAAGGGAACATTTAAACAAGAAAAGCTTCTTTTTTTAATAGCAGTACAGCAATGTAGAGAATTTGCCACCTATGCGGATGTGCAATATATTGCAAGCGGTTTTTTTTCATGTTGTGACAGCATTGTCAAAGCTTAAGGAGTCACACCTTCAGGATCCTAATGTTTAACTGATACCAATGAGTCACCACCTGTGCTGTGAGTCACTCCGCTTCCCATCAACACGGAGGACTCTCTGAAACATGAGGTGCTTCAAAGGACATCTGGCAAAAGGTAAACGCACCCAAAAAAAGCGACCATTCTGTAACTTCTTTACGAGGAGTGAAAATCTGGAAAGAGCTCATGCAGCGAGCTGGTATTTGCACTGAGGTTAAGTTATAAAAGTTGCAAATGTAAAGCCTGCTGCGTGTTTGCTACTGCAAAGACACACTGTCTCAATGAAGAGGTCCTGCCTTGCAAGCACTTGTCCTCCAGAGGCCATAATGCTGTCTATGGCATCTAAGCACACTGAATACTCACTGCAAAAAGGTCATAGTAAGATGCCTACCAAGGATTAGGGTTCTTCTACCTTCACCCTAACTGCATGGAAAAGTGCAAGGCAGACCCTTCTGTCCTAAAAAGAGCAAAGAGATGGGAGGAGAGACGCTCTGGTCCAACACTCGCCTGGAGCCTGGTACAAAGAGCCCACGAGAGGGGAGCTGGATATGCACACCTTCTCCCCACACTGCGGGTTTGCAGTCCATTTGCAGTGACTGATGCCCAGATCACTGCTGAGAGCAAGCCAACCCTTCCCCAAGCAGTCTGTGGGTGGACCATGGCCGTGCTCCCACTGCTCTCTGCATTGGTTTGAGCAGGAGGAGACCGGAGGGTCGCTCACGCTGCTGCCTTGGAAGGCCCTGAGCCAGGCACGAAGCTGCACCCTCAATCCTTCCCCAGTCAGGCAGCTGCACTGGCCCTTGCAGACTCTTGTCCTGAGGCACATGACGTGCTCGACACACCACACGTGGCCTCTTGGACCTCTGGAGAAAAGATCCCACTCCGGGATCCCTAGCCTCTACATATCACACACCACAGCTTACCGCAGCAGCCCCAAACACCTCCTGGGGAAGAGCCACAAGCTGCACTGCACATTAGATAGCAATTTTAAGACCAGTTCATGAAAATAAGAATCTATCATTTGTCACTGAGGTGACATGTATGTCAGACCTCATCTTTCTTAGTTCCTCTCCTTCCTGCTTCATCTTTTTATAACCAAACCTTGTCAATTTTCCCTGCACAGCACTAGAATCCATCTTCTATATAAATACCTAATCTAGTAAAAGTTTAAATTTATGATGCCTTCAGATTCTCTTAGTGTTTTCCCCAAAAAAATACGAACCACAAAGATGTTTTTAAGAAGAATAATTTAAAAAGTTATGCTTTTTATACAACATATGTAAGACAAAGCAAGACAGTCTCCAGGTACTTGCTCCTGGAGGAAAAGCTCCAAGTCAGCAGACCAAGCACTAAAAAAAAAAAAAAAACCCCAAATAACTACAAAAGAAAAAAAAAATTTAAAAAATCAGTATTTCTACTATAATGTATCTACTACTAACTAATGCCTTTTCCTAGTACTAAACTATCCAAGTAGTACTCATAGTTGCAGCCCCAGGAGACCACTGTAGCAAAATTTCCTTCCAGGCTGCTACAGGACAATATTGCTCCCTTTCTCAACCCCCAGCCAAAGATGACACTGGCTGCATTTTTAACTTTAAAGAATGTGTACAAGTTCCAGAAAGTGGTATGACGCTCAACTCTACAGAAAATAACTGTGCAGTTAAACCTCACTAAAGAGGCTGCAGGAGGAATCTCCCAGAGGGATGTGCCAGCACAACTACAACACTTGGGAGTTGGGATGGTTTTATTGCCACAGGTGTCTCTATCTCACTCTCAGCCATGGCAACAACAGAGCATTTAAACTATTTAACCTTCAAGGTTCAGAGTAAGAATGCCTCTCCTTTGAGATCACAGCTGGGCAAAGCACTCCCTGTTCTGTATTTTAAATGTTGATAAAGCCAAGAAACAAACACCTGGCATTTTTTTGACCACCAGTATAGCCAGCTGGGTGCATCAAGAAGGTCACATTTCAAAATGGGGACATTAAGAAGAGTAAAAAATATAAAACCAAATAATCCTGGAAGACTTGAGAAGAAGGTGTAAAAACGAATGATTTCCTCTTTCTTTGACCAGCCACATTCAGAACCAAACATCTCCCATCTACATCTTTCCTTACTTTTTTATCAGACACATCTGGACTTACCTGGAAAACAGAAGAGTCATTAAAAAAAAACCCGAACAAGTACATCCACAAGACAGACAACAAACCAGCCATTGAAAGGTTTTGTTGTTTTCTCTGAACGGCCACTGTAAGTGGCATACATCACCTGCACTGGAATGCCTCAACTCACACCACAGCCAACACCTGACTTTTAAGCTACTTCCCCTCTGCGTGACACTAGACCTCCAAGTGCTGAGCACATCTAACTTTCTTCAGCTTTATTGTAAGTGGATGCTTTTGCTGAAAAAGAAGAAAAAACCCCAACCAAACGAAAAACCCCAAACCTCTGACCAGTGTCTGAGTGCTTAGGGCCTCTTAAGATAAATCCTTCTAAAATAAATTTCTACTGAGCAAGTACACACTGGTATTTTGATATGTTTATAACCATCCGAGTTTGTAAGAACTTTTACTCAGGTAGCAAAAGAGATACTGTTGGTACCAGAGTATCACCTTTTGCTCAACATCTGCCTCCTTCCTCTTCCCAAGAAAACTCAGGTCCCTATTCCCATGCACTGGAGCTTGCTAACTCAATAGAAGCGAGGGATTGTCCTGTTTGGCTTCTTATCCAATTCATTTTTCTTACAGCACTTTCATTCTCAGAAACCAGTAAACCATTGCTAACCATGGCAGGCACCTGGCAGGGAAAGCTGAAGCCCAGGAAAAAAATCACTTGTGAACAGTGAACACAAGGTGACCTACATAGAAATGGTCAGGTTGCTTTAACTACAGCCATGACTGACGGCCTGGGCAACGTACCATTTGGAAAAAATCAAGCAAAGAAACTACTTTTGACTAGTACCACAAAGCCAAAGGTTTTGGGGACCTAAGGAGGGGAGGGGAGAGAGAGAGGGGAGAGGGTGTGTGAGCCAGAGGACACATGCTTAGCAGTCTTCCAAGAAAGATATAATTAGATTGTGCAGCATCATATGAAAGCAGTTTCATATACCTATGAAAACAGTTTCCATCCTCACAAAAGAGTACAGGACTGCACAGCTGTGGACTTCACAAATTTCCCTGGTTTCTGAACCAGAAACTAATGGTTTGTGAAGTTTAACGTGGTTCAAGCTGCTGAAATAATTCCTTCAAACCTGCGTTTTCTGATATGCATGACTTTGCTGTGAAATTTCCACATTAATTTTTGAAGTGAATATTCTTTAAGACTGGTATTTAAGCCTTTAAAAACAAAGCACTTGGTGCCACACATCACTGTGTGAACACTGACACATAAAATGGCACTTCCTCCTGGTTTGCAAACTCCAGTTCTGTCACGAAGGTGGGACACCTAAGGCACAGGTTGTGTCAAGCTGCTTGCAAACAAGAGGCAGAGATACGCTGCCTTCTATATTAATTCATTCCAGAAACTAGTTGGTCCCCACTACACCCCGCAGGGCGACGCTGTCCTGCTCACACCCGGTATGTGCACGCCCCGTTCCCACCCCCGGCAGCAGAAAGGTGATGCTGACAGAAGGGTGCGTAACTGGGCATCTCCTGTCTGCATCCACGGAAGCAGCTCCAGACTGCCAGCCAAGCTGCACCGCGCACATCTGCGTGCCCTGTGTCATATCTAACACCTTTCAGTCCTGGTTCACCTGTAAGAGATCTCCCCAGTGTGGTGAGATGGCTCAAGCAACACTGCAATTGCAAAACAAGCCCAAAACTTCAAATATGCAAAAGGACACAAATCAACTTTGTTTCAGAGTGAGGAAACAAACTTGGAAAAGACTCTAAATTGAACACTTGGCACTACATTATTCCTTAGTCTATGCCATAAGCAAAAAAGACCCTCCAAGCTAACCACCAAGCACATCAGCAGAGTCCCAAGATAATGAGATGCTACCTAAAACACTACAAAACTGGAAAAAGTTTCATCTACCCTTTAACTTCATGTTTTAATCAGGAGCAATTAGATCTTCTGTTCCCAACCCTGTTCTCATCACAGATCTGTTACTTTTCCCCACTGGGACAGGGAAGAAGGAAGTTTGCTAAGTAAATAATCATCACTAATATGGTAACAATTAAAATATGATTTGTTAATCATATGACAGTCTTCTGAATACTCAACATGATTAAATCAATTTTAGTAGCATCCATATACCACCCACTTCATCATTATTTCTTTTATTTTCAGTAGCAGGAGTTCCCTTCATTCTGAGACATTTTGATCTTCTCCAGCCTTCACCCTCCCCAGATTAGTCAACTAACTTGTTTCTCATCTGATGAGATCTGCTTCGCTTTTTCAGCTCCGTAATGTCATTTAATATCAAAGAGTTGGGAGATACAAAAACTTCCTTGCAGCTTTCATGAACACTATATTAATAATTTTCCAAAGAGCAGGATCAGGATCATCTCTCTTTTATATCTCTTTGCTGCAATTAAGTATCCTTTCTACACATATTCTGACATCATTAGGAGCCAATGTCACAAAACTGACTTTAATTTTAAACCTGTTCTTTGCTCTAAGTCCCATAGCTGTTTGCCTCCTTCCGGCTGCACGAAAAGACCAGAAGTAACAACACCCATCACTAGGACTGAAACACAGAAAAATGTTTTTAGTGCCAGCCTTCAGTTTCCAGCTGACAGCAATCCTTATTGTTAAGGAAGTATGTGGTGCTGGGACTGACCTCACAACCAAACTAAATAAGAAGTTAAACTAGTTATCAGCTTTGTATTTAGAAGAGGTCTAAGCACTGTAAATAGAAGGCATACGTAAAAAAGCCCTAACATTTTAGTTAAATATTAACATTTGCTATCATCTGATCATGGAAAACAAGTTAACACTTTGAGGACTGGTATTTTTAAGGCTGCCAAAGCCACACGTGTGTAAAACATACTGCACGTGCACAGCCTTGAGCGGGCCGACATGGCAAAACCTAATTTACTGCCTTATTGGGCCTTTTTAAAAATCAGAGGGTAGGGGGTGTGTGGAAATTGAAAATGTCAAGCATGACATAAAACTCTGAAATGGAGAAGGGGGAAGGAGGAGACAAGAGGACAAAGCCATTCTTCACGAGAAATACTTGCTCAAAGTCACCATAGATAAAAAGATCAGACACCTTAATTTTGACATGCAATTATTGCTGCCATGACCCTGCCCTCTCATCATTTGAAGACTACAGCTATTATAACTCAGGGAAGGAGGAGAGGGAAAAAAAAAAAAAAAAAAGAAAAAAAAAAAAGAGGGTCTAGTATTAATTCAGACTTAAATAAATATAAAGGGGAAGGAAGAAAAGAGAAAAATATTCCACTTGTTTTACAAATCAAATATAAAACAGGTCAACAGGTCTGTCAAGCTTGTATTGTTCTAGCAGACAATGTTTTACATGGCCCTGGGAGACAGAACAGTGGAAACGGTCTTATAGTTTAATTTACATTCCCTATCCTTAATAATATTTGTAGGGTGGACATTGCGACACTGTCTACACATTCATGAACTTTGGTCTGGAGGCCAGGAAGAGACCAGGCAGCTCCAGAGTGCTGGAGAGAAACAGGGAGACAGTCCTTGAGCCAAAATGAACTCTCCCACAACTGTCTGGAGCCAAAAAACCTTTTCCAGGAAATAAGACCACCCTGCTCTGAAAACAGAGCACAGGAATAACAATAAATCACATGCTGCGGGACAAGGCAAACACCACTTCCCCACATCTAACATGTAGCATTCCTGATTCTGCTGGCTTTGCTACTTGGGGATCGAGATGGGTGTCCCAGAAACAAGTATCAGGATATATTTGCCCATTTAATCATATGTTCTTGTGTTTCTGTAGAACAACCGGCACTTGTGCCAAATTGAAAGACAAAATAAAAAAACTTTTGTACTACACATTGAATTTTCCTCCTGGGGAAGAGATGTGTTAAAAAAAAAAAAAGCCTTCTCTTACAGGAAGGAGCCCCAGGCACCCCTTCACCCCTCAGCAGTTTTGCAATTTTGCCCTCTCCCACTGCAGGGAACAGGAGCAGACCTACTTGCACATTCCCAGCAGGTATGATGTGGCTGGGATCAGCGGGAGCTACTCCATGCCTACATGAATCATCGCTGTCTGCCAGGTTTTACAGGCTGGTGGCACGGCAGGCTCCGCAGCACCTACACTGGGAATGGGCCAGCACAACTCCAGTATGGCGCTGAGCAGTTACCAGACACTGACATTGGTCTTGCCTGGATGCCTCCACAACACATCCTGATGACATGTTCCAGAAGGGTCTTAAACTCTTCTCTTTCCTTTAGGTTCCTTCCTTCCCACTTGGCTTTAAAAGAGAATTCAGAGGGCACACAAGGTCATCTGCTGTTCAAAAGTCAGCTAGGAAAAAAACAAAAACCTAAATTGCATTACAGGAGCTAAGCACACATTTCAGAGTTGAGGTGAGCAGAGCCCAAGAGAAGCTGCTCTGAGAGGATTCAGTGCAACACCTGAACACTGCACTGCTGCAAAGCTGCAGCATCCTCCTGTGACAGCATTCCCTGATTTTCTACGCATCGTCTACAGCAAACCCCACTCCCTTCCTCTACACCCAGACCTCAGCCTAATTAATTCCGCAGTTACTGGCGGGTAACCCAACGCCAGCCAGGCTGTGCTGCAGAAGAGGAGGAGGAGAGAGTAGGAAAGGGGAGGGAGCAACTGTCCCAAGCAGGGATGCCAGGTAGCACGGAGGGGAAACAAACAGACTGAGGAGGGGGAAACAGACTGACGTGGGAAAAAAAAAGACAAGGTACACAACAGCTCTGACACCCTTTCAGCACTTTCTCAATTTAGCAGCTCTCTAGAATTTATTTGGAAAACCTTAATTTAAGACTTTGCACCATTAGTATGGCCAAAAGTTTATAAGTTAAGGAAAACCGTAAAGTCCCATGCCATTCCAGATATTATTTCATTTAAAAAAACCCGAACACCTTCATGTTTGGCTGCCTGTAATCCTCATCTTAACGTTACCATCAGAACTGACTCCAAATTAGATGCCTTCCTCTGTGACAAACGCTTTGAGAAAAACATGAGGTCATGTTTTTGTAATGGCACTCTTGTAGCCAGAGTAAGAAGAGGTAAAACTGTTGGTGCACTTCAGAAATTCAGTTTTAGACCGCATTAGCAGCTGGTAAACATACACCGTAGCCTGCAACTTCTGCCACAGCATGGGCAGGGTCTGTATATTTAAACTTAATGACGGAGATACAATGTGTGTTAGGGAGTGGAAACACAAACAAATAGAACCCCAACCATTTCAAACATCACATCCATCCAGGAAAAAAAAAAAGCAGTTGTTTGACATACATACAGAAAATGAGGAATATGAAAGACTCAATAGCAAGTCTTGGAAAGCTGAGAATGACTTTTAAGATATTTCAATACAAAATTACCTTCCTGGAGGATCACTGTTAGTTCTAACAATACTAGAAATTGTTTGTGGTAGGCTGAAATCAGATTCCTGTATGTGAGACGCTTTATCTTAAGGGTGCTAATAAACATTAACTCTATGTACATGCCTCTAGTGAAAAAAAATAATCCATACCAGATAGGGAACCTGAGACTACTTGAGTTCTGACGTCAGTATCGGTCTTAACCCAGTCTGTTTTCTAGACCAACTGCTTCAAACTTTTTTGGCCCATACATAACACCAGCCTCAGATAAATAAAAACAGTACCCAGGCTCACTAAACAAGTATTTGTGCGTGGCGATATCACATTTGGTTCTCTCAAACATCAGGCAATTTGCTGTTTGTGGGCAGGCAGAGGACAGTTTCTCACCACTGAGAAATTGCAGGCAGGTCCTGTTCCCAAAACATCCCCTTCCTTCACACAACTTGGCTGGAAACTTGCCCTGTTGTTTTAGGGTGTTGTTCACCAGCACCCTGATAACTGGGAGCCTCCATCACCGTGTGCGGTGTGTGTACGGGCAGCCACACGGCAGCTGCAGCGGGACGGGCTGTCAGCTCTCCTTGCTCCCTCTTTAACAAAGAGGTTTCTCAAGCCTGCAAGTGCTCAGGCCAGGAACTCCTCATCAGCTAACTCACAGAGGAAAGGAGGGGAAAAAAAAAAGAAAAGTTTGGGATCTCTTCCATAGATGATGAAGCCATAAAAAAATTGTAGTAGACATTTGCTCTGGTCTGCCCAGATTTCTGGATACCTCTGATCACAGGGACTCGTTGACCTCCAGCACCCATTCGAAGCAGACAGTAATTTCAAAGCCTTGCCTAAAAGAAATTTAGAAGTCTTTCCACCCTTTGCAAGTGTCTGCCTTGCAGGTCTCTACACCTCTTTCAATCTGCAGAAGGGAATCAAAGGTGTGGGTGACACACTGGTTTTGATCTTGCTGCATCTGACCCAACCACTGCGCTGGGTACCGTAACTCAAGGACTTCATTGATTCGGGACTAGGTAGAAGCCAGTCAGCCAGGAACCAACACTGACAGGACAAATCCTGGCAGTTGCAGGGGGGGCAGGGGGAAGAGAAAGAAGCATCAGCATTTCTGAAGTCTCTTTGCAGAGACCAGCCAGCTGGAGGATATGCAGAAACAGGTGAGATTCCAGGCACAAATGGGAGGCAGTAAGGGTAGAACAGCTCTTACTTTGGGAAGGACCTCATTAGAGTGATCCCTTCAAATTAATTAGGAACTAGACTCTGAAAGTTTACTCGAATTGCACACCTATCCCCTACCCCAAGAAACATCACCCCACAAGCAGTGCCAAACTTATACATTTATCATCACTATTACCACACAGAGATTTTTTTGTTGTACCATTTCTGGCTACTTGCAGATACCTGCAATAATCCCATGAGACATCACCACGGTCTACAGCACATGTCATTGCACAGAGCCAATTCACTTCATTAACCCAGCAGAAAAACCCAGAAAAGAGATGATGTTAATAACAACAATAATAGTAATCATAATAACAACAACAACAATAATAATAATAATGTGTTTAAAGAGTGAGTTTTCTACCAGGTTAGCAAGCCGAATCAGCTCAGGCATGTCCAGGGAAGTGCCAGAACTGCCAGAAAAGCAAGGGAAAGAAAGGCTGGTAGGGCACAGAAGCAAAGAGCATCACATCACAGCCCAAACAGATCCAACTTCACACCAAGACAGCACTGCATGGCAGCGCTGCCCCTGGACCATTTGGCTCTCCCGAATTAAGCTCCACTTTTTCAGAGGGGACAGTTTGCTAGAGGCTCAGCCAAACTGGCAGAAGAATGATCTAATCAGTGGCAAATAGGTAAAATGATGGCACGTTACTTGGGAAAGAAGATGACTCAACCTAAATCAAGCGGGAAGTTGAGAGCCAAGAGAACAGCATTGCAGCAAAACAAGGCATCTGGAGCAGAAGGGCAGCCACAAGAGGAATTCCCTTGTGACTAGACATGAAATATTATTACAGAATTGCTCTGAGTGATTAAAACACAGCCCTCAACTAACCACTTCCCTCTATGCCACCCCCAAGAGGTGGAATGATCTGGAATGCTGTGGGTGCACACTGAGGGATGCTGTGCCATCAACCGCTGCAATTTAATCAAGCCTCAGTCCTTGCCCATTGTCAGCTTTTGGTGTCCATTACACAAATTAGCATTTAGAACTACAAACCACCCCACCGCATAATGGCATGATGTGATTGAACACAGCAGACAGGTCATCCTAGTAACTGAGGGAAAAAACCAACAGCCATCAGTCCTGTAACTAAAAGCCTCTGTGAAAACTTTGCCCCAAGATTACAGCTGGCTTTGCAGATGATCAGAAGCTCCAGGCACTAAAGGAGTTGAGTGAGTTAGAAAGGTCCCTGCTGAGTACACACTCCAACCTCCTGCCAGGCTTCAACGCTATGTTATGTTTAGTTAGCATTAATGCAACAACCAACATAATGACAATAATTTACTTGAAGTATCACTTTGCAAATGGGTAAAATAAGACCGTAGGTTTTCCCACGGCAAAAAAGAAGAGTATTTCTCAGCATCCTTCCTTTGGACTGTGGCAAGATACATAGGCCATTTAAAAGACAATTCTGGGTTTTTTTACTAGCCTTTTGCCTAAAGGCTAGCTCAGGGTACATATCTCAAACAATACACATGTGCTCTGTTTATAGCAGTGTGGTAATGGCGATGTTGTGATAAAAAACAGGTGAAAATCCTCAAATAAGCATTTAGCAGTGAAAAAAGCCTTACAAGCGAATTGTCCTAAAGGAAAATATTTATGTACAAACCAAGCTAAAGTCCAAGATTTATGTACCAAGTCAGGGCATTAGCTCAGATGGGTGATTTAATATGGCCACTGGAATCCCTGTGGTTAAATTATGCATCTGACCTCTTCGCTATATGTATTTCAACAGCGTTAAATAATAAGCAGTACGCCCTTTATTACCATTTCCAGTTCTAATGACTGGCAGCACTATAAAAAGTACCGTTCCCAGTGACTCAGTCAAGGAGGTCAGGACAGTGGCAGCACCAAGCGTGGCAATGCCACTCTTCAAGGAAGGTGCAATGCCACCCTTGGCTCCAGCGAAGACTCAAGGAGAAGCGGGGCTAAGCAAAGCACAGCTGGAAACAGCAAAACCTCCACTACATCAATCCCAAGCATGACACAGGCTAGAAGAAAAAGGGCATCAGGGAAGGGAGAGCTGAGAAAGCCTGGACAGAGAAGCACCAGCTGCTGAAGGGTACCTGTAGGAGAGTGGATATGGAGACAGTGAAACTTCACACAGTTTAAGGACAGCTATCTGCTCCCAAGGAACAGGGGACAGTGACATCTCACACGCACATATATGAACAAAATGCAGAACGGGAAATATGCTTTGTGCTAAATAACCACAATTGTTTCATTGTTTCTGAAGACGATGCAACAATGGAGCACCCAGCAGTGATTATCTTGGACTGCTGAAGATAAGAACAAGGGGATTTACTGGCAAAACAGAAGTGCATTTTTTATTAATATACTTTTGGCTCTCTTTACAATATTTCAATATAACCCTGGCTACTATACAGATGACCGTATTTTAGACTAAGATTTAATAAATCTCTATTTAGAAAGATGAGAACATTGCATAATACATTACAGAAACAGATGTATTTTTGAGGGGACTTAAGGGAGATCTGAACATCCAGTCTTCTGAATTTATCCAGGGCTGCTCCTTCTCACAAAGGACAGCAAGATGCATGTAAGAGAAGTCAGCAGTTACGAGAATTGCTCCCACAGTATCAGAGCTCCTGGGGGTTTATAAGAAAGGAAGTCCAAATTAAGCTACACTGATATTCTGCCTGGGGTTTTCCTCTTTCTTCATTAGGATAAAAACAGACAACACACCCACCCAGAAAACCCCCAAAACAAACCCAAAGCACAAACGAAGCAGGAATCCTGACCCTGAGAAAACAGCCTAATTATAATTTAGCAGGATTACAAATCAAAGCAAAAAAGCTGCCAAGTTTTTTGAAGTAAGCATACAAAAAAATAAAAACTCTACACTGGAAAAACCCGTAGTCTCAAAAGACGGCTATTTTTCTTTCTAATAGAAAACAAGACAGCAGGGACCACAGATGTTTATTTATCCCTTAAAATTGATCTGCCCTTTACCACAAGTTCTTCCAAAGAACGCTTTTTTTTATTGTTTTTAAAGAAGCATGCAAGATAGCAAACTAACTCTCCCTCGACCTTTTGTGGCCAACTTGATGACGACCTTCAAAAGATTCAAACATTAAAAAAAAAATTCTTTTACAGTGTCACTAAAAAGAAATATTTCAAGATCATTTTTTGCGCTTAAGCATCAGCATTAAACCCTAAAACACATGAATAGCTCAGTCCTAGTTATAAACAGAAGAAAATATGCCTCTCAAATGTCAAATTTCATTATTCACTGCTACATCACCAACCATTCAAGTCCACCATGTGCCTGTATTTTTCTCATGAAAGGCGTGTAGCTGGATTTTTTTTTTAAAACATTCTGGGTTCAAGGTTTTGAGGGATTTGCATTACCTGCTTTTTCCCTGCTGCACATGCTTTCAAGGCACACAAGAGAAACTGAAATGATTTTTCAATGATTAAATATGAACACATGCTGGCTGACCAAAGCACAACTGCACTGGTCATCTGATTATTGCTGCAATTCTTTCTCCCAGCTAGATAAACACAGTTAATCTAAAACACTGCTCTCAGGCAGGAAGTAATTTTTGCTGATCTCAGGGAGGGGGTCTTGAGATTAAGGGAACTACTTTCCTGGTATAACAGTTGCATTTTACATTTCCAAGAGCTCCAGTTGCTTGTCAATACCAACGAGGCCCATCCACAGCTGGCAGGGCTTTCGCAGGGCCGGTACCATAAACATGCAAAAGCTTTCAGGTGAAAAGGCAGGCGTGTTTTTGCATGCACTACTCAGCAAATATAAAGTAAGAGCAGAAAGCGGCGCATTCCTCCTCACTAGAAATTTTCCACCTTAGCCATTACATTAGGAAACACAAAACAGCAGTATGCACTTTCTGCCTCTGGAGGACAACAACTTGTGTGAGACATTTCTTCTTTTATTGCTCTACCAAAACAGTTATCAAGGGAATAAGTACAAAACGAGAAGGATTTGGCAGAACTTTGTCTCATTTTCCTCCCAACAGTGACCACCTCATCAGCATCCCCAAAAGTCAACCTGGTTTTTGGTTTGTGCGGCTGGTTTGGTACGCTTGCACAAAGATGAGCGATATCACAACCACAGCCTTCTCCACAAGCCTTTCCCCTCGCAGTGGCGATACTGGCCCGCAGCATCTCTTCCGCAGATGCCCACGTCCCGAGACGGCAGGCCAGCTGACACCGCTGGGATCCCCAAGAGCCACCGGGAACTCTATTCCAGGATCTAACTTTGCAGCTCAGTGCCGCAGCCAGCACCCAGGTACAAACCCACCGGCCGGACGCCCAGGGAGGGAAAGGATTACGGGGATGCAGGACTCGCTCCTGGCGGGAGGGTGACCCGCGGGGTGCCTGATGGACAGGCAGATCCGCATCGCCTCCAGCTGTGCCCCTCGCCCTGGGGACACACACTACACAGGGGGTGCCAAGGGGTGCCGGGGGAGGGCCGGGGGGGTCCGCGAGGGCTGGACGGGGAGCGGGGCTGAGGGAAGCCGCCTGTCTCACCTTGCTCACGACGTTTTGGACGAGGCCGGCTCGGATGCGGTAGTGCCACTCGTGGCAGTCGCACTCGCTGGCGTTGCCCCCCGCGGGGGTGGGCAGCCCGGGCGGGGGGAAGATGCTGCCGTTGCCGCTGCGGTTGGCGTGGCCAGGCGCCAGCGACCCGCTCCAGTTGCCCTGCCCGTCCGCCTCCCGGCACCAGAAGTCGGGCTGGTCCAGGAGGAAGGAGTCCGAGAACTTGCTGAAGCCGATGAAGAGGGCCGGCACCCAGGTGAGCAGCACCAGGGTCCGCTGGTACCCGCCGCCCAGCCCCCCGAGGAAGGGCAGCACCGAGCCGTCGTAGTCGAGGAGCAGCGGGCTGCAGGCGGCGGCGGGCGGCGGTGGCAGCACCGGCACCGCCTGGATCTCGGCCCCGGCGGCGCTGGCGGGGGGCGGCCCCGGGGGGGCGGCGGCGGCGCCCCCCCCCACGGCCCCCGGCACCGAGCCGTTCTCCTCCGGCAGCGGCCGGCCCCCGCCGCCCGCCTCGCGGCGCCGGTCTATCGCCATCCAGCCGCCCGGGGGGGCTCACATAGGGGGGGGCTGGGGCAGCCCCGGCTCCTTCGCGAGTCCTTCCCTCCCGCTCCTCCGCGCACACACACCTTGCAACGTAATCTATCGCACACACGCTCCCAGCCGGCGCCGGCAGGATACGGATGGGGGAGGGAGGGAGGAAAGGAGGGGAGGAAGGAGAGGGGCGAAGAAAGGGGGGGGCACCGGGCGAGCCCCTCGCTCGCTCCCCTTCTCACCCGCACCCTGCGGCCACGAACCGCTGCAGCTGCCGGCGGTGCCCCCCCTCCCCTCGCCTGTGCGTCAAGCTGCACTCATCCCAGCTCTCCCTTCCCCCCTCCGAGAGGCACCGCCGAAAATAAAAGGAAGGATCCAGCCGGATCCGAGCATGCAATGGGCCAAAGCGGGGGAAGAAAAGGGAGGAAAGAAAAAAAGAAAAAGAAAAAACAAACCAAAACCCCAAACCAACCGAACACAAAACACCCTGCGAACCAAACCCTGCAACAACAAACCAAGCAAAACCGGTGCAGCAAGGCTGTACGAACACGCCTCCTCTCCCGGTTTTGGTGAGGAGGAGGAGGAGGAGGGAGGGAGGAGAGGGAAGGCAAAGGAAGGAGGAGAGGAAAATAACAGCTCCCGACGCGGCTTCCCCGCTTCCCGCACAGCTAAGGGTCCCCCCCCGGCCGCGGCAGCAGCGGCGGCGGCAGCCCCCAGCACCCCCCCGCCGGCCCCTCGCAGCCCCCCGTCCCGCACATCTGGCTCTGCAGCACGGGGCCCCGCCGGCCCCTCCGCGGCCCGGGCTGCGGGGACCGCCGCCGCCGTGCGCCTCCCGCCGCAGCCCGCTGGCCGCACCTTCCGAGGCGGGCAGCCCGCCCGGCCCGCGCCCTCCAGCTCCCGGCAGCCCCCACCTGCCGGCCCGGCCCCGCCGCCGCCCCCCGCTCCGCCCCCGCCGTGCCGGGCGGCCCCGCACCTGCTCCCGCCGCGCCGCCGGCCCGGCCCGGCCCCCTGCAGGGACCCGCCGCCGCCGGGGGCGGGACGGCGCCGCGGGGCGGGGAGGGCGCGGGGCGGCCCCGTGCGGGCTCCGCGCCGCCCCGCGGCCGCGCACCGCTCCGGCGGGCCAGGGCCGGGGGAGGGCAGGGCGAGGGCCGGGGCCGGGGCGCGCCCCCCCGCAGCGCGCTGCGATTTCCATATCAATTATTCACGCAGTGCGCCGTGAATAACGCAGCCGAGCCGCGGGAGCGCCCGGGTGGCGGGAGCGGGGGCAGCCCGCAGGGAAGGAGTGAAAGTCGAAGGGGACATTTGCGAGACCCGGAGCGGTGCGGGAAGGTGTGCCTGCATCGCCTTGGCTGGCCTGCCGAATTGGCGCACACTAGGAAAAAAAATTTACGCCTGACATTAATTGTAAAACAGACATTTCAAATTTGTGACGGTTATTTTTATGTTAAGCTAAATTTACTTCAGCGTGTAAGCGCCTCGGATTATTTTCATCGTGTAGCACAGCCCATGCATTACTGAACTGTGCGGTTATTTTTTCCTTTGGAAGAAGGGGAAGAGAGACAACAGATCAATAGGCGCTTGTAGACATGAACATGGCTAGTGAGCAGAAAACACTTGTGTGCATTAGAAGAGGACTGGCGTCATTACCGAATATAAATGGAAGAGCAAGTTGTTGGTGGATTTTCATTTACTTGATCCAGTCCCTGCCAGCGAGTTATTGTACACCATTAACTCCTTAGACCTTTCTCCCTTTAGCTCCTTTTCTTATGTAGGACACCAAAAAGTTTTCCCATGTACTGGTGGCTCTGGATCCCTTTTGTAGGGCTTCCCTTAGCCCTGCTCTCAGGGATTGGCAGCACCCAAGCAGCCCTACAGCCTCCTCAGCATCTGACTATTACTTGCTGAAATATGTGTTTATATATATATGAATATCAATCATCCCCTGATCTGAATATTCCTTGCTGAAAGAAGAACCTGGTGCTCCCTGCCCAGGGAAGTCTTCTCTTACTCTTCCTGTGTTGTAGCGCCCTTTCGCATCTGATGGCTGTTACCATGTCCCTGCAACGTGCTTTCTTTATGACAACCAGCTGTGATCTGTCCACCTCTCCCGGTGCCGTCAGCGATTGCCCCCAGCTGTCCTCTGGTTCCCCCTCAGCTGCTGCCTGTGGTGCACTCTGAGCAGTGCCCCAGCCTCTGTGCGTGCAATGTGTTAACCCTGCCTGCAAAACCAACTCCTGTTCCTTGTTTTTCAGTTATGTTTTGTGCTTTCCAAGCAATTTCTTAAGAGGATTTTCAATTCTTATGTTATTCTCCAATGTACTTGCTTGCAGTTGCTCCCCGATGAATGCCCTCTCTGAAGGCCGCTAACAAAACATCCCAGGACAGATCCCTTTGAAATTGCACCTATAATCCACCCATTGGCCAGTAAACCACTGCCAGCTGCTCTTTCCACAGTTTTGTACCCACTGCCCACATTTTTCACACAAGCTGAACTCTCTCATTTATTAACAAACGTGCAGAGCCTAACAAGGCCCAGATGACTGAGGCCCTTGCTCTTTCTTCCATAACAAGGTCTGCTCTTCTATCACCAAATTTTGCTGGCTTGTCCCAATTTCTTGTTGACAAGGCCGGGCTAATAGTAGCTTATCTCATAGTTTCCTTCTACCCCTTTACAAATAATGTGCCTATTTGTGCTAGGTGCTTTCTAGGGAAAAAAAAAAAGGTTTGGCTGGTCTATCTATCTATCTATCTATTTATTTATTTATTTATAAATGCCCTTTTTAAAGATAGGCACCAGTTTTGCCTTTTTCTATTAGCAGGGCCCTTGGCTAGCTTCCCTGAGCTCTCAGGGACAGACACTTTTGTTTCCCGTGCTGTCTGAGCCACTTCCTTCACTACCCTGATGTGAAGTCCAGCCAGTTTGCTGGTTCGAACAGCTCCAAGTTATCAAAGTACTCTCGCAACTGGTTCTGTCCCAGTCTGGGCTGAAACCTTATTCCCTTGTCATTAATATGTATTATGTCAATCACCTGATCGCAAGTGACCTCGTTTAGCCAAGACTGGTGCAAAAAAGGCCTGAGGCACTCTGAGCCTCCTTGGCATTGTAGACATGCAATGGTTTGGGTTGGAAGGGGCCTTAAAGATCACCTAGTTCCAACCCCCCGGCCATGGGCAGGGACACCTTCCACTAGACCAGGTTGCCCAGAGCCCCATCCAGCCTGGCCTTGAGCACTTCCAGGGATGGGGCACCCACAGCTTCTCTGGGCAAGCTGTTCTTCCTAACATCTAGCCTAAATCTACCCTCTTTCAGTTTAAAGTCATTACCCCTTGTCCTATCGCTGCATGCCCTTGTAAAAAGTCAATAGCTTTCTCCCTCTGATGAGTAATCCATTTGCTTTTGGCTTGCTGTTACCACTGATGTTCTTAACTGAATGATTTGCTGTTACTTGCGATGATTGTGCTGGTGAAGTTATATTTGGTGTACTGGCTTTTTTGTGTTTGTCCCCTTCTGCTCTGGCTAGGCGGTACTTCTGCTCTTACCCCGTGGAAACCTGATCTGCTTTCTCTGCCCTTCCTTTTTGTGAGCTTGATTGGTTGCTTCCTGCCCTTCCTAGATTTCTTCTGCGATGGGATCATTTGGGACAGATCTTCTAAAACTTCTAGCTACCACTCATTGCCTTTTCCCAGAAAAGGCCTTAGCATGGCCTGGGGTTGGCAGGGAAAAATGGAGAGGGGGAGAGGACTTTGGGAATGGATGGCTCAAGTTGAAGTTTTGAGGGAAGGGAAATATGACTGAAGAAAGCAAAGAACTGAAAACTTGGAAGAGATGGGAGGGAAAAGAAGAGCCCTTAGAGAAGGAAGTAGGTCTACTGTGAACGAGTGGATGTGTAGGAACAGGTTGGAGTCATATAGTACAATGAAAAGTCCGTAACAATAGATGACAACCCCTTACTCAAGCTGATCAAACATTTTTGTCCCAAATGCCTCTTTTAGGATGCTACTACATCCTGCGATTTTGTTTGGAACTGAAAAATTTCAAACATAGCGTATTCCTGAGAGTTATTTTTACTTAGTAGAAGTTCTCCCACCCTTGAAAGTGATCCTCAAGAGACTGTTTCTGAGTACAAGAAGGTTGAGGGGAAAAAAGGGAAGGAAATACATTTCTAGGAGTTAAGAAATAAATCTTTGATGAAATAAGAACTACTGAAGCAAAACTTCATGGAAAATTATCTTTCAAATAACAGAAATGGCTTTACATACTCTTGTGAAAATTAGTTTTGGTTTGAATAAGGAAATGAGAAAGGATTTGAAAGGAATATTCCAGCTGCATGGTGGAGCCTATGCAAGCTTCTATCTCCTGTGCAAGGCTTCACAAGACACTACGTTTTGTGGTCAAGCACAGCCTCTCCAACAGTTCCTCTTTGACCTCAGACAGAAGACATTGTACCTTTGGGGTGCCTCTTCGCTAGAAGACAAAAAGATACCATTTAAAAGACAAGTTGCATTCAAGAAGAGAATGAATCAATGTCTTTTGGCTTTTTTTCCCCCGACATTCACTGAGTTATATTAAGGAAATTGCATACCATTATAACCTGGGTCCTCAGCAGTTTGGGGAGGAGAAGCAGAAAAGGTGGCTTTGGTCTTCTCTGACAGGAGCAGTTTGATCCCTGCCCTACCACAGAGTGAGCGGCCTCAGAGCTGGGACAGCACAGCGGCGCTGGAAACCGATGAACTTCTCCCTGTTGCAGAGCAAGCCTCCCGTTGCAGAATGAGCACCCTGTCTGTCGGCACCCTGCCATGGCTCAGAAGATTTGAAGCCAGTACCCAGAGAAATATCAGTATGTTTGCAGAGAGGAGGACGAAAAAAAAAATCAAGCTGCCTTAGCAGCTTTCTTGGAAAGCCAGTCACAGTACTTTGAAGAGCTCCTGGCATAAATTCCTGGTTTATGTGAAATTTGCAACAACCTCATTCCACATAAAACCCACGCTAGCTATATTTTATTGTTTTATGGGATGTATGCTTGGCTGCCTTTTTTGACTAAAGGAATCCTGTACCGTAGAGGTGAAAGTGTGACAGTGCAATAAACCAAAGCTACTTGGTACCAGGATCGATTAATGAAATCACCTATTGGAATGCAAACTATTTATATAATGGAGAGAAGCACAATGTCTTCATAGGATCACATTATAATTCAGGTTGGAAGGGATCAGGAGCTCTTTAGTCCTGCCTCCTCTCAAAGCAGGACCAGCTATGGGGTCAGATCAGGATGGGCAGAACTTTATCCAGATGCTAGGGGGGATTTTGCAGCTCAGGAGGGCCACATGAGTACTGTGAGAGCTGGATGGGAGGCAAGATAAACAGGAAGAAACGGGAATGAGCTGAAAATGGTAAAAGGGGCTATGCCACTTGGGGAACAGATAGAAAAGCCTGTACTTCTTTCCATGTGCTCTCCTCTGATCCTGATGGACCCCGAAGACTTTCACCGTTCTTCTGATGTCAGCAAACATTAGTGAAACTCACTGGCAAAATGTTCTGTCCCTCCCTGATGCTGACTCAAACAGAAGATGACAATCTATTACTTGTGTCATTTACTCTGCTGGCAGAGGTCTGTACTCCACATGGGGAGGGATGCCGCAGGAGAAGGGTACCCCTCCCCCATCTGCTAGGGATGTGAGCATGATGGGGAATGTGGCTGGCTTTGTTTATTATCCTAAAACCAGAAAGAATGATTTCTACACTAATTAGTGGAAAAGATCATAGATGTTGCAAAGTCAAGCAATCTGGCATTGGTAAATGCTGTAACTAAGATTGCTTGGGCTATGTTAATTTGTGCCCCAAATCTTGTGCACGTGCATCCTGATGCAACCTTTAATTAACAGTGCAGTATAGTGCAACGTATAATTACATGATTATGTGCAATTTTTCTTGCTCCTGTCCTAGTCAGTTAAAAAAAAATAGTAAAAAATGACCACTTAAGAAGCCCTGACACTCAGCAGGATTTAGGCACTTAAAATACCTTTGAGAATCTGGGTCTTAATGAGGAGCAATTCAATATTTTCTTTTCTCCTTGTTCAGTATGGAGCCCCATGACTTATTTAATGCACTATCTTCAAACCTTGCTCTCAAGAACTAATGATTAAAGTCCTCATGGGATTTTTGTAATTCTCCCCTATGAAGTACCTAAGTGTTTCACAAATATTAATGCATTTATTTTCACAGTGTCTCTGTAAGGGGACAGTTTATTACCTTCTTTTCATATTGGGAAACTCAGAGGCAGAGAGGTTCAGGTGAAAACCATGAATTTTTGGGCACTTGTGTCCCCCAGCAGTTTAGCATTCTTGAGCATGGTACAGCATTCTTTATTTTCAAAGCACAGCTCTGGCTGGCAACTGTGAATATGCAATGCTTTTGTAAATCAGATTCCAGAGTCTCAAGGCATGCACTCACAAAATGAGACAAATGCAACTGGAATAACATCATATGGTGCTTTAAGGAAGAGACAGAAGCCTGACATCACTCCCAGGCAAGAGGATGGAGCAACTGATGCACCATTGGATTAATAAAGAATTAAAACTAGGTAAGATAATTAGAGGCACTTAACCTGGATTTAAGGAAAATAAATTTTTTCTCACTACCATTTTTTTTAAATGTGCTTTCGAGTTTGATTAATGAAGACAACGGTACTGATATAGACTGCTAGTGACTATACAGGAAGAAAGATAAACCCAAGCTAGTCCTACCCTAGCATGGTCCAGGTTGTGAACAGTTGTTATCTTCTGGACACAGCTGTATCAGCAGAAGAACTTACCTCCACCAGCTGTTTGTGACCATTTCCTAGCTAGAAATTAGTTCCCCGCCCCATCTGTCTGCAGAGCGTTTCCTGCACGCACCCCCTGTTTTACAGTGGGGTAAATCGGTGAAGTTTCCTCAGATCAGCAACTTGATATGGTTAATCACATAACCTTGTCCTGATAATTTTCCTTGAGGGGAGTTCAGGAGCTCACTCAGATACCTCTATACCTGTCAGCAGCCAGCCAGTTGACTTTCTAAGTTACGAATTTAACTCTCTGGAGAAGCAGTGACACCCCTTAGCTCTTCTTCCAGTGTCCCACCTCATCTGTGATTCATCTAATGAGGTGAATGAGGATACGGCTGATGAGGCAGTGTCATACAGGGAACAGCCTTCTCCACAGTAAGGTGACCCACATGTGAAGCAGGTCTGTCCTGTTCACTGAATAAAGCAAGAACTCTCCGGAAAAAAACAGCAGGTAGTCATGTAATTAAAGGCTTTTCTCACTGTACATGCACAAATATTATATACTTAAAATATATTTACGTATGTATATATAACACATAGATATTATGCGAACAAGCAGAGAGGCCAAATAAAACTCACACAAGTTATTTTACCTTGTATAATTTCTGACTTTCAAGTGCTTAATTTTGCATTCTTCATGGTGTTTTAATGTAGGGCTTTCCCTCTGTGTGTATACATTAAAACAATGCAAAAAACTAATGAGTGCTTACAACAGACAAGTTCTACAGTGTGCATAATTTTTAGACAGATTTTTCAAATGCCTGAATGGAATGTAGTGAAATCAAGCAGGAATTAAGTCAGTCCAGTGGCTTTTTTATTTTAAACAGACCTTCAAATACTGGAATTAATTAAATTAAATTAAATTAAACAAGGTTTGAGCCGGATTCCTGCTTCAAAACACCAGAGTCTCTAACAGCATTCATTTTATGTTCCCTAGGTCATAAGATGGTAACCAAACATCTGATATTGAAAAATCACTTAGTGTGAATATATGTCTATATTTTCTGCATCCTCCTCTAAGGCTGCTGACAGATTCTTAACAGAAATACTGAAACTGGAATAGTAATATTTAGTTCAGGAGTAAGATGGGTACATTTTCACCTATAATGGGAATCACAACCTGCTACGTGCAGATGCTTACTGTCACTTTTACGGTATAACTCAGTTTCTAAAGGGAAATCAAAACGAAGCAGCACCTAGGATATTCCTTAAGGATTATCAGAAGCAGGGAATCAGGACACCCTGAGGAAACTCAGTGACTCAGAGTGCAGTCCTCACACAGAAAAATTACACCTTGCACACAGACTAACTGTGCAAACATGATGTGTATATGCTACAGAAAGTATCCAAACAAATGTAAGGATGGCAACTCAAAGCTTAATTGCCTCAAATGTGTGAATCACCAAGTTCCGATTGTGCAGGACCTAACTGGAACATTTAATAAAAATGGAACCTATAATCGAGAATCTTATCTGCACATGAAATATTTCCCTTGTTGTTTTCTTTTTTCCTTTACACCTGGATAAAAGACATGCTCGATGGCAGTGTTTCTTACCATGCCTGCTCCTATATTTTATATGCAAGCTCAGACTCACCTAGTGTTCAAAACAGTTTTGCCGTGAGTCCATGGTTACCTGGGCTGGGAGTGAGCTCCAAGGTACAGCAGCAAGACTTGAGCCTCTTCTACTCTTCAGCACAGGCCCAAACTGGACATTACCTGTGGGGCGGCTGAGAAGGGACAAAGTCTTAATTAAACAGTGTCATGTCAGCATGGGATGTTGAAATGTATACATCCATCTGTCTACAATTTATCTGGCACTCACTGCTGCATGCACCCTGCAAGTCCTGCTTGCAGTTGGGCTAGATGGTTGTTGTAGGTCCCTTCTAATGAAACTGTCCTGTTCTATCGTATTCTATACTGCCAACAGGAATTACTGGGATATCCTGCACAGACCTTGCTAAATTTGATCTGTGCAAGTGCAGCCCTGGACACTCTCCTACTGCCCACCCACAGGCATCACCTGCATCAGTGGCTCTCAGCTCAGCTCATGGTTCTCCTGAATAAATCCTTTCCAAAATTTCAAGGAGAAGAGCATATTCTCTATTTTCTGAATGTAAACCAAGCACAATTGCGTGCACATGGTTTAAAGGGAAATAAGAGCATTAATTAGTTCAGGCTGGAGAAAGAATGCACTGATGTTGTTCAAGAATATTGTTATGAAACAAAATAACAGCCTTAAGAGCAAAAGGGAAAGAAAGGGGTTGGGGAAAAAAATCATAACACAATGTTTAACATTTTTGTTGTATTTTTTATAGATGTTTGAAGATTGGAGAGATAAAAGCCTTGCACTGTTGGAGTTAAATAGTTTGTAGTTACCTGGAATGCCTGCCAACTTGTGCAAGTACAGCTCTGCAGTGTGGTCAACCCGGCAGGCACTGTCTTTCCAGGCGTAACCACCAATTTATACCTTACCCCACAAAGGTCAAAACTCCTTTTCCAGCATTCTAGTAATGTTGTCTTGAGCTGTTAGCCTCTACCCTGGAAATACCAAGTACTTCTTTCATAATGTTTTTTTTTGCCTGAATTTATGCAGCCTAAAATCAAGGATACCATGTACTTTGGAATTTTTAAAAACAGAGAAATTGAGAGAGGGAGTGATCTGCATCTGAAGTAAAGGGTGAAATTCCAGCTAGTTTTGCTCTGGATCAGCAGGATCTGGCCAGCACATGCAGCTCTACTGGGATGTTTGCTCAGTGCACACCCAGCATATCCAAGGAAAGGTGAGAGGCACCAGCCGTACCAAGTACACTGCACCAAATGACCCGTGGCAGATGTGCCCCAGCCTTTTTCCCCTCCGCTGCCCAGTGAGGATGCTGCATCTGAGGAATCTGAAAATACAGGAGACAATCTGAAAACTCAAGTTCTTCTTCAGCTGGAGTCATGTAGTTAGAAAAGTTTTGCTACGAGGGAAAAGTGCCAGCAGCAGCCAGAGAAGGAGACGTTACACCTGGGTTGAGAAGAAATGGTACAAGGCAAGATTTAGCTGGGAATAAATACTTGGCTTGGGGGAGAGGATTGGCTCTTAAAAAAAAAAAAAAAGAAAACAGACTTTAAAAACCCAAACAAACAGCGAATTGTAAACTATATTGTGAAGAAACAAACCTGGTATAGGATGATGAGGGAAAGGGAAATTCAACTTTCATCCATTCAGGGCTTCTGTTTGTGATTAGGAGACAGAAGAACGGAGGATCCTTGAGGGTCCTTTATGGTGGTCCTTCCCTGCTTCCACTTTCCCACTGAGCTGGTCCATGGACAGACAGCCAGCAGAACAGGCGATATCAATGGCCTCAATTGGCAAGGAGGAGGCTGTTTTTTGCCGGCAAACCTGCATTTCTCTTCCAGCAAACATTCTTCTCAGATGTGCCAGCGGTTCAGCTATCTTCCCCAGGAAGACACCAACCAGGCAACAAGTTTAAAGCAGCTAGCATTTAAAAAATGAAGAAGTCTGTACTGGTGACTGCAGATGTTGTAAATTGTTCACACTTGTGACCATGTCATGGGAGAAAATCAACCAGTTTTGTGTTTGCTTGGTATGAGATAGGCAGTGAGCCAAAACCTTGGCAGAAGCCTGCTGTGTTGTGCAGCTTAGCTGTCCTGCCAAATATCTTAGGCAGGACATTTTTTATCTCCGGTTCCTTTTCATAGGGATTGAGTGTTCCTGGCCATTTGGATTTTGACAAAAGGCTCTGTATGGTTATCAGCTTTAATACTATCGCCGGGCTTTAGGCAGGAGGGAGATTGTTAG
This sequence comes from Falco rusticolus, assembly GCF_015220075.1. Lineage (NCBI taxonomy): Eukaryota > Metazoa > Chordata > Aves > Falconiformes > Falconidae > Falco > Falco rusticolus. The sequence goes on from NC_051189.1 coordinate 91,980,848, forward strand.
GCCAGTTTCACAGTGGTGTTACCAACCTGTGATCTCCTTATTCAGTGTTAAACTGTTATTCCAACTAGGCACCTCACTGCTCCTGCTTATTTTCACAAGCTTACCTGGAGCAGACGACTAACTGGTGCCCAGTCAGTCCAGCTTCTCCTTTGCAACACGCTTTTGTGATTAAGATACCAGTGGTAAGAGATGAAGACGTATTTGTGTAATTATGCAGCAATTCTCTGTTAACCTCTCTCAATTATTTTTAAAAGCACGTTGCTATGGGAAAATGCTCCTGAAGTCAGTTATTTTAAAGTTTTCCTCTTAGATACTTAAAGCCATCCTTCCAGTATTTTCAGATTTGAGGACAAACCTTTATCCAGTTAGCAAACGTAGATGCGAAGTATGTTGTTTACTCTGCTGGGAATAAATCTTCCTACCAACCCCTCCAAGACCTCAGAGCAAATCAGTGCAGTGCTTAATGAACATTAGCCTATATTTAAAAAGCAAGTAGATTACAGATAGTAAGTTTTAAAACTTAGGGCAAGGCTTCTTTTCATCAATGTATTAGAAGTGGACAAAATAGGAGTGGCACAAAACTAACAATTACTTATTTTAAAAACACAAATAGAGGAACAGAGTCCAAGTCAGACAAAGTTCAGAGCCTGCTGTTTACTTTAAGTGACTTTACCTGAAACTCCTGTGAGCTTTAAATCAGACTTTTCTTATTCTTTTCATTGCATGACGTGCAGACTCCTGAGCTGTGACTGATACTAGGTATTTATATTTCTCTCACTTTTAGGGTTGGCTGCTACTATCATGGAAAACATCAGTGTCAGCTTCACCTTTTTGAAAAACAGTCAGCATTTGGTTTGGCTGAACAAAAAATATTTTGGAATGGACCTCAGTGACCTTCTGCAAATTGATAGCCAGCTTGCAACAGGCAAAGCTGAGTCACCAGTTGCACAGGGTTGAAATCCAACCCATACATCTGTAGCATATCTTGCATTGCCAGTGTAATTGGTGTCATGATGTTCTCGAGTTTTAAAATAGCTTTGAAAAGCCTCGGATCAGATTGTGGTTGGATACTGTACATTACACATAATCTCTGTGAGGACAGGAATGTAGACGTCTATTCTATGAAGTCTGGGTATTTGGGTTTTCCTGTTCTATATGCATTTCCCTGGGAAATTTCAAGTCCCTTAGGGGGAATGAAATTCTGAGTTCCTCCAGATTCACACATTTCTGGTGGATTTGATCCATCAGACCACTGAGGCAAACAAATGATCACTTTCTTTTATTAATATGTCCGTTCCATGCAGGGGTTCTGACACAGTTTTGATGATGTCCATGGTGCTTGAACTTCCTTTTTAAAATCAGTATGATATCATAGGGAAATGTAAGCTTTTCTGGGATGGGGGAGTAAGGACTGTATCACCCATTTGGCTGTACTTTTCAGGGTCTTTAGTGAACTTCCGAAGGTACTTCAACCTTCCACATCAAGTACATTTTTGGAAAGTGAACTACTTTGTTGCTGACCCGTTTTACAGGGTAGAGGGGAACAAGCTGCCTAACACTTCACATTTCAGGCTCCAAAGTGTAGTCTCTCCTTTCAACATTGGATTCAGTTGTGTTTTCAGATTTTATCAACATTTTCAAGAGTATCCCCTGGGTAAAAAGTTTCTGCAACAGTTTCCTTCTCTGCCAAGTTCCCAGCTTAGAGCCAGCTCTAACAGCCTGACTGCAGAACTGGCTGCAGGTTGCCATTTCAGAAGCTGCATCATAATATTGTTCTCAGTAATTGGTAAGTCTTAGCTTTAGCAGGAATAATACAGATCTTGTAACCACCTTTTATAATCCAGTGAATGCTCCCAGGAGCGTTCATGCTGTTACCCACATACAGCAGGCACAGAACCGCTTGTACTTTATTAGAAAGTGCTGTAATTTTGCTTACCACAGTTTAGTCTTTTCTTTTCTTTTTTCTTTTCTTTTCTTTTGTCTTTTCTTTTTTCTTTTCTTTTGTCTTTCTTTTCTTTTCTTTTCTTTTCTTTTGTCTTTTCTTTTCTTTTTTTAAAAACTTCCCTTGTGGCTTTAAGAACCATGATTTCCATTATCTCATTTTAAACAAATGAGGTTGAGTATTTGTTACAACTCTTCGAAACACCAGGGTCACAGTCTGCTTGCACACAAAGTAGCTGAATAGAGTTTCAAGTCTACATTTCCACTTAAAGATATTTTTTCATCTTGTTCAGCCTAATGGCAGTACAAGTCTTCCTGCCCCAAGCCAAGATAAAGTATAATGTCTAATGTCTCCATCAGGACTTTACCATTTTGCTTTTCCTCCCTGGAATTCAGAAAAGCTAATGTGTCACTGGCTTTCTTTGTTCACTTTGAAGAATCTCATCTGCTTTATGGGGATATACAAAAGTCCAGCACCTCCTGAATTTCTCAGGCATTTTTTTTTTCCCACAAAGAAGGAACAGAAGCAATGTAAAAGCTTCTTCTGGACACTTCGTTACAAGTAATTTGCACCTGAAATCTATAGTTAGAGAAACAAAATATGCTGTCACTGGCTTCTGAATAGTGAAATCACTGCTGGAAAAAAGTCAAATGAGGGAAAACAGAAAGAAAAAGCAAGTTTTACAGAGCTATAGGTGTAGCAAAGCATATATTGTGGCTGATGAAGTACCTCAAAACTCCAAACAGGCAATTGGAATTTGATTGTAATTGCTGCTGGTGGTGGACATTTTGAGCAATATCCAACCTCCCTCATCTTTCCAGCACCTAGTTTAAATGCAGGATAGGTGTCTGGAGGTAGGAGCCTCTGCAGTCAAGGGTAAGAGTTGGCCATCTCCAGTGTGCAATGCAGAGCACATAAAGCTATGTGCCTTACATCAGTTATTGCATGTTTATCCACACTAATCCTTTCCAATCAGCCATATTAGCATGATTAACCTTAAAATATATGTTTTTCATTTGTATTCTTTAAACAGGAAGGATAGCGTAGGATAGTAGGGTTTTAAGGAAAATGCATTTAAAAAAAAAGCTACAATATTCAGCTAGTATAAATTATTTTGCTGTCTTGCCGGCCTTACGCACCGTATTTCTTGTCAAGGTCTAGGATGTGGCGAGGTAGAATGATTCTGTCCCTTAGCTATTGATTGTACTGGAAAAATGACCTCTCTGGTTCCTTCCAAAGCAAATCCCAAAAAGACCTAGATGGCAGAGTGAGGTGTCTCTCCATCCCTTGTGTCTTGGCACAGTGAGAGACTGTGCACAGTGAGGATCTCCAAAACTGAGCTTGGGTGAAGTGGGGCTCCCACTGCACCCTCCTTCCCTGCTCCCCTTGGTGAGCTGAGAGCTTCCACCAGGCAGCAGGAGAGCTGAGCAGATGTGGGGTCATTGCACCTCACCTTGGACCTGCGGGGCCAAAAGGGGCCACATGTCCTCATCCACGGGTGTGGTGCAGGAGGAGAGGAAGCAGCAAGGAGAGCTTGAAGAGCCAGCAAGAGCCTTGTTTGAGCACAGATGTGGTGATCTCTTCCAGCTTTTCACTTTTTCTCACTTTTTTTTTTTTTTTTTTTCACTTCTTCACTTTTTAGGGAGCGGTGAGAGGACCCACAGCATGCCCTGGGGATCTTCAGCTTGGTCTGTGCTGCTAAAACTCAGCTGATACCTTGGGGAGAGGTGATCTGCCTGAAATCCCTCTGAGGCTGTCAGGAGTCTGTACTCCTTCAGGCCTGAAGAGAACAAGTTTTTAAGAGTCTCTGGGGAGAGTGTGAAAAGTAACATTCAACTACTTAACTGTATGTCCTTCCTATTTGCAGTGGAAGAGGATATGTCTAACCTCCTGCTCACAGGAACATCCAGGCACTAAATTTTCAGTCCCTGTATACAGTGTGGGAAGAGACAATGTGGTGGAAGTCCTTGACTCTGCAACAGAGTCCACATACAAAAAAAACCCTTGATCTTGCTGCCAGATAGTTAATAGATGGGAATTAATAGGATCAGTCTGTAAAATCCTGCTTGGGACTTGTTCTGAAAATGATTCAATAATACCATGTATTCTACAGGGTGTACATGGCCTGCAGATATTCAACACATTGGTTGTTTCCAGGCAATTGTAACCAACATCTTTTTGTTTTTTTCCCCAGGAGGGTAAAAAAAGTATCTGTTGACTAAATTCTCCATCATAATTTTAACTTTTAATCCCCAAGGCCAGAGCAATTACTTTCCTTTTTCCTTTGATTTCTGATGCCCTCCATCTGGGTTGTAGATTAGCAAACACAGGTGCTAAGTTTAGTAGAATTAGTGTGCGTATGTACTAATTAATCTAGTCACAACAGCCACTGCCCTCACCAGTGATGCCTTTCAAGCATCTCTGGAAAAGAAAATGCATGAATTTACAGGTTTTCCAAAGAGCTAGGCTGGATGCAGAGGCCTGCTGACTGTAATCCCCAATTTAGCTACAAGGGACAGAGCAGGACTTTCACTGTGTTATCTTATCTGTGAGGCTCAGTGCCAACCAGTAGAGGACCAGCCACACTCAGCTGTCCCGAGGGGGAGGTAGCGTGGCACATGGGTTTGTGCCGCCTGGATAGAAGTCCAGTGTGCCCCAGTCCTGGACCACCTCACTTCTTTGGGGCTCACATCTGAAAGCATCATTCTGCGCTGCAGCAGAAATAGCAGCGGCACAGTGTAATCCAGCAGCCGACACACTCAATATGCAAACTGAAAAGACAGTTTCTCTAACTGCTAATGCTGCAGGAGCAGTATGGGGTCACCACATTCAAGTAAGGCCTTTACTGGGTTTTTTAATCTCTCATAAAATACAGTGAAAATGAAAATTCTCTGAGTAATCCCTAACCTCATTCGTGCAAGAGCAATGACATTCCCTTCAAATGATGTCTTTTAGTGACACTGTAGAAACCTCAGGATTTTTAAAGGATTTGAAAGTGTAATTCACTGGGAATTGCAGAACAATTTTGCTGGTGTGCCAGGGAAAAGAACTCAGCTTGTTCTCCTTGAAAGCAAAAGTAAAGATCTTAAAACAATTTAACTCCAACAAAATCCTTAGTCTGGAGTTGTACTCGAAGTGAAATACATGCCTGGTAATGATCTGCCACAAAATGTACCAATTAAGTTCTGGTTGAGTCCTCAAAATACGTCTTCAAGATGCATATGTTTTGTGCTGATCCTCTCCACAGGAGTGAATTGCACTCCAAATTCTATTTGTTTGCTGAAACTAAGAGAAAGCCAGCAAGGCTTCCTGCGGGTCCCAAGCTTACACTTTCACAGCTCACTCAAGCTGTTGGCATTTTGTTGAATAATTAAGGAATGGATATAAATGTATTTTTGAGTTTTAGTCTGAATACATTATGAAGTTTTTAACATACTGTGTAGCTGTATGCAGCTGTGTGTAGTAATTGTATGGCTGTGTTAAACTTCCTGATTTATCAGGTGCCTTTGCAACCTGCAAAGAAAATCAGCACATCCCTTTTCATCCTTTAAGACAACTTATATTAAGGTGTCAGCAAGAGCAGGAATGGACTTTCAAGCAGCTGGTATCCTGCAATATGGTGGAGATACTGTTGAAACAGATAGATGAAAACAACACCAGCAGACACAGCAGGAGTGTCCCCACAGGCCAAGTGGCATTTCATGCAATTGTATGAGTGAGCTTGTATTGTTTGCTTGAAACTTAAGAAGTTAACTTAAACAATAAGCAGAGCTTATCGGTTTGGCATCAGTTAACTGGTAACTTGAGCTCAATAGATTAGGCTTTGAATATTGCTGTTATCTTCCTTTTGCTTACTGGGGAGATGGAGGAAAGTTCTTGAAGCAAGAGGGGAAAAAAGCCCCACATAACACTTTGAGTTTGCAATTAAGTCAATATTAAGGCAAAAACTGGGCTAGCTCAGTCCTAAGTCTCTGTTGTATGAGACAGGTGTTTCTATGAAATAATTTTACTGAATGGCCCTAAGTCTCTGTTGTATGAGACAGGTGTTTCTATGAAATAATTTTACTGAATGGCCCTAAGTCTCTGTTGTATGAGAGAGGTACTTTTATTAAATCATTTTCCTGAATGGTGCATCAAATTATTTTCTCTAAGGTAGAGCACAAAACCTATATATGTATCTGTGCCCCTGAGTGCTGTTGTCTGCTCTTTCAGGTTAGCAGTTTGTACCAATATGTTACACAATATGTAGGAATTTATCTTCAATAACTGAATGCTAGTCCTTTTTAAACAAATTTTGGCTGTTTTGTCCCATGAGGCAGAGCCCATTGTGGCAGACCCCTTGACTTTTGGCTCAACTCACTTTTTACTATCCCCGTCTTTAGTTTCATCAGGGCTGCCTTCTGAGCTAATTAGTGTGTGGCAGTGGGCTGGGAAATAGTTAGGTGACATCCATTTTCTGACACAGATAGCAGTTAAAGGTGTGAAATTTCAACAGCAAGGTTAAATGCATGCATAAATTATCACAAGGCAAAACACATGCTAACGGGAGCTTTCTCTATTAGCCCATACAGGCAACTACCAAAGAAACGTCACTGCACCACCCTGCTTACTATTACATGTTACATGGACCACAAGTTTCATTCCAAGATCATAAATCTACATTCAAATACTAATCTTTACATCACGCTGTGTCATATATCCCCCAGGGTTATTTCACAGATGGGGGAGGCACAACAGCTTGCAAAGGTCCCATACCATGATGGTGCCAAGCATCAGTTTCAGCAAACAAGTAGAATTCACTCCTCTGGAGAGGATCAGAACAAAACATGTACATCTTGAAGACATATTTTGAGGACTCAACCAGGACTTAATTGGTACATTTTGTGGCAGATCATTACCAGGCACATATGGATCAGGATCCAGGGATTCTGACTGTCAGTACCAGGGGTGTAATGCATACCAAACCAGTCTCTCCTTATCCATTCATCTTCCTTAACTCCATTTTCCCTCTGAAAGTCAAGAACCGCCAAAGGGAAGAATTGTGTTTGAGCAAAGCCTTCTCCCAGGCCCCTTTAGCACTCACAGACCGCTCGTGGAGACTCTGTAATTGGTGTGGTGGCTGTAGACATGTGAAACTCCAGTAAAATATACTGAGAATACGGACTGTGCTGCGCTGTACTGTCCATTTTGGTAAGCCCAGTAATACATCCCTAAGAGACAGCCAGTAAAGCCCGATCACTCCACCCAAACAGCCCAACTCTCAAAGGCTGGCTGGTTTGATCACAGGTTGAGCGCTGCTGGAAAGACAGCCAAAACCAAACTAGGATCCTGAAGTGTTACTATGAAAGAACCAAATTTTATTAGATTTTTGATACTATTTATTCTGTGAGTCTTCCAGTTCCCCTCTGGAGGGCTCACCAGCAATCCCTTCCTCCTGCACTGCCACTCCTAGAAAGTGCTTGGTCATGGCTGGGCAAAAAGCCACTGAGCAGCAATTGCTTTTCAGGTTATAAGCACTCCTTTTTATATTGATTATAGTGATCATTTGGGAACAACATGATTTGCTTCCTCCTCTGACAGACATTGCGCTGCCTCTGCAGTGTTTTCCATCTGGCCAAGCCCCGCTCCCCTCACCCATGTCAAGCTCAGCTGAAATGACCTACGGGGTAAGGAACTGACATCCCTAAGCAGGGAGGATCAGGGACTTAGGGTGGGAATGGAAATCTGTATCAGTCCTATAAGGTAGCAAAGGGCTCAACCCTTTAAGTCATTGAGCAGCCTTGAATTTTAGATTTAAGCGGCACCAGTGGTTTTAATAGCCTTATTCACAGAGCAACAGTGTAGAGCAGGTGTGTTATTCTGCCGAAGAAGGTCTCTTAGACCACAGGGCATATACTCTGTGGCGAGCGTGCCTGTTCTTTTATTAATTGTGACAGTATGGCATTTCACCTCAGCCAGCTGCATCCTCTGAGGTTGCCATTCCCTCTCTGCCCCCAGTCACATACCCTTGGGACCTACCATTTGCACGCGCAGTGGCAGATGTTGCCCTGCCTTTCTCATGTCTCAGTGGAGGACTTGCTCTCAGCTGGCAAGTGGCTTTATCATAACTGTTATTTACAGACATCTGGTAGAATAAGAAGACATTCTGTTTTGAGGAAAAGTCTTTTTTTTAAATTCCAGCTATCTAAGCTAAACTGTCACAAATTAGAGGACGCTGTGGCCTGTTGTTCTACAGAAACAATTCTGTAACACCTGGTGATAAGTCCATGATAGACAAATGCACAGGAGCTTCCTTGCCTGTACGTGCTGGAAAGTCACAAAAATCCAGAAGTCGCTATAACACAGAGCAAGTAACTCACTGGTATTTAAAGGATCATCAATATAATTGAATGCAAAGAGATGGAGTTTCTAACTTCCCTTGACAGCATGCAACCTAAGTGTAGTTAAAAATACAGCCGGTGGGTTTTGAAGCACAGGGTAATGCAGTGCCAGCAATTTAAGGTTTGTGTGGTTGTTCACAGAAGTTGCACACTAGGCAGTTTTAGATTTTAGTCTTGGAGGTAGAACTGTGAGATTTATAGGAGATGACAAAAGTGATTTTGACCCACTGTCCTTTTCTGCAACTAGTACCTTTGCCCTTCATGCCGTTGCTCTTGATTAACATTTGTGACATGAGGAATCTGGGAACAGCATAGATACTGCACTGGCACCACCTTGCCGGAGCTCAGAGCAGCTTGCTTTCAAATACAAAAACTAAGTCAGGAAGCTGGTGAGTCTTCCCCAAGGCTCTTCTCTAAGATTAGATGGTAATCAGTCCCCAAATTACTCAGCAGGATTCCTATAGCCAGGAATCATTGTTGGCTATTGCATGTGCAAGTGGGGCTGCAGAATGTGCTGTATTTTCTCTTGCCCTTTATGCTCCACTTGCATATATAATTTAGCACTAGTCACATCTCAACAATACAATATTTACTTTCTGTACGCCCTTTGGCATGTCAGCCTGTAGCATGTAGCTCCACAGATGGCAGAATTACAGATTTTTAGCATGTGGATTCTGTGATATAAAGGATCAGATCATTAGCTGGTCCCCCAGTAAGGATGTTAACACCATCTTCCCTGCTTATCTATCATCTGTTTCCTTAAAACTTATGTAAATTTAGTATTATTGATATCTCAAGTGCCTCTATCATATTAGAATGGAATTTGCCAATAAATTCAAGAATAATTGTGTAGGAAGACAGACAGATGACATGCCTGTACAAGATTTGCTTATCTTAAGAAACCAGGCCACAAATTAATACAACAAAACCGGCAGAGGCAACCTCCCTCTCCCCCAGGTCTGTGAGCAACAACATCCTTCCTTTTGATAAAGAAAACCAGCGTTTATCCCAGAGGAGAGGAAGAAAACACAATGTGAAAAGCAGCCTGCCTAGGAGAAGTATTCCTAGCAGGCTTTAAAAAATTAGAGCAATTCCAAGTTCTTTCTCTCATCCCTTAAAACCCCCTTTTCCTCCTAGGAATAACTCACAATACTGAATGAAAGCCCTCAGCAAGGTGCACTCATACAGTGCTGGATGCCATCAGGAAACACGAAGAGGCAGTCAACCTCCAAGCCTTGTGGTCAAAATGGGTTTGCTGGTTTGGGAGTTTTGAAGACAAAAGCCCTTTGACCAGGGAAGGATAAGCACAATCCATTCAGAGGCACGAATTTCAACATGGGGCACTTTTGGCCATTAGTGCTTTTGACTTGCTCCTTAAGGGAAGTAGTCATCGTCAATGGGCAGCATAAAATCCTGTCTGGAGCAGGAAGCTTATACAGGAATCTAGCGCCAGGCTGGGATGCCACACATAATGTCACGATGAAGACACTGCAGCAAGTGACAATTATTTTGTAAATTAAGCTCTCCCTTGTCAGCAAACTTGATAACAGCAGTGGAAATAATTCTTTACAGGAAACTCTTGTGTACCACAGAAGAGGGATAGGAGGCTAAAAGTAAAGGCAACTACTGGAGGAATGCAGTAATGTATTTTTTTTATTAGTGATTTGCCTCGTATTTACTTAGCTTGCTGGTTGTTTCTCCTGCTATAACCTCCACGATTGCATTCCTAGGGAAGACAAGACACAGATTTCTCCATTCCAGCCCGTGGTACCATTCCAGCATTTGTGCCTGCCTTGCCCTGCCCTGCTGCTTCCTACAGCCGTCAGATTCCTTCTCACCCACCACACTGCCGTGCTCTGAAATGAGCATTTGTGAAGTACAGGGGTTGGGCTGTGGTTAATAACTCCAGCAGAGGCAGTCAGAATAAAGCAAGTGGTTTGTGTAAAAAGCCAGTAATTTGGGATATTGGTGTTCTGGGGGACAAGGCCAAAAGAGAATTGGAAAAGCCTCTTGTAAGGTTTAAACACCCTGCCCGTCCCTACCACCTCCAACACTTTCAGCTGTGTGGAGGTGAAAATACCTGAGAGCTGGAGGCTGCATTTTGAGAGCAGGCAGCTCAATAAAACACCACAGCCATCACCGTGATCCTTAATGGACAGAGACAGGCCAACACGTCATGTAAGGAGTGTGGTAAAACCCGGGGGAACCTCTTTTGTTCTGTACCCCTCACTGGGGAGCCCGCTCACATCCTTGTGAGCGCTGGTGGCACCAGCAGCACAGAGACATGTCCTGCTGCTGCCAAACACATGTGGATGCTGACCACGTCCCTTACCCCGAGAGACCAGGACTTTGGGGTGGGCAACCACATACCAGCCCACTACTTCATTACAGTGATTACCCCATTACTCTGGGGTGCGTATTTCCCTGCAGCTAAGAGGCTGCTTCACAGCTTCAGACTTCAGCAATCTCATAAATGCAGGGGCAAGGCAGCAGCTCACACTTATAAACTCCCTGTGCTAGAAAAGTTCTGAAATCTCTTAAACCCACTCTGAAATCAAGTTTCCACCCTTTTTACAGGCTGAACTTTGCTTTTCTTCTCCCACTTCTGACATGCTTTACTTGTAGTTAGAAGAAGACAGAAAAAAGCAACAACAGGAAGAAAATTGTTGTGGAGAGATGAACCTCAGCAATGTAATCTTTCTATGTCAGTGAAAACCTACCCTCCTCTTTTGTTATTTGGATAATAAACCCTCCACAAGGCTTACGCTACCTGGCAACCACCAACAAAACAAAAGTTTCTGCTGGCTCTGGTCAATGCTCTGCTTTGTGCCCGTCTGCAGACCAGTATGAGCTCAGCATCCTAATCTGTTTTAGGTGAGGTTCTCCATCACCCATTCCTTTCGCTTACCTTATTAAATCCCACATCAGACATGGCTCTTGCAAACCAAGCCCCACTGTGCAAAACTTGGGCAGGCTACCAAGCCTGTCATGCATGCAATTTCTCACCTGCACTGGATCCTGAATACCGTATGAGTCGTCTTCTTTTTTTGGGTGGATTTTAGCCTGCGAGTGCTGCACAGCAAACTGAGAAGCTACGGAGAAGCAGTATTGCTTTCACATTCCTACTTCATCCTGCGATTAGTAAATGTTAAACTTGCTGACACTATAAAACAGCATCCAGGGGACAGCTGATAAGCTGTAAATATTTATATCAGAACAGGTAAAGTTATAACCATAAGTCCTGCTATCCAAATGCATCAGTCCATAGGCAAAAGCCTGGAATTATAATTATCCACTAGATCTTAATGAGGCTAAAGGTTAATAATGCTGTGATGTTAAACTTTTCCAGTTTTGCATCTTATGTCTTATGTTTGGCCATAGTTTGACTCAAACTCTGTGACTTCCTTATTTACTGCAGTATTGCCAAGTTACAGAAATAAAAGTCTGTGAAAAAATGCTATGACGAGAAAACAAGCTTGGTATTTCTGAGATTATCTTAGTCTTTTATGTTGGAACACAATTTATGGCAAATAAAAACCTGTGTGTCTTCTAATGATCTACTTCTGCTCCTAATTACCCGAAGCGTACACCAGTTGGATCAAGACTGCCTTTTTGTAAGTCGAGTCCCTGAGACTTTGCATGGAGCAGTAAAGTTTGCCAGGTGGGCAGGAGAGAAGTAAAATCTTTTTTTTTTTCCCTCCCCAGTTTTTTTTTAGTCCTTTAGCTTATAGAAAAATTAGTGAAAATAGAAACATTTTTCAAGCTCAGACAGCTCAACAAAGATTTGTGCTCAATCCCCAGCTTCACTCAAAAGGAAACAAGAAGGATTTATAAGGAATGAGGTGACGACAAATACAAAAAAAGTCATAATTTTGAAAGATGAACAAATGAATGGGCTGGCCTCTCGGAACAGCATGCTCAGTGCTGCTTACCCTAAAAGAATGGCTGTTGAATAACCAAAAGTTTTTCAGAAGGGAATAACAGGAGCAGTCAAAAACCTAGAAAGGCTCAGGTTAAAGTGATTAAACCCGCTGAGTTTCTTGCGCTAAGGAGAAGCTAGAAATGGGAGGTGAAAAAATACAATAGTTGATGAATGATTCAACGTGTGGAAATTCTGTTCTTCCCAACTAGCAACAGAACAGCAAGGGGACAACCGGTGGCTCTAAAAGGGGATGGCTACAAAACTGTGAGAGAGGGCAAGCACTTCACGAAGACCAAGGAGCTCTGTGCCCCAGGGCACTAGTGAGCACAGCAAAACTCAGAGACTGGACAATTTATGTGGCTACCGAAAATAAAATTACAAATAATCATGCAAATTTAAGAAGAAAGACTAATGTTATGCTTCAGGCCTTAAGCCAGTCTGCAGTTATTAGAGATTAGGGTGGGACTGAGACAGGAAGGGTTACTGAACGGGGTTCTCGCACATCCTTCCACATGGGCGCCCTTGGAGAGAGGATGCTTGGAGCACGTGGGTGCATTGTCCATTTCAGGTGCAAGCTTTTGTAAGGACAGAGCCCTTGCAGTTCACATCAACACTAGTGGGACTCTAAGGGCTTGCTTCAGAGATGGGGCCATTCATTAAGGCACCTGGCCTAGAAATTCTTGGTTTCTATTAACATTTGGGTGACAATATCCTGGAAGCAATGTGCCACTTTTGCCATTTCCTCCCTACTTATTTTGTGGACACTTATTTGATTTATGGGATTTTGCTTTTGAGTATAAGTTATCATTTTAGGATTCACTTCTTGTTCATCAATAGTACCAAGATACAGCAGTCACAGATGGACGGTTGTGCTTCATGCTGCCTTGGCAGTACAATGAGCTGGCGTTGGCTTTGTCCTGTCCCGCTAACAGTGTTGGGGTTTTCTCCCCAGAGAAGCAACAATCTGCTCCTGAAGGTGTTCTGCAAGGGGCTTGGTAATGCACTGCTGAGCTGCTCTGCGTGGGCCACCTCTCACATGGAAGTGCTCAGCTCGCTGGGTTAATGCAACAGTAGTTTGTGTATCAACTGTCTCCATTAAAAAACAATTAGATCCCCTGATCTCTTCTCTTTTATCTTTATAATCTCCAATGGGGGGAAATTATTCAGCCAATTAGCTTTCTACTAGAAATTCCAGATAGGCAAGTCAGGCCAGATTTTATTATTGTTAATCAGTAAGTCTCAGAGTACAATGTCAAAGAAATCCATGTTCTCTCAAAAGTATCATTATAATATTGGTTGAACTAAAATAAGAGTTCCAGTAGATTTAACAAGACACTTTGAAATTGATTGCATTATATTCCAAACATTATTAATTCAAGCTTCACAATGAAAGAAGGACCATTAACTGAATACCTACCGAGGATGACAGTAATAATCAGGAAAAAGCTGATTAAGGCCACCATGTTTTGAAAGATTGTAAGATCACTGTTTATTTTGCAAAGCAGCAACACTATGGACAATGACAAATTGTTGTAATTACAGTGCCTCAACCACCAGATGCAATGTGTTCATTTAAAAAAATATTTAAAATATGGATTTTTCCATCTGTAATTGGGCAGAGTGCTCTGCAGTGCAAGCATCAGCAGCATCGGTAAAGATCCTCCAGGAGTGACCCCGTGTCCTTGGCTGCAGCTGAGCCAGGCCACCAGGCAGGAATGTGTCTGCACTGGGGTAAGTGAGGGCAGAAATCGACTGAAAGGAGAATTTCAGCTTTCACTTTGCCACTGCTCTATTAGTGGGTTTTGTGATTGAAACAAGGAATTCCCAAATGCGCATAGAAAGATGATCTTATTCATTTTAAGCATCTCTCATCTGACTAACTCACTCTGTAATCTAAAATTAGGGAGTCCCAGAGGAGTATAATCTCTTTTGGTCTTTTCTGCTGATGTAATAATGTTTGATCATAAGGAGTTACGCAAAGGCCTCAAGACCATTATGCTGGTACCTCGCTCAGTTCAGTCTCACCTTTGCTTGTCTGCCTCCTCATTAGTCAGCTGTGAGATCAGTTCAATGTGTCAAAAGCCTCAGGTGTTGCATCATCTGCTTAAGAGGAACAGCGAGAAGGAATGAGACATGTTTTACTGGAGGTTGCATCATTCTTTCAGGTTTTTCTTAAAGAGATAGAACAAAGGTTAGCTATGATCAGACAGAAGCCCCTCTGCACACCTTCTTGTCACACATGTATGCCATGTCAGCTGTGTCCATGTGGAAACCTGTACCTTGGTCTCTGTGCATTGCACAGTCCATTTCATTTGGAGAACCACAGCATTTCTCACGTGCTGTGGCAATGCCTGGCACTTTACACCATTCCAGGTTATGTTCTGCAAAATAAGGATGTAGGTTTTCTTGGAGACAGGTTGCTGGAATGAAGAGCAAAGCACTTCAGGCTCTCGCGAAGGATGTACAGTTCACAGAGTGCTGTTAAGAGCCTCAGCTTGACTTCTGAATTTTAATCACCAGAGCAGGATTATCCCATAGGCTCATAGCCTCTTCTTCTAGCAGGTAGTCATACCATGCATAGCAATTCTTAGATGATAGACAGAAGCCCTATGTTTGTTTCTGAACTACAAAAGAAATCTGGGAGCCTGAGCACGACTTAGGTTTGCTTATAGGGAGGGCTGGGGAAAAGCAGGATTTTTTTCCCCTGCTGATTGCCACATCCAAAGAAAAGGGTAGCAAGTGACAGATGCAAAAGCCAGCACCCTGTGGAGAAAAATCCTTCGTGTTGTACACTCGGCAGTAGGGTGGGGAGGAGGGAAATCCCTGAACCCTATTAATTCGCTAATATTTATCATGTAGTTCTTTGTTGTCATTTCAATATACAGGTTTTCCCCTCCCCTGACTTTCAATAGGGCATGGCCACCTACTCTGCACTTTTACATTCTCAGTCCTCTGTAGTAAGAATGTCAGCAGGAAGAAGAAAACACTGTCTTTTTCTTCCAGTGTGTTTTGGCTAATCATCTGAAACAGTGCAACAGGGACTGCCAGGAGGCTCTGCAGTGGGGTGAGCTGGTGTGACTCCTCTGAGCAGGGAGAGAGCCCAGAGGGTGCATGAGGCAGCGGGGAGGAAGGTAGAGGGGTTGATACAACTCATTTCTTGTCCCTCAGTGCTTGGGGCCTGGAGGAATGCCTAAACTTCAAAAAGTGAGAGGCTTTCATTCGGTGTAGACTGCCTAGAACTCCTGGGTGGCCCCGGGCAGCTGAAGCTTGGCATGACCCAACCTCACCTTTGGTACGGAAAGACAAGGCACCTTCAGGTATTGCTGTTGTATTAGGGTAGACCCCCACCTCCAAGCTCCATACTTCTCAAGAGATACTCCCCTTACATTCTTCCAAGATCACTCCTAATCCATGGGACCACAGCACTATGTTGTCCAACGTACTTTCTACTTGACATGCTGAAGACCAGAGAGGTTTGTATGCTGATGCAGTAGCCCTCAGTGGCATAGCTGACATCCAAATAAATGAGCTCTCAGGTGCATAAGTCTGTCTTCAGGCCTTAGTGCTTGCCAGGTTTTTTCCTCTAGCCTTACTACTTGTTACAATAAAAGATTTTAAATCTTTCTACAGTTTCTGCCTCATGGCCTTAGGCCACTGCTGCCAGTAACAAGACAGCTATGGGATGCGGCAGATAGAGCTACAACACGTGAGCTGCCCAACACCTCTCACAAAAAAAGCACAATGGTTGGGCCATTTCTGCAGGGTGGGGATATCAGTTGTTGTTCATTTTTTAGTTTTATATCTAGGACAATCCCATGCATTGGAGCAGCCTGAGACAGTGGCCACAGAAGGTATGTAGGACTTGCCAGGGAAAACAAGCACAGGACAAAGACAGAGACAAAAAAAAGTCTGTGTCTGCTTCAGTATACCCTTCCCAAAATCTGGGGTGAAGGCAGGATACTCAGGCCTTACAGTTCCTCTGCTATGCACCAACTTTTGTCCAACTCCTGGCAAAGGAGCCTGAAATCCCTCACATGGATCAGCCTGGAGAAGGTCAGCCCGCCACTGCTGTCAGCTCCTCTGTGTGCAGGGCTGAGTGATCTACCAGCTGGCAGATCACAGACATCGAATTTACAAAGCTGATTTTTTTGCTGTTTGGGTTGCTTCCATTTCTTAGTTTAAGGTAGACATTGGCATGTATCACAGCAATACTTTAAATTCCTCACCATAGAGGACAAGGCAAATCACTCACCATAATCCTTATGCAAAAGGAGGCTGAAGTCTTCAGTAGGATACCACATACTACTTTTTTTGCTGGCGTTCCTGCCTTATTCAACACAAAAAATGAAATGCGCTCACTTAATCAGCATTTTGTTTTCTTCTTGTCACTCAGCATGCGGCCCTCAGCTTGCTTTATGGTGTGCTGTTCAGACCCTGCTCTGGGGAGAAAACTCATTGTTTCCTTCTGGCCCCATCCTCACTGCACATCGCTACAGCATCCAAGCACTTTGAAAGTATTAACAAACTTGCTTATGCAATCCCCCTGAAAATGCTGCATTACCCTCATTTTACAGAAAGGCAGCTGATCCACAGAAAGGTGTAACTTTCTGGAAAGGTCAAAATCACATTTTCAGAGACATATTCCGCTAATTTCAGTTTAAATTTTTAGGGTTTAATACTTCAAATGAGACTGCAGGTAGGTGCAGCCAGAACGCCAGCTGGGAACAACTGATAGCTGCAAAACATCTGCAGCACCTCACAGGAGCTCTGTGGCACGGGCTGGGGAGAGATGCCTTTCTCCAGGACCACATTCAGCTGCCAAAGGCTCCTTTCCCCTTCTGTCAACGCCTGCCTCATTTGTTATGTGCTTTCTCGCTTCTGCTGCTACTGAAAAGGAGGCAAAAACCAAGGACTCAGAGTGAATGGGAATGTGTGGAAGGAACCTGGAAGCCATCTAGTTCAGTCCCTTCCTTTGATGCAGAAAGAGTTAGCCCTGCCTTATTTCTGATGCCAGTCTCATGCTTTGAGGACAGACAATTCCTCCATCTTCCCAGGTGACTCTACACCAGCATTTTGCTGCTTGGAAAACCGTTCACAATTTCTTCATGAAGTCTAATCTACATCTCCTTGATATGGCTTGACACTTTTGTCCTACCCACTGTGGATAGGGAAAGCAGATATGTCCTCCTTTGGAGGAAGGGGCCTCTTCCCACAGCTCCAGCTTCTCACCAGAGCCACTCTGTGCATTCACAGTACTGCCAGGAACGTCGTGTGCGATCACATGAGAATTGTGTCCACCATATGTGGAGGTGGGATGAAAAGAGGAGAAAATTAAGATTTGGCAGGCATCCTTGATAATTGCATTACCTAGTCAGGTCTTTGCTGCCCACCATGACGATGTTCTCTCAACATCGTTCTTCCTAAGTCTGTTTATGCACACCCATATTGTTCCTTGTAAGTTTATTTATGGACACGCATGTTTTAGTAAGTGCCATACAAGTTCAGAAACTGATGCAATAGGTATCACTGCAGCAGCCATACAGCACAGATCTGGTGATAGCCCTTCCTAAAAACATAACCAGAGCATTGTTTTAAGTTCTAAAACTCAGTCTTTGATGCTTCAAGCACATACTTCCTGCAATGCTCTTAAACAAACACCCAATTAAATTTATCAGCCACTGACATTCACATGTTTGATGTTGATCTGCATTAAATTAAAATTTATGCCCAAGCTATTTCACCACGTGACTGACCACAAACTGACTGCCTGGAAGCAACTGTGCTTTTTTAATCCTACCTTATTTTGTCAGAACAGAGCTGAAGCCAGTGGGATGCTGTCTCTGGGGAGAGCCTTTACTGTTCACATTAGCAAAGTTCCCAGGGAAGGGGTAGAGCAGATCTTTACAACTGCCAGGGGAAAAAAAATATCACTGATTATTGGACTTCAGTGTGGCTGGGACCATCTGCTGTAGTTCAAGGATGGTCTGAATACGTTCAGCCAGCAGGATGCTCTTCTGGCAAGAGTTTGAGAGTTCAGTAGGAAAACCAGTTATTGAAGGTGAATCTTACAAATGCCAGATAGTAAGGAACAGCTTGCAAAATCAGTCTTGAAATCAGCTGCCCCAAGGCTCCCTGCCACTACTGTATGTTTCTTCAGCTGCAGAATGAAATAGCAACAAGTTCCCCTCTGTGAAGCTCTGCGCAGTGGAGATGTGGATGTTGATTGCTTCATCCTGCCTGGGACAAGGCTCACTGCAAGGGCTGGACTTTTGCCTGGAGAGCTGGACTCATTTGCGTGAGGATGTACTTTCAGCTTGTTGAAAGAACCTATCAGGCAGGAGTGTATATATATTAAGGATGGGAGGGGTCAATTATTTTAAAATGTTTAATTGTACAGAAAGAGAAATGATTTATGTAGTTCACTATGCTCAAATGAAGTTGAGTTTGATTTTGAAAATAAAACAAACAAGACCCCTAGGGCTTGTACGTACAGTCTATATTCAGTCTTTTTAGGTATTTATGTTCTGTGATACAGTTTCAAAAGCTTGCACTAGTAATTTGATTGCCCCAGGCATACCAAACACTTAATCCATCAGCACATACTTCAACAAGAACCTCTCTACTTCTCTATCGCAATCCCACATGTGCAAAATAGCTGATTCCAGATTCCCTCAGTTAGAGGAATGGATTAATTAATTAATTATTTTTATCAGTACAGATTAATTTTGTTAAAACTAAAGAGCCTGAGGGTACAGGCCATAAAGGGAAAGAAGGGGGAGGGGGAAGCCTTTTAACAATGTATATTGGAAACTTTTCAAATTATCTGAAATAATCCATTTCAATGCTGCTTATAGGACACTAACAATTCACATGTAGGAGTGTTTACAACAGAAAATTAAAAAGTAGTTTTGACAGTTCAACGCTGAGAAGCTCACCTTAAAAAAAAAAAAAAGAAAAAAGGTCCCGCCTGTCCACCTGTGCTCCTTGCCTTGCTGTTGGTACCCACTGGGTGTCTTGCAGGTGCTCCAGGAAGAGGTGGGGGAGGAAATCACAAAGGAAAATTGAAGCTCAATACTGAAACAATTCACGGTGAAACACACTATAGAACACTGCCCCTGAGCAGCTAGGAGGAGTCCAACCAGGTAGACCATTTAGGAGCAGACTGGCTGAAACACCGGAGCATGCAAACCCCCACGGTCTCCATCATTTACAGGCAAGACAAAATGAATCTACCTGAAAAGCCTTTTCTCTCTTTATTATTCCTGGGACCCTGGGCACAGAAAACTGCCTAATTATAAAGGCGTGGGGACTTTTGTGAATGTACCCAGCAGTGAATTCAGCCTAGCGTTGTTCCAGAAGAAAATATTTCCTGTTTTTGCAGCAGGAAGCTGGGCTCTCGGCGTGATGCTCCACCAGGAATAATGTCAGTTTTCTCCCCTGCTAGTTTGCCCTGTAATCTTGTCATTCGGCTGCCAGGGGCATCCGGCAGGCACAGGTAATCACCAAAATGCCCGGCAACAACAAGCTTTCTTCAGTCGCTGACTGTAAAACACGGCTAGCGTTAAGTGGGTCCAGAGCATTGCTCAGGGTGATTGCAGGAGCTCAGCCTCAAGCCCAATGGCCATTTTTTCCACTCCCATGTGGTATGTTATGCTCAGTTCTCTCCTTGTTAAGGCAAGGTAAAAACTCCCTCCATCGCTGTAGCTTGACAGCACTGCCAACGTCATGTCTCTCTGCTCTGAAGGTCACGTCCAGCCCACTGTAGAGATCCTGGATTTCTAACAGAAACATTTTTTCCTGTGGTTTCCCTTGCTCACAGCTAAATTCAAGAGCAGTTACCCTGACATAATGAAGGAAGGCTCCAGGGCTGTAAGACATAACATCAGGTACAAATGAAACCCAAAGAATTTCCTTTGGTCCCACTGTACAAAGTTGATAGTGGAGATCCTATTCCCCAGGTGTTCCTCAAAAATTACTTCTCCCCATTCGTTTCTCCTTCAGTGACCCTTGGTTTCAGTATTGGCTCTCAGCAATACAGGATTAGTGAACATGCATGCAAACCAACAGTATTTAAAGACCTTATTCCAAATACTCTTTCTTTGAATTCCTTCCCTTTGATGTTGGTATTTCTGCTGTCTCCGCTGTTACCTACAGCATCCACCAGCAGCGGAGGGCTGGCAGTCAGTTCAACAGATGCTGCAAATGCCACCACTCCCACTGAGCTTGTTTGAGAGACCAGTGTGTGCATTTGGCTCTGATGAAGTGCACCAAGACCGGGAGCACTGCAGAAGGAAATTATACTTCGTTCTGGAATCAGTATAGCGAGGTGTACTGTTCACTCAAGCTTTCCCCAAGCTGTGATTAATGTATAAAGACAAAACCCACGCTAGTCTTTGGCAGTCATCAGCCTCTCTGCAAGGATATAGTGAAGTCTGAATTTCTGCTTCCCATGGGCAAAGGCCACTTAATTTCCCTGTTACTAGAGAGATCAAGCACCTTCATGATTTCTCCGCAGGTGTCCCCCCCATAACTAGGCACAGCTCCATACAGCCAGCATGCATCCTTCCTTGTTCCTTTCCTCTGTCTCCTCTGCCACATGGTGATGTAGCATCCATGCATGTCAACCATCCTGAAGGAAATAGCTGTGTTTTACCCTAAAAAGCTTTCTGTAATACTATGTTTCTATTAGGACCCAATTTTTCTCTAATTCGCGCCGCGCGCCCCCCCCCCCCCCCCCCCCCCCCCCCCGGTGATTTCCCCACAGCTACGCAGCACCTGGACGACTGTTGAGCAGCTTGTGTGCCTCAAGGTCTCTGCTTCCAGGGCTGACCAGTCTTGTCAGCCTTGTACCTTAGTGCTGCCCTTAGAGTGTTATCTCACTGGGGTTTTTTGCTTCACTTGACAGCTTTTTGGGTCATAGACCATTTCTTCTGTGGCTGAACAGCTTCTTTAGGGCCCACTGGTTCCTGCACTAGAAGGCATAAGCAAGACCAGTATCTATGATGGCGAAGTGGTGCTGATGGTGGACAGCTTAGTTTCTGATCAAAATTACAAACCAGCCTAAACTTCCAAATCTGATTTTGCACTCCAGGCCTAGAGTTCTCACTTTATACTTTGTCCCAGGGTCTGTCTTTTTCCTTTTTCTTTTTCTTTTTTTGGCTTGTGTTTCCCCCCTCCCCCTCATTTATAGACTCTTGAGCGACTGCCAGAAAGACTAGGCTTGTGATCTGGAAATGAAAAGGCTTAGTACTCAGCCTGGCCCCCTTTTAAATAACATTTTAATTGACTGCTAGAAAGTACTTCTAAAAATTGATGCAAGTACGTACTTTCACACTTTCTTAGAGAAATAGCTAAATAAAGCACTAGACATTAATTTCAAAGAAAACAGAAATACCATTTAATTTTAAAACATTATTGGTCATTTTCACATAACAACCACTCTTCAGTGTGGTACCGTGTAATCTCAGCCATGTAATTATAAACACTAAAAGTTTTTTCCAATATGTAATTTTCTCCATCACCAAAAATATCACTGCGAGCAACACCTCATGGGAAACATAGTAAAACCCATAAACCTGCCTGACTATGGTTGTGGCCTGTTAGGTAAGCAACGCTGAGCAAAATTATAGGTCACCTATGATCCCACAGTATTAACCGTGCACCTGCAATTAATATGCACACACATTGATTTCAAAAGGCTACCGTTTTCATAGCCCCGGCACATTATGCAGAAAGGATCTGATGCCTCCAAACCAGACCTGTACTCGAGGAATAAGTGCATCAAAGTGGATGCCCAGAAGTTGTACCAAATAATCCTGAGCACTGAAATACTACCAGTGCATAAAGCAGGAATGAGAGAAAAAAAAGTCAGAGGGAGGAAGGAAAGGGAGGGGGAAATGCCCTTGGACTGAAGATGAAGGATGATGTTTTTTGGCACAGCCAATATGCCAAAGGAATGAGAACAATGGACAGTCCCTGGAGGTCCGTGGAGCAGATCACGGCGTCTATAAGCACAAAACAAACAGTCCCGCTTTGACAATTTCCTTTATGTTTACTGGGCAACAGGGAGAGGGGGAGACGAGCTGATAAGTGGTCGAAGAGACTACCCAAAAAATCACAGATTTTGTTGGTGGCTGAAAAATGAAAATGCTTAAAAGATGGGAGCCCAACTGCTGATAGGCACCTGCTGGCTATGCTGGACCAAATGGGCCTGTAGGTGCCCTCACCTCTGATGTATGGGCTTCTGCAAAGCAAGAAAATATTCAAGCCTGAGAGCTCTTGCTCAACTCTCGAGCTTATTCACTCAAAAGTGTTCCTAAATTAATAACATGTTGGCACACTCAGGTCATGCAATATAAAATAAGCTTCCTTGAAACCCAGGCAAAACTTTCCTGTTGTTCAAAAAGAATTTTTATAGAAGTCCTGAATATAATAAAGTATGAGGGCTTAAACTGAGAGGTTGCAAACAGGAAAAATACTTGTTTGACAATATGAACATATATACAATTTCATTCTTGGGAGATCTCACTTTACATTATTTCTTTTTAAATTGCTAATGTGCAGAACTGAAATGATGGGCTTTCTATTTCAGGATGTTAAGCATATTGGCCTCTGAGAGCAATTAAGAGATGACTAATACATTTGTGCTCTTCTTCCTTTGCTCGCTTATATTGCTATGGTTTATTTTTCCAACTTGCCTATTTTTCAAGGTGGTTCTTTAATCCTTCCTGGGAAGCGCATTTGCTTTTGTTACCATATTCCCAGGAGCATATGGGTAAGGAGCCTGACTCTGCATGCTGAGGTTGAAAGATATTATATGAAGCAGGAGAGATCCTGGAGGCCAACGGCTCCATTGCACTTGTCAATAGCTCATCCAGGCTGGTGAAAGCAGAGGGAGAAATGTTTCCAGTTTCTTCTTAGACTGCAGAACTTCCTTTAGCAGACTACACTAGCTGGTTTTGGTATAGTCATTTGGCAAACTAGGTCTGTGAATGTCTAAACCTAATTAAAAAAGGAAGCAACGACAGTCTTGGACAATTTGGGGACTATCAGCTGCTGTGAACTCAGACAGAAGGGGAAAGTTTGGGGACTTGAGAATGGGGGAAAGTTTGGGGACTTGAGAATGGGGGAAAGTTTTGTTCATGCTGCCTTGTGCTAGACTTACAAATGAAGACTAACTATCTGCTGGAGTGGGTGGGGAAACTCCCAACATCTTGCTTTTCACCAGCTGGCTCTCACATAAGTTGAATATTCCTGCCTAGGCGCATCCCGAAATCCACATACGTGACTACAAGAAAGCTGAAAAACAAGGCCCTAAATTCAAAAGTGTAGCTGGTCACACATATAAGGATGGAACCTTTGGCAGCTAATAGGATTCCACAAACAAGGCATCATTCCACCTTGACTTGAAAGATCTAGTGCAGGGTACTTAATTGTGCTGCTCCAAGGCTGGTGATGTTTTGTATGATCCCATCTCCTGCTGAGTCTCCTGCTGCACCCCCTTGTACTGTGTGTATATGCAACAGTATTTGTTAAAACGAGACTTCTGGGAATAGAAACTGGAAGACATCCAGATATTTCAAGCTTGCAGGCTCTTGTTGTCATGTCCTCTGCAAAACAGGCTCCCTTTATGAGGATGGACTAGGTAGCCCATTGATGCCTGTATTAACAGAAGACCACCACAGAGCAGGGCTTCACACTGGCCACAAGTCCCAACAGCTACAGCAATTTGCAGGAGATGCTACAGACCTCTGTAGCGTTTTTCCTGGTGAGACCATGGGCACCCATCCCTGTTTCCTCCTTGCTCAGCCCCAACCACGTGTGGTCTCAGCCACAGCACACTCAGGGGTGCAGCACCCAGCTCCATACCCCACCACCTCTCCCTGCTCAGGGTCCTTGGGGGCTCCTGTACAGTTTGGTGCAACACAAAGGGAGAACAGTGCACCCACTGAAAGGGAAAAACATCCTTGTTTTGGTTTTCAGATAGTGATACCAGAGACAGCACCTGGCTACTAGAAGGGCAGGTGGAAAAAAGCCTTATGTTAAACTCTTCTTGTAGCTTTCAGGTGGCTGAAGACCATAACTACAAACATGACTGGGGCTCAGAGTAGCTGTGCAGTTGCCTGCGAAGTACCAGAGCAAGCCAAACGTACAGCTGATGCAAAATATGCTATAAGACACGATGCTGACATTTAAGCTACCAGGCTAAAAAAAAAACTATTAGGCTCTCTATCCACAGGTGAGCACCAACGGAACGGCTGGGTTTTCAGGAACAGCGAGGGCTGCACAGAACTCCTTAAATCAGTGATCTATGCCACTTGAAAAAGTAGGGCACATAAAACCAGCCTCCAAAGCATATAATTTGACACAGAGCATTTTAGATACTGTTGTTCTGAGAGGCGAAAAAATAACTCTTGAGAGTTCAGCTATAGAAATTGTTATAAACAATAGCCACCAATGTGTGCATAGCTGAACAAGTTACTAGTATCAGCATTAGCCATGTAATAAGGTTTGTTTGTTTGGGCCCAAATCCCCATTTTTGTTAGACAGAACCAAACTTGCAGATGTGTTTATTTCTTAACTGAAAGAAGACCAAATTAACTGAGAAATTCTGTTTTTATGCTGGCTCAACTCAATTTCCTAAAGCTTAAATATTTTTTTAAAGCCTTTTGAAGTAAGCAGTTAAGCATCAAAATAAACTCCAAATGTTAGTGTTTCAAGGTATTTTTAATTCAGCTCAGCTATTAACTGAATTTGGCCCCCATTGCTGAATAATTATGTCCTAAGTTTTTCAGTTAATCTGCTGCTCCCTAGAAATGCCTTGCTCCTTTCCAGTTAGGAGTTCAGCTGGCAAGAATAACAGGTTCTGATTAAAACTAGACTGCACTTAATCATATCATGCGCTGGAACTTCAGTTTCCTTTAGATGCTGAAGGTAAATTAAAAAATCTTTCAGGCATGATTTCTAGATAATCAATCTTCTAGAAGAGGACTGTGCATTCACACCAAACTAGAAAGAAAAAAAGTGCAGAACTGAACTGGGAGAGCATCAGTTAGAGGGTACTAAGCAAACAGCAGTGTTACAATTTCCCTAAGATGTGTTGTCATGTTACCTAGCTCCTTTTCAACCTCTAGTGATTAGGGACCCTTTCAGCTAATTTCAATATGGTGTTGCAACATTAGAGGAAGGGTCTGAACAGATGGACATGGCATAAGTAAACCCTCATAGATGTCCTGACCGAGGAGAAGGCTGCAGTGCAGGCTCCCATCTTGGTAGATGATGGAGAACCCCCAAAAGGAAAGACAAACATCAGGGATGCCAAGCTATGAATACAAACCCTTTGGAAACCAGATACTATTAGCTCCTCAGGACATAGCATTTTTTTCTAGGGTTTTTTTCCTCCACTTTCCAAAGATTACTAGAAAAACAAAGAAGTAACGCACAGCCATCCATTTGTAGATGGAGGATGACTTTGTCCCTTTTTTTGGAAGTTCACACCATGGTTGCACAGGCTTAGCACAAGATCTGCACAGGGGCTGGGTAGGGGAGCTTAAAGCGTAGCTCGCCAAGTAAATCCCGAGCAGCATTTCTGGCTCAGGCAGTTGCTGCCCCTACCTCCTGCTTGCACAAAGGGCCACAACCGAGCAGTCACTGAGCTACACAGAGGAGGTGGCAGTGCCAGGCTGGGGGGACTGCCCAGGTCAGCTGCAGCAAAAGTGGCACGAGGTATGGCCTGGATCCTCTTCTGCAGAGGAGTGTTCAACAGGCTCAAGATGCACGAATACAATGCAAGTAGCTAGTATATTGTGACCGTTAGTCTTTTCCCTTAACCTGTCCCCACTCTTTTTAAGTACAGGCAATGGGGAACAGGTTCTCATCTTTCTTGCACTACCCTGTCCCCCATGCCCTATCACTTATCTGGTTTCCCGCACCAGAACTGGCCAAGTTCCAGAGGGCCAGCGATGACTTGAAGGAGCACATGTTCTCATCTTTCTTTGTAGCTAAGCAAATTTGCTCAATACTGGTGTGTGCTGTTCAGATAGCTACGTTAGACACAGAGCACCAGATTCAGGAGACACCATGCGCAGAACATGTATATCCTGCTCTTCGCTAAAATGAAGTTGAAGAAAGGAGCTAGAGTTGCCGAAAATCGGTCTAGCTAGACACAAGCATTTGCCAATGATTTTTTTTTTTAAAAAAAAAAACAACCAAAACCCAACACAACCAAAAGAAACTAAGAAAGAAAAGCAAACAGAAAAACTTCCAATACATGCTTTGTTTGGAAAACACTTTGAATGCAGTGGAGAAGGCTGCAGCAATAACAATGGGCCGTGGGGAGCAGCACATACACTGTGTTTAACTCTGTGTCTCCTGGAGCAGTCCCAGGCTCCTGAAGAGCAGCCTATCTTCAGCGCTGGGACTTGACACTGGGAAACGCAATTCCTGATAACAGTCCATCATGAAGATATCATAACCTAGATGGAAACACTCTTTAAACTCCCTGCCAAGGAAAACGGTCAAGCACAAGCTATTAAGCTGCAATAGCTACCTACCCACTTTATTAGTGTGCGCTGAATTTGTTTTGTTTAAATGGCTCTCAGGGGAACAAAGAGCGGAAACAGGCATTACACTTGTTGCATATTTACCATTGAACTCATTCAGTTCCATTACAAGCCAGGGAAGATTTCAAAGCCTTTGCTCATGAGTTGGAATGCTTACTGAGAAGACTTTTTTTCATAGATACAAGCTAGGTCAGTGTTCCTCAACTTTTCTCTTTTATTTTCTTTTTTTAAACGGAAGAATTGCTTAAGGCTTTGAAAAGAAACAACTTACATGGTGAGATCACATAGTTCTCAGTAACAATTGTATAAAAGTTAGGTTAACCTTAATGCTCATTTATTGCTTTTGTTCCCCTCTACTCCTTCGATTAAATTTGTTTGCTCATATGACTAATGACACGTATGAGAATCTGCTCTTTATTTTCCTCTCCTTTTCATTTGGATATTCATCTGCTAATAACTTAGAGACCACAAGTGGAGAAGGACTGCTCTGAAAGCCATTCTCCCTGCCAACCAGATAAGCATGGTTCCACAGAATAAGACAAAACTTGGCAGTTACTGGGTTCATTGTGCATTTCCCCACATAGTCTCAATGAATTGCTAAAACTGGAGCATTTGGAAGGTCTGAACATTCACATTTTACCATTATGTCCTTATCACTATTGAAAATCCTGGAACTGGGTAATGCAAGTCTGGCACATGTTTATCCCATCTTCTGGACCTGAGGATACTCAGACTTACTCATTTTGCAACAAGACATCAGCTTGGACCCACAAGCATGAATTATGTGTTCAAATGCAGCAATACTTTTAAAACCTTACAATGTGGAGAGGTTCAGAGATGCTTTCCAGGAGAATTAATAGCCAAGCTTCTGCAGTATCAGTCAGCTTATGATCAAAACAGATGTAACTAAAAGCCTGATACTCAAAAAGCTTTATTTTAAAGATAGCTTAATCCTCTTGGCACCTTCTTCTTGGATCTGGCACTCAAGTTACAGAGTCAACCTCTTGGCTCCTACTCAGAGGGCTTTTTGCTGTTCTCTAGTAACCCTCAGCAGAGGACTGACTAGCTCTGGAAGGCATCAGCGCCTGCGTGGCTTGAATTAGTTTTTGTCACACTGGAAGGAGTATCACACCCTCAGACATCTGAGTGGTTCAGGTAATTAAACAGGGACATTATAAGCACGTATTTAAATTTTAGTTAAAGAAGGACAGCAAAACACTTCAAAAAGCAGCACCTGATTTCAATGACAACAACTGCAAAATCCTGTGCTGCTTTTATGGCCTGAGTCTGTTCTAGATGCAAATAGTCAGACCTGTTAAAAAGCAGCTCTAGGCTCTTAAAAACTAGGGGAAGGGCACATACATGTGGGGCCAAGGCAGCAGAAAATAAGACCTTTTAACATAAGATCTTACCTTGCAGTGGTCTCTCTACTTTACCAGTAAACAATACCAAATTAACTACACAGAACCCCCCATCCTGATTTTTATGTTATCAGTAAAGCCAAACCCAGGAATAAAACCCCAAGTTAATATGAAAGCATGTGTTCATGTTTCCGGATTTACTGTTGCTGGACTTTTCCCTTTCTTACCAAGAGTAAACAGAGCCTCTAAAAGACTGTGAACACACGGGGTGACTAATAACAGTAATGTGAGAGCTGCTGGGGCTGCTGAACTTTTTCCAGAAAGTAAAGGAACAGCTCAGTAGCAATCCTGCCAAACTGTCCCGTTTTTTTCCTTGACATTTTCAAGCTAAGAGGTTGGAAAACTTTGAAATTTTGTTTACAGCTTTGGAAAAGACATTCTATTAACCAATAGGGTAGAGGAAGAAAAAAAAAAAAAAGTACATCTGGTTTTGCTGGTTTGTTTGAAAGCATGATCTTTCCCCTAAGCCATAGCTACCCCCCTTCACTTCAGAAATAGCATTTCCAGTGCTCCGTGTTTTACTCAAAGGCAGAGGTTAGCCATTGTCTGTGGTGTGGCACATGTGTAGTGATGTGACAGGGTTTTGTACCTGTGCATGGGCAGCTGCCAGCATGGCTGGACTCATCTCCCCCTCAGAGCAGCCCTGAGAGGTACTGATAAGACATTTTGCTCCTCCAGCAGCAACTATCAACATCCATAAGGCAAAAGAATCACCACAGATGTTGAAAAAGTTTAAAAAACAGAGCTGGAGGGGTTCATTTCTCCTCCCCCTTCTCGCTGCCAAGCAGGATAAAAAAAGCACTCCATGGAACAAAGCCAGCTTTTCTGGTCCAATTATTTTCTACTGTTGAACAATGACCATTTATACTAAAGATAAAAAGCAAACAGTGAAACAGATGAGACTGGGGTGGAACAGCAAGGGTAGATTTGGAAGGAGTCCATGGAGGAAAGTCCCCACAAAATGCCTCGCGTCGAGCCAGCAGTTGGGCTTTGGAGACAACTGCATGCTGGACAAGCAGCCTGCTTCCTTCCAGAAAGCTCAAGTAGGCGGGTACAAGCATAAACAATCAGCAAAGCCAGAAGATAAGCACAAAAACGTGAAACCCCCAAACTTGTTTAATATAAATAAAACTAGCTTTTTACTCGGAGTGGGATTCCCTAGTTACTGTTAAAAGCCAATATTTTGAGTAACTGAGAAAACCAGATTAAAGAAAAATTATTCTTTGAAAAGATTAAAAAGGTAAAGCAAGCCAAAGTGCTCTTCGTTCTCTCTGAGTCAGCCCAAGCAAAGGCTACAGCATGCACCATACACCTGTTCAAGGGGACAAGGTACACTGCAGCATGTGTTACATGTTGAATCAGCATTTTTGTTGTGGATTAAAAGCAAGCACTGCTATTTTAAAGGTGGAGGGAAGCCACACATGGTGGGATATAAGCGAAAAATCCATGATGCTGAAAGCAGTACTTCGTACCGCAGGAGCTGGGATGCCTTTACATCCCCAGCACTTGCCATCAGCGCCTCGCAGAGGACCAGACATTATTTAAACTGCTTTGGAGATGACTTCTTACCAGTAGCTCTGGGCATTTGCTAAATATTTACTTAAAAATATTTACTATCTATTACCACCTGTCAGTGGGCGCCAGGTACCAGTGAGCAGCCAGCTTTCTTCCCTGGAGCGCTGCAGCCCATCCCACCACGGCCAGCAGTCAGCTGCCTTCTTCACAGCAA
Source organism: Falco rusticolus (assembly GCF_015220075.1). Taxonomy (NCBI): domain Eukaryota; kingdom Metazoa; phylum Chordata; class Aves; order Falconiformes; family Falconidae; genus Falco; species Falco rusticolus. The sequence continues at coordinate 92,010,803 of NC_051189.1, forward strand.
GGACAAGCAGTAATTAGAGACAGATATTTTGAAGTGCAAATCCAGTATGTGAGAGAGGGACTAGAGAGCAGGCTTTATTCTCTATACCTTTTAATTATTTTTGTCTTCAATAGAAGACATTGAAGTCTAATTTTCTGGAGTGAGGGGCAATAGAGAGGGTCTGCGAATGCTCTGAAATCTGTTGAGAACTCAGGTAAGACATTTCAGACAGAGTAAGTAGGAAAGATATATCTTTGCAACCAAAGGAAAGCCTCTGGATGGTCTGAGGAAGCTGTTATTTCCAGCGCTACTTTAGCGCTTTCCTGCAAGGTCAAACCTCATTTACTTTGCTCATTCATACAATCACTTCTGCAGACAGGGAAGCCAATTTTCTCAGACAACCCCTCCCCAATCCCTGTCCCCCCTTCGCAGCAGCTGACTTTGCAGCACCAGCCAGGACTGTAGTGCTGCCCAGGTCAGGAAGGTGCCACGGCGGGTCTGCAGAGGACAGCTATTTTCCCCAGCCCCCTCGGTGTCATCCTTTATATCTCATCCTACAGAAAGGCTTTCCGATCCCCCGCCCTTACACCACAGGGCTGGCGGCCAGCTGAAGCCCCCTGCCACCCCTGCGGTGCTGCTGCACCATTTGGGAGCTGCCCCCCCCCTCCGATCGGCTGCTGCTTTTCATCCCCCTCAGCTGCTGTGTGCATGTCGAAGAGCCAAGAAAAGGGAGCAGCTGCGGGTGGACCCACCGGCCAGAGATGAACTGAGGCTTCTCCAGGCCTGTGACAAGTGACAGGAAAGCTGAAATGTAGAGAGCCACAAACAGGTAACAGTTTTGTCGCAGGAGTATGGCATCGGCTTTTGTGATGTGTTCCGCTGAGATTGACCCAATGACACAAACATGCACAATTTGCACTGCCCTCCTTCCCCCCCTACGGCTTCCTTTAGCCTTTGAGCAGAGCAGAGCAGGATCCCTGTGGGGAGCGGGGGGGCTACAGTCCTCCCAGAGCCAGGTCCTCTGGGCACATCTGGTATCTCATCCCAAAGCAAGGAACAGAGCGTTAATTCTCTCCCTCACGATTCTCTGCTGCTTTTGCCACTGTATTATCCGTACAAAGCTATACAGAGGGGGAAAAGCAATCTGTTCAGAATCACTTGGGAGCAAAGGATTAAAAAAAAGAAAGAAAACAGTGACACTGTTAAGACACGTACACAGAGAAGCCTTTGTGCGCCAGAGCAAGGGAGCCAGCAGAGATATCTCCAGCAGTTTACAGCAGCAGAGCAAGCTAGGATGGAATTAGCAACAAACTCATTGGGATGCAATTCAGTCACACTGCCCGAAGGCAGGCCCGCTAAATCATCTTGCTGATATGCTTTCAAACACCCGCTGCCCTCAGGCGTTATTTGATCACTTCGGTTGAGACCAGGTAGCTGTTTCTCTGTCACTGCTAGGCTATGGGATAGCCCCAACAGTTTGGGATACGGCAGTTAAGCATTGAGAACACTTCCCTGCTAATTTGCCTAGCGCAGCAGCCGCAGAGAGATGGCAGCTGGTTTACTGCAGACGTTGCTGGATTGTAGCCTTGATAGTCTTACCACGGGCTGGTTCCTCTGCTTCCTCTCCATGCGCTCTCCAGCCCTTCCTGTCCGGTACAGGCTTCAAGATATGAATAAATAGCGATGAGCCCTCAGACCAGAAGGGTAAAACACAGGCAGACGAGCCAGCCAGCACTCCTTCTACACACACTGCGAGCCCGGGGTCATCAGGTGGGTGAAGCAAATGAAGTCCCACTGAGGTCAAGCTCTGCCCAGCCTAATGAGAAGCAGAGTGAGTCCTGGACCACGACTTACGCGATGGTGGTCAGATGCTTTTAACCAGGCTGTTGTAAGCTCAACCAGCTCCCACCCCTCCTACAAATTAGGTTATAAATACCTACTTGATCAGCTGTGTATAGAAGCAAGTCCCTTGGTTAGTGGAGAGAAAAAATTAATCACTGCGTGAACAAGTCACTGAACTGTAATCTGATGTTTAGCATTAGCGGTCTTTGATAGAAACGTGCTCAGCAAGGAAGAGCTTGGCTACCTCCAGGGCAAGCAAGGTACAGAGCTGTGTTGCCAAAGCTGAAAACGCCTGGCCATGTTTTCCTGAAAAAATGGCAGCATTAGCATTTCACATGTGCATACTGGTACCCTGTACCAGACGTCAATGGTTATTTTTTATAGACTCCTACAGCAATGGATACCAGAGGCCAAACATAGGAAGGTTTCCTAAGGCTAGATCTACACTTACCTGAGATTTATCATACTAATGACCCTGTTCTCATATTAGTCAGTATAATCTGTGAAACATTCAGAATAAAGTCTCAAGTGCCCTGGAAACCAAGATATACGATTAAGGCCAGATAAGGGCAGAAGCTTTTCAGTGATCTTCTGCCACTATTACATTCAGAGCTCAGCCAGCCTATTAGGTTACTCTAATTAAAACACTTCAGCTTTCTTTTTTAGCAAAGCGTATTCATTTGAAATTGTGCATAAAAGCCTTACAACATGCACTTTGGAAGTGCTGTAAAAGGTAGTGAAAAGATGGGATTGCTATTCTTGTAGACCAGCGCTAGTCAGGCTCTTCATTAGAAATGGGAGCAACCAGCTAGAAAATGAAACAGACCATGATGTAAGATGTCAAGGTATACTCTGCAGAAAGACATTCTTCACTGAGACACCTCAGGACTTGCTGGAAGTTTCTGGCTATTGCCAGGGAACAGCATTTGAGGTAACAGCTTGGCCAGGGGAGCAGCAAGCCCTCAGCACATCCCCCCTTGCTGTGGAGATTGCCACCAGCAGAATTATGGTGTTTCATCCATTATTCAGCAGCTGCTGCCAGCTCTCATTCACATATATCACCTGGGCATAAATAAGTAAAACACCATACGTATAAACCTATGACAGAGAAGAGTATTAAAAGCTAATGAGCAAGCAGGCTTCATCTATTTGCCTGTACTACAGTCCAACACCGACCATTTTGCCAGTACCCATTATGCTGAGATCAAGATCTTGGACCAGTTTTACTCAGTTACACACCAGAGAAGCCTTTTCACCTTTTTCAGCAACAATTGTCGTCTTTTTACCTGGAAAAATGCCCTCCCCAACCTATTCCAATAAATATTTTTAGAACAGTAAAATAGGTCTATAATAATTTCCATTAAAAATGTTTGTATGGAGTATGGCATGTTCCAGCCTCCCACTACTGCTTGCAAGAATCCTCATAACTCAGCTGTATTATTACTTCTTTTCTCAGGACCAACCTAACAAGCAAGGATGAAATCTTTTCAGATGCTACACACCCAGTGGAGATTTCTGCACCCATAGGCTTTCTATGCAGCCTTGACTTCAAGCTAGGCAAAATCCTGAAGTGGTAGGTCCTGCTCAAGAGCCTGCCTCATTAACCAAGGCAATAATCACAGCTAGACTTTGTGATCCTCATTCCTGACCTGCTTCCAGTATCACTGCACTGTGCCAAGCAGATAAAACCCCTGTATTCTCACATTGGCAGCTAATCCTGGGAAAGGCTTCTGGATGCCACCCTACTCTGGAAAAAGACACTGCATAATGCTAACACATAGAGTTTGGTACATTGTAAAGTTCATGGTTTCTTTCTTCCTCTTCTCAGAATCAGGAGCTCTCAGGGTCATGCTACAAAGCCACCGAACGAGCGCAGCCAAGCCATAGCCATAGCTCTTACATTAAAAACAAACCCAAACCCAAACCAAACAAAAATGCACACACAAGTTTAATTATATAGAATCACATTCAAGTGGCACCATAATCGACCAAACTGGAAACTAAACCTTAAAGGGGGTGGGGGAAGACATGCTTTTCTTTCCACCAGGAGTCAACATTGTCACTTGGCCACACAGTATTACAATGAAAAGAAGTAGTAGTAAGAAGTGGTCAAGAGTACTCTTAAACCACCTGGCCTTTTCTATCAGCACATTGTGTAAGTTATTACAAAGTAGTTTATATACCAAAGGCTTTTGGAAAAGAATTCTAGAACAAAAAGTAAATGATAAATACTATTTGTTGGCTTTTGGACATCTCAAAACTTTATGATCTGTTTTGATTTATCCATGCAGAAAGTGGCATATTTAAGATTTACTTGGAGATTCATTTCTCCTAATGCAGTAACAGATATTCAAGTATTCTTAGAGTGCTGATGACACTGTTAAGCATACAAACACTTTCACAGTCTGAACTGCCTGTATCTCTTGAAGGTACTCTAGGAAATGAAAGCATCTTTGAGTTTCACAGGAGGGCAAGATGCTTCTAAGGCAGCAAAATGAAATGCAGATATTTCAGAACTTATTAGTTCAGCAAAACTGATCCAGGTACTAGAGTTCATTATACCATAGGGAAGTCAAGAAAACCCTTTGCTCAAACTATAAAGCCAGAGTCACTTACCTAATTTTCAGCTTACCATAAAGCAATACAGACTTTTAAGCAGCAGCTTATAGCTAGGCTATACACACAAGACATTTTTATTGAGGAAAAGTAATTTCAAACTTGGCAGTGTGTGCAACTCTGTCTGAGGACCACTACTTCCCTGTAACGTTAACAATCTGGATAATACATTCTTCAAAATTAGCAGTAGACTTACATGTTTCTTCCTTTTAGAAATAGGGCATGTTTATGGATGTTTACCTTAGCTGTTTTCCATTAGCATTTTCCCCCTAAACAGAGAGATTCCTTTCAATTTGTTTGATTGCGGATGTATTTACTATCGTACCCTTAAAATAGCACCTGCATTAACTTCAGCCAAATTTTATAGGGGGTGACATTATCTCTGAGACTTCTACTCATCTGTATTTTGAACACACTGATTTAGTGGAGGTCTTTGGAGCCAGAAGTTTGCTGCTCATTGTGCAAGAGAGGGAGATCTCTTAATCAAATCTAAAAGAAGGTTACCTGCAGGTCAGTAGAGCCCTGGAAAGGGCACAGCTTATGTCTGCCCAGTGCCTACCACAGTTTCTCCCCATCCATCAGGATCTAATACAGCAAGAAGTTCAGTCCACTGACCAAGTCCATCAGCATGAGATCCCGCAGCAGGGGCTCTTCCCCCAGGCTGAGGGCAGTGCCTGATAAAGAACCACCACAAGCAGCTGGCTAGCAAAGGCTCAGCTGGAGAGGCCTCACCAGGCATCAGATTTTCCCTTAGGGTCACCCACCCCATGGTTTCACCTGACTGCTCCTTCAGCCTCTTTTGAACTTTTGCAGTCAGCATGTTCACCTCCTCTTTAGAGGTCGTCCAGGAGCAAATGGTTCTCTCTCATTCCTGCTTTACATATACCTTCTTTTAGGAAAAAAGTTCCATGCTTGAGTCTCTTGGCTTTTGTCTCAACAGTTTCTTTCCTGACCTGTGCAAGGCTCGTAGCCCCTACTAAGCTTTTTTAATAACCACCCTCTCTTCTACCCTATAGATCTTTCTTCAGTCTTTTTAAATGGCAAATCTGCAGTCTTATCCACGCCTGCTGCACACACAAGACGGTGCTAGTCCGGAACTTGCCCTTCCATTTAGAAACGCTGGGTCCAAGTCACAGCCAAAAGACAAAATAGCTCTTTATGTAGCTGGATGTTTATAAATATAGCAGTAAAGCTCACAGAGGTACAGGCCAGCATAAAATCACTGGCTACGCTGGGCAGCCTGGCTGCAAAAGTGCATCCATCTCCAGGCATTTTAGAAGACAGGTAGTATTTTAGCAGCAAGTAGTTAGTATCGCCAGACCCTACTCTCCATCAAACATCTGTCAGGAGCAACACAGTTTTGCAGCCAATCCTGCCTTGGGCAGAGGAATAGATTAACTGTGGTCCTGAGTCCCAAACTGCCCCAGGAACCTGTTGTGCACCGGATTGGGCAAGATGCAAAGAGGGTTCTAGACACATGGACAGGAACCTCACCAGGACATATTTCCTTCCCAGCTCTTAGCTTTCACTGCGCTTTTGTATAATGTTTTCACTCCCTGCTGAGAAGGGAAGAATTCTGCCTTAGTGGGGAAGCTCCAGAAAAGCCAGTAGAACCACATCAGTATTAAATCATTGCAGAATTTAACCCGCTGCACGTTTCCATGTGCCTTTCTGGTTACCATAACCAAGCTCTTGCTCTGATGTTCCTAGAGCTAGAGGTCACTGCTTGGATTGCACAAAATTTTAACATCACACACACACACACACACACACACCCCCAGGCTCTGGAAACCCTTTATAGTAAGCTGAAGTGGTACACCTTTTTTTCTGTTAAATCAAACAGAAATAAGTTTTCATTAAAATGATATGTACTCCGCAGATGAAAGGACAAGACATGGCAGAGTAAACAAGGTCATCTTGGCTGGCAAGGACCAGTACCTCAGAAGCGCCTGCTCATCAGTGAAATGAAGCAATTCACTGCACAGATGCATGTCAAGATCTGCAAAGAGGTAATAAAAACAGGCTGGAAATTAGTTCATCCTAAACATCTGTGTATACACCACAAGCTTTCATTCATCCTGGGGGAAAAGCTGTAGGTCTGTTCCTCATTTCAAAGGAATTAGCCATCCTGCTGTTGCATGAGTCAGTTGACTCCACCAGGGCACAACCTGGGTAGGAAATGGAACAGATCTCCTCTACCTGCTCGAACTTTTCCAAAGCAGCTCCTCTGCAGCTTGACAGGCTTATTTCCCAGGAACATCCATCCAGTAGGTATCTGCTTACCCTGCCACAGGGTCAGAAAAACAGCAATATAAAACGTCAGATAGAGCTCGTCAGGGCTCATCAACTTGGGAAAGGTTTCACTATTTCTTTTGGGCATAAATGCTCTGTGCCTCGCAGAAGCTGGTTTTAATGGTGTGAGTGTCAGCAGGGAGAAAGGGAGACAAGACATTTGCCATTGTTATTGCCTCAAGAAAATTCTCCAAACAGCTGATGCTTTTACAGCTTGGCTGTGGGGAAAACATCAGGTTTCTTACCTTGACAGAAGTCAAATTAAAAAGCTGTATTAAGAGGGAACCCACACAGAAAGATTAGAAGGCACATGCTTGTCTGGTTAAGGGTGCAATCTCACAAACACCATCTTTGCAGGAGTCGATGGGCTCAGTAAAGCAGTCACTATTACCTGATGGTAGTTTAGTCTCCATTTGGTTCTCTTTGGTTAGGTTTCCATAACATCAACCCCCAGCTGGCACTAATTGGCACCTCAGCTGGTCAGAAGAGAGACGAAGTGAGTAGAAATGTGAAGAAGCAGGGCAGGCTCCAGCTGGGGGGAAGCCAGTCCTGTTTTATCCCTGTCAAGGAGCTGGTCCACTGGATTTAATTGGACTCTGCATTTTAGACGATCCCTGATTAAAAAAATGCAGAGACTGGTTTCTGGTACTACCTGTACTGAGATCCAATCCAAGCTTAACTTTTAGAGCATCACAGAGAAACACCACTGATTTATCCACAAGGGATAAATTTACCTTGTGAAGTGTAAAGAAGGCAGCTAATTAGAAAGCCAAGAAATTAGATCTACAATGAAAAAAAAAATAATATATGTGCAGTATTACCAAAATAACAGAAAACTACATAACCTAGGCAAGATACCTGATTTGAACATAGCATTATGAAGGCTAAAAATAGATTTGAAAATAAACATTTAAAGTAGACCGCTTGCTCTCTGTTATGACCAGTCAAGATAAAGTACAGCTACAGTACAGAAAATGAGAAAGGAGAATGGATTTTAAGAATAAATTAGCCTGATGTTCAGGAATGCAAAGTAGGAGCTGGGGCTCTACCGAACACCAACCTCCTGCCTCAAACATGGTTTCTGCATATTGTTAATAAAGATCTCTTTCCCAGCTCTCAGACTACATCCTGTATCACTTATTGCTAATGAATCCCTGAGGGGTTTAGACATTTAATATTGCAATATGAGAAGATGTCTTAGCAGCAAAAAAAATTAAAGCAAAGGCATCTAAGCTTTAACCAAAGAATTCATCACAATGGGCCAGATTCCCTCTCGAAGCAGAGCTCTGCTCAGTGCAGGAGCAAATCGGTATCACCTCCAGATGCATGGGAAAGATCAGTCAAAGCCTGGAAAGAGCAGAAGCAGTCCAGGGAGTTCTCTGATTTATGCTGTTGGCCTAAATTCCCACAAGGGCACTGTGGGCAGAAGATCAATCAAGCCTACACCCTTCCCTGACTCACAGCGAGAAACCAGAAGTGAGAAATGGATCCAGGAGTTTTCCAGAAGAAGTTTCCAGGCTAGCAGGAGATTTACCACCAGTTACTTGTAACTGGAAGCTAGCCCACGGTCTCTGTGAGGAGAGAATGGGCCTTTATGTTGGGTATAGATGTAACTGTCTTGGCAAGTGCTCCTAGAATAGATGTAGCAACAGAATGATTTTGCTGGTAGAACTTGCCTTGGTTCTGCTGGTGAAATAAGCCAATCTGACAGAAAGAGACCACTCCAAGGACTTCTGCCAATATTAAAATGTCATAAGAAAAAAAATAATAAAAAATTGTCTCTCTGCATGGTGTTACTGCCCTGGGAATAATTCTATGTGTAAGCGGAACAGATTTAAATAGAATGAGTGGGCAAGACCTTAGTGGGTAATCCCAATTTGCCCATGTGAAGAAAGGCAGCACGTTGCCTTTGTAACACCAGAACTGCCCCACGAGCTCTGTTTGGGCTCCATAAGTAGGGCTGGAGAGGGTGCAAAGGCATCACTTCTGTGCTCTGTGCAAGGATGCAGCCCCCCTGCCTCGGGCAGCACTGACATGACAAACAACAGCTCCCGTGTGGAGGGCAGCTACAGTTTTCACATTCATAGACACAGATGCATAGTCAAGATATAGATGGCATCATTATCTGCTTTTCTTTGGTTTCCTGAAGAAGTATACATTTCAATGGCATTAGGATGAGGGCCTACCATGCTGTGGCTTGTCTGAAATTGTCATTATCTCTAAAGCACATGTTGCAATGTCAAGATGGAAATAAATTTAGCAGCATTTTACCCAGACAATAGAACCATCTAAGAAGGGTAACAAAAAAATAGAGGAGACAGAAAACTGATCCAGGATGGTGTAGGGGAAATGTAAGAGCAGCACACAAAGGTTTGGGAACGGTAAGTTTGCCTTGTGTTCCAACTCCCACAGGACAATGTGGAACAGCTTATATGCAAGGCAAGGGGCATCTCCATGCATTGCAGCTATTAGCTTGAGGTCCTTAACTCCATAAGGTTATCTTTGACTATAAATACAGTCACCGATAATTACAGAACATGAGCAGGTACCACCTATTTCTGTTAAGCCCCACAGCGGGCTGGATCTCAGATCGGTTTCCATCAGTCAAGCCAGTGTATGATGACACATTAGATTTACACCATCTGTAGCAGAGATCCCTGTCTGCCTTGCCAGCTCTAAGAGCCTAATGACAAACTCTCAAGTTGGGAGCTATTTTAATGGGAGCACAAAGGAGTAGAAAGTAGTAAAACTTTGCCAAAGCATCCAGTGGAGCAGAGCTTTCTCTCCTGTCTGTGGATGCTAGCAAATAATAATGACCATGTTTGAGTTAATAACTACCAGGTGCCCCAGGCCACCAGATCAAGCTACCCAGAACAAAGATACAGGGCATTTCCAGTGTCAGGCAGCTGCTCCATCTGCTGGATTAAGCCTACAGCTAATGAACATAGTCCTCAGTGTCAATCGGTCAGTGAATCATAACTATGAATAATTTTAGCCAGCCTCGGGGAGGTCACAGGTACTATGGAGGTCCTAGAGTTGTGGGTGACTTGAATCACTGGAATGGGGAATAAGAAGAAAAAGAATCGTAAGGTCACTGGCAGGTTGGCTGGTCTCCAATTATTCTCTGTTCAGTCAGGCACTTGAAAGTTAATTTGTGAAATAACGTGGCTAAAGTCAAACTGTAAATGAAGTTCCTTAAAATATATAAACAAATTAGCATTGATGCTGCTGTTTCTGGGTTTCTAGGGTACACAGAATGTCAAGTGACTGATGATGCATACAGAAAGCCTTGTAACAAAGGAGATGAGTATTTGCTGAAACAGAGCACATCATGGAATTTTGCTTTTGACAGAGCTGAATGCCAGCATGTTCAATCTTCCACACTGATAGACACAGTCAGCTAGGAGGAGGAAAAAAAAATATTCCGCATCACTCCGCACCTTGTGTGGTCATTTTTATCAGGGTGAATAGAGGATTTTTTTTTTTAATACGCTCCCTTTGTCTGGCTTTAAGTGGCTGCACAGAGATGTAAAATAAAAAGCTTTAGCCTTAACTGCCATTGAAAAATTTAGAAAAAAGTTTCAGGAAAAGACAGAGATGCCTTTCTTTAAAGTGACCATCATTCCTGGATAGTGCATAGGATAATTCAGATGGTATACACCGGGGAGATTTGCTTTCATTTATTTTTTTTCCTCTCAGGGCACACCACATTTCTTCTTATAAAACCCCAAAAACCCGAAGTGTGATAGAAATGAAAGCTGGAACAAGGCAGACCAGTGATGAAAATGATGTCAGAGTAAAGTGCATCTCATCCAGAGTCATAACTTCTCCATCTGTTGAGGCAATCTCATCTATAAAAGAGACTGTAGACCACAGCTACTAATGTGTACAGAGGTGGTTAGTCATATCACAGTTATGAAAAGATTTCTTGTTGAAGGAGAATCTTGTCTTGGGAAGCGATGACCAAGAGATTCCTATTTTATTCCTAGCTGTAACAGAAATTTTGTGTGATGTTGCGTTAGCTGTCATTTCCTCATCTGTGTGATGATTATTATAAATACAATACCTTTATCACAGCAAGATTACTTGCATCCTGAGATGGAAGTTTCAGCATAAATGTAATATATCATTATTCTTAAATGAAGTGATTTACAGCACCTGCGAACTAAAATACCGTCTTTATCCACCGGAATACGTTTCATACCATGAGAGATGTCACTGAAAGGAATCCTGAAAATATGAAAGAAAAAGCATAGCCTTCCTAAACATTGCGATGATGGGAATTATCTTCTGGATCCTGGATAACAGTGCAGCTGTTTCATCTGCTGCTTTCCCATTTTGGTGGGATCTGCTGAGATCCAGCTCCTGTCCTCAGTTATGTTCTTTGGGTTAGAAGCCGGGACAAAGGACTAAGGGCAGGGGTTGGTCTTTCCTTCCAGATTTCTGCGTTTGACATTTGAAAACACAACTGCTCCCCAGCCACAAGGGCCTGTGCTGGCTGCCTGCATTTGCATCCTCATTCCTAACCCCTGAATCATGGTGGGAGCAAAGGAATTAGTTAAAAGGACTACATGAGATGACTCATACAGCATGCATACTTGCAGGGATGCATAACCATGGGCCCCTTTCCCTCATCGCTCTTACCCTTGTTTTCTGCACCAGTTCTCCCTCTTATTATTAGTATTTTTTTACTGTGTCTGGTCCAAGCAGACTGCAAATGCTAGCACTCTGTGAGTGGTTGTGGGTCTCCCGGCTGTCTCACAACACAGGATAATAGACAGCCATGAGAATCTCACAGTAGCACAGCCCTTTCTCTGCAAGGAACACCCCCGCCACACGCCCCACCCCAAACCTGACTAGCAAAGTACAGTTTGGAGTACTATGCAGCCAGGAACCCAAGTCAAACCAAAATACTCAGTATTACGTTAAATGTCCTAGTAGATTGTACTCTTACTGCCTTGCAATGATGGGCAGAGATGTCTATTGGAAGGTATTTGAGAGACAGCTATATCAAAATACAGAGGTGACACATGCACAGAGCCTTTTTTTGATATAAACGGGATGTCATTACAATTCTTTGTTACATACAATTATAAATACCACTTAATATTATTAACCTTGCAGTATCACCAATATTACAGGAGAAAAATCCAGGGCACTTCCACTTAAAACACAAGATGCTACTGGTGTTCTGTAGCCAGGGATTGCTTTGTATTTCTTGTGGGTTTCATAATTAAAGTAAGAAGATAAAGGACTATCCTTTGAGGCTTGCAAGCTCTTAACGAGCTTGGTTCTGTGGTGAGAGTTAGCAGAGCCTGATGTCTCTTGAACAAACAGTCTCTGTCTGTGCAATGTGTACACAGCTCGGTGAATTTACTAAGGGTGAACTGGGAGTACATCACAGTGCTTCCCACCCTCCACACCAACTCCTCAGAACCCGGTGTTCACCCTGTCACCTGTTAATTTAGGGAAAAGGTCCAGGCCAACAGACTGATTATGGGTATGGTATCTTTTATGTACGGTAGCGAAGTTAATACTGCTCATGGAGATTGTTCAACTGCAAAAAACCCCAAACAACCACCAAAGGAAAAAAAAAAAAAAAAAGGCGGCCCAAAGTCCGCAGACCCTCACAACACAGGCAGAATGAGGGCGAGCTGCCCACATTCTCATTTCCTCCTTCCCTGACCCAACAGAAATTAATCTTTATGCCAAATCCATCATCAAGCTCTCTGCTAAGAGAGCTGTCAAAGGTGCCAGATAGCACAGATCAGCGCGTGATATAGATGTCTTATGATCTAAAAGAGTTCATGGCCTTTTGGGCTAGCTGAGGGGACGGTGAGCTCAGCTTCAGGCGCACCGGTGGTGCCGTGGAGCGCAGGCCTGAAGCGCAGGAGCTAGTCCCATGGAGCCATGTTTTGAGCCCTCCCATGAGCTGTGCCAAGCGTGGGCACCCCAAGTTTGGGTCTGGTACGCAGCCCAGGCTCAGCTGGAGCCTGCCCCAGGAGCTTGCATCTGGAGGGGGTGGTTGTGTTGCTCTTTGCAAAGAGATGATTTTGTGCCCATTAAACCACAACTTGTTTACACTTGCACAAATCAGTGAACGGCTGTTCCTGTTACCATCAACATTCAAGATGATGTTTTGAACCTATGCATCTGGATGCCTGAGGGAATGCTGTCAGAGCTATCTTCTCCAAAGACACTACAATTGTGTGATCTGTGCTCTCACTGTCACTGTCTTAAACATTTGCTTATCTTTTCTGCCCATACACACCAGGATCATTGAGGATATTTTTCTCTTCCTCACCACAGAGTCAAATCTTTCTTTGAAATACTATTATCTTTCCAAGAAAACAATACCATTACGCATGTGGCACAACCTACACAACCTCAGCCAGGGGACTGTGGAGTAGTATAACAATACCCTGGCTGCAATTTCTTAGGCTAGGATTTAAAAATGATTAATACTGAATCCATGCCCAGTGCGAGTCTGATCCAGATTAGACATACTCACACAAACACATTTCTGTCAGAAGAAGCTGGTGCACGTGATACAGAATTTAAACACTGCAGTGTAGCTAGATCCAGAAGCATCTGTCCAGGTGGTACAGATAAGCAATAATTGATCTACTAGAGCCGGCTGAAAAATAGGTGACACAGTGGTATGTTTTTAAGAATACCTGAAGCAATGGAATATAACTACTTTACCAGCAGTTTGTGTCACGTAGTTATAAGCATTTTTGATCTGGTTTTAGGAAGATCTTTGCATCTTCCCAATAATAGCAAAAGAAATGATGCTCCTCTGTTGAAAACAGCTCTCCTTGCAAAGCAGATCCATGTGTTAAGCTCCAAAAGATCTCTGATGTTTCTCCCCATGTACTGCTGTGCAACCCTTCAACTGATTCACCATGAAACCTCCCAGCCCCAAGGACTGGTTTACGCAAAATTATTTCCCACCAGTTTAACTACAATCTGCTATTAAACTGATTCAGTTACTCCTTCAGAAGCTCCTTTGGGAACACAGTTGAATTCATTTGTAACAGTTATGGCTTAGAGCAATTTACCTTTCAGTCGGTAAGTTAATTGTAATACAAATTCACAACTTAGTTTCAAGTTAATAAACTACCAAACTAAGATATAATTGCTATCAGCCAAAATACTGTTTTCAGTTGTGTTTCCAAGTGATGTTTTCCATAACAGATTACAGTGAAGTCAGTTCAACTATTTGTACAGATCAGCCCAAAATCCCCTGCTCCAATTACATGGTCTTTGGTCCCAAACGTTGAGCAATACACAAGTGAACGATCCATCTGTCCCTCTTGTAAACAGAATGGTAAGGCAGGCAATACTTGACCCTTTTTTAAAAACAGCTCAACATGCAGAAAATGTATGAGGAATCATAGTGAAATGGCAGCAATGAAGAATTTGTCCCACAGAATTTCCTTTCAGTCCATCAGCCCACACATTTATTTTTTTTCTGTGCTCATCCCAGCCACTAATTACGGCCTTGTCTGTATGGTGTAAACTACACCCTATGAATAAAACTGTTAGCTAGTCCTAAGATACACAAGGCTCCTATTTCCAAAAGCTTGGAGCTGGCATTGCTGAAAACAAGTTGAAACAAGGGAAGCTGAACAGGTGCTCTTGGTATGGTGATCCCAAACTAGTTTTACTCCTGACCAGCACCTTCAGATTAATAAGCTATAAAATATAACTAAAACAATAGAATTAAATTAATAAAATTAAATAACATTAATGAAACAAGATTTGTTCTTATTTCTGGGATGGGAGAGGAGCAGCAGGGAAGATAGTCCCTATGCTCTCACCTGTCGGTGCTGCCATTGTAAAAATAAATTACCCCTTTGCTTCCTTAGCTAGACTTGTTTAATGAGGCCATCGCCTGCTGCAGACTCAGTGGGAAGCAGCCTGGGACTCACTGGCAAACCAGTCTGGGGAGCAGGGTGTCCCCAGATCAGGCTGGGGTGCATGGGACAGGACAGCTTGCACCACTGGCACGGCATGGTGGGGCTCACTGCTGGCACGCTTCAGGCTCCTGCTGCTGCACAGCTCCTTGCCAAGACTGGGACAGGGAGCCCAGGGGCTTTTGCAGCTGCTTTCCTTTACTGCTCTGCTCTTCGCTAGCAGAGGGAGAAAGCAAGGACTAGGGGATTAAAGCAGTCTCAGCCAGGGCACACGAGTGTTGCAGAGCATTGTGCTGCACCATGCAGGGAACAGTCTGCAGTCTCAGGAAGAGCTGATGCCCACAAGAAAACAAAATAGCTTCAGAAGAGCCGAATGGCTCCAGTCACACCTTGCCCATCACACTTAAATTGCACCTGCCCTAGGCCAGCAGGGTGAAAGCTGCTATCTTCCTGCCATCCACTGCCACTTGCTCTGCTTCTCTCTGTAAAGGTTTTTAGGACTTTTTCTGTACCTCGTGATGTGGGTTGACAGCTTTTTGGAGGGAGTCTGCATGTTGCCTGCTCCCACTGCCGGCAGCATGCAAACTCCCTCCAAAAAACCTATGTCCAGCAACTCTGTTGTATTTCAGCTCAGTGATTAGGTGGTAGGTTCTTTCTCAATTTCACTGCAGTACAGAAATCTGTTTCATGAGCACCAGTTTTTTAAGTCCTGTACTATTTTGGGAGGGCACCAGGTGTCACGGCTATGCACCAGCCTATGCTGAATTTTTCCATTTTGTTTCAGCTTGATTTCTTTTCAGAGTTGAAGTTACCTTCAGTTTTCCCCAGCTTGACTTTTTTCTGGGGTTCCCTTGGGACAGTCTGTGCTGTCCAGGCACATAACTCCACTTCATTGCTGCTCTTTGCCTTCCAGTGTATTAGTATGGCTTGACATGGCAGTTTCATGACTGCAACTGATGTGAATCTAACTACTTTGTGTTATTTTTTAGCTTTTAGCATGTCACGTAGCAGCAGTAAGTGGTCTATAAGGTTTAAGTGTAAAAAGATCCTCATCATCTACCTACACAATGCCAGCCTGTGTTGCTGAAGGCTGTGTTACTTCCTCATCTGGTCTATAGCTGTACCACAGGACAGTAAAGAAAGAGCTGCTGAAGCTAATCCTGCTTCTTTCTCAGGCCACCCACTCCTGCACGGCACTCAGCATCTCCAGTCTTGTTTGTTGTAATGCTGAATGCCTGATGGATGGTCCCATGCCCATCCACGCTGCCCATCAAATGCCTTTCAAAAATCAATTCAGACACAAACAAGGGAGCCCATCATTCTGCACATTTGTCTGGCACATCTTCAGCAGGAACACGTGAGATGTCTCAGGGGTTGAAGCCAGCCTTGGTTTAGCTTTGCAACCATTTCTTCTTTCACCCATGACTCTTGTCAAAGCTTATTAACATTCAAACAGTCCCCAAGAATGAGCTTCCATGCTCTCTTGCCCTTTAATTATATCTGTGGTGTTCCCTCTCACATCCAAACCCTCCCATGTTCTTAAGCAAATATGCTGACACCCAGGCCAGCCTTACACAGCACTGCAGAGAGATCCTGCACCCATGCTGAGGGCAGCCTGCTTCTTTTCTGCAGCCAAAATCTGCTGGGCAGGGAAGAAGCCAGGTGTCATATTCCTGGTCGCACATCTCTAATGGTAAGACTAGTCTGAGAATGACTCTTATTTACTCTCAAATATTTACAAAATTATATTTGTAATATAAGA
The DNA here is from genome assembly GCF_015220075.1 of Falco rusticolus. Taxonomy (NCBI): domain Eukaryota; kingdom Metazoa; phylum Chordata; class Aves; order Falconiformes; family Falconidae; genus Falco; species Falco rusticolus. The sequence continues at coordinate 92,027,213 of NC_051189.1, forward strand.
ATATTATACCAGTGGCAGACGAACCACAGTCTTGATGTTCCTATTACGCATTCTGCCCACCCTGAAGACAATTCCTGTGAAAGCTGCCTTTGTCAGCCTTAGACAGTTGTGCTAACTCTTCTGAGACAGGTAACCTTCCTACAAAGTATCTGCAGCCCCTTTCTACCCACTGCACCCGCACAAACAACATACCCTGAATGAACTGGATTGGTAAGAACAGAAAAGAGAAAAAGCAGTCCCTGGTTAAGGTACTTGCAGGTAAGCATGCAGTGAAAAATGAGAAGCTCTCTGGCCAACATCATGGTGTGACCCACTTTGAGGCAGCAAAGACTGACAAAGGGCTATTTTTCCTCCATGTAAATAAGAGGAAATCTTGGGTTTGTGAAAGAACTGCTTGAAAAGAGAGGGTGCTCCAGTCCCTAGATGAAAGCCACCAAGCAGAGCTAGCGAGACTCTGTGGTTTTCCATTGGAGACACAGACAGAAGTTCTACCTGAAGCACCAATACAGCATCTGACCAGCTTTGAGCAATTCTTGCCACTACTTTGTAGCCTAATCTGTAAGACGAACATGATTTAAAGAGGCTTTTCTTAACCTCTTGAACAGAAAAGCAAGAGCAAACCACTAGATGGTTCAGCATCCTGCAGGTCCAAACAATACAAAGCATCGAGAAAGAAAGGGACACCAGGAAACTATCTCCTAAGGCACCAAAACAGAGATGGAGAGCGGAGATACCACTGAAAAGTTATTTCATACTGGGGGCAGCAGGAGTGGAAGGTGCAGATAGCGCTGTGCTGAGCCAGACAGTGGACAGGACAGAGCGTAGCACCTCACCTTACAGCACAGTGCTTGGACGGTGCTTTCAGGGTGTCACCCACCACAGCACCCCCTTAGCAGCACAGCAGGATTGCCAAAACACCATTTCAGGCCCAGTGGCTCTTTATGCTATGGTTGGTGTCTGCCAGGGAACTGGCTGACAGTTGAGGGAAGGTGGAATTTGTGGCCAATATGATCCACTCCGCCTATCCATACAACAGGAGGTGTTCCTTTAGGTATCTGCCTCCTTGACCAAACTAGTTTCGAGACATGGTATCTCATGTCCCGGTTTTCATATAGACTGCAACAGGAAATACATCAAATGAAAAACAGGTGGACTTCTGCTGAGGTGGTTTTGGTTTACAACCCTTTAAAAATATTGTAAATGACTGGCAACCCAAAACCAGCAGGTGTGATGGGTTTTTCAGTTCAACAGATCTTGGTTTATTGCCTATATTAAGTTAAGGGATTCGAAGAAGGTAAACAAAAGGCAAACTGCCATCTTTAATGGTTACAGCCTCATGAGCTTGCAGTAGGCTTGGTTCTGGATCTGTTTTCTTCCAGCAAAGGAGTTGCTGCCTTTAACCCAAAGGAGAAAACGTTATTCCTCACCTAAAGAAAGTCTCAGCTGCCACCCAGTGGAACTAGAAATCTCTGCATCATACCAGTGGCTCCTACTGCTGCCTCATCACTCCCAGCTACAGGATTTTAGGGACCAACAATGAGGCTTAGTTTATCTGCAGTATTTTGTGCCTATAGCTCATTTAGCACTTTAGAAAAGTATCACCATTTCCATTTTCAACAAGGGAAACTGAGGCACAGGAGCCAAGTGATCTGCCCAGTCACACTGCAGGCCAGAACAGAATTGGGTGTAGACCATGCCACTTCACAATGGATTTCTAAACATGGTTGACTGCTGATCCAAAGAAGATCCTGTGGTCTCATAGTCTGAAGCAGAGGGGACAGTGCAGAGCAGGGTGAAGAGACAGAAACACAGGGGAGGGTGGGGGCAGAATTAAGTCTGTCATTTAATGCTGGATGACCAATTCCCTTCTCTTTGTGGTCTTCTGTGTTTTCTTACAATGAAAACAAGCAAGCAGTCTGGTTTAAGAGATGCCTGGAGGTATTTTGCAAGCTGTCACCAGTTATTCTTCACTCTAGGAGAGCATGCTCCAGTTACTGCAGGAAAGACCTTGACATATGGTAGGATGCAGACACAGAGCTGCCTGTACAGCTGGCAGTGCAGCTCCCTGCAATAAATGGGCAGCCAGAAAGTCAGGGGTACCACGAGTACGGATGGCATGCTACACAGAGGCAGGTGCAGCCCTAGCAAAAATACAGATAGGAACTGCCCTTGCATTAGGCTACGACCACCTTATGTGCAATGGAAATATAGACCTATGTATCAGGTCTTACAGAGGCCCTGATGTCCAACAATCCCTCCACCCACTGTCCACCCACAATTAACATAAATTTTAAGCCTCCATAAGCCTTGTCAGTGAAAGAAAATTAAAATAGCTAGAATATTTCTTCCCCATCCTATGCAAGCACAGAGCTCTGAACTGCAGCTCTGTCATAGCAGGGACAAGAGCTGGTAAATACCGTGCACTGGGATGGGTGGAAGGCCCCTAGAAACTGGTAGTGACAGAAAGAGGTGGTATTTATTTCCAAAGACAGTGTATATGCATGCATGCACTTGCACACACAGACACACACACACATATATATATATGTATGTTTCTTGGAAGACGAAGAACAATTGCATATTCACAAGAGATCTAGATTCTGAAAAAAAAAAAGAGTAAAGCCTAATCTTCTCTGACCTAAATTACAATGGCAAGGTGTATATATATAAACAAATCATTTTTCCAGAAGAACAAAACTTTGTACCTCCTGCTATGCTCCTGAACAGCAACCAGCAAGTGATCATCATCAGTAAGAAACACAGATTTTTTTCTATAAGCCTACATCTTCCTCCTTGAATAGCTGGATTTGAAAAACACACGTCAAATCCTCACCTAGGGATCCAGGTAGCTCAGAACACAAAGCAGTGACCATTGGGATTTTAGGTATTCAGGGAAGACCGCGCAACAGCCAGCAACTCAGGCTATTCCTGGTCAAATGGGAGTCTTACCTTTGAACCCACTTTCCAATTTGCTGTACCTTTACTCCCTTTAAAAGAAAAGGTGCTGCAGACACTGAGCAGGAGGTAGACATGCATGTTCAGCTGTTTGCCCAAGGTCACTGAAGTCGCATTATAATTTGACAATATTTTCACTTTCCTACTGAAAGTTCACATCACTGGAAGCCTACTACAAACCAAGAGCCAACAGTGACCCAGTGCCACAGAGTAATCCCAGATTGCAGTAGCCTTGTCTCTATTCGATGGCATCATCAAACAATGACAAAAATACCCCTTACTAGATTTACCAGGTAGAGACTATTTCAGAGAAGGTTTTTCAAGTTTTATATTTCAAAGATAAAAAAAATTACCTACTTAACTTTTCATACCTGTAGAAGAAAAGGCACTTTCTGTTGCTGTGTGTGTGAGGAGATTTTAAAACAGTTTCCATAAAAAAAATAATTAAAAAAATAAAATCCCTGAATGTTGCTTCCAGCAGCAACAAACCATCCCCGTTATTATCAATTTAACTTCACAGCACTGCTGCATCAAAACCACAACTGGTGCAAATCACTGGCTGACTTCACTGCTCAGGGACCAAACAAGGTTGATTAGCAAGAAGAAAAGAATGAGCTGTGGTTTGAAACCCAGGCAGCCTCACGCAGCCAGATCTAGGCACAGACAAGTCCAAATAGAGCAGTTCCACGAAAGCCCCAAGATTCAGCATGGTAGGGAAATGACTTGGGGGAAAAAAGGAAATCTGTGGTAAATAGAAACCTTATTTAGCAGACTGACTTTGTTATTTAGTCTGTTGCTTTGCATGCACAGTAAATTAAATCCAGAAAGTATACTCTGCCAGGCAATCCTGTCACAACGGACACCACATCCAGGCATGCAGGCTGCTAAATTGCCACCAAACCTTCAACCTGGAGCCATTAAGACACATAGCTGGGCTGATGGGTTTATTCCCTCTCTAAACAGGCTTTGACAGGTAAGATAGCATCATGCTCCGACTAGATAATCACAGCAGACTGTATGTACGCAGTGCCATCTGTCTCTCCCTCGGGAACGTGCATCTGTGGGTATCCAATTGCACTTCCATCTGTATTCCTGCCTGAGCCCGTGGAATGATTTTTATACGCATCAGTGTCCAAAGTGCATTGATATGCTCACGTGTGTTTTAAGCTTTACGCATAAATATTGTCCTGGCCTGTTGGGCCTCCTCATTCTTTGATAAAAAGAAAGAAAAGTACACTTGCTGGTCTTGAAAGCTGCAGTGTCAGTGACACCCCTAGTTGTTCTAAGGAGGCACTTTACAACTGTCCTACAAAGTACACCGTATTTACTTGCTTGGCAAGGTACTACCACAGTGAGTGCACATGCACAGACTGACTGTGAACGCATGTTAATAAAAGGGATGCAGAGAACCGTAATATCAATCAGCCTTTCCCAGCAAAGCAGGGCCTCCTTATACTGATCCATTTCCCTGCATGGGAACAGGTTTCACTTGGCCCAAGAGATCCATGCTAGCAAGCCTCTTCAACACAAGGGGATACCTCCCACTCAGCTTGGTGGTGTTGGAAAGGGTTGCTGTGGCTGTAGTTACATTTGCTTATTTAGAACCCAGAATTAAGGGATTAAGAGGCCTCAGCCAAACTCCCTCTACCCGCAAGGTGCTGGCCAGGGCACCGGGCTGTCGTAGGGGAATCAACTTCGAGGGCTTCCCCTTTGGACTCCATGGTCTGGTCTGCTCCGTGCAGCAAAAAAACCCCCAAATTACATGGACCTCAGAGGCCCTCCCCACCCCTCAGTCTATCTTCCCATTCACACCTGGATCTTGGTGAGCTCTTTATACTGGTGTTTGTTGAGGGTCCTCCAAACACAGCCATTCCAAACCAACTAAGTTCAAGGTTAATGATCAAAAGGGGAGTGGGTTTTTAAAAATTACTTTCTATAACAAACAGGTAATTCAAATAAAACTACTTGAAGTCTCAAGTGATTACAATCTCAGACTACTGTTAACCAGAAAATTCAGCTATACACCACTGTTATATCCTTATTTTTCTTCTGTGTCAGCTTCATTATAATGAAAATATAGGTGCAGTCAAGTTCATTTTAGGAGCCTTTTCCTCTACAAAACCACTTTTTTCCTAAAATATCAATCAACTTTTCCTCATACCCAGGCTCTAAACATATGATGTTTTGCTTACAAGCCATAGAAGTTAGATAAAAGCTTTTGGTTTTCAACACTTTTTTCCTCATGGTCTAGAAACATGCTAAGAAAGGCAAGAGACTACTTGAGTACATTAGTGTGTGGTTCAGCTCTGTCTCCAATGCCAGCTACGTGCATTGATCTCTGAACGAGAGTTATAGATAAAACTGTTATATACAATTATGAAACCTCTTTTAAAGCACCAAAGCAGTCATAATACACACAGAGTAAATATATCTTAGTTTCCTCAAACAAGAAGATACTGCAGGTGTTTAATTTTCTCCATGAAAATCATGCTACTGAGAACACCCGCTCTTCCCCACTGATTAGACAAGGTTTTGAGGTATCTAACCTTGGTCCTCTCAACTGTCTTGTTAGACATCCAAAACAGGCAGCTTAATACATCCAGTAAGGATCCAGCTTCCTCATAGTCAGAGAAGGTACCTGTGCATTGGAAGGTGCATTTTGACTTTGCCAGTGTCCGAAAGATCCAACTGGGCTGCTTCTGGGACCGCAGCAACAGCAGGAGCCCTCATGGAGGCTGGCTGCTGGACATAGTTTCCGTAGCTGCAGACATTGTATATGAGGAACTAAATTTTGAGTGGAGCTTTATTCAAAAACAAAGTCTGGACAAAAATCTGTGATGATTTACCTATCCTTCCTTTTATTGTTAACCTGCCAGTCAGTAGGGAACAGCAAATGAGTAGCTGAAGTGGAAGACACAGCTGTGAAAAGATTTAGAAAACTCAAAAGCGGGTAGCAGAAAATGACAGTTTCAGTATTTATTTCTAATATTTTCTTTAGTGCAAAAAGAGTCATTTGGAAGATACAGAAAAGTGTCAGATTTATTCTTCAGAATGTTTTATTCCAAATGATATATCAATATTTTGCAGTTATTATGATGTGCTGGCCTTGAGAAAGGATTACCTTGTATTAACTTCAGTACAATATGACGGTTGTTGCCTGAAAGATGCTGTGGTGGTTTGACCCTGCCTGGATACCAGGTGCCCACCAAAGCTGCTCCGTTTACTTCCCTCAGCTGGATGGAGGAGTGAAAATATAACAAAAGGGTCCTGGGTCGAGATAAGGGCAGGGAGAGATCACTCAGCAATTACCATCACAGGCAAAACAGACTCGACTTGGGGAAATTAATTTATTACCACTCAAGTCAGGAAAAAACCCTACCTTCCCCCCCAGGCTTAACTTAATTCCCAATTTCTCTACCTCCTACCCCTGCGTGGTGCAGGGAAATGGAGAATGGGGGTTACAGTCAGTTCATCCCTCGTTTCTGCTGCTGCTGCTTCCTCCTCACCCCCTGCCCTGGCGTGGGGTCCCCACGGGCTGCGGGGGGAGATCTACTCCCCCGGGGGCTACCCGGGCTGGGGGCACAGCCTGCCCGGCCGGGGGCTTCACCGCGGGCTGCCGGGGAACCTCTGCTCCAGCGCCTGGAGCCCCCCTGCCTCCTCCTGCCCTGGCCTGGGGGGCTGCAGGGCGGTCGCTCTCCCAGTCTCACTCCTCTCTCCAGCTGCAGTGGCAGTTTTCTTTCTCCCCTTCTTAAATATGTCACCCCAGAGCCGCTGCCACTGTCACTGATGGGCTCAGCCTTGGCCAGCAGCGGGTCCGTCTCGGAGCTGGCTGGCATGGGCTCTGTCAGGCATGGGGGAAGCTTCTGGCACCTTCTCACAGAAGCCACCCCTGTAGTCCTCCCACTACCAAAACCTTGCCATGCAAACCCACTACAGATGCTGAATGAACCATTGAACAGACAGGCTACAAAAAAACCCCCAAACAACCACCAACCAACCCAAACCCCACCAGGAGTGCAAATTATTTGGTTTTGCTTCTGAAAAATCAGTGCAATAAATAAGAAATATCTAGCCAACATTAGCAGCAAATACTCTTTTGTGTGCATGAAGTAAAGTTTCTAGCAAGATTAAGGAAAAAAACTGATTCTAAAGAAGGTATGCTCTGGCTTGGTCCAACGACTACAGGACGGTGGCTTGTTTCTGGAGTCTAGTGGGATTTCTTTGCACTTCAGGGGAAAGAAGTTAGGATTCTTTCTTTTAGCACTCCTATATCTTCCCTATGAAGTGTTTGTTCACTAGCTGCAAACCAGAATACAAGATCATCATTCCTGTGCCTGCCTTCCCCACTCTCAGGCCAATCGCAGCTTTGGGGACAAGCAAACAACGTAGTCCCAGGTTCCAGCACACAAAGATTGCTGTTGTCACAGACTTCTCTGCCGGGCGAGGTGGAAGCAGGTTTCCCAGGCCATATCTCCTTTTCACTCACCTTTGAATCATCTTGTGGCCATCTCATTTACTGGAGGTTGTAAACCTTTTAATCACTCAATTTGACATCGGTCTTCATTGTTATTCAAATGTTTTTTAGCACTGAAGCTCTAGTTCTGGTCAGTGTAAAAGCAAAGTTTCTGCAAGTATTTCTCATGGTTATAACGTGCCACCCAAAATCAGCAATTGCATGGGTGTGTGAGGCTTTGGAGCAGTAATCAAGCATGACTGACTGCAAAGCCTCTGACTGACTAACGCTCACAAGAAACACCTCTTTCTGGTAGATTATGGACAGAATGATGTCATATTTATGAGATTGAAACAGCTGGAATGAAAAGGATTATTTCCTTGATTACTTCAAGCAACAAGATGATTGCTCTTCCTCTTACAACTCCCACTACATTCACAGCCTCCTAAAGCTGTCACAAAGATTGATTCCCTTCATACTAACAACATTACCAGTCTAAACTAATGAAGAGCCATTAGCCAGCAGGGTACTATAGAAACAAGCTTGTTGCTTGATGAAAGGTTCCAATTTTTCCTCTAACCTTGGCTGTTAAATCCCAATCTACTGGGATTTGTGACAGGCAAAAAGTAACATAAAACCAGCTAGAACTACTGCAGTGATTCACCTGAAGCTTCTAAACAAGTTCCAAGGCACAGACGCAGAGGAGAAGCTAGTTTTCTTCCTGTGGCACAAAGAGTGATTCACCATTGCCTCATTTACAGCTGTGTTCCCACCATTGCCCAGGGTACCTGTGCAGTTATGTGGTGAGGCATCAGCAGCAACAGGTGGTAGTGCAACGTAACAGTCAATAAAATTGCTCCTCTGAAAGCCAACACACTTACAGAAGCTGGAAACTCTTGTAAACATGTAAGATTGAATCAGTCCATGCGCTTTGATTTTGGACAGTCATATAGAAATTCATGCAATGAAGCATCACCTATTCCCCTCATTAAAGGTCGTAGGAAGGACAGAGGATCTACTAACACCTGGTTCAAGCCTCAGGGTCTTGTAGATCATCTCAGAGGCAAGCAATATTACAGATTTCTTAAGTCTATTGACAGACCTTCATGGTTCTGGATCAGCTAGAAGAGCTTTGTCTTGGTAAATACAGGCTAGCTCCTCTGTGAAGTGCCTTATTGCATACTGCTGCCATTTCATGTGAAAGCACACACAGCGCTAGCAGGAGCAATATATTTGAGAAATTCCATCAAGCCCTTGCCTTGATACACCTGATATTTGAAATAACACATGAGGTGTACTTGTTGAATCTTATGCTCCCTTCTGCAGGAACAAATGCAAAGCAAGAAGCAGCCAAGAAGCACAATGGTTGGGAAAGAGTTAGTGAAGTAAACTGATTTTTGTTCTGGCTCAGTATTTAAATCCAAATTCTCAAAATCTTTCTTTATAGTGTAAAGCTTCTTCAGTATAATATTCAAATATATATGTGTGTTTGTATATATATATATACACACACACGTATGCCTGTGCACATGTATTTAACTCAAATATTTAGATTTAAGTCTATGAAGAGTATCATTCCTTCAATCACACTAGAAAAGGGCAGTCCTAAATGCAAATTTTCCCTAGTAACAGAACTACACTGGTAAGAATGACATGGTGGACTGTATCCAGATTGCCATATTGTAATTAATATGTTATAATTGCAAACAAGAACAACATGTAATCACAATATTGAGTGTAATACCTAATATGTTTTCAACTATATTTTTTAAACACCTGACATAATAATGGGCTAGGAAGTAATTAAATATCATAAGAATCCTTTCTTATGGCAAATAATGGCAGCTATATTAAAAATGAGCAAATAGAGCTCAAGAAGCCAGCCCAGCAGTTAACATCCTGCCTGGACTCAGCTTGTAACCCTTCAAGCTGGAAGTACAGCAGACACAGAATACAAATACAGCTGCAGCAAGTAGCATAAGTCTGTCACCATGTAAGAGCTACCCCGTTATTTAAGGGCACCCAAGAAGCAGGTGTACTGGGGGCAGGTTGGGTCAGACAGCAGCAGGAGGGTGTGCAGAGCAGAAAGGACCCCAGGCACACCTATAGCTTGTAACACGCTCCTTTCGTACTCAGTGCAGATATCTATGACTTTTTAACAAAGCTACTTGCACCACTTGGCAACACCACCACCCCACCGGAACCACAGCTTTAATAAATAAATAAATAAATCTCTTTAGTCTTATTCAGGTTTGGCATCACATAAGCACGAGTTTGATGCAATTGAGAGCTAAGCAGAAAAGCAAAGAACAGAGCTGTCAGAAACCACTGAGATCAAAACCAGCTCCCTGCAACCACAGGCTATCAGAACACAGATGCTAAATTTCAAACATCACCTCCGCTTGCTTCCTGTGTGCCACAGTCCACAGACCTTCCTCTGAAGTCCAAGACCCTTACCCCAGGGGAGAATAGAGTTTTTCTTTTGAAATGGTAGTTGCCATCTTTCTGTCCCAGCTAGAAGTGTTTGCTATGCCCAAAGCACATCTAACAACACTGGGGGAAGGCAAATGGAGCCTTTCTGGAGGTGGTCCTAAGACAGACAGGGTTTTTTTTTTTGTTTGTTTTACACAAAAACTGAAGGGATGCAGGAGGGTTAATCTCACAGCACCTTACTAACACAAACATGGCAGCCCACTACATCCTATTTGGTGGCAGTGATCCATTTGTGTACTTAAGCACTTCTGCCAGGATGAGGAGCTTCAGGGCAGATGAGGGTGAGAGATTGTCAATAGCACTACAGCAGGAAAGGCGAGGACTCAAGCAAGAGCCCTGGCTATTCAGACAGCGTGGGCATGGAAACAAAGCTGGGGGACAAGCTAGAATGGGGAACACAGCCACTGAATAAACAGATATTTGCAGCAAGGAAACAATTATTCTACTTTTATTTAGTGAGCTACTGTCCTGAAAAGAAATGTGTAAAATTTTGGAAGTCAGATCATAGATCAAGTTTGGCATTCCTCACTCTCACAAGTGACCAAAGAGTGACCATTTACAAGAGCAGCTTTATATTTTTCCTACCAGGCAGCCACAGTAGGCTAAAAGCCCTCAACCTAAGCAACACAGGTTGTAATTTTGTAGGTTTTAATAAAAGGTTCTCTCTAGCATGAATGTGGAAGGCATTAATATTTATGCCCATCTGAAAGAGGGCTGCTTGCCAGTTAGTGCTATTCATCTACTGAACACCTTAATCTCTCTAGTTACTACTGCTCATCTTTCTTTTCTTTAAATTTAACTGCCTTTTCTTGCTGTGACCTATTTTCTAGAGAATATACACTCAGCTACCGCTGGTAGATCAAATCAAAACTATAGCCATGCTTCCTTTGAACAGAGATACATCTTTTGCATTCAAAATAAGACACATCAGGGTTTTTTCTGGCATTTATTTCTAGATGGAAACACTAGATCTCATGGGATGCCTAGCTTAATGTGAGAATCAGTTATCCTTATTACCAGAAGTATTTTTGGATTACAGCAACAACAGCTCACTATTTTCCTCAAAACAGTCTGGGATACCTCTACAAGTAATTCAATTGCTGTCTCTTGTCCACAATACCCAATAAAAAGCGGATGGGAATAGCTGTGCTGAACCAATTTTTTGATACATTTGTCCCCTGCTCTACATCTGTGGGTTTGCTTGCTGTTTCTGAAACCTGTTAGACCCTCACCAAATGTATTTAACTTAAATGATAAAGCTGAGCCCAGTGGGAGGAAATACCTTTGTGATTCTTTCTACAATCAGCTCAACGCAAGACATGCTTAGCTCTGCTTCAGCACCTGGCTGCACCTCAAAGTCTTTGTACCCTTTAACATACCGCAATAGATTATTTACCTTCATTGCCCAGCGGCAGCCTGTGGCCTATGCAATGTATATTCCTCTCTCAGTATGTATCCTGGGATGATCAGGAGTTCATTTCATCGGGCAACTCCATCAGAGCACTTTGAGGTGAGGACCACATGCTGCGCTCCCCCTCGCTGCAGGAAAGCTGCAAAACACTTACATGAGAACCGCAGGAGCTCCGTAGGTACCAAACCATCCTGCACAGGGACAAGGTGCTGCTGACTGGAGCAGTGATTTGCCGAGGAGGCAGCCTGATCCACAGCAGTTGTAGGAACCTGAAAGCGACTTGTGGCTGAGTAAGGCAACAGCACGTCCTCTTGCAGGTGGCCTGCAGGCGCTAGGATCTCTTTTCCCACAGAAACCAGCTTCTCTTGAGAAACACAGTCTTGCCTCTCAGATATGACTTGGAGCTTGTCTTCGTTTCACTGGCTTCAGGTTAAGTGGTCTAAGTCACACCCTGTGGGGATCCCCTGTCTTCCACAATGTCTGCATTCTCCCCAGCTTGAGCCATAACATGGAAGATGTGCATTGGAAAGGGAGATCCATGATGGGTTCTAGCAGGTGAGTAGGGGTAAGTTTCTGTTTGGCAAAGTCAAATCTTTGTCACTGTTGAGCTGCATCCTTAGCTACATGTTGCAGCAGTACTGACCATTAATGGCTTCAGCAGACCAGGTTTTCTCATTTTTTAATCGCAGTCTCTTGAGCCTCTGTCTGGCCTGGGCCTTCAGAAGGCCTGTCTCCACTCTTTCCTCCTAAAGACTGTGCTTTTTATGGGCTTATGCACACAGAACTCTCGATTCCTAAATATTTCGAGTTATTTTAAAAATACCTCTTCCCAATCCCCCCAAATAGGGCACCAATATGAACCGCACACATTAGATGGCAGAGTTATTTTATAGACAAACAAGTCAGAGTAAACCTAGCTACCACAAAAGGCTCCATTATCACATCTAAAGCTCTTCTCATTAATGGGCATCTTTCCACTTGTTTCATTGTGAGCTGCATCAAGACCTTGGCTTTTGTCCAAGAGCCCCTACACCAAAAACTACAGAACTTTCTGCTGCAAATGGAAGGCTGAACTGACCTTGCAAATCTTTGTAGCTAAGCTTCAAGGTAGCAAGGTGGGCACATTTATGGAACAAGAGCAGTCATGCATTCGTGTTCTCTTTCTATCACTCTTTATTTTTAAGTTCTACAGATTATTCCATACATCTAGACCTTTTTCAAATTTGCTTTTGGAACTGCAATTTAAAAAATATTTCAGTTACAAAGAAGGAGATTGTATCTTTACGGAGCTTTGACTCTTGATTAGGACAATTTTCAGCTTGCACACATATGTAAAAATTTGAATGTTTAAAAAACTTTCTGTAAAAAGGACATTTAAAGCATTTTTCAAAGTTAACTTTTCCTGTGCCAGAGGAAAGAATCAGATATGTTATACTAGACTAGCTGGAAGAGACACAGTTCCTTCTTGTTTGTACAAAGTAAAATTTGTGTTTTCTAATACAAATTTATGCTCTGGATCACAACTGTATTTGCTGTGATATCAGTTTTCTGTGGATTTCCTTCTACCCAATATTGGATGCATCTTAAATGTTTTCTGTAAAATGAAGATAGGGAGTTCTTTCTTCTTTCTACATAATTTCCAGTGCAGACCAGATCACAACTTGACAGCCTTGAAGAATGTGATATAATGGGTTTACCATATAGCTGCAGACATCCATTGTAATCTTGATCTTCTCATGCTTTGGTGACCATCCATCAAATGAATTAAGGGCCCTCATGTTCAAAAAGCAGAACAGAGGACTGAGGGTGAGGGAAAAAAAATCAAAGCTATCCTTACTATGTTCTGTAGTTTCCTGTTTGGACAACCAGAAGACCTTCTAACAACAGTCCTGTACCACAGGGACCTTGGAGTGCAACTTATGAGTGAGAAACTCAAGTGCTGCAGGTTCATTTGGGTGGACACTCCTGAAAGGAGAGAGGTTTGATTCTGGAATAGTGACTCAGTTTTCAAGTGCAGTACTTCTCCAAAAGACAGTAATCTCTGTTTTGGAGGAGGGAGTGAGCCAGATGAAAGCAGCTAGCCATAGGAAACCCGTCACATTACCCCAGTGATAACCAGACTCACCATAGCAGAATAATACACTTAAGCCATTTGACAGCCCCAGTGCAGTCAGGGCTGCATCCCAGTTTGCAAGAGTGGCCGCTGCCACTGCTGTTCACATGCTGTTTCAGTCCAATGAAATGCTTCTCTGTCTCTAACCTGCTTTTGAGAAGGCAGATGTGAGCTCCTCAGTCACTTAAACATTATGAAAATTCTACCCTGCTCATATTAATTAAGAGGAGAATAACACTCATTACAGATCCTAATTAGCACTAGATTTGGCAGAGGGTTCTGTATCATATATGTGCGATGTTTAATGAGCATGTGGCAGATGTTAGTCATCTCATTTAACATGCAGCTGGCAGAGGCTCCTCTCACAGAGTAGGATGGTGAAGAAACAACCACCACAAATACTGCTTGGACATAAACTGTCCTCTGCAGAAGTGTTTCCAAGTCACTAGCTGCCCTGTTCCACCGTTCCCCATCAACGATTCTTAGAGGTCCACCTCTATTTTTGTGGAGCTAGCACAGCCCCACTTTTTCAGGGGGCCACTGCATGTCTCTCAAAGACAATGGCAAAGCTGTAAGAGATTATTTTCATGAAGTAAAAGGGATAAAACCCCACAGAGCCATCCAAATGCTACTCGACAGAGGTGCATGTACAATTACTACTGCATATCTCAGAGCAGTGCCCTATTTGACTAGAGCTGTGCCCTATGGCTGCTGAGAGTGTAAGAAGTGACCATCATAGACATCTCTATCAGGTGATTAAGAACACCAATAAATATCTGTTAAAAATCCTTCCCATTAAGGGCCACTGCCTTGTCAGGAGAGCTTCATGGCTGGCAGGTGGTTGTTGTGGTGGCTGAGCATCAGCAGCAAGCTGTGCCCAGCCACATGCTCAGCTGAAACCCATCCATCACAGCAAGTAGTTCCTTAACTCTTCAGATTACAAGAGCACTCTATTAAATAAGAATATCCTCTGGTGTTAAGCTGCCACCTGCTATAAATAGTGAGGCATTAATTTTAATAGTTTTATTGGAATATGGAAGCCTGGAAATGTCTTGCTTTGGGATTTGAATATTTATTGCTATTTGCAACGTTCTGCTGCTTGGTGAACTCCCCTAAATGGTTATCCGCTTCTTCCATCAAAACCTCATTTTTCTTTAGTATTGCAGAGCTGTACTGTAGAAGTTGCAAACAAAAAGACATCTGCGACTTGGGCTTTGTAAGAAAAACACATTTTAAAAGTGAGGTGGCTTTTTGGGTGTATTTAGCTAAAAGGCTCATTTTTAACTGTAGTCAAATGAAGGATTTGTAACAATTAATGAAAATGAAACAAATTAGAATAAATCTTTTGATAGTCTTGCCTGGAACACCACTTAGTCCCCTGAGTGCTTTTATCAGCATCCCTGAGATGCAGCTGCACTCATCTTGGAAATCTTGTTGATGTTTGCTCAAATTACCATTTTAACACAGACCTGTTTAAGTACTATGGTTAAATACGGTGGAGGACCACAGAAATCACCAAGTTTAGTTTCTAATGTAAGACTTTTCTTTTTCTCTTCACTACAATCAGGACTTGCAAAGAAGCATTAACCAAAGTTACTCGATTGGCGACTGCCACTCCAGATTAAAAATTTTTTGTAAAGCGTGGCTTGGTTATCCCCTAGCTCTTTACTCCAGGTTGCAAATGTGTGCATAGACCCTGTGCTGGCTTTTCAGAAAGGCGAGCTAACTCACCCTCTGCATTTGTAGTGAAGCCTTCCTCAAATTTTGTAGCAGAGGCAGTGAGTCCTTCAGTGGTAGTCATGGGACCAAGGCTTGCTTCAGGTTTACAGCAACCTCAGTGTGATAACACAGCTTCCTCAAAGTTTTTTTGCATGGTAACAACATGCCCTGTACTACTGCACACGTGTCCAACGCTATTCCTGGGTTCAACAAACCAAATGCTGTACAGAGCTGGTCAGAGCCACAAGTACTCGCCCATGCTACCAAGGAGCGTGTAGGCAAGGAGGGAACCATCGCGTCTCTGCCAAAACTCTGTACTTTTCCTTCATTTTGTTTGGAGGAAGGAACAAAATGGAAGCGTACAATTCTGAATAACAGGGAGAAAGCACTTGTCTTTCTTAAAGAAGAAAATTGCACAACTTGGTTTAGTAGCATATTTTGCAACATAGCCCGTTTCCTCTCCTTTAATACTCAAGAGACCACAGAAATCAGAGTGCTTTCAGCAATCTAAAAAGACCTAATGGTAAAGGAGAGCACTACATTTCAGAGTAAGACAAGGAGGTTAAGAATTACATCATTTTTTTCAGTTTCACAGTGGCTTTTACCTAGGGTGAAAGGGCCATTACAGATACAAAGCACATTTCCCCTGTCCCAGATGCCCTGGTTTGTGTATTTGCTCTCTGCAGATTTCTCACTCCAAGATCAGCCGTGTCCTCGTAACCATGGAAACCGTTGTGGCAAATTCCCTCAAAACACAAAAGCAGAAGGATGGAAAGGAACAAACATTTTAAGAAGGTTGTGCACAAAAAGCAAGACAGCATCTTATCTTCATAGAAGCATTCCTGATGTCTTGGGTAATATGCAGGACAGGATCCTGATGCTGTAGGGTCAGCTGTCAGGCTGCTTACCTTCCTCACTGCACAACAAAATAGAGGACTTACTCTGACATTTTTCTTTAGCATCGCAGTTGTACGCTGTGGAGACTTGCATGCACGCAGCATCAAAGCTTTTCTGAACTTTTGGTGAATTAAAGGACTTAATACTGTATTTTCACAGCAGTATATGACAACCTTGCATCATGCCTAGGACAAATATACTGCAAATTTAAAAAGTAACTCAGAATTTTGGCTTCAAAATGCTCCTGTGTAAAATCATAACAGCAAAGGAAGATTCTGTCATGGCTGAGTGGACCTTGGTCCACCTGGTTCAGTTTTCTCCCTCCAACACTGCTTGTAAATAAGGAAGAGCAAGTACTACTCAGGAGGCAGTTTCACCCTAATACTCCCCCCACCTCCAGCTTTCCCCAGCTTCAGGCGACTCCCCCAAGCCTGTTGTGGTTTGTGTAGATAGTAAGCCTCAAAGAAGCTCTATCCCTTTCCCAGGCTACATTCCAAACCATCCTCTGGCAGGCAGTACACAGGCCTTATTCACATGAACAACCACCTCCTGTTTGCATTGAGCCTACCTCCTACTAGTGTCACTTGATGGTTCCCTGTTCTCATGCCAGAAGAAATAACAAACAGTCAATAATCTCTATTCACTCCTCCCATATCACTCATGATTTTGTAGATCTATATCATATCATCCATGCATCCTTGGAAAAAGACAATGTAATTACTTAATTATTAAATTAAAGCTTACTTAATCTATTCAAGGAACAGATCATCTCGTACCTTTGCTTACATGCATTGCCTTTCTTCAGACCTTCTCCTGCCGTAATATGCCTTGAGATGAGAAAACCAGAACTGCATGGGAGGGCAGGAGGGTGAACCTTGGAGTCATGCAGTGGCTTTTTTTATCTCTGTTACCTTCCCACAAAGTAATAATAATTCATCTTCCCTGCACCCCCGTTACTGAGCACTAAGCTGGAATAATTTTAAACCCATAGTCTTGCTCTTAAGTGACAACAAGGAAGTCATAGCTCAGAATATTATGTGAGGCCAGGATTACTTTTACCCAGGAGTTATACTTACCTGCACTGAATTTCATCTGCCATCTTACTCTTCATGTCTCAAATTTAGCAGATTACTCTTTAGTCTACCCTTGAGCTCAGCCAGAATGCTTGGGTGATTAGCACCAGCCTTGGCAATTAGTTAATTTTCATTTTGTTTATTTGTACTTGAACCTGTTCCATAATTACTTCAAATTTCAAGCTGATAATTTGCTGAATCACTGCTAAAAAGAATGACATAGGGAATCTCCCCAGCTGCTTCTACAGCAAGCAGACACAATTATCTTCTCTGCAGTACTCTTGTCCACATGGCCATCAGATGGCCCCACCAACTTCCTGGTGGACATGTCCTCTGTGTTAGGCCCTGCAGCCTCCCCTCCCCCTCTCCCGGCCTTGATAGCCATTGCTCAAGACCAGCTCTGATACAGCGCAGCTGGGTGACCTTGGATCTGACTGATGGGAACAGAGCCGGAAGAAACCTTGCTGGGGGCCTTTGCACCTTCCAGGGCATTAAGCTCAAGCTCTTGCCCTTGGTCCTGCCCAAGCTATGGTGTAGGCAGCCTTGTGCCTACCCTTGTCCCTCACCAACCCAGACCCTGACCCAATGACTTAACTTCCCAGCCTTGGACTTGCTTGTTACTATGGTCTTACCTGGCAAACTGCACTCCTGGCTGCCCCAGATCAATATCAACAGACCTGCTCTGCTCTTCCTGCCTGGACACTGGGACCCACCATGAGGGCACTGTCCTACCTGCCTTGCTTCACCTTCACTCCCAGCTCCCTTCCCCTGTGGAGCAGCCTCAGCCCCATTGCTGCCTGGCAGACAGGGTGGGAGGAAGACCAATTCCTTTACCTAGCTGATTCTCAGATTTGGATTCATATTACATTGTCATAATGCATTTTAAACTTGCGATGACTAAACCTGAGGAATATTTCTGGAGACGTATGTGGAGAAGAGGAGAAATGGGGGCCTCCAGTTTATACTGGTGTCAGTGGAGGAGGCTTGGCAGCTGCATACTCCACACAGATTCCCTGTGCACAGGCTTGATCTCATTGCTTAACTGCTCACTGTTAGATTCTCTTGCTCTAAAAAACGATTAAACTTTCCTCCTGAGAACAAAAGAACACTCCTTCCTCCCTCCCTGTAACAAATGTCAACAGCAACAGCCCTGACTGGAGCTGGGAAAACTTGAAAGTCTTTCTTAACCTGCTAAAGTTAATTGCAGAGGATTCATTTACAGAGCAGGGACAAGATGAACTACACAAGCCAGTTTGGTCCTCCTCTGTGTTCAGCACGTATAAACACACTAGCACATGAGGCTGGGCATCAGATACCATTCCTTTGTAAGCCTTGTAAAAACACACTTGGAAACTTGCAGAAAGTGGCTTTTGATTCTGAAGCACCAAAAATTTACTAGTGAGTATAATGCATTACACTGCCTGTGTCAATGTAGCCGGCTTGCAGCCTCAGCTAGCAGACTTTCTTTTAAAATCTATATTTTGGCAACAATTTTACTATGGCAAGTTACAAAGGAGATGACCCATTGCCTTCCACTCGCTACATTTTAGGAAAATCTCTCCTACAATACTAATTATCAATATGGCCTTCAAAAAAACGCTAACACAGTTATCAAAACACATAGAGGCACAGAAAGTTAGAAATTAAGCTCAATCTAAGCTCTAGTCATGTTTCAGCAAGCTGCAAATGAACTTCTGCAAGGGGGGCAGAAGCAGGGGGAGGACCTCAGAAAGGCAGGAGATTAGAACACCAGGTTTTATTGGCATAAATCCCACCTGTGATATTAGATACCTTGTCATCTTTCCCGATTCAGTTATAAGAAACCTAAGGCAGTTTTACAGGGCTCTACATTGTAATTGGTATAGTCTTTCCCTTCTCTCCTTTGCTGCACCTTTTTTAGTGGCACAGTAGCAAGAGAGGAGTGGAGAGAAAAAGAGATACAAGTATCAGGGGAGGAAAAAAAGAAGAAATAGGATATTTCTTATTATAATGAAACTGTTCAGGGTGAAAATCGTTTTTAAAAAACAAGTCTTGCCATAATGGTACAGGAATACATAGAAAACCAGTCCTGGAGGCTGAAAGAGTATTTGCGAGTTGTTTTGTTTTAAACCAATAGATACAGTTGGTAAAGTTACTAGGAACACAGTTGTTTTATGCAGGAAGTCTGTATGGAAAAGCTTCACCTGCTCTCCCCCCATTCACATCAGTTGCTTTTAATAAAACTTAACTCCCTACAAATCTTACCTTTTAAAAAAGTTGGCATACCTACATTCATATCTATTTATGTTTAGCTCAGCTGCTTAAAAATGTTTATCTTTAATTAGATTCCAGTGTCATCTCCAAAATTAAGCAGCACTGGCATTAACAGGGTAAAATAAAAACAAGCACGATAATTTCCTCACTTTTAACATGTAACATTAGTCCTGCATTTGAGTGTCCTGACTTGGCTTCCAAACAGGGAATTCCATACAGCACCTACCCAGAGTATGGGAAAGGTTATTAACAATAATAATTGCTATGTATCACAAGACACTCCTCAGCTCTGAAGGTTAAATGGAATAAGGACTTAGAATCCTGGTCCAAAAGGCTCCCAGAAACGACTTAGCATTTACTACATGCTTAGGCAACAGATAGTAGTCATAGGAAAAGACCCTAAGGAATCAGTGTTGTGCATTGCTCGTCGCATCATTTCTCCCAGGCCCTTGCCATTCAAAAGGTTTAAATTGTTTGTCCTGGGAGGGGAGGCACCTAAAGAGAGATTAAAAAAAAAAAAAAAAAAAGAGCCTTACCTTAAATCTGCAAGGTGGTGTATCAGAGGTAATGCATCTACACTGGGTGACTGATTAGCAGATCCTGCGCCAAGCCCTGCACTTACACTGATTTGGAGGTGGCTTATTGGGGAATGGCTTGGTGCTCCAAATACCATGCAGCAGTATGCAGAGCAGAGACATCCAGTCCTGATCTAAGCAGAAATTCCATTTTACCACTTCTTGAAGTATGGCAACAGCCAGGTGGGAAGCTGGTTTTTCCCACCTCAGGAAGTTATTCCTGTACTTTAGAAAGCTCACTACAGGTTTTAATTGCTCAGAAAAATATTTCTTCCAAATGTGAGCCATAAACATCTCCTTTAACCAAGAATTCAACATTCGTGCTATTGGCATCTATATTTCTATGGTGCAGCCATAGCCTCTGCTACAGTTGTAAGCAGTAGGCAGCTATTTTTAGCACAACAGCCTTGAGCCCCATTTGATGTGTGTTATGTTGGAGGCTGCTTCACTGACTGGAATGATAACAGTACCATACACCAGGAGCATATTTTCCCTTCTCAGGCTAATTAAACATATTAGAGGAGGTTCCCAAGTGAAAGCATCTGATTATATATAAAATATGAAAGATACCCATCTTTCTTCACAGCTATTAATAAATCACCATTTAGATGCCTAATAAACTTGCACATTAAATTCTAATTGTGTCCAGCTTTCCTTATCAACCTGAAGCACACTGCTGGTGAAAAATGTATTCTTCTAGGAGGCACTATAGTGCTTGATGCTCCCTAATTAGGCTAAACCCCTGATTAGGCTAACCCCCTGAATCTGGATCTGCAATCTCAGAGCCCCCTAAAGTCATAATTCCAATTTTTTCATTTTATTGTGGCCATGCAACTGCTCTGCAACTCTTCTGACTCACTGAGTTATATATTTCCCTGCCCTGTTGCTTGCTTCATAAAAAACCTGTCTCACCCTGTAGCTCTGTGGGAAATAATGTCCGTTTTCCATGTTAATACTTCAGATACCTTAAGCCAAATCCCAGTAAAGTTCATTATATATTGCTACAGTACCTGTGACTATATCCCTTGACCGGCATTCTTGCTGCTGTTTTGCCAACATATGTTTACACCCATTAGCAGCAGATTTTTCTCCCCTCAGTCATGTATCTGATCAGCCAACCTCCACAGCTGGCTTGCCTCCTTCATCATTTCTCAGGTTGTTAAGCACAAAGGAAACAGATTTAATCAAGAGTTTTCTTACAGCCTAGAAACTGCAGTTCTGCATTTCAGTACAGATTGCTTAAATGTCACTATTATCTCCTCAACTTGAGGAGCAGGACTCCCAGCCCATTTAACCTGTTCACAACCAAACCCCAGGTTCCCATGCTATTTTTCCTATCTGCACTTCAGTAGCGATTAAGTAGAAAGGAGACCAAAATCATTCTTTCTGAAAAGCATATTGCTTGCACATTCAACACGACCAATGCCAGCAGTGATTGTGCAGACTCCAGAGTGATATCTCACCTCTCAAAACCCTGACCTTTATGGACCACCTGCCAGGCAACATCTCCACTCTTCCTCCTGCAATGATCATATTTACCACCTGGATCTACAGGGTATATGACCAATATGGGTTCAATTTTGTGACTAATGTAACACCAGCTTGTTTGCTGGATTAGATATTTACTCACGCTACAGAGAGAGGAAGCCAATAAGCCATTTCAAGTGAACTGTCCATTGATAAAGTTTCTGCCAATACAGGCTAGAATCAGAAGAGAAACACAAGCAAAGTTCCCCATCATGAAAGCCCATAAACTGATTCTTTTTGGAAGTTACATGTGAGCAGATTTTGTCATTTTATTCTAAACCCTAAAGCATGATTAATTCATAAAAAATATCAATGCACATCAGTGCTTTCTAGCAGCTGAGCCATCAAGCAGTTATACTCTCCAGAACAAGCCAGCTATACTATGAACTCATGCACTGTACAAAGAACATATTCCCAAGCACGTAGTCTCTTCAGATATCTCTGGGAAGCACTTACCTATAACAGGAAAGTTCACACTCATATCAGGAAATGCTTTTAAAGGTGAGGTTTGTCCCAGTAACTGAAACAGGGGAACTCACCACGAGGCAAAGCATGGTGGCAACAGCAGCTCCCATCAGGTATCCAGCAAGCATCAGGCAACGCATGCATCATGTCAGAGGACAGCCTACAAAATCCCCCCAACTACTCAGGAGCACAGCTAAGGGCAGCTGCTCTTGTAGCCTGTCTTAGGAAAGGACTAAAGCTCCTGGGCTGAGCTGAAGTTGAGCCCCTTCTTCTGAGGGTGTGGGTGGGGTCCCAGGTGAGGGCGGTCAGGGCAATCAAAGCCTGTTAGTGCCCTCATGGCCCTCACCTGCAGCCATGTGCATTTCAGTCCGACAAATACAGAAATGAAGCAGACAGGGTAAGATGTATGGGGGACTAATTAAAACAGAAGCTGAACTGCAAAACCCTTTACAAGAGCTGTGTGCTGCTTTAAAGGGGCAATTGCAATAAATATTGTTGCTGCAAAATGTGTTTCCAAAACATCCAGCGCATTCATTTTATACAAGGGCTCCCGATCAGATACAGACATCTCCCCTTTTCAAAACCATCCAAGGCTCATGCTGTTTCTTGCAGGATAACAGGTGAGGAACAGTGTGATTTAGCGCTCAGACAGTGCCAGTACAACAGCATGCAAGCCCACCCTCACTCTGACAAAGATGAATTATTGCAGCTTCGAGACTGAAACTATCCCCAGAGATTTCCTCTGTTTGCACACAATCCTTCCCTTATTTCTCTATCCCTCTCCTTCTAAGCCATCCTTGTGCCTCCTGCCCCCTCCTGCCTGCAGTACACCCACTGCTTGCTTTTCTATCTGAAGGTCACTTCAAGATGGTTGAATGCAGCATGTGGTATCACTGTGCTCAACCACTGAAGCCAGCTCCCATGAGACAAAGGGAAACCTGGCAAAATTTGGGCAATTTCTGTTTTAGAACAGTGTATGTTCATTCAGAACTCATGGATTCTGGTCAAATTAATTTTAATAGCTACAAGGGAAAATTACGGACAACAGTTGTTTGGCTGGTGATGGTGCTGATTATTTTTTTTTTTCATTTTATGTAACAAAGTTGGCTGCTGGTACTTTTTCTATCTCCAGCCTGCGCAGTACAAGGTGATACAGCTAAAGAAGAGGTTGTGATTACTTGCAGATGGTTTCCAAATGAAACTACGATTCTAAACAAAGCCAACTTACTAATGGAAATTACTACAGATGCTTGGAGCCCCCCAGAATGCTGGAGGCATTTTAAGGTTATGACACAGAGCTTTGTAGAGAGGATCAGTGCCTCTGAGGAGCTGAAAGCCTCCTGTGAGATGCCAGGGGAGCCAAAGAGGGCTCCGTGGCTCACAGACCTTACAAACACATGTGCTGCAACTGTGGCCAAGTAGTGATTTTTGCCAGGTTGTGTCAGAAACAGCTGTACCAGAGGGACATGCAAGGTCTTACGTGGAGCTCCCACGTATGCTATAAAAGATTCTAGAGAAGAATCCTCTATTTTTTGAAGTTCACTTGAAAAAAACATACACAGAGCTGATGCCAGGATGCTTTTAGTCAAGACTGCTCACATTTGGGTTTTCTTCTTGCCAGTATGTCAGTTGTCATTTCTATCTAAAAGTTCCTGAAAATTGTTTAGCAGAATTTGAGGACTAGAAGATGGGTGTGGAAGGCATCTCTGCAGCCTGGACAGTGGCTGGGGTCTAATCCAGTCCTTTCTGGCAGTAGCCGGCCTTCATGCAGCTGAGAGCTGATCTGGAACCAGCCAGCTCTTCAGACACATAGGTAGCCTCACAAGACAGCAGAAAATTAATTTTTCTACTATGCAAGGTTTGATAAGGCATCTTTATAGAGAATGAGGAGCTTTCCTCTAAATCCTTACTTGAGCACCTTCCCCTTACTAGCAGTCTTTCCAGTGAAGAACGACAACTTAAACTGCTGTAGCAACTCCTGTCCTGCAGTGCAAGGCATCTGCCTGCTAGGCGTCCTGCTAGGATAAAAACTAAGCACTGCAAAATCCTGTCTCCGCCACCTTTTGGTGTTCCATCTCCCCTTCTGTGATATGAAAGTTCGAGCTGTTCTCTCTCTCACCAGAGCATGGTGAGGTTATATACATTAATTGCAAGAAACATAGACATGATAACAGGGATTGGGAAACCCCAAGAAAGTCTGAATTCATACAATTCAATTGCAAATGCATCCAAGCAATTTCCACATATTCACTGCTGCTATGGACTTTTAGATGAATGCAAATGCTCCATTTATTAAATCTAGATATATTCTGTATAATATTACCTTGGTATTTTTCCCTTACCTAAATCCCCCAATGTATGTATTACTAACAATGTTAATTATAATGAGAATTGGCTTAGAGCAAGAAGAAATTACCTGACAACACCGAAAATGGGAATGCTCTGTGTGCTATAAAACTTGGGAACTGCACTTTAGGGTGTGAATATTTCCATAAGAAAGCAATTACATTGATGAAAGCTGACTGGTAAAACAGCCTGAACAATTTCTGTATGTGTAGGGAAGGGAGTTCAGAGATAGCTGACTAGAACAAGAATGGACATTATTATAGGAAGCAATTAGAGAACGTTAATATGTTTTTTTAAGAGTTTGATGCTGAGCTACAAATTACTGCTGATATAAAGAACGGCCTTGGAATCCAAGGCTAGGCTTTTAAAAAGTATTTGCTATAACAGAAACATAATAAAAAGACTAGGGGAAAAGACATAGCATAGTGTGATACCCTTTCTCTTCCTTAACTCTCTTAGGATTTGACAACATTATAATGCCAGCATATTTCATGACTTGAAAAATAAAAACCAAATGATCTTGTCATTGCTATTCCTCCCAAGAGGCACATACCTCCTGCTCCTTCACTAGATACCAGTATACTTCAACTCCATTCTGCTCATGCAACTAATAGCAAGGACTGGTACATGATCCCCATGCGGTGTGCCAAAGGGGGAAGCCAAAGTTGCAGAGAAAATAAAGACCGGCTTTTTAATAACACAGCTTATATAGGAAGTGGCTTGGCATTGCGGAGAGGGGTTTAGGGAGAAAATCCTTGTGCGGCTCCTTTCTGTTAGAATCATCAGTATGTTAAGTAATGAACAATACTGATAATTACACATTCATTATTAAGTTTCTGAAGAAACACACCACCAAGTTGGATGGTAGTACTTCCCACACCCCGAGACGTTCTGCAGACCTGAGCATGGGGAATTTTACTACCTACAATGGGTTCACAGGGGAGAGGTCTTGTTTAGAAATCTAAGAGATGAAATTTTATTTCAGCTACATTTTTATTAAATAATGAAAGACTGCTGTTTGCTTGTTTGTTTGTGATTCTTTTTTTCATGCAGTAACACAGCAAGAACTGAATTCTGCACCCTGTTTCATCTCCCCTGAATATCAGGTTACCTGTTTAACTGTGGCAAAAATAAATGTACTTCCAATACACACGGGACAAAAATCCTGAGCAGCCAGCATCTGGGCCTCAAGGCACCCACAGGCCTGGCTGTCCCTGCCTGCCCCTGGGCTTTCCCCACCCTGCTCATGGCCCAGGACCCCATGTCAGCCCCCCGGGCCACCAGCCCCTGCTCCAGCAACACCACAGCAGGGCTGGTCTCTGGCTCCCCACGTCCTGGCCGACCCCCATCCCCAGGGAGGTGCCCGATGCCGGGGCTGCTCCAGGCCCTGCTCCTGGTGGGGTGGTGGGACAGGCCCGGGGTGCCAGGCCCTGCCTGGGGAGCCCCACGGGGACCCCCGCTGCCACCGGCCCTTGTGGCGCCCTGACATTCACGTTGGGAAGCTGGAAATGCAGGAAAGAAAAGGAAGAAAACGCAGCATGCCCAAATAACAAAAAGGAAAACCAGTTCCCATGAGTGTCTGTCAAGCACTTCAGCAAAGGACTGCGAGGGATGCTTGGTTCCTGATTGATTATAAATTGTTTTGCTGGCAGTGCCCGCAGAGACCCTTCTCACACACATGGCGCTGGGCCAAGGGCAGGCCCAGGGCCGCTGTGGCTGCTGCCATGGCCCCAGCAGGCCGAGGCGGGGGAGCCCTGCGCGCTCAGCCCACTTGTTGAGACGTTAATGTGACAGTGGCTGTGCAGCAGCACCAGGGCTGTGCTTCACCCACAGCTTTTGCCCTCGGTACATCAAGAGGATTGCCTACATACAACCACGTGAATGGGCAGAGCATCCCCATACAGGCAGACATGCATTAACTGCCCACATCCATGGCTACAAGCCCTGCATGAACCCACCCTCTTACTCCTTTTCAGCAGGACCAGCAGATGGAAATGGCCACTTCCCCACCAGCTACCATGACACAAAGGAGGGCAGAGCCTGCCTGTGCTCCACAACCCCTGGCCCCTGCCTGGGCATCAGTCTGTGCCCATCTCCCCAGCCGAGGATCTCTGTAGACACATGCTCTTTCCAACACACAGGATCCACAAGGGCGTGCCAGCAGCCAGCGACAACCGACCACGGACAAAAATTCAGGCAAATCCCCAAAACAGAGAGATTTCAGGACAAATCCCTGTTTTCCAGACCTTTGTTTTAATCCTCTCAACAGAGAAGCAGCAAGCAAGAAGATAGGCATGGTTTTTTCCACTCAGCAAGGTGAGAGACAAGGAGGTAGCTAAGATTCGTTTTTAGGTACTGGCTTATTTATTGATAAATAAACTTTCTTCTGTGAGAGGCTCTGGGTGACCACAAATCCTCTGGTTTAAAAATTCCCCCAAAGGGCTCAGTGGAAAGAAAAAATGCATCCAGCCGTCCCACTCCCCAACAGACATCTGCACGACTGTTTTGGAAGATGGTCACTCCAAGAGAAGGAACACATTTGACCCACAGACTGAGCACCTGTGGTTCCACTTTGCCATCCTTTATTTGCTTCTGACCACCTGATGCTTCAGCTGACACAAATACTCCTTTCATTCCTGTGTGATGCTGAGGACATTACCAGGAAGCCAAAAAGAGTGGCTCAAGCCCCACGTGAAGGGCTGGCGAGACACAGCAGAAAGCACACTCTGCTTGCACGGGTCTTGTGCCCTCTGGCATTGTGGGTGGACTGTGTGCCAGGCCAGCCCCACAGAGTAATTATAAAGTGTGAGCTGGAGAACCACTGGCCCAGAATAGGAGAGAGATGACACCAGGGCAT
Source organism: Falco rusticolus (assembly GCF_015220075.1). NCBI lineage: Eukaryota > Metazoa > Chordata > Aves > Falconiformes > Falconidae > Falco > Falco rusticolus. The sequence goes on from NC_051189.1 coordinate 92,054,350, forward strand.
GGCAAGAGTCAACACTTCAGCTGGAGACTTCCTTTTCTCAGCAGAGTGAGAACTGCTCATACATGCTCTCTGCATCCCAACAAATTCTCTGGGAGGACCAGGTCCACTTTCTCATCACTAACACGTAAACTTAGGGCTATTTTATCTTTAATGAGTAATAGGGTTACATCTTAGTACACTATTCACAACTCACATGCATTTGTAGTTGTGCATACATTTTTACCTCCTACCTATTAGCCCTTTATCACATTATATTGCTTGAGGAGCACTGGCTTAACCAACCACATTTTGAACCATAAGCTTTACACCAAGGCCTTAGTCTGCCTTGACAGCAAAACATTCTCTTCTGACTGCAGATTTTTCGTGACTACCTATGTTTAAACTGCTACACTGCAGGCCTAGACTCTGGATCCAACATCCCTTCTGCACTCAAAGTGTTCAGAATTACTACACTAACCCATGTGCTATTGTAAGCGATGCTCTCTTTATGATAGTGCCATGACATGCCACCAAACAGAACGGAAACTGAAGCACAGTTGGAGAAGTTGAGCATTATGCTACATCACAAAACAAAACTTAATGGAATGATATCTGGCAATGAGTTTAGACTACCTTCTTGCAGGATGTTACTAGTCTATAATTAGAGCTGGTTGAAAAGAAAAAAAAAAAAGAAAATTCTCTGTGTTCCTTTCTCAATTGTGTGCAAAGATATATTTTTTTTTGGTCAACAGTAAGGTACATTTGAATCAACCATATGCAGAATTCATACTCTAAACCTCTCTCAGTTGTAGAGACCTGATCCACATGCGAAAGTTGCAGCAATTTAACCAAAGGGTTTTTTAATTGATTCTGTGGACAAAGTAATACACATGGCCATTTGCATTCCTTTGATTTATCAAATAAAAATATTTCACCTAAGAGAAAAAAAAAATCACATGACATCATGTCTGGAAAATACTTGATCAAAATGGCTTTTGAAAAATCCAAGTGAAATGGGTACAAATTCTGTTTGTAGATTAGTTCCTTTGCATTAGACTCCCTGATGACTTTACTGTGTGTGCAGCTTAGTTGGTTTTCATATGAGGAATGTGGTTGTACATTTAAAATATTAGCAATACTTCTCTATTTTTTAATCCATATATTTTAAAATGCTTTAAAAAAGATAAGTAGTTATCATGTGGTTAAAAATTCATAGGAAAATTCAAAGGAATCGGGGACAGTATTGCATCAAAAGCCAATGACACTTGGTGGTTTTCAAACTATTACTCAGGGAAAACTCAGGGATAGGGAGATGAAGCAGAATTACCCAAAGCAACATGGTAGGCTGACAGCAAGGCCAGGAATTGAAATCAAATATACCAATTCCCAGTCCAATGCACATGTTTCCTAGATGTTATTTCTACCCCATAATGGTTAACTTTGAAAGCAAAGAGTTAAAACTAATGAGAGTAAAACAACCAACCAACCAACCTTCCCAATTCTAATTCAAGAGGCTGCTCAGAAACCTTTGCATGAGTGAAAATACCCCTTTCTACTCCAGAAATTTAACATACGAGAACCTGGTTTGTCTTAAAAAAAAACAACAAACCTGACACATTTGATTTCACTCATGGTCTTGAAAATGCAGAATTCCTCCACTAATCTTAGTGGCATTAAACCACATACAGCTAGACACAAGATCAACAGTTAGGCAGAAGTTTCACATATCTGCAGTATGGGCAACACATGGAGCACAGAAAGAACTGCCAAAACCCAGCGCATTTCCAAAATTACTAGAGAAAGAGGATTTGGCGTACCTGCAAAAGCATCCTCAAACAAAAAAAATAAAACAAAAAGAAAGAAAAAAAAGAAAAAGAAAAAAAAAGGAAGCCATTGTTTTAAGCTGCAGAAGTGTACTGAAGGTGAGTTATATTTTATTTCATTAAAATATATTTTAAAAACATACTGTGTAAAAGAATTAGGATTCTCAATAATTTATTATTTACATTAGCAAATTCTATTTGAATGTTATTCTATAGAGAGAAATGAAAAGTCTGCAGAAGTGAGTTGTATCAACTTTTTGGGGACCAAGTAAGCCCCTTTACCAAGAAACAAGTCCAAAATGCATTTCTTCCCATTTCGATCTGTTCAAATTCATGTTTGCAAACAGATTGAAAAAAGCTCAATGAAAGGTCAGGTTGGCAAGTGTTAAGCACTCACAGTGAGAGCTGAGATTTCAGAGTGCTCTGCAAAACACAGACCCCGAGGAGATTTTAACACTGTACTACTCAGTAGTCAAGAGGTTGCAGGGTCCAATCTCACTCTTGCTCCTACTGTCCTACTGCCACTGAAATCCATGACATTACACGACAATGAGGCCTGCACCTGGCCCTGCAGGCAGATATTGGAAAGCTAGACAGACTCCTTGAGCCAGGCCGGCAGCGGACAGAGCGTTTTTCCTGCCACTGTAGACACTGTAGCTTATCATTCTTTTTCAGTCCAAATACAACATAAATCTCATTGTCTTCCTTCCCATCCTCCAGGGAGAAATATGCATAGGGAATTATCTCTCTGATGTAAACAACTGTAAGCACCATTCACATTCGCTGGTCCACATGAAAAAAAAATCATATCCAAGTTCCTGCCATAGCCTTGACCCTTCTTAGCAGGGCAGCTCAGCCTTCCCATCAGCTTTCCAGATCTCTGAAATCACATGGGTACCCAAACATCATGCACAGTCCATTGCAATGCCAGCTGCTGTCTGCTTTACTATTCCAGGAAAGAGTAGTCACCTCTTCAGTGATTATATAAAACCCCATGATTAAAAGAAGTGGTCAGCTCATGTGTTCTGTTTCCTGGAGGCACTCAATGGTATTTCTGACATCTCGTGTAAGGCACCAGTCACCCGGTAGCTGAGCAAAAAGTGACCCACAAGACCTCCATTAAGCAACCACACAGGGAACTGACAAAATTCAGCTGGTTTGCTCGCCTTCTTGCTTACATAGCATAAAAAGTGTGGTCACGCCATCTGGGGAAGTTTCTGGTGGTATCCTAAAAAAGGAAGCCCCAACTTGCACTGCAAGCCAAGCAGCATGGGTGACAGCATACTACAGCACAAGTTTCTGATGGCTGTGTCTGACCGACAATTCTCACATAGTAGAGATTTCCTTGAGCCCCAAGAGGCCTCTGCTAGCTTGCTTTCACAGAAAACGAGTTTGTTGTCAGCAGCGAAGCAGTTACCTCCTTACAAGATGTCTCCGTAACACACAGTGGAGGGCCAGACTACAAAACCAGCTTTGTGGCGTACTTGCTGCAACTCCTCTGGCTTTTGGTCCTGCCCGCGCAGCCTTATTCACAGAGATGCAATGCTGGAGATAGCAGAGCCTATGGATGAAGAGGTCGGCTGGATGCTGGCTGACTGCATCACTGAGCAGCCTCAGTCCAGAATATCAGTCTCAAATGGGACCAAGTGGTAGTATGTCAAATTGGTGACATAAGCTGTTGGATCATCACTGTCTTCTAGTTCTGAGGTAAAGTCACTAACACTTTCGAACCTAAGGAGAAATAAATAGAAAAACCACCAAAAGGCATTAAGTCATTAATGTTCGTTCAGAAAATCAAAGTCAAAGAAATTGGAAGGAAAGCACTGAGGGAGAAGGCTAGGGTATCTGAAGACTGACACCTGGAAATTTTGAGAGAAGACATTTGTGAGGGGACTACTTGGAAAAAGGGCTGCAGGCAGGAATGTTTCCGCTGGCACTGCAAGTTAAAAGTTCTGAGTGAATGTAATATGTGGGCTTGCTTCACACCACAGCAGTGTTGTAGTAGAAGTATTTCTAATGCTGGTTTGCAGCTTCAGCTTTATGAAGCTCAGTTTGCAATACAAAGATTTAGAGACCCAACTCTTTTTCGAAAGCTTCAATATCTCACTCCCTCTTTTGGCAGCGTGAAATCTGAATTCATACTAGAAGTTATCAAGGAAGGTCCAAGCAGATCAACTACACATCGTGAAGCTATAGTTTCTCTGACATCAGCCTACGTATCATTATGCTAGGATAACGTACTGGAGACATCAGCAATGGCATCCACTGCCACTTTCATAAACCAAGATTTAATACTTCCTAGAGAGAGTTGAGAAGTAAATGGAAACCATTACTCTCCATGTCCTTAAAGAAACAGAAAGCCTGTTTCTTTATAACCTATGGAAATGAATGGGCTGATGATTTTGCTTTCAGTAAAACAGGATGGCTATTCCCTTTTAAAACTATTCTAAAACACAGCTGCACAGCATAACAGGAAAGCAAGTTCTCTTCTCTTTGGATATCTGTCTTCAGTAAAAGGGACTTCTATGACTCCTCTCTAGTGTGACACTGACCCTTCACAGCACTTGTCATTGTAACAACTGAACTTCATATCTCACGACACTTGGTTACCACATTGCATTTAACATGAGCCAGACCAAAAGCATTATTAGTTTGTTTTCAGGCCCCAGGACTCCCCTCCTACTAACGAATGAATGATTTCCTGGGACATAGCCTTTCCTGTCAGGCAATTTTGGATACCTCTACAATGAGATTTTTCTAAGTCTAGAAGAGCTTTCACTATGGTACAGGAAAATCTTCACAGAAAATACTCAGAGCTAGTCCCATCCACACCTCCTCCTGCCCACACCCACGTGTATGTGAATAAATCATAGGCCAGTGAGAACCATGGCACATGCAAGCAAATCACCTTGTTACCCCTGACTTTCAAAGCTAATCATGAGGAAGGAATGAAGCAGTAAGTGAGCTCTCGAAGAGTGAATCATGCAGCTGAGGTCCACATCCTTACACTTTGTTCTCACAGCATGTGGCAGCAACACAAAGTGCCTCAGTTCCCCCCAAAAGGCGGAAGGGAAACTGCCTTTATTTCCCATCTGAACTTGGACTCTCACTCTTTCACTTCCCAGGTACCTTCTCTGGGTTTGGCTTTTGTATGAGGCCAAATGTCTAACACAAATAGGAAATAACGACTATAATGTCCTTCCTCCAGAGCCACACTGTCCTCCCCATGGCACAAGATTTGGGTTTTGAGAAACAGAATATCAAAATACAAAGAGATTCCCAAGTTTAGTTTCACTTGCTTCAGTACTTTCCTTCCCACTTCCTAAACTCTCCATTGTAACCTGAACTTTTGCAAGGATTACCCAGCGTCTCATGCCTATGCTCAACCAGAAGGCATCAATGTGTTAAAACCCACACTTTCAGTTACACACGTTCCTGTTCCTAGGAGGCTTGAATTTCTGCAGTAAGAAAACATTTTAGTTCTTCCCAGACAGCCTAGCAGTTAAAGACAGTCACTGCAGGTCAAGGATTAAATCTCATCTCAATTCAAGCAAAGGACCTGAAGAACTGTCAAGTTTCTTTTTGTCACTCTCTTTTTAATATTTTGAAAGAACTTGCATTCATTCTGATAGAGTGAGAAAAAAAATGAAATAGAAACTGAAAAATTGCACAGGATGGAAAAAGAAATCCTAACCTAGCTCTGACAACAGGATGTGTCTCTATTACCTTTCCAGGCTGGCATCCTTCAGCTCTCTGCATAGCAGATAAACGAATGATGCTTTAAAATAATTTGGTTTGAAACTACATCTCACCTACACATGAACTAGTTAAGACTCCTTTAGTTAAGTGAGGCAATAGCAGACACTCCTCTAACCTCACTCTAGAGAGCCCTAAGAGCCAGGTATTTCAGAGGACCTGAAGAAGAGTGGGAGGATAAACAAACATGTATCTCCCACTCCCATCTTTCCCCAAAACCTGCTTTAGAAGCATCACAGGTTATCGGATAGCATGGTGTATGCACTCTGCAATGTACGGATACAGCTCTGTCATTTCCATACTACTTATTACCTTGTCCTTCTCATCTCTTTTTTAACTATGAGGACCAGAACATTTTTTGAGTAGAAACTCATGGATTTTCCCCTGCAATGCTGTTGCTATGCTCTTTACTTACAAAACAGAAACGAGACTGAACTTTGAATGATTATTACCCTCATTCCTCTACTGCCTCCAGGCTGTTTGCTTGCCTGCATGTGTGGGAACATGTGCAGAAGGGAGCTGACTTTGAATCTTGCAAACATTTCACAGACCACATTGTGCTGTCTTATGGACTGCTAGTGATCTAGAAACAACTATGAAATATCAGTAGGGCTGACAGAATGAAGAAAGCAGAAGAGGAGTCAAGAAAAGTATTCTGCTCTTCTTCTATTGTCAATTGTATAAAACTAGATTATTACAACTGGAACGCCCAATAGATTTTGCGGTTCTTCAGCCTCACTGACAGGGTACTACAAGCAGCGTGTACCTCGGGTACAAAGCAGTGGCATTCACATGCTGTGGTTATGCAGAAAACTTTCCTTGATGCCAAAAAGGAAGCACAGACACAGTCTGCAAAGCATTGCCCTAGAGAGCTCGTACCAAACCAAACCTAATAAACGAGGACTGTTTACTGCAGCTAGCAGCTGTAGGGGACACCCAATGGTCCAAATGCTTTTGTGTTCTTACCAACAGGTCTTCTTCCCAAAATAATCTCTGTAAACTACTATGGACATGCAGATTCCTAAATGCCCAAACTGCTGCTCTTGCTATTTTGTCCTCAAAGTACCTTGACAGACACTCCGTCCTTCACAAGGGCCTACTTCTTGTGCTGCAAGACAACCTCCTTCACCATTTTAACCTCTGTTAATACATTAGAGTTGCTGCTCACATTTGCTAGGCAGAAGAGGGAAACAAGGTACACAGAAGCTAACAGCCTGGCCAGCGTACTCTTTGCTAGGCAAAAAACTGTCTGGATGGCTGGGCCCAAAGAGCTGTGGTGAACAGAGTTACCTCCAGCTGGCAGCCGGTCACAGGTGGTGTTCCCAGGGCTCAGTGCCAGGGCCAGCTCTGTTTAATATCTTTATTGACAGTCTGGTCCAGGGGATCAAGTGCACCCGCAGTCAGTTTGCAGATGACACCAAGCTGGGGGGGAGTGCTGATCTGCTGGAGGGCAGGAGGCTCTGCAGGGGGATCTGGACAGGCTGGACCGATGGGCCGAGGCCAGTGGTGTGAGGTTCAACCAGGCTCAGTGCTGGGTCCTGCACGTGGGTCACACCAGCCCCACGCAGCGCTGCGGGCTGGGGGCAGAGTGGCTGAAAGCCGCCTGGTGGGAAAGGGCCTGGGGGTGCTGGCTGACAGGCGGCTGGGCATGAGCCGGAGTGTGCCCAGGTGGCCAAGGAGGCCAGCAGCATCCTGGCTTGTATCCAAACGGTGTGGCCAGCAGGACTAGGGCAGTGATTGTCCCCTGTGCTGGGCCCTGGTGAGGCTGCTTCTTGAACACTGTGTTCAGATTTGGGCCCCTCAGTGCAACAAAGACACTGAGGTGCTGGAGCGTGTCCAGAGACGGGCAACGGAGCTGGGGAAGGGTCTGGAGCACAAGTCCTGGGAGGGGAAGCTGAGGGAACTGGGGGTGTTTAGTCTGGAGAAAAGGAGGCTGAGGGTAGACTTTATTCTCTCTACAGCTGCCTGAAAGGAGGCTGTAGGCATGGGGGTGTCAGTCTCTTTTTGCAGGTAACAAGCGACAAGTCAAGAGGAAATGGCCTCAACTTGTGCCACGGGAGGTTTAGATTGGAAATGACAGAAAATTTCTTCACCAAAAGGGTTGTCAAGCACTCGAACAGGCTGTCCAGGGAGGTGGTGGAGTCACCATCCCTGGAGGTTATTTAAAAGACGTGTAGATTTGGCGCTTAAGGACATAGTTCAGTGGTGGACTTGGCAGTGTTAGGTTTACTCGACGTTAGGTTGAACTCGATGATCTTAAGGATCTTTTCCAACCTAAATGATTCTGTGATTCTATGACACTTCTCGGTAACTCACAAGAGTAACACCAGTGTAAACATGGTGTGAGACAACAGCCCAGCTCCTCTCATCACCCTGTGTACACGCAGTACCTGAAAAGATCTCCCATTTAAGACATAAAAGCACAGGGGAAGCATTTTCTTTTCCTGTCAAGAGTAGGATTTCTTTTTTCCTGGAAAAATTCTGTATCTGGTTTTACCATCTCTATGCTGCTTTTGCATTCCCACCCATGAAAGTCTCTCCCATGGACAGCAACATGCTTGTGGCAATGGTAGCACCGTCCTGAAAATGCACATCTACTACTGGAGTGAATTTGCTAGAAAGGCAGCATGTCCAATGCCACAGCCTCTCCTGCTGGCCTAAAAGACAGAAGCGCAAACAGTCCTGGCAGGGCAAAGCACCTCTGTAGCAAACCCAAAGCAGTAAGTTCAAATGTATTTATTTACCACCCATCCCTTCAAAAGAACTGCAGAGTACTCTGAGAACCATGCATAAAAGGACTATTTATGCCACATGGATACTGAGCACATGGGGTTCACCACATTTTGCAACAGTACTGTGCACTGCCAAATAAAATTAGAAAGAAAATTAAGGAAGCAGAAAGCATCTACTTCAAACCACAGAGTAAGCGATTCCAACTTGCAAAAATGCTATTGTTTCTTTTGCAACAAATATGAGACTTTTCAGCTAATGGATCACTGGGTAGGTAACGCTGCAGGCTGCAAAAGCTAACCACTGCAGCAGGACCTCAGGGAATGAATGCTACTTGCTGAAGCTTCAAGTGCTTCTCTCCAAAAAATACAGGTTTGCTTTTCAAAATGTCTGACTCATGTGCTGAAAGGAAAAAGTTCCCATCTGAGGATATGCAAGTCCACAGGGAATTAACTCTGATTTCAGAATGAAAGACACCAATCCTATATATCCAGTTTTACAGAGACCAAAAAGGAACTGCATAGGATTTTGAAAGATTTTAAAGCTTCCTTTCTGGGCGACTAACGTACATTTAAAGCAACATTATAGAAAACTTCTGCCTTTAAAAAAAGTTCCATTTTAAAAAAAACATCTGTGCTACACAAGTGCCGTTATCTCCTAGCTATTACCTCTCGGCTATAAAATACAGCTACAGGACGGGCAAATTTAGGGCACCATGTAGAACAGACATTTTGAATTTATTAACTTCTTGACTCTTGATTTAACTTCCTTCAGGGAAGATAAAATACAAATGCACAAAGCCAAGATGTTATCCTAGATTTATTTATTTCACCACAGTTTCTGGGAAACCATGCCTACCATATAGTTTTTATCATATTAGTATTTTCTGGCCTTAATTCCAGACTTAATTCTGACTTCAATGGGATGACAGTTAGATGATGGCAGTTTCTGATCCCAGACCAGTAAGTTTTGCTTGGGCCACAGAATATTTTTAAATTTAAAACTAGATTTTTTAAAAAAATAATTTTTTTTAAAATAATCAAAATAAGGCAGTAAAACGTTTTATTTGGTCATTTTCTCCTATTGTTTGTCACTCTCAGTATTGAAGAGTGACCCGCTATGAACTACGACAGCTTTAATTTCCAGACATTGGCCTTACAGAATTACCTCCAGTGTGTCGCTTCAGCCTCATTAATATAAGCTTATAAGCTTAAATGTTGTTAGCAAGGTCAAGGTTCAAAGCACAAAGTGATAAGTTAATAGAAAGACTCTGAGAAATTACACTGCAGCCACTGACACACTCCAGACCCTGACAAAATCTTGTCAAGCTCTAAGCCTTTCCACATGGGCAATGACCACATTCCAAATGTGGCAAGACAGAGTGCTGCATTCAAAGATAAAGCCTCCATAAGGCTTTTAGTATTCTGTTTCCATCATTTTGACTGCCCTAATGAAAAAGTAGGTCAATGTTTCTCTGACAAATTTTTAAATGCTTCACTACCTGAAGCCCATTGAAATATCAATCACTTGCTATGGCAGGGGCAGATTTCCATCAATACCCATCTGTCAATACAGTCACTGACTTAAGACCTACATGAAAGCCCTCCTGGTTGGTTACAGGTCTCTGACCCCAGAATACCTACATATATTAGGAGGCAGAATTTACAGGTAAGACTAGCCTAACTTCCCTCTCCTCTAAAGCAATACACATTTCACCCAGCCCCAGCATCCCGCAGCACCTGGGCAGCTGCTGAGCTCCCTTCCATTACATTCAGGGGTGTGTTCTCCTCCTCCAAGGATGATGTTTTGCTCCCCAAAGCAAGCACATCCTTTGTAGTAGGATATTCTATTTGTAAGGATGTTTGAGTTTCCAAATTTGGATTTAAGCCAGCTCTCATCACAGTCATGAGAGAAAGAAAAAAAAAACTCTTCTACTCTCACCTGGCAGGACCCCTATGACAGCCACAGCTTCTTTTCATACACAGAGGACTGAGCTCCCTGGGGTCAATGATTCTCACTGACAGCCACTTGATCCATTTTAATAGAAAGAGCTTTGAAGCGTTAGCAATCAGGCCCAGTAACCTTCACCCATTCAGAAGGACAGCTGTACCAGTTTTGCTCCTAGACAGAGGACAACATTTTGCTACAGGAGGTGGGAAAGCTGCGGTTTATCCAAAGCTGACAGCATTACTCATGCACAAACCCCACTTACAAGTGTTCTGCTGAATCTACGTCCAGGTGCTTCTCTTTTCCATTGGGTATACTGTGGTCAATGACTATTGTTTCAGTATTGGCTAAACAAAATCCATTTGATCGCATGATTTCTGTCAGGAAAGAAAGAAAACAAGATTAAAAACCCCAAGAAAGCTGGAAAACAACCGCATATCATCTGCAATTGACATGGTTATGAACCGAGATGCGTGTGTGACGCTGAGAATGTCTACATGAAAGCAGGAATGAAGAGTTGGTTTCCTAGCTTCTTACATCTGCAAACTGCCAGTGCTTAAGCAGTTTTATTCACATAATCAATTCATGACACAGAGTACTTCAAGCAAGGCCCAGTTTCAGTCCTGTTGTTGCCAATGGCAAAACTCCCGTCACCCTTAGCAGGACGGCAGCCAATCCATATATTGCAACCTACCACTACCAAACCATAACTGTATTTTTCCTAGACAGTCCAAGGCTTAAGCCAGTTAAAGAAAAAACAAAAAGCCAGGAAAAAGGAAACAAAAAGTGACCTTCCAAGTTAATTCAATCACTAGCTTTAAGTCTAGTTTAAGCACTACCATCTTCTACGCTGCCTTCAACTCTGCTTCATTGTTTTTCACTGAGGAAGAAGCCTCCAATCCAAAATAGCTAAAATTTACACCTAATTCCACTGACTTACTGCCATGGGGAGAGCTTATAATTAAAGAACATTATTTGATGTGAATGAGAAGTTAATCCACATCTGTGCTACCTGGAAAGGCAAACTAGGCAAGCCGCAAGGATTCCTTTTGGTCACACAATCTCAGATGAAGCTAGGGCCACCACCAAGTGAGCACACATCTCTGTATAAATCATCACTGACTTAAGTGGGATGACTCATGATCTGCCTCAGGGCACGAGAACCCTGTGTTGCAGCCTGGCATTATCAGTACAAACAAAAGGAAATTAGTCTGTGACAGAAAATACGGCAGGTACAAAACATACCTAGAGTGAACCCTCAAACAAACACTTTCCAGCTACACATACAGTTCAAGTAATGAGCAGGAAATGAGACAGGACAAAGAATGGAGGTAATTTTTTAAAGTGTACCTTTACATGTTCCTACAGTAAGGTAAACGCCAGAACTCACCTCCATATTTTTCTTAAGTCATCTTTGACTTTCAGTCTGTATTTTACTGCAGCTAACTTTAGCAGAATACGTTTGGGGGTGGTAAAAACACTGAATCCCAGCAGAATCACACTTCACTTATGATTCATCTTGAACCAGCATCGTGTTGCAGAATAAGATTTATTACACCATAAATTAATATTCAACTTTCATCTAAGAGGGCAGCCCTTTCTCTCTTCCCCATCACCCACCACTCTGAAAGGACCACGTGGGGGACAGTTTGTTTTTCCAGAGAACAGAAAACATTTTTGCCAGTTTTTCTAAGTCTGCAAGCCACGTAGAAAGCTGCACTATCACTAACAGGAATGCCGCTGTTTTCCTAGTGTCCTTGACATGACCTAAGAGTTACACCATTTCATTGCTGTGCGAACGGATTTAGACGTTAACATTTACTGCCATCTACTGACAACGCTGCCCGGCACTGGAAACATTTCCAGTATGCAACATTCAAACCAGGCAAATACCAATTATCATCAAATTTCCACCTATGTTCTCCAAATCTTTGCAACAATCGCTTCAATGATAAAACTAATTACCATAAGATGCTTTTGGATAGCTGCACAGGTAGTAAAATCTTCCTCAATTAATTAGGTCTGACTCATCTTTACCATAATTAATTTAGAATTAAACCGAAAGATGACATTATTCAGCTAACATGGTTTCCACAGCTCCTCTACATACAGGCTGGCTAGCTGCTAGCCTCTGTCCATCAGCCAGGCACTCTCCCTCTGAATTTAGGTTCGTCTTGACCATCTTCTCTCTGTTGTACCCACCATGTGACATACTCAGTCATGCACACACACAGTACATGTGCCCTAAGGGAGTCCAGACCCTCACAAAAATCATCCAAAACCCTTCCAAACAGCAGAAAGCCCCAAGTCAGAGCAATGCTGCGGTTTCTAATCAATGCAATTCCAAATACATTTATTATTGATATTTGCCTGTTTGCAAAAAGAATGAGGTATCGCTGGCAGCAGCCACCCTCTGAAACATTTTTACAGCACATATTTTGGGGATCCTTCATTTCGTAAGGGGCAGGTGCTAGGACTCACTTTGCAGCTCTGATCTCACAGAGCAGCAATATATTTCAGACAAAGCCAGTGCATATGCTCTCAAGGGTCAGCGCTGAGAACACGTCCTGGCAAAGCGCAAGGAGCGAAGTGAATAACCACATTCAGCCTTTGGAAGATGACTAACGTCAGGAAAACACACGAGGAATTTTACTTGGGGGTTTCCACATGGATTCAAGACATCATCCAACCCTCCCTAACCATGGGGTGGGAGACACACATGTTGGTTCCTGTCTCTCACTCCCAGAAAGCCAGACCTGTGTCACCACACTTTGCAGGATGGCCCTGGGGGCTCCTCTTCACAACCCCTGTGCTGCACAGCAGCCTGCGCACAGGAGCTCCTACAAGAAGGCACCAGCTCAGATGGGCTGGCAGGACCACACCTCTCCCTGAAGCTCTGTATGACACAGTACACTTCTAAAGAGCTATTGGTGGGGTCATTAACCATTTACCATTTAATATAAAGACTATTATATATTCTTTATATATAATATATATAAATGTATAATATATTATATTATAATTATATGTAATTATAATTATATAAAATATATATTATAATATAAAGAATATATATAAAGAATAGTTCACTTAAAACCAGAGCTCAGAATCGATTACAAAAAGTCCACCCTGTGCATAAGATCAATCCTTAAGACACACTGTTTACACATTTAGCATGTTGACATGCTGACTGGCCATTTACCAATATACTGTTAGTACCTAAGAAAATTGATACTTGTGTCATGCTAAACACTTCATGCATCTTGGAGGACTATGTAGTATTTCACTTTATTTCACTCTCTGAAATAAACTCTTCTGGTGACACAAAACCAGCAGTTGCCATTAGGCTGAAACAAAACGTTTCAGTATAGAAATACAAACCCAGGCACACCAAAAGTTCACAAACCTCTTCTCAACAGTCAGTAGCAGATGAAAAGTGGAAAGGCTAAAAGAATGGACAAGGATAGAGTAATACTGTTTTCCCTTTTACCCACTAGCAATTTGTGGTTTAGAAACTTCCCATGTCTCCACCTGTGACGTCTCAATGTACTTTTCCTCCACTTGCTTGTCTAATTCCTTTTTGAAATCATTTATGCTTTCAGTTCCACCATATCCTATGTCTATGAGTTCCACTCCTTAACTGTGCTTCAAATGGAAACAAAACAGCATTATAACCTTTCTTTTGTTTGTTTAAAGCCTGTTGTCTGTCAATGTTATTGGATAGCCTATAGTACTTGTTTCATGAGAAGCACAGGGTTATCGACCTCTTTCTGTTCACAGCTTTGTAGACTTCCATCATATCCCCACTCTGTCATCTCTTTCCAAAGCTGAAGTGTCCTTCTTTATTTAACCTTTTTCTTACAGAAGCTGTTTAACAATTTGAATCCTTGTCCTTTATTGTATGCTTTTAAATTCTATTACAACCTTTCTGACGTGGAGAGACTAGAATCGCACACGCTGTATTCAAGGTGTGGTTGTGCTCCTCTCATATGTTCTCCCCTCCTTTCCTAATAATATCTAATATTCTTACTGCTGGTTTTGCTCACTGCTTGGCACTGAGCTTACATTTTCACAGAACTGTATCAATAGCCTCAAAATCTCCTTCCTAAGAGGAACAGCACTACCATACATGACAATAGCGAGGACTGCATTTTCCTCACATCCACTTCTTTGCATTTATCAGCCTTCAATTTCATCTGCCACTTTATTGCATGAATGCATGTTGCATAGTATGTCAAGGCTAATTATAAGTTCTATATCATAAAGCAGACTATTGGGAACTATCTTTTGAATTGCTCATGGAGAAAGAACATGGGTAAGAGCAAATAAAGTAATTTTCCTTCTGTAATTCTTGTGTCAACTGTAGGAAGCTAAACAACTCTTACCTGATATTCTTACTGGACTTTGAAAGCTTGGCTGAATTTTATGGACATTGTCATTTTTTAGAACTTGGTCCAAAGGAGATCTCTCAAAGAACGTGAGGACAACTTCAGATCTTGAATACTGAAAAAGAGAAGAAGAAACAGACATCCATTTTTTACCGATAGTTTGCTTTGTCCCTCTTCTCCCTTTCTATACCTTCATAGTATGACAGAAAGACTTATTACAAACAAAAGCTTGGAGATGTCGTTACACAGTTCTGGCGCTCAGCTCTCCTCCAAGATACTCAATAAATTGCTGCCTCTTTTAGAGTGTGGCAAAGCCCATCACTTTCTAATCTGCGTGAAAGGGCATGTCATCATGAAGGAGGAGTCAAGCTGGGCTAAATGTGGAACTTGGCTTACTCACCTTCCAGGGCATGTTTATAATAGTCTTCAGAAGCTTTTCCACTTCATTAAGTCTGGCTTCTATATCATGGGCTTCTTTTATTGTGATAAGCCCTAGAAACAAAGTAAACAGATCATGAGCATAGACAAAAGCATACTTTCACATGTAGACACACTTCAGCATTCACTCAAGAAGATGTGGGACAACCTCAAATATCATGCCTCCCAGAAATGTCTTTTAACCCACACAGATGATAAAGCCCAAACCCCAAACTGAGGTGGGTGTAGTTACAAGCAGAGTTGTAAGCCTGACACAAACTCAGCTGTTTATGATCACATTTAGGAGCTGCAAGACGAGCAGAAGTAGAACCACCTACGCCCTCACCCACAGGTCACTACACAGCATTCCCAGCAGTGATAATCAAACAGCCAGTTTTCTGCTGCCAAAAAGTATGATTCATCCTTTTTCCTGTCAATAAAAAGCATAAGAAACCCCAGGAAAACCAAAACCCACAATCCACAGATAAGAGGGAAAAACTAAACATAAGCTAAACAAAACCCTTTGAGGGCTGTCTTGTGTTTCTCTGCGTGTAAGCCCCAGTGAGCGGCCCAAGGAAGATTTCTCAGTATCATGTCCTTCAAGTGCAAAACGACTTCTTGGATTTCTTTTTTTTTTTAATAATCACTGAATTATCACAGTGCTGCAGAAGGGATTACAATGCTTCTAATTTTGAGTTGCTCAGTACAGGGATCTTTAACTGTAATACCATATTTTGTATGTGTAACCAGCAGGGCATCTGTAACTTCCCCCTCCTCTAGCAGACCCAGGGAAATACAGTGCAGGTTATATGCTCGTACAGGGAATATGAGAAGTATACCCTAAAATCTTGCCTCCCTCTGGCAGCCCTTCTATTTCTGATCTTTGTAACCTATTTTTTCTAACCCAGTCATCGTTTCGCCTCTACATTTGTGCATCTTTTCTGGGTAGCAGGATATGCACATGAGAATGAAATACTGAAGAGATTATTGAATTTCACAAGCTCCACTGGTAAAAAACCACAACTACCAAAACAACAAAAACCTGGAGCAGAAAAAGACTCAATAAATCAAAACCATCAAAACTACAAATCTGCAAAGCAGTGTGAGAAACCAATATACTAAAATTGTGTTAAACTAAGCACGTCTCCATCTCCCTGTTCAAAAGGCAAACATATAGAAAGAAACATGAAACATGCACAGTGTGGAGACAACATCCACAAACAGTTTCAGTCTCCATCAGTCCTTGGTGTTTGTTACCAATGAGATACGATCCCGTACAAACTTTCCAGAGAAAAGTGTGACTTCGAAACGGTCAGCTCTCCTCCAATTACAGCTCTAAATAAAACAGATTGTCTCCAGAGCAACCAGGTTTACTTGACAGTTGTCCCACAAAAGTAGCCTGGTTGCATGAGCCTTTCTATTGCTTGACAGCCCCTCTTTTTACCTGGTTTTGTCCCTCACCCTGCTACAGCTTGCTCCCTCTTCTGACAGCAGAGCAGAGCGTACCAGCAGGCGTGTAAGGCAGGCAGCCGTGTAGCCTGCTTTGACCGGTGTACACTAGAGTCGGGTAGCTTTGCATGGAAATTCTCTGAAAGGCCGTAGACACAAATTAACTCATCTGCATGGGTCCACAGACCGTGTATTAGCTGGGCTGTGCTTGACATTACTGACCTGAACTGCAGACCAGCACCCTTCATCTTCCTAACTACTGGGTGTGAGCAAGCCTGGGTGGATCTCCTTCGCCCCTCCACAAATATGTTCTCATCCCACATCTGAAAACAAGTTCAAACCTTTCAAAAAGAAGTGGTTTCATCTGGCCTAAAAAAAAATAATGCTGCCAACAGCCCTACAGCTCAGACACCCACCTATGATGTTAGAAACACTGTCGCCGCGCTGTAGCCCACATCAGAGAAAAGAGAGCCAGCCACCCTGGTGCCAGCTACCGTGGGGTGTCTCCGCTTCTCCGGCTGGTCCGGATCCAGGCTGCATAAATACTGACACAGACAGAGCAGAGACGGCCCGACTGCGGCTCCCACCTTGCAGGCAAACACCTCATCGCTGACCCACCCGGGATTCAGCACCCAACTGCTCTCTCTCAAATCTGCCCTCAACCTCAGACCCTTTCCCAAATAAGCTTTTACTATTGAAACTAGCAGTTTACCAGGAAGAGGGATACTTTCAAACAAATCAAGATATTCAGACCAGGAGAAGAAAAAAAAAAAAAAAGAAAAAAAAAATCCACCTCACCAACAACACTGAGCATTCATCCCGTGAGGAAAACCAGCCAAGCAGTTAGGATTTTCTTTCATTAGTAATCAGGCAAAGCATCTGCAGCTCCAAACAGCCTTTTTATGCTTCAGCAAGAGAAGTTGGACAATGCCATCAGGCTGTTGCACTGTCACAGATCACCCAGTGGGAGGTTTTACAGCTTCTTGCTTTCACCAGGAATTTCCAGCCCTGGTATATTCCTCCTTCCAGCTCTTGGAAAGGCACCAGCCATGCAAACCCACACTCTGACTTGGAAACTGGCACAGACAACTTGTAACATCTGACATGATAAAAAACTATAAAAAAGCTTTTAGTAATACCAAAACTAAAAGGCAGACAGCGTAGGAAGGAGAGTGATACATCTGCTTGGACAGCTTCCTATATATGTGCTTAATGATTACAGATGCACAGCTTTGGGGTGTAAACCTGCTGACCTTACATGAATTCCCCATACAGGGAATTCAGTTTGGCGGGGCTAAAGCCTTCCTTTTTCATAGATCTGCAGTCCAAACACACAGAGAGCACTTGACTGATTATATACATACTGAACCCTGTCATTTCTTCTGCACTAGCCACAAAGTGTGTGAGGCTCTCATTTATCTGAACTCTACAAGTCTCTCTAAGAGTTAACAGATGCCCTTGTGGTTTGCAGTTAGTCATAGACTATGGTCCCACAACCTGAGGGATTGCTCACAACCCCACAGCCACACTAACCGGAGCAAGGCACTGCCTGCCCAGTCGGCTGGGAGCAGAAGGCCTTCGTCCCTGCTTTGGCTCCCCTGCAGCTCACCCTCACTGGCTGTTGCCATCACCACCAGCACATACGTGCATGAGGAACGCTGTGGTTTCACGATGTGAAGCCTCCTGTAGCAAGACTGCTTTAAGGTGCTCTCACCCTCCCCTGCAACTCATTTCCTCTCCCACACCACAACACAGCGCTGCCTCCGCTTTGCCAGCACCATTAGGTGAGCAGCGGGGAATACCTCGAGCTGCTCCTGTCAAAGGCTTCACCTCAGGAAACCCCAGCCTTTGCAGAAGCTGCAGCTTCTTTGCTTTGCAGCAAGAGACTGCAACTAGGACGCCCCACTGTGCTGGTCCTGGCTGAGCCCCACAGCAGCCTTCCCAGTGCTGTGCTCTCTTTTGGTAGCCAGAGAGGCGGTGATAACACAGCAGTGCTCCGGCTGGTGCTGAGCAGCGCTCCCACAGCATCAAGGCTGCCCCTCCAGCCTTCCCACCCCTCACCGCCAGGCTGGGGTGGGGGGCAAGATCTCGGGAGGGGACATAGTCGGGACAGCTGACCCAAACTGACCAACGGGTTATTCCGTAACGTATGACATCTGCTCAGATATAAAAGCTAAGAGAGAGGAGGAGGAACGGGGGGCATTTTTTATTTATGATGTTCCTCTTCCGGAGCAATTGCTACACATCCTGAAGCCCTGCTTCCTGGAGGTGGCTGAACATCGCCTGCTGATGGGAAGTAGAGGGTAACATCTTGTTTTCCTTCACTTCTGGATGCGCAACTTTCGGTACTGCTTCATTAAGCTGCCTTTATCTTGACACACAAGTTCTTTTTCACCCTGTTTTTTCTCCCCTACCCCCCATCCCTCGCCGCCCCTGTTCTGCTGAGCAGGGAAGTGATAGAGCAGCTTGGTGGGCATCTGACACCCAGCCAAGTCAACCCACCACACTCATTCAAGCTCCTTTCTCACCCAGGCACTGTACTGAGTTTGAGCAGGCATCAGGACTTGTATAAAGAAGGGTCACAGAACCGCACCCAAGCTTTTCAGCTTTATTTTTCACTTTGGCGGGGGTTCTCTCCTGCCCATCTTCTTTTTCCTATTTGGAAGCTTTGATGAGGCTGAGAGAAAGGGAAAAAAAACCAAACCCAGAGGCTGGTGTAGAATCTCCAGATGCTAGAAACGCCTGAACAAACAGGCACATGCACATGCCAGTTGAGTCTGCAGACAGCGTCCAGCACCTCCATTACTCATTAACCCCGACACAAACACACCACAAGGTGGATGCATCTGAAGTGTACAGGACTCACTGGCCACGTATGCAGCATCTGTATGGCAGCTACAACATGTCCTGAGGCTGTTGCTTCTGCCCACAGACCATAAATACACGCCATTCTTTCCATCCAGGGCTTTTAGACCCTGAGAACCCTTATTGAGACAGTTTGCTATAAAATAAAAATAAGATATAAAAGTAATACACCAGTAAAGGAACCAGTAGCCTGGATCCAGTTGCGCTTTCTTCCACTTGTTCAGTCATGAAACAGAGCTGAGCTCAGAGCTGGGAAAACTTTTAGTGAGGTCATGGTGAAAGGCTGTTCTCATGCTTTTTCCTCTGCCCCGGCCCCTGTCTGACTGCTAATGGAAAACATGTGCATACTCCTCCCAGGAAAACTTTGCTCTCCATCTTGTTACCAGTGCTGTGCTTGGACAATTAACTATCATTTCAAGTGATTTAAATGCTATAAACACCTATGTTTATAGGGCTTGAGGTAAACTGGAGCCCCACCAGCTCCTTTTTTACCACAAACTCTGTTGCCAAATACCACAAACCTCTAAGATTTCTTCACCCTGCACACAAGGAAGCACACACGCTGGTGACGGGAGGGACAATACAGGCACACCGCCTGACCCAGAGTGGCACTCACCTGCACCTGGGATATTTGTGTTACGTTCTGCTGTGTGCACAACCCCCATAGTCAGCAACCTCATTCAATCCCTTTGACATCTCCTCTGCCCCCTTCCAGACCAAGAGCCCCAGGCAGAGTCTTTAAGACTGGGTGAAAAGGATTTGCCCACAGTTTGAGACCAAGAATACATAGCAACTTTACGCATAGCAACATGTCTCTGGAAAAACACTGCACAAACAGCACCAGAGACCTGCAGCATCCTTCCCACTCCGGGACCCTGTGCCAGAGCAGCTGCAGGAGGCTGAGCGAGCAGGCCAGCAGCTGCGTACCTGGCATGCTGGTTCATGGCGTGGGAGAGGGGCCCAGAGCTGCAAATGAGCAGGAAACGAGCTCAGCAGAGGAAGAGAACGAACTGGGAGCCAATTCCTGATGTCGACACACAAGCCTCGGTAGGCCTGTCCTATTACTGCCACATGAGCCACCAAATCTGCAACTAATGACGTTTTGACAACCACAGATAATGCACTGCACGCTTCTATCCAACGAGGCGGGACAGGAATCACAGCATGTGCTCCGTGGCTCGTAATAAAATCACAATGCAGTCCCGACGGTCAGCGTCCATGAGGAGCACACTGTCTTAATCCTCTAGTGCCTTCCAAGGAAGAGTAAGTTCATACCTAAGTCAAGTATGTCTCATATGCCATCTCTGATACACAGAGGCCTGCTTTTCTGGAGATGTGTTGCTATGTACATGTCACTATGTATACATGATCTCAAACTGTGGGCAAACTCTGTTTCTCCAGTCTGAAAGACTCCAGGCCTGTGGCCAGGGGAGGAACAAAGAATGCCCAAGAGATCTCCTACTTTCTCAAAAGCAGTTCAATATGTATAGAAAGTTGAGCAAGAGCAGAAGCCAAGGTGTACTTTCTGAAGATGTGTGTGCAAGATGGAATGGCAATACTCCTAAATGCTATGTATTTTAGTATGTACATGAAGATTAAAATATTGCATTGAGCCATCCTCACCTAATCCTCTCTTCACCTGCTATGGGAAAACTGCAGAGTAGATATCAAAGTGAAAAAAGGAGTAGCAAATAAATCCAGGGAGAAATCCTACTGTATTCTGCTAACCTGTACTGCAAGAAAGATTTAAGGCCTATCGATTCAGATCTATAGCCCATTCTTCTCTCTTTGTGCAAGCCCACGATTAGGGATTTCAGATCTTTAGGGAAGACAGATTATCCGTCTTGCACAGGAGACTGCTACTCTGCTCTCTCTCCTGGCCAGACTGTGTGGCTTCAACAGGACATAGGCCCCTTTCCCCCAGCTACAGTATTCATTAACACTGCAGTGCTCAATCTTTTTTGTCCCATACCCTCATTCCTTCTTTCCATCAGATATGTTCTAACCCATGTGTGTGCACACACAGAATTCAGGATGCAGATGGAGCGACAGCAGTAAGGTCCCAGCCGTGAGAGGAGGTATACAGAATCATCACAGAATAATGTCCAATGAGACAGTCCAGTCTGGTTCATCCAAAGAAGAGCCAAGTCCAAAGTCAGATAAGGCTGCCGGGGACCATGTCCAGTTGACTTCTGATTATCCCCATGGACAGATATTCCACAGAATCATGCAGGAACTGAAGCTACCTAGCTGGGACATGGATCAGGGCTCAAAGGCAACTCAGCCCAATGCTTTCTGATATTTTGCTCCTTTGCACCGCTTCCCATTTCTTTCCTCTGCTGAAATGGGCTCTTCTCAGTATCACTTCATCTGGCATCTTTCCCTCCTTCATGGCCACGATGCCTCTCTCCTCCCAGTGGCTGCCCTGGTAGCATCCCTCCTCCCCACAGACACATGTTCCTTCAACCACGCTGCCTGGGAACTATGGCATTAGCCACCTCAGACTGGACTCTGAAGAGGCCAGAACAGCTCCCACTTACAGCTGCCTCCTCTCTGACAAAGGGGAATAGGATAAAAGGTTTTTAGAAGGACAAAGGAATACTCAGTGGTATGTAAAGGCAGGAAATTAAAAAAACCCAGCAGATGGGAAAGCTTGTTTCACACTTTTCTTCACTAACTCTGTAGAAATGACACTACAGGAATCCCTTAAGTCCAAAGACTTGATAAGATCCATAGAAGGGCAAATAATTACAGGCAATCAGGGATATCAGATCTCCAATTACTAGAGACCAGGGTCGTCACTTTGCTGTTTCTGCCAGTTATTTAGGCTGTCCTCTGTAGCATCTGGTTCTCATCACTAGGGACAGGAGCCCAGAGCTAGCTATGGCACTGGTCTGACTTAGTCTGGCAGCTCTGGCAACATTTCTTCGATGCCTCTTGCCTAATTCTACAACACCCCTCTCTTGGGGCAGACACACTTGCCCCTTGCCCTCGTGGGGAAATTCATCTGTCTCATATGACAAGAGTCACTACAGTCTCTAAAGCCTTTACAGAGGGTTTTCTATTTATACAGCATCACTGACAAGATCCACCTCGGTGGCATTACTTGGGGAGCAGTGAAAAGGATATGATGGAGTTGAAAAGAGTGGTGCAGGGAGGTGGATTTTCAAAATTTCTTACATGTTGTGCTGCCCTTCTTAAACAATGTTGGAAGAACAAAATAGGGACAAGTTTTTTCGTTGTGCTGCCCTTCTTAAACAATGTTGGAAGAACAAAATAGGGACAAGTTTTTTCAAGAGGTACGAGTATGCAAAGTTCATGTAAGTCACTCCACACTTTTAGAAGTCTCACTAGGTAGCAACGAGCGTATTGAAGAAGATACTGAGAGAAATGTGTTAGATGGAGAAAGATAAGGAGTTCTCAAAACCCTGCCTGCACTGCACACACCCAATTCTAACACAGGCCATTTCTTCTTTTGCAGTTCATATGCAGGAGATGTAAAAATATAGATGGAGCAAAGTCCTGTGCAAACAATCGTCAGACTGAAATCCCCCAGAGCAGAGGCTGTGACCATGGCCACCTGAGGACCCTGGAACACTCAAATACCTATGCAAAGCAAGGAGGAAAGTTAAAAGCTGAGAAGTCCAGGCCCTCCAGCTGATGGGCTTTCCACACATGCATCATTATTATTATTATTATTGTTGTTGTTATTATTATTGTTATTGTTGTTATTATTATTATTATTATTATTATTATTATTATTATTATTGGATCTCCCAGGATCTCTGGAGGGGACGCAGCACCTTCTGGTGACAAAACTCAGCAGACAGGCTTTCCCCACAAGGCTCCCGGTCCTGATCCCTGGTGAGCCACAAGAAACAAAAAGGTGTCAAAGAAGCATGAGATAAAAGCAAACAAAGCAGCAAAAACCTGACTAAAAATGCAAGCTCCCACAACCATTTTTAGTGCTGATTTCTTATCAGGTGAGAACTGTCATGAAAAAAACAACCTCATTTCCATCCTTTCCACCAAAATCCTCCCAGACATGTTGCCTCAGTCCACCACAAAAAGGTAACTTGTGCCTAGCGTTGTAACAACACAGCCAGCTTCCATTCATCTCCATCATTACTGATGAACCATGAAATTCAGCTAATAAAAACCAAACCCAGAAGCCCCAAACTTAATTTTGGTTATACAGCCCTGCTAGAGCCTGATAACCAGAAGCTGCATCCTTTGTCTGCCAGACAGAAGCTCTGAGCAAACTCTGCTAATGAACTGTTGACAATGTCAACAATGAAAGGAGCACAATAGATGCAGTGTATTTATCTTTATTGTCACAGCACCGAAACAGCTGCTGTCTGTGGAAACCACTATGCTGCTTCTGTAGAGCTCCCTCTTCTCATAAATCACACTCCCAGATGGTCTTGTAAACAACAACAACACTATAATGCAGCATATAGAAAACCGTAAGTTATGAATGCGACATTTGCAGGCAAACATAACATTCTTGGGCCAGCTCTTCAGGAACTGCCTTCTGCTTTGTGCAAGTCCGTCCGACAGCAACCCTGGAGGAGCTTCCCATGTGCTTCCAGGTGCACAGCCACTGGGACAGAGAAAACAGCCGATCAGCTGCTTCCTGCATGAGGCAACCAGGCTGGAGGGCAGGCACAAGCCTTAGAGCCAGAGCTCAGCACTAGTCACCTGGGAGGGATGGCTCAGGGTCTGCTGCAGGTGAAGCGACTACCTGTACGCTACAAGGCAGGCTGCAGACACAAAGTTTCTATGGGAAATCTCCACCACTACTGGAGAACTTCTACGGACAGACAGTGGTTGCGTGCCAGCAAGGCAGAAGGGAACCGAGAAGTTCCAGAGAACCACAGATAACCACGGATGGCAGCAAGCTGGTGAGGGAAGCAAACCTGGAGGCAAAGAAAGGGAACAGAAAGCGGCTCAGGGAAAGCAACTTGGAGAAACAGAGAGAATAACAGAAAGGAGACCAATGATGGAAAAAGGCCAGGGCAGCGCAGAATGAGTCAGAGGAGACATGAAAAGAAGGAAAAGGGAGGAAAATGAGCACTTTGGGAAGAGAGGTTCCATCTGAAAAAAAAAACCAGTCTGTAAGACTGGAGAGAGTTTCTGACTTGATGGCTCAGATTATCAGAGCAGGACCAGGCATTACACAAAGGCACAATATGAACAGTGACACTGGAAGAGCATCTGAGCCTCTGTTCTGATGACAAAGGCAACAAAACAGTGGCAGAGGAGGATTGCCAGAAACTGCCCTGCCACTTCAGGGCAAAACAAATCCCAACTATGAAAGGTTACTAATGTGCTCTTCTGGCTTCCTGGTCCAGCACTTCAGGGGCTGATCCTGCCCACCCTGAAGTCAAGAGGCAGGTGTCTGACTGCTGACCGCACTGAAGTTGGATCAGGTTCTAGGATAAATCTTAGATAAAACACCCTCAGGAGTAATATTTAGAGAAAACAGGAGGGAGAATACTTTTCCAGGTTTATACTTCACTTCCAGTGCTATTGGGGCTGTTGCAACTATCTCCAAATCATCAGTTTTAAGTCAGCTTCCAAGTCCATAGTGCTGCCTTTCTCATGAAGACTGATTTAAATACAAAAGTTGTTTATTTTGCATATAGAAACAGACCACTTAGTAACATTAGGCTGTGTTCTAGCTCTGCTAAGAGTGAATTATCCTGCGTTTCTCTGTGATCCTTTTTTGTGCACTTGCCTAGAGCAAGGGATGAGCACATTTCAGACACAAATAAAATACTAGCGACTTACTGGTAACATCACAGTGAATCATATTTAGTCACCCTGCAGGTATGCACATACCTAACCTTGTTTACCAGCTTACTAGGAAGATGCCTTGTGTTGTTCAACGTCCTTGGCCCTTAGCATCATAGTACACTCCAGGTACAGAAAGCGCAATTTGCCACGTGTTCTTATTAATTATCAAAGACAAGACCAGACTGTGTGAATGCCACACTCCCCCGCAGGACCTCTCCTCTTCTCATATCAAAGAAAGGGTAAAAGGAACAGCCACTGCAGAAAACTATACCTCCCATCCCCTCCTCTGTAATCTCAAAGCACTCAGCAGCTTTGAGAAATACAGAGCATTGTGGAAGCCAGTCCAAGGGGACGAGGGGTGGAGAAAGGAAAGGAGAGGATGGTTTGCTGTTGCTGAGCAAGAAAAGAAGCACACTCCTGCTCAGTATGAGCTGTTTGCTGAAACCAGCAATAATGGCAACAACCAACTTTTTCTAATATTGCTGACGTTTTAACAACAAAAAAAATCTTCTTTTAAAAAGTTAATAACATGAAATAGCTCAAGCTTCCACTCCTCAACCATATCCCTTTGTAATGTACTGCAGCATGACTGAGCTGTAGGATAATGCCAGCCCTTTTAAGGCTCCTTAGGCAAATCTGTAGGGACTTTGGAGTCCTTCAATGCAATGCAAATTTGGTTTGCAACACTTTACCACTTCCTCCAGATAAAAGGCACAGCTAATATTCACCTCCTTTCAGAAAGCCTAAAACACACACACACACATATACAAACTCACATACATATGCATATACATTTATACATATATAAAAATACACACAAATGTATATGACTGAACACTAACACACACAAGAGTGTGCTTTTGTCAGGTTTTTTTTTGGATGAAGTATATTGAGCTTCATTGTAGGCAGCAGGATGTCTGCTTTTAAACAGGACATTAAGAAACCATGCTTATTGTAAGGACCAGACATGCCCCATGCCATCTCTTGTTACACCTAAAGCTTTGCATCAGTGTCACTTATTTAAATGAGATTTTTATGTTTCAGCTTTGTGCAGTTACACAAGGCTGTGGCCAGTCACTTTAACATGCTGGTATGATGAAGCGTTCTCTATACAGAGAAGCACAGTCTATAAAGTAATTTTCTTTAGAGCAGGAGCAGCATAATTCTAAACAGCGTATTACTGAAATTGTGAAGTGCACTGTGATTGCTTAGAAACTGCTCCTGATTTTCATTTTATCTCTGTTGCAAAGGTAACCCCCACCCTCTCACCGAGCTGAACAGATCATAATCTGCTTATATTGGGTTTCGATTTTTCAAACCCTGGACTGATTATGCCTTGCTCATTCCTGATTCTACTGAAGTCAGTATGCCTGTTCCCGAGATAAGGGTAAGTGAAGGTTGCTGGCTCCAGGTCTCGGGCAGGAATCGAGCATCACAGGCTGAGGACGCTTACTCTTTCCCAGCTGCTGATGCACTAGTGGTGTGTGTTACCTGGGACTGTCAAGTAAAACCAGTGCACAGGACTATAATCCCGTCTGGCCCCAACAAAACAAGCGATGCTTCAGAGAGATGCTGTGAAAACAGTTCAATACTTTGCAAAAGCTGTGGTGGGTCTTGAGGCAGAAGAGGAATCATGCTCCCATCAGAGAGGTGCTGAGGAATGAGCACAGCTTAAGGATGCGCAGCGGGTCCTGTGCCTCAGCGGTGGGCAGCGAGCACACGGGGAAGGGGGGCAGGGGGCCAGGGCCAGCAAGGACCAAGTCCATCTGGCCACAGACCCCGCACATGCCCCAGCGCAGCTGCCAAGCTACTCTTCAGAGCCCCATAAAGCCAACAAGTACAAAGGCCACCGCCACCCTGGGAAGTCAGATTTTCATCACAGTGACCCTGGCAGGTGCTGTGCCCTGCTGCCTCGCTCCACACCCACCCAGCATCCTCAAAAGCCGGAGGACCACGTACACTTAAAGGCCACGTTATTTAGAATTTACTGCCGCTCAGCACTACTAAAAGCCACGCTCGCAGTACCTTAGGTAGGGCACCCGCAGTGGATAATGAATTTTCGCAATACTTTAGACCCCTGACCAGCAGCCTCACCGCGCCCGGCGCTGGAGCACGCTGCGCCGCGCACACGGCCGGGCTGGGGGGGGCGGGCAGGGAGCCCCAGCGCCGGCCAGGCCCATGCCCCCTGCCTGCACCCACGGGGGGACGCACACAGCCCCCCTGCGGCACCCAGCCCCGCCAGCACCTCCCACCCCGCAGCCCTGCGCCCACCGCCCGCAGCCCCGCTCCCCCCCCAGCCCCGCGCCGCCCGCAGCCCTGCGCCCAAGCCCCGCAGCCCCGCAGCCCCCCCAGCCCCGCGGCCAAGCCCCGCAGCCCCGCAGCCCCCCCAGCCCCGCGGCCAAGCCCCGCAGCCCCGCGCCCCCCCAGCCCCGCAGCCCCCCCAGCCCCGCGGCCAAGCCCCGCAGCCCCCCCGCCTGCAGAGGGCACTCGGGGCCTGCGAGTGGCGGCGCATCCCCGGCGCCCGCCCAGCCGGGCCGCCCCTCCCGGCAGCGGCGAGGGGACAGCCCAGCGCCGGGGGACACCCGCCGGGGAGCGGGCTGCGCCTCCCGTCACCGGGAAAGGTTTACGCCTTTTAAAATAAGGCTCCCCCCCGCCCCCCCCAAGCCCACCAGCTGGGGTCAGGGGTCTGGCAGGGCAGCGCAAAAAGACCTGTCTCGCCTTCAGCCCCCATCAACACACGGGCGAGGCCGCCCGGGGGAG
Organism: Falco rusticolus; assembly: GCF_015220075.1. NCBI lineage: Eukaryota > Metazoa > Chordata > Aves > Falconiformes > Falconidae > Falco > Falco rusticolus. Next base: position 92,082,263 of record NC_051189.1, read on the forward strand.
GCCGGCTGGCGCTGCGCCCCCCGGCAGCCAACACAGCCCGATGGCACACGGGCAGGGTCCAGAAATAGATCCAGTGGATCTACACCGGTATGCAGGGTGGAGACCCAGCCCTCAGAATGTCAAAACGCAGACCTTCTGCAAGGGGTGTGTGGGTGTGTGTGTGTGTCACATTAGCATGGTGAGAGGCGAAGTGACAGCCCGGGAGGACTGGGAAGTCCTCCCACAGAGGAAAACATACACAATATATAGGCTTCGCCCCAGTCCTGTTCAACCTAGTCGTTTATGTGGTCACTCAAACAACTGGAGAGACTGGGAGAGCTACATCCATCGTCAGATGAGCGGGCGCTCTGCACCGCTCTACACACTTGATTGGAGCAAAACGCATCGTTGCATCTAAAAAACCACCCCAAACGTTGAACAAATTAAAACCACCCTCAAGGCAACTGAACAGGTACATTCTGCTCCTGCACAGGGCGGGGCGAGGATGGGCAGCATCCCCCGAGCTGGGTTAATCCACTTCAGGCACGAAAAGAGCAAACGCGGCTCCAACCGCTGGTGCAATTCCCCTGTTTTGCAGAAGTTATGCGAGGAATGATGCCAGCTCCCAGAGTCGCTCTGTCCACTGGCAAGCGCCGCAGCCTCTTTTTTTTTTTTTCTTATTTTTTTCTTCCCTCTCCTTGTGGCAAACAACATACCAACATGCGGAGATTTTTCAGTTACAGCCCTTCTCCTGCCAACAACTCCCCCTGCCCTTCCCCGGGAAGCCTCGGGGAGGCCGGCGGCAGCGGGGAGGGGCTGCGCGAACGGGGACCCCGCTGCTGCCCCGGCCCGCAGCCCCCGTCGCCGCACAGCTGGGGACAGCAGCGGGGCTGGGGTCTCCCTCCCGTGGGAGCCCGGGGCCCGCGGGGCATGCCCCCCTGGACTGCGGGACAGCTCTTCACCCCCGCCGTGTATTTACAAAAAACCCCAAAATAACAAAAAAAACCCAACCGCAAACCAAAAACCCAAACAACAGAAATCAACAGCCCGGGAGGAGTTTCCAACAGCAAAACGCCTCCGCAGCTTTCCAGCTCCCCCCACCCCGTCCGGCCCCGCAGCGGCTCCGGCTCCATCACCCCCTTCCCTCCGCCGGGGGACCCGCCCGCCCCGCCGCCGCCGCCGCCACCGCCACCGCCCCGCCACCGCCGGGCAAGCGGCAGCGGCTGAACGCTCGCCCGCCCGCCCGCCCCGCAGCGAGGGCCGGGGGCTGCCCAAACCTTGGAGCAAGGGGGAGCGGGACAGCTCGGGCCGGTCCTCGGGGAAGGAGTCGAGGAGCCGCTTGAAGAGGCGGCCGAGGTCGGAGTAGCTGCGGTGCAGGTAGAGGATGTTGCGGTCCGACCACTCGGTGCGGATCTCGTAAAACTCCTCCTCGTCGCCCCGCCGGCTGATGATGAGCCGCCGGATCCCGTTCACCCAGCAGCCCCGCACGTACATGTTCACCAGCGAGGTGCCCTCAAACACGGCCGAGGCCATCCCGCCGCCGCCCGCGCATCCCCCGCCGCCGGCGGAGGGCGAAGCGCACCGCCCCGCGCCGCCGCGGCCAAGTTAAGAGGAGGAGGAGGAAGAGGAGGAGGAAGCGGGAAGGGGGGGTGCCACCCGCCGCACGGCCCCCCCGGCCCGGCCCGGCCCGGCCCGGCCCTGCCCTGCCCGCCGGGGCTGTGCCGCCTCCCGGCGCCGGAGGGAGGGGGCGGGCCCGCAGCGAGGGGCCGGCCCGGTCCCCCCCGCCCCGGCTCCGCCGCGCCCCCGGCACCGACCACGGCGGCCCTCACCCCCCGGGGCGGGCGGCGGTGCGGTGCGGTGCGGTGCGGTGCGGTGCAGTGCGGCCCGGCTCCCCCGGCGCCGCAGGAGGGCACCGCCCCCCCCGCCCGCGGCCGCTCTGACCCCCCGGCCCGGCCCGGCCCCGCGGCCGGCGCCCACCCCTCCGCCAACAGCCGCCGGCCCCGCGCCGGGATCCTCCTCTTCCTTCTCGGGACAATTCCGCAGGCGCCACGGGCAGGATGAGGACATTTTTTCCCCTCCCAATGACCCCAAAAGTTTGGTTTTGGTTTTTTTTTTTTCCTTTTCTTTTTTAAAACTTCCAGGCCCGCCAGCTGGGGCAGGCAAAGGGGGAAGAAGAGCTTGTGCCGCCTCCAGATGCAGCGTGCGGGGCTGCCATCCCCCCGCCCCCCCCCCCCCCCCGCCCCCGCATCCCGCAGCACACAGGGTTGGGGAGCATCCCTCTGTGTCCCGGGGAGCATCCCTCTGTGTCCCAGGGAGCCCTCCCGGAGACCCCGGCAGCCGTGCAGGCATCACCGGGGAGAGGTAGGTCCATTAAAAAGGAAAATGGAGGAAAAGCAGGAGAAAGGGGTGCACGGCTGGTGCCTGGGACTCCTTCAGCCTTGGGACACCATTCCTGAGGGAGCCTCCAGCAGCATCACATACGGGAGGGAGATGGGGGGCTTGCAAATACTTGCAAATCCTCCTTCCTACGAGGACCCGAAGCTCTGTCTTAACACCCCAAGAACGGGCTACGGGGAGAGCTGGCGGGGCCTTCAGTAGCCAGCTGCAGGCATCTGGCAAAACTGGAGACACAATGTAAAGCAAGGAAGTGTGTGGAAAATACCTGGATGCCTGAAAATGCCTAGAAGCTGCAGGGTTAAGATATACATACTGAAGGTGAAGTGAATGACAGCGCTGTGAGGTGGGATGCATCACCTGGGACTGGCTCTGCCTGAAGGCAGCAGCCTCCGGTGCCTCTGGCACCTTTGGCTTTCTGCTGCTGGGGGGCTTGGAGGGGCCGGGGGGGGCAGTTGGGGTCATGCTGTGGCCTGGGGCTGAAGAGACCCTTCCTGTTCGTATAATCTGGGGAGGTCAGAAGGTTGTTGCACTCACACTACGTATCACCAAATTTAAGCCAGTTTTTGCCAGTGTGACATCTGTGGCTCGGGAGGCCAGGAGTTCACACGGGAACAGTTCGGGTGCCGTTTAACTGCTCAGAAAAATCAGCAGAACCCAGAGACATGACCGCTGTTAGGGGTATCAGCCAAAAAGCGGTGGTTGGAGAACATCACAGCCGGATCACCGTGGGACTGTACAAGTAAGCATGGCAGGGGGGGCACAGAGGTGAAAGATACTTAATAGTTTTCTGTAAAGTGCATAATTAAATAACTAAATCACACTCTTTTCAATAGATAACATGTTGCTCGTAACTGCCTGCATCATTTAGGTGCCACATGCCTCTATGGTAAACCAACCCCAAACTAATAAATGCAATGATGTCCCAATCTCTCTATTCAAATACATAATTGTACCTTTTCTTGAATTAACTTCTACATAACAAAACTGGTTTTAATTCACTCTGAAGCACGGTCATATGTAAAGAATGCAAACAACAGCTCCATCTCTCCCAACAGAAAGGCAAGTGCCTGTTTACTGCAGCCTCACTCTACAGCACCTGCAGACATTTCTTTAGAGAAATCTGGATTTTTCACAGCAGGATAGGCAATACTTCAGATGTTGGAGTGGATCCTGAGGCGCTCAGCACCAATTCTTACCAAACTGACTTCATTCAGAACAGCCCTGGGCTCATAGCTGCCATACAAACCCAAAGCAAACCCGAAGGCACATGCTTTCCAAGAAGAGCTGTCTACCCCTGTCTGGAGCAAAGCTGTGGCAGAGGCCCACCAATTTCACCTTGGATCACCACAAAAAGGGTTTTCACATCACTATTGGGCTAGGCATCTCCCAAGTACCCCGTATTAGCTGTTCAGAGTATTCAGCACAGGAAATTCAACACAGGAAAGGGAACTGTTGTGAACCTTTGTACTGTAGGAAGATCTTCACACAGCTCCTTTTGTTCAGGGCAGGCTTTTGTAATCCCTCCTCTTGTTCCAGTACATGGTGGTCTTCCCAGTTCTTCCATGTAAAAACAAAACATGAAAATAAAATGACTTCTCTTCTGAAAGTTGCTGTGGTAACCTGAAATAGCCACATGTCCTAAGGAAGCAAAACTTCTAGGAAGAGAACTGCGAGAGTAACCCCCTTTTTTTAAAGATGTCAGCCTTGTGTTGCTTCTATTTCAGCAGGGAAAGCACTTGACTTCTGCTCATTCTGACTGGTATTTTCTGCCTTTGCAATAAAGTGATTTTTGCTGTTGTCAGCCTGCCCACAAACTGCATGTCAATCAGCACCCCTCTGAGGCTCTCAGCACCTTGTCAAAGCTCCGGCTTCAGCTGGACTCTGCAAGGTCTTGGTTGGGGGTCCCCAGCTTCTGCTGGGCTAAGGGTGGCAGGCACTGTCCTGTAGGCTCAAGCATTAAGTGTTGAGTTCTATTTTTCTCTCTCAATCTGACTGGTGCCAAACTTCCAACTTAATTAAAATATTCAAATCACACAAAACCCTATGTGCCTTTCACTGCCTGCTCATGAAAAATGAGTGTATGCTGAAAATTCTACATTCTAAAGGGCTTGAAGCTGGCATACTGATGCCAGATGAAAGGTAGAAGTACTCCCATGCCCAGCGCTGCGCATGCAGGATCAGTTCATTATTTCCCCATGAGTATGATCCTGTTCCAAAACCCAGAATCTTAGTCCAGTAAGTACAGAAGTACAACATCCCCATTTTGAACCAGAAAGTAAAACTGTGGCACAGCTTTAAATCCTGCCACTGAGGACTTCTGGTGTGGTCACCCATCGCCTGTGGGCGAGTTGGTAGCTCACCACGATTTAATCTTGTTCTCAGTTTAGGCGGCAGAACATGCGTATATACATCCTCTCACCCCTCAGGTATGCTCCTGAGCGTCCCTATACAGCAGTGTAATGCCAACCAGCCACTAAATCTGGGTACGACTGGTGTTCATGAAAGTTGGGTTAGTAATAATCACCTGTTACGGTGAAAGGACTGCAGGATTATGGCAAAGGTCTCTTGAGGCAGGACTTGCAAGATTATCTGCAGCGCGGAATGTAAAATAGGTGTGCAGGAAGGATGGACAGTCCCAAAGGACATAGACATCTTCCAGATGAAAGCATCTTTTATTATCAGTACTGTCTATTCTTGGTCTACAAATTATTTCCATTGTACACTTCTTTTAAAAGTACATAGAGGGTGGGAATTTGCATTTGACAAGTTTTCCATGTGTACGCAGCATGGGCAGAGGCACTGTGCAGCAGCTGCTCTTCAGCAGAAAAGGGGAAACGTGTATTTGCCTTTCTTTAAGGAAAGGTTTTTATCAAAACACATATTATTCCTTCTTATGTGACATGTAGGGTTACTGTTTTCCATACTTATATTTCGAGACAAAAGTAATTAGTGGCAATTGCACCTTAGAGAATAAAGATGCTGACTGCGTATGTTTTATCCCCATGCATTTTTGTGATCTTACTGTCTCATTGGAGTCATAAAATGTTACGGTAATGCACACATTTTCTTGGCCACTTACTAGTTTGATTTCTACCTAACAATTTTCCAGTCTTGCATTTTAGTTTCACAAACTGCTAAGAAAGTTCCTTCATTTGAAATACATGCAGAGTACTTACCACATACTGTTAATCAGCTTGCTGAAAGGACTCTGGCCCTGTGAAAGCTACTCTGGCCAAAACTTCCCTCTCAAGTCTTCAACTGATTCAAACGCAACCATGATGCAGCAAAATTGTCTGAATTTGAGAAGAGGCCAGGGCCAAATCATGGGGCTTAAGAAGCCCAAGGGCAGGTAACTCTTGCCTTTTACACTTGCAATGTGAACCATGGCTAGAAACACAAATTTTCATTCAAAGTTGAATGAGCCTGTCATTCTAACCTTGCGCTGCACTGTGACATCTCAGTCCTGGTTTTTCAGGTTTCTTCATTGGTATATAATTGGAAATTACAGGGATATGCTTGCCTTCTGTCATACACAAGCAAGCTGTGAAGACTTCTGAAAGCTATTTCCATGCTATCTACATTTTCTCCACGTGTCCTACACCCTCCAGTCCACTGTAGCACCTTCTTTTATCCTCATGAGTTATAGTCCCCAATAGTAATCATCTCCCAGACTGCATCTGCATTTGGGAGGAACTTCATCTAAATGTCTAAGAAGATCTCTCCCTGGTTTGTTTGAAAGTCATTTTAGGGCTCCCTTTTGTCATTAGGCCTTCAACCCCCTTAGCAGAGAGGCATGATGATTCACCCTCTTTCTCTCCACATCCATGCAGGGTAGGAAGAGGGTTTTGTACTATATTTGTAGTTAAATTCCTCATTTTTGGCAATAGGCTTTATAATAAGTAGTAAGGAATATCCACTACTGCAAACAGGGGATAAAGAAAGTAGCTTTCATCTTCAGGAAAAAACAGACGGTATCTTTCGTGAGCGCGACGAGTGAAGCTGGAAGATTTCACGACTTCAGTTTAGATCATTAACCTCTTTAGAGGAAATAGATTATTGAAATAGCAGCAGCCACTAACCAGGTAACATGCATCTCCACCTGAAACAGATGTGAGAGGTGTTGCAGAGCCCCTCTGGTGCAGGAACACCTAAAGGCAATGAATCCCATGGAAAAGCTCAAGGACAGAGGCAGGCTGAGAGGGGCAGGAGGAGAACAACACCTGCCTTGGGGTAAGAGGCTCTCTGGTTGTTCAAGTCTTCTTTTGCTCAAGGAAGCTGACTTTCTACATTTTTGTAAATAAGCAAAAATTGCATCCAAGGCACCTGGATCCCTTAAGAATTGCTCCTTCTAACTAACTGTTCAAGACCCAAAGATTTCATCAAGACACTTAACAAGCCAAAAAGCAGTCATAGCTCCCAAGCCTGGAGTCACCAAAGGCCTCTTGCCTGCTGACTTTTAAAAATCATTTCTGCCATGAAAGTGTGGACGGCCTGGACCCTGCAGTGAAGGAGAGTCACATTTCCAGCCTCAGCTAGCGGATTTGTAAGCCTGGGAGACCAGAGCCTTTGCAAAGATGCTCGGTTAGCTCATTCTGCTCTGTTGCCAGTGTGGCGTTGGAATAAATAAAATGCTTACCTACTGCTTAACAGTACCAAAAATAATTTGGAAAGCAAGAGAGATTGAAGCTTTATCCACTTACACAATTATTGAAAAGAAATAACGAGTTCTAAAAAGCCACCTGCACCTCTGTAATACCTGCAATGTAGAGTGGGCACTCTTTTTCTGTTCTCCCATGATGTGCACCCTTCTCTTAAAAGGTTTTTTTTAATGTGCAATCCAAAGGCAAAGCAGCCTCTCCTGTTCTAGTCTTTAGTTCATATGACAAGATCGTCCCTTCTGAACACCCCTGGTGAGAGGGAGCCCTTGAAGAAATGAGCTACTGACTGAAACATCCTTTCATGCTCCTGTGGGGCTGTTAGACTGCAAAAGGTTTGCATGCACAGCCAGAGCACTGCTGGGACTGTGTATTCTCACTTTGTTCTCCTCCTCTCTCCCCCAGGCTGATTCTGTGAAGTACTGAGCCCTCCTGGAGCCAATGGGAGTTAAAAAAGTACTCAATATCCTTCCAGCTTTGGCTACCTCATAATATAGTCATTAATGTATGCACAACCTATTTTTAGAACCTGTACATGTTTTCTGGGTAAAAAAAATGCTTGAAAAACCCCTTCCTCTCCCTCAGAATTGACATTGAATTTGATTTAATAGAAGAGGCTGAAATTCTTTCCATTAAAAAGTGTATTATAAATGCTCAAGGAGCTGTAAGTGCAGTTGAAAGCTAGGTATATTCCTGCCAAAGGGTAAACTACCTTAATCTAATAGACTGTTTCTAGTGGAACAATTTACCCTTTATGAGCCTTTTTCCTGGAGACAACATAGAAAGTATATATTCACTATGTTTCCAGCAGAGGCAAATAAATTAAATATACATCTAGGTTACTAAAAAACCAACCATGTTGGCATAAAAATTATGCAAGACAAAACTTATCTGTATTTTCAGACTCTTAACCTAGCATAATTAGCCAGTTGGGCAATAAAAGGTCCACAGTACTGGCCTTCTGTATGGTTTGTAATGATCCCTTGTATGGCCTAACACTGCAAATTTGTATGGAGCATAGAAATGGAAAGCCCTAAAGTGTTCAAAAAGACGAGCATTATTATTCTAAGTCTGCAGAAGGGGAGACAGAGCCACAGAGCTTGCCTAGGACTGCAGAAAGAGGTTGTCTGAAAGGTTGAAATATTCGTAGCACTTGGCACACAGACTTGTATACAACCCTTAGAGAACATACTATTTTGCAGAGCGTGGGGGGATAAAAAAACCTACATTGTGTATATCCTCTAGAGCTGTAAATGCACAACAGAACCAGTTGCACACTGTAGGAAATCTTAGCTTGCTTTTTTTTTTTTTTTTTTAAAGGACAAAGCTGTTCTAATGTTCTATTTTTTTTCCTCATTACTGTGAAGAAAAATCACTCAGTTTAAAATCAGTAGGCAGAGTATAACAACTACAAGTTGGGCATATTTTTGTTTCTGTTGTTAGCAATTGGAACAAACTCTTCCTTTGCTCTTGCTATGCTACCCCAGAATGAGCAACTGGCTTTGTTTTAGATGCTGAAAACTCTGTCTGTATCCTAACCAGTGATAACTCTGGCTTAAAACATATGAGCAGTCCAGCTGACCTGCAGTAGACTCGTCATGCTCTTAAAATTAAAGGCACGCTGAGTGCTTAGCTAAGTGGATATGGAGCCCTTCAACATCTGCTCAAGGCAAGGAGAAGTTCTCAATGAAAGAAACACATAAGGAAGTCACAGCAACAGGAATGCTGAGTATGAAAGACATGCAGGATTGGACCCTGATGAACAAGTATTACTGAATTGCATTCATTCACATAGCAGCATCCATAAGATACAGCTCATCAGTGTTTGCTGCTTCAAATACTTCAAGTCAAAACAAGTGTGAGTGATTTGATGTGTCTACACGGCATAATTAGAGATGTAAACAATGACTGCTATTGCAGAAACTAGAGCAATATGTTAAGTAATTACCCGAGTTATTTCAGTCTGGCTACATTCTGCATCATTAGTATAATTACGGGAATGAAATTCAAGCCCATCATACCTTTGGTAGTTCAGTTTGTGCACAACGACCTCATCCTCAATTTTTATGATGTTTCCTTGATCGCTAGGGTGGCCCACGCTCTCCCCCATTTTTTGTTATCTGAGCCACAAAGGAAAGACCTATTAATGAAAACAAGGTTAATTATGCTTTCATCAGAATGGCTTCAGAAGGGATTCCTTCTGAAAAACAGCGGAGTGGGGATTCCATTCGTTCTCTTCCCTTCCTCCTTAAAAAATAAAGTAAAACCACACAATGAATGTCTCTATTTACATTTCAGACTTCTTTTCATGCCTAATATGCCCATGTGAATGTACCAAACATGAGTGAAGCATGAATAATATGTGACTATTTTTCCCTTTTTCCCCCCCTATATTGCTCAGCACTCTATTTTTCTAACTTCCCAAGAGCAAGAAGGAAACCATTTCCCTGCCCCCCTCCTCTTTGTTTCTTTTTCTTCTTATTCAGGACGGGGCTTGTAGTGAATCTGTTAGGACTATTGTGCTATATTCATCAGTTCTACTTGGCACAGCTCATGTGTGAATCGAAGCTCTTTTCTCCATGAGAAAAGGTATTTCCCTTTGTAGCGTTCCAAGTCAATTACTGTGTGTTGGCCTTATGTATTTTTTCCCTTCCAGCCAGACATATGATAAGTATTTTCCTTAAAGCCCTTTTTATTATTTGTCATATTATAAAGACCAGAGTACCTTACACATACATATGGTTTAGTTCATGTATACTTAACACACACTGAAAAAGGTCATGAAAGGTAACATAGTGCATTCTTCTCATAAATAAAGGACAAGATCTGATGGACAACTCTTATCACTCTCAATATAAGGAGGTTAACAAAGGACCTACAAAATTTTCGTGTTTGCACAGGAGAGTGACAGCTTTTCTCTTAAAAAAATAAGGTCAGTTACTTGAGCCAGGCTTGACTCTCAACTGAACACACTGTGAAGCCTCAGAGGAACATGAAGAATAAAGTAAAAGACATACAGTGGTTTTAGTACAGATTGCTGGAAAAACAGCCTCTACCCATGTTAAAAACCTTTGTGCTTGATTGCATAGATGGTCCACACACAAAAATCCATCAGGTTTCAGCATTAAGGATATTTTGTTTTATTTGGGACACAAAGCCAGTGGGACTTGTCTGATTCTTGTTTCCATACAACGCAGGTATAAACCTCATTGTATTCCAGTGCTAATCCCACTGGACACCAGTTTAAGTTTCAAGTGAAGTCAAACCAAAATCAGAACAGCTAAAAAATCTACAGAAGCCTTCTGCTTTCAGCATGCAATGTCACATCCCACAGGACAGAGCCAACAAACACTGCAACATGGTGCACCAACCCAACTCATCTTCTGGGTCAATGTCAAAAGTACAACTCCGCATTTTCTGCTGAAGCAGAGGCTATGCAGCAGAAATTGCTGCAATATCCTACTGCAAGATTGCCGTAAATGAAGTGCATGTTTTCTTAGGCTTCCCCAGCACAGTTTTATTCCTACTCACTACTATACAAGCCCAATGCAGTCCTTAGTCCAAGACCATCTCTTCCATTGCTTCAGTGTAACTAATACGAATAGAAGTCGGTAGTTGTGCATGCAATCATCGACCCCAGAAAACAACTGGAAGTTAAGACAGTTCAAGCAGCCCTCCCCTAGAAGGACTAGTTTTAATGGGAACAGTTAAAAAGAATTTTACTTGAAAAAATTAAAGATGCAATACAATGAGTAAGCAAAGAATGATAGGATACAGACTTGTTATGGAAAATGTGTATTATCTAAGCAGAACCAGAAATTAACAGAAGAAGAAATTATAAATATCTAAAGATAAAAGAAAAAGGTTTCAGAAGAACTGTAGTAGGGAATTCACCAATGAGCGCTGAAAACCTTACTTAACTTCAAGTCAGGGACTAACCCTGAAAGATATTTTCACAAGCTCTGTAGAGGGGTACCTCTGCATGAACAGGGGTTTCTTGCTGTGGGAACACCATCTTGGTGCCAGACTACTTTTACGCCAGACCCTAACAGAGTCATCACTAACATTAAATGATTTAATTATAGAAGGCAAAGAGACAGGATAGTATAATCTTATCTTCATCTTATGGTAAAAAAATGCATCTACTGGCTAGATTGCTGATCAAGCTGCTTCTCCTCAGTTGCTGCCTGTAAAACACTAAGGCTCGGTTTTCCTGCTCCTACCACTTAAGTTTGTCACTTGTCTTATTTCCCATTGCCTTAACTCAAGGTGAGGTGACAAAAACTTCCTAGAATCATTACTTGTAGCTGCTAAACTAGTCCTCGTATTTTTTCTTCTCTGATCTTTAGTGAACATCCTATGTTAGTTCATAGTTATCTCATGGTAGCAGCTGCAGTTAGGCCTACCAAAAAAGTTAAGATTAAATGAGAGGTACATACAGTTAGCTAGTTGTTTCTTATCCAAACAAGAGATGTATATTCCACTATTATGTGCAATTTTCTTTGAACTAGATTTACTTTTGGAAACCTGTTTGGCAGCGTATATTTCCAGTGCACTCTCTGTTTCAAAAAAAAATAAATGTAATGGTTTTGTGAGGATCTGTTTTCTTTGCATTTCAATTGGTTTCTCATAGCATTTAATCATCAAAAACCCATAATGCTACTTGTGCAGTCAACCTTCTGAACAAAAAGATCTGGAATTAAAAGTACTGTTATTCTTATAAGAATACTCTTCACTCAGTTCCCAAATGCAAAGCAAGGTTTGTTAGTTGCTGCAAGAAATTTCTAATAATTCAGCTTGCAGGACTGGATGGGAATAGAGGGGGAGCAGTCTGTGGAAACTAAAGGCAACGGGGGACACCTTCTCCCTCAGCCCTAAAGATATTCTCCATAAGAATTGGAAGTATTTCTGCCTCTAAACATTTTGGAGTGACACCACTACACAAACACAGCTTCATCACGGCAAATCCCTAGGGAGCTCTGATCACTACCATGTACAACTATGGGTCAGCACAATTAAACACAGATGCCAATTAATCCCATGCAGAATTGAGCACAGAATCAGAGCTTTATAGCAAAATGTTTCAATGGGACCAGAATTTCAGTTTTCTTTCCTAAAAGGAGTCACCAGGAAGGATCTAGAGAAGACAGAGGCATCTGCATAGATGAAAAAGAGATGAGAGACCTTGGGGAGACCTACAGGGAATAAGAAAATCAACAGCCTAAACCTTCAAAAGCACAGCAGCTTTGTCTTTTTAGCTGCACAGAAAAATCAATGCTAGGGCCTTGTATCCCCCTATCCTGAAAGGAAAGAAGAATCACAAAGGCAGAACAGCATAAATATCAACCATCTGCTTGGCAGGAGCTGCCACTCGCATGGTTTCCAATAGGTGATGGACGGATGCGAGCCTCTCCTTCTGGCAGGTGGGGCAGAAGCAAGCTTTTGTTCCTGCCTTGCCTCAACTCACAAATGCCACCTTCTTTCAAGCAAGAAGTTGAGCAGATTCTTTCTTCAGAGTGGCTTGATTCCACCACATGCCAGAGAAAACCCTGTCTCCAAAGCAGTTAAAAACATAACTATTTTACATACAGCCAGCCCCTTGCGCAGCAGCAGAGTACAACAAGGGAAACTCTTTTGACTTCCTCTCTTCCACTGTTTTCCTTTTAAAAAAGCACGTGTGTGTGTGTGTGTGTGTGTGTGTGTGTGTGTGTGTGTGAAGAGATTCAGCTGCCTCCTAATTGTTCCCCAGCTTCCTGTCAAAAAGGTCTGGACCTAAATCCCAGGAAACTTCTCACTCCCTGTGTGAGGCAGGAGTCGGGAGAACAATAGCTGGCTGCAATCAATGGTGCTGCACCAGAGACTTGTAAAATACATGTTTGCGTTGCTATCTTCTACTGAGGAGTGCCAGTATATAATACCAGCACAGAATAGTTAAACAGCAGAAAAGTATTAGTAATTCTTAGCGCTGAAAATCACCAACCAACCTATCTTTTAGCTTCTCTGACAATTACTACAGAGATTATCCCCCTTTAAAAAGAAAACCACATGGATGGAATAAAAAGGTCCACAAAGAAATTTACCACACTACGCAAACCATGGCACAACGTGGTTTAAAAAACAGAAGAGCTCATTTTCCCTAGTGTCATCATTTTTGATCTTGATTTCAGTTCCAAGGATTGGTGATGCCATAATACCTGAGATGGTGAAACAGCACGGCCCTAGAGGCATCGTTCTCCATGTCCTTCTCAATGCTATATCACAACCTTCAAAACTTTCTTTTGGTGTGAGTCCAAAAGCTGTTTATCCCATAGCAGTTTTCCAAAGCCACATTTGGTACTCAAATGAGTTGGCCTAATTTTCCCATAAAAAGCAACCCTTCTTTGCCTCCTGGAGCAATGACAAAATTGTCCAGCATGGAAGACAGACCCCGAGTAGGTACTCCTTCACGTAGTTGCCACTACCAGACAAGAGACCCCAGCACGTGACTGAGGGAAATAAATATCAGAATACGTAACAACTTATGTCCTTCTATAAAGCTGCCATTGTCTCCAGCTTACTTCCCACCATTGTCAGCATAAAACTATTAAAAATACATAATGCTTTCCAGGTTGCTTCAATACATGTGATAAGATCTCCCCTATAAAGCTCTTCCTCTTCAAATCCTGCTCAGATTTCCTCTGACAGCAGGGGACAAAGAAAAGGAGTAGATTTGTGGCTGACTTCTTTGAGAAGAAGGTGAAGTGTCATCTCTTACTTTTCTCTTGCATAGCTGACACTCAGTTGAGTCTCCCACCGAGCATTGGGATCATCCAAGATATCAGCTGTTCCCACTGATTTGGAAACTTGAAAAAACACTTCTGAAAACAGCAAACAGGACTGGAGGCCCAAATCCTGTTTGTCTGGCTTTAGGGCAGAACCACACATTCAATCAGTCCTTCTTTCTGCAAGAAAGCACGAAGCACAGATGTGGTTGCATAAGCGTCAATGGCTTATTCGGGGAGATGCAGTCAGACCGCGGCACATCAGATCATTAAGAGGCCAAGTGGAGCACAACTCTGTCCTGCTGAGAACTGGGAGGTTTGATGATCAAACTCTCTCAAAATCAGACTGCTTACTAGAAGCATCTCTGCATATGAATGTCTGGTGCCTACCCACAGGCTCTCAAGCTTGACCAAGTCACACAGCCTAAAAATGTCAAGATCACCAAGGAAATCCTATGAAAAAACAGGAATAAAGCCCTTATTGTCCTGTCACTACAAGGCTTGCTTTCTTCCTTCGTTACAGTAATCCATTTTGTACAGATTTAACAAGCTAAATCTTAAAGTCCTTCCTAAACCAGATTTGGATCCAAGCTGCCCTGCATACTAGCTCGCATAACTGAGGTCAGAATTCAGACTTTGATTCTTCTTCATTCCTTTCCAGACAGCCCTCCTGCTCCATCAGAATAAAGTGTAGATGACAGTTATGGAATTAAGAGTTCTTCTCTATGTAAGTAATTAGATTAGTTACAACATTAGATATGGCATTTTTTTGCCGTACTTTTTGCCTTATTAATAGTACCATGGTATTTTTGGAAAGTAATGGTGGCTTTAACAACTAATGCTCATTTTAGAAAAAGTAATGTTTTGCTTTGCTTTTCCTAACAGGATTCAAGAAACACAGTGTGCACTAGAAACCCCTGTTGTGCATCTCAGTCTCCCACGGAGAGTGCGCCTTGCCAGGGTGCACGTATTTAACAGCAGCATCGTCACCACCTTTCTGTTCCCAAGGACAGGAAAGAGCCCTGGTAGGGATTCATCACATTAGGCCACAGGTTTCTTGTGCTCAGAAAGGATCGCCGAGCTCCTCATTCCTCAAAGGTATGGTCTTCAGAAAGCTCAAGGGCTTGTTTCTGTGCCAGGGGGGAATACCCTCAGGAACAACTGCTGCCTAAGTGCTGGCTGGGGGCTGCTTGGCCGGGGAGCAGCACCATGGGAAGGACTCGGGGTGGTGGTGAGCAGCAGCCTGGGCACCAGCCACAGCCTGCCTGGCAGCCAGGAAGGCCAGGAGCATCCCAGGCTGTACCACCAGCATCACAGGCAGCAGATCGAGGGCCAGCGATTATTTCCTCTTACTTGGCATTCATGAGACTGCACCTAGAATACAGCATCCAGTTCTGGCCCCAGGGCAAGAATGAGGACAGTCACATGGGACAAGTCCAGGGGAGGGCCAGGGGCTGGCACACAGGTCTATGAGGAGTCATGGAGGGACCAAAGCTTGTTCAGCCTCCAGATGGGACAGCTTAGGGGACCTGACAGCAGACGTCTAGCACCTTTGAGAAGAGGTAAGGAGGGAGGTGCATAGCAGAGAGACAACGGCCAGAGTGAAAGAGGGATAAAAGGGAGAAAACTCCCCACTGGGACAGTTGGGCAGCGGCTCAGGTTGCAGAGAGAGAGGTTGTGCAACCGTGATCCTTGGAAGATTTCAGGACCTGACTGGATAAAGCCTTGAGCAGCCTGATCTGATCTCAACACTAATCCTGCTTTGGGCAGGAGGTTGGACTAGAGACCTCCTGAGGTCCCTTCTAACATAAATGGTTTTATAAAAAATTACAAAGCAATAGAAGTTGCAAGATATCTACACAAACAAGTTAAAAAAAATAATCCACCCCTTGTCACAGTAGAACTGCAAAATTCTAGGAAGCAGAACTTTCCAGACACAATGTATGAACACAAAACCAAACAACACCACCCCCGCCTTCTTCAACAACACGTAATATTGAGCCATTGTACTAAAATCTACTCCAGATATCATTATCTGACATTTAAACTTTGTCCTGACCAGTCACTTCAGAGATTAATGCATTTGGGATTCAGAAGAAAGAAATCCTTTCCTTTCTTCTGGCAGGTATTCATAGCAAAGCAAAGAAGGGAGTATATTATTAAATCTTAACTGCTGTTGAAGCTTTTGAAATAGGACTTCTGCCTGTTTTTTTCCAAGAAAATCCCTGCTCCCCCGCTCTACAAACATAAAACCAGACTAAACCCACCAGTGTCATCCAGGGAGATTCTTATCCTGTTTACACTGGCCCAGGTCTGAACAACTCCCCAAGAAAGAAATTCCTCTTGATCTACACCACGGGGGAACCGAGAAATGCGCACCCCACTGAATCTCAGCATAAACGACTCTACAGGAAAAAAACCTAATCAAGCTAGGTATTGCTTAAGAAGAATGAAAAAAGCATCAAAAGAAAGCAGTGTGGATCAGCCTTTGTTGGCACAGGTAGGAAATGCATAACACTCTCGGGTCCTAAATTTACATGCCACACAAGTTGGGACCTGCGCAAGGAAGGGTCCTGTGGGACCTGAGCAAGGAAGGTGGCTCTGCACCATCTGCACAGGGACTTCTGAAGTCCTCTCAGCTGTATGAGGATATGTGTGAAATGTTCAGAGTGCCTGTTGCATGCAAATGGCCAGACACGGTGCTGCCTTCTCACAGAAATGAAAGGAGTCAGAAACCACTTGCAGTTCATCCCACTGCATTAGCTCTTTTAACATTGAAAACCATGGGCCTGGCTTAATTTTTCATAATGACCTAGACTGGCAAAGACCAACTTGAGAAAGATGTGCAGCATCAGTTTCCACATAAAGAAGAGTTTTTAACTAGATCCTGGGTGTATTACAGGGTTTTGATCTGGAAAGATTGCCTGTATGGCAACTTACAGGCTGGAGAGTAAGTTCTGTGCTGAAAACTTACCTCATTCATGCTTTGAAATGCTACACTGTTTTCAAATCAACTCCCGTTCCTGCTTGTGTAATGCAAGTTTAAATACTCCTTCATATCTACCTGTATTTTAAAAAGCATCCCAGAATGAACCCCCTCCACCTCGCAAGAAAAACGCTTTGGAGAATTTGTAGGAGGATTACACAGCGTGCAGAATAAAATACTAAAATCATATAATGCCTTTTCAGAAATCAGCCTTTCGAAAAGTGGCATTTTCTTTGGCAGTTCTGTGGTAGAAAGCCCATGCATCTTCTCTGGTTTGAAGTCTTAGCACTTTTGCAAAATAGGAAAAATTGAATCTGGAGCATAGGGACTGTAATTCTACTCCATCATTCAAAATAAGGGGGAATAAAAAGCACATGCTTCTTTGAGTCTTACAGCTATAATGGTCATGACCAGAAGGAGATGGTAAAGCCTCAGGATAAAATTCCAGTTTTGCTGAAATTGACAAGGGCTCTACCATAAGGTTTCCTGCTTAGGATTTCACTCCAAGGGTTTTAACCTGGCCTTGTGCTGGCGTAGGTCTTGTTTCAATGTTGGTGTGCAAAGATGCACAACTCCCACATTTCAAAGGGAAAACCCCTGGGTGCAAGATTCTTCTTTTTCTTTGCCTCACCCACACAAAAAGCAGCCTTCAAGTCTTTAGGTAAGTAAATAGTACAGGAACTTTCAATAAACAGAAGTTAAGCTTTTGTATGTTCAAAAAGAACAATTTTTGATTCTAGGTAATATTTAGCAGCATGTAATGAGAAGAAGTTTACAAAGTTTTTGCTTGCAAAATGCAAGGAATAGTTAAACGTTTTCCTCCAGAGCAAATATGATCTCATTCACTATAACCAAAGTTATAAATGAGGCTAATGAAGAGTTTTATTAAGTGTACAAACTACATTCTTTTTAGAAGGGTGCTGTGTGTCTCCAACATACCCCTCTAGACAAGGAAAGATGTTCCAGAAACAGATCCTGTGTTTATAAAGGGGAAGAAGGCCAATGACCATGAACAATTATGTAAAACAAAGATTAAAAATAGTATTTTTACATCGTATATACATCCTAGTAGATGTAAGAGAGTACTGTTAGCACTCAGAGGATTTAATTCTTCCCTTTCTTGTAATGTTTCCAGTATATATTTTTGGGGGTTCCTATTAACAATCAGTGACAGAAAGAGAAACAGAAAATAACAGTTAAAAAGGGAAATTCCATTGCTCAGTTTTGCTTGTCTGCAAAAAAACATACTGGAGGCAAAGGAAGACAAAGGAAGTCAGAAGAGAAAGAGATGGTTTCTCTTGTGGTGGGAAGCAGAAGGAAACCTACAGTGTACTTGCTGGCAACTTCTTGCATAGCATCCCGAAGCATGAGGTAATAGCAGCTCTCAACTGTGTGCATTTAGGAGCAATTTCACCTTCACTATACTTGAAGGGAAAACTTTCATGAACACTGTCTCATGACAGCGTATCGTCATGCCTGTGCAGCATCATGTGTCATGCTGTATAGGCATGCCTAGTGATACATTAGAGATCAGTGATACAAGTCAGACGTGATAAGTATTTACCACTTGGTTCAAAAGGAAGCACATTTTAATGCTATTGTTATCTAGTCTTATCACATATATTTGTTAAGCATTCATACCTTGCTTGCAAATTATGTTTTGCATCACGCCTATAACCCTGTAGTTCTGGTTGGATCAGATCATCTGCCATAGATTGTCACCAAGACCTGCTCAGAAGTAATAGTTTTGGAAAACCTTTTTTAGAAGTCTCTCAGGTCATTCCTTCTTACCTCTCATCACCTCTGGTGCTAGACTCAGCTACAACCCAAGAGCACCTGTTAATGCTGTACATTGTACTTGGCACATAATTTACGTACTCTTTTGCAACAGGCAGCATTATGTTGTTGTTGTGTTTGATTATGCTTCGAGTAAATCTCGGTAGGATATTGTAAACATTTCAATTTTAGATTTATTCTCAAAGACATTCTCCTTGGGTAGTTCTCATGCCCCATACTTTATCTTCATTTTAATCTACTTTCAAGGATTAAGCCTCAAATGTCCCTGTTGTACCCAAAGAGTATTAAACATACTAGAAATGCTAAAGCCTATAATATTTTCTTCTTTTCTGCCATGTTCATGGTCAGTGATACAGGATGGAGTCATTCCCCTGAAAGCCAAGATGGGACAGTACGGAAGGAAACAGGTTCTATTAACTATTGTCATGGTTTAAATGACACATAATTCTTATGATCATTGACTGTGAGTAACAAATTAATCCTTTAAGAGTCAATAAGTCCTGGTTTCGGACGATGTTAACTCTTCTGGGGTCATTTGGACTAATAGATGAAGTAAGATTTTTCCTTGACATCTATTCCCCCCAAAAAGAGAGATCAAATTATTTCAGACAAACACAATGTAATATTATCACAGCATGTTGCACCGGATCACCTAATGCTTCCAGACTCATGCTGACCTCTCCCTTTGCTGCTCCAGTCCCCTCAGAAGTAAAGGGACCAAAAAGCTTGGCTGAAAGATCTTCCAATATGTAGAATACATCTTTAAGACTTGTAGGATAGTCTTTAAGCTGATACTTGACAAAGCATCACAACTCAAGAACTTCAATAATTTACTGTAGGCCAAAATTTTATAGTCCTTATACCACACAGCGGCAGAAAAAATGTGGTCCAAAGTATCTACTGCATGCTCCATATTGTCATTTTCATTAAGATTTTGAAGACTTATTATTTGTCTTACTGTAGGTTTAGACACTCTAGAATAAAATACTAATAAAAACATCAGTGCCTAAAGAAAGAAAGAGAAGAAAGTTCTGATTTAGTGTGCCTGTTTCCATACAAACAAAACCCCTGCTTACACTTGCTCTTTTCTCATCTTTCTGACATCACTGGGTTTTGGCTTATGCACTTTTTAAATCCTGCCTGACGAGAACACTTTCCTAATCGGTGAAACTATCACCAAAGATAGTGAACTATCCTAAACAGTTCAGAAGGCAGAAGTGAGGGTTGAAACACAATGACAGGATCATCAGCATTTAGCAGCTAAGGAAACAAGAGAAAAGGAGAGGAGAGCAGCAAGGCTGAAGGCTCTCTGGAGCCCCAAAGCCTTCTTCATGTCACCTTGGACCTCCACTGTGATGTGCCCCCTGCAAATACAACTAGGAGCAGTATTTTTAGATCATGGGAATAGGAGAGCTTTTCTTAACCCCAAGTATTGAGTCTAGTCAGTTTATTTGTCCTTCTTATCTCAGTCAGTCATAAGTGCTGAAGTGGAAGATGACATCTGACTCACTGCCACAATAATTGATTGTGATTTCATATAAGTGTTATTATATTATTGATTCAGACAGAAGGAAAATAGATAAATAATAGTTAACAATTACACATATACCAACTATAATCATGCTATGTACTTGTAAAAAACCCTTCATTCAAGGTATTATACCACATCTGATTAAATATGATGGAAGATACATGGAAAGCATATGTATTTGTGCAGTGACAAGTGCTCCTACTCACTGCATAGTTCACGTACAGCACAGACAGACACTCTAACAGGTTAATTCAGAACAAAACACCACACTAGGATCAAGGAGATCCACCTCTAATTCGCCTCAGCAACGTAAGTTTCTCCTGAAACTTTTAACGAGTGTCTTCTAATCAGCATTACTTGCAAAATGGTTTTCTCTAGTCTAAGAAACTGCAGTATTTCAGCAACTCTCCTTAGTTTGTGTCTAGCCTGAATGCCTTGATACAGACCAAGAATTCAAACGCGATCTTCTAAACTTCAGGATGTTTTGTAGGGGTTCAAATGACCAGTTTGGCTATAGGACTTTGCCTTTGATAATTCTCTTCTGTAATCAAATTTCTCATTCTCATCGCAGTAACTTATTTCCACTTCTATCATTTTAGAAGTACGGATAGTCAGGAATCAGTCGTGTTCGATTCCTCCAGATGCAGGCAACATTTCTGTTGGTGTCTTTACAACCCACAACACCATGAAGCATGTGTTTAGCTTTGCTAAGGCAAAATGCCCCAGAAAATGGCATATTCAGGACCCCATGAATACAGCTGCCTTCAGCTGCCGGCAGAGCAGAGCCCAGTTTAGTAAATTATGGTCCTTTCTTGCCCACACACAGCAGTTCATTACCTTCTAGGTCATTCTGCTGCAAATCCTTGTGAGACCAATCCAGACTGCAAACCAGACCAGGTGAAAGAAGAAAGCTTTGGGTTTGTAAAAACCCAACCAAACCAAACAGGGGGGTTGCACGTGGTTGCATAGCATGGCCCCACAAGCAATTGCTCTGGTTCCTGTTTGGAAGAGGAGAGCAGCAGAAACAAAGCACGCTAAAATTTAGCTGGTCCTGTATTCTAGTTTCATTTTAGTCAGCAGAAAATCTCACATTTACTTTATCAGATCTTAAGTTTATACATGTTTGCTTCTATTTGTCACTTCAAAAGCTCAGTTTGTCATAACTGGTTCCTACTCTGAGTTTCCCCTTAAGCACTTCAAATGCTCTCTGTCTAGACACTACTTCTATGTATCAGGTCAAAATTATTTTCTCAGTTGTGCTTAGCTCTGGGCAGTAACACCCTCCTGTGTGGTAAATGCTACAAAGACCTTCCCCTTCCAAAACTGAAAGGAGGATAAAAGCAGTATTTTCCCCACATAGAAGTAGCCCTCCCCTCCCTTTGTAGACCCAAAGAAGAATGTTTAAAAATGAGTTTCCATTGAAACTCTTCCCACTTTCATTCGCCCACATTTTCATTTTGAGATGTATTACAAAAAGGAGCTGAAAAACAAGTTTCTGTATTTGGTTGGTTGTTTTGAAATCCATCAAAAGTTTTGTCTTCTCCATTTTATATCCAAAATGTTGTCTGTGAAAAGAACACAAAAAGTCATAGAAAGCAATACCTGCTTCTCTTCTCTTCACCAGGAATTAAAAAAACCAACCAACCAAACAAAAAAAATCCACCAGGAAATTATGGCCTCTACACACACTTCTATCTTCTACATTAGAAATCTAGGACATTTAAGACTGTTTTACTACCCTACTCATTTTCCTTCATGATTTTATTAATGTTTGCAGAAAATGAAGTCTATTTTCAGTCAGCACTCCATAACAGCATAAGCATTTTAAGAGCCTGTTCAGCAGAACACCTTATCAGAAGTTGCCCCTCTTCACAGGACTCAGATGCGATCCCCAAGCACGGCACAGTCCAGCCCTGCTCTGTAAGCAGCTCCATAAAGAAAGTGAATCTGACTTTGCCCATTACTTCTTTATTCCATAAAATTAACTGAAGGGTTGGAATTTCAAGGGCTGGTATGTGTTCAGCCAAGGCTAGTAGGGGACTTCTGCCTTCAGCAGCAAGGAGGTAACTCCACTCTCGCCCAGCAATAGTTGCTGACTTCAGAAAGGAGCCTGGAACACCTTCAAAGGCAGGCTTAGCCTTTACTTCATGGATGCAAATCCAGAGGAACGCCATTTATCCCTGGAATTACATTAACATCCCGTGCTGGATGATGGGAATTGGTCCATGCACATCAATAAACCTATTTTCAAGTTGAATCTTGGTTACTGGGGACAACCGAGGTGTATGGGTACACCAGGAGTTCAGCACAGAACCAGCCTGGGCACAGTGAAACGTAATTAATGCCTCTGT
The DNA here is from genome assembly GCF_015220075.1 of Falco rusticolus. Classification (NCBI taxonomy): domain Eukaryota; kingdom Metazoa; phylum Chordata; class Aves; order Falconiformes; family Falconidae; genus Falco; species Falco rusticolus. The sequence goes on from NC_051189.1 coordinate 92,104,720, forward strand.
GAGGAGGAGAGCAAAAGGAAAGTCTTTGCATATACACAACCCAAATTTTTATCATTTGAAAGGGGTTCTTTTAAGGACGCTTCACAAGGACAGGTTTGGGAGTTTTTTTGACGGCTGCTATGTCACTTCCTTCTTGTCTAGCAAAAGATGAATTGATGATTTTTGACAAACTCATACTCACAACTCAGATAATTTCTAGCCAGCCATCACATAACATACAATTTAAAACAGCATAAAAATAAAATAATGTGAAAAGTTCGGAGTTTTTAAGAACAACCTTTCACAATTTCAGCGCAAACTTGCTGCCACCAAAGACAGTTGGTGCTCTGGGGCTTGCAACAGTGGCAGACTTAGCTTTCAGCTCTGGACGCTTGATCCAAAAAGAGTTTATTTTCAGGTCAGTTCTTCTGAAAGTCTAAGTCTAACGGCAGAGGACATTACCACTATACTATCATGTAAAGACCATTTGCAGTTATAGGCTAAAGCTATTTTTAATAGGAAATACTGGGCAATACGTGCACTGGGCTTGCTGGTGTATATGTTTGGGAAATGGAACATGGGAAAAAATAAGAGAGATCTTTGTACTGCTGGATATTGGCCTACTGCTTTGGGGGAGTTCTGCAAGCTGCAGAACTGCATAGCTGGCCTCGGTGAATTTAGCAATGCACGGGAACATCAGAGCTTACAGTGTAAGAAAGAGAGGACTCCTAGAACACAAGATACAGAAGGTTAACACAAGCCAATGAAAAGGCATTTTTGGTACCTAAACATTCACCTACACTTTTGTTGCAGACATAAACAGGGCAGTTTAGTGGTAGGATACAAGAGGAAGACCATAGAAATGCCTTTTCTGAAAACTTTACTAACAGCAAAGCATTTATTTTAATAAATCCAGTGTGTCCTTTTGAGACCCATATGCGTTAAGTTCTTATTGCTGATTTAAAACCAAATGGGTCTCCATGATGGCCCTGGATACCTTAAGTGATGGAGACTGAGTAAGAGCTACAGATGCAGAAAGGCCCACAGAAACAGTCTTCATGTTCAAGCTGACATTCTTGGGCACTCAGTAACTTCCATCACTACTGAATGTGATCAGTCCCAACACTGTAAGGAAAGCTGGAGGTATCTATGGGCAGAAACCTACTGATCTCAGTTGGAAGGGGTTTAAGGTCCCCTCCCAACAAGACGGTGAGAGAAAGAATGGCCAGTACCTTGTTGGCAGCCTGGGCCACATCTGCAGCTGTGCAGATCACACAATGGCAGACGTTAATACCCCAGGCACGCTTTAAAAGGTGACACCCTGACCAGCCAAATGGCACAGGGGAGAACCAGGCAGCCTGGGGCACATCAGAACCCCCTGGCAGGACGGAGCAGGGAAGGGAGGAAAGCAGCAGCGAGAGAGACATGCGGTCCCCCACAGTGAGGGCAGAAAGGGAGCTGCTGTACAGCAAAGGGCAGCACTCAGGCAATTGCCCCTGCCAGGCAGCTGCAAGACACGCTCTGAAAAGGAGGATGGTAAGACACACACAAAGTTTGTAGTTGCAAGAAGTACTGTGGTGCAAAAATCCTCCCAACTGCCATAAAACACAGCCTATGGGAGCAACAAAGAACATCACCTTGCGGTTCAAATGCAAAACAAAGTTATGCTAGTTCTTAGTCGGTGACCTCTTAGATATATGTACGCATGCATAACACGATGAGACAGTTGTGTGCAAAAGAAGAGCCAGCACCACTGACTGGATATAAAATGACAAGCCTTTTCCAAATAATGCATTTGTTTCAGATAAAGTTTAGATTAACAGGCTTTTAGGGTAAACCATTGCATTCCATCTAATCACACAAAAGCCACAGAGCTGCAGAGGTGGAAACCAATCTGAACAAGGTTCTAGATCAGTTTTGACAAAAACTTCCAGAAAACTCTTCTGAGGTGGCAACAGCCACTGTGCAGACTTCCAGGGCTGTGTCAAGGCTTCTCTCAGGTCAGATCCCAGCTCCAAGGGGAGGTGGGTCATCTTCTTAGAGTTTCAGATCCTACCTAGAACCACCATCTGGGGACTGACATCTGGAAAATACATGCATATAGGCAACAGGGGAGAAGCATGATGTACAACTTGAATTTCTCTCCAGGGGAAAAGAAAATAGCAGGAGGCAATAAAAATAAGTATAAAATAGGGAGAAGGTGGTCGTAATACATGTATCAGCCCATGAACAGCACTTTCCAGTTTGGAGGTAACAGAAGTGCAGTCATGAGCAAGATTATGAGGTGACAGAAAAAGCCAGAGAGGTTAATTGCCAAGAAGAAAAACACCAGGTGTGAAGCACCAGCTCACAAAATCATGTGAATTTTGCCACTGATTTCAGTGCAGCCAAGCCTTTGCTGCAGGTTTCTTTAGGGCAAGCGACGCTCATTTCCTTGAGCTGCAAAGGAAAGCATGGAATTTCCTCTTTCCCTCCCTTGAGACATTTTCAAGTTTACTGAATAAAGCACAATGAGGACTTTGCATAGGCCAGGGTAAATCACAGCCTTTGTGTAACTTCCCCTGCATCTGCTGGAACAGTACTCACACCGGGGCCAACTTTGGCTTGGTAACCTCGGTGGAAGTTTCGCTCGTGTTGGCAGTCCCTCACAGAGTTTACTCCTGCTGCAATGTGTTATCTGGAAATCTCAGGTCTCTGTTAAAGATTAATTTCCAAACATCTCTTATGTCAAATTCATTATGTTCCAAACATCTCTTATGTCAAATTCATTATGACACGGCACTCCAGGAAAGAAGGCGAAGGAAACACATTTCTTTAGAACAACTACATTTTACCGAATACGGCACAGGCATTAACATCTAGAATGGCTGCTCTCTCAAACCCGTGTCAAATTTACATGATGTGGAAACCCTCAAAAAAGAACCCAATAGATGCTACAAAAATAACTGCTCATTTCAAGCCTCAGCTCCCTGCGTCTAGAATATGCAGCTCTTTTTCTGTGCTTTTTTAAACAGCAAATTTAAGGAATCTTATAGAAAAGGAAGCAGCATCCATTGCTACAGTCCCACTGCCCTTCTGAAACCCTCTTCGGTGCCATGCCTCTTCACCCACAGCTGCTATCCCATTTCTCTTCTGATCTGCATACTTACTGTCTTTTGAGCAAGTCAGCCACTGTTTTCTGTCTTCACATCTCCAACCCAAAAGGGTTGCCTTTCAAGACAACCTGCAAAGTTCAGAAGAAGCCCTCCCCTCTGTCTCTGGGCTCAATTCCATTTCGATCCTCCATGATCTAAAGTAGCTTTTCAGCCCTCCCCAAGCAATGTAATTTCTTTAATAAACTTCCATCAGAAAAACATGTCTTGCACAGCTCCCTGGGAGCTTTCCTGCACTGAGGCAGGAAAGGAAAAAGAAACTTCCATGTGTCATTTGAGATCCTAGTTTGGAGCCTCTGAAACAGCACTAGTGCCTGCCCCAGCATTTGTCTTTGTTGCACTAGTTATTCCTCTTTTCTTATAAACTGAGCATGACATCACATGGCATGACATATATGACATTATATACTGAGCATGACGTGTCCCTTTGTCCAGCTGTCCTGGCTGTGTCTCTTCACAGGTTCTTGTGCCCCTCCCCAGGCCTCCTGGCTGGCAGGGCACCGAGAAGCCGAAGAGTCCTGACTTGGTGTGAACACCACTTAGCAACAACTAAATCATCAGTGTGTTACCAAGATTATTCTCACCCTAAATCCAAAACATAGCACTCTACCAGCTAATAGAAAGAAAATTAACTCTAATCCAGCTGAAACCAGGACAAGGTTTTACATTGCCGCAGGGTTCTTTCCCTTCCTCCCCTCCTCTGGCTTGCAGCCAGCTTGCTCGGATAATTTCACTATTATCACCCTCTGGGTCAAGAGCTGCAATGTGTCTCTCCAGCCAAGTTCCACAGAGAAAGCCAGAAGAAACATGCATTTCACAGTCTGTGCCCTCTGTCATGAACCTCTGATTCATGAGGCAGGCAGGATTACTCCCCTCTGAAATCCTGTGCTTTGGGCTTGCTGAGGCGATTCCTGTCTTGTGGGGTCTCCCACAAGAGCCAGATACCAGCCCGTTGACATCCTCATGATTCATTTATAAGCACATTCAAATCAATACAGTTAACGTTTAGTATGAACTGGTGTAAAGAATTTTACACAACATTCAGATTTTTGATCAAACAAAATCAAGAAACAGATACCTGAGAAGTCAGCTCTGGAGAAACCTCAGTTTTATTGTTTTTTTCCTTCCTTGGATTCTTCTCTGCTTTCTCTCCTGCTCTTCTGCACAGTTTCAAAACTTTCTTATTTCCTGGAAATATTCCCACCCTTGACTCCTGCCTTCCAGCCTCATGGGTTTTTCAGTTTTGCAGAGCCAGGTGCCACCTCCGGCAGTCAAGGGGCCACTGTATTTTCAGCAGTGACTCTGCCCAAAGCGAACCCCAGGGGTAGGGCTGGCAGTGATGGCTTTCAGAGTCACGGCATTGTCCAGTCACACTGGTTTTGAGCTGTCCTCTCCATAGTGAATGGTCTTCATGGTGGAAAAGTGAGGTATCATAGCCCCCAATTTTCATTCTTTCTCCTCTTTCAACATCTTTAAATTCTGAGGACACCTTCCCTGCAGCTCCAGATTCAAGTCCAAAATCCCACGCTTTCTTCATAGGAAAACCAATTCCTTGCTCCTGAATAGCTTGCAAGAGCCTGAACATTGCTTTTCCAACACAGATCGATCAATATTTCCACAGGGTAGGAAAATAATGGCCTATATTAATACATTGCCTAATACTCAAAGATACCGAACAACAAATAACATCCAAAGTTTTTCCAGGAAGAAATGAAATCTTATGGAATTCTCTCATTCTGCCACCCCCAGTCTCCTAACCCAGGCACACCGGCAAAGGCACAGGACTAGAAAGGGTTCCCATGGCCACTACCATAGTAAGAATTGTTATCTCATTCAAAAAACACATGATTGACTGTACCCTGCATCTTCTCAGAAGGCCTGTGAGTTGCTTGTTTGCATTATAGCAAGGGAGAGTAAATGCTATGCTTGGGACTGTTGCCTTGGTTGAACCTTTAAATGTCCTCATTTTTTACTTATTTAGTTAATTTGTTTGCTTGTTCAAAAACGCTAACCTATGAGGAAAGGAGTTTGCTGGCTACCATGATATTATTTAGCACAGTGTCTATGGAGCATCTTACAATGTTGGTGAATATAATTCTAGAGTAGCGGCAGCAGTCCTATAATTGAAAGAGTCACAAGGGACAACTGTAATAACAACTGGCAGCACGGACCTCTGGATTAACTAGGCTGAATTTTTTCAGCTTGTAAGGGCTTTGAAAAACATTACAGAAAGAATTTTGAAACATACTTGGTTTTAATTTCTCTACATGTTGCGCAGAAATCAACTAAATCACTACTAACAGCTGCTGAAAAACCCATGTGATGCACAGTCAATTTTTTTTTTAAACCTGATCACTTCAAACCTCCTCTGCGATTTTTTTGGTGCTTGCTGTGTCTCTCATTGAGAGTTCATATAAGTTTCAAAGAATCCCAAACCTCACTGGAGGATTGCAGGTGAGCAGAAAACTCATAATGATGCTGCTCATCTTTGGGAAACAGCTGTCAAGTTAAGAAAATGATCTTCTGTTCTCTAAATATTTTTCTCTGCTCACTGTTTTAACTGACATCAGTAATTCAGTGTCAAGTAATTAGTCCAGAAAGTTCATGAGGATACAGCAGTCACACCATAAGGTTTAAGGGAGAAAAAAATATTTAGAAAAGACCTTCTCCAGTGAGCATTACTGCTGCACAGTCAACAGCGGGGAGTCAAAGTGTCTGCTTCTTACCTGGAGGCTGAGATAATTGTATCGTGTGATCTTCTTGGCATCTGCCAGCTTGATAAAATAATAACCCAGAGCTGCTCCTGCACCCTTCCATGATCTCATGGGTTTGGCTGCCACACAAGCTCTTGTTTTGACTCATGTGGAAGAAGGTTACTGCCAGTCTCCGTCCTCTGCATGGACCACAAAGCAAAGGGAAAACAACAAGGTCTGGATGCGTCACTCATTAAAGACTGCCAGGGTTTCCTTTCACTTGAGATTGCAGTGCTCAGAGTTAAGTTTTATTGCTATCACATCAACGTGGGAAGCCTTTGGTCTGTGGAATCATTCATCCTTCCAGCACTTCCCCTCCTGGATTTATGTCCTTCAGCCAAGCCAATCTTCCGAGTATTTCACAATGCTGCAGTTATCACCATCTCTTAGCATCACAGCGAGCACACAGTGAGGGAGCCTGTGCAGGGAACCACAGGAATGGCTCAGGGTGGGTGGGAGAGCCAAGTTTGGTGAGCAGTGCTGGGTGATGTTACGTCCTGGAGGGGTTCAGCTGCCTTCCCAGCCTATAGTAAACACGTCTTCCCCTCTGGCAGAAAGGAGGAGTCATCAGTGTTACCTACTCCTGCTTCTATTTGTGAGCCTAATACAGACTTTGGGGTAGCTTCATAATTTACACAGAGAACGTAATTAACTTCTAGTGGATCCAGTTACAGGAGGGAGGGATGGGCACAAAAGAAGAGTGCCACAGCTTTAATTTTTAAAGGTAATTCAGTGGTGTTTCCATGGCATTAAGAGGCCTAAATGTAATTTTCAAGAGTAACCTAGGTTACTCTCAATGACAAGAAGGGGATTTCAGCTGAGGTGAACTTCAGCCGTCCCCATGCAAAAAGCAGAAGGACACCCAATAACCCATAAAACGTGAGCCTGGGCCCCCATTCATTGCCAACACTATTAAACTTAGCAATCTACACTGGTTTTTTTTATTTTCTAAGGGATTCACCCCTTTACTCTTCCATAGTAGAGGGAAAAAACCACTGATTAGATTAAGCGATAAACCTGCTAAAGGGTGCAGGCTGTATTTCAGATACACTGCTGTTAATTATCTGATGGTCTACCAGATCCAACTAGTTTCAAAACACATAGGCAGAGTGGTCTTTTCAAATAGTGAGCCAACTAATAATACAAAGTATTTACTTTGGAGCTACGACTATTTGGAAAGGAAATGTGATTTATCTTTATATATCCTTTAAATAGCTTTAAGTACCACTACTGTCTCCAAAGACCCCTTGGAGAGCACTCCTTTATGTGTCTGGAAACAAGGGGTGCATGAGAAATAACACAGTCACTCAGGCAATCAGATTATTCAACGGAACTTGAAGTCCTTGGTGATGTCAGGAGAGCTCTGCCACATAAAGAAAGCACAGCTGTTTTAAGAAAATGGTTGTAGGTAAAAAAAAAATACTCCTAGGAACAACAAAATATGGCCAAAGCATGTGATTTGTAGTGAAGGAATCTCAAAACTGTTTTGAGAAAGCATCTCAATGAAAAGCTCAGTCTGCAGAGAATTTACTGCCTCTGTGGAGGTATTTGGTCCCAGTTTTCAGAGGCACTGCTTTCATGAGAGTCGCAGTTTCGTGGCTGTTGTACTGTGGATTGTGCATCAGGAAGGAGCAAGAAGTAAGATCAAATGACCCCCTCAGGTTTCCCAATAATGCTATGAAATGCTGGAGAACTGCTCACCATGTGCCAGTGGAAGCCTGGACCCCCTGAAGGTGTTTTGTATGAACCCCGTGCTAAAGCAGAGCATAAAAACAAACCCTTTGAGGCCAGGCCCTGCAAGACGGAGCCTGTTGCTGAAGAGGGACACCCCCAACCAAGCGTGCACCACAGGGTGTGTGATGGAGCCATATGTGGGGAAACAGGCAATGTGGGACTGCAGGAAAGTATGAGAGCCGAGTAATATGATGTGGCTTTGGTTTCCTGTAAAGACCCAGGTCCTTTTCAAATCATACTGTTACTTTTAGCACATGCCCAGAGTTCTGAATAAAGGCTATCTGAGGCAATGATGCAGACCCTGGTAATGGCAGTGACATGAGGAGAGGTACCATATGCCTTGGAAAGGAGTAATTTTATCAGGAAATAGACAGCAAAAGCCAAACAATACCCATAAAATCTGAAACCACCAGAATATAATTTATTTCCCTGGGAAAGGAACTTTTCATGAAGCTTAGAAGGTTCCATGTATTTTCCCAGCCTCACAACAGCTATTTTCCATATGGCACATGGACTAGACCAAAATGATCAGTCACATAATTCTGCTCTGGTCCTGAAGAAATCCTGGCAAAGTTAATCTGGGTATGAACTTTCCCATATAGGCCTTCCACACACAGTTGGCTTCATTTGCAGACATTTCTAGGGGTCAGATAAGACTGATTCACTGATAAATGACCCACACATTTCTAGGGGTCAGATAAGACTGATTCACAATTTAGACCCAACTCCAAACATGTCAGTAACGTGAATCAAATGTATTTTCTCTTAATGATAGACTTCTGGCTCTAGGCTGAAGGATACCTGGTGACTGTGTGGATTGTGTGGACTAGTGCATGCAAGGGTATGACAGATCCATGGCGGGAGTTGTTGTGAACAACCCCTTGCTGGGCAAGAAGGGATGGAGATAACCTAGGGTGCCTCTGCCCATGCGGAGGTTATTTTTACAGCTGGCAAAAAGGTTCTGGGGGAAGCTTCAGAATGACAGAGATGCCAGATTCTCTCTGCAGAGAGCATCAGTCATCACCACCAATAAAAAAAAATTACTTAAGCAGCTGCCAAGCACCTGATAAAAGGTCAGTATTGTTATAATAGTCAAGGGTGCTCTGGGGACACCAGTTTTGTAGGCTCAGAAGGCCTACAGTGTAGTTTTTATAGGAAGTACTGAATGTTTTGGTGCCTAGAAGGAAAGCAAGTTGTACTGAGCCAAGGAAAGTACGTAGGAGTCAGGAGCTTCACTGAAATTTCCAGTTCATTGCCTTTCAGATTCCTCTTTTGTAAACTGTGGATGAAGTTTCTCTAACTCACGGAACTGGTTTGAGAATAAGCTAACGTTTATGAAATACTTTGAAAGCAGAATGGTGAGAGTATTATTTTATCGCATTCCTCTTCTCACTTCCTGGGAATCGTTGTCCCATAACAAGACCTCAAACACTGTTTAGAACTGTTTCTTTACATTCATGTAGCTGTTCAAAATGGATGCATATATGAACTCATCCCAGTCAACAAAGATGAAAGGTTGTAGACAGATCTTCATCTAGACCATTAAATGGCCACTATTTCAGGATTTCAGGCAAAGATCTTGAGGCACCCATATTCCTCTATTATTAATTCATGGCCCAGACTGTGTCTGCTGACAGCATTACAGCATGGACACCCAGGGCAGTAAAATTGTCCTCTGAATGTTCCTGGGAATAGACTGCAGAAGCAGTATGAACCAATGAAATAAGCAACCAAGAAAAATACATCTGAGTGATTGCCCACAGAAGATTTCCCTGGGTTCTCACATGGGCATTTCCATCAGAGAGAAGAATCTTAAGGCTGGCGTATCTGAGCTGGTTGTCCACTCTCCGGGTTCAACCTGAGGCCCCACATCATCTGCAGGAAGCAAAAATGGGCTTTCTAGGAATATACAGGATCTGTATCTAAAAGAGCTGTTGGAATGAAACTGAAGCTACTAATAGCTAACAACAGCAACAAAAATCAATAATGCATTTACAAAATAAAAACCCAGACCAGAGGAAATACATTACAGCCACCCACTACCATTTGAGAGACAGGGGCACAACTTTCTCATCTGGCTTAAAGACTGTGCAGCTAATGCTTTTTTGCATTTTTTCTGCAAGACAAAATACCTAAATAGAAGATTTTTTTCCTCTCCCACATATGCAGCTAATTAAAAATAGTCATGGTGTCATGGGACATCTGTAATTGGCCCTGTGTGGAAGCTCTGTTTTCCACTGGTAATTACAATTATTCTCCCATTGCAACCAACTTCAGCTTCACTAAATCAGCCATTTATTTTCTCAGCTGTCAGGGTCCTGGCTGAAAACACAGGAACTATTCAACTTCTATCCTCCTCTTTCATACTGTGGTATACAAGAAACACCTACATATTCTTCAGTTTTCATAAGACATTTTATTCCTTTAACTTGGAGCAGATTTCCTCCAATAATGTACACATTCAAGGCAAAATCCAGCTCCTTTTGGATGGCAGGCTTCAAATGAAAAGCAACTCTTTGCTTCTTTTTTTCCCCATAGTTATGCCTCTCCCTTCAGAGTGCTGTTAGACAAAACCCCAAGCTGTAACATGTAACACCACCGAAAATGTCCAGACACCACATCAACCCACAGTCTTAAATGCAGGTTGGACCTTCAGCCCGTGTAAGAACTAAGCAGTTTCACATAAATTTTATAGTGACAATAACTGGCACCACTCTGCTTTTGAGGGACTTCCTTTGAAACAGATTTTGCAGACAATTCAAGTTTGGCATCAGTGCAAGCCCACAGAGTTAATTAGAAGTAGCCTTATTTATTATACCTCACGGAGAAGAAAAAAGGCCTGGGACTCTGGAAATCCAGTCACTTGAAGGCAAAGTGTCAATTTTTTAAAATTAATAAGCAAGACTGCCGTTCCCAGGAATTTCAGAGTGGATGATTTTGGTGAAGACAAACTATATGTGGAAGCATGTGTAGGAAGCCGAATTCCTATTCAGGAGACAGTGACTAGAGCAGGGCAACAACAATGCTGCTTGCTCACACCTGGATCTGGGCATGCTTTAGGGCTAAAATAGGCAAAATACATTAAGATATACAATATATTATATAATATAAAACTTCATTGAAAAATGAAGCTTTGTGGAAGGGGGAAGCAACCTACAAATTTGGAACAAGATTATAGAATAGTTTAAGTTAAAACAACAGGAGAAAAATTAAGAAAGCCAAAACAATTATTTTGACATCCTCAAATAATTTTTTTTCCATTTTGAAAATGGACTGATTATGATTTTTAAAGGGAATTAAAAGAGGTTCAAATAAATGTAAATGCCTCAGCAAAACTTGGACGCTGCCAAAATATTTTGCCCATTCAAAACAGTTTTGTTTTGTTCATTTTCCCAAGGAAAAGGGAAATAGGGAATTAATTGCTTTGATTTGTGCTTTCTGCATATGAAAATCAGCAATTTGCAGCATGCACTAGAATCACCAGTCAATGTCACATCTTGTGACTTAACGTGACTAACCCACATAAGGTCTAGTGGTTTCTGACTGGCTGCCGCTGCAGTGGGAGCACTTGCCAGTCCCCAGTACAAACTCCCTGAACTCTCAAGGGAAAATACAACTTCCTTCCCACGCATAGAGCCATCCACTGCTGCTGCATTTCCCTCTTCAGCCTTATGCTTGCGCTACCGAGACTGCTGTAATCTGAACGTGTGCCTACAGCAACAAAATATAAGGCTTTAATTAAGCTGGTTTTAAACACCCATCATTCCTGAGATTTCCTCCCAGGGAATCATAAGTTTATTTTCATACCCCTGTGCCAGCCATGCCTGCTGCAGTGGCACCGGAGCTGCTAATTTGCGGGAATGATCTCCTTTCCTCCAAAACAGATGGCATTATTTACCCTTTTTGCGCCACCTTTTTTCCTCTTGTCAAACCACATCTCAAAGGCGAAAGAAGGAAACGCGGTGGTGCCTGGGGCTGCTCGCTGGCACCAGGCGGAGAGGGACCCTCAGCTGTGGCTCTGAATATGGCACAGGCACTGCTGACCCAGGGAGGAGCTTCTCCGAAAACCAGCGCTGGCTGCTGTGGGCACTGTGGGAGGCAAAGGGGTAAACCACAGTCACTTCCCCATGGGGCTTTCCTTCTGCCAGAGCACCCACCGCCTGCAGAAGGTCCACAGCACCAACCAGGTTCCTAAAGCACCTTTTGCAAGCAGGGCCGGAGAGCTCCCTTGGCCAAAATAAACACACTTCTGAGCATCTTCACCCGCCACAACAGGCAACAGCCAGAGCCCTGCTGCCAGCCACGGTGCCAGGAAAGCTTACTTTAGCAATCTGCAGCCACTGCACACCATCCACAAGCTGTCACAGCCTCACACCAAAAAGTGCAGCACCCAGAAGGCTGGGACACTTGCTCCTTCCTGTTGCTGAGCTATTTTTTAACCTCTGCTATGATTATCTCTGACTGCTTCTGTCCTTTTGCCTTCCTCCTGAGTTGGTCCCATGGCTCTGCTGATGACACTGCGAACTGACCTACCTGGCCCCACCACTGTGGCCGGTTCCCTTCCAGCAGCCCAACAGTTGCTTTGCTTTACCCACTGCTCATGCCTACTGCAAATGAGCACAGTTAGGGAGGAATCACATGCCAGGGGGACAGTCTAACTGGCTGCATCTCCTTTTTCTATGTCTTTTCCTACACTACATTCCCCCAGCTCAACATAGAGTGCCTGGAATAGTGGCAGGCGTTACAGCAGAAGTGGTTGCAGCAACCCCAGGCGCATGCACACCCTCTGCCCTGCACTGGCACGATGTCCGTGCTTCAGCTTCACTGTCTTCAGAGCAGATCTGAACACCCGTGTGATGCTGCAGAGGCCAGAACTGGGCTTTTTCAGTCCTTTCAGCAAGAAGGCCATAACGTAGGAAACAGAATCAATGTGGGTTTATAAAATATTTACTATGTTTTGAGCCTATTGAAATAGAAAATGTTTTTTCACCAGCTTGCCATAAGGTGTGACTTTTCAGATCACTATCCTATGTCAGTAAAACATCATTACTAATATTAAGTATGTACATTCCTTAAAAACAGGACACATTAGATGGGAATAACAGTACTGGTGCTCATAAATTTATACAAATCAAGTTTAAAAAACAATTTTGAAATCAGTACATACTTGATTTTGTTCCTCACCCACGTATCTCTGTCACTTTTACGTTGGGACATGCTTCTTGCCACACTCTGCCACTAGTTTTTATTTTATTCTTGTCTTGTAGCAGCTGCAGAGACAACTGTTGTCCTAGACACTGTCTACTGATCTATAGCAGTGTGCTGGATTTCAGTCTTATCAGCTTTGTCACTGAGTGGTCCTTAAGCCAAAGCCCCACTTTGAAAGAAAAATATCTTAATGCAAACATGCTGCCTTAGCATCTCAAGATTTTCCACCTAATCTCTTATGAGGTACCACAAGCACAGTCTCAGGAACCCATGGATAAAGGATATCAGGTTGTGATGAGTGCCTGGCAGCTTCCTTTTCATTATCGTGGAAAACAGATAAATTCTTTACTAGCTTTGTGCTTGCAGAGTTCACAGGAATTGTCACATAGGTATAATTCCTATTCTTAAGAAGGTAAAAAAAAAAGAATCCAGTCAAGCAAACCTGTATTGGCAATCAACTAAGAAATGTAAAGAAGATTAAACACTCCATGCAGTTTCTGTACTTTTTACAGATGCATAATCAGCTGTTTGGATGGGATTTTTCTTCAATACTTTCAGCTGTTTCTTTTGCTACAATTTATATATCCGTATCTCCCACTTGACTTGTCATTACCAATAAACCTTATGAGACTATGTCTAGTGTTATTTTGCATGCTGGCCAAAAAAAAGAATCACTTCTGCCTCTGAGCATCACTCTGCAACCTTTCTCACAGCAAGAGCTGCATTTTCCAAGGTCTGGGATGAGATGCCGAAGCACTGATGTCATTTGTCTGATCCGCCAGGCCCTTCTTTTCCTGTTTCTCTTCACTCCACAAACTCCTGAATCATTCCAGCTCCACCATGTGACTCACAGCTTGTTCCATAAATAACTGGAAGTAGGAGGGAGCTGAGAGCAATAAAAACAGAACCTGAAAGTGCTGGAATGAGATCGGTTACCTTGGTGTTGGCTTTTTTGTTTTGTTTTTCCATAAGGAAATCCACTCTTTAAAAAGGAAGAAAGAAGAGTCATCTGCTTTATTTAGCAGGAGTTAGCAGTTCAGGCTTTGCTCCCTGCAATGGGCCGAGCTGATGCCACCACCAGCAGCTGGCTGATAAGTATTTTTCAATATAGCTTCATATATTCCTCAAACCCTTATACTGAAGTTGGGATGAAAGGATTCCAAGCTGGTTTGCCTGAACGCAAGCCAGAGGAATAAAGTTCCTCTGACATCTTTATTTGGGGCTGTTGCAGGTATTCATTAGGCACCAAATACCTCACTTGCAATAGCAATAAAACCTTGAATTCCCCTAGCATCTCCCAGTCCATCCTTAGCAAATATCAATTACATTAACATTCAAACACTCCTGTGAAGTAGTAACTTTATCTATCTTACCTCTATTTAAACAGAAGACAACAAGACAAAGGCAAGAATAGATATTTATGTCAACACAGCCAATAAGTCTGCACTGAAAACATGAGCAGACTAAAAGGACTGCATTTTCTTATCTGTCATACGATGCGTACTCAACTGAAAAGGTTAGGTGGATTGGATGAACTACACATAAAACTGTGTTATCTAAGCACCAGGGACAAGGAGAGTTATCACAGAGTTTTCACATACTATAAAAATTGTGGGAGTGACATTGCAAGGAAGCAAACAACCAAGGAAACAAATGGCATTCAGGGCCAAATTTCTCAGCAACTACTTAACACAGTGCACTCCAAAACAAGAATCATTTAGACCTGTGAGAGATATTCAGCTTGCCTATTTTCCCCTCCACATGACCGATCTATCTACACAGCAGGCATTAGTACAGATGTGAAGTTACTACATAGTCAGGGCAGGCTGGGAGCTTTGTCACAAACAACCTTCAACTCGTTTACGACATGAAGGTTTTACCAATAATGTTCCATGCAGACCCCAAAATGGGCCAGTATGGGTGGTCACTGTTTCTTCTGGGCAATTCATATCTGAATGTATCATAACCTATTCTGAATTTATGCTCTTTTACTAGTTTCTGTGTTGCCAAATTGGATTAGCTGACCCAGGGCCCATGGCACATTTATGATACATGCAATCATGAAAACAGTTTCAAGACTGGCACGCCTGCATCTGTACAGCAGAATTGCCACTGCGGGAGCATGCTCTGCAAAGCCTCTGTGTTTGTGGGCAGCTGTACCTTAGGTGCCCATTTCTTTGTGAGCACCTCCAAACCACCCCTGAGATCATTAACTCATCCACGATTGCAGCTCTGTTGCCCGTTATTACAGGTTCTGGAACAAAATGGAAATTGATGTCAGAGTGTCTTTAGTAAATCTCTGCTAGGAAAGAGCTCTCCTTGAAGTGGTCACAAGAAAAAACAGGAAAAGTATATCAAAATAATAATGGAGCAGGGGAAAAAAAATTTCTCTACCTTTTGGATTCATTTATCACTGAGAGCTATTCTTCAGTTATTTTGCCACTGAGTGTTTTCAGGCATTCCTTTCCCTTCCAACCCTGCACAGTTCAGGGAATCTGTCATACAGGTCTCCAGTGCCCCAGCTGCTTATGGCTTGGTCATTACTTGTGAGTTAGACCAGCTCCATTCTTCACAGAAAGGCACTATCCTTTTCATCTTCTAAGTCAGTTTTTCTGCCAAAATGTGGCACTGACACCCTCTGGGTGTGATTCAGTCAATTTTCTCATCCACTTCAATGAGCCTTGACTCCATGTTAAGAGGATAATTTCCTCCCGCAGCTTCTGGGAACATTAAATGAAATTGGACTGTCACTTATTGGACCCCATTTTTCTTGTTTTTAGGGCAGCCTAAGTCTCCAGTGTACGGGATCTGCTTTCTTTCCATTTCTTTCAAGCTGTATCAGCTTACCCTTTTACCTCTGTTTTTCTTTGACAACACAAAATAAACTGCCTTGTCCTCATATATGGCTGGAAATTCGCCAGCATGGCTTGGTCTGCAGGGGAAAAGGTCATCCCAAATTTCCCTTGTGTAGAAATCTTCATGTACACAGAAGAGATTCTCTCATGAGGATGCTGCTGCCTGGGACCTCTAGAAATTCTGCTTGCTGAAAACCCTGCAGAAAAATAACAGTGTTACAGCAGGTAGAAAAATCTGTTCAAATATCCAGGAATTTCACATTCTTCACATTGTGAAGAAACCTGTTGCAGAATAAACTGTTCTCCTTTACAACTGTACCTGCCACCTTGGCAGAGCAGATTCTCTGCCCCTGCGAAGCTATCCCAAGCAAGATGAACTGAAAAGTTTTGTGGGTTTCCCTCCCACAAAAAGCTTTATGGGATGCAGGTCCTGGATCTGACTTCAGTAGGATGTCTGAGGTGGGCCAGGGCCAAAAGAGCCTTCCCAGCTTGTCCTTGCTGGTTTGCCTGCCCTGCAGCAGGTACGTACTTGTCCTCAAAATGCATCAGCCCCATCTCTAGAAGTATTAGGAATTTTTCCCTAAGACAAACATTCAAACCATGAAATGTTGTAACTCATAGCAAAAGAGAACTTAAAATTAGGAAGAGGAACTCCAGCTAAAAAGGAAGAAATCTGCTGGATCTGTATCTTGCTATCATCACAGTATTATCTCCAGTACAATTTATCAGCACAGTAACGGCAGCAAGACAAACCCAGCACCTACCAGGTCATTCAGTCTATCCCACTGCTAATACACGCACCCACATTGCCCTTCCCCATTCATAACTGCAGCAAGATCTATTTTAATAGCAGTCACAAATCCCACTTGTCGGGCTACAGTTCGAATGCCTAGAAACCATTTTCTAATTTCAAGCTTAAATTTATTTCTGGTCATTTGTATTCTAAGGCATCTATGGCTCCTTTTCTCCTCTCTGGTATTTACCCGCCTGATGCATTTCCAGACAGCAAACATATCCCATTTTTGCTTTTGTTTTGCAAGGTTAAACAAATCTTTCCCTTCAATTTCCTACTGTAAAGCAGGATCCCTGTTCTGCTTATCTTTCTCACTGACCTTTTCTTCATCTGCTAGTTCCAATCCACCCTTCTGCAATGAAAGCGATCAGAACTGTATGTGGTATTGGAGTTAAAATTAACTACCTCAAAATGGGGAGAAAAGGGATCACTTTCAAAGACCAGCTTAAAACTTGTAAAGAAAACCCCAACATCTGTAGCATCCTTCAGAACTAAACTCTCTCAATCCTATCTGCGGAAAAAGTCTGAAAGAACAGCTCTGTGTGGCTCGGTTGGTCGTCACTAACTGATATCTTGTATAATTGTGTTATAATTTGATCCCAGACTCAAAAAGACGTTGATAGAAAATAAACTGCAGGGTTTGTGGGATGTCGACTGTGTCATGGCAACATTGCTTCTGTCCCTGAACGTGGGAGTAAGGGTTTGAAGCAAGGACAGAAAACTCAAGTGAAAGCCTAAGTGCTGGTTTCAGCAGGCAGAAAACCAGCTGCAGAGGAATGACTTTCATACTGCTGAACCAATGGACTTCAAGTCTACAGAATTTCCCTTCTTTATGCCACGCGGAGTGTGCTGCATGGCCTGCAGAACAGTTGTAAGGCGCTGTACATCCTTGCAGCCCCAGTGTTTGCTGCTTACTGGGATGCATCCTGCATAAACCCTATGCAATCCCTGCAACCAAACAAAACTATTTGCTGTAGCCTTCTGACCATGGAGGGTTTCCCTGGAGCAGTTTGTACAGTGCTCCTCTAGGAGCATCCCTGGACAGGGACAGAAGCTTTCAAAGATAGTTTATCAAAGACCATGGACATATTTTCTCAGGCCAGATACAGAAAGACTCTCATAACGAAAAGCGAAATGGCTCTACCCGGCAATCATTTCAGGGACTTTGTTCCTGCAGTCTCAGGAAGGATTCCTTCCGTTCTGAAGGCAGCCCAATGCAACCATAGCAGACACTGTCAATTTGCCACATTAGGAGTTCTTCCAGGGAAAAAGCATGTCATCTTCTGGTACCATTCTGTCTTGCATGGGTGCATTCTCTAAGTGGGAAACGGGGAAAACCAAGAGATTCCCACTGCCATCTGCTTTCTGTCCTTCACACCTTGAAAACGTCTGTTATGAACAAAGAAAAGAAATATATGCAAGCACCGGAGCCATAGTGCCAGCAATATCCTCAGAACATTGGTCAGACCTTCTCTGTAGGTTGTTTCTGAAGCCATCAAAGACAGAGAGATTTCTTCCATACGTAACAGAAATAAAGTTCAGAACAGAAAAATATCTCATGGCTACCTCAAGCAATTGCTCCACTTCAGCACTTACTGTTCCACAGTCCTCAAGAATAATTATTGTCCTTATTGGACTAGGTGAATTCCAATTGTACATCTTTTGCACATTAGATTTATGCAGACATATGCTAGTGTTCTGCTCATATACAACAGAGAGGAAAAACATCCGTGGCTTTTAATTTTTTCAACTTCCAGCCTTTCTAAGGTCTGTAGTGCACATTTAGTTGGGTTTACGTGGCAATGGGAGCAAGAAACGTTTGTTTCTAGGTCTTTTCATTTGGAGATATTTGAAACATACATCTTGGTTGTAGCACAAAAGATTTTTCAGGGTATCACACAGATATCAGTGAAACACACTTTTGCTAGCATTGGTTAAGTCACAGAGGGGTCGCAATCTCAAAAGGCAGTTGGGCAGGTAAGCCCTGGCTCTCATGCCTGCTCTGTTTTCTTGCAGGAGACTCCGCCTGTACACATATTTATTCATGGTACAGAACCGTAACAGAAACAGAAATCTAACTGAGTTTTGAATTTGCTTACTAACATTTTCTTGACCTAAGGCCTAACATACTGGGAACTGCCAGACAGCAAAACATTAAAGTAGCTGTAAATACAGAATTTCCTGTGAAGCGATGAAAGCCGATGCAAAAGGCTGAGCCCTTCCCCCAAGAAGTCTATAGAAGTCTAGTACCAGGAGAGGATCCAGGACATCTAACAGTACTTCATGGCTTATGCCTATGTACTCAGGTGTCCTCATCACAAGAACTTACTAGCTCATCTGCTTTAGAGTATAAAGCTCTACTAGTAAATTCAAGCATGCCCACCATGTGCCTATGCACTCCACCACTGTTACCTATGCTATAAAACCATGAGAGGGTTCCCTGGCATGAATGGAGCCTGTTCCATCTAGTGCTTTCCCAAGCGACTTCTGGACCTTTTTTGGTGGTGGGAGTGTGCCAGGAACCACACTCAAGCAGCAGTTTGCTTACAGCCACTCAGTGCATGCAAACCCAGTTCACCGTCGTAGATGCAGTCTGTTCCATGCCAGTTGGCCTCAATGGCTGGGAACATTCCCAGGGACCTTTAATGTAGTGGTATAAATCCAGCCCAAGTCCTTTAACAAAATTAAAAAGTCAAATTAAGCCATCACTGAAAAGCTATTATACATAGGGTTGTAATAGTGTACTATTTTGCCAGTGTCTGGCATTTTCTGGGTTTGCTAGGCTACTAGTATGCTCCAGTTGTACACACTAATATACTTCCAGAGCTAACAGTGGAGTTGCTGCGATGTAGAACTCCAGAAAGGTTGTGATGAACTGGCTCCTTTAGAAAGACAAGGGTAGAAGAAGCTAAAAAAAAAGACTTTCTAAGGTCAAGTTCGGCCATGACCTAAGTTGCTATCACTAAACCTTTCATATATGTGGCAATCTCATGATAATTTTCTGCTGTGTCATTGCAATTGCCTCCCACAGCCAGGCAGCATCTGAAACAAGTCCAAGAAGGCAACCGCTTGCCTATTGTGAGAGCAAAGTTGGAAACACAGATGCGATCGATTGGAGGTCTGGCAAATTCCAAACTCTATTTTTAACTCTAACCACAAGATCTAGGGTGACCCATTAAATTACTGAAAAAACTGTAATACTTTATCTCCTTCAAAACCAGCATGCAGTCATTTCAGTCAGAAGGGACTTCAGAGGTCTCCAGTCCAACCTCCTGCTCAAAGCAGATCTAATTCAAGCAAGTTGCTCAGGGGCTTGTGCAACTGTGTTTTGAAGACCCCCAAGGGTGGAGACTTTCTTTTTCTCTAAGAACATGTTCCAGTGTTTGACCACCTTCAGAGTAAAAAAATTTCCTTATACGAAGTCAGAATTTCCCACGTTCCAGCATGTTTTTCTTCTTGTCCTGCCATAGTGCGCCCAAGCAGCCTGGTCCAATCTTCCCTTTATTGTCCCATTAAGTAGTTGAGGACAGCAGTAAGATCTCCCCTCAGCCTTCCTTTCTCCAGATGGGACACATCCAGCTTGCTCAGCCTGTTTTCACACATCTTTTGGTCCAGGCTTCTAAAACATTTTGGTGGCTGAACTCACTCCAGTATCTCAATGCTTTTCTTGCACTGAGGAGTGCAAAAGTGAACATAGTGCCCCAGATGCTTTCTCACACATTTCCATGATGTTTCCAGGGACTCAAGTGAGTCTGGACAACCCATAGCTCCCTGGATCCTCCTTCCTCATCTTGAATGCAGGTGTGATACCTTTTCCGAGGCATCAGGAACCAACCTCAGTCACTATAACCTTTCAAAAAAGATAGGGAGCAGCCTCACCGTGACATCGGTTGGCTTACAAGGTTGACCTTCACACCCTTGGGTGCATCCCATGTGGTCACATGGGCTTTAGTATGTCCAGGTTGGCTTAGTACTCCCTACTGTATCTAGAGAAAGTAGTAAGATTTGCATTCCCACAGACTATGCCAGAAGGCTCAGGGAAGCAGGAAGCATGAAATTAGATTATTTTGGGTTTTGTACCTTTTAGACAAATATTTGGTCAGTCAGGTGCCCTGAAATTGTAAGCGTTAACAAAGACTTTATTCTACTCTGTGTACCCAAATGGGCCAAATTCAGATTGCGCTGTGACCTTAATTCGTAGTCTTCTCAGTTCTCAAGGGTAAGATTTTAGCAATATTTTTTTTCAGTGCAGGATTTAGTATGTATTTGTAATATACTATAGAAAGCAAAATTGAATACAAAAAGCTTGACAGCTAAAAGCTACCAACTTACTCTGTCTCCCAAATCAGAGACAGATGAGGAAGGCCCAAACATATTTTTTCCTCATTGCGCTTCTATCTATCGATATGATGCTGGTTATGGTAGATGAACACCAATAAACACCAATCAAAACATGCAGTATTCTTTACCAGAGGAGCTTTATGAGATACGATTTGGCCTTTAAAGTAATTGGTCTGAGCCTTTCATAATAAGGACAGCTGAGCTCAGTTTGGTTCACTATAATTGATGATAATTCTGATCGCTTCCAGTAGAAGGCTTGCTGTGCTATGAACAGTCAGGAAAAACCCCACCACTACCTTCATTAGAAGAACTTCTATACCATTTAATAAAAGACAAACCCATCAGACCTATGTGTCACAAAAACTGCACACACACACCCCCAAAGCACTTTGCTGGGTCAGGGCAGGAAATGATGGCACCATTCACTGAGCATTTAGGCCAGTGTAGGCACATCCCATCACATGATTAGGCCCTAAGAGAGGCATCGAGGATTAATTACAAGACTTTTTTTCTAACAAAGGTTCAAAACCTTCTGACAGAAGATACACTGTGCCCTGACTTACTACTGAATTCAGTCTTGTACACACAGCAAAGGAACTTTATTGTTTGGTCCCCATCTTTCGCAGTGACTCATGTTGTCACGTATTTGTCAGGGGAATACTCAAATATACAGAAATATACGCATAGGGCAAACAGGCACCGTATTAAAAGGGAGGTCAAATTATGGTTCCATTAACCTTGAGAGCATCTTTTTAAAAGGAGATGAAAAACAAAACAAAAAACCAGGCCTAACCTCCAGCTAAAAATAGGAGCTCTTCAGCTGAGCTCTTTTGTACCAGAGCAAATATTTATAGATTGCTCAGAAATCCTGAATAATGGGGGGTTTAATGGAGACTGACAGGTTCTTAACTAAAATAGTGCTAAGGGGTACCATGATGAGGCTGCTCTACCCTTTATCACAGGGGCCATTGTGCCAGCAGACGGTTTGATGTCTCTACAACCATGGATAATTCATGTTAGACAATTAACAATGCCACAGAAGAAAGCAAATTATCATTCCTAGAGCTTAACGGCAAAGTAGGTGGGTAAATAAATAAATAAAACCTACAGCTTTCAGATTTCTGTCACATCCATCAGGAAAATCTCAGAATAAAACACAGAGAGAAAGATCTATTAAAGACAAAACACAGAAACAATAGCATGTTGTTGACTGCCATCCATCTGCAACTGGAAGTGATGAAGGATTTGGGACAGAGGGACAGTGCACTCAAATTTTTTAAATTGCATGGTTTTAGCCAAGAATTTCCAGCCTTCGTTTTTAAACTTTCCACCAGAAAATAAATGGCTCATTGTAGCTCATTGTAATGTCAAAAACTGTCAAGAAATGAGCAAGGGACATGCAAAGTTCTTCATTCAGCCTCAGGGAGGGCTCTCTGGTGACAGCAGACAACTCACAGTGTGTTTAAAAAACTCAGATGCTAAATCCCGTGGAGAAATGGTGGGATTCTGTTTGCTACATGTAGCATTAATAATCAAGCTCCTTCCATTCCTTACAACCCCATCCTGACTCTTTATTAAGGCACAGGATTTTACAGGAGCCAGCGGGGTGGTTCAGGCCTTGGTGTCAATTCCAGGGACTGAGGTATTTGGCTCTAGAGCTCGGATTTGGCTAACAGTAAAGACAGGAGAGAGTACAGGGACCAAAGCCAAGGCTAAACCTGGACATCTCTGGACTCAGCATGCCCACGGTTCGCATCTGGAGCATCCGTTCACCTCCACAGCAGGACTGGAGAAGTACTAACAGTTATGAACATGCAAGACCTGGTATTAATCCCTATGACTTTTATCCCTCCATTTCAGAGCGACTTTGTTTACGACCCAATCACCAAGATAATTCTGAAAGCTTTTATTCTGGCAATCCCAAAGCATTCTTTTCCTCTTATGAAAATGTTATTGTTTCTTTGGGGTGTGGTATATAATCGGGATATAAATTTTGGCTGAGGTCTAAAGCTAACTAAGAAGAGTGGGAATGACATTTTGCAAGTGGTGAGCCCTCTTAATTTCTCTCAGTCATTGATTTTGAAACAACATGATCTAAAATACATGTTAAAAGACTAAAATACACATTGCAAAGCACTGATAGTTACAATACCAGATTTAGGAGTTTTGTGCGAGAAACTGGCTTTAAACCAGTAAACAAACAATGTCTCTTGTTTCGTTTCAGATAGCTGGAGGGGGTCGCCAAATCACAGCTCAAAACCAGAAATCAAGACCAGCTTTCCTCATTTTACTAATGAAATAAGTGTCGTTTCAACCGCTTGAGTGAACACTTTATAATAACGACTGCTTAAAGAATTCATTACCTTTAAACACAACACCTCTTCAACTTTGCATATCATTACAGTTTCTCTGTGTGCCAGTCATTGTAGCAGTACGTGCCAACTACTGTCCTTCATTAATGGCTGCCTTCCAACAACTTTGGCTATATATAACTATTGGAGTGCTTGAGGAATGTGGGGAAAGAAAAATTTCCAGAAGATTAATTTGCATAGGTCTGTAGTAGAAGCTTGTGACCTATCTCTGCATTTCCTAATTAATGATAATTCAGGAGTATCTATATTGCTGGCCTCTGTATAGTATGTTACATCTACAATCCACCCAGACCACGGCTCCTGGATGTCTCTTTTAGTGGCAGTGCCCATGTGAACCTCCACAAGCTCCCATCCCCTTCACAGTTATTCATTTCCACTACTTCACCACCTCCTCAGTGGTGCCAGGACACTTACTGATTAGAAACTAGTGTCTGATCAAACCTCAGGTGGTATCACTTTGTTATTGGGGAACATTTATTCAGGATGTGGTTATATAATCCTATATAACAGCTATAAACATCACAAGGTGGACTGATCAAGGAGCTGATCCAGGTTTTAAATCAGTCTGTTTTTAACCCAAATAAGTTCCCTGATCTGATTTGTTGTTATAACTAATGAAGAATGAAACAAAAATGAGGAGACTGGTGGTGCTGAAGGTGGCACTAGCATCAAGAGTATCCACAGACACCTTAAACACTCTTTCTGTGTCCACAAGTGTCTACCAAGCTGCTTTATGCCAACATTGACAGCTTTATCTCACCTGCTGATGGACCATACCGACATCTGTGTGGGCCATGAATTAAACCTAAGAGCAGCTTCCCAAGCAACAACCAGGAAGAGTATTCAAGGAGTTCATCCTTTGCCAGCGACACTGGGTTCAGATGAAAACAGTGATGATCTGGTGGAGCGCTCTGTCTCCTCCTGTGCTCAGGACGTGCTAGTCGGGGCCACCCCTCTGGCCAGAGGTGGCCAGGAACTGGATAAAGTAGGAAAAAGGTAGGAAGCACTCCAGAGCACATTTCAGGATGCAGCACATCAGCTCAGTTCAAGTGGAGAATTCACACTGCCCAACCTTAGACTGCCTGTATAGCAAATGCAGCAAGGAAAGCATCATTTAGACACTTCCTGAAGGTCCCACTGGTTGCATATGATGCCTGCAATTTTATTTTAGGCTCTCAAGCTATATGAAGATAAAGCTAGGCAATCTGAACTCTCCATTTATGTCTCTGTACTTACCACATCTCTTGTCACTTTGAGGGCTAAAGGAAATGAACAGGGGCACAAACATTGCAGACTGCTCAAAGCCCAAAAGTGCCATTGCAGATACATGTTTGCAAAAGCCATCAAACAGCAGTACATAACAAATTGTTCTGGAGAAGAAGATCTTCAGCAGTTGAAAATTAGATCTTTTTTTATCCATTCTTTTATTGCAGTTTCTCCTACCGTCGCTGGACTTTTGAAATTCTATCTGGACATGCCTGTATATACAAAAACAATTTCCATCTTCTTTATTTTAACTCTGTGGTAGACAGAGTTCATCTGGATCCCAGTGTGAATTTTGTGCCTCACACCTCTCTGTTAAGACTGCAGATGTATCAGATGTATCAGCAGGTGCTAAGTTTCAGACCATCTAGCAGAATGTTACAGTTCTGAAATTGTTCTTCCTTTCTTTCTGTCATATTTCCCATTCATTGAGTAGAGTGAGGATACATATCTCCAGCCTTGGTTCCTGTAATATATTTTATTTTCTTTTTATTCAAAGATGCAGTAGGAAAATCAGCTTCTTAAGCAGCTGGGCAAAGCCAGCAGTTTCAGCCACTATCATTATGACAGTTGCAAGCAACTTGCAAAAGCAAGGTCAGAGGCTTTTACCTGCAGGACAGTGGGTGCAACACCCCTGCCAGAGCTTTACAAACCACGCTAAAATCTTTCTTCATTGTTCTGTCTTAGCACTATCAAGCCCGGGCAGAGTAACACAATGGAGCCGGCATGTCATTAAGAGGTACCATGTAACAAACTTCCATAGGTTTCAGGGTTTTTTAATGCCTAAATGCATTATGGTGTTTTCATGCATTGGTGAACTTGTGCAGCAGCCCACAGTGAGGATTTTGCTCGCTGTTCCCCACACCCTCAGAGACAGGCATGTGGCAGCTTGGGCTGAACGTAAAAAGGAATGCATAGGAAGAAGCTACAAGCTCTTAAAATGTTAATGGTCATTTGCTTCTGTTTTTCAGTATACAACAACTAAATACACTTATCTTGCTATTATAATCTTACTAATGAATATTCCTGACTGTTTGGTTTTCTATTGTTCTCCTAAACCTCCACTACATTATACTTGTGTGCATACTTGCACACACACTCTGCTACAAAATTTTGTGCTCTGATCCCTCCAGCTAAAAAGCTATACAGCTACTACTGGCACCAGCAGAGAAAGGAAGGAGGCACAACGTATTTTTTTAACAATGATGCTAAGCAAGCTAATTATCAGAATTTGCTATGGTCAGCTTAATTCCAGAACACTTTACAGAAGGCACATTAGAAGTCTGTCCTTTCTAAAAGATTTTCTCCTATAAGACTCACATTCATGCAGAAGGCAGATGTACATCAGTGGCTTGCAGCCTTTCAATAAATAGGTTGGCCACAACTACAATTTAACAACCTGTAGAAAGCAACAGATGAACCCAGCTTCTAAAGGAGCAAAAGAAATTTTCCCGCTACAAGGACGTCACACACAAAACCACTTGAAGAGAACATCTGTTGCCTATAATCTGATAGTAGTCTAGGTTTTGAATGGCACAAAGAGATCCTAAGAAATGGGCAGATGTATGGTTAAATGCTGTGCACGGGATGGGGACCATCCTGTGCTACACTCTTCCCTTAGATGGAAGAATAAAACCTCACACCCACCAGAGCACCATCTCACTGTCAGCACACATTTGGTCAGCCTAAGACCCTATGGCTTGTTTTATGAAGTACCAGTCTTGTATCAGTCAACCTGAGCCTTTGTCCTTGTGAAATCATGCCAAAAAGCTGCTCGGGCCAGGGACAGATGTCCTTTGTTCCAGAACAGATGTGACCTTGCTTTGTGCCCTTCTTTCATGGCCTCCTGGCTGGGGCTGCAGTGGCACCCTGTCCCCTAAATTGCCGTGTCTGACATCTGCTGTTGCAGCACAGGGGACATCCTTGCCTCGGATGCAGAGCAGCTGTGCGAGCCATAAGGGCACTGCTGCTGCGCAACTGCCAGGATCCGCTCGCTGCTGCTGCGGGCGTAAGTGTGCACGGAGGGGGGCACGTGTGTGTGCACTCGGCTCCTTGCCTGCCTTTCATGACTGCAGGAGGTGACACGTCTGTGATTGAAAGCGGTGACACCAGCACTGAGGATGCAAAGCAGCAGGACGTGGGGAAGCACTGGAGTTGCTACGGCTGAGTCAGCAAGCCCCAGCCACTCTCAGCCTGTTTGTCTTGCGGCAGTCTGTGCAGCGTGCTTCCCCTTACACCACGCTGGCTCGGTAAACTAGAAAAGTGCATTAGAACAGCCTCAGCTCTCCCAAAGTCAAACAAAATATCTGAATTGGCATCCTTAGGCTGGCTATTTCTGCTCTGACCTTTGTAAGCAGAGCATTGCTTGCATTTCATCCTTCACAAGACCTCCATGACATTCCTACAGAACTCATTGATGAAGGCAAGGATAAAGACATTTAATTCTGCTTCCTCGTAGAATTCTGCTTCTTTACCATCGTTCAAAATAAACTCTCTGTCCACAACTCTTGAAAAACTGCTACCCAGCAGCAAACAAGGAATCACCATGGCTGTGTCTAGCCTGACATATTGCATATTGCAGGATGCTGAATGACCCACACATTCTGTCTTCATAGATTGTCTCCCTACTTTTCCATTTGTGGCAGCAATTAATAAGTAGTATAGCAATTGGAAAACGTGCCACTTCAAGGAGCTTAAAATTTATATTTTTTTTCTGAACTAATTTTTAGGCAGATCAATTCCTTGAATCACTCCATCGCCTGATAACAGAACTACCTGGAGTGGGAGCACACATGGACTGGTGGCCAGTTGGATTTGGACTGGCTTTAGCCATGGGGAAACTGCATCCTCCTTCAAAAAGGGAGGCCTCAACCAAGGCACGACTCATGCAATGACCTGAAAGGTTTAAAAAGGTGTGGTGAGCATGTGGTAACAGCAAAGCCTGAGGTAGAAAAAAGGGCGCACAAAGTAAGGTGGTGTACTTTCTGAGTGGCTGACCCCTTGGTGGAGCGTGTAATGCCTCTTTTTCATACACACCATGATTTGGTTGCCTCATGGCTGAGGATCAAGCTGTCTAATTTCTAATCAGTGCCTGGTGTGGCAAGGACGTGCTACACACACCTTCCAGACAGTGAAACTATGAAGCTCACACCTGTGAAGCTCAAATACAGAAATATCTTAAGATATCAGTGGAAAAAAAGTTCCCTGTGAAACCTGAGACAGCTATAATTGTTCATGGAACTGGAGGGGGAGAAGATCTGAGTCTGCCTTGAAAGGATGAGGAGACATATCACTATTTTCATAGATAAAGTATCCTAGTGTATTTTCAGTCATTGCAGGAATACCCCTGCAGCTGGAAACTGTGGAGTGATTTAAAACTGCCAAGAAAAAGAAACAAATCAAAGAGATATCCCCTGATGTCTCATGTCCTCTTCCTGAAGCACATATGGCAGTCATGGCTTTTGATGTTTGGTGTCACATCGTTAATTTGTAGGGAAGTTTTCAGTAAGTTATGATACATAAGGGCAAGTGAAGATAATATGTTCTCTGGCCTCCAGGGCATCTGAAATAACTTCTGTCTTGGAAAAAAAGAATCACTAGGCTGAAGTGCACCTCAGAGGCCCCGCTTTACAGGGCAAACTCCTCGGATCCTCTTACTGAAATGGTGACAGCAGGAGTTTCAGAAATACTATCCCATGACTTTCTGTAACAATTTTTCTCACTGAATTATGAAATAGTTCCAACCCCAGCACAGTCATTGTACAAAATTGCTTCTTTCTTCCAGCAGCTGAAGAGGAACATGTGTCGTGTCATATCATCAGCCTGGAGATTAAAGCCAGCAGATGACTGTGAAGGGTTAGCCTGCAGTGAAACACTGAGCATCTCTCTCTTTGTCCGGCATTGATGCAGGCTTCATATCTCTCCCACAGGACTAGCCACCTCCCAGAAATTATCTTTAATATATGATCTTTAATATATAACTTCTCTCAAGCATCCTACTCTTCCCCATTGTCTAGACTGCACAAAACATACTTCAAACAAGAAGTGAAAATGAGGACATCTGTATGTTCTCTCCTCATCCCTCCTATGTGAACAGCCAAGAGACCAACAGGGAACAGAGACACAGATCTTGGATTTGGTTTATACACTGCAATAAAATTGTAATCTGAATTGTAATAATAATATCATAGGAGAAGAATTCCTTGCGTATATTCATAGGCTCCACAGGCATTTCCTCGGAGATATTCTTTGAAACTCAGGGCAAAGAGCTTCCTCCTTGAACAAAGGGTTTTCTATCTTTTCTAGATGACTTGTTGCACAGGCCTTTCCTCAGCTTGCCACTTTGACTCCAGTTTTCAGGCACGACCTCTTTCTTTGAGAAACCCTCAGAAAGCCTTTGGCGCTGGTGGCCCCCGTGGGAAAACCTGTCAGTGCCAAGGGAGAGGAGGCAATGTTTATAATATACAACAATTGGGTGGCTCTTGGCCAACAAGAGATGAGGTCCAAGGGTCATCTATGCCCTGCTCTGCTGCCTGCTCTGAATGGATACTAAAGATCCCCCAAAGACAGCTGTTGCTACAGACTCGTGCTGCAGGTTCTTTGATGGTGTTTCAAAGATTTTATTTTAAAAATTATTTTTCTGGCCACAGTTTCCATCTGTTTTTCCTAGAGTTGGTGGATGGTCAATTAACTGGAGTTTGGGGAAATCAGCAGGTTTTTGTTTTCAATCATTCATGCAAATCTTTCTGTGCCTTCAGTCTGAGCTGATTTGCAAAGACAAACAACTAAAATAAACACAGCTATAACACTGCCTGGTTCAGATTCAACTGAATATTCAGCTCTGGTAGTATTGCGTGATTTTTAGGTAGAAGCATAAATCAGTCCAAATATACTTCATGTTTGAAAGGGATCCATCACCAGATGGGCCTGCCTTGGAGCCAGGGCTGATAGAGCTAGACTGCACTCACACTTCCTACCCGGCAGCAGCAGCAGCAATTCCAGTAGAAATACTCACAGAGTAAAAGCCGAACCCTGACGAGGAGCCTCACAATTTAGTCTTTTGGGTTAACTCCATTGCATTGGCTTCCACATCAACTGGTTGGGAGAAAACACCCTTCAGATAGCTCCTGGCTTACTCCCTTGACCTCCCTGCTCCTCACCCTACCCAATTCATCTTCAAGCTCTGCCAGCACGGCTCTCTGCATGGCCAAACTGTCAAAACCAGTAAGGGGAAGAGTCCAGCTTAAAAAAAAAGAGCACGGAAATTTGGGGTACAACAGGGAAATAAGGGAGTTATAACCCAAACTGGTTCCCCAAGCCCATTTAGGGTGGGATCCCACCAGCCACTGCACTAGCCCAACCGAGTAGTGAGCCTGGAAGGGAGAAAGGGAAATAAGGACAGGTAGAGATGGAGTAAGTCTCGCTGCCAAGCACTACGGCTTGTGACACTCTGACCTGACCTGACCCGAGAGGGACAGGAGCTCTGTAAGCCATCGCCACTGCTGCTGCAGCACCTGTCTGAGCATGCCACACCACAAGGCAGCCTGAGAAGCAGATTTAAATTCCTGTGGGCCTTCAAAAGAAGATAAAAAAATCTGTAGCTTTGCAGGGGGAAAAAGCAGAGGACGTGTTTCACTGCTCCTCGCATTTTATGATTAGATACTGATCTAAAGTCCACTGAATTAATTTCAAAGACTATTACTGAATGCGCTGTTTTGGATCAGGGCTTCAGATCAAATGTTTTAAGGACTTTATCAATTCTTCCGCTAGCTAGAAAGCATTGAGAAGGAAGCCTGGGAAAAGACACAAAAAGGAGAAAGAAACACAGAGAGACAGAAACAGCTGTACACCATTGAAACAGGATGTTACTGCGAGATGTAGTTTATAATAATTAGTTGATCAACATGCTAGGCAAGGGATTTTTTTCCATTTTGAACCAGTAGATGCACAGATGGGGTCTATAATAGAACTGGCATGTGTCTGGATTTTTTTTTTTTTAAGGCTGCATAATTTTACAACCACTACTAACATTCGCGTGTGTTGATGTAATGGTAAGAGTACTCAAACTTCTGAGAATTAACATTGTCAAACTGGCTTCCTGCCCATCAGGTGACACTGAAATTGTAAAAGTCCTTGTTTGCAGCAGCAGTAGTGGCTACAGCCAGATTGTGTAGATCCATAAGCTGCTCTTAAGTAGTAGTAATGGCAGTAGCAGTAATATGCTTAGAAGTCAGGTAAGAAATATTTCCCCCCTGTCCCCCCAGAGGCACAGGGACAGCTACCTTGATGAGGATCAAGCAATAGATCAGCTTTTGAGGCAGTTAGAAATGAGCTTTTCTGACTCCTGTTCCAGTGCTCTTGCCACATACAATACGGTTTCCATGTGAAAGAGGGTGTCAGCACACACTATCCATTTCGGCTCCGTTGACAAACCATGTCCAAAAGCATCCCCAAGCTCCCCAACATGCTGCTTTCCACGAGTTAAGTGCCTGAATATCTTCCCTGTCACAAATTTACCACCTCCAGGCACACTCTACTCAAACCATCATCAGACATGGTCTGGCAGCTAGAATGGTCTAGGGACCTTTCCTGGGAGGTGGCTGGCCTGTGACAAGTCTATTCTGGAGGCAATGCTAGCCCCACTAGCCCAGAGGTGGGATGTCCGGCATAGGCAGCCAACTGCTTGGGTTGTTTGTGGCCACAGCTGTAGAGGCCACTTCACAAATGTGCCTTCTGGTTGCCAGTTCATGGGTTTATTAAACGGGCAGATTTTCCAAGGCATGTTTGAGGAGGGATCATTTCCCCTTCCTCATTCACCCGTATCAGTGAGAAGTGAAGAAAATGAATCAAATAACACCATCAGTGATAAAAAGCCTCAGAAAAAGAAATGTACCCCAAGAAATGTGTATTCTGTTGGGAGTACATTTTGTTCTGGGATTTCCACAAGGAAGCAATTAACTCTTGGAGATTAGCAAATACATATGAGTTAAGATTGTAAAATCTGGATGTGTCAGAAAAGAGCAGCGCTAGGGAAAATCATACAAACACGCTTTCAAAATGCCTCTAGTGCTATCAGTGCAGCTGAATGCCACCAGCTCAAATGAAGTGCGGGGGGTCCCCTAAGCAACTCAGCACCTTTGAGATACTTATTTAAAAGTCCAGCTACAGCAGGAAAAGCCTAGCCTTAAGCATCTGTCAGAGACCCATACATAAAACATTACACTTAAAAGAAGCTATTCCAGCATTTGGTCCTAAGACTGGTCCAAACTGTTCTGCAAAAATATTGGAGGGTATGTCCTGATCCCTGGGTTACAACCCAGTTGTGATATGCCGCTGCTGTCATATTTGTCAGTGTTTTAAAAGAAAGAGATGTATAATGCTAATCTGATCAAACCACAAGCTCAGCGCTTAAGCGATAAAACTGCAGAGTTTTATTGGTCTTTATTACTGCATAAGTCTTAAAATCTCTGACATGGAATATGGCATCTAAAAGACTCTTGATATCTGGTTTTAAAAGCATAGCTACCCTAGACAGGAAAACAATAGAGTAAAAACGTAGTAATAATTGAAGTAACCATAATCCAACTAACGAGTAAACAAGAGCCTCTCTGAAGAGCTCCCTATTTTGCATGGGTTCTGCTGATACCTTTTATTTGTTTGATTTTATCAGCAACAGTGAATCAACAACCCTAACAGCTGAGGCCAGTACAGGCAGCTACTGCATGGTACCACACCAACATGAGCATTACTGCTCCAAAATGAGTTGCACATTCTGGGACATTAGGTGAACAAAACCCAGCACCACCAAAAATTAAAACTACAGAATTCAAGCTCTGAAGTAGCCAGCATGAAGAAAGCAGTGCAGAGCCACTGATTTTTTTCCAGTATGCTTGTCATTCAGATCATTGCCTCCTCAACCACTGGTAGCTGAATTCCCATCTCACAAAAGCTTTTGGGAGGAAAATCCCTCAGAGATAGTCTACTTTCCCATTTTTTTCTTCATTTCTTTAGTTGTGTCAAAGGCCCACCCACAGTTTTGGCTCCCTGTGGCAGCTCTCTATCCTGTTTAAGTTGTTTTCTTTCTCAGTTATTTGCAGCTTCCAATTACAGCAAAATGTCTGCAGGGCTTATATTAATTAAAAAAAAAGAAAGAAAAATCTTCATCTCAGTGCTGAAACCAAATTTAAAAAAACACAAATATTTCAAAATACATCCTATCTTTTTTTGTTTGGTTGCATTTTTTGTTCTCTGTCCCGACTGCCTCTGAAATCATTACCTGTGATGGACAAACACAAGAAATACAACATCACCTATAGCAGCAATTCTCAATCTGAGGTTTGTGAACCGCCAAATACCCATGATGTTTTTCCTCAAGAGATGCCAGGGTGGTCATCAGAGGGGAAGGGTTGCAGACATGCTGAAGTTGCTATAGCACAAACCATTAGGGCTGTATGATCACCTCTTTGGCATTATAAAATGCTTTTGTATAGAGTGGGAGTTTTCACTCGAGTAACAAGGCACTGTGATAACTCATCAAAACACCTCCACAGCTCTGTGAAAGGATATAACCAGAAGTAACATCTGTATTCTAAGCTAGCTTCTTCACGTTCTGCCTGAAACTTAAGACTGTGTAATCCTTTAACAGTTGGGGTTTTTTTTGTAATACATGTTTCCTGCCCCCAATCCCCACTCTGGCAGTGGTCTATGCATTAATGGATGTCTCATTATAATACTGTTACCTCCAATCTTCTTATGCCACAGTTGTGTTGTGGCCCTGCAAAACACTGTCTTCATTGCACTGCCATTTTATTTCATTTAATGCAATTATAAAATAGCATATACATCTGTTAGATATTATTATTAGAGAAGCAATAAATCCCCTGTAGCACAAGCAATAAAACTTTTTATAGAGAGCATATTTATCTTTTGACATGTTATTATATTGACTCATGAAAAATAGAAGTAATACCCTCATTATTTACCAAGTCTAACTTGAAGGATGTGCTAGCCAGTTCCTTCCAGGAAGAAAGGATGTTGAATATTTGATATATGTGATTAGTAAAGTCTGCAGTGACCTCTTCTAGAATTTTGTATTGTTAAAAATCATCGAACCTTTACAGAGGAAGAGGAACAGGAGCTTTAAGAGTTGTCATGCACTTAACATAGTTTCACAAAGCCATCAAGTTTCTTGAAGGAAACAGGTAACTTAAACTGTTAAGGAACTCTAAACTAAAACATGGGTAGAAGTCACCACCCAAACAAAAAGATCATGAGAAACTGCTCAGAGGGTTGAATTCTGTGCCTGAGTGGGATTTCCTGAGGACTATTATATGATTGTTATAAAGACACAACAAGAACACCTCTGAATTTAACTCTCATTCTCGGTGTTAAAATTTCAAATTACTACAATAACCTTGGTTTTCCTATAGCTCAGCCCCTCAGCAAATTTGCTGGCTGCTAAAAACAATGTAGAAATGGACCCAAAACATAATGAGCTCTAGAGGTATCACTTCCGCGACGGCTGAGATGCAGGCTCTTTCCATCCAGACCCTAAGAGCAGACAGTGCTTGTAAATGGAATTTTGGCTTGGGCTCTCCCCCAGTCCACAAGGGTCAGACAAAAAGAAATGAATGCTCACATGAACACAAGTTAAAAAGTCAGGACCATAATTCAGAGTTAACTAAAGCACTAGGGTTACCCTTTTCCCTATCCCAGAGCTGCCCTGTTCGGCCAGTGCTCACTGCCTTTGCCCAGCACTCAGCAATTCACGGTCCCTCTTGCTGGCACATCCCAGCTCAGCTGTTGCTGTGACAGACTGTGAAATTCACCCTCATAGAGCAATCTGGGGGATGCTACTGTACCCAGTACTTACTTCTGCAGTAACTGTGCCAGCTCAAAAGAGTGTCGCAGCTTTGCTGCAA
Source organism: Falco rusticolus (assembly GCF_015220075.1). Lineage (NCBI taxonomy): Eukaryota > Metazoa > Chordata > Aves > Falconiformes > Falconidae > Falco > Falco rusticolus. The sequence goes on from NC_051189.1 coordinate 92,139,090, forward strand.
GGCACGGTGAGGGAGGCAGCAGAGCCCAGAAGGGAAAATTCCAGCTGCGGTTGTTTCCCCTTCCCTCCCTCCCTGCCCCACAATAGCTTCACTGTCAGAAACAACAACAAACTGCGGGACTGCATTTGTGCTGATCCCCAAGTGCAGCTCCTGCCAATTTCAACTCCTCGTTGCAGAGATCGTTTTCTTGGGCACATTTAACTAGCTCCAAGCCCCCATGCCCATCTAAAAAAGCAGTATCAATTATTAATAAATGATAATACATAATTAATAGCGACACTCAGAAGCAGTTCTGCCTTGCACTGCTCTGGCTACTAGCTAATCAAGCTTTACACTGAAGCATGCTGGAAGATTAATTTTAACAATATCCTATCATTTAAAGGATATTTCGCCACATATTTCTAGGGTAACCAAAAGGCAGCAGCTCCATTCATGGCGTCCAGTATTGGCCAGGTGTATCCATGCTACAATACATCAATAAATTTATTAGCGAATGACATAGAATATTGAATGAATTATACAGCATGGTCAGAGACACATTCTTAGAGCTGTAAGTGGTCTAAGTGAGGGCTGAGTAGCCCTAGTGAGACAGTACACACACACGCAAACCACTATTTGCCTGTGGGTCTAGACTAATTGCCCAGCTGCCCTCCCCTTCCCTTCAGGGCGCTTTCCAAAGGCACACCACGATGGCTAGTAGCACCTGATGGCCAGTAGCACGGTCCCAGAGGAAGACGAGGCATAGGGAGGTAGTGCAGCTGGCCGGCAGCTCACCGGCAGAGCCGAGAACAGCAGCCAGGTGCATCAAGCTCTGTGGCCACAGATGTCCCATCGAGTCAGTCACGTGCGAGGGAGCACCTCGCTAGAATAAGGGGAACGTCGCTGTGGCAGAACTTCCTAAACAAGTATGGCAGAAAGAAACTTTGGGTCTCGATCCTGTCTGCTCAGGACCTTTGTCAAGCACTGCACATGTTTCAGAAGAATTTACTGAAAGGATTTGTAATTCATTATTGCCTTCATGGCTTTCAGCGTTAACTACTGCAGTTCCCAAAACCACAAAATAAATTGAATGCAGATGAGCCACAGATAATGAGAGAGCCCAGCAGCAGAAAAAAAGAGCATTAAATACAAAAGTGCTGTTCAGACATTCAGATCATGTCAATGCCCACTAAAGAATGACAGCAGTGCCCTTCTCTCAGTGGTAGGAACCATGCTTGAAGTGGCATTTCACAAGGAAGGAGGCTTATTTATTAATTTGGTTTTGTTTGGAGACTTTTAGCTTGACTTTTGGGGTAAGGAAATCTGGGAAACAGGGCAGAACAACATTTTTCTAGAAGAAAGTCCCTTTTCAAAGGCCGTACATATCAAAGCAGGCATGTTATCACTACAGTTTGCTTAATACATCTATTCCCCGATACGGAAGAGTAAGTAAGGGTCTGTTTCTACACTTGGCAGAAAGAAACATGGAAGGCAGAGCAGAACTGGTGGTGAGAGCACTACGCTGTATGGAACAGCAGCGATCCAGGGCTGGCGGACAGTTTTGCATGGATTTTCAGCCTCTTTTGTCCTTCTGCTCCTCTCCCAGGCTACAACAGGGAACTATTTTGGCAGCACTGTTACATATGGCCTGTCTGTATTGTTCCACTTTTGTTCACTGCTAGATTTTACTTGGAAAGGAAGAGATTTTTAGAGCATCACAGAAAATTCATCTGGGGCTTTTACAGAGCATGTTGTAGCCAAATTCTGACTCCTGCATAGAAATAGGTGTACAACAACTTGTTTTGAAGTCACCTCTTGAATTTTTCAAAAAAGAAAATGCGTTTTCCCTCTCCTGCTGGGAGTAAGGCTACATATTGCTGATCACAATGACTTCTCACAGTGATCACTTCCAGAGGCAATAAAATAAACTGCATTTCAGCATTTGCTGACCATAAGGCTTTAACAGTTTCAGCCATAAGCAATCAACATATTTTCTTTTCTGTCATAGATATGTGAATTCAAGTGTAAACTCTTAATAAACACTTATTCATGTACCTTTTCCTGTTCCATTTCTCAAATTATTTGAGCAAGAGACTTACTTCCATACTTCTACAGCTCATCCAAATAGCTTTAAAGCTCTCAACATACTTGTTACCTTTGAAGGCTCATTTAACTGTCCAGGCTCTTCTGACATGTCAAGCACAGATCTGAATCCTTAGACAGACACTATATATTTTGGGAGATACATTTCCACTACAGTCAGACATGGCAAAACCCACTCTGTACTAGAACTAATCTTATGAAGCTTCCTTCACTTCAGCCTGAGCAGCCTGCAAGAGCTCAGAGACATCTAAACGGTGCCGGTTTTTAAATTTCTACACTGAAAAATTTAATACAAAAATCTTGCCTCCTTTCCATCTCTCATTTTTCTCCTTGGAATAAATGGATTAGCTCATGGCTGCCTTCTGAGGTGCCATACTAAAGGCAAGGAGTACTAGTACAGATCTCCTTTTTGCATTAAGCAAAAAGAATCTGTGCAGGGGCCAGACATTTCTTGGGAGTTTCTTTAACTTATAAAATTTGCATATTATTTTGCACATACACAACAGCAGTTCCAGACTTCTACTGCTAATGACAGTGAGCTGACCTATGATCTTTAGCCCAGTTACCTCTGAACTCATGTCGTCTAATCCCTGCCCACCCTTTCCCCGATCACAGGCAGAACTAACATCGCTGCACTCATTCTTCTAGCTGCACCTTGTAAACCCAGGCTCCATGTCTGGCAGGAGCTTGTTCCCAGCAATGGCATCAGGCTATGATGCAAAAGATGCTTCTGGAGTTCCAGATGCACTACCCAAGCCCTGGAGAATATCCAGGGTTACAGTGGGTGGAAAGTCAGGGTTTCTCCCTTTGCCACATTGTAAAGCCATCACCTACTCTGAAAAGTACGGTACTTGCAAACTGCTTTTGCCAGGGGTTAAATACTTTTTGTTCACAACACCACAAAGACTTCTCTGTGCAACAGTGCCAGAAGTATCTAGGAATTCTGCTTGGCTTCATTTATATCTCTCTGGATATCACGCATACTATATTTTCATACATTAAGGATTTCTATAGAATTTATCGTTAGCCATAACGGTTTCCAGGAGAATCGCTGGCTCAGCTTTAAGAGTGAACAGCTTAATCTTTAGTTTAGCACTTCTGTCAAGCTACGATCAAATCCAGACACTCTTGCAATTTTTCTTTTAGTGGATCATCTATGCTTAATCTTTGCCTCTGACAAACAGGATTAAGAAAACTCTCTATTTTTGATCAAGGTCCCAAACCCATATATAAACACTATAATTTACTACATAATGGCAGTTCTTTCAAGACATAAGTAGCAATAACAATTGTGCCTTTTTGGAGAAGTTCTCATTTCTGGAGGTAAAAACCACAAGCTGAAGTGGAGTGTGCGTGACCTTCACATGCCTGATCTCCACAACGCACTGAAAATCCTGCTGGGAACTGGAGAACCAACAGTCCCTTCTCATCTGGAAAATTGAATGAGATTACACAGAACAGCAACAATTTCTCACCTGATCCCTCCTGCAAATGAGATTTGCTGAATTGCCTTGGAGATTTCAGAGGGCAAATTCACCCACTGAGTTGCAGGACTTGCAGCAGGGTTCGGTCTGGTTTCAGTACAGTGAATGGGTTTTGAGTACTGCTGAGGTTAATGTGTGCAGAGGTAATGAGATGAAATCACAGATTAGGGAAGGCTTCATTTGCTAAGATATTTTAACAACAACAGAATATTTCTAAAAGTCTAGTACATTTTATTAGTTTAGCTGGTGGGGGGAAAAAAAAGCCAACCAAAACCCCCAAACTATTTTCCATGCAGACTTTAAACAAGGCAAGGAAGTAAAATGGTTTGGTTTTAATTTAAAGAACAAAAAGATTTTCTGCTGTGAAGACTATTGAATGAAACATCTTCATTTTTACTCAAGAATCTGGTTTTGGCCAAAATTAAACTGCAACTGGGAGGGTGGGGAGGGAAGGTTTTGAACAACTTCTGCAAATATTCCGGTGAAGCTTTGCCTTCTGGTACAGCCCATGGCAGGCTAGAAGACAGTATACACTGGATGTTTTAAAAAGCATACAGTTAAATTTCCCTGTTCTTACTTCCTTCACTACTGAGGAACAACAGGCTGAGGGGAGAAAGACTCCTGCAAAGCATGTCTTGTGCTCCTCACAGGCTGGCTTAGTCCACATCTCCTCACTCAGTCCCTGGCACAGACTGCAGTGGCTCCAGAAAGGTTCTCAGGCACACCACTATGGTGTTTTTTCCTCCATGCTGAAGTGACAACAATTTGTCTAAATAATTTTTTCTCTACTCCCTCATTGTTCCTGCAAAGAGCTGCAGAGAGAACCTGTTTACCCAAGCACTGTGTTGGAAGGGCAAACATGGACATAAAGAAAAGGGGGCGGGGAAAAGGGCAATATTTATTTTTGTTTATTTGAAAGGCTGGGTGAACTTTGAAGAATAGAAAGTACCTGTAATCATGGTTTCTTTGGTATGTGAGGTTTTAACCTAAAAAATTTTAAATAAATGAAGAGCTTTATAATATTAAGGATAATAAGCCTCTGAATAATATTCCAGCAGGGAATATTTCAATGAGCCACATAGAAATGAGCATAATAAAGAGTTAAATTGCTGCTGCCCCAACAGCAGATTTTTCTTAAAATAAATGCAATGAAAGCACCATCCCCTGAGTATCATTTGGTATTCTGGAGCCAAAATCCTTCTTATTTACACATAAATCTAGGGGCCTTATTCACAGGGTACCAGTTGCCTTGACTCATTTCACAAGGCATGCTCTCTCCATCACCCCAGGTACAACCCAACATCTGCAGTCAGGCTGTGGTTCTCCATGGACATATTCCAGATATATATCAGGATAACCACATTCAGAGCTTAATTTTCATACTTAGGGCTAATGAAAGCCCGATGTTTTAGAGGTTTATGTACCAGCAGAGGCCAGCAATATCTGAACAGGGGTAGCTTAAATTACCACGTACAACAGTGTTCAGACTCATTTTACAGCAGTAAGGGAAAAAAAGCACCATTTGAATCTGACTCAAGAAAGGCAAGGTTATTACTCATATCCCAAGGAGATACGGTGGGTGTGATGAACTGAAAATACTATTAGAGAAGAACAGATTCCTGTTATGTTAGGCCAAGTAAGCGCTGGTTTCACTGGTACATTGTTAATTACACATTAACTCTTTCATATAATGAAAAAAAAGTCTCATGTAGTGTCTACAAAAGGGGCTTGCACATTTGCATATAATGAAACCAGCAATGACAAATGTCAGCAGTACCAGAGACTGATGCCATGAATAATACATAACACCGAATTGTGGCGCTAAAAGCAGAGAAATAATCAAAGCTGTTGATCTTCCCCCCTGCCCCCCCATCTCTCTCTACAGGCAGATGAAGTCTAATTTTCTGAGCACTTCAAATCCGAACAGCTTCAAGGATTCTGTTTCAGACAGAGGAAACTGATGACTGGTCATGGTAGCTTTCCGTTTCAAAGCATCAGTTCACGTCTGGTCAGTCAAGCATTATCTGTCAGCTTATGTATCTGCCCATGGTACCTGGGATTTTATTTGGCCATTCCCATCAGAGGCCAGGATTTACTTGGTCGCTTCCCTCCAGGAGAAGTGTTGTCATAAAAATGGTGGGGGTGATGAGAGTCACCACTCCCTACTGTATTTACTTTGGTTTCTAAGATTTTTCCACATCAGCTGGAAGCCTCCTGAAAGGCTGCTTTAGAGCAGTAACTGAGGATGGAGAAGCAACCTGCAACCCCCATCTTATACTCATATTTATCCATGCTATATCCTCAAACAATACCAGCTAGGTTAGTGAGCTGCACTTTCTGAGAACCAGGCTGGGCAGATGGTACTCAAAAACTGCAAGATCAGAAGTTAATGTTTCCCCACTGGCTATAGGAAGCACTGCAATTGCCTGAGATGAGGGTTTGTTGCTTTGATAATCATTTGATTAAATAAGCAGATGCCCACTGATTTCAGAAGGCATCAGCGTTTGCTCCTACAGAGGAGTCAGCATAACCTGCCTCCCCAGGGGAGAAAGAGCATCACCCCACAGGGAAGGGAGATACTGAGGAAAGCTGGAGGAGAGTGGCATTGGTGGCCTGCAAGGGCATCTAGGAAGAGATTTCAGGCTGAGCAGTTCAGTAAAATGCTTTCCTCTGCTGTGACTAGTATTTAGACTGGAATTCGAATAAAACCTGACCTGGATGAGGCAGCACCAATCCAGTTCTCCACTGATAGCACCTCACACTATCACACAAGGAAGGTCACCACCGCTCCACAGCTGTCTCTGGACTAGAACAGGAGGGAGGTATTTAATTCACAGCCAAAGCACATTCACTTCATAGGAAGCTGTAAACTTTTTTTCAGCATAACCTCGCTCTGCTGGTTATCTGCATCACCTATGTTCTCCACTACACAGTTTTTTTAATATACATGCAAGCACATACACATTGTGTAGCTTTTAATTACTGGCTCACACTCCTAAGTACTACCTGTCTCTTTTCCTACGCAGAAATCCACAGAGTCCCAACAGGATTTTTAATCGTGTTTCCACTACACTATACACTATGCCAGACTTCTTAATCATTTGATCATGTGTTGTTTAATCCATAAGAACCTGGTCTTGTTCCCTCCAAAGAAAAGATGTTGTCTGGAAATGTAACATTTTAAAACAATTTAATTTCTTTGTGGTTCTGGCTGCCACATTGAAGCTATCTTGAAACACAATTGCTGCACAGATCTCTGTCATTTTGTCCCACCTGACCACTTCTCTCTATAGAATTAAAATGATGGGTTTAAGTGAAAAAGACTGAACTATAACAAACTCTGCAAAGGGAGCAAAAAAAAAATTTTTTAAACAAGGGAAGTAGGAAAGTCCAGGAAAGAGAGCAGATTATTGTGAAACAAGTATTGGGTCTGGAAAGCCAAACCTCTTTGCCCAGTGCAGATAAACAGTGAGACAGGGTTGTTGGAAGCATGAGACAGGACACTCCAGGAAGCTTGCTTGCTTCCACAAACATCATCACAGACCACATAACGAGAGCCTTTATATATTAAAATGCAACATTCTTATGCATGCATGTGCAAACACAATGGAGTACTGAGTGATTGTCTCTTCAATGGGCGCTGCCATACTACTTATGTACGCATGCATGGGCAAAGCTAATGAAATGCAGAGACAACTTGTTTTATTGTATGACCAATAACAGTATATGCAAAAGAAACCAATTTTAAAGAGACTGTTAATTCAGTCCTCTGAGAACTTGTTTCTTCCTGGCACCAAAAGACACACCAGCTACCTAGACATAGAGGTCCAGTAAAAAATTCAAGCCTGTGCTTAATTTCACGCTTATGCCAATGTGCTGCAAGTCCAGTTACAATCAGAACTAAAAATTCAGATGGTACTTAATGTTTTCCTTAATGAGGGCCTTGGCTTCTGTCAAACATGTTTCCATTGCCTCTTGCTAAGGTCAAATATCAGTACAAAAATGGTACAAAGGCTTTATTTTTTTCTCCTGGAGAAGAAAAAACAAACTTTTTTTTTTCTTCTTGAAAAACTGCTAAACTTCTAGAAAGAAAAAACCACAACCTGTTGATATACCAGGAACAAGTGGGACAAGCATGAGCCAAAGAAGGAAATGCTGGATTAGACTATCTGAAGTGTGTGAAATGATGCTCAGCAACCAGCTGAGGACTTGCGTCCTCCCAGATGCCAAACTGGCTCAGAACAGAATATCCATTTCCCACATTTCAGCAAATAACACTTTTACCATTCCTAGTTTTCAAATGGAAACTCTACATTCCCTCTCCACTCCATATTTTTAAACAAGTAAGTAGTAGCAAAGAGCAAAAACATTGCAAAAAATCTGTATTAAACCCAGAGAAAATAATTTAGTATATACTGCATAGTACTAAGGATCTTGAGTAACCTGGTGTTTTAGCACAGTTCCATCACTCTGCTCTGCAGCAGTTAGGGCACTCACTTCAAGAGGGACACTGAGGTGCTGGAGCGTGTCCAGAGACGGGCAACGGAGCTGGGGAAGGGGCTGGAGCAAAAGTCCTGTGAGGGGAAGCTGAAGGAACTGGGGGTGTTTAGCCTGGAGAAAAGGAGGCTGAGGGTAGACCTTATTCACTCTACAGCTGCCTGAAAGGAGGCTGTAGGCAGGTGGGTGTCAGTCTCTTTTTGCAGGTAACAACTGACAGGACAAGAGGAAACAGCCTCAAGTTGCACCAGGGGAGGTTTAGATCGGATACTAAGAAAAATTTCTTCACTGAAAGGGTGGTGAAGCATTGGAACAGGCTGCCCAGGGAGGTTGTGGAATCACCATCCCTGGAGGTGTTTAAAAAAAATGTATAGATATGGTGCTTAGGGACATGTTGTAGTGGTGGACTTGGCAGTCCTGGGTTAATGGTCAAACCTGATGATCTCAAAGGTCTTTTCCAGCCTAAATGATTCTATGATTCTATGCATTAAGTATTGGGCACATGTCTGCAAGGCAGAAAGAGCTCTAAAGAGAAGCTGAGGACTCTTGTATTTGTGGACACGCTCTTTACTTCAGAGGTTGGGATTTAATACTGCGTGCCTCAGTTTTGACTACTGTAAGTTGTAAACCAGCTTTCTTTCTAGAAAACATATTACTCGCAGTGGGGTCCCCAAACTGTGCTGTGGCTATGTGTGGTACCAAAGGGACAAAGGCCCCTTCAAAGCAGCAAACAGTGTGACAACAGAGGCACCATCACCGTTCTCCTACCACTGATGGTGGACACACACGTACCTCACACGGCAGCTGTTCGCTGCTTACTCTGGAATTGTTTCTTATCCAGACAAGTAGTTACACGTTCAGCACAAATAAGCAAAAAGGAACTGAGTGGAAATGAAATGCAAAATATTAAAAACTACCTTACATTGCACCTCCTTGTAACATCAACATGGGCAGTGACTAACCTGAGAGAGAACAGAAGCAAAGCTGCAGCAGCTTCTAATCTCTCTGGGTCCCTCCAGGCTTTGCTGTCTGTAGAGGCAGGTGTGTCTTGCTCCCAGAAAGCTCTGGATCAGAAAGACTGAGCTTGAAACTGAACTACTTTAAATGCACTGTTCCAGGGTGATAATTCATACCACATTTCAGGTCAGGGAGTAAATTCGTTGCTGCAGGCTACTTAAAATTTCTTAAGGTCAGGAGAAGATGCAGCGAAATGCTGTTCATACAACCTATCCTAGTTAACCAAAAATGAGAATTGGGAAAACCAAATACAGTGAAGAGCAGGTTATTGTTGCCCTACGCTGCAGAGTCTTCTGCTGCACTGTTTTGCCTTGGTAGAACATTACCCGCTTACATGATGACAGATGCAGGTCAGCAAGGTCTCAGAGTTGCATATATTCTGGCCTTCTGTCCATCACCATACTTATGCCAGGGTATCAGTACCAGAGCAAATGCCTCTACATACACGCGGTGTGTGCTCTGATGCAGCCTATCCTGCTGCCATAACCTGATGGAATTGAACGTTTGCATCCTGCTTCACTGACTTTGAGGGCAGAGTTTGGAAGCAGGCCTGTTAGAGTGACCATGAACACCTAGGAATATAGTTTTGCAAACTTATAAAAGCTAACAAGAACCTCCAAGACACGTCTTCCATTCAGCCTGCAGAGCCACAGTGGGTGCTCTCAAAATACTTACTGCAGCTGGTTAGGTGAGTTACAACACACCAGAAGTAGCCCTCCAAGGAGAAACCCAGGAGAGCAATTATACCAAGGCTACTGAACATTATGAATGAACCATCAGGGGCCTTTCAGAGAGGGGGCTGTGTCGTGTCTGCCTCTGGCTTGCATTATCCGTTTCTCAGGCTAATGAGAATGACAGAGATCCTCCAACCAGAGTAATTCAGGACTACATTGTACCTCTTAACAAAATACGCACTTCCAAACACTGCAAGAATAGTTCAAACATCTGGACAGGTCTTGTACCTTGAAAGTCAGTAAACTGGAGCAGCCTCCTGAACTTTCTTTAAGGGTGCTTTCCATTTCCAGGTGAGCCAGTCAGGTTTCTTCGTTGTGTCAGATCAGCACAAGCTTTGGCAGTTCTTTTTAAAAAACTTTTCCTGCTACTGGATTTTTAAAATCCTATGTCTTCTTTTGCTTGATGCAGTAAAACTTCTCATCTTCTCATCCTCACATAAAACTCCCCTGTCTGTTCCAGGTAGCTATTTATTCCTCCTCTGTACTTCAAATTTTCAGAGTGAATCTGGTTTTAAGTCCTTCCATCAATAAGAAAGGAGGGAATAAGTTTGGTGATAAGAGGACTTACTAGGCTGCCATCTGAAGATCAGATTTTAGAGACTTCAACAGTAAATACAGAGATCTGCAACTCGTACAGTTATTTGGCTATCAAAGCACCCCTCTCCTTTGCAGGATTAAGTTCCCAAGCTCACTCCTCTACAAATCAGTGCTATGTGGGGGCAAGGGGCCAGTTAGTTGGTTTTTCAGGCCAGGAAGGAAGCAAATTCAATCTTGCATGTTTAGACGTTTCCAGTTGTTTATGAGTAAACTTGGGAATCAAACCCATATTTGTGATGCAGGCCAAATCACGTAACAGCTATCCAAACTACATTCTTTTCTTCAGGGCTTACTAAACGCACCATGACAGCCACACTGATCCACTGGTAAGATTCAGGTGAAAAGTCTGCAGTTTTCAAATACTAAAGCCCATTCCTCAGTAAGTGTGTGGAGTTACAACATTTTCTACAAAGCCCATCCCATATGATCAGAATTTGTTTTTTTTTAAAGCACAAAGATCTCCTTCACTCTCTGGAAGCCTGCTTGTTCATCTCCTGTGATAAGCATGCAAAACAGTTCAGCGGTGCTAATCTGATCAGCAGCACAACAGATGCCAAACCACAGTGGAAGCTCCAAGCTCCTGTATCGAACAATTTCAAAATCACTTTCCATTGGCTCTCACAAGAGACACTGTAACAGCAAATAGAAAACTTGAATGGTAAAACTAGAATTCACCCCCTGCCCCAAAGGTTACCTCCTTAAGAGATGCATGGTAGAAATTGTAGAGAAGATTCTTTTTAAACCATAGCAGAGATGACAGTTTTGGATCGGTAAGAGGAACTCCTAATCTTGCTACTGCTTACCCTAAATGTTATTAGCTGGTGTGATTTCCTAAGAAATATTTGGATACACAGTGGATGATCTGTGGGAGTCCATCTGGAAGAAGTTTACTTTTCTTGTGTACTTTTCCTGGATGATACTGGAGAATGCTCACCACATTGCTGGATCAGACCCTAGGATCATTTACTGTATTACACTAAAAGTAACTGCTGAGCCTCATTTTCCATCCTTTTGCATTCATGTCATTAAAAATGGGTTTAAGTGTCCCAGATGTGTTGCAGAGCAACAGAGCCTCAAGTTTTCTGCATTTGCCTACCAGAACCAGCTGTTCCACCACAGCTCTTCCCAGCAGTGTTGACTGCAGCAGTTTTCCTAGTGGTACTTTGCTTCACTAGTTCTCAGCCCCATTTCAGATCACACATACAGAAACTTCTTTCTCTTGCCCTTTGGCTCTAGAGGTTTTTCCCTTCTCTTCTGATATTTTTCTCTGCTGTATCTTGATTCGGCAACATAATCAGAGAGATTCCTTAACAAGTCAGTGTGAAAGAGCAGAATTAATAAAACTAGCTTATGCAATAAGAAATATTAAAAATGCAAAGATTGCTTTATATCAGGTTTCAGTAGAATCCAGTTTCAAATTCTACTAGTATCTGATGACTGTAGCCGTTTACATGCCCTAGCTGAATAGTAAGAATCATTATGACCTATCTAATATGGATTTAGGCTGCATTGACTGGAATGTAACAAAGCCCAGACACACAGAGGCCACACTCAGAGGGGAAGGATGTGAAACCTTCCAGGCACATTGAATCAGAGATTAATGCAAGTCCTAGTGTACACATAAGAAGAAATTTGTCCCACTCCCCCCATTCTGCCATTGGTATCAGTGCTTAGATTGTCCAAAACCACAACAAATTACAGAGCGGAAGAGTTATAACTAAGGATCTCTGTGCTGGAGGCATTACTACAAATCATGTGCTAAAATAAAGCAAACAGCTAGGAAAAGTTAGATTTTTCTTTCTTTTTTTTTTTCTCTAAGAGAGCAGCTTGCTTATTTAATATTATTATTAGTCCTGTTTATTATTCATTTCTGGAACCCTATTTATTTTTAACTAGGCAAAAGATGACCAGTGCTTTTTCCAGACCAGGAGAAAGGCTCCATAAATAAAAATGGGGAGGGAGAAGAGAACTCTTGTTAGATGTGAAGCATCTGCTGTTTCCAGGGAAGTATGTAGATTTGAGATCGGGTTCACAGATGAGCTCCAAAAACACTGGGAGTTAGGTTGCAGGGTAATCATCTATATCCAGATAAGATGCAGTATTGCTTCTCCTTCATCACTGAAAATGAAACACTGTGCTATGCTTTTAAACCCCTACAAAATATTTCTACTTCCCTTGGTACTATATATCATGTATTTTGGTAACTAGACAACAATCACCAGCCAAAAAAAAAAAAAAAGAAAAAGAAAAAGAAAAAGAAACCTACTGGTTTATGAGTAAAACACAAATTTTTCTTCCATGCTGTGCTTGCAAAGGGAGACTGTAATTGCTACTTCACCAGTGCCATGACACACAAGCTGCTTTTGGCAGCTTTAACCTGTCTTCCACAGTTTGCTGAAAAAGTCAGATCCCCCATTTGCCTAAAGCCTGCTAATTATTAACTGCTATGATAAAGAAGGCAGGTTTTAAAAGATACGTTATCTGATTTATACTAATAGGACTTTTTGTTGGAGTAACTATTTCAGGCTATGCAGCCAGCAGAGCATCCCTGGCGTGGACGTAACTTAGCAGCAGAACCACTGCATTGGGCAACCTTTCTGAGAGTCACCCTATAGCTATAACTGTTACGTTGGTGTAACTGCATTGGTATTGGGAGATTTTTGTAGCCTGGCTCCGCTAGCCAGAGATCACACCCTTTCATATCCCTGGCTGATACTGCTGTGCCAACAGAAGTCTGCAACATGGATTTGGCTGCAGATGTCCCTGCTGTGTGGCTCTCCAAAGGGACTTTCTTCATATTAACCAGCACGGCTACGTTTACAGCACATAAAGAGATTTATAAATAACCACCCTAACCTGACACCATCCCTTACTAGAGAGGGAATTGCGATTCTGTAGAAGAGGCCCAGACACTCCAGCGGAGACCATTAGTCTCTTCACTTACACCTGCACTGCAGAAATAGCGCAAACCCACTGATTTCTTTGGATGTAACCGAAATTTACACCAGTGCAAGAGCAGAAGACAACTTGGCTTTAAATCCAATGCTGCTGCAGCGTTTAGTGCTAGTGATGTTGAATTCTGAACTACCTTCCACTAATTGGGTTGCATGGTTTGCAGCTGGACCTAAGTTATATCTTCATCTGAAGATGTGTTGCATTTTTTTACTGAAATTATCCAAGTGTTTAGGATTTTTGCCTCATGCTAATGAAGACAAATTGCTTTGCAGTTGCCATATGATTTAGAAAAATGAATTAAAGATTATGAGGGAAATTTGCATTAACATTTCTTTTCACTGTCACGATTTATACCAGCTGCAGACCTGACCTCAAAAACCCACACTGATGTACATAGCATGAGTCAAACTGCACAACACAATGTCATTTCTCACAGTCCCAAGCCTCCTTGTAGCAGCACTGTATTTCTCATACTCTCTTGGGAGACTCAGCAGTGACAAAGTTTGGGGTATATATTAGTTTCTTCTGATTCTGCGGGCTTCCTACTACTTCTGCTGCATACATACAGTGCTAGGATGAAACTGGTCCCTTACGTTTGTTGTCAGCACTGAGGGAACCACCAAGCCACATGCCCCTCCCCCTCACACTTCCCAGTTGCTTTGTAGTTCCCAATTTTTTTCAGTTGTCACTGCATGGAGAGGCGTTTAAATTGTCCTCTCCTTTCCTGGATGGCAGACAGCACAACACACAATTTCAGGCAATGCTGATGCAGAGCCAATGTTCTGCCTAACAATGTGAAAGAAATGTCATGAAAAGAAAATAAAAAAAAAAACAAGAAGGAAAAAACTTACTGCTAATGATTTAATCCTTTCTGCTTTTTAGCAAATGACATCATGACGAAACCTGGGAGTGTGTAAGTCAGAAGGCAAAGCCAAAGCAAATCTGTGAATTTACCGTCTGACATGGACATGCACTTCATTCCAGTACGCAGTATGTGGAGCACAGCACCAGAGCTGAAAATATCATGACCTGAAACAAACAGAGAAAGATCCCAAGGGTGAAAGATGGGGTGTGGGGATGCGGGGGTTAGTGCTGAGGGCTGTAGAGCTACATTTCTTGTAGTCTGAGCAATTTGTTTCAGCAGATGACTGTATTGTCATTGTCTTACCCATGCCTGAATCACAGCAGGGCTTATTTGGTTTTATCCCTGTTCTGATTTAGTTGGAGCATCACATACAAAACAGTGGGGTTTGTGAAAAGGGTGAGATTATACAACTATCCTCCTAAGGAGATGCACCAATTTACCAATTCAGGTGTGTACAGCCACTCATTAAGGTCATGCAAATTGCAAAGACAGAACGAAATGCCTTTAAAAGATTTGGGGTTTTTTCTTGATGAGGAGGAAAACCACAGCCTTCCAGCAAATCTACCTGAGGATGATTTGGCTCACTTACCACTTGTACACTAGAAAACTATTTCTACTACATAGCTCTAAAGCATCAACAGCCAGGTATTCAACCCGCACTTTTACTCAAACTCCACTTGTCATCTCAAACTCCTCTCCCAGGCACAAAGCAATTGGGCATTTCCCTCAAAAATCTCAGATGCTGTTAATGGCACCCCCAAGTAGCCAGCAGTGAAGTACAGAAATGGAGCTCTCGGATGACAGCAGGACGTTTGCTGTTCACTGAGGATTTCTCTACAGTAAGAAGAAATGCTGAAGAAGATTCAGCCTTAGCTAACGTTGCAGAATCTCTGACCTCGAGAAAATACAGGGAATGTGTTTTTCACCTTGACTTCTGCTATTGCACATTACTTCACCTCACCCTCCTCATGCAATCTGGACAGCACCTGAGATACTTGTACCCCAGGTCAAACACGTGATTGAGGAGTTAGATTTAAGTGACTTAAATTGGAAAAGAGCAAAATGCAGTTTTAAGAGTAGCCTAAAATTAAGCTCCCATTAGTTTTAATGTTAACATTCAAGTAAAACAACAGGGGTCAGTTTCCACCTTCTAGAGTAAGTTTTCAAAGTCCAGCAACACAGGCAGACAGCGTTTCACCCAAGAACAGTCTGGGATACAGACAATGCACCTTACATCCAGAATTTCCTCAACAAATTACACTGCACTCAAAACAGCTGTCTCAAACTGTCGTATCTGTATTTCTGACGCTGCACTACCAGAAATGTTCTAGTGCAGACTTTATAGTTCTAGAAAAGTGCCAAATGAGCTGCCACTTAATGGCATCTAAATTTATATAGGGTTACAAGTAGCTGCCTTAGGCCTGGTCCCCATGTTTATACTCAGTCAAGAGTCCAACGAAGCCCACAGGCTGATATAATAAGCCCGCAGTGACAAATCTGTCATTTCTTCTTCACCAAAGATCTCTTGCAGATCCTCAACTTTTGATTTGACTGTTGCCATTATTATTTTCCCTCACCATTAGAGTGACAATATAAAAAAAATTAAATATTTCAGAACCCTAGAGGGAAACCACATAGTTCCAATTCAGACTAATGTGTTTAAAATTAATGTAAACATGTTCTTAAGAGGGGGCTTTTCTTGAATGTATCATCTTTAAGGTGTCAAGCACAGTTCATAAAGGAGGTCTCGCTCAAAACACTGGTTTACCAGACATCACAGAGAAGTGTTCCTGTTGCTCATGGTTGCTTACAAGCTCTGCAGAAAAGAGTACCCTCTTTAGAAAAGTGTTCTCAAAAGAAGCACCAGAGAAAGAAGGAAGAGTTCTCAGAGCAAAGGCAAACAGACATTAAAATAGAGAAAATAGGTCTACGATTTGTGGTGAGAATTAGAGAATGACTTTAAGGTAGGAGAGAATCAGAGCTCTGGAGCAGCTTTCCAAAAGGGTGGGAAAATGACATCTCTCAAAATGGATGTGATAAATTAATCAGAATTCATTTAATTCTTGGGAGAAGAGGAACGAGACTCAATGACCCAAGTTATCCTCTGCAGTCTTGTATTTCAGAGGTGATAGCTTTGTGCCAATTTTAGCTATTTTAGAACTTAGTTGTATATATAGTTGAGATATATTAATGATGTCCACTCCTTTACATCAGGCATGTTTTCCAAGTACATCTTGCTCTAGCATGAGGTGGGCAGGGACAGACATTGGCTTCACTCCTAATTGACTTTTAAAGGATAGAGGAAGAGTACATTTCTATGTAGGACTCCTGCCAGCAGTTCTGGAAGCTGGAGCTGTTGTCCTTATGCTTAGCAATACAGATATACAACACCACTTTGCTTCACTGTAAGGAACATACGGTCTGTCTAGCATGTGCTTGAACCACTGCCATTTCATTCTAGCCTGGCTGTTTTGTAACAACAAAAGAATCTGATTTTCAACCCATCTATTCCGTCAGTAGCATCGACTTAAACCCACACAATTCGTCACCCAGCTAGAGGCATGGATGCAGCCAGCTAAGTTTAACTTTACTCTGCAGCAGCACAGGAAAAAAATGACCTGCCAGCACTTAATCACTAAATGCATAAGGTTAAAAAAGGGCATTAGTACACTCTGCATAATTAATGTTTAGCCATAAGGTGAAATGGTTAACTTGAATCTATTGATCATCCTCAGAGACTAAGGATTAAGTGTTATCACTGTGTTTGTGTGGAACAGTCGCTGCTCCATGAGCAAGAGGGTTCAGCAGTCAATGAGATGATGTTCTCATGCGTCAGATAGGGACGAGCAAACAAAGCTGGTGCAAGTATTCACCCAAAAAACCCCACAATAGGATCACCACTCTGGATAAAACTGAGACAAACTGTAAACCTAACCACATTTATTTATTATTCTAATTAAAAAATAAATTACCACTTCAAAGGGCATTTTTAAAAGAGCAAAACCTGGTCGAACACATGTTCTTTCTGCTTACGGGTTTAAATCTTTTGTGATGCTAGTTTCCCACACAAGTTGACATAACGGAACAGCCCTGATGCTTTCCCTGTGCAGGGCAAGGAGTTGAATCAATCAGGATTGCTAATCACATGAGAAAAAACACACCGCAGAAAGAAACAGCTGGCAATACTAAATTTAAATTGATCTTCATAGAGAGAAAAATGGAAACATGTTGCGATAGGCCATCTTCACGAATGCACACGCTGCTTGGCTTTAAGCAGGGCATTTGAGGATCTCAAAGGAACAGCGTGGTTCGACAAATGCTTGCTAATGAATGCAAGAGTTGTAAAAGGAAACCTAAACACAAATATAAAAAAAAAAAAAGCAACTTCATAAATTAGCTGGTTTTACAGCTTGTACTGAACTAGCATCTTCATAGCCACATTGGAAAAAAAGAAAAAACATCCAGTTGATGTTGCCATCATTACATTATCACGTTTTTATTGTGCAAAGCAGATAGGACATAGGATCTCTCTCTTTCTGCAGGTTTCTGTGACAGCCAGAAAGCATACTATAGACAGAATCTGACAAGTAACTTACAAATTGTTTTTTGACCACACTGATTGCAATTACAGAGTGAAGAGCCAGAATGATATGAAGGCTAGAGAAAATGCCCTACCCATAGGGGACTAAAGAGTTCAACATGCTTCATTTATCAAAAACGAAATCAAGAATGATCCAATTACAGCACACACACACACATATAGTGAAAAATACCTGGTCTCATAGGGTTGTTTAACCTAGCAGAGAAATGCATTGCAAGAACCAATGGTAAAAAGTTCAAGCTAAAAATAACAACACAAATTTAGAAATAAAATAAGCAACATTTTAGCTGCGAGACATTGCGAGACAGAATTACAGCAGTACATTTCTTTTTTGGTTTTAAATGGTATAGTAGTTTCATAAAACACAAGCCATCTCTTGTCTAGTGGGAGCTGGCACACAGAAGTTCCATGGAATGGAATACAGGGAACAGGCGAGGTAGGTTATCTGACACAGGCACGCTTCTGTGTGTTCTGGGGCCAACCACACTTTGAAACCAGTCATTTCTCAATACTCTTTAACACATCACCACACCCCTCACCCTAACATTTGTAGCCAGGTTTCCTGTGAAAATAAAACACGTCTTTGTGCTCTACAAAGACATGGGTCTGTCCACCGCCTGTTAGTAATTCTGAAACCCAGTCGCAAATTTTAATCAACTTTAACAGAAAGGTAGGGAGGTTCTAAAACACTAAACCCTTAAATAATTTGTGAAAATAGACAAAAGAGAGGATCTTGTAGTTGCCACAGAGGAACTGGCCACAGTGTTAGACACCAGAGAATCTAAATGGGAAGAGGCAAGACATGCATACACATGCTTTGGAAACAAGCCTTCGTTAGTTTTGCTGTTCATGGAACTGCAGGAGAGTATTACAAAACTATGTGCTATGGCTACTGACAGTTTATCTTCTGAGCCAAATATGGTCTCTATGTTATCTGGGAGATTTTGCTCTGATAATCTTTTTGGCCTTAAATTCTATCCTAGTATATTAATTTTTCTTCAAATCTGTCATATAATAGAGGTCTTTCACTGATCTTACTCTAAGGAGGTCTCTAAAACATAGTACAGAAAAACACCACGGACAATACTGCCTCTCTTACTCATATGAATTCCACATTCAGCACTAGACTGCAGGGACTGGTCTTTTTTAAATACCATTGCAATTTTCAGACAGGTCCCGAAAAGGAGTTTTAATAACCAATTTGACTATTGACAGCATTTCATAACCTGAAAAAGATCCCTCAGCAGACCCTGTTGCAACATCAGGTTTGCAGGCAGCAGAGGTGCTGGCTGTTAGAACAGGCTGGACCGATGGGCCGAGGCCAGTGGTGTGAGGTTCAACCAGGCTCAGTGCTGGGTCCTGCACGTGGGTCACACCAGCCCCACGCAGCGCTGCGGGCTGGGGGCAGAGTGGCTGAAAGCCGCCTGGTGGGAAAGGGCCTGGGGGTGCTGGCTGACAGGCGGCTGGGCATGAGCCGGAGTGTGCCCAGGTGGCCAAGGAGGCCAGCAGCATCCTGGCTTGTATCCAAACGGTGTGGCCAGCAGGACAAGGGCAGTGATTGTCCCCTGTGCTGGGCCCTGGTGATGCTACAGCTCGAACACTGTGTTCAGTTTTGGGCCCCTCACTATAAGAAAGACATTGAGGTGCTGGAGCGTGTCCAGAGACGGGCAACGGAGCTGGGGAAGGGGCTGGAGCAAAAGTCCTGTGAGGGGAAGCTGAGGGAACTGGGGGTGTTTAGTCTGGAGAAAAGGAGGCTCAGGGGGAACCTCATGGCTCTCTACAGCTGCCTGAAAGGAGGCTGTAGGCAGGTGGGTGTCAGTCTCTTTTTGCAGGTAACAACTGACAGGACAAGAGGAAACGGCCTCAAGTTGCACCAGGGGAGGTTTAGATCGGATAGTAGGAAAAATTTCTTCACTGAAAGGGTGGTCAAGCATTGAAACAGGCTGTCCAGGGATATCATGGAATTACCATCCTTGCAGGTGTTTAAAAAACACGTAGATGCAGTGCTTAGGACATGTTGTAGTGGTGGACTTGGCAGTCCTGGGTTAACGGTCAGACTTGATGATCTCAAAGGTCTTTCCCAACCTAAGTGATTCTACGACTAACACCTCCTGCTGTGGCTATACCTAGGAAGCAACCACCTTGCTACTCCACCACCCCAATTAGGGTGAGATTAATTACTCCCAGGGTAAAAATCCTGCCTCTAGAAGGAATCTAGTTCTAGATGGAATGCATGACTTCCTAGGCTACTAAAGTTTGGAAAGAGTAATCACACATTTGGCTACAGGAGAGTTCAAAATTAATACAAGATCAGGTTAGAAAGGTTCAGTAGTAGCCGGCATGACCCCTTTTAGCAGGGTGAGGAGTAAAGCCATTGCCTGCAGACATGGTGCATGATAACCTGGCTTCACTCTGAATAACATGACTGGTACCAGCATGTCATCTACAGGAAGGAAAGTACAATAGAAGGAAGGCCATGCAAAGTCCATCCTTAGGAAACAGTTTTTTTGCCTGAAGAGATTTCCCCAATTCTTTAACAGGACATGTTTGTCTCAGTTTTATTAGAGACAGTTTCTATTACATGACCTGTTTCTGCCTGTTCCTCCAGCAGTGACTAAGCCAGGTTTAATTGCATCCTGTGAAAGGTGTGCTGCATTGCTCACTTTCTGTTAAGGAAACAGAAATTAAAGCTGCCACATGAAAAATGGAACTGCTGCGCCTCCATGCAGCAGCTGGCAAGTGAAGAAAAGGCATTCCAATCACCAAGACATCATTTCCAAAATTCAGACAACAAACGCCTTGAGCCAGTTGCACTATCACTGAGGAAGTGATGTTTTCTTAGTACGTAAAAGGATTATATTAGGTTGTTGTTTCTTTGTATTTGCATATGAACCAATAACAACAACAGTAATGCAGTAATTTACCATTGTAGGACATTTTCTAATGCTGGACACACCCATCCCTAAAAACTAGAGGCTGAAGAGAGATACTGTCTCACAGCAAGTGCGTCAGTAACAAAAAACTGGGAACAACCTCCTGAGCAATCTCATTCTGGACAAGAGCTGCTTGTGCACATAACCTCAGCGGCAGGGCCACTGGAGCGGCAGACAGGACAAGGAGCCATGATTTCTTGCCAACCCATACTGGCAAGAATAATACAGTTCTGGCCAAAGTATTCCTCATGACACAAAAGAGGAGTGCTACAGATTCCTTTCCCTAGGGATAAGAATTAC
The DNA here is from genome assembly GCF_015220075.1 of Falco rusticolus. Classification (NCBI taxonomy): domain Eukaryota; kingdom Metazoa; phylum Chordata; class Aves; order Falconiformes; family Falconidae; genus Falco; species Falco rusticolus. The sequence goes on from NC_051189.1 coordinate 92,160,155, forward strand.
CAATAATTATAGCAGCATGATGTTCTCCAGCAAGACTTGAATCGACAAGGCTCTGAGCCCCACCTATAAAGAGGAAAATTCCTCTACTAACAGCTACTAACCAGTACGGCTCAGTACCAGAATAAATCAACAGCAATTAGATGCAGTCAGCGCTTTCAGCAACAGCTTACAGGCATACCTTTGAATACACCTGGTTAGGAACGCAGAAAGAGCTTCCTTCTCCCTGGGCTACAGTGGCTCGTCACTGCTGTATGACCGCATTACTCACTGGGTGTGGAGTTACGAAGGCAATAACCCAAAAGAATGCTGAATATCAGTTTTCAGCGTGAAACATTCCACCTACCCCATGTCTGTTGGTTCATCTTCACGTGCCATCTCTCGGCACAGGTTTTCTGTATCTAAGAGTCCAGAGGCAGCTGATTATTGTGAAGATAATCAACACACTGTAAATGAGGAAACATAATCCATAGATGTTTGTGAGGTATTTTCTGCCAACACTGCTGCTGTGTTCATAGCCAATTTATTTCTGTTGGCCTTTTACATGTCCTGTTAGATGGGAATTACCTTTGAAAAGAGGAATGTCAAGTTAAAAACATTGATTTAGGTTTTCAACAAACTTGAAAGACTATTCAAGATGTTTTCAAGCAAAGCAATCCAAGAATGTATGTCATGTACATATCATTAAGTCCTGTTCAGTCATGATCAAGAAAAAAAATAAAACTTACTAACACAATGCACTGCCTTGCAAAATGTAGAGTTGATGCTTTAACTATTAGTCTCCCAACAAAAATCAGGTTTGAGCAATTCCTTCTAAATCAAACTTCTCCTTCCTACTTTTTTAGTTTTATTAGTTATCCTGAATTTGTTTTCAAGAAGAATCTTCTAGGGGAAGAAGGGAATGAAGTTACCTTTCTTCCCTATTTTTACTACTGTCCTAAAAAGGCCAGGCACATTTGAAAAGACTGATGCATGAGACCAAACTATTTTTCCTTGCCTAACTTCTGCCCCCTGCTTGTTTTGTAACCTCAATGAAGGAAAAATAAAAAACAAAAAACCAAAACCCTTCAGCCTGATGACAACCCCACAGCCCCACCACTCCTAACAGAACATTTGAAGCCACCGCTACGCACACAGGCTAATTCACTCATTATTAGCCAACAGAAAAAGAGAGTATCTATACAACATAGCATTTAAGACACGCTACCTGGAATGATGAGACACTATGCCTGTTCCATTTAATACAGAAGATTTCAGTATTCTCTGGAATTGAAATGAGAAGCCCAGTCTCCCCATGCAAAAATAACACTTTAATAGGAGAACTTTATAAACCCCATTTCCAAAAGGTTTTACCCTTCTGTACTCTTGGGAAGCACAGAATATGAAACCCTGTCCTCCTGTGCAAAGGAGTGACCTGAACTGTCATGGGGTATCTTCACATAGGCAAGTAAATTGAAGTAGGGGCCCCACGACTTTCCCCTGGTTGTGTTTGGTCAAAACAAACTCCAGCCATCAAACAAGGAGGTAAGAGTTCAGGACTGAATCATGACCAGCCAGAGGTACCTAAGTCTGAAGATTAGGGGTGAGACTCAATCCTACATTCAGCCTTGCCTCTTAATTTGAAAGCTACCTGCTCAATGCCAGCACCTTCTGGACTGGACTCTGAGGCACCTAGCTCACCTGTAACTCAATACATACCCATGCTGGGACACTGGGTTGCTCTACGCACCCAAGGCTTGGGATCTGGTGCTCCTACAGCATTTTCTGAAATCAGCCTTCAGGCCCTTCTGGAAGGATTCCACATCACTTGAGAGTTCTATACATTTGAATCCTAATTTATTCCTAAATTCTATTTCTTAGAAGCATTCTTGGAAGATCACCTCCTCCAACCTCAGGAGTGATGCGTCCCAGCAAAGAGCAAGTCAGGCAAAAATGCCAGGAGGCCTGCACAGGTGAAGAAGGTGCTCCCAGACAAACACAAAAAGGAAGCCTACAGAGGGTGGAAGCAAGGGCAGGCAGCCTAGGAGGAATACAGAGAAATTGTCTGAGCAGCCAAGGACCAGTTCAGGAAAGCTAAAGTTCTGACAGAACTAAAACTGGCCAGGGACACGAAGGGCAAAAAAAAAAGCTTCTATATGTATGTTGGTGATAAAAGGAAGACTAGGGAAAACATGGACTCTCTCCAGAAGGAAACAGGAGACCTGGTTACCTGGGACACTGAGAAGGCCAAAGTATTCAATGACTTATTTTGCCTCAGTATTCACCACAAGTGCTCCAGCCACACCACCCAAGTTGCAGAAGGCAAAGGCAGGGACTGGGAGAATGAAGAACCACCTGCTACAGGAGAATGTCAGGTTTGACACCATCTAAAGAACCTGAAGCTGCATGAGTCCATGGGACATGAGATGCATCCACAGGTCCCGAGGAAACTGGCAGATGAAGCGGCTAAGCCACTATCCATTGCATTTAAGAAGTCATGGCAGTCCAGTAAAGTTCCTGCTGACTAAAAAAAAGGGAAACTGTAACCTCCATTTTTAAAAAGGAAAATAACATGACCCAGAAAACTACAAGCCAGACAGTCTCACCTTGGTGACTGGCAAGATCATGGTGCAGATCCCCCTGGAAACTATGCTAAGGCACATGGAAAATAAAGAGGTGACTGGTGACAGCCAACATTGCTTCACTAAGGGCAAGTTGTGCCTGACAAATCTGGCAGCCTTCTATAATGAAGTTAGTGTTGGTGGATGAGGGAAGAGCAACTGATGTCACGTATCTGGGCTCGCGCAAAGCATTCACCACTGTCCCACTTGACATCCTTGCCGCTACACTGGAGACACATGGACAGACCATTCAGTGGATAAGGAACTGGGCTGCATGGTCACACTCAGGAGTTGTAGTCAGTGGCTCAATGTCCAAGTGAAGACTGGTGACAAGTGGTGTTCATTTGGGGTTGGTACTGAGACCAGTACTGTTTGTCAGCAACAGGGACAGTGGGATCAAATGCATCCTCAGCGAGTCTGCCAATGACACCAAGCTGTGACATGTGGTCGACATGCTGAAGGGAAGGGATGCCATCCAGAGGGACCTTGACAGGCAGGCCCAAGCAAACCTCATCAAGTCCAACAAGGCCAAGTGCAAAGTCCTGCATGTCGGTCAGGGAAATCTCAAGCACAGATACAGGCTGGGCAGAACAGTGGATTGGGAGCAGCTCTAAAGAGAAAGACTTGGGGTTCTTGGTTGATGAGAAGCTCAACATGCATGATGCAGCAATGTGCACTCACAGCCCAGAAAGCCAACCGTACCTTGGGCTGCATCAAAACAATGCATGAGCAGCAGATCTAGGGAGGTGACTCTCACCCTCCTACTCTGCTCTCACGTGACCCCACCTACAGTACCGCATTCAGCTCTGGGGCCCCCAACATAAGGAGGACATGGACCTGTTGGAGCAAGTCCAGAGGAGGGCCACAAGGATGATCAGAGGGCTGGAGCACCTCTCCTATGAGGACAGACTGAGAGTTAGGGTTGTTCTGCCTGGAGAAGGCTCCAGGAAGCCTTCCAGTACCTAAACGGGGCCTACAAGAAAGCTGGAGAGGGACTTTTTGCAAGGGCATGTGGCGATAGGACAAGGGGTAATGACTTTAAAATGAAAGTTATTTAGGTTAGATTTTAGCGAGAAATTCTTCACTATGAGGGTGGTGAGACACTGGACAGGCTGCCCAGTGTAGCTGTGGATGTCCCATCCCTGAAAGTGCTCAAGGCGAGGCTGGATGGGGCTTTGAGCAACCTTGTCTAGTGGAAGGTGTCCCTATTCATGGCAAAGGGATTTGAACCAGATGATCTTCCAGGTCCCTTCCAAAACAAGCCATTCTATGATTCTAGGTATATGTTTCTCAGGCCTGCTCACAAACAGCAGATTTGGGTGCCCAAACTGGACAGCAATACAATGACATTGGGCCACACTAACCTGTCTCCCCTTTTTACTACAGTTCTGCAAGTTGCAGGGCTGTGGTGTGTGTCATCTATTTTAGTATATACAAACTGATAAAAAAAACCTTGCAAAATTCATCTCGACAATGTTAAATTAATTTAAAACAAAGACTGATGAATGCGTGCAAACAGAAATGATCCAAATTAAAGGAAAACCCAACCTAGCCCAAAGCAAACTAATAGCCTTCACACACTTATGCACCACTTAGGTAACTGTCATACTCCTTTACTGAAGTTGGTAGAAGTTATTTTCAGAGGAGGCCTTAAGGTGTGGTTTTAAACCAATTTAATTAAAATAGTACAAGAAGTTGTGCTCATCCTCTTAGATGCAATCCAGCTTCATGAATTAGCCTGGTATCAGCTTGTCCACAGTAATTGTGCATGCAAGCCTAAACCTGTGGCTAACATCAGGCATAGTGTGATTAATCCCAGGGAAATCCGGCAAGAAATGAGTATGTCTATCTTCTTCTAAACTCACCCTGTACTAATAGTTTGAATTTACTTTCAGTAGGTATAGTGCACAATCACATTAATATTGACCAAGGCAAATGGAATCTAGAACTCAACATCAGCAGGTACCCAGTCTTGTAATAGTGTTTTAGGCAGCTTTCATAATATATGATGATAGAAACTCCCAGATGATTATCTAGATATGACATTTGTCTTAATTTATAGAAAGGAACTCACTAGCACAGGTATTATCAATAAAACCAACCAACCACAAATTTTGGGAATGTGTTGCGTGTTCAGCATATAAGCAGAATCTGCCCCCAAGAGATTATACTGAAATCAACCAGCCTGTAAAGACTGATATTTCTATTTGCAGTTTCCAATTAAAACATGCATTATTTATAGCAGTAGGACCTTTGCCTGAATATAACAAGACAAAGAGTCCTTTGTCAACTCTGTTACAGCCCCATACCTATGCTGAGGCTGCACTTTGTGGAAACTACTGTGCAAAGTAGAAGAAAGGAGGAAAGGGAATGGAAGGGAGAGTTTGCTCAAGAGGAAGCACAGTTACCAGCTTTATAACAGTCACACAGAAAATCTACCTCAGTTTCCCCTCTGACTCGCTTAAGTTGACATTAAAAAAAAATAAAAAAAATCAGACACATCACTCTCTGCTGGTTTACACAAAAAGAACATAAAGCATAACTCAATATTCCTAGAAAAATTGTGCTTGGAGCTGGGAGCAGGATTGGAAGATTTGTAATATATGTGACATTTGAACTAGAACTGTTTACTGATCTAATTACATTTAAAATATTTTATATTAATAAATTATAGTTTTATATGACAGTCACATTAGTCTTCCATTAACAGATAGTTCTGAATGACCAGGGCGTAGGGACTTTTGATAAGAGACTAGTATACCAAGGTGTCTCACAAAACAAAAAAGAAACGTCAAGATTATTAGTTTCTGTACCTACATTTTGTTCCTTTTCTAAAGAGTAAGGAAGCATTTCTGATGGACTACGTCATATTCATATTGAAAGACCACTTACAAGGACATACCAAAATTCTTCACTTTACTGTAGAATAACTGTACTGCCCGAGGCTGATATAAAGAACAGATCAGAATTTGGCTCTTTGAATCATATCTTATACATACAAAAGCTGCTATCAATAGTCAGTCTTTTCAATAAACTAGCTGATGCTGAATATTCCTGCCCACTTAAATAGACTAATAAATATACAAAAAAGAAATAAAAGCACTTTGTATTCAAGATCCTATTCCTAATTAGCTTATCAAGCCTATTATACAGCTTGCACTAACAGTGGGGGAAAAAAATGGGAGAAAAAAAAAAAAAAACCCCAGCACATTAAAAATTCTAGTGGGCAAGCAACTGCACCATGTTATGCCTGCAGCTCTGCTACTCCAGGCTGTACTCTTGCCTGTTCTCAAATGCTAAAGTTGAGCTTGGTGCTTAAATGAAAAATGTGAAAACAGGATAGAATGCTGCCAGAGGTAATCTCCAGTAATTACTAGTAATTTAGTAAGTGGTATAGGCCATCGTTCACAACATTACTGAAAAAATTCCCTAGAAAAGTAGGTACTAGATTGCTTACACCACAATTGTCAAGGTGACATCAAAATGAAAGCTCAGTTCACTTACTAACTATTAGAAGTCCCCTTGCACTTTTTGCAAGATTGGGACTGTTCATCCAAGTTTTGGCTGAATTCCAGTTTGGTTAATTAAATTCCACATACCTACATCCCCTCCGCAGTTCACATCTTTTGCTACTGCTAAATGCTATTAAAAACCAACTTGTTAAAGTCAACGTCCCCTGGGCCTAACATCAACAAGGATCAAAATATTTCCCCAATGCAAAGTTAGTGAAAAGCCAATGGAACCCTAAATGACTACTTACCACTCATTTTTAACTTACCAGTTAAAAAGAACAGACTGTTGCGCAAACAAGTTAAAATGCTGCCATACAAATTGTATTAAGGAAAGAAAATATTTCCCATTAGTAATTACATTATGTGCTCAGTTGCAAGTGTCCAACTATTATACTTCCAGACAAAGAGGAACCAAGTGTTTATGTTTGGTATGCATTTCAAACCTTTTCTGTTCCAACTGTACAACAGGAAGATGAGGTCTGTGATGTTCATCAGTTTCTAAGAACGTAAGAATTTTCTTTTCTGAAAAAGGTTTCTCCTTAATTCTTTAATAAAGATATTACTACAGTTTGCTAATAGCTACTCTCCACCATGACTCTTTTACTAACATTTTACTGTAAATCAAGAAAACCACAACTTACCTGAAAGGAAACTTTTATCCTGTTGAAGTAGTATATTCTTTACAATTATGTTTAAGAGAACAGTGTAGGCACAGCTCAGTCATTATTTGCTTCTGTCTGGTAGCAAGTTGTGATAACAGGTTTTCTATTTTTAGCAAGGGTTACATTTCTTGAGTAACATTCATAGCTAATAACAGACTCCACAAAACCACCATAGTCAAGAAATAAATGTGCAGTCAGAGTAAAACCAGTCCTCTAAGCCTAAAATTAGAAAATATTCCATTCTTCTAATTTAATCTTTTTTAAAGTAAGCAGTTTCTATTGGGGTAAATAAGGTACAGATGTGTTTAATCACTGGATTTTCAAGTCAAGTTTATTTGATGTCATATTTCAATAGTTTGTATTTTTACTTCAACATTGGATTAGCTTATGATAACACGTTTTGTTATAAAAAATAACCATGAAGAAGTTTAATTGATTTTTTTTTTACCCCATTGTGAGTGCTATTGCATCAGTTGATTTTCTTCAGTAATTTACTGTTTTATATAAAGACCTGTGTTAAAAATGAGAGACTTAGTACAGAAACCACCTGTTAGCTTTGTCACTGTCAGCTTTGGTACATACATTTCAACAGATTCTGCCTTGAAATGTCAAACCCTTCATTTGTAAGCAAGCGGAACGTATGAGCAAGAGGTAACCCTAACAAATCTACATGTCTACCCTTTGCGCAACCCAAACCTCCACACTCCTCTCAGCACACTGGAGTCACCACCTGCACCATAATGCGCACACAGTTCTTTGGAAGACCATTCCTAAGTGCTTTTAATCGGCAGACAAGGTTCACTTCTTCTCTTCTTCCAGATAACCCCTGGCTTTCAGCACAAAAGTCTGACAATGCCAACAGCTTCTTTATTTGCTGGGATGCTCTGGTGAAGTTTAAGAGTGAAGGACCTAATGTTCCACAGGAAGTGATTTGAGGGTAAAGGTGGGCTGGGAACCAGCTCCTGAACCCAAGTGACATTTCTTAATGTGTTTCTGGAGTTGTTTGTCATGGGAAGAATAGCAGCAAAAACTACAGCCAAATGCTTCACAAGTGTGATGTCAGTGCATCTGAAGGTCCAAGCTCTTCTTCTGAATGCTGTAATAAATTAAAAACGTATCAGTCATTAGTACCACCAGTAGCAGTGAGCACTGCACAAATGCAGGCAGTCAGTCTCTAGCTGGAGCATTCACAAATCCAAAGCGGCCATACAGTAGGTCAGGGGATGAGTCACCCCTAGCAAGATCTCATAGCTCTGTCCAGTGGCAGAGCTAGTCCAGAACACAGCTCTCCTGACTCACACCTCAATGATTTCGCTTACAGCTAGCTGTGTCCCCAAATGAGGGTTCCTAGTCCTAAAATACCTCTCATTTTACACAAGCAAGAGGACACCTTTCACCTTTTTTTTTTTTCCTACCACTGGAGCAAGTTAGTGCCATGTTTTCAGCAGTATTTCTGGTTTAGTGTCAGTTGTGCACCTGTGAATATATCTGTTCTTTGAAAATAAAACCTCTGTATAGATAATAAGAATCCAAACTCCTACAAGCACAAGTGTCCCCATTTACTTTTCAGTCTTAATAGGACTTACATGCATTTACATCCTTAGATTACAATTACACCAGCGGTGCACACTTTTGTGTGTGCATCTGCATATAATTCCAGCTCAACATAGGGAAAACTGCAAACCAGTCTGAATATACTGCTAAGTTTTGACCCTGTATTTGTAATTTCATACTACCTATTTTGCGTTATGACAGGGGGACATACCTCAAAACCAAGAACTTAATCATTTAACACAAATACTGTCAAGGATTATTTCTATGTTAAAATGTGAGGTCTGGTACATACTTAATATGGGTCTAAATCTTCCCCTGAGACACTGGAATCATCATCTGATCCTAATCAAAACCTCAGTTCCAAGTCACTAAGGCAGATATTCACATCTTTTCTTTTGCGTAGCTCTAAGCTCTTGATAAGACAAAAGCCTTTGTAACTATTGTAATAAGTTACATAAACATTTTAAGTCTTGAGTTCACTATACACAAAACCCCCCAAATATATATACACACATATCAATATACACAGAAATGCACTTTAAAATTAAATTTCACTGTAATCCTGAAATTTGATGAGCAGTTGCCACTGCAGATTTCACTGTATTGTTTTCCATTCAATGTATCTGGTAAACTCAAAGCACAAAGAATTTTAACAGGTGAGAGCCTGAATAATGAAACTGTTTTCTAACTGATTAGCAGTAAACTACATTTATTCACAAACTAAATCAGAATACTCAAAAAGTTTAGAGATGACACTTTTCTGTATATTTCATCACTGCAGTTATGCCATCCTTAGTATTGCTTATACTCAGATCTTCATGTGATTTCTACCCTTTACATTTCATTTTTGAGTACAGCCCCCTGAAACAGCCTATAGGTTCTGTGTGGGTGTAAAGTATATGCTTAGGAACCGGAAAAGGGTTGGGTTTCTTAAGGCTTTTCTCCCCCTCTTTTTTTTTTTTCCCCTCCTTTTGTAGTCCTACATTTTGTTGTATTTTTTATACAATTTCAGAAATAGAGAGCATTATGTTCTAGTGTGCTTAACATTCGTAAGACTATTGCAGACCTGAAATAGATCACTTAAGGAAAAAACACCTTAACTGTATTTACCCAACTCAGGCAAACTGAGTGGCCATTTCAAACATCCAAACTATTTAGCTCTGGAACACTATGCAGGCATTTGCAGTTACCACTACACAGACAAGAACTAAATACTTTGTAAGTGGAGATTTTACATACAAGAGAAGGGTACTTTCAGACAGTGTTATCACTTAGTCTTACAGACATTGGTTCAAACATTCACCTCCTGATCTCAAAAAAACCTTACTATGTAATGAGAGTCAAACTCATTAAAGAAAAATTCTATTAACTGCAAAGGGAACTATTTCCTCAACAAAAGTTAAGCTTGCAAGTGTTTACATCATGATGGCTAATGTGCATCTAAACAGGGCAAAGTAGGCACCTTGTTAATTTGAAAGCAAGAAAATCTTTGATGCCTGTAAGTAGGACTGACTTAATACAAATAAAGGAAAAAGTATATACTTCAAAGTAATACTGCAGAAAGAGACAAAATACTGTGACAGGTATAACATAATGGTGTATTAAAACCCAGATATTTAGTAGTACAGGACTTAATGACAGTCCCCTGTCGTGCTCAGCTGTATCCTATAAACCAAAGCTTTCTGATAGGACAGGAAACTGGATTTCTTGTGCCTACTACAGTAATGCATAAAGAGTAACAGGTGGAGTTCACCACTACCATTTCCCTCAAATTTTCCAACCACTATTTTCTCATGTACTAGGACATATATGCTACTTTCTAGGAAGTAAGTATCTGCAAACAAGTATCTCTCTTTGTGACAAGGCAAGCTAGTGACCATTCCATTACACAAATTTCCTTCTTTTTTGTTACAATATTTAGATAATATTTACCATTCTGCATTTTAATACAGCTGCCACAAAAAAATTAGAAAAAAGCCTTTTCCCCTGTTACTCCATCGCCAGATACTGAAAAGCTCTTGGTGAAGAATGAATTTATTGTAAGCTCAAGGTATCTTATCATATTCGATGAATGCAAGTCCAGATTTTAATTCTGGTATCAAAAGACTCTGGAAAAGGAGCACTAGTTTTGTAATCAGAATTACCTTTGTTCCGACAGATAAAGAAACTGAGTAAATTAAGCTTTCTCCCACATAAGTAACAAACCAAAATTAATCAAGCTGTCACTCCATCAACCACCACATACCTGAAGTGACTTGAGGACATGAGCTTATCTTAGTTTATACCTTTCGAGTTAAAAAAACGAAAGCAAACAGTACATCATTTACTGTACAGTTTAAACACACAAGAATTTAACATTTAAACAGTGTCTAAGGCTGCTAAGTACATGCTTTCAACGTGTACTTTGGCTTTACTAAGACTAGCTAATGCTCCCACTCATCACATGACACACACTGCCAACACTGCAAAATGAAATGTGTTAGCGCTGTCAGAAATGTGATCATTTCCTCAATCGGTGGGGGTGGGAGGGTGGAATCAAAACAGTACATGCAAAGCTGCAGGCAAAATCAGTGTGAAAAAGCAGCATGGTACACCTAACACAGCAAATTAAGTTCATTCACTAACTGTATGTCTTTTTTTTTTTTTCTTTTTTTTTATACAAGTCACTACCATTTGTCCCAATGCCCCTTCACACACAGGCACAATCACCTTCTTCTACCAGGTATTTTGGTATTTATCACATTAGTGTTCCATATGTCTTCCAGCACAGTCTATGCAGTAGTTATATAGAGAAAGAGTTGTAAAGAGGGGACAGAAAACAATCTCCTTAAATGAAAAAACCTTCATAGAGCCTAGCTCCAAACAAGAATATATCTAAACGCTTGACTTTGGCAGGAGTGCATACCTTGAAGTGTGGGGTTTTGTTGTTTTTTTTTTTAAACAAAAACAACACAACAGATTTACAGAATTTGTCCAACACCACAACTATTTACACTTACCGACTATATGAACAGAGTCAACATTTGTAGGTCCTCTCACTAGTGCATGTTCAGAAATGTCGCTGCAGAGAGCTTACATCAACGGAGGTGTAAGAGCAGATCTCACATTTGAACGGCTTCTCACCTACCAGCAAATGGAAAGCAAATATGAAGGACCTAGTTCTACGGGAACAAAAAGCGTGTGTGTGAAATTCAAAAGTATCAGTGGATTAGCATTTACAGAACATCCTCAAAGCCACACCTCACCTTTCACACGATCTTGTTGCTAATGAACCACGATCTTAGATAATGGCCTAGGCAGTTAAAGGTTATAGCCTGTTTTACTAGTAGGAGACCTAGTGCATCTAAATTTGGCTTCTACCCTAAGTCTATCAAGAAAAACCAGCCAGAAGCATTTCCAAATTTAGTTTTGATCTTTTTTTCTGAATCAAAGTTCAGAGGGCAAGCTTTTTAATTGGTGACACAGAGTATGCTAAAACAAGCAAAAAAATCCCCCAGAAAGGGAAAATGTAGCATAACAGGAAATTTTCAAGAAGCAATAGGATATGACATTAAGGGTAAGTAATTTTAATTTAATAAAGAAAACACACAAAGAGTTTTCTGTAAAGACAGTAAGGACAACATTTAGGTCACAAGTAGAAAGGAAAACAATGACTTCAATAACAAAAACATTGAGAGGTACATTCTTAAAGGACTAGCCTCCCCCTTCATCTACATTCCCACTAACAGTTTCTAATTTACAGTATTTATCTTCATACCTCTCTGATGTATGAAAATTCTGAAATACTAGCCTTACAGTAGAAAATCTGAAACGAACCCGACCAGAAAGAAACCACGGACTGAAAAAAAGAAAAAATAAAGCAAAAGAATCACAAAATAGTCAAGATTGAACGGCACCTCTGGAGGTCATTTGGTCCAACTCCCAAACAGGCAAACTTATTTTCATTTTTCCAGCCAAAAGTAAAAACACAAACCAAACAAGTATATTTAAGTTAAAAACCAATGAAAAATTAACTTATTTTAAGAATCTAAGCCCTAACACCAACCCTGGTATAGCAGTAATTCTCCTCAAGACAGCACTTCACACCAATGTTATTACAAGTAACTCTCCAGCTCCAGTTTTATTACTGGTATTTTTAGAGAATTAATGCAGGGGATATCACATTGCATGACCATTGCATAGTCAGCATGATGTGGAAATCAAAGCATTTTTTATGTTTACTCCCAGTTGTCAATGGGAAGCAAACAGGAAGAGGCTGATGACATTTTCAGGAGCAGCTGTCTTGATATCTGGAAAACAAATTACATTTTCATAGGTAATAAGCAGCTTCCTAAAACTCATTAAGTGTTCGCTTGTAGGTTACATAGCAAGTCGGCAGCAGAACAAGGAGCAGGAGAGAATTCCAGATTTGCAATCCTTCTTCTAGACAGTGACTGAAAATATCTTCAGTTTTTGCAAAAGTTTTTATTCTGCATTGTTTTGGTCACCTGCCTACAATACACACTTGAATATCATTAACAGTTCCTGGCCTCACTGCCTAGTCAGTCTACTAGGAGAAGTCGGTTATCTCTTCTTTGGCTATCACTCTCCTTTCCCTGTACTTTTTGAAGCTCTGTCAATTGCCTTCTACATAAGCTAAGAATATTTAATAAAGCAAACATCTGTCTTTAAAGACATGGCATACTTGCTACCACAGAGATTGAGAGCCATCTGTCCCAGTAGCATAAGATGTCTATCAGCCTCCTTCACACCTATGTTTCCTGCCAGACATCTGCCACCGTGTGTGATGCCATGGCTCCAACGCTGCAGGATGAAGCACCACCCATGTCACTCCAGTGTCAGAGCACCACACTCCTGCCAAGCCAGTGCAAGGTATTTAATTTCAACTTGATGAAAAGTTAATTTTGCCAGTGTGGACAAAGGTGGAAATTCCCTATTCACTAAGCTGCCAGGTCCTACAGGACAACTTCTCCACATGCCGATTTATTTAAATATTGTCAAAAGCATCTAATTGGCTCCCCACTGTCCTGTCCTCCCACTCACTGCACGCATCAAGTAGCAGGTTTCAGAAGGCCATTAACACAACATAGCACGTTCCCATCCTAGTTGTTCAGTTAAACTTATTTTCTAATCCTGCAAAACACTCAGTTTAGAAGAAAGTAGAAAGGCTTCACTTTTTAAATACCAACAAGATGGAGCAGATCCAACAGTCCAAGCAGACAGTGCTACAAAGTACATTCTTCTGCATAGATCAGAAATTCTAATGCCTTTTTTGTGCCTTATTTTGGCAGAACGAGGGACTTAACAGAACCATGGCAACACAAAGTCTATGTAAACAAATCACTTGATGAACACAGAAAGAGCCCCAGAGCATCGGTCACAGAGAGGCTGGGCCTTTGATAGAGGTTCAGCATGAAGCTTCAAAACAGAAAACTGAAGCAGGAAGCTTTCCAGAAAAAGAAAGGGAATACAGCCAAGGTAGATAATCAACTTGCACATGTTGGCATATTTCAGGATTTTTAGTATAATGGATTGTTGTTTAAGAAAGTTTTGAGAAGACATTCCTATTCTTTCTTGGCCGTGGAGTACCAGTACAGAAAAACCCTAAATTTATGAACTGATTGAAGTCCACATCCCCCTGAACTAGCAAACACATCCTTTACAGTTAACAAGTCAGGGACATAAGCTGTCCTTGCCTTTGCAGTATCTACATCTTTACATAGGTGTATTCTGAATATAAATCCTAAACAAGGATCAAACACAACCTTGAAGATCAATATCTGTAAACTACAATAAAAAACATTTCCATTACAGATTTGCCTGTTTTGTTACATCAGGATCACAATGTTTGTGTTTTGTATATTCAGCGTAAGAGGAAGACCAACCAATAGGTAAAAAGATCCCTTTTCTCTAGAAATCCTTTTCATGTCACAAAGGCATCACTCCTACACAGCATTCAATATTCAACTGTACCATACTTTTTTTTTTTTCCCCTCTCCCCAAGCAGTTTAGCTAAGTGGTAACATAAAGACGACATACATGTATAATCCACCTGTATGCATTTGCCCCTTCTGTATCAGAGAGGCTTTGAGCTTTGTCTCATACTCATGGTGCTGGCAGTGGAAAAGCTTTGATGCCAGCACATGTTCCCATGTCTTTCTGCAAAGCTAACAATACAAACACTTCCTGTCAGAAAGGAAACTAACCTTGTCACAGCTGGAAAATCATCAGCTATTCTTCCTGTGTAAATGGTCCAAAGGGATGACATTTCTCAATTACTGTGTTAGTTCAGGCTTTTAATGCCTTTTATCATGAGCGTTTAAGGCTATCAGTCAGGAAAGACAGATATCGCTGCGGGAGAGATGAGAGCACAAAGATTCCTATCAGACCTGTCTATAATCAAATACTTCAGTTATTTTACTATCTTTCAATTATTTATTTATATTCCCAGAATTATATATACTTTGCTGTGTTAAAGTAATTTACTACCAGCCAATACTGCATAATGCAAATGGTCATATAGGATTGTTTATTTTGATGTTTGAATGGTCCACGTAAGTTTTCTAGAAATTTTTTTGTCTGGACAGAAAAGACAGATGCCACCTGCTACTCCTTCAGGCCTGTAAGTGGATTTTATTTAAAAGGGAAAATAATGTGTATGAGAATTATATGTGCACTTATATACAAAGAGAGGATTCCTAGGAAACAAAATCATAAAACATTTGAAAAAGGCTTATACAGATCACAGATCTGCTGTTCCAGATTCTTCAATTTTTCCAGATTCTTCCCTGCCCCATGCTGAGAATACCTCAAAACCATGTAACTCTGTCTCAAGCACTTAAAAGTTCCTCAAAACTCAGCAACAAGAGAGGAAGCACTGGCTGTTCAAAAATTCAAACACAAGTTTATAATGCTGTGAAGTCACATCTTCAACACACAGTAATTTCAAAGGGAGAAATAAAAGCATAGAAGTTGTTTAAAATCCTTGTCCTGTGGAAGTCAGCTACAGCAGGTTTAAAAGATGCTTACATCTCTATCCAGATTATTGATCAGCACTCAGCAAAAGGATACGTCTTTTCAAATCTTACCTGTAAATAATTAATTACTAAGTAAATACTATTTCCAAATACATGCACTACATTCACATTAGATGTAATAAACAGGACATTCTAACAAAAACATGCCTACGTTCATGGTACATTTGTGAAGGTAATTAAAGTCCTGCTATTTTGAAAACAAAGTATTTTAGAAAACAATGAATAGTTTATATTATGCTTAAGACTTCTACTGGTAGAAGTATTCCAGGTAATTCTAAATTAAGAGTGAATCATGATCTCAAAGGTCTTTTCCAGCCTAAATGACTCTATGATTCTATACAGCTGTTATATTTTGCAACAGTATTCAAAACAAGACAGATGCAAAAGGAGAATTACTCCTCAGTTATTTGTGTGGATTAACACTTTCTTGCACCAGAGAAATAAAGCTGACACTGCTCAAAGAGTAAAATCCCTTAACTTGCATGAGGAAGCTTAAATACACAGGGGAGATGTTGAAGCGTTTGATGCATAGAAGGTGTGAAAGCTAAACCAGTGATCTTAGTAGAACCAAGGGGCTATACAGAAAAATCTGGAATTTAGACAGTGAGCTTCAAGATGAAAGCCAACTCTAAAAGGCAAGCTGCGCCACTCTGAATAACAATTTGTAATAACTTTTCCCCTCTTCCCTAAACATTTATGATCTTTCAAGAGGAAAAACCATCACACAAAAGAATTGTTTAAGATCTAGATTCTGAACTCCTACAGGACAGAGAGAAATTTAGAGCTATGAAGCAGGGACCAAAAATGCAGTGGCTAATTTCTGTAATATCTTTTTGAATCCAACACAACAGTAGTTCAAAGGTATAACATGCCAATTCACAGACTAGGAAAATGTTTTGTTACCATTTCTACTCATTGAAATCAGAAATAAAACTGTATTTTTTATGCATTTAAACAACACTTTTTCACAATGACATAACAGAACAACCTTCTTTTGTTGAGAGATTACTTTGTAGAAAAGTAGAGCTATTTGGATTTTCTAGCTATTTTAATTACTCCTTAAGAAAAGTGTAGGCATAGCTGCCTATTTCCCACATACTTAATAGCTTTAAACGCAGATTCCAGAATTTTCATAATGTTGCTGGCAGTGCCTACCTTATGTAGTGTATGTGGTGCAAACTCTCCACAAATACTGATGTGCCCTTTTTTCTTTAATAAGAAAGAATACTGCGTTACTAAGACAGTTGGTTCAATCTTCTAAGGTTAAGAAGCAAAAGAAAGTCCAAAGCAACCTGGAATTCTAATACGGATGACTTAACCTTTCATCCTTCAAATATAAATAAGGTGTATTTGAGACAGTGTGAAATTCTGACCCATTAAGACCAAAGGGTCTCCAGTACTCTTGATCAAGTTTTAGGCTTCATAAAGGTCCCACATGCATTACAACATGATTTTAATGAAAAAGTCAGGCAAGGTCATCAACAAATCAGTCTTGTTAGGTGTCAGTTTCCTTCTTCCCAGTTAGCTTCTGAACACTGATTATAGGCAGCTGATACAGATGCCACTATGATTCTCCCAGATTCTCCCTTCTTTGCATACCTATTGGGTAGGACTCAGCAACTGAAAAGGTTAGACTGCCCTCTCTCTGTGGCTTCTTGCTAACTACTTGATCTGTAACTTAAACAGAACTATGGTCACACACATTCAAGAAATTTACAATGGTAGGTATTAATCAGCATTTCCCAATAGTCATCAAAAAAACCTATACTCCATATCAGCAATACAGTACACCTCCATAAAGTTTTAGACTATAAAACTGTGCTTTGCTGCTGAAATAAGACAATAAAATCTGGTTATATTGTTTAGTATGATTAGTACTCCCTCTGAATTGAGGCCTTCGGCTCACATGCACTGTTAGAAGAATGCACAAGCCATACTTGTACATGAACACATGAATCATATGTGATTTAAAAGCATCACTACATTTAGTGTATTCTCAGGTTTATGTTCTGATGGGAGAAAAATGGCTATGAGAGCATTATTTTCAATTGCAATGTTACAATAATTTAACTTGAAATATAGAAAAGAAATATTTGAAAGATGTTAAACAAGACTTAGGTGACATTAACTAATAATGTCCTGGGGTGTGGTTGTTTGGCTATTTTATCCTTTAAAATATACATACACCTAATGCCACAGTCATAAACATCTTAAACCTTTAGATATAACTGCCTTCTTTATAAACTTGCAACAAATTTTACTAAACAATTTCTACTGCCTAATACTGAAAAGAATTTAGACTTCCAATTCATACATTCCAGCTATCCTTACAGCAAATAAATTAGGTAGAAGTCATCATTTTAAATGCTTAACATCAGTAGGTAACCTACACTGAGGATTATAGGCCAAGAGGAACATTGAAAAGGCATTTGAAAAGTAAAAGCCAGTGTGATGTTGTTCATTTGCTGCCCTCTTCTGGGGAAAAACAAAACCAAAAAAGCACCACAAGATGGCCAGGAAAATAGCTGTTCCCTGCATAGTTACCTACACTCCCCTGATAATTCAGCCTTATCACAGCAGATGTTTTCCAGTGTAAAGGCATTTTTAAAAGTGTTTAATGTTAAAGTATCAATAGACTCTAAAATATATTTCCCAAATGAGTCTGTTAATCTAGGCTAATGAGAGATAATTCCAGGAACAAGAGAAAATGAGGCTACTTGCTCTGGCATTCTAGAGTTCCGCCTAACAGCACAAACTGCGCGCTCAGAGTCACAGTCAGCACAGCAGCATTATCTTTATGCCATCCTACCATCAGCTATTCAGCCTAAGCTGCAGGACACAGCACTGAACTGGCTGCGATTTGCAGCAGTCTGTTCTGCCACAGGGTCAGGGCCTTCAGTGAAAAGTAGTAAGAGACAGCCAAGGCTTGTATTGTACAACATTGTAATTGTACAATAGCTAATTGCTATTGTAATTAGTTTGCCCTTCAAAGAGGCTGTAAGAAAGGAACAGTATTAACACAAAGTTTGTTTTGCTGTACAGATAGCACAGCAAAACTCAAGTCAGAACTAGGTATGAAAAGTTCAATTCTTAAAGCTGGCAGCAATCACATGCATCGTTCAGGGAGAGCTCCAGAGACCCAGTCTGTAAATGCTGCTTCTTACTTCAGAAACAGAGAGGTAATGTTTTCATCTGATAATCACACATTTCATATACAACCTCAGACTAAATTTGCATTGCCATACTCCACTGGTTCAGACATTAAATCATGATATCATTAAAAGAGTTAAGTGCTTAACCTTATGTTTCTCCAACTTCTTTAAAGCTGAGACAAGTTATTTCAAAATATCTCACTATGAACATGGATGCAGCTTGTCTACCTACTTTGTGAATTTGTAATGACTTAACTGCGCTTTGAGTATGACAAGGCTTGCTATTTACTTTAAAAAAAAAACACCCACGTAAAAAAACCCCAACAATGCCTATGTGAAAGATAACATCACCACCACGTTGGTCCATTCCCTACCTACTAGCAAAGCTGCTAGTTCAAGTAACCAGGCCTTTAACTATCCAACCCCAAATTTCTTTCTTTCTATTACACCAATTTCAACAAGCTACTAAACCATGTATTTATTTCTTTCCATGTGAGCAATAGCAACATCAAACCAGGAAATCTAGATCTGGTACAGACAATTATCAGTCCTAGAAAACAGCGAGATAAACCATTTAGGGAAAAAACTCTGACAGTTTACAGTTGTGTGTTATAGTTAATTAATTAATTCAAAAGCCAGGAAGTTCTTTAGTTAAACTGAAGGTGCCCATTGTGAAAATTTTCTAATAATGTAACATACAGATGTATGGCCATAAACAACAACAACAAAAAATCCCCAAAACCAAACTCACATAGTTAGAAGAAACCTAGAGAAACAAAACGTACACTAACTTCTCTACCTAAATTCCAGAAAAGCTATCAGAATATTGTGTGATGTCAGCTCACAGACTAGTGGCTACCAGAGATTACCATCTTCTCTATCAAAGAAAAAAAAAAGATCTTTTCTGAATAACAGAAAAGCATCAAATGCCTTCTCAAGTTCTCTTTGGAAAAGAGGATATACCCAAGGTCAGACAAAGTCTTAGTGTTAACTCTTAAAACTGCAGATAAGTGGAATTTTGCATTAACTGATAAAATTGGTGCTTCTATAAATGTCCCTCTTAGAAATGCAGCCATGGCTGCAAAAGAAGCTGTACATCGTCACAGTTTTTTGTATTTAGTTTACACACAGAATTCCAAGGAGTCTCACAGCACACCTCTTGGCTCTTCAAAGAGCACATCTCAGTGACTCCCCTTTGTTATTGCTTATAACAAAATGTACGAGAAAAATCTTTAGAAGCACCTTTTGATCAGCACCTGTTTACTTTATGCAATAGACCAGTACTATCGCAAACCAATTAGAAGACAGCTATGTGAATAAGGTACCTTATTTTTATTTAGACTATCTGTGGGTAACTATCTTATTAAAATAAATGTGCCACATTATCAATTGTTCTGCAGTGAAGGTCTACAGAAGTACTTGAAGCGTAACAAAGAAAATGGCAAGCTTTGCTATAACACAGGTCACACCTGCTGTAGGTACCACATGTAAATTAACTTGAATCCTTCTATTTGCTTTTATGTTGGAGCACAGAGGATTATCTTCAGCCTGCTTTCTTCTCTTCCTCTTTCATTTGGTTTTTTTTTTTGGTTGGTTTGTTTTGTTTGTTTTCTGATGGATTTGTTTGATGTCTGTTCATCTGACATCTGGTTTTGAATATTTGATCTCAAAATGAAGACAGAAGGGCTGCAGAAGTTTTGTGACTTTCCATATGCTCTTTCAACTCTTCTCTGGATTGCCAATTAAGAAATGTTAAGTAAACTAATTAAAAAAGAAATCCAAAATACAGTATCAACCAATATTTTACATTGCCATCAATGACTGAAAGACTCCAGAATCTGAGTTAAGACACTTTCAGGTAAAAGTTGTAGAAGGACTTTTGAAATAGTGTAACCCTCATAAATCAGTCCACTAACAGAGGAAAAAAAAACCCTTGCTGATTGTTCTGTGTTATGTTTGTGAAACACACACAAAGGGAAAAAAACCAGTTTCTCAAAAAAGCTAGATAAGCCATTTGTTTGTGTTGGGTTTTTTTGTTTGTTTTGTGTTGGTTGTTTTTTCAACTGTAGGGCAGAATTTGATCCAAGTTGTTACATATAGGTAATGCTGAAGAAAAGAACTGCTCTATTTGACTTCTGCATGTATTGTAAACACAAGCAGGCAGGCAGACTACTTACAGCAATGTTTAACTGCCAGTCATACACCCCCTAGAAGTACAGATTATCATTCTTGGATCCACACTTTCACTATAAAATTGCCACAGTGCTGCTCAGCACAAAGAAAGAGAAAACCAAAATTTGATAAATACAAATTATAATGATAAAAATGACAGCGTTTGGAAAGTCACTACTGTGTTTCTCACACTTGCCACCACAATAGCTAACCCTGTTGGTTTGGATTTTTTGAAGTGACAAAGCAGGAAGGAAAATGATTTTCAGGTATCTCATTTGACCTGAATCCATTGGGTTTACCAGATTACAATGTATTTATCATACAAAAGCTTTTTCTAACAATACACATTTTAAATAGTTGTCTAAGTTTCCTCAGCTAAACTTCCAATGATCATTACACAGAACAAGCAACTTATTTACATAACATAGTTATCATCTTGCAAGGAATTGATTTATTTTTATTGTCAGGAATAACCAAATATTAAGTTTCCTTTCTTGTAGTGTTGTTAAACTAGCATAAAATTCTAATTACATTAAGACTAATATCAAGATCAGTGAAATGCCAGCCATTTCCAACCTCAAAATATAAGCTGTATAACACAGTGCTGCATACACATTTAAAAATATAACATATTTTTTTCCCTTACCTTACAAAATAAATAAATAAGCCTGTTAGATGATTGAGAACATAGCCAGAATTTGTCTCAGAGTATAGTGGAATACTTTCATCCATAGAAAATATAATTTGGCACAGAATCACTTAATTTGACTCAATATTTTTGGTCCTGACAGTTTGCGTATTACCGCTTTTGTATGAGTTAATTATTTTAGCAACCAAGTATGAATGAATCTCAACTCTCTCCCCAAAGCCTACAAATGAGAAAAAAACCCTGATGTTATTTGTTATACATGAATCACTCTCAAAATAGTTGCACCAACTCTGAAGGTGACTTGTAAAATCCATCAACTTAAGCAGCATGTATCAAATGTTCCCCACAAGAACTTTGTAATATAGGACACTTCAGCCCACTGCTGTTTACAGGAAGAAAAAAAAAAAAAATTTTTTTTTTTCCTCACCCAGTGTCATGCAGCCTTATTTATTAAATTGCCAATTCCTTTTAATGTGATGGCACAGCAAGCACCAGATTACAAATGCTGCTGGATTATGGAGCTTGTAGTGACTGGGGGAGAAGGGAGGACAAATTGCCGATTTTATGACCATTTACAGATTAAAATTTTTTTTTAAATATTTTTGAGATGGTATATTCAAGACAGCATAATGAATAAACACTTCTGTGACCCTCCATTCAGTGTACACCAGCTTCTCCAGTTGTGGTTCAGTGGTCAATACATGACCACCACGCAATGTGTGTTAGGATGTCATAATGGAGCTGAAGCAAGTAACACTGAAGGGTCTAGATGTCACAGGACCTAAGGAAGAAATAGGTGAACTTTTATCTAGTAATGTACTGCACAATCTCACAGCCTAGTAACTAAGAGCATACAGCACATACTGCTAAAGATAATGGCATTTTTAAAAACATATTTTAGTATGTTAAGGTAGACTGCCAGCGTATCTCCCACAACACATAATAAATCCTATACTAAAACACAAACAAAAGCTCAGCTCACTAAGGTTGAAGACAAGAAATAAAAATCAGGAATTTCCACAATTAAAGTTGCCTTGGTAACCTTAATTTAATTGGGGTTTTTTGTGTATATACTCTTAACAATAAACCAAGGCTAATGAAGCACTACCCATTCCACACACTGAATTTTGGAAGGATTGGGGGTGGGTGGATGGTTGGATTTCTATACAGTCAAGTCAGGCAATTGAAGATTTTACAAGTGTACCCCACTCACACATAGGAGTGTTTGACTTTGCAACCTTTATTGCGAGTTTTCTTGAACTTTTTGTGGGTTTTTAAAAACATTTAACAAGTTACAGGCTTTATTTTTTGAAACAAAGTACCTTAGAAGTTAAAACAAATTCCAGATCTCACAACGAGGAATTAAATTTAGGTTGACTGGCATTGCTGAAGCCCTTAGATATACCAGAAACCTCTGACACTTGAACTAACTGCAGTTTGAATGACAGCAACAGTAAGTAGAAGTGATTGTGTACCCTGTTATTTTAATGCTCATTAGCAAGTCTGAGACTAAGTCCACCTCAAGCCACCCTCTTGCTAAGGTTATTTTCATTCTCTGAGATACCCAACTATGTCATTCTCTGCCTACTACGCCCTGTCCCAGTAGCAGTTTTCCTAGCATGTCAAAATTCTGCTTGAGTTCCTGTTCTCATCTCATCATGACCTCTAGCAACTTCTCACAAGTTTTCCAGCCCCACTGGTCTTTAGCATCCAAATTTTTTTATACACTCTCTATGAAAGAATTAAAAACCTTTGCAGCCAGGTACCAAAGAGGGCTGTCAAGTTTTCTTAGTTCCTGTCCCTGTCTCCCTAAAACAGTCTTTCACAATTAGCTTCCTGCAGTAAAGGTATCTGCGCTGCATTTTTCAGAGGCAGTGAAGAGGCCAAATTTTGAAAGACTTTTGCATCAGGAGTGTGCCTTTCATCTATTCTAACGGAAGATATAATTTGAAAAATGCTTACATCTTTCCTGCAAGCCATGGACTATTAGGGCTTTACAAATAAAAGGTACCCACAGTCCTACTGGTTCCACTTGAAAACATTATGAACAGAAAGTTCTCCCCCCTATGCATTCTAGAAAATTAGTCTAATCCTTTTGGTTGGTCTGTTTTTAAAAGAAAATTATCAATTGGAGGCAAAGAACAACATGAGAAATTTCAGCCAACAGTTTGAACAAACAAAAAAGCAAGGCAGGAGAGCAGGTGAAAACAGTAATTTTTAGGCAAACACCACCCCTGGTAACAAAGCAGAGCATCTGGAGTAGTAAAAAAATGCAGTACGGTTTTATAACACTAAATATGAAGTATGCAGTTAAAATACAGAAGAAATGTGAGAGATGCAGGCATATGTCCTGAAAACAAAAATTAAATTAATTAGAGGAAGGGAGTTTCTTTAACATAGAAGAACTGCTGCTAGGGATGTATAGCCTCTACAACTATTATAAAATATAAATTACAAAATCAAATTTTAAAGTGTAAAAATGCACAGGTCCCTCCAACTTTTGTTCATCCTGGAAGAGACAAAGCTGGACAGAATCCTTTGAAAGTTGCGTTAGGATTTAAGAAGCTTTGAGGTCAGCCCTAATTATTGCTCTTTTGATGGAACTAAAGGAAATAGATATCAATTTATAGGCTGCTATACATTTTCTCATCAGATACACCCTGCTTCAGTTAATGAGATTAAACAAAGTCAGAAATCAGGCATGCAGGGACAAGTTTTCCACATAGCTCTGTTCTAACCACAGCTCTAGGACTTTGTGGGTCAAGGTCTGAGGAACTGGAACTGCTAACAGCATGAACTGCAACATGCACACCTGACATCATTAAATGTCCAAAAACAAAAGAGAAAGAAACCAAACTCCTGGTCAAAAAAAGACCTAAATTGCAAATTGAAACTGGCTGACTGTCATTCAAAGTATTACAATCCTGGTGTTACTCCAGTCACATTGACACAAAGCTAAAGTCAGAAAAGCTTCAGACATGAAGCATCCTTCACAGCTTTGACATTTTAAGTACAGTATTACACAGACACACACACACCCCCCCAGGGTGAAGAGCCCAGTTTAACAACAAAACAAAACAAAAAAATAATTGTGAGGTAATATAGTCTTCCTTGTATTAAGCAAGGATCTCTACCTACTGTAGATGGAAATAAAGCTCTCACCGAGTATACATGGAATAAGACTGATGAAGGAAGACAAAACTTGCTGCTACTAACTTGAAGAATTTCCTTTTAAAATAACACACAAGTGATTATCCAGCCAAGCAATTATCAATTGCCAAATAAGCCTACCAGAAACTCAACACAGAAAGTATCCAAAACCCAAGCATCTCATCACGTCCTGCATCCAGATGCCCTGCACTGAGCATCATTGTTGTCTTTTCTCCTCTACCTACTGAATAGCTGCCTAGCTGCAAGCTCAATACAGCTGTTACATCCCACCGCCACCCACTGGCCTTTGAAGATGGGGATCCTTACTTAGTACCTTCAAGAAAACTAATAAGAACTCCCTAGCACTCTTTCCCCCTCTTCAAACCAGTTTCAATCTAGCTTAATGAATTTTAAAGCCTTCTTCCACCAATTAAAACGAATGTGCCTGTACATGCACTTGCATAGAGCAAACATTCAGCACTGAGAAATTCAAGTCCACTCTATAAAAGAGACAAGAGTAAAACATGTAATCAGAATGCAGTACATGTTCATAGTATTTACAAAGCATTCGTTGCACTTTATAAACTAAGCAGTTTAAAAAAGTAAAAGAAAGAGACCTCTTGAAGGGAGGGAATGGGGAATAAAAATAAAATAACAAAAAATCCACCTACCTTTGGAAAAAACCTCTCTCATCTCACATTCAGTACAAGGATGCAGTCTGAAACTGTAACCGTGGTTTGTGCACCTTTGTAGACCTTCATCCATTCCTTAGCTGTAATAAAAACCTAAGTTTATTATAATAGGTTAAAAACAGATTAAATACATTAATTTAAAATAGAAAACACATTTTTCCATATCAAACAACTATTAACATAAAAGTTCAGCTTAACTCCTATGTAGTTTTAAAGTGTTTTGTGCTTATTTAAGCAATATGAGGCTGAATTTGGCTGAGACACAGTATTTCAGAAGAAAGAACAATTATTTATTATGAAGACACAATTCAACCATATGGGCTCTGGCAGCAAAAACAAGGCTAGCTCAGCTTTAAGGATGCTCAATGTACTCTTCTTCCCCAGTGTCAAAACAGAAAAAAAAACAACCAGGGTAACAAGCAGTTCTCAAAATTTTCAAGCCACAATTTAAAATGAGTTAGCAAAATATGTATTTCAAAAATATATGTTTGCAGTGGAGTTATTTCGATGTGAATTATGGAGCATATGAAAAATACTGAAGGAACAGATACTTAGGAAGCATTGAAATACCCAAGCTTCAAAGGATTGTTTTTAGTGGCAAGATACAATATACTTTGTCCGTTTTCTTCTAAACATCTGCTTACAGTCTAAATTTGGTTTGGAGAATGTACTGGTTGGAGGTTGTGGGTTTTGCATAGAGGATCACTGTTTAATGGGAAATGCAATCAAGATCACTAACCCCTTTTGGTAAAGGTTTTAATATTAAATCACTTAACTTTGTGGCAACTTCTGGACTCTAAGTTTTAAGATTCAAAGACCAAATATCATGACAGGTAGCACAATTAGTCTTTCAGGTCTTTTGACCCTTTATCCCTGATGCAGATGGTAAACTATCACCATACAGCCTCTACAAATATTGACAACTCTTAATTTAGACAAGTGAAGAACAAATAACATTGCCTAATCACCTTAAAGAATCTCTCAGCATGAAAAATTGATAACTTTGTCCTAAATAAGAAATTAAGAAGAAAGTTCAGTATACTCCACTAAAGTATTTCAGCAATTTGTACATCTTTTTCTGCCAACCAGTTAGGCTTTCATGTATGTTAGAAGCTATTAACAAGTATACTGTAGCAAATACCGTTAGCAATTACAGCTAAACCTTGACGCCAAGTTAAACACACACTTGGTGACAAGAAAATACAATTAAAACTTACTTCACAAACTATCCCCACCGCAAGCAGGAAGGCTCCAATACTTATTGAATCAGCTTCGCAAGCCTAACAAATTGGCAGACAGTTCTTTGTAATGTTACAATAAAACTCCATTTAATGGAGTGAAACATCTGAAAAATACTAGCAAGCTTCTCACAATTTAATGTTTCTTCTCCACCTCAAAAATGTATAGAAATTAAATATTTTTAATGTTAAATAGATATTTAGAAAGGCTTCCTCTGCTCACGTTTATCACAAAAATGCAAACAATATTCAAAACAAACATAAAATATTTACAATTCTCTAATACTACCAATAGCTTAAAAAGTTGTAAGTATTTAACCTACTAAATTTTTCAACAGAAAGTTAAAATTAAGTAAGCTTTCTGCATATGTTAACACAACAGTAAGTGGTAAGTTATAATCTTCAAAATTCATTGCTCCCAAACATGAAGGAAAGGGAGATATTTTATTTTTTACACGCGCACACACACACACCCCTCCAGAAGGAAATGACTCACTTAAGAGACAATTTATAATTTGTCAATACAAACCACTTCACCTTTCACTTAAGAAAACGTTGTTTGTATAAGCACCAATAAATCTTTTCACTGTTGTAGTCATGTCTGTTTTGAAGTACTGAATTTCAGCTTCCTACATGCCCTCCTTCCCAACCTCTTCGAGAAAAAGTTAGACCAGACTGCAGCCTCGCTGTTGGCTTACAGTCATGTACAATTAGGGGGAGACACTGCTCGTTGCTATGAACCAAGATACTCACTTTGCTTTTAGTTCTAAAGGGGGACACCTTTTTTAGTTACTTTTCCAAGCAAAAATTCTGCAATAACTTTCTATGGAAATTCTCTCTTGCCCTTTCAAACAGTAAAACCTCAGAACCACCCATCCTATCCCAAAAACAAAGACTACTTCAAAATTAAGACTGCACAACACAATCTAATCTAAACTCTTCAAAACCTACAGGGCAACAGACACAATGCCCAGCCTGGCTACAATCACAGGAAGCCCTGCTATTCCACAATGTTTCTAACGTTGCCTGTTTTCTCACCTGACCACCCCCTCAAACTACAGAGCACTCCTATAAGCCATCATCTTATTTCACATAAATTACCTGGTTTTGGTAATTACCTGGCCCTATTGAGCAATCAGAACCAAACCAGTAGTTCAACCCAGACAGCAAGGATTTGCTCTACATTATTAGCAGTAGCAGCCATTGAAACCTTGGTAAAATCAATCACTGCAATCACCTGCAACACCTAATAGTGAAACAAAAATGACCAGACTACCTTTGCACACAAATCTTTCAAGATTCTACCTACAGACTTGAAGGTAAGCACTAAATGCATGGCTTTATTGGGCCAAAACACTTGCCATTAGTGACAGAAACATTTGTACATTTTTCCCTGCTTACTTACATAAATTACAATTGGTACAAAAGCAACTTTTGTAGTCAATACAAATGAGAACAGCATTAGAACACCAGAATTATGTGCTTTTGTGATTTAAGAGGCAGAGATCATGTCACTCTGCCAACATCCTCCATTTATAAATGGAGAGAATATTTAGCTATTAGTAGTGTCACAAAACTTAAAGAGATAACAAGCATTAACCTTGATAGAAGTACCTTTACAGTAATGTTACAAAGCCATTAAAAAGCTAATAATTTTGAGATTATTGGAATACGATGTCAACTACTCCTAGAAGTATTCAGAGTCCACAATATGAGACGGGATTTTGCAGAATGAAGGAACATCATCAAGAAGTGAACATTTACACGACCTTTTAGAATTTTTGAAATTCTTGTGTTTTCTGTGTTTAAAGTAGCATGAAGATGTTTTACTGTAGCTTCTCATGATAGCATTTACAAGTCACACTAGAACACACTAATAAATTCTGCACTGACCAAATAAAGCTATGTGCACAGAAAAGTTCACAGCCGAGGCACCTGCACGAGAACAAAAGAATAAATTTTGACTTACTGGTAAAATCACTGTGTGGACATTCAAATATATCCTGAGAATGACAAGCTACATGAAGATTTCTTATCCACTCATTTTCAAGGGATGATGAATATATTGTCCACAAAAAGAGATGATGTTTCCTCCGATGGCTGTTTCTGTGCACTTCCCAGGCACTTTGTGACATAAAAAGACTTTCACAGATGAGGTACTGGTAGGTTTCTTTTATCCACTTCTGTGGTTTTAAATAATTTCCGATTAAGTCCCACTCAGTCACGCAACAATAAACACATTTAAAGCCACAATCCACATCATGACCCTTTTCATGGATTTTATGAGCATCTTTTGACTGCAGTGCTACATTACATGCGTTGCAGGAATGCTGCTTTCTCTCTGAACCCAGCTTTAAGGCACAAGCATCTTTCACAGGATGAGGTAGCCCTTTACTGTCCCATCTAGCTTTCTTAGGGTTTTTATCTTCCTAGCTAAGGTCCAAGTTCTAACACTGGAAACACGACAGAGGCAAAGACGCACAGATGGGTGTTCTTCGTCTCTGCTCCTGGAATATGAAAGAGAAGTGAGCACTGCAGAACAGGGATCCTCAAGCTGCAAATGAGTTTCTGCTTCTCCAAACAAGTTGTTCACTTCACAGGACTGACAGACATAAGGATTATTGCTCTGACTGCTTGGGCTCACGTCACAACAGTCAGGACTCATTACCTGTGTTTCAGATGCTTCAAAATGTGACAGACATTTTTTGCAAGATTGTCTTAGTTTTCTTTATTTTCTTGATTAGCTTCATCTCCTATGCTACACAAATAATTTTTGTCTCAGCCCATTTCAGGACAGCCTGAAATCTGATGTGCCGTATCCGTTTCATACGTATAAGCCAGGTGTGTCCTAATCTTGCTTTTGATGCTGCTTGTGAACTGGCACAGCTTGCACCTGTATACCTCCACCAAAAACATTTCCACCAGCCTGGCCATCTGAACTCCATACAACTGGGATGTTGTGATTTCCTCGGGGCAACGCAGGTTCATTAACAGAGCACATTGGTATTTGTATTTAAATTCATTCATTTTCTGTAGTTGCTCGTTGGCAAATCTACAAGAGACAATAAACAAAACAGTTAAAACCCACTTTATGATTTCAAGCATCATTTATCAAAACTCTAGGCCACAAAGAAATCCAGATTCATATTCCAGTCCTAGGGATTTTAAGACTATCTGAAAGAAGTGAGGGTTTTGCTGTGAGAAAAATGATGCCATAAATGACAACTCAAACCCCTTGTTGAAATTAAATATGAACTAGAGATTAATAATATTACAGCGGTTTTGTATGAAGTTTGTAACAGCTCCTGTTAAGAGACGGGCTGTATTAATCTTAAATTAAGGAGGAATCCGCCCCGCTAATGCCCGGAGCCCTCTGGCCCAACCGCCGTTTACAAGCGCACCCCAAACACAGCCTAGCACCGCGCCGCTGAAGGCCCGCCAACCGCTCCGCGCAGCTCGGTACAGTCAGACGGGGTCTGGAAAAGCAAACTACGCTAAACCTCTGGAGAGCCCGTACCGAAACGTCCGGCAGCACCCGCCCGTCGCCTGCCCCGCTCCGCACTCGAAGGGCTGGAAGCGGCACCCTCGTCCCCGTCAGGTTCCCTGAGGAGACGCCCGGGGCCGCGGCCCGGCCACCCCGGGAGATGAGGAGGCGCCGCTACGAACGCGGGCGTCGGGACAGCGCATCCTCCAAAGCCCTCCCGACCTTCGCTCCACCTTCCCTTCGCCCCACCGCAGCCGACAGCGGGAGCGCCGGCCGTGCCGCCCACCAGGCCGCTCCCGCCGCTTACAAGACGCCGCCTCCCCTCAGCCGCCGCCGAGCGAGGAGGGGGCGGGGCTTCCGGCCCGCTCCCAGCCCGGGACGCGGTTCACTTCCGGCGCCAGGCTGCCCACCCCCTGCTTCAGCCCGCCCCCCCCCCGCGGCGCCTCCGCGCGCGTGCGCCCCGGCCCCGCGTCTCCCCAGCGGCAGCGAAGGAGTTTGGAAGTTCAAAATGGCCGCCGCGGCGGAGCCCGAGCTGCGAGCGCCCGAGTAAGAGATCGGCTAGGAGGCTCCTCGCGATGGCGCCCCGGGGAGGAGGGAGGCGGGGGGAGAAGCACGGGCGAGGGGAAGGGGAGAGGGCGGGAAGCGGCCCGGGTGGAGGTGGCGAGCGAGGGGGAGGAAGGCGGGGGAAGGCGGCCGCTCCGGGGGACGGGGGTTGCTATAGGAGCCGCTCGCCCCGCCGCGAGGCTGCCCGGCGGGGCCGGGACGTGGGAGCTGGGAAGGCCCGTGGCGGGGGGATGGGGGTGGGGAGGCCGGGAGAGCGCGAGCCGGCCCGCTGGGGGCGGGGGGAGGGGAAGCGGAGCCGGGACCTGCGGGCGCGTGTCCTCAGTTCCGCGTGCGCCTTCCCGCCTCGGGGGGGCTCCGGCCCGGCGCGGCCCTCCCCGCTCCGCCGCCCCGGGAAGCGGGTTTGCCGCGGCGGGGGGAGGGGCGGGGGGGTCCCTCATCCTCCGCGTGGCTGCGAGGCCGCTGCCTTCCCGGGCCGGGCGGCGGCCCGGCGGCGCGCAGAGCTCGGGCATCCCCGGGGCGAGGCCGGGCCGGGGTCTGGTCCCGCCCCGCCGCGGGGCCCTGTCCGGGCGAGGCCTCCCCGGGCGAGCGGCGGGTGCCGCGGGGTTGTCCCTCCGCCGAGCCGCTCCCGCCCTGCGGCGAGCCCACCTCCCCCGAGTCCCGGGCTCTCTCGCGGTATAAAAACTGCCTGCGCTGGTGGAAGCAGAAAGCGATTTGTTGCCGCCAGCCCCTCCTTCCAGCCCTCGAAATGACTGGCAACTCCCGGCTCCCGTTGGGAAGCGAAGACCGAGCTGCCGCCTCCCCGCCGGCCCGAGGCTGCGGGGAGCGCTTTGCGGGCGGCCCGCTGAGCGCCGTGAGCCGGGGGGGCTGGCTGAGGTGCTGGGGCTGGCGGGCGCTTTCCTCCCTGTAACTTTTGCCCAGTGTTGACAGCCTAACGCTTACCTGCCGCTCCTCTTCCCTGTGTTTTAGCCGTATGAACGGCTTCCTGTATTTTTTCCACCTTAAAAAGGTGCGACTTGAGGCTCTGGGTTCTGTTTGTTACTCCTGGGAATAGAAAACGGATGAGGAGAAGCAGTCAGTGGATGTACGTGTGAACTATGTGAAACACATCAGCCCATGGCAAAGAGAGCTCAGTACTGTATAAAGAAATGTAACTGAGGGTGATAAGGTAAAAACTGATGATAGGAAGCCTGAATGTAGAAAAAGACAGGTGAAATCTTTTTGCAAACCTTCATGAACTTCCTATCATTCTTCTTGAATTCAAAAATAAGGAGGGGAGAACAAAAAAGCTATAACAAGATCATGTCACAGTTCTCTCTATTGAAAGCACGTAAACGTGTAGATGGGTATCTGCTTCATCACCTGCAATCTTCTTGAAAGGTTTCTCATCCCTGTCATTACAACTCTGAAGCATTTAAATGAAGTAAAAGTTTATCCATGTTTTGATGGAATTAGCTGAAATAAACAATCCTGTGCATGAAGAAACTCTGAAATATGTCATGGATATTAATGAAGTTAATAGCAATTTTCTAGCTGAGGCACGGATACAAAGAAAGCTGGCAGTTGTGTTAGTGGTCTGTAGTGGTCTGAGATGCAGCTGCGGTGATGTTTCTCATCTGGCGCCTCTGCTATCAGCCTGCTTTTATGGAATGTAAGGTGAGGTTATTACATAACATTAAAACACATGATAACAAGATAACTTGCCTATAGATTTCAGTGCCTCTTACTACTCTTAAGAGAAGGAAGACTTATCTGGAGCAGCTTGAATGGATGTGATTTTTGTTGTTCTGTAATATTTTTATAATGTATTGAAGTACCATTAATGTGTTAGTTGGGGACATATACAGTATTCTGTATGAGACTAAAACCTTGAAAGATGCATAGTTCCCTTAAAAATTCTCCTTGTGATATTTCACTGCTCTTTAGTCAACTTATGTCACTGACATACTTGCTCTGGACTGCAAGTCCAAGTTTAAAAAGTTATACATTTAATATTTTTTCCTTTTTTTTCATGTCTTTTTATGCAAATTGCAACATAGAGCAAGCTCTATGTTTGTTCTCTTTCTTTCTGACATTCTGTTGTCATAATGGTGTGGAGTGTCAGGAGGAAGTAATTAAGAAAAACACTCTTTCTATATGCTTTGAGTAAGCAGAAGTAAAAGATGTAAAAGAAAAAGCATACAGCATTCTGAGTTAGGTCTCTGAGTGTTGCATATTTTTAAATCAGTCTGTTCCCTTAGGAAATTTCACATTTCAGACCACTGTAGTGTTAATAGTATTTGGAAATAATTTTAGTCTATGTTGCAGAAAAGCCTGGATTATTTACTAGTACTAGAATTTGCATTAACTGAAGCATGAGAGAGTCAGTAACTGTACACTCTTTGAAGATCCTGTCCTTAATTAGGAAGACACCAATCTGATTTATAGTGAAGTGCCATCCTTTAGGCCTGGCTTAGAGTACCTCTGATACATTTATTCTATTGGATCATTGATCATATTATTCTTCAGAAACAAAAGTCGTATGAAACTAGTAGAGTTCAAAAGTTGCTCTACATTTCTGTGTACATCCCCTCTGCCCCACCCCCATCCCCCCGACTGTCATGTTTAGAGAATTTCTTTTCAATTAATTTTCTCATACTTCTGAATGAAGCTTGGAATACAGAAAGAGCTACATTTAAGTTATTAAAATGTTAAACTAGTAAATTTCAAAACTGTAGTTTAGATGGGATGAGTTAGTAGAAAGGTGAACTCTTGACACCTATAATATTGGGTGACAGATTTCAAAAAGCAAATGTCCATCTTGCCACAGGCAGTAACTTAATTGATGTTCTGAAGGAGATCAGGAGGTGTTTGCTAAACACCATAAAAAAACCCCTATTGATAAGCCAGTTTTAGCATCTGAGGAAGATAATGTAAGTGAATGCATTAACATCAAGACTGAATTTTATCATTTTTGAAGTATACTATTTAAATTGCTTGTTGCTGTGACTAGCTAATGGGAGTGGGTTTGGTTTTTTCTTTAGAAGGAACACTAAATTATTTTGCTGTAGACTTATTTTCTGCTTTTTCAGCCATTGCCACTTTACAGGTCTGAAGATTACCACTTTTTTCTTGGGAAGCTGATAGTCTGCTGTATACTAACAGAATGTTTTTTTGAAATTAGGCTTCTTTAATTTATCAAGTGTTCCCTGTATTGCATAAATAATAAACACATGATAAGAAGAGTTCTTGATTTTTCTAACAGATGCATATACTTACAGAAAGAAATTGCAGTTAAGAGAATCGGTTGACTCTGTGAGATTTTGCAAGATGGTTTCATTAGGTGATCAGCATCATCCCTTGAAATAGGTTTTGTTTGGAGTCAGCTGTGTTCTGCCATTTGAAAATACTTTTAAAAGGCTTAACTTGGGTTAGGCATTGGAATGGGGCAGTAAATAAGGTAGATGGTGGACTGACAGGGTGCATAAAATTGCAACACTGCTGTGTACTATTAACAGATATTGTCAGTATTAAATCTAAAAGCACAAGCATTGATTTCATCCACACATTTTGTTTTGTTAGTGCATTTACTGTATCTTCCTTCCGTAGTGTTGCTTTTTGCAGTCATAGCTGTCTGTTCCTGAGGAAGTGTATCTGCTGTTATAACTTGGTTACGTTAGTTGTACATTTTTAATTCTCCCAAAGGTAGGTAATTAGATGCCAGTTAGTATCTTATCATTAAAAAGGCTGTCAATGCAAGATTAAGGACTGCAGTGAGTTGATAGTACTGATGTGTAGTTTTTATTTTTTGCAGGGTTGAGGATGCTGAAGCATCTGAGAAAAGTGTAAATGAAGAAAATGGGGAAGTATCAGAGGCAGACCAACCTCAGAACAAGCACAGCCGACATAAAAAAAAGAAACACAAACACCGAAGTAAACACAAGAAACATAAACATTCTTCAGAAGAAGATAAGGACAAAAAACATAAACACAGACACAAACATAAGAAACATAAATGGAAAGAGGTAGCTGATACCTCTGACAAAGAAGATGGACCAGCCAAAAGAACTAAAATTGATTTTTTAGCTCCTCTGGAAGACTTGGAGAAACAAAGAGCATTATTAAAAGCTGAACTTGAAAATGAGTTAATGGAAGGAAAAGTCCAGTCTGGGATGGGATTAATATTACAAGGTTACGAGTCAGGATCTGAAGAAGAGGGGGAGATTAACGAAAAGGTGCGAAATGGAACGAGACCTACAGTGAAGTCAAACACTAAGGGGAAATTGGAACCTGTGGACAACAAAACTAGTTCCAAGAAAGGAAGTAAGAGTGAATCAAAAGAAAGGACTAGGCACAGATCTGACAAAAAGAAAGGCAAGGTAGGAGTTGATGGAATCAAAGAGAAGACAACTAGAAGCAAGTCAAAAGAAAGGAGGAAATCCAAAAGCCCTTATAAGAGGAGTAAGTCTCAAGATCAGACAAGGAAATCTAGGTCTCCAATGCTTAAAAGGCGATCACAGGAGAAAAACAGAAAGTCTAAATCTCCCCCAGAGGATAGAAATAAAGCTGATGATAAAAGTAAGTCAAGAGATCGCAGGAAGTCTCCAGTTGTAAATGAAAACAAAAGCAGAGATCGTGGCAGAAAATCTAAATCCCCAACAGAACTAAGAAGCAAATCCAAAGATAGAAGATCACGGTCCAAAGATAGAAAACCTAGGAGATCAGAGACTGACAAAGAAAAAAAGCCACTTAAATCTCCTTCTAAAGATGCTTCTTCAGGGAAAGAAAACAGGTCCCCTAGACGACCTGGCCGTAGCCCAAAAGGAAGAAGCTTGTCTCCCAAACAACGAGAAAAGTCAAGAAGAAGCAGATCCCCTCTCTTTAATGATCGTAGATCTAAACAGAGTAAATCCCCCTCTCGAACCCGTTCTCCAGTTAGAAGAGTGAGGAGTAGATCTGCCGAAAGGAAAAGAAGAGAATCGGAAAGGAGGCGTCTGTCTTCTCCCAGGTAACTTAAAAGATGTCATGAACCATCGCAAAAATGTGTTACAGGATGAACTGTCTCCTAGCTCAGTGTTTTATTCTGAAAATAGCTATTAAAAAAGACAGTCAGATTGTGCATTGTGTTATGATCGTACTTTGTATGTGTTCGGTTTTAAAAAAATACTCCCCACAGCTGTTAAACATGCAAATTCAGCTTTGGTTGTTAAAGTGCTGAGTTATCTGCTGCTCACACCGTTACTGGGAACAAGTTTTCTAGCTCAGAGTTGTCTTTTTGTCACTTGGTTGGATTCAGAGTCTGACTTCTATTTTGTTTCTTAGTCCTGTTGCTTTCAGGAATTTTTGTGGACTGAGAGTTGCCTCCTCTCTTACATATTGGTGTTGGCTAAAAGTGGGTAATTAACCTCTTTTTCCCCACAAAAAAAAACAACAAAAAAACCAAAACCCCAACAACCCTAATAATAGGCAATATGTGTGAATGTCAGCAAATCTTTATCAAGATGTCCTCCTCACAGTCACTTTTTTTGTTAAAAATACTTATTTTTCATTTGCTACGGATATAGTAGTGTTGCTTCATTGTTGGTCTGTATATATCCTTACCATGTTTTGCATACACTTAAAGGAAAAGGGCTGAAATCTTTTTCATTTATTTTTAGTCTGGGATTTTTTTAAAAAAGACAATTTAGCCTATGAAAGCTGTTAACTTGAAATTTAATATAAACCATGAGACAATAATTACTAATAATTACTCTGAAGCTGTAAAGCCTGGATGCTAAGTTCCCAAGCAGAGAACAATATAAGTGTATACATTTTTGGAAGTTAATTCATTAAATGTAGGAAGCTCAACCGGCAGAAGAGTTCAGCATTACTTCTGGATAATGAATAATTTAAAACTTTTTACTACGGGGTTTAGCTTCACCCACTCTTGAGAATTAAGAACAAAGAAATATTCATTTAAAACAGTGGATTAGAACCACAAAGACTAGCTTGGTAAGTAAGTGCCTAATAAATGTGAAAGTCTCTCTGCCTGTACAGCTGAAGGTTACTCTGGTTTCAGGTATGGGGTGTCTTCTACAGGCACATTATCAGCTTATTTGTCTGTACTGCTCCTTAGTAATATTTTGGAGGGTGTCCCCAGTGGTGTTAACCAGGTTAAGCAAGTATTGTAAATGCTAGCAGTTTTATCTGTGTGCTTTCTGGTGAATCAGGAAATTATTGGCACAACCACTATATTTCTTTGACATACTATTTGACTTTTCTTCCATAGCATTTTGAATCTTTCAGTTTTCATTTCCGATGACAGCTTGCATGGCAGCCAGTTTGAATTAGTTGTTTAGATGCTATTTCAAGTGGTGCTTGTGTCTAGAATTTTGCTATCAAATTTATGTTGTAACACTGTGGTGAGCAGCATGTGAATGGGGGACTGCTAATTTCTTTTTTGCTAGAAGTGTTTGCAGATCAGCAGTAATAATCTTTGTGGGACATCCTGAACTACCTCCACTGTGTTGGAGCTTTAACACCTGTAATTACTCAGGCTGCCAGATAATTTCAGGGGCTTTAGAAGTTTTAGCAAAAAATTTCCAGTAATTTTATTTCTCATGTTTGTTGTCTTAGTGTTCTAAGGCATGCAAGTTCTAATCATGTAAGATTCTTCCCAGGTCTTTTGACTGAATTACTCGTTATATGATGTTACTAGGCATTCTTAATCAGCTTCTACTTTTTATCTCATACCTGTGATTCCTGAAGTGATTTAATTTTTTTAGGTAGTTTGATTGGGTTTTGGCAGTACAACCACTTCATTAGCCAGGAAACCTGGAACTGTCAGTTCATCCTGTGACTTTTTGCAAGATTGTTTACGAGAACATAATGTAAATTAGATGGACTAGAGGGATCATCAGCCTGCTTCAGCATTTGAGTCTACAGTAATTTCTTGTAGAAACTGCCAGTACTTCTGCATATGCATAAAGTTTCCTTCTGTCCCACTTTTAGTATATTGCATCAGTTCTGTATGCCTGGTCATTATACGTAGTTAAGGTAACTAAAGCTGATATAGTAGTCTCAAAACAAACAAAAAAACATTACAGAATGGGTGGGATTAATCTTTCAGACCCCAGAGGTTTTGTTCATTGATGAAATACACCACCTGAAATAACTTAGCCCAGTTTGGTTTAAAAAAAAAAAGGGGGGGGGTGGCAGGAGGGAGAAATAGAGTGGCAACGTTTTCTTTAAACCATGGTGTGGAAGTATTTTCCAAGAGTTTCTGTGGCAGCCTCATTAGAATAGTAGTTAAATATTTTTAACTTATATCCTTTTACAGTTTGCGGTTGAAGACTTGCTGTCGTGGAATGCGATTAAGCTTTTTAATGTAGTTGTCCTATCAACAGTTTTTCTTCTTGAATACTTGTGAATGTGTATAGACAGGAATGAGCAAATTTTGAATAGTATATAGTGTCAGACTTGTTTTTTAATTTGAGAAGGATTAGTTTACATGTTAATTAAGAATTTTAGTTTTCAGCTGCCTTATTAGAATATTCCAAATGTTAAAGCTGTCCAGTTCTAGTGCCCAAATTGAAATAGACATTAAAGTCGTTGCTGTGGATTAGCATGGTCCTAAATTTCAATACCGAATTGTAAAGTTGCTGAGAAAATTCTCAATAATTAGTTTTTGGGTTTTATTTATTGTTAAAATACAGTTTCTGGTAAACACAAAAACAGGTCAATATTTATGTAAGACCTAAGCACAGGTTTTGTTTTAAAACCTGTCTTAGCATGTGTTAGCAATTAACAAGCTCTTTTTTCAGGGTTGTCCTCAACTAGACCTATGTATAGGCACATATTTCCCAGGGTACATACGGGGGAGAGGTGCAGAAGGGCAGCCAGCTCTGCAGCATACTTACCCATCCCTCCCTCAGAAGCCCCTCTAGTGGCCTTTCACTTGCAGTAAGATTTTGAAGTGAGCCTTAGAGGGAATTGGGATTTTTGTTTTCAGCTTGCTCCTGATTTTACCACCATTCTCTTCCTCTGTTTTAAGAACGCGGACCAGAGATGATATTTTATCTAGACGTGAAAGATCAAAAGATGTTAGCCCCCCCAGTAGATGGTCTCCATCCAGAAGAAGGTCTCGGTCCCCCATTAGAAGGAGGTCTCGTTCACCCCTTCGACGCAGCCGATCTCCAAGAAGGCGGAGTAGGTCTCCTCGGAGGAGGTAAAGGCACACTGCATTTTTTTAATATATTTTGTAAAATACTACTAAAAGATTAAAGATGGCTATCTTTTGTGCAAAAAGGTGATGCGTTTTTTTGCCCACATTTATATATGCTAGCATGGTTGAATTAATTTTGTTCTCCATGAGTTTATTTGTCTTATTACTTGGAGTCATTATGTACCTTGGTGTTTTATGAATAGATTTTTCTCCTTCTCTTCAAAAAAACAAACCAAACCAAAATCCAAACCCTCCTTACTGTTACCAGGGATAGAGGCCGAAGAAGTAGATCTCGCCTTCGAAGGAGGTCCAGGTCACGTGGTGGCCACAGACGAAGGAGCAGAAGCAAAGCTAAAGAAGACAAATTTAAAGGTAGTCTTTCTGAGGGTATGAAAGCTGAACAGGAGTCTTCATCAGATGAAAAGTAAGAATAAATTTCTAACTTGCACTGATTATCTGAAAATACAGATCCACTGATACTGCGAATGAATTGATATTTTTTGGGTGGTTGTCATCTAAAACCTTAATCATGTTTTAGTACTTGTGATCTTGTGAAATTACTATTGGGATGATCTGAAAAACTTTAGAGTATGCAAGAAACACCAAGACCTGTTGGCTAGTGGGCAGACCTGAGGGGATGATACGGTGTTAAGTTTCTAAATTCAACTTGATCAATACCTTGTGAAAATATTTGGTCTGTTTCCTGAAGCTTATTCCTTGAGGAAAAATGGTAATAGCTGAAAGGGTTAATTGCTATCTGCAAATCGGTTTTATATTTGCTAAATATCTACTTAATTAAATTGCTCAAGCGTATGCATTCTTAACCAAATAATTACTAAGGAAGAATGATGGAATGAAAATGAAGAAGGTTTTTTTCTTTCTCTTTAAAAACAGTTACTATTAATTGTTTGCAGTTAAAAATGAGATACACAAAGTCCCAATGAGATACCAGAAGATAAATTTTCTCTGTAAGGAGATGTAAATACACACACTGGGCTTTAATACACCTTTGCTTTCTGAGTCAGTTGAACAGCTATTGTTTAATACATTGTGTGCTTTCTACATAGAAGAATGACATTTGGTAAAATTCAGTAGATAATTCTATGTTTATGATGTTACATTATAAAATAAATGTATTTTTATAGTCTTGAAGACTTTGATTTGGAAGAAGAGGATGAAGAAGCCGAGATAAGACAAAGAAGATTACAGCGGCAAGCAATTGTTCAGGTACCTGGTTATATTATCATGTGGGCTACAGAAAGTAATTTTATGTTTTTAGTGTAGAATGTTGTGATAAAGGAAGGCTCTTTGCTCGTTACTACATTATGTTAGTAATTACTGTATTTTTTCCAATTAATTTATTGTAAATGTTGGTCTCCATTAAACTTTACACTTCTATTGCAACAGCATGGCTTTTACAACTGAAGCAGCTCTTCTGTCAGCCATTTTTGTGCTACAGTTGGACGTTCTCTGACAGTCCTATGATGTTAAAAAAAGTTCTTCAGTTATTTTAATCTGTAGGTTTTCTTCATAGCTGTATCATTGATATCATTCTGTCAATATAGCAAAATGGTCAGTTATTTCAAGTAGAATTTATCCTTCTCCATTTCCAAAACTTTGTAAAGCCACTAACATGGGTTCCCCCTTCATAAATATAGATGATATATTCAGTTACACATGTGAGTTCCCATGAACTTTGTATTCCTGATAAGAAGGTAATAGTAATGACTGTAATAATGTGATTGAGACCCCTGAAAGGGAGCTGTGGCAAAAGGGGATGTAATTCTACAGCTCGAATCGGGTATCTTTTTTTGATTTGGCTCACAGCTACAACATAGTAAGCAAAATGCTGTGGCTTATTTACTTAGTATTTAGTTATAAAACCACTGTTTATAATGTGCTGCTTATTTTAAGCAGCACTAAAAATAGCATTCATGATTTGACTGCTATGCAAAGCCCATTGTAAAATCCTTCCAGAACTATGACTGAGCAAAACCATATAAAGTAAATTATTTTTAAAGGCAGGTTACACCTGTTGTTGGTCCATGCAGGAAGCAAAAACAATGGGAAACCTCTGTTTGTATTATTGAATAGTTCGACCTTGATAAGTGAGTGGTCTCAGCATTTGTTCATTTTGATTTTTAACTTTTGGGAGAGGAAATGACATTTGTATACTTTCATATTACTTAAAGTTTAAAAAAAAATAATTTGTACAGGTGTTGTCTTGAACTTTTTTAATGCATCTGAACTTTTTCAACAAGAATGAATGAATAAACAGGATTTCCAATTCAAATAAAAACCCCTGAATCTAAAAACTACTTTTCTGTAACATAACACTAATAAAAATGGGAAAGATTCTAGGATGAAAGATGTAAAATCATTAATTTGTCCTTAAAGACTTCAACACATGTTAGAATGGTTTATTTTACCTCTACTGACATTTTGTCACGAACAACAAAATAGTTTATTTCCTTAAAAACTGATTTTTATTGAAGATTGAGACACATGAATTTTTCAGTCTTGTTTTATGCTCTGGGTTGTGGTGTGTTGTGGTAGAATAATTTTCAGAAGGTCTATCCCATTCTGCAAATAATCCATTGCTTTTAGAGGTGTAGATGATTATGAAAGCAAAGATTAAGGTTTAGCACAAACTGTTGAAAAGGTGAGTGTAAAAATGTTTAAATTGTGATAAGCTGTGATGGTGAGATTAATAATTAGATTTCTTTTTAGAAATACAAAGGCCAGACAGAAGACAGTAATATATCTGTACCATCTGAACCAAGCAGTCCTCAAAGCAGTACGCGTAGTCGCTCGAACTCACCAGATGACATCCTAGAAAGAGTAGCTGCTGATGTTAAGGAGTACGAACGAGAAAACGTGGACACATTTGAGGCGTCAGTAAAAGCCAAGCACAACCTCATGACAGTTGAACAGAACAACGGTAAGAATCTGAAATCTCACTGTATAGTGCAGGTTATGAAAGCTCAGACATTTTGCTTAGTTTCCTTACTATACTTCAGGACTTGGCAGTAGATTGACTTTTTGGACAGAATTTGAGAATTTCCACAAATATTACATACTGACAACATTAAAATACAGCTTGCTTGTAAGGAGGAGGAGAATGCAAACGGAACACGTTCTTTGTATTTCTAGTAACTCTTAACACAATACAATGTGTGCTGTACATTTGGAAGAGTAAATAACGATGTCTGTCTTTATAATTAAGAATTACCCTTTTAACTTCCAAATTTTTCTTTTCACTTACACATGTTCTTTTCGTAGAAGCTTAATATAGTCCTAGTCTTTACTTCGGGGTGGGTTGGGAACTGTGCCCCTTTTGTCCCTTTTTTTGGTCAAAACCACGGTGTCGGACAAGTGTAAGTGGGTCTGTAGTCATTTATAGAATGATTAAAGCTTTTGAAAGTCAATGCTAGTAAGTCCATTTTGGTGGCATAATTTCTTGGAGAAGTGGACATTTCCTCTTCCTCCCTGCACGTGATCATTATATATTATTACACAGCAATACTGAAATGAAATACATCTTGATACAAAACCGGCCTTGTGCCTGCTGTGGTAAAAGGAACATAAAGCATCTTGCAGTGCAGCCTGTAATACTGAAAATCAGGGGGGTTGGTTATTTTTTTTCACTGTCCTTTGAAAGTGGATTACTGTACATCTTAAAGTAGTCAAAGGTGTGCCTAGTTGCTGTGTGGTCGTACTTTGAGCTCGTTTTCCCTACATCAGTTTCTTTTTGCAGTTTAATTGCAACAGCATGCTGTTTAACAAGGGCTGTGAAAGCTGCCCAACCCCTCAGGAAATAGTTGGACGGTTGGTTTGTATTTCGTGTCATGCACTAAATGTATCCCTGGGGGCTCAATACACTATCCTCTAGTGGATGCTTCTCTTCGAAGTAATAAAGCTGCATCTCTTTGGGACCGGTGTACTGCCCTGTAGTTTGTACTGGTCTACCCTTGAGCAGTGTGTGTTCAGATTGTTCTCCTGCAATGGAGGTAGAAAGGAACTACCTTACGCACTTTTTCTTGATTTACATACTGCAAATTTAGACTTAGTCTTCTTGTATGTCTTTTTACTTTTTTGTCAAGGCATGTACTGCTTTATAATTTTGTCCACCAAAGCATATGAAAATATAGCTGTTAACTATGTAGATATTTTTAAGATATGAAAAAGGGTTGGTTTTGAAAACAGAGCAGTTACTCTAAAATCTGGCAATTTTCACGTATGGGTAAGATTCGGGGTTGGAGGTGGCTATAACAGATGGAAGCAGTGGATCATCTTTCTTTGTACGAGCTATTTTTTATTTCTATCCTGACCTCATACAGAGCCAGGATAGTAAGTTCCTACAGAACTAGTTAATAACTCATTGTAGCCCAGTGCAAGTGTGAGTAACTGGAACTAAAAAAGACATTTGAGGAAGTTGCTGGAAGGGTCTGTCTGTGAAATGATGGTGTAACCTGTCTCCCCATAGTGTCAGGTGACAGGTCTATACCTTGAAACAACTGTGTCAGTGTGATGGATGAGAGTTTTTGATGCTGTTGAAAGATTTCAGTCTGGTTATTTTGTATGCATGTGGTTGGCTATATACATCCTGAGACCTGAAGCACCTGAGATTAACCATTTATTTTTCTCCATT
The DNA here is from genome assembly GCF_015220075.1 of Falco rusticolus. Classification (NCBI taxonomy): domain Eukaryota; kingdom Metazoa; phylum Chordata; class Aves; order Falconiformes; family Falconidae; genus Falco; species Falco rusticolus. The sequence goes on from NC_051189.1 coordinate 92,203,448, forward strand.
GCTTAATACCCTCGAGGGAGTGCCTGTGATTTACCATGGTCATGAGGGGATGCTACCATAATGCGTGTTACGAGATAGTTTGAAGTTTACTTGTTTTCACTAATGTGTACTTAATCTATATTTCTCTGCTTTTATCAACCAAGTAAAATGTCTTTGGAACTTTAGAGATGATAAAAAGGTGAGAAAGGGATTATCTTGCCCACGTTAAAAATGTTTCTCTTAAATGTAAGAGTAAACATTGTCTTTGACTAAAAGCTATGCGTGAGGTCCTTTTTGGCAGGGTTGAAGAAAACATTTTCCAAAGACACATCTTTTGGGCTTTACAGCTTTGTTTTTGAGTAAAATACTTTGTCAGCAGAAAAGCCTGAAATTTTATATTGAAACCATGTCTGTATTGGTTTTTATACATAGACATTCATTCTAGGTTTCTTTTTATACATAAACATATATAAATAGATATATATAGAGAGTATTTATAATATATACTATATAGATATAGTAATTATCTGTAGGGATCACATAAGTATGTACTACTTTTGCTACTACATGAATTATTTGAAAGCTATTGTACTTAATTTTTCAAGGAGATACAAATTTTTGAGTGCTTTGAAGAACTTAACCAATCTTGAGCTTTGTATTTCTAGACTGTAAAATGGTATTTGCTAGAAACATTAGTAGAGCCACCTGTTTGCCAACATACTGACCTAAGATTATATTGTAAAGATACCAAGTCACGAATTATACTGGTAACAGAGTTAGTGGTTTGTCATCTTTTTCATGTTGAGTAATCTAGATTTCATTTTTAAGGTTCAGCGCAGAAGAAGCTGCTAGCTCCTGATATGTTCACAGAATCAGATGATATGTTCGCTGCATACTTTGATGTAGGTAATTCTTGGAGATGAAATATATGACTTTTTTGCTTCATTTTTTATTAGAGAATTACTGTCACTTGAGGTTTGTGGGAACTTTGATTTCTAAGAGGATGTGTAACTGAGTGGATAATATGTTCTGAATCTTTTGATCAGCCAAGGCAAAGTAGCTCTTAATTAGTATTTCAGTGAAAGAAAACCTGCTGAAATTAGTGGGATTTTGGCCAGAGTAAGCAATTGGGGAATTCACCTGCTGTTTGGATAGGGCCTATAGTGGCAAACAGTAATAAACCTATTTCTAAGTTAAGCTTTATGTTAATATTACCATGCTGCACTGTTCTAAATAGGTGCTTTTTTTCAGAGATTCATGTATGGTTAATTAAAAAGTGTATGTAAGGTATCTTAATTTCCTGATGATGCTGTGTTGGAGTAATGTGGTGATTTGTTTGGTGGGGTTTGTTGGTTGGTTGGTTTTGGTTGGGGCTGTTTTTTAAGAGATACATTTCCTGGTTTTACTTTGCCCTATTCCACCAGTTTTTCTCTAAATGTGCTGAAGTGGCCTGTGAATATGGGCAGTCCAGTGACCAGTTTTGAGACTTTTCTTGCCATTCTCTGTAAATCTACCTCATCGTTGCTGATGTACAACACTTGAGACAACAGTCTCAAGACAACAACTTTCCTCAAGTTAGAAATTCTCTAGTTATTTTTCGGTGATGACAGGTAAAACCTATTTGCTATGGCAGAAGCATTGGTGACAAAAGGCTGCCATGGTGGCACTCTAGTAACACTGGTAATAATAATAAAATAAATCAAAACCACTTTGACCTGGAAAAAGATAGATACTTGAAGGATAGTGAAGAGTGTGTGTGTCATTTTAAAGATTTGAAAGTTACAAGTAGAGATATATATGGCTTGTAAGTATGCAATCCCCCTTCCAGAAACTGTTGTTCAGTTGAAGATTTTCATTACTTTACAGATTTTAATTTGTGATAATATATTGCTAAATTTGTTCAGAGATGTCAATAGCAATTTTAGTAATATTATGATTGTAAGTGTAATAGTATGAAATCTGTGAAGTGGCATTGAATGAACAGAAATTCAAGGCTTAAACAGTTACATTTTCCTTGCAAATTGCTAAACTTCTTTACTACAAACATACTGTAAGTAAAAAATCTTCTTCAGATGGTCCAAAATGTGCATTCTAACATGACTTGTATAAATTCCTCCTGAGTACTAACTGAAACTTTGCCCATTAATTTTTAATAATAGTTCTATTGGTTGGACCTCATCATCTTCCCTTGTATCAGTGTATAGATACTGGTATGTAAATAGCATTTTGTGTTCAGTAGTTTCTCTCTCCTACAAGATAAGTGTGTTTGTGCTGTGGAGAGGAACAGTGTTTCAGTAGGAAAAAAGGGGGTTTGATAAGTAAACATCAAGGAAGAACATAGAGCATACAAGCAAAGCTGTTACTTTTCTGTTTATTTCAGAGTGCTCGTCTAAGGGCTGCTGGGTTTGGAAAAGACTTCAAAGAAAACCCCAACCTCAGGGATAACTGGACTGATGCAGAAGGCTATTACCGTAAGTTCTATCTGTTGATTGGCAGGGACAGCTAGAATGAGGATGCTGAATGGAAAAGGTCCTCATGTAAAAGTACTGAAATGTTACTCTAGTGTAGATGTACCACGCGTGCCCTGACTGACTGTGTAATGTACTGGCTGAAATGATCATGCAGGTTTTAACCTCGCTTACAGAAAGACTCCAGACTTCCAGAATCAGTTTGTTCCCCGTAATTTCCGTAAAGCTAGGTGATAGAAGACATTGCACATTATGAAATGAAGTGATTATACCATTACCCTCTTCTTCTGAAATTTAGAGAGTGTTAAAATTTCATTATATATGTCACTTAACTTTAAATTGCTTGATTTTATCCTTCAGGTGTTAATATAGGTGAAGTTCTAGATAAACGTTACAATGTCTATGGTTACACTGGTCAGGGAGTCTTCAGTAACGTAGTGCGAGCCAGGGACATGGCAAGAGCAAACCAAGAAGTAGCGGTTAAAATCATCAGGAACAATGAACTTATGTAAGTAATGTTTTTGTTCACTGATAATAATACAGTGTATGTAACAGTTGGACGATTTCCATGTTGTGATTTGAATCTCCCTTTGTTTCAAGTGAAGTAACAGATTACAGCTGTGATTTCCTGCCTTTTCTGCTAATATGAGCCAGATAATGGGAAGCGCTTGAGGACTATGTATCCACACTTCTTTACAGCTATCACAGGAAGAAGAAGGGTACTTGCATTTTCATCAAGCACTTTCTCATTTGCAAAACTGCAGGGAACAGTGGTAGCAATACGAGGCCAGCCCAGCCCTAAAATTATTGAGATGGGAGTTGTGGACTGTAAAAAAAACTTTGTTTTGATGGACCAAATCGATTTGTCAGGCGTATGGGTTGGATCCTAACTGATCACCTGTAACTTACAAAAAGACCTGTGTACATTATTTATTTTTGTATAGTCTATATGTTTACATGTATATAAGATATATGAAAAGGAATGGGACTCTCTGTTGGCAAAAAATTTTTTTTGAGATCTTTCAGAATAACACAGTTTAATAGATCATACTTTATGTGAGGACTTACCTATAATGCTGTATTAAGTAACTGCTGCTGTATTTCTGCAGTTGTATATTATGTTCTCTTCCGTTAAAGACAGCTTAAATAAAAATATTTTCCATGCGTTTTACCTTGGAGGTTTTAAAAGTTGACTTGCTGTGTGTATAACTGTGTTATTTTGAGTTATATGAATAGGTATCTGGAAAAGTTTTAAAAAAGGAGGGGGGTGATAAGCTATTTCAGTTTGGTGTGTTGTATCATTAAGTTTGGGTGTGTACTTGACTCTTAAAAGTCTTAAGCTGAAAACTTTTTGTAATAATGTATGTGGTTAAGTACTTCTTTAAAAAACTAAACTTCTCGAGCGAGTGCTGTTTGAAACTAAAATGTCATATCACAGGAGGAAATCTTAATTTTAGCTTTACATGCAACCAGGAGGGAGGAGGAAAAGGTTAACCAGAATACAAAGGCACAATGAGGATCAGGGAATTAAACAAACTTACCCAATGTGTCGACTCTGACAGCAAAAGACTGTTGTGATTTTTTTTCAAGACGTGGTGCATTAAGTAGTGACAAGACACTTCTCATTTCTGGATAATTATAACCGCACTAGTGAATGTCTGGATTTTTAAAAAGGTATTAGAATTTCACTGGTTTTCCTTTATAATCATATTTCTTTGTTTTCAGGCAAAAAACTGGCCTAAAAGAACTGGAATTTTTGAAGAAGCTCAATGATGCAGATCCTGATGACAAGTTTCATTGTCTACGGTTGTTCAGGCATTTCTACCACAAACAACATCTCTGTCTGGTATTTGAGCCACTCAGGTAAGATGACAAATGTTTGGGGTTCTCTGTAAAAAGTAAAGTACTATTGAGTGATCTTTACTTTTTGATTTTGGCTATTGTTTTGATACCTTGTTCTATTGCCAAGATTCAAAAACGCATGGACCTTTAAAAAAATATTATCTGGAGGCACAAATTGACGAACAGAATGCTGAAGTATTGCTGATGTACTTAAAGCATCATTGTGAATTTTCTGCCTGGACAATATTTGAAATAAAATAATGTATTATTAAAAATGGGGCATCTCACCAATGCTGCTCTTTTTTTCTTTGGTTTGCAGGGCACAGGGGGGCTTGTGTGTATGTCACAATATTCTTGTTAGTTTTCATAATTAATTCGCAGAGAAGTTCAGCAAGCGCTGTATATTCTGTGAAGAGTACATATATAACAACGCTCTAAGGAAGAAAATTGTTACGGTGGTTTCTTTGCATGCTCAGTTTTCCTTTAAATAATTAAGGTCTTATGACAGGTTAATGGCAGACACTATTTTATGGTAGATGTGGATATATTAATTGCCTTAGTTCCCATTCCCACTTAGAGACATCAGTTGTTCTTATCCTGAGTTTTCTGTGTATGTCATTTTAATTTTTGCCATATTTCAGGTGAAGATAAGTTGTATGCTGAAGCAATGCAAACTTTATGAAATTGCTATTATATTTTCATAAATAAGCCATACAACAAATTATTATTTTTGTGCTGCACTATCTCTTTATAACACACTTGAACATTATTTATATCCAGTGATGGTTTTTGTCCTGGAATTATGCTCTTTTTATCTGCTGTTTAAGTCACCAAAAAATCACCTTCTCAACTTGTATCTTTTGCATACTTCCTTCCTTATTTATTTCTGAAGAAAGCAAGTACAAAGGCTTTACAGTTATTAAGAAAATGCTGTTCATGTGCAAATAAATCCACTCAAATTAGTCTTGATTAAGAATGTGTTGTGAATTAAGCCAGTCCAGTCTAGTAAGTAATTATACAATATAGGAAGTTTGTCTTACAGTTCAGGAAGCCACTATGTTTGTCTTTGGTAAGCTTTTCTGTTCTTTCTCTCTTCCTTTCTTTTAATAGTATGAATTTACGAGAGGTGTTGAAGAAGTATGGGAAAGATGTTGGCCTCCATATTAAAGCTGTGCGTTCCTACAGCCAGCAGTTGTTCCTGGCTTTAAAACTTCTTAAAAGATGCAATATCCTACATGCAGATATTAAACCAGATAATATTTTGGTAAGTAATAAATAATTGAAACTTATTTTGCAGAGTCTATATTGGAAAATTAAATATTTACAATTAATATAATTCTTTTAATTTAGATGAAGTCAAATTTCACTTTATCTGAAAATGTTAGGGATTCATGTTTTGATACAAGATGCTATTGTGGTATAAATAGAAAGAAGTATACAGCATCTAAATAAAATCTTTTATTCAATACAGTCTTTCTCAAACAAACCTGCATCCATGCATTTCTTTATAGAAAGCATACCTTCCAGTGTTCTTTCTCAGGAGAAATCTTGGGACTTTTTCCATCAGTAGTTGAAAAATGTTCTTGCTTTCTGTAAAATGGAAGTAGGTGGTTTGAGTCTGGATGGAGATTTTGTTTGTGTGAATGAGATAATGGCAGAAAGTCCTTGATGCCTTTTTCCTCTTCTGTTTCCATTAAACATTCTGCGGGTTAGCAGGGTGTGAGATCTACAACAGAGGAATCAAACACATTTCCTTTGATTTTCTTGGTGTCATCCCTGTGACAAACTCGTATTTTTATTTGATTTAAAATGTTCTCTTCTTGCCACCACAGCAGTAAAATTTACTATGTAAGCATGGGTTATGTAAATAATATGCTGTTTTATGAGTGGTACTCCAGATACTAGAATTAGAAGTCTAAACTGATACAATTTCAGTATCTTGAATGAAATCTGGATCCACCAAGGATATTTTGGTAAAGGAAAAGTATGTGAAACTGACCTTTTTGTGTTTTGTAGGATCTCAAGACATTAACTGTCACTTTCAATTAAGAAAGTTTCACAATTTCCTCAGAATACAGAGAGGAAGGATTAAAATATGGGAGGAACTTCCAATTTAAAGGCTGAATGCTTTTCTTATCTCAGACTTTATGTATTGTCACTTTCACAGTGCTATTGGCAATTCTGTCTACAAATAGTGCTAATGGATATTTACATTTAACTTTCAGGTGAATGAGTCTAAAACGATATTAAAGCTTTGTGATTTTGGATCAGCTTCACATGTCGCAGATAATGACATCACACCGTATCTAGTTAGTAGATTTTATCGCGCTCCAGAAATCAGTAAGTACCTTTGTACTGGCTACATGTATCATAAGCAGTATACTTAACGTAGCTATATACCATACCAGTACTAGCAAATGAGAATTTGACTTGAATTTACTCTCTGTTTGGTCTTAGCAAAACACCACTCTGGAAATATGATGGCAGTCAAAAATTCAGACTTTGAAAGCATGCTTGTGTGACTCTTCATGTATGTTGGTGGTCAGCTCAGTGAGGACAGGGAGAAGTCATTCTGATTGGTTATAGTTATGTTTTAATTTAGAGGTATTGTTCTGACTTCTTGTTTTTTTACTAACTTAATTCATGCTGATTAGTTTGGGTGTTAGGTAAACACCTCCCTTTCTAAAATAGGGATACTGTAAAAGTTAAGTCTGCGTCCTTTTAGGGTAACCTCTTATTCCTAAGAGGAGGAGCACCAATATAATTTACAAATTGGAAACTGTTCATCTGTCTGGTTTTGTGATATTATACTGTTTAAGGCTCCTTTATGGAATTAACTGGAATTGCTCTGTTTCAGTTATAGGAAAAATCTATGACTATGGTATAGATATGTGGTCTGTAGGCTGCACATTATATGAACTTTATACAGGAAAAATACTCTTTCCTGGCAAAACCAATAACCATATGTTGAAACTAGCCATGGATCTCAAAGGAAAGATGCCAAACAAGGTAAGGAAAATAAGTATATGATTTCTAATTAATATCTGAAACTGCTAAAATGAACAGTAGAACATACTTCCTTTTTTCAATCTGCATTCTGTTTCTTATCGTGTACATCTTCTCTTAACAGCAAGTAAATATCAGACTTCATTCTGACTGTATAATTTATATTGATTTAAAATCTTATGAAGTGAAAGTATACAGCTTCTTTTTCATAGACTAAGTATAAAGTGAAAGCAGAAAACTTCTAAGCACTGACCTGAAAAAAAATACGTAAGTCAATGTAAGATACTGTGTCTTTTTCAACTGGTTTGAACTGTATTTTTTTTTTAATTCAATCTAAATATTTCTTGCTGTCCTTTTGATATATTTTTCATTAGTTTCGAATTATTCGTGTTCCAATAAGTTAGTAGACATCAATGCTAATTGTGGAATTTGTAAAACACAGAGAACTTGCCTGAAACTCTTGCCTTTCCCTCATTTTCCAGATGATTCGAAAAGGTGTGTTCAAAGATCAGCACTTTGATCAAAATCTCAACTTTATGTATATAGAAGTAGATAAAGTGACAGAGAGGGTAAGTCCTTAATGTGTTGACTAACATTCATTTTTTCCAAGCTTTCTTACTATTATGACCTTTCAAATGTATCTTGTCCTCTTAATTAAAGATAAGATTTTTACAAACTGTTAGAATGTCCTTTCGTGGTGGTATGGATAAGATACATAGTTGTAAACTGGCAACAGAGATTTTTAATTTCCCCCCCCTACTATTTAGGAACACGTTTAAGAGAAAGCTGAGTTTTATCTTGGTAGGTGCACAGGGTACCTCCACATAATCTTAACCTTAAATTACTAATAAAAGAAATTCTGCCTTTATTTTGGAGAAGGACGTCCAATTCCAGTATGATGTGCTTATGTTGTAGAAGATCACTATTACTTTCTGTATCATTTTAACATAGTATATTTATTGCGAATCACAGAATTAGGGGATTTCACATAATCACAGATATTTCACAAGATCACTATTACTTTCTGTATCATTTTAACATAGTATATTTATTGCGAATCACAGAATTAGGGGACTTTTCCACATGAAATTTTGATGTTTTCCATTAACCGGGATGTTAGGTTCGTGTATGCACTGGCTGTTGGTGAAGGATGCAGCCTGGCCTGCCCCTGACAGTATTATTTCTACTTTTCCTTTGCCCACATGGGGATTTATGAGGCCGTATGATGAGGAAGGGCATTGCTAATCAGATCTGAGAGAACCCTGCAGAGAAGTTGCTGCTGAAGCTCTGTAACAGGGATAGGGGGTTTTGTGTGTTACTTCCGTTCTACAAGGTTGCCATTTTTGTATTTGTAGGAGAAAGTTACTGTTATGAGCACCATAAATCCAACCAAGGACCTGTTAGCAGACTTGATTGGGTGCCAACGACTCCCTGAAGACCAGCGTAAAAAAGTGCACCAGCTAAAGGACTTGTTGGACCAGATTCTAATGTTAGACCCAGCTAAACGAATTAGCATCAACCAGGCTCTGCAGCACGCCTTCATCCAGGAAAAAATTTAAACCAGATGAAGAAGTTCAAAGGGTTTGAGTAATTAAGATACAAAGACTGAAGAAATTTCACAGCAGTTATTAATGTATATAAACATAAATATTTCCCCTGCAAAGTTGAGGAAGAGATGATACATTTGAATTAACATCAAGGCTGATATTTCTTTTAGAAATGTTAGAGTAATTCTGTTTTGTGTCTTATGTGAAAATTTTCACTGTAGAACTCTTTTAATTGCCAAGACTGCACAGAAGTACAATGCTAATGTATATGGTTGCAGTTCGTATATATTATAAAAAGAAAAAAGCATCTGTTATAAAAAAAAAAAAAAAGGAAGAAAAAAAAAGAGCAGTAATACTGGGTGGTTGATTTGTTTTTAGCAGACTTGGCTTCATTTTTGTCTTTAAAAAATGGCCAGCATAAATGCTGTTTATATTCACATTTTCCTAGGTGTGTGTGTGCAGGCCACAGCAGCATGCCCTTGGTGTAGTCAGTGCCGAAGGGGGTCTGTTCCTTCTTGAGCCTGCCCGCAGGGATGGTCTCCTCTTTTAAAGCAGGTTGTGTACAACTTTCAGTACACTGAAGGTAAGCTAACCCATCAACATCACCGGTGTTTAAGCTGTTATTTTACTGGAAGAACTGACAAATGAGAGACAATAGCATTGTGGCAGAATTCCCTGCATGTTTGATAAATGATCTTGTTTTATTTTCTGGCATTGCAACCGTGGCATAGTTACAACTTCTGTTCTGTTCATCACATTTAAAACTTTGAAAGTGCGCACTTGATGGATAGAGCGCCTTCAGTGTACTGTTTCTTATTACTTTAATTTTTTTAATCAACTTGCTATAGACTTTGTATACATTTTGTTAAATACAGTTCACTATGACATAGAACCAATACTTACAGAAGAGTTTTCATTTAGTAATTACGTATGTTGGGATCTCATTCGAAAGACCTTATATCTAAAGGATAGATAGACAACATAAGGAAATTTTTAACTATTTGTATGTCATTTTGAAAGTGTACTGCTTTATGCTAAAAGTGTTTCATTTGTTCATTGTTTTCATTATTTGTGATCATGTTGTCTTTCAATACAGGCATAAACCTTCCACTCTTGAACAAAGCAGCTGCTTTTTAAAAGCGGTAATTGCTTCTTTACCTTTTATTTCTTTTGTAAATGAAGCTTTTCTTTAAGAAATGTGACTTTAAAGTGTTGTCTCTTGCATAAAACAGTTGACACTTACTTATTGTAAAGTGAAGATTGTTCTGCTGCATGTAAAGTGGACCATGCAGATTTCTGTATGTTTTCAGTATGCATCATTAGATAATAAAGTCTTTTGTGAACAAGGCATTTGTAGCCATTTTTAAAAGAATCTGTCTTCAGTGATGGTAAATCAGGTAATCCGTAAGAACCACCCCTGCATTTCCTATTAATCATTTAATTAAAGGGATTATTAAACATTATGATCTTTGGGAGAGCTATAGGCTATGTTAATTAGATATATAATTATCACTGCTTAAACGAAAACAAAGCAAAAAGCCCTACAGATACTGTCTGTCTGCTTTCATTGTAATGAAATTATTCCTGTAGGACATGGGATTAAATTCAGGCTTTAACTAATGTTTGTGCTGTTTTTCTCACTTTTCCTTTTGATGGTGCTGAAAGAGAAAAAGGAAAGCGAGTCACAGGCCACTCAACGCCTACTCCATGGGTCTGATTTGCTGAGACACCAACTTCACCTTCCTAACAAGGTTATTTCTGACAGCATGTGTAGATAAACATTTAGCAACAAATTAAAAGAGCTTGAAACATTTGAGTTGGTTATACAGGGTGAGGAAAACAGAACCAACTTTTCAGGTCTATACTGCTGTTCTAATGTTCTGTTTGACAATGTTAAGAAGTCACCTTTTCGTTTTTATTAACATATCCTGACAAGCTGTGAAAACCCCACTGGTTTCACGTACTTTATGATACTTCTTTGAACTAAGAAGGGTTTTTGTATCCATCTAGGTACATAATGGCAGCAATCATGCACTCTTAGTGCACTCAAGAATGGAAAAATGACACAAAGCAGTCATTCTGCTGGTGGGGAATACCCCACCGAGGAGATGTAATGAACTAACTACGAAAACAAGCAGGAGATGGGTGGTTTTGTATGCCTATTTGGAACCTTCAGCCTGTCTCTTCTCAATTTATATTGTAAAATATTTAATAAAAAATAATCTCTCCTTATTTCAACATATTAAGGTATCTTGTTCACACAGGAAATGAAAAAAATTAGCTTTCACGTTTAATGAAACACTAGTTGCTTGCTAGCTAAATACAGAAAGTACCTTGCACTTTTAAACGTAGGCAGCACCTCTGAGGGCAGTTTTACACAGATGTAGTAGTAGCTTATTCTTTCTGTTGCTTTGTACCTTATTCTTAAAATAGGAGTATAAAACAATGAAATGAGGTGGTGATACAGGAACAAAGCAGTAGAAAAGATGCCCCTTAATGCCTACAGAACTGTTTTAAGCTATTCTGGAGAAGCATAAAGTTGCTCGTTTACTTGTTCTTTGTGTTGTAGGTGCAGCTCAAAAGAAGATGATGGCTACCGGAAGACATGAACAAAGGTTTCTGTCCTATAAGATATGAAAAATACTCTTCATGTAGTTCTGTCTTAATCTTTTGGTTTCCAGCATTCCAATGTAGAATTGATTAACACTGCTGCAGTACTGATAATTCCTGAAACAGACTGTTTAGTGTATTAGAATTTGCTATGTAGATGTGGGTTTTTTCATTTCTGGTTGAAGAGATTTATTTATTTATTTATTTATTGTGATTAAATGTAGGTAAATAGGTATTACTGTTTAAATGTAGTTTTCTTAAAATGGTAGAATGATCAGTACAAAACCTGTGAAATTTAGGAAAAAATCTCCCATTATATTTGGTTAAAATATGTCTGTTTTAACTAGTAAATACTGAAACAGGTGATGCACTTTCTTCTTTAACTTCAGCAGGTTCATTATTTATTTTAATTCTTTCCAACTACTGTTGATACAGAGAATAGCTGATGGGTTATTCAAAACAAGTGGATTTCAGTCCTCCGTCCAGTATCAGCTTCAGCTGATACTTCTTGTTCACAATAATAGAAAATCTTTAGTTCTGGCTTCAAAAGCCTCTGGAATCAAGGACTTAACTGACAGTCTTGAGGAACCTCTCCAGTTTTAGGCAGTACCTGTCCCGGTAGCCTGTGCTCTGAGTAGAGCTGCTGCAGTCAGCTGAATTCCCATGGTTGCAGCTTGGTGCAAACAGAAGAGCTGTGCAACAAGAGTTTTCATGTTGAATGTTTCTCAGCTGATCTGAGAGGGAGGATAATTGCTCTTTTTCTCCTGTACATGAAGATGTAATTTGTATCTTCACCTGAGGTCCTACAAATAGAAAGTTTGGCTAAATCTACTGTGCTGATTTCTGTTCCCTTCTCCCTCATGGTGACAAGGAGCTTCGCATTTAACATCCCTAGTTTGCTAGGCATTCAGAAAAAAAACAAGATACCAGCCCTATGCAGTTAGAATGTGCTTTTATTACCTTGGTGTATACTGATATAATTTAAAAATTAAAAACTGTTTAAGTGTTTTTTGATAGAATGATTCATTTAAAACCTTTTTAATAATACTTTATCTCCATACATAGGGTAAGTGGCCTTAAACCTCTGAAGAGCCTTTATCTGTATATTGACCTGTACACAGAAGGCAGACCAGTCTGTGACACTGCTGGAGATAGAGCAATCTTCTACAGTACGTGTAAAATTGTAACTCGGGTGGAAGGTGTTGGGAAGTGGCAGTTGTTTGAAATTAATAAAGGATGCTTAAAACTTAGTTGCATCCTGTCTTCTGTTGTGTTTACAAATGTCATACTGGAAAGCTGCTAAATATATGAACAATTTTTAAACACACTAAAACCAGTGTAGTTCTTTGAACGGAGTTGTCTGCGTAGGTATCAGAGGTACTACAGAATCTGTGAAAAAGTCTTCCTGAATGTGTGTAGAATGGAGCTGTTGTCTTCATCTCCTGGTTTTTGGAAGCCCTGTCAGTGCCAAAGAATTCATGTGGATTTCACTTTGATTTTCCCACGCCTTTTTTTAATATTTTATAGGGAAGTACTACCACCCTGTATGAGTTGGGAGATGAAAGAATTTAATTGTATTACAGTGAAGGGAAGCCATGTGTATTTATAGATTAATCTTTGTAAGAAAAAAATTGAGGCTAATCAAATGGGAGAAGCAGCATGGTAAAGTGGGATGGAATGTGTATTTTCATTGTACTCATTACGTGGGTACGGAAGTGAAACTACCAAATATACCTCCTAGGCTTTCACATCTTGGGGTTTTTTTCATCCAAATACTTAAATAACTAAAACTTAATATAAACTTGTAACAAATTAAATTACTTTCTCTAAATGAAAAACTTGGCCCTTCCTTCCATGCTATACCTTTTGAATTCTTCATTGTCTCGATTATTCCCTTATAAACACCGATTTTGATGGTTGTGGCCCAGATCTTTCTATAAAGTAGGTATGAGCTAATTATTCATAAAATAGTGAAAGCACAGGGAGAATATTTAGAAAGATTAAGCGTTCGGTTTAAGTTAATGAGAAATAATGTAAAGCTACAGATAAGAAATAAATAGGTCATAACCTGGAAGGTGGATACTGATACAGTCACTGTCTATAACTGTTCCTGGTTTGGTCTTAAAACTGTTACTTTTCAAGTGGGAATGCAACAAATGTGGCTTTGTGTTCTTGTAAAACAGAAACGGGAGAGGGTAACTGGGGACAACCACAATACACCCCATTATAAGAATCGGGCTGATAGTTGCTATCAAGAATAATAAGCAAAGAAAGTCTGTATGGCTTTAAAAACGAGCATGAGCTGGTAAAGGAGGATACTGGGCACAGGAATCTGCAGTCTGCAGAATGAAGAAAACTCTTGACTCATCTGCCCTGCCACGCGCTGTGTGTGCAGGGTGCCTGGTGTTTCTGGGGGGCCGCTTTCTCTCGGAGGTCCCGTTAAGAGCAAGGACAGAATGCCCCACCTGGAGCCCGTGGCACCCCCATACCCAGCCCTCGCTGCATTCACAAGGGGCAAACCAATCCTCCTCCTCCAAAAAGTAAGCACTGTGGTTTCAGTAACGTGTCAGAACCACTAATCCTGTATTGTTACCGGAAATGGATCTTTTCATAGTAAAACTGTCTCTGCCATGTTCTATGAGTCTTTGAAGGCCTCTTTAGACCTGCAGCTGCAGCTGACCTGTTCCTTGGGGTAGGTAGATTTGTCACAGAATCTGGTAGATTATCTGGCAGAAGTACAATTTCTTCAGGAGAGGATGCAGGTGAATTTCTGCATTGATGGAAAGACATAACCACTGTAAGTCATCTGCTGTCTAAGCAGAATAAATGGTAATTGTCTGGTGTTGACATTCTGCATGTCCACATTTCTAACAGTCCATGGCCACTCTTAACTCTACCCCTTGCGAACCACCCTGGCTACATGTGGGTGTTTTTCAGTTTGCACAAGCTGGAAACCTGGCCACTTCGTTACTTGCATCCTGACTGGAGTATTAAGGGTCTAAATGGTGCAGCTGCTGCTGCAGATGGGGAAGTAACTCAGGGAAGCAGCCTGCCTGGTAGGCTGCTGGAAATTGCGGTGGTGTCATGGGAAGCCGGCAGTGAACAAGGTGTGGTGCCGAGGAATGTGATTTCCCTCTGCAGCTGGCCTTATTTCAAGCATGGGGCCAGACCAAATGACCTACAGCTTAGAGAGGACTGCTATGATTTGGGATTTTTTTTCTGTCGTTTGCAAAGGTTTATTTACTAGCAGCGTTGATTTTTATGCTGAGTTCCTTGCAATGAATTGCAGAGGTTTTGGTTCTAAAGTAACACAAATGTTGAAGTCTTATCCTTTTATGAGTCCTATACCTCACTGTTACCACAATTCTCACTCAGTGTTTAAAAACCTCAGAATAAATGGGAGAATATTCTTCCTGCAGTTGATTGAATGTGAGCTGAACTCCAGCAAAGAGCAATTATGCTGCTGAGCGCATTACAAGCAGGAGCAGCAGAACTAATGTTTGTGATTTGTGACAAGAACAATTTTCTCCTGCAAATACTCTTGACGGTGGCTTTGAGCTGTCACATTCACCGGTCTCAATTTATCTGTATTCTTTCTGCCCTTAAACCCTGTTCTCAAATGAGGAAGCTGAACTTCACATGCTACCTATAAAAGGAGCTTTACCTTATCTAAATACACCTAGAGCTCTGACATTCTACAAATCTATCTCCTATGTTAAAATAAAGCTCATCCTAAAAACATTATCCGGATGAGATACTCGGTGTAGAACAGCTCTACGTTTGGGCTGCAGCCTTGCCAGGGGAAAGAACAAAGTTCTGCTCAACTAAAACCAAGATGACCTTGTTTACTTGTGTATCTACTAGACATCTGAAAGGGAATGCACAGAACTCCATAAACAATTTTACAAAATTTAGTCTGGATTTAATATCCGGACAAAATAAGCCAGCTGGCTGAAGCAGGTAAAGGCACCGTTCCCTTCAGCTTCTTGAAGGAAGATGGTTCATCACGGCTGAGCAGGAGGAGTGCCAGCAATCACTCCTCCTTTGAACGGTCTCCTGCACACGGGAAAATGGCAGTTTAGCCACTCCTTGGGGGAATTTTAAAGGAACTTAAATCTGCAATGTGCACATGCACAATGCCTATCTGTTTTCCTCCCCTAGGAGGCTTAAATTAAATAAATCTGCCAGGACAAATCTAGGTGCAGAGTTCCCTGCCTCTTTTACAGAACATCCAGGCAGTCTGACAGGATAGGAAATGGGTGATTTCACAACCTGTCTCAAATTGCTCTGCTAGCTCATTAAATCTAATATAGTAAATCCGTTCCTATTTGCAAGTAATTGATCCATTTCTGTTCATAAAGGCTTAGTGAAAAACTCAGCTATGTTTACGAGAGTCTGAAGTAATGCCTAGGTCAACATGCTTCTTTCTTAAGGTTTTTCTTCTTTAAAAATAATGCAGAAATTCTCTTTCCATGTAGTACATTACACAGTATTGCATATATGTGATTAAGAGCAATTTAAGACATCTCAAAGAAGATCTGCAAACCTGAAGAAACAGCTGAATTGTAAAGTAACAAAAACTAGCAAAATTCATGTGTGGGAGGCTCCTGTACACAGACAGAGAAATGAATGCAGTCTAAACACATACTTAATGGCAATAACTCTTTTATAGCAAAAAAAAGATGAAACAAAGTATGCAATTTACTCTTCAAAGTTGAAGATGGTTTTCTTGGAATAATTATCATAGTTTTCCAAAATCCAGGAGCACACAGGAACATGTTCTGGTCCTAGATTCTGAGAGGGGGTAAATGTATTTACAGAACTCACGTATGTATTTTATTTACAAGGCCACCCATTATTTGGTCTCAGGCAACAGTCAAGCTCTCAGTAAGCTATTTTACAGATTATTCTATTCATACCAAGGTAAATACAAGTAATTAATTCCACTGGAGTCTGAAACACTTTCAGCCCACACCAGTTTTAGGCAGTTGGAATGTGGCCCAGAGACTATCTAAGTCGTATCACCACATTTACACTGTTTCAATGTATTTAAGTAATACATCTGTAATTAACATGCAGTCTGTACGCTACATTTTATTACTGTTTTACAAATATTTGAAATAAGCTGTAGTTGTAGCGAGGCATCCTCCCTTTGGAAGACAGTATTATAAACAGGTCTTAGAAAGTGTCTCAAGATTCTGGCACATGAAATGAATTAAATTTGATTTTATTTTTTTTTAATAACACAGTTGTGTTCAATTCTGATGAGGTATTACCCATCACTTCTGAACAGTAAGAAAACACTTGCTGGCTTAATTTATAAACCGTGCTAAACCAGCAGTGCTGAACGGGACTCACTCACAACAAGTAGGAATCCAAGAAATTAATATTTTTCAGTACTAATGTATTTCAGTTTTGCCACAGCAAGCTTGAGATTCTACCTTTTTCACGAGGCAAAAGTTTACTCGCTACTGAGCTCTTTCTGAAGAACATTTTGTCCTGTATTACTCATGCAGAATGATACAGAAAGGGTTGGAGGCAGCTGTATTTGGTGGCTGGAACTTTGAAAGCGCTACAACAGCCGAATGAGACCTTGGTTCAGCAACAGAGCAAGAGGAAGATCTCACCGGTGTATGGTTTGAGTTTAACGTGGTGGGCGTCTCAGAGCTCTCTGGAGAATTGCGTGATGCTCAAACTGCCTTCGCAGCCGAACTCCCAGCGGCGGGTGTTCCACTCTGCACCTGCCTGGCCCACAGCACTGGCAAACACATCTGGAACAGCTCTGCTCACATGTAGAGCAGCTGCATTTTTTTCTGGATCAAAAGCCACCTGAAGACAGGGAGAATGAAATAGCCCTGGCTGACTGATGCATGGACTTTGAAGAAATAGGTCGATTGCTGACAACCATCAGGGAGAAGCTGTGAGGTCTTGGTCTTCTCCTGGAATGTAGTCAAGGACTTCATTCCTTCCATTTTAGAAGATGAGAGAACAGTGTCACATCAGAGCCTTCCAGGGACACATCAAAACCTAACTTGTGGTCATCCTATTTTGAAAAGACTGCCTTTAGTAAAGCCTAATGAATGGCAGGGAAGGGAAGAGAAAGGAATATTTTGTTTTCATGTCTGGCTATTAGTTCCTTGGTTGTTTTCTATTGCTTATAGCTTTATCTTTATGCCTTTGAAATATTTAGGCAAACCATCATTTGTCTTTTCATTCTCAGATGCACTAGTTTCTTCCATAAAAAGTCTGTCCTCTGTGTAACTATTTTGTAACCCAAAATTACATTTGGAAACAGAGAGGGGATCTTCAGTACTGCATTCACCAGCAGGCTCAAAGTCAGAAATAACAGCTTCGGTTCCAGTACTGAAAAAATATCCCAGTCTCCTTTTGCCCAGCAGATTACTATTGGTGTCTGCTGAAAATTGTTGTAAGATGCTGTTAAATATTCATTCACGTTACCTCCCACTGCATGATTAGCAGCAAAGAAGTTTAAAAGTTATCATGTGAGCTGGAGTTTCCACTGGAGGCTTACGGGTGTGTCCAAGGAAGGAAAAAAAGACCAAAATAAACTGGAGATTCCATTTGGAGGAGGAAAATACACTAGAACTGCAATAGTGTTTTTTTTTACTGCTGAATCCAGTAAAGACCTTGGCCTTCGTTATACTCTGTATGCTAAGGGTGTGTGTCACAAGGAGGAAAGCAGTACTCCACTAGATTCATTTGGAATTTGCTGCTATTTTGATTTAAGCGTATAATAAATGTGGGCTAACTGCTCAAACTGTTTTTCAATGCCTACAAGCAACTAAAAACCAACTCTACTTCCCTCACTCAAGGATAAATGCAAGGTTGCTATTTTTATGAAAATATCAAAAGCTGAACATCCTGCTGCGTTCCCTGTCTTCTGCTTTTCTCTTCAGGGTATTACATATTCAGCTTGCAACTCATCCATTCTATTGTCAAAAAATGTAATGTGAATTTTTATTTTTAAAAAAGTAATCCTGTGTTCTTTATCTTCTACATGAAAACGGGCGCTCCCAAAAGGAACATGCGTTCTTGTAGTCTGCATGAGTGGTGTTCAGCCCCAGAGACTGAAACCGATCCTGCGTAACAGACTTGCAAGTTTCTTCCCGACTCCCAAAGACGGCGCACCCCCAGTTTAGCTCCTTACGCTCCTCGGGCCGGGGGGAGGCTGGGGGAGGCAAAGGGCCTTTTACGTACTGTTCCTACTGGCTTCACAACACAGTATGTATTTTTGCTTTTCTAATAGACCCGTTACAGAACAAAGCGAACACTAGCACAGACCAAGACATCCAAACATAGGTACCAAACTACGCCAATGTACCACCTTCTAGGCTTCCCTCCTTCTTTCCAGCTGACCCTCCATGAAAGGAATCCTACTGTGGCAAAGCACATCCTTGTTCAGAGTATGTGTTGCAACATGACGAATGGAAAACTACCCAAAAACTGCCTTAACGCAGCTAGATACTGGGCAATAATAACAAAAAACAGAGTAGTCTGGGTTTGGTTTAAAAAAGTATTCTAGCTCCAATCTCCTTTGTCCCAATAACCAGAAGAAGCCCATGTGATGAATACTTGTATTTAGATACTGTCCAGAAGAAGAAAATAAAGCAGTATCCCTGTGTTTATCTGCAATAGGAATGGTAAAAGAAAATGAAGCTTGAAAGGCACAAGGGAAACTGGTTTGTTTCAACCTGATTTCACACCAAATGCAAGTGAAAGCTGTTTTTAAAAGTTTAAGTCATTCCTTGGTTTACTGGCCATTACAGAAGTAAAGTATTAACTGCCTTCACTGAGCACTGCTTAAGCCACTGACCATCCACAAGGTTTTATGGAGTAGGGAAAGAGAGATTGGCAGAAGCCAGTTTCCAGTTGGCTCCCAGCAGAGACAATCAAGCATATCTTCATTTTTTTCCTAACTTCCTATAGAAGCAGATGACACAACTGCTACAGGAATGTCCTGTAACAGGAAGTGTAATCCCACAGAGATTCTCCCTAAATCTTTTGAAGTACCTAGTTTACAAAAAACTTACAAAAGCATATGAAAAACCATTCAAACACACACCAGTGTGCTCTCTGCTAGCTACAGCACAGAGTAGCAAAACCTGGGACAATTCCCCACTCTACACCATTATTCTCACTTTTATTTTCCAAGAAGCACAAAGGAAGAGCACATTCTTAGAGACAAAAAAAATATGAAGGAAGTGGAGGGCTTGGGAAGTGCTTAACAGAAGGGGTTTTGCATGTATTTTGGATTCTTTCCTGTATCAACAGAACAGTCAGGGTTGGAAGGTCTGGAGAGCATCTACCCAACCCCTGCTGAAGCAGGGTCTCCTAGGGCTGCACAGTCACATCCAGGCGGGTTTGAATGTCCCCAGAGCAGGAGACCCCACAGGCTCTCTGGGCAGCCTGTCCCAGGGCTCCGGCACTGTGACTGTGGTTTGGAATGTGCATTCTCCAAAAGTCCTCAGGAAGTCAGAGTTTTCTCATTAGTTGGTGGGGACAAAGCTGTTACTTTGTTGATCGCATCCATTGGGATCTCACAATGTCCATTGTGACATTTTATTCCACAAAACTGGATCTCCTGTGTGAATCCCTTGGCTTTTTTAATGGCAAAACCAGCTTTTAGAAGGATTTGGATTATTTTCTCCCCTTTCTCAAAAACTTGTGCTGTATTACCCCATACAATGATGTCATCAATGTATTGCAGATGTTCTGGAGCTTCACCCTGTTCCAGCACAGCTTGGATCAGTCCGTGGCAGATGGTAGGGCTGTGTTTCCACCCCTGGGGCAGTCGATTCCAGGTGTATTGGATGCCCTTCCAAGTGAAGGCAAACTGTAGCCTGCACTCTGCTGCCGAAGGGATCAAGAAAAATGCATTTGCATATGAAACCATTCAAACACACACCAGTGTGCTCTCTGCTAGCTACAGCACAGAGTAGCAAAACCTGGGACAATTCCCCACTATGCTCTGCGCATAGCACTTAGCCCCCTCACCATCGCCATGGCCCTCCGCTGGCCCCTCCCCAGCAGTTCCCAGTCTCCCCTGAACTGGGGAGCCCAGCACTGGACCCAGCACTCCAGGTGCGGCCTCAGCAGGGCCGAGCAGCGGGGCAGGATCACCTCCCTCGACCTGCTGGCCACGCTCCTCCTCACGCACCCCAGGGTCCCGTGGGCCTTCTTGGCCACCAGGGCACACTGCTGGCCCACGGGCAACTGGCTGCCCACCAGCACTGCCAGGCCCTTCCCCGCAGAGCTGCCTCCCAGCCCTCAGCCCCAGCCCGTGCTGGTGCGCGGGGCTGTCCCTCCCCAGGGCAGGACCCTGCACGGGCCTTTGCTGAACCCCATGAGGTCCCTCTCCGCCAGCTCTCCGGCCTGCCCAGGCCTCGCTGAATGGCAGCGCAGCCTTCGGGTGGATCAGCCGCTCCTCCCAGCTCTGTATCGTCAGCAGAATCATATGACAGAATTTGTTGACCCTTTATGGGCAGATCAGTGAAAATACTTAAGGTTTTGCTAAAATAAGATAATCACTATTGAAATAGTTCTGAGGTAACCATTTTAGAGCAATTATGTCAGTTCTTGGCGTATCTAGTTTCAGCATCACTAGAAGATAATCTAGTCATCAGTACAATTGTCAAAAGACAATTCAGCTGTAGTAGTAGAAGTGGAAAGGTGCTTCTCTTTATTGAAATTCAGCCTGTTGATTATGAACAATCCAACTCACCAAGATGATCTTAAAACCTGGTGTTAGCCACCTATTTTATAATGTAATGCTTTCTTCTCACATTCAAATCACACATATTCAGAAGATCAGAGCTAATGGAACAACATGATCAGAAGTTAGCTTCTGCCTCTTGTTGCTTAGATACTTCTTTTTAAAGTTTTAAAACATTACTCAAATCTAATAACTTTAAATGTCAAAAAGAAATAGAACAATATTTAGCAGTGCTGTGAGACAGCAAAAACATCCCTTCAAACAATGCAACTTGTCACAACTTACAGATTGTTTATCTTCTTTTAGGTATGCTGTTAGAAACGGCATGGAATTTCTGTAAGTACTTTAATTTCTGAATTATTTTTATCTATGCAAATCATTTACAGTTTTTTAAACTAACCTTCATATCCATAGGTAAAGATTTCCTTGTTTCATATCTGTGAGATTAGTTATACTACTTTTATCTAAAATGCCAGGTAAAAAATACACCTGCAATAGATGTTTTACCGGCTGAAAATTATGAAACCCTACACACCACAAAAGGTTGATTAAGGTGAACATATACTATTGTGAAGGATACAAACTGGAGATACCATCATGTTTTTTACAGATACATTCAGGGAAAATGAGGTAAGTGAATTATTCAAGGTTCAGGTTGAAGTTTTCAATCTGCATAAGTATTTCCTATGCATTAGAACATGTGGTGTATAAGAAATGTTGTTTGTAATCAAAACTACTGAAGTGGCTCTTACAGTTCTAGGGTCTTAATTAAAGTGGAAGAGAAAGCCTAGTACCAATAAAACAAAAATAGCCGAACAAAAATCTCCTTCTCTGCTGTACACTACTCCTTTAATAATGAAAACAAACATCAGAGTATACAGAGAATATACTGAAGAAATTATGCTAATAATAGAGTTAATGAATTGTATGCTTAGATATCTACAAGCATCCTTAGGGTGTAACTATGGTACAAAATAACATCTTCTAGAAGACAAAAGGCTTTTACTTGAAAATACTGTTTGTTACCTCCCAGGTGCCCTTCCTTAACTTTAATGAAAATAAATCTACATTAGTTAATAAAAGCCCTTTGAGTGCTTCAATTAGAACTATATAAGCTGAAAATTACCTGTTGAGATTTAATTCCACAGACTGCTAACATGTCTTTGCATGCATTGCTCTCACCTGTTCAGCCTGGCTGGCTGGTTATGACATTAACTACTCAATTTAAATTGATATAATTATTAAAACATTATTTTACCTGCTCACAGCAATATTGCCTTCATTATGTGTCTTCTTCCAGGCATGAAACACTCTTTGCTGATATTTTGAGTTAGCTAAAGTAAGGAAAACAGTTTTCTTTTGCTATCAGAAACATGTTTCAGAATGAGCACAAGGAATATGAAATAAAACAGGATACTTAATTTATTTGACCAACAAAGTCCACTTCTGTTGCGCTACACATATTTTCAGATGACCTCAAATCTAGCAATAGGTCTGCTGGAATTCTGCAAGAGTCCTGCATAAAGAACAAACCAATTTGGGATATAGTGCATGCGAAAACACTTCTCAGCAATTATCACTTACTTTTTTTCTTTGGTCTTTTTCTAGAAAATTTCTGTTATCTGTATATCTGTTAGCTCCAGTGAGCTGAATCTGGCTTTCAACAACATACCCCAAAATGCTGAATCTGCGTTTCAACAAACAGGGGATTTTATGTGGGGAGAAATAACTTCTATAAAACCAACTACCATAGTTGGAGAAAAGAGGTGTGCTTTTGAGGATACATGAAGAAAGAACTAAGTGCCAGAAAAATTTCCAACTTTTTCTGCTACACTAACCACTCTAACAAAGGATATCTTCCTACAAACTTTTTGTTCGCATTCTTAGCACACTATGTCTCTAACATAATACAGGTGCATATGAACTTGGCATTCATGAAAATGGTGATGTTTGCAAGTCTCAGTAAAAGAATATCCCCACCTGGAGTGCAGAGCTCAGGGCACCCCTGGGACAGCAGGAAGGTTCATGTAGGAACAAACACTGTGCCGGGACTCCTCTGCAGCAGCACTATGACCAACCATCTGCATGCAGCTTGGCACTCCTTCGAATGACACTTCTCACCTGTACCACTTGTGGCAGACTAATAGACACGAGGTCCGCAGCAGCATCCCACCAGCTCTCAGCCTGACCTCCGGGAGGTGATGAGAGAAGGCCTGAGGGAGTCAGGGTTTTCTGTCAGGAATGGAAAAAAACCAACCCTTTGGTCTAGACTGCAGCTACTCCCTGACAAGCCACTATTGAATTTTCAGCTGTATAGATTTGTATTTTAGTCCCAAAGTTTTGGACAATATGACGAGAGAAATCTTAGCTTTTTTGCTGCAGCCCTCTGCAAACCCCAAACTGGTTGCCTTGCAAAGTTCTGCAGTCTGCTGCCAGTTCTGTTAGTTGTCGTCCTGTGCTGTGTAACCTTCTTGGTGAGAAGCTGCTGAACTGCTGACAGGTGTGTTCCACTGCAACTAATTAATTAAAGCAGTATCACACTAAACACTCTATACAAACTGCTTTCAGCTCTACACATCTTGATTATATTGAATGGAGAAGTGCTTAATAATTCATAGAAGGATTTGGTTATGGGTTCCCCCCCCCCCAGGTTTTAGACGTTGCATCCTAGATCTATTCCACCTACTTAGAGCTAAAAAGTATTGATATTACATTTCACCTGTTATAGGCAACACAGAGTGTTTTAAAGTTTGCTCGCTTGCAAACCAAAGAGGAAAATTAATCCTTCAAGGAAATGTGGCAAATGGAAATATTTTGTTTAGTTTCTACAAGATTATATAACATGCATAGCTGTCTGTCCGTAGGTATCTAGGAAAGTCTATAGATGCAGGAAACATTTTAAAAATAACCAGAGTTTAGAGTTTTTCATCATAAATTCTAACTTGTTTGAAAAACATAAAATTCTATGTTTAAATCTGAGATACATTGCCCTCATGGAAGTGATCACATTCATCTGGAACAAGCACTTTAACACAGCAGCATTGTTACGGAGTATATATAACTGAACTGTAAATTCAAAGTTAGAAACACTAAAGCCAGCATCATGATGCAGCCTGAAAATAGTTTTTTTCACAATGCCCTTTATGCAGAGTTTTGTGGTTTTGACACACTTTGGATTTCTAATTGCTGGTCTCAAATATGTTTTTAGACAAACGGGTGTTGTACTAGCAGTAACTTTAATGAATATAATCAATGAATGTTGCAGATCTGATATCCAGTGTAAGCTCAGAACACCTTGTTTTCTGAAACTCGGTGCAGACACCTTGCCATTTGTATTTCTGTGCAACCTATTTGATTACTTACCTATGATTCTATGCAAACACGAAGGCAGATCATTAAGCACATGTATAATTGTGTCAAGCGTGACCTGAATTCTATTGTACATTGCACACCCGTGTTAGCAAGATAGACACCACCCAAAAGTGATACCTTGAAGGGGAACTTAAGAAACTTTCAAGAACAGTTGATGTAATTCTCACAATCCATAAATGACTGCATTTCAGAAAAAAGTATCTAAAGTTACTAGTTTGTGGTATAGAGTAAGTAGAAGTTGTTTGAAGAGATTCATCAGACTTGTTTTGTTGTTCTTAATACTGGGCACCTCTAAAATGTGTATAAATTACTAAAGATTCTGCTAATGAGAAACAAACATTTTGTGAATAAAGAAATTATGAAGTGACCTTCATAAGCGATCTGAGAGAATGATTTAACTTTTCAAGAAGTTAACTAAAAACCCATGAGTTCCATTCCCTAGAAGCAACGTTGATTTATTGTCATTATTCATGGAGAGTCAGAACAGGAGGAAATATTTCCACAGATCTAATTCATTACAAAACCAGTCATGGTTTATCTCCCATTGCTGTATGCTGGTATACTGATCAAGGAAACCCTGTTTCTGCTATTTCATCCAGCAACAGGTTATCCATGGCTGCATTTTTCCTTGAGGAAAGCAAACACATCTCACACGTGCACAAAAAATACACTTGTTGACAGAGCTCATGCACTACTAAATCTACTAAACATTGTCACTGATAAAGAGTTTTCAAAAGACTGAACAACCGTTTAACCTGGCTACGCCAACAATGGCCACCACTATGGTGGCATCACAGTGTCATGAAAACCCCACAGAAAGTGTTTCAGGCTCAGGTGAGCAATGTGGCAGAGGGGAAAAAAAGCGTATGAGCCACAAGAACCTCGGAAGGACAAAGCCATGTTTCACTCTCTGGTCCCGGAGGCACATGCCCTGCACTGCCCCAAGCCCCGGGGCTGCCCCAGGCCTGGCCCAAGCGCTTGGCCTCCTCCGCGCCCCACACAGCTGCCACCATTTTGCAGCCAGCACGGAGCTTCACGCCTTGGGGTGCTCCGGCAATGCCTCCCTGGAGCCAGCGCGGCCCCGCCGGGCAGCCCACTGCCTCCGCGTGCTCCTTGCCCATCCACGGCGGGGGGCGGCTGGGTGGGATGGCAGAGGCCGTTGCCTCGTGGGGCGGTGGCACCGTGGTGGCCCTGAGCCCCTCCAGCAGCACTCGCTGCCCACCTGGGTCTCTGCCTCAGCCTCTCTCGTTGCCTCTCCTGCGGCCACCCCCTGGGCCTCAGCCACCCCTTGGTCTCACCACTGCACCAGCCCCGCAGTGCTGCCTGTGTCACCCCACAGAGATGGCCTCCCTCCCTCCCACCGCCTGCCTTGGGGCCTGGGGCCATGTCCCCGCCCTGGGTGCTGGGGGGGAACGTCCCCTGGCTGTTTCTGCCAAGGGAAGCTGGAAGCATGCTCTCCCCGGACCTTTTCCATGTTATTTTATGGTAGCAGGAAATTATTTTGGTTTCCTGCTTTTTCCCGTCAGCTGGTCTCAGGCCTCCCTGGCAGATTTACCCTCTCCTCCTCCCCTGCTTCTCTCCCCCATGCTGCTGCTGCTGCCACCATCCCGTACAACGGCAAACTTGGTTTTGTTGGCAATCCCGTGTGGCAGCATCACCCTTCACACATGGCTAAGGAAGACCCTAAACAGGTTTAATACTTCTTCGCATCAAATTTAACCGCTGTAGCATAGCTCAGTGACGCATATCCATGCTTCTTGTTTTCCTCCTTCTCTGATCACATTTTTCTTTTTCTTTCTCAGTAGTTAAATCCCAGTGGCCAGGTACAGTGGAGAGAAAGTCTGGATTTTAAGTCCTGCTGACCCTGCGAGGCAGCAGTGCCACTGCCCAGCAGTCATCCTGCACGTCCACACAACTCTCCAGCAGCAAGACCACAAGCCACCGCCAAGGCACACCAGACCTGAAGCCATCCACTTCTGGCAGCTGGCTGCTCTGCTCCGGCAGCTCCCACCCGTGTGCTTCGCCCCGGTGCTCTGGCACTCGCACCCAGACAAGAAACTGGCACCCACCTCTGCTACGCCTGTGCCAGCCTCCCTCTGCATTGCCCACCGGCACCCGCTGCACCCCTGCTATTACATGCAGTGCCAGGACCTTTGGTGTTTCTCACTGTCAATGCTCTTGAGATTAGTCTAAAGCACTGAAATTAACAATTATTTTCTTTACAACACTGAGCACCTTGTCATTGACAGGCTTTTCTTGACAAGTAGCTTTTGCTCCTCTGTGATTTCCTTTCACTGGCACGAGCTAAATGCCTACCTACCTCCGCCCTCTGTAGTGGCTGGTACACACGCTCTACCCAAAGACAGCCACAAACAGTGAAGAATTTTTCTGTTAAAAATAATTTGTTAATTTAGCTCCAAAATGGCTAAAAAGGTCATACTACTATAATGGGGGTTTTCACAGAAAAAGTGCAATACGAGCAATTCATGGAAACATATATTTAAGATTAGAATCATAAAGCTCACAACAAACATCTCTGAGAATCTTCCAGTTAGTCAAGTGAGTATTTTTTGTAAGACTATTGTGTTAACACACCTCCAGGAACTACTTCCCCTCTCACTAAGGATGTTTAACAGAAGGAGCAAGAATCAGCACAACAGTCATTAAATACCTCTATTTATTTTTTCATTAGTACAGTATTTCTTTCCCCACAGATTAATAAAAAGAATCATAAGATATTTATTGGAGTGCTATTGAATCCGTTGCTTCTTTTGGGAGACAATCTGCTTTAGTACTATTCAGAAACACCACTGCTGTTCACAGAATAATGAAACTTCTTTCCCCAACCTAATACCCGTAATGGATCCAAGGCACATAATATTGTATTAATTTTATGAACCAGTTTTAACTCAGTACTCAGGACAAAAAGATACCGCATCAAAAGGTATAAGAACTATTATTTCAAGAGAAAGGTTATTAGCAATAAGAGTAGGTTAAGCTGTTGCCAGAAGGTGAATTATTCTACTGGTGGAGATTAGAGTTTTGATTTCTTCTGAAAGAAGCTGACAATAGCATTTACACATTCATCAGATAACCACCTCTCCTTCAGGACTTCACACTCCTTACTATTCACTGCATGGAGTTTCTCCTTTTCCACACTTCGTAAGAGTTGCTTTGACACTGCCAAGGACTGGAGGAGAAAGAGGAATATTAGGAAGTTATGTCTTCTATACCTTGATTTAATGTTTCAGAAAACAGCACAATAAACACATTGGAATTCTAACAGTTGTATTACCATTTTAGCTTTTAGTCAACTTTTTTGGTGGAAGTAATTAATTACTGACTGCTAATAAGGTGGAGGAGGTTCACGGGAAGCAAAACAGCAGTCCACTAAGTGCTCATAATCAAAGTAGATAGACATAAGAAGCAAAACCTGTTCAACTGTTTGCAGTGCCAAATGCAACCTCCATTATCAGCAGTTGGCACAAGTGTCTCCTCTTGTCTAATGGAACATAACAC
This sequence comes from Falco rusticolus, assembly GCF_015220075.1. NCBI lineage: Eukaryota > Metazoa > Chordata > Aves > Falconiformes > Falconidae > Falco > Falco rusticolus. The sequence goes on from NC_051189.1 coordinate 92,231,524, forward strand.
CATCGTGACTCAAGCAGTTTTGCAAAACCTAAACTAGTGAGCAGGAAGACTGAATTCAGCAAAAAGTAAATCCACCCAGCGTCATCTTGCGCTCCCACAGTGCATACAGTACAATTAATACTGTAGAAACAGTGGTAAGGCTCTTCAACCTAAACTACTGCCAAAACAAAAGTCTAAGAGAAGGCATCCAAGGCACGCACACAGAGACTGCAGGTGGATTCGTTAGTTTATAAGGCTTTTTGGCCTTTGAGTCTCTGCATACAGTGAGTGCACTGTCTCAGATTCAGCCAAAGCAGAAGAGATGTATCCGCTTCCCAGCGGCAGGGGGACAGATCTGTGCTTGAAGGAAAATACATTGAGCCTTGTCATTTCAATTAAGGACCAGATATCAGGATACCTTTGGCAGGATTGGGAATGCTACAGACTTACAAGGTGAAGAAAAATTTAAAATACTGACATTTTTAGGAAGGCTTGCATAAGCTTCTAGTTTTGCCCAAACTTCCTTCTGAAAAGTGCTGTCGGGGAAGACTTCAGTCACAAGTCCCTGGGCACAGGCTTCTGCTGCAGTCAGCTTTTTATTGAAAAGCAAAATCTCATTTGCCTATATAAAGGAAAGTAGGAAGTGTGATTCAACAAGACAAGAATTGAGTAATCTGACAGGAAACGTACAAGCTTCCAAATCACATTTATTTTACTCTCTTGCTTATTAATGTCTGCCCTCTGAAGGGATCTCCAGATACTGCCTAGTTCAAACCACCTGCTCAAGCAGGGTCAGCTGGAGCAGGCTGCCCAGGACTCTGTCCTGCTGGGTTTTGAGTATCTCCAAGGATAAGACACTTCTCCAAGAACAAAGACTTCACAGCATCTCTCCACAATTTGTTCCCGTGTTTCACCACCCTCGCTATAAAATTGGTTTTTTACCTTCAGATGGAATTTTCTGTGTTTTAATGTGTACCCCTTTCCTCTTGTCCTGTCACAGGGCACCACTAACAAGAATCTGTCTCAATCTTCTTTACACCCTCCCATCCCATCAAGTATTTAAAAACATTGATAAGATTCCCCCAAGTCATCTCTGCTCCAGGAGAAACAGTTCAGGCTCTTTCTGTCTCTCCTCATATCTAATATGCTCTTGTGCCTTAATCATCTTTGTGGCTCTTTGCTGGGCCTGCTCTGGCATGTCTGTCTCTCTCTCGTAGCCAGAGCCCAGACCCAAACGCAGCACACTAGCTGTGGTCTCACCAGTGTCAACTGGAGGGGAAGAAACACCTCCCTCAACCTGCTGTCAACGCTCGATCTAACGCAACCGAGGATACCACCAGCCTTCTTTGCTGCAGGGTGGTGTTGCTGGCTCACGGGCAACTTGTCCACCAGGATACACCAGTCCTTCTCTGCAAAGCTGTTTTCCAGCCAGTAAGACCCCACATACACTGGTGTGTGGGATTATTTCTCCTGAGGTACAGGACCCTGCCTTTTCTTTTGCTGAGATTCCCCAATACCCCAGCCTGTCCAGGTCCCTACGGCAACGCATCTGGTGTATCAGCAGTTCCTCTCAGTTTTGTATCATCTGCTGAGGGTGTACTCAGTCCCATCATCTGGGTCATAATGAAGAAGTTAAATAAGAATTAGACTCAGTATCAACCCCTGGGCTACACCACCAGTGACTGGTCTCCAGCTCCTATTGTTCACCAAGAGTCTACATGTCTTTCTGAGCAGAGCTCAAAGGTTCACCTGACATTACCTCATCATAAATTTGTTTGTTCACTTCCTGCAGTGACTCCAAGATTTCTAGAACATGCACTGGTAGGCTGTATCTCACTGAACAGACTGTCCTTGATACCTGGATGTTTATAAGGCAGTTCTCTGTTCCATACAGATTTAAACCCTGCTCAACAAAAATACATTATATAATGCAGGCAATGATACCAGATAAGCACTTGAAGCTATCCAGATTTTTTCTGTGGGATATCAAAAGAAGCCTGATAAAGGCAGCCTACCAAGACATTTCTTGTGAATGCTCTTATTTTCTGTTCTTTTTAATCCTTCTTTACACGATACCCTCCCGTTGCTGGAGGAAAGATACAACCTTTCACCATATGGAAATTGTCTTGAGAAGGTGGAGGAAGCCATGAGAAAAAAAACTTCCTGCATCAGTATCACAGTATAGCTTCAAAAGCGGTGACTACTCTGTTATGGTGCCTGTGCTGGTTCTGTCATACATTTCTTGATCTTTGGTTCAAAAGACATAAACAGGAGCTCTCCCTGAGGACTCTTGCTGTGACTCCACTTACAGTTGCAGGATACCAACACACAAAGGTGAGATAATTCCACATACAGTGCAGACATTCTTACCTTGGCTGAGCCCATGATTTTTGGAAACAGGTAAGAGGAACATCCTTCCGGGCTCTGCCCAAGTTGACTAAATGGGCTGTGAAATGTAGCCTGGAAAAAAAAAACCCCAGAACAACAAAACAAAGCAAAACTCACAACAGAGCACAGGACTAAATTATTAGGATTTAATTTTCATTTCAAAGCTTCTACTGTGAAAGAGTTCACCAGAAATACATCTGAACTGTTGCCATAATAGGCTTTAACCATCACCCAGTAAACATTGCTTCAAACTCTTAATGCACCCAAGAGCTGACTTTGTATAATTCAGTTCCCTTATTGTAACAAGCCCATTGATGAAGTTGCCTTATCTGAAAACAATGCTTAAAAGAAACTAATTTGCACGCGCAGAATCTTTACAGAAGAGATGTTCATACACATCTGCCCTAGAAGTTATTAAATACATAGCCCAAAGCACTTAAGAGGTAAAGAACATTTTGCTTTCTGAAGGCACACTAAGTTTATTCTACTCCTGAAAAAAATCAACTCACTGAATCTTTCCTCAGATTTTATGCAAATATAAAAAGAACCTGTGGCAGAAATGCATCATGAGATAATACAAAACAATACCCTAACTACAAGTTAGAACTCAGCTACAGAATTTTATGTTTGACAGCTCACATCAACTTTGAGCAAAGAAGATAAAATGCTTGCTTTTATTTCCATTGAAAAATATGAACTGATACACAGAGTAAAAAAGTTGTCAGTGAACCTTTCACTGTAACAGAAGGTAATCATCTATTACTGTACTACAGATGACCATACAGTAAGACAGATCAACAGACTTCCTAACAAGGAAGTGACATATAATTGTAAGAAAAGATTCATCATCTGCCAAGACACAGGCTAGTATTGGTCATGCTTAAGCAAGGGGAGATTAACTATACCAGGGGTATGAACTAGTGCCTCATGAACTGGAGCAAAATCCAGTGCAAAAGGCCATGTTAACTGACTGCCCAAAATGCTGATCTGTTGTCAGACTGGGCTGTGCAGCATCCCATAAATGTGGATGGTAATGATCTGCTCTGGAAATACCTGGCTGAGAATAAAACCAGACCTTGGACATAGCAAAGCTGGCCACTTCTAGGCTAGGCAGTCAATACCTAAGGCACTCCAATCAAACTACTGAAGAACTGTGAAATTAAGTAGTAATTTGGATGAGAATGACCCTATTGTACGGGAATTCACAATCCTGGAAAGAACAAAGAACAATCACCTTTGAGAAGGCTTCAATAAACTTGAAGTTAATAGGAAAGTTTTCATGAAGCTTTCACTTGGGTTAGTCCAAGTTAGACACTACAGAAATCCTCAAAGAACTGTTACCAAGGGCACAAGCAAAAGCTTTCCCAGTGCAGGTAGGAAGGTACCAACAGGTTGGCTCAGCTATGTCATGAGCTCATCACTGGCTTTAAACACAAGTACACAGAAAGTGAAAACTACATCAGACAACTAAGTATGAAACCACTATAAGCATGCAGAGATTAAAAAAACAAATAGAAATACAAGGCAAAAATAAGATGCATTTACCAATGATTATGTATATGACTGGTAAAAGAAAGTTCAAGTTTGAATTCCAAACCATTCAAGGAAGAAGGATAATATTAACAGGACAAAACTTTTACCACTTATTTGGATTAAACTTCAATTTAATCTATACTACTTATGGCTGTAAGCAGGTATTATGCTGAGATGCAAGTGATTAGAATTCAAAATAGTCTTAACAAAACGAAGAGGTAGGAGTAAGATGATACTATTTAATATGGACACGTTAAAGTTTGGCAGGAATAACTGTATACAGCACACTATATATGATAGGAACAACCATTTAACTTGCAACTCTACATTAAAGGATCCAGGTGTTACAGCAGATCACAAGTACGCAAATCAAATAACATTGGGGGATGTCAAAACTGAAAAACTGCCTGCAGAATGTGGAGTAGTTCTTTTGCTTCACTTCGCATCAGTAAGACATGAGCTGGAGTGATGTGCCCAGTTTGCACAACTATGCTTAAAGAGACACAGAACAACTGGAGGGAGTCCAGAGGAATGTGACTGCAGGCCACATGAGGAAAAAAACTGAATGAATTGCAGCTGTTTAGCTCAAAAAATGAAAATATTGAGAGAGTGGATGTAAACCTGAGATATATCTAACAGTCCAAGTACACTGATGGCTAAGCACACTTATGGCTATTGAAAGAGAAGATAAACATAGTCTGCTCTCTAAATTCAGGAACAAGAAACAGTTTACCCTGCAGCAAAAGAAAAGATCTCATGGGAGGGGAGGAAGAGGGAGAACCCAACAATTTTCTAGTAAAAGAGAAATCTAGGGACTGCAATAGACTGAATAAATCATGCACACTATACAAGCATATGTCAGGAGTGACACTGTCCTAGCTGATCCTGTAATGAAGCAAGCAGAAGGAGCTGCTCCCTGGTAGCTCCATTTTCCTAAGTCTCATGGTGACAAATAGAAGTCAGCTGGAACTTTGAGGAAAAAAATCTGACACAATGCTGAAGCAGGAGTCAAAGTACACTCAAAGACACTTCCGCAAGCAAAAGCTTGCCTAAAATTAATTAAGACCTTGGGTTAAGTTCCATATCTGTTAATAACCTTAACATAAAAAAAATAACCCATAAAATGGGATTCTGTGCTATGCCTTAATACAGCTTTTGGTTACATATTTGGCAAGTTACCTTAAAAGGAATCTTAAGTTGAACAAACCAAAGCTTTTCCAAAGTTACCTTGGAACACAGATTAGATAAAATGCCAGTTACTGCGCTTCCATCCCATAATAATCTTTTGCTGCCCTTCACACCACGCACCTGAAAGGGGCCTGACAACTATCATCTCACATCAGCTACTCTTTACTGTACCTACTGATACAGTAAAGACTTTCAAAACTAGAGTCAGTAACTTGATAACAGCAGCAGGAACCACTGGCTGATGCATCCCTGTGCTGGTAATTTATAGATGTTCCTTGACATGATATAAAAAGCCTTTACACTTGTGTGTTCTTCCCTAGGTCGTATCACCTCAAAACAAGTATTTCCCATAAAAAGAGGCTTAAAGACTGCCTTGGGGTCAGCTATGTAATCTACTTACCCTGTCAGAAGCATAGACAACGTCACACAATCCAAGGACTGTCACACAGATTCCAATAGCTGGGCCATTTACCACTGCTATTAGTGGTTTAGGAAAGTCAATAAAATGACCCACGAACTCTCTAGAGAGAAGGAAAACCAGAATGTAAGACGCACACCTCAATCCTTTTCATCAAATATAAACAACTTTCAAAACATGTGATTAGGTACTCTAACAAAACCCATGAGCTAGATAAGTAACATATGTTTTTAACCCTTTCCCCAAATAAATTCTGACAAAGAAAGTAAGAACTAGTTGAAATACCCGCATTTCCTTACCAACTAAGAATCAAACAGGTACATGTCAGCATAGCTTTCCTAGTTCCTGCAATCAGGTTATAAAAATGCTTTCCTCTTCAGCTCCAGTTACTCAATACAGCTCACTAAGAACAGTCATTAGCCCTGTCTAGCCATCTGCCTATACATCCATCCCAACTCCACCCATGGGATATTCATTCCCTTCACAGATTCCGTTCTGCAGTGAAGCCCCAGCAGGCAGCAAAATTGTGATGCTACCACAACACAGAACTCCCTAGTGCTGTTCTGCATGGGCTTGAGAAATAGCATTTTGTTTCATTTAACAGCTACTTCTCCATCCAAGAAGTGCAAAACACATTCTCAAAATACAACAGTTTTCAAAAGCAAATTCCACATCTTTGGCATCTCTGCGTACCAGTTGTAATGAAGCACTGTGCTTGTGTAATAGTAACAGCACAGCAAATATAGTCTTCTCCCAAGAGCAAGACATAAAGTACACGTGAGACTATTGAACACTCTACAAAACACTGCAGGCTGGAATGCTTGCCACATACCACTGACTAACATCATCACAACAGATTCGGACTGCATCATTATCACTTTGTAGGGGCAACTGTGATCTACAGACAGCTTGCCTAAGTAAAAGCTGCAAAACTGAGTACTTGCAGTTGATCTTTAAAATATAAATCAAAATCATTGTCTGATTTTCTCTGTATTTTAGTTTTTCCATCAATTGCAGGTGCTTGAGGAAGCAATCCAACCTGCAAGCATCTCTCAGATGTAATCATCACATACAGAAATAAGACAAAAAAATCAGCCTAAGTAGGGGAAAAAAGAAACACATTGTTTGTCCCAAAACCCCCACATTTCAGCACCTGTGTCAGATGATGCCCTTGAGCTCCCTGACTTTAGAAAATAAATTAGGTAGATTCAGACTCAAAGATGGAACCAAGACCTCAGAACTCCTGGGCAATTTTGAACAAGTTCATTACACCTAGTCCTATTCAAAGAAGTCTGACAGGGGAGGCATTTTGGCATGTCCTGCTAGTGTAGACACTGTCAGACATCAAAAAACCCACAAACTTTTCATTGCAGTTAACAATCTATATAGTAAAAATCACATTTTTGTCATTATATCTGCAAGTACTTTGGGGACTCAAAAATAAAGTCTAGCCTTTAACATCACTGTACTTAAAGATTTCTAATATTCAACTCAATTCCTCATTTATTTCATACAATTAATACTACTTCTCCCGCATGATCTGTGTTTATGCATATGGTGAGCCCTTAAACAGTCATCTAAATGAATGTATCATAGCATAACTAGGCCCCTGACATCGTGTTTTCTAACAATGCCTGCAAACTCTATTTTACCCGTTACAGTAACTTATGCATATATGAAACCAAGATGTTCTACTTGAGTAATACTGCTCCATCTTTTGCCATCTTCTCCATTTCACCGGGCTGGATATTAGTAAAATTATTCAGATCATTTCCACTACTATAGTAGTCTCCATTTCCTGCAGAGAACACATACGAATAAATGCACCAATTATTTCCGAGTAGGTAAGAGAAGATAAACTTCCACTTACTACGTTTACAAAAGAATTTCATTCTAAGTATCTAACATTACTAAGTAATTAGAGAGACTGTCTCAAAGTATACACACTACCTTAAAGGACATCTACAATTTAAAAATAAGGTTTGACTGACAACTCGCTGAAAAACAACGGGTAAAAACCCAAAGAATGCTAAATCTGAAAGACTGGGGGGGCAATAATTTTCTTTTTTTCTGTAACAGTGTCAGATGGAAAAACATTTATTTTATTTCTTTCCCTGCATACTTGCTCAAGTTTTTTTCCCCTGTTAATTCACAATCATTCACACAGTAAGACGTGAGAAACTTTTTAAACAAGAAAATGGAAATTTAAGTTTACGCATGTCCCTTCATCCCCCTTCAAGCTGATGAAGGAATCAAAAGTAGACAGAATAGCCTATTTAATATGTGGTAGAAGTTTCACATGTTTTATGACCAATTAAGGGAAAGTCACAGCATTCTAAGGATAAGACTGACAGCACTGCATTACTGCATTAAAATCATTGTACTGAAAGACAGATTCTTCAGTAAGAAGATAATCTGTTAGTGAAGGTATAAGTCAGTTTGAGGCATCACCAAAGAAGCAAGCTGTATTTAAAAGCTAGACTGCACGATTTAATTGCCTAAATCATCCTGTGTTCCGTGAGGACATTCACAGGATAGAATCTTTCACTGGTTAGCACATCTGTTACTTTACATTGCAGTGCTCTAACTACGTAAAATGGAACAGAAAGGTTTGTGCAGGGGTGTTTGCTATTTACTCCTAGCTATACATGTGCTAGTCTTTCCAGTTGTGTCAACTACCCTTCTCATTTTGTAAGGGCTGATGTGCCTAGTCATTACTATTGAAAAGAAGTTCAGCATCCTGAGAATATACAGTGCTGGTAAAGACAACAGTAGAGAAGAATATCATAGAATGGTTTGGGTTGGAAGGGACCTCAAAGATCATCTAAACTCCCTGCCATGGGCAGGGACACCTTCCACTAGACCAGGTTGCTCAAAGACCCATCCAGCCTGGCCTTGAACACTTCCAGAGATGGGCCACCCACAACTTTTCCAGGCAACCTGTTCCAGTGTCTTACCACCCTCACAGTAAAGAATTTCTTCCTTATTTCTAATCTAAATCTACCCTCTTTCATCTTAAAGCCATTCCCCCCCCATCCTACCACTACGTGCCCTTGCAAAAAGTCCCTCTCCAGCTTTCTTGTAGGCTCCCTTGAGCCCATTTTTTTCCAGGCTGAACAACCCTCAACGCCAACTTCTCTCAGCCTGTCTTCATGGGAGGCTCCAGCCCTCTGACGATCTTTGTGGCCCTCCTCTGGACTTGTTCCAACAGGTCCACATCCTTCTTATGCTGGGGGCCCCAGAGGTGAACACAGTATTTTGCTAGGTGGGGCCACATGAGAGCTGGGTAGAGGGTGAGAATCACCTCCCTGGGTCTGCTGCTCATGCTTCTTTTGATGCAGCCCAAGGTACGGTTGGCTTTCTGGGCTGTGAGTGCACATAGCTGCATCATGTTGAGCTTCTCATCAACCTACAACCCCAAGTTTTTCTCTTCAGGGCTGCATCCAATCCACTGTTCCACCCAGCCTGTATTTGTGCTTGGGATTGCCCTGACCCACATGCAGGACCTTGCACTTGGCCTCATTGAACTTCATGAGGTTTGCTCAGGCCCACCTCTCAAGCCTGTCAATGCCCCTCTGGATGGTGCTCCTTCCCTTCAGTGTGTCGACCACACCACACAGCTTGGTGTTGTCACTAGACTTGCTGAGTGTGTGCATGATCCCACTGTCCATGTTGCCGACAAAGATGCTGAACAACACTGGTCCCAGCACAGACCACTAAGGGACACCACTTGTCACCAGTCTCTACTTGGACATTGAGCTGTTGACCACAACTCTTTTGAGTGTGACCACTCAGCCCAGTGCCTTATCCACTAAATGGTCCATCCACCAAACCCATGTCTCTCCAGTTTAGAGACAAGGATCTCATGCAGGACAGCATCAAAAGCTTTGCACAAGTCCAGGTAGATGACACCAGTCACTCTTCCCTTATCCACCAATGCTGAACCCCCTTGTAGAAGGCCACAAAATTTGTCAGGCATGATTTGCCCTTAGTGAAGCCATGTTGCCGATTATGTATGGAAATACCTCAGAAGTAACAAGTAAACAGGCTTAAGCCCAAATTCACCTTGCAACCACACTACCTAGCTTCCAGGCAAAGCTCAAGCTTTGGCTGATTTCCTAAACGCACACCTACTGCAGTGAGGATAGGCCAGACAGGCAGTGCCTGCACTCAGCTGGTTCATCCCTCCCGCCTGCCCTTGCCACTGTGGTGTTCAGTCAGCAGACATCATCCAAATGACATGGCCTCAGAGCAGCTAGACTTCACAGGCAGCATGAGTTTAAGCTGCCCTTTCACACTGTTGCTGCAGTCATCCAGCTGCACACATCTGGCAACTAGGGCAGGCTACAGTTTGCCTGGCCAAATCTCTCCTACGGCAGCCACAGGAAAAACAAAGTATTTTTTTTTTTCCCCCCAATGATCATAGGTAAATATGCAGTGTAAACTTTCTACTGGCCATGCTAGTACAGGATTTGAGGGCCTTGTTTTAGTATGTTCCAACACATCACAGAGGTAGAGAAAATTGACTAAACCCATAACAATGAACTTCAAAAGCAGTAATGAAGATACTCTGGAGCAGATGTATCAGCTACTCAAAAGTGATAAAGGAGTACTGACATCCATCTTCTCATCTCAGATGTTTTGATGCAACAGCAAGCTTGCTAAAGCATTTGAAACATCACCTTGAAAGAATTTTGCCCAAACACTGGAAAATCTTTGGTCTTTACTGGAAGAAAGTATTTCCTTACTTACTTGTTTTATATTATGCCAAAGTACAGTATCAACATAAACTATCTACCTGTATTTAGACTAAGATAGAATTGTGTAAGACAGGCACATGAAGCGTGGTACCAGTAATAACTGCTATGGTAGAATCATCTTTCCCAGCTTCTTCAAGCGCTTTGATAATTTCTCTGTACATCTGCGTTAAGAAGAAAATTAACAAAGTATAAATGTGATGCTGCAAAAGATCATAAAAAGGAGATTCACACTGACAACAAGGAACTTAAAAGGACCATAGTTAATCTGTCTTTCAAGTATGAAAAAAAAATCTGCATCCACAGAAAGTATTACATGTGAGGTATTTCTGACCATAAAGACACATGCTTGAAATACTCAAGACTTGCAACGCAAATCTAAAAGGACAGAATAAGGTCCTTTGAAAAAACAAACATTAACTGGAAACAGCTAATTTTAAAACCTGAGAAGCAGTTTAATTGGGAAAAATAATATATTAAAGAATTAACAGAAGTGGGGTGAAGTCCCTGTTCTGGTACCTTTGCAGTTGTGAAACAGGATGATCACACTGTTTCCAACAGGATGGACTTCATCATGAAGACAACTATGGGAACTGGAAGACTATCAAGACACACACACAACAGTGCTGAGCCAAAGTAGGCTGCACACTTGCTTTGTTATACATAAGACTACAGTCAAATCTTGTATCCACAAAAAAGGCTAGCATTCCCTGCAGTCTGCCATTTTAGTTTAGTGCATCCCATTATCCTATATTAAATTTGAAAAAAACAAGAGATACAGAAAATCCCAATCGGTAAAATTTTAGCTGAATAGTTTCATTTTGCACTGGGTATTTATTCCTTAAGTTGTTATTGGAGTCAAGATACTAAGCTCTCATAGAATTCAGACCATTATGGTTTGGTCAGTTCTACTAAACCTGTAGTAACAATCTTTAAAAACTTAGTAGGTTACCCAGGAAAGAAAAAAAAATAAATCATTAATCCTCCCAAGTTAATTTTTTTACCTTATGGTTGATGGCATTCTTCCTATCAGGTCGATTAAACATTATCTTTGTGATATTGTTTTTAGTGGTAACTAATATTGTTTCATAACCATCGTGTCCACTCTCTTCTGGAGAAGCATCTTTCTTCTGGCCAGCAGATTCTGCAGAGACCAGACTTGAGACAAGTTCAGTATATTTCTGTCTGGCATTATCCTGTAACGAAAGGGAAAAAAAAAAAAAAAAAAAAAAAAAAAAAGAAATCACAGAAGATTATCAAAGGCTGAAATGAAAATCAGCTTGTTATGCTATTCATAAAACAGTTACCGGGCAGGGGCTGTGCTTCAGTACAAAAGAAAAAAAACCCCTCAGTTAGAAAGCATTCTAATTAGGGTGAGAATAAAGATCTGCTGTATTTAAACATTGCAGATTATACTTACAAGTCATCTGGAAAGCAGCAGCAAACGATCCACAATATAAAAGTGCTGCGATGATGACATTTATTTTGCTGAAGAGGTGCCCCCATCACTAAGATTACCAGAGACACTTTTGTCTTATTCCCAGCATTTACACGTTTCTATGGATCCTTTGTTTCTGCTTTCCAGTTTGGTATTTCTCCCACAAAATATTTTATTTTAGAACATGTGTTGCTGAAAATAAGAGTGCTGAAATGGGTGCACAGCATTTTAAAATTGCTTGAAGACACTAGCTTTCATATAGCACAAACATGACGTTTAAAAGCCTGAAGAATTTTATCTTCCTATTTCTATCATAAGCAGTGATTTAAAACAATTTTAAGTTCTTGGTTGTTACAACCTATTTTCTTGAAAGGATAATATACTTTGAACAATTCTATAATGCATAATCTGTAGCATGTGAAATTGCCTATTTCCTCTCCAGTATAACTTCAAAAGCAGATTCTTTCCCTTAAGTGTGTCTTGAAGCTGCAGAGCAATCTCAAAAAACAAACAAAACAAGACACCAAACCACAGCCCAAAACCCACAAAGCAGCACAGGAATATGTTATATTCATGAAATTATGCAAGCATGTTTTCTTTTAAAAGAAAAAAAATGCAAAAAACCCCTCAAGTAGTATCTTTGACTGATCTCAAACTACTCCTGAAGGCAGGCCTAGCACAGCAGTGACACAGCTGGTTTGTAAAGCTGATGTTTCCTACATTTAACAACAGCTGAAGAAACTGCAGTAGCTATATGTGATGTCAGACTTACTACAGTCTGCATGAAAAATGAATGCTTATGTATCTGCATCTTTAATTTTCCTGTTTGCTTCACTTGAAGTAAAGACTTCTCTCAAGGTTGTGAAAGGTATTGATGTCAAGATAGAGAGAAAGAATGAGGAGAGGCTCTCAATAAACCACTTTTTTTCTAGTCTTTTAGTCAGTGGCATCAGAGGCTGCCTTTAAAAGTTACTAATATGCTGGATTCATAGATTTGTTCTTTGCTGTAAGAACCGAGAAGCTCAATCCGTCTTTCTTAAAGGGAACAGCAGAACAGAAGAGAATGTGGAACAGACTTTTTATTGGAAGTCACCACATACATTTCTTACACTGATACAAGCTGGCAGTAATAATGTAGAACTAGGCTTACACAGCACAAAAAAAATCTCCAAACACTGAGGCAGTGAAATGACTATAGAATACAATGCAAAGTATTTTGATGTCTGAAGCAGAGTTGCTCAACTAGTATGTAATATGTTTAGACACCAGCCATTCACTTACAGACCAGGCACTTCAAGGTAATCTACTAAGTATTAAGTGAAATTATAGGTAATATCACCTGAGACAAATTTCCAAGAGAATTCCATGCATCCCACTTGGCTTTCTTGACAAAGTCCAGCATACCTGGTTTTGGAGCATTGCAGGGACCTTCAGTAGCCTGAAAAGAGTGAAACAAACTTACTTAAGTTAAACATGTGATTAAAGTTCATACGTCTTGGTACAAAAGATGACAACTGTTAGGAATAGTCATCTGATTAGGATACAGAATTCAGCTTTCAGACAAGAAGAACACCTAGCAGTTGGGCAGTATTCAGACATACCATGAAGTACGCAGTGTCTGGCATGTCCTAATACCTGGCGCTGAGCTTTCAGAAGCTCCTAACCAATATGAGACACTGGTTTCCAAAACATCCATGCATGTTAAGTTCTCCTATCTCAAAAACTGTGGAAGCTTTATACTTATAAAGGAAGTTAAAGACTTGTCAGCTGTGTGAACAAAGAAACCATGACATAGGACCAATTTAATAAAGTTGGACATACGACAAGCAAGGGCATTGGACCAGTTGAACTGCAAGAGTCTGAGCTATCCTGAAGTATTCTATGAGCAGTTTTCCTCAAGAAGAGTACACTATCAGAAAGAACTATTTCAAGGAGGAGGCAGGAAAGAAAGAATACATTTATAAGCTCATTATTATTAATTAGTAAAACTACCTGGAATAGGCTGAAAGATCAACTGACAGACCAAAAGACGCCAGAAATCAACCTTCAAACATCAACACTGTTATATTATAGGCCCAGCTGACCAATTGTAGATACAACAAATTTAAGAGAAAGCATGCAGCATACACCTTTTTTCCTAGGCATAAGCCATGTTCCAGAGCTGCATTAATATATGCTATATTATATGGAAGGCATCACAGCGGATGTAATTTGGCTTTATTTCTTTGAATAATGGTTTCTAGTCCAAGAATGATTTGTAAGGTAAAACAGGTTTGACTTCCCTCAAAATTCAGGCAGAGTTTGAGGGGCTGGCATTTCAAGAACAGAATTTGAGCCTCTGAAGAACGTTAAGACACAATACATTTGAACAACCCCTGTTTTAAGTAAATATTTAACATGTCCATCCCCTCAGATTACAAATGCTCCCTACAAAATAAAACAAGTCAAGCCTACCTGTTTAAACAGAGCATAGAGCTTCAACTTAGTTTCATTCCCAGGATCCTTTTTCAAAAGCTTCAGCTGTTCTTGAGCCTTTTCAAAATCTTTCTGGCTGACTTGCATGGTGGCTGCAGTCATGTGCAGGTGAACTGCTGGAATGCTAACAGCTTGTGCTTGCCTGTTAGTAAGTGGGGAAAAAAAATCCGATTACTTAGCTTTTGTGTAAGAGTAGAGAAGAAACAAATATGCTGCTTTTTAAGACATATACAGTACACGTAAAATATTAAATATTTGTACCTGCACTGATCAAAACAACAACAACAAAAAGCAAGGTGCTAAAAGTTACAAGAAAGTTGCTTTAGAAGTTTGCTTTAGCTGCAACATAATTAACCTTTGGAGAACATGACATTATCTCCATGTAATACGTAAAGTGTGAGGTTTAATGCTGCCAGACGACAAACTATGCAGGAATATACCAGACAATTGTACACAGACCACTAAATGGCAGTAGTGGTAAACTAATGTTTTACTGTTTCTGGAATAAAGCAAAGCCCTACATGTTGTGTCCATGACAAAGTATGAAACACAACATTTCTATTAATGGTTCAAATCTCATCCCCCTATATTTGGCACTGGTGAGGCTACACCTTGAACGTTGTGGTCAGTTTTGGGTCCCTCACTACATGAAAGACATTGAGATGTTTGAGTATGTCCAGAGAAGGGCAACGAAGCTGGTGAAGGGCCTGGAACACAAATCCTGTGAGGAGCAACTGAGGGAACTGGGGTCATTTAGTCTGGAGAAAAGGAGGCTGTAGCAAAGTGGGTGACGGCCTCTCTTCCCAAGCAACAAGTGATAGGACAAGGGGAAATGGCCTCAAGTTGTGCCAGGGAAGGTTTAGATTGGATATTAGGAAAAATTCTTCACTGAAAGGGTCTTCAAGCACTGGAGCAGGCTGCCCTGGGAGGTGGTTGAGTCACCGGCCCTGGAGGTACTTAAAAGGCATGTAGATGGGCTGCTTAGGGACATGGTTTAGTGGTGGACTTGGCAGTGTTAAGTTTATGGTTGGACTTGATGATCTTAAAGGTCTTTTCAAACCTAAATGATTCTATGATTAACAATCCGTTATGTCTGTGAATTAAAATGGGTATGTAGCTCATCTTTTTTGTGATCTTTTCAAGTCTGCGTGAATCTGAATCAGGGCAGTATAAGAAAAGACTAATTTCAAAATGTACTTTGCAAAAGGACTGGCTGTAAAAAAGCCTGTAGACCCTTCAAGAAAAGAGCTGGTCAAAATATTCTGGCAGAAGAACCTTCCACCAGAAAAAAAGGTAATTCCATTTAAAAAAAAAAAAACACCACCACCCCACCCCCCCAAAAAAAATAAAAAAACCCACCCCAAACTCCAGTCCAAAACCCCAAGCCTAACCCTACTCTATAATGCTTTGTAAAAGCAGGTTTACTTCAACAGTTTGGAATGAAAAGCCAAGAAATCTAATAATTTTGTCTTGCTTCACCAGGGCAAAAGCATGTTGTCTCAGATTTGTTTGGTGAAATTGCAATATACATTAAGCATTTTTAAAATGTTGGCAGTTTATGTATCAGTGTTCCTTCTTTATTTGAGTAAAAAGAGAACAAAACCCCCCCAACTTTCCTCATTCTAACTTAGACACAACTGTCATGTTAGAACATCACATATAATAGGTTTCATATGCAGTCACATTTGAAAAATTAATAATCTGAAATGCAGACTTATACAATACTTAATCATTAATTCTATCTGTTAACATTTCAGTTACAGAACCGTCATTTAAAAATCATACCTAACATGAGAATTCTACCTTTTTACACACACCTGATGAAACTTGTAGAGAAATTCTACTGCTTCCTTCAAAGACATCCTCATTGCTCTTATTTCTTAAATAAAATTTATTTTCTGTTGCAAGCCTAAAAGGTGTAGGCAGGAGGTGTGAAGAACGCCAACTGTTTCCAATTATTCTTATTACTATTTCATTTCATGCAGACAGAAGGTTTTAGTTGTCTTGTAAAAATGTTTGTAAGATCTATTGGTTTTGTGTCCCATTATAGCCCCTTCTGCCTTAATAAATCTAAGTTCCTGGTGTTTTGGAGCTACCAAGTTTGAATGACAGACATGGAAAGAATATTTTCTGTTATACACAGAAATGCTTTCAAAAAGAAAGAATTCCAGAATCTGCTTCAAAATCTTATGCTAATAAAAAGAAATTATCTGAACAATAAAAAATGGGATAGGCTATCAAAAAAGGCTGCAGGAACACAGTATTTTTACTTAAATTGATCAGCTGTGGGCCTTTATTAACAGCAGTGCACCCAGA
The DNA here is from genome assembly GCF_015220075.1 of Falco rusticolus. Lineage (NCBI taxonomy): Eukaryota > Metazoa > Chordata > Aves > Falconiformes > Falconidae > Falco > Falco rusticolus. The sequence continues at coordinate 92,248,016 of NC_051189.1, forward strand.
TGAACACCAGTTAACCATCTGCCAGTTTAACCAACATTCAAACTTGATGTGTTCAGAAGACTGTCAGAATTTAACAAGTTTATCCCTTAACCAACTGGGAGGTGATTTAGCCAACTTGTGGACTTCACCCCCAGCATCAATAGAAGACCTTTGACAGAAAAAAGCATACCTAAACAGATACAAGTTTTTTTTAATACTGAGTTTCTTCAATTAGTCTGTCCAGGAGTCACAGAACATGATGCTCACTTTCAGATCCTATCCCCAAATGTGTTTTTAAAGTCACATTTACACGAAGAAGAAAATGAGAGTGCAGGAAGAAGAGTAGTGGTTTCTTTTTTTGTTTTTCTTCCTCCTCCTCCCAATTTGCTGGCCACCTTTGGAACTATTTGAACACCGTTGTTCCCAGAACGATTCATGTATCTGGTACATTTTATTTTTTTTTTGTCAGTCTAGGCAGTGACTATAGTGAAGCAGATTCAATGTTTAAAATGAGAGATTTGGGTTTACACCATGTTTGACAATCTGGACTTCACTCCATCTTGGCTATGGTCAATATTATAAAAGAGATTCTTAAAACCTATTTATATACGATTTGATAGTGACCATAAATTAACAAGAGTTGAGGATGGGCAGCTGGGGAGAGAGGGATGGCATAGCAGCCAGTCTGAAGGTGTGTAGGCACATATATTCACAGTTAAGGGGTTTTTAGCATTTCGCAGGTCACAAGTTCTCTTCCTTATTAAGGATGCAAAGTGGCCAAGTTAGAAGAGGATGAGAAAACAATTAAATGAACAACAAAAAAAATCTGGCTGGGAAAAAGTGCAATGATCTTTCAATAAGTCCAGACTCAGCAACTTTCCTTTGCTGTTCAATTACACCCAATTTTACTTCTTAGTTAACTATTTTACCCAAACAGTTTGTATCTATCCACTCTAAATACTCTGTCTGTCATCCTTCTCCTCCTTACCTATTGATTTGCAACAGGAGATTGTGCAACTTAACTATTTATTAAAGTCTGGTTATAAGAAAGGCCTCTTTTCTTTAGTTCTTCCTTGCTGCTTGTAGCTCAGTTCTCTGCAGGATATTGGTGATTCACTCCTTTCTCTCTGACTTCTGATCTCTAGAGGACATTTACTATACATCAGTGATGATCACTAATTCTCAACATGCTAAGGCTAAGCTGACTGCTACTGTTTCTCTACTAAAATAACCAATGATGACAATGCAAAGGAAATATCAAGTTATTTCACACTTTATTCATATTGGGCAGGACCTTGCCCTTCAGAGCAATACAAGAATAGCAGGAACAGAGATCCTTGACCCTCAAGTAGATCACAGAGTGATGAGGAGATGACTTGCCACCTGGCAGCATACAAAACAGCACTGCCATCTCTGAGACTACACGGTGATACCATGCCACAATCCCAGAGACCGATGAGCAGGAGAGGCTGTGGTAGCACACTACAAGGATGACTTGCTCCCTCCACCTGCTGTTCCTTTGCTGTGACGCTGAATCCTTCTTACTCCCTCACTGAGCAAATCCATGCCCCATTTTAACAGCCTCACTGAAATACTTTGCCAAAACCACACAAAGCAGGCAGAAAGGCTAGAACCTGACCTGCAGACTACCAGTGTCAAACCTGCACTTGTTTCAATCCAAGCAGAAAAAGAGGCCTAGGAAAGGCAATCAAAACCCCCTCCATATTCCCCCTTCTCATCTACTCGCTGCAACAAAGCTAAATTATTTCCTTCACAAAGTTTCCTCTTTTTTGCCCTGTGCCCTATGGGCAATTAGCTGCCACTGCCTCACTGCTACAAATGGGTGCTGTACTAGCACCCATGGGAGAGTGGTGAGGGCCCAGCAACCTTCCCTGGGTAGGTAAAAAGCCAAATCCCATCAGAAAGAGAGAAGCAAGAGGAGTCACAACTTGGCAGAGCAGCCAGAGTCCACGACAAATGCCTGTGCACTCCTGCAAGATCATTCACTGGGTACTTCACAAGTTGTACACTCTGAAAAAAGAAATAAATCCTGGGCATCACTGCCTGAACCTGAAACATCCAGGCTGACAATCATTTCATATTTATGCTTCAGACACCTCTTTGTTGCCATTCAGTCATTCAGGATATCTTGCAAACCCGCCATTCATCCTATTCACTCTACCTGTTCACATAAGCATCTCTTATTCTGATAAATATTCAGACATGGCTTTTAATTAAGACATTAAAAGTCAATTATACGGAAGACAGTTTCTCACTGTTTATACGATTAGCAAAGACTACAAAGCCTGTTCAAAGACAGGGACTCTCATTACCATGTAGTTCCATCACTTACATAAGGACTTTTATAGAGTTAAAAATGGCAACTTTCTGTAAAATGCTGGCTGCTCACTTTTAAAGCAACTTAGCAGTTTCCTCATTAAGACTAAACAGAAGCCAAAAGATCTCTTTGCACAGGAAACATCAGACATGCTCACCAAAAGAGAGGGATACCTGAAATCCATCTTCCATTTACTTAATAAAGGTTTTCTTTTAAACGTTAGTAGATCCTGGGGAAATAAAGCACAGACAAAAGCAGTTAAAAATCCTATTAGGATTAAAAGCAGCGGGGTGGTGCTAGAAACATGGGTTTAAAACTCCTGACAAAACTGGATGGGAAGTGCTTATTTCACATTATTGTAACTAGCTTTAGAGAGACAAGGAAGAAAAAGAACAGGAAGTGTTGCCAGACAGAAGCAAGCAGTAAATTGAACTGTCATTTGGATGAATCCTGGGACTTAATAGGAGATGCAGTATCTTTTATGCATTATGTGTAATACTTCAGATAACACATATGACATATCTTCTTTGCCATGATCTCCATCTCAAGGTGCTGTGATGTTTTGCACTGCTCTTTCCACACATTCCTCATGCAGAACAGTGAGCAGCATGGTAGCTGCCCCCTTGTTTCAGAGACACCTTGCCATTTCAGAGACCTTTTTTCATCTTAAGAGAAAATTAAACAAAATGCTGATTTTCTGCTGCTACTGTAGAAAGAGTTGTATGGGTGGCTGGTTTGTTGTTTTGTTGGGTTTTGTTTTTTTTTTTAGTTAGGATACAAAGCAATCAATTCCCACAAACCTCAACACACCAAGTGTTTGGTTATAAACTGAAACAAGCTTCTGATTACATGCCTCTCCAGAGTCCCTCCAAAGAAGAGGCAGCACACATTGCCCAGCACAGCCCAGCCCATCACTGTTTCTGAGTCACCAGCCAGAGCTTCAGCTCTTCTACAAAGTTCCCAAGCACTTCACCTGGTCTGCTCCAGCACCAGCAACCACTGCTCTGAGCAGCTGCTGCAAAGTCAAGCAGGGGAGCAACCACATGAAACGTCCCCACTCTCTGTCCTCCTGCTGTTGGGACAGAGATCCACAGTGAAGAACCTACGAGCCCTCCCTAGCAAGGTGACCAGGGTAGTCCTTGCCTGCTGGCACCTGGCCATGGAATATTCCTGCTCCAAGCAGAGCCTCAGGCTTCAGTCCCCCTCTTCCAACAGCACTTCTCCTACTTTGATCCTCCCTCAAAATTATCCTAATTTTTCTCCCCAGAGAAAAAAAAAGGGACCTGGAAAAGGAATAGCCTTTGATCATCAGTTCAGCTACCTCAAGGGATGCTGGAGCAGAGCTGGTGGGAAAGGCTGCCACCTTTGGTAACTGCAGCAACTGTTAGGAAACCAGGCACGTGAAGGGAATAGAAACCAGTACTTAAAATGTAACCATGAGAAAATAAGTGGACCATCTGCAAAAAGAAATTCAACCCAACACACCAACTCCTCTTATTCTTCCCTCCAAGACTTCGTATCAGAATCTCTAAAAAGATTTAAAAAGGAAGATTGATAACCAAATAATGACAATGAGCAAAGCATTAGCAGTACCATGATTTTATAGCTTTCTTGGTAACTGGGAAACTAATGTTACCATTTTCCATATCCACTTGCAGTATTTTCTGTGTGCAATTAAATTTAAAAGTTGTACTTCACTTTATTTTGCTGAACAAGAGGAAGCTACTGTCTATGATGTTAACATAAAAATCATTAGAAATTTTAATTGGCAGGTTGCCCACGTCACCATTCATCATGCCATTTTTTATATACTACAGACTCCAAACAGATATTTACCTACATAATAATGTAAAATTCAGGATTCATAGATTTTATATAGCCTGAACACTTACACAGCAATATAAGAGCTTTCCCCAGGCAGCTGAAGATGGAAAGGGCTAATGTCAATTTTCTACCATACCTCTCAGTCCTCCAGTTATTCTCTCCACACAAGCTACCTAGAGCTGAGCTGGGAAAAGAAGAGGCACCTGATAGTGCCAAACAAACTGAGCAGCTTGTGGTGTGTTAGAAGCAATCGTTCCTCCTTTGCTGTTAGAGGGGGAGAAAAAAAAAAAAAAAAAAAAAAAAAAAAAAAAGAGCAGTATGTAGGGGGTGGATGTTTAATCAATACAGAAAATCTGGGCAGAGGTTCTTCTGGCTGCAGAAGCAAAGCAACCTTCTCTTTCTTTAGGCCATCCTGTTACCAGCTCCTCCCAAAGAACTTTAGGTCATTTGACTATATGTACTATTTCTTTTCATATACTCTTTTCAGGCTGTTTCTGGTATTGCATTTCCTCTCCCTGCAGAATTATTGTCTTTTATGAGTCTCTATCAAATGAATATGACATAACATCTTTTCAGACTTCTAGGTGGAAGGCTGTATCCCTATAACTTATGCAGGCAGACTTGCTTACAAATAGGAGTTCTGTACTAGGCAGACAGTATCATACTAAAAAACCTCAGCTTGACAGTTTTTGTACTAATAAAGTCCAATTACTTCAGCTGTTAATTTCTAGTCCTGTCCTTCCAAGTTTCTCCTCTTATACTGGAAAATGTGGAGTATCCATATCTGACACAAACATCTTCCTTTGCAACTTCTGTCATCCTGAGAAAGCTTACACCTCCTTCCACAACCATCTCATGTGAAAACTTCCAGTTTCCCTCATTTGTATGCACCTCTTTAAAGATTCCTTGCCATTAATTAAAACAAAAACAATTCAGAACACAGGCAGATGGAATTCAATCTTCATTCAGAAGACGGATAAGCAGAGACCGCCTCTAAGAATTTTTGCCTCCTCAAAATTTCGTAACTGGTACATTTCCTACTATCTAGCAACTACAAAAGATGGAAACAGCTAAATAATTGAGTTGCTCCCTTTGAGTTAAAACCAAAACCCCACACTTTTCATGACAGCAACTGTAATAGCTTACAATCAACAAGTTAACTAACTTGCAGCAAGTGTTGCAAGCAAAGCAGTCTGTACTGTCCCACACAAGTTCACAGGTTCACTCTGTTAAGCCCTGCATTGCTATCACCTGCTAACATGCACTACAGCAGTAGGTTAGTAGTTGTCCAAATTAGTAGGTTGCAGTAGGTTAGCAGTAGGTTAACAGCAGCTTAGCAGCCAGAGTAGTTTTATTTCTTTGTGCAGCAAGAACCAATCCACACATTCGTTTGATAAAGCAATGCTACTGTTCACCAGGCTCCTGCAGAGATCTATTGGAACAAGTGCATCACCTCTTAGAGCAAACACCAGCAGCGTAAGAAAGTTTCATCAGCACCAAGTTAATTCTCTAGAAATAAATGCATTTAGCTCACTTGGGGAAATACAAAGTTTTATTAACCATGATGATAACATGGAACTGTTGATGACTCAGTAGACAGAAGTCCAGTTTTCCTAAAAACGCCACGCAAAGCAAAACAACAAAAAAACCCCAAACCATAAGAAAACAACCATCCCTCCCTGTTCTACCAGCACAGTTCCTGGCAGTACCCCATTATACTGTGGCTAGTGTGGAGTAACTAAAATGTATTGCTATCAGGTAATAGGAATGTTCTGCTATTTCCAATATATCTAGCTAGCAAAAAGGATCAGTGCAAATACTCTATAACCAATTTACTTACTGGTACTTTAATAAACAAAGAAATGAAAGTCAAATGATTTCCTCCATTACATTAGAACACTTCAATAGTTGTTCTAAACACAAGTTTGGTCTATAAAACCTTATCAGCTTTTACTATTTTACACTCCTACACTGTTTTGACATATAAAAGCTAGAGGATAATGATGTGTCTGTTGGCAAACTGAAGTGCTGAATCACTGTTTGTTTAGTGTAAGTGGCTCAGCTGTGCTTGATAGGGCTTTTTTCAGTATTAAAGAATAGCTAAGAATCAAAGATCTAGATTACCATTCACTGAGCTCTGAAATGGTCTGCTCTTTGTGCTCTATACAGGCACAGTTAATATTCTCTCATCACAGCTGCTGGGAAGAAAGTCGGGATCATCTCCTAAAATCTCTGCAAGAGCTCTCTCTTCCCAGCACACTTAACTGGTCATGGTGAATGACTAAAGCACAAAAGAATTTCCTGTACATCCTCAGTCTGTTTAAGACATCTCCACAAGCAGGAAGATTTACAGACAGGTATCCTCTGAAACACATTTGAAAGTTAGAAACATGAATGTTAGCAGAAAAATATAGAGCTATGATACTCATACATGTGACATTTGCTGAGAATTGCTCAAAGATTATTGTAGCATTTGGAGAGCAACAAACTCAAATAGGTTCTTTATGCATCCTTATCCAAGGTGACTTTAACAAAATAGTTATGAACAAGTACTCAAAATAATTTTGCTGCTAATGGAGAAAGGAAAGAGCCATTTTTATTTGGCTTCCAGGGACAAATCTTGACTGTACGGAGAACAAGAGTGTACACTTTGATGTTAAGAGGTTTTGCCAAGGTACGTAGGTTTCTGACAAGGATGTAACGAGCTGCTGGAGTTCCCATCCACATTAGAAAATCCACCGACACTCCTGCTAGTTCAGCTGAGCCAGTGAAAGATGAAAAGCAATTTGTCTGAATCTTAGTTTCTCTCCTGAATCCATGATGCCTAGATACAATGGGGATGGACACAAAGAATACTGAAGAAGCTGTATGACAATAATGAAGCAGTATTTGTCAATGGCTTATCCTGTCCAAATCCAGAATTCTTTCAGATAATTTAAACAAATCAGGTCTAAACACAAAGTAGCACACTACTCTTGGCTTTGGCACTATTTCCAGCACCCACAACCAGACAAACCTACTGGTGTCCTGTAAAGACCTGGACCAATTTACTCATAAATCTGATGATTTGGGTTCAGAGCTGAAGTTCTCACATACGTGGAAGACTTGCAAGTACCTTTCTGTCACAGCAAAATTTACATCTGCTCTATGAATAACAATTTTACTGAAGTTTTATCAATTTCCAACTGATAACTTTCTCTTTAGATACCCTCTATAACACACCTTGCTCTTAGTTTTATCACAGAACCAGATAAGTTTGTAGGTGTGACACAATATACAAAATACACCACTGAACATCTGTCACTTTTAGAATTGGAAGTTAGACACGTTCCAAGGAATTTCAAGTCATGACTTACTAAAAACACTGTAAACACTTAAATTATAGCATTTAGAACACTACACCTATAGCAGCTGCTCCCAATACAGAGGTCAGAGGCTCACATTGCATCATGGCAGTTATTAGTGGGGAAGCAACATGTACAGAGGCATATTGGCTTCTGCCATCATTGTACAGATTATGAAGAACTATTGGTCTGGGAAAGTGGCTGACAACCCAAATAACTCGAAAGTTCTTCCCCAGAATAAAAGTGTGTTTAATATGTCATCTTACTGGCAATTAAGGAGAACAACGTAAAGCCAACCAGAAAGATTCTTTTGTTTTAGGAACAGGCTTGCTGTAGTGATGTTTTTGAAACAGCAAGCATTTTACAAGTACATTTATCATGGTATAAAATAATAGAGTAAAGTTTTTATTTCAAATTTTCTTTGTGTTTTAATTGTTGGCCTCTAAGGACCAAAGTATTCAAGAATTACTGGGGATTCTACAAGTTACATATCACTTATACCATATTGTCAGAATAAATATTATCAGAACACTTTACTAGAAAAACAGTAGCCACTTTTTTTTTTGGAGGGCCAAACAGTCAGCAAAGAATCCATACAACACACAATCTAATCCTCAAGAAATCATTTTAATTATATATATTTATTTTTATATATTTTATATATATTTATTTATATATACGTATTTATTATATATATATTACCAATTAAGAATGGAATCACCCTACTCAGCACTGGTGAGGCCACACCTGGATTACTGTCTCCAGTTCTAAGCTCCCCAGAATAAGAGACTCATGGGCATACTGGAAAGAGTCCAGCGAAGGGCCACAAAGATGATCACAGGACTGGAGAACCTCACATATAAAGAGAGGCTGAGAAAGCTGGGACTGTTCAGCCTACAGAACAGGCTCAGGGCAATCTTATTAACGTATATAAATATTCAAAGTATAAAGAATATAAGGGTATAGTGAGTGAGCCTCTTCTCGGTGGTGCCCAGTGACAAGACCAGAGGCAATGGGCACAAACCGGAACACAGGGGGTTCCCTCTGAACATCAGGGAACACTTTCTTACTGTGAGGGTGACCGAGCATTGGCACAGGTTGCCCAGGGAGGTGATGAGTCTCCATCCTTGGAGATATTAAACCACTGTCCATACATGGTCCTGGGCAACCAGCTCAAGGTGGCGTTTGGTGCCTGAGCAGGGGGGGTTGGACCACGCAACCTCCTGAGGTCCCTTTTCAACCTCAACCAGTCTGTGATTATGTGAAGAACACACACATTTAACCTGCTAGCTATACTGAAGCAGTACAACTGGCCCACGGACTTTTACAGTTCATCACTAGACTCGACTTTGAAGCTATAGCTCTTTAGCCTTCATATGAAAGCCTTCAGAGTCTGTTTGAGGGGAGGAATCTGAATGACCTGTTCTAGGACACTCAGAAAATAGGAAGACTACAATTGCTATTAAACTGCGACTGTTTAAATTCTCAGCTGGCAGGTTCACTCTAAGTCAATCTACATTCAAGGACAAAGACAGTACTGAGATTAATGTACACATCCAATCTTTGTAGCCAGCAAGTCTAATCATGAAGATCAATCTGCAGGATCATGACAAGAAAAAAAAAAATTCTGACTGTAAATTAGTAAAGATCTTTCACAGAGCAAAGGACACTATCTACTCCTTGAAATGGTAACACTTGCTAAAAGCCAAGTTCTCCCCTCTGCCATTGCTCAATCACAGACTACGCTGGGACGAAGGGCAGGTACACACAGCCTCTGCCACAAGGAAAGAGGTTTAGCTACAAGCTATCCTAGCTACAGATAAAACATGTGAAATATCAAGAATTACACTGGGACCTAAAGGGACAACTCCTGTGTGGCATCCTTCTCCAACCTAAGCTTATTTTTGGCAGAGCAATAAGATTACCAGGAGGAAAAACCACAAAAATGCCCAGCAAAAAAAGCGGGCTCTGGTGCAACAGAACATGACACTGTGAGCAGGTTAAAAGGACTCTACCATATTTAGATAGGAGGAGCTTTTCGTTCTGAGGGCTTTTTGTTTGGTTTTAAACATGGCTTTTCACTACCACGGTCAAAAAGCTAGCATGAACTATGTCATCAGATAGCACTCAGGGTAACATCGTGTTTACTTCTTTCTAAACCAACAAACACAGTGATAAATTTCCATTTAGTCTTCGATTAAAATAGACTTCATTCCCTGACTGGATCATAGAAGTCTCCTCTTGGATTACTCCACTTTATCAGAAAAAAGGTAGCTTTCATACACACAGCAAAACAACAACGTAACAAAACATTACACAGTGATCTCTGGATTTCAGCACAAATTATATCTGTCTACCTACTGAATTTACTGCTATCTACTGCTGTTATCCTTTCTGCAGGCGTTCAGGTGAACATGAAAAATTGGTACCTTATGAACAAAATAATGCAGTTATTAGCTCACTGATAATGCTTATGGTTTGATTTCTGTGGCTGGCTAACCTGCAGCTCTTAATGCTGCTTGTACTAAAAGCACTAGCTGATAAAATACTATTCTGACAATTGTAAGAGTGATTTTTTTTCTTTAGTATCATTGCTTTCAGTGATAAAAGACTACAGCCAGGATAATTTACAAAACAGGATGTTGGCAAGTTATCAAGTCGCTATGTGTTGATCACTGCCAGACCTCTCCAAAGCCAAAGAGCACCACTTTATTCAGTAACTTAAAGCCTGAGTTTTGATGGAAGGAAGAAGCCTTAACCAGAACCCATTCGAAGAGAGCTTTTGCTTCCTCTTTTCTGCTGGAGTATCTAGTACTGACTTGCCTGGCAACAGTTTCTGATTCTTTGAAATAAAGGACAGTTTAACAAGACCTTTCAAATCTTAGCTCACAGTTTTTGCTTTTTACTGATTACAGACTAAATTCTATTACACTGAACTTCAAGGGAACCTGAAAAATGTCATGGTAATCAGTGAACTCATCACAATAGAAAGGCTCAATCATTTACTACATCAGAATAATAAACATCCAGTCTGAACTGAGTAGCAGTATATGATAGTTTTAGGTAGATTATTTAAATTATTATTTTAAAATAGAACAGTCATGAAATAGGAAAAAAATCACAAATATTCTTATGCTGAATCACAGAATGATCAGGGTTGGAAGGGACCTCTGGAGATTACCTAGTCCAACACCCTGCTAAAGCAGGTTTTCCTAGAGCAGGTTGCACAGAGTTGCATCCACGTGGGTTTTGAAGGTCTCCAGCGAAGGAGACTCCACAGCCTCTTTAGGCAGAATACAACAATAAATGAAAAAAAAAGAAGAGGCTGACATTAACTGCTTCACTCTCCTGTACATGTTCACTCCAACAAGGGTAACTACAAGTGAAACCTCTGGGGTCTACTCTAGCATTACTATAAATGGAGGTTACTTGTAAACAAGGTTCATTACAGTGAATTAAGTCTGCATCTCAAGCCCAGGTAGGAAGACATGGTTTGCACTATGAATTCTGAATTCCTGACATTCAAGTGTCTTTCGTTGCTTCAAACATGCAACATTCCAGAAATGTGGCTAGAAATAAACAGACGAATTTCCATCCTAATGAGGACCGCTTGCTTGCTTGCTCTCTTAGCTAGATCGTAGTTGCAGACACAACATAATCTGCTCAGGGGGAGAAGTACATGGGAAGAGAGCAATAAGTAGCTTCTTCAAACGGTACTATCCAAAGACAGTACCTTCTACCCTAGCAAAAACTCAAAATTAATTTCTAGCACCATAATAAAAAGACCACAAACCAAACATTTGTAAAAGTATTTATATTCTCCTCGAGAAACTTGTAACTTAACTTCTGCTGGGGAAAGAAATCTTAAAAAGCAAGGGCAGAAAGAAACTGTGTGGCTCATCAAGTGGGAGCTACCGGAGAGCCCACTTTGGAGAGGATGGCTGTTCAAGCCTAGCAAAATTCAACAATGAACAGTTAACCACCACCTTATTTGCATTCACATTATCAGATTCTTTTGAACTCCACAGCAAAGCTGCTGCAGAACCACCTAGAGATCACTGAATTCAGCAGGCAAAGCTGACAAGGTTCCACTGGCTTCTATGATCAGCTGCTTCAAAGCACATGAACTACAACAGAAAGCTCTGTTCCATGCCAATCCATCTTCAAGGCTTCCAGACATTAGCTGTGAACTGTCAGATCCAGCTCCACTACATACAGTTGGTGAGCTTGCTGCTCTGGATTTTGTTTTGTTGGTTTTAACTGCTGTGTGTATTGCTGCTCAAAACGGTTTAAGGTGGTGTTTAAATAAGGACATATGTTTATTAAAATGCTTTTCTGGACAACTGTTCAATCATTTCACCACTACCTTTTGTCTTTTAAGTTGTATTGGTCAAACAGGATGTAGTAACTCATGCAATTAATGTTAGCCAATTTGCAAGAAAAAGCAGCCCATTAAGAGATTTGTTCCTTTTCCATTGACTAGTTTGCCTCAGTATTCAAAGGACAGTGGATGAGTTTAATGGCTCTGTGGAAAAAGAGAAATTCAAGATTAATTGGTGGTATGAATACCATTTCTGAAAGACTATGAAAATTACCTTACAGTCACGATGTTCAGGGAGGCTCATTTTACCACTATTTTGAAAAAAGTTACTGCAAAAGTCAAAATAGGCAAGATTTCAAGAAAGAATATGAGGTGAGTTTTTAATATTTTTTTAATATGAAATTATTACAACTTAAAAAGGTAAAGGAAATGTGACAAGCTGTCTAAACTTTTTATTGACCTGCACCAAGACAGAAAAGACTAAAAAGAAAGAAAAAAGAAAAGGTTCAAAATCAAGGCAGTTATGTGCTCTGCTTGCTTTTCTGGTGATCAGGCAAGATCAGTGGTTCACAGTCAAGGCTGGGCAAGACAACCTGGCTCACAAACTAACTAGAACTAGAGGCTTGACCTACCCAAGGGAAGTTTGAAAAAATAAGCACAATTAACTTGAGCAGGAGGAGCACAGCAGAGTACCTGCGACTGACAGAATCCAGCATAAGCCAAGGAGAGCTGATAAATAAAAGCCTGTCACAGAAAAGGAAATGTTGGCTGGCTGATAGGAATAGCAAACAGCTGAGCAAGGCAAGCTAGTGCAGCCTGAGACACAGCATCAAGAGGCATGACTTAAGAGACATGAAAACCAAAACACAAGAGCGCATGTTAAGACAGCGAGTAAAAAGCGTACTCCACAGTGCCTCCCTGGTGTAGGATCAGGGTATGCATTTTGTGCTGTGGATAAAACACAACCCTGTACATGGACACATTTCCTCTGTCAACATGTCAGGATGTGTTCCCACCCAGCTGCTAGTGAGCAGGCAAGTTGGTGGGCACATGTTCAGGAGGCTGCGGGACACCTGCTGCCTATGCCACACAAAGAGCAGAAGGGAAACCATATCCAACTCAGACAAGACGTAACATCTGGGCAAGAGTTTCAGTCATAAAAGCAACTTCTACTGTCAGCACCAGAGGTTTTGGTACGGCCCACAGAAGACCCAGGAGTGTGAGCAAACAGGGTCTTTAAGAATATAGTCTGATACATGACTTGAGAGCAACACTACAAAAATCCAGTCCTTCTCCTTGTAAAAAGGGATTGGATTAGGGGTGACAGCAAACAGCAGAGGAGAGAAGGAAAGCAGCTGCTGCAATACAGAAATAGGGCCTGGCGGCAGGAAAGTGGGTGAGAAGTGAAGATTTGCTCAGCTGGCACGAGAATATCAGAGCAAAGCTATTGAAATTTGTGTGCCCATATCCAACCACAGCTATCTGAATAGAATTGACAGAAAGGACCAGACATTTCCCAATACAGAGTTACAAGGCAGACTCCCTCTGAGGTAGATTAGCACCCTGTGGCCAAACCTGGAAAAAAGGAATGGGACAGAAGAAGGGATACCACCAAACTCACTGGTCATCTCCAGGATGACAGCAGCCTCAAAGAGATTTTACACAAGGCAAGGTTCGCATGCATTTGGGGTGTACCAACATCTGCAATTAACCCCAAATGCAGGAAAGTTTATCGCATATCTGTAGATAGGCAGGAGACAGTGTCTACATCCTTCTCACATACTAAAAACAAGCAAACAAAACCCCATGATACAGCCAACAGACTGTTAACAGCAATAAAGAAGTATCTTCAGGGAATGACCTGGAATACTGAGCCTCTTTTCACTGAGAGGCCCCAGACCATTACTGTGATGAAGCCAGAAATAATCTCTCAGCTGCAAGTGATCAGTTCTTCCTCCACCCTCAACAGAGGAGTTTCTTCCTAACAAGCACAGTTCCAGGGCAAAGACAAACACCCTGTGCCTTTTCCCAGGACCTTACATCCGACTGGCCTAGTGGAAGGGAAGGCAGAAAAGAGCTGTAAGGTCCGCAGTCAGAGACAAGAAAAGGAAGAGATGGAAGGTTTACAAAGTCCTGCTTTGCCACACATCTATCAAAGGGCCCTTGATTTAATGACCAACGCATACAACTGCTCTACCAATTAAAGGATAAGCAGTTCAGGGAGCAGGTTCAATTAATTCCCACACAGAACTAGAAAAGGGCTGCAGACACTGAATAAAGGCTGTTGCATATTGTGGTGGGACTCAACAGCACCCGAGCTCCTGTTGTGTGGGTGGGCTGTAGACATGCAGATGTCATGAGGTGATGCAGGGAAGACAAGAATAGATTTGGGACACTGCTCACGAGCCAATACAGAAGTGAACGCACACCCTTAAGACTGCTGCCTCACAAATGGAACAGCAGATACCGTAGTAAAGACAGATCTACCGCAAGCAGTAAGTATTCCAGGCACAGACAAAAGCTAACAAGGCTAAGCCAAGAGCTTAACAGAAAATTAGCAATTTTCTAATTCGCTTCATTTAAAGACCAGCACTTAATAGCACTCCTCTGAAAAAGACTCTTCCGAGATGCTGAGAAATAGAGGAGCTCATAGGGAAACTGGTCTTTGATAAGATCTGACCTCCTTTAAAGTTGCAGAGATAACTAGTAAGGAACACACGAGGATGTTAGGGTGGGACTATGTTTCTGTCAGTCTGGACCAGGTGAGCACCCTTGGACCAAGTCTCTAAGTTGTTGCCAACTCCATTCCCCTGATTTGTGCTGCCGAGCTGTCCTGGCACAAAGGAGTTGGAACCCTTCTAGATTACATAAAATTGGTAGATGTCCTAGAGCTGCTAATAAGTGTTCAGTGCTGGGATCATACTACAACTAGCCTGAAGGAAACCTCCAAACCAAGGATAGCGTGGATACAGGTTTCCCAGTAGCAAGCATTCTGCACCCAGTGGCCCAACGTGCCACAAACACAGAGCTGTGAGCCCTCTGATCTCAAACAGCTGAATGCAAAGACTGTTGGATGGGTACAGCCCCAGTAAGACTCACCTGAATGTGCATTTGTGTCAGCATCCCCCCTGTCAGCCAAATTCAAACTTGGAAAAATAACATACTGCAACAGGGCAGGACAAAAAGTGGGCATGTGGGAGAAGAGCCTATGGAACCCACTACATGTCTGAAAGGATTAGGAATGTCCTGCTTAGAAAAGAAAAAAAAATAAAACAACAAAAACTCACAACACCACCAACAAAGAGGAATTCTTGCATTCTGTCCTTATATGAGTATTCCTCTCCCAAGGATATGCCTCTCTTTTGAATTTAGATTACAAAAAAAGCTTCCTAAATTCATTGGCACAGCAAGGCTACCAGTATCTTTGATACAATTCCACTAGTATACTGCTGATATAGAAAATAAAGTCCACCTGCCTGGTGTGCCACCATTGGGAAAATGGCACCATTTTCCCGTGTTATATCTGATCATATAGTAAAAACATTAACTCATTGTTGGTTTATGATCTTATTTCACATACAGAATATTGCCACTTCAAATACATCCAACTCCACTAGCCTAATGATGTCCAGCAGGCCAGTCTTTTATGTGTTTTCCCATTCGGAACCACTTTCCCTCCCTCTTGTTGTAACAACTTAGGTATATGAAATTAATATTATCTGTAGAAGGCTTGCCTCAAGAGTTCTTTTTTTGAAATGAGGGCAGAAATCACCCTGATCACACGGTTTGCTTTCTCCTTGTTTCTTCCTGTATCTTAAGATGTTCATGTACATACTTCAAATAATTTCTCACAAAGCTTTGGGAGAAAAGTATTATGATTTAATGTACAAATAACTACGGTTTTCTGGTCAAGATGCACTCATATCTAATGGAGGTACTTGAATACCTGAGTAAAAGCATTTCACTTCTGAAAGTATGTACTATTAACAGTCAAATATGCATGTTGTTAATAACCAGAGTATCACAAGCCTTTTATCTATTGGTATGATGATGCCTGTTTCACCACTGTGTTTAGGAACCTGCTTACCAAGTACAATTAACAAACAAACACTTGCTTTTCTTTGAGTATTTAAGCTATTTTTGACAGAAAGGAAATTCTACAAACTGACATACTTTGCAATTCTTACTCAGACACAAGCAATTTTACAGCAGAATTTCCAATTTAACCACTTTCATCACAATTTCAACCCTGCAATTCCAAGTCTACTTGCAAGCCAAGCCATCCTTCCTGCCTCGCACAGCCCAGCTGATGCTGAAGGTGCACAGATGCTGCAGCACACGCTACTGCATGTGACACTATTTGAAAACAGCTTAAAAGCAGTATGTAATAAAGCCACACCACAGGAGATACTACATCGCTATTTGGAAGTTGGAGCAGTCTTAGCAAGAAACCTTAGTTAGCTGGACACAATTAAACTTGTTTTTGTGGGACTGACGAGGTAGGGGTGGAAATCCCAAGCAAGCATGGAACCACACAGTCTCCTCCACATTTTGGTACAGTTTCAGATGCCATACCTCAGGCCTAACCAACATTTCTTCGGTGGTTAAACAATTGCCTCAGGAGACAGAAAGATGAGGGTATAAGCCCTGTTTGCGGAAGGCACCCGGTGCGTGTTTCCCACTCCCACGCCGTGTTCAAACACTTCAGAGGTGGCTGGTAAGTGGAAGCGCCCCCAGCTCAAGCAGAAAGTGATCTCGCTCGTCTTAGGGTGAAGGCAACGTCTGTCCTGCGCCTTAACCCCTACGTATGGGCCACAGGGAGCGAGCTAACCCGGCTCACCAAGCGGCACGGGCGGACAGCACCCGGCCCCCGCGCCAGGCGCCGGCAGGGGGGAGATGGGGCGGCACCGGCCCGAGGTAACGGCTGGCCCTGCCGCCGGCCCTGCCGCGCTCACAGCCCCGGCCTCCCCCGCGCCCCGGCCGCTGTGAGGGGGCCCCGCAGGAGCCGGGCGGCTGCGGGAGGGGAAGGCGGCCCAGGGCCCGCCGCCGGCGGCTCACCCGGGAGTGCGGCGGGCAGACGGCGGCTCGCAGAGCGGTCCCTCCCCAGGGCAGGACGGCGCCGGGTCTCCTAGCCGCTGGGACGGCGCGCGGGCGATCGGGGCTCACCTGATTTCGCGGAGCGGCCGCCAGCACAACCTCCGAGCGAAGGTCAGCGCCGGGGCCGCCATGATACGGGGAGCGAGGGCGGGAGGAGGAGGAGACGGCAAACTCCGCCCCGCCGGAGCCGCCGCGCCCTGGGGTGAGGCGGTGGCCGCCGCCCACTGCCGCCCCGGGGAGGTCACTGCGGGCGGTGCCGCGGGGCGGCCGGGGCGGGAGCTGTGACGCGGTGGCGCGGTCGGGGCCGGGCGGTGCGCCTGCTCTCGGTTCGCGGCGGGACGCCCCGCTGGGAGCCGCACGCCGGGAAGCGGGCTGTGGGGTCAGGAACGTGGCTGTCGTGCGAGTGGCCGGCTAGCCACGGCCGCCGGGGGGGGGTGCGGAAAACGAACGGAGGTGAAGCCAGAACCCCTCCGTGGGGAGAAGCCGTGGGCTGAGCTCAGCCCCCCCGAGGCGCCTGGTAGCGGACGTCACGTTGTTAGTCAGGGCCGTTACTTGGTGGTCTGTCTGTTTGTGCATGCTGCGTAGGTCTGTAACATGTTCGCGTTGTTGTTGTTCCACACGGAGCACCTGGCGGGCAGCTGGGCAGCCCCGCGGCCGTTACCTCAGCGGGGTGGGCGGTGGGTAAAGGCGCGATAAACGCCAGCGTCTGCCCCGGCTAACCTCAAAAATACCGCTCTTTACTGGTAAGCTCGTGCTCTTTCAGCTTCAGCTCCTGAGGGTGTATTTCATTTCTCCTTGCCGATACTTCTGCCCTGTGAAATTCGGTTAGGTGCTGGGAAGACCTTCACGATTTGAATGCTCTGCTCTGTCAGTCTCCTTTCAAAACGCATCCAATAAAATCACCTTCTAATCCTCGTTTGGTGGGGTTTTTTTTTTCCCCTGACCAAAAGTAAATACATTTAAGACTTTGAGTTCTCCCTCAAGGATAAATCTCTCAAATGTGGGGTTCGCCTTTCCGTACTGTTTGATCACAGCTTTCCAAAGGCCTGCGTAACCACTACAGACCAGCAGTTAGGACAGCACATTTTTTTGACTGGTAGTGCAAAGGTCATGATGTGTGACCCTGGTCAAATCACAATAGCTGACTTTTTCTAACGCGGCCTTGGATTTCAGTTATGGGCGTTCCTCGAAGTTGATGCAACTTGAATTTTGCTTATGATTACAAATCCAAAAGCCTAGCATTTCTCTGTTTCAAACGCAGCTTTCACTGGTTTGCACCTCTAGCAGACCTACTTAAAATAAGTATTTATTTGCATTTTAGCCTCTCAGTGGCAATTTCCTTCTCTGCTACGTGGGGCTGTGAGGTGAAATAGGTTTGTAAAAAAAAAAACACGTTAAAAGCACCATCCCAAAGGTGTTATAGGAAATGCTATTGTAGATCTATATCCTTACTTAGCCCTAACCAAGCAAAACTCATGGGTTGTAAGTATGTACCTCGTTAGACAGAGACAGTATTTTGAATACCTAAAACCAAACTATGGGCTAAATTTTGCTCTGAGCTAGAGGAATGAGGCTTTCTGTGAGTAAGAAAGAGGAGAATTTGGCCCTAACTAGCATTCATTTTGTCAAATAACCACTTTTTTTTTGGTGGTTACCAAAAAAACACACAACAGTTTTTGTCTTGTAGTTTGAAAAGGCCAGAAGAATCATTACAGAAATGTAATATAATGAACATCAGTTGAAAGTTTACTGTAGTAGTATTGTTAGCACTAATGTAATGAATCTGGAGAGGACTCCCTAGAGAACTCATTTACTAAGTTGGCTCAGATTTATTGTTTGACGAACAAGTCCCTAATGACAATACCCTCTCTAGCATTTTGTTGTTAATGGTAAGACGAAGGATTTTTCCTGGCTGTATTTTTATCCTTGTGTAAAATTCTCGTATTCTCTCCTTTAGTTCACAATAGTACAGCTTCACATTTTGTGCTACTGTTTAGAAACTACAAGAGGAGTGAAAAAAAAAAAAGTGTAGTTCTCTTTGCCTTTAAATTATCACTCTCTTAAAAACCTAAGAGCCTTTTATATATAGTGCTTAGTTGAAGATCATTAACAGTAATGAAAGTCACCTATTAGACCCAGCTCACCTGTTTCAATTCCAAGGCAAAACAGTATCTTGCAGTATGTTTTCTGTTGCCTCTGTGCAGGTGAATAAAAAGCATAGCAGCTGTGCTTTGTTTGGGGAGCTTCCTTCTAATCCAATACCACTTGCAAAAAGCTTTTGCTGTTAAGTATTTGAGATTAAATATCTTAGATTTTGTTTTTCTTAATTTCTTTCTGTTGAACATATGTCAGTTTAAATAGACCTGCCTTTTTAATAAAGTTACCCTGGAACTTGCGAGAATGAATGCGTGTTTTCTAGTTTTACCTGAAGATAGCAAAAAGGCATCTCTGCATTCAGTCAAAGATGGATTGCATGCTGTAGGAATTAAATACAGACACTAGCAGTATTCAGTGCTCACCAGAGAGGGGCATAGAGTAATAAATAGTAACTAAAATGACTTCTTTTTCTCATCGCCTCTCTAAAATACTTACCACAATCCATGTATTCTGTCTACAAGAGTACAATTTGCTGTATGTGTTTGTCTCTATAAACCTATACCTCCAGACGTTCTCCTTCCTTTTTTCTTCTTTTTTTCTTCTCCTGTCTTCCTTTTGACTACTTAGCTACTTATCATTCATCTGACTGCTCAGGTGAGCTAAAATATTAAAAAAGCATTTTGTGAATAGCACATCACATAAACATCTTTCCAGTCTATTGATGTTACCTTTTCCTCTCACACATGGTATTACTTATTTTCTTAGCATGCATTTAACTGTTTCTTCTTTGCAATGTATTCTTACTCCTTGAAGTGGGATCTCAGCGGAGCAAAGTCACGTACCTCACAGGATGGGATTTCAACGTGGCTTAACGCTTTTGTTCTGGCCCCTTGCATATGTGCATAAGTGCATTTTACCATATATGTCCTGTCATAATAGCTATAAGCCATGTGTGTGCTAGAGAAACTGTTGTGCCCTTACTACAAAACACAAAATCACACAGTAAGTTTTCAGACCACTGGGTCCTGATTCTTTGGTTGCAGAATGAGTGGTTTGGCTGTTGTAGTCTACACCTATGTGCTATGTGTTTTAGCATAATTGCAGGTTCTCTAACATGCTGGTACAAGCCTAAACAAAAAGTCTTTTGCATAACTTTACGGTGGAGGGGAGGAAGGGTGCTAACATCACAGGAGCTGATTCTGATATATCAGGGTGATCACTGTATCATCTGCATCTCCAGTTTCTTCAACACTGCAAAATATTCTACAATCTGACCAGCACAATCATCTTTTTTTTTTTTTCTGTAATGATAATTCTTGTCTCTTTGTAATAATTTCTGCAGTCTTTGTCAAGTGTTTGACAGTTTTTCCCATAGATTTTCTGCAATTTGCTTTCTGTAATGTCACTAAACTGAAGTCAGTATTAAGGAGTTGGATATTTGTCATACTTTACCATGACAAGGCAGCTGTTCTCTCTTTGATAGAAATTGTTTATCCAGGAAGCAGATGTGTCGGATACTTTATTATTCAGAATTTGATTTCCAAGGCAAATGGTTTTGCATTATCACTACAGGGAACTTTAATACATATTTAACAGAAAGTTTTCTTGATGATTTTTTCACCTTCCCCTTGAAAATCAATCCAATAAATCCTACAGGACTTAATTGTGTGATAATATTATAATGCTTTTTGCATTGATGATGATGAGCTGTTTCAGACGTGGAACAGGGGTTTTCATAGTTATGTTGCTACAGCTTAGGAAACTACAATGTTAGCAAAGGGCATTAATCACTGACATCTTTGTAAGCATGGTTTTGGAAACCCCTGTTTATGTGGGCCATGTTCATACCTCAGCATGAAAGGTATGCTTAGCTCCTGACACCCAAGAAGTCAGACTTGGACCCATTTACTTAAGCAGAGATTCTAACCGACAGAGAAATACAAACATGAGCTCTAATCAGGAGGTAATGAATTACACAGTACTCTACTCAACTTTTCTTAGCTGGATTTCTGGTTCATTCTCAGGCAATCAGGAATTCTGGAGGAGTAACTTTTTTGCAGCATTGTCCCTTAGTATGGATTTCAAATACCAATTTCTTAGCTCACAATTCTCAGTAATCACCTCCACTGACCACCTGGTGTGTGCCTTGAGCTGTCTGTATCTTCTCACACTGCAATAACATCCACCCAAAAACATCCTTGCCACTCCAAATCATTGCAGTCCTTTTACCATGAATGCAAATTAATTTACCCCATCTAGCTGCAGATTATCCTCATTAATAAAAACGTAACCTCTTCTATCTTGAATTGTGAATCTTACCAAAACTCTCAGGATTCAGTAAAGTTGGAGGACACATTTTATTTTGATTAAGATCATATGTTCTGGAATACAACTTTAGGCCTATGTCACTGAAATATTTTAACAAATGAGGATCTGAAGGACTAAACCTCATGTCTGGAAAGTACTGTAATTATTCAGGCACTTTGCCGCTATTGAAGGACTTGGCCTCAAGTGTGCCATGAAGTTAGCTGTCACATTGTATTTTTATTGCTTAGTCCTCCTTTCCATGTCCTGTAGTGTCTCAGTATTTTCTCTCAATATTTCACTGTACAGTCTT
This sequence comes from Falco rusticolus, assembly GCF_015220075.1. Classification (NCBI taxonomy): domain Eukaryota; kingdom Metazoa; phylum Chordata; class Aves; order Falconiformes; family Falconidae; genus Falco; species Falco rusticolus. Next base: position 92,269,633 of record NC_051189.1, read on the forward strand.
TCTGATCCCTTTACAATACAGCTGCAAGAGGTGTCTGTGTTGTGCAGGGTCTACTACAATTTTCCTTAGGTAGAATATGGGCAGATTCCTATTTACTTTGGTCATTCACTGTTTGCTTCCAGTATTCAGAAACAGGAGAAGGCTATGTACTCTGTAGTCATAATAACTTTTTTGCTTATCACCAGCACTTAGCTGTTCTTATGAGTCGCTGTTGCATGTTTAAATAAACTATTTGGTAATCTTGTTTTGAGGCTGCTCTCTGTAACTCCTACGTTTGTGTTCAGAAATTGCCACACTTTGCTAAGCAGGTTGCTTAATGTATTGACTGAACATTTAAACTGCATGGGAATTAAGATATTTAATCAGAATAGAAACAAAAGTGCAATTACAAATATTTGTTTTTTAAGGAAATAACATATGAAACAACCTTGAAGAGGTTTTGTAGAAGTTTACCTGTCAGCCAGCAAATCTATGTATTTAGCTTTTCAGAGACCTGTATGTTTCTAAATATGTTGTAGATTTGCAACCTCAATTAACAATCTATGGAACGTGTACATTCTTATCTTGGTGTTCTGAAGTGCTACAATTATTTGTGAAAGGTTACATACCATGTCTTATTTGCCAGGACTGTCAAGATAACCCCTTAAAAATAATCTGCAAAATGCAGGAAATGAGAAAGTACTGTTTGAATGCATCTAAAGTAGTATGTTGGGTTGCATAATTTTTTCACACTAGGAACACCTGGGAAAGAAACATTATTGGCAGGAGTTCAATCAGGAGATATGGTTACAGGAGACTTATTTTACATATGAATCAACTAACAACAGAATTGTTGTTAATTAAAGGAATTGAAATTTTTCTAAGCTGGAGTCCTTTATAGTTTCCTGAACCATTAATCAATGCAGGTGTTGGGTGCGTGCTTGTCAAACCCTTTTGCCAAAGAACTGGCATTCCTACTTTTTGTACTTCCACTTTAAAAAAAAGAAGTCTTTGGGGCCATCATTTCACAGTTTAAACTTTAAGCCAGGATAAGCAAACACTGCTACTGAAAGGAGTAGTCTTTCTATTTTCCTCAGTCCCTCCTGGTTCACTTGCATGCCTTCTTTTCTGCTGACACGGCTGTTTTCATGGCCAAGCATTGAACTAGTTCAGGGAATTGATCTGAGTTACAATTAACCAGGCAAAACCAAGTAAGTAAATGAATAAAGGTTAATTGTGACCCAGATCAGATCCCTTATCCTTTTTATCACGCAGCTGAATGCACATTTGTGTCGGTGCCAAGGCGGGAGACGTAAGGGAGTCTGGCAGTCAGTAGGGTTGCTTCTTTCAGCATCAGTGCTTTGTGATGTCAGCTTATGACATTCAAGCGTTAATGCATCACCTCTGAGTAATTTGTTTCACTTTCTGTCGTAGCTTCTGAGGGATTTGGTACGCTTTCTATCTTGGGCTGTTTAATATTGCAAAAATATTGCAGAAAGTATCTCTATGAGTAGGTATAAATGGGGCCATTAGCTTGCTCCTCTAGGAAGTGTGTTACAAAGCAATAGTAATGGGCATCTACTGGCGTGTTAAACCAAAAATTGACGGAGGGGTAGGGTAAGATAGTAAGTCCTTACACATTTTTTTGCCTGACAGAGAGAAGTGAAACTATTAATGATCCCAGTAAGCAAAAGACTGTGTCATGAGCTTTATCCTCTATAAAACAATTGTCATAGGAAACATTTTTCTCATGTGTGGGTTTCTCTGGGCCTTGATGTATTGTAAGTGGCAGCAATCTCTACCTCTGTTTGTTTGTGTTTGCTCTTGCATAGCCTGTTGTGCTGCGCCAACACCAGCATTTGTGTGGGCATTCAGTGAACAGGATCAGAGAACTGACTGAGTTAAAAAATAACTCACCCAAGAAAACCCATCAGCTAGACCAGTTTCCCATTTTGATTTACTCTCTCCACAAAAACAGTGGAGCCGACACAGCTTAGAGCATAGTCACTATTCAAGAGGGCATGATTGCTGAAACATTTATATTTTGACTACATCCTTATGTCTTGTAAGACTTAGTTCCTTCACTAGATTAATATATCTCACTTTCTATATGGTGACCACTGTCTAACTGGAGTAGATCTCTGCCTAGCTTTATTAATGTGAACATTAGTGAAAAAGGTATCAACAATCTAATTACTCCTACCAAGCTGCCAGGGCAGCATAACCTTAGACCAGTTAAACCATTTAAGTCTTGGGTTTACCAGTGTTGCACTGCACCTCCTACAGCTCCAGCACTTCAGCCATCCCAGTTTGGCCCAGTGAGCATCCAGACTGCAGGATGTATGTACTGCCTTTTGGCTGCTCAGTGTGTAATTTGCTTTGCAGGGTGCCAGTTGTGCAGGACTGGTTTACCTATCAAGGGGAGAGGTTTTTTCAGGATGGTCTCAATTAGATTGCTAAGTAATTCAGCATGGGTTTTGTCTGCAGGTTCCCAAAATACTTGGGCATGTACTTAATATATCCTTTTGCTAAGGGAGCATTTCTGATCTGATTTTCTTCATCTAGGGCAATTCTCTTCCAGCAAAGGCAAAATTCACCTCAAAACTTCCCTCGCAGATCTCTTTGATAGTAATGTCCTTCTCATTTGAGGGAGGGTAGATCCCTTTCCATCTCTCTGTATTAGCTTTTAGGAAGTCATGGGTAATCACATTGTCTTCTAACGAAGTTTAGCTGTTGGCATTCTTTCAAGCTGTAACTTTGCAGTCTAGCAAAATGTATCTGTGTTGCTTTGACTTTTAGTGTATGCCACTATCCCCTTTTCTCCCTCCAAATCTGATGGACAGTTACTCGTCTAGATCTGTTAAAACGCTTTCCTGTGGCTTCTCACCTTTCATGACATAAGGCTTGGATAATACATTCAGACAGTTAATTTTCAGTGAAAAAAAAAAAAAGAAAAAATTTAAATAAACTATAAAATAATGTCACTTCAGTAAACAGGTTCCATAGTGTGCTCTGATGATTATTTGTTGATGCCTACATTGCACCTCCACAGTCCTTAATCTCTCTCTGCTTTTGTCTAGACTAGGATATCACCAGGGTATTCACCTTCCTTGATAGCATCCCTCCTGCTTACTTGTAGAAACACTTTTGGTTAAATTAGGTAGCCAAAGTAATCAGAAACAACGTCTGTGAAAAATAATAATTATTAGTGTGAGCTATTTTGGATTTTTTCAGAAAGAATGTTTGTCAGAATGGTTTGGGCTTATTTGCTGCAGTGCAGCTTGCTGGAATCCAGCCAGTTCGATATTTATTGCTTTGCAACTGTCTTGAATGGCAGTGAATTCCTGGTTAAGGATATTTAATATTTTTTTTTTTCAAATGAGGACTGGCATTCCAGCTGGGATTTTCAGATGACAGTGCTCATACTTTTTTTACTTCCTTAGGTTTTAGGTGATTTTTAATTACTCCTTGATTTATTCAGGTGCATGCTTAAATTGTTCCTTATATGCATGGTTTAGTTTGCGTTTAGCATAGAACAGCACTGAATTTCTCCAGGGGGCTATGTGGACCGTTCATCTCTTCTGGAGGGTTGTTAAGTCCAAGTTTTGTTTGGATTTTAGCGCTTGTCTTGCAGTAGCACGAGTCATAGGCCTTCTCCCCCTAGTGGATAGGTTTTGTACAGACACAAGGCAAGGCGACTTTCCACATCTAAAGGATTAAGGTTTACAGCGTCCTGTAAAGCAAGACACCACACAGACATGAATGAGTGAGACAAGACATAGCAGTGAAACCGCTGGTCAAAGGAGCAGGCAATGGTCTCGGCATTTCAGGTACTTCATATTTGCCAGGTACACAACAGAGTATGAAAGTACTTCTATTTTATAATTTCTTTAGCCCAGATTTATTTTACGTTGAGAACTGGATCCATTCTGAGGTGTACTGGTGATGATACTAGGAAAGGTTAGTAAAACAATGGTTCTGAGAAAGTGGTGGCAGATATACCTGAACTGTCACAAATTTTCAAACAGATGGAAACCCCACCACCACCACCACACCCAACAAAACAGATTCTAGGCCCTCATCTTCTAAAACATTCTCAGTATAAAAGCATCTATAACCACAGTCGCAATGGCATACAAGTCTCTGTACCTGCTGATACGTTCAGCATCCAAACGTGGCATGTAACTTGCTTTCATTTTAAGCGATCTATACCTCAAAAGGATTGAAGTGCCTCCTACTGTTGCTCAGCTTTGATTTCCTATGCACTTACACAAGAGAAAAAGACCTCAGAAGGATGACATTAAAATTTATCTGCCATTTAGGGAGCTGCCTGAAGCTCACCAGCGTGAATTGCTAAGTTTAGGGGAACACTTTCAGTCTCATTTCTGAGAGCCGATGCAGAGCTGCAGACAGGATGACCCTCCAAGGACAGATGGTATCCATAGGATTCCCCCAAGGGTATGCGCCTACCTTCATTTCTTGAGACAATTTTGAAGAGCTTGTCCTATTTTAACATAGGAATTAAGGAAATGGCAGGGAAGGGGATGGAGCAGTAAAAAGAGAATTTGTCAGTCTTTTACATATAACCTACAGGTGAAAGCACCCAGCCCGGCCTTGAGAGGCTTAGGTTCAAGCCTGTATCTCTTCCAAAAGAGCCTTAAATTTATTTAAATGTTACTTTAATAGCATTCTGCAGTTTCCACTTGCACTTATGTCATGTACAGGCAGTCTGCTTACATTTATTTTAATGGCAATAAAATTAGCGTAAGGCAGATGAAGAAGAGAACTGGGCAACTTTGTATCTTGAGGTAGCTGCAAATGAATTTTGGGCTGTCCTCTCAGCCTTGACTTCCTCAAGGTCCCTGCCTGCAGTGAGTGGCTGGTTTCTGCAGGATGCCTGTGGCTACTGCCCTGGCTCCTGCTGGCTGATTACTGCTGCACCTGTGACAAATTAAATTAGCCACAGCTGGGCTGGCTGGAGGCCATGGCAACAAGTTGTCAGGCAGTTATAGCTGGTTCAGATTTGGCCTGGATTGCAAGCTCGAGAGAAGACAATTGTTATTTGTTTTCCTTCCAGGTAAGGATTTCTACATTAATTTAAAAAAATCAAAATTGTTACTAGATCTTGGTTAAGCCTTTTTCACTGAAAGATGACAGTCTTTCCTTTTGATTGTAATTGTGCTGTGTAGCTCATAATTTCCAAATGATTAGTTTTCCAAAGTCATCAATTCTGCAAGGTATGGTACTATAACATGCTTTCTATTTTTGCTGATCTCAGTGGGACTGTTCAGCTGAACAAAATAAAATACATGTGTGCTGGCAGCGCGGCAGCCTTACTATGTTTATTTAAGTGCTGGTTTGCAATCATGTTCTCTCTTATTGTTTATATTAATGTCAATATTTTCTATATATTTATCCAAAAGTGTAAGAATCGCTTTTTAGTATAGAGATAGTTGATCTTCCCGTGATTATGGCCATGTATCAAAATCTTCGTATGGCTAAGAGCTAAGACAGGTATCAGCAAGCTAGGGGAAAAAAGGAATTTTAGCAGTAGATCACACCTGGGTTGGAGGTAAGTGCAGCAGGGCATTCAGCTAGGACCCAGTGTAATTTGGGGACTGGCTCCTGCTAATTCACTCCCTCCCACAGTCCAAGGCTTAGATGAACTAGCAGACTGCAGGCCTCTACAAGCCTGTTGACAAGGGTATGGAGTAGGTCCATTTCAGGAGCTGTGCTTCAACTGCTTGAAAAGTTCAAGCATTAGAAGCTAGTCACCCCTCTTTAAATGTGACCTAGTGATTTTTTTTGGGTGTTAATGGTGTTCTTGGGAGCTACCCTAATATGTAACATTTTTGCTTTGTAATTCTTCTTTGCATTGTCTCTTTGCTTTAAAGCAAGTTTAGTTTTGAAGTGCAATTGAAGTCAGTATATATTAAAAAGACTTCTTAGTTATGGGAGATTGATAGAGATTATTAAAAAAGATTAGAACTTGTAATGACATAGATAAGTATGATACATTCTTTTAGCATGTTTTTTCTAAAGAGTCATAGAATTGTTAAGTTTGGAAGGGACCTCTGGAGATCATCTAGCCCAAGTGACCTGCTCAAAGCCGGGTAAATTTAGAGTAGGTTGCTCAGGACCATGTCCAATTGGGTTTTAAATATCTCCAAGGATGGAGACTCCATAACATCTTTGGCCAACTTGTGCCAGTGTTTGACCACTGTCAAAATAAAAGTTTTTGCTTATGTTTAAATTGAATTTCCTGTGTTTCAACTTGTCTCCCTTGCCAATTGTCCCGTCGCTGGACAGCACTGAGAAGGCTCTGGCTCCATCATCTTTACATCCCCCATCAGGTATTTATACAACTTGGTAAGATCCCTCTGAGGCTTCTCTTCTCCATAATTTCTCAGTCTTTCCTTGTATGTCTGATATCCCAGTCCCCTAATCATCTTGGATGGTGGACCCTCTCCAGCATGCCCATGTTTTTCTTGTACTGGGGAGTCCAGAGGTTGGCACAAAACTCCAGATGAGTCTTATCTGTGCTGAGTGGAGGGGAAGAATCATCTCCGTCAACCTGTTGGCAATACTTTTTGTGATGCAGCCCAGGATGCTGTTAGCCACCTTTGCCACAAGGGCACATCCACGGCTGATGGAGAACTTGTCCACCAGGACCCCCAGGTCCTCTTCTGCAAAGCTGTTTTCCAGCTCGTTAGCCTCCAGCCTATTTTGGCATGCAGTGCCAGGTGCAGAACCTTGTTGGATTTCCTAAGATTCCTGTCTGCCTGGTGCCCCAGGCTGTCCAGGTCCTTCTGACTGGAAGCACAACTGTCTGGTGTATCAGCCGTTCCTCACAGTTTTGTATGACCTGCAAACTTGCTGAGGGTCTGCTCAGTCCTGCCATCCCGGTTAGATGGTACAGGTCTCAGTACACATCTTAGAGACGCACCACTAGTGACTAGAGCCTCCAGGTGGGCTTCATGCAGCTGATCACAACCATTTGAGCCCAGCAGTTCAGGCAGTTTTCAGTCCACTTTACTGTTCGCTTCTATAGTCTGTATTTTATCAGTTTGTGTATGAGGATGTTAGAAGAGACAGTGTCAAAAGCCTTCCTGTAGCCAAGATCAATAACATGCACTGCTCTTTCTTCATCCAGTGACCTGATAACTCCTGATGGAGTTATTCACAGTAGGAATAATGTGTGCCAGTGGCGAAGATGTGCAGAAGGACATCGTGATATTGAGTGACTGGTTGATAAAAAGGCAAATTAATTCAGTCCAGATAAATGTTAAATGATGTATAGATGAGGAAGAAAATAGTTATTTTGAATAGAGATACTAAAGTGTTTATTTCTACTCAGGGTCAAAATTTGGGTTATAATAGATAGTTCTGTGGTCACCTCAGTTTTGTGCTGAATAGCAATTAAAACAGACAGCTGACTCTAAGCATCTTTGTTCCACATCTGTGTGAAATGAACTGAAATGCCTCTACATCATATGCATCTTATGAGGTTAAGGAAGTATGCCTGCTACCTAGATGCTTTGATGCTAGGGGTATATTACTCTGATGTGTAACTAAACTGACCGATTTCTTTAATTTGTTTTAAAACTACTGTGTTTTTTTTAAATTGGGTTGATAAGCAGCTCATATAAAGGAATATATTAATCATTACAATAATAGCAGTACTTTCATAGAGGAATTCCCTTCCCCCAACCTTTAAAAGAATTCTGAAACTTGAGAGTCAATTCAAGCAAAAACTTACCATATTTAGTCAAAATTGTCAAATCTCAATACTTAAAATCTAGTCTCACTTCACTGTCTCTACAATAATATTCTCTCTTTTCTTCCTGTAGGTTTTTTATCCCTTTATTTTATTTCCTTTTCTCAAATTACCCTTTCAGTCTTTATCCTCTTGTGATCCTCCTGACCTCAGACTTGCCCTTGTGTTACTAGTTGTTTTAAATCAATTAGTCAATAATAATCTAAGATAACATGGTGAAGAAAGATGCTTTCTTAGCGGGGGGTGTTTATGAAAATGGCTTTTCCCAATTATGTTTTAGAATATTTTGGTTTTGGTGCAAATCTCTGACTGCTGAGGCGGTGGAGAAAGCCTTTAAATCATGTCATTGCCAAATGGATAAATGCAGGTAAATGCCTTGGTCTCCACTACAATGATCTGACCCTCCATTGCTACTTTCTGTTGCATGGAAGCATCACTAATGAAATCAGGGATCTCATGACTATGAATGAAGTGAGAACTTGGGCTCGAGCTTGATTACAGAATGAACTGGGGCAATTCTGGGGCACTGTACTTCCCATTGAGAGAACCTGAGCGTTGCCAGTCAATGCCCTTGAGTTGTAAATGAAAAGAAAAGACTGCTTCTGCTTAAAAGGGAAGCCCAAGCTGCATGAATTGGATTTGGCATAGCTGAGAGTAGAAGTTAGCATTTTTCCGTCTAACATCACCTGTTTTGTTCCAGTAAATAATACTGTTTCTCAAAGAACTAAGTAGAGTTTGCTGAAAACCACGCTACCTCCTTCCTGCACATATGCACTCAATCTGTGCATCCCAGCAGTGCTATAAACGCTGCAGGCCAAAAGCATTGCATCATTCTTAGAGGGGTAAACTATGCCTGACAAAGAAGTTAGTGTCGTTGCAATAAGTCAGTAGAACTTTACTGTCTCTGTTATGGTGGAAATGTCCGGTTGAAGAAAGGGTAATAGCGTTCTTCCTCCAACGTACAGTGGATACCCTTTCCTTGTCCAGCTCTAAAATGTGCTTTCAGTCATGTGTGGAGAATGTTTTCCAGCTATTTGCCTTAACATTGAACTATTATTTATTTGGAAGATGCAGAGCCATAATACGCCTCTTGGAAGCTTTCAACTGATTTATCTTTGGAAACCCTAAATATATCTGTTGTGGATTTTGGGTTTGTTTTGGCAATACACAAAGAAAATTGAGTGTTAGTTTATTGAAAGAGGACATGGTATATGCAGTTCTATTCCTGACAGCAGCTTTTTTATGTATAGCTCCAATTCATATGAGGGCCTAGAGACCCTCAGCATAAGTGCTGAAAGCTATTAGTAAAACATCTTAGTGCTCCAAATTACCCTGTTTATTATATCACTCAAAGCAAAATTTTAAAGTTCCTGCAATTAAAATGAAACTTCATTATTGACTGAATGTCTTGGAATGATGCATTAGAACAACATGTCAAATTTGGAAATAGGGATTTCTTTTGCAAAGTAAAATTCTGTCCTAAAGAGTCATACGATAGAATTAGATCAAGCTTGCTTCTAGTTCCTAGCAAATACGTGTCCAGATCATACCTGTCACTAGCACCAGTTGTCATGCTGGTAGACAGCAGCATGCAGTAGAGAAGCAAAACAATGAACAGACCTGAAGAGTTAACTGATTTCTCCCATACATTGGGAGAAAAAGAATGAGAAGGAAAGGTAGGGACAGAAGAAATTTCAGCTGACTTAATGTATCTGATTCAGTATAGAGAAGGCTAGATGCTGAAACACAGAAAAGAGGATGAAAAGGAGAAGGATATAGCGGTATTATTTCATTTATATACTTATTTCCTGTTAACCGGTAATTTTCTGTTAATTTCCTGCTAATTTGTGGTAATTTTATCATCCTGTTCTGCTTCATGAAGTAATGTGTCATTAATCTGAGTTTGGAAAAAAGTTAAAACATTTCAAAGTATGGTTGGCTTGTAAAATATTTATTATGACTATTGCTTTGAATAGCATGTTCACAGTATGCTATCGGTGTTTTACATCTCTATAACTAAATAGTCAAGCTGCTGTAAAATTGAGCAGGAAATAACATAAAATTCCATAGGCTTCAAACAAAATTCTTGTCTAATTTCTTCTCTGGGATTTAAAAATAATGTGTACACTAAAATTTTAGAAGACATTAGAATGTAATATATGCTAATCCATTTCCCCTTCTCTGGAGACAACTCAGCCAGTTCAGCATAGGCTTCAGCTTGTGGTAGACTTGCCTGCTTGAAAAAACAACCACCTCCCATACAGAAGAGACCTTTGCAGGCACACACACGTAACTACACGTGAATCCCAGTGCTAACGGTTGGTTCCGCTCATCCTGCATTTGGGAGAAGAAATGGAAGCTAGGAATAATAGCTAATTCTTTTTATTAGCAAACTGAAAGTGTTTTTTAAAAGAATAGAAATGGCATTGGATGGTTTTAGGAGACAAGAATGTAGCCTTTGATTTTTCAGCCGTGCTAATATTCTGATTATAAATGTTGCAAGTAGTTGGCTGAAGTACTTGTTCCATTAATGGCTGAGTCTGGAGCAAATGCTTGCTATGAGTGTGTTCAAAGATAAATTTTCCAGTTTTCCACCTTGTTACAGGTCACCTTACAGCTCCTCCTGGCGGTAAAGCATTGCAAAATGAGGACAAGGAAGATGTTAAGATGGTATCTTCGTACTGAAGCAGCAGAGATAATCAAATACAGTACACAAAAAAACCCCTACCCAACTAATCAAATGATTCATACTCTGTCAGATCCTTAAAGTAACTGAGTGAGGATAAATAAGTGTTGTATATATTTGCTTTCCTGTTGAATAGCTTTCAGATTGCAAGCTGTGAAGGGTAGAAAATGCAGAGCTGAATGCAGCCCCAATAAGTAAATGAAGTAAGATTAGAAACATTAGCAATTGGTAACATCTGAAGCATAAATTCTAGTGATGTTTTCTGAAAATACGTCTCTATATCCAAGGTTTAGTAGCCTTCAGTAACCTGGAACATAGCAGCATTGATGTGTATTTTTAATGACATTACCCTCCCTGCTGCTGGCAAACACAAGCTGTAATGCTTAAGCAATGCTTCTTTAGTAATTAAAGATTCTTAACACAACCTAGGAAATATAGGCACATGTCCATTGTTTTATAAATAAGCACAGTATCTTTCTTCTTGGAGAAAGGCCACTAGATGTACTGTAAGTTAATTATAAGGAATTAAATGTAAACTTGAGACAGCTTACTAATTCTTCTCCCACCAATTTACCTCTAAATGATCTCTAGCACCCTTCACTGATCTTTTGAACAGTGCAAGTTTGTAGCTAATAGAGCTCTACGTTCTCGGTCATTTGCTGCAAGCCAGCCAGTTAGTTGTCTGGAACAGATACCATGGGCCAATAATGCAGAAATCTCCCAAATTCGGCTTCACTTTTGCATAGAGTACAAGCTGGTATAAGTAGCTTTTGCACAGCAGGAGCTGTCTGGAGTGAAATAGCAACTTTCTGGAGCAGAAGAATTGCTCATTTATTTCACCAGTATCAGTTGCTGCACATTTAGGGACATATAGATGCCATGTGAATTCCTGCAAATTCTGAGACAGAGCTGGGAAAACTCCAGACTTGCTCAAGCCCAGAAGAGGTCTGCTGATAAATTCACCCATCTGCAAAAACTACAGCGTTTTCATTTTTGCCTTGCACTGCTGATGCAAGTTGTAAATGGGAATCCTGCAAGAGCTGGTCACTTTGCAGGTATCAGTTCCAAGGGAGCGTACTCTCTAGTTGTTGGTTTGGTTTTTCCCTTGCTCCCTCCTTTTCTGGTACGTTGTGCAGGATTTCAGTGTTGTATTCCCCCATTGCAATACAGGTACATTTGCGTCTTCAGAAATGACTGATTTATTTATACCTACTGAGAGCAACATGACAGGAATATATCTCTCCTCCACGGATAATTGGAGTAGTTAGGCTTTCTCACACTGACTTTGGCTAGCTTAAAGGAGATGAACAGCTTTAAGTGTTATAGAAGTATTATAGATACCTTTGTCATGCTTATGCTTGTAATATCTTTTTAACTGTCCTTTTGTTCAAGCATTTGATAAAATGCAGTTTATTGATGAAGCTATGCAAAAAAGTATTCATCTGTCATATTGTGATTTGCGGCTGTGTTCTTAAAATACTTTCCTAAATCTCTGTTGTACCTGTCAGCACATTTTATTGCTATGCCCCAGCATGTATGGATTACCACATCAGTTCTAGGTATTTGCACCGATTTGCTTTGCCAGTGACCATGCACTTTCCACAAACTCTGCAAATTGCTATTAGCAGTGTTTGTTCTTTGGCTCAGACTTATGCCAGCAATAATACCAGCCTGGCCTGGGGCTGGCTTTAGCATGACTTGCATTCTTTGCTGCTCCTTTTCCTGAAGTTGTTTCATTCTGTTTTTTTTAGAGGTAGAAGGGCAGTTCTTGGAGAAAAAATAGGACATTAGAGCAATGCTTAACATGGTTCAAATGAACTTGTCTTTTTTTCACTATAACATTATTTCCTGAGAGCTCTGCCCTCTTTTCTTTCAGATGAGATCCAAAACCATGTAAGATTCTAGTAGAGAGATTACTATGACGTTCTCTGTTTTCAAGGCCGATCTGGAAGCTGTCTTCTCTTTGCTCTGAAGAAATACATGGCAGGACTAGTTGGTCACTGACTGATGCCCAGCTAGTCCCTGAGCAGCCATCCACAAGCCCTGGCCAACTCTCCCCAGTTTATGTACTGAGCATGACTTTCTATAGTATGGAATATAACTTTGGCCAGTTCGGGTCAGCTGTCCTGGCTGTGGCCGCTCTAACCTCCTTACTGGCAGGGCCTAAACAACTGAAAAGTCCTTGACTTAGTATAAACATTACTTGGCGACAACTAAAAACATCAGTGTGCTATCAACATTGTTCTCACACCAAATCCAAAATACAGCACTGCACCAGCTACTAAGAAGAAAATTAACTCTGTCCCAGCTGAAATCAGGACATGTTACTACAATCTCATGGGCAAGCAAAGAATACTTCAGTAAATATATGATTTGTGAAAATGAGTAAGTCTGAAAGATGGTATTGAATTTTTCTTGGTAGATGTCATCGTAAGTACTGCTGATCGGTTGAAGTTCCCAGTTCAAGTAGACAGTATCAGTGAAATAATTAATCCTTTGTGATTCTTTTGTGCTTTGAAGCATTTGTTTCTTGTCTGACAAAAGAAACATTCTGCCTCTGTATTGTTGTTTTGCATGAAATTTGTTTGTCACTTCTTAGAAATTTATTCCTAGCTGGAATTACAGCTGCCTTGCTCTTTGGACACAATAATATTTGAAAACTTCTTCACTGAGAGCAGGGGTGCAGCACTTTATTGAATCTGTTTTATTTAAGTTTAGTTCAGGCAGTGTGGATTTATAATACAGTTGAAGTTCTGGGAAGCTCTTAGGAGAGTATCCCATGAATTAATGCTTTGGAGTAACACTAGGTGGACACCTGGATCTTCTGAAGCTGTGTGAATTTTGTGTTACATGTTCTCATTTAGAATGGTTTACGCTAGATCCTCCTTCATTGCTACTTCCATACCTTCGGCACTTATCCTTCAAACATGCATTCAGTGTTATTGTGAACAGCATCAATTACTTGCTGATATTACTGAAATAATTGCAGTACCAGTAGGTGCAGGAGCAACACTGAGTTTGGTGCCCTCAGTCTTGATTTCAGTAACCTGCTTGGAAAAGCTGCTTATATGGAAAAGCCACCCCGTATACCCTAATACTCTGATAACCCCTATAAATAGACTTGGCACCACTGGTGATGCATTGGATTTTTATCACTCAAAGGGACTTGATGTTGACTGGGAAAAGGCAGCACTGTCTTCTGTCTTGCGTGGTGTCCTGGTATGGCCAGTACTGATGGAGTGAAAATACAGAAAAAATAGAAAACTATTGCTTCATTAGACTCTTTCCCCTTGTGAGCGCTCAGCTGAAATGGCTGGAGTGTTGCAAAGTAGTAGAGATGAGAGGGACCCTATTCTCAGTGTAAAACAAACAAAGAAATTTCAGTCTTGTAAGGTGATGCACAAAAATGCTTTGCTGTTTGGAAGATTACTTAAAAATGAGCTGAAATCATAGCTGTTTCTTTTTCACATGCAGTAAAAGAAATCATGTCTTAAAGTAAAGTGGTTATTATGAGCACCTCAGAAGAGCTAGAAGATTTAGGAACAAAATATTAAATGATAAAAGAAACAAATTCTGAGAGGTGCACCTTGAATGTTTTGCACATGCAGGCTGCAAGAGCCTTACAGATGCACTGCTGTAGAAATAGTGCTTGTTTATTAGTTATTCAGTCTTTGTTAGAATTGTATGGTGTAAGGTAAATTGGTGAATTTGCTTCAGGGTGTTATTACAGACATTTAATATGGTTTACAGGCCTAAATATTTGAATTTTTTAAAGATTCATATGGCATAAACCCGGATTTCAGAGCATGAGAGTGTCTCTCAAGAAAAATGCACACAAAGTACAAAGTATTATGCAAATCAGGCTTCAAGAAAGGTCAAATTTTTTTTGTTTTGTTTTACAGTTGCTTAGAAGTGTAGGGAAACTTATTCATGTAGGTGAAAGGAGAGACTAATTTATTCAAATCTTGAATAATAGGTTATTAAAATAGATAGTCACTGCTGGAACAAAAGGGCGTTCCACCCAAAGTACCATCACAATGAAACCGTTCTGACATATAGACGCAAATGAGAATATAGAGTCATTCATCAGTGTTCCTGAAATCCTGTGCTATTTTGATTATGCTTGAATAGACTACATAGCTGTAGACTGTGTTCTTAAATACTGCAACTGTTGGGATGAGAGTGACTGTCAGTACTGAATTGTCTGAAAAACACGGGTCAGATGTCAGGTAGTTGGATCACCTTTCTGCTGACCCGAGTAGTGTCATCTCCAGAGGCAGATATTTTTTTGCCTCTCCCCAGCAGGTAGTGGCATTTTAGGTAGCACTTACTAAGATTTGGAAGGAACTCAACTTACCAACTAATTGTAGAAGAAACAGTGTATGTACCTGTGAAAAGAGGAAATGAAGCCTTTAGAGACAAATTGTTTTTACTTTCTTCACCATTCATGACATATGCACCTATGCTTGTGGGGAGTGTGTAATTTTTTTTAAAGGTGAAGTTTATTCTACATGACTGTGTGTCACTGAAGGCATGATGAAACACTGGTATTCTGGTGCTCCAAAGCTTTCAAAAATAAAAAGTAACCTTTCTCTGGGCCTAAGTGTATACTGTAAAAACTTCAGTGCAAATATGCCGGTTCTTCAGTGGCAGTTAATAAGAAGTCTCTTCCTCTCTCATGAAGAACAGTATTATGTTCTTTTCAACTTGTCTTTTTGTTATTTTTGAACAAAACCATTTACTGTAACAAAGATCATCTTGCTCTCTCTGGCAATAGCAGCTCATAACTTTGTCATCTTTCTGTGCCTCTGTCTCTCTTCAGAAATCTGATTATATCTGTAGATGATGTATTGGGCAATATTTATGTTACACATTTGAAGAGGAGTATTTGGAACAATCTTCTACTTACTGTAGCCGAAACCACTATCTTAGGGAAGATGTGTGTGGAGCAGTTTCTGTAGTGTGGCTGAGCTGGGTACAAAGGGTCTAAAATGTCACCTATATAAATATAAAAATAGAAAAAAATGGATGAACATATGTTGCTTAATATTCTGGTAAAGCTTAGGAACCTCATTCCTCATTGTGCTGGGTGCTGTCCAAAAAAATCCACCACAAAACAATGAACAAAAGGCTTTTCTGCCACAAAGGGCTTACAGTTTAAGAGGCAACTGGGTAGAGAAAGACAGTGAGGCATAAAGAAATAAACAGCTGCCTCTGAATTCATAGGAGGCTGGTACAGTTGTCATTGCTGGACATTTGAAAGAAAGCGGATAAGAACACAGCTTTGGAATCCCCCAGTGCCATATTTTATAAAGAATAAATGTATTTACGTGACACGTCAGGATTGATAACTATATCTTTTAAAAGTTGATATAAATTCCCCTGAATAATGAAATCCATACGTACACACAGGACAACCTTTGCCATTTATTAAATTTTTTAGGAAGGAAAACAAAATAAACACATTTTCTGCTGCACAGTGAACTTTCCTCTGCAAGCATTCAGAGTCCTGGGTCTTCAGCTTTACAGGAGTGATTTCCACTACGTGTGTTGTAGGACCGAGTACCTCAGGCCTTTGCATGCTATGATCTGAGATGATGTAGTTTGTTGGTGGGATCTATTGCAGCCTTGTCTCTCGTTCCTGATGGGGGGTGAGGTAAGAAAAGAACAGGGGAGAGACCCTGGGCTTCAGAAGAGCAGACTTTGGCTTATTCAGGGAGCTGGTAGGTGGCATCCTGTAGAAGGCAGCACTGAAGGGCAAAGGAGCTCCAGAGAGCTGACTGACTCAGAAAATGTTGTTCTTAAGGAGTAAAGAGTTGTCCATGCCAGGACTCAGGAAAGTGAGTATACGTATCAGAAGACTGGCTTGACCAAATCAGGAACAGATGACTGAGCTGCAATGCAAAAAGAACATATGTAAGAGGCAGGAACAGGAGCATATTACAAAGAAAGAATATAGAAGTTGCCCAGGATGGCACAGGTGGTAGTAGGAAAGCAAAGTTCACCTAGAGCTGAGACTGACAATAAGCAGCAAGGGCATGCTTACCACTACATTAGCAGCAAATAACAAATGAGGAAAATGTAGGCCCATGGCTAATGTGCTGGGTAAATTAGTGGCAGCAGATACAAAAAGAATGAGGTACTCAACACTTTATTCACCTCTGTCTTTACCAGCATCTCCCAGGCCTTTGTGCCTGGAGACAGGCTCAAACACAAGAGGAACTACTGGTAGTGCAGGAGGGTCCAGTCAGGGTTCACTTGAGAAATCTTAACCTGTACAAATTCATGGGACCAGATGGGTCAGCCTTGCTTAGGTCCCCAGGAAATTATGGTGCAAGTCCTCTTGGAATTCAGTTCTTAGCACATGAAAGAGAAGGTCACTGGGAACTGACGGTGTGGATTTGCCAAGAGTAATATGCTTGACCAACCTGATTCATGTTATAATGCAATGACTAGATTTATGGATGAGGAAGGAGCAGCAGATGTTGTCTTCTTTGACTTTAGCAGGATGACAAGATCTCACACAGCATCATTCTACCCAGGCTGGGGTGTTACAGTCTAGGTGGTAGAAAAACTGCCAACTCTAATAGTTTCAGTTTATACTTCAGTTGACTTTTGGGTGTTTCCAGTAGTACAGCTTCTACAAATGGCCTTTATACTGTCCCACATTCTAGTTATCCCTACCACTACCATTAACTTCAGTAAATATTTTTTCCTATAAATCTTCCTTTTCAGATATAATAATAGGAAATAACTTACTCTGTCCTGGCAAACAAGTCTTCCCCCCTCACTCCCTGTCACCCTTAAGATAAATAGTTGTGGTCTGGTTTTGGGTTTTTTTTTGTTCCTGTTACCTTTTTTTCTGAGTTAAATGTCATTATTACATACTCTGGTTCTTCTCAGTGTTGATTCATGCAACACTTTAATCACATTGGTAGCATGTTCTTCTTGTGAATTGCCTTCTAGTTTCAATATCACTTTTGTTGTTGAGCTACCTATTGCAGCGTTGATTTATTGAACCTGGATAAATAAATAATCTAAATTTCCAGGCCCTTAGAGTTATAAAGAATAACTGTGTTGCTTGAAGAACAATTGGACTCTTACCTTCTCAGGTTATTCCTTTTCCACTGATGCAATACTGCTGACTTAGACGCCTTGATCTTGATGTATGCAAGTTTGTACCATCTGTATAGGCAGAAACATCTATTTAAAAAAATCTGCGGTTTCTGAAAGTTCTCTCTGCAAAGAAGTATCAGCCAAATGTCTTAGAGTACATAACATTCATATCACAAATAGATGATTCCATGGCCAAGTCAACTTGGAGGGGAGCTTCATGAGCATGGGTCTTAAATAGGCTGGCCACTGGTGTTCTCATTGATTTTTAACACAATATTGCAAATACCTAGGAGTGCTTAAACTTAGATTGGTATTCACTTGCGTGATTCATTGCATATTCAAGGTTTGGTGCAATGGTGAATTTTTTGCCTTTTATCTACATAAGAAATGCATCTGAAAATTCATTCCAATTTGCAGTTTTCCTTGATCTTAGTTCACATGGTATAAAGGAACAAAATATTAATTAATATCTTATTAAGTCTGGTTATAAATTAAGGTTGACAGATGTAGATTTTAGTTTACTGTAGACACAATCATTTATGCATTATAGAACAGGATTGGTTTCTGAAGAGGAGAGTTCTCTTGTGATGGTCCTTCACTGTAAAGAAAACAGTATTCATATAATTCACAAATGCCTCTTTAGGTGGCTTCAGCTTTAAAGGATTTTCAATTTCATTTTCAGTCTGATATGTAGCAGCATCTACATTCACAAATGTCAGCATGAATTTGTCTCCTAAATTAATTTAATTATCTAAATATCAAAAGTAATTTCACACCTGCAACTCTTATTTAATTCACAAAAGGCAACATAATTATCCTGGCTGCAGTCTTCCAAACAAACTGTAGCTCTTGGGTCCAGCTAAAAGTATTACGTATCCCAGAGTTTTTCTTAGTCTTCTTTTTCTTGACTTAGCAGGTTTGGTGGCTATACAATAATGTTATTTTAACACCTCAAAAATGTGTTTTAAAAATACCCATATCACAGCATCTAAAGGAAAGAATGCTTTACCATCTCAAAGTACATGAACAGCAGCCCATTTGAAAAAATGGTTGGCAGACAGAACAAAAATTGGAATAGTTTTTTTGCTGCATCCTGAAAGACCAAATGCAGAGATGTATCACATCACTGTCATAATGTATCATTTTAATTGTGGTGCTCAACAATGATGTGATACTGTTATGACTGCACTACAAAAGACTTTTCTGGTACCTTCCTATTTTTAACTTTCAGTGACATTTGAAGAAAAAAAAATTTTTTTTTTAAACAACCTTTTTAATAAAGTGAAAGTGAAAAGAATGTCTTGACTATTTTGGTTTTGTTTTGAGATTTTTTGGGGAGAGAGGAAGGGAAGCATAAGAATTGGATTTAATTAGATAAGAGGATTACTTAAATAAGAATGAAACAGACATCTTGTTTTTTCTGCCATTATCATCAACAAGCAAGTATTGAGTTTTAAATAAGGGAAAGGCATATGCTTCTTCCCAGTCTTGTCCCAAGAACAAATGAATGTAAATTGGCCGTCAACAGAATAATCTTGAGGTTAGCAGGAATGCCTTAGCAGGGCACATGAACACATTAACATACCATGTTCCATCTAGAGCTGTGTTTCTCTGCTAAAGGAGATGGGAGGTTATTGTCCTCTTCCTGTCTTGAAAAATGGTGCTCCCCCCTCTTAATTTCCTTCCTCCTTTCCGTGCCCTGGAGCCTCTGTGCTGCTTTAGCTCGTGCAGTAAGAACTTGCCCTTCCTGTCTCAATCTCTCTCAACCATTGTGCAAAGGATTAAGTCACAACAGAAACTGGTTGCTTCTGAGCTCATTGTGGGTGGCTGAGCATTTCGCTTAAATAAAATATGCAGGACTTTTAGTACTTGAAAAATCTTATTCCATATAGTGAAAACCTTGTAAGCAGGTCAAAAACTTATTTTTCCTGAAAACTGTTATTGGAGTTATGAGAGTTAAGAAGAATGCAAAAGCCTTTATAAAGTCTGAGATGCAGTAAAATGAGGCTAGATACATGAATTAATTAATGAAGATCTGTAGTGTGAGGAGATGCTAAAAAAGCTGTGGGACCTGTGTTGCAAATAGATCGATGTAGGCACAGTCCTATTGTTCTCCTAAATTCTCATAAAGTTTCCTGGAAAAAACCCCTACTGTTATCAACTGACTGCCACTGTGGTTGACAAATCAAATGCCGTTTCAAAATCCATCTGTATCAGTCTCAGAACAGTGCCCATATCTTGCCTATATCACAGATCACGACACGGCAATCTCCAAACCAGTCCCCTGAGTCACCCTGTCTGTAGGCTGTAGCTCAGTCTAGAGTACAGAGTACAGATATTAGCTGAGAGCTGGGAACGGTGTAGCTGCACCAGCAGAGGTTTTGCACCAGGTTTTTCTACTGTGTTCGGCTCATGTTCTTATGGACCAAAGTTTAAAAACGTCTTTTCTGAATTTATTTACTCACCTTCCAGCTTTTCTGCCAAACTGTTGAGGTTGTTCCCACAACAGTAATAATTGCTGCTTCCTGAAACAGTGAGGAAGTCTCCTAAACACACAGATGCGAGCTGATGCTGTTCTTAAATGTGGCATTCAGACACTTTTACAACCTGATGATGGAGCTGTCTGACAGGCACAAAGGAAGTGACGGGGTAGGGGATCCAGATCAGCCTTCTGAGAGGTGATGGGGCGTATGACTGGGCTCAGCTGGTTAGTGTTGTATTTAATCAGGATTCTTCCAGATGCTCACCTTTGGCTGTCAGTAACACAGCATTGCAGAGGCTGTAGGTGCTCTTGAGTTGTAACAGAGGTCACAGACATTTCCCTGTTTCCCTTTTGTTACTAGTCATGGCTCTCTGCTGTCCCTGCCCAGATTCCCAGCAGCCTGGCCTTTGGTAGATTTGTCTTCTTTGCAGGCCTACTTGTTCGGGGAGCCCCTTGATTTACTCCACAGCCTGTACATGAGAAGCTGGGGGGCAGAAATGAGGAGTTGGTCTGATGTGTAGTAACCCAGTCAGTGCAAGTTTGGCAGTAAATGCCCACAGAGAGATTCAGGAAGTGCAAAAGGTGTAAGTATTCAGCTCCCTGCCTAGTTTTCTAAGCTTTGAAATTATTCCTGAGGGGCTTTCCATGAATTCAAGGCTGGAATATTTCCAGGGAAGTAACCTCCATGCATTCACACCAGCTTCCTTCTGCTGTAGCTTTGGGATGGTAGATTGGTCTGTCCTCCCGCATGCCAAATATCATCTGATCTTTCCTGCATGACATCAAGGCTGGCAAAGAAACACATGAAATGTGATGCTTGTTATGACACTTACAGCTGAACTGTCCTTGGCAGCTTTGCTAAGTGCTGTGTAATTTCTATGTACCTCTGAGGAAAAAAAAAGTAAGAGAGACAAAGAATAAGAAAGATGTTTGGGGTTTTTTTTGCCAGGATTTCTAGGAAGAAAACTGTAATACAAATCAAGGGGGAAAAGCTTTTGTTTTAAATAAAAGTTGTAAAGATATTGATGCCACACTCAAAAGGCATGATTGTGGTCTCATGTACTCGTTTTACACTGCCCCCAGTTGAATTACATGTCGCTGCTGCTGGTAGAAGTGTAATCAGGGTGAAAATCTTGAGAGCCAGCAGACTTTATTATAAATGATCCCATCGTTTCAATCAGATTACTTTGTCATTTAGCTTTTCAAGAGTATTAATATTTTGGATAAATTTAAGGCCCAATTCTTTGACTTCCCCAGTTCTTTGACTTGCCTTTAACTCCTGAAAGATTACATAAATGTGACTGAATAGAACTTGGCTTGTGCTCAGCTCAGGTATTGAGCAAAATTGTATTTTGTATGAATAGTTTTATGAACAACTCATCAACCGATTTGTGCCCTTCCATCCTTTTTGAGCAAGTGAGAAACAGAATATTGCAAACGTTAAGGTATTTGTGCCTTCCATTAAATCAATTTCAGATATATTTAAAGTATGGTAAACTTGATTACTCTCTCTAATGCATGTTATTTTGTCTCCCTAACCATTACTTGGCAGGGAATGCCTTTTAAAAAAATGTCATGAACTTGAGTTACTAGAAGCCAAGTGTACTAATGTTTTATAAACTGCAGGACTAATTTGAGAGGACGTTGTTCTGAAAACAAACTTCACAGGCTGGAACAAATCTCCTACCTATAATTACAAAACCTAATGTTCAATAATAAGGAGGTGACTTCAGTCATTTCTCTTGAGCATTTTTAAAGATAAACCTGTAGCCTCATATAGGGTCCAAAATTCAACACTCCTCAGTTTTACTGGAAATTTTACTCTGCTAGCTGAAGTTTAGTTGTTCTTTTAGATGGAACCCCACTTAAATTAGTAAGTTTGATCATAAAATATTGTTTGCATGGATTAAAATGTATAGTAACATTTTAAGGGGAACTCATGGAAACTTGTGTTTAGTACATGTGATGTTTGACTGTATTTCTACTTAATATTTACTTTAAAAGAGCAAAACAGTTTTACACTTCTTTCCGTTAGCAAAAAAGTTCAGTGCATTGTTTCCAGTCTTGATCTAGTCATGCTCCTGACAGACAACATACACTTGCTTACATGGGTTTCATTTCGTCCTGATTACACTTTTGTTGAAATCAATGGATGTTAGTGGGATCAGCAACTGCTTTTGATAGTCCTTTGAATAGGTCTTAAAATTCATTGCACAAGCCTGGTAATCTGTAGTTTACAATACATGTATTACTCAGTGCACCACAAGATTGGTATCATTGCTTTTTCTGGGCAGTTTACTGTTGCTTTGGTTTTGCTGTTAGTGGTAAGTTGCAGGAATCTTTTATTTGCATTTACTAATATCAGTCAATGTCTTCCTAAATTAATTAATTCAAATTATAAACAAGGTAAGAAAATTAGGAGGAATGTTACTTTATAGGTTAAGGAGACTCAATTCCAGTAGAATCCAGCAGCAAACAGATGCTTTTAGTCAGGCAGTGTTTTGTGTCCAAGGTTTTTCACATTGGTAAGAGCATTAGTGCATACCTGAGATACTAAGTCAGCAAGCAGACCTAACATTGGATATGAATGCAATGCTTTTCATCCACAGTGCCCTCCACAGTAGTCTTCCATCAGCTTCAAATCATCAACAGGTATTTGTTGTAAGTGTTATTGTAGGTGACTGTATTTGGCTTGAAGGAGGTCTTTAGGATGAGTTGCATACACTTCAAGGCTTTCGGAATGCATATAGGATAGAGAAGTTGCTCATGCAATGCATGCAATGTGTTTTTTCATGAGGGCTTGAGGCAGAAACAAAGCGAACAAGCAAAACTTGCAGTGCTCCAGCACCATCGGACAGACATACACAAATTAATAGACTACAAGCCTTTTTATGGCCAGGTCTCTTACAGTGGCCAGAAGCTGAAGAGATATGTGCCAAGAGGTATGCCCAACAGCATCTGTTAAGCAGGAATCTCTTGTACAACTTCTAGTCATTCATGTAAGAGACTAGCAGGAGGCATGAAGTATCTTTTGGGGTTGTTTGGTGGTTTGGTTTTTTTTTTTTTATATATAAATGCTTTCTACTTCCCTAGGAATAATAAAGAATATTTAGTCAAAGTTTCTTCTAATTTTTAAAAAAGAACTTTGATAAAATATTTCCTTCCCAATATTTATATTAACATTTGGTAGGATCTCTCAGAACACTATTCACATAGTTAAAGAAACTGAAAAAAGGCAATACATACTTCATATTTGTATACATAGTATATGTTCTTAGACAAATATGCTTAGTCACTTGAGCTGGGAATAGAGAAGTTAAAAAAAAACAAACATGATGCCTTGACTTGCACACACAGTGCCAACTCTTATTTAGAAATGTTTCAGGACACCTGTAGTTACCTAAAAGACCAGAGGAGAGAATATTTAGACAAGCAAGAAAGACACAGGGAAGTGACAATTTTCATCTAGCTTTTTCAGGAGTTACTTCTGGAACAGAGACACATCAAAACAGTGCATGAAATCGATGTGAATTAGGCACCTATATTGCATATTAAAAATTTGAGAGGTCTGAGACATTTTTGATGAGTCCACCTACCAATCAAAAATCCCATCCTGGATTTATAAGGTATCCAAGGATACCATTTTCTGGAAGTCAAAAAGGATTCCTAATTTGTGGATGTACTTTAACTTACTCTGCCTAGTCGTTCCCTGAAATCCCAGTCACAACTAACTCTTGGTACTGGTTCTCAAAAATACTAAAAAATAGATTTGTTCCCTGCTCTGAAGTGTCTAGGCAAATGAACAGCAAATAAAGTGAGGTCAGTATCAAGTAAGTTCATTTTTTTTTACATTTTGGATGTATGTTGTTATGCTTGTTTATGCAAGTACTATATATGCTTTCTAGTGGCTGCAGTCAATAGCATTATACTAGAATTTTGTCTCTGTCTAGTCTGGAGAGTCTATGGCCAAGACCACGTCCTGTTGCTAGTAGTGTGTTGGTAACAGGCGATGACTGGTTGTGTCATCTTTGTTAATGCAGATGTTAAGCAATACCAGTACCAAGAGCAACACTTTAGAAACATTGCTAGTAACTGACTGCCCTTTGGATATTGAACTCTTTGAAGCTGGCAATCTAGCTAGTTTTCCACGGACACGAGCCAGATAGGCTGAAAAGATGCTTTGGGAGACTGTGACAAAAGCATTACTAAAGTCAAGGTAAACGACATCCACTTCCATCCTCTTGTTTACTGAGCCAGTCATCTCATCACCCCTCTCTCCTTCATGTGTTGAGAAGTGATGTTCAGGAAGATTTGCTACATTTTCTTCTCAGGCATCGAGATAAGACTGACCAGTCTGTAGCTTTCCAGATCTTTTTTCACCAAAAAAGTGTTTGATGTTTGCCAAAACAGTGTTCTGCCATGCCTGCTTGACACACCGCACATCAGAAAGGGCTGTTGTCTGTATTTTGAGTTTGCCCTAGGAGGTCAGCCATCCTTCTGTTCTCTGTCTTGTTAGAAGACATATGAGATACTATTTTAATTCTAGTCCTATCAAAATCAATGAGACTGTTCACTGCTTAAAACTGGACAGGGTATTATATATATGTTCAGGTGAGGTGCTGAAGTGTTGGAAGAAGGGTTCACCAGAGTCAAGAAGACGCTCCATATGAGTTATGCATCTTGCTCAACTTTATTAGTTTCTAACACTACTTATATAGAACCGATACACATGCATATTCGTAAAGCAGAAATATAGTTAGTAGTCTCTAAACGCGCGCGGTTCTCACACCCCTAATTATCATGACTAAAATAAGCATTCTATCCATGTAGCTAATTGTGTTGCTGTGCTTCAGCTTTGTAGTTTGTTACTCCCTATTTTCTCATAACCAGTCCCTATCTTTCTTGGCCCTGCACCTGCTTTCCCAGCAGCTGTATCTTGTTACAGCCACGGCCTGTTGGCACAACATAATTACTTGGTCTCAGGATTCAAGAATAGCTCAAGGCTACCTTTCTTGTTAACTTCAGCACAGCAGCTTCAGTACAATTCTGATTACAGGCCTATTCTAATACCAGGCCTGGATTGTGCAGATCTTCAGAGATTCTAAGGCCATGCTTCTGCAGCCATTCTTCTACACTGAAGGACTCTCTAACTGGCAGCAAAACAGGCATTAGCTAAAAGGTATCATATTCAAACATCTAATTTTGTATCTCATTTTCAGGAGTCAGAAAAAATATCGGAAAACCAAACCAAAAGGCTTGCCAGGTTTTGAGGAAAATTGATCTTTGGAGCCAGGCTTTGTCCCTTAGGTCTGTCACTAGTCAAGAGACTGATCAGCAATACTTCATTTCTGAAAGATATAGCAGTGGGAAAATTAGTTTTAAACTGTTTCAGACAATCCATTAGGCTTTCCATAACTGGATTATTTGTATCAGTGGGAGCCAGGCCTTCTTGAAATCACACAGCTAATAGTTCACCCTGAGAAATTTCAGTGGGAATAGTGCAGTTTTTTCCCCATCTAATTCCAGATGTAATGCATTCTTCTTCTAATTGCTGATGATATGTCCTGAAGTTGCTAAATGCTCCAAAGGCAAATATTTATAGCTACATGAAGCTCCTAAATGCTCATAAAAAGATCAGCAATACTCCTTAGCAAATAAAGGCAGACTTATTTAATTTTATAAAATCTCATTCTTTCAAGACTTCAGAGAGTGAAAAGAAAACGCAAGTGAGGGAGTCTCTAACTGATATGGGAAATATGTATACTATCAAGGATGAACACTTTGTAGATTTTACATGCAGTTTATTTAAAGTACATACAGTCATTGGTCTTCTCCCTGGGTGCTGTCTAATGCATGTGGAATTAAAATGCCATCAGGAATTTTTGTTTGCGGCTGGTTTGCTTTTTCATTCTGCTTCCTATATTGATCACAGATTTCACACTTGGGTACCTTTTATCTTCAAAGCAAACATTCCCTGAACCTTATGTAAGACATCACTGTTTTGGAGCTCTGCCATTTGCAAAATTGTTTCCATCTTTCCTGGATTTGGTCAAACTTGTTCGGCAATGAGCATTTGGTTTATATATTTATCCCATTCATTTCAGCTTAGTAGGTCTTTCTCCTCTTTTTCTCACTTTTTCTTTGGTGTATTGCAGAAATTTCTGTTGCAGAGCCCTCTGTTGTGATAGTGCTCTGTGCACTCAGTGTCTCTGTTCTAGACAAGGTCTTTCACAATCTTAATGCCTCTTGATCCTGTTGTGTGAGAAGTGATGTTTTGGGACTTAGCTGCAAAATGAGATCGCTTATAAATGTATATTTTTCAATACGTGGGCTGAAGATGCAAAATTTTATACATTCTATATGAGGTCAAACCTGCCAGAAATGTTGGGTTTCCTCCAAATGTGAAACTATTCGAAGTTTGTCTGATTTTCTGGAATGCTGTCATGGGGAACAACAGATTGCTTCAGCCATACTGAAAACATTGTGCCATATTGTGAGTATCTCCAAATTTAAAGTAGGAAAACAATTTTATACCTAGTCATGGTATATGTCTTTATTATTGTTGTTATCGTTTAGAAAGCACAGTTCTTAATAAGTCTTGCAAAAGCCGCTTCTGAGAACTTTTACCTAGTTCTCTCAATAATGTTACTTTGACCAGTTAGACTACAAAAACTTTGCTACCAAATCTGTACTCTCAACTTTTATAGCTTTATTTTATTTTATTTCACTTTAGATATCTGTAACAGATCAGGAATAGTCTTGCCAGGTAACTGTTTCCTTGTAAAGAAAAACACTTTTCCTAGAAGCAAATTTTAACAAAACAAAATTATACTTTAAAAATCTGGCTGGGTTTGTCTTGCAGTATTTTTCATGCTCCTGATGGAATATGTTGTGGGTCTGTAATGTCTAGTTACAAGTTTAGCTTTTTGCCTGACTGCCTCCTTCTTTCAAAGGAATTTGGAAGAGGGGGAACCATTTTCCTACATTACATTACGGAAGATTCAGGTGACTTATGTCACCAAAACCTCCTGAATTTTTGGTAAAAAATAATCAGAAATTTTCCAGTGGTGCAATTGTTTCCCCCCAGAAAATGATGATTCTGTGACTCCAAGCATTTCATTTGGTAGAGGCTGAGTTTATCAACCTTATTTCTGATGTACCCAAGACAGTGTTTATCATATAGATGTTCAGAGCTCACGGACTCTGTCCAAAGCCCCTGCCACAGCCCCTGGAGCTCTGCACAGTCTTTCCTGTGGTGGGCAGGGCTGGGAGTGCTCCTGTTAGGATGCTGCCATGCTAAAGACCTGACCAGGCTTGGAGGCCTCCAGCTGTGGTAATGAGCCACAGAGCAGCATGAAGTCTGTTCCAGTCTTCTTGAGAACTAGATTCTTGTTATTATGCCAAGCTCTGAATAAATGATACATTCTCATTTGAGGGAAATGTATCATGTACCTTCTCATTCTTTTCTCTGTTCCTCACTCCCTTTTCTTGAGAAAAAAAGGACTTAAATACAAACTTTGTAGTTTACCAAATGAGAAGCTCAGATTTCATTTCCCCCTCCCCTACAAATGCTTATAAACAGTTTTCCAAAGTGTGAAGTTGACTTTCACACTCATTTCTTTGCTAGTCTTTCCAGATCTACTAAGCAGCTGCAAAAATATATTCCAGTTTAGAAAGTGTGCTTTAGTGTCTTTGAAAAAGGTATTTCCTCTATACTTCTGGTTTGCAAGTGAAGGCATTTGCAAGAAGCTTTCAACATCTATAAAGCATAGGCAGGGCAGTTTCGGGGGCCTGATGTTTGCTGATAGTCTTAAGTACAGTGCCGAGGGCCAGCCCTGTAACTGAGCACGGCAGTGAAGCAGGCAGAGTCATCTGGAAGCCTACGTGAACGACAGACTACATCAAAGTCCCCAAGACCATTCAGTGGCACAAACTTCATATCCTGCCTAAATGCGTTTGCAGGAAACTGCGTGGTGATGACCCAAGCAGGAGGCCCCTCCAGCAGCAGATGGAGCTGCATGTTATGCTCCATGTGTGTGGCCCAAAGTGGGCGTATGTTGACATCACCAAGTCATTGCAGGCAATTGCTGAAGTGATTCGGAGCTTGGGTTTTGACCCACAAACATGTATGTAAATACAGATGAGACTTTCGCAAAGCAGGAAGATGTTTGTGGGGCCCTGCTGAAGAAATGGTCTCTAGAAGAATGCTTAAAGGAAACGATGTTAGAAATATGGTCAAAAGAAGAAACAGAAAGGAGTAGTGAAATTAGTGAGATGTAACAAACAGAACTGAGAGAAATAAAAAATGTTTAACACACACACCCTATATAAATACATATATAAAAATATATATCTTCCTCAATACAGTTGCCAGTACAATAGCCTGGTAAACAGGGAGTTGCATGCTTCTGTGGCAGTAGGGGAAACTTGTCCTATTTCTCCTTCTGCGCTTGTTTATATTCCTCTTCTTCAGAGGATCTGTAAATTTTCCTTCCCATAAAATAGTGCCACTTTGAGTGAGACAGTTATGCCTGTCATCCAAACCCACTAGCAGATCAACTAGTTGTCTCTTATTCCTTTATTACTCAACAGAGTAGCTGCTGTTAACCACATGCAAGCCATCCCAACCATTTGCTTCTCAGAAAGCTTCCAGAGGTACATCCCAGTCCTCTTTTCTTTTCTAATTCATCTGGAAACTTCATTATCAGTAGCTAAAATACCCTTCAATGCAGAAGTTGTTTTGTTTTGATTTAATTTCAGTTCTCATTCTCACTCCAAACTTATTTTTTGCCCTTGTCTTCTTTCCCCTCACACTAACATGCATTTTTACAGCAAAGAAGAGCCCATTATAACACAACTTCATTACAGATCATGCTCTATGACAATATCATTTTCTTCATGGATGTGCATAAAGAAACAGAACACATGAAGGAGAAAGTTTTAATGTTAATACGGCAGATCCCATCCTTAGAGGGGTGAATCAGTGCAGCTCTACAGGAGTTAGCGGAGATTTACTGCCCGTGTACTTCCGAATGAAGCCTGTTCCCTCTAGCAGTGGGTGTTACAGACAGATCTTTTTTATTGCCTTCACCGTGTTATCAAGTTGTCTCCTCGATAAATTAATAATGTGGTTTTTAAAGAGCTAATTGATATTACTATACAAGAGCCACAATTTAATTAAGGATACTGTAATTGCTTCAAGAAAGATTCTAGTTCATATATTTAAAACATGAACTTAGAAGCTATAGTACTTATAGGATAAAAATTTCAAGGCTATCTATTCCATTTGAACTGTGGGGTTTTTTGAGTACACTACTTTTTATATTGAATCCATAAATTTATGTTTCTTTCTTCTTGTTCCTCTTCCCTTTTCCTTGAAGTATTTTTGGTTTTATACTGAGGCCTCCTCAACTAGACAATGAGACGAAGGCTAATATTGTTGCCCTTCCATTCCTCGTTGTCTTTAAAATACAGAATGGTTTTGACATAAAAACAAATCAGGAGCTCTACATTTGATTTTAAAGGCCTGATTGGAAAAATGTGTTCACTAACATAACATAAAGTTTTGTATAGGTAGAGAACTCATGCTTAACACACATTTAAGTGCCCAAAGTGAGCTGTCAGGATCCATCTTTCACCCGTGTTTTGTGAGTCCTCCGGATTAAGACCTCTGTTTCTGCTTCCTAATTGCAACTTCCCCTGCTAACATGCAAGGTATTCCCTGATCTAACTTCAGAGCGGATCGCTCTTAAAATAGTTTATACTATTGTGCAGAGGGAGTAATTTACTACAGTCACTGTAGTACGTAGGTGTCAAGGGAGAGTGGAAACATCTTTTGTTTAATTTTGCATCGACATCCATGGTGGCCACACTAAGGAAACATAGCCCACTGTAGACTCCCCGGCCATATCGAGCTGCAGTTCTGTTGGGCATAACAATGCTCTATAATGGAGCTTCCCAGCAGGCTCCACCATCTGATTAAAATGTTACTGCTGCTCTCTGTGTTATAACATAAATTGGGGAATTCCCTCTTGGTCAGAGTGCCAGGAAGGAGCCTTTGCAAATTGTGCTTGACAACTGGCCCGTAGGAATTATTCAGCCCAAATAATCGGAAATGCCAACTTCTGTGCATTTTGGAGTGCTTCCGAACTGAACTATTTTAGTTGGAGAAAATACAGAATCGGTAGCTGTGCTCTGTATGTGCTGCAATATAGTTTATTTGCAATAAAGAGGTGCAGAGACTTTTTTTTTTTTTTTTTTTTTGCAAATTGAGAGGGACAGGAGGAGCTTTGGTTTTCGCTCGTAACGAACAATGCTAACTAGACACACAGTCAGAATTTCAATGTGCTGGAACAATGCAACTTATACCCAGATCTTTTAGGGGCTTCAGCAATTGTGATGAGACCTGGGGACTGAAACTGACTGCCTTAATATCACCACATGTAAAATGAACTTGTGTGAAATTGGGCTTTCAATAACATAGTAGAATTAAAGTAATTAAATATTCATTTCCTTATTGTTGGAATGCTTCATGGATGAGTGCATTTGGGAGTTTGGGGAAAAGGACTTCTTTTTCAAAGAAAAATGTAAGAAAAATAAGAAGGATAAAAAAGGGTTGGATGTCAGCTGCTCTGTGACTAATTTCTAGTGTAACATTGCCCAACCAGTGTTATCCAACATCACTTATGTCACCCTTACTGGTAGTTTGAGAAGAGAGGCAAAAAAAAAAGAAAAAAAGAGTTGGCATGGGTAATGAACTGTATTCTTGTCTCTGTAAAAAGGGAAGAGGAGACAATTTCTCAAAGAAGGGAAAGGAGGCGTAAGATGTTGAATGACAGAGACTTTAAAGGACCTGTTGATACATAGATCTATAAGGTGTTAGAGGAAAAAAAAGAGTATGAAGAGCAAAATAAGCAATAATAAAGGTATGGGTTAAACCATATGTTCTAGAAAATGTCATTTTCTGAAACCAAACTGGTTTTAGGACTCACAGTAGAATAGTCTTATCTTTTGATGTTTGTTATCTGTAAACCCTTTACAGATTATCACAGAAAACAGACTATTTTTCCCCGATCGTGAATAGCAGATTGTTATAGGTACAGTCTGTAACAAAAGTCCATGATTTTTCTGTTGTGCTACATATCATAAGGGATACAATGATTAACATATAGTAAAAGAAAAACAACTTATACTGCCAAGGTCAAAAGCAGGTCACAGTTGGTGTGGGCAAAAGGCCATCTTCCTGGTCCTTCCTCGGGAATGAGAAGAAGAGATCTTCAGAGGGAAGAGTGGTAACCCTGCAAAATGTAGACATAGTACTGCCTGTCTGTGTGTGCTCTGGAGCACAGAAGTATTGCAGAGGTGTGATTGCCACTAACTAGGAGGTATCATAACAATACCCATTAGTATACCCCTAGCTTGGGAGGGCACCCGGGAATCATGGCATCGTTTGGACACCCAAAATAAGTATTCATGGTCCTGAGCAGCATGGGCTGAGGTGACAAAACTTTGCTGCTGTTGATATGTAAAGTAGAATGAAATTAACATTGGTGGGCCCCTGGAGCAGGAGTGCCAACTGACTGTCCCAAAGATGTATTTTGAGATTGTACTTGACCTCTGGGGTTTTCAGTTCAGCAGTTCTCTTGGGCACTACACATTTTTTTATTATTTTTTAACATGGCAATCAATAGTTTGTGAAGATACCTTCTCAGCGATCAAGCACACTACGCCTGAATATTTTGCACCTGCTGACTAAGTGACGTTGCCCAGAATATGGCCCTGTTACTTTCCTCTGTGGATGCAGAAATGATTTAAGCTAACTCTCCTCCTGAAGCAATAACCCTTGAAGTTACTGTGACTATCTCCACTCAGTGTCTTGGCATGACCCGATTTTGGTTTTTTTACTTTCCATTTGCAACATTTTGGAAAACAATTTTCTTTTTTGTTACTGTTTTAATGCAGGTAGAGTTGACTAGCAACAGCTACAGGTGTGTTGTTATTTGACGTTCTGTCTCTGGAGAGACAGACACTGCCTCTGGGTGCTGGGTGGTGTCATTATTTTTCACCTAACAGCTGCTTACATCGTTTGGCAGGTTGTGAGCTCAGAAGGGTTAACAGAAAGTCAGCGGTGATGCTGTAATCCTCCAGGACCGCCAGCACGCTGCACTGTTGTTGTGTCAGATCAGGGGGGTTGAAGGAAGCTGTGCTAGCTCCAGCAGCTGCCTCAGTCACGTCTGTCATTTTGGGTGTCTGCTCCTCACAACATGGCTGATGTAACAGGTAAAACGAGTGATTCCCATTCTGGGTACGAAACTATATTCTTTCACTGCATCCAGAAAATGCATGGCCTCGAGAAAGAGCCATCATCTCCTCAGAAAACTAACAGCACGTCAGGAACGTGTGCCCTTCTTGGGGGGGGGGGGGGGGGCGGGGGAGCAGAAACTCACATTTGACAACAACCTGACTGTAATGGTGAAAACAATGCAGGTAAACCCAACTGCCCTCTGCCCTACTTCTCTTCTGCTGTAAGCAATTAGTTCTCCAGCAAAATAACCAGAGGGAGCACTTTTTCCACAACATCGCTATTTTCTAAAATCTGCATTGGCTTTGTCCTTACATTGACATTGCAACCATCTGGTACGAATGGTTTGATATGAAGTGGGGCAAATCCACCCTCTAGCTTCTAAAGAAGTACTCTTAGTGACCCATGCTAGTTTTCCCTTTTATTTTTACAAAGACTGTATGCTTTGAATTGGGGAGAGCAAAAGCGATTTAGCATTGACTTCAGCTCCATTTGCAGTCATGTAGTGTAAGTTCAGGTATTTTTACGGTTCCCATCTCACTTGTTATTAAAACATCTGACATATTTAGCCACATAAAACCTTTGCAAAATTAAAAAGCAAAACAAAACAAAAAATCACTCCACAATTGTTGTTATCTTTTAGGTTGAGAATCAAGGCACAGAAATGGGTGAATCCAAAGTCACAAAACCATCTGTGTCTAGGTGATTGCCCTAAGCTCTGGATTACTCTTCTATGCCTGTCTCTCCCAAGGTACTGACACCCATGATAGGAAAAACTGTGTTTTCTTGGTAACATGGGTGGGGTTTTCCCTTTGTGAATCTCTGTTGCACAGAATATGCTAGGCTTTGGGATAGTCACTGTGCGAGGCATGCAGCAGGCCAAGGGCAAAGCTGAGGCAGCAACCTATATATTCTGGGATTCATCATTCGCATGTAATGAGCCAGAGCATTTGTTAGCACCCCGAAGCAAGGGGTCTGCTGCATGCATGTCCCACTGGCATTCCTTTCTCTGGGAGGCTCAGTAAAGGAGGTGGGAAACTTCTGCCACATCTTCCAGTCTTACTAGGAGAAAGAAACAGAAAATTACAAGAATGGCTCTACTAGGTGAGACTGGAAGGCTAGCTTTCAGCTTATTAGAGGGGCTGGTAACGGATGTTTAGGGAAACTTAATAAACAAGGTAAACATGCTCTTCCTGTGGTATACCTTTCCATCTTCTAACAGTAGGTGATAAGGAATTTTTAGATTTGTGGCTTACATCCAGACCATCACGTTAACAGGGCTCATTAGACCTTTCTATGAATTGGTCTAGTCCTTTTTAATCAGTTTTTCCTTTTGACCTCCACAACATCCTGTGTCAGAGTCCCACTGCTTCATTTGTAATCCTGAGGCTTGGTAATTTCCACTGGGAGCCTCTTGCTTCCTTCTTTTTCTGCAAAACAACGCATAGCTGTTCTGCTTGCCACTCTAGATATTTTAGTTATCAGATAATCTCCCTGGGTTGTTTTTTCTCTGGACTGAAGGGTCTCAGTCTTTGTCTGAGTGAAACCTGTCAATATTTTCATGATGCTTTCTGGCCTCCACCGTTCCTTTTCTAGTTCTGCTATAATATTTATGAGTTAGAGTGATCAGAAGTAACATTGACTATTCAGGCTATGAGTGTATCATGGATTCATATAGTGGCATAAAACTGCTTTCTGTATTTTTTTATTCCCTTCCTGGTTATTGTCAACTTCCTGTTTATCCTTCTGACTAGGGATCATATGACATTTTCTGAGAAATATTCACAGAGGAAGGAGGAAGAAGGCTTTCCATGATCCTTAACACCTAATGACAAACCAAACTCATTTTAGCATGGGAAGAAGACATCAGTACGTTTTTCATGGCTTTAGCCCTTTCACTACTGGCTGAAGCAAGCTAACCCTCCCCTCATGCCAAGATTTGGAGAGGCATCATGGAGTGAGGGGTATTGTAGATTCAGAAAGTCACACATGGGAAAAGCAGATGGTATTAATGGCATTGCAGCCCAAGAATTTCACTTGGAGGTCAGAAATAGGAAGAAAATGTAGACTGGGTGTGGAGTAGGGAGACAGGAGCAGAAGAGCTGTGGGTTCTTTGTCTCACTTGGAAGGAAAAGCAACTGGCTTAGGTCACAGCTTTTTACGTGGCAGAGATTGGGCAGAGATCAAATAGATTAAAGGGCTGTGGTATTGCAAAAGCAAGGGCAGGTATATTGATGCTTTATCTGACAACCAATTGTGAACAAGAATTAGGAAATTTACCAGTGGCAAACAAAAAGCTTGCGTACTTCACAGCTGACTGGAAGCTTTACTTATTGACCATACTATTAAAATCTGATGTAGATACTGGATAGCATTCTGGTGATTTGAATTTATCAATACTGATGGGATTTGTGAGTTAACCTGGTGTCCTTGACCAACTGTAATTTAAAAGTGGGGCTTTCTTCTAGCTGTTTCCCAGGCTAACAGCAACATGAGACTTATTCATTGTGATTCATGGCTGCACAGATGACTGACCTTGCTATCAGAAGGTGATCATGAATCAGGACTTCCTTGGCTGGTGTGTAGGTCACATCATTACCTCTCTTCCAGCCTCCTTAGAAGTTCCCCAGTAGAAGGGGACCACACTTGGAAGTACGTGACAAACTGTGCTGCAGTGTGCCCAGAACACCCTGCTGTGAGCCAGAGGTGGCAGATACAGGGCAGGCCATGCTTTATCTTTGCCTCAGAATAAAGCAGCACATCAGTCAGCCCAGGGTGATGGAAGCAGAAAGGCAATCTAAAGCCATCTTCATTTTCCTGTTCTGCCCTACTGATTTCTGTTTTGGGGGTGGAGGGGGCTGTGCCAGAGGAAGAACAAAGGTTTCCTCCTGAAGGTTTGTCAAGGCCCTTTTGTTTTCTTTAGCAAGGACCATAGAGATGAGCATTTCCTGCACTCAGCAGCTTTCCTTGTCTGCCTTACGAATGAGTCATGTAATGCTGCTGCCTGAGCTTTCTTGCAAGGTGTGGCAGCATTGCTGTCAGGACATCCAGACTCTCTCCGCAGGTCTCCTGTAATTTATGCATCAAATTTGAAGTAAATCTAAAATTCTTTTCTCCATTAATAACTGTCTTGGGTGAAAAAAGGACATTAAATGAGAAGTCATTATTGATCATCTGTATGTGCTTGGAGCTGTTCAACTGGGATGCGTGCTCAGACAAGGAACGTTTGAAATGCAATGGGCAAGCACTCCCAGCCAGACAGCATTTTTT
Source organism: Falco rusticolus (assembly GCF_015220075.1). Taxonomy (NCBI): domain Eukaryota; kingdom Metazoa; phylum Chordata; class Aves; order Falconiformes; family Falconidae; genus Falco; species Falco rusticolus. Next base: position 92,305,244 of record NC_051189.1, read on the forward strand.
GCCCAAGTTCTAAATTCCACTCTTAGTTATAAAGCTGCCACACCATTTCCATCTCATGAATTCGGATGAGAGCAGAATCCAGCCCTTAAAAGTTTCTACAAAGGTGATTAGTGCAGGAGATATAGCAGCAACCACTGCTAAGGAAATACTGATGTGCAGTTTGTGAAATGCCACAGCTCCTGATAGCTTGAAATGCTACCAACAAAAGGGTTTCATTGGCAGTGCCTGGAGCACAAGGGACCTAAAAAGAGAGTGGCCGATAGGAGAGGGTTTGTTAGATTTGTAAAGAAATGTATCTTTGTAAAGAAATGAACAGTTTTTCACCATTGTAAACGTACAGAAAGGACTGTTGGCCCAGCAGCAGGACACTCTCACACCCTTCTTTACTGCAACCAGGTCACCTAGCTCCTTGGCCCCTCGAGCCCGACCTGTGGTTGTAGCTGCAGCAAAGCTAAAGAACTGAGATGAATTAACACTGATCTCCACTTCAGGAAGAGCATTAAGCTCCCCAGACACTCTGGGCCAGATCCATCAATGGTGGGACATCATATGAGTTACAGCAGGCTTAATTTTGGCCTAGATATCTGCACTGGCTTTCACAGCAACAAAATGTTCCCCTTACTTCCGAAGTAAGGGTGGTGAAATGAATCAGGTCAAAGGAGACTAAACACTGGATAAAAACCTTGATCCCAGTTAGGAGTTTTGCCTGCTTGGGGACAGGGTTTGGCTGGCTATGGTAATCATGGGGTGGTTACGATGTACTCCAGACATTGCATAACTGCGTTTAATTTACTGCAAATGTTATTCAAAGCTGAGCATTTAATTCTCTGAACATTAAAGCTTAGAGCTGGGTTAACCTCCCCTTCGTAAGTCACTGTATATTATTTTCACGGAAATAAGGGATATAACTATTTTTTTGCTGTTCACAAGTTTGGTAGCTCTTTTTCTCTCTTAACTGCTTTCAGATTTTTCTTTTCAAGGTGCATGTTATGTGCATGTACATCCTTAATCACCACAAAATTTTCCAAGTACACCATCAACTCCTCTGAAATCTCTGGGTGTCAGGTTAAATTTCTGTATATGTTCTTACATGGAGTACCAGCTTTTCATTCCATGTCAAAAGTCATCGTATAATCATCCCATTACAGCAGGAATAGTTTTTTTTTAAAATTCTGACTCTCTTAAAACTTCTTATACTACCTGTCTTTCGCAACATTCCAAATTTAAGTTCTTGACAATTCTGTCTTGTAGTAAAATCGGTCATCACAAATTTTACTTCAGATTAATTTATTACTTGATTATCATAGTTACAAACAGTTTTTGAAATTATTTTTTTTAAAAGTTCTCTTTACAAGGTGTTTGGAGATTTTCATAGAACCATACAATGGTTTGGGTTGGGACCTTAAAGATCACCTAGTTCCAACCCGCCTGCCATGGGCAGGGACACCTTCCACTGGACCAGGTTGCTCAAAGCCCCATCCAGCCTGGCCTTGAGCACTTCCAGGGATGGGGCAGCCGCAGCTTCTCTGGGCAACCTGTTCCACTGCCTCACCACCTTTCTTAACTCTCTTAATATTCTTCCTAATATCTAATCTAAATCTACCCTCTTTCAGTTTATTTTCTCCATATATATATTTTTTTTTTTACCAGCTTTTCAACTTTTTATTTTCTTGCATGCTCTGCAGGGTCTTATTCTTTGCTTTTGCAGTTTGCTCAAGTGAATTCTGCCCACTGAACCAAGAAGTGTAAAGATGCATGGCTGCAGCACAGATAATTTATTTTTCCCACTAGGTTTGTTTACTTTACCGTTGCCTCTTTGCTCTTGACTCACAGAGGTACAGATTCTACCTCAAAGAACAGTACCAAGAGGTAAACTGTATTTAGTTTAAAAGTAGACAGATGGCTTTTAGTGCTGTCCCTGTTGGCATGTGAAGGTCAAATGGGATTGCTTCTTACTTTTGCTGACCTATTCCATCTCTTAAACTTTGTAAAAAATTGTTATTCAAAGAAGGAATTAAATTCAACTGAGCTTTGTTATCTGTATCAGATATGGAAGTTTAACAATTATTAACAGTGAAAACTTTATGTCATTGAAGTCATTAAATGGATTCTGAATACACAGAAGTGGCAAATCTGTTGAGAAATACATAGAGTTTACTAAGAAAGATAATCCACCATCATTTTGAAGGAAAAGAATCAACAAGTCAAGTTCAGAAACAGTAATGTAACTTACTTCCGTTATATTGAAATAGTCTAGTTTGGATTTGTCATGATTTTATAATAGCAGGTAACATGACTATAATTGTCTCAGTTCGAGCATCCTGTTAAGATTTTCAGGATTTGTTAAGATACTTTTTTTATTTCACAGGTATTTATGTTTCTTAAACAATTCATAATGAAAGAAGAAGGGCCCATTTTCACAAATGCACATAGTTTTGGGAATATTATTGTGTTTACATTTGTCTCCCTCTGGGAGAAAAATTATACGACTGTAAACTACACTAAAGCATCTTCACTAGAACTTAGTGAATTACTGTAACTAAGATCCCTTTCAGAGAAGACAGAAGGAGTAACACCAACATGGTTCACAAATTTGCCAAACTGTTTATTGAAAGTGAGGCAATGTTTTATTTCAACATCCTTAAAACACAATGTTATAATTCTCTTGGAATTTCAGGAAATTATTTGAAACATCCTTCTTTAAAAAAAACTGCTTAATGCTGAAACAAAACCTTATTTGTCTGAAAGGAATCTTTGGTTTTGACTGAATGAAATACTGTTTTAAAAGTCCTTTTGGGTTAATTTATCATTAAATTTCTTAGATTGTTTGTTTGTTTTTCCTTTCCAAAAGTACCAGTAACATGAGGAAATAAACTCTTGCTGAAATTCTACTCTTAGGATGCCAATGTAATCTAAAATGGACTCCTTAAAAATGAAAGTGACTGTCTTGTATAGATGGGTGATCATTTTTTTTTTTCTCTCTCCTAGTTATCAGCAGTATTCAGTGCTTGGCATTTACCCATCGTTCCTCTTCTAATGCATAGCCTAAACATACAAATGGACCTGATTTAAATCCTTTACACAACCACAGCTGTAGCATGTTAAGACTGTGCTAATGGCAAGGAGGAAGGAATGGGCCTACAGCCCTGTTACCTCTCCCAGTAAACCCAAACCTGCAAGTTTTGTGTGAAGGTCTAAAATCTGTTAATGAAGGTACTGACTCATCTGTTCTTGGATGAAGCCTTCAAATGAGTTTTAGTGCTCTGTAAGTGCCAAGAGAAGAACTTTGCTTATTCCAAAGCAATGCCAAAGGTCTGTTTCTTCCAGAGCCCAAACAAACTGAAAAGTATTTCTGTGAAACAGCAGCCAGAGAGTTCTGGGTAATGATGGGTGAATAAATATGCTCAACATCCTGCTTTCCTTCAGAATTCCTATGTACAGTACACTGTAGTGAATATTTACATTTCAATACGCAGATTGCTTCCTCTGCTCTTTCAAAGCTGTGTTGTTTGAGCTCTGGAGCTGCCTGAAAAGGGTTTGGGCTTTACTGGGAATGCAAGTGTGATTTCAAAGAGAGAGGTTTGTTTTATTCCCCTTGTCCCAAAACTGTCAGGAATGTAACAGTATAACTCCTTTGCTAAGTGAATACTCAGAGATGCCTCTATCTTGACAAATCTTCTGAAAGCCATGGCACAGTAACACTACTTGAAGCTATTTAATTTATTAAAAAGAAATGTGTCTTCATGTGGCAGATATGAGTTGATGCTTTAATAATATATGCTACTGGATGCAAAACAGTGAAATATCTCTACTTCCACCTTTTTCATTCTATTGGAAAAATATAACCTTGTATTAGGGTGATATCTCTGTTTAGCATGGTTAGTCAATTAACTGAATAGAAAGAGAAGAGCCAGCAAAGACTAGGTAATATCTTGGATTGGTTTTGTTTGCAGAGGTTTACAAACTCACATGAAGAATGGCATGGTTACTTAAAAATGTATGCAAATGGTGATGAACAAATCTATTGTAAAACCCTCTCAAACAACGTGACCAACTTGTGTGAGTTGAAGTAGTCAGTAACACAAGGTGTGTGGATGTGCATTTGTCACTGATTTGACTGATTAGATCTTGGTAACGCTTCTGCATTATAGAAGCACTAATATTACATGCTGGGCTAGAGGGTGCGTGTATATACAGGAGTGCATTTCTCTGGGAAAAAAGCACATGTCCTGAAGAATTTATGATCTGGGAAGGCAAATTTAATATTGGGGGAGGGGGAGCGGGAAAGGCATGAAGATGTTGTTAGACCAAGACAATAGGCAGAAAAACACATAAACCCATCAACCCTATGCCATCAGGAATTCACCAAGTTAAAATGATGCAATATTTTAAACATGTTTTAATTACGTTAAAAAAAAAAAAAAAGGCAAAAGCTTCAGCTCCTCATCCACAGCAACTCATGAGACATTGCTCCCTGAAACAGTACAAACATGTCAGAACTGGTGCAGAACTCCAAGGGGGAGCACAGTTTGCATGAAGGAATAACCTGGGAGAAGCACCATTAAGTTAGTTTTATGCACGTGGATGAAATGTACATAAAATAAATGCAGCTGTGATGTCTGTATTTATACTTCTTTTAATAAAGAAGTGGTTTAGTCTGATAAGTATGGAACCCTTTGAAGTTATTATTTAGTGTAGGCAATATTAAAGAGGATGGACCTCTCCTACATCCAGTAGTCATCGTGTCCTATGTGGAAGGCAGGTAACTATGAAAACTAACCTGAGACTAAAGTCTTCTGAAGACACTCTGCTTTAATTTGGAAATAAAAAGGGAAACCAACCTAACCATTATATAAAATATAAAATTCCCAGATAAATTTTAGCTATTTATCTGGCATGCTAGATGTAGAGGCTGAAGCCAAAGCATTTTCAAGTACATGGAAAGATTCTCTTTGACTTCACTGGTGACTGGGCTAGGATTTTAAGAGAATTTAAGGACTAGGAGAAAGATAAGCTTTTCATTATATTAATCAGATTTCCATTATCAGTTATTAAAATCACTTAAATCTCTGTGCATCAGCTACACTTTTTTTGAAAAGGCTATAAGAACCTAGTATTTCCCTTTGCCTTCTCTACACCTGTTTCATCTATTAACATTTCAGGGAATGTTATTATTTTACATAGATCCAATGTAAAACTCAGGAGGACGTTTATGTTGCCCATGACATTGCAACATAGCTGACATGCTGCTATTCTACTCCGTACAGAGGTATAACACTCAATAACAAATAAGGGGGACAGCATGTATGGGGTCCCATGCAAAGGAGTGAGAAGTAGGTACATGCTATATTCCTCACATTAGAAGTGATTAATTTTTAACGTTGGAGCGAACAATTAATTTCACTGAAATACTTTGTGTGTTAAAATAAAAATTCTTCAGAAATGTTTGAATGATAAGCAATCCTCTTGTCTCTGAATATGTATTTGCAATTTTTAATTGCATGGTTTACAGTTACTTACTTGTATAATTCTGACAGTAGTCCAGTGTTGTGCAGAACCGAAAGAAATCCCAGATCTTCATATTAAATCATTATTTCTAGTATCTTTAAGAACTTTGTTTATCCATTTTTAACACTTGCAGAGAAAATCCATTTGATAAATTAGAAATACCACATTTAATTTGAAATTGTAAGGAAACAAATTTCTGGAAAAGAAAGGTAAAATTATCTTTATGGTGTTTAGATTTTTAGGAGTAAAAATAGATGATTGTCAAATGTTCATCACTGTTCACCGGTTTCCATGGAACCTTTTTCTGCAAGAAGCGGAATTTTTGATGTTTTGAACATAGTAGCACCACATCACTTATCAACAAAAGGCATTGCATTTCTGCTGTGCAGTAAAATTGAAGAAAGTGTAGTATGTTGCATGAAGAATGGATTTTTTTTAAAACTGTTGCTAAATCTGGCTCTGATACTCAGAATTGAAGAAGTGTTGTGTTCTTCTAAATTTAATGATCAATTAAGTGGAGCTTCCTTTACTGCTGATATTCTTTTTAAGAGGGAGTGAAAATTTGTTTAGCTTTGTTTCACGTATGAACTTCTTGGTAACAACATGAAAGAGCTCAGTGCCTATAAAACCAAGTTGGCCCCTTCATTATGAGAATTGTTTATAGATGTTGTAGCAGAAATTCCAAACTTCTCCTTGCAGCTGAAGCCTTCCCTATTGCAATCTCTTCTCTTCCTTTTGAGTTTCAGAAAAGCAATCCTGTTTCTCAAACTGCATATTTACATTTTAATTGAAAAGTAAATAAAACATATAACTGATGAAATTGGAGGATTTTTTTCTGAAAAAATATGAAAGTCAGTCCTTTAACTTCAGGAAAGGTACTCCTGCTTTGTATTAGTGTACAAAAGGGCATGGTTTAGCTTTGGTTAGAAATGCCCTGTATGTGCTGGTTGGTTCTGTTCTGCTGAAGAAAGACATTTTATTTTGTTTCTTTTTATCCTAAATAAAAACTTAAAAGACAACAAATATAAAGGAACAGAATCTTTCTTTCTAACAACAGGAACTGCTTTCCAGAGCTGGTAACTATGTTTATTTCTAGTTGAAACCATTCAGCTCTTCTGAAAATCGGTCATTATCTTTAGCATCTCAACACACAGGACTGATTTACAGACCTATGATACTAAGTATCTGGAGTTTCTATTGATTTAATGTCTGAAAATCTGGCCTTTTTTACTTAGCTGCTAATTGAAGCTAAGCCACTAACTTAAAGATCTCTATTTTGAAAATTTGCCTTGGGCTTTTGAATACAAATGCTTTTTGTAAAACTGAAGTAAAAAAGGAGAAGCTGGGATACCCTGGGTCATTTCAGTATATGTCTCAAATATTTCTTTTTGCTTGCTTTCAGTCACAGTCCTGCCATGTTTTAAACAGGTGCCTGTGTTGACTTACCAAAATAAGATGAAAAATATCAGGGGTACTTTTCAAGGCCCAAAACATTTCATGAAAGTTTGAAAGTATCAACATATTTGAAAATACATTGAAAGATAACAGAAAGTATCAACATATTTGAAAATACATTGAAAGATAACAAGTTTATATAATACTGCTCTGGAGGCTTTTTAATACAGCATTAATGTCCCAAGATGTTGTTCTTCACCATAATTTACATGCAAACCTTTCAAAGTATCTATACTTGCTTCCTAAATATTGGAGACATGAGGCAAACATTTTCAGGAACAAAAACATTGAACAAAGTACGTTGTCCTGAATATCTGCCTCTAGAAATAATCAAAGTATTTACATTAAAAGGCTAGTCTCCGAGTGTTTCAGAAGGTTTATTTGCCAGGTACTGAATAAGAATTTTAAGACTTCTTTAATTTGAACTATATGTTTTAGGTATTAAATGGAAAGACCTACATTTATACAATGTTCAGGCTGAAATAACTTAGTTGGTACATGCAAAAACTAGTGTTTCCCATAATATCAGCATATACAAATTTCATTATACAGTACCCACGTGTCTTATGGAATAGATTAACAGCAGCAGTGAGCAAGACATTTAACCCAAAACATCGAGAGAGAAAATAGCTGGTGACATGACCTAATCCTACAGCCAGATATTTGTGCATGCCTGCATAAGCAGTTACTCCTGCTTGCTTAAATGGACCTATATAATGATATATGCAAAGGCCTTTATCAGGATACAGATATCTGTATAAATACAGATTTATACAGATACAGATACTCAGATATCAGGATATCTGGAGTTTGCCTGTCTTCTCTAGGTAATTACCTATGTCTTATTTCCTTCTTTATGTGTATTAATCTTTAAATCAGTCCTATGTAGTAGGGAGATGCTGTTATCCCTGTAGTGAGGGATAATCTTACAGTTGAAAAAATAAGAAACAGGGAGTCTTTCGGAGAGGAAGAAGGAGAATACATCTTGCATCTGAAAATTGGCTGGTCATCTAGGCTTGTACCACGCTTCAATAGGTTAGGCATTCATCCTGTGACAGGCAGGAATAAACTTTGTGGAGGTGCTGGTCTCTGTTCACTGACTTTAAAGAAGCACCTAAGAGACTTTTGTATATTAGATACTGGAATTTTCAAAGTGTTTAAATCAGTTGAGAAGAATCCTTCTGAAATGGCTGATCTAAGGTTACAGACAAAATTCTGTGCTGCTGGATCTTGTCTCCTAGGACCTCATGTTCTCCCCCTTGGATGCTATGATCTGTCTTAAGGATGGCCTCCTTAAGTGATGTTCCTGTCACTGACGTTTAGCATTTCCTGAGACTGTCTGTGGTTGTAACTATGCAAATTTCATTGAGGTTTTAATAATAGACTAGCCACATGTGTGTGTGGGAGAAGTGCACATAGGTTTGTTTTTCTCCTTAATGTTAGATATTTGGATGTTTGGATAATGACTTATCCAAAAGTTCTTCAGCTTGAAGAATTCACTCGTCTGGTGCTTTCTTTTTTCTGGAGAATCTGAAAGCTTAATATCTATTCAGCTAATAAGTGTTATATTTCTGGTTCAAATATGGGCTAAGGAAAAGGCTTTTTTCAAAAGCACTAGTTATTAGTTGTGCCCTACTCCTACGGAAGAAGAGTGCCCAGTAACTTCAATGACAGAAACATTCATTCATTGTCAATAAGGATTTTCATCTGTTCCGTGCTTCTGAGCTGAGCATGTAATTTTTGTACCAATGTGACCATTAGTTTAAAATGGCATGGATTTGGGAAAGACATTTTGTACAGTTGCTTTTTCTGATATAAATACGCTGATTAGACATTTACTGATGTAAACGAAAATATTCTGTGTCTAGACAAGTCTTTTGCAAACCACATATCCAGGTTTAGCAAACAGTAAGTCCACCGTAGATTTTTACGCTAGCATGTCTCCAATTCAAAACCAAGTATCACTGTTAAAACAAGCAAGGATAACTCTCTCTGTTAAATACAGTGCACCTGATCTAAAGCTGATCGAATTATTGTGGGTATTTCCATTAATTCCCCTGGGCTTTGGATTAGGTGGTAGGTTCTGTGAGTTTCAAGAAATGCTCTGTTCAGAAATGGATGAGTAAAATAACTCACAATTACTAATGTGTTTACCGTAGCTTTCTTTTTCCACGCATTTGAACACTCCCTCATAGCTCTTCTTTACAAAAATAGACCACCATCAGGCAGAAATTAAGAATAAGAAGTTTCATTTCAAGAAGTGAGTGTTTTCAGAAAGCCGTGAGCACGTTAAGGTAGTGTCATAACATGGAAACTATCTTGCAATCTGAACCACTGTGGTCACTGATGTTACCTGCTATAATTAACTTAGCAAAGTGAGTTGAAATGCTTATTGGACACTTCACATAACCTGACTTAAACATCAAATTAAGCAGGCAAAACAACTTTGCATTTTGTTCTCATGGTGATCCCAATATTACAGAACTGATGCACTGCAGCATGTTTTAAATTCCCTTTTGCATCTGCAAAGTCATATCCTTTATTAAAGACTAATCAGTTGCCAATTTGATTTGAAGAACATAAAAGACCAAATGAGCATCTGGAAAGAAAATACATAAATGTGACTTCGAAACAGATTAACCAAATAAAGCCAAAATGATAGAGGCGTTCTTTGTCTATGAAAAATATTCACGCTCTGAGATCATGCATGTCATAACTGATTGTGAAAAAAAAAATCCTAAAAAACCCATCAAGGTAGCATTTCTAGATATAACATGCTTTCACGTCTTAATTCCAATGTGTGTATTTTGATGTATGTCTATGAAGCTGGTAATAGTGATAGGGAAGCCTTACCAACTGGGCCATTTTTGGGACCATTCACCATTCAGATTCAGCGGAAATTCATAAGACTGTAATGTGGTCATTGCTAGTTTAAGTAGATTTCTTTAAGACATAGTCCCAAGGGGTTAGCTGAAGCACTAGTATTTTTCCATAAGGTAGAGAAAAGATTACTTAAAGTGGTATGAACTAAACACAAAGAAATCATGATGGCAAAGCAAAAAGCAGCAGCAGAGGAAGCAGCCGCTAATATTTGGCTAACCGAGTTGCTCAGCGTAGTGAAGTCTGAACGGCAGAGATCACCTGTAATAGCACCCATGTGTGATGTACATTAGTATTGTTGAGCAGTTTGGCTAACGGGTGATTTCAAAGAAAGCTAGCAAAGATCTCGCTTAGCAACCAAGGGTGCAGTTTCACATTACACCTAATACACTGTGACTGCAGGCTGCTAAGAATGTGAGCAGTCCCCATCCATTACCCACAGCTGTAACTTTCCACACTCTTCTTTCCTCCCAGTCTAAGCGATTTTGTGGCTGTAGGGTGAAATTGTTCAGCTTTCTGATCTGAGGGAAAACAAATCTTTATCTTTCTTCCTCTTTTTTCTGATTTTTTTTTTTTCTTCCTTTCCTGTGGAGGATGGATATTTGTCTGAGCAGCAAACCCAGCCAACTCCACTTGCAGCTGTGTGACTACAGGAGCCGGTGTTAAGTGTAGGGGTGGGAACCCACAGCTGGGCCAGGAGGGCTGTTTGAAGTGGTCCCAGATAACATACTGGTTAGGGAGGAATCAAGTTCAGACCTAGCTTGCAGCTAGCTATACCACAATCAGTAGCTAGCATTAGATGACATTAGATAAAGCTGTATTATACTCAAGTTTAAGGTCAATTTTATACTCTTTCCAGTTCATTTCCACATCACGCTACTACATGCTGCTTCAATTCCAGAGAACATTCTCACATGAGAGGGCTTGTTATCATATTCTTTATCCCAATAAGGGGACTGAAACACAGGCTTAAGTGTTTCCTTGAATCGGGGCTTAGAATCAAATCCTGCTGTAGCAGGGTTACTTACTGTTCCAGAAATACGGTTTGCCTGGCTTCTCTGATTCATCTGTGATCAGTGAGTCAGAATGGCTTTGAGAAGTGGATATTTTTCAAATGATCCAATTTTCCTAGTTTTTAAAATTCAAAATAATGGAGGTTCATTGAAAGGATCCAGATCCTTGCAAATTTGGCTAGCTCAGCAGATCTGCTCGATTTACGATCTCGTACAATGCTTCTGTTCCAATATGAAGTTTGAAATACGGCCTGAGCATGACAGGTTTCTTCTTAAGACTATCTAAAATTCCCTAAGGTCATAACATACTTCTAAGGAAGGATAAAGGATCTGTCCAAATTCAGAAACCTTTAAGGAAAACACCATAACCAAAACACAGAAAGAAGGCAAAGAGGTGAATTAGATGTCTGATAGAATAAAGGAAATATTCCTGGTTTTGTAACTGCAAGAATGCGGGAGAATAGGAATGTACATAGGAAGCCTGCAGGAGAAGCAGGAATTAAATTCAGGTATTCTGAATGCCAGCCCAGAGGTTTATCTTTCCTTCTTATTAGAGGGGGAAAAAAATGATCAGGAAATAATATCCAGTTTTGTTTATTTTTCTGAGATTTTATAATGTTTCCCATTCCGTACAAGCCAAAAGCTTTTGAATTTTTTTAATGAAAAAAGCCAGTAAAAGGCTAAAGACTTTGTTCTGGCATACTGGATTTTTAATGACTTGTATGAAGTGTAGAAGTTTCACCAAGGAAGCCTGACCTCCGATTTCCTCTTTCTGCTGCTTTTCCGTAACCTTCAGGGCCTTTTGAGGTCTGTCCCTACTCAGCATCTCTCGGGCACTGTTTGGCAGCATGGCTGAGGTGCCATGGTTGTATGGCACAGACGGTTTGGCAGTGTACTCTTCACAGGTGTTGTCCTGATGTAAGTGAGCTGTAGCAGCAAATCACAACTTTTATATCTCACATCCTATGTTGGTAGTCCAACAACTGGGCCATATGCTACCCTAGGGTGAAGAAATCAGTGTTTCTCCTTTCAGCCTGAGATGTCATCCTTGTCAAAACTAGGAGCTTAGTCTCAGTTGTCAGAGTGGGGACAGTGAAAGTGGTCTCAGAGGAATGTTTCAGATACACTGTTTTAATGTGAAAAATTTAAGTCAGAAGATGCCCATCGAGCTATGTTAATAAGCATTTCTGTGCATTTAATAAAAAGACACTGTTACCGATACTGGGTGTAGGGCATAAGAGACGGATTTCTGCCTAATTCTCCAGAATAAATTTGAGCTGTGCAGAGTCCACATCCAGCCTGGGATATGCAGAAAGAAAAAAACTACACCCTGTCCCTGTTGTGTGTCCTTCAGAAGGGGAGTGGCCACTTAAGTGCTCCTTCACTTCAGAGGAATTATAGCTGTTTAGGGGCGTGAAATAGCTGTGAACAAGACAGGAATGTGATACAAATTGTTCTACGCAGAACTCAAACTTAGCTTGTCACTGCCTCTGCCTGTGCTTCTGCAACTGCCATTCGCATAGTTCCACGACAAACGCCTGTATTATGCATTTTTACATTCCCTGGATAGCTAAACCATGCCACTGACTTCAGCTGAAGTAATTTTGACCTCATGAATGCATTAGAAATGGGTTGTTAGGGGACCACCAGGGGTTGCAGGAGCAGATGGCTGCTCAAACTGCAGCTTTAAGAAGATGATGTGATTTGCAAATATCATTGCTCCCTGTCTTCTTCTCTTTAGGGGACAACTATGAAAAACTATACTATCTCTCCTTCTACTCCCTCACCCCCTGGCCAAAAAAAAATAATCCTGGGTGATCTTAGCACAGAACAGCACACAGTGCCTGTACTACCAGAGATGATTGCTGCAGGGGGAAAGAAAACATAGAGACCAGAAAAGGAAAATTACAAAACCAAGCCCAGTTCCCAGAGAGACTTCGAGGAGTTAAAATGAGCCAGATATCAAAAAAGCAGATCTCTAAAAATCCTCCATAGAGGTGAGGATTTGTGTGGTTAAATCTGATGGAAGGATTTAGTGGGCAGGGTCATTGGCCTAAAAAAGTAAGAGGGGTGGAAAATCTTGCAGCGAGGAACAAAGCTGCAAAATAAATCAAGATTTGATCAAGAATAAAACCAGAAGGAGTCTGTAGAGAAAAATCATAGAAGTAATGTAAGAGCAAGGAGAGGAAGTTCACAGGAGGTGTAAAGGAAAGAGTTCTTTTTAAATACTTCAGGCAAGATCTTCACGTCTTTGTGCAACTGGAAACAAATCTAGCAATCACCTTAGACTGAGCCCAGAAAGCTCTCTGTAGTCCTGCCAACAAATTCATAATATGAAGATTGCATTCTTCTAAACAGAAGAATAAGACTCTGAAGAAGGCTGTAGCCTTTTTTGCAGGAAGGACATAAACCAGAAATGTTTCAGGGTCCATCGCTGGCTGCTTTAAGGGAGAAGGAAGAAGTGAGAAATATTATGGCCTGCTTTAGAACAGCAAACACAAAATACGAAGTTTTCCTTTCAAATACATTATTATATATCAAGGGCACATCATAAAAAAAAAAAATAAAAAATGAAGAGATGGAAGAGTCTAGAAATACAATCTGAATCTGATGTAGACATGAAGAGGCAGCACCATGATACTGCAGAGCAAACTTACAGCCGAAATAAAGATGAAATTAAAGTACAGGGATAAGAAGACCATAACTTAAAAAATTGTGTGAGTATTCAAGAGATCTTGATTAAGACTGAACAATACGATTGAGAAAATTAGAAGTGGAGGGTGGAACATCACAGGAAATAATTGAGGTGTAACTGAACTCCTGGAAATGGATGTGGGAAAAGGGGTTTTCTGAGGCTGAAAGGAAAGCAATGGGAAGGAGAAGGTGCAATCATAGCAGAGGAGGTGAGCCGTGACAGCAGTCTAACAAATACATCCCAGGGCCACAACTTCACCCAGGTTCCCAGTCAAGCACTTTCCACTGTTCCACTGAGGAAGAGCTAACCACCCCTTTCTAGAAGAGGACTAGGGATATTGAGTTTTTGTACTTTTTCTGCAGTAAGGAGTATTTGAGTTTCTTGGAAGGTGACAAGGCAAAGGGATTAAACAGTCAGGGAATGCTGATGAGGAAGTAAATTCTGGCTAATTGTGACTTCTTTCAGCAATTGTAGGGCTTTAATATATACTAGGAAATGCTTTGGGATAAGAAAAAGAAGAAATAATACATTGACAAGACCTAGAAGAAAGCCAGATCTTCAGTGACTCTTTTAAAGAATGAAATATTAAAATGAAGTCCTTATTGTTGTGCATTCAGTGATTGGTGAATATTTGTAACACTTGAGAAGAAGAGATATGTTTTGAAAATAATAAAGCATAGTGGTAGAATGATAGAACCAATGAAAATTTCTTTTATAAATTTTTAGATCCCTGGTTAAAAGAGGACTTTACAAAGACTACAGTGGTGTACTTGCCATTGTGCCATTACAAGAAAAAAGTATTTTAAAGCATGGAAACTGAGCCATCACTCTTTCCTGAGTGGGAGAGAGGCGTAGCAATTTTACTGGCTCAATATACTGTTTGTCTTAAAAATCAAGTCGCTAGGTGAAGGAGGCAGATGCTTCTGATCAAAATATATCTACAGGGAAAATTATCAAAAATTCCTATCTTAAATGCTTCCCTTTTTCATTTTCTTTCTATAGCTTTTTAGATTTCTTGTAGTATTCAGGGAAGAGGAAGTTATCTTCCTGGAGACAGTTTTAATGAAGTCCTAGGTTCAGCTGATGAGGGATCAGGACAGATGAGTACTGTCCAGAGCGAGATATTTAGAAAGGTTACAAATTTGTTAAAAGCACTGGATCTGAGTAATCTTTAGAGGGTGACGAATCATGATTTTAGAAACTCTGTTTACTATTTCATACTACGTGACACATATCCTATAATGTCTTGGACGATAATACATATCCTTCAGTGTCTTGCTATATCAACTTACCACTAAATCTATAGTGGTGATCAGATGGTCTGAATGATAGATGTGATCTGGGAAGCAGTTTGGTTTCAACCTTTTAATATTTACAGAGACTGAAGAGAGTTCCTTTATGTGACCAATTGAAAGTATAAGAAGTAGGGAGCGATTCTCAGAAATATTTAGGAGACAATGGTAGAAGCCATATATAAAATGAAATATGTGCTGTCAAGACCAAAAGAAGAGTCAAAAGGCATTGTTCTCCATAAAGCTTCCTCTCTTTAGAAGTCCAGGATCCAAGATGAACAACATTTAATAAAGACCTGTTTTGGAGAGCTAAATTTTAAAGAAAGGAGTAAATATGCCTATAAAAATCTAAGACAAGTTAGGAAGCAGGCCATGGGGGTTTAAAGGCTGAGTTTTACAAAGGCTTTAAAAAGAGTTTTTTGCTCCTATATTAATAGGCATTTAATGTGATCAAGCCAGGAGGAGATAATGCTTCCCCCAGATAGGAAGCAGGGAGAAATGTAGCATGTAAAGGGAAGTGTATGGCAACTACTTGTTATATAAATCTGTATCTTTAATAAATAATAAAATGAAAATTTGTGCTAAGACTTTGGCAGATTGACAAATGAGTATACCTCAAGTGAGTACACAGTACCAAGTATTTGTAATCTTATTTGTTAAGACTGTTTTAGATAGATGAATTGTGTACAGCAAAAGGAATGTCTCAACTGTATCACATTGCATAAAAACAACTTATCCCTGCACACCCCAGAAATCGTTTGATCAAATAGAAGAGAATATATGGAAGATACATTAAAAAAATTGGCTTGGGAAATAAGTTTAGGTTTTCTGCTTTATGCAAGAACTCTGTAACTTCAGAAAAGTGAATGGGTCTTACCACAGATTGATTTAGTTTAACAAGAGGAATCATGTAAGACAACGCATACCAAGGTATGCATCGTTGCTATTGTACTCTCTGTACAGGATCAGATGTTGCCCTCAAAGGCAGTAGATATAATTGTGGTGAGGCACAAACATGGGTTCTAGACATCCAGGAAGATGAATTTGGAGTGTTCAGTTTTATTAAGTTGGAAGTGTTCAAACTGATGACAAGAACAAACAATCATTAAATATATACTACCACTTCAGTACTGTAGTATCTGTGATTCTAATTTTGTGCCCTGTTGTTAACAGCCTTGCACAGCCCTGGATTTGTTATGACCATCCACCACCCGTTGTTCTCCTGAGCACTGAGATATTGCTTCGCATGACCTATCTGCTCCAGCAGTGAAGTAGACCGACTGGGCCAGGCTGCTCTTCCCCTCTGCTCTCCTGAATTGTGACTCTGCTGATTCTCATAGGAAATCATCATCACAGAGCAGAGCTTTCGTGTGTGTAGCCACTGGATACCCAGAAGGGGGAAAGGCAGAGGGAAAAGGCTGTTCCAGGGAAAGGACTGTTCTGTGCCCCAGCTGGAGGAAAAGAGAGGGGAAAGTTGCTGCATGTTCCTGTAGCTTGAGAAGATGCTTGTTCAACCCCCAATGAGCTTGGAGGGCATGAGGGTTACTGAGAGGAGAGGAGAAGACCCCTTCCCACCACCTCTGGGACTCCACTGACCTCTTATTTGAAAAGCTTGACAGTACTATGATATTGTTTATGGGGAGAAGTATTACGAAGGATTCAAAAAAGCTTGCAGCCCAAAACTGAATGTTGCCGTGAGGGAAGTCCACTACTGGATGGGGCAAAAGACGTTGGGTTGAATTACTAGGGGAGAAGCAAAGAAGAAGAGGAATGGATACCGAGAAGTAACAGATCGCACTCCTGACATCTGAGGCAAGTAAAAGTTCATTGTGCAGTTTGCCCAACCTAGCCATTTTCTTTGATTATTTTTTTTTTAAATATGTTTTTTCCTACGCAAGATGCTTACATCATAAGTATTACTGCTTACTATTCCCCTTTTAAGCCTCTAATACCTTCAACTCTATGTAATTCCTGTGCACTCACTTCTGTTTGGCCACCATTGTGGTTTGCTTGTGTTTTAGTCTCCCAACAATTTTTTTAAAAATCACCCTTAAAGAGACTTTCCTCCTGCAGTCTATCAGACCCTGCTTAGGAGGGCGTAAATCACTAGCAATGGCAAGTGATAGCAAGATGCAGTTAGCCGTAATTATCCTGGAGAGTGGTAACGCCTTGGGCCTGTTCCAAACTTGCAGACAGGCAGCTGAAGTCCCAGCTAGTCATACCCTTCACAAAAAGATTGTATATTGCTGAGCAAAAACTCTGTATGAGCACTGCAGTGTGGGACAGGTTCTTGGAATAGTTTCCTGCGGAAAATTTGATTGCTAGTGCACACTGTCTTCTGTCCAAAGTATCCATGGCAATATAAAATATGTTATAAGTTTAGTATGGAGAGAGAAGTTGAGGCTGGAGTGAAGACAGTTTAAACAGGAAACCCGCATTTCAAAATGCTGTAGATGTAAACCAACTCCTTTTCCACTGGTTTCTGTCGCAGAACCTGCTGTTGTTTAGCTTGCCTTCTTATTATTTGCTTTTATAATAGCCTCTATATTTACAAAGGATCAGTCTACATACAAGCCTCATTTAATGTCCATTTGCTACCATTTGCACCACATTACAAACTCATTTACAAAATGAATGTGAAAACAAATGTGAGCCCTATGGAAAGCCTCGCTGAGCCTGTGTGTGATTGCAGCCGTATGTAACAGCTCATAAATGGTGTCGGCTAGAGACTGTGCTTAAGTGCTACAGCACAGGAGCCTGTCATTTCCTTAACCAGTTTGCAGCATCTGTGTTTCTCTTGCCCTTTGCTTGGTTCTGTTAAGCCAGAGAATTCTTTCTAGAGCAGTCATTCTAAAAGCCAAATAGCTCCTCCGGAGCAGCTCACAATGCTGTCATCTTGAAAATATGCCATTGTGCTGTAAAGCGCTCTTAAGAGCTGCAGCATGCCGGCTTGCGTACTACACTGAGATGCAGAGGAAAATCAAACCCAGAGCTTCCAAAACAGTCGCACTGGCAGGTGAGCTGTAGTAGCAATGGGAGAAGTTTAGCAAATAAGAAATTCTTATGTTCTCAACCACCACGCTGGAACCTGCCACATTACAGTCTGTCCACATCTCCAGATACGCTCATTAGTTATGTCAGCCCCTCAGGCTCCATTTCACCACAGTCAGGTATGCGCCTCTTGAAGACTGAAGATAATACTAGCCCTTTTGCATGTATGAGTGAATATGAAGTGCAGCAAAGAGCCTGATTTCAGAGATTCAGCCGCACTGCCAAGGGTTAAGGCCTTCAAGGTTCTTTGCAGATACAGGAGCTTTGCAAATGAAGCATCAACCACCTTGCAAACAAGCAGCCTCAGAACACAAGCTCAAGAACAGCCTTCTGTGTAAACAGCATTGGTAGCTTTCGGGGTAATAGTTCCTTTCTTGTTTAAATCTTGGACTTTGCTCATGAATGTGAGTTCTGGGAGGCACCCATGGGTCTGAGCAACACTGACTCACCTCAAGCATCAAAAATGATGACAAAAGTGAAGGATTCAGAAAAAGCTGGTCCAGCACTTAAGAGTAGGAGACCTACCTACTGTCAGGTCTGTCTTGCTCACTAGAAACAATCATCTGGAAGAGAAGAAACAAAACCGAGAGAACAATCAGTGCAACTAAATTAATTTAAACGGTCATTCTCCAGTATGCAGCTGAAACACAGAGCTTGTGTGAATCTCCATGTTTTCTTTCTCTACTGCTTATACAATAGATGCAAAACCTATTCAAAGTGCTTAAAGTGTACAGAACTCCTACTAACTCCATTGGGTTAAGGCTTGAGGTGCTGGGTGAAAAACAGATTTACACAGTCAAATTAGGGATAATAAGCATTACAGTGTCTTTACTCTTAACAAACTCCCTGTGAGTTTCAGTAGCCATCATACCCAGGATTGTCAAAAGGGATTTGACCCCTAGTTTAATGGCAAATGCTTGCAGTTATCAGGAATCCTCCCATCAAGCAACCTGCTAAGATTTCATCTGATGCTTTTCTCATATTCATAGACAAAATGCAAAGTCAGTTTTGTGGTTTTATGGTTGAATATGAGTTCTCTGTTTTGAAGCTTTTTGTATTGGCCTTTTTATTTTCCAGTCAGAAATTTCAGTAGGCCCAGTCCTGACAGAGAATGCAGGCAAGACTCCCACTGTCTTCAATGCTAAAATACGATTTAATGCTTATAAAATCTGAAGAAAAGCAAATGTATTTCCAGTTATAAAAAGAATCATGCAGGGAAACTCCCTTTATTTTCCATTTCTGCTCATAGATGAGCACGTAAAATAATCTGTAGTTGACTGCTACACACAGAAAGGCAAAAAGGAGTTCTGCCAGAGAATAATATTATACTTAAATTTCTACTAAGTATTTGCATAAGGTCTTTCACATAATAGTTTCTAATATGGCTAGGAAAAGTCATAAATCTTTCATTTTTGGTCTGCTGGCTGAATTGTTTTCCCTTTTGTTCTTGTTCTGAAATTATTTTAAAAGGTAATTTCTTCTCATCTACCACACAGTGATGGTGAACCTAGTGAAGTTTGAATTTTGCTGTTTGTTTTTTTTTGAAATTTATCTATAGTTTTTGACATTTCATAGAAGTTGTATCTTCACCTCTTTCAGCAATTGGGATGAAAAATATGGTAACTGGTCTGCCTTATGGGAATTACTGTGCTGTTGAATTCAGTCGAAAGAAAATAGCAATGATTTCTTACATTTCTCCCCAGTTCTATCTGAAATGAAGATGTATTGAGGTAGGTGAAAATATTTGTGGGTGAGGGGAGCATGCAAGGGCTGGCTGAACTTGTTTGAACTTCAGTCTGGTGGTATTCTGAGGTTAATGTTAAGGGTTAGGCCAGTTCTTGTGTTATTCAAATAAGTTTGCCTGTCCTTAATAGAGCTCTTGAAGCGGACGATTTAGTGTGATACGATGACTGTCTAAAATTACTTCAGGATAACAGAGATTTAATTCTTTGTGAAAGCAGACAAAAGGATACGTGTTTGATGTTTGGAAGTGTGATTTTTTCTACAACAATTTCATTTGAAAGTAGGACACTACTTTTTCAAAAGATGAATTAGTTTATAATCGGAAAGATAATATCCCACGAGCCAAACTGATGTCAAGTGTTGCGTTACAGATCCAAGAGTCACAACTCTGAGACAGAACAGATAATCCTGGGATATGAGAAAATAGAGCTGGAACAGATGTATGGCACCCTATGGGAGTGCTCACAGCTATTTGTGAGCCAAAGAAGTACATGTATTTAAACCCTTTCTTGCTTTTTTCTGCATTTTGTTTGCTACTCTTGCTGAATCAACTCCATTTCAAAACAGCCCTAACCTCCTGCTTGATTAAACAAAGACAGAAGGTCTGATACCAGTTTTTCAAAGGCAGAGTTGTAGCCACAGAGAACAGATGTGGGAAATTGGTTTTAGAAATGATAGTTTAGAAGATGCAAGCATCTCCAAAGTTGAAAAGCAAACTGGAAAAGAATTACTGAGGGAAATTAGAACTGTGGTTGCATTATGAGTTCTTATCATTGAGATCAGTGGGACCTTTTAACGATCTTATTTTAGACCACAATGTTCAGAGGTTTAAATGGCACCTGCTTTGCACAGTACAGTTGCAGATTGAAGTGTTCTTTTGTAGTAAAGTGAAAGGTTTGCAGTTTTTATGATAAGTTCTAGTGTTCTTTATTAATTTAATCATATTAAACTTAGCAAATACAGGACCTGATCCAGCAAATATTTGATCTTACAAGCAGCTTGACATAAGTAACTGTGTCCAGTTCTCCCATACATTTAGCAGGGGTGGTACTCAAACTCCTCTGAATAAATTATTTTCAAAGATGAGCCTGGAAAATGTCTTCAAACTAAATACATTTTGGGTGGGAAAATGCAAAACTGAGAAGTTGTATTTTCAACTCGCAGAAAACCAAGAAAATACAGCATAGTTACTCTTCAGAAGGCATATTCATAGCTGTATTAACAGCATTTGAGACAACTACCACATGTTTAATATCTTGAGAAATCTGAGCACAGTCTTCCTGCTTTTTCTGCCAGAGGGAGTGACATAACAGGAACCATCTACATAGCTTTCCATTTTAAACCTAATTTCCATTCTCTTTGTTTATGGTTAAGGTCACACACTCTGGCAGTCACAAAAATAGTAAAATTACATTAATCTGTAAATCAAAATACTTCTATCTCAGAATGAATTGTTTGTAGCTCTCTTTAAATTGCTAACCTCCCTAATATTTGCAGGGGACACTCATTTTCTCTTCCCAGTCCCCTCTACCTCTCCCTCACATCACATAATTTAAGCTGTGAACCTCAGCAAGCAAGGACAAGGAGAGAGCACCATCCAGATGTCCCATCATCAGTAGCAGTCATCTTAATGAAATAATGTGCTGTTGGATTGAATGTGTACAGCCTATCTAAGAATGGCTGGCTGCTCCCCAGAACACTTGTGCTTAAAAAAAATGAAAAGCCTTTAACCAGCCTTGGGGTGGGGGTGGGGGGCTGGGAAGAGAGAGGAAAGGAGAGAATATTAGGATAGAGCTAGCAAAAGAAAGAAGTTGTTTGCAGAACTGAATAGATACAGAGACAAATAAGCCACCAAATGTGGATGAAAGGGACCTCAGGGTGTGAGAGAAAGAAAAAGCGTGACGGGGAGTGGGGCTGTGGAATCACTGGCACCAAAAGAAAAGAAAAGATAGTGATAATAGGAAAAAAACCCTATGTACCATTTTCCAGCAAAGTACACTAGGAGTGAAAGTCAAAGCTATACATAAATTTTCTAAAATCATGGAAAAGAAATATTAAACTCTTGCTTTGCATGGTGATAGTGGAAAGTGCTAGAGTTTTTGGATTTACATTTTCACACCTTACTGGATCAAGCTAGCAAACTTTATACTATGAACATCACCATAGCACATGATTGAAAAGCAGGAGGAAAGAGGAAAGGTTAAAAGGCAGCTATTAGCATTGGGGAATTAAAAGGATTGTATTATGAGGAAAGTTGGAAACGTGTTTGTGCACATGAGCGTCTGCATGTGTATGCACCTGCAGGGCTGTTCTAAAACATCCGTCCAGGCTTCTGAACTGAGGATTAGAATGTGTACTTGTCACTGCTGTCCCAGTGACTATTAAATTAAGCAGTTATTTTTTGCCAGACTTTGCCCTCTCATGGCACTGTTTACCTATGTAATCATGATAATTAATATTGTCGAAATCCTAGACTGAGCTCCTTAGGGGAAGACTACCTCTGTAAAGCTTAAGATGAGCCTCATGCAGTGGTTTCTCAAGCCCCTAGGCATCTTTGGGCTACTGGAGAGATAAAAATAATAATCTGAAAGGAAATCTGCAGTAATATTTAACTCCCCTAAAGCTCCCCCTGAATCTTACCAATATGAAGACCTGTCATCTGCCTTTATTTCTGATTTCTTACACTCTTAAAGTGCTTGCAGAACAAAATCAAACCACAGTATGACTTGAAATGTCATCTCTGTGTAGATAACACATTTTCAAATGCATCATAAAAAGGAATTAAAGGCAGAGCATCAATATCTACATGTATTTTGGGGATACAAAAGGAAAGAAATTCCACAGGGTTGCAGAGCAGATGATTGTATAACCAGGAATGACTGACTCATGCTGAAAAAAAAAAAAAAATAGCCTGCCTGTTAGGAAGGCTTTTTGTCAGTGATGATTTTGGAGCTTTAAAATAGTCCATGGTGAGAATAAACTCTGGCCTTGGGTGTCCGATTTCCCAAAACAAAGAAAGGGTGAGCTCTTCACTTGGCCTTTGTCCTCTTTGTTCTTTGAAAAGGTCCTTCCTTCCTGGTGAGGGAGAAGTCCTGGAAGGGCCAAAGGTGGGCAATGGCCAGGTAGGGATGGGTGGGGAAAAAAGAGATACCGCCCCTCAGCTGCAGTACTGCAGGGATTCCTGGCAGGTCTGTAGTTTGTGTTGCTGAAAAAATTTCCTCTGCAAAAAAAGCTTTCCACTGAAAAAATGTGTCTTCATCAAACTCACAATAATTTCTGATATGACACATTCTCAATCTGCCTGTCGGTGCCAAAGTGTTCTCATTGTTGATACTATTGCCTGACTTGTCCCAAAGTACTTAAGATGATTTAAAGCTATTTAGACATTATAGTTGCTGGCTTCTCAATAGTTCTTTTGCATAAACCTACCTTCACTGAGAGGGAAAGACTCCCATTGTGATTCAAGGACCTGTACGTCTGACCTCCATACCATGCAAATTTGTGGAATTTATGCTAGAGGATACATAGATAAATACTAGGGCTTTTGTAGCAGGGTGTCACATCTCATAAATCTGTTTAAACACTCTGAAGGAGTGTTTTAAAACACCTCTGAAGGTCATGTTTTAAGATTCTCTGGTTATCAGCAAAGTATATTGCATTTTCAAAAGTTATTCAACAGAGACTCACAAAAGACTCCTATGGAAGCTGCTGCTGGATAAAAGGGAAGGCTTTTTTGTATATTAGGAGCTGACTACCAGGAAATCAAAGCAGATGTTTGGAATGGGCTGACATTTCCAGTGGAGTTTCTTGGGCATCTCTATTGGGACAACTCAGGTTCTGCAATGAGCTGGGAAAAGAGGTAAACAGTGAGAAAAGACACTGGTAGAAGAACCTTGCAATATCACATTACAAGTTTAGAGTAGCTGAGGGAAAATATCAGCAGCAAGATCATTTCTTTGCTCTGTTTTTTTTTTTATTCTTTCTGAAATATCTGCTGCTGTCTACTGTCACAGCTATTGAACTAAGTGGCCTTTTGACCCAACAGGCGTGTTCATCTGAGTCAGACAATTTGGAAGTGTGTGGCCTTTGTTCTTTGTATTGTGTGGTCAGTATTTTTGATTCACTATGATCTTGAAGTACAAACCCTTTCACTTGAAAGTTCCTCATGAAGATTTTGCAGTACTGCCTTACTGTCCTTAACCTTGTTCCTATTGCCAGTTTCTCATACTCTTTGTTTCTGGGTCAGTATTTTCCTTCTTCCAGCTGTTTTTATCCATTCCAAAATGCAAAATAAATATTTAAACGGAAAAGGAAAAAAAAAAGCATCTTCTATGACAGGGGAAAGGAAATTTTTACTTGCTGAGAGTTGAATAGATCCTTTCAAACACATTTAACAAGCTTCCCGCTAACAGAGACTTCAGTGTTACACAAGAATAATGCAAATGTGTGTGTGTGTACATACAGATGTTAAAAATGGTGGTGGGCTGTGTAAAATGATATCATGGTTCACATCTGCTCTACCAGTTACATGTAAGCCACTTTTGCTCCAGGATATGAGACAATGAACATTAGATAGGAGTTCCTTCACTGACCCAAGGCTGTTGTTTTCTTCTGCCTCCTTGGGACACGGACATTTCACAAAGCTCTCAGGTCTCTCAGAAGTTAGCTAAATCTAGACTGATCCAGGCTGTTCACTAATGCAAGCAGTGGTGAATTATTAATAGGGATGCTTGTCCACTACTCATGTTGATTCATCAGTGGTGACAAAGTTGAGGAGCAGAAGCTGTTGCCACCTCACTTTGTACCAGCCTTTCTTCAGAGAGTCCTGTTGAGGTAGATACAGCAGAAAGCGGTGGAGAGAATAGGCAGCAAAAGGAACTCTGAGGGTAACAGTCTTCTCCGTTGCAGCAAAGCAGCTCTGATTTCAATTTACCCTAACCTTCACCTGTAAACCATTACAAATATGAGCGTGCAGGAGATGTTACACACCCTTTGCAGCTCTCCTTGCAATTGAAGCAGCAGCCTCCAGCAAAGAGCAAGCAGGCAGCCAGAAGCTGTAAGTACTTCAGCCATCCTCAATTAATCTGCTATTGCATGTGAACTGACATCCCAAGCTCACTGAAGTCATTCCACGTATAATGCGTTCCTAAGCTTGCCAAAGAGCAGCAGTCTCTTCACTGCTACCACATTTTCTGTTTCTTGCTGTCTTTAGGAAAGGGAAAGAATGAAATAAAACTATCTCTGCCTACAGGCTAGAAGCCTGCTGACTTTCAATCATTTTAATAGTCAATTACAGTCAAGAATACTTGTTTTACCCCTCCTCCATATCCTCACATATAGATCTGCCCTGTCACAAATCATTCATTGTGGACTTAAAGAAATCGCACACATGACTCCCAGCTTAGCCATTAATGTTGCATAATAAGCCACCTATAGCATTTTCTTAAATGAATTTTCAGATAACTAACAAAAAGTGAGCACTGTTAGTATGTTCTCAGGTCTGTTTCGGGGCTTGTGAGATAGATTACGTGTAGAAAGGCTTGTGACTTGAATACAAGCCAGCTGTCACATGAATAACGATATAAGACTTCAGCCTTTGTAAACAAACCATATCAGTGGATTCTGCTTTGATTTTGTTGTAATTGGCTTTAAACAAATCTTCTGTAACTGTTTAGCATCTGGTGGCAGAACTGGAAGATATTGATGTTAATAACCAAGCAAACCACTCACTATCAGATTCTGATAAACTATACTGTATCTCACTCCAGTGGAGTCACTCAAGGAACAAGGAGCTATTCAAACATAATAAGAGTTTAAGCATCTAGTCCAAGGTATTCAAAATTTATATTTACAGTTGCCAATCCCTAGAAAATCTCAGATATGAAAGATTTGCATAGTAAAAGCCAAGTTTATGCACAAATGTTCTGGCAGATGTGAAGAGAAAAATGTCCCTCTATGAAACCCAATTATTTTTTTCAGACCAAATTACACATCTTACATTAAAACAACTCTTGAAACCCCCTCTGAAAGAAACTAGTTAATGAAGTTGATCAGCACTTACTGATTGTTGTTCTGGTAAGTGGTGCTGGGATTTGTTTGCACTTTATGTTGGATAGTGTCTTTTTTAATAATGTGAAGAACTAATCAAATCCCCTTACTTCGAAATATTCGAAACCTCTATTCCTCAGAGTTCTGCTTCCTTTGGAATAGTTATCTGCTTCAACGATTACCAATGAGTACCAATTACCAGCAGAAAAAAATAACAGAACAAGCTACATTCTGATGAGTGAAAGGGTCATTCCTACTCTCTGTTCGTCTTGATAATTTCCAGTGCTATGCAAATAGCAACGGACATTATCATGAGTCATGTGGAAGAAGTTATCAGCTGAACACTGACTCCAGAGAAATTCTTCCTAAATACAAGTGACATATTTGGAGGTAATGAACAGCAGAAATATGAAGACATTTAGCTTCTGATTTGATAGTGAACACTCCCTCTACAGTATTGCAAATGCACATGTGCATTGATACAAATACCTGATGCGGTCAGACAAGTCTAGCAATATAAATATAAGCCTTTATTCATTGTCTTATTTCCGCATGGCACTGCTGGCCTCAGTCCAGAAGAGGTTAAAGATGTGTGTAATTTTCAGCACATCTGTAGCTCCATTGTAGTCCTTTGAGGGTAAATTACAACTTGTAGTTATTTTTCCACATGTACTGCAAATTGTATTGCAGCAACATGAGAACAAATGTTTCATACAAAAGCTTTGTGTGTTTCTTGTTTTAGCTCACCATACTATTAAATATCAGTACAGAGGCCTCTTTCTTCCACTTTCCACCCCTGCAATTGATGCCTGTGTGTTTTTAAATGAGCATTGAGGGGGACACGGTATGAAGTAGTTAGAACACTGCGAATTGAAATGCCAGCTTTATTTTACAGCAACATCCCTCTATAGAAAAGACTCCTGTGGCTCCTTGAAGAGGTAGGTAGATACACTCAATACCTGTGGACCTGAAACTCTACTAAAATTGTGGAGTGAGACAATGTGACCATCCAACAGAATACCCTGCCAGTTTGTCAGAGGTCAGGGGGCATGATTTGAATGCTACTGAGAAATGAGACTGAGATGTTGACCAACTGGACAGTAATTTTTATCTTTAAACCATAACAATTTCTGAATACTAATATTTATGCTTGGTCTCTTTGACAGCATCTCTTTGCCCTGACTTCTTGTTTAACACAGTGATAGAGCAGTCATGTCAATAATATTACTAGTGATACTAGTATCCACAAATCTGGTCATGCAAAACCTCAGCATTTTCAGAGACAGAATCTGGTGCACTTAGACAGACCTCATCTAGTTAGGAAATTCATGTTGTGTGTTTGAATCATAGCCTGCACCTGCAGTTCAGATTCTTCTTACACTGTAACAGAATCTGGTTGCAGCATTCTAGCTTCAAGCAATCCGGAGGTATTTTAGGAAGATCACAGTATAAAACATGGCTGTCAAATGGTAGGATTTTCAGCAGTTTGCTGCCAACTGGATCTGTGGTTTTTTACTGTCAAAATGCCCCAGTGTAACAGGGCTGACCATACAAGGTGTCAGAATATTAGGCAAGCTTAACGAAAGTCAGGCAAGGTTTTGATATTCATAACCCTTTTGGCTCCAGTGTCTTCAGAATAGAAATGTGGTAGGACATTGTTAGTCAGCATGGATAACGCAAAATATTGGATTTAATTCCATAGATGTGCATGTTGGCTAATGTAGCATGAGATGAGGAGATCCAAATTGGAAGACCACACTCCTTCCTGAGTAGCAAAGGGATATCAGATGTTTGAAGGCAGGTAGGTCCAACAAGTTTGTCAATAGGTTGTGGCAGGTGCCATTTGACAGGCAGCGTTACTAGATGGACAGGGTAAGTCAGAGTTCTATCAAAAGAAAATATGAGATAGAGCAGATACGGACTGTATTCCATTGAGAAACTAAACTTGAATTACAGGAGAAATTACAATAGCAAAGCATTCAACTGCAAATGCCAGTTATGGTAATACTACTGCTGAATCAGGTTTCAAGTTATTTTCAAGGTCAGAAAAGTCCTAAGAATAATGCCCAAACAGATGTCAAGTCAGACTATTTACAAGCTCAAGTTTCAGGCAGATCATTGACGTACATACTCAAAAGAGTTGGCAATATTTCAGAGCCTAGAGGAAGTCCTTTGAGTTAAGGTTTTCTAAGTGCCATTCATGAAGACTTCTGAGCAGTGGTTGAAAAACTAAGCCCCAGATTTAAATAAACTATTTTAGGCAGTTTCACTAGAGAATCAGTGGGCTGTGCCATGTGTGTAGGGAAGTCAGATACAGGACAGTATTGCATTTTACCTTTTTCGTTAGTTTCCAGTGTGGGCTGTCAGTGGAAGAACTTGACCATGCATACTGCAATCATAGTGAAAATCATCTAGCTCTGCAATGAGAAAGATGCACATCACTGACAAGATCCATTCAAGGATGGGATATCCTCATGCTTTGTAGCTAACAACAAGCAATGTTACAGCACGGTAATTACCTGTGTGGCATAGATGCTACCTGGTTTTTACAGGCTGGTCATCCTGTATTTAGCAATCCAGGTCTGAGTTGCAGGACCGAGATATTTCAGGAATTGCCTTGCAGAGGTAGCAGTTTTTGCGTCCTTGCATGTTTTCTCTAATCTACTCATCAAGATACATTCTTGAGTATTAATGTGTGCAATATCAATGTATGGACTAATTAGATGGGATCTTGAGCTGTGACTTAGAGGATGCAGAAGTAATCCCAGCTTTATGGGATTTAATGGCCTCTTGGTAACCACCCACTCAGAGGTTAATGCCCTCTCTAAGGCTTGTAGAGGATTTCTGGTCTGGTTACCAGTGTCCCACAAGGAGAATCTCCACATGTTAGTTTTGTTAAAATAAATGTCAAGAATATGGATAGGGAGAGACTTGAAAGTAAACAAAATACCAAGGCCAGCATTCATTTTAATTATGTTTACTTTTCCCCATATGGAAAGAGGTAGCAGTCACCATCTATTTAAGCCACTAACTGCATAATTAATAGGGTTAGGTTAACCTTGACTGTGAATTTCCTTTGGAAACTGGATGCCAATGCGTTTGAAGTTCCTTTGTTCCCATCTGAATGGCCCTGTAGAGGGAGTGCTTCCAACTTACTTAATGAGATGATCAGTCCGTTCAGTTTATTCTGATTTATTTTATAAACAGAAAATACAGTGCAAACTAGACTGATCTGGGATCGTACAAAGTAAGAGGATACAATTTGCATGTAAAAGGATTTTTATCTTCTAAGCTGCTGTCTTGAGTCCACTTATTCCTTTAAGAATACAGTCCTGCCAGACTGAGGTGAAAAGAGACACTCCTGAATAGTTCCTTGAAAGAGTCTGAAAAATGGTAGGAGGGAAAATAAATCTTTGTCAGGGTATTATACTTGGAACTATTTCACACATAGCCATATATGACCATATATACCTCAGGGATTTTCACCCCACGGTCAGGTAATTCAGAGTGATCCAAGAAGGCAACTACAAATCGCAAAGCTTTTGTTGATCAGTTTGAATTCACTCTTCAGGTATCTGTACTTCCATGGGAAAACATTGATGAGTTCAAAACTGGACAAACTTGCCAACTACTGGTCTGTGTAATGTTCAGTGTGTGGCTAGGTCAGTCAATCAAAACCTTCTTCCGGTTAGAGAAAAATGGCTGCATAGGGACTCTATCATGTGGATGGGATGCTAATATTAATCAATTGATGGTTGTCTGAACTTTTTAGAAAGTAAATCTAACCTGATTAGCCTGAGCACTATGATTCATGACCTCATCAAACCTCTTATCAAATATAGTTTTATTTGATTTGAAATAGTTTTATATGAGGAAGACGGGCAAATACCTGTTGTGGTTCTGCACAGCTTTTTCCACTTTAAGGACAGATTTAAAGACTTTTCTTCCAGTTGGTTGTAATCTTTCTGTGTGTTTTCAAAATAACTGCTTACCAGCTCAAAGCTGAGAGTCTTCTTGAAGATTTGGTGAACTTCTCCAGGTACAGCCACAGAGCTAAGGGCTTTGGCTCTGCTCTTTTTCCTCAAGGCCTTGTTTATCTCTGCTGGTTGAGAAGGGTAGATGAGCCACACCTACAGCTCTGCTGTGGGAGTCTGCAGTTGTTACAAAGCCACCCATTTCCTCTGCTATGTGGTGAATCATTTTTGTGAAGCGCTAGTCAGAATTTCAGAAACTGGTTAGTGATTGCTTTTTGGTTATTAATTACTCACCTTTGATCTAATGTAAATGACACTGTTTTCAGACCTACTGGATTCTTACCTTTACTTTGTATGGAATAAATCTGTCTTGCTCAAAGCCCCACATGACTGAGCCCCACATTCAAGGGAGACAACGTCAGGTTGGACTGAGAGAAGCCTATTTATTTCATGATAGTGCTAAACTGCTAGTGTAAGATTTTATTGGGAATGTCTGTCTAAGAAGTCTGGTATCAAGCATTTTCCTAGATCTCTGACCTGATCCCGGTGGTCCTCCTCCTTATTGATGATAGAACAGTACCTGATCCTTGTAAACCATTTTTTACATGTTCCATACATAGGCATTTCTTATACAGAAAATAAGCCCATATTGACAAAAGGTTTATTTTTCAAAACAAAAGAGTGCTAATCTGTGTCTTCCTACATGCTGAGTTTTTCTGAAAAAGCAAAAATTGCAGGATCTTTGATGCCTAATAAGAGATTATAATTGGCTTAATTTCATTATTAGGTACTGAGTCCTTTCCATGTTCAGGAATGGTGCCGAAGAAAATATCTGCGAATAGGTAGAAATGGGAGATGGGGAGAAAACACGGTGTTTTTAAGAGAACACTAATATTCTCAGAGAAAACATTTAATGGCTTGTAAATATTAGTTTGAACAAGACTTTAGCTTACCAAATCCCCTTGTGAGAGGTGGGTGAACTGAAAAGCTTCTCCAATAGATCAAAACTAGCACTGCATTATTCAGACATGAATTTCCTTATGAGTTTCCATTTTACACCAATAGGCTGCATTTTGCAGATTTACAGCAAAGCCCAGTGCTAGAAAAATGGTTGAGACACAGTGAAATTGCATAAGGCTGGCTACAGGAAGGGTTGAAAGTAGTGTGTAGCTGAATTTAAAATGTCATCAGCTAGAGAATTCTGCCTCTATTTTCTGCTAAATATTGCCAGTGCACAGGGATGAAAATCAGGCAGGACTGGTGGAACAGTCAGGCTTTCTAACACCGCTTTGCTGCCGGGAGCTGTAAGAGGAAGAAAGGAGAACTCAGGCAAAGCAAGTGTATCCGTGCTGTGGATACTCTGACCCACCAGCAGCTGCTGCTGAAACTGGTCCTTGTTTTCTCTGTCTGGAACAAAGAGCAAAGATCAAAGTTTAATCGGAGTCAGCTCCTTTTCCCTACTCATTTGCTCTTCCACCTGCTCCCTCTGCTGGTAAAGTCAAGGAGACCTAAAGAAAGGAAAACGGGAGTGAAAAAGGAAGACAAAATGGTGGTCTTACCCTTCACAGTTTGCCGACGAACTGAAAACCGAATTTTACTGCACTAGACCTGTCTTTTATAATACTTCATGTCATCTTGTCTTCATTATCCTTGGGGGGAGGGGTCATCTGTTGTGGTAATACTGGAACCTTTTTATGAAATAAAGCATCCTGTTCTCCTTTTTGAGTTTAAAAGTTTCAGGAAAGAAAATAGTGTAAACCAGTTCCTCAGAGATGGCTTTTCGTCTGTTGAATTAGTCCTCTTTTCCATCACGTTCTTAAAGCACATCATGGAAAATCACTACCACTTGTCTTTTCTATGTTGTAATTGAGTCTTCCAGGTTTTTAAAGGATGACATTCTCTTACTGCTTTTTCAAATCTTAAAACCAAATCAAGGTATTTGGTGCAAAGGAGCAGTGGCTGTCCTCTTTTCTAAAGGTGAATTTTCACAGTACAGCTGTCACAAAACAGATCGGTCCCACTTGCACCTTCCTCTCTAACACACTCTCCATTGCATGTGCCATCCCCTCCTTTGTGCTGGCTCTGGCGTTGCTCCAGCTGCAGCATGAACCAATTCATCTTCCTAAACAAGCAAAAACGTTGTTTTGGATTTTGCTAGCTTCATTTCATCCCATCTTAACGGGGTGAAATTAACTGAACACAAGGTCAGAAGACAGCCAGAGAGAGCTTCAGAGATGGGGCAGTGGCATGCAATGAACC
Source organism: Falco rusticolus (assembly GCF_015220075.1). Classification (NCBI taxonomy): domain Eukaryota; kingdom Metazoa; phylum Chordata; class Aves; order Falconiformes; family Falconidae; genus Falco; species Falco rusticolus. Next base: position 92,337,162 of record NC_051189.1, read on the forward strand.
ATTAGACCTGCTCAAGGAATATGGTACAACTTTCACACCAAGTTCTGGTGGAAAGAGACAGTAAACATTTCTGATAGATAAAACTAATTCAAGCCTCTCTTTGTGTATGGAATTGGTCCTTTAGTAGGCTTGGGATGAAATGTAAGGCTCTTGAACATTTTGACTGAAGCTAGTTGCCAGTAACATCAGCTGATGAGAAGCCGGACTCAAAAAGGCATGAAGAACTCTTGCCCTCCCTGACTAGCTCCTTCTACTAGAGTATGTGAGGCTGTATGTAACGTTAAAAATTCACTATCATTGTTACCACCCTAATCACCAGCTAACGTTACGGTATTTTTTTTTACGCATCCTTCAGAAAGATCACAATTCTCAAGCTGTTTCTCCCTGATCTTCCCCCAGTCTCATTTTGTCTCAATAGTACTCTTCCTGGCGCTGTTTCTGAAGTCTGTGATGCTTCTTTTCACAAGGAGGTTCTATTTTCAGCTTCTCTTGTTCTCAATGACCAACCATGCATGCTCACTTTATCTAACACTTTTTTACCTCAGCAACATCCTCAGATATTTTCTCAAAGTAATTTTTGTCATGAAGTAACATGAGAGGGTCGGATGCTCCTTGTTCAGCTATCTCGATTACAATGGACTGAATAACAGCCTCTTTTTGGTGGTGAATTTGGCAAGTAAGGAAGTCCCTTAACACTCTTAACAGAAAAGGAAAGGGCTGCAGAGAGGTATCTAATTGATAAAAGATGAAGAATATATGATTCAGCTGTATGGATTTGTATGGATTTTAGGAGGCAGAGAAAGGAGCTCTGGAGCTCTGCGATTACTGTCTGCTTTCTATCAGATCGCTGTGTGATTGCTGAGCATCACGTTAATCTTTGACACAATAACTAGGTGAGCATGGAGAATACCGGAAAGTTTAATGTACAACATAGAACAGAGCATGAAGAGTCTGCCTTTAAAACTCACTTTCTGCAGACATCTTATCACCTAAATGTTCTTAGACAGCAAACATAAAAGGACACAAGAACAATCAAAGTTAATTCTCTTTTACATTTAAGCAAAATGACTCATGGAAAATATTTTCTACGTGGAATAGAAAACTGTCTGGAAAAATGATTTTGTGCTTTGAGGAGCCCTTTGCAGGGTGTGCCTTATTATGGGTAAAACTGTCATCCTACATGTTGCCACCTGTGTTAGACACAGCCATGATTTAGTGATAATTGACATCAATCATTTTAAACAAGCATATAAATTTACATTTCTTTTCTATCTCTTTTGTTTAGAAATAAATGGCTATATCCGTATATGGAACCAGAACTTCTGCTGAATTATAGGGACTAGTAGTGCAAAGTGATACTCTATCACCTAATCGCATATTTTCAACACTTTTTTTCCTTTTTTTCATTTTCCCAATTGGCTACATATCTTCATTGCATCAGCAACAGCAGATGATGGTTGTATTGAGTTTCTTTACCCTAAATCTTCTGCCTTTAGATTTCCTGCATGAACTTCTTATAGTGTGTATGCTACCTGTCCCCATTAGTTCAATAAAGGTGGGATTTTTTTGTTTGTTTTTACCTGAGCAGTTTCCCCACCTTCTCTCAGTATGTGTGTATCATTTCCATATTCTTGTTGATCCAGCTAAGCTATTTACTGTACACACCATACAGCAACTCCTCATTAGTGTATGTTTTCTAATGCTGAATTCATGGTGATCATGAAGATGAAAGGATGAACCTAACAAAGTTATGACCATCTGAGAAGTGATTAAACAGGAAACTCCCCTGAATTGTGATTGAAAGGAAATGAGTGGGTGTCAGCCTAGTGAGTTGTTCCATATGAATCAAGCCATAATGGGTCTGTTTTTCACGTGTCTTAAAGGAGGACTCAGATTCATCCTTTAAATCTCTTGTCTGTTGACAATTTATAGCAAAGTAAGCTCACACCTCTGCACTCCCAGCCCTCAAGTAAAAGTTGACATAAGTGTGGAGCCAACTGATAAAAAAAAGGCAAAGGATTTTTCATGGTCCTTAATATTTCTGCTGAGAACTACAGTCTCCACTTATCAACTGCCCTTTCCTTCCTCTAATTGTCTGATGTAATAGCCTCTTGTCCTAAATTTCTTCTGTAGCTCATCTGTTTCAAACCTACAGTCTATAGCTGACCTATTTCTCACTTTTCAATCTCAGGTGGCGAATATTTTCCTTCACTAAATTCTTTCTTTGTCTTTTTTCTTTTTTCTTTTTGTTTAGGTCCTAAATATTACTGCCAAGTTTTCCTGCAATCTGTGCTTTAGCCTTTTTTTTAGTCATTTTTTCTTCTTATAATACAGGATCAAATTGATTAATTTGATTGCTTTGTGAGTCACCTTAACACCCAGTATTTAGGGATTCCTCTGACAAACTGTCCCCACCATTTAAAACAAAGTGTCCCTTTTTAATGATCATAGCAATCTAAAGAAGCCCCTGGAGGACATTTCTGGAGGATAGATTCGTTCAGCTGGAAAACCATACTCTTTCAAATTGAAATGATTCTTGAATGAATGTCATCACTGTGGATGAATGCATTATATACACATAAAAACTTAGGTGTGAAGAGAGAATCCATGAACAACCCAAAGACTGCTGGAAATGAATACATTATTAATAAGTGGTTAGCTGCTCAGGTCAGTCTATCTTGACCGGCATATCATATATAATGACTTACCAACTCTTCCCTTCGTTTTATACATCATCACTGGTTTTAATCGCAATGGTCCGTTTCTTTGCCTTTCAACAACCTTCTTTAAACATAGCAATTATTATTATGAGTTACACAGGGCAAATATAGTAATCCCAGTGAAACATGAAATACATTGTGCATTGACTCTGTTATCAATATCAAAATGATCTACACATGTAGATTTACACAAAGAAAATACTTGTCACTAAAATTCAAATTGCAAAGCTGGACACAATTTCTTTTCTTATTTCATTCATCAGAAACAAATACAGGAACCTAATTGGTTTCTGTAGTCCAATCAAATGAGAAGAACACATATTTGGATTTATTTAGCATTTACGTGTTTGAACGCTATAGATTTAAAATGAGGTTCTGCTTGCTATTGCTTTTAAGCATCGTTTAACTAGATTTAGTTTTTCAAAAAGAACATTTCTTCCATTGTCTATAAAAAGCATACACATTGTGAAATCACTCTCCCTCTGAAGGACAGATGGAGAGAACTTAAACAGTGGGATAAATGCCAGAGGTTCCAACATCTGCAGTTAGTGGAAGAGCTGGACAGTACATTTCAAGCAGTGCATTTTAAATGGGGTTGTGATTGGAATGAGATACATGTTGGCAGGAGTCAATTCCCAGGAATAAAGAATCCTACAGTTTTAAGAAAAAAAAGTTTGCCATGTCTCTCTTTGGCTTCACACTTGGAGAAATATCCAAAACATGCCAGTCAAATTCTGTTGTCATATGGTAGGAAAATGTGTGCTCTTATGAAAATGGCCTACATCCAGGTAGGCCCCAGTAGGCAGTGATTTATAGTCTGAATTTTACCTGAATGTGAGCTGGATATTTTAGTAAAAGCAGTCAAGTCATGTCTTTGAAGGCAGGATTTCCCAGGCTGCATAGAGAACTGGTTCTGCTGGTTCCTGCGGCTGGTGCTCTCAGCTCATATGCCTCCACCACACCCATGCCAGGCTCCCTGCACCTCTGAAACACAAACAGAGCAGGTGAGATTTTATCTGCTGAAATATTTTTAAAAACACTGAATTTTGGTCTTTCAAGTCACTGGTCTGTTACTGGGGAAGTAAAGATGATTTGGACAACTATTGCTATCTGCAGAAATGTTCCCGTTGTCAAAATGACCTAATCTTTTTTTTGCACAGTGATTGTTTTCTCTGAAAATACGGATACTTTTTAAAGCATAATATTCATCTTCAATTTAAAAACTCAGCCTTGAATCACAGAGCAGAAGCAGCGCATTGAAGGATTTGGTCACAGCCTGCCAAATTTTGTTACACAAAGTACAAGTTCCCTCAAAATACATTTTCATACAGGCTGCTCTCCCGATAAGTCCTGTTGATTCATTGTATGGACTGTCATTGCTCATCAGCTGCAAAAGTAACCCAAGTAAGATTCAATATGATAGGTTATAAACCGATTTAAAAATATTTACTATAAAAGGCAAATCATCATCAAGCAGTTACTGATAAAATCTGCACATTTCACAAACTGTGGGGGAGTGCTGAATTATAATAAAGACAGAACATGAAGACAGTGAAATGAATTATTCGGTAAGTCAGCTGCAAGCAAACAAAATGTATTTCAGCACAGATATCTTAAAGGGTATAGGCCTTTCCAGAAGGTGGGACAATCGTATGGAAAGTAATGACTGGAAAAATTGTGTTGTGAGTAATAATAAACTGAACAAGTCTCCATAGTATGAAGTGGTTGCTAATGGAGTTAGCGCTGATGTAACCATTGGTAGACTGTCTACCAAAATATGCTTGTGAAAAAGATGTTAGATCACTGCTTTGGAAGAGATGCAGACGATTAAAGAAAGAGAAGCATGACTTATAGTGAAAGACGCAAAAAGCTCACTGATGCAGAGGTTCAGGGGTGATTTGATTGTTGTCTTGTGAAGAACATACACTAGAAGGCATTTTTTACACCTTACAAGCAAAATGTAAGATGATCTGACGTTGAACGTCACAGCTAGAAATAAAATTAAAATGTCTTGGGATAAGAAAAACCAGTACCGGAACATCTAAGCAAGAATTGTAAGAGATGTATCACTGGAAATTTTCAAAACAAGGATGCTCTTGGATTTGAAGTAGGAATTAATAGTAAGACTTGTAGCCTTTTGTGTTACAGAGAATCATTAGTGCAATATTGTGTCTTACACTACTCCCTTCTGTATTTAAAATCTACGAAGCTATGTTGTTTGTAGATGGATCTACTCACAATGTCATAAACATTTTGAATAGCCTGATAAATACATCACCAAGTATTCATTGAAATAAAAAAGTAAAGGATCTCTAAAAACTTTTCTGTATTAATCATTAATTCTCCTAAGCTTGAGAATACTGAAAACTGTTTTGAAACCATATTTTAAAAATTATGACAATACATCTTAAATTACTTATCAATCGGTGTGAATATTATTGAAATGAAGATAGCATATGCAAGGAAAGATTCTTAAATATTTGTCTTCTAGTGAAATACTACTCCATAAAAGCACTTAGATAATACACCAGTGACATTAACCTATGTTTACCCAAAACTTAAATGATTAAGCAATAGCTTAGACAGCAAGGTTATGGTCACAGTATGAGAACCCAAACAACATAAATTCAGCCAGTTAAGCTTGTCATAAAGACTACAGAGGTGATGGAAAAGACTATATAGTAAAAGAAATCTATGGCTAGGTCTGATTAATATTTTTGACACAGTGTTCTGTTGAAAAATGAGGCTTTGCTGAAATGAGGTTCTTTGTAAAATCTTTTATATTTGTTATGAACCTGGCATGTAGGCAGGCTGCTTGCGCAAAGCTGAAGATTTGGCAACCTTGGCAACCTTGATCAGAGTGTATTATACCCATAAAAGAAGCAAAACATTTGATAAAAGGTGGCTCTTCTCAACTGAATACAAATTCAGGCCTTACCAATGGAATGAATGTACTCCTGTCAATATACTCTCTATTTCCCTTCATTTTTACATTCTAAAAAATGGGAAAAGAGAAATCAACCAGACAACTCTGAGTCTTTTACCTGGAATGTAACACTGTGTAACATGTTGGAAAATATTTGAAGGAGAGAATAATTAAAGCGCTGAAGTCAAATGCAAAATGGGATAATCCTGGGTTTATTGACTGTAGATAGTGTCAGACTAAAATCTTTTTGGATAAGATAATTGACCTTTTACACAGGGACAATGTGATAGCCTGAATTTTCACACGTTAGAACAGCACTTCTTGTACTGTGAAGGCAAATTATTACTGAAGTGGAAACAATGAGGATTACCGCAAGAACTGATTAGGTCAATAAGGTGCTGACTAGCGTGGGACTGCAATGTATGAAAGGAGAATCTCTCAAGATGAAGGTGATCTGTTGACACCTTCTCACAGAACAGTCTTGAGACATCCTACCCTGTTTAATAATTTTCAGCTTAAGGACAAGTGGCAGAAATGGTAGTGGGTTCAGTAGCACAGCCATGCACGAATGGGGTATTAAGTCAGCCAGAACTTTGCAGTGGATCTGCCTAGGCATCCTTTTTATAGTGAGTTCTCCAAAGTAGAGAAAAAAACCTTTTAGTCTCAAAAGACCAGGTTTTACTTGCATATACACTGAAACAGTTTGTGTTTTAAACAAAGGTAGCTCAGTGGCTAAGTGAGATGCAACAAAAATAAAAATGAATTTATAAGCAATTCCCTTCACATCCACAGTAACTTTGTTGGCTGGATCCTTCCTTCAAGTTGTGACTTCAGTCCTCTGAGTGGCTTTCTGGGTTGCAGAAATTCTGTGTAGTCCTCTCTTGGACCATAAGAAGAAGGTATAGAGCTCTAGCCTTGGCTCTGCTCCCTGCTCCTTAGAGAGCACTCTCTCAGTCCCTCTGCTGCTCTGCAGGATTTTTTTACCTCTTCCTCTGCCAGCCCTACCCTACTGTCACAGAAGTGTCTCTCCTCCAGGCTGTGGCTCCAGGGTAAGAGCAGTCTCCCCTTCTCCACAAGGCCAGTGTGACTCACTCCTTTCTTAAAGCAATATGACATACCAGCACAAAGTGCTAAAAAATACCATCCGTCACAGGGAACCAAGTGGAAGAAAAAGATCTCAGTGTGTTGGTTATTGGAGGGTGACTGTTGATGATCATTTGGAAGCAGCTGTGAAATGCGGTATTAGGATGCATTGGCTGAAGTATTTGTAGTAGAGATAGGGATGCAGGGGTTGCATTGTACAAAGCACCAGTAAGATCCATTTTGCAGTATTGCATGCAAGTTTACACCTGTGTTCAAGAAGATGAGATTAAAATGGAATAGCTGCAAAGGAAGAAAGACTAAAAGAGAATTAAAAGATACTGTGAGTAGATACTAAGAATGGAGAAAGACTGGAGAATAACATTGTCACAAAATCAAAGAACTTCAGATCAAAAATGAGGAAAAAAGTCCTAATGGATTTCTAGGGAATGACTTGAAGTGATCTTGCAAACAACAGTAGTGAGGGTGAGAAGCCAATGATGTCTCAAAAATTGAACTTTATAAACTTGAGTGAAAGACTATATGATGGAATGAGAAAAATTCTGGGGACAGTGAATTAAGATCCCTTGAGTACCCAAGATATTGGTATCTCCAAAAATCACTGATTTGAGAGAGGCTGACTCACTATTTGTCTGCACTATCCTTACACACAAAAAATCTCACCTTTTGGGCTTTCCCTGGTTGCCTGTAGAGGTCAAAGTTGTGTGTTCTGCTTGTGCTCAGAGATAAATGTGCCAGATTTAGAGTGAAAGCAGAACATTTCACTTAGGGCAGATTTGCAGGGACCATTAGCTTTGGGTTTCTAGGCATTCTTTTTTGTGAGGGCCATCCTCTGCTTTCCAAGATACTCGAGGAGTTTTGTTTAGGAACTACTCTGCTATTGCAAGGTCATAGCACAGTAATGATAGTGTTGACCTTTTTGTCTGCAGTACACTGTAGCTGTGAATTACCCCAAGTTTTACATTTATCGCAAAGTTTTGGGAAGTGTTTGTGCTATTGTAGTTACAGAGTTCTACTTCTGTGGAACTTTCTGAAATAGGCATGTACTGTACGGTTACTACAGTTATAGGTGAATGTATGACCCTTAAATTCTTGTTCCTTGGTGATACTCTGATTTGGGAACAAGAACGTTTACATAGAATGTAAAACTAGAGGAACTGATATACTGGCAAGAAGTGATAGACTGGTAAGTCTTACTGTGTGGGTAAGACATCAGTGGAACTTGAATCAGCGCAATTTCCAAACTATAGGGTATATATGGATTCAAATGAACTCAGTAGTCTTTTGTCTGCATGTTTAAAATGAAACAGAAATTACATATCTGTGATTCTGTCTGGAGTGACAATTGGTTTCAGCTTGTCTCTCAGCTAAAACAGAGGAATAGAAATAAATCAGAGAATGCAAGTCAGAAAGAAGGAAGCGCTGCAGCCAGAAGCAGTAACATTTGGTGCCATATTGGAAGACTAAAAAAATACATATTTTTAACTACAGTAATTTAAAAAGAATTGAGGCCATCTGCTATTCTCAGGACATTAATTATTAAAACTTATGAGAAACTGAAAGCATAATGGCTGATACATTCGAAATTGTTATAAATCTTATTCATGCTCCTTCCTCTATTCTGTCTGATGCAAACAGCTGATCAGCATACACCAAAAAAGATTTAATCAGAATTACAGTGAGTTTTAGGATAAAATTGCAGTTCTTGAAAAATGGCTGAAAGACTTGAAAAATTACTTCAGTATAATTTTGAAATATTAGGCCCACTTATACAAAAAGTTGCATCTTGATATATGTTTTTAAATTTAGTTAATTTCTTACAAAATCCCATGAGAATATTCTTGATTAGGTTTTAATCTATCTTAAATTCATTAGAATTAAGTCAGCTCCTTGCAGGGTTTGAGGTTTTCAGCCATGTGTACAAAGGAATTTGCACCACAGTCACTAAATTAAACCATTGATTGTGGTTCAGTTGGTGCAACATTTATGTAGGGAAAAGCTCTCATTTATTGATTAGCCTGACCTGCCAATTGTAGATCCAAGTCCTAGCCTTAGTAAAATTCAGGGATGCTGAAATACTGGTCCAGGCCTATGTATTTCTGTAAGAAAGCATGAAGTCATTCCTGCTGCTAAGCTCTGTATATTTTTACAAACTCCTTCAGTGCAAAATGTGATTCAGTTCGGATCAGATCTATGGGTAACAGTAATTTTAAACAAATGCTATAAAATTGTGCAATGAGTCTGAAAGAACATATATATGGTGCATGTATAGCCATGCCATTAAATTTAATGGAATGTTGTACATTGCAAGGAGACCAGGCTAAAAAATCTGGCCATAGGATTTCACAAATTGTAGTGATAATAAGTTTATATTAACTGGGGTTCATCTAGACAAAAAACAATTTACAGGTAAAACTATACAATCACAAAATTATTGTCTTTGTATTATGATACACATTTGCTTCTGCAATGAGAGAAAACTACTCAGGATTTATGAACTACTGATGTTCATCCATGGATAATGCTAGAAATAGACTGTTGCCATATTAAAGGGATTTATGTATACTATTACTCAGTATACTTTGAGACTCTACCACTCATGACAACGAAAAGTCAAAATGCAATCAGTCACATAAAATGTATCACATTGTTGTTTGTAACAGATGAAGAGATAAAACATGGGCAAAAAGACATAAATTGCAGGTAAAGAATGACAAGTATAGTTTTAAATCAAACAGTTCACCAAAATGACTGTTAAACTCCTGGAGAAAACAGGAAGGGATTATCAGATATTACAGTATTATGAAGCATAAGCTTAGACATTAGACAGAATAGAATATTCTGCTGTTCTAGGACATATTCTCACAACTGCATATGACTGAGCAGTAACTGGTGACAGACAGATGGTACATTCCAGAAAGCCCTTCTTAAACTAACAGCCAAGTTTATAAATGGGACTGCACTAGAAGCCAAAAGTTAAAAAAAAAAAAAAAAAGAAAAGAAAAAAAGAAGGTAAAAAAAAGTTACTTATGAACCACCATAATTTCTAAGTTAGACATTCAGTGTATACTGCAGATGTGAACATGTATATAGGAGTAAGACTTCCTCCTGGGTTACCTGTGGTCACCTAAAGTTTTACTTCCTCTTTGTAATACGTTCAGTATTGTGGCCAGATATTTGTTATGCCTGAGCAACTAACTTCATGGTATTCACTGTACAGGCTTTCTGTTTGCCATTAGAATGATGCTATCCTTTTGGACCAGACTTGCAAAGGCATTTTTCCTCCCAGAAATGCTTAAAGTCAATGGGCTTTAAGTGCTTAAGCTTTTCTGCAGCATATGCTAGATGCTTATTTGTATTAATAAACAGATAAATACTTTTCTAAATCTGTCCCTAAGAGTAGCCTGGTATGTAGGTGTACTCCTTTGATTAACCAGATTAGGGCCTGATTTCCTTTAAACAAAATCTCAGCTTAAAATATGTTGCGCACTCTGCTAGCAGGAGGCAGCCTTCTCCATCATTTGTTCCTTGCAAAAAATTCTGAAGCAATTTTCTGCTGTATGGCATCCCATCTTTGGCAGTCCTTCACTGAACTGACTGGAGCTTTCCATTGCAAATATGAACATACGGTGGTGTGTGGATGCAGCCTACCATGGATTGTGTAGAACCATTGTTGTCCTACTCTGAAAAGTATGTTCTGCTCAAATAATCCAATACATGTAATGATTTTTTTGTACAGGGTTTTATCCTCATTTGATGTTGTTTCTGAAAAAAAGAAAAAACAAGCCCAAATGCAACAACAAAACAACTTCTTGAGAAAAACTCAAGGTTAATTTTGATTGCAAGCTTTTATTCAACTTGATGAGGGAATTGCTGTCTGTCATCATCTCCAACCATAGACTCACATCGCCATCCTGTAGTTTGAGTATCTTGAGCTGTAGCTGTAGTTCCTGATGTTTTCTCATTGCTTGTGATTACATTACATGTCAACCTCATATGCAAAGGTAAACTGATGCAATCACCTCACTCCAAAGAGTACAACCAGTGCAAATGTGGAACTGGATTAAAAAAGGATCAGACAAATTCATAGGGCAAGGAACATGTGAAGCGCTGTGCTCTGAATGCAGCCTTTGGCTCTGAAGGCTCCTAAATGGCTGACAGTCAGAAGGCAGAGGATTGTCATAAGGAGAAGATCACTCTTTACATCCTTATAAACTTTTTATTTCTCTTCCACAAGTAGCTGATGGCGGCTGCTACCAGACACTTCTCCTTCCAACGGCAGAGCCGTGTTAAACTAGCAATTGATTTGGGCACCATCTTTGTATAATGTCACCCAGGTCTCCTTTGACACTAAAGCTTTGGGGGGCTATCAGTCTTTGGAAACATTTACTTTCAATAGCTTGGTTGTTGCTACATTTTGCTATTCCTCAGCATTACTTTATAAATGTTACAAAGTTTCATTGCTTTCTGGTAGGTTCTTGTTTACTTTTGGGAACACAGTTAGTGGAGACCAGCAAGGAGATTTAAGGGTGGGTATTGACACCAGCGCTGTTAATATCTGTTAGCAACATGGACAGCGGGATCAAGCGCACCCTCAGCAAATTTGCCAATGACATCAACCTGTGTGGTGTGGCTCTGGAGAAAAGGCATACCATCCAGAGGGACTGTGACAGTCTTGAGAGGTGGGCCCATGAAACTCCGTGAAACTTCAACAAAGCCAAGTGCAAGGTCCTGCAATGGGTTGAGGCAATTCCAAGCACAAATACAGGCTGGGCAGAGAATGGATTGAGAGCAGCCCTGAGGAGAAAGACTTGGAGGTGTTGGTTGACAAGAAGCTCAATGTGACCCAGCAATGTGCACCTGCAGCCCAGAAAGTCAATCATATCCTGGGCTACATAAAAAAAAAAAAAAAAAAAAAAAGTGATTCTACTGCTCTACTTTGCTCTCACGAGACCCCCACCTACAGTACTGCATTCGGCTAGGGGGCTCCCAACATAAAAAGGACACAGACCTGTTGGAGCCGATCCAGAGGAGGGCCATGAAATGATCAGAGGGCTGGAGCACCTCTCCTCTGAAGACAGGCTGAGTTAGGGTTGTTCAACCTGGAAAAGAATAGGCTCCAGGAAGCCTTCCAGTACCTAAAGGGGGCCTACAAGAAAGCTGGAGAGGGATTTTTTGCAAGGGCATGTAGTGATAGGACAAGGGGAAATGACTTTAAAATGAAAGAGGGTAGATTTAGATTAGATATTAGTGAGAAATTCTTTACTATGAGGGTGGTGAGGCGCTGGAACAGCTTGCCCAGAGAAGCTGTGGATGCCCCATCCCTGGAAGTGCTCAAGGCCAGGCTGGATGGGGCTTTGGGCAACCTGGTCTAGTGGCAGATGTCCCTGCTCACAGCAGGTATGGTTGAACTAGATGATCTCTAAGGTCCCTTCCAACCCAAACCATTCTGTGATTCATCTGGGTAAAAGTCATTTTTTATCTTATTCTAAGTATTTCTGCAAAATCTCCCTTTCCCTTTTGTCCTTATCACCTCGCGCACAGCTGGTAATGTTGCTACCGGTTGAGAGGACAGCTTATCCATGTTACTACAGCCTTGTTAGAGCTGCCTCTGCAATTCTGCTACAATCAAACAGGTCACTAATCTCACCTCACAGTTCCAAATGAAGCAGCTGAGTGCATGCCATTTGCAGTACAAAAATATTGGTGCCTTAAACTTGTTCTACAGATAATCTCTTTTTCATAGCAAGATAGCAAGTCTGTACATTCCTACTTGGTGTGTGAACTGCTGCTTTTTTTTTTTTTTTTTTTTTTTTTTTGTCAGCTACAACACTGGGATATGAAATTAATCTCATTTTCAACATCCATAACATCCTTACCCCCGGGCATGTTTCAGTCTTCTTTGTGTACCGCTTTCCATAAGAAGTCCACCGGATTGTTGTCTCTCTTCCTGGCTAGTTTGTTTCTGCTCCCTTGGTTCCTTTGGCTTGAGCTGGCAGCTATTGTTGATTCTCCCCTGCAGCAATTTTTCGGATTAACTGGACTTGTGTCCCATATAGTTTTCCTTTAATAATGGATTCCTGTAATGCTTTGGAAGGAAAATGTGAATAAGCCTCTTAACACTGAAATTCAATGCTTTTTTGGGGGTAAAAAGTATGTATCCTTCTACAACAGTCAGCAAACACCTTTTTCTAGCACCTCCATCATACCAGTCAGCTGTCTAACCAGCCAGGCTTCATACTTTTCCCATTACTTTTTCCCAAGGAGAGAAAAGAAACATGTACATTGCTTTTTGCTACTATTCGCCATGTCTGCAGGCTCTGTTTTTGAACCTGCTGGAAGCCCTTCCCTCCTGCAGCCAGAGCATTTCTGCCCCAAATGCCAGGCAAGTAGCTACCTGGTGAACACGAGACAGAGCAGTAAGGGAAGCAGCCAGTAAAATGCACAGGTTGGGCAATCGCAATCGCACGCTGCTCTACTGCAATGACCTCAGCCAGCAGTGCTGTGCGAGAGGGGGCACCTGTAGCAAACACTGTGCATCAGAAGGGCAGAAACAGGAGGAAACCAAACATTCCCCCTGCTCCCTAGAGAGGCCCAGGTGCCCTTCCCAGCAGGGCCGAGGCAGACCGCTGTAACTACCTATACGGTCCCCTTTCCTCTCTTTCTCACACAAGAGTGTCTGCTAAGCTCCCTTTCCTTCCTGCTTCATGATGGTTTTATTTCTGGTGTGTAAGTGTGTCCCGGCCAGGGTGGGCCTACAGTTGCAATGATCCTAGTCCAAGAAAACCATTTCCTTCACCAGAATTTTTAAAAGGTGTGGGGTAGAATTAAAGCATAACTTAACATTAGTAGTACTGCAGTGTAAAAGCTTGAACAAAAACTATAATTGGGCCTAAAGCCACGTAAGTATCACTGTAAATTCTTACTTCATGTCTTTGGAATCCACTTGCAGTGCCTCTTAACTGCTGCTCCAAACAGGACAGATTAAAGATAATTAGGATAAGGCGGGATAATTAGATATAATACACTCACCAACAAAAATTCTGTAAGAATTTACAGCTGTATAATCCCAGCTGATTTCAGTGAGGTGGAACAGGATTTTATATCAGCACAGAACTGATATATACATCTTCAGTGCATATATCACAAATATGCTTAAAAATTCCATTTTTTTCCAGTGTTTTATAAAAGCATTAGTAAATGATGTGCATAACCCTGATTCAAAAGCCTAGCAGAGCATATAGACTGTAAAAAAGAGGCTATTTTAACCAAGGGCCAAGTCCAAGTTCCCAAATTCCAGCTGAGTATTTTACGCTTAGCTGTGGCAAAGTCCAGTATCACCTCCCACAGAGCTGGTGACAAAATCCCCCTGAGAATATAGGTAATTAATATATATGTCAAGGCGTCGTTAAAGGTTAACTTTGCAAATACCTGGAAAATAAATATTGGTACTGCTACTAAATCATAAGTCACTCAGTTCTAAAATGTTCCCATTACTTAATTTTTGGAATTTGGAAATATAAATGTGAGATTGAGTCAGTTGGTCTTACTGATCCATTAAGAAGAATTATGCATCTTTTCTGAATTTATTAATTAGTTATTGTATCCCAGTAGGAATATTCATTTTTCCTGTTATAGAAACTAGACTAGTTAGGTAAGCCAGTCAAAATCAGAATTAGTTTTTGGTTAATAGTTAATTCATAAACTCTCATTGTGAGGCAAATACATCTTAGCACTCAAAACAAAAAAAGGGAAAGCTTGAATCTAGATTCAGCTGGGAGCCTTCTCACAGTTGTTAAGAGGATTTCCTTGCCTTGAAACAGCAGTTATCTTTAGGTACAAGGGTCACTGATCTTGTTGTAAGGATAGCAGAGATCTTAATTACAAATTAGAGGAAAAACCAAAATTAGAGAAAACAAAGATCTTCTCCCTTTTCCTGCCCCAGATCAAGTTTTTTCATTGTTGGCCAATACAAAAATAAACTAAACTCCTTGTTCTGACTTTTGTCAAATATTTTGGATTTTCAGCTGGTGTGATCCATTGCTTTTCCTGTGATTAACTACAGAAATATGCCTTTTGGATCCTAAAATATAAAATGTGGAGGAATTCTCCCTGTCATTGTGTTCATCTCCAAGTCATGGAAGGCAGGAAAAGTTCTGGACAATTATTTATGGTGAAACATAATCTCTGGGGATCAGTCTTTCAACAGTTATAGATAGTTCTGAAATTAAATTAAGATGATCTTGTGAAAATTATCAGGCAAATTTTTTTTCCAAAATTCACTTTGCACAAATGTATCATCCTGGTAATGGAAGTCTCCATTGTGGGCATATTATTTGAGACTACCGTGAGCAATGCTTCTGAATAAAACAAAACATCTCCCAGTGCTCTCAGATGCTGTTATTACATAGTTTTTCAGACAGCAGGGCCACAAAAAATATTATTCTTTTCCAGTCCCTTAGCTGTCATGATAAATTGATTAAGTTGTACTAATTTCACCTACATGTGGTACTTAGAGAGAACAGCCAGAAATCAGAGCCTGCTTTCAATCTGTGGTTCGTACAGACATCACAGGAGGGATGCCTGAAAAAAGGACGGAAGCTATTTTTTCCTTGTGTAGCTATATTATATAATACCTCCATCCTGGATTTGAAGACAAACTGTTGTTTATCACTGTAGAAAAGTACATCGAAGGAGACTTCAAGTGGCAGTTGTAAAATATGGGATGGAAGGTCTGTTCCCAACATGAACTGAAACAGAAGTGTAAAATTAATAAATAATGAAGTGACCCGGTTCAAGTTACAGATGCAGTTCAAAAGAAAGCAAGAAAATGAATGACACATGACTTTCTTTTCAGAAATGGCAGTTACTGGGATTCCTCTTTAAGGATGGTACAGGGCAAGTCTTGTGCCTTCTACCCCAGCACTGCTTCTTGCTTTCCAGCCTATTCTCAGTGAGGAAGAATCTCGTTACCCTGATGGGGTGGTCTTGCATCACTCTTCTAGTTTGCTCGCCACTGTGGTCATCCCAAGTGTAGCTTAAGAACAAAACAAAGTTGTAGCTTGATCTTGCTCTTCCTAAGTGGAAATGCTCACGATGGGAGATACAGCAGTTAAGCACAGAAGCACAGCTGGTGTTACTCTCAAGCACCATGGTTCTTATCTGGCCTGCTTCGTCCCTATCATAGAGATGCCACTGCCCTAAGGCTGCGTGATATTATTACTTGGCAAGCCCTGCTGTAATGGCGCCGTTCATATGCTTGTTTATAAGATGTGTTTCCCCTGAAAGTAGTGAGTAGACTAAACCTGTATTTTGGATTGTCAGTTGTCACTGTACAACAGTGTATGTCAGTACCTGGAGCTGCTGTTCCCTTTTTCAGCAAGAACAGCTCCAGCACATGTGCTGTTTCTGTACATGGTGAATGGCATCTGGCATGTGAGAATGACTCATTATCTCTTAGTTCTGTGACTTATGGCCAAGTTCTGCTCTGAAATCCATGCGGTTCTGCTTGATTTTGACTACTGTCAGTGAGAACACTGTTTGGACCTGAATGTTTTTAGGGTCACTGTCTGCTTGTTACTAGGTCTGGCTCCCTGCTGTTTTGTTCATGCTGATCAGTTGAATTGAGTGGAGCTGCCATGCTGTAATACTGGGGATTTGATTATCAGGGCTCACAAACTAAAGAACACCTCCTGATCTGTTTGTCATCTTACACTGTTTATAAACCATTGGTTTCTTACTGGTTTCTTTACACTTTCACTGATGTGAGAGGAGAATCAAATTCTTAGACTGAATGCAAACTTCTGCTGGTTCATACATAACTCTTTACTCTCTGATATTTAAGTGACAACTCTTCAAATACTCCTTGCTGTAAGGTTGATTCTGCTTTCGGACTCCTCAATACCTTATTCCCCAAAGAGCCCCACTTGGTTCATGGTGTCTTGCACAAACAGCTCAGTCTTTCCACTGCCCTCCAGGGAGTAGTGAGAGATGCAGACTGAATCAATATAAACAAGAGTCTTTCCACATTTTGAGCATGACAGAATTGCTCTAGCCACTTTCTTTTTTGGGAAAAGTCTGAGCTAGAGCACATCACAAATCTCAAGTCCAGGTACGTGCATTGGCTGCATCCCAGCCTCACTTCAGTGTGTAACCTTTCAATGTAAACACCACCTCTACCAGCCATTGATCTCCCAATGGCAGTGGGAAGGGAATGTGACTGTAACAGGCCAGAATGGAGCCTTGCTATCCAGCAAAGTCTCCGGAGTGGAAAACGGGGGGATCAGGGCTCCAGCACATGCTCTGACACACTTGCACTGCTTAGTCTAGGTACCGGCAAATGTCTGCTTATTTCCCTAGTGCAAAAAGTCAGTGCTTCTGCTGAAAAACTCATTTGTGAAGATGAGCTTGCACTTCATTGGGTGGAACTGTATGATATCCCCCTTGTCTCTTCTAAAAGAGGAAGGAAAAACTAGAGTAAGTAGAATTACCTTGTCAGGGAGACCTCGTGGTGGGTCCTCAAAAGGCAACAATCCTTTATGTCTTCATTCTCCCTCAGACGCTCACTTGAGAGTGAGCCCATGTAAATCCGTGGGACTTTTTGTGTAGTAAATCTGGCAGTACTGAGCCTGCTGTGACCAGGCTGGCATTGCAGGAAGTGACATAGATCAACAGTTTCTTGAGCATAAAAATTAGAGTCACAGTGAGTCAGTAGCACTATCCCAGTTACTATCCCATCAAGGTATAGCTTGCATATAAATTTATGAGCTGCAAGGATATACTTTGGTCTGTGTCAATGACTTACTAGATCTGGTCAAAGCCCTGCATTTCTTTTCTCTCAGGAAATTCTGACATTTGGTGTGATTCAGAGTGGAAAGAGAGCAGTCTTTGCAAAATGGAATTTAGAACAAAATCAAAATATTTGACTTAAAGAAAGATGGAAACATTTGCATCCAGTTATGTCACATTGCTTTATATTACAATAGCATATCAATATGTAACAGAATTTAGAGAATTCAGAGGTTCTCAAAACAGAACATAGGGAGAGGTGACAATAAGAAATTACACTTTTCCAACTTCAGATGTACAAGTAGGCAAGCAAAGCATGCCAATAGCATTGCTACAGCAGTTGGCAGTGCTACAATTTCCTCAGTGAGCCACCAGAAACTGTTACTTAGGCAAATTGGTACTGCATGTTTACAACTGGTACACTGAACTGTGCATAGATATGATATGCTGGTACAGACCCCAACAAAGCAGCAGAAGATGCAGAGAAGGAGGATGGATGAAACCATATTCCAGACAAGCTTCCAGAATCTGGTAATTGATGATATGAATGTGAGGGCTGAATTAAAAAATAAAAAGTCAGTGAATGGCTAGGTCATGAAAGTCAGGCATAATGCCTCTTTGGCACTCTCACACACATATATCTGTATAAAGATATATGATGTTCTACAAATGGTCAGATCAAAACTCACATTAAACACAATGTTTTCAGTCAAAGATATGGACAGTCATGGTGGGATGCTACTGTCTATAGAAGTACAGAATGTGTTTGTGAGTATGAACTGTTCTGTTCTGTTCTGGGAAAGAGTAAGATATAGCCCAGGAAGATGATTGGGTTTTGCTGTCTCTGTGATCCTTTGTAAGTGCAAAGATAGCTTGGCAAAGGAGACATGCAAGGTGAAGTTGAGGGTGCATTTCAGGCCATTACTTTGGGATGATGAAGAAATCTCACTATAGCTTGTATGGGAAATACTTAAGAAAGTGATACCAAATACTTCAGAGGAAGTTATTGGAAGTCATAAACAAACAAAGACAAGCTGGACAAGCAACAAAATAGAATGTTACAAGAAAAGCATAAACAGGCCAAGTCTGCTGGCAAAGCAAGAGCATGATCAAAGCAGTGAAAAGATCACAAAGACAGCACAAACAAAGATTTGGGAGAAGCTCAGCAACTAGAGGATACCTCAGACTAGCTAGAAAAACAATTTACATGGTAGTTAAGTAGCATGGGAAAAGAAACTGAGCCAATACTAGTTGCGCTAGGATAGCTAACAGTAACTTGACAAGTCATAAAGAGGTGCTGCAGGTAAAGAAGGATGTTTTGAAAACATGTATTCCCTGTAGCTGATGACACATGCATTCTGGGCATGTAGTGCGGAGAGGACAGCTTGCAAGGCAAGATGGTACAGCTCTCAGAACAACAAAGGATCTCAGCACTGAATCTTCACCCATGGAAGAAACAGACAACACGGAGGCAAATAAAAGTGCAGACGCTGCTGGAATACATGACATTACCACTAAGGTGGCAGATGCATCTGGGCGGTACTGTTTTTCGAAAGCATTCATGAAGAAAGAATGTCTTGCCAATCCTAGCAATTATATAGGTAACGTTTATAATCAATACTAGGAAAAGTAACTTTAAAAGTACTTGTGAAGAGATTTAGGCCACTTTTAAAAGAAAGAAAAGATGAAAAATGGTGCAGCTGGTATGGCCAAAACTGAATTGATTGAATATTTGTGTTTTAATAGGGGACTGGAAAAACAGTAAGAATAGGGTTTAAAGCCTTATTAAAAAAAAAAAATAATCAAATTTTTGTTTTATAATTAATGTCAATTTTGTCATGCTATTAGATTCAGCTCAATAGGGAGCACTGTGAAAAGTGACTAAATCAGACTAATCAGGTCTCTAGACAAGGTGAAAGCAATGCTGAAAGGTATGTATAATGGTCCTTGCAGTCACACAAGAACTGATGGGCATCTGAGCAATGGATTCATTCCAAAGGCTGATAGAACAGAAAGGGCCATAGAGCTGCTGTTCCTCTTCATCACTTTCTTTAACTAGCCATGATGAAGTCCGTTGTGTTTCATTGGATGAGCAGTGTTCTTCAAACACTCTGTTGGAAAAGGCTTCATTCCATCTTAAAAGGCCTGCATACCTGCATACCTCAATGCCTCCTCTGTCCTGTATCTGCAAGCACATCTATGATGTGACCAAAATGGAAATGTCCCTGTGGGTCTGGTGTGCAGGGTTCTCTAGTTACATGGCTGGTCATACAAGTAGTCTCCCTCATTTTCCCCAACATTCAGCTGTGCTTTTGTCATAGGCCATGCAAATTATGTAGTGCAAAAAAGTTTATACTGTTACTCTGTGGCAAGTACAGCTCAGTCGCTTCAGTGTCTCAAAAAAAAATTTGAAAGAAGAGGTTAGAGAGTAACAAACTCAAGACATCTAGCTTCTATCCTTCTCCCAAATTGTGTCTGAAAGGCCTATGTTAAGTGGGTAGCAGGCAGCGAACTGCTAGATTAAAGTTGTTCTGACAGCCTGGATCCGATCCACAAAACTTTCTGTTGTTTGAGGCTCTCTGATAGTTAAGCTTCCTAGCTTGTCTATATGATGTCATATAATTGGCAGACACACTTGAATTGATGAGAGGTTCTTGGCTATCTTAGAAAATTCGTGTAGTTGCCTTGGATTCACAATAAATGCCTGGAAGATGAAATGTTTGTATCTAGAAAAGGGGAGAATACATTAAGTGTTGAAGTGGAGAAGGGCTAATCTTATAAAAGAGTATCTTCTATACACACCTAAAGACCTTGGCAAGTGTTGATTATCAAGGATGAGGTTAACAGATCACATGCTTCAGCCACAAGAGCTGCACAGAGACGGACAGAATTCTACATGGGATAAAAGCAGGATATTTGGAGGGAACTGCACTACCTAGAGCTGAAGTCAGAATTTGGGAGACCATGGACATCTGTCATCTCATAAAGCAGCCATTTGGCAACTGATCATGAATGTCCTGGTTTCATCTGGGACAGAGTTAGTTTTCTTCTTAGCAGCTGGTGCAGGGCTGCGTTTTGGATTTGGTGTTAGAACATTGTTGGTAGCACACCGATGTTTTTGGTGGTTGCTAGGTAATGTTTATACAAAGTCAAGGACTCTTCAGTTTCTTGGGCTCTGCCAGTGAGAGGGCTGGAGGGGCGCAGGAAACTGGGAGGGGACACAGCCAGGAAAGCTGACCCAAACTAGCCAGAGGGATATTCCATACTGTATGACGTCATGCTGAGTACATGCGACAAGGGAAAGAAGAAGGAAGGGGGGGACATTTGGCATTGCAGTGTTTGTCTTCCCAAGTAACCATCACACGTGTTGGAGCCCTGCTTTCCTGGAGATGGCTGAACCCTGCCTGCCGATGGGCAGTGGTGAATTAATTCCTTGTTTTGCTTTGCTTGCATGCACAGCTTTTTCTTTACCTATTAAACTGTCTTTATCTCAACCCACGAGTTTTCTCACATTTACCTTCCAATCCTCTCCCCTATCCCACTGTGGGGGGAGTGAGCAAGCGGCTGCATGGTGCTTGGTTGTTGGCCAGGGTTAAACCACAACAACCTTATTCCCCAAAGACTCATTGTCCAGGGACCACCCAATGGCTGTTCTTTTAGAATAAGACTGCTCTATTCCACATCCCCACACAGGATCCACTGCACAGGTTTTCTGAGGTCCAGGAAACCAATTCCAGCTCTGGGTAGTCAGGAAGTCTGCAGAAGCGCTGTGCACCTGCTTCCCAAGCAATCAGAGGTAGACTGAGAAATACAGGAATCCTGGAGACATCAAATCACTGAGATCTAGATTTAGGCAAAATTTACTGAATCAGTACCTTTTCCTGGTACTCACAGTAAGTTTTATATGCATAATTGTTCGGATTGGATAGATAGTCTTAACTCATGAGTATTTTTTAAATACCGTGCATTCCAGATGCTTGTTCATAGTGTCCCTGTCATTTGGGTAGTCCTGTTGTAGAATCTTTTAACAGGTTGTTCAATAAAACTTTAAGTACACCAGCTGGGTCCATAATCTCGTATGCAGTTGTCTGGGTGATCTGATCAGGAAGCTAATTCGTAACCTGAGGATAGATAGAGGGAGGTCTTCACTCCTTTGCAGGACTGTATTCCCAGTGGTTGTGGATTAATGTCCAATACTGAAGTTGTATGACAGTTCTGCTGTTTGCTGAAGTGAGAAGTCCAACAGGAGTTCAATAATATAGGCCTCATTTACTCTATGTTCAAAGGGAAACACTGATATTCGTTGCACTAAAACCAAATGGGTCTCTGTGGGAGATCCAGTATTTTGCTTTGAAATGACATGCAGTTCACTTGAAACACCACTTGGCAAATGTGGGAGCTTTACCATCTTTCCATGATGTAAAGGACCATTGAAATAAGAGTCCTATGAAGACAGCTGTAAAGCTGCACTGAAAGTCAGGCACTTCAAATGCTAAATATTACACCAATGACACTGGTGAGAACTGAGGACATTTGCAAAATTGTACTTTTTGCACTACAGAAAATATTTTTGATGTCTTATTAAAATAACAACCATGATTAAAACAAACCATTTGTGGAAATCAGATATACAAAGATCTTCAAAGCACCAGCAGCTCTTCCAGAGTACTGAAGCAGAAGAAAATACTCTGGAAAAAACCCAACAAATGTAAATGATTTTGTTAAACGGTCTTGTGACTTACATCGATCTAATGTAAAAAAATAAAAATATTAAAGAGTTTTAAAAATATTGAGTGGCCAAGGTGAGGCATTGCCTTTTAAGAACTTGTAGCTTGGTTTGGGCTGTTGTATATTTATATTTGCTCTCACTAAGCTAGTTTGTTTAAAAATAGATGAATGAGATGGGAAAGACCTCAAAGACAATGATAATATCACACATCACATCTTTAAATCACCATGAACAGATCATCAGAGCAACATTTCTTCGTTGAGTGTAAGGGTTGTCTCAAAGCTCAGACATTCTCTGAGTGGCTGAGTGGGAGAGGATTTTTACCAGCAGAACTGCTGAAGCATTCTTAACATAAGGCCTGTTTTCTCCAGTTTTAGGAGTTAAAAAGCTAGACATCTAGTCTGACCTACCCATTTAAGCTCCCTTCATAGACAGATATCTGCAAAGTTCAGCCTGACCCACCCTAGTGTGTGGGTTTGAGGGTCTCCTACTACCAACCATAGGTGGGGCATGAAAAATCGGCATTGACTGAACTGACAGTGTCATCTTTGGTCACTCAGAACTGATCTGGAATTTCTTTATGCACTTTCTGATAAGTCTATCCTAAGCATCACTGAAAATAAAAATCAGAAATTTTGAAGATTTCAATTTTCCTTTTTGAAATCAGTTTTCCCTGCAAAAATTTACATCTTCAGCAGAAATTTCAAAGATGATGAAGTCAATTTCTATTATAAATACTTTCAAGAGAAAGATTTTTGTTGCTTCATTCTGAGGTGCTCCCTTCTCCATTTTTCTTGATGTTAACTTTGCCATTTTAATATATGAAAGCCTCAGTTGTCGCTAACTAATTTTAAAGTCTCTGTTTATCATATCAAGTCACATGAAAACTGCTATGTGAGAAGTCACAGAATGAAGTCAGTTACAAATATTAGATACCAGAGTACTCTCAGTTCATGAGTTCGTAGAGTAAAAACCACTGGATTGTTGCAACTTGCGTATATCTGCAGCTGTTATGCAAGTTCTGAAAAACTGAATATGCTGACTAGATAATATTTACAGAATTATCCACTTTTGTCTATTTTTGTAATTTTTCTGCTTCACTTACAGACTCAATTCTGCAGGAGTTCCTGCCTTACTTTCTATACAGGATTGCTGCCTGACATAGCACAGTGATAGACACCATGAGTAAAGCCTACAAAAGCTACCTATATATTCATATGATGTTCACCACTTTCATAAAGGATGATACTCTGTATATGTTAAAGACAGAAAAAACTGGAGTATATAAATCTAGATGTAATTTCAGATTTTAAATACCTTATAGATATGGAATCTTTACTGTTAGAAGCTTGCTTTTAGTCAATACCTGTTAATAAAGAATGCAATATTGGAAGTTTCTTTCACAGTTTTGGTACTTGTTTTGAGAAAGTTGCCAAGCGTTTCCACATCAGGCTAAGAAGTTCACTTGTTCAGCTCCCTTTGTTCAGCAAGAGATTGAAGGCAAGAGTTTAATTCCCTGACCAAAGAAGTATCTTCTCTGAAAGAAAAGTATACCTTTTTAGGGCTAAACACACAGCAGGATAAGTTCATTTACGTTCCAAAAGAGAGCATGGAGACTGATAATAGGACAGAGAAAATACAGGACTCCATGAATCAAATATATTTGTTCCTTACTTTTTACTGCAGGTCACAGCTGAATAGCTTGTACTAGCTGTTCAATTGTTTTCTTTTCAGTAAGACTTTGTGGACAATGTGTGAACGCAAGCGGGAATGGGTTGTTAGATGTTTCTTTAAGCCTTGGGTTCTCAAAAGATTTCCTTCATTTAAGTTCAGGATGTTAGACAATGCATCACTACTGTTGGTAATCTCATCAATATTTCTCTTCAAGAAAAAGAAGGTACAGTTTGATACCATGTTGACAGTTTTCTCCTGCTATTTCTTTTAGAATCTTTCAGTGCAGTTACATGGGTCACTTATTAACCTAAGGCAAACACTGGAGATAATGCTGGGAGTGAAAAAATAAATCAGTGTCATAAGCATAACCTTATGTCATAAGCAGTCATAAGCAGTGAAAAGGTTGTGTTTGGCACTGTAGTCATACTGCTGAGGGAAACTCTACAGTAATTTCTGGAGATAAGGAATGAAAATTCAGGCCTGTAGGCTGCATATGTATGCGAGTTTGGAAGGAAATCATCCATAATTACTAAGTATTAATGCAACAACAGTGGGCCTCTAGCATAATTTGACTATGTGCTTGTCTCATGCATCCTCTGAACCCTACCTTAGTGATAGCAGCAGGGAATTAGAGTAGCTGTTTAAAATTCTCCTAAATAAAATGTAAATGCTTATTCATCATTTTTTGCTTCCAGTTTTACACTGCTGTAGGTCTACTGAAATCACAGGGGTGTAGCATGTTTGATTGTTCCAATGACACTAATTTCCAGTGTTTGCTGAGCCACTGGAATATACATGCTGTTCAAGATACCAGCGGAAGGAAGTCAGAGAGAGAGTTTAATAGTAAAGACCACAGATTCCTTAAGACTGGATGAGGATTTTCAACATGCCCTTACATTTCCTCAGTATTTTTATAACCCTCACATTGATAATACAATCGACCATAGACAACTAATAGAAAGGGCCACTGCATAAACAAAAATTTATTTCTGGCTGAATTGCCTTCCTGCTTTATCCAATGAAAATTTAATGCTTTTATCATGTAATGACAATGTTTCAATTTCAAAATACAAGTTATGGACGAAAAACAAAAGAAATGAAGAAATTCAGAACTCTTCCTTTGAAATAAATGACCTTTTACATTATGAGTATCTTACATTTAATCTGGACATAAATGAGTTATAACTGCTGTCCTTAACAGCAGTTTATTATTCTACTCTTGGCTGATGAGTAAAGGTCATGCTACGCTTACTCTCAGTCATTACTATAAATGTCATACCAACATGTTGCAAGCTATGGTGCTGAAGTTGGGGCTGTGACAACTGCCTTTACTTCTTCAACCCTTAACTATGTATTTTTGTCTTTAATGTTCGTGATCAATTGCATCATGGGACATTTCTCCCTGCTATCCAAATGTGTTTTGCTGGCACTCACCAACAATGACAAGAAATTCAGCCTTTCTTTCTGCTTGATGGCTGTCAGTGAATAGACTGTGATTTCACTGCTTGTTCCCATTATTCTAGAGTATTTGATGAATATTAGTGCAGATGTCTGACTCTGAGGCTGAAGTGCAAACAGTCCTCCAGGGATTTTTTTTTCATATCTGAGTATAAACCAATTAAAAAAATCCCACACCATTGTTTCCATCCTCCAATTTCATAAATATGGAAGTATTTCAGCAATAATGCTTGTGCCTGAGTTTAAAATTCCACTCCCAAGATTACATTGGATTTAACATTTTGAAACTGGTTTCTTGTGCAACTTTATGCCAGTGAAAGATCATGAGACCAGCTTAAATACCGTGGCTTTAAATTTAAAAATGCTTTGCTTTTTGTGACAATGATCTGTCGTTGTTTGATATTCCTTGAAGTATTACAAGTAAAAATTAATATTAGTCTTAAGTCTTTGACTATACTATACCTAATCAACATGTAGGCTGTGACAGCTGCACCCAAAGTTGATTTTTGGCTTGAATTATGTGCCATCTTCTATCTTTTATCATAGTAAGTGTGTTCTGTGATACACCTAAACTTTGCTTGTATTTGCTTTCTGCAACATCATTTGGCAGGCTGGCTCTTCAACTAAGATCAAATCACCTGATACTGTGAAGTCCAATGCTGCATGCGTGTCCTGGTGTCAGCTGGGATAGTTATTTTTTCTTCTCAGTAGCTAGTACAATAACGTGTTTTGGATTTAGTATGATAATAATGTTGATAACCCACTGATGGTTTTGGTGGTTGCTAGGTAATGTTTATACTAAGTCAAGGACTTTTCATTTTCTCAGGCCCGGTCAGCAAGGAGGCTGGAGGGGCACAAGAAATGGGGAGGGAACACAGTTAGGACAGCTGACTTGAACTAGTCAAAGGGATATTCCATACCATAGAACGTCATGCTCAGTATATAAACTGGGGGGAATTAGCTGGGGCCTGCTGGTTGCTGTTTGGGGACTGTCTGGATACTGGTCAGTGGGTGCTGAGCAATTGTATTGTGCATTGCTTGGTTTTTCCCTTCTCTTCGGATTTTATTCCTCTCCTCTTCTCTCCCATTTTCATTATTATGATGATGAATAATTTTTTTTTTCAATTATCAAATTGTTCTTATCTCCGCCCTCGAGTTTTACCTTTTTCCCAATTCTCTCCCCGTTCCACTGGATGTGGGGGAAAATGAGTGAGCAGCTGCACACTTAGTTACCGGCTGGGGTTAAAACATGACAGTGTGCTGTAGGGAGTATTCTGTAGGACAATTGCAAATGTTGTTCTGCCATGTCGTAGGCTGACTTTTGGCATTCAATACAAGAAGGTTTTCTGGAAAATATTCAGGAAAATATTCACTAATCTCAGTGGCTAACTCCTAGAAGTAGTGGTTTTTAGTACAAGGCCAGATTCCACCAACTTTATGACCAGTAGGCAGTGGGAATACTCAGCATAAGTAAAGCTGGCAGAAATTAACCCTTGGAAATGCTCAGTGGATGCTGTATTAATGGATTTATACTGTACAGGATAATGACAAGACTGGTGTGAAGACAGAAAAGCTCCTCATATGACATATGCAGAAAGAAGGTCTTCTTTCCATTGCTTAGCGCTGTGTTTAATGTACTTACACTGTTTCCCACATGTCTCTCTTTATCTATGTTGTATTTGCAGGGCTATAAAGTTCTTATTCATTATGGTGGGTTGACATGAGCCAGCTGCCAGATGCCCACACAGTTGCTCACTCTGTCCTTTCCTTTAATGAGACAGGGGGAGAAAATAAGGTGGAAAAGCTTGTGAATCAAGATGAAGGCAGGGAGATCCCTTACCATCAGACAAAACAGACTTGGGGGAATTGATTTAAAATACTGCCAATTACAAATAGAGTAGGATGGTGAGAAACAAAGACAAAAACTAAACCAGTTTACACTCACCCCTCTTCTTCCCAGGCCAGACTTCACCCCCTCAGTCCTGACTCCCTCTGCCTGCCACCTCCCAGGCTGTGAGGGGAATGAGGAATGGGGGGCTGTGGTCAGTCCTTAACAGCTCCTCTCTGCTGCTCCTTCCTCCTCACACTTGTCCTCTGCTCCACTGTGGGCTTTTCATACGCTGCAGTCCTTCAGGACAGACCTGCTCCTGACTGAGCTCCTTTTCACAGGCTGCAGGTCATGCCTGGAGCCTGCTCCAATATGGGCTCTTCATGGATGGCAGCTTCCTTCAGGACATATCCACCTGCTCTCGTGTGGGGTCCTCCATGGGCTGTGGTATGGATATCTGCTCTGGCCTGGAAACACCACAGTGGTGTCCCTCGCGCCTGCAAGTGAATCTCCGCTCTGGTGCCCAGAGCACCTCCTCCCGCTCCCCCCTCGGGGCTGGCCGGGCTGTTTCTCACCCCGTTGCCCTCAGCCCTGGCTGCCGGGCACCGTTTTGTGCTTTCTCAGCCTGGCTTTCCCCGAGGTGCCCACCCGTGGCTGCGGGGCTCAGCTGTGCCCTGCACTGGGGCCGGTGAAGCCGGCTGGAACCGGCTGGAACCGGCTGTGCCCAGTATGGGGCAGCCCCAGCACCACCTCACGGGCTGCCGCCACAGGCCTCACCACCAGCTTCCCACAGACACCTCGTGAGTTTATATACTCCATTGCCTGCTAAAGTGGTTTTTTTTTTTTCTTTTAGATCTCAGTTATCACATTGTCCTTGATACCTTCCTCTAGCTCTGGATCCCTTCTTTCCGAATTACGCATTCCCTCTCCCTTTTGAAGTGGAGAGGAAATTGTCACCCAGCAATCAACAGGTGGCTGCTGGCCTGAGGTGAATTCGTATCCAGCCTGTGTAAGAGTCCCATCGTAGATGAGACTCAAGCACTGAACACCTTGTGCCACCTCATCCAGTGTCTAGTGGGAATGCCTGTAATAGTTATTAATAGCAGAAGAAAACTTATTTTTTCTTTGTACAAAGAAACTAACCATTAAGCATATTCCTGTCTGAAGGGACTCAGGTTGCCTGGCACAAAGCGTTTTAAAGTGTGTAAAAATGTCTGTCCTAAATGAAAAGGGGATCCTGGTATACTGTGAAGATGGCATGTTTTCTCTTCTTAGTTGTGGCTTTCTTAGTTGTGATTTTCACACATATTTTATGTTATTTAGCAGCTGGCAAAATATTGTATTTCATGTCTGTTTTCTTTATTCATACATGCTGCTTTGTCTTGTTATAGACAAACATGACAGCAAATTAAACATTAAAATGGACATACTTGGCCAAGTTAGCTCACCATTAAGATGAATAGGGCAGTTCTGATTCCCTTTGGTACCATGGAAATGTCTCTGCTGTGAACTGGCTAGGAGGTTGGAAGCCTGATTTATGCAACTTGCTGTAGAGGGAAAACTGTATAAGGTAAGACTATCTTAATAGAAAAAAAAAAAAGGGAACTTATAAAATGGTAGAGTGTGGCATAGTCTACTTTATGGTACACAGGTGTCATAAATTTGTGGAAGCAGAACATTTTCCACAGTTGCAAATTTCTGTTGCAAGCAATAACATACATTAGGCTGTATTTATTGTATAATATTATTCTCTAAGTACAGTGCCAGTAAGTTATATTTTATCTGCAGTATCTCTCTGTCCCAGTATTCATGTTTGCAACTCTTGCCCACATAGAGTACAAAAGGATGGGAGAATACTTCAGCAGATGACTAAATGATTAATGTAATGCAGAGTGCACCCACTAATAACATACTATTTATTTTGCTCTCCTGTTGTTAGACATCTTTCACTAAAACGGTGCTTTAAAATGCAGGTGACCTCTAATTCTACTGTGAAAAATTAATGATCCACTTGATCTCTGTACTCTGTGGAATTGACTAATCAGGAAAACGCGTGCGTGAGTGCTAATGATGCAGTATGTCCACTCTAACTGTTTCACTTCACTGCTGTTCTCAGCTTGCCCTTCTGCTACACAGAACTGCAGAATTTTGCTCCCTGGACACTTATATCTGAAGCTATAGCAAATTCTGAAGGGCCCTTCAGAGCCTTGTGGAATTGTGAGAGGAAAGACTGTATCCTGCTGAGTTGCTAGGAAATTTTTCGTCAACCATTGCTAACTTCTTTTCTTATAACGGAGGCCAGGGAAAATGCTCGGCTTTTACTCTGTGCTTGGTGAGGAACAAAAGGTATCTGCTGGAGTTTCTGTACTGTCAGCTGGAACATCAAACCAATGTAGGGCATTCTGGAAGCATTCACTTAGACCCATGTGAGCTCAGCTGAGAAACAGCCCGATCTGTATGGTTCTGTAGGATGGTGACATCTGTGGCTTTTTGGCCTGGTTAAAAGCACTGACTGGTCAGACAGGCATGTTTTCAAGTCATGAGTTACGCAAGGAATGTTTTCTCTGGAAAAAGGAAGGAGACACTTTTGTTATCAGACTAGACCTCCAATGAAAGCACTAATTACTGGTGGATTCCCAGTAGACTTTGGCCAAACCCACCAATGGTGCTCAGCTGGGCACTACTTCAGCATTAGGCAGTTACTGACCTGCTGATACACAAGTGTGCATGGAAATTATAGTGTGCTGAAGAAACATTTGAAATATTTTCACAGGTTTCTCAAGAGCTGTTGATGGAATTTGTGTGCCGGTTCTCTTATCCCTTGTTTTTTTCCATGTAAACACAGAAATGCTCCATAGGAAAGGCATATCAACTAAGAATTAAGGCAATTTCATGTTCTGAGGTGGCAGCCATGGCAGATGCTGCACATATACACAGCAAGAGATAATTCTTTCTCTGAAGAGCTCTCAGTATAAATAACAACAGTGATGATGATGTAAGTCTTAGTGAATCATCATAGGAAGTTGACTTATACATAGGGAGGCCAGACAAAGTGCATGTTTTCAGTGTTTGCTTCCTTTGGGAAAAGTGGTCTTGGCTTCATGTCTGCCAAAACACTGTCATTCATAATGTCTTCAACAGCACTGCAGCTCCAAGTGGCCCTGCATACTTATCTTTTTTTTTTCTTTTCCTGAAGGCATTCTTAAGTGACATTGAAAGACAGTTTCAACCACATATGAAATAAATACCTGGTAGAATTAATTTTGGGATGACTGTAAACTAGAAGGATTATCTGGCTGCAATTCAAATTGAACGATGAATTTGCAGCCCCAATATAATGCATTCTTTTAACCCTACACTTGAAAGCAATGATGAAATCTGCAGGTGCAGCAATAAGGAAGCAGCAACAATCTGCTGCACAGCCATACAGACACCATACTGATAACACAGCATGCAGGCAGTTTCTTCCTTGGTTGATAGCTACAACATGCACCAGCAGTGAGAATATTGTATATGTTTTCAGAGCTTCTTTCTTAGGGACCGAAGGAAATGTTCAGCCTATAGGAGTTATGTTGCATTGCTATTGACATTCTCATGCAAGAATTGGTGTAAACAAAAGTGTATGACCTTCAAGTCAATTTGCTTTCTCCTTCAAGTTGTGAGCAATAAGCAAGGTGTTGTCTCTCTTAAAGTGGAGTTGCTGTCTGTGAAATAAGTATTGGTGTGATACTGGTGAGAAAAGAGATGAGAAATGTGTGGTTTGTAGCCACTTCATTTTCAGAACTCAAGTTCATGTATAAATAATACAAACTGAATTTATCTGTGGTTGCACGTGCATTTTCCCAGCAGCAGTGCTTGTATAAACAGCTCCTGTATCTCTGTCACTGGCCTCTTTTCCATCCCCTTGCTAATCCCTCATTTATGCTGAAACAACTGCATGTGGGGTCTGTGCTAGGAACCAGATGAGGAAACTCACGCAAATGGAAAACCCATTGCACTTTTTCTGAGTTTTTTTGGGGGGGGCGGTTTAGCCGATATTGTCACATGTGGCACTTCACTCTTAGCAGCAAGGAGTCTGAGTATTCTCTACTTCTCCTGAAGTAGGAGGTAGGTCTGTGAAGTCCTCACTGTTGCTATTGTGCAGATAGAGAGTGCGAGTGTGAACATGTTAAAAGATGATATTAAAAATCCTGTGCTCATGGACTCTCAAAATGATAATAGACTATTACGGAGGGTTCATAGTAATCACTTAAGTTAATCTCTTTCATTTAAAAGTATTTTTTCTATACTACTAGTAGGTTATTCTCTATTAATTTTTACCTAATTTATAAGGTAAATGTTGTTATTGAAGGTAGGACTGTGGTTTGTCGATGAAGTAGTGATTATTACCAGTGCCGTGGTGGTATAAAATGTTCTCATATGTTTTGCTTCTCCACCACACTTTGATGACAAATTTATTTTTATATACCTTAAACCTGCTGGAAATAGGAAAACTTCTCACAGAAGTTCTTGGGAAATTTGTTCCCCTTTCAATAGGCAATAAGATGCTTACCCAGCTGTTTCCAAATTACAGTGCAGTTTAGGGAATTAATTGTTGCATTGGCAGCACACAGATTCTCTTTAGAACTTCCTGCCATGAACCTGCTGTGTTGTGCAAGTGCAGTCAGCAACACATTTCTGCTGGTTCTTCAAGCCCTTAGTCATAGCCCAAAGTGTCTTGATTTGACCTCGCTCAGCTGAATCTGGCTTTATTTGTCTTCCCAGTGGATCACCACTTTTCATGTTCCAGATAGTGAAGGAAAAGGAAGTTAATTAATGCTCCTCCAATTGAGTGCTATGAAAATAGAGCACGCCATACTGCTTGCATAGGCTGTGAATAATACTTTCCTTGATGGTCAATGGGGGAAGGGATTTTGAGCATTGATAATGAGCTGGCAGCACTGCCCCTCCTACTAAGAACACAACATGGTTCATCTAGAGACAAACAAAGATGACAGCTCTGTACAGTGGGGAGTGTTTGTACATGTTATTGTGTGCAATGGTACATACACTGATAGGCAGGATGGCAGTGAAGCTTTGTATGAGATATTCCTCTGAGTAGATAAAGCCAGTGAGCTGTGAAGACACATAACCTTTTGGTAGCTGTGTCAATGAATAACTAACACTAGTACTTCCAGAGCTGATGTTCTGTACCATTTGGAGAGATGATTTGTGAGTATATTTTTGAAAGCAGGGTAACGCATCTTGCAGCCTAAGGTATGCTCTCATTCTGATGGATATAAGCCATACAGCATTCTTGTCAGTTATATACCAGGTTCAGAATTTTGTGGGAAGAAGATCCAGCATGCCTGTGTAGGGAACAAAGGTCAGACAGATGGGAAGTGAATGCTGCAGAACCATGATGAGTCATTTTAAGTCCCATATTTAATTGATTCACGTAAGAATATCATAAACACTCCTATAACTTCCATCACAATGATTATGCATACTGCAAGAGTTGCTTAATGATGCTTACCTAAGTCCCTGCCAGCCCTACCATTCTGCAACAAAAGAAATAATGGAGCGTTGTAATAACTGAGCCTAAAGATGTCTGTTCTGTAAACACAGAAAATTTCTATGAACAGAGATGATTTCTTTCCACTGGAAGGGCAGTGCAGGCCTGCATGTGTGCCTGCTTGCACGTATGTGTGCAAGGCTTTAAGGGAGTGGTGGTGTATGTGTTTACCAGAGAACAAAAAGTGTTTGTGCTTGTAATGTGCAAGTAATTAAAGTTGCTGAAGCATTATTGGTGTTATACACTGAAGAGAGGCTTATTTGGCAAAAGAAAAAACGTGAAGGTTCTGGTGGAAACAAGGATACTTTGATACATACATCACATCTCACAACAATAATAAAAACAGGACCAGAAGAAGAGATCTAGGTCAGGAAGCTGCACAAAACTCTTTCAACTGGTGTATGTCAGAACAAAATAATGAGAACAGAGGCCAGTTCTGACTACACTTATCTCTTAATAACTCCATCATACCTAAAAGGATGTCACAGATGTGACCATGCAAAAAATTTGGACATAATGGAACAGAAAAAAAAATTTGCTGTGTGAACTTGGAAGCAATGAAACTGATGGTTATAAAGATTTTTCAAAAAGGCTTAGAAGAATTCTGTGTTATCTTCCAAACTGCTGGGTTATCAGAGAAGGCACTGTTTGTTGTGGAGGAGTTCACTGTTGTAGCTGGTGCCAACTGTTTTTAGTTGGCAGAACACTGAAAGCACAGCTGGGCCAGGAGGAGGATATTCACCCACAGCCCAGCTAGCTGACCAGCTGTGTGTTTAGTGAGTGCGGTGCAAAGCCATCCCATCAGGCTGTTGGCTTCCTTGAACCCAGGCTACAGCGGCAGAAGGCAGTGGCAA
Source organism: Falco rusticolus (assembly GCF_015220075.1). Taxonomy (NCBI): domain Eukaryota; kingdom Metazoa; phylum Chordata; class Aves; order Falconiformes; family Falconidae; genus Falco; species Falco rusticolus. Next base: position 92,370,794 of record NC_051189.1, read on the forward strand.
GATAAGGAGGGATGCCCACAACCACAGCAATAATCAGCCTTCATCAAGAGGTGGTCAGTGTGCCTCCTGCCATCACTGCTGGGGCTTGTTTAGAAAAGGCAGCAGCTACGTAACTGTAGGGAAGTGCAGAATATATTCTCGCTGGAGCCAGTCCCAGATTCTGTAATTCCCAGCCCCACTGTTATTCTCAGGGGAGCGCAAAGAGGGTTTCTGGCTAATCTGTATTTAAGAGTTTAAAAGGGAAAGACTCCTGATCCCCCTCCTCATTTACGCAGCAGAGCAACAGAAGCCATCATTTCTTGACTTTTAGTGAGTTAACCATGCTAATTTTCAGTCTGTTCCTGCTGCAGTCAGGAATCAGCAGATAACCTGCACCTAATTTAATGCCTCCTGGGTTCCCTGAGGTTTCCCTTTCAGCAGCCATGCAGGCAAATGGAAGGGGGAGGCGTGGCCAACTTACCATTAGAGACGCTGTCAGCTGCCAACTGGCAGAGTCGGAAAGTGATCCATTTTTGCTGATTATTCAGAAAGCTCTGATGGGCTCCATGAGTCTGGCACTGTCATGCATGGTAGGAGTCACTATACACAAAAACATCGACCAGACTGACTGCTCCGTAGGGATTTACAGTGTGAGTAATAGTGGGTTAATTTCTCTGGAAATTTCTGAAAGGGATGACTGTGTATCAATAAATTGTTCCAGATGACTAAAACGAAGTGTTGGAAAAGCCTCGAGGGACTCATACAGTATTGTCAAGGAGACTCTTTCCCTCTGTTCTTAAAGGTGGCTTGCAATATTTAAAAAAAAAAAAAAAAAAAAGCTTTTGGCATTTAGTGCTAGTTTTATGAAGGAGGAAGAAGATCTGAAAGTTACTTGATATGGTTTAGCCTACCTTTATCAGGCATGAGTTTCTTTAATTTAGGAACATCTACTACTTTCTCTGTTTCTCCTTGCTTTACAGTGAGGTATATGGGCATGAAGTACATGCTTTCTTAGCATTTAATTGAAACTGAGATTGGTGGACTGGATCACGAGTCTTTTTTATGCCTTTGAGCTCTTTATGTCGCTATTGCTCAGGTGTTTGAGGAGGTGTTAACCAAAGCTAAGGATTAGATTACACAGCTTTTGCAGTGATTTAATTAAATTGATACAACCCCAGTTCAGTTTTGTTAGATCAGCACAAAAAACCATGCATAGACAAGCCCAAAGAGTTTTAGAGAACTCAGTGAAAACTTTCTTACTTTCACAATTTGCTCCAGGTTTATTTCATTGGTTCTTCTAGTGAGATGAGGCTACTGGTTAACAACTAGTCACAGAGGCTTCTAGGAACTAGAGTGTAAACAAGACCTGAGTAAAGAAAACAAGCTGGAATCCACTCATCAGCTTTATCACTGCCCTTTTCACTTTTCAGACAAACAGAGTACGGACCCTGTGGGAGAAAGCTGTAGGAGTGGTCTGGGTGCTTTGTAAGCATAAGACATTGGGTCTGCTCTGGGACCTGGAAATCAATCTGCTCTACAGTGATCCTTCCCACCAACTCTGAAGAACAGCTACCCTCATGCAGAAGAAGATGCCTGGCAGCAGGCAGCAAGGCTAGTCCAGGAAATAGTACTGAGACTGTGTTTCAAATTGACACATCCCACCAACGTGGGATTTGTTTCTCCTCATTGTCATTCCATCCCAGGACTGAAAATAACAAAATAAAAGCTTTAGTTCTTGTGACTGACTTTTATCCTTGGACAAGAAAAGGGTGACACTTCAGCGTGGGAAGCGAAAGAGGTGTGTCTTAAAATTTTGAGTTCTATCAGGGAAAGAGATGACTATGCACATTTGTTCTAGGGATACCCTACGTCTGCATTGCCCCATTCTTTTTTGTCAATTATTCTACTTTATTGTCCATGTGGAAAAAGATAAATACGGTCATTTGGCCAAGATTTCCAGGCCTCTGGCCTGGATAGTAAAGCATGGATAAATAGCCATAATCAGGCCATCCCTTTTATTGCACAGATGGTATGTGCTTGCACAATAACTCAGTTGCAGCTCAGATACCTCTCCAGTATGTCAGACTCACTGTGGTGTGTCACATAGTGCACGCTCACACACTTCTGACTGTGAAATATTAGACAGAAATACAGCGACTTTAATTACTTCAGACTTGTGAGGATTTTGCATAAGCAAAGCACATGTTTTTGCAGTGAGGCAGAGGCCAGAATGTCTCCCCATAAACATAAGCGATTTTGTGCACACTGCAGTGCATCCAAAAGCCATCATAGGCAGTATGGCAGTCCACACTCCTTCTGCTTCACTCGTTGCATTAGTGGTGATTGGTGATAATAAAGGGATTAAAAATAGGAACAATGCAAAGGCTGTTATATAAGGGAAATAACTGCTCTGCACAGAATGTATAATATGCCTGCTGTACAATTTTAGTATTCATTTACACTCCTTCCTGAAGTTTGCAGCTTGAAAATATTATTTGGTGCTTCCCAAACAAAATCTTTTGCTGAAAACTCTCTTTTATAAGACTGTAGGACAATTCAAGTTGGAAGGAACCTCAGGACGTCTCTAGTCCTGCCTCCTTCTCTGGCAGGTTACCTATGAGATCGGACCAAGGTTACTTTGGAATTTATCCAGTCAGGTCTTGAAAAGCTCAAAGGACAGGGACTGCACTGCCTCTCTGCTAACCTGTGTTTCTGTTTGATAGAGGGAAACATTTTTTCTTTATATCCAACCTGAAGCTCTCTTGCTTCAGTTTATACCCATTGTCTGTCATCCTTTCACCATGAGCTGCCAATGAAGAGCCTGGTGCCACCTCTTCATACATACCGGCAGGCTGCTAGTCAGATCCCTCTAAAGCTGTCTCTTCTCCAGGCTGAATTAGCATCATTTCCTCAGCCTCTCCCTCCAGAACAAGTGCTCCAGACCCTTGAGCATCTTGGTAGCCCTCTGCTGAACATGCTCCAACGTATCAGTGGATTTCTTCTACTGCAGAATCCAAAACTATACAGAGTATTTTAAATGTGGTCTAACAAGCACTGAGTAAAGGGAGATTATAATTTTCCTGGTTGTGCTTCTGCTGAAACAGCCTAGGATGCTGTTGGCTTTCCTTGCTGGTAGGCAGGTTGCTGGTTTATGCTGATAGCCCACTGTGATTCCCACATCTTTCTCAATAGAGCTGCTCCCCAGTTAGTCAGTCCCTGGCCTATATCATTGCTGGGGTTGTTCCTTCCCAGGTGCAGGACTTTCCATTTCCCCTTGCTGGATTTCATAAGGTTGTGACTGACCCATTCCTCCAGTCTATCTAGGTCACTGTGGATGGCAACCCTGCCCTGAAGTGCATCAGCTGGTTCCTCCTGTTTGATGTCACCTGCAAGCTTGATGAGACTTTACTCCATCACTCCTCCAGGTTACAATAAAGGTGTTAAAAGATACTAAGAAAGGTGTTCGATTATGGAGATGTCATACATGTTTCCATACATAAGAAAGCCTCTTGAAGGAGTTGGCTGCCAGTTATACTCACCCACTTGCCTATAGCCCAAGGAGATGTTGTTTGGTGATATGCATCAGTTGTGTGGCAGGCACAGTCCAAGTCCTAGTAGGCAGTTGTGCCATATGCACAAAAAGTGCACAGCTGCAACTTTGTGCTCAGCCTCAGATCATCTAAATGACTGAAGCAGTTCCTCCCCCTGCAAACCAGTCCATATCCTCAGAGATATGGAATCTAGTCAATGAACATAACCATAAATTGATATGTATATGCATAGTGTAGGGCTGAGGGTATGTAGTTCTCTGTCTAAGAGAATGGGGCATGGCCTCAGGAAAGACTCTTCTTGTGTCCATGCAGTCATGAATAAATCAATTATTTTCTTTTGTGATTCAATTTCTTACCTCTAAAGTAAGAACAATAACATTGCTATACTTCTTAGATATTTTTTTGAGGGTAACTGATGTTTCATAAATATTGGCAATCGGGTTTGTACTGCAGTAGCTTCTTCAGTATGTGAGATCAGAAGCCTGTGCATCATATCCCATACATACATACATATACTGTGGGTCATGCATGGTCCTCAGAGGGACGTTTCACATAGGGAGAGGGAAAAGAGGAAAGGGGAACATGAGTGCTAGAAGCCTTATCAATATTTATGTAAAAGATTGTCAAACTAGGGAAGAACTGCTACACAAATGAATCATCAGCAATACACATATTCTGTGGGAAGTTCCTCTTTAAAAGCATAACAAGAACTTTATAACAAAATTGTTGTGTGTCTAGATTTTATAATGCAGAGGCCCATAATCTCCTATATAAACCTTAAACTAGGACACATGATAAAAACTGTGATTTACAATTAGTGCAAAAACATTTTAATTAGGAAATTGATGGTTGGATTGTTGTTTCTTTAAAAATCATGTTCTGCTTTTGCCATATAGATCAACTGCTCATAATCACAACTACACCTGCCTTTAACTTTTATTTCTCGTTAAGTGTATAAACAAAGCAAAATAAACTCCTAGTGTTGAGCCTGACCCCATGCCCTTTGGAAACAAAGGAAGAACAAGACTCCTGGTAACTTCAGAGGGCATTGCATCCAGCCCATTGTTTTTAAAAGTCAAAAGCTAACACAGATTGTTCATTTCCTGGCATTGGCATCGGCAGTAAATGGGATTGCCTCACAAAACGTTTGCTCAGTCCTCTGGGGACAAAGGATAAGAGCATGTTACATTGCTCAACAATGATCTCCTCAACCAGCTACACAGCAGCACTGTTTCATTTCAATAGCTCATTACCTCCTTGGCCAGTAAAATGAGACCAAGGAGTTGAAACTATGGGCAGAAGAGTGAAAGCCAGCAAGAAGGGTGGGTCTGAAATACCATTCTCAAACATACCCTGCTTCCAAATGAAACAAGTAGATGATTGAGGCTGACATTATTGCAAGGCAGCAAAGTGGTAGATTGTTCACCTGAGGAAACACAGGGGCTGCTTGATGGCCACAGCTTTCTTGGCATTACTTTAGAGCAGGAAGCATCTCTCTGTGTTATAGACTTTACAGTGCAGACATCTGTACCATTACTAGTTGTCAATAACCCCTCCATAATGAATGGACAGACACAGGCCTTCCTACTCTGTCTTCTAAATGAAGGTGATTCGTTTAATCTATTTTAGATGTCGGAAATGGGATGAGAGGAGCTCTGCCCTCAGAAGGCCTGTTCCCTTGACTATAAAGGGAGCCTAGACAGTTAACTCAGACACAGACACCTACAATGCAGAATCTATATTTGGACAGATGAATCCCACTGCTGGTGTTTACTATAAATAAGGAAGTGCACAGTATATTTAAAGCAGAAAATCCATTGGGTACTGCTGAGATTATTGTTAATGCTGCTTAAACTAGTTAATTAAATAACTAGTCAATCACCCCCTAGTGTAGAGAAGACCAGCCATACAGTTACTCAAGTTAATAATAAAATTCATGCAGGCAACAGTAGGCACTGATCTGTGTCTATGTATAACCATGCATTGAAGCAAGAGGAAGACCCAACCTTAGTTCTAGATGCAGTCCTTTTCAATTTTTTATGTTATGGTGATCCAAGTATTTAATTCTGCTGGTTCTAGCAGAAGGAAGCAGCTGCAAAGCTCAGCTGAGTAGCTACTGCTCTTTGGGTGAGTGTTCCTAAGTCTGCCTAATTGCAAGGCACAAGACGTTAATGTAAGCCTGTTTCAAGGATGTTCACTGCCCCCAAAATATAAGACTCTTCAGGACTGAATTGTCATTTAAGGTCCATCACTAATAAATTTGGGGTAATGGCTTTGCAAAATTAGATAGCTGGCATTGACAAGTTGCCATATCATAAGAATGACAGCACTGAATGTCACCAGTGTAAATCAGATTAAATGAATGATTCCAGTACCTAAACTGCAAAAATGCAGCACTTGATACTGCTCAATCAACTATAGCTATAATGGCCATAGTAGAAATGTGTTCATTTACTCCTTCATAAATCACTTTGAACTGTATTGTGAAAACAGCATGATAGGCAAGGGAGGAATTTGTGTGGATATTTTTATAATTAAAAGGAAGAAAACCTTTCATAAGACTGGCTGCCAGGTGGCTAACTGCCATCTCTGAGAGAATGTGTTGTGAAACATTGGGCACGTTTACCATGGAGAAGGACTCACCAGCCTAAAGGGTTGGATAGATTGTTTTGAACTTTATAGTGGTTGGTGGAAATCCTGAAGCCTGTTCTTGGAATCTGAAACAGATTTAGCCATGACAGCTAGATCAGGATCTTGGTTTCCTCCCTACCTTATTAGGGGATTTAACTGCTCTAGTGGAACCTCACATCATCCCTGGCTGAAATGAAACAGAATTTGTTACTTGTTGACTTCTCCCTACCTTTGTAATAACTGGGGACTGTGCCTATTGCAACTGTGAAATCATCTCTGGGAAATAGCTAAGAGTTCATAAAGTGCTGCTAATAGCTGCAAGGGTTAAAGATGGCAGGAGGGTTAAGAAATTGAGACAACCGTCACTCATCCAGAGAGGTCTTCCTGATCCAGCCAAGGGTAGTATGAAGATGGTATGTGACAAATAAAGAAAAGGGTGAAGTGAGAAATTAGTGGACCCAAATAGGTGAATGAAATAAAGGGATATCCTGTTGGATCTCACATCACCTTTTGAACCTTTGAAAGGCAAAATAGTGGGAACTATTATGGTAGAATAGGTATCTGAAGGACTTCCTGAGGAAAGATCACTGGTTGATTTCCTCCACTGGGCAGCTTCCACCAGACCCGGGCCCCTAAACATGAGAGGGTACCTGGCTGTTCCCAGCAAACTGGCAACCTGACAAAAGTGAGGTCCTGCCTTGCCTTTCCGTGTTCTCTGAGTCTCTCCCTTTCCCCTCGTTACCTCTTTCTTGGTGTCTCTTTCTGGCACTCAGCTTTTAACCCTACTTTGAGCTGGCCTGTGCTGCTCTACTGACTGCAGGATGATGAGTGAAAGGAAGGAGCCCTGACTTGGCCAGGCAGGGGATACCCCATGCAGGCAAGGGAATCAGGCTCCAAGCCAGCAGTTACTAGGGGTGACTGGCTACTTCAAACTGTTTTTCCATGACTACTCAGTTGTCTTGTAACCCAACAAGCTCAGCAATAGCTACACCTCCCCTGCTTTCCACTCTCTTATCCTTTTTCTTTCCCATGTCTATATTTATTAACAAAAGGAGCAAATCAATCTTTACTCCTACAGTCATGAACCGAGAGATGAATAAGAGAATTAAATATTTCTTCTTGTGCTAAGAAAGACTTTTGGATAGCATAATGGATTCTAACCTGTGTCTAGCAAAGGGACTCTGACAGATTTTGATTGTTAGTTGTTTAATGACTGGATTTCAGTTTCCAAATGCCTTGTTTTGTTCTTGTACATGCTAAACAATATACTTCCCAGCTTTGGCATGAATTTCTAGTGTAGCTGCCATGTGACTGAGCAGGCTAACCTCTCCGTACTTAAAACCTCAAACCATGTTAAATGGTTTAACACTACATTGGCAAGATCAGATTAACACCTATGACTGAAGTCTCACTTATTCCATTGAAACTAACACAACATGACTTTTTACATCTGACTGCTGTTGCTACTGATGCCATGCTTTATTAAAGATATATTTGTTCAAATGTTTTGAATCCGCTTCACACCACTGCATAATTTCCATCTAGATTATCAAGTAGAAAGAAAAACTTAGCTTCTTTTATTTTTAGCTTATTTGACCACATGAGTATCAAAGCAAAATGTCATGAAGGCAGAACCAAGTATCGATGTTCTGGCAAGTCACAAGGAAAAATGAAGGCACTGGAGGTTTTTACTGGTTACTGCATTTAACATTAATACAATGTTGGAAAAATGTAAGTTAAAGCATGATATATTATAGAGATAGTGGAGTGTGCGTAACCTGCAATATTTTACCCAGGATAAATGATCGTGTCCTGTTCTCAATGAAAAGGAGCTTGGGAGCCCATGGAATGGCAGAAGATGAATCTCTGTTTCCTTTTACATGTCCTTTCAAGGTGAAGGAGGTCAAATAAAGCAGTCTCTAAGCTTATAAATCACTCTGCTAGACTAGTTTAAAATATCATTCTACAGAAACATAGATGACAGGTTTTTAAAATGAAGATAAAAGAAGTTGCTGTCAAGTATTTGATTTGTTGAAGGCTTTCAACAAGGACTTTGGAGAGGAAGGAAAAGGAGAAATTCTGAAGAAAATTGGAAAATCTCTGGTGGGTAGAATTGTTAAGGCTGGAAAACTGAAGAAACCCTGAAATCCAGCAGCACAGGATCTCTGATGAAATGTGGGAATGGATGAAGTCTGTTTAGACCCAGTTACAAATACAATGCAAAACATTGCTGAAGAATTTATTTTTTTTTCGTAAATTTTGAATTTCTTATAGTCTTCATATATCTTAACAATTCCTGAGGCAAATGCTGCAAGGACTCTGAAAAAACATCCTTCGAGTTTCCCGTGGCTCCAAGATTATTTATATAAACATTATTTGACATGAAGTTAATATGACATGAAAGACAGTAAACTGGGCTTTTTTAGTAACAACCTTATTAGAGTCAAGCAACTAATAAGTATGGAACAGATGAGACTGTTCTCTAAACATTTTACACATGAGCATTTTAGGCTCTTCCCCACTATAAGAAAGAGCATACATTTTTTTAACCATGCTACCATGATGTTTCAAGTAGGAACAGAAAAGGGAATGGTACTTTTATTCATGTTTCTCTTCAACCAGTTTGCAGGCTAATTCTGACCATCAGAGTTTCAAACATTATTGTTCTTTCCTGCAGTATGAGCAAACCAGTATCTAACACTGTGTTAGCTGCCACATTTCCTATCGTAATGCAGTTTCCCAAACCAAAGAGGGCAAGAGAGCTTTCACTGGCAAGTCTCCGCTGGTCCCACTGAAGTGAAGGCCAGGCTGGTATGAGCTAGCTTTTTGTTGGTGATCTTTACCAATGCGTCCTATAATATTTTTCTTCTAAAGCCTGATGACAAAACAAGGGAGTTCTATGACAGTGATGGCAGCCCACCTAGCCCTTCTTAACTGCATGAGGGAAGATGCTAGGAAAGGTTTAGTTTCCACAGTGTGGTCCACAGAGAGGTCCTCTCTGCAAGAATGACCAGTTGAGGGATAGAGTCATTGGACAGGTGCTCTGAAGTGAAATGGAGGTAGTTCTGAAGAAATAACCGGGGCTGTGGACTTTCTGTCTTTGTTGCTAATAGAGGATCATGTGTTTTTTGATGTGCTCATGAAGTAAGTTTGGCACACACATTTTCTTCTGATATATTGCTTTTGATCTTTATACCTGTTGCAATTCACTGAATAAGTAAAACACTCCAATATATTACTGTATGGAGACATATATATAATTATTCACAGGTATAAAGGTTGAAAAACCTTGGTCTGCCCTCCTTGTTTGGTGTATAATCTACCTAAACTGCAGTCATGGTATATGTGAATCTGTTGGCATGGGAGATTACAGCTACATAGGGAAGCTGCTTTTGAATGTGGAAAAGTCCCTTCCTTGAGCTTTACTCCCTGCTGTCATTCCGTCCCTGAGTTTCCTTCTCTCCACACCTCTGGTGAGAGAAATTTCCTCACACTTGCACAGCTGCTTTGACCAATCCATTCTTGAATATTTCCACATTGTTAAATTATCCATGTCTAAGGACAAACTGAACTGCTGCTTGGCTCTGAGTAGTGATCATCTTCATTCACACTGAAAGTTTTTACTGCTAGCCATCTTGAGTGTCTCATTCTGCCATCCGTGTGTGTAGATACTAGAATAATAAAAACAACACCCAGAGCCATGTCTTTTAATTCCAGCGAGATACACTGTTTTGGGAAGAGAGAGTGAATAACAGTAAGTATTTTGCTAATTAGGAGAGATGATTGCTCATGATGAACCTGAAGTTCTCAGGCTGGTTCTTTTTTGTCACTCAGTTTGGTTACATTATCTAGAGTAGGTTTCACACAAAGCCTCCAGTACCTGGTCAGAATGGTTACTGTATTTGTGCTAGTGGAGGTATTCCTTCTGGTATTGCTCCAGGGATGATCTGAGATGATACTGAACGTCTTCAGAAGTGCCTATTCACACAGTCATCTACAGCACTATTTCTTTACAGGAAACTGCCAACTGTCTGCCAATGACATCAGAAGGAAAGGAAGAGCATTTTGATTGAATAAAGGAGAAATATATCCACTGAGTTAAAATTAGATATTTATTTTTTTGAAGGGAGCAAATACTGTTTCAGAGCAATAACAAGAACAACAAAACCAACAATAACAAAACCCAGGATAGAGGAGAGAGCCAAGTTTGCACTTCATATTTTTAAGCACTGCTGATTTGGAAGCCAACCATGAATGCCAATAGTTGCTTATGCACTGTACATGCTGTACTCCAAAAGCATATCTGCTTCGGCAGGCCAACCAGAAGGGAAGGCATGGAATTTTCCTTTGAAACAGAAAAGGTCTCATTGCTCACGAGCATTTTGCTTTCAAGTTAACTCCTTTGTTTCTTCTTTTCTGTGTATGGATGACCCTGTATCTGACCAGTCCAGTAACACCTCTGTCATTGTGTTCAAGGGTCTTGAATTAGTTTCTGATGTATACTCACTGATGTAGTATAGTGTTTCTTATTTAATTTTCCTGTTCTCACTTAATACTGCCAAGACTTCTCACCTTTGCTGAGGACTTCTGTTTTTTTTCTTGTCTGACATTGCTGCTGTTGTTGCTGTTCCATGGTGATAAACAGACTGAAGGCAGACATGAGCTGGTCCATGGCCTGATCTGAAGCCCAGGGGCTCTGTCCTTGGGGAGCATGTAGGTGAATGTGAAGGGGTTACGGTGGGAAGCTGTGCACAGATTCTGTAACTGGAAAAAAAGTATAATCCGTATTTAACACACCAAATCCTGAGAAAATAACAACATCTTCACTGTTACATTTGCTGACGCAGGAGATTAGGGCTCTTTGTTGAAAGCAGCCAGAGAACAGCAAGACCTTTCATATCAAGGGAACAGGATCCTTCTATCACCCAGGTTTGGTTATCGTGGCTCTTTGGAGCTAATACCTAGATGTGAGGAGAGAAACTGAGACAGAAAACACAAACATGGCCTCTACCCTCACAAAACAGAGGAACACCACCACAACAAAACCACTGCATTTAGGGAACAGAAACTATAAAGGCGCTTCTGGAAATAATCCAAGCCAGATCTCAGTAGGAAGACGTGGATGCTCAGAAACAGAAAAAAGAACCATTAACAGATGTCTGCCTACAAAATGGGATAACCATAAGTACTGGCTATTGCATATTGCATAATTTGGTAATGTGGATATGATTATAGGCAGTTTTATTATTTTCTTTCACTATTTTATTTATTTATTATTCATGTTTGTTGCAGGAAACTTTCTAAATACTTTTTTACCACAGAGGGAAGTCTGTACAACTTCTCTCATTGTCTCCCTTGTGCTTTTGCTTACGTCCACATACGTTCACTTTGTGACTAAATAGTTTTTTTATGTGCAAGTATTCAGCCACAGCTACTTTGGCATCCTAGAAAGTAATAGTACTTTGTAGAGGAGTGCTACTGCTACCTATCATGGCACATGTACCATCGTTTATATTTCTAAGCCCCAGCCCCTAAAAGGAGGAAAACCAAATGCTTTCATTGCATGAAAATACAGCAAGGTATTATGCCTGCAAAGGTAACACTCATTCTCCTTGTGTATCTGAGGGCCAGGACACCCACACATTTGGCATGTTGCCACATACAGTTAGGTAAGGTAATGTCGCATGCACAGCAGGCTGTTCTTAGACTCCATCTGTTCTAAGTCATGCCGATTCAAGTTGTGTGTCCCTCAAAAGTCCACTTTTCCAGCACCATCGAGCCTGTAGCAAATACAGAGACAGGGCTGCCCCAGTGTACGGATTCTTTAACACTGGAGCTGCAAGTGCAGAGGAGTGAGGTGGGCTTTTTTTGCATTAGACCTCAGTTCACTTACAGCAGAGATCCAGACTTTGGGCCACAATTTAATCTCGCACCTGAAAAGCATGTGTGTGGAGGGTGGTTGTTCAATTTAGTATGTGAGGTGTTTGGTTGTCGTATTTGAACAATGCTTCAGACCATTCATGATTTAGGCAGTCTAGCAGAATGGCCTGTATTTCTCTGAGCTCATCTAGTTGATGTATGTGCTCTTAAAGTATTTCTTATGTTCCAAGTCTTTGTAACAAATGCATACGAGTTACAATAGCTTTTCCACTGGGACTAAGTTACACGTAAGTGGGGTAAGGCTTAATATACAGAACAATAGAAAAAAAAAGACATGGTGTTCTCAACAAAAATACCATTTTCTGTATGTTGTAATAGCTTTTTTAACTGCTGGAACAGTGGATGTTGCTTAGAGATAAAAATTGATGCGTTGTTGCTATTCTTCCAATGAAAACAATAGATCAAAGTACACTGAAAGCAACCTCACTTCTCTCGACGTTCATAGAAGTTGACTGCAAGCTGTTATGTTCAGTGGTCAACTTCTTTTATAGCATTGCCATAAAATGTCATGTGTGTGCTGTGTGATCATAGCATGCTGCTGTGAAGAGCCACTGTAGCATAAATAGACAAGGGAGGTGAATTAAAATTACTTTAGGGACCCAAGGCAGATTCTGGCTATTGGTATAAATATAGAGTCACTTAACAATCCTAGATTTACAGCGCTGTAACTGAGATAAAAATGATGCCCCTTTAGCTGCATTTTCTAACTTGTGAAATTCTGGTCTGAATCTTGACAGTGGTTAGCATAGTTGCTTCCATTTATATCTCCAATATTTCTTTCAGATTTCTATTGTCTTCCCTTTTTCTTCACTTTCTGTGCAGCTGTCATCATAGCATTTCAACTCCAGTTAGAAGAGCAAGGCAGATGTCTCCCAGCAGAGGCTCTGCCAACATCACTCCAATGACAGCTGTGGGAGCAGTGCTGTGATAACAGCATGACCACCAACGTCAACAGAGAATGACCACACCACATCTGCAAAGCCTTTCAGCTTCCACTGAAAGGAAGGGAAAGTTCCTTAGGGCCTGCAGTCTCACATCACTTTTATACTTGAGTCTCTCAGTTGGCAACATGTAATGCGACTTAGCTCTCCAGTAAATTGCATTTAGGTCTATTTTGTTGGGTTTGTGTTTTTTTAAAAAAATTTGAATTATCACAATCCAATTTAAACCTCAGGTGAGAAGGACTTTTAAACACGCCGCTTCCCGAGTTGAGCCCTAGGCCTTGGTATATCTGAAAATCTAATTGAAAGTGCCAAAACCTTGCTATGAACCACAACTTTCAGCTCTCCAGAATGGAAATTAGCATGGCAGTATAAAGAACTACCTCAACATTTACTAAAGGAAGAGAAAATTTAAAGCTAGCAAAACCCAATAGCTTACAAAAAGTTCCCTGAAAACAATACTAACATTATTAGTGTGTGTTGGTGTTCTGTTTAAAACTTGTTTATGTACAGTTTTAAAATGTACAAAGGAAAATATAGGTGAAAAGAAACACAATTCGAAAAGAATATGCTTGCTATGGAAGCAACCATGTAAATTCAGTGATATTTCCACATGGTCCTTTTATACACTAGTGTTTGTGTAGGGTTTTTGTCTGTGTTAAAATATTTGGTCAAGTGAAGTTTTTAACTTGGCAACAAAGCCCCCTTATACATCTGCGAACCGTACCTTTGCTTGCACAGCCCATGCAGATGCCTCTATAGTGTTCTTGCACTATTTGATAGGAAAGTGAGAGTACTACCAAGGGCTTCCTCCTCTCCAGGTCTACAGGCAAAGCCTACAGATTACTGCAGAGAGTCTTCATTTATTCATTACACTAAAAGTCAAATGGTCACTGACTTTTCAGCAAGCAGGACTTCCAGCAGGCATGTAATTACAGTTGCTTATAAAGTAGCAGGCATGATGTCCGTGGTTCTCCCCATGGCTGGTAGTGTGGCCCAGGAACATCACAATTCCCTTAAACTGTTGAACTGAGCAGAAAGGATATCCCAATCCCTTCTACAGCTGATAGTTGTGATAACCTTTATCAGCCACCAAACAGACTCAGCTCTAAGTTACACTGTGAAAATAGGAAGCAAACCCATTGTTTCCTTAGAGATATTCCTTACACAGTTATGCTACAAAGGTCCTAAGTTCTGAATGATTAAAAACACCCGTTGGTCTAAGATTGTTCCCACTTTTTTCATATAGAATTAATATAGAATATGACACAAATGCACCTTAACCCAAGCACAGGTTACAAATAACTGGTTGTGTCTTGACTATGCGGTAACGCTTGTAATTGACTACACTGGAATTTAGCTAATAGTATTAGGTTAACCATGCACACCATTTTTACAACAAATGTTGCCATACCTTGAACTATCTGAAGCATTCAGCCCCTTTCCCTGCCCCAGGAGGTGGTTCCTCCAGCTGTAGTTTCCACATTTTTCTGGGCTATCAGGTCTATCTGATTCATTAAAGAAGTTGCTGCCTGAGGATTGTCACAGGTGCATCTTGCATTATTTTCATATTGGAGGTTGTGGGAAGTTGGAACTTGTGGAACTTATAATATCTGATAACAGACTTTAGTCTCATTTCAGGAAATTCTCCCTGTGCAAAGAAACTCATTAACATACACTTAAACTCTGCAGCAGGCAGTGAAAATTATGTACATTCTTAAAGTTAAACATGTACTTTCCTAAGAATCTAAAAGTGTAACGTGATATGGCTGCAGGTGCAAGCTTAGGCAGGAAGGTGTTTGCTGGGGCTGGTGAAGATAGGTTGTGTCTCTCTGTTGCTGCTCTGTGGCATATACAGGATGAGGGTTCCTTCCCCCCCCAAAGTGACATTTTAAGGAAGAATATTTGGCACATTTATTTTTTATATCTTTAAAGGAGAAAGTCTGATCTCTATTGCCCTAAAAGAAATTGTCATTTGTTTGTAATACAAGCAACCAGGCAAATGAAATGTGCTTAATTGAAAGAGGAAATAATTTTAGTCAGCTTCACATTCTTTATGCTTCAAATGCTTATTCAGCTCAAGTATTTGTATGAAAAGATGCTCTGGTGAAAAATTGAACCCTATGATTAATGGCCAAAATCTTCTTATCCACACCCATTCATCTAAACCATCCACGATACCTTTCAAAACCAGAAAAGATTTATTTAAGATCTCTAAGTACACAAAAAGCAGGAATAAAGTGTTTTTAAAATACAGATATTTGTAAAGCTTTTATTTCATAACAAAGTGAAAAACAGCTCAAATAGGTTTCTTATTTTTACACTTAACCATCAGCAAATCAAATTCTGTTACGAAAGACCTGCTTGAATATCCACACTTTGCCACCAGTGATTTTTTTTGTGTTATCTGAACTTTTTTCTTACATCCATTTCAGTCTCCCAACATTCCAGTTAGAGGAATACTCCCGACATTCCAGTTGGAGGAATACTTTGGACCTCAGAGTGTAGACACTGGCAGTCCAAAGGCAGAGGACTGCTGGTAGGCTTTCAGGAGCAGCTCTTTTTGATTACGGTACTTAATAGGTCTGTTATACATCCTGTAAACAGCTAATGCCAAATATCCAAGAAACTAATTTGGCCTTGTCTAAATACAGGATTTTGACTGTCTGTGAGTGCTTTTATTTACAAAAAAGGTTGCCCTATTTCTAAATAATGTACTTTTAAAATCTGTTATTTCACAACTGAGCACTGTTCTAAAATTTCAGCACTCATGAAGACCTGAACTGCCATAAATGTAAGCATAACATATGAGCCATTTTGTTATTTTGGTTCCACTTAACCATGTAGGCAGATCCTTATATTCATGTAAAACTGGTTATTTCAGCTGATTTTGTATCTGTGGATTTCCCTGCTGCCCTATTTTCTCACTGAGATGATGGGTTCTTTGTACAAGGACTGAGCTGATTGGTAAAAAACCAAGGACAGCTGAATGATAGCCCTATGCACTGTCCAAATCTATTTCTAATCAAAACAGAGTTAGGGTACAGACTCACTAGATGTGTGCTAGCTCATCCCTAAAATAAATTATCCATTTTTCAAAGCCCAATGAAAATAGCACTGATGAAACTAGAAGTACACTGATTTTCTACGGTGCTTCCAACCTTGTACAATCACCCTGTTCAAGCTGAAAATGCCTTTTTTTTATAAAATACAGTACCACACCAACTCAAAATTCATAGGCTGAGAGACCATTACAGAAGGTGGTATACACATGTTATTAAAACTTAGGAAGGAACATCAAAACAATAATAACAATGAGTTAAATCACATGACTGTTACTAGGTCAATATTCCAAGTGCTAAGCAGAACAACGTATCATATTCCTCAAGCTATTTTCCTACCTGGTCACTGAATTAAAACCAGCTACTCAGTCTTTGGCTCCCAGAAATAATCTGACAAAAAATGGATAGCTTTAAAAGATAAATTGTATTCAAGTCAAACAAAGCAAATTCTCATGTGTACCTGCTAGACATTTATGGTCAAACATTGTGTATATAGTGGATGTCCTGAATATTTAAGTGTTGGAATCCCAAATATAAGCAGTCAAAGTCCTCAGTTAGATGCTTCTTTGCTTGGAGGCATATAAAATCTCTTAAGTCCCCAAGTTCTCATGGGTGATATTTACTAGAGTGGCTAAATGAATGAAACTGCGAAGGCTGATGCCTGAGCCTTGTATTTCTCAAGGAAGACATTCCGCCCCTTAGCTTGCATCCAAAATTCAGTCCAGAAAACAGTCTGAGTACAAACATGTTGGAATGGGCCATACAGGAGGCATGGCCACAGGTTTCTCATCATTCTTCCTGCCCTTTTACTCATCAGCTAAAGAGTTCAGCTGAGACATGGAAGGCACTATTTCTGTTGTTCATGCCTCTGTCTTTTAAACAGGTATTTTCTGCCTTCCAAGAGCGTTTTAACTTTAGTCATAGTCTGCTTTACAGAGTGAAGGCATTCAGCATCCATTCTTTCTACACTTCTCCAGTATGCAAAAAGTAGCAAAGTATTTGTTAGAACAGAGAGAGTGCAGGGAAGGTGGCAAAGGAATATAAAAACTAGTGTGACAATATAGCTCAATGGTTAGCTCTCTCACCTAAGTAAAGAAAGGACTGAATTCCAGTCTCTGCCCTCATGATTACTTAATATGGAATATTTAAAATTTCATCGACACAGGCACTGAAGCCTCTTCTCTTGTAGCTGAGTGCCTCGAATGCTAGGCAATAAAGTATTGCTCTCTCTTTTGCCTAATGAATATTTAATTATTCTCAGTGAAGTAAAGCAGCTTCAACAAGAGGAATTATGGCTCTTTTTCCATCCTCAAACTAACCACTGAGCTATTGGATAGAGCTGAGCTTCTCGCTATACCCCTGTTTGAAAAGTGTGAGCCCAACTGTGCATTCAAGATAGTAAACACCAAGAGAAAAGAAGTTTCTTGCTACAGCCTGAGATTAAGCACTTAAATCCTTCAGAGAGCTTAGTCTCCATACTCTTGCTATTTTTTGTTGACTTTGTTGGTTTCCTGCTCAGAGTGCTCTCAGTCTTTGAGCTCTGCCTTGTAGGCATCTGACTAAGGGCCGGCATATCACACCTGAAAGTGAGATACTAGAACATTCAGTGTGGGGCTGCCTCTGTCCCCAGGGATCTAGCTCATAGTATCCACACTCCTTAAAAAAGCCACAGAGGATATAAGGGCTATATGCATTCAGAGTAGGCAGTGGTAAATGGGAAAATAAACCTAAGAGTAAACAGAACCATAGGGCCAATTATTTAAGTTGATTTTTTTGCTTCTGTCCTGTTTCTGTGCCTGAAAATCCAAAGGATCTTCTCAGTAAAACAGTAATTTTGCTGAGGGAGGTGTTTGCTAGTAGGGCAGCTCATGCAGACACACTCCTATTGCCTTTCAGTCTGTCCAGTGCTTATTAGTCTCCTGTAAACCCCAGACGATGGTCCTTTGAGACCTGCATCCAGCTTACAGACATCCTGAATTGCTCTGAGCTAGTGTGGGTCTGTGAGACAAAAAGCATTCGAATCAGAGACTCTGCTGCTGGTCCTTTGCAACAACAACGTGTAGTGGCTGGCTCAGAGGGCTGGAGCCAACGTGAGTGGACTCATAGAGAGAGACAGATCTTGTGATTACCTGTTCCTTTGGGAGAGACTTATTGCTGGGATTTTGAAATCAGATACTGTCTCCTTCAAGGGAAGAACCGTGCTGTGGGAAAAGGCATCAGACTTGAGGTTTTCTCAGGAAAAATAAAAAAGTCTGTACCTGAGCATAAACACTAATCTTCAAATTCTCAGGGACCCAAAGGCAGCTAAAAGGCAGCTTGTCAAAAGAAGGCACTTTACTTGGAGGATACCCACCATTTTTCAGTATTCTCAGATGTCAACTTGACACAGCTCTTTCATAACTGGCTGAACTCCAGGTGTGATATTTTGGCAAGGAATATACCTTCTGGGAATGAATTGGTGTGGAAAAACTGCAGAATATCAAAACACTGACCTTGGCTGGCAACGTGGGCTGAGGCCCATGAACCATGAACTGCAGGCAGGGCAGGCTCCTGGTTACCTATCTGTTCTATAGTAGCCATACTTAAATATGTCTTATCAAGTTTCAGATCCTAGTCTGTTGCCATACAATCCAATTGCCATAATTATTTCCCTGTTAAAATCTGTTTGAAAAGCTGTTGACTTGTTTTATTTCTGTTCAGCTTGCTCAGTACTTCTGATACAAAGGTTACCAGACACAGACACTGAAGATGATTCCTGCAGATTTGATCCCATAGAAAGGTTCATTTCTGTATCGGTTTAAAGCTTTATTTATGACTCATTGTTCTGAGAAAGGATGTTTCCCAGGTTTGGTTGGACTGGTAGAACTTTAGTATAATTGGAATATATTCTATTGTACTCTTACTCTGTCTTTGCTTTTACTCGTCACTTTAGTTTAGGGATGGTCTTTGATAGGGCAGTTATAAAATTGTCAAAATGGAGAGTCTGAGGGTTTTTAATTTTGTTTTGCTGATGCTGCACATAGTGCAGGTGAATTGCAGTTAAAGAACTGGACTTGACTCTGGTTCAAGATTCAGTCTCTGCCCCCTTCACATTTCTCTAATCCACAAGTAAGTTTCTTTCATGCTGTGACTTCTTCCTCTGTTAAAATGGAAATAATGGTAGAAAGAAGGAAAGGAAGACTCTTCCTTTCTAGGAAGACTATCTGAAGTTATTCTTCAGAATAAGGTTTGCCTTTTAGCGTGTGCTTGTACAGTTCTTTGCACAATGTGACCCTGATCACTACTGTAGTACGTAAGAAATAATGATATGGTGTAGATTTAATATTTTCCACCATCAGCATGATTCATTGTAAGACTTAAAATCTTACTGTTTATTCTATACTACTTGGATAAAGAGCACAATAATTAGAGAATAGCAAAATTTTCATGCCACTTAATTTATAAGGCTACAAATATTAAGCAACAAGTGAGGAATAGATCTGCATTACTACAGTTATTAATATGAAACACTACTAACACTAATAATTACAATTATTTTAATATATATTAATTAATATATAATAATGCTAATTATTATAATGTATCAATACTTTACATTTACATAGCATCTCTCATCCCAAAGTGATCAAAGCTCCTAAATGAAACACAAAACACACAAGAATGTGGTCATCTGTGAAAAATAGAGACTTGAAGAGAATTTTCTGCCAAGAGTATATTCTGAAAAATGACAAGAAGGGCTAAGCAGAAAGAAAGTTTGAAATAAACAGAAATGCTATCCATTTCTGAAGCTATTTTACACTCATGAAGCGGTATTACCAAAAGAGCTTTGGTAAGTTGCTCTAGTTGAATGACCATTAGAAAAAGCTCCGTAACTTTCAAGGGAGTGATTACTGATACTATAAATATAGAATCACATCTCCCACTGGATATAATAAGTAGATAGTGATATTGTACTCTGTACCTCAAAGCATGAGTTGAAACAGCTAAGCATACGCAGTAAAGACTGTCTAGATGAGACAAGCATGACAGAAAAAGCCCAGCATGATGGATATGCCCAAACATGAGACTTGCCATGAATGTTAAGGCATCTAATGTATGTACTTTGCAAAAAGATGGCAGAAAAATTGCTGCAAAATCAGAAGAGATTTAACAAAGATAATGCAGATCTGTTTGAATTAAGCATGAACATTTAACTGCTATTGGTGTAGCAATTATTTCTTAAATTTCCAAAAATGTAGGTTCACAAGACCAGATCAGTGCTTTACTTTTAAGCTAGCTATGCCACTGTGAGAAATTGGTGTGTACAATTTTTTAAGGCTACAAATATTTGTACTTACCAGAACTTTTTGTATGTTCAAAATCTGATCTTATTAGCTGACCTAATATATTTCCTACGTACTTGGGCCTGTGACATTTAGGATACAGTACTTATCCTCTCTGGCATTGACTATATGCAGAGTTGTCTTAACAAGAGCACAGCCTACAAATCATAAAGAGTAATTCTTCAACACTTCCCATAGCTGGCCAGGCCTCAGCTGGACTACAGTCTCCAGCTCTGGGCATTGCTCTCCAAGAAAGGAGTGCACTACTCAAGACAGTCAAGACGACAGAAGGGAAAATAATTGCAAACCAAAAAACTACATTCAATGAGCCAAGACCGAATGAACTGTTGTTGCGTACCCTAAAGGAGAGAAGACTTTTGGAGGGAAGGGTGTACATTGTTCTCCCAGTCCATGGAGGCAAGACTTCTTGTATGACAGGAAGTAATGGAATTAAATTGCAGGAAGAAAGAATCAGGTTAGCTGTTGGGAAAAAACTTGCTGCAGGTGGGGGTACTGGCACTCTGGAGTAGGTTTGCCTCAGGATCTGGTAGAGTCATTCTCACTGAAGGCTTTAATAGCGATTAAACAACCAATCTACTGAAACCGCAAAAATGCTGTAGTCATTGATTATGGCTGGAACTTGATGACCATATAGCATGCTTCCTAGTCTTTTATTCTGATGGCTCTCTGTTGGTTTTTTTTTTTATGGTTTCAATTGCCTATTCAAAGTTTTTGAAAGGGTTTTTTTCAAAGTCTCTGAAATAATTCATGTTTGGACAGAGGCCAACTGTAGAAAGTATCTAGGACAAAGTAAACACCTTTTTTGTAAAAGATATAAAATAGATCAAGTGGCCATAGACTCTAAAGTATGACATTTATTACTAGAAATACCTTAATTAGATAAAGCCGTACCACAGAAATATACAGAACATTAATATCATTGGATTTCCTACTTAGAAATGTATGATGTCACCTCCATGCATGATGAGCATCTCTGGTGTGCAGCAAAGCTGCTGGAGCAGCTTTTTGAAGTTGTAGCATGACAGGCTTTTGGCAACTGCTTGGAACAAAGCTGCTCTGATGGTTGTTTGATTAAGCAAATCTGCTGTGGTAAATGTCTGAAGCCAAGCTGTTTCTGCAGCTGTTTGAGCCAAAGCTAGTCCTGCAGTTTTTGAAGAAAGAAGGCATTTGAAAAGAATGAAGGACAGAGATGGGAACAGAAAGGAGGGAAGAGAGAAAGAAGAGGTTTTGAAAGGTTTTAACTACTTATAGCATTAAAAACAAAAGTATATTTGTTTCCCAACAGCTTTGTAAAACAAAACTATAATGCCATCTTGGGGTTTTGGTGGTACTGGCGATCATAATATGCAGGATTCCTAAGGCTCTGTATGTTTGTATAAATCTTATTAAACGACAAGCTTTAAGAATGTTAATAAAGCTGCAAAGCCAAGTAATCAAAAGGTAGGAAACGCCGGAAGTCAGGTTGTATGCAAACTTTACTCATCTCCCCTGTGCAAATGCCTTTAGTTACATATCCACATAGATTTTTTTCTTCAAGAATCAAGCCTCAATCAGCACTCAGGCATGACAGGTAGTTTCTAAGTGATATCTGATATTTTGTTTTCTTGTCCTTGTTCAGTATGAGTCCTCTGCCTTGTTTATTTCACAGTATTAAAATCTTATCTGACAACAGAATGATTAATCTCCTCTTGATCTTTTCAGTGGTTCTCGTCACTGTACTCTGTGTGCCTCGCAAATATGAATATGTTTAATTTTATGATACACCTCTAGCAGTTAAAGTGATATTGCTACTCCTGCTTTTTGCAGAGATAAGGTTAAAACTGTCCTGTAGTCTGGGGTGCTCAGTTCAAGGTGCGTGTTCTTGAGCCTTAATATAGTAATTTATTTATTCAAGTTGTAATTCCTGTTGACTTCTCAAGTGTGCAGCGCTTCTGTAAGCCAGTCATAGGAACTCAGGTGAAGCACCTAGAAAAAGAGGCACCACATACGAAAAGTTTTTAGTGTAGATGACTTGCTAAGAATTACATGGGTATTTTGAGAGAGAAGAAGGTGTATACTGCCATTGTAAAATAAATTAAACAGAGAAGTAATCATGCAATTAAGAAATGTGTCCACCTAAACACAAAGGAGCCAATATGCAGTCTCCATGACTGTATAGTTTTAGTTTTTCCACTTCCTTATTTCTGAACACTTGCTTTGGAGTCTTAAAAATGTTCCATCATACTTTTCTATGTGTAGATAAGTTTCTCTTTTTTGATCCAAACTAGAAAAAAATTTCCCACGTGTTCCAGCCATCATGCCTAAATGTGCAGTTTTTATCAATGACTTAGGAAAATGTAGATGCTCCACATAGTCTCCTGACTTTTAAGCTAACAGAATAACTAGGAATAATATTTCCTGTCCTCTCTGTGGACCACAAAAAAATTATAGAACATTTTGATGGACAGTTTCTAACCTATTTTCTGACAATGAGTGATTGTTGAAGTCAGGGTTCTTGGGCTCTACTACAAGGTCCAAATTGAATGGATGTCCACAGGATACAGATGCTTCAATTTATTCCTGCAAAGCATGAACACTTTTGGCTCTACCATTCACTGCCTCAGTCTTATTTTCTCCTTAACCTCATTCCAGCTCCATTTCCATTTCTCAGCACTTTTCCGTTCCTTCCATCACTTCCTTTCCTTTGTAGCTTTTAATCTGTTCTGTCTCTCCTGGCCTCTTTTCCTTTGCCACCATAGATTTCTCTGTAGACTGATGTCCAGCACTGATCCCTCACTGAGACTGAGTGGATCCTTCAGTCTTACAGCTGCCAACATTTCAGCAGCTCTTCTTCACTTTTTTTTTTTTTTTTCTTTCCTGCTAGCTCTGAAGGTCTTCACCTTCTTTTCCACATGCAGTTTACTGTCTCTATCACCATAACTGTCCCGGTTCCCTCTTCTTTCACTCTGTCTCTGCATTCTGGTATCCTGGTTCCTGTCTGCTTCTCATCTCCAGGCAGATCAGCTTTTTGCAAACTCTGCTTTTAAATAGTGCAGCTTCCTCCTTCTCGCTTCCTGTTTGGAGTAGGTGGGAGAAATAAAGCTTCTGCGCTCCGTCTTGGACTGTAGCCCAGTATGACGTAGAGCTGTAGTTGCAAGGAAAATCCTGCTCAGCCTCAGTCTGGAACATGTTCTATAATTACGGAATCTTTCAGAAATGCAACTGCTGACACCTGAGCCTTCTGCACTGAGCATGTGTGAACTGCTTCTTGTTCTCGAAGGACTAGAACTTAGCCAAATTTAACAAATTCTATTAAGAGATGGAGAGCGGTACATCCTTGAAATAAAAGCAAGCCTCCACCAAATTTTAAGCCCATTCTAGCTTATGCTAGTCATGCTAGCCCTAAAATATTTCAGCAGAACTCTGTTGGTTTCTTTACAAAGAAAATAACATGTTTTCCCTTAGCCTTGATCTCAGAAATGGCAGAGTTATTTGTTTCAAAAAAACCCAAATTCTGCCTGAGGCAGATGCTCAGTGTGGAAAATTTCAGTGCAAATAATTAAACTTTGGCGAAGTTACAAATACTGAAAACAGAGTCTCATAATGGGAAATGTTGGACAACCTTGCTAGGCAAGTGTGCATCCCAGCCTGTCTATAATATAACGTCCATTAAAATTTGAAGCAAAAATTCCTTTTGTGGTCATCAGAGAAAAACTCATGGCTTTGCTGTCATTGCAGTGTCAAGTTTCATAGCAAAGCTGTTGTAGGAGGATGCAATGAAGCTAGTTTGAAATCTTTGTTTTCATTAAAAAGAACATTATTTTATTTATGCTAAAATAGCTGCAATTATTGCCATATGGATAACTCCAGACGTTCAGAGATCCTGAATCAGGTCTCACAAAATCAAGAAAGCGATTCAGTTTGTGAGATTGAAGAGGGTTGGGGGAAAGTGGTGATTTCCAGTTTCTGAGCTTTGGAGGTGGTTTTGCAGTATAATCAAGTCCTTTTCTGTAACTGTAATGGCAATTCACTTCACCTACATGTTATCTATACTGTATTATGAGTTAAACCAGAGGCAGAGACTTCCAGACAAATACCGAATACACTGCCGGTTGTCAAAACTTTGGACTCAGAGCCCCATACCATTGCTAGTTCCTTTTCCATTGCATTGATTATGGTCTAAGAGTGGATGCTGTGTGCTCAGCTGATGCACAGCCTCTGCTTGTCGAGATGCAGCAAGTCTCTTATGTATTTGAGCACTTTTTTCCATTGACTTGTCAATTGAGTTTGAATTCTGTATTTTTTGTATTTTTTAATCCGAAAATTTTTAAAATTTTTGAAAAATTTTAAGGCAGCTTCGGAGACTATTGAATGCACCTGAAAATGAAGGAAGCATGTTGAATGCTCAGCATAGGGCAAACCTGAAGCGGCACCTAAGCTCTTCTCCTTTGGCAGTAACAGCGTATCAGTGGCTGGTACTGAGAAAGGATTCTAAACCCAGACAGACTGTAAAAGCTCCAAGTGTTACTGATAAATTTCACATAGGTCAAGGAGTTTACGATTGTAAATTTTAAAAAGTTGGGAGTTTTTAACTGGATTAAGCTAGCTTTTTTTTTGCAAGTGTTTATTGTGTGGAAAGGTTGGCTTAGCTCACCGGGGAAAGGTTAAGAGATCCACACAGATGCACCTGAATCACCAAGTGCTAAATATTGTATAGTAATGGCATAAAACCTTTGGAGCATCTAAATACCAAAAGAGAGGAGAGATTGTTTACTGCTGTAAAGGAAACTATAACAAGAATGAGCAGATTTAAATTAGAGACTATTACATGCAAATGTTAGGGTAACATTTCACTGATGGTAAGATTCACTAAGATGCCTAGGAAACCAGTAGACATTCAGCTTCTTCAAACTTCTAGAACTAGATTGAACAAAGCAATACACAAGGCAGTTGCATGGAGGTTACTGAAATTAATTGCTCTGGTCCTTAATTACCAAAATTTTGTTATTGTACTCCAGAAAACGTACTCCTCCTCTTCCTTTGCAGTGCTTAGTCAAGACAGATATGAACTGCCTGTCCTGATACATTGAGATTGATATGAGGTTAACTAGGTAGGGAAAGCCTCTAAGGGAACGGGGTGACAGAAGTAGCACAATCAAATAATTCTGAGTCTCACTACATTTACTCCTGAATATTTCGATCATAGTGCCATGTATTTCATCATTTACAGCTGGACGGAAGGTGACAGCCCCTCAGATGGGATGCATCTCACTTAACTTTGGCCGTCTGAAGGAGACAGCTGCATCTGAGCTAATGACCCTAAGTTCCCTTTACTGTCAAGGGAAAGAAGTAAGCATCTTGTGGAGCACAATGCATTTCATCTAATGTAAATGTCCAAAGTAAGGCAAAAGAATGACACTTGAGGAAAATATTTCTTGGTGTGGCGTGTAATGGCTGTCTGGGACAAATAGCTAACCTGGGACAACATAGATGAAATGGCTTCCTCATTTTTGTGCAGGGTGGACATCACTACAGGTTTCTTTGTCACATATATGCCAAACCTCTGAAAAGGTCTATGATGAATGGAACTACACCAGACAGGCATTTTAGACTTTCTGCAAAATATAGTTACTCAGCTCCTGAATGGGATGGGACAGGCAGGCTTCTGACACTGCCTTTCTAAATTCCATCCTAATTTGAAGTATGTCTTTTGTGACAACGCCTATTTTTAAACCTCTCAGGTGTTTAGGCCTTGTTATAGCTGTGTCCTGCTGCTGACTTAATTAAAGCCCCTCAGTCTGAGACTGCTCTTCTCAGTGGTCTGCCACAGCCTGCTTTCAGATAAGGGTGTACTGGCCCTGCATTCTTTTTGCCTTGCAATCCACTGCTTTCATTCATGTACAAAGAGGAAGATGCAAGCTGTCCTTACACCAAATTGTACCATCCTCTCCAGTTAGTCTGAGGGTGAGTTTTCATGCTACAGTTAAAGGGACTGTAAGTGCAGGAATGCATGGTCTTGCTTTGCCTTTCTCTCCCACTGCTGTTACCAGATCTAAGTCACGCAGCGTCAGCGTGACCTGATGCAGCTGACTGACCCAGTGAGGAACTGTTTCTTTTTTTTCCCCAGTTGTTTTCCACTGGATCAGCCATTTGAACTGTCTCACCTTGCAGGTACACTTTTGTATGATACAGGAAGCAGAGAGAGTACTTGGCCACAGGCTGGCGGGGGTACAGGACTTCTTTCACCCCTTCAGCTGCATTGCTGCATCATCTTAGCTGCAATATAAAATGGAAGTAATTTCACTATGGACATCAAGGCAGTTATTACTCTGTGTGAACAGATGGGTTTCAGTGTATATGATTGTTTATTGGTATCTAGTTAATCAGTTTTTGTTCTGCCATTTTACAAATGAGTTTATATTGTTAAGGAAAGCCTTGAAAACCTCATGCTATTTAAGGCTGCAAGCTTCAGTTTTAAAACATTTCAAGATGCTGAAGCAATGGGTTCTCATTTATAGCTCTGCTACCAGTTTATTTGGTGCTATAGTAGTGCCAATGCATGCTGTCTTTTTTCTTTTCTCTTTTTTCTTTTCTTTTTTTTTGTTTGTTGTGTCAAATGAGAGTGAAAAAACACAAGATGGTGGTTCTCACATGAGTTGCAGTGCTGCCCTTGCCATGCTGGGCGAGTTCCAAGCAGTAACCAAATTCAGAGTGACTACTGGGACATTCCTTGCTGTTCCAGCTACATGTTGCTCGTTAACTTCCTGTTCTAAAATAGCGAGGAATGTTGCTATCAGCATCTAAACATTTATTGCTTCCTTCCCCAGCAGCAAGCGCAATTCACTGGCAGGCCTCAAAGTATGGAACCTGCCCCTGAAACTGATAGCACCTCAGTGGGTGAAGGGCTTTTAATGATCGCACCCGTAACGCAGACCCTTTTGGTCACAGGAAACATGCTAATGCAATTTACTATTATCTTTCACAGCAGGAGTTCCCTTCAGGGAAAGGCTGGTGTTTATTGTAATACTTGGATTTCATGAAGTGCCTTGAAAAAAGTGAATTATTAGGGATTGGAAAGATGTTCAAATCTCTGTACAGCAAGCAATTTGACTTGCAATGGCTTGCAATTACCTGAAAGTGCATCTCTTATCAGGATTCCTACTCCGAGTAGGATTTTCTGATTTTTTAAAAGATTTTCCATTTTCCTTCTGGCAGCAATCTCAAAAAATCAGAGCACTTCAGACATCTCAGCTTTAAGTACTCAAAATCACCACTTGCTTTTAAAAACTTTGGCCTTATGGTAATACCACACATATAAGTGGAAATGAAATGGGTCCACACAGTTTTGCTGTATTCTGCTGCCACATCGTTGTCCCAATGCCAGAACAGCCAGCCACAAATTGATTCCACCAGCACTGAAGGAAGTATTATGTATGAAAAAGGAAATTATGTCTAAAATTTGTAAAAGAGCCTTAAATCAGGATTTCCTGTACTTTTAGTTTTTGTGTTATTTAGGAATGAGAGTCAGCAACCTTAACACCATCTTAATGCAATTTTGTGTGTGTGTGTGTGTGTGCTGGAATTTCCCTTGGTTTTTTGGAATGCAAGTGAAGTGAATGCATGGACCCAGCTGAAAGACAATTGAAAAAAGATTTTTATGTAAGTAAATACTGTCAATTGTTAATGTTTATATTTTTTCATTAAAGAAAAATTAATAATATCAAATATGCCAAATGCCTCCTTCCCTATCAGCCAAGAAGGAGTTCAAGCTTTTTCTGGCATCATCTATGAAGGCAAAAGAGACGGGAATTTCCTCTAAGAAACCTCTTTGGTCTAGTCCACCACCAGTTTCTATAGAGACAGTATTCTCAAAAATCATCCTCATTTATAGCTATAAATAACTCCCACAGTTCAGTGCAAAAGTAGTGCTTAGCCATAGAACTTGCTGGGCATAAGTTGGATGTTACTTTGGAGAAATGGAAATCCAAGGTAGATCAAATGTTTGCGTGCAGTTGTCAGTGAGAATTTATATAGCCATTGGAGACAGAAAAGATGTGCAAAGGCAGCCTGTTAGTGACACCATTTCATTCCGGGAAGACTGTATCTATTGCTCACATCACAAGCAAGAATATTACTGCACTGTGAATGGGGAGTTACATGCTGCACAAAGCTGCATTAATAAGAGGACTGGTACTACCTTAACCCCTCTTCCCCTGCTGGTGATACAGCCCCTGCATAGACTGAGTCACGTGGTTCTTGGTTGGTGTTTGTATGGTTTCTGAGTCCTGCAAAGCTGTTGATGTATTTTTCTTTATAATGGCTATGTCAGAAAATAATTATTATCTCTGTCTTACTGATGGAGAAACGAGTCCCAGAGCAATAAAGAGCTTGGTTTTTAATGTACTTTGACACTTTGTTTAGAAGCTTAAAACTGTTTAGATACTTAAAGATGTAGGAAGGGCTGCAGGAGCGCTTTCCAGTGCATCGGCTGTATCAAAGTGCAATCTCTAAGCAGAGCATCCTCCTCTTCCTACCCTGCACCTTGCCTTCCATGGGAAGGAAATCTGTGTGTGTAAGACATAGAGCCCTGGAGTGCAACTGCTCTGCAGTCTAGACATGGCCATAGGCACCTAGACAGGATTTCTGAAAGCACCAGGTGCTTAATTTCTATTGTTCTCTATGGCAAACAGGCCCTTAAGTGCCTCTGGAAATCTTACTGACTACTTAGTGCATTCTTTTACAATTTTGCCTCTCAGTGACTGCTCAAGATCACAGAAGTAGCCTGTGGCTACCATGCTAACCACTGGGATATTCTTTCTTCTGTGCCAATAAAGATTTGTTAGAATGAGCTAAATTGTTGCAAGGTCCCAGCAGGACTAGACACTTTTCCTGATGAGGCAGAAATGAGGTGTGAACCCTCTGTCAGATGTCAGGAGGGGCTAGAGCTTCAGGCAAGACTTGGGTAGTAAGGAATGCTTCCACAACTGGGAACTTGGTATGTTTATAAACCTGGCTTTGTTACACCATCCTGTCCTGTAATTCCTGATTGCTGCTAAACACAATTTGTGTTCATTTTGGCACAAAAAAATGCTTTAAATTGCTGTGCACATCCACGGTAAAATACTTTCATCAATAAATGCATTACTGTAAATTAAAAGTTATGGAGGAAATGCAAATACTTAATTGAGACAGTATTAAATTCAATACATGCTTTTTATAGTTGACATCATCATATATGTATGTGAGTAAGTCTGCAGTTTGTAAGTCTGAAATGTATTAAACTGAAACTAGTTGTGAACAACAAATAAAGACAAGACTTTTTTTAGATACCAATACTTTTTCTAAATGTAAAAAAGAAATTAGTGGATCTATGGTTTTTTATAGGCATACACAATGGGAAATTTTGATAAGCTTCCTGTAGGAAAATTTCACCTCAGCAAAAAGAGGAGCCTTACAATTTAAAATGAACATAATCGTCTGTTTTGCAGAGTACCACAACATGTTGACAGTTCTTGACTTGCTGGAGATCAGAAGTCTTTACTAGATATCTGTTCCAGCCTTTCTAATATACAGCACATCCATGAAAATTCAGACACTGAGCTGATATCTGAAATAGGTCATACTATCCTATTAGCTTTGTTTGCCAGGATGCAGACAAAAGCATCTATGTGGCAAACCACGGTGTAGCACAGAGACACCCAAAATAGATACAAATTATCTAGTTTGAATATGGCAATAATTTTGGTCATAGCAACCCAGGTCAATTCACATTGCTTCTTAGCAGGGAAATTCAGCCTTCAGGCGCTTCGTGCTGCTGCAGTTGGTTTGCTTCTGGCCTTCAATGCATCTTCTTTAACATTAGCTTGATAACTGCTTAATTACAAAGTGCAGTTTAGAGAATTTGTAGTGCTGGAATCCAAAGGCAGCTGATGCAGCTCCAGTTTTTGTATCATGCTTGGTAGCCTGAAAAGGTTCCTTTGTTCTGTATAAATTATGTTTTTATTGGGCAGTTACATTCATACGTTCCTTTGCAGTATAGTGTGGCTGTCTTGGATGCCACTTCACTTGGGCAGTCACAGTCTTCAGCAACAAAAATAGCTGTGACAGGAATGGTCATTTTCATTACTAAATTGAAAACGAAATATTTTTGGTACAGTGTACTGAGTCTGGCTTAGCTGCCTACCAGGATTAACCCACAATACACAGTTATATGGAAATATTCACTGCATGAAAAGCAAAATATCTGAATTAGTGTCTTTATGGTAGTATAACAACTGATTATATGAATGGTCGAAGCCTTGTTTCCTACAGATTTGTGCATCATGGTTGGATTTTCCAGTGTCTAAGAAAGTGTGACCTTTAATTACCCAAGGGTGAAGTAATCCTGGATTCTGGATACAGATGTAGTAACAGCTGAAGTCATCTTCTATACTTTCACTTAGCAAGTGCTTTTTCTATTTGCCGGTTTTCATGAAAAGAAGGTCTTAATTTCTGTGAGATCACCCTTGTGATGACTTTGATTGAAGTCAATTAACAGACTCAAGATGTACATGGAGAGGAAGAGGTGGACGGACACACACGTGTGGGATCTGTGAACCTCTTTCCTTAAGACACCAGGCTAAAAATAGTAATGAAACCTCAGTACTACCTAAAGTCCAGTTTGTTCAAGAGAGCAAATGATTGCAATCACTATGTTATACAACCCAAAGCCAAGCATTAACTAAATATCCAGCATAATCTATGAGTGTCTAATATGTCAATGCCTGAAGTGTTCCACGTGGAAATATTTTTACCAATACTGGAAATATTTAGTTCTCCTGTAGAAGAATTTTTATAATTTTCAGCTGTTGTCATCAGTTTAAATATTAGCTAGAACTCTGTGGCTTTTAAATTATGCCTTTACAATTGTCATTACCGTACATTTAACTGTGGGAGGTCTTTCATCCTCATTTATTCTTCTCTTCCCATTTCTAAGAAATGCCTTTCCATTAATAGTATTCCCAGTTTTTCGTTCATAATAGGATCTTTTTCCAGAATCGAAATGGATGCATCTCCAAGGTCGTAACTCTCTCAGAACAGGCCCAGATCTAATTGCCTGCCAGAATCATGACCTTGAGTAACAAATGGCAGCTGCACTGCCTTCCTACTCTGAGCGGGGGGATGGCAGCACTCCCGTTGCTATCCCAGCTCATGGGAGCAGCAAGGCAGGATGAGGGGTTGTGCCAGCTCACTTGCCTTAGTCAGGGCTGAAGGTTGGCATGTGTGAAAACACTGACCACCAGTGGGGCTGATGAATGCATCTTTGAGTACCAAGATTTCTAGAAGGTGACTGACGTGGATAGATAGGAGAGGAGACGCTGACTGCCTCTTTGGTGTAGCTAAATGCATCAGATCACCCTCTCTATCAAAGCCCGTAGTAAGTGGCAGCGGTATGATTTTTCACCTCCTGTATTTCCAATATTCTTTCTCTTATATAGACAAAGCCTTTCTTTTCTGCGCCTTATCTGTGGTCTGCTCTTTTATTGGCTGTCTCACACTGAAACAGAAATTCCTAGGATAGCTAAGTCAAATTAACTAAAGATACAGTATCAAGGAACAGAAATTAAGTGTTACAAAACTCACATGTGGATAATCTCTGGCAGAGGTAGGGTCACCTTAAAGTAAAATTCATCATCAAATGGAGTCAATCTAGCAGCTCAGTGGTGCTGCCCCACTGCTGTTCACACATACTCGCCACTCCCTTGTGCGAGCCCTGGCACTTGTAAGACATGGACTGAACTGATTCCACTCACTAATCCAGTAAAAAACAACCGAGAAGCAAATTATTTTTTCCGAAGGCTAGTGAGCTGAACAAGCCCAGCGTAAGGGAGAGGACATGATGGGATGGCCAGAAGCAGGGTTGTGGGAAGGGAGGAGCAAGAAGCAGGACTGTCCCTTTCCACGGCAATGAAAGGTTAGATTTGCCCAGGCATGCTATTGGACTATTTGTTTTGAGGCACCACAGAAGAGAGACATTTAGTGGGAAGAGGGAGAGCAAAGGCTGATCAACCAACAGATAGCTCTGTGAACAGCAGATGCAAATGAGGTTTTCTTTGAATTTGCATTTCAAGATTGATCTTGGATGTCTTCTCTGTCTAGTCTACCAAGGTTTAAGCTCACACTGCACTTTTTCTTCAACAGAGGGATTTATAAGGGTCTCTGTAACAAGGATCTGCCTTTTCTACTAGGTCAAATCTGTTTATAAACTTTGTAGGAACTTCATATCTGTCAAATGTCCATGCCTTGCAAAACTTGATTTAAATTGGCCAACAGGATCTAAGTTATTATAGGACAAGAAGCATTTTGACAGACTGAGACAGAACGTGCAATAGCATAGAATACATTTTCTTAGAAAAAGAAGTGGAAAAAGTGTCACATCATTAATTTTCCATTTTAAAAAATTGCAATTTTTTAAAAAATCACTAGAACATCAACATTGGAAAAGAAAAAATCATGACTATTTTATAAATCAGTATTCAAAATGTGTTGACCAAACTAATAAAGCTACAGTCCAGCATATATTTTGATCTTTATGGATCCTAGAGCCTCACAGACAGTGTTAGCACATACTTTACCCATACATTAAATGCAAGATATATTTCATAATATGCATACTTTTCCAGGAAGGCAGCTTAGTAAAGACAACCTGAGGTTAAAGAGACAATTCCACCATGGACCTGTCACCATATGGGTTGTAATTCTAATTTACAGCACCAATAGCATACCCTGCATAAGCTTCACTTGATTCAATAACATTCTATTATTTCCAAAAGCTGCAGAGTGAACCTTTATCAATCTCCCAATACTAAATATATCAAGATGTGGCAATCACTCCTTTCCTTATGGATTAAATGACAATTTGAAATGTCATATTTGGATCTACTGAGCAATATGCCTGCTGCCAACCATTGACAGCAAACCACAGTAGTTAATTTGACTCTATGGAACACTTGAAAGCAGGCAAGCTTGAATCATGAGCATTAAGCATGTTTGAGGTTTCACTTACATATTTCAGCAAATTGATCATGTATACCTAACAATATTTTCAGTTATTTATATTTAAAAGCACCTTCACACATTGTGAAGCACAACAGAAAGGGATGACTAAGAAATTGTGTTGTTAATTACGTGCCTTTTGTTGAAATTCCTCTCATAAATATCCTTACACGGAGGAAATATTTTTCCCCTCATAAACTTCACTCCCATTAGAGAACATTTTATATCTTGACTACAAAATAGAAGGAGATTCTCAAAGCCTCACAATCCTTTTTCTGATTAAGGTAAACAATTTAATTATCTGTCTAAATTGTTAGTGTGCTTCAGTAGGCTGAGTGACAGTTCTCACTCCTAACAGACTATTTGACTTGTCCACCTGGCCTAGATCATGTGCTATGCTTCAAATCTGTTATAGACAAAAGCCCAGTCATTTACGTGCAAATTATCCCTGCCCATAAACTAGGAAATAAGATCTGAGTTTGTCCCTAAATTCTACATATATATGCCCACTGTCTGGGATTTGTTTTAGAGAACCTTTTTGTTTGGATGTTTTCCTGAG
This sequence comes from Falco rusticolus, assembly GCF_015220075.1. Classification (NCBI taxonomy): domain Eukaryota; kingdom Metazoa; phylum Chordata; class Aves; order Falconiformes; family Falconidae; genus Falco; species Falco rusticolus. Next base: position 92,404,814 of record NC_051189.1, read on the forward strand.
GACCTCAAAGTGCAATCACAAAGGTAGTATCAGCTCTGGCCTTTTAGTTTTGTCATAGTCGGACACTATCAGAAGGGAATTGCACGTACCACCTGGGGTTAGAAGGGATGTGGGTGAGAGCAACAAGGACCCCCACTTGGCAGAAACAGCCAAAGGATGGGAACTGCAGGCTGTTTTCTACCAGAGAATCTATTAGAAAAATTAAATTAAATACAGTCTATAGGCATAGGTCTTTATGGCAAAAGGGATGAACATACAGAAGCCAGTGCAGACATGACCATTGCTCATGCTGACAAAGGTTTCCCTGGCTCCTGTTGTGTCCTAATTGATTTAGCTTTCTCCAGAAGCCCTGCTGTTTACAGTGGCCAAGCCTTACATTTCTCCATGTTCACAACCAAAATGACAGCTTTGGTTGAAGCTGCACCAGGCCTCTCCTGGAGGCTGGTGCACACAAAGTGCTGACACAAAGTCAGCAAAAGGGAATGGATTTGCATGTCTCAGCCAAATCCCTACAAAACCTGGTGTAGGGTTGGTAACTTTGAGGACAGAGGCTGAACAGAGAGCTGGGGGCGGTAATTTCTTAAACCACAAAAGCAAAAGCTAGATTTGCCAGAGCTTGTCTGACCATGCCCTAACTCCCCCTTTTTGAAGTGCACAACTAGCCTAAGAAAAGCCAGTGCTGCCCATTAAAAAGTCTTTGAAGATACCTTTAAAAACTAAGCCAGGCTGATTATACAATTATGCATTTGTGTGAGAAAATAGCTGATTTCATCTCTAAAATTACAGGGGTATCCCAACTGTGGATGGTTTTATATATCAGAAACAAATGCTAATTTGGCAAAAAAAATGGTCTGAAAACTGCTAAGAGAGATGGTAATGGGAACTAGGTCCTTTGCATCGTAGGTCACCAACTGAAACTCACTCTAGGTCAGAAATGGGAGCCCTTAGGAACTTCAGTGGATCTGATGATGTTCTGTAACTCAATATGAAATAAGCTAGTAATTTCAATTCAGATCCTAGTAAGAACATATTACCAGCACCAGCTCCTTACTTTCAAACCCAAATAAACAAAGAAGTGCCAGGTGCTATTGTATCAGAGAAGGACAAAGCTATATTTCTCATCTGAACATTTTCTGTTGTTCCTTGTGAAGGCCTGTTCATGGGATGAGATGGAAAGATGTCATTGGTACTGCAAACTTCTTGTTCTGTGGGTGAATAATTCAGTTTGTGATGTTGCTAATCCAGTGCCTTTCAGAAACATTACATTAAGTTTCAATTAAGTATGTCTGAAGTCATTTGACTATTTATCTTCTTGTTTTCAATTCTGTTAAACCACTTTGTCAACAGGAAATGCACAGAAAGAAAAACTCAGTGTGTAAAGGCAAACAGGGAGCTCTATTTTGAATTACTGGAGAACTCTTTTGCAGTAGTGTAAACAAGGTTTTTATTACACCTATTATTGTTGGGTTTGGGGTTTTTTTAATAGAAGCTATTTGGAATTTTTTCAGCTTCCTCACACTATAAATAGGCATCCTTTAAAAAAATACCTTAAAAGTAGCAGTGTTCTCTGCGTAAATGTTAATCAGCTTATACAATGTATCATCCTCATGTCCCTTTAATAAGATTAAGCTCTTCTTGCTCAGTGTGAGATTTCCTGGCTCTATTATTCTTGCCATCACTCCCAGAGGAAGACCTCACTCTTCCTATGTCAGGTATTTTACAAACACATTAAAAAGATAATCCCTATCCTGAGAAAAAAATTCCTTTTACCCACTCTCTAACATTGAGGGGCAAGTTTCACACTACATCTTCAACCAATGCAGTGGCTACTGCTGCCATAATGGGGAAACCCCCTTCCTGGCCATTCATTCTTCTCCTTTTGGGACCATCACTGACATAAAATACTTGTAAACTAGGATGCCGAAGTCGAACAACATGAGTATCCTTACCTGCTTTGGCACAGCAAAGGTTATGGTTGGCTTCACATTGTGTTTCTTTGGGCCGCTGGAGCCATCCTGAGCAGCTCCTGTTGCTTTCTCAGTTGTGCCACTGTAACTGTTACCAGAGCTGCAAAGTGATCTAGATTTGAAATTTATTCCAGTTTTAAATAGCATTTGTTCTTCTCCAATGGTTTTGGCATTTGTTTTGGGGTTTTTTTCCCAAGGTAGCATCATGTAGCCCCACCAAAAGTGTTACCAGCACAAGTGAGTGTGCAGTGCAAGGTATCAGGGAGAAGCAGGGGATACTGAGGCTATTGCTGTGACTGAAGAAAAGTCAAGTCACCTGATACTATCCCCTAAAACTGTCTACTTGTGAATTAAAGCAGAATATCTAGTCCTCAGACTTCAGCCCACTATGTCTTTAGTTAAAACTGGGAATTAGATGTGACAATTTTTTGCAAGTAAAAAAAAAAGAATAAAACTGTGATGAAAAAAAGCAGTATTAACACTGTGTGTCCATGTGCGTAAGTCTACAGACAGGCATACATACAGACACGAAGAAATACTTCTTTCCTTGTAACAGGCAGTAGTCTATTTCTTAGCCTTTAGCTGTTCTCTATTGATTATTTTTAAGGTCAACAATGCAAGGAAGCTTCATAGCCATGCTCTACAGTTTCCTAGTGCCCTTGGGTGTCTTACACCAGCAATGGGAAAAAAAAACAACCATGGAGAGACTTAAAATGTTGCTTCTTTGTCTTCCCTGCAGCTGGCAGAATAGTCTTGTTCCCAAAGACTGCAGCCATGGCTCCATGACTTGCTTCGTCTATAGTCAGGCACCTTTGGAAAGCTGAATTCCCTGCTGTTACTAAGAAGATTGGGATGTCCAGGAAGCAGTTACCATGGTGGCCTCTTCCCACAGCAACAGATCTCTCTATCTCACTCCCCCTCTTAGGCTTGCTGCTCCCACTGCCTCCCAATGCCGTAGGATCTCCTCCTTGTGCCCCAGCCTGCCTCCTTCCCTTCCCTACTCATCTGGCTGTAGCACAGCTGAACATTCTTCACCTCTAAACCACTTCTAAGTTATTCCACTGCTTCTTTATTTCCAGGAAAGGTAGTGATGGCAGTTACTTAAACCCTTTACCTAAAGAACAGCATTTTGGGACCAACTCTTGGAGGCTGAGGGCATGCAAGCATATCTCTGCATATGGAAAAAAATGCAACATTTACAAGAAATCTTACCCTCGTATCTTCCTTAATACACTGAAGTTGAACACATTAGGCACTTCCCTTCTTTTCCTCAGATATTGGGGAACCTGGTATCAGTACAGGGAAGACACTGGAGCTTGAATGAAAGCTATAAAACACTTTGCCATGTCATCCATCTTCATTGTCCCTTCTGGGAGCTGCAGAAACCAGGGAGACACCCAATCTGGGAATCAAAACCACCTAGCAACCGTAGCCTGAATGAGGGCTTGGAATGCTCTGCCACTTCATTTATCTTCTCTGTCCCTCCTGGTGACCAGAGAAACAGCATCTGGAAACCGGAGACACACAGCACTGGACCCTGAGTAAAAGTCTGAAAGAAAGCCATCCCATCCATCTCCTGGTTCCCACCTGCCACACTCTACCTGGCACAGGAATCAGTTAGGTAAACAAATGCTATCACAGCCCCTGCAACTCTGAAAAATCACATAAACTCTCCACACTGGTGAGAAACACAGTCTGCCTCTGTATCCACAAAGCAGCTTGTACTTCCCATTACAGCATGAACCAAGCCTCTTAGCTACAACCTTGTCTCACTGCAAGCACGTGTCTGTACAAATGCACCCCACTTGTGGTGTGTCAAAAATCTAGGTTGCGTGCAACTTTGACATTGTTAATTGAAGACGAGCCAACAGGCATTTCATTAGGCAGTTTTGGTGGGAGATGAGAAATGTATTACATCCAAGCTCCCTATTAAAACCACCTTGGTCCACTCAAGTGTATCATCAAGTATGAAGTCTAATCACCCAGCACTTCATTTACTCTCAAAATATGCAAACTGGGAGGATGGAGCTTCTAGAAATTCTCACAGAGGAAATATAAGGTAAAGATCTTTTTTTGAGGTAATAAAAGCAAAGTCTTTGGCTCATCTAGAGAGTATACTAAAATACAGGTTAAAGATGCAACTGTGCTTTTCCAAGCAATGAATATAAGTCAGCAGATACGATGCTAAGGGTTCCTCACTTCACCAAGACTAATATTTGGAGTATAAGATAAACTACTTTATGTATATAGAATACATTTCAATTACATCATTCAGAATAACTAGTGTCTTAACCTGCAGTTCCGCTCATTTCACGGACAGTGGCTCTGACTTTGTTTTATTTCTGAAACTATTTTCATTCAGTTTACTGATTAGTAAACTTCTATGTTGTTTCAGAAAAATTATTATTTTAATTAATATATTAATTCCATATATTCTATTTATTTATATATATTATATTTTATATTATTTTATAAATAATATTTGTATTAATTTCCATTTTCCTTTGCTATGTTTGTACATATCTCTAACCCAATGTTATACTATGAAAATAAATCCCTGTGTATTCTTCACTGTACTTATTATAGTCTTTTTTTCCTTGAGCTGATAATGTTCTCATGCGAAAATGAAAGAAGCGGGTGTAAAATCAGACTGACAGCATGACTGTTTCACAATATTTTAGACAGGACTAGCAAACCATCTTCCATTCCGATTGTCTGCAAGCACTAAAACCAAGAATTAATTTGGTGACAGTGAAAGCACAATTCATTTTATCATGTATTGAAAAGATCTACCAGTCTACATTGTGTAACTTACCGATAGGGATCAGAGGTTGTCCATCACACCATCTGCCTTTCATTCAGCAGACTTCCAGTTTCCTACAGACAGTAGAACAGCTGGGAACAAGCCAGCCTTGAGGCGCAGAGCTGGGTGCTGTCAGCATATTGCTGGCATTGTAGCTCAGGGCACTGCACATTCTTTCCCAGAAGTCTTGCTGAAGTGCTCTTGAATAGGAATGGTGAAAGGTCATGAGTAAACGGAGTAGCTGCAGGTCTGCCAGGAATGATCAAAGACATCTTAAAGTATAACTGTTCATCCTGGTGAGGTCTCACAGCCAGGTCTGCAAAACCTCCCTCTTAATCGATGGCGTCGAAAGCAGCAAAGATGTTGAGTATTATTAGTGTGACGATTCTGACTGAATTAATGACAACAGTAGGAAAGTTCTTGTGTGGCTTCCATAACATCAAGATGCTCATTAAAGCCTCTAATGGAATAATGAAAAGATTTGTCAGAAATTGCCTTTTCAAGCTCCTCTTATCAATACTGGCAAAACAAATCAGTTTCTCACAAAGGCATTTTTAATTTAATTCCCAAACCATTCTGGAAACGTAACTGTTCCTTAGAGTTTACAAGACTTGAAAGCTTTTGATAAGTCTTTCCATGATTTTTAATCAAAAATGCTTAGAAAACTGCAAAATGCTAAATAAGTCCATTTCAAATATTTCCAAACCAAGAACAGAATTTTTTGAAATTTCTGATAAAGGCAGGTTTTCAGCTTCTGATAAATTCAAATAATGATGTGAAATTTGGTCCCCCAGAAGAGCCTTGTTCTGTGACTGGGCATTTTGTTGGCATTTTATCCTCGGGTCAGTGTTTCCATTGTTGCTGCAGCTAAGACAACTGGAAATTGGAAACCCATTCGTCATGTTAAGTTGCTTACTAGAATGAAAATACAAGGAAGCTACTATAACCAGTCTTTCCATCTCCCCAGTGAAAGTGAGCTCATTGATTTCTCCATGGAAGTGAATGCCAAAGAACGGCATTATCCAGTCGGTAGGGTATGAGACTGGAAATCAACATACATTTTCTCCTCACAGACCTGCCTTCACTGACTGAGCAGCATATGGCAAGAAGCATAATGTGTCCATTCCTCAACGTGCCTACCTGCAAAAACTTAAGGATAACCATATATTCTAAAGTGTTTGAAATACCTAAACATATATGTGAAACTACTGCAAACTATTCCTTTGCCTAAGGAAGTATAGTTTATATGGCTGAAGTGTCTTTCATTTCACACTTATCTTTTCACTCAATCAGCAACTAGACAGAGACTAAGAGCATTTGTATTTATTAAGTTACAGAAATTTCCTGAAAATTGTTGAATAAGCAGAGAGAGAGCCAAATTGGCATACCCGTTCTCTCCTCACTGTCCCTTCAGGGAAATGCTATGGTGTGATCCCAACAGTTATCTGTTCGGCTTGTCCTTCTGACTCCACAGCTGCTGCGTACGTCAGATCTAACCTATCTACACATATGGAGCTACAAATCAGCCACTGCATATGCTGTTTCTTCTCATCCTGTAGAGAGATATAGAAGAAAGCTGTGGATACTGTGGAATGCAGGGGGAGAGCTCGGGAGAGTCATATAAGGGAGCTGAGATTTCTGTCCTTATTTCTTAAAGGACACATAAGATGCAACTGCATAAGTAGGCTTTGCTGCTCTCTGCTTATGCAATAGCTTATTAGTAATCGGTCATGATCTATCAATAGCTTTAAATTGAAAATCAATTTCTCTGTGTTCCCTCGCTCTTATATAGTAAGACTAGATGAAAACCTTCAGGTAGAAATCGTGTTCCCATCAAAGATGTGTTTTCATTTAATCTTTTCTATTTCATGTTTGTGGCAGGGCATTCACCCCACTTACCACATTTCAACTAAACAGGCAGTAACCTCCAGCTGAAGGGTGGCAATTAAATAAATTATATAGTTCTATTACTTAATATAGTCAGGCTTATCCTGAGAAAAAACTAATGTTTTAGGGAGAACCGGCCAAGAAAGTGACTCCAATTTAAATTAACATAATGCAGCATTTGTGTGAATACTAGTTTAATTCCCTCGTTTCAGTTGATTTTAAACCACTTGGAACTGGCATGTATCTGACTGAAATAAAGTGTCCCTGTAGTAATTTGCAATCCATTAAATTGGTTTTAAACTGACTTGATCTAAGCAGTGAAGCTTCCTAATGTATACAGACACTAAGAATTTTCTCGCATGTGATCTAGAAGGACAAAGTACCTAAATTTGTCCCCCTTGAAAATGAAAAGCTAATGAACTGCAAAAGAGGTATTTTCTAACCTTTAAACAAGAGGTGGTGTGTGGAAGAGATACAAAGCTAAAGAAACAAGTTGTTATAGCTCAGTTTGTTTTGTTAATTCCAGGAGAGATGCATTGTTCTAGTAGCAATACCTCTAATGTTCTTTATTGTCCTTTTTTCCAGCCCTGTTTTTATTTTTAAAAGTATATGACTATTCCTATTTCTACAGCCTTCTATATTTCACAATAATAGTTTAAAGATTTTACAGGTAATCTTTGGCCATTGGAGATCATATTAAAATGCTCTGAAAATACAGTAAAGGATAGGAAATAATCTAACGACTTCAAGACAGAAGCCCATTTCTTAATATTTCAGCAGAAATCCAAGCAAAGAAACCCCACAAAAAACCACAAGAGACACTTCAACTACATCTTAATCTGATGGCAATGAAATCATCTGTCAATTACATTATCTGACAGAGATCTTCCAAGTTGTGTCACAATGCAACAGTAATTGAATTTAGCAATTCTGGTAATACTACTGCATTATTTTTTTATAGATCTATTTTTGTGAGCTGGTATACATTCAGTACCAGGCCAGTCATAAATGAAGCTGTTAGAGGTTTATGTGGTTACACGTCAATCAGACAACTTTTCTCTTGCCATTTACATTGCATGTTTTATTGGTTTTTCTCATCACCTCACAACATGAATGAAGCAGTTGATTTCACAATAGCCTTGTTACGTTGCATTAAGAATGAAGATCTAGAAAAATTACATTGAATCTCATTGTTATGTTGCATTAGAAAAGAAGGCCTAGAGCAATTAAACACTTCGGTCACCCACAGGCTGTGGCAGAACACGGTGAAAGGCTGAAACAGGTGAATGAAGGTTGGAGAATTTAATCCAAATCATTCTCGTTGTAGGCTAGTCCCTTGATGCAGAATCTCTTCCTCTTTTCTTGTCTGCAGTCAGACTCAGATCTGAAGAATGAATCAACCAAACCACCTTGTGTCTTTGCCTGAACCTGTGTCTTGATTTGCAAAATGAGATGATACTGCTTACAGTAGCTCAGTTGTCACTCCCCTGAGGTAAGTAAAACCAAAATATTTAATATCACTGAGGAAATGGCTGTTCAGAACAGTAGGTCTCAATCTTTTTAGATCAGGACTGTCTTTCCATGTGGTCCAGTCTTGAAGGTCTGTGGCAGCCTAATAAACTACTCTACCCACTCCCTGTTCTTAAAAAGTGCTTGCACCTCAGCCTCCAGTAAAACAGACTCCCCAGTGCAAACCATTTCTTCAAATCCTGCACCTCAGCATCCAACAAAATACCATTTCATTCCCCTACACTTAGCCAGTTTTCTCTACTCATAGTTGAGCCCACTGAAAATTCATGTATTTCCTAATGTGTCCCATCAGTATTCCTGCCTGGTACCCCAACTCAATAGAGAAGCTCTGTGGAAGTCATATTTGTGCCTCACAACTATTTACAGCCAAACCCTTTAGCTGCCTCTAGGCAGTCAGTCACTGATCCCACAGGAAGCACATCTCTGTTACTGGATGCTGGTTCTGTCACTGTGGTGCATACCCCAAACTCAATGCAACTCACCATCACATCAGGGGATGGGGAAGGATGGAGAGAAAGAGCCAGCCAGCCACCACCAACACAGGAGCTAAAGCCACAGCCTTTGGCTCCATCACATTGACTTGGAATAAATGTTACGCACTTCACATGGGTATTTGGGAAAAGAGAGGGGAGGAGAGGAGGCAAAGGTCAATGAACTTTTCTTGGCATGTGCCTTCAGAGCACCTTTCAAACCCATAGTGTTGGCCTAGCATCATCATCCTTCACCAGGAAGCACAGCCTGAGATGCAGACACCTACAGATAGCCTGGAACCATTCTGTTTCTGCAGATGCAGTGCACCTCTTGCTTAGTATCAGTAATAACAATAGCTAAAGCTGGCTAAAGAAATCATTAAAAATGGGGAAAATAGATGCTTTGAAACACTAATTTATTTTTAAACTTAATTTTTGTTTACCATTTTTTGGTAAGATTTAGTAATTAGATCTAATTATTTCATGTGCTTTTTTCTCTAACTTCCTTTAAATTGCAGTGTGAATAGCATTGCTTCTGGGGATTTGCTTTTTTCCAACTTCTTTTAGTTATTCCAATCAACAGGATTCCTAGAAATCGCTACCTTTAATACCATGATTTGATCACCTTTAAAAACATAACAGCAGTCCAGAAATAACATCCATGTCCTCACCAGCAGAGATGCGAGAATACAGTTTTTATTTCTAAAGCCTTATCTGTTTACTCCTTATCCTCTTAATAGCTAAGAGTTAAACACCAGGAGATTAACCTGCAGTAAAAGTTCTCTGTTTATGATAATGTTTAGTATCTTATAATTTGCCTCGATGTCTCTGGCTCTTGGCTGTTCTTATTTTAAGTAGCTTCCTTTACCTCTCTCCTACGGAATAGTTTATATTTCTTTCCCCTAGCCTTGTTTCTAAGATTTTCTAACCATATGCAATTACACCATCTATCAATCCTTATTTTATTCCTCCCTTTCTCCCTCCAGTAACTTTAGAACTTGTTGTCCAAAGTCAATCATTTTTGACAGTCTGCATGTGCACAGCTTAGAGCTCGCCACAGTGTGTTCAGATCCTTGCCAAGCTGGTGGGTTAGTACTCATCGAAGTGCTATGTGTAGGGAACTGTGTAGGACACATGCAAAGTATTGCTGGGGGTTTATGGGAGGTAGCAGTTTGGCAGTGGGAGTGTAAAGTAACATGAGGGAGAATTTTCTTTTAGGTTATCAGATTATTTAGAGATATATTTTGTAGGTAAGATATTCATATGTATATATACACACACACAAATATCTCATAATTGGAAAAAGTGTTTAGATATAATATATATATCACAAGCAAAACGTATTTTCCATATAATGATGGTAATTTCCTAATACAAGCAGATGACAAAGCAAACTGGTGAACCTTTGCAATAGACAATAAAGCAAAGTAGATTTTTTGCTATCAGAACAAAACAGATTTTTAGCAGTAGCAGCTGCTGGAACAAAAAGCAGCCTCATTGGATCTTTTGATCATATGGACTATCACGCAGTATAAGGAATTTGTTTTAGCATTCTTGATTCATCAGAAACAAGGCAGCTCATGAGTATATAGAGGAACACCAATTTAAATTTGTGCCAGAATTCTGAAATGCAGTGGCTCTGCCCTGTCCCATTCTGCTTCTGCTTGCACAGGTGTAGTAACATCCAAGAGAGGGATGGGAGTAGACAAAGGAAAACCATGACTTCCCAAGCTCTACTGCAAGATTTGACAGAGCCTACCTGCAAGAGCTTTGCTATACCGTCTGACCTGAAGATATTTGCCCTTCAATTTCTAAATCAATGGCTTGGAGTTGCGACTATGTCTATGGGGCACAATACAGTGCCATACAAAGATATCCAGGTGCCCTCATATGGTGCGAAATGTGGCTTAATGGTAACAGTGCACAGGGAACTCAGTGTAGCAACGTAAATACAACCCAACAAGCAGAGAGGGTATTCTAAAGGCATCTAGAATATCCTTTCTGCTGTATTACAGATTTGCTATTATTTCTAGAATATGAAGTGATAAAGCAAAACAGCTGGGAAATTCTAGGGCTGATTTTAAATTATTTAGCTGAGATTCTGGTAAGAGTGTAGCTGTGGCAATCCAAGATATTGGTGGCTAAAATGCCAGGAGCTGGGCATACTAAAAAATTTCAACTCTGTCCTGTGAAGATAATATCATGGAATGCACTTATCAGAGTACTGTGGTCCTCATCCAATCAAGGCTGAATAGCTGCATGGCTGCAACTGTGTTCTATGATGCAAGTGCAAGCTGGATGGGCTGATCCCATGCAGTAGTAGTTTCAGTCTGGGTGATCTCCTTGGTGAAGAATGATGAGCAGGTGGCTGGACAGATTTCTTCAGATCCACAGCTGATGTTAGAGACAAGGAGTAGGTTTATGCTTCAATCAAGAGGAGTGGCATAGAGATTCCTACTCTTGTTTTACAAATGTGGTATTTACTATGGGAGGAAGATGGAGCAGAGATTCATTTCCAACATTGGCATGGACCCATCCAAGACCAAACCTGCTAACGCATTGCTTATAGCATGTCGAGGCCTGAGTCTGAGTTCACTCAGGATAGCTGAAAACTTAGATAAGCAAATACTGGTAGATAGGATAATTTAGGAGACCCTTATGAATTTCCTTATTCCAAAAAGACAGATTTAAGCAAGTGAACTAACTGAAGATCTTTCCAGTTTCAGGACTGATCTCTTAAGCAACACAACAAAGTATACAGTGATTTTATTAAAACTAAATAAGATTTTACTATGGTTTAATTGCATTGGTAATGCTACATTATGAGAGTTTTGAAAATCTGCCTTTATCAGTGACAGGTGAAAAAAGAACACACATGCCATGAACCCTTATACCTCTGTGCTGAGACACTGCTGCTGCGTAGTCTCTTTTTCTTACATTTCCTCTTTCCAGTGTCTGTTTTTTCCAGCTCTTCCTCAGATCTCCAGGTACCTGTGGTTACCGTTTTTAGCTAGGTATGGGTAGGTTCATTTTATGGCTATGTAACAACATGTACTAAAAATGTGCTTCTGTTTCCCACAAATCATTTGAGGTGTATCAGTATCAGAGGTACTATAACATTGGGCAATGTGATTTTTACAAAAACAGATCAAGGATCTTATTTTCTTCAGGACTTATTATGTGTTGAAATATATATTATTGCCAAGGTTTTGTGTTTTAATTACAGATAAAACAATTCCAAACACACTGCTTTTCTCTTTGCTTTTGTGTTCTCTGTTTGGCTTTTCAGGAGGCCTTTGCCTTTTATTGTACTACATATATTTAATTCTCCTTCATTTCTCACTTATAGGTGGACTTTAACATGCTACCATTAATGGTAAACTACGTGTACTTTAGGGCTTTGCCAGAAATCAGGAGACCAGTCAAAAGAGATTTATTTACTTTTTTGCAACATGCCTGTGTTTCATAACTGACTGACAGGGTTTGGGAAACTTGAGAATCTCTTTTGAGGCAAATAATGTAATTGAGAAGTCTCTCTGCTTATTCCCAGTACGAGATTAATGAATGGCAAAGATCTCTCATTTTTATTCTTTCAACTTGATCTTGGAATTCTAAATTTATAACATAAACAGCTTTTACTCGAGTAGTTTTTGGTTTTACAGAAAGCATGGCCAGAAACAAAGCTGAAATAGGTGCATGGTGAGTATTCCAAGCAGTAAAAAAACCCCACACACATGCAGCTTTCCAGTTCTGGTTCTCCAGCCCAGATGAGCACAGAGGAATGTGGGTGGAACTTGCCCTTCTGCCAAGGGTATTACCTAAGCCCTATTTTGATGAGGATTTAAGTGGTGCATAGGCCTTGTGCTGCATGGGGGTGAAATGGAAAATCACAGAAGCCTCTGTAGGCCTTCCTTCAAAGCAAGGCAACAGAGCAACATGTTTTGATTTCCAGGTCTGGGAGGCAGAAAATCATCTGCGCCTCTGTCCTAGAAGGAAAACAGCTGAGTGGCCATGGGATTACTTCATGTCCCTGTGGTTGTCATGTTGATGGGACTGGTGAAACTGCATCTTGCTCATTCCTATCCAGTTGGCTCGGAGAGGGTCTCCAAGAAAAGGAAATCCCAATTTTGCTTTTTCTCAGCAGTTGTAGCCTAAAAAGGTGTGTCTGCATTTTAATGTAATTCTTAATGAATGCCAGAAACTGTTTTAATGCTACTTTGCAAAAGATTAAAAGAGAATGTCTGAAGGGGATAATATGAGCATGGGAGGATTATATTTTAATAAAATTAATCCCACCTATAAAGGAGGCCTGTAACTGTGTCCATCTGGACAAATCCAATTTAACTCTCTGAGAAGAAGCATTAAATTTGTTCTATGCATTTGGTTAAGAGAGCAAGAAAACAGTAAAATCATTCTCACACTAGGTGAAAAGACTTGGAGGATTGAGGATTTGGGTAGACACAAATTACAAAATGTCTCTCATTGGCTGACAAAAGGATCTTAAATCCTGAAGTTTTAAAAGAAAAGCTGTCACTGATCAACCTAGATAGGCAAAGACAGCAGGATGGTTGCTGGGACTGCTGATCTGAGAGTTTCCCAGAGACCAGAGACAAGCTTGCAGGAGCAGGGAGGGAGGAGTAGGGTGGGCACTCTTGCTATGCATCTCCTCCAGAAATGGAGCCAAAAATGTGGTGAAACCCCACTGCTTAAATGCCTTATCAAAAGTCTGAAGCTTCTTGTTTCCATCACAAGAGAAAATGCTCTCATCCTAATAGACATATGCATACAGGTCTTAGGGACTTCTCCCAGGCTTCATAATAGATACTGGGGAGGAAAATAGCTCTCTCTCATGCACTCTCTCCCTTTTTCAAAAAATACAAGGAAATACTGCTTCATGCCAACAAAAGAGGTTAGTCAGCTGAAAATGAAGCTCTCCAGGCTGCGCCCTTGCATGTTGCTGCTTGTGCAGCCCAAGCACCTGTGGTCCCAGCCGCCAGAGCCTTCCAGAGGGAAGCGGCCCTTGGCCACCCCTCCAGGGCTGCACACCACGGACCCCCTCCCACCTACCCTGCAGGCTCCCTCCCTGCCTTCTCCACCATGGCAGGCTGGGATAACATGTGGTTAGGAAGGCAGTTAGTCCCCCTTACAACTGGGAGGAGAAGATCTAAAGTCTTGCCCAGGGTTTTCACCCTTGTACACTTCAGCTGCTGGTGTGGTTCTTCAAGGCTGATAGGTTAAGTACAGCTGTCCAAAAGGGTCAATATGCAAAGAATAGGGCCCCTGGATCTGTCCTGTAGGGTCCAGCTGTCTGCCAGAGGCATTAGGATCTGGTTCCTGAAGGATCTGGAGGTGAAAAGCCCACAAGTCAGTAGCCCAACTCAACTCAGCGGGAGGAGATCTAACTGATGCCTCTTACTTTGGTAGAGCCAGAGGATACCCAGAGAGCAAACGGTGTCCATGGAACATGAAGCAGTACTTGATGTAGGTGTTACATGTTTCTTAGTCTTACATTAAAGCCCTAGATGGTCATTCTCTTGTCAATAAGTAAATGGTAACCAAGAAGTACGTCACCTGTAGAAAACATACATGTGTAACATTTGCTAAAGCCTTTAACAGATTTGTGCTATTAAAGTAAAACCCTGTTCCAAGGCTGTGCTGGTACATCATCTCTCCCTGGTACATGAGACTTTAACTCTCTGCAGTGAAGGAAATTAATTTCATGAGCAGACAATTTCTGCCACAATTGCGTAACCATAGGTTGATAGCTGCCTGGCTCCCCTTATGCTGACCTTCGGAATTGAGATCAACTTTAATGTCATAAAAAACCCCAACTGTTGTGCAGAAAACAATCTCAGCTCAAATACTTTCATTTAGAGTCACATCTTCCACCTGGATATCAAAGCTGAGAATGATTAAGAGCTGATATGAGTAAATCAGTCTGAGGTAAGCAGAGACTTTCTGCAATCTGTTCTTTCTATCATTGACTATACACAGTTTCTCTTTAGAGACGATTATTTGCCTAGGTATAGTAAATGCAAAAAAAGCAAACTTACTATAGTACCAGCTACAAAGGTGTTCCTCTTACAACCAGCAATACCTAATTAAGTGTCCTGTGTATCTATTATTGGATAACCTAACAATTAGCAGAATTGTTTAAGGTAAATACATGTCCTTCAGGGATTAGCTCCAGTGATAGATTAGTTTGCATCAAGATGGTTTAAGAGCTGAAAGATTAGGTCCAGAGTCATGGGCCTCCATCAATGATTTTTGCATCTGATGTTCTTTTACATGTGGTATGTTTGTTCTTCTAAGAGCATTAGGTGGCTTTATGTCTCTTCATTCTTGTTGGTTTGGCTGTGGAGCATGGCTAACACACAATTCATTTGCCTCAGCTTTTCCTCTGGTTTGTCTGTCCAGGTCTTTAGCTGAATGTTAGCATCTGAGTAGGAGAACAGCTTCCAAACCATGTGGATTTTGTGATAAGATTGATGACATACTTTGAGACCAATTAGTGGAAAAAACTGATAATATATGCATTCATGAAAGACTGTTACTTGATCCTAACCTTACATATTAAAGGAGGGCTCTTATTCTAGCAAGCAAAATTGAGTTGGTGTTTAATAATGCAAGGATGGTTACTGAGGGAAATACTTAGCTCATATGAATGATTCTTATTAGGAGAGACTGGAAAAGCAGAATTCAAATGGGATAAGTGCAGCTTAGTGCTTCTGCTTAAAGCATTACCGTTGCAAATGGAAATCTCCCAGATTTATATTTGTGTTTTCTTTTATTTGCCTGTGGCCACACCACTTAGGTCTGAGATCTCATCAGCTATTAGAAAGTAAGCAGAGTCCAGCTAGAATAGAACTACTCTAAGAGCAACAAGGAACAATGTTTCTGCTTTTTTTTGGTGGCAGCTTTTCTCTTACATCAGCACTGACCCTGTGGATTACTCTGATAGCAATGGCACTGAGCTGTGGGTGATGCCAAATAAGAAAGAATTCCTGATTATGTATTACTTTTATGACTGGAAATCCCAAGGCTGATTTTTCACAGCAGATATTGGTCGACAGGCAGATGAGACTCTGCTAATATAGTTGCTTTTGTAAAAAGGAGGAGATTATGTCCTTGTACCCCTCAGGGGGCACAGAGCAGAAGATGCAGCCCTGCAAGAGAAGATGCGCATTTTTGCATTCATGGCTATGGGGTAAAAACTAAGCAAGGGCCTCAGGAGATAGACCTCTGCGTGAAGGCTAAGAAAACAAGTGGATAAATGTTTCAGGCAGAAGTCAAAGTAAGCAGCACGATAGCCAGTCATACCTGGGATTCCTTTTTCTTTGCCAGCATTGAAAACACTTTTTCATTTCATGGTCATTAGGTACTAGGACTGTGCCTGAATTCCTGTAGTAAATTCAAAGATATAGATATGTCTGCGTATGTGTTCTAGTCAACAGTATGTTGTCCTTTAAACGTGTGATCCACAGATGATTTTCAGTGTTTTTAAACACTCAGGCTATTTAAACACCAGTTATTCTATACCATTTTGATTTAAATAAGTCTCAAAGTCAAACCATGCCACCATGCCTCTCTAAAGGTTTTACCCCATGCTTAGAAAATTTAGCAAGTTTTAACATTCATTTAGGTAAGCCCTAAATGCTACCTGTGCCCATTGCAGCACTGTTAGACATGAAGGACACTTCAGATCAAAGTGGGTGATGTATTGAATTACAAGCCGAAAAATCCAAGCCCATTGTCTACCCCTAACTATTTTCTCTTGCCAGTGTACAGGGAACAGACATTTTACCATGGTTGTGTGACAGTGAGTTTTCTGTATGGTATTTTGAATGCAGGCTGTGACACACAGTTCTGAGGAAAAAAATTAACTTTCAATTGGTGAAGAGAGCCAGAATCTCTTAGAACAAATATTCATAATGCTTAAATAGAAAGATGTAGTAAGTAGGTCAAGTTCCACAAAACTGTTTGTTTATCATCTTTTCTGTCCTTTCCACATCTAAAAGCAGATAAAGTGACTGCTTCATAATGTGTTATCATTTGAAAAATATTTGTTTGTAGTTTAATGGTACCGAAGTAAAATGTGCAGTATTAAATGCAGCTTTTAAAAATAAGGATGATGGGTTAGTTTAAATGTATCTGAGGTTTAGAAATATTTGTAATTATACCTGTCTACAGTTTCAAATTTTCTAATGACCATCAACTTTATTATCATGTTTGTGACACTTTAAAACAGCTGCAATTTTCAAATGGCCAATGCCTCCTGCTTTGTGAAAACATGGGCTCCTTAAACAAATAGAAGATAGAAACTTCAAAAAAGGGAAAGAAAAATCAGTTTATAGTTCCCATATTTCTCCCTTCCATTCAGATTCTCAGGATTAATATTCTAAAAACCTTTTAACCAGTAAGGAACTACCCCATGAGGTTTATCATTCACAAAGCTAGACCATACGCTTCCCTGGAAAAGGAATATTTCCAGCTAGCTTGTGGAGGAATAGACAACTTAGACTGAAAAGAAAGGACACTCTAATGTCAACTGTAAAGACAGGCATTCCTTTAAGACTGTTACATACAAGTTTTATCAAAAAAGTTTTTTAGGTCATTTTTAGTGGTACAGAGATGTGCTGTCACAAAATTTCATCTCACTTTTGCTGGTGTAATATAGAAATAATAGCACTGAAATCATTAGGGTTACTCTGCCTTTATATATAGAACATTTTTGCCAGTCACAAAAATGTTTCTTTCTTTTTGCTCTGTGTACAGGCTGACAGATAGCAATGGTAACGAGGCCCTTGCCTTTCCAGGTGATAGGATTAGAAAGAAAAAAATTTATAAACACTGAAATACTGAAGAACAGTTAAGGATTCCGTTTCTTTTCATATTTCTGACAATGAAAAGCCCAGAATGAAGTGATCTGAGAGTGGTACTAGACTTGAATTTGACAAAATCTTAGAGGAAAAATACTTATTTCCCATTTCTGTAAAACCTCAATACCTTACTTCAGTGTTTCTCAGAGTTTTGTGACATGAATAAGTTACCACATGGTAAGCAAGGATGGTAACTTCCTTTATGACAGTGAAAATGGCCGATTTGTGTATCATTATCACATTTATATATTGTTTATCATTAAGCAATGTGACATTTCTTTCACTGTAGCATAGACCACCTCACACTCTCAAAATAATGCAAGTGTGCACCCTGGCAATCAACATGCAGTACTAGAAAACTTTAAAGTTCATATAATTGTTTCTTCTATAGCAACTTTCTCATGGGACTGTACTTTGCACTGCAACCTCTTCACTAATTTACTGTCCATTCTTCAGCAAAGTGTCCTCTTATATAAGTACACGAAGGAGTAAATGTTTCTGATTCCTTTCCTCTTCGTTTCTCCTTCGCTCAAAGATAATTTGTAATATTTATCAGTTCTTTCCTATACGTACATAATCTTCCACATCATTATTTGCAAATGTTAATACTGTATTTTTTTCTTCAGAGCATCAGTGTAGATGTTACATGACCTAAGATATGCAATAATCCTTGGCTTTGTTTTTGTAAACACAGATTTCAGCTGTCTTGGTTGCTAGGGCTTGTGTTATCCAAGTTCTAATCAGTTCAAACTTGTCCATGTTACTGTTCTTGACCACCTTATGGTTGTTGGACTAATGGTATACACATAGAATTTTTGAGATGCACATGCCTCATATACCTATCCTTTAGGCTGGAGATACTATTTAGTACTGTAAGCGTAGCACTAAGCCCAGTTTGCTACATCCTACTGTTCCGCAGAGCATTTTAGATCAAGCACAGAACTGCAGCAACCACAGCTACCCAGCATCCAACCTGTAGCTGGTTAACTCCGGCTGTAAGCAAGACTTGTGCAGACTTATCCCAACAGGATTAAGAGGAGGCTTTCCCTTTAGTTCAGGTATCAATTCACTGAGCGTATTTTCATTACATTTTACCTTTGGATCAATTCTCTAACCCAAATCTAACCCAATTTGTATTCATGTTATTGAATATAAATCCAAGCTTGACTGTCCCTTAGCTCAGGCCCCCAAACCTGCCAGCACATAAAGGGCCATTTGAAGAGATAAGTTAGGGTTCAGGCTTATATGTGATAAGTATGTCTCTTTTGGGAATGAATGGATGTAAAAGGTCATTGGAACCAAAGAAACTCTTCTTTCCTCCCTACTAGATTCCTGCACCAGTTGAGTGGCAGATTGTCTGCTGATTCCAGGGGCCTGCCTCCCTGAGCAAGGTGGGGAGAAACAGCCCTTGAGACTCAAATACAGCTCTCCCCTTCCGTGTGCATCTTCTCAGTACCATCCTAGCAGTATTTGCACCTAATGCTGCTCAGTTGCCAGGAAGAGTAGGAACTGAATAAAGGAGAACTTTCATTTAGCTCTAGAGTTCTGCATCTCTCTCCATTGTGGAAGAAAATCCCCGATGCTAGCTGGCTAGCAGCACCTAATAGTTGTTTCAGTCCTGCTGGCCTCCTAGAAAGAAAAAAGAGAACTTCTCAAGCAAGCTCCTGTATCACCTTAGTGGGATGATGGAAACTACTGTTCCCACTCACCTTACCCTTCCTTGTCTTCTTGCCTGTGACCAATGCCAGATGAGACATGGCAGTGAGCGTTCAGTGCACTGGTTGTACCTGAGCTTAAGCCCTGGCTTAAAATACAGTGCAAAAATCATTGGCCAGGAGTCACAGCGAATACTAAAATCACCTTCACATCCATCATCTGATGTTCTCTGGATATCTAATTAAAAATCAATTTCCTAAACTCTGAGGAATACCAACCTGTTTGATTCTCAGAGGTGAAAATAATAAAATTTAGATAAATAGTAGATAAATGATCAGGTTGCAATTGCTTATACAATATTCCTCATCACAGAAAAAGTATGCAATTTGTATTTGTCAAGAGCTTGGAAACTGTGAAAAAGAGCTGAAGCTGAAATACCTCCTCTCAGACATTGTTCTCATTATACAAACAGTCTGCAGCAGAGGAATATACGCTGGAGGAGGCTCAGTCTGCTATTGAGCTGCAAAATTATTAAGTCAAAGTATTCCTCATCTGCTTACTGAATGGCTTACCCACTGGCTCTATGACTTTTCTTTAGGTTATTTGTTTGTGTTGACATATATATCTTCCAAACCCAAGTGACATCTGAATTTGCATGACACTACCTTGAATTACCTCTATTAATTAAAATTTTTTTACTTTAATATTTTTCTGTCTTTTAATACCCTGCCTTTCTTCCCCCTTCCCAAAATTTATCCTATTAATGTAAAACTCAGGTGGTTTTACCTGTCTTAAAATGCTTCTAAATACAGAGCTTGAGTTTTAAGACACTCCCAAACCCATGATCAATGAGAGATGAGAGAATATATTTTCAAGTACAGGAGGTATTTTCTCTGTGCAGAGTACAGCAGAGTACACAGAGCTGCCAATTTAAAGAGGTGGGAGGTGAGGAAGGTGTATGTACAAGGAGGACTGCTGACACTATGTCTACATAAGCCAGTGGAGTGGAAGAGTTAGAGCTGAGTAGCCATTACCCACATTGCACACATCTCAGGGTTTTATAGCTCATGATGTAAGCAGAGCAACATAGCTTTGATGTTTCTGTACCCATTTTTGCAGTATTCTTCATTCCTTGTTGTTTATGAGGTACAAGTGCTAGAAAGGCCTGCCTAGGCATGCTGTGCAAAAGATGCTCAGGGCAGGTTCTTCATTATCAGATGGGGTGTTCCCACTATCATTTCTGCAGAGTCCCATGCTTAGAATAAGTTTATCAGTGTGCAGAAGTGAGCAGAAGTTTTGGGAGGACCAAAAACTGATGAACTGGATAAGTTTGCAGTCCAGTTCCTATGCCCAAAATAATACGAGTAATATCTAATGAGATAGATCTGAGGACATCTTCTATTTAATAATGCAGACATTTGGATCATCTTCAAAACCCCTTACTTTGACAACCAGAGTCCATATATTTTAAACTATAAAGAAATTTTAAAATACATCCAAATTGTTCTGTTATTTTTTACTAGCCCTAGTAAACATTTAAGAGTCTGTAGTTTATGATATATTGTTAGCCCTTTTGTCACATAATTTCTTAATCAACACCTGTTTGGAGAGGTTCTGACACTTGCTGTTGGTTTGCCTCAGCAACCTCTCTGGTTTGCAGAACAATAAGAAAATAGCATCATAATCAAAATAATACAAAAAGTGACATGCCTTTGCAGCATCTGATGTGTATTATGCTTTTGTGAACAACACCAAATCTCCTACAATATCATCTTGAATGGAAGAAAGGAAGCAAAAGCATGAATCAATCAAGGCTTGATTCAGAAAGTCATGTGTTAACCAGATTTTTTCAGCCTAAAAGCAGTCATGAAATTGAGCATGGAGCTGCAAAAAAACCAAACAAACCCAAAGGATTTTACAAACATCATACATTTCCAGAAACTATTTGACAGCATCACTGTGAATCATTCTGGAACATATCTAAATCTTGTGTATGCCAAAAAAATAAATATCAATATAGGTTCAGCCTAAGGTAGAAGCAAGGTGAGCACATGTTAAAAGGTTTAACATGGACTCTGTCAAATAGGAAAGCATTGTTTCACATTTTCTGTTGGTATTGTCAATCTTTCATTATGAAAAAAATATATGGTTTGCTGTAGCACATACGTCGCTTAGTTCAACAACAGTACATTAGGAGACCCGGATTCTGCTGACAACATCATTTTTCTAGGGGACAGCTCAATTACCATGCAAGCAAAGATTGAAGGACCACTCAGCATCAAAAAGACTGAGTTAAAAAACAATTATGAAAAACACCTAGCAAGAATTTCAGCAGTTCCAAATCAAGTATTATCTTAAAAGGCAAAGAAACAAAAGAAGTAATTCAGTTTGCATATCTGCTCTGGGCAGCAACTCAAGAATATGAGCATGGTTATATTGGTCTGCGTAGCTCAGTATCCTGTTTCGAGTGGTTGCCAGTGGGGGTGCGGGTACTAGGCTTAAAGGTTTAAGTTTCTTTGCAGCCTATTTTCTGACTTTCTTGTGGAGACTTCGGCTCATGTACTACTCTTAACATCAGAACTTAACAGATGTAATCCCTCCTACTGGTGGCAGTTCTTCAGGTACACACCAAGGTCAGTGATCAAAACCAGATGTCTGGGGAAGAGTACAAAAATGGAACAAGCACATGATGATACTTTTCCAAATACTCAGCAGCCAGTGATTTGAGGAAGTGTCTGGGACACAATGTGAGTGGGGATCCTCTTGTGAAAGCAGCTTGTCTGGGGGCCCATCTCAAGTGCCTGTACACAAATGGACGCAGCGTGGGAGCAAACAAGGATAGTTAGCAGTCCATGCAGTTGTAGACCTGTGATGTCATTGGGGTTACAGACACATGGTGGGATAGCTCATCGAATGGGAGTGCTGAGGTAAGTAGATACAGGCTTTTCAGGAAAGACAGGCTGAGAAGGCAAGGAGGGAGTGGAGCTTTGCTTGGAATAGGTGAAGAGCCAGCTGAGACCTTATGGCTGAGAACCAGAGGACAGACCAATGCAGCTGATATTGTGGTAAACGTGCTACAGACTGCCTCGTCAAGAAGAGGAAAAAGATAAACCTTTCTTTAGACATGCAGAAGCCTCATGACTGCACATCTAGGTACTCAACCACCCTAGTATCTGCTGAAAGGACAATAGGGCTGCAGCAAGCAACCAAGGAGGTTTCTGGAATAGGTCACTGACAATTTCTTGACACAGGTTACAATGGAGCTGCTTAGAGCAGGTGGTCTCCTGGATCTCAGGCTCACTAGTAAGTCATTGATGTAAATATGAGCTGTCTTAGCTGCCATGACCATTAGATCATGGAGTTAAAAATCCTGAGAGGAGATAGACAAAAAGTAGGAACACAACCCTGGACTTCAGAAGAGCAAGTTTTGGGTTACGCAGGGATCTACTTTGTAGAATCCCATAGGAGACTACCCTAGAGGGCAAATGGGCCCAAGACAACTGGTTGGTGCAAGAAAGATCCATTGCAATGAGCAGAAAGTTAACCAAGTATGGCAGAAGGTAGCTTGGGTGATTGAGGAATTCCTGACTGAGCTCAAATGCAAAAAGAAAGTACAAAGAAGGAAGGCTACCCAGGAAAATTATAGAGACAGTTCTTGAGTACAGAGGAATGAATTAGAAAAACCAAAGTTCAGCTGGAGCTGTAGCGAGGGATATGAAAGGCAAGAGGAAGGACTTCCACAACTATATTGGCAGCAAAAGCAAGACTGAAGAAAACATGGGCCTGTTGCTTAATGGGGGAGGAGACCTAGTGATACAGGATATGGAAGAGGCTGAGACATTAAAAGTTTCTTGCTTTTTTTTTTGTTGTTTTGGTCTGCCCTCTGACTGCCCAGTTCCCACTGCCTGCTGAGTAAGTGGGAATGTAGAGGGAGCTACTATTAGGGAGCTCTTGAGCCAATCGAGCACATACAAATCCATGGGATCAGATCAGGTGCATCTAAGGGTATTGAGAAAAGGCAAACATCATATGCATCTTTAGGAAGGGCAAGAAGTACTGGAAAGTACAGGCTGGTCAACCTCACCTCAGTCCCTGGAAAGGTCAAGGAGCAATTACCTTGAGAGTTATTTCCAGCCACAAGGAGGTGGTGGTGCCTGGAACAGCCAGAATGTATTGACCAAAGGCAAATCATGTCTAACCAACTGATTTGCTACAATGAGATGGGTAGCTGTGTGGATGATGGGACAGGAGTAAATGTTGTACACCTTGACTTTAGCTGATCTTTGATGTGGTCTCCAGTAGTATCCTTATAGGCAAATGAATATGATATGGACTGGAAAAGTGCATGATAAGGTGCATAGAAATGTAGCTGGACCATGGGGCTTGAAGCTCAGTGACCAGCAGTAAGAAGTCTCAACAGATAGCCAGTTACTAGTGATGAACCCCCAGGGGTCAATACTGGTGGTAAAACCATTCAACGAGCTTATTAACAAGCTAGATGATGGCCTAGAGTGCACTCTCAGCAAGTTTGCAGATAGTGGCAGATAGTAGCAAACCAGGGATAGTGAATAAGATGCCTGCCTCCTGTGAATTTTTATAGGTAGAGAAGATAGAAAAATGGGCTGAGAGGAACTTCATGAAGTTCAGTAAAGGCAAAGTTCTGCACCAAGAATAGAATAACACCATGCAGCAGTCCACACTGGGCCCCAACTGGTTAACAGCTGAAGACCAGCTGACCTAGAAGACAGCTCAGGCAGGGACTCTTTTCTTGGAGATGCACAGTGGAAGGACAAGAGGCAACAGAGCATGAAACCTGGGAAATTCTGGCTCAATACGGGGAAAAGAATTTTTACTCTGAAGGTGGTCAGATACTGGAGCAGGTATCCAGAGCAGTTGTGGAATCTCTACCTTGGAGGCATGCAAGACCGATCTGGACACAGTGCTGGACAACATTGTCTACCTGGGCCTGCTTGGAGCAGGGGGTTGGATTAGAAGGTGGTCCCTTCCAACCTATGTGATTCTGTATCTAATTTGCAGCTTAGGGACGTCCTGAGCCCCAAAGAGTTTTAATGTAAACAGTAATTCTCACTGTTTCACATGCTTTGCAAAGAACAGCTTCTTCCTTAGTTTGAGTCTGCAGCCTTCTTTTGTTGCTTTCTAATGCTTGTATCAGAAGAGACAGTGAAAAATTAATAATTGCCTAGCTTCTCCATGCCACTCAGGATTTTATCAGACTGACATTTCCTTCTCAAACATCTTTTCCAGGATGAAGAGCACTAACCTAGCTATTTGCTGCTTGTACAGAAGCTGTTCCCAGCTGTTCTGTTCTGTTTTAGCCTTTCTCTAAACATTTTCCAGTTTTACTTTCCCACCTTTAGGGGATGGGGTATTGGCAGAAAGAGTCAGTAGGTCCTCATACAGTATCCTAGAAACAAGTTCAGCGTGGAGGTGTATGATTTTCTGTATTCTATTCTCTAGTGTTTCCCTAACGATTTGTAATATTTGATAATTTTACTCTTATTAAGCATTGAGCTAATATACCCATGCAAGCCAAGAAAAGATTCAAAAGGACCTTTTAAAAATGTTCAACTATATTTACAAACTTAAACAAGATTTGGTTATCAAGAACCTAGAGCTTAAGGAACTATCTGTCATGTTCCAGTTGAAAAATTATTCCACCGCAATATATGTACGTAAAAGCTAGAAAGCCAAAAGGGGTAAAACCAAATGTCTAAGCCCCTTCAAAATCAAATGCCTGAATAAAGTACTAGGTATGACATGCCCACATTCATCAGAAAGCTTAGCATATCCATCTTTCCAAAGTTATCCAGAAAGGAAAATAGAAATATCTGGGGCACGGTTTAAGAATGAGGCTAAAGCATGTGCCATAGCATACTTGTCCCTGAGCAGCTGGAGGAACACACTAAAGAGTCTAATTGAAAAAATCCTGCAAATACTACTCAGTGAGGGAAAATTTATGAGACTAAACAATGCAGAGTACATCTGAAGAGCAATGTGGAATACTTGGTGGCCATTTTGTGAACATTTAGTGATTTCTAATTTCGCAGGAGAGATTCAAAATGTGGCTGATGATGCAGCATGTATCACTGTGATAGGAAGGTAACAAAGAGCGGTCAGTGAAACTACCTTTGTTTACGTTTTCTCATGATCAGATCTTATACCAGTCTCATGGTTTTATAATCTGACTCCATTCTTGCAAATGGCCGTTTGCAAATGGCAGTCTGCTGTACCTGTGTACATTAAGTTCCAGCTACATCAGGGATATGTAACAAATGGAACAGAGAGGATGTGGTTCAAGGTTTGTAGCAATAACGTCACCTGGTTACTCTGTTCGAGCATTTAGAGAACTTGATAATACAATTAACAGCTGTGGTTTTCAAAAAAAAACATATTGACTCCACTCCTGAGGTTTTCATAGAAGAGGCAAATCTTAAAATAGGGATTTGAATGAGCAGAATCAGCCACTGTGGTTTCTGCAGCTATAACAAATTGTTCATGGCTGTCAATTAATGCATTAGATGTCCTTCTTTGATTTGCTATTGGCCAACAATCAGCACTTACAGTTGAAGAAGTGTTGCAAACATGATTGGCTGCTTATTTTTATAGAAAAGAGCAAGGAAGCTAACAAAAAAAAATATCTGCCCCCTTCATAACTGCATTCGTAACTAAGACACAGACTGCCTGTGCTTCTCCAAAAAAAACACCCAAAAAATGGATCTGATTACTTATTTTAATATAAAGACAAACTATTTGCGTTGGTTTTGCCTTCACAGTGGCTAGGAGCACCCAGTTTCCAAGCAGGATGGCAGGCACGTTCCATAGCATGTTCCTCCTGCGGTGCTATTCTGTTCTTTTAGTAGGAGGTACCAGCAGAATAAGCAAGAAGGCAGAAAAAAACGCCCATATTAGAAAACCAGCCTCTTCGCATTCCAGCAAAGCCAGAGGGTGTCACAGACAGGTATTTGCAGTGCACACCCACACTCCAAAGGAGATCAAGTGTTTGACCGATCAGTCTTCAGAAGGTACTTCAAAATCCTGTGCTCCATAGGCAAGTCAGTGGAAACAAGACTGTCAGAAGAGTCTGTTCTAATGACTTTGAGAAGTCACTACATTTATTAATCCAAAATGACCATGACTTGTAGAACATAAATCTTGATTAAAAAATTTAACTGTTTCAGTGATTACAAACTTTGCTGACAATGATAATGTGATGACATCATATATTAAGATTTCTGCAGGGAATTTAACTTAGTCTTGCATAGCAGTCTCATTGAAGTAATTTGTACTTGAAACAAAAAATCAAAGCAGCTTACATTATGTAGACTAAAACCAGGGTAAGGGTACGTAGTTGTAATTGGTGAGCTGTCACCCTGCTGTGGAGGTTACGTGTGTATTCATGAAGGAGCTACACTGAGCCCCATAATGGTCAATATCTTTTATAAAGATCTGAAGAAAATACGAAATCTATCTTGTCGATGTCACAGAAGACATGAGCTGCCACAGCATGCCAACTCCTTGGCCAGGCTCATTATCTGCTTCCTCTGTTGATGCTGCATGGTATCTTCAGGGGAAAGTTCTGTGAACAGTCTGACTCCCTATAAGACAAATGTATTTTCTTTCAATTTTGCTGTCTTCAAATGGAACAACTCTACTTCCCCAGTGCAATAAACTTCCACTTCTGTATTCTAGATGTCTTCTTTTTACCTGCAGCTTGTTTCTTAAGCCTTTCTTCAGTTCTGTTTTTACTTGTTTCTCTGTGGTAGAAGTCACTGGTTTAATCCAAGAGAAAACTGACAGACTATGAAGTACTCTTTCCCTCATTTTGACTAGTCTGTTCCTCCTCTACTTCAACTACACCATCTTCTTACTAAGTTTTCTCATCTGCTGACCTTCTCTGACCCTACTAGTGACTCCTTGCAGATCAGGATGCATTCTTATCCATTTGTATTACCCCCCTGCTTTTCTCATCACTTCTCCATCTTCCTGATCTTTCCTTTCACTATGAAGATTAAGTTTTACTTTTTCCCATTTAAAAAAAAAATCCAGTCTTTCCCCCTCTTTCCACTCTCTAAGTTCACACTGCAATTGTTGTCAGGAGTCTCATGCCCCAGTTCCATCCTCCTCCAGTTCAGTTCAGCTGAGCTTTCAGAGATTTTCTGCCCCCCTTTTCATTCAGTTGAAGCTGCAGTCAGTATCACTATATTGACCTACATCTGCTTAGGGCTCAAAATCAATATCCTCTCCTCATCATCCTCACTTGCCTCTTACCCTTACTACAATAGCTACACTCTTCTTTTGAATTCTATTACTTCCTTAGCTCCAGTGACTTCAGCAGCTTGGTCCTTTCTGGGTTCTCTTTCCAATCACTCTGTACTTTCAAGGATCCTCTGCCTTCATAGAAGTTTGCATAGATTTCTGACTTGGGCTCCTTTCTCTATTTGTCTTCCTGTGTCTCAGTACTCTCATCCACAAGCACAAGTTTAACTACCGTCTCCATGCGGGGATAAAACATGCCTCTACTTCATCCCTCACATCCTGGGCTTGTCTTTCAACTTCAGCATCTTCTGATAGCTATCAGCTCAAATGCAGTATGACTAAAGCGTGTCACACGCTCCTCTCTTCCCTAGTCAGTCCCTACAACTTTCCCTCATTTAGAACTGCTGTGAATACTGCAATCACCAGGCTTGTCAGACAGGCAGGTGATGTGGACAGCTTTTAGGTCCAAAAATCAGATTAAGTTTCCGTCTTGCTTAGTATTTCTGGAGTCTGTAGATAGCTACAAAGTTATAGCTCTTTTCCAAGTTCTCATAATCTTTACCTTTGAACACTACAACCTTTTCCTGCTGCTCTTCACAGCAACAACATTCACACTACTGCTGCGAAGACCATTTTTCTAGGCTTCCTTTCTTTTTGACTCTCTCCACTGGCTCCTTCTTTGCTATCACATGAAGAATAAATTCATTTTTTTAAAGAATGCCTTTCAGATATATTCCCACTTTTCAAGACATTTCATTCATTCTCAGTATGCCAGTTCCTGTCTGCAACCGATCAATTATTCCAACCCTTACTTTCATATCTGCTAAATAAAATTACGTGCATGAGTTTCCTTGAGTTTTCTTTTACTGCTTCATAGGTTTGAAAGGATAACTCTGCAAATGACCACCACAGCTGCCTTAGTGGATTTGCTAGATATAGGTATCCTTGGTGCTACCACAGTGGAAATATTAATGATGAATATGTACAACATGAATTTTTAATCTGCAAGATCAAGATCACATATCTAAATGTCACTGAATCACAGATCACATAGGCTGGAACAGACCACCAGTGGTCTGTAGTCCAGCCCCATGCTCAAACCAGACCCTGGTGGAGCAGGTTTCTCAGGGCTCTGTCCAGATGGGTCTTGTGTACCTCCAAGGTGGAGATTTCACAACAGCTCTGGGCACCTCTTTCAGTGTCTGACCATCTTCATAGCATACATCACCTCTTAACCTTCCACTGTGCACCTCCAAGAAAGTGTAACTTCATCTTTTGTACAACCTCCAGTCAGATATCTGTAAACAACAATAACAATAAAGCGTTCAACCTCTTCTTCTTGGAAATAAAACCGTAGGCTTTATGTAAAGTTTGAAGTGGATACTAAAAAATTCAGGTAGGAAAGGAGATGTCCTTTTTTATTTTTCACCAACTGGAAATTAACAAGATAGAAGGGTATGTTTGATTCTTTGTCACTTGTGGCCTAAGTTAAAGTTATATATCTTTCTATACAATAAGTCTCAAAAAGATTTGACGTCTTGGAGAAGAAATTACAAGATTAGATTCTTTGATTTGTGTTATGCATAATCAAACATTAGGTCATTGAAATGCTTAACTCTTTGCTTATAACATGTGCCAGATAACATTTGGAAGAAAGAAGGAGGTGACCTTGAAGTCAATGGACTTTTTTAATTGTACAATGCTGCAGATGATTCCCCACTATTCCTGTTCCAGGCATCTGGTTTTACAACAATGGAACTATTCAGTCATCATTGTACATAAAATTTAACTTCAGGTAACTCATATGAAGTGTTTGTCAGCTCTGACATATAGTGGTACTATCACACAGTTTTTAAAGGTACCTTAGACTGGCAAGGGTACTAGTTAAGAAGGCAAATCAAAAGAAAACAAAGGCATATTCTTCATTAACTTCTTGTGGTGGGTTAACCTTGGCTGGATGCCAGGTGCCCACCAAAGCTGCTCTATCACCCCCCTCCTCAAGTGGAGAGAGGAGAGAAAATATAACGAAAGGCTCACGGGTCAAGATAAGGACAGGGAGATCACTCAGCATTTACCATCACAGGCATAACAGACTCAACTTGGGGAAATTAATTTATTGCCAATTATAAGTCAGAGTAGGATAATGTGAAATATAGACAAGTCTTAAAATACCTTCCCCCCACCCCTCCCTTCTTCCTGGACTCAGCTCTTGAATTCTCTATCCCCTTCTTCCAGGCAGTGCAGGGGGACAGAGAATGGGGGTTGCAGACAGTTCATCACATGCTGCTCCTTCCTCCTCACAATCTTTTGCTGCTCCAGCATGGCTCCCACTCACAGGAGACAGTTCTCCATCAACTTCTCTAACATGGGTCCTTTCCATGGGCTGCAGTCCTTCATGAACTACTCCAGTGTGGATCCCTTCCATGCAGTGCAGTCCTTCAGGAACAGACTGCTCCAGCATGAGTCCCCCACAGAGACACAAGCCCTGCCAGAAAACCTGCTCCATCATCAGCTCCTCTTCACAGGGTCACAGGTCCTGCCAGGAGCCTGCTCCAGTGCAGGCTGCCCACAGGTCACAGCCTCCTTCAGGCACATCCACTCCACCAGTGTGGGGTCCTCCACGGCCTGGCAGGGAATCTCTGTTCTGGCATCTGGACCACCGCCTCCCCTCCTTCTGCTCCGACCTTGTTGTCTGCAGAGCTTTTTTACGTGTGTTCACTCTTCTGTCCTGGTTGTTGTTGTGCAGCAATTTTCCCCTTTCTCAAATACGCTATCTCAGAGGTGCTACCACCATGGCTGATGGGCCCAGCCTTGGCCAGAGGCAGGTCCATCTCGGAGCTGGCTGGCATTGGCTCCATCGGACATGGGGGAAGCTTCTGGCAGCTTCTCACAGAAGCTGCCCCTGTAGCCCCCTGCTACCAAAACCTTGCCATGCAAACCCAATACAGTTCTATTCTGGTCAATGTTGATTACATCAAAGTAAAATCAATAAAAGAGGAATTAGTCCTTATGTTCTCATGCATACTGTCCAGATTTTAACATCATGTAGGAAAAAGTCCTGTTGCTTGTAAAACATGGACTAAGTATACTTCAAGTTACTCCTTGGGTATTTTAAGTACTTTTAATTTCACTGGTACTTCAAGGAAGTTCTCTTAATGGATTTGCTTTCAATGTGAATAGTATGATTATATTTAAAAATATTTACAACCAATTTCCTTATTGCCTTTCTTGATATGCAATCTCATACACACACTTCACAAATAGCTCAGTGTCACCAAAATGGACCAAATTCATCCTCTTTAATTTCTTTGGCGTGTTAAGTTTAAGATAAAATGATGCAGAGTAAAATAATCTTAGATCTGTCTTTACCGACCAATGCTTCCATGTCTGTCTGCGTAAACACAACAAAATCTGTTTGCTCACATTCTCTTTTCCATGACTCACTATTATCATCTAGTCTGTGACAGGCTCCTTCTTTGTCATACACACACATCAACAGTCCTGAGGTGTATGGAGAGGTATATAGTCAGTATGAGAGATGTATAAAATACAAACTGAATAAAGCAAACAATTTTGTAGATGTTTTGCCATTCAGAAATCTTGCCTTTCCACATGCCAGTGTCTCATCAAAATCCTCTGGCACTGGTTCTGTGCTCCAGAAAGTCCTCCCCCTTCAGTGTTGAATGAGTGATTTAGCTTGTTAGGGGCTAACAAGACTTAATGTTTCTCCCATTGCCTTAACATGGATCAGCTTCTCTCAAAATCCCACCTTTAATAACGAAACCCTAATATTTCAGCATGGCTTAAAATCAATCTCACCTAAATTCTACCATGTAAGCTTTTATATCTGAGCTAGTCATATCGGGCTCACTTTAGTCAAAAAAGAAAGATAATTTATAGGGAATGATTCATCTGACCTATTTTAGATATCTACCTTATGCTAAAGTAAATGATATCTAGGAGTGTCATTTTCTTTCTTGTTGATTATAAAAGAAGTCTAGACAAAAAGCTCGGATAGACACTGTTGACATCTGCTTCTGGTCAGACAAATCCTACCTCTGGTTCCATTTGTACCTTTGCAGAGACATCAGTGTTGAAACTCAAATGTCTCACTAATATATTAATTCAAGCACAATTTATTGGATGTTGTACCCTTTATATATTCCTATTCTACAATGTTTTATATATATAAATATATGTAATGATAATGCATCCCTTGGTAGGGTGCATAAACCTAAGTTTAGGCATCTTTGTGTCACCATTTTTTCAGATGAGTGGATCAGCTGTGCTTGATAGTTTTAAGATGCACAGAATGGTTAAGAAAAATGGATACTTCGATAACATTCATAAAAGATTTGAAGTGCTCTGTTCTCTATATTGTGCACAATTACAGTTAATATTCTTCAAACACAGCTCATGAAGGCAAAACAGGAATCATCTCCACCATATGATATCCTTACAAAAGCTCTGTTTAAAGAATTAAAAATTGACTGGAGAGGACTGAGAATATTAAGGACTAAAACAAACAGGATAAGGATTTTGGTTATTTGTCCTACAAAACATACCTGTGAAAGCAGCAAGGTTTCTGGTTATGAATACTTTTATGCTATTTTTATTTTTTAAAGTTACAAACATGAACACAGCTGGAATAATATGCTTGCGTGACATCCACAAGAGGATTAGAAGAGAAAGCATTAAGAAGACTTTCTTAAACTGCTGCCTTTATGATCTCTGTAAGGGTGGGATTCAGTTCACTAACATTAATCACACAAAAGCTAGACTCTACCTGTCTAAGTGAGTTGTCAAGGCTCCCTCTATGGTCAACAGAGGGAGACTGGCACTTCAGTGATTAATTGAAAAGTAGAATAAATGTCTGAAGGGCATCAGCTGAGTCTTTTCTAAACTGCCTGACTACATCCATTCGTTGTAAGGAATATCTATATGACTAGCTCAGAGTAAATTAATAACTTTAGACGCCTTTAGATGAGAAGAAATTAAGTTGGATCAAATTTTGTCTTACTCATGTAGCAACTGTTACTTGTAATGGCTACCAGCCCTTGGCCAAGGATACATATGATGAAAACAATTTGGTAGTATTTAAAAAACTCAAATCACAACTACCATCTGAATGTTAGGAAAATCATAGACTTATCAATTCACCATGCTTACTGTAGAAAATGTAAACAAAATTTAACTGAGCAACCTGTAAAGTATCTTGAGTTAATTTGTATGAGACAGAAAATGGAGAGTATAATCATTGTGCATGAATCTTAAATCATATTTTCAGAAGAAAAAAACTTTGGGAGTTTTTGAAACGTTCCCTGCTATCTTTAGCTAGAGATCATTTATCTATAATATAAGGGAATGATAAGAGAAACACTTGTGATCCATTTAGTGCATTTTTAATACATAACTTTCCCTTGGCTTGTTAGTTAGATCTTTTTCAGAGGAGTCTGACTCTATGAGCCTGCCAGTTTAGTTGCAACATGATATTAAATGTCTGATAAGGAAGGTTCCTCAAAACACACCTACCTTTGATCCAGTGCACTGTTAGAGCAGTGATCTAATAGTCAGAACAGGAGGATGGAAGAACGATTTGCAGCTCTGACGCTGGCTCCAATGACTTTGCATAAGTCACAATTCTGCAAAGTCAGAGAAAATGA